>NC_051188.1:55287194-60287194 GCF_015220075.1 Falco rusticolus | reverse complement strand
TTTTTTTTCATACTATATATATTTCTTTGAATTCAAACTCATAAAAAACTGTTGATGAGATTCAGCTTCAGACGAATAGTTTTTGACTCATAATATTTCAAAAACACATTTCTGGAAACTTTGCTATATTAAATCTTATTAATATAGGGGTCTGGCACAGTCATTATTGAGTTGTCATCATAGTCTACAGGATATAAATCTAAAAAAATGCCTCCAGTATAAAGAGAATTCTTTATTAAAACCACCTTTCTTTAAGACTATATTACATCAATATGTGAATTTTGTGTGAGCAGGGCTCCCTTTTATGTCACCATGGTTGGTCAACTGCCTGCTTGTGTTGCATCAGTAGCAGAGCTATTAGAGAATGTAAGCAGCCTGACAAAGTTACCTTTTAAAGAAAAGCTTGCCAAACCAGTGATCCCAGGAAGATCTTCATTAAAGTGAATGGAGTATCTGCCTATTTCATTATTTAATTTTTTTTCAGAACTCGAGGAGTGAAATATTCTAGAGTGATTCACTTTCCTAATCTTTGATAGCTTCTTACTTAATAGTCCAAGTCTGATTCTGTATGTATCCCAAGCAGATAACGCTAAAAAGCACTAGCATTTTTACGTCCATGTCTGGTCATCATCTTACTGTTTGATGTTACTTTGGCAAAATTCTCTACGACATTTAAAATGTTCTGCTGCGGGTAGCTAAAGACTGTATAATGACAGAGTCATCAGTTTTATCAGGGCACTCTGCTTAGTAGGCATGGATATACAGAATATATCCATAAGCAAATCTAAATGTAATTAGACACCAGTACCAAATACATATTTCAAATTCTGTTATCCAAAATATCTGCAAGTTAAAGCTGACTTGCAGGGACACCAAACATGTATGGCAAGTTACCAGTTAACATGCTTCCACTGAAGCTGATCACTAGTACATACATACTGCTCTCATAACTAACCTCTGGATTCAAAGTATGCACTATCTTATGTGTCCAGACCCCCTAGGCTGCCAGTTTAACACAACTTTTTTAGAATTTTCCTATAAGAATCTACTCAAAAAATTTTTCAATGCATGAGCAAATGTATGAGGAAATTTTTAGGCTGTCTTCCTTCAGCTCAGGGAAGTTGCTATCTGTTTCAGTCATGCAGGAGAAGAGTTCACCTAACAGTAGCTGACATCTGAATTCCAGAGCTGTTGAAGCAACATTTCCAAACCTCTATGTCAGTAATTGGATAGCTAGAAACAATAATTAGGTGCTGTGTTTCTAATTAACAACAGCTTGATGGGTATTACTTTTTCTCTCGTTAAATAGCAGAATATGTAGGGTTCCATCCCATTCTAAAATACAAAAGATGCACTTAATTAAAATAAAAAAATAAATTGCTAAGTCTATCCTTTAAATAAATTTGTCCAGCACTGCTAATAAAAATATCATATGATACAAGGATAGATCATATACCTCCGAATTTTTAAATAAAGTGATTTGTCTTTAAACACCTTGTTTCTTGAATAACTTGATTTTCTGAAGCAAGACAAGAAATTTCCTCAAGCTCTACTCAGTTCATGGCTGCTTTATACTTATTTGCAACAGGCAGAATGAAGTGATCTTTTCCAATTCTTAAGAATATGCTTCTCCACAGGACTAAATGCTGTGCCTGTTTTCTTCACTGTATCTATCTGTGATCATTTGTGCTGTGAATAAAAGTGCAGGGAAGGTCTTGCTATTAAGCTGCCAGAAATTACATCACAGTTAGACAAAAGACTTGGCGAAAAAAATGGGCTCGTGTTGGGAGAAAACCAAACATTTTCACAGGTGACTTGGCTAAAGATTTGTTTAGCAAAGACCTTTTTTTTTTCTCCTTTGAAAGAAACTGAAGAGGGAAAAAAAAAAAAAGAATAAAGATTTTTCAATTATTTGTAAAAGATCAGAGAGAGGAATTACTTTAGGAAAATTGTCTAGAAATATATCATAAAGTAAGTATGCCAACATGGACATCTGAATAAAAGCAGACAGGAAGCAAAAATAGCCATCATTATAATCAACAAAAAAGGGCCATGCTAAAATAGAAGCAAGTTCATGAATCCAGGTCTAAAAACTCTAACAGCATATTTGAAGAGCAAAATAATACTCATCTTGCCACTCAGTGTGATCTCTGGTTTAAGCTCACATTAAGTTGGTGTCTTTGTAAGGCAACAAATAAGGGAATTCTGGATTCTTAGGGGGTATTTTTTAATTATTATTATTATTAATGATCATATTATAAATATAGTTGAAGATTTATATAAACTATAACTTAGGTTAAAGACCTGTCTTTACACTGAAGAACCCTTTTGATCATTTTATATCTTTCTTACAGTTTTAATTTGCCAGAATTCATATTTGGCCAGGTGCATTCTCTGCCTAACATGGCTTTTAATATAGCCTTCTAAGGAAATATATTTTCTGAGATAATGTTCATCTTTGTTCCACTCTTCCTTTCGCCCAAGGTGCTGAGTGAAATGGCATGAGTTGTACTTAACTATTTAAATAAAGATTCCCTACAATTTCTTTTTCTTCAAGCTGTAAAGAATTAATTTTTCAATTTAATTTCGTAATAATGCACAAATTACATTTGTGTGATTTTTTTTAAAGGATAATTATTTTCATTCTATTTTTTCAAGAAGAATTTAGTCTAAAAATATTGAGAATTATCTTATGAATACTGAAACCATAGTTATGTAGGCAGTCATTGGAAACAGTGATATACTAGTCTTTAGATTATTTTATATATTAAGAAAGAACTTTTGAGTTACAGTTCATTTCACGTGTGGCCTAAAATTTATCAGATGAGTTCCTGTTGCTCGTGACTCCTTATAACAAGTATTAAGGACTTTGCAGTGTATGCTCGCAGATTCATTGCAGAAAGGAATCCCACCCTACTTCTGCAATTAAAAAAAAACATATTAAGGATATTTTTTCTTTCACTTACAATACTAGAAAATAAAAACAACTTTTAAATCAACAAATTTCTAGTTTATTTAAAACTATACAGTAGATCCACTGTGAGGTAAGAATGAAACTTTCCCTGTCCTTTCCTGCTCTTTTATGTCAAAAGCTATGCTGAATTCTCAATTTTCCATTTTTTCTGTGATGTACATATATAGTTTAGATACCACCTGAGTTTTCATCCTTTCTTCACACTTGCAATAAATTAAATCAAAATTCTTGCAGATATTTGCAAATGAATTGCCTCTATTTAAAATAATATTTTATTACAGTGATAATACGGGTTAATAAGGAATAATTGTTCCCTTACATTCTGTTATTCTTTTTGTCATTAGTCCTTCCATAAATGGTGCAGATTTCAAGAGGACTAAAACATTTTCTCAAAATGTATGAAACTTTCCTAGGTATTTTTACAAAATTTAAATATGGTGAAGTATTCTGCATTTTTAGTGAAAATGAATGGTGTAATTGTCTAACAACAAAATACTGTTTTGTGTTCTTGCTTCATGTTTGCTGTGTAAACATGGAAGTCTAAATTCTAGTTGAGGAAAAGGTACAGTTATGTCTAAGATTTCCAAATATAAAACCTCTAAATTTTGTTTTCAGTTTTACTAATGAAGTCACAGCATATGAGCATAAGAAATGTACAAAGTAGATCAACAGTAAATAATTTATAATGATAAACTATAATCTAGACATTCAGCTGTTTTTTGGAGGGGTTGGTTTTGTTGTTGTTTTGTTTGCTTTTTAACCACATTCTGAGTGGAAGTTCCTTGGAACCACTTTACATTGTGGAGTTGATGTTCCCTGGAAGAAGAGAAATATTTTTTGCACCAGCATACAAACTTGATATAACTCTTCGTCTGTCAGTTTTCAGACACAGTAAGGCTGAGTCCGAGTTTTAGTGTATATATATAAGTTTAAGTCTATCGACTTTGCAGATGATTTTGGGCACTAACAAAAATGTAATATGAATGAAGTATACCCCGTGCTGATAGTCTAAACCAAAACAATTAACACAGGCAACCATTCTGGCTGTCTCTGCCAAAATTTTCAAAGACAGAGGTATTACCATCAGAGACATTATCGTCAACTTTCCTAACAATTTCAAATAATGAGTTTCGAGAACCTTTAGTTTAAATTTATATAAAGTACCTCTTTGCCTTATATTGCTTTTTACTTAGATTACTTTTGATACTGCAATATTAAGACCTTGGAAATGGTTTCACAAAGCATTTTAAGGAGGTACAGGGAATGTTTATGAAAGCAACAAACTTCTAATTTTTATGGCCAGTCTACAAATTTCAATGTCAGTGTATTAAGAATGAATGCTATGTTTCTGTGTTTTATGGGGCAGTTCATATAGAGGAGGTTGGAGGTGCATGTAGGTTTTGCATTTCAGGTCCACTTCGAACAAATAGCTGAGGAGAAAATAGTTGTGTATAAACATAAAGTAAGAAATAGGTAAATGGAAAAAAAAAACCAACAGCCAACAACCCCCCACAGATGTCTTGCTACTTTTCATATCCCAACATACCAATGTACAGTACTTTATTCTTGAAATTTATTCTGATGGACAAAAACTCAGTCTTTCAAACAAAAAATTACAGATCAAGGTGAGGTGTGCTGCTGGACCTTGTACTAACAGGACTGGCTGGGGATTTGAAGGCTGGGGGCAGCCTTGACTGCACTGACTATGAGATGGTGGAGTTCAGGATCCTGTGTGGAGAAAGAAGGGCAATAAGCAGGATTGCAGCCCCAGACTTCAGGAGAGCTAACTTTGACCTCTTCAGGGACCTGCTTGGAGGTATTCCATGGGTTAGGACTCTGGAATTGTGTGGTTTAACACAAGCTGGCAACAAAGCACCACATGGGGGGGGGGCAAGAGAGCTGTCTAATATTCAAGCATTGCTTCCCATAAGCTCAAAGCTGGTACATCCCTATGAGTAAGCAATCAAGCAAAGGCAGCAGGAGGCCTGCATGGTTCAGCAAGGAGCTTCTGGCAAAGCTCAAACAGGAGAAGGAAGTTTACGGATGTGGAAAAAAGCCACTTGGGAGGAATATAGGAATGTTGTCAGAACATGCAGGGAGGCAATGAAGGCAGCTATGGCCGGTTTGGAATTAAATCTGCAGAGAAATGTCAAGGACAAGAAGGGCTTCTTTAAGTATATCAGCAGGGAAGGGATGACTAGGTAAAATGTGGGCCCGCTGTTGAATAAGGTGGGTGTCCAGGTGAAGAAGGACACAGAGAAGGAGGAGCTACTGAATGCCACCTTTGCTTCAGTCTTTACTGCCAAGGCCTGCCCTCAGGTATCACAGACCCTGAAGGCAAGAGAAAAAGTCTGGAGAAAAGAATTTTTTTCCTTGGTTGAGGAGGATCACATTAGAGATCACATCAGCAAACCTGACATCCACAAACCTATGGGCCCTGATGGCATGCACCCCTGAGTGATGAGGGAGCTGGCAGATGTTACTGCTAAGCCACTCTCCATCATCTTTGAAAAGTCATGGAGAACAAGAGAGGTGCCTGAGGACTGGAGGAAAGCCAATGTCACTCCAGTCTTCAGAAAGAGCAAGACGGAGGAGCCAGGAAACTACAGGCCGGTCAGCCTCACCTCCATCCATGGAAAGGCGATGGAACAGCTCATCCTGGAGGTCATCTCTAAGCATGTGAAGGAAAAGAAGGTTATCAGGAGTAGCCAACATGGATTCACCAAGGGGAAATCATGCCTGACCAACCTAATAGCCTTCTATGATGGAATGACTGGTTGGGTAGATGAGGTAAGAGTGGTGGATGTTGTCCACCTTGACCTCAGCAAGGCTTTTGACACTTCTCCCATAACATCCCCATAGGTAAGCGCAGGAAGTGTGGGTTAGATGAGTGGGCAGTGAGGCATTTTGGGAACTGGCTGGTGGCAGAGCTCAGAAAGTTTTGTTCAGCAGCACAGAGTCCAGTTGGAGATAACTAGTGGTGTTCTCCAGAGGTCAGTACTGGTCCCAGTCCTGTTCAACTTACTCAGTGACCTGGATGAAGGGACAGAATGTGCACATGATGATACAAAACTGGGAGCAGTGGCTGATGCATCAGAAGGCTGTGCTGCCATTCAGTGAGACCTGAACAGGCTGGAGAGCTGGGCGGAGAGGAACCTAATGTGGTTCCAAAAAGGCAAGTTCAAGGTACTGCACCTCGGTAGGAATAACCCTGTTTAGCCTGGAGAAGACTGAGAGGGGATCTTATCAATGCCTACAAATATCTTAAGGGTGTGTTGAGAGGATGGGGCCAGGCTTTTTTCAGTGGTGCCCAGTGATAGGACAAAGGGCAATGAGCACAAACTGCAACAGAGGAAGTTCCATCTGAATATGAGGAAGAACTTCTTTACTTTGATGGTGACAGAGGACTGGAACAGGCTGCCCAGACAGATTGTGGAGTCTCCTTTTCTGGAGACATTAAAAACCTGCATGGACACACTTCTTGCAACCTGCTCCAGAAGAATCTACTTTAGCAGGTGGTTGGACTAGATGATTTCCAGAGATCCTTTCCAACTCTAACCTTTCTGTGATTCTGTGATTCCATCAGTTAAACACATTATGTATATAAAACATATTTTTGAGCCTGATCTCATTATTGTGGTTATGCAAATACAAATGAAAGCTTAGTCATTGCTTTGGAAATTCCAAGTTGGTTTGTTGCTTTTTTTTTTTTAACTCAGGCACTGTACATGAATTTATACGTGGATGTCTTTTGGGATGAACTACTTCAAAAAGCATTAGTAATTAAGTAATATTTTTGGTCTTTGTCTTTATGTCAAGTTATCTAGTTTGTCTCAGTAAGAAGTGATCACCTACATGGCATGCAAAGTCCTCTTTTAAATACTGCAAACTAGCTTCAGGCTGATGATTCAATAATTGTAACGATTTTTTCTGTGAAATTTACCATTCATCAAATTTCCTGTGTCATTTTACATCTCAGGACTTTACCAGTCTTTTGTCTAGATGAATGTTGAGTTGTCACTATGCTTGGGATTTTGTTCTTGGGAATTTACTTACTGCTGAAAGGGGAAACTTTCCTACCCTTCTCCCAACACTCTTGTGGAAGGCCAGGAAAATTTTCTAGTAGGATCAAGGATATAATCCAAGGAAAATGGAAAGGATGACCACCTTTCACATTTATGAGTTTTTACAGACTAGAAAGTTTCCCCAGTGCTATTTGCATAGCTACTGGACTCAACCCCCTGTCAACAGAACTATTATGGAAAGCAGCCTACCCATTAGTTGACTACTCCTCCTTAGCTGTACAGTTGCAGCTGCAGAAAGGAATCTGCAAACTGTACTGCTTTTTGAAGCAGTATTAACTTTTAACAAACATCTGCATCAGCACCCTCAGGATCAGCCACAGGTGACTATGATGTGGAAAGCCACATCTCAATTCCAGTGGTATGCCTTCTCCCCCCACAAATTTTAACAGTGTCCTTAAGATACTGAGCTCCAACAGAGAGATTTCCAAATGGTCCCACACAAAGAAACAGATGCAGTGACTCTAGTGCTTTTCTACTTCCCTCTCAATTTATGCTTATGTGGTTTTTCGACTTCTGGTCCTCCAAGAAATGGTGAAAAATTTGAATTCAAGGACATCACTCTGTCTTTATATCATTATTTGATATGTTGAGCTAGGATATCCCCTGAAAAAAAAAAAAAAAAGCAAAAAAAAAAAAAAAAAGCTTTTGAGATCTGTCAACAAAAGGCTGTGTAGCACAAGCAACCTTGGTTCTGCCAGTTAGAAAGCATTTGGACTTCCTTCAACCCTTTTCTATTTTTATGGCTCTCTACATTCTGACTACTAAGTAAAACAGGATTCTTTCAAATTCCTGGGCATTTTGCCATCACTTTGGGCCATGGGGCCTATAAAAATCATTAGCAATACATAAATTTTATCCAGTGGGCTTTCCTAAACATGTGCAAATGTTCATAAGGTTAGAGAACAGAAATCCATATGTTGTATTTTACACGCTTGGAATGCATTGAGTTTAACTAGTTTTGAATAAGTTCATATGAATATCCTAACATTTTTATATCAAATTAGAACACATGTGGTTCAAGGACCACAATAAGAATTCTGATTAACATAAACAGATTGCTATTACATTCCAGCAGATAAAATCAATCACTGTAAAAAGCACTGCTTTTCATCTTACTGTATTATAGTAACACTAAGCTACAATACTAATGAAATATACAGATTTCTTAAGTGGAATTTTGCCTTGTTTTAAATTAGAAAGTTTCCATCTTTACCAGAGTAACATTTCCTGTAGCAAAGCAAGACATTTGAGACATTTGGGGTGTATGGGGTGTATGTGTCCTGAATCTAGTATTCAATGAAAACGTTTTATAGGATATTTTGAACCAATTTTAACACAGGTATAACTTCCTTTCTTAACATGATCAACTTACCTGACTATTCAGTAAGAAGTACAGACTATGTTTAACTATAAGTTTGATAAATGGGGAAAAAGATACCTTATTTTTGTCATGTCTTCGCACTATTTTGAATAGGCAAGATAATTAATATTTGTTTTGGTTTTCTATGTGTTTTTGTGGTTTTGTTGGGGTTTTTTTCTAGACTAGTGTCAAGTAGAAACATATTTTTAATGTGAAAGTAAAAACAGCATAAGCAATCTGGAAACTTAAAAATACCATTACCTTACCAGCAACTGAACTACTAACATGTAAACATGTTGGGTCTGAAATATGACACTTAACAGAATTCCACAGACATTGCTTTATAATGATAATATTTCACCGAAAGCTGTGCCATAGCAAAACTGAGCATTTAAACATCCTACAGCATATTTTGGGAGTACACTTGAAAATCATTTCTTAGCTGGGGGTGGGGTGGGGGGATGGGGGTTGGAGTTAAATGGAACTGAAGCTGAGCTTTTCTATAATTACATTTTGTTGTGGCTTCAGCTATGCACCTATATGCAACCACTCCAAAACCATTTCTTTCTTTGCAGTAGTAGTTTTTAAGAAGGGTAGGACATTATTATACATGGAAGCCTTAAGACAAAGCTGTCTTGAAACAGAGATGAAAACTAACCACTAAAATTATTTTGCCTAAGAGTCGGAATTACTAGGACGACACTAAAATGATTATCAGTGCAAGCATACTTTAACATTAGTGGCTGTTAAAAAAAAAACAAAACCACAAACAAACCCAAAATCAATCAACTACCCCCCACCTTTCTAAGACCCAACAAAGGTAGTATTGAAACCAACTGTTGCTGTAATGTCAAAACACCAGCAATGTTAGGAAAGAATAAAAAAAAAAAAAAAAAAAAAAAAAAATAAATAAAATAATTTGCTATTTTAAGACATTTTCTTTGGCCTGAGGAGATTCTTAATTTTGTATATGTCATGATCTCAAGTTATCACTGTGTCCTGGTTTCAGCTGGGATGGAGTTAACCACCTTCTCAGGAGCTAGCAGCTAGCATGGTGCTGTGTTTTGGCTGTGGTGTGGGACTTTTCAGTTCCCCAGGCCTTGTTAGTGAAAAGGCTGGAGGGGCACAATGAGCTGGGAGGGGACACAGCCAGGCCAGCTGACCAGAACTAGCCAAAGGGATATTCCATACCATGGGACGGGCTGAGCCTGGTGTATACCTGGGGCTGGCCGGGGCGGGGGTCGTTGCTCGGGGACTGGGTGGGAGCAGCTGCGCGGTGCAACACCGGTCCTCCCCCCCCGTCCTCTGGGTTTAGTCTTTCCCATCCCCTTTTCACTGTAACTGTTACTGTCACTGTTGTTATGATTGTTCTTTCATTTTTGTCCTGTTTCAACTATTACATTGTTCTTATCTCAGCCCTGGAGTTCTACATTCCAACTCTCCTCCCCATCCCTCGGCGTGAGGGGGAGCGAGCGGCTGCGGGGTAATGAATCACCATCCGGGGTTAAACCATAACACACTGAAAATTTTGGATCCTTATACTGATTCCAAATGGCTGTAGAGGGAATGTACTGCATTTGTGTTCCTCTCAAAGTCATCATGACCAAAGTTTTCTAATCTGTGCATTGGTGTGAAAACACACTGTCCTTATAAAAAATGAGCATTTTCCTTGCATTCTGTAATAGTATTTAATCTGGGTAGATTGTCAAGCTAATTTGTCTATATATCCTGTTTCTCTTCAGTTGTTAATAATACCTTTCTTAATTTATTGTGTAGTTTTCAGCAGCGTAAGAGTGATTTTTTTAAAACTACTTATGTAATTTAGCTTGGCTAACATGTACAGTATGCTATCAAAAAAGGCAAAGCAAAGGTGAAGCAACTTGCGCATTGACTGGATACCATTAGAAGTACAGCTCTAAAGGGTACATTTAATAAATTATTTTTTAAAAAAACAATATTTTAATTTTTTTTCTCAGATAATTCCATATTTAAGAAGTGTAGAAATATTGTCAACTAACCATCTAAGCATGAGAAGCACAAAGCACAGTTAAAAAATTGAGTGACCATATCCTGGGAAAGTTACACTAACTGCAACGGGAAACTTGAAAACATAAGGTATTAATGGATCAGCCTTTCTAAGCACGAAAAATTTAGTTTTATTTCTGTATTTATTCATCAGTTGCTTACTTAAAATCACATTCAACCTTATTGCTTTCAAAAAGCTCTTCACTTCAAATTTTTACTTGATTATTCAGTTTGTGCCTATTGTTTATGGGTAAAATGACAGTCATTCAAGTCTAATTCAAATCAACTTAGATGACCCAAGTTTTAATAAAGTGGATCAATACTTTAAAAATAATTGATCCCTTGGAAACATCTATAGGATTATCAAGTAAATCATATATATATACACACACACATACATATTTTTTTAATAACAACATTTCAAATAATCTTCAAAAAATGTTTTTATTATTACATGCTGTGGGACTTTCCAAAAGAAAGGGTGTCTTTTTTATTAGAAGTCTATAATATCATTGAGATTGTCTATCATTCCTCTCAATAAAAAATACAGGGAACAGTTTTAGAACACAAACAGGACAGAAGGGGTATGTAGTGTATGTGCATATTAACGTATACATAATGTGTACGTGTGATATCTATACATATACATATAACATACATTATTTTTTTTCTCTACTGTTTATCATTTTCCTGCACCCAGTAATTAAACATACCAGAGCTTCATGCTGACTGATGACATGTTGGACTAACCATTACATGCCTTCCAGCAGCCCTTGCTCACAGTACAGCCCGACTCATTTATGAGGTTACTATGTAAGTGTTCACTAATAATAGTAGTGTGTAGTGAGCTAAAAAGTGCTGGCAAGCACTAAAATGGAGTAAAAAGAATGATCTGAATTGTCACTTACCATCTCTTATATGTAATTATCTTCTATTACATTAGCAGAGTAATTTAATTGTTGTGGATGTTGGTACCTGTAATCACATAAACTGTAGATCAATATAAACTTTCACTTCTACTCCAGAATTTGAAAACAGAATAGCTGAGGTACCCAAGCACGTTTTCCTAATGAAACCAACAGCAGGTGGATGTTGCAAATGGTGGATAACACTTGTCCTGAAATCACCTGTTAGAAGGAAACTAGCCCTAGGCTAACTTTCAGCACCAGAGACCCACCAGTTTAGGTATTCTACCAGAAGCATCCCTCACAGGAGTCTCCACAGTGCATCTGTCACATGAATCATTGAAGTAATTTCATTGCACTCTACTGCATTAAGTAAAAGGACAGTATCAGTAGTCACTGATCAGTCACATTTCTCAAACTTCTGTTTTGTCTTATAATCAGAATAACTTGCACCTGGTTTATTCTGGTTAGTGAGGGTTTTTTAAACCTCATTTTTTTACTGGATAATACTGTACCACTTCAAATTAAATATAACCAGTCCTCCATTGGTCATACCTACCCAAATATCATTGTTTAACAGTTGCTAATTAACATTCAGCTATTAGTAAGAAAGTTACATCATAGCTAGTTCTAGCCTTAGTTTTTTCATGATGTATACTTTTTTCCAGAAGTATAAGACAAATTGCTAAGACTTTCATCTTTTTAGCAATTTTTTATTAATTACAGTTCACTCTAGTTTTAAAGTGGGGAAGTCTGCATTTGATTTTTCAATTAGAAAAAAAAATAAATGAAAAATTCTGGTGTTTAAAATAATGGCTTTGTCTTTTTAAAGTATTATTATTAATGTTAAACCTAACATTAAAAAGTTTCATCATTATGTTTTAATTTATTTCAGTGGACTTATGTTTATTTCTTTTCTGCACAGAAAACTTTGAAATTCTTTTTACTTCTCCCAGTTCATATGAGGAGAAGCATATGGAAAATCGGGGGACAAGTTCTGATTAATGAAATAGTTAATCTATGAAAGCTGGAACAAACTTTAAGCACTTTGCCATCAGTATCACCTAGTCTCTGCTATCAGTATTCCTATGCATATCTGGCACAAACTACTACCCAACTTTCAAAATAAAACATTACTCAACCCTACTTTAACTGGCGTTATGGTTATTGAATGTTGCTGTTTTCTATACAGAACTGCCCTTTTTGCCAGACCTTACAAAATTTCTGACAACAGAGGCTTCTAATAGAAGTATTTTGTAAATTTTGGAACATCAGTTGGGCTTGAAATTCCCTTAAATAAACCCAAACAAATATTTTTAGGTACCTGCTTTGGAAAAACATTTGGAAAAATTAATAAGAGGCACTGGTGATTATAAACATCTGTCCTGCACCACTGTTTTAGGCCCACAGACCATTTTGAAATCACTCTGACTGGTTTATTTTAAGTGATTAATACAGCAGTGTTTAAGAAAAATATCTATGGGATTTACTGTACGGAGCATTTATTGTAAAGAGAGTAATAGATCTGCTACTGTATGAAGGATAGGTTTGCCTTTTCCCTTATTTCACTGGTGATAATTTTTTTGTAGTTTACTTTTACGAGAACAACTTACTGACAAAGCTGTGTTTAAATTTTATATCTATCTATCTATCTTGTGAACACTGTTGAGCATCAAAAAGACACCTCTATGTCTTTTACTTTTTTCCTTTTTCTTGTTAATACTGGTACACACTGCTGCAGAATTGTGCTGTATAAATAACATAAATTAAATAGCCATGCTCTTTTGGGAAAATAAAACATTTCTCATCTGCTGAATAAAATACCTTTTTCACTTTCAAAGCTATGCAGAACTGCCATATTTTATACAGTAGAGAGTGTTTATATAAGTATGCTTTAGGAAAAAAAATCTGGATGAACAGACTTTATCAGGTGTCAAAACGCATCTGTTGATAAATGGCTTTTTATGTGTTTTGAGTTAACATTAATCATAAAAGGAAGGTATGCCTTCTTAATCTAACCTTCTAGAATAATCATGCATTTAAGCAGAATATAAATTAACTAGAATACATTTATAAGGCAAGTATTCCAAGATTTTATTACAGGAATAAGCCTGGAACAAGGAGGATTACAACTACAAAAATGGGAAATATTTTACTTACTCTTAAGAGCCTGCATATTGTTCAAATTTCAGCTACTCTATTTATTGGATTAATGTTAATTTTGTGTTGTAAATGGAATCTTATCTCTCTGCCAAAGTGAAACAACTGTGTAATACATTAAGTATTACTGTTCATAAATAATAATAGCAGGGTCCTGCTCTGTCTTACAGTTATGTGCAGCTCTGCTATGTACCTCTTAAATATGGTATTTTTTTACGCAATAGAAGGATTATTTGGTAATATAACACAGAACAAAGAGGGAAAAAAAACCCAACCCAGCTCCAAAAAGAATGCAACATTGATGACTAGAGGATAGACCTATGTGTTCTTTTCTGTTAATTAATTTGTAAATTCATTAAACATACAATTCTGAGATGTGTTAAATTCATAGAAGATGAGGCTGAAAAACTTCCATACATTTCAGGAATTCATCTATGGAAATTTCCTCCTGAAGAGAGGGTCACTATGTCTAAACTGCTCCTGACAGATGTTTACCTAACCTGTTCTTAAAAGCATCTAAAGGGAGAGATCCCACATCCTGCCAGAACAATCAGTCATGTTGCTTATATATCCTCACAGCTGGAAAGTTTTTCTTAATGTATAAATTAGATCACCTTCAGTGCAATTCAACCTATTTCTTTTTTTCCTCTCTCCTCAGAGAGACATTTATTTATTCTTCTCAGATATAATCTTCCACAGATTTGAAGGCTGTTAGTTTGTCTCCCTTTTGTTTTCAGTTCTTCAGATTAAACTACCTGAATTTCTCAGACTTTCCTCACAAGCAGATGTTTTCTAGATTTCTGGCCATAGTTGTAACTTTCTCCAGACTGTGTCACACTGGTCCAAAGCTTTGTTTAGATGTGAACTCCAAAACCAGGCAAATTACTCAGCAGAGATCCCACCCATGCTGAAGAAGCAGGAAGGATTTTGCCAGAATATCTAGTTCATGCTAACATTCATACACTCTGGTAGGTTCTTCCAAGAGCAGGACAGGTACAATATGTGTATTGGGAGTGGCAATTAGTCACCTGGTACCCATGCACCTAGGAGATGGACACTAAGGACCAAATTAATCAGCCTTTAAAAATTAGCTGCCTTGCTATTAAGACTACCTCTGCAGGCTGAAGAGCAAACAGCCATCCTAAAGGTAACATGGTGCCTGCAGGTTAGGTCAGCGACAGCCCGTGAGAGAGGGCTGAATTATTTCCTGTTCAAGCCTAAAGTAGAACGGCATTTGGTCTGAGGGCTTAATCCTGGCTTGTTATATTCCCACTTGATCCTGGAAAATCTCTGTCTTTCCTTTAGGCTGGTACCCTTTGCAATCAGCACGAGCCAGACAGGAGGAAGGAGGTGCCTCTGCCTCACTTCTCGTCAGCTGGCTGCCAGGGCTCCTCCACCTTGTGCTGCCCCTGGTCCCTGCGTCTGTGGGTTCAGCGCAGTTCCTTCACGTGCACGCTTAATGGCTGTGCCACAGATTTAAACTCAATATGCAGTGTAAAATACATACCAGTACTGTGGCGGTTTAGTCATTTATCTTCCTGGCCTTTTAAAAATTAACAGGTTGTTAATCTGGTTTGCATATGCAAACATTTTTTTCACTCTAAATTATACACTATTCTGACTCCGTAAGGAGAGCATGTGCCCTGTTTGCCTTTACTAAACTAATAAAATCGAAAGTCTGTTTATAAAGAAAGATTAAACCCATATTCTACTTCACACAAACACAGAGACTTTGTGCTTTAAATTCCTTCCCAGTATACTCTGATGTGGTATATCTCTTGGTTTCTTGATTTAAGCAAAGATTTTTATTTTTTTGTCTTGAATTGAGATTCTTTGAGATGGAGCTGATTTAATATATTTTACTCTCTGTTTCTAACACAGAGCCCTTACTGAATTGTCTGTTTCTTTTCCCTCACAGGACCTCAGCTGATCTTTAATCTCCCTCAGAAGTAGTTCTTGCTGCCTCAAAACAAACAGATCTGACATTTTGCAAATACGTTGTTCTAATCCACTAGTTCCCTAACTAATATTAGTTGTTGAACGGAGTTGATTAGCAGCTCTGCATGGAGCCTTTGCCTGTTTGCAGAGCTGTTGGCTCCTGCCTACGCCAGTGTATAGCAGAAATGGACTTAAAGTCAACAGTGTTGCCACACTGAAGATAGGGAAACATGCCTAGATCAATTTAAATTGCAAGTAGTTATTTTAAAGATTTCGTAATGTCAAACTGTTTATTTTCAGTGACAAATTACAACCAAAGCAGGGTGAAAATACCCAGTAGTAAATTTAGTCTCAACCTAGCAGCACAGAAAAGGAAACTTTAGGAAAATTTGACAATTCTGACATCCCTGGAAAAATGCTTAAATCTTATATAACGATTTTATAACAGAGAAGGTAATAATATCAGTTCAGCTTAATGATGTAGCACAAGACCATTATTTAAAGCCTATCAAAGCTACTCAATAGGTTCTTCTCCATTACTTTAAGCTATGATCCATATTTGTAGACCAATTTAAATAAAGAATAGTTTATGCTTTTTGATTTACTTCTACCTGTTCAAAATCCCTTTTCATTGAAATCAGAAATGATAGCTCACATACATGTTTACATGCATATTTGTGTGTATATGCTCAGGTATACCTGCTGGGTTTTGGTAACAGAATACTTTAAGGCCAGGTATGTGAATTAGAAAAAAACCACAAACTTCTGACACCATGAGCTTAAGAAAAACAACATATGTCTGGGAACTAGCAAATATGAGTGATTTACAGTCCCAGCATCACATTGTGTTATATTACTTTACGTAATTTACAGCATTTAATGTTCTACATAGGTTATCTTATGGTAATGTACTATACCATAAAATGCAATAGAACCAAATATGGATGATGTTTGATTTATGCAAAAGTTTGAATTCTGAGATTCATGTAGAAAAGGAATGCAAACATAGGAACAGTTTTTTGGTTTTGGGAAAAAATAATTTTACAGAAATAATACTTTACACATACTTCACTGGCTTACAGTAATACAAAACTGCATAATACGTGACACGACACAACTTTTCTTTATGGCATGCCTTCTTTGGAGGTTGCACAAACTGAATCTGATGAATTATAGCATAAATTTAATAACCCCTTTTTCTTGTAGTAGTTTCTAGACATGACACTTCTCTACAACTGAATGTGTGTTTGGATTTCCTGACATTTTCCAGGAAGATAGCAAACTGTTGGGATTTTTCAAGTTTGTCTAGAAAAGTTCGCTACACCAGTTACAAGGCAGAAATATCAAAGTTGCTGCATATCTGGTGAACAAATGGTAACTTGCAGATGTTCATAAAAGACTATGTTTCCCTGTCAAACAGATCATGCACACTGTGTAGTCTAGAAAATAATAATTATGTACATTTTGCAGATGAAAAGTGATCTTAAGTCCTTCAGTATCATTTGTACTACCACTTAGATCTTGTTCTAAAGGATCTTAATTATTGAACTTTATTACAGGATATTTTATGGTGGGTTTCTTTGTTCCTGTTAACCATATTGTATTCTTACCAAATACTCATGCCTACATAATGTACCTGTCTTTATATACGTAAAGATATAAACACACACACACTTATGTTCCTACCTATGTTTTCTTTCTATTATATTTTGAATTTTAAAATACTCCTAATAATAGTACAAAGCCTGCTCGTATCATTCTACAGATGCAATAGTTCAGTGTCAATGTTTTTGGCAGGATTTTTAATAACTTCCATCAAAGTGGTAGCATCTGACCCAGAAAAGAAAGGTGTTTACATCTTCTCCAGTGAATAATATCTCACTCCATGAACTTAATTGGAGAATTTGAGCAGACAGGAACTGCTTGATATGAGTAAGGTACTCACAAGTAAGCCTAAAATAATTAAAAATAATTCTTGCCACTCAGTTATTTGCATACATCACTTCATATTAATTCAGAGAATTCTGTGCAACAAATTCCTAATTTATTTTTTCCAATCCTCAATGTATTTCATTTTTGTAATTCCTCACCCCACCCCCCGTGTTTTTGGGTTTTTTTTGTCAGTTGTTCACTGTGTGATTTGATAGTCACAGTATTAAACTCTGCATCCTGTAGGGATGTCTCAGAACCATGGTACAGTTAAGTGTGTAATGAAAACTCTAGACTTCATTGTCCTGTGCAGTTAATCTGCAGAGTTCAGAAAATTACTTTTCAGTGGAAAAACACTATATATTTTGAAATGGAAGATGTATATTGCATCTGGAAAACTTACTTGATCTACTTATTAACTGAACTGATAGATGAGGCCTCTCTCTAGCGTGCCACAGATAATGCTAGCTCAAGGATTATCAGCCATGTACCAAATTAATTTTGTCAGATTCTGAGCCTGGGTCAGAAGGAAGGGTTTGGGGAAAATGGGATGGAAATATGATGGCTTGTTTCATCTGTTGTCTTCAGGAAAAAGGGAGAAATAGGTCTGTTGTGCAACTGTGGCCCATACCTATTATCTTCCCTTGCCAGTCCAAATTTCAGGATGAAAATCCCACTGCCTCACTGACTAAAGTGAAGGCAGTGTTGCGTGCAGTGTTGTTACAGATCTGCTAATAAGTTAGAATTAATTGACTTTATTTGATTCTATAAAATCATTTGGAATAAGAAATATATTTTAATGAAACTTGTTGTTGCAGCAAAAGCTGCTATGAAATCCTCTGTACAGCCCTGTAGCAAGGCCAAAAGAATAGGTCAGAATCACCTAGTAGGAATAATTAGAACTTAGACAATAGACTTAAGATTCAAGATGATTGAAGATAATTGGATACAGTATTTACAGGTAGACTGGGAGAATGCATTGAAATGTCAGAATGCAGAATTAATGGGAAATGGGGAGAGTCGACTGGAACAACTTATAGTTACCTGCCAAGAAATAGTGAACTTTAGTAAAAGATAATTCCGGCAGGGGGAGATCGCGACCACTGACTCATATACCACCTACCCAAATTGTACCCCAGACCCATTTCTAGACTTTTCTTAACTTTACTGCGTAGAATCAGATATGGGAGGAGAGTATGTTAATGATTTTCAGGAAATATTATGATTACGCATGATACTTAATGAATATGCATGAATAAGTTCTATATATGGTGTATGATTTTGAAACTTGGTGTGCGTTGATTGTGAGAGGCCTCACTCATGCACCCAGCCATTAATAAAGAAGTGTCTGCTTATCTACATCACATTGGTGTTGATAAGTTCTTCATTCCGAGATTTCGGTAACAGTATGTTTAACCTACTTTATTTTCAGTATCCGCAGTATTTTTTGGGCAATACAAAATCCTGGCTTTCTAGGTTTTGAATTCAGTTGTCTAATTCATTTGCTTTTTCTACATGTTGTGGATGTGCCTCAAAATTAAAAGATTTGGGATAATGTGCTTTCATTATTAAATATAATCATAAAACTGAACTCTCTGATGATTCACTTTAGCAATATTATAAGGTCTGTTGGCTACTATAAAGTGTGGTAGGAATGAACAAATTCAAATTAATCTCTTACTAATTAGCAGCTTTCTATAAAATCACAGCAAGATGTAAGACCATGAATATGGAAAATTGGTTAGGGAAAATAGAGGCTGTGTTAAAAATGGCATCATTATAATAGATACTAAAACTAATTAAGTTGGGATCTTTGAGGCAGTTTAGTTACCTTTCCATCTATTTATAAAAAGCAATCTGACATAAATTCTGTCAGTTGTGGAAACTCTCATTTGAATAACAGGTCATTAAAAGAGTTAGTGCCTAGTAGATGATACAAATACTTCTAGGATACTTCTGGACTTAATTTAGACATTAAGAGGACCACAAGCCCCTTACTAATAGCACCAAAGCCGCCTTCTAAATTTAATCCTGTCTGGAAAGAAAGGTACACTTGGTAGAAAAGATTCATCTGATTTCTGTTCGTGTAACCTATGTCTTTCTATCACTACCTAGAAAACATAATGCTACCAGGTTAAAAGATAGTCCATTATTTGGTTTTCTGGATATTGTCTGTTACATCTGTTCAGTTTTCTGTTATAACAGTAATAGTACCACTACTGACGTATTGAGTACATCTGACCACCCAGAGTTTTGTATTTTTAGAAAGCCTTTCCATCACTAAAAACAGATTTGAATTCTCCCACTGGTAATTGTAATTATATCTTCACTAGAGTTTAAACAAAGCCCTCTTTTAAATATAAACACCATGATAGGAAACAGTTAAAAAGCTTATCTCATAAATATCCAGAAATATTACAAATCAGTGTAAACTTACAATATCTGATATAGTAGTTTGGGTTTTGGGACATGTGTGTTTAGAAAGAGAAAATTTATATACTGTTAAATGAAAGTTAAAAGGCATTAATACAAGTTTCCTTTATTAACTCTGGAGAGTTGTCCTTTTTCACTTTGTGGTTGGCCACTAGCTCTGATTTCTCCCATCAGAGTCTCCAAAGACAATTGAGCAATTAGCCTTTGTCTTTGAGGCTAATTACTAACAAAACCCAGCTGACCATTAAAGAACTATGTAATCAGTATTTGGTAGACAGGAGACAAAAGAACTAAAACTAGAAGTGGCCGGACAAGGAAAACTTCCCCTTTAGGTGTATTTTATTCGTTCATCCAGCCATTGCATACGTAATATTCCATTAGTTACTAATCCAGGTACAGTTATCCTTACTTATCAGGAGCATGGTGAAAGCACTCCTAATAATTCATTCTTTATGCTGTCCCTGGGGAAAAAATATGTTTTCACCTTGACTGATTTTTTACTGAAAAGGAATTATCCCCCTCAAAACTGTGACATCAAAGAGTACTTGAAATATAAGTGAAATTTTCATACCAAACACTTGCAAAGGAACAAAAGAAAACAAGAGCTAGAGTGAAATAAAAAATACAGTAGTTTTTATTATCTTAAAGCATTTATCCATGATAGACATCATTAAAAAAGTTTGAATTCTATGTGATTAAACACCAAACCAAAAGCTTGCTGTTGCACATAGTATACATAATTAAGTATACACAACAGAAGAGGCTTGAACCATATGGTCTACCACCTCTTACCCAAGGCTGCAACTTCATGATCGCTTAAATCAAAGCACACATACAAAGTCAGTTTTAACTCAATTCAGTTTTCCAAACCATTTTGCCCTACAACCAAGTGAATCCTCAGGAAGAAGGGCTTGAGGGCTGAACAGACAGCTAAGGCAGGAGGAAGGCTTAAGCTTTGGGCTCCAACATGATTGTCCTGCCAAGAGTGGGAGTTATTAAACAGGACTGATTGACAAAGATGTCTAACAAGGTACCTGAGAACATTTCAGAACCTGGGTTCTCCAGATATATCTTGATTCCATATCAGAGTAAGAATAAGGCACCAACATTTACAGCCCATGTCTTGCTTTCCCTGTAAAGAGAATTCCATATGGGCTTTAGAAGAGGTGAAACCATGTGATTTTCAGAAGAGTTGCAGTGCATTTCTTTTCCATGACTGATTCAGATGCTTGGAAGACTGGGATGTATGGCACACCATGAAGTACTTTTGCATTTCAGTATAAATGAAGCTGAAGCCTATCACAGAACATGCTGCATTCTAACATAAGGGACACTGTGGGACAGATGGGAAACTTCAGAAGATATTATATTCTTCAGTTTGTCATTCTGGAGAGGAAATAAACCCACGGAGTTCTTGAATAAAGACTGGTTCTGATCCTGTCTCATTTTGGTTTGGATTTTGTTTGGATTAATACTTACCATTTACCAGTCCCCAAATCCTCCTTCTGTCAAATCAACCCAATTTCCAAACTAACATCATATTCTTGTGATTTAGTATTATAAAAATTTCACTCCTGACAGTTTTTTGGATTAGTCTTTTGCTTAGAAAAAGATGTATACAATCTGAAGATGTTGTTATTCATTGGCTTTAGTATCTGTTTACGTTGCCAGCTGATGTAGTTGCCTAATTTGCTCCTAGGTCCTGTGTAAGTGTAAATTCACTTATAGTTCCCTTTTGCAGTGAACCAACTAGCTCCTTCAAATCAAATCTTAGTTATGATTCTCCAGATTATTCTTTCTGAGTTGTCCTGAAAGGCCATATGAAAAAAAAAAAAATGCATGAGATTTGTATATTTGTTATCCCATGCACTTTTCCAACATTTTCCCAGAACAGTCTGCATCCCCAAGTGCTCCAAAGTGCTTCCCAAGCATAAAGTATATATAACCATTTCATTCAATAAGATTTTCACTCTGATGTTTATGCAACCATCTGGGCTGCACAGACTTTGCCTACTATCAGACACTTTGAACTGTAAAAATCCACATATATAGAATGTGGCAGTTATAGAAACACAACATAGTGCTGAAGAAAATCCAGTGCTCTGTGCTATCTGTTGTAGAAAAAATCAGTTCTCCCTGGAGAATTGGACTGTTCTGAACCATTTAGCTTGTGTGCCTGGCATGCAGCTGTATAGTGCTAAAGAGTAAATTCTCAGCATGGCCTAAGAGCAGTTCATTAGGTAGTTCCATCACAATTTTTATACATGTACTTCAGTTCATGTACCTGAGTAAAGAGAGGTTTTTGTTCCTTTGATGAAGAATGATGCAAAAAATACTTATTATATTTGATTTTCTTAACCATCTGTTTCAGCCTCTGATATCCAAGTAAATAAGCAAGTCGGCAATTCTTTCCTGACTTTTTGGTCCTGACATAATTGAAAATTTTATTTTTGTTTCTGTTGCTGTTTTTAAATTGCTGTTCTTCCTATTCCCACCTTCCTCTTTTTTGTGTTTGTATTTATACACTTCACTTGCTATAGTTGATGTATATTTGTATTGATTTTTATTGTTTCAAGAATGTCAATTTCTTTGTACTTTAATACTTCATTATACTGGCTTTCGGTTTTGTGGGGTTTTTTGTTTGTTGTTGGTTTGGTTGTGGTTTTTTTCTTGCTCCTGCTTCTTTTTTGATAGCAAACTATTTCTTCCAGAGGTATTGTTTTGGCACATATATATATATACTTCATAAAAATGTATGTGAATAGAGACCTCTCCATGATTAAGACTGTCCAGCTACTGTCAATGTCTTCCAGATTTGTTTATTTAAACAAAGGATGTTTATACAGAAGAATAGTAATACCCTTTTACAAAGTGATTTTGCATGAATAAATAAATTATTAAGAATTTATATACTGTCACAGGAAGATATATATTGTTATGGTAGGATAAGAGTCTTATTCTTCATTATTATTATTATCATATATGAAGAACTTGTTATTGTACATTTAAGTGAGATAAATAGCATGTAACAGATACACTCACCCATAAAGAAAAATAAAGTTTTGTAGTGTTGTGTGATGACATTTATTCTGGATTTCCTGGCTTTTTAATATAACTTGGATGTAATTAAAGTTGCTGAGAAATTCCAGCTTGCTTTAAAAATGGGCTTTGAGTACACATACAATTAGTTTAGCACAGGCTTTCAGAATTATCTTGTGTTTCAGAATCCCTTAGCTGACAAGATGGCTAATGCATCTGTGGGGTTTTTTTTCTCCTTTCTCTTTTCATTATGTAACTTTCAATTTCTTTTCCAAAATGCTGGGCAAAATTTCTCCTTGATTCGGAACGAAGTATGGTCTAGTTTACAAAGGCCAATCAGAGGTCAGGTAACAAAAAGGAAATTACGTTCTGTGAAGACATACACACATACACATACGATAAAAACCCACAACCCAAACCCACCAACTTTTTGTCTTGTTAGGCTTTAACATGGTTGGATTTTGCAGACTCCAGTCTTTAACCCAGCACTGCCAAGTCCACCACTAAACCATGTCCCTAAGTGCCATGTCTATACATCTTTTAAATACCTCAAGGGGGGTTGAGAGGGGTTTGATGCCATTTCCTGGCCTCCGCTGAGCCTCCTTTTCTCCAGGCTAAGCAGCCCCAGTTCCCTCAGCCATTCCTCAGAAGACTTGTGCTCTGGACCCTTCACCAGCTTTGTTCTTTGTTCTTTGGACACACTCCAGCACCTCAATGTCTTGCAGTGAGAGGCCCAAAACTGAACACAGTATTTAAGGTGGGCCTCACCAGTGCCGAGCACAGGGGGACGATCACTGCCCTGGCCCTGCTGGCCACACTGTTTCTGATACAAGCCAGGATGCTAAAAAGAACATGTCCAAATGCAAGCAATAGTGGCAGACAGTAGGCTATATACTGCCTCAATCTGAACAGTGTTGGCTGATACAGGCTGTAGATAATCAAACTGTCCATTTCGTTGACATTCCTGGGAAAGGGGGGGGTCTTCGGCACACTTCTTGCAGCAGCACAGATGACAGCTAGAAATAAACAGTGTTTTCTGGCTGAAATGTCTGCCAGTCATGATCATATGCAGGCTCTGCTAGAGGTAGCACAATACTGAGCAAAAGGTTGGGGTAGTAAAACAACTTGATGAGAGGCAGCTGTAGCCCCACTTTCTCTTTACACATTCAATGCTTTTTGCTACTGCATGTGGTTGATTTGCATTGTTACAAGTACAGCTCGGGCTGAATTCAGCCTTAACTCATGATCCACCCCTCTCTAAGACCTTATCCACTTATCCTTTTGTCGATTATTACAATGTTTATGTGAAATCAATAAAAACTGTGGTTTTAAAAAAAATCCCCACAAGTCCTGACCTCACTACAGAGCTGAGAATTCAACATTCATCTGAGGATGATAGCACCCACTGTGCAGAGCAACTGGCCAGCTGGTGAGAAGTTCCGGCTGTCAGCGCAGTGTGGGGAGTTAACATATTTATCAGATACTTGAGATGAAAAAGTGGTAGTTCATGGGGACTTTTTTTTCCCTAAGCCATCTGGTCCTGAGGTGCCTATTACATCTATTATTGAATCATTAAAGTCAATGAGGTGAATAACACGATTAAACTTGTTTACTTGTCATGTAACAGTCGGTTAACAGTGAAATGTAACTTCTACTTTCTGCTTTACTCTGCAATAAAAATACATCTCGGCTCCCCTAAGTGATACCTAAAATTAATGCCAGATAAATATCTTTTAATTTGTAGTTTAATTTAAAAGTACATTAATTCTTTTAACTGTGTTCTACATATGAATATTGCATTGCAGCCACTGCAAAGACTGCTCCTTATAATTAAAACAATAAAACATAAATAATTAGTGATAAGTACAGATATATATACTCATCATTTCGTTCTGCTAATCAGGTAGGTACACATTTATGGAGATCCCTCACAAAATGCAGTTTGGTCATGCAGAATTGTACCAAAGGCATAAAGCTGTAAATACAATCAATACAGAAAAGTCCTATTTGCATTAAAAGGTTTGCAGTATTTTATTAGATACACTCATAAAAGTGTGAATAAGCAGTTACTGTATCACTATAAATGGATTATACTTTTTTGTATTAAAATGAAATTTAAATAATATGGATTATACTGTTTGAATTAATTATTAAAGCCAGGAAATCTCATAGTAGTGACAGTGGAATTTAGTGTAAAAGTTTCAACAGCAATAGTTAATGTTACCCTAGAAATTAGGAACTAAAGATGTCCTTTTATATTTATGTTAAGACCTCCTTTTGGGATCTGCAAATTTTAAAAAGTGCAAATATTCTTACGCTTAATGTAAAATATATCAAGTCAAGTGAATCATGTTCCTAGACTTCAGAGGCTTTAAATCAGAGAATTATTGAATAACACTATAGAGCAATGTAGATAATTACTCATACTGAGAAAAACAGGATTAGGTAAAGAATTAGAAAAACATCAGAAACTATATTTATAGACATGGAATTTGCTTCATTTATGTCTACATGATCAGCTTAAACGGATGTCTATGCCACTCACCAGCCTCACAATCCAGGCATCCAAACATCATACATTACAGTAAGATTTAAGACAAAAGTGTAGCTTAAAATATTACACTGGAGGGAACAGACTTCTGAAATGTCCTGGTAGCTGATCTCTAGCTACTAGCAGGTAAAGAAGTGATACATGGAACAACTGTAGCCCGTTTTTAAAAAAGTAAAAGAAACTGTTTAATATTATTGAAGGTTGTTTAAAATAACTGATTGGGCTTTACCTAGAAATAGAATGGGAATGTTCACCCACAAGGCTGATGAGAGTTTAAAGAGATGTCCCACATACTCTCTGAGAAGTTGGTGCTGAAATACAGTTTTCATTTCTTTGAAGGGATTTTAAACCTATATTTCCATGGTCTAAGGGCATGCCTTCAACTGTTTAAGTGTTCTGCTGAATGAAGATATTGTGGATCATGATGAACTCAGTCATGATAGTCATGTCATTAATTCCAAGGTTTATTTCCAGTGGCAGTCTATTGCAATGGATTCCTCATATAAAGTTGTTTATTCAGTCTTTCTATGGAATCAGGATTTGCTTTCATTATGAATGTTCTTGTTGCTTTGTCATTCAAGCTTTTTCCCATGCTGAGCTTTTTGCAGGGGAGGGTGGGAGGTGTCTTTTGTTGTTGGTTTGGTTTGGTTTTTTTGAGGCTTGTTTGTTGTTTGTGGGTTTTTTTAATCTTCTTTTCTGAGTTTGTTGTAAAGAAGGATTACAGATGAGAAGGTGTGTACCTCAGGATGCATCACAAGATTTAATAAAGAAGCCATTGGCCTAGACTCAGATGAAAGCATACTCCATAGGATTTCATTATTATATCCAGGATACTAAATGTATTACAATCTCAGCAATTCTTTTTGCTGTCTGTTTCAGCTCTCCATCTGAGGACCAGAGAATAGATTTCATTTTATTACATTGCATTGGTTAATCTTGTTTTGGTTTTTATTTTGTTTATTTTCTTGATATTATTTGAACAAACGCATGATCTTTTTTTCTTGTGTAATACCACTGTGAAATATTAGATTAAAGAGATAATTAGCATATTAGATTACCATTTATCTCTCTGCTATACATCCTCCACTTTGTTAATTACTCAGTAAAAATTACACAGCAGTTAAAATATTTTTTTAAATTAATATAAAACTACAAAATTAGTAGAATAAATCCAGAAGTTTAACACAGATGTAGATAAGTAATCTAGGGACTTAATTGGAATTGCAAGGGGGCTGATAACTTTTATACATATTACCCTAACATATCCACCACTTTTTGCTCAGAATTTAGAATGTTTGTAATGTTGCACAAATCAAGTGAGCACAGAAGTACCATTATGACAATCTTTTCCAGTTTTCCATTTTGAAGACCAGATAGAAAAGAAATATACAAGAAAATAATACAAGTGAGTTATGAAATTATATATTTGCGATGACTTGGAATTAGATGGAGGCAGGAGACAAACCACAATTTTGCCATTCATCAGTTTAAAACATTAAAAAAAATACAAACTCAAATAATTTAATCACCAGGAACCAATCTGTTCCCTGTTCCCTAATAGGAAGTTTACTAGGTTTGATTTTTTTCACATACACTTTCTGAGAGGAAAAAAGATGTTCAGTATCTATTTATTTATTTTTAAATCAAGAAAGTTTCATTTCAATTTTAGAGTTCCTCCAGTTAAAAAAATACAGTAAGAAGCAGTTGACACGATTTGGCTTATAGTCTTCCAACACCCACATTTCTCCATCTCTTCCACCTGGCAGCTTGGGAAAGCTGCCCAGGTTATACCAGAATGCTTTGGAACAAACCCAGTCCTTTAGCATACTAGGTGTTGACAGGCCAACCTGGTTAACACATGGTTCTGCCAGGAAAAAGAAATAAATGCTGCTCTCTGGTTAAGCTGAATCATATTAGCTTTGAACGTGTCAGATGATCACTTGAAGAATGTAGTTACATTCGTAACATGATCCTATCAGTACTGTGGACAGAATCTGAGTGACTGAAAAAATTAGGAGTTATCACTTTATCGTCAGGTCCTTATGGCTTTTTGGGGAAAAATTAGGGAAGGCAGCTCAGAGAAATAGATATTTTATGTAGTATCTATACTTTTATCTCTGTGTTTACTGCAGTAGGTAGATGTGTCATGTCCTGGAACTGCTTATTTATTTCTATTGATTTTTTTCTATTGATTATGAGGGTAATCTAGAATGCAAAGCATTAGGGTAGCAGTTTGCATTGCTGATGTCCAAGACTGGTCAGACAAGGGTTATCCTTGCAGACTCATACTCATGACAAATTATAGAATAATATATTGTTCTACCTAAGTAGCATCCAAACTGGGCTAACTGTGTTCCGAATTTAAAGGAAAACAATGCAATAGTATTGGTCTAATGCCTGTAAATATAATCTGGTGAGCAACAGAATTTATTCAAATTGGGTTTTTGGGGGTTGGGGTTGGATTTTTATTTATTTATTTATTTTCTTCATTATTCTAATTATTGTTATTGAACTACTGTATTATGGCTGGATTCTCCACTGTCTGGAGGGATGCAGACTTAATCATTCCTCACATTTCAAGCTGGTCTTTAGAGATTTAGTAAGGCTTTTGGTTTTCCAGTAAGAAAGTGTATCTTACTAATGAGACTAAGAAAGTCTACCTCCTTATTTGTTGATTTCTGTGACTTTTGCAGGTAAACAATGTCTGTAAGTGCAGTCATAGACAACACCACTTTTATCCTTTAGTTGGTCAAAACCATATCCAAGCATTCATCAGTGTTGGTGGAGTTTAAAATACACAAAAAATAATCCCTTTTTCAGGTGTATGGGACACAATGACTTTTGTGCAGGAAGGACAATATGACATAGCTGTGTTGTGTCTCTTCTCAGATGTTGCATGATCAGAATGTCTTTAGGTAATACAACTGGAACATTTCATGTGCTGTTTATAGAAAGTGATGATATTGCTTCTGTTCCTAAAGAATGGTTTCATCTTCTGACTTCTCTGAAGTAGAACCAGTTCATATTTCACTTACTTTTCTTACAAGAATGACATTGGTGTAGAGTTGTACAGAGCTGCCCAAGGTAGGGAAGGGATTAAAATTTTCCAATTTGTTCTGCTTTTCTTTGACATTGTTATAAAGATGTGTTCTATAAAGGATAAAAAGACATGCAGAATGCATCTTTGGGTGCACCTGGATGCTGCTTATATATGTTAAAAAAACCCAGTAATTTATGCATGCAAGGATATAGAAGGATGCCGTCCTGTATCAGACCACCACCCTGCATCTCTCTTTTACAGCTCTTCAACGGAAGCACTAAACTTCTAAATACAATCAGCACCATCATCCGCAGAATACATTAATATGGTCATAGATACATTTATTTCTCTGAATTTCTCAGTGTATGGATATGTTGTATACTACAGGAAGACACAGATGCAATAAACCAAAATGACTGTGACTTACTAGATTAGTTTACCTACTTCCAAAGTGCAATACCATAGCGGAAGAGTGTAATGAGTTTCAGGGCACCAGGAGACTTTCATTTCCCAATCAGACCACAGTGGTAGAATGAGAAGACATCTTTCCTTTGCCCCTGTATCTTTTCTTCCAGTTCATTCTACTTTCCTAAACTCCTTATTTATGCACCATATAGCCTAATTATTATATGACAGTAGTGTAATTACTAATTTAACTGAAAGCCAGGTAAATCATCTCCCATTTCTCTTGTTTAACACCCAGAAGAAAGGAAGTCAGCGCATCCTCTCAAGCAATTAGAAGCCCAAGTCCTTTTGAAAAATATACTGTAATTGTGAAACTGCAGCCACTGTTCATAGCCGGGGAAGTCAGTCAAGAATGAAAGAGTATATGGCAAGTTTCCTAGAAGACAACAGTTAAGGTTAGATTCGTAAATGAGAAAGTGACTTAACCAAAACAAAAATTAGAAAACATGAGAATGAGCAGCTCACACTAACACCATGCCACTTATTTAACTGCCTAAATAAAAATCCATCAATCTATGTTTAGGGCCATCTTTAGGAAATTAGTGATTGTGGCAGCATTTTTTGGGTTTGTTTTGGTTTGGTTGGTGGTTTATGTGTGGGTTTGTTTTGGTTTGTGGTTCTGCATTTTTTTCTTACTACGTTAAAATCATATATAGTTTTTATAAAGCTTGGCTGTTTTTGCTAAGCAACTTCTCCCAAAAGAAGTGCAGAGAGATGACTGTTATGAAATGTTCTAGAAAATGCAGTTTCTGAGGAAAGAAAGAAGAAATCCTCTGAAAGCACAGACAAAATAGTTAGCACCATGTACTGGGGTACTTATTTAATGAAAGAGAGTTTCACTTGTGGAACAAAATGAAAATGTGACTCTGCCCCTACGGATTTATAAGAACCCTGTAAAACTGTGATCCACTTCAGTTTTCTTTTGCGAAGACAGACATTTTTGAGCATCAGACCTCATAATAACCTGGGTAGAAAGCAGCAGCTTCTATACACTCCTTCCAGCAAGGCCACTCAACACACAAAGCAAGCCTCTCTGGGACACATACCAGAGCAGTCATACAGCACAGCAGCTTATCCTCTACTCTCTGCTCCTAAAGAGAAGAGAAGATCAGCTGTCAGAGGATCATCCAACCAGCTGATCCAGTAAAGTGCAGCATAAAATCAGTGTTGCTGTGTTGTGGCTTTTTCGTCATTGCTTACAAAAATACATGTCCGTAGGACAATGGGACCAGATTAAATTCCCCAGGCTTGAACCTGAATTAGAAGCCCAGCTGAACTGAGCCCCTCATGCAGAAAAGCAATACATTTGCCCTCTCAGAGGCTGGGCTGATTCAACCCCTGCAGATGATCATTGCCTATAAGGAGATTATAATGGTTCCACTCCTCAGGCAGGTTTTTCAGTTAAGAGCCTACAGCAAGGTGACAGAAATGAAGGCCATAGAAAGTGACACAAAAACCAGTCACATCTGTCAAAGGAGGTTTTGACTAAGCTCTCTGCAAGGGCAGAAATCAAATTCTCAGTTAAGTCACAAAGGTTTTGTGGACAAATCTGATAAAAAATCAGATGTTCCACTGGTAAGCAACCATGGTAATTGACAGATGTCTGCAAAATAAGAAATGACTTCAAAGGTAATTGGGAGTCCTCAGCACATAAATCAGTCACTGTGGGGAACAAGGTATATTAAAGCATGTGCCTTGTCTACACAAGAAAAATGCTTTCATGTGACTAAATCGGTTTAGAAGTGGCTCTAGTGATACTACAAATAATAAAATGTGTTGATTGAAGATGGCTGCTTGTGGTTCTCACTTCTTGCTTCTTTTAGAGAAAAAATCTACAACCTGAAAGTGCTCAGATGCTATAATTTCATGATGCTCATCAATATGTTTTTCATAAATAATTTTTCCAACACATTTTTCCCGTATTTCTTGAATAATCTGCCACTTTTCTTGATGTAGGGTAGAGATGTCCAGATTTCTGTCACAAATTATACACATAAATATCTAAGTTTTCCAGTTCCAAACCACCCAAATCCAGATTTGCAAGACCAAATACACAGGAACAGTTTTTTAAAGATTTTAGAAAGTATAATTCCTAGAGAGAAAATGGGGAGTGAGGGGGGGTGTGTATTAATAAGTTTGTGAGAACTTTTCAAATCTTTTCTCCATTATATTAGTATTTTAACACAGCTTGGTAGAATACAGTGGTTTTCAACATAAAAATAAATAATTAATCTTAGTTATAAAAACACTTCTAAAGCATTTCTGTCAGAGTTGGTTAGCAGTTTTCCAGAAAAAAAGATGCAGCATACCAATGGAAGGGAGCTTTTATCTTCTGAGCCTCTTCTCATAATTTACATTTTAAATTAACAGTGTTAATTAACCTATACTTATATGATTTATTTCATGTTTATTGTTGTTTGAAGTAATGATTTTTTTCTGGAATACTTAACAACACCTATTACACTGAAATTGTATTCCAGAATGTTTGCTATAGTTGTATTTCTGTATTATTTAGATAAAATAATTACTTTGATTATAACAAAGTGATGCATACATTCTGTTCTGTATGCATGAAAAGTTAATGTATTCTCTCCTACTTCTCTCACTCCAGCCACTTTTCCTTGCTTTTTTATATTTTCCAATTTTTTCACCTGTTTTTCCAGTGTTATCATGAGCATTCATCCCTTTACTAGCTCTCTTCTCTGTGATACTCTTCCAATGCTCTTTCTCTGTATTTGTTTTTATTCCTCTTGTATCTAGTGAGCTTCCCGCTGCCCATAGTTTCCACATCATAAAATGTTCTACCAATTTTTCACATAGCTATTGTTCCTTCCACTCCTGTCCATCTATGAGGAAAGTGAATTTTCCATTATCTTATTCTCCAATCAGTATTCCAATGCTGCTCTCCTTAATCATTCATCTGAACGCATAAGTCATGGACTTGCAGCTTCTCACAAGCAGTCACCTCCCAGTAGCTTCCACTAATGACTGCTAAACGTCTAGCTTGATCACCACATCTTCCTGCCTTATCTGGACTTTCTGTGAGGAATTATTACAACATCAAGACGGAACAACGTTACTCTACAGTACTTTAAAGAGTCTCATATCTAGTATACTGAACACTGTTATTACACATTTTTTCCTCCATGGACCTCTCCTCTTCACAGATTGTATACAAAACTACATGTTCCAAATAAAAATAAAACCTTTCTGACTGCACATAGTATTACAATATAGACCCTCCATTTAAGGCAAAGTCTGCAGTTTGACTTCCTATATGATTTTTTCCCCTCTGAAATACTTGTTCAGTCAACAGCCATTCTCTCACCACTATCTCAAAGGCATTCAACTACTTGTTCAGTCAACAGCCATTCTCTCACCACTATCTCAAAGGCATTCAACCAAATACTACGAGTTCCAGTAGGAAATAACTCCTACTTTCTGATGCCAGATGAATCATTAATGGGAACAGTCTCAGATTTTTTGTATCTTGTAATAACAAGCAGCAGATAAAAACATAAGTTGAAGGCATTTGCAAAGTTCTTGTTCATCTATAACTAGAAAATAGAGTAAATCTTTTTTTTCAGGAAGACACGAAGAATTGCAATTCAGAGAAATGCTAAACATTCACGTCGATTAAGCACTATTCAAACTGATAGGAACCATTTAATCCTTGTTTAAATTTGTAATATAACATTCCAATACATTAAAGAAAGAAGAATGATCCAACACACTTCATTTGCAGTAAGTGGCTTTGAAAACAGATTCAATTTTTCCTCAAAGGAAAAGTCTGAAAACATTACATGTTATTTGAGATGAAGCACAAGTCTTCAGTCTGAAGAAAAACAATTGTCCAGTGATTGCAGACTCTTTTAGGGAAGTAAAACACTTCATCCCAAGCTTTAAGGGAAAGGAAGAAAAATCTCTAGAAAATATTTAGTATTATTTTTATATAACCTTTGCAATGTTTCAGCTTCAAATGACATTTCAAGAGTAATAGTTCTCTTCAGGCCAGCCGTTTGATGTTGAAATAGAGATAAAGTTATCAGGTTTTATCTTATTAATTGATACATACTACAGTTCTAGTCTTAGAACCATATTGTCATAGTTCTGCAGTAGAAAATACCACATTGCCTCCTTGCCTCCTCACAAAATATATGGAATAATTTATATGAAAACTTTTTTTTTCCTGATCACCACACACAAATATATGATAATTGGGAACCTCAATCTGATATAAACTGCTCACATCCAAAGCTGTCTAAAAAACAAGGATTCCCATTCAGGGTTTTGGGGTTGTTTTTTTTTGTTTACTCCCCAGATTTAATTAGTAACCATGTTGAACAAAATTAATTAATTTAGCTATTTTCTTAGAGTGCCTCATTGCAAGATAACAAAATCATGTATATTTGTATTTATTTTCTGGATTACATATGTTTTTTGTCAACTGACCAGCATTTGAAGATATTTTTTTAAGGCATCTAATTCTCCCTGAATTGTTAGAAGTTTGCAGGGCAAACTGGAATGTTTAGTACCTAAAAAAAATATAAATAAATAGTGACTGGGTGGGGGATTTTTTTTAGCTGTTTCTGTGTAGTAATAAGAATCTTACATACCACATCCACAGTGCTAAAGCTTAAACAGGAACTCTTTGCATAGCTTTCAAAATTTGTGGTCTTCATCTGTTTAAAACCAGGAAAACTCACAGAGGAAATTTCTATAGTTTTGGTTGATTTACCAGCATGTGAATACAACGTATTTGAAGTCCATCTGGGTTTGGGGTTTTTTGGTTGCTGTCGGTTGGTTTTTTTGGGGCAGGTGTGTGTGTTAAGTTTTATCAGTGCACATGCCTATGATGCACATATAAAATGAAGTACAGCTGACTCTGTAATAATATCCTGCTTCAGGGGTGGTGATCTTTGTAGAGGAAGAACAGAACAAAATAGCTTGCCAGCAAGAAGTGGGAAATGTATGTCAATTTCTAAACAAATTCAATATTTTTGTGGATATGGAGTATTTACTGGTCTGGATTTGCACCATTTGCCTAGCATATCTTTATGTCCCGATTTTCATTAGAGAGCAATGAAGATATACAGAGAGCAATAAGCTCCCCTAGATCTCCTGGGTTAGGTGACTGCAGGGCTCCAGACTCCACCCAGAAGTGAACCTCTCCATCACTTAGACACAGGCAGATTGTCTTCACCTAGATATTTGGCTGCCTCTGTGGAGTGAAATTAGGAGACTCTGGACCATGAAATACATTGGTAAAAATTACTAACACTTTGAAGGTCATCCTTTCCTGTTCTTGCTTGTTGGCAGTGCACTGAAAAGGCCAGTTTTTGCAAAATAATGACTCCAGATGCAATTGGGTTTGATTGTTCAGAACTAGTAAAATCTTACATTTATGGATCATAACTGAGTGCTGTCTGACTAGTAAAAGCATAGTGCTTTATTTTTTAATCATCTTCAAAATATTGACTTAGTGTCTGTGAATGTTCATCATCACTACAAGATAAACCAGAAAGGCTGTCCTAATGAAGTTTGATTAGCAGCTGTGGATGCATGTGTTCAAATAACTTACCCTAATAGGAGAGTCAATATGTTCAGACTTACTGCCAGCATGTTTTTTAGACAAAAGGAATCAACTGTTCTGTCACATGCATTCATTAAGTATTTTTGGGAGTTCATTCCCTGACAATTACTTAATACATTTACACTTATGTGTTAGAAATGATGGCTACATATTGGGGAATTTGTTCTAGTCTGAGCAAACTTGTTTAGCATGAAAATGAGGTGCATCTGACTTTCACGGCTGCTGTGGGAGGTGAGCACATGTCATCATATTATTGTCTTAATTAAGTTTTGCAAATTTCATAGGATAAATAGTTGAAAAACACTAGACATCAGAATAAATATGCAAAATTTATTTTTTCCCCACTGTTCCTCAGTAGAACAATATGGCCTATTTTACATACATGTTTATCCCATTTCAGTAATTAGGATGATTTGAAATTCATAGAAGAAAAAGTTCTTCTGTGTAGGTCATCTCAGTAGCTGATCCTTTTATAATATCTGTCTGTCTTGTGTGCTGTTGTTAATAACTTCTAAACACAGAATTGCCTACATTTCCCCCAGCTTCTTCTTTAAAGAGGAAAGTATTGCAGCTGTTTCGTCAAGTTAATCAGCAAGGAATTTTAGGCTTGATCCTAATTAGTTCAATAAAAGTTAAAACATATGACAGTATAGATAAAGTTTTAAAATTACACATTTAATTTAGGAAAAAAGAAGTGCTCATTCAGTGGATGAAATTTCTAGGACTTCTCCCTTCTTTTTCCTTGAATTATCCCTATTTCACTGAAACGGTATATGTCACCAGTTGAACAAATGTGGGAAAAGAGTTTCCATAGGCTGATATAATTAGCTATCTAAGGCCATGCAGAGTGCTCATAGGAATAATAATTAAAAAAAAAAAAAAAAAAAAAAGAAAAAGCAACCAACTCCTAAAAACAAGGGAAAGGTCATGTGACAATGTCTGCTAAAGCAGGTGCTATATTCATGCATAAAACCAGACCAAACTGAACCAAGCCGAACACTCCTTACTGACAGATTTTGTCAGCTGTATAAATCTGGTACAAATCAATAGATTTCGATAGAAATACTTCTCATTTAAGAAGGTATAAATGAATTAAGATCAAGACCCAAGAAGTAGCATTTTATGATGTTTAGTTGCAAAGTGTCCTAACATCATCCTATTCTTATGGTTCTGGAGAAGCAGTAAGATAAAACAGAATAAGCAGTGCAAGCAATTTGAGCTCAGTTTCTGTTTTATACCATTTCAGGAAAGGCCAAATTCCAATTATCTGTAATAATTAAGTAGCTTCAGCACTAAGAGGTTCTAACCTTCAAAAAGGGAATCGTTCTATGACTTCCAGCAAAGGTCAGCTTTCTATTGACCAGCTATTGATTGGGCTTTCTGTGTTCCTGCATTGTGAGGTTGCTAACAATGTACTGATTTACGGGATTGTTGAATATCTCTTTGTTGTTCAGGAATGAAAACCAGCAATTGAAATACATTTTTATCTCATTACATTAGAAGGGTTTTAGATACTAATACAGATACTATTAATGTAAGCATTAAAATATGTAATGCATATTTTATTGGTTTGAAACCCATTCCTGAACCCTTTTCTCCTTCTTAATACATCTTTCTTTTCAGCTAACAATAATGCCATTCAAATATGTTCAAAATTCTTGAGAATCCTGAATTTTCACAGAGAAGTGTGAAAATGGACAAAAACTAGGTTATTCCCTCCACTTACAAAAAACATAAAACCAGAAAAGCTGTCGATCTGTGTTGAAATGGGAAAATCTGTGGTAAAGGCCAAATAATTTTAACCAAAATGATAAAAATATTCTTAATAATTTTTTGTTGATAGTGGAAACTGTTTTCATTTTTGCAATACAGTTATATAATAATATCATTAGCTATACCATTTAACACAATTTCTCTCGTTTCTGTTTTCAAAATTTACAAAATGAACACTCTTTTAAAGATTCTTAATGCTCCTGGGCTGTCTCTAAGAGTGCTTACTTTGACCATACCCCTACGGAGACATAACACTTTAAACTGCATAACATACTCTGATTTTTTACCTTCTAATTCTGTGTCTGTCAATAGGTAAATGAAGGCTGAAAATATTTTTTTCTGTTCAAATAGGTATCTGACAAAACAAAATAATCACTATAATATGTGAACAGTATTAGTTTGTAATAAGTGCTGCTATAAAATTACTCCCATTATAGACATTCACTTCTACAATCACTAGGTGATAATATTCAATTCTGAACCTGACATACTACAACTGTCATCATAAGACATTTTTAGTCATTATGTGAATGAACATTTAATCAGGTAGCTGCATATAATTACCTTTCAAATACACACACAATTAAATTCAAAAACTCAAAGAGAAACTTTATAAAGTACTAGATGATTTTGGAGAAGTAGGTACCAAATAAACAGCATTCAGTGAGTTCAGAAACCTAAGCTCTCAGCTTGATTGATTTTAATCTAGCCTAAGAATGGATTCTATTACCCTTACATGTGATAAATAGCATCTTTCCTCTGTGAAAACACATTTTAGTGAGAAAAAACATTACGTGGCATATGAATAGCAAAACTTAATCCACAGCAAATAATTGGAAACAGTTTGTTAAGTTCTCCCTTTTCTCAAAAATAATAATAAAAAAAAGAGTCAATTAACTACACGGATTTTTTTTTTTTTAGTCTGCAAAACATGCAATTTGATATAATAATATGATAGTGTTTGTCTTTGCTGACTATAAACGGGAGCTGACAGTTAATTATTTCATCCAACCGCTACTGTTTGAAAGATTTTTCCCTGGTATAATCTCTGTTTCCTCTGGAAATCACAACATACTTGACCAGATGCTATTATCAGGCAGGAGAACCTGGTTTTGAGTCAGTCAACAAGTTGTGTAAGTGTTTGTCTATGAGGATTATTACTTCTTAAGGACAGTTGTGAATCATTTGTGCTGGAGGTTACTCAGTACCTTTATATTATATGTTCAGGTGTTATTCATTAAACATTGAATTAGAAAAAATGATAGAATTATTGTGAAATACCTGGAAGGAGGACAAAAAAGATGGTTTTTCATGGAGTGTAACACTTCTTAGAAGTTCTTGATAGCATGAGAAGTCTTAAATTCAAGAGGCAAGAAGACTAGAAGTTACTCATTTGGAACAACAAGCCTGTCTCTTAACTCTGACAGCTGCTTATTGTTGTTCTTATTTTCTTCCTTTCCCTAATTATGCTAATGTTCTCCTCCCATTTTGCGTGACATAGATCCTTTCCAACTTTGAAGATGCTACTAGGGAATAAGTCAGTTGCAAAATATTGGTGGGAATAATTAGAGCAGCCCAGAGGTCTTTTTTTTTTCTTTTTTTTTTTTTTTTCTGAGATAGTCAGAATCTGTGTTCCTAAACAACCTATCTTCCACAAGATGATTTCATTCTGACCCATGATCATCTACATCAGAAAATTTTAGCACACTTCCTGTGTCTTCTGAAGACATCTCATTTCTTTAAAATTAATCTTAGGTGAAGTTCTGGGAAAAGGCTTTTTTAGAGATCTCTCTCAATAGGCTGCATGGATTACACTGCTGGGTTTGCCTCTTTTCTTGCTTAGTATTACTCTAAAGTTATCCCACTTTTTTTTTTTTTTTTTCCTTTTATGCATTCTCACATATCATTTATGTTGTAAAAAATCCACTCCAGCAGGCTGCAACACAGACCAGTTATTACTACAGACACTTTGAATGGTCTTTGCTGAGATGATTATACCTGAACTTATGATATGGCATTTTCTATAAATATTTACTAGGCTACGTTAATGCCTTTATTTTAGCTAAGCTGGATGTGCCTAGCTCTCTTTTTGGGCACTGCTGAATGAATTTTAACTGCCTAAAACTTTAGCCAATTATTTTGACTACTAAGGCTTTTGATTTGTATTGTATATTTATATAAAAGTTAGATATCTGAATATATACATGTATCTCTATATATTTGTGTGCCTGTGCATATGTATATACATTTGCTACAGTAAAGCTTTTGCTCTAAATTATTGCTGTTAATTTAATGTCCTGCTGTTCTAAATAAAATTAAATTGAAGGTGTTATTGATTTGCTGCTACAGATGTTGTTTGGGTCACTACAGATGTTTGTTCTCATTGGCTATTTACTGGCTGTGTGGAACACCACTTTGAGAAAATCAGTAGTCAAAAGGGCTTTATTATGTCAATGGCAGTTTTATAAGACCTTTAAACATTTAAAATTGATTAAGGTTAGTAAAGAAAATTTCAAAGTGTTAGCATTACACACAATTCTCAAAAATCTGGCTAAGGATAGGTTTTGTCTGTTCTTATGGGAAGAGCAGTCTCCTCAAGATTTAGATCTGAGAAAAGGGAAGAAAACTATAACTATGGATGCCTTTTATGACTTTGAGGGTGCTTCAAAGAATACTGTAACAGCTAAAACTGTATGTTTACAGAGATCATAAATAACCACAGGATATCCATTGTGGGAAGCTCTCATTATTCAGTACTATTAAATGTCAAAGTGTCTGAGAAAATTAAATAAAAAGGTCTACTGATATGAACAGATAAACTGCAAGCCTTGTAAAATATATGAAATGGAACTCAGGGCAGAGCTAAGTGAAGAATTCTAATATAATATAAAGCACATTGCCATAAATCTTTTCAAGTTACATCATAAAGAATTTACTTGCTTCTGACTGCTTGTTGCTCACTTCTGAATATATCTTCATCTATCCAATTCCTAGAATAGTATTGAGAATCAACAGAAAATGAACCATGAAGGCTCTGGGACCCAGGGGGAATGATGCAAGTAAAAGAGCAGCAAAAGAAATAACAGCAGTGATATAATAACAACAGAACTCTGTGCCTTCTGCCATAGATTTATATATCCTGTGCTGTTTTATGCATTGACAACACAGCATATTCAAGTTTTTTGTGTTCATTTAATAAACTGAACAGTTATTCACTTTCTCTTCCTATTGATGCACCAAATATAACCAGCAATGTTACAAATTTTAGGCATAATCAGTTGCAGCCATTATGGAACACAGAACAGAGAAAATGAGTACTTTTAGTTCCAAAACACTGATAATAAATGGAAACTGTTTAATATGTATATACATAAAGGGATGATTTTTGGTAAAATACATGCCATTTTCATATTGCTTACAAACTGGAATGAACTTTCATGGCCTTGAACTATCAGCGGTTGGGTTTCTTACTAGACTGTCACAGTTATCATCTATTTCTTTAGCCCTGGGAACATTTTTGGGAACTGAGAAAACTAGCATTCTCACTTTTGTCTTTATGATCATTTTTCTGCAGCCAAGGATCTGGTTGGCTTTCTGGGATGCGAGGACACATTGCCAGCTCATGTCAAATTTTTCGTCCACTAGTATCTCTAAGTCTTTCTTCTCAGGGCTGCTCTCAACTCATTCATAACCCAGTCTGTATGGATACTGAAGATTGCCCTAACCCAGGTACAGGAATGTGGACTTGGCTTTGATAAACTTCTTGAGGTCCACATTGGCCCACTCCTCAAGCCTGTCAAGGTCTCTCTGAACAGCATCTCTTCCCTCTAGCAAACTGCACCACTCAGCTTGGTATCATCTGCAAACTTGCTGAAGGTGCTCTCAATTCCACTGTTTATGTAATTGATGAAGGTATTAAATAGTATTGGTTCCAGTACACACCCTTAAAGGACACCACCTGTTATTGGTTTCCACTTGGACATCGAGCCATTGTCTATAACTCTTTGGATAGGGCCATTCAGCCAATTCCCTATCCATCTAACAGTCCATCTGTGAAACCCCTGTTTCTCCAATTTAGCAGCAAGAATGTTGGAGGGGACTATAATTCTTCTTTATAAGAAAAGAACAGTATATTATTTATATATGCTCAGAAAACAGTAATTTTGTTTTCTCATGGTCAATTTATTATTTGCTTAAAAAGTAACAATATTTCCTGAGACCTACAGAACTTCCTCCACCACAATTTTATGGTGAGTAAAAAAGGGAGGGTAGAGTATTTTCCTGAATTACTTACCCTTTTTATTCAATTAGATGAACCATCCTGTATGATACAGGATTATATATCAGATCAGAAGTACACTAGTATTCTTAAATTAGCTGATGATTTTTTCAAAGATCTCATCCTATTTTCTCCTTCATAATAATGAAACTAAAAACTCGTAACAAAAATTATGAAAACCACATTAATTATAAAAAAATAATTGTAGTGATTTTATTCTGATGGCTCTTGAGGTTCTTCTTTAAACAATGATATTTCCTTTGTCCTATATCTGAAGTTAAGTAACAATAAGGAAAATTAATCTGATTCAATCCTACTAAGCACTGTGACGTGTTCCAGTTTTTCATCCTCCAACAAATCCATTGTATAAAGCAAAGGGAACACTTTATTTGTATGTATTTTGCAATTGATTGTAATATGATGCTGTACCTAAGTAGGCAGTAACTCTACAAAGTTACAGATCGTTAGTTTTCTCTGATAGTCAAAGTCTGCAGTAGGCTATAGACTCAGATATTTTTAATGCCTTAGTGACCGATTTGGCTATCCAAGGAAAATGTAAACATTTGTGCCAGTGTTGATGTCTGGTGAAGTAGAACTACCAGTCATATTTGTTTTATGATGTGAACCAATTCGAAAGCCTTCCCTATAATACAGAAGTCTAGCAAAACAGAGATGCTTTGTACTGAAAAAATTCAGCCAAGTTTGAAGGATGGAGAGAAATATTCCTGTGAGAGGTGAAAGCTACAGAAATAGAAAAGAGAATATTAAATGTTTGATTATTTTGCAGAGGGTTTTAATCTGATTTATGTTTGTTACTGCTTCCAGTAATTGTAGATTTGTGTTTTAATGACTATAATTAATAACTGAGTTCATGTTTTTATGAACATGCATGAACTAATTTTTGGTCAGTATCAGACTAATATACTATGTGCCCTCTGTCTGCAGAAAGATTTACAATATTTCATTATACCCATGGAGAAAATGTGGCTTAAGTCCTCCCAAAGGGGACGACTTTCACTTGCAAAGAATTACATGACATAAACTATTATAACAAAGGAATAAAATGGTTAGTCTAAAATGAAGCACAAGATTGCATAGTGGACAGGAGGTCACTACTCCAATTGGTATGCAGAGGAAGAAAGAAAATAAGATGAATGAATATCAGGAAATTTCATTTTGGAATTATAACCTTATTCGGCCCTCAACCCCTTCTGAAAGTTCCCACTGATCTGTTCTGAAGTGCCTAAAAGGCACATTTAATAAATGAAAAATAAAAGGATATGTCAAAGAACAACTGTTTCAGGTGTTTTTAGTATAATAGAAGAATAAGGGAACTAACGAGCTGTGGACAAATTCATGCAGGAAAAAACACTGAACATAACTTGAATAAAAACATCATAAAAATGTCAGTTGCATTATTGAGGAGATGAGTTAATAAATGCATTATAAACTATGAACATATGAAAAAATACACACCCTCAGAGTAATGGAACAAAAAAATGTTGGAGGCCAGGTAGGCAGAACCAGATACTGATGTTTAAGAAAGCAATTTCCACGGCAGTCCCCACGATATGGTGTCATATAGCATTGTACACCAGAAAGACAGATTGTATGAACTCATGGAGGTGGAAGGCATCAAAGAACCCTGAAAATATTATTATGAAGACATACTAAAGATAATGAGGGGTAGTATGAATCTTAGGAGGAAAATGGAACAGAAGATGACAAGTAGATTAAGATTTCCTCCTTGTAAATGTACATCTATCCTTTCCAAATAATAATAGGAATTCCCACAAAATCTAGGGAGCTGCTGCTTCATTTTCTGTTTAACTTTAACTTGTAAATAACTTAAACTTTTCCTTGATTAGAAATTTCCAAAACTGTTAGATAATTTGTACATTCTGTTACTACTTGGGGAAGAAAGCAAACAAGAAAAAAGATGGGGAAAAACCATGGAGAAGAGGAAAACTTGAAGTATAGCAAAGGGTTTGTCAAAATAAGGTTGCTTTAGCATCATATTCCTTAATGTTTCTCACAGTTAGCCTGATTTACATGATCTTGACAGCTTATTAACCCGGACTAGCAGTCTCAAAATGCTGTAAGGTGGGTGCATATTTGATCCTTACAGCATGGAGCATCTGAAAGCAAATTCAGGCCAGTACATTCAGGTTCTGCTACAGGCATGTTAGCGAGACAGCATCACCTAGGCAGTCTGAAGAGGGGCTGCAACTGTACAGGATGACTGAAGTGTTTCAGTGGCAAAATGAAACAAAGATGAATGAGTTCATGTTAAAGGCTCCTCATGGTAAAAACTGAAATATTCTCTTTCGACTGAAGGACAGAGGAGACCTCAAGATCTGTAGGAGTATATCTCACCCTTCATGCCAATTGCATTTGCTTGAAGATTTTAATATTTTCCAATTGCCACTGAAAGAGTTTTGAAAACTCCTCATAACCTAATTAACATTCATAGCTGAAATCTATTCTCCCACTCTGCCACTTAGTTCAGTCAAGGATTAGTTTGTGAATTTTAATAAAAGATTTTCACAGATTTCAAGAAAGCTTTCATTGTTGTACACTATACGAATTGCAAACATTATGTCTTTCGTGGATATCTCAACTTACCTGACTAGACTAGCTCAAGGCAAAAGAAAAAAAAAAAATGGCTGATAATTAATTTCAGAAAACCAGAATGAGTATAACATCTTAATGTTACAGGAAGACTATATATTTCCAGTGATAGAAAACAAGGATATGTATTTTCCCATTGACTTCTTCCCTTGCCCCAAACCAGCTATTCAACATAATTAGTGCACAGAGTAATTGTAGACTATAAATGTTTATAGCCAGGGAGGTAAACTAGCAATTAGTGATAGCACAGGTGTGAAAGGAAGTTAAGTGAACTTACAAGGGAACTATGCTGGAAATATACGGTATATGTTTGCCTTAAAATATGACAGTGTATGTAGGGAGGTCCAGAAGAAATGTCAATCATACATGCACAAAAAACCCCAAACAAACAAATAAATAACCAAGACAAGACTGAAAGAGTTGGGAAGGAATTTATCAGTAACACCAGGAAGAAAGCTTTTGTACCCTGAAGATGGATTTTAGATTGTATGAATGAGGCAGTGCCCTTCAGGAAACCAACTTAGGTCTGACACAAAGCACCATAAATAAAATTAGGGGTCAGGGCTGTCACAGAAACTTAGCCTTGGTTATGCTGATATTTCAGATGCCCAGAAACATCAATCATTAATGAAAATTAACTTATCAAGCCCCTTCCTCCCTAAAAGAAGTGTGGCATAGTTTTATAGTGATAATTACTGTTCTAAAATGAAAATCAAGAGTGAGTTTTGTTTTGTTCTTTCTGTTGATAAGACAGGAGTCAGCCAAACAGCTAAAGTCTGTTTGGAGGCACAGAAACTGCCTTTTCAAAAAAGCAAAATGAGTGTGTCTTTATCTTCTTACAGGAGTTAATGGATTAGATCTGGATGGCAATCTATCACAGTTGGACAGGTGTTCCTAGAGATCTAGTAGGTCTTGTTCCCTATTGTGTGGAAGGAACACAGAAGGTGCCTCCACTTCCGCAGAATTTGTAACCATTATCTTTAGTATTATCACAGAGAAAGGTCTGAAAAATATACCCTTCATACATATCAAGAGTGGCACCAATATCTGCACAGAAATTGCTAAAGGAGCTGTCTGTATTGGTATTAAGCTTCAAGAAGAAAAGACTGCTTTTTAATTCATAAAGCTAATTCTTGATCCTTAATTTATTTTAAAATGCCATGTAATTTGCTTAGTTTATGTAATACACAGAAGAAAACAAGAAAAAGGGCTGGAGAACTGTACAATTTACTCTGGCACAAAGGGAACCGTGGCTCATTCAGTTACTAGGGACCCCAAAGTGTTTGTCTGCCTGTTTTTCCCTCTCAGAGAAATGACTTAGAGAATGACTTAGCAGAGAAAAAGAAAGAAGGGAAGGGAAGGGAAGGGAAGGGAAGGGATAGAAAAAAGATACTTCTTTCTAAATTATTAAAATGCATTTATTCAAGGCATTATTCAGATGAACAGTGTTCTCCTATTAAATAATTGCATACAGCCATTTCATTCAAAAGAGAATATTCTTTTGGACATATTAGACATATATATTTACAATTGTATCTGTTTTGTTCTGCAAAGATTCTGCACGTAAAGCAAAATACTCAGTTGAATCAGTATCTTCAATATTCCACTTTGATCAATTGTGAGACTGAATTAAAAAGAATTTTCTATACTAGCCTAAAACTTTGATTTTGTAACTTTTTTATTACAAGAGGAAACTGAGAAAGTTAGCTATTTTTTAATACTGTTATGAAATTCTCATGGAGTGTTTCCTGTAACTGTTTATTAAACTGTTCAAAGAAGAAAATATTAGACATACTTTTATGAAAAATATTAGACATACTTTTATGCCTTCAGGCTAATCACGTTCCAATTAAAATTAAGCATTTAGAAGACATTTAATCTCTACAACTACTTTATGAACAGCTTATGTTGCAATACATGCTTCAACTCTCTGGTCCTGGTAGAATTACATTACTTCAAATGCCCCAGAGTTAGCCTGAGGCAAAACCTTTTGCTTTTCCTTCTACTGTTGTAATCCTTTTCCTATATATGACCTACTGTGAACTACTTAAATGTATCTGGCTCCAGGTATGCCAGTCGCTTGTTCACACATCTTTGAGCAATACTACTGTATTGTCAAGCCCAGCTAAATGAAGCTTTATATGGGAAGGATTCATTAGTCTTCTTTATTTTACTAGGTAAATGATTGACTGCATTAAGAGCCTAGAATGAAGCTTTATAGCTTGCAGTACTTGAAGAAAGGAAAAGTGGAACAGCTGTTATAAACAGCCATGCCAGATTTAGGGCAACGAAATAAAAACCTAGACAGAGGGGGGTCGGGGTGGGAAATAAGGTTGCTTTCTCCTTTGTTATGAAAGACATTATGTGGTAAAATAATCTCTTTAACTGAATGTGAAATTAAGGAAATTAGAAGCTAGAAATTGTGGAATTTCTAGCTACTCTTTCTGAAGTAGTCAGCATAACCAAAGAAACTGAGCAAGAAAGTATAGTAATGGAACAAGAGGTCTTTTTCTAGAATATTAAGATGTGAAAAATGGAATTAATTTTAAAGTGATTAGAACAATGATGACAGAAAACATTTAAATTTAGTGTTATGCAGAAGAAGGGAAAAAAACCCCTATCATTATCATTGTACTTGGAAAAAATAATCATGAATACTCACATATAGGATATGTGCAAAAATATGATATAAAATTTAAATTAAGTAATTTCTTTTTATTTTCTTTACCTCCTCCATCAGCCATTACTTAATACTGAAACAAAAGTATACTTAGTCAACAAATAATAAGAGGTTTTCAATTTTATTGCATTTTTCCAGCAAAATAAAATTCTCTGACATAAAATATTTAATAGATCCTTTTTTTTATATGCAATTAGCATGATCAGAAATTTCTAATGAAAGTGGGTTAGAAAGCACCTTCAGTGCCTTCTACATTGTTTCTTTAACATTTTATCAGTTAAAAAATCCTTACTGTTTTATGCAGTGTTTCTAAAAAGTTCCAGCAATGAACATTCAGCAATCTAGAGTGATCTATTTTAGGGCCACTAAAATCCTTCAGTTACTTTCCTTTTCCTAACATCTGATCTAAATCTCCCTCACTGTTATATATGCCCATTACTTGTCCTAATCTCACTGGCCCTGAAGAACATTTTCTTTCTCTTTGGCACAAAGATTTACAAGTTTATAGGTTAGAAATCTCCTTAAGAAGAGAGAATTGCCCAGCTCTTAGTCTTTTCCCATCGGCCAAATCTCAGATCATTCCTGCTTCTCCAGATTTTTTCAGTGCAGTCATCAGAAACATTACCATTCCCCTGAAAACACATGCCAGAATTAGAAACTAAGTGTTCTTGATGAAAAGGATGTATCTTTCATATGAGACTGGCTGAATCTAGGATCTAAGGATTTCACTAAAGCCAGAGTCCTTATTAGGAAATTTAGCACATCTTGAACTGTCCTGTAGCACTGAGGCCAGCTGACACAAGAAGAGTCTGTGACAGCAGTATTGAACCTTTTTATGCACAAAACAGTGTCATCACATGGAAGCAGACTTTTTGAAATACCCTGTGTTAGCTGCAAAAACATGCACAGAAATGCTTTAGAAAAGTGATAATTAACTGGCCATCACTGTGCCACAATAGCTCTAAGTTTGACAGTTCAGGTGATCATGTTCCAGTAACCAGGAACATTCCCTGCCATTGCTTAATTTACTAGTATAAGCTTAGTTTGTCCTTAAGAAATGATACCAAACATTCCTGATAAAAAATGGATGACTGCATAACATTACTATATGTACCAAGAACACAAACCAGTAAAACCTTAACCTAAGTGAAAGTGTGATCCTAAAAAGACAGCTGTGTTAATTACTTCTTGAAATCCCTAAGAAGCTTCCATTTTGGTTTGTGTTTAATTAATTATCCAATTGCCAGTGAAAAAGAATCTACTTGGGCCAAGAATTTCCCTTCCTTGGCTGGCAGGGTTTTTTTGGTCTTCCCCTGAAGCATCTGTAGTTAGACAGGAAATACTGATTAGCGTGCAGTGACTGCACTGACACTGGGAAAAAAAATCTCAGATGTCCGCTTCTCTTATTCTCAGGGCTAGAGAGTAATTTGTTTTTATATCGGGGGACAAAATTTTCCTTAATTATATTCATAGGATCTGTTTTTTCTTATGTTAAGACGAAGCAGAGACATCTACAGCTCCTGAATCCCTTGAAGTTTCTGAGGCCAAAACTATTGGTTTCCAGATCTAATCTTTACCATTGCCTGTTTTTTCCTAAGTTCTTGGCTTTCACATGCTAAAGATCCTAAGTACTATGAAGAGAGCATTTTGTAACTATCTGTATATGAAACAGGACAAGAATATGTGATCTTGTGGACTTTTCTAAAGTTCCACCTCGTAGATGGGACTGGCTTTAATTGCCCTGGTTATCCCTCCTAGGTCTGTCTTTCTACATGTGATGCTTCTTCTGTGAATTTTATAATAAGACTTAATGAAATTTCTATTGCAATATCTCTGTCTTACAAGTAAGGATGGGGATATATACCTTTCTTGTCCAATTTTCCAGTTACATCAGCTAGAGTGGTAAAATATGACTTATGCAGATCTTACTACTCCTGTTGTCTACACTGACACAGTGCAGGAGCAAAACAATAATAACAAAAGCACAGTGGTACAGGGATCCTCCAGAGGTGAGACATGTTGTCCAATTACATAAAGTCAATGAGTTTTCTGGATCAAACCTCTTAAGTGTCAAGAATGTGCTTGTTCCTGTGAGGTAGGAAAATATTCACCAAACACCTTCCATACTTACTTTTGCTTGTCTCCAAGTTTAAATTCCTAAACCTAAAGCAAAAGAAAAAAACATTTTTCCCAGCAACACCATGCATTTAAATAGAACACGATAACTTTTTAAAAAATAAAAATATGTTTCTCCTGGGACTGCTGCTATAAACTCTCACTGTGGTTGTAGAATAATGCTGTGAAAATAAACACAAGTTGCTTTTAAGTCCCCTTGTTACAGTTACATTTTAAAATTTCCAACAGAGTAACTGTTCCTAAACTTTTATATCTCTAATATTTTTTACAGACAAGCTATTTTGGGCAATAGAGTAATGGTAAAATAGAGGGAATAGGAACTATTAAACTAGACCTTCCTAAAAGAAACAGCTAATGTCTTCCACAGTTTCTTTTACAGATGAGTTTTTAATAAGTCGCAGTGCCAGAGATGACTAACAATGTCTGTTTCTGCTCTATTTTAATAACTACAGTCACCTGTCACTTATCTCAATTGAACGCTATCTGGTTCCAATAGGTCAGCTAATTATCCTGATCATTAACCTTTAAGAGTACAGAGGCTATGGTAATCAATGCCACCCTTGGTGTGTGCCACATCATCTAATGAGTCTGTGTCAGAAAATGAACTCTCTGACCTCCCAATGGTGCAGTTTTTCATCATTAACTTTCTTTGTCATTTGGTTTCTTAAAAGAAGATGAGAAAAAGTGGGACCTGGCATGAATCAGCTTATTAAAAGGAATGCATAACATAAAACTGATTGCTGAAGATGGAATGAATGAAGAAATAATTTCCAAAAAGCTTTATGGTAAATTTCAAAGCATCTGCAAGGTTTAATAGTCAAAAAAGTAGAAGAAAGTAGTGATCAGTTAAATTTAGGGGGAGAAAAATCTGCTGTATCAAAATAGTTTATAACATCTATTTGTGATCAAATGAAGGATACTATCATAAACGGACTGCTGAGCAGGGATTTAGGAAATTTACCTTTGATGAATTCACTGCAGCAAATTTTTTAAACGGAGGTTTTGTTTCAGTTTCATGTAAATCATAAGAGAGTAATAGTTTCCCTCCCCTAAGGATTATGTAATATAAGAATGAGTGTGTAGAATGATGAAAGGCATACAACATATGAAGGTGAGCATATGAATCTCACCTAGTAAATGGTTAGAATTAAGTGTGCAGTCTCAAGTCATTACCTAATAATCAAAGGAGTGAGAAAGACATCTCCAGGATAACATTCACCCTCTGTATTTTAGTCAGCTGAATAAGTCTTTGGATATACACATTTCTTCCAAGTGTCTGTTGATTTTACTCAACTCTCTTCATGCCAATGTCTACTTTTCAGAGGACTATAGTGAGTAAGATGAATCCCAGCTACACACAAAGTGATAGCCACTACCACTGAATTGAAACCTGAGCAGGTAGAATTTTCCAAGAGTTTGTGTAGTGTCAGAGTCCTAAAACTTTTTCCTTTGACATTGTGGACTGATATTTTTTCATTTAATAGGCAGACAGGACAGTATCAGAACATTGTGACCCTTAAAAATTTGTACCTGGGACCAAAGAATGAAAATTGCAGCTTCCAGGGAAAGGCATGGGCTACTGTGCTGCCCTTACTGCTTCCTGCCTATAAGCCATTTTATTTGTCAGTGTTGACATGGAATGTAAGAGTATTGGAAGGCCTGTCTACATTCTGAAGCCATGTTATGACCATGACACCATTTTCAAAAATGATGCAATTCTATGTATACAGAAACACCTCATACCAGAGGACTCCCCTATAATGAAGACAAGATCAAGAATGCTGTTTTCCCTCATATGAGGAATGAGTCTAGTAAAACCTTTTATTTAGAAACCTTAAAGTGAGGGTAAAGGAGTTGCCATTTATCTGGATCTGAAGAGCTTTGAAGATGATGAGGGGACTGAAGCATCTCCCTTATGAGGAAAGGCTGAGAGAGCTTCACCTGTTTAGCCTGGAGGAGACAGACAGGGGATCTTATCAATGCGTACAAATACCTTAAGGGTGAGAGGCAAGAGGATGGGGCCAGGCTCTTTTCAGTGGTGGCAAATGACAGGACAAGGGGCAGTGGGCACAAACTGCAGTACATGAAGTTCCTTCTGAATATGAGGAAAAAATTCTTTACCTTGAGGGTGAATGAGCCCTGGGACAGGCTGCCCAGAGAGGCTGTGCAGTCTCCTTCTGTTCTGTGGACACATTCAAAACCTTCCTGGATGTGACTCTGCAACCTGCTCTGGGTGAACCTACTTTAGAAGGAGTTTGGACTAGATGATCTTCAGAGGTCCCTTCCAACCCCAACCATTCTGTAATCCTGTGATTCTGTGAATCTTAGTACATTTTACACAGGAGGCAGAAATCATAATGCATTTGTTTACTGAGCAGTTGTATGAGCATATATACAACTGTATGTTTGGAACAATGAAACCGCTATGATTGACTACAGAAGAAGACCACTTTGACGTCTGCCTAGGCCAGGGGTCCTCGCACTTTTTAACCAGGGGGCCGGCGTGCGGGTGAAGTGGCCGGCAGTCATCTGCAGCTGCTTGGTTTCCCCCCCCAGCCCCTGGAGGGGGGGGGTGGGTGTTGGCGAGGGGGGGTCTGTAAATACCGGGGGCTCGATTGAGGACCCTGGGGGGCCATATCCAGCCTGCGGGCCATAGTTTGAGGACTCCTGGCCTAGACCCTCAGTTTCTCTCATCCTCTATTGAGGTACCACAAAACTGCACATTCCAGCAACTTTCCAACATCAGCTTTAATTTAAATAAGGAAGCTACCAGCTGGCAGGAGGATACTTCTAAAATCCATAAGCATTTTTAGACATGATAGACAAATGGAAGTTAATGCCTTCTGTTCAGTCTTATTCTAATCACATGATTTATGGCCTTTAATCTCGATTCATGACTCCTGGTTTGTCACTCTTGATTTCTGATATGTGAACTGATCCATGACCTTGGAACTTAAAACAGATCTGTCTTCCAATGATAAGAAAAAATGTTTTGGATAATTTGTTAAGTAAGTATAAAGAATATTGTATGCTTTAGTAATATTATTGCTGCATATGTAAAATGCATGGAAAAAAAAGAGACCAGGTAAAAACTTGTCAATTTCTATTAAGCATATAAGTATACCGACTTCTGGTTACTGTTTTGCCAAACTATTTGCAACTGAAATATTTATTGTGTGAAATTAGTTAAGTTGGCAAAATGCTATTAGCTGCTAGAAATAAAAATCAACAAAAGCTGGCCAATAAATTAGAAAAGTCTCTGATAGAAACCTAGCATAAAGCTTTATTTAAAGAGGATCATATATTAACAGAGTGAGCAAACAAAACCAAGTGGTGAAATACATGGGGTTTAAGAGAAGGAAAAAACCCCAACAAACAAACAAAAAATATGGACCTTTGCCAAACTCCAAACACAGCTATTATGGAACTTTATTTAAATATATTTTAGAAGATTAACATGATAAAAGGTAGTGTAAATCTTATAAAAAGATGTGTAAAAAAGAATCACCAAAGAAACCTGTTTGTGAAAATCAGGATCTATCTTGGAACTCTGGCATAAATTTGTGTAATTCCTGTTATGTCAGTGCAGAACTTTCACAGAGGAACACTGAAAACTTCAGTATTATGGGAAAGAAAAGCAGATAAAATTAAAAGAATAAAGTGAAACCTTTGCAAGAAAGAATTAGGACTGTAAGATACCTACCCATCTGTTATGTAAGTTAAGACAAACACTTCCACAATCTATTGAATGATGCAATGATGTAATTGGTAAGGAAAAAAAAAATCATGATCAGTGCAAAACAAAATAATTAAAAGAAACCTTTCACAATGCTTAGCTGTGTCCTGAGGAAACAGAAGGGGGGTTATGTGTTCAGTTATTAACCCATGCCTGTCAGCATTGAAACATTTTGATGAATCCAGTGATGTATTTCTAGCAGTGACTTCAACTAAAGAGATATTAAAATTTTTTAGACAAAAAGATGAACGTTAGTGTTGAAGTTACCTTTGATTTCAAAATACGCTTGTTGTGTGGGTTTTTTTTTTCCTGGAATATATTCTGATTTCTTTAAATTATAGTTCCTTGTCTCCTTTCCTTCAGATAAATGCTGAAACAGCATGCATCTTCCAAGAAGGGCTGTTAGAAGCTATAAGGTTTGTATCTTGACTCTCTGCCTCTGGTATCTGTATTAAAAGTGAGGTGAAAACAAGCATAAATAACCTATAAACAAGTGTTCACCTTCCTGCAACTTATTGGGAAATTCTGGGGGATTGTGACTTTTCCCAGGAGGCAAAATGTAGAAGTGTTAATGACCATAAAAGTGCAATACTCCTTTTCCGCATACACTACAAATAACATTAGCTTGTTTCAAAGTGAACGTCCTTTTGGAAATTATTTCTTCTGAAAATCTTTGTGGTTTTACTTTCTTATGTTTACAGGCAAAATGACAATATTAAAAAAAATGTAGAGGAATGAGGCTGGGTTAATTAACATTGATAATATAGAGCTGTGGGTTGGCTTCAGGGGTGGTGGGTTGGCTGATGTAGATAAGGTGCAGCTGTGGCTAGCTCTGTTAAGAGGTGGAGCAGCCAAGGGAAAGAGAGGAAGAAGAAGCAGAGAGAAAAGAGAGAATGTGTGTGCTGGATGAGGAGAGACTAGAAGAAGGCAGCAGAGGCACTGGCATGAAAAGTATGTTGGTATGTGACAGTAAAAGACTTTTGTTGCAGACAGCTAGTTTGGAGAGTGCTGTGACCAAAAAAATAGATAATCCCATTTTCTGTTAATCTTTATTTATTTATTGTATACTGCTTGACTAAGTAATAAAAGGAGTCATAGTAGTGACTTAAGACAGGTATCACATTAATGTCCCATCCCTTGCTTTCTATTTATTAATTAGACATTCATGACACCATGTTCCATTCTTTCAAAACTATCTCTTAAGTTTCAGACTTCCCTCCAACTTTGCTGTAATTAATATTTATCATATTTACATAGCACCTACAATCTAGTTCACAGTCTAGAAAATGCATCTGTGTCTTGTTCCTGACAAGTGCCATATTTTTAGACTTTCTTATCAGGTTCTTGAACCAAACCAATATATGCAGTTTTGCAGAAATGAGTGAGGTTTTCATGCTTACTTACCTGCTTGAAAGTCTAGAGATTTACATTAATTACCCCCCCAACTTTGATAAAAGAGCCTTTTTCTGAATCTATGCATCCATAATGTTGTGCATCTCAGTGTTATGGTCTTTGAAGTTTCCATGCTTCCGAAGACTTTAATCTGTCACAAATGGAAATGAGCCTCTACTGATGGGGCCAGGTTGCAGTGGCATAACTCCATCAGTGGAGAATTACTCTTTGATATTTGAAATATTAGCAACAATTATCAGTAATATAATCATGGTATATTTTATCTAATACACTACAGGTGAAACATGAATAGCTAAAAGGCATTTCAGAAGTGTAAAAGCAAGAAATCTCCAATGATGTCTATGGTTTTCTATGTTTTTTTCTGGAGAAAAAATATAGATAATTTTTTTTAAAAAGCAATTTTTTTTTTGTCAGAACAAAAGAGGTTTTTTTGCAGGTGTTTTAAGTATTACTGCAGCTTACAACAAGGTGTTTGAGGGTATCTTTCATAAATTACTATTAGACAAGAAGGTAGCTCAAATATATATCTAAGTTAATGAATAATGCAAAACAGGAATGGCACAATCTAGGATCCTGCTGCCCAACTCAATCTAGATGGTGTTCAATGAGTTCTAAAGACACGCTTAAGAAACTTAGATACGAAATCTGTGAACATTATGGATCATACTCATAGAATCATCAAAGATTAAATTATGCATCTATGAATCTCAGATATGAATCTTAAGTCTCTGAATTAGTACATTAAACCAATCTATGGATCAAATAATCCATGACAGCAAACAAAGGGAAGATGGCTTTTATGACACATTTTTTAAAATAATTTTGTAGGCCGCTGTCATGTGCTGGTGAGAACAGTGAAAACAAATAGCATATATGTAAATAAACCTCCTAAATGGAAGAACACGTGCCATTTTTTGCATGCTTAGTCTTTATAGAATCAGTGAGCTTGTGGATAAAGCTGCTTTTAAAAATTCTTCAGGAGGGTCTCGCATCAATTGCTTGTAAAAAGATAAAATTCTAATGAGCTGTTGTGGTTCAATCCTAGCCAGCAGCTCAGCCCCACCCAGCCTCTCACCCTCCCTCAGTGAGGTGGGGAGAGAACTGAAAGAGTTAAAGTGTGAAAACTTGTAGGTTGAGATAAAGGCAATTTAATAGGTAAAGCAAAAGCTGCACAGGCAATCAAAGCAAAATAAGGTATTCATCCATCACTCCCCATCAAGCAGTTAGATGTTCAGCCATCTCCAGGAAAGCCGGGCTCCATCACATATAATGGTTACTTGGAAAGACAAATGCCACAACTCTAAACATCCTGCTCTTCCTCCTTATTCCCCATAGCTTTTATTGCTAAGTATGACACAATATGCTATGGCATGTCCCTTTGTCTAGTTCAGGTCAGTTGTCCTGGCTGCGTCCCCTTTCAACTTCTTGTGCACCCCCAGCCTCTTGCTGGTCGGGCAGTGTGAGAAGCACTTGGCGTGATGCTGTGCAAGCACTTCTATGAATAAAATTAACAATGTCCCGGCCAAAACCACCACATGAGCTAAGAGAACTGGTTCTTCTGTGCCTTGGTAAGCAAAGAATTAAGAAAAAAAAACCCCAACAAACCAAACCAACCAACCAAACAAAAAACCAACAAAAAACCAAGAAGATAAGAGATTAATTTTCAGTGTAGTTTACCAATGCTGTAATGCTACCAGAATATCTGCTGAGACGCATTATTAGTATATTCATAGCAGATAGAAGAAAATGGTGAACACTAAGGGATAAAGTTTACACATGACATACAATTTCATACAAATTCGTGATCGCTAATTTTATATTTGGCTGCTGAAGGGAAGGAATATTTCATGCTAAATAATAAAACAGAAGAGGAAATCCTGTTTTAATAAATACTTTGGTATAGAATGGATAAGCAAAAAGGATGAATGATGACATGGAACAGGGCACAGATTAAGTTATGAAATCTTGGGAAAAGAGACTGATAGTGAGAAAACATGAGGGTTCTCTGTAAAAAAAAAGAATACAAAATTATTCCGTATCTGTTGTAATGAAAGCAACAACAAAAATGGATGGCTGAAATTATCAAGCAATAAATTTAGAGCAAACAAAATTGGTTAACTTGTGTATGTGTAACATAATTACACTGTGGAGCTCATGAATGCCAAATGATGCAGACAATAGAACTGTAAATAAATTTTTGAAAGGACTAGGAAAATTCACAGAAAATAGTAATTGTTATACATTTAAAAATGGGGTTAGGTATAATCTGTGTTTCAAGAAGTATTTTAAAAATTGCTTGTCATAGCTGGAAGAGTGTATCAGTCAAAAAACTTGTGATTACATCTGTTATTGAGTAAGTTTGTGATCTATAACTGTATTTGCCTAGTTTCTTAGTATCTTTTTTAGTTCTTCCTTCAGATAGCAATCAACAAAGAATGAACTAGGTGAAATAAAGATTTATTTTGAGCAAGTAGAGCCGTTCTTACATTTTTAAAGAAGGAAAGAATTAAAAATTGCGAAATACAGCAGTTCCTGTTGACAGTAAAAGAAAGCTTCTATTTCATAACTCAATCACAAATTGATGGCTTTACACTGTGAGAAAATTAACAAAATCATGGGCCTAATTTGTAGTCATAATAGAGGTAGAACATATAAATAGGACTGAAAAAGAGGCCTGAAAGATAATCGCTATGCATGCATTACTGCATTGGATTTTTTCAGAGCCAATGATCAGAATCATTTAGGTTAGAAAGGACCTTTAAGATCATCAAGTCCAACTGTAAACCTAACACTGCCAGCTCTACTACTAAACCATGTCCCTAAGCACCACATCTACACATCTTTCAAACACCTCCAGGGATGGGGACTCACCCACTTCCATAGACAGTCTCTTCCCATCCTTGACAACCCTTTTGGTAAAGACATTTTTCCTAATATCCAATCTAAACTTCCACTTGCTGAGGGGGTGTTTGAGGGGATTTGGAGGTTATTTCCTCTCATCCTATCATTGTTACTTGATAGAAGAGACTAACACCCACCTCACTACAGCCTTCTTTCAGGTAGTTTTAGAGAGCAATAAGGTCTTCACCAAGCCTCCTTGTCTCCAGACTAAACAAGCCCAGCTCCCTCAGCTGCTCCTCAGAAGACTTGTTCTCTAGACCCTTCATCAACGTCGTTGCCCTTCTTTGGACACACTTCAGCACCTCGATGTCATTCATGCAGTGAGGGACCCAAAACTGAACCAGGCCCAAGTACAGGAGGAAAATCACTTCCCTAGTCCTGCTGGCCACACTGTTTTAGATACAAGCCAGGATGCTGTTGGCCTTCTTGGCCACTTGGGTACACAGCTGGCTCATGTTCAGCTGGCTGTGGACCAAGGAACCCAGGTCCTTTTCTGCCAGGGAGTTTTCCAGCTCCTTTTCTCCAGTCACTCTTCTCCAAGCCCGTAGCATTGCATGGCAAGCACTTGACCTCGTTGAATGTCATAAATTGTCCTTGGCCCATTGATCCAGCCTGTCCAAATCCCTCTGGGGAGTCTTCCTACCCTCAGGAAGATCAACACTGGCACCTAACTTGGTGTGTTCTGCAAACTTACTGAGGGTGTGCTCGATTCCCTTGTCCAAATTATTAATAGAGATATTGAACAGGACCATCATGTTCCACCATCATATCTTCTTGTTGGCCTTCCCCCTGATTCTTACCCATAAATACTCAACCTTATCATTACTACCAGTAAGCTCTAGATAATCAAAACTCTCCCTAACATGCTGTGGAAGACCAACTGGAAAAACAATCTAACACCAAGAAAAGCTCAGAAGAGTACAAACAACAGCAGTATACGAAACTTGTTAAAGGAATAGGGGGTGGAGATCCCTTGAGCCTGTCCAAGCAAGATCTCAAATACTCAAGAAATGTCTCAAACAACTGCAAGATCAAACAAAAGGTTACTTTGTATGAACCAAAGACTGATAAGAGGGAACAACCTGCCAAAGGGTGAATAATGGCAACAGAGTCAGCAGATTTCTGCCTTAAATGGAGGAAAGGTAAATGCAGCACAAGAAGATCATGACCACTGACCCAATTCAAGACCAAAAAGACTTGCCCCCCCCGCGCCCCCCCCCCCCCCCCCCCATGCCTGTAAGGAGCATGCATGCTAGTTTACGTGACAAGTGATGCTGATTTTAATATGAGGTGGGTCCACACTGAAGGATAAGAATAAAAGAGGAAGACAAGTGCCATTTTAGGAAGCAATAAGAATAAGAATAAAAGAAGAAGGGACTTCTGAATGACAAATCCTACAAGAAACACTCCCTGTTGGCAGGCCCAATGTTGGATCCAAGACTGGTGATATCTATTTCTCTTGCTATCTCTGCACCCCATCCACACCTCACCTCCCCCTCCCCCCCGCCCCCCTTCCACTTTGTCTTTTACCTTTTTCTAGTAAGTAATGCAAGGCATAAAACTTCATATGCTTGGCAAGTGATAAGCATTTCTGCTACCCAATTATTTACCAATGATCCTGACTATGGAATAAAAGTCTTTGTATACCTAGGGAACTCTGGTATTGTGTGCACCTTACTCTAACCAAGAGCATCAGTGAATCTGAGTGACGCCTCTCTCCTTCTCCACAGAAGGTAACACATACAGAGCTACCCCACTGCTTCTTCTTCCTTGCCTGTCCCTTCTGAAGAGTTTATAGCCATCCATTGCAGCACTCCAGTTGTGTGAGTCATCCCACCCATTCCATGATGGCAATTATGTTATGGTTTTCCTGCTGTGCATGACACTGTGAGAGAAGGAAAAGTATATGAGAATTGCCATTCATTACAACATAGTTCTGGAAGCCCTTCCTAGCATTATAAATTAACAGTTGCCCATACAGTGAAACATATTCAGGTTTGTGATATTATCTATCAGGCAATTATTTCAGATTTATATTTGTTTATTTAAAAACATAAAGCTAGATGAAATTGGTTATTAGCTTTAGAGGCTAGACCCACATCAATACCAGGGAGAAAATAAGGAATGAGACAAAACTGTCTGGGCAAGAGAAAGGCACAAGTATAAGTGGTACATCAGCACAAGTGTAAGAGGGAAATTATTTTACATGAGATGTCTAATCTCAGGGTAATAAAAATTCATTGTTAATAAAAATGAAAAGATGATAGTGAGGAGTTTCTGTGCAGCAGTATGAAAGAGTAAAGACTTTTTTCAGTCTAATAACTTTTTCTGCTTTCTTCCATGCTACTTTTTCAAGAACTCAGGTAACACATTATTCTGCATATAGGATCATTGTAATTAAGTATAAGTCCAAATATATGCACAAATTTACTAGTCTTTCAGAATGTTTTGGTACCCTGCAGAAGACTAAAAGCTTGAAAACTGACGATGCTTTCAGACATGTGGTCATTGCTTTAGATGGGTGTTTCTACTATATCCAGAACAAAGAGGTATCACTGTATTCACTAAAGAGAAACCCAGAAGATAAATTGTGTTTCAAAAATTTCGGAGTCCAGGGAATAATTGAACAGGACTTTGATTTACACTGGGCAAAATGTAAATCACCCACAATGCCAACACAGCACTAAGCTGAGAATGGCATGATGAAACCAAATACAGCTTATGTTACTTTGAGCTTTTGTGTTGGTATGTGGGAAAATCCATGCCTGACCCTTCAACATGGCCCTGAATTTGGATCACAAAATCAATTATTCCCTTCAGTCTCATTCAGCATTACCTTTGAAATTTCACTGAGTTTAATTTTTAATGCTATAGCTATCTAAGCTGTTTTGTTCTCTATGTGAATGAAATCCAGATAATTGATACAATGGTGCTTGGCAGTAACGACCTATTCATATTTAGGGACAGTGCTGAACTGATAGCAGTTCTGACAATCCCAAGGAAACGTATGTGAAGAGAATTATATTTTGTTGAAACAGTGTGATTGGAAGGAATTTTCAGGAATAGAATTACAAGCAGGACAGACTTTTTTAACTACACACTTAATCTATTCTAATTTTTGGTGGTCTTAAATTTTTTCTAGTAGAGTCTCAAAAGTCTTAATTCTTCTGTCCCTGGTAAGTTAACACAGCTGAGTTGTGTCATAACTTCAGATGGATTCAGGAGAAAGCATTGCCACCACCAGTTTGGTGTGATCTAAGCTATGTCACAGATCATAGTAAGGAAACTTGCAAAAAGAGTTAGTAATGGAAAACTCCTTCCCCATTTTGTCAGAGAAAATCATTCAGGCTTTGGGTAGTGACCAGCTCTCACAAGAATCTTTTCTACATATTGAAGCAATATTTAGAACCTCATTTAAAGACAAGTGTCATGACCAGCTTCTGGTGAAAGAGCTCATTATTGTGAATCCATGAAAGCACTTTCCTGTCCAAACTTTTGGCAGAATTTTTTCTTTGAAGGACCTTTGATGAGTTCTTTGAAACTTAAAGACCCTTTTTTTTTTTAATTCTACTAGCTGGAGGGACTACCTTGGCTCAAGAATGATGATTTTAAGCCTCTACTGCCTATCTTTTGGGAAAAAAAACCCCAGAAATTATAGGGAGCTCATGACGTACCGGAAAGAAAAATCATTCCATTCACTAATAGTTACACTTCTACATACATATTCAAATTGTCAATTCTGACCTAAATGATTTATTGTCTGAAAAAATACTTCTAAAATATATAAACAGAACAATGTTTTAAAACACAGATTTGCATTCCTGTTGTAGACTCTTCCTATTAATTAGTTAGCTGAGATTCACTGAACTGTAATATGTACTTAAAACTGTGTTCATTGTACAGCTTCAAAACATAGTTGAGAAATGTTTTATTATGTGTCTTCATTTCAAGAGAAAATATCAAATAATTTTACAGAATCATATCATGGCTCTTAATTATAGTGAAATTTTCATCTGGCTTCATCAGAGGAAAGGTAATAATGAGGCAGAGAGCTAAGGTCCAGTCTTGCTCTAACTAATGAACTGAATAATCAAGTGTGTTCTCAGTGCAACACCTTTGTATTTCTTCATATTCATAAGCAGCTGAATTTTTCGGTGTTAACACTGGGATCTTTTGGTCCCACTCTCGACATTCCTCTCTCCCTCCCTCTTCCCCCCAGAAAAACCCTGAAGTCAGACACCTATTCAGATTTTTTGTTCTAATCAAGTATATATAAATTATGTATGTTTTGGCTTAGCTAATTTGATAGGATTTACAAAGAACCTCTTCCATCATTCCAGCTCTGGATTATTTCACACTAGCCCACACTTCCTTTTCAACATAAAAGCTAATGGAATCCCATGTCTATGTGATTTTAAAAAATATCTATCTGTCTCAGTGGGAACGTCATCCATATTAGGTGCTTCTTGGTACTCTTGTAGTGGAGGAGATACACAATCACAGAGCAACAGGTTAGAAGGGTCCTCCAAAGGCCATCTAGACCAAAACCCTGTTGAAAGCAGGGTCAATGGATACTAGGCATCTTAGAAACTTGTCAAGCTGGGTTTGGAGAGTCTCAGACCACAAGCTCTCTGGGGAAACTGATTGACTCTTTGACATTAGGAAAGGAGGTGGGGCATAGGGGAAGTCTTACTATATAATCAGAATTTCCCTTCTTGCAGTTTATATCAGTTACTAGTTATCCTAGCACTGGTCACTTCTGAGAACAGTCTATCTCTGCTTTTTTCATATCACCTATTAGGTAGCTCTGTAGCTTGGAACATCTCCCTTTAGTCAGTTCTTCTAAGCTTAAACAAGTTGAGTTCCCTCGTTCTTTCTTTGTGTAAAAGGTGTCTCAGTCCCCTGACAATCTGACCTCTAATAAGCTTGCTCCAGTATGTCAGTGTCATTCTTGCACTGGGGTACAAAAAACTGGACACAATACCCCAGGTGCAATCTGACAAGTGCTGAGTAGTTGGGAGTCACTACTTCCTTCCAGTGCTGGCTGCACTCCTGGTAATACACTACATAGTTGGCTGCTTTTGCTGCCAATGCATGCCTCTGAGTCATGTTCAACTTGCTGTCCACCAGGACACTCTCATCTTTCTCTGCAGAGCTGCTTCCGCTGCCTTCCCCACCCCCCCAACCCCCCTCCAACTAGTATCCAAATACAGTATTATTGCACCTATCCTTAGCAGAAAACTGCATTTGCCTTTGTTGAACTTTGTGAGGTTTTTTTCAGACCATTTTCCAGCCTGTAGAGATCTCATTGAAGAGCACTCCCCCACAGCTTGACATGGCTCGGGACATTCAGTTGTGTTGTACAGGACATTAAGATGTTTAACTATATTAGCCCCAGTGTGAAACCTTGAGGAATGCCACTAACATCTGCCTTTGTGCTATCTCATCACAAAATCATGAGGACCAGACAATTTTTTTGTCACCTTCAAGTCCATTTACTTGATCCATACATCACCAATTTGACTGTAAGGATTCTATGCAAGATCACATCAAGGACCCTGTTAAAAGTCAACGTGTACAACATCCATTTCTCTCCCCTTCACAGGACAGCCAGGAATCTCATCATAAAAGGCAAATACATTTGTCAGACATGATTTGTTCTTGGTAATTCTCTGATCTCTGTTCCCAACCACAATCTTGTTCTTCAGGTACCTGGACATGGCTTCTAGGTGGAATTTATCCATAATTTTTTCAGGGACCTAGTTTAGGCTGATGAGCCTGTAGCTCTCCAAATAGTTGTTCTTGCTGTTCTCAAAGACAGACATGATGTTGCCTTTTTTTCAGTGATTGGGAAGCTCCCCTGACTCTCATGACCTGCCAAAGATGCAGACAGTAGACACACAATGACATCAGCCAACTTCAGAGACATCTTATCTGATCCCAGGGGCTTGCATATGTTCAATTTGCCTAAGCTGTGTAGATCCATGTGACTACAAAGATATGAAAGTATAACTTTAAGTATTTATTTATATATATATATATTTTAATAAAATTCATACACTGTCTCTTACATCACTGTGATAATTTGTAAGTATAAATTATTTGGATTCCTTTTGGACAGAACTTGAGGCTGGCTCAGAGAAGCCAGTTTTACTGAAGACAGTGCTGAACCAGAAAGAAAGATAAAAAGAGTGTGGGGAAAGTCTAGCTTTGTGAACAATTCTAGATTTTCCTAAAGGAAACACTGAGATCAAACCCATGCCTATTTGTCTGTTTGTCCACATGTCTACAGAGGTGAGCTAAGACAAGCCAAAGGCAATTTATTTCTGTCTCAAGAAGCAACATTTTTCCTGTTGCTACCTCTGTATAGTGTCCAGAATGAATTCAGCATTTATTGTTCATCTGAAACCTCTTTGGAAGCTATTAGGTATTGTACTGGCAAACACTTTACTGTCAAGAACAGCAGCTCCCTAGGACGATATTAATATATTCTCAAAGAAAATTCCAAGTCATTAGATTAAATAAAAAGGTATGTTCTTGCAATAATGTAAGAAACATAAAACTCAAATAGTAATTAATATTTTAACACATGTAAAATGTATTATTTATAATATGCAAAAAGTTATACATGCAGGAATTTTATGTCATCATTTTGCTTTTAAGTCTATGATGAATTACTGGAAATTGAAGGTGGGAGAGAGGTAAGTAAAGTACTAAGTGTAAAATAAAAACACCACAAAAACTACAAACACCCCCCCCCCAAAAAAAAAAAAAAAAAAAAAAGCTGTGCTTATTTTCTTGTTATTTGATTAACTTAGTAATGATGTTTGAAAGACCAGACTAATAGGAATGTGGGAGAGAGCATTTTGGAATAAAATTGTTACTAGAATAATGATTGTCGGCATTGTGGCTGAGACTGTTGGTAGAGATGTAGATGTAGTCAAACACGAGTTACTGTCCTCGTCTGTATACTTGTATCAAGAACAAAATGTACCAGGCAACACCCCCTATGTCAAGCTGTCAGCTTGCTGAACAGAGCAAAACAAAGACATCAGGATACAAAACAAGCTGCTTTCAAAGCAGCTATTTGTTGGTAAGTTTCTTGCCTTTTGATCTCAAGTGTCAGCATCAGTTTGATATAAACATCAGAGCATAGCCTCAAGGCCAAGTTCTTCCCCCTTGGGCTGAACCTTAGGGGGTTGCCAGCCTGTAACCTAACACATACAGTAACCTTCCTCTTATACAGAAAACTACTAATATGGAAAATGCAAACATCTGAAACTTGAAATGCACTGCAGCACAAGAGTGACAGGTATCCCATGGAGCCTACTAAGCCTAATGAGAATTGAGAGTCCTAAAAGACTCCTGAAAGAAAATGACAATGTTGGTAGAATTCAGGAATCTTCAGGCGACAGGATCAAGCACGTGGTATATCCCCAAGCCTCTTTAAACTAATGCCTGTTTATGCCTAGTTAAATGCCTGCTTCAACAGAAGTAGCACTATCAATTAGATGGTAGCATAGAAAATACTTTTTTTCCATATCTTGAAATTAAGTATTACACATTTTCTTCTATAGAAAATACAATATTGTTTTACTTGTGGATAAAAGTGTTGACGGCAAGGGTAAAGAAGCTGAAGATAAGTGAATATTTATGGCTGGAACTTCTTTTTTCATTTGTTGGAGTTGTTATTTTGTATATATTTCAGACATTAAGATACCACTAAATTTTCTGAATAAATTGTTTCCTTCATAATGACATTTTCCCCCCTCAGCTGGCAAGTTGACCTTTGATTGATGTTTTTGTTTTTTTTTTTTTTTTCTAGCAATTTTAGATGACTAAAGACCTGAAAGTAGATTTTGGAGAAGTGAGTTAAATTGTGCTACTGTTTTTCCTTTACTTCTGTAATTTGCATCAATGATAAGATCATTTGCCACTTTCTTTTTTTTTTTTTACTAAAAAAAGCTATGCATCTGACTTTATAATTCAAAGGTTCACAGAGTAGCAAATGTTTTGTCTTCTGTTTAATAATATAAGCAGGTCATTAATATTGCTCATATATTTAGGCATTTACAACTATTTCATTAATTGACTCAGCATTGATACTTAGTACTTAACAAGGACTGTAGGTTAGGTGTTCAGAGAGGTAAAGTGCACAGCAGCCTCTTACAGAAATAGAAAGCGATGTTTAATTTTCTTCAGTCTAAGCTGTTAATTTGGTTCATTAATGTAGCAGGCGAGAGAAGTAAAAGGGAATGACTGTGTTTTCTTTATCAATGATCAGTAATGGTCCATGATATAGGACCTGAGCTCTCAGAAACTAGAATTAATAGACTGATTGAAAGAATCAAGAAGATTCAAGGCCTGCACAGGATATGTAAAGCATAACACTGAGTAGCACCTTAGAGCATCATCAGCCTAAACAGGCAGAGTTGTATTCATTGTGCTAAAATCCCAACCTGTACTTAAATTCTGTGGTGACTTGAGATATCAGTGAGTTACCGAAAATGGTATATCAGAGGTGAAATAAAATGAGAAAATGAAATCAAAACCAGTACCAATTATTATGCTAAGAAAAACAGCATGTATTTATTTGTTGTTCGTAGCTTCCTTGCACTGTATAGAAATATTTTTGTGTATATAAGATTCTACATTAGAGATTTTCAAGGGCACTTCTGAATTCAGTCACATCATTATAGCTTGGAAAGCAAACTGAAAACATTTCCTATTCAACAAACTAATTCCCAAAACAAATTGTTTCCCCACCATTACAAGGAGCTGCAAAGAGCTTGTTATAAATGTTCTGTAAACAACAATGGAAAGCAAATGAAAACATCATATATTTAACTCATTCTATTCTGCCTATTGTATACACCAAACAATAGATTGAGATAGAAACAAACCTCTGATTTATCAACATTCTAGCAAAGCAGATTCTTTTTTTTTGTTTCTGAAAACACAGACTCAAAAATTGTACCAGTCTGTATGGGACCTGGCTTCGTAACTTGGAAAGGTCATTACTCATACAATTAAAAACTAGTAGCACCTTTACCAGCAGAAAGCACAATTTAGACTGTTTGAAAAACAAAACAAAACAAAAAAACCCACAACAAAATTATCTTTTAGCTAATCAAATCACAGAAGCATACCAGCATTCTCATCTTCTTGATGAGTGTGACATTGTGAATGTGAATCTGGGCTAACTTCCATAAAAGCTGTTACTCAAAAAAAGCTGACAACAAATGAATAAAAACAACATGAAAGAAACATAACCAAACAGCAACACTTCTTTAAGATGAATGATCACCTTTGATGATGGATGTAGAGCTATGAATTCCAACTTAAACATAAAGAATCAAAAGTTTCTCTTGATTATGCTTAGTTATGTTAGATTTTACTTTGTATAGCTCATACAGACAACATTTTCCTTAATCAAGCCTGTATGCAGGTATGTAGAATGTGCATTGATACGTACGAACTTTTCAAGGGGACAGTTGTGTAGTACTAAACTTCCCTTTCGTTAGAGCATGTAAAATAATAGCTGTACAACTGGACTAATAGTTGTGTGAAAACACTAAAGAAATTAGTCTGTCCAAAGATATTAAATGTATATGATGACAGAGTATATGGAGAGCAATTCTAAAATGCTTACATAGAGCACGAAGTAGGCACACCTGTCCAGATGCATTTCTAAAGGCCCATTGTATCCTACATATTCTCCTGTTGGCTTACCTGCCAACCTTTTAAAGATTTTTCTTACATCATTCAAAATATTTCTCAAATACAATATTTGAGTATCTGAAACATGAGTGTCATGCATAAGTGGAGGTAGGGACAGGCACTGTGTGGGTCTAGAAAGAAGATGGGAACTCTAAAACTGAACAACAGATGGCATTTGTGGTTGGAGGCAGAAAATGGCAATATAGATGAAAAGCACAGGAGGAAATGTAGAGTGATGAAGGTGGGTATCAAAGGTGGACCTCTTGTCCTGTCTAGTTGCCAGTAGATGTTCTATGGCTCTGAACACTATTGGCCGCTAAGAGACAGATTGTAGAACTACAAGGGTACGTATAGAAACTAGTATTATTCTTTTACCCTTTACCAGGCTAGAAAAATGTATGTAACCTTTAAAAAAAGTTTCATTTAACATTTTTTTTTTTCTTTAATGTATGGATGACTCTGCCATAGAGATTGTAACATTGCAGATTGGAATAATTAGCTTTAGAATGGAGCTGACAGGGAAATGAACCCGAGTTAGTGCCTTGCCTTCCTGTGCAATGCATAGGAAGTTGCTCACATCTGAAAAGCTGTTTTACAAAAACAGGATTGGTGTGAGTTTTTTCACTGATGCAAGCAGATAAAAGATTATTCTCCTTGCAGCGCCAGCTGAGTAGAACAGCCCAATTTCAGTAGTTAATAACAGATATCTTCTGATGATGGCTACTGGAATGAATGAAGAATCTTGTAAATGGCTGTTAAAGCCCAGAACAATAAGTGCATTACTACATAATAAAGTACATAAAGAAGAAAGAAATGCTAAAGAGTGTTGGACAGTTAGTTAATGACAATTTAGAAAATGTGTGTGTGTATAGTTAAAACAGCACTGATAATTCCTTTGAAAAAATAACTACAATACAGGCTGTTGCTGCTTCTTTCAGGGCCTTTTAGTTCAGGTTTTAGACTGCTATTCTGAGTGTATAAGGTTCAATTTCTTCTTTTGTTTGAAGAAATTTAACTTCTTCACGAGCCCATAACATCTTCTGCCACACTGAGTGGTCTTGAAAGTGTTCCATTATTGAGCAAATAATTAAATATAAATTGACTAGTAGCAGGTTTGACTCTGCAGGAGAACAAACTTCTGCGTGAGAGAAGACCTGGATTACAAACATCTGTCGTATACTCTTAGCGGTTTGACATATATTATTTGAAATTTAACTTTTATTTCATAAAGATTTCTGTGGAGACTTATGCACTAAGCATGAGGGAACAAAAGCAAGTCATTGTTTGTTTTATGGGAAGATGGTGGAGAATAGGTGAAAGAAAGCTGAAGCGTTTGTAAAAAAAAATGATGTGTTCTAAGAAGAACTGATAAATATCTACAGGAATTTAAAAACTACAAATGAAGTACCACTATTTGCTAACCTCTTCAAGGCTATGGTACCATACAGGAAGATGAGTTTTGAGTACTTACAAGCTGGAGGCTGGTGTGAAGAGCAAGAGCTAAATAAGTAATCCCTTTCAAGAGACTTCAAGAATTTTCTGTGCTCTAGACATGTTTCTAATCTTTACCATAGATAATCTAATCTAATCTGCCATGTTTACATTGTATGCTTTATGTTAAGAACATTTTCAAGTTTTTTTCTAATTTGGAGCCACAATCTGTCTTTGCCTCAGTTGTGTTTGAGTGCCAGCAATCATGCGAGTAAGATTTAGACAGATTCCAAACCAAGAGGTACCGTAGTTTTCAACTCTGACTTGCAGTTTTGATCCGCGTTATGTTATTCAGGCTTAACAGTTTTGGGAAAAGAATATAGTTTTAATGTAGTGAAATTGACAAGAGACCTATGGGGGAATGAAACTTTCCTTCCATACTACAAATGGCAGATGAAAAGAAATTAATCTTCCCAGACTTGCTGTGTGTAAAAGCATTGCAGAGTTTGCCAGAGTTTGTAAACTTTTATGAACTTCTGGCCTTCCCTTTTGGGACTGAGCGATTTAGGACAGACTCTTGAAAGCTTAAAAGGCAATTAGCAAGAGTTTGTAATGGATGGTTCACCCTAAATGGAACCCATGGGGTCATTATGTAATCATGAAAGAGAGAGTAGAGAACAAGTCAGTCTTCTCTTGCCCTTGTGAGAAACCCTCAGTTAGGTTTTCCTGGGAAGCAAGAAAAATGGAGGAAAAAAGGGAAAAAAAAAAAAAAAAAGAAAAGAAAAGAAAGCAGCAAAATAAATGACAAAACAACATAGGTGTGGTTACATTGGGACCCAAAGAAAGCAAAATATGGACTATACAAATGTTTCAAAATATGAACATACATGTTACATGATACAAAACAAGAGACAGAGGGTTTTTTAACTTTCAAACTATAAAAAAATAAACTGAATGATACTGTTAAAAATGTACAGGATTTATATATTATTCTTTCCCTTTCAGATATGACCCTTTTCCCTTGTGGAATTAAAGTATAATAAAGAAGAGGCTAATATATCATCTTTACAGATTTTGTTACTGCATTCTAAGTTAAGATTATTTGTAGGAATTTTGTGTCCCCCACATTGGAATTAAAGAGATTTATTCTGTTCTCACAATCATAAATGAAGATAGCATTTGGCCTCCTACCTCATCTGTCACACTGACACTTAAACAGTAGCACTTTATGCCAAGCAGACCTGGAGTAAATTTTCCTACAGGAGAGGCTGTAAAGTAAGCAGCAAAGGCAGATCTGTACAAAGAGCTGGAGAACCTCATAATCAGGAAGGATGAACAACAGTCACTTGAACAGATGTGATTTTACAGAAAATAAATGTCAGTACTATTAGACACCAGCAAGACAGAAGGCAAGGAAAGGTGAAGTGAGGCAAGGCAGGTGAGGTGAGGCAAAGCGGGCAAGGCAAGGTGAGGCAAGGCAAAAACACTGAAGAAGAGACAACCTTAAAATAACTTTAAGACATGTGAGTACCGGGATATAAAATATTTCATGATATTAATACCTTTTTATTACAGGGGTGCTACAAGTTGGGATGTCTCATCTGCCTTTACATGTAGGGTTCTTATTTCAAATTTTCCCTTTTGTAGTTGAAACTTGCATTTTTACTGTCATCCGTGAGAGTTATTTAAGCAAAACTCTAGTTGCAGTCTTGTACAAAGACACAAAGTTTGTTCTAGTAACGAAACCAGTTATTCTGGACTTTCAACTTTTTAAAAATTGTTATTTATTCATTTTCACCAAGAGTGAAAGAAAAATTGTATGAAAAGTTATTACAAACTAAACTCTCCTTTTCACTCTGCCATTTCAGTTCTCTCTCTCTGATAAAGGTCACCATTACATACCGAATAAAACAAGCCAAGTTGCTCTTTTTTATTTTCATTTTTGCCCTCATCATACCTATGCTTCATTGTGCTTATTATATCTACTGATCTTAGCAGGTCACATGGTTTTACCTGGTACAAACTGGTACTACTGGGAATAAGATGCTGCAAATCAAAGTCCTGTGAAGCAGTAGTGCTCTTGATCTCCTGCAGCGTTCAAGGTCAGCAACAGATGTGGCCTGAAGCTCTGCTCCTTGAATCTTGACCTTCGCTGAGCCATTCTCTAATGACTTGGGAGTGACATCATAATTAGATAAAATTCTTGCTTATCTGTATTAAAGGGCACCAGATTAAACTCTCTGCATGTTTGATGAGAAGTGAAGTGATTGTTTTCCTCACTTCAGATGCTTCAGCATGCCTTTTCATTAATATTTTATCACTTGTGTACTGAATTCTGATGCTTTTGAGAGGTTCTAAGAAAAAAGGGGGGAAAAAATGCACCCTCCTTACAAAACTGTAAATTGTCTTTTAATGGAAATTATTTCAAAGATAGACTTATTTTGCTTAGGTACACTTTGTGCCCCCCTTTGAAAAAGGTGGCAGTGTACCTGAGGAAAGCAAATAAAAATCAAGCTGAAATCATACAGTATCTGAAGTTAACTCCAGTCACAAATTACTTCAATGTTTCAATACAATAGCTCATGTAATGTAGTCAAAGTTAAAGTGAATTAAATGGTTCTGTAAACCTATTGAGTTACAGATGAGCTTTTGAAGAAGAGATGATAAAATATTTATTCTGTTACAGCTGAAATGACAAACATCTTGCTGCTCATTTTATTTTAGTAAAAAGATTTATGAAAGCAATTTAGCTCCAGAACACATTGCTGCAGGCACTCATCAGACAGATCTCTTGCACAGCATATTATCAGTAGGGCAAGAGGTGATATGTTAAGTAAGAAGCAGAAAAAATTGCAGTGGCCTTATCAAATTGGAGAAGAGAGTGCAATTGTTTTGAGGGTGAAATCATGGTGGACTCTCGATAATGAAAATCAGTTGCTGTCAGTCACTTTCAATTTACTTGCCTCCCCCTTTGTATTCCCTGTATTCCTTTCAACTTGTTTTTTAGTGTCTGATTAATGCATCTCTGGGGCAAATCTGGCAAGAATCCTTTTGGAACCTCTTCATGATCAATCTGGTATCATATACAGCTTAATGTGTCTTTTTTTCCTTTGCATCTTGAAAATGCAGGTATGTGTTACAAATGCCCAAACCTTTAGAAGCTAAGATGTTTCAGGTTTATCCTTCTGTCTTTTGGGCTATTAAAAACAAGAATAAGCTTTAAAAATTGATAGAAGATGGCTTCAGGATGGTTGTCTATAAAATACACAAGGCAAAATAAACACTCCAATACTGACATTTCATTGTTATTGCAACTATTGTTTTCCTGTAATCTCTGTATGAGATGGAATTCCAAGAGATTCCCTTGTTTTACTGCTCTGTCCCACAGGGAACCTAGGTTGCTGCGTGTCACAATTTTTAGCTTTTATGTCCCAATTGCTGCCTCAGTACATGTCCAAAACCAGGACAGTACATCATAAAAGAAAGCAACTTGCCCAAAGAAGAGTGCAAAAGCTGTTTCCAGCTCTCCAAAGGATGGTGTCTGAGTGGTGTGCATTCACTGCTTCTTGTACTTTCTGGACACAGCTGGAATTGACACACTTTAACACCTTGAATCTCTTCTGTCTTTTGTGCCAGGTTTTATCACTGTTTGAACAAATGCTTGTCAGTGTACTCTGCCTTCCAGCGGTCTTAGCAGTTCCTTTAGCTCGTTTGCTTACTTAAAATGTATTGACATTAACAGAGATGTTATATTTGCCTGCCAATTAGCTTTTACTACTACTTTTGGCAAAATTTGGTTTTCTTTTAACCAAATTAAGCACTCATTTGTGTTACTTCTTGTAGTCAACCTTTATCAATATTTTCTTTCATTGCATTTCTGGTTGTTTTATTTGCCACAGTCTTTTCCTTTGCCCTCAATACTGGCCTGTGAAATTTAGCAACATGACCCCCAAGACTGTCCAAAGCCATGTTTTGTAACTGAAGTAGTTCATCACATTAAGGTTCATAGAGGCTTTGAGCTAACTCCACTTTTTTGAAACTCTGCTTACAGAAGGTCCCTGTTCTTTAAAAGAACTGAGTCCAGTACCTCCAAGTCATTTAAAAGGCATAGTCTTCAAAAACATGATGCAATAAAGGCAAAGAAATTTGGAATTTTTTAGCTCTGGGAAAGATTGTTCCTACTTTAAAACCCTCTTTCATTCCTGTACTTAGTCATGAAGACTTTGTGAAACTTGGGGAGAGTTAGCTTAGTTGTGAATGAGTGAAATCGAGAAAAAACTACTTTTCACCTCTAAAAAGAGAATTTAAAGGTATGCACATTAAAAAGCGTTAGACATCAGTGATGGCGTAACAGGGAATACACCCACTCTGAAAGAGAATCAGATAACAAAACTCAATGTATATTTGTTGTTCAGACTTCTATTTTTGCTGTTGTTTTTCTGTCTTCAATAATAATTAAAGAAACAAAACTAATTGTCCAAAGTTTCCTACAATAATCTCATAAATTTGTGTTTAACTTAGGCATATCTTTCCAAAGGCATACCATACTAAAACTACTCTGTTGTACTTAAAACATTATATAACAAAAAAGGGGGAGGGAGAAGGTAAAAATACATTTTAACAAAATGAGTTGCAGAAATCTCTATCAGCTTTATTTTACAGCACAGATACTCTACTTTTTTATAGTCCACCACAGCAGACAAATTTGTTCAAGTTCAAATTTGTATTAATTTGCTCTGTGTGTCATGCTACAGATATATTAATGTCACTGATCAATGAGAAACCAGCTAAAGGCTGTGAAACATAATGCCTTTACTCTGCAGTATTGAACCAAGGCTGCCTGGAGAAAAGAGATGAATGATTTCTACATCAAGCTTAAATAAAGAAATGTGCAGCTCCTTCAGGTTGTCTGTGGCTGCAGCTTTATCACCTTCACAAAGTCACCATAAACACGTGTTCTCACTCTCTGACCTTTAATGGCCTAGGATTTCACCTAGCTTGAAACATATGGTTTCAAGTAAGGTAGTCTTGTGTCATAGAATAGTATACAGCTATTTTGTAATTGGCAATTTGAAAAGAAATACATTGGTGTGATGGCAATAATTGTAAAATCTGTTTTCCAGGAACACTAATGTAAATTTGCTACACCACTTTCTCTTTACGACTGTATTGATGTGGTAAGATTAAACTTAAATCCTAAAGTCAGACTATACTTTATGATGTTGGAAACCATTTGCTTGATCTTCCAAACTTATAACAGACTATATTTTTAATTATTTGATTCTTGAACTTAGATCGTACCATCTCCCACCAGTAAATCCAAAATACCAAGGAGATACTTTGATACGTGTGCTAGCAAGGAACATCAAAGAACACCAGCGAAACTGGTTATTTTAATCAATGCCTTCACTTTCTTTTCAAAATGTAGGGCACTAAAAAACCCAACCCAAACAAACAGAAAAACCATCCTAACGATCAAAAAAAACCTTCAGTGTCTATGGTTTTATTAATATTCATCAGTATTTTTTAAGAAGCAAAGAATTTTATCTTTTTCATTTGTAGTCCAGGTCAAGTATTGCAGCAGTGAGCAAATGTGCCTTTTAAAAGGAACCTTTATTAATGTCATCTCTTACCTGTCTGAAAACAAACATAGTATCTAACTCCAAATCCAAATGTTATGACAAAGCAAAACTGACTATAATATTTTCAGATTAGTTGAGTATAAAAATTCTTAAGTACATGAGAAATATTACCTAGTTAGGGTATCTATATTAGTGTTCCTAAAATTCCTATTTTTTTCCCAAGAGTGCTAGAAGAGTTGTGTTTTCCTCTGCTTAGACTGAGCTATATAATAGTGTTATTGAGACATTAATGTTTTAAACAGGTGGCATTGCATAACTGTGATTCTGATATCCTTGTGCATAATTTATATTGTCTTTTGAAACTTAATGGAAAAAATCCTTGGGGAATCGCTTTAATGTAACAGTTAACCTTCCCTTCACTATAAATTAACCTCTGTCCCTATGAAATATTTGCAATTTTCTATTCCATCTCAAAATATTTGCAAGTTATTTCTTTTACATATTCCAAGAAAAAGACACAACAAAAATTTCCAGGAAGATATATTGCAGAAAACATTTTAAAACACCTTTCATTTTTCATCCTTATCTGGATATTTCTTAAAAAAAAAAAAAAAAAAGTTTTGATTTAAACAGGGTCATGTAGGGGTCATTAATTTTCAGTGCAGTGAATTGTAACATTGCTAATCAGACATAAAAGACAAAAATGGTGATGGAATTTTAGATTTCAGATTTCATAGAACTCCATAAATTACTTAATTGAATTAATATATAAAAGAGCAAGATGCCAAAGATTTGATATACACATTTTTTTTGTCCTCAGTAATATGACTTAGCTGTACTTATGATAATATCTTTATTTAGACCAGGTCCCAGCCATGCAAGGACATGTAGGTGAATAATTGAATGGCCGACATGAAGAAAATAAAATCAGTAGCAACTTTAAGAAGTTTCTAAAATTAGTTATGTAAATTGGATAGATATACAGAAAATGACTGCAGGTTCATGAACACAAGCTTTAGTAATCACTTGCATAAGCATCTCATAAGGGTCATGGTAAATAGCTTTGCAGTGCAGAAGGCTGTTCTCCATCACCTGTTCTCTCTGTATAGGCTTTTTGTTGACTTACTAATAGCAATCAGGCAGTTGTCAGCCACTACTGAAAGCAGGGCTGACATCCCACATATGGGTACATAATGAATTATGTTGAGAGCAAATTCCAAAATTAGCACGTTTTTAGCCAAACACAGTATACATAAGCAGAGATTTCTTTATGTCTTTTAAGGTATTGGAGGGATTTTAAACTTCTAGTAATTACATAATATTGGTCAGCATTAGTATAGGCAGCCATTTGCTCATTCATTTTGGTTGTCCTTTAGCTGTGATCCTTTTTACGCCTTTTTCTAAGTTCTCTTTTGTACACAAACTTGTTTTTTCAAAGCTTTCTATAAGAAATAAGAATGCAATTTAAATTCAAACATAAAGGAAATCAAGTTCAGAACTCCTCAAAAATGAAACTTCTCAGCACAAGGCTGAAATTCAGCTAAGTATTTTAGAATGCTTATGAGCTATTCATAGATTTCACAGAACCACTGAAAGTTCCCCAGCAGTTTTCCACTTTGGTTCAGACTCTGAATTTTATGTTACTAAGCCAGAGAAGTTCAACAGCAGGCGGACACTTTTCTCTGTCTTCTTAGACAACCAAAAATGTGCAGTGGTGATTCACAATCCACAGCCCACAGATGCCCAAACTAGTGCTGAATCCATGGATAATCTTCCCAGCACGCCAACAGAGACAGACCTCCAACACTACACAGCGCTCTGTGACATGCTTAACTCTGATGAGTAAGCTGTAAGTAGTATGAAAATTTTTAAACTGAAAAGTCATCCACTAAGTTTCTCCTAACAGGAATATTAGCGCTGAGAAATAAGAACCCAGTTAATTGCCCAGGCTTTGATGTTTCTTTCCAATTTAGGTAGAACATAAGAGATCTAGATAGGATCTTACTTTGTATTTCCTAGAAAATTTTGGAGACGTGCAGATTACCACTCCAACAAGATGATCCATTTGCACAAATGCTACCTTCAGTTTGTTTTTCTTTCCACATATTCTCAGGCGCTTTTGTTATTTTTATCATTGTTTTCAGAGTCCCAAGGCTCCCCTGAAGAGAATTTATCATTTCTTTCCTCACAAGGGAACCTTTTTTAGAGGTCAGCTCCAGTGTTAATAGGTTATCCAAAAGTATGAGACTGTTTGCTACCTTCTGCAGCTATGTGTTACCACCTTGTAGGCAAACAATTTAATGTGGCTTATAAGAGATCTTTTCAACATATGCAGTCTTTAAGGCAAAGTCATTCATTTTTCAGTAATTTTTTATTGTACTATAGCCTTGCTTTGACATAGGATGTGAGCTACGACATATGCTCATCAGCAAATGTCTGCTTGAATTCACAACATGGGTTAGATTTACACACAGTTTATAAAAAGCAAGATTTCCCATGCTATGCATAGAATTTTTCCAAACTATTCCAGCCAAATAGCCCAAAAGGAACACAGAAACCAACATACACCAACAGTCTCATTGTTATTGCTCTGTGGGCTTTGCTGTTGCTGTTGTTATTTATCTGTTAGTTTGTTAACACTGGTAGAGCAGAAGTGATGCACTTGATTTATAACTGAGCAGCAACACTGTACAAACACCAGAAGAGTGGATGATTAAATATATTCTCTTTGTTAGACTGATTTCCCAAAAGTGTGCACAAACTGGAGTGCAATGCTCCCTGTCCGTATATGTATAGTGTTACAGAGAAATTTCCCACCTTACCCTGTTATCATTAGATACTGAAAACACAAAAATATGTGATATGTTGATCAACAGGGTATGGCAAAAGTTCACGTATAAAATGTAGTACACTGTCTACCAAAACATCATGTGTATAACTGATTCTTCAGCTTTTTCTTTTTCTTTTTCTTTTTCTTTTTCTTTACTTTTTTTTTCTTTTTCTTTTTCTTTTTTCTCCCAAACAAAGCTAAGCCTGCAGACAAGAAAAAGACAGATGTTTGAGCTGACTTTCACCCTCTGAAATCTAGTGGTCCAGGTTAATAACTTGGTCCATGTTTGTGAAAGAAAATTGAAGCCATTCTTTCATTTGGTATTGATACAGACTGCAAAAAGGAAGGTATTATAAACAATGAACAATCCAGTCTCCAAATGCATTGCAATTCCAACTCAGAATTTCAACGTGACCTTAAATAAAGCCCACTATTCACTGGTTGTAGAAAACTGTAATGATGCTGGTAAGAAGACATCAAAGACAGTTAAGCCTGCTTTGGTAATAATGAAAGGGAAGTATTGATACAACTTTTCAAAAGCCACATTCTTCAACAGACCTGGCTAAGAACTGACAGCAGCTGGAATTTAATCTGTTTCTCCTTTAGTGAAACAATACTTACAGGATGGGAAGTGTCAAGTGGAAGGGGAGAGCGTTCATTTTCTGAGAACTGTAAAACTGGCTTTGGCAATTCCTGAAATCCCTGTTACCTCTTTGCGCAGCATCAATCATTTTATGTTATTGAAGGTGACACTGTTTCCCAGACACTAGAAGTTTGAACCCTTCTGCTTCCTAAAAATAGATCTACTCTTACAATTTGTCATTCTTTTAATTGACTCTTCACTAAGTAAATCTGTCTAGTTAAATCTAGAAGCCAAACATCATTTTAGGTAAAATGTGTGCATTGTGTGCATACACATGCATATAAAGGTCCATCTGACCTAGCAGGCAAATAAGCAATCAAAAAGCTGCTGCCAACAAACCTCTGCAAACCACATTATGTAAGAATTGCTGTAGCTCTGACTTGGAATGATAATCTTTGCTTACATTTAGGGTATTTTGCCTTTGAAATGGCAAGTTGAGCTCAAACTTATGCAGCATGTTTTAACTCCACTTTTTACTTTAACCTAAATTAAAGGGTGGCCATGGAAAACATCTCCTTCCCCCTTCATTGATTCTAGATGCATCTCCCTTGGTGTTTGGCATACATATTTATTCTACACTGTTTAAAAGATGTTAAGAGAGAGTTAGCACACAGCTGTTTGTTTCCATTAGTGCTAATGAGACCACTTTGTGTAAATCTCCATATACCTACATTAAATAAATCTCTGTATGTGCCTTCTGCAGAAAAGGAAAGAGACCCTAAATATTTTACAGAATTTTAGCTTACCCGAAGGGAATTATAGTTTTTACAAAAGCTTTTTTTCCATATTAAAGGGAAAAAACCCCACAGAATCTCAATTGAATAGTGCTATAAAAAATTTGTTACATTGCTTTGTTTAGATTTTTAACTACAAAGGGAAGTGTTCTACACTTGAGCTCTAGACACTTTTTTATGTAGCTTAAAACGCAGATTTTTGTTTTTTCTTTGTGTATTGATTTTATAAGACAACAACCCTAAAGCAAAAGAAAGAAAATGATTGCACACATATATTTGCCAGCATGTTCCCTTAACAAAAGTCACTCATATCTCTTTAGCATGAGCTGTTGTTTTGTAACTATGGACTATTTGGGGCTGTTTCTTTTTTTTTTTTTTTTTTTTTTCAATTAACTATATTGTTTCTTTTCCCATATCTTCCTAAAGTTTTGGCATTTTTGTTTTTATTTTGAAAGAGAGCTTGCCTGGTTGTCTATTAACCTATTGTGTCTTAAACTAAATGGGATGCTTTTTTTTTTTTCCTGATTATCTTACTGTTTAAAAGAGTATTCCTTCACTCTTCCTTCCTCCCCCTTTTTTATAACAACTTGTGATAATAAAAGAAATTTCACTCCTTGCATTAAGGAGAGCCCTGCTGCCCACAGGATTGAGGAAATAAAAAATGGGAGCTGGGAGAAGGAGGGAATGACAAATCCTTGGTTTGGCCAGGAATGACAGGTATTTGGGGCAGGGCACTTTAGGAATGACCTGTGTGGAGGAGATGAATAAACTCCCTGTCTAGGTCTCAGATGATCCCAGTCCAACCTGACACAGGTATGAGCAGGCTGTTGACCACAGAAACTTCAGTCTGACATGACCCCCCCTGGTGCACCAGCTCAGGCATATTTAAGAATGGACAGCAGCCATGAGGGACAGGACACACATGAGGAGATACAAGAGGAGAAATGGAAAAAGTAAGAGAAGATGTATGGAAGGGAACATTGTTGTGGACACAGCTAGAGATACACTCTTGGAAGGAGGCACTCCAAACCAGAAGAACAGTGACCACCCACAGCAGGGCAAGGACATCCCTGAGGACTGCCCCCCATGGTTGATCCATGCTGGACTGAAGAATGAAGTTGAGCCTGGGAGACAGGGAAGAAAGATGTTTCCCTATGTTTTTGTTTAACTGCTTTTATCTTATTTTCTCTATACCTGAATCACTAATTAAATATTTATGTTAGATGGAAGTAATTTAAATTTAGTAAAATTCCATGAGTCAATACTCTTTTGCCTGCAACAATCCCACAAAAACATTAGGAACAATAGAGTAGAAATGCCATGGTTGTCATAGCTCCATCAGTAAAAGCTAGAACAAAGCAGAAGAAAAGTGACAATGAAAGGGAACTGCATTATTCTGAATTCCTCACCTGTCTGTCTACAATTCTATCATTGCAAATAAGTCAGATAAATGCTGTCTAGAATGGCCTTGCAGTTGCTGCTACTGCTGCAAAGAGCTTCATCCCTACTTGTCAAAAAGGACAGCCTGTGTATGCAAAGTTGCATTAGTTCAGGCACTTTTGGTAACATTCCCCACTTTGTTGTTGTATTCAGCCGTAAAAGTCTATTTTGTCAAAAGAACTGTTTTTCTATATGTTTAATAAAGTCTGGAAGAAAGAAATCTCATTTGTGGATTTTAAGATTCACAAAAGAAGGCCTTTCTGCTGACATTGAAAAGTCCTCTTCTTCCCTACATCCTTTTCCAGTCAATGTTTTTCAAATCTGGGGACATCCGCTACCTCTGCTCCATTTCCAGTTCCCCATTCAACTTTTAACTTGTGAACTATAGCCATTTAAATGCCTTCATAAACATAAACCATTATAAAATATTTTAAATTTTCTATATTTTTTGTATTGTGTGTATTCTCATATAATTCATGAAGACAGAAATATATTTAAAATAGCTAGGCATTAAATGTGCCACCTCACTTATGCTCTTAATATGAAAAAAAAACAAACTGCAAAAATACGTACGGCTCTTCAGACCCTCATGTCAACCTTTTGCCTGCCTCTGAATATTCAGAGTATTTTAAATACTTTTTTAAAAAAATCCTTTAGAAAAATGAAGACATTTCTCAACATAAAATTTTACTCAGTGTTCCCCACACGGATACTGTGAGGGAAGAACATCGCATGATTCATTGTATATGACAAGCCATCAAGTGTTAGCAAACTCACATAAGCACTGTCAATGTTAACCTTTTGGTCCTACACTGTTAACTAAGTGAATAGCTGTTATGTGAAAAATACTAATCTAGCAAGATATAGTAAGTGCAGACAGAATAAAAAAAAAAAATTATATTGATACATACAAAAGGAATTAGTGATTTTAAAGTAGATAGAGTTGCAGATTATCTTGTTTGAACAAAAATTACAGAAGCAAGCAAGAAAAAAATACCGCATCACTTTTGTAGATAAGTATCTCAAGCTTATTATATCAAACTTCTATTTTTTCTGTTTATAAGATAACCATAGTAGGAATATTTGAATATCATAGCCTGATAGAGCATATGCTGGGAAGATTTTCTTAATCTGGATGGAGTTAGAGCTGTTTGTTGGAAACAAATCACTAATGAAATGATCTCATCAGGGAGACCACTGGGCAGACGAGTCAACTTCCCTGTTCACTCCCACTGTCTATCCATAAGGTACTGCTACTCCTTTCTGAAAACCTTCTTTCAACACTTTTTTTCATTTCTCCCAACTATTCTCATGAGGTTCTTTGTTCTCAGTTACTTTTCCTCTCCCCCATGAATTCTCTTTGACTGTCCTCACAGCAGCTACTACGTATCTTTGCCTTTCCATTCTATTTTTAAGTGTAAAATGCCTTGAGCGGTATCAAGGGGAGAAAAAATGTGGGAAGCCTGATTTATGAAGACTACATTAAGGACATTTTTTCTGTGTAGGTGATATTATTCATTCTCAGAAGAATTTCTGCATTGCATTCTGCAACATTGCACAGCAAAGATAGTCTTCTGCTCTCTGGAAAAAATAAAACAACTTATTCATTTTAGGCACCTTTCACTACTGATTAACGCCATTTTTATTAAGGAACAGTGAAAATTGTAAAAAAACAACAACTTTGTACAGTTTTTAGATTTCTAGAATGATGAAGAGATGACCTGAGGATGAGGAATTATCGTGTGAGAGAATTCCATCAACATTACATGAACACCTGGTTATTTTATGCAAATTGTCATCAAGTTGGCCACATAACGACCAAATCAATTCAATGATACTATACTGAAAAACACCCTGGACTGGAAAACTGAATGTTTTCTGTGCCTGTGGATAGCTACATATAGCCTGCAGAAGTCTTGCTATCTGCAAGTAAAAATCATTCATTATGTTGCTTTAGTGCCTTTTTTTCTTTTGTCTATTTTATCAGCATTAGCACTGACAAATGGTAGATATACAAGATGAGAGAGGGAAAAAAAATGTTTAATTTCAAACACTGAAAAGATTACCTAAATTATGTTCATGAAAACATTTTAATTCACTTCCTATGACTGCAGAAAATAACTAATAAAACTATTATAGTTAAAAAATTTTACAAATTAGAATTCACACTGGAGGGTTTCATAACAATTACGAGATCATCTGATAGCTATGACAACTTCAGAATTTTTTTATAAAAACCTGGCCAATATTTCACATTGTAGATATTTCCTAGTATAAGAGGATAAAAATGATTATTTGTATTGATTAAGAAGTTTCTTCTTTATGACAGAAACTAATTAAAAATGACTGAAAAGAAAACAAAGGAGTGGTTATCCTAATAAACTGTTACAAATACACCTGTTGCAACTGCATATCACCATTCCTAGACATAAACATCCTACATATTTTGACTTTTTTTTTTTTTAATGGAAAAATACAAATTGACAACTCACAGGGAGTAATATAATTCTTTTACAATGAAGGAAAAATTGATTTGAATAGGGGAATGCATTTTATCTGTCTTTTCTCTACAACAGACTTTCCTTCCTTGTATTTCACACCTTCTTTGTCTTTTCCACAGAAAAAAGATTAATGTCAAGCTAAATTTGCCTATAGCAGAATATTCCATATATCAATTATTTTCAATTGCCAAGTTTAAATTGAGAAATATATTCTATTTAAACTCATGAGTATTTAACCCTAATATTTATTTCACTGGTAAAGCATTTCTATGATTACAAATACCTAAGTGATCTATAAACTGTATGTTGTATATTTACTTTCCATTGAAGTCCTAAGACACTTTTTGTACATAAGCCGTTAAAAAGAGTTTAAAAATTTAATGCATTTTGAGCCTGTGTGATGTTCAGGCAGCAAAAGCACTAACTGATATTTTATTCATTACACAACTTAGCAGGAGGTATTGAAAATGTTGGTAGCTATTGAGAGCTTTACAGCAGACAGGCTGGTATTACCCAAAGTCTTTCTGATCTGTTCTGTTTCTTAGTACTGTGTAAATACCACTTCCTGATCAAATGTTCAAGTTTACTGGGACAAAATGGAACCATTGGTTATTCAGTCAGATTTCAGCAACCAAATTCATGTTTTGCTTTTTTGCCAGAGACTATCTTGTGGTTAGCTTTATGTAAAGATGGAAAAATCTTGTTCATTCTACTCTTAAGCATGACCCTGACATTTTGGGTAATCTTGTTAAGTTATTGGAAGTTAAAGTTTTCCATCACATTACTTCAGAAGGTTTGGGAGGTTTAGAACGTTTCCTTGCCTTGCCTTGCTCTAAGAGCTTCTCATGATATGCAAGTTCAATTTTTTTGTTCAGTTTTTACGTATTACAGAAAAAAAAACTCTAAAAAGAGCCAGACAAGAGAGCTATCCTGCATACCCCAAATTTCTCAATAAATCCATATCTCATTTACAGAATAATCACAAGTAGATCAAAATATTTTATTACATTTCTAAGAAAATTATATCCTTCTGAATGTGTATGGAATGGGATGACATTTTTTAGTATTGTTAGATCAACAGTCTTTTGCAGATATTATTCTAATATATTGTAGATATTATAAGACTACATATCACAGACATTTACTATATTATATAATATGTATCATATATTATTTATAAGGTATTTTATATTGCAGATATTATTCTATACTGTTTTGTATTTTATTATATATATTATTCACTTATATTTAATGATTGTAGAAAATGTGCCAGCTGGGTCATGATCTGTTAGGTTGGTAGGGGTAGAATAGGATAGAATCCATTTAAATCCATTTAAATTTACATACTCCATGTTCATGCTAGATTCAACAAAGCGGCAAGGGACATAAGCAAGAGGAAAGCATTAGTCTGGATATCTGTCTCTTATCAAACTCCACTATATCTGCAGGAATAGGAAAAAAGCTGCCTGACTGACGAATTCTTCCTTAAGCTTTTACGTGAACTGGGATGTAAGACTGGTACAGTCTAGCCTTAAGTCCCACCCATTGTAATCCCTGTATGTAAATGTTTACATGAAATGCATAATTGCACTAGCTCCCTGTCACCAAATACACTATCCCCTGGTCTGGAGCCTTACCTTAATCCCCACATCGTCTGACCTATGCCTTAGCATCCCCACATTGGTTCAGGAGGAGAGGAGAGATACAGGACACCGAAAGGACACTGAATGAGAGCTCCTGAAACAGAAGAGGTATAAAAGAAGTGGGACAAATGTTTATGTTTAAAAATACACTTATACATACATATATACAAGGTAGTTGAAGTTTAGAACTTTAGAAAGGAGAAGTACCTTTGCCTTGGATACCAGGGATAGCATAGCTGTTCTTTCAAACTTAAAAGAGTACCCGAACTCATTTTGACTTTTTCTGTACAACAAAGACTTACATTGAAGGTAAAGTGAAAAGTACATTTCTCTACCTTCTAGTTCAATCTCTCATGTCTTTAATTTTCTCCTTGCCAAATAAAATTGCAGTCTCTTCAGCTTTTATTTTTAAAATAGAGTAGAATAGACACTGGTATCACAAATGTCACCTGTAGTTATACATCATTTAGTCAAAATAAATTGTATACATACCTAGACATTTTCTATCTGAAGTTATTAGTAAAAGGACAGAAACAAAGAAATCTTTCAGAAGTGGCATAAAGCAAATAATCACACTTAACCAAAGCTTTTATCCAATATTATTCAGCTCCAATTACTTCTGTTTTGAATAAGAAGATAGGCCAAAATTTCCCAGATGTTGAAAGATGGAGAAGTGCTGTTCAGGGTGTGTATAATATATGTGTCTGTCTCCTGATATGTATAAAATTATTGCATATTTTTCCAAATTCCTTTGTGCTATTATAAATAATTTTGTTATTTCTAGCTAAAGGAAAAAGTAAAGGCCAAGAATAATAGAGTGCTGAGCTGTGAAATTAAAAACTAGTAGGTAATGCAGTTCCTCAGCCTGTTACAGTATTTGTTCTTTAGAAGTTTGTCAAATATCCTAAATATTTTTTATCAGATTTCTCAATAGATAATGTTCTTAATTTCTCTTAGATGTGCTGATAGATTGCACATCAGTTCTCAGTTGTGCATGACTGTGACTGCCACCTGTTTGGGCTGTTATATTTTTGTCACTTTTAGTCAAATGGAAAGTGGCAAGAGCAATTTCCATGGCAGGAAGTGAGAAGTTAATAAGACAATTCAATCTATATGTGTTTTGGTGCTTGCATACCTATGCCCTAGAGCATATATATATATGCTTTTGATGCAATACACATCAAGTTGAAGAAAAACGTTTAATTGTTTAATGTACACTTTTGCATTTTTATTTTGACACATTTTAGGAATCAGAATTGAAAAGAAATAATTATTCACAGATCATATACATAAAAATACCACACAAGTGCTATAAATAGTACAGGTCTTTCTCAGCCCAGTTCTTCACAGGAAAGGTACAAAACAAAAAATATGAAATGCACATATCCGATTTTTAAAAGTGGTTATAACTAGCTATCAGGTTCTAGGATGCAGAAATATTTGTATTCATGTTGCTTCAGACTAAAGTCTTCTACAACTGACAGCCCATACCTGCCCTTCAGAAATGAGTTTTCCTTTCTTCATTTAGCTGTTTTACTATCTATAAGCCCTTTCCTTTAAAAAAAAATCCATTGCCCACAAATTTGAGACCCTTTCGTGGAGAATTCTTTCACATCAAAAATTATAAAAAACATTCAGAACAGATTTCTAACTACATCATTAAGCCAGCTGGCCTTTGTGATTTTTACTTTCCCCTATCCTGATACTATGCCCTCAATGTTAGACAGTGTTTTGACACTAGACTATCCTAAGATGAGTCACTGGAACAATCACACATTTGTTCCTGGATTTTAAATTGCTTCTTTGATAAATTTCTGTATCTGAAGAAGGTATAAAATCCAGGGAATATCAAATATTTCACCATTTCACAAAGGGGAGCTATGTATTTGAAAAGTTGTAAAGTGCTAGGTGAATGCCTAGTTTTATAGTCAGTGTTAAAGTAAAACAGTGGCAGTAAGTGGAGCAGAAAAACTGTTCAATTGTAAACCAAAAATCAGAAATTAAAAGAAATAATACATATTTTAGCTTAAGTAAAGATAAAATGCAGATAAATAACAAAAATGGCAAAAAATAGTAAGAGTAGGGATGCTGCTTATTACCTATTTACCTTCAAAGCAGAACAAAATAGCCTGTAGGTAGCTGTATGGAAGTTACATGAGAAAACAGATCAGGAAATGGGAACTGTCATGATCACATTCCTATTTGTATCTTCATCTTTTTCTGGCCCCCTCCAGATATGCCAACACTATATGCAGAAGCAGCAATCAAGTATACATTACTATTGAGGCTTAGGTGCACCAAAGTGGCCTAATGCTCTGTTTGATGTATTTTGCATATCTCCAGAGTACGTATAGAAGATATGTCCTCACAGCCTGCATGAACTCCTACCCTGCATGTAGATTTCTATGTGAAGGGAATCTTTTTTAAGATGCACAGCAGTTCAGAGTGAAGTGTGATGAAGTAGGACCCCACAGCAGGATTCAGGGTCTCTCTGTGTGACAACACGTCCTCAGCATGCAGGACAGACCTAATATCAAGATTCATGCATTCAGGTAAGTGTAATGAATTTGCTTAGCCATAGCCTCAGCCATAAGCCACAGATACTTATAGCTCCACCTTGCCTAGTCATGAGAATTAAAAAAAAAAAAAAAAAAGGCATTATTTCACATTTTCAAAATTGCTGGACATGGAATTTTGGTAGGTTGCAGGTCTTGTTAAGTTGTTCCTTTCAAATATATTGCATATGCACTGAGGTCCTTTACTATGTGACTAGGTTCTTAATGCTGTTTGTCGTTACTGTTCAAGTCCTGGTGACAACATAAGCACAATATTTCTTTAGGACTTTTTGCCTGTTTCATATAGGGAATGTGTCCTTAACTTGTTTTATGACTGAAGCTGATTTTTCTGACTTCTTCTTTTGGAGATAACAGCCAGAAAAGTGCAGAACTGTTCCCTTTTAAACATTATTACAAGTAGCATCTAGAGTAAGATCAGTGGAAAGAGTAGATTTGACAGGAGGAACGTTAACAGTGAAGTCAAGGTAGCTCTTTAATGTGCATTATCTTGGACTGCTTGTATTTACTAATACCAACTTTAGCTAGAAAAATCTGCACATTTTCAAAATGTCTAGCTGCATGAGCATCTTTTCTTAGCAATAAGGTCTTTTATAAGTTTCTCCAAAAAAGTTTTCATGTTCTTAAAGATTTTTTATTACAATGCAGTGACATGTTGCCTGTCATCCAATATCAAGGAAGTTACTAAAAGCTTCTACCAAAGAGTGAGCATGGATTTACAGTAATATTTACTCCATTTCCTTAAGACATATAGATTTGTGCATGACTTTTGGCTTTCAAAGTATGCTATATAAAACATATATGTGCCCACCTTATCCCCAGACTTGTGTTACAGTAGAATGAAATGTACCAGTGTCTGTCTCTCATTATTTGGTTAATCTCAAATAATCAGTTTGGAGCTGAATTTTCTACTGCTGCCATTACTTCCACTACCTAAATCTCAAAAGCAACACAATAATTTGCATAGTTTTTCCACTGGATCAGATGCCAGATTGCTTCAGATAATCTCAGTAGCTAACTTTTCTATCCCTAGCACTGAAAAAAAGCTGAGAAAAAGCTCAATATTTTTTTTTTTTAGTTTTCCTGAGGGATTTCTAAAGCTTCCACCTACCAGACAGATGATATGGGTTAGACACATGCAGTAAATGAAGTAGGATCCTGACAGAACAGATGCATCAGCTTTTCCATAATGATAGCATCACTTGTGTGGCACATGACAACATTCAAATGAAAGATATACCTATAAATAGCCAAAAAAAAGTGTTGCTTGGAATAACCAGCTCTGGTTAGATATGACTTCTACTTGGAAATTTCTTCTTTACTTCACTTGCTAAGAAGTAAATTTCTGTCTTCTTTGTATAAAATTATTTAGATGGGATGATCCTATCAAATGTTTTTCTAACAGAAGTGTTTCCTTTTCATGTAAAACAGACATTCTCAAATTAATATCCAGCAGACATGACACTTGAGTTCTTCACTGTTCTTATAAGACTGTGAGTGTGACTGGTCAGTTTTTGACAGCAAGTCTCTTCATGTGTACCCAAGACATTTGAACTAGACACAATATCACAGACCTCTAAAAGTCAAGTGTTTTTTCTGCACTTTTGAACATCTAGAAGCACAATCTAGTTTTGCTAGTTGCCTTGGCTGGCATTTTAGCATAAAGCCTTAAGAACTCTTAAGTTCTTATGATAATTTGACAGTATTTCATTAAGTATATATGTATCTATCTTATAAAAATACTATGAAGTTTGGGAATTTTCAAAAAATTATGGAGGATAGGGAAAGTTTGACATTACACAGTCAAAGGATCCATAAGGATCCACAGAGAAGATTGTCTGTACTCCTGAGAAGAATGATTCAAAGTCTACTTGCAGGCATAGTTCTGAGTCATGGTTGTGAAATTCACAACGTCCTTTAGGAATAGAAGATTCAGTCACAAGATAGCGAAGCATGGGTAACCAAAAGAAAAAAAAAAAAAAAAAAGAAGAAAAAAAAAACCACAAACAACCCCTCCGAACATTAATAGAGAGAAAAAGGAACAATGTATTTCACCTGTATTCATCATGGTCCTTATTTATTTTCTTTTTTGTTCCTTTTTTACAGCTTTTTGTTGTGGGTTTGTTTCTTTTTTCCTCCAAACCCATCTTGTACCTTCTGTCAGCAAGTGTTTAGTCTCATCTCTTCCTTTAAACATCACCCCCATCTTTTTCCAGGGCTCCTTTGCTTTTTCTGCCTTCTTTGATTTTCCTTTTCTGTTCCCTTTTCTTTCTTTCTCCTCTAAATCTTTAGCCAACCACCTTACAAGCCACCCAACTGTGCATATTCCTCACTTTGAATTCATTCTAGCTGGAATACTTCCCAGAACCAGTGGGTGTATAGATGTGTTTGTAGAAAGGAAAGGAGTGAATGAGCTCAGTATGTTTTAGAAGAAATGCCAATTCTTTTCTCAATATTTCAGTGTCCTGTATCAGAGACAATAAGAATCAGCTTTCTTTAACAAATGGGAATCCATAGGATTACTGAGATCACCAACACTAAAAAAAAGAAAGTGTGTAACTGATCTTTCTTTCACTTTGAGCTAATAATTACTTTGCACACCACAGAAACTTGTGATCAACTTACTATGCATATGAGATTGCTTATAACTTCTTGCTTGGCTGTTTGTTGCCTGAAACATACTTGTTCACATCTATAATTTTATGCTTTGAAGTAGTGAACTCACCAATAAAAATGAAAATTTGTTTGTGAGTGTTTAAAAAGAAAAAGAATCTGTGAATTTTGCCTATCACTCAATTGTGTAATAGCAAACTATTTCCTTAAGAGTTTGTTTTTCTCAAACCTGAACTTCTGTTCTCCCACACATTTGGTTTGCCCGTGCAAGTAACAGGTACACTGGGGAAGGGAGACTATCTGATTTCTGTGACATTATCTAGGGGATAAGACCAGCCAGCAAATACACTCATTTATACAAATAATGGAGACATTTGCAATTCTCCTTGTAAATTATTATAAAGTAGATGCTGACAAAGCAGCATGGGAAAAGATATCTTATCACTTATGGGATATTTAGAGGTTGCAACAAGTTTGACCAGCAATTCAAACTCCTATAAGTGAATTCTATTTTTAAGTAATATTTTTTATTTCTTAAAGTAGACTCTTTCCTTTATGCTAGTAGCTGGTAAGCAATTAATACCAAGATAAAAACAATTAATGAGGTTTTTGCATTTATTGGAAAATTTCAAAACAGAAAATGTTACCTGCAATCTAGGTGTTGTGTGTGTTTCTGCATGCATATCTGTTCAATTTTCCTTTGCTAATTTTTCTGTGCTAATCTGTGTAATTGGGTTTGTCTATAATTTTTAATGTGAAAATTATTTCAATATAACATCCCTGTAAGAGATAGCTACAGATATCAAACATTTGTAGCAAGCTTTTTTTCCTCAGCATCACATTATTACAAAGGGGTAGTAGTTATTATATGAATTACATAAGATAAGCAGCCTAAACTCATGGAAGCAAGCAACACAATGACAGAAATAATATTTTCTTTAGGTAAATGAAGTTATTGTTGAACAATTTTGGCTGTTAGCAGAGTAATACCTTCCATTTATTGTTCTTAAAAAACTAGTTTGAGGGCAAGGCTGTTCAAAGTTATGCATATTCAATCCTGTAAAATCGTCATCTAAATAAACAGACAGTTAAAAAAAAAATCATCTAACAAATATTAACCCAACAGTGAAATACCTCCACTTCGTAATTTCCCAGTGTATACATATATGCAATTTACACACTCAATCACTGAGTGGTGTTTAATTGTGATACTTTCTTAATTCTTATTACGTGCACACACACATATTTAGAGGAAAAGGTTAGGAATTTCTATAACAAGAGTTGAAAAAAGGTGGGTTTTTTTTTTCTTGTTTGTTTGTTTTTGAGATGAGTTCAAGTTCAGGTTCAGCTGTAACTAAAACCTTTCTGTATTAGATCAAGAAACATTTGATAACGGGCTGAGTTCATCCTACCATTTTTAACTGATTCACACAGACAGAAAGAAATACATTTGGGACACCGGTAATGGCTGATGTTGTGTCAAGAACATTTCTATAACTAGCACTTATATGAGAAATTTAGGTTTATTCATTTGTACTATTTAATATGAGAAAGTGATAACTGAGAGAAAGTATCACTAGTCATATATTTTGCGACTGCTCTATTATCATAATGCTGATGCTGAAATAAGGGCAGGGGCATTTAAGGGATTGGAATGTATCTTAAGTGTATGTTATAACAATATTACCTCAATGGTATTTTTACTATATAAGAGTCAGAAATCACATACCAAATAAGAAGAAATAAGTGAAAAAGGAAATCACAGAACTGATAAAACCAAAAAAGGATATTGAACACTCATAGCTTGTGTTAACATGACAATTAATATCATGCTTGTACAGCGCTTATACTTCTCTGATAAAAAGATGACTAATAAGAATGATCAATAGTAACACTTACAAGAACGTATTTTATGCAGTAGGACTAAAAATGTATGCTTATGGCAATGGTTTTATATTATGTTTTGCTGACAGTACTACAATTTTCTAAAATCCTTCAGTTTCACTAGCATAATTCCAGATTACCTCCTTCATCTTGAATCTTTGCAATGAGAAAACCTGAAAATGCCAATTCAACACTCCCTAGAGTTGCTGGCATGGACAAGATCACTGGAGCCAATTGGTACAGTTCATACCTTGATATTTTTGAATCTTTCAGCACTTCAGTATAGTTTTTATCTCTCTTCAACAGCAGTCTTTGCAAATGAATATATAAATAGTCCATTTTTCTTTGGCTAGGTGTCAGAAAGAGATGAATACTATTTTGAACAAATTTTTTTGAGCTGAGAAGATTTAAGATCACTTTGTTTTCTATATCAGTAAGAATCGGAATAATTTTGTTCTGTACTATGTCACAGTTGACCATTTTCTGTTTGACATTTCATGTTAACATCCTCTCTTCAGTTTGATAATTCCTAAGAATAGCGAATAAAGTTAATATCTCATAGACTTACTTCCTAAACTATTTTCCATGATTTTCCACACTTTCCACTCAAATTCTGTCAACCCTGATGCTGATTTTGAGTTTTCCAGATGACACTTTACCATGCTAGAAGATCTCTGTACAAGATCTCTGAAACAAAAACATTTTGAAATTGCCAGTTTGTCAGACTTCGGAGCAGCTGTTAGTTCCTGTCAGCTGTCAGAACCAATATCAATTTATATTCACTTCACCTAAAGATCTTGCCATGGTCTTGGCAAGCATCCTACAGTTCTAAAATCTGTTCTAGTAGGCTGTAAATTTAATGTAATCTACTAGATCAATCTATCATAGTTTTCTACTATTTATTTCTATGTGCTTCTAGCATATATCTTATGTTTTTACCACAAAGCATGCAACTGTCCATCATTTCACCTTGTTATTGGCTACTAACTTCAAAGAAATCAGGAACTGAATTCAGAAGGAACATCTTCTCTGCCTTTCAATTTTTCATTATGCCATTTTCTTTTCTACTTTATAGGTCTTTCTGGATTTTTCCTTTCTTTATATAGTAAATCAGATGGTCTTTTGGTGTCTTTTAGCCTCAGTAGCAAGTCACACTATTCTCACGATGACTCTTCCATTGCTTGTTTTAGAGAGTACAGCTGAATGTGATGAATATCATCTTTTAAAACTCGAAAAATGTTTCAAACACTTAGACATATGTTATGCCCATTGCAATAGTCTTCAGAATAATTTACCATAAGCAACGAACTAGGTATTTATTTTGAGTATCAATGTATCATGCTGGTCACAGATTTTACCCTTGGAAAATTATTCTATTTCTTCAGACTCTATTTCATATCACACTGTGTTGTGTTAGCTAAAGTTTTAGCAATACAGAGCTGGATTCAAATGCAGATGCAGACACCTAGGTTTATGTATTTGTAATGTCAGCACCCCTGCATCAGGTAAAGCTTGATCCACTTGCCCACACATTTCTAGAATTAACTCAGCTGTCCTACTCTATCCTGGCCTTCAGCTGTTACTCTAGAAAGTGTCCTGTAAAAATCACAAAAATCACTATGCTTTCATGCTTAAAATGTTGAAAGCTGTAGTTATTGTCTGAGGTTTTGTGCCATCTGTTTATTAGTCTTTATTACAGCCCATGCTTTCTAAAATAGTCTGTAAGGCAAGTGTCCTCCCACTATGTGTTACAAAACCTTACCTGAGGATCTGGAACTCTGATTACCTATAGTTTGGTTGGACTCTTAACAAACACAAAAAAGAGAAAAAAAAATATTTTTGTGTGGATCAGTTTTTTCTTTGTCATCATCAAATTTTTCTTCTTCCTTTGAAAACATGTGAGCTTTGAGGGAATTCCTCTATGTATCCACCCGTCTCAGTGAAATGACTGCTTTTACTTCCTACTGTACCACCTTCACTTGATAGGATAATTAATTTTTTATACTCAAATCTGAAATATCTTCTTATTACATATGATTATCTTTGCAGTTTCAGAATTAAACAATGAACTGTACAGAGCAATCGGACTCATGATGATATAAAATACAAAAATTCTTTTACTATGCAACACATGGTTGTAAAACATACTAGTCTATTGACACTGTCTTGACGACATACTGGTCTTTTGAAAAAAAAATTGTTACCTTAATATTTTTTATTTCTGATATGAACCACTGAGTCTATTAAATGTACATAATGGGTCCTCTTTTGGGATCTAGAAAGTCCTTCTCATTCTCAGCTTTGTTGCTGCAGTCTCAGTAATATTTCTACATACACAAATTGCATATAACAGTTTTAACTTCACATTTTTATTGTAAAAATGTAGGCATCAGTATTGTTTCTAGATAGCTTTTGACTTCCTGCACTTGTTACAACCCACCAGATCAAGCTGAGAGACAGCAACACAAAAAACGGCAGTAGAATTGACTAATCGGCTTGTATATATTGACTCTGTACAGTAAGAAGTTGACTAGAAAAAACGGTTGTATTTGAGATTGCCTGATGTTAGTGTTGCTTCACAGATACCCAGCTGCAAAAAATGCAGGACACACAAGAAAGACTTAATGTATCTCAGTATGCCACACCTTCAATCACTGTCCTTGCAGATTATATCAGCAGTGAATTATTGTGCTCTTTTCATTTATTCAATCATCAGCCACACTTATACATAAGGAAAATGAAAGGTCATTAAAAATTAACATAAATTATCTTCATAACAAACCAACCAAGCAAAAAATATCTGCAATGCTTTTAAATAGTAAATATCTCTTGTGACAGGAAGTAAACATTCCAGGTTTGTATACTAGTCACAACTTCCTCTTAAGGATAGGGAGGACTAGCTAAGAGAGGCTGTTTCAAATTAACTTTGTCACATACATCTCTACAAAATCTCAACACTGCTTTATCTAAAGCTGTAAGCTGTCTCCAGACAGTCTCCATTATCAATGATTATTTTTTAAAGGTATAGTGGTCTATATCTTTGTTGATCACCCATTAATATTTTACTAGTGAAAACACATCTTGAGCAGAGTACAAGAGGCTACAGAAAAGTACACGAAATAATAAAACAGTGAATCAAAGATAATCAACAATAAATGCAGGCTGCAAAACACTCTTTAAAAGGAGTTGTTTTTTCTTCTTTTATTTTATTTTTACTGTACCATTAATGCTTTTGGGCAAACTGGCATTTAAAAGTATGCATTCTCAGCTTCAATGTGGAGTAGGAATGTATTTATTTTTAATCAAAGTGGAGTGTGATATAGTCACATGACTCTAGAAACTGGGCCTATTAAAAAAAAACCATCACATATGAAACTAGCAGAAAGACTCTGAGAGTTTGCATAGTATTTTTTTTATTTATTTTATTTCCAAAAATATTTAAAAAAATATTGTTAATCAAAATAAATGACAAGTCTGTCTGCATGGTCTCATTGGCCCCACAGGACATCCAGGCAGAGCTTTTTGAACTTCAGTTAAAGGAATCCTCTGGGAAAATACTGGTTTAGAACTGATTTAGAAGCTTTAACTTTAGAATAATGGATCTTGCTTTGGACCTCGGTATCAGTGTAAGTTACATGAAGTATATTCTTGTTTCGTAACCCTTTCTTGCAATTTCCAATATTTTGAAATATAGTGAATTTCCATTGTGAGTGTGTTTAGTGAAATTCATGTGCTATGTTCAGTTCTAGAGGTATTCCTGTATATTCTGAAGCCACCAGGATCAGAAAGTGAAAATTAAGAATTTACTCAACATTATACCTAGTTCAAGTCTGCTATTTAACAGTTGTGATTGTGACTGTGCACATTTTACCTTTACCAAAAACTGTAAATTTTGCCTTAGTTAAAAAACAACATATAACTGCTTTAACAGCAAAACAGCAAACCTTTTTTTCTTTAACTGAACTAGCTGGAATTCCTGTTCTGTACTGAAAAAGAAAAGAACATAAAACTTCAGAACTTGCTACCAATGTGTTCTAAAGAAAGAAAAAGAGGAAATACAATTTATGAAGACTATATATAATTGGGCAATTACATTGTATTCTGGTGCCAGAATATTTGGAATTAAAAGTATTGTTATTTTTAGATTTATCAGAGTCCTTAGTGTGTGTTTTTAATGCTGTAATGGAAACAGATAGTAACAACTCTCAATAACTAGAATGGACTGGAGAAACTCAAATTTGCCTCTTATGCCTCATGCCTCAGAAAGAATTAGGGAACATGCATAGATTTTGAAGGTGTCCCAGTGCTGTTCCTAAGAAAGAAATGCTCAACCTCATGTGCAAAGACTACCCCATGAAGGGGTTAAGAGCAAATTAAACTATGGTTATGTGACTGGTCTGAGAAGTCCTCCAGCTTGAGAGTAGTGCTCCTTACTGATCTCTAAACTCTTAGCTTTATGTTTATCCCCCAACCCTATGCGACACACTTGTAGAAAGCATGTTTCTAAAACGGCACACAGTCATTACTTCCCGTGCCTTAAAGATTGTATCAGGTACTGTCCCAATCGACATCCTACTTCTCAGGTTTTCTCAGGTTGCCTGAGTACAGGCAACAGGAAAAAGAGACTTGAAAATGTACAGCAACTAAACATGACATGCTTTAAAGAGCAAAAATAGCATTATGAATGATGCACCATAATTTCTGGAGCACAGATGTCAGATGGTTTCCTTGTGAAGTTCCTTCCTGTGCAGACAGCCAGTACTGACTTTATAAAACCTGTAAAACCTCTCTCCAAGTCCTCAGAATACAGTTAAACGACTTTAAGTGCTGCCTAATCTCTGTGCCAGAACTTTGTGTGGGAAAGAATTCCAGCACAGAGAGGAAAGTACTGCCTGATGCTTACTTGCAGCACCATGCTACACCAGGACACCAGAATGACATTGTAATAATCTGGTTGTGAGCTGACAAAAAACCCAAATGAATGACTGGAAAAGTTTTCTTGGTAAAATCAAGGGAAAGGAAAAAAACAGGAAACAAAAGTTATATGTCTTAGTTGCATCACAGATGTCCAGTAAAAGAAACCTAACAAACACTGAAGCCAAAATCTCACCTTTATTTAGGAATGAAGACATGATTAAAACAATTATCAGGAAAACCTGTACAAGCAGGAAGAATCCTTTTTTTTAAAAGAAATATTTTAATTATGTATAAATGTGATTTATCATTACGTATGTTGTTTCTTCAGATCTTTTTGATATTATCCACCACTGCTACTCCTTCAAACAAAAATCCTAGCATGTATCTTATCAGGTATCTTAACATCCGGCTTCTACATCCCAGGAACCTCAAGCCATACACCAAATGTAATTCACTTCTTTTATTTTCAAATACACAGTTTTCTGTTGTTCTTTCTATTCTTTATCCATTGGAAACAATTATAAGCTTCATTGGATATAAATATTAGCCTATATTAAATTTAACTTATCACATTATTGGAAGTTCATTATATTTCTTGATGCCTATTCCACTGTAACTTGCCTGTTTTATTTCTTACTTTGTGCCATTTCACAATTATCTGGTGTCACAACCACAGCTGTATGCAGACCAAATATCGCATTTAACTATTCAGTTTTGAAAGGTTTATATTCCCAATAATTACTTGAAATTTCAAGCCTTAACATTCTTGTTTTGAAAGTATATAATTGCAGTGTAATTTGTTTCAGGAAAAAACAAACAAACAAACAAACATGGTGAAGCTCTCCTATTTAACTCTCATATCTTTTTCATGGCATTGATGTGACCATTAATAAGCTGGAGGCGTGAAGTGGAGTCTATGCCATTGCATTTCATTTATGACATACAATTTTGTCTTTTTGTCCCTCTTTTGGCTGAAACAGAACAAGGATTTTTAAAAAAAGGATTAGTCAGGATGAGTTTGGTTCAATGCTCTGGGTGATGCTCTGATTGTGTTGAGAAAGGAATGTACTCTGAATAATTAGAAAAAATAAGGTGGGCACCTGAAGGAGATGAGGAGACCATCAAGTCAGGAAATCGTTGAACAAAGGTCCATTCCACCTAGATCCCACCTATTATGAATAGAATGATCGGGTGTCAAAATCAAATTAATGTGTATGTAAAGATGTTCTAACCTCTCACAAAAACTGTATAGAATGCCTAACTTTTAACTGAAAACTTTGGAGGTAGTTTGTCTGGTGGGAATCAGCTAACTCCCCAATGTTGCATGAAATAAATACCTTTGCTGCTTAAAGACAAGATTCGTCTCCGAGTAGTTACTTTGTGCCGTTTTGGCATCATGGTTTTCATTAGAATAACAAGTAAATGGTAACTGTAGTTTTAATTCCCTTGGAATTTTGTGAAGGAAAAAGAAAACAGATAGTATCAACACTCACAGCTCAAACATGCACAAAACAGGATTTTTCAATGTAAATCAATGACTTGCAAACTTTTCTCAGAAGCTGCTGAGATTTTGGGAGAATTTGGTGTTGCTTTTGTTGTTTTGGTTTGATTTTTTTTTGTATTTCAAGAAATATTCTTAGTCTTTTAGTCAATTTTTTTCCCATTTGTTTTCCATACACAATATTTAGCAATTTTCTAGATTTCAGATCTAAACATTTAAATTAAGCTTTCTTGTGCTTGATCCAGCAGGGAAATAAATTCCATGGCAACAGACAGTGATGTTTTAGACATGTTGTGGGTCACAAAAAATATAGTGTTCTGTGAGACATCAAAGCTACTTATTTAAGGACAGGCATCTTACTCAAGAAGAATTAATAATAAAACACTGGTCAATAGAAGTATTTTATTTGCTTTCAGATTTTATGCAGAGTTAAATCTGTATTATAGATCCCTTATAAGCCCAGTACAATTCAGTACTTAAAGTATTTATAACAAGTTTCCTATCAATTTTAAAATTATATGTGTTTCAATCAGGATATCAAGGATCCACAATGATTCAAGAATATTTTTAATAAAGTATCAGTTAAGACTGGGAGGAGAGAGCAGAGATTCAGGAAGTAGTGCTAAAGAGCACTTGTCATGTTTCAGCTACATAGTAGACTTGAACAGATCTAGTTGTCTCAGGCTTAGGTGAACAACATCTGCTAACCAATGTGAATTCAAATTCTATTGATTTCTAAGTCTTATTCTGCTCTCTATAGATAAATATCACCACTCAGAAAAACCGAGCATGAATAAATCCTGTTCACTGTCCTTTTATAAGGACATCTGTGCTTTAACTGTGTTGTGGTTTTGGGTACTATCTCTGAACCAAAATTCATGAAATATTATTTTAGAAACAAGAATACAGGGCCAGGAGTTGCATGAAACAGATTAATAATAAGTAGAAGTCCACACAGTGAAAATGCTTTCTACTGATGATCCACTTGTTACTTGCTTCAAAGGGAAATAAATTCACCCTTTATAATGAAATTACCTCCAGCCTTAGCTGGAATCAGCAAAAATATCATAGGGCAAATAGCAGTCAGCATCTTCTGCTTCAACCCAGTAGTCTTCAACGTTTCTGTACTTAGATATGAAATCATTAAACATGTATTTAAATTCCAGTGTATCAAAGTACTTACTGTAGCTGAAGAAGCCCTGATAAATAAGCTCACATTTGTCTGAGTTCTTGAGTTTGAGTTGGAAGTGTTATGAATACAAGCCACCAGTTCCAACAAAGTCAAGATTCTTGAAAATAGTTAAATTTAACTAAAGATTAATTTGTATCAATAGGAAAAAAAATCAGTACTGCAATTGGTTACACCAAAAGTCTGATTTGAAAGTAGACTTCAGTATTATGAAACAGTTTAAATAGCTGTGCATTTTTGACACACGTAAAAATAATATCAGATTAAAATGTCTTGCATATAGATTTACATGTATGTTATTATAGATTTATGGAACCAGAATAAATCACAGTATTAGTATCTAATTTTATTTTCCCATCTATAATGCTATGGTACTCATACATATTTGTGTACAAAGAAATGAGATATGTTGATGGAAACTATGATGTAAATGTATGTTGTAGTTCAGTTGATGAGTTTTATAAAGGTTTTAGTCATGCAAACACCATACTGAAAAGAGTAATTACGCAGAAAAATTCTCAGGCCAATTAAAGACAAATCTGAAGTATGGTCTGGCAGCATAGCCTTTTGAGCAGGAGGCACTTAAAAAGTGAAGTAAGTCTTATGTGGCCCAGTTATAGAGGAAAAGATGAACCTTTTAGCTCTTATATGCGTACTTTAGAGTATACCTATTAGAAGTCATCATTAAAAATTTACATAAGTGCAGTGAAAAGCCTGGAAAATATAGATGTATGATATCAAAATGTGTGAACATTTTTCTTTCTGTTTAGTATTTATCAACCTCTGGTTGCATTTCTGTAATACTCAGAAAGCGGGATCTAAAAAGTAGACCATGGTTGTACATTATTTCTTTAAACTTAATATGAAGTAATAATTTGACCGATAGCATTATGTCTTCACACTAAATCCTAACATAAAAGTTACTAGTGAGTGACTTAATTCTAGTTGTGAGGGTTTATTTTGTTTTGCATTTGGAAGAGGCACAAGGATAACTTCTGTATTTAGTATTTAATACTTTGAATGACGTGAATTGGTTAAGTCTGGCTATCTGGAAAAAAAATGGGGGAAGGCGATATGTGAAAAATTGTCGTCTTTCACAGCTTTAAAATGTTGGCTCTGTTGTCCAGCGTAATTAAGTCAACAGTCTGCTGGTCTGCTTCCAGGCATTTTGACAACTGTTCTCTCACTGTCATCAGTAAATTAATAGGACTGTGCTTTTCCCAAGGGGCACTGCATGCAGAACAAGAATTTTCTTATCCCTTGGTCTGCTGCTGGTGAAGTGGTGATGGGCGGTAATGCTCAGTGGGTAGGAGTTGTCAAGTCATTTGCTCTACTATAGTTGGACCATTCACACTATTATAGTCAGATGTGGTAACACTTACACCCTTTATCATCAGGGGTTTATTGTATCCCAACAGTTAGCCTTGTCTCTAAGGTAATAGGCAACAGCTGTGATTTTTTTTATTGCTACAAAACAAGAAGAGAGTCTTTTTAGGCATTTGCAAGTTGTTGGGAGTGCTAGAGCTGCATGATATTCATCTATTCATCAGGATTTTGTACAGGCTTATAAGATTTAATAAAATTCTTTATTTTAGTTTTGGCTCATACAGTTTCTCATCCGTGGAGCTTGCTTTTTTTTTTTTTTTTGTGAGTTTTGGGTTTAAATTAATCTGAGTACTACTATCTTTCACCTGCTTTTTTTGAACTTAAAGTCATACAAACACTGACGTTTGTGATCAGCTCACTGGAAAACTATAGAAGGAGTTTAAATTCCATTATCTTGGAAATGCAACAGCAGCCACAGGAGTCCATAGGTCCTGGCCTTACCTTGCACTATGAAAAAAGCCTTTCTGTAACTAATGTGACTTGGGTCAAGCTTAGTGCTTCTGGTCCCCAAAGTTTTATTACACCGAAGTAAACAAAACCTTCGTAGAGATGGATCAAGTAGAAGATGAAGACTGTCTACTTAGAAAGAAACCTGGCAGAAAAATCGCAGAGAGCCCAGACTGGACTGGTAGTAGTACTATTGAACGGGATAAAAGCCTTCGCCCAGCTACTTGTGGTGAAACCCCAGACATTGAAGAGCTTGGTAGCTGGAGCATGAGAAAACCTTAAAACTGATTTGGAACATTCACAAATTCCTTGATCCATATAGGAGTGTCATTTTCATTTAAAAAGAAACCAGGTATTAGGTGAAATGATTGCCTATTTTTGTTGCAAGTTTCTATTATAAAATTAAAAGATGTGTACTTGAACAACTAACAGTTGGCTAACAGGAAGCTAATTTTTTGCTTATTTGCTGTTTATTACTCCTCAATAATAATTATCCAAAAGAAATATTTAATCAGGGAAGCAAAATGCTATATATTTACCAAAGCATAATTTGATATATATGCTCACCTAAACAATGACAACAACAACACAAAAAGGCAAATTAATTGGTCAGATCCTCACATTTACTTGGATTTTTATTTAATGATTTTCCATTGTTACATGCAAGTATGATGTTGTGTCATGACAGCCAATGTAATCAAATTTTAAATTTTCCATTCACATTTATTAAATTTTGGGCTTCATTTATCAGAATTCCAAGTTAAGAAAATAATATAAATCCTGCTGTTTATTTTATTATGGTGAATAGGAACAAGATCTAAATAATTAATCCATTAATGTTGGTTTTCCTAAACAGCATACATGATCAACACTTGCTTTTGAAGTTCTTAGTGTTTAGTAACTTGTAGAGGAATTTTGAATATACTGAAACTAAGTTTTGCCTGTTAATGTGAAATAGAAAGAAAAGTGCAAGAATGAACCTAGAGATAGTTAGCCTTCTATGAACACTCCTACATACCTCCATTCATTATTATTAGTTTCTCTGGGCATTGTCCACTAGTTGCTCTACCTTAAAATATTGTTTGAAATCTAGAAAATATTGCCATATAAGTAAATAATCTGGCAAAAATTTACAATTCCAGCTGAAAATGCTCTCTAGATTTATGCATCACTTCATCTCTTCTGAGTGCAAGTATGCTGACATGTCACTCTTCTATTATGCGTCTCTGTTGAATTTGACCAAAACATTTGCTTCGTATGAGCTTTGTTCAAATGTGTATTCCTGGTAGGAAAAAGACACTTTTTTTTTTTTTTTTTTTTTTTTTTCCTCCTTAAAAACACACTGTAAAACCAAAGACCAGTAATAATAACAATGCTGCTCATGGAATGGCAAGTTTATAATTATTTATTTCACTATGTCTTGGATTTGATTTATGAGGAGACCGAGACCAGTTCCAGTGAGGTTCAGAAAGCCCAGGGTGCACATCTACTGAGCTCCAAGCAGATTCACTTTGATCACTTTGAGGTTTTTTCTTCTAAATTTATGTACTTAAAGACAGAAAAAGAAAGGTCATTCTGCTTCCTAGAATAGTCTCAGAAATCTCAGCTGATCCCTGCTAGTCGTCTTGGGTACCAGATTTCAAACATGCCACTTTTCTTGTCTAATCATAAATAGAACTTTTGACATACTGGAGAAGTTCTAATGCAGATACAGGGAAAAACACAGGGAAGATTCACTGCTGCTGCTGTAAATAGTTGCAAATTTGTACCAAGAATGTATTAAAAAAGTCAAAAAGGCCTAACTATGGCCAACACTCCCCCCCAAAAAAAACCCCAAAACAAACAAAACAACCAAACAAAAAACCCCCACCATAAACAAACAATCAGATAGACCCACGCAGACTCTACAAGTTGTTACTACAATAAAAAGGAATTATAAACAGAATGGATCTATAAAGTAAAATAATTGGTACTGAAGACCCCAAATCCATGGTGTACTCACAATTTCAGGGTTCTTTTTCCAGAACAGCTCTAGTCCAGCCTGTTTGTGCCTGGAGTAGATTAAGTGCACTCTTGGAATACATTTTTCATTTGAGTTTTATTGTCAAATAACTTAGTTCTTGAGCTCCCAGACCTTTCCATGATGTAAAGAAAACAGAGTAAGTAGAGATGATCAGGTGTTTTGTTACCTAAACATACACCTGATCTAAACTAAACCACTCGTGTATACATACCATATAACTCTGTAATGTAGAACTCACCAGCCATGCTAATGAACCAGGTCAGATCCAAAGCTGCAAGGGTGAAACAGTAAGATTTGGTCAGTAGTGCCTACGGGTGAGTCAGGACTGAGCTGTAAGATGTAAAGGTGGGCTTGATTAGCAGTCAAATGGATTCCAAAGCAAAGGAACACTTATCACCTTTTAAATACTCCATTATTTAAGTACTTGTGGAAGTAATTAACAATGTAAAAGATCCATGGTTAATTTAAATTCAAAGATCAACATATCCTATATCCTGGTGAGTAAACAGACTCAGGTCCAACCCTTCAAGCCTCATTCCAAACTTACACCTAAGACTGTAGCTAGATGACATTCAGAGAATCAACATACTGATTCTGTCATATTCCGAGAAAACTTTGCTAAAGTGAATCAGAGTAAGTTATTGAGCTAGCCTTACTCACTATATAAAGATCTAAAAGATTTTTATTGTTCCATAATTTTAGGCAGCTTATTATGACCTTACTCTGACTTTCATAAGAACCTTCATGATATTTTTCTAGTGGAAAACAACTGTGCTATGTTCTGTCCCTTTGAACAGAAATACAGACAACCCAGGAATTACTTAGGTCCTGTAATCACCAGCAGTCCTATCAAATAAAAATCAAATAAAAATTAACTAGTACATCTTGGATTCTGAGTATCAGATAATTGCAATAAGCTGCTTGTGAGTGATTCATACATTGAAATTATTTGCTGGCATTACTTAGTGGATAATTAGGAAAGTAGGAAAACAATCTCAAATATTCAAAGCCACTCATAAAGAATTTCTGAAGCCACAAAAAGTCTGTTTCTGAACTATTTTCTTTGATAAAATTTATTACCCTAGGTTGACATACAGGCTTCTCTGATTTACAAAATCCATGGCAGTTTTTAGACTAGACTAGACTACTGGAAACTTGTATTTATGCCTGTGGGGTTTTGGGGTTTGTTTGGTTTGGTTTGTGTTTTGGTTTTTTTTCACCCAGTAGTATAGGATTGGGTTTGCCATTTCAAGCCCTTTTAGCATGGTTGTGGATAACACAGTCACAATTTCTCTAAAGTATAGGTAACTACTTTAATTACAGATAGCCACATATTTCTAACTCTCTCTCCCCTAAACACTGAAACCACTTTTAAAGAAAGCTCGAGACTACCTTTAAGTACTCATTCTTAATCAGTTTGTTGTTGGGGTGGTTTTTAGAGTTTGTGGGGGGTATTTTTTTGTTTGTTTGTTGTTTTTTGGGGGTTTTTTTGTGGGTTTTTTTAATATTATTTTTTCTTTGTTTTTTCTTTTTTTTTGGTAATTATACCTGTATTCTAATTAAACTCCAATAAAGTCAGCTATTGCCTTCTTTGGCTGAAAGATGGTGTTCAGTTCTAAAAGGAATGGAAAACTTTAAAGTATGTTACAAAGTCTAATCCCAAATGAAAAAAAAAAAAAAAAATTAATTCAGCAACACAATAGAGTAAGATAAAGCCAGCATTTATCTATTTTCTGATGACAAGCTTTTCTCATTATCAGACACATCTATATTGAAACATAGATTCAGTCTTCATTTATCTTGATGTGTCCATCAACATTTTTGTTACAAACCTAACTGTTAGTGTGTTTGTCATGAGATTGTTTTAATTGGCTATTGTTCAGTCCCACATGGAATATGTTTAGATATTATGGGACAATTTATGTATTCTAGAAAATCCTAAGAAGGGGGAACTATTGTGGAAGTTCTCCTAAGATGAACTTGTTCGATCTGGGATGTTTGAAACTGAGTTACATCATTCTTCTGCCTACTTACACTTAGGATTGAAATTTTAGGACTAGGGAAAGAGTAGAAACAGACACTATTTGCAAAGAGTCAAATTCTGTGGCACCAAAAAATCTTTTGGATTTTCAAGTGCAGCGTACTGATATTTGGAGAGTGCTGTGGATCTTCAAATATCATATGGAAAATTAGGAGCCCATTACATAAAAAAGAAAAATAATGGCAATTGTTGTAAAGCACTAATAAGCTATATATGTCAGTGTACTTGACTGGATTGTCATTAAATGGGAAAGAGCTTTAAGCAAGACATTCCACCAACTGGACTGGGAGAGAGGGGTTTAACAGTAACAATCTACCATAAGGATGGTAAACAAATAAGCTCATTTCAAACAACCAAAGCAAGATTTAATTGTAATGCTTGAGAGGAGGTGGATGAAATGTGACTGATGAATAGGCCCATCCACTTCATCTCCTACAATGTCATTTGTAAGAGTAAGAGAATGAGAAATTCATGACCAATAAGTTGTATGAAAACAGTATGACTAACAATTCAGACAAAAATCTGGATATTTTGGAGATTCATGAAAATAATATGAAAATAAAATTAAATATATTTTGTCCAGAACAGTATTTTCTAATAGAGGATTAAGTGCTGTTGGCCTTGTCTTCTTTTATTCTCAGAAAAGTTCACAGTCAAGAATGCAGTGGCTTTCAGTGAGCTACCTTATGAGTGAGTCTAGTCAACTTTCAGCCTTTCAGGATGGAGCAGGACCCTGTTTTCACCCTGACACTTCTGAAACAAGATTTGCAAGGGAGAACTAGATCATGAACACATCTCAAAAGATCACCTTTAAATCAGGAGTCACAGACCAAGGGTGGGCATAGCAGATAATTGCTGTTTTGTTGTTTTCTTTTGCTCAAAGTTCTATGGCAAGCTGTCTGTAGGTGACTTGAGTGTGGAGGTTGTTCACAGGACTCAAGATATAGCTAAAACTGAATACTGAGCACAGCAGATCTATAGCATGTCCTCACAAAATGCAGCACGGTTGATATTGTAGCTGCAGGGAATTACACCTGAACTGCCTAAAAACAAATTTTAGTATTTTCCTCTCTTTTGACCTTAGTCTGATTTAGAAGTGGGGTGATTTTCAGTGTTGGCAGGAAGATAGAGGTGGTGGCATCGTTGAAATTTATCTCCTAACTTAACTCTCCAAAGAGGTCAAGGAATTGAATGACAGTTTCTGCCAGGTTCCAGTGGCATTCTGTGAGAAAAGTTGATATTTAAGTCCTCAAAGAAGAATCTTGTCAGAGGCTCTTAGTTCTCCTGCAGGCACTATAGCATTAACAAACAGCTCACAGCAACTTGGGTTGTAGCTGGTTCATGGTGATGTGCCATTCTGTTTATGAGCTGTTCATGTCAGCCAATGCAGAGAAACATTTTCTGAATGGAGAAGTATTTGCTACCAGATACAATTATTTTAGCAAAACGTTAATAATGAAAAATCACGGAAGCTTGGAGCCACACTCATTAAACATACTGACATTATGTAATGCTAATATCATTATTTTCCAGTCTAATGCTATTATGTCAGAGCATAGCTAATATGTACAATTGCAAACCGACTATTTATTTATCATTTGCATCAAACCCTAACGAAAAACTAAAAACATCTACAAGTTTAATTCAGGTTCACCACAGAAACAATAAAGCACACTTGCACTCTTTACCAAATAAAAGGAAGAAATTTTCTGAGCTGTTTGAATTCACATATGAGGAAGTTATGAAAAATAGTCATGTAAAATGCTAAACCCATTCAGAAAACGCTTTTTCATTATTTCCAAAAAGTACTATTTAAAATCTTCATAGTAGAAAACAACCAGGTCTGTGATGTGCTACCTCTTAGCTGCTAGAGTATGTGATAAATTCCCTGTTTGTCCATGGATTCTTTTCGTTTGTCTTCCTTGTGAGTCTTCCAGGGACAGCTGCACATAGAAGTATGCTTTGTTTTCCTTGGTGCCACTAGCATCCCTCTCCACTACACAGCTACAGAAAGAGCTGGGCCTCAGCAGAGAACATTGGCAGAAACTGTTACAGGATGGTTACATAGCTCTTAAGGGCTCAGACTGCAGAAACCTTCTCCTTTCAGTGTCAGTAACCATAAAGCTTGACCTTGTATGCACTTTGTGAGAAGAACCACCCCAAACTTAATTTGACCATGCATGAAGAAATTAGATCACAATTTTCATCAAGTTGTTAATGCATGTCCAAAAAGACTTCACAGTCTGGCAAACTCAGATTTGAAATGGAAGCACTGGACTGAAGACTAAGAGAAGAGTTATTTTTCTCACTGGATTGTCAGTAAAATACACGACACTAGAGTTCCCATAAAATCTTAAAATGACACTAAAATTCTGCTTCCAATTCTCTGATAATATAGCCTTCTAGGCCACAAAGGCCATGGCAATTTCTATATTTGAATATAAATTCCAGTGAACAAAATAAAAGAAATAAATCTTTTATAATCAAAAGGAGCATTGTGAATGGATGAAATAAGTTCCCACATTTTTTGTGTATCATATAACAGTTTTCTGAAATTAGACCTTGACAACCATACGCTTATATAATAATAGTTTATGTGTCATGAATAGTACCCATACTGTATCCATAACAGCAACATGCTTTTTGTAATGCCTTTTTTTGCTATTCCTTAAGTTTGTATTTGAGTGGACACCGAGAATATAGAACAGTTGGTCAGGTCTAATAATCTTAAAGATGCACAGATGCTTATTTATGTTGTGCCCTCTTAGTAATTTAAGAAGATATTAGCTACAAAAGAAAGTAATCTGAAAAAAAAGATACTTGGAAAACAATTCAGGAAATATTTTTTTCGAAAATTTGCATAGGGTTACAAAGCTTACTACTGTGTCAGACACAGAAAAATTAACTATTACTTTTGAAATCAAATAACTTTCATCTGAATGTAAATTCTCAGAGTTGATTGAATTACACATACATGATATAACTGAAGTATGTTACACAGCCTTTTGTTATTCATTATTGTAATAAGCAAAATCATTTTAACTATGCAAATTAAATGTAGTTAAATATAATCAATTTAAAATATAACAAAGGAGTCAGTGTTGCTTTATTTTTCATAGCAACTGTCCTTTCTTATCTTTGGAAAATAGCAATTATACAAAACACCCATTCTTATAATGCTTCATAAAACTGCTTAGTAGCATTCTAAAACTTGTAGGCAAATCAAAAGGATGGAGATTGTATAAAAATATATATATTTTTTATACTATGATTTTAATGTAACAAAGACTACATGAGATATGGTACTAATTGTCCTAACTCTAAAAGGAGTCTTTTATTCAGAAAAAGATAACCTAAGCTATTTGTGTATAGACTTTAGGTTATGCTGGTTCATAAATCTAAAAGAAAAATGAACATTTTTCCAAATTACATAATTTAGAATTTATAACTGTATAAAATAAAGAGTATGATGATGTTAACATCATGATAACATTATAATTTAAACATAATTGTTTTTATTGTAATCCCACATTTTTTCAGTGTTGTTACTTGTAACAAATGAATCTGCTATCCCCCCATTCAAAACAAACAAACAGACAAACTCCTCAACCCAGCAACAATAAGAACTCAGCACCAAAGCCATAGGCCAGATTCTAGGAATAGGGAGCTAGACATTCATACAGTTAAGTGCAGGTTTGTGGGAAAACATTTTCATTTGAATGGAATTACAGTTCATCATTATCTGAAAATATAATAGTGTTTTCATTTTAGCCCAATGTTTTTTGTTTTACTTTATACCATGTAGGGAGCATTTATTAAATTACATTTTTTAAGACTTCAGTTTGATAGATGTAATCAAAGAAGTTTATTTTTTTAATGTTTTTTTCCTCTCTCCCATTGTTATCCACCATGTTTCTGTTTACTTTCTTACCTTTTCAATTTCTTCTAATCTACCTTCAAATTTCTTATTCCTTCAGCCTGTCTCAGCAAGGTGAAAAATCAACAACATGGCTGGTTTACTAGCTAAAATTACCCAAATCCATCGAAGAATCTTGTTTATACTTTAAATACTTTTGGAGCTCAATAGATTGATCTTAGTATACTTTACACTGCTTATTATGTTACCTCACAAAAAGGGCTTCCATTAGCCAGGAAGTCGTACAGCACTGTGGTCTGTCTCCACAGTGACACCTGCAGGGTGGTCACTTTTTCACTGGCCGACTTCATGTCATTCATTGCTGTGGGCTGTGCTTATTGCTTTACTCAAGTAATTATGTATTTAATCACTTTGGATTCTTGTGATCACCCATTGATTCCTAAGATAATAAAAATAAACCAGTTAATTTTAAATCCAAGCAAGTCAGCATCTTTTTGAAGTCTAGAATGTGATATCTTTGGCCAAAAGAAGAGCATCGTAAGATTTGGGATGCTTCCTGCCACATTTTAGCTAAAATATGGCAAAAAACCCCCAAGATTTTTCAGATGGAATTATAATTATATGCTAATTACATTCCACTAATTACATTTAAGTAAGCACCCAAGGGTGATACATGTTTAATGACTCTGCGGGCTACCTCCCTGTGACAATTTTTTTCCAGATTCTCTAAAACCATTGTCATTGTCGTTAATATGCATAGCTATGTCGAACACGAGCCTTTATAATTAATCACTAGACTGGAATCTTAAGAAACTTGGCAAAAAATGTCACAATTTACTATTGTTCTTTAAAAAAAAAAAAGTATATATGTTCTCTAATAATAGGACAACACAAGCTAGGAGCAAAGTTAGTCCATTCATGCAGCAGAAACAACATATCTGCAGCATATAAGACAAAACCTAAACTTCAGCTGGCAAGTTTAATGAGTAAAGGAATTCCTGTCATGATTATAAAAATTTAAAGATTTTCTACTCAAGTAAAGACTTACATGTTCTTATACTGGTGGTTTTTTCATTCTATACTTTTCAACATTTCTCCCCTTCCAACTTATTTCTTTAGCAAGAGCGATGTACTTCTTGAAGCCTATATTAAGATGAAATTGCATTAACTTCATTTAGACTTTCTAGTGAGAAAGGACTCATAGTGCACTGTAGCAGATTTGTGGGGCATCTTGCCTTTCTTGGGGCTTCTGAAGCTTCCAGGAGACTTCAGGCAGCTACTGGCTGTGTATGCTGCCATTGGTCACCTCCGCTATCCAGGGACCAGCTGTGATGGATGGGACCTTGAATTGCAGATCGTTTAGGGAATGCAAACTGCTCCCTCTCTAAAGCAAATGCCATAATTGGTTTGGTTTGTCAAGCTCATGTTTATTGTTCTCCTACTCTCTCTAGCATTCTCTTGTTTAAATTATTCTCACATTCCTTTCTACAGAGTAGGACATCTTTATCAGTCAGCTAATTTGCCTTTCACCCTGACCACTACACCCCAAAGAGCACATATGGAGCAGATTAACTCATTAATTCATGAGGTAAAAGAGACGGATGTGAAAACTGCCAAAGTAAGAAGGGAATTGACCTCAGATTAATTTCCTAACCAAGTAGTCTGACTGATGGGAACACAAGACCAATTGCCTCTGGTTTTTTGCTTAATTGTAAAGAAGCAAGTGAATTTTATATCCATTCCAAAATATGAATTTTAAGGAACCTGCAAGGCCTCCTTTTGGTAACATGACTTGAGCAACTACAGATGAGAGAGACCCCGAACACTGTGTGTGAGCGTCACATCCAAAGCTGTCCATTCTGAGAAGGTATTTGCATTTCTGGTAAGGTGGTGAAGGCTGCTCAGGATAGCTATCAATGAGGGGAAAAGTGCAGTTGTGGGGAAAGACCTTGTAATGATAAGAGGTAAGGTCTTATCCATCCCAGCCTGGCACAAGGCTGAGGCTCCCACAGGGCCAGTCCTGCCATAGCTTGGGCGGAACAGGGACCCTGTGGGTGGGCTAAGGGGCCTGGTAGGGGCTTTCTCACCGCTGCACAGTGTGGATTAAACCACACAAGTGGTTTTCTTCCCCAAGAAAGGTTCAAGTGAATGAAGTTAATGCTAAAAGCACCATGGGTATCCCTTGGACAAAGTCTGGATTTCACATAGATCTCTCTTTTCAGCTGTTTCCTGATGACACAATCAACAGCCTTCTTGTTTTCCTTCGGATCCCCCTCTGGGGGTGTCAAGCTCACCTCACACTTGGCAGGAAGAATTTAGTTACCTGAATGCTGTGGCTGGAGCCAAGGCCTCTCAGCACCCCTGAGCAAGAGCACAGGGACTGCTGCTGCCCAGCATAATTTTTGCTGGGAATCTGCACCTCATCCCTGAATACTTCATGAGACCTGTGCTCTTTCATCTTTATTGTTCTCCCAGGTTTTATGTGAGACAATATCCCATCCTCCTTCTTTGTACAGACAATGAAAAGTAGACTTTTGCTCAGTGTTGGTATCAAGTGCAGGTCTGAACTTACTGTGTCTGTGAACAAAGAGTAGAGACCAAGCTGCTAAGTATGCAGTGAGGTGCTGGTATTTTTAAGATAATAAAGAAGAAAAATAACTGTGTGACAGATTAAATGATAGGTGCTTGCAAGAAATCCAAAAATACGAAATGAGAAAAGGTAAAGGTTACATTTAGTTTCACTATACAGTAGATACAATCAATCATGTTGTTTGAGTGGAAACCTGTATGAAAATCTTAATTAAAAAAAAAACCCAAAACACAACCCCCAAACCTTTCAATAAACTCAGATTATTATTATTTTTATCATTTGGTTGCCCTTTTAAAATCTGAGAACCTTGAGACATAAAAAGCTAGGTTAGACAGAGATACTGTAAAATACATAGCATCAATTAAAAGCCATTAAAGGGGAAAGAGGGAAAATTATTGCTGAGAAGAAAGAAGTCTGATCATGACATGCTTGTATAGGTGACTCCATCATCACTGACAATCTTCTACAGCTGTGGAGGCAAAAGAGCGCATATGAGAACAGAGGTAGGTGCTTTGTTATTTCAGATATCTTCAACCTACTAATGATACCAAGGGCTGCAAACCGAGGAGGACATTTTGATGTTTGATATTGACTCAGTAGGGCTTAAAATAATCTGTAATACTATATATGAATACTGTATAGAATATAATCTTCAATAATAATAATAATAGGTAGCCACTTGTTTGATATATAGCCCTTTCAGAAAATGTTGCGTCCAGTTCTACATTAACAGCACAATAGACAACATACATTCTTACCACTTTAAAAAGATGAACACATATATATCAAATTCAAGCACAAAAAGTTTTTGCTAAAATTCAGTAAATATAAAAAATACTCTTTTTTTTTAATGTTTTGTTTTCTCTCTGCCTTACTCCCTGCTTTAAGGTGGATAAAGCTATTACATTTATTCTAAGAGATTTGAATTCCCCTTAAGGCTTTTAGTGACTAAGTATTGTTACAGTATTCTGGCTGTGTTCAAGTCAGCTTAATAGCTTGGAGTCTCTGGGAAGACGACCAAAAATATAAATTGTAATCTATTAACATTTATTACAGACAGCTTGTGGCTGCATAAATTTCCACTACATATTAGACCAGTTAATATTTTTTCATCTCTTTTTACTGCTTTATCATATTCTTGATAAAATCAGCTTCAAACTTGATTTCATATAAAGATATGGTACTAAATTTACCATAATCTAAATAGTATATTAATTATTTGAGATAAACATTAGTGTACAAGATCGGGGTAGGGTGGGTGGGAAGTACATATATTGACCTTCTCAAATCTCATAAAGTCTTATGCTTTCTTATAAATAGAAATAATCTCAAGTATGAACCCATGCAATACAGTCCCATGCATAGATGAAAAAGCCTGTTTTCTTTTACAATCATTCTCAGTTAATTATCTGTTGACCCAAGTATTGCATTTGTTGGTTGTAATTTGGTATGCAAATACATTTTTAGACTAATGAATCAAACTGTTGATCAACTGCAAAGGTAAATGACCAACCATAACATATAAACACTTCTGACTGAATGTAATGGGGATCTTGATACTGTACTATGAGATCAAATAAGTTTGGATTAATCAACTAAGATCTGATTCTGAATGCCTAAACTGGAGGCATTCCTTTGAACACAGTATTTACTTAATTTTCACAGCTAAGGTTTCATTGACTAACTGCTCTCAGATATGACATCATAAAAGAAAAAAAAAAAAACAAACCAAAAACCAAAGTCAGTTATTTAAAACAAAACCCCTGCTAGATCTGCAACGTATAATATATAAAATGCCTTTTATGTGTTAGAAACCAAGAATCATATCCTTGCTTGGATTATGCACTTCATCCCTTCAGTTACAATTCAGTACAAAAGTTGCTTTAAAGCAAAATCCATGCATAAATTTTATGTTCAATTGGCTATCGAAGATACAGTGGGCTTTAAAGCTGCTTTGCGTTCAAAAAACACTAAATAAATTTGGATTTTGTTGTATATTTTGATCTTTAATCAATTCATTGCAAGTTAATTTTTTCTTACTTTGAAGGGTTTCTTTTTTCAAAGAAATGAAGAAACAAACTGGATGAAGCCACATGCTTGTATAATATGGTTAAGATCCGTTGACTTTAACTGAACTACTACAATTTATACAAGTGGAAGACATGACCCTTTCTGATTTATTTTGACAAAGAAATGTCTCTCCACTTCTTGGCACTAAAGATGTTCTGCAATCACCAGTTACTAAATCTCTAGCAGTATTGAGAAGGAACTGTGAGCATACACTCGTAGCTGACAGCGCAAATAATTCAAAACTTACTTCATTAGAAATTTCTTTCTAACCTTCACATAAGTAAAAGGTTAACAGTTACATTTAGAGATGGATCTGTAATGATACAGATCAGTAGTAAATCCTTTCTCATTATTTATTTATTTTTAAATGTGATTAAAAAAGGTAAGTGTATTTGCAACAAATTTAAAGAAAAACACTCTTCTGTTCTTACTTCTAGTTACAATGTATTTTATTTTGCCACAGAATAAAACTCTATTTTTGTTTTCACCTCTTTACTGGAGAAGAAAAAGAAAATGTAAGAAATGTTCAATTTTCTTTTCATAGAATGCAACTTAGATAACTTGCTATATGTATGTAGATTGCAGAGATGTGATGGAAACTCATATGCTACTTTTTGTATGTCCCTCAGGATTAGGTGGCCCCTTATGTGTGTCTCAAAACTCTTGAGGGTCCATAACAGTCAGGGATCCCTTAGGCCGACTCCTGCAGATTTTTATTTAGTTTGACTAGGAGACAGATCACAGCCAGAAAGTCTTCTGGAAGTCTTCCCAGCACACTTTTTGTGATTAGTTGTTTCCACACACTTCATCCCTGAGTCTGTTTTCCAAGAATAAAAAAGAGAAAAAGAACTTCCCATTAGACTTCAATTTTGGCCTGAGTGAGGTGCTTTTGCTTACTACCTGTTACATAAAACCTGCATTCAATTTAAGATGTAACAACAGGAAATCAGAAGTTTTTATGGACTTCATATACCAAATGAATATGACTGAAGTGTTTTTTTGAAATGTGTTCCTGAACCTTTTTTATTAGAAGATGGCCAGAAAATATTTAGGTACACGAAAGATCTGTTTTCCTAGGACATGTCTTCGAAGTCATTTTACACGGATAAAAAACATTACTACAACTTTCTTTAGCTATGTCTATACCATAAACTAAACACAAACAAGGATTAGCACTGACCAATACACTTGCTGGCAGTTTTGGCCTAGGCCAGCTAGCAATTTGCTAGACAGCATCAGTGTACAGACTGAGAAAGAGAATAGGCCAGGGATTACTCTGAAAAAGGTGGTCTGTTAATTTCTGGTGCATATATTCTGTTCAACATATAGGGGTATAGGACTTTAAGCACTGCTATATAACATAGAGTCTTGCTGCCAGTAAGGACCAGCTTTGGAAGCACAAATGGTCATTCTAACAGAGTAAGCTGTCAAAACTTACTTCATGGTTTACACTGGATAGTCCAAGTAGGTGGAGCCCAATGCTGTCAATGTTATTCTTTGACATACCACTGACTATAGAAACTGTTATGCTTTAAGTACATGAAGTTTATCTGAACTTGAATACGTTAGAGACAACTTTGTCCTTCCAAATGAGTGTTACCTATTTATATAAAAAAACCTGTAAGTATTCCTTTTCATTTTGCTACATTAATTTAATCCAATGCAATATTCTGTGTCATGAATGGACTGTATTAAAATAGTATGAAATATCACATTTTTAGATTGAAATTGAGGGCTATATGCTCAAAGCTGACCTGCTGTACATAGTTTATGAAGTTATTTAGGTATGAACAGCTGGTATGGGGACAGTACAAACCAACAGTTAAGGCTTTTGATGTGTTTCTAAAGTCTTTATTTCTCTTAGTAAGAAGAAAACTTGCACTTTGGAAAATGTTGGCAAAGGTCATGGAGGTTTTTGCTTAATGCAGTTGCCATTTTCAGTAGGAATTTTCTAAACTTCTTTTCCTTTCCTAAATGTGTGTTTAGTACAGTTGAAAGTGATAGATTGACAGCAATAGAAATTGCCCAGTATTGACTAAGGATGCAGGGATGGTGCTTTTTGATGAACAGCAATGACCACTGCCTCCTCATGTTTACTCTTGTTAATGGTGTCTTCAGTACAAATACTTTCCTGCAAGACTTTTGCAAGACGGAATAATCCCATCGGTGCCAGTTAAAGGTACAAAGATGCGTAAGTGATTGCAAGATATGTCTTTATTTTATTTTATTTTTTATCACTTCCCATAGGTTTGTAATGAAAAAATTGACTTCGATAAGGAAGAATGCAGCTCACATGTTCCATTCTTCAAGATAAATAAGCCCTCAGCTAGAAACCATCTTAAACTAATAAACATCATATTCCAAGTAAGAACACACAAAACTAATAAACATAATACCCCAAGTAAGAACACACAGATATTTACTATTTGTTTTTCTGTTTGGTTTGGGGTTTTTTGTGGGTTTTTTTTTTTGTTTGTTTGTTTGTTGGTTGGTTGGTTGGTTGGTGTTTTGTTGTTGTTTTTTTGTTGTTTTTTTTTTTTAAATGCAGTGGAATATGGGCAAGGGATGGAAGGAAATGCAGGAACAAACTGTACAACAGACATTTTCTAAATTAGAACATAGTACCCAAAAAGGTAAAAGAAAATAGAACTGGTTTTATTGTTTATGGGTAAGAATAACTGATTGTTAAACTACATTCTGCTATCTACTGGCAATTCTCTTATTTTAAATATAGGCACTGTTTGAGCTGGCATACCTGTTCTGCAAATGGAGAGACCATACACTACACAGAAGCTTGTAATGCCATAGAAGCTTCCTAAAACCTTTCAAAGGTTGTTTACTCTTTTTTCCATGCTTAAAATAGCTCTGTTATAAAAATAAAAATGCTGAAAGTTAAGATGACTTGTCTGCGTATTTTTAACTGTCCCTGAATCTAAAGCAAAGGCATACATATCTGATTTCTCTAAACTGCTTATTCAGAAAAAGACTTATGTTTGAGAGCACGGATATTTAGTCAATAACTTTGTCATTGCTATTTCATAATCTCCTTTGATACTTAATTTCTCTTTATACAACACAATCTTTTAAAGCTATCCTGAATATCAAAAAGAAGCTTGGGGTTTGGGGGGTCCAATTATTTGTTTTTAAATATTACGGAAGGTCTTTGTAATTCTCAATAGCACATGATTGAATGAGTGGAAACACAATTAACACTAAAAAGAATGCCCTTATGAATCAAATTTTAGTGTCTTAAATTACACAGGTCCATCAATTTCAATTGTTTATATTTTTGCTATTGAAGAATTTGTTCAATTTCTTAAATGTTCACCTAAATTGCTTAGACGTTAGAGATGGTTGTCACAAAGCAAGTGAATCTAACTTTTCATTCACCAGCCACAGAAGTGGAAACATTCTGGGAGATATGTAACCTAATTCTCAAAATTTGATCTAGTCCAGATTCTTATTTTGCTGTCTGACTGTCTTACTACTGGTCTAACACAGCATAAGGAAATTCTAATATATTATTTCTAGTTTCCATCTGACTTGATTGGAATCTAGATCTGTTCTAAACTAGTGAAGAATTTTTTTAATTTCCCTGTCAAATATATTACTAATATATATAATCTAGATCTAAACTAGTGAAGAATTTGCATTTCCCTGTCATATATATTACAACTTAAAAAAATCACTAAAGAAATGGCAAAAAGCATTCTGCTCACCATTACCAATAAATACAACTGACAAGCTGTGTAAGAAGTTGATACACAGTTTAGCTTTTCCAAACCAGATAGCTTCCTTCCAAGCATCAAATCAGAGTGACTAACTAAGGTTATAAAAGTAGATATTCCTGGTACCTTTAAAACCTTCTGATCTATTTGAATGCTGAAAAGCTTTTTAAGAAAGGCACAATAATATTCCACTTATCCCAGCATGACTCTTCAATAACTGCTTCTTTATAGGAAGATTTGAATTAGAAAGAAAACTTCCAGGGGAAAAGAAAAAAAAAAGACCACAAACAAACAAACAAACAAAAAAACCCAACCAGAAACCCTGTTCACAGACTAGCATAAGAAAGTCAAAACAAAAAAGAAAGGGAAAGGAGAAAAAATCCCCACCAACTAACAGTAATGACAGATGTTTCCCTTGTTTTAGTTCTTTGGATTGTGAACAATTCATCTTTCAAGTTTGCTTCTGTTTAAAGGTTCTCAGGTGTGTAAGCACATAAATGGCAGTTTTGCAATTGACTGCGTGAGGTAGATGTATGCCAGTTTTGGATAACTAATGTTTATTCTGTAGGCATATGATGTCCATGTGAGAGATGGGCATTTATTTCTGAGCTAAACAGTATCTAGCCCTAAATTTCAGCTTGTGTTCTTTTATGTGCTTGCAATATATTTTTCAAGATCTCTTTTAATGGTCTGCAGTGCTGTTTCTGTTGGCTGATTGAATGCAAGTGATTTCATGGGTCAAAGTGAACATGAACAATGAAAGGAGTTAAACCTAGAGTTTTAACTTTACTCTCACAATGACTTTTCATAAAACCACAAAGACAGTATCTTTTTCTTGAAGAAGTACAATGGTTTGTTAATTTGTGACTACAATCAAGAGAAGTTTTGTCATTGGCTTTCAGCACAGCAAGATTTAGTCTGTCTTCCTATTTACTTTTTATGACTATATTTTGTGTGTTTTCCATTAAGGTGGGTTTTGGATATCAGTCACATAAGTATGTTAGGTGTAACAATGAATCGTTATTTTTGTGCTTGATTTAAATCAAAAGCTATTGTGTAGACATTAATTTCTCAATTATTTGCAGATATAAACCGTAATGTGCAGTAAGTAGGGACATTTCACATAAAATTATGCGTTTCAACTTATTGAGTCAAGGTTCTTTGATGTATTGTACTTAGAAAGCAATATGCACATCTTCAGTGAGATGAGATATGCCGTAACTTGATGGAAGAAATATCAATATCATCTCTCCTGTCTCTTAAAGTGGTGAAAGTTGGGCTGGCTTTGAAGAAGAGACACAATAAGTGGATAGAAACTCACAAGAGGAGCTTAAGATTTGCTATAATGTCTGGTATGACTATCTTTGTCTATGTGTATATATATAAAAATTAAAAAAGGGCAAGGAGTGATCATTACAGAAGTGAGACCAAATGGTGCTGGCAGGTCCACATTGCATAAGCCTAAACTCTTATATATATATTTTCCTGGCAGAGAGCGAATGGATGCAATATTTAAGCTGCAAGTATGGACAATAGATGTCAGGTGATAAAACTCACTCTCTGGTCTATTTTAATATTAATGTTGTGCATATAATTTGATAAATACAACTTGAAATGTGGAGTGAGACAGAGGAAGAGCCCTTGACTACAGAGACCAGGAAGTTGTGTACGATAAGGCAGCTGAATACATGCAGAAGAATGTATCTTTTAGATAAGATCTTTGCCTAAGTAGACTAGGAGAGGTTTTATTTAATTTACTCACATGTGCCTTTTATAAATACATGAGGCCTTTTTGTGTATTTTGGATATATGTAATAAAAACTTTTCTTTGAATTTTGCCTTTTCATAGCTGAGACAGGTAGCACCAAGGCAGTCCAAAATACAAAGAAATGTCACTCCTAATGAGTACACTGGGACTCCTTAAAAAGTAATCTATTCCCTAGAGCAATGCACAAAGACACTCAAAAGAGAAGAGTAAGTCTGTGTTTTGTTTTTGTAGGCAGAGAAGAATGTTTCCTATCATTAGGGACAGCTAGGAAAGCTTCTTTGGATCTTGGGGGCAGGGGCATGTCTGGATCTCAGAGGTCTAGAGATTATTAGAATTATATTTGCTATTTCTACTGACATTCAGAAGCACATTAATATTCTCCAAAAGCCAGACAGAGCATTGCTTCACCCAAGATGCTTTCAGGCTTGCTACCCTGGAGGTGATGAAATGAGGGGGAAACAAGGAAGTTGTGTGGGAGCTGTAGGAGGAAAAATGGAAATAACATCAATAAGATTATACTGCATGATGTAGTAAAGAAGAGGGTGTTTTTATGACTAAATGTGTGTGTGACTTACATGTTTTATAACTCTTAATTAGTCAATAAATTACCACATGCTCTATTTATACAGAGAGGAAGCAGAAGAAAAAATAGTTGGAGATCCAAAACCAAGCAGTCAAGGTTACATAAAAAACACATTTAGGATTTTGACTATAGTCTGGCCAGAAAATGTCAGGTTATGGAAATACTTAGGAATAGTGATATAGTTAAAAAATCAAGGCATTTTTGGCTTTTTAGGCAGCTCTAAATTAGGTGAGGGTGCAATTAAGGATATATGTGTTCTTGTGGGTTAGCAAGATCCAGGCATACTTTTTAAACTTGGATTTGACCTCACTGAAATTATTATCTTTTTCAAATTATTATACTGACACTGGCTAGTGTTGAAATTAAAGGTCTGTCAACCTTGCCATTATAAATGCCGATATTTAGGAGTTTATAAATCAGCTGTAAAAATTTCCTTCAGGCTCAAAGTTGGCAGTGAAGGCTATAAACCAGAGCTGATTTTTCCTCCCCTCAAAACCATTAAATAGTATATTTGAACTAAATCTGAGGATATTGGAGCAAACAAAATACAGATATTAAGCACTTTTTGATCCCTTTTATGTCTTGCATAAAACTCAATGACACCTTCTATCATTTGTTTTATTTACCAGGGTATTTTTCTTTCTCTTTAGTTGAGTTTAATGCTAATAAGAGATGCCAAATTGACATACCTGAAAGGTGAAATCTTCCATTTACTTGCAGAGCAATTCTTTTATAGGCAATGACAATTTGAGTATATTTACAAATGTGTCTTCATCTTCCAGTAGCTTCAGGGATCATGAATTTTTAGTGTTACAGAAGCAGACTAACAGCAGATTATTTGTAGCAGCAGTAATAACATTAATGCAGATTATATCAAATTAACATAACAAAATAGTCCCCAACTTGAAATATTTAAATGACTGCAGTGTAGAGCTAGAATATTTTGACTCCTCTCTTACTTTAGGCACTACATCATTATTATTTCTTTCACAACCATATTAATTTTTAAAAGATGTTTGATTTTTTTTTTTCTTAATTTGTGTCTGTTCTGGTTAGAAGATCCTTTCAAAAAGGTGTAATGTAAGAAATCTTTTTACTTATTTTCAGCTATTCATATTCATAGTTTATATCCATTCTTCTCTGTAGCAAATGTATCTTTCTCTGGCATTTAAATTCCTAGTACAGTTATAGATTGACCATACTTCTTTCAGACTAAAGTTTAGGTGGGCTAATCATGCCAATATCTTTTCATAGTTTTACTTGTCCATGATCATCATGGCAGAAAAGAATAAATAAAAAGGCTTTAGATTAGGGAATAGGAAAGGACATAACTGTGGGAGTAAATAATGAGATTTTTTGGTGTCACTGGTGTGTACTGAAGGTAAGCTGGCACATTTCGTCAATTCAGGAGCAAAGGGAAAATAAATTCAATAACAACAAGTTAAGTTCAAAACAAGTGAAAGAGGTTCTTGTAGTTGTGGAACTTACTGCTGGAGGGAGACTTTGCTTAGAAAAAATGTACATGACATGAAAAAATAACAGGAAAATTCATGAAAATAATCCAATGAGATGTCTTTTATAAAAAAATGTAGTATCCTGGCCCAGGAAATTCCTAACCTGAAAACTGTGAGATGCTGGGAGAGAATTTATGGTAAGTATTACTACATAACTGTCCATTTTGTATACTCTGTCCTAGAAAACCTAAAAAATCTAGAAGTAAGTGTGTGTGAAATAAAAAAGATGAGGGACATTGAATAAGTGTTTAGTAATGTGTACAAGTATATGTAGTATCTATTAATGTTCCTACAGTCTGAAATAGAATTTTCATCTGTTATTTCCATATCTCGAATAGTTCAGCTAGTATACAGTAGTTCACGCTGCACTGAAGTGATTTTCAGGGTGTTTAATTATTTCATCTGTATTTACAAAAGAAGCATGTTTTCTTCAAATTTACAGCAATAAATCTTTGTATTAGGTAATCTTAATTTCATGCTTTCTCACATACTGATAGTAGTAGACAGGGCATTTAAAGACCTTAAACATTATTACTGACTATCCAGAGAAATAGTGCACTTTAGTTTTATATTTCTGTTTCATGTACTCTTTATTTAAACATTTACATAACATAAAAAAAATACTTAAATGATACATAGTATTCTTAACTTGACTATTACCACAGAATTAAGAAACCCAAATGTTAATGCTAGAAATTGACACATATTCCACCTCATTACAGGAAGGTCTTATCTCTTGCACACACAAGATATAATGGGACAAGTGAAAAACAATCCTTGTATCTTACTTCTGAACTTCTTCTTCATTGCAAACATAAATTTATTCAAATGGCTTTTGGGAAGCTTAATTTTTGTTATGGTCCAGTCTGTATTCAACACTAGAGAGATGGAAGAAAGGAAAGAGATACTTCCAACACTATTCCAATTGCAATAACTCTTAGATAATTAGAATCAAAAAATCACAGAATATTCAAGGTTGGCATGGGACCCTGAAAAATCATCTGGTCCAAACTTTCATGGGAAAGGGACCCTAAATGAGAATATCTACCATCCTGTCCAATCACATCTTTAAAATCTCAAGTGATGGAGACTCCACCATGTCCCTGGGGAGATTGCTCTAGTGAATGGTTATTCTTACTGTAAAAAAAGTTCTCTCTTAATGTTAAAATAAAACCTCTCCTTGTGCAGATCCTTTTACCCATTGTCCCTTTTCTTGTTTTTATGTGGCTCATTGTGGAGACAGTGCTTCTGTCCCCTCAGTAGCCATCTTTTAAGTACTGAAATGAAATCCCTCCCGAGTCTTCTGTTCTCCAGGAATAAAAGATCTAAGTCCTTCAGTCTTTCCTCACAGGGAAGGTTCTGCAACCCTTTGATCACCTTCATGGTCCTCATTTAGACCTCTACAAACTGTCCACATCCTCCTTCATTTGTGGGAACCAGTACTGGACACTACTACAGACAAATCCTGGAAAGTGCTGAGTACAGTGAGGTGATCACATCCCTATCTCTGCAAATAATGCCCCAGGATCTGATTTGCTTTTGTTGCTGCAGCAGCATACTACTGAGTTGTTTTGAGCTTGTCCACCAGGACCCCCAGATTCCTTTCAGCCAGGCTACTCCTCAGCCGCAGAGATCCTAGCCAGTACTGGGCTCTTTGGTTATCCTGTCTAAGGTGCAGGACTTTGCACTTGTATTTGTTAAACTTCATACTGTTCTTGCTAGTTCACTCTTCCAGCCTGCCAGGTCTCTAAGACAGCTCTGCTGTGTCCTTCTCACCTTCTCACCACCCTTCTGCTGTGTCCACCTCAACCACCCAGTCTGGTGTCATCAGCAAATTTTGTGAGGGTGCTTTCAGTCTCATCATCCAGTTCATTTATGAAGATGTTGAACAGCATGGGGCCCAGTATTGATCCCTGGGAGATCCCACTTGCGACAGGCTGCCAGCCTGAGTAAAAAACATTGATCATCACCATCTGGGTGTGACCTGTTAGCCAATATCCTGTCCATCTCACAGATCACTAATCCAATATACATCTTGCCAGTTTTTCCAGGAGAAGGCTGTGGGAAACAATGTCAAAGACTTTGCTGAAGTCCAGGTGAACAACATGAATTGCTCTTCTCAAGTCAATAGAAGATCTCATTTTGTTGTAGAAGCTGATCAGATTAGTCTGGCATGATTTGCCCTTGGTAAATCCATGCTGGCTTTTCCCAATCATCCACTGAATGTGGTTAGTAATAGGTCCTAGGAGGACTAATTCCATTACTTTCTCAGGCACTGAAGTAAAAACTCCTGAACTAGTCCTGTCAAATTATATTATATATTAATTATAATTATAATTAATAGGAAGAAGAAGAAAAAGAGTTAGTAAATACATATTCTTAGAGCATTTAAGCTCAATTTCTTAAAATACATACTGAAGTAGCAAACTAAATTAGATGTAACTTACTGGCAGGTTAATCTGTTGTATTAAAACACTGTAAATTTAAAATATAAATAGACAAGTCTAAAACCTCATCTGATTTATAGAGATTCTTATTCAAGAAATTTGTTTAAGAGAAATTTTTTTAAAAAGCTTGCTTTATATTTGATAAGTTAACAAGGGAAAAGATATTGCAACAAATCTTGACATTCTAATTGAAACAGAATTCAGCCCAATTTTTCTCTTAACTTCTGAAAACAGCAATGCAGGAGTTCAAAGCTGTAATGTCAGGGAAGGATTATCTCATGAGTAATTCTCAGCATCTCTAGAGATGGGGTCATTGATTACTGTACCTCAGAGCATGCAGACAAATGTAGCAGTGAGATGCTGTCTGAAGAAAGTCAAGTATTTTGTTGAGTGAAAAGTTGGAGTAGCCTCCCAACTTAAGTATTTTAGTGGCTTACCCTATATATTATGGAAATGTGCTTTTAAATCACATTAAGTTATATTGTGACCTGACTTCAAAAGTAAATTAGTCTAAATGAGTAGGTTTTGTTGGTCTGGTAAAATAACTCAGTAATTTAGGGCTAGTTAGTGTCTCCAGGTCTTCTTGGGTACATATACATGTATATGATGAAATGCTACTAGTTGATTTTATTTGCATATAAATAATTTTTTGATAAACTAATAATATTATTTCCTAGAACTTTCAAATGCAGTCGACTACTTTAAGACCTCTGGCAATCAGCGTGCATCTCTGATAGGCTTTTTACCAGGCTTAAAATGCACTTTTAAACTGAATCATAGAGACACCTCTTTGATTCACAGCAGTCTTTGATTCACATGATGGAGATGTCTTGGAGGGCATGAACTAAGTTCCTTATGAAGAGAACAAAGCCAGAAGATGCATTCCAGGAGTGCATCTATGCACATGAGGCCTTATTAAATATTCAACCCACAAGATCAGAGCAGAATTCAAAATATCTGCCTTTGATATTAATACAGCATGATGTCAATACTCAGTAGAAATTGTTTCACTGCACAGATCCTTTCCTATTGGTACTAAGGTTTCAAAGTCATGGACAGTCAGAAAAGATGTCAAGCACCATGCAAGATTCATCACGGTATTACTTGCCTTCGATTGACTCAAAAACTACTGTTCAGCCACAGAGGTTAGGGCTGATCAGAAGCATGAATTCCCCCTTTATGATTCTAAATGTTATGGAAAACTATTGAGAAGCTTGAACACCTTTGTATTCAGCTTAAGACTTACAGAATTATTGACTGTTGGAGCAGGCAGCAGTTTTATAATCGGAATAGTGGAGCTGTCCGAGACTTTCAAAATATCAAGGTCTCCAGTGAAACAGCAAGAAGGTGTGAGTTCAGTTATATTCTGGTGGTCTAACCAGTTTCAGAATAGTCAGTATGGCAGCCCCCCCCCACCCCACCCCCCCCCCCCCCCCCATTTCTAAAGTTTCTGCTGGAAGATTTAATAAACATGAATATCTGGTATGCTTCTTGATGTATCCTCCAGTTTTAACTAGTTATCGTCTATAACAGAAAAGAGAAAAGTCTGGACCTTGCTAATTGTCTTTGTTGCACAGGAGCTGTGAATGGAGCTGACAGAAAGTCAGCAGCTTCCATGGTTTTGACATTTGTTTTTGTTCTTTTGTGGAATGAAGACAAAACCTTTTACAAGGCTTTATAAAACAAAACAGCAGTGAAAGACCATTTTTTCCACTTAAAAGAGAAAACAAGTCTTACTTACCCAATCTGTTTTTCTTACTCTCCTCTTCTGGTGTCTCTGATCAGGTCTGTTGGACACCTATTCTGTCATTTCTCTGGGCTAGGAAGCCATTGCATTGCAATAGTCAACAGAATCAACAGTAAAAATGTTCTCATTCTGTTGAAGCATCATTATTTTTTCAAACACATTCTGTTTAAGTTTCCAGCCAACTGTAATAGTGAACTTCATAACCTTATAGGATAGATTTTATGTTAGCACTTTACATGAGGGGTTATGCAGCTATAACTTGAGTATTACATGATGGAGTTTAATTAGGTCAGATATGAAGTGATAATGTTAGAATAGTAAGTTGTACTCACCATGAAGAAAGGTTCCTTGCTTTATAGCTGACTAATTTATAGGTGCCTCTGGAAACTTGAGCATCAGCAAGCATTTCTTAAAGAAAACTCTGTAATTCAAACTATATAAAAGAAGAATTTATATACATTGGCTGTGAATTCCAGCTGACTCATCTCAGAAAAAGATCGACAAAACTTAGAAAGAATCTGATACATTGGCTGCTAAAGGCAAAAAGTTGATTCAGAGGTTGATTTTATAAGAAATATGATTTTCCTTCCTGAAAAACATGTATATATATCAGTGTGATCTTTTGCAAAGGAAAATAATTATACAAGAAAGTCCCTTCCTTCTCAAAACACTGTACATCTGAGCCATCTGAATACCTCGAGTTAATTTTACCTATCTGAAAGCTACTTATATAGCTTCATCCCTGGGCTTAGTGTGAACTTCAAGGCTAAGAAGAATATTGGGTTATTGTAAGGTGTACAGGTTATATCAGTCAGTGATTACCAGGCAGTGTCTTTCTTGCCTTTCCTATAAAGAAGCAACTGGTCAAGTACAAAGAGCTGATAGGAGTTCTGGGATTGATCAAGAGGGACCTGTAGTAAAAGATAGATCTGGATTTACATATGTTCTTCCTAAATTTTCTACCCATCTCAATTATTCTGAGAACTTACTATCTGGAAGTGTCAATGAAAACATTTTCTGTGTTTCCAAAAGTTCATATTTATCAAATCCAGTTATCAAAATTACTGCTTGGTCAAAAATTCCCTTAGTCAAAATCTTTTGCAAAAATCAAAATTCCTACTTTTACTTTCACTGTATAATTATATTTCCCTGTCCCAGTGACTAACCTATCCATGGAATATTTAAAAAATCAATTTACCCAGACTTGGGAAGAAAGGCTGCATTAACTTCCTAAAAAGAATAAATTAATAAAAAGGTCTAAAATTTGGACTACCTGTTTTAATGTCAGCTTTTAAATTTAATAATATACTTAATTTGTAACATGGTTTCACCTGTTCTAACTTCAGATTTTTTCACCCTTAGTTACACTTCAGTAGTAACAATGAGCTGGTTTTGTGTACCACTGACAATTAAAATTAGATTTTGAAAGCTGAATAGCAAAATATGTTCAAGTACCGCATTGTAAATTTTAGGTTGGAAAAACCATCAGCACCAGTCCCTCAATACATATATAGTTATCCTATAATCCAGTTTACAGTACGATAAGTGAGAAGGAATATGTTTACTCACAACTATTTTGTTTGGTAGCCTAACTAAATACAGATCACAAGCTAGTTTTGGAGCTGCTTGCTGAGATGACTGTAGATATCAGAAATAAATATTTTCTTTTATTTTTTTGCTTTTTTTAATTTCTTTTAGGATTTTTTCAGAAATTATTCCTTAAAGCAGAATTTATAGACATATCCTTTCATTCTAATGAACTATGTTGTTTCCTCTCAAGAAATGGTGAAGTAGTTCTTCCATATACTCCTTAAACACCCAGAAAAGCACCCACAGTCTAACAGAGATCTAACAGTTTGTCTTGGTTTCAGCTGGGATAGGTTTAATTTTCTTGCTAGTAGCTGGTACAATGCTGTGGTTTGGATTTAGTATGAGAATAAAGTTGACAACACGCTGATGTTTTAGCTGTTGCTAAGTAGTGCTTACTCTAAATTAAGGACTTTTCAGGTTTCCCGTGCTCTGCCAGTGAGCGGGTGTACAAGGAGCTGGGAGGGAACAAGGCCAGGACAGCTAGCCCGAACTAGACCGAAGGATATTCCATAACATAGAATGTCCTGCTCAGTATATAAGATGGGGGAGTTGGTCGGGAGCCGCTGGGCTTGGGGACTGGCTGGGCATCAGTTAGTGGGTGGTAAGCAACTGTATTGCGAATCACTTTTTTTTTTCTTAAGGTTTTATTCCTCTCTCTGTATATTTAATTACAGTTGTTGTTATTACTTTAGTTATATTTTACTTTATTTTAATTACTAAATTGTTCTTATCTCAGCCCACAAGTTTTACCTTTTTCTGAATCTCCTCCCCATACCACCAAGAAGGCACAGGGACTGAGTGAGCAGTTGTGTGGTACTTAGTTGTTGGCTGGGGTTAAACCACAACACAGTATCAGAAGCACTGTGTAGTACCTGCCTTAGCAGAGTACCTGCATTAACAGAGATAAATGAGTAGCTCTATTAAAAGGCTGATTTGAAATTTCCAGGTATACTTTCAGTGGCTATAGCTCCATACCCTCAAAAAGTCTGCAGGCAGATTCCTTACAAACTGTGACACAGAAATCTGGGGTACTCATCCTCAGTGAATTGCATGAATCCTGCAATGAAGATCCAAGGTCCCACAGTTTTGCTCTCCAGCTAGCAGTCTGTTCCCCAATATTCGATTTGAAGGACAAACCCAGACCTGCTCAGGCAGAAGAATCACGTCTCAACAGGGAGGGCAAAGCTAAAAATACAAATGAAGGAACAAAGTCATCTTGAGCTCCACCTGTCTCCTTGCTTTCTGTGTTGGGTATCTTGACATCAGCCCTGCCTTTCCCTCTGAGGACAAGAAGTGAACATAACAAAGGAATGATTAGATGTGCCGTGAGCCTGGAAATCTGCTCAGTCCTACTCACTGAACAAGCTATAAATATAGCCACAGTTGTTCCTCTCAGAGCTTTCTTTTCCACTTAACACAATTAATCTGTTATTCACCATGATTATACTGCTCTAGATGGTTCATTTTTCCTTCTTCTTTCTTCTCATTCTTCTTTCTTCTTCCTTCTTCTTTTCATTCTACTTCTTCTCATTCTCATTCTCATTCTCATTCTTATTCTTATTCTTATTCTTATTCTTATTCTTATTCTTATTCTTATTCTTAATCTTAATCTTAATCTTATGCTTTTCTTTGTTGTTGCTAGTTTTGGTGTTGTGCAAGTGCTAAGTCTGGCCTGACTTTAAAAACACCATGTAGTTACTTTATCTCTATTACTCTGTGATTTGTGCAAAATCTATCAGAATTACAGTTTCTGAAAATGAACACTTACTTTCTGGATTAGTATGAAAGTTAGTGAAACTGTAATTTATCACTTGCCATAGCTATTAAAGGACAGGTAAATGAAACAAATAAAACTCAGTAAATCTGCCTTTTCCTTTTCCCCAGAACACAGAACCCCATTCTCATCTGTTCCTACAATAAAAGTTAACTGCATTTTTCCTCTTCATAAAAAGGTTGTTCTTTTGTAGTATGACATTTTTTTGTTTGCGTAATTTCAGCAATTCTAAATGTCTTTCATAGTACTGTTGTCTTTTTTTTTTTTAATTTGGATACTTTTTTCTTTATTAAATTTTAAAAGATTATTCTTTATTATACGTGCAAAGATTCCACTGCAGTCAGAATATAAGAAAATTTTTGTACTTGAGAAAGAGCTGAATAGGACACAGTTCTAAAGTGGTAAAGTAGACTTAATGATTTGTCTTGAGGTATTGTAATTGTATTTTATTTATTTATTGACTCTTGGCAAGGTTCCTCTTCAGCATCTGGCTGCTACTCCCAACCCCTTGTTATAGCTCTCTCTGTGGCTTTGTCATGTCACTTTTTTTTTTTTTTTTTTTTTTTTTTTTAATCTCGACAGTTGCCTGACTCATTTGACAAAAAAACAAAAAAACTCTGTACTGAATGTTTGTCCAGGACTTGAACTCTGAGCTTTAACCTGGTGGACTCGTAGAACTGCTGCTGTTTTGTCCACATCAGGATACATCCTGCAGCAGTTCTCAGCTGGGAGGTAGCAGGGTCATAGCATGACCACACACTCAGTGTAGACCTACCAGAAGCTACATTATTGAAAAATAATTTTTTTATACACTCTGTGAAGTGGGGGCAGAGTTTTGGGGGCGGGTGGGCAGGGGGACAACACACAGATGGGCACGACACAGGACAGACAACATGAAAACCCCACCAACATCCTTATCTGAAAAAAAAAAAAAAAAAGAAAAGAAGAAAAAAAAGAAAACCAAACAACATCCCTACTCATGCCATTTATTCCCTAATATAGTTGTTTCAGTGGTGGATGTTTAAAGAATTTTTGCAGGCTATATCTAACTTTCCTTCTCCAAGGCACGTAATCAGAAGATTAATGATGGGAAAAGCTTGAATATAAATAACAAAATCAAAATTTTTTTGTGCTTTGCAGGTAGAACAAGACAAGCACTTTCTGCATAACCACATTCTGGCTATTTGTATTGGGTTTATGTGGCAAGTTTTTGGTAGCAGAGAAGCTGGATGCTGAGGTGGTTTCTGTGAGAAGACACCAGAAGCTGCCCCCATGTCAGACAGAGCCAGTTTCAGCTGGCTCCAAAACAGACCTCCCACTGGCCAAAGCTTGGCCAACCAGCCCCATTGGTAGCACCTCTGTAATAACATATTTCAGAAAGGGTAAAAAACACTCCATCTGGGAGAGAGGAGTGAGAAAATGTGAGAATAACAGCCCTGCAGACATGAAGGTCAATGCAGAAGGAGGGGCAGGAGGTGCTCCAGGTGCTGGAGCAGAGATTTCCCTGCAGCTCCTGGTGAAGACCATAGTGATGCAGGTTGTCCTCTTGCAGCCCATGGGGGTCCATGGTAGAGCAAATATCTACCTGCAGCCCATGGAGGACCCCATACCAGAGCAGTTACTGCTCAGAGGGGGTTGTGATTCAGTGGAGAGTCGATGTAGGACAAGACTCCTGGCAGGACCTGTGACCCCTATGGAGAGGAACCCAGGCTGGAGCAGGTTTGCTTGCAGGGTTTGTACCGCCATGGGAGACCTGTCCTGCAGCAGTTTGTTCCTCAAGGACAGCACCCCATGGAAAGGACCAGTGCTGGGGCAGTTCTTAAAGAACTAGAGCCTGTGGGAAGGATTGAAGTTGGAGAAATTAATGAAAGTGGGAGGGACCCCAAACTGGAACAGGGGAAGAGTGGGAGAAGGAAGGAGCAGCAGAGACAAAATATTATGAACTGACTGTAATCTCTATTCCTCATCCTCTTATGCTATTTGGGGGGAGGAGGTAGAAGAGCTGAGAGTGCAGTTGAGCCTGGGAAGAAGGGAGGGGTGGGGTGAAGGCATTTACAGCTCTGTTCCTATTTCTCAGTATCCCCGTCTGCTCTTAGTTGGCAATAAATTACATTAATTTCCCAAAGTCAAGTCTGTTTTGCCCAAGATGGTAATTGGTAAGTGATCTCCCTGTCCTTATCTCAACCCATAAGCTTTTATCATCATATTTTCTCCCTGTTCTGTTGAAGAGAGGGAGTGACAGAGCTACTTGTTGGGCACCTGGCAGCCAGCCAAGTTCAACCTACCACACCATTATCCAGATGGAAGAAAGGAATGTACTTAATGCATAGATTAATGACATTGAAAATATGCTTCCTAGAAATCTGAAATAGCAATAATTTCCCCTCTATTTTTCTCCCTTATATCTATTGTGGTTTGTTAACATTATAAATGAGAAGCTGGTGGCTCTTTTTTTATATAAGCAAAGCACCATATTTGATAGAAACAAGAATAATAACACTTAGACATGCGTTATTAGAAAAAATTAGATAAATTCAAGATTTATTAGGGGTATTTTATTTTTTTTAAATAGAAACTTCAAAATGTTAGTTACACAAAATGAATGTGCAAATATGACAAAACAAGTTATCTTTTTTTCCCCCCTCCATCATAATATCCACTCAAGTGTTCAGGTATGACTGAATTTATGCATATCCAAAAAAAGTTTTGTAAAGTGAAATACTAATAATGTTTCTAACTAGCAGGGAAACTGTTACTTCCCTATTAAAATAAGTAGCATAATAAAAATGTCAAGGAAATTCTTTTTCTGGCAGAACAAATCTCCTTGCTTAATAAAAGGAAGTATTCATGTTCATGTTAAAACAAATTATCTGTAAATTAATGTATCCTTATGGAGATTTTATTGATTTAATTAGGGTGTAGACTGCCTCTGCAGCTCCTCTTATTGGAACCTCAGACAATATAAATATTTCCTACAAATGAAAACAGGATTACTTGAAATGGTAGGATATAAATTTTAGGCAGTTGAATATGAAAGTATTGGTAAATTCTATAGATTTGTTATTAAAACAGTCATATCGGTAATAATTTTACAGTAGCAGATGAAGGCTACAGCAAAAATCTGGTTCTTGCTTATTTACACATGGTACAAGAAAACTTCTGGCAAACTTGTTTTATTGAATTATATAAAATTTACCAAAATACCTACATAAAATAAATTTTATCTCATAAAAAAGTGACTATTTAGACAGTTTGATAGTTTTAAAGGAAATAATGGATTAGGATAATATGCAAAAAAGAATTCAAGCACTGAAGTGTGTAATGTTCCGGTGCACAGTGACCTGTGAAATACACAGAAATCAGGTAGCCTATGAATGCCATGCTAAGCTTAGTTACCTAAGGTACTGGAAGCAGGTTAGCTGTAGCATCTGCAAATCATTAAATACACATGTAAAATCAAACACTTAAAACCATGTTTCACGGTGCCCAGCTAGTTGGCTAGCTAGGTTAGGAAAACCCTAAAAAACTTCAGTTTTGTTTGGCCGCTAGACTAATAGTGAAAGATCCCTATAGGCAGTCTTGAGCTCAAAACCTTTCTTCAAACTGAAGTAGAAAGAGGATTCAGAAAAGCAAGCAAGCAAACAGCAACCTCCTAACCCTGTCAGTTAAATGAAACAACCCATAAAAATATTCAATCAGAAAAAAAAAAGAAAAAAAAAAAGACGAAAAGATAAAAAAAAAAAACCAACACATTTTTATGGAGGCCAGACATTTATTATAAGTGATACCTGCGAGTATCACAATTGGTGAATAATGTAACGTATCTGATTATTAAAATCAGTCTTAGAAGTATGTGGGTTTTTATCCACAGTTCAGTCCCATACCAAGTAAACTGAGCAACCTAAGGTACCAAAAGCAGATTATATGTTAACTAAGCAACATGCAGGACAAATCGGTCTAGACCTAAGGTTTCTTCATTTTGTTGTAATGTCACTGATCTGTAATTCTCTAAACTGTCTCCAAGATTAGTCATCAGCCAAGACTGCTAAGCACCACTTATATGTTAAACCCACAGTGTTGAGAATCTGTGATGTCCCATCAGGGAATGTTAAAAGCAAAAAAGTCAGATTTAGGCCTTAGATGTATCAGTGTACATGAGATCTTGAATGTTGTTCACATGAAGTTGTCAACTATATATAGCTATGTACATTTAAAATGGGTACAGCTTTTCCTGCTAATTATGGAGCATGTTTACATGAGTAGACAAGGAGGTCGAAGTACAGTGCTACCAATAGTGACACAACCATTAATTCCAAATGACATCCACAGAAATGCTACAATCTTGCAGAACTTTATGATTGCCACCTTCCCCAAAACCTACATTCAGGCATTCCTTCAGCTGACCCTTGCGCCATCTCCTGATTTGCACTCAGAGGAATATGCCACTGTCCCCATGACTGTGCTTGAAGGAAGGTAAGAGTGCTACAAGGCATAGAAGTGGTATCAAAGAGAAAATTTTCTGTCTGATCCAATGTCATAACCAGAAAAATAAAATGGGATGGCCATTAGGCATAGAACATGCTTTCATGGTATGTGATAAGATAAATGATAAGCCACTTAAGGCTGGTCTTTTTCCATTACTAGCCTGACATCAAATTTTTCAGTAGCTTATCTTGAGGATCTTTTTTTAGGGCAGTGAAGCTGATGAAGGGTCTGGAGCACAGATCTTATGAGGAGCAGCTGAAGGAACTGGGTTTGTTTAGCCTGGAGAGGAGGAGACCCAGGGAGGACCTTATTGCTCTCTACAACTACTTGAAAAGAGGTTGTAGGCAGTTGGGGTTGATCTCTTCTGCCAGATAACAAGCAACAGGACAAGAGGAAACAGCATGAAGGTGTGCCAGGGGAGGTTTAGATAGGTTAGTGGGAACAATTTCGTCACTGAAAGGGCGGTCAAGCATTGAAACAGGCTGCCCAGGGAGGTGGTAAAATCACCATACTTGGAGGTGTTAAAAAAACCACGTAAATGTGGTGCTTCAGGATGTTGTTTAATATTGGATTAACAGCAGTCCTGGGTTAACAGTTGAACTTAATGATCTCAAAGATCTTTTCCAAACTAAATGATTCTATGATTCTGTGGTTAATACCTGTCACTCATTACTCAGGGCAATGACTGTGAAGCATAACCAAACCCTCAGAGGAATGATAGCATTTCCTGGAAAAAGAAAAAAAAAAAAAAAAAGTCAGCATAGCATACACTCACTGACACTTTTTTTTAACTTTTCTGTATGATTTGGAACTCTTCTATGCTTTAAAGGGAAAATGTTATGTAATTCTGGAAGACTTCCCTGTAAAGAGGCAAAACGAACTTTCTTCATGTGATCAATTTTGGAAAACTAAGTGATTCTAAAAAAAAAATAATCTGAGATGGTGATATATACCTACATGCTCATACTTTACTTAACATGTTAGAAATATAATACTTCTAACAATTATAAGGAGATGGCACACTGCTTGTTTAGGTTTTTTAAGTTTCTAAAATAATACATATTAATTGATTGATTAAACAGTCCCAGTTTGTTGAACAAACCCTAGACTACTATGAATCTAAGGATCGAGATTCTTCAAGGTTCTGGGCCTACTTGGACATGAAGAAAATCTAGGTTGTGTGAGTGCACAAAAGGATATTAGCAGAAAACCCTACATGCACTTGTGTCTTAATTGTTAAGAGGCCACAAGACTGATGGTGATCAAACATCTGTTGTAACTTTAGGAAGAACTCCTTTAAGTTGTTGGGTTTTATTTTCTCTTTTTAACCTGTGCTCTTGTTTCATCTCCTCCTTTTCTCCCCTACTTTTTTGGAAATATCTGTCCAGAATTTCTTTAAAACGCTTTGTTAATGAAATTTGTCTACGATTGCTAACTAAAAAATACATAAGTATTACATGTATAAAAACTTATGAAGTCTGTGTATATACTTAAGTTTCTGTGAGAGATTTCATAGGTCTTCTAAATGTATTTCGGTTATGGGATTTTTCTGTCTTCCTTGAGAGCTTTGAAAAAGATTGTAAAGATCTGAGAAGTCTGTTATTCTATCACATTTATAATGGCACATTTAATAATAATATATCCAGTGAAATACTAGAAAGTGATAGGACTTCAAATATATTATTCAGAAACATTAACAAGGTTTATCTTAATGTTTGAAGCTTGAGTTCAGAATCTGCAGAGATAAACATATACTGTTCTGCATCATAACCATGCTACAATCTAAATCACCTTCAGTTTATTTTTTCTTAGTTCTGTCACATGTTTGCATACTCTGAACTGTGTAAGAAGACTGATACCTTAATTCAGACTCCAATCTTTAATAAAGAAACAAGTTACAGTAGACTGTTGTAGGAATTCTTTGTCTTATTATTCATAGAGATGGATTAACTTTTACTACCATAAGTGAGGATCAGAAATAATTATCTTTTTAATGACTCCCAATTCAAACTACAGGACTGAGAAAATACAATTTTATATAAATGTTAAACACACAGCTGCCTGGAGAGAGTCATGTTTGTTGCTATTTGTCTTATTTCCAGGGTAAAACTGAAGAATGCATCTTCCATGAAGATTTCCACGTGTAAAAGTAAGGTATACAAAGAAATGAGAAAGATTGCTCCCACAAGAAAATGCAGTGAGTATAACTGTCATTCAGTGTTAAAAAGATGGCATTCCAAAAGAAGACATTCATTCACAACTGATCCCACAAGAACTACAAAGCCTCATGTAGAAGCTTAGCCGAAACACTAACTGGCAAAGAATTTCTTAGGGTTTTATTAGTTGTCTTGTCCTGTATGCATGTTTATGTATACCCTTTTGAGTAGGAATACCAGGAAAGAACTAATTAAGGAATTCAACACTTAGATACAGAGAAGTGCTGAGGGAGACTGTTTAAATTTTTAGATATAAATCTGATTTCTTTCCCTTTCTGTATATATTAATCTGATTAGTTAGGCATCATTAGCACTAAGGAAAATCTTTGTTAGAAAGATATAAATATTAAGTGTTTATGTCAATAAATGAAAGTTACAGCACCTTATGAATGTTGCGCTTATCAAATGTCAACCCTTGAAGTACTGGCCTTCAGAATTTCCATGAGACTGTGTCAGAGTCCCACACTGAGCAGGTTATTTTAGACATTCCACATGCAGAGGGTGTAATGTTTAATATCAGATTTTCTTAACAAGATTTCTGATTTAGCAGAGCAATACAAAATATACTGAAAACACCATAAAAACATAAGCTACATTTAACAAAACAAAACAATCACAATACACAGTTCAGTCACAATGTGATTCCCATTACTGGTGTCTATAATATGCCCACTATCATAGTGCTGGGCATCCCTAACTGCCAGCAAGTAATACATGTGTTGAAGACAGCTCAAGTCCTCTGCTTTCTTTGAAATCCTTTCATTAGTTGCTCTAACTGTCAATTTCTGTGCTGGGCTGAGCCACATATTCACTCTGCCCATACAGGCCTGGCTAACTCAGGGAGACATTCACACTTTTTGGACAAACTCAGGGAGAATCATTTACACCACCAGCTGATGCACTCAGCTGACAGAACTGTTTACCTAAAGCAAAAGCTAACATCCAGTCCCCTTTGGGCTGAGATGAAGTGAATTTTGCAACAGTTTTGGTCAGTCACAACCTGCCTGAGTCCCTGAGATTTATAGGCACATCACCCTTGCCCATCTCCACTGAGCCTTCTTCCATTGTAAGGGCTTATTAGCTAGTCATAGACCAGAAGTTTGAGAATTACCTGCTATTTGCAGTGCTCCACTCCAGTAGTTCTTTGTTAGATTTTCAGCAGGCATTGGACTTAGATTTTTCCATTGTTCTACAGACCAAGTAACTTACCTTTTGCCTGTAAATGGCAAAATGTAACTTTAATGGCAAAAAGTAACTGTCATTTTGCCTGTAAATGTTCATATTGCTGGCAAATAGAATCATATTTGTGACAGCTATTTGTTCACCACCTTACTCCAGACGTCTGAAATAGTACCAATTACTTTACATTGATGATAAAGAGATCATCTAGAATAACTATCTGAAAGATTATCATCCATGTTTTAGGTGACTACATGTGGCCCCATAACTAACAAAAGTCTACAGCCAAAACATAGCTTCCAATAACAAGATGAAAATTAATAGAAGATGTCATTCCTCCCTCTTTTCAGTCATTTCTTTTGTACTCTAAAATGAGTTTTTAAACTACATACTATATAACAAATAAACCATTTTTAATATGGAAACAATAGCTCCCGTTACTAAATATTCCAGTCGTTTCTTCTACTAGATCTGGATGAAAAAGGAAGGAACCACCACACTGGTAATACTTGTGAGTGCTACTAAATGATGGGAAAACATTTAATTGAGAATGACTAAATCAGGGCAAATCAACAGATTTTGGATCATAAAGATAATGGAAAACATTATCTAGTCCATATAATGCAAGCATCTACATTTTAGATACATAGTGTCATTGACTCATTGTACAAAGTCCAAATATTTGAGGATACCTAAAGGAATAGCCCAGTTCTCCAAACTGTATAGAAAACTGGAGGAAGATAAAGACTACTAACACTACAAGTACATATGAAATCTAGTTATTATTTACAAATAAAAAATAGTTTAATTTGGTTAACAGGTTTTTTTATTTTTGTCTGAAATATTACATTTACCAATTTGTTATCAAACTAATTTTATTTATCTTAAAAGTATAAGGTAAAAAAAAAGATAAAATAGTGCACAATAAATGTTCTTAATTTGCTGATTGTCAGAAAGAAACCAAAATAAAAATCATATGATACGTTCCCTTAAGTATGTCTCTCTAGTATCCTATCTGACCTTTCAATTAAATTCGACCATGTTGTCTATTCAAGGAGCTTTGAACAAGGATTTGGAAAGTCTTAGCTGTTTCCCCAAATGACATAGCAGATTGCTTCAAATTCAATTATGTTACCTTTAGAAATTGTACTGTAAACCTCTTGCAAAATTAGGTTTTTTGAGTTCTATATTCACGAGACAAGAAAAGTTAGTACTGAACATAGAGCTTTAATGCCCATTTTCTTTCACTTTACATACACTTTTTGTTAATTTCCTATCTCCTGTAAAGACCAGAATGCTTCATGACATCCTAAAGTTAAAGAAAGGGAATGTTTTTCTCAACCTTATATTCTCCTGGAAAGTGGAGTCTTATGTTTTCACAGCATGGGTTAGAATTTAATTAGAAGATATGTTTATCATTTCTCCTCTAATTTTCCCTTGTACCTGTCACCATCACCTCTTGCAATATTCTTGCGTGCATTATTAAGACCATATTTCCTATGCCTGTGGATTTCTTTGAATGTGGTTTTATGGAGAAAAAAAGGAGTCATATCAAGACCTGAATTAATCCCTCATAATATCTTGTGTTTAATAGGTCCATGATGTTGGAGATTACCTGCTTTTACCTTCCTCTTTTATCAGGGAAAGAGACATTTCAGAGGACATTTCAGCCATTGGGACCTGATCTGCCTTCTGTGTAACCTACAGTGCTAGGGTTCAACTACCCATGACCTTTATTTATGCATTTTGGTGCAGCCCAGCTGTGTGACCTTGGCTTAGCATTAACAAGAAAAAATGTTGAACTGTAAAAGATTATGCAAGCTAAGAGCTTGTAAGATAAAGGAAGTAAAAACATAGGCAGAAGTGGAACTGTTGAGACTAACAATATTTCAAAACTTAAAAGAAAAACGCTAACATGAAAGAGTGTAAAAGCCCAAGAAAAGAAGCAGAGTCAGAAGATAGCAATTCAGCAGAAGCGAGGATAAAACCAGACCTTTTCAAGAAGCACTGGAAGAAAATATTCCCCACTTGACTGATAAATGGACAGTAAAAACTCACAGGGAGTCTCTACTGATACTGCAAGCCTGATTATCTGAGCAGCATAATAGCCTAATACTCATGCCTGCCATATGTATCAGCCAATACATAGCTCCTGTGTATTCTTTTATGTATTCTATTTACAGAATCTTTTCTTATTGGTAAAAGATGCCTGAAAAGTAAAAGGAGATGCATCTGGAGTTCCCAGTCTCTCTTCATTAACTGCACAGAGAAGTTGGAAAGCTGATTGGTGTGAAAACTCAGATAAACCCCATATATAATGGAGGTATGCAGGATTTTATGGTGGGTTAGTAGTCTGTGACCACTCAGATTTGCAGTGATAATTACGAATTCATAGACCAAAACTGAGGAGCTCCTGTCCCTGAGATTTCTGCATTGAAAAAAAAAGAAAAAAAAAAGAAACTGATCAAGCCATATGCTGAACATTTTATTTTGACTATTTCCCACATTTTCATGAGCCTTGAGCCTGAAAGTGTGCAGGTTCTTTTAATAGCAGGGAAAACAAGCAAACAAGAAAACACCAGCAACAAAACAAACACTATCTGATGAACTTTTACTTCATTTTTAAAATAAAATTTTGAACTATAAAACATAGATGCAAATTGTATTCATATTGTCATGTGCTGACTGTCTCACAGGTCTGAGCCATAAACACTGGTAACATTGCTTAATGTGGAGACTGATTTTGGAGAGTTTGGGAGTTTTGGTTTCTTTGTTGTTGCTATTGTTGTTGTTTTCCTCCTAATATACAGCATACTGGTAATATTAAGGTGTTTTTAATTCTTTAAATTATTTTTTTCATGTTCTGAAAAATGGTAGTTCCTTTCCTTAATTTTTATTTCATTTTCAGTATATTTGGAAACATTTGTTTACTTTTTCTGTCTTACATTTTACCTTTATCTGCATTATCAAGATGTACCCTGAAAAAAATTAAAGAGAATACAGAGATCTGAAATAATAACAGTAACATTATGTTAAAAAGAATTGCATGCTATTCATCCTTGAGGAACTCAGACACTGACACTAATTTAGATTGTAGAAAAAAAATAAATTCTACAATTAATGGGTAGATCTGTTTGTATTTCTTTATTTTACAGCATGACTTTCTTGTGTTTTGAGAAATTGTAAGGATAATGTTCCCTAACTTCAGTATAAATTCAATCATTCTGCATAATATGCCATTCCAGATTAACAAACCACAACCACTAGTAAAATATAAAGCTGATCTGAAATTTTAAAATCTTACCCAAATATTATCTTGATATATTCTGAACAAGATTTTGATGAAATTTTCCCCGTTGTCTTACAGAAAATGTTGCAAGACATTTCTGAAATAATGTCTGTCAGAAATATCAGGGCCTATGGAGTTAGAAGTCAAATTGTGCACTTGGAATTACATATGGGAACAAAGTAGAAGTCCAAAATGCTTCTGAAATGAACCAGTATTCATTAGGTGCAAACTGGTGGTTTTGTAACTTTCTTCAGCTGCAGATGGAGTTAACTCCAGATGCAGACACAAGAGATAAAAAAGTGGTGGAGCTTGCTCACATCTCAGAAGATATTTTAGTTCCTAAAAAAGACAAAAAAATATTTGTGTCTATTGCTGTTAACTAACGCATCTGGAATTATTTATGTCTTGAACAGTTTAAAATGACTATATCAAAGGTAAAATAAGGTAAAATGATTATTCCTGTGAAGCACATTGCTCACTTTTTTTTCTTGCCCCCCAGTGTCCTGTCACTCCCCCCGCCCCCCCCCCCCCCCCTCCAATCTGCTAGGTTACCTTTCACTGGCCTAAACTGTGAGGTTGGCCTAGCTGACATTTTGCCCTAAATGGACATGCCAAAAGACACCAAAAACACAGCTTCTCTCTGAAGACAGGCTTTATTAGAACTCAAAATAATAAATTGGAAAAGATAAAGGGGTTCTTTGAAATGGGATCTATACATCCTGAGCTGTCAGCACAAAGTAAAGCCCTGCCTGATGTGTTCACAAGAGAAAATTGTGATCCACACAAGTGCAGATTAACCTCAGTGGAGCCACCCCCCCAGACAGAGCTATCGTAAAGCAGGGTGGGTGTCATCATCACGGTCTTGTTTAGCCAAATGTTCCATATTAATTTTCAGAAAGACTACAGGAAAATTAGGGTTTGATGATGAGTACTTACACTGTCAGACTGACATAAAGCACAGAGGTATCAGTAAAGGTGAGATGCTGAAAGCAGATGGAACACATGAACACCATGCTCTGCACCACAGCACAGGGGAACAGGGAGTGCATGGTACTTGCAGAGTGGCTCTCAGAGGGGATTTCACCAGCCATCCTCTAAATCAGAGATAGGCCTGCTGTTCCTGTTTTCTATCACTTTGTTCTATTCGATCTCCCTCAAGTTATACATGAGCAAGGACACATGCAAGCACGTACACTCACATCTAATACAAGATTATTTGCCAAGAACAAGAACACCATTAGAGCTGCCATTAAGACAGTAGAAAGGGATACCGCTTAATATTTAAAGTGCTGGTAGCAGGATGCTAATACTGGCTTGAGAAGTTACTGCACTCTCATTATCATGGCAATCACCAGGTTCATCCACAAGATCCACAGACAGTTGGAGTGAACTATCATTTCTGTGATTATAAAGTGTGTGTGAGGAGCAAATTCCTAATACCCCATCTTGGGCATGCCTTGGCACGGATGCAAGTAAATATATCAAAGTACATGACTAAGGCTTTCAGAACAGGGCCATGTATAAACAAGTGTTACTTTGTGTTAATGACTGCGGTGATGACAGAAAGTTACAGAGTCGTAAATACAGTGCACTTGGTGTATTTTACTTGGAATGGGGTACTACGTGACATGACATTCCCCAAACTTCTGGCTTAGCCCTGGCACAGAGGCAAATACATGGGCCAAATGAGAATCTGACCTCACCTTTTCAAAGCCACCATTACCTTCACAATTAACTTGTATGATTGTGACAAGAGAAAATAAAATTTTAACTGTGCACCCAGCCAGTAAATCTTTCAGTAGCCTGTTTTCTTTAGCAATAACACCTCACCTAAGACGTGACTTGCTCAGAAAGAAAAATCCTTAAAGTGTTCCAAAGTTACTAATCTTCCGTGAGCCTTAAACTACTCTTTCCCTCTTGGAGTTTTGGAGCCTCTGTAACTTCTTTGAACCTTCACAATTATAAACTTGCTCATCCAATCAGAGAATGGGAAGTACATCACAAGTTGCACCAAATGATACTATAACACTCACCAAAAATTATGTTTTTTCAAACCATGAATTTCAAATCCTTTGTGATAAATATTTTCCAGGGAAACCCTGAGAAAGCAAGCTGGGTAGTGAGGAAATTCAGAGCAGCTATGGCATGCTTAAAGTCTTCTGGGGAGCAGAAAAATAAATTAATTTACTTAGTAATGTGTCAGAATGAACAGACATTACAGATCATCTTAAGTAGAAGAGGAACTTTTATCTGTAGGCAAATTGAAGAGAAATAGAACCAAGAACTTCTAAATTGGTGTAGTTCAGCTGGAGAGGAAAAGCAATGTAAGAAACATCTCAATCAATAGTCTTGCAGTTGATGTGGTAATTGTAAGCAATGGTCAAAATTTGTCCACTGTGTTTAAAATCAGAAATAGAGTCAACCTGCACCCTTATCAACAACAATATTTTCCAAACCTTTATGAAAACAAATGTTTAGCTCCATCAGGTTCCTTTTCATTAACATAGCATGAAGGTCTTCTTCACTTTTGAAATATCTGAAATTGCAGCAATTAATTATATCATGAGGCTGGGATGATCTTGCTATCATTGCTATCTTTGAAGGGTAGTATTAAAAATATGTGAGCTTCAGGAACATGGCATTTTTAATTCTCACTTCAGCTACCTACTGTGTCTCCTCAAGGCTTCATATATTTCATTGAACAATGTTTCAGACTGATTTTTCCACACTTAGTAGAATAATTGACATGTATGTTGTGAAAAGTGATCAGAAGATTGTGGGGGATGGGTAAGAACAAGTGTCACCTTTCTTGCTCAATAATTCTATTAGAAGAAAATCAGACTTGGACAGATTTAATGAAAGCTTTATGCAATTTCACAGATTATATGTTAGCATCTTAAAATTAAAATGAAAAGCGCTAGAGGGTTCCTATTCCACATTCTTTTTGGAAATGTGACAATATTTTTACTGGATTATATGTGCCAGTGGTGTTCTGCATAAAAGAGACGGTGGTGGTTGGGTTTGGTTTTTTTGCTTTCACAAGGTATCCTTGTAGTTTAATTTGCTGTCTACGTACCAGGTACTGTCTACTGATTCTACTATTTACTTCAGTATTACTAATTTAATTATTTTATTCATTCATGCAAACACCGGGGTGGGGGGAAGAAAAAAAAACAGGAAAGAAAAATAAAGAAAAAAAAAAAGTTATGCAAAGCTCCAGGTGTCTGTGGCACAAGTTCTAGGAGCAAAAGAAAACTAAATAGCAGTTTTAACTCTTGCCTCAACACAGTCATCTTCTTCTCTATACATTATAACCAATAAAACTGAATGCTCTGTCGTGCTTGGGGCATAAGAGTTAACCCCCTCCCCCCCTTCTTTTTTTCCCAAGACTCTTCACAAATTAACTTCCAAAGTCAAAAGTGAAGGATCAGCTTATTCCAAGTGTTGAATTTTTCACAAATAACCTGCCACAGATAATTCCATCTCTTTATATGAAAGAATTCCCAATCTGATCTATTTATCTGATTTCAATAATAGAAGTACTGACCAGGTAGAGAAGACAATGAGGTCAATGGGTCACAACCAAAGAGATCTTCTAAGGTAGTATTTGGTTATTTGATTTTTTAATTTTCATTTTATCAGAAGCTACACTGATGTTTATTTACATTGTGGTGTCATCTGCAGGTTATAGTTAAAGATACTGGCACTATTGTACTATGTGCTCTACAAATGAACACAAAAACTTGGTCTGTTCCTCTACTAGAATTTCCTGTATGATTTAAAAAAAAAAACAACAAAAAAAACCAACAAAAAAACCCACCAGAATAAAATCCTCTAAAAGAGTTACTCATTTTTTATCTGACTTTCGTCTGAAGATGATATTGTAAGTCCTAACACTAGTGACAAGAAACAGCAGTTTTTAAAGTTAAACATTTAATCTAAATCAGACTGCAAATATGCTGACATTCAATGTTCATGAGCAAATAGCTTTCCTGGTCCTACTAAGTTATTATTTTTGAGAGTTTTTCCCCTGCTAGGGGCTTCAAAAGGAGTCATCCTTCTATTTTTCATGTGTAAAAATAATTTATGCTTATATCTTGTAATATTTCATCAACAAAAATTATCAATTAATAATTTTTACTACAAGGAATTTCTCTGTTATTTTTTATATTTTTTTTTCATTTAATAATAAGTAAAGCCCTAAATTTGTTATAGACAGTGGTAATGCGTTATTTTGAAATCTTTGTAATGGAGTGTATACTGCAGATATTTGTTCCTATGTATGACACAATATTACAACACAGTTTAATAATAACAACCAGTACTCTGAGTTATTTTAAACTGTCAAGGACTGATGTGCATTTAGCAAAGCTGACCTCAGTTAAGGTTTTCTCTGTTAAGAAAAGCATTTCAGGAGCACCAGAACCATTTCTTCAAAGTATTTTATCTCAAAGAGTGGGGAAAAACTACCCCCTTTTAACACACATATGTAGTTTATTCTTATTTTAATCCACTTCTATTACAGTGCTTATTCTGTTTTACTTTTCTAGCTATGACAGAAACTATTTAGAGACACTAGCTATCCTCATGGTAAGGAAGAAATAAACAGTATGATACAGGGATTTTAATACACAGACACATGTGTCCATACAAGTAATCTTATTTTGTTACACCATTCACCATTTCTTATTTTATACTTCTGTATTAATATCCAGCTTCTCAAAATGTGTGTATACTTGAGTTGACTCCTCTAGTAGGGAGAGAGTGACACAGAACAAACACAACAATCATAAGACTAGGAAAACAAATGTCTTAATGGATATAAGGCATACTGCCAGTAATTATGTGAGGAAAAAAAGTAGTGATCACACTAGGCAAGAACAATTTCAAAGATGTTCCATGTTTTGCAGATGCAATGTTTATTTTTGCTATATATTTCTTTTTGAATCCTGTTTCAAGAGTATTTTATAACAAACTGAAATATGTTGGACTGATTCTGTTCAGCATTATCAATCTTCAGTGCTCCTTGCAGACATCTGAAGAATTTGTAACATGTTAAATCTACCTACCAGCGTTACCTGAATGGCACTGAACAGGAGCTATAAAATTTTAATTATTCAGAGAAAGCAAGTTCTTTTCTTGATGTTCCACAAAATATGGAGACAGCCGTATACTTGTTGACTATCCATCAAGATGCTCACTAAACAACATGCATCACCAAAACATGGTGCTGTTTCAACATTTCACTGAATCCCCAGCTAGGAAAACCAGGGAGATGATACGACATCCCCTTCCTAACAACTACAGCACATTCAGATATGAGCCTGGTGTCATTAAAACTGTGTTTCTAATGCCTTTTGAAAATTAGACTGAAATGACTACTGTTTTTTTCACTCATTTGTCAGAGGAGAGGGGAGAGGACTTTCAAGTCATGAAATAACAAGTTTTCAGGGTTCTGTGTACACCCACAGGTTCTGTAGTCTCTTCACCTCACTCCTAGGAGTTACACTGCTCACTACCAGCTCTGCTGTGGTCCAGGTCTGTTACTTAACACATGCCCATGATGACCAGCTAGCCAACACGTCTGCATCCCATAGGAGTTAACCAAGATCTCCTTTGGATGTCATGTGGCATTTCTTTGACTCTAAGACACTATTTCCTTTAGCAATTTTTCCTCTCCATTTGAAAATTCCAAAAATAATGTGAAGTGCCCATGACACTGTCTATTGGAACTGTACTTTTTGTAGTCTGTAACTGTCCTCCATCTTTTTCTTTGCTCTCTTTAGTTACAGTTTGCTCTTTGATACATTTTACACACATCATACATGTCTTTGCAACAGATAAAGTGATACTGAGGCACTGTTATAAGCAAAACATCCTAAAAATTTATTGTGCCAAGATAGGACTGTATATATTCATGCTGTTAAATATTCATGCTGTGAAAATAAAACTAACCTCATTAAATTCAGACCCAGACAAAATTGAAGAAAAGTCCCTAGATTAAAAGTTGTTGCAAAAACTGGATATAAAGCACATCAGCAGAACGGAGTGTTTATTTTAAAAAAAATGTTAATTCTGATTACATAGAATAATGTAAAACGTGTTTTCTTCTGCAATATCAATTTCTGCACACATTTTCCAGTGGAAAGGAAGCTGCACATTGTATTGTTTGGGGGTGGAAGGAGGACATCATTTGAGGGTGTCACATAGATTTCTGAAATGTGTGCCTAATGGGCTTCATAACTAACGTAAGAAGAGAATAAGAGGGGCCTTTGAGACCCAGAGTAATAAATATCTACTAAAACCTACAGATACTGAATGACATGGATGTAGTCTATCAACTTCTATTTTTTTCAGGTACGTATTTTTCTGCTGCATAGACAGGACAAGCCCAGCAGCAACAGTCTCCAAGATATAGCTAGTGGTTGGTTCATTTCCAGCAGCTGTTTGGAACATAATAGTTCTGAATGAGCCATTTCAGCAACTAGAAATTGCAGCCATCTACTGGTAACTGCCAAAACGTCAGTCAGTCAGAGACTTTAGGGCTTGGCATCTATTTCTATTATCTCCCCAGACACATCCAGGCTTGTACAAGTAGCTGCTGAACACCACTTGAAGAATGTGATATCTACAGTGTGACATCTGGCCCCTTTGAACCTCTGTTATTTCATTACTGTATTTTTTACTTTGTTTTTGCATGTGCATACCGATAACATTTAAGCATTTAAGACATTTAACATGGTTTATAAAAATACAAAGGAATTTAATATTGAACCCTCTTATGCTTTTTTTTGAGTAGAAGGCACAAGCAGAAATATTAACTGATAAATCTTGCCCTGTGGTTGTAAAAAAACAAATGTACTTGCTGTTTGAAAGAACAGCTTAGTGGTGGTGGTCTGATTGCTTGAAACTGTACAGAGCATGTATAATAAAGCACTACCTAAGTCACATTTATGCCCAAATTACTGATGTCTGCTATAGTATTCAAATTTTTATTCATTTGTTTTCTATTAGACTTGGGAGATTCTCAGGGTTTGAAGGCAGGAGAATCCTCATTGTTTTGATCTTCAGTACAATTTCTCTGGTGACTGGGTCACCTTGCTTATTAATCATGCTAGGAATGCAGAAAGTTTCTTTCTGTTGCTTTGGGAATACCATGTTTTTGTATTTTAACAAGGGGTAGTCTGCTTTGGAGGGGCTCCTAGACAAGGGAAACCTCAAGGGGAGCATGAGAGACAGGGAAAATATTTGGACCAGGTACAGGATATGAAGGAGTTTTCCTTCCTTAAATCTTTTAACTGAATGACTGTTTTATCTCAACATTAGTCATGGCTGTCTGGGTTATTTCATTTCTTTGCAGGCAAGATCCATACCTTCTTTTCCTTTTCACCAGTCCCTGGATGGCAATTTCTTCTGAAGTTGTATGAATGTTCAGTTTAGATTTTATGCCCCAGAACTTCTGGTGCCTTGAATTATATCCTAGCATTCAGTATTGATTTCTTTTTTCTTGTCCTTATATCCTTTGATAAGAGGGAACAAGTACCTGTTTTAGAAGGTAAGGAAAGGTGGTGAAAAAAACCCCAAACCTTCAATGGCAGTTGTATTGGCTCAGTGCTAAATAAGTATGTGTTACCGTGCCTTGCCAGTAAATTCTGACTTCAGTCATAGGGTACACTAACAGCTTAGTACATTTGACACTGGTGGAAAGTTCTGTGTAGTTTAAATAACAAGCTAACTCTGTCAGATGAATGATGCTAAGTGGGGTTCAAGACATGGACACACGCCAGTTTGAAGTTTTCTTTTCAACTAGGTATATGGTGAGGTTTTGTGTCTGACAAATCAGTGGAGTTTGATGGCAGTTAACAGTTGCATCACATCAAGTAAGAGAAAGACACTGTGACTTAAGTAAGGTGCCTGCTGTGGCACAGATGTGCTGTTAATTCTGCTTGTGTTAAGAACAGGATGATTCCATTCCCCTGTACAGACTATCACTTACCCATGTTTGTAATCAAATTTCCAAGTGGAAAAATATACTTTAGTTTTAAATGAACAGCATTTCTGTTGCCTTCACTGACACAGGATACATGTCTGCTTGTAAATGAAGAAAGAAAATATACCTTTCCACTTAAAATAAATTCAAAGTTATCTTGCAAATTTTACTATTTCTCTGAAAAATTCTGGAAATTGCCTAGATATATTCTTTTAAAAGTAAGAGTTCAAATTGAAAGAAAACAAAGATATAGAAATATCTGGCTCATGTTTTTCCCCTCTCTTGAATGCTTGTTGTACTTAAACACTCTGATTTTTTGTATATAGTTACATATCTTTGAAATTCTCCCTTCTTTTTGAACTTGTTTTTGTCAGAAATATAACTATTAAGCTTTTACTGTTGTCCTACTCAGCACTATCCTGTTGCTGGCACTTGGCCGTTGAAACAGCATCCAGTTAATTGTTCAAAATGTTAAGGTACATTGTAACCACCCCTCTCTTGTCCAAAATAATAATTTTAAATGTCATATAGCACTACAACCTACTCAGTACAGCAGAATTACAGGATCTTGTAGGACTGCCTAATGGAAGGGAAATCAAATATAATGAAATATTCAATGTGTATGCTGCTTTATTTATGTAGGTGTACCAATCAGGCAGACCAGTAGTTCCAAAACAGTATACAATCAATACTTCAGTCCAGAAACTTCAGCAGTTTCCAGTTCAATTTCTGAGAAAAGAAACAGGTTTCTAGCACAGACTGAGTTTGAGAATATGACTGTGCCACACAAGGTAAATGCAGTGCAGGCATGAAAGAAGTTGTCTAGAAACTCGACAGTCCCCTCTGCTTAGCTGTTCCCTGGACTTCCTGGTGATGAACATGAGGACTTTTTTCAAAACTTCTGTGGATATGCTTCCTCAAGTGTTCATGGCATTTCTGAATGATTACTTGAGAAAAATACTATACCAACATCCCAACTTAATGTCAAACTCATTGTAAACAAGTAAAAAAATAAAAATCATGTCAACAGATAGGCTGATACAAAGGAAAGCTGATCAGATTTATGATTCCTCAGTTTGATTTCTTTCATTGCCTGCTATATAATCATAGATTTTTATATGTTTTTTAGATGACTGACTGGTTTTTTTCTTTGATTCCCTCATGAGACATCAGTTCTCCTGGTTATATACCTCACTAATTGATTTTCCATGAACAGTCATTATTTGTGCGTGATTAGCATTCATACCAACAAGAATATCTTCTCTTGCAATGTTGTAATTCAGTTTCCCAGGAGAAGTATCAGGGTCTCAAACTGTAACGGAATTGGCCACTGTTTAGTGAAAGGTAATAACAAAATGGAAGAGGACATCATCTCCTGTTCTGGGACCTTAGTGAGTGAGCTACTTTCTGCCATGAAGATAGAGTAGTCAACTTAGAGATGGCTAAGGGCTATCACACCAATGCATTTCATCATACAGTGTAGATTGGATACGAGTAAGCTTGCCTGCCTGACTCTTCTGGACTGCATCATCTCTCTCACAGAATAGTGAATTCATGTAATTTATGAAATTGCATATATCTGTATTTTCAAATGTTTTGGTATCTGAGTCTCCATTTCATCTCCACACAGTTACTTAATTTTAAACTGTCATAATGATTAAAAGACTAGTCAAATAAAAGATCCATAAGTGGTACATGTGAAAGCAAGAAAAATGAAGCATACCACAAATCTATTAGAATGGAAAAGTTAAACAGAAAATAAAAGAAAACCAGAAAACAGTCTGTGCATATGAACCATGATCCAAAATCTGTACAGTGAATGGCAGGACTTGCCATGAGTGGTACTGAAACAAACCTACATGTGATTTTACTGGTGACAACCGTAAGTGTCGTTGGAGTCAATGTAAACATAGGCAGCTAACATTAGAGAACAATTCACTTTGAAAGTCTCAGTGAACCAAAGAAACTTTGATTATTTAGAACATCAAAATGCTGTCCTCCTTATTCTGATCAAAGCTCAACAATCATCATAAATGTCTACTCTTTGCATAGACATTTGTCTTTAGAATATTTTTGATTACTGAACATATAGAAAAAAATACATAGTTGTACAAATATTTTTCTCAGCTGACAGAACTCTCAAGAAGGGCTTCAATTTGCTTTTCATGTCTGGATTTCTCACCTTATATTTACATTTAACTTTTCCCAGACATCATTCTTCTTCTTTAGGCTGCTCTCTGCTTCATTTTGCGGTCACTATCCACTCTGTTTTTCTAGCACTGTACATAATCCAGGCTCTATCTGTGTAATGCTGAGTAACTGATCTCCCTTTAAATAACTTTTCGATCCTCTGGTGGTGTTTACTGTGCTTTTTGGATTGAAGAATCAACTAGAAAATCTCTGTTTAAATGAATGTGTGTGTACATACACTGTAAGCCCGGTAAGTCTTACATAATTAAGAAAACACATGCCCATTTCTTATGCAACAACTTTATATGGTTATTGAAATAAAAAGGGCAAGGGCAAAAGAGCTCAGTTGTTTTTTGTTTTTTTTACTTTTTTTGTCATTTTATTTATATAACATGTATACATTATACAATTTCAAGTTCATCTTATTTTCTGCACTGCACACAAAGGAAGTATATTTGTCAGTGCTGTTGAAAAGTCTTCAACATACAGACATAATTTAATATGAACCCCAAAATAGTACAGCTCTAACCATAACTTTTCAAATTATACAGATTTTTCCAGACAGAACTTGTTGGACCCATATCTGTTAGCAGAAAGTAAGTCTGCGATGCTTAGAGTGTTTAAATTCCTTAAATGTGTTTTTGAATGGGTTTAGATTTGCTTTATTTTGTTTTCCTTTTTAGGAGGCAAAATAGCACTGAAAAATATTATTTTTGCTTTTGATTAACTTTCTTACTGAAATGATCTGTAAAAAGTAGTAGTCTGAGCTCAGCTGCCACATAGAGGGACATAGCAGAAGAAAGAGAAATTTCAACTAAGTTCTTAGTGAGTTCATTTTTTTTCAGTTTTCTTCAGAAAACTAGCAAGCAGAACCACCTTTCTTTGAAATTTAATGATTAAATGCATTGAAACCAATGAAATACGAGATAAATGAAAAATGAAGCTTCAGTCTAGCTAAAAGCTGTCTCTGTAATGTTTTGCTGAAACAGCTTTCCTATGTCCAAACACCCACATGCAAAAAGTTTAAGGCCACCCACACCTCACACCTATGACAGCAAGGAGACTCCTACATGTACCACATGTAATGATGCAAAGTAGAAAGTTGAATCTATTTTTAAAGTTTTTTCCAAGATTACAGCCTGCATCTGTAAATGCCAGTCTGCATCTGCTGTAAATGTCTTTTCATTAGTCAGCCACCTGCTAGATGAAAAGTGTTGCACTAGCAACACAGCATCTGAGAATATGCATGCAAAGTTTGAGACTAGAAACTGGCATTGAAGGAGATGGAGTTTGCCATGCAGAGAAGTTTTTATTTTGACATACACACAAATTGAAGTACTTCTTTACACAAGTGTTCCTTGATGAACATTTATTACTATTCATTGTCTTCTCTTGCCTGAGAACAGAATGCAGACTTTCAGGCCAATGTCACTGGATTTATGAGGACTCTTCAGTACCATGGATCACAGTGTTCTGCCAGATCATCAGCCTGCCCTGGCAGAAGTAAAAGGCCAATGGCAAAAGCAATTACTCTCACAGAGAACAGACCAAACCCAAAACTGACTAGTAGGCATTTTCATGCAGACACTGTCCTAACAGGGAGGAGTGTCATCTATAGATGCTCTGTGAGATGTCTGATAGGACATTAGAGTTTATTATGAAATGGAGACCATGGCAAAATAATTTTAGCTCAGTTGCATAAACTTTGAAAAATTGCTTATGTTTTGGAATTAATTACTTCCCAACAGCAGCCAGTAAAAGTGGTTCAAAGATGACAGGTACTTACAAATCCATAGTACTGAAAATACTTCAGTTTTATGAGTTTGTATATGTTTTAAAGAAGGTGAGGTTGCTATATCACACTTTTTTATGCCACCTATTAAGGCTGGAAGAGACTGGATTGATCCTATATGCCACCAAAATCCCTGAATCTTGAAAAGCCACATTCATACTGTGGGTATTAAAAGTAATGGAGAGAAACATTTGACCTAGCTGGAGCCAGGTCTTCAGATAAGAATGCAAATACAGCCGGTGCAGGTTCCTTTTGAACCACATTGGGAAGATACTTTAGGATAAAAAAAAATCTGACCTTAATAATACAAGTCATAAGGTTCACAGAAAATCTAGATGTTGAAATTGGCACTGTGTGTCTATTTAGATCTGGAACCAAAATAGAAAGCATTGTCAGATTTGAAGATTAAATGTAATCTGATGTCAACTACAGAACTGTAACATCAGAGTGCATGTTAAAACTGTCATGAATGAAAGATCAGAAGTGAAATCCTCTGTGTTCAGGGAGCAGAGCTGTCTTCATTCCATCATACTATTCAAGAAATCATTGTGACATCTCACTATCCTATTGCTGCGTTTAGGATATCTTTATTTCGATGTTCTGTTCCAGCAAAGTTTTGTGTTCACACAACAATACAGTTTTTGCCTGGAGCTTCAGTACTGTTGGAACAATTTATTTATGACTTCTCAGTCTGTGCTCTGATATGTTGAAAATAGTTTATTGGAATTCTTATAAAATTTTCAATGTATTTACGATACCCATAATTTTTGCTGGTGTCTCTCATGCAAAGAACATTGTCACTTCTCAGATCCATACAGTGGTTTGAAAATTCTTACCATTACACACATGCCTTTTTGACACTTTCACACACACACACAAAAGTTAGAATATAGATTTAGAAATCACTTCATACATGCACTCTCAAAGGCTTATAATAGCTTTTAATAATTCCTGTCTTAGAAAAAAACACAAACTTAAATGATCATATGATTTTTATTCAATAGATTCAGAAGCATTTTACAGGCTGGCAAAATCTGTGTCTTACCTTTAGAATCTTTTCACGTACCAATCTGCCAAACTGAAAAGTTCATCAGAAATTGCCATGCAGTTATTCTTCTACAAGGCCATAAAGAATAGACATTTTTTCTGTTATTTAAACAAGAAAAGTATGAAAGGGTTTTGCTGTTGTTGCAGTCCAATAACAAATCTCTAAAAATGTCAGCAGTGTCCCCGTCCCCAGCATAAAGGCTGATATCACAGCCCATCCAGATCACAGGAGCAAAGGCCTGACAGAGGCAAAAGATGCACCATTCATCTGTGGCTGAGTGCAGGTGACATCTACAGCAGTAAACTAGACAGTGCCAGGAAACTTTCCAGGTACTGGTCCTTATTGCACCTAGTGTTATGTAGTTAGAACTACCATAGGACAATTTTGGTCCTTCCCAACTTGCATGATCCCAAGTAATACCACGGCTTAGCTGAAGAGTCACCACAGGCCAGATCCTGCTTTCAAGATCCAGTTCATGTCCAGGGATTGGGTCTGTTTTGGAGGGACATTGAGCAATGCAGCAGGGTACAGAAAGGTCCATGCCCACTGGCCTTAAGGTCAGAGATCAGTCCTGGTACATTTAATGGTATACACACAGCCACAGTCTTTCTTCCTGGTTAGTTTCAGAACCAGTTAACAAAACAGGAATTCCTAAAATGATGATTCAAAGAGGAGAAGGAAGACATTCAGGGCAGAAAAAATGGAAAATAGATTTGATCTTGATTCCCAGGAAGAACTGTAATCTGAGTCATCATAAAAATCTAATTTGACAAATGTGCTTTTCCTAAAGAGAAGAAACCAAGCAGTGTTGATGAAACTCCAGCAATTCAGAGTGCCGTTCTTCAGTCAGCTATGTGCCTATAGTGGATTGCTTGCAAATTGCATGAATCTATACAAATAGAGGTCTAGGAACTTATCTAGGAAGATTAAAAGAAAACCCGTTTAATTTATCAGGAGTCTAAAGTTGCTTTTCTTTTCAGGACAAATGACAAAAAGGATACAGGAAAGGTTTAAAAGAAAGATATATAAAGACAGAAAATCGCCAAACACTGTGAGATGATTTCAAGATCTAAATGGTGATACTAGTAAAAATTAGTAAGACAGGATAGTAAAACAGAGAAGTGGTTTCATCTGTTGTGAAATGCCTTCTGCAGATCCTATAAAAGCAGTTAGGCCTGACAGCCTCAGTTATATGGAAGTTTGTGTTTCTCTGTACTAAGTATCAACAGTAAATAAAATGTCTAAATTAATAAAACATAGAGTAAGTCTGCTAAGGTCAATTGATGCACATCTTATGTATAATACTAGCAAATCTAATTAATATATGATTCCATCTGTAGCATTATTTAGTTGACACAATGAATGACACTACAGAAACCAAAACTGTCTTATGCTACTCCAAAACATCATAGTATGACAGCTTTTTTTTATCTTATATGTCCATAATAAATCTATGGCCATAATCCAGTTTAAGCAATCTAAATAAGGGTCTTCAAATATGTGATGATCCCTAATATTTGGGTGTTGAATAGACAATGTATTTAATATAAATATGGTTGTCTTTACAGGGAAAAAATACAGTGGTACAAATGGGATAAATTTAGTTTGTTCTCTTTCAACATATTAGCAAGTCTTATAACAGAAATTACCATCTGTGATCAATCTACACTAATGTGACTATAAAGTTTATTCAACTCCACTGAATAAGATTATAAAAAAAATAAATAAACATGTCCTATAATGTCACTACGTAAAATGAACAGAATGTTTTCATACTAGAACCATCATGAATTTGAATCTTTTTTTGTGGGATTGAAAGCTATAGCAAAAGGGTTGTTACGAGCCAGAACACACTTGCTCTTATGGTAGTTCAGGAAAATGAATCACATGTTTTAAGAAACTGGGAGTTGTGGTAGCTACAACATTCAATTACTGACTTGCTGTTTCCAGATCAATGTCCTTGAGGGAAAGTACGGTTAATTAAGCCTTAATTCACTCAAGATAAATTGACATTTTTGTCTCACAGCAGTAATTGTCTAAACAGAAAACTTACTAGTAGTGGTGGGAGTTAACATACAGACCAAAAAATCATCTTTATTCCTTGCATCACTATTTAATAAAAGCTTCCCTGTGTCCTACAAGTTTTAAATCCTGCAGGTATTGCAAGACATAATACTTATTTAGAATATTAATCTACAAAATATTCAGAAACATTTAATGATTAATTTTAAACAAATTTTAAGTTGCCTTAGAAATTAACCTAAAATTTAGATGTAACGTCCATATTTTAAGATCACTAGAGCAAAATAGTCTAGCTTTACCCCTACAAGTTAACTGTTTGTGAATGAATACAACTTTTGTGGGATATAAAGACAAGGTTGGATCATCAAAGGCAGAAGTAGAAAGAACTCTGAAGTCACCTTTGGGACCAAACACTAGTGAAAGAAGTTTCAGCGCACTTTGATTTTTGTGTTTAGTCAGAAAATTCATTTTTTAAAAACTGAAACCACTCTAACAAATTGTTGGATATTTCAGCAAATAGAGCATTATAGTAATCAATAGCTGTTACAAAAAAAAAAAAAAAGAAAGAAGCATGAATTAAGAGCTTTACATCAATAACAGTCAAATAGTTATGCTAGCAATGTTACTTTGTTTAAGAGAAAAATATCTTTCCTGCAGTATATGTAAGGTGTCATAGATGTCAACTACAATAATATATCGGTTCTCTACTCTCCCTACCTTGTCACTGGCATCTGAAAAGTGTGGGTGAAAATTTCTAGGAGTCTGATTTAGCTGCAGTTCCACTCTTCATCATACAAATTTCAGGGCAAAGGCAAATCAGCTCCATTTTGCTTTACAGTCTGAGAAGAGAAAAGGGTGTCTCAGTTTCTCTGACAATTTGTACCTTGCACCATTACAGTAGTCCAAATTCTATTATTAATCCTCTTCTGACCAATGATGTCATAAATACTACAAAGAGTATCAAAATTTCACACAGAATATATGAATCTTTAAGGACTTAATTCCATTTAGTGGTTTTAATTGCAGCATCTGTTTCCTTGCTGTAATGACATCAAAATTCATTACAAGATAGCATCATTACAGTGCAAAAGAACATAATAACATCATTGCCATATAAAAGCCTCATAGCAAGCTAGATTTCCAACAAAGATGTGAAAGGAAAAATGATTGTTTTTTGAAGAATAGCAATTTGATAGCAGTAATCTTTTTTTTCTTCCTTTTAACGAGCCTGTGACTATAACAGTATTTTTTGTGTGTAGAAAAAAAATGTTTTGTTTTCTGTTTGCTTGTTTGTTTTGTTTTGGTTTAATTCTAAAATTGTTCTTGCCAAAATGTTCTTTAGCAAGTGGAAGTATCTGGTGATCTTTAATTTACTTGATTTGAATTTAGGGTCTTCTTGACTAATTTAGTATTCTGAATTTCTAAAACCATTTGATGTTATTTTTTGTAACAAGCTCTTCCATGAATTTCACATGTATTGGATATCAATCTTAATTGGCCTCTGCAAAAATTACTAGCTTCTGATCCAGGCCTTTCACACAACCAAGGAACAAGCAAAGTCACATCTTGAATTTTCTAGAACTCTGAATTCCAGTTCTCAGTGGCAGTGTGGACAACAGTGGGAAACAAGAAATATGCTGCAGGCAACATTGTTCTTTACTTGCCTGTCAGCCTGGACCACAGCGGCAGTGACAGTTTCCTGAGGCTGACAGCAATATCAGAGGATCTTGCAGCAGTATGTTGCCAGTAAGCCACATGTTAGAGATCAGAGTTTTAAAATCAACAGTTGAAGGAACCTAATTTATTTTTGTTGCTTTTCTCTTTCCAAGATTATTCTTTGTTTAGGAAAAACTGAAAAAAAAAATAAAAATAGAAAAATGGTTGAAACTTCAGCCATAACACATTTATTCAGATCCTCCTTTCTCATGGTCTGAAAAAGTTCACTGAAATGGTTTTGAGACCAGACTTTTAGTCTTAGCAACACAGCCACTTCCTCAGCCATTATGCTCTCCCTTTATTGGAGTGAATAGAAAACTGAACCATGAAAATATCTGCTAGCCTCTATCACAAGGAGCCTCAGTTTGACAGAACTTCTGCCACATTCAAAACTGTCATCGTGTGTCTCTATCTGTACATAAAAGGGGGTGGGGGTTGGAGAGAAGTGGTTACTAGAAAAAAAGGTAGAAGGGTAATACAAGAGAATTTGTATTTACAGTTGAGAATATTGGAGAAACTAAAAAAGACAGGTTTCAGTAAAAGTTTCAAAAAAGATTGATGGTTTACACTTACCTCAAATCCATATTTTTCATAAGTTGTTTCATTAGTATTATAACTATTTATCCAGATGCATGATAAAGCTGTCTAGAGTCAGCTAAATATTGTTATTATGCAATATTTGTCCTTATATTTATCTTCTGCTTTTTCCCTAGATCCAGTTATGCTCCAGAAAGGATGTTCATATTAAAATCATGGTCCTCCTAGATTTCAGTAGTACAGGGTTTCATCCTCATTCCTGAATACAAAAAAGGAGAAAATTTATTACTAGGTTATTTTCTATTCAGTGCCTCATATTCATCCTGAGACTAGTAAAAATTTCCTTTATTTAAATTTTGCTGAAGTGGGGGATACTGGACTGTTAGGGTGGAAGAGTGCCAGGGTTGACAGAGTGTCCCTGGCAGGTGGTAATAGCCGGTTGTCATATGGAGGAAATCTGACTGCTACTCAGCCCCAGTCCAAACTGGAGATCTAAAATTAGGCTGAAAGTCATGGAAAATCCTAGCATTATAGATGAGATGCATATCCTTCATGACAGTTAAATGTGATTCTTTAAAGCTTAAAGAATAATAACTGTACTTAATTGCCCATTGTACACTCAGTCTCAATTTGGAAGCAAAATTGAGAGTCCTGATCCTAGCACTAGAACTGCTTTAAGCCACTTCAAATGTGGGTGTCAACAACAACAAGAATAAGAGAGAAAACCAAAATAATCACCCCACTCAAAAAAAAACCCTCAAGAAAAATGGAGAAGCCTTGGTCTCTTGTCCCTTTGTTTCTTGGTCAGGTTCTAACATGCCCTTCCTTATAATTAGTTTTCAGTTGGGTTAAACCCCACCCACCTGGAAAAGAAGAGCTTCTAAAAGTACTAGTGTTAGTGAAAACTTAAAAACAGGAGTCTGAAAACTGGATGGAAGAGCTCCATTGGGAGCCAGTATTGTATCTCAAGCCCTGAAAGAGTGCAGGCATGGCAACATTTCTGAGTCTGACCACAGATTTCTATCCTGAATTTGGGCAATTCATGCAATCTCTCTGGCACAGATATAGAAGGAGGTCTGTGAATTACTCTGGGACATAGGCCTTTGTCCTCAGGGTATACTCCCAAGACAATTTAAAGTGAAATAAGAAAAGGTCATTACAGTCCTGCTCTAACCTCCTCTCCCAGCCTTCCTTTTGCTTTAACCATGGTTTGACAATGAGTTGAAGGCTGCAGTGACCGAGCTGGATGAAACAGTCTGTCTGTAAACTGAGTCTACAAAAACACAATTTGTTTTCTGTCTGTGTATCTTTGAACCAGTTCATTTAGTGTCTGACATGCATCTGGTGGAGGCACAAGGGAATGGTGTTGCCAGGTAGGGCTGGAGGAGGAATGTGACTGCAGAAGGCACAACCCAGACTGGTGTATATAGGAATTTGTTTTGAAAGCTTTTGTATATAAAATGAGATGGGGCCTGCTTATCAAGATTGCTGTAAGAATCAGTTCAGCATAAATCCTAATGATGCACTTTGAGACCTCAAGATGGAAAGCAACATACCTGAAAAGCATTCTTTCCTATTTTATTTTATTGAAATTGTTACTTTATCACAAAATCCTGAGATTCTCAAACCTTTGTTCACATTTATAGCAATTCATTTTAGGAAAAACAAAAAACAGACAACAAATCGCTACAAAACAAAACAGAATAAATCACATTCTGAAGGAGACTGCACTGAAATGATATCATTTTGAACTTTATCCCTTGATTTTAGCAGCTCTGTTAGCTACAGAATGCAGAGCAGTTTGAATTTCCCTGTGGCTCAGTGGTGCCTTTTAGCAGGCTTTTTTAGGTTCTGTCTTCATTGAAAGCCTAAAGGGTGAACAGCAGTTAGCATGGGACCTAAATATCACAGACCCACAGGGGCAAATGACTCACTACAACTATAGTGAAAAGGTACTTAAGGAAAGAATGACAAGCTCTTGGTAAAGAATGTCAATAATGCTTATTACAGCCACACTATCTTGCTGAACTTTTTCCTTATTTGTTTTATTTGTATTCTGGAATGTTGAAAAAGGTTAAGGGAGAGACTGCAAGCTTTGGTCATTTAACATGTTATGTTAAATAAATAAATAAATGTTATGAGTCAAAGATACTCCTGAGAGTCCAGATTGCCTATTGTAGCCTGTGCCTGCATTTTTCGGTGTCTAGTGTTTTTAATACTTCCATTATTTTATGTTTTTTATGTTCAGGCTTTTTTTAGCAGTTTGATTTTTAAGGCAGTGGAAAATCCTTCAAGCTGTCTGTCTTCAGATGAGCAACGAAAGGGAATTCATATTTTTTAGTCACATTAAAAAATTAAAGTTTTTATGTTACTACCTGTCCCAGAATATTTTCTTTCAGGAATGCTGAAAAGACAGTACTGCTCATAGTTGAGACAACTTGTTCCAGGTGGAAATGAAATGATAATAGGATTTAACAAATTGTTCAGCACGACTTACTACTCAGAGAACTACTGAAAGTGAAGTTTAGTCATTATTTTCTATCAAAGTACATGAAATAAATTACTAAAGTGGAAAAAAGATTTTAAGATAAATCTTATCAAAGCAATTCTTTGTGGAAGGAAGTGCTTGAAAAGGAAGGCAGCAAAAAGTTTTTTCAACCTTATAACAGTTAGTTGAACTGAGAGGCAATGAGAAATGCTTTGTAACATTTATATGTGCCTCCTTATATTCTGATCAGTAAGAAATCGCTGGGACGGTATTTCTTATAGAAGGTTCTATTTGTTACAGCAATACTGGAAATTAATATTACAAACATGACTGTAAGAGTAATGCTATTGATTTCATGTAATGGCCAAATCAGTTAGGTATTTCATGTGATGCCTGAGCAGAACAATCAAATAGTACAATGCCTAAGCTTCCAAATATTTCACCATGTCTGAAACCTTTAATTAGTTTATGAAGACAATGATGAAAGTAATTTCATGAAACAAATAAGAATTTTCAAATGTTTTCATTACACCATCTGTCATATACGTCAAATGCCTGTGAGCTCACAATAGAGATATGATAATAAAACTGCAAGATAAATGAAGAATGCTATATAAAAAGTAAATTTAAATATTCATGGAAAAATAATGCAAATTAATACAATTAAATATTTGCTGCTCTTTTCCCCTGTTTTGAAATATCTATGCATGAACTTAGTTGAACTATTTGATTTAAATTTACAATAATAGAGCTTAGAATTCACATTTCATATTTGAAAAACACCTGGAGGCAGAGTCTGTAGGCATTAAAGCAAAAGTTATTGCTATTTCTTGTCGATCACAAGGTAAGCAATGACATCAGGAATCTTGTTGGACTGTGTTCGAACAGAACACCACCCCCAACACACACACAATTCAGGTTTTTGTTCTGTCTGTAAATAATTCTGATAATCAGGAAGGAAAAAGAGGCAGCTGCCATATAAATTACTTTATTATGCAATCTAAATATTTCCATATTTTCTTAATGTAGACTGTGGTAGTAGTTGAAAATAGCATTCCAATTTTCCGATGTGTAGTAATTAGTATAATTCAATTACCTTGAAGCTTTATCTTATGAGAAGCCACGGTGAAAGTAGAGAAATATGTTAAAGTAACTCAGATACTCTGCTAATGCAATTTCAGCCTCAGAAGGCTGTTAGTATAACTGGGATTGTTACTCGTCTGGTTGATCATGAGACTCAGCTTGCAGATACTCCTTTAGCAATGAGGGATCAGAGATTAAATTGGCAGAGAAAGAGAAAGAAAAACAATCAATGAATTGAAAAAAAACCCTATATTTTTTTAATACATATGCTGAAAACATAGTGCCACTGAAACTTCTGAAGTGAAAAGGCTGTATCTAATTACTTTGAGTGGGAGAGATGAAGAATGGGGGGAAAAAATACAGAATGCATTTTGCATTTAGGTAAAATTGCTGATGTTTATGTGCTTAATGGTGCTTTGAATTTCCTCTGTCAATTTTTGTTACTAAAAGTTTAACCAGTTGTGTCTATATACAAATGAAGTAGAGTTTGCTTTTGTAAGGTTGCTTAAACAAATTTTTGATATCTAAGTGTTGAGGTACAGATAATTAGCACGGTAATAGTTGAGATTTGGAAATCAGATAATGAGTGCTTTGGTACCAAATAGAATCAACTTGGTAGAATGATGAGTGAAAAGAAATAAGGGTAATCAGGAGGCACGAGAACTGACCTGGGTGCAGAAGCCTGTCACTGTACGGGCTGTCTTCAGAGTCTGTAGGGTACTTTTAAGAAAGTCCATGAGAAACAAGCAACTAAACCCAAATCTATTGTTACAGGTTTCAAATTACCTTTGGAGTCTCCATTGTTATAAGAAAAGAGATTAGGGGTTTACAAGCTAAAGTTATACATAAAAGTCATGCATTTTACAAACAACCAAATGATATGGTTTATTCTTGTGCTTTTTTTGACAAATTACATTGAAGATCTAAGGAAAAAATGCAGTAAATTTGTTAAAATGCTAGAATTTTCACTATTTCTTCCTCCACTGGAACACACTTTTAGTACTTCTGGCATAGTGTATAATTCCTTTTGCATTAAACTGTCACAGTTGTGCTTTTTAGGTATACCCTAACTGTAATGACAAGATGCAATTGCTGAAAATAATGGCAAATTATGATAACATTTCCTCCAAAAAGTGTTCATTTCTGCAGTGCTCCACTATTGCAAATCACTTTTAAAAATAGTATCTTTACCACTTTTGAAGTATATTTTTGAACAACTGTGTTATAATGCAGACCTACTACTCCAAGTGAATAGGTAAATCAGATCCATGATCCTATGTCTAAATGCATAACACGAAGGAGATGTCATGTTTTTTGTTGATTTAACTTTGCTAGTTTTAGCAGAATTATGCTAGGAAATTAGACTGTATAAATATGCCAAGACTTGAGTTATACATAAAAGGCAACAATACTGTTGAAGTCTCTGGGTAGATGACCCATATCAGGAAATTTCTAGATGCAATGTAGCTAAATTGGTAATGTCTTTTCAGAAAATCAGGAGGAACCCTCTACTGCTCTGTCCTTTCACAGTGTGGCAAGAGCATTTATATGCTCTTGTCTCTTAAACACTTTCTTTGGGGATATTAGGACTTTAACTGCCCAGGGTAATTATTAAAATACTGGCTGAAATTCTCTCTCTGAGCTAACCAGCAACCATGAGACAAAGTCAAACTGTCTGAGTCCTTCCTCCTTCCCTCAAATCTCCCAGAAAATCTACTACAGGATGGATCCCTCTCTGGAGTACTTGGTAACAGCAAAACAAATGTAAGATCACTTGCAAAGCTTTGAGTGGACTCTTTACCAGTAAGTAGTCAGCAATTTGAGAGTTATGAGGTCAGTTATGCCCACAGGTATTCACTCTGCAAATCTGTAAAAAAAATAAGCATTGTGAGAATATTCTGACCCTGTGGAGAAGTATGAATCTTGTAGTTATGCAATACCACCTTCCACACAATTTCTACAGTAGCTTTCAAACTGGAAGAGAGGTGACAGCGGCCCTGTTTTGCTTCGTTAGTCTAAGCATAACTGTTGAAGCACTTTTGATTTCTCAGGTGTTTTTAAGTGTTAAACCACAATATGATTTATAGCTACATCATCTGTCTTCCTCTGAGGAATCTTCCCCAAAGCCACAGTGTGAAGAAGGCTTCTGCATGCACTTAATTTGAATGGGGTTTGAGAAGTTTCAGGTGACCCCAGAAAGCAAAAGTGGCTTCTCTCCCAGTGCTGTGAAACATGACTGTACGTAATCTCAGCTAATCTTAGTGAGAAAGCCCTGTCCTTCATCAGGTACTCCATTTTCACTATACATACTATGCTCATGTGAGAAAGATTTGACCTGTAAGAAGGATTTGACTTTAATTTTAAAGTGTTATCTTTCTTTCTTCTTCAATCTTCCCAGACTTCTCTTAAGTGTGAGTTGGCTTTCAGAATTTATGCCTTGCCAGCAGCCTTTCCAGGTAAGACAATTAAATATCATTTGTTTGCATGTTATAACCAACAAAAGGTTCTATACCGGGCAACAACAATGCATAAAGGGGAGGGATGTAAGTTTTTATGAAGTTCCTTCATTTATATCAGATATATCATCTGGCACCACACCCAACTCTTTGAAGGTAGTCTGAAACTAATAGTCCTCTATTATAAGCCATGTAAAATACAGAGTGCTTTGATGGTTTGGTTATTCTGGGTTTGAGACTCCTAGACAGTGCTATTATGCATTATACCCCCTATGCTTCAGGTGACAGATGACAAACAAGAAAGTAGGATGTAAATAATCTCACTTAAATCATCATATCAATCATGACAATGCCGTTTACGTAAGGGTTAAAAATAAATTACAAACTTGCAGTGCTGCTGAGTCCATGTGTCCATGATCTCTGGAATGCTTTCAGTTTCAAAATCACAGAATCATAGAATGGTTTGGGTTGGAAGGGACCTTCAATATCATCTAGTTCCAACTTCCCTAGCATGTGTAGGAACACCTTCCACTAGACCAGGTTGCCCAAAGCCCCATCCAACATGGCTTTGAATGCTTCCAGGGAAGGCACAGTTTCTCTGGGCAACCTGTTCCAGTGCTTCACCACCCTCACAATAAAGAATTTCTTCCCAGTATCTAATCTATCCTCCTTTGGTTTAAAACTATTACCCTTGTCCTGTTACTACAGCCCATACTAAAAAGTCTGTCCCCACCTTTCTTGTAAGCCCTCTTTAGGTACTGAAGACTGCTATAAGGTCTCCCTGGAGCCTTCTCTTCTCCAGGCTGAACAAACCCAATTCTGTCAGCCTTCATTCATAGAAGAGATGTTCCAGTCCTCTGATCATCTTCAAGGCCCTCCTCTGGACTCGCTCCAACAGGTCCATGTCCTTCTGATGCTGGGGATTCCTAAGCTAAATGCAGTGCTCCAGGTGGGGTCTCACAAGATCGGAGTAGAGGGGATGAGTCACCTCCCTTGACCTGCTGGTAACACTTCTTTTAATGCAGTCCAGGATATGATTAGCTTTTTAGGCTGCAAGTGCACATGGTTGCCATTGCTGGGCCATGTTGAGTTTTTCATTCACCATAAGTCCTTCTCCTCAGAGCTGCTTTCAATCCATTCTCTACACAGCTTGTATTTGTGCTTGGGATTTCCCAACCCATGTGCAGAACCTTGCACTTGCTCTTGTTGAACTTCATGAAGTTTCCATGGGCCCACCTCTCAAGCCTGTCAAGATCCCTCTCGATGGCATCCCTTCTCTGCAGCATGTTGACCACACCACTCAGCTTGGTGTCATCAGCAAACTTGCTGAGGGTGCACTTGATCTCACTGTCAATGTCACTGACAAAAATGTTAAATAGCATTGGCACCTACCCTTGAGGAATGCCAGTTGTCACCTGTTCCCAACTTGGACATTGAGCCATTGATCACAATGGCTTCTATGAAGTTGACCACAACTTTTCTATGAAGAGTGTGGAAATGCCATTAACGAAATGAGGCACAAGTTGTTGCTTTGTCTGGATGTTCTTTGGCAACAAGATCTACCTTCTCCCCACAGGCTTAGGTTTCTGAACTACTTTTATCATTATGTCCTTAAATGAGCTACTTCTCACCCACAAAACAGTATGTAAGGAAGTAGGAAATAGCATAAATTAATATAAGAAAAAGAGAGAGATGCAAAAAAGGTCTAATTTCTCCTTACCTTTTAAAATGAAACTTATCTGTGGTGAAGAAATAGGAAATGTCATTTAATATCAAAGGAAATTGCTCAAGAAAATGCTGGAAAGTGAAAGCAAAGCTCGTTACATTAGCTGGAACTGGGCCCGAATTAGCTCTTACCCTATATGACTAATTTATTGTCACAGAGCTATAGGTAGATACTGCAGTCTTTGAATACATAAAAGACGATTGCTGTTATTCATGTAGTAACATTCAAATTAGAGTGTCAGCAACCATCAATTTTGTCACTAATGTCTCACTAGTTGGATGTACAAAAAAAAAGCAAAACAAAGCAAAAACCCCAATGAAATTCAAAAAAAGTAAACTTTTTCCATTATATTCTTCTTTTAGATGTATCATTTTTTACGTTTCCAGAGAGATGACAAAGGTAATAAAAATGGATTATTTTTTTTTTAAATAAGATAACTTAGAACTCTTGTTTACTTTTCTCTTAATCTAACATAATCCTCTAAGAATCCTTATAAGACCACATAAAACATTTGGTGGCTTTAAAGGAATAGTAGTTGAGTACGAGTTTTTCTCAAAGTTATTAGTTCAAATTTATCGTAGGTTCATAACAAACTCTAATTCTTTCCCAGACTTTTTACGTCTTTGTATGGCCTGTAGAAAATAAAACATTGATCCTGCAATGGCTCCTTCTACAGCTTATGAATATTTCTTTAGAGACTTGGGTGGCACAGAGAGAGAGGGACTGGGGTGTGATTTGCCTTGTTCCATTATGGCTCTAGGACTGTACAACCACATCACCTGTTTATGAGGAATGAGGTTTATGCCAATTGTGAGTACTGAGTATGGGGCCCTGAGTACACCCACAGGCCCCAATGGCCCTGCTCAGCCTCACCTGGCACCACTGTCCATGGCTCAGGAACACTATTGCACCTCAACCTAGGGCACTCAGGCAAGGTCTGAATGACACCACAGGCAAGTCATCACCCAGCCTCATCCCCTGTTGCTCCTGACTTGGCTGGACAACCCAGCATGACCTGGGAATTTATCTTTCCTCTTGCCTTTGCCTGCTAGTTGTGGGCCTGTGGTAGGCCCTGTTACTGTCAAAGGTTGTGGGCCTGTGGTGGGACTTGTTACCATCACCGCCACCATCACCACCCTGACACTGCTCCCCCTGTGCAGGTGCTGTGGGACTGCACACTTGAGCAAGGGTCAGCTTGTTTCAACCCCCAGCTTATCACCCTTTGTAGAGCAGCCCTGCTCCAGCTCCTCCCTGACATGAGATACCTACCACATATCTATCAGGTGTTAAGAAACAGATGTTTTTCTCCCAACTGTCTCAGGTCTTCTTGCCATTGCTAAAAAGTCCTGTATGTGTGTGGAACACTAATTGCTAGGGGAACATGCATTCCCTTTGCTCTACCTGGAGTTTTGGTATGTGATTTATGTCTGGTACTAGTGGGAGAGGACCAGGCCTGAGTACACCAGTGATCATGTCAGTGCATACTATACCAACTAACTACAGACACGAGGTAAAATCATCCCCAAATCCCCCTTTCTACTTTACTAACACAGGTAGGCTTGTGAGGTCCCATCATGAAGACAGTCCAAAATCATAACTGTGATCACTGTGAGAAATCACAGCAGATAAGACAATGATGAAGAAACACACATAATGAAGTGTAATCTGATTCTTTGGCATGGGAGATAAAGAACTTGGCAAGAAAAAATGTGTGGCTTTAGAGGTAAACAGATGTAGATGTGAGATGTGCTAAGGTCCACCTTCCTGTTACTTAAATGAGACTATGATGGGGCAGCTCATGATGCTGCTTATCTTTTCCACCAGCATGTATTCTGAGGGATAAAAAAATGGGTATATTTTGCACAGGATCAAAACCTGCTCATTGCAACTACAATTTTATCAATGAAAATGTATCCTGATACTTAAGTATCTCTTATTCCTACTAAATGAATATCAAATTGCTCTCTGTACTCGAACTTTTGCAGCTCCACGTAAATTCTAAGAGGATTCATTTATGATGGAAAAGGTTAAGTTTTCAGTAAGCTTTCCACTCTAATGTGGACATTCCTGCACACACTTCCTTCATTGTTAGAGGTTATGCAATACAGTTCCCAGCTTAATAAAAAAGACCTTGAGATGAAGCAATAGACTTGCTGTATGAATATTTCTGCAAATATGTGCACAACCACCTGACTACATGATCTATGAGCAAACTTCATACAGTTCTGAAAGTGTACCTGCCTTCAGTCACCCACAGCAATTTTCTAAGGTGAGCTGCATTTTGCATCTTTCTGTTTAACAAAGATTGCACACTAGCCAACATGCTATCATAATCACAAGACCTAATCAATGTGTGTCTGACCTCCCAAAGTTTATCCGTTAAAGCTTATTATAAACAGCAATGAAAGATGTGAAGCTGGAGCAGTATGAGATCATCTGTTCACACTGTGCTCTTTTATAAGCATCTTCACCAGCTGTTCCATGATTTTTCTTAGAATGGTGATAGTATTAGACATGTAGAAAAACCCTGAACTAGTTAGTCACTTAATCAAATTCTATACAACTCTAAGACAGAGGCAGTCTAGCAATGCAGACAAAACTTGTAAAAAAAAAGCAGTATAAAAGAGAAAGAGCAAAGCCAGTCATCTGATCTGCCTTGCCAGTCCTCTAAGTAACATACAGAAAAAAACATTAAAAATCTAATATTGAAAGGGAATTGATGTTTTTACTGTGACATTTACAAGTATTTTCAACTTCATAGGTTTGGTTGTGAAAGTAATCCCTGGAGAAGGAGAATCTTGAAATGAGAGAAAAGCAGCCATTCCTTTATAAAGTATCAACCCTTTTAAGGTTTTCTGGTTGTTTCTAGACCTATCTCTTCAGGTATACAATGAAAAACGTTGAGTATATATCCTTCCTCCTTGTCCCCTCCCAACTAAGCATAACTGAGACTGTAAAGTCTAACCTCATAGAATCACAGAATGGCTGAGGTTGGAAGACACCTCTGAAGTCATCAGGTCTAACCCCCTCTGTTCAAGTAGGGCCACTGAAAGCCAGTTTCCCAGGACCATGGCCAGATGGCTTTTGAATATCTCTAAGTATGGAGACTGTGGACCATCCCTGGGCAATCTGTACCATTGCTCAGACACCCTCAAAGTAAAAAAGTGTTTCCTGGTGTTCAGGTGGAACATCCTGTGTTTCAGTTTTTGCTCATTACTTCTTGTGCTGTCACTGGGCACCACTGAAAAAAGGCTGACTTCATCTTTGCACCCTCCCTTCAGGTACAGTCCTGTTGTACCATCAGGTAAAATTCTCTCTTTCTTTGTAGGAGACATGCTCCTGTCTCTTCAGCATCTTACTGGCCCTTTGCTGGGTGCACTCCAGTATAAGCATGTCTCTTTTGTACTAGAGAGCTCAGAACTGGACAAAGTACTCCAGGTGTGGTCTCTCCATTGCTGAGAAAAGGGAAAGGATGCACCTGGGGTGGAGTAATGCTAGGCACAAGTATGAACTGGGAGAGGAGTGGCTGGAGAGCGGACTTGCAGAAAAGGACCTGTGGCACTGGCAGCAGGCTCAGGATGAGTCAGCAGTCTGCCCTGGAAGCCAGAAGGAAAACCACATCCTGGGGTACATCAAACACAGTATAACCAGCCAGTCAAAAGACATCATTACCCTGCTGTATTCAGCCTTGGTGCAGTCTCAGCTTGAGCACTGTGCGCAGTTCTCAGTCCCACAACTTAAGAAGGATGTGAAGGTCCTTGAATGTGTCCAGAGGAAGGCAACAAAGCTGGTGAAAGGGCTGGACGGAATGTCCTATGAGGAGTGTCTGAGGACACTGTGTTTCTGTAGTCTGAAGAAAAGGAGGTTGAGGAGTGACCTCCTTGCTGTCTACGGCTTCCTGAGGAGGGGAAGAGGAGAGGGAGGTGTCGGTCTCTTCTTCCAGTTATCCACTGATAGGATGTGGTGGGAATGGTTCAAAGCTGCACCAGAGGATGTTTAGACCAGACATTAGGAAGCATTTCTTTCCTGGGAGGGTGGTCAAAGACTGGAACAGGCTTCCTAGAGAGGTGGTCAGTGCTCCAAGCCTGTCAGAGCTTAGGAGGGATTTGGACAACACCCTTAACAACAGGCTGTAACTTTTGATCAGCCCTGTAATGGTCAGGCAGTTGGACTAGATGAGCATCGTAGGTCCCTTCCAAATGAAATATTCCTATCCTATCCTATCCTATCCTATCCTATCCTATCCTGTCCTACTTTCAGGTCTACCTTCATTATGACCTGGACCTAAATACATGGTATTCCATTACCACTCCTGGTTGGAGTTTGAATCATATGTATCAAATATTTAATTAGAAAACCTTCAACAGTATCTCAGTTTGCGGGGGAAAGTATGAAACAGCCAATGACAACAAATTTGTAAGATTCACAGCTTGAAAGACTGGTTTCAACAGAGTAAGACAGGGGACCTATACCTGGAGGGATGATATGTAAGCGTGGGAGAGTCCTTTGGTTTCTATGAAGCTATGGGTAGTTCATTGCCATTAACTCACAATCAGTTATTGGGAGACACAGCCAAAGATATAACAAGCCTAATTTTTAAAAATAAGTCCTTCTTGTATGTTGGCATTAATTCCAAAAAAAGAGAAGGAAGTGTACGACTCTCAAGTAAAATGTTATCTTCCAAGTCCTTTGTATCATTTTCATTTTGGAAACAAGTGTACCACATTGGGTAGTAAAATCTTCATCTTCAGAGAACATTCATCCAGGGGACAAAGTCACATCTACATATGGCGTCTTCAAGCCTATTATCTGCTAATACAGTGCCAAGTTTAATTTTTATATCTATGATATCTTATTCCAAATGTGAAATATGACAGAAATCTCATAAGCAGTAAAAGTAGTAAATGACAATTTAAAAGTGTACCAACTGCATCTGCCTTAGAAGGAAAAATAGACGTTTTCACCTGTCCCAACTAAACAACACAATCAGAACAAAAAAAGACATTATTAGAAAGGTATTAAAATTATGTGCATGACGCTAACATTATTGAAAGTCTAATATCAGTTCATATCTGTGTATCCCTTAGGTCGTTATTTCAGTGCAGTTTCTTGCTACATGCATGCTAAAATTATAAATCTCTTTGAAGTGTTTCTAATGAAACACTTTTTGGTGACATTATTAGATATATTCAACAATTCAGCAATGAAATATTTGAATACAGTGCCAAACTTTTTTTTTTTTTAGATGAAAGCGTTTTTATTTACTATACTCCTTTAACTAAATGTTGTTCGTTTTTTTTTTTTGAAAAAAAAACCCAAACGACAAACAAACAAACTAAAAAAAAACCAAATAAACAAACCAAAAAACCCAAATAGGAAGTTGATTTTCAGAGGCAATTTGAGGTTATCCAGTAATATAGGAAATACAAGAATGTCACAGGTAGATAGTACAAGGCAAACCTATCACAAGACAATGAAAATCATGTTATAGTGAGGAACATGATATTACAGTCAACACAACCACATTTGTTTATATGAAAGTTAAACATTCTTAATAGTACTTCACAGCATCTTAAACCATTGAACATCTTTCTTTCTCAAAATCCATCAAAAAAAGGAAAGCCAAACAAAACAAACAAACAAACACCACCCCCCCAAAAAAAAAAAAAAAAAAAAAAAAAAAAAAAAAAGAAGAAACCCACAAAACCCCAAAACCTCAAAAACCAGGAAGAAAGCAAGCATATTCACCTCAGCTGATAAACACTCTACGTGTAAATGACACTGAAAAAAATATAATCTATATTTGACTTCCAGTACATGACCATCGAGGTTCATGAAAAGTTTATCCTTTAAGAGCCAGTAATATGCTGACAAAAAAATTTGAAGACTTATATCTGATAAATTGCAAAAATATATTTCCTGATTTTTTTCTTTTATTTCTTCTGATATAAACATTGCCTCCTGGATGTGGAAATCTTTTGACACTACTATTTAAAACATCAAAAGGAAGTGAGTTATGTCTTTCTCCAGAAAGATATACATCCTTTATACCTTTCTGGTTCAAGCTCATAATGTTATCTTATTGCCAGCTTTTTATGGGAGATTAAGTGCCATCATGTTTTGGACTATCTCATAAAAAATGCCATAAAGGTACTGGTGATAATGGATTATCAATTCCATTATCGTCTCCTCAATAGTATATTAGAGCATATAGATTAAGCCATCCATTCTCCAGAGGTTTTTGTAAGAATCTTGATCACAAGAACACATCCATAGAAAGTATTGTAAGAGAGGCAGATAGAAAATATCCAATTAGCATGAGTGATGAAAGTGTTAAGAAACAGTTTCTGAGAGTCCTGAAAACAGCAGAAAATGTAGAGGAACAGTAGAGGAAATTTGTGAAAGTTTAGGGAAAGACTGCTAAAAGAGTATAGAAAATAAGAAATTATCATTTGGCTTAGTTATTTTGTCACCCCTCAATTTGTTGTTTTGCTTCCAGTGGCGTAACTTGTGCAAAATTAATCAAAGGGTAAGGGATATAATTACAAAAACAACAGACAGAAGGTGGGTAGCATCACTATGGCTGTATGTCTAGTTTAGGGTATATATCTAGTATAGGGGACCCAGAAATATTTCCTATGTTTGTGTTTTATGCAAATCTCGGCCTTGGTCTAAGAGTCAGAACTGAGAGATTTCAGCCTCCTTCTCACTCTCACAATTATTCTCATAGAAAGGAAATTCTGGAGGCCTTAGTCTTTACTAAGAATACGAGTTCAGGAATCCCAGGTCCCAAAGACCAGGGGGCAAATCTGGAAAAAGTAAGATGCACCCTTGGTTGAAAAGGATCAGGTTAGGGGATACTTAAGTGAACAGGACATACTTAAGTCCATAGACCCTAAGGGGATCTACCCATAAGTGATGAGGGAGTTGGCAGATGTCATTGTGAGACCACTTTTGATAATCTTTGATCGATCATAGCAATTGGAAGCAGTGCCTGCAGACTGGAGGGAAGCAAACATCACTCCTATTTTCAAGAAGGCAAGCAGGACCCAAGGAACTGCAGCCCCATTAGATGCACCTTGATCCTTGGGAAGGTGATAGAACAACAAATCCTGTAAACATCTACAAGCATATGAAGGACAAAAAAGTCATCAGGAGTAGTCAGCATGGATTCACCAAGGGGAAGACATGCTTGAGAAATTTGCTAGAGTTCTGTGACAAAATGAATGGCCTAGTAGGTGAAGGGAGAGCAATGAATATTACTTGCCTGGATTTCAGTAAGGTCTTTGGCACTGTCTTCAATAAGATCCTCATAGACAAAGTTTTTAAGTATGGGCTGGATGAGCAGACAATGAGGTGAACCGAAAGCAGGCTAAACAACAGGGATCAGAGGGTGGTGACCAGTGGTAGAAAGTCTAGTTGGACACCACAAAGCAGCAGTGACTCCAGGTGTTGATACTGGGTCCAATTGTGTTTAACAAAGAATCATGAAATGACAGAATCATAGAATTGTAGAATGGTTTGTGTTGGTAGAAGCCTTTAAAAACCATGTAGTCCAACTACCATGCTGTGGGCATGGACATCTTGCGCTGATCAGGGTGCTCAAAGCCACGTCCAATGTGACCTTGAACATTTTCAGTGATGGGGCATCCACAATTTCTCTGGGCAACCTGTCTCATCATTCTCATTGTAAAAAAATTCCCCCTTATGTTCAATCTAAATCTACCCTCTTTCAGTTTAAAACCATTGCCCCTTGTCCTGTCACTACAAGACTCGGAAAAAAAGTCTTTCTCCATCTTTATTATAAGCCCCCTTTACATATTGAAAGGTTGCAATAAGACATTCACGGAGTCTTTTCTTCTCCCGGCTGAACAACTCCAATTCTCTCAACCTTCATTCATAGGAGAGGTGTTCCAATTTTCTGATCATTGTTGTGGCCTTCCTCTGGACCTGCTTTATCAGGTCCATGTCTTTCCTGTACTGGGAACCCCAGAGCTGGACACAGGACCCCAGGTGGGGTCTCATGAGAGCAGAGAAGGAGAATCACTTCCCTCAGCCTTCTGGCCACACTTTTGATGTAGCCCAGGGTATGATTGACTTTCTGGGCTGCAAGTGCACATTGCTGGCTCATAACAAGTTCTTCATCCACCAGTATCCCCAAATCTTTCTCTGCAGGGCTGCTCTCAGCACATTCATCCCCAATAGATAAATCACAATTTACTGGGACATCCAATGACAACAGAGAGGAAAGGCATATTCAGCGGAATTTTTGATGGCCTTAAAGTCACTCACTACTCCAAACTGCACTGCTTACTGTGGAGAAGAGTTAATAAGATTACCACTGGTTGTCATTTCTATTATTCAGATGGTTGATGACAGTCACAATTGTCTATAACAGGGCACAAAATAAATGAATATTTTCATCCTTAAAAGGTATCTGCATGAAAGAAAATAAGCGATGAGACAGATAAGACTATACAATGATCAAGATAAAGTTGACAAATAGAAATGTGAGAGATGGTTTTCTTTTTATTTTTCTCTGATTTCCTCTTTCTTTCCTTTTCTCTCTCTCTTTCTTCCTTTCTTTCTCTCTTCCAGTTTTTTTCTTTCCTTCCATCCTTTTTCCTTCCCTTCCCTTCCCTTCCCTTCCCTTCCCTTCCCTTCCCTTCCCTTCCCTTCCCTTCCCTTCCCTTCCCTTCCCTTCCCTTCCCTGCATTCCCTGCCTTCCTTTCTTCCTGCCTTCCTACCCCTTAGCTGCTCTACATGTGTTTATAAATCAGTGCTCTAGGCCAGAGAACAAGTATTTTAACCCCTTCAGGTAAAAACTGTATGTACAAGTCTGGGTTTCCTATGATCAGTTCCATCAGATAGTGTCCTTAAAGCATCACTGTCTATATAAAACTAAGATGGCTATATTTGTACAGTACTCTCACAAAGTGCAACTAAAAACTTTTTCACTGAAAATGAAAAGAGATTTTTATACTTGTTTCAGTCTGACTGAAAAGGTTTAAAGAGTTACAGGTTCCCAAGTGGATTGCTTTTCATTAGTGCTAAAAGACTATTTTCCAGAAGAAAATAAACAACCCCCCCACATGGGTATACACATTCTTACATATTCATACACATCACAGAACATGTGAAAACTATAAATTATAGGTATCATGATAGAATTGTACATCAAAACTTTTTATAGTTTTTTTCTTATATGAGTAGAGGAATAAACATTTGAGAGATGATCCCGTCTGTGAGTATGTAGGAAAACGTTTAGAATTGTATTTTTTTTTATTTACAAAACATTGCATATAGCCTATACCCTTATAATGCATTTCTCTTTTACAATACAAAGAAGAAAAAAAAATAGAGAAATTGTAGCCTCACCTTGATAAGATCTGATCAGCCAGACAGGGCAGAAGTGTGACCATATCTAAAATGTAATCTCAGCCATCTTGACAGTTAGATACAGCTTAGAAACAGAGGTACATAGTGACTTTGAACCAGCCTGATCAAATTGTTTTTGAAAGATCCTCACAGTGAAGAGTACATTGAAATGTTATACCTCCAATCATTGCTTCAGAAGCAGAGTCCGACTTCCCTTCTGATAAGCCTTGGCACAACGCCACGAAAGAAGCAGGGGTCAGCTGGATTCTTGGTATAAAAATCCTGTGAAGCCAGTAAGGATACACTGCAAAGACATTTGGCTAGAAGGTGAAATCCTGTCTTTTGTTAAAATACCACAAAAGACTGTTGCATTAAACAGATATTACTGAAGTAGACTAGTTCTCCTTGTTTGGTATTTTAGCCAACAGTATTAGATAAATAAAGAACAAGCAGGCAAAAAGTTTATTAACATGGTACACAAATCAAACTTCCAAATAATATTTAATTTTGGGCTTTAGATAACTGATGTGACCATTCTTCCAGTAAAAATGAATTAAAATCACCCTGTATTATTTTAGTATTATTTAATAATATTTAGCAATCACTAAGCCTCAGTTTGTGTGTTTGCAGTGTAATAGAATGAGATCCTCTAAAGAGGTTTGTGTATACTGCAGTCATTTCTATAAATCATAGATGACATTTAGCAATATGGTATCTAAGGTTCAAATTTTGCACCAAATTTAAACACCTACATAAATAGGCATTCTGAAATCAGATGATTATGCCACAACCACTTCTAAGTCTGCATAATTTTGTGCTTTGATGGTAAAATCACGTGGTAAGACATTCATTACCACTTGAGAGGTAGTAACTGAGAAATGAGTAAAACTGTTCTGGTTCTTAAAGTTTGTGGGATGTTTAAATATTTCACTGAATCATGCTGTATTTGTCAAAGCATGTATTTCTGAATTTTAGTTCTAAAGATTTTAATTGCACAGGAGCAAACTCATACCCAAATACATATCTGAGTGCAAGATTCTCATAACTTCATAGTAAAGGATGAGGAAAAACTATTAGCAGACACTGAAACAGAAAATCTATAACAATATGTCACTCCAAACAGCTATTAAGACAGATCATAGCTGCATGCACAAGAGGAGAGAAAGCTATCTCACAGTGTAACCAAATTACAGGACCACACAGCTGCTTCTGTCAGGACCAACAATTACAACCTACAATCTGGATATTTTCCATTCATGACATATATCACTGTTCCAGGGAATTTCTCAGTTTTTTTAATAGGATGGCTAACCAGCGATTAGCCTTTATCATTTAAAATTTTAATATGCTAGAGGAATAGCCAAAAATTTATGCAGACTTAAATGTGTGTTTCCAGCATTATCTCACATTAGAGGGTTAATTACTTTCTTTTTCTTAATATAGAACTGCATTCAGTTGCTAAGGAAACCGATGATTTCTTCATGTCTACAAGTACTTGAAACCTTTTGGTTTCATTGTTTTCAGGGCTGTTTTCTGGGAGGTTTTGTTGTTGTTGCTGTTTTTTTTTTTCATTAATATTAAATCAGGAAAGGAGAAGTAACACCAAGACTTGAAAAGGCAGGGTGACCTAGCAATGGCCAGATTTGTGATGGTGAGGCAGAACAGTGTTGCCTATGGGGAAATGAGCTGTAGGCTCTGCCTTTGCTTCCTTCCAGAAAGCAAAGTCAGGAACAGTGAGCGTGACCTGACTTTGAGCCTGAAACTGGTGGTGACTCATGTTTTGATACAGGTCAAGATACTCTGTCCGTTGACTACAGCAAATCATCTTTCCTTTCACATTCTTCTTTAGGTGTTAGATGTAACAAAAGTGTATACTTCGTGGTGGAAAACATTCAAGTTAGCTCCAGTTGGCAACAGTTCTGGAACCAGGGAACCTGAACAAAGAGAACAGTCCTGAAACACCTGCTCTGGTACCATGCAAATTGTCTGAAACTCAGAAGTAGATCATAACAATGTGCTCTACTGCATCAAACAAAATCATCCCAAGAAAATGCATGGTAGGCTACTAACCAGAAAGATATGATTCAACTGAGAAACTGTTTTAATATCAAGAAGAAAATGAAAAAAAGGAGCTGGGGGAAGGAAGGAAACTAGAGAAGTCCCTTTGAAGAACGCTCCATTGAACATTGATGCTGGAAATGGAAATGTAGAGTGAATATAATATTTTACATTTTTTTGAGCCAAATTTAATTCTTTGATGTCTGTTATGTTCCAGTACTTAAAGTATTACATTACCCACTTTTCCACAAGGCAAAGAATATTATTTAACATTGCAATGTATAATAACATGTGATCACTTTATTATAGTTTTGCCTGGCAAGCATTTAGTGGTAAAACTGGCAACTGAACTACTTCAGAATTTACCCAGAAGTGGTTCTAAAAGAAGTATGCTTATTTCTACCTCTTACAAGGAATGCTATGAATATGCTTAACCACAGGAACATATACAGCATCATAAAGGGAGAAGCTGAATTATAAAAAACAACCAACAATAACCAAGCTTAGGTTTCTTCTGTGAAAGGGTTCATAAAATTAGATAGGCATGATTTGGCCATTTAACTGCATTTTAAGTCCCTAAAGCTATCCAAAAAATCATGTCTGTTTGTCTGTCAGTACAAACCTCTTTGTGTATAAGGGTCTGAAGTAATGACCTTTTGTCCTGGTTTTGGCTGGGATAGAGCTAATTTTCTTTTTAGTAGTTGGTACAGTGCTGTGTTTTGGATTTAGTATGAGAATAGTGTTGATAACACACCGACGTTTTAACTGTTGCTAAGTAGTGCTTACCCTAAGTCAAGGACATTTCAGTTTCCCATGCTCTGCCAGTGAGCGGGGCACAAGAAGCCAGGAGGGAGCAGAGCCAGGACAGCTGACCCGAAGTAGCCAAAGGGATATTCCACACTGTAGAACGTCATGCTGAGTGTATAAATTGGAGTTGGCCAGGGGACACCAAATGTTGCTCAGGGCCTGGCTGGGCATGGGTCAGCAGGTGGTGAGCATCACTCCACCCACCCCCACCCACCCTTGTTTTTTATTCCTTTCTCTTTCACTCTTCTTTTCGTTACAGTTGTTCTTGTTATATTTTATTTTATCTATTTCAATTATTAAATTCTTCTTATCTTAACCTAGAAGGTTTACCCTTTTCTGATTCTCCTCCCCATCCCACTGGGGGTGGTGGGGAGTGACTGAGTGGTTGCATGGTATTTAGTTACTGGCTGGGGTTACACCAGGACACCTTTTTATAGGCTTACAAGTATGTGCTAGCTCAAAGGCAAACCCCTTCAACACCTTCAGTTAACTGTTCATCTGCCTATTTCTGCTATTGACACCTTTTTCGGCAACGGTCTCAGCGCAGGTCTACTTACTAGGCTCTAACCTGAAGATACTCATGGAGCAACAAGTGCTCTCCTAAGTGCTCACTCTATGCAGCTTAGCTAACACATCACAAGACAAGCAAATATCCAAATACAGCAAGAATTAGTTGAGGTTTTTTGGGTTCTTAAACTAATACAATTTTTATCATTGTAGATTGTAGGATATTCTGGCTGAAATGGGACAACCCAAATGGCTCCTACAGAAAGAGATCTGGGAGTTCACGTTGATGGCAAGTTGAATATGAATCAACAGTGTGCCCTGGCAGTCAAAAGGACCAACCCTGTGCTGGGTGCATCAAGCACAGCACAGAAAGCTGCTGGAGGTAGCTGATTGTCCCACTCTACACTGCACTGGTGTGGCCCCACCTCAAGTACTGGTGCAGTTCTGGGTGTCTCAATATAAGAAGGGCATCAAACTGTTAACACGTAGAAGGTCGAACAAGGTGGTGAAAGGCCTCAAGGACAAGATGTACAAGGAACAGCTGAGGTCACTTGGCTGCTCCTCTGGAAGAGAGAAGGATGATGAGGGGTGCCCTCATCACAGTCTACAACTTCCTCAAGGGGAGCAGCAGAGGAGAAGTTGCTGATCTTCTCTCTGGTGGCCAGTGATAGGACACAAGGAAATGGATTGAAGCTGTCAGGGGAAGTTCATCTTGGACATTAAAAAAAGGTTCTTCACTTAGAAGGTGGTCAGTCAGAGGAACAGGCTTCCTGGGGAAGTGGTCATGGCACGAAGCCTGTCAGAGTCCAAGGATCATCTGGATGACACTCTTAGTCATACGGTTTAGAGTTAGGCAGGCCTGTGAGGAGCAAGGAGTTGGACTCTGTGATCCTTATAATTCCCTTCCAACATAAGATATCCTATGATTCTAAATAATTTCATTTTCTGGAATAGTTAAATATATTCTGAGAAAATCAGAAAGATGGTAAATGAGACACCGAGTCATTAAACAGTTTCATCAATTGCAGTTGAAGCAATTTTTTGAAGCTTGGGATCCATGGAAATTGCTAGAAGTCGAATAATTTTAGAGGTAGGATTTTTCCAGTAACATCTGGGTACTGCTCAGGGTATTGTTCAATAGATCGGCTTTTGTGAAACTTGGTTTTAATCATATATAATTCATAATTTGTTAGATTTTTCACAATTATATTCAAAGCTGTAATGGAAAGCATAGCTTTTAGGAAAAGTTTTTGCAGAGCTGCTGCAGAGGTTGTCCAGATCTGTTTGGGACCAAATTCCCTCTGGTCTGGACCATAGCTACTGTTTATGGTGATAATGAGAATAACTTTACCTACTGATGATGTTTTCTAAGTATAATATGCATTATAAAGGATATATTTTTTATTTCCTCTGATGATCTTCAGTTTTATCTAACTTCCCTTTATATTTCAGTAGTTTATTTATGTTTATTTATGTTTAATTACATATCAAATAATGCATCTTTCATTATAAGTCCTATTAATGGATTAAAATGTTCTTCATATTGTACATCACACATCCCTAGCATATACTATCTTAGTATTTCTAAAGAAGCTTTAAAATAATGTATATTGATAGAATCCTCAGGAGTAAAAGGCAAAGGCAAAAGCAAAGGAGAGAAACTTGGATATAAAAATGAGTCTTAAGTACCTTGGATACACAGTGTCTGAGAAAGGATGTTACCATTCAGAGTACATAGAAGTCGCTCAGATATTAAGGATAGGAAATGATATATGCATCTAAAATAGATTATGAAAGTAAAAGGTCTTTTTTAAGAAAAAAGATTTACCACTGCATTCTGGCTGTTTTGTGTAGCTTCAGTGGCACAAAGCAGTCATAAACTCAACTTTAGTAGGTGATTCAACTATCACATAATCATAGAATCATTTAGGTTGGAAAGATCTTTGAGATCATAAAGTCCAACTGTTAAACCAGGACTGCCAAGTTATTCCACCATGTTTCCATGATTGCAGCTATGTCATTGTTTTCCTGCTGGGCAATGGTTTCCAGCTCCTCCTTGTTGCTCATCTTGCATGCACTGCTGTAAATGCATTTCAGTTGGGCTATTGATTCTACCACATTTTTGGCAGGAGGAGCCGCATTCCGTGAGGTTGTTATAACCCAAAAGCAGGACCCAGGACTTCTCCTTGTTGAACCTGATACAATTGGACTTGGCCCATCTGTCCAACTTGTTAAGACCCCTCTGCAAAGTCTTCCTACGCTCAAGCAGTTCAACACTTGTGCCCAAGTTGGTGTTGTCTGAAAAGTTGCTGAGGGTGCACTCAAGCCACTCATCCAGATGATTGATAGTTATTAACCATGTTTGGCCCCAGTAGTGAGCTCTGGGGAACACCATTTGTGACTGGTTACTAACTGGATGTAACTCCACTTACTACCACTCTTTGGGCCCACTCACCCAACCAGCTTTTAGCTCAGTGTAGCGTATATTTGTCTAAGCCATAAGAACCCTGTTTCTCTAGGAACATGCTGTGGGAGGTGGTGTCAAAGGCTTTACTAAGGTCCAGGTAGAAAACATCACAGCCTTTCCCTCATCCACTAGGCGAGTCATCTTGTTGTAGAAGCATATTAGGCTTGTCAATCAGGATCTGCTTTTCATAAACCCATACTGGCTGGGCCTGATCCCCTGGCTGTCCTGTACATGCCACATGATGGCACTCAAGGTGATCTGCTCCCATAGCCTTCCCCAGCACCAAGGTCAGGCTGGCAGGCCTGTAGTTCCCTACATCCTTCTTCCTGTCCATGTACATGGACATCACATTTATTAACCTCCAGTGCTGTAGGACCTCTCCAGTTTGCCAGGACCATTGATAAATGGTGAAGTGGCTTGGCAAATTCTTTTGACAGCTCTCTCATCACCCTCAGGTGGATCCTATCCAGTCCCATATAAACTATATTTAGAGCTGATTTGCAGAATGCTCACTCTCTTCATCTTAGCTGCAAAAAATTATTGAACACCTAATTTTGACATGGCACTCACCATTTAGTGATCAATATGAATCAACAGCTACAATACAACATAAGAGCGCACATGCCTACTTTCTCACAATTAATGGGTAAATAAATGCAGTAAATCATCTACCTTGGTACAAACTGTGGTGAATGTGATAATTCTTTAGTGGTGAGCATAAATGGAGCTGCTATAGCATCTCAGATAATTCTTTTGTTTCTGCCTTTACTTTTATGTGGCAAATGCAATGAGCTTTGTAACTGACTGTTTACTTGTCAGGCTGTATCTGTCAACTAACCTCTGAGCTGTTTTTTGGTTTTGTGGGGGATTTTTTGTTTGTTTCTTTGTTTGTTTTTGGTTTTTGTTTTGTTTTGTTTTGTTTTTCTTTTTGTGTTTGTTGTTTTGTTTTGTTGGTTGTTGGGTTTTTTGGTTTGGTTTGGTTTGGTTTGGTTTGGTTTGGTTTGTTTGTTTTTTTTTTAATACTGAAATAAGAACCTACAGTGACTCTAGTCCTGCTTTAAATATTTTCTTTTATTGGAAAACAAACCAGACCGAAAACTGTAATTAGTGTGAGTTGATTCCAGTGTCAAGAATGATAGCAGATGACAAATTGAGGAAAGAGCTAAATAATATGCATGTTCCTACTTTAATGCCTTCAAGGTCAGAGAAATATGTTTTTTAATCCTCCACAAGAAAAAAAAAAAAAAAGTCCCAAAACAATGGCATTCTGTTTACTGCCAAATAACAAATATGCACCAAAGCAATACAAAAGCCTTCTAATTCCAAACTGACAAAGTGTGGGAGACTTAAATCTGACATACTGTTTTAACTCTATCATTAGTTCATTTTTCTCCATTTGTAGCATGGTCTAAATGAAGCATCTAGCCCAGCTGTGAATTTTATTGGTCTTTTCTGTTCAGGGACTGAACAATCTTAATTTTATTTAACCTTATTTTTTATTAGATTGACCACAACCACAGTGGAGAATTGCATTTGCCATTTTACAGAAATATTGAAAGAAGAGAGTTCCTTAACTTGCACCCAGTCTACTAATCCAGTCAATAATGCAGACTGGCCAATAGGAAAAGCAATTGCCTGCAGCTATTGCAGTCATGATTGAACAGGACAAGCAAGTTCCTTACTTCAAATAATCACTCTCACTATTTCTAGCAGGTCTGTTACATATGGAATGAATTTTGAAAATTTAATAAACCATCATCCTTCATGTGTAGCCTGACACTTCTGAATTATGGACTCAGAGACTGGAGGCTTGAAAAGAGGAAAGGTGATGTCTGTAAGCAAAATAGGGTCAATGTAGACAATGCACGTATTCATACAACTGTACAGTTTGCAGCAGATTGCCTCTGCATTGTGAAGCAAGTAATACTTTTGAGCCAACCAAGACATGTATGTACCTCTCTTCACTCTGATCATTTAAACAAGCAAACAAAACACACAGAAGCCCAACAACAGAAATGCAACAGCAACACATAGCATTAAAACTTAAGATGCTTACAAATAAAGAATGAGAGCCAGTCCACTTAAACTGGGACCAAAGAGTTTTCCAAGGATCTTCTAGGTTACTTCTTACTGATTTGGGTAGCTGAGGTGGAAGGCATCCAAATTGGTGTCTCTACATTTAACATATAGCTCCCATTAGAGCCAACAGAGCAGACACAGAGATCCAGCTGACAAGTCACAAGATTCCTGGCAGGATGAACTAAATCACTCGAAGTGAGTCATGTGAATCAAACAATGTTGTTATCCTTTCAGATGTTCCCATTTCTTCTCAGACCTAATGCCAAAATTAAGCACCTAAATTACCAATTCATGCTTCTAAAAGAGTTAAATGCCTTTACTTCATGTATCATCTCCAGATAAAATGTGTCTAGATAAATGTCATCTTGTTTCAGGGCTCACTTTCAAACGTAATGTCTTTCCTTTTGCCTCTTTGAAAGATTATGCTTATCTCACTGGAGAGCTGTTTTAACCAGCTGGTGTGTTTTTCATGTCACTGGGGGAAATTTTTATCTCACTGGCAGCATCTAGGTTTTTCTGATGTCATCAACAGAAAGCATGATAGTCAAGTGTTCTGGACTGGTTTAATTTATGCTTTAAGGTCTGGGTCCTATCATGGGCTGTGATCTGGTTCACAGCAGGAAATTCATGTTTTGCTCCAGAACGGTGTGAATGAACGTATAAGCAATGTGCCTAAGCAAAGCACCAGCAAAAAAAAAAGGGACGAAGGGAGTGAGCCAACTCTATAGTATTAGTGAACCTTTGCACAGATCAGGATTAGATTTATCTTATAGATTTAACTGTATTAGTACAGTGCTTGTGACTGGAGTGTGATCATTCCAGGCTATAAGTGCACTCAGTGAGCAGAAGCTGACAACTCTCAGAGAGGATATTGTCTGCTAAAGATTGTCTTAAAAGGCTAACCTTTTTCTCTAGGCGACACAAGGAGCTAAGGCTGACAAGTCCTCTAACACTGGCATCTCAGTTTACTGCCTAAACTGTTTGGGGTATGAATACTGCTTCTTCTTGGCACAAAGTCCTTTCTTTAAAATATGTTCCATAGAAAATAAAGATTCTTCTTTGTCCAGTGATTATTTCTATGTACTTCTGTTTGTGGAATCATATTTTGAGACACTCAAGAAAAGGCTCAAAATTTTCAGGAATTCATTAGGACCAAAGTTCTGAATTTTATAATGAAATGAACAACATTAAAGCATATTCTGAAGGGTAGTAACATATAATCCTAATAATATATTCATTGTGATCATGTGATACAGTTTCTTTCATTGAATGTTTAAATTGAATTTGCATAAAAAGAACAAAGCCTTAAAATATATATAGACTTGTCCCAGTAGCAAATTTCACCTTGGGATTTTCTACATTCCTGAGCCATGAAAAATAGCTGCTGGTTAATTCTGCCCTTCTGGCATGACTCAGTAATAGAGTAATGATGTGCTTGAGATATCATTAAAAGTCTGAGCACTGCTTCTGGAAGTTATTCTCCTATTTAAATAGCCTGAGAAAGAAAGGTTGAAAATCTTTACTTCTTGTACCTCTTTTATAATTCTGTAGAAATGGACTGGGAAAAATAAACTGAACCAATATATATATTATTAAAAAGTAAACAATTTCACAATATTTGTGAAGTCTTGGGCCATAATATATACATCATTCATTATTTTGATTCATAACTGCCATGTCATGGCATACCATGCCATAAAATGTGCTTTTACATGTGAATTTTAAATAGGAAAGGAAAAGTGATGGGAAAACAGCTATTAAATTTCCTATTTGGAAGATGAAACAATAGGAGGTTTAGAAAGACAACTGCAGATATTAATAATTTGCTTATTTTGAATTCATAGTTATGTGTAGAACTTTGAGTAAGAAGTAACATCTGGCTTACTGTATTAAGAAAGTAAATACAATACAATAATGTTTACCATACATTCTCAAGGCAATGGATTTAGTGGATTCATTTTTCAGGACGATGGATCCTATGTTGTACAACTATGAAGAGAAACACTGAAAATTAGATACACTCCTAGTAAATGTGAGTATACTTTCCCTACCACCTTGAGAAGAACAATAACTATTTTAAAGTTGAGAATACAAGAGAAAAACAACATTTTATCTTTTTATGTTAGTCTATTCAAAGGTAAACAGTTTCTTCTTCTTTCCCTGAAAATACACAAAAGAAAATGACCTTTTTTGTCAGGTTTTTCTTCATCAAACCTGGCTGTTAAGCACTGAAAGCGTGTAGCAGTAATCTGAGACCTAGCAGAAAAATGACTTAACAGAGGGTAGGAGAATGTGGTTGCATTTTGTTTTCAAGGTGAGTTTTCTTATTAATTTGGATTATGGAAAAATAAGAAGAAACATGAAGAATTAAGTATTTATTTTAAATTCAAACATATAAAGAATAAAAATATTTCTTCCTTTCTTTTAGGGAGAGAGGAAAAAAATGATGCAGCTGCAGAGCACCACAGTTTTAGCAGTGAAAAACATGTTTCTTGCAGGATGAGGTCTGTTATAAAATTGAAACACTGTTTTCAAATAGATTTTAAGTTTAACCTAATATTTTCACCTATCCTTGCTCTTTGATACTAAGTAACCATCAAATATTTTTGATTCCTTCAGATAATAATTCCCTCTTGCTTCCATTGTTTGGAATTACAAAAAAATGTAAAAATGTGAGTCTTGGGGAAAAGTAACAGCTGAATGCTTCTGGGATATTAGTAACATTTGTGCAGAGTTCACTGAATATAAGATGAGCTCAAGCTGTCATGCTCTGCAGTGAGTTTAGTACCCACAAGACTCTCCATGTTATTTGATTTTATTGCAGTTAATATACAGGATAATTTATTCTAATATTGCTGAGTTTTGGGGTTGTTTTAGGTTTTTTCCCCAAGTATATTCATTAGTGTGGTTCTGGGTGGTGATGGTGGGGGGTGGGGTGAAGAAGCTTAACATTGCTTAAGTGAAAGTGCACTATGAGCCAATAGTCAGAAATAACTAATGCAATGGAAGTCTAAGCTGCATTGCAGGTACATTACTTTTCCCTAGTAACAACTAGTAAATTCCTGGATCTGTCCAGTTTGTACTTGGCCCAGATTCATGGTATCAAGTGTACCCTCAGTTCATCTGACATTTCATCCTTTTCTAAATAAACAGTATTACATGGGGGTTTTTCTGCTCAGTATCTCTGAATACCCTTAATAATATAAGTGGTTTGATCATGAAAGAGGAAGCAACCCATGTCCCAAAAGTTAAGCAATGCCCCGGCCCTCCCACCCAACTCTGATAATCCTAATATATATTATCAGCAAATAAAGAGTCTTCCCTCCCACTTAACTCATCTTGCCTAAATTGCAGTACATTCTGTAGCATTCTCCACTTGCAGAGTAAGCAACTGAGTGGAGGAAAAGGTCTTTAAACAGTTTTCTGTTGGAGCCTCAAGCTACCACCCAACCATGTGGATGCGTTCTAGACCCTTTGTCAGCAGTTGCCTCAAACGAGAGTTTATCAAAGGGCCTATTAACTGGTCTTCATGTAACACTCTGCTCTCCCACTGTTTTGTACTTTTAGAACTGAATAAAAACACAATCATGCAGGACTATAGGCCACTGAAAAAAATTTTATTCCAATAGCACAAGTATGATATATTTTCAGATGTACAGGTAAATAGCTGTTCTATGTGAATCCATAAGGCAGCTGGACAGATCTCTTAAGTGTAAGGTTCCCCAAGACATTTTATGAAGCACTACTCTGAAGCATGGCGTCAAGGGCATATCAAGACCTTTGCACAGCTGTTTGTAACTATGCAATTAAACCTAAAAAGATGTTATGGCACAAAAGAAAAAATAAAGTGCATAGCTTCATTAAGTGATTGTGCTTAATGCAGGCTCATTACAAATGTGTTTAGGCAACTGAATAGTATAAACACAAAAAAATAAGGAGACTCTTGTCAAGTTGTTACCAATCATGTTTAGAAAGACTAGTTTTAACAGTAAAAAGTATGCTTTTTAGCAATCTGTATGAAACTCTCTAAAACATTCATTATGCACAGTATTGTGTTGTTGACCTTTGTTCTGATAACTCTCCAAGCATTTACGTTAGTTAATATACTTTTACCTTTGCCTCAATGGTAATTACGATAAACTAATTATATGCACTAGAGTACCTATCATTTATCTTCTGTTTGAGTTTTTTACTGTTATAGCAAAAGATTAACTTTAAGCAAAGAAGAAAATTAAGTAAGATTTAGGCTAAATACAAGGAAACAAAATCAGCTGATGAGAATTGTATAAATCTATGTATTGGAATCTAAAATACTATACCACATTTAAAAGACAAGTAAGCCTAACAGTTTGATTCTCAGGGGTGTTTCTGATCTATTCGATTTATAGCAGAAGCAGAGTTTAAAGATTCTCAACACCTTTCAAAATTGCTCTGCTTTTAGTTGGGTGCCCAGATGAAGATTAAGGAACGCAACTTCAGGCATCCCGCTATGACAATTTTCACTTCTGTCCTTTTTGCTCTCTCTTCTAATGCCAGCAAAAACCTGGTGGAAATATACCAATTTAATAAAGATAAAGTCTAGAAAAAAGAAATTGCTCAGAATTCCAGCTGGGTTTTCCACTTTGCTGGTAATTATCATAAGTGCCTCCCCACTACTGGAAACAAGAAGAGAAACTGCTGTTATTGCCACTTACCTGCTCTCTGTGTTGCTTTTTTTATCCACAGTAGCTCCCTAAACAAGTTATCCAAAACCAACAGGCTGTGAGGTTCAACTACTATGCACTCATTTCAAATGCTTTTGAGTGCAACAGTACCCATGCTCTGCTTTTCTTCTCGGTTATTAACTTCTCTGCCACCACATAACATGCCAATAGAAAGATGGTATTTCACAGAACTGAGGAAACAAAAAAAAAAAAAAACAACCCCAAACCAACCAAACAAACAAAAAAACCACCCTAAAACCAAAAAAAAAACAACCCAGAAGGACACAGGAAGCAATGAAGTATTGCTACTCAGGGCTCTAGCTAACTGAGCCTTACATATGTTCCTGTTAATACATATAGCTTCTTACCTGAGCGTTGGCATCTCTTAGTAAGGAATTGACCAGGAGCTGAAGAGGTGCTCAGATGCATGTGGATCATAAAAATATTCTACTGTCAACCGACTACTGGGCATGTAGACAAATAAAAAGTAGAGAAAGGACAGAAACAATTTGAGAGGCCAAGTGGAGCAGCCACTGGAGAACAGTTACCTACCAGCCTAAATCAGAGGTGCTCTGAAGCCCCGAGCAGCCCAAGATCAGAAGCAAAGGGGAAGGCCAGCACTCAGAATGACTGTGCCACCTTCACTGGGAATTGCCACCAAACACGGACCCCAGGTGCCCCTCTTAAAAGCCTGATGACGCATCAGAGTAAAAGACATTATAGATCCCAAAATATTCCCGCCTGACTGCAGAAGCTAATTGTGCAGCCTAGTCAGCTTAGACTCCCTTTCATGTCAATGGGGAGAGATAAACACATTGAAGAAGCAGTTCAGATTGCACGTGAGATAAAAGTACTTTCTTGAAGGGCCCCTTCTACCTATTTCCGTTGACTATAGAGGGAACTTAAGCTGATTAGGTTCCTAGTTTAGGTATTAAATCAACAGCTGAGTAGGAATAGTTTGATCTCCGTGGTTGTATCATATGTGTCTAAACTGACAAGTAGAAGTACCACTGTTGGAATAAGGTAATAAAATTGTGGTAATCTCTTTTCTTTTCTTTTCTTTCTTTTTCTTTTTTTTTTTTTTTTTTAATTTTATATTTATAATCTATACTGTTTCCTCTTGTGGATTTCAGAAAGGAATTCACTGTACTGGATTAAAATGAAACAACAATATCCACTGTTTAAAAAAGTAACACAAGAGAAATCTAGAGGTTACTTCTGTAAAGTATCTACTCTGCATTCCATTTTAAGAGTATCATGACCTTGAAACTAGGTTTAGTTTCTAAAAAACAAATTAGTACTGATTTTTGAATAATACAAATGAAAAGAAATTATTTTCTCAAAAGATTATTCAAGAGAGACATAATGAAAAATGCAGGATGTTAGATGACAGTCCACATGCTCATCTGTTTAATTGCAATGTTGTTACATATAAAAAAATTTGTCAGTGTTCTAAAGTTACCTCTACAGTTTATACACAAATAAATACCTTTATAAATGCAAGTATCTTCTAGCATTCAGTACTAGAAAGGATATCTGTTGTCCTGTAAATTATCTTAAAACTACCAATTTAGTTTTAAGTGGATGAATCTCTTCAGTTAGACCAAAAGAAAATGATATTAAAAAGAATTCTTAATCAATTTAAAAGTCAATTATAGACATGAGGCCTTTCAGGATTCTGAACTTTGTACATCTTCATTACTGAAGTAAGTGAGGTAATGAAAGCATGAAAAATAGTCCATTTTCTAGGAAACATTGATTTTTTTTTAATTTATTTTTTTTTACAGGTAAACCATGAATTTTTTTGAGGTGAAATAACATAATGAGTGACTGAAGGGAATGCAGTTCTGCAGACATAACAAATCTACATCTTAGCAAAGCATTTGGTAAAGAGTCTTATGAAATATTACTCTGAAAAATTGGATTTCCTTGGATACAAACCGTATGATATAGCATGAAAAGTAGCTCAATAGCCATAAACAGTAGTTAATGATGAACGACAACTTATCAGATAGGAAGAGATGTCTAGAGGCATACTAGTGTGGAAGGTTTCAGCCTCCTTCTTTGTCTGACATCTTCATTAATAATTTAGAATGGAGTTCAAATATCATGTTAATGAAACTCACAGATGATGCTAAATTGAGATGTGATGCAAACAGAGAATGCTAAAGATTAAAATGGGATACTAGGTGTGAATCTGCACAGCTACTGAGTATCTGGCCCTTCCACTGACCTGAAATTTGTTTTATACTCTACATTGTGCATGTATGAGGTTCTTGAATCATTTCTGAAGTGAAGTTCCTCCTCGATTCCAAATTGGTCCTAAAAATCTTTTTATTGCCATTGGAGAACAAGCTATCCATAACAATCACTAAGAAATACAGTGACATTTTTTGCATAACCAGAAATAAATATATGAGAAAGAAGAAGGTAGATATCTGTACAGGAATATATATGGAGAAAGAACATTTTAACAGAGTAGTTGTTGCATTTAAATATGTTTAAATATGAAACACAAGAAAGAAATAATTAATATCATATAGTAATATATTTGACATGAAATATATTATGTATAACCAGTCATACAAAAATGCTGAAATTATAGGGAAGAAAAACCCAACTAATTCTGTCCTGTCCTTTGCACACAGGAAGATCAGCAGGAACTTAAATTTGTTTGCTTATGACTGAAATAGTTGATGGGTTACTGTGTGATACTACAGTACTTCATATTTAGTTTCTTCATTTTGGTTGTATTTTTATCTCCTAATGACATACAGTCATATATTTCTTGTCTGTGTAGAACTGTGTTTGCATCCATGTCAAACTAATGCCTTCAGTCAGGTTTGCTGGGGAAACAAAATCACCTTTCCTTTTTTGATTCTTTCCCCTTTCCCATGAGGATCATATTACAGGATCAGGCATTGTGTTCTTGTAATACAGGCTCGGTGTGGCTGCTGAAATGAAATGCTATTCTTAGCTAAAAGAACACAAGTACTGAACATTACACAAAGAATACTAAATTCCAACAGAATCATTTTTATTTGTGAATGCTTAGATTTATACATATTCTCTAAATGTAGATTTTGGTTTCTTTAGATTCATTAAGTTTGTTTAGCATATTTTCATACCTTACTCAAGTAAAATGTGTTACAAACTTTTTCCTGTGCCCCACTCTTGAAAATTTTCCACCCATGCAGAATTAGACTTATGTCGATACATGAAACTCTATCAAATGTAGAGTCCCTCGCTTTTTTTTTTTTTAAGAATAAAAGAACAAAGCAACCATTTATTTAATGAGTGCCAGCTATATCCTTCCACTGATTGTTTTTTATTTTTTATTTGTGTCTTTATTTTTTATTTTGCAAACTTTAAGGATACTGAAGGGGTAAAAATGTCTAAAATGGAAGAAAGATGTGAAGGATTTTGGAAAGGAAATTACAAAGTCAGTGACAGAATTTTTTGGGGGGGTTATATGGTATAGTGCAAGCCAGTGCATTATGCACAGTCTTTTGAACAGGAAGTAATTATTTTCAGCTTCCATATACTCAATGAAATGCAATAATAAAAAAAAAAAAATCCCAGAACAAAAACAAAACAAAAAACCCACACTTGATTAGTCTTAATTAAGTAATCTTAAGTTCTTGAAAGACTTTAAACTTTTTCAGAACTCTTATAAAGGTAAAACCTCCTTCCTTGTTTGCACAAGTGGATCAGGTGTGTCATTCATACTCCAGAAGGACTTGCTACATGGAGGTGCAACCACCACTGTCATGAGACTGTTGAACGTATTTTTAGGGAGGAGTAGGCTTTTGCACAATAGGAATTTACCAAGTGTTCTAATTTATAATCTTGGACAGCTGCTAATAGTTACCATATACTTTGGAAGTATATGATACACATACCATCACAGATTGTGTTAATTCCTCTCTAGACAAAAAGAAATATGCAGCTTTATTAGGACTCTTTATGTACTTTTAAGTAGCATTTCTACCAAATATCCCTTTTGAAAATGTATGAAGAAGGAAGAAGCATCATAAAATGATGTGCAACTATAAAAGGAGATAATAAAAAAGTTTTTAAAAGTTCATCCTTTTTTATTATCAAACAATTATGAGTGTGGAGGATTAGTCAGATATGCCCAGTTATGCAATTTGCAAATGTTCTCTTGCAGAAACAGACGTAGCATACACATTAATAAGATATACTGCATATATAGCTTCTAGTTCGCATGCTTTGGTTACAAACAGAATGTCATGTCTTAGGGGACAGCATGATGGCATTGATGTTACAGGCAATAAAAAGCAGGAACAGAATGAATAAACCTTTATTGGCTTGTAATTTCACTGTCTCAGTACTTTTTGAAACCTGAATGTTGCTTGCTACTTTATTAGAAGCAACTCTGTTGCCTCAGTGCCAAGAAGTATCAGCTGAAATTAAGGACTGAGAAATCCCTATTGATTGTAACATTACTGTGTTACAAAACCAATTTACATCTCAATTCTTAGAACACTTGAAGAGGCTCAGGTAGCTCCCTTATTATTGAGAGTTAAAACGTGTAAAATGAGACCTTACATTTTAAACTACATGATGGATTTAAAGTTTGTTAAATTTGTCATTACAGTGACTGACAAGCATAACTGTCATGCAAAGCATAATTTAACATGGATAAAGTACATTTTAAACTTGACTATGTTTCTGTCAAGAAATAGAGGGAACTATGACAGCTGATCTCACAAAGATGCAGTTTTAATGTTGTAAATACATTTACATTTTCTACATAACCTAGATTGATAAAATGGTGACAATAAATATGAAAGTAACTGAGTACTTTTTTCTAATCAATATCTTTGTGTATTTCAGAGCACTAACGTAGTTTAGTACACTCCTGGTAATAGAAACTGTATTTGTTATTCCCACATCCATAGGACATGCTGAAAATTTTTTTTACCTTGGCTTCACATTTTGGGGGGATAGTCTTATACAAATCACTACCATGGAATAAATGACAAGACTGGTACAGTGTCTTTTTTATTTTTTCTTTCTGTAACATTTTATACTCAAGCATATTTAAAAACCCTCCACTAAAAGCAAAATAATACTTTAAATACAGATTATTAAGATTGCATAGTCAAGTATTCAAAACCAGGAAATATTAAAATCAGATTTACCTTAAACTGTTGTCATCAGTTTTATGTGTCCTGATATATTTAACTGCACACAGTAAGTGACTAACTGAAGTAAAGAATATAATGTAGGAATACAGTAATTTTGATCAAAGATCCATCTATTCTAGTGATTTATCTGACCATGATTGTTTATGAATATCTAAGGAAGAGTGTAAGACTACAGTTTTCCCAGAATATTCCTGCAGTTTTGAGCAGTTTTTCTTTTTGTTACCACTACTCAAATCAAAACCAGTGTCTTTGTATTTGAAACATGAAAATTTTACCCACCCAAAATATTCTGTGATGTGTTTCATAAATTAAGAGTATAAAAATATGTACTTCTTTTTCTTTGCTTTTGTACCTGTTATTCTGAACATTGTTCTTATGGTTTTTGGTTTCTTTTTTTTTGGTTTTTTGGTTTTTTGGTTTTTTTGTGGTTTTTTTTGTTTTTTGTTTTTTGTTTTTTTAACACGTATTATGGAATATAAAGCCAAGAATGTGAAGTGCAGTTCCTGACCTACAGAAAGAAGGGGAACAGTTGTAATATCTGTGCTGGTTGCCTAGTGTTTAATGTTGGTGTTTCACCACCTAATTTAAGAAAGTTGTTCATTGACAACACAGGGAGGCTGCAGTTGTCTGACCTCAATGATGGGGGTTGACACACTGTAATAATGTGAAATAAATACAGAAAAAAAATAAATGTGCAGAAGATGAAGAAAATGGCCACATTCCATCTCTTAAGATTTCAGAAAGATTGCTTTGGTCTTGATGCTGCCGTATATGAAAAATGCTCGCTTAACACCTGTGGCAAAGCAATGAAATATTGAGAGATTCCCCTAATCAAAAGTAGTCCAAACTTATTTTCTTATTATGTTTTAACCATGCAAGCATGAACTTTGTTTTTAATTATTCTTCATGATCAAGAAAATCACTGAACTGCATACTCATTTTTTAACATTAAATGGCTCACTTCACAACCATAATGTTATAGCAGCACTTAGGGATTTTGCTGGATTAAGGCTTTAGCCACTAATGCAGTCCTAACTTTTTTTGCTTTGATGTTTCCTAGACACATAATGAATTTCTAACCCCTAGGACCATTCCATTCTCCACTGAACTGTAAGCTTGGAGTTCAAGTCTATTAGATGGTCTATTTGTTACTACTTAACCTGGCAGTATCAAACTGGCATCATGTTGAATTTCTGGAAGTGAACAACAAGCTTAAATAGCTACTGAAAAGGGATGTTTTTTTGTTTGTGTGTGGGTTTTGGTTTGGGGGTTTTTTGGGGTGTGTGTGTTTTTTTTTTTTAAAAAAAAAAAGCTAGAGCTCTACTAAAAATATCACTCTCTCGCTGTAATGAAGTTCTTTTATTTTAACTTTTCTTTCCTGGTGGAGAAAATATTACAGCAAAAGCTGATTCTAACACAAACACTCGTTTTATTTTTATTGATTTCTTTTCAACAAGTGGCTAGGCAGTCACTTCTGATAAAACAGTAAGTGTAAATGGATCAGGAAATACGACCTAGCCAGTAGACTTTGGACATGATGGAAATGATGAAGGTCATTCAGGGTTGCTTGTGAAATTGTTAAATCCATAACAGTAGCATAGGCTTTTATTTAGATTGTATACTCATACATAAAGCAACACAACAAAGTACTCTAAAGTATCATGAACATATCTTGCTATCAGACATAGAAACCTCTCCCTGATTTTCATAAAATTTTTGATGTGTCTCATGACAATATTTGTCCCTATAAATAATTTAATAGATGAGTATTTTTCTTCAAACAAAAAATAATGTAAGGAAATAGATTATAAGGAATTTTTTTTCTTTACAGATGGGTATTAATCTTACTTACGTGGCAATATCACGTTTAATACATAGTTTCAAAATTTACATCAAATGAACTTAAGAATAAAGAATTTTCATCAAAACTGGGGAAGACTGGGAGAGCTTCCAATGTAAGAGATCATTGTAATTCACAGCAAAAAGGGAGCAGATGTGGACTGGAAATGTGTGGCCCCTGGAGCATTATGGTCCTCGTGCAGTAAGGATCAGTGTTTTCCACACACTTCCTACATTTCTCTTTTTACAAGGCTATTGATGTACAGCCAGGAAAAAAACAATACTATGGGAAGGTATTTGACACAAAAGGAAACACAGGACCTCTGCAGGATCTCTGATTGGCTCTTCAAGGCTAGAGCTGAAATTCTGAAATATGAATTTCTTGAAGGGGTTAATATTTTTAACAGCTCTAGAAGTTTCCCTTCTATTTATTAAATGCTGGAAAGCCTAAAGCCCCAAAATCAGTTGGCATTACAAAGCAGATAAATGCACATCATCAATTACATCTTCAGAATAACATGCTTTCTTTTTAATATGAACTAGTCTTAATTCCTCTAGAACTTAGAGGATTCAGGTCCAAGTAGCCACATAATACAGAATGTATGTTTTAGTTACCTAACAGTTATAGTAGAATCTAAGCCTCCTTTAGGGACCTCAAAAGCTCCTTTAGGTGTCTGTATTCCTTATATAAAGCCTGGAGACAGGTCATTAGGTGTTTCAGACAGGATATATACAACATCAGCCACAGCAGCTGAACAGTTTTTAACCTTTACAAGGTGTTCACCACAGAGCTATGCAGGAAATTCTGTTCCTCTCCAAATCCTGGTATTACTCACAGAGCTGAAGATAATTTTCTTCACTCAATATTCAGAATCTCCCTTCAAAAGACTGACTCAGCAGTTACTAAAGGAAAAGACATTACACCCTTTCCTTTTTTCTTTAATACTGTTTAAAGAATTTTTGCATGGAAATAAAGAATGGGGTTCAATATACTCCTCAATCTGAAGACGTTCAGCCCATCATCTTTCACTTAGCAGAAAAGTGTCCTAACCATTGGATACATCTCTTTACCCTACACTTGTTATGACTGACAATTTTAAATGTTCAAAATCAGGACAGTCTCAGATAGAGAAATTACTTTTACTCAGATGTATCAGACTTGCTCAGTACAGGCCAAAGCCCTGGTAGGTGATCAGTAATCTTCAGTATGGGAGATACTGCATTCACATGATTTATTGGTCTGTGAAAAACCAACCATTTTTTGACATTCCATCATGGTGAGCATTTTAAAATGTTGCCAGTTACAACGAGAACATAGGAAAAATATGCTTCATCTATTTTATCACATGAGGCTGAGATTTTAAAAATGCAGTATTGGACATCTCGTGTAACACAGGATGCCTGGTAACACCACCTACAGAAAACTGGAACACATTGAAGAAAAAATACAGATTTATAGCCTACAGGACCATTAGTTTCAGTGATTCACAATGACTTTTCAAGTGCAACATGATTCTCTTCCTTGTTTAAGTAAGCACAGTAGCTTCAGATCATCAGGAATGCCTTACCTTAAACATGTATAAACCCAGTGCTCTCTCTTCTCTTCTGAAGCTTATCTATGTGCAACAGAAAAGAGCTTCAAATTAAGGTTCAGGAAAATGTGTGGCAGATTAGCAATGTTGGTTTTAGGGATTAAGCCTTCATTTTTAGTGTTCTACTCAGTAGGGATGAAATTAAACAGCAAAAACAGAAATTAAGCTGGAAGTAGGGACTAGGTTGCTCAAAATTGGAAGTCCTAGTAACTTAGCAAAGTAATGCTCACCACCTGCTCACTCCCCTTCCAGCCCTGCATGTGCAGGACTGAATTCTGCATAGCAACACAGAAGTACAAATAAGATGAAAGCATAGTTTCAAAAAGGAAATGAAGAGTAATTTTTCAGATCTATGCTGAATCCTACCTAAATGGTAATCTGCTGATTGGAGTCCTCTTTCTAGTTTATTGAAAAGGGAATCCTGAATTCTTCTCAATCTAGGGAGTGTAGCATGTCCAGGTCTGGATGATGGTACCTTTCTACTCATCTTTTGTATTAGAAATAAACACTTTTTGAGATGCTTAGTCCTGGTGGTGTCTGTCAGAATTGGTCATACCCTAAGGGATGTGGGCAGGAGTTAAACAGCTAGATCAATTAAAGAAGAAAAATTTTGCATATGTTCACAATTTTGGATCGTAGATGTGGTTGTACAGATAAACGGCATAAAGTTTATTCTCTCCCTCCCCCCCCCTTTTTTTTAATATATTAAATGCCAAAAGTCTTCTTCAGTTGTGTTCCAAACTCTTATGTAGTCTTCTGGATTTTAACTTCACATATTATTCCAGACTGGCTTCTGCAGCAATAAGAAACACCGTACTTGCTCTTTAATAATTTTGTAGAACTTTTCTGTATCATTTATGTAAGCATAAGAATAAATAGTCTCTGAAATGTTATTTCATATTTTTGTATATGTTTGTGTTTTGCATAGAAAACAACATCTTCTGGCAAATCACATACCACCAACAAAATAATGTCATTTCTTCTGAGAAAAGATGTTTTGATGTCCCGGTTTCAGTTGGGATGGAGTTAACCACCTTCTCGGGAGCTATTGCAGTGCTGTGTTTTGGCTGTGGTGTGGGACTTTTCAGTTCCCCAGGCCTTGTTAGTGAAAAGGCTGGAGGGGCACAATGAGCTGGGAGGGGACACAGCCAGGCCAGCTGACCAGAACTAGCCAAAGGGATATTCCATACCATGGGACGGGCTGAGCCTGGTCTATATACCTGGGGGCTGGCCGGGGCGGGGGTCGTTGCTCGGGGACTGGGTGGGAGCAGCTGCGGGGTGCAACACCGGTTCCTCCCCTCCCGTCCTCCGGGTTTAGTATTTCCCATCCCCTTTTCACTGTAACTGTTATTGTCATAGTTATGATTGTTCTTTCATTTTTGTCCTGTTTCAACTATTAAATTGTTCTTATCTCAACTCTCAAGTTTTACATTCCTTTCCAACTCTCCTTCATCCCTTGGGGGGAGGGTGGAGCAAGTGAGTGGCTGCGGGGCACTTAATTACTAGCTGGGGTTAAACCACAACACTTGTGCACAAAAAAAACCCAGTAAAATATTCTTTTTCCAAATCTGTCAAACTTTTCAGGGGTTGGACAACAATTTTCTTTCTTCCAACTTCATAAAAAGGAGGGAGAGGCCTTTCACACTGAGGTGTCTGAGAACAATGGCCTGCAACATGCAGCTGCTCCTCACTGGTCAGGCCTGGCCCTCCTGCCCAGGAAGCCATACTGGGCAGCTCCGGCAGGTGTGCAAGGAGAAGTGTGATTACAGATAACTAAAAATAGGTTTATCTAAGTCAATTCAACCTGGAGAATAAGCTGAAGGACTGAAAGGATGATGTTAAAATATGACCGCGTATCTTTGCTGTTACTCACATGTCTTTTCTGTCATTCAGAAGAAACCTATGTAAATTGTGCTTATGCCTAAATGGACCAGTGTTAGTATACACAGTGATAACCACAGTTATTCTAGAGCAGATTATAATCATTATTGTCAAAACTGTGTTACTAAGAAAGGTTGTTCACCTGCCTTCGAATGTATTGGCTTGAATCTTGTCCGCTTGCAGGAATTGAAGTGTAGCTCTGCTAAGCCTTTAGTATTGAGACAATGCAGAGTAAGGGGGGGGGGGGGGGGGGGGGGGGGAAGAGATGTATTAACACCTTTTTTTTATAAAAAAAAGAAAAATAATCTCAAAAATTAAACATCCAGTGTCTTAATTACTTTTTTTTCCCTTTTCTGTAGTATATGCTTTGAATAAAGAAGAAAATAACCATTACTTTTGCTAAGAATTAATTTTATCTTAAAGTTTCTTAAACTTTCATGGGGATTGGACCCAAAATAGCAAAATAGCCATATAGCTAGTTCTGTACTTAATTCAGTTTTAAAGCACAAAGAAATCTTCAGTTACTGATTAATTTTCAATTTAACACATTCAGTGATCATCCAGAAAAGAAATGTTTTCTCAGAAAAGCCCCAAAAATTAAAAAAAATCAAAAAAAATCAAAAACCACAAACCCCAAACAATGCATGCAATATCCAGATAATACCAAGCCCATAGGTTCTATTTATACTATTTACAAGAAATGATAGGATTATGCTGCAATAATCATGTACATTCAATATCTTATCCATGTTCTTTTCTTTGAATATAGTTTCAGCTGTTTGTGAGCAGGTTTATTAGGACTGTTTGAGCAGTTTAATGGAATTATGACTATTGCTACTGAAATAAGCACTAGAAGAATAAGACTCATAGTGTAAAAATGTAAAGAGCAAATCCAAATTATCTCTTTTTTATCATTTTTTTTTTAACATCTTTATGGTTATAATGATTTATATAAGAGGAAAATAAAACAACCAAAAAACGCTCCCAGATTTTTTTTGTTTCATTTGTGTTGTCTTTTCAGTACCAGCTCCCATGGCTGGGATCTGATATAACAACCCTTCCTAGTATTTTAATTTATTGATGTTGGTCTACATTTTTTAATACTTGAAAACTCCACAGCTTTGGGAGAGAGATATTTTTTAAAAAGTCACTCAGGATATGATCACTTAACTTAGTTTTTAATAGTGGATGATTTAATCAAGAAGATAGGTGAAACTGTTTGATACAATATACATTATCTCTTTCTGTTCTAAGGTGCAATGTGATAGGTGAATGTTCGCATTTCTCACAATACACATTTTCAGATTAAACCTCTTGATACAGCCCTAAGCAAAGTCCATATGTTGTGTAGGTTGTGTAGTTTTAAAGTCTTAATTACTTTAAAAGATTTAAGGTTCAAATAGGCTTTAGTGTAACCCATACTGGCTCCTGGTAATACATTTGCATTTCAAACTGAGATACCTGCTTACCTTAAAACTACAAATCAAGGTAATTTTCTTTGCCCACAGCTATTTGCTGGTGTGCAGACTGAGAGTAAAGCAATTTTGAAGAAAGAGCACGATTTTAAGCAGTTGTTTAATGTGAAGGCTAAGATTTTTGAACAAAGTAGTTAACATTGGTTTCCTGACATAAAACTTTAAAGGCATTTTTCATGCTGAAAAATCCACAACACCAAGTAAAAAGGAAAGCAACAGAAATAAATGCTTAGAATTGAAGTAGTATTACTTATATATTTTCAGGACAATAACTTTTCAACATACATTTACTTTCCACAGTTCAGTTAAAATATCCTTGAAAGCAGTTTTTTCATTTGCCAGCAATACCTAATATCAAGACTGTATTAAATTAATACATTCTTAAAAATATTGAAGCATTATATATAGCACACATAGGAAACACATAATTCTTTGTATGTGCTGCTCAATAGTGAAAAAGTGATTGTCTTGTCTTGTTTGCCAATAATGTCATGTTTCCGTGATTGCGTGAAAGTCTAATTCTATAAAAGACTTATTTGAAGAAACTCTGGCTACATATATATGGGCAAGTTGTACAGCTTAGTGAGGAGCAGAACCATAAAGCAAAGCGAGTGGGTGAAGACAAAGAGAAGAGTCTCTTCAGAAGCTCACCCATCATCTCATCTAAATTACTGGTGTAAATATACCCAGATCTGTGCCCCAGAAGCAAGATCTGCCCAGCAGCATTTGGAAGTGTAGGCACCCAAATAAATTACCTAGTTTATGAGGTGATATTGAGGAAAAGTTACTCTTTTTTCACAGTAATTCCCAGAAGCCCTGACACCTTATGTAAAGATTTTCCTTTCCCCCATATGAAGTAATGTAAATGAGAAAAGCAATACTAAGTTTACTTACTTAGCCATGAAAGTTGTGCTGACCATAACCACCAAATATGACTGTTACAATAGTTCTATTTAAATTTAAGCCTACTATTCAGAAGTGATGAAATGATCAAAAGGAATGCAAAGAGTTATTAGGGAATAAGAGTAAATCAGACAACATCAATTTGGCACTATATAAAACCATGATGTGCCCTCATCTGAAAGGGGCAAATCTGAAAAGCAGAATATGTTGTGCTGTATAAAAACAGATGTATGTTATTCACCTAAGCATAAAAGTACCCTAAAGAAATGTATATGAAGCATAAGGACATTTTAGTTTAATTCCGGGCTTTTATTTTCTTTCTTTCTCTGATTTGCTTTCCTATATTTTCTTATTTTCCTCTTTAAGCTTATCAAAGCTAAATCAACCTATATATCAAAGCCAAATCAACCTATATTTCTGTGTCCACATGTTCACATCCTGTATGAAATATGAATAAAAAAAAAGTAAAAGAATGAAAAAGTATCTGGAGTGCCTTTTCATAGTAACATTGGCAAAATTTTCTCTTAAGAGCTTCTGTTTGACTTGGACGTTTCTGCTGTGCAAGTAAACACCTATTCAAACATGAACAATGCAATAAAGTCAGGATAACTTGGCATTCAAATTATCCTTCTCATTAATTTTATTATTTAAAAGAAAACTGAGAGATGTACCTTGACTAATGAAACCTAGGCAGGGCCAAGAGCAATGGCAGGAGATTTAAATGCAGTGTAACTGAAACTACCACTCAGTTGCCAAGAGAGGCAGCTCCAGTGCCGGCAGGACGTGCAGCAGAGTGCTCCAGCATGGCACACAGCAGTTTCCTAAACCAGGGGAACGTCATGGGGAGCAAGACAGATGCTGGGAGCCCACAGTTTGCGAGTCAGCAGCTGTTGGGGACCTACGCAGGGCTAGGAGCAATGGTGGCCAAGACTGCCACATGTATAAAAGAAGCCCTTGATGAGTGCAATCAAGCAGGATTGTTGACAACACGGTACAGTGTGGCAGTTTGCATGACAGCCCAGCAGATCCACCCAGCAGAAAGCTACACCTTTCTAAGCTCTGCACCCACCACAACTGACACAGCTGTCCAGAGAGATCTCTGGTGGGAACACATGACCACCCAGGTGCCAAGCTGCCAGCTGTGCCCTGCTCTTATGCCAGTACCAGATGGCAAGAGTAAATATATCTGCGGGAGGTGTGCCTCCTCGGCTTAGTGATGAGCTTCAGGGGGAGGTGAATAGGCTGAGGAGTATCAGGGACGACAAGAAAGAAAGAGACTGCTGCGATCACCCTTTACCTTCCCTGAGACAAGCCCAAAAGGCAGACAGGACACATAATGCAGACAATTCCCTATCCTTTCTCTACCTGGATGAACACAGTGATTTCAGGGATAGAGGGCAGTGGGAAAAAGTTCCTGCCTGGTGCTGCAGGCACATCTCCTCTCTGAGTACCCCACCTGCCCAGGTGCCCTTGCATGATAGGTAGGAGGCTCTGCAAGTGGAACTCAAAAATAATGAGGATAACAATTTACCAAGCTTAGAGGTGTCACTGAGATTAAGTTTGCCTACACCATGCATCAAAACTGCTTCCATAAAGAAGAAACACCGGCCATTGTCACAGGAGACTCCCTTCTGAAAGGAATAGAAGGCCCAATATGCAGACCTGACACACTTAGGAAAGTCTGCTAGACTCCCTGGGACCTGGGTTAAAGACGTTAAAGCTTCCTTCACTGGTACAGCCCTCAGATTATTATCCATTCCTGATTTATCAGGTAGGCAGCGATAAAGTTGCAGCAAGAAGTCTGAGGGCAGTCAAGAGAGACTTCAGGGCCTTGGGATGACTGGTTAAGGGATCTGGAGCACAAGTAGTGTTCTCCTACACCCTTCTAATTGCAGGGGATGACGGGGGAAAACTGCAAGAGCCAGAAGATTGATACCTGGCCTGAGCCTGGTGTCACTGACAGAATGTTGGGGTTTTGATCATGGGTGGCTTTACATGACACCAGGCCTGCTGGCAACAGATGGCGTACCCCTGTCTCAAGAGGAGAAAAGGGTCTTTGCACAGGAGTTAGCAGGGCACATTGAAAGAGCTTTAAACTGGATTAGAAGGGGGAAAGGGATAAAACCAGGCTCGCTGGAGATAGGCCCAGGGGCATTACGCCAGAGTTTGAGGGAAGGTGTGTAAGCAAGGTCCTTTGGTCTGCAATCTCAGTGGAGGTAGGAGATGGAGATCCATGTGGCAGCAAAGATGCAAGAGTCATTGATGGGCTAGGAACCACGGAAGCACCTGAGAATGGTCACGTAGGGATCAGGGCTTCCTCTGCCACAAATGTGGCAGAATCAACAGCCCAACTGAAATGCATTTACAGCAGTGCATGCAAGATGAGCAACAAGCAGGAGGAGCTGGAAGCCACTACCCAGCAGGAAAACAATGACATAGCTGCCATCATGGAAACATGGTGGAATGACTCACACAACTGGAGTGCTGCAGTGGATGGCTATAAACTCTTCAGAAGGGACAGGCAAGGAAGGAGAGGCGGAAGCGTAGCCCTATGTGTTAGGGAGTGTTTTGACTGTCTAGAACTTCATGATGTTGATGATAAGGTTGAGTAGTTACAGGGAAGAATCAGAGGGAGGGCCAACAAGGCAGATATCATGGTGGGAGTCTGTTATAGCCCACCCAACCATGATGAAGAGGCAGATGAAATATGCATTAAGCAGCAGGGAGAAGCTTCCCAGTCACTAGCCATTGTTCTCATGGGGGACTTACCAGATGTCTGCTGGAAACACAATACAGCAGAGAGGAAATAATCTAGGAGGTTCCTGGAGTGTGTGGAAGATAACGTCCTGACACAGCTGGTGAGGGAGCCTACTAGGGAAGGTGCCCACCTGGACTTGTAGTCTTCTATGACAAGGTGACCTGCTGTGGATGCTGTCTGCCTAGACTTTACTAAAGCCTTTGACACCGTTTTCCACATTCTTCTGGAGAAACTGGCTGCTCACGGTTTAGCTGGGTGTACTCTTCACTGGGTTAAAATCTGGCTGGATGGCTGGCCAAAATGTGGTGGTGAATGAGTTAAATCCAGCTGGTGGCCAGTCACAATGGTGTTCCCCAGGGCTCAGTAGTGGGGTAAACCCTGTTATAATAATTCTATCAATGATCTGGACAAAGGGATGGAGTGCACCCTCAGTAAGTTTGCAGATGACACTAAGGTGGGCTGGAGTGTTGATCTGCTTGAGGGTAGGAAGGATCTGCAGAGGGTTCTGTATGGGCTGGATTGGTAAGCCAAGGCCCATTGTACCAGGTTCAACAAGGAGAAGTGCCGGGTCCTGCACTTGGGTCACACCAACCCCACGCAGCGCTACAGGCTTGGGGAAGAGCGGCTGGAAAGCTGCCTGGTGGGAAAGGACCTGGGGGTGCTGGCTGACAGCTGGCTGAACATGAGCCAGCAGTGTGCCCAGGTGGCCAAGAAGGCCAGCAGCATCCTGGCTTGTGTCAGAACCAGTGTGGCCAGTACGGCCAGGGAAGTGATTGCCTACCTGCACTCAACACTGGTGAAGCCGCACCTCGAACCCGGTGTTCACTTTTGGGCCCTTCACTACAAGAAAAACATTGAGGTGCTGGAGTGTGTCCGAAGAAGGGCAATGAAGCTGGTGAAGGGTCTGGAGCACAAGTCTTCTGAGGAAGAGCTGAAGGAACTGGGGTTGTTTAGTCTGGAGGAGGCTCTGTGGGGGATCTTTTTGATCTCTACAACTACCTGAAAAGAGGTTGTAGGCAGCTGGGGTTGGTCTCTTCTCCCAGATAACTAGTGACAGCACAAGAGGAAATGATGTCAAGTCATGCCAGGAGAGGTTAAGATTGGATGAAGGGAAAAATGTCTTCACTGAAAGGGTGGTCAAGCATTGGGAAAGGCTCTGCAGGGAGGTGGTGGAATCACCATCCCTGGACGTGTTTAAATGTCGATGTTTTGCTTAGGGTCATCATTCAGTGGTATACTTGGCCGTCCTAAGTTAACAGACTTGGCTGGACTCGATCTTAAAGGTCCTTTCCAAGCTAAATGTTTCTGTGATCCCATGATTTCGACTGTCGTTGTTTAACTCCAGCTGGTAACTAAGTACCACACAGCTACTCACTCATTTCCCCGACACCTAGAGTGATGGTGAGGAGAATCAGAAAGGAATTTATAGCTCGAAGGCTGAGATAAGAACAACTTAATTAGTAAAGCAAAAGCCGAATACACAAGCAAACCAAAATAAGGAATACATTCCCCACTTCCCATGAGCAGGCAGGTGTTCAGCCATCCCCAGAAAAGCTGGGCTCTACCATGTGTAACAGTTACTTGGGAAGACAAATGCCATCAGCCCAAATGTCCCCCCATCCTTCTTCTTCCCCCAGCTTATATATACTCAGCATGGCGTCATATGGTATGGAACACCTCTTTGGCTAGTTCAGGTCAGCTGACCTGGCTGTGTCCCCTCCCAATTTCTTGTGCCCCTCCAGCCCTCTCACTGTCAGGGCCTGAGGAACTAAAAAGACTTAGTACAAACACTACCCAGCAACGACCAAAAGCATCAGTTGCTATCAACACTGTTCTCACACCAAATCCAAAACACAGCACTGCACCAGCTACTAAAAAGAAAATTAACACTGTCACAGCCGAAACCAGGACAATGATGTACCTGAAAAGAAATTTTAAAACAGTTTGAGAATATCTATATATGTTTAGGGCCAAAGTTCTTTTGAATTCTGGGTATCTAGACACCTAACTGTGTTTAATAGCAAATCAGGCTGGCTGTAGCATTCTAGATGAAGCCCATTTTATTTCAAGGATGAGAAACAATGAGCAATAGATTTCTTGATGCACTTACCTCAAAGGTAGCCCAGTCAAGCCAAGGTGCACATGTCATCCATTCAGGACTTGTTTATCTGGAAGAAATTATTTTTCCTTTTCATGAGAGCATTTGGAAAAGTTTTATGGCTCTCTACACTGCAATTCTTTCATTGAGTTTCTCCCTGCAGAGTGGTAAGTGACAATGACTAAGTGAGAGAAAGCAGTGGTACTGGGAATTTTTACAAGTACAACTCTGGATCCACTAGTCCCATCCAACTTCTGTCTCCTTCTAAAATCTGTCTGCATTCTGATACACACTGAACTCCAATGAAATTGCCACCCATTGATGTGACTGGGGTTTTTTTCTGAGATATGGAAATAAAAAATGTAACTTTATTTCTAGTTTCTGTGCTTCCTGTGTGTCAGGGACAGGATATGATCTGCTAGACTTTGCTCCCCAAATGTCTGTAAGATTTACTATATGCTCGAGAAGGATTAAACCTCAATACTCAGTATACAATGTTTCAAATATACCAGGAAATACCTGGGATAACAGATAATTTATGTTTAATTAACATAAATTGACACAGTTTTAGGTATAAATAGTTCATAAATTCCCGGTAACAGAAGTGTCAAAAAATATGTTAACTCTGTCTGCTAGTATTCTGCAGCCTCTGAAACCTAATGTGGCACATGAAAAGCAAGTAAACACATTCAGGTTACCTAGAGAGTTTACAAAACACAGGCTTGTGTGATCTAGGCTGTCAGCAAAATAAGGATAGAAAGAGACATTCCTCATTCCAAATTAAGCACACAGTCAACAACCAAAATCCATGCTATCACTTACTCTCTTTTTCTAGTACCAATACTCTGCTTTTAAGTTCAGAATCACTGGTCTGTCTTAGAATTACAAGTTGCTTTCTTGGGTATTCATTGTTGTGGAGTGTAAATGCCTACCATCTAAATGCAACTTGGATCATTTACATGCATACAGCAATCTGGAATGGAGACAAACCCCAAGCTGTGCTTTGAAAAAAAACCTCAACCACATACTGAAACTCAGCCTCAGGAAGAATACTTAATCCTGGCAATAATATCTGAATATCAAAACTTAAGCTAAGGACAAACTCTGTAGTCTGCCAAAGATTTTATTTCTATAGAGCAGTAAATATGAGCAACATGCATTCTTCAAATATAAACAGGGGTTTTTTTCATTTTAAGAAAAAAAATAATGATTGTAAGAGTATATATAACATGACAGTTAGTGATTCCTGGAATAGATGTATTGTAACTAGAAACTATCAAATACATCTTTTGACCATTTTTTGATTGATTTGGTGTTAGGTATTTTGTTTTCTTTTTCCTATTCACTCACCCTTAAAACTTCTATAGGAACATTTAACCTTAGTTTCACAGTCACACTGGGAACATGTACAGGAATGAATTTTAGATCTACATATGCAAATAATAATTTTGAAACTCCTGTGGAATTATCTATTCAAAAACTGGCGGAAAGGGAGGGAAGAACTAGGAAATTTATTGTTGTATATTATAAAGTTGTATGTTATAAAATGTATAATGTAACAAACAGTCAGCTCAGACTGTCAGCCCATTAATTACATAAAAATGTTTTTACAATGTAAGGGAAATCAAGACTAAGATAAAAATAAGGAATGAACCCAAATCTCAGGTTTAACATAAATAGTTAAAAAAGGCATTGAGATTATTTGGCAAAATAGGAGAACAGTACAGGAAACAGGTAAATTAAAAGCATATTAAAATTAAACCTGCTTCATGAGCATAGAAAAGAAGGGTATGCTGTAGTGTTAGTAACCCCTTTTTATATTCCCTAATTTTACGGTAATACAAAACAACCCAAACCAACAAAAAACCCCACACCACCATCATAAAGCAAAACAGGCTTTATTGTCACATCTGCCACTTTCATTGTGTCCTGAAATGCCAGCAGCCTTTGTTGGACCTTCACCTTTCTATCATGTGAAATGACAAGAACAGACCAACAACAGAGAAGAACCTGGATGACACTGCTGTCACCGACAGTTTCAGCTAAGTCATGAACAACAGTCCAGATGAGATTCAGAGCCCTGAAATGTAGATGTTTAAAGCAGAGCTGCCTATGTATAAGCTAGGTATCTGAGCTTCCATCAAAGGCAATGGAGATGAGGTGAAAACAGTTAATGGAGATTAGTGAGCTGTTTAACTTACACTAAAGTAAATAATTACATTTCAACGTTTTAAGAGCTCTCTAGGTTTCATTGACTGGAGCTCTGTCCACTGCCTCTTTCACAAAAGCAAGCTTGAACATTTAGCTGATGTTGACATCTGGACATACATAAAGGAAGCATAAGCTGTATCCTTAATTGCAGTTGTGACCTTGATCATGCTCCTGCCTTTTTCCTCCTATCTTTTTAACTTGACCATATTATTTTTTATTGCTTTTCTTTCACATTTTGCTGTCTGTTGAAAAAAACTGACTTTGTTAATTAAATCAGATTTTGCAACACCTTTTTGTATATCGGCGGGCTAAACCACAGCAAAAATTAGTGTCTTAAACAGGTGTGGCTACTGGAACTCCTCCAGATCCAAATGTCTGTCAAGATGATGAACGAGCACTATAACTGTCTTGCAGGAAAGCTGTTAACAGGATTCAGCATTGAAACAGAAGGCAACCTTCATCTTTCACACTTTTTTCACCTTATCCTTTCATGTGTATTTGTTTTGTTTCATTTTAAAGGAAAAAGCACAAGATCAAAACTACCACAAATTTTAGTAATCTTAGTAGACTTAATCAGATAAATTGAATAGAATAGACTATTTCATTTGGAAGGGACCTACGATGCTCATCTAGTACAACTGCCTGACCATTACAGGGCTGATCAAAAGTTACAGCCTGTTGTTAAGGGTGTTGTCCAAATCCCTCCTAAGCTCTGACAGGCTTGGAACACTGACCACCTCTCTAGGAAGCCTGTTCCAGTCTTTGACCACCCTCCCAGGAAAGAAATGCTTCCTAATGTCTGGTCTAAACATCCTCTGGTGCAGCTTTGAACCATTCCCACCACATCCTATCAGTGGATAACTGGAAGAAGAGACCGACACCTCCCTCTCCTCTTCCCCTCCTCAGGAAGCCATAGACAGCAAGGAGGTCACTCCTCAACCTCCTTTTCTTCAGACTACAGAAACACAGTGTCCTCAGACACTCCTCATAGGACATTCCGTCCAGCCCTTTCACCAGCTTTGTTGCCTTCCTCTGGATACATTCAAGGACCTTCACATCCTTCTTAAATTGTGGGACTGAGAACTGCGCACAGTGCTCAAGCTGAGACTGCACCAAGGCTGAATACAGCAGGGTAATGATGTCTTTTGACTGGCTGGTTATACTGTGTTTGATGTACCCCAGGATGTGGTTTTCCTTCTGGCTTCCAGGGCAGACTGCTGGCTCATCCTGAGCCTGCTGCCAGTGCCACAGGTCCCTTTCTGCAGGGCCAGTCTCTCCCAATTCATACTTATGCTTGGCATTACTCCATCCTAGGTGCAGAATCCAGCACTTGGACTGGTTTAATTTCATGCTACTGATGATTGCCCAGTGCTCCAATCTGTCTAGATCCCTCTGCACGGCCTCCTTTCCTTCAAGAGTCAGCAGCACATCCCAGTTTAGTATTATCAGTAAATTTGTTAGTGGTGCATTCAACTCCTGCACCCAGATCATTGATAAATATATTGAACAGAACTGGCCCTAGAACTGAGCCCCAAGGAACACCACTGGTGACTGGTCACTAGCCAGATGCAGCCCCATTCATCTCAACTCTGTGCTCTGCCCTTCAGACAGTTCTTCCCCCAGTGCACCATGAACTCACACAACCCACAGTTGATTGTCCAGAAGGATGCTGTGAGGGACAGTACAAAAAGCCTTACTAAAAGCTGGAAAAAACTTTACCCATGACCTTCCTTTAATGCACTAGGTGGGTGAACCTATCATAGAATGATACCAAATTAGTTAAACATGACTATTCTTTTGTGAATCCATGTTGACTGTTTCTGTTCATTCTGAATATAACAAGGAGATAAAATAGGGTTGTCAAACTGAAACCCACCTTTTTGTTTTTAATTTTTTGTTTGCTTTTCTTCATTTTTTGTGTCTTCCAGTAAAAATGTAAAAGTGTTTCAAGATGTTAGCTTGCTGTGAGCATTTGCAGTCTTTCTACACCAAACATCACTGTTCAACTACCTAACATCAGTAACAGGATCATAATAATATATATTTGGCACTTGGGATATTATACTAAAACTGATACCCAAAATCAAATATATATCACTGCCAAAATACAAGGTAACATATATTTTGTTTTACTGCAGTAGCAACTAATATATTTAAGAGTCCAAAGCACTAATGTAAATGTTCTAAATTAAAACTTGAGAGATTTTAATGACACTTACTTGTCCATAAACAAAGGAGAAAACCAGTAGAGTCAGAATCTAATTTTGTGAGGATCAATCCATGCTTCTTTCAGAATTTTTCAGTATCCACCAGCGGGAAGCCACCGAGTGTCACTGAAGTGCACGCTTTGCATCATTTCAATCCCATGTCAGAAATGGTAGCTAACAGACGCAACCAGCAGGTGCAGCAGTTTGCACAGCAGTTTCTGGGCATGGCTTTGAGATCTTTTGAGAATATATTTTGGGATCATCAGAATTCTGGAGGAACCTCAGAAAAGGATAACTACAGAAGGCTGAGACTTCTAGCAGACTCTGGTTGCTATTAAAGAGCTGTGAGCTGCTCTTGAACAAAAGATGCTTAGAGCTTTCTTTTCCACCTGACAACCGATTAAGGAAAGTCAAGCGTCTCTTCAGCAGATGCTAAGCAGAGGCCTAGAACACAGCAAAGAAATACTTGGTCAGTGTCCTGGAAGCAGGTGATGGGCTGAGAGCTGCATTCAATGAAACCAGAGCTGCCTGAGCTTGAGCCACACAGCAGCTCTAGTGGAAAGAAGCAAGGGACTGCAGTGGACAACTCTGTGATGGGGATGGAGGCCCCAGTCTGCCATCCTGCCCCCTTGTCTAACAAGGTTACTGATGGACAGGAGCTTGAATCCAGGACATTGTAGAGAGACTTGTCATGGTTGTCCAGCCCTTGAGCTACTTCTGTTGGTATGCCATAGGGAAGAGATACCCTCCAGAGGAATCTTGACAGGCTTCAGTAGTGAGCCCATGGGAACCTCATGAGGTTCAACAAGGCCAAATGCAAAATCCTGCAACTGTGTCAGGGCAATCCCCAATATCAATACAGGCTGGGGAATAAATGGATTGAGGGCAGCCCTGCAGAGAAGGACTAGGGAATACGGGTGGATAAAACATTAGAGATGAGCCAGCAATGTGCCCTTGCAGCCCAGAAAGCCAATTACATCCCAGGCTGCATAAAAAGAAGCGTGGCCAGCAGGCCAAGGGAGGTGGTTCTATTGCTCCACTCTGCTCTCATGAGACTCCACATGGAATACTGCATCCAGCTCTGGAGTCCTCAGTACAGGAAGGACATGGACCTGTTGCAGCGGGTCCAGAGGAGGGCCATGAAAATGATCAGAGGGATGGAACACTTCTCCTGTGCAGAAAGGCTGAGAGAACTGGAGGTTGTTCAACCTGGAGAACAGAAGGCGACAGAGAGAACTCATTGCAGGCTTTCAACACATATGGTGGGTTGTAAGAAAGACGGAGAAAGACTTGTTAACCAAGCCTGTAGTGGTAGGACAAGGGGCAACAGTTTTAAACTGAAAGAGGTTAGATTTAGATTGGACATAAGGAGGACATTTTTTACAGTGAGGGCACTGAGGCACTGGAACAGGTTGCCCAGAGAAGTTATGGATGCCCCATTACTGGTACCGTTCAAGGTCAGGTTGGATGGGGCTTTGAGCAGCCTGGTCTAGTGAAAGATGTCTTTGCCCATGGCAGGGTAGTTGGAACTAGGTGGTTTCTGAAGGTGTCTTTCAACCCAAATCATTCTATGATTCTACTGACCCCTGCTGCTCTTCTGCATGGACACCAACAATACCACCACAGGAGACCTGGATTGAAGTAAATGTGGCAACATGGCCCTGGGGGGTTAGGGTCAAGCACATAGAAGATCAAGTGGGTTTATCCTCAGTCTTACTGGTCACTGTCACCTGAATCCTGGAAAAGTGTTAGAGTAAATAGTTTGGGGAAATTATTTCCAAACTTTTTAAGGACAGGAAAGCAATTAGGAGTGATCATCATGGACTTTTGTCGAAAGAATCATGTTTGGTCAACCTCAAAGCCTGTTATGAAATAACTACAAGTATCTTGATGTTATCAACACACCTTGTAGTTAGAGAAACTTTTTTCACAGACATGTTTATGCACCTCAAAAACTCCACCCCCAAAAAGGCTCAAAAATGCTTTGTGCTGCACTTCTTACTGTTTTGAATAATGAAAAATTGTTTGCAATACAGTGTGAGGAAACAATGGGAGAAAATACACAATGTAAGCCACATTGTCACTTTGCCACACAATAAATGAAAGAAAATTCCTTCCTTACCACATTTGATGCTACATTTTATAATCCAAATACATCCTTGTACAACATACTGTCATCTTTATTTTGAATCTCTGGCAACATCTGAGTCACTTCTGTCCTTTTCCCTGAAAGAAAAGAAACAGAGAAGCAAATATTTATGAAGAGGAATTAAAGGAACAGTATAAATACCAGTAACGTTTTATAAAGGGAAAACAAACAGGAGACTGAGAACATTCAAGTTAGCATAACACACTAGGAAGAGTCTCTTTCTTACATTAGCCTTGTGTTTCTGAAGGGCACCACAGGGCAAGGATGAGCTGTTCTTATTACGGCTAACTTTAATAAGACATCATTACTCTTATTCCAACATTTCACCCAAGAGACAAGGTTAAAACCCCTAGAGTGGGCTTTGCAAAAATGCTGTTGAAAAATTATTGTTAAATCAAGTGCTGATAGAAAATGGAGGAGGCTTAAGAGGAAGCTGAATGACATAAGAAAAAAACTCTTTCAGTAGGGTACAGAGGATCAAGAAAATAGTAATTGAATCATAGGTATTGCCTGACCAGGATTAATTTCTTGACTTCAAAAGCAGAGAGAAGTTGGTTAAGGCTCAATTTTTCTCTGTCCATTTTCTCTTGCAGCTTCTGTGATGTTATCGTTTTTGGTCAAAAGTAAGGCGAGTATTGAATTTTCACTAATACTATTACTATTATTGATTTTGTATTAATTTCCAAATATTTCTTTTATTATAGCAAGCTCTATTAGGTCTATGGTGCCTTTTATTTTTCTAGAGCTTTATAATTTACCATAAGTAAAATACACAGTTAACTAGAATCTTTATGATATTTGTAAAAGGTAATGAAAATTATATGTACAAATACAAATAGACACAAGTTTTGGAAGTTTTTTTCATGATTTTGTAATTTAAATGAGATCTTAATCCTATCAAAAAGCCCCAAACAAAGGTTAAACAAACAAAAGAACAAATAAATAAGCAAGCTGTCAAAACTCAAGACATTTTAGTCTTTCCGATCTAGTAAAGGAATTTCCTTAAGGTAAGGCATGAACCACGAGTTCATTCATCATTGGACTTTGATTCATATGCTTAACACTACCTTTATAATACTTTCAAGCCTGTATGGGTTTAAATTACTTCAATGTTCAGATGAGTGCCTCTTATTTGTACTATGGAGAGATGACATTTAAATTTCCTATTCACTAAATAAAATTGGTACTACTTGAAAATGGTAGCATAACTTACAGTGTTTAAAATACAGCTTTGCACAGTTTTCTGTTATATATCTAAGTCTAAAAATTATGAAGTTACCAAATATTGTTAACTAAACAACTTAGAAAAATAAAGTATCAATTGTATATTTTATTTTATGAAAACATTGAGTCATTATTATTAATGAAATTATAACTATACAATGCACTATTATCTAACTTTATAATGGCTATATATATAAAAATATACAGAGAGATATAATCTATTTTATAATCTTGAGCTTGTGTGAGATCTTTCCTGTGGAACAGGAAAAATCCATCAACAGCTAACTAACAGATGATTCAAATGTATTTTGTAATTTATTCCTTTTTTGGTACTGGAGGAGTTAGTATGGTGCCCTTCCATGCAGAAAGAGAATGTACAGGTATCAAAAATCGCATCTGTGTTTTAGTAGGTAACCATTAGTTTTTACAAAGATTTGCTACCTTGTAAATTATCATGACTTTTGATTGTGCATTTTCTAAATATAGGAAGAACAAAATCTCAAATATATGCTCAATCAGTCATTAAGAAATATATTATAAATATTTTTCTATTATTACTTACTTCTTGTATGAGGAGGATCTATAGGTACTATCAAAACACACCACAAATAACTTTTCCTATTTCACATATCTTAGGTAGCTAGAGAAATCAAACAGAATTCACCAAAAACCTCTTGTAAATGTGTAACTTATAATATGGTAGACTTTATTCTTTTGAAGACTTCTTATTTCAGTTGGGGTAATTTACTTCTGCCTTTCATTTACATAGCAAAATAGCAGTGAAAATGCTGTCATCTTTCACAGGAATTTGGTGAGGGGGAGAAAAAATTTAAACATTACAATATATTCAAGTATGATAATAGTGGCTATGCAAAGGAAGTATTGCTACCTGCTTTCACAGTCTTCTAGAACCTCTAAACAGATGCTGAACTCTAAGCATCTGCATAAACCCATCACTGCTATGCAAGGCAAGTGAATGTTTCCAGTAATATAATTCCTACGGGACCAAACCTCAACAGAAGTTCCTGGTATAAACAGAAAATGTAAACAGATAAAGCTTTTACCAACCTGAATGAAAGCTATAGACTTTTTTTAATTCAAAATCCTCTAAATTCATATAATCTGGGGCTCGTGATACTCATGTCATAGCTGACATTCTAAAGAGTGATTCTTCCGATATTCTTGAGCTTTCTCTTTCTGATTATCCATCTGTGTTTTAATCTTTCTGAAAATGATATTCAGTTACAAGCTAAAAGCTGTTAATGGATGTGAACAAATGGGAAAAAATGTGACAATATGGTAAATCTGAGCTCCCTTTCATTTCTGAACAATAGCATCTTACTTAAGCATGAAGAAAACTTATGAGTCTAATGAATGTCATGTGCCACATTTTTGCCATCATTTATAAAGCCAGCTTCAGAAAGGTGACACATAGCAGGATCTGTTAAAGTATTAGCATATATTATTGCCATCTTTTTTTCATGTCTGTGTGTGTAAAACAAAGCAGAGTTTTGTGATGAAAATGTTAGTTGTGACAGTAAGCCCGTTTGGAAAAGTACACTACGCTTCTCTTTCCTTTTGTTCACTAACTCAACAATCCTTCCATTAATTTCTCCAATTCTGATGTTCTTTTCATGAAACCATCTTTGTCCTATATTTATGCCTAAACACACTTTAATTCAAGAAAAATTAACTAAAAATGTCACCTCTTAAAATAAAAAGCATGTGCTATCGCAAGAAGTTGCTGATTTCTACATTGCCAAATGTATACTGGTGCCTGCCACCACTGTTGGATCAGATTTATTTCTGCTCCCAATGGTATATGGCAGCTAGAATATGATTCTAGTTTGCGTTCTATGTGTGCGTGAAATTATGGAGCCATCTTGTTTTCAAAGGAAAAACCAAAAATTTTGTCTCAGACAAGTTACCCAAACAAAAACCTGCTGCAGCAGCAGATGAGTGATTATGTAGTGATTTGTAGCATAATTACTTATGAGAGACTTAACGGTTTATGTTGCTGGCTTGATATCAGTCAACTGTTTTACATAGTCTCTTATCTTTTTACCCATTTTAACAAACATAAACCTTTCCAGTCTCCTTAACTGCAAGTCCTAGACTGCTTACTATATATTAAATCATCAGATAAATAGAGTGAATCTTGGTATTCAGACAGGAAATCAGCAGGAGTTACTGTACTTTTGACTGCAAAGACAAGCATAAGAATTAATATTTAATAGGATGTCCACTTAGGATACTCTAAACATTGTTACTGGCACTTGTCCAGCTAAAAAAACAGAAGGGGGAGGAAACTACACACTGCTTATTTTAATTAGGTGAAATTATGTGGTTCAATAAAGCATGACAGCCTGCATAATGAAAGAAGAGACCCGTGTTTATGAGAGAATTATTGATGGCAAAAATGTTGGCAGCATGCATGTTTTACTGAGACAGTCGAAAGCCATTTTATTATCTTTTCATTCATAATTTCCTGCAACATGCTTCAATGTGTGAATCGATAACAAGACCATGTGGTGGGAGAACCTTTTACTTTTTTTTTATAAAAAAGAACAAGATCATTTTTCTTCTTCATTTCAGAACTAAATGTTGTTGACTTTCATAGACTGATGTAAAACAAGGTAGAAGAAAGAAAAAAAAAAGACAAGAGAACACTTGAAAGCTGTTTATTCTGTTAACTAGGATAGTACATGTGTGTTTTGGGGGAGGGAGGGACTGTAAATGTGAAAAATGAAGGCTGGGGTCTGATCAGTACAATAAATTGTAGGTTTTGCACTATAGAGAAAATAGTTGTCTGACTACAGTTTACAATAGAACTAGAATATGCATTCTGCTTGCTGTATTTCATCAAAAGAAATTTCACACAAAGCTAAAAAAATTCTTACATGGAAAATAGAGGCTATATTGGTAAAATTAACATTTAATTTCTTAGAAATGCAATGTTAGCATTTCCCTAAGATTTAGGGAAGCAGAAGTGCAGAAAGGAAAATAAAGGCTAATACATGAAATATGTAATAATATGTCAACTTTTAAACAAATAAAAGTATTTTGAAAACACTACTCAGTAAAAAAATCTACAAAAAGTTAATTTTCTAAATAAATATTGGGAAGAAGTATAAATGAACATTTTCACTAAAAAAAAATCCTTTTAGATAAGATGCTCTTTCACTTAGAAAAGAAATATAAATTAATATTTCTAGGCAGAACCAGCTTTATTATCTTTATAATTTACATTAAGGTACAATCAGCCTACTTATATTTCTATTACAGCAAATAATTTAAACCCCTTATCCCAGCCTAACCTCCAGAAAAATAAATGGCATTTGTCCTTTTTCAGATGTAATGGATTTTAATATCAGTATTGTCCATATCAGCATATGGACTAAAATGCTGCAGCAAAAATCCTTTTGTTCCTGCAAGAAAACTTAAAAAAGAGACTGTTCTCTTGAAATATTTAAGTGGTAGTTCATACAAACATACACACACACAGAGGCATACAAAGTACTCTGCTTTTAGAGGAACTCCTGCCTAGAGCAACCTTCCATGAAACCTTAACAGTAAAATATGGAGTGAGGCAGAGGAATGAGAGAAGAATGTGGTTCTGGCATCCACTTTCCGCTGAGCTCAGAAGTCAATGGAAGTTACATTATCCAAGGTCTGATGCAGGTATTCAGCATAACATTTCTTGTTGTGGTCTAGATTTAAAGGGGGCAACATTTTGTTGAGAAAATATCTTACCTATATGGCAGGCAGCTGTAGGGGATGGAAGGGCAACTACTTTTGTTGTGTCCTAGGCACCATGATATCTAGCAGCTGATTCTTACATACTTGTTTTCCTGTTTTGTTTTTTTTTATTTGTTTGGTTTTTGTTTGGTTTTTTTTTTCTTTAAGTTGAATAAGCAAATTTCCAAGCAAATCTTTATTAAAGCTATGTCATAAGACTGCCTGCAAATGTAATCTAGATAGCAAGGCTGGTTAATGAAATTAAGAAGTCCCAACAAAACTTTGTCACTTGATTGTGTAAAATAATTGACTTCAAACAAGCCCTAAGTTACACAACATAGCAACTGACTTCACCTGTCTAAGAATAATTGATGTATATTAATATACTTGTTACATGGATCAAAATCTTCAGATAAGTCAGCCCGTTAAATTCACGGTGCTCGCTGATCAGATTTTCAATGTTGAGCATCCATGCCTGTCCTCAGCTACTTTGGAGTCAACCCCTTTTTTATCCCAAGTAGGGCTTCAGGCCCAATAACTGTTAATAGGTTGTTAAAAAAAGATTCTGCGTCTGGACAGCCTTCTCTTAATTTTGTATATAGCACTTAATTCAAAACAATACTGTAAGTCCTGGCCTAAGTTGAGTAGCTAAAATATGTTCTGCCATCACTGATTTTAATCTTATATTTAGCTACCATAAACAGTGAGCTTTTGCCAAAGAAAGTGGCTAACATAGCTAATTGGCTCGAGATTTAAAATGATAACAATAATTGTTGTATACTTCTTGTGATTAGTTTAATTACCCCCATTTCCTCTGAAAGCCTCAACATTAATTCCCATTGACTGTAATGTTAATTACTGGCAGGGGCAGAGATGTTCAAATGCTGGCTCATGCTGTAAACTGAAGTCGTTGATAACTTCAGCAGATGGTTCTATGCTTTAAAGAAATGAGAGCTTAACCTGTCATTATTTCCCACTTTTTTTTTTTTTTTTAATGAGAAAATGCCAACAAAGTCAAGAATAAGAATACAAAGTATTATTTTTGATACAAGTGAGAAAAGTGCTAAAAATATGTTTCCAAATACTTAGCAGATCTTTTTGGGGTGGCAGAATAGGGCACGATTAAGGGAAGGTAATTGCAGTTCAGATAATTTCATCTTACTTGCTACTCTATTACATTCCTCATATCCCATCATAGACATTTGTTTCTCATCCTGACCTTGGCACAGACCAGGGCAGCAGAAAGAATCTTACAGGTTCAGCAGGGCTGCTATGGCTGAATATCCTGCTGTCTCCCAGAGGAAGAGGTGTTCATTTGAGATTTTAGAGAACAAGAGCCTTTTCATAACCTCAATTACCACAAGGTCAATCTGCAACTGAGCGTTTGAGCTGTACTTAGATTGCCTGGTAAGCAGCTGTGGCCCAAGAGCTATGTTGAAACCAAGTTAAACTGTCGTCAATGTCTATCTGTTAATGACAGTAGCGGAACAGAATCTTTCTAATAACTGGCTTTTTGAGGAGCCAGAGAAGGGATTTGATTCTTGAACAAATAAAGCCTTGTCAAGATTAAACTGTCATTTGTAATTCATAAGAAATGTCACTGTTTTCCTTCCATCTTTCAGCCATATAAACATATATAAGCATGTGTGTATTTGTGTGTATATGAGTACATATGCATACATATGCATACCTACACACACTATATAAAAGTATTTTTATCTAGGCAACACCTTCTATAGATTAAAAAAATCAAAAACATTACAGATGCATTCTGCTATCAATAAATATATATTACATTTTTTGTGATAAATATATTTATGCTCTGTTATGAGATTCATGCATAAGAATTGAAAATTACTGTGTAGCTGATGGCAATCTGTCAATTGATTGAGAATCCTTCAATCCCTTCAACTTTTATTTTTTCAGTAAGGTCTCACTGTAGGTCAAAATACAGTAGAAAAAACAGAAATACAGTGTGGTTAATAAAGTAATTCAGCTAAACTAGAAACCAATGTTCAGCATGGCTATACCTAAATTTGAATGTACTAAATCAAACCCCCAAAATGAAACCAAATGGTCTAACTTAACGCCTATTACATATAATGGTAAGGCACTAAAAATGTTGTAGTCACTGTAATTTAAATGTTCGTGATGTATTAGAAACATACATTTTATGCATAATATCAACTCTTTTTGATCCTCCTTTGGAACTAAGCTCTCGCTGACAGTTACTTGAGCCTGACAACTTTCTGGGAAAAAACCAGCAACTATTACACACAGAGGATTGCATACTGTCATTTTTTTTTTTCATTTTCTTTTTTCTTTTCTTTTTTTTTTTTTTCCTTAGAAAGGAACTTTCCAGTACTTCTTTCAAAAATCTAGCTAGAAGATGTATTGATGAAGTCCATGCTTTTTTTGAGGAATGGGTAAGCAAAAAGGTAGACTTTGTAGCCTCTGCTGCATGTACTTCAACTCTAGCTTTTACTGAAACAAACAAATCACTCAATTGGGGATTACCTCACCTAACTTCAGATACACAGAGATAGAAACCTGCACCTGAGCCAGTTATCTAGAGTTCTTTTGCAGTCAGTGGATAAAAACAGGCGCTGCTACAAGGTGATTCATCTCATCCTAAAGCCTGCATCCAAACTAGGCCAGATTAATCACATTCCAGAAGTTAGGTGAGATGATCCTATTTCTACTGACTTGAACAGTAGTTTTGCTGCATAATGTGACGCAGAGCTCACACAGTCATGAGCTCAGTGAGGTGTGAGCCTAGCTCATGTCTGCGAAAGAAGGAATGTGAATTTTATACCCTGAAAGATGAAACCATCTGTGGTTTTAGCTTCTTGCAACCAAATAAATACCACATATTGACACATAAATCAGTGATCCAGAAAACAGTAAAAGATTTAATGAAACTAATGCAGATCTGAGGCATTTGCAACTGCAGCTATCATTTCCATGTTGCCTTCAGAATTTCCTAGCTGCTCTCTGTTTCCATGTCTGTAAGAGCCTCCCTCATTTGAGAAACTTGGTGACTATCCCCTACCTACATAGACAGTAGACCCAGCTGTCTTGCAAAGCCCCGTCTAGCCTGGGATTCATATCAACAGGTTTTGCCATTTCATAAATTGTGTGAATGGCAATTTTTTTTTAAGCATGAGCGTGTGTGTGTGTGTGAAGGAGGAGCATCATACTTCCCACTCCCCTCAGAAGGTCAGTAGATTTTTGCCTACTGATTTCAGTGCTTTAGCTAGAAGAAAGGGTTTTCTTCCTATGCTCTGTTCCTTCGTCTAGCTCTTGTACTGGTTTTCTGACAAATCACATCTATAATTTTTTAAGCCACAACGTAGGAGGAATGGAAGTCATTCTACCTTCAGACCTATCAGACATTTGGGTTGATAAAGCAGTTCTGTGGGAGATTTCCAACAGTTTCAGGAAAGCAGTTAATCCTGATCATCCACTTCTGAATCAAAAAGAATTATATTAAACATAAGCACAATTTATTTTTGACAGAAAAAAACTATTTTTTTTTGTAAAAGAAAGGATGCAATGCTTGCTCACAGGAAAGGATTCTGACTTGTTCATCTCAGATAAACTGAGGTAAACAGCAAATGAAATACTTATATACAAGAGAAAGTGGTTGAAGAGATAAGCATTTACATCTACACTGCTAAACTAATCTGCCTGAAGAAGTGATGCCTGGCAAAGGATTTAGACTGGTTTGAATCCGCTGTACAAGCTCTCTGTAGGGAGTATTAGCTATGTCCCTACCATATAGCCCTTGGATTTGCCTGTTCTCTGTTCACATGTGTGGTATTCATATAATGTTATAATCATAACTAGGTTTTTAGTGCATTCATTTTCTTCAGTTCAAAGTGTCTGAAATAAGTTGAAAGCTGTACTGCAGCTGACCAGAGTGATATTTGTACACTGTGTACTGCTTACATATTGCATATACTGAAGCATGGCTGGAAAGAATCTCTGAATTAAATGGGAGGTCAAAGTTATCTCTGATAGTTGTGGAAATTATCTGAGAAAACACTGTGCTCAAAATTATCTAAAAAATCACATATCCAAATATGGACATGCACCCTCCATGGGATGAGTTTTTCCCCAAAGCATTATAGATCTTTCAAATTCCCAATAAAAGATTTTTCTTTTTGATCTAAAAAAGATTTATTTGCTTTATACTCTCAATCTTATTTTCACAGTTCATGACATCATGACATCATGACATCAGCAAAACTTCTTGAGTGAATTATTGGCCAACATGCATTTCAGTCATCTTGCATTGAAGCTCATACATTTTCCAGTTTATTGTTTATTTATTTTTAATATTTCTAATTTTCCCTCAGACAGGAGTATTGAAAAAGAAAGATTCCTTTTGCTTGTTTTTCTTGAGAACTATTCTAGGATATTCTTAAATGGAAATGAGGACAGTAGAAATTTAGGAATAATTTTGCTCAGGTTTTCAGTTTCATTCAAAGCTGCTCAACTTTGAACAGAGAAGAGAGGATATTTGGCTAACAAATTTTGTCCCAGAAGGCAAATTACACGGAAGAAGATTATTGCACTGGCACCTTGACTACAAATTTGATAAAGTGCTTAGCACAGCTCATCTCTGTGCTGAGTATACTAAAAACAAGTGGAACTCCTGGGTACTGCAGAAAATATTGAAGGACACCTGATACCATTCATTGCCATTTATCTTCTTCAGTGTCGAAACTTTGTAAAACCTGGCAAAACACACACAAAAAAAGAAAAGCCAGTTAGGGAACTGGTAATTGTCAAGGTCAAAAGGAGTGTTATTCTTCTTTAAAGCTGTCAGCAAAAATAGCATTCGCAAGTTCACTTCTTTTTCTTTGACTTTTTTTTTTTTTTAGCTTTACATTTTGACATTTTTAAAGTCTATGTCTAGATTTCCAAGCAAGTTCTTTCCCCACTGGAATTACAGCTTAGCTATCAGTGCTGAAGGACAATTATACGTAGAGATGGTCAGCTGGATCAGTTTACTAAAGTTATGAGTGACTGTTTTCCCAGGCTTCAAAAAGTAGGTCATTCATATCCGTCTCTTTCTTTCTGATGAAAGTACACTAGAACCTGAGTCTTAGTGTGTGCCAGGAAAACAGTTGGCACATGCTGAGACCTGAAAAATGTCAGAAAGATCACATGGTCTTATTATCACAATGAATTCTTATTCTGTAGCATGCCTGACATCTATCTTAATTCCAGCAATCACCCCTGTAAGTTGTAAAAGAATGCATTGATTTTTTTTTATTTTTTTTTTACCTATATTGGCCTCTTACCAAGCAGTAGGTTTTGAACAGAGGTAGCACATGTGTGTATATATAAGACAGATTTTTCATGTTATAGTAAATAGCTGAAATATCCTTGACACATAGTCATGGCTAAACACTGGTTTTTACAGTGACTCCTGCACTTGTGATACCTTTTTTCCATTTTTGACATCCCCTCTTGTTTTGTTGGGTGGCTAAACATATTGGCTTTGACATTTTTGTAGTTCTAAAGAAAATACAGTTTGTCTGCTTATAATTTGTAGTCTCTGTCTTTCTGCCCCAGATACCAACAGAGAAGCAAAAAAAGAACTTCTTTTTGGACAGCAATTGCCAATCATTCAGTGGTCTGTAATCAAGAGATTCAAATCTATTCGTTAATTCTCAAAAACATATTCTGCATTAAGGCAATACTGGAGAGCAGGATAGCCCCCCTAGCAAATTTAATACTCAGCAGTTTATAAAACCATAACCAATTGCTGGCAGACACAAGGCCGCCATTCCAGTGCCCCGTGGCAGCTGTGTGAGCCAGCTTGAGTCTAGTGTCTTTGGGGACAGAGCACCACAGCAGCATACCCATCCTGTCAAGCGAATCTGTGACCAAGCCTGTTTACATCCACTCCTGTATTCACACTCTAACTTGCTACTTTTATTCTGTCTAATTGTTCTGTATAAATTGAATTACATTTAAAAGGACAAAATATCCCATCTGAACCTACCGTATATTTTATGTTACATGCTATTCATACTCCAGTGTTTCAGAGACACTCATTCAAATTCCCCCAGTGAGAAGAGGAAATTAAACATAATTTCTTGTATATGAATGACAGTTTTTCTCTTATTACCTTCTTCGGAGATAGTGATGGCACCACAGCTGGCAGCTGTTTCTTGTGCACAGTGTGGTTTAGCAGGCTTGTTTGGGGAACATCTACTAAAGCAAGTACATGGATGAGACAGGAAGAAAAATATTTAGTTTGTGGTTCCTTAGGGACCTTTAGCATAAGGTAATCTATCAAGATTTTAAGCACTGTCAAGACTTCTGGGCATGTCAAGAAACACTTTTTGGATGCCTGGAAAATTTTGATATTGAGGACTTACGTCCCTTAAGTATGCAATGAATAGCAACCAAATGCATATTTGAATCATCTCAAGTTTGCACTGTGATGTATGACAAATCCACTCATCATATCTTCCAAGTCTCAGCTCCTTGCCCATAAGCTAAGTATAATAATAACACTGTATTATCTATGGAATATTCAGTTTGCATAGTTGTAGAGGAGAGAAAGCAACCATACAAGTAGACTAAGATGTCTAATAGAAAGCCAGAATCATAAATGATGTTGAACTTTGCAACCTAAATCATAATATAAGAATTATAATATTCAAACTTTTACTAGTTATTTTCAAGCACTTTGCAAGCATTTTGACCACATCTACACCACAAATCCTTTCTGATATACATGTGATTTTTCTTTTTTAAAAATTTACATTTTTATACCAACTAAATAAAGAGAAAAAACCTTTCTTCTTCTTTTTTTTTTTTTTTTTTTTTTTTTTTCTTTCTTCCTGGCAGTTGATTCCACTAAGTTAACTGACATAAGCTATGCAGTCAAATTAAACTCTTGCTACCTGAGGAATGACATTTAAACTAGAAGAAAGTACCATTATAATTTAACTGAAAAATGTTTTTTTTGGTTGTCTAGGACAAAGTCTTTTCCAATCAGTTAAGGCACAAGAGCCACAGCATATCTTGTACATTTTCATGAGGTGGCATAGTACTGATTTGCTCATTATTACTACATCCCTGAGCTATCTTGTGAGTGTCTATGTGGCCCTTGGCAATTTTTGCCATTGCTTTTTTTTGCCCCATTTGTTTGATGTTAATCACAATTTTTCCTCCAGGAGTTGTCACTTTTCCAGTGGATAGCCAGCACTAAGATTTTACCCTGTCTGTGTTCTGGAAGCTGGTAGAAGCTTTACGGTATGCAAACAGGCTAAGTATATGTATAGAGTACATTGGGTAGCTGCTTGCTGACTTGATTTCTAGGGCAGTCTGAATGTAGCCATGTTAGCAGTTTTGCAAATAATATAAAAACAGAAGAAACCAACACTTTTTACATATGTCTATATCTACATCTATCTATATATGTATACATATATATATATATATAAAAGTAACACTGATCTTGGTAACTAAGTAAAAAGTTAATAACAACAACAACAAAAAATAGCTATGATGAAAACAGTTGTAATGAGTGCATTAATGAATATTCAGATCAAAATACTGTGCAGCAATACTGTATAGCTCAAAGACATTTTTCCAACTTTGAACTTTCCCTACATCTTTTACTTCAGCAAGTACAAAAGAAAAAAAAAAAATTCCTCTGTTCTATCTTCATTAGTTATTACCTCAGTGGAAAAGGGAAAGACTAAGAATCTGACTCGGCTAAATAGGGTATATTCTTGATTTTGCACAGGTATGTGTGAGAAAAGAAAAAAAAAATGTTTTGTTTCATTGCCCCAGTGTTGGTAAGACAAAATACAAGTTCTCTGGTATCAAAACATACTTACCAGTCTCTAGGGAACAGAAAATGAAATATGTTTCATTGTACTATTCAAAGCAGCAAAGGAAAAGAACTTTCTTTACCCAATCTTATATCTCCAATTTAATTAATTTTATGAAAGAAATAATAAGGAAGTTCAAAATTCGAATTTTCAGGAATTTACAACTGCTGAATATTTTCTCTTCTTACTTTACACTACATTTATTCTATGAGAACACAAAGGACTATATTCCTTTAAATCAAAGTAGTAACATTAGACCTCTAACTTTGTACCTGTGCAAGTAGTCATACAGTGCTCAAGGTGAAAACAAATCACCTGTTTTTCCTGTTACACATTTTCCTTGGAATTCACTCCCCTCCCCACCCCACCCCACCCCACCCCCACCCCCACCCCCACCCCACGCCCGCCCTGGCAGGTTTGGTATGTGGTGCATATTGTTTCTTTATTTTGGAGTACACAGTTAAAATTATGATAAGCCAGAGTGGATTGTATGACATGCTGTTACCCCCATATGGTGGCATAACAGTCATATCTAAGAAAGGACATTTTCCCAACATGTAGCTTAGGAAAGCCCTTGTCTACAGTAGCATCACTGCTGTTTTACTCCATTGGACTCAGAGAAGCAAGAGTTAAAGCATCTATGTAGAAACTGGATGATTTATTTCTATAAAGTCCCTGGGTCAGGTTCCTCACTGAGGGGAGCAGCAGCAACTTGTCTCATATACAGTAATGACTCTGGAACAACTATTTTATTGCCTAGAAGAGTGAACAATGAGGCCTCTGGGAGGCAACTCAACTTGGCTGCACCTTACTAACAGAGCTGAGAACAGCTTAATTTAGTGTAATCATAATTTGCATGATTTTTCTTCTGCAACTTCTGTTAAAATTCTCCTATGAAACAGCTCGTAAAAAATCAATGGAAGGTGCAAGAAGGGAGATAGAGGGCATATCTAGTTTCCTTCAAGTTTTAGAGGCAATCATTTTATATACAAGAAAATGTGGTTTGTCTTAATTGTAACTATAGCTATGAAAATTCTAGATCCCAAACAGGAAAGAGACTTTTAAAGAAATCTAGTGTGACTGAGTGACCTACATCCCACGTGACAATTTTAATTAATATTACAGTCCTTTTCCACTGTGTGTGTTCCTTGAATACATAAAAGTGGTGGTTTCACTGCAAGGTCAGTTCTAATCCATAGCTGTGATTTGTTTGGTCACCAGTGTGAAAAAAGCTGATTAATTCAGCAGCCTTAGAAACAAGATGCCATAATAAAATAAACCTCCACCATCTTTAAGGCATTATGAATAATATCAAATATTGCAGGGAGATAAATATTATGTAGCCATAGGTGTAATGTCAAGGAAAAAGTTTTTCTAATCATGAACAGTGAGTGAATTACCTCTCTTATTAATTGGACATGTTTCTGGTGTAGTAAATTATTATACATGGGCAAGTAAGCAGCTGTGAGGAGGTCCCAAATTAGTATGAAAGACATCAGCTATTTATGCAACTATGTTTTTCCTATTAAGCTAACAACCAGCTAGACCATGTGGCCACTTTTCAGATTAATTTATAGAGGTGTAAATCTCAGATAACACTGTTGTAAATCTAGAGTAATTCCAGTGAGCACAATGAAGTTACTCACAGCTTGCATTAGTGTAATTGGAATTGGAATACAGTCTGTATTGTAATAAGGCACCAAGTATTTGGCAAAATTCACTTTGCTGGGGAAAAGCCTCTTAAGTTTTCCACTGAAATTTACTTCAGAGGCCAAATAAGAGTAGAGCTGTCTGCCTAATCCCAGGATGGACTAAGTAAATTTATACTGTGTTCTTTTCACAGAGCAGTTCATTGTTAATGGTAAATTCACTTGTGTGTGCTTCTAGGAGACTGCCTAATTCATAGGCCATTTAAAACAGAACCACTGCTGATAGCTGTAATTAGTTTCATAGCAACTCTTCCTCCTGCTGCTGTAAGTTGCTAGTCCAACTTCTGTAACAGGCATGTACCAATTAGTACAGCCTGAACCTCGTCCAATGATATTGTAATGAAAGGGTAATAGTTGAGGAACCAAGTTTACCTTTTTATTTGGTCTTGGAGATACTCCACTTGCAATTTTTTTTTGCAAAGGTCAGGTTCAGAAAAACAGTTGAATCTTGCTTTGGTCCATCTAAATTGGGCTGTAATCACACTTTCAGTTTTGTAACATTAGAATTCTGGGAAAGCACTCAATGACAGAATAATATTCAAAAGATCTGGTATGGGAGATTTATTTGGAAACATCAAATCCAGTGTCCTGCTTCATTCAAGTGTTTACAAGATTAGAAATCTAACCAATATTTTTTTCCTCCTCTTTCTGCATGCCTAGTGTACAGGTAATTTGTTTGTCAGCTGAGGAGGGAAAAAACAAATTCTTCACATCTATTTGTCAAGCAGAAAGTTTCTTTTTCTTCAGGAATTGGAAACATTTTACTTTGCTGATCCTTTGAGTTGCTTTCTATTCACTTGCTAAATTCCACATGGCTTTTGCAAGTATTTGACATACCTTTTTTGCATCTATTTATAGTTGAGTGTTCAGATACACTTAGCATTCCTTCTATCTTTTGCAACCTCAATTTTCAGTATTTTCTCCAAGTGAGAACTTGGAAATTAGATTTATAAACCAAAAAATAGACTAAAGCTTTTAGGTGACATTTCTGACTTCATCTGCAAGATCTTTTCACACCGCTATTAATATAAAATCCAGCCCATACAATGTTTGCATATGAATGTCAACTGTCTTGAAAAGCCTAGTGAACCATTCCTTCCAAAGAAAGCTTCTGCATTTTCTATAGTAAAAATTCTTGCATCTAATTTGTACAGTCTATGAGAAACAGGTGTTTTGAAGGTTTTGGAGGAGCTCATGCACTTATAAAGTGTCTAGTTCAGGCATCTTTCTGTGGTCTTTAACAGTTAATGAACATTAAGGCTACACAACCAAACCAGATTATTCAGAAATGATTCCCCCAGAATCGCATAGGATGGGCACTTGGTCCTCAGAAATGTTGTTTTGCTCCACATATCTGCTCCTAGCAAGTTGCACTAGTTCCTGACATAAGCATAACGCAGCTACCTCCCCCTCTGAAAGCATAAGTCATACTTGGTATACATATGACTTTCCTTGGAAATTCGACTTTTGTTTATATATATACATATACCAAGTATGACCAAGTCATACTTGGTATACATACAAGTTTTCCTTGGAAAAGCAATGTATGGTGGTGAAACTTAGTGCTTCTAAGTCACTGCATATCAAGGGCTGAGGAGAAAGTTTTTGGTGAGCACAGACAGTGTGCTAGTAGTAAAATGCAGGACATTTAATGACTTTGTGTTATCCCTATGGGACTTCCTTGTCATCAATAAGTCAAAGGAATGAAATTAGCATGATGACACTCAATTACGACATACCCTCTTATGACTTAGGAGATAGAAAACTGCATTTGAAAAAATACTACTAAGCAGAGCCATGCATGTTACATGGGATGTGCATCAAGGTACTTCTGATGAAAAGCACTTGAAAAGTCCTTTGTGAATATAGTTCACAACTGAGCTAGCACATCACTATGTACTCCTTGCTTAAAAACAAGGTTAAGAATTATCCCAGCAAACATACTGATTACACAAACCAGCTCCCCCTTCCTCTATCTCCCCCTGCACCTCCCTGCCCCCCCGCCCCCAAGAAAAACCCAACCTACTTTCATGTACTAAAACCTGGAATCCTAAAACTGTCATTACAAAAAGGTGGTATATTTCCTGAATCCCAGGAAGCTGACATTGGGGTCACTCTCTTCAATCACAGAAAGAGTGGGGAGTGGCCCCCACCTGGAGAGAGAAAGGAAATAACATTCCTGTCATCCCAGATTGTTTAAGCATGTTGCTGATACAGCAATGCTATTGACAAGCAGCAGCTGTGGAAGGGGGTCTCGTTCCTGTAACTCCACTTGCAAAGAATTCCTCAAATATAGCGCTGTGATTTTCTGGAACCAAAAATATGATCAAAATGGACTGTTCTCGCTTAACATATGAAAAAACCTGTCCTTTATATAGCAGGCATTTTCTTTTTAACATATGTAAGTTTTTATGTTTTCTCTTTATGGGTGGAAAAAAAAAAAAAAAGAATGTTTCATATAGAAAGAATTTTATTTTGAAATGTCTTAGCTTCCTGAAAGCACTTCAGGAAAAACAAAAAGCTACCCTTGCAAAAGCCACGCAAGTGTCTGTAACCTGCACAGAAAAATGTGGGTACCACAAAAAACCACTCTCTCTATAATAGGAAAAAAAAGATAAAAAGGTACAACTGTATAGAATGCATGCTGAAATGGTAAGTGACAGAACACAGCTCATTTTGTGAACTCAGGTACAGACAAATTCAGTTAAGTCAGTGAAATGAAGCAGTTGCCAAAGTGATGAGAATGGTACAAAAGTCTAAAGAGAGGAGACTGAAATAGAAGGGGAAAATATTCACTGAAATCTCAGAGAGCAGGATCAAACCTGATGGATGGCAAAGCAGGCACTATTGTGGCTTGCTGCCAGGGGAATTGCTTTGGTTTTGTTTTATTGTGTTTCCTCCTTTATCTTGTACTTTCCTTTCAAGGAAAATGAGGCGAAAAAAATTATTTTAAACTCAGGATAGTCTGGGGGATTCTGTGTCTCTTCTTAATGAACTTTGTGTAACTGCTTAACCCTATTCTATCTGTTGGCCAGCATGCAGGAATACTACTCATCCAGAAATGTCATCTAATGCCCTGTTCAAGTTCTGGAAGATTGCAGAGTTTTTGCTTACACTAATAAATCAGCACTAAAAGATGCAATAAATAAGTACGTGCTCGGTGGAGATAGACTCGAAGAATATTTAGCTGCTGAAAATGAGATTCCATGCTCAATGTATGTACAGACACTTTTCAAAAGTCCTATCCAAACTGGATGGATTTCCACAAGCTTGTGCTTTTTAGCATTCAAAAAATATGAAACACAGAAAAACATTTTAAGCAAAACTTTTAAATGGTTAAATAAATTTTCCCCAGCCAACCTGATTTAATTTTAGTGTTCTTGTTTTTTCTATAGAAACTGGAAATGCTAGATCAAAGGTAGCCTGAAAACCCATCATAGGACATTTACACAAGGTTTTCCTCTGAAACCATGTCATTAAGAAAGTGAGAAGAGACTGAGCAGAATGGGTTGAGGGGAGCTAAAAGGGAAAAGCAAGTAAAACCATGCATTTAAGTAAAAATAGACTTACAAGATCCCTCCATTAAGAAAAGAAATGTCATGAAGCAGGTTGTCATCATGGAAAACTTGGACATTCACAGTTATAGTTGTATGAATTTACATATAACTAACAATAATTTTTAAAAAAGAAAGTGTCAGACATTTAATAACAAATGATGGTACAAGTCATGTTTAGGATGAAAAATCTGTTAGAAATATGGAAAAAGGGGCAGTGATGTCTTTTCTATGGAAATTAAAATAATTCTATAGAAAATATATGGTAAAAGCAGCTGACAGTTTATCACAGCATTGTAAATATATGTCCTTTCTATATAGTTCCTTCCTCATTTGCTTCCACTGAATTAAATTTCTTTAAGGTTACTGTATAAGTGGTTTGTGTTTGTTTTTTTTTTTTAAAGAAACAAAAACAAGCTGGTGAACAGATAACCTTATTCTAACAACAACATCTTGAATGGGGGTGGGAAGCAACCCCAACCTCCTCTGTGCACAGTCAGCATAAGTCCAGAAAGACAAATGGTTTTATTTATTCACACACTAGTAAAATCCTCCCTGCAGAGTCAGGTTCTTTAGCAGAGTTTAATTTTTGTGTTTCACTTTTGTTTCCCACAGATGTTGAAGATGCTAGAATAAGGAGCTTTTCTGGTCAGATCTTTAGACAGGCTTTTCTCTGAAAGCCCTAGTATTAAAACATAGAAGACAGCAAGATGGTATTGGGGATTTACAGAAAACAAAAAGCAGGGGAAAAAAAGTTTTTTCTTTCAAAAAGACCAATTAATCTATTGGTAATAATGGTAAATGTTTATATTAGTGTTTGTAGTATACACTTTTCCTTCAGCTTCTCCTTTCCACTTTCCTGGATAAAATCAGCAACCCACTTGGAGATGTTTGTATGTTCAGCTCACTTTTTTTTCCTCAAATGTAGCTGTTTGCATCTGAACTTTTCATGATCATCTCTCTCTGTAATAAATGGAGAGAAAAGGACTGATGCAGGGTGTAATACTTCGGAGTCACTTCAGATATCTCTGCCTTAGGACAAGACAAATCTTACCTTTTGAGCGGCATGTTTTTCTACATGGAACTATTAGGCGTGTAGGCTAAGGCATGGATATCTATGTTGCAACTTCTGGTTTTGGTGAGACAAATCATGCTCTTGACATTCACCTTCTGTTCACAAAGAATGAGTTGCCTCAATCCATAGAGACAATTCAACCAGATGAAAAAAAAGACAGCAAAATAGAAAGTACTAAAACCGTTCAAAGGAAGGCAATACCCATCAAAGTAGAGATGGTCACAGAAACACCTCTCTGAGTCACAAAATCTAACAGCTATCTAAAATGGAAAAGAAACAACCAAAGCAGTCTTCACAGCAGAATGTACACACAGTAAGAGAAATAACTTGAAATAGCAATAGATAATGGAAGGAAGATGATTTTACAAGAGCTGTAAAAACTGCAAATATATGATCCCATGCTTGTCAGTGCGCTAAAAACCAAACCAAACCAAACAAAAAAAAACCAAAAAAAAAAAAACCAAACAAAACAAAACAAAAAGCAAAACCAGAAAAATAAAGGAAAAAAGGGGGAAAGAAGTAAAATCCCAAATTACATCAATCCTGCAGGCTTCTATGACATGAAACCTGACAAGATACATCCCAGGGTCCTGAAGAAAATGGCAGATGTTGCTTAGATGCCCTCCATTATATCTGAAAAGTCATGGGAGCCATGCAAATTCCCCAGTGACTGGAGAAGAGGGAAACATCACATTCATTTTTAAAAAGGATAAAAAGGGGAAGTCTGGGAACTGTTGAGCAGTCAGCTTTACCTCAGTGTCTGGGAAGAACATGGAAAAGATCTTTCTGGAAGTTATGACAAACGTGGAAAACAGGGAGTTGATTAGAGACAGCCAGCATGGCTTCACCAAGGACAAATCATGCCTGACTGATCTAGTGGCCTTCTCTGAAGAGTGACTGCATCACTGGACAAAGGAAGAGCTATGGAAAGCATCTACCTAGAGTAGGTGTAATGTATTGACTGTTAGATGAATGAGGAATTGGATGGAAGGTCGTGTCCAAAGAGTTACTGTTAATGGCTCAATGTCAATATGGAAACCAGTGATAAGCTGTGTGTCTCAAGGGTCAGTGTTGGGGCCAGCATCTTCATAAATGACATAGACGATGGGGCTGAGTGCATGCACACTCTGCAGATTTTTGGATGACACCAAACCACATGGTGCAGTTGATTTGCAAGAGAGAAGGGATACCCTCCAGTGGAATCTTGACGGGCTTCAGTAGTGAGCCCATGGGAACCTCATGAGGTTCAACAAGGCCAAATGCAAAATCCTGCAACTGTGTCAGGGCAATCCCCAATATCAATACAGGCTGGGGAATAAATGGATTGAGGGCAGCCCTGCAGAGAAGGACTAGGGAATACGGGTGGATGAAACATTAGAGATGAGCCAGCAATGTGCCCTTGCAGCCCAGAAAGCCAATTACATCCCAGGCTGCATAAAAAGAAGCGTGGCCAGCAGGCCAAGGGAGGTGGTTCTATTGCTCCACTCTGCTCTCATGAGACTCCACATGGAATACTGCATCCAGCTCTGGAGTCCTCAGTACAGGAAGGACATGGACCTGTTGCAGCGGGTCCAGAGGAGGGCCATGAAAATGATCAGAGGGATGGAACACTTCTCCTGTGCAGAAAGGCTGAGAGAACTGGAGGTTGTTCAACCTGGAGAACAGAAGGCGACAGAGAGAACTCATTGCAGGCTTTCAACACATATGGTGGGTTGTAAGAAAGACGGAGAAAGACTTGTTAACCAAGCCTGTAGTGGTAGGACAAGGGGCAACAGTTTTAAACTGAAAGAGGTTAGATTTAGATTGGACATAAGGAGGACATTTTTTACAGCGAGGGCACTGAGGCACTGGAACAGGTTGCCCAGAGAAGTTATGGATGCCCCATTACTGGTACCGTTCAAGGTCAGGTTGGATGGGGCTTTGAGCAGCCTGGTCTAGTGAAAGATGTCTTTGCCCATGGCAGGGTAGTTGGAACTAGGTGGTCTCTGGAGGTCCTTTCCAAACAAAGTTTTTCTATGACTTTATGATAGCTATTGGGGTTGAAAGTTCCAGTTACAAAGTCAAGTACTTCTCAGTTCCTACTCACACTATTCCTTTCCTAGAAGTTCTTTAAATTATTGCAAATAAAAATCTTGGATTTTTTTTTTTTGTTCATGTCCAAAAGTATAATTCTTAGAAATGCATAGAGCTAAGGCAGGCAGTATCTTTCTTTCAGTCTGTTATTATTATAATATTGGTTTCAGAATCTCTTCAGGTTTGTTTCTTCTTCAAGGTATCACTGAAATTATCATATTTAATTTTGTAAGCATTTAGAGTCTACAAGATTGAGACAGTATATAAGCTGTATAGCTGTGATTAGGAGCAGGCATACAAATAGAAAGAAGAATAAATGTAAAGGGAAAGAAATATTAAAATACAGATTTATCAGATTCCACTGTCTAAGTGCTTTCACTCTGACATCTGAAAACAGGGATTTCAATTTTCTAGTTTGCTTTGGGAACTTTAGGTCACTTTGACAACACAAATAAATGTAATGTAAACACAAGAATATGAGGTTTTGTTGCTTTTGTAATGTTATAGAAGTGCAAATCAGCTGAAATATAGACGTATAGGTTTAGCACATTATTTTCAAACAGGAAAAAACCATGAAGCTAGTGGATTACAAAAATAAAAAGAGAAAGGGGAACTGAGCAAGGTAGGAAAAAGACAATCATGACATGAAGAAAGTAGAGATAAAGAGGCCTTGATCTCTGCACTGGGGAGTGTCAAACATAAACTTTGATTTAAATAAGAGGTTTGCATCAAAGAAACAGAGCTTCAGACATAGTTCTGCTTTCCCTTGGTCAAATCCAGCTCCTGCAACAGGAGGAAAAATGAAAAGATGTCTCAGTTGGAATGAACTGTGCAGAAAAGTCAAGTAACATGGAGGACTTGAACTTTCATTGACTTTAAAAACAGCTAGAAAAACCATTACCTCCCATGCTTTTATTTTCTTTGTGCTTGTTACAACAGTTGTTTGTTGCCACAGCAGATCCTGGGCACCAACACTCACTCTGCAGAACTAAGACTTTTGGTTGTTCTAGCTCAGAGCAGCAGCAATGAGGACAGTTGAGCTACTCAGGCATATCTTATATTTGAGCAAGAACAAATATTTTGCTCCAACAGTGAAGTCCTGAAGCTGGGTTGAAGGCCTACAGCTATATCTGTTAGAAGACAAAATGTGACTGTGATCTAAACTTCTTGAAATTTCTTCATGCTTGGAATTTTTTAATTTGACTCAGTGACAGTTTCTCAGTTTGGCTTTAGCAATGTTCAAGCAAATACGTCTCTGTTGAACTGTGTCTCTCTTGTTGTTTCATGTTGAGACCATACTGGGTGACTCATTGGTTTGGCTAGTGAACAAAAAATATTTTTAAATATTTCTGTTTGAACTATATGAAATTGTTTATGTTTGTTTCCTTCATTAAAAGAGATAAACATTGTATTTAGCCAAAACTAAAACAACTTATTTTCCCTCATTCATAAAGAGAAACTAAACCAAAGTATATGAAAATCAGGACTGGATTTGTTCTGGATTTACTTTTGGTTCTGGAATATCTTTATTTAGGAATATTGGATTTTTTTGCCTGTAACTAAGAAATCACTTCTGATTCACATTTGAGATTTTCCTAGAGAACACCTTGGTTACCAACTTCCAGTGTGTTCTGGCTGACTGTCAAGTTTTTCCTCTTGGAGCTGCTTCATGACATTTTGAAAATATAGTCACTTGGCCATACACTAAAGCAGAGGAAACAAGTGACTTTCTAACCTTGTGTCTAAAGAGAGGTGATGTGACATTTGTGTTCCAGCATTTGCTGAAATGCTTATTTATACAGAGACAGACACTACCAACAATCAACAACAATGAACAGGGGAAATAACTCTTTTTCTTGTGAAGTTTATCCATATACTTTAAGATCAGAATACAGTCTGATACAGGACACAGAACGTAATCCTAATATGCTGTGGGTAACACTAGACATTAAAGGATGCTTACTAGAATATCACTGTTGTTTGATGTGTGCTAGAGTGGCTATACTATTGGCTAAGATGCAACTGTTACTAGACTCTCCATTTTGTGAACCTAATAACTAGTAGTTCAATTTTTTGGACATAGTTTTCTCCTCCCCCACCCCCCCAACCCCCCACCCCACCCCCTTGCATACATTCAGACATTTTTGCTAAATCTTTCAGCATCTTTCCCCTGGCAGATCTATTAATAAGGAGACAGACAAAAAAAATCTTACAGAAAAAATGACAGAACAACTCTTACCTGCTTTTCACAGCTTTCAATGACTCATACACTTTTTTTCATTTCTCAAAGTCTAAGAAACTAACAATATAAAGCAATAGTCTCTTATTTTCCCTTTCTTATGAAAAACAGTTTTTTATTGTTTTATTCACTATCTCATAGTTCCATCTAACACCATTAGTCTTGGAAGCGACTTCTTCCTCAGCTTTTGGCTTTTTTCTCTGCTTCTGGTGTAGCTCTTTATGACATCTCTGTGGTAACATCAATCCTTCTGTTTCTCGAATTCTAGGTATCTGATTTGAATTCTCTGTCTCTTTTTTCTCTTACTCTCAACAGAGATATGAAACACATTTAGCACAGAAGTGGCACAACATTTTATACTTATGCAGTTATGTTAAATATATATCTATGCAGTGATTTTTGGTTTTATCTTAGGATTTTCAATACTACTTCAAATATTATTTGCCCTTACTATTAAAATAGAGAAAATCTGAAATAGGACAAAGAATTTACTCTCAGAAATGGTAATTAGTGCAACAAACAGAAATCATAATTAACACAGTGCAGTTTATTTTGAGAAACAATTCTTACCCCTTTTTCCTCTAGATATGAAAAAACCTCTTTGTAGTGGAACAACCACTTTGTCCTTAACAGACTCATGGCTACTATACCTTCTATGTCAGTCAACTTTAAGCCAGTGCAAGACTTGTTCCTTTAAAACTCAGCATATCTGCCTTAAATTTCTTTCATTATACTATATTTTCATTTTTCAGCAATACTGATTCTTGCAAAGTTTCAACACTCATTAATACCTCTTATTAAGACAAAAATGTCTTTCCCAAAACATTTCTACTAGTTCAAAGCATTTCTGTTGGTTGGAGGATGAAGAAAAAAAAGGTGCAACTCTCTTTAGCTCACACAGGGAACTTAATATGTCAAGGAATCTTACAATAAGTCAGAGTCACAGTTGTTTGCCTATAGTTTTATTTTCCCATTCTACTGATCTCTGCTCTATCATCCCCTAGCTCCTTCCTCTAGAAATATTAGTGGATTTTTTTCTTTATTTTGTACCATGTTTAACTCTTTATCCTAATATATTTTGAATTAATATAAAATTGTTCTGATTAGCTTTAGCATTTTTTACTTGGCTATTGGTTAAATGCATACATTTGTGACTATTTCACTGATACTGAGTTCACAGGATAACTCAAGGGTCAATTTCTTGAGAAAACACTTAGGAAGAATCAAAACCTTTTTTCTTTTTAACACATATCACCACATTGGTGTTGCATAACGTAAAAATGATACTAGCAACCTATCATAAGAACAGCTTACCAATGGACAGTAACAGGAAAGTATGCATAGTATATTAAAAAAATAAAATTGAGATATTAAGAATATTTGTAGGAAAATGAATCCTCCATTTTTAATTTTCTTCCTGGAGGAAAGAACAAAGTTTGATTCATAGCACAATTTGGAAAATAGAAGGAAACACTTCACGACACAGGTGGTCACACTTTGGAAGACTGCTCATATTGCACACAAAGTAAAATCAAAGTCTTGAGGATAAAATCTGGTCCAGATCTTTCTTGAATGTAGTTGAGTATCACCTCAAATTTTCTATAAATATGGTTTCATGGGTAGACTGTTACAGAACCATGAATACACACATAGATGTGCTCACATTTTATTTGTGCTGAACCACTAGTTAATTTAAATGCACATAGCTTTTTCACATTTTATATGCCTATGTTGATTTATACAATCTGAAGATCTGATCTACAATGGTTAATTTTTTTGGAGGGTACTAAGAGACGTACATTTTCATAAATCAGTCTTAAAAGAATGTGAGTAGTTGTACTCATTGTAGTGGAAAAGATTATTCCCATTTTCTGCACAGTGGTCATATGTATTAATTATTGCTGGTACCACAAAAGATCTTTTGCTAATGTTGCAACTTTGATGTGATAAATGTAAAGGACTCATTGAATTGTAGTGTAACTCCTAGGTGCAACCAATCAACTAGAATATATTCACTATGTGGATGAGTTTGGTGAATCAAAGTTGCTAATACAACTGTCAACAATTCAACCTTTCTCTTCCCAACACAGAGTTCACAAACTCAGAAGTGCCCAGTCTTAAGCATTCAGCAATGGTTATTTATATATTGTCTTTTGTGTTCTTAGGAAATGTGTGCTTTGTCATATCCTCTACAAATATTCCTCTGATATATCAAAAATATCAATGTGCAGTTAGCCTACAGAGAAACAAACAAAAAATCTAACCTTTCAAAAGCATAGTAATTTTTGAAGTATCACTGTTCAGTCCGATCTTGTATACACAGATATACATGTGAGTTTCTTCCTTCTCTGCAATGAGTAGGGGCATACTTTCCTGGGAAAGCAGCCTGTGACACTTCAGTCAGAAAGCGGCATATACTTCCTACCTGTTGCACTGTGTTGTGTCTCCAGCACTGCACATCCAATATGTAAGGGCAGGGAGTCAGAAAGAGACCACAGCACTGCCACTGATGATACTACAACAGGAAAACTGGAGAAATGGCATTATTTAAGGGAGAAAGCCTAAGTATTAGGCTTAATTTACACCTGCAGAAAAATGGCTGCAATTTTCAATAAATATTTCTGCTCTGTGTTTAGAAAGAAGCAAGCTGACGTACTTTTATCTCAGAATAATGAAGAACAAAGTTGAACATGGTTATTTCTAGTTGGATTTCACAAGGCTTGGTACCAGTAAATGACAGTCACTATTCCCCTCAGTTCTCTGGAAGTAAATTAAAAAAAAAAACAACAAACCCAAACCAAAACAACACAATACAACATTCTTGATAAAATTTGCTGATGGAACAAGTATTGGCAGCATACTAAATCGATGAGCAAGACAAAGCAGTCATACAGAGTTATTGAAAGTAAGTACTTCCATAACTCCGACTATTCAAACAAATGGCTTTAACACAGCCAGATGCTTAAGTTACATTTTTTAGGAATGAGCAATGACTTCTGGGTGGGGGGTGGGGGTGGGGGGGTGGGGGTGGGGGAGTTCTGAGAGTGATTCAGCACACAAAAAACCAACCTGATCTCCCAAGATAAAGTTGTGACAAAAAGGTCTTGTGTGATCTTCTGCTATGTAAGTAAGAGAAGATTAAGGAAGTATTGCTAAAATAGATATCAAGATATGGAAGTCAGTATCATAAGGATATTTTTTAAAGTATATTGAAAAGCTTACAAGAGTGAAAAAAAATATCAAAATTTAAGACAAATTACTCCAGAGAAGAAGAAAATGTCTTTCAGTCAAATATTTAATGAGCTTAATCCATTTAATTTATCAAAAGAAAGACAGAATAGTGATTTAATTATTCTGATTATACATTAGCAGAAAAAATTAGATAATAGGAACTTAACAATAACTACATTTCCAAGTTGTGCAACAAAGTTCCAGCAGTAATGGTGAATTCTTCATCTCCTGAAATCCTCAGCACAGGACTGAATAATTTCAAAGGCATGTTGTAGCTGAGTACAAGCTATTGAACACTTGCAAGACTAAGGTTATACCAGCACCTCTGGTCCCCTCCAGCTTGTAAGTATAGGTTCTGAAGGACTCTAAATCTACTGAGCCCAAATCAAAACACTTGTGAATTTGATGCAAAAAGTAAAAATATAACATGCCTAGCTAGTTATTTGTTTTGAATAGCTTTTATTTCATGTTGATAAAAGATGTTTTATAAAAGATTAATTTCAGGAACATAGTAATGTCTTCACCTCTGTCATTATTAAGTCCACTCTTTTAATGAAATTTTCTTCAAGCAAAACATATTTCACAGAGCTACTCAGCCACTTTATCTTTTATCTTGTCTTCTTGTTTCAAAATCTAGCTTTCTTCTCCTCCTCATTTTAGATGTTATTATTTTAATTTTATTTCATATCGTTTGTTTGATTTTGAGGTTTTTTTAAGATCTGCAATATACTGGCATTTCCTTCCAACTTTGGATCTGTTCCTTCTGCCCTTTTTTAATTAAAATGATTTAGTAATATCTGTAAGCATGTGAGGTTATTTAATAAATATTTATCCTCTGAAACAGATTCTAGATCATATCTTTGGTTTACATTGTAGACGTAAATATTACAAATTGCAGTATATTAAGCTTTTATGTTATGGAAGAAAATGACCTAAAAAGGGTAATGTATGGCAAAGACATGGATGGCTCCAACTGTGGAATTTACACATCATGTTACTAGAAGCCTAAATTCTCTTATATTCTTAAAAGCAGGGAAAAGGGCCTTTAAATGGTCCAGAAATATCCTTATGGTATATCTGAGCCTGAAATTTCTTTTGGAACATAGAAATATAAATTATCACTTCATAGTTAGACTTACTTTTCTTTAAAAAAGGAGTATGTAAAAGCCCACTTTTTAGAATCTGTTTAATAAAGCAGTCCAAAGGAAGTGAGAGACATGAATTCAGTAACAGGCTTAGTCTTATTGACCCACAAGTTTATCCAGGAAAGTGTCCCGAACACTTTTGTGGAAAAGCATCATCACACAGCTGAAAATGCTGAAAATATGAGTGACTTGGTGGGTAAGCACTTTAATCAGTGCTATTAAATGATAGATGGCAGTGTTTCCTTCTTCACTACATTTTAAATAGAAGTAGTGGCTATTATAATTTCTGCTTTGCTAAGCATTCTCAGCAGTTACACAAGAGATCAGTTTTCTCATAATTTCAGATTTGGACTTTTTTTGTTCAGTGTCACTACACTCTGAGTCAAAGATAGCTGTAGGCACGACACAGATATGGAAACACTGAGTCCCACAGAGATACTGCCATTTCTATATACAGCGCTGAAGGCAGTGAAGAAACTTTATGGGAAGACAGGATCCTTAAGGACCTAAACCACAAGAAGTGAGGTTTTGAGCCACATAGCTCAATACAGACACTTAAATTCAATGTAAGTTCTTGATTTGGACCCAGTCTTATGTCCTTTTAGGCTCATCAGACCTCTGTCTCTACTGGGAAAAGGCTGAGCTGGACAATCTGTAGATTTAAGGCAGGTTTAGAGTCAGGACTCTGGATTACACTGTTAAATTTTTCCCAACCTGCTTTCTAAGAATTTACATTATAAACATTTGCAGTGAGCCCTATCTAGCTCCACCTTCTGCTTAACTTTTAATCTTCTTCATGACTCCCATCACTTACATTCTGTCTTGCTTCCTTACCCAAAATCTAGACACTAGAATAGTTCAGTGAGGAAGCATGAAAGTCAGAAGTTCCTAATACAGACAGGAATGAGCTAGAAAATACTGATCCATACAAAGTTTCTCACTTTACTCAGTTATGTAGTAATATAAAAATAAGTTATTCTTATGAAAATTATATAAAGAAACATTCTTAAATGAAAATAAAAAGTTGTGGCTGAAAAATAAGAAAGTATTCAGAATCTTAAAACAGATTCTTCAGTCACACCAGGTGTATTTTTTGACTGATTTTGATGGAAACTTGACATGCTAAGACATCCCAGTGTGAGTGCTTTGGCTGTGTCTTTAGCCTTATTTTTTATGGATACAAATTTCAGTCTAACACATAGGCTGGAGTGTACAGTATAAAACATACAGAAGTATAATACATACAGGAGTAATAAGTTTCTCCCATATTTCTTTCCATTACTTGTTTGTCTACTTTCAAACATACAGTTTTCTTCTTCTTTTGCATATGCTGAGAACAATTGTGCACACATGTATCTCAGCTCCCTGATGGCATAGTGATAACCTGCAGAGGCATTTATTTAAGGCTACAATGAGCAGATGAAACATCACGCAACATCTTCTCTTGCCTGAGTGCAAACAGGAAAATATCTTATAAGTGGTCTATACTCTTGAGAAAGTCTTTTTGTACATTTGGATAGACTGCAGCCATTTTCTGTGGTAAATTATTTAGATTTTGTAAATGGTTCAGTGTAGCTCTCCCTATTTTCTTGATCAAAACAGAAAAAAATATGCTTTCATATATTTTATACATATGTTGAAAGAAGAAAAAAAAAGAATATAATATAAGGAATTAAGTTTAAGGAACTGTACACAATTCTTACTGTTCCTTCAGGATTTCAGATAAAAGTAAATCTCTTCTTCTTTTTTTTTTTTTTTTTTTTTTTTTGCATAAGAAAATCCCAAGTTTTCTGCAGATAACAGTAAGATGAACTTTAAGGAGTAGTGTTTAACCACGAGTAAAATTCAGAAGTTTACTTAGGATTCTAATTTCAAGAAAACCTAGACAATATTATCTTTGAAGAAACATGAACAAGGAACAATGCTAGAAACAGGGAGTTATTTTCTACAGAGAATTATAAAAGGAAAGCAATATAAAATAGCAGTAGTAAAGGCAGCAGTTATGACATAAAACAGCATTTGGCCATGAGCAGTAAAAAAAACCCCAAAAAACAGTTCCACTGAAACCAATGGTCAAATTTCCACTAGCTCAAATGGTACTAAAATTTCACTCTATTTATAAATAGGGAAATTTTAATTGAAAGTTCATTTAAAAAAACAACAACAACCTAGGTTTATGTGGGGATGAAGTTATTTGAATCTGTTAAGGAAGCTGAAATCAGGATGTCTACTCTCCAATTCCAGCATCTGACAAATTATAATGCACCCAAATTATAGTTTAGGCCCAATCTTTGTATGATATTGAGTGTCTTTTAAGGAACATTAAGAAGGCACAACTTCCATAAAAGTAAGAGCAGAGTCCTGACGTCTCTCTGAACTTCTTTTCTGTCAGAAAAAAAATATGGTGTCTCGGCATTTTCCCAGACTTTCTATGTATTTCAATACATTACATGCATTCTATATATTTTAAAATCTATTTATCATACTCTATGTATTTTTTTGATCATATTTCTATGTATTTCATAGTCTTATCTTTCACAGAAAGAGCGTATTATACTACTTCTCTTCCTATGATAAAAGATTGAGATTTTATCAGACTGGTTATTTTACAGTTCAGTGTTCAAGATTTTTGTTCCTTATGATATCCTCTTGGTACCAATAGTTTGATCAGCACACAGTGAAAAATATATGCATATAATTAAAACTATGAAAATTTATAATAACTTTTATGATGCATAAACAAAACTAAGTGTTCCTGATGGCAAAAGGAATTGCTTTCATGAAAAATATGTTTGTATTGACAGAAAATATCTGAAACACTATTAAAGGCCTACCTACGTGTCCTAGAAATGACATATCCAGCATATTCACTACTGGAGTTTTAGACACAATTGTCAACTGGTGATGTTTCACAGAATCAGATTCACAGAATGATTGAGGATGGAAGGGACCTCTGGAGGGCACCTGGTCCAAACCCCCTGCTCAAGCAGGACCACTTAAAGCCAGGCAGCTCTTGCATATCTCCAAGATGCAGACTTCACAACCTCTCTGGACAACCTATGCCAGTGCTCAGTCACCCTCACAGTAAAAAAGTATTTCCTGATGTAAAAACAGAACCTCCTGTGTTTCGGTTTGTGTGCAATGCCTTTTGTCCTTTCTCTGGGCACCACTGAAAAGAGCCTGGCTCTGTACTCCTCACACCTTCCCTTCAGTTATTTATATACAATTGATATCTCCTGAGCCTTTTCTTCTCAAGGCTGAAAAGTCCTGCCTCACTCAGCCTTTCCTCATAGGAGAGATGCTTCAGTTCCTTCAACATCTTACTGGCCCTTTGCTGGAGTTTCTCCAGTATGTCCATGTCTGTCTTTTCTGGGGAGCACCAAATTTGTCATAGCACTCCTGGTGTGGCCTCACCAGTCACCTTCCTCGACTTGCTGGCAACACTCTTCCTAATGCAGCCCTGGACACCATTAGCCTTCTTTGCCACAAGGGCACATTGCTGGAACATGCTGGCACATGGTGATTCATTGTTGGCTTATTTGATGAAGAACTAAATTATTCTGCAAACTCAGAATAATTCAGTTGCATTCAGTTAAAAAAAAAAAAAATCAGCTAGATTTGATCTTCTTAACTTCTTCATAAGTTGAAACCTGCCTGGTGAGGAAGACTACCCTGCATGTCTCTACAGCACCGCTCTCTCTACAGCATTAAGGTCTTTTCTTGTTTCTTTTCTAGTTCTTCCAGTTGAACACCTCCAATAAGACCTATCTCTGTCTTTATGATTGGGAAATAATATGTCACATACTATCATTTTATATCTGTTTTGTCGACACTGGTCATATAGTAGATAACACTGGCAGTACCAGAATGTTTCTAGTTGTTTCTTAACACTGAACAATACAGAATCATAGAAATATAGAATATTTCAAGTTAAAGGGACCCATAAGGATCACAGAGTCCAACTCCCTGCTCCTCACAGGCCTGCCTAACTCTAAGCCGTATGACTAAGAGTGTCATCCAGATGCTCCTTGAATTCTGACAGGCTTTGTGCCATGACCACTTCCCCAGGAAGCCTGTTCTCTGACTGACCACCTTCTGAGTGAAGAACCTTTTTTTAATGTCCAAATTGAACTTCCCCTGACAGCTTCAATCCATTTCCTTGTGTCCTATCGCTGGTCACCAGAAAGGAGATCAGCACCTTCCCCCTCCGCTGCTCCATGACCTCAGCTGCTCCTTGTACATCTTGTCCTTGAGGCCTTGCACCACCTTGTTCTACCTTCTACGTGTTAACAGTTTGATGCCCTTCTTATATTGAGGCACCCAGAACTGCACCAGTGCGGTGTAGAGTGGGACAATCAGCTACCTCGACCGGCTTCCTATGCTGTGCTTGATGCACCCAGCACAGGGTTGGTCCTTTGGACTGCCAGGGCACACTGTTGATTCATATTCAACTTGCCATCAACCCAAACTGCTAGATGTCTTTCAGTAGCACTGCTTTCCAAACTCTTGTTCCTCAGTTTGTAGGTATACCCAGGATTACCCCACCCCAGGTGGAGAATCTAGAACTTGGTCTCATTGCATTTCATATGGCTGGTGATTGCCCAGCTCTCTAGTCTATCCAGATCTCTTTGTAAGGCCTTTGTACCCTCGAAGAAGTCCACAGCTCCTCCTAGTTTAGTATCACTGGCAAATGTACTTAACGTGCATTCAATTCCTGCATCCTCCTGCATATTAAGGAGCACTGGCCCTGAAACTGAGCAAGTAGTTATACTTATTGAAGTATAACTGACCCTAAAATTGAACAAGTGTTAAACTTGTTTAGTCTTCAGTTATATTATTTAGTTTGGGAAACAGTGTGTTTAGATATCTTCTACTTCCCTTCAAGTCCGGTACATTTGAAACAAATCCATTGACTCACTGCCCATGTCACGGCTGAGGGCATCAGGAGAGAGATTCATGGGTTTCCACTACAGAAGATACCTGGCACATATTTCAGTAAATGGAAGGGGGATGAGCTCATGCATGCTCATGTGAAGAATGGCTTCCCCAGTTTTATCTGTAAAAATTAATAGAAATAAGACTTTGAAGAGCAACCAAAAGAACAGTTATTTTTTTCTTCTTAGCCAAATTTTTCATGCATTTACTTTCTGAAGCTTAAATTGTACTTCACTCTGTGCACATGTAGCTTCTATTAATATCACTGGAATTTGAAAAATCAGTGTAAAGATTCAATACACCTATAAGTTACAATTTCCAGTTACAAACTTGTCTGAAGGTAGCAAACAAAACAGAGAAGTCTATAAATGCCTTGATATTGACAGGTGCAAAAATATCAGAAGTAGTCTGTTGGACATATTTGAACTGGTCTGCATGTGAACACAGATCAGGCATAGCAAAGACACATCAGGCTAATTGCCACGTGCAGATTCTTTCTACTTGGTTTCAGTATTGGGCGCATTATAGTTTCAGCTGAATTTTTCCCATGTATAGCCACAATTATGCATATCACCATCTCTCTGCCAGGAGAAAGCAGGATTGCCTCAGCGATATTCAAGCCAATCCTGACTCCAGAAATATTCACATAACTCTGGAAGCTTATTTGCTTTCCCATCTATGATTTGTATTCCTGTCTCAAAACCCTGATTCAAGAGGAAAGGCTGATAATCATTAAATTGAGATAGCCAATAAATTTTTATCTTCCTCTTTGTAATGCAAATATGAAATTACTTGGTATTTAGTTGTATGTTATCAGACAATAATTTCATCTGCATATGGGCACATGTATGAGCACCTTTAATTTGCAAATCTAACTCTGTGAATGTTTTCTTTTGGGACACCATGCTAGCTATATAATTTTTATTATCTACAGGAACAAAACCAATATGGATTTTTCCACTTCTGAAACTGCATACTCCTGCCTCCTAGTAGTGCATGAATCAATTTAAAACAGAACAAATCTTACTTATCCACTTCATTGCCTCTTCCATCCCCAAGACCAGCTTTCTGTGGTTTTGAAAATTACCCAACATAACTTCATAAATTTAAATCTAGTCTAACATTTATTTTCTTAGATCCTACCTACAACCAAAAGCATGAGACAGATGGTTTTACCTTATGACACCCAAACTTCTGGACTTTATTCTAAATTTAGCCTGTAATATAAAAGACAGAAAGGAGGAAGCTAATTTGAATATTATTAATTCTTTACAAATAGCTTATATTTCTCATATATAAATCCAGATATAAATAATTGCCTCTTTTAGAGGCTATTTTAGATTAAGCATAGATCTATGTTTAAGTGAATTTAAAATTCTAATAGCTGTTGATTCAAGTAGTGGTTATATTCACCTCTGGTAAGCAGACACACAGGATGGAATTCTATTCCTTCTTCATTAATGCATTACATTTGTAGCCCAGAGTATTTAAATATTTGCTGTCTTTATGTAGTAAAGATGACACACTACCTGCAGAAATGAAAACTGCAAATTATAACCACTCTTTCCTTCTTCTTATTTTGGAAAAAAAGAAATATAAAGATAATATACTCAATAAATGAATATTAGAATGCATAGTACATGTATAGTTGCAAATAATTAGAAAACATTATGTGAAAGTATCCAAACTTTTCATTTGGAGAACATACACTACAGGAAATTATTCCAGGTCACTTTCATAAAGTTGTAAGTGGAATTATTCTGTTAAAATTTTACTTTCAAATGTGTTTTTTGTAACTTTATATATATATATTATATTTACCATAGAAAATTTCTTCTGATGCAAAACATTAAATTTCCAAAGTTGAAGATTTGTGGCTCACTTTGACATTACTAGAATTCACACAGTTTAATCCCCATGCTTTACTTTGAGAATTGATAGTATACTATTAAAATAATTTGTAATTTCCATCTATGCATTCACAAAATAATTAAACGCAGTGTCAAGTTAAGGTCTGCAGAAATGTTAATTTATTTCCCTTGACTTTATCAATAGATTAATAAAATAACACTACAAAATGCATAAATTTGCGATGCTTCATCTTACAAAATGTTTTTATTCATATTGATTGTACAGCCCTACAGCAGCTGTACGGAAGTCCATCTAGTAATAGTAACATGCTATTTTGAGGAAGACAATTCCAACACTGGAAAGACATTGTCTGTTTATCTGGCAAGAAAAGGGACTTTAAATAAATTCTAGATAATAATCTTGCTAGTATATCTTCTTTCTTTATATCTGCTATTCTTCTTTTCCTGTCATATATATGAGCAAGCTGGTGGCAAATCTGATGTACTTCTTCTACTGTAATATTTTTAGTTTAGTATGTGAATGTTGTCATTAAAAGAACAGGCATTATTATAAAGGGCAGTTGTTTCATTTTCAGATTTCAAGACTGAGAACTTAGTATTTGGTGTTTATAATCCATCTCCCAAATGAGTCAGATGTTGTAGCTATATTTGCAATGTTGTTGACACATGAATAATAGTCCAAATACAGTCTAATAATAACCTAAACCAAACACTCTAGACACAAGACCTATGAAAAAGCAGATTTTTGAATCCAGGAAGATATGTACAATTGGCACATAGTTGTTAATTTGTATTGAGTTTATTGTTAATTTACCCAATATTATATCTATTCTGTGATAAGTGTGCATACATTCATAATCATAATTTACTTTCATCCTTCTGCAGAAGTCATGTGTTGTAAATGGTTACTTAGAAAATTTTCTTCCTCTGTACACCTCCAGATAAGAAGCTCAGATTCAACAACTGTTTCAGCAGTTTTAATATGTGAGTAGTGCACACTGAAAATACAAAACTAAAGCACTGATGAAGTAGAAACAAAGGAAATTTTTGGGTAATAACAGGATAATATGATAGACTATTTTTATTTATTTTTAGTTAGAAATAAAAATATTTCTATAAAAGCTAAAAGACAAAGTTCACAAAAAAAAAATAATATCCTAATTAACCCTAAACCCTAGTAAAACTAGTAATTTAGTACAGGTGCATTTAAACTGTTCCAACAAAAAGATTTCCATGACAGCATAACAGAAACACAATTTTAGAGATTAGACAATTTAAGATTGGGATGCAATATGAAACTTTCCTACCAGAACTCATTTTGGAAATGGGGTAATCTGAGAAACAGAAGCTCTTCAGCAGTAATAAATCAACCATTGCAGCAAAAGTTGGCTCAATTAGATCTTGAAGGGACACTTCCTACTATTTTCTCACAGTGTCTGCCAAAATTTTCTTCAGCTCTTCAAAACATTCAAGGCCTGAAGCTTAACTGTTCTGGTCTTCAACAACAAAATAATTGCCTTTCTAGTATAACAGAGAAATCAATTTCCTTCTAATAAGACTGGTCACAGGGGCAAGGACTTCTAAGGGAAGCATCATGGACTGTCCGTGCTCTGCTCAATGGAAGGTTCATCATGGAAGGGTCTTTGGTACTCTCAGGTTCAAAAATCATATGGCATAATTTTGATGTTGAAGTGCTGTAGCTACTAGAGTTCTGAACATAATCAATTTTAAGTGTCTGTTGCTATTAGTGAAGTTAAACTTTGTGACAAAAATATTTTTTTTTCCAGGGGGAAAAACACACCTCAAAAATTCACAACTGACAAAGCAATAGTTTTTATCACTTGGAATAATCAAGGATTTGTTAAAAACAAACAAACAAACAAATTATTGTTGTAATGTAACTGTTTTATGACAGCTTTCACATCCTCATTTTAAAAGGAGAGGAAAATGGTGCATATTAGAAAAAGCCAAGGTAAGCAAGTCAATGTCAACTATTTATGTATTTTTATCTTGCTTATAGCACTGTCAGTGTTTGCTTATTTAACTAAACTGGCAGTGAGAAACCCATTTGTACTAGCAAGGGTTATTACAAACAAATTAATCTATGTAGACAGTGTGTATGATGTGTTTATGTGTGCATATGTGTCTGTGTGTATATGTGAGCACATGTGCTATGAACAAGGTAAAAGTAATTTAATGAAATAATCACAGAACTGTCTCAGTTGCAAGGGACCTCTGGAGAACACCTAGTTGAACCCGCTTGCCAGAAGCAGGGTCACCTAGAACAGGCTACCCAGGACTATGTTCAGTCATGCTTTGAATATGTCCAAGAATGGAGACTCCACAGCCTCTCCAGGTAACCTGTTGCAGTGTTTAATCACGTTCACAGTTTAACCACCACCCCCCAGTTTTTCTCATTTTCTAGTTTCTTTAAATGGAACTTCCTGTATTTCAGTTTGTGCCCATTGTTTCTTTTGCTTTCAGTAGGTATCACTGAGAAAAGTCTGTGTACACCTTCTTTACCATCAGATATTTATATGTACTGATAAGATCCCCCAGAGCCTTCTACAGGACGCACAGTCCCAGCCCTCTCAGCCTCTCCCCTAGTGCCTTCATAATCTTTGTGGCCCTTTGTTGGACTTGCTCCGGCAAGTGTCTGTCTTGCACTGGGGTGCCCAGACCTAGACCCAGCACTACAAGTGCATGTCACCAGTGCTGAATAGAGGGGAAATACCACCTCTCTCAGCCTGCTGGCAGCACTCTACTTAATACAGCCCAGGAAGCTATTGACCTTCTTTGACTTTCAGGCACATTTCTGGTTCACAGACAGCTTGTTGCATAACAGGGCGTCTTGTTCTTTCTATGCAGAGTTGCTTTCCAGGCAGTCTGGCCCCAGCTTGTACTAGTCACCCAAGTGCCAGAATTTGCATTTACTGTATCTGAACTTCAGGAGGTTGCTGTCAGACCATCTTTTCACCTTGACAAGGTCCTTCTGAATGGTGGCGCAACCATTTGCAAATCCGTGCTGAATTCTTCCAATCACCTTCTTGTCCTCATGTTTTAAAATCATCTACTGGAGGATTTTCTCCATCACATTACCAGGACCTGAGGTAAGGCTGAGTGGCCTTTAGTTTCCTGGATCTTCCTTCTTGCTTTTCTTGAAGATAGGAGTGTCATTTTCTCCCTTCTGGTACTAAGGAACCTCTCCTGGTCACCATGACCTTTCAAAGATAATCAAGACTGGCCTTACAATGACATCAGCCAATTCCCTCAGCACTCGTAGGTGCACCTTCTCAGTCCCACGGACTTTAATATGTCCATTTTGTTTACATGCCCCCTTACCTGGTCCTGCTCCAGTGTAGTTCCTTGTCCCAGACTTTCTCTTTGACCTCAGGGGCCTGCAATTCTTGGCAGCCAGTACTACCAGATAAAGATTGAGGCAAAGAAGGCATTGAGTACTTCATACTTTTCTGTGTCTTTTCTCACCAGCTCCACTGTACCACTCAGCAGCTAGCCTATGCTTTCCCTAGCCTCCTTTTGCTGTTTATGTACTTTTACAATCCTTTCTTGTTGCCCTTCATGTTCCTTGCCATATTCAGCTCCAGACTGGCATTGGCTTTAAAACACCATCCCTGCAAGGTTGGACAGCAACTCTATATTTATTCTGCTTCTACCTCTTTCACACTTCCTTTTTATCTCTGAGTTCAGTTAGGAGCTTCTTGCTCATCCAAGTAGATCTGCTTGATCTCCTAATTGTTGGAATAGACCTTTCTTGAGGTTGAAGGAGGTGATCTCTGATCACATTGGTGATCAGCTAGCTTTCCTGTACCCCTCTTCTCTTCAGGGCCATATCCCATGAGATTCCTTCAAGCGGTTCTCTGAAGACTTTGAAATCTCTCTTGAAATCCAGAACTGTCATCCTGCTTTTTGCCCTACTCCCTGTATTTAAGATCCTGAACTTTACCATCTCCTGGTCACTGCAGCCATAGATGTCCCTGACTTGCACATTCCTGGACAGTTTTTTCTTGTTGTATCAGGTCCAGCAAAGCACCTTTTCTTTGGAGTCCTGGATCACTTTTGCCAGGAAGTTCTCATCAGTGCACTTCAGAAGTCTCCTAGGTTGCTTAGGTCCTGTTTTTTTCAGCAGATATCAGGGTGATTAAAATCCCTGCTGAAGGCCAGGGCCTGCAAATGTTGGGTTTCTTCCAGTCATCTGAAAAAGGCTTAACCTGCTACTTCTGTCTGATTTGGAAGCCTTGTTCTGACTTAAGCCCAGCTAGCAGCTAAGTACCACATAGCTGCTCAATTACTTCCCCAGTGGGATGTGGGAGAGAATCAGGGGGCTAAAAGTTAGGAAACCTGTGGGTTGAGACAGAGACAGCTTAACAGGTAAAGTAAAAGCTGTGGCAAAAGCAAACCAAAACAAGAAATTCGCTCACTGCTTTCCATCAGCAGGCAGGTGTTCAGCCCTCTTTAGGAAAGCAGGGCTCCATCATGTGTAATGGTTGCTTGGGTAGGCTCAAAACATCCCCCCTTCCTTCTTCCCCCAGCTTTTATTGCTGAACACAATCACATATGGTATGGGATGTCCCTTTGGTCAGTTAGGTTCAGCTGTCCTGGCTGTGCCCCCTCACAGCCTCTTGTGCCCCCCCCCCCCCCCCCCCCCGCCTGCTCTCCGGTAGGGTGGGATGAGGAGCAGAAAGGGTCTTGACTCAGTGTAAGCACTGCTCAGCAATAACAAAAACTTCCCTGTGTTATCAACACTGTTTTCATGACAAATCCAAAACATAGGCACCATACAAGCTACTGTGAAGGAAATTAACTCTATCTCAGCCAAAATCAGTACAGATCTACAGCAGATAACCACTATGGAAACACCCATGTTGGTCTGCCCATTATTCTTGACCCATAAACTCTTGACTGGCTCCTGACTTGTCCCAAAGTATTGTCTCCATACATTCCAGCCTCTCTCTTACATAAAGGGCCAACCACCCACCCCAGCCTTCCCAGTCTATCTGTCCTAATGATCCTGAAGCCATCCATTGCAGCAGTCCAGTTGTTAATGACATTTTCAAACACTGTTTCTGTCAGCAGGATAAGAATGTAGGAATTTCTCACAGAACTTCAAAGTCTGGCACATTGTTGATGTTTTTTCACTGAACTACTTCATATTATTTCTCCCCAAAAAAGAACACCAAGGCAACTGTGGAAAATCATTTTATACAAAACTTGCAAGTGCCACATTTGGTTCCAGAAGTAAAGATTCAAGTACCATTAATGTAGCATGTGGACTGGAAAGATTTCAGAATTTCCATCTGTTTAGGTTTACCGCAAATTATTTAAAAAAACAGATAGGCCAGCTAATTCTAACTTTAAAAGCCCTGAAATGCTCCAGGTAAATCTTTCATTTTTAAAAAAGATAGTTTAATGTTAAAAACCAAACTTCTTCCTGGGAAACTTGCTAAAAATCTCATTTAATATAAAACAAAAAAAAAGATTAGTTTATGAACCAATACAGCCAAGAAACCTCTCTACCAGGCATAGGTTGGAAAAAAAATAGTATTAAATCATTAAATCATGATGATAATTAGCTTCCCTTCAAAACAAAGAAAAAGCATGAATCTGTTGAGATATATATCATTGAATAGACCACTCAAAGTCTGGAAAAAGAATCATTGGCTTTTAATAACATAAACCTTTATGGGTTAATCCATGATGAGAAAAAAATAAGAGAGTAACTAGTGGTATGCAGGTTTGTCAGAACTAGTTCTGTCTAAGAGGTTCTCATGTACAAACGAAGTGTTCCTTTTTTTTTTTTTTTTTTTAAAGGCTCCTGTTGTGATAGCACATTGTGTATTCCCAAAGCATTGTTCTGATCTGTGCAGATCTATCAGGAAGTGTATCTTTAAAATCATCAGTTTGTGAGTGAGCTGTAGGCAAACTATTTGAAAGATATGATATACAAAGTAGTTAGACAACAAAATTTACCTCATTATTCCAGTACACACGATGACAATTCTGTTCAAAACATGGACAGCAAACTTTGGAAAGGCTGCTCACAACACACAATTCAAGATTAAAGAAAAAAAGTGTTACTTTTAAATGACCTCCCATCTCAAAAGATGTCAAACTATTTTCATCCTTTATTCAAATACTGAATAATATATGAAAAAAAAGCACACAATTTTTGTTGAATAAGCTAACGAAAAAAAATCTTTTCATACATATTTCACTCCCTGGTTAAAAGTCAGCCTTCTTCCCAGTTCAGTCCTTCACACAGTGTTTATCTTACCTGATGCTGGTAATGTCTGTTATGTAAACCATGCCATTCATAAAGATAATTATCAGGCTAATTAATTTCACATCATCTGGCATAATGGCCATGCAGAAGTTAGTTATATTTAATTTCAAAGAGTTCCCTCAACCTATAAGCTTTGACTGTATTTATTCCTCTGACTCAAAGTACAACTGCTCTATCTCCAATAACATAAGTTTTGGAAGAGTTTTGGAAATACAGGAATGTTTGGAGAAATGACACCAGCCCTGGAGACAAAGGATATGAAAGCACAAAACATTCTGATTGTATTCACCCCACACAGACAAATCTCAATACAATGCTTGCAAAAAGGGTTGCCATCTGAAAAGATCTTGACAGGCTTGAGAAGTGGGCCCATGGGAATCTCATGTAGTTCAACAAGGCCAGCTGCAAGGTCCTGCACCTGAGTCAGGGCAATCTCCAGTATCAATACAGGCTAGGAGCTGAAGGGATTGAGAGCAGCCCTGTGGAGAAGGACTTGGGGGTACTGCTGGATGAAAAGCTGGACATGAGCCAGCAATGCACTTGCAGTCCAGAAAGCCAATAACTTCCTGGGCTGTCACCTGTAGTCCTGTGCCCAGCTCTGGGGTCCCCAGTATAAGAAAGGCATGGACATGTTAAAGCAGATCCAGGGGAGGGCCATGAAAATGATCGGAGGGCTGGTCATGTCACCTACGCAGAAAGGCTGGGCATGTTGAGGTTATTCAGCCTGCAAAGTAGAAGACTCTGAGAAGACCTCATTGTAGGATTTTGATGCTTATAGGGGACTTATAAGAAAGATGGAATTCTTACCAAGCCCGTAGTGACAAATAAGGGGTAATAGTTTTAAACTGAAAGAGGGTAGGTTTAGATTGGTATCCTGGTTTTGGCTGTGACAGAGGTAATTTTATTCTTAGTAGCTGGTGCAGTGCTGTCTTTTGGATTTGGTGTGAAAACAATGTTGATGGCACACTGATGGATTTAGTTATTGCTTAGTTTATACTAACTCAAGGGCTTTTTTAGTTTTTCAGGCCTTGCCAGTGAGAAGGCTAGAGAGGCACAGGAAATTGGGAGGGGACACAGACAGGACAGCTGACCTGAACTAGCCAAAGGGATATTCCATACCATATGACATCATGATGAGTATATAAACTGGGTGGGGTTGGCTGGGGCCAGGGCATTGCTGCTTGGGGACTGGCTGGGCATTGGTCAGCCAGTGGTGAGCAGCTGTGTTGTGCATCACTTGTTTTCTTTCCTCCCTTCTATTTGGAACTGATTCCTCTCCCCTTCTCACTGCTTTTCATTATAACTGCTATTGTTATTATTACCATTGTTCTTTCATTTTTATCTTATTTCAACTATTAACTTATCTATTAACTATTATCTTATCTCAATCCTCGAGTTTTACGTCCCGTTCTGATCCTCCTCCCCATCCTTCTGGGTGAGGGTGTGTGAGCAAACAGCTGTGCGACACAATTACTGTCTGAGTTTAAACCATGACAATTGGATATAAGTAGGACATTTTTTATAATGGGGATGGTGAGACACTGGAACAGGTTGCCCAGTGAAGTTATGGAGGCCCTATTATAGGAAATGTTCAGTGTCAGGTTACATGGGGCTTTGAGCACTCTAATCTAGTGAAAGATATCTCTGCCGCTGGCACAGTGGGTTGGACTAGATGATCTGTGAAGGATCTTGTGACTCAAGCTGTTCTATGATTCTATGATTCTACATGGCCATGACTAGAGGTTGTAGAAACAAGCCTTTCCTTGCAGCAACCTGAGCTCAGGAAGTAGGATCTGCTTCTTATTTGCTCTGGCTGGTGATTTGACTTAGGGATTTGTTTTGTGGAAATCTACTGTCAGTTAGAATTTATGTATTTATTTATGGAAACATCTCAGTATAATGTGGATAGTGATTTCAGAGAATAATAAATCCACATTTCTTTGGCCAGATCTCATCAGGAAGAAGAGGTATAAACTTTAGATTTCCCAGAAACAGCAGTTTTTCTGATAATCTTTGAACCTGGAAAGCAGCTGTGGATTTATCAGAACTCCAAAAACTCTTGGGAATACTAATACCAGGCTTGATCTCTCCAGTTACATATCTATCCTAGACTGGCAGACAGCAAAAGAGAAGAAAGAGCAATCTGACTTTAACAAACAGACCAAAGTATGATCAGCTTATGAGTAATATTAAGATATGGCAACTTTCCCAGTCTTCTGATTAACCTTAGAAGCCATGGGGAAGAAGATGAATGAAAAAAATTACCACTCTATGATGTCCTATGTAAATCTATAAGAGGAGGAATAAATAGTTCAGCACTTTCCTAATAGTTTCAGCATTCAGGAAAAACCATGGTGAAATTGCCTTGAGGTTCAGAGATTTCGACTATTTGATAAACACTGCAAAGGAAAAAGAGTTGACCTGTCAAATTTACCATCATCAGAAGACCTGTTAGATCCTGAGAAGGAAGGAAACACATACCTCTCCTGGGTCCTATTCTAGCTGCAGCTTGTTTTACTCTCACAGTATGTTGGCAAACCCTTTTATTTCAACAATAAATGTGTATTAACATATAGGATAAGCTTCCCAACTGAGAAGTGTGAATGTATCAAAAGAGACAATCTGGAATGCTGAATTTTTCTGTTTATGTTCAAAGGACAGAAATAGCCAAGTACCAAAGGTCTTGTTTACCTACATAATGTGCTGAGCATTGGAATTTCTACCATAAAGACTAAGCCTCAGAAATAGTTAGTGTCTAAAGGAGAAAAAGGAAAAAATCAAGACTGAAAATAACATGGTTGCTTTTGTTACTGTTTCAGAGTTCACCTAAATGTGCAGGAGTTGCTATATTCATTTTAGGACTAGAAAAAATGCTTTGTATCTTCTCTTTCATGATATTATACATAGCATAATATCCACATCTATAACAGTACTGTTAAGAAAACATCTGTGAGGCAAGGTTTATTACTGTAGATATGGAGCTATTCTTATGCAACTATACTTCGTTTGGGACCAAACAACTAATTACTTTTCATACCAATTTGTTTGCATCAAGTGGAAGTACCAGCTCAGGTCAGCTCTCTGCCTGTGCTCAGTTACAGGGTTTAAACACACCTCAGTTCACTACTGAACATTTCAAGGTTTTACCCAATGCCATCAAAAAACTTTCCTGTTAGCAATTTATTTAAATTGCTAGGATGGAAGGTTTGCTTTGAAAACCTGTTCCATTAGTTCCAGCTAGTCAAAACTATTGAATGTTTGAATATATGCAAGTCCACGCATAGTCCAGGGCTTTTCCTGCTATTTGTAACACCCAACAAAATATTGTTACATCTGAAGCCAAGAGGCTGACTACAGACATAATTTTGTTCTTCACACAAAAAAAACCCTCTGATTAAAAAAAGAGAAAAGCGGGGGTTGACACTACTTTTTTTTTTTTTCCTCTGGTCACCACTTATGAGCAGTTTTCCAGTCATGGCTCAACCAAAATATCTGTTGCCTGCAGATGACAAGACTGAGCCCAATATATGACTCAAATGTCCAAAGCCCTTATACAGTTCTGCACCTTATACAGTTCTGCACCTTTTTCTGTTTTAAAGGTTAATCCAGATCACAGCTGAAACTGAACATGTTATACAGAGGGGCTTATGTGGATTTGACTATAACGTTACTACAGTACTGAAAGTAATTCACATTGTAGTAAAATAAGTGCACATACTCTGATTAGTCTTTCCTGGGCTGCTCTCTGGGGATGTGTAGAGTAGTGTTGTGAGCTTATGAATATAAAAGCTGTCTGAACATAAATTCAAAGTACTTTAAGAAAAAGCATTTTAATCATGGCACAGTGTGTAATATAATGATCCTCTTAGCTGGAGTATAATAAGATAAACTTTAATCATAATCAGAGTTGCACTTGCAGGCACATTTACAGGACATTTTTTGCCACAATATTATGCAAAGTTATGAATTTATTTCTCTGTGTGCATGTGATTTGAATAAGATAGGGAAAACAGTCCTATGTACCAAACAAGATCATCTTATTCATGTAAGCTAGGTTGTGCTAAAATCTCTCTTAAGGCACCTTTGCTGTTTTCTACACCACTAAAAGTTAAACATATTCTTAGTTTATTTAATTCAGGTTGCAGTACCATAGCCAGTTGGCTTTTCATTGTTCTGATTCTCTCACCTGTAAATTTTTAGTGTAGTTATTACACTACTAGTAACTACAAGTAGATTGACATAGCTATCTTCCTTTACCACATCATCAAAGGAAGAGATGTTCAAGTGATCTAAATTGTAGTCACTTCTATTTTTTTATTGCAGTTCATTGTACCTAAAAGACTGAGTAATAATCAGGGCAAAGGTTCAAGCATGTGTGTGTTGGTTGTAGCTGGGATAGAGTTTCTTCATAGTAGCTAGTATTGGTTTGAGTTTTGAATCAGTCTGTGTTTTGGATTTGTGACAAAAACAGTGTTGATAATGCAGGAATGTTTTCATTATTGCTGAGCAGTGCTTACACAGCATCAAGGCCTTTTCTGTTTCTGACCCCACCCCACCAGCGAGCAGGCTGGGGGGGCACAAGAAGCTGTGAGGGGACACAGCCAGGACAGCTGGCCCCAACACACCAAAGGGACATCCCATACCATTTGATATCTTGCTCAGTAATACAAAGCTGGGGGAAGAAGAAGGAAGTGGACACCTGGACTGATAGCATTTTGTCTTCCCAAGCAACTGTCACATGTGATGGAGCTCTGCTTTCCCAGAGGTGTCTGAACACCTGATGGCAAGTGTTGAATGAATTCCTTGTTTTGCTTTGCTTGCACACATGGCTTTTGCTTTACCTATTAAACTGTCTTTATCGTAGCCCATGAGTTTTCTCACTTTTACCCTTCTGATTCACCCATCTCCGTGTGGGGTGAGCAAGCAGGTCATTTAGTCTGGGGCTTAGTTGCTGGGTGGGATTAAACCACAGTAATGTGCTACTCTGTGTTCCTGGTCACCATGGATGTACCAGTTCCTAAAAGGTTTGTTCCATTGTACTACATAGGAATATGATATTTATTTGCTCCAGGTTTCTGTCAATCCTACCAAATTTTCATAAAATGCCTTGAAAACATTTTATCTTTCTGAAGTCACAAGAATGACTGGGTCAAGAGTACAGGTATTCAGGTCGCAGAAATTTCTGGTATTCCATAGGTGCTATCTAGTGTGCACACCTGATTTCTTGCTATGGAGACGTGACAGCGGTAGGACAGGGTTATGGTGGCTGTATGGTAAGGACGGTATGGGGGCACTTAGAAGAATCTAGAGGTGAGTCCAAATCTGGTCACAGAGAGATGGTGTTGGGGCTGAGCTGTCAACAGCGAGGCTAGAAGCTCTGAGGTGAAAGCTTTGTGTCCCACAGAGCTGTACTGCAATCCAGGGCTCACTGAGCCTCCTGGCCCACCTCCTCTGCTTCCTGAGATTTTAACAACAGGGCAACCCCAGGAGGAACCCAGGAAGGATCCCGATGTAATTAAGTTTTGGGTTTAACAAAACCAAACTGAACCCAAGATGTTTTTAATGGAACACTTCCAATCTGTAACTGGTACACTTGACAAAAATACCTCCCAAGCTTTAACGATGCTTTACAATAGCACCCTAATAGCTAGATAAAAGCACCATATGTTTATTACATATTTTCCCCCATGCTTGAAGGGAATAGCTGACATTTGTAACATTCTGTTTTTGTCTATATTTGGTGCTGAATTAACTAAACAAGATATCAGTAAGAACTTCTTTTTTCCCAATAAAACTTAGAATACAATCCAAAGGTACACTTCATAACATACATTTTCAAAGATAAGATACATTTTTACACATTTTTCAAAGAAATACGGAGAAGTAACTCAGGTATAGGGGACAAAAACTATAGCCTGTTAAATTAAGCAAACCATGCTATTCTTTAAATCAGTCACCTAGGTTCTTGGATTGTTCTTGTTTGGTAAACATCCAAATAGCTAATAATTTCAAATGAGTAATACACATATATATCAGTTGAATGCAGGCTCATATTGATTAATTCAATCTTTTAGCCTAGGCATCATTACACTTAGTTTGAAATGTGAATTCTTTAATATTAAGTTGTTTGCTATTAAAGAATTTTAAAACATCTTCTCATGAATCTGTAAGGTCTAAATGCAACAGTATAGCTTACTTTGATAAGAAAGAGAATATTAAAATAACATACACAAGCATTAGAATACCAGCTTTCTCTGGCAAAAAATAGACATCAATTCACTGCTGACATAAAATGAATTTCATTGACTTCATGGCAGTTTGGCCTAAGAAAGGACTTTTGTCAGGGACTTCATTAAAGGTAAGGTTAAAGTTAAATTAATTCTTCAAGCTGGGAGTCATGTGTTTTCAAGTCCATCCCATGGAAGTATATACAAGTCCTGCTTTGATGCTTCTCACTAGAGCAACCAGCTTCTATGTACCGAAAGAGTTCCTACCTATATATGCCATTTGCACAGCCTGTGGACTTGAACTTCAGCTGAATAGTGCAATGACTTAGTAGAAACATAAGACTGCTGAACTTAGACAGTGGTTTATACGAAAGTTTAATAATTTATTAATGAGTCTAGATAAGTGGTAAGATCAGACACTACCTGCTCACAAAATGTGGAAAAATATAACACTTCTACAGGATTTGTCTGGTAAAAAAAAGGCAGAAACTTTGTTTAACTCACTAGTGTCATAAAATGCAAATACCTGTATGTTAGTCATATCGCACTTCAGATTTTTTTAAAATAAATAAATTATTAAAACATTAAGTCTCATTATTTGCTTAAACTTTCAAATCAAAGAACACTTTTTCTGTTCTTAAATTATGCACATTTCTAACTAACAGGGAGTTTTCTCTAAATTTTGTCATATTTTAAATTTTGTCAGTTACATTATTTGGTATATTGAAGCCATCATTCATCTAGCATTGCTTATGTTTCAGAAACTCCACATTCATTTAATTAACCTGTTTTGCATCCTATCTATGTTGTTTAAGTCAAAACTCTGGTGGGAAAGAGAATATATTTGGGATATTCTGTGTAAGTCTTTTAAAAACACAGGTTAGAATTGGAGACATTTTATTGTTACAAGTACCAATAGTTACCTCCTTTTTGGGAAAAAGCTCTAAATATCTAGATCTATCTTTTCATGCTTCATAGGAAATTTGACAGCAGCAATGAATAAATAAATAAGCTCTGAACATATAACATCTGTTAAACATACAAAATATCTGCAAAGGCAATGTACAAAATAACCTGGTGAAAATACTTGCATATTTATATATACAAGTCAAGTATAAAAATACTACACTTCTTAACAAGAATACATATACAACAGTCATGTTATTAGTGAGGGTAACATCCAGTGTGGGAAAATTAATGTAAGATCTAAAAATTGAATGTAACAGTGTAATCAGAAATATTTTCACACACCCACACAGTATGCTAGTAGCTAAGATGGGGAATTATAGCAAAAAGAGAAGTAAATAAATTCAGTGACTTCAGCTGCCTGTCAATTCTTCCTACCTTTTTTAAATAACTTTTTTTTTCTAAGTTCAATTTACATTCTGTTTCTTATTGCAATTTCCTTTTCTTTTGTAAGCTTTTCCCTGTCAATACAAGAAGAGGCCTCTGCAGAGCACTAAGCTGCACATTCCTGAGTGGGCTTGGGGCATGAGCTGGGTGGAAAAGAGGGAGCTGAGCAGTGAGGAGATGCCTTGCCACCAGATCCAGGCTGATGAAACACAAGGAAAAAAGGCTTTTAGACATATGTAGGGAAAAGAAACAAAGAGAAAGGAAACAGGACTGATGAAATATGGAGCCCAGGGAGAAGACAGACATTTCTTTAGGGGTCACCCTTGCCTTTGAGCTGACAAAGCTAGGTAAAACAGCAGGGGCCTCTTGCAGGGAAGACATTCAGGACCTAGCTAAAACCTGATGGTAGTCAAAAGGAAAAAAAAAACCAAAACAACAACACAACAAAACATGCAAAGTATGTTGCAATCATTCTTATATGTGAGAAAGGGATTATGTTTATTCGAGGTCTGCATTATAGAGACTCTCCCCATCGGCCAGTAGCATGGCAAAATAGGAATGGCTTTGCAGAACAAAACCATAGTGCTGAAGACCTCATGGCTAAACTCGCTAGCATTTCAGTGGGATTTGCTTCAGAATAGCTCTATTGTGGCTGTATGTCAAATTCTTGTTCTTGTTCCAAACTAAAATGCTATCAAAAGCACACCCAGAGAAATCCCCAGAAATGGTGCCATACATTATGCCAAACCAGATATGACTTACTGAAAGGATGCTAGCAGGAAATACTGACGATGCAAACTCATTCTGAACCCTAGGTAAGAATCATTAAAAAAATTATTGGATAAGAAGTGAAAGTATTTAAAACCCAATAAATTATCTTTGAAGGATGTGTATGAAAAGGAAAAAGAAAAAAAATAACATACCGAAAAACTACCAAATGGGAAAAAACCTCAGCAGATTCCCACACAGGCTATATAAGAATACATAACAAAGATACTGCACCATGGAATGGGTGGGTCAGTGTCTCCCTTCTTATATTCCTGTTTTTATATGTATGTATACACTTGCAAAGACAATGGAAAAAAGGTAACTCATAAATTAAATAGTCTGTCTGTCTGAGCCAATGTTACAGAAAAATCTAAGAATAGTTATTAGAAAATATTGTTAGACAAAGTCTCAGTATAATCTACCCATTTAAATGCTCTTTTTTATCTTTTTTTTTATTATCCTAATATCAAATGTAACATATTGCTATGGATAGAAAGGTATTTCTTATTCTAGCATTACATTTAGCCTAAAGTTTCGATGAGGGAATAATGCTTAACTTCTGTCAACGTACACTACACTAAGTCCTGTATATTATCACTCCTCCATCCACTTTGATCAAGCTAAGTAATTTCTAACACTAATTACATTCTTTTATACCATGCAAACTAATTCCTATAAGCAAAAAGAATTATTCTGTAATTTATACCAAAGACATAATAATGACACTTGGGGTGGGGGGTGGGGGAGCGCGGGGGCGGGTGGGACACCAAAACAGAGGAGAGAGCTACTGAGAAAATTCAGATAGCATTTATGAGAACAACTGCTAGGAGTCATACACTCCTATAGCTCTAAAACTCTGAAATCCTGACAGTCTAAAGAGAGGGAATTTAAATATGTGTGAAATATATGTACTGTTTTCATTTAGTAGATGTGGGGCATTTTTGTACAAAAATGGTCACATTGTCCATCAGTAGACTGGATTAGTAGGGGGCTGAGGGGAGTGTGTGATGTCTCCAGGGATCCCCTATCTATGATTGCCACAGTGCATAAAGATGCATACAAATCCCATCTGCCTCTGAGGTAGGTAATATCAGATCTCAGATGGAAAAATCCCAGAAGTCCTGCAAAGAAAAACTATAGGTAATATTTTCTCTTGAAGTCGTGCAACAGAGAAAGGTGATAACAGCTAGAAATGGCATCATCACAAAGTCCAAGTACTTTCAAAATACATCAGCACTGGAGAGTGATGAGCACAGCTGGATTATTGTCGTACCATTCCTTTCTGTGAATATAATTAGCCAGAGTCAGTCCTGAGGCTGCCTCACCCGTACGCAGCGCAGACAGCTTGTTGGACTTTGAAGCAGCCTTGGAGCCGCACTGCACAAAGGATATAGAAAAATGCTGATAGACACCTGAGGGATGTATGTAGTTTTCTTTGCAAGAAAGCATTTTACATCTGCATAGTGTGCTACCCTTCTTGAACAGAAGCAGAATATAACTGAGTAAAAAACTCATTTAACAATAAACTCTGTCCATTTGAGAGAGATTTTGTGGTTTTAACTCTGTCAGCATAGCTAAAGTTATTTTATTTCTGCAGAAGCAAGATCTTAGGAGATGACAGAATGTGGTATCAGGAGCGTATTACTGTTCCTATTTGGACATAAAAAGCTGGAGGTGGGCAAGTGGCACTGGTTTCCCAAGGCCACATGCAAATATAATGACAGAGTACAGAATGTGTCCAGTTGTCTCTCTACCAATTTCACTGATCTAAATTAGTATCTTTTGTGCATTTTATCAAATTTGCCATACTTTGTGGTCATCTATACTGCTCTGTTCTAAAATGATGAAAGCTTAGTTGCTAAAACTGTTGATTTTACTGGAAGGCAATTTATAATATGCTTGGGTTTGACCATATCTGTCATTTTTGCTTGACTTCAACTGTATTAATAAATCAAATTTGAAAATGAGACTACACAGCTAATTTTACTTCAGGATTCTATTTGAAAGAACTTGAAGTTCAGAATGTTTTCACTTTGGCATCAGGCTCCTTGTTTTTTTGATGGGCAGCTGTATAGTTTTAGACTTGAATCATTTTTGTATCTATCAACTCCTAGTTTCCAAGATTTATTTCTTTGTTCACTTGATTTGTACATTATTGCTATGTGGGATGGAATTTCCGAAGGACCGTGCTTATTTTAAAATGTAAAGCTTATTTGAATTTGTGGTGAATGACAATTTGTTATCTGTTGATCTTTTAATCTAGGATAACTTCAGTGAAGAGATAATGAAGACTTTTATTATTTTCAATATGTTGTTATTGTGTATTTTGGGTTTATTTACTAACTTTGGGCCAACATATTTGGAAATCCTTGCTGGAGCAAATATGGTAAAGTAGGGAGCTGTAGTATGGTTTTCTGGCTACACACCACTTCCTTAGTTTTGGTCCATTAAGCTAGGTTTTCTGAAATTCAAAACTGGTAATCCCTGGCATTGTTTCTGCATTTTCTTATTCTTGTTTCTGCAAGAAAGGTAAAAACACAGGTGAAAGCTTATTCCCTGGGTTTTGTTGTTTTTTGGGGTTGGTTTTTTTTTGTTTGTTTGTTTGTTTGTTTGGATTTTCTGGGGTTTTTTTTGTTTATTTTTAATTTGTTTCTAAAATCTTATTTCTTAAGTGCTGGGGAGTGTGATCAGATTTGGTGGTCAAATTACCATATCATTTGCAAATCTGTTCAGTGGATTCACGAGATTAAATCTCGTTGTCTAAATCTGACACTTTACAATCCCCATATAGTAAATACAGTTTATAACACAATTCAGCTGACACATACTAGACATGTACTTGGAACAAATTAAGTGTTTTTCAGGACTGTCTATAATTTTTTGCCATGCTTTCTACCAGCATCAGGTGACTACCACATATACATCTTCAACTGTGCAGATGTCATCATTTAGTCAGATAAGTTCCACTCTACGAAACTTATTTCAAAATATGTTGAAGAAAAAATCACAAAGAAATTGAACTTCGGATTTCATTCTTCAACAAGATGCTTGATCTGTTATATTTACAAAATCACCTACTTAAGCTAATTGTGCTCTAATTTACTGCATCTGTAGAAAGGAAATATAATGTTCAAAGTAAAGAAACATCAATATTAATTCATTATGATTAAATTACAATGTCCTTCAGAGACGATTCAGTGTTTGAATGAAGTTGAAACATCACAGAAATGTTCTTGATAATTTATCATTACTAATCTCTACTAAAAAATAATACTTCTGATATCCAATACTATGTGAGTTTCTTTCACAGCTTTAAAATCATGACATAGAAATTTGTAACCTTCAAAGTGTAATCACTTAAAAACTGGAATGACAAAAGAATGAAATCTGGGAATGCCTGCTAGATGATCCATCATAGAGAAGTGGCATAAATAAGTTATATGTATATTTTTGTATGTTTTACCTGTTGACTTTTCTTTTCTTTTTATGTCTGGTTTATTTGTTTCACTTATATACTAGTTTTGGCTACAAACATATAAAACCATTCAATAAGTCATATATCATGACCCAGCATGTAAATTGTTGTTACTGCCTCAGGACTGTCTTATAAAGTTCTATGCACAGGTTTATTAGTACTTCTTGGTTTCTTTCAATCACAGGAGCAATTTTATAAAGTCAACAAGAAATTCCAAAGACCAAAGGAAGATGTATTTTATCCATCCTGTTATATTTTTTCTTTTCTTCCACTTGCTAATTACCACTTAAAGACATTCACTGACTATTTCATGTAGTAGTATTGTGTTTTTTCTTCCATCATCTTATGAATGGTTGTGAATGGAGCGGATACCTTATACATCTCCATTTATTGCTTGCATCTGTGTGTAAATAAGACAGAGCAACATCAATTATTTAGCTCTGAAAGCAAATGATATGGCTTTGCATTGCAAGAGCCGAACAGTGTAGCTGTCACCAGACTTCCTTTTGGGACTGATCCCTGGTGTATACTCTGAAGATATTTAGTGTTGCCTGCAAAACAGGCAGGATTAAAAATTATACCAGAAAGCATATTAAAGATTTGGAACTGTGGATGACCACTATCCAGTGACCAAGACTCTTTCTTTACTTTGCTAACATAGGCATGGACAATAAAGTGTACATAAAGGCATTTTCTGGGAGACTTTGTGGTGGGAAAAAAGCCCACCTGGATGACTTAGAGTGTGCAGAAAAGGCAGATTCTGAAGTCAAGGATCGTGAGAAATCATGTCCAGTAGCAATACAGACTGGGGGATGAATGGGCTGAAAGTAGCCCTGTGGAGAAGGGTTTGAGGGTTCTGGTGGATGATAAGCTGGACATGAGCAAGCAATGTGTTCTTGCAGTCCAGAAAGCCAGACATATCCTGGGCAGCATAAAAAGAAGCATGGCCAGCAAGTCAAAGGAGGTGATTCTCCCTACTCTACTCTACTCTACTCTACTCTACTCTACTCTACTCTACTCTACTCTACTCTACTCTTTTGAGATCCCATCTGAAGTCCTGTGTCAAGCTTTGGCATTCCCAGTACAAGAAAGACATGGATCTGTTAAAGCGGGTCCAAAGGAGGGCTACGCAAATGATCATAGAGGTGGTCACCTCTCCTAGGCAGAAAGATCAAGAGAGTTGGGATTCAGCCCCGAGAAAAGGCAGCTCCTGGTGGACCTTATTGCAACCTTTCACTGCTTAAAGGAGACTTATAAAAAAGATGGAGAGACTTTTTACCAAGTCTGTAGTGACAAAACAAGAGGCAGTGGTTTTAAAACTAAAGAGGAAGGATTTAGATTGGACATGAGAAAGAGACCTTTTAATATGACAGTAATATGACACTGGAGCAGGTTGCCCAGGTAAGTTGTAGATGCCCCATCATTGGAGGTGTTCAAGGTCAGGCTGGATGGGGCTTTGAGCAACCTGACCTAGTGTAAAATGTCCCTGCACATGGCAGGGTGGTGGGACTCCGTGATCTTTGAACTTCCTTTCCAAACCAAACCATTCCACAGTCCTATGATTACTGGTGCTTTGTTTCATGGTTTAATTCAATTAATTACTTGAGTATTCCTTGTTATTTCAAGCATAGTTTCATGTCCTTGTCCACATCTTTGTAATTTTAATTTCTTTGTTGGTAAGATTCCTTTTTCTATTTCCTGTTTCTGTTTCATATGGACTAGAAAAGCAGTTATCACTTTAGTATTTCAGTCAGTGTTTCAGACCACTGGATAAATGTAAACACTTGTGTTTTACTGAGATCTGGGCATAGAAATTTTGGCACAGAACTGTGCTAAAACAGGTACACTTCTGCTGAACCAGAACTGTTTCCAACCACCTTGGGTCAATCTGCACTGATCCACAAAAATATGTCCTATAATTATTTCAATGAAGTTTAGACCCTTCACATGGTCACTTTTTAGATTTGTGATCCCTGACTCCAATTTTCCTGGTGAGATAGTAGAAGTAATGGGAGAAGGGTTTTGAGGAAGTAAATTGCAGGTATTCTTATCTTGTTTTCCCATTTCAGAAAGATTCTTCAGTAAATGCCAGTGTTCTGGAATCTCCATGAAGAAGAGAGAAGACCTACATTTTAGATTGGTAGTAGTAAATAGTGTAAAACAGGTTTCAGAATAAAATTCCCGGTGCCTCTTTTTTACCTTCACTCTTAAAATCTCCTTAGTGTTCATTTCAATGAATCAGTAATTATTCCAGTTCATGTTTCTCCATCTACCCAAGGGACTTTAGAGCTAACAGGATAGTTGCTCAGGTCAGTAACCAGTTGATTAGCCATGTGATCACAACACTTTAACCTCGAGTTTTACCCCAGAAAGAAATCTACCTATAATATCCTCTGTTAAAGATCTCAGAAACAGCAATCATTGTCTTGGCATACTGGAAAACAATATTTAGCTATAATTTCATTAAGTCTTAGAGTTTATTTTGATATGCGATTTGTTATTATTTCCCACATTCTCATTGTCTCCTCTTCCTTAAGGCTTATCACAGATTTGCTGACATTTCACACACCAACAATTACCTCTTAGAACTCTGCCTTCATTCTCTTAATCTCTCCTGTTCCTTTTAATTCCTGAGAGTCCTACTGCTGTCTTTAATCCACCTTGCTCCAGCTGTGTTTTCATTGGGAGCTCTCCAGGTGTTCTCTGATTCCAGGTAGAAACTACCTCTGTTTCCCCCTTTACCATCTAGTGGTATCAATTCAAATACCAAATTAATATTTTTTTCAGATTATGGGTTTTTCACTGTCTCACTTTAAGTTTGACATTTTGACTTTGGGGTGTAGGGACAGTAATGCTCTACTGAAAGATCAAAGCAGCAGGCACAATTTAAATACATTAACATGTGAGAGGACTCATGATAGCAAAACAAACTGGGGGAGCCAGGGATTAAAAACTGACTCTAGAAAAGTTAGATTAGAAAAGCAAAAAAAAAAGTTGCATGACATTTTGTAGATTCACTTCTGTAGGAAAAATCTTTAATCCACATTGAGGGAAGGAGGTGGGGGGAGATTTGTCTGAAGCAAATGTTTCTCAAAGTATGTCATTGAGGGGAAAATCCAAGAGCCTGTCAAAGCAGTTTTAATCAAAAACATTCCACTAGGCCTAATAATTAGTTACTAGAGCAAATTTAAAGTAGTTTAGTCTCCCTCATTAGAAGTTTTAAACTGAAGACTTGACACCCCCATTAAGCCCGACTGATGCTGCTGCTAACTCGTGCAGGTAAAAGGAGGAATGTTTTGTTGAACTTCTGTTATGGAAGCAGTCAGGCTAAATAAGTAAAAGTCTTTTCATCCTGAAATCTGCTGAAGTTATTTTGGTTATAATATTTTGTTTAAATCTGTTCTGTTATAATCTTTGTTTCAACTTTGTTTCTATGTCTCACTGTTCTGGAGATTTGAATTAGACCTATTTTTTAAACACTGTAAAGTTTAGTGGGTTCACTTGCCACTAGGATAAGTGTTTTCAGCTCCTAACTTTAGCTGTCTGTCCACAGCATGAGCATCTCTCACTGACTGATGACCTGTCACTGTTCAGAAATTGCCACCAAAACAGGCCTGAATGCTGTAACTTTCATAAAGTATACAAATTGGTGAAAGATACCTTTTGAAAACATTTCATAACATTAATGGGCTTGACTTTTCTTAAAAAATAAAATATAATTATCTTTGGCTTTGTTCATGTAAACAACATAGGATCCTACTTAATCTAAGAATAAAGAGGCTTAGATCATGTATCAAGAGATAGAGAGATGCTTGACTTAGCTCTCATAAACAGAAAGATAAAAGAGATGTGAAGAAATAGTTTATAATGAAAATTAATTGGTGTAATGGTTCTTCTCAGGGGAATTGCAATGATAAAAGAAAACCCCTGCAAACTAACAAAAATATCCATAAAAATTGTTACACAGTAGAACTAAACATAGACAGCAGGCATTACATAAGAGAGACTTTTAAGAGCTGTCTGGTGTATCTTCAAGCTGGCATCATTCTCATATCATCAAACAGTTCTTTAGTGGGAAAAGTCGTTTCTGTTACTGGTTACTGAACCCATCTTTCCAAAGGACATAACAAGATTCCTGCCCCTTCCTTGTCTCCCCAAAGTGGGAAATAGACTACACAGCAGATACAGTATGTGGACAGAAAAGAGTTGACTTAGCAGAAACTAATTAATTTCTGTCCTGTGTGAATTTTGGGCAAGCCTTCCTGGAGGCATTCTGTAATAATCAACTACTTTTTGGGTAATCAATTCTGCAAAAGAATGTACATGTTCATTGAAAAGCCTGTCACTACTTCTCCAGCATGAATGACATAATTCATAGTAATTAACAATATGTGGAAATCATGCATCAGATAACTACCATAACCACCAGTTTTGGCCTCTGAAAATCATACTATTATTGCTGCAAAACTAATATTATTTGTATTCACCACCCATAATACCAATTAAGAGAAGTGTAAAGTATCACCTTTTACCTGAGCACAACTTATAGGAGTCTCCATTCCCCTTCTCAATACACCCAACAACATTTCTCAGTATTGCTCTCCTCCCTATTTCTGTTCATCAAAAGAAATCTAAGTTTGATAAATAGAAATTAGAAATCCAGTATACAATGTGATGTATAGTTCAGAAACTATACATCATGGAACATACAGTGAGCTAGTATAGTGAACTACTTTAAGAAAAGTATGATTCCCAGAAACACTGCAATAGTATTTTTCATATACACACACACTCTCCTCCTTCCTTTCTCAGGAATATCTCTTTTTTTTCTTTTTTTCTTTTTTTTTTTTTTTTTTTTTTTAGGGACAAAGGCAAACACTTTCCATTATTCTACTTACTTATTTATGTGGTTGGAATATAGCTTTCTATTAGAAAAAAATTAGCTAGAAAACTTTCAGTCTTCTCCCCTTTTGGATGTTATCCTTCCAAATTATAGTTATTTCTAACACATCCCACTCTTTCCCTCCACAGAAGCCTGTATAATTAAACCTCTTCGCTTCTGTGCCTCCAGATAAGAGTTTTGTTCTCAATAAGCTTGATTATCAAAAGATAAGATTGTGATGTTTTTCTTTGAGAAGAGAGGATAGAAATGTCTGGCTGAGCAGTGTTTGACTTTCAAGAAACTGTGACTTCTATGTTTACCCAGTTAAAACCATTTTTTTTCATTGAATTCTTTCATTTAGTCCCTTAAATGTGAGCCACAGTTGTGTTATGAATGGATAAAATAATCTTCACAATGAAAGAACATCCCGTAATAAGAATCATATGAAATGAGACTAATATCAGATACTATGTTATCAGTGCATTGCAAAAGGCAGCATAGAAATTCTAAGGATCCTATAGTCTTCTATCCAAGAATAATAAACTATACTGCACTCTGATGAAACCAAAAAACTTGGATATAAATGAAAACGTCTCTTTTACAACCTGTATAAAATTGTAACTGTGTCATTTATCAAAATACTGTCCAGTAACAGAATTAGAGAAAAAGGTATGTTCTGTGTTTAACAAATATTTCAGAGTATGGCAAAAATTAAACCTTTTAAAAATGAAACTCCTTTCTCTTAGCATGATATTCACAAAATGTTAGATGTAATGTAAAGGAGAAACAACGTGGTTCTGAAATAATTAAAAACCAATTTAATGAGTCAGGCCTTCTTATAACTGTCAAGGATTCACACGGCCTTGCAATTTTGTTGCAGTGTTCCAACTGGATTCTTGAGAAGTTAGATAAAATTCTCTACTTTTGAGAATTAAGTTTAAAACACCTATCAGACTAAGTGTCTAGATAATTTTAGATAAAATTTAGCCACTGTAACATAAGAAATTCCTTTTAAATCCCAGGCATATAGGTACCTAATTAGCCATGATTTTATGGCAAGTAAATTAAAAGAAAAGCAATATTAAAAGAATTAATGTGAATCTAAGAATGACCATATTTGAATGCAAGCATACATAAACTCTTTGTAGACATAAAATAAATTTTGAAAATGCATGAATGATGCAATAACCTTAACATTCATCATATATACCTCTCTTGTACTACTTATAGGAAATGTAGCGTATACATTTCATAGTCTCATAGGAGTGGAAGATGTCTCCTATGTCCTCAGATCCAACTCTCTGTCACTGTACTTTCACATTATAGAACAAGTTTAAATGGTACAGAAATACATCTTCCATGAAAATATGAAGCTATAGCTTTAGAACACCAGGTTGCTTCTTCCCACCATTTTGCTCACTGCTCCCGTTGAAGGCTATTCCAGAACTAAGGTTTCTGAAAAGTATGTCAAGGAGCTTTTTCAAATTTCCATCTTAGAGATGTCTCAAATCTTACCCTGCTTCACATAAAACTTCCTGCTCCATTGCTGCTGCTTACCCACTTCATTTGGTTGTTTGTTAGGTTTGGGTTTTTTTCTGAATAAGCAGCTCCTTTGAGTTTCCACTCAAAAAAAGGAAAAAATTCTCCAATTACTTTACCTGTTTTAAGTTTCTTTTCAATAACATTTCTCGCCAACAAAATGAACAAGCAGAACTACACAGGATATAGCAGATAAGAATATGTATAATGGCATGAATCCTTTTCCTTCTTTTGTACACATCCTAATATATAAATATAGATAAACTACATAATGGGACTCAAAGAGAAGGTCAATTCAGTTAATACCAAACACTGGAAGCACTTAAATGCCATTTCAAACAAACTCTTAAAAATTTTGCAGAATATGTCAAACTCTGACCTGGAAAAAGTTAATTGAACTTTTTCATACCCTAAGCATCTCTTTATTTAACACCTCTAAAGGATTTGGTCTATCACCTGATTTGTTTTAAGCATACTTCACTGAGAAGAAAGCATGGTGTTTGCAAAGCATTGCAACATTTTTCATTTTACTGAGAAGGAAAAATATGGCACCTGTGACATTATTTTATATAATAACACATTGAGTAGAGAATGTTAGAAGGAAATTCAGTTTAAGGTGCTCATTGGTCAGAGGAAGACTCCTAGAGTTTAACTCTCTACAACTCTTTTCCCACAATGTTTTAAAAAACTATGGACTTGGATCAATCTCTACCATCAGGAAAAAGTTTCACACTTAGGAGCTGGATGGAATAAAGACACCTCCTTACAGCCCTGTACAAGAACCTACATTGTCTTCTCACTCCCCACAAAAAAAGAAAAATAAAATAAAACTTGCTTCCTTAAGGCTGTATGCCTTTAAATCTTAGCCTAAGCATTCCTATTTCACAGGCCAAACAGCTGGAGAAAGCTGTCTAGCAGGAGCAGTGCGGAGGCCTAAGTCAATCAAGTACTTGTTGACAACCATAGGTGAGCATCCATACTTTCCTTTGTGGCTCTATTTCTTGAAAATTCTGCCACTAATTTAATTGACTGTATTCATATGACACACGTCACCTAGTCAAGAAGCAACATCATACATTGTTAGAGGCAAGTGCAAATTCACTATACTCGTGTTCATTTCCACTGATTGATCAAACGTCAGTAAATCAAAAGTACACTTAACTATTTCTCCCCTTCTCTGGTCCAGTGCTTTCTGTCACACACAGCTATAACGTGTAAAAATTCTATCTTGACACTTAAACTGTTGCAATGTTTCTGGCAAGATTTAAAGGAGTTTTTCTCTTTACCCAATTAGCAATCTCAGTCTCCGTTTGAGGCTAGATACTGACGCTGATGTGAAAACACCAGTATTTAAAAAAAGAGGTCAAATTTGAAATCTATGGTTGTGGTGAACTTTTTTATGCTCAATGACCCTCCAGTCACAATATCTGTATCACACCAGTGCCCAAGTAAAAAAATAAAAATAAAAATGAGGTGCCGTACATCTTATTTCTGCAATAATTAAAGCAAAAGCAAAGTAATATCTCCTAGTTTTGTCTTTAGAAAATGGTAAAAATATAGAATCTTCATGATTTAGAGTACCATGTGTCTCTTTATAAAGAAAATAGGTTAAACATTTCAATAAGGGAAAGGATCATCCGAATTCAGCAATCTGTTATATACTACCACATACTAAGCCACTGGCAAATATAATGCAAACAGCAGGTCAGGACAGTTCAGTGAAAGCTATGAAAGTATTTAAACTGACACATTTATATGGTTTATGTACTTCTCCAGGATAAGTGTGGGAGAGAAATAGTGCTAATGGAAACATAAGACTTCTTTCTACATGCTAATTTCTACTCTGAAGTAAATGCATACAAAACTTTGGGAAACAGTGTTGCTACAAAATATACACTGCCTAGCAAATCTCCTTTACTGCACAGCAGTCATCTTCATATTCTAGCTAATTCTGCAATTAAAAATCAGACACACACAAAAGAACTTTTGAAATATATCTTTCAGACCAAGTGCTGCCACATATATTCTCTACAGGAGAGAAGCTCTGTGATCAGACGACATTCTAAAGATATGTTCATACTAAACACAAAGGTCAATGTTTCAAAGGAATGTTGCAGGTTTCAGTTGCAGGACTGACAGTTCACCTATGAATCAAAATAAAAAAATACAAATAATCAAAACATTTTTTTAACTCTGAAGTGCATGATGTCCACACTGAAAAAAACAGTCATGGTGATAATTATTTGTAACATAAGACTAGTCTTCATACAACTTCCTTCTCTGATTTCTTCCTTCCGTCAAGATAAATAGAAAATTAGAAAAGGTGAAGAGAATGATATGACAACAAAACACTCAGATAAGTTTATCTCTATATTTGGGTATAACTTTAATAATATTTTGTGTCTAGATTTTTTTAATTTTAAATTTGACAATTACAGATTTAATCAGAAAACTTCTACCATCCAGCTATTCCTACTTTTGCCCTTTGCTCAGCAGGACACTCACAACATGTAACAACAGCTATATAAAGAATTACACTGCCTGTGCCCTGAAGATATCAGGTATTGAAATTGGAAGTCTTCCTGGTAGCAAATGTTCATATTGTGTCATATTTGGACTTCATGTGTATGATTGGAAAGTATAAAATCAGTCATTAGTAATACATATGTACAATCTTTCCTTATCTTAAATTCCATTTAATGAATGAGTTTCACAAGAGTTTTATGGTTTTGAAGTGTTATAATATTATTTATCTATCTATATATATACATATACATGTTCATTACAGCTAGTAAGACTTCTATTTTTGCCTTGCTCTGAAATTTATTTTGTTAATGAGAACATCATTTTTTTATTAAAACCTAAAACTTTCAGACAGCAGTTTTCTGCAGTTTTGAGTTTCAGGGGTTTTAAAATTATTTTTTTACAAGTTCTGTGGAAATTAGGTATTTTTAAATTTAAAAGACTTGTGCAAAACTCCAATTTTCCACTGAAAATGAAGTGTGGAAATTTTCAGTCATTCATATTATTTGTGTTTGAAAGACCAATTGTTCTTAGCAAAGTACACATGGAAGAGAACATCTCTGCATTTGCATCGCTGTGTCAAAACCCTCTGGTCTTCCCATTTTCCAATTGCTTTTCTGTTGATTAAAAATTGTACACTGCAGAATGTCTATGGGAGAACACTGAGCTCAAGGGGAGGAGTGGGTCAGCCAGGGGACATTCAACCTTATTAATAGGCCTTTTATATGAATCCTAGATGGTAGAAACATTATAGTAACAAAATCCAGTAGTCCTTTTTGTGTCTCAAGAACTGCCACACTGTAGTGTCTATTAAAACTGCAGTCAAAAATTCAAAAGGTTTTTTTCTGATACGTACTTAGATAAGACAGCAGAGACAATTAAATTACTTGTGTTAAAAATATGGCATGTAGAAAGACGTGGGGCTTCCAGAAAATATTAAACCAGATTCAGGATTTTTCTTGTGATGATGTGGTGAACAAGAAATCCACCCCCTTCTATTGATATAATAAGAAAAGTTTTGAAACACACACAAAGGAAAGATAATTTAATTAGATATGCTAATGTTAGGAGACACACAGAATGAAAAAAAGCACCTTAAAAACCCATGTAGTAATTAAAAAAATTAAAAATTACTAAAGACTACTAAGTGGGAGACATTTATACAGTTATTTTCTGTTCACATGCAGCCTTTTAAGCACATATATGTTTAAGTCACTTTTAGGCAGTCAGAACAAAATCTTGCAAATTCAGCTAAGTTAAATGGACATGAGATGGACTTACATGTGTATGTTATAATATTAGATACTTCAAGGTTAGTGTTAGCAGCTATAAAATACCTCAGACCTTGATCCTACAAAAAAGGGTTTCAGCTTTGTCAGCAGAAGTGATCTGAATGTTTATTCTATTTTCACTATGATCTTTAGAACTGGCAGCTTTAATCACTGTTGGAAATCAATCTCCTCATTATGTAATATACATTTTAGCTTCACAACAAAACAATATTTAGTGGCCATCATTAATATTCATTAAAGTCAACAGCTAATATTTCAGAATAATTTTCATGCTATGATTGACTTCATGATTCTGTATCTTTCTATATAATTTAGTCAAACTGCAGGTCCACTAGTTCAGAGAACCATAGAATCATTTAGTTTGGAAAGGACCTTTGAGATCAGCAAGCTAACTGTAAACCTAACACTGCCAAGTCAACCAACAAACCATGTCCCAAAGTGCCACATCTATACATCCTTTAAATACCTCCAGGGATGGTGACAACCACTTCCCTGAGTAACCTGTTCTAATGCTTGACCACCTTTTTCAGTGAAGAAAATTTTCCTAATATCCAATCTAAACCTCCACTGGTGCAACTTGAAGTCATTTCCTCTCATTCTACTGCTTGTTACTTGGGAGAAGATACTGACACCCACCTCACTATGAACTCCTTTCAGGTAGTTGTAGAGCGCAATAAAATGTCCCCTCAGCCTCCTTTTCTCCAGGCTAAACAATCCCGGTTCCGTCAGTTGCTCCTCAGAAAACTTGTGCTCTAGATCCTTCACCAGTTTTGTTGCCCTTCTCTGGACACACTCCAGCACCTCTACGTTTCTTTTATATTGAGGGGACCAAACCTGAACACAGGATTCGGGGTGCAGCCTCACCAGTGCTGAGTGCAGGGGGACAATCACTGCCCTGGCCCTGCTGGCCACACTGGTTCTAATACAAGCCAGGATGCTGTTGGCCTTCTTGGCCACTCGGGCACACTGCTGGGTCATATTCACGCCACTGTTGACCAGCACCCCGAGGTCTTTTCCCCAGGCAGCTTTCCAGCCACTCTTCCCCAAGCCTGTAGTATTGTGTGGGGTTGTTGTGACCCATCATTCCAGCCTGTCTAGATCCCTCTGTAGAGCCTTCTTATCCCTACTGAGGGTGCACTCGATCCCCTCGTCCAGGTCATTGATAAAGATATTAAACAGGGTTGGCCCCAGTAGTGAGCCCTGGGGAACACCAGTTATGACTGTCCACCAGCTGGATTTAACTCATTCACCACCACTTTTTGTGCTTAGCCATCCAGCCAGACTTTTACGCAGTGAAGAGTACACCCACCCAAGCCAAGAGCAGCCAGCTTGTCCAGGAGAATGCTGTGGGAAACACTGCCAAAAGCTTTACTAAGGTCCAGGTAGAAAACATGCACAGCCTTTCTTTCATCCACTAAGTGGAAGAAGGAAATCAGCTTAATCAAGTAGGATCTGCCTTTCATAAATCCATGCTGACTGAGTCTGATCACCCAGTTGTCCTACATGCGCTGCACAATGGCACTCAAAATGATCTGCTCCATAAACTTCCCTGGCACCAATGTCAGACTGACAGGCCTCTAGTTCCCCAGATCTTTTTCCTGGCCCTTCCTGTAGATAAATGCCACATTTGATAACTTCCAGTCAGTGGGGATCTCCCCAGTTAGGCAGATCTGCTGATAAATGATGGAAAATGGCTCACAGAGCACCTTTGCCAGCTCCCTCAGTACCCTTGGGTGGATCTCATGTGGCCCCATCAAGCTGTGTGTAATTGGTGTAGCAGGTTGCTGACCATTTCTCCTTGGATTATGGGGGCTTCATTCTGCTCCCCATTGCTGCCAGGAAAACAATTGCTCTTACTATTAAAGACCAAGGCAAAGAAGGCATTAAGGACACCAGCCTTTTCTTCATTCTTTGTCACTATGTTTCCGCTCACCTCCAGTAAAGGATGGGGAGTGTCCTTAGAGCTTCTTTTGTTGCTAAGGTATTTATAGAAACATTTTTTATTGTCTTCTATGACAATAGCCAGATTAAGCTCTAGCTGGGCTTTGGCCCTTCTAATTTTCTTCCTGCATAACCCAATGACATCTTTGTAGCACTCCTGAATGGCCTGCCCCTTTTCCAAAGGTCATAAACTCTTTTTATCCCTGAGTTCCAGCCAAAGCTCTCTGTTCACCCAGGCTGGTCTTCTTCCCTGCTGGATCATCTTTTGGCACATGGGGACAGCCTGGTCCTGTGCCTTTAAGATTTCCTTCTTGAAGCGTGTCCAGCCTTCCTGGACTCCTTTGCCCTTCAGGACTGACTTCTGAAGGAGTCTGTCAACCAGTGTCCTAAGCAGGCCAAAGTCTGCCCTCTGGAATTCAAGGTAGCAGTTCTGCTGACCCCCTTCCCTAATTCTCTGGGAATCAAAAAATGCTACCATTTCATGATCACTGTGCCAAAGATGGTCTCCAGCCATCACATCACTCACAAGTCCTTCTCTAATCACAAACAACAGGTCCAGGTGGGCACCTTCCCTAGTAGGCTCCCTCACCAGCTGTGTCAGGACGTTATCTTCCACACACTCCAGGAACCTCCTAGATTATTTCCTCTCTGCTGTATTGTGTTTCCAGCAGACATCTGGTAAGTCCCCCATGAGAACAATGGCTAGTGACTGGGAAGCTTCTCCCTGCTGCTTAATGCATATTTCATCTGCCTCTTCATCATGGTTGGGTGGGCTATAACAGACTCCCACCATGATATCTGCCTTGTTGGCCCTCCCTCTGATTCTTCCCTGTAACTACTCAACCTTATCATCAACATCATGAAGTTCTAGACAGTCAAAACACTCCCTAACACATAGGGCTACGCTTCCGCCTCTCCTTCCTTGCCTGTCCCTTCTGAAGAGTTTATAGCCATCCACTGCAGCACTCCAGTTGTGTGAGTCATTCCACCATGTTTCCATGATGGCAGCTATGTCATTGTTTTCCTGCTGGGTAGTGGCTTCCAGCTCCTCCTGCTTGTTGCTCATCTTGCATGCACTGCTGTAAATGCATTTCAGTTGGGCTGTTGATTCTGCCACATTTGTGGCAGAGGAAGCCCTGATCCCTACGTGACCATTCTCAGGTGCTTCCGTGGTTCCTAGCCCATCAATGACTCTTGCATCTTTGCTGCCACATGGATCTCCATCTCCTACCTCCACTGAGATTGCAGACCAAAGGACCTTGCTTACACACCTTCCCTCAAACTCTGGCGTAATGCCCCTGGGCCTATCTCCAGCGAGCCTGGTTTTATCCCTTTCCCCCTTCTAATCCAGTTTAAAGCTCTTTCAATGTGCCCTGCTAACTCCTGTGCAAAGACCCTTTTCTCCTCTTGAGACAGGGGTATGCCATCTGTTGCCAGCAGGCCTGGTGTCATGTAAAGCCACCCATGATCAAAACCCCAACATTCTGTCAGTGACACCAGGCTCAGGCCAGGTATCAATCTTCTGGCTCTTGCAGTTTTCCCCCGTCATCCCCTGCAATTAGAAGGGTGTAGAACACTACTTGTGCTCCAGATCCCTTAACCAGTCATCCCAAGGCCCTGAAGTCTCTCTTGACTGCCCTCAGACTTCTTGCTGCAACTTTATCGCTGCCTACCTGATAAATCAGGAATGGATAATAATCTGAGGGCTGTACCAGTGAAGGAAATTTCCTCTTCACATTTTTAACCAAAAGTATAATTAATTATTTTTATTTTTTATTAAGATTCTTGGGTCCTGTCCTAATATTGTTTAATATACTTAAGAAATTAATCTCAATCTCCATCTTTTGTTTTATAGAATCCTAAAGTGTTATATATTTATTATTGTGTTACAACAGTGATTCTTTTAAGATTCTTTTAAGAAATCATTCTGGTACATTTGTACTTCTTTCTTCTTAGAATCTATATTTTTCATAATTTATAAAAATGTTTTTGGCTAGTAGTGTTTTTCTGCCATCATAATCAATGGAGAGATTCTTATTAGAGGCTAGAATCAGGAAATCCGTCATCATGGTGCACATTCTGGCAGCTTCTGAATTAATAAAGGAAAAAGCTCAAGTATATTGTTTGCTCAATTTATAAGCCAACATCATTAATTTTGTAGATATTGTAATAGGGGTCATAGCTGGAGTTTGGACAGCTTTTTGATTCTATGAGTAACTAAACTCACACATTTAAACCAGAGGGAATTACGAAACAAAGTTTTCATTGCAACCTTTTTTTTTTTCTTTTTTTTTTTTTTTTCAATTAACCAAGTGAATGCTGCAAGAGAAGTAATAGCCATCACTAAAACAGTTTTGGCTGATGTGCTGGGGCAACTGGCAGCAAAGTGTCTGTTTCCATAAAAAGATAAAGTTACCTGATCTGGTAATATCCATTAGTGAAGATCAGTGTGTGGTTTATATAGATCTCTTGCCTTTACTGATGGAATGTTCCATAATCATTTTTATCTTCAGAACCATAGAAATGAAAATGTCCTTTTGCCACTGCTGTTATATTCCAAACTAATAGAAAATATTTAATGTAGCAGATTAATAACTATAATAGAGAATTAACTACTGCTGGTATTCGGGAAGCTATTAAAAATGCATATCAATGATACTTCAGATTAAGTATAGCAGTTCTTTAGTTTCCGACTCTTTTTTTCTTTTGGTAGATAAGGATTGTTTTGGGGGAAAAAGAAAAAAAAAAAGGCACAATGGAAACCTCATGGACATAAAAGTCAAACACAAGTTTGTAACATAACCAATAAAAATAAAAGAAAAAACTCATCCAAGCAAGCTTGTATTCTACAGTATATTCATTAGTTTTCAGATAAATGCTGCTACTGTGACATAAAGTAGCTAAATTAATTCACTGCTGGAGTTTAATACAACTGTAAACATTTATGTAAAAAATATATTGGATACCTACAAATGCCTAGAACTACTGGCACTTTTACTGGTCTTTGCTTGAGTTATTACCCTTTAGTTAGTACCTGACATTCTTGGTGACATTAATCAGATGTTTCCAATTACTTTTTGCATTGCAGCTGATGTTTAGCTCCTCTTCTTTTTGTTTCATACCTCTAGCTTAATTATAGACAAGCAGCAATGGAGACTGAAAATGTATTTGTAGTTGCACAGAGTTCAACAAGATGAATACCAAAACCCCCTACCACATACCTGCTGCTCCTTCTCTCTAACATTTCTAAAGCATGAAGGATAGTAAAGATATCCAAGGTATGAGCACTTTTCAGAGAAGCTACTGTGAAGACATCATAGACAGTTAGATGCAATGAGATCTGAGGATTGCTCATCAGAGGCAAACAGATCTAAAGTACAAGTTATGTAAGAAGGCAACGTGTGCATCCTCAGGTATAGGAAACTATGCTGTATAGAAATATTCAGAATTTATATGGATCAATCTTAAAATTACTTGCATTGTTTGTTTACTTGGTTGGTTGCATTTTTATTTCCACACTGACAACGGGTGTTGATTAGCTGATAGAAACCAGAACATAGGAACACCAGAGTAACTAAAATATGCCCATATAAAGGCATTTGAAAGCATGAGGTCATGCATATTTCTGATGAAATCTATCAGGATTAAAAGATATCTCTCCAAAGTTATACCTTTTAAAGTGTTTGGAATGCCAGACAGCTTTTAGGTCTGTTTTTGTAAGCTCCTTGAGTTTCTCCTATCCCAACCGCTGCCAGTGTTTGTCACTCCCACTTGCACAGGCTTCTATGCTCTAAAGAGATTCTTTAATAGCATAAAGATTTTCAGCACAAAGTCTACCTATGTAGAAAAGCCAGAAAATTAGGTATAAATCAAGTACCCTTCACTCCTGTAGATATCTTGAAAACTTTTCTAGGAAACAAATTTTATTTATTTAAATTTAGATGGGTAAGCACTGCTATCTTCTGACAGACATTAATCTAATTACCATCTCAGAGACCTTTATTATTTAGACTAGCAGATTTCTAGGAAAGTTCAAAAAAATTTGACCCCTAAGACTAATTCCATACTATGCTTTATTTAATGCATTAATGCACTGTTTAGGAGAGGTAGGGCTATGGTCCCTCTTCCCAATGTTGTTTTTGTTCTTTACCTAACCATGGTCCCAATGTGAAGTACTCAAGCAATGCTCCATCAGACCTGCCTCCTTTTTTAACCCTGTTGTTGTATCTATAATCTTCTTATAGACAAAAAGATGAACACATCTTATATGTGCAAGCAAGAATTAATCATTAGGGTAATTAAACTGTTATTATTCTTAGTCCAGTTACAATGATACTAGTAGACTAAGAGTCGACATTATCTAATTAATATTTAAAACAATCTTATTAACGATATTACAATTAAAAATTGCTATACAGGAAAAAAAGTCTTTTGGCATCTACTGCTGCATTAGGGTTCCTGTTCTGCTGCTTCTCTGGGTTTTAAACTCAACAGTTTCAGTCAGGGCTGGGGAAAGGGAGCAGTGTCCTGAATCATTCATCAGAAGTAAGATGTTAAAATTAGGTGATTCCTCCTTCTCTTTGCTGGGAGGCCTCTGATATTGATGTCGACAACTACTTTCTCCTCAGTTTTGGGTCTGGTTGTGGCCATGTTTATCAAAAGCATGGTCTATAGCATAATTTTCCCCTTGTTCTTTCTATATTGATGATAACTCTGGGTTATAGAGTTCTAGATCTTCTTCTTTGATGCTTCTTCTTTGTCTTTTCTGTTACTCTTAAAACCGGTTTTGTCTGGTGCCAGGGTTTAACCCTGTCCAGCAAATAAGCCCCACACTGCAGTGAATTCATTCCCCGCCACCCAGTGGGATGGGGAAGAGAACTGGAAGGGTAAAATCAGAGAATGTGCAGGTTGAGAAAAAGACAGTTTAGTGTAAGTAAGGCAAAAGAATCGCAATCAAGCAAAGTAAAACCAAGGAATTAATTTGCCAGTTCCCATCAGCAGGCAGGTGTTCAGCCATCTCCAGGAAAGCTGGGCTCTGTCACACATAACAGTTACTTGGAAAAATAAAATGTCGTAACACTGAACAACCCCGAAGTTCCTTCTTCCTTCCCCAGCTTACATGCTGAACATGATATTCAATGGTATGGAATATCCCTTTGGCTAGTTCAGCTCAGCTGTCCTGGCTGTGTCCCCTCCCAATTTCTTATGCTCTCCAGCCTTCTCACTGGCAGGGCCTGGGAAGGTAAAAAATCCTTGACTTGGTATAAATACTACTTAACAACAACTAAAATATTGGTGTGTTATCAATGCTGTTCTCATACTAAATCCAAAACACAGCATTGTATGGCTAATAAGAAAATTAACTCTATTGCAGCTAAAACCAGGACAGTATCCACCCCTTATTCTATAACATTTACATCATGCTCAGGTCCCACATTGTCCAACACATTCTCATCAGCCATCACTCCCTTCCCATCCTTTGATATAATACACAGATATCATTCCCCTAGTCTATCCACCACCCCTGTAAAATGTCTGCAGAATGTCCACAAATGTCCACAAACTGTACATTGAGTTCATTTAGTCTGTGACTTTGGGCTGTGTCTGTTATGGTGGTCACTCAGGACAGGAAAGGTAGTGTGTTCCATGGAGTTAATGGGCACCAAAGCCAGGTCAGGTCAGGCCACTGCTGCACTTGCACTGCTTCTTGTAAGGCTTGTCCTCCCTCGGTTCAGGTGGTTTCTGCTGTAGTAATTCCTATAACATGTAACTCAAATAACGGCTTACAACAATTTAAGGTGCATGCTTTGTACTTCCATTACAACCTCCACCCCGGTCCCTTTGGACCAGACCATCAGATTTAACACTGCAATGAACTCCTCCCCTTGCTTCTGCTTCTGCTTGGACTTATCCACAGACTGCAGTCCCTTAGGGTTGCACCTCTTCCAAGTGGAGCCTGATCTATGAGCCACAGTTTCTTCAGTGGTATACCTGTTGCAGCATGGACTTATCCATAGCCACAGTTGCTTTGAGATGTACCTGTTTTGTTGTGGGTTTACCCATGGCCTGCAGTGCCTTCAGAGACAGACCTGCTCCAGCATGGCCTTACCCACAGTCAAGTAAACCTGTGCCAACATGACCTTACCCATGGCTGCAGTCCCTCCAGGGGAGTACTTGCTCTGTTGTGGGCTTATCTATGGCCATCCATCTTAAGGTGCCCCAGCATGACCTCATGTATAGCCACAAATGCTTCGAGGTGTACCTTCTCCAGCATGGACTTATCTTTGGGCCACAATCCCTTCAGAGGTGTACCTGCTGTGGCACAAACATAAACATGGCTACAAATACTTCAACATGTACCTGCTCTGGCACAGACTTATTCATGGCCACAGATGCTCCTATGTAGACTCATCCATAGGTCACAGTCCCTTCTACTCAAGTTCATAATGGAATTCCAGCCTGTCCAGTACGGCATCACAGAAACAGCAGTAATGCCTTGGCCATCTACCAGCCCAGGCACATTGCCATTGCTGTTATCAAAATGTTCCCAGGCACAGAACAGTAAGACAATAGGCAGTGCAGCGGTACAAGAAGCAAAAGCAAAATTCAGCCACTGACAAGCACCAGACTCTAATAGATGGTAAGACAAGCAAGCCCCATGGCAAACACAGAAACCTGCCCTTCAATAGCTAAGCAGCAATAACAGCTATACATTTGATCTTGTACATTCCAATCAAATTGTCACCTCAAACCCTTTGAGCCCCATGTTGGGTGCCAAAAGGACTGGTTTGGTTTAACCCCAGGCAGCAACTAAGCACCATGCAGCTCACCAAAGTTCCCATTGCCAAGAGTGACTGAAAACTGTTGGGTCACTTGTTCATTGTTAGTGAAGACACCAGAACCATCCTGCAAGCTGATACCCTAGGACCTTACTCCTCCTTTATGCAGCATGATGATTTTCATAGACAGTTCATCCTACATTGCATGATTACTTATTATTCCTACCTATATCAAAAAAATTAACATTAGATATTCCAGTCCGGAATTATGCAAAACTAACCAAAACTAAACCAGCTAACATAACTACCTGGTAGTTAGGTAATTGCCGTTAAACTAAGCAAGATAAAACAAAGCTCCAAGAAACAAGACAACAGAAAAAATAAGCCTATTGAACCCAGTTTTGAGGCTCGTCTTGTTTGTTTTCTGTTGCGGGGCAACATCTTGATTTGTTCTTGATTTGAACTGTACTAGTAGAGTCTGGTGAGAAAGTCTGCTTCTAGGAGGTAGTTCCAAATTTCTCCTCTATACACTTATTTGAAATTATGTCCTACTACCAATAAAACCGATGGTAAAATTTTCTTGTTTCTGCTGTACAGAAAAAAGAATTATAGTCATTATGATACTTCATCATAATGAAAGAGGTCTTTTTAATCTGGCATTCATTTCCTAATGTTTATTCATAGTAAAAATAAAAGAAACCCCACAAGTAACAAATATAGGGAATATGGTATTTACAGGAAATTTCATACTAGCCCTCAAATGGGGTTACCTCACACTCTGAAACAGGAGTTCATACACCTAGAATTTTAAGACTTATATAGATTATTGGTGATCTCATTTTCTGTATGAGTTTCCACTATTTTCTCTTAATCATGATTAGCTCAATGATAACTTGAGGTAGAAAATCCCAAAAGCTAAACAATTATCTCCTTTTATCCAATTTAAACGTATCTTCTAATGCTTTCAGATGTCTTTTCTTGTTTTAAGGGACACAGGGGGGAGAGAAGGAAATGTATCTTCAACTTACATATTAATTGTATTCTATGGTTCATGTCTGCTTTGTTCAACTTAAAAAACAATTTTAAAAAACCCATGAATATGTGGAGTTTTTCTGCATTTTCAATATTGATCTGAGGTCTTGCACACCCTCCTTGAGGTAATAAACCCCCTTTTTTACAACTGACCTTTGAAAGACAAGAAAGAAATAGTACACATAAAGGTAAAAGAAAGCCCAAATTAAAAAAAAAAAAGAAAAAAAAAAGTATAATAAACTTGCTAAAAATGTTTAGCTTTAATTTGCAAATAGAGATGTTTAATATATTATGAAAAATAAGAAACATATTGGTAATTATATCTGTATTACCTCTACTGAAGAAAAAGTCAACAGCTCTGTTACATATCTTAGGTTTTAAACTGCTTCACAGTTTTCAATTATTATGTATCACATTTTGGACAGCAAATACAATTTTATGATGGGTGACCTTATCTTTGTCAGAAAAAGATGTACATTAGAGCTGTACATCAAAATGAAATACATTCTTTATAATTCTGTCACTGTTGCTAAGGTAGAATAGCATATCTGCATATAATGCATACCATTTACCTTTGAACACTGAAGGTTAAAAAAAGTGAAAAGAAATGATATAACAAAAAAATATAGCATTATTTATTTTAAGGTAAAACTGGGAAACAGTTACCAATAAAATAATTGTTTTCAGTATTTTGACTTAAAAAGTATCATCAGTTTGTTCTTCAATCTATTTATTTTTATACACAGGCTATTTTCCATTTTTTTTTCTTACCCTATTTATCCTATGAAGAATGAAGCAACATATCTTTAGCTGGAATTCTGTATCAGATGTACCAAGTTATCTATAATTCTTGAAAGAGAATAGATGTAATACTATGTTATAATTACCAGGATACTCAGTCCTAATCCAAAACAACCTATTTTACTATAATTTCTCTAGCTGTACCATACTCTTAACTACTCCTTGAAGTGTATATTTATAACATTTTGACTTAGCTTTGGTTTTGTCTTTGGACACAATGTTATATGATTTAGAGAGACTGCTATATAGATTTATTTCTTGAGATTAAGTCCTTCAACATTGCCTCTTTTAATGTATGCTTATTTAATGTATGCTCAGGGTAGTGGTCAATGGCTCAATGTCCAGATGGAGATGGGTGACAAGTGATATCCCTCAGGGATCTGTATCGGGACAAATGCAGTTTAATATCTTCATCAATGACATAGACAGTGGGATCAAGTGTACCCTCAGCCAGTTTGCAGATGACACCAAGCTGAGCGGTGCAGTTGACACACCTGAGGAACAGGATGCCATCCAGAGGGACCTGGACAAGGTCAAGACCTGGGCCCATGTGAACATCATGTGGTTCAATAAGGCCAAGTGCAAGGTCTTGCACCAGTGCTGGGGCAACTCCCAGTATCAATATGGGCTGGGTGGAGAATGGATCGAGAGCAGCCCTGCGGAGGACTTGAGAGTACTGGTGCATGAAAAGCTGGACATGAGCTGGCAGTGTGCACACACAGCCCAGAAAGCTAACCACATCATGGGCTGCATCAAAAGAAATGTGGTCAGCAAGTCAACGGAGGTGACTCTTCCCTTCTGCTTTGTTCTGGTGGAACCCCACCTGGAGTCCTGTGTCCACCTCTGGATTCCTCAGCACAGGAAAGACATGGACCTGTTGAGGCAGGTCTAGAGGAGGGCCACAAAAATGATCTGGACTGAAGAGGGAATGATGAGCAGCAAGCCTACATTGCACCCCAGTTGCCCTGGTCTGTGGAAAGATCCCAAGGTCAAATGTGAAACTTACAATGTAAATCAGGGAGGTATACAAACCTTTTTTGATTGTTTTCAGAGAAGTATAGTTTACATACCTGGTCTAGATGCACTGGGATTTTTCTATACTTTTAAATTCAGACTCTGCTTTGATAATTAAACACATACCAGAGAGACTGTGATACCGAAATTACATTACAAGATAAACTAAGTATTCAGAAGGGGATACATGCAACATTTAAAAGTATCAACTGATTCTCCTTAAAAGAAAATGCTGCTATACATTAAGATAAGTGGTCTTGCAAAACTGAGGTCCAACAGATACTTCGGAATTTTAAACAAGATTACTCAGGTGTAATGAAAGTTACTCTTTCAGACATTTATTATTCATTGATTGTATTTCAGAAGTCACAATCCTGTATGAAATAACTTTCTTTTTGGCAACCAGTGAATGTCCTCTGAAAAGATAATTAGTAAGGACAGAAATCTGGAAGGACACAACAGACACAGCTTGAGACACTAATTTTCTACCTGTTGAGAATGCAGTGGCTGTGCACTTTCCTTGCTGTGTTCCGAACCACACAATCTAATAAAGGTAATTGAAAACTGAAAGAAAGACTGAGAAGATGAATAGTATACCACATACCTGAGGACATTACATATAACGCTGATCTCAGTCAGCCTAGCTATAGAAGTCAGAACATGATGATGTAAGATTTGTAATTGTAATATTGTCTTATGAACAGACATGTATTGATAATTAAATCTGTAAAACTACTTGTTTTATTTGTTCATTACCCACATCCTTCTATTGCTTTTACAACACTACTTAACAGAATATTTTAAATTGGAGACAGCATTGTGCTTCTTTCAAAAAAAACCAAAACCTATAAACTATGTATATTTTTGTCTAATTGTGGGAAGGGAAGGGAAGGGAAGGGAAGGGAAGGGAAGGGAAGGGAAGGGAAGGGAAGGGAAGGGAAGGGAAGGGAAGGGAAGGGAAGGGAAGGGAAGGGAAGGGAAGGGAAGGGAAGGAAGGGAAGGGAAGGGAAGGGAAGGAAGGGAAGGGAAGGGAAGGGAAGGGAAGGGAAGGGAAGGGAAGGGAAGGGAAGGGAAGGGAAGGGAAGGGAAGGGAAGGGAAGGGAAGGGAAGGGAAGGGAAGGGAAGGGAAGGGAAGGGAAGGGAAGGGAAGGGAAGGGAAGGGAAGGGAAGGGAAGGGAAGGGAAGGGAAGGGAAGGGAAGGGAAGGGAAGGGAAGGGAAGGGAAGGGAAGGGAAGGGAAGGGAAGGGAAGGGAAGGGAAGGGAGGGAAGGGAAGGGAAGGGAAGGGAAGGGAAGGGAAGGGAAGGGAAAGGGAAAGAAGGTGGGGAAAAAACAAGCAACAAAGCAATCGTAGGTTTCTTTAAAAACAAACAGCAAATATCTTTACTCACAGTTTAAAATGAAATATGAAGCTGAGGTAAATTACATAAACTGTCAGACACAGTCTACTGATTTGCTATAGTTAGACATATTAAATGGTAAACAAATGGGCAAGCAAGCCTAGAAAATATACCTTGTGTTTCAAGAAGATAAATCATGTGTTTTCTGGCATACTTAGGTAATGCACTTGTAGCAGTGGCTGAAGTTTCTTAAAAAAATTAATAAGATAGAATAGTTTTGCATATAGATAAATACAGATACAGATTTTAAACAAATATTTATTTTATTTATTTTTATTTTTAATAAATATTATATCCATAAGAATGAACGTAAATAGTAAGAATAAACAAAGAGAATGTATGTCTCGTTAAGTATTTTGCAATGAGAATGGTGAAGAACTGGGAGCACACAATTACAATTCAAAAATCCAGTAATGACTGAAATGTCAGCAGTTCCATATTCATGGAAGATTTAATGCCCGTTAGGTGAGGATGCTTTTCAGAAATCAGTGATTTCCCTCACAGAATTTACCAAATGCTCCATGGTCAAGCTTTGTACTAAACTTAGTTGTTGAGTGAAGAATCAAACAATTCTGGAAATGGGAATAATATTCCAATATTTTACCCAAGAGGTTTATGACAAACTCCTTCTTGTTCCTATTCTATTAATCTCCACATCAATCGTATTTCATTAATCTTGAAACAAATAGTAAAATTGTCAACCCTTTAGTACTTTAGCATGCTGCAGATACTTCATATCAAAGTCAGTTGCAGACAAACAGCTCCAAAAACCTACCCTAAGAATAAAGCTACATAATGATGGCAAACCTTTAAGTGCTAAAAGTTAAAAAAAAGGGGGGAAAAAAAAAGAAAAAAAAAAAAGAAGAGGAAGATCCTCTTTCCTTTTTGCTCCTTTCTTCTGCCTTTATTCCTTGCCTTGCATTTCCACTGCATTCCCATATGCTTCCAGCAGTGCCTTCTGCAAGCCTTACAACGATCACTCACGCTGACTTTGTAGCAAGTGTTCTCCAAGGCCATGAAGTTGAATCAGCTGATGGCAGGTTCTGAAAAGTGCCAGAGTTGGTTCAAGGTATATGGCAATAGCTTGTGGTTGGAAGCAAGGAGCTGGAGGGTGCTAAGAATCAAACCTTTTAATAGTGAGAAGCTACTGGACCTATTTAATTTTTACGATAAGTGATTCAGTTAAGATCATGCAACAAGCATGTTAAAGAGCAATAAAAACTAGGACAGAGTAGCTTTGTTCCGAATTTCCCTCTTTAACAACATGACTTCTGATCCCTCCAGTAATAAAACCTTAAGTATGCCCCTTAATATGTGCCATGTTTTACTGTACATCTGTGTGCCATAGTTTTAATATGACCACATACCTTTTATGTTTTAAGAAGTATAATAGCAGTCAATGCAATTTACATATCTGTTTCAGTTTCATAATGTGAATTAGAACAAGAAAGGAAAATTTTTCTTTGGTTAGAAATAAGGTAAAGATCTCATTTAAATGTCATGTTTTGTGTGAGCAGTATCCCATAATCTATCATCTATAACCCAAAGTTTGTTTCTAGTTCACCATCAGGGTCTTTCAGAAAAGAAAAAGTCATATTAGAGAAAAGGAGGTGGAAGGGAAATCTGTAAAACTTACTAGATAGTAAGGCACTGGTCATTTCAGGAGGAAAAAGTCAGACCAGACACAACTGCACTCAATTTTATGCCAGTTCTCCAACTCCGAGCTCCTACAGGTTTGTTAAAAAAATAATCAAACCAAGACTAAATGAGCCATATTTCTCTTAATTTCTTTACAGAAAACTTTTAAGATGACTACTTTTTTTTCCTACTATTTTCTTTTACAGATCGAACAGGGGATTTTTAAAAGTATTTAAGACTAAAATATAGCCTTTTTTGCTTTTTTCCCCCTTCACTCAAAAACGTACAAGGAAATTAATGTTAAATGTTTATAACACTATCTTTAATTACGACAGTGGAAGCTGAACCCCATACTCAAACACTCCTGAATGTTGAGAAAGAAGTGTGTATCTGAGCTATTTCTGACTCTTGTCTAGAGTACTTAGGCTGTACTTCTGCTGCTTTCTAGGTTCATTACATAATTTCATTTCTTTCATCTAAACACACATCTACTAGCAGGGCAAGGATTATTGGCAGCAAACTTTCCTCTCACTGAGGTCAGTCTCTGATGCTGAAAATGGTGGATAATAGAGAGGGAGGCTTCAAAGGGAACATCAAGACATTTTGAGAGCAACAGGGGCAAATTTAAGGGAGTTAATTGACACTGCCATAAAAATGGGAAACACCTGAGCAAATACATCACAGATCAAAAGAGAGAGAAATGACCTACAGAAAATCAGAAGGAAAAGGAAACAGGAAAATAAAACACATTCCAAAACCTAAGAAACTCTGCATGTAGCTTTGTCACAGTAGTTATATAGGTGTAATCAAGCTGCAACAATCAGATTTTGTACACCGCAGAGTTCAGGGTATTAAATCTAGTGTTTTGATTCACACCCTTTTATACTTGATAGTATAAGCTTACTGAAAAAAAAAAAAAAATTACTATGCCCTCTAATGACTAAAATATTACATTTGAAAAGCTTTTTTCCTTAATATCCTAAAGATAAAAACACATTTTCCTCACTCAGTAGGGAATATATATGAAGTTTGATTACTTTTTCCATTATTTTTCCTTCTAAAATGACTAGAGGTTTGTTCTAGCTACACTTAAGTTATGTCTATGAATGACAAAGTTAACATTTTGCAAGACACACAATTAATGCCAGTTGGCAATAAAAAGATGAAATTTCTCTGCCCTCCTCTTCAATAAAAATTAAATATTTTAGTTTGTTTAAATTTTATTTTGAAGCCCTAGAAAATTGGATTCCTTAAAAACTTGAGAGCATGACAGGAAGAACACAGATTAGAGGAAATGACACCCAGCATAAAGAGGGCCAGATACTGAAAGTAATCTTGTGATGCAATGAAACATATTGTAGGTGTTTGTGTATATATATCTTTAATTGCATATATATGCTCAACTGTTTTCACTCACATTCTATTCTCCTCCCTTCATCTTCGTTTTATATACTCAATTGCCAAATCCTCTGCACAGTGAGCTTGTTTTCATAGTTACTGCAAAGCACTGACTACCTTTAGAGTGCTATAAAAAGTAATAATAAGAAATGCATCATTTCTGGAAGGTGATTACTCTGAAAATAATATGTCACCCAGCAGTCACTTCCTAACTAATGATTACTGAGATACTTTCATAATCAGAAATACCTCCAAAACTTTGCGGTTAAATGTCTAACATGACAATTTTTGTTGTAGTTAACACAATGACTAATAAACATCCCACTTAGCTGAGCTTTTTTACATTCTGGGTAATTGCAATGCTAATTATGATCATCATAACTAATTCTTAGTTATGATGAATGTCAAGTTAAAATGTGAATGACTTAAAAAGTGTATTATGCTGTAGAGCTTTTCATCTAGAGCAATTTTTATTTCCAACAGATGAGACCAACTGAAAATACTGGTCACTGTCTGGACCTAAAAACCTATTCACAGTTATTGCCCAAAGTCTGGGAATTCAGGACAAACTGTCAAATATAGCAGACCATATGGATGAAAGTAAGTAAGAGTAATAAAACTAAATAGCTGTTGCATGCCAGAGCTGAGGGAACTTCTAGCTGGCAGTTCTGCCTGTGCTGAACCTTCCAACGTGTGACTATGCCCGCAGCTCTCTGTTGTCTCAAGTCAAGGCCAGGCAACCAGAAGTATGATAATGTTGTTTGCGTTATAGTCAACGGTGTAACTTGACAAAATGTGGAATTCCCATCATTTGGAGTATTTATCAGAAGTGAGGACAAGGGCGGTTTTTTGGGTTTTTTGGATTTTTTTTTTTTTAAATATGCAATTTCAAACCACATAGCTAGAATATATAGTAGTGTCTACTCTGAATTTTAGACAGGTAACTGATGAGTAAGTCTACCTGTTGTAGGCAGATGTCTCTAAATATATAAGAGAAGTAATGCCATGTAAGCCTGTCTGTTCTGTCCTTTGGCCATACAGTCTTGGTCTCCAGGAATTCATTAGCTACAGTAAATGTTAGATTTATGTAATCTATGGTGATGTGTGCAGCAGCTCACAATTTTACTGAAAAACAAAAGCATTTAAGTTTCCATCTTCCATTTTTAATGGGATTTTTAAAATGATCTATTTATAACATCACATTAAAGTAAAACCTAGGTGAACAAGTGTCAATAGTGTAAACATTGACACTATAACACTCCAGGTCTTTTAGCTGTCTGCAACTGGTTCATCAAGAGACACAAATTTGAGTATACTCCTTTCAATTGCTTATGCCATAGACAATGTCAAGTTATATTAGCCATTATCAGCCATGGTCTCTGCTATCAGACTACGATGAGTATGGGGAAAGGGATTAACATTCACACTGGTATTAGCTATCATTACTCCACAGAAATGGAGTTATACACACCCCCAAATATAGAACTAAATATATCAAATACTTATGACTCAGGAGTTAAAAATATTTTGACCTAGGAAATAAAATGTAAAATAACATAAAAAACACCACAAAAATCCATCTAGTTTTGAAAAGACGCTTTCTTGTAAAAAAAAAAAAAGATAAAATCGAGGCCAGAGGTGACATCAAAAGGAAAAAAAAAATTCAGTGGATGACATTGACAGTGCACTAATTAATGTGACTGGCTATACACATCTAGTGGCATTTAACATATCCCTCTGGAGCATTCACATGGGGCTGTCAGATAGGACACAGGAACTACAGGAGACCTATGCCATTCTGGAGCAATAGCTGTCAGCCAGGCAGGAACAGGACTAGAGAATAGTATATGCTTCACTGAAAGTATTGGATTTTTCTGTGTGTGTATATATGTTTGTGTGTATGTGTGTTTATATATACAATATATATACATGCATATAAATTTATGTAATTTCATATTAATGTATAAATCAAACAGAAAAATAAAATACTCAGATTCTTTGAACTTCATGAAATGAACCAGGGCTTCAGACTACACAGACCGAAAAAGTCTTTTTACAAAACACATACAGAAATAATCTTGAAGTATTTTTACTAGATCAGACTCAGACTATATTTTTTGTCTTGGACTTCACACATTCTCAGTACTTGCCATTTGTTATAAAAATAATGCTTTTTTTTTTTTTTTTTTTTTGAACTGGAACAGTATTATCTAATACTTAGCAAGTGAACATCCAGATAGTTAGACAAAACTTCAGACAAACCATGAAACAAATGAAAAATAGAATACATGACTACTGCATAATATTCTGTAGGATATCACAGCCATACAAGACTTCATCACACACTAACATCTCCTACATACAAAATTAATTTAGGGTCTTGGTTCCTCAGAAGAACCTAGACATGTCAGGCTCTAGATCAGCTAGCCTCCACTAGTGTCTGGCTCCTCCATACACCATTCCTGTGGAGAACAACTCTCCTTAAGGCATATTACAGTAGAGGGAGTACCGCAGTAATTTGGAGTCTGTCGCACCATTTGCTACTCAGCACCAGCAGAGCATAAAAGTTTGTGCCTACAGTATCAGATTAATGTGTTCATTGAATTCACTGGGTTTAGAGAAAGGAAGATGAAACTGTGCTTTGCTCTGTTATTTACCAACCTGTTTAGCATTAGATTTAGTCTAGAACACAGAAACTGGGAGGAACTCAGTGCACCAAGTTTCAGTGCTTTCTCATCACAGATGTTACATAAATATATTTATCTCTGTATTATAAACAGTTCAGACTTTTTTAATCTGCTAATTCTATTGGGAGAATATGGAAGGTGAAGGTAAAATAGATGAGAGAGCAACAAGAAAATTGCATAAGTGTATTGTCTGGAATCTAATCCAGGAGATCTCTGAAAACTGTTCAACAGGAAAGATGAAGTGAGAAAGGACTCAGAAGAGGCCACATAGATGCCGAGACATTTGTTTTCAGGTCTCATATTAAGCTTCTCATAAATCTCAAGTTTATTTTAGATTAGATATTTGGTTTCATAAAAATTAACTGCAGAAATAGGAAATGTTTTTAGTTTGTTCATTTCAGGAAAAAGATGGGGATAGTTCTTCCTCAAGACTTGGAGTCTTAGGGTTTCAGGGTCTTAATATTGCTAATAATTCTTATTGTTACTAGATCCCACTCAGATCATATATTTTGGAATCACATTCTCTTTCAACTGTATATGATAGTCATCCTGCGATAACTACTACATATGAGTTCTTCTTCCTAAATTTATAACAAAAATTCACACTAGTAGTCCTTGCACTGTGGACTGTTAAATTTCAACACATTTTGTTGACTGATATAATCCAGAGTGTTAGCACAAACCAGACTTTATGGAAACTCATAATCCTCAAAAACCTTCATCAGTGCCTGTTTCCCCTGCTTTCTGCCGTGCCTAGTGTTCGACTCTTCATCTCAGCCTTCATTTTCCAGGAGGTTATTTCCCAGAAACACAGATTGAGCTCACTTTGAAAAAATAAAATAAAAAAAATAAATCTTGAATCCCAGTAATCAAATACCCCTAAACTGTTCTCATAGCTGTAGTATGGGATGGCTTCTAATCTTTAAAATCTCTTTATTTCTGTGTGCCTGGGAATTCTGAGCTTCCATTTCTACAGCTGAGTGTACTCACAGTTTTTCTCATACAGTGCCGGTTATCCCACTGACAATGCAGTCCAGTTCCTGAATCAGCTTTAGGGTCAGACTGTGAATTTTGCCTAACATGCAGGTTTCAGCAATGCATATTTGACTCTTCTTGTTGTGGATATGAATTTCCGCGTTTTTGTCTTTTGTTCTTTTTACTTTTGTTCTTGTTCCTGTCTTCAGTTCTGTAATTCAGTTTAGTTCCTCCTAGCTCTAACTCTGTTGCTACCATTGATATACTTTTTTTCTTTTGTGAAGTAGAGTTTTGTTTTGTTTTTAAAATTTATTTATTGATTCACTGGTTTTATGTTCCTGATCTTTTTTTTTTGATGTTTGTTTTTCTTTTTTTTTTTTTTTTTTTCCTTTTATCCTTTTTCTTTTGTCCTTTTTGCTTCCCTCTTCATGGTATTATTTTTCTTTTTATCTCAAACACTTAACAGAAATAGTATGGTCTTATGTGACTGTTTAGATAGGGAAAAAAGATAAAAAAGAAGCTAGCTGTTGTTGATGACATCCTACTAACATACTAATAACAAAACTGTTTCCTGAAAGAGCAGAAATTTTAAGAAATTAAGTTTTAGTACCTCTGACCTAAGCTAGTTGTAATTGTACTTTGCAGGAGTTAATGTTACACAGGGCAAATCAATTCAAAGTCAGACAATGATTCTTTTCACAGTTCCGTGGGATTAGATCTACACAGTAGTTCAAAAGTAGGAGAGTCCAGAGTCTCTTTTTATTAACCATTGTCACAAAAAGCTCTCCCAGTGCTGTTGTCTCAGGCTCAGGTGCCCAGGGCTTGCATTAGCAGTGCTCTGGCATCCTCTGTCAGATGCTCCTTGCATCTCCTTCATAACCACAAATGTTATTTACCAGTGAAAATGGGTCCCATCTACATGAAAGCTACATCTTTATTTTTGGAAAAAACATGCTGTACAAGGAGTGGAGATAGTTAGTGTGGCTCCTATTTGATTATATTTCCACCCTGTTATGTATTTAGCCAACCTACTTTAGGGTTTTCTACTCCATTCTTTTACTTGCTTTCAGAATTGCCTACTTGTCTATACCTTTAATGTTTTAAAAAGCATTTTTGAGGCAGACCAAGACATTTGGGGACATAAGTTCATTCTGAAATGCTTAACGTGTTCAGCTGTCTACTGGGATGGAACCCGACAAACCAGAATGTCATTCATTTTCCATTTAGGCAAACGTATAAATAAATGTCCTGTTGTAGGAGTAGACTCTTAGAAAACATCACACATCTCTGTGTGTGAAGATACAAACTTCTTCACTTTCTCAATTTCATTTTGTTATTCAGTCAGAATACCTGACTCTCTTATTTGGGAAACAACTATGAATCAGCTTCAGACTGACATCTGTGAGTCAATTACAGATGATTTGTAAATATATCAAGTTTTATTCAGAGATTTTAGTTGTAACAACCTATTATCAAGAGATGAAAACAGGCTGAGAAACATGCATTCTGTAGGTGCTAAATGATTGCATAAGCCAAGACATCACCTTGCTTTGTCATGGGCCTTTTCTTACTGCTAAAGGAGGTTTTCCTTTTCTCTTTACCTCAATTTTGCAAATCTGTGATCCAGTGCTGATCACAGTGTTAATTACAGAATTGAAGCTATTGGCAATTCATGTCAATGCAGTTACCAAGTTTCTCTAGTGTCAACACAGAATATGGTGGTAACTTTATGTTTCTTTGGTTTTCCTCAAGAATAAGGTGAGCCCAGTGTGAGCACTCTAGGTTTTTATCAACATTTTGAGAAGCCTGTTTTGTGTAAGCAAATAGCCAAATATTTGCTTAATAGGTCAGTATTTCTCAATACAGCATGTCTCTGAATCCACACTAGCACATTCTCTGGCCTTGATAGATCAGGAGTCCTGACTCCAGGTTCCCAACTTCTAAGAAAAAAAAAATCTCAGAATATTTTACAGCCCCATGGAAGGTGATAAATTCTAGATCCAGGTGTAGTGTTTGAAGGAAAGACATATTTCAGCTGCTCATCATCTTTACATTGCCAGCCTCAAATCACAACAGTTGGTGGGATCACTTGTTCATTTTTGTTCTGAAAAGAAAACATGACTGTCTCTGCAATACTGTTTTAAACAAAAAGACAAGTATTGCTACTGTCCCTGTGGGAAAAGGACAAATAGCACATACTACAGTAATATTTTTGAAATGGAAAATATGTAACAGTATTTAATCCAAAGGAATGATGTTGAAAGAAATAATGCAGAAGACTTTAAAGCTGAAAGTTTGCGTTTCTGTTTGCAAGCATACATAGGTCTCATGAAATGTTATTTCTATGGCCACCTGTTACATTCTTAGAGAGTATCCAGCTATACTATTTTCAGAGTGGGTTTAATTGAACACAATTATTATATTCATCAATATCTATCTTCTTCAAAATTATTAAAATTAAGGTCCTTGGAAATTGTTTGTGTCATTTACAGTTTTGAGCAATGAAGAAAATTAATTTTTTGCATTGCAGTTAAATAAAATCTGTTCCTATGCTTAAGAGACAACAATAAGGTCTTCAGGGTATTTAGTTTTAGGGTTTTTTTGTGTGTTCTCTTTGTTTATTTTTAAACTGTCATTTGATTTGAACAGCTACATCTTAAAGAATAAGTTGCTAGAGAACAGTTTGGTACAAATCATCTTCAAATCATGGACAACTCTCTACTATGCAACAAAGAGGCACATTTGAAAACAAAATTATAATTATTCCCCTTTTACAAGCTAGACAGTTGTACTTCTGAAACACCAGGGCTTTTAAGTGGGAGCTAAATTAATCTTTATTAATCCTTGTTATCATGATTGCATAATGTCTGGATTTAAATGTCTGATGTACAGCTCTGTTTCCTGTTTCTCTGGCAATCAGAAGTGTGAAAATAAACCTTACACTTTAAAAGAAACACTTCATTTGAAAAAAAATAGATATAATCATCTGTACTATTTTTTTTAAAAAAAGTTTTACTTCACACAAGAATAAATATACAGCATGTCAGAGTTTCAGACTTGCTATTTTATGTTAAAATATGCACTGCTACATGTCAGAGCTGTGAAAATGGGAGGTAAAACAAGAAGGCATTTGGCCAAATAGGTATAGCAAGATTTTTTTCCATTAAGATTTTTATTTTTTTAGAATATTTCTCCTAGAATTTAATTACAGCATTTAAAACACCCTCTAAAATGGTCTCTGTGTGACCTACTGAAACTTCAAACTACCCTAATTAATGATTAGATCAGAGTCAAAAAACAAAAACAGGTTTGAGTTTGGGTCTTCTTGTGCTTTTTTACAAGCTTCTATGTGCAGAAATGACCCACAATTCAAATAAACACTTTCAAACAACAGACACAGTGTATAATGCCATTTAAAGTACTTTCTACAGACACATCATTAGTTTAGACTTAGGTTTACATTAATTTTACTGTTGCAAATCTAATTTTTGAGGAGAAAAGGGGTCCAAACTTTATTGAACACATGTTCTGCCTAAACAGGATTAAAAAGAGTACTCAGCTGGAATAGATTTCATACTTAAGTACATTAATTCTCAGAAATGAATGCATAGTTTAGGCTTAAAAAATTATGTCAAAAAATATTTTCCCAAGCTCTGTTTGGACTCCTAAAATAATATTAAAAGTTAATTAAAATTATTATATTTGCTATTACAAAGTTAATAAACTGAGTAACAAAAGTGTATTCTTCTCGCTCTAAGGTTATTTGTTTGTTTGTTTAAATTTGTAATGTGTGAAGTCAATTCAAACTGTAGTTTCACACCACAATATATAGATTAAATGTATAGTATAAATAACTGAAGCCATATTTCCAGAGAAAAATTGACTATTGACTCCTGTTTAGACAAAAGAGTTGATAGATTTTCACCAATTCCAGTACAGCATGCTGTGACAAATGTATGTTTACTGTTTAAATGATAATACAGGCCTTGTGCAAATGTCTTTTACAGCCTTTTATGTTTCTAGTGGCTCATTCATGATCAATAATTAATTGTTCAAAGTTTCTCTAATAAGTAGCTGCTTCTTAAGGGCTGACACAATGTGTTGGGCAAGACTAACTACATCTATAGTGACATAACTAGCTGTTCTTGAGAACAACTTCCATAATAATAATCTAGCTTAGATCACATGCAAACTAGCTTCACTTCCAGGGCCTCCATGTTGCATGTCCAATGCACTGTTGAGCAGAGACAGCCTTAACAATGGTTACATCATTGTCTTTACAGCAAGTCACAGGAATTCCCTCCAGCATTTACAACACCACACATGACCTATGAGATCTTCTCAGCATCGTTACATATCACTATGAAACGTGCTGGGCGCCCCATAGTCTTTATACAGACAGAGGCTTTGAAAGTTTTACCTATTCCCACTTTGTACAGTTTTGAAGCATAAAGCAGGAGGAAGAATCCTCACAGAGGAAAAGATCTTCCAATTGAAAAGTCAGGAACCATGTTGAAACAAATGTCCATTACTTCTTGTCCCATATGTGGGGGGAAAAAAACTTTATATATATTTATTTATTGCTGAAACCTTATACATACTTGGAAGGTTTTATTGCATTTCCTTTCAAGTCATATAAGAACCCTGGTAAACTCTTCATCCTGAAATCAAGCATTGAACTTAAAACACCGTCATCATTACCATACTGGGTATCATGGTTTATCCATTCCTACTGTAGCATTTAGGAATGTTCCTTCTCTATTGCAATGCTGTATATAAACTTCTCACCTTTCATAACCCAGCAGACCTAAGTGAATTCCTCTTAAGAACAGTTTAAGAAGATAGTATTTACTAGCAATTTGTTATTAACAGGTTGAGAACAGGTATTCTCTGAGTGACTGTAGTTATCCTCCAGGTAAAGTCACACAAATCAGTTTGAACCATTTTATTTAAAACATTCTCAAGGGACTAAAAATACATAGGAAGTCAGATGGCCTGTTTCATCTGAAAGGAAGTCATCAACAACTGGATATACTTGCTGCTTAAACTGTTTCTCAGATGTAATTGATGGTATAAATCCATTCTAGTATGAAGGCAAATGTGCTAGGTTAAACCAAATCCACAGGTGTTTTACACCAGTCTGGGCTTTGTTGTGAGATATTACAGATAGTCTTTTCATTGACTTAAAGCTTTCAAACAGTGGTGACATAGGTTCTCAGTTAAGAAATCAAAACTATCAAAAGACCACTGAACTTTATGCCCATAAACATGAGGTAGCATGTTGAGTATTAAGAGCAGGGTTTTGGATTACATTTTGCCTGACTCAGCTTCCATTTACCTGTTTTGAGTTTAGTACATACTAGAGTGACCAATAGGTTTGTGCAAAATATGTTAGACTATTAATACAGGCTCTCAACTGAATTCCAATGATGATTAAGTCATAGCTTTAGTTATCTTTCCTTTTAAACAATAAGACCTCTGTTTTTTTCAAGTACACCTCAGCTATGAGAGGTTCTATATCACTGATCATTATATTACTTTATACTGGACTTTCTCCATCATTCTTTAAAAGTGATACTAAAAGTCAACATATTACAGCAGCTAAAACTTTGTTGGTAGACTGAAAAATCATTCATACTTCTGTACGTGATTTTTAAGATGTATGAGCAACTGTGTATAACTTTTATTTTCTTTTAACCCAAGAGTCTGACATTGTAGCTCATTTTGATTTTGCTGGGATGTCATTCGCAGGATTTTTACTTTACAAAACCATAACACTTATTCGATGCAGAATGAGTAAGCCCAGGTCTCATGAAGAAAATAAAACAAGGCAAAAGTAAACAAAAGAAAATTTGATTAAGAGATCATAAATTTTTTTCTCAGGTTTTTCCCCTTTTAAGACTCTAAAGAAAAATCACAATACACGCAAAGTCAAGGCTTTATAAGCTTTCATCTATTTTAGTAATTGAGACTATCTTTGACACACGGGTACAGCATACTCAGTTAAAAAGTTTGCTTAGACACATCAGGAGATTCAAAGGTGTGGTAGATTTGATTCATTGTAAGAAATATGGCAGTTTCTTTTCTAATACTTAGATGAATTCAGCCTTAATTCATTGTTATGAATTCATTATCCTGAGCATTTCAAGAGAAATAATATTGTGAAATACTCAATTATATGAACATGAGAAAAACAAAAGAGTTAGTATCAGTAAATATCTTCAGAGTTTGTGGCCAAAGTTTGGAAGAAAATTTCGGTACTGTACCTTCAACCATCCCTGGCTTTAGTAACTTCAAAATAAAAAACCCCAAAAGCTCCTCTAGGTCACTTTGCACCTTCTCCTTGGTTAAATTGGTCTCTCTTCCTGCAGCTATGATATCATGTTGCATATTTGGAAACTTGACATATGTCACACTGAGGACAAGAAGATTAAAGTGCTTTCCTTTTCCACTATTTTCCTGACAATTAATCCTATATTGCCTCAAAACCTGGAATATGCAGCTTGCTTAATAATGCTCTTTGAACTTTGCAGTGATTGATCTATTGCAATTAAACTTTGAACTCTGAATATTACCAGGTCATCTTATTGTTGGCAGTAGCAGACCTGTGAGTCCTCTTTAAAATGAAATCCTATGGTTAAATCGTTGATCCAAGAGAGGACAAAAAACATATAATCTAAATGACTTTCCCTGCCCTCCCTTGCAGGAAGAGATAGAAACCTGGAAAAGTAACACTGAAGTGGGAATGTATTTCTAATTCAAGTATTGAATTGTGCAATTACCATTATTAAATAGGTCCAGTACTCCAGTATAGTATTTCAGAACAGAATAAAATACAAAAGTTTTTGCTAGAAACCAGGGTTCTCAGGTGCTTTGAACAGACTGTTTTCTTCAAAATGCCAGGTTACTGACACCAAATTTTCCCCCTCATATACAAGCTTTCCGGTCAAACTGAGACGCAAAAACCCTGCCCCTGCAGTAACATTCATTTCCTTAGTGGTTAGGGTCCTCAGATGAGATGTGACAGAGAGAGATACAAGCTTCTCCTCAGCATCAGGTAGACCAAGGAAAATTGTGTCTTCCATGTCTCATTGAGTCCTCTGGACACTGAAACTTGGTGGATCCCTCTAGTGTGATACACACTTCTTTACTCATTAGCTTTTGCTTTGAATTTTCCCCAGTATTTGAATAACAGCAATTTTCAAAGTTTCTTATGAGATAGAATGATCACTTTTTACCTTTTGCTGTCTCAGGAAGCTATACTATTTTTACTTTTTTCCTACTTAGATTAATGACAGAAGCTCAGATAGTTTAGATACCTTCTTCTGAACTGCAGACTTCTGAACTTCTGAACGATGTGTTCACAATTATTATGAAATATGGAGGAAGGGTTGTGACTTATTTTTTGCTTTAATTCTAAGTACTTAGAAGTTCAAATATTAATCCAAATTATCCAGCTATGGAAGAAGGAACTGACAACTTTACCGTTGTAGATTTTCCTAAAATATTCCTGAATGTCATGTCTTCAGATGAGGCTATTTAAAGATGAGAACAGTCAAATAATCAGAAGGCAACAGAATATTTAAAAGGCTTGAATATGAAATAGGACTTGACACTGAATAGATGCAAAGAATTAAATATAAAATAAGTAAGTAGAGGTAGACAGAGACAATATAGAGAAGGATATAAAGACTGCTTCCAAAAGGTTCCTTTTAAATAGGAAAATAAACTTTTTTTTTTTAAGGTGTTAATCTATCACAGCATTATGTGTAGTTAGAATTCCACATCAAAAAATTCATGAAGAGCCACCGCCCTTCCTTCAGTTTCTTCTAACAGCCCATGACATCTTCTGATCCTCTTCATTTTAGACTTCTGAAAATAAGACAGAGAAAAAAGTGCCATTTTTTCATATCTGTTTTCTAGCATTTGAATAAGAATAAAAAGTAACATGCCCACAGAAAGCCTTTAAACCTTTACCACCTGCAGATTTCCACAGATGTCTGAAACTCTACTTACACTGTGAAACACATCACAAAGAGACAAGGATAACTTATGAAAGAAGAAAAAATAGTGTTTCCTGAACTTTGCAGTATATTTTTATTTTTCCACTCAGAGAAGATAAACCATTAGTTTTCACCATACCCATACAAATATGATTTTCTCTATACAGGTCCAAAAATGGGAAGGCAGTACAGCTTATTTTAGTGACTTACAAAATCCAAAGGTTGTGCCTCCCCACTTTCTTTCCAAAACTTGATTGTTCATGGGATATACAGAAAGAGTACACAATCTAAACATTTTTATCATATCTTTTGCTTCATAATCCCTATTTCATCCTTATTGGCTTTTTTAATGAAAAAGCATAACAATGAACCGTTTGTTGCTACCATACTGTTTCATGTAGCCTTCTCCTGGCTGCTGTTTTTCCAGGAGTGCCCTCTGGGCTGGGTCCCTCAGGGTGGTTTGGATAAGATGCTTTGAAAATGACTGTCAGCTTCCACTTTGCATTACAAGACACCAGAGCAGCTATGCAGTCTCAGGTAGAAGAATATAATTTTATAGAACTGATACACAAGAAGGAAAAAAGCCCCCAAAACTATAATGATTTTTCCTATACCATAGATTGGGAAAGACATGGGTGGGGCGTGTGTGTGTGTATGTGTGTGTGGAGAAAAACCCACCAAAAACTCCAAACACTTAGAATCATAAAAACATCTCTGACTTGAGGAGAGGCTTAGATGCTACCATCATAGCAAAAGATATCGTTGCTGAGGAGAGATAAAATAATCATACACATTTGAAATTCCAGTTTTCCAATGACAGTGGAAGAAGGAATTAATCTTGGCACCATTTGTTATATAATAAATACCATACAGCCTTTAACCACCACAAACACATTTTGTAGCCATCTAATGTTGATTTTCCATTTTGCTTATTTAATTTTCCCAATTTTTCCCATTGAGTGAAAGATAGTGTTTTTTATTATCTGTATAGGTTATATGTACTTATATGGAGCTGGGGTGTCTTTGGATGATTTAAAGCTTGATGGTGTCATTCTGAATGAATGGTTCCCTTGAATGAATTCAAGGTCACATTAGGGAAAATTAAGAGCAGGCTAGTGAACTCTGGAGAGTATGTTCAAGGGTTTATCTAGAAGACTAGAGTACACCCTCATCTCTGAAGAGAATTTTGTTTAGTGGAGATTAACAGACAGGAGAAAGAAATTAAAGATCAACTCTAGATTTTTAAGGTAAATTCTTAGAGACTGACCTACTCGGCCTTAAATAATGAGGTCACTGGAGAAAATGAGTAAGTATATTCTTGCTTAAGAAAATTCACAGCAGAGTGCAACAAGGTCATCCAATTTCCTATACTGTTTCACTTTAACCACAGCAATTTTTCCTGCATTTTATACACAAGTCAGGAAATGCTAAGGAAATCACTTGTTCAGAAAACTTACAAAACTTACATATTAGCTTTCCATTCCAAATATATACAACATTTAGTATGCCTATAATGAAAGTTTTTTATTATTTTAGACATTTTTAATCTCCCCCAAATGTCTTCAATGATTTTTCAGATTTACTATTAAAAAAAAAAGAAATCACACTTACTAATTCTTTTATTTTTAAAAAATTCTTTTCAAGTGTATCCCATGTATAATATATTTTAATAATAATCAAGTGCCATTCTCAAAATGAAAATATTCCTCATAGTACCAAAGAGGCATAGTTGTAATGTCTTTGGGGGGATTTTTTTTTTGTGTTTTAGTTCCAACTTATTTAACTTTACCTACATATGCAATATTCTTAGACCTGGCACTCATCGTGTTACCCAGCTAAGACTGGCTAACACATCATTGCTTGTTCCAAAATGATTTGAGATTGAAAGCTTCTTTCATCTTTCTTCCCCTGTGCACTGTCTCACCTTCCATCTTCACTAGAGATATGTTATTGTCTTGTTCAGTTGACTTCACCGCATCAGCTCTGACAGGAAGATGAAGTTTCCAGTTCCATAGTACATGTCATTTCTCAAGAAATTTTGTCTGAAAGGAACATAAATATGAATTACTTTTTTAGAACCTCCTGCCAGAGTGAAAGGACTGTTCAGGGACTGAAGATATTTTTGTCCAGGGTAGAGGAAAACCTTTAATTTTCTACTGTGATTTTAATCAATGAAGAATTATACCAAAAATATTCAACAGTTGTACAACTACCATACACAGGCTAATAAAAAAGATGAGGATAAGGTAGGTTTGAATATTTTTTTCTGCATTAAATTTAATGCAGAACACACAGCCTACACGCTAAAGGCAGGGTAGATGTTATCCCCTCTATATGACTAATACATTTGCTTGTCTACTGATGCTCAAGTAATTTGAACTACTGTCAAATTTTGCAAAAGTGAAGTTAATCTCAAAAAAAAAAAAAAAACAAAAAAAAAAACAAATTCTCCTACCTTGCACAGAGTTCTGTATCAGCTGGTCTTTCTGTGAGTTACTGGTATCATGCTTTCTCTGTCCTGACACAACTGAAGTGTCCAATTTAGTAGGTAGACGGTGGGATATTATGTCATATTATTTTCAAATAATTGTATTATCTGCTTAGTTTAAGAGAAGGCTTCAGTAACCAGTTTTGGTAGAAAGATATTTTGAAGGCTGACAAACATATTTTATATTTAGATAGACATTGGATAGCTAAGGAAGATCATCCCAGATCAAGGATAAGTATCCAGTGCTTAGACCTCCCACAAAGACTCTCACATCACTACTTTTTTCTTCTTTTCTTTACTTCCTTTCTGCTAGTGATAAGTGTTGGAATTTATTTTCAGCTTTCTGTGACCACAGCGGCTTGACATAAATTAGAACTGACCTCCATGTGTTCCATTAGGATAGCTATGAACAGGAATGGGCAAAGACATACTTTAAACAATTTACATTAAATTTGCTATGGCTGCATTCTCTGTAACTTGGATAAAGCCAAGTTTTTAGTTCCTTGTTCTTATTTTCTGAGAAGTTAAAAGGGGAAAGGTTAGGATGACAGGGAAGTCCAGTACAGCCCAATTCTCCTTTTGTATATAATATTGTTCTATAAAATGTAAATGAAGAGGATGTTTTTATGTTTGACTAAGTTGTTATCACAAATAACTACAAATGAGCCCATCCTACTTGTTTCCAAATGAGCTCATCCTACTTGAACTGAGTAGAAAAAAATGACCAAGAGGATAAAAACCAACCCTGATAGTTCAACAAGACAAATGGAAGACTCATTTGTGTCACTGAGGACTGAAAGGCAGAAGTGCTGAATCATAAGCCCAGGCTGGTTCCCCCAAAAATCCAGAAGATATAATAAAACCCTCAAATTTGTGGCTCTCTGGATTTGAGATTCCCCTTTGATAGACCTGTCTGAGAGCCAGACCTTCCCATCACTAGCTGGCTGATGCTCAATTCAACCCAGCTCTTATCAACAGGCTATCCCAGCATCAGACTGTGAAGCCAGATCCCTGAACACCTTCACAGCTCATTTTTACGGGGACTCTCAGCACAAGTGGTTTCCTTGCGGTTGAACCATCAGCTGAAACCGTTATGTCTCTGCAGCAGTCCTCATTGTAGGGCTGTCTGGTGGCATAAATCCTAAAAATACACAGGCATGCTCCAAGAAATTAATGGGTTTTTTGTGGGTTTTCTGCTTTGAATTACTATTTTACTGTCCGAGGATATTCTGCTTCACAGAAAGAATTAGAAAGAAAAAGACTTGTCTAAATTTGGATAGAAATTCTGTAATTAAATTATAGATAACAAAGAAGAAAAGAATATAATTTGTGATCTTCTTTGAAGAAATATAATAATACAAATCTTAATTAAAATATTCAGTTAGCAACTGTACTACCCAGCTCACACCTTTTTAACTTTGGGTTTTTTTTTCTTTTTTCTAAAAGTTCAGAAAATTCTGCTAGTTGTCAGTGCCTGGATGTTCAGGGTGCTTTGCATATTCCAATGTCTTGTCATTCTTTCTCCTCCCATCCATACACTGACACATGCACAACCTGCTTAACATCACATGCATTGACTTCCAGTTAATTACTTAGTCAAAATTTGATAAGAGGATTAGATAGGAAGCAGACAATAAGACACTTTATATAGAATGCCTTAATGAAATGTGAAGTTGGAATTTTACACTGTTTATGTTTTCAGAAGGAGATTAGCTTTTTCTGTTTATGTACAATAACATGGCATTATCATCAGATATAAACAAAAGAATTGTCAGGACTCTCATTAATTATGATTTGTTTATTGTTGTCAGAGTTCTAGGTAGAAAAATATTTAAGTTCTCAATCCTTCTCACCACCACCCCAAAATTACAAAGTTTTAATTATGACAGCTGATCAGCTAGGAATTTGTAAGTGGACATTATCCTTTTATTTGCAAAAGAAAATTAAAAATTATCTAATTTTAATATTAATGTATATAATGAAAAAATGACAGCTCTAAATGTAGTCAAAAATCCTTTATCTCTCTCAAAAAAGAACTCAAATGTGTTATTAATAGAATGGCTTGACCCACTGCATTGGTGATATTTTTCATAATGATTAAAAATATATATAAAAAAATAAACCACCAAACCAAACAAGCTATATTCCTTTCAGCAAACAAAATATATGCAGCACTTCTGTTTTTCACATAATTGTAGTTAAGATTAAAGGAATGGGACTTAACTCTGTCTCCCTCTGGAAAAGATATTATAACTATAAAACAACTTCTGTAGCAGAAGCATCCAGATATACTTAATGTAGTGTTTGAAGCATCTGTTGAATTATGTCATCCAGTTTTTGTCAAAATGCCTCATCCTAAATTACCAGTTAGAGCGGTGACCTCTGCCTCTTTCTCATTAACACGTTCCAAGAGTTTTCTGTGTAATGTGTACTATGTAATTGATATCAGTACTTTTTCTACTACTGTAAGACATTTGAATTTGTATCCTTTCTGCAGCCTGGAAACTTACTTACATATGTAACTCACAAAGAGAAATCTCAATACTTGGATACTGGGGGAAGAAGTCAAAGAAAAAAATTAAAGAAAAACCAATCAAAAAATAATAATTTAAGGATCTGAAAGGATGTTTTAGGATGCTTTACCTAACTAATATTTTATCTTATTCTAATATGCTTTATTCTCTTTCTTATGGCAATGGAGAGGAAAATGATCTAATCACATCCAAGCAATGATTCATGCAATTTCAGAATAGAGTGAATGATTGCCTTTGTATGGAATAATTTGCTCTGGGAATATGCTTATTTCTATCAATTAAAGAAAGAGCAGACAACATCCTTAATTTTTAAGTGGCTACAGTTAGCTGAGATATATTTTGCCCTTATTTTCATAGCTTCCTCCAGGTTTCCCTGTCTCAGAAAAGCTCATAATTAAGTAAAGCTCAATACTAGACAGCCATCTAAACCAGTCAGAATATATATGGAATCTCAAGAGCAGACGACTTCTGATGGAAGTTGAAATATTAAACAAGTAATCCAAGTTATCTAACAGGTCAGTAGGTTGGAGGGGTTTTTTTGTCATTGTTGTTGGTTGGGATTTGGGGGGTTTTTTAGATCTCCTAATCTAAAACATGGAAGCATGGAAAGTATCATATATATATAAAGCAAAGAGAAAATACTTCTGAAAGTCCACAAGGTCTGAATTTTCAAAATACATCTGCTCTTTGTGAAACATTTCTACTACCTTTTCTACACTACATACTTTTTATTTTCAGATGTGAGGCAGTATTACAAATGTGCATTAAAAACACCCAAGGATATAATAAGAAAATGATTCAAAATAACACGTTGGAATTTTCACTCATGAGAAGAAAACCTATCTGTTTTTAAATGCCATTACCTGCCAAAAAAGCTGTAGACCATATTACGTGATTAAAAATTAGAAAACACTAGCCAGAACACAGAAACAGATATCTTCACCTCATGTGATCTTTGTCTAATGTACCTGGAGTCTCTGAAGGACATGGTGGGAAAGGACTAGTAATTTGGCTTCTTACGAATCTGCCTGCATTCTTACCCCCAGTATGGTGCTCAGTGCCACTTGTTTCCTTTTTTCAACATCTGTGTTTCAGTTGTTATTTCGTTATCTAATGTTTCTGTTTACTATTTAATTTAATTCTCCAAGCATTCTCTTCCATTTTCCTATACTTTATCATCTCCCATGCCAGATCCTCACTCAGGCTTTGTGCTACATACCTTATTCCAGCTGTGGCTCCTCTCTTTGTATTCAAACCAGCTTATGCTTCTTGGACTCTGTAAATAATAGAGGGTGAAAGTACTACAATTTCCTTTTCTTGTTTTCAGTGTTTGTCTGCTATGGATCTTGAAGCATCTGGGAACAGTCAGAGAAAATCCAGCTCACCTGATTGCCGTCTTTGGACATTTTTTATGTGAAAGTCTAAGAAGCCTCCAGCAAAGACTAGCAAATTAATATTTTAAGCACCTTCTCATTTGGCCAATATTTTTTTTATTATTATTTTGATAAGGGCAGTAAAACATGCTCCTAATAAAAAAATAATAATTTGTAAATGTCAAATTTCTACTTTAAACTGTGGGGGTTCTAGAACTGCTCAATGGAAAAGTCAGTAATCTCTTTTTGGTATTGATTTTCCTAATAAACATAATAACATATTTCTAACTGATGTGGCCAGCAGGTCAAGGGAAGTAATTCTGCCCCTCCACTCTGGTGAGAGCCCACCTGGAGTGCTGCACCCATCTCTGGGTTTCTCAGCACAAGAAAGACATGGACCTGTTGAGGCAGGTCTAGAGGAGGGCCACAAAACTGATCAGAGGGATGGAGCATCTCTCCTATGAGGACAAGCTGAGAGAGTTGGGGTTGTTCAGATTAGAGAAGAGAAAGCTCTGGAGGGAAATTATTGCAGCCTTTCAGCACTTAAAGGGGGCTTACAAGAAAGATGGGGACAGACTTTTAGCAGGGCCTGTTGCGGTAGATCAAGGGGTAATGGTTTTAAACTAAAAGAAGGTAGATTTAGACTAGATATAAGGAAGAAGTTTTGTTTTATGATATGAGTGGAGAAACTGGAACATGTTGCCCGGAGAGGCTGTAGATGTCCCATCCCTGGAAATATTCAAGGTCAGGTTGGATGGACCTCTGAGCAACCTGATTGAGTTGAAGATGTCCCTGATTATAGCAGGGTGGGTGGGACTAGATGACCTTTAAAAGTCCTTTCCAACCCAAAGTATTCCATGATTTTATTTCTGAAAGTAGAAGAATTTGAGCTTGTTCTGCTTTGGCTTTTTTAATAGATCCTATAGTACACACTCAGCAAATATGGTTTAAAAAGTCTCAGAGAGGCTGTAAAGAATACAAGGCCACATGTTAGGAATCAGCACACAATGCAAATTAACAAGAAAATTTACCTCACTTATAGAGACAGAATTAACTACTTTGGTCTCCTACTGATGCAAGTATGCGGGGAAAAAAACAACATACAAATGCACAAATGTAAAACCTCACTTTCTTTTAGCATAAAACTTTCAGATAATTTGTAAGAGTAATTCTGTTCTTTGGTTAATACCTAGTATTTCAGGAAGTGCTAATTAAACCATTTTAATTACAAAGTCGTGCCACTTCAGATTTTTGAAACACTTATAAGAGATTGCCATTTATTTATTTTTTTTATTGAACCAACCAGCATAATCAAAACTAACACATGAAATCACTCCATCTTAATTTCAAATATTTAATCAGAATAATGTGGTTCTTGGGGAAAACAGATGCACTCCTATCTGTAGAATGTCTCCAAATCCATGAAAAACTAATTAGACTGAATGCAGTATGTGCTGCATACAAAGTAGAAAACATTCTACAAATCTTATTGTTGCAACACTTACAGATTTAGTATATATTCATCCAGGTTTGGTTCCTGCATCTGTATGTCTGTTGTACGGTAGCAATATCCATTAATGAGACATTTGATACGCTCCTAGCAAAATTCCATTTCTTCATATTTTGCCAAATTATTAATCCCCCCTAAAAAAGGTACTTTCTTTTCCTTATATAAATTTATTATTGTCCCCATGTTTTATTAATAACACTAGTACTGTTTCCTAGGTAAAAGGTTAATTACTTGGCTGTGATTCATAGGAATGGAGCTGCAGTTAAATTACCTAGGTGGCATATCAACCTCTTCTTTTGTTATGTCATGATTTACTACTATTTAAGAGAGGAAACAAAGAAGTATTAATTTTTCTGTAAATTACCATGCTCACATCTTGGGAATAGCATCAATAATCCAATCAATGGAAGATTATTAACCTGCAACAAATGTTTTCTGTCATCAACAAGCTTCGTCTTCAATGCCTTCTTCACTTCGGTGCTCATTAATTATATTTAGGTCAGCTATGCTCATGCTAACCTTCCACAACAGAAAGCAGTATTTTCTGTTTCAAGTGGATAGGGAAAGGAGTAGAACTGCACTAATTAAAACAAAATTTTGACTACTGTTTCTAAAGCAGGTTATGCATTTCTATAACTATCTTTTCAAATTACATTATGTATAGCAGGGTCCATTGAGAGCAAAAGCAGGTAAAGAAATTTACACTCATTTAATTGAGGACAGTTTGATCACTTTTCATATATCAAAGAAAGAAACTGGGGGGAGGGTGAAGCTGGTTTTTTGGGTGGGGGAGGTAGATTGGCTCTTTTGCTACTATAGCAGTGGGAAATATAATATTTTGCATTGTGTATCAATAAACTGTCCTGACACATCTACCAAATATTTACAAAAGCAAAAATATGGAAATTACACATGTATAAAACAACCAACAGAATCACTGTATTATCTGATTCACCTTATCTGTGGTCACTGTTGACCTGTTATATCAGTTCAGTAAATCTGAGTATTGAGCTAAACTGACTTTAATACTTAAGAAAGAGTGCCATAACATAAAACCTTGTGCACTTTTATATATGATAGCATGCTTGCCATCTAAACTTTCCTATCTCTGTATAATTATCTCTCTAAATATATCTTCAATGTAAATAAGCTTGTTCTAGAAACTGTTTTGTCTTGTAATCACAGCAACCTTGTCATCGCCCTCTTTTATATCAGAAATACTGCACTCTTCCCTTTTTAATTTTATAAATTGTTATAGTTCCCCTACAGTAAATGCAGTTCTGCTGATTACAAGACCTCCAAGAATTCAAGTTATTCTTGACTTGCAAACCAAACTTAGTTTTCTGTTTTGTTTTGTTTACTGCTTAAGTCTGATTATTAGAGGGCAGAGAGACTATTTACAAGGCAAATTGGTTTCAGTTTGATTTAAATTTCAGATCTCAGTTTAAATCTAGGCATTGCGTTTTTTGTTTTTATATCACCTCTTGTAACAGTCATAAACAGTAGCTACATTCCTTTTTCTAGGTCGACTGTTACTTTCATTGCATACACTTCTTCATAATGTTGACTTTATTAACATCTTGGTCACCAAAATAAAAGTTGGTTTAATCTCCTCTCATGGCCCATTTCTCTTTGTTGCATTTATCCACCTTTTTGATCTCCTTGTTTTTGGAAAGAAATACTTCAGTCCTTCTGAAACCCTTGAATTAGTGATATATACCAAGCACATCATGTCAGAAGAAATTATACTGCTCTTTTAGAAATAATTAAAGCATCAGAAAGCAAAAGAATACATCAAAAACGTAAGATATCAGGATGTTGGTTGATGTCTTAGATATATATCCAAACAGTAAAGGGCAAAGGAATCATATACTACTTCTGTGATTCAGTGTTCACATTTGCATGTTTTGTCCTCATGTTATGCTTCCAACTTCTACTAGCATGAGCAGTTCAGTGATGGTTGAAAGATTTTTTTTCTCTATAGTATTTTTCTTTGAAGATTTGAGTAATCAGCAAATGGAATGCCTTTGATACAATCATGTAAAAATCTGTTAAATGCATCTGCAATTTTAAAACAGTAAATGATCTTTTTGCTAATGTTAAAAGAAAGAAAAAAAACCAAAACTTGCCTTTTTTCCCCTTTTCTGACTTAAAAAAACTGACCTTTTAAAGAAGTGTGATAAGGATTAAATACCCTGCAGCAAGAGTATGAGTTTGGCAGAAAGATTGAATGGCTGATATCTTGTATAGCATGCCCAGCTATTGAAGGGACTGGAGGAGCACATCTTTTAGCTGTTACAAATTAAGTGTACATTCCAAAGTTGTGTACCACAGTTAAGCAATGCTTGTACTTAACCAATTTCAACACTAATTCAGCTGAATCATGAGACATCTTTTTATTATGTAAACAACTGTAGCCTTGTTGTAGGGCAGCTATTTAAAGAATTAGCTATAGCTTCAAAAGTATCATTGTATACTTTTACAAGGTCCACATTCTAATATTATAAAAATATTATCAGTGACATCCATCACAGGAAGGACTTAAAATACACAAAGACTAATTGTTTTAAATGGATTTATATGGTGAAATAATTTTAATGACCCCTACAATTCTGTAACTGGTTCTGGTTCTACAAGGTGCTTAGACACATCTAAATTTATTTGTGAAAATAGTTTGTCTGACATTATTTCATAAAACTGTGTCATGTAGAGTGGGAAGCAAGAGGGAAAGTAGCCCAAGGTAAAAAATCTATTACACATTTGGTTTGTAAGAAAGGCAGAAAGGTGTTACCTCTATATACGTGGAAACATGTAAACAACTAGGTCTTTAAATCCAAACAAATGCAACTCAGTTTAAATTTGTAAGTACGTTCAGAAACCTCACACACCCTATTCAGAGAGAGCATCTGGACTACACTATTTCTCAATCTGATTTGGTAGGTGATTTCATTAGTTAGTATTCTTGATATGTCTTCAGAAATCACTGTTTACAAGAAGGAAAATATGCTAGTAAGACAGATTGATCAGTCACTTTAAACTAATTAAAATTAAAAAAAAAAAAAACCAAAACAAACAAAAAGGCTCCAGGAAACAGCATAATGTTTAAGTACCTACCACAAGAGTAAGAGGTAAAACCAAATAACAAAAAAAAAATTTCCTGTCTGTACACAAGAACAGGTATTCAAAACAAAGAGTTTCAGCATGCAAGGAAAAAAGGAAAAAAAAAAAAAAAGAAAAAACTGAGAAGAAATTACAACCATATGTACTACTTCAAGTATTTTCTAGCATCATATTATACTTATTCAAAGTTTTTCCATGCTTTTTGTATGCTATGATTCTCATATGTATTCAGATGTGTGCTATGGCAGTTACCAATGCAAAGGCTAAACTTTGTGTCATGGAGCTTAAAACCTCTCCTTGACCACAACTTTGCATAACTTTAACATTTTCTAGTTCTTTATGTGGGGAACTGTGGGTGGATAAGTAGTATGTAATGCTTTTTTGTTCTTGTGGAAAATACGAGGCCAGTTTAGAAAGATGTAAGGCAATTCTTTCCCATTTAGAAAACTTTCCATTAGTTATTTCTGCCACTGTAAGTCCTGAGAAACTATGAACGTCTGTCATATACTGACAGACAGCAAATACTGAAAATAATATAATTTTCACCACTGTCAGAAACTAAAATTTCCAAGATTTTACTACAGGTGTAGGCCCATCACTGCTTCCAATGCCTGAATCTGAGGATTCTGCTCCATTCCACCATTGCATACAATCTTTTAGTTTGAAAGTACAGTGCTCCATGGTTTTATCAACAGCCAATGACTTATATTTTTTACAAAGCTCAAAATTGGTCTGGAAAGTAGAAGCACTTCTGTAGGCGGTGATGGATACTGCTGTTACTTATTCTCAAAATAATGCAACCTTTTGAAGAAAGAATTTTAAGTATTAACTATGTGAATTTCATTTTTTCCTGTCAAAATAAGTAATTTATTCAACGTCAGAATTTTTAAACCAAAAAATTTCACAAAACCTTCCAAATTGTGACAAAATCATTCACATGGTGATAATTTAAGGAAAAACTTTTGAAGCGCTAACGATTAGTTATGACAAAAAGTGGCCATAAATGAGAGAATTTTGCAGAAAAAACCTAAAAAGTGGTATCACCTTTCAAAAGATATTACTGTTCTACATATCTACTAGAACTTGTAAGTTGTAGTAATATCTTTGTATTTAGTTTTACCTCTTCCTTTTAACTAATTTTTGGTATATTAAGTGTATGTTTTCTTAGCCTTTCACCAAATAGCTGCAGGTGTTGGCAGTTCTTTTGAATAATCACAATGGCAACATAAGTGATTTCATAGGACAGGTTCTTCTGCACATTCACTTAATATGGAGTCATAATTATTTTTTATGTTTTCTTACCTAAGAAAGAACCTTATTATTTTGGGCCAGAACATTTATCAAAGAGATTTTGAAATAAAATGCATACATAGAACAGGTGAATGGTGGTGACATCGTGGAGAAACTCATCTGACAAACTCACACAGTCTGCAGGTGCTAGATACATTTGAGTTCATGTGGTATGAGTTTAGGTTTTTTATATAAAGTCCTAACACACAAAGGTGTTGAAATAATCTTTTTCTAGTGATATATAAGTATGCTGTGTACTACAAAACCATCCAAAGACTTTGAAGCTGCTAAGTCATTTTATACTCAAGGAAAAGAATAGAGGAAGGTATTATTAAATGGTATTCCATGTCTTTGACTGGATCCAAGCTCAGCCAGCTGCTCTTCAAGGAAAGAAATAGGTGATGTTTACCTCTACAGTGTATAAATTACAGATGTGGTATCTAATGGTCACTTTAGCTATCTAATTTCAAGCTATAATTTCTGTATAGTAACATGAAAGCCATAAGCATTTATGGTACAGAGCATGGCAGAGAGCTGGAATACGTTTCAAGAGACTTGCTTTCTTTCCCAAGTCTTAATCTTCAGATGGCAACAACTAGATGAGGTAAATTGTGCTTCATTCAACAGAACTTAGTAATTAAGACAACATTTTCAATATAATTACATTCAGCATCCTTCTGTGACACATTACAAACAAAATCAAAAAGACCACTTCAGAGTGGAACTTAAAAAAAAAAAAAAGAAAAAGAAAAAAAAAAAGAAAAAAAAAAAAAGAGGTTGTTTAGAAGGAGATAAACCAAGTGTCCTTTAGACACTGTCAGCAACCATCTCACTTGTCAACTCCATCCCAGCCAAAACCAGGACACCTTACCACCAAAAAAAAAAAAGATATTTAATCTATGTAAAGCTAAGCAGTTAGTCATTCTGCACTCTCTTGGTAATTGGAGAGAAAGGTATTTCCAGAAGGTGATTTAACCCAGTTATATAAAAACTACCATGACAAAAGGTTTATTACTCCTTGGTGGAACCTTTCTCCTTGTTGACACCAAAGTTTTAAAAGGATGAAGATAAACAGAATGAATGCCATCTTAGAGAACTCTAAGCAGGATAATAAGTCAAGAAGACAGACTTACTTTCAGCAGGCAAAATAACTATAGCTGCTTATTCTTAACCTGGCAGAAAGAAATTCACAGAGCAAATAATAGAGGATATGGGGAATGGGGGGGGGGGGGGGAGGGGAGCAGGGAGCAGCAAAACCTTTACCTATACAAATAGCAGCAAGCAAATCAACAGGAGAAGTGATTTATAGATAACCTAACAAGCTGTGGTGGTTTAACCCCATCAGGCAGCTCAGCATCACAGAGCTATTTGCTCACTCCCCAGTAGTGGAATGGGGAGAGAATTGGAAAGGTACAGAGAATCCATGGTATGAGATAAAGACAGTTTGATATGTAAAGCAAAACCTGTGTGCACAATCAAAGTAAAACAAATTCATTCACTACTTCCCACCAGCAGGCAGGTGTTCAGCCATCTCCAGGAAAGCTGGGCTTCATCAGCACATGACGATTACTTTCCTTGGGAAGACAGACATCACAACTCCGAACATCCCCTCCTTCTCCCCCACAGCTTTTATTGCTGGGTAGGATGTCTTATGGTATGGGATATCCCATTCTTGAGTTGGGGTCTACTGTCCCATCTGAGTCCCCTCCCAATTTCTTGTGCACCCCCAGCCTACTCACTGGCAGAGTGGTGTGAGAAGCAGCACTGTTCAGCAACAGCTAAAACATCTCTGTGTGATCAACACTGTTTTTATCATAAACACAAGATGTTACACCATACAAGCGACTACAAAGAAAATTAATTTTATCCCAGCCAGAACCAGTACAGAAACACAGATGTCTATTACAATGGTGAACATAATTGTACACAAGCTAATGCTGCGAAAATTGAAAGCAGCAAATAGCTATTTGGTTAGGAATTATTGATAAGAAAGCAAAAAGTAAATTCTTTGGAGTAAATGCAAAAAAAAGTTTAATCTACAAATCTACACATCAGTAAGAACGTCCTGTTCTCTATCCCCATTCTACATTGTTATCAATTTCAATTTCTGTTTTTGTTTGTTTGTTTGTTTGTTTTTTCTAATGAAATCTTAAATGAGTAGAAAAATAGACCTTACTTTATAAGCAGTTCGTAGCAGGATGCCTACACTTCAAGCTAAGTAAAGCCTTTAGATACTAGTGAGTACAGAGAGTATGTGTTCATACTCACATAGCACACTTCACCAGAGAACACAGGAGTAAATATCTAGCCAAACTCTTCATTCCCAATAATGAAGATAAAGTGTTGCCAGAAACCGGAGACTTCAAAAAGAGTTTTGATGAAGTAAAATTTTAAAACTACAGGTTCCTTGGCTGAAACAGGTAGAATTTCTGAAAGAATGATTCTGCTGCTACGAACAAAAATATGCAATCGATTCTGAATCAGCAATACTGCATCAGCAAACTGATTGTGAAAAAAAAAAATTATAAAGGTGACTGTAAGAACTACAGATGAATGAGACCTAAAGCAGTATAAGGGTTGTGAAATTAATTATTCCTAATTAATTATGGAATTATTCCTTATTAATTATGGACATGTTCAGTTTGTTGTTTGTTTGTTGTTTTCTTTTAAGGAAAAGGTAATTTTAAAAAAGATGCCTATAAACAAAAGGCAGGTCTATGATGTGCTGGATGTTATTCTCCTCCACCCCCCCCACCCCCATCCTCCTGAGTCTATGAAGGATGTAAAGTAAAGTCAAAACTGCCTTAAAGCAGCAGGTGAGCGTTCTGCCACCTGAGGGGCTCAGAACCTTTGTGAATCAGACAAATAAAGATTTGACGATTCAGGAGGCTACTTTTAACACCCTGAAAATGCGATCATTTTAGTATCAATTCTCAAAGGAAAACTGGGAAAAAAAACCCCAAAAATGTTGTGGTCAGCTGCTGCATAATCAAGTTGTCTACTGAATAAAACGGAGACCTTCCATTTGTCCTACAGCTCTGTCACATTTTTTCCCACAAAGCATTCCAAAGAAAATCAATAACATATCAAAAGCACAGTGATACCTGGCAGTTTAATTTCAGAAAGTCTGCAGATCAATAGCTTTAGAGAGGCTTACAGTTCTTTAGAATATATGTGAAGTAACTAATGATGGGGACTGTGTATGTAAGCATGTGTGTATGTGTGAGAGCGAGAGAAGATGAGATTTACATTCATTACTGGGAATTTGCAACATGGTATTTCAATCACTACCTTTACTGTTCCTTTGTGAAAAGGCTTTAGAGCTAAATGTTTGCTATTCCTTTAACTTAGTTATTTGATTTTAATAGCTACAGAAGCAACTTCAATTTTTTCTATAGTTTAGACTGAAATAGAATTTGCATTAAGATACTGATTCAGAAGGTTTGAACTCAGCCACATGTTTTGGTTTGGTTTGGTTTGGTTTTGGTTTGGTTTGTTTTTTTTGTCATTGCCACAGGTTTGTCTATAAGACTTATGCTTGGGATTGAACTATTCCTAATTAATGATGGACATATTCAGGTGGGGCTTTTTAAGTGAAAAATAATATTAATAAAAAGAAGTAAACTTTACTTGGTATAATTTCAAACTCACATAACTTCAACAGCAAAGATGTTTATTTCAAGGTTTAATTAACAAATTCTTATCATGTTTACTGATTTTTATCATATGAACTGAATCAATCTTCAAGTTTAGTTTTTATAAAGAGCTATGTATATAAAAATGTAACTATAAAAGCAAAACACAAACCTCCTGATACACCAAACGCACATGCAACAAATATTTAGCTGGCCACAAGAGCACCATCTTTGCTGTTCTATAAGAAGTATAAATAATTATACAGAGACCACTCTACAAAACCTTATAAAATGGTAATGCAAGATTCATTGGCTGATGGGTGAATTTGATCTGACAGATGAATCCACCTTCTGTAAGTAAAACACAAAATATATTTTATAAAAGTTCCAGTACAAAAATAATAAACTTTATTTAAATGTTTTTTTCATGGAGAAACAAGAGAGACAAATACAAGTAATCAATCCGATGTATCATGTCGGAGCAACTGATCTCATATTAACATAATAGGGAATCTATTAGTACACACCAGTGGTCCGCTTTCTGGCATGCAGTGTGCTTGGAAGAGGTAAATTTAGCTTTAAGACTAACCATTTCAATATTTGGGCTTTTTAAAAGATGATACGTGCTGTATTTTTAGTTGAAAAATTAAGACCTAAATTGATTGATATCTTGCTTTGGATTTCTCTCAGCTTACTTTAGATGTCTGCTCTACAGTTTATGGAGAGGAAAGAATGGCAGTCTTAGATCATAGTTAATCTGATTTTAGACATCCGTGCTAGAATGAGTGAGAAAAATATCGTTGTAAATGTATTTTTGTTTTCCCGTTGACTAGTCAGCAACTGTAGACAACCATATATGAACAGCTCATCAGCTGAAAACTATTTTTTCTTGTGGCAATCTGATGTCCATAATGAAACAAATTCAAAACAGAACAATTTGCTAAGCAAAGCATAACCTCATACACATTTATACCTTTCTAAATTAAAAGGATAGAGAGCAAGATAAATACTATGAGCTCGATAGTTACATCTAATTTTCACTCGGATTGTTTTCTGTAGTCCATTAATAAGATGGTAGCACTAAACTCCGTATCGAAGGCCAATGGAATATTTAAAAACTACTTCTGTTTGTTTTAAACAGGTTTCTTTCTGGAAGGGGAGAAATATATATCATCAGGTCTTGATTTCAGGAATACATTCTTCTTAACTTGGGTGTGTTCAAAGGAAATTCAGTGAAGCTGCCTCAGTCTGAAAAGGCAGCTTAAGTGCTGAGAACAAGAAGTCATAATGCTCTAGATGTCACAGGCACCTCACCACCTGCTTAACCTTAAAAAGATAAGGAATCTCTTTGACATTAAACTGGGAGCTTATTACTTCATGTGTAAGTGCTTGTCTAGACAGAGTCATAATAACTTCCAAGAAGTATCTAATATACCTATTATTTGTCTGGAGAAATTACATTCAGGTTCAAGCATACTTGGCACCAGGAATAGGTGTGAGCTATGAGCACAGTAGTTTCTGAATAAGTATGTGTAAACTGATTCACTAGGAGAAATGAGAGCTGGTCACAGGTAGTTTCATGTAACTGTTTCTTCTTTCATTTCCTTTTATTTCCTACAGACAGATCTGCTAACTGTACTAGTCATTGTTAAAAAGCACTTCAGTTCTGCAATAAATATCTCACATAGCTTTCCACCCAGAGAGGTAGTCTAACCCATAATTCTACCCAGGTAAAGGGAAAACTTCAGACACTGGAGCTATGCCTTCCTCCTCAATGAACTGCACTGATTCATACCAACTGAGTATTTGGATCAAAATCACATTTTGAAGGAAGTGCTCTCCCCAGTATCATCACTGAAATTTTCAAATGTCTTAGTGATGTCGCTGTTGAAGAATTTTTTCCTAAAATACCACCACTGCTTTAGTTGTTAAGGATGATGATGGGGATAGCAGGCAATGGTTAAGTCTCTTCACTTAAAATCCAGTTTCCATAACAGTAAGAAAAAAAAAATATAAAAGCAAGCCCTTGAATCAAGTCTACTTCTTGTAATTTTATTACTTTTAGGTGACACGTGCTTTTAGGTGAGATTGGCATGCATAAAAACTTGGTGAATTTTTTCCAGTAACAATGAAGTTATAATTTGTAAATTTGGAGTCAATTATACATCAGCTAATATTTACACTTGATTATTCATCAAGCTTGTATTATATATAAAGCCCCAGGTCTGCTGCCCACACTGACAGCAAATTCTTTAATTCATATATCAATATCCCCACACTAATCATTTAAATGGATGATTCTGTTTTATATCAGCCTACTGTAAGGGACACCCAAAACTTTATTAGCTGTAGGAAATACACAACTTTATTAGCTGCTGCAGTACTGTTTGCCTTACTCTCTCTGGCAACCAACTCTTTGAAAGCCTGTAAAAAGTCTTAGCATTTGCTTCTATTGAACAAAATCTTCAAAGCATTAGATGAGTTGAGAGGGTAAAGGTATTGGGTTACCAGTGCCTTAAGGTTGTGTTTTAAGTGTCAATGATATTATGTGTTTATATATATACTTAGTTTTCACAGGAAAGAGGAAATGTTCAGGGTAAGTACCTTACTTCCCAGATAAACAGGCAAATAAATTGTCACAGACGTTAGCATTAATTCTACCTCTGTTTTGCATTCAAAATTTACTGTGTTGGAAATAAAAATTGACAATAAATTAGGGAAGATGAGCATTACAACTGCAGAGGCACAAGGAAGTATCTTAGATATGGAAGAGCTAATCACTATCTTGAAAACTGAATCAACACAGACAGATAATCAACAGAATGACAGAGCCAATAAAGCTACTGACTGGCAAATTGGAAGAACACAAGTACCAAAGATAAAAAAAAATTAACATAAAAGTAACTGAATGCCCAAAATATACTGAAGGAGAGCGCTCATATCTTTCTTTGAACTATGGATTCCTACTCTCCTTAAAGTAAGGGGAAGAGGTGGCTGAAGAGTGGAATAAAGGCAGAGATCATTTTTTTCACCATCATATGGAATACTCAGAGTATTTGCTATGGTATCATAGTAAAAGATTAAAAAAAAAAAAAGGTTAAGAAATAATTAAAAATGAAGAAATTATAAATACAAGTTAATATTTAAACTGGATTATTCAATTTACGTGTAGTCTATGACATTCAGCACCTTATTTCCAGCTTTAAGAACAGGCTGCACCATAGAAAAATCCACCAATAGAGTTGCACCAAAAGGCAAGGATTTTCTTAATAGTATTTCTCCAGTGATATGCAATCATTGCAGCTACTCTAACCACCAAACTTAAATGTTTCAGTACACTTTTCTGTATGTATGGTGGACTTTTGAAAACAATATTTATATATTATAAGAATCTTCGTTCTTATTTTATAAAACACACTTCAGGTTTTTTTAATAATGTTTAATAATATAGGCGTAGGAGACTGGCTGTGCATAATTGCAGAGTCTAGGAACCAGATTATAATGCCAGATGATATAATTTGTTACTTTGTTTCTATAATTAATTCCATTCTTGTTTCTTTCCTGTCTTCTTATTTTATAGCTTGTACATTTAGCAGTATTTTGAACTACTGAAGAAGACATAAGTGACGGTATGCCCGGTTGGACTTGTATTTCACCTCACACTGCTGAGACAATGTACTAAGTTCAGAAGTAATGATAAGACTTTCAAAAATTTTAAAACCAAAGTAATAAACCACCGCCACAACAAAATATAACAGGTAATTGATTTAATTATTAGAAAATAGTCCACCCTTCTAGTTGTATAGTACCTGCATCACAAATATTGGTTATGAGAAAAGTATTATCTATTAATTACGCAGGAAATGGAGGCTATATGAACAGAATACAAATCATGGAAACTCCATGTGTGTCCACATGCAGGAAATGTATTGTTCCAGTCACTTAGCTGTCTGGACTGCAAGTACCAGTCCACAACCACAACATATGATAATGCAATACAGTTTATCACAAGGGAAGATAAGAGTGGATGTGTCCTCTTTTGTTGACATAGAAGGAGAAATACCATGTGATACCTACTTAGCCAAACCATGTCTAAAAATTCCACTTTTTCTCCAATACATAAGAAGATCTGTATTAGGTAATACACATCTCTGCAGACAGACAGTCTGAGTACTTCTGCACAGCATTTTCTTTTTCCAGTATGATTGATTTTACTCTCCCTGTATTCAATGAGCAGGCACATGGAAGTCAGATCTATGCAAAAAGGTATGTATATACACATTATACAGTGCTCCACCAGTAATAATTAAGTTAGCAATGTGGCTGGTTATATGAGCTTGAAATCAGTGAAAGTTTACTGCAGCCACACAAATTTTAGTCTGAACAGTACTTCAGTTAAACTAGCCATGAAAGAACATGCTTTTTCCTTCTCCAGGAATGCTACAACAACATCTGCTCCAGCTGTGCACATTCAGCACAACTCAGTGTTTCAGAAAATAAGTCAAATGACTTATCAAAGCACAATGAAAGGTTCCAATGATGCAGAGTAGGGCAATTCAGTAAGCCAATGCATTAGGACTGCAAAGAAAGGATAGGAGAAAGAAGTCTATTTGACCAAGTAGAACTCAAATTGCAGTTTGTAGTGTGTGAAGCAGAAGTGGAAGAGAAAGAAAAAGCAAATGATGCAACGGCACTCACTTACCAAATCCAATGTGTAGCCTGATGCCCAGCCAGTTCCCAAGGAAAAGATGGCTAACTTCATAAAACCCTCCTCTTGCTCATCCCCAGTCTATTCACTGAGAATAAGAAACAGAGAAGGTCTTGGTGCTGTGCAAACACTGTTCAGCAATAGGTAAAACATTGCTGTGTTGTCAGCATTGGTTTGGACACAAATATGAAACAGCACCATACCAGCTACAAAGAAAGAAAGTAAACTGTCCCCAGTCAGACCCAATAGAATGTGTTTGATTCTTAAAGGTCTTTAAAACTTCTAAAAAATATGCTTTATAATTTGTGGGAGCTGTTAAAAACCAAGTAATGCTAAATTAAAAGAAAAACAAGTCATCCTTACAAACAGTCTGTAACATGTGATTCTTAGTTTATTCCTGACAAAAGAAACCAGGAAGAGAAACACTAGTCATTTTCAACTAGAAGACACGCCACACTGCCTTTCTAATCATAACTATTGCATCAAAATCTCAGAAATGTACAGAGACTACTGGAAACTGGTGAGCGAAGAAAGAGGTAACTAGTAAACTGTCTACAGAGGTATTAACTCATGCTGTTTCAAACTCTGAATTACATTAAGCTTATGTGACAGCCAAGCTTAGAGGGAAGAAAAAGGGAAAAAAAAAAAAAAAAAAAAAAAAAAAAAAAGGAATAGAAAAAAGTCTGTATTGGACTTTGCATTTGCCTGTTTCTTGTTGGAATTAGTTAAGTTATAAGATCTGGATCAATAACTTGCCACTGTATTATTTACTGTATTTTCATTCTGTCCTCATGGGTTGATGAAGTGAATGCAATTTCTGAAAGCTGCTTCCTTATTTTTAGAAGTTAGTCCAATAAACATAGTCAATGACAACTTGAGAAGCTGGCATGCATCTAATGCCTAATCTAAATAGATTTAAAAATATTCAAGGATTGATTTTAATAGGTAGCTTTCAGACATCCATAAATGGATTTCAGTTATAGCATATTAATATCTAATTATTAATTGTTTTACACCACTCAGAAGTGTGCTAGGTGCTTCAGAGGAAATGTAACAAACTATTCCCTCCCAGAATGTGAGCAGTGAACACAAAATGCAGCTTCCAGCTGAAAAAACCCTTCCACTGCTCACTGAAGAGCCTGGTTGTCAACATTACCTAGTTACACACAGCTCCCTGCTGCAACACACACTATAGATGACAGGGGAACTGTTTAATTCAGAACAACTTCCTGAGCCATGCTAATCTTTGCAGTCAGAGAATAGCCAGAACAGGAGTATTGACCCTTTCTAACCTTCAACAGGCCTAAATTACACATTTCTGAGCCCAACAAATAAGTTTGTGGTTTTGCCATATTCTTGAAAGATTACATGAGATGAAGTTGTATATGAAGGTACATTTTCTTCATTTTTCTTCATTTTTCTTTCTTTTAGATTACTTTTCTATTTCCTACCCATTTTGTATTTTATCTTTTTCCTTCTGATGTTTTTCACTATTTTAAATGCTTTCCCTAACTATTTTCTTGTAATTTAGTTTTCTTTGTCCTTGCAAATGCCACTTTCATTTGCTTCTTCTCTTACTCTTGTCTTGCTCAACACTTTAGTCTCATATTTCGTATCAGGTTTTCCCTCTCATTCCTTGCCACCCAGTCTTCTATATAAGAGCAAAGTGTCTTCTACACTTAGTTAATTCTTTCTGCATCTCCCAACTCAGCCTTCTAGTTTTATTCTAGCTAGTCTATATATTATCCTCAAGAAACTATTGTTTACCCCACCACTTGACTGAAAATGCTCCTTTACAAAAAACTGTGGTTGAAAGGGGATTAATTTCTTCCAAGCTGATCTATTTCCACTATATTACTCTTTGTATACAGTTGTGGTGCTACGTTCCTCCATTTCCCACCCTTTTCTTTTCAATTTTGGTTTGTTATGTCTTATCTGACTTCTTCCCAGTCCTTACTCTTTCTCATGGAATCTTCTTTCTTCTTGCTATTACTCCTGTCTTAGCTGTCCTCCCTGACTTTTCTCTTTGACTCCATCCCCCCAAAAGGTGTGTTGCTTTTTATTTTGTTTTGTTGGGGTTTATTGGTTGGGTTTGGGAATTATTTTTTTTTCTTATTTTCTTTTTAAGATTATTCCTCCTCCACACGATGTTTCTTTAGTCAGTGGTTCTTTCTGTCACTCTTACAAATGTCTTATCAGCACTATATCCTTTCTTTTCCCACCCCCTCTCATTACAATGCATAGCTGGTTCAGAGAAGTTAGCACTTTTGCTGGCAGCAGATTCTGAAACAGTTATTGCTAGACTTTTCCCATGCTATGTCTCACCCAGACATTTCTATGACGTATTCCTCTGTGTAAACTCTCCCATTTCAACTCATGTTTTAACTGTTCTTTTCTTTACTAAAATACCTATTTCAACATTGTTCATGTTTTCACAAATGTGAGTAGTAGGAGGATAACATGGCAAAAACAAACACAGGAATGTAGACTTAATAATTTATGGACAAAGCTGTTTAGCATTTTAAGTACGTTTATGCAAACACTGTCTTGAATAAGCAATAGAACTCAGGAAAGCTAATACTTAAAGCAGTTCTAATGTAAAAGAAAAGAAAAGTAAGTTATTCTTTATCAGGTGGTAACTAAAGTATAAGCTGTTATCAATGTTATAAACTATGTATTAACAGATGTTCTCTGATATGCAGAAGATAGAGCAAGTCTTAGGAAGTGTTAGTGAAAACTGCCTTTTAGACTATTGAAAAATGTTAACATTTTGCAACTAGGTGTCTGGAGTTAATGTTTCAAAAGAGGGAAAAAAAAAAAAAGAAAGAAATATGGAGAGACAAAATGGAGACCTATAGTCAGTCATTGCTCATGATAATTACTGTCATCCATCTTTCAAAAAGCTAGCTTTTTTGTTGCTTCCACATTTTGCATTCATTGCTGTGTTCCCACAACTCCCCAAGCAATTCAGGATTCAGAACTGTACACCTCCAACACTAAGTAATTTGTTTCACTTTGCATAATAATGACTTTTTTTAAAAAATAGCTTATGATATCTCATTTGTGCATTTTCAGTAAAGAGTGGCACTTGTCTTTAAAATATCATGAAAATATACAGCCAACAATCAGACGACAGAACTCCTGGTGGTAATGAAGGCATTATTTGCAAGCGAATTTCCAACATCATATGCATACATAGACGCAGTAATGAACCACAGTAACAGAGTGATGCTACTTTAATGATTGTTTAGGTACCTATTCTTTGGCTGTGTTGCAACAGAAGGAGCCACACTGAAGGTCATGATTATGGTCATGACTGTGCACTCGGGAATGGCATACAGGCATTGAATAAATTCTAACAGATAAGCTTTCCTTCTACAGCTCATTCCCCCGGCTAGCAAAATATATTCAAATAAATAATGATTACAAAGCACAAAACTAGCTAAGTAAATAGTCAAGGTGGAAAGTCTCCTCCCTAGAATAAGGTTAACCATAAAATGCCACCTGATCTATTAACAACTACTGCTAGTGGAGGGACCCTCTACCATATCAGTTTTTACTTTTTGCCTGTTTTGTGAGGAAAGAAATGAAGACCAGACTGGAGAGTGAGGTTTGCTGTCCAAAACTGTTTTAAAACACTAGGCCAGTTCTAAATGGCATAATTTATAATATTCTAGATGTGCAGTTAAAGAATGGGTTGAAAAAACACTGAAAAGTGTTAGTTTGACAGTCAGTTATTCACAGACTGGGAACCTAAAATATTTAATTTCAGCATTTTAAAAAAATAAAATAATATATTAAAATATTCACCTTATGAAGATGATAGTTAAGTAGGCTGATTTATTGCAGCTGACAAAACCTAAAACCTCACATCTGATTATCAAATCAGTTAATCTCTCATAAACTTTTCTTTTTTTTTTTAATACAAAACCCCACTTCCTCAGAATTCAAAGTCAAACTGTGAACTTGTCAAAACATTGCGTTCACTAATGAGACTACAAGGGATATAGACCAACCCTGGAGAGGCATGCCCAGATATGTGAGAAAAGATGGCTTATTTACAAAGATTATTTTAAGTTTTTATCTTATTTTTAGAAAGAACACTGCAAATCGAGGAGGTTTTCCTTCAAGGAATGGAAAGACAGAAGAATGCAGTAAATGGAAAGGTACTGTTCGTCCATGTTGGGTAAAGTATTGCTATTATCAGTCCTATAGGATAACATTGCTGTTATTAGTACTAAGAGAAATAATCAGCAAAAATGCTGAGAATGAGTAAAATATCAATATCTGCAGATCATGAAAAAGCTGCTATAAAATGGAACCGCCAAGAAATGAAGAGCAAAGGGTTCACCTCAGAAAAAGAAAGAATTAAGGAAATGCTATGGTAACCGACTCACACTCAGCAGTTACTTTGATGTTACTAGAGGTTTCAAGTATCTACAGAAAATAGGTTAGGGTTTCATTTCACCGTGACTCACCTTGTAAATTATTTGCTCGTATCATGCAGTTCAATATATGAAGAAAGGTTACCCATCACCAAGACTCTTTAGATGATTAATTGCTTTTCATGGTTTTTGACACCATGCAAAGATTGTGTCTTCCAGAGGAAAACCCAGCAAGAAAGTAACCAGTGCTATTTTTCAGGTATGATGTATAAACTATTCACAATTATCATGACATCAAAAGCTTGCTTGTGCCTGTATTTATTGTAAGTGTCTGTATAGTAAGTTTTCATCTACAGTTCATGACTGAAATTGCTTGTTACATTGTCCAATAAAGCATTGTAATAATATTCACTCACTAACAAGGATGACCATCTAAACAGTAGTGACGTACAAAAGTAAGGAAGTCAATAAAAGTCTTACTGCTCCTATCAATGCCTAAGTGATTTATGCAACAAATTATATTAATGCTAACCTGAGTTTTGTATATACATCCTTCATTCATCAGTGGGAAAACAGAACCCAAAGTGTTTGATTTAATTAATCTCTTGTCTGTGCCTTTCACTAAGGAAATAATCTAAATAATGCATAGGGATGGGGTATTAGGTATCTTTCTACAGTTACAACATGATTAATTACAATGGCTAAGCCCCTAAACATTAGTTGAATACTAATTTGGTGACAGAATCTGGGACTGGGAAGGTGAAGAGGCCATGTATTTTCTATCACACTTCTAATGCCATAGGAGTGAAAGAGAATGACAGAACTTTGGCTGCTACTTAAGGATACTGTTTGCATAGATTAAGACCTTGCAATTGTATATGTACTTTTGCAAAAAAAAAAAAAAAAAGAAAAGCGTTTTAGATCTTCATCATTCAATACCAGGATATGCAGACCTGTGTTGTACTGTTTCAGAAACCTCACTATCCATCAGGAACTGCTTCATGTGCACACAGTACCTATAGATGAGGACACTGTTCATGGAATAAAAAGGGCAAAGGTCTGTCTAGCTAAATCATTGGTTTATTAAAAGACATAATTATTTAGGGGGCAAAAGTCATATGACCATCTGATGTCACAGACAACATTTATGTTAATATTGCTATGACAATCTGATGCTATTAATATGCATTGATGTAAATTATAATTTATTTTCAGTTGATAGTAAGGCTTATGTGACAATATGAGAACAATGCTTAAATGACCAAACAACCAATTGTGTTATACTTCCATGAATAGTCAGTGCCGGTAACTAACTGAAATATGCATTACCCATAGATTATGAAGTGCTCCAGGCAGTTTCAGACACAATTTGCTTTGTTTATGAGTACTCCATAGATCGTAATTAAAATGACAAGCTGAAGTTTTCATAGCAGAAAAGGAAAACGCTAAACCAGTCTATTTGCCTTTCATTGAAGACTGGTAAAAAGGCAGCAGTTGTTAGGGGAATTAACAACAACAAAAAAATTACTACAAAATAAGTCACACCACAAAACAAGTACTCCCTTAGAAACAGTAGTTGGCATATCAATCAGCCTACTGGACACACGCCAATTCCATTTGCCATAGATCTGCAACAGGTGGCACTGATCCCAGGCCAAACTCAACAAAAAGGTCTGGATGATGTGCTGCCACAAGCACCCCAGTCAGCACCCCCTCCTCAGGCCTGCCTGGGATCACCCAGCATTCCCGCCGCATGGCAGGTTTGCCCCTGTCACAGATCTGCAGTGTCTACTGCCACAAGGTGACAAATATGAAAAATCCTTGTCTGCATTCAGCTCCAGGGCTCGCAGTGACACTTCCTAAAGCGAAGCAAAGGGATGGCTGTTTTTTCAATGTTAGTGTATGATAAATCCCCAAATCTCCAGCACTCCTGTGGCAAGCCCATTGATGGATATTTGTTTGTCACCAGAGGGCTAGGAGTATTCAGTATAAAAGAGAACCAAATAAAGCTGTCATATAATGAGGTCTAGCAAATGAGGAATTTGTTGTATTTATTTTTCTGCAACTTGCTCTTTGCTACGTGTTCCTAAGTATGTGGTAGTTCAACGCAGAGGAAAGTTTACTGTTTAGTGTGTACTGGATTCTACTCTCTGGGAGGATGGAGGAGGAGAAAATAGAGTCATAGTGACTGGATTTGTCACATGTATGTTCCTAAATTTTGCTGTTTGGCACCAAACCCACATAGGATGAAAAAATAAAAAATCTGATGTATAACACAATAATACATCTCTCTTCTCAGCAATATACCACAGATGTTTCAGAGAACAAAGTGATTTTCCACAACAGGTCATACATGAAATATATAAAATGAAAGCTATTGCTGGTAAATGGGCTGCCTGTTCCACAGAAACTATTTTCTATTACCCTTTCCTTGTGGCTCCCACTTCGCAATAGAAAGGGACGCTGTAAGCTTATGTTATGCTTCTGTCTGCAAATGTCGAGCTTAGTATACACATACACTAACTACAAAGACTGCAACTGAAAGAAGTAAATTAACAGGAAATAAACATCTCTCACTGTTTCAGAGTCTGTGCATGTGACAATATAGCAGGTTTCACTTTTTTTTCTTTTTAAAACTACTCCTGGAATTTCTTAAAACTATCAGCTGGGAAACACATTTTTAAGAAACAATATTAACAGAACATGCTGTTTGAAGAGCTATAAAAGATAATACGTTTCTTTTCAGTAAGTCATTAAAAAAACAAACAAACAAATTACTTGCTCTCCTATGATTTCATGAAGTTGGAAAAAAAAATAAACCTGTAGAAAGCAAAGCATAGCTTATTTTATGTTGAAAGCCTGTCTCTGACTCCTTTTTTGTCAAATACATGTTGTTGGCATCCTTTTTCTTCTCTGGCCTTCTCAGCCACAATTACTAGTGATAGTCTGTAATTTGAAGAATGTCTGCATGGAAGCAACTGCTTGAGTTAAGGCTACATTCTGTGAGAATGGATGAAGTATTCACTTATCAGTCACTGTAGCACCTCCTGCAAAACACACTCCTTTGAAATATGCAGTGTACAGAAAACAGTTGATAAAAAACACAACTATTTGAAAAGGTGCAATCCTCAAGTCCCTCTTGAGTTACCAGTATAGTAGCCTCTTTGTACTCACAAACACAACAGACTTATCTTGATAATAACCTCCATGACAGTCCTGCTCTGTGCTGAATCTTTGGTCTCTAAGATATTTTACACACATCCAACCTGGACTAAATCTACTTAACTCCTGCTATAAGTATAACCTCATTTCTCACACTGCACATTGAGATCTGCTTTTGTGCCAGATGCAGAACAGTGGCGCGGCTTATGCATTTCTGTCATTTTCTTTTATTTTTTCCCCTCTTGAAGACGGGGAACAACCATAACCTTAGGAAGAAGAGTAAAAAAATGAAATAGAAATTAAATATTGGTTCAGATTTAAAAGTTCTAGCACTCAATTCTTTTCTCTATTACTGCAGTGAATTGAGATGTTAAGGTTTTGTTTTGTTTGTGTTAGGTCTTTTTGGTTGGTTTGTTGTTTTGTTTTGGGGTTTTTTTATAAGAAATATTAGGCAAATTAATCTTGCCTGCACAAGTCCATTCTGGGAAAAAAAACCCTTCTGATACAGTCCTCACAAATCCCCTCAAAGGAAGTGATAAGGCGCCTCAGGCTCATCTCTGTGCTTACTCTTCAGAATGCCAAACTGAGTTGGGACTTCAGTATTGCTTTCCTTTGACCTCCAGATATGAAATCCAGAATTTAGTAGCTCTTAGTACTATAAAGACTTGGCACAGACTGGCTGTCAGAGCACTGTATAATTCAACATTTCTTACTATTAGCTTCCTAAACTCCTTTGATCAAGAATTAGGCAATTAAATTGCCACCTGTCCTGTATATTGTCGAACAAACTTTCATCTTTCATGTTGTCCAATTAAAGCAATAATCCTTTTGCACCTGAAAAAATATTTCTTAGTCATTAAAATTCAGTACTTACAAGATATTTTCTTATGAAATTATTTTTTTTCTTAATAATTTGAAACTCAATCATTTTTATATAATGAAGTTATATCTTTTGCACTTGGTGTATAATTGGATCTTTGAACCTCCAAATAGCTGTAAAGATTCTAAAAGCCCAAACCAGATATAACTGCAAACATTATTTTTTTCTCGCTGCTTAGATGTTAATAAGTATCATAAGTTTTCCTAATACAAAAATGTCAATAACCTACTCACTGATCTTTGATACAAATACTTTGTTTCTTTGCCTGATAAATTAAAAGCTACTAACACAGAATGACATAACATTGCATACACACTATTGTGGATTTTTATGTACAGGAACACTATGGTTTGACTTCTCATGAAAATTACTATGCATAATAGGTTTACTTTTTTTTCCCACATACGATCTTATTTTTATTTTTTTCATTTAAGAGACCAGAGTAATTTAAAAATATCTACTCAAAATGACTAGGGAAGACATTCCATTCCTGGAAGTTATGACTTTATGGACTTGTGACCATAAATTAAGTCAAAGTTAAGATACATCTGTTTGTTGTTTGTTTGGATTTTTGTTTCTTTCTTTCATTTTTTTTTTCTTTGATATGAAGAAACAGCTGAGCAAAAGGAAGGTTTATATCATGTGACTGAATTCATTGCAGACCTCTAGCAAATGCATTATAGACCACGGCTAATCAATCTCTCCTCTTTCACAGTACAAAGCAAAATCAGAAAAACTGCCTCCTTTATTCAAAAATAGGAAAACCTGTCACTGCACTGGACTTGGTCAGTTAGGATTTAGATGCATGCCAGTGACTGCAAGAGCACAGAATGACACTAATAAATACCAAAAGTAGTTACACAACAAAACTGCTGGAACACATATTTCATATAATTACCAAATCTTTACAAGCTCTCTAGACTTAAGTAATAGGGAGTTTGTCTTTTATGCCAAGCTGAAAAGCATAACTTTAAAAACCATGTAAATTTTAGAGTAATAATCCCAATACATGTTACTTTGCCAGTCTTTCTGTATTCAATGCCACAGGCTGTGTGTGCTTATTGGCATTCATTGCCTGAAATCCTTAATCTGGGCTCTGGGTTGATAATTTCAAAAAACCAGAATCTTTCTATTGGAATAGAGAAATTAAAATCAGATTTTTATTTCATTAAATTAAAAATTAAAATATTGCCATATACATTTTTATAAATTAATAGTGAGATTAAATGATCTTATTAATGTATACATAATTTCTAATTGATTAAATATATTATGATCCAGATTTTAATTTAAATATGAGAAGATATAAAGTTATGAGCACTGTAATGACAACACTGCATTTTATTACTTCATTTTATGTAACTCTGTTTTTAACGAGTTTTTAAAATTTAGATTTTCCAACATTTACAAAGATTCACCACAAGATACTGATTTCTTTCTTGATGGTCACTTCTTTTACTACAAAGAAAAAGCCAAATTCCAAAAGCAATCAAAAAGCATTAAAAAAATCAGTCTATCACCAGTGGCACCAAGAACAGCAACCACCTTCATGACAAATATATTCCAGAGAAGAAGAAAATCTTCAAAACATTGTCAGAGTTGAAAGGACAACAGCAGGGGAATTAATGTAACAGAGGGAAGGTGGCAAGAGAAGTTTGTGGAAGGAGAAAGGCATTAGAAAGCGGAAAGTTATTTGCAGACTAAGGAGAAGGAAAGAAAGTATGAATTTGAAAGTCAAAGCAATATCAGAATGTGCAATATATTTTAGTGTTGTTTTTTTCTTTCCAAGAATGAACCAAAAACTTATTTAGCAATGGCGGTTAAAGTACATTAAGATTTTTCTTAATTTATTTCACATCTTTTGTGGGTGCTTTAGCAATGTGCTTATGAATTGGAAGAGGAGATGTCTACAAGAGAATGAGATAAATTTCAATCTCTCTTACTGAGGCAATGAAGCAGCAGTGCTGCTCATGAGAAGAAGCTCTGAAACTATCTATGCAATGGTCAAAGACAAATATAAGGTAAAGAAACTCCTGGAATTGTATCACAGAGTGTGTGACAAATTAACATTCTTCAAATTCACAAGTGGAAATGTGCGTGTAGATTCCATGCATTCTGAAAACATATACGTTGGAGAAAATGTTAATATCCAAAGCTGAAACATGACATACAAGGTCAGTTGTCAATCTAAAAGAAAAAGTGCCACATGAATAAAAATAAATTCACAAACTGTAGGAGAAATTCTCTAACAAGGCTGTGAAAGCCAATAAAATATTGATAAAACTCCAGGGTTGAAAATTTATTTGTAGCTCCTTAATAATTGAGGGCATTTGTCAAAATAGGCGCTGCCTCCCAGACCTCCCACTTTGATATAATTAACTTGAATGAGCTGCTCTTCATCATGAAGACAAAGGTGGGAAAAGTGATGTAACTGCTATCCATCTTATTCAGGGTTTGTACAACCTCTTCTTTATGACTGGTTTCACACACTGACTAATAGACACTTTCCACTTCAGATTTTAATTAAAAGCTATAAAAGCAGTCAGCTGTAGGCCATGAATGTGTTGGCAACAAAAAAGTGCCATTATATAGTGGGAAGATCAAGCACTGTACAAATTTAGTGTGAAACCATGTTAAGTAGATCCATATGCCTGGATTTAATGTAATTCTAAGATCTACATGGTAGCAGTGGGAGTATTAAAGTAAAGCAAAATGTCAATTAAAGCCAGGACACACAGTTTAAGTATAATTCAGTGATATATGAAACATATTTCTTTTCAGATGTTTGTGAAGAAATCACAGTAAGTGAAAAAATATATTTTTTTTCCCTGAGTGCGGCTGCAAGTATCCAGGTTGTTTCATAAAATCAAATGTTAAATTTATCCCGGTGAATATGAAATGCATTCAGTATAGCATAGGTTAGAATTATATAAGTAATTTAGAACAAAAAGTATATTTCGTTGTATATTGTCAAACAATTGAACTTCTTTATTAATTTATTGTTCATAACATTTACTAAAAAATCTAATGAAACTGTTATGGCATGGAGTATCTGTGCTTTCATAATAAAAAAATCACATTTGAAATTCAATCTGGTTTATTGAAGGAATAAATCATCCTGTATTACTTAGCCGCCTGTTAAAATCAAGGTAACATTCGGTATCAACATCCTAGTATAAAAATATTTAAATAACTTTAAATTTAATTTAACATTAATTATTCTAATCACTAACATATACTTCTTAATCTTTATTAAAAAAAACCAAACACATAACCAGAAACACAATCAAAATAGTTTTATGTAATTAGTCTTACAAATATTTGAGAAAGTCTTCAAACTGATCCTCTGTTCTCTTCTGTAAGAAAAAAGAGAACATTCTGTTATTACAGTTCATACAAATACCCTTATTAAGTGCTTTTACTTGACTTATTAATTTCATTATTTGAATAATTAAATTTGCTGGTCATCAGGTTGTGGGTAATAGTCTTATGCAGAATACACTTCAGAATATCATGGTGGAATATAAGATCAGTGCTACATGATCACAGGACAGAAAAATTCCTCCTGCATTTATCTGGAATGGTTTACTGAAAATTATTTACTGAAAATTGCTGTAGTTACAGAAGATGCAAAATTCCCTTAGAAATACAAGTCCAAATCCATGAACAAGAGCTTTCACTGATGTCTGGCTCACCAGCTCAACTGCTATGGAATGATAACAAAAGCAACTAGTTATTAAAACAAGGGCTCAGTATGTTAGCTCATATGATGCTGTTTTGTAGCAGCTTCTCTACAGTCTCGCTGGGAACTCAAAACAAATGATTTCTGAAGTCTGTTTTGATTACTTCATACCTCTGTTCAAAAACACAGTCATCAGGGAGGTTGTGTATATTGTACATAAAAGCAGACTCAGTAAAGCATTATATGTCTTCATCCTTTCATTTCTCTCCTGAAAAGGAAACAACTGCTGACCTCTCAGAAGCCAAGGCAAATATCTCTGATCTTTTGTGTTTGATTTCTACACAGCAAAAAGCTATTTAACACGCCTGAAATTGAAATGTAGAGTAGAAACAAGTTTGGCTTTGGCACATAAGGGAAGTTATGATCCACATGCAGGCTTATCCTTTACATTTCTGAACCAGCCTTAACCTCCAGTAAATACTGAAAGCCTTTCTGAGGATATATACCAAAGGCTCCACTGGTAGTACAAACAGCTTTGGAGATAAGTATGGATGCCCTTAAGCAACTTGAAAGCTCTCGGCATCATTCTCTGCTGTGCAACTTACACTGAAGAGTCATTTTATATTAGAATTCATTTCTCCTCCATAAAATTATGCCCAAGATGAAAGTGATGCAAAAACCTATTGTCGTTTTAGCTACAAGAGGCCCTTACGTAAGCTGCAAAAATCTTGCTGAAGTGCCACTAGGAGGCTGCTCATGATCTACTAGAAACATACACTGTTCAATTCTACATCTATCACTGGTAAAAAATTAGGCAATGATAACAGCTGAAAGATTAGTTTATGAATTAGGAAACAGTTCAGCAGTCATGAATTAACCAGCTATTCCATGGTTTCCAGCCGGTGTTTTCCTGTGATCCTTGTATAATTTAGCTAGTGTGCCACTCATGTAATGTCAGAAAATTTCATCTTAATAAAATGAAATTTTCCAGAAGAACATAAATTTCAGCTTCTTCAGGAAACTACTTCGGGGCCCAAGCCACAATTTTGGGTCATTACTATGCATGAAAAGATCATGGTACTTTCTATAATATCTAATATCTGTACATCTGGATATAGGGTGTAGGCTGGAGATATAGGGTGTAGGTGACCTTAGTTCAAGGACTGACTGCCATCTCCCACATGCTGTGTGACCATTGTAAAAGCTGGTCCTATTAGCTGAGCTAGGAATCAGCTAAACTATTTCTTCAACAGTCACTTTGAAACAATATATTTTACAATCCTTCCTCAGAGGTGTAATTTAAGCTTAACTTAAATTAAATCACCTGAGAGGCCACTGGATTGTCCCTGTCTCTAAAAATAAAATCTATTTCTCTGCTTTAGGAAGCTCTTAATTATTTTTTCCGCCTGTTTATGTTTTTCCAGACATAGAAGATTCTCTGTGTGTGATGTTCCTAAGAAGTAATCAAACGATCCAGTGATGGCAGTGTAGCGTATATAGCAAGCTGTGTAGCCAGCAGGTCGACTAAGTAGTATTTGTGAAACATTCATCACTGCAGGTGATGGAAAATGTCTATACTTACAAAAATATAAAGAATATAAGCAGTCACAACCTGCTTAAAAAAGTGGAAATTTTCTTTTAAATATCTTAACCAATCTGCTATCATCCCAAATAGAAAGTTTTCAAAAGTTTCTCTTGAAATTACGTCAATGTACAGAGCTGGACACATCAAACCAGATTCTGTGAAATGCTTGACCAAGAATGGAAAAGAATTAAATCAGACTTAGTTGAATGTACATTCATGAAAATAGTTCCAGAAAAAAAAAATTCCTAAAAATCCCTGTAAGTGCTGTAGGGTGGAAAACTGAAAATATTTCCTACTGTCACTGAAATGTTTACTGTCTGAAATGTTTAACAGACAAAAAGTTAGCTTGAAGTTTCTTCCACAGAAGAAAACAAATGGAATGCTTGTCTTAGAGTTTTACATTCCGTAAATTAAACCTCCAACAGAATCTACAGGAATTTGTGCACTCCTTGTCCTTGAAAACCTTCCAGACAGGACTAGGTATGACAACTGGTCAGGGGGAAGGCCCAGCAAAAGTCCATTTCTGTGAAAATTTGGATTCAGTTACAGGTGGTCAAGAACTTTCAATAAATGAAAAGCAAAGAAAGATTTCCAAAATCTTGCAGGACAAGTGAGTTGGTATAAGATGATGTCAGGTCATAGCAGGGAGTAAAACATCCTCAGACCAAGTGGTTATAGAAAATAATTCATTCTTCATTCATAGCTGTCAAAAATATTTCTCTGTGAATTTCTGTGAAATTCATATGAACACCTCTATCTAAATAAACATTAAAAAGAGTTCTTTTGAGACTACAGTTAAATATTAAAATCTTTCCTGATATCAGTAGGGTTTCTGCTGCTGAATTAGCAGAAAAGGCAAATTTTTACCAGTTTGTTAATCATTAAGATTTTCAGACATACTGATTCTGTGCTATTTTTTTATTTTTATTTTTATTGTTGTTATCGTTGATACTTTCTATCTGTGTATGGAAAGATGGGATTTGCAATTATTACAAGTTATGCAGATTTGTTATAGTTGTTCAATCTCTTGTGCGTAAAGGAGAGGCTATGCAGGAATTCTCTTCCCACACACAACACAAACTACCTTATTTTTCATCCTTGTGCACCCCTTGTCCTTGGAGAACTATTGTCTGCTATAAAGAGGTAATTCCATAAGCTTCAGTGATGCTATGCGGATTTACATCAGAGTCAGAGGGTTTCGTGGATCATTAGAGTATTTGCCCAACAACTGAACATGGGTTTTCCCATGATTTTGAACACTTAGTTCCCAGCTGTCAGAGAAATGACTGAATAGCATTAAACCTTGTACAGTCTTTACAGATTCCTTTGCAGCAATTCACTGCTAACAACTGTTGTTTATTGAATTTAGCAAGAGCTCTGTTGATGAAAATGTCAGCTTCTTAAGAAGTATGAAACCTGTAAAGGTTTTTCCACTGATTAAGAGCTGATGTCAGTCTATCCAATGTAAAGTCATCTATTATTTATTTTTTTTTAATGTACTATTACCTTAGCAGTATTCTGGTATTCCACAGTATTCTCAGTAGTCCATACAGCTTCCCATCCATGCCCCAACTTATCTCCCAAAAACCAAACTTATGACCAAGACTGATGTCCAAAAATGATTCTGTGTCATGCTTCTGAGAATGATTATATAAAATGGCTCATTAAAAAAAAACAATAACTGGTAATAGATGTTATCTATCATCCTTATTCACTAAAGCTGAAATCAGAAGGTTTGTAACGTTAGTGAACTGATAGAGGTTTGATACCATAAAATTTTGGCAAGCCCAATCCAAATAGGAAAGAAACAAAAATTTAAAAACTGTATTTTATTTATTTGTATGTTTTAAACAGTTAATAAATTCTCCTATTTCTTCTGCACAGTACTGTCAAAATGATTTTGTTTACATGTTGCTAGACCTATATGCTTCCTGAGATTTCTTAGTTCTATCAGATTTTCTCTTTCTCTCTTTAGTATCATTATTACTAAAAAGTAAGCTTTCAGTTGTAAAGCCTCAAATTTATTTTGCTAGCTATTAAATCTTTTTATTACTGTTGATCACTATGCTGTTTTCATTTTAGTTTCTACTGCACAGAATAACATAATGGTTGAGGTTAGAAGGGACCTCTGGAAACAGTCTATTCCAACTCCCTCTTCTCAAACTCAAACAGGTTGCCCAGAGCCATATCTGAACAGATTTTTGATGTCTCCAGAGATGAAGACTCCATAACCTCTCTGGCTAATCTGCTGCTGTGCTTAACCACCTTCACACCAAAAATGTTTGTTGTTATGTTTATGGCATTTCCTCTATTTCAGAGTGTGCCCATTGCTGTGTTCAACCACCTTCACTGTAAAAGACTGCTTTCTATGCTCAGATGGAACCTTCTGTATTTCAGTGTCTGCGCACTGCCTCTTTTGCTTTGATTGGGCAACACTGAGAAAAGTATGGCTCAGTCTTCTTTACTTCTGGATCAAGTATTTATACACATTTATAAGAACCCTTGAGCCTCCTCCAGGATTAACAGTTTCAGCGCTCTCAGCCACCTCCTACAGGTGCTCCAGTCCCTTCATCATCTTTGCGGTGAACTTGCTTCAGTCAGTCCATACCTCTCTTGCACTGGGAAGTCCAGGACCGGACTCAGCACTCCAGATGTATCTCACCAGCGCTGAGGGGAAGGATTACCTCCCTTGACCCTCTGGCAATGCTCTGCCCAGTGTCTGTAGGCCCAGACTTCTTTGTGGCAAGGGCGTGCTGTTGGCTTGTGTTCAGCTTGTTGCCCACCAGGACCTCCTGTTCCTTGTCTGCAGAGCTGCTTTCCATCCTGGTGACCCCCAGTATTTACTGCTACACAGTTGTTCCCCATAGGTGCAGGACTTTGCACTTGCCCTTGGTGAAATTCATGGCTTCCTTTTTTCATATGTTCAGCATGAATATAATGAAATTGTCAATAGTTCATAGAAAAACTAAGATTATTTAGTAAATATTTGTATTCAATATAAGACAAAATGGAAAAATGTATTTTTTATATCTAATTGCTGCCTTTACTTTTTACACTATGCACGTATGAAAATTCAGTAAAAATTTTTGTCTTTAATGTGAAAGTGTATAGTACTGTCTATTCTCCTAAGCTGCCTTCACTTTGTTTTTCATTTATTTTTCTGTTAAATGCCTTGGTTGTGAAAAACTTCCATGCATGTTAAAACCAACTATATATATTACTGGTTGAGAGTCCTTTTTTTTCCTTTTTCTTTTTTCCTTTTTTTTTTTTTTTTCTTTTGTTCCCTCATTTTACCAGAAGTTCATTGGGTATTTTTGGTTGTTGCTTGAGATCTTTGATACACGTTTCCCAGATCATCTGAGAATGAAGTCTTTGCTTTCTCAGTGTGTGGGGCACTGCCTACCGTTTCCATGAGGAATGCTTGGGCTATACCTAAAGAAAAAGTACACAACAGTCTAAAATGAGAAGTTTCTAGCTATAGGGTACATTTTATGTCAGATGCCAGGTGGCAGTCAAAATATCTGTTATCAGAGCCATGTCTAAAACACCTGTAGGCAGGCAAAGGAATAGCCTAACCTGTCAATTTTTGACAAACAGGCAGTGTTTGAATAGTCAAACTATTGTAATCCACGAATGACTGACCAATATTCGACAAATTATTTGTCATACACGTGAAAGAAATTATAAAAACAGGTTGTAGATTTTAGTATCGAACTATCTATCTGTCCGTCTGTCTACCTGTCTATCTATCTTTTTAACACAGGGTGGTGAAATACTGGAACAGGTTGCCCAGAGAGGCCGTGCGAGCTTCACCCTTGTTGATACTCAGAATTTGACTGGACAAGGTCCTGAGCTACTTGGTCGAACTGCTTTGAACAGCGGGTTAGAGTAGATGACCTCAAGGGTCCCTTCAATCCTACTTTATTCTGTTCTGTGATTTTATATACACCGTAATTCTCCCTCTTGTTGCTGGTAGTCTACCATGCAGGGTCTACAGGAAGATCTTAAACATGTATTGCAAGTATGAGATAGGCCACTAAAGTCAGCCTGTACAAAAAAGCAGCTAAATGAACCCATGCCTCTATTTTTTTCCATTAAGAACTAAATGCATTCATAACAATTTTCAAAATCTCCTTGTCTTCATTTGGGGCTATGTGAGGACTTAAGCAGAATTCTGATCCTCCAGACAAATCTAGAGCTGGAACTTCTTCAGTTAGAAAACAAGTTTATTATGGGAGTTAACCATTTTTGAGCCTACGCCTCACTGAAATCAGTGTTTGTGATTTTTACTGTTCTGTATGGATATTGGGGAAAATGGTATGCACCGCAGAGACCTGAGCAGAAATGAGCTGATAAACGTCCTGAAGGTAATTTATCTGGAGAAGTGTTGAGAACCTCTAAGAGAAAACACACCCTTCCTAGTAGTGAACAGATGAAACAGAATCAAACATGATTTTTTATTAAAACTTATTAATTACTTGCATCAGTGAATACTTCTTTTTTGGTAATATTCATGAAAAAATGTTTCTGAAAACTACTCCAAACCTGCAAATGTGATACTTTATGTTACTCTTCCATCAGGCAATATCAAAGTCCCTTGATTTAGGTGACTCATCATGCAGTATCTGCCACTCACTCTCAAAGTGCTTGCTACACCACAGCTTGAAAAGTTTTCAGACATTATAAACTGACCACATAAAATATTTACTTGATTTCAAATCATAAGCAAATTAATTTATCCATGAATAAAATTTATTCCTCTAGGCTCTCATAGTATTTGCTGTAGAGGTGGAAATAAACCTTTTGAATTACCTGCCTCTTTCCACTTATGACAGGGATAATCTGCATAAGACTATATGCCTCATCAGTCAAAATTAGGTGAGACAAAATTTTGGAACTTGAATACTTGTTTCATTTCTTCAAGATCTTATTACAGCATGTTGAGCAAGAAGTATATCCAATGTAAGTCTAAGTTACTCTGCAAATGCACTCTTCTCCTAAGATTTTTTTCAAAGAAAAATCATATATTTAAAAATTAAAGGTTTGGGAGAAAAGAGTTTACATAATATAATTGCACCCACCTGAAAAACTGACTGTATATATAATGAACAGAAACATGCATAAGAATATGATGGTTTGTGATTCACTGACCACCACTGATTGGATCAGGGGATTTGTATTCAATACATACAGTTAATTTACATAGGCAAATGCCACAATTTGTTCCACTAGAACCTTCATTGAAAACCTTTGGGGCAATGAGTAGATACCTTCATTTTTTTCTGCTTTACAGTATCTTCCTGTCAATACTTTAACAGTCATATGAATAAAGAGCAACAGGAAATGAGAAAAAAGAGTTCCTCTGGTTTGTAAATAAACCTTTTTTAATATTTACAGAATCTGTGTTTTAGACCAGAACTATTTTGGGAGAGGTACAATGAAGGAGTACAGTGTGCTGTGAAATATAAATTAATATATAATAATCTGGACTACATATATAATATTTTATTTGACCTTTTAAAATCTTTATGCATTTGCTAACAATAATTTCAAGAAGAGGTACCTTAATGGTATATAAAAGTAAGTGTGATAAAATGCAGTAAGGACGTCTTTCATCTAGCTGCAGCATAGTAGGCCATACACTTTTTCCCCATAGGCACAAACATCTATTCTATGAATGGGTACAGACTCATTCTCATCAAGTAAAAATTGTCACAAGGATGAAGATAAACTAACATGCATATTTCCTCTATTTTTCTAGATGGACTCCATTACAAAGAAATGAAAATATTTATTAAATTATAAATCTACATCATGTTAAATATATTTTCTGCAATTGTTGCAGTGTCAGAAAGATTATGGGCTAAAAAAAAAAAAAAAAAAAATTATGATTGCCATGTTAACTACTGGCTGCTATTGTACCAGTTCCACCAGTGATACAGTTTCATTAAGGATATCCTAGAGCTGTAATGCAACAAAGGAAAGGAAAATGCTTCCTTTCCTCACACTGTGGTGAATTTTTTATCAGCCTTTCAAAACCTGCTGTCTTTTAGAAACACACTATAGTATACATAATAAACTTTTTGTGAAAATATGTATACACTTAGGAAAATGAGGGCCATTTGATTTCAGCAGCACTGGCTTTAATGAAGGTTTTTAACAGCCTAAGTATGGCAACAGTGTGCAATCTGGTTGATAAATATGCACCAAATGACAAATTAATATGTGCTGGCCCTCCTCAACTACAGATACAAATGTTATTATAATGTTTTGGACATTAGTCAGTTTTGTCTGTCTGGGGAAAGGTTGATTCAAGGGGCATATGGATCTGCTATAGAGAGGTATAAGCTGCCCTCTATGTGAGAAGAGTGTGAGCTACCTCATAAACTTAAAAAAAAAAAAAAAACCAAAAAACACCCAAACAAAACCACCCAAAATCATGGCTGTTAGAAAGAAATGGATTTTTGTTAAGCTGCCAAATCCATTAAACCGTTTAACTATAGAGAAGAGTGTGTTATCAAAATCCCAGTGGGACTTCTGTTTAGATGGTCGGGGAACTGTTTTTCCAACGGATAGTGTGTACTTCCACATGTTGTTTCCTGGTTGCTTTCATTCTCCTTTTAGACAGGAAATTGATAATCCATAAGATTTTGTCTTGTGAAATATTCAGATGATTCTGTAACTCTACAAAGTTTACCATATATGATACAATATAAAACAAGAATGATAACATTGATGAAGGATGGTAATGCATAGGACTAGAAAATATGGTCTGATATTTTATTAATTTGCATAACCTATGAAATCAAACAAGTAATGGTAGAAACTTAAGCAATTGAGCTCTCAACACAGAAAATACTAATTATTATTTCTTATAGCTAAATGGAAATTTTGTGCACATTTTAACCTGCTAAAAATATTTTTTTATTGTAATGCCCCATATTCAAAACTGTGAACTGGCAGTTCTGACATATTTGGGTATTTTAGTTAAAATCAAGGGAAAAAAGATCTATGAAAACTTCAAAAAAGATGCCTTATAGGAGCTATCAGTCAGTTGCTGAAATTTTCCATTGTCTTCTGCTTCTGGTATTTTTTCTATTAAATTACTTCCTTGTTCAATTTATGAACCAGATTTCCTCTGTCTCAAAACAGCCTGCCCTGAATTATTTCTGTAGACAATGGGAGAGGTACTGTAGTAACTCCACTGTGGAAAGGATCTCCAGCTTAACTGCTGCAGAATTGAGCTAACTTTTAAACATGTATGAAGGGTGAGTTTATTTCCTGCAGGCAGCTGTCAATGGTCTATAACATTTTTAGTTAACATTTTTTTTTTGGATCCAAATTGAATTTGTGCTAAGTTGTAAAGAACTCTAATAAAACAAAAATGTACACAGGAAATAACTAAAGTGTAAAAATGTTACAGGAAAGATTTGAAATCTAAACAGTTATTGCTTACATAACATACCTATTTGAAATAGAATAAAATAATTCACTGAACTTCATGAAGGAGAATCAAATGCAGACTTAAAATAAATATAAGCAAGAGGGAAACAAAATACAGCAGGACAAAAATGTACTTTTTTTTTTTTTTTTTTTTTTTTTAAACCAGGTAATGTGCATTTTAGAAAGGAGTTTGATCCAAGAGATCAACATAAAATTTCAATAAATTTATGGTAAACAATTTTGCTGTAAGCAGTTCCAGTCCAGCTGAGAAGCAGGGGCCTGGAGAAGCTAAAGATTTATTCACATCTAATTATGGATTCTTTTTTTTATTATTATTAATGGTAGTGAGTGTAGAAGTCATTGTTGGCCAGTTAGGCAGAATATAATATAAATAATAACACTCAAAATTGGTGTGAATGGTTCTCAGGAGCTATTAAAGCCTCCATTCAAAAACCTCAGAATTAACAAATAATAAAATAAATGTCATATTTGAAACACTGGAAAGGTGACAGGGACTGTTGCAAAAGAAAGAGCTGCTAAGAACTTAACAGCATATTTCAAGTGATAAACAGGAAAAAAAAAAAAGAAAAAAAAGAAAAAAGACCCACTGGGAAAAGTCTCTTTTCCACCAGAAAGTAATTGGTGTCCCCATGTTGTTCTTTATTTAAAATATGCACTGCAGCTTAACTTATATTTACAACTTTATCACTCCTCCTTAACACACCAAACAGGCAAAAATTATTCAAATCCAGCAAAACCCAGAAACTGGTATTTGCAGTATTCTGCATTGACTTTACCAAGTAGTAAATTCATGGATGATCTGGAATTTAAAAAAAATTAGGACTCTGAGATTAAAAATATAGAAGACAATACCAATGCACTTTAACCTTCTTTCAGTGCAACTTTTGCAGAGTGCTTTCTTCTGAAACTTACAGACTTTCAGAACATTCTGCTTCTAGAGTAAAAGATCAAGTGAAACTTAAATCCACATACTAGTCTTACCTGCTTTCCTATCAGCACAATACCTAATTAAGCTTTTGTAACTGCTGGAAGCCATGTCTATTCCTCTTTTTTTTCATTAGTCAAAAGATTATTAAAATACAATGAATATGTTAAAAAATAATTCAGAAAAACTGAAAACGAAGAGGAAAAACTGGTACATATGGAAAGAAAAAAACCCACTACAGTAGTAGAGCACTTCATTTAACAAAGCATATAAAGTGTAATATGTCTTTCAGTTCACTTTTGTATTTCCTGATTCTCCAGCTGCTCTGCTTATGGATGTTCCCCTTCACAGTGTTACAGCACTTTGAAGCCTGCTCTAAATTACAGCAAGCTTTAAAGATTGACTCAGACACTGGTGGAAGAATACTCTGAAGGAGAACTGAACACCTTTACTTGCCTATAATCACATCTATTCCTCTGTTCTTCCTGCTGAACAACAGACCTCTATCCCACACATCAGCTGGGGAATGCCGCTTTCCTACAGGGTCTATTATGCACTTTAAATGTAAAAAACAAAAAAACAAAAAAACACCTTTGACCAGCCTGACTATCAAAGCAAGATTAGAACATAAGCTGAATGCTGGGGGTTTTTAACACCTATGGTCCAGCTAAGAGCTCCCTTTGACTGATACATGAGAATAGGAAAGAAGTGCTTTCATTCTCAGTCCATCTCCTTTGTCCACTTAAACTCCTCAAAATCACCACAAGTGCATCCTAACCAGTATGGATGATCCCGTCTCTGGTAGACATCTCATCCATCTCTTCAGCCTGTTTTCCAAAGTATTACATTTATGCAAAATTACTTTCCCTCCCAAAAGATCAGTCACAATAGCTGTTTGTTCAAACTGGAGTCTGAAAATATCTCTGACAGCAAAAATAAGGTACTCTCCCTGCATCCTGTCTTACAAAAGACATTATATACTCTAGCAAAACTGTCCTCTACCAGGCAATCTTAAAAGTCATGCAGCTTTGAAAGTTTTTCTTACGTGTTTTTCTCAACCTCTAAATCCCCATTGCATGTCACCAGTAGGCACAAGAATGTGAGAATTTTGAGTGCTTTGGTACAGATTTTCATTGAGACAATATTCCTCCTACTAGCAGTACATCTGTACTGCTATTTATAGGTATATAAAGGATGGACAGGCAGAACACATAAGCTTTGGATGGTTTTTGGCTGTTTCACTAGCTCACACCCCTGGTTTCTTTTTGGACTGTTCCACCTCACTTTCCCCAAAACACACACACAGTCTGAATGATACAGGGAAGTCTATGCTACTGGGCCAGGATCGGATCCTGTACCTCTTATTTAGCACTACACATCTATACTGTTAAGAGTAACTAACAGATGCTTAAGAAAAGAATATAAACCCAGATATAACTGAGCTGATGTTTTCCAAATTTCTCAACTTAATCATTCTACTCTACTCTGTTAAATCTTCTCTTGTAAGAAAGCCATTACATACCTCTGATCACTGAGGCTGCCCTTCTCCACATATTTTCTAGCTCCAAAGTAGCATATTGGAAGGGAAGGGACCAAACTTTATGCAGTATTCAGGGTAGTGGTTACTGTGGATTTATTCATTGGCATAATGAACTTACACCTTTTTTTTTTCTACTGCTCCCTGGTAAATTTTAATAGGCTATTTTCCTTCTTATAGTCACATTGTTGCAAAGATTTCTTTTCTGAGCAGCAATAATTAATTTAGAAATCATAATTCTATATAAAAGATCAGTGTGTTCCCTTATGCAGATTGCTTAGATTTTATCAGCCTTAAATTTAATCCAGAATTTTTACCTGGTCACTTAGCACTGTGAAACTCGTTGACTAGTCTTGTTTTATTGAACCATCTTTAGTAATTTGTGACAGTGCCAAACATTGTCATTTCACTATTCACATCACTTACCTGAACACTGAAATAAGAAAGCTCAGGGATGTAATTTTAATCATTATGAAAACACTTATTTTTAAATGAAGTGTTTTGTAGTAATTTTAGCAGCTCATAATGTCATACAGCACTTGTCAAATTGACATATCTGCTTTGAGGTCTAAGGTATAATTTGTGAGAAAGCACAGTAACTTTGGGATTGACTTGAGCGAGGTTTACCAAACATTTAGTTTTAAACCCAGATTTAAGCATGTTGCCCAACAGGAGTGTTAGCTGCGACATAAAATAAAAAAAAATAAACCACAGCAAATCTTCCGTAAAACCATGAATTCACACATTTCAAGCACTGATATTTTTTGTGTATTGTATTGTGATGGAATACATAACTGTTCTAATTAAAAACAGTTATTAAACACAGCACTAAAATATCTCTGATATTTAAATACATTCCACTTTTTGACTGTTCTTGCTGCATGTTATTAACTCTATGGACCAAGAAAAAAGGCTTCAGAAGCCAGCAATATAGGATACCACAGTGCAAATGAGAGAAATAGCACAAGCCACAGGGTGGTCAGGAATGTTTCATTTTATTCACTAAAGGCAATATCTTCTGCATTAATTGCACAAAGTCACTTTTGTGATTTAAAATACATAATAATGAAGGAAGCTTCTTCCTGCTAGGGATTTTAAAAGCCCTGTATTGCATGATGCCAAGATTGTCACTGTCAGTTATTAATTCCATTCTCATTGAACAGCAATGGCAATGTAAACTCACTATTTCAAAAAACCCCACCCTCCTAAACTAGGAAAAAAAAGAGTAAAATACATTGTAAAAGTTTTCCTACAGAGCTGTTTTCCCACTTCACTAGCAGGGACAGGCTAAAGGAGCTAGCAGCGACTGAATTGACTGTAGCTTAAAATTAGAAAAGGTACAAATAAACATATTTTTTTTCAAAATTGTCACTGGCTCATGCATAATTCAAAATGAGAACAAAGGCTAATTTATAAATCACCAGATAAATTAATTATAATAATTCAGCATTCCCTACATATAAGTATGCAAGTACTTCACAGTCTACACAGACACAATAAAACCTTTATTCTCTAGACTTCTACAGTAATGACTACACTAGACATCATGACCCTTGAAAAGTTTAAACTGCAAATTAGGTCACTGTATATATTTTCCTTTTTGAATAGCCTGACCCTGTTGTGAAGACTTTTGTCATTTATTTTGAGGAGATATGGAAATAAGGGGACCAGTATTAAAGTGTTCATAATTTGAATTATGAGATAGTTTTCAATGTAATGTGTAAAACATGAAATGGAATGGAGTTTGTGTGATACAGCTGAAGAAAAAAGAAAAAAAGAAAAGCTGTGTTTTTCTTTTCATTATATGTTTAGATACATACGCTATATGGAGTGATCAGTCTTAGAAGGTCTGAGTGGTGAATTAAAAGGGTATATTAGTAAGGCAATACAGCAAGATAGTGAGAGAGGTATTGTTTAATGTGTGCATTTCCTGTTGCCACATATTATTGACAAAGTTATTTGTCTTTTGATTAATAGAAGACAGGGAAAGATTTCTACAGAATACTGTGGGCTTGAACTTCTTCTGGTGCCTCAGACTAAACACACTTGGGCATATCCTGCCAGTGAATTTACTGCCAGCATGTTTCACTGAAAAAGAAGAAATAGTGTGTTGAAATAAGCAATCAATCTCAAAGAAAGAACTGAAGAAAGTATTGGCCAACATGGCATACAGTACTTTTCATACTTCAGGAACAGGTCTTCACTGAAATATTTTTCTATATTGCATAGAATCTAAGACCAAAGCTGTGAGCCCTCCAACTGGCAAATACTAGAAACAAGACTAGTTTCCTATTTCCTACTATCTAGCTTCCTCAAAAATTGTGTAGAGTTAGTAAGGGGCTCACTGAAAATTTGAGTCAGCCATTTAACGTTCTTTGTTGCTGCTTTCATTTAATTTTATTTATTCTTCTCACCATAGTATACTCAAGTGGATCTGCATGCATTTGTTACAGTTACAAAAGTTTTAAATATGGTCAATAATAAATTACCTGGGTTTAAGTTTAAACCTAAACCTTACCTCTATCATCTGTCTTCATGGGAAGCTGAGGACAGCTTGATGTGCAGTATAACAGAGTATCAGGTGTTAGAAGAGTTACCTGCAAGATTAACAACAGTTCTCCCTTCTTCCTGGCCATATATTAGATCAACTTACAGTAAGATATTTTTATAATACATGGATAGCTTTTGCTGAACTTATATCTCTTATTTAGCATTTTGATCAATCTAGGTAGGCTGTTTCACAGGAGACTGTACCATTTATATATTGGATAGGATCATGTGAAAGTTGTTAATCAACCTTTTCATTCCGAATCTTTTTCCTTTAATAAATTTTATCTTCATTAATAGGACAGCCTGAGAAAATTGTTCTGAGCTTTACAGTGCTACCCAAACACTTCCTGGAAACAAATGTTATGTATTTTGATACCTTCTGCTTTATCAGGCTCTTAGTTTAGTTTGGTTTATGAAGATTTATAAACGTGGTGAAACTGCAACTCTATGCATATTGCATAGAAGCTCTTATGTCAGTTCTACTCATGCCTGGCCTCAATTTCAGCTAAGCTGTATTAGTACAAAAGAAGGAAAAGGAAAGGTTGGTCTAACATGAAATTCTGTAGACTATGTCTTGGTAACCAAAAAGGCAGCAGCAAAGTAGGCAAAAATGAACCAATGACTTGACTTAGGATGTGCAGCTCTGCCCACAGATCTCATGGTGTCTGCACTCACCTTACTCCCAAGAAAAGCAATTGTGCTTTCAGAGACAGAGCAGTGATTGTATAGCACAGCCACTGCATATCTTGTAGGACAAGCCTGTCAAGTAATGGTCTACACTTCTGTCTGCAATTTCCAATCCTTCATTATCACATCTCTAAGAACAAGGCAGTTCTATGGATTTTAGGAAACTTTGATGAAACAGTTATTTCAGATATTTTTCTGGTAAAAAAAATAGATTTACTGGTTTTTTTTTTTGTTTTGTTTTGTTTTTTTTTTTTTTTCTGGATATGTCTGAATTTCCCAGCCTCCTTTTGCAGAAGTAAAAAAATAAGCTGCAGGGTGGTTGGTTGACATTCTTTTTTTTTCCAACTCCAGTACTCACTTGAAATCAACTCATGCTTTCAAAAGTGCTTTGGCTAAAAGCTTACTTTTGAACTAGAAACCTGAGATTTCCACTTCATGAAAGCTGATGAATCAAAGAACCCTACAACCAAGCATAAAACTATTTAAGAGTACTTTGGAAACTATTTGCAATCCTGGAGCACAGAGCATCTACTCATTTGTTTTCTCTTTAGATAGTGCTGTGTTTTGGTGTTTGAACAGATATCAGCCTAGCTAAAGAGAAATTTGAATTCCCTCTAACTGCAAGAATTCTAATCATAACCTGTCTTCTTTTAAAGAAGGTGTACAGTTAAGACACCTGTGTAACAGAAACTGCATGCATTCCTGCAATTAATGCATTACTTAAATGATATCTGAATCTTTCATTCAAGCGCCAGTATTGAGAAACAAAATACTGTTTATATGCATATGAAAATGCAGATATATTAAAAAATTATAGAGGAAAACATGCACTTTGATTTCATAATGATAACAGAAGCCTAAAAGCTAGTTGTTTCGGGTTGTTTGTTTTCATTTTTATTTTTGCAATAACATTTCTTAAATTAACTTTGCTGATACATTAATAGTGACTTTATCTCTCTCTTGAAAAAAGGGAGGTAACAAACTCCCTCAGTGAAGCTGAAAACTGTGAAGTGAGAAATTTTCAGAGAAACTTTATAGAATTAAAAAAAAATAAAAATTTAATATTATCAAATGGAAAGAAAGATTAAAATATATTGAAGACCCTCTCCCCTTATATTAAATGAAATTTTGATAGAGTTCAAATTACTCTCCATGTGGATGGTCTACTATCATCATGGTCATAATCCAAAGCTGACAGAAATAACTGGTTAATGATGATGAGTGGTAAGGGAGGAGATAATCTTCTCTTCTATTTCTGTGGTAAAGGTAAAGGCTTGAGAAGAACAGTAAGATCCTCAGGTCAAAAACTATTCCACTGCTAGTAGGTAGTTACAGAGAGGTTTGGCTTTATGACTACAAGAAATTATCTAAAGACTAAAAATTGCTGGGGAAAGGCAGAATCTGCTTGACCAAATGAGGCAAGAACATCTTTACTAGCAGGCTGCTCAACCTGGTGAGGAGACTTTTAAACTGGGAACAACAGGGGAAGGGTATTACATCCCACTATAAAGTAACGAAAAGGTAGTTGAAGGTGAAAGCAAAGGTGTAGGGTGAGGGGAATAAGGTAGATCTCAGGAACAATAAACAGGAATGCGGTGGGGGTTGCACGTCAAATGTATGGGAACCAACGGGAACCAAGGAGGAGAAACAAAGACTCAGGTGCAGTCAGACCTGTGACATTGAAATAACTGAGATGTGGAAGGGACAGCTCATATGACTGCAGTGCTCCTGTGGAAGACACAAGGGTTTCAGCAAAGGCAGGAAGGGAAGGTAAGGAGGGGGATTTCCCCCTATGGGAAGAAGCAGATCAGATGTATGAAGCTCTTCTATAGGACAGATGACAAGCATGTTGAGAGCTTGTACTTCACATCAGAGAGGCCAGTAAGAGTGACATTGTGATGGGAGTCTGTTGCAGGCCACCTGAACAGGGTAAGAAAGCTGATGAAGTCTTCTTCATCCTGTTAAACCACAGGAAGAAGTCTTTCTGGACCACAGACCTTAATTCTCATGAGGGAGTTTAACCTTTCTGACATGTATTGGAAGAGAAACATGGTGGGGTGCAAGCAATCTGGGAGGTCACTGGAGTTGTCAAGGGTAATTGCTTGATACTGCTTGAACCAGAGGTCAAACAGTTGAACCTGCTACTAGCCATAAACAAGAAAATACTGTCTGGGAACATGATAATCAGCTCTGAATTGTCAAGGAGCTCAGGAGAGAGGACAACAAGAACAGTGTTGTACACAGGAAAACAAATAGACATATCAGAAGACTAGCTCGAGACCAAGTTCCAGTGTAAAAAAAGTGGGCAAAAAATGGTACAGAAGGATTTTGACACTGTCTCCCACAATATTCTTGTATCCAAATTGGAACATTGCAGTCTGGATGCATGGGTGACTATATAGGAAAGAAGCTCTTCTCTCTTGAAAAAAAGGAGGTAACAAACTCCCTCAATGAAGCTGAAAACTGTGAAGTGGTCAGTTTTATTCAATTGAATTAATTAATTAAAGTTGGAGTTAATTCAATTTATATAATTTAATAATTTAATAATTAATTAATTAATTTAAGAAATGCTATTGCAAAAATAAAAATGAAAACAAACAACCCGAAACAACTGGCTTTTGGGCTTCTGTTATCATTATGAAATCAAAGTGCATGTTTTCCTCTATAATTTTTTAATATATCTGCATTTTCATATGCATATAAACAGTATTTTGTTTCTCAATACTGGCGCTTGAATGAAAGATTCAGATATCATTTAAGTAATGCATTAATTGCAGGAATGCATGCAGTTTCTGTTACACAGGTGATGTTACACATGATGGAGTCAGGTGATCATGGTTAATCCATCATATTGTACCCAGAGTACATTAACAAGTAGCATACTAAAGAAGTCTTCATTAGCACCTGTACTGTACGCCAGATGGTGTATCAACGACCTGAAGGAGGCAGAGAACACTAATCAAGTTTGTGAATCACACCAAACTGGAGGGATGCGTCAATATGCTCGAGGACAGATCTGTCACCCAGAGGGACCTAAGCAGGCAGAAGGAATGGACCAACAGGAACCTTATGAAACTCAACAAAGGCCTGCACTTGGGAAGGAAAAACTCTGTTCAGTAATACAGGTTGGGGATACACTGCCTGGGTTCAGCTATGTGGAAAAGGAGTTTGTGTCTTTGGTTAACAACAAACTGAACATGAGCAAGTGTATCCTGGCAGCAAAGAAGGCCAACAGCATCTCGGATGGTATTAGCAGATCAAAGGACTGATTGTCTCCTTCTACTCTGTTCTTGTTAAAATCATGTCTTAACATGCTGGAGCCTGCTAATACAGGAAGGGCACTAATAAACTGCAGCAAGTTCAGCAGATGCTGCAAAAACAGTCAGCACTGGAGCAATTGTACTGAAACAAGATTTGGGGAGAGGGACTTCTGCAACCTGGGGCAGAAGTGGCTTCAGGGCACCTAAGAGTCCCTGAACAAAAAGAACAGAGCTGCTCTTTTCACAGTGGAGCATGAATTGGGGCAAGGGGAACTACACAAGAAGAGACAATGGACATAAACTAAAGCAAAAGAGATTCAGACAATATAAGGAAAAGTTTTGTCACCATAAGGAAAGTCAGGCAGTGGAACGGATTTGTCCATAGAGGCTGGGTAGTCTCCATTCCCAGAGTTTCTCATGTCTCAAAAGAGCCTGCAACAACTGATCTTCCAGTTTGTGCACAAGTTTGGACTGAAGACCTCCCAAGGTCCCTCCACACCTGAATTATCCTGTGATCCTATGCTAACATCAAATATCAAACTTCAGTATTTAATGCCTTGAAGATTCCATCCAACATATGTTCCTGCTTATTCAGCGACTAATTTTTTTAATCATAAGATATATTTGAAATATTTAGTGTATGTTCACCTATGTAATCATTGTAAAGATAGTCCTATATGTGAAATACAATTTGTCTTATTTCACTATAAAAAATATAACGTGTTTTTATTTACAATTGGAGCGAAATGTTAATTACATGTTTTAGATTTCTTCCTAGTTTCAGTTAGTCAGAACAAGAGCAACAACTGAAAAATTACAGACAAGATAGCCAGTTATTAGGAGTTGAAAGAAAACTACAACCTCTGCTTTTGTTTCATAAAATCTATATTATTTCATTCTTCAAATTTTCACAGTTCAACCACATTTAACTTTAATTTCAAATTCTAAAATAAAATTATTTTGCATCAGAAATACATGTATTTAAGTATACAAAAACATTCTAATGCAAATACAATGCAATACACAAAGGAACACAAAAATATTTATAAATAATGTAGTCCAACTGAGCTATAGACTCATTGTAAAAAAATAAATAAAATTATAAACATACTGTAGTAAAATTTTAGTTTTATTATTTATTTTAATTTTCAGAGCATCCAAAATCTGCAATCACAGCTGTGACCCTAATTATTCTCTATAAACATTAAAACCCACCAACATCAAACAAAAAAAAAAGACCTTTTTTTCTCATTTGTTTTACCTTTCTTCTCCTCTCAGATATTCAGATTATAAGGTTTCTAATGTGTCCCAGTTTCAGCTGGGATGGAGTTAACTATCTTCTCAGGAGCTAGCATGGTGCTGTGTTTTGGCTGTGGTGTGAGAATTTTCAGTTCCTCAGGCCTCAGCAAAAAGGCTGGAGGGGCACAATGAGCTGGGAGGGGACACAGCCAGGCCAGCTGACCAGAACTAGCCAGAGGGATATTCCATACCATGGGACAGGCTGAGCCTGGTGTATATACCTGGGGGCTGGCCGGGGCGGGGGTCGTTGCTCGGGGACTGGGTGGGAGCAGCTGCGCGGTGCAACACCGGTTCCTCCCCTCCCGTCCTCTGGGTTTAGTCTTTCCCATCCCCTTTTCACTGTAATTGTTACTGTCACCGTTGTTATGATTGTTCTTTCATTTTTATTCCGTTTCAATTATAAATTTGTTTTTATCTCACCCCTTGAGTTTTACATTCCAACTCTCCTTCCCATCCCTTGGGGTAAGGGGGAGAGAGCGAGCGGCTGCGTGGTACTTAATCACCAGCCGGGGTTAAACCATGACTCTGAAGTGATGGAAAAGTAAAGAAAAAACATCTCAACCATAGGTAGCTGTTTTTTGTAGAAGCCTTCATGGGCATTTTCTTAATCATATGATAGCTGCAGTTTCAAATCTGTGATAAAATACACATATATTTCATTGATTATTCTGCATTTTTAGCTTGTAAATATTCCTACACACTATAATGAAAGATGAAGTTGCATTGTTAATTGAAAATTAACTCCAAGCAACAAGTCGACTTACTGGTTAACCAATATCACCTTTCATATTATCATTTCTTACCCAATGTGTATGTTTGACAGTTCTTCAGAGGCCTGATTTACTTTGATTCAATAACAGTTTCTTCCACAATTTCTGAAGATCAAATCCTTTAGCTTATACTTAAAATGTAGGTTTCCTCCTATTCTACTTTAACTTGGAGCAATGTTTGCCTTCCAAATGCATTAGCATGCAAGCAATAACAAATTAATCCTAAAGTAATGGGTATATGAAGAAGAAATTACCTCTTCTAATAAGAGATATATAGCCCAGAGCAGGAAAGGAGCTGTGTTCAGTGGTTTTAGCAAATTTAACAAGCAAACTTTTTGCAACCAAAGCAGAGATGGTAACACTGAGCTTGAGTATTCACAACAAAAGCTAGAACATGGTGTTACTAATATATGACTTAAGCAAAGATAATTCCTTCCCAAAAATTAGAGAATTTAAGTAACCACTTGGACTTAGCAACACATTAGAAGTTGTAAATTCTAACCTGTACTGCTGTTCTGACAGGCATTAATTGTAAAATAACTGCATTCTGCATGTTACATTAATTTCTTTATTGGGATACTCTCAGTGTCAAAGCGACATTGCAGAGGTGCAAGTTTTAAGCTCTGTAGGATTCTGATCTAGGCTGCTGCTGAAATGTTCGATGACTACAGAGAAAAGAAAATATAGTCATATATGTCACATTGAATTATTCACAATGAAAAACGTACAAGCTCAAATTGACAGCCCATAGAATAGGAAGAAATTTGGGTCTTTTTTTTTCTTTCTTTTTTTTTTTTTTTAATAAGTATCCTTCCAAATACTCTGTAGGAACCAACAAATTCAAGGTCAGTTATGAGCTGCTCCTGTATGGGGAATGACTGTATGTGCTTTTGTGATGAGCCATTCTTGAAGGTTAAGAAAGAATGAGGTAGATTAAAAAGATGCTAAACTGTGGAATCAAACTATTACATTAACATCCTCCAGGAAATATGAAAGACACTTGAAGACAGCTGTTTCAGTGAAATTGTCATGAAAAATAAAAAGTCTGAGTAGCATATACAGAAAAAAGTAATTCTTATTTTCTTTTTAAAAAAAGGGATTTGCAAAATTTCACAGTGAAATAATGCAACATTCTCATTTGGAAGGGGAAAAATAAAACCCTGGCCTATGTAGATGAGTCACTGTCAACAATGAAGCCCTTTCTTTAAATAAAAAACCACCTGTCCTCACTTATGATGATGATGAAATATTCTGCTTGTCTTCTTCAAATATTCTTTCAGTAGAATCCCACCCTTTATAATTTGATTTAATAAGAAGGTCCTACAAATAATACTGAGATTCTCTTATTGTGCTGTCAGCTAGACTATTTGCTCTTCTCGGTACGTGAACAGTTACTGAATAGGAGATTTTGTTTTGCCTATCTGATATAGATTCCATTATTCCAACAACTGAATTAAGCACTTTGTTACTAAATTTTTTGATATGTAATTCTTTCATTACCATCAGCACGCTTGCTATATTTCCTAAAATATAACATTTTTTCAAATCCAAAGATTAAATTATGACTAAAATTCTTTAATCTAGATTCAATTAGGAACCAGAAAGGTAGTTTATAGAATTCTTTGTCCTGCGATGATACAGTGAGATATTACCGGGAAAATTTAGACTTTGATATCAAATTCATCTAACATTTCTTAAAAAAAAAACAAAAACAAAAACAAAAACCAAAGCTTAAACAAATACATGGTACAACCTATTAACTATTAAGAAAACAAAACATATCCAACACCCCAGAAAAAATCCCAAACAATAAGTTTTGTTTTGGACAAAGGTTACATCTTGTATGAAATATAACAAATAATTTGCCACTAGCAGATGTTTGGTGGTTTTAGATTTTTTTCATTTGTTTTCTGAATTTTTGATTAGGAAAAATATTTCTATAGTAAAAAATCTTTGGAACTGAAGGTATCAGATAAATTCAAGTGCTTTAAGCCATTCAGCATCTTAATAGATCCAGAAAAATATTTAAATGCTTTTTTTCTCTTTTAGAGTTTTAGGTGTATTAAAAATAGAATGTAACAGATTCTTTTCCATGTTGATTATCTGTAATTTCCCCAAATGAGGTGGGGAGAGAGGTTGGAGTAGGAGAGGTGGAGAGAGAGAAATAGAGAAGAGAGAGAGATTACAACGAGATATGCTTTATTTGACTTATTCTCCCTATGGAACAATTAATTTGGGGAATTTAATGGAGTTTTTCACTAACTGATAGAGCTGTGCACTGTTTCTCCATTCTTCTATTAAAATATTCTAATTAAATCAGTCATCCTAGTCCCATCTGTTATATACTGCTCTCATGTGGGGTGGCTGCTGGATTCTCTCCAGGGCAGCCACTGTATTTAGCTCCCTTCATGGCTGGTTAGATGTCAGACACAGCAGAATCTTGTTCTCGGTTAGAAATTACTGCTAAAATATATTTTGCTGTTACATCACACACGAAAGAAACCCCAGGACAATCTGCCCATCATTAAAAGCTGTAGCTTGACAAGAGGAACTGAATCATATCTCCTTGTTATTTTCTGTGGCACTGGATTGCTTTTTAATTCTTTTGAGACAGGGAAGGGGAGATACATTTGGGGAGGGGGGAGGGGGGGGAGTGTCTAATTAGCTATTGGCCTATACTTTGAGCACTATTCTCCTTCATGTCAAAGAGACTACTTTATAATTATTGCTGCAGACACTGTTTATCAAAAGAATGTTAACTGACTAGATGAAAGATTATTTATGGCACTACAAGGACAACTGAAATCAAACACACTTGCAAATCCACACAAGTGCATCAGAGAGCTGGCTGTCACCAGTCCAGTTGCTTCCGACACTTTGGACAAAATCCTGGTTCCACTGAAGTCATTGAATATCACACTGACTTCAGCACAGCCAGGATTTCTGTCTCTGAAGATAACCTATATTCATCTTTCAACTATATTAAACTAAATAGGCTTCATTCACTCCCTAGAATAAATGATCTTTGCATATTTCAAGGTCAGCTTTGTTTAAATTAGCTCAGATCTGATTACTCCATCTCAGGAAGGAGGTACCACCACTTTTGCTAAACCATATAGCTGTAGTGAGAGACACAATTCAAGTGGAAAGATTTATCATGTTTATACATTTAGTCAGTAGTTTATATCCTATGTCTGTAAAATTTGGGGTAAATGCACAGAGTCATCTTTAAAAACCAGCAACAATCAGCTGATTTACTTAAACTTTCATGTTCCTCAGGCTTTCATAACTTTTCTTTAAATCTCACACAACTTTCTGTATCTGTTTGCATGAATAGAATATAAATATTTGTCAAAGGGTGAAATATAACAACTCTGAACTGCTGTACACAACTTCTGTAATAGTCCCTCCTTTACAGGAGTCATGGGGTAAGAAAAGCATTTTGCAGAGTTGCATAGGTAAAGTATAACTTTACAGAGCCTAGTAAAGTCTAATGGATAGCACAAGTTTTGCAAAGACTTCAAAAGTCAAAGTAGAGCCTATGGACAGTATTTGTGAAAAGTCATGACAAAAGGAAGTGTGCAGAATACCCAAGTACTTGCAGATAATTCTTGAAAAGTGGTTCATCTTGTCTTGGTACAACTTCGTCCTCTTTAGTGTAGTCCATGAAACTCCTAGAGAACTTTGTGACAATAAAAGCAGGGTTTTCCTCTAAAACATTGGGGCAGACCTAGTGGGTTGACTGTTGATACATCTACATATGCATTGTAAATGTGTGAGAGATTTGATTCTCTGAATCAGCATTATGTACTTTTAACTTTTAAATAGCCAAAGAGGAATATCCTTTAATTGTGTTGTCTTTTAACCCCAGCCAGCAACTAAGTACTACGCAGTGACTCGGTCACTCCTCACTTCCCACCCCCAGCAGGATCAGGAGAACTGGAAAAAAGGGGAAAACCATGAGCTAAGAACAATTTAATAATTGAAATAAACTATAATAATAACAAGAACAGTAATGAAGAGTGAAAGAGAAAGGAATAAAAAACAAGAGGATGGAGGGCAGGGGGAAGAGATGCACAACACAACTGCTCACTACCTGCTGACTGATGCCCAGCCAGTCCCTGGAACAGCAATTGGTGGCTCCTAGCTATCTCCCCCCAGTTTATATACTGAGCATGTTATGCTATGGTATGGAATATCCCTTTGGCTAATTTAGGTCAGCTGTCCTGGCTTTGCTCCTTCCCACCTTCTTGTGCCCCTGCTCACTGGCAGAGCATGGGAAACTGAAAAGTCCTTGACTTGGAGTAAGCTGATTTAGCAACAGCTAAAACATTGGTGTGTTGTCAACATACTAAATCCAAAACACAGCACTGTACCAGCTACTAAAAAGAAAATTAACTATTCCAGCCAAAACCAGGATACATTGAAAGAATGTAGTAGTTAATTAATTAGGCATACCTTCCTTCACCTTAAAAACACAAGTCATCCAACCAGAGTGTAGCATAGCTAAATGATCAAATAGCTATCAATTAAAGTAAAGCATTATGAAAGTGGAAGTATGCAATCAAGATAGTTTGTCAAATTATTATGAAAAATTCCCACAGATTTATTCGAATCAAACAGAAAGCAAGGAAAATATATATACAGAAGTCTGCTATTAACAGTTCATCTGACCAATACATCTTTACATGTAAATATGTATATATACATTCATACATTAAATTGCATACCAAATATCTGTAGCTGTACTCATGAAGCCTTATATATAAAATCAGCATAGAAGTTTTATGAAGTATAACATTAACAAAACCTACTTCTACTACTTTCCTAACTCAAACCCATATTTCTTAATGATATGTATCTGTTAAAATCAGATTTATTTATACAAAATCTTTAATCTTTCCTCACTAACAAATCTGTCCCAAAAGGCAATTTCATTGAAACTATTCTCCACCTGTTAAGCTTATTTAAGATAAAAACTTTAAAATCTTAGTTATAATACACGATTTTAAAAAATAATTTCATAATAAATATTTACAGAAAATAGTATCAATTAAACTTTCAAAAATTTGTTATTGATCATGGATTATTTTGGGTTATCGAGTTTGAATGCTGCTCTCATTCTCTTCTTTATGAACTGCTGTCTTTGTTTTCCTTTTCCTTGTCACTATTATTATCACTGCATAATTAATAATTAATGCTTAAGTCTATAATTTTATTTTTATTTGTGTTGGTTCTTTGCTTTTGATTGGTATTATAGCTTCAGTGGGTTCTGTTAGTGATCGAAAGTCTTTGCCTTTTCTCAGCCAGATGGTACAGTTCCATGTTCAGTGGGAGGGCCACTTTTCAAAGGCCAGCTGGATAAAAAACATAATAAGAAGCAAAGAGTAGGAAACCACATTTTCAATACAAAGCCTTTAGAAATATCAAGACAACCACAAAAGGCAGGAGGTGAAGTGGTAAAATAGACAAGAGACTCAAACATGTAATATGAGTCCTGATATTAAATATAATTTTGGTAAGTCACAAGATACGTATTACTCTACTGCACGCCATCAGCTTTCCTAACAGACTGCAAAGACTATTTCCCCAAGACAGCACTGAACAATAAAGTAACATAAAGGTTATTTCATGATGAAAAATTGTTCCATTACTTAACTGACTTTCATAGTATAAAAATTGGTGATGGAAAATATCTATTAAACCACTGACTCATGTTACTGCTATTGAAGAATTAATTGATTATTTAGATATCCCTACAATGTACACTTGATCTGGATATGTTCATGAAATATCACTGAGATTTTATTCCTTGGAGAAACAGAGCTCATCCTGAATTCATTTTACCTAATATTTAGCTTTATTTAGTTATTTTTCTCATTTTGATTCAGTTACTTTTAATTCCCTCTACATCCATCAGTTAATTTTCTTTTTTCTTTTGATATCAAGGCCATTTCAAATATTTTTTTTCCAAGCTGTGATTTACTTATGAAATATTTCTCTTCTTCTTCTCCAGAATAACATTTCTTGACTTCCACAAAATGTAGATCAAACCCTAAATTCTCCAGTTCAGACACTACTAATTTCCACAATGGTCTGTGTACACTCATGTATTGTTGCAAGAATGTAAAAAAGCTGCAAAAGACAACAAAATCAGAGTGGTAGAGTTTATGACACTTTGCACAGAAGCAGATCACTGTAACCCTTAATTTATTTAGTTTGCAAACATGCATATAAAATATTTTACTGTTGTATAGTTTGTAGGTTTTGGTTTATTTGTTGGGGCTTGGTTTTGTTCTGGGGTTTTTTGGGGTTTTTTTGGGTTTTGTTTTCTGTTTTTGTTTTTTTTGTTTTGTTTTGTTTTTTGGGTTTTTTTGTTTGTTTGTTTGTTTGTTTCCCCAAAAGTCCCATAAAAATTTGGGTACAGTATAATCAAGAAGGCATTTTAGATTTTCCCAACTACAGAGAACTATAGGACTGTAGCAGGAAAAGCATTTTCCAAATAGGAACCAGTTCTCACTTCTGGCCCTAGAGGACTAGAGATAAGTATCTGTAATTTTTAACAGATTTTTACAGTTCTTTTCAAGTCTTCTTCCATGAAGCTCAAAGCTGGTGCATTTAGTCATGCACAAATGTAAAGTAATTACAAATAAAAGCCTCATGTAGTATGAAATTGGTTTTTTTTTCTTTTCTTCTGGTCTCTGTTATATGAAACATGCTGTAGCAATATGAGTGTTGTATGTTGTTTTGTTTTATTTTGCTTTGTGTATGGAAGCTAAATGTTGATCTTCCATTATCAACTTAAATATGTGCCTTGAAAAAGGATTTTTCTACTTTGACATAGCATCCCCAAATTGGCTTTTTCAGGAAGCTTTTCTGAATCCAAGCTGAGCAGGCAAGGGAAGAAAATGAGGAGTGGCCCTCCAAGCAAAGCCAAGACAGCACTTTTTTTCTGGTAAAGAGAGCTGGGATGATGATGAACACTGAAGGCAATCCATGGTTTTGTAATAAGTAGCCTGAGTAAGCCAAACCAAAATGCTTCTAGCCTAGTTCTCATGAAGAGAGACCTCATTTACACAGACAACGTCTCCTGCTGGAGGTTTTCTGTGGCTTCTGCTGTTCTTTACTGACTAGCAATTGAATTCAAGCAATTAGTCTCCAGAGCTAATTAAAATTTAGGTGAACATTATGTTCTAAAGTTAGGTAGTCTACATCTCACATGTCAATAACACATCATGCCCTTGTACTCCATATATATTAACATTCTTGTACTCCACATATATTAACAATATAGAAAGGAGTGTTTTCTTTCAAAATTAATTTTATAAACCAATTAAAAAACACAATAACAGTGCCTAAAAAATTAGACTATTTTCATGGCTAATATACAAAATGTTTCTGGTACTTTTTTCCATTTGCAAACAATTTCCAGATATTTTTTCATATGCATAGGAATGTTTGCCAGGTGTTAATACCTACTGAGACATACATCTTTCTCAAAACCAAGACCTTTGTTTGTGGTGATTTAATTTCCACCAGTAACACCCTTTTTGAAAGTGAGATTGCACATTTTTCCTTGTCTGCTCATATAGGATGTATCTAAACCTGGATTTGGTTGAGTAAGCTAAACACCTAATGGACAGGCAGCAAGTTAAGTAATGCACAATATTGACATTGGGATCTGTTCAACACATGTGAATGGTGGAGTGGTTCAAAAGCATCTTGACACCTCAGGGTGAGTTCATGATGTAGTACAAAGTAGTCAGGCAAGTATATAGGAAAACAGTTTTTAAAGAGAGGGAAAGTGAGGAGATTTTTTTTTTTTCTTTTTTCCCTAAAACCACCAAGTAAGGCAGTCTGAAAAGATGACTCAATTAGCTACAGAGATGAAAATGTCCTAGTAATTAAATTTCAGGGGAAGAAGATTTGTTTATTTCAAAGTCAGAAACCAGTCTATAACTGCATAGTAGTCTTCTACATTAGTCATACTGAAATCTTGTTTATTTAAAACTAAATGAAATTCTATAAATATACCAGTTTATACCAATAGTTACTACATGTTATAAATCTTTACATTAATTAATACTCTCCTTCTACGATTAGAAACAATAGTTACTGAGGATTTCTCAGCTAAGCTCTCCCTTTGCCCTGAAATGTAAACTGATCTTTTTTTCATCCAGACATACTGAATAAAGAATTGCAGTGCAGCCCTTTACAGCCTGTGAGAAAAAAGTGACAGAAAACCATACAAGTGACAGAGGTTTTCCAGGAGCCAGGAAAACATCAGCATAGCCAATTTTGCTTAAGTTTGAAGCAACTGTGTATTATGAAAATGAAATTTTCTTAGCAGTTTCAGTAGAAAAGGCTTACCTACTTAAATTCTGCTTATTAGTATAATTGCTTTATAAAAGGTTTAAAGAAAAGGCATTGAACACAAAGATGTATTTTTTTTATTTTATTTTTTAAATTTTAGAGCAGATTAGAGGGCAGTTCTAATTAGGGTCACAGATTTTGTAAAGACTTTGCTACACCCTCAACCCCCCTTCCATATTTCTGTCTACTCCTATACTCTTCCTCCTCTGTCTCTTTCCCCTCCCCTCCTTCAGGAACAAGTACCAAGTGAAATGTGAAGTGAGTCATAGTGTCCTGATTCAACATTGACAATTTATACTCATTATTGCTCAATAAAGTTGTCCGCCAAGTAAATGCACTCTAAGTAAATGCTGAAATTATATGTCCAAAAAGGGAAGAAAAAGATTAATCTGCTTTGTGACTTTTTACAGAAATCCCATATGGTACGCATTTTCTGGAAGAAAACATTTAACAATCAATTGGTATCATACAGACCTAACAAAAAATAGTTATGGTCAATACAGCAAAATCCACAATATCACCACTTCTATGGGGATTAACATTACAATGGCAGGTATCACCAAAACTTCTGAGAAGGCAACTGTGAATCCTGAACCCTTCAAAGTCAATGTCAAAACCATTGAGTTTGTAAATGTGTAATTCTTTAGCCACTGGGCTGTGTCTTCAGACTGCTTCTTTTAATAAATGAAAATGATACAGTAAAATACACTTTAGGGAGAGCTGGGAAGTATTTCCACATTCCTAAATCTTTTTCACAAGTCCCAAACCAAAAATATTACGTTCTGTGTAAATATCTCAAGAAGGAAGGTAGGAAAGGGAAGAGGGAAGAGGGAGGAGATAAAGAAAGAGTGAGCAAAAGAAAGGAAGGCAATTCAGTCATGTAGATTTATTTCTGCAATCAACACTGCAAGTACGACATGAAATTTCTAGTTACAGACTCATTTCAGATGAAAGACACAAATATTTCATAGTCTCATGTCATAGCAAAAAATGGGGGTGTTGTCTAACTTTGAAAAATCTCCAACTTAATTGCTGGCATTTATAAAAATGATTAATAATCTTTCCAAATCCTATTTTTGTCCTAAAAAAAGACATCTAGATAGATAGATTACTGCTTATTCCTATAATAATGCTTAGACTGTTTAGACTGGAACACAATCTAAAATAGATGCCTCCATGGGAAAGGAAAATAACAAAAAATGTCAAAAAACTTTAGGTTAAATCTGTTCTATCTTGAATTGAGTTCTTGTATGAAGATTTGTATGAAGATTTTTAACTTAAAGAACTTAAGAGGACTGGAGGACTTCTAAAATGGGTCTCCAGGAAAATTGTGATAATTCGGAAAGCAAAGAAAATGTGGAAAGTAAAATCTGAGTTCAAATTACATAACCTATGCAAGATTTCACAGAAGGCAGAATGTCAAAACAGCAAAAGTATTGAATGAGTGGTATGAATGACTAGGAGTCCCCTGCCTCATATATGGTGTTAATATGCAAAGTAACAGGTAACCTAGTCAACATGGGTGTACCTTTCATGTGTAGAAACACTGACACTAGAAAAATATAATTGTTTCATCTTTCTGGTATAGACTCATGTAAACGTGTCTAACAGATGGACCAAAGAAAAACTGTAGTTAATTTTTTAGTATTCCTTTTCACATTATGGGACAATCCTGGCTATGGATTTTGTAGAACTATCGCATAGATGTTTCTAAATGCTACATGTCATTAGGGGCTGCTGGCTTCTAGAATTCATGGACACATAAGATACTAAAAAGTAATCACTTTCATGGCACAAGAATTAAAACCTGACAAAGTCTACTTAAAAAAAAAAAACAACAAACCCAACACAAAACACCAGTGAAGTCAAGCCACATCTCCTTCATGGTTTCTTTGCCTCTATCTTTGATTCTTTCTTTTGGGACTTGATATAAGATTTAAGAAGGGTTTTAAGATTAAATTTCTTTCTGTGTTAATCCTTTAAGCTTTTCCCTTTGGACCCCCAACTTCAATGACAGACTTCTCATTAACAGTGTTTGAATGTTATTTTTTTTAATAATGAGGAACTAATGTAGTGTTGCTAAATTCTCATTCAGCTGTCTAAAAGTTGCATTTATTTTCAAAGGGATAGTTCCATCTTCTATGGAAAAACCCAAGCATTACTTATTTTGAGAGAAAGAGGGAGCAAGATGACCCTTCACAGTTGCATGACTGTGAACAAGCTATGCAGAGTGTTTTCACTGTGCTTAATAATCAGCAACAGACCCCAGAGGAAAACAGTAAATAATAATTTCCAGAACCTTCTACCATTTTATGAAACGCTTCAAAGCTAACATGTTTTTATCTGATGTGTTAGGTGACATTTGACATGACTTCTAATAAGACAGCTAATTTTTGATGTATGTTTCTTTCCCCCTGATGCTGATAAAGGCTGTCTCTCACCCCTTTGTCATTTTAACCCTTACTGTTAGGTTTGGTCAGACCCTGGCCTTTACCAACCAGCTTACCTGCAACCTCCTTCTGCCAGGTCAACTTTTATAGGGTGTTCAGTATGATGGCTGATCTGGTATGGACTGTGAGGCACAAGGAAAGTGAGGAATGCCAGTTGTTTGTCCAGTGGGACTGAAACCACCCAATTGCTTACCAGGAAGGTCCTGAAGGTTTTCTTCATCTACCTATACTTAAAAAGAAGAAAATTAAATTACTGAGAAACAAGATGTTATCATACAAATTATGACACAACCAGGATGATCTTGTGTTTTCATGACTATGTTATCTAAATAACAAATATGATTAACACTGCAAGATCTTTTAAATTATAACTTATAATCAAAGTTTTGCAACTTTCTGTCAAAAAGTCTCCACCTTCAAATAGTATTTTATGTGCTATATTTTACCATGACACTTACATACAAAGGTAATTTTAACTAAATGTCTTAAAATTATCTAAAAAAATGTAATAGAAGTTGAGCATTGTACTATTTCAATACTCCGTCTGTGCACCTAATCCTATAATGAGTTCTGCAGGGATGTAAGAAACTGCCCATATAATGGATAATAAGAAGAATTTTGTTCTTAGATGATAATGAATCAAAAATATTTGAAGAATGAACCTGAAAAAAGACCTTTAGGTAGGCTTCACATAATAGCAGTGTATTTACAGTTATTATTTCTTTCTTTTCTTGCTTACTTCTAAATAAAAATTCTCGTATCAAGGTTTTTATCAGTTCTCTCAGTTTGAAAAACAGCTATAATGCACATTAGCAAAGCATTAGACAGAAATTCTACAGATGGAGAACAAATTTTTTTCTTGATACTTTTCTAAATTAGTTTCAGCTTTATTCTAAATCAGAGCATATCCAGAGACCAGTCTCATAAAACAAATTCATTCTCTCTCTTTCCCTTGCCTGCTCTCCCCTCCCCAGGACAGGAAAAATGCCTGCTTTCTACTTTTGCAAGGTATTATCAAAAAGTTTTACCTTTCAAAATCTTATTTTCTGGAGCTCAGAATACATTCATAATGTATTTTTTTAATTCTGTCTCCCTGGTTTTATACCAAGTTTTTTAAAAGTCATTGAAGTGTCATACACATACGTAACTAAAGGTTATGTATCTTAATGCATGTATATTTACAGCTTTACATAACAATTTGTGTCTGTAGTGCCTATTTTTTGGTACCTCAAACTTTCTTCATGACATGTAAAGTTTTCCATTTCTTGTCTTCACACCTTTATCAAAGCATACATGAAAAACAAGAGATCAAAGACAACATATCTAGTTTTATATAGCAAGACTTTTTAAGTATAAGTTCTATTAAAAATATAATACTGTTTCTCTAATCTCCTATTATTGTGGTTGGAAATTGAAAGATATCATCTTCTGGGGGAAAAAAAAAAATCACACTTTTTTCCTCTTTGTCATCTGAAATTAATTCCACTGAACTAATGAGACTTTCAGAATGATCCTTATTAAATAAAGCTGATTTTAGGAGCACTGTTTATAAATATTTAGGAACAAAACCCATCATATTAAACCTTGGAAAGTGACTTTACACAAATATTGTCTGACAGTGACCTAATTAGAATCATTTGCATACTAATGAGACTTTGAAAGAGATAAGCAATAGCATGCTTGTAATAGATAATTAATTTGTGTTTCAAAATAAGCTATGGTTATTTAACCACAATTCATATGACACATTGAATTAGAGGAGTTGAGTAAGTTATTTTATAACAATAAACGACTGTTACAGCTTTTCAGTTGTACTTAGACTCCCATTCAACATATTTCCTTTATGTTTAAAAGGTAAGGTTGTTCATTACGCTCCTATTTTGAAGTTTGTTTGTTTGGTTTTTTTAAAAAAACAGAACCAAGGAATAAAGTACTTCTGCACATGATAAAAGCAGTACAACCTGTGTCATATGTTGCCCTTCATTTGGCATGTATATTGAGACATCAGCCTTTGCAACTGGTGTATGGCTTCCTTTTCCTCCTAGTCATTTTCCTTCAGTCACTTATTATTTGTGCAATACATTACCATACTTCAAAATACTCCTTCCATTGTTTAATTACTTTCTGAACATTCATTGTAAGAATAGAAGAAGTGAGTGGTTTAAAGTTATACTATAAACTAAGAAATGACACTGAGTTGTGGCTCTTGACAAACTTCAACAATGTGCTACCATCTTCAAAAAACTGAATTTCACCTCATTTCCTGTAAAAATGGTGGTGGAACCATAAGCCTCAGCCTTAGCTTACCTAAACTATATGCAATTGAAAAGTCAAAGTGGAAAAGTGCTGTTTCAGGTTACAAAATTACTTTTTTCGGAACTCTGTTATATAATGAAGAAAATTTGTCTTTGTGAAAGCTATTAATATCCGATTGATCTATATGTCTGAAAATTATTTTTACTGATATGTAAATCACACTTTTAAGTCTTAGGTTAATCTTTTTCCTATATTCCTTTTCTATAGAAAGGTGACTATCTGTACAGCTTCTCTTTAAAGGTGCTTTTCATGTTAGGGGTAGAATGAGTGATTAATGCTTAGCATATTTTTAACTGTTACTAAATAGCTGCATGAAAATGTAGAAATAATTAAATCTGTCATTCCAACCATACAATTACAAATACATCTTCATTGATTCTGCTTTCATGTTAGAAGGCATTTTTGCCTTCTCCATCTGAACCCAGCTTCCAACTTCATACACTCCTCCCAAAATTCAGGTTGAAAGTGTCAGGAGAGAATTTCCGTCCCTACTTCAACTGCACCATATACTGTTTCCATTAGCAGTGCTTTTTAGCTGAACTTTTATGGCACAGAAGTCAGCAAGCAATGCTGGTGTTGCAAACATTTGAAGTTGTGTGGTCACATTGAAATATTACGAAGTTGCTTTATTTTTTTTTTCACTGTGGTATGATTTGAGTATGTCTGACAGTGCTGTAATGAGAGGACACTGTGATCATTTGACTTGAGTATTCCGAGGGATAGGCATGGATACAGCCAAACAGAAAAAGGGATGAAAGAAAATATGAAACCTATGTTTTAAAAAATACTTATCTGGAAGTGGGCATGTAAAGCTGTACCTGATGAAATCAACAACTAATAGTAGGCTTTGTATTTCTTTTCATTGGCATTTAGAACAATTCACAACAGGTAAATTTGCTTGCTGCAGATAAATCTAGAATAGGAACTCAGAAAGACAGACAAATGCCAGCTGTAACCTTAGCTTATCACTTAGATTTCATGCTGAATTCACACTCTCTTCTTCTGCAAGTAATACAGTGTCATTGTTTTGGTGGCAAAGACAGTTTAACACACTCCCATCCCACACCTCCCAGCCATTTGTTCCTGGCCCTGCAACACAAAAAATCCCCCTGACCTTACCAGTTGTGGTGATAAAGCTCTTTGAGGAACTACACTGCAAAAGGCTCATAAAAATCCTGCAAGTTTAGACTAATCCTACCACTAAAATAGTCTCTCTGTTAAGCATAAATTTCAAAACCAGAAATCTGTTTTTGTCTACATGCACCTTGACAAAGAATTTTGTTAGAGAAATTGAAAGGAAAGCAAACCACATTCAGGAATCAGTGGCTGGACAGGAACTTCCTTCATAAGCCATCTTTACACCCAAAGCCAACATATGGGGTAACTGTGCCTACGTTTCCTCTTTTACACCTGGAAACCGCATGGCATTTCTCTCCTTTTTTACCGAAGCATGTCAATGTTCCCATTACCTTTAGTGAAATTAAACCAATCCTTAACTTCAAGAATATTTTTATAGGCTAAATCTGGGCCTAGTCTTTCTGGGAAGAGATCTGAAAACTGATGTACTCATCAGTAAAATTAAGCTGTAACCTTGACCATCTTACACACTTAGTTTGTAACAAATACAACGGTGAGATATATATTAAAAGCAGCAACAAAACTATGGGAGGCAGGGTAAGCTTGCGCTGGAAATATTTTACTATAAACTTTGAGACCTTGGTGAGGTACAAGGCCCTAGTATTTGAAGGAACTTCCCAAGTGGATTAATACCTCTTTCAATGTATATGAACTCCATTATAAAGAAAAGGAAAGTAAAGCTTACCATGCAGCTGTACTTCATCCAGGGGGCATGGTAAAGTATACCTCCCTAACATGTGTCCAGGGCTATGAGTAGGTGGGTTAAAAAGTGCCTCAAGAAAAGATGAAGTGTGACAATGTCTCCCACATTCCATCTTTCATGATGCAAATCATGAAGCACAAAGTGCCAGCTAATTCACTGTAACTGACTACAGAACTACAAAGGACTTACAATGATTTATTAAAATTCTTTTGCTAGAATGTCTTCCTCTTCAAAACCATTAATCTCTGTTTCATGTAAAGCTGAGACTTGCCTTTGGTTTATTTTCATAAAGTTAAGCCACTCTGCAGTAAAACACTACTGTTAACAATTACAGTGTGCTTAGCAATGCTAAAAATATGCACTAAAGATATAATTGTGGGTGTACAGTTCATATAATAAAAGGACTCCACAAAGAGATTTTCAGACATTTTATTTATCTTCATAGTAACTGAAAGGTTACCAACCAAGAATGACATTAACAGGCATTTACAGCAATGAACTGTCTACCTTTGTAGCCACAAAGGTACCTGGATGATTAATACCGCATTTGAATGGGTCCACAGAAAAGAGAAGGGAGGCTGGCTAAAGAGCAGTAGTATCTAAAGTCAGACTTTTTTTTTCTTTTATAGAATTTCCATACATAGGGAAGTAGCAGACTAATTTTGAAAGGAATAGCAAGAAGTTCACATACAAGAATGTGTTGAAAAATCATTCGCTTTGATAGATGTCTAAATGCAGAGACAGGAACCTAAAATAGACGATTTAGGAGGCTTGTGGAGTTTGGAATTTATTTTTTTTTTTAGCAGGCAGAGCAGCCATACTTTTTGAAAATATAGCATTGATTGCTGAGATAATTTACTTCTTCAGAAATCCAATCAGAAAAGTGAAGGGTAGAGAAATTAAACTTGACATTAATAAATTAAACTGTGTTGCTATATTGATATTTTTCATAAAATTATAATGACCTTATTTTTTGAATTGAAATAAAAATAAAAACATCATATTATCTTAAATTAGAATACTTTCAGTGTTTGTTAGTATTGTTTTGTTTGGTAATACAGTGTAAATTATGTCAGAATAAAATATAACTATGGTAATAATATTTTTTTTGCAAGCTTGGTAAAATGGTAAATTCTGATGTTAAGTTTAACAAATTTTCTTGCTGCAAGCTACAGAATTTAAGCCTTAATGCATAAAGCTGGAGAAACCTTTAGAAAATAAACTGACAAAACAGATAAAAGAGGTATAAACATTGTAAGAGTAGTTCCTCCAAAGTCTCCTGAAAAGTCACGCTAATGGACACTACGGCACACACCTTCTATCAAGCAACATTAAAGATAAACATTAAGTTTAGCAATGAAGATCATTAACTATTCTTGATATTTGACTAAGGAAATTCATTGCATTAGTCAGTAATTTCAGTATGACTGGTCATATAACTAGCCAAGTTAAAAAGTAGTAATTGGATCCTATTTAGTCTAACCTGATCTGACCAAACAAAAAAGACTCTGGGCTGGAATGTTATCTAAAGCTACATCTTGTAGAAAGCTACATCCTGAAGCTTCTCTACAGATAAAATCCCTAGGTAAGTATCCCCACGAAACTGCTACAAAGTCACCAAGATTATCACCAATGCACAGAACCAGAGACACCAGTGGCAATGGGACAACTCACTTGGGCAAGGGCTGGTGTTTAAACAACCATGGTACACAGCTAAAAAGCAATGGCAAGAAAAAAAAAAAAATCTTCACAGACATGAAAAATGTTTTCTCATTATAAATAAACATTAAATCTATTATTGGTGAACTGTAAGATGTTCAACAAGCTATTATATCCTGAAACAGTATTGTTTTGGTGTTCGATAGAAAACATAAGGCCATGAGATTTGCTAGACCAATCTCATGTGTCACAGATCGCTAGAGTGCATCCCGTTAAACCTGTTTTTAAACAGGAACATACACCAGACTAAAACTTTGCTCATGTTATGCTAAAATGTGTGTTCTGGCAGACCAACATATATCTTGGTTTGGTAAACAGAATGTAGAGGCTGAGAATTTGGACTGAATTTAAAAGGGATGAATGGATTATCTGCATGACGACTTGAGCCTTTACGTTACTCTGTAGGAATAAATAAGGAAAGTAAGCCAAAATACAAAGAAAAGGCAGGTTAGACAGGGAAAAAAAGTCTTTGATCCATTGGAGGTTAGTTTGACCTGGTAAAATGGTATGGATAGGAACAGCAGACAGGAATTCTGTAAATGCTGACGAATATTTTTTGACAATACTAGTCATTTACCTAATTACAGGGCTCATTGAGCTCTAGCTGAGGACTAATTATCCTCCTCACCTGTAATATCTGTCTACCTTGAGGCTGATAAACAATACAATCCTCACATTACTCCTGTGAAATACAGAAATGGGGAGAAATTTTATTTATTTTTTATTTCTGTGTGCTTGACAAACTAAAATAGTGTCAGTGATTTGAGCAGGATTGCATCAGTTAAAACCCACTTAATATAACTTGGCTGCATTTCTATTCTACTAGGCATGAAGACACCTTTTCTCTATTAATACAACAGTTAAGCAACTGTGCATAGTATTTTCCCCAGACTCTTCTGCAGTGTCTGATAACTTGCTTACATCTGTCAGTTGCTAGTTATCACAAGACATTAGTATATAAAGTCTCATGCCAGTAATCTGTTTATCCTCATCTCTGAAAGCAAATTTTCACTGCTATTGCATTACCAAAAAAATACACTAAAACAAAGCTTTTCTACCCAAAACTCCTGGCTTGTTACTCACCATTCATTTCAAGTATTTGAACTGTGGATAGTTTGTTTGAACATACAAGTCACAAAGTATTTTTCTGTTCTTAGAATGTGTTGCAAGAAAGTTTTTAGAGTGAATACTGAAAATTGTCAAAGCTTTCAATTAGACTGAAAAGAAAAGCTGATGCAGCAAACTTACAAATTGCTTTAGAAAGATTCCAAAAAGTGTTGGGTGAACAATTGTGTGCAAAGCCCCTATATTTAGCAGATCAAAGAAACTACTAGTGTAAGTTTCTTCAACCTGTCCTGTGACATGCCCCAGACATTTAGGTTGATTCCTGAAGAATCAATAAGCATTTTTATGCCTTAAAGAGACTCCTAGCTGGCTGTCCTTAGAAGGAAGAACACTGCTGATTTTCCTATTACATTTCTTTTCTTTATTATCCACAGATACCTGGATGATCAGTCAGGTCCTATATGACAGCAGGCACAGCAGGAAGTTATTGAAAATGCAGATGCCTAAAGACACGAAGACAACCACGATTCTTTTACTTCCCCACCCCCACCTACCAACTCCCTTGTATAAGAGGTCTGCAAAGTCCTGTACCATCAAAAAAAGGAGTTTGGGCTATTGATATCTTTGGGGACATGCTAAATCACAGTAGTTTTCCTCTATCCACAGTTAAATAGAAGTAAAAATAATTTTCCCATGACTCTTTCTTGCTCTCCTCAACACTCAATCTCCCATTTTCCAAATTTCAGGCAGCAAAATTCAACTTTGTTTATGTTCTTAGAAGCTCTGAGCTGATGGAACCAACTAATTTCAGTGTTCACAGAGTAAATACAACAGATGGTAATAGCTGTGGGACTTCTTATTTGCACTGTCTTAACACCAATCTTCAGCCAAACGCCTATTCTGTGCAAACACAGAACTGTGAAATGGTTCCTTGTCCCATGTATTCTACAGGGTTACCAAGAAGCAATGAACATTAACCTAAATAGAATTTCTGTTTTCATGGCCAATTTGCTACACACAGCCAAACTGCCTTGTTTACTGTTATCTGGGGCAATTCATCTAAGCTAGATTCCTTTTCCCCAAGTCCTTCTTTTTCCACCAATGTAAGTTATACCTTAAAACAGTCATTACGAATTGAAATTGCATCCATTACCAAACTAAAGAAGACTACTTCTTCAAAATATTTTTCAAAGTTTTAAATCTCTTTTTAACATATAAGAAAGATGGTTTGGGTTTTTTGGTTGTGAGGGTTTTATTTATTGATTGATAGGTTTTGTACTGCAGGTTGGCAGTTATCAAGCATATACACTGGGACAGCTTGATAGCAGACAAAAATCCACTTGAAAGAACTGTAATAAAGTCTGAGTTACTAGCATGAGTTATCTAGAAGAGATACATAATAACCACGGAATATGTAATATAAAATATTAGATTATATTACAGAGGAAAATCAAATACTGTTCCTGTCTTTAGAACAAAAAGATACCAGTGCAAAACAAATAATCTATTAAAGAAAGAAATATTTTTCCCTTGATATTTCACTTTCATTGGTTTTTCTTATGCTGACTAGGTACCTGAAAACCTTCAAAGTGTAACCTAAAAGCAGTGTTAACGCTAGCAGCTTTTTATGGTTTACAACACTGATACAGCAGCTTTATTGCTGGTTTTAGCTTTATATGCCACAAATCACGCTGTTTTTGTTAACTGGGAGTTGTTCTTTCTTAATTCATAAGAGAAGTTACACTACTTGGAGAGCCTTTCAATGCTGCCATATTTTTAGGGGATCTCTTTTCTTTGGTTTTCTGTGATATACTTGAATGTTGTTAGTCTGACTGTGTATCTGGTTGTCCACTCATTCAAAAGGGGATCCTAAGCAGTCATTTCCTCTTAATGGCTGGAACACACCAACTATTCATAGGATTCAAAGCATATGAACATTGTGTCCATGATTAGTAGGAAAATTGGTGAGTTTAGCTGTTAACAAAATTTTTCTTCTATCCTAGCTTTTGCTTGCTTACCAATGACAAAACCTGCAAATAATGAGTCAACTAGCAAAAGAACAGAAATCTCTTCTACAGTTCACTAAAAGCATCATTAAATGTGATATTTTCAGGAAAGAAAGGAAGATAAATCAAATAAACTTACTATCTCTTTTATGGTAAACACTGATATTTTTCTTGTTTTGGCTGCTTCTTCCTCTTTTTTTTCTCTAAGATTCCACCAATTCTTCGGCCAGTCGATATACACTTTTACCTTCTACCCATGTTATAGAAATCTTTATTTCCTACTTACTTTCCTGAAACCTGTTGTTTCTCCATGGTTAAGCACAGTTGTGGTACCAGGCTAAATCACTGCTGCACAGTTTATAGTTCTCTGTAAACATCTGAAGTCATAGTTTTCCCTCAGTGATCTTTTCTCTTTCATTCTTCAGATATTTGTCTAGACTTTCACTTCTTTTGGATTTCCTTCATTTTCCACTCCTAATGAAGTACTTATAAGCTAACAAAGGGAGTAATAGACCAAAGTACAGAAAAGCTGGTTAGAATAGTTACTGCCTTCCATCAGTTTCCCCATATGATTCCTTGTTGCAAATTATTTTGGAATCTACTGATGGAAAGAATCATTAATTGCTGTATTCTATGGGGGTTTTGTGTATTTTTTTTCTCCCCTGCCCACGCCCACCACCCCTTTCATAATGATCCAACAAGCTGTTTCCTACTAGCATGCCCACAGTTTCATGCAACCCACTCGCCCCTTGATAACTACCAAAAGCAGGGTCTGGTGTTGGGGGAGAGAATAAGAAGGGGGTGCAGTGGAGAAAACAGTTAGGGATTCAAGAGAAATGAATCAATCAAGAGAAATGAAATTCAAGGCCTTTTTACCTGAGACTGCTAAATCTACACTTCTTACTTACTTGCCCCACCAAAACATCCTTTTCTTAATAAGCTGCCTCACCTCACTCAGAATGTAGCTTATATTGGTATACTGCTATGAAAATGCTTATAATATTACAACATAAATACAAAACCCTAATGCTCTGGAACTAGAAGAAAAGATGAATAAAAAAATATGTGAGCCAACCCACACAGCATAATATTTTTTAGTTCTAATTTTTTCCAGTATTATATCTAAGTGAAATGCGTATACTTCAGGGGTATCTTCTATTTCTAAAGTGCTATACACAACCACAAGAATAGACAAATAACAATAAATAAACGTATAGCCATTACTTGGTGTCTTCAGGTATTATACATTTATCAAAGCAACGTATAAACTTGGCTAAATCTGTATCTGAATCAAAAGTTCATACTCTGCTGAACTGCAGACTCTGAGGTGATGAATCCTGATTCCTGACCTAAATCAGACCTCAGGCTTTCCAGTTGAGCTACCATTAGGTTTTATTAGCTCACATTTCACTTTTCATCCTGACTGCAAAAATAAGAGAGAAAAGTGTTATTGCTAACCAGATTCACACATGCCATGAGTTCTGTTACTGAAGATTTCTCATTTTATGGCTGTAGGTTTAAAAATATGGTATGCAGCCCCATTGTCAGCTGAGAATATACTGCCCCAATCATTAAGCATGTTGTATGTAGCTGCTCTTTTCAGTGCGTAACCTAACTCTGTGGGGGACTGCATTAAAAGTCACCGTGAAGATGTGCAATAGTAGCTAGAAGCACATCACAGAAATGACATTTCCTTAAAAACAAAGGTCATACGGTTTGTTCACTCCAGGGAAAAATTGCAGAGGCCTCCAGCACTGCTTTTGTGCAGCTTTTTCATGGCTTCATAGCACAGAGAAGCCAACTGCAGAATTAAAAAGTTCCTATTCTCCTGAAATATTTCCATTTTTCAAACAGGCATTTGGTTACTTTAAAACCTGTGTTTTAACATTAACATTTCTCTTGTATAACACATGGCAGTGGATTTTCTGAGCCACTGAACAAATATGCCATGTGACAACTGAGGGAAAAGCAAGGGTTGAGAACATGGGGGGATTGGTTATTACAAATGTAAGCAGGCAGCATGTAGAAAGGCAAAAAATAACCATTTTTGCTGCATAAAGCAGCACTTCAAAGGAAACATAAACACATCTGCACTTTATGCCTTGTGCATTATACAAAACAAAAATACTACAAAACTCTGCTGAGAGACTCTAAAAAGGTGCATAATTAACACCATTACATTCACTTAGTCTACATCAGTAGCATTCTCTTTGACCTCCTTACAACACGAGTATAATGGAATCTACATTGGTCAGGTACATACTGATCTTTTAGAGGGAAGTGTAATTAAATTAAGAATAGGTCTCTTCTCCATTCAAATATTCATACTTTTTTTTTTTTTTAGTTGCTTAAACTGTTATGCTTCTCTTTTCTGACATTTCACTTTGTAAATTACACTGCCTCAGACTTCTAGGGGTGATTTCAAAGTAAACGTAAAAGGTTGTAAACAGATTTTCACAAGGTGTGAGCCTGAGTCTAACAATCATTTCTGGTGTAAGTCAATTGGGCTGATATCAGTAGAATCAGAATTGCAGTGGGGTTTTCAACCAAATGATTTCTTAGATGCATCACCAATAATATATAAAATTATATTTTATATATATATAAATCTGCTCCTTTTAAACAACAGTTTTCCCATTAATTTTTTCTAGAAGTATCTCTTTGCATAACATGTGAATACCTTGGAACCACTGTTACACAGATTTATGAACTGACTAGGATGAACGAAGCTATTGGTTATCATTTAGCAGCACTGGTTTCCCAGCACAAAGAATAAATACATCCACAGTGATCTGCATACCTCTACAAATAAGCTGACTATTCTGGCATGCAGGTGCTTCAGATGGTACCTATAAAACTGCAGGCCAGTATTTCTATATCTCAGCATGTTTTTTCGCTTTTTGGGTGTTGTTTGTTTGTTTTTCCTAGAAGCTCTTGAAAAATATTGCATTATGATGTCCCTGTTGTACAGTTTAATTTCTATATATTGAGTTTGTATGACAACACGTTTAACCTGTATGAGGGTTTTTGCAAAAACATTTTGAAAAATCAACTAGGGCATCATCTGTACAGTTTCCAGCTTGTTTGTTTGTTTGTTTGAGCTATTTGTCTGTAAGTGTTTTCAGAGAATGCAAATGCTGTCATTAAACAATGGTGGCAAAACACAAGGCATCTTGTGCAGATACTTGAATATAGATTTTCATTATTCAATTATACAAAGCCACCTGGCATGATCATTTCCCAAACAGGAATCAGATGACAGATCAACCCTTAGAAGACACTAATTGGTGCAGGATGGTTTTACAGTGTACCCACTAATCCAAGAGATGTAATCATACACCCATAGAGGAGGCTTTAGAGACCTGAGTTTCACTTGCCTTTTGTCTATTGGATTACAAACTCATCTCAGGCAAATTACTTCTCTGCAGTGAGATTCAAATTACCATATCTAAAATTGAATTCTTGATATTTTTCTGCTTTTTAAATTGCTTTGACTTGTTTGGCTCAAAAGCAAAACACAGAAGTAGAGTTAATAATGTCCACTCCATGTACCCTATTGTTTCACAGATTCCGTTTTGTTTTATTAACTGTGGTTTAGAGTAATATAATCTGTATGATGTTACAGACAACAGCAAGAAAAGATACATGCACAGATTTCACTTACTGCATTTACTGCAATTACTATTTGAGTCAAAACACTCCTAGCTATTTACTTCTTGTTTGCTATTATATTACTCAAACAGGTTGTGCATAGATTTTTTTTTTTCTTTTCTTTTAAGTCTCAGTAAAGGAAACCCATACAACTACGATTCATCTTTGCCACAAAAAATCTTTTACACATCAGGAAACAATTTGTATAGTATTTTTTCCCTGCTAAATTCTCCCTGTCCCTCAGATATCCTACATGTAGAATTTAGGTAATGTTTAATTTAAAGTTTTGTTGCATATTATTAGTATACATAGGACATAGGAATATATCTAATATGAATTATGTATCACTAGGCTGGTGTGCAGTTATTCAAGAGCATGCCTGAGTTCTCTGCATCAAATTATAACATTAATAAAAACATCTGTGAAATGCTTTTGTTATTTTTCAGTTGTACCTCTGTTCTTTAAAAAAACAATAACATCAGAATTGTCCTGATATTTTTCGATAAAATCATTAGTTTGAGTCTTTAAATATGTTGATATTGCTTAGTTTTGTTTTTTAATTTAACACTACTTGTTCCTCTTCTGAGAAAAAGCCTACACTCAAAATATTTTGCTGTTAGCTTCTGTTTTGATTATCATTACTGGCTTTTTGTGGGGTAGAAAAGCTGATAGTCCATATCAAGAATTAAGTAGCATTTTTTTTTGTTTTAAAGAAAGAAGACAAATTATTACCTTGAAGAGGCAGAGCCAACCTGCAGCTACCAAACCCAGATGTGCAGACCACATGAGCATAGCAAGAATGCTATAGACAGTAGAGAGGCCATGGCCTAAGCACTGCATTAATGGTTATCATGTAGAGAAATGAAGGCAGTGGGTTGTTTAGCATTGATAATATGCAGCTGTGGCCTTGCCTCAAAGGCAGTGGGTTGATTAACATGGACAATGTGCAGTTGTAGCTCGCTCCTGCTAAACAGTTAAATAGCACTGAGGATGGTGAGAGAGGTGGCTGGATGGAGGAGTAGCAGTGTGGTCTGGCCTCTGGAGGTGAAACAGTATGGGTAATAGAATCTGATAGTAAAGCCTTCTCACAGCCTTGTAGCTTGCTTGTGCTGCAGCAATTGATGCCCCATTTGAGGCTCCTACTCAGGACCTTCAGATTATGAGACTGAGTGTAATGAGCAGTGATGGCTGTGCTGGGGGATATTTGTAGTTCTGAGTGGTGATGGCAGTGCCCAACATAGCGGAGACAGGTGGGGATAGCCTGTGGGCTGGATCATGTTAAGACAGGTGGGGATAGCCTGTGGGCTGGATCACATTGAGACAGGTGGGGATAGCCTGTGACCCAGATCACATTGGTGTAGGTGGGGAGAGCCTGGGGATCTGGATCAGATACTGGTAGAGGAATCTGAGGTGGAGTCAAGCATGAAAGCCAAGGATTTCTGCTAGAACATCTCCAACAGAGTCTTCCTAAAGTACTCTGAAGTTAACCTGGAATGTGATGATAAAAGCCTTGTTGCAGCTGGCTAGTTTGGATAGTGCTGTGATGTTATCACACCTTTATCTACAGGTGGTCAAGTTTTCTACAATTTTTTTGAAAAGATATCAAAGAAGAACTAAAGAATAAAGAAGTGCTTTTCCATACGTGACAGAAAATGTAATGATGAAAAATTCAACAAGCTTGGGTTGAAACAACACAACTGATGGAAGACCGTCAGGAATCAATATGTTTGGTGCAAATGTGAAATAATCAGTAGAGCTGGAACAGTTAAGTATTATTTTATTTTTATTTTTCCTCTCCCCTTCTTGTCACGTAAACTACATTTACCTCTTCCTAAACCTTTTCCTGTCTTGGCTTCAAATCAGCCCCTGGACTCTCCCATTACTGATGCAGGCAAATTCTTCCAGACCCCCAGGCTTCTGCTGCAGTTAGTCCTTTTACTTTGATCTCCAAATTTTGCATGAGCCTAGCTAGACTCTAGACTCCTCTGGGCAGCAACACTGTACAAAACACAATGCTGAGACTCAGTAAATACTAACATTCTATGTGAAATAATTCTTACAGCCCAGATTTATGTTATAAAATATGAACTACTATCTTGAGACATACAGAAAAAAATGGAATGTAGCAATACAAGACAAATTCTATTATGGGGGAAAAAATGGCCAACACCCCCCCCCCCCAAACAACCCACAAAATCAAACCGACAGAGAAACAACAAACCAGCAAACAAAGAGCTCTCAAAATTCAAATAATATTTTTGGAAAATAGGAAAAAGAAATTGAGATCTTTAATTCCCATGTTAATGCCTTGCTCTGCCAATTTTTTTGTCCTCCCTGCCAAACATCTTGCTAATTCATTCCCAGTTATAACATTTTGAGAAGGAAGAGGTACATTTGTGTTAAATTCCATATCTAACAGTATTAATAACCGGTAGTGAATTGGGCTCCTACCCTAGAATATTTTCTTTTTCTGATCACCTGGTCCAAAATCTCATCTGCTGTCCTGCTTCCCATTTTTAAAAGTCCTTTTCCTGCCTCTGTTAAGAATTGAACACCTTTCTTCCTATTTGAGGTAACTTGCAGACTATAATTTGTTACAGATATTTAGTTATACAGTGTGAATCCTGAACACACACTGCAGCTAAGATTTCATCTGTTGAGATTTGTCAGATGGGATTTCAAGGGCCTAAACATCCGAGACGCCCAAGTATCTGAGACATCTGCATCAGACTGTGACATATGATGTAAAACCTTGTGAGAACTTGTGCTGTCCTGGGCTAGCAGCTGGAAGTCTGGTAAAATTTCCTACAGCCATGGATGTCATACTACACAACCCTGCTTTACTAATGCCTAAATGCTCACAAGGTGAGAACCAAACATGATTCTTCCACGAAGGGCAGCAAAAGGCAGAGTTACATTAAAAAGTATACTTCTTAATGTCTTTTTTATAATTTGAACATATGTAATACAACCGTGTGAGATACATATGTCTACATTAGTCTAAGGAAGTTAGAAATAAGCATCAGTTAGTTCTGCTTCCTTCTAAAGCAGGGTTTAACTGCATTTATACTTATTGTTTAAAAAATTGAATTAAAAAAATAAATTGTCCAATCAATCTTCACCTGGTTATGCAATTTTTCATCACCTTATTTATTATTCAAAAGTCTCCCATTTCATTACAGCCAGGAAGGTGTTACTTTCTCACATCCTTAACTAAACTGAAGTCCAGAATATTTTTGTGCATACTTTATTCTAAACACATGAGTCCCAATGATGTTAGTGATGCAGGTGCATAAAATTGAGCACATGTAGACATCTTTCCAGGATTAGAACATATATTTTACAGGTTATGAAATGACAGAGAACTAGCTAAGCAGGAAAAAATATTTCTTCAGCATAATATTTTTTTTCCTTTTCACACCGAATGGAATTAGTTATGTCTACGGAAATATGGATTTTTTTACCATTATAATAAACCTTTTTCTGGTCTTTGACCATCAGCTTTGGTCTCTCGTGATCTGGAAATGGCTAATATTTTGCCCTGCTGCCATAAATGTATTGTAAAGCAGAGATACTGAAGTTGAAATTTAGTTAGAAATACATAATAGTTTCAGCAACTTATAAGGAAGGATCAAATATGTTATATCCACTTATGTTGTTTACAACATTATAAGAAGAAAACTTCAGTGGAATTTTAAGTCTGTTGTGGGAACAGACTGATTAATCAACCATAACTTTAACAGAGTCCTTTAGCAGCCTTGGCATCCAACCTTGATGTGTTTCAATTAACTTTTAGACATTCCAAAGCCAATTGTTATAACAGTATAAGTTAAAAAAAAAACCAGACACTGTTTGAACTGGCAGAGTCAAAGCCAAAATTGAGACAGTGTTAATATGTTTGTTCCACAATCTTAGGTGTATGACCAAGTGAAACCAGAAGCGTAAGCATGCAAAGTGGGGTGACAAATATGACAATATTTCTGGCAAAGGAAAATAAGACAAAGCTAGCAGTGGTCAGTCTCAGGCAGGAAGATTTTTTTTTTTACATCCAAATCAATTTAGATTTGACTCTGCTTCCACACCTTGGTAAATTGATAGTAATTATTCTGAAGTCAGGTGTAAAAACAATATGGAAAATAGATAATTACTTCAGCTATATGATACACTTCAATCTCCTTAATTATCTCTAGAGGTCAGATTATGCTTAATTTTCTAAGGTGAGCAGTAATGAAAGGGCAAGAGATGTGTTTACTTTGTCATGCTTAGCTTCTCTTAACACTAACCATTGTAGCAGTTAGCAATCCCAACTTACATGGTGATGCACAGCTGTATGGCAGCTTTAGTCAGTAGACTAATCAAGCTACAAATGAGCACAGGACCAATTATCTAGTTCCTCTTTCTTGACCTAGAGTCAAAATTATTAAAATCATCTGAGGAGATTCAGGAAATTTGTGCAGTTTGAATGCCACATGTCTCGTGCTTAGTTATCTCTCTACTTACTGATGTGATCAGACTCTACATACATAGGAGTTGCCTTATCAATTTGAGTACAAATTAAGTTTAATTTTTCTGGGGGTGGGTGGGTTGTTTTTTGGTGGTTTTTTGTTTGTTTGGGGTTTGGTGGGGTTTATTTTATAATGGTTTAATTGAATAAATAGCATTCTTCACATCTGCATTTATTTTCCATCCATTTCTCTCACTTGAACTACATACCTGACTTGTACCATAAAATTCAGTGTGCTAAATTTGTTGAAAGCCTTTTGTATCACCTGCAAATTCTCAGTGTACTAGTGAAATAAAGAATTTTCAAAGAGGAGATGTAGCTTCTGCTCTAGAAGTATAGTTTCAAAGTGTCAGAGCCTTTATTAGCAATTTCCAAGGTTTTTTTAAGTAAAATCTGGCAATTTTTAAGCCTGTAATCTTGTAAAGATTTCTTTCTATATTATAAACATATAGAAACTGCTTCTCATGTGTGTGACTGACCAATAAACCCCTAATAAAATGGAAGAAGGCTCAGTGGAGATAGGCAAAGATGACGTGCCCATGAAGCTCAGAGATAATTCTGCCTGTGACTGACCACAGCTGTTGCAAAGATGCTGACTTCCTCTCAACACAAAGGGGACCAGAGGTTAACTTTTGCTTTAGATAAACAGCTATGTCAGTTGAGTGGATCAGCTGGTGGCATAAATGTTTCTCCCTGAGTTTATTAAAAGAGACTGAATTTATCCCTGAGGTAGCCAGGCCAACATGGGGGAGAAGGATGTGAATATGTGGCTCAGCCCAATGTAGGGTATGAAAACTAAACAATTAACAAAAGAATTTTAAAGAGAGCAATGGGCATAAACCCACATATTCCTTCCCAGCGCCTGGGGGATGCCCAGCATCACATCAGTGAACATATTATAGAGACTGGTAACGGAATGCCTGGGGTACCCCTCGAAAGTGCCTCTACACTAACACACACAGTATGGGGAACAAACACAGAGTTAGAGATCTGTGTGCAGTTACAGGTCTACAATCCTGTTTGGATCATGGAAACATGGTGGGATGGCTCCCATGAATGGAGTATTGCAACGGAGGGACACAGGACAAGATCAGAAGACAAGGAGGGGTAGTTGCTCTATATGTAAGTGAGCAGCTGGAGTGAATACTGGGTGATAGATGAGGAGCTGGCTGAGATGAAAGAGAGGACAGGTAAAGAGAACATTATAGCGGGTATCAGCTATAGGCCACTCTGACCAGGAAGAACATGTGGATGAGGCCCTCTATAGACAGATAGAATCAGCCTCACATTCTCAGGCCCTCGTCCTAATGGGGAAATACAACCGCTCCAATATCTGCTGGAGGGACAACACAGCTGGTCATAAACAATCCAGGAGGTTCCTGGAGTGCATAGATAATAACTTCCTCCTCCATGTGATAGAGAAGCCAATGGGTTGAAGTGCTTTGCTGGATGGCATAGTCATCAACAATGAGGGGCTGCTTGGGGATGTGAAAATCAAAGGCAGGCTTGGCTGCAGTAGCCATGAGATAGTGGAGCCTGAGGGCAGGGAGTAGCATGAAAAGCAAGCTCACAACCATGGACTTCAGGGGAGCAGCCTTTGGGCTTTCAAGATCTGCTTGGAAGAGTCCCATGGCATAAGGCCCTGGAGGGGAAAAGGTGGTAAGAAAGCTAGTTAATATTTGAGGATTATCTCCTTAAGGTTCAGAAGCAGCAAATACAAAAATACAAAGTCAGGCAAAAAAGCCAGGAGTCTGGCATAGATGAACAAAGAGCTCGTAGCCAAACTCAAACACAAAAGAGAAAATATACACATGGTGGAAGAAAGGACAGTTCCTGAACAGAATATGGAGACATTTTCCGAGCAACCAGAGATAAATTTAGGAAAGCTAAAGCCTAAATGGAACTGAATCTACCCATGGATGTCAAAAACAACAAGCAGGGCTTCTATAAGAACATAGGGAAAATGTAGGGCCATTGCTCAATGAGATGGGGGATGTGGTTGCACAGGACATGGAAAAGGCTGAAGTATTGAATGTCTTCTTTGCCTCATTCTTTACTTAGTAAGACTGGCCTTCAGGAATCATAAGTCCTAGAGACCAGAGGGAAAGGTGGGAGCAAGAAAGGTGTACCCTTGGTGGAAGAGGATCAGTTCAGGGAATATTTAAGCAAATTGGACACACGTAAGTCCATGGGCCTTGATGGGATGCTTCCATGAGTGCTGAGGAAGCTAGCAGATGTCACTGTGAGGCCACTCCCAGTAGCCTTTGAATGATCATGGCAATGGGGAGAAGTACCCAAAGACTAGGGGAAAGCAATTCTTATTTTCAAGAAGGGCAAGAATAAGGACCCAGGGAGTTACAGGCCAATCAGCCTCACCTCAGTCCCTGGGAAGGTGATGGACAGAGCTGGGACTGTTTAGCTTAGAGAAGACTCAAGAGGAACTTATTAATGCACGTAAATAACTGAAAGGCAGGTGCAAAGAGGACAGAGCCAGATTCTTTTCAGTGGTGCCCAGTAACAGGACAAGAGGCAATGAGCACAAATGGAAACACAGAAGCTTTCTCCTGAACATCTGAAAACACTTTTGTAAGGGTAACTAAACACTGGTACAGGTTGCCCAGGGAAGTTGTGGAGCCTCCATCCTTGGAAATATTCAGAAGTTGTCTGGATATGGTCCTGGGCAACTGGATCTAGGTGGCCATGCTCAAGAAGAGGCTTGGACCATATGGCCTTCAGAGGTTCCTTCCAACCTCGACCATTCTGTGAATCACATTAGTATTGAGAGTGACCTGTATATTGCAATTACTGTATTTTGTTAAGTGTAAAGTACATTTATAGTGTGTTTTCTGTATATTTTGTATCACACTGCTAAATCAAAATTCCCATGTAATATAAAATATATTAAATTAAGTACATTTCATGTCAAACATTACACTCTCCATGTGCAGAACATTTAAAAGAACCTGGCTGAAGAGTATTGGACTGTGGCTATTTGTCATAAAGATCCCTAACAATAGTTCTTGCAAGCAGAGATCATTAATTTTACTATAATGTCTGCGGTACACAAAAAGCTAATTCCGTGTAGAAGAATTAAATACTCACAAACTCTGCAACAACACATTTGGTAGTCCTGAATTTTATTGTCCCAAACTCACTCTGATATGTATCTTAATGACCAGGGTTATAATGTCTTCTTCTCTACTTCAATACTAAGTGAGTTTTTTTGAGGAAAATATTATGTATTAGTATGTAATAATTTTTTTGCTCTTTTTTTTTTTTTTTTGGTTCCTCAATCCCAGACAGCCTGGATAGCCTATGTGTTTATTTCCTATATAAACCCACAAAAAGCAGTGAAACAACCACAGAATGTAGGCTTACAATAATTAATTTCCACTTCAGAACAGGTAAAAATCAGGTCCCTTTTATCTCCTATTATCTGTCTTTGTTAGAATCCCATTGTTACCAGCAATTCTTTCCAAAGATGGATTTAACTGTGGAAAAAACTGATGTTGGCATGAACTTTTTTTTTAAAAAAAAATATTTATCTAACTCAAATATCCCAGCGCTATTAGCATTAAAATATATGTGATATATATATTTTAATGAGGAATAGAACTTTTGTCAAAACCTATCCTACCTGCTTAGCTTCCAAGAACCCCAGGGAAGATTGGTCACTAGGATTCCCCTAGGCTCCTTGGATGTCCAAGCCATAAATGGTTTTGATTTTTGCTTCTCACTGATTAAGCACATTACCTTTTTTTCCCCCAGAGCAGTAACAGCACATTTTTCATTTCTTTTTCTCATGTAATGATATAGCATTTAATATTTCCAGTTAATTTGTACTGATTAATACGTAGTTAAGTTAAATCTATTTTTCAAAGGAAAGTATGGGCATAAACATTGAAAACTATTTCATTAAGTCAGTGACCTTTTTAAAATGAATTCCTGTTGATAAAACTGGATACCACCTAAAGGCAGAAATAAGGGAAACAGAATTTACATGTGTATAGGTTTCCAAGATTGATATCCAGGAAGAAAACTAGAGGGATGGCTTACATCAAAAGCACAGGAAAAAATCTACAACATTTCTTCTAGCTCTGAGCACTGTAAAATGTACATTTTAATTTGAGTTTAGTTTGTAATAATAGCAAATTCCTAGTGTCTGGTTCATTTTAATTTCATACCCAGTAATACTGGAGTTTAGCACAGTAACTTTATCAGCTGAGTTTTGCATTTATGCAAGCATGAAACTAATGCACTTTTAAAACTTTTGCTTTCAATGGAAGGAAAAATATATTCTGGAGTAAAATACAGAAAACAGGAAACATTTTAAATATTTCCTCCTTGCATTCCAGAATCCAATAATTTAGCCACCCTATGAATCCACCGATACGAAGAAGGCTGCTAGCAGTGATCCTCTGGATTATCGTCAGACCCTCCTGGGAAAATAATCATTGCGCTAATGACAACTTTTAAAGCAAACAGTATTTCTATAAAATGAAAACTGCAGCGTTTGGGTAGTCTAGAATCTCATTTATTTATCTCAATAAAATATGCACCTTAGGACATGCTAGGTCACAGCTGAGTAATGTATAGCATTTTCCATTGTTTTTAGAAGGAATGAAAAATGACAGTGGAAAGGCTTGGGTTCATTAAAGAAAAACAAATTTGGAGCACTACAGCTCTTTATATAGAAGGAGCTTGTGATATGAGCTGACAGTTGCTTTGTTTAGACAAGTGTCATAGCTTTATTTCACTGACAAAATTTTCTGAAGTCAAGCAGGGCAATATATCTGCACACACACTAGGTAAATGATAGCATCAACAGGAAAACAACAGTTTCTTACTATGGTTTAGAGAGAAACGCCAAAGTAAATAAACTTCTTTTGCAAGGAATGGCATCACTTGTCTTAATCTGAACTTTTGCCAAAGATTAGCTGCAAATGGGATATCTGAAAGTTAGTGTCCAAATGTCTGAGTTTCCTCTTTAATTATAGTTTCATTCTCTAGCCCTCTCTTGTGCCCACAATCCTATTTGTTCTCAAAATCACATTATTAAGTATTTAAGCATTCAGCGATCTGTGCTGTGATACTGAATGGAAGTCTGCCTTCTACTTCCTTTTTCTATAGACAATTTGTATTCCTCTTTATTTGGGTCCAAATATGACTCCCAATGTACAATTTCTCCTTGTATGAATCAGTGTCTTCCTGAAACAGATTGTAAAGAAAGCATTATGGAAACATACAGAGGCTGAGACTGAGATTTTAGAAGTACAAGTAGAAGCAAATGAAATGAAATTACAAGATGCCATTTCAATAAAAGATACACCCAAGAATTTTTAGGAAAAATTTGTATAGATTAAGAGGATAGAAGCAAGCTTAGTGTTTTTTCATGGTAAGAAAATTTCGTACAAAAGTTAGTAGTGAATCTTGCTTCTCCAACACTGCCTGGAAGCGCTTTCAGGATTCAATGTCCTCCAACACTAGCGATGCCCTCCCAGTCTCCAGAGTGAGTTTTCCACAGCCAGTAAATGCATTTCTTCTTATGCCAGCACTGTCTGCTATCTAACACAGTTATTTTCCTTCCTGGCCATTTGCACAGAGGATGTATTTGTAGGAAGTGGCTGATTCCTGTCCCAGGCACCACTCGTCTTTGCTAGCCAAACCACGCTCTCTCATGGCCCATCTATTCTGTGCATTACAATATACAGCAGAGAACCAAAAATTTGCACCAAAAGGCTTACTATGAAATGGGGAATAATATAGCTTGTGCAGTGCTGTGCTCAGATCAGTTGTTGGATTATTAAGAGCACCCTGAGTAAAAAAAAAAAAAAAAAAAAAAACATTGGGGTGCTAGCTGACAAGAATCTCAACATAACACAGAAACATGAGCTTGCAGCCCAGAAAGCCAACTGAATCCTGGGCTGCATCAAAAGATGTCTGACCAACAGGTCAAGGGAGGTGATTCTCCCCCTGCTCTCATGAGACCCCACCTGAAGCACTGCGTCCAGTGCTGAGGTCCCCAACAGAAGAAGGACATTGACCTGTTGAAGTGAGTCCAAAGGAGGGCTGCTAATATGATCAGAAGGCTGGAACACCTCTCCCGTGAAGGCAGGCTGAGAGGTTGGGGTTGTTCAGCCTGGAGAAGAGAAAACTCCAGGGAGACCTTACAGCAGCCTTCCAGTACCTAAAGGGGTACTCCAACAAGAAAGTTGGAGAGGAATTTTGTACAAGAGCATGTAGTGACAGGACAAAGGGTTAATGGCTTTAAACTGAAAGGGGGTAGATTTAGATTAGATACTAGGTAGAAATTCTTTACTGTGAGGGTGTTGAGGCACTGGAAGAGGTTGCCCAGAGAAGTTGTGGATGCCCCATCGCTGGCAGTGTCCAAGGCCAGGTTGGATGGAACTTTGAGCAACCTGTTCTAGTAGAAGGTGTCCCTGACCATCGCAGGGAGTTGCAGCTACATGGTCTTTAAGGTCCCTTCCAACCCAAACCCTTCTATGATTCTGTGATTCTATGATTCTATAACTAGGAAGCAGGACTGAACAGCTCTGGCCTGCTGTCATGCTCCTTAGATGCCTATATTGTCCAGAAAGGTCATGAACTTGATCTGGTCACATAACATTATAGCTTTACTCTATTTCTGTTCCACTTTGAATAAATATTTCTATACACAGATGGCTAAATTGTTCATGATACATTAAATTAGGACTTTACCATTCTTGTTTGTTAAAATTCCCCTATCATAACTGGAAGTACTTGATCTGCAAACTTTGGATCTGCACACCTGGTTCACAACTTCTTTGCAACTGATAGTCAATATAGCCTTTTTTTTTTTTTTTTTTTTTTTTTTTCTTTCCCTGTTAGGTGATCAGAAAGCAGTTTCTAGCAGACATATTTGCCAGGAGTCACTTATTTCTGACTTTTTTGCCTTTTGATTGTTACTTTTCAATTATTTTGTCTAGGATACAGTCCTCAGGTCACTTAAATCTTGTTTTATTTTAAAAATTGAAAACAGATTATAAATACACTACAATATTCATACCTCATTCCCCTGGTCAACACACTGTATTCATAAACTTATATTGAACATGATTGTATTTACACTATAGAGAAAAAAAACTACAGCAATACTTATTCAGTATAATTTCCTGCTGCTTACTGTTTAGTTTAACATGCATATCGTTGTGTTTCTCCCTTTTAATATTTATTACCCTGGTTTACAAAGTCATGAAGATATGTTTGCCAGGCAGTAAGGTCCCAGTAATCTCTTTTTGTATTAAAAATATGCTTATTTCAAGAAAGTTTTATGCTTTTACCCTGGTTATGCAGACTTTAGTAGAATCTGGTACCTTTTCCTCCACAAGACTGGAAAAACAAATAAGTAAAATAAAAAATAAAGGAGGTAACAGTAAGGAGCATCCTTGTCATATTCTTTGTTTCTTCCTGTGCTTTATTGTAGTGCTTTCAAACCCTTCATTTCAAAGATAGTAGGCAAAATCATCTTTTCTTTTGCTGGTTCAAAACTATTCTTCCTCTCGGGAGGCATTTTACCCCTGTGCACAGCAACACAGCATCAGAATTACATTGCTTGTGCTTCCCGTAAAGCATTGACTGCTGGTTGGTTTTGTCTTTCTTGCCTGTTTGGCTTTTGTGTTCTCCTTGCACCCTCAAACCAGCCACCACACCCTATTCTACTTCCACATCTTGCTTTCCAGCTTTTTGAGTGTTTTCACTTAATGCCCATGTGGGCACAGTTTTTCCTCAAACCTTTGCATATGAACATCCTAAAACCCCCACATATGTACTTTCATCTGTAACAAGTAAAGAGAATGGCAGATAATTAAACTTAATTAAAAAGAAATTGAGCCATCAAAGTGTTTATATGTCTTGCTTAATGCTAGAAGTGAACCAATGAAATGGTAAATTCTTGAAACTGGCTTAAAGAGAAATCGCCCACATTTGTTTGCTTTTATTTTAATCTGATACAAAAGGGATCAAAAAACTACAGTGTCTCCTAAGCTAGACCAAACACTCCTCTGAGATATCTTTCCAAAGCTTATTATAAGATAAAGAAAACAAATATGCTTTCTTGTTTCTTCCAAAAGAAACCACCTGAACGTACCACCTGTAAGGTCATTCTGGTCAGTAAATGAGGTGCTCTTTTTAAAAAATTCCTTTGCCAAAAGCTGAAATAAAAAGAAAAAAAAAAAAAAAGGTACAATACAATAAACAGCTGTTGTCAACTCGGTGATCCCATATGCTTCCTCTTGTCCCTATGGATTGAAGATCCCACTTAGACTACATTTCATGCCCCACCATACCTGTCTGAGTCAATCCTCCCCTGAAAAGGTAAGGTACTGCATCATGAAAGAATAAAAGCATGAAGTAAGAGCACTTCTGCCATCACAAAACACTGAAGTCAAGATCCCAGGTTGTAATATCTCAGATTTTGAACCAAATTTTAAAGATTTTATCTCTGATGTGAAAAAACTCCAAAATATCTCTTCTCCTTTTTCCTGTTAGTAAATTAATAAAATTAAAATATCTTTTTTTTGTTTGTTTGTTTGTTTTTTAATGAATCTACACTTAGTCCTATACTGCCAGGCTGTATTTGTAGAGACCCTTATTTCCTTCCTGTACAGTGTCTGTCTAAGACCCTTGCCAAGATTCTGCCTACAGAGATTCCTCCACATTATTTCCCTAAATCAAGCAAGTCTTAACCTGACAGAAAAAGGATAAAGTACAGCTCTTGAACTGAGCCTTAAAATCAAGTTCATCTTTACCAGTCCAGAAACAGCTGTGCAAAAAACTGACTTAAACAAGCCCACTGCTGTAACTGTTATATTCCTACTTCGCATCCTTCATCGGCAATAGAAATCCGCTCTCCCTACATACCATATTCTAAAATCCTTCTCCCTACAATTATATCAAAGAAAAACTCCCAAGTCCCTTTATTGCCTAGACAGGAGCATCTTACCTTTAAATACTTTCCCCAATAGGTAATATGAGAATATTGATTAATGTTTTAGGTTATTATATTTTTTATAAAATTGCAAATGTTTTCTCCTAGCAAGTTTTCCTTGAGAACACCATATTTGCCATGAAAAACCATAGGGTGAACAACTATTTAGAAATAATTAAGATAATAAATAATTAATGTTTTCATTCTTCCATGAAAATTCAAAATGAAACCTAAATGAAAAGATAAAATATAGGGTAAATTACCTGCATTTAATCAGACACTTTTTGGAAGTGAGGACAGGTTCTGAAAATCTCCTTCCCTTCTAAATCTGTAATAACACATTATTTTCATTCTTTGCTGTACTGAACAAAATAATTTCTTATAAATATTTCTGCTTTCTTTTGTTTCTTTTTTGAAATATCCTGACCACTAATCAAATTAATTAATTAATTTTAATAGTAACATATTTCAGAATAATAGAATAGCTGCAATTAGAGGGGACCCCTAGAAAACTTCTAGTCCATGGGTCCTCAAACTACGGCCCGCAGGCCGGATACGGCCCCCCAGGGTCCTCAATCCAGCCCCCGGTATTTAAAGAAAACCCCCACCTCATCCCCCGCCGGGGTTTGGGGGGGGGAAACCAAGCAGCCGCAGATGACTGCCTGCCACTTCATCCGCTTGCCGGCACCCTGGTTAAAAAGTTTGAGGACCCCTGTTCTAGTCGGACCAAATTCAGTTCTGCTGCAGGCTTTTTCCCTTAAAAAAAAAGCTGTAAATTTTTAACGTTCCTGAGATCTTCCACAGATGATATCTGGATTCCAGGAATTTAGCAAAACGGTATTATTAAATTATATCTTTTACCTATCATAGTTTAATAGTCTTGGTTTCATAAACAGCAGCATACTTCTGCTGACTACTTGATGAATGTTTCGTAGAAGCTTCTAACATCAATTAAAATGGGATTTTTCAAACCTCACTATTCAGTCTGACAATTCAGGAAAGCATTATCAGTAAGGTGAATAAATAAATGAATTGACCTTGGATTGCATCAAAAGAAGCATGGCCAGCAGGCTGAGGGAGGCTATTCTGCCCTTCTTCTCCGTCCTGGTGAGACCTGACCTGCAGTACTGCATCCAGCTCTGGAGTCTTCTGCACAGGAAAGACATGGACCTGCTGGGTGAGAATGCCACCAAAATGATCAGAGGGCTGGAATGCCTCTCCTGTGAGGACAGGTTGAGAGAGCTAGGGTTGTTCACCCTGGAGAAGAGAAGGCTCCAGGCAGACCTTATTGTGGCTTTTCAGTACTTAAAGGGAGCTCATGAAAAAGATGAGGCCTGTTGAGGTGAGACAAGGAGCAATGGTTTTAAACTAAAAAAGGGTAGATTTAGACTAGATAGAAGGAAGAAATTTATTATGATGAGGGTGGTGAAACACTGGAACAGGTTGCCCAGAAGGCTGTAGATTCCCCATCCCTGGAAACATTCAGGTTGAACAGGGCTCTGAGCAGCTGATCGATTTCAAGATGTCCCTGCTCATTGCAGGGTGGGTTTGACTAGATCACCTTTAAAGGTCCCTTCCAATCCAAACCATTCTATGATTCTATGGACTAATTAGATATATGTGTCTACATATAGGTGCATGGACACATATAAAATTTATATAAATTAGGAAAATATGTGATTTTTTTCTCTAAAAATATATTCACATAATTAATTGTATAATAACTTGTAAGAATTTTTATAGGCTTTTATTTTATTGCATCTATAACACTTGCTTTGGATTTTTTTGAAATATATAGGAATTGTTTTTACTAGATACCATTTTTTGGTTGTGTTTTGTCACAAAACTTTATTTGCAGTTTCTTTTTCTAGCCTCAGCTGTATGACCTTTTTAATACTATATGACAATTAATCGATCAGTTGCATTAAAAATAAATAAATTGTTGACACAGAATATTATGTAACCATACACACATTTCCTGGAAGATTTTTCAGGAAGAAAAAAAAATAATAGTTGCAATTTAATTTATTTTTGTTAACAAGGAAGTATAAAGATCTTGAATATGACAACATTTAAATTTGAAAACTCTACCAAAAAGATCATTAAAGAAATGATGACACAGAAAAGGGAAAGAGGAAGGAGAGTACAAGCTCATAGGAGCAAAATCAGGTCTATGATTCTATGATATGAAGCTCTTTGATATTTTGACAAAAATTAAAATACATATAGTTTTAGATTATAATACTGGTGTCTGATTCACTTTTCAAATTCTAATTTATATCAGCAAGAAAATATGTAGACTAGGACGCCTTCAATATGAAAAATACTAGTAAAAATTGCAGATGAATTATCATAATTTTGTGAACAAAAATGATGATTAAAAAGTGATAACTTTTAAATATTCTTGATGGCTCATGTTCTGTCTCTATTTACAACCCTGAATTTCCAGCTTCCCTTTCATTCCCTTGGCATTTCCTTGTCATGGTTTGCATTTTCTTTCCCACAGGACACATAAAGACCTACAGCATCTACATCTTTACTTAATGTATTCATGGCACATCTACTGCTCTGCTTGCACACTGTGGTCTGTCCTATGGGAGCATCCCAAGACCAGCCCTAATGTACAGACATGATTACAGAGTTTTTCTGGCCAGAAGGAAAGATCAGCTTAACCATTATAATGCCCACAGGTCTGTGGGTTTTTGCACAGTTATAAGCCCACTAGCATTTGTTGATCTAGTTCAGTGCATCTTGAATAGCTTAGTTCATGACTTATAATCAAATAGAGCTTTATACTTCATCGTAATCTACTGAACCTAGAACAATCTACAAGAACCTAGAACAATTTCTTTTTGCCTAACATATTGAAAGCCATACTATGAAAAGTATTTTTTGTTGAGCTTAGGGCTGTCTTCCAGTATGGACCCTGCTATAAGACTGTGTATTTGGCATTTACAGAAACAAAGAATATTCACTGAGCTCCACCAATACAGAACAGTAGCTATATATGCTTAAATAAGTCACATCTGGAAACACTGACCATTGTAGATAATTACTCCGTTGAAAGAGAGGAAAATGACATTATTTTATGTATTAGTAAAATGTGTTCAGAAATTACATTTATATACTTTATGTGCTTATTTGAGGAGGAAAACACAAATAGTGTCAAAGACACTAATGTGATTCTCCATCTGGTTCTTTTATAATTAGTGTAAATGTATATCAGGTTTTCTACTGGAATAAGCCTGTTGGGCACCCTTATAAACATCATAACCCACAGCAGGTAAAACATTCCCTGAATATCATGCTCATGCTGTGAAATTGCTATTTTGCCCAAGCGTGGTTTCATCAAGCATTGAAGATGGAAAAAAAAAAATTAGAAAAAAAAAAAAAGAAAGAAAAAAAGGGGGGAGGGAGGGGTTTCAATTAGGTTTCAATAAATAAACAAACAGACAAACCTCACAGCAACAAATACCTATGTCCTAATGCTACAAGACCACTACCAGGTCCAAGAAGAGACAACAGCCAAGCCCTCTGTTGTGTGCATACAGCTGGTAAACTCCAAAGAACACTATTCCTGAGTGATATCAGCACAAGCCACTCTGAACAGCCTTGCTGAGGAACCAAAGAGCCAGTCTGCTTTGACACGATGTTATGTTGCCCATAGTTCATACTGGCATAGTGTCAATATGGTCCAAGTGCTCCCCTTTCCTATAACAACACTGCTTGAACTAGCTCCTTGTCTGCTCCAAACCTTACTAATCCATCTCAAACCTATGTCTTGGCTTCTGTATCTCACTAGGGCATCCCAACGCTATTCCAGCTATTTGATACTGCTTGATAATTATGTATATGACAGCAATTTTTCCCAGAAAAGGCCTGGAAATCTCATAATCACATTCATATAGGTCATGTTAATTCAGTTTTGACTTCCCATCATACCCCTCTTGTCACATAAATGAGCGAATTAAACCACAACTGCTTATTAAATATCATACTTAACACTATTTTCCAAATTGACTTCATGAAGATCACCCCATTCATCCATTCACCTAATATATCAAATAAAATAATTAGGACATGAAGAATTTAAAGTATCCCAATCAATGGATTTGAAAGAGAAAGGATCTCATCTTTTCAATATTTTTCAACTGCTAAAAGCAGAAACGTCTCTGTTGTGAAGCACAGCTGCTGTCTGTGTACTAACTAATTCAGATGCCTATTTTGGGGCCAAATGCAGACTGGAATGCATGCATATCCAAATATTGGCCTTCTTCCTAAAGTCACCTGAAATTAAACTTGAATAGAGTTGATTACATGGTTATTTATCACCGATCTAAAAGGCAAATGTTATTTCCAGTGCCTCACTGCCCAGATCACCTGCAAGTGAAAGTTTCATGCTGCTGAAAGTCCTTATCCAGTTTTGACTGACATGTCAGTATCCTGGACTAACACTAAAACTAAACCCAATAAAATAACAAAAAAACCCAAGGAGTGTGCGTGGTTTTTTTTTTCTTTCTTTCTACGGGAAGTAGATATTTTCCGCATATGTTAATGAGATCAAAAGGTTGGAAAAGGATAACTGGAGTATCACATTCAGCCTACTGCAATTGCAAGTAAAAAGGGGATAGAAGTTTAATCCAAAAGGGTCAATAGAATATTGAATTCATATCCTACTGTACACCACAGCTACAGAGAACTTCCCACCTTTTGGTTGATCTACCATTTGAGTCTCAGACTTCTTGTATATATAACACCCTTATTTACAGGGACAGTTCTTGCCCAAAGCTAACTTTCCGTGTACTAATTCTAAATATACATTAGACCTCTCTCCAAAGTAACAACTCACCAACAGGAGTCACAAGTTCAGATTTAAACAGAAATGTCTCAAGCCTATGATTGATATCCCTAAAAATGATGCTATGCACCAGGTTATGTTGACTCTTAGGAGTCTCTAAAATTGGGGAAAGAGTGAACAAAGAAAATCATATCAGGATAAGTCAATCCACCTCTCATTCTGACCGGTGTGCAGATAGGAGGCATGAGAGTGAGAGGAAGATGGTCTGAAGACAGGATCCATGTGGTTTATCCTCCACTTTTTTTTTTTTTTTTTTTTTTTTTTGAGATTTATGTGAAATCTTCTATGAGAAAAACTGGAGAAGGATTAGTTTCATAAACTGGTGTTGCACAGAACCTGTTCTAGAATATATCTCATATTATTAATTTAATTAACATATTGTCTTTGATGTTCAAGACATGAGATTCCTCTGCAACCATGTAATTCAGCGAAATCAGTCTAAAACTTAAACTGTAGTTATTTAACAGTAAGAATCAGTGTCTCTTGTGAAATAGTTAAGCAGTCTAAAACTGAGTAACTCACTGTCTTCAAAATATGAAGACTGGATTGAATAAAAAGATGCTATTCTGATAACATGTATTCGATCCTGTTTAACTTATCTCAACAGTTCAGCAGTGATCTGTTTAGTTATTAGACTCACATATCGCATCATATAAATGTTTGGCTTCTCAGATTTCAAAGGAAAGACTAACATTTCTATGGTAATACAGTTTTTCGTTGAGCTAATCAGAACTTTAAACCATCCACAGCCAATTTAATAGTAAGAACCAAAACTTCACATCAAATGTAAACATTAATCAATTTTATGGTAATAAAGTCTTACCAGTAAATTGGTAGTTGAGGTTTTTATTTAGTTTATTATGTCTGTGATTACATTGTGTATATTTAGACTATAGAGATATCAAATAAACCTCTGAATCCCTAATCATATGAATAAGAGTCCATGCATTAGTATAGCATATCAACATTCAAAACCAACCACAAAATGTCTCTTTCTGATGTCTGAAGATCTTGAAACTTTGTTTTCCCTGTAATGCAATTACAGAAAATCACACATATTCAGAAGAAAGCAAATACTAAGATCCCAACCCCAAAAGGTACTTAATACCTAACTTCAAGCAAATTACACAGGCATTAGGTTATTTACATACCTTTGTGGATCTGGTACTAAACAGCTCTGTTTTACTCTGCCTATGAAATGACCAATAACAGCTTCTTCTGGACCCTGTACATAGAATTAGCTATTTTCACATGAAATGTTTTACCTGAAAGTACGTGCTGAACTTTACTCATGGGATCAGTTTTGAAGAAAGAAGAAAAAAAGCAAGGTTGGAACATATCTATTTAGTCATCTGATGTGACCGGCAGAAGAGTGAGAAGGGAAGGGGACAGCTGCGGTTGCCACTGCTTCATTTATCACCCACAGCACCCACCGGCAATCTGGCATGGGCAGCCACAACAGCCATGCTTTGGCCCACTCTGGTTTGCTACCTCACATTCCTACTCATCAACCTGTCAGGCACTGCAGGAGTGCTGCTAAGGGAAAAACAGAAAGAGGTAGGCTAGTCTGCAGGGTGGTTGAAAAGATACAGTTGCTCCCATGAAAGATGAGGCTTTCCTGGGAAAGGGGAATATGCTGCTGCTTGTGCAGATAGCTGGTGACTGCTGCAAGTGCAAGAGCATCAGCCCACATTGAAAGGGCTGCTTTTCCCTAGGCAAGGGTCTCAACCCCTCAGTCCAGCCGCTACATCCCAGCTGAAGCACTACAGACTGTCACAGGAAGGAGAAATGGAAATGGTGTTACCATTCGGGCAGATATCTGTGGTGAACTGTACGAAGAATGAACTTCCAGTTACAAAGATACAGAAAGCTATTGAAGAGAAGAAGATAACAAACTAACTTTCCATTAGGACAAAACCACAGGCTTGAAAGTCCTGAGCTGAGAGCCTGACTGCTAGTCTCACACTTTATGTACAGTAGTTAACTGGAAACAAGACAGCATCATGTTCCTGTACTTCCATTTAGAGCTACCAGCTCCAGAGGGATTTTGTGTCTGTGATCCCACCTGCCTACCTACCTTGGTAATTGGGTGCATTTTTCTCTAAAAATTATCTGCCTTGAATAATAGAATAAAAGAGATTGAATCTGAGTTTAGCAGTTCGAGATTATAAAGACATCAGCAACAGCATATGTCTTTTGTTCCTTTCTGACCTGGTGGATTACCTGACAATCTTGGTTTTTTCAAACATTTAAGCCACAAGGGAAAAAAATCTATCCTTACTATCAATAAAGGGAGCTAATGGTGACAAATTAGCTGACATGGCAAGTACAATACTATTTCAGAGAACAGTTCTATTTTATGCCTCCTTCTAGCACAAAGCTATTATGTTCCAGTCTACAACTCCATTGAAGGCTATTATAAAAAACCACCCTCATGCAACTCATCATACTGTAACAACTCCAGTGCCCTAGATATCCTCTTCCTAAGGGTTCTGTTGTATCGGTCACTGCATGAACTTTGAAAACATGGGTAAGAGTTATCTACATTTCATATTACTAACCATGAGGGTGTCCCTTGAATCAAAAAAAAAAAACGCAGGCAGTTACATTAGCTCTGCTTCTGCAGTTGCAACTTATGAGTGTTCTTCCATTCATTACAAGAAACATGAGGAAAAAAAAAAAGAAAAAAGCTTTCTGAACTCAATGTTCTATTATTGTGGAAATGTGCGGGCTCTGTAATTCACTATTACTGTTTATTCACAGTGATCTAATGAATATAAGCAAATATCTGCATTGTTGTTTCAAGATTCTTCTCTCAGACTGACTTGTTTCTGCAGTACTTTAATGTTTTAGCCTCAGGCCATATGCAGTATGTCACTGACAATCAAATTTCACAGATTCCTTGTGACAGGTAAGGTAGTATTGGTACACTAAAGGGAGAAAAAGCTCTCTCTTAATGTTATGGCTGAAAAATGGGAAATCACATTGGATGCAGGAAGCAGGCCACACTATAACTGTAACAGCTTTAATGGGGTACATAACCATCTGACACCCACAATGTAACTGAACAAATTCAGTTCCTAGAAATTCTAAGGTCATTTCCACTTACATTAATAATAGTTTACGCCTGTTTAGCCCTTCATAATAAAACTCGTCTGCACTGAAAGCTGTTAGGCCACTTAATTAAGAACAGTGAACATCTTGTTTTTTTAAAATTTAAAAATGTTTACTGTTACAATGAATTTAAAACCACGAGTCTCAGAACAGATTAACACATATAACACAACATATCGTTTTAGTGATGTGTTATATGTGTTAACCATATAGCGATGCCAGATTTATTCATACAAAAGTTGGCTTTCATTACCACCAATACTTACTTTAGGACATATCTTCTTCAGTAATTCTATTATATAATATTACTTTTTAATGTAGTTTAACATTTTTTGTTGTCATCTTGTCCATCTCCAATCCTTAATCATGGTACTGACTAGAAGTAAAAGGAACATTCAAGCTTGTATTAAATTGCTATCTAAATTGTTTCAAAAGTCCATCATCCACACTTCCCCTGTGAAAATATTAGGGAGATTATTTGCTAAAACTTTTCAGGATTATAGTAAAATACTCAACCACATAAAGACAGAAATATAAAAATGAAGAAATCCTAATGATACATTGTGAACTTCTGTAGACAGAGCACTAGTTGGGCTGTCATTTGAGTGGACCTTAATTACCTGCAATCTTAACTTTAGCTTAAAACATATTTAAAAATAGCATCTGAGTCTTTTCTTTGTAAGTACTTACAAGGAGAGAGAGATGGTTTTTTATCTCAATGAGAGCCATCATGGATATGGATACACTGATGCTATTCAAATATAACTCCTGAGAATACATGCAATGGCCTCCTGCTAATAAACGCAGCAAGTTGCATTTGCTTTGAAGTTCTTTTGTATTAATTATTTTAACATTGTGAAACTGAGCCCAGGGAATGATTATCCAGGCATTTTTATCACTGACAGCTGGATGCTAATGTGGATTATTTTTATATTGCCCAACTGTATTTCAACAAATTAAGCTACAACTGTGTCCATATTTTGAGCATTTCTACAAAATGGTTGTCTTTTTTCATTACTTATTTTTTTAGTGTTGCCTAACCACTAGTATTACGATATTCTTAAGGAAGCTCCAGCATAAGTATGACAAGGAACATGCAAAATCTTTGATCAAGCTAATTGTTTTCAATGTATATAGGAGGTGTACAGAAAAAATTAATTTATACATGTTTATCCATTTGTAAAGGTGTGTATTATTTTACATTGAACTTTTTCATATCCTGGAGGGAAATCTTATGGATTTGATCCTTCAGATATTTATGTGCTTAGCTAGGGAGACTGGAGCTAATCATTATAGCTCCATAAAAATCATTATAAGGCACATTGCTTTCATCATCACAGTGCTTACTCTGGAGAAGTAGGATTTAGTTCTCCATGTATCCTATACGATTTTTTGGAAGTATCATTGTCACTAAACTAAATCCTTCTCACACTGGGGGAGGGACTCCAGCCACTTCAAAGTAGCTAGATCAGGTATTTTCTATACAGCAACAGAAGCACAGACTTCATTGCAGGTCAGACATCCATGAACTTACCCAGCTGCTCTGGAAAATACTGTAGCCCTTCATGTTTGAGTTTTAAAATATAACTTTTCTGCTTTGTTAAGGTACTTCAGCTTCCATGATATTTTTTTTCTCCTTGTTCTTTTCCTGAAAAGGTTCATAAAACAGCAAGAGTAATTATTTTTTTCTGCTCGCAGATTATGACATTGACTGTAATCCAGTATTATATCAACTGGAACACTCTTTTGTCAAGAAATGTTACAGGTAACTGCCACGTTACTAAGGGGAAAAAATGGAAGAACTCTGTTGTTTCAGCTAGCAGGTTGCCACCAAACACTATTGTACGGCTTTCAACTGACCAGCAGATTATAAACCTATGCAAAATCAAGAATATGGATAACAAAAATAATCCCTTACTGTAAAAGTTAAGAAGACCAAAATCAGAGTAAAAGTCAAATGAACTGTTAAAATGACTCTCTGTTTTATTTGTAGAGGCAAATCCAACTGAGCAGAGCCAAACTTCTTTTCTGGAGCACACAAGGAAGGTGAGGAGGAAAGAAGAACTGGAACATTTGTTCATTTTCATCTATTGTAGATATGCCTGGGCCAGGCCCTGGTCCCTCACTGACCAAAGGCTGTAGTGTACAAAGCAATTTAAATTTTAGTAATTCTCTGCTGTCTGAATCCTCTTGGGAAGTGAAATATATGGAGCTTAAAAACATCTGAAAGTCTGTGGAGATATCTCTACATCACTATTTAAGCCTGACCTTCAGGCTTGAAGCTGGTGTGTATTAGTCAATGTGAGGACCATTTCCTAGTCCTTATAGTGGGATTTGGAAACACTTCCTGTCATTTGGATCCACAGGCATGTCATATTCCCATCCTGATGCCATGCTGGGAAAAGACTTGGGACCACCCAATAGTTTCCACTATTAATTAGCCTGGCTTCATAGGCTGCAAAGAAATTAAGCATTCAAGTGGCTTCCCAGGTGACTGGACACCTCTCCACAACTCAGCTTGGGTTGCTCTGACCCACCTGGGAACTTACCATGGGCAATGCAACTTCTGCACTTCTGGGTCCTCCACCAGAATATTTCTAAGAATCTGCCTTATTTCTCTTTCTGGTGCAGTTTTTAGTACGAACAATAGAAGGATAAAGGATAGTGAAAGAAATAGTAGCTCCACACTGAAGGTTTGCATCACGTACTGTGAATGTCCTACAGGAAGAAGTAAGAGCTGGAAGTCCTAGACGTACCTTAATTATCTTAATTAAGAGAATTAATCCTCTTTATTAACCTCTTTGTTCAGGCTGACCAGACACAGCATGCTGAGCTGAGGGGTGTAAGTTTGAAGGCTATCTAAGATCAGCTTTCTCAGAGAAACACACTCCTGTACTGTCTCCTGGAATTGCTCCACACATCTGTGTCTGTGTCCAACCCTTGTTGAAGTGTGGTTGTTTTGACAATCCAGTCAAGAAAACAAGTTTTCTTCTTTTAAGACAATGCTAAAATTTGCAATTCTCTTAAATATGTTATTGCACCTATGGCTGAACAGTACCACATCTACTGAATTCTTATAAATTAAAGAAATGAATGGAATGAGATGAGAAGAACAGGTTTGAACTCTTTTTAAAGTTGTGAGTTTGGGGTTTTTGTGTGTAAATAGTATCTATATCAGATGCATTGCTGCATTGAGATTGAAAATCTGATCAGTAAATCTTTTGTACTGGAATCACATTTCTGGCATAACAGTTTACAGTCTGGTTGAGAAAAGTTAGCACAAATGAGGACTGGAGTGGTGTAGTGCATACTCTTGAACACAAGTTCACACCCTAAAGATACATAGCTAATTTTTCTGTCTCTAAAAGGTTCTCTAAACTTTCCTAATATCTAATGGAAACTCTGTTAACATCACAGACTTATGAACAAAAATAATTAGATATAAGTACTAAAATGGTTTCAGTGCTTAATGAGAAATAAGATATGAAAACCAATACTAACTCTGAACAAAGACCTTCTGAATCAATAATTTTTTGATGTCACACAAAACTTTAAAATCTGAACTTAGTCCTGAGATACCACTTTCTATAAGGGCACAAATTTATGAGAAAGTTTACTCATAAGAAGTGCCAGAAAAGAAATACCAGAAAATTCATGTTTCCAAAGTGTTAATCTAAATTACTTAAATTGTAAAGAGGAAGAGAACATTTATGTGGATCTATGATGGACAAGACAGACTATAGCAGAGTAGAAATGCCATTTCATGAGCTTTCAAAATATTTCCTCTATGTTTTTTCTCTATAAGTTATGTTTTGGTTTGGTTTGGTTCTGATGCTAATTAAAAGATAAAAGCGTAATTCCAAAGTAAAGCTTTTCAAAATGTGAAGTGTTTGTATTTGCTAGAATAATAGAATTGCCATTTTCCCCCATCCTTTTCCCTTTGTAACTTTATTCTATCAGAAGAGGTCTCCATAAAACAGGATTCAAATTAAAATTATTCTTATTCTCATTTCATCTGTAAATCTCAGTGCAGCCCTAAAATGACTAAGAGACTGACTATGCTGTATAGCATTTTTATTATTTTACATTCTCCACAGAATTTCTGAGTATAAATGGTCATAACAGAAACAACAGCCTTATTTCATCATTTCTTTTTCTCAAGTCTATGGAATTATTCCAAATATTAACTTAACTCATTATACTTATCATAGCAAATTGTATTTGGATATTATACAATGGATTCATCAGCGAGCTGTAGCTGCTTGGTGTCTCTGGCACCACAAAGCAGCTGTAAGTTCTCTGCATTGGTTGGCTTTGCAGCTGCTTTCTGCTGCCAGCATGACACAAAACAGCAAGACCATCCTTGGTGAATCTGGTCTGTACCTGATATCCCTTAGATTAGTTTTATACCTTTATACATCACTGCTCAGGGCTTTGGAAATGTAGTTTACAGACCAGACAACATAAGAACAGGACAGACAGACCAAGTTGACTGGCTAGCTTTTGTTAAAGGGTCAGATAGTTCAAAGCCTTTAGATCAGGCATTCCTCAAGTATTTCTCAAGGATTTATATACTGTATATACAGCACATTACAGAGACATCATGATTTCTCATTGCCCATGCTAAGTCCTTGCCTTCCAGAGGTTTTAATTAGACCTTGACTAAATTATAGCGCACACTACTTCCTTCCATGAGAAATACTGTTTTTTCTTTTACAGCCACAACTGTTCTTCTGCTCTTTGGATCAGTTTACATCTTAGTTTTATTTTTTTTAATCTGTTAAAGATGATAGCTTTCTCTGAGGAAGTTTAATCTGAGTACTCAGGTTTTCATTTATGTTGCCATGCACTCATATCCAGAAGTATCAGCTTGTTTTAAGGACTTCAGAGCTCAGGAAAGGAAGGTGACCTGTTTCAGACAGTCACAGAACGATTAAAAAACTGCCAATCTACTTTGATTACTTCCAGCTGTACCTCAAGTCCTGCTTGAAGCACTTCTGGTCTGTCAGGAAGAAGAGACTGTCTTTGTGTATCTCCAAACAGAGTTAGCCATACTACCCTCTCTAAGAAGAGCAAATGGTTTACATGTTATGCAAGTCAAACAGCTCAGTATAAAAATCTGACCATTTTTTTTCTTCTCAGAATTATTTGGAAGTCCCTTTAGTGGAGCAAGACAAAGTAAAAGTTAGTGCCTATTGTAGTTATTTAACTGTCTTTTTCTTCTTCCCAAAACAAAACAATCTCTACAGAAATTTCAATATGCTGAGTCTTATTCTTGCCTACTAAATGTATCCATGAAATATTCCAGTCATAACTACTGTAGTTATACAGTTAAAACAACTATTAGTGAAAACAGATAATACATGTTTATGATTACTTTTTTTACATGTACTTAATACTGCAGAACTAATGAAATTAAATAACAAAAATGAAAGAAAATCCTTAACCATTTCTATCTTTACAATGTCAAAAGAGATATTCTAATTTTTTGTTCTAAGTTTTAAGGTGTGGATGATTGCTTTTAAAGTGGAAATATCTATTCTTACAGTAGCTATGAGTGTCTGGGCAACCACTGTGTTTAGTGTAATGAAGTTAGAAGATGGTCTTTGCTTGGTATGGATTGATTATTATGCAAAATACTCCCTATACTGAAGATGGGGATAATGGTCTTGTTTAGGGGCACCACATGCCTTTGTCATGTAAAGATTAACGTTAACGGGTGATATAAAAGCAGTGGCACTCTGACTTTAAAAGCATACCTAAATCAGAATAATTATCTCGACATGGAATCAGCAAAATTATGCATAAGGATAGAAGTAGATATACATAGAAAACTGTGAAATACATTACTTTTCAAGTAAAAATAAATCCTATGTTTTTTTGAGGACCTATTTTCAAGTTCTGGCTCTCTTCAGGATCAGTCCTTCCAGTTTAACAAAAAGCCACTTACAGATCACTTATTCCCTTGAAAGCTTAGTGGGTCAGTTTGTTCCTGCATCATAATGGCTGAAAATGGAGATGCCTTATGGTATAATCATTCCATGAGGAAATAAAAGGTTTTTATTAATATACAACAACAACAACAACAACAAAAAATTACTTTATTGTGTCAACATTGTAAGATTTCAAAAAATTCACTGAGTTACTTTCTTCTTGTATGGGGGGCTGTTATATTTTGTTGAGGGCTTTTTTGGGAGAAGAAGGGGAACTGTGATGGGGGGATGTCTAGCCAATAGACTGAAATAAATCACCATAAAAGGAGGAATCAGGATTTTAGCTCAGTTCTGTAAGATCTTTGGGTAAGAATGTTGCTGTCAGCAGTATTTCTCATGTATACAATGTCTTTGTGTTTCCAGAGTTCAGATCAGTAACGATGCTGCTGCATGGGAAGAGAACACACATCTATCGGGACTTTGAGCAACTTGGTCTAGTGGAAAGTGTCCCTGTCCATGGCAGGGGGGGTGGAATAAGATGGTTTAAGGTCCCTTCAAATTCAAACTATTCTATGATTTTATGATTCCACCAATGGAAGTTTGGTCCTTCCAAATCACAGTGAAAAAGCCTACACCTGAGCCAGTCACCTATGGCTTCCTCTACAGTCAAGGACAAATGGACATGTTTAGAGGGTAATTCATCTGAACTATTTTTAAGAAAAATTACACACTTGATTTTTTGGGGGTTTTTGGGGTTTTTTTTTGGGGGGGTGTGGGGTTGGTTTGTTTGTTCGTTTGTTTTGGGGTTTTTTGGTGGTTTTTTTTTTTTCTTCTCCTCTCTGGGCTATAAAGAGAACTGAGGAGATCTGATCTGGGTATAGGCGTCTAAATCTGGGTATAGGCGTCTAAATCCAGATGGTCTTTATCCACTGATAAGCTTAAGCAGGTTGCTTTATTCATAAGGTTCTCTGGTTCCCCCTGCTAAGAAAAGTTATGTGACAAATGGACAAGCAACAGTCCTGCGCCTCTGAAAGCACAATCTACAGATAAAAAAGAGCTTGTAACAGACTGTAACCCATTTACAGACAGGAGGGGTCAGGAGGCTGCTACACGTGGTCCTACTGAAGTCTGGTCCAGAATAGCACTCATTGCATAAGATCTGTGCTCATACCTCCCAGCCTGAAGGCTGTCATTTCAAGAGGTACACGTATACCATAAGCATGTTATATATATTTATAACCCAACCTGTTCAGCTACTAGTAATAATTAAAAGAAGTACAGTCCCTTGCCAGACATATAAGGAGCCACATCCTGTTGGGACTAATTGAAGTTAAGGGAAATAACAGGTTAAACACTTTGCACTCTCATAAGAAGGCTATGACAGAGCAAAATTAAGGCCAAAACACAATCCTGCTCCTCAAACAGTATACTTCCTAATATTTCATACCTTGCTGAGCCCTGTCACTGGATACTTGACAAGAACTCAGGACATACAAACAGTCTTGATGTGACTGGACTTGTTAGAGATAAACTTGATGTTAGTTTACTGAATGGGATTTTTACAGAGCAGCTCAAGATCTCAGGTGAATTAAAAAGTAATTTCTCAACAAAATAAACTCAGACTTACTATAGGTATTTTGAATCTGAATTCAGACAAAACTCCTAAAAGGCTGATATTTTCTTACTGCTAATAACCACATAGGTTTACTACAATAAATAAATAAATAAATAAATTTTTTCAACTCAATAATTACAAGTTCAGGCAATTAACTTAGCTGCTGCATTTAGCAGACCTCAGTGAAAACAGCCCAGCCTGCACTTTTGTTGAAAGTCAAAAATAATTATGTGTTCTGTAACAGTATAACAGTTACCATGTAATTACATGAAACTAGAGAACGTATTTGATATTTATGTACCATAATTTAAAAACACTGACAATAGTACTAATGACTGAATAAAATAAACCTGCACAACCATGGCAACCTGTTCTAACACGTAGCAGTTTAAAGAGAAAATACTGGGGTAAGAAAGAAGAAGGCACAACACATGTTGTTTTCCTGCCGTCTTTTTTTTTTTTTTTTTTTTTTTAAGACAATACTTGCTCTTAAAAATATACTTTCTTTACTCACTAAAAAGCAGAAAAGTCTATAAAACAAAAACAAGATAGAGAGCCTTCCTCCTGACTGGATGTTCTACAACTGAAGCTAATATAGATTAGTACTGAAGCAAGATGGTCAGCAAGTGTCTTTTGAGCACCATGTGGCTCTTAAGCGGTTCCAGTGTTTCCCTACACTGGGATTGCACCATGCATCCAGCAGGAAGGCTGCTGAAAATTCTCAGCCTCCAGCTGTGGGAGGAAGCATCACCCAGTGCTGCAGAGGTCAATGTTGCCCCATCACCCTAGGCTGCAAATGCATGCTTGTCCAGCCCCACCTTACATTGCACTGAGGACATTTTGAGTACAAAACCCAGACCTCACCATTTGAGCTTTCCTTTGACATCATTCTCCAGACTGGATGCTACATATCTGGTGATTGTCAGCCTTATGATCATAAGGAAATCTGAAACGCACTGGAATTACATAATAAAGCCCTCTCTTGTATGATTTTACAGTACACTCACGAAAATAATTTGCTTTTCCGATTACAGCTGGAAGTAGCAAGAGTGCTAATTCTATAGCACAGAGCTTTTCCAGTATTATTAAGACAGCTTTCCTTGAAAAGAGATTAAGGGACTTCTCTGATTTCTCATGTTAGTCAGAAAGCATCTGCTCGTGCTTTCAACACAAACAACTGAGAAAATAACACAGGGATTTTCTTCTGGTATTCTATATGTAAGTTTAACTGCACTAATTCCTAAAACCTTGTGTTTAGGTTTGTAATAGATGACCAGTACTATTGTAATTAAAAAAATAATTTTGATCTCATGAAACAAGATAGTTTGTCTATGGCTTCTAAAAGGTATGAATACATAAAATATTTTACAAGGCTTTTAAATGCTTGATGATAGAGATTCAGCATGGTCTGTTCTCATGCTGGATGGCCAGGAACAAGAGATCTCTTTTATAGTTCCCTGTAAAACCAATGAAATGGAACCAATTGAAATATTGTGTACCGAGTCACAGACACAGGATAATAGTGCTTTTCTGAATGGTAAGAACACAACAAATTGCATCTCAAGAGCTTTGTTTGTATGGAACAGACCTCTCCTCAGAATGGACTGTTTGAAGAGGCTTTGCTTAATGCACTGTTTAATGGCACAGCTCTTCAAGGTCTCCCCACTCCATTATGACATGTGCACTACTGCTCCTTGGCTGAGAACAGAAGCAAAACAACAGGAAAAAAGGTTGTGGTTTACTTAACCCAAATGACTTCCACTGATTTTCCAAAATGCACAAGTGTCTAACAATGGGAAATATTTGACCAAATCAACATTCATAACATATGAAATGATAAGGGGACACACACACACACACACACACACACGACACATGACCTTTTACACATTGAAGACTTTTTTATGTGGTGGAAATGATAGGATTTTCACTGGAAATTGAAATCACAGAAGTCTTGTGATTGTGATGCTGTGTGTGAGGTATGAATTGCAAACTAATAACAAATTGCTACAGCTCTGCAACCTGAATGCAGAAATAAGGTATAAATTTTATATAATAATCCTACAGTAATTTTGAACTCCTTTTGTTTGTATGAACTGTGTTCTTGAATGCCTTAGCAGAACCTGAGAGTTTAAATACCTCTAACAATTCTGTGTGGGCACTGATTACTTAAACACATTTTAGCCAACATTACAATTGGTATGGTATAGTGAAGCAGTGAGCACCACTATTTAGATAACAATGCTTGTTATTTATGAAGTACTTTTTTTGTTTTCAATAAAGAATGACCAGGGCATGAGGTGAAGGAGATGTATAGAAACATTGCTCTAAGAGGGACTTGTTCTTTGCTTCAAACATTCCATCCATTTTCAGAAAGCGATTAGGGCACATGCACGAGAATTCATTATGAAGTCCAGTATGTAATGCACGGAACCCTGAAGGCTTAATTGTAAATTACTGCAAAAGAACACTGGGATCCCAATCTAATCCTAATGGGGATACTGTAGCAACTAGACAATTGCTTCCTTTTTCTAGAAGAAAGAATAGACAAAAAATAAAAGACAAAAGATTAAAGACAAAAGAAAAGAACATACTGTACTAGTGCCATCTGATTAAATGTAATTGACTGTTAAGTTTAACTGTTCAGAAAGTTGGAATCATGGAACAGTCAGAGTAATGTACTGCTTTTCAAAATACCCAAGATCATTAGACTAGAAGTGTACTTTTATCTTCTACTGCAAAAAAGCAATAGTATCCTTAATTCAATAATTACGCCTTAACATCTGCATTCAGAGTACATTGAAGAAAAACCTCAGATGAACATACTTGATGTAAAACTCTTCCAAATAGTCATGCGTGATGTCTTACATACTATGCAAAAAGATTTTTCTGGCTTTTTCCATGATTATTTATCATCTGAATAATGAAGAAAATATATTTTGAAATAATACGTGGCAAAATCACTATCAATTTTTTCCTATACAAATTATGGCACTCGTACCATATTAGTGTGACCAAGACTACTGAAGCTGAGTCAAATTGGATTTCACACTGTTCATAGGCTCTGGTTAACAGGCTATGCATCACTTTTCCATACTTCAAGGTATGCATCACTCATTGTCTCCCAACAGGCAAGAAAGAGAAGTAGCTGCCATCTCACATTAGGGAGCAGTAGGTTCAGTAAGTGGTCTGCTTAACGCAGGCTATGACACCCCCTCTCTCCGCTGGTGGTGGTGGGAGCTGGGACTGCATGCTCTGGGTCAGTTGCTCGTTTGTCTTTCCAGTTGTTTCATTCTCACCTCTCCATCCCATACACACACTTCTTGTCTTCACACTTATAATTGCACACCACCCTTGTTTCTTGATGCTTATCACCTCTAGCTTCTTTTGTGTCCTTTCTCCCACATGCTCTTCCTTATGATACTTATGTTCAGCATAATCTAACCTAGTCCTCTGTACCACATCTTCATGCAATATCTCTACAGCTGTAGAGCTTCATTCAGGTTAAAATGTTTCCATTTGTTAGTTTTTCAGACTGTTGATGGCTAAACTACCTGCAAATGAAGTACTAGGGAAAATGTTTGTGTGTACATATTTATTCCTATTTACTTAAATAGCAATCTGAAAACCACATTGCATACTTTTATAAAAAAGAACTTAGAATGCAATATAATAAAAAGATAAAACTTAAAAGTATCCCACCTTGAAAAGAGATTCAACTTATCCCTAGTGAATAACATATAACAGAGAAAATTGACACCTGAGTTAGGGAAGCCAGAAGAAGGCAAACTTAAACCAAATTTTTAATTTGATTCCCTGTAACAGATATTTGTATCTGTAGGAACTTCTTCTGGATTGCTCCATTTATTAATTCCAGGGTTTTGTAAAGTGCTTCACACACATTTTTTATACAGCCTTGTGCATTGAAAACAGTCCTTGACATTTCAAAAAAATATTCAGTTCCACAAAAATGTGTTTACACACACACAAACACACACAGATTTCTGAAGCACATATCAGTTATTCCAAATATAGTTAGTACCTATTAGTTGCTCAAACAAAAAAAAAAAAGTTTGCATATGCAGTGATATACATAAGCCATATTTTTAACTTTAAATTCGTGCCAAAGGATGCTGAAGTTGTCATTTATGAATACAAAATAAACCCAAGACCTAAATGACTAATATGTATATTAATAGCTGATATCAAATTTATTATGCAGCTCAACTAAATCCTCTACTAACCTTTTGTTAACAGACCAAAAACCAAGGATTAGCATGGGTCAGGAAAATTGTCTGCAATATTTTAATTTAGAAGGCACAATTATTTCTTCCACATATATTCAGAGTTTCATTTGGTTTTCAATGAATTTTTGGTTTATTTCAGCATGGTCCAGTGTTTAAAACTGTAACATATTAAGAAGAACTTCTTAAAACTGAGCTGTCATTCCTGCTGTTGTTCCCTACCCTTCAGCCTTGTATTCTCCTCTTTATCTTACAATCCCTAAACTACTTCTGCCACTCTTCTTCAGGCTCTTTTTTTGACCAGAGCTGCTAACTTCGAAAGAAAATCACAATAAACTGATTTTCACATTTATTTTTTATCCAGGATTAGTAGGCTGCATTGACAATTAAGAGCTGTTGGTATTCTTTCTCTTCTAATCTGTCGGTACTCTCCTGTTGGGTCTATTATCTTCTCAGCCTTTGTTTTACTACTTAATACTGTTAGCAAATGTCAGTGTTCATCAGTATCACAGTTTGTTTTACCACAGGAAATGCTTTCTGTTGAATAGAAATGATAGGTGAAATGCCATTAGAGAAACAGTGTTAAGCTCTCAGGCTCAGTTCTTCAGGATGATGTTTTTATGATTATTTTATAGCTCCCAAAGGATTACCCCTTCCTGATAAGACAGAAAAAGTGAAAATTTCAATACATTGTTATGACCCATCTTCCCAGTACTGGCTTCACATTATCTCCCAAAGGAGAGAGAAGGCACAGTGAAAAAAAACAAAACCCAGAACATTCCCACAATAAATCTCACCATCCACAGATAAATTTTCTACTGCTCTTGAACTTAGTAGAGGTTCTGCAGCAAGTGTACCAGTAGGAACAACACATTGCCAGTTGTGTATAGTGTGTGCTGTACCACTTGCCTAACCATGTAATGGGAAGGGAAGAAAAGGCAAGGCAAAGCAAGGCAAGGGAAAGAAAGGGGAAGATGGAAGAGAAAAGATAAAGGAGAAAGAAAGCAGAAAAGGGAAAAGGCGAGCAGAAGAAGGGAAATACATGGACATATGCCTCTCACTTTTGTTTAGTTAATACGGATGAATTTAGATGCAAAACAAAATGTTCATGTTAGAGCTATACAGAAGTAGAAAAATGTATATAACAAACTTCTGTATAAATAGATTCATTGTACAGAGTCTGGCTAGGATGGAGTTAAATTTCTTCATAGCAGCTGGTATGGTACCATGTTTTGGATTTGTGACTAAAGCAGTGTTGATAACACTGGTGTTTGGCCATTGCTGAGCAGTGCTTATACAGCCTCGAGGTTGTTGGGTTTGTTTGTTTTTCAGGGGGGTTGTTCTTCCATTCTGCTCCCTGAGTGAGTAGACTGAGGGTGCAAAAGAAGTTGGGAGGTGACACAACCTCAGCAGTTGACCCAAACGGACCAAAAGGATATTCCAAGCAACATAACATCATGGTCAGCAATAAAAACTGTGGGGAGGTAGCCATTGCTTAAACTAGCTGGGCATCAGTCTAGTTGTGGGAGATGGTAAGTGATTGCCTTCACTACTTGTTTGCATTTTTTTTTCTTTCTTTTTCCTCCTCTTTTTAAACTGTCTTCATCATGACCCATGAGTTTTCTCATTTTTAGTTTTCCTGCTCAATGCCTTGTCCCACTGGAGCAGAGGGGAGCAAGTGTGATGTTTAGCTGGTTCCACAGGTCAACCTACCACTGTATAAAAAATATGTATTTTCAGGTTTCTGAGTAAGTTATTGCTTAGCAAAGAGTAAGAGAAAAGATAACACTTCAAGTGGTGGGAAAGAGGTCTGTTAAGAAGGATGGTGTAATTTACAGAAAGCTCATACATCCTTTGAAGATAGTCTTAAATTTTGGTGGGGTGTACTAGCATGAGTATTGAATATGTAAATATTCATTGGAGAGATAGAGAGATCAGGAAAGCAGAAATTACTTAGGATTACAGGAACACTTTTAGGATAAGAGAAAGACCAGTTTTAGGTCTTCCTTCTGTTAATATTTTTGTCTGTAGAGTTAATCAGGTAAAATTAAAAGGTTCCTCTAAAAATGGGGGGACTGGTGTTTAATGAGCATTCTCAGCAATGGAAGATGTTAGTGCCCCCTAAATATTACAAACTCGTCAAAGACTTATTTTCAGCTAGTTTCTTCATGAGTTGGGTACTAAATATAGCTAATTAAATTACAAATTTAGATTCACAACAGTAAACAGAAGTTCCTCCCTACAGCCTGAGGTTAGATGTCACTCTCCATGTGACTTAAATTAGAGCCTCCTCATTAGTTTATGAGACAACAGCTGCCTTAGTATTTAACTGTATGATTACTTTTGTGAATTGCATTTATTGATAACTCATTTTCTCTGTCCATAATAAAAAAAAATGAGAAGTTATCCTTTGTAAAGTTTATTTTGAGTGAATATAGACTTGGATTAGTTAAAAACAGGATGTAAAACGCTGAAGGAAATGCTTTCAAGTCAAGTTTAGAACAAAGCTTATTACCTATTTAAATTATTAGTCATTTGTTATGTATTATATTTGGCATTGTAGTATTAATTATAAAAATAGTACATTAAAAAATAATTGAGATTGATAAATACTGATTTGTAGATTATAAAAGATTCTTCAGCTATTTCATGGGACACATTTTTTCCTCACCTTATAGCAAAGTGGTAGTGAATGTCAAGCTAGTTAATCATAGGCTTTTTTTCTAACCTATAACCTTTTCTTGTAGCTTTCCTCTCTACACTGCCTCAATCCCCATTAAAGCTACACAGGCTGCTCAAAAGGTAGAGCTTGCTAAAAGCACTCATGGGAGGGCCAATGTGTGAAATGCACGTAACAGTTCATTTTTTTCAGGAGTAAGTACAAGCAGTTTTGTGAGAATATTTTAAATAAGCAGTGAATAGATAATACAAACCAATAAACACTGGTTCTAACGTATCTGGAATGATTTTTATTTTTAATTACTATTTTACTATGTTTTGGTTGACTTGATTGTAAACTTTTTTATGTGTGAGCCTTTATATTTCTAACACAATGCAATAGGGAAAATAATTTGATAGAAAAACAAATCAAGAAGTAAATATCTGGACTCATATTGTGCACACAGAACTGTACACTGTACCAGTCAAAGTTAATAAATCACACCAGTTCATGGATTTCACTTAATGGGTATTAAGTTTTTTATTGTTTGACTGGAGGGGGATTTGTATGGTTTTGGGGGCATTTTTTTGTAAAAAGGCTATGTAAAGTCAAAGTCACTTGCCCACTGAACGATATCTACTAATGAGAATTACCTTATTGATTCAAAATCTCCTTTTGATGGCGGAGCTATACCTGGTACGTGGTATTGGACCTATTCTTTTAAAGTTATAGCTAGGTATTTGCTCCCTAGAAAAGACATATGAATGAATGAATAAATAAATAAATAAAATGCCTATGACTGTTCTACTCAGACATTTTATCTCCTAGTTTATTTAGGGATATTTAATGTAATATTAAGGGATAAAAGGACACATAATCCCAAATGGCAACACAGAGTTTTATAATTTCCTAGTCTGAAACGTAGGTATGAACACTGCTAGATTTATATCAAAAAAGGATTCCTTTTTCATTTTTGCACATCAAGGAAGAGGATTCATGGCTCCAAGAATAAAGATACACATATGTTACTGGGATAACCCAAATTAATGAGAAATAAGACACACAGATAATGTAAAAATAAACAGGATTTTCCACATTTAATAAAAAGTAACAAATGAAACTCTGATGGAAAATGATTTGGGGGAAAAAAAAAGAAAAGGCAGCATAGTTTGCTCATATGTAAAAAGAAGTGTATTCATTTTTGTCCACAGTTAGAATTATCTTCCCATCACAGACGACAATTTTCTATCAGCCTTCCAGTAAAGTGCTGCATATTGACCACATTATGGCCTAGGCACTTCCAAACTGTGCAACAAGCAAGCACAGAAGTTTCTGTATGATATTACATATTTCAGGATCTAGGACACATTAACCCAGGTGAAATGGTACTTGAGAACAGGTAAGGTGCTTCCCAGCTTGGGAAGGGTAGGCATACTGTCAGCACTGAGTTAATAAACATGGCTGGAAGTAAACGTAATAGAGAGCAACAATCTCCAATCTGCCCCTGTACTGCTGAGCTGAGCTGGTAAAGTTGCATTATTGTTTATGTTGTTACTATACCTAGGTTGTCCCAGAAGTCCATTGTAATAAATGAAGGAAACTGATTATATATATTACTTAGGGCAGATATTTTAGGAGGTTTTCCCTTACTCCTTTCATACTTGTAGGCAATTTTCCCTTTCTACTTTGAAAAATACATTTGTCATTTTCTTATTTACTGAAATATTCTTATGCTATTACTCTAAAAACTATGATGAACCAAAAATTTAATGTTAAAGAACCTATAAGGCTCAACATAAGAGCAAAGGCCATAAACTAGGTGACATCTTTGACTCAGCCTGTTCTCCAGAGCCTTGTAGCCCAGCTACATCTCATTTTTGTTGATTCATTCTGCATAATAGTGATAAGATACCATACTCTGTCTATGCAGTTAAATCTCTCCCTGGATCCTCATCATCTCATATTTTGCTTATTGAAAAGCCTTACTTTTCACCCTTGAGAGATGATCTTGCCTCACTCGAATCTATTCAGAGTGCTACTGTAAAGAATATTTTCCCAGCTCACTTCTCCTCCTTTTATGTCCTTCCACTGATTTTTCTACCCATCAAATATACACTATTTGTCCTTATTAACAGGTACCCTAATGGCCAATCCTCACACTACGTACCTACACTTCTGTTTTCTATGAGCCCCAGCCTGACTACCTTCATTACTCTTGTTGCAATTTGCAGCAACCAATTTCAGGCTTACTCTCATACTGCCTTTCATGCCTGGGAGGATCTCCTTTAAAAGCCCCCTAGAGCTATCTTCTAATCCACCACCAATTCTCTTCCTAAAACGGTTATTGGCCATGATGCATAAAAGAAAACAAAGACCCTAAGCAATTGGCGCACTAAAACATAGTGTATATTGCTAAGCTATGTTTGTCTCATGATTTCTCTGCAGTGCTCTGTTTGCATCCTATATTCAGTATTCAGACTGTAACCTGAACTGGGGCAAGAAAATGCTTCAGCTCTATTTCACACTTCATAGCAGAGAAGGGTCACAACTCATTATTTGGATTCCTAGGCATTACCTGAATACAGGCAACAGAAAATGACACTACTCTAGTATTTCTAGTACTCTATAATTCTTCACTATTAGGTACCCATTTCTTACCATAAATTTACTTTTTTCCTTATTGAAAGGTACAAATACAAAAATGTATTGAAAAATATTTAAAATATACATAAAAATGTAAATTGAAACATTTACTTTGAATAGAATAGACTGATTTGCAGAAAAAACCCTACATTTTAAAATGTAGAATAATTTGAAATTATTGGGTAAGTAGGATCCCTTTGGCTACATTATAAACATCACCATGGCTAGTCTCCATATGCAGCCAGGAGAGGGAAAACATTACAGGTTGTACTTCAACAGTTCCTGTTGGTATCCCCTGCCTATAAGAGTTCCTGTGTGACAGACTTTAATGTCAACAGTCATTTAAAATTAAGCTAATTTTTACCTATCTTTTGTCCTTACACTGTGTACCAAATACAATAACAATGTCAGTAACAGTTAAGTCAATTTTAAAGCAAATATTCTGATAAATTTATGTCAAACACAGCTGCAAGGATTAAGACCATTAAAACAGGATACCATGACAGCCAAGACTGTCTAGATCCGTTCAGATCCCTTCCCTGGATTTCCTTTCCCTACGTGTGGTGAAAAGACTTTCACATCAATTCCCTTTATGCAATCAGGATGCAAGAGGGATGAAATCACATCTGGCAACTGGGAAGACCCTCTATGTTGCCTAGAGAAATGAAACCTCTTCAGTCTATAAAACCTCTTTAATTTAACCTCTTTATTTCAAATACTAATCATAATCAGGCTACAGTACTCTACAATATAAGATGGCAAATAATTTTGAAGTACTGATAATTTCAAGAGAAATGCAATATGAAAACAACTAAAAAAACCCTACACCAATGAAAACTGAAAACTCTTTGCTCCACTTCTAATTCCAAACTTGGCAATACGACTAACTGTTTTCACAGTAGCAGAAGATATTTCAGCCATAGATAAAAGGTTTTATGTGTCTGTCATATAAATTTACTGTGGAAACATAAACAAGCTCAAAACATCATTAACATAGTACACCTCGTAAACTTTGCACAAGAGGAATTCTCCTAGAGAAATTTCTAAAGGAATTTTAGTCTAATCATCTAATATAATTAATATTCATAACATGCTAAGAAAAACTGAAAATAAGAATGATCTTAGTATTACCATGAAGAGAAACAAGGTGAGTTTTATACTTGTTGTTATGTCCATTACAGCTATTATAATCTTTCTAAGATTTTTAAAAGTAGGCAGTACACGCTACTTCAAGCACAGAAGTCTAAAAAGTAAGACTTCTGGGATAAGAAGAATGGGCAAAGTTTTCACTTAAATTACCTAAAAAATATGCCCAGGCCACTACTGCATCTGTCACAGATGAGGAAACTACAGTTATGCATCATTTATCCATTCAATGGTTTACAGCTCCAATGATTCCAAGGAGGTCACAAATCCACCAGCTATCATCAAGAGCTAGATTCTGTGCTTGGTACTATGATTTAGTGTGGAAGAATCCATAATGTCTGTGTAGCCAGGCAGCTGGTTACACATCTGAAGTAACTCAAGTGTGTAGATAATGTTTCTTTAGCTCATTTGAAACTTATGCTCCCTGAAATAATTTAAGATTGACCTTTTTCATATGAAAGCATAGCTATTCTACGAGTTTAAGAAGCAAACTTGCCTATGCTAGTAAAATATAAAGGTTGTGATGTTTTTGACTGGTCTCAATCCACTGTGGAAGGAATTAAGGACATTATCGCAATTTCTGCTCTGCAGCTATGCTTGACAGACAGATTACAGGAAGAAGATAATTACAAATTCTGTTATGTAAAAGATCTTAAATATTTCAGTGTAGCATACATGGATAAAGTTTAGGACTGCTGAGGTGACCTGAGTAATTCTAGTCTTACTAACTGACTAGCATCTAAGAGAGGAGTTTTCTTCTTTCCCCAATATATCACTTGTGGAAACCAGTTTTCTATAGGGCAGGTAAATTGAATTTTCCCAATGAGAAGGTCAGAATATTAAACCTTTGCTTGAAGGTTGCCCAGTTTAAACTCACCTGAGACCACCCACCTGGCCATGACTACAGCTGAGCTCCTTGCCAAGAAATTACGAACAAAAAAACATTTTCAACCTAACAGAAAGAAAACCCTCTATCTAAGTAGCAATACTTATGTGAACTCACAAAGACTCATATTCCCAGCTGCAACATATTTCTTATTTCCAGTACCTGATACATTATTATTGTTGTTTTTCTTTTAATCAAATATTTCAGCAGCCAGTTCTCAGGTGTCTGTTCCCTGAGGGGAAAACAAACAAACAAACAAACAAACAAACAAACAAACAAACAACACCCAAAAAACTCAACAACCAACCCAACCCCCAACATCCCCCCCCTCCCACCCCAAAACTACTGCATTCATTACTGATTTGCATGGCTAGTGTCTGATACCACCTATAAAACATAATTATATTACTACTTAGTCAAAACTTCCTGGATGTTTCCAAAAGTACTTTTTTATCGAATGCAATTCTCAAAAAAACCCTATAATTATTAATTTTCTATGTCTCAACTCACAATTTTCAGTGTTAAAGTAGCATTGTCAAAGTGGCCTAGTGACTGCACATCTGATAACCAGTAGGAAAATGGCAGAATGTCCAAAATTTTATGCTCCACTAAGCAGAAAAGCTTGGTTTAGCTTCTGTATGAAACTGTCAATAAAAATAAAAATAGAACTCTGGAAAGTCTTAAATAAACCATTTAAAAAGAAATTACATCATTCCAAGACAATCTGAACATCGTGCCTGTTAATAAGAATACAGAACTGAAGAAGACAACTCAAAATGTGGTGGGATTAAAATTGTATGGACCTGGTGAATAAAGTAAATACAAATTATCTAACGCCTTATCCAAAAGAAGACTGAGGCATAAGGCACAGGTTGCCCTCACTTTGGATATTTCCAGATGCTTGAAATTTCTCTGTGTGCCTGCAGTGTCATTGCTGAATTGTCTCAAGTATAGAAGAACTATATTTGTCTCCAATATAATGAATGAAGAATGACATAGAGTAAGCATTTGGGTAATATAATTTCCAAAGGGAGACCAATTTGATGGGTGCACAGCAAGTTACAGGTACAGCAATACTACAAAACAGCAGTTAGAACAGGCTTTATCTTTAGAAATGGACAAAGTAGATAGATCCATAGTTCAGCTGTGATATAGAGACCAAATGATTAAAACACTACTGGGAAAAATCTAAGATTTATATTTTAGCTAGCCTTTAGAGAAAGGTGATTCAAAACCACAGTCTATCATGGCATACCACAGTCACTGAACTTCAGACTACACAAAAGCAGACATATTACTTTTCTAAGACTGGGCAACTGCGTACAAATAAAATAAAAATCTATGAGTACAGAGAGTAAGTATAAAAGAATTACTATTCTGTATGCAAGGGTTTCAGGAGATCTTCTCAAGTATGTTTCTGAATTCAGTCAGCTCTACTTTAAGGATCATCTATTTTCTTAAGCCTGTAATTATATAATGTAGAACTCACAATGTTAGAAGCAAGATTTGGCTAAATTTGCTAGTGGTTTGGACCATTTGGTAGACCTGCCTCTGTCTTTCCATCCCCTTCCTCCTTGACTCAAGGGTAAATTCCTCAGTTGATATCAGATGTGCAGGTATTATTAAGAAATCTATCATTTTCCAGTACCAAACAAATCTTAAACACAAAGGGAACTAGAGGAAGATGTGAATAAGATGGAAAGTTATCATGGTTTTAGTGAGAGCTAAACCCAAATGAAATAAGTGACTTTATTGTATTCTGCTCCATTTACTATCAGTATTTTTGTAGTTCTGTGTAAGGTACTGCCTTAGACACAGCTATAGTTAAGAAAAATGCAGTGTGAACATACTTAAGAAGCCAGAGAAGTGATACATTTACCATCATACATATTGCTGTAATGGTTTAAACCCACCTGGCAGCTCAGCCCCATGGAGCTGCTCATTCATTTCCCAACAGTAGGATAGGAAGAGAATCAAAAGGGCAGAAGTGAGAAAACTTGTGGGTTAAGATAAAAATGGTATAATAAGTAAAGCAAAAGCTGCATGCACAAGCATAGCAAAACCAGGAATTCATTCACCACTTCCCACCGGCAGGCAGATGTTCAGCCATCCCCAGGAAAGCCGGGCTCCGTCACCCATAACAGTTACTTGGGTAGACATATGCCATAATTTCAAAAATCTCCCCGTCTTCCTTCTTCCCTGCAGATTTTATTGCTGAGCACGAAATTATGTGGTATGGGATACCCCTTGGGTCAGTTGGGGCCAGCTGTCCTGGCTGTGCCCCCTCCCAGCTTCACCTGCTCACTGGTGGGGTAGGGTGAGGAGCAGAAAAGGCCTTGGCTCTGTGCACACGCTGTTCAGCAATAATGAAAACTTCTCTGCATTATCAGCACTGTTTTCAGTACAAATCCAAAACATAGCCCCATACAAGCTACTATGAAGAAAATTAACCCTGTCTCACCCATAATCAGTATACGTGCATTAAATTATAAATACATACTGCAATCCTTATTATTGCAAAAGTGAAAAGATAAAATTCTGATTATTTAGGGGCAATCCAGGGACAAATATCCTTGAAGTTCAGGCTATGCTTCTGTCTTTCTTTTGGTTGCACATTGAACTATGAGAGAATGTGTCCTGTAAAGAATCATTAGCAGGTTACCAGGACATTTTTTTTGAGTCAAAATGGACCTCAAATTCCACAAAGAAGTGAAATGGCTATCAACGTATATCCCTACGTGCGAATATCACTCTGCTCACTATAAATTTGTGTTGCTACCAGATAGGCAGCTTTATTTTGTCACATATCTTCAGCATGAATTTGAGGTGTCCTACTATTTTTTATTCTACTCCATGATGAAGGTAATAAAATTTTAAGTCACCAGAGGAGGACTCTGCTCAGAAAGGAAATCACACAAGCTCTTAACCAGATGCAGGTGGAGCAAGAAGGCTTAGTACTATTGTACTGTTTGATCATCTAGAAGTAACTGCAAATCTAATCAGATCCCTATGTTGAGAACTTTACGAACAAAAACCAGGCACATACACTCAAAGCAGAGGAGATGATATAACCTCATCCAAAGCCTCCTGTTGCTTTCCACATCCCACAATAATCATTTAAGTCTGAATTGTATGAGACTTAGCCAGCTTGCTCTCATATGTGTCTGATACTTACCCAGACACAGGAAAATATTTGACAGCTTTTTATTTGGGGTGAGACAGAGGTATAAAGCTCCATGTCACAATCATGCTGAAACCATCATATCTATAGTTTCATTTTCTGCAGTAAAGCAATAGAATTTTGTGTCAAATCTGATTACATGATATGCGTTCTACATATAGAATTTATACAGCCGTTGTTACACCTAACTTTAACCATCTTTATTATTGAAAGGTGTGAGAGAGGTTGTCAGTTCTACCAATATAAAACTACTACAATATTTTCTCCAGTAAGCACTTAAAATAGAAATTCAAATGTGATGTTGAAGATTAAAAGGTTAAATATATTTTATTATGAAAGTATTGCTATTGCTAGTTTTATTTTCTTAGAACTGCAGCTTTAATGGCAGCTTTGAGTTCATTGTTTTGTGTACATGACAGTGTAGAAGTCAATGACAACAGTCCTAGAAAGTATGCCTCTCATGGAAGGGCAATTGAACAAAATGAATGAAAGTTAGGGACATGGTTTAGTGGTGGACTTGGCAGTGTTAGGTTTACAGTTGGTCTCGACGATCTTAAGGGTCTTTTCCAACCCATGATTCTATGAGTCTATGAAAAGGGCCATGCACCACTGAGATCAATGTCACAAAATTAGAGGTGATAACATAACAGAGCAGAGACAAGGAAAGCATTTTTGTACACAGTGGCAAACAAGTTATTTTTAATAAAGCTTTGCACCTCATTGACCAGATCTGAAAGGAATGATCTGTTTCCATCAGTACACTGGAAATATAGTCCTGAAGAACATTACCTATCTGCAATTCCACCTATGACTAGATAACCAATTTGGACAAATTATTAGATGATCAAAATAATTATAAAGTTGTACAGAAAATAAGAGAAAAGATAAAGGTCATTCACCACATCACTTTTTTTTTTTTTTTTTTTTTTTTTTAACATCAAAGCAAATTTTCTTAGGAAAAGTTCATGAACCATCTAAGTAACAGATCAAATTAAAGAGAAGCTACTTTTCTGAGACACTCATTGTTTTCCCTTTCGTAAAAGTGAAGACAGGGATTTCCTGATGAAAACCAGCTCAGTTGTACCAGCCAGGAAGTAGAATCTTCATTCCACCCATGTTCCTGCCCATCTTCCCCCTTTAGCCAAGGCATAAGCAACAAACAATATCTGCTATTGGATGTCTGAATTAAAAGATAGTCGACAGTGAGGAAAAAGGAATTTTTGCTTCTTAATCTGAAAACATAATACAAGTTTCTCTCTAGTACCTAAGGATTGTTACCATATGATCATACAATTTAGAGTGATTGGGAAGCAAATAATAGTAACAATAACTAGTATCTTTTGTACAGTTTTACATCCACCAGTCTCTATGAAAACAGTATTTACTTCACTGAAACAGAGGTTATGCAATTTACTGGTCACCAGGACATGCACACAGTTATATGTGAACAGACTGAGAATATATTGTAGGTATGTATTCCTACATCAGGAATACAATCAGTTAAGATTTCTTTTTAAACAAAGGGCAATCAGTCTCAGAAAGCCAAATAAATAACTGGGAGCTCAACCTTTGCTATCAGCTGATCAAAATTCTGTAAAAGAATGGAAAAATGAGAAAAATTTTTTACAGTAATTTTAGGTGTGTCTTTTGAATACAGCAAAATTTCACAGCAATCAGAATATCATATTCAAATATATTATAAATTATTACAAATACTTCCAGTGCTGAAAAAATATCAAAATGAAAATAATAGAAAGTTCTTCTGAGTCTGCTGAAATCATGAAAGGATTCATTCTTCTGTAACTAGTTGATATGACAGTTTCATATACATGGTTTTTATGATAAGAAACTAGTGTAGAAATGTGACAGTTCATCTATCTTTTAGAAAAATTGTACAAAATATTAAAATATAAAAGGGCAAAATTCTTACACTGTGTCATACTCTGTGTTTCAGGTCTCTAGTTCTGACATCCTGTACAAAATAAAATAGTTAACAACAACTGGGAGGTCAACAGCAGGGGGCTGGACTAAATGATCTCTAAAGGTCCCTTCCAACCCAAACCTTTCTATGACAAATAAAATAACAACAACAACAATAACAACAACAACAACATGCAATTGTGTTAAAAATGTTACTAAGAGATCTGCACATCCAAAAAGCCCCTCAGCTTCAATTACAAATGGCAAAAAGCAGTAGGTAGCACTCAATGAACATCCACATAAAATTTAGCGATAGTTTTATCAAATTAGCAAGAAGACATCCCAAGATCTTCTTTAGATCTTCTCTTTATAATATTTCCAGTTTCACAAATGCAGCGTGAAATTTCATGTATGTGCTGAGTCCTTAGGTCCAGTTTCTTTGACCTCTGCAGTTGGCAAGAAATGCTATGGGACAGTCTCTCTGATGACAGGGGAAATATTTGTGGACATTCCTGCAACTAATCTCATCCAGAGTAAAATTCTAACTTTAATTTAACTTTAATTTGATTCAACTTTAAATTTAGGCTTATTTAACATCATGACAGCACTAAACTGCCTTTTGCCAGCGATGACCAGGCTTCTCCCCAGCGTGATCCTCCGTGGTCACAAAGGTCACGTCTGTACTAATACATGAAATGGACCAGGGTACCTTTCCTCTGCTCCTGAAGAAAGCCTCCCTTCTGCTCTCAGAGTGGGGTGGTCTTGCCCACACATACTGTGGTGGACAATGCCTGGCCATGCTCTCTCCCATACTGTGCCCAGATAGCACAGGCCAAAACAGACAAAAATCAAGGAAGAATTAAGTGGTAGAGAATTTCATTGTCCAGGGCTCATGGACTATGCTCTTACCTTGATTCATGAGTAAACCTAAACCACGATGCCACTTAATCTAAGTAAAAATTGAAGCATATAGGGGCATTGAAAGGGATGTGTGCATTTGTTACTTTTGTGTGTTTCTTCCAAATATGATTCTTTTATGCCATTCAGAACACTTTTTCAAAGATAGGAGCACCTTTAAGTGTGGAAATAGTTCAATTTTCTTCATTAGACAAACTGGTTTACAATTAATCTCCCTTCAAATTAATGGAGCTGCCTCAGGAACAAATTTGACCCAATCTTTTCAACTATGTCCTAAGATAGATTGGAGGAAAAAATCTTTAAGTGAATAGCAATACTAGAATAAAAATTACTAAAATCTAAAGGAGTGGAATCAAACTGCTGCTGGCCAAATTAAAACAAAAGACTTTTTGTGTACACAAATGTAACTGCACTGTAACACTAATCATGATCTTGCCTTCCTACTGCTTTTTGGCATATGGGAATGTAGGTTTCCAGACCGACATGGCTTAGAAAAGCAGCATGCTCGGTGTAACAGCACAGGCATGCCATCAGAAAAATTATTTTAAAGGGAGATCACATTCCATGGGACATTGATCCTGATTTATTGTAATAACATTCTGCAGTCAAGTACAAAATATGTTCTCTGACTATCCTTTAGTGGCTGACATTCCATTATCTTTTTTTTGTTCCATTGCCTATACTTGTCTGATTTCCCAAACAAGGGCTTATGTGGCCAAGAAGTTCTGTATTTCTTCTAATTATAACAGCTGCTTTTGTTAAAAAGAAATCAAAAAATAAATAAGGTTCCACTTATTTCAAAACTTTGCCCCTCTCAGTTATATAAGGTAAAAATTAGCAGTAATCTACAAGTTACGGTGAGAACCTTGTACCAATATTGTCTTACCAAACCTCTCCCTGTTTATCTTCTTTATCCTCTTTCATACAAGAGAAAATTTTATAAGAAGCTGCCACAACAAACTTCTGAAGAGAGATGCTGAATCATCTCGGATTAACCATCCGGAAAGCCAGGCTCTGAAAATGAATGAGTGAGCAGCTCGAAAACATATTTTGCTTCCTTGTAAGGAAAATAAACAAACAAACAAAACCCAAACCAACTAATCAGATCAAAAGAAGAAGCAAAAGAAACCCACACCATATTATAGGTAAATAAGAAATACTTAGATTTCTGAAATGATGACATTGCTTGTAAGATTTATACTATTCAACACAGAAGTAATTTTAGTGAACCCCTTCACATCCTTTCTCTATTTTCTTATTTGCCTTGTCTATAGTTTGTAAAGCTTCTTTCAGTAGTACAGTGACTTGTTTCTTATGTTATCAAGAAAAAATGCAGATGTGATTCACTTCCTGTTATCATTCTAGAGACTAACAAATGCATTATAGCTTGGATTATCAGTTGTTGGCAGCTAGAACCATCACCCCTTCACATTTATTCATTAAAAAATTCCAGAAAATAACCTAATAATGAAATGCATAATGAAAGAAAAGCAGAAGTAATAGAAATATTGGATATGAAGGATGACAGAGGTTCTTCCTTCTTTTTTATCTTTTTTCCTTTTTTCCCCCTGGTTTTGAAATACTTGTGGCTTCTCGTGGACCTGAAAACAAAGAGATACTCCTATTCTGCAGGGCATAATAAAACCACTGCTTGGAGAGGAATTCTAGACACAGCTAGGGGAGACTGTCTGTCTCTTGAAAGTTTGTTTCAAACTTACAGATCCTCCCAGGTATGAACTCTGGCCCAAGTTCTTTGTGTCTTCCAGTCCCTGCGATTAAAAATCATGAATAGAAACTTTGAGGGTGCTTCTGAATAAGAGTTCTGGAAATCATTGTTGTACAATACATAATTAACACAAGACATTAAATCAGCTGCGTGACAGTGTCTGTGGATATGTAACTTTTAATACCTGAAATTTCTGATACTATTGCACAAAGCTGCTATTTATGGTTTTCTTAAACCTTAAAAAATTAAAACACTAGCAAAATGTTTTACCACATTTGTCTCAACTCCAAATGTGTTTTCAAGGTACTTTTTTTCCTGGTTCTGTGAAAGCAGTGAGAAGAAGATGCTTACAAAAGAAATTAAAATTAACTGATAAAATTTATCTTGTCTTCCATGAAAAAGGAATGTAAAAAAATAAACATCACATGAACATTAGGCTTTTCTCTAAATGACACTATTTTGGTGAAATATCTTTGCTAATGAAAGTGCATTTTGATTTATTTACCAGTAATTCATTACCTGGTAAAATGCTAATGCTAATTCTTCATTCCAGCTAATAGTTTTGTCATCTCCATGGCAATCAAAGTGCATGAGGAAAAGTATAGAAAGTAAATAATGGCACATTAGATAAACAGCCTATAAAGAAAAGACAGAGCCCCCTTGTATTTAAGCTTCTAGACCCCAACAAGCATTAGTTTTATTTCCCCTGAACTATTTCATATGTGAAAAGAAATCCAAATTGATGCTGCAAAAGATATCTATCCAGTTAGCTCTGACTCCATATACGCTTATTAATGAATGAAATGATTGAGCTCAATCACCCGTGGCCTCTGAGCACCCTAAATAATGAAAGGCACAGTACTTCATGGAATTATGATTTTTACAGTGCAGTGTGCTTCTGAACCCAAATTGTTTAATCCTTCGCTTTGAGAGCATTGCCAACAACAACAATGTTTTGCAGTGTAATTGTCTGATGGAAAAGGTCCAATATGTTAAGGAACCAAGAAAGGAAAAGAGGGGTAGGAAGGGGGGATATCTGTTCTTTCTCAATGTCATTTGGCAGTCTGATGAGTTCTGAGAATTTGTCAAATTTAAACTGACCATGCCCAGACAGAATTGTTCCTTTTCTGTTTCTTGGAGCAGCTTTGATGGCAAATGGGATATTATTTCTATCTTTCTTTCAGACAGTTATAATGTACTCTGTTTATAAATCCACCACCAGACTGATTTTTGTTAAATGGTCTTTCAAAATCTCCTTACCTCCTTGAATAAGCAATACTGACTAAAATGTCATGAGTGCCAATATATATTAAGTTGAAAGTTCCCTTGATGTTTTACTTTTTCCAGAACCACTAGCTACTCTACAGTATTTCTGAGAAGCATATTTTCTTTAAGATTATAAATGCCAAGACTAACAAGCATAATTTTATGGACACATGAAAATGGTATGGTTTTAATTTGAAAGTATATATTTTCTTACAGAAAATGCACCTGTGGTAAAGTTTTTTGGGAAAAGATATTGTAGTATTTTTCTTATTAGTGAAATGATATCTCTCTATAGGGTACTCCCCTCATCCTTTCACAGTCTTAACCTGCAATGTACTGCAATAAAATACTGTAGGAGTTCCAGAAATGTTACTTTAAATAAAAGCACTTCCTGAAAAGCTAAAATATTAGTGAATTAGCATTTTAAAAATTGCATTCTTTGAAATTCAAAAGAACCAGTGTTGAAGAGGGTGATGTTTTGGGATTCTGAAAGTCTCAGAGGCAAGTGCATTGTGCACTAGAAGATAAAACAAGTTTGGATATTTCCCAGACACTAAATTTGAAACATTTGCAGTGTTAGAATTAAGCCACGTTTCAGTAACCAGAGAGGAACTGTGACGAGCTATGATGATTACACAGAATTTCTGCATTGCTTTTGAGCTCTTCAGAGAAAGAATTTTAAAATCTTTGATGCAAACTATCAGCAAGTCTAACCTGGAAAATAATGCAATGAATGGCACCTGGATGTTGCTTTGTTTTAGCATTAAAATGAAGTTAGAGCTCAGTTTTACTTTTAATCATAACAATTACTCTAATTTTCTGAGGACATTTTGTTATTTAATTGAAAATTCAACAAGATGTGTTCAAAACCAGGTATAAAGATTTTAGCATTTTTGAAATGCATAATATATAAAGCAGCAATGAAACTGATCATTATAGCTATGTGGAAGAAAAATTGCAGAGTATCTAGAAGTCAGAAGATAGGAATTGTCTTCATGCCTTGGACACGTCCAATGGTTTACTCACTTTCTCCTAGGTCAGGAGGACATAACATTTTTGGAAGTCAGTGCCATGGTTTAACCCTGGCTGGTAACTAAGTGCCCTGCAGCCGCTCGCTTGCTCCACCCTCATCCAGAGGGATGGGGAGGAGAATCAGAAAACAATGTAAGACTCAAGGTTTGAGATAAGAACAATTTATTAATTAAAATAAAATAAAAATGAAAGAGCAGTACTAATAATAACAGTAGCAGTTATAATGAAAAGAAGAGAGAGGAGAGAGGGGGAGAGGAATGAATTCCAAAGTGAAGGGAGAAAAGGAAAAGAAGTGATGCACAACAAAAGTGCTCATCACCCACTGACCAATGCCCAGCCAGTCCCCGAGCAACCATCAACAGGCCCTGGCCAACCACTCCCCATTCATATACTGAGCATGACGTCCCATGGTATGGAATATCCCTTTGGCTAGTTCAGGTCACCTGTCCTGGCTGTGTCCCCTCCCAATGTCCCGTGCCCCTCCAGCCCTCTCGCTGGCAGGGCCTGAGAAACTGAAAAGTCCTTGACTTGGTATAAACATCACCCAGCAACAGCCAAACCCATCAGTGTGCTGGCCTCATTGTGCTCACACCAAATCCAAAACACAGCACCGCACCAGCTACTAAGAAGAAAACTAAATTTATCCCTGCTGAAACCAGGACACTTCATGCAAATATTATCAAACTGCTTCCTATTTCTTCAACTATGTTGTATCACCATCTAAATTGAGGATTGTTCTTTAGAAATGCTATGATTTTATTTTGACTAACCATGATACCAGAGTTTTTTATCCCATATCTATCATTTGAACAGATATTTCAGTTCCAGTAAAATCAAATGTATTTTCTATACATACACTGATATGTTATATAAATAAACATGCACATTCATACATATACAAACACCTTATGTACAAAGTGCATACATATGTATTTATACATTCAAGTGATTATGAAACTATTTGAGCGGAAATGTTTGAACAAAAAATTGCAGATATTGAGGGTTAATCTAAACTTAAGTCTTTTTGCAGGCATAGCAGAGGCAGTTAAGGATTAAATGGTGAAGAGAGAACATACCTTACATATGTTTAGCTGATTTCATTCAATGTGAATGAATACCTACCTGATATAAAGTGTACTAGTAAAATACATTTGTCTGTATAAACTGCTTCTTCCCTAGCAGGATTTGCAACATTTTATACAACATTTACTAGCAATGGTAAACCAGCAATAATTTTTTAGCTTTATGAATGGTTAGAAATCCAAAATAAAATGCACAAACATCCCTAGAAGGATAAGAACAAATATGCTAGGTCCACCTAGCCAGCCATCATATCTTTGATGTCAGTGATCAATAACAGATACCTAAGGAAAGAGTTACAAAATGAGAGAGGGGGGATTAATCCTTCCCCTGACAGACCCTTTCAGCCTCTGACAGGTAGCAGATCAGAATATTTTACTGGACAATGTGTATGGATCACAGTATTTTAACGGAAGGATGAGTGACTCTATCTACTCATCCTCCACTGCCTCTGCTTACCTATATTTAATGCCCCTTGCGTCATCTGTGGTAATGAGCTCCAGAATTCAATTCTGCATCACATGAAAAAAGTTTGGTATATTTTTTTAAGCAGTCATTAATGCATTGTTTAGTTTCCTCAGTTATCCTTTCCTAAACAAAAATCCTAATCTATTTAGTCTTTCCAGAAGTAGTTAATCATACTTGCTGTTCTTCCACATACGTTTCTACAAGACTTTTTTCTGACCATTGCTGATATTTTCAGAGATCTGCAGTGACTCACAGAACTTCTTTTTGATCAGTAATTAGAACTAATTTAAAGTCTCCTGTGGTGTATATATTGTTAGCATTATATTTACTTATTACTTCACGTGGAAGTAATTGCTTCTACAATTTTGTCACCTCTTCATTTGATCACCATTTTATTCAGTACTGTCTGATCCTTACACAACTATTTGAGGCAGATTCAGATTCAACTCTTCTCAGTTGTTTTCTGTCATTAGCAGACTTTGCTACCTGTTCCCACAAGTTAAGAGGAAAGTTTTGTATCAAAGCAAAAGTTTAGATGAAACTAAAAAAGGATACTTGTTTTTAAATCCACTTCTTAGCAATGTTTTAGCAGAACCGGTAGGTATAAATATTTTCTTTGAAAAGTATCTGAGCAATCTCATTATGAGCTAGTTCCCAGGGTGGGAAAGAGAGAGAGGAAAAAAAGGGGTGGGAACAACTTAAAAAGGAAAAACCCCACCATTTTTCTCAAAGAGGCTTGTACTTATCTGGGCCACCTTCTTATCTTTTTCTTCATTTCTGCTCTCCCTAAGTGAAAAACCTATGAACATCTTTTTCCTCGGTCAGTCCTATTTTTGGCTTGGGCAGACTTGCTAGTTAGTCCATAAAACCTCTTCCACCTAATAGAAATAAGTTATTATTTTATTTAATAGCACTTTATGGGGCCAATGTAATGTTTCTATGCTTTGGTATGAACCTTGTATGGCTTCCTTGACAAGCAAAGATTCAGCTTAGCTTCATTTTAGCTGTCTACATGTTGGTGTGCACTAGTCTAGTCTAATCTTGACATGTAGTTGGTAAGAAAACCTGTTAAGGAATGAACTAAAAGCATCACCCAATTTGTATTCATTACATTTAACATTAAACCACAGCGCCTGTTGAATTTTAAGTTCCTAAGTGGATGGCCAAGAAAAATAGGGACTTTGGTTATCACCCCTTTAATGTGAAGAGCATGCTGTGATATGATATAAAAATCCTAGGTGTCTGTGTACTGTTCTAATCAGTTTCCCTTCCAGATATCATTGCCAAAAAAATGAAACAATTTTGGAGGTAATACTTCACAACAATGTTACCCAAATGTGATCTGTAAGTGACCAACAAAAAATCAACACAGATAAACAGAAACCCTTACAAATCTGCAACAGGCAGCAGACCTGACACTTCACAAAATGTGCAAGGTGAGCAGATGGGAGCTAACATGGACATCCCTTTCTTCTTGGTTACTGTCATGGAGGCATTGTGTCCTCCCTAGGCTCAAACTTTGCAATACAACAGGGCTACCCAAGCCAACAAGAAGTGCATTCTTCCTGGTGCAGGCCTGGGAGGGAGGCAGTAGGATTGTCTCTAAACCCAGAGAGGTCTCAAAGTCTGATGCGTTCACAACAGAAAAAAATCCTTTGCTACTGTATTTCCTGCCACCCTCCCCTACCATTGATACCATGTGCTTCCCTGAGGAGATAGAAATGGGATCATGCTAGTTATCGTGGCAGTGTTTCTGCACAGAAACAGGAGATGGCAGCTGAGTTTCCCACAGTCATCCCTGTGTCTTGTAAAATCATTAAATTCTAAAACAGCCCTACCTATAAGTGCAGATTATGTCTATAGAAATGTAGAGCATAACCTTGAGAAAGCGCGTTGTGTTTTTCTTCTTTTTGCATATATCACAAGAACCAGTGGTCCTATTCAGCCCTCAGGGCTGCATCCAGACTTGTAGTTAAAAAAACCTGTCTCCATTCTGCAGAAGTCGTACACTGATAACAACTAGATGAAACAGGCATAAAATAAATCCACAGGTGGAGAAAAGAGGTTTAAGGTGACAGCAACAGAAATATATATTTCAATAGACAAAGGGAACATGCTGTAGCTTTGACCTATTGTTGCTGATTGATTGTAGTTCTTGCAGAATCTCATCAAGATGATAATTCCATGTCTCCATTTTATACCCTTGCTAAATCAACATAACCCACATGTTGTTGCCATAGACATTACAGGTAAAAATTACAAGCATTGGTATGTTGGAATAGCTATCAATTATTTTATGACTGAAGCTGATTTAGATAAAGTTTTCCTCTTTTCTTGAATTTTGTAGGATTCATTACTTGTAAGACACATCAAAATGCCATTTTTTGCTTACTTTTTACCATTGAAATAATTCCTCAGCCAGTAGATAACAAAAATATCCTTTTACCATAAAACATTTTTGAATCATGCTCTGGATTTGAAGGCATGGAAATGCAACAACTGACAAAGGAATTTTGATAAAGCTCTCAGAGGACAAACTCAGAACAAGATATCTTCAGGAAAGTTATTACCACTTTAGCTGCATTACTTTCCTTAAGCAGTATGTTTTATTTTTAATCCCAGAACCTCGCCACCCTTGGCTGGCTTTTCCTAACATCCATGAATCACGAAATATTCAAGGCAGCCTACTATTTAGAAATGAGAAATCAATGGTTTTATAAAGCTACTCATCATGGTTAGCTTAAAAGAGGAGCAGAGAGTAATGTGAGATAACGATATCAGAGGAGGTGTCTTGTTAGTTAGGCTCTTTATTTATTTGATGGAGCCTCCAGAGATCGATTCGAAACCTTTAGGTGCTCCAAATCACTCTAGGAAAGTGTCATTGACTGTATAAACAATATAGGTTCCCTAATACAGAAACTCCTATGAAGTGTTTAAATGCTTTCCCCTACCTGACCTTTTTTTGTTCCTTTTTTTTTGAAAAAAAAAAAAAAAAAAAGTGTTTTTACCACTTCTAGCTGTGCATATTTTAAAAAAAAAGACGAAAAAAGAATAATCAATGTATTAACATCTTCCCAGAGGATAGTAAATTAGCACATTCACCTTAATGGATTGTGAACTACAAAACTCTTGGTTCTCAGAGGCTCATGGGTTCAGCAAGGAGCTTTGTTTGCAGTGGTTCCTCACTTTACCCTCTCTGTATGGAGTGATTTGGCTTGTTTGTTCAAATAACGGTCACACATGGTTAACAGATACACAAAATAAATATAAATACCAGCAGGATTGTATTCTTATTTCTTAAAGATAACTTTTGGTAAAGTTGTCAAACTTTTATGCTGGGCTGCATTAAAAGATGTGTGACCAGCAAGTTGAGGGAGGTGGTTCTTCCTCTCTGCTCTCATGAGACCACATCTGCAGCACTGTGTCCAGTGCTGGGGCCCCCAACAGAAGAAGGACACCAACCTATTGAAGTGAGTCCAAAGGAGCTGGAGCACCTCTCATGTGAAGACAGGCTGAGAGAGTTGGGGTTGTTCAGCCTGGAGAAAAGAAGGCTCCAGAGAGACCTTATAGCAGCCATCCGGTACCCAAAGAGGGCCTTCAAGAAATCTGGGGAAGGACTTCTTACAAGGGCAGGTAGTGATGGTAATGATAGGACAAGGGTTAATGGCTTTAAACTGAAAGGGGGTAGAATAAGTTTAGCTATTAAGAAATTCTTTACTGTGAGGATGGCAAGGCCCTGGAAGTGGTTGCCCAGAGAAGCTGTGGATGCCCCATCCCTGGAAGTGTTCAAGGCCAGGCTGGATGGGGCTTTAAGCAACATGGTCTAGTGGAAGGTGTCCCTGCTCATGGCACAGGGGGGTTGGAACTATATGATCTTTAAGGTCCTTCCCAACACAAACCCTACTACGATTCTGTGATTCTGTGAAATGCAGCCTTTTCAGACACACTCAGTCATGGACTTTGCTCATTTGGCAAAGACCATCACTACAGGGGATAACAGTCTCCATGAAGAGAGTTTGGAAGTAGGTTTCTACTCATTTCTCTGCTTCATTAAATATCTCAGCTTTCCAGTCCCAGTCCTAGGTTGTGGTCACCTGAAAATCCATATCAAGTAAATTAGTTTGGTTTTTTTTCCTGGACTCTTTTGGGATAAAGAAACTAATTTATCCTGATAAGTGAAGGCACTTAGAAAATTATATGTTGCTTGTCTGAGTAAAAGGGTGACTGACACTAGCCACAATTTCTTATCCAGGAGGCCTAATTTCAGATTTACAGTCCAGGCCTGGAAATCTACTATGACTTCTCTTTTTAATACATTATTGAAACTATAAGAAAGCTGAGAATTAAGTAACATACATTTTCCAGCACATACCTTCCCATTTCTTCTATTCATGTAAAATCATAACCTTTTACAGTTCTGAATATCCAACCTAGACAAAGGTCCCATTGGGAAGGCAAATAGGTTCTGCAGGAAGTTTCACTAAATTATTACTTCACAAATGGGAAAAATACCTAAGTATGGATAAAATTAATTAAGCTTGTACATATTTTGTGCGAAGATATTCCTTCTATAGTGAACTTTTGATTTTTGTAACTGATAATTATTAGATGGCAAATTGTTCAATAAAGCAGTGGTTTCCAAAGTGGGGTGTGTGCAGCCAGTGGAGTGTGCAAGAGAATTCATTGGGTGCAGGAAGACAATGTTTTTGTGTGTCATTATTATATAAAATATTAAAAAAACCCAAAACAGTTTATATTTCATCTTTGTCTCAATTTTTTAATTGTGTGGGTTTTAATGTATGTTTTATAATGTATGTAATATACCAGTGTTGTAGTACATGTACATACATTATAACTTTTTAAAAATGTACATATATTGGGAGTGCATGCTCAAAATTTTTTTACTGATAGGTTGCACAATCGAAAAAGTTTAGAGACCATTACAATAAAGAATCCATGGCATTTACAAAATCATTATAAGTTTTAGCTTTTAAAAAGACAAGAAAGTTTCATGTACAGAAATCTCTTGTCTAAATTTTATAAACAAAATTTTAAATTGCAATAAAATATAAAATATTAATCAAAGTCAAGAGAAGAGAGTACATTAAAAAAATCTGTGAACGGTTCCATAAATAAACATTCTCCATAATCAAAGCAGCTTATAAAAATCATCTTCTTGTCTGATACCAGTGGCATTTAGATTCTACCCAATTCTTTCATAATTTCCCTATTAGGAAAAAGTTTGGAGATAAAAGGTTTAGAAATGAATACACTTTAATGCAGCATGGAGAAGAAAAGCCTCTTTTGTAATGAAGACTTGTCTCTTGCTAAAACTAGCTAAAATAAAATAAAATAAAAAACCCCAACAAATTATTTCCTGCTCAGCTATAAAATATAAGCAGCTATGTATATGGAGGAGTTATTTTTTATTATTTTTTTGCCAGCCTTTGACAGAAAAATTATGCTTGGGAATTTGAAACTCTTATACACCATTCACATATACCTAATAAATAATGACAGAGAACTGGGTAAGCCTAGTGGCTTACATGTCTGAATAATATTTACTTAACCAGAACATTTATGCATCTTTTTTTTTTTTTTTTTTTTTTTTTTTTTCCCTGGGCTGAATGGTTCATATAATACAATTGCCATAGTCATTCTCTCAGCAGCACTGAAATTGCCATTTAAGTGCCATCTGTGAAGCAGCCAAAAACTGGCTGATTCTGCGCCTTTGTTGTTCCGTATGATGTTATGCCTTAGTTAATAACTGAGAATTCAAGCACAGAGAAAGATGAATCTCTCTGATGTCATTCCCTTCATTGTACTTGAAGATCTGTGCCCTACCACCTGCTAAGCTTTCCCTGACTGACCCGTGTTTACCTTCTGTTGGTGCCACTTCCCACTGTGTTATTGATGTGCTTTTCTGCCCAGGAAGCCGTTTTTCTCAATGCACTTTGTTAAGCTCAGGCCATGGGCACACACTGTTCTTTGTTGTACTGTATATGAGGAATGTTTTTGGAGGGGAGCACTGATGATATCAACTATTACGAGTTAAAGTGTCTTCGAAGCCACAGAAGCGACATGCTGCATTGCCAACACACGGTATTGCAGGGATTAAACTTAAAAGCTGTTCTATTATGAGATACAAAAGGTCATTCTTTTTTCTCATACCTAAGTGCATTTTATTTAAGTAACAGAAAACTACTTGCTTTTTAATACATAAATTGTGCATGTTTTGATTGCTTTTTTATTTTCTTCTCTTATCCTTTATAGTTTTCTTCATTTAGCTATGTTCAGATCTGTGCAGAAGCAGACCCAGCATCTAAGATCAGTATTACTATCAAAGAAATGAAGTACCTTCCTACTGACCACCAAGGAAACCAGATGTGGAGTCAAGGAACTTGCTTCTCTGATTTGACATTTTTTTGCTTTATATCTGAAGGTGTTTCCCAAACTGCAGTATATGCTTTGAATCATAAGTCAGGGAAAGAAGAGGGGAAAAAGGGACAAAAAACCCCTTCTCTGTCAGGATGGCAAATAACAAGGGTAGGGTTCTGTCAATATGTAACAGAGCTGATCATGAACATATTGGACTTCATTTTCCAAAAGGGCAGAAAACTCACCTCTAAAAACAATGAGAAAATCTCCTCTTGGTCTTTTTTTTTTTTTTTTTTTTTTTTTTTTGGGGGGGGGTAGTGTGTGTAATTTTTTTTTTTTTTTCATGTGGTAGTGGTGTTGTTTTCATTAAACCTCTAATACCTGTTTATATTTCCTGAATAAGTGTAATACTGGTGAACCAACTTACTCTTTTTTATTCTTGTCATTATTCAGAAGCAAATCCATGAAAAGGTGGCTGTTCACTTATGAATAACAAATCTTGTAAAATTATACCCTGAATGAGAACTTTCCTTTCATTTCCTCTGTGCAGTTTATCTTCTAAACCAAATCAATTCTGACTATGTCTCTGCAAGAAATGCCAATTGTGCATTCTGATCTCAGTTAACCTATCCAGAGAGAAAAAAAAGACTTCAAAACATATGTGGCAGTAGAGGCTTGATGAAGCAAAACAATGAAATGATGATTAAGTCTAATAAACACTGTGATTTAAAACATCTAGTCTTTGAAAAAAAAAAAAAAAAGAATACCTAGAAGGTTTCTTTTCCCCTGCCACCTCAAGTGAGTTAACACTAGATCTGTGATGGCACTACTAATTTTCTTCTCTCCCCTGGAAGTACAGTAGGTATGTGCTATCTTGTTAGTTATGTTCTTTACTGCATAAATGCCGGGTTTTCCTAGTAGAAAGAAAGTATTAACGAACATGTGGTGACATCAATAGGACCAACTGCTGTTGATTAATGGAGAGTGGACGTGCAAGATTGGGAGAAACCAAATGTATCATCAAAGCCTGTTTAATCTGAATGAAAGCATCTGTGATCTAAAACAGAAGGCATATTTTTAAAAAATTGGTTTCTATCTTTACTTACAACATTAATAGTGGTAGTAATTTAATCCTTACTCTTGCAGGAAAAAGCAAAATACTGTTTTGATCCACGATTTTCTTAGCTTCTTTTAAAGTTGCTACTTAGATATTCAGAAAGAAAACCAATCAATCAATCAACCAACCAACCAAAAAACCTCAAATGTACACTTGACATGATTTTAACATTTCTATCACCTTTTTTTTTTACTCTAAAATCATAAAGATGGCTAGTAATAATACTATAATTTGATAACAACCAATATGAGCATCACACTTAATAGGAAGCATTTTCCTCAAAAATTGTTTTACTGTACTTTTACCATGTGTATCATGTGCCCATACAAAGGATGTGGGGTTTTGTTTAGAATATAGATTTTTTTCAGTTAGAGATTGGTCAAAGAAATATCAAAATTTACCAGTGAAGATCTGAAGTAGCCACTTTCTTATGTATACTATCCACATTCCATATAATGGCAATACTTCAAAAGAGAAGGTAATAAACACAACTTTTCTGGAACTTAATACACCACCATTAATCATTAATGTTCTGTTTCGCTAGTCAATCAGTAGTAATACAGTTTCATAGAAACATTGTTCCAATTTAGTATGCCTCAACGTCATTTTTCACATATCTAATCAATGGTTTGCATTCAAATCCAAGAGTTTAAGGAGCAAAGAAATAGGTTTGATATTTCCCTAACTGAAAGGTCTAAAGAAAAGTAATATTTCATATCTGACACTGTCTTTTTCTTTATTGATCACTCAGTAGAGCTGGAAAACATCACTGATGTCACTATTGCTTCTCTGTTTCCTTTTTTATCACTGATGATATATTGCTCTGTTTGGAAATAAATACACTGGAACCAATACACTGAGAGCATGCAAAAGAGCCATATCAATTCTAGTTATTTGTTTAATCTCCTTATAGACTCGTTATGGGTGAAATGTTGCAAAGTCTACTTATTAATTCATTTTCTGTTTGCACTTGAAATATGTCACTACTTGAGAGCCAGATGCTGTAAAATAGAAATTGTTTTACCATTCTTAAAATAAAATTATATTTTATTTCTTTTAGTCAAACTACTTAACAATGTATGTGCCTGTTCAAAAGTCAGGGGCTGTTAAAGTTTTCTCTTAGTAAGCAGTAACTTGTGTTTTTTAATTAGTAATGATGGATTAATTTCATTTGAAAATAAATTAAAGAAGGAAAGATGGACAACTAAGGGATTCTCAGTGAGCAATACATAATGACTTATTTTTTACTTGCCAATAAAGGCAATTTCAGATCTAATGAGCAATTTCAGTAATCATTTGTAACATGAACAAGCATGGTGTTTGCAAAATGTAATGATACAGTAAATCAAACCCGCTGTATGTGGTATCATATCTCTCAGGACAGGTCATAAAAGCATGTGGCCGCTATTCATCAATACCGATGACAAATATACACTTATATCCTATATATTATTTGTAGAACAAAAATATCCATAAACATTTCTCTTCATCTGTGTCTCAGCCGCAACGTACTGTAGACAGATCTTTTAAATGTGAGCAATGCATTATAAAAGATATGACTAATCTAAAGAATTTCCATTTGAAAGAGAAATGAGTAATAATTGATTGGCCTAGATCCAAAGTCACAGTGGGGTTCAAAAAGCTTGTAAGTGCCCTCATAAAAATAGAAGCTGTATCAACCAATTGAATTTAATTATATGTGAAGGTGATGAGGGAGCTAAACAGCCTGTAATTGGAGTCCAATTACTCAGCTGGTCTTCCATAAAATTAATTCAGCTGAAAGTTTGCCATTGTCCCATGCTTGGGGCCTGCTGCTGGTTTAATTAGTTAATACTGAGGAATCTTGAAACATTACATTATTTTGTCTTTATTGCCAATTATGGGTTAAGGAAAATTGTATATAAAATATTAACATCTGCTTCCAGCACAACTTGGAGAGGGCAAAGGCAAAATATCTTTTCCTTAATCATGTTAAGAGGGGAAAAATGTCTTTAAACGCAGGGGAAAATCTTGCTGCTAGTCATGGCTTATCAAATTAAAAATCAAGGTGCAAAAGATCATTCGAATGAAATGTAATAAAAATATGAAGTACAAGAGTTTATATAGCAGATTCTTATACAAAGACTTTAACTGTACTATAGAGCTCAAAGATCACTTAGACCCAGAAGCTAGAAAGAATAACAGCTTGGTTCACTGGTCCTTTTACTCAGTGATAGTATCCTTACTGTCCCTAATAACTATGGGAGTAAGTGTAATAGCATTCCCTGCCTTCCTCCACTATCGACAATATACCATTTACTCTTAAACATTAACATTAAATAACAATATTTTATTCTGAAAAATGCTTTTTTTGAAAGGCTTCCTTCTCAAAAGCCAACAGCCACTGGAATTTACTCAAGTAATTTCTTTGGTTTTCATATAAAACCTGCATAGTCCAGTTGAAATTAAATGGAGACAGAAAGTACCTATAGTTAAATTAAATTCTAAAAGATAAAAACATCCCAGTTCTTCTGATTTACTTTAAAGTTGTCTGCAGATGCTGCAAACTTTTCTACTTTTCTAAGAGATTTCAGATCAGGGTACTGACTGTATTAATTCCCTTTATTCTTATGGCAATATCAGAAATACCAACCATAAAAACCAAAAGTACTATGTAGTCTGAAGTGCACATTATGTGGTACATGCTTCCAAAACATATTTTGAACCTGAGATGGTGAAGGAGAAAAAAATATTTGATGAGTCCCAAGAATGGTATGCATTATTTCCCTGAATACTCATGAATATCTACAGAGTTAATTACAGTATGAGAACTATAACAAGATCAGATTTGGAAAGCTTGAGGAAGTATGGATCAACAATGGGCAATTTTCATTTTTTAATTTTTAAGAGTTAACACTTAAAATGAATCCATTTTGTGAATAGGACAGATTGGATTAAAATAGCCTTGTAAAGACTTACACACACTACCTGTATTGTACATTTCTAAATCTTTCTCAGCCACACAATAAATAATTCTACCATAGCACCACTGAACACACGTAACACAGATTGTCATTACAGTTTTCTGTGTCTCTTCCAGAAATAGAATTACTGAAGCCAATTGCCTTTTAAACTCCTTTTATTCAATCAAGAATGTCAAGATAAATCTATATGGAGTAACATTAAAGTTAGACTTTTAAAACAAAATATACTGTGTATTTCAGAAACTGTGAGAAAGAGGTTAATCTACTAAGGGCTAGATTTCACTATGCCTCAGAAAGAAAAAAAAAAACCAACAAACCCACATCAGAACTCTGTGCAAAACCAAGTCAGAAACTGAAGAACTTTATCCAACTTTTAAAGAAAAATAAATACAAGACTTCATTTCCTAAACTTAAGAAGAAAACTCCTGGAGCCTTAAACATTCTTTTAAGCCATAGAGATACATTAAGTTTCTTTGATCATACTGAACTATTTCTACGCTCTTCCATCTCTGTAAAACATAAAGAAACATAACAAAAGAAAATTGTTGAACAGGACAGTCCGGAAACCAAGGAAATTCCACTGGTAATGCCTATGGGCTTCCTGACAAGGGAGGGTCTGAGGCGCTATCATAAACACTATTAGAAATGATCTAAAGAGATTTGGTAAACAGATTTTAAATAGACTTTATTCTATATAATTAGCATATAGGATTACACCATCATGGGCACTAATAGGCTAAACAATGGGTGATTTATATGGCTCGGTTTCTGTGCTTCCGCTTCAGCTCATGGGAAGAGCTCAGAGACCAGCCCCACATGCTGGAAGTGAACAGTTGCTGAGGGCTGTTAGTGCTGGAGAGGAGGCACTGAAGTGCTCCCTACTGAGCAGGAATGGCAGGATACAACCATTACAGATTACCATACAGCATCCGCTACTGGGAGGAAACGCAAGTGCTCGCGTCAACCTTTCGGTATTAGTTTGAGTGCCTGCCATTGGGATAAGCAAACTCACTCGCCATACAAAAAATGGGAGTGTTTTTCTTTTAGAACAACAGATGGAGTTTCTGCTGTCAATGTATCCTACAGAGAAAATTTATCAATGTATTTTCTGTCCTCTGTCTCCTTCCCTCTCCTTCTACACTTGCTTCTTAAAAAGTCTCTTCAATTATGAACAACATCTCACATCATAATATTTTCTTTCCTTGAGATGGAAATACTTGAGTAAAAAATGAATCTCACTTTAATTAAAGCAGTCAATCCCTTCCATTGTATTTATTGACTGTTTCTCATTATTATTATATTTATCATTATTTAATGTGACTGTTTGTCATTCATAACTAGGTAAATATGTAACAAGTAAATCTATGACACTCCTGCAAATTATTATTGGTAGTTGATGGTGGGCAAGCAAATTTCAGTCCTGTATACCTACCAGCCCTATAAAACCCACGTAATTCTGTGGGCTCTGGAACTAATGAAACTGGGGGAATCAGGGAGTGTTGTGGGTCCATACCTTATGCATGTCTGGTTTGCAGATTTGGATTCAATCTTTTCTTTGAATTAGGACATTTTTAAGGAGTCTCTCCCTTACAAATTATTTGGAGTCTAATTATGGAGTACTCCAGGGTTTTTTTAGCATGTTCCTTCTTTTTCCCATCTGCTTACATTCTTGAAACTTCAATGAACTTCATTATTTCCCATTTCAATATTTTTTTTTAAATCAGTGATGGGTTTAGAAGCTGTTAGTTGGACATCAATAAAACTGCATGCATTTAGTGATTTGGTATAAAGAATTAAGCATTGTTAACTGTTAGTTCCACTTTTTCTTGGAAATAATGAGGAAGTAAAAGAATTAAAAAAAGAAACTAAAAAATCATGGTATAAAGCCTCATTTGACATGGTGTTTTGGCTGACCTGGGTCCTTCAACTTTCTTGATAAGAGACAAGTATGGAAGACAAAAACTACGTATGAAACTGTTCTGCTGATATCAGTGATTAGATCTCGTCTGACTTGATACTCACTGATTCAACACTAAAAGCATATAATTAAGTTGTTACAAAAATCTTATACTGAATACTTTACCTGTTGCATTTACTATCCTCAAAATGGACACTGTCATCAGCGTAACAGATGTAAACAACTGATGTTGCCTTTCGTATCTGAGGTAGTTCTACACTTATTAAATGGTTATTTGAATTTCTAGCTATTGATTATTTGAATTTGTATAGCTAGCTATAGCTATTGTTCAGGTATCAGCTCAAGCAATAGAAATAGTGCTGTTATAATGCTGCTTTCAAGCTAATTAGCCTAGTTTTGCTCTCTGAAGCCAAACACACATTCACACAATCCTGTTGCATGCCACAAGCTGGCTGTCTCCATGCTACATCCTGCATGTTTACTTTGTTCTTTCCTTTTCTTTGTTTAAATGCATACTCAAGGCAATATACTGCAGTTTTGAGATTTTTCAAAATTGTTTCAGCCATTTTCTTTTTGTTCCTACATGTCATTCTGCTTCTCAACATTGTTACTCACTTTTCTATTATACACATGCTATTTGAAGACCTTTAAGTCATAGATGTGCCTATATAGGACTTGGAATCAAAATGCTGATTAGAGGATATAATATTGTATCACAGATTTTCAGGGCTGAAAGAAACACTAATTCATTAAACTGAGAAGAAAATTTTAACCAAATTTTTGTTGGTTAGTGGAACATCCTCAATTTTTTTTCTACTTAAAAAACATTATTATGTGGTTCCTTGATGAACATGGTATCTGTTGTGGGGTTTTTTTCCAAGCCAAGAGCACTAAAACATCATCAGCTTTTAAATATCAAAAAGAATAATTTCTTACCACAGAAAATGTCATATCAGGCATAGCACATACTCTGAAAATATTAATCCAGGATTTTTTCTGGAAGACTCAGTTTTCAGATGGGCAAAAATATGCCACACAAACTCGCACAGTCTCAACTGGGCAGTTACAGCTGCCTGTCCATGCTGTGCTCAGGGAACCATGAGCACAGGGAACTGAGACGAGTAGGAACAACGTTTTGAAGAGACATCAGCAATGAGGTGCTCAGGTACCAGTCTTTTTGCTTCCTTTACTCTGAATTGCTACCTTACTGGTGCTTTCTCATCTTAACCTGATTACGCCTTTTCACAACAGTGTCAACTTCTTTTAGTTCCACCGTGCTGTTTCAGCACTGGTGCTGCCATTATCTCACAGCAAGGGTAAGGGAGAGGGCCATGAGGGCAGCATTGTTGCCTAGAGGGGTGGGAAGGAAGTAGGAGAGGACAAGACAGTTGCAAAGAGGTGGGGGTGAGGGAGGGAAGAGGTGTATTAAAATGGCTGTCTAAGAGTCTCTGCGCTAAAGTATAAACTTCCGTTAAATTAGTTGTTAATCTAGGGAAATCCTATGGTTTACATTATGCAATACAATATGTATATTGACATATATAAGTCAAACTGTATGATTAGAATAGTCCCTCCTGAACTTACTGTCAACACACCTATCAAATAAATATATTTTTTTCTTAATTACACATAAAATATATTGTCATTTACTTTCAAATATTTCATTAAGGTGCATCTCGTAGTTCTCGTAATCTTATCAGTGAGCAGGTGTGAAATGCTGCATCAAATACAATCCAATGGACCACTTGGTCACAGAAGAGATATAGATGAAAACTTACAGTAAAATACAGTAAGGTATGGGAAATTTTCTTGGAAGCCACTTGAAAGTCACTTAGTTCTGTCATTAGTACACTATCAAAATTTCAGAGCCCTAAAATATAGTGAAGTACTAGCAGTTCAGGGTGATAACACACAGTTTATTTCTGCAATATTCAGAGCTGCAGAGCAAAGCTGAAAAAGCTGCTGCTGTTTTCTTTTTTGGTAGGGTTTCTTAAAGCAATGCTAGGTTTGTTTTGACGCAGAACATTGTTTTCAGCATTTTGACAATTTCAAGAACTAAACTTTCACTTCAAGCAGCGATGCATAAAGACAAATTTATTTTCATTTCATGTTAATGACCTTTAATATTTGCACACCACTTTAGAAATTAAAAATGGCCAGTCTAACTTCTACATTGGGTGTTTGTGCCCCACCTCATCCATATTCCACCTGTACATGCATCATTCAGATGGCTGTTCAAGGGCTGTTGACTGAGTCCAAAAAAACACCATAGGTAAAAGCCATCAAAAGGGAGCTGAGAAGGAAATATTGCCTACGTACTTTGGGGTTACAGAGCCAAGACCAAAGGTGGGTTTACATGGATATCTAATTAGATGTGCATATGTGTCTATGTTACATGTCATGGGACTGCAAACCTTGCCAAAAATGCCATGAGCTCAGGAAAAAGGAAGATCAAGGCTCTTTATTGCTCCCTGTAGTGGTTTAATCTGAGCCAGCAACTAAGCCCCACACAGCCACTTCCTCACTCGCCCCTGGTGGGATGGGGGAGAGAATTGGAAAAGTGAGAAAATTCATGAGTTGAGATAAAAATGTTATAATAGGTAAAGCAAAATCTGTGCACACACGCAAAACGAAACAAGGAATTCATTCACCACTTTCCACCATCAGGCAGGAGTTCAGACATCCCCAGGAAAGCTGGGCTCCATCACCTATATATAACAGTTACTTGGGGAGATAAATGCCACAATTTCAAAAATCTCCCCGTCTTCCTTCTTCCCTGCAGATTTTATTGCTGAGCATGACATTACATGGTATGTGATACCCCTTGGGTCAGTTGGGACCAGCTGCCCTGGCTGTGTCCCCTCCCAGCTTCTTGTGCCCCCCTCATCCTGCTCGCCGGTGAGGTGGGGTGAGGAGCAGAAAAGGCCTTGGTTCTGTGCACACACTGGTCAGCAGTAACTGAAACACCCTTGCACTATCAACACTGTTTCCAGCACAAATCCAAACCCCATACCATTGACTATGAAGAAAATTAACTCTGTCCCTGCCAAAACCAGCACAATTATTATAAGGTCATGCTCTGCCTAATCTCTATTGCATTCTTTGTGCCGCAGTGGTCTCACAGGTGACAGTGTGTCTTTCTGAACTAGAAAAGCTGTTTCCACATATAGGGAAAAATCCTTTAGACTTAAATGGAACTAATTTAAAATTTTGTTGGACAAAAATGTTGGTAAAGGACACAATGCTTTTTTACCTGTTTTAAAATGAGGTCTGGTCTCTGTGGCAGCACTAAAATATTACTCCTTAAAATTTATACTGTTAGCATATTTAACTTAGCTAGAAATTGTCACTGTCTTTAAGAGAGAATACTCTTTTTAAATTGGGTTTGTTTTAAAGATGGGAGGTTTGCAACAAAATATCTTTAAACATATACACTTGTGTCTGTATGTGCTTATATAATACCAGGTGTTTTTTACCACACAGAATACTTTCTATTTTCACAGGAAACAGGGATGAAACTATGCATACCTTTGTTTTTGTTTTGGAGAAACCATAAACAAGAGTGGTTTCTGTTCCTGTTTTTCTGACAATTACAGGGGATTTTTTTTTTGTTTTCTTTTTCACATGGATTCAGCAAGATACTCTCACTTCATGACAGTTGCAAAATACTGTTTTAAAATTACATTAAATGACATTTAGAGGTCGTGCCAGCTTTGGGCTTAATTCTGATACCCTCACAAACATAACCGTCCATCTATTTCTTGTGATGTTATCAGAGATACAAATCTGAAGCACTTCTACCTGCATAAATGACTGGCACACATAAATATTAATGGAAAAAATCTTTCTGCAAAGCTTTGTAATTATAGGAACCATTTTTAATGAGATAAATTATTTGATAGAAAAGGGGGGAAAAAGCATAAAACTAGGTAGCCATGTCATTAGTTTAATATTGTCTTACAAACTGCAACAGGAAAAAAGTCATATAATTGCTGTTGTTCCTGTATAAGGACTGTGATAAAATAAATAGCATAAAGTATTTTTTTATATAATACTATGAAAACCTTTATTTAACATTTGAAATAGCATTTCTGTCTGACATCTGTGTAACAGTTACTTTCCTCAAGTAAGCTGTTATATAACAGAAAACCCCCAAACCTTATTTCCTATGGTTACTTATGGTTACACAAGAAATAGTTTTCTACCCCACACACATCCCAAAGCTATACTATTTCCCTCTAGTTTCCACAACCCAAGCACAACTGTGACTTTTAAATGTACACATCTTTCCCTTCCTACGTTATATGAGTGAACTTGGAATAGAATAAAATATGAAAAAAATCTAAGAAGCAAAAAAATCCAACAGCCCAGCCAGGAAAATCAGTATCCTTTGTCATTATATAGTCCATAAAAGTAATGTTTTTCACAATGACTCTTTGATACACATAAACTAGGAATCTTTCCTCTCCTAAAATACTGAAATGCTTAAGGCCTACCCTGAACTTTTCAACTCCTGTGTATGCTTCTTTGATGAGGCTGTGTGTCTGCTGCTGAGCTTCAGCAAGAGCATCACTGTCCTTCCAGCCTTCAGATAGCTCAGGCACATCTGACAGAGGACTACTTTGAACCAGTATTTTTTGCAAATGAATTTTTTGATCACCAGCTGTTTCTCCCTGCAAATCCTGCTTCATCTACTGCATGTAGAAATTCTCCACTAATGCTCACACATATACATATACAAATCTTTGCGCTTTTTAAGCTAAACAGCAGGATATTTTATTTGTATAGACTCAAGGTATATATAAAAAACCACATAAAACCCCAACATATACCCACCCACCCACCCCACACACACACCAAAAAAAAGCCCAAAACCAAAACAGGTAGAACGGAAAGATTTTGGTAATGGCAAGGAATTTTTTTTTTTTTTTCAGGTGATAGCTACGGCTATGAAGACAAGTGACAAGCTCAGATGACATGATAAAGACAGAGAACCTCACCTGCACAGGCTGCAGTTACCAATGCTAGCATGTCACATCTCTCTTGTCAGTGCTTACCAAATCTGTTCAATGCTGTTTTCTAAATCTTGCTTCACATGAGTAGTCTTAGGGTAATCCTATAATCTGTGATATGAATTGAACGTAGGTTTTGGTGGTCTTAAAGTAAATCCATGGAGTCAAATAGTTATAGGAATTAATAAAAAAAATGAATCTTTCCTTTACATTATTTAAAATCTTTTGGTAAAACTATATGCAAAAAAGTATTCCTGCCAACTCTTTTCTTGTTCATTTAAGAATTCTCTGGAACTATTACCATTAATTTAAACCTTTCTAACATAACTGCTCCTTACGGAAGAAAACTTGCACGTAAATAATTCTCACCATAAAACGATATGAAAGAAAGTTCTATATAATGAAATCCATTACAGCAATATAAATCTGATCTGGGAAACACACATGTGGCTGTATTCAAATAAATAGCCTTATTGCCTGTGAATTTATATAGTAAATATTGTGGTATTCAATTTTATATAAATACCAACAATTTGAGCAACATGTTTGCAATTTCTAAGACCTAAAAACTATTTTGTTCAGGAAATAATAACAATACTAAAAAACTGTGGAATGATACTGTAATAGCTGAAATCCACTGTAAATACATTAGGTATATTACAGACAAAGAGGCAGGACACGGGTTTTCAAAACAGTAACAGCACATCCATAGACAAGAGCACTGAACTCACAAACAGAAAAAGTTTGACACTGAACTACCCCATGCCGCACTTCCATTAAGAAGCCTAATTTCAGGGGCATTTCGTAAAAGCAGATGGCAAATCAAGGAGTATTTTATGACAGTGGCTTGCAAGTAAGTGGTGGTCTCTAGTCTTCCAGGTGGCCCACACAACTACTTCTGTCACAACAGCAAAGCATCTGTCATTCGGCAAGCGGTGACACTTACTGTTTGTTGTAGCCTGGGACTGGTTTAGAGTTTCCAGCATGTTTTCTAACCCTCAGCAGTAAAACAAGACAAAACAAAGCAAAAAGCACATTTCTGTACAGCTGCTTTGTATAGTTTTTGAGTAAATCTAACCCTGATCAAACCTGCTAAAGTGCTAAATAAGAAAGCTGAAATAAAGGGTATAGCGAAACTGTGAGCTGTGCCATGAACTGAAGAGATTAGAAATGGGAAAACTGAAGGGAATAGCTAATTATAGAATGTAAGTTTAGAGTTTGAAAGCTTTAATTCCTAGATCTATGAAGAATATCTCCACCTAGAAACTAAACAGTAAAAAAATGTGTAGAAAAAAACCCCAAAGTCCATGAGTCCATGTAAATTTAAATTAAATTACTGCCTTGCTTCAATCAAAGCAACATTATTTTCGTCTTGTTTTCTTGAGATTGACTGTCCTTCTTACTTTTATGTATGGAATTGGCACTAAGAGGTGAAAAAACCTTACAGTTTTACGATGAAAATATATATTTTGTCTTCTATAGGGATGCATAAAAATAATGTATAACTTAAAATTGAATTTTCAAAACCAAAACTAAACAACAGGGAAAAAAAATAAAAGAAAGGGCAAAAAAAGGATAGTTTGAGAATATGCTGTCATTCCCAAGAAAATACTAAACTGATTGGTCTTGCTGTTAAAAAGATCTACATATGTAGTGTAATTGGTCTTTTATGAGTACTTGCACAGATTAGGCACAACCTTTGAAATCATTAAGCCATTCCACCCATTTATTTTCTCGTCTTCTTTTTCTCTGCTTATTCTTTTTATGCTGGAACAAGAAAGTGGCGAGAATAAATTAATCAAAAACAAAAAAAAAAAATTCAGAAACAGAATGAAATTTACTGTGAGAAAATGCAGACATACTTATGCCAATCTATATTGTCTGTCTCTCTTCTTTTTTCTTTTCTTTTTTCTTTTCTTTTTTTTCCATAGAATCTCTACATTTTTCCTAGAAACATACATATCATGTTTGTAGCAACAGAACATTTTAATATCACTTCATTAAGCATAAAAGAGTGCATTTTAAATCATGCCTCTGTTTATGATCAAATCATATTCCCTATTACATTAAACAGAGTCTGCTAATGTATAATATCCAACTTTGTTCCCCATGGCTTCTGACAAACAAAATCACTACTGTATTCACATTAAAAATAAATCAAACACATTATTTTCAGTGTTGCAATATTATGAATTGCCACAGTCCCCTGGTGGTCTTCAAACAACATTAACAATACAGCATTCAAATAATAAAGCAAAAGAAAGAAATAGGAGGGGTATTTTATAGCCCAGGATAGTATCTTTTACCCATCTTTACATACTTTCTTCAGCATTGCTGTTAAACAGTAAGTTCACTAAAGGTCTCTGGGTGACAGTGTAGACTCATGAAAATAGTTACATAAACATTCTAAAACATAATAGTATAATTCTAGGTTTTTTAATACCAACAGGGCTGACACAGTGTCTCATAGAAACACTATATATCTTCTACATTTTGCTTTCTTAAATCTATATATTCATGATGCTACTTAATACAAGTGCATCTGAGAATTTTCTGCCATAACACAAATTAATTTCCTTAAAATAGTCAGAGTATGAATTATCTACTGAGTTTCTTGAGATATAGAAGAACATCCACAAATGAAGCTGAATATCTTCAAATTAGTAAAAGCTCAAAAAAACCCAGTGTGTGCAAGCTTCTGCAGTAACCTCCATCAAAGAAAAACATACACATTGTTTTATCATGAATGTGTCCAAGGCAGCAATATGTTCTGGTTAATTGGATTTCCATTTGTATTACAGTATTTAAAAATCTTTTTTCTATGAGGCATTTAGCATTATTTCACGTGCAAATATCCAATCCTTGTCAGACAGTGTTTGGTACAACATAAAAGCGAACGTTGTTCCAGTGTCGTTTTCATTTACCTTTCAATCGCAAATTTCTGATGTTCAGGTTTTGAAAGCTTAATGATTATTTACTTGAACTCAGGAAACTGGAAGAGCAGACGGACTTTATGAAGCTAAAAGATGATTTGGGGCACGCGATCATTCCTACCCTGGCTTAGTTATCTTGTTCTCCCTCTTGTGGCTTTGGATAGTAAGAGCATACAAGGTACTGCTTCGACACACAGCACGGCTCTTGTTCCCCTAATAACTGGGGGGGTGGGGGGGGTGGAAACAAGAAACAAGACTTTGAGGAAAGATGCCATAGGGTCCAGCCGCTGTCCTGGCACTGGAAGGGAGTCTGCCTGGTGCAGTCCCCTCTGCCTGAGAGGGAAGCGGCAACGGTGGTGACCAGCAGGGTCTGGAGAAAAACTGCCTTTGTGACACTCCGCTGTGCGGATCCTGTGGCACAGCGGGGAGCTGAACACCTTTCCCCAGCTTTCTGACAAAATTAAGCTCAGTGCCTTTCAACTCAGAGCAGTAGAGGTTTCCAGGCTAAAGGCTTCACAACCAGCTTTGCTGTCTTCACCAATGCCTAAAGATCATCGAGCTAATTTCAAGGCACAGTTCCCCACTTCAGCTGCACAAACCAAGACTTCTTCTGTGCGCTGAACAGCAATAACAAAAAATATAAACAACATTAAAGTGCTTCTTTTCAGCCATATGAAATAAGTATTTTAATATTCAGACTTTAAGGCTGCAAATTGGTGGCTATAAATATTGTACAGCATTCAAAGTTCTGTATACGCCATCTGGTGACCATGTGATTAGTGTATCTATGGGGCAAAAGAAGAAGGGGGGTCTTGTCATGCCCTTATTTATTTTTTGTGCTCAACTATGCACTCCCTTAAAACCTAGCCATATGCTAAAGCATCTGTTATAGGTGGATTTTTGGGGGGTAAATTTTCTCTTCTAAAATTGAGTCGATTTTGCCCTTTAGAAGCCTACACTCTGAACAGTACTTCAGAATGACATTTACTGCAGACCAGATTATTATTTTATTAGGAGCTACAGTGTCTAGTTTGATCAAACAGCAAAATTCCGATTTGGAAATAAATTAGTACTTTATGGTTTACAGTACCGAAACAGCCAAATCATCCTTTTTTGCTTGCATCCACCAAAGAAGATATTATTAAACTGTGTTGTGTGCATATTCCTGCACAGAGGGTTTCAAGTTGATTTGTATTTTCTTCAATGTGTTAGCACAAAAAGAAGCCTTCTTTGCCTTAATAGAAAGAGATGCCACACAGCAGTTATGAATGTGAATAGTAAATTCTGGCCCAGTGCTCATATACGCATAATCATCATGTAGTTTACAGAATACTGCTCAAGGCAGTCTTGTGCAAGTAGTTTGCCAGTATGCCGTTGGGAATGAAACCAAGAATACAACAGTTTTTGTGGCTTTTCATCATGCCTTAGAAAAAGAAGGTTAAGCTAAAATTGACTCTGTAAGAATAACAAAAGTATACTAAAAATACCCTCATTTTTAGTCATACTTTCTGTTTAAAAAATAACAGTTATTTCTAAAGTCTATGCTTGCTTGAAATATCCAGTGAAGTCAACAGGAACTACATTTATTGATAACATAGGACCAGCTCCCAAGTTTCACTGCTCCAACTTTTTCAGGAGCGTTGCTATTCTTTTGCTAACTGAACTAAGTGTAAACTGTAACATCAGGCTGTAAGGAGCGCTGCAGCAGCTTTTGAAGTTTCCCATTTCAGAGCACATAAATCACTTTTAAATATGATATTTTTCCTACTCCTGCTACTCCTCTCTACCCCCACTAGTTTATATGGGAACATGTTATTTTCTTCTGCACTACTCAGTAGGGCAATGCTGTCTTACTGAACTTTTCCCCTCTTCCAGAACTCCAGAATTATCCAGACCAACACATCCATGTCACTGTCACTGTATTATCCTACTTTCCAGCATTAATTTCATGCACCAGATCCCATGATGAACCTGGGCTGCGCCGCTTCTCAATATTTATGCTAGGTCAAGGTGGCAGAATTTAATCTTGCAAAGCTAGCTCAAAAAGGGCACAGCAGCTGCCATGTCTTAGTAAATCAGATAACAGCAATAGATCTAACGAGCGAATGAAACAGAAGTAAGTGAGATTATTGCATCTGTTTAAATCCTGCGTCCCTTACAACCTTTTTGAAAGCACATATTTGTTATTGACTGAATAAAAATAATGTTGAAACATAATCTAAAACAGCCTATAATGTCATTTAACAATATTTTTTTTCCTAATTGTGGTTTTATTAAAGAAATGTCAGAGATCTAAGAGCAGCTGGTAAGAAGGTCAAATACAGGTCAGTATGCAGCCTAACTGAGCTAAGATTTCTCCATCTTTAGCCTAAATTAAAAGAACATTAAAAATCAATGTACTGTGATGTGAAATGGCAGTTCTGAGTCTGGTACACAAACAATGTGTAGAAATGAGGACAGGGTGTTATCTTACACTGCTGATGCATTCTGAAAGCACTGACAAAAGCTTGGGAAAACGAAAACAAGAAGAGAGGTCTCCTTTTTTTTTTTTTTAATTTAAAGAAATAGAATAGAAATGTTCTATGAGGATTGTAGAATGCCCTTATTCTGAACCCTTCACATGAATTATGAAACTTTATTTATTTTCAAAGGGCATCCAGCCTGGTGATTACTGGACTTCATAAAAATCTAGATAAGAGCAATCATTCCTAGGAATGACAGATCCTGGATATGAATTACTACTGTTCTGTCTACTTATACACACTCCTTATACATGGTACCATGAATTGTATCACTGTCTTGGTGGCTTGGACAATGTGCTGCACCAGATATAGCCTGGAATTCACATTTACTTCCTTAACACCTACCACCTGTCAGCATCCATAAAAACACCAACTTTGATACCATTTCCAATACATCTGAAGTGAAGCAGGCAAGAAGGAATAACATGAGAAGAGAGAATCCACATTCTAATGAGCTGGTAGGACTACATTTCTTAACAAAAATGAGAACCTGGGGATTTGTAATACGCATTTGCATCTTGAACCTGTTCCAGAACTGACCTAGAAGGGCAAAAATTAATGGAAGCTCTAGTGCAAGATAGGAATCAATTTGAAACAGGAATTAAGTACAAATAATTTTCCATTGACTTTATTATCTGGTAGAAAATTAGATCTCAAACTTTTTTTTCTTGAAAAACACCTCTTTCTGTCTGAAATAGCAATAAAATATGATATTTACATTCTAAATTATACTGCTTTTTAAATATACGTATCTATAGCTTAACTAAAATATTTTTTCTTCTTAGGGGATCCAGCAGCAGCAGCATACCATGAAAGCCATGACATTTCCCATATTGAACCGCATTTTCTTGCTTGAAGAGGATGATAGCATCCCATGGTTGGTTTCTGAACTGAGTACCAAAGTATAAAGCCTAGAAAATGTTCTTTCTGAAGGCCAAACACCATTATTTCCAATTTGAAATTCTTCATGGAAAAAAACAAAACACCACAAACAACAACAAAACCCACAAACAACAAAAACCCTCAAACATTTTTCTGATGAAAAAAATAGTATACTTGAAATATTCACTTTTGCACATATATGTCGTAGGGGAAAAATATCTCAATGTTATAGACAATTTGGTATGAGTGTGAAGCTTTCACAGCATTCCTAATAGGCAGCTGAATGAGTGCTTATGGATTATAAAGCAACAGCAGTTAGTTTTAAGTGAACATTTTTCAGCTTGGAGAGGGACATTCAGAACAGGTTCTACAAGACTCAGACAGCTGAGCAATGCCTGGTCCAAGACCATTCTGGCAGGTAAACAGCAAGGGTTGAAGCTGTGAAACAGGCAGCTACTAACAGGAGGAAAGGCAGAATTTTCTTGAAACAATTCTGATTTATTTTCATCAGAAAGGCTGTTTTTTAGCACAGTGCTGACCCAATATCAATGTTAGTTATGAAATCTACATGTAAATTATTTGAAAGTTGGTCACCAATGAACTCTCTTAAAAAAAATGTCAGTGGTGACAGTCTTTCACTTGGCACCAGGCTTCTTTTCCTCAACTTGTAACCACTAATAGTATACATCACTAAAAAAAAATAAATTAAAAATATCACCTTTAGAAGCAATGGGATGCAGTAACACAGCAAGGATTTCTGAAAAAAAGGCTCAGTGACTAAAGTAAAAGAGCCACTCATGATGCTCAAATATTAAATGTAAAATGATGTGTTCAATCAACTAGAGGGAAAGCAAGACATGAAAAAGAGAACCTAACAGTCTAAATGACACTTTTGTGGTCAGCAGTTTGAGGTTACTAGGTAATTAAGGTGATCATGGGTAATCCTTTTCTTTGTTAGTTTTTCTATATATAAAATATCTACTTCATCAGAGTGATGGTACACAGTCCTTTTGTATACACAAGAAACATCTGAGACTTCTGGGCCTATAAATGCCAAGAATTATCACCAGTTTTGTATGATGGCTTTGAACATTAGTTATATATAAATTCAACTTTTATTCTCCTTTTACTATAAGTAGAAATTACGAGGCTTAGAAAGTGTTAATGAGTCGTAGCTAGAAAAATGATCAGAACCCAATACTATCTCTACCTTTGCAGTGTGTTTACATGTGAGATGAGTATGAAATCTGCCTGGTTGATTTTATGTACCTAAGATACTTTTTAAAAAAATCTCTGCATAAAGCCTGCATTTGTGAGACTTTTAAAATCTTTCTTCTGTCATTATAATTACAAAATGAATTGTCTGGCATATGTCCTGATTCTAATTAAGAATTAATTCATTAGTTGTTTTCCAGATTGAAAAATTTGGGGGAGAATTGTATGGGCAAGTATACAAGGCAAAAATATTGTTTGCATAGCCAAGCTGAAAATGAGGGAGGGAATGGGAAAAAACATGTGTCAGAGAAAAAAGCCATCTGGCTGATGGGCAAAATGGCTCAAGCTGACCACCACACAAAAGGCAGAAAACTGCTCATTTGAAAGGCCCACCAGTATCCTCTGCATGGACCTTGGCAAGCATATGAGATATCATGGAAACAAAGTGAAGGCTCAGTCACTTCTTATTGGCAGATTGCACGAGTATGGCATTGCTATAGGACATTTCCACCTCATTTTTGCCTTTGCAAAAGACTGAGATTCCCTTTTTTTCTTTGACACTTTATGTCGTTAAAGCATATACAGTTCATAGATGTATATTTCTACGTATCACCACAAAGGGAGGTACAGACCAGCTCCCTAAACCTGGAGACCTCCAGAAATTATACTGAAGTCCCTTTCCATACAAACCAGTCACAAAGGGGAAGTTTAACATCACAGCAACAGCCCTCATGCTCCTCCTCAGCTACAGCTGCGTGTTCCAAACAGCCCTGGGTAATGGGCTCTCAGTACGATCAGTACCAAAAATAAACACGCTTTCCAGTTGGAAAGGAGTGTTGCCCAGTATGGAGGGAAGGAAGGCCAGAATCAGGGCCAGAAGTGACAGAGGGCTTTAGAAGTCTAAGAAGGACAACAGCTGGCTTCTGAAACCCACAGTTTGGTGGGGAGGGCACGGTAGGGCAACCTGTGGCTTGGTTTACTACATCCTCACAGAAACATGCTCGTGACATTGGAGAAGTCATAGACATCAGAAGCAGAGAGTAGTAACATTGCTGGGGAAAGCAGAAAGCAAAGAACATTGTTTCAAAGCTAGTTTTCAGCCCTGCTCTCAGAAAGAAGCACTTCAGCTGGTAAAAGGCTCGGCTATGCATCTTGTCCGTAAAACAGCAGGAGCCGATTCTTCTCAGCATCTCCTTGTGTGTTGTCATTTATTCCCTCACAAAACCAGCATAAAGCATCAATGATGGCTTTTGTCATCACCCTGCAGAAACATGTATTACCTCCAACACCACATCGCATCAGGGCAAGGGCTTAGGGACACAGTGAGAGGAACAGACCCTACTATCCAACAGCAAGGTCCTCCAGCCACGGCACTGAAGGAGTGACCCCAATCAGACACCCCCTGAATCGGGTCAACCATGCTCATCTCCCAAGAGTGGGAGGCTTCTAGCCTACAGTAGCATATGGTGCAGAGGCCTCAGAGGATCATTTAAGCTTACAGAGGGGAAAAAGCCCCTATCAAGTATCAGATACTATATTTCATGGTTGAAAACTTTTTACAGCAAAAATGCTGACCATCATTACAGAACAGCAACAGGAGCAGCAGCAGGACTACCTTTAGAAATGGGGAATCATCAGCTGCTCAGCTGCAATCACCGGCTTAAGCTGAATTGGCATGAAGATAGCATGAAAACCTGGGGTAAATATAAAAAAAATAGAAAATGTGTTTTTCCACATTATAGATTACACTGTTTCCAGATTTCTTGCTATTCCCACAGTATTTTCAACAAATGAACCTCTTGTTTCCACATCTCTTCCCTTCTTCGTTTGGGAGAGGTGGTAGTAAACAACAGAGAGTGTAGTCATCTTTTATGCCACAAAGCCCTAGCTGAAGAATTTTTTCTTAACAATACCTGTATTGAAGTCTGGTTTTTTTAACATCATTTGTATTTCTTGAATTTCAAGCTCGAGATCATGTCAGGACTGACAGACAGCACCTAGGTAAAAATTACATGATTCTTTATGTGACATAATTTCCCATGTATTCATCTTTGTATTCAGACAGAAAAAAAAAAAAAATTATGCACAAACTAAGACACTTTTATGAAGCTGCTGATTAGGCCACAGTTTGAAAATGGAGAGTAAGGAAAAATATGTTCATTCTCCTTCACGCTTGTGCGCTGAAGCATTGGCTGTGGAGGACCTTGAGACTGGTTTCAGTGCAATCAAAGGGACTACACCTGTCTGTGCTTCACTCTCCTGGAGCTAGGAAAGGAAGCTAGCTTTTAACACAGTAATTCCCCAGCATAAAAGAGAAAAATAATTTGCAGTATTAGATCATGGCTTGTCTTGGCTATGTGCCAGCAAGTCAAAAGCTTTCATTGGTGCTGCAGTCCCAGAGATGCTGAGAGTGAGCAAGCCTCAGCGAACAATTCAGAGATGTCTTCATCTCTGAACACAGAGAACATCTCTGAACAGAGAACACAGCTTTCATAAAAAACAAACCATTTTAACTTCAGACATTGATAATTCAAAGGGAAAGCCTTTTAATTGTGCTATTCTATCAACAAGAGGACAAACAATGTTAAATGGTAAAAGATGCTGAACTAACAAGCTATTTGCTTGCAGCATTTTTGTGCTTGGAAAAATCTGTAATTATTCACCAGCTTCATATAGGGAAACTTTCTTCATACTTCTCACTGTTGAGCTCTTCCAATTGATTTTATCATAATTCAAATACATGGCAAAATGCTCCTGAGCACAAAAGCAGAGGGCTAAGCCTTACTTTCTTTTATTACACTAGAGAGCCACTAAATAGCAAAGGATTTTGATTTAGATTCCTGCGTTAAAATTAAATCACACATCCTAAGGAAAAATGATCCGTAATAATGAAAGTCACACACATGGGGATTGAAAGTGCTATTGAATAATGAAGAAAACTATAGTAGCAATGACTGTGAGGGACCACTATGCTTTAATGAAGAGATATTTCCGAAACAAATGTCTCCCTTCAGTTTTTTCTATTGATAGCCTGAATATTATCAAACAAATTATGTGAAATATGAATATCACAAAGCGCAAATGAAGCCTTTTGATTTGAGTTACAACATTTTATGTCTCTGCTGTAGGTAAAAGTTACATGTAGCCAGGTGATTTTTAGTGCATCATGCAGGTCAGGATGCACACACTGAGTCTCCAGTGCCCAAGGCTGCAAATGTACTTCCATTTTGTAAACTCTTACACAGTGGCACTGGCTATCAGATGGTGAGATTATATTCGGTTCCAGTATTGGCATCTTTCTTTTGCTTTCAGGCCCCATTTACTGATTCTGTAGATCAAAATGTTCTTCTCAGTAGCAAATTGCTAATCTGTCCCTGTTCTGATTATGACTGATTTAGATTTCAACCTCTGTAATTTCAACTTGATCAAATATATTTTAAAGTGGATCTTGGTGTTAATTCATTTTTAGCACACAGCTTTAGGCTTGAAGTGTGGGAAGCAGATTTCTTGAAGAAAAATTATTGGACCTGGCAGCATCAAAATTTTTTATTTGACTGGACACCAACAGTGAATAAATGATGACTACATGGTGCAGGATCATGCCACAGTTTCCAGAGGCGTGATCTGAGAAAAGAGCTCTTGACCCACATTGTTTTGTGACCTTTCAGTACTGCTATCAAAATGATAAATGTCATAGCATTGATCCAGCTCTATTCTTTCTTCTGAAAGAACCCCGGTATCTCTGTGCACCCTCAAAATCCACAAAACCTCTTTTGCATCACTTTGGTAAATGAAAGCAATTCATATGGAATGGAAATTCATAGAAGCACGAACAAACCATGAGCTGAGCTTTTATTCTGAAAAGCACAGCACAGTTGAAACTGCATATCTCTATGAGATGAAATCACTAAAGATTTTGTTTTTCACCTGAAACCAGTTTTACAAGAGAAAGGTAAAGATTCTGGGGTGAGAGTGTGGGGTGTGGCAGCTTATAACCATAAAGCAGAGAGGAAAAAAGCACTTCTCAGTTCTATAGCGATCAGCGCTATTCAGGCTTCAAAATTGTTCCAGAATCACGTATTTCTTAATTTCATTTTGTCTTTGTGTACAACAGGGGAAAAAAAATGCTTTTTCAAAGGAAAATTATATCTAAGAAAGGGATAGCATCATACTCTGCAGTATTCATCTAACAGGAGATGCAACTCCTTAACGTGCTTTAGACATTCAACTGAAATACATGTATCTTGCTTCCAAAATTACCTTTATACCTTGGGGGGAGATATATTATTATAATTTTATTTTTTATTCAATGACTGATTACTGTTAAATGCATAAATAAATCTAGGCACAGGGAAGAGAAAATAAGGACTCCTCTGGCTCCCCACTGGTCTAGCCCCATGATCCTTTTTGCATGCTGCTCTGGCTGCAAATACTATCCATTCTTTGCTGTTCTCTAAAACAAATTTAAAACTACAAAAGAGGGAGGGGATACAGCCCTTCTAGAGAATATGCAGCCAACAGCTTTTTCACAGCTGAAACCTCCTCTTCTGAAATGGCAGAACTCTAGTTGAACCATGGAGACAAATTAATACTGTTAGCCCAGTTTTTGGTAAGTGCTTTGATGATTATCATCTCAACAAAGATCTATGGCTATAATAGTTTAGTCCAGGATGGGTGTATATATTAGTTATGCTCAAGAAATGTCTGTGATTGAGTCCTAGGGAACTTAAATATCTGTTCCCCTCCTTATTCATTGTAATGAGATTTAGGCCAGAACTGTGGACCTATTCAGAATCAGACTCGGAGGTGTAGCAAGCTAAAGTAGCTGCTTTATGGAAATGTTCTGATCCCCAGCTTCATCTTGTTTGAAGAGACAAGTCTTTTTTTTTTTTTTGTTCACCTGCCAGTGGGCTCACCTTCCTTTGTGAAGGAAATTTAAGGGTTCAAAATCAAATAAGTGCTTTCAAAATATTTTTTGCTGTTTTTTCCAAGCCTCAGGATTTATAGCAATCCCACAGTGATTAAGTTAGAAAGAAGCTTCCATCTTGGATCCACTATTCCATAAATGTCTACCATGGGGATTGTTCAATTTCCTTGTCACCATTCATAACACACAAAAGAGGTGTTTGGCCAGGTATGCTGCTGTTCTGTTCTGCAAAAATAACATGGGCTGAAATTTAATAGACGGAAATGACATGTTACAGCCATGAGTGAGAAAAAATGCGTAACTGGTTGTTCATCTCCGAATATTTACTTTTGGATACTGAAGAAGTTTACTCATGTCAGTACCAGGGAGCACACCTTGTTACCTCTGTTATGTCACTCCCCAGAAATGTTAACTTCCCAAACATATGAGATTTTAGATGTAGATCTTACTTATTTCAACAGAACAGATGGGTACGTTTGCTATTCAATGAACATACTAAGAACTCTTTTCGCACCTCTAACAGTCACAGCTTTGCACACCCATGTGCTGTACATCTGTGGATTATTGGCACTGCATTTGGCTGCACAGTAGGAGTTTTTCAGGTTTAAAAATTTCCCTCTATCTGTTCCTTCCGTGTGATTCTTTTTTAAATGTCTGTCTTCTCCCTTTGTGCATCTGTTCACAGCTTTGACCACAAAAAGAGACTTGCAACCTTTGCAAAACTTTGAGTCTGGCAACCTCCATATGAGAGTGTAAGAGGTGTTGTAATAGGGCAGGGAACTAAATGAACAAAATGAAGAAAATTACTTTCCCTCCATCTCCCCACCCCCCCACCTTTTTTTTTTTTTTTTTTTTTTCTTTTTACAGATTATTTGTTCTCCTGCAAAGAGTAAGGACAAATCTATAAATTTATTTTTAATTGTGGGGTAGAGGGAATGCAGAGATGGTAAAGGAATGTATAAAACAAAGAAACAGTAAGTTTAATGTTTTCCAGCAGTACTAGTTAGCCCAAATGTGATGTTATACTGATGTGGCTAGGTTTCTTCCTGTTTTGGAGTTGTCTTGTTCAGCTGTAACCCCTGTATCCCAGTATGGTACTGCACAGAGAGAGTCCACAAGGCTTATAAGGACCCTCAGCCTGCACGTGCAACATCATCGAAGTCTTTCCTCCTTTTGATGTGGCTCAATTTCCCTCACTTCTAGGCACAAACTTTCAGTTTACTTCTCATTCAAGAGCAATTAATAAATGCTTACTTCAATATTGGGTTATCAGTATATCACTAACTTAGTTTTCCGGTTCTCCATTTCCACTTTTCCACCCTCCCAGCCAGCTTTTTTTTTTTTTTTTTTTTTTTGGGCTGACACAAATAAATGCCAGTGCACTATTTACACAAGTCCAATACTCAAGAATTTCTTCACAAGCCCATAAACTTGTTCTTTTCTTTCTTTTGAAAGTGGAAAGCATTTTTACCATCTTCGCATCTCTCAGCTCTACTAATTGTTAAGTCTCTGGAAAATATTAGTATTGGTAGACCAGGTAGAGTACATCTTCCATGCTGCTGACTCAGTATCCAACAGCAGCAGTATCCAACAGTACTCTTTCTTGCCTAGTGAGACAATACGTATGTATCCTTTTAAACCCTTCTGTATACTGACACTTGAATTTTGATACAAACATGTTAATTACTTTATACAATGGACTAATTCCTACAGGCTATTACATAAGACAAGTTGTAACTACTAACAATGCTATGATAACGATTTCGGCATGCTAGAAAGAACCTTTAAGAGACAATACAATACTATTTTTCCAGTGCACAGTCCTCAACAGAGGACAACAGAGGACAGTACTCACAATTCTACCTGGCCTTTTTTTCTAATCTTATATTGTACAGACTCTTACAAATGTATGTTGTTGTTTGATGTTTCCACTAGACAAGGATGGAAGATCAGTCTAACTGCTATCTGAAGTAATTTCACCGATTATTTAGTAAGCTGATACCTGTCCATTGAAAGGGGCAGGGAGAAATGCCCCTTTTAATTGACTGCTATCCTTTTTTTAGAGTCCTACTCACAACTTTTTCTCACACAGATACATTTAAAAATAGATAGACAGGTAAAGACAGGGAGTTGGAGAATAAAAACTACAGTGAAACACAGGCACTTTACACTGTCCAAAAACTTTAAAAGAGCTTTCATAGTGCTCCAAAGCGTACAGTCAGTTATACTGTCCCCACAACCACGAAACTTCATAAAAGTTGGAGAAGGAAGTTAGGTCTGTTATAGCTATAAATAAGATCATCCAGACAGCAACTTTATTTATTTACAAGCAAATAAAAAAGCAATATTTCTTACATTTTAAATCAACATATTTTATCAAATGCCATATGTATATATATACAAGTATGTTCTTTGCATGTTAAATAGATGCATATATAAATATATTTATAAATACTGTTATGATTTCCTCTGGAGGGACTGTGTACATCTTCAGCGGCAACAGTAAAAATTTCAGAGACAGAGTCAGTAAAGCTGCACAAGGTAGCATCACTAGTAAGCATTTGTCTTCCTCTCAAAGTTCCTCTTGATAATACAGGTGAGGAGTAATTGTGAGAGTTTTTATGTTGCCTATCATCAAAATAGAAACAAATTGAATATCAGAGAGGTTATTCATCAGAGTTGAATAAGATGTCTTTACCAAAATTGCCTCTCTGTGGTAGTTACTTCATGCAATAAGATCCAACTATTATATGAGTTTTTATAAAAATATGTAAGAAAAGATAAGATAAAACAAATAAAGGAGGAAAAAAAGTGTTCTAAAATCCACCTTTTGGGGTTGTGTTTTGGGGTTGTGGGGTTTTTTTCCCCCTTAATTGGTCATAATTCTATTTAATATCACTTCAGACTGATTTTGTCTATAACAGATGAAATTGACAAGGGAACTAGATTACAGTTGGAGTCAGTAGTCAAGTTAATAAAATTTCCTATGGTGATCCATGCAATCGTTAACTGTACATTGATGAAAATGCTTAGCTACAATGTTATGTCACTTACAGACCAAGTAAATTAAATTAACTTCAGAAAATATTGTATTAGACTTTGAAAAACAGTCATTAAGATACTTCTGGCCTTTGAATTAGGAGAAGGAATTAACAGGATGAGCAGTTGCCAAATCATACTATCAAACCTTTAAATATATGGAAGGTAATAATCCTGTATTTAATGAAAAATAATAATTAGGAGTCACTGACCAAAGATTTAGTGCATCAAGTAACTATTCAAAATGCTATTTATGTAATACGTGAAAATTTCATTACCCTTTTAAGCATATTTTTACATATATTATTTACTAATTTTAAAGAAGGGAACATGAGAGACGGAGTAAGATACAATAGGTTTGAAACACCACGGAAGTAATATATACAAAACTTTTTTCAGTGACATGATTGAATCACTTGGTCATTCCAACAGGTTTAAAATTATTCTACAATCCTTATTCATGCCGTGAATAGCATTCACTCAGGCAGTTCTATTAATTCAGTGATACTTCTTCAGTGTTAAGTACCAGCATGGATTGTAGATTTGAGCCTTAAATGAAAATCTGAAGTGAGTTGTCATTCATTCATTCATTTGAAATACAGCTCAGCACACTGTACATTCTGTAGTTAAATGGAATTTGGTCTTGATAGACTACAGTTTTGATATGTCAGGTTTTCTGTGTTGGATTGATATTTTTGGGGGGGGGGAGGGTGGTGGTAACTGAGTAGATGAGATAATAAAAGAAAAAGAATTTATTCAGGCAGTTCAACATACGCTTTTCTGGTCATTGCTTCCTTTTAAACTCCCTGTTACTCTGTCCAGCTAAAATGTAGACTCACGCTTCAAGTTCAAATGTGCTAAGAGTTTTAATGCACTTCACTCAAGTAGAAGGAAATTATTACTTTTGTTGCAAGGGCATGCAATGTTGAACAAAGATGTAAACCCTGGGTCTCAGAAAGATTTAAGCATATTTAGTATGTTGACTTTTTTAACTAGATCGTCTAGATGAGCCCTTTGATAACTGGAGAAAAAATGATGGACAATATTATGTATGCTATTTATTGTCAATAATAGAATGAACAGCAATTTTTTTGAATTATTTTTGTGTACACATATGTATACATAATCCTCTGATGCTTTCTGCTTTTCTTGGCCCAGTTTACCAGATGCAAGACATATGTGAACCAACATTTACAGGCAGGGCTGCTTAAATGTATTTACTACTAACATCATAAGTATTAGTAGGAAACAAAACTTCCACTTCACAAGCGACAATTCTGCTTGTGTTCTCTTGTATTTCCATTTTTTGTGCACAGACACCTTCTGCTTCTTCCTACGTGTTACAACAAATGGATAAAAAAGGGAATAAACATCCAAAATCTGCACCAGCACCAGCAGACAAAAATGGCAGTCCCAGAAAAACTCATTGTGGGTATGTCCAGACTTCTGCAAGGGACAATGGCTGGGGAATTCAAACAGGAATAAACTCAGATTTAATAAATACAGAGTAAATGTTTCAGAATCATCAGATTAAAGCATTACAAACAATAATGTCAGGTAGTGTTCATACCCCTCTATCTTGAAGTTGTGTATATCTTTCAGAGCTTGGTCAGCGAATTAGTTATTTCATTCAACTGCACACTGAAAATGCCTCATTTAGTGGGAAGTCTCGTTAAAATCAACTATCATTATAACTCAGTGGAACAAAACTGCAAGCATAATTTTGAGTCTTTAAAACACTTCTATGTAAATATGTCTTATTATTTGGTAATGTACTAAAGGATGTATCTAATCAGAATTCTGATTTTCATCCCAAAAATGCAATAAATAGACCTAAAATGTTGGCTGAAAATCACAATAGCAACTAATTGAGTCCTTTTGTTTTGATTAAGACATGACTAACAGACCAGTACTAATCTTATTGGATAGACTGTCTCATTCCTACAATTAACTTGTACCTGACTAAACAAGTCAGATAACCGTCTAGACCATAACAGACTGAAATATATCTAATTTATTTATTTGGAAGAATGTCTCAAATTACTGTTTTCTGTATTATTCATCTAGCTCAAATTTACGTGCTACCAGGCTAGTTAATTTTTAGCTGTTTACTACTGAAGACTTAAACCCAACCTCCTTTATGATAGTACTCAGGTTCTGTAGGATTTCCAGAGGTCTGCTTTTCCATCTTTTAACTGAGAGATAATGGACTCCAAGAAAGTGAGTCTCGAAGCGGACCTAGTTTTATTTATGAAACACTAGAATTCTGCTCTTTCTGCCATGTTTTTACAAGGAAGTAGTAACAAAGAATGAGAGGAACCGTTGGTAATTGTACTACTATTATCCATTTATTACTTTTTTTCAAGTCTCTGCTTATTCTACTTTGGGTATCACCTGTGCAGCTATAATTTAGGGATCTGTCTTGGGACCAGCTAGCAGGGAAGAGAAATGCAGGTTGTCAGGATCTTACTGCATTTTTCTCTGGTCTCATTTTCTCATCTATAGCTCTGATGGGGAAAACAACTGTTTCAATTTAACTTACAAACTGCACAAGCAAATACTTTCTTACTTTACAGTACTACAGGTTACAAAGATATCTAAGACAATTACGAGGAACAGTTCTAGAACAACTTGTGTTTGTATTCTCAGTGACCTTTGCAGGTTGGCTTTTTTTTTTTCTTTTTACTGTATTGTATAAGCCTGAGCTCTTTCTGAACTGAAGCTGATATAAATCTGTTCTGGAATAATCTAACATTTCAAAGTCCAAATAAATTTATCTCTGTGAGCAACAAACCACAAGTTCTTTGGTCTTTCTTTTTTTTTTTTTTCCCCCTTGAAAGATGACGTTAAAAAAAAGTTATTTGTTTTACCTCTGTGTATAAACTATCTTTTTAGCCAGGCATAAATAAATAAATAAATAAATTTTTATTTATAGTAACTATTATGTACATGTATATTCTTTTACAATGACTGCTCTTCTGTGATATACATATACATTTTTTACTGTTATATGTCACCAACCATGTTCTTACAACTTCATTTGTTCTCTTATTTTGTTTGCTTGGATTTCTCTTATGTCTTCACCTATCAAATTTGAAATCTCTGTATCTAATTAATTTTAAACAAGTAAACCAGCATGCCACTTGCATTTTTGCAATCCTCCTTGTTTCTCCCTTCACCTAAAATCTTGTGTTATGGTGATTGTCTCTCAGTACTAGTCATTTGAAGTGGATGATCCACTTAACAGCTGTTGATTTATACATCTAATTTTGCATGTATTCCAAATACTCTCTTTAAAGACACAGAACCATACAGTGTTGTCATATGAATGTCAAATAATCTTCCAAGCCTTCCAGTTAAAAAAAAAAAAAGAAGAAAGAAAACCTAACAATATCTCTTTTTTTGTAATTTCTTTTTCTTTCTTTTGCAAATAGAACTAGCTACAGATCAGCAGCTAATACAAGAAAAAAAGAAAAAATCATATTAGGTTTTTAATTTATGATTTAGTCCTAAAAGTCAGTCAGAACTGACAAAAACAGTACCATCAGGGAGAAGCAACAGTCATGCAATGCTGATCTTTCACATCCCAAATCCAATGACAAAAATAATATATCTTATTTTGCAAATGAAGTCAATTTTATTTATATCCAAATCCCATATTTTATTCTAATAAATACTTTTTCTTCTATAAGAATTCATTATAAAAGCATTTAATTTTACAGAATACTGCGGAAAAATTAATCACTGTGACAAGCTTGCTATACCTTAAATAGCTGAACCTATATTATATGCAGTAATTGCTAAGGATTTGTTTGTTGGTCTTTGGTTGTCCTTTTTTTTTTTTTTTTTTTTTTTTGGGGGGGGGGGGGTGGTTGTTGGTTGGGTTGGGTTGAGTTGGTTTAAATCTCTTACATTTTTGCGGTCTGTAGTTTTACCAATGAACCAGCATCAGACTAGCAGCTTTAGCAAAACCTTCTTCACTTTAAAATTGTCAAAGGATGTTGCTCACATTACTGTTTTCCTGTGAAGTTGTCCTGTAGTCAAGGGTGATGACATGTTGATGGAAGCCCATCAGTTGAAGGGCTGCACAGCTTTGCCTGGATCCTATGGGAGCACAAGCTACACCTCCAATACTGCTGGAGAGCTGGAAGGAGCTGTCAGGATATCCCGGCATTGAGAGCCGTGAACTCAGCTATGGATCTCACAACACTGTAAGACTCCTGACTCTTCTGCCACTTCTACTGAACAGATCTAGCTCTGACAACCTGAAGATATTCATTCTCCTTTTACTTTGCTTATTCCTTGAGGATCTGACATTTCTGGAAGAAAATAGAGAAGTTGGTTTAGTCAAGAGCAAAAATGCCAAGGAGGAGGTAAATGTTTAACTTACCTGCCATGATGTGAAGCAAAAAGTAAGATGGACAGAAATGTAACAGTCTGTAGCCAAAAGGGTTAGTTAAAAAATTGTCCATTAATTCAGTGATACACCTACAATATTATAAAAATCATCTTCCCCAGTAGGTTACTCTCTTTTATTGCTGACCCTGGCAAATGTTCCCTTCTCTGGGGAGAAAAGACAAATACAGAGAAATCTTATTCAAATCACCATTTAGATTACAAGCACCGTCATGATTAGAGAGGTCAGAAAAAGTCTATAAAGTGAATTGTCCTGAGATTAATTTAGGAAGATGGGCAAAGGAATGAACTGATGAAGCAGTATTGTAAGACCAGGACTGAGTTATGGAGTAGCTGAGAGATGTGCCAGATTTCTCACACTGAGAGTACAGTGCAAGGCTGCCAAAAAGTGCGTGGAAGCCAGTGGCTTCCTGCTGACTTCAGCAGATTTGGATCAAGTTCTGGAACCCATGCAAAGCTACTTTGTTTTTGTCTTGCATTCCTCCTCGTGAGCAATGATTATTACATCAAATTTTCTCATTATCAACTAGTCAATTCCTTTTTCTCATTACTTGTTATTAATTCATTTTTCCCAATGTTTAGAAAGCTCTTGCTCATTCATTTTCATAGAGGTGTATACACATCAATCATTGTCGCTTAAAAATTCTGTATTCTATTTCCTTTCTTATTTTTAGGCATGTTGCTGACATGTTTTCTCCATTCACAACTCTATTCTACTGCTCAAGGTCAAATGCTTTTCTTGAACTACTTACAAACTAGTTCATACTTAGAACCACTGAAAATAATGTCAACAACCGTGAATATATCATTAAAACTATATAGCAGAAATGCTTGCTTTTTTTTTTTCCCCCCAAAGCCACTGTTGGTATCAAACACTGTTCTGTCTTCTTTTCTAGCATTGTTTTAGTTGTTTTATTCATATTTTGTTGTTATTTATTGTAATTCAAAACAGACAGACTGTATTTTCTATGGATACATCTACGTTAGCAGTTCAGCCTGTGTCAGGAGTGCAGGCTAGAGGCAAGTCTTCCAGGCATCCACACTGAGCGAACAGTGTAGTGGAATAGGAACAGTTCTGTGAAATGAAGCAGTGGATGCTGAGGACCCAACACGGTGCAAGGTAACCTTGAAATATCTCTAGCCTGGCCTCCAGCTGCTGTCTGTTGTGCACCTTTCAATTTAGTTTCCTCTAAAAGGATCTACTTCCCACATTCCAAGATTTCCCTGTGATAAGAAGCAAATTGCAGTGAAGGAACACAGTTGGGAAATGTTTCCAAATTGAACACCTGATCTAAATAAAAATGTTGATGTAGGTGTGCTTTATCATGTTTTGATTCACCTCAGGGTGTGGTCTTAGAGCATGTGAACTCAATTTCTTTCAACATCAAGTATTCAGAAAAACACACTTTGGGAGCTTACCTAGCATGTTCCAATCACTAGCTGAAATTTTGAACATCAGACCAGAACTAGTCTGAAGTAAAAACCAGCAAAACACATATAGGTAGTTGCTGGGTCCTAGACACTACCTTTTTCTCTCTACAGATACACAGGTATCCCTGTGCTAACTGCTAATATGGGCATAGCTTACACCACTGCAGTAGACTCTGTCCCTTATCAGTTTATCTCTGATCTCTGTCTCCTTGCATGTAATGATTTTTTATTTTTATTTTTGGCTTTTTATTTACTTCGTTGACTGTTATCCAAAAATTACATATTTTAAACAGGCAAAGGCTCATTATCGATAACTAGACAAATTGCATAGTCTCATATGTGAAATTGAAAGCTCTCTTAGATCTTATAACGTATGTCAGAATACATACAATACTTTATTAAATATTAATTTGTAGAATTAATCCAGAAGTGCTAACAATTAATGTAACTTATAAAATAAACGTAAATAATGTATATGCTACAGTAATGATCCTGTAATAAATAGTGTAACTTCAGTGTTCATTTCTTTATTTGTTTTGATTTTTTACAAGTATTTAAATAGTAGCTCTCCACTTTGCTAAAGAGAAAAAACTACAAAACAAATAAACACAAGTAACAAGATTTATGTTTTGGTGACCAGATCCTTGGTTTTATGAATAAGAATTCTGGGGGTTTTATGTGTAAAATTTAGTTAGATTACAGATACAAATAGGTAATACAGACTAGCCAATTGTCTTTGCCTGTCCACTGCTATTTACTTAATGCCATGAAGCCTATTAGCAGAAAAAACTCAGGCTCTCTTTGAGCTCTGTCTGATTTCAGGTAGCTCATATAATCATGGTCTTATTAGCCAATAATATATTTGTATTTGATATTGCTAAAGATTCTGTTAAATCACGTAAGTGATTCACTAGGCGTTGTATAGTTGGACACCTGAAGGGGAAAAAAAGGACATATCTGAAAAATTCAGTGTTGTATAATGAAAGAATAGGTCACCTACCTTTCCTGAGTAAAGAAATACTACAGAAATCAATTCCTTTGAGGAAAGGAATAAATATATGTGCATGTGTGTGTCTGTATTCATATATGTTCCTATGTACATACACAGAAACACATATATATCTCTCTATATATGTTCTGTATATATACCAGTTCTTCAAGAAAAGGAACACCTATGTATCTATAGGAATCTATAGAAACATACACACACATATTTTCTGAAACAAAGGAGGGAGAGAGATAGATATTCTGTATTTGTACAAAGTGGCCATGAAAGTTTTCATCACTGCCTAATAAAAGTGCTGAGGCAGATACGTAGGAGACAAGAGTGCCAGATTCTTCTGAACTCTTAGTCACATAAATATATTCTGATATTAATCTTGGGACTAAAACAAGGAAGACAAACCATGTACCAGAAGGTCACAATACTTCATTTCTCACCTGCAGCTTCAGTGGAGGCTTTATAGTATCTCAAAGTTGAGCAGGTGAATATCTTTGTCCAGCTGCCCAAGACAACACGAAGAGTGCAGAATAGTTGCAGCACAGATTTAAAACAATTTTTACTGTAAACACCCTTTCTGTTCTAGCATCCTTGGGTCACCACAGATACTATGTTATAAGATGAAATTAGATACATCAAAATAAAGAAAATTGTCCCTAACTGATAAAGGTATATGTAGTCTGTGCATGAACTGAAGATATCTTGATACTCTCTATTCCTTTCTCTTTGAGTTTAAGCATCTCCTGAACAATATACTGAGATGTTAAGTATACACAAAAAGTGTAGTTCAAGTATATGGTTATAATTCAAAGCAAGCTATAAAGTGGATGTAACTCCAGAAAAGTTAAAATAAAAATTTTCTGCATATTCACTAGTTATTACTGGACAATGTAAGCCACACAATCAAATTAAATTATATGTCTAGGACTGTCAAAGCAACATAAAATGGTTCAATGCTTGCTGCATGGAGATTCAGCAAAATCTGAGTAGAATTCTACCAGTGTGATGAGAAGCTGCCATTCCAAGTGGAATGCATGGGCTTCATCCTTCTTTTTATCTGCTTCTAACAATACTTTCCCAAATTATCCAGGAACTTACATATACTCATCACACTCAGTAACATGCATGTTCTCTGTTTTATTTTAGTGGAATTGTTTTAATCATTGTTCACATTAAATTCAAGGTATTAAGTCTGGTCTGTACAAAAAAAAGGAAGATTTTTTTTCTTCATTCATAAAATATAAAACTTTAGTGTCTACGGTTCCTGATACATGAAAACTTTAATCTGTCTTTAACTCTTATTAGACTTCAAAGTTTGTGTTTTCCAATAAATGCAGAAAGTAATTTTATGTTAATATCGTTTCTACACAGTAACTCAAATATTAAAAGATTTAGCATTTACACAATGATCAGCCCGTCCACCCTTTGATTTACTCTAAGCTTTTTCTGCACAATAAGATTAACAGGAGACAAGATCAGAAAAAAGGATCAAGAACACTGAGGGTTCAATCACAGTTCATCACAAGATGATATTTTTCCTTAATATTGTTTCATTGATAAAAATAAAAGAAAATTGCAACCATTCCATTATTGAAAAAATCCCCACCTAAATGTATAGTAATTTCAAAAGTGATTTTCAATATTCTGGTATGCATAAAGCCCTTATAATCAGTTATGCAAAATCTATTCTATTTTATGTAAACCCTGAAGCAGGCAAATCAATTACAAATGTAGATCTCATTTCAGGAAACATACCTACAGTAAGCACATCTATCTCATTTTTTCAACCCATTTTTGGAATTAGCCTTCTCTTTCCAAATACAGGAAAAAGATTTTCTTTTATTTTTATAATCCCTTTTAATGAGATTTAGCCAAACATTATGTTTCAACTGATTCAAATTGCCTCATACAGCTGTTCAAAATAATCTAAATAGGAGAAATAATAAGATATTAAAAATATTCTTACTGGTAAAAAGGAGACACATTCCAATTCCTTTTTTTATCATGCCATTTTATAGAAAATGTGGGGGGTTCAATAGCACTTGACAATTGCATTATGTCATAATTATTAATAAAAGTTATCCTTCTTCCTGGAAATAATTCAGAGCGTGGTGTGAGACCACCATGTCAGTTTCATGCCTTGTTACAGACTCACAAGACCATGGTCTCTTTATACTGAGCCCCATGAGTTACTCAAGGGCTGTCAAGTGAGCTGTAACAGCCTGATACTGTACCAATAACTGGAGTAAACACAGTGAAATTGTCAGCTGTGATCCTGAGAACCACATGTACCTAGGGGCACGTTTATCCTCTACAGCGGAGCACAGAGGTAGTTACACTCAGACTAGCACATGGTCTCATACCAGTAAGTCCACATGGAAATCCAAGCCAGGAAGCACAGTACCTCTCAGCCTTCCCAGCTCAGCTCAGGTTGCAGAGCAATTGGGTCAGCTTGGCACCGGCTCCATGAAAAAGTGCTGCAAGAGCTAGCTGGACTGTGGCCAGGCATCGCTGGCTTCCTCTCTTTAAACTTTTTTTGATCATTCCTTCCCCAGCACAGCATGAGGTAGGCTAGCTGAGGTAGCTCTGTGTTACAGTGTCCTTTAGATAGGCTGAAAGATACCATGCAACTAATTTTGCAAATATCCATTGGCCTGTCAGCTGGAACAGAAAAAAAATAATACATTGCTAGCCAAAACTCCTTCCAAACAGCTGAAACACATTGGTCCTTCCAAAATCAGTTTCTGTGTGGCCTATTTGATACCAAAAGGCTTATAGACTTCATAGAAATTGACATAGGCTCCATAAAATATAAACATTTATAAGGAGAATATTCCAGCAAGGCAAGGACCCACCAGTGGTTTTAAAGCAGAGAAACCTGTGAGAAGGAGGTCAAGAGCTCTACACGATTTTGTGAACAAGAACCACTAAGACAAAGCATTAGTTTTAGATTATTTTCTACCACCTTATCTCTACTTTCCAGGTGGGTATACATGAGCATTTATCGATGCTGACCTCTTTTGTGCTTTTCATTGATCTCTGACAGACTCTTTTGGGCTCTGCAAGCTTCTCTGCCAGGTTGGCTAAGGGCCTCTCGTGCTGCAGGCAGATAGCCTTGGCCAGATGTGAGAAAGCCTTGTCACAAAAAGCCTCTGATAATACAAAACACATCAACATGTTGGTTACGTTATTTAGGTCTTTTATATTAATTCCTTAGTTTGTGATTCTTTTGTCACGTACTAATTTTGCATGCGACATTTAGTAAGTGAAACTTTGCTAATCATGTTTACTTTCTCTTAGCTATCTTATTGTCAGCCACCTGCAGCCAGTATGTCTATTGTGTTCTCCAATTATGTTTGGGTAATTATGCACCACCATCTTCTCTTTTCTTCGTTTTCTTTTCTCTGACTTGTAAATTGTATTGCTTTTAAAGAAAGATTTCTGTTATTTCAGACAGCACAACTAGGAATAACAAGTAATCAAAACTTAAAAAAAATTAAAACCAGTTAAGTCAAAGGCTCAAAAATCTTTTAAAAACACATGCAAGCACATTGTTTCTGTGGGATTGATGGGGAAATGTTCCTTCTCATTTGGATAATGTAGGTGTCGTTAGTGATTTTGTGGTTTCATGGTTTTACTGCAGTTCAATAACTTCCAAAAGTATGAGGTAAGAACCTATTTGCCTTCTTCATGGTAGCTGAAAGGACATAGAAAAGTAACCACTAGCACACTGACACTTGCCTTCTGAAAGTAATTAGCTATAGGTATCCTGTACATACTGGTGCAGTACTAATTACTGTCTAAAAGCAAATCCTACATTCCAATGGCAAACACAGGCCTTACTTTACTGGAGAAAGAACAAGTTTTTCCTTTGTACTCCCACCTCTGTTTCCACAGTATATGGGTTCATACACTGAGCACACCTTCCCCAGCAGCAGCCTCCACTGGGGCCCCCATGTCCCCAGAGGCCAGCCCTCACCTCCTCCCAGCATCACACCACCCCCAGCCCCAGGGACAGGCATCAGTGCTGCCCGTGCCTGCACCCACCAAGCCTTGGCCCTGGTGGGCTCCATTTGGAGACTGGTCTGCCTGAAGGCCTCCCGTGTGCCAGCTGGCATCTGGGGAAGGAGGCCTATAAACCCTGTGTTGTCTGCATCAACATTTCTGTTTGTTGTGCCACTGATTCTCATTCAAAAGAGCGTTAATCCTGGTGTTTTAAACCCAGTAGTCTTCACCAACTAATTTTTCATATGGTTTTCAGAATTTTACTGTTTTAACATGGAGTTCCATAAACTCCTTTCTTCTTCTATGTGCAGTACATTTATTGTGAACAGGAAGGATTGGGAAAAAATGTAAAATGTAGTGTTCTGCAATGTCTTCAGGATTTATGATATGCAGATTCAGGCCTGATTTTTGAACAACTTTGATCTTCCAAAAAATTGTGATTCCATTCCTACATAGCCTCTGTCTTCATTCAGCATTAAGCTGGTTGCATTGGTAGTAGGTACTGAACCACTATAGCTATCGACAATTCAAATGAATGTATTTTCTTCGTAAGCTTTCCTGAATTCTTACATTTTGCTACATCCAAAAGCTACATACTCTTGTTATGGTATGCAATAGAATATAACTTTAAATCTGCTACTTACCCCTATAGAAAAGCAACTAATGTTATTTCATAAAGAAAATATTTTGTTTTATGTGAACTTGGCAATGTTTCTTTGCTCAGGGGATATTTCTGCAGATATCCTTTCCACTCTGCTTAGCATGCAATGATGTTTGGAGAACAAACATTTCTGTAGCTTTACATACAATTTATCAGTATTAGAAAAAGAGACAGAAATTAACATGCCATAAAAATATCTTGTTCTGCTCTGTTTAAAAAAGAAAATATTTTTTACACTAGTAATGCCCTTTAATGTCACTTGAAATGTTCACTAAAGTATTTTATCTGTTTAAAATTAATCTGAGAAAAGAAAACTCTTGGGAGTTTCATCAAACCACAGGATTTCCATTAAGTGGTTTTATGGAACCTTAAATAAAACAGTTATAAAATCTGAAACATTTTGACAACCAGATTTATCTTATCATGTATTCACCACTGTATTTTAATGAGTTCATTGTAGCTGTTAGTGTTTTTTTCTCCACTTCATAAAGTACAAACCTAATAAATAATTTTGGTCTAGAAGCCTTTTCTAATACTTTAAGCTAAGAAGTGATTAATCCATAGTTATCACCATGGAAATTATTAAAATCAATAATAATATCTTTAGGGATGTATTAATCTATTGAACATGCCTTAATTATATCTAATGTAATTCAGGAAGGTGGGGATATAGACATACAAAAGGATTTAGAAATTTTCTGCTGATAAAACCTCAGGTGTATGCCTCATTAAATCATCATAAACCTTCACGCAATTTTGCAGATGTACACCATTTGAGATTTAGTTGCACATGCTTTTGTTCCTTCATATCACTCATTAATGCAAACACACACGCATGTATTCACACACACATTCACTCAAGGGAAACCAAAGTGTCACCTCATAGAAAGGTTTACGACAATGGTGCCATACTCACAAGGGGGAAAAGCTAAATATAATCCCAGATGTTACATAGAATAGATCCTGCTTATTGGTTATTCACTCTGATTTTACCTAGGGATACACTTGGCAAGTAGATTTGCACTAAATAAGGCTATCCCAAACAAATTATGTGAAATATGTAATTTTTTAAAAAAAGTGTTTTGATCTGTTATGCCTATCCCACCAAGTAATTTTTCATCCAGGAATAAAAAATTATGTTAATTTTAACCAACATCAATAACATATTTCAGAACACTTATTCAGATGTACTAAAAATAATCTGGCAAAACCATGTGAGAGGAATATAGTGGCTAAAATACATATATTATTTATCTATCTATCTATCTACCTACCTATGTACCTATAAAAAATTCTCAGAGCCAATATCTACTTTCCCCTTTAGGCAACAGGTGTATTGCATATACCAGAGACACCTAATGCTCCCTTCATTCATTGAGCCCTTCAACTGAGACTTGACATTTGTCCTTCATAACCTGCTGGCACCAACAGAAGTGTTTCCCTTAGCAAGCAAAGAAAAAAAAAACCAAAACAAAAATCCCTTCACCAAAAAATCAAACAAAAACATACCAAATCCACCTTACCTGCTTTGCTGCTGGGTTAAAGAGCACACTACCAGTAATACTTAGCAAGTCTCCCTTCCACATACATTTGCATTCAAAAATGCGTTGCTTGAGAAAATATGTTCTGTTCTAGTGAATTTAATTCCTTTTTTTCTTTTTTTTTTTTTTTTTAACAATAGATTCTGCCATCTGAGTGTGGGATGTTGATATTTCTTTTTGACTCGATTAATAAAATATAAGTAGTTCCTTTTTTGCACTACTGATGGACTTGCACATTTTCTTACCATTAGACAAGATTTATCATAGCATTTTTATTTTGTTACTACCAATGGGCATACCAGAAGGAACAGTATAGGTAGGTGATAGAACTTCTGTCCCGACAAAATCAAACCCAAATAAGGTGGGACTTGCATGTACTGATATTTGGACATTGGCAGCCACGCCTTCCCAGTCTGCACTGACAGAACTACTGCCATCAGTGCTGGAAGAATTATTAATACTGACATTGCCTTCAATGTGCATAAGATAAAGCCATAAAGTAATTAAGAAAAATCAATAGAATAAAAGCTGTTATGACCTGGAATAGAACCAAGACAAAAGCTGAGCTCAGCTTATTGTATGGTTTTCTAATAGGTCCTATTCTAGATTTTCTCCAAACTCTCTTCAGCAAAGAGGACGTAAATCAAAATGTTGATGAAACACATACTTTGAGGTGGTATTTCAAAGCTTAGAACTACCTTCATTTTAGAGTCAATAGAGGCCTCTCGGAGGCATATACAAAGGAAAAGACTAAGTTTAGGTGCTGTAAATCAACTTTTATTGGCCACACAAGGAACCTAGGAGACCCACGTCAGGTAATGTTAGCCCTTAATCTAGTGAAGGCTTAGCCTTTTTAGCTATTTTCCTTTGAAAAAAAAACCCCACACCATCAGTTTAATAAGCATTTTTTAAACTTTTGCTATTTTAATCACAGTGATTCAATATGAAGACCTGTTTAGTTAAGTGTGTTGTAGTTTTATGGAGATCAAATCTCTTCTCTCATGATAGTCCTTGCCAGCAGAGAATTCCTCCATGCACTGTGGCTTCAGTAGAATTAAATATAGCAGGCAAAACATCAGCTGCTTTTATGCTTTCTTTTCAGCCTTCATCAGGTAACTAGAGATTCTGTTCACCTTCAAAATTAATTTTTCTGATAATCTATTTATTCCAAAAGAACTGGTTTTCAGTACCAATGGCAGTCCAAAGGTCCCCAAACAGTTTACAGGCATAGTAGTGTGTGTGCGTGTGTAAGTGGGAGAGAGAGAGTGAGAAAGATGATTCTTTGGTGCAGTACCCATATCTTTTTGTAGTTCAAAACTACTATATTTGTTAACTAATTTTCCTGATAACTATCAGCCAAAAGCCCTTTTAACTGTGACCATTTAAATTCAGCTGAGGAAATAACAGCTTTGTATCTATAAATATGAAATATATTCCAAAAAGAAAGTGACTAGAGATTGATGGTTTATTGTTGTAGTTTAGACATCACAGTTCCAGACTTTGAATTTACACAACTGCGCTAAATATGAGACCTGTACCTTTTCCTGTCTTATAATACAGATGTCTATCTTCAGAAATAAATCACTAAATCCTCAAAAAGCTGTTATGATAAACCCATTTTATCATTTAAATGTGCTTCTGGAAGTGCAGATACTACATATAGAAGTGGTCCATTTTGCCACTAGACATGATAAAAATGGAGATACTGTTTTCAAATGTGAATGTTTGCCCACAGTCATGGATAATGGATGTGTAAGGAAACGCTTGGCTAACCATAGCTGAATTACAAGGAGTTATGTGTTGTCAACAGAAGTCTGTGATATCACCAATTAATATTCAGTCCCTGTATACCACAGAAAGGAGGTGATCTTACCTCCTGCTCTCTCAGACTAATGTGACAAATCCTTCTGATGAATGTTATCTAATACCCAAATGACATACTACTTTAATGATTCATTCATTGTGTTCAAAGTGGTTGTGAGAGGACACGAAACTATTATTTTTCTGAAATTCTTGATAGATGCACAAGTTGTTTGCAGGCCAGGGGGTGGGGGGAGGGGAGGAAGAAGAAATGAAAAAGTGATTTATGTTGCTCAGACAGAGATCTCCATTTTCAATTTGAAAAATCTTTCTTCTGCCCAGAAGTATTTGTTTATCTCTGTATATTATTTTTTGTTATTACTATTTACCTTCCCTTACAATTCTGCCTACAGAAGTAGAGGTCAGACTCCTCCAGTGAGGTGTAGTTTGGTAAGGACAACGTGCAGGATCTAACTTCAGAGACAAGCTCTCAGGGTGGTTCAGTGAAATAGATAGAAAGTGTTGCCACATCCCAGGGAAGTTTCATGCATGATATGCAATCAGTTTTGTACATAGAATACATTTTCCTCTCCAGATCACTTTTGTTTAAGTTTCTTCTGCCACAGAGACCGAGACCTCATGACCATGATACATGCCATTCAGGCATGCAAAGCAATTATTTATTGATTAATACACACAATAGCTGGGACTAATGATCTGCTAAGTTAAATATTACGTGCTCACCACACCTGATGTGGATAACCTGATAAATCTTTGCAAGCCAACCAGTTTTCAGCCTGATAGAGACAGGTCAGCCACCACTGATCCTGGGGGCATCTGAGCCTTGATGTTGCTAATTTACCATCTTCTGATGCCATTTTCCTCTTCTACCTTTGGGACATCTTTCCTTCAACAGGTGTGTTTCTGTTTGGATTCTTACTCATCTTGATTGCTTTACCTCATCTGCTTTCTCACAAAATAGCAACAGTATACTCAGTAAAACTGAGCCAAGGGAGAACAGCTGTGTTATACCTCATGTCTGGCCCTGAGGGCACTGAGGGACTTCCCTGTCCCCGCCCACACCCTCAGGGCTCCCACTACTCCAAGAACCCCAGGACCAATCTGGTATTGCTCATTGGGTGCAGTGGTCCCTTGAGAAGCTAGCAGAAATATTTCCATTAGCTTAAAGTATGTTGATTTCTTCCTTGCATATGGGATGATTTCTTAAGCCTTTAAATGTCATATGTACAAGGCTGCATGCTAAATGAGGACATTCTTCAGAAAAGACTTTCTCTAGCAGAGAAGAAGCATCAAAGGACACGAGAAAAAGAAGTATTTAAATACTCTAATGAAGAAATCAATTCCAAATGAAAACAGCTATACTTCATGGTTCAGGTGAAACAGCAAAATAATACACAAATAAATGCTGACTACCCCAAAATGGTAGCTTTCATCACCGGAATGTTAGGAATACAAATGTATAAGCATTTTGCTTATAATATACGTGGTGCTATTTGTTTTTTTACCTTTACGTTTATGACTCTACCTCAGAGTATAAGGAACCTGAAACTGTTCTGAAAGCGCACCAAACACAGGTCAAGCTCATCCTGATATCCTGCTGGGACAGACAAGAAAGGATAAATAAAATTTTTCAGCAACACAATAAGCAAGGAAAAGTTTAGAAAACATCTTCCATTCTATGTTTTCATGCTAATTATTTTGTACAAGGGTTAGAAATTTGTTTCAACAGTTCATGTTTTTTATTGTTTTTTATGTAAAAATTAAGCATATTTTCATAAGGCAAAATATGACAATATAGAAGAGGGCAAAGTAAATATTTGTTACTGTTAGTGTGAAATTTAAAATAAAAAAATAATAATATTGCTCTATTATTTCCTGAATTTTTAACTCAGCTACTTAAAAAAATATCCATTATTCTCTTGACTAATTAAAACTACATCATATTTATATCAGCATGTTTCCTGCTAGTTTGAACTCAGGGTTGCTCTTTGCTTTTAGAAAATGTTAAATAGACAAGATAAGTGAAATTCTGGCCTTGATGAAGGCAGATGAAGTTCTAATACTTACTTTGATCAAGTCAGGATTTCAATTTATTGGAATGCTTTTTTTTCCCACTGCTCCCCTTTTTGTTACCCATAACTTTTCCATTAAACACTTTCATTCTCATCTGTCTTCAAAACTATTTAATCCTTCAGAACACGACCTCATTTTCACATCTGTAGCCCATTCATCTTTGCTGACGTAAGACAAATAGCAAATCATGGATTATACTGACATTTAAAAATACTAGAAGGGGTAAGAATAGGGATTGGACAACGGTAATGGAAAAAATAATTTAGAATCTGCTGTGGTAAGTTCAGAAGCAAACAAAATCCCTGAAGTACACAACTAAGAAACCAACATAGCATTGTCTACTTCATGGAGTGGGAAAGAAGTAGCTGCTTCACCTGAATTTTATGCACTGCACTGGTTGGTGATGATTGCAGGAAGCTATAGGATGCAGCTTCCTCTCTGCTTGGCTTTCCCCTTCCCTGGGAAATCCTAATCTATGGTAGTAATCTATTAGTAAAACCAGTGGTGTAATATTATACCATGTTTTGACATGTATGCTTTAAAGAAACTACAAAAATCAGAAAAGAGCTCAAAAATAAATGCAAACTGCAGTCAAATTCATAGAACAGTCCAGGCAGCTACATTTGTGTTCATAAATTTAACTTGCCACATAGTACAGAATGGACTTTGTTCTTATGATTAAAATCTTTTCCCATCCATAGTTGAATGGCTTCATACAGAACGCCTGTTGGGAATGGTCTCTGGTTCATGCAGACTTACAAATTACTCAAGGGTATTATTTTGGAGTGTGCTAATTTAAACATGGTAGAATTATGTTGGGATAACTTTTAACAAATAAAATTATACACAGGTGAGTTCCAGTTCCTAATGACATTCCCTCACGCTCATAAGTATAGATGTAGCCAATGAAGCTTAAAAAGCTTTAACCCAAAAGACCTGAGTTCATTTGTTCAAGATCCATAAAAGAAGCTTTTAGAATAATTCCTTTTGCATGAATGGAAAACAAGATTTTAATTTTACAAAGAAATTAAAAATTTTTAGTTAAATTTTTGATCTACAACACCTACTTTATAGCCTAAGACAGATGTGGGAAATGTTTCTGTTTCAATTCTGCACTGGACCACTCACCAAAATTACAAAGTTTTCTCGAAAATTATGACTACTAAAATTCTTCCCTAATAAAAAACATTTCCAGAAGAGGGGTAGCACTCTATACTATAATCATGAAGACACTTTTAAAATAAAACATGAATACAGCACAATAAAGACTCTACCTACACTCACATACTTTCAGGAAATGTGCACGATATATACTTCCACAATCTTCAGTAAATCCTTCCCCTAGGAAACTGAGAAACCCACTGGTTTTTTACATCACTATTCCACTTTGTCTGTTATTTCAACTTTGTTATAACATAAAATGTTACTTTTTTTTTTTACAGTAAACATATTACATAACATAATAAATATAACATAAGGATACATATATGTATGTATCCTTAAAATTCAGTCTCTTCAAGGAAAAGACTGAAGGGTTGGGTTTTGTTTTTAATTATGCCTTTCATCTTATGAAAAAGTCTCTATTATAAAGGGATCTCCCAGTATTATGATCACTGAGAAACGATTCACTTTAAAAAATCCATATTATAGTAAAATCAGGCTTGAAGAACCTTACTGTCTGAATATCATCTAGATGCCAAAATATTTTTCTATTAATAACTGAAGATGGTAATACTATGGGTAATACTCTGTACTCACTTTCTTTGTATCTCCTAAAGTTTTAATACCTTACATTGTCAAGCAGACAAGGAAAATACATAACAGAAGAAAGAGCAAGCAAGACTAACAAAGTCAGAATAGCTAAAATGTACGTAACAACTTTGCTAGTCCTTTTGTTTCCACAGCTGACAACATCTCAATTTCTTGGTCTCTGTCTAAACAATATTATTTATTCTTTATGGAAAAACAAAGAAGAAAGAAACAGAGAAGATCAGTAAAACTGTCAGGTTAACACTACTGGATTGACAGGTTGCGATTGCGTGTCAAAACTTCTAGCAACAGAAGGCTTCAGTGCACAAGGTGATGATTCATGATTCAAGATGGCAGTTAACTCAGAAACAGAGATGCAGCAAAATTACTGTTTAAAATGAAGGGAAAATAGATGTATAAATAGTAGGAACTGTAAGTGCTATTCATACAAAAAAATATGAAAGATACAATTTATAACCATCATCTCAGTTATTAAGTTAACTTATTGGTCTGTCCATTGTTAATGCAATTCAGATAAACGGATCATAATGGAAGCTTGTTCTGAATTATCTAGGTAAAATTTTTGGATAAATAGTTCCTATGTACTGTGATAAACAACAAGCCATTTCTTCTTATCTATATGTCAACGACTATTGAATTGAAGAGACAAGAAACACAAATAGGCAAATAATTATAACCCCAGGAAACAGGATTTCCCCCATCCGCACCCCCCCAGCTCTGCATCCTCATCAGAGTCAGTTTGATCTTCTGGAAAATGAAGGCCAGAATTTTCACATGTCAGATTCATCTATCATCACTTTCAGGAAACAAGTATAGTGTCTTGGTCTCTGAAGGGACTTTATTAATTTGCAAAAACTCACAATCTTGGTATCTCATTTAATTAACAATAAGTGATCAAGAACAACAATTAAATCTTCAATAGTGAGTTACCTTTTCAAAATCCATACAAAATAAAACTCTCTGTATAAAATAATACTTATTTTCGGTATATGTATGTTAAAAATTTGGTATGAAAATTAAACTTTCTACCTAAACGTCCATTACTGTTAAGTGAAAGTGAAGAAAGTAAAAAATCAGACACCTCCACAAGAATGCAAGTTTGAATTTAACTCTTTTTTTTTTCCAGAAAAAGCAATCATAGTACTAGCACATTTTTCCTTTAAGCCTCCTTTTAAACTTAATAATAAAAAATTAAAAGCACAACATGTTTTCAAATGGTACATGTGGTTAAAATACTTTCTCAGCTTAAAATCCAAGACAAGGATTTTAATTCACTACTTTTTTTTTAATATTTTTTTTGTTGCATAGGTTCTGCCTTTTCAAACTAATCTTTGCTATTAAAAACATTTAACTTTTTGAAGGTTTTTTAAAAAAACACAATACTGAGCAAGCACAAGCTGTGTTGCAAATTAGGACATTCAAGGCAAGACAAAGCAGCCTGTGGAACATGTCTATGTTGATATTCAACCAACAACATCAATTAGTATTTTCTTCAGACACTGGTCCAATGCTTTCCACTGTCAAGGCTGATTTGATGACTCCTAGACAGAAATTTTATAGGGAAATCATCTTTCAAAAGAAAATCAGTAACAATTAAACAATTTCAAATAAACCAAAACTAATAGGAAAAGAGCAAAACAACAAAAATATACAGTATATTTCTTCCCTTCTTACTACAGTCAGGTAAAAATGCAGATAGGAGGGATTTAGCTTGCAAAAGTGCTTGAAAAAAAGCATTAAAAAAATAAATATAGAAAAAAAAATCTTGCAGTGAGTAGAACAACAGATTTTGCATTTACATTTCTCTCTTGACCCAATGCTACGATTAGTGCATGCTACTGATTTTACTCTGTTTTAACATTTTTCGGATCCTACCATGAAAACCTACCATTTTTTCTGATTTAAAATAGCAAATGCTATGTTCTAAAACCAAATTTCTTATAGATAACATGCTAACATTTTAAATTGAAAGATCAATTCAAAGACACAAATAATTTTCATAGAGTTACTTTCTTTATTAAAACACGCACTTTATCTTATAGAAAAGAGCCATATTGCTATCCATCATAGTCAACTTCTAGTCAAAATGTGTCACAGCAAAATTAATTTTTTGGATTGTGATGTATGACTTCAGTGGCACCAATTTTTCTAAAGAAATATTAAAAAGAGTATATACAAATACATACACTTATTTATTGCAACAAGAGTAATAGCGTGTTGCTATGTGCAAACGCCTATACAAAGATTCTAACACCTGCCCAAAAGCAGGCGACAAAAGGAGAAAACAAAGGGAATAATTGTTATTTTTCAGTCCTAGACTCAAAATGAAATCTCTGTAAAGATGTAGTCTTTGTAGAGGACATTTGGTACCAACACATGTATGTTCTTCACATAAATGTGTCACTCCAAATGTAAAACAATGAATTAGATTTCATTACAAAATATGTAGTAATCAAACTATCTCATTTCAGAAATATAACGCCTAATTAACACTTTGGTAAAGAAGGGATTAGTATTTTTTTTAAACAAATTAAACAAATTTATAGTGTCTTTCATCTCTGAAGAATATGCAGCTCACTCTGACACCAGAGGTAATTATGATAAAGTTGATTGTGCAAAGTTGCCATTTATTCTTTTTAACAATATGGACAATATTCTTTACAAAAAGAATTAAAAATACATTACAGCTGCCACAGTCTAGCTTCAAGCTGGGGGGGTTTTTTGGTATTTCTGTGATTTAAAGGGGTTGTCTGTAGACTTGTTTTAAATGATTCAAAGACAGGTTTCAGGTCTAGGCTGAAACCTCATGGCTCATAACACAGTAATAGGGAGCAAGACACATACACACATCAACTTGAAAAAGAAAGTATTAGTCAAATAGTTGGATAGTCAATAGTATGTTGATCATTTATATATAATGACACACTTTTTAAAATCAGAAAAACAATACTTGATGTATTTTGTTTCACTTAGATATTTGTATTGCTTGCCTATTGGTGTTAAGTTCTGCTGAAAATCTGCCTAGCAGTTATTAGGCTGGAATGTATTTTTTCCCTTTTATAAATAGAAAACAGTTCAACAGACTATGTATCTAAATAAAAAAATAAAATTAAAAAAAAAGAAGAAATATTTTAAACATCAGAACTGAGCTGAAAAGTTATTTGTTATAAACTGTAATCTGTGAATATTTTCTTATTAGTCTCAATATGACAGAATCTGCCATCCCATTATTGGTGTGGTGATCGTTATAGCTACATAGCTATAGCTTTAGCATTGATATAGTTACATATATTATGACTTGGATATGAACAAGTGGAACTCGAAATAAAAAAAAAAATGTTTACTTATTTGAATATTACTTGATAAATAGCATCTGAAGACTGAAATCTGCCTAGTGATGAAATCTACTTGTTCAATGAGAGATTTTTGTGACACTTTTCCCTCTCCCTTTTTGTCACTTCATTCTAATAAAACATGAAAGAAGAAGAAGGATCAATTTAGGTAATCATGGGAAACAGTCTGAGCATTAGAGTAAAACGTTAGAGATATTTTTTTAAAAAATATAATTGATAGCATTGAAATCGTCCTCAGGAAGCTGTTTTCATGATCTATAGTTTATTAAGGCTTATTATGATCCAAGTTCTTCCTAAATATCCTTAACAAGTTGAGATTTTTTTTCCACAAACCATGAGGGAGTTAAGGTAATATTAAATTCAAACACAGTTCATTTATTTTCATGTACAGAAGTCAAAATATTCTTCTTTAACATTATTCTCAGTGAAACATACTTTTTGTAAAATGAAAATATTTGCACCTTAAATAACATGTTTTCTAAGGCCAGAGTACTTCAGCCCAGAAAAAATGAATTTTCCAGATTATAATAAACTTCTTTATGGTTGAAAGTATGTTATGCCCCATCAGTAGAAGTACTCAAAGCTAGGTGGGATGGACTTTGAGTAACCTGATCTAGTGAAAGATGTCCCCGCCCATGTCAGGGGCATTGGACTAGATGGCCTTTAAAGGAATGTCCCTTTCAACCTATACCATTTTATGATTCTATGACTTCAGTGAGTCATCTTGGAACAGTTTATATTTTGTTGGATTATACTGTTTCATATTTTTTAGTCATTCACTACAATCACATCATAATTCAAAGTTTCATTTGTGAAAGCATTCAAAAAAATTATTTTTTAAAAGGAGTACCACTACTTGCTGGTTATTCTTCATTTTCTCATGTATAAATATTCCCTGTCTCCCAGTCAAAAAGCAGAAGCACAAATCTGTGTTAAGAAATACCAGATAGTTTATTTATATCTTTTTGGTTTTGTAGTCTTCTCTATTGATTTTAATATTTTCTGACAAAAAATTGCTAGCAATTGCAAGTAGAAAAACCATAGAAGCATAGAATAATGGAATGGTTCAGGTTGGAAAAACCTTTAAAGATCATCTACTCGAAGCCCCCAGCCATGAGCAGGGACATCTTTCAGTAGATCAGGTTGCTCAAAGCCCCATTCAACCTGACCTTGAACACTTCCACTGGATGCAGCCCTCTAGGTGTTGTCTCACAAGAGCAGGGCAGAGGGGTAGAACCATTCCCTTGACCTGCTGGCCACACTTTTGTTTATGCAGCCCAGGATACGATTTGCTTTCTGGGCTGCAAGTGCACAGTTTTTTCTCCTTCAGGAAGTGGAATAAAATTCTGAATATAGACTATAATCATCTAAAAAGCAAAGCTCTTAGACATCAGAATTAATTTGTGGAAAGGTTTAATTTATGAATATGATATCAATCACATTTTTAACATAACACATTACACATATTGTATCTTCATTACAAACATTTGACAGTTTGATCCATGTTGATTCTTTGTCTCAATGAACTTACAAAGAGGTATACCGGATGAAATTTTTGCCCTTAAAATTCCTTTGGATCTTAATCAAGTTCAATGTCTGCCATGGGCATATGCAGGAGTTTTGAGTAAATTTGAAAGAAAATTCATTTAAAGTCATACAACTAACAAAAAAGGTGTATTCACATAATTTATTGAGAAAATATTATTTTAATGGTAGTCTCTATATGCTGTGAAGCTCACCCATCCAATTATTTCCTCCTATCACATTTATAGTTGAGTTTTTTGGTATCTGAGATTATAAAGCAATTAGCACAACTTTCCACACTCTCACAAATCATAAGATTTTAAATTTATTTTCCACAGTTGAGCAGGAAAATAAGTTTAAACATTTCTATTTTAGGAACTCAGCATTCATATATTTATGTAACTACCATGTTTGGCATACTTAATTTACACATCATCTCTAGTGGTCACATAAAAAAAAAAAAATCTTTTTAAGACATTCCAGTCTGTCACTTGCTCATGTTTTAGCTCTTTAGGGTATCTGTCTGAGGATAATGTGCTAAGTTTACCAGGTCAAAGACTATCTCTGTGTAAAAACACTAAAGACATTCAGATTTCTTTTTTCAGTCAAGACGCTGGGGAAAATAAATTGAAAAGCAGCCAGTTACTTGATTTAATTTCATAGTTTCTATCAGAAGATAGAACAACAAACTATTAATAACTCCCATTTTTCACACAATGACATGTCTTCACTTCTAAACAAAACTAATGGGCAATGGAAATATTCATGCATGGATCAGATTTTAAATTAATAATGTCATTAGATAAAAAATGTTCAAAAGCAAACTCCATAAATACCTATTATGAAATTAATGGCGAGTGCTATATTTACTTCATTTTAATAATCAGCATAACTCCTGATATTATTTCTCTTTTATGTTATTTTTACAGCATAATTTGCATCTGATTCTAATCATAAATACATAGTCCAGCCCTATAGAATTGTACCACTTTGCTGCTTGTCATGCTTCACCTAAATTTTCCATAAATTCATCTAATAATAGTATCAATTTATTTAAGTGAATGTTCAGATTTTTGTGGTATATTAAAAATGATAGAGAGGGCCTCCTGTACAGTGAAAAAATATATTCAACCATTATCTACCCAGCCAAAAATTTCAGAGCTTTCAGAAAGTAGGTCATACCATAATAGTGACATTGAACTTTTCAACTGGGAGTAATTAGGTTTTATTTCCAGTGCTCAGTGACCTACTCTGAAAAATAAGTTAATACAAGAATGGTTCAATTTTATTTTTCATAAGTTAGTGGCTTGCTTTATTATTTCTTTCTACTGTATATACCTTAAGAATCCATAATTGTTACCTACCCAGAAAACAGCAGCTGACAGCTGTGTAGGGTATGTCTGCTGTTTAATATGTCATAAAGAATCTGTTGCAGGCAATGATGTTATCATTAGGGAACAAGGATACTGTCTATTATTACAAAACCGAATAATTCAGCATTAAATCATTTCAACTGCAGTGTCACTTTCAGAGAATGTGAAAGTAGAAAAGTTACTGTGTATGAAACAAGCTTTGCAGTAATGCTTACAGCACAGAGGGCATTTGAAGCACACTTCCTTGTATATTCCCCCTAGGGTGTTTTAGAAAGCTTTTCTTTTATTTAATGGCTGCTTCCTAATGCAAAGAGACATAATAAAATGCACTTGCATCTGTTAGCTCAGATAACAAGACACATTTTTCCTTTTTGGGGCTGGGGTGTTCTAAGAGCCATTTGACACAATTCAGACTACTGTTGCAACATGATCTTATTCCCTCCAGTGAGTCTTAAATATTTTATTTGTTACTAATGTCATTACAAGAAGAAATACCCTCCCACTCCTGACTTTGGTCATGCATTTGTCCTATATATAGGTGTGTGAAGTGGCCTGCTGCATCATGTCAACCTGTATTGTAATACAATGATAGTGTAACTTGGCACAGTGTGTCAGATGTTAAATGACATGAGAAGGCATACAGGAAACTCTCCCAGTCAAGGGACTGTGGTCCTTCAGAGGTAGGCTGCTTCTCTGGTATTTACGTAGCTGTGAACCGGGAGCACAAAGTCTGCAATGCCTCCAATCTTGTTACGTGGAGCATACAAAGGACAAGTTTTTAATCTAGCAAACCTTTTGCAGGGAGTGCTCCCTATGAATTTTACTAAATATGAGTTAATATCCCTAATGGATACAGAGAATGAAAAGTTTAGTAGTAGATGTGCACCAGAGACTAGCAGAGTATCAAGCACCCAAGAACTACAAGCGATTTTCTCTGAGACTTTCCATGTTTTTTGGAAGAGAAGAAGTCCTCCAGCTATTATTTTACAATATTGTCTCCCTTGAAACTCACAACAGGACAGATTCTCAGTAGAAGAGTTAAGATTTGACCATTCTACATCTGACTGTTCCCTACAAAACCATCATTAGATTTTCCAAAGGCTCAAACAGAAGAGGACCTTTCATAAAGACTAGAACATATGTTTCCATGATTATTCCATTATTTTTTTTCATGAATAGAATGAGTGGAATGAAATACTATTTAAATGTTTACATTGTTTGGTTTGGCTTGGGTTTCTTCTTCTTGTTTCCCACCCCCCCCCCCCTCCCCCCCCCACACCTTTTTTATTTTCAAGACAGAAATACAAGAATAATCCAAACTTTGAGAACTACCTAGAAGTGCCCATATCTGTGCATCCATTTCATTAAGAGCCCAGTCTGAAAAATACATTAAGTGAACAATGCTCTGCCACTTGTTTTCTGATTTAAATATAGCCAAAAATTGATTATATGTAGTATTTTCATGTTCTGACGTTTGCAACAAAACAACCCAAGTATCTTCAACATACAAACAAGCAGCAGCAGCTCAATACCACCTCAACAGGGACCTTCAATAAATCAGTTTCTGTATTCAGTAAAATAAGGCTTTGTCTTTTTTACAAGACTTCAGAAAATTCAGTAGCAACTGTCTGATTTTAATCATGTTAATACCCATTTCCTCAGTTTTTAGATGGATTAATTGTGAGTTGCTTTTGAAAAAAAGTAATAAAACCATCTGTTTTGTAGCAAAAACCTTTATGTTCCTTCTCAAACCCTCAGTCATAACGTTTTCCCAAATATCTTCATTTATATTTAACTGTGCAGAAAAATAAAAAAGATACTTCCTGGTCTTTCTGTCTAACTGCTGCACCATCCTGCTCTATTAGGCAGAAGAGTAGTAAGTTTATTACTGTAATTTTACTGAAATACCAAGAGAAACATATACTTCATATCAAAACGAATCAGCAGCTCGCAAGAGTTTTGAGCCAGTGGGAGAGACCTTTTCTGTACAAGTTCGATTCAGTATGTAATTACACATGCATTTAAGTTTATTCCCATTCAGCAGAGTACTAAAGGCTATTATTAGCACTTTGTGGATAAAGATCTATAAAAATATATCTAAAATAAAATTTGGAAGAATCCTACTTTTTCAAATACATTCTTTAAGAAATATTTTTCTGGTAAGAAAAATAGTTACCTTCTGTATTCCTGTCAAGCAATTTTTTGAAACCATGTGGTATATCTATTGTGGATAATATTCAACAACAGCAGGTATTTTTTTCATTTCAAGGCAGGTAGAAGTAAATCCTCGTGTTTTAATTTCAGTTCTGGCACAGTATACAATTAACTCTGCAGCAGTAATGGTATACAAGCTCCAGAAGAAACTGCTAGGCAAAAGAACAGAAACCAAGCCAGTGGATAACATTTAAACAATGGAGATTACTTTTTGTTTGTATGAGAATGAGTGCACGCATACTCTAGCAAATGTAAAAAAATTTATTATGTGGAATAGCAGTACAAAGAGTACATAATATTTTATGTCTCATTTGCAAGACCATAGTAATTATGGTGCATTTGCAAAAGTCTGAGAAAATCCAGGTACGAAAGAAATGTTTAGACTGGACTAAAGCATGCTGTGAATTAAAATACATTTACTTTGACCTTTAAAAATTGTACAAAGTTTCCCCTCAATTACTTCTGACTTAGAATTCAAGGACATCAGATAGTGACTTTATACTATAAAAAACAATTTTGTGCACTTAATTTGAAACATGGGATTATTTTATTTTTGCTGAGTTTACCAACAATTCACAGTATTCAGTAGCAATTACAAAGGTGGTGAAAGAAATGAGTCCACAACACTTTCTGACTACACTTTACAGAAAAGCACAGTTTTCAGTTTTAATGTGCTTTAAAAGCATCTGTTAATCACCGAGTAAGTTACAAACAGACACCAAGGAGAGAATTAGCACCACAGCTTGTACCTTACTGATACAAATCAATAGTCTTTGGACTTTGCGATGGGTAAAACAGAATTTCACACCACAAAAGAAGCTGTCAGTTTAAATGCCTATTGATTGTAAAACATATCATTATCCACACTACACTCTTCACACTTTAATGGAGTTTTTGCAGCTATGTTCTGAATATCATTTACTTGCGTGAAGCACACACTGGTGTCAGCAGGATTAAGTATCAGGTAAGATAAACTCGGGGTAGGAAGGGAAGAAACAGCACACATTTTGTGCCGATTTTGCCGGCAAAAGTAGTTTTCTATGTACAAATTGCAGTGAGTTAGGAGTGTCCCCCATCAAGATCTTGTCAATAATTGCCTTTTAAAAAAGAAAGTCAGGCTTTCTTGGGCAAGCTTAAGTGTACACTGTGTGACAAATGCAACGTAAGATGCCATTTTCCCACTTTTTTTAGTGACTGGAGGAAAGCATAATTATTAATAACTGACCTGACATAGTATCCACAAAACACCTCAGTACAGAATATGAGCATCGTAGATTTTAAAGGAGTTGCTTTGGAAACAAGGTTGTATAATAGATATGATCTGTGGTACAAAATCCAGTTCTAGTATTTACAACCTTCCTATTGATCCTTCTGATAGTGACAAAGATTTGCCATCAGTATATCTAACAAGTATTTGCAAATTGAAGTATTATCGTTGTGTCTTTGACTGAAGTCCATGCATGTAGTCAGAGAAATGTATGCTACTTTGAAAAAACAAATTTTAAAATGCCTCATTCCTAATTAATCCATTTAAAGGACACCAGTGGAAGACACAGAGGTGATTTCTCTCTGTCAGCAACTTCCTTTTAGCAATAAACACTTTTTCTGAGTTAGAGCTGGAAGGGAGGAGCTTATATTTTCAGTGAAGGAGAGCGCTGCAAGTGATCAGACTGCCCTGCTGAAGGATGTTTGCCTACGTGGCTACCATCCAGCGAGCTAGCTAACTGCATGTCCCAATATTTTGGTTTCAGTTTTTCAGAGATACTTCTCTGTCTGTGCCAAGCTGCAACAGATCTGCATGAAACAGTCTTTGCTCTGTGGCTTGTCTCAGACAAAATGCTTTCTATTCTTTAGAGCTCAAGTCTGTGCTGGTCACTGTTGTTTCAAAGGTTTGGTCTTTGTTTGGATAATTTTAATTACATTTTTAAAAATTTCATTATATTTTTAAGATTATTTTGGAGCTGAAGTACTGTATGAAAAGTATGTGAGTGGATAATGTCTGTTTCCAGACTGTTCACACACAGAAGTGTGTTGACATTATTAAAGGGATAAGCAAATAGATGCTTAGTCTACCACTGGCATAAAGTGAACTTTATCTGCCCCCACCCCCCCCCACCCCACCCCCTTGTTAAAAAAAAAAATCTATTTACAATAAACAAACAAACAATAAAAAAGAAGATGGATTTTTTATCGATTTAACAGAAAGTTGGAGTAGGTCAACCATACACCAACAGTAGAACAAAAGATAAAATATATAGAGCATCTCTTTGAGAAGGTAACCCTGGTGGTGACCCTCTATGCCTCACATTAGCTGTGAAGGAACAGAATATCATTTGTACATAATGAACAGGAAGGCAAAAGGTAGTATAAACAGAATATAATTTGTCTGTCTGCTTAGTTCTTTTGCACATTTGTGGAAATGATGTGAAAAAAATCAAGCCCACTATCACCTGTCAAAAAACATTTGCATCAGTGTTAAGGGATGCCTCATCATTGACACTGCAGCATTGCACGCATTATTCTTTGAATCACACGATACAAAATAACCCAGAGCTTGAACTCATTAGGGAATCTTGTCACTGTTTGTGGCTGAATGTTTTAAATTAATCATTTGGACTTTTTAAGTTTCAAAGCAGAGCTTTATACTGAAAGAGTTAATTGGACCTATTGCCACAGTCACACTACTAAAGAGAATGAGTATTTAAAAAAAAATACTAAGAACCTTAACTAAGATCCTACAGCTTGTCTGATTCATTTTAACTTTCTGTGAATCTCAAGACTTGTTAGAAATGCTGAAAGCTCAATCACAAGTTATCTTGAATATTTGAACCCCTTCCATTCAAACTGATTCTCAGTTGGTTTTTTTTTCTTAGAAACATCAGGAAATTTAGTGGTCACAAATTATCATTGATGGGGGAACTCAAAATGTAATTTTCAAGTTCTGAAAACTAGTTTCCCTAGAAAAAATGCAGTATATTAATAGTACTTAAAATATATGTTAAAAAATGTCGTCATACTCTAATTCCTGTGAGCTGCTACATTTATCTTAATATTGCTGTGACTTGTTTCTAGTGCAAAGTTGCTGAGTTTTTAAACAAATGCAAAAATGAAAATGAAACAGAAACCCTAAGTCTAATGGATATTGATCTAGTTCTATGATAAAAGCAGTAAGAATCATGCAAAACTGGAACAAAGCAGTATTGCTCAGAGCCTGCAATGACTAATTTCTTAAAAAGAAAGCTCTGCTATGGATAAGGTATCTGACAAATATCAATGAAATGTAGATCCTTAGAAGAGATCTTATATATTGAAAGCCAAAATATTAGTATCAAGCATTACATTGGGGAGCTAGGACCACCAAATACCTCCTAACTACGAAACAAATGCTGACAGTCAAATGTTCGCACAGAACTAGCACTAGCAGCAAGCTAACCAAGAATATCAATGGTTTTCAAAATCATACATTTCCTGTGTAATGGTGCATGGAAAGGCAGCCATCTCAAGGGAATAATTTAGTCTAAGTGCTCCCTCTTTTTGGTAAAATAGAAAACTATGAGTGATGGGTAGAAAATTTTCTTTATTTTCTATTTTCATTTTTTATAGCATCCAAGAGAATTATTTCTTCTTTGCAGATACTTCAAATGCCAGCTCTGCTCCAGCCTTGCTGACTTTTTCTTTCTCAGGTCAATGTATATCATGTATCACTCTCGCACACTGGAGACCTCTTTCCCCCCTTCTTCAGGGTGTTCAAAATTAAGCTGCATTCCAAGCTGGCAGTAAAATGCCAGACTAGAGAAAATGAGCAGTCGGCACAGTCCTTGAAGAAAGGGAGATGTTCAATTAATTGTACTGAACTTTCGCATAAGCTGGGTGTTAGTGAAAATTGGCAGCTTCGATTCCTTCATAGTAGTCAGTGGAGAGGAAAACTCTGGGACTGACTTATCACAGTGTCTAAAATAAAGCAAACACCTCTGCAAGTATTTAAATAAACAGTTTTGAATAAATCATTTGAATTCTAAATTTTATAGGACTAAGTCAAGTCCCATGAATTCCTCTCATAGTGCTCACAAAACAAGATTTTAGGAAAAATCTATGATTAGCAGTAAGACAGCAAGCAGCAAATCTGTTCTTATAGGCCAGCCTATCAGGAAAATTCTTTTCTTTTGATTTTCTACATTTTTACAAGACATTACGGACCTTAATAGCAAATAGCTAGATAACCAAATTGATCTCAGATATATTTAATGTGGCAATCATGTAGGACAGTAGGTTTGGGGGTGAGACAGGCTGATAAAAAGCAAGTACTCACAAGTGAGAATCCAAATTTGTTGTGTGCTCAGATTTTACACTCCAAAAGTGTGATTACTGTAGCGCTCAACCTTTTTTACACAGTTCATATATGGATTTGAAGTTCATATTAAACTATCAGGCATTCTTACTCCATCTCTGTTTTTTTCTCCCTTTAAATTGAGATTTATCTCACTTCTGTGGCATTGTTAATTAAAACTTTTGTAACTTAATGAGCTATGCTATATAATAAAATTAACATGTCTAGAACAGGGTTGGGTTAAAAACCTTCATAAATTAAAAGAAAACAATAATTAGAGGGGTAAAAAATCAAATGCTTTAATGTTCAGAGGATCACAGATTTAACCATCTTGGACCTTTAAGCAGATAATAGCAAAGCCTGATAAAAACTCAATCATATCAGATTGCAGTTTCTGCTCACTAGATGGGAATTTTCTACTCTGCTGAACCAAAGCTTTACACTTTCATTAGCTCACATTCTCTGTCATGACACCAGTGCCCTCTCATCAGATCGAAGTCTGAGCTGAGTGGTGCCGACAGAGAGAGGCAGATAAAAGGAAACTGATGAAAGTGCTAAACGTTTGCCTTCTGGGTAAAAGCTGCATGTGGCTTTGCTGACCACGATTTCCTTTGCCCTGTTCCAAGAAGATGGGAGTGTGTCTTGTGTTCAACATATACATACTAGTAGCTTCAATTTCAACGAAATTTTATTTTTAATTTGTTTGCACAAAGTACAAATTTTGCCTGAGCTCAAAAGGCAACAAATGTTTTTGGTTTCTTTCACAGAAATCACCCAGGACTGTGAATTTAAAGGATAGAAGGTGGAAACCATCTCTATGCAACTTAATTTTCAAGATCTGCATCAAATTTAGACAAACATCATTCATGAAATTTGTAAGAACCATTTGATTTCTCAACAAGTGAGGAAGCTTCATCAGGTGATGGTGGCAGATATATATTTTAATAACAGATGAAATTACAGCCTATTCCCTGTTTCTGAAATTTGATTCAGACTCACAACTGACCTGAATGGATCCAAACGAACTGGAAAAAATATATCTGAGTTTCTCAATCATTTGAATAACTGCTTCTATTTGAATCCTAGTACAACAATCAAAAAGTCAAAAAAATTATAAACTGCCCTGGTCTGATCTGAAAAAGAGATTCACAAATGAAATCCTTATTTCATCTCCAGATACATAAGTATTAGAAATCCCCGGAGTAATCCATTTCTTGTTATAACTAAAGCCTCATTTTGAAGACAAAGAGAGATAAGTATATAAAAAATGAACAAGAAATATAATCATATCATATAAACATCTGGGTGATGGATAGCTGTGTAAAACTGAAAGGCAAAATTATTCTGATTCATTGAAATATACTGAAAAACTGTCAGACTGTAAAACTCAGCAAGACCATAAAAATTGTTCTTCCTGGTAATTGCCACACAAATGGGGAAAAAAGAATGACTGAATGTTATTTTAATGTTAGAGACATCTAAGTAGAATATCTAAATTATATGTATTGCAAAGTATATTATAAAATACCATTATTATAATATTTCTAAACAAAAAATCAAAGAATAGCTCTTTTTTTTCAATAATTCAATATTCACTGCTTAAATCTAAGATAATTTTAAAACGTAGGGTAATTTTTCCATTTAAAGAATAATATATTTAAAATAGAATTTGTGAAAGCCAGAATTATTTACACACAATGCAACATGTTAAAGGATATTAGCCATTTTAGGTTTCTTTTTCTTATTTTATTCAAGATTAACTACTACATATGTACAACTATGTGTTTTGCAAAATGGATGTTTTAATATACTTTAATATCCATTTTTAAAAGTTCTCTTTTTAGTAAAGAATGATACATCAAATTACTATGAAAGACAGCTGATATTTTATGGTTATGTGCACAGAATTTTATGCTGAAGTGGGATAGTGACATTTGAGAAACTTACCAGGCCACTGTAGTAATTTTGATGAAGCTTCTTTTCTACAGGTTTCCTGTATTCCCTTATTCAGCCTGTGCATGTGAGTTACAGAAACGAGTTGTCAGTTCTTGATATACAGGCTGTCAAGTCCTATGAAACATGAGAAAATACAGCGTATATATATCACAGAAAAATACATATAATAGAAAATATATGGACATTACCATTTCAAGTGTTATTCAGGATGTTCCATTCTATTACTTGATAATGTGAGGCAGGATATAAGAACAATACAGATATCTCCAATAGATGAGAATCATTTTTTAGGTAGTATCTTTAGAATGCAAAAAGAATTAATGTAGTTTCTATCAATTTCTGAAAGTCTGCTCTTAATTGTGTCTGTAATGATGTCTTTTGCCCGAGCAAAGCAGATTCAACTGTAACATTTTCATCTAAGAGTTAATCTAAGTATATTTCTAAGATGGTGCATTTTTTCATATTCTTATACATGTTACTTCAATGACCTTTTCTTATTAATTTCCTTTTACAATGATATTGTTGAGAAATAACACCATTGTTTTATGAAAATTTAGAATATTGACAGACTATAAGGTCAGGTGCATTTTGTTAATACCGCCAGGAATCTTCTCAAATTCTGGATGATGAATTACTTTAAGTGTGATAAACTATGAAAGCAACAAATAAGCTTTAAACTATAACAGGAAAATACACATAGATCAAGAGAAACAAGTGTCATTCTGCCATCAAGATAAATTATTATATAATATATATATATATAAAATAAGATATATATTAAGTATATAGTAATCTGGTTGACAGTGGCTCTTGATATTCCCATTACTTAAAAAAAAAAAAAGGATAGGTGAAGCACTCTTAAAATTTAATACCCAAATTCCTCCATGCTCAACTGATTTTTAAAAAGCCTCTGCTAAACAAGATTTATGAGACTGGACATGCTTTGCCAAGATTTTGCACTGTTTTGTTTTGCTATAGTAATTTCATCCACTAGTGCCTCTGGTCTTCCTCACCCATTGAACTTTTTACCTTTTAATCAGGCAAACACTCATCTGGCTCACAGTATGTTCGAATGGCATTGTTGCACATGTAAATCTGAAGTTTGAAAGGAGCAAGGCTGATTATCATTGCTCTCCATACAATAAGTCTCCTGAAATTTATTTAGTTTTCTCTTTGCCTTGCTCATCTTCAATTCAAATGCCTGGAAATGAAAGGTTAGGTGGAAACAGGCAGAAAGTGAAACGATGTAAGACCAAACACTTAGCAAGCCCCTCACTTCAAACCTGGGCACAAAAGCACAAAGCAATACAAAGCCACCCACATTTTTCAAGGTTCTACCAGCTGCAAAATGTAAGTATTTTGTTCCTTCTTCAGTTCCAACATCAAACTAGTTTGCTCTTTCCCAAGGTTCACAACAAATCTGTGACCCATCAAATTGTATATTTCACTGAAGTGCAGCCATCTTGAAAATATTGTAGCCCAGAGATGTCAATAAAATGTATGTAAGGCATGGCATTTACTCTACATTTTTATGTGAAAATGTTTTGAAAACAAATCTTTCTCAGGAAAACAGTTCTTCATTCAAAATACACTTTGGAGAGGAAACAATTAACTTCATGTGTTTTTATATTTTCTGTAGAGGGTAAAAGCTAATGGCGGGGTGTGTGTGTCCTGTGAATGCTGCCATTTTCTGAACCTGATATTATGAATATGAACTGCCAAGTTTAAGTCAAGTGTTTATACACATGTGCCTCAGTACTTCCAGTGTTTCAAACATATCTGTCACGCACAGCAAATGAACAGTGCAGTACAATCTATTGCACTGACAGGCAAACATGAAATATTTTAGTAAAAATTAGCCTATGCTTTTACCTCATTTATCTGAGCTTCCACCATTTTTAATAACAATTTTCTTTACCTGACAGTTGCATACAATTCCTAAATAAGCAATTTCCTTGAATCTGCTGATTTGCAACATTTTAAAAATTGGTGGTTTTTTGTGTGTGCTTTTTTTGTTTGTTTGTTTGGGGTTTTTTGAAGAGCTATTATATTATAGAGAGAGGGGAGAGAAGAATCATGCTGCTAAGTATAGATATGTATTTTCAAAAGAAAATATCTTTTAAAATGTACACTATCTTTAATGCTAAATTAAAAATATTGCTGGAGTGGTGTTATTTTAGCCCTCAGGTATATGTGATATCAGCATTTAATTAACTCTGAAGTCTTCCTGTAAATAGAGCTTATGTGTCTGTGTAAAGTTCAGGGCAGCCAGGCTGAATCTATAGGAGAAAACTGCTTGGAGGGGCTGATGTCCTAGAGAAGAAAGTCTGCCCTATCTGAGGCAGACAGACTTTACCACATGGCTACATGTACTAAATTAAGAAGTGGGGAAGTTCATCCAAAGTGCACAGATTAAAATTTTCAATAGGCCTAAAAATGACTCTAAGGCATGAATGAGCCTGTCACTTTTTCTCTGCCTCTTCAGCAAATGATGGATTCACTCTATGCCCATAATATAACCCGTTAGATATGCCTGGCTTCGTTGGTTATTCTTCATTCTCAGTCAAGCTGAAATAGAGGCTGTGGTTAAACAAATCTGCTTTTATGAAGCAAAGCACTGTGAAACAGAGCTGATTATGGCCTGACACATTGGATTAGAGTGTCATGTAAAGCAGTGCTGATGATTCCATTGTTTCAGGGTCCTGCCTGCCTGCCTGAGCTTTTCCTTCCCTCTCAAGCCACACACACTTCTGTTTACCCTTTGCTTTAGGAACCCTTTTTTCCAATCTATTTACTCTTTGTAACTGACTCCTCAGCAGAATATAATTTATAGGTCTGTTCAAGAAGAGGTTTAGTGACTAATTCTTTGAAGGAAGAGGATCATGTTCTTCTCTACCACTATTCTCAAAGACAGATTGTAAAAGCACCGCAAACACTTATCTAACCACTTCTGATTTTAATTTATAAAAAAGTACGTGTCAGCTAATTAAGGTCACTGGCTAGCAACATCTGCTAGCCTGAACAAATGATCAGAGCCCAGGAAATACTGAGTTCCAGGACCTCATGATACTGTACATCTTTTATTGCTCCAGAGAGACAAGAAATGCTTAAGCTTTCTGCTTAATTGTCAGTCTTTTAAGTCATTAGTTCTGATGGCACTTGGTAATGAGTTCTTTGATCCATTTCCTATGTTTGAATCTGTTGGTTACTCTTTCTATGTTATTCCAGTAGTTTTGGGGCTATGAAAGTGAGTAAATAACAGTAATTTTCCTAATGTAGTGTTTTTCTTAGTATAAGAAATGTATCCCACCTTCTATGTGTCCATTCACCTTAGAAATTCCAGTCATTGGCTATACAATTAGTTTTTATCACTTTCAGTAAATTGTGTTCCATCTGCAACCTCTTTATTCCTACTAGGTTTGTTTTTGGTTTTTTTCAGATAATATGCCCAGGACTGCTAAGTCTCTGAGAGGAGAGCAGAGCATGCCAATGTTGCAGGCACTAAATCACTGCAAGACTCGTCCAAGAAACAGAATATATTACCTTTTGCTGCCATGTCTAATTGATACTGTTACTCAAGTTAGCTAGCTTAAAACAAGCTTGAATACCTCTGTGATACATTGCAGTCATAATTGTTATAGTGTAGGTATAATAATAGAACTATAGTACAGTTTAATACTTTCAAAAATATATTTTCCTTTGGTTCTGTAAACCCTCAGGTATACTGACTTCCATATTCATCACAATGCGTTAAGGTAATGTTTTCACTGAGCTAGCCATAGGTGTTTAGAAATTTGAATGCCTTCCATCATTTCATTATCAATGTATATCTGGTATAAAAAAAGCATATGCTTAAATGAGTTCAGATTTTGTGTACAGAATAATGTTATATGGTGCACAGGGTTTTGTAGGCCCTTCAGATTTCAAAAGAGGCTGTGAGCAGTCCCAGGGCTTGGTATTCTTCCTATACACAAAACGAAATTATCTCAGCTCACTACTTATTTATGTTTATGACCTCATTTCTATTAATACCTTCACAGGATGTTCACCTCAGCCCTAAAAGTTGCTTAAAAGTATAAGTAAATTATCCTCAGATGGTCCAAAATAATGAAAGGGAGAGGAAAAAAGAAAAAAAAAAAAAAAAAGTCTTAGATGTCTAGAAATGACTGATAGGTTTTTAGTCCCATACAAAAGATGGAGGCCAGTGTACTGTTAACAGAGTTCATACAGGCAGGTCAAACCTACTGCACTGTTCAGGTACTTTTTTCCAACCCAGTCACCTGATAGAAGATGCTGCCTTCATAGCAGTGGAGGCAGGGAAGGTGAGAGGTGCTCCAAAACAGAATAAATGCAGGTTTGATGTGTGCCACATGCTGTGCTGTCAGTGGCACTCCCCATGGCATAACGGGCTTGTGTGAAGTGATCACCTATGCACTGGCTCCTTGGTACCATTTCTACTGCAGAGTCTGGGATAGTTCAAGTTCAGAAGGGTCATAAAGATTAGCCAGACTGAAATACCTGTGATTATGAAAACAGACCTAACAAATTATTGTTTGTTTTTTTTTAATATGGAATAAAACGAGGTTTGTTTTTATATGAAAAATGGAAACAGCATAAAGTATGGAGAGATCAGCACTTGCACAACAGAAAGAAATGTCAATAAAGTAAAAATCAGCATTCAATAAATAGAAATTAAGTTATACAGCTGTGAAACTTTTGGGTTTTATTTCTATTTAATTTATTTAACTTTTTTTCCCTTTGTTTTTCTCTCTTTTGTATCAATGGCATCATATTGTTCCATATAATCTGCAAGCTTTTCTGTTCTCCTCTTACACCTTCTTTTGTCATTTGTTTGGTGTGTCTATTTTCTGTTTAGGAGTACCTTACCAATTCAAATGACTGATTCTTGGCTTGGCAGTGATCTCCTGTTGGCAGCATGAAAATTACTTATTATTGAAAGCCACACTGAAGCCAATTTGTTCAAAGCTTCTCATCAAGCAAAGAAAACTACTATCGTCACTCTAATATAGTTTCAAATGTAGTAAATCTTGCCAGTAAATAAACCAATTGCCTCTCTCAAAAGGCAAGAAAACAGCCAAAAAATATCTCCACAAAGAAAGTACTCCTTTCACCTCTTGACAGAACAACCTTCAATAAGAAATGCCACACAGAAGTAGGCGGAACATAATGTTTGTATCAAATCATAGAATATATTACCAACTAACAAGACAAGTCCAAGGATCTCAAGACTTTCACTGTTATAATTTACTTGCAATGGAGAGCACTTTTTTTTATTATTTATTTCAAGAACTTTTTTTTACAAAAGTACAGATTGGTAACACAACAGGCTAGTGTTCTCTCGTCATAAATAATGTGGGCAAGAGATGAATTATGCAAGTTTTCACAAGTTAATATTTTTAAATGTTCTAGACTGAGGCAACAAATCCAGTTTTCACATATTTGATAGAGTTCTCACTAAAGTCTTTGTGCAAGAAAAAGGTTTTAGTCGTATGTTTAAATTGTGAGGTTTTACTTTCTATTCTGCTACAGATTGACCAATTTTTGCATTATGAACCCCTATGCTGAGTAGAAACACTGAATTCCATTTGCTGAGATTCAGTTTTAATCTGGACTGCCCTGACTCTTTCTGTAAGAAATGATGTAAGACTAGACTCTGCGCATGCCTCTTACAGCAAGGTTTGAGTAAAGGTCCAAACAGACTTTCAACCCATGAACAAGTATTTATTATGACAAGCAAGTGCAGAAAAGTTTTATTACTCAAAAAAATGTTATGCTGTAACCTTTTAATTTACTTTATTCAATGAATTCATTCTTTTAAAAATCTGTTTTAATCTATAAAACAGATTAACCATCAGCTGCACTTGCAGCTCCTGCAGTTTCAATGTGTGCATGTGAAACTGCCAGGATAATTGGATACATATTTTTGGCAGGAGCATTATATGCTGCAGTTTCATTATGCTATAACAATTCAGGTGATCAAAGAGTCAAAATAAGTACTAGATTTCAAAATCAACAAAAAGGAAAGGTCACACAGATACATGGATTCATAACACTGACCGATAACCTGGTCTTTAAGCAGGTTGGAAGTACACAGGACTTCTTGAATTCCTTTAAGAGTTTGTGTCTGATGTTAGTTAAATCAGATCAGTAGGATGCTTTTCACTGAGCTTTATTGCAGTAGGATCAGGCTTCAAGTACCACGGTGGAAAGCAGTTCATAGCGTCTTTTTTAGTTTATTTCAGCACCAAGGCATTGAAAAGACTTCACGGAGAAGTGGCAGGGGGAAAGGAGGGAAAACCAGGGTAAACTGCTAGCTTAAAACTCAGTTCTGATATGTTAAATATATTTATATCCTGGTTCTCATGCGTAACTGTTTTTGATTTCAACAGTAATTATTTATATGGAACTTCTAAATAATTAATTACCAACTGAGCTGTATTTATCCCCAATACTAAATTCATGCAGTCAAATTCAGTGCAACCTTTTTACCTTCAATCTGCTTTATGGAAACCCATTGTGAAGACAGCTAAATGGTATTCCACCTTTGCTACTTACACATTTCTTATATTCATGATCATTAATAGCTTAACAGCCTCCAAACTGTTACCTTAATCTTTTTATGTCAATGAGACATTCTCCTACCATCAAGATTTTACAGCCATTATATCTATTAGAAATTGCTATATTTCAAATTATGTCCAAATGCCCAATTAACAGAAGAAATAATTGCAACATTACATTTAATTGAATGGAAAATGTTGACCAGGTTTCTTCTATTTTTCCTTTAGATGACATTTCCATTAGAAGTGTTCTGCTTTGAGATATACACAAATACACAGATTTACTATAATGCATCCTTATAAAAATAGTGAATAGCCATGATGAATTCTTCAGATAAGTTTTCTATTATTCTCTGTTTTGAAAAATATTCTTCCTATATTATGCATCCTTATAAGAAAACAGGCTTTCCTTGCTGTAGTCTGGAACAGCATGGATTTTTAGGTAACCAAATTTCACATGCATTTACTAAGAATATTTTACAATCATATTCCATATTAAGTAGAAATAATACATACACATGTGCAACACATACATGCAGAAAGGTACTCTGTCCCATTTTCAGTTACTTACTTCTCTAGACTGTTTGTACAACTACATCTTCAGATTTTATATGATGCTACACAAAGGAGTTATACCTTCCACATTGATTGCAAATACAGGATATACTAAGATGCCCCCCAAAAGGCTGAACAGTCTGTGGAAGACAATAGGCTTTTTTATGCATTGGATAATTTTGTTCAAAAAGCGAGGTAGAAGTGCATTTTTTAAGTTTATTTGAGCAGGGTAAGGGTAGTGACTTTACCAATGCACACAGTATTTCAAGTGTGAGAAAGTATGGAAGGAATCATAGATGTCTGAATGCATTTAGAAAGAAACATTTCAACCCAAGGGAAAGAAAAAAAAAAAAAAAAAAAAAGAGGAAAAATTGGAATTTGTGTTTTAGGCTTCTCAAGATTATTCACTTCTCTCATACACTTAGCTGAATAATATTATGAAATATCATTAGCTCACATAAATCTGTTGGAAAACAGCAGCAAAGGTTTTTTGAAGTTATTTCTGTGCATCCCCCTTCTGACTGTGTCCATTAGTTTAAGAATGATGAGAAAGAGAGTCTGCATAGCTAAAGGCAATATTGGAGTTCATCAGAGGTTCACGTGCTGATGAACTAGCCCTTTAGCTCCCTAAGAATCACTTGTTAAAGACAAAAAAAATCTACCTACCATTTGAGCTATACCTGTGATACCTGCCAAAATTTCCTTCCAAATTCTATTCGCTTTAGTGTTTTCACATTGAAACTTACATAACTGAGATGTGGCATACATGGGAAGACCTTTGGGAGCTAGGTGCATACCTCAATGTAATTCAGAAATGTGTTTATCTGATGGTGAAGACTGACAGGAAATGAGAAAAAGATGATGTGACCTAACAAGAAACTCAATAAATAATGATTCTGGTTTATATAAATATATATATATATATATATATATACACACATATATATATTTATATATTTATAGAAAACACATTCTTTTCTGTTAAAGTTAATCAATTAAACTTGTGGATCTTGTAAAGCTGAAGAGACTTTGCTGATCACTTACACGCAGTTAAATTTTAACAATTTTCTGTGGTAACAATTTTCTGTGAAACCTTTACTGGTTAACTAAACAACATCATAAATGAAAAATGTGAACATAATACATGCTGTTGCTTTATCAAATAACAAACAGGTACATCAAACAAATCATTAATGAGGTTTCTTCTACCCATATCTAAAAGGAATTTTGGTCTTTTTTTCAATGCAATGCTAATTCAAATATTAGGACTACACTACAACTTTGAAGATAAACTATCATTAATGAAGTGTAATTGTAATTGAAATAACAGTATCATTTTCAGAAACAGATTTACATTTTGAAGAGCTAGCCTTTATGTTAACAGAACTGGCAAGCCCTTGTTATTGTCTTATGCCATCAATCGGATTATTAAAGAAAAGAGCGTAAGAACTGATCTCAAAAGGGAAATAAAAAATTAATGTTTGTTAAGTTACAGGAAAGAAAAAGAAAAAATTAAAATATTATAACTGGGAATGTATAAAAATTCTAGTTTTCTGCACATTAAACAAGATTTTCTTCTTTGTCTCTCTCTCTCACTCTGTCTCCCCCTTTATTATTATTGTTCTTTTTTTTACCAGTTCATCTCTAGGTCAAATCAAGTTCATTTATGTCCAGTAGATTATTCCACTTAAAAGGAAAGGCAGAGATTAAAGTGTATAGTGAAATACCTTCCAATCTGCCATGGATGCAGTATTTAATATTAAAGTCAGGTGACACGACTGCAGCTAGGCCTTGGTAGCTAACCTAGAGACCTCCGGGTGTTGAGCTGGAAGAGATGAAGTCTGATTTTGACTTCATAGTATAAACAGAATGTCATCCTCCCATCAAAATTCCACCCACAGTGAACCCCCGGCACGGTTAATGATTATAATCTTCACATTTAATCATGGGAACACAGTGACAGGCAAACAAAGGTTAGCTAAACTGACAGTTCAGACTGTTTGAATGGAAAAAGGGGGACTTCACAAGTTTTATTTTAAGATGTGTATACTCTTCCAACAGCACTTTTCAGCTTTACACTAGAAGAGTGTACAAAGCCTGGCTGCTTGCAGAAATTGGCAGTGTGCATAATTAACCTTTAAACTGCAGAAAGACTGGAAACTTTGATGCTTTCTTTAAAACAGTTGCTATGCCAATACTACTTTCAAGGTTTAAATTAAGCTAAGGGCACTTAAAGGGTAAAAGAAGGAATACAGCACTAACATGCCAAAGCATCAGAGGGGGAAAAAAAGCCATTTTAGAAATGGCATAGTTATCTTACAGAGATATTCTTTTTACATAGGGTAAAGGACAGCAGGAACTTACTGAGAACAGTATTTCAAGGTACATTTTATCCTCTGTATAGTTTGTTGCTCATACAACTGTGCATATCCTTCTGTGCCCTTTCATCTTACTGCTGAGATGTCTAGAAAATTAAAGACTTAAGAACAAATGCAAGTAACTCAAACTTTCTTATATTAAAAATACATATTCACTGGTCTTTTAGGCATGTAGGCAGTAAACGTAATCAGTCTTGGTATGGAGTAACGAATAAAAGTGCAACAGTTGATCCTTACAAAAAAAATGAACCTAATTGAATCCCTGCAGCAGAGAAGTGATATTTGCAACAGAACATAAATATCCACAATAAATTAAACACAAACAAATGGTCACAGGCTTTTTAAAGGATTCTGAGTTATTGTATTGGTTTTGATGCTCTTCAAGAGGCAGTACTTCATAAGTACTATTAATAGGAAAAAAATCAATACAATACATTCTCACTAAGTTGATAATATATTTTGGTATGCAGCTCTCACTGCTATTGCAAAATGTTCAGCTGAATTTCTCAAATGAAAATACAATATCAAAAGAATGACAAGACACTCTCATGACATGAAAGGCCTATTTCATGTGCTCCCGGTGGGCTCCAAGGTGACTTGCACAGGCCAGGATTAGGGATTTTACAGGTCAGAGGGGCTATCCAGCCTGCAAGACCCTCTGTCTCGTATGCTTTCTTTGCCACTGATAGTGCAACATACTGAAGGCAAACATCTCCTTCCACTTTCCAGCCAGACACACTGAACAGGAAGGAAGGAGCACTGGTCACACATCTGTGGCACCGATACCTGTGAAATGTTGAACCCCTCAAACCTACCAAAACAGGCAAAGGAGGAAAAAATACTTGGAATTTGCATCACTGTGATCTAGCTAACCACAGGCTGACAGGAATGCAGTGGCTTTCTGCAAAACCAAGAAAGAAAAGTCACTAAGAGAAGGATAAGAATATGTTGTTATGAAGGGAATTTAAAAGCATTCAAGCTGAATATTAGAAGTTTTCTAGTCATAAATGTGGTAAGGAACAGGAATATTCCTGTAGCTAAAGAAACAGTAGGTAAAATAATATAAAATAATTTGATAGTTCATTTTTTAGAAATATGACAGTGAAAAACAGCAATAGCTGGGAGTAAAGATGATGACCAAAAAGGTCTTTTATGACCCTGTTTTCCTACATAATGAAATAGCAGTTCAAGTCTAGTTCAAGACTCTAGCCACTGATTGTAACTAAGCTGAATGAATTCAATATGTAGTAAATTGGTTTCATTTATCTTCTTTCAATTTAAACTGTTAAAATGATATATAAGATCAAATTCTTTATTGAGTGGCTATTTCTGTCATCAGTTCAGAGTAAAAAATGTATAGATCTATGGAAAACACAACCAGAAGTTTATGTTGACAGACACAGATCTGCAGTTAGCATTAATTCAAATTCTCTTCATATATTGATGCTGACTTCCATGGTGACTAGTTTAAAGCCAGATATTACAGGTCTGTGTTCTCATTTCTGCATTTAATTTCTCATGATCTTCTGTGTTTTGGTTTTGTCTCAATCATTCTCTTTTTTTCTCCTCTGTAAGGAATACAGTGTGTACCATTGTTCTCAAAAAATAATTTATTCTAAACTTCCATTTTCCCTCTTTATTTTGTAACCTTTTTATGGTTGGAAAGAAACTGTTTCCACATTTTACACCCTCATAATAGCACAGAACAACCTGCCTTACCTGACAAGGCATAGTTACAGGAAATGAATGCACTTACAGAGCTAGAAAGGACAAATACATACACAGCCATTCCTCCCATGCCACTATGATTTATTACATACTGAGCAGAGTATGAAATACCTGATGATGATTGAATTTAATTGTTGGAATTGTTAAGTAATTTTTCATTCAGATTAAAGCCAAAATGAAAAAAAAGGACTAATTATTAAAAATATAGAGTTGCACATGTACGGCTTTTCCATAAAATTCAAGTAGTACATTTTAAGTTCACTTGCAGATTTAAAGTATTCTAGATTTTTAGGCATAAAGGCACAGTCCTCACAAGGACTATTTTTTCATGGTTAGCTGCTAAAGCATCGTTCTGGGAAGGAGAAATTGTGTACCCGTTTGCTTTACCAGATAAATTTTGGACTCTGTTTCAACTTTAGGTCTTAACCACCAGCACAGTGCCGGGCACCACCCTACTGAATCAAATGGTGCATGCTTGGTAACTGTCATTAAACTTGCTAGCATAGATCTGGGGGACAGACCTCTTGAATCTTGTTTGTCATTATTGTGGCCTCCGAAAGAGGAGATTTATGAACTCACTATGCTTTTGTTTTCACTAAACCATGCACAGTACTGGTCTTTACTAGAGAGGCTTTTTCCCAGCATACAGCTGAACACAGATTCAATTGTTGTGCTGTTTGCATACTCCTTAAGCACCACTATTACGTTACAGTGTTGACTTCAATGAAAAACTCACCCAAAAGAAAGACTCAGATTTAATTGTTTTTAAAACACTAAGAAAACAAATATCTATTCAGGAGAGAAAGCAACAAACAAACAAACAAACAAAGACAGAAAGACCCTAGCTTCAAAACAAAAAGGCACAGGGGACACAATGAAGGGAACTGTGTCAGGCAGAAGGTTTTGGTCACCACCATTCTTCTGTTAGAAATAGAAACCATTTCATATTCTTGAATCCTTTCTCCCTTCCACACTAATAACTGAACATTGTCTGAGCTAAACACACCATGAAATGTATTGATTGTGCTGCGAGAGATGTCTGACACAGGGAAAAACATTTCCTACAGCTGTGGTCTTATCAGCTACCACAGAGAAAGGGCAGTGAGGGAGAACAGCTACTTAAATTCATCCCCATAAGAAAGAGGACACCACCAAACCACATTCATTCTGAATACAGTTAATCCTGGTCTGTCTGAAAACTCCATTTTTATTCAGATTAACAGAACCTTGGGTAAATACAGACCATAAGATAGGTTACAGTTTAAATCCTTAAAGTTCGTAGACCATAACAGATAAACCAAGAAAGAATTTAGCAGCTTGGACTGTAAATCCAGGAAACAATTCCTGTTAATCAGACAAGGTTAGGCTTATAATGTGTCAGTGGGTTGGCATGGGTTGGAGTAGTTAAAAGAACACAAGTTTTAGCCCTTTTACCTATACATATGAGAAAACTTATGTGTTGTGCAATATGTAAAACTCACTAGGAAAGTAAAGACAGAATATTTTTTTTTGTTTACCATTATCCCAGTTAATTCAAACTAAGAAGGAGCCCTCAAGCACTTTTCTGCTCCTTTTTTTTTTTTTCTAGAAGAAAAGGAGTTGAAGTATAGGGACCATGGGAGCTTCAGTTTTCCTCTTTTGGAATTTCCTTTCTCAGTTTTACTCACAGCCAACTTCAAAGTAAGCATACACAGAACATTTAAGGATTTACTTAACTTTGCAAAAGTGTAGAAAATTTTGAGAAGCAAATAGATACTGAAAATCACATTCAAGGGTAGCTGAGTATAATGCAGAATATTGTTATCATGAAGATCTGACTCCAGCAAGAGAAGAGAAGATCCCCAGAGAGACATTCAAAACTATGTGATATTTTTTTTTTTTTTTTTTTTTATTGCAGAGTTCACCTGTCTTTTGGGATGATGACAGCTAAGGTTCAGTGCAGCTGCAGAAGAAACTCTTATAGGAAAAGTGAAGCTTTCTGAGATAATATTCTCTTAACTTCTAAGCAACATTAAAATCTTATTGAAGTGACTCCTTATGTACAGAATTGCTAAAATGGTGATAACACTGTGACCTTAACACAGAAAGTTTCTTTGTTCTGGTCTTCCGTTCATCTTCATCACCAAAAATGCCTTTTGTCTGCTGATATAAGAACTACAGCATAGAGAGATAGACAAAACCTCAATCCTGCTTGCACTCAAAGAAATATGCTTTTAAGACCAAAATTGAGCCGATACAGTAATCTGAATTCAAACTCCTACAAGGAAGATCTTTAGCAAATTGAGTGTTCTTAAGCTCTGCTGCAGATTTACCACACCACACGTAAAGTACAAGGAAGCACCATTTAAGATAGAAAAAATAACACTCATCAAAAAGAAGCAAAGGAACAATACTGTCATAGTATGCATTTAAATATATACACAGCCCTGGGAGTTCAGGTGAATGTTTGCCATCATAAAGTTCCATAATCTGTTTCTTAATCACTTTGAAAAAAAAATAATTTAAAAAATCTTAAAGGTTAAATATGACACTGAAGGGCAGCAGTGTACTTTCATTCATACTTATAGTTTCATCGGCAAAAATAGAAATCAGTGGACTATATTCTATGAAACTTTTGACTGCTGTGTTCAAAGAAATCAGTGGATGAGCCCTGAAACTGCTCATATGTAGTTTCCCCTCAGTGTAAGCACATCTGTTCTAGGAGACTGATGAGGTGACACTTGTCAAATATGTTTAGGTTTGGTGGTTTGGAGGTTTTTGGAGTTGTGCAACCTACACATAATACCTGATTTAGTTTCTTGTAGAACTTGGATCAGTTATCTTCTGGGGGCTTCCTCCTTTGAACTCGGATCTGACTCTGCGCATTTGTCTGTGAATAACCTTGGCGTTAATTTAAAAAATGCACTGAAATGCTTTGTCTTATTTACCCATTTTGTGACCCTTTGATTGACTAACTCAAAATTGTTACGTTAAGAAAAAAAAAGTGGATTTGGTTTAGTTAAGAAACCTACAAAATTTGGGGGTCCAGGCAAGGCAGAAGGCATTACATATTGCAAAGGGAGATGAGAGTAAAATGCAAATAACTGAGAGTCCAAATTCATCCTTCTGCAAAGAACAGAGAAGGATCTACTCAAAAGGTTAAGAGGACATATAAAACATCAGGCAGAAACTCTCTCACTCTCTAAAGTATGGTACTTCTTTCAAAAGAAACTGTGTTCAATCTTGCATCCTTTTACCAAAAAGCCTGTTCCTATAGAAAATCCACCTTTACCCCAGACAAAATCAGCCTTGTAGAGCTAATTTAGAAAATAAGGCAATGTGGTTTACTCCTTTCTGTGCAACATCACCTATTCCACAGATATACACAAAATAGAAATTACAGGAGCAGCCAGTAAATCTGTGCTATCTCCCTGAGGATGCTGGGCTCACAGAAACAAAATCTGGGGTCTGTTCAGAAACCACTAAAATATTAGAATAAAGATTCTGCTTACCTCTAACTATGTATGATTTACTACCTATATTTATGGAAGGCTGAAAAAGGTGATTACTGAGAGAAATTAACCTACAGTTTCTGAACCTCAAAAGAGCTGACTATAATGTTTTTTAGAAAATTCAACCTCTTTACATGACTGAATAACTACTGGGAAAGAAAATCCTTGTTGATGATTTTTATTTTAAATGCCAAGCTCTATATATACTGCTTTCTCAAATGATTTAATATTTCAATTCTTCATTACAACTATATATTCAAAATTTGGGATTTGTTTCCATTTCTAATTACTGAAATTCCTCAGTAACAGAAAAAAAGTCACATAATCACACAAATAACACTTTCCACAACTTTCTGAGTATTTCAATATATAAAATGCTAAAATTTAATTCAAAAACATACAACAATGCATTCCTTTTTTATATATTTATTTCATATAAAAAGATGGTTTGTCATTGGCAGTAAAACTGGTGTTTTCAAAACAAATATATTTACAAACAATTTAAAAGTTGTTTGGGGTCTTTTTTGCCAGAAAAAAATCCAGCCATGTAAGAGTTAAATAGATAGGAAAATACACAGAAAAACAAACATATATTTTTTTAATTTTAATATTTAATTTGCATTGTTGTTGACTAAGGGCAAAATTTTAAAAATCAGATTAAAGCCCTGATAGCTTCAGCTTCGCCTTCTTTTCCAATTTTTTAAAGCCTTATGAATATTTGTACAGGGTCTCCTTGAGACTTCGGCTCTTCTTCATCTTTCACAACTTTTGAGGGACAAAAAGGAAATACTCAAGTGCAATAAACCAGCAGATTTCTCATCCCTACTCTCTCAATCACCCCAGAAAGTTCAGGTGGTAAAACAGGAGTGAGATGTTATCAAATCTTTACTCAATCTCATAACACAAATAAGTATAATCCAGTTGAAGGTGAAACATTTAACACAAGGTTAAAAATGCTAAATTATGATCCACTAGATAACATAGAATGGTTGTGCTTGAATTGTCCAGACCAAGGCAATAAAGAGCTCATGTTGAGAAATAAAGATTAGACACCGATTGCATCATTAGCATGTTACCATTTGGATCCGTATGTAGGCAATAACTTTTTCAAATTGCCACATTCAATGCTGTGAATGATGGTGACAAAATAAAAATGAGGTTTTATGTTATATGTAGTCTTGTTTTGTAGCATAAAGGAACTAAAGTGCTTAAAAGCAAAGAGAGAGAAAGAGAGAGAAACTCATTCTTACTGAGAATTTGCCCTTTACATTGACAAAACTCATAGCAAATATGTTTAGAAAAGTAATGGGAAATAATAGGAATATAATTGGAATGCTGACATTTTAACCAGACGCTCCGCTAGCTTCCAGCTCTGAACAATATCACCTCGGTATGAAAACAGTAATAAGCTTTTTTTTGATCCATTCTGGCAATGTAAATGTGGAGCAGTCAGCAGGATGTTCTAAAACTTACAGCTTCAAAACTGCAATCAGGCTGTACCTAAAAAGTAGCAGAGTAGTACATAGAAGTACGGATCAGTAGACAGTCCCAGTAGAAGTACGGATCAGTAGACAGTCCCAGTGAGCACTGGTTTGTCATTTTCAACTATGGCATTTAACTCATGAACATTTAGATAAATAAGTTCTCCTTAGTTTTTCCATCTTCACAATTAATAGAAATAGTTACCACCTTCCTAGCACTGTTGTTCATAAAATAGGTCTTCAATTATATGAAGTTTCTTTTGGAAAGTAGAGTGAGTTTAATTACTACTTAGACTTATGATTAGTGCTTGGTGATGTGAGATGATATGACAAACACACGGTTACTGATAATGTCCTTCATACTCTATGTTGCATCAGAAGCCAAGCAAGACACATGGACAATTAAAAAATATTTTACCCATGGTTCTTTTGTATTTTTACAGTCAGACTCTTGAAGTTACAGTCACAACAGACATTACCAAAAAGATCAAAATCTATGTGAGACAAAGACAAGGTGGAAAGAGCAGGGAATGATCTAAGAAACAATATTAGAAGTATACGCGTGAAAGAGGCTAAGACTCAGGAGAAGGAAGATCATTTTCCAGCAGTCAGTAGCAATTGCAATAAACATAGTCTGCTACAATTATGGAGAGATGATGGAATAAATTTATCCACAATTAAAAGCATGCAGGCTGGCAGAGGCAATTATAATAATACATATACAGTCAATATATTCACTAATTAAAAAGGCAAGATGGAATATGAATGTATTGGGAAATAACAGAAATGCATCCCATTCAAATATAATTCAGTATATGAGATATAATTCTTTGGAAGTCTCCCCAGTTGGCAGCAATAGCCTAGAAATTATGCTGTATATTATATATAAACCACCCTCTGAGTGAATACTTGTACAACAGCACCAGTAAACTCAGTCCCAGTTCAGAAAAACATAAATAGTTTGGCCTTGTTCCAAAAATATGGAGTATGTTTCTCATTTTCCTCTCATTGAGCATCTGTACAACTCTCATCAGGAATTTCTACTCTGGGGCATTCTAAGAGCACAAGAGACAGATTTTCTGATTTGAATAATTACCCCTTGATGGGCAAAATAGTATCTTGTGGTACATTTGCCTGATGTAAATTAGGAAAAGACAATGTGAACAATGCTACGCCATTACACTGTTCATTCAAAGTCAAAGTAAAAATCAAATCACGCATCAATCCTTAAACTAGATTCTGCTTGAAGTCACTGACCAGCATTAGTATTTATTAGAACTGGATTCCTAGGTCGCAGGAATGTATAGGTATTATAGAAATTATGTTCTTGTTGGTGTTGAGGTCAAGGGACAAACAGATAAGAGGTGCACAAAAGACATGGAAAACAAAAAAAGCAAGAAGACTCCTTCATTAGTATTTACAAACCATTTACAAAGGACATACAAAGCATACACTGCTGACTATCTCAGCATCTGACTCTTTTTCAGGTTTGGAAACAGCAGCTTTGACATTTCTTGTCTGTTGGTGAACGTCAGTTCCATTTAAACTCTCCAAGCATCAGTTTATTCAGTGAAATATTGCTGAAAATATCAGGCACTTTCATCTCGCATGCATTTGCAAGTGGTTTTAAAGTAATGGTTGCATGAGCTCATGAAGGGAAAGAAAATTATAGTGCCCCATTAGGCAGTAGGAGCCATGCAGTAACTGTAACTCCCAAGACATAAAGGATGAAAGGAAGTAGGGGATCACACTACGGTATAGAAACATGACATGTTGTAACTATACCTAAACCTCAACTTCCACTCAATTTGCCCCATTGACTTTGCTGTGTCACCTCGGGAGCGGGGTAGCTCTAAGACAGTAGAAACAGTAATTACAAAGAAGAGCTAACACAACATGGAGAGAAGGAAAAAAGCTCGATGTGCTGCAAGAGTATCTTGAATAATACCTATACACAGAGCAGTACTGAAGCTGGAAAACCTTGTCCTCCATTAGTACGTGTCACTGCTTCAGTCACGAGAAGCTTCTTTCTATGAGATAGTAGAGGTCAGAACTATGGATTAAGTTACATACAACTCTGGTCTCCTGAGAATGCATGAAATAATTTAGGAAAATCTGTGTAAAGCCTGACACTAATCAGAGCAGCAGGTATACCGCGGCAGCACAAGTCTCACATCTTGGCAAATTCTGCTGTCAGAAGGGAAGAGACAGAACGAAGAGCATAAAGTATAGGATAGATCAGATTCTCCACCAAATTCTGAGTGATCTGTAAAACAGGATAATGTGAAAATTGCACATCTGTGTATTTCCAAGGCTGTATCCTGGTCTACTTCCCACACTATGATCCCATAAGTCAGAACTCAGTTGTTTGGTTTAATCTTTCATCTGCTAGCATTACTGGTGTTTGGGATGACAGAATGAGTAAGGAAATGACAAACTGCAGTCAAAGAAACTCTGCTAAACACCCACTTTAGTTACAGACACATTCCTTCTTCCATAGACATATATGTCCTATGATTTAGGGAGAAAAAAGGAACATCAGACTGTCTCATGAGTAATAGTAGCTTTTAAATTAACTTTTCAGAAAATCTTATGGTTTTGTTGTGATTTTTTCGAGTAGGCTAACTATAAACAGGACTGACAGTGGCAAAACTGCCCTTTGGAATTCTTTAAGTACTTAATCTTCTCAGTGTCAACAACTTATGTCTGAGATGCTCCTGTGATACATTTGAGATGTCTTTACCAGAAGGTTTACTAACAAAAAGCTTTGCAGCTATTTGAAAATAGAACAGATATAACCATAAGGGAAGTAGAAGATTGAACTTAGTAAAATACACAAAACTGGAAGTCATAATGAGCAAAGGCATAATAGCTAGAAAATGCTTGGAAATAATCTCCAGGCTAAGAAATTAGATGGTGAGGTACATTTCCAACTGACGTAGATCATATTGCTTACACAGGTTTTAGTGGAACTGTGCCCATTATCATGTGGGAAACTTGTCTGACGTTTTTCTTTTTAAATTCTCTTTTGAAAATAATGTTATTCTATATAATGTAAGAACTTCTATAATGAGACAGACCAGATATTTCTTTAGTTTGAAATACTGTTTCCTGCAGTAGTGAATGGAGGATGCTCAGGAATAAAACAAGTATGTTTAGACAGAAATTTGAGGTACTTGTTAGCTTCCAGCAGTAAGAGGTTTTGGGATTTCCTGATCTGAATTTCAATACATGTAACTATATTTTTTATTTATTCACTGTTGCTTTCCTGAAAGTATCCTGGTGTATGTGCTCAATCATTGCTGAGTATTGACATGATATTTTCAGAGGTTAGAATGACTAAGAAATGTTTTCCTGAAAACCAACTTTTTAATATGTGAACTTTTTCTTCCTTCATGTACATTACTTTGCATTTACTGTCTTTTAATTTCATCTCTCATGTTAATCACGCATGGCTAAACTCTTCTGCAACTCTCCAGAGACAGGTTCAGATTTGATTATCCCAAATATTTTTGCAGTGTCTAATACCCTTGTCAATTAAATTTTTAATCCTTCTCATTTCATTGAGAGCCATGACAAACAGAAGAGTTTAGCTATCAAAAATGGTAACTTTCTTGTATCTTCAAAATTATCATGTAATCCTACCTTAATTTTCCTATCTGTTAAACCTCTGTTAATCCACACCAGCTACATAATAGCTCAGTTTCCTTTGGTGAGAAACAGAGTGTAAAGGAAAATATCTAAGGCACCTTAGTAGACTAGTAGATGGGACCTGTACAGAGAGGTTGGTCTTTTTCATTACCTTAAGTAATATACCAGAATAAATGGACATTCAGTCACACAGGAAGATTTTTATTAACCTGAAAGCTTTTCTAACTTTTCCAGCTATAAAAATTAGACTACTAAAAGATGCCTCTTTTCCATCTAATTAGCTTCTTAAGCTAATATGGCTACATCTTATACTATGATACTAATTATCCAAAGCAGAAATTAAGTTTATTTCACAATCCTTTAATTCTGTAACAAGTTGTTCTTAGAAACTATAGAAGGTTTATGTCTGTGGTTGCACAAAATCTGTGAATTCTAATCACTTGGTAAAAATAAGTAATAAAAGCCTAGAAACAATATTATATGTTTTGGAATCAATATGAATTGCTATAGTTAGCTTTTCACTTGCTAACCTATTATTGCATTTAAATTACAGAAACCCAAGAAATTGTCAGACAAAAATTATCAGCAGTAAAATAAAGCCAAACAGATGTTCTAAAGGGAATGATTGTCAGGTTGCAAGGAGAATCATTTAACTTCTGACAAATATTATATTCCTTAGTCTGCAGCCATTTCTACAAGCAGCTGATAGCGCTGTTTTAAAGCTTCATAAGTGTGGGCAGTAAAGGGAGAAGTTCATTGCTAGATCTATGCTGGGCGTTCTTCCACAGCAGAACGTGATGCTTCAGCACTGCCACCAAGTTGCATTACAGCTGCACACAATATTCATTCAAGCCAAAATCTGTTTTATGAACCTGTTTTTCCTGAAACTTATATTTCCTGCTTTATATATACTATTTAAAATTATGTAACTCCTAAGTGTTTAAAAAACCCACTCCCTTTGTCCTTCCTGACGTAACGGTGTGACAGGAGAGCCCTGCCCAAAAAAACATAGGACAAGATGCACCGTGCTGAAGTGTTAGGAGGCTGGAATAAATGTCAGCAGTTTCTGCACTCCTTCCAAAGACAGTTGTTGATCCAAGGGCTCGTTTTTGTTTAGTTTTGTTTTGTTATATCTTACTTTAACATGTTATACTATGATTTTAGAGGTCTTCTGTCTGCCTGCAAAGAGCTGAACAAACCAGACCCAGGGTATCTGGACATGAATGTTATTTTGCATGACTGCTAAACCAGAAGGGACTTCTAGCTTTCTATAGAAAAGATTCTTTAGCTTTGTTATTTTAAATAAAACTTAAGTCTTATAAAGAATCACTAATTAATAATACAAACCAAAACCTTGGTTGCAGCAACACATCCATTTTCCAAGCCTCATGAAATTGTTTGTTTCCACTGTCCCTTCCCTATCCCTGACACTCTCACCAGCCACTGTGTGCATTTGCACACTAGGGACAGGACTGTTCAAGACAGCTTAGCTTCTTCCTGGGCACCAAAGTAACGGTCCATGCATCCACAAGCACTCATAACTTCACAGCTCCAGTACATCTCTGAAGAGCATGTTTTTCACAGAGGCTCAGCACCCAACAAGCTGAGCTCCTGAAACCATTAAATTTGATGCTCAAATAAGATCTGAGCTTTTTAGAAGTCCTGACTGAGCAAATCACAAATCCTCAATAGCTCACTAACTCCTTTGTTCCTTCACTCTTCAAGTACCACTATTAGTTGTTCTTTCCACTTCTGTCATTCCTCCAGGAGCGGGGAGGAGGGAGGCGGGGGAGAGGGAATATTTGTCTTGTATGAAAGAAAGAAAGAAAGAAAGAAAGAATGAACCCAGTGAGTGCTCCCCAACTGCAGTAAACTATGAGCACCTCTTTTGCCTTTGCTCACTAGAAATATTAAGGGGGACAGAAGTAAACAAGCAACTTTCTGCATATGCCTTTTCTACTTCATTTTCATATAAAGAATGTTTCTAAAGGTCTTGTTCTGACTTAATAGCTTAGAAAATGAGGAAATGCTGAGGGAATTAATGGGGAAATTGAAAAATATTATTTTAAGAATGGCTAAAAAAGCAGTCTGAAAGCCCCAAGTATGCGTTATTGACTATATGGTTGTTCAGAATGATTTTCATGAAACCATTAATACTTAACCCTTTTTGTTAAAGATCCAGTACTAAAATAAATCAAAAGCAACAGCTATCTCTTAGAAGAAATAGTGAACTATTGCTTTCTTCCACCCTTTTCCAAACCACTCTTGATTTCAGAGCCTGTCATCATTAACTCCCTTAGTCCTTTCTTTTCCATGCCTAGCTGGTCCACTCGGACAACCTAGGAAATGGGTAATCAGGTCTGTGTATGCCCACTGTGCTTTTAAAGGAAAGAAACTCTCCAGATAACATTTACCACGTGGCTAAATACCAACTGCTTTCACATAACCTACAATTTCACAAAGGAATTTTTAATAATAATTTTGCAGTAATGCACGGTTCCAGTGACCTAAGACATGCCCTGATCTAATTGCAAAGCTGGTATCCATGGTACCATTCCGCGTGCAAACAACCATTCACTAGTAGCCAACTTACTCTCCCACTTATGCTGAACATCAAGCTTCCTTTTCTCAAAGCAAATGTTTTGAAAGTAAAACCCACTTGACTAAATTAAGAAGACATATTTAACAAACTATCTTAATTATTAATCAGTTTGCAGTTTTACCCACTTGTGCCTACTCTGTATAATAAACATTTATTAAGCTTTTCTTTTTTATATCATGAATGCTGCTAATGTGCTTTGAATTGCTCAGAGAAAATTGCATATAACATTTGGATCCAAATGACATTAGTTGCAAAAATCTAGATCTGGAAGATTTGTGCTGTGGGTTTATTTAACCCTTCCCACCAAAACATTCTGAATATCTGTGTAAATTTTTTTTTGTTATCAGACTATAAATTTAATTGAACTGATAAAAATTTTCAAATCACATCTCAGAAATCACTTGCTTATTTAAAAAATTATGTGAGTCATAATAAAATACAATAATAAGCATATTCTTGTGATGTTGATAATTTATCTTATTATATACGTAACCATAAAGTAATACATACCATAAGGTAAAAGTAAATGCATACTGTGTTTAACAAACAGCTAAAACAATTACTAGATATACACAGTAACAATTAATACTTTAGCGCTTTTTTCTGTTTGCAACTTAACAGCAAACGGGTTTCAACTTTTACAAATATGTTCATTATTCAAAAAAGTCAGGAAAGGCTGGAATGTGTAGCTGTATTCCCATTGACTCCTACCCAGTTTAACTCAAATCCTAAATATATTAAACATATTTCAGTTTGGGTTGATCTAAAATATTTATTTTTAAAATTAAAATTGGGCATTTGTTAGGAATACTTAAAATACAACCTTACCTGAATTTTTGAATGTTTTGCACTCTACAACATTTCAGAGGCTTAACAATCAAAATTCTTTCGGTTCATAATAAAGCTGGTATATTCTGGGGAAAAAACTTTGATGGCAATGTTTTTAATTTTCTTTGCCTTTTATCCAGATTTTTTTCTTTTCTTAATCATGTATATGTGAAATTAAAACTGTTTCTTAACCACTGCATCATGTGCTTTCAGTTCTCACTACATCAGTCTCACTGTGACAATCTGACAAATCAGTGGAGACTACTCAAGCTGCAGTGTAATGCTCACTTACATCAACAAGAGCTCTTAGTAACTACTAAGAGCCATAGATCAGGCCCTAACTTAATTTCACATTGCAAATATTTCCTAAAAAAGTTCACAGAAATACACTTGCAGTATTGAAAAATCATATGAAATCATGACTGCGAATGTATAGAAAATAAATGAGAAGGTTTGCCAGTACTCCATGAAATTCACATTTTTCCTCTGGGGCAATAAATATTGCTATGTACTCCTAATATTTAAAAATGTACTCCTAATTTTTAGTATCTACTGTATGTTAGAATTCACACTGGTACAGTATCTGTGTCAAGAAAAATCATTCATAAAACCATAACATTCCTAACAAAGGAACATGTCCTTTCCTTTTAAGATTTTCAGGGAGAATACAAGCAATCATTTTTCATGCAGTTCTTCCACAATCTTTAGGGACAAGCTAGTTTATAGGTAATTTCTTCCTTTGTATTAGTCAGGTCACTCATCATCTACAACATCAGATTTCAGTGTGGTATTCACAGCATCCCTCATTCAAGAAAAGGAGAAACATGACTGATTTTACAAAAATCAATGTTACCAGGACATCAGGATCATGACAAGGATTCAGAGGCAGTGCCTGGGAAACAGAGTTGTGTTGGAGGAGGAGAGGAGATCTGTACGTACAACCAAACGATGCCAGTCCAAAATCTCCCCTCCCAAGGCCAGACCTGCACAGCTAACACTGGTGGTGCCTCTGGGCAGACCCTGCACCCCAGCCGCGGCCCTGGCCAGGCTGTGCAGCAGCCAGCAGCCTGCTTATCCTAATTACACCTGCACTGCAAACAGCAGAGCGCTCGTAGCCAAACCTGAGAGTCCAGAAACCACAGAGAAACTGTGGTTCCACGCAACTGAACTCGTCGTCACTCGAAAAATTTCATTTTGTGAAATTACATACAAAACATACATTCAAGCTCTTTTAAAGATAAAGGCTAAACACCCGTGTGCATGTTGTTGGGCATTTTGATGTGCTAAAATAAAAGGTTAACAACTTTCTTCTTAGGGTTTGGGTTGGCATAGCCTGTGCATAAACACTCAGAGCAAACAGCAGCATTTGGGAAGCCCTGTTGAACTTCAGCTCTACTCTAAAACAGTATTTAGTGTTCACCTTGTACTCTGAGGCCTGAACACCATGTCAGTCACAGGTTAAGTCAGATGCAAAATCACTACTCACCCAGACAGAGAAGTCTTCTGGCATCTTGCCACTGAGTAGCACAAGCTTTGTCACCTCCTGGTAGGAGTCTCTGTACAGGGAAAGTGGTCTTTTTGCTCCCACCCAAAACAGGCATTAAATTCACTGATAAAATCCATCTTTGTGGTGAGATATTCTGTATGTCACTAGCTGCAGCAGGTTTGGCCAAATGGTAACCTGACAAACCCTAGGTGCACAACATCTTTTAATCAGTCGGACAGAATCCAGTTATACAGCAAAGCCCGATGCCCTTGTATAAAAGTAGATATTGATTATTTGATTAGGCAAAGCCTCTGAAACTGAATGTCCTGTGGTTCTGAGAAATGAGCCCACAGGACATCTAGACAATAAATGCTGTGCAACCAATTTGTATCTTTTAAAAGGGCATTCCTGTTCCAGTAGGGACTAGAAAAACCTAACCAAGAGAAGGAACTTTCTCATCTCCCTGTATGCCTGGATCCACACTATTATATAAACCAACAAAACAGAAAATAGAAAAAAAAAGCTAGAAATTGTGGAGTTAATGTGTCTTTAGAGGCATACTCACAGTGGGATTATTTTTCTATCAGACTGAAAAAGAACAAAGAATATGCAGCCATCCTCACCATGGGGAGTCACTGAAGCTTGTTTTTGCGTTTGGTTGAGCATCGTAATTACAGGTGATTGCTTCAATTGATCAGATACAAAGGAAAAACACCTTGCCACTTCCTCTCCAACAGCTCAACGAAGCCAGTGTTAGTCTATGAAAATTCATCAAACAGCATCACAGTAACAACTGTAGATATGCAAAGAAGAATAAGCTTCATTGAACAAATAAAATCCCTAAGGATTTATAAGTCCAGCTGTAGTTCCAGCCAAATTTAACAAAATATTCTGTTGACAGAAACTAAATATGAACATCTAGGCAATTCAGGAGTGTGTTAAAAATACTTTTTTAGCATTCTTGTTATTATTATCTGTAACTTGATACTACTTTACTGTCTATGAAAATGCAGATCCATATTATACCATGGAAGTTTTATGAACCTTTTTAATTCAGATTTCAAATATTTAACAAGCAAACTAAAATATGCTCGTTTTAGACTGAAAATTGCAGTATTGCAAAGCAAAAATATTTTGTAATTCTCATTTTCATTGCCTGCTTTCAATGGTACATTTGGCATTGCCTATGAAAAAACAATTGTCATTCTTTATCAGAGTGTGTGTGTATATATATATATGCTTTAATAAATTTATTCAATATTTATATTTATATTTACATTATCCCAAAGTTGCTACAAATAATTTTAGGACAGAAAGACTTTTCTTCAAGGCCTGATGCCTACTTCTGGAAGTGGATACCAGGAAAGAACAAAGAACAATTGAGAAGTTTTTCGGTGTAAGGGCGAAACAGAAAAGTCTGGGATTTTCCTTTTGTCTGATCTACATACCCCCTCCTTCTGACCTTACATTCCTTCTTAACCATTCCCCACATTCAGTTTATTTTATACTTTTAGAAATAAAATAAATAAAGCTATTGTTACTCCATTTGTGTTTAGTTTCATTTCATAGAATACGGACAAATATATCTGTTTAAAAATATTGAGAAAATATAAATCTTTAATGTTTAAGAATTATCCTGATTCCATGAACAAAACAATCAGGACTTAAGTTTTTTTCTGGGTTTTTTTTGTTGGGTTTTTTTAAAGTTTTTAACATTTCTTTCAAGTTCACATCACACAGACCTTTTACCTCTTATTGATGTGTTGCACCTATGTTGCTGAGTATTTAAACGCAATCTGGTGTGTGTGAAAATTTCCTTGAACTTGTAATTAAGCAAGCATACTCATAGCTGAGAACTAGGTTTCAGGAAAAAATTACAAGTTGTGTTACAAAATGGATCAGATTTCTCTTTAAAATTCCATCTAAGCACAGAAGTGTAGAGGTACAAGACTGTCATTTCACAATATTTTTAAAGCATAACCATATTTGAAGCTGGAACATCTAGATTATTTCTACCATCTCAGTAAATGTTGAGAAATTTGCCTTCTGATTATGATCACATATTATTTTTATTTTATGTGGCTTTATGGGAACTTCTAGATAGGACTGAATTCATAGAGCTTCAAACCCCATGACAAGGGACTCATGTTTAAAATAGTGAGAACTGACATCACTGGAGAAGATGCTAAAGTCACTACTTTTCATCTTTTTCTGCTTCAAGACAGTAATATTTGCAGAGTCCCATCATGTTCTTTCTCCATTCTTGACTTTGTCCAAATCCATGCTGACTCTCTTCATTAGAAGTTTTACAAGCTCCTTCTCTTACTGTGATACTAGCTCTAAAGCAGTTAATTTCTTCATCTCTATAATACTTACTAGTCCTTAGTCCTTGAACTTATTTCCTAAATTTTGAGCATTTAAATTTTATTGCTACCTGGAGCTGCCTGCTGCTACTTTTATTTGATCACACAGAAGTCCAGAGACTAGAAAGTCAATAATAGGAGCTTTACACTTTGCTGCAGTTAAAATGTAAATTGCTCCTCAGAGACAATGAGTTATAGAATTGTACTTCAGCACAGTACTTATCTTCTTTTTTTACAGTATGATTAAAATGCTTCTTCCTATCAATTAATGAGTTAGATTAAAAAAAAAAAAAAAAAAGACTGACAGCTACAATTTGGGTTTCACAAAAGCTAACTTTCAGCCACCTGTTACAGACAGATTCTATAAGTGTGTGTTTTTACTGCCCAGGCATGGGGAAATCAATATGCCCTCTGGTAAATGAAAGGGTTATTTTGGCTCCAATCAGGGAGCCACCTGGGGGCCAGCTGCCAGAAAGGTGATCACCATGGTTTGGCTGCAGTCTTATGGCACTTTGGAGGGCAAATGCCATTGGCCAGTGCTTTCCAGTTCCAGTCAAAATTTACTTTCATTTCTGATTTAATCTTGTGCTGCATTAAAGATCTCCAGAGAGGTGCAGGTTTGATCCCCCAGGTAAGGACGGGCAAGGATCTGCGATATCTTACCTTCATGATAAATTGGTGGTAGCTTTGCAATGCACTAAGTTCTTGCACAGAAGTCACATGCATCACAGCCAACACTTTTTTCCTCTAGCAGTTCTGTTCCAAACACAAAAATGTTTATCAGCTTCCCTATTCTCCCTCTGTATGCTATTTCTAACAAGCAGTGTATATTCTAGTACCTGCATTCTTTGTTAGTAACAAAAATCCTAGCAACCTACTCTGTGTAGCAATTTCTTTTGTGTAAAGATGTCTGTACTGTGAGACCAACATGAACTGACAGCCATCAATATTGCTTATTTTGATCTGAGGTCAGATCAAGTAGAAATATAAGCTCTGTAAATATGACAGAGAAAGTGCACAAAGAGAAACAAATACATGCATTCATACACCAGACAGAGGACAAACCCACTAACATTGCATTTAATTTGGAGAGAGATGCTTACCATATTTAGGAATGATCAAAGAATAAGAATTTCATATGTTGGGAAAAATAACAACCAACAAAGAAACAGACATCTTCAGATAATTGTTCATGTTGAGAAGAATTTAAGCAGTGGGTTGAGAGATACAGCGCTTTAAGACATATTGTCTCTATTGGCCAGACATACAGACTAGACAACTCCCCAGTAAATACACTTCCTGATTTTTAGGTTTTGTCTTTGCATTTTTGTGCCAGAATCTGACTGTACAGAAGAACGAGAAAAAAGTCACCCAAATGTACATGTCTGATTAATATTAAACCCCTTTTTTTTTCGGCAGTTTACTTTTACAGAGAAAAATTTGAACTTTTGTCAAAAGGTTCCCCTTAAAAACATCCAGTGATTATTTCTTCAACTTAAATAAAAAATTATAAAGTTAATAAAAAAATGTCTAACCAACCTAATTACTCATAAATGAGAAAATAAACTGACATAAAATCACAGGTAGTCACATACTGTATTGGAAGTAAGCAGAATATGTTACAGACCACATTGGACATGTCTATCTCAAATGAAAGTGACACTTTTCCCATTAAATTAAAGTAGGACTTGTATCACCTCCATAACTTCCAAGTAACGGTATAGTAATAAAGTATCAGCAGTTTTGAAGGACTTCTGCAGAAAAATTACAGACTGTATAAACCCTGTATTTTTATCATGATTGCAAGACACAGAAGAAAGTACACTCATGAAGCAGCACGAATAGAGGGGTCTGTGAAAGAGAGGCACGTGACAGTTAAAACATCAGTGGGAAATGTTACTTTCAAAGAAAGCAGCAGAAAAAATGTCTACAAGGAAAAGACAAAAATTAATCCCTGGGTATACTGTCTGGAAGAAAGGGAAAGCTCTGAGTATGATTTTGACATTTTAGATGACGACTCAATCCTACCTTTCTTACACATACCTTTCTTTTAACACATGCTCAGTCATTTTGATTTTCCAATTTTTCAGCTGTTTTTGTCCCCCTTCTCTGTTCTTTATTCTTTTCAGCTGCATATCACAGTACTTAAAGAAACAGATCCTCCCACACAGATACAAGACCTTTTTTATACACACATTCCCAGATGTTATCCTTATGACCTTAAAACTGAGACATTGCCCAGCACTAAATGCAATAAATTCGGAAAGTAAGACAAATTTTGACTGCATCATATTAATTTTGTTTGTAGCAAACAACATGCATATCTATATGCAGCAAACGTCTCTGAAATGGAATTTTCAAATACTGCCATATATATTTGAAAGCAGCAATAGCTGTTTTTAAATAATACTAGCTTGAACAGTGAGGTATTAGCATCACGGCATTTGTCTGGAAGCATCTTGAACATCTGACAAATATCATTGGACCAGAAGGATTACGCTGTTATAAGCATTGGATCCAACAAACCTCTGGATAACCCATATTTCAAGATATTAGTGACAACTTTGTATCATAAGTTTTTAACTGATGAGTAAAGTACTTTCTGACTTGTAGCAATTTGTCGTTATTGTGAAGAGGCTTTTAGAAAGGGTTCATGGCTGTAAACCGTGTTTATAAGATGTAGCTAATGAACATGCTGCCTTGCCATGTTTTTCTTGGTTGGCTTCAAAGTGCAGAATATCAAGTTTGCATGCAACCTGACATGCTGACCACAGCAAAAGTGTCCCTGAGCTGCAAAATGCTCTAAGGAGAAGTAGATAGGTTGTCTGACCTATCTCTGTCAAATGGGCTGACTAATTAGAAATTGGGAATAGTTATACTTTAAGTATTTGCAAAACTTGAGAAATAAGTTCTTTATGAGAGAGGTTGGTGTCTCATGTTTAATTATGCAAATGATTGAAATCTTTGTAGAGGTAGTAGTCTGCAAACTCTACATTCTAGTGTTGTATTGTTCATCGGCACTTCCTTAAAGGACTACAGGCTGTCAGTTTCTATCATGCTTAATATATTAGGAAAGCTTTTTAATTAATATGTTAACACTGCCAGCAATTTCTATCAACAAAAGGGGATCAACAGAAGAGAATATGACTCACGGCTTCAGGTTCAAACATGGTTTCTATGCCAGGACTATGAAACAAGCTTCCCTATCAACTCTGAATGTATTTCAAGAAATTTCAAAGTAAATTATGTTCTCAGCTTTTTCACCCAAAAATGCAGAAGCGCAGTAGTCAATTTATTTACTAAGAAGTGTTGTGTGCACTTTACTGAAATAGACCTTCAAAACTGTTTTAAAAACCTGATCCCTTCATATGGCATAATTTTATCCCATTCCATAAATTCCCTTTTGGTTTAAGAGAAGAGCTCTTCAAAGGGGACAGAACACTTGTGAATGATAGAATGCTTGTGAAAGATATAATTGTTCCATTTTCCCTGAAAAGGAAAATAAAATAGAACTTGTTTATCCAATTCTAGCATCAACTTGGTTATTATGTGAATGTGCAATTTATGTAAAAGTTATCTCATCATTTTTCTTTCCATATTAATGAGAGAAATAATTAGGCAAGTTTCGTTTCTGAAATTGTCACTTTTACATGCTAACAGCAGAAAAATACCAGTTAAATTATAATGTATTAAATGTAAAATCTTCATTAAAATGTATTAACAACAGATATAAAGCTAGAATTTTACTTCCATAGTAAGTGCCAGGTATAAGGATTTACTTTCTCACAGAAGTGCCCAAAGATAGGCTGCTTTAAACTCTTATTACTTTGTCTATGCAATGAGCTGCAAGTACAGTTTATGTCTTAACTTGCTGATATCCAGGCAGCTCTAAATTCACTAACACCTAGTTAGCATCTATATAAAACCAGGTTATTTATTTAAGCTGAGGATTTTCCCAAGGCAATGTAGGAACTATAAAGCTCTTGATTACTCGAGAAACTTTCATTCAGATCATTCAAACATTTCTGAGAACTCTGGGTTTTTTTTTTTGTGGGGTTTTTTTTAGGAGCATAGTGTAACCACATTGCGCAATGTTTAATAATTTTGTATATGTAACCTTTGTGCTGATCTTTTTTAGAACAGTAACACATTTTCAGGGTCTTGTGACAATTCTGTTATCAGAAATGCTTCAAAAATGTCATTGTCAGTTAAAGGAAAAGACTGTTGAAAAAGAACTGCTTGTTATAATTATAGTTGGAAAGGACTCCATCAAAGTTATCAAATATCATGTCACACAGAAATCCCTAGAATTCCCATGGAAATATTTCATTATTCTCCTGTTTATTCATGAACTTCAAGTGGTTGTAGAAAGACATTAAATGCACCCTGGAAACTTGTCGCCCCATCACTATAAAACCATCACTAATATAAGCAGCAAATATCACCATCCTGACATATGTATAGGTCTAATTCAACCTAACCCCTAGAAATTTTGCCTAAGTGTCTATTATTCTCTATTTTCTCATTTTTAAATTTTTTTTCCTAGCCTCCTTTTTATCATCACTCAATCTTTTGCCTTTATCCAATAAGGGATCTATTTGCATAAAATAATATTAAATTTTTAAAAAGGTAATGCTTTCTTATAAGCTCTGTCAAAAAACCTCGTTTGTAATGAACTACATTTGTCATGGTTTAGCATTATACCAAGAATGTCCTTACAACGACATAAGTGCACATCCCCTTGTACAAATGTATGTGCAGGAATGTCCTTCTTGCTATGTTCTCTGCACATACAGCCAACAGCAAATCACAGTCCACTCCTCACTCATGGGAATTTTGATTTTTAGAGAAAATTTACAGTCTGAACATGTAAAATATTAGTTATTAACCTTCAGGTACCACATTATGTTGTAAACTACAGGGTCCATTTAAAACTCTAAGACATAATTTTTCATTGCATCTTCATTTCAATTGCAGATTAATTTTATTATACCATTTGATATCTTTGCTTCCTTGAGACTTATAGGACATGCTGACTGAGAAGACAGGTATAAAATATTTATTTCATTCTCACTCTCTTCTTCACATCTGGCTTTTTCAATTCCTCTCATTACTTTTTAATGCCTTAACAATGATTAATAGAGTCTGTGATTAGTGCCAGCTTTGGATCTATCCACAAGTTCCACCTAGAAAATCTGTGACATGCATTTTGATTCATGATGTTATTATCCAATTACTAGGCTATTTATCATTCTTCCATCTACAGTAGTCTGTACTTGCAACACTTCTGTAGCACACAGCTCCTAGAAAAGGTCTATCCTGAATCACTACTAGTAACCATTGGGGAACACATGGTAATTTTACCCTACTCAACCACACCCTGAGTAGTTTAAAACAAAGCTGCTGTGAGCTCCAAAGCTACATGCTCCATTTTTATAAAAACAGGTCAGTCTTTTCAGAATTGTCCTAACATTGCACTTTCAAAGAGATTATTTCCACAGAAACATTTAAGGCACTGAGAGACGAACTGACATGATGACTAGAAAACTGATAAGAGTGACAGAGGAACGCTCACTTAAGAAAAAGGGATATAGAAATCCTGTTGCTTGTGATAATTTTTCTTTCAGGATGATATTTTTTCCCCTACTCTTAATCAGAATACCTGGATAAAAGAGGAAACTGTTGCGACAGAAAACGTGTCTCTTCAGAAAACAACAGGATTTTTTTGGACAATCCAGGAAAGTCATAGTAAGAATGGACACCATAAGCAGTGCTGTAAAATATTCGAATGAGTGGATCCAGCTTTTCCTAAACTGTTATCGGGCTTCCTCAATGGGGTAACAATGATTCTTCACCCATTCCAGATATTATTTATGTTGTTTACTTCTCATTCACCTTATCTTAACAAACAAATGAATCATAATTCTTAGTATTTATAGCACACATCCGTGTTGAAGGAGAGTTTAGTTTTGTTTTAAAGTTCTCAAAGGAAAATCCTGAGTAAGCTGATTAAGTTGGTTTTTAAATACAGGAGAAATCAGAGAAAAAAAAAATGATTGAGTCGAACCAAGCTGAAATTAGGAACAGAATTCAAACACTTGACTCAATTCTGTACAGAGATGATTGCATATATACAGATGTATATAGTCAAAATGTATACAGATATAATTTGTATTAACATATTGCTGTATTGAGAAACATACAACATATTTAAATTGCATATAAAAATGTACAGGTAGTATCAGTGAAAAATGAAACAAAATGACAGCTTATGTAGAAATCAACACCATAGTGCTACAATGCCTGCCTGGTTATCTGGCCTATTTTAACATCAGACTTTCTCACTAGTGTGCAGAGGTCTCACTAAGTTGTTAGTAGTTTGTTCTGGACAGTATAGAAACGGTGGTAGTGAGAGATACCAATAGACTTGAAACGCTTGCTCTTGACATATAAATAACACAAGGTATAATATATAGAGGTGATAAACCTGAAAAATTAAACTATAACTTTGAAATGTCATATTTATGGGGGATAGCTAGATGCATAATTTAAAGATTTAGAACACATTTAAATACAAACCATGCATTAATGGCAGAAATCACCAACAGCCATCTGTCTAGTATTAGTTTGGCATTTTCTTTAGTACATAGTAAGGAAGACTTCAGATCAGTGTCACCTCCTTGTGGGTCTGTACAGCCACAGTATCTGGCTTGGCAACTGATGTGAAGATGAACATGAAAAATACTGACTTAGGATCATATTTCCTCTGAAATTTCAATTCAGAAAATTTTCATGCTGTCTAACTACTTCTTATAAAATAAAGATCTGGAAGAAAATCTGTAGGAATCAGGAAGAAAAGGGTAGGAGAAAATTAAGCAGGAATTAAGAATAGTTTTAAATATGAAGATCATGAAGATTAATACAAATGTACACTATTAATAAAAGATCATAGCAGAAACTCTTAGCTACTTCTTTTATTTTAATAAAATAGAGCAAGAGCCTGAATAACAAAAATGCTCAGCAGATAAGGTCTAAGAATAATTTTTAACCCTGAGATTGTAAAACATTGTGCCTCACAGTACTTAAAGTTCTGTCTTAAGTACACTGCTTCATAAATTGATTAAGAAAGGAGAAAAGCTATGTCCCAAGAACTTTTAGGTCTTCCATTCCAAAAGATAAAAAGAAAAAAAGAAATTAAAAAAGGACGTAACAATGTAAAGTGACCATTCATCTGTATTTTGTAGGAACTGAGTATTTAACTTGTGCTTAAATTGTTAGGTGCAATGCTATAAAGTTCACTGAACACAGTTCAGAGTTAATTTCACTACTTGTATTACCAGCTTTGACTTGGGCAGAAATTATTCTGTTCAAACTATGTTATTATATGATTTTATATAATATTAATTATTATATATAATAAATAAAAGCAACACTTTATAATCTGATAGGACATTTAACTAAAAGACATCAAAGAACACTACAAACTTACTTATATTTCATAATGATGAGATGAAGATATTATATCACAATGTCTAATTTAGTAAGTGGGGAGTTGACTTGGAAAGTGACATAGTGACATTATTTTTCCCATGGTCATAGATATTACATGTAGGTAATATCAAAAACCAGCACCAAAGGAGGGCAAAGTTAGTAAGTATCTCTTGTCCTAACCAGTTGACTCAGTTTTTCATGTCAGTTTTCTCATTCCAAATAGGCTCACTTATCTCTCTTTGGGCTTTGCAGAAAGCCAGATATTTTTTAAAATTCTGTACATCTTGTCAGAAGATACCTAAATATTCCAGCCAATTGTCAGATTTGATTGTTGTTTAAAGTCACAGTGCAGATATTGCTCTTTGAAGTAGGCACTAAGTAAACCCCAATTTTGCTATATCTTACATTCCAATATAGCATTGGAAATGCACTTCAAATTGCATTTACATCATGTTGAGAATACACAAACATTAAAATTTCATTGATGTATAAAGTGTTACAATACACTGTACTGAGTTAACAGATCATTTTATTTTGATCCTTTCCAACTATTATAATAGACCATGGCATTCTGCATTTCCTATTTTAAAAAAGTAATAATTGTATTATTAATATAAGAAAACAGGAAATACATATTCTTAATTTTAGGCATGAAAACAGGTAAATGTTATGATTACCATGGAAGTAGAGATACTGATGTCTAATGACCATTAGAGCTACAGTATTTCAACACAGAAAAGCATCTGCTACTACCAGTGTATATATATATGTATATATATATATATATATATAAAGCAGTTCTCAAGTTCTTTGGACAATTTAGACCTTCTCCCTCATATACACATTATAATTGGTAGGCTTTTTTCACTATCAATGTAAATGAACAGTGAGGCTGCTTCAGACACAATATTCCTAGTTCCTGCCAATCCCTTCTCCCTGCCTGTGGCAACAACAGATTTTTTTTTTTCTGGTACAAGATGTTCCTTAATTGAAAACTGTTGGATGCTGGGAGATTGTTTTGTGGAAATTCTATTGTTTTCTGTTGTCTTTCAGGGTCTCCCATGCATCATGAAGAGTAGATCTTGGAGAAAGCTTGAAATCTATATAATGCGCTGGGTCCATATACACATATTGGTCTATATAATGCATGAAAAATGGGTGAATGTAAAAACTTTACTCTTCTACTCAAGGCCCTGACCTTCGTGGTAGAGTTTTGTTGACATAACACTGTCCTTTGAGGTTCACCTGGAAAGGGAGAATTCCTCCCTTTTTAGGGAGATAACGTACTCTTTCCTTATTCATTCAGCAGCTAGGGAGAATGTTTAGCTCTTACTCTTTTTTTCACTTAATCAAAGCTCTTTGAAATGTGTGTTTCTTTCTCTCCACATTTAAAAAAAAATAATTAGCATACAATATTTCTATTTCAATTTTTGGACGTAAGTTGAAATATGACAAGCAGATTAATACTGATTGGTAAGGAAACAAGTAATTAATCTCCTGCCTGTGTCTGTACATAATTTATATCTCGAACATAAACTATACTGATTTTGGGCAAGGCCCCTCATTCCTCAAAACTGGACTTGCATATACTGTGCTAGACAGTCACTGTACTCTATTAGACAGAATGACATGATCTGCCAAACTTTGAACTTGTACCTTCCCCTCAATTCCACAGCCTAAGAAACAGGCAAAACTCCATCTTTAAGATATCTTAGAGGCACCATGTCCCATGTACATAAAAGAAAAATCCCCACACAAATATTGCTTTGAGCAGAACTGATGCATTTCCCTGCCACAAAAAAAATCAAAAACCCCAGTCCCACGCACAGCATCCTGCAAGACATGTCTTTCTCTGTCAGCCATGCTGGTTCCTTTCACAAGGAAACCCGGTACATTCAAAAGAAAACCTGAATATTTTTCACTTTGCTGTGTTGGGTTTAAGTCTCTGATCTCAGTACATTAACAGTATCTAATGTATTACTCTGGTGACTGTAACTCTCTCTTTGATATATCAGTATTTTCCAATTGCAATAAGCTACTCTTAATATAACTATATAAATTCCCATCCTAAAAATTATGTGAAATAATAAGTAAAGATATCAAAATTATAAACTCTCATTTAACTTTGATGATCACTAGAAAAAGTTTCTTAATTTTACACTTGTTCTGGGACCAAAAGTACAGATCCTTGACTGTATTTTGAATATGTATCAACATTTTTCAATTTAATTGAGGTCAGTCCTAAACAATCGAGTTCATAATATCTGTACCTTTTTTTCCTCAGCTGGTTTGCATTTTCTCCACCTGAGCTATCAACATCTTACTGAAATAAAAACAGGTCTGAAGTAATTGAAAATTTTGTGTTGCTTAGATTCCTTATCTTTGGTACACCAGAACAGATTAACAGTATAAACAACTCACTGTTGGTTTTAGGTGCAATTATACCTGGATATAAATGAGAATGGAAGAACATAATGCACATGCCTTCACGTTACCATAGGGTTCTTCATCTACTTAGTGACCTTGTGCTACTGGTAACTTTTGACACATCCCTAGCTAAACAAACCTTAAAAAAAATTAATGCACATTTCAAAACAGCAGGAGATAATTAGCAGCATTAATGAGGCTGCTCATTGGATTCCACAACAATATCTTTCACAGCAGGAGAATCAGACTATTCGTGTGTCAGGGACACTTACCCTTGACATTCTCTAATTACTTTTTGTAGATTTTCTTAACTCACCTTAACTGCCAGGAGACATTGACATTGAAGCTGACCATGGTGGTCAGTATATGCCATCAATTACAGGACAGCGAGGTTGCAAGACTGTGTCAGTCACAAAATGTCTTAGTACTGACAGAGGATCAATGTTGATCTTTTAATGAAATTATATTCCTGGCTTGAGATTATAAAGTTATGCCATTAAAAATATATTTTTAAAGGAAACTCAGGTTTATCTCCAGAATAAAGAACAAATCTACAGCAAGGCTCTTCTTTTTTTAAGCAAGTGCAACTATGCCATACAAACACTTTGTGGTCTCTCTTTAAATATGAAAAAAGAGATGATTAAAAGCAAACTTAATATAGTTTGAACATTTGTATAGGTCCTATAAGATATTTTAGAAATTGGCAAGGTTTTTTTAGGTTATTCGCCCTTGACCTAACAGCTTCTTTCAGATTTGATAAGATTTTTATCCTTTACTTCAAAGGAAAATCAATTAAGGTATCACTGAGATGCTTTGAAAACTCTGTCTTCTTTGACTGTCACTTTTCATAAACATAACTGATCTATCTCAAATTTAAAAAATCAGTATCTTCATGTAATGAAATAAGAAAATAAATTAAATGAAAAAAAATCTCATAACTGCATCTGCATTTGTTTTCTCACTCCTTGAAGGAAAAGTGGATGACATGTCAAATCCTAAGCAGAAGTTTTCTTCTGGTATCACGTACCTCCTCACATTTTCTCTATTTTCTGTGTGCAGTGCTATTAAAATTTCCATATCCACCTCTTAGCTTTACAGTCATTATAAAGTATTTAAATAGTAACACTAAAATAGTTTTGCTTCCTCTGTGCAATTCTCATTTTATCTGAGATTTTTCTAAATATTTTTTCTTGCTAATAAACTAATGGATTGCTTTTCATTTTTGACATTCTGTTCACATGTAAGCAAAAAAACAATGTGGTAGAAAATGCTAGGAGGGACAGAAGAAGGTCAAGTAACAGGATAGGGAGCACTTATGGTGAAATGCAATCTTTTAGCATCAAGTTAAAGTTATCAATAGGGGTACTTTTGTGCCTTTATGATACACAGAATTAATTGCATTTTTCTGGAGATAAACCTGCTAGAATCCAAAAATTTGTTCTTTCCTGTAGACAATCATCCATCTCAGAAGAGCCTGAACCACACATAGTATGGTGACAACATACACATTGCTTGAGTGAAGAACTGCCATTGCAACTCTTCAGTACTCCTACCAAAATTCCTAACAGCTAATGCATACCAATATTAGAAAGTAGAAAAGTTTCCACTGATACATCTGTTCTGTGAATAGCAAGTGCTTTCTGATTTAGAGCTGCTAATATAAGAATCTTTCATATATAAGAAATATTAGAAGGACAAATATTTAAAGAATAGGCATATCCGGCCCATTTTTTGGTTGTGTATCTTTAACAAGTACAGATTCTTTGGTAGAGTGGATGACGTGAAAAGAATTCCTATGACTGTTTCTCATTTCTTCTGAATTATTGCAGTTATCTAATCATCTGAAATAATTTGTCTCTGGGAGGGCAAAAAGCAGTAGAATATAACAAAGGGTATGGTAGTACCCAGGCTTAGAGTCTCCTACAGATTTTATACCTGACTTTAACACGAGCACCTGATTTTGGTAGCTGATTTAAGAAGACCGGTTCTACTGAGGAAGAAGAAAAGATGAGCTAACCGCTATCCACTGTGGAACCGGTGCAATAAAAGAGAAGCTCACCTCTCAAAAGGCTTGTCCCATCCCCTACCTTTCTTATAGAAGCCTTACCACTTTTACCATGCACATTTGGATACTGCTGACTTAATTAACTTCTGAATTTCATCTGACACATGGCTGCAACATGCACTCTGCCTGCTAAAAACAGCCTTGTGGAAAACATTCCTCCCCAATTCAGAAGGCACCTAACAGCAGGGAATTTTTTTCCAAGGTCATATTTCCCCTCCATGAGGCATGGATGCCATATTGACAAATTTACGTTCCATTAAATAGACATTTGTTTAATTTCTGTTTCTCAGAATACAAACTGCTTCCTGAAGAACTCAAAACTCAGAATGCTCCCTAGTGGACAGGGGGGAAAGTTTATGTGGGTTTTTTGGTTGTTGTTTTGTTTCTTTTCCAATAATGCAATCTTGTCTCTAACACAGCAAGTGAAAGCATATAAGACAGATGGATTTCAAGGTTCTATTCAATGCACACACTTTTAGTATTTGATTTGGCTTCAACCCTTGCTTTTCACATTCTGAGGAGAAAAGTTTCTTTATTTCTCCATAAGCAAGCATTATACTTTTATTTTCCTGGAATTGTTTTCAAAATATTTATCTAAACATTTTTTAGCATTTTTCTCATAACTTTCATTCTGTATAGTTCTTCTGGTTATGCCAAAAAGAACTGGAGTCCTATTTTGCACATTCTAATAACCAGGGAGCAGAGGATGCTATAATTTTTAAGACCATCACATGCAGTTTAACATTCTCAGTTTTTTTCTGCAAACAGGCAAAAGTAAAAATCATGACCTATATGTCAAAACCTAGTCCCACTGTCATGAAAGGGTACTTCTGAACTGATTTCTATTGAAAAAAATATTAATTAGCGTAAGTGGGGCAATGCCAGACTGCCTCCACATTGATATCCTTTCTCATACTGAGTAGTCTACAATTAAGTTACATTAATATCAAGAGAACTACTTGGGCCATAGTAAGTGTGAATAGAAGTCAAACGGCCTTACCTGTACATCAGTTAAAGCACACACACACACACACACACACAAGCTCAAAGCACTACAAAGTCCACATTTAACCTTTGAAGACATCTAAATTCAGGCTCAGAAGTTTTCCCTGAAGACCTTCAAACACTACTTTCTCTTTCTATCGACTGTACTGGGAACATACTAATGACTCCAGAACTACTTCACCTGTAATTTAAAAGCATAGGTCCAAGTACCTAAATTAGATACTCCAGGTTCCTTCCACACTTGAAAAAAATATTGAGTCTTATAATCTGTATGTCTGCAAACTATCTGAATTCCTGTAAATGTACTAAGGCAAATAGCCTTATTAATATGTTAAAAATAGAAAAATGTGAGTGGGAAGAAAATTTCAGCAGGTAATGGCATTGTGCCTATATCTATACAAAACTTAAAAGTTGAAAGTTCAGGTGCTGTTGTTAATTTTCAGTATGAAATTTAAAACCAGAAGCTTTTTTAAAGATCTATAGGTCTCCATGTAGGATTGTATTTTGTGGTATATACAAATATATATATATATAGAGAGAGAGAGAGATATACATACATGCCCACATATACTTATTCATTCCACAGGTTTACAATTTGCAAGTATGAATGAGCAATTAAAAAATGGTCCTTTTCTTTCAGGAAGAATGGCTGTAGTAACTGATGCTGTGAACAAAAGATAGCAACCGGTGTAGTCCAGGAAAGACCCTAACTTTGAAGTTTCATTCACCTTAGCCTGGACAAAAGTGGCCAGCAGTATACTATTTGTCTTCATCTGTCTTCCCAGCCCTGCAAATCGACGGGATAATAGCATGGTTTCTTGGTGGTCTGCAATGCAAACTGCCCTTTATCTACCTAATCACAGTTCAGTGTAGCCTAGGTAAACTCATTTTACAGGCATGCTGTAAAATCTGCATCTTCCTGGTCACCAAATCTTGGGACTGATTTATAAGGTGGATCTAATGATAGAGATAGCATCAGTTGGCTACTGATAGCTGCCTGCCTTTGAAGCTACACTCAAGTCAGATGTAAATAACACACAGTGAAGGCACAGAACATTAAAGGCAGAAACTCTGTAAAACCAGTTGAGCTGAGTAATTGAGAAATTACTGATGTTCCGTCTGCTAGGGTGGTAATATTTTTTTTTTCAAACTGCTAGACTGCAATGCTTCATTTCACAGAGAGACCATCTTCGACTGGCCTATAGGGAATACTTTAAAGTGATCGACAATGGAAGAAGATGGTGACAAATACATAATTACTCTTTGAGAGTGTAATGTGTTCATTAAGAAAACTAGCAATTTGTCTTTGGTACAAAATATATACATAAAAGTATACGTTCCCATATATGCATGGCATTTTCAGACTTGTAAGCAGAATTAAAGAAAAATTCTTGGATTCTTACCACTAGGAACACCAAAACATCTGTCATACATAGCTATGTACAGTGTATTATTGTAAAAAAAGAAAAGAAAAGAAAAGACCTCAAAAAACCCCAAAAACCAACACCCACACCCCCATAAAGAGATATAGGCAATAACTACCCTGGGTCTAAGTTTCAAAATCTAAGGAATTCAGCTGATTTGGAAAATTTTATGCTTGTTCAAACACCTGACTTTGTTCATACCCTGCATGAAAAATTATTTTTAGGAAAAAGCTAGCAACAATGTCGCTACTGGGACACCCTTAGACAATATCCCAGATGTAATACTGAGCAGCATTTACAACGGGATTGGATTCTAATGAAATAAACTGTAGGAAGTAGAACTAAGAGCAGTGTTAAGCCACATTATGACATAAAAAGTCAATGCAATATGCTAATTCCTTACCATCTGGCAATCAGAATCCCTTCTCCTTATGTCTGTCTCCCACAAATACCATTATGATATCTCCCACACTGCTCTTCATGATTAAGAATTCATTTTTTCCTGTATACTGAATAACTCAATTTACCCTTAGAGCTGGATTACTTTAAGTAATTCAAATCCTCCCTCATTCTGACAAACACTTATAGAAGAAAGTTTTCTGTAAAGCCAGATTTCCTGGAAAAATTGTAACTAAAAATATTCCTGGAAAGTGTTGAGAAAATTGAAAGGTCTGGAATCCCTCTGAAAGGGAAGTTCAGCATATTTTTTTCTCAATACGTTTCTTCATTGTTATTGCTGCCAGTTACCATTTCTAATGAAAATCAGATTGTTTAGATTTTCTTCTGCACTGATTTGGAAAAAAGCCATCACAGAATAATGGTCAACAAAAGAAAACAAATAAACATCAGGCAGTAGTCTTACTCAGATAGGAACAGCTAAAGAATGTGAAGAACTAGCCTTCCTCAAATACAGCGTGAATGAAAATCATTTAATTACAAAGAGAATGGATATTGCCAAACTGAACAGCTATTTGGAATCCAGTCAAATAACTGAAAATATTTTCTTTAGTTATTCAACCAGATTTGGTCTGTGAAAGAACATTAAACACTGATATTACTCTTTGATACAGATTAATATTGACAGTATCACATGAAAAAAGGATTATCTAGTTAGATTCTTTACTGAGGAACAGTAACAAGACAATGAGCTTGTCCTTTACTACTAATGGAAAACCAAGTTTCTGCATGATTATTGATTTTGTTATTAATGAAAAGCAATTTTCTTTAGCACATAGAAGGCTTCTAGTACCTGGTGACAATGACAATGATTATATTTCAGGTATGCTATAACCTAACTAATAATTAAACTAAAGAATGATTTGGTTCGCCGCTCATAACTGTTGACCATTAGCTTATGTTTTATTTGTTGTCATGTCTTATCAGTAGTAGAATGCATGCCCTGTGATATTACTTTAACAATTTAAGGGAATTTGGTTTTGCAGCATTCTCCCAAATTCATAAGGGATATGTCACGTTGCTATAGTCTTAGACTCAAGAAGCATCACCTTTGTCAGTTATTAGGGTTTTGAAAATGAAATTAACCACGTAAAGTAAGAATTTTTTACAGTGTTTAATATCACCTTGCATTCAAAACAGATATATAACTGATATATCAAACAAATTGCAAAATTCTGCGATCAACTCAGCTACAGCTTTTACAATTAATACAATAAATTAAAGTTTGGAGTGAAGATGACTGCGCACCTCAAGTGTAAGGGAATAACAATATCGTGTCATTTTCTGTTATGGCAAAGTCATGGGAACAGAAAAGGCATAGAATAAAATTTGAGGTTGAAACTAGGGAAAGGAGAAAGCAAAAGGAATGTCATACTATGCACAGCATAGGAAGTTACTACATTGAAAATAATTTCACAAGGGGGAAAAAAAAAGTACAAGTAAAAACCTCTTTGAATAGACACAGTTTATGTCTTACTCATCTGAGCTGCAGCAGCTTTGAAAACAAGAATGCTTCCACTCATACAGCCAGAAATAAACGAATAAATAAATAAATCTCTGAAATGCACAGGCATACATTGAAAAAAAACTTATAAGAAAGTTGACCTGCAGTGTTCTCAATACCAGAGACATCTTCAAATTGTGGAATCAGTCTTAAACAGACCATCAAGATGATGCATTTAAAAATGGAATGAAACCCTGAAATGTGTTAGATTTAAATTAAAAGATTTCAGCTATTTACATATCTTATTAAGTGACATAATGGTTGCATAAGAATTATACCTGGTCTTTATTTTATTTAATATAATAAACTTATCAAGTAAAAAGAAAATGAAAACAAACATATATTCTTTTCTTTCCAAGGTGATAACAACCTTTGCAGTGTATTTCCTACATGACTTTTATATAGAAGGAAGGTAGCTTTACGGCTTTTGATGCCTGTTTTTTATTAGTATGCTATTATTAAAATCAAGATATAAAAATTAAAATCTCTGTATTTGTAATAGTAAAATATTAATATATTTTTTCAAATGGTTACAAAATTAAAGATAGAGACTGCTTGGTGGATACATTCAGCCACTAGTCATTGGATCTCAGTCTACAGCTATTTGAAAAGTCCTTAAACATAAATTTCAATGTTATAATGAAAAGATCATGAAGAAATAACTTTCATCTCTTATCAGGGTATCAGCATTGCAACTGGTAGACTTACCTACGATTTCCTGTGACTTCCATTTTCTTGCTTATGGTTTTCTTAGCCTTTTGTAAACATAAAAGATATTGCTCTAAGCTTAAGCAAAATATGAGAACAGTGAAAAGGAAAAACAACTTTTCTAACTTTCCCACTATTATTACAATATGCATATACATTGAACACCCACACACAGCCACTTGACTGATACTATACATAGTTTTCACCATATTGTATAACAGACGACATTTTTCAAAATTTAATATATACATACACATAAATATATATATTATAACAATAATTATAAGTAACCACTGTATTTCCCTGGGAGAATTTAAAGAAATAAGTAAGTTCCTGATGTTCATTTTCTCACATTGGTGCTCAAGAAATAAAGACATTTATTTCTATACTCTCTCCTTCTTAAAACTTCAGAGAGCAGACTTCTTAAAATAATCTTAGCCCTTTCTAGTGCTCCTTCCTGAATTTTCCATCCTACTCTCATTTTCTGTAATACAAGACTTCACCTTTATGCATTTGCAAATTCCTTTATCTGAAGAAAAAAATTAAAAAGTAGAAAAAAAACACCAAACAAACAAAACCACCCTGGACAATTCACAGAAAAAAAGCCCTTCTTACAGGAAGATCTCCAACAAAGACATGGAACCTAAAAAAAGTGTAATCTGCCTTATTACCATTGGGTTTGGTCCTAACCCTCCTAGGTTAACCTTATTCACAATAGACAAAAGCGAAAGAAGGGTTAGCTTGTGAGCAATAACCCAGAAGACAGCCAAAATAAAAAGATAACAGTTCATCTTATTAGCATTATCAAACAGGGAAAAGAAGAGAAAAAGGTGGGAGAATATTGCTGTTGATTTTTTAATCTCAGAATTGCATGCTAAAAATACATTCCTAAGTTTGTAATGGTACACATGCTCTCATTACGACGTTATTTTTATAATAATAGAAAAATGTCACTTTTTTATGCCAAAAAGGAGATTTTTACCAATTTTATTAGGAAGATTAAAAAATCTAGGTTTTTCCCACCAGTCAGGTCATCCTAATGGAAACATCTAATACATGTAAGATGAATTGTGATCTATAAACACACTTTCCTTCTAAAGGCTCTGAAAGAAATCTAAATAAGTATTCAAATAAAGGTGTTTATGTTTACATAGAAGACATCTGAAATTGGATGACATAAAATCAAACCTCAGGATCTTGGAAGTATTACACTTGAAAGTATTTGATACCTGAATACAAACATACTTCAAACATAATAGCAATCACAGTATTGCACCTTGCAGTTAACGCAGCAAAATATGTATCACCTCCATAAAATGTAAATGTGACTATTATTGGAGAAATTGAATAAAGAAGCAACAGTTTTGGACACATTTTACTGATTCAGCAGGTCAGCATTTTTTAATTTTCTAAATGAAGGGAAAACTCTTCATATAGTATTCTGTAACTTAGGTTTTTATGTTTCATAAAAACCAATATGTTCCATAGAACAGCACCCAAAGCAGCTACATTTAAGTCTATGTTATACAGTATTATGTATATTGAAATGTGAAAACATTATTCTTTTAGATTTCTTCTAATGTTGTATGTGCCGTGTGCAATAGAATACATTTCATAATTAAACCCCAATAATTTAATATTATCCGTGGTGAAGCAGAAGACAGAGACACTCAGTGCCTCCTTCATCTCAGTTGTTACAGGTGTAAAACTTGCTACAGCAGCTCCAGGCCCATGAAATCAGTGGCTAAGTCTGGGGCAATGAAAGCTTATCCTCAGGGCAGGTTAGAGACAACTTAAATGACATGAACACACAAAAGTCCATGGGATCATAATGGGCACACCCACAAGTGCTGGGGGAGCTAGCTGATACCATTTTAAGGCCACTCTTGATCACCTTTGAAAGCTCATGGTGATCAAGGGAGGTCCCCAAGGACTGGAAGAAAGCAAAGGACTCTTCAGGAGGGGCAGAAGAGGGATCCAGGGAACTACAGGGTATGCAGTCTCACCTTGTGAAACTGATGAAACGACCAATCTAGAAGCAATTTTCAAATATATGGAGAGCAAGGTGATTGGGAGTAGTCATCGTGGATCTATGAAGGGGAATTTTTGCCTGATTGACCTGAGAGCCTTCCACAATGAAATGACTGGCTCAGGGGATGAAAGGAGAGCAGTGGGTGTTGTCTTGGCTTTAGCAAGACTCTTGACACTGTCTCCCATAACTTCCTGATAGACAAACTGATGAAGTATGGACTACATAAATGGACAGTGAGTTGCTTAAAAGATTGGCTGAATTGCTGAGCCCAAAGTGTTATCATCAATGGCATGGAGCCCAGCTGGAGGTCAGCCACAGGTGGTGTAGCCCAGGGGTTCATATGGACTCCAGTAGTATTTAACATCCTTTTTGATGAGCTGGACAACGGGGCGGAGTGCACTCTCAGCAAGTTTGCAGACAGTACAAAACTGGAAGGAGTGGCTGATACACCAGATGATTGGAGAAATGGGCTGACAGGGCCATCATGAAGTTCAACAAGGGTAAATGCAAAGTTCTGTGCCTAGGGAGGAATAACCCCATGCACCAGTATACAGTTGGGGCCAACTGGCTGGAAGGCAGTTTGGCACAGAAGGATCTGATGATCCTGGTAGGCAACAAGCCAACTATGAGCTAGCAATGTGCCTCCATGGCAAGGAAGGCCAGCAGCATCCTGGGCTGTTTTAGGAAAAGCTCCACCAGCTGATCAAGGGAAGTGATCCTTCCTCTCTACTCAGTCCTGAGGAGACACATCTGGAGTGCGGGGTCTAGGTCTGGGCTCCCCAGCACAAGAGAGAAATAGACTTACTGGAGGAAGTCCATTGCAGGACTGTGAAGGCAATGAAGGCGTAGGAAAGTCTGTGACATGAGCTGAGGCTGAGAGAGCTGGGGCTGTTCAGTCTAGAGTAGAAAGGGCTCATGAGGATCTTATCAATAAGTATAAATATCAGAGAGGAGTACCCAGACTCTTCTCAGTGGTGTCCAGTGACAGAGCAAGAGGAAGTGGGCACAAACTAAAACACAGGAAATTCCATTGAAACATAAGCAAAAAGCATTTTCTGGTTTCCACCCACACACACACACGCCCTTTTATTCTCTCTCTCTCCCCTGTGAGCGCGGTCACAAGAACCTACCCAGGCAGGTTGTAAAGTCTCTGTCTTTGGAGATATGCAAAACCAAATGGGCACAACCCTGATCAACTTGCTCTGGGTCACCCTGCTCTGAGAAGAAGGGTTCAAGTAGATGGTCTTTAGAGGTGCCTTCCAATTTCATCCATTCCAAGACTCTGTGATTTAGATAACTATCTTTAATGTACTTATGGAATATTTGTGACCATGTTGTGACACCCAGAGGGTTGCTGCTTATTTTATTGTATTCAGTTAGATATCTTATAAACTTTGCTATTTTATGAATAAATTATGAGTAATCTAAACTGAAGCTATCCTGGTTGCTTTTGATTAATTAGTGATTTATGATACATTTCTATTCCTATTTAAATTAATAAATAGGCTTTTAAGGCACAAAATCTTATGCCCAGAAATGCAAATTTTTATGTGTGCAAATAACTGAGAAATTAAAAATTTAAATTTGCTTTTGATTATGAATTTTACAGATAAAATTTGATTGTTCATATATTTGAGACAAGAAAAACTTTTTTTCTTTTCCATCTTCATGTCTGGATTAATCTGAATGCAATGAACCAAGTCTTATTCTCCGGTACACAGGTGTAAATTATATTTCTAGTTTGTGTATAAATAATTTAAAAAAACATTTCTATAAATAATGAATTTCCACATGCATGTAAATAAAAGTAGAACTCGGCCAAGTGTTAAGGAGCCGGTAAGATGCAAAGAACTTCTAAGTTTACAACTTCTAAGCTATATACAATTGTTGAAAATAAATTTTCCAGAGGTTAGTAACTTTGGTCAGCTTCAGTAACTTGAGGACAAGTTCTCCAGAATCCATAGTTGGTATGGGAGTAAACAGGTAAAGCACAAATTTTTTTCTTTCACTTAACAATAAGAGGACAAAAAGGCTTTCTGCAGTTATTTTAACATCTTTATCCCTGTAATTAGAAAAGGTTGTACAATTAACATTTCTGCTAAGTCTAATATTTCTCAACTTCATCTGAAACTGGAAATAATAAAAATATTCCTAATTCAAAACCAGTTTTTTATTGCACTTGTATTTCATCACGGTGTACTTCATCCTTCTGTCCACCTTAATCTTTTGTTCTCATTGGCTTTTCCTGCTGAAACCGTGCAAATGTTCACACTCTCGGTGACATTTCAGTGTTTCTTCTTCCACGGTCCTGACTGACATTTGTGATGAGACTTATGCATTAAATTGTATTCAGTTAAACCCAAGCATAGTTACAGAGAAAAATGGAATACTATTGATTTCTTTATCACTCTCCAGTTCATTAATTCCTAGTTAATGGTAGATATTATGATTTACACATAGTTTCAAATATTTACAAACTTAATTGGAGTGAATCTAAAAAGGAATTTCCCATGTAGGTTTTTTCTTTTCTTCTGTTAGAGGTGAATGCCTGCTTTTTATTTGCCTGTTTGCTTGCTTTCCACTTGGCACAATTTTATAATGTTAGAATTCAGCATTACATGGTTTAATTTCTGAAGAAGGTAGCTTCAGCATTGTCTGTGGAAAGAAATACTGGACTGGGTTAACTGATGAAAACAACTCTCGATTATTTATTTTTCCTGTTGGATTTCATCCTTGCTGAAAATATAAAATATATTGACTACTTGATTTCAGGAATCCACAGTGTGCTGTTTTAAATGGTAGGAGCACTACAGAAACATGCAAGATGCAGATCTATGCAAAAAGAATTGACATCAATTAATTTGTTACCTTCAGGAGATCTCTCAGATGAATGTACTTTAACTCCTCTAAAATCTTTACTAATATGGATTGCACACTTTCTGTAGCTACCAATGCTACCACTTCATGTAGGGAACTTCAGATTTCCCTTTAGATTGTTTTCTAAGACCAAGTTTCCACTGAGTCAAACTTTAGTGAAATGCTTTGGGTGGATTGCAGGGAATGTTCTTCATGTTTCCATAAGTAAATATGCAGTCTCCCGCTCAGAGACAGTTATCTCCACTGACATTAGGCTTATGGAAATAGAAAGCCAAAAAACAGGGTGTATACAACTTCACTCCAAAATGGCATACTTGCAGTCTTTCAGAATACTCAAGATCGCTATGCAAAAGGATTTTTCATACCATCATCTTTTCTGAAGTCCCCTTTGATGTTCTGTGGCTATGTAATTCACCCGCTTGGCTCTGTTGAATAAACACCATACTCTAATATGATTTTTGTGGCTATACCAGGGTTTCTGTCTTTTGCTCACTAATTAACCAGAAAAAAAATAAGCAAAAGAGCTTTGGCTTCAGAATTATTTAGTACAAATATGTTTTCATGGGTTAGTTACCAGAACTGGCATTGTTAACCAATTGGGAAAACATTCTGTTGATGAGTAATGAAACAGTGACATTGCCACAGCGGGGAAGGGAGAGTCAGGAGATTGTTCTCAGTCTGGTTTGCTTGATTAAGCAGTACCCACTGACATGGTTTTACTGCATTTACTATTTTTTTACTGCTATGATTGATTGATGGTGGCTAGAGTATGAGCAAAGGACCAAAGACATCAGCATTCGTTATGATTTGGGGGAGAGAAAGCCAAGAGAAAACGTGGGCAAAATAAAAATGGCCAGTCACTTGTAGACAGTAATCTGCATTCAAACTAGACAACAGGGCAGACACTTCTCACGCCTTGGATACTCTCACCCCATGGGCATGCTATGAAAACAGACACATAAAGAGCAAAATTCCATGTTAAAATGCAGGACCTTTCCTCTGCAGACAGAAATATGTTTATGAGAAAAAGCAAAAGCCTAGGCAGAGTACGCTGAGATCAGCATGGCTTGTGATACCATGAAACTGAATCAGTTTCAGATGTGGTAGATTGCCCCAGCAGAGAAAATGATGAGACACTCTAACAATCTGGAATGCCTCCTGAATCTTGAGACATTTGGCCAAAGAGGCTCAGGCTCTCCCACTGTCAACTCATCAGGGGACAAATTTCACCATCTTCTTCTTTCCCTGTGTATGTAAGATGAAATCTGTTAGAATAAGTCTCTGAGCCACAGGCCTCTCCTAACCATTTCATCAGCATCAATAGCCTAACAGGCTCATCCAGCCTCTCTTTTAGAGGTTTAAGCTCAGCAGAACAGCTCAGGATTACTGACTCCCCTTTTCCTTCTTAAAGGTTTTAAAATCACCTTTAATCTTCACAACTTAAAGTTTGTTAGGGCATCCTTCAGCTCAGTTTTCACAGCTTTTTTTTGAAGGAGCCTTAGCTCTACATTTCTCTCCTTCCTTTCCTTTCTCCTCAGTCTTTGCTGTTTAAGTCCTTTATTCAGGCATAGTAATATCTAACATAAGATATGCATTTATGAAACAAATATTATAAGCTGTGATTTGAAAATACACAGTCACTGTAGCCGTATGCATGGATGCATTAGGACAATTTAGATAACAGCATGTCAAAAGCAACAGTTGATAACATGTAATTTCTTGACATTTGACATATCTACAGGTGTTGAAGGAGCAGTAGTCAAATCATCTAGTATGTGAAAGTTCAATTGATCCATATAAAAGGAAATATAAAATAAAAGAGAGAAGGAAAAACATAAGGATTAAAAAATTAGGAATAAAAATTCAGATAAAGGGTCATTTTCAAATACATGTTATTGCTGATGACAGTACAGAACTTCTTCATCCACCAAGCACATGCCGTAACGCTAAAATGAAAAAAAAAACCCTCATAGATTAACAATTAGACAGGAAAACTGTTAGAACTGGAACAGTAAAAAATTGTGTTACTCCTGTGAGCTTCCCCTCAATTAAATGTTTCACTAGAAAATTTCCTTCTTGCTTTTACTTCTCAAAATAATGCAAATAGCAAAACAAGTTATATAAATACATAAAGAACACATCTATCTAGCAGTCTAACAGTTGCTTTCACCAGATTACTGAACTGGAATAAAATATTTGTTTTACATAAAGTATTACATAGCACGCCCTCAACTTCACTGGTCTACTGTGTCAACTTACTTATAAGAATTCAAGTATTATATTTAGAAAGGATGAAAAGAGAAACTGCAACAAAAATATCCCCACTAAATACATCTCATAAAAGAAGGTAAGATACATTTTTGTTGGGTTTGTAAATTTATGGCATTTAAGGCCAGAGAACTATTATATTGTGCCATCGTCTCACAGGTTATTCCCCTTCATCTCATTAAATCTCTTTTGAGACCAATAGCTTGTCTTTGATTGAAGCATAGCTTGTGTTTACCAAAAGCACCTCCTGCAGAAAAGCATTTTATCTTGATTTAATACCATTAAGAGGTGGAAAATCAACTACCTTGTTCGGTAGTATTTTCTAGGAGGTAATATCTCTTGGTTTAAAGTGAATGTCTTTTTTATAACAGTCAAGCATGTGGCTCCAGCATCAAAGTTCTCATCTTATCTTGCCCTAAACTAACAAATACTATTGTATCCATTCATTTACTGGTTTTATTTGTAGAAAGAATTTATCTACTGCACACAAGTCATCTAACTTCATGGTGATAAATTAAACCCTTTAGGTGTATTAAATCTCAGATTGTAGAACATTAATATTAATTCATTCATTCATTTTTCTTAAACTTGTAACATACTTATAAAAATATGAACATCAGTTTTGTAATTAGAAAGATAAAAAGAATCTATGTACCTCACTAATGATAAATACAAAAAGCATTGCATTTTATTCTTATACTGGCCTCACTTTATCCCAGATTATGCATCCAAGACATCTATTAGTCCATATTACTACACCATCTCACTAGATCAAATACCAGTTGCTAGTCTATCCTGACACTTTTTCCAAGTCACTGTCTTCCAGAGTACCATTATCCCTTCTGCCATTATGCATTCCTTTAATATGGAAATGCATTTTTACCTTATTCAATCCCCTTTACTACCACACGATTCTATATTTTTCAGCCTCAAACCTGAAAACTGAAGTGTAAAACTAAAACAGCAAAAGCTGTTAGTGTAGTATACTGACCACACAAAAACCAGCAGGAATCCTGCCAGCTGTGCAGACCAAAAAAGTTAGGCTATTTCATGAAGAATAAGATCTTATTGGTGCTTTTCTTATGTGAAATGTCCCTCCTAATCTCATTTCATTTTGACCTCTAGAAACTTCTAAAAGCATGCCAGCAAATAAGTCTTTCAAAACTCAATTAAGACATTTTCTTAAAGTATGATATTGACAGAAAATGCCAGTAAAATTTTTACCTTCAAAAATCACTGTGGCAAACTGAAAACGATACATACAAATTGAATGATATGTTTCAAAATCAAAAGAAATATTGGGAAGTCACTGTTTGTTTTATCATTGCTGTGTTGGAGTTGCCTCTAAAAATCTGCTCAGCAATATTAAGGTATACTGAAAAAGTATGGTAGACCAAAAATTCATGAAAGAAATTGAATAATTTAAATGAAACTGTTTAAAATGCATTTTATATTTTATATTTTATTTTATCTTGTTTCACTTTGCTTTGCCTAGCTCTGCTTTGTCTGTCTGTGATCTAGTTTTGTTCCTTATGCCACCACCTCCAGCTGAAGCAAACTTAGGGTTTAGTAATAGAATATAAGGCTTTAGTTAGAATTCTACCAGAATGCAGTCTCCTTGCTACAGAAAGTACTGACAGAGATATTTAGCCTTAGATACTAATGTTACAAGAACAGAATAATACTCTGAGGTATCACAGGATTCCATGACCTGTTCTGCAATTACAAAGAAAAGCAGTGGAGCATGTAACTTTAACAGAAATTAAACATGTACACTGAAGCACATTGCTAATTGCTAATGCACTAGCAAAACAACAAAAAAATTGAAGTATATAAAACAAGACACAGTTTCCAATACAATAAAAAAAATAATTGAAAACTTTTTTCAGTCTAGCTTTATTTATTGTAATGTTATAACGGCTGCCTAGTCAAAACAGCTTTTCTAAATAAAGGGATGAACAGTAAAGAAAAGCACTGTATGTACTTCTGTACAATGGGTAAAAGTAGGAGAGCTAAGAGGCTGACTCCTTTTAAAACACTTCTTCAATTCCTCCATCAGAAATTTTCACAAAATCAGAAAAGATAAAATTTTCCGTTGGATAACAGTGGCTCAGTACAACTTATTTTTTAGAAAATTACACATTACTATTATCACCAATACTTAGGAAAAATAGTTGACTAACATTATTTCCTTCAGCTAGGAAGTGTTTTCTATAAAATCTAAACAACTACACCTGAAGTATTTTTGTGCATGAGATTGATTGATCTGAACATGGTTTGTGCATCTCTAAGTTGCTGTTCCTCAACATTCTCTAACAAAAAGGAGACTTATTCTTTTTATAAAATCCACAAATATTTTTGTGCAAAGTTACAACAACGGTTTTCATTTACAACCTAACAAAAAATAAACTAAATATGAAACAGACATTTAATTTCCCTCATCTGTGTTTCTGTGCTTACCAGGATACATGTATGCTTAAAAATAAGTATCTACATTCATTTCTGACAGTCTGTTGGTACCTAATGGAGTGCTAAAATCCTAGACAGAAACTCTACTCCAGCATGCCCTCTAAAACAAAAGCAGGTACCACATTTTTTAAATATACCACAGAATTTATAGCTTTTCTTTGTTTGCAATTTAATTATTCTTTAACAGTTCACACTGCTATAACTGCAAAGTGTTATAAACTATTAGATTTAAGACATGGTTTTTTTATTCAACAGCGACTGAGTGCTTGGGGTCCCAAAACATTTCTACAGAATCCTTTCTATATATGGATTCACAGAATGTACCGTACAGCAATAAAACTGAATCTGCAAGTCAGCCTGAAAATAAGAAATTGCAAATTTGTTTCTCCAAATTAGTGAATGTAATGGCAGTTGTATAAACAATGTCTGACTGAAGGTGAGCCATAATCACATCTAGAGCATCTTCAATGTCATTCTTAATTCACTTTGTTCAACATGAGGAAAAAATAGCAAAATCTATGCAGTAGAAAGTCCTGCATTTCTTCCAAAGGACTGTTCCTGTGCTTTTTTCTATTGATTACCCTTACATTTACAATTTTTTTCTTACTAAGGAATTTATGCATATTATCTACTTGGATTAAGTTTCTGCCTGAGTGTTTCTTTCAATTAATTCCATCCCCATGGATGGACTCTTTTTTGCAGCTGTCTAGGAAACGTCTCACTTACAGATAAATTCATACAGAAAACCTAAAGACAGCACATTAAATTTAATTCTGACCTGTTCAGAGGTAAGAAGCATGGCCTGGAAAATGTCTCTATGGTCGATAGGCCTTTGGCATCTCATCTTTTAAAGATAGCGTCTTCCAGGCCTGGAGGAAAGCCAGGTAGCCCACACATATGGGGAGCCAATGAGAACTCTGGCAAAGTGCCAACCTACCTGATTGCTTATTTTCCTCCCCACCCTTTTTTTTTTTTTTTTTTGTATAGCAGACCCTCAGCGAGGACATGCTCTGATCTCTAGAGGAAGCAAAGTGTCCTTACCATAAATCAGTCTGCAAAGAACAAAAAGAAGGCAATGTATTGCTACAGCGCTTTACTGTGTGGGGTTGTTTCAAGTTTCTTGTTGTAAAATACAGATCATTCTAGGCATGTCAGGTTACAGCTGCCCAGTTGCTGGATTTATGGATGGGTAGGTTCATGCAGACTTTTGTTTTCTATCTTCAGTGATGAAACAAACTGCTAGTCAGCTTCTTAATATAAAGGTTCTGTGTGTATTGCTCAATTTCTTTTCATGAGCAAGTTTGGAATAGACTCACTGAAAGTACGGCATTTTGAAAGCTACTTTTAGAAACTCTTCACATAAGGAGTAAAAAACAGTGGCTGGCTTTAGAAATTGTCTTTTGGCTAAATTGGCTGAGATTGACATTTCACGGATATGTGAATTCCTGGGACAATTGTTACAAGAAGAAATTAATAAAAAGGTTTTGATGATTGCATCCCTAAAAGTACTTCTCATTTTCATATGAAAATCAACCCAGATACTGGACAGAAGCAGACCTGAGAGAGCTGATAGGGCACCCTGCCATGCCACAGTTTTGAGAGTCATTATATATAAATTCTAGGTTAGTGCATGCCTGTGTCAGATGGCTCTGGTTTCCAGGGGACAAACACCATAGAAGTGTCCTTCCTTTTTTGCTTCCTTTTCTCTGCAACTTGAAGCATACAAGAAAACTCATCTCAGCTTTTGCCACCTGTAGTGTTGGGAACCTGCTGGTGGCAAGAGCATCTTTGGGTGAAAAATATCCAGGGACTGTTTATTACCTCTGCAGAGTCAAAACATACTGAGCAGCATGCTCACCCCACTGTTGGCTTCTTCTGTGTCTTAGAGATACTGAAAGTTGATTTATACACTAATTATTTAAGTAAGACATTCACATGTTAAAAAAGGCAAAAAAAAGACAACTAAAGTATTTTTTTTATAATTGATTGTGGTGTCCCCAAAACTGAAAAAAATATATCACTGTTACTATATGTGTTCAAGAGGCAGAACAAATGAAAGAGATGATCAGGAACAATCTTGTCTAATGCTACCATTTTAAAAAACACTTTGAATAAGAGCTTAATTTAAAAAAAAAAAAAAAAACAAAAAACACCAAAACAAAAAAAAAACCAAAAAAAAAGAATGTCTGGAGAATTGAGAACAGTATGATGAAAGAAATAAATTTATGTCTGAAATTAATTTTTCCATTACTGGGAAAAGACTACCCAAAATATCCCAACCAAGTGCCTTATACAAACAAAAGAAGACCACACACCAATTTGCTTAATTAATGTGATTATTTTTGAGGGTCTTTATGGGCTAAAGTCAGAATGCCCAGTTCATATGAACTTATAGTGGTTTGTCAGTGTTTTAAAGTCTCAGTTCACTTTAATCTACAGTCTTCTGGACTTTCACCTCATGACATGGTTGGATCTCAAAACCAAAGGCAGGTAAAGTCTTTCATTCAAAGCAGTGATGGAACATGAAAAATTTTTGAGGAAAATGAAGACATATAGCTATACCATTTTGGAAAACCAAATTTTTATCTATTTACTTTAGTCCGTGACCTGTTTAGTTTCCTCTAATACAGCTGTGCAGCAAATGGCTGGAACATGCATTAGTCGAGTTCTAAAAGGTACAGAGCTCTGTCTCAGAAACCGCATTTGTTGTTGGATCACCACCATCATTTGTTGGACTGAGAATTACAGGGCTCCTTCTGTTCCACTTACAATTGGATTTATCCATGTGCAAATGATGTTTTGGCAATTTACTTGTAGTTTCTAGGAATATTAAACTATTGAAAGTTTAGGATATCAAACAGCTTTGACATTTGACTGTCAACATTTTTTATGTTTTGACATTTGACTGTCAACAGTGTTTTCATTCTTATCTGAAAACTCAATTGCCTGGGCATCTCCACAATACAAGTTTGGTTTTTTATTTTGGATGGGGGTTTTTTTTGGTTTAGTTTCTTATTTTTTTGTCCCTCCAAGTTTACAGAGATCTTTTAATTTAAATTCTTTCCTAATTTATTTCAGTTAATTGAAATGTACATGCAGGATTCAAGTCTCTCCAGCGTTTTTGATTTCAAAATAGCAATTGTTTTAACTCACTCACAGATATTTCTATTAAAGTAATACACAGTGAATGTGTTTAGCATGCGTGGAGACTGACACCCAGAGTATACTGCTGAGCTACTTAAGATAGGTATCCTGCCTCCATTAGCAACTACGTATTTCAGACTTTGTCATGATCAAATCTCTTCTAGGTGGTAAAGAGTGACTGTGGAGTAGAAAGGAGTCTTTACTGTTACACAGTTAATACCCTCTCCTAATTAACGTCATATTCCTTTGTCTTCATAGCTTTTTACAAGATTAACTTCTATTGCAGCTGTGGCACAACTTCCATCCAGTGTTCACTGGAGAACCGAGTAGTGGTAAATCATGATCTTATGTCCAGTTTATGCAGTAATGTTTTAAACAAACTGTTTCTTCATTAGGTTTTGGATCTATGTTGGCTATGTAACTGATGATACAACTGTGTTGTGTTGTGCTTGTGGTCAAATAACAAATTTGTCTCATGTTTAGCCTAAAAACATATTCAGGCAAGGTTTAAGACATTCGAGAAGAAATTTTGGGCTTGAATATGATTGAATCAGATACATTGTTCCCTTAGCACTGTCACATAGGCTTTCAGGTAGCTGAGCCAACTGAAAAGCAGATTTCAAATTCTAGTATCATGCTCTAAAAGAAAGGACAGAATTTGCTGGCAGTGTACTTTCACACTAAAATTAAAACTGTGCAGGTATGCATGCAGTTAGTTCCATACAAACAGTAATTTAGATAATTAACTTCTTCCTTTCCACACTCACCTTTGAACATTGTCTTCCTACTTACCTCAGAAAGACCCTTGGATTCTAGAAGAGTCATACCAGTTAAGGAAAAAAGGAATATGAAATATTCATATATTCACCAGTAAAAATGTAGGTATGGTACTGTTGCCAGAATCATCATAAAGTTAGTATGTCAGGGTCACAGACAGCAAAATAAAATTCTCAAAAGGAAGACCCTAAATTCTTTAAACATTTTCTTACGCCTTCAACATGCAAAATATATTATCATCAAACTATAGCCATATATAAACAATGACTTTTTCAACAGCTAGGCCATTCCAGCATCCTTTGCCTGATCATTTGTTAATAAGTGTTTTTCCCTCTACTCATTTTCTTTTCCCTTTAAATTTTATTAGTTTTAATAGATCTGGTCAGGCCTAAGCAACAGATAACCCAAGGACACGGTGCATCCAAAGAACAGTTAATGTATTTCTGATGCGGCAGTGTGATTTTTGGTTCATTTGAGGGGCAGGTGCCTTTCAGCTGATATGGGAACACTGCAGAATAGATACTTCTAAACATTAGTGGTTTAATCCAAGCCCTATCAAAGTAAGAAGAAAGACTCCTATTAATTTCAGTAGTTCTTTGATTGGGTCTGAACCAAAGCTATTGCAGGATCAAGGTGGGAACTACAGCTCAATTTTATGTTTTAAATTAGGTGCCTGCTATGTTGTTACCTGAGAAAATTGCCTAGATCCCTGATTTTGAGAAGACACAAGCACATTCATAGCAATACATATGTGGAAAGCCTTTTAAGGGCACAGAAGTGCTCAAGAACTTTGTGCACAAGTAAGAATTTAAAATAATGAAAAAAAATTGTTAACTGCCTTTTATTAATTATTGTTGTGGTTTAAGATGATCACGTTAGACTTAACAATAAACAGTTATGTTAGAAATAAAAGATTTTCACAGGAAAAGGACATAAGGTTCAACTTCAGCCTTAGATGCAATGTCATATAGCAGATGTATATCTGCTCACTTTTCCTGTACAGTGGGTGCAGACTCCTAACAATAGCTGGCTGCACAAAATCAGTGGCAGCAGGTGCATAGGAAATAAGTAGCTCCAGATTATAATAAAATACTTTGTACTGCAAGAAAAATCTTTATTTGAGAAACTGTCTGTTCTGTCATTAGTGTAATTTATAACAGCTGACATAAAGATACTCTGCTTTGGACCTTGTTCAAACAATTAAAATCACTTCTCTTGCGTTAAACAAATAAACCCATGGCATAATACAGTCAAAGGTCTTGTGCTGCTCCTGTTCATTACAGCAGATCTTTATAATCCAGTGTACATGTGTTTGCATTGTTTTTAGAAATAAGCTTCTGTTAATGTGGGAATTTTTAAAAAAGCAATGAACAGGAAAAGCTTCATGGATTAAAAATACAAAAACCAAGGTTGCCATCTCATGCGGTATACAAATGATACTGGATTTTATAAACAACACTGTTGACAATGGAAATAATTTTGAGCTAGCAAACATCTAAATCTGCTGAAACATAGCTTACAATTTTGCAAAAAAGGACTAGAACATATTCTATATTTATCTTCCCATTTCACCTATCAATACAGCACTCCAAACAGCAGCTATCAGAGTGCAAGGGAAAAAAATCTTTACTGCAAAGTTTTCATGCGAGAAAAGAAGCTGTTTTCCAGGACTGCAACCAGAGCTGGCTTAAAGCAGATGGAGGATACGTCTGCTGACAGCACTGTTGTTTCTCTTCATGGCAAGGTAAGTGCTGGGGGGAAAAATAAAGCAGCTTAATAAATTAAAGCAAAGGTACTGTTTTTTGAAATTTGTAGGTTAATACAGATGCACTCACCAACATACAAACAAAATGGTAAAGGATGTCTGGAGCCTGTCATTTTTATCACAGGGATAGCATCATAAAATCATGCTTTAAATGTTATCAACCCGAACTTCAAAACAAGTATTTCCCTCTCACTCTTCCTACAGGACAGGTTTTCAAAGATTCTTATCACCTTTATTTCAGTCTAAACTTACTCACAGTTTGCATCCTTTATCATTCCTCTAGGAGAATTCTTAATTTTCCCACCCCATTATTCTATTCTGTATAACTTTTAAAGAACTAGATCCTTTCTCAGCTTTAATTTCACCAAAGAAGTAAAAAAAAAATCTGTTGCTGTTATCCACATATCCCTTTATTATCCCTTTTCAATTTTTATTTCCCAGCATTATGAAGAATGTCGCAAGACCTGCAGGTCTTGTACAATAACATCTCTCCTACAGGGGCCTCATTTGAAATTTGCTTGAGTTGGTGTTGCTTTCTCCTTTATCATAACACAGAGTCACTCAGTGACCATAGAACACAGCTAGGACTTTCTCCTCATCTGTCATTTCCACTGGTTCTCAGCTTACAGAGAAAAATTGTATTACTCCATAAATGTTCTTGTACTTCACACCGATAAATTTTGTCCTATTTATGTTACTAGTAGACTGCACACTTCAGACTGAGTCAAAAGGGTCAGCCATTTCTTCCATCTGCAAATTATCCACAAATATGTAAAGCAAAATCCTACCTATCAGTTACTTGTAATGTGATAGTTTTTGACTCCACAGTCAGAATCCAGATTCTGTTGTAAAAGGCACTGTGTAAATGCACAGGTCCCTTCCTTGAGAAATAATGTTCAAGAAACTGTTGCTATGAATACGTATGTCAGTACATGACAGGACTGCTTGCAAGTCACTAGTGCAAATGCTGCTGTGAACACTCGCTATACAGAGTTTGTTATATTTTCAGCTCCTAAGTAAGGTGATTTTCACTCCCATAGTAAAACTTAAAGTGGACAAAGAAAGTTTGAATTCCTCAAAATGACGGAGTTATCCCCAGCGCAACATCTGCTTATTGAATTAATGCTTTTGGTTCCTGTTGTACATGGAATATAGGACTGGAAAAGTCCATCAAAAGGAAGTGCTTCTCTTCCGTCAGAATATTACTGGAAAGAGAATGCAATGTTAGGTGGTGCATTACTGGCTGAAAAAAAAGGGAAGGAAAGAAAGTCTGTGTTTGTTGTGAAAGAATGGTACCCTTTAGCTGACAGATGTAAAGATACCAAAACAACAGCAAATCAAATTCATTGAAGTGTTATCAAAGCCAAATCACAGCCCCACCATGTTTTACCTTAAAATCCATAATGCTTTCTTGAGGAAGCAAATTTCTTAATGAAAGGAAACATGGCTGATGAAACAGCCAGCAAAGAAGCTACCGTCAGTGAACTCTATCAGCTCGCCTTTCTTCCTTTAAACTTTAAGTGTTGCATACATGCTAGACTATGGAAAAGCACCTTCCAGTTATTTCAGATTCTTCATTAAGAGTGCAAAATATCCTTATTGGGTTCCTGTCTGGCAGCTAAATGAGCATAAAAATGTACCTGCATAGAACGTTAACTTTCAACTGTATCACAGGTATGTGGAAGTAAGGACAAAAAGTTAGTGGGAGGATCTTGCCCAACTCCTTAATCGTGACTGCCAGCATGATTCAATATATTACTGCTATCTGCAGAAAAAAATATTTGGAAACATATGGACGGATCTGGTATTTGATTAAAACATCAACCCAGCTCTGAAGTGCTAGACACAAAGACAGGGAGTAGTACTTAAGTGTTGTTCATTTAGATTCACTGAATTTGATTTGTTAGAGCAGGTAGACAACTCTCAAAACCACACAGTTGGATTCATTTTACTAGCATGGAAGCTACACACACACACCAATTACACTGAAATAGGGCAGAAATTTGCTGAGGATTGTTTGACATGCCTCTGGACCACTCCAAAAATGGAACTTGTTTCTAGGACTTCCACCCAAAACCTACAGCACATTTATTAAGTAGGAAATAAAAATCCTTTGAAATGTTCTCTGAGAGAGCAAGAGCAATAAGCCATTGCAATATCCAATTCACATAATACTGAAAGTAACTGCATAGGAAGAGTGAACAGAAGTAGATGGTAACATATATGAGCTCATCCTTATCGAGGAACCCATTAAGGGGGCTAAACCCGAGACAAAATTGGATTACTGAAATTTCTTGTAAAACATTACAGTTAATAAAATAATAACAGAAATGCATTACATAAGCAGAAGCAAATCAAATTCAGTCAATATTCTGCATGCTTTCTATTTGCCCTATATGTATAGTCTTCTAGTAATAGAAAAGAATCTGTCTACTTCCAAAGCATTCTTGAGACAGGAATGTCCAAACCAATTTTGATATAGCAGGGAATTCAGATCCTGAAACTTGAAACAATGGCGACCTTAAGAAAGAGTGCAGTAAAGTTTATTTAAATACACTTAAAGTTAAAGAAGTCCATTCATGAAATATTCATGTGTTGCAGCACTCTCCAAACTACCCAGCTGCAACAAGGTCTTTTACTGTCACATACCAGCATACTCTTCATGCCAGTCCCTCTGCTGCCTTCTCCTAGTTTCTCCTCATCCAGAGCACACTCCCTCTCTCTTCCTTCTTCCTCCACTCTCTTCATCGGCTGCCCAACCATTTAACAGAACCAGCCACAGCTGCACCTTATCTACATCAGCCAACCCACCACCCCTGAAGCCAGCCAACAGCTGTATACTATCAATGATAATTAACCCAGCTTCATTCCTCTACATTCATGTATATTTTTAAATGAATAAAATAGATGTAAGTAGATATACTTACAAAAATTGGTAGAACAAGTAGACCTATAGAAGACCTGTTCCATCATCTAATAAGGAAATGAGGATTTCTCCCTGACAGTTATAACTCCTCTAGATACATATAACCACACGTTCCACCTGGCAAGGCAGTATTTAGAAGTCTTAAAAAATATATTTGGATATATTTGTACACAATACCAGCATATATATGAAGAGTCAATGCAAATGTATTGATTCTTTCCTGCAATCAAACATATTCTTTAAAACAAGTACCCTGATTATAAAGTCTGGGGTTTTAGCTGCTGTGCACCTCTCAGCACTTCTTTACAAAACTGATCACTTTAATCTTTTCCATGGACAAGGCATTTTTATTGTGGTAGATGGATTCTTCAGTAATCCTTCTCAAATCAGTCTTACATAAGATCATGGGGAAGAGAGAGACATAGTGCAAATGTGTGAAATACACTTGAAATAGCAGCCACAACAAAGAAAACCAACTGTACTGAGTAGGTTAAATACATCAATATTTAGGACTGGGAAGTAAGCACGCAACTTAGTGAATGCTGTGCTTGCCATCATGCAGGACAGAAAGCTCAGGTTTAGCAGATTCTGTGATTCACTTCTCTCCTACCCACACAGACAGTTGTTGACCTAAAAGGATCTGAATTTAGCACATTAGTCTGTTGGTTTTAACTTGGTTCCTTACGCAGAAATCAGACCATGGTTTGCCTATAGCCTCATATATAGTTGGGTGGCTGCTAAGGCTAGGACACATATGGCTTTAGATGGGTATAAATCTAATTGACTGGCTAAGAGCAGAGATAAGAAAGAGCTAGAGGTTTGGTCTTTTTTTCCTGTCAGAGATAAGGTCGAGGCAATACTATGACCGGATCTTCAGCTTAGGCCAAGTGTATGAGTTTAAGCTAAGCATTATCAGGAAAAAAGCCTGGTTTCTGATTTTCTTAACCTGGAACAAAGTGTGTTTAAATGTTATACAGTAATGTTAAGCTGACTTTTCTCATCTGAACATGCTAACCACTCAATATATTAAGCATGAGTTGTTAGCATGCTGTAAGCATGTCAGTTCTTTTGTCCTCTGGGTCACTGTACAATTAACGATGTTGTTTGAAGGAGAACGGAAGGGCACAGAGAGTCCCACTTCAGAACAACTCCAGACTCCTACTTTAAAAACCTATTTGGAAAATATTGGCTTAAAATGTCAGAAGTATATCCCTGAAGAATGCTCCACCTATTAGCCTGTTGAATAAGGAGAGACATCAGCACAATATCCTCCATAAATTGTCTGGAGCAGTACTCAGAGAAAACCAGATCAGCCCTTCTATGCATGACAAGGAGCAAATGCTACATTGCAAACATAAATATCTGAATAAAGCTATTAAAAATTTTAAATTAAAGTTATTGCAGTTGGCATATTAGCTGACAAGACCAGTAAATTGATGAAACTAACATCCGTATGGCAATAACAACAATATCTGATTTCAAATGATAAGGATTCTATAGGGAGAGGATTTCTAAAATTATATAAGGCATCTAGGAAAAAAAAAATGCATGTTCCTTAAACACCTTGTTGAACATATTCTACAGTCTCAAAGTAATATGCCTATCTGAAAGTATATGAAAGTTACACTGACCTTAGGTTATCCATCTTAGTGAAAAGAATGCATGTAAGTGCTTGATATACTTCTTCCTTTTTATGTTATCTTTAATCTTTTGCATCAAAATGTGCATAAAATCACTTCAAAAGAATTTAATTGTAAACCCTTGCAACAATTAACAGCAGACCCTTGCTTTAACAAATCATCAGCAGTGAGATTGCCTGTTCTGAGAAGTAACACAGTGACCTGAAAGCTTCATCCTGAAAGCATATTTGCTATAACGCCTTCTCAACATACATAAATTATTTTAATACACCTGGTTTGTTGATGCATTCTGCCTTCCAACTCACTTTTTATGTGATGGCTGCTTTGAAGATGTTAAAGGAATACACTTGATTCTGATAGTTATCTCCTGGGATTTGTGTAGTGTGATTGTTAATCTATAGCAAAAGACATTCTCATTATTTGAAAAAATCATAATCTGAGGTTACTTTGCTGTTATCAGTTTTCTTTTGACTTATGAATTCTGTTTTCCATTTCCCCTGAGCTCTTTTACTAATTGACAGGTGGTCCTGATGTGGTTCACTACAGCAACCTCTCTCAGGTTACTGGCTGACTCTCCAGATGTTAAATTTAATCATTTTTATATGCTTCAGTGACTTTCTAGGCTACTTCTATCTAGCGCTGGTACACTTATCTCCCTCTTCTATTCTTTTCTCCCATTAGAAAACGTGATTTGTTTGGGTTTGTTGTTGTTGTTTCCCATTTAAATGTATTCCCCTGGCATTAGCTTCAGGATTGTAAAGAATCCTTCACAAGGTTAGTCATGGAAAACCTTCAAATCTCAGCCCATTTCCATCTGCAACATGAACATCTTTGTGACATTACATATAATTAGGATGCTTGATAGTACACCATCCTCAAAAGCCAGCATTACATTGTGATCCCCACTGTGACTCAGGTTCTTTGATTTACAGACATGCAGAAAAAATTTTGAGAGAGATTTATGAATGTTGTAATTGTCTCAAAATTTTGGGATGGGAAATGTGTTTCATTTATTATCCCTGGGCACTGTAAATCTTCCTTTCGTTTGATATGTATGACGCCTAGAATGACAAAATGTTCAAATCTGTAGCATTTTGTCAAGGGATCATTTTACAGACTCTGGATAAAGAACTTAATAATTGCTCTGCAACACCTGAAGCATCCTGTAAATTGTCTTTATGCTGCCAGCTTTCTTTTATTACATATTTCATGCCATAGATCTGTGAGTGAACAACAGCTTTTAAGATGGCACTCACTTATTTTAATACATTGTTGTTACTTGACAGTCTTGAATTAACCTGATTTACTTGCCGTTCTGTAACATGTTGGCTACCATATTTAGGCAAATATCTGCATTCAGCTAAACTTTAAACCGACAAATGTGAATGAGGTAATCAAATTTATTTACCATCTTTGATTGTTAAAAAAAAAGAAGATATTTTTTCTCCAACTTCATCCACTGTTAAAACTTAAATTCAAGGGATAAATCATTGGTAAGATTCCACAGATCTTTAGATTTTTTGTAAGGATCCGTATCAAAAAGGTTTCAAGGAAGCCCTTTGTTCCAGCATTTCCAAAACCAAAAAGCCTGCCTATGACAAACTGCCTGACAAGATTTACAGACATGCTTACCTTTAAATGTTTCAGATGAGCTTTGCACTAACTTCTGAACTCAGCATTCTGGGTGTCACCAGTCATTGCTCCTCCCCAACCTAGGGAATACCTACTTAGGGAGGAACATCTTTTAAATTCAGAAATTTACTTACCAAGAGAAAAGATCTTTCAACAACAGAAAAGGATTTCTGATAAGTATATTTCAGCTACTACTCTACAAAGATAATGCAGGATGGTGTACTTAATGAAGAACTCAGCCAGCGCTTTTCAGGTGTGTACTACGCCAGGATCATAGTAGTCCACCATTTCCTCATCTAGTTTTCTCATGGATTTAGAGATCATACCCATGTAACAGCACTTTATATCCCTCTCCTTAAGAGAACTGCTTAGCTTTCAAAAGCTTGCAAATGTCAAGCTAGCCAACATAAATCAGTTAACAGCAGTCTGCTTTAGCAGTCCTAAGTTACTCCAAACCACCAAATAAGCAAAGGCTTTTTACACATTGTCATAAGCTTTCACCATACTTTCATCATTACACTTGCTAGGTAGAAGTGAGTTAATAAGCCAGAATATGCAAAGTCAAATTTCCAGGTTAACTGCTGCCTGGTAGTGTTACCTACCTGCGCAAAGAACTTCTGTTTCAGCTGTAATGTTTTCTGGGGCTGTCATGAATTGAAATGACCAAACGTCATGTATTCAACCATCTTTCCCAGTATAGGTTGCAGTCTTTGCACTGCAACTTACTGGTTCAGGTTAACAGTTTGTATGGGCAAAAAAAAATCCATGTGCCCAATGAAAAATGAATATTTGAATAAAATTATTCAGATTTAATTATGAAGTGAATATATGACACTACAGGAAATCTTAGCTCTTACTTTTTAAATATGACATGCTTTTTTTTCTGGGTACCAGATGATGTGATTTTTGGGGGAAAAAATAAAGCTATCAGAAGTAGTCTTTCACTGTTTTGAAAACGTGAAGTTTCACAATGTAAATTAAGCACAACAAAAACAGATATGTACCAGAAACTGTGGGATCAGGAGCAGATATTTGGGAGCACCTGTAGTAAAGAATTTAGTTAGTTATTACAGGGTCTAAAATTTCAGAGTTTGTGTATCTAACGAAAATGAGAAGCAGTTTGCAACTGAAATTAAAACCAACACTTAATGAAGAAATTATTTCAGTGTGAGATCATTTTCAGATAAAAAAGGCAAAAATGTGAGGTTTCATCTTTTCCATTTAATGAGTCAAAAATAGTCCATTAGAACAGTGCAGTAGAGAAAATGAAGTGTGAAGTGACAATACAGTGCCAACTTTATCACATACCACTCTGTGAAAAGTAACAGTTGGTTTCTTATAGAAAAAATAACTTAAACAAAACAAGAAAAATAGGAATCGTCATGTATCTGTTCTGACTTCATTCCGCAACATTAAATGCCCAAATGTCCTCAGTGAATTGGAGGGTTATAATAGAATCTAAGATATCACTTGAATATACCTCCATGAGATGCTAGCTGAAACAGACATTCAAAATTCCTGAGAATCTTTGAAGTGATGGAAGAATATTTTGAAATTTCTGATATGAATGTTAAATACCTGCTATGATACTCAGTCCTTATATGCAATTGTTAAAATCATTACTCTAGAGGTTCCCTGGCTAAAATAGTGTCCCTGCAAAGCACACTGGCCTAACAAAATCCAAATGGAGCATGCAAAGGAGGATTTGTATTGCTTATAAAAATTATATAACTGTTATAAATGTCATACATGCCTCTGTATGATTCTTAAGCAAGAAACTCCCATCATGTTAAATATTCCACTTACTTTCTTTTACTGTGATGATATATGTTATGATTTGGGAGAGGGTCTTTTGTTTCCTCTCATTTGAGGGAGCAGCCACCAAGAGCTACTTTCATTCTGAGTTGCATTTTTACTTAATAGAAGCTTAAAAAAACCTAGAATTAAAAATTACATATTTCTATAATCTGTTTCATGAAATGGTACCTGTCTTTTCTATACAGATCAATCCTGGAAACAAAAGGTATAAACCCAAGAAAATAAAAACAAAGCTTGTAGACAGGTTTTAATTTAAAAGCAAGGATAAGTACATTTCAGTCTTTCTAAATCAAGGGGTAGTCACATCAAACAATTTTTTAGAGATTAATATACCCATGAAAATGACCTTAGTTCGCAAATGTAAAAATTCAGAAAATTCAGTCCTCCTCACCTTAGTTTTGGTATCCACTGTGCAGAATGCTTACACTGGGGCAGTACATCTGGGCTCCCATTATATTCAAAGGAAATCCAGTCAATGTGGCTAATGGATTTTAAGGCACAGGTTATTCTAGGATAGACTGTCAGAGGAAAATTTAAGCAAAAAAGAGACAAGTTGAAATAGGGATAACAGACTATTGCACATTATAGCAAAACAGTACTGCACTGAAACACATGGACAGGTTTAACCTTCTAAAGGAAATATGTCATTTAATAATCTTTTAATGGATTTCATCTACCACTGGGAAATAATTTCTCACACATGCAAAAACTGTTTAATAAACTCATTACTCTGTCTCTATGTCCAGACACTGCCTTGATCCAACAACCAGCATCACTTAAGCAGCACAAGGTAACAAAGATGGCTAAAACTAAATAATTGAGGATTCCCTGGTTAGGCCAAATCTGGAATCTGGCATCTCATGCACTAACTATGCCCACTGATTTTGGCATAGGACATGAGAGGACTCCTCATTTGGCAAGAGAACGGATTGCACTGTAATAATTAAGAGCATGCATGTTAGAAACCTATGTGAGTCTGTAGCTACTTCTAATTTTTTGTAAATTAAATAGTCCTGATTCTGTTAGACTGAGAAAGGGTAAATGTCAAAGACAGCCAGGGGGGCCATCCTGTTCTGCAATAGCCCATCATTCTTTTCTGTTCTGCATCTGCCTAAGTGCAGGATACCTTGACTACTGTATTTTTGATTGATAATGTCATATACTAACACAGATCCACCTCATTATACTTGCAATTCATCTTGTTCACAAGGTTATTTAATAAATGGCAGCCCCTTGGTAAAATAGCCATAATCAATGTGCATAAACTATTTTTTTTATTAGTTATAATTATATGAGGTCATTTTTATTGGTGCAGCTAGATTGATAGATAGCTCTGTAATTGTTTTCAAAGACATAGACAGCTATAATACAATTAAGTAACAAAGGATTGATCCTAGCTACATCAAAATCAATTGAAACTGATGGCATCCAGAAAGTCACAGAGAAGCTCAACAGACTTTAGGATAAGGCCTAAACTAAAACCAGCTCACACCCTCCCCCTATTTTTCCCCAGATTCTTGGGTTACTCTGTATTTAATAAAAAAAAATTATTAGAGTGGCAACATTTTTGTAACAGGCTAATACAGCACAGACATTTTAAAAAGCCATTGACACAGTCTTGTCAATAGTCTGGATCTTTGTTGATACTACAAAGCTGAAAGGTTAAAGTGTTATCTAAAATGGAGAAAAATCTAACCCTTTATTTCAATGTGACATATGTACTTGCCTTGAGCACTAACAAGGCATAGCTAATTACTGATACAGTTGCAGAAGAGGCATTCTGACAGTCATGATCTATGATCAAATTTGTCTTCCAAGTGACAAGTCAAACAGGCAATCTCGGACACTGCCAACACAGTGGGTGGGTTATAAAAAAAAATTTGCACTTTCATTTTTTTGCTGTAGGGGAAATATTCCACCTTCAACTCAGATGATGTCTGAGACCTTTTCATGGTCATACTGTTTCCATTAAAGGCACAAATATTTCTTTCCATACACTGCCAAAAGATCTTTAATCCGATAGTTTCTTAAAGTCTCGTTTTTCCTAAATAATTCCATGACTTTTTACAATACAGTGTCTTTTTTAGAGATATCTACTGATGTACAATTGAGTCATACATCATAAAAATAATACTACAGTTTTTTAAAAATTTTAGAATCTATGAACTTGATGTAGGTAAATCTATTATTAAAGTGATTATTTTTAAAATATCTGAAGCCTTATATTGCCTTATCATTTCAAACATAATGCAAATTTCTGAGACCTTGCCTTCTGGTGAAATTAAATGACAATATACTGATGCTAAAGCACAATATCAGAGAATTATATTAAAAGTTCAATTTTTACCAAATATGGTAACTGAAATAAAGTGAAAAACATAGCTAAACAGTATTGCCATAACTTTTGAGTCTACAGTCCTCGTTTTTAAAGTATTTCATTCTTGAGATAAAAACATTCTCGATTTCTTACATCTCAAAAGAGTTCAGATAAGAACAAGTAAACATACTGTTCTTTATCGATATGAAATAGTTACTCCTATTTGTGATTAATGTGAATAGGTATTCCTAATGGTGAATCAGTTTTCTCACTGCTACGTTGGCAGGTGTAATATGAGGACTGAAATATAATAGTAATATGAAGGATTTTCTATTCTCCTAAAGTAAACTCATTACCTGTATTTATTTCGTAAATATTAAAAACCTCCCATAAAAGCTATCACAATGCCTTTGGGTGTAATGAGGTTAAATCATTTGGGTCACATTCCAAATGGGATTAGGCTTCCTGGCACAAAGCATCACAGCAGTTCAGTGTTAGGCAGTGAGCCCAGGAGTGTAATTCAAGGTTTTCTTACATTCCCACATTCCATGTACAATGAAAGGGAAAAACTGGTACTTTACAATAGTACTGTATACAAGAAGTATGACAAGAAGTACCTAAACAGCGCAATATGAGCACCAAACCACCGACATAATGAAACTTCATTTCTCTTTTCTGCATTAAGTGCTTGTGTCTCACCAGGTTTCTGAGCTTAAACCAATATCCTCAACATTTTTGCTTAAATCACACTGGCCATTTGTAATGATTTTTCATTACACTCAGTGAATGTAGTGGGAAACCTCAGTTCAAGAATATTGTTGGTTTCATGGATTTCACATTCACACTCATATTTCTGATGAAGAGACATTAATCACTAGGAAAAAAAACCTACTCTCTGTTTGTTTATTCCTCTTTCATAAAACTTGTGTTAATGACTGCACAGAAATGCAGCTGCAGTTGAAGCAATGGAGGGTCCTTCTTCCTGAGTTTTGTAGCTGTTAATGACCTGTTAAGGTCATTTGCATAGAAAAAGGGAGTCCCCATTCTGAACAGGGAACAGCACCAAATGCAGTTCTCCCACCCTAGGAATAATGAGTGTAATCACTGCATTGTGCAAAAGTTGAAATAGTTCTTCACTCGATATCTTTGAGCAGAAGTGGTTCAGATATAATGCTTTGAATTGAGTTTGGTGTTATGTATGTTCAGTACAGACAGAGGCTACTTATATCTATAATTTGGAGGATGCTGCTCACACAAGGGATGTGACTGAACACCCATCTTTGAGCAAAGCAGCATTTCCAGGCATGCTCACAATCAGGAGATTAGGTACCTATGGCTACAGCTTATGACCTTCTGGATATCTGCTGGACTTCTTCACAGGTTTCACAAAATTCAAGCTAAGTATTTGGGTTCTTTCACTTTATTAAGCAATATACACATTAAAGAAAAAGAGCATTTTATTTAGAGTATCATCTTTCATTTTCATATCATATGCTTTTCAACTGACATACATTCAAGTGTCACAGATTTTTCAGCAACACTGTGATGACCTGAGTTACCAGAAGTTATAAAAAAAGCTTGTTTCTTTTTCTTCTTCTTCTCCTGATTTACATTTTTATAACAAGTGCATCACATCCCCCATTTATAATTTTATAATTTATAATAATACATCCAGCTGTATTATTACACTGTAGTACATTTATACCAGATTGCACCCAGTAAGTGAACACCCAGGCAGTGGATGTTGGGTGGTGTACCTCTAAAGACTAAAGACAAGTACACACAAAGACCCTTGGGACAGCAAAAAATGTCTTCTTCAGTTCTCAAATTCTCTGGGGAAGCTGAGAAAATACCCCTACTCTTCTATTCCCAAACACTTCGTGCTTTGCTGAGGAAAACCAAGAAAGTCCTCTGCGTGAGTGGGACTTGAAGGGAAGTACTGTGGCAGCCTACAGACCCTGTGTACTGGGGGGAAGTTGAAGGATATTCTTTGTAGGTTGCAGGGAAGAAAAGGACAGGCATGAGAATGACTTCTACGAAGAACCCTATTAAAGTAGTTATCACTGCTTATCTCACCCTCTCAAACTTGACCATCTCCACTGGGGCATGAGTCACATCCTTAACAGCTGGTGACTGTACGCTACTGACGTTATGCATAAGTTGTCATCTCTCGAAACAGGGAAGACTCCAACCGATTTTTATGAATGTTACCGACATATTTTTTCCTACCCAAAACCATTCTCTTTAAAATGTGCATGCTTCTGAATTGTGAACATTAAAAAAAAAAAAACCCAAACAAAAGCAAACAAACAAACAAAAAATAAACCAAACAGGCAAACAGAAACCCTCAGCCAAGTAAAAAACTAAAAAACTGTCTTTGCTCTCTACACAGGCAAAGTGCCTGCACCGTAATGTAAATCAAGAATATTAGTATGTATTTTTCTGTTATGCAAGCTTTTAACTGGATAGATTTTGCTGAGAATACTGGTGTAATGATGTCCTCCTGTTAAACACTGGTTCCTGACTGAACTGCAATTCCCTGTCCTCTCAGCTATGCCAACACAACACTGGAGCCATGCTGTAAAGAGCACTGGTAAATTAATCCAGAATAAAGGCAATCCCTCATTTAATAAGAGCTATGATATACTCTAGGTAAATCCTGAAGTACAGCGTTAAGGTACTATGTCATGTTCCAATGAGAATTAAATAAAGGGCTAGCTGAAGTATTGCTGTCAGCACAGCATCTGCTCATGTGATCTTTTAGTCATAATAATAGTGATAATTCTCAGTACATCAAAGCAGACGTGGAAACTAACACACACAGTGCATCTTCTGAATATTCCCTATGAACTGCTCATGAGCAATCTGCAGGCCAAGAATTTATTCACTGAGGAAATAAATGAATATTTTCTAGATAATGAATAAATCCAAGAATTCTGCCATATGTTTGTGGACAACTGGTGAACAGGAAAAAAATGTTAGTGAAATTTAACCCAATAAATAATTCATTACAAATTACTTGTCTATTCTAAATTTAAACCCACAGATTTAACTGTCTCTGAGCTTCTTTTTTACAAGTAGCAGTACCACCCAGCACCTTCATTCATTATATACTTTGCCATCACCATTGGTTATCATCAGAGGCTTTACATCCAGGGAGCAGAGGAAGAGGGCAATCCCTTCTGGTTAAAATGTTAAATCAAGAGACATTCTACCTCACTAATTCAGCACTGAAACCATCACCTGCATTTGAATGACCAAGAGACTAAGAAGGATTACAGGCATAGAATAATGCGGTGGGTTGGCTGCCACTTCATTTGCCTTGACCCCTACTTTGTAACCTGCCACTACTGAATTTTAGAGAAAAAATGACTAGAGCTAGGGAACCAGGCAGAATGAAAGTCAACATCATCATCTCTCTCTCCGCAGGTCAATAGTTCAGCATCATCATTCCGGAAGAACTAATCTCATTTCTGAAACCTATTTCTAAGCGTACAGTTGTTATCTAAAAGACAATCTGGAGACCTTTTTAATGCTTTCAAGTGGAGGAAGTTAAAACAAAGTGAAACAGAATAATATAGAAATGAACCTCCACTATACCCTTATCTGAAGGGAACAGATTTTAACATCACCTTTGTTACTCAGAGCACAGGAAATTTTTGCATCACCCTTCCCAGAAAGGTCTGCTTCAGTGATCTATTTCACCTTAGTGACCTAAGAGTGGCTTACATCTCATAAATAATGAAGAAAACAAAAAGCTCAGAAAGAATAACTTGTTATGAACACTATCTAGGCAAAGAACATAATGGGTGCCACAGTAAACTGCCCAGGCAGCTAGAGTCTTAATTTACGTTCATAGGTAAACACTGCAAAAATAAAATCTAGTGATGCATTGTCTTATGCACAACAGTAACATAAAAAAGTATAAAATAAACTTTTTCCCAGTACAATTTATCTTAGAACTTTACCTTATGCCCATTTTCCTCATATACTCCCGGCCCAAGAAATGCTGCAGATTTAGGTGACACATGCAGATGCTGGTGTGTGAGTTTTAACTGGTTTGATGTGGCCCAAGTCCTGCTGTAGTCACAGGAGGAAAAAGACAGCGTGAAACTTAAATACATACCAATCACTGAGGCCTTTTTTTTTCCTCAGTTTAGGACAACAGAGAAATTGGCGCACTTGTAGCTTAGCTGTTAGGATCCTACATTCAGACAAGCTAAAGAGTTCTCAAAAGAGTCGCTTAAAGGGATTATCTACAACCTACTTTTTTTTTAATTATATCCATTAAATGATGGAGAACCTGCAGTTATCCTACAAGGTTAAGGGAGGTTGTAATACATAAATACAAAAGGGTCATTATTAAACACTTTTTCTTTGTTTTTCAACTGCACCATGACATTTTGCAATTTGCAAACTTTCAGTAAGAAGGACCCAGTCCCACCTTTTGGTAAAAAGTATAATTGTGTGATACCTACATTGCGGCTAGCAGGGAAAGTAAATATTACATTTTCAAAATAAATTCAAATATCATTATATTACCAGTTTAATATAGAACTACCTTTACCAGTCCTTTCCTTTGAGAGTCCTTAGGATGTGTTTCAGTTCAAAAGTGAAAACATTTTGAAGAAATGCTCCAGATGTTTCTGAATTACATGTTTACTATAGGGGTAAATATTCTTATGTCTTGATACATTTACCCTAAAATCTTTTAAAAGACTGATTTCAAAAATGAAATGGTGGAATTATCCACAGGGAAGTAACAGCACATGGAGACCTAAAGATGCTGCTCACAGTTTGGCATTAGGAATATAATTCAACACATATATCCTCAAAAGCACTCATTGAAATGTTTGACCACCTTCTAAAAGGCTTCCATCCATCTTTAACTGCACGGTTAGCTGAGCTAATCTATCAAATTAAGAAAAATGAACATGTGCATAAAGTTCACATATTTGTATATTTTGGTTAGTTTTGGTCAATGACAGAAGCCAAATGTACATCTCACTTCCACTGTAAAAGACTCCAGAACAGCTGTCTCCTTGCCACTCAATTGGCAGCTATAATGGCTTTTAAGAAATGTCTCACGGCATTAGTTTGTTCTTCAGCCCAGCTCCTGACATCTAATTATACAAAAATAATTTAAAATTTAGCATGTCTCTAACCATTGTTGTTGTGGTTAGAAAACTTTTAGAGCATATCCAAGTGAGTAAGAAGCAAAAAACCAAAGGGCAAAGCAGATGACATCACTCTACTCTTTCTCTCACCCCAAATTGTGCTTTGCAAGACGATCTCAAAATCCCCATAACTTGACTTACGATTCTTGAAGTTTATAGTAAAATCCTGCCGTCCTTTTAATAAATAAAGTTAGCATTTAATTCTGAAGTCTGATTGTTCTGCTTACACTGTCTCCAGGAAATGTGCAATAATACCACATAATATCTGTTTTCTTTCTGTTAAAAATAAGGGAATTAAAGGAATAAAAACAGTACACAAAGATAGATAAAATAAATTAAATAAAGCCAGGAAGCAGGCAAAGTAAAAATTATAAGTCAGAAAATGAAATAAAAAATATAAAAATATAAGGAAAGAGGAGCTTCAAAACTCCAGATTCTCCTTGCAATAACAGAGATACTAATTTTGACCCAATCACACATAACAAGTCAATTAATATCAGTTGAAGTCAGACAATAGCCAGTTTTAATTCCTTTTTTCTTCCATATTTTTATATTGATCTCGGAAATCTCAGTCCTAACAGAAAATATCACTATTTTTAAATTCCCTTTTATGTCTACAATAAAATTAACCTAAATTTTAAGACCAAGTTTCCTAAAAGGTACATTAATAAACCTATGTGTTCTTGGCTTTCAGCAATACTGAGTAGCCCCATTTCTTATTCAGTCTCTGACAAGAAGCTATAAGTAGAGGCCAATCAGATATATTAGTCAACCAAAGCTTATAGCAACGCTGTGAGTTTTAATGCATTTTATTAACTGTGTTCATGACTCAAAATAACCAAGCATACAGGGTTTTCATCCTCTGCAGAAAAGGAGCTCATAGTCAAACATTATTTTAAATTCTTTTTCATTGTTATGATGTGTACTTATCAGGCTCTTTCAATTTCATTACACTATTATGAAGCCACTTAATTTATAGGATTCTAATTGACCAAATATTTTGAACGTGTAGAACATGTTTGTGGAATAACTAAGACTTTATAAAGTCAATAGAAAGAGAACCAAAGGACAGACAAACTCTATTTCATATAATCAGATAATGAGACATGACTGCTGGCTAATGGGCAAAATAGGGTCCTAGAATAAATGCATGTATCATTACAAACACAGAATTCAGAGCTAACTTAACTCAGCTCCCAACACTTGGCAGTAGGTAACATTTTAGATTTAGCTATATTAAAGGCTTGCCCTTTCTTATTTATTTGATAGCCACTTCCATATTTGGAAATTGCCAGACCAGTGTTAGAGGGATTTAGTGCATGAACACAGACTTACTTTGCAGTTTACCCAGTGTAGCAGTTAATGGTAAGCCTCACAGACTGGGAAAAATATATACAATAATAAGAGTACATTCTGTGTCTTTTCTGTTTTCCTTTATTATTCTAAAGTGGTCGGTATAATATGTTATGGAAGTAAATTTTAGCTCTGATCAACAGTAATGGAGGTCAGGCTTTGGCAGTTATATAAATCCAATGAGGTTAACTAGCCCGTAAAAAATAAGTGCTGAAGTGTTCATTTCTCTGTGGGTTATAGTGCTAGGTGACTTGCTTTTCCTGTTATAACCATTTTATTACAAGTTTCTACAGCCAAGAAAATGCTAAGTGATTTCTGGACAAGACACGAACAATAAACGTCACAGTAGCTTTTGGTATATATTATTTGTGTATACCAGAATGACCCAAATAGAGTTCTAACATTTTCTTTTTTTTTTCTACAATGGAAAAGTAAAAAATAGACCAGATGGAATGCTACTAAATTTAGTAACAGATATTTTAAATGACAGGTGAAATACTTTTTTCTTTTTTTTTTTTTTTCCTGGTGGTATATTTGATTTTGTGATTAGAACAGCTTTTGAAAATGTGGGTTTTTTCTTAAGCCAGAAGAGTGAAATAGGAGCCTGGGAATGAACTGGTTATCAACATGACTTCCTTTTTCCACTGACCAAAGATGGGACATTAAAATCTGACCTTTCTGTATTATATTGTATAAAATACACAGCATCTTCTCATAACCTTATATTAAACTTACTTTCTACAGTTATTTCATTTCACTCAGAATCATACTGGGAATATTTCCCTATTTTGTATGAAAGAAAAGTTTGTATGTGGGCTAAACTTGTGACAGCAGAACCTTTCCCTTGAGGGAGGTGTTTAAATCTTCCTTATATCCCTTATTTAACAGGCAAATCACTGCAGCTTCCAAAACATACAACATTTACAAGCCAGAAGTTACACACTTGTGTTAGCATATCTTTAGATGACTGTTTCTCTGAAAAAAAGGTGGGAAAATGGAAAAGCATTTAAATTTATTTTATATTGTTTACTTTCAAAAGGAATAATTTTGACACTAAATTAAATTTTCATTTTATATGAGATCAGGTATACAGTGACCAGAGACTTTAGGGAACATGTAATTCTAATTTTGTATATGGAGTCCTGTCAGTCAGCAGCATTGTTCATATGATAAACATTTAAGAATATGGTTAAGAGGCTTACTCTTGAGGCATGGAAGCCTTTAAATTGGTAAAATATGGCATAATTGTCCTGAAATCAGACTATCTAGCAAAGCATTTTGCCCTTTTGAATTCAGTCTTCTGTTTTTCATGAAAAGCCAGACCGTAGAGTTTTGAAGTTCAATGAAAACTTTCAAGAGGAAGTGGTGACACTGGCTATATTCTTCACAGTTTACTCAATTTAAAGAAGGGGTCTACAGCTCCAGTTTTTGCATCAATCTCTGTCACCAACCTTTCATTGGGCAGCTGAGCTCTCTCAACCTTTTTTGTCTTGTAACTCTTCAGTCTATTTAGTCTGTAAAGTCTTCTAGACAAGCATTTAGCTTTTATAGTGTGTGCAAGTAAACCCTCCCATGATGGATCCCCATTAAGTAGTTGTGACTGCCAGCTGGTATCATTGTACAGGTAACAAACAACAGCAGTAACACCCTAGGCTGGGCTTCTTCCACAGAGATTGCATGTTTCCTGAGAAGTTCCTTACAGCACTGCATAAACCCAGAAGAAACTTTGCAAAGGCAGATAATGATTTCTTCACAGAATAGTACGGTTGTTGCAACAGACAGAGTATTAAACAAGAATACTAAGCATAATTTATGAAATGGGAGATATCCTCAGATAAAAGTCATTATGATAAATAATCACTGCTCATCTGAAACTATTTCTCTGCAGAAAACGCATTGATTTTTAAGCACTGAAATCAATGGGAACTTTGGCTTAAAAATTGATGGTGCAATATGGCCATGTTATCAATAGTTTACATTTATTCATTCTGTTCTCTGAAATTTTCAGTTGATTGTCTTTTGAATTAGCTGTTGAGCTTCTTGAATTGCAGCCCAAACTTGATCTTCTGTGGGATAATGCTGTGTAAGTTTCATTTCAGGCAAGCTTCTACTGAAAGTAACAACTACAGAATCTGACTTAGCTCAGTTCTTCTGGTAGAAGTTAATTATTCTATGATCAGATACCCTATTACCCACTTGGATACCAGAATTTCTCAAGTGGATTTTTTTTTACTTGAATGTGGTAACTCTGGAGTTCTTTATTTAGCAGTAGATTACACTTCCTGTGCTGTTTCATAAGCAGAGTCTTTTCTAGTAGTCTAATACTCTGAGGGGGGTGCTGCCTACCACAGAACACTAATACTTGCATATATTCCCCCAAGACAGGAGGATTGGGAGGACTGATACAGAAAGAGCCATTCCTCTACATATTTCAGCCTTATTAATGCACAGACAAGAACAAATCAGTAAGGTTCTGGTTCACCATACATCAGCACACAGAAGGCAACAGGTAGAGTTGCATACGTGGAAAAAAAGCAGAGAAATATTGTAAAGAAAATCAATAGCCTGAAACACCTAAATAGTGTTTTGAGTTCAAGCTAATTGCTTGTTCTTTGTATGTTAGCTGAAACTTTTCCATGAACCTACTGCAATGGATGTAGAAGTGGACTATATGGACCACAGATATGATTCAGGGTGGCTGCTCTTGTGAAAGTCTGGGAAAGGTTTTGGGGTTCTTTTTTTGTTATTTCTGCAATGGTTGGTTCCACATACTTTTTTTGGAACAGTTTCCCAATAAGGCGAAGTTTTCTAGAGTATAAATGGTGAAGATTTCCAGAGCTTTTTGTTTGTGATCACATCTAAGTTACACAGGTTTAAGTTAACCTGATCAAAACTCCTCAGCCTAGTAAAAAAACGGACTTGACCACCATAAAGAAAGCAAGAGTGGTGTATCAAAAGAATAAAATGTGTAATGTAGATTTTAGACTCCTAAAATACAATGGTACAATATACAAGACACATGTGGTTTACATAAAAATATAGTTCAGCAGCTAAACTGATTTAATGAGAAAATAGATTTGCTTGAAATTATTGCAGGAAGTAATAATTTAGTGCCTTGTAAATTGTAACTCATTATTATATTAGCAAAATTGAGTCTAGAACTCTTCTGAAGAAAGAATTCCTTTCTGTCCTCCTGCAACTTTATTTCTAGAGATAAATACCTTGATTATTAGAAGCAATAATTACACAATAAGGTTTTATTAAATGGTCAATAAGAATAAGGGCATTTTTAAAAGAAATTAAATTAAAGAGCAACTCTATTTTCCCCCATCTCTAAGAGTTGCTTGTCCTAGTTTTCAGCTTACTGTAAGTCACTCATACTGACAAAAAAACCTGTCTTTTTATTGCACTGCTAAGTCTGATTTGTAAAAGGTGGGGTGAAGAGTTCAGACAGGCATCTAAGCACACCCCAAACAAAATAGCTCTGATTCCTGTACCGTACATGCACAAACAAGAGACGCATCCCATCGGACTCCCGACAGATCTGTCGTTGTTTACCATTAGCGCTGCCGTACCCGCGTGCCTTGCCATTCCGTGCAGCCGGGCAGGGGCCGGCCCGCTGCCGCGGCGCTGATGTGCGGCGCGGAGTTACACCTCCCGCTCCCCGTGGATGCTGCAGGCGGGTAATTCCTGATGAAAGCCTGCTCCCTAGTGTCGCACCGCTACAAAGGCCAGTGGGCTCCAGCGTAGGAAGGCAGGGAAGGAAAAAAGATCTCACGGTATTACTTGAGCAGACCCTTTCTGTTTCTGGAAGGCTTATTCTGTTCAGGTTATTTATGTTACTACTCTTGAAATACCATACAAGTTTAGTTTCCCAAATAAATAATTAAAAAAAAAAAAAAAAAAAAAAAAAAGACGTTCAAGCAATTTTCTCTTTTCTTTAAAAATACAGTAAGAAGTATTTCATTGTTTATGACTCAGCAACAACTTTTCAGTCTGGCATAATAAAGACCCTGTGCTTAAAACAAGCTCAGTGACATAAGTAGCTGAATGCATTGGTGGCCTGACTTTTAGTGCTTTTCAATGCTAACGATGGCCTCCAATTTCCATGGACATTTGGGTTATCAGCATTCTTAAAACAAGGCACAGCGACCTCAAATGTGCTGGTGGCTCAGCTGTGCCTAAATTCGATTTCACCTGCTGTGTATTACAGGATGCAAAGTTTAAAACCAATGTTTTTAACTCTCAGGTTTCACAGACCCTGCAGGACGCAGTTATCCATATTCAGCCCTTGTCCATCGAGCCTATGGTGATGACAGGTTAACCCATACAGCTTTCAACATTTAAGCTTAAGCAAGATTAAAGACCAAGCTTTTAATTCACCATCAAGGCTAATGCTGTGTATAGTGGAGAGAGACAAATACCTCCAGGTACTTGCCCATTTCACCTACGCTAGAGACCTATTTTAGGCTGGAATATATTACCCCATCACCAGATTAAAATAGATGTGGAATTTTCACGCAGCCAAAGTCAAACAAGGTGAAATCCACTGTAAGTGCTAAGTCATAAAATTTTCATGTGGTAAAATGTGAATACATGTAAAATTTTATATTCGCTCATTTTTCACAGATATACACTTCTGCACCAGGCACCCCACACTGGGCAATAAAACACATTGTATTTAGTGATGTGAATGCACATAATACTGGGGCTATTGACTGCAGTGAAGTCACCCCAGAGGCATAGCACACAGATCAGAACCCAGGTCAGTGAAAAGACATAGAACCAATCTCATATCCCTCCAGCACCTCTATCGGAAACTACTTATTCTGGTGACATCACAATCTTTTGTCCAGTGACAGTGTCACAAAGACAAAATGATAATCTGATGTAGTGAACAGCAGAAGAGTTCATTACAAAGAGGAGCTTTACAGAGTTCTCTCAGAATACTATTTTTGAAGAGGAAAACATATTGAACAAATCATACAACTGCAGTTAAATAGGAGTTTAGAAAGCATAAATGATACGTGTGAACCTTTTCCATCATGGTCCAAGAAACAGGTGACAATTTTTTCAGATATAATTAATATCTGATAGAGATTTAGGCATCTGATTTTCAGGTGCAATCACTTTCTTAGTCATTCAAGGAAAATTATTTGCCTCTACTAGAACAGTAGCAAGAAGGAAGCTTATATTTTCCAAATGCAGTTACATATTTTATATTGATACACATACACATGGAAAATAAATAGTTCACTATGCAAATGACCCAACAAAATATAAAACCAATATTCAAAGTGTAAGACAATGGTATTTTCTGGAATACTTTTCAAACTCTGACCCAATACTGGAAAAACAGAAGATAAAATAAGTGATTGAAACTACTATTATCTGCATTTCTCTTATGAAGAACCTACATTACATTTACTAGCATACTCAAGCAAACATTTTCATAGATCTTCTGCCGACTTTCACATAGGCTAGGGAGCTAAGTATAGTTTAATATCTACAAAAATTTAAATTGACATAATAATTATGTATGTGATAGAGTGTATCATATCTTCGAACCCCTTCCAATTGCAAAATGATCTAGACAGTAAAGGTGCAGGATATTTAAAGTTATGTCTTTTTGGTTTGGGTTCATTTTTTCTTTTTCTTTTCTGACATCACAATCAGCAATAACTGTCATCAGCAAAGGCTCACATTTTACTTCAGACAGGAAATATGAAGTACACTATACAGAAAAAATCAACATAGGCCTCTTACCTCTTCATGTAATGATATAGGAATTTAAATCTTAAAATTTCATAAATGTAAAATTAAATTTTCCCCATTTTTTAAAAAGGTTCTGTCAAATTTTCTTTCAAAGAAAAAGCAGATGTTTAACATATATTATTCTTTTTCTCTCCTGCCTAAAGAACAAAATTAAAACACTTCATGCAATATGTTCAATTAATGGAGGTATTTAGGGGTAGGTAGGTAGGTAATCTATTCATCCCTCTTAAAAGTTTCTTCACAAAATACTTCCCAGTTATTTCTGAAAGAAGGGGAGTTTTCTCAGGTTTCCTTTGCTTTGGTATCTCAGAAGAGAGATAACTATCAGGGCACCAGCAATACTGTTACTGCTTAACAGAAATAAACAATATTCTCATGGTAAAAAAGACTCTTTAACCCACAGTACTTACCCCCGTGAATGAACATTTCAGAATTCCTCTGAAGTTATTGATATTTTACCATACCCCAATAAGAGCCATTATATAGTTGCATAGGGCCCAGAGCCTTCTGAGTTTTCAATTTAACTTTGATGTTTCAGTCTGTGTATGGTATGTTGGGTGAGGATGGAGAAGCCATTTTACCTATACTTGCTTCTTTTAATCCTAGAACAAGTTAGATGTTGCAATGAAACCAAAGGATGGAGGTCACTGAGAAAACTTAGTGCTGGAGACTTAGCAGACTAATGACAAGAATGTCTTTCCTTCACATTGAGGGGGTAAAGGGGAAGGAAGCAAACATGGGGAAAGCTGAAGTGACATACTTGCAGCCTATGCTGTATGAATGCTTGATGAATCCATGTAATATGACGGTGGTTAGTAACATGGACTCTCCTTCTGACTTCATTTAGGCTCCAAACCTACTTTTAAATGTGGGACCTTTATGCCCCCTATTATGTTTTGCTTCTACATGGCTCTAAACACTGCAGGAGGTAACAGCAGAAGGGTTTGCGTCTGACACCATGTTTTCTATTAAGTCAGGTATTAAAAAACTTATGATTACACTTACATCTCGAAGACTCCACCTGGGAAAGGAAGGAAACAGCATATGAATAAACACACTGATATCTTACTATTTCATCAGTGTTTCTAGCTAATGTATGGTAGACTTTGGTATTAAACTTTTGCAAAGACAAATTAGCTGTCCCTTTTGAGTTCCTTTATAGGAAGCTCTCATGCAGTAAAATGGAAACTACCCAGTGAGAAGTGCTCTTGTAAGCCTGGGACACATTTTTGTATCTGGAATAGGAACACAACTCAACCCATCCTCTTAGTAGCCAAATGCACTCAGGGGAGTGTTTCAACCATCACTGTATTATTCAGTTTACTAAAACCAAATTATTTCATTTTCATTAGACTTTACTACCTTACTCAAATACTTTCTATAATGTTAGATACATAATACTCTGTTTTATGGAGCATAATCATTATCATTTTTATATTAATCCATTTTGACCTTTTAATTTGTGATTTATGAAGAGCAAACAGAGTCTGATGGTGTGGGACCAATCTGACATTTATTCAAAAGATAATTCAAGTCTTTTAAGATGTCTGCAAGAAACGAACTACAAACAACTAGCAACGTGAGTTAATTCATGACACCAAAAATTCTTTTAAGATGTACCTGGGTTTAGTTTGTTTATTTATTTATGTATTTATATATGTTTGACTGTCCTACATATTCTACAAGGCAAGAGTTACATTTTAGTGTGCTGCAATAGTCTACAGTTCTGCACTCTGGGTTACTTGCTCTTATCCTTTCATTTTCCTGCACCATCTCTGAGGTTCATCTAGTGGGCTACCATTAACCAAAAAGTAGAAAGTCCTGCTTGAATTTAAGATCTATATCTTATATAAGGCTTGTAGTGACCCTTGAATTTTATTTCCTGGTAATAAAATATTGAAATATTTTCTTCTAGCAATTAGCTCCATAACACAGCTTATAAGTCATTTTATTTCTTACCTATACATCTTCTAACATGTTCTCTAAGGGTACAGGGTTCAGCCCAAAATGGAACTGAGATCACAGTTTTGGTCCTACAGTGAGCCTCTTCCACTTAGAATTTGAAATAGTACAAACAAACAAGTAAAAATAATATGTAATGCCATACATTTTAAAGTTAAATACCCAAAATGATCACCTACAATAAAAAATGGGAATACACATGGGAATGAATTTGATAAGTATGATGTATAGTATATATTCGGGAGAAAAAATTACCTTAAATCTGTTACTTCAGTAGGAAATATATTGTACAAGGTATATCAAAGTCAGCTGAGACTCATTATGAATAGAGTGTTCTAATTGCAGGTATACTTGCTTCTTATGATAAATGGCATGATGATGGTATTATAGATAGATGTTTCATATCCATTTAGTTTATTATATTAATACTGTGGGTTATTGCTTTTGAGGCAGGGTTTTTTTATATAATTCTCAAACAATTTATGCTATGTGTTAAGGAACAGAATCTAACTTATTCCAGAGCAAGCTTCACATAACTTTGCGTAATCTTTTCTTTTCCACCAGTTACTTTCTTTTGCTTTTCTACCCTTTAGCTAATAGGTAGGTAACCTTAAGTGCACAGCCATTTTTAATGTAAAAATCAAGCTCTCATACCAAAATACACATGCAAAAACCATCTCAAAGGGAGAACGCAAAGAATGTATGAAACTTCCTGGAGAATGGGGAGGATTATCTGAAGTAGAAAATTATTTTTCTCTGTACCCAGCATGATCTCTGGTACTGCTGTACAGTGGAGCAAGAGGAGCAAGAGAATGCTACTTTTTTACTTTTTATCACTTTCACTTTATAGAGGTCAGCATGATTTTCAGAATGGGGCCCTACCTATAAGCATCTTTCCAGAGGTTGCCTAAAATGTCTTAAGAAAGCTTTTATTCAGCTTTACTGTCAGGAAAAGTCCTTGTTTCAAAGGGTCCTTAGTAACATTTTAGAAAAATTTGAAGATACAATACCTTTCCACTGGCAAAGAAACATAAATGAATTTTTCTTACTGAATAGGAAACTTTGATTATCAGTTTCTGAAAAATCCGAAGTACTTTTGTTGGGTATAAGTTTGGGCCTTCTCAGTTCTGAAGACTATTTCCTGCAATTTTGAAATAGATGTAATACACATCAAAAAGATATTCCCTGGTCTTCAGGCAGCCAACAGTAAAGGTCTCAAACTAGTTTAAAGCTCAACAACATTCCTTATTCACAGCCTGAATCAGAATTAACTTCTGCATCACTTCCACTCAGAAAGGTAGTTGGTTATAAGGAGAATCGGCTATATTATTCTGTTCCTGCAGGCCCGTTCTGATGCATAGAGACTACCAATGACTCTGAAGTTTGCAGCTGTTTCTAAGTTCTCAAATTTTGACCAGTTACCAGAGTGCTTACAACATCTGCTATGGCAGAAAACTTGCACCTAAACTGATGTATCTCCTGAAGATCCAAGGGCATCTGCCTTTCCCATACCTTGTTTCCAGCTGTTGGAGGGATAGTGTAAATGTGGTCTGTAACCATATATAAATTGCCCAGGTGCTGAACACATTTAACTCTGTTCACTTCCTTCTATTAGGCAAGAGCAGGATTTTGAACACAAAAAGGGCTGATTTCCTGCAGTGAATGAGGATAAATGGCTGTTATCATATGGAATATACTGTAACTCCTCCTCCTTATTCTCTCTTACGTCTTTTTGCTCCATCTTACATGTCTGGCCTTTACCAGCTGAAATATCATCTAATGAATTAGATGTAACAGTACTGTCATCAGAATCAGCATCAGCAGCTCAGTTTGACCTCTGGTTTTATAATGGTTCAGCCTAGGAATTTAAAGTTAGAAAAAAAATTAATATTTCTGACATTTGGAATTGTAAGCATATGTTTAGGACACAGACAATAAGAAGAAAGTTACTGGGACTTAGTGAAAGGTTTCCCACAAAAAACATCCTTTTCCACTTGCAACAGTTCAAAAAAATCTAACAAACCTTTCTCCAGCTAGTAACTATTAAGTAAAAAGGTTTCTGTGAAGAAATGCTTTCTGGGGAAAATGGAAGAGAAAAAAAAATAAAAATAAAAAAAAGGAGTTTAGAAAAGGACTACAGGAGCTTAAAAGGGATGAAGAGTAACAAGGAAAAGGAAAAAGTAAGCTTAACCAACAGGAACATCCTCCTGACCATGAAATTTGTAAAGATCATGAAAATGACACAAGTGAAATAATGAAAACATTTCATTAATTGAATTATTTACATTTTTCTTGAGTCAGAAAGCTAACAATTACAATAATAATTAATGCAGGACTTAAAAGCCTATAGATCTAACTCTATATCAAACACCTAGGGGTCTTTTGTAATTATAAATGTAGAGGTCTCCTCAGTATAGAATTTTCTTGTGAACTTCAAATGGCCATTCACATAATTTTGGCAGTGAGTAACCCCTAAGGTTTACCCTCTGAATCATAAGAAGGACAATCAAATCAAATAAAACCTGAATTAGAGGTACTGTGTACCAGCAGAATATACTATTTAAATAGAAGATTATTTATGCTACTTGTCAAAATCAGTCCTCTGTGGTAGAAGGCACTGTATTTAGGTAGGAGCTCTTTAGGTACAACCCTGACCATGAGACGCCCTGGCAGTGGTCTTCCTATACAAACCCAACGTTGCCTTCCACAGGGCTGCATCTGCAGGCTGAATTTTAGCTACCCAGAACAAGAGCAATAAAGCTGGCGGCAACATGACAGCGTGCCAGATTTTAGATAAAAGCAGACAAATGACATACATCTAATTCCCAAGACCTTCTGAAGACAGGGTAGGGCATGTATGAATCCATGGTTCTGAATTCACCAGCCATCCCACCCACCATGGAGATGAAATCTCAAAATGTCACAATTCAGAATCTGCAACCTTGGGTTTTGAAGTTGTTCTGTAGAGAGGAAAAAAATGTACTCATTACTTGGAAATGGAATATATATAAGTGCATACAGGAGCCAATATACAGAATACAAGAAGTTTTGCCAAAAGGATTTAAAACTGTTCAAGTGAAACTCAGCTGCTTTGATATTTCTATGCAAAAAGTGAGGCTTGGTTTCTACCATTTGAGGTTTTGCAGTAGCAGTTCACTCAGCTCAGGTTTCATTGTAACCTCCTGGATCCACTTATAACCAACTATTAAACATTTTCTTTTGGTAAGGAACTTTTCTTACTTGGTTTCTGCCCAGATAGGAATGACTTTGGAAAGTCTGAGCAAAGTCCACACATATGTTCAATTTAGATTAAAGGGGTGGTGGGAGGAGGGTACTAGTCTTTTTCATTACTGAAGTTATTTTAAAGTGACAGTCTTCAAACTAGAAAATTATTGTGCATTTTTACTGAAAAATATTTGCCCATGTAATGAAATATTTAAAGGATTTTTAAAAAAAAAGAGCAACCACAGAACAAAACCACAAAGCAAACAGACAAGAAAAACCTAACAAAAGAAAGCCCCCCAAAAACCAGACACAACTATTTCTAGTATTACAATACAGACACACACATACATAACCCAGCTGAATATACCAAGGAATGATTCTACACATCTTCTAGTATGCCAGATGCCTCTGAAGCCCACAATGGGCTAAGCTAAACTCCCTGAACCACAATGAAGACAGGAGAAGTTTCCCTCAGTACTTTTTCTTCCTGAAATAGAAACCATTTGCTGCCTAGCAAAAGGACATATGCTAAAATTCCAAAGCACTGGTACCCAGATATGCTAAAATATACATCTCTGCTGATCTGGAAAAATTAGAATAATTTCATAGGAAAAACAATACAACCCATCTTAAATCCAAGCTACATATATTTATTATTAATCAGTTCCACTAGAAATCTCATGCCCCTCACCAAAAAAAAACCCAAACAAACCAAAAAACAACTACAAAACACACATACCCCACCCACACACACACCCAAAAAACCCAAAAACTTACAACATCCCAATCAGGAGTGAGGAGAAGTGTAGAGGTAACTAAGAGCTCTTCTCTCTAAGCAATATAAATAACTATGCAATGGGGAATGCAACTGAAACCAGCTGTTTGAAATTAATCTGACATGCAAATTCCAGCTTCTGTACTTTTTGTTTCTGCCTTTGTGTGGGGACTTTGTGAATTTTCATGAGTCTGTATCTAAGGAATCTTGTTAATGAAGGATTAAAATTAGCTTAACCCAAGTGCAGTTGAATTTGGCTTGACTAGAAAACAGATACCTGTTGTTTTTGGTGGTTGACCAATTAATATAATTTACATGTCACTGCCACATATGGTGTTGTAATTGCAGATACATTTTCTTATCTTCTAGCCACAAGGTAAGTCAAATATATTTACACAGTCATTTTGAGGAAGTATCTGCACATTTTTTGTATACCAGTGGACACTAAAATGTTAGCTTCCAATAGTTCACATTAACCTGAGCCTGAAAACTATTTCCTCAATAAAAGCATTACTGTTCGCTAAGACCAGATGAAAAAGATGTCACTTCAACAAATGTTTCTTAGTTTTTAGCATAGGAACTCAGAGGTTTAGAGGCAGAAGTGAATGGCTCCAAACCTGAATTCTTGCTGAGGAAGCAGAAGAATGTCAGCACACCTTTGCCAAAGCACAGTTGTGCCATATGCTACAGAAGCTTGTACCTCTGCTGAGCTGTGCTAAATAATGTTCAACAAGGCAGAGCAAGTACAATTAATATGGAACAGTTTATTGAAGAACTTGAGGGAAGCATTTTAGGTGGTAGAGAAAAGAGCAGGAGGAAGGGCAATTCATTCAGAAGATATTACAGAAAAACTGGACTGAGTATATTTTCAGTGCAACAGGCATGTCTGACTTCCACTTTTTCTCTTAAACTGAGTTTTGCCAATTTATGTGTATTGGCAGCTCAAAGTTACATGCAATACATGAAAATGCACAGTGCTGAACAAAACATAACTTACAGACAATGACCATAAAAAATAGAAGCCTGTAAGTAAATAGACAAGATCACTTTTGAAAAGCAGTAGTTCTCTAAATGATATTTAGAGCGATCCAGATCATGCGGCTATTAAAATAATCTCAATTAGTTATACAGGATCTCCATTTGCTCCTGCAACTGATCTAGATGGGTACATTTATTTAAAGCATTATTCTTTCTTGCATTTCAGGGGAGGGAGTTAACTCTTTTGCTTCTTCAGAGCATAAAGTTAAGTATAAAAAATAAATTTTAAAAAAATGTATGCAGAATAAGAGAACAACTGCAAACTGTGAAAAGAAGAAAAGGATCACCATTTTGATATACCATATACTCTTAAATGAAAGACAGAACTAAAAGCAATGTAGAGTTCCATTAACTATTTCATGGCTTTGTAGAACTAGTTCTTCAGCATGCACATACATGCTTACACACAGTATTCCACTTAGTGCAAGAGGGTAATTAAAGCAGTTAACCACTTAACAGTTCATGGCCATGCTCAGGTAACTTCAGTGATTTTGTTGAGTGATTACCAACTTTGGTATTTTTAAGCCCTTTCTCTAACATCAAAACCTGCAAAAGTCTAACAGATGTCAACAGTCTTGTAAAGTAGATTGAACCTTTTTGGCTTTTAGAAGGAAAAAGTGGTAGCAAATATGAAGAGCATTAAAGACCTGTCTTATTGCGTGCCTACTGACAGGAATAGGTTTTACTTACCTGGGTTTACCTCAAAATAAAAAGAAGAAAAATCTTAAGGTGGAAAGACATAAGAAATAATTCTAGACAGAGGAAAAAAAAGTTTTGCTCACCAAATCAAAATATAATGAATGTATTTCATTAGTATATCTTTCTGATCGCTAAATCTATCAGGAGAAGTAGAAAAAGTACTCTCCTCCTATAAATCCATTGTCTCCGTATAGAACTGTGGCAGCAGAGAACAGAGTCATTTACTGAGCTTTCATTTCAGTAACAGTCTTTCATTACATTGTTTGAAGTCACTCTTCATTTTAACACCATCATTTGCAATTTAAAATAGCGCAATTTACCAAGGAATTGCCTTAATAAGATTAAATATTTTCTGCTGGCTTTGAGTAGGATTCATTACATAAAATGAACATGATTCAGACCAGTATCGAGACCACTGTTTGTAAGTTGCTTAATTTTCCTGTCTGTACCTGGAGGGCACTTGAGTTTCTGTCCGCTTAGGCAACAGCAGTCATGTTCTGCAAGTGGACAAGGTACTGTCTGCCAACCACATCTGAAAGCACCAGTAATACAATTGGGGTTTGGTTTCTAATTTCAAGTCAGAGATTGAAAAAAGAAAAAGAAACAAATGCATTGTCTTCAGTTAAAAAAGGCATATTGTCCTGTGTAACTGCAATTCTTTGCTGAAATAATTTTGAAATAATTCACACCTCTTTTTCCCCCCTTATATTTTCAAACTTATTGTGGGGAATTCTGTTCTTCATGCTGCACATCTAGTAGAAGGAGTTCTACCACCAGTTTGTCTCCCCAAAATCAGCTAAATGTTGGATTGCTGATTTTGAGGACCAAAATAAAGACTCTTTAGTAGCACATTCTGCACATCATCTCTGAGTAGCAATTAAAAAGGAATAATTTCAGTCTGCAAGTCCGGCTGTCTTCCCAGGAAGCATGCTCGTGATGCTGCATGCCTTTTCTCAGCTTGAAATCCAAACCCAAAGTGAGCACACTGCCAACTTAGCTGTTCAGAGACAGTTGGCAATAACCTTGTGAGTAGTGTATGTTGAAAATAAAGATAAATAAAATCTTAAAAATTATGCACTTGAATTTCAATATTTGGGGAAAAGTTTCAGCCCCAGACAATGTATATAAGCTTTAAGGAAAGGGTTACAGCTTCCAGTATGCCTTTGAGAATCAACTATCAGCTAAGATAAAGAGTATGTGTTGTCTAGAGCTTAAAGTTAAAAGCTGGCTGGCCCTGTGTTGTATTTTCCATCACTGCCCATGAGTTACTATAAGAACTTGCAAAAAATCATCTGGCCAATCTGTTTCTATTCCCAAAAGAGCAAATCAAAGCTAACGTACTTACCTTTATCCAGGACTTCTGTGAGCCTTAGATGTATTTAACCCTCTGTGTGATACTAGCAGATATCACTATTGTAAGTTATTTGGGGCCAGATTCTGTCATCAGTTCTACTAACACAAATTCAACATCATGAGCATGGTTTATTTTTATATACAAATGGGTGTAAATAGGAGTTGAATTTGTACCATATATTTATTTTCAACCTTTTTTTTATTATTATTTGTAGTCCTGATTGAAAAGGAAAGGAAAGAAAAGAAAAAATAAAAGAAGGGGAGGGGAGGAGAGGGGAGGGGAGGGGAGGGGAGGGGAGGCTTTGCATGAAGAGATATTCCCTTGGGAAATTATATCAAACAGGCATTAAAAAAAAAAAAATAAGAAATGCACAATACACCACAGAGGGAATATTTTAGTAAGCAAGCCTTAGCTGTGGGGGAAATCATGTCCACAACAAGTCCAGTAGAATAGTGTAGTGGATCTCTCTACATATACAAGCAATTTCCAAGCAAAGCTTTACGTGAATCCTCTGGAAGAGGCCCAGCCCCATAATATATACAAAATAATTTTCTGTATATATGTAGCACAGTAATTACAACCTGTGAAAGGTTAGTTTATCCTTCAGAAAGACTATTAGGTAAGAATTTACTATATGGCTGCAAGTTTGACCTTTATTTATTTTTAAGCAATAATCCAGGCAACTTGCAACTATTTTTGTTAACTTAATTTTGTGAGTGTAGAGTTTGGTGGGCTGAGAGATCAGGGACATTCCAAAACAATCCCTGCACAGATGGTGAGATGTAACATAAGGTGAGAAACAGAGAAGCTGCCACTTAGCTACCCTCTCAAAGTTAGGAATAAGCACCTGGTAAGCATGTACAAGATAATAAACAGGCTGTTGAGTTTTGAGAGAAGAGCTACTCAGTTCTTTTAGACTTTGTTTTTTTTGTTGTTTTGTTTTTGGTGGTTTTTTTTTTTTTAGCAATAACATATGGATGCCAGGAGGCCCTCATATGGGGTAAAAAAATGAAAATAAATTAAAACCAGAAGTGGAATAAACTTCCAAAGAATTAAAAACTACCAACACAGCCTGATGTCTAAAGTTGATAATGGATTTGTATTTCCTCTAGTCCTCTGAATTCTTTATCACTACATTTCCCTGTAAATTATTAGGGTTGCATTTGGCATGTGGAAACTTCTATATCATGTGTCCCAGTGAATTACAAAGGGATCTGCAAGCAGAAAAATATATTGCCTCTCCTTAGGATTTAATATGTTGACTGCCCTCTAAAAATGCAGTCTCTATCAGCACAAATTTCATTCTTAACGTCATCTGTTTGACACATAATTGACTTAATTTAATAATGCATGACAATATTTGATTTGGGATTGTGGTTCATCCAAAGACACTGAAAAATTGAACGCACTTACCCAGCAAATAAGAGCTTTTTTAAAAAAAAAAACTTAAAAAAGCAGCTTATCACTACTTTGTGTGTTTAAAGAAACCACCCCCCTTTAAAATAAAGCCTCTCTTTTATTTGGTTTTGGTTTTCCCCCTTTAACCCATAATTACTAGCAGCAAAACGATTAGATAAAAAAGTAAAATAAATATTTTTTTCCTAATTATGGCTTGTATGTCTTCCCTATTTTGCTATATTTTGAGCACAGGTCACCTTACATTTTCCCCTGAGAACTCTTCTTGATTGTTTTGGAAAATCACCAGCACCTAGATGGGGGAAAATAGCTTTAATAAACAACACAGAAAAATGTCCACCTGATGAAAACAATGTCAATAGGGGCAAAGACCAGTTGTTCCATATGAAAATGCTTTAAATCGGTCTGGACACAGTTTACCTAAATATATGGACACCACCACACTCCTTTAATAGAATATTGCTTTATATTAGTAACTGTTCTTTGAAAATATGTTCCTTGACTGTTCTCTAATGCATCTACGCCACCTCTCAAAACATTCTTCCAACATGGGAGAACAGAGGTTCCTATTCTGCAGGTGAAGAAATGAGAGAGTAAAGGTCGTAATTCCACTGAAATTCATGAGTCTGTCAGTTATTTGGGATGTTTCTAAAATCCAGAGCTTTAAAAAAGACCAAGGTACATAAAGCTGAACTAAGCAGAGATGAAAACAGTAAACCGAAAAAAAACCCCTTTTCTAAAATCTCTGTTCAATAGCTACTTCAGTCTGGAAGCAGCAAAGTGCTCCTGGCATGTTTTATGCCTCTTTTGGACCTGGGATGTACATAAGCTCCGTCTGCACCTAGCAGCTTGGCACTTCTGTGGTGATGTGCAAAACCCTTCATAAATTGTATTCTATGGCCTGGGTGACCAATGCATATTTCTGAAACCTACTGCACTAGGCAATTCAGCCTCCACATCCTCCATTTCTAAATGTCTTCCTGCAAAGTCATATTCTGAGGTAGGGGAGCAGATTGAATCCACATCTGAATGAAGCCATAATTCACCCCTTTGACTGACTCTATAGTTCCCAGTTGTAACGGATAATCATACTGTGTTCATTTTCAAGGGATGTTTGACACTCATAGTGATTGACCTGGTCACTAAGTAAATATTTTTCTTTGAATGTTTTATGGCACAGAAAACTGTTCCAGAATGTAATGCCAAAGACGGGAAATGCACTCATTACAAGAAAAATGGTACAAAAATTAAACCAAAGTATTTTCAATGTAAAATGTAACAATTTTCACAAAAATACAATCAAAAAGTTCTCAAACACAATAAAGTTTTTTTGAAATAAAAAACCCAGAAATATATTTTGTGAAGTGAAAGTTTTTAGAAAGGAAGAAAAAGCTGTTTCTGTAACATTTTCATCGAACAATGCAAATCTTAGTTACTTCCTGCATTTAACAAAGCAGATGTAGAAGGAATGGATAGAATAACAAACATGAAGAAAACATGGCTTTTTGTCAGTGACTGTAGAATAAGTTATTACTCACAGGTATATGTTATGGATTGGCAACCATGTTGTAACAGTGGCTGCTCTGAATTCTGGCTTGCTTTGCTTGTCAACAAAGATAATTTACTGATTTGATTAAGATTTCTTTGCTTTCTTTTTTGAGTTCTTTCTCATCTGGATGAATTTTCTGATGTTGTGCAGCACAATTTCTCCTAATGCCAGATGAGAAGAGGCAGATGGGGAAACATGGACTGGGAGAGTATGTAGGTAGAAGGGAAATCAAAAAAGTAGGGAAAGCAGAACAAGATCCCATTTTTCTAAGTCATCCAATAGTCACAAACAAGGCATTCTCCCTGGTATATGCTGGTTTAGATGTTGCAATGGATGAATTTTATAAACATGACCACAAACTCTGGTGAAGGACTGATTGCAACCTGTTTAGTCATTTTTCTGCTAAGAAGTTATCTTTTTGATACATGAGCTCTATTGCCTCTAAATGTTGAGCTAATTCTAAAGTCTCCTGGTAATGAGATAAGCTCAGCACATGAAAACTGTAAACTATGTGTGGCTAGAGATTGCTTAGCATCAATACAAATGTGATCAGATGGCTCACTATTTTCAGAGAGTGAACTGGAAGAAGAAGGGAGGATAATAGTGCATAACTTACTTTATTCTATTCATTGAATAGCCTGACGTTGAAATATCCTTTTTGGTCCGTTGATTTCTGATTGTATCCCTTACTTGTTTGCAACTCACCGTTTAATATCATGAGATTATCTTGGTGTTCTTTTCTATTTAGGTTAATTTAGTCCATTTTTTCACCCTTTTATAGCAACTTCTGTTGTTACTGGCTGTTATACCTCATGAACTGTGAAACACTTCCCAATAGCTGGAAAAGGCCTGCAAAAGTCTATTTCCAAAAACTGCAATATGTGACACTGAGGTGACCTTCAAAAGCAGTGGTTTTTTCTCCAGTGGAGATAAATGAATAACTTCTGCAGTCACTTTCCATTTATATTGATTTAGCTAAAAGAACTAGGCCCAGAAAATCCAGCTGCTGAAAAGGAAGCAGAGTTAGAGCTGAATTCACCTTTGTGAATAACATTCTGTTCTGTTCAAGCTGGCACAGGTTCTGCATTGATAAGCTCCAAAGAACAGGTCCTTTAGAATATGTTACTTCAAGAGTTTAACGTGTCTCTGAGCCTTTTTATTCATTCATTTGGTGGGGGTGGGGTGTATTTTCTTTTTCATTTTGCTTCAATTAAACTATTGTTTTATTGGGGTACATTTTCAATTAACTCCTTCAACTTGACAATGTACGGGTTTGCAATGCAAAACTGGATGTCCACTCTGCCTTTATGGCTGAGTGGAGAGGATCAAAGTTTTGTTGATCTTTGAGAATTCATGTCAGCAAGGCAGTGGCCTTCACCTGCTTCAGCAATATTTCCTTCTCTAGGATGCAATGAGGTTGAAAAATGCAACATTTTGTGAACACCTTCTATACACAAATGAATCTGCTTCAACATGAGAAATTTGATGGAGATTACTATTTGCTGAGTCACTCGCAGCATAATTTAATTACAGCAGCATTGCCACAAAACAAGCAGTGAGTATCTCAGTGGCATGACTACATATTAGTCTTTGGGATGATGACAGGGATCTCTTGTATACAGATGAAATCTTCTGCACAGTCTATTTGCCACTACCATTTTCTTTTATTCTTACAGCTATGGAATCTAGAATTGACTAAACTATCTAAAATAAAGTGTTACCATTCAGCTCCACGATAAACAACTCCTGATGCAGGAATAGTTATTTCACAGAACACAGAATTTTGATGACCGTTGACAACATTAGATGAGGTCAGCTGTGGTTCTGCGCTGAAGACAGAGATGCCACCACCTCCCTGAGTAACGCTTTCAGGGCTATGCTGCTTTCCGGAGCACTTTTATTTTTTTCATTAGTAACTAACTTCAAAGCTGTAATGTTTGGCCACTGCTGCTTGCTATAGCATCTAATGTTACTACTGAGAAGAGTTTGCCTCTGCTTTCTTTGTCAATGCCCTTCAAGCACCTGTTGACCATTATTAGACCTCCCCTTACTCTCCTCCTTACTGAACAAACCTAGCTCAGATAGTCCAGCCTGTCTTCATAATCCATGACGCTTCTAATTCTCTTGGCAGCTCTCCCCATTCCCTCTTCAGTTTTTTTGCATTCCTCTTGAACTATGGGGCCCAAACTAGACACAGTGATATTTCTAAATGAAGATGTAACTTCTTGTGATCTGATGAGGTTAAACTTTCTCCTCTCATATTTCTCTGCTATCAGTTCAGCAACAGCAGTGATGTTTAGCAAAGTCTCTTGACTTTAAATTTGACCATTACTCCTATAGTAGTGCCTATTGTACATGGGGTTTCTAGGATCCTCAAAGACAAGCTATAAGCAGGACTTGTGGACTATTAAAGCAAAATGAGAATAGGTAAAGCTCACTGTATACAAGTTGAGGTGAAAGGTACACTAGTGACAGTGAATTTGTGGGTTTTTTCATTATTATTTAACCTTCGCTACACCACTTAAAGGGCATCAGTAATGACAAGCAGTTCAGTATGAGACAACAATTCAGTGATGACCACCTGATTTTGCCTTTTTTTTTATATGTTGACTGCTGGCTTTTAATCTCGAGTCAGATTTTAAATTTCCTGGTAGTTTAACTCTCAACAAATGACAGTAAAATGGCAAGTGACAAGTGATTGCTTAACATCAAATCAAATCTTGCTGGATAACTCACTGAAATGCCTAGATGTTAACTTTTTAAACATTGGTTTGTGAGGGAAAAACAGGTACATTAGAATTATCATTAGCTTTCTGATTCTGTATTTTTGCCCAGACTAGCTTGATGCACCTGTAACAGACTAGAAAAAGAAAAAAAATTCATAGTGGAGCTTATGCGGCATCCTTCTAGCATCATTCGTGGCAAAAATTAAATCAGCCTATTACACTGCATTTTGAATAATACAATCATCAGATGGTCAAATTCTTTTTGACTGCCTGTTTAGCTTAATTTATTACAACTCTTCACTTACGGAGCTTTGAAATGGAAGATAAAAAAATGTTATTAATGGAAACAATAAATAGATGAGAGGTGATATTGAAAGTTAATTTAAACATTTTAGGAACATAAAAATACAAATTCATTAAATGAATCAAATATGTGCTGAGCCTGACCTAGTTAGACAGTCTTGCAGCACAAATCCAAGTATCACCAAAAACTGAATGCAGTGTATGGATTCAGGCTTAAACTTCAGAAAACAGAAAACTTGCAATTTTGTAAGATGATGGAATGCTTCAGGAAAAAAACCACAATCCTAGTGCTAATAGTTAATAAACAATGTATCTGCCTGTACCTATGCTTTCAGCATCTGTATCTATATGAAACATACTGAAGTATTTAAACATGATCTTCAACTGAAACATATATGCGACTCCTCTAAAGACAGGTCTTCCATCTAAGATTTTTGTGGCACTGTAAAATGACTTTTCCAAAGTAAAATAGCAGCAGAAAATGTGACCATATGTCCTGGTTTCAGCTGGAATAATTTTCTTCTTAGTAGCTGGTGCAGTGCTGTGTTTTGGATTTGCTGTGAGAACACTGTTGATAACACACTGATGGTTTTAGTTGTTGCTTTGTTTATACCAAGTCAAGGACTTTTCAGTTTCTCAGGCCCTGCCAGTGAGAGGGCTGGAGGGGCATGGGACATTGGGAGGGGACACAGCCAGGACAGCTGACCTGAACTAGCCAAAGAGGTGTTCCATACCATATGGCATCATGCTGAGTATATAAACTGGCGGAAAAAGAAGGAAGGTGGGGACATGTGGCATTACTGTGTTTGTCTTCCCCAGTAACCATTATGCGTGACGGAGCCCGGCTTTCCCAGGGATGGCTGAACACTTGCCTGCCCATGGGAACTGGTGAATTAATTCCTTGTTTTGCTTCACTTTAGTGTTTTTGCTTTACCTATTAAATTGTTCTTATCTCAACCCTCGAGTTTTACATTCCTTTCTGATTCTCCTCCCCATCCCTCTGAGTGAGGTGGGAGTGAGCAAGGGGCTGCGTGGTGCTTGGTTGCTGGCTGGGTTTAAACCATGGCACTTTTTGGGTCCCACTCTACACTTGCACCAGCGGAAAAGCATGCAGCATTTGCACTGCAACACTTACAGAGGTTTATACAATGGCAAAGTCACGTCTTTCATCTTGTTCTTTGTTGTCTTTCTGATAATTTCAACATTCTATTTGTTCTTTAAATTGATATTCAGCACTAAGCTGACATTTAGAAAATATTCACAATGAGTCCAAAATTTCCTTGTGGAATACTGATAGCTAATTTACAGCCAATCACTTTGTGTGTATAATTAGGATGCATTTGGTATTTCCCCCCCTTGAAAATTATTTTGTATTTATCAACAATGAATTTAATTTACCATTTTATTGTCATGAGAGTCTTCTGTAGTATTTTACAGTCAATTTTAGTTTTAACTATGTGAATAATTTTTTATTACTAACAAAGCTTGACATCTCATTATTCATTCTGTTTCCCAATAATTTATGAATATATTTAACAGCAGAAAAAACTGATAAAAAATACTAATTCTGTTCTCCATTGTAGTTTCCATTAATGAGTGGTAATAGCCAACTCAGACCCATCTTATCTATGCAAAATTAGGGTACTTTTTTCCCACAATGTGCACCGTATTACATTTATCAACACAGAATTTCCTTTACCTTTAGTGTCTAGTCATACAGTATTGTACTGTCCTTTGCAGTCCTACAGTCAACTTTCATCTTTGCTGCCGTTAATAACAGTATTAATTAGTGAGCTGTGTCGTTTGCTATTCACCCTCTCCCCAGGTCAGTTACGGACATGTTGAACAGCACAGGCCATGGCACAGATCGCCATGGCACATATCACCATGCCCTCCAGGGCTAGACCTTAGTGAAAACGTACTGTTTACCCCCACCCTACGTTTCTGACATTTACCCCATTATTTATCCATGTGAAGATCTTCCCTCTTATCTCATGGTGGATTATTTTCTGTCTTATCCCTCTGGTGAAGGATATTGTTGAAAGCCTTTGGAAACTATATGAAGTAAATCTCTCTGCTCCACATAGTTGTTGCCTCCAGGAAACTGAACTTTTAGCTGCTGCTTTTAATAATCATTTCCAGCTTTGATGCAATTTTGTTTATCAAAATTAAATATTACTGTGGAAGATTCTGAAGGAACTTTTTAATCTTTTTTGAGAACATTAAAATTTATTTGATTTATTATTACAAACAGGCTTTTCTGAATCTGGCTGCATGTCCAGCTCAGGCCTAAACTAAGAGATGTTTCTTTTCTTGTGGATTTTTTAATTAGGGTTGCTAACAGGAAGTCCTGCATGTTGTCTAATCACTTATTTCCTACACCATTACTTACTGGAACATTACCCAGTTCACATGGAGGTAACTGGAGTCTCCCTTTATCTTTTTGCTTTTAGTTGTTGCATTTTACATTACCATTTATAGTGTATTTCCATCTTCTTAACTGACCAGTCATAGTCATTGATTGACTAGGCATAGTACTATTAACATTCTGCTTAGTCAACCCTTCATGTTAATTATGGGAATGCTCTGTTGCTTGAACTTACAGTTAAAAGTATTTACTTTATTTCACTTCTTTAACATGCACTGTTAACTCTTCCATATAATATCTTGTCTCTCATTTCTGTATCATTTGTGTCCTGCTATTACAGTATTTCACTGATGCCTCTCCTATTTCTGAGATGCCTGTTATGTCATACCTCTTATATAATCATAAATTCTTCTACTTCATTAATTTTTATCTGACTTTCCACAGAAGCAGGCAAACAATTGAGCTCCTTCTCTGTACTTCCCTTGTAATTCTCTGCTGGAATGGGACTTGAAGTGTTGTAACTGTTTTTTAGTATTTCCAACCTGAATTTAACAAGGTCTGTTCTATCTTTTCTTTTTAAAGAATTTTTCAGACTTTACTGGAAAAGCGGAACAGTTCATCCCAAGCTTTTGAGTTCTGCAGATCCTGATGGTATTCCACCATCTGAAGTTGCTGAAACTTTCAGTGTTAAGTGACAGCAACCTTCCTTTGGGTACAGTGTCTACCTGTTGTAAACATCATAATTGTATTGGGTTTGCATGGCAAGGTTCGGGTAGCAGGGGACTACAGCAGTGGCTTCCAAGAGGAGCCCTTAGAAGCTTCCCCTATGTTTTGATGGAGCTAATGCCAGCCGGCTCCAAGCTGGACCTGCTGCTGGCCAAGGCCAAGCCCATCAGCAATGGTGGCAGTGCCTCCGGGATATCATATTTAAGAAGAGAGACAAAACTGCTGTACAACAGCAGGTGGAAAAGAAGAGTGAGAAGATATGAGAGAAAGAGCCCTGCAGCCCCCCAGGCCGGGGCCGGAGCGGCAGGGGGGCTCCAAGTGCTGGAGCAGAGGCTCCCCTGCAGCCCGTGGCGAAGCCCCCGCTGGGGCAGGCCGTGCCCCCGGCCCATGGCGGCGAACGGGGGAGCAGATCCCCCCCCGCAGCCCGCGGGGGACCCCAGGCCAGGGCAGGGGGTGCCCGAGGGAGGCTGCGACCCGCGGGCACCCGGCCGGAGCGGCTCCTGGCAGGGCCTGTGGCCCCGCGGGGGGGAGCCCGGGCCGGGGCAGGTTCGGGGCCTGTGACCCCGCGGGGGGCCCGGGCTGGAGCCGGCTGGGCCTGAAGGGCGGCACCGCGGGGGGGCCCGGCCGGGGCGGTGCGTGAAGAGCTGCAGCCCGGGGGAAGGGCTCCCGCGGGGGAAGGTCGCGGAGGAGCCGCTCCCGTGGGAGGGACCCCGGGCTGGAGCAGGGCAGAGCGTGGGGAGCCTCCCCTGAGGGGCAGGAGCGGCAGGGACGGTGCGAGGGACTGACCCCAGCCTCATCCCAGGCCCCCGCGCCGGTGGCAGGGAGGAGGGAGAGAAACAGGGAGCGAAGTTGTGAAGCCCAGGAAGAAGGGAGGGGTGAGGGGAAGATGTTTTAAGATTTGCTTTTATTTCTCATTACCCTACTCTGATTTGACGGGTAATAAACTAATTGCCCCAAGCCGGGTCTGTTTTGCCATTGATGGTAATTGGTGGATGATGACTCCCTGCCCTTATCTCGACCCATGGGCCTTTCACTGTACTTTCTCTCCACTGCCCAGCTGAGGAGGGGAGTGATAGAGCAGCTTTGGTGGACACCTGGCATCCAGCCAGGGCCAAACCACCACAAAAAAAAAAAAAAAAATCCATATTTGATGTAAGGAAAAGAGTACATATGAAAGACAAATACATTAAAAAAACACACATTTCATTCTACCTACCTTGAGAGGAAATTTCCTTCAGTTTCCTCTTTCCCCTTCCTACCACATAATACAAAGACGGCAGATAATTGTCTTTTTGCAAAAACTCAAACTCTAAAGTAAGAATATTAATTTTGTCCATTTTTCAGAAAGAAAGAAAGGTGCTTTAAAAATAATTTTACTGCTTTTTCAAATCGTTTCTGTTAAATCTTTTCCTTTATAATAAAAGTCACTTTAAAGTAAATGTTATATTTACTATGGGAACCTATACTCTACCACAGCATAGTATTATAGGCTTTACAACACTAGATAAAATGTCTTCGACATGAGATGGGAACATTTGTAAACTAGTTATACTCCTAAAGCAGTAAGAGATCTATTACTTTTCGTGTATTAACACAACTCCCTTTTGAGGAATTAATTAAGTAGTTTCTTTCAAAAACTGTTTAAATCAAATGACTGTAGGAATTTCTCAGTTACATGCTATATGCCACTCCGGGCTCACAACATTAGTTAACAGTATATGCTAAAACTAGAATATTTTATGTTAACAGTATATGCTAAAACTAGAATATTTTATGTATTTGATCTACAAATATTAGTGTAATCTATTTTTTCATATAGTTAATATTTTTAACTCATTTTTTTCTTTTGTGGTAAAATCAAAAGAAAACACAAATACATCTACCAACACTAGGGGGACAGAGGGGAAAAAAATTCTTAATTTATCCAAATTTATTTCTGTCATTATCTGTTTTGTTTTCTTCCATTTTTCTATCTGCACATCAGTATAAAAGCACCTCCAGGTCTACAGCTGAAACCAACATGTAGGTGAGGCCTTGGAGGTTGCTGTTAACCATCTGTGTCTCATCTGAAGATGTTGGCCAGCACAAGTCATTTAGCCTAGGGCACATTCTTAGTGGGGCAGCTGTTGCTGCTAGTAGTGGCAGTGTATTTTGTAGGACTTCATTAGACTGAGTTGCAGTCAATTGATGCATTCTGCATACATTTTCTAAGGTTGTTTTGTTTTGGGTATTTTTTAAAGGCCTTTTTACTCTGTATAATTTTGTGTGGCAAATAGAATCTTTTCTTTCAAGAGCTATTTAAGGGAAAGAAGCCAAAAAGACCATCTTTGACTGGTAAATGTTTGGGGAGTTATTTGTGTGGGGTTTTTCTATATGTGAATTCCACAAGTTATACCTGTTATCTCACATGAGATTTTGCACACCTTTCTCAGAACTTAGTCTTTTAAAGAGTGCTGTAGTTAGCACCCTTGGGATGTATGGAAAGCATAAGCTATTTTTGTCCTTATGAACATGATGAAAGGTGTAGTCAGGTGCTAACACAAGTCTTACAACACAGTTAGTTAAGTGCAATTGACAAATCTATTACTTCATTTCAGAATAACATAGAAAGCAAAGGCTTAAGAAACTGATGTTACTGGTGTTATCACTTAATAAACACATAAAAACTATCCAATGAGACACAGGGTGTTTTGTAGATAGGATATGTAACAGTATTAAAGTATACTTGCACACACTACCTGCAAAATAGTTATAGTAATTGTAACAGTAAACAAAAAATTGATGTATTTGTTAGTAATCCAGTACTTAGAGCTACTCACTCAGGATCTGGAGATCTAGGATCAGTTTCTCTCTATATCTCACATGATAAGTAATCTATCCCATCTTCTAGGAGAAGGATCCAATAAGCCAGCTACAGAATGTCTAGTGATTGTGTTCATTCAGTATCTAATGTAGGTATTATATCACTGTTAATTAAGAAACTTAAACAATGATTCCATGGTCATCTACCTTGGACCTACAGCTACCTTCTTACTCTGAAGCACAGCAGAGAGCACATCTGAACTTAGTGCCTGCCCATCCCAAGTGAGAACTTTAACCACAGGAGTATCATGGAGTTAGAACTACCTTCTTAACACCTCATGCAAACAGTGTTTTTCTTCATATAATTTTTTTAAGCACTTATTAGACCAGAGAGAGAGAATTACTCTACATCTCAATGCCTATGACAGTCACTTGCAGGGTGAATCCAATGCCTGCTCCAATATTTAAAGAATTTGTATGGAAAGTATTCTCAGGAAAAAAAAATCTGCCAAAAAAAAACCCCTTTTGCTTGTTTGCTTGATAGTTTTTTATACATTCTGCTGCAGAAAAAGTGTTCAAGGCAGAAAGGTTTTCAGATAGTAGGTTCAGGTTTTCTGTATCACTGGGAAGTTTTAGTGACTGAACTGCTAGACAGAGAGTCATTATGCTCAGTTGTGTAAGTCCAGGCTTTACTTCATATTCAACCTTTCCTCTAAGTGTCTGAAATGCAAATGGTTCAACAAAGTGATTTGGGTAGTTGAAACATGTTCTCTTTTCATTTCAGATGAATTCTCTTAATGAAACTGGCCAAACCAGAAGTAGTTCTGTCTTCCTGAACAGTGAGTGCTCAATGATAAAATATTAATCCAGTTCCAATAAGGGAGCACTAAGTATGCATAATTGCTTTGCTCTGTTGACCTCCTTTTCCATGGGCCCTAAAGCACAGATCTATTTAAACACTTTATCAGCAATTCCCTGGATTGGGTTGGATTGGACAGAGTTGTGCTGTTTTATAATAGCCTTTAAAGTCCTTGGAGTCACAGAGCAGGGCCTTTGCAACCCTGGGCTGCATTACCACTTCCTTGTAAGTTTGATGGGCCTGGTGGAAGCATGACCTGCATTTTCTTTGCTCTGCTTTTAGGCACCCCATATCTGACATGGTTTGTGGTATGCACCTCCATATTTATCAGGAGGTATAAGCAGTCCTAGGGTAAAAGGAGAATATGTGATGGAGGCAACTGCCTATCTCTTCCAGAGAAGACAGAATAAAATTCATCATTCTTTTCTTTCATCAGTCTCCAGGGCATGCGATTATCTGTATTCAGTAATTTATGAAGTGACTTCTTTTTGTTAGCATGAATTACTGCTACGTACATCAGTAGATCAGTCAGTAAAAATCTGAAGTGAATCACCTAATCAATACCGGTTGAAAAAGAGATGTACTTAAAATTTCAACTTAAGTTTTGGTTTCTATTAAAATTATCTTTTGCAAATTCCCTCAGTAAAGTTAGGATCTGCAAAAGTCTCCTTGCATGCAGAGATGATAAATGGATAAAACTGAAAATTAAGGTATAGCAAGATAAAAATCCTTTCCTAAGATACCCATGGAAAAGAGAAAACTAGGACGTTTTCTTAACTGAAGACACTTTCTTCTCTACAGCTGTCTATTTATAAAAATCATTATATTCTTAGCATAATCAAAAGATTTCAGAAGTAACCCTGTCAGTTTTGTGGACTATGAAGAGACACTGCCAAAAAGGATAGAGATAACTGGATAGAGAAACTTCGTATGCTGGCAAAAAAAGTACTTCTGAGATTTATGGATTACAAAGAGAGCATGTAAACGTATAGTCATACTGTTTCTCTTTTATACCCAGCCAAAGCCACTAAGAATGTAATCTCATTAGGTTTAAATGGACTACACATTGCTTTGGCAATATTTGTAAAACTCTATGGTTTCGTGATTAAAGGGAATGGAAGAAATGGGTTAATAAACTCTCTAGTTTCAATTGAATATAATTTTAATTATTAGACAATAGTAGTACTTTTAGAAAAATAAATATTTGAATACCCACAGAAGGTAATACAGCACTCTGTATTTGACATTGATTTCACATCTAATACAACTGTAGTCATATGATTCTGTAATTCATTTGTCCTGTTTACTGAAATGGATACTACGTGACCCTTGTAACAGCCAGGAAGAAATAGATGATGAACACCATAGTGAGGGCTTAATGGGATAACAGAAAGAAAATGGAGATAAAACAAAATAAAAGGAAAAGTTTTATATCTTTTCTTACTATTTGGACATAATGACGGAACCACAGAAAAATGCTTTAGCAGATGGCAAGTCATCATAATCAAGCAAATTAATGGATCATGCATTAAAAAAAATAAAGTGGTGGGTTATTTGACACACACTGTAATTACATTGGACATATTGTTTTCAATAAACGGTAAAGGACAAATTAACATTACAGTCGTGCCAACTATGTTTCTAAATCTGCTTTTCAAGCTTTTAATTAAAATCATAAATTATTACTGCAGCAAATTAACACTTTTAATAGGATTGAAATGCATTTGAATCATCAGCATTTACTTTTTTTTCCCTCCCAAAAAACAGACTTTTAAAAAATGCAAATCTAAACAATACAGCACCTCTGTAAATACTAAAAGGCTAGATGACATAGTACTGTGCCCTGAACACACATATGCTAAAACTGCAGCCTTTGAAAAGTGATATGACACTGTGGTGGAGTTGTTCTTTATATTAGAGTAAAATACAAAGTTGTGGATAGTAAAGAAGTAATCTATTTTTTCAGTCTTTACACTTCAAAAGATTTCCTAACACAAAAAAATACTATCATAAGTTGATCCAATGTATTTAGTTTTGAGGATCAGGTCTGAAAAACTGAATGCAGAAAGAATCTTTCTGTTGGATTCCAGGAAAAGTGAATCAGATTACGTTTTCCTATTATTTAAAAAACCACTATATCTTTCTCCTTCAACCTGGACACTTTTCCATCCCTTCCTGTTATTATTTTCCTCTTATCCTGATCTTCACCTATATCTCTGAAACTAGAGTCCTTTTTTTTTTTTTTTTTAACTAGGTGAAAACGAAAAGCCAAAGGAAATGGAAATTTCCTATTTATAACACTCACTGAAAGAATCAAAGATTTTCCAGAAGATATAATTTCCGACATGATGCCTGACAATTTTCTCATCCAGCTCAGCACATTTAGCTGCTTAAACCAGGATTTAAGCACATTGTAACCCTGATAATAAAGATAAAACAAGTTCTGTTTTTAGCTAGCCAAATTCCATGTGCTTAGTTGCAGCCTCTCCTTTGTTCCTGTTTTTTCCTCAAAAATGGTAAACTGAAAGTATGGTATGAATACTTCACTACCTATTTGTATTTGTTTGATCTACACCACTAATTCCAAGTTCCAGTCTATTTCCTGTGAAGAATTCAAACATGAAGTCATGTTGCAATGACTTCCATTGCCCAGCAACTATCCTGTTAACATCTCTACAGATACCCAATATTTCCTAAAATAACCTGATATTTTTTAGAAAGCTTTGGTGGCTTGAAAGATATCTCATGGAAAAGGTTAGAGTGCTTTTGTGTTATGTGGCTCTTCTGCTTACTGAAATGGGCTTAGTGATACATTACAGATAGGTTTGGAAGCACAAAGATAAGTAGTGCAAATCCCACTTAAAATAATAAATAACCTGGTTATTCTTTTTAATCCAGTGACCAATTCTGAAGGGTTAATTCTCCTCCCTTTCCATCTCTATGTACTACATTTAAAAAAAGAGAAAAAAAGAAAAAAAAAAAAAGTCATACCAATCAAGTCATGTGAGCCAGGCAATGATATAGGAGAGTCACTCCTCATTTCTGTCCTTGCAGGAGTACTCCAATCCTGTGCTTTAACCAGATAGCGAGATTTTGCAATATTCAAATGCTTTTGAGTAATGCTTAATTTCAAAAGTCTTCTAAAAACAATTTTTAGTGCTCTGGAAAATCTCCCTCAAATTGCTGGGTATGTGCTACACTTAAATATATACACTCATACTCCCAGAAGTTAGTAGATATCAATTTATAGATATAGTTTAATCATAGCAGAATTTGGACGTTATTCTCTTGGTTTATTAATAAACATCTGCTCTGATAAGAATAATCTAAAATAAACAATTTACCACTGTAATCAAAGCTATCAACTATTTTTCATTGTGAGGACTACTACCCTGTCTTATTTACAGTGATCTAGGAGAAATTTGCAGTCTCTCCTCAGCTTTTTCAGAAATATTTTTATCACCTTCACTTGAATCATTTATTCTATCTTCAGCCTTAAAGGAGATACTTCCATTTCCATAGTTCAAAATATTGTAGCACCATATTTGCATTCTTATACTTCTGCTGTACTTAAATAGTCATTATCCTCTATTGCAATAATTATAGCCCATATAAAGCAGGTACTGCACAGCTTTAACTATGTATAACCCATCTCATTTTAGCATACTATTATAGGGATTTTAATGGCATTCTTAATGATATATTGTAACAGATCATCATACTTAATTTACGATAATAAATTTATTTCATTAATATTAATGTGACCCCTTTAAATACTCTATAGCAGGCATTTGTTTTTAATATATTCATTCAACAATTTCAGTCTTAGGAACTATGACAGCACTTTTTCTATTTTTTATTGTCCAGAGCTTGAAATGGGTTCACACTGGGTTATGCAGGGCTGGGGCTGTCTATGTAATTTCGTGTGAAAGTATTTCGCAGCAACCAAGTATTTTAAATAAACTGCATAAATCTTTTACAATTAAGATCAAATTAACAGATTCCTGAGGTGAAATCCTTGCCCCACTGAAGTCAATATTCATTTTGACTGAATAAATAGGTGTATCATTGATTCCTTCCTTCTCTGTCTTTGCTTCCATTCATTACAGTAAAACAGTTAATAAACATCTATCTAGAAATTAATATAAAATATAGCATTTGGAATTAAATATTTTATATACATTTATACACACACACACACGTATATCTGTCATTCAACCAAATTGTGCAAGGGAAAAATATATGTGGAATGTTTCTGTATCTGGAATGTCTTCCATTTTCATATATGTTGAATAACAGAGACACATTCACACCACTGTCAGTGCACCATATTTCATCTCTTACTATTTTTAATAATGTCACTGCAGGAGAATGATGAGGCATACTACTCTTGTCAAATCATAAATAACATGTTTATAAAGCAGTGTCATAAATACACATCTCCTTTAATGAAATTTTTGCACAAAGAATTTAATTGAATCATTCTGGTTTCTTTTTAATAAATCCATTATGCTTAAATAAAATTATTAATGCTTTTATCATGTTCCCTACCCAAAGAAAGATTTGAGGTCACTTAAAATAACACTGACTTTCAAGTTTACTTAGAAGTTAGAGGCAGAATTCATAGACACGTTACCTGCAATGAGTAGTTTCTAATAGATAGTTTGGTATAAACAATGCAGAGAAATTTTATCAGAAGACTGAATATGTCAGACATTTACTCTATTCATACGTAAAATATTATCTAGAGGAGTTTGTTTATGTTTCAGTGTGAAAGTAATTATTAACTAAGAATATTCTTAATCTAAAAAAAAAAAAATTAAACAGTTGCCTGTAATACTTAGGGAAATCTTCAATTCTGCCTAAATTAATCTATTCTCTAAAACATTCAGAAGATGGGGTTTCTGTTGTATTTGTTATACACCAAACTCTTATAGTGGCCTCATCGGACCAGAAAAGACAGCAGATCTAAGAGAAAAGAAACATCACAGACTCAGACTGAAGATTTTCCTTCACGAAGTGCTCTAATTTGATGCTCTGGCTCTTACTAAGCCCTGAATGTTCATGAAACTTCAGGATTTAATTGGCTTTGACAAGTTTATTCTTTTCTTGTATTTTACCCTTTTGTCACACTGCAATGGAGATGGGTTCGGTTTTCAGGAGAGAACTGACAGGTAAGGAGGAAAACTTTGCCTTTGCATAACATATTCTTAGGAAACCAAATTAAGATGCTTTTTGATACCTACTAAAGGAACCTTGTGTTCAGTAAGACTCCCTGAATCTAGGTACCCAGACAAGCAAACAGCAGCTAAATGAAAGGAAATCTGCTGTAATGACTGAACTTAAGCATTCTTTTTAGATCTAATTTTAAAATCTTAATATTTAATATTTGTCATTATCAAATAACTTTCTTAATTATGATTGTCCCATTTCCTCTCAAATATTACAGCTGCTTTTTAACACAGAAACAACCAAAAAAGACATATAGGTCCTCATCTACTGGACTGTGAAGATTAATTATTTCTCCTAAATCTTATTCCAGCCTTCTTGACATTCTCTTTCTTCAGCCTTTCCTAACCCCTTTAACTAGGCAAAGAAATGGCTGTATTCTGTAAACACATCTTTATGGAAATAAATTGCACTGTGTTTTTTTTCTAATAAATTCACAAAATGTTGAAATACTGAGCAAATAATTTTAAGCTGTAAATTTAATTTGTATCCACTGTTTTGGTTTTGAGTTTCCCCGCTCCATTTTCCTCATAGTTAATATTTGATATCTAAAATCTGAAAATGAGGCGTCTGGATACACGGATCTTGCCTGAACTGATATCTACATGAGTGTTACAGACATCCCAGGCTGTTGGTTCCCTAGCTATCAGTATTAAGGACCTGCTTTATACACAATGTGGACAAGATACAGGAGTTCTTTTTCCATGAAACTGGGCTAAGTGATACAAACAGAGTGGGCTTCAGTCATTAATAGGAAGTTGGGACAGCTTCAAGGCAAACATCTGGACTTGTCACATATGGAAACACCTTCATGTCCTCTGTTGAGATGTAGCTGTACAGTGCTTTCAAATATCTTTCCAAAATCAAATCTTGAGTATTACATGAACTACGCAAATATACACCCCAATTTTAATATATGCCAGTTTGTTAAGGCTCACTTTGTTTTAGTAAATAGAGCAGAAAATTCAGTTAGCTTGTTCATATTTTCTACATATTATTTATTTATTTATTCATTCACACATAAATACTTTATATGGACTGTTTTGCTTTAGACCTCAAGCAACAAAGGGTTTAATAAAGGTACTTACGTTCATATTTGTCATTCAAGGTTATCTGTATGAAAGAGGACTGAATGTCTATTCTAAGGCTTTATTTTGTATTTATTTTCTGTCTCCTCCATGCTCAGTCACCATGTCCAGAATAAATAATGCAGCCTAAAAATCACATCCAGTAAGCAATTAAGTAAAAAGACCCTGAACATAATTTTTACACCATGTTTTAGACTTCCGGTCATCATCTAATGAATCAAATACATTTTGATACTGGTGCAAGGAAGAATATGCTGCATGATCTTTACTGGTAAAAGGCCTTTGAATATAATTCTGACTAATATATAAGAAATTAGATGTTTGGAGAAACTTTTTACTATTACTTATTTTTAATATAGTACATATTTTCTTGCTTTCATGTTTTTGTAATTTTTTTTCCTACTTTTTCCTTCCATCACAGTTCCAACAGGACATTTTGAAAAGCAGTAGGGTTTACTGTTTCCTTTCTAAACAGCAAAAAAGGATGAGAGGATGAGATACTCCTGGCCCTTTATTTCATTATTACTGTGTTGTATACACAATACAACTGTATGCATCTACCGAATTTTTCCACAATTCAGCATTGTAAATTCTTCTAGAAGGAACCAGTCCCACATTTGCATTTCATACAGAGTACAATATGACAACACAGTGCAGTGCTTCACACTGTCATACTGTATCCAAGCATAATCAGTGTAACCAGAATAATAAACTATTAAAATAATAAACTATTAACCACATTAACTCATTAAAGTTGCATGAAATCTGAACATATACCATAGCCTGGTATTCTGTCTTTGGGTTTATTTTCCTTAAATAGCATGCTTTCACAGGAAGAGAATAAAATTAGGGGTGTTAAAACAACCTAATATAATAGGAAAATTAGCACTTAGAACTGTTTAGCCGGAATGTTTCCAATTACCTCCAGCCTGGGCTTCTGAAATCTTTCACAGACCTTATTTGAGTTTTTATTTTTCAATATTTTTTCAAAAAAACCCCTTCTTTTTTCATAAAGAAGACAAAAATAATTTTTCATTACATCTAGGGAAGAATATGAAAATAGTGTTTTTTCTAAATGTGTTTACTAAGATTTCAAAGAAATTTTACTCTGGATTTATTTATACATATCTTAGAGGATTTTCCCTGTTCCTGAAATGACTGTGAGACACAAAAATACTTCAGGTTTCAATCACCCATCAAGACCTGTCCATTGTCTTATGTCTCCTACTAATGTTTGAACATGTGGCACAAAATACAAAGAAAGATGCTGACAAGTCAAATTTACTATTAACTGTTTGTAGATTCACAAAAAAGTTGAATTTCTTCAAGCTTGCAAAGAATTGTCCTGCCACAGTTAAGCATAACAGAGCTGTGTAATGCTTCAGTGGTCCTGAGGTGAAAAGGTTTCTCTCAACTGGAAACCTAACCTTAAAACAAATGTGCTCAATAATTTTCTATATAAAAATCATTAAAGGACCGAAGACATCCTGTGCTGACAAGCTGGCAGCAAATATCAAAACTAAAAAGGGAAAGTGATTTCAGAAATGCAGTTCTCTAGGACACTCTTACGTTCAATTTTATTGAACAGGCTTTATATCAACCTAGTATGACTTTATTTTCTGTATATATCAGCAGATTGACAAAGTTCGGTATGTGACAAAGCCATAATAAATTTTCTTCAGAAAAAGGCCTGTGAACAAAACTTCTGTAGTGTTTAATGTGTTGATTTTCTTCTTTCTGTGTTCTTATTTTAGGATCTTTCAATTTGGGAAAGTTGTACTGCAAGGCTTAAAATTAACTAATTGACATATTTTTGAAAGATAAATCATCATAAAGGTATAACATAATATAATTTATGGTGACTTAGTATGCTGGTTTGGCTGCAATAAAGTTCATTTTCTTTCTAGTAGCTGGTATGGGGCTGTGTGTTGGATTTGTGATGAAAACACTGTTCTTAATGCAGAGATGTTTTCCCTACTGCTGAGCAGGGCTTACACTGCGTCAAGGCTTTTCCTGTTCTTCACCTCACCCCACCAGTGAGCAGGCTGGGAGGGAACAAGAAGCACAAGGAGTTGGGAGGGGGCACAGCTGGGACAGCTGGCCACAGCTGACCAAAGGGACATCCCACACCATATGACATCATGCTCAGCATATAAAGCTGGGGGAAGAAGAAGGAAGTGGGGGACATTTGGAGGTATGGTATTTGTCTTCCCAAGTAACCATTACATGTGATGGAGCCCGGCTTTCCTGGGGATGGCTGAACACCTGCCTGATGATGAGAAGTGGTGAACAAATTCCTTGTTTTGCTTTGCTTGCGTGTTCAGGTTTTACTTTATCTATTAAACTTTCTTTATATCAATGCATGAGTTTTATCACACTTACCCTTCTGAGTCTCTCCCCCATCCCAACGTGGGGGCAGGGAGCGAGTGGCTGTGTGGTACTTAGTTGTCGGCTGCGGTTAAACCGTGAAACTTAGTGGAATTATTCCTCACTCAGATCCACTGTGGTTTAGATAGGAAGCAACAAAAACCATAGATATAATGCAATAATATGAACGCAATCTTCCATCTATATAAGTAATTGTCAAACACTTGAAGTCTCTTGTTTGAAATCTGTCATACACATTTAAAATACCATGTTTATTTGTCCCACTATCTGCTATCCAGGCTTGGGGTAGTCAAGTCTCTTTATAATCTTATTTATATAAAACAAAATATTTATTTCCACTTTCAAATATATTTCCAAAATGGCTGCAACTCTTTTCCCCTATGGTACCCTTGAAAATTCATGACCTTCTGCATAAAACCAAATCAGCTATTTTTACAGCATGGGACAGTTAGAAAGGTTTTTAAATAGGGGCCCAAAATTAATAAACTTTGAGCTGTGCATTTTCTGTTGCCTACAAATATTTTAATAAGCAAAGATAGAGTTCAAGTCTTTGCCCACAAAGTGTTAGTGGCGCCTTATAGAAAACTGCTGTTATGAGGTTATTCAGAGTTCAACATGGAGTTACTCCATTGCCATTAAAAAAAATAAAAAACTGTTTCTTTCTTCTCTTAAGAAAATTTGGGGTGTGTCACATGAATATGGCAGTCGAGATTTTAGATAATGTGAAAGATATAGTATATTCAGGTACATTGATTCAGAGGTAGTTTCTGTCAGTTATACTTTGCAAGAAAGAGCTTGCCTTTCTTCATGCTAGACTGCTTCATGGTTTGTAAAACATTACTTTTAGCTGTGTCTGCTCTAGAATTTGAACTGTCTCTAGTGAGTCACATGTAATACAATAAAGTCTAGCCATAATACTACTTTTTAAACTATAAATCTACAGTCATAAATTAAGGTAAATAAGTAATATATTTGAATTAGCATAAAATCTTGGCCTTGTTCTTAAAAAAAGGGATTTTCCCCCCCTAAAAGCAGCAACAGATGGAAAGGGCAAGTGATTATATGAGACACTGAAAGAAGTCGTGCTGGAACTGGAAAATGAACTACCTCAATTTTCAGTCCCAAGCAACTTGCATATGCAGCTCTTGGCAGTGGAAGTCAGGAGCATCTAAGCCATAGTAAGCAGAGTCCCAGATTACATGGGTTGAGGCTGTTCTGCACAGGAGAGTCTGTACCACCTCTGGATTTTCAGCTCCATGCAGACTCCAGGCTGATCTCAGTAACACTGCTAGCAAGTCAATTATTTTAATTAAAAACAGTAATTGTAACTGTTTAGAAGTGTCTCAAAATGACAACCAATATCATTAAGTGGTGACTCATACACTGCAATTCTTTTGCATTGAAATGGATCACCTAAGATATAGCTATAGCTCTTACTGACTAATTTCTAAAAATCGCCAATTAAAATTTCTATATTAGATTTCTTTGATTATAACTGGCAAATATTTCTTCTTTTGCACTTCAAAATTGCAATAGTATTTACACTGATTACTTCAACTTTTTAATCTTCTCTCAGCACACATAAGTTCACTAACTTAGCACAGCTGCTTTCTGATTGTATCCTTAGTGCAGTTTTCTCCTGCAACCCTTTTTCAGACCATCCTGCTTAACATGCATAGGCTTCCCATTCTGAAGTTTCACGAAACATAAAGTTCATGGATTCAAGGACTGCACATGAGCAAATTCATATGGTAATCACACACCTTCATGAAGTCTTTTATCTAAGACACATTCATCTTATAGGCAGATGACAGCCACTGAAGAAGGCAACTTCTCTCACTTTGCAGAGAAAAGACACAGACCATTACAAAGAACAGAGTAGACCTCAGTGGGCTGAATCGTCTGGTTAGATATCTGCCTTTCCTTCTCTCTTTGCTCTGTAAAAATCTGGCTGGATGGCTGAGCTCGATGAGTTTTGGTGAATGGATTTACATCCAATTGGCAGCCAGTCACAAGTGGTGCTCCCCAGGCTCAGTATTGAGGCCCGCCCTCTTTAATACCTTTATCCCTGATCTGGATGAGTTTAGTAACTCAATCAGTTTGTAGACAACACCAAGCTGAAGGGGGGGTGGGGGGGTGGTGGTGGTGGTGGTGATGGTGTGTCTGTGGCTGTGTGTGTGGCTGTGTGTGTGGCTGTGTGGCTGTGTGTCTGTGTCTGTGTGTCTGTGTCTGTGTGTCTGTGTCTTTGTGTCTGTGTGTCTTTGTGTGTGTGTGTGTGTGTGTGTGTGTGCATGCGTGCGCGCGCGCGCGTGTGTGTGTGTGTGTGTGTAGCATTGCTCTTCCTGAGGATAGGAAGGCTCTACAGAGAGACCCGAACAGGCTGAACCAGTGGGCCGAGGCCAATTGTATGAAGTTCAACAAGGCTCAGTGCTGAGTCCTGCACTTCGGTCACAGCAACCCCATGGAGTGCTACAGGCTTGGGGAAGACTGGCTGGAAAGCTGCCTGGTGGGAAAGGAACTAGGGATCTTGGTTGATAACCGGCCGAGTATGAACTGGCAGTGTGTCCAGGTGGCCAAGAAGGCCAACAGCATCCTGGCTTGTATCAGAAACAGTGTGGCCAGCAGGACAAGGGCAGTGATTGTCCCCCTGCACTCAGCACTGGCGAGGCCGCACCTCAAATCCTGTGTTCAGGTTTGGGCCTCTCACTGCAGGAGGGATGTAGAGGTGCTGGAGTGTGTCCAGAGAAGGGCAATGAAGTTGGTGAAGGGTCTGGAGCACAGGTTTTCTGAGGAGCAGCTGGGGGAACTGGGGTTGTTTAGCTTGGAGAGGAGGAGGCTGAGAGGAGACCTTATTGCTCTCTGCAACTACCTGAAAGGAGGTTGTAGCAAGGTGGGTGTTGGTTTCTTTTCCCAATTAACAAGTGATTGGATTAAAGGAAATGGCCTCAAGTTATGCCAGTGGAGGTTTAGATTGGATATTAGAGAAAACATCTTCACCAAAAGGGTTGTCAAGCATGGGAACAGGCTGCCCAGGGAAGTGGTTGAGTCCCCATCCCTGGAGGTTTTTAAAAGATGTGTAGATGTGGTACTTGGGGGCATAGTTTAGTGGTGGATTTGGCAGTTCTTTGTTAATGGCTGGACTTGATGATCTTAAAGGTCTTTTCCAACCTAAATGATTCTGTTATTCTATGATTCTAAAAATATACCCAGAGTGGGTAGGATGATGCTGGGCATTTGTGCTCTACAGCCTTACTGGGTTTCAGAAACTCATTATTCTCTGAAGCAGTTTCACCGTCCTTTTGGACTGACAGACTGCTGTCAGTTCTCAGAAGCTGACATGGATCATACTTCAGTGCAACTAATGCACATTTTATATGTTTCAGAAAACCATTATTCTAAAGGATGGAAAGAACTATTTTGAGAACTCCCTCAGTGCTTCCTGTGCTCATCCAGCATCAGTAACTGTCAAATAGTGAAAGGTTCCCCAGTGAAATCTAAGGATGCTCTTTTTATAATATTCACATCTATAGGTATTCTGGAGAAGACTGAAGTGCATTTATATATATTCCCTATGCAATTTAACAGAAAATAAGTTGTTTCACTTTCTGGAATGTATTTGAAAATTATGCTACAATTGTTACTTAAAGGAATAAAAATAAGAAAAACCTTCCATAAATTGTACTAATTGTTTAATTTTTTTCTTTGGTAATATCTTCTGTCAAGGTCTGTCGGTTTAGTGTCCATTAATACTGTTTGGGTTTTTTTCTTTTGGGGGATGGGGAGGTCGTGTGATATTTTTTTCCTGTTAGTATGCTGCCAAAACACAAGGGAAAAGTCTAGTGGAAAAATTTATGATAGAAGAAACCACTATGTATAGTTTTCCTCCGTTCTTCAGATATATATATTTTTTTGCTTTATATCTTTGAACATATTTGTGTAGTTCAGGTAAAGATTATGCATGATCAATGAAATCATAAAAACAGCTGCTACAAGCCAGCCAATAATACTGATTAGTAAATTAAAAGTCCTATGTTAAATAAAATCATGCCCCACGGTTTTGAGTACTCTGGGTCTTCAAGAAAAGCTCAACAGAAATAAAACAGTTGTATCCTGAAGAATCTCTATGTTTTCTCTACAGCTGGAGATTGCACTTACATCACCTAAGTGTTAAAATAAAGAGTGCTTGCATGTTGGGATGCCAGAAAAAAGCAGGAGATTCAACTAATTATGAAAAGTAGCCAAGAGAAATGGTTTTGGACTTACTTTATGATTTATATTCTACTACTGTATCTGTTTCTCCAGTACACAGGCTACCTCTGATGAGGAGTTTGGCTTTGAAAATTTGAAATGGTAAGAGAAAAAGCCATCTGCATGTGCCTCTGGGGTTGTGTTTCTCAAAAAGCAAGGAACAGCAATAGGCTACAGCTTTATATCAAAAGCCAGGATAGGAAGGAATCATGTCAATTGTACCTTAGTGAAGTCCTGCCTGTGAGGCCCAGAACATGGCTGAGGATTTATTTTCTACCTCTTTTTACCTTCTAACTTATTGGGCAGGTGGTGTACTTAGGAAAGGCATTCCACATCCAGTCTGAAAAGCAGGCAGCAGCTAAAAATCACCTAAGCACACTAATGATAAATTTAAAAGTGACTGAATATAGGCATGAAATCTAATGATTTTAAAATAATGTTTTTAAAGCAATAGTCAATGTAGGATATGATAAAAATACAAAACCCAGCTAAAATCCTATAGGAAAAGATTTCACAGCATGAGCAGAGTAGTTCCAAGGTGAGAAATGGAGACTTTAACTTCCAGCATCTTATTCTCAAACCACTGGTTAGAGAAAACATGTGATAATGTATTTGAGGACCTAGATCTTCAAGGACAGAGGGTCGCTTGGTTCCCTGGAAATCAAAGGAACTGAATGGTTGAATAACTCTGAGTAGTTGCAGCACCAAAATTTAAAACTGTGATCCCACTTTGTTATAGCTATGTAGCTCTATTTACTTGGGGAGAGCTACCACTAAGTGAGAATAGGTAAAGCACATCTGCCATGATCCTAGCATCTTAAAAATAGAAGAGAAATTATTTTCTTAAGCATCTTCCACACCATTTACCTAATGGCAATACAAAGTTATCCAGAGAGATTAAGAATTAGACTGGGGGAGGAACAAAGCACTTTTTTCTAACATATCTTCCTCTACCAGAGATCATAGCCTGAAGCAACTTAGCTCAAAAATCAGCATAAAACAACTCTCTGGAAAAGTTGTCTGATAAAATATTGGATCTAAGCTCCTCCCCCCCATTAAGGTTTCTAACCTCTATATTGATGTAAAGTCACACATGCCTGACTTTAATAACCCAGAATTTAGAAAATATACACAGGAGACAGAAAGTATTGATATGATAGGGAGCTCCTCATCAACATGCACCTTGATCTACTGAACTAAAGCTGACAGCCAGTCAGCTGCAACGATTCAGCTGTACTTCCCTGTAAAATACAGAAGCAATGAGTATTAGGCCCATCAACAGACCATACTAACTTGGCTGTCATTTGGCCCATTTCCCACTGCAGACTCCAAATATTATTCACCCTGGAGGCTTTCAGGATCTGTCTGATGTTTTTCTTTGTACCCCTGTACAATGGAGGTTTCAGAAAGGATTATTTTAACTTGATAATCTGAAAAGTGATCTAATAGGGGACAGCTGTGGCATCTGAGTCCCAGGGCTATTTATTGCCAATTAGTATGAATTTTAAACATATTGCCTTCATTCTTTACTTGACCTGTCCTTAAATAAAGGACAACACTCTGCAGGGGGTGGGTGGGAAATGAGTTTATGATAAGGACCACTGAAATGAACCTAAACAGAAAGACTATGAGGAAACTTCAAGATTAATTAGTGAAAGACTAAGGATAATGAACCTTTGTTATGTGAAGACAATTGATAATAAAACCAATATTTGATCATTTAAAGTACCCTAAGGGATAATACAGCAAAAATGCAAACTGTCAGACTTAAACCATGCATTACAGTTATAACCATAACTGTATAAGCCACTCTGGGGTTTTATTTTTATTTGCTTTTTAAAGAAACCTTATGCTTTCAGAAAGTAGAGTCTTAAAAGCCGTCTGTGGGAAGGTTAGCTATGAGATAAGAAGCTCAGTATCTCATATTGTACCACTTAGGAGCCAAGGATGTGAGAAGAGTAGGCAGCACCACTGCAGTGGCAGTGCTTGTGCCTGGACACTGCAGAGCGGTATCTGAGACCATAGTTTGGTTTCCGTGCTTAGAATGCAAAATACTTTCTGTGGCTATACAGGGACAGAGAAGAAAAATTACATCTTTGTTATGGTAATGTAATGTCCAAGTGCCTTATTTCTATGGCTTTGACAACAGCAACAACAACAAAATAAATTGAGCAGTCTTAGTATGCTTAAAGAGTATTTGAAGTAACATGATATTGAAGTGTCATATGAAGTCCATTAAATATTGCGTGCCATCAAATACATATGTTCATCCTAGAGAGTGTTTGATCCAAGGTTCTGAAATATACTATATTTTAAAAAGAACAGTGACATCACAACATTGATTCCACACATGAATCATCAATATATTGATGAACGGAAGCAGAGGTCGCTCAGCTTCTTGTATTCTCTTAGAGAAGTCTGAAACACAGAAAAATAATATGCAGGTGAGGTCAGCCAGAGAATCAGAAAAGGCTTTAGGCATTAGTTTAAGTTACTTATAAAGTATTTAACATAAGACCAGTATATCATACATAACGTCTGTAATAAGATGCTCCAAATGGTTACTCCAAAAGCATACAAATTTACTCAACACTACAGAGACATCTTCTGGGGACAACTACCTGTTGCAGAAAAAGGTTACAAAAGGTCATGGGAGAAATACTAAATTACAGTGAATACTGTTTATATTCATATACTTCTAAAATGATTTGTAAATAAGTGAAAACTTCCTTCATTTTGGATTTTAATGTTCTCACATGCAATGTTAGCATAATTTAGTAAGAGAAATTTCAGTGAGGTCTCCCAAGAAATGTGTTTTACATGGAGTTCTTTTAGAATTCCATACTATTGGGAATGATATATAGAGATCTTAATTTGATGACTAAACAGGTCCAGAAGTCCTGTATAGAGTATTTAGTTACAGTGCTGCAACATAAAAGAAAAGAAACTCAAAACCAGAGAACGGAGCCAGTATGAATCTGAGTAAGGAAAATTGAACTTCCAGATTGGCAGGATGATCAAGCAGAAAGAAGGGTGTCATTTGGGATGAAGGGAATGGTCCACTCTCTTAAAAGAATGCTGATATATCTACTTCTGACACAGGTGTGTATACAATATCCTGGAAATTAAGGTGCACAGAGTATAAGTGTGTTAGTACTCTGAACACTGAAACATATAGCTCAGTAATGAAGATTTTGGGGAAAAACAAAGTAATCAAAAGTGTAATATGGAACACTTTTTTTTTTTTTTTAAAAAAAAAGGTCCCTTTTTACACACATTTTGAAAAAAATGTTTATTTCTTGATCATATTATACTTTTCACTTAGTGGTTGGAATAAATCAGAGCCATATCCTAGAGAGTTCTGGCATTTTAGAACCCTGGATATTTATTTAAGAAACTGGATGGTTTGCAAATAATAAAATAACAACTTAATGGAAGAAAGATTAAGCAGGAAGTTGGAGTTTTCTGAGAACTGGGATTTGTCCCTGTTTCTCTGGTGGACCTCTGTGCACACAGCATGGTCAGAGTCCTAGAACTGCTCATTCTGGAAGGGACCTCAGTAGGTCTCTAATGCAGCCGTCCAGGTTGGCTCATATAGGTTCCTCTGGGCTTTATCTGTTCAGGCCTTGAAAACCTCCAGGGATGGAGTCTGTCTGGGCAAGTTGTTACAATAATAGTTTTCCTGAGGAAGAATTTCTCCTTTTATCCAGTCTGAAACCTCTTTTTTCAACTTGGACTCTTTGCCTGTTGCCTTTAACAATACACCACTATGAAAAGCCTGGTTGCATCTTCTTGAAGACCTCCCTATAAGATCTGGAGTGGCTGTGAATTGCCCCTAAAGCCATCTCTGTCCCAGTCTGGACAAGACCTGTTGCCCCAGCTTCTCTCATGGGGCAGCCACTCCAGCCTCAAACCACCCTGGTTTTCACTCACAAATTTCACTCACTGAAATTTGTCAATTTCCTTCCTCTACTGGGGGTCCTTAGCAAGGTACAGATTTATCTAATGAATGCTGAGTGAAAGGAGACAATAATTTTCCTTGATTTCCTGGCTCCTGCTGATGTAGCCCTGGGTGCTGTTGGCTTTCTCTGTGTCCAGGGCTCACTGCTGGCTCAGGTTTATGTTGCTTCTCACCAGAACACCCAGCTCCTTTCTCAGAGTTGCTCCTCAGCCAGTCAGTGCCAGGTGTGTAGCACCACAGAGGATTATTCCTTTCAAGGTGCAAGACTTTGCGGTTGTCCTTCTTCAGTCTGATAAGGTTCCTGTAATGTCCATTTTTCCCCTTTTGTGCAGGTCCCCCTGTGAGGCAGCCCTTCTCTCAAGCATATTGACTGGTGGCCCTATGGTGGTGTCATATGCAAACTTGATAAGAGTGTCCTCTGTCACCACTGGTAATGATGTTAAGCAGGACAGGTCACAGGACTGGGCTGTGCCGTATCATGCTTGCCACTGTCACCAGCCAGAGAACTGCCCATTAATCATGGCCCTCTGTGCCCAATCATCCAAACAATTGTTTTCCAGACTCATTATCCACTCATCATTACTGCAATATCTCATCTTGGGTTAAAGAATATTACAGGAGATGATGTCAAAACCCTTGCTAAAGTCAAGATAAATGACACCTACTGCTCTCCCTCTGTTCACAAATCCAGTCATTTTATAATAAAAGGCAAAAAGGTTGGTCAGACAAGATTCATCCCTGGAAAATCTTTATAACTTCTCCCCAAAACCTTTGTCTCATTCACATGTGCAGAAGTGCATTCCAAGATTTTCAGGGTTTTCATGAAGGTTACTTCACATGTTTTCTAGGGATGGAAGGGAGGCTGACCAATGTGTAATTGTCTAGGTCATCTTTTTGGTTTCTCTCATTTTTATTTTGCAGGTTTGTAGTCGGATTATTTGTCTTATGCCATTTGTTCTTAGTGGTTTTGTTTTCCTCTGAAATTTCCTTTTAAACTAAACCAATGTATTCTTAAATTAGAAAATCCAATAAAAGATCCATGCACTATTTAAATGTTATTACAGAATGATTCCTTGTTTATTGCTGCTTCCACTCAGAAGAAATTGGTCACCAGGTGACAAAGCTGTAAACATTTTTCTTTTCATTGACAGAACTCCTTCCTCTGAATTAGATGATTAACTGCAGTTGGTGACTGTAAAGACCTGTACATTTCTTTCCAAACTATCTTTGGGCAAAGAAATGCCTGCTGAAAACCTTTATGATTCTTTAAAGTACACACAATCTAATTAAAATATTTTGATTCAGTATGTCATGAATTGTTATTAAAAATAGAAACAAAGAAAGCCTATCTTTAAGGCTTGTATTTTTGTTCAATGAAAAGAATGACCTCACCATATGCTCCCTTAATTTCTTATGAAGGCAGAAAAAGATATTCACAGGACTTGTTACTTTAATGAAGATTCTGAAAACTGTTTATTGTTGGACCACCAAGAAAGCGTCCAAGGAGTATACTTTTGAAATGATGAAAATGTAATGAGTCAACTCCTGAAACTTACATAAAGCTATTCTCTTTTTTTTCCAAGTGCACACAGGTATGGGAAATCTGCCAAAGAACAAAATGCAGGGATTGGGATAAATAAAATTGAATTTACTAATCCTAAAACCTGTTCCTTTTTCATTTAATTTTTCCTGTCCCAGACATATATATCTCTTTTCTCACCTTTCAATTTGTAATTTTTATTCTTTTTTTATCACAGCTATGTCTTTTCCTCCTCTTGTGCTTAGATGTAATTCTTCTCTCCCTTCCATGCTACTGTCCCATCTCTCAAACATGTTTCCTTTTCTGTTTTTATTGCCTTATCCCCTTTCTCTTGCCCTTCATTTTCTTCTATACCCCTCCTAGTTCCTTTTGCCAACAGCACTCCAAGCTCTGCTATCTTCTGTGGCTATGCTTCCCTCTTCTCCTTTTATACTCATGTTACCCAACTCAAATATTCAGGCAATGCCATATGTAGCTATGACATGCACATTAAGGAAGGAATGACTGGAAACTGTGAGCAAAGTTGATTCTTATCCACAACAATCTGGATAAACAGAAGAGCGTTTTTAAAGAAGAAATGCTAGAGTGATTCTATTTAAGCCTAAAAGTTTAATGAAAAACATGTTAAAATAAGGTAGCTAATTTGAAGCTCTGTAAAACTTTGAAGCTTTACAAAAAATCCTGCCTAATTTTTCTGAAGTGCAGTGGCTAAAACTGAAACATATCCTCATTCCCAAAGAGGTGTTTTACACAGAGCACAAAATATGTATGTGAATGTATCCTCCATTTTTTTCATATATCAGTTTACAGCTAGAGCATTTCCATTGCTTTCCCCCTTCCTAACATAAAAAATCAAGAGTTTTCAATAACTTCTTTTTTACTTTTTCTATAGAATAAAAATTCTTTAAAATCATCCCAGATAATTTCTTAAACTGGCAAATACTTCGGAAATATTTATTGCAATCATGACTTTAGTTAGAAAATAATATATATTATATGTATATATATAAAATGTACATTATTATTGTTTGTATAAAATTATCGAGAACTAAAAGGTAATTGGCAGAAGTGGCTCAATGAGGCAACCAAGTCAGGTAAAGTCATCTGACACTGAGCTAGAATTTCAAAAAGTTTCAGGGCCTGAATCTATTCCCAAGAGCACCTGTGTTAGGTTATAGTGGCATTTAGTTTCAGGTTTAGCTAAAATTAGATAAACCTTATTCTTTTAAAAACTGTACTACATAATTTCAATGACCAGAATATTTTAATTTGTATAGTATGTAGACCAGGGACAAATTATGCCCAAAGTTATGTCAATTATAAGAACAATCAGCAGCTTAACTTGGATAAGAGTTATGTTAAAATCTGTGTTCAGTCACACTCCAAATAGACTTAAATGTCTCATCTTGTATCCCTTCACTCAGTAGAAGAGATGTAAATGGTGCAGGTGCAAACAATTACACTACTTGTCCTTCTGCCAAACCAGCATCTAAAACATGACTGAAGATTACACACATCATTACAAAAATAGCTGGATTTTTTTTTCTTCGTTAATATTCATTTTTCCAATGTAAGCACTTCAGCTATCACAAAGCATTTAAAAAAATGGAGGGGAGAGAGCGACAAGCTCAAAGATTTATCAGACGTAAATCATAAAGAAAGTGCCTCAAATGGTGAAGAAAAATCTTTGAAAAGGATTTGATAGAGGCTCAGTGTCCAGATGAGGATCAGTGAAAAATGGTGTCCCTCAGGGGTTCATACTGGGACCAGTACTGTTTAGGATCTTCATCAATGACTGTCATGGTTTAACCTCAACCAGCAACTAAGTACCATGCAGCCACTCACTCACTCCCCCCAGTGGGATGGGGAGGAGAATCAGAAAAAGGTAAACCCCATGAGTTAAGAACAGTTTAATAATTAAAATAAAGTAGTAATAATAATAACAACAACAACAATAGTAATAGTAATTAATAGTAATAATAATAGTAATAGTAGTAATAGTAATAGCAATAGCAATAGCAATAGCAATAGCAATAGCAATAGCAATAGTAATAGTAATAGTAATAATAATGAAGAGGAAAGGGAGAGAGAGAGGAATAAAATCCAAGGGAAATTTTAAAAAACAAGTGAATCACAGTATAATTGCTCACCACCCACTGACCAATGCCAGCCAGTCCCTGAGCAGTGATCAGTGGGCCCCAGCCAACTCCCCCCCAGTTTATACATTCAGCATGATGTTCTATAGTGTGGAATATCCCTTTGACCAGTTCAGGTCAAGTGTCCTGGCTCTTCTCCCTCCCAGCTCCCTGTGCCCCTGCTCACTGACAAAGCATGGGAAACCTGAAAAGTCCTTATTTAGAGAAGCACTACTTAGCAACAACTAAAACATCAGTGTGTTTTCAACATTACTCTCATACTAAATCCAAAACACGGCACTGTACTGGCTACTAGGAAGAAAATTAACTCTATGCCAGCTGAAACAAAGACAATGACATAGACAGTGAGATCTAGCGCACCCTCAGCAAGTTTGCAGATGACACCAAGCTGGGTGGTGTGGTTGGCACGACTGAGAGACAGGATACCACCCAGAGGGAATTGTAGAAGCTCAAGAAGTGAGACCATGTATATCTCATGAGGTTCAACAAGGTCAAGTGCAAGGTGCTGCACCAGGACTGGGGCAAGCCCCAGTATCAATAATGGCTGGGGGATAAATGGATTAAGAGCAGTCATGGGGAGGAGGACTTGAGGATATCAGAGGGTGAAAAGCCAGACACGAGGCAACAATATGTGCTTACATTCCCGTGTCCTGGTTTCAGCTGGGATAGAGATAATTTTCTTCATAGTAGCTGGTTCAGTGCTGTGTTTGGGATTTGGTGTGAGAACAATGCTGACAGCACACTGATGGTTTTAGTTGTTGCTGGGTAGTGTTTATGGCAAGTCAAGGACTTTTCAGTTTCTCAGGCCCTGCCAGTGAGAGGGCTGGAGGGGCATGGGACATTGGGAGGGGACACAGCCAGGACAGGTGACCTGTAGCCAAAGGGACACTCCATACCATTGAATGTCATGTTGAGTACGTAAGCTGGGGGAGGAAGAAGGAAGTGGGGGGATGTTCAGAGTTATGACATTTGTTTTCCCAAGTAACCATTACACATGACAAAGCCCAGCTTTCCTAGGGATGGCTGAACACCTGCCTGATGATGGGAAGTGGTGAATGAATTCCCAGTTTTGCTTTGTTTGAGTGTGTGGCTTTTGCCTTATCTATTAAACGGTCTTTTTCTCAGCACACAAGTTTTCTAACTTTTACTCTTCTGATTCTTTCCTGCATCCCACCGTGGGGCAAGTGAGTGAGCAGCTGCATGGAGCTTAGCTACCAGCCAAGTTTAAACCATGACACCCAAAAAGCCATCCATATGCTGGGTTACATCAGAAGAATGGCCAGTAGATTGAGGAAGGTGATTCTGCCCCTTCACTTTGCTCTCATGAGACACAACCTGCAGTACTGTGTCCAGCTCTGTGGTCCTGAGCACAGGAAAGACATGGACCTGTTGGAGCAGGTCCAGAAGAGGGACACAAAAATCATCAGAGAGTTGGAACACCTCTCCTGTGAAGAAAGGCTGAGAGAGCTGAGGTTTTTCAGCCTGGAGAATAGAAGGCTCTGGAAAGACCATATTGCAACCTTCCAATACCTAAAGGGGGCTTACAAGAAAGGTGAGGACAGACTTTTTAGTAGGGCCTGTTGTGGTAGGACAAGGGGTAATGGTTTTAAACTAAAAAAAAAAGGTATATTTAGACTTCTAGTCTTTAAAATGAGGGTGGTGAAACATTGGAACCGGTTGCCCAGAGAGGTAGTAGATGCCTCATCCCTGGGAACATTCAAGGTCAGTCTGGAAAGCGCTCTGAGCAACCTGATTGAGGTGAAGATGTCCCTGCTAGTTCCAGAGTGGGTTGGACTAGATGAGCTTTAAAAGTCCCTTACAACCCAAAGTATTTTATGATTCTATAATTCTATATTTGTTAACACTTATTTTTCACTAGATGTCTCATGACTAAGAAATAAGGTGACATTTCAGACAGCCCAGTTAATAGCTATAGTAGAATAGCAATATCCTGAGTTCTGAAGTAACTTTGGACTCAACTTTGTTTTCAGGAAGATCATGACACTGGGATTGTTTCATAGCCATATGAGATTGAAGTTGTCAAGCCAGAACAGTTTGATGTCTCAGAATCATGTCTCTCTTTGCTTCATATATAGACCATATATGTATGTCCTGACATGAACAAAATCATGGTATAAAATATACCTTCTAATATGTAAAGCACCAACACAATTTCATAGAACATCTTATTGCCTGATTAAACTGCAAAATGTTTGTTATTCCACTTTTTTTTGCTTAATGCTTATATCATGCACATGAACAGTGTTAAATATAGAGCAACAACCCTGCATCACATAAGTTGCCTGAAGATGTTTATTCAGTGAAAACTCTGTCTTGTCAAAGTATTTTTATGATTGTTTTGCTGGCTTTTTCCTCCATGATACATGAGTCACGTTATTTTCTCCTTCAAAACCTCTGGGGTTTTGTTCCACATCCTTTAAATTTGTTTTTCTAAAGAAGTTATTTTATATATGAACAAATTTAGGATTAATTTTGATTTATGCATCATAATTAAACCTTTGGGATTGCTGTAATTAAGATACACGAATTGAAAGTTCAATTGCTTTGATCTTAGTGCACTTCACCTGTTTATGATGTCAGCAGAATTCTGTAACTACATTAAATAGTTTCTGAACTATCAGCTCCATTTTATGACACTTTTTAGTACTTAAAACCTCTCCCAAACCCAAAAACAAAACAACAAGAAAAAAGACAAGAAAACAAACCCAACCAAAAACCCGCACCCTCCACTGGTATTAAAGAAACTGGTCTCAAACAGCATGACATTGATAACCATATTTTTCAAATATATGTACATTAATTAATCGCAGACTCATAGAATGTTTTGGGTTGAACATTAAAGACCAACTACTCCAAGTCCCCTGCCATGGACAGGGGCATTGTTCACTAGATCAAAGTGCTCAAAGCCCCATCCAGCCTGACCTTGAACACTTCCAACGATGGGGCATTCACAGCTTCTCCAGACAGCCTGTTCCATGTCTCACCACCCTCATTGTAAAAAATTACACCCATAATAGCCTACTTAAATCTATCTCCCAGATTAAAAACAGTGCCTCTTGTCCTGTCACTACAGGCCTTGGTTAAAAGAAGCTCTCTCCATCTTTCCTGTAAAGATCCCTTTGTATATTGAAAGGGCACAATAAGGTCTCCTCAGAGCCTTCCCTTCTCCAGACTGAACAGCCACAACTCTCTCAGCCTTTCTTCATAGCAGAGGTGTTCCAGCCTTCCGACTTTTTTTGCGGCCCTCCTCTGGACCTGCTCAAAGAGGTCCATGTCTTTCTTGTACTGGCAACCCCAGAGCGGGATGCAGTACTCCAGGTGGGTTCTCCTGAGAACAGAGTACAGGAGGAGAATCACCTCCATTGGGCTGGCTGCGTTGGCCACACTTCCTTTTATGCAGCCTAGGATACAATTGGATTTTTGGGCTGCAAACACACATTGCCAGCTCATATTCATCCAACCAATTCCTGAGTCATCTGTAAGTCCATCAAGCCCATATCGCTCCGGTTGAGTAGCAATAATATTGTGGAGGTCAAACCAAAGGCCTTACAGAAGTCCAGGTACATGACATCTGCAGCTCCTCCTTTGTCCACTGTTGCAGTCAGTCCATTGTAAAATGCCACTAGTTTAATCAGGCACAATTTGCCCTTGACGAAGCCATGTTGTCTTTCTCAAATCACCTCCCTGCACTTCATATGTTTCAAAAAGTCTTTTCCATGATCTTACCAGGCACAGAGGTGAAGCTGACTGGTTGGTAGTTCCCAGGGTCCTCCTTTCTACCCTTTTTAAAAATGGATGTAATGTTTCCCTTTTTTACAGTCATTGAGGACTTCACCTGACTCCCATGACTTTCCAAATATGATGGAGAGCAGCTTGGCAACTACATCTGCCAATTTTCTCTAGGACCCTGGATGCATCTCCTGAGGTCCCATGGACTTAGGCATTTTCAGGTTCTCATACCTGATCTTCTCCTACAATGAGAAGGACTTCATTCTCCCAGTCCTTGTCTTGAGGTTCAAGGATTGAGACATGTGGGAAGATAGATTACTATTGAAAACTGAGGCCAAAAAAAAAAAAAAAGAGTACTTCACTCTTCTTCATGTCGGTTGTCACCAGCTCTCCTGTCATATTTACTGGGAGGTATACATTTTCTTTAATCTTCCTTTTCTGACTGATGTACCTGTAAAAGCCCATCTTTCTATTTTTCACATCCCTTGCCAAATTTAGCTCCAGCCATGCCTTAGCTTTTCTGATCCCATCCCTATACATATGGGCAGTGTCCCTATGTTCTTCCAATACCCATCCCTGGTTCCACTGCCTGTGCATTTCCTTCTTACATTTTAAGTTGACCAGGAGGTTCTTACTGAGACCTGCTGGTCTTAAATATGATTACAAAAATTCTACAGTACTTCACATTCTATTCATAAATGAGAACTATTTCAAAGTGCTTTTTTCTCACTCTGACTTAGCTTTACCACAGAACCTATCCTGAACTGGGCACACTTCCCCAAATAAACTATGCAATACATTCAGCTTTTCCATCCTTATGTCTTTTCTTTGTTTGGTTGTTTGTTTGTTTGTTTTGTTGTTTGGGTTTTTTTTTTAATTCTGAATTCTTTTATTGTCTAATCAAAACATCTTTTAGTCAACTGGAAAGCACAGCCTGTAAAGTGACACACTTAAAAGAGTTTAATACGCAAACCCTTGGGCTCCTTTCCTCAAAAAGGTTATCTATCATTAATTTTGTATAAACTTCACTTGGAAAAAGATCCAGAATGTACTTTCCAGAATAAAGTAGAGTACATTTCTTTTTTTAAATATTGATTTTATACTTCTTTGCAAAGAGGCCAACTTGCCATTTGATCTGAGTTCAGGAGACTTCAATTAAACCCTGAGGCCATCAGGTCTTCAATCCAGTTCTGCATTCCCTAATACAGTGATGTGATGTAGTAACAGAAGCACAGAAATGTTTCCCTACCCTTCAGAAAAAAAAAAAAAAAAAAAAAAAAAAAAAGAGAAAAAAAAAAGAAAAAGACTAGTTAAAAAAGCATTCCTAGTATTCCTCAAAATCTAGAGGAACACAATTTAAAGGCAGCCAACTTATAGGAAAACTCATAAATAAGTAATGTCAAACAGTTTCCATTGTGCTGCCTTTAGTGACTGTAATCTTCTCTGCCTTGTCTTCTCACAAGCCACAGCCTGAAAGCTGTTAAATATAGAACTTTAGGTGGTGACTAGTGTCATTGTGTTGTGATATTGCACATTCAGAAATCAGTGTCAGATCTACAAGATCCCCAAGATCCCATAAAATTTGTCTGAAATCTAAAAGAACAGTAGTGGTCAAACTCTGGTGTCAAATATCACTTCAGGTTTTTAAATATGCTTTTATTGTCCTTGATGTTAAATGTATTTTATAGCCTACAGGACACAGCCAGAAAGTATGAGAAAACACACTAAAATAAAAGAGAATAAGCCATTACACTCCTTCATTAAAACCCAAAATATTATTACACTCCCACATTCCTGTTGAAACTATAGTGGGGATACACAAAAATAAAAGATGCTCCCAGAAACAGTAATCAGATTGTGAATGGTTAATTAACTAGAAAGGAGCTGCAGCTGGTGGTAAATGTGAACTTCAGTAACAGTTTGGCCAGCTTTACTGAATATATGGTTATACTTTACATATTGGGAGTACTTTCTGTCTGACTGATGGTCTTTGAAATTCCAGTATTTTCAATTAATATAAAGTGAAATACTACAGTATCTCTTTTAAGACATTGAAATTTCATTAAGTTTTCATATAGGTTTTTTTTTCTATTAATTTAATTACTTAGATATATGAATTTAAAAAAAGAAATTATAAGAGTCTGGTAAATAAGAAATGCAAAATGAAGCTCTCGAAGAATTATAGTGTATTATTTGGTACAACTTAGGATAACCATTTTTTCTTGCTATGGATATACCCAAAAGAAAAGCAAATCCTACTGTAACTGAGGGTGAACATAATGGCAGTGTTCCCTTTCTGACCAAATAATAATAATGCACCATGTAATAACTCATGGATAATTCGTGGCAAACTTCTTGCAAGTAACCCTTTCTAAATCCCACTCCTTTGCTTGTCATACAGCAAAGTACTAAAGCTTTGCTGTTCACTACTTCCTCTGTGAATAAAATCCCGACACTTAAATTCTGCAACTCATAACAACTGCTGCAGAATCCCACTGAGAACCCACACAGAGAGCTTCAATAATAAAAAGTAATCAGGCCTATTAATTTTTTGCTGTGTTGTTATAACCCTATCTATGATAAACCCTGAATGTTTTTCCCAACATTAATTTTCCCAGCATTATTTTTCTCTTCAGCAGATACATTGGTATTTTAAATCAATGCTAACTTTATTGCAATGATAAACTAATAATTCAAAATGAACTTTCTCACAGTATATCCAAAATAGAAAATGTTCTTTTCAAAAAAGTACTATTAGGATTTGTTTGCTGCTACTTACAGAAGTGACATGTGGTTGTTGTTATACACTTTGTGTATGTACTTTTAAAAATAACTACAAGTTCATCTGAAATGTCACTTTAAATGAACCTTCTTTTAAAAATATAAGGAACGCTTATCACTTGAAGATCAATTCCTTTTAAAGATATGTTGGATTAAATCCTGGTAACAGGGTCTTTTGTTTTTTTTTTTTTTTTTTTTTTTTTTCCTTAGTAGGTAGTAACTTCCAGAAGCTTAGTGGAAAGGTTTTATGAGTGAAACCTCATTTTAGGAAAAAAAATGGAACTGTCAAAATGGAATATACAATAACAAAAAATGAAAAGTCAAAACTTGTAGGCTTCACTGCATTGAAACTCAGCAGAGCTATTCAAATGTTCTTGGTTTCTGCTCTTAGTTTGTGAGCCATACTGCCACAATATTAAGAAACTTTGGAAATAAAATTTGCTCTGATCCAATAAAAGACTGCCTGTTTGGTTTCTTGTAATTATTTGAACAATAACTTAACCTGAAATACAGGACTTAGCATGTGACACTCAGCTCAACTCTTTGTTATGTTATGATCAAAGCATCTTTAATAGTTACTTTTCGCTAGTATGCAAGTTTTCCTATCGTATCTACCCACAAAGGGCTAGGAATTGCATTTGGCTTGTCATTTTAACAGCTAAACAGTATCCAAGTGTCTCCAAACATGCTCGCAGAGGGGCAGTAATCTTCTTTTGTGTTGGCCTATACTTACTGCTTCAGCAACAAGTAAATCATGACTGTGAGCAAAACGTTTTGGTTCTGCTAATCCCTTTGCTCTTTCTGAAGACATTTGGGTGGAAAGGTTGGGAAAATTGTTACTTTTTTCCTGGCCCTCAGCCAAAAGATTTTTACATACATTTTGTCTTAGGTCAAAGCACAAGCTGGTTTCAGTTTGCTGTGAGACAGAACACTCAAGGAAAAAGAGACAGGACAGAACCACGTGCACACATTGATAAATTGGTATCTGAGAAAAACAAATGTTTTCTCCCTTTCTTTCTCTAACTGTTCCACCTATGGTACATCACAACTCAGGAAATTATATCACAGTTTTCACCCTACACCAAATCTGAGACTTCTAAGCATACTCACTTTTCTGAAGTAAGTGCTTCTCTGTGCCAAACCACACCAGTGGGGAGAGTCAAAAGCCTAAAAAGCTGATTTCCAGATTTAAAAATAGTAATCTTACCAAAATCTTTTCAAAAGTATTGTCTACTGTTAACAAAATCATATTTTTAAGCTAGACATAACCCTGGTCTGTCCTCTGTTACATCTTAAAATCCTAGGCTGTCTGTTCATTAGTTATGTAGAGCTCCAATATGCACATAAAATAAATGGCTAGAAAAGGCCATTGAAACAGTGAATCAAACTGTGGACTAAGTGGTACTTTCTCAGGTATTACTGAAATTCACAAATACAACAAGTAAAAAATATATATAATTGCTTGACCTTGAACAGTAGTGCATAAAATATACTAAACTTTTTACTGTGACAAATCTAATAAAGTATTCTTAATATGTATAGTGTTTGGCATTGGCTCTTTGAAACCATCCAGTTTTGCAGGTTATGCTGTACCTTTGATAAAGATCCCTTAAGGTATTTTTGTCCGCACCTGAGAAATTAATTTTTAGTCAAATGAGCTCAAAATTATACAACAGAAAAATCTTCTTCAGTAACCTATAAACCAACAAGATGAATTAGATAAATGTCCAAGACTGAAAGTTAGCAACAGTTTCCTTGGAGAACTCTACATAAAATCATAAAGCTTGAACTACTCATTAAACAGATACAGTTACAAGAAAATGCAGGCCACACAGAGAGATATACAGGTATTTTCCATTTGTAATGCCACTAAAATAATGCTTTTGTGCTTCCTCTACATACATAGGAAAAGAGAAAACTTCAGGAGTCAGTTTACAAGGGATTACTGTAGATTTCAGTATTTTAGAGGCTGAGGATAGTATATTATAGCAACTGAGAAAAAAACTAAGCTTCTTGAGTTTGTAGCTTCCTCTTGGTAAAAATAGGATTGTATAGGTGGCATACAAGATCTTCTTCATCTTGAAAATTGCTTCACTTCTTGATCCCCAAAAGTGTAGGTCTGGTAATTCATGGGATGCTCTGTATTGCCTTTCTGTTCTGCTTTCGTTTCTACTCACAAAATGACTGAATGGAGAGATGAATAGAGATAATTTTTATATTACTGAGGGAAGTATAGAATGTGTTTGGATTATATCCTGGTCTTATTCCAGAGTGACACACAGGACTAATATTTTATATAGGAATCAGGTTTTATGTAAATTCTGAATGTATCTGGAAAGGAACAACTAAGTTACTCTAAATGTGTACAGCATGGATCTTTGAATGCAGAGATTTTCCTTAGGGACAGTGAAAATTTTTATACTTCAAATACTTCAAGTAGGTTTTCTCCCAAATTCTTTCTTGTGGCATTTCTAATTGATTTATCTTAATAAACTTAAATCCGCTTTTTGACAGCCTTACCATATGTATAAATACAACCATATCTAATGTGGCCTCCAGGTCCCTGATCTTTTTTTTCTGTCTCTTGTCACTCCATCATTATTTTCTCAAGTGGCGGTTCAGTTTTTAGACATAGCAAGAACAGGCCTTGTGGATGCAGCTGGTTTGAAATCAAAGAGAAAAAGTACAGCTACAAATGCAGAAGGAAGGAAATTTAAAATGCTGTTCTACCACAGTATCTAAACCGGCTGCATTAATTATAGCCAGTGGGGGGAAATATCATTTAAAAATTATATACTGTACATGATGTCATACCAAAACATATACTGTTTGTTGTATGCATCTATTGAACTTTTCTAAATCACTGAAAATAAATATAAATGATGTTGTTTTCACAACATTAATGAAGATTTGAAATCTTTGGCAATTTATGAGCTTGCTTCTCTTCTTTCTTTTTTGTCTCATAAATCTTGCTGAGGAAGATGTAGTTACTTCAATACATTGTTGATTTTTATACCATCTTTTGGCCTCAGGATAATGAGTTACAAAAATTATATTGATCTCATACCAGCTAGGTAAATCTTCCATGACCTTGTATTTTCTTTGCTTCCCCCCCACCCCTGCCCTCTTTTGTTTGCTTTATTAGTTTCTCTAATATGTCCTAGACTAAGCTTCTTTTTGTATACAAATGATTCAGGCAGAATGAATATAAAAAACACATGTAACTTATATGTCGTATTGCAATAAATTTCTCTGTACCAGTCCACTAAGTTCAAGCAAGCTCAATTACTCAGTTCTTCAATTATATTCTTATCTTTGTATTGATGTTCCTTCACTCCCATCCTTTATTTTTTTCTTGAATGAACTTTAGGAAATAGAATAAAAGGACTATCATAATCCCAGCCTGCATATTATTCTTGCTTTGAACTTCAAGAGTCATTCTGCAACCTTGAATTCCCTCCAAGATGGATGGAAATCATGCTATTCCTCTTGATAAAGATATTACTGAGGGACAGAACATGTATTATTGCCCATAGTCATAAAACAAACATTTGCCTTGCCACTGTATTTCCATTGCCAGACCTTTTGCTTTTTGTGTCAAATCTGCATAAGGGTTGCAGGACTTCGCAGTGATAGCATGAGCTTAAGAATCCAAAAGAACAAACAAGATTCAAGTGTCTGTTACAAATAGCAAACAGAAAAACATACACATAATTATGTTTCCAGACATTATCTGGAAAAAAAAAAAAATCTTCTATGTTTATGCATTTTTTTCTGCTTCCATCAGAAATCATACCATAAAACCAGTATTTTCTGTAAACTGCAGTTACTTGATAAGCAATGACATCCACCTATGTCTTATTGTTCTGAGCTTTCTATATAATGTTAATAAGATAGAAACATTCTTTGGTGTAGGGCATTGAGATAATCACAGGTTTTTAACAGCGTAGTCATGGACAATGAAGGCTATCTTCCAGATATCCCTTACCGAACTTTATCAAATTCCTCACCAGCTTTATATTGTTTTTCTTCTCTTAACACTATAGTATGCCTAGGAGTTTCTGACACTCTTATTCTCTCTAACAGGATACTGGACAGTATGAATTTAGATCTTCCAGAGCATGAGAATTTATTCTGCCACCACCAAGTGTGATGAGGAGTCAGAATCTTCACATTTCACCCGTTTGATGACAGTTCCTCTTTTTTTTTTTTAATCTATTTTGCTATTTCTCCCTCCAAAAGCTATGACACATATGCAAGTATTGAATTATATTAAAATGTAATGTCTTCATGCTATTGCTCACCTACGTTTCTGCTTCTAAAAGTACCATACCAAGATCCCTGGTCAAGAACAAGATCAAGTCTTTCAATAGTATTTACCAACTGACTGTTACAGATAAGGGGTAGGAAAATGAAAAGTGAGTGGGGTTTTTTGATGACACTTTTGTTTACTTTTTGTTTATAAGTCTCACTTTTTATATTTCCTGGCAAGACTTGAAAATATTGGACATTAGAATTTCCTGTTTCTTTTTTATTTATCTGTGGCTATATATGTTTAAGCCTTGGGCAATGAACATGGGAGTAAAAGATTCTTCTAATGTGTACTTAAAACAAGCTCATCAAGAGCAAACAATACCCTTAGAGGAATCATTATTTGCAGAAACAGCCACAAGCACTTTTAAGCAGCTTTACTGAGAAAATTTTACATCATTTTAATATATCAATCATTGGAATTAATCAGCATTATTTCCACTAAAAGGAAGCTCTGTATTCACAAATGACAAATCATACTCACCAAAAAGGCATTGCTGAAACTCAAGAACAGCCAGGCAGTTTTAAAATTATTGAATGTGAGCAAAGAGACTTTCAAGCTAACATTATGGAACATAGAGAAGAGGTGGACCTCGTTGCCAAATTGTCGTATCTATTAAATTAAAATAGAAACACTATCAACTATCAGCCACTGGACAAATTAAATTGCTTAAAAAACCAATGTACATTTCTTTAATCTAGTGGCCAGTTTCCCCCCTAGTGTTCCCATGCTTTTATTGACAGGTAGATTCATTCATTCATTGACCAGAACTAACATAACTAAAACCTGCCTCTATATTATAGATTGCCTTTTGCTCAGGTGAAAAAGTTGCCAAGTTCAGCAACTGAAGTGATACAGAGAAATATTTTGAACTTCATTTTCATGAAATTCATTTACATGTTTTTACTAGATACATGGTAACTTACGTCTGGCTAGATCCCTGTACATTTCAATGCTTTTTCATGATGATCACATAAACAAAGAACTCTACTAGCCCAAAACAATATCAGGATCAAAGCCCAAACCTGTTGCCTGCATATATTAAACTAAGTTTTGCTGTGTTTTCTTTTGCTATTAAATACTTTACATGGAGTTTACTTTAGCCATATTTTGCTGGTATTTATACATGTTGAATCTTGGCTAGTATGCAAGTTTCTTACAGAAATTAGTATGGGGATACAAAAGTATTGCATATTAAATTCTTGATTGGGGGAAAGGAATATTAATAGTTAGTTTTAGTATTTGTACAACTTCCTGGATTGTAATGGTCAGTCCCATCCATTTTTGTGATCCACAAATTTTAAATTAAGTTGATTAATTTCTATAGAGGAAGAGTAGTCCAGCTTTATGATGTCAGTTTCAGGAATGGTGCCTTTTTTAGCTAAATTTTGATTACGTGACTCCATAGTCAATGTTTTCTTTTGCATTTTGTTAAGACATGATAATTGTACTAAGCATAGAGTTTAGAAGAATAAAATTAATACATTCTATCAACTTTGTATAGTACTTTTTCTACACTAAAAAGAGAAGTTATTGGTTTTAGTCCATTCCTTTAGAAAAACAGTGGCTTTTAAAGGTAGAATATTTTGATTACTATATAAAAATACACAATGTTTTTTTTACATACTCTCCATATCCTGAGGTAAATCTAAATCTAGTAAAGTGGCTGAGCCAGGAGAAAAGGCTGTATCAACTTTGTAACATTGATACAATAGAAAAATATTGAATATTCTTACTAGGTTTTAAAATTACTTTGACCTGATTTTATCTCACAGAGATATTTAAACCGTTATATCTTGTCACTTTGCATACAGATCAGTCCTGTAACAGACATATAACAAACACCATACAAGATGCCTATGACTTGTAAATATATAGATATATAAAGCATTAGAATTTAAATTTTCTTTCAGAATTTGATCTGTAGACCCCAAAATTTTCTGGTTCTTAAATCTGCCACTAGAAAAGTGAAGATTTGCCAGTCCAAGTCTTTGGAGCTGTGATAGTACACTGTGCTCATGACGCAAAAATAGCAGGCTACCGTACTGATTATCCACCCTATACTACTAATTAGGAAAGTGAGATGTGACAGCTTTCAGTGTTATGCTTCACAGCAGAGGAATTGTTCAAAGCACACAAATAAAAGGTGCTTTCTTGACTTGTCTTTTCATTGGACCGTATCCTGAGGTTACTCCTTAAGACTTTATTCTTTAAGCTAATGTATTCATTTAGGTGGTTAGTCACACTGAAAAAAAGCCACTAGGACTTTGGAAACTTAATAGGCTGTATGCCAATGTGATATTGCTAAGGCTCAAATGGTGGTTTTAATGGTGTGTTTATGAAAGGCACAATTTTAAATACAAGTTCCAGTTAAATGAATGTCAAACGGAATCTTGCTTGAATTAGCAGTCAGTAAAGATACAGAAAGTACTTTAGGTAGAAGTATAATTAAAAGATTAAAAAAAATAAATTAAATTTAAAACTTTTGTCATTGAATGAATGTCATTTATAAATAATTTCCATAGTGCTGACTGTGTATCATACCTCCTTTTACCCAATATAAAGGAAGCAATCTCTGGTAATGCAAGTAATATTATGCAAGCTTTTGATTTAAAAGGACTGTAAGGTATACTAAGCTAGCTGTCCCTTTGCTGCAATAGCAATTTTGAAACTAACCAAAACAATGTTCCTTTCAAAACTTGCTATTACTATGCTGCTGTTGTATGTTGGATGGGAAGGCACTTAAACTGAAAAGAGTGAGTTTGTGAACGCTCACAAATCATCAGTCCTGACCTAGACTTTAACTAAAAGATCCAAATCAAAAAGAAATGAAAGATCAAATGAAAACACACAAAAAAACCCAAGCACACACACCCACACACCCGCACCCTTTAATAAATAGATACATATTTCAGTCTAAATGATGTGGCCTTTAGGCACTTCAGTATCAACTTACAGTACTGAAAACCTTGATCAGTGGTTCCTTAGCCTGGATTTCTGATGACTCAAGACCTTTCAGCTGGATGAGTTTTTAGACTCGGATGACGCCAAGCAGATACAAAGCTGTGGAGGAAAAAGAAAGTCAATACCATCCCCCTATCCACTACTGGATAAAGTTGTTTTTCAGAACCAGTACCTTGCGCTCAGTGCATACCTTAATTTACCAGGTGAAATAGTCTTTCATTATAGCCACAGGTCCTGATGCTTCTCTGACACTATGGTGAAGGAGACTCCTTTGGTGCTGTGACACTCAACTCCATACCATAAACCTAACTACATTAGGTACCATCCCACAGAGGTACACAGTATAACATATCTCCCACTCAAACCCTCATATGCACATATACCTAATTGGAATTTCTTTTGCACATCTATTTGAAACACTGTACTCAGATTTCATGGAACTCCAGTTGTTTTGAGTGTACCATGTTCCATTTCATGATTCCCACCTTCTCTTTTAACCCATTTGCTTAGACTAATGTTCATAAAAACATAGAATGTTTTGGGTTGAAAGGGAGCTTTAAAGACTATCTACTCCAAGTCCCCTGCCATGGACAGGGGCATTGTTCACTAGATCAAAGTGCTCAAAGCCCCATCCAGCCTGACCTTGAACACTTCCAACGATGGGGCATTCACAGCTTCTCCAGACAGCCTGTTCCATGTCTCACCACCCTCATTGTAAAAAATTACACCCATAATAGCCTACTTAAATCTATCTCCCAGATTAAAAACAGTGCCTCTTGTCCTGTCACTACAGGCCTTGGTTAAAAGAAGCTCTCTCCATCTTTCCTGTAAAGATCCCTTTGTATATTGAAAGGGCACAATAAGGTCTCCTCAGAGCCTTCCCTTCTCCAGACTGAACAGCCACAACTCTCTCAGCCTTTCTTCATAGCAGAGGTGTTCCAGCCTTCCGACTTTTTTTGCGGCCCTCCTCTGGACCTGCTCAAAGAGGTCCATGTCTTTCTTGTACTGGCAACCCCAGAGCGGGATGCAGTACTCCAGGTGGGTTCTCCTGAGAACAGAGTACAGGAGGAGAATCACCTCCATTGGGCTGGCTGCGTTGGCCACACTTCCTTTTATGCAGCCTAGGATACAATTGGATTTTTGGGCTGCAAACACACATTGCCAGCTCATATCCAGGACTTTCCACTTGTCCTTGTTGTCTTCATGAAGTTTATATTGGCCCAGTTCTTAAGCCTGTCAAGGTTCCTCTTTGATGGCATCCCTTCCATCAGGTGTATCACATACCATTCTTTCCCTGTTTCTTTAACAGCTTGCAAAACTGTGCCCAAGGTGACAGTTAGTCCTCATTTTAGGCAGACAGGCACTTTTTCCTTTGGTTCCTGGTTCAAAAGAGAAGTGCAAAGGAAGAAGATATTCATAATGCTTTTATAAGCACAAAGTGTCTTTTAATTTGGAAGATAACTACTTTATTGGAGGTGTAGGTGTAACAAACACTTTCTATCCAAGATAATGTGGGTTTTCCTTTAAAAAGAAGATACGTTTCTTTTATTTGAGGAGAAAATCAAAGCCTTCATAGAGATAAAATTTCCTGGTTTTTTACTCACTCAGGTTATGGTATTATATCACTTACATCTGTGTGAGTGGACCATGGCCACTGAATCAGTCTGCTTTTTGATATGGCCTGGGATTAAAAGAGTATTTGGAATTGAAGTTATTATTTATTAGTATCATATCATTTCTCCAGGGGAAGCTGTTGATTCAGATCCCAGTATAAAGTTCAGCATTGCTAGGAAATATATAACTTTCATGAAGTGACATGGTAAAGAAAAAAATCATGGTTTACATCCCCTATGTATTAAGTAATCCACAGTTTTGAGCAGCTGTATCTGAAGACTTATCTCATAGAAACTTTAATCTCTTTTGGTAGTTCTGTTAATACATACTTCCAGTTGTGAGTATATCCCAGCTTCTTGTTTAGTAATTTAGTCTATCCTGGGATTTGTGTAAGGCGTTACAGAAAAAAATAAAGAACTAGAATAATATACAAATTAAGGCCTTCCTTCCTAAACACATGTGCTGGCAAAAAGCTTCTTTCAGTAGCACCAGTGATGAGTTGGATGTACAATGCTCCTGATGTACTTTACAGTTCTAAGACTGCAGAGTTAAGTAAATCCAGAGGACAATCACAGGAGCATTGAGATAATCCAAAGAAAATTAATTGTCAATGCTAACTCTGAAATTGAAAAACAGGGATGGGGGGGGGGGGGCAGGGTGCGCAGGAAGAGACAGAAGGGGAACTTAGGCATAGGGAACAACATAAGAAGTAGAAAAAATGGCATTTGACTTCTTTCTTTTTTACTGATAAAATGATTATGACATCATTATGGTCTAGGGACTTAATGAGTATTTGTAAAAAGTACTCTTATGAAGGACACTGCTTTAGGGGCAAAGCAGCATTTAGTAAGCACATATTAACATCTACTCTTATCTCAACATTTCGCAAAAGAATATCAGTAAAAATTAAGTAAGTATCTAATCCAGGAAGAGCAACATGTCTCACATTCTGAAATTCTGAAGAGCAAGCCATTTCCTGGAGTGCATAACAGTATTTCTTTTTATGATCCCATACTCTAAGAGTCAAAACATAACAATTGTATTTTAATCTAGTTTACACAACCCAGATATTAGTTTGCTAAAGGTACAATACTACAAAAATTCAAAAGTGACATACTAATTTAAAGGTTAGGAGAACCATAGGATAAGAATATATGTATGGATGGTGTTCTAAATATTCTTTTTGGATGTTGCTGTGTTTATTTTGTTTCTCTCTGGGGTTTTACGATTGGATTTTGTTATGCTTTGTTTTGATTTCAAGGTTCATTTCTAGCTGGAGAGGACTAGGAAGACACCTGCTTTTTGTCTAAAGGACATATAAGGAAACTTCATAGGAATTAACTAATAGAATGATATCACCTGCAGATGACTATATATGAAACAGTTACTAGCCTTCAATTAGTATTGGAACAGCTGATCTCATAACCCTTTGCACAGCACAGAGCTCACATGACCTGAATCACACAACCTTTGACCTGAATCACACAACCTTGGGCATTCCCAGATTTCCTCTGAGACTTCATGCAATCCTTTCACTGATGCACCTACCTGAACGTAGCAGCTTTAGGTGAGTAGATTTTAAAAGGTTTCTGAGCTGTTCTGATTCAGGACCAGCTGGTCTGTCTGAACATATTCTGATATATGCAATGAAATTCTGTCCCACAAAATGCATTCAGAGATAAAAGAGATTGTGTCGGATATGAGCTAACCCACAATTTAATAATTTCCTCCACTTTTCCCCCTCAGTACACAAATGCAAAGTTGGGTATATTTCTGAAGATATTATCACCTACAGTACTGTTTGAAACAATGACAAGTTAGTGAAATACAAAATAACACTTTTAAACAACGTTTTTCATTATCATTTTTGGTGCTTTGCTATGAGACAGGAGATTCTGAAATGACATTTACAAATTTTAATCAAACTTTAGTTGTCTGAATAACTGATAAAAATGAATACTGAATAGCACTCTTTGTTCTGTATATAAGAAATAATACTTGTAAAATATACATCACTCTACTTGAAGAACACAAGTTCTCAGGATCTTGCACAAGTCCTGCACGGACAGAGCAATTCATTATATCTCATGTGATGTAACAAGTAAGCATGAGGACTCTTGCAGAAGTTACTGGATGTCATCTCTGTCTTATATATGCAAACAAAATTCTCACTGCAATAGATGAAATGCACTAATGAATGATTGATCTGAAGGGCATAAGCATCCTTCATCCTCACGGTGACAAGATTTTTCAGCAGTACAGTTCTTTTTCTGGTAAAACAAAGAAAACTGTGAATATCCAGCCCAGAAAACAAAGAAGAATGAGGCACATTAGCTCACCAGACAAGTAATCAGAGAAATTACTATGAAATAACAAATGAAACTAGGAAGTGACAAGAGAAAGATCAAGAACACAAAAGAACATTTCTGTAAGGGAACAAACATCAGATAGGTAAATACATCCTTAGAAAAATTGTGAAGAACTGAAAAGGTCAATAGGGCAGGTACAATAAGAGGCTTATCAAGTGGAAATCTAGAAAAAAGGGTGGGCTGGAACAAATTTTGCCTTTCATTTCAAACTGCCAACTGCTAATCAATAAAGCCAGTCATAACAACAGTTATGTTTGATTTGAAGTTTCTGAAAGTAAATTATGGACATCTCTATTGCACTATCATCGTCTATTGTAGAGGATGAAGTCCTCTACAAGTCTTGCCTTATAGTCCTACCCCTCTTATTCATACTATCTCTGGCAGTTTCAACATTAATTTTCATTCCAAAATTTAAGTCTGTATTTACTTCATAATGAGTCCGCTTTTATTGTACTTTTCAGTGCTTGGTGGCTTTCCTGAGATTATATTTGTACACCTGTTACCTGTTCTGTTGCTGAATTGTCTTACTTGTATATTTTTCTCGATCTCCTCAGTCTCACCTCTTGATTGAGACTTGTTATTTCATACTGAGTTATTTGATTTCTTGTCTGCTTAGATTTGTTTTATTCCAGTGGGGTTGTGACTGGTATAAGTGAATTTTTAACTTCCCTTGGAATTAATTTTCTTTCAATTCATAGATTATAGTACAGAACTTCAAAATAAAAGGGAATATTTATAAAGCATTTGCTACTTGCAAAGTGTAGTATTCATGTTGAAAAGGAAGACTGTTTTAGCCTTTATGTGTGATCATATCCCCTAAGTTTCCCCTTCAGCTGTCATTTCAGATCTTGTGCCTGTTTTCCAAGGCTGTGTTGTATAAAAGCTGAAAAGATTAACTAGTCTGTATTTCTGATAGAAAATGAAAGTTCTGGATTGTCACACACAGTTGCTGCAATCATATATACTCATAGGGGAGAAAAATAAAGAAAACAAATCAATAGAATCTCAAAACTCAGCAACTCTTATAAAAAAAAAAGTCACCAAATAAAATAATTTATTGAAAAGCATAAAGAAAAAAAGGTCTGGATTTTCCTTATGTCCCCTTCTCTAACTTGTCTATAAAATGTGTAAACATAGTATCAACCATAGACCTATGGAAGTTGTGCTCTGTATTCTGTTTGTGGGGTCAGTTAAATTTTAAATAGGCAAGTATTTCTCAAAGATATTTCCAAGCTTGTAAAAGAATAAGAATTGCTTACCAGTATAAATCATTTGCTGGGCCAAGCCTTTCTTTTTAAGAAGCCATTTTGATTATGCTGTGTTTGTATGCTTGCTTGCTTGCTTTTAAGGAGGAAAATAAGGGCAATCATAGCAGGGTATTTCAGTGTCCTCAGTGTTTATCCAAGTCCTAAGCAACATACACCTGTATGATCAAGTGAAGATAGCGCTCTGGGTTTCCTTCTGCGCTGTGAACCAACTCTGCTGTGCCAAGGCAGTGACCTGACTTCCATGCAGCAATAGCAGAAATGTTTTGTAACTCTACGGGGTAGGAGAATGCGTGGAGTGAGTGATGACTGTCAATACCAAACTATGTAGATGTGTTCCAAAATGTCTAGGAGATATACAGGGTTTTCCTTTCCCACATATTTCCTATTATATAAAAAGTCTTTTTTTTTTTTTCTTTTCTTTTTTTTTTTTTTCCATTCTGTTTATGCAGGCAGTTGTTATCTTTTAGGAAGAAGTATAAACCCGGGAAGGAAAGCAGACTTCACATCTTGCCAGTAAGGAAGTTACAGGACCTGGATGAGAAGACAAGGGGTCAAGTGTAAACAAAGGGACTTCCAAGTAGCAGGACTGAAGAGCTGGAAAGGCGTGGGAGTTCAGCAAGGGTAATTACATCTGCCAGGAAAAGAGCTCCAATGGTTCTTCTGCACAACTTATCATCTTTTATTGAAAGCCTAAGATTACCCAGAGAAGTAGACTAGGAAAAAGTGCTCTCACTATTGCTATCATGATTTTTGATTGCAGGGTATCACTCGGCATGTAGTGTCTCTAGCATTATTAAAGCTGGCTTCTCAAGAGCCTGAGTGACCCTACCCACAAGGAAGGGACTGTTGCATGAAAAGAGTAGAAGTATTGATTTCTGAATCTTATTTAAATGTCATATGGATATAAATATTACCACTTACTTCAAATTGTATATGCGTAATAGCATTATGTCAGCCTTGGTGAACTGATGAGTGTGGAGCCTTAATACATAGTTCTAGTGTAAGAAATGCCTCAGTAATCCCACGCACACCTTGGACAATGATTTATGTAATTTGCCCAAGGCTTACTCAAATGCTTCTTCCAACAGAAAACAAAAAAATGCTTAGAATTAAAAAGTCTCCATGTTATTAAAAAAAAGTTGTTTAAATCCATTCTTAACTGCTCACTTAGGGATAGGATTATGAAAGCAACAGATTTTCTATTAAAATATTTATAGAATGAACTAGTAGCTTTCTTAGAGGAAGTTCCCTATTTATTCTGTTTGGGAATGGTAACAAGTGGGCTTGAAGGAACACTTAACCTTTAAAATAAGGAAATTAAAATTCTTTACCACATGCTGCTAAATGCTAAAGCTGAAGTTTCCTGTGTTAATTCACATAATAATAATGCCATGCAGAATATTTGTCATAAAGTCCAAAGTTATTTTTCTATAATACACATTCACCCACCCTGAAGAGACACCTTTAATGATGTCTGCTCACTCTATTAATGAAAAAGAAACAAATATTCTAGCAGAAAATATTGGAAAAGGATGAAGCGCATTTCAAACACAATTCCCTTTGCAAAAGGAGAAACATTTAAGTAATTTGTCATGCATTTTTGCATGCTTGTTTGTCTCGTCAGAATACACGTGAATAGATTCCTTAATGAGCCACATTTGTTTTATTTAGATAATGTTTGTGCAGTGCTTTGAACATTTGAACATGTGAAGTGCAGTTAGTGCTCAGTATTGTTCAGCCCAATCCTCAGCCATTAATCAACTAAAACTCCCAACAGACTCTGTTGTCATTTGATTCCTGATGTAGCCTATTCTTATAGAAGATAAGAAGAAATAATTTCAAAATTATATCTCATATAATATTGTGGCTTAGGTCTATTAAATTATAACCATAGTAGAGGGAAGCGGAATATCAGACTAAACTCCTCTCAAAAAAGAACAGGAAAATGGGAGGGAGAAGGACTTAGTCTGAGAAGCTTTACAGTTATTAAGAATCCAGAGACACATATGTGTCACAAGTTCAAATTCAAGTCGCTAATGGCTGAAAATCATTACTAGCTAGAAGTTACTTACTTGCCCATACAAAAATACATCACTGTTCTGAGCTTATAGAGAAGAGTGATCTGTATATTTAACATTCCCATCATATTAGGTAATACTTACCATTTGGAAATAGCTTCAAGATTCTGATCTTTAATGCAAAACACTCCTGTTCCAAACCAACATAAATTAAGTTCTGAATTACAGCCTTCTAGCTAAACTTAGTGCAGAGTCTTGGAGGTTAAAGACCAAATAGACAACAAGAAATGCATTATTAAATGTCAGGGGAAAAGAAATTAAAAATACTACACATTTTTTTAAAAAATAACATAATTTACTCCTTTAGGCAAGGAAAGTAGCCACAGTATCATTCCTGACATTCATATTGCCCTTATTTAAATCAGTGGCAAACATGCCATAATTAGAAGAGGAGGCAAGGGGGGGAGGGGGGGGGAAGACTAGTCCTGAAGAAAAGATTAAAATAGTAGATGCAGTTCTTTTGCAATATCTAACAAAACATACAGTGCCTAATTTTCTGGTATCTTACAAAATTAATCTTCTGCATATCAGTCATTCTGGGTCTTTAGCATCAGTTCATTACTGAACATTCTTGTGTTCATTATAAAGAGGAACTTAGAAGTTCTTATGTTGGATCTTCATGAAGAAACATGTTTGAGGAACTGTTTCCAAACATAGATCAGGAATTAAAACAAACTGAAAGAATGAGTAGCAATATTATGTGCTAGGTAAGATTTTTAAATGAGCTTTATAGAACTATGGAGGTTTCTGTTATGTATGTAATTTACTAGTTATGTTGTACATAATTAACAACTGAAATACTACTGAAGTTCACCTCATGGTCAGAGGAAGGACATGTTCAGAGATTTGTGTGGGAACTTGTACTCCTCAATACATTTGCATATGATGCAGTGAATGGAGAGGTAAGTGAAATAACAGCATTTGTTGATATTACAGTTACAGAGAAATTAAGTTTGACTCAAAAGATCTGCATGAAAATTTCATAAAACTCAGAAAGTAGATGATTGGATGAAATTCAATGTGAAAATACACAGAGTAAACCAAACATAACTATACAGACAAAAGTGAAGTCTAAATTAAATATCACTCAAAACAGTTATGGTGAATAGGTCTTTCAAAATTTCAGTCTTCAGCACTGGTAGAAAAAATTTTCAGAATTATTAGGAGAGGAGATAAAAAAATAAGCAGAAAACATCACTTGGCTACTGCATAAATATTTTGAACTTGAGCATTTTTGATCTTCCAATAATAATTGGCAAAAAGTAATGGGGAAAGGTATAAAGGAAAATAATAAATGTAAACCAAGGTTTAAAACGTTTGTACAAGAACAAAGCAAAACAACTAGGAACTTAAATATGTGATAACTATGTAGAAGATACAACATAGTTTTATATCACAATTAATGAGATGTAGAAAAAAATAGAAACATGTCACCATTTTCCACAGTGAATGGATTAAGGGTCATCAAATGAAATAATCAGGTACTAGATTACAGCAAACAGAAGAAAATACATTTTCATGTAATTTATAATTAAATTGTAGCACTCACTGCTCAGAATGTTGTGCATGTTAACAGCTGAGGTGACTTTAAAAAGCAATTAGACAAATTCATGAGCAAAAAGTGCATCAAAAGCTGTTAAACACAAAGATTAAACAATTTCTAGTCAGGAAGTCCGTACCACAGACTGATGAAAGTTTTGAACTTACCCAAGAAACTGTCTTCATATAGAGTTGTCCTCCTGTAAGGAATTCATAAGCTTGATTCTAGGTGGAAGAGAAACTCAGGTAAGAAAATAGTTTATAACATTTCACTATAATGGTGTAGTAGTTTAAAGTGAAACAGAATGGAAGAGGAAGAAGCTTGCTTTACTTTAGATTAAGGAATAAGGGGTTTAGGTGTTTGGGGTTTTTTAGCTTACCTGAAATAAATATCTTTTTCACAGTAATATATGTAAAAACCTCACAGCTTTACTGTAAAATGAATTTTGTGTAAGTCTTGGCACTACTTGATGAATAATAAACTTAAAAGGGCTGATATTTTGCTACAAGATGCCAAAATTCAAACGCAAATCAAATATAGCTGCAGTGAGATCAACGTGCAGGTAGGAATCTTAGCTCAATGATTCCATCAGCACATGGAGAAGGAAGACTATAAGACCCCATTTGCAGAAGTGCGCACTATCAACCATCACTTGATTTCTCTTGACATCCATATTTATCACAGTGGAAAAAATTAATTTAACACAGTCCCATTTTTGTTATTGAAAGGTGATGCTCAAGCTCCTTTCTTCCCAATTTACATCATACAATAATCCAGACTTGCTTATCTTTTTCCCTTGAGCTATTTGTAGATGGCAGTCCTCAAATTGCACTCATGGCTGGGCTGTGCTTCAGTGGTTTTAAAAACTGTTACTTTCATCTGTTGACATTTCACATGGTCAGTCCCCAATGGGAGATTATTTTATACTCCATTACCTTCATGTTGAACTTTGACTGAACTATAGCTGTTATGAAACCCTACTCAAAGTCACAAATTTTCCTATCATTTAAAAGAACTGAATGCATTTTTACCTTCTTGGTTCTTTCTCAGCCCTGCTGGTTTATATGACCTTAGGCTCTTACAATCCATAATGACACTGCAGTTAAATGAAAAAGGTGTGGTTTATTTTTTTAAAATTGCTTTCAATTGAGCTACTTCTGCCGCTACTTCAGACAACAATACGACCTAACAATTTCAGCTTGATTTTAAGGGTTATTTTAAACTAAGTTTATCTGATTAAAATCGTTTAAAGCCACCAGGATTTGAGCTTCTAGCCTGGCAATTTTAGAAGTCATAAAATGGCCTGTTCTTTGGTGACATGTTGCAGAATGATGCCACCTTTTTCAGAGGTGCTTTATTGAATTTGAACTAAAACCCACAGGTAGTAAGGAGAGAAAGGTGTGCTTTAAAAGACTCACTGGCAGGCTTTTAAAAAGTAATTTATACTTTGAAGCCTGAAAAGTCCTCGTAAACTAGAATTCAAATAGTCTTGAAGATCAGAGCTAGGATATTTAGATGCTATTTCACCATAATACTAGGTCTTTGAGCTAACTTATATAAAAAATAGACAGAAAAGCAGCCAGAGAAGGTCAGTATTTCTTTCCATTTCCAAATGGGACTTTTGCACTGTGTTCATATATCTCTTGTCCTTTCTGAAGTACCAAAAATATAGATATTTCAGCTTATTTTAGCTAAAAGGGAAGAAGCTTTGGAGACATTCTCAGTGTAAAAAGGAGGAAGGTATCAATCCAAACAAAATTTTTTTTTTCACCCGGTGTCACCAAAATTGCAGAGTTGCACCCTTTATATAAATGATGCAGCCAGAGAACACAAGTACATAATGCACTTTTTTGGTAGGTTTCCTACCTGCATATTTCCTTTCTTTACTGATATTACTCGGATGGATGATGTTCTGAAGTATTTTTCTGTATTCCGTAGAGGTCAAGATGCAGATTGATAGACACCCGTTTAGATAATATGAAAAAAACCCCAACCTAATACAGAATACATATGGGCATCAAGCCCAACAAACCTTAGGCTCTCTGTCTGTGTCCTCATTTTACTCAGTTTTCAAGTGTACTGTTCTCAGTCATGTTCTCTGAACTGGGCCAGAAGTCTTCAGGTGAAAAGTAAATTTATCAAACATGCCCTTTCAGTCTTCTTAGAATGGAAGGTAGATTCAACAGGTGGATCTTCAGGGGGAGACAGAGGGGAAGGAACTCATAAAATTGCCTTATTTAGGGCATATTTTTGCACCAGTGTTAAGAATTACTTATTAATTTAAGGGAACTGTTAGTGAAGAGTTGGGATACATGCTTGCACTTATTTATCAATAAAATCAAAGAGTTAATCAGCATCAAATGGAAAACATGAGAAAGTCCACCCCAGAACACAGTATCTGGGTGATTTCATATTATCACCTTCTTCTGTGACATAAAAGAGAAGTGAAAAGGGCTTGAATCTAGATCACCCACATTCAGGACTGGTATTCTGAACTATCTGGTAAAATACAAAAGAAAGAGCACTGCTAATTTTCTGACTATAGCCCTTCTGGCTTGCGAAACAAATGCTGAAAAAAAAATATATATTTTTTCTACAAAAAACAAGTACTTTATTTATACCATTAAGAAAAAGTGTAGACATGACAGAACTTTTGATCTAAAACCAACATTTTTGTGTGATTTTCTTCTGAAGACTGCAGGACTAGAACCAAAACTAGATTAAAACAAATTATTCATTACTTATCACCCACTATACCCTGGAGCTGTTCGAATGACTGGCACTGTGCTTTCATCACCAGAATCACCACATCAATCCCATAAGAAAACATGCTGGTCAACAGTGCATATGATCATTATATAGTCAATGCTGTTTTCTTTTTTCTATTAAAAATGCCTCCAAATGAACAGAAGAATCACATTTATTTTTCATTAATCTTCACCAAGTTTTCCTATCATATTCACCGAGCACATTTCACAGTTTCTATTAAATAGATGCAGTTCTATCTGAATCAAATTGCATCAGCATTGTATGATACACTGAGTAAATTAAGTGTCAAGAAGAAGTGCAACTGTGTTTAGTCTGTGCTTACGTAGGATGTTGTGACCCTAGCTTTGCCTGCATGCTATCCAAGCAGGACCTCCAGGGGAACATTTCTATATGTATATGTGCCTGCAGGTATCCAAACCTTGTGGTACTGTACTAATGGCATACTATGCCTCTGGGTAGACTTGGGGGTTCTACATGCTCCAGAAATTTCATGTTTGCTCCCTGGGTTGATAAGAAAGGTAACTGAGGATATAACCAAAAATTACAGCACCAATGTACTCAGTAGGCTGAAGACAATCTTGGAAGTAGAACATGCACAGTACAATTCCTTTTCTTTTACTAATGTCAAATAAGTCTTGGTTGACAATAATAAACTCAATTGCTGTGAATTTGATAAAAACACCCACCCATCCACCCCCCTTCAAATCTTGTACATTAAAACAGTGAAAATTTGATGTTCTGGAAATTACGATTGTAGAGACTCAAACAGTTGTAAGAAGTTAATACAACTAATGCAGCATTTCCAGAGAAGATTAATGTGAGGCTTTTTAAGTGGAAGATTAAGTTGGTTTTCCTTTTGATATTATTGTTTCACAAAAAAATGTGCTTTGTTACCTGCTTTATTAAAGCTTTTAGATATGTCACACTGAAACACTTAGGAGTAATACACTAACAACATTCTACTTGCAAATCACAGCACACATAGAGGACTTGACTTACATATCAATCTGGCAGCTGCCTTTCCATTTACTATTTAATGAACTCAGCAGCTTCATTTATAATTTTTCATCCTAATTTTATTATGTGAGGTTGCAGAGGCTACACAGAACACTACCTGCAAGAGAAGGTGGATGGGGCTTTTAAAAGCCACACACAGTTATTTTCAAAAGATCAGCTCTTAGACAGTATTCAGAATTTTTGTGTATATGAATCAAGTAATTCCAAAAGAGCCTCAGAAAGAAAAAAATGTATTTTATTCTAGCAAAGATTTAATTCAACACTTTTCATTGCCCTTGTTAACCAGGAAAACTTACAGCACAGAACTGTGTTGTTATCTGTTAGGAAAGGTTTTTTAAAATTACTTCATTAAAATTTGATATTACTCATTTTTGTATTTTCTTAATACATTTTTGCAGAACTTTGGATATGATCAGTACCACCATTTATTTGCTTAGGATTCAGTGTAGAATTGGTTTTACTTTAAACCTATTATGGTGCACAAATGAAACTGCTTCATGCAAGACAAATTACAATGATAACTACCACAGATCTTGGTGGTATGGGAAGTCACTTACAAAAAGAGAAGCTGAGCCCAGTCTGCAGCTTAGAGCCATGCATCTTCTGAAAAAAAGGAATGCTCAATACTCTATTTTTGTAATACTAACCATAGATGTTACTTGATATAAGGGGTTTTGACTGTAAAGTGAGGCCCATCACCAGCGTACCTCCATTTTTGCCATGATTAATGTTTTAAGTACAGCATTTTTTCCCTGCCAAATCTCAAAGTATGCCTCAGGTAAGTTCTCATTCAGCCTATGTCTTTCCAGTTCCTTTCTCAGATGCCTACCAACTATGTCTAACACTGACATCAACAAAACAGCCTCAGCTCTGGGAATTTTCTTCATTTAATTAATTGTCAATTAACACCAAGTTTTCATCATTGGATTGGGATTGGGTTTTTTTGTGGGGTGGGGGTGGTGTGAGGAAATGGGACATGAACACAATGAAAAATATAATCAACTTTCTCCCCCCATTCCTAGCCTCAATTTCTCACGTTTGGCAATGGCTGCACTGAATCTATCTTCATTCATTTGATGAAGCAACAGGCAGCACAGGAGGCTGGATATGTATTGCTTTTTATCTGCTACTACATGCTCCTAAACAGTTCTCTTCCACTGTTTTGGGCTTCTTAATTTTCTACTGCTCTGACATGTGTTGTCCACTGACCACAGTGCCTCAGGGGTGTCCCTGTCCCAGTGTGGGTCACCCACAGCTGCAGTCCTTCAGGGTTTTCTCTGTTACAGCATGGGTCACTGATGGCCACAGTCCAGCAGTCTTTCTACCTTAACTTGGATCCTCCATCCGCTGAAGTCCTATAGGAGTGTTCCTGCCCTGACATAGGTCACCCACAGTCAGAGTCGCTCAGAGTTGTCCCTTACATGGCATGGGTCACCTCTTTCCAGGACAGTATCTCTGGCCATGCCCTTAGTTGTCTCCTCATCAGCATCTTTTCTGCCATGTCTTTCCAAAAGCATCTCCCTCTGCATGTATACAACAGCATCCAGAGCATCACCAGCACCTCAGGTCTGCTGCTCTTCCTTAAAAAGGTGTGAGCTGGGGTACCGTGAGGTCCCCTGTCAGGCCACAGTTTTGACAGGTGATGGGCTGCTCACACCAGTGTCATACTGGGTTGGAACAAGCACAAGGCATTTCATGGCCTCCTCCACACAGGTCACCTTTCCAGCCCCTTGCTTCCAAATCTCACCCATTTAGACCTGTTACAGTACAGTGGCTCTGGACATCACTGTGGAAACTAGCCACATTAAACTTACATGCCGTAGCACACATCAAGACTGTGCAAAAGTCCCTTTATTTTTCTAAGTCTACTGGCTTATTTTCCATCCTATAAAATGGACGTACTGTTGTTTTTAAATCTTCCAGATGTCTTTTGGAGCTCACTATTCAACTAGCTGTCATATACTCAGATGGCAATCATATGAAACAAGGAAAGAGTTCTGACTTTTCCTTCTGCAGGTAGCTAACTGTCAATCAATCAAAGCTAATCTCATTAATGGAATTCATAAATAAAGCTAAAGCAGAATGAAGAACAAACACCTTCTCGCAAAACCAATAAATAATATTACAAATGCTATTATAAAAACACAAGCTGAGAAAAACAAAGGGAAATTTAGCTTGGAAAAGTCAGGCTAATGCACCTGAGAAAAGTGAATCTGAAACGCTGGCATTTAACATGACATACATTTGAGAAGCCATAACATTTGCAAGAGGCCATGGACTGATGATGGAAATGAACATAATGATAGAGCATCCTGAATCAGAAACATAACAGTCACTTTTTTACACTGTGAGGCAAGGTGGGCACTATGCTGCAGAAAGGTACAGCTGCATTTGAGCCCTGCAATACACTCTGAATAGAAACCATTGACAGAGAGCTGCAGGGGTTGATGTAGAAAGAAAGGAAGATAAAACTCAAAAACGATCTATGAAGAGGGATTAGTGTAAGATGGGGTACATGTGCTCATCTTTCTGTTTATTCTAAAGATAATTTAGGCTGTAGAAGAAGTTCTGAAAGAAAAACAATGGATTTGTTTTTCCTGGATTATGTCTTTAAAAAATAATGTGGAGAAACATTACATTTATAATGCAAACCCTTTCTGACTGGTAACTGATAGATAACTGGTTGCACAAATGCCAAGGTAAGTACTTGTATCTAAATATCTTTGACTCTTATTTTCATATTTCTCTGCCAACATCCAAACTTAAAAAAAAAAAGGAAATTTAAGAAAAAGAATCCAAGAAATATCTTCATCTATTTCCATCACCATATAATGTATATGCATTGTACCAGACTGCTTGTGCAAAAACACAGAAAAGCAATCAATACTAAGGAGCACTTAAGTGTAAGGGTTTGCTTAGTAGAAAAATCCAGGTGAATTTTTAGGCAGGTACAGGAGTTATAGTCTGTGGGCCAAACCCCAAGAACTCTGTGGCACCTATTTTAGCTGATCACTGTGTGGTTCACCTCTGCCTCCCCAATGTATGTGGAATTACCTTAGAACAGCACAAAGGCTAGTGCTGACAGCCAGGGAATGTTGAAACAAGGAGCATGAAAAATATCAGTCCTTCCTAGTTCATCAAATATTAGCAGTAAATCTTTACCTGAAGTGGACTTCCACCAAGATGTCTCAGCTGAAATCAGTACTTGAAAATGTAATTTTAATACTGCATTACGCTCAGGAATCCGAAACCTTTTAGTGCAAGTGTACTGGTTGCTCCTTTTAGTGGTAACATTTCTCAACAGCTGCCACGGTATCTGCAATAGCACAGTGCTTTTGTGATCCAGACAGAAAACTATTCTGGTGTCTTCAGTATTAGCATGGTCACTGTAGCCTTTTATTAAGCACAGACTACTGCACATGGTATACAAGGTGAAAATGGTCATCAGCTGAAATCTAACCTAACAATGGGAGCATTTTACAAAAGCATTTCATGACTGCAGTGAAAGAACATCTAAGAAAAAGGGAGGAGGATGGCACTGGGATATTACTGCATTTCTTGCCTTCTCTACGTGAGAACGCCACTAGCTTTTGGAGGCTTGAATGGATTGCTGCACTTACTGCTGTTAAAAATGTGTTGAGGAAAAAAATTAATAGAGCTGTTTTAACTTGGTCAGTACTTGCTAATTTACAAGTCATGTCATAAAGTTCAGAACTACAGGGAAAGTGCAAATCCTGACACTATGCCTGAATCTCTGAACAAGTCACTGATTTTGTAGTCTCTGCTTTACCTTACTTGCCAAACATAATTCTGATAACAGATAATCACTACTTCTTCCCTGTTTCTTTGTTGCTGTGGTAGATAAACATATATAGAAAGTTTGAAACCAGCTTTTTGCTAGCAAGTAGAATACTGCAGCTTCAAACATTAGTATTCACCTGACTATTCACAAATGAAACCTTTTGTGTGTTCTTTAAAAGAGTACATAAAAGTCATTAAAGTTATATATTTTGTGAAAATAGTGTGGAGGAGAATAAAGTTCAAAACAGTAGATACGTTTTGAAACATAATCCTTGGCCCAGATTCCATCCATCCCACACAGGCCTGAAGGGCCCTGGTGACAGACATAAATCATCGGATTAAGTGTTCTGCACTTCTTTGTTCATCAGAAGGAAGTGTGGGTGTAGGGTGACCCTTGCATATCCTGATGGTTTGGTAGCCTGGAAGCCTATGCAATCCGAAAGCATTCTCTATTCTGTGAATGCAATCAGAGTAGTAGTTACTCCTGTGCAAGGAGGACTGGTTAATCTTTAGGCCACGCAGCTTTGAAAAACAGAATAAAATGAGGGAAAGGAAATTTAAAAATAAGTTCTTTCCACCCTGCCCTTTATGAAGAGCGAGGAAATGAAACTAAATTGGAGTCACTATTAGTTGAGATGCACAAAACTAAAGTTTGTGCACCACCTAAGGTTCCTACTTTCACATCTGCTTCTTACTCAAGCCCAAAGGGTAAATTCCTCTTCACAGACAACTGCTGACAGTCACCTGAACTTTAGTAACTTGTTCTCATGTGCCACCTGAGAAGCTCCTATAAGAGTCTTCACATGGACAGAATTGAGATGACTACTGCTACTGCTGACCCTAGTTAGCCCAGGACATCCAGACCATGCAGAACCTCTTTTAAGGCCCAAGGGGTAACAGACAAAGAGCATGGGCATTGTTGAGGTACACGTGATGTTGCTGAGGGGAATGGAAGGAGAGCGCTAGAGTCCTAGTTTTGGGAAATAGTCATTGGTAGGAGAACAGGAGGTACTAGTGAACAAAAAGCAGTTGAGGATCCAGATTTGTGCAGATGAGAGTATGCAAAATAAAGAGTGAGGAAGGAAAGGGGTTTAGGATTAGGATCCAGTATGGAATTTGGTGGAAAATGCAGGAATTTGGAAGCTTGGATTTCGAGCTTAGAGAAGCATGATATGTGAAAGGATACTGAGAAAGATGGAGTGAAAGATTAGAGTTTGGTGGAATATTTTGTTAAGAATTCATCTCCTTCATATCATATCATAATCTTTAGCTGAAAATGAAACTTTTACATTTAACTAAAAGGACACTGGCTTAGAGGCATACCTTGTGCATACCCACGGCTTGTCATAGAGCTAAAAGTATCTTCAGCCACTGTCCTGGTCATCGCTAGTTGTGCTAAATTTAGGAACTCTCTTTGTTAAGGAGCTCAGTCCTTTCTGGGTTATTTCAAAGGTTTTTGTTTTGTTTTGTTTTATACTGCCAAACATGTATACAGATGAGAAATCTTTAGCCAAGCCAAACTAGATTCAGTTTCAGGGACGTAGATGCAGTGCTTAGCGACATGGTTTAGTGATGGACTTGACAGTGCTGGGTTAAACAGCTGGACTTGATGATCTCAAAGGTCTTTTCCAGCCTAAATTATTCTATTTTATATATTATGCCAAGTCTTCTGACATAGTTCTACAGGCCAATCTCAAGCAATCTAGAGAGACTAAGTCTTGATGAAATTTTTTGCTGAGCCTACAGACAAGGAGATAAGAGAGGGGACATCCCTGGCAACAACCTTCAAGTATGAAAAAGTTTTTATAATTTTGCTGTCCAGTGTCTTCTATGTGCTCTACGCACGAAAAGTGAAAATGATGTCATCAGGAGTGACAGCTGACTGTACTTGTCTTCTGGCAGCCTCTGCAATCAAAGATATAAACAGTGTCAGAGCTAGAAAAATAACTTTGCAATTGCAAGACGTTTTTTACATGGTTACTTAATGTCCCAGTTTCAGCTGGGATGGAGTTCATTATCTTCTCAGGAGCTAGCACGGTGCTCTGTTTTGCTGTGGTGTGGGACTTTTCAGTTCCCCAGGCCTTGTTAGTGGAAAAGGCTGGAGGGGCACAAGGAACTGGGAGGGGACACAGCCAGGCCAGGTCACCCAAACTAGCCAAAGGGATATGCCATACCATGGGACTGGAATATATATACCTGGGGGGTTGGCCATGGCAGGCAGATCCTTACTTGGGGACAGGCTGGGCGTCAGCTGGCATGCGATGAGCAATTCCTTTCCTCCTGTCCCTCTGGATTTTATTCTTTCCCTTCCACTTTTCATTATAACTGTTTTTATAATAATTGTTATTATCGTTCTTTCATTTTTATTCTAGTTAAATTATTAAATTGTTCTTATCTCAACCCTCAAGTTTTCATTCCTTTCCAGCTCTCCTCCCCATCCCTCTGGGTGAGGGGGAGTGAGCAAGCGGCTGCAGGACACTGAATTACCAGCCAGGGTTAAACCATGACACTTAAGAAGATACTGTGTTACTTAAATTTTTTTGATATGTCACAGAATACATCGAAGTAAAAAGTATATTCTGTAAGCCCCTTCCAGAAAACAAAACAAAACAAAACAAAAAAAAAGCCTCCAAAACTCACAGAAATTTCTTGGTTTTGTCAGTTACAAAAAGAGTTCTTTTGGATGGCAAATGCACCTGATAATTTATTACTTGATAGAGCATTCAAAAATTCTGTGAGAAGTAAGAAATTTAATAATAAAGACAACCGCTCTATTGATAGAATGTTCTTTTGTATAATGGAGTAAATATAAGTCTTGCCTGTTAGTTCAAGTAGGACACCAAGTTGTAGCTGTGGTTACTTGAAAGTTCAGACACTTGATACAAGGAAGAAGCAAACAAACCAGATTTCCCTAAGGCTGTCCAGCAACACTCATATGAACTTGAATCACTTATTCTGACCATCAGTTTTGAACTGCACTCAAAACATTTCTTATTACCAACAAAAAGGTCTTGAAAAGTGAATGGAGATTCTGCTACTTATCTGGGTAACTTACTCATCTGTTCTACATTTCTTTCCTAGTGAAGACGTTTTTCCTAATATGTAATCTGGTCTTCCTAACCTCAGTGTGTGACCATTGCCCCTTGTGTTTTGCCTGACATTTGTTTCAGTCTGTCATCCTCATAACTACTCTTCAGATGGCCATGATTCCCCCTTAGCTCCTCCACCAAACTTATCTAGAACAATTTTCTTAAGCTCTCCTTGCTCCTGATGTGACCTTGGACTTGCTCCAGTTTCTCCACATGCCTTTCAAACTGGAAGCTCAAAAGTCAATAAAGTATACCAAATGCACCCTCCCCAGTACTGATTGGGAAGACATAATCACTTTCCTCAGTCTCCTGACCACATTCCTCCTCTTTCAACCTACTATGCATTTTGGCTTACTGGTGAGGAAGAACACTGGTAGTTCATGTCTAAAACCTGGCTTTTACTCAGCATGCTGGTTACTCAGCCCGTTTATTCCTGGCTGTTACAGATTCAGGGGAATATTTTTTTTTTTTTTCACTTCAGTTGCAGAACTTTGCAGTTCTCATTACTGAACTTCTCAAGGTTTCTGCTGGTTCCAGTCACAAAATTTATTGTGGTCCCATTGGACTGAATTTCTATCATTTGGCCCAAGAATAATTTCTCCTAATTTAGTACCATCTGAAAATGTTCTGAGCATGGAGTCCATTTCATAATCCAGATGAGAATTGAATAATATCAGTCCAGCATTGACCCTTGGGCTATTTATTTGCACCACCTGACAATCAAATATCAAGCTACTAGTTGCTACCCTTTTAGCCTGCTGATCTAACCAACATTTAACCCACCCAATAATCTGTTCGTCAATGTCTTTAGTTCTCAAGTGAGAATGCTGTAGGAGATGGTGACAGAAGCCTTACTGCAAACAAAGTATATTACAGCCAGTGCTGTTTCATCACAGAGAGCAATCTGGTTGCTAAAGAATGATTTGCCCAGACTTTTTTTTTTTTTTCTATTTGCTACCTTATGATTAACCAATTTTGAAATCCATTAGAAAAGGATCTTCTCCATTATATTTCCAGGGACTGAAGTGAAGCTGACTAGAATTAGGTGTCCCTCTTGTCTTTAACAGACAGGCATAATGTTAATCTTTTTCCACTAGCCGAAGACATCCCACCAACACCACAATTTTTCAATGAGGATGGCCATGCAACTGTCCCTGCAATCACAGCAGTCCATTCTTTCAGCACCATTTGGCAGGTCCCATCTGGCCTCAGAAATTTAAATACTTGCAGCTTCCTTAAGCAGTCCCCAGACTGTTGCTTTCCCCCTGCTGACTGCTTCTCTCCTTCTGAAACCACACCTGCGTGCATGAAGGTCAGGAAGCAAGTTTCACCTGTGAAGGTTGATGCTAAAATGATGGTACACAGCCTCTTCTGTATCGTCCATCACAGCGGCTATGCCCCTTATTCAACAGAAGACCATACTTTCTCTGAATCTCCTTCTGCTACTTGCATCCTTATAAAAAACTGTCTTGCTCTTCTTTGTGTCTCTTACTAGTTTTAGTAGCAACTAGGCATTCATTTTTTCATCTGTCCAAACATGGCCAAGCAATGTTTGCGACCTCTGACACTTGTAATTTCAGCCTGTGCAGACCCTCTCTGCTACTTCTCAATACAGAGGAAAATCTGCTAAAGCAATAGGTTACTTATTATTGGAGCACAAGTTTTATGAGGAGCAGATGAAGGCACTGGGTTGTTTAGTCTGGAGAGGAGGAGGCTCAGGGGGGACCTTATCGCTCTCTACAACTACCTGAAAGGAGGTTGTAGACAGCTGGCGGTAGGTCTCTTCTCCCATTTAACTAGTGATAGGACAAGAGGAAAGAACCCCAAGTTGAACCAGGGGAGGTTTATGTTGGATATTAGAAAAAAAATCTTCACCTCAAGGGTTGTCAAGCATTGGAACAGGCTGCCCAGGGAGGTGGTAGATGTGGTGTTCAGGGACATGCTTTAATGATGGACTTGGCAGTCCTGGGTTAATGGTTGAACTTGATGATCCTAAAGGTCTTCTCCAACCTACATGATTCTATGATTCTGTGATTAAGGTATACTAGCACTCTGGTTCACATATTCACTGCTCCCTTGATTGAATGTTTTATTGTTATTTCATGTCTGTAAATCATGCTTAGCTCAAGCCAGCTTATACTAAACATGCAAATATCTAAATAATTTCTATCTATAAATAATATCTAAAATAGACAACTTTGTGATAAATCTTTAGAAATGAGGGAATGAAAAAATACATCCATTCAAATGATCCTAAGGTTGCATCAAAAGATCAGTCTTTCTGTGATTTATCAGACTTGTTCTCTCTCAAGAAACTATACAGGAATCAGATTATATTTTCTATTTTTTAGTGAATTGTGTTGGGTTTAATAGTCATTCTTTCCTCTGAAGTCTTCCAAAAGATCTGGACTAGCTTAATCTTTCATCCCCTAGATTTATTTTACTTTCTCCTTATGTAGGAAGCAGTCTAGCCATCCTCTTATTAGAATAAAGGTTCTTTTCCTTCCATAGATAAGAAAATCTCTCTTTGTTGCAGTATTTGTTTTCTTTCAAAAGTTAATACAGTAATAAACACCTTTTTGCTTCAATGAAGTATTAAAACTCTGACCTCCACCCTCCTCTTTCAGTAATTATTTGACATTCTTCAGTGGGGAAGGAACAGTTTACTGAACCTCACGTTCATGTTCTACATATTTTTCATTTACATTAAAAACATATATAATACAAACATCCACAGACTTACTGTATACATTGTATATTTGGATTTTGATTGAGACTAGACAAACAGAAGTGAAATTACACCATTAAGAGTGATAAAGCCCAGACATATTCCTTTTAGGCCTGTTGTAAAACTGGTTATATCCTCACTAAAAATGAAAGACTGAATAATCATAGACATGTTCTTATTGTTGATAAAAATGAGGATGGCTGATTAGATGAAATATACAGTTAGCTTGTAGACTGGCAAGCACCCTCTATGATACAGTGCAAAGGTTTCAACATGCTATTTCTGAGTTTGAGTCAGATGTGACTTTTTTATGATTAGATCTACTATACAAAATAGATGTTAGCTACAAGAAAGGTTAATATAAGTCTTTCAGTGAAATGACCCCCACCTCAATCAGTCTTTGGTATACAAATATAAAGGTAAATAAATATGCTCCTTTAAAAAAAAAAGAATAAAAGTATACCATAATCTGAAACTATACTTGATACAAGAAAGACAGTAGATCTCTAAATTCTAGTTAAGAATATCAGAAATGGCTTTCTCAGAAACAGACCTTATGGTGAGTAAAAGTCTCCCTCTTGTGAAATCAGACAGGAGCTTTCTTCATTGTTCCAAGATCTGTGAAAGACTAAATATTTTGCAGTAATACAGTTTAATAGTTCAGATCCCTGCATGGGAATGAGAAAGGTGGAGGAAGAGGAGATGGATAGTCTGAAACTGAAAGGTGTACATTAAATACTTGGGCATTACCCAAAGATAAAGCAAGTAGGACTTAAATAAAGGAGCATCATTAAAATTCTCCCCTTTGCAACCTGGATGACAGGGAAGAAAAGGATATACTGGGAGATATGGTAGATAATATGGAATTTGCAGATACTCTAGGTAATGCAGCTAGAGATGTAAAATGGTTATTTACCCTTTTTTATATTCAGTGGGAAAAAGTGGGAAATATGGACTCAGGACAAAGAGTACAAGCAAAGCCAACATCATTACTGGCAAACACCCATCTTTGTCTGAAGAAAGCATTCAGCATGAGGACAAGTATCTAGAGAAGATCTATAAAAACACTAAAATATAAGAACGAGTAACCCAAGAGCTTGTTGAATCTCCACCATTTAGTTCTGCATTTTTTTAACACTTTATACATATAACCTACTTTATAGTTTATTTAAACAGCTGAAATATAAGCAATAAATATAATAAGAATAATAAGTCTTTTGGATAAGTCCAGAGAATTACAAATACCTATAAATGCCAGCATTACCACAATTAATGGCATATACTTCTCTAAAAGATGAGAACAGCATCGTGTTAGGCATTATACAGGATTGCCACACAGCAAACTGGATCAGCTCATCAGCAATGACTGGAACAGGAACCATAAAATGTTGTGTGATTTTTTTGAAGGATTTTTTCCCCCTCTTTTTGTGAGTGCACAGGAAAACATGTTTCATAAAGGTTCCTGAGATTAAGGTAAACTGACAATGATGGGGAAAAAAAAATCCACTGATAAAAGGCTAAATCAATTAAATAACATTTTGTAGGGAAGTGACACTGCTTTAAAAAAGAAAAAAAAAAAAAACAAACAAAACAACAACAAGGTTTGACAAGGAAGGGTAGAGTGAAAAAACTGACAGCGAAGGCAATACCGTCCAGGTAAAAATGAGGAAGATGATACTTTCTTTCAAAGCACTTTAAAAGGGTGAAATGAAAGGGGGGAAATCTAAAGGTTGGCAAAAGGAAAGGTCATGTTATAAAATGTGTGATAAGGATGGCCATGTTATAAAATGTGAGATAAAGACCTTAGGGCTCATATTTCTGGTATTGATAAAAAAATAGAACTCAGACATTGAACAGGGCAAATCAAAGAGATTTAAATGAAGCCTAGATAATCAAGTCAAAAGAGAATCCCATCATTATCTTAAATCATAAGGAAATCAGCAGGCAATTCACATAAAGCAATAGTACTACTTCTACCCAGCACTCAAGTCAGGCCCCAGGAATTTTACACTGTAAAACATTTCAGCTTCCTTTGACTTTCATTTAAATTTGGAACTCAAGGTTACAGTGAGACCAAGTCATCTTTTTTCATTTGCAAGTGATACAGACTTAGTTTTTATCGACAGCAGTTTCCTTAAATGAAATCAAAGTTTCTCATACAACAAAGATCAGAAGGTGCTGAGACTTTAAAAACGTGAAATATTCCAGGGCTGTGGTAAAGTTATGGAAGTTGGCAATGCTGATAAATTAACTCAAGCGTGCAACTATTTGCTGACTAGGGACTCCAAAATAGGAAAAAAGAAGTTAATAGAGCCGCAGAGGTTTATAGTGCAGACATTAGAGGAGGATCGACTTTGATGAGAATTTGGGATTAATTAGAACAAAAAATAGTATACAAGGAGTCAGTCATTAGCAAAAGGTTTTTGCCCACTGTCTTTAGGGCAAAATACCAATGCAGAGCTACCACTTCATTAAAACTGTGATGATCATGATGAAATAGGCATTCCACAGCCGTTATTGCACACGTGTGTCTCATGTAGGAGACCATAAAGAGTTTTTTCTGTTGTCATTTCAAAACAGTAACATTCAAAAGCTGTTGGGGTTTTTTTTGTTGTTTTGTATTTTTCAGTTAAGTGAACTGAATTTAGCATAAGTAAACAGAATTCATTTACTTCATGGAAAATTGTGACTTTCAACTGTAGCAAACACCAGAAATAAAAGTGCATCAGGCCAGCATACATTGTGCCCTCCCACCAAGAAAGGAGCAAACAAATGCGCATTAAATGAGCTTTCACTGTGTACTCAACTAAAACAAGACACACACACCCACCCCCACAGGTTACTGTTCTTCTTACCTACAATGCTAACGTGACACATAAAATACTGTTATTTAAAAAAAAAAAATATTCAGGGTAAATTATTTCAAAGACAGACAGTGATGAACCTACACTGAAATAATGTCATAGCTTCTTATCAGGTTAAAAACTCCTCTCTTTTGGAGAATTTCACTTTGAAAATACTGACTGCATCGGTTCTGCATTTTACTGTAATTATTTAGTCGGCTTGTTGTTCCTGATGACTGGATAATTTAAGAGATTAGCAGGTCATTTGTAACCATGGAAATCCTGTTGCCTGCATATCTAATAGACTAATTTCCACGTGAAGCAAGGCAGTAGTTCTGTTTATTTACTTGCTTGTTAAATGCTATTTTGAACTACCCTGTTTTCCTCAGGGGAACTGTCACTCAATTTCTGAAAAGAAAAACAAAAAAGTCAAGCTATGTCCTGACACAACTACAATGAGTATACACTTTCCTATTTTTTTCAGTAAATGTTTGTTGGACCATATTTCTATATTCACACCTTTTTTTTTTTCTTTTTCTTTTTTATTCTTGTCTTTTACTTTTTAGGTAGAAACTTGAAGTGTTTAAGGATTACATATTTTAAAGAAAATCCATCAGAATTCAGAATTTACAGCTATTAGCCTCAGTACACAAGCATATAGATTAATGATTGAGTCAGGGCAGCTTAATGTTAATTATGATTCACCAGCCAATTCAGTGTATATGTACATTTCTTATTCTGTCCAATCTGTGGGACAAAATGTTTAAATCACCTTAATTTTAGCATAGTAAAGTACTATCAAACTTAAAGTTCTTAAGAAAAGATAGGAGAAGTTTGAAGTAACGGAGTTTCTGGATTACTCCATATGCATCAGTGGTGAATAGTAAGTAGCTCAGAGGAATGAAGTGACAGTAATGCAGATGTTTTTCAAATAGGAAATATATGCTCCAAACCCTGCCTTATAGACATTTTAATTTGTTTGTGGGTTTGGTTGGTTTTGTTTTGTTTTTTCTCTTTGTTATATGAAAGGATCATTATGTTAAAGAGAATGGGATCTCAAAGCACTTGTTCTTCTGTTACTTCTTGTAATCAGGATTCAAAGTATCTATTTTTTACATATAAGATGTACATCATATCTAAGAAATGCTGTTCAACCAGACATGTCTTGAAAGGTCACAGAAAACACAGTCACAAGGTGACTAACCTATCCTTTTAAGTGTTTTTTCTGTTTTCAAATCTACAGCATTGTCTTCATAACTTAGGCTCAAATCTTTCTTATGAACACCCCAACAAATTCCCAACAGATTAAACTCACATTGTATTACATTCCTTCTGTCACTAATGTAGCTAAAATCTGTTAGATTTGCCATAGTATTTGGTTAATTTGAAGTTCATGTCATGGCCAGTTGACAGCTGTCTTCATCTTCACTAATCTCAAAGCTGTCTACAAGCTATCATCAATCACTTGTTAAAAAAATCATACTCTGTTGACATCTTAATTATTTTAACAGGCAAATTGCACAGCAATGTGATGTTGAAATATTAAATGTAAAATATTTTCCAGAATTCACTTCCCAAACTTTCCCAGTTGTATGAGCACTTGGGAAACAGAAGAGGAACTTGAGGAAATAGTAACTACATATTAGGTTTTAACCACAAAGACATCGTGTCAGAATTGGTATTTCCATCCATTCAGATACATATTTAATAGAGAAATCAAAATTAGTATGATGTGGAAATCAACCGGTTACTCTTAACCAAATAAACCAAGAATACATTACCTACTTCATCAAAATCTCTGTATAAGAAGAAATAAACATCACTGTTTAAAGGTTAAACAACATCAAATGCTTCTCAAGAACAGTAACTCATTCTTCATTACTCTCAAAAATGCTTAATGACCAACATATTTTCATCTTTGCTGTGCTGTAGTGGTCTTGCACTTTTCATACACCAACACCACAGCCAGATGGTACCAGCAAAAGACCTCACCAGCAAACACATTGCAACAAATATTGTGACTGGCAAAACAAGAGTAGCCTTGACCTTCCTGTCTTGGGATAATTTCATTGAGAAATAATTACATATCATATCTGCCACAGCAGTGAATTTCATTTTTATAAGCAGTACTAACCAATGACCACAAATTCTAGTTAAACATGAAATAATTTGTGCTAAGTTTCATAAACAATTTTAAAGTGAAATATCAGTTGATAAATCTATGACAAATTTATTCTCTGGGACTGTCGAGTTGCCTTATCAAAAATTTAACTATTTTCTGTTATTGACACTGAATAACAAAATTACTTATTTCTTCTTTCATTAATTTTCTTTCAGTAGCAGATCTTCAAATTAACATGTTGTATTTTAGTCTGTCATATGCCTTACTTCAAAATAGTATGCAGAAGAAAAATACAAGTTAGGGCTACATTCAGATTTTTACAAAATGCTTACAAAATAGTAGGCTGCACTAAAACTCTCTTTTCTGGTGTAAGACACCCAGATCTTGAGCAATCAAATACAGGGTTGAATTAGTGATGCATGCTTGACTACTCCCTTTCCAGATTAAAAGTTTTTCTAGAATTAAAAATGGAATACAACTAGTATCAACTGGAACAACTTCATTCACATAATATAAATTAGCGACCTCAGCTCCTTTTATAATTGACATAAAAGGAAGGGACTTTTAAGACAACAAACTCTTTCTGTAGAAATGGTCATGATGGAAAAGATTCACATGATAGTTCTTTCTGCAGCTATAAAGAAACTCTAAAGAACTAAATTACCCCACACACCTGAGAAGGTATTCATCCAAGTAACCTAAGTGGAAAACATTCACAGTATAGGCATTTCCCTCTGAAGCAGTCGTCTAAACTGCCTTTATAATCAATGGAGTTCTATGACAATTAGACTGATCCATTTTAGTGATTTACGGTAGAAGGATGAGAAATGATTCAGGCCCTGGTCTTTCTATAGTGGATATAAAGAGAACTTAGATAAATGAGCTCAAATAAAGACATCTAAAGTTGGCTGAGAAGATTTCTGTCTTCAGCTTCGTTAATGCCAGGTGAGTTGATGCAATGTGATAATCATATTTTTTAATCTCTAAGGTTATGAAACAGTTGTGACTTGCCTAGCTACATATGTGACATCAATTTCTGAGCTACATAGGGAAAAGTGATTTTTTTTATGTTGCCATAGTGAATTCTGAGAGAGAGGAGAGCTGGGCAAAGTCAGTGAGATTTAAGTTGTCCAGGGAGGCTGCTTAGGCTCCAACCTTGGATGCTCCATCCTCCATCCATAACCAAACCAGACAAAGCCCTGAGTAATTTGGTGTCACCTCAGGTCTAATTGTGCTTTGAGCGAAAGGGCGAAGTGGCAGGCAGTCATCTGCGGCTGCTTGGTTTCCCCCCCCACCCCCGGGGGGGGGGGGGGGGGGGGGCGGGGCAGGAGGGTTCTGTAAATACCGAGGGCCGGATTGAGGACCAGCCTGTGTATCCAGCCCGTGGGCCGTAGTTTGAGGACCCCTGAACTAGAGTCATCATAAGGATCTTTCCAGCCTAAGCAATCCTGTGATCCTATGTTACTATGAAAGAAGATAAGTGAGGTCAATCAGAGACCAAGAGATGAAGTTTCTTGAGTATATGTGGGACTGCTGTAACAGTTCAGCTTCTGCAGAAGCTGGATGCTTCTTTGGGTGATGGAATTCTACTTACTATATTGCTATCATTATATGTCTTATATGTCTTTCTTTCCTGTTACTGTATTACTGCGAGGAACAGGTGATCTCTTGTTCCCTTTCCCTCTCCCCAATCTACTACAGTAGCTATTACTGAATGTTTATCTCCCAAAAGTTCCCTGGGAGCCTCTCCATTGGCCATAGCTCTCCTGGGTGGAGTTAAAAAAAAAAAAAAAAAAAAAAGGATAAATGGACTGAGCTCTGGATGATTGAAGACAGAACCAGAAGTGGTGCCTGCTGCACAAAATTTTCCACTGACATGTTCATCTTAATATTGATCTCAAATATTCTCTGTGTGTTCTGTATACTAGGAAACAGGGATGAGTAGTCAGTATTTTCATGATCTCCGTATTATAATAAAATTTGCTTACAGTTTTTGCTTATGTGTAATACGGATAGTGGGTTATAAATTATGCTTCCATTCTATAAGGATGAAGGAAATGTAATTTATTTTTTTCCTTCCAGTCTATATTTTTGAATGAAACAATATTCCCAATACTTGAATCTACATTCAGTACTGAGAAAGAGAAAATAACCTTTACATGTTTTGAGGAATCTTCAAAGTTTTGAACTGGTGGACAACGTGGAATTGTTACCAAAACTTTCTATTCACTATAACTCTCCTGCACCATCTCCCACTTGTAATCATGTATATTATTTCTCTTCCTTTTGTACTCACATAATGTTCTAGGAGAAGCTACAGCAGATATGTCATATAGAATTATCATCCCTTTGAAAATCAAGTCGCATGTCTTACTTTTTCCTCAGCTCGATTAGAAAATGATTACAGAAATTAATATGTGAAAATGGGTCGAATTCCTTATTAAAAATGACACTCCATTTTTTCTGTGCTATTCCATGAAAAATTTACTTATCACTACTTGAAAACCCTTTTTTTCCCTCACACTGCTACTTATGCATGGAGTGATCCCTAACTACATTTATAAAAGATTCCCATTATCATAATCCAGGTTTCATGCAAGATTCATTTCTCTGGTGGTGTCGAAAGAACTTTGACAATTTATACGTGCTGGACAGGAGATAACTTTAGTTGTAAGTAATTTAGGTATGTTAGGTTGTGACAGATCTAATCTTCTAGAAGACAAACAAAACCAGTTATATGTTTCATCTTGTGCTCCTTGACTCACTTGACACAATTGTCTTGCTCTGTAGTCTTTGCAGTCTTTCTACAATATTTTCCTCACAGGTTAGTACTTAATATAGTAAGGGCATGTAGTGCTGCTCTAATATAATTTTAAAATTCCACTTCTGTTTTTCCCAGTAAATATTTTGTTTTAAATGTCCTAGAAAGAGATTAGCTGCATGCTTTCAGGCAAAGAAATGTTTGTAAGAGATATTTAAAAAGTTTATTTAACAAAATAAATCTAAGTCCTAATATTTTAGATATTTGAATTTATATATATTTTTTTTTAATTATCATGAAACATACCTTTTTAATGATTCGTGACTGTCTTTGTGACCTGCATTTTCTTGGGTGGTTCAGATGGTGAAGACAGTGAATGTTATTTTGTGGCCTATGAAGGCACAGACCCCGAGTGAGATCCTTTATTGCATACATAAGTGCTGCTTATATACATTCGGTTGTCTACGCAAGGTCTGCCCTGGAATATGCCAACATGCAGCAAAGCACCTTTACAGCCAGTTCACACTTCACCAAGCTGTTTACTCCCTCCATGCTTATCTGAGGAGATCTCTTCTACCCCATAAGATGTGGGAGGCTCCCCTTCATTGCAGACAGGTGTGCACAGAATTGATTTGCAGTTGAGCTCACAGAGCCAGATTTAGTGCTAGTTGCTTCCTTGCTCCATGTTAAGGCATAATCACTCTGCAGCCTGGCACCCAGACAACCAACAAAGCCTTTTCTCAGAAAGGGCCCTTATATTACTGGAATCCAAAATGAAGAGTCTTAGCAAGGGAAAAACTGTTAATGAACGCTAAAACAATGAAGAAACAATGGTCATCTAAAGGGAAAAAAAGAATACACCATTACCTGGAAAAAAAAATCTGGAATTGATTATTAAAGCTCAGGAAAGTAGAAACTGACTATGTATCTTCACCATGCATTCTAGATGGGTATCTCTGAGGTTTTATAGAGATAATAAAAGTGTGTGTTCTGATACATGTTATAAAATAAATCAAACTGAAGTTACAGTTTCCTGATGTCAGAGGAATAATAAGAGAATTAGTGTGTTTTAATAAATGGTTTGAAATTCCAATATTTTTACTAAAAAAAGAATATGTTTGTTTTCCTGTAGGATCCTGATAGGCTGACTTATTATCCTGATAACGAAAAAGACGAGGTTTTCATTTGATTGATTGAGTTTAATGTGGACAGTAATAATAACAGCAAATGCACGGTCTGTCTTAAGCAGTTCTACTTTTCTATATACTATCTATTGTCTTTTATGTTAGCAATAATTACTTGAAGGAGACAATACTGGGTTGTTCATATTACTTCATATGTTACATGAATTCATACTTTGGTATGTGTTCTGGGATGCAGATGAGAACTCTGCTGGGATATTGGTGTTTCTGGGATATTGGTATTTCTGAAATGACCTCATACACAGAAAGAACTAAACTGAATTTGAACTTATTACATACTATTCAAGGAATAATAACCTTCAAATAACTATATGCTGGATTTTGGACTGGGTCCAAACTTGCTATTAAAAGCATAAAGCAACTATGAAATACAAGAGGAAAATAGGGAGCTGCAAAGGTTGAAACACAAAGATAGAGATTTCAGTTGTTCTTACATATGCTGGGTAAAATGGAAGTCAAACTGTGATATGGGAGTTACCTTTTTACACACTATCAATTACCTTTTCTTGAAAGCTGAGATACCACAAGAAAAAAAGGCAATTCCTGATTTAATCCTGAGTATCACACTAGTTTTGGTTCAAAACATAACTTTCACACATCATCTGTACAGTAAGATCACAGAAAACTTCCCACATCTTTTCACCTCCTTTCCCTTCCTCTTTCTCAATACATTCAGATTTCTCCTGGGAGAAAACCATGTGTCGAAAGGGAACTGTGAAAAAACTTTGAAAGTTGCAACCAGACAGCTGGAAGGGGTAGGATTCCAGAGAGCACAATGAAATGCACTTTCTCCTACTTAGATGAACCTTCAAATTGTTACTTTTTGAACACAGTGAACAAAACATATTCAAATTCTATGTCTTCTGTGAAGAAAAGGGTTAACAAAGTTCACTGAAAAGGGGAACTGCATAAAGGTGAGAAAGCTAATTATTATGAAATTGAAAGTGTAGAATGAGTGAGTCTTAAAATAGACTTCAATTTTTTTGGGAGAATAAGCATCAAAAATCAGAAATTGCATCTAAACATGGAAGATGTAAAAAAGCATAAACCTGGCAATTCCAATGCAAAACCATAATAACTCAGGTAAAAAAAAATGTTGAGAATCTATATGTTAAAGTATAAAGGCTCATAATAAAAACTTTTTCAAACACATCTAAAGCAGATGACTTCTCAGAGAATGAAAGGTATCAGCAGATGATTTAAGGTATGAGGAACAAAGGTCACACAAGAAGATTACAGAAAAGAGAAACGAATTTCTGGAATTATGCTTAATTCAAAGGCTATACAGAAGATTCCTACATCAGGTCTTCATTTTACAGCTGGAATTTGAGGAAGTACTAAGTGAAGCTTTCATAAGTGGTATTTAAGGAAGTACGCTGAATAGGACTAAATAATTTTCAACAAACACTTAAGAGACTTCTGATATAAAGTTATGAGTACCTTTTCTATCATGTGTAACCTATTAAATAATTTCTTGTAGGCAGAAGAATGGAAGGTAACAAATATGAGAATATATTTAAAATTACTGTTGGTGAGAACTAAGGATTTGACTAACATTTACCAATCTAAATGGTAACACCTATGTAAAGAAAAGAATTAGTAAACACACAGATATATACATAGTATCTTGATAATGAGTTAATAGGGGCTTTGTAAATGAAAATCATGCCTTACAAATCTATCTGCTTTTCCAAAGCATCACTGAGTAGGTGGATAAGTATGGTCTAATTATATTTCTATTTTCAAAAAGCTTTCAACAAGTTCTCACATGAATATCTGAAGTTTGGACCTTGGCTGCTCAATATACACATAAAAGTTTGGAAACATGATAAATAGTGAGGCAGTGATGTTTTCAAATAGTTCAGAATTACTCCACACAGTCAAAATCAAAGCTGTCTGCAAAGAGCTCAAGAGCATTTCTCCATAATCAGTGACTCAGGGATAAAATGTTATATGAAATGCAGAATTAGTAAGTATAGAATAATGCACATCGAAGGAAAAGAAAAAGAAGAACCACAAACCTTCGTTATACTTAAATAATTGCAGCCTCTAAATTTGGTATACAGGAAGAAGTCTTCAATCAATCTGGACAGGTCTCTGGGAAAGTATGTTTAATCTGCATAGATAGTCAAAAAGCAAACAGGGTCTTGGGGAATATCCTGGTGGAACAGAGACTTGAAAACGTCAATAAATAACTGCAGTCTGGACTGTTATATTAAAAATATTGTCTGTGATTTAAAACCGGAGCATGGCAGAACTAGAAAAAAGTTAAAAGAAGAGCAATGCATTGATCATCACATGTACATAATCACTTTCATGTAAACTGTAGCTGCATCTGGAAAGTTTTGACTGTGGAAAAACAGGATAAGATCTGTAACATTTTTAAAAAGTAATGGTAAATATTGTTAGGAATCGTACTGTCTCTATTTTAATGTGAGAACTATAGACTTATCCCATATACAATTAACAAGCACTCTTTTCCTCACGCAGGACATTATCACAGTGTTGCATTCTTTGCTACAGTCATTTGTGAAGTCAAAGGCGCAACTGTATTCTGGAAAGGGATGCAACAAACGCCTCAGGCATTTAGGCCTGTAGTGGATGTTAAATAGAAAAGTTTAGGTGTAATTTTTACAGGAAGCCTGTAAGTAGTTAACTACCAAGAATGGAGAGCTGACTAAAAGAAGGATCACCCCGTGCTTGCCACATTTCCTAAGCACTGATGTTTGCTACCAAGGACAGGATGCCAGAATATGTGAAACATTGGTTTGATTCTATAGATGAGTTCATGCATTCTTTGTCTAATATGAAATTTATAAACAAGGCACGATTTAAAAGAAAGGGATTAAACATAGGCAGCAAGGCAGTTGAAAAGATTAGAACATGCTTTTTTAACCATCGTGCATATGTAAACTCTAAGTCCTTGGGTTATTAAAGAATTTGGTAACTCAGACTAAATTTTGTCACAATTTCTCCCTTTCATGAGAGAGTCACCAATTTTAGGGTGAAATGCACCATTCTGAAGATGGTAAATAGTCACTGTTTACAGCAAAGGAAATCTAAGGTGATTAGCATGGATTCAGACAACTACTTTTAAATATTTAAATATTAAATATTAAAAATTAAAAAATGTCTACAATGAAGCCTATTCAGCAAGGCAAACTTGTGCCTTGAAAATGTGGTAGAGATGACGGAGATAAACCTGATGCCAGGAGTATCCTGAAGTCCGTGGAAGCTAGCCACTTCATGGTCCCACCTCATTAGGACCCAAACATTTGTCTTGGGAGCCAGAGCTTTACAGAACAGAAACCTTATACAGGAATGCAAAACACCAAACCAATGTCATGAATCATTTGTAGCATTGGTTCTTTTGCTATCTTACATTATGTATATCTCTGTCAAGACTCTTGCTGAGACAGTAAAAGCAGAGTATCCTGTAACATGGTTTATTTCTTTCTGAGTATTGTTCAGCAGATCATGAATGATGAAAACTGGTATGACATAAGAAAGATAATGGAAGAAGAAATTGTCATTTCTAAGTAAAGGAACTTTGGCAGAGTTGAAACTGTCTGAACAAAATAAAAATTGACCTCTGGAAACTATGTGCAAATTCTTTTCTACCCTGTTCAAGCACTGGACATAATAAGGTTAAAAGTCAACGTGTAGACATGCTTGTGTAAAGGAAAAAATAGGAATTTATTTATTCAGTCTGTGATAAGTCAGAAAAATGGAAGAAAACACAAACTGTGGGAATAATGTTCAGTGTCTGAATTATGATTGTTTTGAAGGTAGGTGTTCGTTTTCTTTCCTGACAAGTTAAGATTGCTACCTTTACAGTGTAAAATGAAGAAATAAAAAGACCCATTCTTCTTGCTACAATCATCAGGTCATCTGAATGGCAAAAAATGTTTTTTTCTAAATATTCAAAACCAGATCATTTAAACTATTTTCATTCACAACACTGTAGTCACTTAAAATATTCCTTAACCTTGCTTCTGCACTCTATTACTTAACCTGCAGCCCTGCAGCCCTGCACTGTTGGAAGACCGTAGAAAAACAGCTTACATTTAATCAAGACCGGAGACATAGTTACTTGTAAGTGAAATGGTATGAAATGTGTTCTTTCTAACTTATGGTAAAATTCATGGAAAGGAACAGTCCTAGAAACCTCTCGGACACTACTTTTAGTGCTGCAGATTTGACATGTTAATAATGTTTACTTTCTTATCTTATACAGCAGTAAATTTTGAGTAATCAAATCTATTTCATCCATTTTTTAATGCCATGAACGATACCCTGGACCAGTGAAGCTCTGCATTGTTTAGTATTGATATTTCTAAGTCAATGTACAACCTGTCAACCCTGAGAGCAGGATAAGAGTACTACTACTTTTACAGGAATCACAGAACAGCATAGGTTGGAAAGCACTTCTAGAGGTCAGCTAGTCCAACATGTTCAGTCAAAGTAGGGTTAATGTCCATCAGACGTAACACAATATGACTGCCAGATGGTATAGGCATTGTTTGTTTACTAAGCACATACAAAACCAGAGTCGAATTATCTGTGGCTACATCTATACTAGTAAACTATGTATGACCAGGGCAAGAGTCGATGCATAGCATGCAGCACTGGTCCACAGTAATCGACACCACTTCATAGTTATCCCGTTGCCTGACGTGATTTTGGCTCACACCAGCAAGCACCCTTCTAGACAAAAACTACAAGACAAGACAATAACTACAACTATACTAACGACCAGGAGACTGCAGAGGCCGGAGAACATTCACAATAGCTAGTAAAGATGAAGAGACCCTCTTTGCGAGGGAGAGAGAATTTTGCTCTATGGGCTCAAATTGTGTTGTGCAACTTGCTTTTGCATCAAGAGGTGAGCCTTTGGGTTTTTCCAATCACCAGAATAGACCCAACCAGCTGGCTATCTGAGTAGCAGGAGACTCTTTTCCCCATTGCCAAACCTAATATTCTTCTATTTCATTACATAGTGATTAATTTCATGCTTGCTGACTCAATGCATTTACTATGCAGTTTCAATAAGATTAATACCATTTTCCACTATACAAGTGGGGTTTTTTGTGTATCTGTATATGTGTATGTTGTATATTTTGACTGTCATTTCTTACAAGATAGTATTTTGCACTGGGAAAATAGTTGTACTAGTTAATGCTGTTTGGGGAGAGGATAAATTTATGGTCAGGGCTGCCAAGGTTCCCAGTTTCCTCTTCTATGGGGACAGATTTAGCCAGACACAATCCTTTGAATAATGGTACTCAGTAGTAAAATTGTTTGCAATAAATATAGGAGAAACATAAGCTCTTTCTACTTATATAAGGAAGATTTCCCTATTTTCCCAGTGCCAAGAAAAATTTCCTTTCCAATCCTGTTCTGTCTATATCAGCATTACATTAACAACACTAATACAAATTGTCCTGTTATTAGCAGATATTGTAAACTTTCAAGATCAGAATTTAAAATAAGTGTTTCAACTTATTTTACATCTGGGCCAGAGAAACTATACTGAAGATATTATTGGCTGCCTGTAGCTCAGAGAATCAAAGACAAGCCTGGCCTCACTGAAGAAACCTCATGAAAAGTGTAAACCTCAAATCTTTTCTGCCTTTCTGAGCACTCTTTTGTTTTTCCAGCTGGAATACTAAGGACACCTACTGTCCTGTCTCACTCACTACAAAAAATCACTTCCTTCAAAGTAAGATTCAAGTGTGACTCCACAAGAACTATCTCCTGCAAAAAAGGGGTTAACACTTTAATATGCCTTAACTTCCTTTTCTGAACAGCAACACCTTCCTTCCACAAAATCAGTAGGCAAATAATCATGTACACCAGATGTGCACACTGACTTGGGAAGTCAGAAAGATAAAATTCCACATGTTCAAAAGAACATATTCTCAGCATTAGCAGAATGAAGTAGAGACATTAGATAATTGAAAACAGATGTTAAAATGTCAAGTGCAACAGATGTGTGGATACAAGAAAAGCCTTGAAAAGGTTAAACTTTGATCCACGTTAGGCTGTAGAAATTTACGTTAATGAGGTAGAAACACTAACCTGGTTTGGACCAGCTAGTGCCACCTTTACTGTAGTATGTTATTATGTATTGCTATCAATGGGACTGCATCTGAAATACTAACAAGTTGAGCATAAGTGGTGGCAGCAGCTCAGCTGTGTATTCTTTATGGTATGCTCCCATAAAGCTGCTCTCATGAACAGTCAGTCTTCAATAAATCCTTTCCTGATCTCACACCCACACTTTCATTCAATGGAAGGTGGAAGCAGAGGAGGAGAAGGGAGAATAATGTATGATGACAAGTGGTCTCAGGCCTCATCCTGATATTGCAGCCAGTGTACATCTGGGCACCGCAAAGCATATCAAAGTTCCACAGTTTTGTTGTATCTCATATTTTTTTATATCTTCTGTTAAGGCAAATAATTTTCCTCTTCAGTCTATACAAAGTCTTCCAAGTACATATTTAGATAGAAAATGTGACTTGGTTGTGATTTCAGAGTTATGACTGGATGTTTCCACATACCCACTGTGAGTTTTGCTCAATCAAGGAGTATGATTTTGATCTGTGCATCAGTTTTTAAAAGTATCAGGGCAGCATTGTGTCAATAGTCACAGTCCTCAGCATGTGCTACTAAATGACAGGTATATTATCTGCAGCACCTAAAGGCTACATTGTACTTCAGAGGTGCTCTGTGGTGTTCTCTCCACAGGACCAAAAGCTCTCAGGTGTCATGTCAGTCCTAGACACCCATGTTCTCTTTTTGTGCCATGTAACACTCAGCCCCTGTGCATATGTCCCTTGTGAGTTGCGCTGATGCACTGCGGCGCCAGGGTTCCTCAGAGACTCTTACTGTTCCACTGATGGCTGGGAGCAGGTAGGCTCAGCTATGTGCATTTGTGGTGTAAAACTGCCATAGCATGCTTGCCTCTTTGGAGACGGCTACTTTCTTTTGCCTCAAAATCAGGAGATAGACCTGTTTTCTATAGTTCTCAAACCTCCATGGAGGTGAAATCTCAGTTCTACTGTGTCTAGGTTCCCTTCTCTACTTTCTCACAGCACAGGGAAGATCATTTCATCAGCTTCCAAGTTTTCCTCTCACACATCATCTGGATAAGGCAACCTAATCCACCAGGGGTCTAAAATAAGCATTCTGTCCCTTTACAACCAAGTATTATGGGTGATATGTAGGGTAGTGACAACAAAATGTATATTACAAATAATGGATGTTGGTTATTTGTTAACATTAAGTGTTAATTAAGAAGCACATCCATTTCTACCTTTTAGTACATTAACATAATCAGTCGTTCGTTTAGAGTACTAAGGGCAACAGTAATATTCAGATTTTAGATGATTAAAAATTGCAGTAAATAGATATTACTCACCTTATTATGACTTTTACTAGACTTTTGCTCCTGATAATAACCACTGAGGGAAAAAAAGGTACAGCAATGCCATTTTTACTCATCATCTTTTTGTATTGTTCAATAAAGATACTTTTTTTTTAGGTAAGACCTTATACTGAAGGTGTCAATGCAGCACTTTAACACCTCAGCTCTTTGAGACCTATAGCTGAATAAAGCTCTAACCTTTAAAAGAATTTTTGATAACTGTTTTTTCTTTTGCAGAGATAAAACCTCGTAGAGTTGGGTTCTGAGATCAGCTCTGATTCCCTATTGTTTTTAGGGGCTTTAAAGTCACAGTAAAATAGCTTTGTTTTATTACTCAGCTCAGAATCTTCTCACCCATCCCAAGTGGTTTGGTTTACACTTTGGTTATACTTCCAAGTTTTTCTAGCATTTTCACACTGGCTTGGACATTTTGCCTTCTGATTGTATCAACAAGGAAAGTTGAGCACTTAACTGGGGATTGATATCTAGGCACTTTTCTAACAGGCTAATATTGCCTTGTAAATTTTATGTTAATATCTATCTTGGTAACATTATTCTTGTTTTGTAAAGCAATCAATTTGCACTTAAATAAGCACCTAAATACTTTTAATTAATTTCTTGTTGAATATGGGTGCCTCTTTTCTATGTCCAGTCAAATATGACCTAGTTGGAGAACCCAAAATATCCAGCTGTATTAAATGTTCTCCTCCTCTCTCTCTGTGTTTGAAACTTGTGCAGCTAGTAACAATTTATTTGCTAAAGCAAGCTACAAATATCTTCTGGGAGATATCTGGGAGATTAGTTTATCATAAACATAGCTTATACTTTGAGGGTATTATCAACAGTGGGAAAGTGTAGTAATAAGTAGAAAGAGAAAAAAAGTCAAATATTTTCTCACCCTTATTGTGGATCATACCATCCTTACAATAGACATCTAGGAGTTCAATAAATGGCTGGTAAGTCACATCCTTTTTTGCATGTTTTTGGACTTTCTCTGGTGTTACTACATGTTACCATTTGAGCAGCACCATGACAATGTCCCAGGACATTGGTCTGCTGGGACAAGTAAACTTACCAGTTCTTTATTGAGTGGAGGCTCAGGAGCATGACTGGCATGAGAGGTCAGTTGCCCATTCCTGGTTTTCTGTTTAAAAAAATTGAGAGTGACAGAGACTACAACATTGGATACTTCTTGCATGTCTTGTGTGTCTGCATTGCACAATGCATTATAAATCACAGAACCTGAGGAAACTAGATTTTTAAAAAATCCATGCAGGTACCAGAACCCATAATTATGTGAACACTATGCCTGAGCTAAGGCGTCGTGTTCCCAGCAACGCTGATAATCCTAGAGATGTGCTGTGAATACATGTATATACTGCTCTGGGTCAGAAGGAACTCATATGGTGTCAAAACCAATAAACGTGCATATATGCGGTACTCTGCTTGTACAGGGATAGTATGCTTTCAAATGTCACACTCTGCTTTTCAAATGCTCCTTAACTGGGACAGGTCTTGCCCAAAACATTCAACTTGCTTCCATCGAGAATAAGAGTAGCCATGAGCATGACACTATCCAATACACCAAAGAGATTCATGATGATTAATTCTTTAAAGATATCAGCTGTTATTCTTCAGCAGTAAGTTTCTATTAAGCATGTATAAAAAGTGTGCAACTAATTTGAATTTTAAATCACCATTAGAGATGGCAAAAGGGTCATTATTGACACAAGAGAAAATTCTTGCAAAATGTGAGGTTGTTATATCAATGCATAGGGCACTTCAATAAATTAAAGTATTCCTCTAAGTCTCAAGCAGTCTTTTAAGATAGCAAAATTTACTTTTTTCTCTGGATTCATGGTCAGAACAGTACTTTTATAGTTGAAGATTTTCAGAAACATTCATGATAATTACCATAATAGTTTTCAGGACATCCAGGAAAGTTTGGCAAAGCTGAGGTAATAGACACAGCTTTGCACAGCAGGGAGTATCAGGCAACTCTAAAAATAGCTAGTGCTACTAGTTCTGCCTAGAATAACATGCCTGAAAGAAGAATACACATTTACACAGCTGGCTTTACGTGACTCTTATTCATGCAATAATACAAAAGGAAATTAGCTCTTCTGAGGTTTTATTTTTTTATCAGGCACTCATTAAATAATAATTAGTTCAAAGTGTAAATGTGTATCATGAGTCATTTCTACATATCCATACTTATCTTTTTTGAAAGAGCGATCATCTCCCTGAGGTAATGTAGAACATTAGTGAGCTGTGCACTGCGTTAACAATCTTAAAGCTTAGTAGGCCTAGTTTCAGCAGGCACATAACCTTGGTTTTTTTGGTCTTAAACCAATGTCAAAGTAAAGGGTCCTTCTTGTTTGGAGTTGATCGAAGCTGAATTTGATCAGAAGTTGCTAGCTGAACCTTAAATTCTATTTAGGACAATGAAAATTTCACCATTACTTTCACACTGTTTCCCCAGGACTTCAGTCTTTCAGGACTTCATTTCTTTTTGAAAGCTCTCTCTGACTCTCTTCCCTCCACCTCCCCAAAAAATGTCATGGTTTAATACCTCTGTGGGTGTCCCATTATTGTAATTTTTTTCTACACAAAGACTATGCAGGAAGACTCACAGACAGTACATTTCATCTAATTCTTCCCTGGCAAGTCCAAAATGGAATTTAATCATGTTTCTCTTATCTGTAACCTTTCTGGTCCCTTGAGGAGTTTACTCCTTCCTTCAATATATTAGAATACACCCTATTATTATGATGATGATAATTTCATTTATGTCCTCTTCTCTAATTATTCCATACCTGCAGAAATGATAAGAGATCTCTCTGCTAACAGCATTACCTAAACACAAGACCTTTTTTTTCTAAAAGCATAGAGGAAACAGCAGTCAATCAAATACTGTTTTCATGAGAAATTTTTCTTCATTTTTCTACAACCCTTTATAGCCTTGTGAAGAGGAAAAATAATATAATTTGTAAAGGTTGTAATTTAAAAAATAATAAAGAAACACCCCACACACAGTCTGAAACCTTAGACTGCTTTACAATTATTTTTATTTAGGCAATTTACTTTTTCTTAGCTGTTGACCTAGTGTGAAAAACTTACTGCTGCAGAAAACTACAAAACAAAGGAAAATATAAGTATATATCTTTTGCTCCAAGAGCTGAAAGAAAGTGAATCAATTTCAGTTTGTCCATGACTCCATATGTGGTGGTCTTACACGATTGTTCTTGTCCCGTTTATTTTTATATATTCGTCTCAGGTTCTACCACATCTCCAAAAATAAATTAGAAAGAAAACAAAGATTTTTACGTGTGAGGCTTTTTCAGCCAGTGTGTCAGAGTGGCAAAATGCCTTCTTTGAAGATATAGTAGAGTTGACACATAATTGTTGCCCTTACCTTTGTTGCTACTGACACTAGAGTCTGAGCCTTCCTTGGAGACCTGAAACCAATTTTGATGTGACAATGTGAGAAGTTATCACTGGTATTTTACAAATACTGCAGGATCACAGATTTTGACCTATAAAGAGCCAAGTAAACCTCTGGAGGGCGTTGTGTTTTAAGGGGAAAATGTTTTCATTGATTTCAAATTACACGTTTTACTGCAACATGGAAAAGAACAGTAGCCATGAAAAAGAAAATTCAAATTACAGTAGCAAGAAGGGTAAGAACAGCTCAAGAAGTGTTTAAAACCTAAGTTGTTGGGGTTTTTTTTTAGAATATTTTACACATTATTTTTCAGTCATATCTGCGAAAGTATGCATCTATGGAAGAGTACATATAGAGAGTAACAAGAATTCCTTATTTTAACATATACAAACTCCCAAATTGGTAGGTGCAGTTTCATATATTTCTCTCTGAAAACCCAAACAAAAAGCTATCTCTATACCATATTCTTCTATGTGGTGTCTAGTATTACTTAAAAGATCTGAAAGGGGTAACACTAGTCCTTTAGCATAAATCCTCATTTTGTCTTTAGTAAGTGTGATAAATACATAATCTTATAATCTTTTTCTGAATTTTTGTAAAGATAGTAATTTTTAAAACTATTTCCTTAAAGTAAGCACCAGAGTTATGTTCCAGATTAAATTCAAAACATTGTCCAGATATGAATTTGTTCATTTATATAGACCATGGCAGGATTTTTTAAGACGTTTACCTCATAAAAATATTTTGTTCTTAAATACATTCATTCTGAGGCTGCTGTTTACCAACAAATTAGGCCATTGTATTTGTAGATATAAGTAAAATGAGATTTTTCAGAAATTACTTTCTTTGACAGAAATTGAGGTGACAAAGGCAATGAGTGATTTGCCCCTTACACCTGTAGAGCATCTTGTGTTATTTGTCCTCTGTTCATCTAGTCAGGGACTTCTTAGCACTGTGTCATAGCACAAGTGTCTGTCTCTCAGCCTCCTTCTTATGAAGAGGAGATAAACAACACTCAGAAAACCGATGAGATTTAAAATTGGTACAATTTACAAGTTACTTTAAGTATCTATGAAAACATTTTTTCATTAGGTAGAACCAGAGTATGAAAGTCCACTGATAAGATTTCCCAAGGCATTTCCCATTATTATTGTTGTTATTATTATTATTATTATTATTATTATTATTATTATTATTATTATTATTATTATTATTATTACTATTATTAACCTCCTCCTGTTAATTCAATAAAAGCTTTTTTTTTTATTCTTGTGACAGAATTTTCTTGTAGGAACGATTAAGACTTGTCACCCTAGGCACTAAAGTAATACATCTTCTAAAAATCACAAGTATTTTGGTTTTGAAGTTGTCTTTCTTATAGTTTATTTATTTTAACATGAGACAGTGTCAAAAAAGGAACCTCTGTATTTATTATGTTCAGTATGCATAAAAAATAATTGCAACATAGTGGATGTATTGACGCAATCTGGTTAGATAATTGTGATTTTTTTTTTATCATAGAAAAATTGCTGACTTTATGTAATACCCTTGAACAAGAGAGACTTGAAAATCAAGGGCTTGCAAAACCCATAAAATTCACAATAGTTTTCAAGATATATTGAAAACATTTTCTTTACAAAAGTTTTTGAATAGTTATCTCCTTTTCGTGCCTTTCATTTGTTTCTTATTTTGGCATTGAAAAAGAGAAGAGGAAAAAATAATATGCTGAAGATTTTTACATGTTCATTGTGTTCATTTGCTAGCTATTTTAAGTAAAGTGTTTTGTGGAAATTTCCCCTGTCATAAAAGCTGTACCTCTGAAATATTTTAGTTTAGAAGATACAAAACCAAACTGGAAAACTCACACTGTTCCACACAACTAGCAAAGCTTTATGTTTCAATTTATAATCATTACTAGATCTTAAACATAATTCAAATATTACATATTACTGAATTTTTAGTGTTGCAGAGGAATCTTAATTTTTAAACATAAGTTTTTAGAGGGGGAAAAAAAATCTACCCTCCAATAGGAGAAATAATTTAACTGAGGCTAACGAATGAAAAAAATATTTGGTTTTTTTCAGTGTCTATTAATTCATGACAGTGTGCTATTCCTTCAGATATAAGCAATTATTATAATAAGTCATGTATTTTCAAGATCAGCCACTAAAATACTAGGCCTAAGGTATATGAAATATTTTCACATAGTCAGTACCATGGTGGCAGTTTCACAGATAAACAAGCAAAAAGAAAGGAAAGTGAAATGAAATTCTCCAACATATTTGTCAAAACCTGGGAAAGGAGTAAAGAACTTGGGAAACCTGGCCCATAGCCCAGTACTCTAGACCACAAAATAAATATTGTGTTTAATATACCAGTTCTAGCCAAAGTGTTTTAGTCTACACACCAGGGCTACCCAGAACTGACAGGATATTAATTCTAAAATTGATCCCCATTGGTCTTTTAGGCAACTATATATTAATTCTCCTGCAAACCACATAATGCACAATTTTCATCTCTACATTTATATTTCATCATTATTTCCTATTAAAAAAGTTATGGTGCTATCTGATATGAGGTTGGGGGGGGTGTTTACGTAGTTCAGTATTGCTGCTGGTAGTGGGGAGCCTTCTCCAAATAATCTTCCTTAATCCCCTTAAATGAGGAAAGAGGGGGAAGGTGGTGAAGGCAAGTGCAGGCAAGGCTGAGAGTGCAGTGGGAGAGCAGAAGCTGTCCATGCCAGGCACTGCCCAGCTCTCAGCATCTCCCAGCTATGCAGTGAGGTCAGCCCACTCCTATGGCTGTGTTGGCTTCATTGCTTACTGGCCCCTTGGTGAAAGCCCACCCTCGCCATGGAAAATTGTTAATAAAAAATTGTGATAATAAAATTAATTTGGCTCATTTTTAACCCTCAATAGTAATATCAGAGTTATGCCTAGTGTTCTGCAGACTGTAACACTATTGCTCATATGCTTACTTAAAAAAACAAAACAAAACAAAACAAAACAAAACTGAAGTGAGAGGAAAAATCAAATCCAAATTAATTAAGCTTCATGTAAGACTGACATTGGTAGATACAGTTAATTTTCATCTTCTACCAAAGAGATTGGAATTCATATCTTAAAGGTAATTGAAAGCCCATACTTGGAGGAAATAATTCCCTTTGGTTCAGAAGCAGGATTTGCTTAACCTACAGTGAATGAAAGAGTGGTGCAGTGAGTTCAGCTAATATAACAGCTTTATGCTTTTCATATATTTTTCCACTGAAATTTCCCTCTTGCTTCCTGCATTTGACATTTAAGGCATACATTTAGTTGAGTTTTTCAATGAGTCTCTATGGTAACAGCAAAAATGCCCAGTCAAAAGACTTTACCTCCTCTGCCTTCTCGCCTATTCACTCAGCAGAAGCTGCAAAGCAGGCAAGTGAGAAGACTGGTCAGTCTAAGTGTAATGGTTGTGTGTTATAATGTAGGAAGAAATGATCTATAGATTTCCAGAGTAGTTATGATCACACTAGTTAGAAAAAGATTTAATCATCTGTCAAGTAAGAGCTTCAGCATCAAATAACTTTAGTTTCAAAATTAAATATTTTTATTTATATTAAACTGAATAAATGATATTTTCTTGTATATTAAACTGAATTTTTTTTCCCAGTTTTTCAGTCAGCACTGGACTATACTGGAGTACAGGTGCAATATATTTATAGGGCCCTATTATTGTAAGCATACCATGAAATGTCACATTTTTGGCAACATACTAATAACTAGCAACTCCATTTTCACAGCTGTAAAATAAAGACATTCGTTAATAGATGGCCTGAAGTCAATAAGAAATAGAGGAAGTCAGAAAAGATACATGGGATTAAAAATTAGTGTTAGAAAAACATGGTAGCTTACTGAAATTTATTGAAGGGATTTTAGTAAACAGATCCTGTTGTAGCAGGACTAGCTTTTCCATCTATTACTAACTCTTTCAGATGATATCAGAGGCTCAGCTGAAATCTCCTAAAATGTAACTGGCTAGGGATATCAGCATTTCCCCATGAATCTATTTAGTTGCATAATATGTATTTTAGAGAGCTATTTAGAATGCCCTTGGACCCTCCCATTGTCAGAGCAGTAGCACCAGGCTGGAGTCTGCCAGCATCTGGGCAGCAAGAAAGCCCTCAGGAGCCGCATCCTTGCCAGCCTAGCATGGCAGGCTGGGAGCTGGAGCACATCATGGGGCCATAGCAAGGTCCTCTTTGTGCTGCCTGGCCATGGCAGTTCACTCTGCACAAAGAGCCAGGCATCACAGAAGCAGATTTTATTATTCTAATCAACCTAGTGCAAACATTAGCATGGTTATTCATAGCTGAACCTTTTTAAGGTCATCCATCATTAATAAAGAGTCATATGTACATGAAAAGACACTCATAATTAATAGTCTTTTCAGCAATGCAGGAACAAACTGCAACATTTTAGCGTGATTAAGAAAATTTTTCTCTGGCACTTGGTACTCAGCAGACAGCTTCTCAGCAACTTGTCAGTTTGGTTTCTAACAAATGCTGCCCATTATCTTTAAATCAGTTGAAGATCTGCTTGGGCAGGGATGACCACAGTTTCTTAGGGGGTAAAGAGATGAATTAACCATGGACAGATGCATTGTGTCCAAAAGAGATTTAAGTCAATCATTTTGACTTTCTATTGTTTGCCCTTTTCAGGAAGGACTGAGTGGTACAAATGCAGGAAAGCAAAAAAACTGCACGAAAGATGAAATCTCAGTTGCAGTGTTTATGCTAGGTTTCGACTGGCAAATAATTCAAGTTTCTCCAGCTTTTGACCAGTGAAATGATTTGGTCAAGTTTTGCTGAAGTCTTATCTAAAGTGTAATGAAAACTCACAAGGTAATAGTAAATGTAGCAATGGAGAAATTACTTGGGGTGTACTGAAAGTCCCAAGTAACTCCACAAATATAAAACCAAAAATGAATGTTTATGATGAAGAATGGACTAAACGCATACAAAAGAAAAATCAAAGAAATGTTTAATGTGTGAAAAACGAACATCCTGCAAGCATTTAAAACAAACCTTGAGATTCACATAACATCATGACTTTTAGAAAAGCTCTGAGGGCTAAAACCAAAATTCAGCTGCAAACAAAAGCATAATTAGTGTTGTGTATGTATTAGCATTACGAACAGAGTGAAAGCTGACTGAAAACTTACAAAGAGTGCAGCTTCATAAAAAAGAAGCGGTAGAAGGATCGCTACATTCTCAGTTTTTATTAAATGGGCACATGTGAAGTTAAGCAGATACGTGACAAATTGGTTCAGGACAGTGACAGCTTTTTAAATAGTAACATAAATAACTAGATATTTTTTTTAATAAAGTGAAAGATTTCCAAATAATAAATCAGTAGCTATTGATAAAAGATATCAGAAAAGAAAAATTCCAGTTAACGAGATCTATGGCCAAAGCAGAACTGGCCATGAGGCGTTACAACTATACTGAATTTTTGACAGAAAATGTTGTGGCAAATTCAAGATCTATATAGTTCAAGACATAATGTAGTATGAGGAGGTAATGAAGGAGATAATCAAAGGCATGGTTATAATAGAGAACTACAAAAAACTGATGATTCTCATTAGCTTTCAAAAGTAAATTAACATGCAAATTGTTCTTAATGCTTTCCAATGAAACCAGGAATGTTTTTTATACTGTTTTACTTTATTTACCTCGTGAAAGGCAGTGCAATTCACAATCAAATTCAGTATAGTAAGCTCATTATATAAATACTTCATCACACTGTAGCTACTCAGCTATAGGGAAGAGCAACGTAACAGTCTTTGCCCTTCCATTCTTCCAGTCTGCCTTATTGCCATGGCTTAACCCCGGCCGGCAGCTTGGCCCCACACAGCTGCTTGCTCATTCCCCCCACGTTGGGATGGGGGAGAGAATTAGAAGGGTAAAAGTGAGAAAACTTGTGGAATGAGATACAGCAAAAGCTGCGCGCACAAGCAAAGCAAAACAAGGAATCCATTCACTACTTCCCACCGGCAGGCAGGTGTTCACCCATCCCCAGGAAAGCCGGGCTCCATAATGCCATACCTCTGAACATCCTCCCCCTTCCTTCTTCTTCCCTCAGCTTTATATGCTGAGCACAACATTACATGGTATGGGATGTCCCTTTGGTCAGTTGGGGCCAGCTGTCCCGGCTGTGCCCCCTCCCAGCTCCCTGTGCCCCCCCAGCCTGCTCGCTGGTGGGGTGGGGTGAGGAGCAGAAGAGACCTTGGCTCTGTACAAGTGCTGCTCAGCAGTAGCTAAAACATCCCTGTGTTATCAACACTGCTTTCATCACAAATACAAAACATACTCCATAGGAGCTAATATGAAGAAAATGAACTCTATCCTAGCCAAAACCAGTTCAATCTCTACTTTTGCTATACCATTCACAACATGCTCAGATCCCACACTATCCAAGCTGAAAACCATTCTAGGTACCTACCCATCTACTCCCACACACCCTGCTCCCCATGACCACATTACCTCAGGGCATATCCCTTTGTGATTTCCCAAAAGAGTTTGATAACCTATGGAAAAGTCAGAAACAGATTCCTGCGTCACACCAGTATAAGCATTCTGATTGTGCAAGGATGTTCAAGGTACTGAGGAGTCATTGCAATAAGTGAGAAAAAAATCTATCCCACAGAAGAAAAGGAAGGTGCTATTCTTTGTTTCCTTCACAGACTGGGTCTTGGAGGAGAAAAGGGAAAAAATGTAAGTGTTTATTGTTTCTATGTGATGATTCCCAAAGCACTAGGACAACAGCAATGCAGGCCACAAATATTAGGTACAATGAGGCACATAAGATTTTTAAAAATGCTTTAAGATGTTCTTTCCACCTAAACAAAGAAAATCTACATAACACCTATATAGGACTATCCATTTTTAAATGGAAGAAAAAAAAATTTTAAAAAAAGTAAGTCCAAGACCCTTATTCTAACACCTCTACAACTGCTCTGTTTCATGACAGGAAAATAACAAAGATAAGTGAGATATTCCTCACAAAAAAGGCTTGTCAAGGCATCCATCTACTTATATAATACTGATGATACCCAATCTGAGATTCAACGTCACATCATTTAAAATGAAAAATTTTCTTAGCCATATGCCAGCAGCTAAGCTGTGTATCTCTCATAGATACATAACATTTTAAGAACCTCTCTGAGCAATGGAATACATTTGTTGTTGTAAATGAAGATTAAAGGTAATAATTTACTGTATGATCAGATTAGAAGTTCAGTGTGTGAATCATGATAACTTAAGGTTAAATATGCTTTGTAATGCAAGACAGTTGATCACCCTGTATTTCATGTTAGTACAGTACTGCTCTTAAAGTAGTCTTCAAGTAGGAAAAAGTGAATAGACTTGCTTTCACAGTTTCTGAAATAAATAGTCATAGAAAAGGGATATTGGGGGGTGGGGGGTGGGGGGGGTTGTTGCTTTTTAAGCGTCAATGCTCATAGCCTTCCCAAGTCAATCTGTTTCTTAAATTCTCAGCTTGTACCGTAGATGAGGTCAAGCACCAAGTGGAGGCATTCCTAATCTTCTCAATTAAATGACTGCCTCCAGAAGAGATCCCACTCCTTTAACAGCATGCAGTTAACAGATTACAGCAGCATTACTGCAGTAGACAAGCAAAGTCTAGGTATCAACTCCAACAGCAGAATCCTATGGAAATGCAATTTCAGCAGTAAGCCATACGGGTCACAAATGAGGTAAGTAAACCCAGAAAATCCTTTCAAGGCAAGTATTTCCCTCAGCGCTCTCCTACAGATTCTGAAACTGAGATTAGCGAAATGTTGTATTTTATTGAATCCCTAGAGTGTCATCATTTAATAGTATTTCACAGCTACAGTACATCATCACATTACATTACACCCTCACTGTCACCATGTAAACTACAATACCATGAAGTGATAACATAGTGTAATGAGACATACAATCCAGTGTAATGTGATATTCAAGAAAGTCAATGCAGCATATCTTCAAAATTACCCTCATTTAAAGGGAAACCCAACGAACATTTCATATAAATGTACAGGTCATTCATTTTCTCCATATTTTTTTTTTTTGTTTAATCTCTGTGCATCTCATTACTTCCACAGAGAACTTTAATGTTATAGTCAGAAGAATTCATAGTTTGCTAAGAAAGCTGAAATCATAAAGTGAAAACCATTTTGTATGCAACTTTCTAAAAGAATGTTAAGTCTCCGAAAAAAATGCTGTTACAAATAAAGAATTAACACAACCGTACAGCACCCTTATGTCTTAGACAGGTTTTATACATGATAATTAACTATATTATGTCCACAGAACTGAAAATCAGGTTGGTTGGTGTTAACTTCCTCCACACATATGCACATGTTAATATCCTTATACCTTGATTATCCCATGAATACTTTTAGGGATAGATATCTAACCTTTTCTAACTGCTGTTGGACATGTAGGTAGGGGAATAGGGGAAAGGTAGGGGTAGCCTTTGCAACAGCGAGAGACGGTCAAAAACTAGTAATAAAACTTCTCAAGAAAAAGCTAATAAGGAGAAACTTAGTTGCAGACGAGTCTCTCTACACACAGTGAGACTCTCCATACAAAAAAACATTCAAATATAACCAAATTAGAGAAACACCATGCTAACATTACATTCTTAAGGAAATACAGGTATCACTTAAAAGGAAGTTTAGATAAAACAAGGCCTATACAACACACACTCATCAGATCTCCCCAGTAGATGGGTAAGTTTGCTGGTTTTTGGTTTTGTTTTTTAATCAAAACAAATGATCTGCATTTCCACTTCTTAAAACCTGTAGTAACTCTGCCCAGCTAGCCTAAAGAAGCTAATTTTCTTTTACAGCCCTCTGCATTTCTCTGAGCTGTGTGAATCTGCAGCGTATCCTCTTCCAGCTTACAAAGGTAGATGTTTGCCACCTTCTGTCAGCTGAGAAAAGAAGATATAAATAGCAAAAAGGACCAAAAACTGTGCAACTATCAACCCCACAGCCACCTCCCACCTTCACACATGGGAGGAGATATCCTTCAGCAAACTCTGTTTCAGTGAGAATCTGAGGGTCAGCAGCGGGACAGCAGGAAACAGACCTTAGCCTAGGGGATCTTTTGTTCTGTGTCGATTTAAAGTTCATTTAACATTGATATTGTAACACAGATGAAGTTAGAACATATTTCAGAAAAAAATAACCAAAATGCACCCACTCTTCAACTTCTGTAACATAAATATTCGGTGTCCTTGAACACACAAAGCAATATTTTCATAGCATTTTCACATTTTAACTCAGTCTTTTTACAGCTCCTAAATATCTGTTTTACTAATTTGAAATCATGACATGATTTGCTAATTCTTGCTGTTCTGCAAAACTTATGTAAGTAGCACTAAATTTGAACCAGATTTTCTGAATCTTGCTGAGATGTATTAATTTAGTATTATTACTGTCAGGAGTGAAATATGCTCCTAAACATGCTGCTTCACATCACAAAACTTCACAGCTGAACTGGCATTCTATTACATCAAACTAGAAAAGCTATCTGCAATTTAAAATAATCAGTAAAAATGACTATTTTTATGGAATTTAAAGCTGCCTTGTTCTCAGTCAGAACAATCTCAGAACACTTGCCTCACCTCAGAAAATTTGGAGTGATTATGAATAGCATGCTCTGCTTTACTAATAATTTTTCAAAAGTCAGAAAGATAATGCTATTTTAAAAAATCCATGCACAGGAAAAAAAATAATCAATTTATTTACAGCCAGTGGGGTGGGTGATTTAGCTGATTATTTTTCTCTTCTTCCTTTATAGAATTAAACTTGATAGTTTAATTAAGCAGGATTGTTTGCATATTCAGGTATTCAGATTAAAATATGTTGGGATGGACAATTACAGAAAACAAAATTCAGCCAGAGGCTGGTGTTACTCCAGGGCTCACTCACATGATTCAGATTTCACAGCTAGTGCTCTGCCATATGGAAAGTGGTCCTCTAAGTCATGATTTCAACATCAGAGTTTGAAATAAAAAGAAATGCAAATACAGAATTATTTAAACTAAAATAACCCAACTTGATACTGCCAGTTAATAAAACAAAACTGTAAAGATACACAGGATGGAAATTAATACTACAGTGAAAAGATTATTGTAGCTTCCATTTTCAGGTTCTTCACAAATAATCACTATCTTAGGGTTTAGATGGCTTCCCAAGCACACTGCCATTCCTGTTCTCAGCACCTTTCCTTTTGTTGCAGATGGCTGAGCTGCAGAGGTGAAACCGAGGTGTAGAGACTGTGGTTAATGTTCCTCAGGATTTTTATCCACTAGCCATAAAGCAGTAGACAAGTTATTTCTGCCAAAATATACTGTCTGAAAGTCTAGAAAGCAAAACTGAGGAGTTTGTTAAAGCAAGATATCTTAACTATTGTTAACACTATTAAAAGAAATAGTGCAGATAAACAGCAGTGTTTACAAATACTTAAATTTGCATGTATATACAATAATATACAAGTATATTATTAATTGATAAATAGAGCTAAGGAGAGGTGGCAATTATCAATGAATCCTTTTAAAATATTGCTACCACGGTCCAGAAGAGCTCCTCTTTGGAATTTTAAATATGTTGCCTAAGTCATCTTAGCTATTTTACATGAAAAGGCTGTACATTTTTCCCTGTTTTGGCAAGACCTCTAACATCCTCATGAAACAGAAAAAGTTTTCTTTAGCTTTTGCTGTCCTTTATATCTCTCACAGGATTAATCCTCAGAGATGAATGTGGCCAAAGGCACTAGATAGAAAGCATAGTTATTACTTTGTCAGGCTGTTAAACACTTTTACTTGGAGTCTAACCTTGTCTCTGTTGTTACAAGGAAAACTGTTCAGTGTTCTTGTAGTATCTGTTCCATTCCAGTGTCCTGGCATATAGCCCTTTTGTAAGGACTTCAGAGGCTAGTGTTTGTGCTAGAAAAAGGCCACGTTATGTTTACTATACAATCTTTCTGCCTACAGTCATGCTGAGAAGGGGAATGATACATGCTGCAAAATTCTAGCAGAGATACGTGAGGTTTTTGTTCTCCGTACCCATGCAGTTGTGGGAGGTTTGCTCTGTGTACCTATATCCTTTGCAGGAACTCCCAGTATTTTTCCCCAAGGCAGCCTAGAAGACCTTATAGCTGTATGGTAGAGCCAAGATACTGAAATAGGAAGAAAAGAAGAGGGATGAGGTTGTGTGAAAATATAAGTAAAATATTAAGAGCAGTTCATCTTCTGTAGTGGCAAAATTGCCACTGAAATTCCCACTTTTAGAACGGCATTTTTTCCCAGTTTGTTCGTTTTTGCTCAAGAGTATTTGTTCATTAACTCACAAACTTATAGCACTTGTTCCGCACCATACTAACAGAGTAAGAAATCATGAAACTTTATTTATAAGAAATTATGTAATGGTCTCTACACCAGGCATTTGCATCCTGGAACATAATATTAAATTAACAAGAACAAATCAAAAAGCAATCAGCTCTTTTATTCCTTAGTTTACATAAAGGTTTTTTTTTATCTATTCAGTGCAGGATGTCTTTGCCTCTACTTTTTAAACTAGTATCTTAAAATAGTTTAAAATGTTTCATTCATTTCTCTTTCTTGTACTCCCTTTCATGCATGTCCTAAAAATCCTCCAATATAATGTAAACAGAAATCTTAATTTATAAATCCTTACTTATTTCCAGAACTTATATAAAACAAAGGTATTCTTTTGTAAGCTGCAGAGTCCTTTATCAGGATGAATGACAGCAGATTTGAAAAGAACGGAATTTGTCTTTGTTTGCCTGTCTGTAGCTGAAGTAATGGCATAGAGCACTAAACGAGCATCTCTTAAGAGACCAAATAAATTTTCTTTCAGGATTAATGATCCACTGCTAGTATGAAGAAGATTAAAACTAGAAGCAAAGAGACAAGAGAGTCCAGAGTAGCCCCACAGTTCATTTCTATGGAACTTGGTTAGTGAGCAGAGCCAAAAAGTCAAGCATTTGGGTAAACAGTTCAACATGAAATTACCTACTGAAAGCTATCACACGTTATGGTCAAATACATCTGCTGCACAGTTAGGCAGTAGATAGAGTGATTTAGCACTGCATACAAATCATTGGGATTCTGTGCGTTGGTACCAACTGAAAGGCTGGCAGCCATAAGATTGCCAGTCACCAAGTGTCACTTCTTCATTTACATCACATTGGTATTCAGACAGTGGCAAGCAACCTCAAAAGTGAATTTATTGTTGCAAGAAAGTCAATATTTTATAATAGTGGTAGGAATTCTGAAGCAGTAATTTAAAAGACTACTTTGTGCAAACCGTTTGATACTTTATACACATTTATATTGCTATTCATTGCCACGGATACCTAAGCCAGAGTAATTCTGTGAAGATTCTTAATTTTAAACCCTTGGTCTTTTACAAAGTAAACTGCCAGTGTTTAGTTTAGTTAGCAAAACTGAGTTATTAGAGACGTCCTTGACTTTCCTAGAATAATTATTTACTGTACATGGTTCATTTGTCTCTCTCTTTTTAATTTTCTTGAAACAACATTTCATTAGGGTTTTTTGTCCTGAAATGTGCTATCAAGCAGTCAGATCAAACCATCCTATTTTCTTTGGACATACCAGGCTTGCAAAGAACTACGCTTCTGAAAAATACAAGCAAATTAAGCCAACAGAATGAAAGAGAAGGAATGTTAAGCTTTTTTTTCAGTTTCTCTGTAGTACATGAAACACCAACTGAACGTAAACTTTCAGTATCTTTTCAGTGCTTTCTAATTATCAAAACAGAGGAATCTTCTACTAAACACAAACAGCAATTATATAAAATACATTATCATCAGTGGTTTTCCTTTGAAGTACAGAATTCCCTAGACCTAGTAAATATGTGGCTGATACTTGGAATTCCTGTAATTCAAACATTACCAGGTCACATGACTATGTCACTTTACCTACATTGAGTTGTCTTTATTTTTGTACTTTGTCTCTCATACTATGGATGGACTGAGTCTTCTACTTGTCCTTCACATACATATCAATAAATCACATTTAGTTTTATAAATTGGTGACAGTGTATGGTATTGCAGAAAAAAAAATATCTTCATCAAAACCACAAATCTATCCAGCAAAATTTTAATTCTATCCCATAGACATATTTCCTTCCTGACACTGATTTTTGTCTCCATCTCAAAGTACATTTCAATGGATATTTCTGCAGCTGCAATATAAAAGCAGTAAAAGACAGCAATAAGCCTTGTTTTCATTAAAGTTCTGTGATTTGTGAGAGGGTACATTCATTTTCAACAGAGAAGGGAGCATTTCTCAGCAACTAATACTGGTAGCTCACAAGCCTGATCATGTCAGTGCTGGCTCCTAGAAAAGACCAACCAATATAATTGATATTGTAACATTTAAAGGCTCTTCACTTCAAGTGTATTTTATTGCTGCCTGGCTACAATTATGTTGACCAGAATTGAGGCCAGCTCTGGGGTTCAGAACTCCGAGGAAAATCATTTCAGCATGTAACCACTTCACTCCTAATGGCAGAAGTTGCATGGGAAATTAATTTTCAGTATCACATTAAGTCAGACTGCAGAAACTATTGTGGGATTCACTTGGATAACATTGCTCCAGCTGCTGGAAAGATGAGTGTCAGTAATGATATTTTTTAAACAAAACGAATAATGCTTGGAAGCCATGGAAACCGGAGGACTAAAATTGGGTAGATGCACTAAGTGCAAGAGGGCACCAAGAGCTTTTAAGACAATCAAAGGATTTAAAGTATAAGGGCAGATTAGATAAATTCATAAGCATTTTTATTCACCTTCTATCTCTAGAAGAAAGTAAAGTAAAATTAACACAGAAAATACCAGAATGTATAGTCAAGGAGATAAAGCTCCAATCCTGTTGTAGGAGAATTTTTCCATCCTTTCAATATTAGCCTTAGTTAAGGTTCCATTCTTTATATGATTAAAAGACCATTTTATTATCTAGACAGACTGCAATACAGGATTTAAAAAAAAAAAAAAGAAACGAAACGAAACGAAACGAAAAGAAAAGAAAAGAAAAGAAAAGAAAAGAAAAGAAAAGAAAAGAAAAGAAAAGAAAAGAAAAGAAAAGAAAAGAAAAGAAAAGAAAAGAAAAGAAAAAAGAAAAAAGAAAAAAGAAAAAAGAAAAAAGAAAAAGAAAGGAGCATGAACATGTCCTGGCTACAATTAAAATTTGTGAAAAATGCATAGAAGAAATATACCAAGGTAGTTCATAGAGGTGTTAACCATTTAAGTAAAACAAAAGATATTTGACGGAAATCAAATCAGAAAATATAATGAAATAAAGAAAATATTTACAAAGACATATGGCTCTGAATGACAGGTTCTTTTCTTTTGTTTATTTGTTTGTTTGTTTTTCTCCAGAAGACTACTATATTCTAAATCTTTTAAAAATTCACAGCCATGTTTATAACACATTTATATATAACATCTTTATAACATATCAGTAGTTCAATTGATTAGTGGAACTATTTACATTGTGCAAAGTTAAGCCTTTAAGACTACTAAGAGAGAGAGAGGTAGAAGAAGGAAAAGATACAAAAAAGCCAAATAGTTATGTTTTCTAAAATGACAATAAAAACCACTGTTTTGAAATGCAGTAAAACATTTTTATTTTAAATTCTGCTTAAGTAGTTCTTTAATAAAAAATGTTATATCACTATATTTACTAAAACAATTCTACAATACATTTCATATCTGTTGTACAGTGCAAAAGAAAGAACTGAAAAAATGCATGCACACACTTTTTTTAAAGCAATGGTACACTTGTTCAGCATAAGTTGGAAAAGAAATCTCAGTTTCTTTCACAGAGCATTTTGCATGGGCAATACAGCACTTACTACACTCAAACTACTGTGTCATTAGTCACATTATCTGTAGAGATAATAGTGACATGTAGTTTGCCTTAAAAATATGTGTTTAAATGCAACTTTATGAATTGATATGACTAAAGAAAATAAGGAGCTTACAGATTTTAAAAAGCAGTTAGTCGATTCAGATTTCCTCTGTAGCAAAAGAGCAAAAAAGATAATATTACTTGCAGCAGGAACATTCAAAGTTAAAATGCTATCTACCTATGTTTCATTTGAGGCCATATTACAGTGTAAGGTGCAAATACAGTGAGAGTTAATCAAGCATACCTAGTATCTAATGCAGCTGACAGCTTTCTAAAATAATAGAAGTAGTTCATTTTACCCATTAGTGGGAACATTGTAAGGATGAAAATGTCCTTTAATACTCAACTTCCATAAATAGGCCACCTGTTTTCTATTAGATCAATGTGAATATACTGAAATAAAGCCAAACTATTTCATTTCTTAACAGGAACATCCTTTACTATCCCTAGAATTAGTTAGTTCACCTTTAAAAACTCAGAGACACATTTATGTGGCATATTCCCTTTCCAGGGACACCTGCATTGTACAGCATATCCATATATTACTGCACTGTAAACAGCTCTTCTCAACAGATGCAAAAACTAATGTATATGTGTGCGTGCAGGTAGGGAAGAGAATGGTGCCTTCAGCTGAGATGTTCAATATTTGGTATTAAAAATAGAAACTAAAAGAAAAAAGGACATTCTGAATGACACAATCACACTTCTCTCAGTTGCTCACCTCCAGGATTTTCTCCCAGCTCCTAAAAGTCTATTACTTGGATCGGCAGGAACTGAGAAGACATTTCTCTTTTCTTCCATGTCTTTCACAAGATGGCAATGTTAAGATGACACCATTCAGAAGATACACCAATTCTATTCCAGTTCAGGTCTTGCAATCAGAATTGGATGGGTCTACTTTCACTGTACAGAGATGACTGTACGCACATGGTGCCACAGATTTGCATTGTTATTTCTCCTTGGTTCACTGCAGGGAATCTGTAGTATTATCTCCATGAAGAAAGTTCTAAATAAATCTGTTCATATAATCAAGCATCTCCCTGCACCCTTAAAACATGGGCAGGTTTAAGGACAATAACTGTAAATTATATCTTAATAATATGAAAGACGTAATCCATTTTATATTTTGTTTAAATCTCTACTTGAAGTACTTTTTCAAAGCTTTCTGTTTTGTTAATTGTTACAGGATCTGAACAGGTGTTCTTTCATTGTAGTGGTGGGGGTTTTCTTGCATATGTTATAGAACTAATTTGTCATCACAAAAAAAGAAGATCCTGAGTCATACTGATGCAGTACTTTCCATGATTAGCAAGGAACTAATTATATAAAGGTTACATATCACCAACCCTTTTCATTCTTGTGTGATGGTTGTCATAAAACAAAGCCATTACCCTAATCGGGTTGGGGTTTTATGATTATTTTTTATTTATTTCCTTAATGTTTTCTCTTTAAGGAATTCAACAGGTCCACTCAACAACTGTTTTCATAAAAACTGGATCCCTGCAAGATAGGTAGAGAAATATTTCTTATATATATGTGTCTGTATATATATGTGTGTATACAGATATATATATATAAGGCCACCAAGTGTAGCTGTAAAGGGTAGGACTGAAAACAGAAAAGAAGAGGTACAGGCAATTGGAACTGAAGAAGTAAAAGCTAATATCTCCTCATTATTATTGAAGACATATGTATTAACACAGTCCTTTTTCCCTGAAGGAGGAGAATTCTCATGAAGTAATTGAAAATGTAACTAGTTTCATAATTTGTTGCCACCACAAGCAACCATTATTTCCTCCAGTTTTCTACTGGCCAGACTGCAAAGGCTTAATCTGATTCATTCTGTGGTAATTTTCAAGACTGGCATCTGCCTCTGTGACAATGGTGCCTGATTATTGTCACTCCCTGCTCTCAAGCTTGCAGCTTGTTCAGAGTGCTTTAACATGGTTATTAAGTGATTTAGGCAAACCTGATGCTAATGCCTGCATCTTTTGCTCTGACTACTATTTGTCTGAAGATGATTTGAGATGTGCTAATGTAAATTCAAAGCCCACGTTGCAGCACTCTTTTAAACCTGTGCTGTGCAGAATAAGGAAGTCTTTGTCTTTCTTTCCATCTCTGAAGTAGACAAACTGCTTTTTCTGCATTGCCTCCCCTCCCCAGCCTGGCTTCCTTCTTGCACCCTTTTGGATGAGGCAGCCCTTAGATACAGCATGCAGGTTTAAACGTTGTCTGACAGGAAGCAGCTGAAGTCATTATTATAGACGCCTTCCGATTTATATCTCAATTTGGAACTGATAAACTTCATGGGGCAGCTCTTCAGCTGATGTAAGTCATCATAGCATCTTTAGCTTCAACGAACCTTTTTAATTTTACAGTAGAGGAGATGGCTCTTCTGCTGTTTACCATATTTAGTACTGCTATTCAGCAACTCAAGTACTGCTTTGAAGCTCTGATTGAAATTACTGCTCATTACAGCCTCTGCTACTTTTTTAAATACAATCATCCATATAAAATGCACAAACATTTTATCTCTTCCAATAGTATTGCATTTTAAGTTTTTTTCTTCTGTAAGATTCCATATGCCTTGATTAATCTCATTCCTCATTTTAGTTATTTCCTTGGCCAATTCTCTTAACTATTCTCCACATCACAATGCAATATTCTCCATTTTTTTGAGGAATATTTGCCTCTTTTTCATTCCTGTCATTTTTAACCTCAGGCAGATCAGTTCAGACATATTGAATTATACCAATCTACTTTTAAGATAAAACTGATATTTTCTCCAGGTTGCTGTCATTTACTGTGAGAACCATCTCTGCTAACTTTGCCAAACAAAGTTTAGGTGTCCAGTCTAATTAAGTCATCCCACTCCCCCTGTCACCAGTGGAAGGAGGTAAGTTGAAAGTTGGCATAAATCACTTCTCAGGGCCATCCACCCCTCTCCATTGATTATACAGGACAAAGAGATCTAGGCAAAGGCACCATTTTAAAAAAAAAACAACAAACAAACAAAAAAACCAACCTAACAACCAAACAGCAAGGGAATGGAATATAAGTCTCCACTGCTGTCCAGCAGCACACTGGACAGTGTATTTAATCAGGAGGATTTTGTTCTCACCTTTCCAAAACGATTCAGCTGAATTACTCCATTTTACACTGAAGACACATAAATTGTAGGAGGTGGTACACACTACTTCATTTAACAGCCTTAATCGCTCAGTCACTGAGTCATTCTCATTTTTGTTAGCCCGGCCTTTGGGAGTACTTAAATGTGCCAAGCAAAATGAAAGAACTTGTCCTGAGCAGATCTGGATCCTTATCACTGTGCTCCATCAACTCCAGCTGCCTCAAGGAGCAACTGATGACAAATCTGTGTCATCTGTCACAACTGCTGCATCCACTGGGACAAGGGAAGAACCCAGTATGAAATTTTGTGAATCAAGAATAGATGATGCCACTAGTGCCACCTCAGCCCCACGTCCAAAGGGAAGCTCCCCAAAGCAAAGTCTTGTCCTCATGGCCGCTAAGGGTGACTGATTAGGATTTCAGGAGCCAAAACTCCACTGACATACAAGCTTTTAGCTTCATGAGAGTTAGTAGCTCTTAAGCATTGCCAACTCTGCATGCAACTAGGCTCACAAACAAAATCCAAGTCAAGTGTCCATAATAAACAACATCAAATGCAAATGAATTCTTAAGACAATTAATTCAGTGGCTGATCACAAAGTCAAGCCATTGATTAGCAACATCGTTTTTCTAATTTTAATTTTTACATGCTTTCAGTTGCCTTTATCCACTGCAAAATACTTGTGCCAAAGAAGTACAGATCCTGATAGAGAGTAGAAACTCTTTGATACAATAGACTTTATGATTTTAATAAAGCAGTCTTTTTCAAAGGACACAACTGCCAAGTTCCTTTTGACAACCGAAAAAATGTCTATACAAAAAGGAACTTCAAGGCCTAACCTCTCTTAATAAAAGCTCAGCACCATTACCACAGAATAGACTCATAACTGAATTTAATTCATTTTCTGTCTCTTTTCTAGAGTGATGTGTTTATCAAGTAGGAGAAAGGAAACACAGCTAAATTTGTTAATTCATGGAGAAGGCACAGAGAATGCACAAGGCCTTGGTAGAACAGGTAAAGCCTTAGAACAGTTCTTGGTCTAGTTGTTTAATCTGTTACTTAATTCTGGCCATATATTATTTTAAAATTTTATATGCTTAATTTAAATAATTCAATGTAATCTATTCTTTCCTGCTCATATTCTATAAAGATAAGTATGGGAAATACAAAACCGGAAACTGTTAAATTAAATTCTGCAAATGCAATTTGTCTGGTAATGATACCAGATGCCTCACATTTGTATAACATCTCTTCTTAGACAACCACCACACATTTAATCTGCTATAACAATAGATACAGCTTTAGGACAAAAAAAAAAAAAAAAAAAAAAAAAAAAGGTACAAAAAAGGTACATAAAATAAATTAAAGGTTCAGTCTAGCTTTTGTGTAATTTAATAACAAAATCCTTGTACATATCAAACAGAACAGAAGCTCCTAGTCTTGAAAGGACATTTATTCTACTTACCATGAGTCCTACTTACCTTGTCATGGTATGATAGGAATTACTCCTATCCCTGGGGTAAGCTGAATTTGCCGTGACAAGATAGAAAGTTTGTATCAATTACACAACAAATTCCATACAGTGCATTACAGGATCAAGTCTTCAGTATTTCAGAGTGTAGGACAGATAAGCATTACTCTTTTTAAACATGCAGCACAAGCATCTCTGGACTTCAGAATTTTTCATCCAGATAGAAGATAGAAAGTAAAAAGAGCACTAGTGCACTGAGGAAAAATTTGGCTTTACTCTGCGATAAAGTCTAGTTCTAGGCAGCAGTTTATGAGGTGATAGCTCTCCAAATCCTGAATGCAAAGACTTTTTTCTACCTACACACTTTTTAGATACTTCCTAGTCTTACTTGCATCAAAGACACCTGACAGCTTACTGCTTTAACTCCCTGCCAGGCAGGACCACTACTACCTTCTGCTTTGTCCTCACTCCCTTCTGTTCCAAGAAATAACAATGCAAGCTCATGATACTTTCTCAGAAAAGAGAAAGGAGGTAATCTGTGCCTACAATCCATTTCCTAGCTGACCTTGCTCTCAGTCTTAAATACTTAGCTCTGCATGTGAAAACTACTTCAGCAGCATCCTGGGCAGGCACTGGAACAGTAAGAGGGCTCAGAGACCCCCAAGCTGATCTTCAGCCAACAGACCCTTTTTCAACCACTTTTTCACAGATCTCATAAAATACAATAATTTCAGTTATTTTGTGACTTCTCTGTTTGAAGAGATTAATTCAAAACAAATATGAAGGAAAGAGTGCCACCTGCTGTGGTACCAGTAATATTCCCTCCAGTACTCAAGTCAGGGAAAAGTCCAGAAGCTGAAATGCAAACAGGATGAATTGCTCAATAGTTAACAGTAATTAGACCACAGAGGAAATTACTGCTTGCAAATATCATTATTGTGGAGGTATTTTTTGATTAAGCTAAAGGGTTTTTTAATTGCATTATCATTGAGATATTAAACATCGTCCTGTTCTCCATCACATTGTAGTATACACATCTTTGTTAGGCTACTTCCTTTATTTTGGCAGACACTGAAACTAAACTCTTTCTGATATGGCATCTATGTTGTGTGGCATATTATATGTTTGTCCCTGTGTTTTGATCCCTCTTTAACTTCCTGCTGTCAGAAGGCTATTGTACATATTTAGATATTTTTCTTCTACACTATTAGTTCTGTCTTCTTGACAGAAAATTGGTTTTTTTTCTCATCCTGGTGCATAAAGCAGAAGAAATCTCTTGCGCTATTGCTCAAGAGCTTACAACGCCATCAACCACAGCTTTAGAGTGTGTCATTAGAGACAGAGACATTAGAATAACCATGAGCATTCTGAAGAAGGTTCTTTGTTACATTATTTAAAAAAAAAACACCTAGTTTTCTGCTGATAGCAAGTTACAGACATTCATTCTTTGCTGCATTTACTGCACATTGCTCAAAGAAGTAAAAATTCTTTTTGCTCTTTGGAAATAATTTTCTGAAATATATCCTACTGTAAATTGTATCCCATCATTCTCATCTTGAGGCAAGATGGAAACCTGTATTTATTTCTGCATTCACTTCTTTTGAAGATACTTCAAAGTAAAATACTTAAAAATGACTGCTTGCATGGTGAGTTTTTACCTTAAGTCTGCAGAGATAAATGCTGTTCTGGCTTCCTCACACCATCATCATGACCTATGATGTGTTATTTTATGGAAGACACAGAGTGATTTACACAGAGTCTGCTGATGGCTTCAGATAACTCACTGCAGGAGAAAGGTCCACATCACATATCTACAAAGAGATTGTTCTTTTATTAAGCCACCTCTAGGTTACTATTCCAAGACTGAATTTGATTACTGTTGAGCTTGCTTTCTCTGTGAACAGACACAGAAGTCAGGTATGTAAGGCACACGTGTGGTGATGCATGGTGATGCATGACCTGGACAACCTAAGCTACCATGTTCAGGACTACTTGGGGCTTTATCCCACTTAAACTCTTACAGTAAATCTATTTCTGTACAAAGAGAAATTTGTAAGGGTTGCTGCTTCCAACACTGCTGTCTCGGAAATGAATGTGTCGGAAAGACTTTGTCTCTAATAATATAATGATGTCAAGGCTTTTACTTATTTTTTAAATGTAAATTTTATGTAGTGAGCGAGCACAATTATCAAGGCCTCGCTTTCTGAGGTAAAGGAACATTTTACGTTGCTCCTGTAATTCACAGTTGACTTAAAATTCATTTCAACATCCACTGCAGGTAAAAAAATGAAGTGACAGACTAAACAACACCAAAATTAGTACTGTAACTTCTACCAGTTAAAGGCAAAAAGGGAGAAGAAAGATGTTTTTATTCTTACAGTGGTCTGTAGATTTTTCTAATTTATACACAGATCAGAGCATCAACCAAAGAATTCCAAAAGATGAGTTGCAACCCCTCTTTCTACTCATAATGAGCTTTTCTTTGACCAAACCAAAGAATTAGGATCAGTTCCTTAAAGCAACTTATATTGCCCCTAATTATATGGAGGTAGGTGTACTTTCCACAAAAGTTAATAATGCACCTTTTATAATACATCTTTTCCCAAATACATGGGCAGTTAAGGTAAATTCTTAGATTTGTGGAATTTTCTGTAATGTTTTTAAAAGTATAATATTACAAACCTAATTGATTTGACTAACAAGCTTTATAATTAGTTTATTTTGTAAGTGATAGGATCGCTAGAACTTCATAAATTAAAACTAAATTGGTACTAAGTCCTAATATGACATAAACCAAACCTACAAAATTTGGTTTGCTGTAGTATATTTGGCCTTAGAGTAATGGGCTGATTTTAAGAAAATATTATTTTAAATTATCCTGTGTAGTTTTCTATCTAGCCAACAGCAGCCACCTTAGAAAATACTAACATACATCATAAATAAGCTGGTTTTACATAATTTCTCTCTTTTCCCCTCTTTCAAGCATCAAATTTTGGTTTATTTCAGAAATTGGTCTATTCTAGAGCATACATCTTTTATTTCATTCCTCACAGTTCCAAGCCCAAAGCTGATCTATATTAATATCTATTTTTGTAGTATACAAAATTACTTAGGTTATCTAAAGCAATCATGAAAACAATGTTGATTCACACAACAGGGGCAGTCTCATAGCTATTTTCCTTACTTTTAATCACTAAATACAGAAGATTCTTTGCTTTAATATTGCTTTTTATGCCTTATTTTATCTACCTTGCATAATTATTCCATTGACATACATTAGTATGGTTTAACAGACTGTTTTTAGTGACTTAAAAAATTCTGCAAGCTGTAAGACACTTTGGTGAGATCAGTCTGATTCTACACTTTGAAGATGGTTATGCGGAATGGGGTAGGGATCCATAAAACATATGACAATGTTTTTTTCTGTAGTTTGTTGTTGGTTTTTTTTTAACTGAGAAACTTTATGAAATTAAATTAGACATGTATTCATAAGAAAAGAAAAAAAAAGAAAGAAAAAGAAAAAGGAAAAGGAAAAAAAATATAAGCCAGTAAATTGGTCCTTCACTTGATGCTAGTACATAAGGAAGAGTGAAATTCTGCAAATAACCAGTTGCCATGACTGTGACCAGATGAAACCTTACAGATCTCAGAGGAGCTCCACGCCAAGTACGGAGTTGAAGAATCATAACCATTGAATGCATTTTGATTCTATTTACAGGTGCATACTCAAATAAACGTTTACCACATTTCATACTAGTACCTAAAATAGGTTTTTGAATTATAAAAATAACTCAGCCTGGTAAGTTAATGTCACATATTAGGAAGGTTATTATGTTAGAAGGTAGCACTATTTACAGGTATTCTTCCAGATATCAAAGCACTATAAAATACTAATCACATTTACACAGTGCTTTTATATTGTCAGTTATTTTAATACGTTTACTCCTGAAACCACTGACTACAATATCCAGTTCTCTAAAGGAACAATGAAGTCTACTTTCTTCCCATAAAGTCTATCCAAATTCAATTTACCTTCCTTTAGAGAATCAGTACAAACCTTATGAAAATTCCCATGTTTTCCTTGACTCCTGACATCTATAGGATTTTAATTTGAGTTACTAATATATTGTTCCATTTTCCTAGTATAACACAAACCAGAAACTGCACACTTAAGTCACACTGCTTATTCATATATAGCAGAATTACCATGCATTTATTGATTCAGACTTCTGCTAAAGATTTTGTTGCTCAAAATATTTCCTACACAGTTGTTTCAGACAGTTTAAGTTTCAGACAACTAAGGACTGTACAACTGCATAATTGACACATGAATGATCCCAATGAGATGTACTTATACAAATCAAGACAGCAAACCAAGTCCCATTTTCAAACTTGGGTGCCTAGATCAATGAAGAACTGCTTTAAAAAAAAAAAATCAGCAGCATTTCTAAAAATCAGACCTTGTAGCATAAGTCTTCATAAGCGTTCACAGTTGAATTTTGTTAAATTTATTTCAATGTTCTAAGACATTTTAATTTGAATATTTTAATTCATGGGGTTTTTTTTCTATGAAGATAACCTCTGTGCATAAGTGCTAGTGAAGCAACACTGAAGCTCTGAAGTTTTAAAAACATGATCTACATGGGTGTTTTACAACTACTGTATGTGTAGAAATGCCAACCCACTGTACTTTGAAAGTTCACTTAATTTAAAGTTTATTTAATTTAAAAGGATATCTTGTACAAATGAATTTGAAGGTATAAATATCCACTCATTTAATTGCTTCTAAGAAGATAGAAACACAGTACCTTCTGCCTTCTTCCAATGAAGACATCCAGCCCAATCACATACAGAGAAACAGAAGTGACATCTGACTTCAGAGACTGCTCTGACCCACACATTCACCAGCACAGGATTCACCTCACATACCTTTAGATGTGCGTGTGTCTGTATGTGAGCTGCATACTGTATCTCCCTTTATTATCAATGGAAAGAATCTAAGACTCTTTAGGACATAGCTAACCTGCTAAGGTAGGTGACTGAAATAGGTCAGATAAACCATGACCTAAAAATGTCTGTTTCTTCTCTCTGGTGGGTGACTGCTTCAGTTGTGGATACCTAACGTTTAGGTATCTATATTTGATCAGACTAAACCCAACCATAACAGCAATTAGGTTTTGACCTTTAGGTATTGTGCCTTCTGGTGCACTGTGTAATTGCAAGAGACATTGTTGCAGCTTCCTTTTAATAAGGCAATAAAACTATTCTTAATTACTGTGGGTGCTAAGTGTCTTTTCTGTGGAAGAGAATAGGCTAGGAGCAAGTGGAGAAGCAGAGTGATGCAAAAAGTTCAGAGAGACTTAAGAGGTATGCACCTTATCTGGGCATAAAGTCAAACAGCAATAAAGACTAATTTAATCACTTGTCTTACCTGATGAACATCTAGATGAGACCTAGAAGGCTAAAAGGTAGGGCATGCCCTTTCCGAACTTATCTGTAAAGCCATTACTGTCTTCTTAGGCATATATCTCTTGCAGGTCCTCTTCAACCACAACGCATCAGATGTCACTCAAGGTGGATCCTTCTACATGTAAAAAAGAATTCTTGGCAGTGTATTCTAAGTGAAGTTTCCTTAATCTGAAATAGCCCAAATCTAATGTCCTTGAGGGCATGCTGCAAGACATATCTTTTTCAGAGCTGCTGAAGCGGCAAACTTGAGCCAGGGGTGATGTATAGTGAAAATGGAGAAACTTTCATCTTCATTATTTATCTGCTAAATGGTGATTGAATATTATGAGATGTTGTAGATTGCCATTAATTTAACCACAGTGATTGGTTCTTTTTTTTTTTTTTTTTTTTTTTTTTTTGTTAAATACTTATCAGGATCATCTAATGTGTTAAATGGAAGTCTTTTGTCACTTTACAATTTAAAATCAGTGATAAATATGGACCCTCCTGGACGACTATGGCAGAACTGCTGGTACAGGAAAACAAGCTATAGACCTCTAACATGACAAAAATTTTTTACTAGCATATTAAACAGCCTAAAATGACAAGCTAACAGCTATTTTTTACTTTCCATTTAATTTTCTGTACTCTACCTATCTTTTGACCCTGCAAATACTTACATGCATACTTAACCACTCAAAGACTATTTTTATTTTACTAAACTGAAAAACATTCCCAGGCTCTTGTGTGCAAGTACACAATTTAGCTCTATGCAAACTATGAACCTGCAGAGGAGAGGAGGGCAGTAACATGAGCACTGTCTTCTCCATGCATGAATGTACACGTGCGAGCACACACCTGTGCACACAGACACACAGAGTAGCTTCCACAGGAAGGAAGTCTGCACAGTCCCTGCACACTTTTCCCTGTGCTGTGGATACAAGGGCACCCACCAGCTGAGGGTGGACTCAGCCTGAAACTGTTTGCGTGACCAGAGTTAAGAACAAACATTTTCAGTGTGAACTGGAGGTTTAGTCTGTGAACACTAGGCAGTTAGCATCTGTAAAGCCATTAATGTCTTTTCCTACTTTTAACCTAAGGTAAATTTTGCATGGGGAATCACAATGTTCTTTCTATTCATAGAGTCAGTGACACAATAATAACACAACTTCCAACCGCAGATAACAAAAAAGGTTTTCTTTTAAAAATCTCACTTTCACCTTTCTCTAAAGATCTTCCTGGATCTTGGAATCAGGTTTTGAAAAAGGACTTTGCTGAAGAGGAAAATTAAAGAAATTAGACAGAGTAGTTATCAGAATAGCATATTACATGTTTAAGATGTTGCTGTCTAGAAAGAAATGTGTATCTGTAGGTAAGTCTTAATCATGGTTCTGTATTTCACCCAGTTTATAGTTTCGAAACTATTAACTTGTTAAAATTTGTACAGTCAAAATGCTATTTTATGTATTCTGTCCTTCTAATTGGCTATTCTTTCTTCTAAACTAACATCTGTAAAAGAAAAGACCTCATTCAGATAGGACTTCTTGTCACCATGATACTGTGGTGTCTCTATTCCCACCTGCATGCAGAAATAAAAAGCATCAGGCTGAGGCATCCGTACACTTGCTCTTATATATCCATAGATTGCTGTATATGCTGCATTGAACTTCATGTGGTTTTACTGGTCTGTTCATGTGCAAGGGGCTGCAGGAAGGCAAAAAGAGAGGATAAGCAGCTAAAACAGAAAAAGCAGAAAACTTCTAAACAATACTAAATGTATATTAGAAGTTCGTGTAAAATTGTAAGCTACTCCAAATGGTAGAATTTGATTCCCAATAAAGTTGACGGGGGGTGGGGGTGGGTAGTGTGTGTGTGCTTTGTTGCTAAGATCGTTTGTTGTTAAGATTTTATCTGGAGCTTCATTTGTATCCATTTCTACAAAAACACCATTGTCAAGTGGAGGGAAATTCATTCAGAAATAATAAGAATATTCAAGTTAACAGCTTCAAAACAACACATTAATGGAAATAAAAGAAAAACTTTTTTTTTTTTCTTTAATACTATAAAACTACTGTGCTATTTTTGCTGGAATTTTCCAGAATAGTTCATCCTACACTAGACATCTGGCATGAGGCATATCATCCTGAACAGTTTAAACATGGCTGTTATAAGGAATTCAAAACAGAGTCTCAAAGGGAAAAGTTTTGGTCAACCTTAGCTAAAAGCATTTAGTGGAACTAAAATAATAAGAATCTGTAAAATTAAAATCTGCGTAGCATATAGTTGAATAGACCTGTATGGTTTCCTCAAGGCCTATTCATGTGTACATAATTACAGTACTCGGTTAGAAAACTGCCTTTGAAAAAATCTTTAAGCAAAAGGTTTAAAAAGAAAAAAAAACAACAAATAATGAAAGCTGTCACTTTTTAGAGCACAGTATATCTGCTCCTTCTAAATTTATTTTCAGAGTTCAAAAGACAATCTTTGACTAATTATCTGCCAAATGCAGCACTATTGTTTGAATTGTAGGCATCTTTACTTAGTTGAAAAACACTTTTATTTCCTTAATGGTTTCTCTAAATTTCATTATTTTGTTCCATTTTGTAATATACTACATAAAAGCTCCTGGATACAATAAGAAGAAAGAGTTTTCCATTTATCTTAGGAGTCAAAAGTATTTTAAACTTTAATACAGGGATGCTGTGGGCTAATTTTCAATAGAAGGAATTTCTGAATTTTTGGTAATTGAAGAAACTAAGAGTGAGGCTTTGTAACCATTAACGCGCATAATTTTCAAGGCAATCTGAATCCTTTTTATTGAGCTATTTCCAAAATATCTTCATTGGGACACATAAATACCTTCTGGACATTTAGGTCACGTGTCTATGAACACTTCACCTTGCAAGGAGTGTCAAAATTAGTATGAACTCACATCATGAATGTTGTGGTTATTTTCAAAACCTCCATGGCAATGAACAACTGTTTTTGTAAACTCAAAATATCTGCAAATAGAAGCATTCAGCAATTCCCCTGAGTCTCCTCTTGTCATACTAATCATGTATACAGCTATGCTTTGAGAACTTCTAGATCTTTTCTGAAACAGCTGCTTTAACCAACACGCATCACCTTTTACCCACACTAACTTCATGTTTATTAGAAAAATACGAAGCGGCTGAACAGATGATGCTGATTTTGATATCCAGGACTTGTAGACTAGAAATAATGCCTGTGTTTGTGAGACCCAGAAGATACTGAGACCAACCTCAAAGACAGGATAAAAAGCCCCAGCAGCATTATCATCTTAAGCAGAGGAACACTACTAAAATAATGACTGACTTGTCCACCTGTGAGATCTTTAGGTAAAAAGCAGTACTTTTTTTTTTTTTTTTTTTTTTTTTTTTTTTACACTGGAATAGGAAGAAATTCTATGAAAAGTGAACTTTGTTGATTTGGGTTGATTTTGTTTTACCAGGTAGATACTTATGAAATATTTCCACTATTCCACTATGAAATAATAACCTAAATGTCTTTCTCAAATCCTCAGCACTTTTGCACAGCTGGTCTTAAGGCTCTTGAACTGGAAGAAATAGGATGACTGCTTCTCCCAATTTATGAAGAGGAAACATCAACAGAAAAAGCTATTTACTGGGGCAATAGTGAACCTGCACACTATACTGTGTAGGAAATGAATTTTAATTTTCAAAAAATCGCTTACTAGGGTGGTTTGCTCAGCCAAGTAATTCTCCCGGTTAATAGCTTTTCAGGAGATTTTGCCACTACAGATATATTGGAATTCATATTCTGTAATAAAATTACAAATGTTTTTTAATTCAAGACCTGGTTAAAGCAGTTTTGGTACAGATGTAACCATTGCAGCATTTTTCCAGCAATTAAGTTGTCAGGTGGATCTCTTAAGATTTAAAATGGATCCAAAATATTCAAGATATGATTCCACAAAAGTCGTTAGGCATTTTCCATCTTAATCCATTGATACTTAAATATTTTATGACACCTCCACATTTCACAGAAGTATATTATATTTTCAAGGTTCCATTAAATCATCTGTGAAACCTCTTCACAGAAAGCTTTGCAGAATCTCAACTACTAAAAACTAGGAAATAATTGTTGTGCCAAACTTTTATCTCTATATGAACATAAAGGTAAAGGACCAATTATTAATTATTTTTAGACATCAAGATATCCAAAAAGCTTTCATACTGGCATCTGGATTTTTGAATGTTAATTTCCTAAAGCTTTCTTAATAACTTTAAGCATGAGGGAAATTTTGTCTCTCCCAGGGATACAAATCTATAATCACAGCATGTGCTTTTACTTCTGTCTTCAAATGCTCTTTTGAGTTTATATTCAGACTTCATCTCGTCCTAAAGTAGTTATCTAATATAGTTCAGGAAAATGTTAAATACGCTGCAGGTGATAAGCTCAGATGTGGACTTCCATGTTATAGTTGTTTAAAGTTAAATGAGACAAATTCTTCTCTGAAACAGGCTTACTAGGTTCTCAGGTCCTATTAAGAGGAAGCAATTTTTCCAGTAATTTGCTGTTTTGCTGCTGCATAAACAATTACAGAATTCATTCTTCTGACCATTGTGATACAACAGAGTGTGTATGTGTGTGTGTATATATACACACATATACATGATGTGCATAACACCATCTGTTGGTTTTCCACAGTAAAATAAAAGTATCCAAAGCCTTGCTTTTGATGTTTGGGGTTTTTTTGTTTGTTTTTTGGTTTGGTTTTTTTTTTCCTCTCAGCTGAATTTTGCTGACAGCAATGTCAGTATGTTGGACTGTAAGGTTTGTTTAAGGAAATGATGATACTGCATTTCATAAGAATTCAAGATATACACAAATCTGTTCCAGGAAAATAGCCTTTAAAAGCACCACAAGCCGGAAAAACTTTCCTTGCATTTGCTAAAACTTTTAATATGCCTTCATTTTTCCCAGTTCCTTCTCCGCTCCCATGCGTTTCTGATTAAATGTAAACCGTTCAGTAATTATAAATGGCTTTGAAGTCAGGTGTTCTCTGTTCATACATTTCTTCATAAATTTGCTGATCTGGGCACATTTCAGATATTAATGCCTATTTTATTTCCACCTGTGTGAAACAAGTGGCCTTTTTTCCTACCAGTTTCTTTAATATTACTTGCTTCAAAAGAATGAGCTTAGTTTTCTCAATATTATTATATTTTGAATACTATTCCCCTTTATAACATTTTTTCCTCATACGCTGTCATTTTACTTGTAAAAAGTCAAACAATATTTCACTGTTTGCCCATTTCAGTACCACAGTAAATTTTCAGCCAATCTGTTTGCATGAATTATTGCTTACCAAGGGAACAGAAAATCAGTCACTTACTAACTCCTGAAATCACTCAGGTTATGTAATACAATTTTATTTTAACTAAGAGACATAGAGTGTTTCAAGACACAGATGCCCTAACAAAAATGTCTTTAAACTTTTGCAAGGTTTTGTAATTTCCCCAGTGGAAATTACAATAGCCTTGTTTGACTTTTGTTAATGCACTTCAACTCAGGTTTCAATTTCTCTGCTAGTGCAGTGGCAATAACAATGCTTCCCTTCCCTTGAAAAGCTTTCTAGGAGGAACAAGTTAAAAGTCAAGAAACAGTAACGGACAGCAATAATTTTTTTATCAAAACTAATAGTTGTCCTCCACACAAATTGATGCAAAAGCTCAAAATATGATTAATTCTTTTCACTGCTAAAAAAAATTTCCAGAAGTCTTAACTTGAAAATTTCAAAATGTTTTTTTTTTTCTGTTTGGCAAGAAATTTTCTCCCCTAGAACTGCTATAGCACCTCTTCAGAATTGTTATTCAGGTATCTTGGCTATTTAAGGATGTCCCTCTTAAGACAGTGTTATTGGTAAGGATTGCATTTCCCTCGACAATATAGTCATAATTCATCACAAAAATTCACCTAAAGTTTCTCAGGCATATCTATATATAGTTCACCAGCAAGATCATTAACAAACAGCCCCTTCATCTCTTCCCCTAAAAATGCATGAGGTCTACCAGTCAGTATTGCTCACTAAGACACAGCCTGCAATGAAGAGTTCTGTTCATTACTTCCTCCAATGTAAACTGAAAATAAGCTGTTTAGGAAATCATATTGTTATAACCCTGCCCTCATTTTCTTTGGCACTTTTGAGTCTAAGTCAATAAATAGGCTACCAAAAGTCCACAACAAAATTTGGTAGCAGAATTCTCTGACACAATCCCTAATTTACATAGTCCTAGCTCAGAGCACTTTCAAAATGTCAGATAATTTGGGAGAATTAATTGAAGGAATATCTTGTTAGTGATTCCTGGTATATTAACTGTATGTGAAGAATTAGCTGCCTATTATTGTCATGTTTTGCCCAGAAAGCTTCTACAGAGCTTTCCTACAGAAAGCCTCCTCTTTTACCTTGAGTGATGTTTAGACAGGACTTTGTGTATCTAAAAACACACATCTAATATGACAGTCATACATACTAACTTTGGGCATCTAACTTAGGTGTCTAAAGACGCCAACTCATCTGCCACTTTTAGTGTAATTTAAAAGCCATCCATCTAAATCAACCATTATATCAGGGGGTGGAAAGGAGACTCTGAAGTGATGCATCTAAAAGTGTCTTAATTTTTTATCTTAAGGAGTGTAACTACCTTAGACTGAGGCCAGCTGGATTGTACCTAAAATTAGGTGCTTAGCTGCTCCAGTTCAGGCATTCTGAGTCACTCTCTGAATCATCCTGTTCTTCAGCATTGGACATAGACAGAAAACATTGGACATATAGAGGGGAAAAAAAAAAAAAAAGAGAGAAACAGAAAATGAACTGTGCAGCTTTTAAATACTTGAAGTTATGACAAATATATCCACATCTGAGTAATCTCATGTGGGTGGCATTTAGTCATTTTCCCACAGAGGCCATGGTTTTGATGGTATCACCAAGGAAGCATGTGACTCTGAAAGCAGGGAAATAGGATGTTTTATCACATCTGTTTGAGGCCCCTGATAGATTTGCACCTTCTAGACAAAAGACATCTGAAAAAAGGATTCAGCCTGACAGTGGTACCTGTACTCCATTGCTACAGTGACAAGGAACAATCCACAGAAATGGGCACAACTAGCTGTGACTGCTCAGTGTGGTCTTGCAGGCACTGGCACACTGGTTTTGTAAGCTCAGTAAGCTCAGTAGTGGTTGACATAATTGGTTAGTATTTTCCTTTTCTTTTTTGCCTCCTCCCCCCCTTCTTTTTTTTTCAGTATTGCTAGCTTCTTTTTATAATTTCATAAAGCATAAATTTTGGCCGTTTTTGAAGAAGGAATAAACCTCAATGGAAAATCTTATCAACATCTAAGATAGTGAGGTTTCCCTATGTGTATAACTGAAAAAAATAATCTTTTTTATTATCACTGTGTTAGTAATCTATTCTGAAGAACATGAAGAGTGATGCTATTTAGCACCATCACTTCAGAGAGACTGTGAACTGAGTATGCGACAGAGGATCACTTATTTTTTCTTGTGCTCAAGTGGTACTTCTAATATGACAAGAACTGCATCCTGATAAAATCCACAGAACCAAATTCAAATAAATCCTTATCAAAAGAAGGACTTTGGATTTAGATTGGCCAAAGTTCATAAGCATTAAAGCTGTTTGAAACATAGCCAGATATTAATTTTAAAAAGCCTGTAGCAGTAAGTCAATTAAAAATCAATACAATTTGAAAGTTAAATACATATATAAGTGTGATTGCAAGGCTGTATTAAATGTAATTATTATTATTATTATTAAGTTAGATCTTTTAAAATAAATGCCATATGTGGTTAATTGCAAACAGAAATAATAAAACATTGGAATGACAATTCCATTAACCTCAGCAGGTCTCTCACATGGGTGCACGGATTACTCTGGGGCAAAGGTATATACAGTCATCTGTTATCTCCCAAAACACCAGTTGGAGGAAAACTAGAAACTATTAAAAACACCAGAACAGTGTTCTTATGCACATAAGAAGACAACTATTTAAACAGAAGAATGGCTCTGCACTCATTAGATATAAAAAGAGATTTCAGATGAAGATTTTTGAACATTGTCAAATGATCACATATCTGTGTCTCGGACAGAATTGAGGTCTCATGTTTGCTCAGAAAGAATGGGTAGATATTTCAGTAGTATATCTTTCAGTTTCAGTTTAAAGGTGTTTAGAAAATACTTCATGTTATGAACAATGGAGATCAAAGGTATCAAAGTGTTTTAATACACTAGGCCTTTTTTTTCCCCTCCAGGAGACTAACGTTCACTTCTGATTTATGATACACATTAAATTAGTTTGGTAGTAGTCTCCATTTATTCCCTTGTCTATATATGTCCAGATCCCAAAACCACTAAGTAATTTTGTGTGATTGGCAGGCTTTGCTCAGGAGAAACTCCGGACAGGGAAAGTGCATTGCAGGTCACTACTGACCTGAACTAGCAGAACTTTATAGAGAAAGCTCACATTGTTTGCCTGTACTTAGTATGCCTCTAAGCAGAAAAACTGGTGACTGATCAGAAGCCCCTGAATTCACTGTAGAAATTATTGACCATAACTCACTATATTTTCCTTATTTTTAAAGTCTTTTAACATTCCAGTTGATTTCAGTAAACTCATGCTAACATAATAAGAGCAAATTGCTTTAAGACACATCCATAAAAGCAGCATATTTCTGCTCTCCTTTTGTTTTGGTTTGGTTTTTTACTTTTGATTTGTTTTTGTTTTGTTACTTTTGATACTGCCATAAAGTATATTTTGTTATTTATAAAACAAATGCAGCTGATGTTACCTAGCATTGTAGTGAGATTGTTTTGTTTCTTTTATTCTTGATTGTACCTATGTACCTTTATTTTATCTGTAGTCTTCCAAGGTCTGTTTCACTTTCCAGTACTGGGAAAGTACGTTTTGTAGTTTTGTGAGTTTTCTCTTGCAGACTTATGGCAGGAATAGCTTAGGACAGCAGAGTTTTCTATCTACCTTGCCTGATAACTGAGACATTTTCAAGTAATTTCACTTTACTTACATTTTCAAGTTCAACTAAGTTTAAATATTAACTATTCACTAGTCAGTAAAGTTCAACCAGTCTTTGTGGACAGCATTTCTTAACTGAAGAACCCCAGCAAAAATCAGGAACTCATGGATACTAAAGAATTGGGCCTGGTTCTGGTGTCATGTATGTCTTGTTCATCTTTCAGAAAAGGTTTGTCTGTTTAAGGTGTTTGCCGCTGTGATGGATGATGATCTTCACTTGAGTGGCAAAGGTTTTCTGTCCTTCAAGTGGACCTCTTAATCTTATTACACAGGTGAAGGAGCTATTGCCAGAGAAGCGGGGTTTTCAGAAAATCCATGTTTCAGCACAGCAGACTGGCCAGTGTGTTCAAAGCAGCTGCTGAGCATGGAGCCATCCTCATCAGACAGTGACACTGATCGGCAGGAAACTCTACAGAGTTTGAATGTCTTTCTCTTAATTGTAAGGCTATAATCAGCCCTTGCCCTTGAGTATGTTTTGTCTATATAAAATATTGCATTCTCTCCATAAAGAGTATTGCAAAACATATTAAGCTTGTCATGCAGTCAATTTATGGCAGAGAAAATGTCTCTCCTCTTCTGTTGGAAAGGGCAGGTGCAGCAGCTAATTTATGCAAAATCATTGCCTCGTTTTGAATACAGGGAATACGGCTGTAACAGAACCCCTGTCAAGATTCTCCTTTTAGAACTAAAATTACCTTTTCAGAAAGATTTGGTTTGGTCATCAGTTTGGGCTTTATCACAAGAGGCAATATAGCAAGAGGTGAATAATTAAACAAACACTTGTTTCACTCTCTTCACTTGGATTTGAGGTTATTATAAAAGTATTATATAGGATGAAGGTTTCAGTGAATACTGAATGTGAGGAATCTGAATCTCTATGTGAGAAAGACTTTTTTTTTTTTTTTTTTAATTGCTAAACAGTTAAAAGACTTCTAAAGCACGACACTCAGTAATAGCAAGACACTTTCCAGAAACAGGACTTATTTTTTGGTAGCAAAAACCTGCTATCCTTTCTTCCAGGGAGAGACTGATTATCTTAAATCTCATTGTTTTCAAAATTCTACCTGTAGGTACCACTGCTATTACATCTTTTATTCTTTAGAGGAAAGCAACAACAACAAGAATATGAAGTGTAGAAAGTAGCAGATAAGGCTGCATCTTTGTGAAACATAAAAATGAATAGTCAATTAAGAAATATGTTTTGATACTGACAAAGCAGATAGGTATTTAGTGTGATACTTAACCCCTGCTGCTCCAGTACCATGACACATGCCTGTATTTTTAAAAACATATTTACAACTGGCCTAAGTTTGCCTACAGAAAGAGCTTGGTCTGCCAGCACCAGTAATAATAAACACAGCCACAAGGTTATCTGGGGGCACAGCTACTGAAATGTTTATCTTGCCACTGGCATGCACTATGTGTAGTGAAAAAACAGCACAAGCAAGCAGAAGTAGGTCTGAAGGAAACCAGACCCATACAGTGTGGTGACACAAATGGAGAAACACCTAGTTCAGCTGGGTGGATAAGTAGCATACAGCAGAAACTGCCAAAAGACTAAATACAGCAAATATTTTATGCATTTCCAGCAATGACAGTCTATGGCAAAACATCTACAGAGCTGCCTCAAGTAATTTTTTCTCCTCCCTATCTATACAATTCGTGGAGCACATACTGTCATTTGTGTTTGGCAACTCTCAGACAGAAACTGAACTATCACAGCAACTACCATTCACCTAAGAAAGGGACTCTTATAACTCCATCTCCACCTCTTTATGAGCAAAGATGGGCACAAAAAGCAACTTTGCTTATGCAAAAAAATAAGTATATAGCTGTCAACCATGTAAATGTTTATATTTGTCAGGTAGGAAATGTACTCATTAGTAACAGAGTTTCACCATGAGAATTTCACAGATTTTAGAAGTGTCTTTGAAACTTTCTGGTGATTAACTGCAGTATTTCTAAGAAGTTTGGAACATAGGCAAGATGTACATGAATTGTAAATGTTAAAGTCAAAGGTACGTATTTTTAAAAACACAACCCCCTTTGTTTTCTGGCTTGTTTCTATTTCTTTCAATCTTGAAGTGTTTCATATTAAATTTCCCCCACGTTTTATGTGGTTTGATTTTTGAATGGTTTTCCTGGCAAGACTAGATGAGATTTGCAAACTTCAAATATTTCCTTAGAAATAAGTAAGAAAAGAGTAAATAAAAATAAGTCTCTGACGTATTACATGAAGAAAAGTTAGACAAGTTGCACCAGACTACAATACCTGAAAGTTGCAGTCTTCATGGTACACAGGGACTCTCATATCTGTAGGTAATTACCAGGAGTTACCTTTATGAATGACAAAAAATATGTGAATGCACCCAATAACACATAAGAAAATACATTAAAAATGTTATATTTTTTAATCTGATACTCAACATGAAGTAAGTGTAAAACTATAACAAACCTGGTACAACGTAGTGCTGTGAGATGAAATAGTATAATGAAGGAGGAAGAACAGACAAATGACTTTTAATATTGTTGTAAGATATGGCAGCAATTATTAGGACTGTTCAGGCCTACTCCTTATATACTTCCTTTGTTACATATCTAACTTGTTTCTAAATTTCTGGAAAATTTAGATATACAGCTTTTTTATATAGTGGGATGAAAATAAGATTGTAAGTGTATTAAAGCTGTCTTCAGATGCTGCATTTCTTACAGCACGTGCCCAACAGGACCCTTATAATTGAGTATAGAAGTACAATACAAATACATAAGTAAACCAATGTATGAATACATATGTGAATAATATGCTAGTCAGGATTGCTGCTGTTCAAAAGAAAAAAAAATGCCATCCTTGCATACTGATTAACCTTTTGGTTCTACTTCATCTCTTCTCATTAACTGACTGATATTTTCTGGACAAAATGGAGAATTGTTAAAGGTACACCTTTCTTTTCTTTTTGGATAATTTAAAAAAGAACTTCTTGCCAGCATATATTACTACTCATGTTAAAAATAATTATATTTATGAATGCAAATTAGGCATAAGTTAAAGAATGAAGACATAGAACAATGGTAATTAACATAATACCTCAAAATAATTATAGATAAATAAAACAGGACAAAGGTAGAACTATTTAGGAGCTATTGGGGATATCTTTACAATCTAGAAGGTACACAGACGGAGAGTTGAAAACCTGTCCCTTTTGACATATCTTTATAATATAATCAAACACAATTATTTTCCCAAGTCAGTTTAATCAGAAATGATTTTTCATAGCCTAAAGTCTAAAAGAAATCATTATACCAACTGCTGAGTTTTCTAAAGTGCAACTGGACAGCCTAAGGGAGGAAGAATAATGTGCTCCAGTGGAGCAAGTTCTAAAATATTCTATGGCAGATGGAGTTTTCCCTGGAACAACTAGATTACAGATTACATTTGATTTTAAATGTGTGTTGTGTCTTTTTCATTATTTTTTTTTTTTTGCTTATTCATGGTCCTTCCTTGTAAAAATTTTAATTTCATGTCAGAATGCACAAAATCACATAACTTATTAGAGGCAGAGAATACAGCAATTTCTAGATTTAGAAACACCAGATGACTTTTATTTTAAAACCTAATTTTCCATTTCATGCTATACATCTTTACCAAAACATAACCTTGGCCTGAAAGCATCATCATTATTAGCATTTCTATCTTTATTATTATCAATATTATGAGAAAGGGAATTTCAAGAGAACTGTGCTGCTGTTTTTCAGAGGGTTGGGCAAATGTTACTGAGGTATTTCAGTGCCTGCACCATATAGAGTCAAGATCACCTTATTTCATTTCTACAAAATTCTTCTTAAAAATTATTTAATAGAAGTTCCCTTCACCATGCTAAATATAGCATGTATCATGAGGTGGCATAAAAAAATATCAGTTTGTACATTTGCAGATTTTTGGGGCAATCTTTTCTGTGACATTTCCTTGAATTTGAATGCTTAAATATTAAAACTTAATAGTCAAGTATACCATCTTGCATACATTTAATTGAAATAATTTAGGGGAATAAAAAGTGAATAATCTCCTCATGTTTTGATCTCATACATAGTTTTTGCATTCTTATTCTATGGGTGGGCTGTTAACTGTCTTCAGTAACCTATGACCTGAATTTACTGAAATGCACTTTGTTTATTCACACTGCATACCACCCATCTTCACACCACTGTAAATGAGGTTTTAATAGAGTTTGGGAATACCACTTCAGATAGTCTGCTCCCAAGGAATTGAGGCCAGAGGTGGTTATCCAGAGAATGACTACAGAAATGGCTGACACGCAGCCTGCCATCTGCTCGGTGGGGTTCCCACAGGAAGGCATCAAGGAAACTAAAGGCACCAAGGCGGCCGTGTTCAAGCTTAGATCTTGGAGAGGCAGAAACACCTGTACAGGGTTTGAGCTGTCTGATTAAGACTAGTGGAACTGGTTAGCCTTGCAACATGGCACTGCCATTGCTAGTAACAAGCTGTAAGCTTCCTACCGAGTTTGTGAGGCCTCAGGACTGATGCTTGCCAGGTATTCTCTGTCTGAGCTTTTCTTGACCTGCCTGCTGCTCTGTCTGACGTGGTTTAGCTGTGACAGTATTTTCTTTAATCAACCAGACATCCACAGCTAATTTGTTTTACCTTTGTCTAACCTTATGTGGTATAAAACTCATATGTTTGTACAGATAGCAGTACTAAGAAATTATTCTATGTAGAATGCTGTGTTTTCAACTCTGCCACAATATAACGTAGGGAAAGACAGTCTTAAGAAAGTGAGACAGGGGATGCAGTACAGAAGAGCACAAGCATGGGCTAATCAAAGGTAAGGCACAGGTTTGCCATGGGAAACCTCATAGATTTAAACACTCTCCAAAGATCAGTTGAAGAAATGCAGACCTGGTGGTGGATAAAACTGGTTTTAAAGGTAACACAGAAAGCAAAGAAATAGTATCTATTTTGCATAAAAGGCACCATATATAGTAAACTCAGAAGTAATTTCCAAATGTAAGTCTTCAAACCAATGAAAAAATAAAAACGTCTAAAAGCATGTTGGAAAAGATGTTAAAAAAACAAACAAACAAAAAAAAAAACCAACCCCAAACCACCCCTACATGGGAAGCTAAGGTGATGACAAAGAAACCATCAACATGAACATCATATTCCTCCCACCGACGAACTCCAGATGCTCATGAATTGCTGTAACACCTCCCACCACCACCAAGTGAAACCACCTACTTTAGGACCTGTAGGAGTGTGGGAAGGGTGAACATAACAACAGGAAAAGAGGAAGTTAGGTATATGTATAACAAATTTAACTCTATTATTATTGTATCATTTTCTATTACAAATATATCTGGACTAATTATGATCAGACTCTTAAGATTTCAATTATACTATTGGTTTACTTTACATAAAGTATGCTGCTGCTTTGCCTGTGAGCAATATTTTGAGCACAGACTAAAGACCCATTGATTGTAGTGATAGATACATGAAAAACAGTCTGATTCCCCTCATTCAGGAGGCCAACAGGTACTCTTCTAACTCTGAATTATCTCTGGCTTTGGCTAACTGGAAGACATAGTTTTTTCATCCTGAACCATGATGTGTAGTTTTTTGCCTTTCATATGTTTGTGAAAAGGAAAGCATTGGAACACCATTCTACCTTGATATATTTCTAATAAACTAGCTATAAATATGAGAAATATAATTTAGGTGACAAGGAAATTAACTTCTTTTTCTTGTTTGCTGTTTCTTAGTTTGAGCACGAATCAAAAGTCAAATGGAGTCATTCAGGATAATGATCCTTCTCAGGGGCAAAATTCACTGCAGTTACTTAAAGACCAGGTAATTATGCTTGAAAAAGCATAGAATGAATTCAAGCCCCTAGTTCAACAGCAAGTCCCAGAGCAACACTACAGCCCCTGTACTATCACAACCTAAATCTATAGGCCAAGGAGCTATTATAGTCTCCTCTATGGCACTTAAGACATTTTCCTTTTTTTCCTTTTTATTTCCTGTGAAACTACAAAATCAGCAGTCAGCTTTGTCCCTTTCTCCTTACATGCCCAAGACTGATTGGGAAGTAGCACAATAAAATATGTACTACCACCAGTATTCAAATGCAAATTTCCTAAATAAATATAACTTCTTGTAAAACTAGGGATAGTGTTCCAATAAAACAAAATCTGAAATGTTCTAGACAAGATTTATTAAACAAAACCGGACAGACAGACAGTTGTTTTTTTGAGCTAAGATGATTTTGTTTTTCTGATAAAGCTCTGCCGTAAAGGGCAATATTTTCACTAATGCTCTCTAACTTAGTTCCTATGACCACTTCTCTTGACTGACAAATTCATCAGCCCTTTAAGTACAAGGTAGTCTGGAACAGTCACCCTTCTCTTGAACTTTGATCCACAGTAAATTACTCATAAATAACAACTAATTTGAATATAGATCAAAGTGATTATCTTTGAGATTTTTGCAAATAACACCAATAGATAAATGTCTGGAAGTTTAAAAACACTTTAAAGGGTATTAAGTCTGCTGAAAACTGTGAGAAAATATATGCCTTTACTGCGTTATTGTGTCCATAACTTTACAGAACACAGTTTTTTAAGAGTCTGTCGTGCAAGTCATCTAAAATAACTGCCCCTAAGTAAGTTATCAAAGAGTAATAATTATTTTCTCACCAGTGCCATATGTTACACTTCTAACTAGCCACAATGCAGCAGGTTGAGACTAGAAAGTTATAAATATCCTGCAGAGTATCTCATTCCACTGTTGTCTCTCTAAATAAAGGACAGAGCTCTTATAATTGGGGAATGTAACCTCTAGAAAAAGATGCAAAACACATTCCCTCAGGTAACTCTGACCCTGTTATACAGTCAGTGAAATAAGGCAATATAACTTTCAAAGCAGCTTTGCACCTGGCAACTGCAGCACCGCTTTCTATCAGGAAACAGCAAGCTTTAAAACATACTGGTTTATGTGTGAACAAATTAGCATGAAGTGAAGCTTGTGGAAGAGGCGCTACTAACTTGAAAGGTACAGTAAGTTTTAATATAAACTTATCACATCAGTTCCATAACAGTAGAGCTTCCAAGATTATGCTGTTTTCCTGTACAGATCACAGCTGAAAAATACAGCCTAATTCCTTTTTGCACAGAAAAGCTGTCACCTCCGAACTGGAAAAGCAGCCATATTGTACCACTGAAGTGAGGGTATATCAAGGACAGAAGTGCTTTGTTTTGACTAAAACAAACAAGTGGGTATCTCAAACAATGAGATAGCCATCTATATCTATGCCTTGATGTGGCCAGTGAAGGTCAGCTTTGTATGTCCTCCTTGAGGTTTATCTCAGATAGTGGTCTGAAGTTAAAAGTAGCTTGTCTCTGTTCAGGTTTTACATGGAGATCACAATCTTGATTTAACTTCCTTGAGCTAAAAACACCCCTATTTTTGCAGTAAACACTGTCTGAAGCAGTGTATTTCATTTACATGAGATGCCCTTGGATCTTCAATAGCCATAAAGAAAACTGGCACCCTGAATGTTCGATATTTATCTGGTGGACAAGGATTCCATTAGATCACTCACACTTTCCTATCTGAAACCAGCATGTTGTAGGGGAGTCAGACCCCAAACCAGGAATCAGACTCAGTGCCAGATGACCAAAGACTGTAAATGTGTAGGAAATGGTAGGGCTGTTTCCCTGATTATGTATCCTTTTCTTGGTGTGCACTACTGGCGATTGTTGGGAGACCTTTGGTATAAATCAGTATAGCCATTCTGACTTTCTAATAAGTATGCTTTTAGGAAGAAGAAAATTTAAAAAAGTTAGGTGTGGAATTCATCTTACTTAAGTTCAGCCATTTGAAAGTGAGTCACTTGGCTTAAAGCTGGTTGTCTAGACTTCCTCTGTAGTCAGTGGAAAGACAGAATCAACTCCAGAAGAGCCTATATATGGATATTTAAGACAGATAGGCTCAGAGTTGTGCAAGAATGTCCCTTTCTCCCTCTCTTCATCCCTCTCTCTTCCCTCTATCTACAGAAGCCTAGTTTTAATCTGAATTGTAATCACTGATTTCAATGGAAGCTGCATTAGACCTAATTCACTGAAAAGTACATGCATGTGTCTCGATGTTCATTCCTGTGCTGGGAAGAACATTTTCAATGTAGAAGGCACTATGTAAAGATTTGCATCACGTATGTTAGCACTTCTGTGACAGTAGTTTGTTTATGGGATTTTTTTGTGTGGAGTATTTGTTCTTTTTTGACCAAACAAAGTGAAAGCAATAGTTAGCTGGATACAGTATCCCTGCAAAAGTAATGTACAGAGTAGTCTAACAATTTTGTACTTCACACTCAATAGGGTAAGTCTAGTACTCTTCCTATTCCAAGAACTGCATGTCTATCTAGCATGATCATGAAATTAAAATTATTTATTTCTAACAGCTAAATTGAGAACAAATAAATGACAACTTAATTTGTTACATCTTTCTTTCTGCATTTGGGAGATACTTGCAAGAGCCTGCCTCCACAGTCTGTCAAACCAGCTTGCCCCAGAAAGTCCCTAAGACACTAAAAAAATGTTTCTAGATTAGATAAAACAAACCAGGATTCCATCAGAATGCAGAGGAGCTCCCAAAAAAGAGTTTTTAAAGGCCTCTCCCCATTGCTGTGAACTGAACATAAGGTTTATCATATAACAGAATTTCAAAACAATTGGCAGCTATTAAACAGATACCAGGGGGTTATTAAAGTGGTAAGTAGATGGCGGTGAGCTAAGATGGAGATAAGTACAAGCTTACAGGATTTATACTTAGAATGACCTTGCTGAAGACTTCAGGACTAGCAAGTTCCTAGAGGGCTTAAGTTATTTAATAGGTTTAAATAGCCCAAACTGAAACATATGGGCTCCTCAATATGAAAGTCCCTAAGTGCTGACCAAAGTGCGAAGTATTTCTCAGATCTGCCTCTACTTATCCACAGTGTTTTTCTAGGTAAAATTATTTTGACCTGAATTCAAGCCGTTTGCAGATGGCATATATCACGTTTCAGGCCTTTAAGGATGGACCTCCAGCTATCTCCCCAGTCTGACAGCAGACACCTGGTACATGAGGGCACTGAGAAGGAAAACGGGATATGTAGATGTGGCAGGCAAAGCACAGACAGGGACACCTGCACTGTATCTGCAGCCACGGAATTACATCTTAATATCAGATTTACAGAGAATGGAAATCTAAGGGTAAGACCTGGGTTACTCCAGGGCTGGACGGGGCAGCTGCCCACCAAACAAGAAATACAGCCAGTCAGTAAAAATGGCTGCTTCAGGATTTCACTGCAGCAGTTACTTTAGTGTCTTGACTGGTGACAGAAAACTGTGGCTTTCTCTTTCATCACAGAGCCTGAACACCTGTACTTATACAACATTTTGAAAGAAAAGCTTCCCCAGACATCCTACTGTTGCAAACAGAGCTTTGCTCTAAGCCTGCCTTCCATTCCAACTGCTGTGGCTTGCCTTTGGCTACCTATCTTGGAGCCTGTTCAAGGAAATGAGATATCTATCCTTCAACTTTCACAACTCAGTAGTTACTGAGAGTCTTTTTTACAGGATTCACCTTCCACCTAGCAACTTACTGAACTTTTTAATTTGTAATACATATTTTATCTTAAGCCGTTGCAACTACTCCTGCCACTCTTTCAACATCTAAACCACTCAAATTAAATCTAAGATATTTTCTGTAAATTACAGTCAGTATAATTACTAGATAAAACTTGATGACACATTGTGTAAGTGGAGGTATTTTTAGATGATTGCTCTGATTTATTCTTATTTTAAAATTTATGAGAAAGAAAACTATTACAATAAAATGCCCTATGTTTTAGCAGAAATCTACCTACACTTTTACCATGGCTGGAGCTTGTCCTAGGGCTTTTTTCATATCTGGTCTCATTTAATTCTAACTTAATTTGAACTGAATACTGCAGGTGAAACTACAGGAATGCAAGAGCTTTCCAACACCATCTCTTCAGCACACACTTAAACAAGTGAAGGTCTCTAGGAAGGGACTTTCCCTGGTGCACTGTGTCTCCTCCCCCCAAACAGCTTTGATTTTTCAAGGAGGTCCTCTAAGCAAGAGCCTTTATATTTCTGGACTTTAGTCTTCTGCCATTTTTCTGTAGCATGTCTAATTTCCACTTACATTTCCCAGAAGTCTGAACAAACTACAGTTTGACTGTGCAAGTAAAGGGGTTGTGCCTCCCACCTAAGCGAACTTTGATGGAGTACATCAAAAGATATTGCATGGGAAGGTTACAGTATGTGCAAACATGCTGTGAAAGAATCACAGAATCACAGAATGGTTGGGGTTGGAAGGGACCTCTGGAGATCATCTAGTCCAACCCCCTGCTAAAGCAGGTTCTCCTAGAGCAGGCTGCACATTGTGTCCAGGCAGATTTAAAGTATCTCCAGAGAAGGAGACTTCACAACCCCTCAGGGCAGCCTGTTCCCTCAAAGTAAAGAAGCTTTTCCTCATATTCAGATGGAACTTTCTCTGTTAAAGTTTGTGCCCATTGCACCTTGCCCTGTCACTGGGCATGACTGAAAAGAGCCTGGCCCCATCCTCTTGACACCTTAAGATATTTGTAGGCATTGATAAGATCCCCTTTCAGTCTTCTCTTCTCCAGCCTTCTGGTGTATCAGCCACTGCTCCCAGTTTTGTATCATCAGCAAACTTGCTGGGGGTGCACTCTGTCCCTTCATCCAGGTCAATGATGAATGAGCTGAACAGTACTGACCCCTGGGGCACAGCGCTGGCTACAGGCTTCCAACTGGTCTCTGCGCCGCTGATCACAACCCTCTGAGATCTGCCTTTCAGCCAGTTCCCAATCCATCTCACTGTCTACTCATCTATCCCACACTTCCTCAGCTTATATATGAAGATGTTATGGGAGACATGTCAAAAGCCCTTGCAGATGTCAAGGTAGACAACATCCACCACTCTTCCCTCATCTACCTAGCCAGTGATTCCATCATAGAAGGCTATCAGATTCATCAAGCATTATTTCCCCTTGGTGAATCCCTGTTGACCACTCTCAACAACTTTCTTTCCCTCCACATGGATTTCTCACAGCGTGGACACACTGCCCAAGACCAGCTTTGATGATGGTTCATATGTCAGTTCAAAGCAAATAGATTATTTCAAATGGCAGAACAAATATGTTTTGGCTTGAAAATATTTTTTGTTACATATCAATCCAGAATTTTTAAATATTCACCTGTAGATACAGGGTTTTGTTATGTTCATTACCAAGAACATTTTCAGGAGAGAATCCCCCCTTTACTGAAAATGAACACTTGTTGCAAAATTTAAACCAATTAATTCAGTTCATGAACAGCAACTTATGGAAGTTTTTGCCCCACTATATCTGTTGATATTCCTACTTATTCAATACATGTGGTACTTGATGATCAGTTAATACCATGGTGTATATAAAGGAAATATTAGTCTTTATGCATGCAACACTTACATACATTTTACTGACTTAATTTAGGTGGACAGCTTTACATATAGAGTCTTGTAAGTTGACATGTCACACATGAATGGCAGAATGAAGTATAAAGAATGAAAACTTTATGTGTGAAGTTTTGCAGTGCATTCCAAGGAAGGAAAACTTCTAATGGAATAAAAAAGCCCCTCACACTTCAAGGGTGATTTCACTGCTAACCTTCTGTTAAAAGTTCAGTCACTGAGAAAAATAATTTGAAAATTTACTACTAAAATAGCTTATGGTGATATCTAGTGGTAGATTTTCTACAGCTTTGATGTCATAACATGCAAAAAATGCTTTAGAAAATGAAGAAAATATGTATAATGAAAGGAGCTTAAGTGACACTTTTCAGAGGATGACATTCACACTTCTAGGAAGAAGCTGACATTATAGTTGTGCTCTTTGCTCTGAATGGAAGAGAATTTTCTTAAGATGACAGGAACAGATCAAAATGTTTGACTTTTTTAAATAAACCAAAGCATTTCATTTGGATATTGCCTTTATTATTTTGTGTACCATATCTCCCATAGAAAATACAACACCAAATAAGATGTCCTACAGAAAAGTCCCTTCAAAATATTAATGAAAACATTGTATTCAATATAGATATATATATAAAAATAAGCACTAAAATATGGTTGGAGCTCATTTACTTTTAATTTTTTTAGAAAAAAAATCAGTTAAATTAGTTCTATTTCATGAGGCTTTTCAGTTGTGACAGAACTGTGTAGTCTACTGGAATGTGTTTCTTTTCACATTTCTCTGTCAAGCTTTTATCTAGGGGGAGATACAGCAATAGAGCTCAGTTTCTTGTATCCATTTAAGTCATAGCGTCTCACTTGTAAATACTACCAATAAAACACTTTAGATGATAATCAAAAGAGATTTCTATCTTTCCTTCTTAGCCCTGAAACTTTTCATTCTGAAAACCAAAGTCATGAAAGTTTTTTATTGAAAATTCCGATTAAAAAATTATTTAATACATATATATTAATAATATATAATATATATAAATATTATATATTAATAAAATAAATATATATAAAGTTAATAAACTAATTAAATCAATAGCTTGGAGAGGGATAGAAATATTTTTTTAGATAGAAATGGATAGATATAATTATATCTATAGATAGGTATAGATACAGGATAGAAATAGAGATAATTTTTCTAAAGCAGCACAAAATCAGCCACTTCTGGGTAATGACAATGTTTCTATAGATATTCTAGAAATAGATATAGATATAGGATAGAAATAGAGATAATTTTTCTAAAGGAGCACAAAATCAGCCACTTCTGGGTAGTGACAATGTTTCTATCAATTTCAAATTCATTGGAAGCTATCCAGCCAGCATTTAATATAAAATTCATTGACCTTTTCTTTTTTATAAAATAATATGTAAATATTAGCTGCAATAAGAATTGGTGGATGCTTTTGAAAGTCTTTAGACATCCCACTTTTAGTATGGAATGAAAATTGAGAATTTTTAAATACATTAAAAATTGTTCTAGAACTCCATGATTTTGTTTAGTTTTTACTTCTGACCAGGTTATAGTCTATAGATGCAATTACATCTCTCTACACAAAGTTAGCCCTTCATTTCAGACTGTTATGCTGCCATCGGAAAATTATAGAGCTAAAAGTGTTTTTAAAGAGGTGAGTCAGCATAACCTGAGAAGATAAATCAACAGAATGAGGGCATGAAGATCTGGATGAACAGGTGGTGGAAAACATCAATACTTTTATTATTTAAAATTAAAGATAATCTAAATTCAAATTTCTAACCCTTCAGATTAAGATACATTTGTTATTACAATAGGATCAGGCAATTTCAGTAAAGAACAGGAAAACTCAACCTGAACAATTTCTCTTCTATCTGTCAATGTACAGGAATGAATGTAGACAAAAAAGAACCTAGGAATATTAACCTGATTTCTTTTTCAGACAATTTAATTCATTTATGCTTGTCACAGAACATTTTCTGCTGCTCTCCCATGAATATCCCAATACTTCTATAGGAAGTAAACTATTTCTTGGCATCAGCTGATTATCAATTTATATCCTGGGGAAAGCTGTTCATCTTTAAAATGTATCTTAAAAGTTGCATATCACATTCCTATGAATGAAAAATCCCTAAACCATGGTTAAAAGTCAACAGAAAGCTAAGGCACAGTATTAAGGACTGGCTGACTTGATTTTACTCTTTTAAAGAATTTGGCCAGTAAGATGGGATTTAGAAAAAAATATTGTGTGGAGAGTTTTGGAAAATTTTTAGTAGGTCAAATTGCAAAACTGCAAATTTCTTCTAAAAACATTAGCTTTAATATGAGAAAGTACCTCTATTCTTCTCAGTAACACATTTATAGCCTGGCTGTTTACAGAAACAATGTTGATGAGTCACACTGTTTATCTTTCTGTTCATCAGTCCCTTTCAAGGAACTTTTGAACTATTAGGTCATTTTCAACAAACTTGGAATCCCAAGAAGTATAAAGATAATTTAGAAGCAAACAGAAGAGTATCTATGTTGCTGTAGTCCAATGAACATCTCAAGCTAGCATAGCTAGTAATAAAGTTAAGAACAGAAGCCCTTTGACCACTGTGGATATTTACTTTCAACTTGGCCCTAACTACTGTTGTGCCAACCTAAATGTAGCATTTGGCTTTTCCAGCATGCCATATGCATTTTTTCCAAGGTCCTCCAGGATCAAGTTATGCTGAAGAGCTCATATCCACATTATTAGGAGTTTGCCCTCTCTACAGCTGACTACACAAGTCTGTGCTAGATGGTGCTTGCCTCTGGATCCAAAGTGCCCTTTGGGATCAAGATGGAACTAATTGTGGTGCAGGACTTTTCCATAGCCTCTCATCCTTGCAACAAACTCCTGAATGGCATTCAGGGTTTTGTTGTTGTTTTTTTTTCTCAGAGAGAACTATTTAGTTTACTTTAAACAAAGCCTCGGGCAAAGTAAGAGTTACCAGAGCAAGAGGGCTTTGAAATGAACAGGGAGCAAAATAATTGCACCTAAATGGGTGAGCTCATGACAGCCCACAGTCAGGCTGGAACAAGAATTTCCCAGTCACTGCACCACCCAGCAACTGATAGATCAAAGTCTTGGAAAAGGAGATCATTTCCTTTGTGATCTTGGTGTTCTTTCTAGTGCCAAGGAGGAAAATGTTGGTTTGTATGCAGAAAAAGGAAAAATAAGTAGGAAGTGGGGATGCTGGAAACTTCAATAAACCACAGAGGAAGACTGGGAGGGATAGTGATGCATGAGGGGAAAAAAAAAAAAAAGGCATGAAACCAATAAAGAAAGCAAGATGCTATGAGAGCTGGAAAGATGTGTCACTGCAAAAAGAGAAATCAAAGGAATGTGAGATATTGATTAACAGCAAAAGAGCTGCAAAGGAGGAAATAAAAGTCTAAGGACGGAAGTGACTGGAAAACAGCTGCACAATTCTTTCCAAAACATAGAGCACATTCTAGGATATTTAACAATTTAGAGCACATTCTAGGATATTTAACAATTTTCTCTTTTGTAGATGCGGTGGGTGGACCATAACCAGCAGCTGAACACCTATCCAGCTGCTCACTCACTCCCCTGTCCTGCAGGTTAGGGAGAAAATAGAAGGAAGGTGAGAAAATTCATGACTTGAGATAATGAAAGTTTAATAGGAAAGCAAAAGCTGTACACAAGCAAGGCAAAAAGAGAAAAGTCATGCACTATATCCAGTGGGGAGGCAGATGTCCAGCCACTTCTTGGCAAGCAGGGCCTCAGCATGCATGACAGTTGCTTGGACAAGACAAATATGACCAACCACAAATGTCCCTTCTTCCTCCTCTTTTCCCTCCTTTCTTGCTGAGCACAAAGTCAGACCTTAATACAGTGTTTTCTGGTTTAAGCACAACATATGGAATATCCATTTGGGTCCACTTCAAGAAGCTCCCAGCTTCTTGCCAACCCTGAGCCAACTTGCTTTCCAGGAGGTGGGGGTCGGGGTGGGGGTGGGGGTGGGGGTGGGGATGGAGAGGAAGCCTTGATGCTGTGCAAGCACTTTTCAGAAATAACCAAAACTTTGGTATGTTACCAACAACATTTTAGCCACAAATGCAAACCACAAAAGCATATGGGCTGCTATGAAGAAAGTTAATTCCATCACAGTCAGACCCAGTAGAGCTGAAAGAAAAAGAAGTAATGTACTTGCAAAGTACGTTTCTATTAACAATTTTTAACTGTTAGTAGTTATTTCATTAGTTTAAGAGGCAGGGGTCTATGCTGTGGTGTTAAAGATCTAAATCCACTGTCAACCCAGAGTTTTATGTGGTATAATTTCAAGGGACTGATATTAAGGAAGGTGTGATGATTAGAAAACCAGAAAAACAAAACCATAAAAACCCCAAAATTGAAATAGTTAGGAATGTTGCAAATAAACTCCAACATTTAATAATTAAAAATGCTTTTACAATCAATCTTGCCTTGAAAAGCTTAATCCCATGTTTTGCATAGGTATTATCCTGTAGTCTCCAGTTACATGATTGCATAATTAATTACAGGCCAGTTCTTTACTCCTTTGCACTAGGGAAAATGATAATTTTAGATGTGTATACTAACGGTCTGCTCCCATTTATCTGTGTGCGTGACTTCGGACATTGGATTTTGGTCAGTAGAAGTTGACCACCAGGTCTCTCTGTCTGCACAGATAGAGTAGGCAGCCACTTTGAACAAAATATTTCCAGAGTGAAGAAAAACCATTGCTTCTGATTTCTACCCTGCCAATAAATACAATTTTTTTCATTAATAGCAAAAGTCCTCAGGACTTATTTATGTTTGTCTTAGCCTACCCTCTTCTAGCTATGATGGCAATTGTCTACTAATCAGGTTTGATTTAACTCCAGTTTACAGTGATAATGAGTTCAGATATACTGAACTATATATAGAATAAAAAGTGATTTGCAAGTGTGTAAACAGGATAACAGAGGTCCCACGTTGCAAATGCAAACTATCACGGTCCTCGCAGGAGTATAGTCTTGTTAAACCAAAGTAGAGGTAAGAGAAATAACAGAAAACTGAATGACTGAGAATCAGTGAAGAGAAAGCTAATATATGCAGACAGTGATAAGAAAATATATACAAATAAACCCAAGCAGGCTCCAAGACCACAGGAAGATGGATCCCTACCACCACATCAAAATCTTCCCAGAGAAGAGCTTATGGAGTTGACAACTCCCTCCAAGAAGGCTGCTGCTATCACCCTTGGGAGTCTGGGAGGGAAAGCACAGCACCAGACAAAAGGAGCAGCTAATACAAAGGGTTTTCTTATTAACTATTTTAACTATTTTAACAAATGAGTCACAGAACTATGATAACTGGACTAAGAGTTGCTCTTTGCTGTATTTCTATTAGATTGTCAGATTAGACCGATGGTGAGATCTTGTATCTACATGTGTATTGTGTGTTTTGCCAGTAATCAGACCTTGAGTGTAACAGCTGAAAAACGGAGAAGCCTGTGCCGTTGCTGTGGCTATTTCCTTTGTGTAAGGGTTCAAACTCTGTGGGGAAGCATCTGCTTCTAGGAAGCTGAAGGAGGATCTCCCCAAAACTGTCCATCCCAGCTTTACCTGTATTTCTCACCACTGACCTACCTTCAGCAGACTTGGCTACAGCTGGACCATAGCCACACACCCTTTGGGCAGCACACACTTCTGGGGAACTGACAGAACAGGAATGAGTGTATTAAAAATGTTAAATACTTTAAAAGACATCATCTGCAGCATCTTCATCTAGATCAACAAAATTAGCAGGTGTTTTAACTTTGCTTTTTCAATACCTTTTTTTCCCATCTGCCACAGCCGCAAATTCCTTACCTTTTTGTTTGAGCTTCGGAAGCTGTAAGGTTACTGTTATAGAAGAGCATTTGAGAAAATTAATATTGTACTGTAAATAAGATAGATGGTCACAAATAAAGCAGTGCAAAATCAAATTATTGAGAGCTCTATCTGCTCCAAACATGGAATTACGCTACTGTCATTTAGAATAAATCTATATGTTGTCCCATTATCCTAAGGGAATTCAAGGCTATCAGCTATTAGCTGATATTAGCTGATAGCTATCACCAGGCTATTATTACAAAGAAACTCATATATGCAAAGTAAGCAAATTAAACTAATCTTAAATCTCATGAAGACTGAGTTTGCAATCTTAATAATCTTTTTTTAATGCAGGATTTGCTCTTTAATCCAGTTTTGTCTTAATTAAGCCAAGAAAATCTGCACCTCTTTTCTGGGGTAGTGCACTGCACTGCAATTCTCTTATACCTCTTGACTGTATAATAAATGTAACTGATACATTTATCAGTGCAAATCTATGACTGGTTTGACTTGAAATATATAGGAACACTTTCAGAATATCTTACCATGTGCCTTTTGGTTTTCTTTCTCACAGTATTGTTATTTATTCAGGTTTTTTATTAGTGTCAAGTGATCTTTCCATGATCACACTATAAAATATTTATTTTAAAAAAAAAAAAGTCTACCAGGTGGAAACTGTCTGAAAGTACTTTCACAAATACAAATCATGTTCTTGCTGTGTTATCAAGCTACGTCCTATATGATAAATTCAGTCTCTTTCACAGATAACTAGAAGTCTTCCTGCTCAGCAATTCTAGATGGGTCTGTAAGGTCTATGACCTCTGAAAACACATGTTTCTGAAGTCTAGCAGAGATAAAAGGACTCCTGGTGTAACCTTGGAGAAATACCACAAGAAACAATCACTGATTTTTGTAATATTTCTGATCCATTGAGTTAAAGTATAGGTTATTTCCAAAAATAGAGATGCCTTTTTCATACAATGATTTTGGCTTCTAGAAAAACAAGCTGTGACTCAGTAGGTCATAACTTCGAAACTCCAGAAGACCATAAGTGCAACCAGTCTTGGACATGTAAGCTAGGGAGAAAGCAGAGCAAGAGAAACAGTTTATCTACCAATTGCCATGAGACATGTCTGTAGCAATGCATGTACCAGAGCTGGGTACCAGGCCATGAAGGGCATGTATCCGAGGGAAGCTGCATGCATGGCCGGCCCCTACAATAACTATACAGAAGAAGGAAGCAGAAAATGTTAATGGGCTCTAAACCTCCAAGGTGGAAAAGGGAGGATGAAGAAAAAGAGAAGGCATAAAGGTCCAGGCTCCCAAATCAAACTGTCTTGAGGTTTCTGGCATAAGAATCTTATTTAGGTAAGTTAGTCAGCTCCTTTGGACAGCAGCACAATATCCCAGAATTCATCTTGTCACTTACTATTCTGTCCTACAGACTCAAGGAGTCAAGCATCCTTTTCTCTCCTCATTTTAGGTGTGATTATCCATCACAAATTGATTTCTCTACCCAGTTCTCTTGTTTCATTATTCACTTCAGTGATTCCTCCCCATGGCTCTTATTGGCCATCCTCACTACCTCAAGTGCCAGGCCACTGTTGCTTGCTGCTGCTCTTGCTTTTATGATGCAATTCAAGTCATCAAGTGCAGCTGTGCTGCAAGTTGTTCATGACTGGCAGAAAGTTTCCACAACACCAGGTCTCCTTTTCCAGGAGGCAAATGAAGCTCTTTAAGACAATAGCTGGAAATAGCCATGGTGACAGGTTTCAAAGCACTGGGTATATAGCTAGGCAGAAAATTCAGGAGCCAGACAAATATGTCCCTAGCAGTGAAATGAGATACAGCTTAGCAGGACCAAGCCAACTGGTGGAACAGATTTGGAAACTATGAACGTGAGAACGGCAGTTAGGCAGGGAAAATAGGGCTATGTCCACTCTTTGCAAAGAATTAGGCCTAAGTGAAAGAGAAAAACAATATCCTCACCTACTTCTCCTTCTAAAGCCCTCCAACATCCAGTCATGACTTTATCATTCAAACTGAAAAGAAAGCATTGCTACGCTACCTGACCCACAAATAAACATTGTTCTGTAACAGCTACAAGAATTAAACCAACTATACAGTTTGGTGGAGAAGCAGATTCTAGCAGCTCTTAACTAAGGTTAAAAAATTACTCTGCCTGAAAAGCTCAAGCCTTCACTTATAGTTCCTTTTCCAGACATAATTCTGCTTTCTTCTCCAGCTATCTTCTGCACCAAATAAGGAGGGGCCTCTGGTTGTGTAATTAAATATCTCACCACATACACATTTGCAGAAGACCTGAAGAACTTACAAGACCAAGAATCTTTCTTTCATTTCCAACTGAAGCAACTGGTTTAATAAAATTTATTTCTCTTCCCTTGCAATACATTACAATTTTTAAAGAAATTATTTTTTAAACCACCAGATTTAAGGATCTATAGGCAATTCCTATTTGCCATATTTTGTGATCTCAAGAACTTTATTTTAAAGAATTTAAATAAGGCCCTAAAGACTATCAAGAATACCAAGAACAAAAGAACAAAATTACATAATTATAAAGTTATTCTGCCATCAAGATTTGAAACCTGAACCTTTAGCAATATTGGGACACTGGAATGAACATGTTAGCTAAGAGTAAGTGAAGATTTAACTGAGAAAGAGAGAAACCTCACATATGGTATGTGCCTGAGGAGAACAATAAAGTACGATCTACATCTTCTCTTTTCTACCTGCAGAAGGTAGAAGAAGTCAACAATCAGCCAAAGGGTCAGGAGGAGGCTGAAGGAACAGGATTGGAAACACAAGCATGCAGTGTTTCCACAAAAGGACTCCAGCCATTTGTGTTATCAGGTGCCCTAGGAGCTCCCAAGCTGTGTCATGTCCCCTACTGCAGTAGGAGTGGTGGTGGTGGCTTTGGTCCAAATTTGTTGGGGCATTTGCCTGCTGGCCCACAGCCAACATTTCATGGTGCATGCCAATGACAGAGGGAAAACGGCCATCCCTTAGATTAGCTCTGAGGAAAAAGCCTGAACCAAATTTTGATCAACAAGGAAATGGCGCTTCCACATTTTAAGTTCTCTCTGATTAATATTAGGAGTCCTGATGCCTACATTGGAGAAACCTCAGCTTCTCAAAATAAAAGATATGCAAATCCTCAACAATGAAGACTTTTGTGCAACCTAAATATAAGGCTCACTGCTAGCTAGTCATTCTGTCTCCTTGTCGCAGATGAGGTGATGCACTTCACTTATAAAAGTAAAAATACTATGGTTAGGTGGGCACATTGCTCAAATTAGCCCTTGGCTATTGTATTGTTATCTGTCTCCCCTGAATCCACCTTAAGATGGGTAAAGCCATCGCAGCCAGACACATCTGCCACTGAGGGTTAGTATTTCAGAAGGGTTATGGGAAATAAAGATCAGTTTGGTGGGGGGGAGCACATCATCCCACTCCTTTTAAGAAACTGGCTCTGTACTTTATATTTTTCCCATTTCCTTAATTTGTTTTCTGTGACGCTGTTGTTTTTTTCTCATTAAGCCGTTTGTTAGCACATCACTCCCTTGTCCTCTTCTCAGCTTGCAACTGCACTTTTAAGTGAAACTGAGTTATTCAGTTAAGTAGAGAAAACTTCATTCTCTCAAATCACATCTTTCTCTGTCTTACATATACACACACATATTTTTCTAAAAAAATCCTTTTTGATACAAATGAATATGATTCTTCCAATTTTAGGGAAAAAAACCTCAGAGTTTCATCCTGTTCCAATTTAGTTGAAAAGTTTTTGTGTTAGTTTACATGAATGAATTTTCTTCTTTAATACAACCACGTTAAAATCATATATTCCTCAGGTATTCATATATGGTTGTTGCCACTGAGTAAAACAGTATTCTCCTGTTCTCCTGAGGAACTGAGACAGCAGATGTCTGGGTGCAGGACTACGCTTTTCCTGTGGAAGAGAAACAACTGCTGCAAAACAGGATGCATGCTAAGCATATTTTGCTTTATTTACACCCAAGCACTAGTATTTAAAAGAGAGAGCTAAAGAGAGGCTCTTCCTCATTGAAACTTAGCCAGAAACTGTGAGTTGTTACCAGAAATATTCCCTACCTTCGCTGCAGCCAACTGGAGCCACAGATAAGCAGAGGAAATCCCTTGGCTCTCGCAGCAACATTCCCCTCCATGAGTCTTTGCAGTGACCTAGAGTGAATGGCTCCAAGTCATGTCTTCATTATTGTAAGACATGCTCTCTCAGTGAGGGAAGATCAACTACAGCATGACTATTTTTGATCTGGTACCATAAACATTATTCTCAAGCTCCACCTGGTGGTAGGAAACTGGCCCTTAAGGTCCTGTCCTTACTCAGGACAGAAGGTAAATCTAGGTTCAATTGGTCTAATTTGTAATACTTCGCAAGTAAATGCCTGATCTTCGTGGGAATGGAGAAAATTACTTTGTTGTTAATATTGTCAATACAAGATGTCAATAGTGATTTTACAGACTGTACACACAAGACTGACCATTTTCTTTCCCAGTTCTAAATAAAATGTATGCTTCTATAACACCTAGAGTTTGTCAGTTTACAGAATGAAGATGGTATACTCTCTACTGTTAACAGCAACATAATAGTTTCACTGCTACTTTTTGGAAAAACACAACAAATCTTAGTAGAAAATGGTAACTCATCCAGTCTCAACTTCCCTGTACATAGTGATGGCCTCATCTTCTGAGACTGCAGATATCTACCTAGATCTTTCTAGTAGTTCTCTGAGGTAGGTTAATTAATTTAGCACACTGTGAGATCTGTGCTGGCTTTTAAAAAACAGTCTTAAAAAGCAAGGTACAAATTTCATGGATTGGTTTTAAAAATTACAAGGCAACACTTGTAACCACAAAAACCTCCCACACGATTTTTATTCTCTCCTCTGACGGAACAGGTAAGGACAGGATGTAGCAGGCCCCTCTCCCCACATCAGTACACCAACCAGCAGCAACCTCAAGGAGCTGCAGTGATGTAAGTCTGTCCCAAAACAACAGGGGGGGAATAAAATGAGCATTGTGCATCCTCTTTGACTGTTGTGAAATATGAACATGCTATTACAATTACTCTATAGCATGCTATATTTGTCAAAGCATGGTACAATCTAGTAATGAGGCAAGAATCTCAATCTCATCTTCAAAAGCACAGAGACTGTTTTGTTTTGTTTCTTTCCCTTAAGTCTACCTGAGCTTGTTTTGGTTTGGGTTTTTTTTTTTTTTGTTATTTCTGTTTTGTGGTAAGTTTTTTCAATCCTGTAAGATGACTGCGCACGTTCTCTTTTCCCCTCCCAGGATCTTATTAGTATTTATTTGTATCAGCAAACAGTATCATTGCCCCGCACTACACAGCGAGCAAGCTAATGCTTCAGTAAATTGTTGCTGCCTCCTGTTACATCTGTTCTGCTCTGTTCACTAATTGCCTGTCACAACCACTGAGCCATGGTGCCAGCCATGCTGCCACTTCCCTTTTGGTCAGCTTGTCGGCTTTTATTAATCTGAGCCCTGTTGCTTTTTCCACAGCCAGTCTTTTGCACTCTGGACATAATGAAAATCTATTACCTTGGTGTTATATGAAAGTGCCAAAACTATAATTCAAAAGAGAAAAAAAAAAGTTAATGACTTTTTGTGTGAAAGTTGACAGTTTCTTACAATAGCGGCAAATTATTTTCCTTGATACTGCTTCACTTTCAGGATTATATACATCTTTACTTTTCTTTCAATCTGTAGTGATATTATTAATATTATTATCATTATTATTGTTGTTATTATTATTGTTGTTATTATTATTATTACTACTACTACTGTATTGTATGGAAAGGAGATTCTAGAATCAAACTTTGTGAATGTGACAAACCAAATCTGAGTATAAGATATAGCGATATCTAAAATATGACAATTTTAAAGGCAAGTCAGGAGTGGATTACTGATTTTTATGTTGAGTTTTATCAGCTTCCAGCCTTGGGGGTGGGCGGGGAGGGAGGGGGGGCGACGGGGAGGGGGGGAAGCAGTTGATTTGAAACTGATTTAGATTTGCTAGACTTGATAGTTCTTTGGAAACAATTATATTACCCACATTTTAATTCAGTACCAGAGTACTGAAATGAAAGATCATGCCACAGATTAATAGATTCATTTAGGTTGGAACAGACCTTTAAGATCATCTAGTCTAGCTGCCAACGCTGCCAAATCCACCACTAAACCACATCCCTAAGCACCACCTCTACATGTCTTTTAAATACCTCCAGGGATGGGGACTCAACCACCTCCCCGGGCAGCCTGTTCCAATGCTTGACAACCCTTGAGGTGAAGAAATTTTTCCTAATATACAATCTAAACCTCTCCTGGCACAACTGGAGGCTGTTTCCTCTTGTCCTGTTGCTTGTTATCTGTGAGAAGAAAATGACCCCCACCTGCCTACAGCTTCCTTTCAGGTAGTTGTAGAAAGTTATAAGGTCTCCCCTCAGCCATCTTTTCTCCAGGCTAAACAAACCCAGATCCCTCAGCAGCTTCTCAGAAGACTTGTGCCCCAGACTCTTCACCAGCTCCGTTGCCCATCTCTGGACACACTCCAGCACCTCAGTGTCCCTCCTGCAGTGAGGGGCCCAAACCTGAACACAGGATTCAAGGCACAGCCCCACCAGTGCTGAGTGCAGGGGGACAATCACTGCCCTGGCCCTGCTGGCCACACTGTTTCTGACACAAGCCAGGATGCTGTTGGCCACCTTGGCCACCTGGGCACACTGCTGGCTCATGTTCAGGTGGCCATCAGCCAGCACCCCCAGGCCCTTTCCCACCGGGCTCTTTCCAGCTGCTCTTCCCCAAGCCTGTAGCGCTGCGTGGGGTTGCTGTGACCCAAGTGCAGGACCCGGCACTGACCCTTGTTGAACCTCATATAGTTGGCCTTGGCCCATCAGGTCCAGCCTGTCCAGGTCCCTCTGCAGAGCCTTCCTGCCCTCAAGCAGATCAACACTGCTATCCAACTTGGTATCATCTGCAAACTTAGTGAGGGTGCACTTGATCCCCTCTTCCAGATCATTGATAAAGACATTAAATAGAACTGTTCCCAACACTGAGCCCTGGGGAACACCACTTGTGACTAGCTGCCAACTGGATTTAATACCATTCACTGCCACTCTTTGGGCCTGGCCATCCAGACGTTTTTGTACTGAGCAAACAGTACAGCTGTCCAAGCCACAAGCAACCAATTTCTCCAGGAGAATGCTGTGGGAAAGGGTGTCAAAGGCTTTACTAAAGTTTAGGTAGACAACATCCACAGCCTTTCCCTCATCCACTGAGTGGGTCACTTTGTCATAGAAGGAGATCAGGTTTGTCAAGCAGAGCCTGCCTTTCATAAACCCATGCTTGCTGGGCCTGACCATCTGGTTTCGTTATACATGCTGTGTGGTGGCACTCAAGGTGATCTGATCCATAACTTTCCATGGCACTGAAGTCAGGCTGATAAGCCTGTATCAGTACCCTTGGGCAAATCCCATTGAGCCCTCTGGAATTCTTTGTGTCAATCCATATGCATATATATGTACTCACACATATGTGTTATCTACACACATAAGCATCTGTATACATATATTTCCATTTATATCAACTACCTCAATAATAAGAACCATTCCAGGTTTATCTTCAAGACCCTTATCATTCTTGGCTTCTAGACTATGGTGAGCTGAGGACATTAGGTCAGTAAACCTCCTCTAAACAGAGTTTTCCAAGTAACGCTTCTCAGTGTCTGGAAGAATATTTATTCTGCACAAGCTAACACTGAAAACTTGTAAGCATATTTTTGGGGTTCTGCAGAGTCATATAAGTAGCAGAGAACCTATTTAGCTTTTAAAATAAGGTTTATTTTTAAGAAGCTGGTCATTAGCACCTCTCCTGGGACTCTGAAAGCAAGGATTGCCAAGCACACTGTCTGTTCTGTTGCAGAACTCTGGTTTTGCATTTGTATATGGAAAAAAAAAATAATCATGGCTCAGTGATGCCCCTATTGTTTCATATGCTGTATGAGCACAGGACAAAAATGTTGTCTCTATTCAGTAATATTTACAGTCTTGTTTGACACACATGGCTAGATAACTTTCTAGGTAACTGCAGGGGTAGACACAAGGAAAAGATACAAATATCGTGACAAATAAATGACCCAAGTGCAAAAAGATCCTTCACAGGTTTCAAGTTTTTCATGGGCACCATGGAGACTTTTAAAGAAGGTTTGTATTTTGATCTATATTGCAAAAAATAAAGTTAAATATGCACACACATAAAATTAAAAATAATATAAACCTAGTAATATTCGTAGGAATATATTAAAAAATACTTCAGAAAAATGCTGAAGTTCACCACAGCAAGCCAATCAGACACGTGAGCTGACAGCTTAACAGTACTGGATAGCTTGTAGGTAGCACTGAGAAAGGCTGTGGAGAGTCTTGAAAGAGGAGTAAATTAATTCTGCAAAAGAAAAGGAGACCTAGGAAGACAATATGAGAGAATAGATTCTGGACAAGAGAATACAGATGGATATGGAAGGATACTTCACAGCAATGAAATACATGAACAAAAAAATAACAGAAAGTTGTTACCAAGTCTCCATTGTACTGTCTGTATGCACTTTCTTCCCCTCCAAACACCAAGATAAATATGAAATATTTATCTGTGTTTCATGCAAGACTGTGCTTACCAGAATAACTTCTGATTCCTAACAGGGTTCCACAAGGTAAGGCATGCACATGGACCATTACCTCAGAGCAGCTCAAATGTAGCAGAGCAGTAGTGTATTCCCCTGAAATTGTTTGTCATGCATTAAGCTTTTAAGAAAACATAGGCATAATATGTCCCTGAAGGAAATGAGAGCTCAAGGTGACCCTAAGTTACAGGACTGAGAGACAGAGTGATGTTCTCATGAGTAATTAAAAGTGGATATAACAGATCTTCCTTTTTTTGCATGAAGAACACTTTTTTAAAATATGCACAGGGGCAAAATAATAGAAATGCTATTTCAGAATAAACAAAATAGGTTTGCTTCACAAATTTCTAAGTGTGACTTCATATGGGAATCAAAGTGCTAAAGCTTCAGGGCTAAGCATATGCTCTCAGGTTATACAAAGCTGAAGGACACTTTCCCCAGGCAGTGGATCTTGTCTGTCTATGTTATCAGCTCCCTGGAACAATCCCTGGCCTTGCTGTGGTCTGGATGAACTTATATGCCCCAAAACAGTTCCTGGGCACAGTTCAGGAGCTAGGATGGATACAAGACCTTTACCAGACCTGCTTGCAGAGCAGGAGCTTAATGTTGTATTTACAGGCAGGTTTACGCCTGTTTTGACCTTAGTGCTAGAGAACAGCATCAAGCACCTTTAGTTTATTAGTAGGCGTTTCTTGTCAGAGGCCAAATAGAGGAATGACAAGACAAACCCATCTTTCGGTTCACTTTGTTCCCCTGACCATGCGCATGAGCAGGGAGCTCCAGCACTGGAGTTTCAGGATCCTTGGCTCTGTGGCAAGCCCCACAGAGCCTCTAAGAAACCCTGGCCCCACACTCACCTCCATTCTGCCTGACAGCTGGACTTTCAAGACACTTCCCAGCCTGATCTAGAAATACAAGACCTGGGGAGTAACCCTGGCTCCAGGAGTCTGGTAAGCAAAGCTATTTTGAAAGTTTCTGTTGTTTAGCGATTATGAGAGTTTCTTGCTCCTTCTATTAGGAATGAGATGACTTTTTGATTCCTCTTTATTTGCCCAACAGTAAATATGTGAAAATTCTCTGCTAAGGGGCCAAATACTAACCAGACATTCTGCAGACTAGGAAACAGCTATCCAGAGGCCATGCCATTGTTGACAAGGTAAGCATGAATTTTGGTACTCTGCAACACTGGGAGGGGGGGGAGGGGGGGGGCGGACGGACAACAGAAAGAATGAAAAAAAAGAAAAAACCCAAATCGAAAACCCACAACATTTATACAAACCAAATAAAAAAAAAAGACATCAAAAATCTTTCCATCTGCTTAATTATCATGTCAGATAAACTTCTGTTTGAACTTCTGTTACAAAACACATACAAATACACAGAAAAAACACAATGAAAAAATAGCATTTTTGAGAGACTTAAGATGAAGCAAGGCTCATGTATTCTCAAGAAAAGAAGCCCATGTGAATGAAAACATGATGGAATAGTGAAGAAGAGCAAGTTGTAAGACATGACACTTCATTTCTGGAGGACCTGGGAGATCAATACCTTCGCCTCTGTAATATTACCCACATCTATTCAGAAAGTATGACCTGAAGAATGGGTTGATGTGCATCAACTCATTTTCTTTCAAGTAACTGGGATGTAATGCAAAATCTGTAGACAAGATCATTGATTTTTTTTCCTCCTTTAAAAAATGTGATATTACGGTGAAATTTATCTGAAATGTGACTTCAGTGAAGTTATAGCTGGGATTAATTCATGCCTGTGCATTTACTTATTTAAACTGGCATGCGTATTCCTTTAAATCTCTCCTTCATTCTGCTTTGCAAGTCGATAAATAATTGCATTATACAGGGACAACTTGATTATTTCAGTTACTATGTTCTTGTGCATTTTGAAAAGTAGAATCTCCAAATATTGTCTTTCCTATTTTGCTGGTTAAGCGCTTAGATTGCCACAGGGCTGAACTGAATTTGTTAGGACATGATGAGACTCTGGATTTCCGTGAGCTTTATCAACCAGTCAGAATTTAGGCAAGGCAGCCAATATATTAGAATGAAATGTCAATTACAACGGTCTTCACCGTTACAAGTTTCCAAGGATGACTGGGAAGTAAATGCATGATGGTTGGAGAAATTACTTTCTTTATAGTTTAGCTGTAATACTGGCAACCAGCAAAGGGAGAAATCTTATTTTCTGTTCAATTTATTTAAGGACCTGCACGTCTGTGCAAACCTCAGACAACAAGACATGCTTCCTTAACCAGGCCAAAGGTACCCAACCAATTCCCATAGTAAGATGTCTTGCTACTATTTTCAATAGGATGTCTCTCCATGTAAGAATTACTTCTTCTAGTAAAAAGAGAGCAATGCCTCTAAGATCCATTTCTTTTGCACAAATTGCTTCCGCAATATTTATTCTCCCATTGAACTAACATTATCTTGGCTAGAAATTAGAATTTCTCTCTATTTTAATGAGATCTTTGCAAAGACAAGGTGTTAATCTGGAATGACCTTACTACGACATCTCTTAATTGTTGATGGCAGCAAATGAAATGTGAGTGGACACAAAACAAATTGCTTCATTAGTGGTATAGTCTATAATACCTAAGGAACCGTAACCCACATTTCCAATTCATGGATGATTTCATCTCATCACTTAACTCCTACAATGAGATTGCACTATCTGTATTAGCTAACAGTGTACTTACTTGTCACATTATGAGGCTATGCTATTTAGCAGCTTATAGTAGATATTAATAATTGTGTAAAACGTTGCCTTTACTTCCAGGTGCAGAAAGATCACGTATCTTAAAACTGTGCTGTGGTTGAGCATATTTTAAAGATCTGGTGTGACTGAGAACATATGAAAAACCACAGCAACACTTGGATTTCCACTAAGAGAGCCCTGTGATTGCCAAGTATCCTATTCAGAATTCTAATTTTTCACATTGGCAGTAGGGCATCACAGGTCTCATTGAGAAATAAAAAGTGTCAATGATCAATAAAATTATTACCTATAAAACTCATCTAATCATTGGAAAGAAGTAACATTTGGGTTCAGAGTCTGCTATTCACATAATTGCTGTTGAAGTGTGAAAATTGTAATAATAAAGCTCTTCCTGGGAGATATTTTGTTCAGCAATTTTGACAATTAAATGTATTTATGTATGTGTGGCACTGTGTAGCTTTGTATAATTAACTTTCTTTTAAATGTAATTATTAAATGAAATACTTCATGGATCACCACAACCACAAAGGCAAGCACATGGAAAATAAGTAATAACAGAATCAAGATCCCTTTGCATCTTCAGTTCAGCATCCTTGCACTTACAATAAGCTCTTAAATAAAATTATGTAGAAATTGGTGACAAATCCAGAAAGGCTAGTTAGTTTTCATCTCAACTACAAATCATATTTGCTTTTATTACTGCTCTGTTTTTCATTCAGCATCCAGGCTGTGCACTGAATAATAGAGATATAAAAATATAATGAGTATAATTAATAGATTATCAGCATATACAAAGGCTGAAATTAGATGGTATATTTAATCTCAGCTTTGGGGGTAAAGTATCTCTTAAAATAAAAGAGAGAAAGGAAAAGGAACCTTTAAGAAAGAAAAACTCCCTGCAAATAAGCCAATAATTCCATATTTCAGCATGACATTGGAAGTCAATAGATTTTCATACAAGTGTTTTTAACCAGCAGCTTCAACCAAGAGCTTTTGATGGAAAACATAGCTGATGAAGGTAAATTATTCTTTGTGTGCATCAGCTACCAGGGAACAGGGTGGTGGAAGGAGAGGACAGACCAAATACCTACGAAAGTGCTCAACCACACCATCTGAAGCAGATATATGAGAACTTTCAGTGGTGAGTCCAGAATTACTAGCAAACCCACCAGAAAGACCTGAAACACCTATCTCCCAGCCCAGTCCTGCTGCCCCCATACCAAAACCATGGTTTCAGCTGCTGTACTTAATCTGTAGATCAAGGTCTGTGAGGCTTGGGAACTTGCTCTGCATCTGAGCATGCAGAAAATTCAACAGCAGGCTTCTTGACAGCAAGCTTCACTGTGCATGAACCTATGGCTTTTCAGATTCTAATAATTTGTTCCAAACTAACTATATTTTCATGAGCACAGAAGAAAAGCACCCTGACAAATGTAGTGCTCCTGCTCCTAAGCCCAAAGGCACTAGAGGACTTCAAAGAAGAAAATTGTAATACTATTTTTAAAAGAAAAATTTTTTTCTTCCCCTAAATAGTTTTTCTTTTAAATTACTGAGACATTTTTACTAAAGCAAGTAACTACTCAAGATGTGGAAAAACTTATGCCAATATTATCAGTGTTTGGAGAAGTTATAATAGGCTTGTTAATGAAAAATACCATACATCACACCTTACCCATAATAAGTATCATTTCTGCTATCCAGGCTCAAGATAGGAAGCATCTTATGATCTGAATAGCCATTACAGGACCATTCTTTTCTTAAGGCAGTGCGATGTAGGTGTATAATTGAGTGTGCTCTCAGACTGATGGTTTCCTGACTGGCACTAACTGTCCTCCTTGCACTCAGTAGTTCCTCTGAGACAAAACCAGGTATGGTTGAGGAATAGTTTGCTTTAATCCACAGGACTGCATCTTGTTGTGATAAGGTAATTAAAGGTTTACCTTGTTCCACACCCTCCACAGTCCTCCAGGATTATCTCAGGCACCTTTCTATCCCTAGACACTCCCACATGCCATCATACCATAATTTGAGACATGAAGCACATCCTACCAACTCTCCATAAAAACCTTAAAAAGTAAACTGTGACATCTCTATCTTTATGTATTTCATAATGAAATGTTACTAAAGACCTCTTGGGTCATAGGGCCAGAGAGGAGATCTGCACCAGCTGATACTACCTAACACTGATGTATGCAGACCACGAGAGGGAGGTCACATTGGGAGGTGACTCATCCTGCACCACTCAGCCTGGGAGCCAAGGAAATCAATCCCTGAGCGGGGACTTTAGTAGCACTGGCATAATCAGAATCAAGCTCGCATTTAGAAATGCAAGGATGGCAAAGATACACATTTTTCATTCAATCAGGTCTATGTGCATTGGTTCAGATAAAATAATGCTGTTAGTGAGATCAAAAGCAGCATGAGTAATAAAGGTTAGTAGGAAAAATGTAGATAAGTAGTTACGCAAAAATCTATACACCTCCATGCAATCTCATTTGAAAACACTGTGGATAATTTCTTGCACTGGACATCCCTCTCTCTCTCTACTGGGGGTAATAAACCTTGGAGATTAAATGAAGGAAAGAGGGAAATGAGCCATTTAGTTCTATTAATTATTCTAACCTGACATATATGGAATTATATAATAATTACTATTGAAAGGTAGAACATACCGTTTAGATAAGGCAAAAATCGTCAGGCAATATCAAACTACAGTTAATTTCAAAACAGACTGTAATCTCTTAGCACTGACAGTTTTAAGAATCTTGCCAAGTCACCAAGGAAGCTGAATCAACAAAAATGAATTTTTGATTGATTAGGAGTAAGTCATGGTATTCCATTTTTTCAAACACAGAGATGTTTGAGGTTATTTAAAGGTTATTAAATATATTCTTCCATGTATATTTAAGTGTCACCTTAATCTTATCAACACTACTCAAGAACAGCAGTTTCTGCTACAGCTCATGAAGATTTTGACGTACAAGCTGTATATTTAATGATCAGTCTACAATATGAAGGTCAAAACCCAAAAAGGTTAAATACAGAATGTCACTATTTGCAGTTGACTGTGTGTCCCATTTCTACCACTGTTACTCAAACTGCTAGTAAACACTGTCAGCTCTAGATCTGCCATATAAATTCAAGCAACCAAAGATTTTAAAATTTAGAGGCATCATGCAAAATGCCTCAAGCAACTTGAATAAAAGAGGTTCTACTCACTGCAGGATATCAGAATTCATCCCTGTCTAAGTAGACATCAGGTTGGTAAAGGTGGTTTCAGATAATAACCCTATCTCTGTGCAAGGTTATAAAAATCCTATTAAATATCACTCTGATCCTCAGGTACAATAAGAAATTAATAAAAATAAAAGTCAGAATTGAGTATGCAGAGAAGGAAATATCCCATAAATGAAAAATGACCCAGAACTTGTGGGCCTTGAGTCATTTCTCTAACAGCTGCAAAAATGTCAACAGCAGTAAAATATAAAAAGACAGAGTGATTTCATTAATAGTACTCTGCTCCACCGCAGAGGGGATTGTGCTAGCCTATACTCGAAGGGCAGACATTCCCTTTAAAATTCAAATATGTGAACTGTAACTTTTTCTCAGCTTCAACCTACCTGCTGTTACCTACACTTGTGAAACCAGCCAACTGGAGATCATTAATCCGTGGTCTTTCCGAATCTTTCATTTTCTCAGTGAGTGGAGCACAGCACGCAGAGCACATTCTACTCACAGCAAGAGCATCAAAGAGTCCAGAGACTCTGGAGTAATGATTGCTGATTATGCTAATTCTGCACTTACAGTATCAGTTGAAAAACATCCCCCACACCACTGCAGGCTGAGAGCTACTCTAAATGTGTCCTTGAGCTTTTTGTTTTCCAAATGTTAGTGCCTCCAGTTAATAATTTAGCCTGTCTTTAAAGCAGCCTCTGAAAAAATGGAAAGCAAATACACTGGCTGCGAAAGGGGAAAAATAACACTGTGGTTAAGATACTAAATGAGGACTCCACAAATTTGGGCTCAGTATTTAGCACTTCTCACAGAAGCCCTGATCAACCCTGGGCAAACCAATAGAAAAAGCGTGAGAAAAGCACTTAACTGAGGCGTGAGGAAACTATCTTGTCTATTTAATAGCAAGCTGTCCGAGCAAAAAGGTTGTCTCTTATTACCCACAGGTATGGCATTCATACACCAGGGCATTAGATGGGACTTCTGGATGCTACTTTAATAGAGCTTTACACTATAGCAAAGGTCAAGTAATATTTTGGGATGCAATAAATGTAACAGCATAACATCCAGACTGCCTGAAAGCAGTAGAAAGCTCACAGTTGTCCATTCGCACAGTGAAGAAGTGGCTGACACACAAGGCTGACTGCAGTGCTCTGGCCACACCTTTCCCTTACCAAGGAGCTCTCCCGTGTAACACTGAAAATCCAATATGCTGATAGAAGTTAAAGTAATCAAAAAAGTTGAATGCCTGAAGAACTGGAATCCTAGCACAACCTGGAAGGATTTCTAATAGCTAAGATCTCATTAAAAGATAGCGTTTGCATGTAAAGCCAGACAATAGTGATACAGGCCTCGTAGGCTGTGATTGACAGTGCACCTGCACTCTCCGTCCACTAGAGACCTACAAGTTGATGGTTCAGTGGCCAAGGACATGGCACTGCTTAATTTTATACTGCAGAAATGCAGCACAATACTACACTTTCTTCTGTTGATTTTCTTCTAGAACAGGTGACCTTATTCCATTACAATATCGGCAATGAATGCAATTGTTTCAGATATTGTTATTGAAGTTAGTTTCTGGCAAAAAAACTCCCTGTGTCCTTCTAGGCAGCAACAATTGTTGAATGTCAACCTAGATCTGCACTAAATATTGGGAAATCAAGTCTTGTATTGGCAGTTTGACAGGCAGAAGGTACATTTCATTGTTTTCTCTTTTGTGTGATACATCAAAAGAGGATAAAGACATCATTAAAAAAAAAAATCTGTATTCAGATTATCTACTATAGTTGCATAATTCAGGCAGAGAGACTGCACTCTACTGTCCGTACTTGAAGTGAGTCTGGCAATCCTAAACAGCAGATGGTGTGAAATTTCATCTTTTGGTCTTAGACCTCCAACTTTTTCTGAGTTACTTTAGCACCTATTGTTTATCTGACTATAAAATCTCAAGTTAAATTTAAGAGTCTTCATTTCAGGGTGCCCAGAAATAGCATAATGTAAATCTTAAAAGAGACAGAAGTAAACAACCCTATTAACTCTAAAGCATGCTCTCCAGCTGATCAATAGAACTCCAAAATATGAACACCATTTCAAGACAAAACCAAAATATTTCAGAATTTTTCAAGAAAAGGCACCAAAGACACAGGGTAGGGTATTCTATGTCCCAGCTAAGTGGCAGTTATCACTATCAGACCTTTGACTACACCTGGAATGGACACATGCCCCTCTTCCTTCTTCTTCATCCTCCTCAGCTTTATTACCAGGACTTCAAAAGAGAGAAAAGGAATCATTACATAGCAGAATTACAGGAAAACACATAGATCTTTTATACCCCTAATTTCTAACACTGAAAAATTTTATTTCCATGGAATTCCACAGACATGGAATCCAACATTCCTGTCCCTAACTTTTTGTGAATTTTCTCAGTCACTGCTAAGAACAAACAATCTGAACTTTAAAGTTTAAAGTAAGTCTTCTTTGGTCTTTTACCTCCCTTTAAGCAACATTTGTGATATTAGTAATAAAACCTATGACAGTAAGAATGTAAAAAAGAAATTCTACAAAAAAGACGTTCAGTTATGCAAGAATACCGAAGATTACAAAAACAAATAGGATCATCAAGAAGATATTTTCACAATCTGCCGCTAACCTTTCCATAACTGACAGACAGGTGATGGATGAGGTGCAGGCTACCTAACTTAGCCATGTAGCTTTGAAATAATGTTATTATGCCTTTAAAGTAGGTCATTTCCTGGTATGGTCAGCAGTGAAAAACAGAGTGAGACTTTATCTAAGAGACTTAAGTGTTAAAATCACTACTTCTCCACTAAGTTGCATTTCTTGCCCCAAAGCATCCAGAGTGACTCTTACCCTTTAATAGAAGAATCTGCAAAGAGAGGATACGTGAATGTCACACAAGTGCAAAAAGCAAGAGTAAAGTGTTTATTTAACATCCCTTTTCTTGCCAAAGTCAAGGCTCATCTATTCCACCTCATCACTTTTACCTGCCAGGAGACAAAGTTTCTCCCTTTTCAGTTCAGATACTGAACCATCACAGAAAATTAGTCTTAAGAGAACAAGCACAACCAAAGCAAACAGGCTTTCCTTCCCTAAAAAAGGCTCATCTGACCTTTAAGACCTCTGGAGCTGCAAAGGAGTATCCCACAATAAACATCCCAGTGTCACACTCTTACTCACATCAATCACTGCCTTTCCTCTGTATAATCTATAAATGTTAACATTGAAAACTAATATATACATATATGAATGTACATGTCTATATGTGTAAGCACACATATACATAGATATGACTACATTCTGTAGCCTACCATTATTATAATGTCATTTGTAAATGTAACAACTTTCAGGGACATTACAAAAACTCTCTCACACCAGCTGAGAAACTAAAACTTGAAATCTTCTTAAATCCATTCCTCCCATGCAACAAAAGAGTCAAAGAAAACACTACAAAATGTAATAGAATACATTGCATTAAGCTGTAAGGTGCTTGCAATGCAAGTTAATAAACTATAGGACAATCCAGTCTTCAGATATGTGAGATAATTTTCACTCTGTCTAAAACCTTTGGTTATATTCAAGCATAGTAATTTTTTTGTCTTTTCCTGCAGTTTCAAATAATTCCCACAAACTACATCGTGTCTGCTAGTATGTGACCTTTAAAGATATTAGAGTGACTGAGAAGTAATAATTGCCTTGCTATTTTCTTTCCCAGTTTCTTAGCTAAAATAGAATCAAAATTTTGTAATCTATTTCAAATAGGCAATAAGTCTCTGATCTCCAGTATTCTCTAAATCTTCATTTTTACCAAAGGAAGAAAGCAATGCAAAAGCCTCTTTATATGGTAAAGATCTTAATGCTTTTTCACTCAAGACTTAATTGAAAGCCCTTGAAAACACCACAGAAAGGGGATCAATGAACCTCTGATAAAATTCTTCAACCATCATCCCAGCCCCAGGGGAAGTTCCCTTTCTCACTGATAGAAAAGCTATACGAGCATATCCATCTTTTCTGCTGGTGTCTCAAGCAATTCCTGTTTCTTATTTTCCAAAGCTTGAAAACCTGCAGTTATTTTTAAAAAAACTGCCGCTAAGCAGGAAGAAGGATTTATTCCTGAAAGAGCTTGCTTGTAGTTTTTTCTGCACTACCCTCAATGTGCCAGCAGCATCCCTACAGGCCAGCCCCCAGCTATGGCACCATAGCCTTACTATGTCCCTCTACATTCTTCTTGCTTTATACCCCTTAAAAAAAAAAAAAAAAAAAAAGAAAGAAAAGAAGCCTGCCCAGTCTTTTGTCATCAAGTGCTTTGTATATCTAGGTTTAGTCTTCATTTGCTTTTCAAATTCCCCTGAATTGCACATCTTCCATATCTCTCAGCCAGCTATGGAGAATACTCAAACAACTAAATTCTATATATGTTCCCCAAAAGAAATGTGGAAAGGCCACTAGGCTCTACTTAGCCCATTTCTACTTTCCAGCTGGGAAGCATAAGATTTCTAATCTATTTCTTCTTTCATTAAACAATCTATTCTCTTTCTAACTGGAACTGTATGGCTGAGAAACAGCTAAGTAACTACCAGTAACTGAGTCAGGAATCATTAGCCTATAGGCTTCCATTAGGCTGAGCAGAGCTCAAGAGGATATATACTTTTTGGAGAAATTGTCCTTATTTTCACCCAATTTTCCTCTACAAAATTATGTAATGGGTTGAACCTAGATAAATGCCAGGTGCCCACCAAGCCACTCTATCACTGCCCCTCTCCAGTCGGACCTTCTTCCCTCTCCAGCGGAGAGAAAATACAACAAAAGACTTGTGGGTCAAGATAAGAACAAAGAGACATCACTCAGCAATTAGCCACAGGCAAAACAGACTTGACTTGGGGAAATTAATTTAATTTATTACCAATCAAATCACAGTAGGATAATAAGAAATAAATAAAATCTTAAAATACCTTTCCCCCCTACCCCTCCCTTCTTCCTGGCCTCAGCTTCACTCCTAAATTCTCTACCGTCTCCCCACCAGCAGTGCAGGGGGATGAGGACTGGGGGTTGCAGTCAGCCCACCACACACTGTTCCTGCTGCTCCTTCTCTTCAGGCAGAGGACTCCTCACACTCTTTCCCTACTCCAGTGAGGAGTCCCTCCTACAAGACACAGTCCTCCGTGAACTTCTCCAATGTGGACCCTTCCCACAAGTTCTTCACAAACTGCTTTAGCATGGGTCCTTTCTATGCACCCTTTCCAAGGGGCGCAATCCTTCAAGAACAGACTCCTCCAGCATGAGTACCCCATGGGGGCATAAGTTCTGCCAGTAAACCTGCTCTAGCCTGGGCTCCACTCTCCATGGGGTCACAGGACCTGCCAGGAGCCTGCTCCTGGCATGGGCTTCCCATGGGCTCACAGTCTTCTTCAGGTGCATCTACCTCTACCTGCTCCATCATGGAGTCCCCTACAGGCTGCAGGTGGATATCTGCTCCACCATTAACCTCCTTGGGATGCAGAGGGACATCCTGCCTCACCATGGTCATCACTATGGGCTGTAGGGAAATCTCTGCTTCAGCACCTGGAGCACCTCCTGCTTGTCTTTCTTCACTGAGTTTGGTGTCTGCAGGTCTGTTTCTCTCATATATTCTCACTCCTCTCCTCCAGCTGCTGTTGTGCAGCTTTTTTTTTCCCTTTTTAAAAATATGTTATCAGAGAGGCACTACCATCATCGCTGATGGGCTCAGCCTTGGTTAGTGGCCAGTCTGTCTTGCAGCCAGATGGCATTGGACCCATTGGGCATGAGAGAGGTTTCTAGAAGCTTCTCACAGAAGCTATTCCTGTAGCCCCTCTACTACCAAAATCTTGCCAGACAAACCCATTACAAATCCAAAGCTTTAACTGTTTAACTAGGTTGCCCAAAAGCCACTATACCACATCTTGCTTGTTGATAGACTCCACATCCTCAAAGGTAAGGTGCTTCTCTACTGGTCAATATCACTTAAAAAGTGCAATTTCTATTAAAAATACCTGTAATTTGTTCATGAAAAAGAGCCTTTGATCTTCCAGTTCTTATTCACAGAAGACTTCTAATTATAAAACATAATCAAAGCGCTTTGTCCAAGTTGTTATTCATATTTAAAGCCCTAGAAGAACTGACTATATGCTAATGTATGTCTCTGTTAACAGCCTCCCTGAATTACTTTTATTGGCTTGGGAGCCCTCTCTCTTTTTGATCACTTAATTATTATTCCCCGAAACAGAGCTGATAAAAGAATTATACCAGGTGGCATTTTCTTGGAAAATGTGGTTGATGAGCACAAACTATTATATAAACAATAATATGGTTCAACAGACTTTTGTGGAATTAAAGGCGGGATCTGAAGGGACAAAGAAACTTAGAGTGGGTTCCAAGTATGTCTGTCTTAAACACAAGGATCTCAGGCGTAAAGGTGTTCTCTTTCTGAAACTAGGAAGTTTATTTCAAAACTGTTTTCTAACAGATGTGTCCAGAAACTGAAAACCCTGCAAGGTGATGTAAATATAAAATAATGTCACATTTTCCAACCAGAATGCAAGGTTTTCCTAGTTCCTGAGTGATTTAATTACACTACACAAACTTATATAAATATCAAAATAAAAAATACGTCTTTATGAATCAGAAACTTTGCTTGTTTGGACATCTCAGTCCCTAAGATAGGCTCTAATTCAGAAAGAGCTGTCTCAAAGTGCTCATCTCTAGTAGCACTCTGTTCTGTATTCCCTAACACAGGTGCATGTCATTCACACACAGGTCCCTCCTTCTGGTCCCTCCCTTGTTCAAAGTCAGATAACCTACTGTTGCAAGAACTGCAAAAACTTTATGCAGTTCAAATGGCTGCGATCACTTTTAACTGCTATATCCTAAATGTTTGCAAACATTTCAATTTTTGGTTTTTATATTTCTTCTGCTATACAACTCAAAGCTTGCCCTTGTCTGAAGATTTTCTTTGCCAGCTTGGTGTTTGAGATTTCCGAATCATTAGTTGTAGCAAATGCTTCTGCCCTGTTTCTTTTCATCCCCTCTCCTCTTTAATAATTTATCAGACCTTCTGCACATTTTTAATGCTTGTGCCCCAATCCTAGAACATTCTGGCTCTCCATCTTTCCACTCTACTTAACATGTTCACAATTCAGTATCATTAAAGGACGAGACCTGTCCTTCCCTGAAAGGTGAAAAAGCCTTGCTGCTCAGAATGTTGGTCGTGGTCAGGACTTCCCCCTATTCTCCAGTTTTTCTCTCCAGCACAGGAGGCAGAACCCTGTGAATGGAAATTAAACTTTTCTCAATATGCCATGCCCAAAAAACTGCCTGTGAAGTGACCACTTTCCACACGTGCCATTTCTCAGTATATTCTGTACTCATGCTTGTAAAAGACAAAGCGTGCATTTCTTCATCCTGAAGGATTTGCATCTTGGGGCTGCTAAACTCAACTTATATAGGCCCTTAAATCATGCAACACTCAGCATTTGGTTGTTCAGAAACACCACAGACAAATAATGGCTATCTGAAATATCCACAGTAACAAACCTGGAAAATATGAACAGTAAACAGATAGATGCAGTTGTACTAACTAGAAAAGTTCAGAGGTACCTTTTAAATCACCTTGAAGTTTATGCCTTGAACCTTACACAGAAATATTACTGGAATGCTGCAAAATGTTAGCAAACCCAGTGAAGAGTATGTTTTACATCAATTGTAACTCTAGAAGAAACTTGTCATAGGCTTGATAGAAAAGTGAAATATAGAATTAGATGCTAGGTCAAGGATCACTTCATACATCTAAAGCATTCCCAGATAAACTGTTCTTACTGTAAAAAGAAATTTTGACAGTGATTTCTCAGGAAGCTGGCAGATGAATTATAGATTTTGCATGCGAATTTCTACAATTTCAGTAACTGTCCCTACACATATGGCTGCTATGGTACTCTAGGAAAATGTCTACACTGTGAGAGGTCCTGACTGAAGCCTCGACCATCACTGGCTATGGACATCTGTCTTGGTCATCTCTAAAGGAGACACATTACTGGCAGAAAATTTCTTCAGGTTATTATTTTCTGCTGTTATTCCTCAGGTACTCATTTCTTAAATCCTTTTGTCTTGCTTCACCAGAACTAGGGTTTCATTAGTTTTGACTTTTTATGTCTTGACCGCATTTTCCCAACTCATAAAAAAAATGGCTTCTACATGTACTTTTGCTCAGAAACTCAATCCCTATTCCCTTCACTTGCTTTTCTCTCTCGCCTTCACTTACTTAATGAGTAGCCCCACAACAACAGTATCTAAAACAGCAAAGAGCAGCACAGACTGAAGGCTTCTCTACATGTTGTTTACATGCCAGCACCTGTGTCTGAAATCATCTTTAAGGAAGAAATAAGGAAAAGAACTGAGGTGATGCTTCTCACCATATGGAATCACACAGACTGGAGGATTGGAAGGCACCTCCAAAGATCACCAAGACCAGCCCCCTTGCTCAGAGCAGCATGGCCAGGGTCATACACAGTCAGGTTTTGAATATTTCCAAGGACTGGAACTCCACGTCCTCTCTGGGCAATATGTTCCAGTATTTTACCAACCCTGCAGTATCTTTGTTCTCTTATGCTTAAATGGATCTTCCTATATTTCAGTTTGTGTCCGTTTCTCTTGTCCTGCCACTAGCCCATTTGGGCCATTCTGGCTCCACCTTCTTTACTGCCTCCATCAGATATTTAGACACACTGATAAGATGCCCTTGAGCCTCCTTTTCTCTAGGTTAAACAGTCCCAGATCTCTCAGCCTGTCCTCATAAGTCAGATGTTCAAGTCCCTTCATCAGTTTCATGGCCCCTTGCTGGACTGTAGCTGGCATGTCCTTGTCTCCCTTGACCTGGGAAGGACAGAACTAGACCCAAATCTCCAACTGTGTCTCACCAAGGCTGAGTAGAGGGGAAGGATCACCTCGCTCCTCTCTTTACCTGTTAGCAACAGCCTGCCTAAAGCAGCCCAGGAGACTGTTGTCTTTCTTTGCCATCATGGCACATTCCTGGCTCGTGTTCAAATTTTCGATGACCAGGACCCTCAAGTCATAATTTGCCAAACTGTTTTTCAGCCAGCCAGCCCCCAGTGTGTACTTATGCATGAGGCTGTTTCTCTGCAGTGGCAGGACTTGACATTTACCTTTATCGAACTTCATGATGTTCCTGTCAGCCCATTTCTCCAGCCTGTTGAAGTCCCTCTGCATGGCAGCACAATAATCTGTTACAAGAGCCATTTATCCCACCTTTTTTTTTTTTTTTTCCATATGCAAACTTGATGAGGGTGCTCTCTGCTCTATTGTGCAGGTCAATAAGATTTAAAGAGTACTGGCACCAGTACTGACTTCTGGAGTACACCACTAGTGCCTGTCATTCAGCTGGACTCCATACCACTGACCATAACCCTTTGAGACTAACAATTCAGCCCATTTTTTAATTGTCTCACTCTATTTTTCCTGCCCATACTTCATCAGCTTGTGAGAAAGTTATGATAGACAGTGCCAGAAGCCTCACTAAAGTCAAGACAAATGAGATGCTGCTCTCCGCTCATCCACTGAGCCAGTCATCTCATCATGGAAGGCTATCAGGTTGGACAAGCATGATTTCCCTTTGATAAATCCATGCTGACTACTCCTAATCACCTTCTTGCTGTCTATATACTTGGAAATTGTTTTCAGATTAGTTGTTCCATCAGTTTCACAACGTGGAACTGACTAGACTGTAGTTTCCTGGATCCTCCTTCTTGCCCTTCCTGAAAACAGAGTGGCATTTGCTTTCTTCCAGTCCACAGGGACCTCATCTGATAACCACAAGCTTTCAAAGATAACCAAGAATGGCCTCTGAATGACACTGGCCAGCTCCCTCAGCACTTGTAGATGCATCCCATTGTGCAATGGACTTGAGTATGTCAGTTTGTTCAAACAATCCCTAAACTGCATCGAGGATAAGCCTTCATAGCCCCAGACTTTGCCACTGGTAACAGGGACCTGGGATTACTGAAGGCAAATCTTACATTGCAAAGACAATGAAGGGATTGAGTACTTTGGCCTTTTCGTGTTTGTCACCAGGTCCTTTCACCATTCAGCAGTATGTCTGCGTTTACCCTAGTCTTCCTTTTTTTCTTTTTCTTTTTTTGCCACTGCCGTACCTGTAGGAGGCCTCCTTGTTGTCCTTCACATCCTTTGCCAGATTCAGCTCTAGGTGGGCTTTAGTCTAAGCATGAAATGTCTTCTCAATAAAATGGGGAATATGTCAGTTTCAACAAAACTCTCCTTCTAGCAGCAAACATCCCATCAGAAAAGCTGTCTGCAAATAAATTAATAATTGTATACTGCCAGCATCCTCTCACCCTGAGATCAGTCAGCATGGTTTGGCTTACCTGTACCACCAAGCTCTCTTAGTCTTCAAAACAGGTGGCCACGTCTATTCCACGTCAGCCACTGGGATAACTCAAAAAATACGATCAAGAATTGTTCTTGATGGCACTATTAACACAAAGAAAAAACATGGCAGAGAATACTCTAACAATACAACAGCATGTCAAAAGTTTTCCAGTGCCTGGAAACATTTCCTGGCATGATTTAAACTATGGCTTAATCATAGGTTTTCTGACTCAAGGTGACAGACCATGTACCCAAATGTATTACAATATAGTACCAAGTGATATTCAGGGGATTATACTGAGTTATGTCATATGTAGATGCAAGACTACTAAACATCTTATTAAAAATAAGGTGGAGTATGTACATATTCCTCTGACTACAGTTCCAAATTGGGACACATTCTTTATTCTGTAGGGTCTAATTCAAGTCCCTTTGAACCTACTGGCAGGATGTTTATCAACATTACATACCTATCCTAAGGTTGGGGCAAGGTTTCTTACTTTAGAATACACATTGTCGTACTAATCACACAGTTTATTTACTGCTGGTTTTAACCTTCCAGGTCTGTCCTGCTCTGAAGTTTGCCCCAAGCTGTGTAAGATGACCAACCTTTCTACAGAGCAGATGAACAAGACACCTTCTTGCCCTTTTAATCACGAGGATAAGTGCTGAAATAAGACAGGTTCTCACCTTCCACTCTGTGCTTAGACCTACTCACATTGACAGTGAACTCTTGGTAAAACATCACATGGCACTGACTGAATATTTTAACAGGTTCGTATGAACTTGTGGCATTCAGTGCTATGGCACAAGTATAAGACTATAAACTCAGGCGTACACACAAACACACACACACACACACTAATCCCATGTCCTCCAGGATTAAGAATCCTTCACATGAAAACTGGAAGGGTCAAGCTGACTGTCACTGTGCACCCTGCACGACTCCACTGAAAATTGACTGTTGCGCAGAGCAAACACCAGTGCTGAGTTGGGCCTGGCATATATTCAGAGGTACACATTACATCTGCCCATAGGTCAGCCACAGATCTGCTGTAATTTCAGCTGTGTCTCAGCTGCACCTCCTCAGCTCTGTGAACAAAAACATGAGCGAGACTAATTCCCCCTGCATCCCCTGTGAGGTTCTCGCAGTGCATCAGAGCATTCAGAGGGCAAACTCCAGTATGCATCCAGGCTGCTTCAGCTGGTAACAGAGTGTGTTTCAGAAGTGTGAAATGCAGATGTGGCTCTATTCCTGTGGAAGGCAGGATGGCACACTGCTGACCACTGTTTGCCTCCTGTACCTATGTGTATTCTGACAGGTGATTACATTTTCTTAAAGAAACATATTTATTTATGTAAATAGTAAATCATCATTCCTGTGATTAATTTTTCAAACAGACTTCAGAGCATTTTACACCCATTAATATTGCATTATTAATATCTTAATATTGTAAATATTTCCAATAAACTAATCCTGAAGCTCTAGAATTGTCTTCAAAATACAATGAGTTTTATTACCAGTGAGTTAAGGTTAGTTATGTTAGAATTAGTAGAAATGGGCATTAGGATATTTGATTCTACATTCTCCCTTGCTCATAACCTACAGAACTTTTTATTGTTTTACATCACACACTTATTATTTCCAGTGTCTTTCAAGGCAGCATGTTAAAGGTCATTCCTGGATATAAAATTATGACTGAGGAGAGAAGAGAGAGAAGTTGTATTATTTTTAATTGATGAGCAGACCTAGCTTAGAGAAAAAAAAGATCAAGAATATTATCTTTGTCGCTACTGCATGTACGTAAGATTCAAACTATCCTGTGGTCAAGTGCTGCATTATAAGATAAATGCTTCCTAACTGCAATCCTGTGGCTCAGTGGTGACAGCATTCCTTTCTCACTTGCAGCTGTATAATACAACCGTACTTCTTTCATTAAAGCAGTAGAAATAGAAATGGAAGAACATTTTTCTTACAGTTATTGCATAGATATACATAGAACATACATTTACCTAGATCTAAGTTACTGCAGGGGCTTTATTTATGAGGACAGGTGCAGAGGAGAGAAAGTGCTTGCTTTTAAACTAAGTGAAGGCTAATGAAGGATATCCTGCTCTCAGGAAAATCCAAGGACTGTTCCTTCCATACTGTCCTAAGAAAATTGGCAGAGAAAGTGAGGATAACACCCTCTTTGTGGAGTAGCAGTTTGAGGAAGCAATCTGTTTTAAAGCACTCAGCAACCATAAATCCCCTTTAGCTTTAACCATTTGTCTGTGTAGAGATCTGAAAGATACAATCATTCCTTCCACCTCTCCTGAGACTGAACATTTTCCCTTTTCCCTTGCTTGTACAAATGGGTTACAGCTAACTCATGGAAGCACTTCCTGAGTCCTTATTGTTCGTGTAAGACCCAGCCACACACCTCAGTCCCACAAAAGAGTGAGGACCTCTTTAGCTACCACTACCATACACTATTTCCACCAAAAAAAAAAAAAAAAAAAAAAGAGAGAGAGAGGGTGGGGCATTGGTACACTGCAACAAATAAGTACGGATGCAGGCAGAGCTAATTTTCTGGAACGTGTTTCTGCAGGGAAGTTCAGCGTGGTATGGAAGCTTACTTGTTTTCCACTTGCAGACTCTTACCCAATGTCTGTGCCATAAAAAAATGCAGAAAATTATAAATCTTTGCCTGGTTACATGAATTAGCTATGTGCAAATGTAGTAGCTGGATGTGCAGATTGAGTAGATTCAGCAGCAGCAGCGTGAAGACAAAGTGGTAACACAGTTCTGCCTCCTTTGTTACAAAAGTACTGGTTTTCTAAAACGCTTTTCTTCAAAGGATCATAACATCACACAATATCCCTAGAAATTAGTAATGGGAGGAAAGGTTGTTTAGAGCAAAATAACAATGTGTTGTCTTGGAGGAAGAACTCAAGATTCTTGCTATCCAAAGCTATAAAAATGCCTACAAAACCATGATCTCCTCCACAATTTAGAGGTATTTTTTACTTGAACATTAGAAATCACCTTCAGTTAAACAAAGACATTTTGTCAGCAGTGGTTTGCTCTGAATGTAACAGAAAATATGAGAGGTACTAGAAGCAATGAGTCTGTCCTCTCAAATCAGTATGTTGTCTGTGGGAGTCTCTGCTAGACCTAGTCATAGCAGTTACATGCAGAATCTATACAGTGTTCAGCAGTTCTATCCTCTCTCAGTGTATAATTGTAGGGTGGGGACAATTGGGAAGGAAAGATACAAAAAAAAAACTTTTCAGAAAAAATCTTGCGTCCCTTATAGAATACTAATTATCATTTTTATAGGGAGTTATGCACTGAGAGTAATGAAGTTATGTAAAGTAATTAACAAACTGAGGGTTGTGTTGCGTTTTTTTCACTACAATATCCAGAACCCATTTTTATTTTTTGGGTTGTGTTTATAATAGTTTCCAAAATACCTTATCTGAAAGTAGTCTTCTGAAGTTTACTAGTTTTTACTTAAAATGTTTCACAGAGCTTTAAGAAGCAGCACATAACAGATATTCACTCCATCCTAACAAGCTGCACTTGCATTTTACATGGGCGCACAAGTACTCCAGCCTCAGGAAAGATTCTGTCACGCTAACGGATAAAAATGTTCTGCTGTTGTATGGCCATTCCCCTACCACAGGTCGAAAGCATATGCACTGTCAAATGTTAGACCAAGGGGGAATGAAGGCTACAAGGACACTGATGTGCCTTTCTATCCCAGCCCATCTGCTGTGATTCCTTTGTAAAATGAAAGGATTTAGCTTGGGTTATGTCCATTTACTGTGACAGGATAATAGGCATGCTTGTGGCAAAGACAGAAAAGACTCCATTAGCATGTATACACAAGCCTGAGTCACTCTAATTTTTCAGGAGAAGAGTCAATATTCATGCAAGATACTCTGCCATTGGTACCAGTGTGTTTTTATGCAATCCAACTCTACTGGAAGGCAAAAGCATCTCTGCACCAAGCTATGGAAACAATATGCACAGTACATTTTTATGTTTCCTTTACTATTTTGTCTACCCAATAATTAAAAATATCTTTCAATTCCGTTCTATCTGGCATGCTAAAAAAAATGCTTTCATGGATAAAAATTATTTGGCACTAGGGATCTTAACTTACAAGCATCAACTCTGCAAGATATTTCTGTCAATGGACTGATTGAAATGACAGCCGGGCACTCACAATTCCACCTTATTTATATAAAATTACTGTACTGTACTGGGTTTCTTTAAATGGTAAAATAAAAGTACTCCCTTAATGATTCTCCTAATTCTCACACGATCTTTTAAGAAGCATTCTTAATGTGAATGTGAACGTTCAGACAACAAGATTTGCTAGACATGTCCCGTTACAGCAAGACATCGGACAGTGTTAGTTGTAGCACCTGGCTGCTTCCAATGCAGCCTTCGTAACTGTATCCTTGCAACTCCAAATAATGCAGCAATTACCAACTGTTCTGTGGCTGCCACTGTGAAGACTCTTGTTAACTACATGCCTTGGGAATCACCTTGAAGAAACTTCACACTTTCATTTTACAAATTAACATATGGCTGGAAACATTGGTAGGGATCTTTTTAAAAACTAATTGCATGTTCAGCCTTCATATGACCTGACAGGTTCAGAAAACCAATCCAAGAGCTATGGATTTATTGCTTACTGTGTTAACCATCCCACACTTACAGCTAACCCTTTTTGAATGTTTACAAACATAGTAGTATGGTCTCCATTATTATCTCCCTTGCTGTGTTCTTCATACAGATCCAGCTTTATACCTTGACAAACACTCAGCTCGGACAAACCAGTATAACTCAGGGGAAGCCAACAGATTTTATTTTAATTTGATTTAAACCAGATGAGAGTCTAGCTCTTAATTGCACTCAATTTCTTAAGTCATTGATGTAGCTGGATGTACTACACACAATCTGGTTTATCTGTTCCTTAGATGAATAGCGTCTTCTCTGTATTGCTACCAGAATACCCTACCATCCTGAAAAAAACATCCTAAACCCCCTGACTTTCCAGCAGAGCTATTTCCTCATTTCATTATAATTTGCATGCAACTATTCAAGACCCTGTAGCAAACTGTACCGTGTGTCTATTTGTTGTAACATTCCATGGGCCTGAACTATATATCCCGTTCTTCCCCCAGTGTATAATAGTCCTTGAAAGATTAAATATTGATTTTCCCATATTACTTTAAATTACTTAGGGAAAAAATGCATTCTTTTGAAATTATGGCTTTCAATATAGCACAGTAGGTTTTATTCAGATTTATTTTGTACCACGTTTTACAGTATGAAAATACTATGGACACTGAACAGTACAGCTTCAGTACAGCCTTTGCATTACTCTGTTGACCATGTAGTAAGGTCAGAAATAATCTGCTAATAAAATTGCATGACTTTCAATCATGAAGTTACATGGTTGGATTTTTTTCATTGGATTCTACTGCAAATTTTAAAATACTGCAGTTAAAGACTTGGAACCTGAATACCTTTACTTAATAATTGAATCTGTATGACACAGGTTACTCAGTTTAATCCCACATGGTCCTCGTATCCAAGTGTGCTTCAGCTTTATTCAAATAGTATGCCTTGGGATAAAAGGTTACTCTGCTCTGCAGACCGCCTCCTCAACTTGCCAGTCAGATTTTGGCTGGTGCTGACAATAAGGATGTCCATTAATGTCATTTATCGTAGAAAATGTATAATGCAGTCAGTCCAGCTTTGTAATGAGACCATCAAGAAATGGACAACCATATCAGATGGAAACAATTTTCAGTTACTTTTGGCCTGGGGTTAGATTGGAAAGGGTGACCTTGAGGTGAAGAATGCCTGAATGCTATTACCAAGCTCTCAGCAACAGAGTCTTCAGTCCCACGACAAATTATCACCTATACTGCACTAAGGATTTGCATTCCCTAGGACATGTTTTCTTAATATTTTGTAACTAGGGTATTTATCACAAGAATAATCTTAAAAAAAACCAGCCACTGTCACTACTTCTCTGTGAAATAAGCCACAGCAAATATGCAGATATACACAACCTAAATCACAAGGTAGAGACTCAAATAACAAAAAACTACCCTCAAAATCCCTCTAAATTCATACTGTAAAACTCAAATTTTCTCTTAAATAGCTATAATGATTGTAAAAGGTCCAAAAAAGTAAGTGATTTCCATAAGCAAGCTGTATATTCTATAAATTTGTGCAGGTCGTGGCCTCTAAGATATATGTATCACATTTATTTAATGATTTTTTTCATCTTATTTCTTCTAATATTTTATAGGAGCTCTAAATTGCATTACAAAGAATTAAGGGCGAAGTAATGGTGTGTGCTTAAAGTGCCACAAAGAAAAGAGAGGTTGTTAATTTTTAAGATATGGCTGTTCCCAAGACCTCCAGCTTTGAGAAAAATAGCTATAAGGGAAATTCTGCCGAGGAAACTTTTCATTTACCTGGTTCATCAGGTGCCCAGAGGCACAAACACATGTGTTTAATACACAGCATTTTAGTCACAGCTTCCTCAGTTCTTGCTGTTACAGCTTCTCCACTTGCATAGGACATGTAAATATTCACTGCTCTGGAAAGCTTGGGGAAGCCTCATGGTACAGCGATTGAATGGTTCCCTCATGGAAGGAGAAACCTGGGTTCCACTCTCCATTTAGTGTCACCATACAATACTTAAACAATTTCAGACTTACCTTGAAATGCTTCATAAGTACATTTAAAAGGGTTTTAATTGTGCTTAAACAAGATTCTGTGTAAAAATGAGCATCTTATTAAAGACATTCAGCAGACAGTGCAGCTTTATCTTTCCCATTCTTGCTATAAGAGGTTGTGTTATTCAATACCACCATCCAGTCAACATCTACCCATAGAAATGTATTTCCATACATTTCAGTTCTGGAACTTCTTCTGCGTACTTAAATTTTGTTTAAGTTAAAATGTTAAAAGGCTTGTTAAAAGGCTTTGTTAAGAAAGGCTTCATTCTTTGTTTTCTTTTAGAAAGGAGTTATTTTGGCTTTAAATTAACTTCCACTACGTGATTTGCAACAAGCATGTCTTTATTCACTTGCTCCCAGATTCTTCCGCTGTACTTTATCTACCTAGCTGATGTATAATAAATATATAAAATTATCACTCCAGAGACTTGCCATAGTCATTTTGCAGTAAAATATTCATCATTCAAAGAAGGTACCATAGTATTTCTATTAACTGCAAGGAAAGTTTGGGTAATTGTGCTTGTCGGTTCTTAAATGCCTAAAGTTAAGGTCTATATCTGGCCCTGTGAGTTAATCATAATAGTGTTCACACTGAGCTGGGCAGATGCAGGAAGACAAAATGCAAATTTTAAATTCAGTTATGGAAATACCATGAAATATCCTTTACTGAGCTATAGAAGTGGCCAATGAGTATTTACATTCTTCACTTTTTCACTGATACTTTTGCTGCAAAGATGCAACTGCAGTGTATCAGCTGAGCTCACCCTGGGGAACTTTGCAGAAGAGAACGCAGCCCCTCAATATCCACTGTCCTTACTTAACTGTTGGAGCTTCAAAACATTTATGTCCCCAAAATTTCCAGCTCCCACCTCTGTGGGGTAGGCCTCAGAAGCATGAGAGTGTAAATCTGATCATTTATTAAGAATTCAAAACTCGCTTCTGTGGAGATGAGGGTACAACCCCTAAGCATTGCTGGGGCTCCCAGATTCTGAGAAGTGTGAATGCCCTGGATGAGACTGCTCTGAAGACACCCTTTCTGCAAGCACTGTGTACTTACTGTTCATCTACATATGCACTACAGTGCATGCGGTCTAATGCAATAGTTAAATACTTTTGTTAAATGGAATTTTTAATAAAAGTTAAGGAAATAACAAATTTCTCCAGAACAAAAAAAAACAACTGATACCAACTTTTGTGGTCTTTACAGGGGTCATTGAGCCTGGAAAAAGTAAATTTTACCACACAGACTAGAGGTCAGAAAGACCTCTGTTTTTATAGTTAACCCATGTTTTTTCTCTAATCTATTGAAATGAGCCTGGTTTAGCCCGACAAAACAGCAAGTTCTGCAGCAATGTTAACAGCAATGTCTACATACTCTGCTATTCATATTGGTCTGCCAGGTTTCATAGGAGCTAATAAACCCACATGTCTTCAGGATTCAATTTGCAAATTATGTTAGAATCAACAATGGCATTTTTCATCTTGATTTTTCTTTTCTTTGTCCTCTTATATGGTATTCTTTCATCTTCAAGCACCTGCATACAAAGTTAGCTTGTATTTCATGGTCATGAGTCCATGAATTCCAATATTCATCCCTTTTAGGTGTCTTGTGGCAGCCTTTACATAGAAGCAATAAGTAAGAAAAAAGACCTTATAAAATATATCTTTAACCACAGCAGATGTCTCCTGTGTCCAAAATGACAGATACATCAATGTCAACATTTCAGACATTAGTATTCACAAGTAAATCTTGGACTTCCTACTGAGATTAGGCTTCAGACAAAGTAAAAACAAGGTTTTACAAGAAGCTGCTAAGCCAACAACTCACGTACAAACGAAGCAGAAAGGCATAGCGGCTTAGAAGGGGCAGAAGTGCAAAGAAAGGAATGGGTTTTTTTTAAGAAATAAAAAAATATGCCTGCAGGAGGCTGAGAAACTCAGAGCTGCAAGGAGTTTCCAGGACTACATGAGCCCATACATGCTTGAATGTGGCTAGGGCTTCCTGCTGCAGAGCAAGCATTTTAATCCCAGGCAAGCAAGGCTGCCTGGAGTACCCTGAGCGCAGTAATTGACATGACTTTCAGGGAAAGCAAGCCCACAGGAACGCCCAGTAAATGAGTGCCAAGAGAATGTTAAAATAGAAACTTCTATACAGTTTTAACTCTAGGGAGCTATGGTTGGTAGAAAGAGGTAATATCTTTTATTAAACCAGCTGATATGGTTGAAAAAGCAGGCAAACTTTCAGTCTCAGAGTCCCTTCATCGAGTCCCTACTGGTCCTCCCATAATTCACATATTTTTATCATCCACTCACAAGAAAACAGTTGAAAAGAACCTTCTTGAATATCAATGAGGCAGTTTTTCCTTTTCACCATATTCGGGCTTGTGTTATTAATCTTGAATTAAAGGAAATTATAAAGTACACTAATATAAAAGTATAATAAGACTATAAATCTATCGAGACTTTGAAAAGCAAAGTATTTCAGTTTGGGGTTTGGACCAATCCGAGTTATATTTGAAACATACTGACCCAATGCACACTGATTAATGACTGGGGGGGGTGGGGGGGTGGAGCAGGAAATTTAATCAGCACACTGACTTGAGAAATTTTCACAAACATGTGAGAAATGCACAAATGAATTGGAGACTAAAATAGGACAAAAGATGACCTCATCATTTTAACAGGCTTTTCCCAGGATTTATTATAAGACTTGGCAGCTTTGCTGACAAAAACTTGGAGTACTTATACATAAATATATTTACACATCTATCCCTGCTCCAATCAGTATTCAGTACTGCCTGAGAAATGGCTTCTTTTAGCTCAAATTTTTATTTTTGTTTAAAAACAGAAAGCCTCAGCTGTAACTTAGTCCAGATATGATCCCTCTCTCAGAAGCAACTATTTCAACAATGAAATGGGAAAAAGTTAGTTGCATTTGAAGATATAGCCAAGATTTAACTTTTTTTCTACATTCAGGAATTTTAAGCAAAGTGCATAGAAAATCAGTGAATCGTTTTTATTAAGGGGTGGGGTGGGGGTGGGGGGGTGGGGGGGTGGGCAGACACCCCAAACCGAAAACGGGGGGTTAACTTAAACTTTACAAAGCTTTCAGGACATTCCTGGTGACTGATGAGTGGAAAAATTAATAGGCTTTGTTGGTTTGTTTGTTTTCAAAAAGAAGACAAGTCACAGAATGGCAAACAAAGAGGGATGACTATCCTGAGACTGAGCTGATGAGAGAACTGCTGAATAAGCACCCTGACTTTAGATAGCAGATATTAATTCAGACATACTTGGACAGGTAGCATAGCTGAGGCTCACAGTGTTTTGAGGGGCATAAAATATCAAGGCCAGTAAGTGAAATATAGGAGATACATTTTGTACCATTCGATTTAATGAAATATTTGGCATGGCTTCCATGTGAAGGGGTGAAGATGCTGCTACCTGGGTAGGGGGAGGGTACTCTGTGGTTCAATGCAGAGCCATGTTAATAATGCCCAAGATCAGTCCAAATGGTTTGGTACATCGTGTAGACATGGCACATCGTGTGTTTGAATGACACTACTCGGTGATGTGTAGAAATAATAGCAAAGCTTACAGAAGCAGTGGTGTGCTTCTTATCAATATGCTCTGCCCATAGCTGATTAGCCATTTTCTTATCACAGGACTACCACGGCTCTGCCGCTCCCTCATCCAAAGACAGCTTGAGAATGTCTGCATATCACTTTGTGTGAGAACAACCTAAGAGACACAAGATAAGCAACAGATAGTTTAAAGCAGAATATTATGAAAAAGTCAGTCATCTGAGCCGTTTGTTTTTCAGGACATGTCTTGTATATATCTGTGTGTGGAAGATTTGGCCAAGTATGTGGAGAACACAATCAGAGTTAGCCTCTGTGTAAGGAGGCAGATTCTTTAGTCTGAATGAAGGTAGGCAGACTTATAAGACTCAGTTGTAAAAGACATTTATCAGAACAATCTTTCAAGAAGTAAGAAACTTGCTTGTAGCAGGAGGTAAAAAAAAAATATTAGAAAGAAAACAAAAAAAATCAGCATGTTGTGGCAACACTTTTTTCTTGTTCTGATGGAACAGCTAGCCTCACCTGAGGTGACAGTGAGCAGTGCTTTGCAAACTTTAAAGGGGCTTTGAAACCTTTCTTGCATTCATCCAGCTGCTGAAAGCCAGAAAATTTTGATAAGGAAAGTTCAATATAAACAAAGTAATTCTTCTCTCCTAACTTTTCCAAAAAAAGCTTTCAGAGCTTTAAATAGAATATGAGGGGCATCTTATGACAAGTACACAATTGAAAAATGCAAAGAATCTTCATCTATCTGGCTAGAAATCATTGCAACCATCTCAGAAGTAATCTTGCCTTACATTTATGTCATAATGGAGACAAAAATAATGTTTTTGTAACATGGTCTGAAAGTCATTCAAAGAGATATTTAGAATTATCATCCAACTTCATCTACACTTTCAAAGATCTTTCTCTTTAGCTTACTGATAATAAATGTCATGTATCTTTCACACTCATGTCAGAAAGAAAAGCATCTCTGCAGCAGACTTAACATTCTTTCATCCTTAAAAATGATAGACATCCACAGCAGGAGATTGCAGTATCAATGACCGAAAAGTTAATCCATCTAACTTTGAAAAAACTTCTTTAAACACCTGAACAACCACATACTGCAAAGAGCAAAGCCATCCATAGATATCTTTTTATAATAACTGTGTGTTACTACTGCCCACAGCTGTACCAGGTACAGGGTTTTCACCATTTCTTTGGTCATATAGGTAATACCATTTAACAACTGCTGGAAATACTAAATTTTCAGTTGTAAGCAGTGCACCTATTACCTAGCACCTGTCATCACGTCAGTCACTTAGACACAAAGATCTGTCATGAATGACTCGAAGATTTCAAACCCTGAGAGATATTTTTAGAGAAGAACTGAAAGAAACAAAAGACTGTTTGTTTATCTGTCGTTCCATTCTAACTCTGACTCCACTATTAACACAGAAGAAACACTGACAGACTCACCAGAGATAGGGCAAGAAGGAACAACAGACACAACTTGGTCTTGTGCCCTGTCCAAGTAATGAAGTACTCCATCAAAATCATTAAGGCTGAATATGGAAAGCCATTTCTGAAATGTCTGTTTGGATGTTGAAATCTTTTCAGAATAATGAATCCATTCTCATATAAGCTAACACATGATAATGACATTTTTAATCTATTATGTCAAACGGTCTGCTAGTGAAAGCCTTCAGTGATACTCCTGCTGTCTGAGCACTCAGAGGCCTGAATGGTTAAGATTATTTACTGGTGATTTGCCTCTGTAGTGATCCTGCTATCAGTTATCAAGGCCTCTATCAGCCAGGCAGGAGATAGCACGGTCTTATACTCTTTGATAAAGGTTATATCATATTATTCTGCCATTCTATATTTCATTGTTGCTTACTTTCCTGTCTTCAAGGCACAATAACATCTATGATACATGCTATGATCTCTGTGGCATTAAATCTTTTCCCCCTACAGTGCGTGCCTATAGCTTCAGACCAGTCAGGTAGTGCAGTGTCCTGGGTACATGGCAGGACCGCAGCAGCCAGGGGGACCCAGCTGGGCCCAACCCCTGCAGATCTTCCCTTTCGGGGTTCAGAGCAGCACATGCACTCGATGACCCAAACATGTTTGAGTGTATCTCAGTTGCTTAGAAACAAAGCAACCTTTAATCTTAACATGAAAAGCAGAACATAACCCAGGCAAGATTGTAAATGCAATGAGCAATCTGTGTGTGCATCTGTCTTTCCTGAGACTGACATCAGTGTCTTCCTGTATAATCTGATGGACACACTCAGTGTGGGCGATGCCACCCTCTTTCTCCTGGTTTCCCTGTTTACCAGGAATCTTTTTTTTTTTTTTTTTTTTACCCACCTCTAAGTTCATGAGACTGACCTCTGCCTTCTAAACTTGCTAAACATTTTATAACCACAGCTCCCAAGAGTCTGCCAGTAAGTCTGGAGACCTCACTTCACCAAAGCAAAATTTTCAAGTGACTGGGTTTAGAGTGGCTACATGCAGAGCAACCTGAACATACTGTCCACTTTCCAGGCTGCACGCTGTTTGCAGTTCTCAGAATGAGTCCCTTGTACCTACAAAGTAAACAACATCACAGCAAAAAGATGAGTGCATAGCGATCACAACATAACATAGCCATCATCCGTATCCTTCTCACCAATAGCCTCAAAATAGAGACAGTGCCTGGTGCTCACAGTCTGGCTATGGATGCAGACTTCTGCCTGCCAGTAGGGAAGGCTGTTGCAGGAATGTTCAGCAGAGGCTAAAAAGCCCAATAAGTTGCAAAACAGGAATGACACTGAGAAAGTTAAGTACTGCTGGGTGTCTAAAACATTCAAAGATCGTGGTGATTTTATCCTATCAGCAAACAAGGTGCTCAAAACACTGTGCCTCCAAACAGAGGAAAAACCACCTTCCTTTCAGCTCCTTGATACCACGTATTATTTCCAGATTTGTCGATTAGGTGATCCTGAGGTTTGATTTTTACTTCCATCACTTTAACTGAAGCTGAGCACTCCCCTCTTTCCTACTGCAGTTGCCTTGTTCTCCTTCTCCCAGGGACGCCATGATCAGCAAATCCATGCAACTTTTCTGCTATTATAACATGCTGTTCTGTATTGAAAGCTATCATATGATGCAGGCTTTGACTTTATTTCCTAGAGTTTCAGAAACTACATGTGCCCTTCCCTGCTTGAGTTTGCATATAAAGAAACACAGAAAAAACAGCCTCACAGGAGATACTCTGTAGTCTTTCTAAAGGAATAAATTGTTACTTTCTGAACAGCTGCCTATTACAGGCAGCTTTTTGTCCTCCATCTCCACTTAATGACCTGATCTGTGCTTAGTACCATAAGTCTGCTACACTTCACCAATCACTCACGAATTACACTGGAAAGAAAGACCAGCCACAAAATTTATATTCAATCCTCCATTGTTTCCCTATGAAAACACCAGAAATTACATTTGACTTATCTGTAAAACAAAGATCTGTTCTTACAAAGGGTGCCAGGAACACAAAAATTCCCTTTGGTTCCAGCTCTGTCTTGTACTTGGCAGCCGGTTGGAGGAAGTGACATCCTCATTTCACTGTTCTTCTTAGTATGGAAATTAAAAAAATAGTCCTGGTCCATGACTAGAGTTTCTCCATGGTATAACAGAATTAGTTGATTATAACAAACTCTAGCTAGATTGTTTTCTTCAGTCTGGGAAACCTCCTCATTGTATTACCTCTTTTCGTCTTGATCTTGAAAGATTCTGGACAAAAATGAGTGGTTAAGAAATTAACTAAAACTAGATTTCTAAATAAGATTTGCACGGAGCTAAGCACTTTTAGTTTGTAAGCATCTTTACTTTCTTTTTTCTTTTGCTGATGCATTTTAGCTGCTTAATATTTTTATATTAACAGTCACACATGGTTACCTTCAGAAAGCCCTGCTCAGTGATACACACCAAGTAGCATTTTTCACTGCATTTCTCTCAATGAAGCTGCTACAACTAGTACTCCTTGTAATACAGGCTGAAACATAATGTCCAGCCACAGCTACTCAGTATAGAAACACAGAATCACAGAATGGTTGGGATTGGAAGAGACCTTTAAAGATCACCTAGTCCAATTCTCCTGCCACAGGCAGAAACACCTTTCACTAGATCAGGGTGTTCAAAGCCCCATGCAAACTGACCTTGAACAGTTCCCATGACTGGGCAGCCACAACTTCTCTAGGCAACCTGTTCCAGAGTCTCATTACACTCATCATAAAGAATTTCTTCCTTATGTCCCATCTAAATCTAGCTTAATTCAGTTTAAAGCCATTGTCCCTTTTCCTGTCATTACAGGGATTGGTAAAAAAGTCTCTCTCCACCTTTATTGTAAGACCTCTGTATACTGCAATGTTGCAATAAGGTCTCCCTGGAACCTCATCTTCCCCAGGCTAAACAACCCCAACTCTTCTAGCATGTCTTCATAGCAGAAGTGCTCCAGCCCTCTGACCATTTTCATGGCCCTCCTATGGACACACTCCAACAGGTCCATGTCTTTCTTGTACTGGGGACCCCAGAACTGGATGCAGTACTCCAGGTGGGGTTCATGAGAGTGGTGTAAACGTAAACATACTGCATAAACATAGTCACTGGCAGAAGGACTTGATCATGCCTGTGATTCCCTTCACAATCGACATGTAACAGTTCCATGTGCATGCTAACATGGTGGGACCAAAACAAGAAATACATTTACTTTTCCAGTGTGTTCTTATCTGATACCTGTAAAATTTTATTCCAGTTACCATTTGAACTGTTTCTTCCTCTTTTCTAAAGTTAAACAAATTATTCACATCAGAAAATATACTTTACTGACTCTGCTGTTTGCACATGATTAGATTTTAACAGGTATGTTCAACGCTCAGAAATTTTGATGAATAGTTTATAAAGACATTTACTTGTGTAGCTGGCCACAAGTTGTCTAACTAATTTGTTATTTCTGATATTTTCTCTGCATAAACATAAGTTTGTGAGTTTTGATTCAGCCTCCAAATAGTTGCACAATGGTGAATAGGAATGTGGGAATCCATGCCTCTTTCCTAACCTGCTAGGGAAGAAGACTTCATTCTTACTGTATAATAAAATGAGTGTTTATTGCTGCTACCATTGCCTTCTTCAAAGAAGGAGGAAGACTTCTGAATTCAAAGAATAGTGGTTTCTCCTTTACGGGTGACCAAGACGCAGTGTGCTCTTCGCAGAATTCAGTAACAGAAAATTAATACCCTCAAGACTTATACTGACTGAATTTAGGAAAGGGGGCGAGTGAATATGGTTTCTCTTTCATCCACCTTTCAGACAAAATTTCCAGTTAGGAACTATAAAATTCTTAAGCAACTATGCAGCCAGAAATTCAGTATCTTTTTTTCAGAGTAGAGAAAAAATGTTGTATGTTGATGAACATTTAAGTGTAATAAATTAATTCAATCCAGAATCACAGTTGGCATAATTAAGGATCCACTGCCCTAGGGACTTACAAAGCTATTTTCCTAGTTACACATATGATTTCTTGGCCTTTATACTATGGAAATATATAAGGATTCCTCTTTAATGCCTACATAATTTTTAAATATAAGCAGACTGAACAAAGAGAGCATACAGTTTATTTTGCCTAGAAAGACGGATAAGAACTCTATTTTCTTAGAAGGTAAAGGTAACCCTTATTAGTAGTGGTTCAGACAATGAGTTATGCACATCAGTGTCTAATATTGCAAAAAAAATATACAAGTCAAACATTTCTACTTTTTCAGGGCTTGTTTTCTACCAAATTATTTTTTAGTGGTCAAGGGACACGTTGCATTAGTAGAACAGAAGGAAAATTCACAGCGAAGAATCTTTCCACCTGATAGGTGAGAAACTTACTTACATATTAGGTCTTTAAGTCTTGTCAATTTATATCATACTTAGCATCTAGGTGCCACAAGAAATATGCAGCCACAAACATAAAGTGAAAATTCCTATGGAAGTAAGTAGATTCTCCAGATTTAGAGTAAAATTTAATTTCTTTATTATCACTGTCCATGCAAACATACATGCAGCAGAACCAAAAATACCTTCAGATCATCCAAGATTAACTGCTGCAGAAATAGAAGCTCCTTGCTCTCAGTTGTGAGAGTTGCTTAACATTTTGTGGACAATGAAGATTCATGCCTCCATCACAACATTTCAACAGTTAAATATTTAAACTTAATTCAAGAAGCAAGGCTGAAAAAATGTTTGTGCGAATCTATTATTAACTGTTATAACTGTCCAATTTTGTGTTTAGGTGCTCTAGAATTCACTACAATATATTGTATTTGACAGACATCTTAGTGGGGTTTCATTTGAAACAATATTTATTACAGATTGGAAATAATTCCCCACTGAGAATATTATATTGTACTTGGGGATAATCTAGTGCAGTTATCCCATAAATAAAGTGAATGTGTTATCTTTTCTTTTCTTTTTTTTTTTTTTAACTTTTACAATATGATGTTAAGATCCAAAGATTTTTGTAACTGGTACTGAAATAACAAATAGCTTACAGCTCAACAGTATTAATAATTTGCTACTTAGTTACCACAGAGACATTAGTTAGCAAGTAATAAATCAGTAATGCTTTTTTTGTAGGAAAAGGCCTGGTCCTGTCCTATCACATTCTAAGACCACTGTTTCAGACCTTCCAAGTGAAAATCAAAATAAACCCAAGGCTGGCTTTTTTTTCCTGTTGAGTGATGATATGGACAGATTTATTACATCAAAGCTCAAATTTCCTTCCTTCGCTCATTTTTCAAACTAGTTGCAATCAGTTCAATTCTTAGGTAATCACAAACTGGGTAACTTTATGGCTATGAAATGGTTATAGTAGTAGACACAATATAAGTAGCGTCACAAATTTTGAATAATATGTGAATAATCTGAACACTTTATGGATTTATTACTATTATGTGCTGAAAGGATCTAAGAATAATCCATGTAAATTCTTTTGCATTTAAGCATTCTAAACAGGTTTACTTGAGGAAATTATGCAAATTGTTAATTGTATTAAATTGCTGAAATTCAAGATAAATGGGAGGCATTTCTGAGGAATGTTTACAAAACTAACAAGAGCCAAAGAGGGCATTTTATTTGGTTCTAAGGAGAAAGAGCAGGCAGATGTTGACAAAAAGAAATTTTCAGTTTAAGTACCTAATCACATCGGGAAATAGCTAGCACAATTCTCTCTTTAAAGAAAACAGGTAACTTTAATAGATCACAGTCCTAATTATCAAATGCACATATGAAACTGATCACTCTTTAATAGAAATAAATACTGCAGATCTCATTTTGTTTTACTTTGGAAAACACTGCATAGCACAGCTCTCAACTTAAAACTTTGTGAGCAAGTTAAATGCTGGACTGGGACAACAGGGACCCAACCGACTAGTGGATGGTTTTGTCAAAAAAATCTAACTTATAATGATTCATATAATAATCAAAGAGATAACTTTTGACCCCTTTAACTTATGGTCAGCAAGATTTAATTTATCATTATCATAAAACTCTGTAGACTATAAGACTATTTTTTAATTATTTCAGACTGTAGAAATAAAAGTTAACATTAGACCTAGGGATTCATTCCTACTTTAAAAATATTATTTATTACAGTCTGCTTCTTTGGTGAATGTAAAATCTACTTCTATACAAGTGAATAACTGTCATTAATTAATGCTGCCAGACAATTTAAAGCAGCTACTCCATATAATATGAGAAGAAATGCCTTTGCATGCAGTGCTACTGTGTTACCTATGTATGCTAGGTTTTGATTAAACACCTTTTTGTTAGGATCAGCAGTTGCTGTTCCCCAGTCATGATGGTTAATAATTTTCTGTATCTGATGGTGGTTCTGCTGGACACCAGTACCTGATTTTTGTGCAGTTGGTATAGTGGAGAAGAGGCTGCTTGCAATATGTATTAGTTTACACGCTGGACCTTTTTTTTATGACTGTCAAGAGTTTCCAAAGCCCAGGAAAGCTAACTGAAAAAATGCTCGTTATAAATATAAATAAATGCTCAGAACGCAGTCTTCGGTTTCCCTCTTAGGAGTGTGTTGGCATCAACACAGTTAGGTCTTGATGCAGCATTTTTTAGAAGAGCAGAAGTGGTAACAGCAGGACCATTAGCATGAACAGACTGTAATGGGTCAGTTCTCTTTCTCTGTGAAGCCAATCCTTATTCCGCTCTAATATTCCAGGGGTAGGCAATTTTAAAATTATGATCTCATAAGATCTTCTAAAGGTTCAATGAAATTGAAGAACCTGTAAGTCAGTGTATTTAAACAAGTGTTACTACCCAGTATTGCATTGGAGATGAAAAACAAGAGCTTTTTGTGCCCCTATTTGAAATACTTTTGAAGGTATGGTCACAGTTTGGCCACATTTTGACCAGCTGCTACTATGGAATACCATATTTAGAGACATGTTTATGATGAATGAAAACCATCAATCCATCCATCTAGAGGCACAGTGTAATTATAAGAAAAGAAGGACTATTTTTCATACAAAGTTTCTTGGTTTATTTATTGAAGTGTTTAACTTCAACCAACAATAAAGGGAAGCTAGGGTAGGATTAATTAGCTACACATTTTTCTCTATTTGCATTGTGCTGGTCAGGTGGTGTAGAAAAATGAGTAGAAACTGAGTGGATGTCATGGTCTAGCCCGAGCCAACAACTAAGTATGACGCAACTGCTTGCTCACTTCCCACTCCCCTAGTGGGATGGGGAGGACAATCAGAAAAAGGTAAAACCTGTAGGTTAAGAACAGTTTAATAATTGAAATAAAGTAAAATATACTAATAACAATAATTATCATCATGAAAAAGGAGGTAACAAAAGGAGAGAGTAAAACCCAAGAGAAACAAGTGATGCACAGTACAATTGCTTACTACCCACTGACTGATGCCCAGCCAGTCCCTGAGCAGCAATTGGCAACTCCTGGCCAGCTCCCCCCAGTTTATACACCAAGCATGACATTCTGTGGTGTGGAATATCCCCTTGGCTAGTTCAGGTCAGCTGTCCTGGCTCTGCTCCCTCTCACCCCCTTATGCCCCCGCTCATGGGCAGAGCATGGGAATCCTGAAAAGTACTTGACTTAGGGTAAGCACAACTTAGCAACAACTAAAACGTCAGTGTGTTATCAACAATATTCTCATACTAAATCCAAAACAGAGCACCGTACCACCTACTAGGAAGAAAACTAACTCTATCCCAGCTGAAACCAGGGCAGCAGAGTAACATGATTTTATGAATGTTGATGATATCGGTTCATGTAAATCACACCTGTTAATTTTAGTATAGCATTTGTTCTACATAGGCCGTCCCTTTACAGTAAACCAAATAACATGTTTAGAGAGTTGTGTGTGGAAAAAACTAGCTACTACATTTCTAATAGTATTAATTATCCTTGCTGATTAATCTGATTTAGAAAAGCAGCCGAAATGGCACCAGCCCCTTCTTCCAAATCACATAAATATTCCTTTCTGGTTCAAGGATTTGTGTACAGCAAAGACAGCTGTGTGTGAATCACGGAAAGAGCAGGTGAGTGAGATTGATATATACCCAGTCTCCCCATCTTGCCCTGCAGATTTGACTAGGAAAAGGTAATAAACATCAGGACACCGTGTCTGTTAAGGATTGGTCCTGGTGAAAGCTGCTGTGACACTTCAGAGCAGTTGCCATGGAGCAAACTGGCTGCTCAGATGTTGTTGAGTTGGAAACTGTATGTTTACACGGCATTAACAATTAGTCAGCAATTTCAATGTCCATCTTGATCACAGGCACAGGAATCTCCCTGAGGAAAAAGTCATAGTTCATAGTACACCACCTGCTTCTCATGGTTTCTTCCGTTATCACAAAAGGGTGATAGCAATTGATGAGCATTGCCTATTGGAAGCTTAAAGAACAAAATCCCCTTAGCAGGTGTTAAATTATGTTTTCCTTTAATGCTGTAGATTTTAATTTTTTTCCCCAAAGAACTCTATTTTCTTCATTGCAAAAAAGAACTGAAGGGTACAAGCCCATAAAATAGCCCTTATAAAAGTTACAGAGCTGTTAGATTTTTCTCTTTACCTTTAAACTGACACATCAAAATTAATTTATTTTTCCTGTCTTTTTCTATTTTTGCTCCTGCTTTCACTTTCTCCAGAGTACAGTACCTCCATAAATTAAACTGAAGTCCTAGATAGACTGCAGAAGATATTTAATTCCATATCTAACACATGATAAACATGTTTCTGTAAAGCTGTTCCAGAAGCTGCTAATGATATTTATTGAGATGCATGTCTTATAAATGAAAGACAACTTATTTTTTAAATCTACTATCAGTTATTTTTCAGTTTTCTAAATGCGTAATGGCGGTGGATAATAACCATCTAATTTGGCCCCACTATTGTAAAGACTGGAAAGGCCTTTTATTTACCTAATTATGTTATACTGGAGAAATTACATTCCAGTCTGTCTTGCTGAAGAGATTTCTTCCAAACTAAACAACTGGAAAAAATGCAGAGGCTTTTTTCCTTGTTTAACTATGAGACCAGTCCTCCCACATCTCAGATTCCACAGTTTACATGTAAACTCTGTGTTTAAATTTACTCAGCAATGTGTCAAACAATGATTTTCTTGACACATTATAGCACGTATATATAGTTCTGAATAAAAGGGACTGTAGGAAATAAAAGGAGTTGGAACAATATAGTGTATATTGTTCTACAAAATGCTTGTATACAGTCAAATAAATGATCCTTCTTCACTCTGTCTTCATTTCGACTGACACTTTGTGCTCTGAACTGGAAATAATGGGTAGAGAGTAAACAAATAGAAGGTAGTCTTAAAATTGAGCTGTGAATTAACAGCATTTGCCTCTATGCCTATTTATGGTAACAGATGTGTTTTCCCTGCTTCATGTATGCATATATTCATACACAAGGGAAAAATCTGAGGACAGCAATGGTGCTTTCTTTCACCTAGAAGGAAAGGGTGAAATGAAGTGAGTCTCACAAACAAGAACAAAGAAATGCAGATTCCATTACTTTTATGGCCTCATTATTTTGGTTCTCTGAAGATAAAAGACAGGCCCCTTGGTACAGGGCAGCCAGATGAAGTCCTTTGCATAACTAATGGAAAATGAACAGAACACCAGAAGTTGGTCTATGAAGAAACCTGTGAGATTATATTTACAAGCTATAGAGGAGTAGCTGAAAGGCAAACATTCATTCTTACTTTGCACTTCACTTTTTATATTTATAAGTACTTTAGAAGTGCATCATACACTGCACTATACTATTGTCAGTGGCTGATTTGTGGTGCTTTATTGAACCTGTTTTGCCTTTAGGATACCAAGTCCTCTGAAGCACTGATCTGAATATTTGGCACAGTTCAGCTATTGTAAAAGCATCATGTAGAGGTAAAAATAAAGTTATCATAAAATAATGTGCTGGTTTGCTCCTAACTCTGCGCTCTAGATTGACTCAATATAAAATGTATTTTAGCCCACATTTAAGTGAAAAATATACAGTAATACACACACTGAACATGTAGTAATACAAGATTACTTAGTCTGATTTCAGAGTTTTCTATGTTACTGAAATACAATTTTAAGAGAGAATTTATGAAGAGTATGATGTTAGTATTTCCACTAAATCACCTGGATATATTCAATTTACGCTGAAGAAGTTCCAGAACTATAAATCAGAGCATTCTTGGCACTAGAAAAGTATTTCTCTTACCTAGATGAGTGGAGGCCATAGGCTGTGATTTTTCATTACTTTCTGATGTTCTATTAAGCAGCTATTCTATCTATAACCAAGATATGTTGTGGTTCAACCCAAAATTATAGGTAAGATGTAGGAATCATGGTAAGATGCTTTGATCTATATTGCAACAGAGATCAAACTAGAGAAATATTATTGGCCTTTTGTCCCAGGCACACATAAGAAACAATGAGGTGTGAAGAGATGTCTTTACACAGTCACATCTTTACAAATTAAGCTCATCTAGCAATTATCAGTCTTTTCTTTGTACAACAGAGGCTATAATTTCCTTTTTTATCTGATTTTCAGGGAATGACTGCTGTAAATCTCTCACATCCCTCTGCCCCCAGCCCTGCTTCACAGCTAGTCCCTTGTCCTCTGCTAGGACTACTTCTCCCCTCCTTATCATGCCAACCCAACCCTCAGGGTCTAGACAATTATTAACCATAAGACCTCATCTAAGGTATCTAACTTAGGTGCCCAGGCTCCATCTCTGGTCAACAAAGAAAAACTCTCCTCGTTAAGACATCTCTCAGAAGAACTGAAAGTGACTTTTTCTTCATACTGTCCACGGCACCTAGGATGCCCACACATAAGCACCACAGCTAGAGTAATTATCTGGAGGTATGAATCCAAGACCAAGAACTCTGTTGCATCATGTTAATGGGCACCTGTTTATAAAGTTCTTTTTCTGGTTGTATCACAGACTGAACACCCCTGGAAAAAACGTTTGTGTACGAAACCAGTCACATGACCTCAGTATTCATCTCATTACTTCATTTTTCTTGTTGTGCTTTTCTTTCCCTTTGCCCCATTCTATCAGCCTGGAAGTGAAAACAAAAACCTTTCCTGGTCTTGAAAGGGGCATCAAGTGCAGTAGCCAAAACAAAGTAAAACCTGACTCTTAATCAAGCCACAGATAGGAGATGCTGATGCAGAAGAGGGAAAAAATCAGTTTGGGGGAAAAAACCTAAACTACCAAACCTGCGTATGCACTCTGGTGTGGAGATACCAATAACTCCTCCCTGGTGGTTTTGTCCTGTCTCCACTTCCGATCTCAGCTCACAGGAAAACAAACCTTGAGGCAGCCACAGCCTCTTATACATACAAGTCATGTTTTCCCACCTTTGATTTTGCAGGTGGTATATTCTGGTCCTTGTGTCTCTGAATCCCTCACTTTGCCTTATTCATCCCATGCTGATTCAGAAGTTACTGAATATTATGTGCATGTAAACACACTTGCAGTAGTCGTACTTGTTAAGCGCATACATTTGTGAGTAGCATCTGTTACATTTCAGAAAATTCTGCAATCTAAACTGAGCCCCTCTTCTAAAGATCCCATTTTTGTAAGATTCACAGTTTGATTAGGCCTTGACCACTGGCAGCAACAGCACAGACAGACAGGCTGCAAGGCCTTGAAGATGTGCACTATATCTGGTAGTGTTAATGTGAGATCTACAGCCTTCTCACCTTCTCCATAAACCAGCTTGTCTCCATCCCATAAACCTGCAGGGAAAGACAGAAAATTTAATCTTTGATCCTTTAAGGCACTTCCTACTACTCTGAAATCAAAATCTGTTTCTTTCTGTCTAGACTATACACCAAAAATCTTTCTGTTCCCTTTCCAGAAAAAGAAACCAACTGATGAAAAGACAGGAGAAAACTCTAGATAAAGTACAAATTAAACTATATCTAGGGAGATTTGAAATATTTACTTTCAGGCTTTTCAAAACTTGTAAAAAGCAGAGGACAAAAAATGAATGTTAGCTCAACAATGTTGCATCCACAGGAAAAACAGTGGCTTGATTAGGGGGAAATCTCAGCACATTTCCTTTCACTGGTTTATTTTTCTCTACTGCTCTTCTATTCTGTATGGACCCTGCACCTAACAACATACACCTCACTGTATTACGCATTGTCATTCCAGTCGTGTGGTAAGTAATGTGACTAACATCTGTCATGTATAGCTTGTTCTGTCTCCAGTTCTCCCAGGTACCTCATATTTAACAAAAACAAACAAACAAACAATAACCCCAGCACCTTAACATTTTTTGGCATTCACAAAGAATATGGGGTTATTATGTATAAATTTACTTCTTTGGCTGATATAGGAAGATTTGCAAATCTATATTCTGTCATTTTTCCTGAACTTCCATTATGCATGTTTAAAAATTTAAAATAACTTTCCAATATCGAGGTTTAAACTTTAGTTTAAAATAAACCTTGTTAGGCACTAATAGACCAGAAATATTTTATGTAAGATCAATTCAGACATCTGTTTTCATATCATAATTCATACTGAGTAATACTGGAGAGAGATTGTGGGATAGCATTGCACAGGTGAGTATCAGTAGCATGCTCAAAGCCCTTTGTTTCTTTCAGCAAGAGTTAAGAAGGAAAAGACAAGTCCCAGATAGGAGTTCCTCACAAATTGCATTGGCTTTGAAGCCCATTTATCCATATCTTAGTTCATAATGTATTGCACTACATCTGTCTACTTAGGAGGACTGGGAAAACCTATAACGTGCCCATGTCCTTAAGATGCAAAAAAGGGATGATTCACATGAGCAGACTTGTAAGAAATCTTAAATTAAAGTCTAAAGCAAAACTTAAAATGATGCATGTGGGGGTTGGTATATTGCCATAATTTCTCATAGGCATTGCATTTGTCAGCCAAATGATGTTGTAATGCTCTGCATCCTAAAGTCAGAGCACCACTTTGCCATGAAGAAAAAATAACAAAACCCACAAAATTCCATTCCAGGGTCTGACATAAGGTGCTGTCAAGCACAGAGCTTACAACTGTGACAATGGCAGCTGTTCCCTTTGGCAAAAAAACATCTGGGAAATCTATGCAGAATAAGAGTTGTTATCTTTCTCACACACCACAATCTGAATGGAAGGATGCCCAAAATATTAGCCATGTGGATAAAAGAAGCTTCTAGAGCTGGTAACCAGTTTAACTCTCTATTGTTTACTCAGTCTGTACTTGTTAAATGGAGAACACCGACAAGCTGAGAGCTAAAAAACATTTTCTTGTTTTCTGTGAGGAAAAATTACCTCCTCGGTACTATTTGCAAATCCACAAATGTGTTTTATAGGCTCAGCTTGCCTAGTCCAAAGGCACCCTGATCTAGGGAGGTTAGATAGGCCTCTGCAAGGATTGCACTCACACAAGCCATCTGGTCTCTCCTGAAGAAACATCAGCCCACATCGGGCTGTAAAAGTTAAATTTTTGTGGTTTTCTTTTCACAAGCAAGTACAATCTCTGTGCAGGACTGGCCGTACTGCATGGGGAGTTCAGCCCTGAACAAGCTCAGCTATACAAGGGAGTGTTTTCCCACGCTGCCCAGCAAATAGGTATGGACCTCTCTCTAATGGGACTGGCACTAAATGTGAAGTCCGGACTAATTATTCTGTTAGGCTGAGATATTCAACTCATTTATCACTAATAGCTGTTATGTATCCACAGCTTTCAGAAATTATTGACAAAGATCTGATTTGAAGAAGTGAAATAAAGGTGAAAGGCTCTATAGCTATATGCTAATTTTTAAGGTATTCATTATACCAGATTTAACATCTTCTCTGCTGACTGGAAGACAAAATTTTCATATTATTGCTCTTTGACAAAGCAATTAAGAATGAGTTACTTGAACTGCTGTCTAAAGCTACAGTGTCTTTTTAAAACCATCTACTCAGACATCCTCAAGTGTGTACATATTTTAATTGATTATCTTTACACAGGATGCAAAGGGTGCTTTCTGCAAGTACAAATCTCGTAGAATAAAATTTAACACGAAAGTTAAACTGGCACTGTCAAAGTTGTCAAAAAAAAAAAATAAAATCAGCATCTGTTCCCCTTTTTCAGTCCCTCACTACTGTCACTCATTTCTTCCCCACACCAGCCCCTGGGTTACATCACTCCAGGTGCCTATGAACTGGACCGCGCTGGGAAGGCAGGCTGGGCAGCTCGGCCAGCTGCCTGGCTCACCGCTCAGCCTGTTCCAGGCAAGCAAAGCCACAAGGCAAAGGCAGGAACATTGGATAATAAGTGCAGTGCCTCCTTTTGCAGCAATGCCAGCTCAAAATGTACCTTAAACTACAGCTCAGCATTGACTTTTACCTATGATAAAATTATTTAAAACTTGAGGAAGACCAGGACAAAGTAGGGACTAATCATCATGATGTATTCTACTAAGAACATTGTGCGTCTCTAGATTGTGAGAGTGCTTGGAATTTGTACAGAAAATACTAGGCCCTTGACGCTTTAAAATACCTGTAACAACTTGTCTAAGGAAAATTCATTTTGCTATTTACAGGGGAAAAAACCCAGACATTTCAGGGCACAAATGCAGAGGTAGTAGTATAACCTTGGGAAAACAGCACCAGAAACCCTGTCCATAACATATATGTTATTGATGGGTTAACTAGGCACATTTTTAACAAGAGAACAGAGTAGAAATTTCTGTTTGATTTTGCTATACATGGATTAAGGGCACTGTGGAGACAAAAACTTTCAGATGTACAGCTTTGACTACCTTTTTGTTCTGCATATTCTGGCTTTTTTTGGCGTGTATGCATATCATAAGATCAACATAATTATGTGTAGGGCATGTAAAATAATATTACAATAACAAAAAACTTGATAAGTCCAATAAAAATACATATATATACATATCTCAAATATATTATTGATATGTAAAACATTTCCTATGAGTACTAATGTCTGAATATGTTCTTTCCTTTCTCATGTTTAATATAAATTTATTAGAGTTATGAAATGTATGAATATTAAAAATTCCATATTAATCTCAACAATTAAAATATTAACAATTAAAATGTATGGCAAAAGAAGCAGAAGGGGGTTTTGACCTTGCAGCTCTCTTTATTCCGATTGACTGAATGCTCTGTCCCTGCCTGCTGTTCTACAAACAAGCTGTGGTCTGTAAACAGCCTTTAACACTCAGAGCCAAATGATGCAGCAGTGCAAAGATCAAAGCAGTGCAACTCTCAATTATTCCGTTTATGAAATACAAGAGTTTTGCACATTAAAAATCCTTACCCTGGTGGGAAAAAAGGCCTATGAAGAACATTAAAATGTCCTTTATAAATCACCATTCAGGACAATACTTGCAAAATTCCTGAGAAATAGTCCCAGTGTCACAAGTGTTTGTTTTGATCCTAAAACTGTAATTATGTGATCTTTAAAAAATTGCATAGAAAATTAGAAGCATCTGAAAAATGGTTAGTAAAGTTTAAAACAAATCCAAAAATTCAAGTGAAGAATTAATTATATGTTTATTATGAGAAATACACCCTAGATTTCTTGCATTTTCTTTTTAAAGAAGGCGGGGGGGGGGGAGGGAAATACCAGGAAAAAAAAAGAACAGGAAAGTGCTATTGCAAAAACTTAATTAAGTTTATACATAGAATATGTATAAACTATCCAACATATTCTCATCTAGAGTTTTATAGGATAGCCATATAGAAACTTTGGGAAAGGACTGTTTTTAGAAGCCCAGGGCTCTGTCAGCAACTTACCTTACCTAATAAACTTACTAGTTTACTAGAAGTAGAAAAAGAGGGCAGACAAGTTACATACACTGGCAGCTGCATTCTGGTAACTTCTTTCCTGCCAGTTATTTTTAGTGTGTCTTACAGTACTCAATGCAATTTGGAAAAATGAGTAACGCACTTTGATTACAGTTATCAGGCATTGGTTCCCAAAAGTTGCATCCAAAAATTATTTTGTCACAGAGTGGAAAGCAAGTCATCTTTTGATCAGTCTTTGGAGAAGAATGAGAGACTCCAGCATAAATATGCTGAGCTTGTTATGCAAGAAACAGATCCAGAAAAAATAGCTGAAAATAAAAAAGCTGGAACTATTTTATAGCTTCAAACATTCTGTACCCCCAAAGTATCTAAACCATAAACTTTTCCTACAGTCTGTTCTAGTGTTGTCACATGTTCTTCACAAATTCTAACCAAACAATAACAGCAACAACTATTGGAAGGAGAAAACCTGGAAACACTACTTCCCTAATAAAAAACAGAACCAGATCCTTCATTTAGATATTGCTGCTTTTTCCAAGATTGTGAAGAAGAAATAAAACAGTCACGAGATATCAGATCACAGCAGACCCAGGCTCCTGCAGCTTAGCAGTACTGAGAATCTCCAGCCATCAAGATCAATGAGAGAACAAGGTTAAAGGAAAGAGATACTTCAAATTAATTTCCAGATTTAACTTTCACAAAATTTCTATTGACCATAAATTACATATAATCTGCCCTTCAGCATGTACAGCATTTATCTAAAGAATAAGAAGAGTTGTCAGCCTTAATAAACTATCCCATGATCCCTTCCAATTTATTTCCACAATGCTGACTGTGTTTACTGCATTGAAAATCATTCCACATTAAGGGCCATAACCAGGGGAAAAGTTAGCAAGGACTTTAGCACAATACAAATTACTAGCTCAGTAAAATATTTCTCAAATCTTTTCCCCTGGTGGCAGATAAACTAAAAGAAGGAGGAGGGAGCTACTGGTTAGTTTTTGAAATAAGAAAATGAAATAAAGATACATTGTGCAATTATTATTGCACCCCACCTTTTTTCTTTTCTTTTTTTTTTTTGCCTTTTTAAGCCTGTTTAAAGCACAAGTAATCCCAAGTTAAAGTACAGAAACATCAATCTTTTTATTGCATAAATGTTCACAAGTATGAAGGAAACTTTAAGATTCAAAATTAAACTCAGCATGTCCCAGAAACTGCAAGTTCTAAAACCTGCATTTTTTTTCTTTGGATTTCAGTGTTATAAATACAAGGAATTAATTTGTCGTATTTCAGTCTCCTAAAAATTAGATATTCAACTCTCATCTGGACACTTCTATAATGGAGAAAACAGATAAAGGTAAAGAGTGTTTCATCCAAAAATAGACAGTCAAAAATAATTCAGACATCAAGTTTAGACTTAGATGTCTGAGTGTTACATGGCTAAAGCTAAGCAAAATACATCCAACCCAAAGTGACATCACATACCTAATGAGAGGATAAAATAGGTTGCGCTTGGGACTAATAAAATTTGTGGGAATTCTGTGTACAAAATAACTGAACCTGTTAAAAACTCACTCCAACTATATGGACATGATTTTAAAAATCTTTATTTTGAAGGATATTTCAATGTCCCTGAAGTTCCCAAATGTACTCCGTGGGCTGCAAAGCTTACCCCCAACTTAGTATTTAGCAGTTTCATATATTTAATATTTCATCAGGAATGTTGCAAAAGCAGCCAGCTTTGGCAGTCTTTGACTATAGGGGATTGAAAGGAGCAGGGGTTTCCAAACATTCCTCAAGTATGAATAGTGCATCACCAGAAAAGTTGGGTCTTCAAACCTGTTCATTTGCTTTATTAGCTCAAGAGACCGCCTAAGATTAGATTAGGTAGAAGAGTACCTATATAACATATTTAATTGTCTTTAAATGCAATTTTCCATCTGGAAACAAGAAGGTCATTTTCCTCCTAGGCACCACCAAAATTTCTGTGGTCCAACAGCAAAAGTTTCACAAAATTATCAGTGGAAAACACATTACAAATCAAGAGCTATGTGGGTAGTACAAAGATACTCGTCTCAAGGGGTGATTTGGCCCCATTAAGATCTAAATCGCCCTTTGGAGCCGGTTATTTCTCTCCCTTCACCATAATGGGAAACTAGGGCAACAAGCCACCTAAAGAAAGACCAAGGTTAAGTGCCTGAAAACAGGTACGTAAATACAGACTCAGAAACTAGTTTTGAAGCAAATTACTTGATTGAAGAATTATTCCCGAGTAAATGAAGAACAGCTATTATTTTCTCCTGAGAAGTAAGGAAAATATTAGCAAGATCAAAAAAACCTCCATATCTATTAAACAAGAGACATCACAGAGAGTGAAGAAGCATTCTGTGTGCTAGATGAGTTTTTTAATAGCTAAAACAAGTTTGTTATGGTACTGAAAAAATTTATTGCACCATTAGTTTATAAAAATAATAACTTACACTACAAAAACTGCTTTCATAAAGATTTGTCACCGTGAACTAGCAATCGAGGACAAATGAATGCATATATTCAGTATGCTCACTAAAATACTTCAAAATTGTATTAATATCTTCAAATAGTCTGTCCAGAATATTATTTCTCATTCTGACTAATCCATTAATTTTGCATCATCTGTAAAACAGAGATATTCTTTGTTACATTAAAACTGTTCTAAAATATTACATCTCCTTAGAAGTCTTCCTACAAAAAATAATAGTGTGTTTTAATGTACTCGTACAAATTGATTTGCACTTTGCTATATTAACAGATAATCAGAACAAATTAAAAAAAAAAAAAAAGGCCCAACTTAGTCTTGGCAATTTGTTTAAAAGCATAGAATTATAATTCTGTTTTTACAGCATTTTCCTTGATTTTATTTTCTACATTTCAAACTTTTTTTCATGTAAAATGAGAAATAAGAAACATCTCCCAGTGTTTCCTGGGTATGTGAGACAACAATGTTTAAGACATATGTCACTAATAAAAGTTATTATTTTAATAGAATCCAACACAACTGACCATGAATATATTACTTTATCCACTTTACAAAATTTCCTATCCAAAAATAAATTACTGCTTAGTTTGAGCAGAGATGGGGGAAATATGTTGCCCCTTACTTTCCATATACTGTACTATATTTAGATATATTTTTAGAATGTAGACACTCAGTGGAGTAAGACTTTTAGCTAGACGTGAATTTCCGTAGGGTTAGTATTCACAAATCAAAACGCTTTTTTCATCCGTGCTGTTCAAAAAATTTGAAAACATAAGTTTGGCAAGAAGGAAGAGAGATCACAAGAAATACAATCATTTTATGCCAGAACTATTTCAAAACTACTAGGCAGTAGCACTCCATTTAGCTAGAGGGAGAATAAGCTAAAATACCTCCACTGCCATTAAACCAATCATCTCAAACTCCTGAGAGAGGAATAAAATAAAGAATGTGAAGCCCTTGGTTAGTGCCTTTTGCATGTGCTGTGCACCATTTGCACAATGTGCTTAGTGCCATGCAGCTCCTACATCTAGTAGAGTTCCTTTAATGATTGTAATCAAATAATAATAATAATCAACAACCACCAATATCAATAAATAAGGAGCAAAATAAATAATGAATAAATAATAATGTAATAATAAATATTAATGAAGAGGAATAACAATACATCATGTACTATCAAAACTGAATAGTTTGATAATTAACTTCACACATTATGAAACATCAGAGCGCTGGCTTGTATGAAAGTGGGGTTACGGCTTTATCATCCCAAGGGAGAAAACACAGTCCAAAGTACCAAAACATTTATCCAAGCTTCCCCACATATATTCAGGTAGTCACATGTCTGTGCCGGTGCATGTATATATGCATACCTCACTCACTTAAAAGAAATCTCTGTCACTTTGCATAGAGATGTTTCTGCACAAGGTCTGGCACCACCCTGGTTCTTGCATAGCTAACAATTTTTTGTTTAACTTCTGTACATATGTATGAAAGTGTTGTAATGTTCTTTAGCAGTGAAAATGAAAACCTCCAAAATTATGATTCTGAGTCTTATAGCTCAGTTTTCATAGCACAAAAGATTAATCATTTGCCCTAATGTATGGGTCTATAGGTTAGATGTCTAAACACAGAATAGTTATGTATACTTCTTTTTAATTATTATTACTACCCTTTTTATTACTGGAGGGAAAAAGACACCTCTGGAGACCTTCATTCCTGTCTTAATAGGTATCCAAGATAAGCAAAACCAATAGACTTCATTGAATATAGAAAGAGGTTAGGTGACAAGCTTAGTTTTAATAACTAACTTCCAGAAAACTAAAACTGGAGAAGATAAATCCCACCTCCAGAAAACATAAGAAGGCTGACTGACACAAGCCAAAATAAACAGCTGATTTTTTCTAGATCAAAATGCTCTGTGGTAAGTAACCAAAATGTTCTGAGGTGCCCCGGGTAGCTGTACCTCCCAGCACACTTCGTACATTACTCCTGCAGTCAGAGGGAAAGCACAGGTGCTACAGAAGGTCTCCACAGGGTTATTCTGGACAGGAAACCGTACAGAGACAGACAGATCCCCCAAAGACCTACAGAGCCCCAGCACATCACTATGTGTAGGAGCATGTACTTCACTTCATGAAGGGCTTTGTAAGATGCCCAAGCAGAAAGATTGCTGAATTAGGCAGACTGGGTCCTAACCCAACAGTGCTCAGTAGAAACAGTTCGTTTTCACTTTCTTATACTCACCCTTGATTATGCTACTATGACATAAATATTGCTTTTATAGCTGAATTATCAACCCCTTAAAATCCCTGTTTCAATAATGGGATTGGTGACAGCACCTCAACCATAATAGCATAACAGTGTCATTATAATTATCATTATATGAACAGATCTTACAGTGAGGCAGAGTGGTACACTCATTAATTTCCTTGCCTGATGCAGCCTGGATTCAGATACAACTCCGAGTCTAAAGGTCAGAAGTCATATCAATCTGCTCCATAAATGTTGATTTTAGAGAGATGCAATGTCATAAGGGGATGGCAGAGAGAAGCTTATGTGTTCATACAGTGACCCTGAATCAACAAATTGAAAATGTTAATATCCATTTAGGTTAACTTTCTATAACTTTTTTTAGCATAATGGTCAGGAAAAAAATCTGAGGAAAATTCATACATTAACACCTGATTAACAGATTTAACAGTGGATTTGTTGTTGTTACTGCACTTAGGAAGTTTGCTTGTAGGAGGGTACCATATGTACTGAAGTTTGCTGTCACTTAGAGAATTGGTTGTGTTTCAATATCCTAACTTTAGAGTGCAGTTTCAATATGCAAGGACCTGATTTTTTACCTTGTGAACTTTAACTTGCAGCCCCCTTCTTGTTTCACGAATTTAGGTTGTCTGAAAGCTTGTGCATTTAAGCCAACTGTGAGATAAGTCATATAATTTGGGCATCAATTAATTTTCAGTTTGCTGCGTGTCTTAAGCAATGATTACATAACACGATGATATAACTTTTTTCCTTTTCGTATGTTGGTAATGAATGAAGAGGCAGCTGAACACCACCATGATATAACATTATACTGTTTGAATAAAGATATGCATTGGAAAACCAGTGAACGGTAAACACTGGTAGCAAATAGGACAATCAAACTTCCCCATACATCAATATGTGCCTTTTTATTATATTCTGTCTCTGCTTTGTCTAGAAGTCCAGGGTAATTGCACCTAACTTTTGCTAGACCACCACTAACTGACTAGAGTTCACAAGCTTGATTAACCTGAATGACTGAGGATGAAATCCAGTTGAGAAATACAGTCATTTCTGTAGTCATTTATTTAATTTTCTATGAAGGCTGTTATTCTGGGGCGAACTGGGAATACCTTTCATTAATTGTTCTTGCTTTTCTTGTTCCAGTATGTTTACATCTTAACATACATATAGAGCAATTTATAAAACTAATTCTAGATGTCCTTTTAGTATATTGTCATCATCTCCTATGTGCTAATGATGTGTTAAATCTGAAATGCATATAAATCTACAGACATCATGCTGGCATGTTTCATTACTGGTTCAAGCTTATCTTTTGACAGACAATGTCATATATAAAAGTTTCCTCAGAAAATGACACAAAACTCATAATCTACACTCAATCAACACAAAACTTAAGGCTACTTGAATTTTATTTTTTTTTTTTTAATATATAATGTATTACTAATGAAACAACTACTGCTTTCCTACATGAGGCAACATGCCCCCACTTGGGACCCTATTTGGCACAGTGAGCTTGCTATGTACATCTCAAAAGCTGGAAACCCTTTGGGAGACCTTCTAGAGAGCAAAATGCTATGCTCTGTTCTTCTAGGACAGAATATGGGTGAAATCATGGAAGGGTCACAGACTGAGAGGTTGGTTGTGGCTGTCTTTCAGTGGAAGCTGGATTAGAGGCAACGTAGATGGTTTTGGCTGCTGACTTGAATGGCATTCACATTTAAACAGCCCTGGCCTGTGAGCCAGCCCAGCCCAGCTGCTTGGATCAGGTCTTGGACAGGTAGCAGGGAGGCAAACAAGATACAGTGAAATATGAAGTAATGATCATTACAGAAAATGAATGGAGGAAAGAGAGAATATCCCTCTCATGTAAATCTGATAACATCATTACATGATTAATATTGGGCAGTTTGCTCATTTTGTTTTCTTTCAGAGATGTCAGCACGGGCAACTAGGAACCAAACAATAACAAATCAATCCTATTGTTCCTGAATATAATTAGGCACAATATTTGGAAAAGACTGATATCATGTTTTCCGGAAATAACACTAGTCACTGTCATATTTTCAATACTTACTGCAAAAAACTCAAGGACTTCAGAACTCAGACTGTATACGTCAAATTGCATCTGAAACACTGAGTACACTGGAGATTAGAAAACAAAAGTGCATTTTTTTTTTCTTTTCAACATGAGCAAAACCATTTTCTCTTCTTTCAAGCTTTCCCTGCTCTCTGAAGTTAAAATGCTTTTAACTAAAAATTAACAATAAAAAAAGACAATGCCTATGCACCAATCACACAGGCATGAAACTTCCACCCACAACAGTGATGTTGAAGAGAAGCAACATTGTCATTAACTAAGTATGTCCTTAAGTGTTAGGAATGAAGTCTAGAAAATTAAATTACAGACAAGCTCGAACAGTAAGATCAGGCAGAATGAAGTCTCTCAGAACAATGGACAGGGACAATGGAGAGTCAAATCACTGCAATAATACCTATTCCTGCCATAAGGAAAACAAAATAGATTATATAATTCAGAAGTATTTCATGAGCAGAAAAAGTGTGGTGTTTTATAAGAAAAGAAAAAAAAAGGGGGGGGGACTCTATGCTTTGAAAGGATTTGTAGTTGCAATTTCTCCTTCCAGCATTAAAGTAAAAATTCTGAAATTGGGTACCAAAGGTCAGCATGGTAGTGCTGGTTAATACACAGCATTACCCACATTTCCCCACATTAAATAAGATCTCAGAAGATAAAATGGTTTCTTACTACGCAACTGTAATTGTTTTCCTTTATGTTTTTTTGATTAAATTAAATGGGTTGCTGAGATTCCTTCAATAACTTTAATAGTTCTACAATGAAATGATGTAAAAATTAAAACATCACTTTCTCCATCATGAGCAAAAAATAGCAGATAGGAAAGAATGATGACAATACATGTAGACAAACCATGTGTGCAGAAGTGAATTGTAGAATGATGTTCAAATATATTTTCTAAAAAAATTCCATAATGTAGCCAGAAATCACTTAATAAATTAACCACTTCCAAGCAAAACTTTCAACCAGATATATTCCTACAGCAATAAACAGAATAATAATGGTCCCTTAGTTATCCAGTAATCTAATAAAACTTAAAATAGATTTAACATTTCTGGGTTTAATGATTCCAATTTTAGACAATACTCCTAGCATGGAAATGGTAAATTTTGGACCAAACCTTCCTTATGATGACCCTTTACTTACATTAAGATATACAAAACCCAGGTAACATAGCATCAGATTGCTGACCATGGTTTTAAGTAGGTTCCATGAAGTTCATGTAAAGAAAAAATACTGTTTTATTAGTATCTATTATACCTTAAAAAAATCATTGTATACATAGAGTTCTAGTTCCTTACACGTCCATAGATGTATGCACAGATGGAAATATGTCAGGCCTCATGTGTTTATAACTGTATAATACCCAACCTAGCTATATAATTACCTAACTAAAAATTACTTACCCTGCACTAATGGGAGCTTTTTGAGATTTATTGTTCATACACACATTCCACTGCTAATACACATGTACTTCATGGTAAAAGAGATTAAATATTTGAGGTTAGTAGTATCCTTTCCGTGCACACACAAGCCAAATCTTTGTATTTGTCTCCTGTTACTCTGAGTAGCTTTTTCTCTTTTGACAATAACATCCATACGTGCACATCCCAATTAGTAGAGCATTTCATCTGGTGGTGTAATATCATTATACCAGAAAAGCAAGCAAAGCACCACACAGTGCTGAATGATATCCTGGAGGTGGATGTTTCACAGAGCATTACATGACCACTGGAAATATGAATACACGTTTGTACATTTGTCTTTTGTCTGCAATTACAGTGGCTGCTGTTTCATCATGTATACAAGGACCAGTTTTGATAACCTTTCTTCAGATAAACTTAAAAACATAGCCAAAGCACTGAAAAAACCTTTTGCTCTTCTTTATCTCAGTTGTTAGGGCAGTAGATTGACAGAACAGTGTATTGACAGCGAGGCTTAGGCAACTTTCCTCGTTGTTCATATGAATTCTGGGTCCGTTCACTGAAGATGATAAAATGTAACTTGGTTTTGACAAGCTCTGTGGACGCTCTCCTAAGTGTGGCAGAAAAGGAGCCTTCGGCTTGGTTTGCCTCCATTGGTGAGAAGGTTTGTCTCCAAATGAGTACCTCCTGCGTTCTTCAAAGAGCAGTTTTCTAGGAAAGGTGTGGAAACGTGCAGGCTCTCCCCACTTCTTGGGTAGTTTCTCCTACAACAGCAGACACGGTTCACAGTTGGAACTTTGCAGATCCCTTTTTTTTTCCTTGCCTTTTTGCCAAAGGCTGACCTCAGTTGGGCAGCAGCGGTTGGGAGGCAGTCTGCAGGTTTAGTCTTACTGTAGTCATCATGCATGTAAGCTCAAAAGCTGAAGCATATCAAAGCTAAACTAGTCCCCAGATATATTCTTTCCTTAATTAATTTTTTGTTCTTTTCCCTCAAATCTCTCATTGTGCTTCCATTGCTTTCAGAGAGTAATACAGAGAGTTCTCCTGTGACTAATTTTTTCCCTATAAAATATGCTCAATTACCACAAAGTGCTGTGTAGAAGAGTGGAAAATGTGTTTCTATTCAAAAGCATTTAGTTCAAATCCTACCAAAGTTCTATTTTTCATTTAGAAATGTTATAACCTCCCCATCAATTATATTGCCAGTTCTACTTTCTTAAAGCAAGAAGCGAATAAGCAGAAGAAAGGTCCAAAAAAAATGACTTCCTGATCACTTTTAGTAACCATATCTTCAGCTGCAATCCCCAGAAAATCCTCTTGCTATTGTCACTGTTATTTAAAGATAAATATGGGCTGTGGAGGAGATATATTTTCTTCTAAAGAAAGAGAGAGATTCTGCCTCCATTAGTTATCACTGACCCTCAAAGACAGGGCAGATATATACTATGCAAGACTTAGACACTTCAGGTTTTAAAAATGTTTTCCACTCGTTTTCTTACAAGGCATTATTGCATTTGGAATATACAATATGGCAAGGCAGTAGTGCACAATTAATTCTCAGAGGGGAGCTCACTGCATAAGGAACACAGGATATGGCTTGTTATGAACCAGATAGCTACAAAACAGTTTTTGATGGCTTTGTGACCAAAAAAGTAAGAAACAAAGAAAACTCTGAAAATCTTTCCAGTGATTAAAATAAAACTGGAAAACTAAATTGTCTTAAAATTTGGTGTTGTCGACTTTAAATATAGTTTCTATTCTAACTCAAGGCAAATTCTACAGACTGATTACAAAACCAGTGAAAATAAGATGCTGACACAATGTCAACTTTAGAGTAATAATTGCACTGCTATAATAACCTGTTTAATTGTTGTTTATTGTAATTAAAATCTCATGGCGCACCAGAGTTGCAATTTTCTTTTCCATGTCAGCAAGGTTTCCTTTTATAGAACAGTTTGCCCAAAGCAACCAGTGATGTTACTAGACAGACATTAATCAAAGGACCTTACAAAGCTACACCTGGTATCCTTGAGGCAAAATGTTTGCCAAAACACAAATTCCACATAAATAGGAGCACAGTGGTTATGGGGGCATTGCTATACTTGAAAACAAAAATTTTACAATTAATTTTTAAGTATCTATTATGTGAAGGAATATTCATAAGCCAATATTATTCATTTAATGACCAAAATACCTCTCATTGAGAAGACTGACAGCTAATTATAATTAACAAGACCAATAATTTTCCCATATCCATTTTCCAGATGTTAATATAAACTAGACTGACAACACAGATAGACGGAACAAAGCAGTCTAAGAGAATTCATTTGCACCTGCTCAATACCAAAACATCACAGAGGTCAGCAGAAAATTCAGAGTTACTTTTAAGATTTTGGTAACTTGAAATGATATCTGGCCTCCGTGGAACATTGAGGGCAAACTCAATGAAAATTTATACCACCAAAGAAATCTGGATTAAAAAAAAAAAAAAAAAATGAACCCTAAAGATAATTAATATCACTTTTACATAGTGCATCAGTAATGCTGAAGCTTAATGTGAAATAAACACTTGAGTCAAGTTAATCTGATGCTAAAATGATTGGGCAATTTATTACAGCTTAAGAAGGACATTGCCACGAGAACAGGAAATAAAGGTTTTAAAACTTGGGGTAATTATTTTCAATCAGAGCTGCTTTCAAGGTCAAATGTTTAATACTAGCCATTATTTTCTCTCTGCTAACTTTGGCAGGCATTTCACATGTCTCATCCATAAATAATTAAGGAAGTAACTGCTGTATCAGCTTAAACCTTGGAGAAAAACTTGAGTGTCCAAGGTAAAGATTTTATTTGCGTTTTAGTTTCCCCAAAAGACAGCAATATACAGTTTATCTGACCTAACAAATACTGCCTACTGCTTTCTAATTCAGCAATATAAACATTTCCTAATAAGCTTTCTTTGTGATTTATTTTTCCATTTGGACCATACTCAGCTACTTCAGCAAATTGAGACAAATAACAAAACCAAAAGCTCTCTGCAAATGCAACCTGTTAACACAAAAGAAATTAAATGGAATTTAAGCTGCTGGCAGGCAAGGATGAAGTAATATTTGATATGGGTTTTATTCTACTAATATTGTAACTATTTAAAATGAAGCAATATTGGGAAGAGAGTGGAGGTACTACATTTGTTTTCAATTTGCTTGCTATTATACAAAGGTCTATATCTAACAGTGCCTTTATATTAGCCAGGTATTTATATCAGAATATTCACTATAGACTGGAACGTTGGCATCAAAGAGCAAAAATAAGTGAGGGAAACAAGTGGGTTATAACATGCTGTGGTGTTAATTCTGAAATGAACCTTACTTGCTGAGCATCAGCTTCTTGCACTAGAGTGTCGATGTCCTCTGTATTAATCATATTTGGCTTTTCAGATCACAATTTCAGTAAAGATTCTATACAACTAAGTATACTCATTCCAATTCAGTAAATGTTGAAGTACATACTTAACATTCTTTAAAGCAAAATAAGAGTAAAAGATAATTATATGCTTGTTCTAACACTAAGCAAACTTTTAAATCTTTTTTTCTGTGTTTTTTTCTTCTTTTTTGTGAGTCTACTTATATTCAAATAAATGTTCTTACTGAGTATACATGTAATTTGGGGAGTTAACCAAGGAATCAGTATTTTAGAAATGCTTGAATATAATTTGAGGTTGATTTTTACACATCAAAACTTCAACACAAAGATACTTTAATCACCCTAAATTACAAGAAGAAATCATGCACAATATTTACATACCTGCATATGCAATAATGCTTTTTAAAGAAAGAAAAATAAAGTCTGAATTCTCTTCAGCATTGGTAAAAATATATGGCATTTGAAGACAAAAGGAAAAACTGTGAATCCAAGTATCCACATCCCTTTTAAAAAATATTTTTGAAAATTTTACACAGTAGTATTATTACTGAGGCCCTGAGTCAGCAAAACAATTAAGCAATTGGCTAATTTAAGCACATCTACTCCGTATTGAAATGTAAGAAAATTACAGCTAAAAACCTCTCCCAGGTATCCTCAGTCTTAAAATTCTACTCATTCTGTTTGCTTTTGATTATTTTAAAATTACTCAATCTTTTAAAAAAATATGTTATTATACGCACAAAAATAGGTGTCTAGTCAACGTATGCTTGCATTAACTTGAACCCTACATTATTTTCCAAGGTTTCTTAAGCTCAGCATTTCTTGTTGAACAGCATTTAATGCATTTTTGTGTGATCTGGTTTCTCACAAAGCAGCTATATCACTGCCTACAAGAAGAAAAGAGTGAAGAAGCATATCTAATAAAAAATTCCAACCTGCACAAACCTCCTGTTTAACTTATTTCTGCTAAAAGTAAAGCAGAAAAGTTAAAACCTTTCCCTTTGCTGTAGTCACTAATGAGCAATGTTCACACTTACAGACATTCTAATGGATATAATAGCTTCTCTACTGCACCATATTAGTCAGTTATTATTAACTATTAAACCAATTACTGAGGATTGACTTTTGAAAACTAACTCTTGTACATAGCCCTCTAAAACTAAATGCCTACTGGTTCACATTACAGAAGCCATTGGGGAATATATGTTGGAATATATGGTCCAGTTTTGTAAAAAGAATCTCACATTAACATGGTGTCTGTTGAGTAATTCTGTAGGATGCATAACAATTTCAATCTTCAGGACAGGGTCAAACACAGAGACTTATTTTCATGTCTTTCCTCTCTGGGACATGATAATTTAGAAAGCAGCTTGCTTTGCCCCAGGAAAAAAATTCATGCTCAGAGTTTTCCATATGTCATTCCTTCAAAATGTTTTCTTAATTTAGAATGAAGCCCTTAAATTAAACTGAAAGGTGTATATTGGTAACAGTGTCTACAAGGATGTACACTCACTGGAGAAACCTCTCCCTTGGAGAGTTTTTTCTCCAAATCTTTTAGAATTGCTCTGTAATCTGAAAGCTTGCTATACTCTTAGCTTTTAAGACTGGCACAATGCAGAGACAAAATATGCTAAAACACTTAACGGAGTAATACTTTATGTTGCTATTGGGGAAATGATAGTCATAGATGAGTTATGTCTGTGGTATCTTTTCCAGTAGCACCAACAAATCATGGACTAGAACACAAATTAGCTGGTACGAACAGACCTTAACTATGTAGAAGATCTTGAAATTTTATGATAAAACATCATACCTCAGTAGACTGAAAAGACAGAGGAAGGTTCTGTCTGCAGCTCTTACAGCATAAATTTTCATTCTTCAGGCAAATTTAGTGACTTCAAAAATAGGATCCCTGGAGGCTCTATCATGGTATATCTGCAATGGTCCATCAAAACAAAAACTACCTGCTTCAGCTTGTAGGTAAAGCAGTGCAAAGCCTCTTGGCTTTTCCTTGTTCACTAATTTTCAGACTTTCCTATGCTTCCAGCTCTTCTGGGAAACCACAGTCTGCACAGTTGTAAACAGCTGGATGCCAGGTACCACAAAATTCCATGTACACATGAGAAACCTACATCTTTATGTACTTATAGATGATTGGCCATAAATGTACTTAATACCTTCAGCCAATGGTAGAGGAAAGTTGGAGGGGAAGGCTGAGCTCAGTGTTTTAACTTCTGAGTTAACATTAACTTCTAGAAAAAAATTATGTGCGAACAGATAAACCCTAGTTCTAGGCCTGTCGTTAGTCCCACCCTGCAATGGCACCTCTCCAGTTCCTCAGAAAAGAAATCATTTTGTCAATGCCTCCAATTTCAAGCTTCTTTATTTTGTCTAATCACAGATGTCATATCTTTCCAGTGCCATGGAAGAGCAGAATATTTTTACATCATATTTTAGCAGATGGAATCCATTCCAGCCAAATTTATCACTGCCAGATGGCTGACCCTTATTTACTGATGAAAAGTTAGACACAGAGATAAACTTTTGTCAGTTAAAACATCCAAATTTTCTGCATGAAAATGGCAGGGCAGCTCTTCCCTCATCATTTCCACCAGCACCAAGAAATCATCAGCTTCCACCAGGTCAATCTCTAGCAATAAAACAACAAGCCTCATGTGAGATTGTAACATCTTCTGAATGAATCACAAGATTAGCCAGGAGAGGATTTAGGCCTTTGATACTGCAATTCATAAGCAAAATAGTAAACTATCATTCAATAGCACTAATCCTATATTTGAAATTAATCCATTTTTCAGTGTTTACAAGATAAAAGCCCCAGGTACAATGGGGCAAGTGTGCAATGGGAGATCAAAGTGTTTGCAGGTGATACAGATGCATGTAATATATTACATACATTATTGGTTACTTTCTTAGTTGAAGAATAAGAATAAGCTCTGGTCCCAGAAAGCTTGCACAGGACGAACATTCAGTATCCAGGCAAAGATAAACACCATCAGCATCTTACCAAAAGATTAAAATATGCTAAGTTTGTCTACTGAATTTACAGGCTTCAATTTCATCCCAGAGCAGTTCTATACCATGTTCTGTATTTAACAGTTTAGTAATTGGGTTCTGCTTTTAAGAACAGAGTTAAATGGTGCATATAAAGAGATTTAGAGATGTAGAAAGGAAAGGCACAATGAAGGACAGACACAGGAAAGTAGGTAACCCTGAGCTGCTGATTTGTAGACCTGAATTAGATAGCAAACATGAACTCCAACAAGAGATGTTAAGTGATTCTGCAATTTGTAAGCTGTGCTGTGTAAAGCAACATTGCATTACATTTCCCTGAAACAGCTCTGACTGAAAAATAACAAACCAGTGACAAAAAAGTTGTAACACCAATGCAAGCGTTATTACTCTCTCCATCTTTTGCCTGTAAATAGTAGAATCTTCTTTTAAAACTCTCTTCCTGTCTGCAGACTACCTATACATCCTACCAGTAATTCACCTATCACACCTCCTGTTTCACAGAGAGATGTTTCTCAGAATCTGATATGATAGCTAATGGAATTTTTTAAAAGCTCATCTCCTCTCTCCAACTAATAAAGGCAAATGCACGCAGTATAATTACTTGTTTGCTGTAATTTTTCATTAATGCATTTTAAATGACAACATAAATTTATCTTCCAGACTAAAACTGGAATCCAGTGTTCCAATTCCCAGTTTGTCAGTATATTAGAAAAAAGTAACATTTATAGGGCCTAAATCTTAATGTTTCCACAGTAAAGCAGCTACTAACTAGCTGCCTAGAAGGTAAGAAGCTTCCTCTGTGGTCATGATATTTAATAGTTGTCCACTGCTGGTTTTCTTACACCTTTTTCTGAAACATCTGGGACTGAACACTGACTGGGACAACGTGCTGGCTTAGTGGGACTGACGTAATGTGCAGCTTCAGTATTACATGTGGCTTAAAGACAGGTGTGTTTTCCTAAACCACATGGTATACAGATAACACAAAAAAACCGCACTGTGAGCATTTAATGGGAATTTTATACTTTTTTCAGAAGTGTGCAGTAATAATCCTGTCAGAAAAGAACATAAATTCAAATCAAACATCTGATCTATTAAGATATTTTTTACTTTCAAATTACAAGATCAGGAACAACATGCAGTGTTATATATGAAATATATATGTGAGAAATATAGATATATTTCATCTTTATTGAAAGATATATGTATTTCTCCCTCATTGGCAAACACTGAAGCAAATAGTACACAAAAGGGACAATAAATGACACACAGTACAAATTAAAGGGCTTATTTTTTTCCAGCATCTTTGTTTAGCTCCTACTTTAAAAGTAGAACATCTCTGTCTTTTTTTTCTTTAACTGCATTTTAGCTATTCTTTTTTCTACAAAATGCCAGATATGGGAAATCTACAGTACAGGCTGCCATAACTCCATATAAAGACACGTTTTAGCCAGCATATGACAGAAGAAACCAAAAGGGTTGCTGATTATGGGAAATGTACATTCTTTTGTGTACCTCTCCTGCAAAGATGAGATACCAAGAGCATTAGTGGGAACAGTCTACCCCGCTCACTCCTGCCTGTCTTTTCCATGTTCATTTCTTTGGTTTGTCTGCTTCTAGGTCCTTTAAATAACACAGTAACAAATGAAATTTTACATCAGATTATAGGCACACATGCTTCAAATTTAGGATGTGAACAGGCAAAGGTTAAGGCGATACCTTCAGATCTATTGATAAAGAGGTATATGCAGTTAGAGATGTAGACCACTGTAGAATTACAGCTATTTCCCTCTTCCTGCACACATTCCTACACACAGTGCATAAAATTTACATGCGTATACCTTTTGTATATAGAAATATCTCTCAAAGCAGTCCAGGAGGGAAATTAGCACTATTTCATTATAGTCTTAATTCAAGTTTTCATTTAATTTGTTTCTCCCCTGTTTACCCTCAAACAGGAAGAAAGCTTTGAACCTTCAGCACCATGAATAGACTTCCATGATGTAATGTGCAGGATCAACTCAATTCCTTGGGAAATTTTCAGGAAAAAGGTGCATCAAATAGGACAGGAGATCTGAGCAAGCTAGCTTACCTATGGAGCCTACCTTCACTTTCTCCAAATCAGTGGTCATAGATGGTACCTTGGGTATTAGCTCTAGACTGCAGCAAATAAAGGAAATAAAGCCTATTGTAAAAGCTGAATAAATGTCTTACAAGGAATAGTATCAGGTTACCTACATATAGCATGTCTCTGTATTACAGTTATGGCGTAGTATATTTACCCTTATTAGATGGTTCAAGGTTAAATCCGAAAGTTAATGTCTGTTTCTATTTGATATCAAGCTACTTAAACTGGTCTGTCCAAGGAACACTTCAAGAAACATGGAAATGCAGCTATGAGCTGATCACTAATAAGAAACTCTACCTTCCTTAAACACTCGATTTAATTTCCTCAAGCATAGCTGTTTTGGCAAAGGACACAGCATTTCCTAGTATGGTGGCATAAAGCACACATGATCAGACAAATAGTGTTAAAATTATGAATAAATGTGCTCAAGATTATTTTCCTTCTTTGCTTTCCCTTTACTTTAGCAAGTAAAATTAATTCAGCCACATGCTGAAATGTAAAGAATACTGGAATACTAACGTACTGGAAGAATGGCAGCACAGAAGCCTTTCTTTATGTGTGTGATGTTGCATCACCAGTGGATACTTCTTATCTCTGTTAGACACACAAAAAGGTTGTATTGCCCCATAACTGTATCTATATCTGCTCAGCTGGAAGCTTTTCAAGTGAGATAATAAAGACATACAGAATCAAAGCATTCATCTGTGCTAAAGACAATGCTTTAATTATCAAGGAGAGATATTACAAACAAAATAGATGTCTAGGACAGGATTGGACACTATAAACCATTTTAATTTCATTTCTAGGCAAAGCTACACAGAGCTAAGATTCAATATTATTCAAAATGAAATTGCATGTAATGTTCTCTTTTACTTGCTGTCTACAAAGCACCAAATTGTAAAATTTAAGTAACAACAATGAATCTTTTTTTTTAATGGTATCTGTAACCGTACTAAGAAATTCAACCCCCAATATTAGCTTAAATAAATTTAGACTTTCAATAAGGAAATGACTGCTACACAGAACAAATAATAGCAGCGAGTTCAAACATCAGCCTTAGGGTAACTTATTTCTCGGAAAAGTAGTTTAAGCTGAAATTTCAATTTCCTTGCTTATTTTATCAGATAGCTTTTTACTACAACACTTCAGTGCTCTGTGGAATACTTTTTCACAGTAAAGGATTGCTAGATCAGGCCTATGTTTAACACTCACACTTTTCAAGATGCGTATTTATCAAAATAAATGTTGCAATAGAATCTATTTGCAAACTTTAGTAAACAATTCTGGAGGGAAGGAAAGTACGTGCAAAACCACATACCTAAAAAGAAGTCAGCAAGGCCAGTAAGAAATATTTTAAACTGATTATCAAATGAGATTCTGAAAATTGTAAATTGGCTTCACCCATTATTTTTATGTGCAGTAATAAAGCATGTGCTAGTGCTATACAGGCAATTAATACAGCAGCACTGACTTGTGAGAATTTCTTCATGCAAGCAGGTCTACGCTTTTTTCTTTAGTACTTAACCTACACTTTTCCAAAGGTTTACTTTCTTCTTCCTATTGAGGAACTTCAGTTTTCACAATTTATCCTTCCAGCAAAATAATAATAATAATAAAAAAAAAACCAAACTGCTTTCATCATAGAAGGAGTTCTACAGTTATTTCTCCCTTTAAGCATTACTTTTTGGCTACATGTTCCTGAACAAAAGCATCACAGTAGGAATTGTTCTTTAAGTCACAATCTCAGCACTGAGAAGCAGTGGTTATAATCTGTGTGTTTTGGAGGCCTTTATTCTAACAGGCTCCATCAGCATTAAGCATTCATTCTTCTGCAAACTACACTATCCTGTTTTTCAAAGCTGAGATCAAGAGCAGTATAGCAGCCTGCTGTAGTGACTCACCATTTCCAGATATGTAGTTCTTCAGGGAAAAACATTAGAACCACTCTGTTTCTACCAAATAATGGACTTGCTCAATTTCAATTAAAATGTTGTGCTTGCTATAAGGGTACTACAGATCTATTAAAAATTCTTAAAGAACAGATAATTATCTATTAAAAAATACACAATTTTGAAATCATTTCTACAGATACCTATCATATTTCTATTGAACTTTATAGGTCAAATCCTTATTATGAAATCCCACTGTGGTCTTGTGTTCTAGGCAATAAAGCATAATTCATACCATGTGAAGTTTTGTGTTTATTGGCTTAAGAGAAACAGAACTGCTTATAGAAATCTTTAACGTGGCTTTTGCATCTTTCCTCCTACTGTCCCAATGGGCTGCTAAATTATGGTGCACTGAAAAAAAAACCCATGACGTGCACAAATTTTTTAGCCATTCACCATCCCAAGTGTTCATAATGATGTTGCTTTTTGATCCTTCAATGTCAGCTCTTCCTATCACTGTGAAACAGAATTCGCCAAGCGTTGGGTTGTTCACCCACTAATAGGGAACATGAGCTGGGATTAGACCATCACGAGACAGGTTAGTTTTACCCTACTGATGATGTGTTGTTGCAATTTTCTGCTCTGCTACGTACAAACCCCTAACCCAGAATCAGGTCATTTCCCAGTCATCTTCTGGGCTGGCCAGTTTTGCCCAGTCATTGCCAGTACCAGGCTTTTTCCAGTGGCTGTTAAGCCACTTCTCTTGGGGCACCTTGTTGTGCTTTTTAAAACATACTCAAATTTTTTAACATTACCTCTTCAGAACACATGGGTGAATTGTAACCTCCTTCTCCCTTTAACAGAGGCAGCATTAGACTATCTATATCTTTACAATATATATCATAGTGCTGAATAACTGCCTAGATTCATTAGCCTAGCATCTTTCTGATGGGATGACAAAAAAGAAAAACAACACTTCTTTTTTGTTAAAAGTTATATCCATCCCTGCCAACAGCGGAAAAACTTAATCTGAATGATTTTGTCACATAATTTCTTCTAAGAAGGAGAAAAGATACAAACAGGTAAAAAAAAGGATATTTTCTGTCAAGAGCATAAACACCATTTCACATTTCCAAAAGTAACATGTGGTAGATAAAAACATACAAATTTTGAAAAAAATAAGATCATGTACAAAAAATAAATACTTCAGCACATTTTAGATCATGTGTGTGATAAAGCTGTTTTCCTAGACAGACAAAGTGTGAAATTCTTGTCATGGTTTCTAGTCTAAATAATTTCAGTAGGTCACTATTCAGCATGTAGCCTGAAGCAGAACTCTCACTGAAGTGCTTACCATGTTCTGTGACACAGAGAATGTTTCCTCTTGTCCAGCATTTTCCCCTGATGAAGCAAAAGATTAATAGGATTAGATACCTTTCCTTGGATCAGTTTGGCAGTTTTTCAACCTTTTTGCAGCTTGTGAACATTTTACTGTTTTTCAAACATTTCCCCTTTGATTATTCCACCTTTGATCGGCTTTCTGACTCCCGGTGTCCCTCCCCCTTCTTTGCCCCTTTAATGAATGACATTGCTTTGAAAGCACCTGAAGACATTTTGGATGTTGTGTGTCACATTGGCTTCTGCTTGAGGGCAAGAGATTAAATACCCACTGAAGTGACAGCTCTCTCTCTCTGTAAAAAACATTTTTAACAGAGTTCTCTCTCAGATACACCTATTTTTTGCATACTCCTGCTTTCTTCCTATGTCATTTCTATTTCCCGGTTAATGCATGTATGCTTGTGAGAATTCATTTTCATAATGGGATGCTAGGGCACCAGCAATTAAAGAGAAAATGTAACATTTTGCTTTCATTTGCTTTCATTTACAAAGGATATAACAATTTTATTGACTACAAAGAAACTTCCTCATTAAGACTACAGAAGAGGTGAAAATTTCTCTGGACTGTGCTTCTGGAGACTGAAGATACGTGAGCCAGCTCCTGCCCATCAGTCTTACAGCTGTGTGAGCGCAGCACCATAGCTTGAGTGATATCTCTTTTCCTGGAAGCAAAGGCAGAGGTAATGCCCATGTACACAGACATGCATTGAAGGTCCCTAACTTCTGACCTGGAACAGACTCGCTGAGTCATAACTGCCGCAAAATAAGGAGGCATGGACTCCAGACTTAACCATAGATGTACTGTGCATATCTGGATGTACACAACCATTAATCCAGGTTCCTCTTGATAGTATGCCTGCATCATGTATGTACAGTGTGTGTCCTGCAGTCCTGGGTAACCTGAACCTTCACCAGTCCAGTCTGCAAACATTTGTGGACATCTGAACTAAATTCCAAAATGTCTGGATCAAGCCCAGACCTCTGGCAGCACTAACTAAGTAGCCTTGCCAGTGTTTAACTGTAGTTCATACTCCTATTTCCATGCATGCACAACGACAGGATGATTTTAGGCATTTCCATTACACAGATTTTGTACAGGTCGTGAAGGTATTCAGATGAAAGGTGCTGTGCCATGCAGTGCTTCACACAGTGTGAGTGCTGTACAAATAACAATTAAAAATATGTTCTTGCTTCGTTTGGCCATGCTGTTGTCTATCTGAATTGGGTTTACTTAGAAGAGCTAATTGCCTTTATGCATGGGAGCACATACATACACATTTATAAAACGCAAGTAATTAAAACTGTCTTCCTTCCTTTTGTCCTTTCTGCCAACATACTGTGCGCTTCTGTGAGATCAATGGTACAGATGAGCCTGTTTCTCTGATTGTCAATTCTCTGCTATTGTACGTGAATCATAATGCCGTTTTGACCTTGTGTCTCTTGTGTTTTGTCTTTGCTGTACCAGTAAAGATAGGCTGTGGGCAAGTCCCAGAGCAAGGAAGTCTAGGATCTTTCTGGAGATAGTCTCCTTCTCATGCTGGTGGACTACTGTCTGCAAGAAGAGCTGAGGTCCCCACGAACTTTAGGTGGCTTCCCCGGCTACAGACCAGAGTCCAGTTTCACACAGGCACTCTGACATCCATTTCCAATTCAAAATGAAAACAAAGTTTTAATATTCTCAGTAAAAAGATGGTTGAGGCCCAATTCCAGGGTCATTGTCTGGGGAGGCTGTCCAGCAACTGCAGGGAGCTCCACAAATCCCGGTCTTTCTCTGGACACCAGCTGCATTGGTTGGGCAGGGCAGAAACTGGGATCTCTGCTTTCCAGGCAAGCCGTGATCTCCCAGCAAACTGTTTTCCATGATGATTCTGTGCTTTTAAACCACCAAAGGTTCTTGGGTCAGCCTCAGACAAAAATCTCCTTGGTTAGACTATAGGTAGGTCTGACAATTAAGTCTGCATGCAACGAATAGGCAGTTGGTTACAACGAGAGGAAAAGAAACCTGCAGCAACTGGTTCCTGGTAGAAATACTCTAGTAACAGATAACCTAAAATTTTTCAAACCTTGTCTCTCTGTATTTCAAGTGACAGAGTGCAGCGCACGATGGGCAGTTTCCCTGTGTATTCCCACTGGCACCTGGTCAGTTGAATCAATCTTCATGCACACCATAGCCCCAGTAAATTTGGTTTCTGTAGTAAGATTTGCTTCCATAAGATTGAGTCAGCACCTTATTCCTGTTTGAATGATTTATTTCAGCAGTCTCTTAGGTGTATGTATTAGAGCTAGGGACCAAGAGGGCTTGCTGAATCTGTTGTTACATATTTTCTTTGCATCAGACATATATATGCAGCCGAATCTGACTGCAATTGGTGAGGTAGGAAACTGCTGCACTCTTACTTGCACATTGTGAGAAGGCATCACTTTCTGTCAGTCATGAAAGGTATGAAAAAATCAGATTTACAGATGAGGCCATTGGTCACACATGTGGAACCTTTTCTGCTACTTGGCTAGGCAGAAATAGCCAGTCTTTACCTCAGTTCCTTTATCTTCATTTGCACAAATAGTAGCCATTAACCAAGGAGTGAATTCAATCAGCTTGTCTCCAATGGGAGATAAAGGTGAAACCATCTGCTAGTTCTTAAAAGCAATGAGGCAAATTATATTACAGAGTGATTTGGTTACTGTTGCCCTTGTTTCAGCTCACACATTGAAAGCTTTCTCTTCTGAGAAGTCTTGCCTAAGGTCCAAAATGAGACTGGTATGTCCAATGCACTGTTTCTGAATATCAGGGGGGAAAACCATGGAACTACTGGAATTTGCTATTCAAAAGTGGTATACCAGCCATTCAGGTCAGCATTAACATATACAGATAGGGTCCCCAGAAGAGTCTTACAATGTCTTTATTTTCTTTAGGACTTTTTTCCCCTGTTATTGTCCCATCTTGTTTGTATGCCAATTTTCCAGGAATATAGAAAGGTTTTTTAATTAAAAATTAACATGAAAATTGCACATGAAATTCTGACTGAATTCTATTACAAAAATCACAGTATAGCCAATGTTATGTATAACAGTATTTAGACATCTTCACTGCATTCATCATAGCTAGCTATATTTCAAATAAACCCACGTGTTAATGCTAACTCAAACTCCCCGATATTAATACTGGCATCAGAATGAACACCCTTATTAACTCTGAATTTTGAAATAGTCCAGAGAGGTCTGGATTTCATTATTGCAACAGTAAATATATGCACATAGCCATGGGTACTCTGAATTCTCATTAAAATCTTCACATTCCTTTCCAAGTCACACCCCAAATGTTGTTCATCCATGAAATGGATGTTCATCCAACATTTTCTGACTATGGTAGATATACAACATCTGTGTAGTGTATCTATTATATACACGATACATACATACCTTATACTACAATACGGTATATACAACACCTTCAATTACTCTTAGGAAGATCTGATAATTAAAGTTTATCGAATTGGAAATCATGCAAAAAATCACATTATCATTCACATCCTCATTCAATAGCAGGCTAGAGAAGCTGGAGTTGAAGTGATGTAGTTACTTGAATGTCAAGAGGTATACAATTCTTTCTGCTCATTAATGTGAAATAAAAATTTCAAATTATTCTTCACAAACTTACTGCCCGAAACTGCAAGTTATTAAGTAGTTTGGCAGTTGCTGGCTGCATGGAATGGGAAGGGCTGGGGGGTACAAGTAGATGGGCTATACTAAAGATAAATGTTTGGGCATAGATTCCCTAAGCAAGAATTACTCACACTTGAGAGAACTGGAAATCTGAATGTGCTGCAAGGACTTGAAAGCTGCAACCTTGTCCTGCTAAAACACTCTGACACAACCTGAACAGTGAGCACATTGCTGGTGCTAAAGTGGCTTCTGCTTATAACTACAAACTCCTTTCTCTTCTAGGATTTTTTCAGTGGTAGATAAGGTTAAGCCTAAGATCAAGAATTTCATTTGTTTCACTCTCCCTGTCAAACTCAGGGGGAAAACAAAAAATGCTTTTGTAATAAACTCACCGAACAGAACAGCTGTTCACTCTGTTTTCTGAGTGAGATGGTTGTGTTAGATCATGATCAATTTTTATTTCTCACAGTGACACTACTGTGGTAGGAAGCATTATTGCCTATGTGGAAATTCTGTCTTAGCAATAGCAGCAAAGAAATGCATTTCAAATTCCTGCCCACTACCTCTATTGTATTGTTATGTTCAGATTTATGGGAACTGTTTGAACTTCTGTAACAGTAATTAGCTGGAAGTCTTGGGTGGTGGGGGTGGTGGAGTGTCTTCCTCTGCTTCCTTTTCAATGTATGCATGATATAAGTAATTACTGTTTTGGGTCAACCTCTCTTGAGAACACATTTTACTCTGAACTTCATTTAAATTTTACACCATACTATTTTCTTTTTCTCCATCTTCACCAGTTCAGAGGTTAAAAAATAATAAAAATCTACTGAAAAAAAGACAGAATTAACTTAAGCAGCTTAAGAAGTTATTTGATAGTAATGGAACATTTCCATCATTTTTTCTGAATCAAGGGAAAATAACGCAGTTGCATTTATTAGACTGAGTCAACTCTTACTGGGATTTTAAATAACATAGAAATGCCTATACAAATTTAAAAAATGAAAACTGCAATTTTATTCATGGGAGGACAATCTCTTGGGTAAAGACTTAAGTAGTTTGAGGGGTGGAGCTTACAGAATAAAAAAATAAAAATTCAGGTCCAAAATAAGCATCTTCTGTAATAAAAAGTAAAATGACATGTGTTTTATAGCCAAAAATATGGATCCAATACAATGTTGGCAAAATGTTAAATGTCTATAAAATATGGGAGGTAGAATACACTTGTAATTTAAATACAGATTAACAAAGGTCCCAAGTTTTGTATTTTTACAGAGCAATTTGATATTTCCAATAATCAAAGCAGATTGCTCACAGCAGTGTCTCAATCCAAGCAAAAAAATTACCATTTCACTGAAGAAGACACCAAATGGCTTTGTTTTGTTTTCCTTCCTTTTTTTTTTTTTTTTTTTTTTTCAATTTATCAGGAATGATGGGCAAAAAAAAGGAGGCACACATGTAATGCTGGGTGGGTGAAAAAATGGCCAAGAATAAAGTTTCAGTCATTCAAAACAATGATATCAGAGGAAATTAATTTTATGCAGAGCAAGAATTCAACACATGTGGCCACTAAGAATACATAAAGGAGTGAATGTATATTTTAAGATTCCAGGGTAGCACATTTTAGAAGGCAAATTAATCACTCTACCCCAAGGGATGAATTAGGTGCTTAATAATCTTAGCAGTCTTTGACTACATGGTGCATGTAGGGCACAAAAATACTGATAATGTCTATGGAGCCAGAACTCTCTTAAGGTTTCAAGTTTAAATAAACCATTCAGGCAATCATCTGTAGGGAAAAAAAAAAAAAAAAAAAAAAAAAAAAAGGCTTGAGTTATAATGGAGCATTACATTAGCATATCTGGCTGATGTTGCAGCAATATCAAATATCTTTCAAGCACTGCTGTCTGGAATAGTTTTGCCTCCCTCACTAATATAAAAAAAAAAACCAAAGTTGAACCAAAATACTTCATTAAGTTCTGCAATCTTTCATTCTCACTGACAAATATTTGTCTTGCATTGTGTGCTGTTGTGCCATAAAGGTTATGGATCACCTGTAAAGACATGGAGTGTAGCAAGGGACTAATGTTTCTCATTCTGCATTTGTGGTACAGTTCCTGTACGTGAATGGATTCTAAGTTCAGATTTTTCCATATATAAGAAACTCGACATATTATTAATTCATTTTTAGCTAGTGTTTATAACATGTACTTTTAATAATTTCAGACCTTTTTTAACATGCAGGTTCCATTACAAGTATTTTGGTTGTTGAAAGGGAATTGTGAGATCACAATTATAGAGGAAATACTTCTAAGAAAAGTTGTGTTAAAGGATACTCTCTTCATATTTTACACCTAACTTTTTTATTTTAGCTAAACAATACATTTCCACTTTCCTACCTTGCTTCTGAAGTTTATGTACTTATGTACTTATGCCATTTTTTAAATCCGATTATATTCCCCAGCGCCCACAGAATGGAGACTTAAGCTCCATTTAATACATCTAAACCCATGGCTCTACTAAATTCCATTGTCACCAGTATTTTGTTTTACAGCTACTTCGGGCAAGGTTAGTAGAGAAGAAAACAGAAAAATAGCAATCCTGGCTTCCACCTGGAGACCACACATGAGCCCTCTGTCTGTGCTTATGATACATCTTTACCTGCCAAAGATTTAATGAACACTCCCAAACTCATAGGCTACCGGGCTAGCTCAGAAGTGCTTAAGGAGTCAAAATATCACATTTAGGCATTCTGGAGTTGTCTGTAATAAATAATCAAGTAATTTCAAACATCTGTGAGGAACTCAGAGAGCCATGATGAAAACACTGGGTTACGGCTGTTTAAACAGTACCCTAAATTAATGCCAATAGAAACTGAGTTGTCATAGACCCATGGGACCAAACAGGACATCAAAAAGGCAGCTAATCATTTCTGATACAAAAATGTAGGATTAGTTATGCATGTATTCCCAACAAAATTTCTCAAATTGTCACACCATTATCTTTTTATCTTTCTTCATTACAAAAATCTAAAACCAGGGGACAATAATCTTACTGTTACAATTCAGAATAAAACCTTGGTCTAAATTTTTGAGACAGCAACAGTCTGATTCACTCTACAGGGAAGAAATGTTTCCCCTTTCTGTCAAACAGCTGCCACAAAGTCAGTTTGCAGAAGCTTTGCATAAACTTAAGGAAACATCACTTAAATGTAAATGAAGGCTCAAAGCGAAGATGTGGTGAGGTGAACAAAATATTTTGAAGCAGCAGATCTTTGCTGGAATCATACACCACTCAAGCAGTATTCTCTTCCAACTTCTCAACTACATCTCCAAGCAGCAGCGACCTATTGCTTGAATAAACAAACAGAATTTCTCCTCTGTACAAGAGTGTTTTTAAAATGTGACAAGGTAAGAGCTATGTGAGATAGAATAATTCTTAAAGTTAATCCTTAGCAATTTATATCAGAAAATCATTATTCAATCCACTGTTCATCAAAATGTACTCATGATATATACAAAGAAACGCTAAAACAGGTGTTTTCACATATTTGAATGCTATATAGATAAAAATTTACTAATTAATTTTCCTGAAATGGCAATACTTAATACATTACTGAATACATTACTACAACTGCCTATCCAGAGTAACTTCGGGTGAGATTCATTACAAAGGTAAATCCAACCCAGTCACTTCAGGCTTTTTCTAAAGACAGTAAATCAACAGATACCTCTTTTGGTAATGAAAGAAAACCATCTCATTCTGAAACAGTCATCTAAGATCCATCCTCAGAGTGGTTCATTTGATCTGCTTCTCTCCAAGCACCATATAGAGAGCCCACCATGATTTGTTCACATTTAGACACACGTTTAAATGCCTAAAGTAATAGCAGAAGCGATCTAAGTGACTGAGTAGGTAACTTAGCAGCTGTGCCTGCAGCTGACCAACATCTTCTTGGGAGGACAACTCAGTGCAGCCTTCCAGCATTCACAATTTCTGAGTCAGGCAGGCCCCAAGACTCATGTCAGGGGCTTAATCATCAGGAGATGATAGAGATACCCTTTAAGATGATGAAGTCAACAAGTCTATCAGTACTGTATCATTGGAGTCTGCCAACCCCCTCGTCTTTTAGGTGAGTACATGTACTATCAAGAAGAATGAGTTTTTCTGGTGTAGATTTTTTTGTAGGACTGCCTCCTATATAATGATAGAGAATAGCTACCGTCACTCTAAAATTGAACTGTTGTTGATGCAGTCAGAAGTTTACCATTTGTAAACTGAACAGCCTGTTGCATTTTAACACTAATTGAAGTCCATCTCCTGCTGAAAGCCAGGCATTTTCATTGCAGGACAGCAGTGGTAATAGAAAAAGGGATTATTATTTTTTTTGTTATATCAAAAAAAGTCATTTGGCTGTCAGAAAAACAAAATATCAGAAAGCTACCTGTTGTGTTGTTACAATATATGCTATTTGAATGTTTTAAAATGACAAAAATATGAAATTGTAATGTTAACATAGACAAAATTTCTAGTGTCCGACATTTCAGTTGCTATACAAAGAATTGTAATTGATTTTACATTATTCCTAAGTAGTTTCGTTTATGAGGATCTATGTCTGAATATAATCCACAAAAAACTTTATTAAATTAATTATGAAGGAAAGCAACTTGACAAAGAAGCATAATAACATTCTCATTTTATGTCACTTATCTAGTAAATGAAATAGATGTGTCACAAAACAAACTTTATAAGGTCTATCCTTCTAAAAATTAATACTAAACATGAGAAGGGAAAAAAATGGACAAGGCAGACAGCATCCAAGTTGACAATAACTAATGAGATCAATAGAAATTCTCATAAGTATAAAGTACATCCCAGTCAATTATTTGAAAATCCTTTTGATTTGTGTTACCTATTATTTCAATTTAGTACATAAGGTCCTGATGCTCCCAGGACTTAAATTTGCAAGCACTTCCCTGTGTGCAGCATTGTGACTGAAGCCCTGTATGCATGCATTTACAGGATTGCAGCCTTCTGAGGATGGCTTCTGGCAGAACCTAGTTGCACTAAGATGCACTTAATGCTTGAGGATTCCTCATTTACTTGTTGCTGAACTTTTGAGAAGAAATAAGTTACGATACGTATCAGTATAAGAGACCCCAGAACGAAAATCACTTGAATGACTGTCTTCACTGAAAACAAAACAAAAAGCCTTTTAATAAGTATTTGGGAAGTTTCTTGTCCCCAAATAGCACAAGTGAAATTAAACAATCCTCCCAAGAAAAGATCTGCCGTCACAGGAATCTTTGTATTACTGCATAGGCTCTGTGAGCCTTTTCAAGTGTGCAGCGAACAGATGGAGATTGTTACAAGCTTTTCAAACCAGTGTTTACTGCAAACTTTCAGGCAATCTGTCATGGTTTTTGTATTCCCAGGGACTTTTTAAGTTCTTGAAAAGGGACCAAAATCATAAATGGTCCTTACTAATCCATGTCTACCTAATTCACAAGCAAACTTTCATATTCAGTATCAAAAACATGTTTAAAAGGTGAAGGAAACTATATGATCTTCTCAAACACATCAAATCATTTTTGAAGATGGAGCTATACTCGTCGTTTTTAAAGAAAGCAGACATTGCAAAAAAAAGACTCGTTCTTCTTCTAGAGAGCAAGCCATATTTTTTCTTCCCATTAATGACAAGACTTGTTGAATACCACAGTAGAATAGTATGCAAAGCTACAAGCTTGGTTCTGTGCTCTTCAGTCAATGAGAGGGTTCTCAGAACCAGTGGAGACCTGCATTAGTTTCAAATTGTTCAAGCTAAGGAGCAAAAATCGTTGTGCCATTATTACCAATACACTCAGTTTACCTCTACCTAAGCTTTCCTACAGGGTTAAATTGTAGCTCCTCATCTACATATCAATGCAATTTTTCCCCTGACATTTTTCATAGTGACAAACAAGCAAGAAATTAAATACCTCCCTCAAAATACCTCCCTCAGAGGCACTCATGGAAGTGTATATTCTTCTAATCTTTGTTATTTCCTATAAATAACAACTGCTACACTCTTTTTTTCTTTTTTTTTTTTTAATAATATTAAAACATCCCTTCAGAAATTATATCACTTCAATTTTCAGCTTTTATACAGTCAGGTCATGAGTCAAAAGAATTGAAAAATATGGTGTGATCACTTATAAATTTGTCTTCCAAATTTCATAAAAAGGAGCAAAATATAGCTTAAATTTATGTTAAGATGACAGTTTCAAATTGCCTGAATTCTTTTTCTCCAAATGATTTCACTAATGAGTCACTACATCTGTCAGCACACAGTGCCAGTTGTAAATTGCTGACAGGCAACAACGACAATTCGAGAGGATTCTGTCAAAGTATTTCCTACCCCTGATAACATCATCATTGATATCCCAAATTGTCTCTTGTACCTGAACGGAGAAAACGGTCACCAGATTAATATTTTCATTTGTTTAACCAGCAACCATCTAATGGCTAAGGGTACCCTGACATTTAAAAAATCACAATCAGTGGATCATAACCCATAAAAACAACCAAAGTGCCCACAGCGCACTTGAGGCCAGTCCCTTCAAATGACAGAATGGTTTGACAAATGAAAGCAAAAACTGCCAATCTTGAAACCCACAATAATGTGTTATTAGCATGTGTATCACATACACTCTAAAATATGTTTATGTGCTTACAGTCTTTACTATAAGTTACATAGTACCTCACAGCTTGGAGATCCTTCAGGTGTTTTATTTATTCATATTTACATGATCATTTAAAAAAACCAGCCTACTTCTTTTTTCCATCACACTCTATCTTATGCCCAAGGACAACCCAATCTGGTTTGTGAAGCTGCAAAACAAAAGTAGAGCCAGCTCACACACTGAGCAGGTGATGAAAGTCAAACTTCCTCATCAATTATTTCTAATGCTCATGGGGATACAGTGGGCTTTGTTGCCAGTGACAGAATGTCATCTGGGCAAATCTGTCCTACTGGCCCAAGGGTAAACTCCCTGTAATAGCCAAGCAACCAAAAACATAAGGAAACAGCATGTGTGGTCTTGACAGTCTTTCAATTCACCAGTCCCAAAAGGCTATGATTGACTACACAAAATCTTTGAAATTTCCCAGGTAATTCAATATGAGTGATGCAGCCCTGCCTCAGAAATCATACCGATTCATCCTGGGAAACAGCTAAAAGATATTCAGAGCTCACTCGCGCTGGGGCAGAACAGCAACAGGACATGGACCAGTGATAACTGCCCAGCAAGCCCTGCAGAGCTCGCTTCAGAGATTTTGCTTTTCCATGGGATCAATAAAAATCACTAATAATGCATTAGGTTATACAGTAAATTGATAGGATTCATATTTTAATGTACAGATTTTACAGGTCTAGTAGCAATAATCCATCTAGCACGTAAAAGGCAGGGAAAAGCTTGGCAACTGCTAGTATTTTAGTTGGCATTGCACTGTTAAGGGGGTTTTAAACTTCAGTGAAAATACATTGTTACCCGAAGCATGTGAACCTATTCAGAAATCATTTCAAAAGTCAACCATCTGTAGATTTTGCAGCTATGAGAACACCACAGGCAGCTGAGGATTTCTATTGCTTGATAATATGCAGCATGATAAATTTCAAATGCATACTTGTTTTCCAAATGATAGAAGTACAGATAAGGTTAAGGCTATCAAATGTCTGATGCCCCATAAAGTTATTACAGCCATTTGGTTACCAAAGAGTCATTCCTGAACCCTAGGAGCTGAGGTCCACAAAATGATCAGGTACCTGACCACATAAAATCTTCTCCCCAGCTGCCTCACAGTGTCCGCATGAAATGGTCCAGCTAAAGCTATGTCTGTAGGCTGGTAACACTGCAGAGCGGCTGCAGAAGCTCCCCTGTGACTGCCCATGCTGGCAGAAGCAGCAGAGCATTCCTGTGCCTGCAGGCACTCAGCACAAAAGACAGAAAGTACAATGCATACAGAGGGCTTCAGCCAGGCCGTCTTGGAGAAAAAATAGGCGTTACACACATGCCTATCCACTGCTGCATGTGTATCTGTAATTCATGGAGCAACAGATACCCCTAGCTGTATTTCAGATGCTGACCATTTCTAATGAGCATCTTTTTAGGGATTGTGGCGTTTGTTCATCTAAGTTATGCATTTATTACAAAACCCTTTCTGATGCTATCTATTTACCACGTAATAGTCAGAAAGAATCTACCTATCTGCTCCACAGAACAGCAGCAGGGGAGTATTGTAATGAATATTTAAGACTTAGGCATTGACAAAAAAATGGATATGGTGTGGATATAATCTAATGTATATTTTTAACACATTAATACAAAGGCATCTGGTTCTGGCCATCTATTAAGGGTTCAGTAAAGAAGAAAAACAATCACCTTTCAATTTACTGCATGACTGTAGTCTTATGCTCTTTCATCATTCTAAAGCTTAGGCTTTGTTTTCAAGCACCACATGATGACTCATGGAAAGAGAGTGCCCACAAAAGGCCCACAGAGAAGTTATACATGATGTTTTCTACTAGCTGTTTAGGAGCACCAGAACCCTAGCCCTGCAAAAAGAGTCTCCACCAAAACCTAGTAGAATCATCTGCATTGGTCCAACTTTGAAACTGTTTATTCAACAAAAACAATGCCCTATTTCTGCCTAAAGAAAAGAAATATGGGAATACAACAGCAGATCTCATACATAAACTTCCCATGCACACAATTTTTGCAGCAAAGATTATGTCTAGGAAAGGATAAAGCTGATCGGGAATCACTATACTTGAAAATTGCTCAAAAAAAGCACAATCCTCAGAAAAAAAACCACAAGCAGATAATGAGGCTTTTAGGCTTTTAACACTAATACAGTCATACTGAGCCATTTTACTCACATCATATGTTTGTATCCTCCTTCAGCTAAGATGTGAACCCTCTTTAAGAAGTCTTCTTAGATATTTAGATATTTATTTATTTATTTTCTACATTCCCCTTATCTGTTCTCATTCAATTCCACAATAGCTGAAATTTCTTGACTCATTTACTATTTATCAGAATAAATCAATTTGTTATCTCTTTGATGAGGCTTTATATTTACTCTACTGTTTTAGAGTTAAATAAATACACCAGTTTTTTCTCTGTAAAGAGATTTCAACATTACAATTAAGGTCAGAATGTAAATAAAGAAATTGATTAAATGTCAGCTTACCTAGATTAGCTACATCTGAAAGGATTCTTAAGACATTGACAAAATATTTTTATGCAACCTAAAAATAAATAAAAGTAACACCTTTGGTAGAATGGGAAGAAAAACTACAGCATATGAGGTTTAAACTGAAATAATAATTTTATTTACAAATATAAAGTAAAGAAAAGGGATGTTCAGAAAAGCTGGATAGCTGGAAAGTAAAAAGAATCCATTTACAAAACTCAAAAATTTAAACTATTCAGTTGGGTTTGACACAAAATAATTCTCCTTATGACAAAACCATCTTTCCTTTACATTATTTTCCTAAACAAAAGAGAGCCCTGAAGTACAACAAAATCAAATGCTGCAGAATATAATTTGTGATGCAGTGTAGTAAGACAGGTCCTTTTGAGTGCAAATTTCACGGACTCTAATTTGGATCACACCTCTGTTTTAAGAGTACATTATCTACAGGATAGAAGATAAGTCACCTTGTACATTTGTCTCTATGCTGAAAGAATAGGTCCATTAGAAACCCCCTCTATTTAAGCACCACCATGAGAGAAGAAAGAGGTGGTTAACAAAGGCAGTTGGCAGATCTATGGCATTTTCAAAATTGCACAGGTCATGAGAAACAGGAAAAGGACACCTGACTTGTTTTCCAAACAAGACTCTGTTTTGTCTTAATTCCACTTACAGCTACAAAAAATATATAGTTTTTTAGCAAAAATACCTTCCATAGTTCATACCAAGCATTGCTTAGATGGAATGAGTAAACCACAGCCAGGTCACTGGGCAACAGAGCTGTTTATGAATGCAGGAAGAACTGGAAGGGACCATGAAGGATTATCTACTCCACACCCATCAACACTCTAAAAAAACAAAACTAATTGATGCATGGTTGGGTTTTTTTTGTATATGCATATGTATATTAATGTTGTTTGCTTGGAATTTTTACCAATGTCTGGAAGACAGAGCTCAGCTGATCACACGTGCAGGAAAAACAACCAAGCACACTTTTAATTAGTCGAAATATGGGAACAATAACTAACCAGGTTCTCTATTTCCCTGGCAAGGACACTTGAATTCATGCAACCACTTTCAGAGAGAGGCTTTTTTTGGTAATAGGGTTTCCGAAAGAGTAAAACTCAATCAGATATCTTTATTTTACAAAACTGAGCATAAACACCCTTGACAGTAACATGATAGGACTAGTCAGTTAGCCCTGTGATACTAATCTGAGCAGCTAAAAGTCCTCCAGGGTAAACCCACTGAAAGTAAAACTATTCAGGTTCCAACTACTCCTTTAAAACAGCTATCGCTTACAGGTATCTAAATAATTACACCTGTTTCTGTCTCTTCCATCTGCTTAGAATAGATATTGGCTCAACGGTATATGTCAGATAACAAAGTCAATCAAATGAACATTATTAAGCATTCTTATAAACCATTTCATTTTTCTTCTTTACACTGTGGAAAGGAAAAAGAAAACAAAAGAAACTTGGCAACGGTCACAACAACTTATATGACAATATTTTTAGAACAGAAGTATTTAGCATTGAACTGCATTAGAAAAGTAAAGTCAGTCAGAGATTTGTGCTAATACATGACAGAAAAATGTGCACCATGACCTTACAAGAAGGAAAGTGCCCCAAAAGGGGTAGTTTTCCATTAAGTTTAGAACTTAATCCATGAATGTGCTACTTATCTGTCCATGTAGTTCCTAAGAAGATACTCCCACTGGGACTTGTTAAACATGTTAAAATTATTTGTGTAAATTACGGCCGCAAAATCAGGCTCTTGGGGAGCAATACAGTACTGATTGCTGTTAGTACAGCTTTTGACATGATGAAAGGGGAAAAAAAAATAACCCTTCCAAATAAGGACATAAATAAAGATCTAATGAAGAAGACTTTTTCCTGAATCCTGAGTCAGGGGCTTTCAGCTGCTGCACATAAAGGAAGCAGCCAGGGACAGCCTTAACCCAGCAGACACACGTGAACAGCACGTGATTCCCCCAGAAGTACCCCATTTGAGGTTCACACCACAGATGTAACTCACAGCACTGTTTTCCAGCAGCAGACTTTGCCTGTCCACTCCTTGACTCAACCATCTCAAGGTAGTTCTCACCGACCTGCCACTCAGGATTGCTCCCTACAGGAGGTGCTTCACAGTTTCGGTCCCCTCACTTCAAGAGGGACATAGAGGTGCTGGAGAGTGTCCAAAGAAGGGCAAAGGAGATGGTGAAGGGTCTGGAGCACAAGTCTGATGAGGAGCAGCTAAGGGAACTGGGGTTGTTTAGCCTGGAAAGGAGAAGACTCAGGGGGGACCTTATTGCTCTCTACACCTACCTGGAAGGAGGCTGTAGACAGCTGGGGTCGATCTCTTCTCCCAGACAACTAGTGACGGGACAAGAGGAAACAGCCTCAAGTTATGCCATGGGTAGATTAGACTGGATATTAGGAAAAATCTCTTCATTGAAAGGGTGACCAAGCATTGGAACAGGCTGTCCAGTGAGATGGTGGAATCACCATCCCTGAAGGCTGTTTAAAAAAATGTGTGGGTGTGGTGCTTAGGGACATGGTTTAGTGATGGACTCGGCAGTCCTGGGTTAACGGTTGGACTTCATCTCAAAAGTCTTTTCCAACTTAAATGATTCTGTGATTACAGCTAAGCTGATCAAGCACAAGGGGATTCACCTCTCCTCTCAGCCCACCTACTTGGCCTCCCCCTCTCCTCTTGCACCTACACTGATTCTGCCGTGAGCTAGCTGAGAATCCCAAACCAACAGGAAAGGATATGCTTCGAGCTGGCTTTTTGGAGTGTTATTTTCTTGCTGGTTTAGCTCCCAGATTCAGCTATTTGGTCCCCAAGAGTTCAAAAGCAGAGACAAAGCAGCAAGTTCATTAGTTCAGTAATAGGTTTAGTTAGAGTGAACAGTAACAAGCAACCTGATCCTTCATCATGGGATTTGATGTGTTGTGTGGGTTTGCTGCAAACCAGACCATTAAAAAAGGATTCAGGATTGAAAACAGGAGGGGGTATGAGCTCTAGATAATATGACTCATACTTTTCAGAGAAAAAACTGTGTAAACAGTTGCATTGGCACAACAAAGGAGACAGTGATTTATGAGGAGCAAAAGAGAGGAAAGTAGTGACAAACAGAAGGGACCAGGACCTTCCTAAACTAGGTTTGCCATCAGAGAGATCATAATGTGAGGCTTCAATTAAATGTTTTTTCAAGTGTTATCTTTCCATTACTTATTACAAAAATGTCATATATAACATTCTCAGCCTTTTTATCAGGAGATTTCCCTCATGTTTGTGCATGCCCTACACATGCAGGTTAAGTCAAACACTGAGGATTTCCAGGGCAAATCTGTATGCACATAGCAGGTCTGACTGACTGTTATCTCCTTGTCTGTTAAAAATGCTTTTCTACATTTTTCTCTCCTTCCCCTTGTGCCCAAGGTGCTGAGAGCTAATAGCTTGCTGTCAGTGCCAGTGTTTTGCACAAGGGCATACTTCTGAGCTGATCAGTTAATAGCTAAGAGTGAATAGCAACAGAAATTTTCTACAGTTGCAGCACATTTTCTCCTACTCTCATCACCCTGGATGGAACTCAGTTCTGCAGCTTCCACTCCACTCTAAAGTTTCAACTACTATCAGGAAACAGAGGATTTTAGGATTAAGAACGTACCCCCACAGAAACATAAATAAGAATGGCATGAATATATGATACACTGTTTCTGAATCTGTTCTGTAGCTGTATCTCATTTATGCGTTTCACTGAGACCTAGTAACAGACTACTCTCCCACTGTCCACTCTCTTCTCTGAATCCCTGTATTTTCTCAGAGAAGAGTTAAACTGCACTTCAAGAAGTCCCTGACACCGGACAATCTGGGAGCTGGGACACTGGTTTACAGCATTAAGTGCACCCACCTGAAGCACAGACACAGTCATCAAGTATTAGTAGATCATAAGACTGTAAGTGGCCTGGTGCATTTTAAAACACTTCCTTGTGTACTCACCAGTTCCTACAAAAGAAGCAGAACTAAACCTAGTCTGTACTTGCATTGGAAATACAAGATCATAGCAATCTTCTTTCTTTTCTGAAGAAAATAAGCACAAGCTAAGCCTGTATTAGAAGGCAATGTCAAACATGAAGAGGATTTTTCTTTTGGATTACTCTTATATTAAGGCTGTTAGTGGAAATTACACCTGCAGAGGTGTCATCACAAGTGTTTAGCCCTGTTCCAATTTTGGTTATTAATTGCAGAATGTTCTAACCTACAGAGTCCTTCTATGACTTTTCCAGTCATTTAAGGGTTTTTCTTAATGTCCTGTATTACTTAAAATAATTCTGCTTTACAAAGTGTGAAGGGAAAAGATGTGAAGTCTCTATTTCAGTGTAGATGTGATTACTATGTGAGCTTCCAAAAAGGCTGTTATGTCTCTGAAACTTCACAATTATTTAGTAATTCATTTGTTAGCGGGGGGGGGGGGGGGGGGGGGGGATATTAATTTCTCACAATAAATCTATACAGATTTAAATAAAATAGGTCCCAGTCCTAACATTTGGTTTCCCTTAACACTTAAGCCCTTGTAAACAAGTTTTTCTAAATGCATCAGTTTCTAGCACCATCAGAAGGATGGGGTAAACTTTTTGAAAGAGCTGTAGAGGGAGATCCCCTCTATCTCTTTTGTGATGGGCTGGCTTCCTACACAGGGAATGTTCAGAGCGAGCAGGATCCCAACCCACCTCCTGCTGCCAAACCAAGACAGAGTACCCCTGTACCTCTTCACCACACACACACTCCTCCAAATTCAACCTAGCAAATTGACTCCTCTCTTGGAGATAAATGTCACAGAAATGCATCTGAATATGTCAGTTGCTTTCACATACTCTTATTCTCAGGTTATTACAGGCTGCTTCTGATTTTAATTTGGTTCTTTGCTGTTGTCCTAGGATTTCTCAGCCCCACCAGTACTCAACTCCCACTTCACAAGTTGTCAAATCATGTTCAAGCAATGAATAAGGCACAAAATCTCTGCAGAATTTTACATTATTATCATCATCATCATTATCAGATAGCTGAAAAATAATATACCCTTAGCTGTGCAAAAGACAATGAGACATAACACCTTGCATACTGCATAAGACTGGAAACACAAAAAGTAAGTAATCACTAAGAAATAACATAAATTGAAAGGGGGTCCCAAAAATCACACACCGCCATGACAGTCATTCCCCATATCATAAAAGTGATCACATTTGCTAGCTGTTCTGTTTCCCACATCATTCTGCTATATTTGTAATCACTGGCTTTTGGTTTATGTGATGAAGTACCACGAGACAGCCAACCGCCCCTCTCAGTCCTTCACTGACTGCAGCACTCACCCAAAGCCTCACTGAGCCCATCCAAAACAGTACACCAGCCAGAAAGTGATCCAGCATATAGAAAAAAGCTAAAGAGCTTTCTGGTAGATAAGTAAGCTGAAGCAGATGAACATCACAACTGACCAAAAAAAACCCCAAACAATGCAGGACCTAGCAAAAGGAGGTGGGAGGGAGTGAGACAATTTCTGTCTGTGGCATCAAACTGCCGCTTCAGTTTAGCCATCTCATGGGCCCACCAGGGGGTTGTTTCAGGTGCAGTTGACCCAATTTAATAGCGCCCTTCTGCCACATGGGAAGAGCTCCCTCCCTCCCTCCTCCCTTGCCTGCCTTTCCCAGATCCTCTTCCAGATAGCTCCCCCTCACTTGTGCTCACCAGGTTTTGATCAGTTGATCACAAAAACTAACAGAACAGAAAAAACCTTGTTTTTCTTATATTTTACCTACCCAAGTTCCTTTTTTGCCAGGTTGGTCAGTTGACGGGGGCCTGACAAGAGCCTGAACCAGCTCAGTACATACAGGAACATGTGTGGGTACATGCAGGTGGGCAGCGGCGGAGAAGCTGGGCCTCTCCCTCCCAGCAGGTGTGAGTGAGATCTGCCCTGTTGCCCTGAAAACCTACCATCAGTCAGGTGCCTTCTTGCCAAAATGACAACAGTGACCAGAAGTCAGCAGACTACTAACAGCATTTGTCACATAGTTCCAAATTCATCTTGGAATATCCTCCACACGTGTAGTACATACATTTTTGTTTAAGCACAGGAGACCTCAGCTCGTAACACTTATGGACAAAATGTCCATTTCAATGGATATGACAAGTCAAAGCTCTGCTTTTCAGATCAAGATGTATAGGAAGCAAAAGCACCTCTGAAGGCTCCTCTCTTGCTCTCTCGCACCGTGCAGGAATGTGTCGCGGGAACATATCTGCGGATAACTGAGCAGACCTAAAAGCTCACTGCTACCAGAAAAAACCTTTACCGCTCTCACACCTTCCAGTCTGCAGGGTCAGAAAATCATCTGTTACTTCATCTCACCAAACAGACAAAAGTATCTTCACATATTTCTAGGTTAGTCTGTTACAGTTTAATATTTTGTTTAAATTTTTATTGTTCTTTCCCAGGTTTGTTTTTTTTTTTTAAAATGTGTGTATATATATATAAATTTACATTTTTCATTTCAAAAGTAGAGATAATGCAATTCTAGAAATCTTGACACTGTTATTGGTAAATGTTGGATAGGCAGCACTTATCTCTTCTATTTTTTTATATAAATACACTGTTAAAGAAAGTGAAAATCTGTCTTTGTGTCTGATTTGGTTATACAAAGTAGTGTTTTCTAGTAAAAATGTTTTGTTGAACAATATCTGGCCCATTAGGTATACAGCCTATTAAGTCATTAGCTATTCTTCAGGGATTTGTCCTGGTCCTCCGCTCAAGCAGATACTTTAAGTGTCATTTTGTGTATGTGTGTTGCTTTGTAAGCTAAAAAAAAAAAAAAAATAAATAAAAAAATCAACCACCAGTTTTTAGGGCAGTGCTACGAGTCTAACACTTAAGTATCATTTTTTAAAGCATGAAGGTTATGTAAACACACAACAACTCATATGTCACACAAGTCCAATGTAACATGTCAGCTACTTACTACCCCAAAGCTTTGAAATTGGTAACAGCAATTATATACACTCATCACAAAGAACTGCTCTCCTTTAGCAACTGGTATCTTCTACAAGCAGGTACTTCACACTTTCCAGCAAAACCAGAAGCTTGCCTTCACCACTAACACTGGTTAGGGTCTGTCTATGAACATGTGACTAAATGTCATGTCATTGGCAGCCCTGTGTTTTGGGAGGACTTTATTTTTATGTTCATTTAACTACTTTCTTTGAGTCCGCTAATTTACAGTTATGTTCCCTCCAGATGGAAACATTTAATCTAATCTATGCCCCATTTTCTACACTGCTCATGATGGCTTTTAAGGCATTTGAGAGAGAGGAGGTGCGGAGAAGTGTTCTGGGAGAGTCTGTGAATGATTAAACTCTCTGCAACTCCAGAAGGAGCAGGGAGATATTTAACATGCTACTTATGCTTTTTATTACCAAGCAAACAGGAAAAATAAACTCCTTTCTTTTGCACTACTTTAGGTCCAGCAGTGCTCATAGGGAAGCCTTGTGAGCAGTGGCAGCAGGAGTAGGCTCAGTACCTGGTGCACTGGTTCTGCAGTGCTGTTTTGCCCTGCATCCCGCCAGCAAGACCAGAGCACAGACACTGAAACATCAGGGCTACCTGTCTTGTTTGTTGACTGTTGTCTTTGGGCTGTGGGTTTGTAGGTTAAAAAAAGAGGTGAAAATCATTGTCTCATCCATCAACAGCATTTTTAGGGAGAAAGGAGCCTGGGACAACCTGGGAGTGTGGGGAGGAAATTCCAAGATGCCAGTCCTGGCTTCAAGATGTTGGCCTAAATCCAGGTGAGACTGCACCTTTCTTCACTTATACCTGCTGCTGGTGAAATGTCAGTATGCTGCCTATTGTAAATCCCATTTTGAGGTGTCTATATCTCGCTAGGTGCTGCAGAGGTTCATAGGCATCTGCATCAGGTTTGCAGCCTGGGACTCTGGCTCCCCACCAAGGGCTAGATGCAGCAATGCTGAGTTTCCCTGTGTTCAACTGCTGGGGCACCTTGCTGGTCAAAAATTACTTTTAAAAAAATCACTGTTTTCAAAGCACAGATTTACGTGACTTCATTGTTAACATAATATATTACACCAGTCACACTCAAGAAAATCCATACTTTAAACTACCAGGATTCTATATGGAAGATTAAATCAATAGTTAAGAACTGAGGATTAAATGAGTCATTAACTGTTACTGCGGGCAGCCTCAGTCTCCACATCTCCGAGAAGACAGACTCTTGCTGGAAAGGGCATAGAGAAGTGCAGCTAGAATGACAGGAGGTGGAGCAGCTGTTTTGTGTGGAAAGGTTAAACAGGTTGGAGTTGGAGGAGAGATGCCTGAGGGGAGACAAGGGAAAGATTTACAAAATCCTGAAGAGGGCGTATAAAAGTGGGTGAAAAACTGTTATTCCCCAAATGCTGATACATAGGGAACTTCTACAAATGGCCACTTTGAGACTCAGGGCTCCTTCCCAAAACAGTCAACAGCTCAAGCCTGAAACCTGCTGTATTCAGAGTGAAAAGATGGGATCAGAGGTATGTAGCATCTCTGAAAAAAAAAACAAACCAACCAAAACATAAGTCAAGTTACAGTCAGATATCCAAAATATTATTTTTACTTTAAAACCCAATGTATAAAATAGACATCTTGCTTACTAAAAGCAATGCTGTGCTTTGATAACTAAGACATAATGCATGAATTTTGAACTAAGCATCATCCAAAAGAAAGATCATATGAGGCTAATGAGAAGTTCACAGTTTCTTGATGATTGCAAAAAAAGAAAGTAAGAAAACTGATCTAAGAAAAGGGCAAAAGGAAACCAGCCCCGCTAATTACTGATAGCTGCTCTTTTTTAAGCAGTGACATTTCTGCTCTTTCATTTTCTGATGGTTTTCACTTTGATCCTAACAAAGACAATCATCAGTATCCTAACCTGACAGGTAATGTGTTAAGCTGCGCATTTAGATTTTCTCCCTTCTGTTAGCTAAACCTTACATAAGCTAATTATATTGTCTATACCAGCATCAAACACGACATGGCCCATCACTTGGTGTGTTAGTGATTATATACACCAAACTATACTTTTAATAAGGACTGTGCTGTGAGGGTGTGTTGCCACTTTACTTGAACTGGTTTTGAGTAGGAACATATTGTAACTTGCAATAGAGGTGCTTTCTCAGGAGTATTACAGGAAGACACCTGTGTTGTGCTTCCTTTCCTAGTTACAAAAGGTCAACGAATTCACCATATATGTTTTTTCAGCTCTTGTCATCTTTTTTTGACTTCATGATTAAGTACCTTCTATGGTTCATTCTTTAAAGTCATTATACAAATAATAAATATAGGAGTTTGTCACTGTTTGATAAACCTGCTAAAATTCTCTTTGGTAAAATTGAAAACAGAGCACACTGTTCACAGGGAAAATATATTGACTTTCCATCCATACATGAAAACTTTATAATCGTTTCATTTTCAATTGCATTTCAGGCAATTTCAGTGTTAAAAATAAGTTTTCGAGCAAAGACAGAAGTACTGCAGGAACACAGAACAGGAAATTGAATGCTTCAGTAAAGAACTATTAAGGCTAAAGAGACATCCTTGATAGCATATTAGGGATAGTGATAGATGATGAACAGTCTTATATTCTTTACACATGGCATTTCTTTTCATAGTAAGAGAGTTCTAGGAATTAAAGCAATGTTTTAAAATGAAGCCACTTGACGTTTATAGTACTGGTTATTGTTAGTTTTCTGCATGAAGTACACGTAACATTTTAAAAGTGAAACTGAAGGTTAAAGTCTTTCAATAAGAGAAAGAGAGCATTTCTAAGAACATTTTAAACACTGAATGAAGAAAATCATTTTGGAAAAACTTTACCTGAACTTCTCTACTTGACTCAGTCTTGAAAAGTCATATACATCAAAGCAGCCACACATTTGTGTAACAGTGGGCAGGGACCTTTGAAACTGTCTCTAGGAAGAGTAACTGAAGGAGCCTGGGCAGCTGGAACTTCACATGAAAGCCCACATTCTGTACCATATTCTCAGCTGAACAGAGACTTTAGGACATCTGTAAAAGGTTAAAAACACACAGTCAGGGATCTGGGTGCAATCTTGATTTTCAGGCATTTCTATGGGCCTTTTTCACTGGGAAGGAGGGAGGGAGGGCTATGTGGTCCTAAACTCCAGCCTGCATATGAAAAAGGAAGTAACAGCATCATAGAATACCAGGTGGGGAGGGTCCTCAAGGATCATCTGGTCCTTCCTTGGCAAAATCATGGTCTAGACAAAATGGCTCAGCACCCTGCCCAGCTCAATCTTAAAAGTGTCTAATGTTAGGAAATCTACCACTTCCCTGGGAAGATTATTCCAATGGCTGATTGTTCTCGTTGTGAAATTTTTTCCTGATCTGTCCAGTCGAAATCTCCCTAGAAGTAACTTGTATCCATCTTTTCCATATGACCGACCACCTGTAAAAAGGAAGTCTCCACCTTCTTTGTGAAGGATGGCCCTTCAACTGCTAAAATGAACATCATAAAATCTTATTTCATGTTTGGGAGTGCAGAAGAGGGGCCGAGTTTCTGAAGGCTTCAAAATGGCTAGCCAAAGAATGTGCAAGTACCAAGTTCAATGGAAAAATTCACCCTTGTAGCAACACAGATTGATTTCCTAAAATTTTGAATCCAGCCTAAAAAAGGAGCCTTTATACACTCTTCCTTCCCCTTGTCCAAAAGTAAAATAGCTAATATCGCCCTGTATTAAAAACATACAAAAAATGGCAGAAGGCGATGAACATCTTTAGCTAACCTGGTATGAAAAGACTTTCACAATGGAAGGGTGCAGTGAGTCCTGCTTTTGCTTTTATTCATGTCCTTTAACAACAAAAGATAATTAAATACTGAACACAAGGTGCAAGAGAATCAAACATCTACCAAGCGGGATGAAAGATTTATTACAAGGACTTACACAGAGAGATCTTTGATTATAGGCATCCTTGAGAATCCTTGCAAAGAGCGAAAGGGCAAGATGTTAAGCCATAAATCCCAAATGACTATTATATTCTACTAAAAGACATACTTGCTAGCATAGTTTGACTAAACTAAGCTTTTGTGGCCTTCGTGAGAATAAACAGCCCAATCAAGGATTGTCTGTGAAAGCACTTGCAAATTCTTTACAGACGTTGTCAAGTCAAGAGAAAAGGAAGTTTTCAGATATTTAAAGGCAGGTACTCCTGAGCACAGTTAATCAGCATCCCACTTCATCCTGCACGAGTCCCTCTGAAAGGTAACAAAGTGCATTCACACCAGGTGCTCTGACTTAGCAATCCCTGGGTAAAGTTTTGTTCACACTTTGGGTCTCCTAAAGGGGTCCATTCACTACATAAGGTGTGTAACTGACCTGTACACATGCAGTAGGTTTCCAGACAGACTGCCAATCCGGCATGTGCAGTGCTCTCCCCAGAAACATCACACCCAACGGTTACAACAGATTAAGTCCATTAAAACACAGGCTTGGCCATGCAATGGGAGGAGAGCTGTGGCAAACACTTCTGAATCACTTTCATCTATGTCTTGTTGCTGTGTTGCATTGCACTCAGTTGCAGGATTGTTGGGTCCCCAATTACCTTCAGTTCCAGTTCCTTTTTTTTTTTTTTTTCCTTCACTGAAACATTGCCTTTCATCCTTCCTCCTTACCTTGAGCTGTTTTCTCTTTGATATGCTTTCAACGTCTGCCCTTCTTCACCATAGGAAGCCTTCTGAGATTGAGCTGGATCTGATTACACAGCACCTAGATCTCCCCTGGCTCCCACCAGCTCTTAAAAATATAGGTGGCTAATTGGAGACAGCTGCTTGGCAATTTTCCACCTCTGTGGTAGTTCAATCTGTCACAATAAGAGATGACAGTAGGAATAGGCCGTAAAAATCTTTGGAAGTAAAGACAGGTAGCTTACATTTGGTATACAGAAGAGAAAGCATGTGGAGGGAATCAAAGACAGGGGCTGCATGGTCAGTGCAGCAGACCTGGAGAGAGATCTTCAATGTAGTGCTGGGGCAAGACTGCTTTTGTCAAAGAAAGGAGGCTGCAGCAACTGAGAGGAGAGGCGATCAGAGCCCTGTGATGTGGTTTAGCTCTGGAAATGAGTAAGAAAACCTTAAGCTGAGAAACATTATTTAGGAAGGATCAGCAAAATTTAAAGAGAGTGTTGATGTATGGACCAAAAAAAGAGGGGATTAAGTATTATGCACTTGCCAGATATGACTAAAAATTTAGCAGGGATAATGAAAATAGTGCAGATCCACAGAATGATGGTGTTATGAACATAAAGACTCAATCTCTTCCTCCTCCTCTTTTTCTCCACTTGTTTAACTCCTTTTCCTCATTTTATCCTATGCTTCTAAATTCTAGTTTGTGATCAAGGAGTGAGATCAAAATGAGAAACAGACTCATTCCTTATTCTAGGAATAAAAATCCACTACTTAACACTGGCGTCAATGGTGTCTTTTTAGAGTTTCAATAATAAAAATTAGATTTCAAAATTTACACAGCTTATCTATTTAAAATTTTGCTTATATAAGAGGCATACTTTAACATATTAGAATGACATGACAATGTACACTCAAAATGTTTTACTTTCAATGATAACTATAGCATGAAATTATGTCTGCTTCTTGTCAATCCACCATTATAATAAGATGGCTGTAAGATGAATGAGAAGAGATAAAGAGAAACTGAAATAAGGAAAAAGGGGAAATAAATGGAGAAAAGAGAAGAAGGGGAAGAAGGAAAAGGAAAAGGGAAAACACTTCCCGATCAGCCACATGTGGCAGGCTTTATAGGATCAGATTTTACTGCATTTTATCTATTGAGGGTAAGTAGTAGAGCCCACACAGAAATTTCAGGAAAATATCAGGCAGCTACATAATCATATTTTTCTCAGAGTAGGATGTAGCTTAATCTAATTACGACTGCTGAATTGAAGTATCAGCTTTTACGTGTCCTGTTTGTTGTACACTTGCAGATTATGTCTAATAGAGACAGACAGGTAAGGTTCAAAGGAATAACTCAGAGAGTTAAAATGGGAATCACCCAAATTAGCAAAACTGCATGGCCAAATCATGATGCCAAAGAAGTCAAAGTGAGCTTTGTTTAAAAAGCCAGTGTATTTAAGATTAGTAAATGAGTGTTTCCTAAATAAGAGCAGAAATCAAATCACTAAGTAGTTTATTTAAATCCTGGTTTCATTTAAGTCAAAAGGATTTTTTCCTTTTTTCCTCAGTAAGTTCAGGTTGCCACCATCTGGGTTTTGTTCATTCCTGAAAATATCTGAAATGTGTAACACATTCTGTAACTTTGCATCTTGTCTGGAAGAATACATACAGCATACATGTAAACGCACCCATCTGTTTCTCTGAGCTACCTGGCCTGCTGTTTTCTGAGCTGTTTAAGATAAAGTGAGCTATATTTAGGCAAGGTCAATGGGGTCCCTCAGCTGAATCACCTCAAGATCAGTGGGTTATTGTTGCAACACTGATATCTCTCCCAGGTGAGGTAGAAACCCAGTATGTTTTTGGTGCTTATTAAATTTCTGCAGCATTCCTCCTAAGATTAAGATTATTTCTTACGTCAGCATTAATTCTTATGTCCTGGGTAAATTCCCATTAAAGTGAAATTATTTTTCAGATTTTCCTTTAGCTTCATGTTACATATTGCTGAGCAAATTGCTTTGCAACACTAAGCAGCTACTCAGATTAATTCTGTGATGACTGTATATTAATGCCCATAGAAGTCTCTTTATACATTCCTTACCTCTGCCACAGTTTCCCTGTTTGGGGGCTTAATACAGGTGTGTACATTTTTAATTGTTTGGGAAGAGAAAGAAATGTATGATGAGCATCTGGATCCTACTGAAAATCAACAAGGCTGAAGTTTCCACTTTGGGCTTCATTTAGAAACTTTCACAATGTATCAGCAACCGACCAGTGGAAATTTAAAGCTATATCTATATTAACAAGTAATATGGGACAATACAGGAGAAGTAGTATATGGAAGCAAGTGGTGCACCTTCACTGGCTAACAGCTCAGGAGTGTTTACAACAGCTATAACCCAGTTCCTCAGGTGGAGAAGCTTAGAAAATGCATAGCATGAAGCTGTCCACAAGACCAGCCATCAGGTTGCTGGACGCTTGTGTTCGAGATGAGGTTTGGAGTGCATTTGGTACACAATGGGGCGGCAACTTCCAGTATAGCCTCTCCAGAAAGGATGTTGCTAACATTCACCCAAACCTCCCTACAAACCAAACCAAAGCACGTTAAACGAGGACAGCTGGGGGACTCGCTTCAGCAGTGCATGGCTTGCCCAGACCTGAATGCTGGAGGAGCTGCAGCCTGTCAGCCAGGATTCTGCATTCATAGCACTGACAAGCTTGTCTTTAGGAGGTAAAAAAAGGTACTACAGAGCTCTGGTTCCATTTCTGTCTATTTGTGGTGATACCTTGGCAAATTTTTTTCTGTAAAGTTCTTAATTACAATAAGCCTTACTTTAATGTAACTAATAGCTCCTGTGTTTTCAAATAACCTATTCTGTTTTGAGCAAGATGAGAGTAGGATTTTTAAAAGTCGGGTTTCTTCTATTTTTCTATAGTATTACAAACTTTTATGAGATGTAGCTAATATTATACCAGAATTAAGAAGTATAATTACAGAAACTATTTGATCCCAATGCTCCATAGATATATCAAAGGCTGACAGCTCAAGCTGAAAAATATACTGATATCTGGGAACTATTATTTCAGGCAAAAGTTAAAATGTGAATATTCCTCATTCTTTTTCATTATTTCTGTCATAGATTAACGTCTAAATAAAACAGAACTATAAATAGAATGTAAGAACATATTTGTAAGAGTTTCTTCTTTAAAAAGTCATATTGATTTCTTACAGTTTTCATCTGTGAAGACATTGAATAAAAATCCTGAACTCTATTATATGGTGTAAGTCCAGAGTCATTCTGTTAAAGGATCTCCCTTGGAGTAATTTTGGTGTGACACTAATATAATCAAGACCATGACATCTCGATCGTTAATGAAATCAGAAGAATTAAGAACTGATATAAAAAGCAGAGTGCAGCTCTCTTGTTTCTCTAGACAAGAATGCATTTTACAGAAGCACTTGCATCCTTGAATTTAACCTTTTTATCTTCTTTAGAAATTCTAGGTATCAAAAGCCATTATGCAAGTGCATCAAGGAGGATACAGAGCTGTTGACATTGACTTCTTAGTCAGGAAGATGTCTGAGTGAAAGAAAGAGAAGTGTCACTGTAAAGAAAAAGGACTCCATAAACCACAAAAATGAGCTCCTATTCCTCATCAGAAAAATTAACAGACCCATGGGAAAAAAGAAAAACACTTTAGTTGATGTCAGCCAGAGTGGAACTCCCTAGTGGCAAAAGACAGAGCATGGAGCGGGGCCTGAGCCCCATCTGGAAGTGTTGTTCCTCACTGATTTTATCCAAGGACTATGAGTGCTGATCAGCTTGGTGAGTCTCGCACAATTCACAGTTAAAAAACTTTGCCCTCAACATCAGAGTAAACTGCTGAACAGCTTTTAGTGCCCTGTAAATTGAGCAGCACCTGAACCATATGACATCTTGCTGAATATATAAACTGGGGGAAGAAGAAGGAAGGGGGGGACATCCGGCATTATGGTGTTTGTCTTCCCGAATAACCTTTACACATGATGGAGCCCGGCTTTCCTGGGAATGGCTGAACACCTGCCTGCCCGTGGGAAGTGGTGAATGGATTCCTTGCTTTGCTTGCTCCTGCGGCTTTTACTTTCGCTACTAAATTGTTCTTATCTCAACCCTCGAGTTTTACATTCCTTTCCGATCCTCCTCCCCATCCTTCTGGGTGAGGGGGAGTGAACGAGCGGCTGCGTGGGGCTGGGCTGCCAGCTGGGGTTAAACCACGAGAAATCTTGTTGGCATCTTGCTGCATATACATATTATGACAGAATAAAATACATATAAAAATACATTGTTTATGAACACTACTACAGCCAATTCTAAACAAGTTTAAAGTAGTATTTTTTTTATAGCAGTTTCGTGACAACTTATTGCTTTTTTTACAAGTGCTATACCTAGTCCTGATTTCAAACCATGTAACTGTGCCATTGGCTTCTGTCACAACCAGGTGACACAACTATACTACAGAGACACCAAATCAGGTCACTAAAACAGACAGTATTTTAAAAAAATAATAATCAGCTGTAATATCTCTGATACAGACTTTTTTCTGATTATTTTTACTATAGGGGTTGTTTTAAAGCAAGCCATTACTTTTTACATTTACATGTAATAATCCTTTACAACAAAGTATGAGTACATTCATGAAAATGAAAAGCTTTTCAGAAATTTTTACAGTAATTTTGTTCTAACCAAGAATTACTACACCAGTATCAAGCTTCTGTCATTTCAAGGAGGCAAATTAAAGTCTGCTGTGTGCAAGACTTCTTTCTTATAAACACTTCAGTATACAAATAGCTTTTTATGTATACCTTCATGGGATAATGTGTACAGGATCGTGTTTCATTTTTATAGAACCCTGTAACTGAGCTCTTATTAACGTCTACAGACTCCATTCAGGGAAGCAAAATAGCAGTTCTTGAGATTTCCAGTCCATTAGCAACCCAATTAAGACTATCCAAGGTCAGTCCTGACCCCCTAAGCTTCCAGAGCAGGGAATTTGTGGGAGACCATCGGGGTGTCTTCTGTGCCAAGATCATGGCCACTCTGCCTGCTCTGCGACACATGGACAGGCACTTACCTTGAATAGCAGAGACAGACCCACAAAGTGAAGCAAGCAGAGATACCACAGTTAGGGTTACCTTCAATCATGGCCCACAAAGGCAGTCCAATGTTTTTTGGACTCTTCCACCCTTGAAAAGCCATAAAAATGGTAAATATATTCTGGCTCAAGATGTCTCTTGAAGTGTTTTCTCTAGAAAAGTGCAGGTAGAATTGCCCCCATTTTCTAAACTTCCTTAAAATAATAAGCTCCTTGCTACCCAGCAGCCTCCAAGGACCCATTTAGGGATAAGGAATCACATAATTATACTCACATGTGAAAAGCTTCCTGAACGATCAGTAAAAGCACAAAATGAGGTCATGCTCAAAAAAGAGAGGGACATAATCTGCCAGAAAACCTCAATAGATTTCTGTGGGTTTCCCCAGTCATGTAAGTTACCCTGCAGAGCATTTATTGGCTTGTTAACAGTACAGCTCCAGGACATCCACAGGCATCGCTCCTTCCCTACATGAGTCTCTGATGGAATCTCATCTCTGCTCCCCTGCTCTCTTTCTGCCTGCCTGTTTAATCAATGACCATGTCTTTCCCCTTATTTCTAGGGAAGAAGCTCACATTCCTGTTCCAAACATGAGTCATTATTTTCCCTACCACTGTTTCATAAACATTGCCATTTGCACAGTGACAAAGCTGCCAGGATGAGACTGTGCCCTAGGCAGCAAACCTGGGATCTGGCCTTTTAACAAACAGCGCAACCATTTTGCATCTCCCTCACAAACTCAAGCTCTGAGCTATGTAATCAGATTTCATTACTGAAAATACCAAAATATGCTTTATGAGCTAAAAAGTTTGCACAGTCCACACAAGGATTATGCTTTTTAAACTAGTTCTGGAAATAAATAAATAAATAGAATAATGATAAAATAAATAAAATGTCAAACTGTGTGACAGTTTCAGAAGCAGCCGAGACCAGACACGGACCATCATGGCATTGATAATGAACTCACCCGCCCAACCAGCAAGTCTGCCTTGCAGGTGGTGTGTACCTTTTCTGACAGTGCTGACACACATTATCTCAAAGCTGAAAAGAGATCATAATGCAGCTGAGCTCTAAAAGAAATGGGGAGAAAAATCTGTAATAATAGTATTTTGCTTTTATTGCCTAGCAGCTAAAATAACCACCTTCTCTGTCTGGTACCCCATTACCAACAAAGCAGTGAAGCTTCAGTGTAACTGCATGCTGTAAAATCTAATTGACTGTTGTCCAAACATTGGATGTAAAGTGACATGCCACAAATCCATCTCTTGTCCATTTTTTCAGTGCTTGGGAAGTGCTGTAGTGATTTACTGAACAAGGTGCTCTATGATTTACTCTGCAGCCATGCAGAAAATCACAGGACTGACAGATTTCAAGAAAAGTTTGTGAGCCATTACCCCCATGGGTTAGTCAGCAAAATCTTCTGGTTGGTGATAAGCATTTCTCACTGGAACACTATTTTGTTTTTATTCTGGATTTTATTATCTTATCCCCCAGTGCTTCTAAAAATGCTCTTCTTAAGGTTTTGAATGAAATCTTTATTGGTTCACAGTGTGCAATTCACATTCTCCACAAAAGTGCTGAATGCTAACCAAAAGTATTAGATAAGAATTTTAAAAAGATATATTTAAAATAACCTACCAAAGCATTCAGGAACACAGCAAAAGAATAAACACTGAGAAAAGCAAAAAAAGGACAGCAAATATATACTGTGGTAAAAAGTGTCAATTTTTAGTGGAGCTGCTCAAAGACTTGATTGCCATTTGCATAGAATTACAGAATTAGCTACTACAGGGGAACAAAGTAAAATATTATTATTTGGATTTGAGCTAAGCTGCTTTCTTACATGGGCAAGGTTGGTGTGATATTACTTTATCACTCAGGTCAAGGATTAACTGGAGTCTTTTCATGAGCTTTTCCGGAGACTATAGTCAGTAGCACCCCTCTTCAGGAAAAGGGTGAGAAAAACATTTAAAGAATGCTTCGAGCTTAATGGCCTAAAAGGCCAACATACCATGTCTGATCCAAGGTTTGTCTAGAGACCAGTGTCACGAATCAGACAAGCAGTTGCACATTATAGGGCAATATATGATCATTACCCTGATACAGGCTTGCAGCTTCTCATAACCAGTAATTTAAGAAGACAGCATTGCCCAGAATTCTTACAGAAATGCATCTACTGTTCTTCCAGAAGAAACAGACTCCCAAAGTCCCAGACTGGTCCTTTGTTAGTAATAACAGCAATTCACCTTTTGAGAGTTCTCAGAAGTGCCAGATGCCTTGGGCTACGCACTGCTCAGAAGAGACAATGGTTGCCCAAAAGAGGCTCCAGTCTCTACTGGAAAGTCAGGCACATATGGGAGAATGCAACGTGCCAGCAGCACTCTCTAAAAGGTATGCAGATACCACCATTTTTAAAAAATATTAAGTACATATTAGAATATTCAGCTTTATTATATCTTATTATTTCATATTAGATTAAAAGCTTAAGTTAAAAGTAAATATAAGCCTAGGAAAAAAGCATTAAGGAAAACCCATCATAAGGAAAGGAAAAAAAAGCACAGAAGCTAAAACTTGAGCAAAACTGTAGGAAGATACCTAAAACAGGATAAACTGTGTAGGGGTGAGAGAAACATGGGAAAAAAAGTTTTGAAAATACACTATGATGCTAGTGGTAGTATCACTGCACTTGTGATGGTCTAAGGGAAAAAGTTTAGACTAGCTAGTCATATTTTTGGAAGAAAGGAACAAACGTTCAAGTCACACATGACCCTGCTCAGTGTCAAACAACACCTGAGGCAGGAGCCTGTTCAGCTAGCTGCCAGTGGAAGCCTTTTCCTGGGGCAATTTTACCCTAGGATTCTTCTCTTGCCCAAGCCTATGAAAGGGCAGCCTCACCAGGATTTTGCAGATGCTCTGCATGGTGTAGCTACAACCATCTGGAGACATAGGATACACTGTACAGCACATGCACAGGAGGCCAAAGACTGCTCAGAAATAATTTTATATATGAGTAACAGAGTTCAGCAGATGCGTCTGAGATTTCCAGATATCCAGCAGCATATCCACAGTAGACTCAGCTGGATTTCCAGGGGTGAGGTACTCAGAAAAATGACTCTAATTCCAACTAGATCAACTTCCAAGTAAATAAAACTTTAACGTCTGGGGAAATCCAGACGTAAAGTTAGGAGAACACATTACAGAAAAGCCTGTCAATCTTTTAGAGACTCATGCTTGGACACCATTCTCCTTATGAAGTATTAGGAGCCTGTAAAGTCTGAAAATGAATTAACATGATCTTACATAAGAATATTTTCAACAGTTCACAGAATATCTTAGGACAATATATCCGGGGAGAGAAGAAGAGCTGGAGTGCTTCTTGGATTTATTAGAAACCAATATAGCGGTGGAAATTTGAAATACAAATCCTCAGAGATATTAACATTAGCACTGAGGCACTGGTGATGCTGAAAGGGGACAACTAGCACTAGATGACAAAAAAAAAAGATAAATGAGTCAGCTCTGGGATACAGCCAGAGGTAAATCTATAGAGAACATGAAGATATTCTGCTGGCTTGCAGTTAATTGTTAATAACTTTATTTCTCTGGCTTGCTTTGTGCTGTTTAGGAAGAAGCAATGAATTCAGGTCACATCTAGAGCCAAGGGATGTGGTGACTGAAGAGCTCTGTGATTCTTTGCCTTAGGTGACCATTCAGAAATAAAGGACACAATCCATACAAGTGGGGCATAAAAGACAGGGGAAGGGAAAGATATATCCCTCGACTTTGAATTTCTAACAGCAAATCTCTCCCAAATGTGTGTCAGAGGCATCATGCCATCCAAACTTTGTTATGAGACACAAAGAGATGAAACAAGAAAGGAATCTCAGCTAACTTCAGTCATGTAAGGGCTAAGATGCCTCATCAGCCAGAGCGAAGTTTATTCAGGGTTGGATGCCTGAAGTACGTGGAAAAACTTAGTCAGGAATATAAATCCCACATAAACTGACAAAATTCTGGAGGAGTTCAATTCTGATCAAGACACAAACACTTGAATCTTTTTTTTAAATAGTTTTATTCCTAAGTGCTACCATTACTTTCCAAAAGTAAGGCAGGCGTGAGCAGGAAAGAAAAATAATTACTTAAAAATTATCTGAGCAAAAGATTTCAAAACTGTATTTCAACATCTAATAAGAAATAATAATACTGGAAACAATTCTATAAGGGTGGCCTTGTCAGAGTGGAATTGAAGGGAAAAAAAAAAAAACAACAGGAACAATTTTGATTAAAACTAATGTATAGATGAATCCAAGTATGAAAAATCTAAGTTAATCAGGAACTATTATTTTAATTCCTACTCAATCTATTTCCAGAATGCATTTTCAGAAGTGATGCTTTTTTGAAGGAATGAAGTTAAAGGAAGCCAAAAGGACTATGTACGCTACTGGAATGATTTTGCCAGAAAATTTTGAGTCATATTAAAGAAGAAATATGAAAGAGGGCTGAATATGAAAAGCAGGAATTATTATTTTTAATCTGAGACTAGCAACAATGGAATAAGTGATGTTGTATTTATTGGGAGTATTTTTGGCAGAACTGAACTCATCAGATGTAAAGAGATGTGTTTGCAAGTGTCTGACACTAAGAAACACAGGCTGAATAAACTCTACCAGAAATGTAATAAAGATTATTTAAAAAAACGCAACACCTTCTTTTTTTCAGCAACAAAAGAAATCAAGGAAACACCAAACTACCTCAGACACCATACCCAAGCAGTAAAAGGGGTTGTGGTTTATCAGATAAATCATCTGTTTAAGGCTACTCTCTAAATTGAAATGGTAAACGATTTACAGCTAACTCTGTCTACAGCTGCTGCTGCCTTACTTATCTCATTGGTAGCTGGTACAGATGACAAAAAAGCAACAACAAAAAATAAAAAACACATGCTAAGTGTCTGTTGAAATTAGATCATGACCACTCGTATCATGTTATGTGATAACTCAGGACAGAGTGGATTCTAAGTGCTGACAAATTCTAATTCCTTCAGATATTCTTCCTCTGCGCATTTTACTGCTTCTTGCTAATGGGTCAGGTTGTTTAAACTGCTTTCTGTTTATGTACCTCTCACAGCGCTTCTATCCCAGGTGAGGAACCTCATTACCTTTTATTGTGCCGTTTAAGAGTTACTTCTTAACTTTTCCCTTCTCATGCTCTTTATAGATATGGGTACTCACCTACAGATGGTAATAGTCCCAAATGACCAGAGACTCATGGATAAAATGCAGTTCATAAATAACTTCTGGAAAGTCAAGAAACAACTTACAGAAAGATCTGGATCCAACAATTTAAAATCACATGACAAAGAATATGAAATGATACTTTCAAAAATTCCTACCCATGATGTATCCACCATACCTATCTATGAATCCTGTATGTGCAAAATCTAATGCACAAGGAAAGTAAGTCAGCAGTCACACAAAGAGCAACTTTATGTGTGCATCTTCCCTATACAGTTGCATGGAAGTGAACTGAAGGGCTGGAGGAATCATTAACTTTCTGGGCCAGTCCTACTGTAGTGCAACAAGGTCCTTGGCCTGCACCGAACTACTTATATGTTTCTATTTCTAGCAATTAAATAAAACAGGAAATTTAAAAAATCATAGCCAGGAAAATCCATCTTTACATATTTTGATTCCTGGATCTCATGTTAATATTTTATTTTATTTTGCTTAAATTATATTAAACTCACACAGCCAAAGTGTCTTCAGATAATTCAGATCAATTATATTTTCATGTGTGTGATTTTGTAGGAAAACGATTGCCTACTTGGTATGAAAAGTCCTTTTAAAAACAAGTCCTGTAATTCAGAAGCAGAACAAGAGGTAGGCTTACAGGTACTTGAAGGTCAAATATCCTGCTGACTTTGCAGAAGGTGGGACTTCTGGTAAAAATGTTTAACTGAATGACTAATTTTTGATATCTCTGCTAACAGTTTCAAGTATTGATGCAGTACAGTATCAATCAAACTCCAGTGAGTTCTGCTGTGTTTCCTGGAGCTTGTACCTGGCCTGCAGTTCTCTGTATTGGAGGAGTATGTTGTCACCCCTCCTTAGTCCACATACCTGAGTGCCACAGGCCATGGAGGAGAGAGTTACATGGGCACAGCTAAGTTGTGATTCAGAATAGTGCTGGAGTGTTGCCAGGATGGTCACCAGGATATTGGCCTAGGAAGTTCTCCAGGACTTGTCAATGTATGCATGTCCACTAGAACTATGTGTGGTAAAACACTGATCTATAAGAACAAGGTCATCAGACCTGACAGGACACTGACCTTGCACAAAGTTACACCTACCAAGAATATTTTATTAATGTAGGCCAGGCTGGAAATTTTTTCAGTGCTTCTTTAGCTCCTGTTTGAAGAATTCTTTTTCAGCAAATCAGTCAAAAGAGTCTTAAGACTGACCTCCAACAAATCAATTAGATCTTAAATGAAAACTCTTTCATAGTCACTTTTTTTAAAAAAAAAATGAGTAAAATACAGTTTACCTTTAATAAAACTACCACAAAGTAATTGTATTGTATAACAAAGGATATATCAATGTCCATAGTTATAGATTTTTTATAATAGCTGAAGTCACAATGATCCATGTGCTTTCACCCAGGTTAGTTACTTCCTATTTTAGAAGAATAAAAAGAATAATTTAAATTTAATTATCCTTCTAAACTGTCATAAAATAGGGATTTAGCCTTCCAAGAAATCATCATCTTTAAACTCACCTCTGAACAGGGTGACAATGCTGCTGTGAGATGGCAAATTATTTCAGAACACGGTGCCTATTATGGGTTAGTGTGATCTGTAATCAGCCCATCAATGTGTAGAGCTTTTGGAGTTTGACCCATTCCAGGGACATACGTCTGTGTATTAAATCCTGACCTCCAGCACTGCCACTGTCATAGCTGCTGGTTCATTCTATGCCCAGTTCCAGAATGTGGATTCACAGACTCTGATTGCCAAACAACCTTCAGGATGAACCATTAACGACAAGTGTGGACAAAAAAGTTAAAATAAAATATGACCCACTAGGTGTATTTGCTCCAAATAACTAACCTTATACAATATCCCTAAGGTTCAAAGCCTTTGGCTAACTTTGCTTTGAATTACTTTGATATGATTCAGTTCTTTGAGCTCTGGAGATGAAAGTGTCAAAATATCACAGGTCAGCTTCCTCATATGAGATTTTCCATGAATTTTTGCAGACACAAGAGTTTCAGGAAATTTAGGAAAGTTCCAATTAAGTCTGTGCTCACCCTACAGCACTTAGATGTGAACAACACAAACATGCACACTCACACACACATGCATGTTCACACAAGCCTACACAGACTTCTTAGGTATTTAGTGACATGAAAAATGTTCCTTGTCTCAGTTCAATGGGAAACAGAGTTTTATACTACCTGGGAAGGAAAAAATCAACAGTGACACTTGAAGGGGAAATGGTCAATATCTGAAAAAAACAGTTAAACAGAATCTGGTTAAAAATGCCATGTAATATATTCCTCTGGTTTCTTTAAGTTCCAGTTTGAGAATGTAAACTGTCCTTGTACTAAAGATTTTATCTCAGCAGAATGAAAGTGCAAGGTAGTATGAATTTCAAGAAGCCTTTTCTAAGGTGGAACACTCTGAAAATATGCAGAATGGTTACCTCGGTGATAAGACAAAGAAATAATTGCTAAATAATAAATACCTGATCAGAGTCCCATTGGAAACCACTTACACTGAAACAATTTTTATAATGGCCAAAAATATACTTGGAAGTAATGAATAATTGCTTGGCTTCAGCACAGTCAATGACAAAAACTGTATTTATTTCAATATAGAGCCAGAATTTAAATTTATATACAGTGAGTATAATTAGGGCCTTTACCCCTCCTGCCTTGCCTACCTCAAAACTGGCTGATTCATTTGCAGCTCATTGGTACCTGTTGGCTTACATTGTCCCCTCCTCAAGGCAAAACCAAGTTCCTGGGTTTTAACCCAACTATTGCCAGTAATTTTGACATACTGGATGGCCACTGAAACAATTATGAAATAGATGATATGAAGTGCCCGCCTGAAATACAGGAGGGCTGCATCTGATGACCAGGGTGATCCCTATCAATTGCTAGTAGTCAATGAACAGGGATTCATCATCCAAAGACAACAAATGGCATGTTTTCTAGATTTCTTTTGCATGTTTCCAGCTCAATAAGTAGAATAAGGCTGCTGAAATTATTTTTTCCTATGCTTCCAAATAGGGTGTTCAAGCTTTTAGATTATGTGGGTACATGTAGATACATCTGGGTCAATGGGCGTAATTCCTGGTTTGCTGTTGCAGCTTAGTACCAACCTTTCTATGTGAATGTCCTTGCACCTTGGTTCTCCACCTGTAAAATGGGTTCCTTACCGAATAAAGCTACTGAAAACATAAGTTAGTGTATCTGAGATGCATGATGCTATGGTGATTATAATTGTATAGGAAAGTAAAGAAGCAATTTTGTGTGTGTTAATTACAGATTTCAATTGGTTTCCAGGAAAAGAAGACATTGAATTTTCCACTGTAACACCAGGGTCTTAAACTGAAGAATGTTAAGACCAGATCAAAAATGAAAATATTGTAGTCAGGATATTTCAGGGAGAAAGATTTCATGGAGAAACTGTAGTTGCTGCAGTTCTACTACATGTTTCTTAACTCCCTCATGTTCCCTTCAGATGGTAGAAAACTGTGGAAAACCTTTTTTTTACAGTACTGACAACTCCAGAGATTCAGGAATCATAAATCAAGCAGAGAAGTTATGAAATTGACTTAAAAACCCTGATATTTTTAAAAACATTTGGGTATCTTTATTTGCCTTTTCAGTATGGAGACATTAGGCTTCACTTGGACCATACAAACTCTTCAGCAGGACCAGAAGGCTGGAAAGGTTGGTTTGTGAGATGAAATCTGAGCATTTCAAATAAACACAGGAGCTGGCTCGACACAGAATCCACCAAGCAACACAAGACACATTGTAAAAATTACAGGCATCAGCAAACATGATCTTTAAAGCATTTTTTGCACAGAGACTCAAAGCAACAATGAATTCCCTCCTTCCCTTGCTAATCTGTTCCAGTGCCTAATTACCCTTTCAAAAGCTGGGTTTTCTTCTCACTTCTTATCTTGATTCTTTTCTTGACTTAGCCGCCAGCCAAGGAGGGGTCTTTTTATGGCTTCATCACATTAGGTCCCTAAAATACTGAGATCAACTTCTATTTCAAAGAAACAAACCATTTACAAATAATCGTTGTGGTTTTGTGAGTTTGTGACTGCTGTTTGCCAGACTAGCTGTTTCTTGTGAGGGACTGGGAGGTGGGAGATGCTGTGTGCAGACCCTGAGGCAGCCTTGCCAGTTTTTTTCTCCCAATGAATCACACAGGTGCAGAACACAAGTCTGACCACAGAGCATCCAGGCCATCAAATTGACTTGCTCACATGCATAAGCAACATCTGCACCTCTGAGCTGCAAGTGCTCTGAGCAGTGAATACAGAAGGATGTTGTTCAGTATGATTTGCAATACGTTCCAAATATTTAATTTTTTATATATATTCTTTTTAGTTCCATGGATCATAACCCTACATAATAAAAGCAATAAATTCAGTTTAATGTAAGTGAGTATTTAGCTAACCTTTCTGGAAAGCAAGCCACGCACCCCGCAGAAAAGTAAGATATTGCTATCCCAGTTTACATGGCATTCAGCTATTACCATAAAATGTAAGTTAACCAACCACAAAACAAGTTGCTATCATGCAAATTTGGTTTTTGAAATAGCTTATTAGTATAAAGTTTGCTGTATATCCAGAGGATATGGAAGAAGACAGTGAGAAGAGAGCAACCAAAAAATCCTCTGTGACTCACCCAAACAATTGCATAAAATAGTTATTCACATTTTTCAATCTGTTCCAACACATAGGAACAGGTTCAGAGGACTGCCTTGCCTGAAAGCATTTGGGAAGGAGGGGTGTGTTCTTGTTATTATTAGCCTGGACATCTGCTTAAGGATTTAGAAGATATCATGGTGTGTTCTCTGTTCAGCTTTCATCTGTGGTTATTCCTTTATCAGGACTTCAAATATGTCAATGAAAGACAAAGTTACTTGTCAAGAAGACTAAAGGAACAGCATGAAGAGAAGCCCAATAAAAGTTTCTTTCTAACACATTTTGTTTCATCCATGAATAAAGTCTGAACACCAAATATTCCAGTTTGTTTATTGCAAGGATAACAGTTTTGCAGCTATGGAGCCTCAAAAGGCACATGCAGTTCCTAAAACATTTGCAGCATAAAAAGTAAAAAGATTGATTAATGTAGAGGATAGTGTTCATGTGAATTTTACTGTTGGTTTTTTGAGGGGTTTTTTTGCTAATGAGTTCATCATATGATGAGATTTTTAAAGCTCAAAGAACTTCTGATGCTTACATGTCAGGAATACAATATGTGACATACGAAAGCAAAAAAAATCATATAAATCTTTCAGTGCTTATGACACTTCTTAGGACAAAGAGAAAACTATGCATATAAGAAGTTTTTACAATATCTTTGCCTTTGCTTTTCAGAAGGAGAAAGACGGTGTAGAACTGAAGCAAACATCCTCAAGGGGATTACACAGTAACTGGTAAAAAAGCAAGCCAATCATACTAAAATAATACAGAGAATCCTGAAAGTATAATTCAGCAAATAATTCAGCTAAGTAGAAATATTTTCCAGGGTACATAAATGTAACTATTGCTTTGGTCTCTTTCATCTGGCACATTTGTTATTTGGAACATTGAGATTAAAGGACAAAGTTTCTAATCCAATTTGTAGAGAATAAGTTCATTGCTTCTGGTTCTATTTTAATTATGTGATAGATGTATAGAGGTTATGACCATGATACATTTTTCCTGAAAGCCACAAAAGCCAAAGCCATGAAAAGTAACAGAGTTGAATTCTTTGATCCATTAAAATCTAATACATTGACATTTGTCGTCTTGTATAGTTATGTACAAGTGCTTATGTCTTATGAAACCAGCTAATGTTTATCTCAGCTACTAAATTTGGATTTTTCAGGTTCATCAGTCTATTAAACTGTCTTCTTGAGAGATATCTAATATGGAAGTTCAGCTCCTGAGCAGGAGTGCTCATCAGTGGGCCCAAATGGCCCTAGGTATAAGTACAGCTAAATGAACAAATCATCAAATAGCAGGTTAAAATAAATAAATCTGAGTTGTAACCTTGTAGTTAAGTATAGACAGATCATTTGGTATCACCAGTTTCAGCTTTCTTTCCACAGGCCACCACGCATTCCTCTGTAATTACGAAAACACTATTATGGCAGGTTTAAATCCCATACGATTTGGCAGTGATGCTGTGTATTTGCTATTCTGGCAGTTCATTACACTGTCATTACATGTAAAAACATCTGACAGTACAAGAAGGAATTCCACAATTTGTTTTCCTTCAATGCAGTGACCCATTCAAGCCTTTCAAAAAGTTGTTGACTGCATTCCTAAGGAAAAGGTACAATAATCACTTCATAGATAGGAAATATGCTATTATTCTCTTTGTTCAATCATTATTTTGGCAGTTGCCTCTCCCCCAAATACTCTTTTTTTAAAAAAGGCATATATTGGAAATTAAATTCAGAAGAAAACTTACCAAGTTTAGATTTTAATGGAGGAAAAAACGTTTATAATCTCTGGAGATTGTTATACATTTTAATTCAAAAATGTTTAAGAATCAAATTTTGTGAAACTATTATTTAACATTCTTGCCTGAGAAAATGTAACAGCTGAAAAAAGTGAGGCTTACATAACATGGTGTGTACAGCTGTCTTTTTTTGCTCTATCTCTTCTAGATTGTGATCAAACAGCCTATCAGACTTCCACTTCTGGGATTTATATTAGCTTCTTGTAATCTTAATAGCTGTCAGGAATTTGTGCACTGTTGAGCTGTTTTATTACTAGCATCCTGTAGATTTTTGGTAGCTCAGTTAATGCAATATTGAAGGGATTATTTTCTCCTAATATTATAGATATCTAAGAGAGACACATTGTCCATGTAGCAGTTATGGTTTCAAGACTCTTTTATTATAATTCTGCATTGAAAAGCTACGTATGCCTTCATATGGATAACCTGACTGGGACATAGCAAAAAGTGCAAAGACATGTTCTTATCTGGTCCCACAGGAATACTGAAAAATGTATCTAATTTGGGCATATGATCACTCTTTCTGTCTTTATGTTTAAGTGGATTATTTTGGACTAGGGGCACCATCACCTAGATATTTGTTTTATTTCTGCCTATATAAACAGTGATTAATGGCTGCATGCACATAAGTCTGTATTATGCAGTGCAACACTATGTGGAACTACCCAAACCAGTGCTGAAAATGCTGGCACCTACACATGATCGGTTTACTGCAAATTCTCTCTGTCAGCTAAAGGCACGGACCAGTTCAAGGAGAAGCCAGATGAGGTTGTATTGCAATGTAAGAGAGGTTAGGATGAGACTACAAGGCACCACCACAAACACTCTTCTTCACCAGTTCTGCAATGCAGTAGCATGCACAGATACCAGTTTGTGTCCCGGGGCGGGATAGCTATGAAAGAAGTGTTCTTGGAAGTTAGTCTTGATTCTCTAAAGCATCTTAATTGCATTATAATCAGATTGTTTAATGTTGCAGCCCATTTACAATGTCTTTTTTAGCTAGACTCACACATTGCTGCCTAATAGTGGCCAGTTCTGTAGCTTTGTGAATTGCAGATCTGGTGTCTGATATTGCAAACCTTTCACTCAAAGCAACACCAAACTCAAACCTTACTTATTGCTCTCATCTCTAACGGCTATGAGCTGCTCTGCCTCTTTTCATGAACTCCTCCTTTGGTGCATTAATCAAATTCTTACTTTATTTTTCATATTTGGGGTGGTAGTATCTCTGATGGCATCTGATGTCCAAAAAAGTTGAATTTCTTTAGTATTCAGTACAGTCAGTGCTAGCTCTGCCTAACCATAAATCCTCTTGTTTGGTATAGGCAGCATCATACCATTTGTAGTGAAGAAATCTCTAGAATATAAGCAGGGAAAAACATGGTGTATTTTTTGCAGATAGGTCACTTTCTGGCCACCGCAATATTGATCACAATAGGGTACCTACAAAGCCCCACACACTGATTAATCAAACTTCTTTTTGTTCAGTAACCACTCTGCTTTCTTGAGTCTGAAATTTTTCTGGAAGGTAAGGTCTGTAATAAATCCCACTATTCATGCCCTCCCTTCACTAAGGACGATTTAGGACTGGCCTGAGGTGTAGGCAAAGCTGACAGACACCATGGGCAATGGAACAAGTCAGCAAAATCACAGCACCTTAGGCATGTTGGGGTGCAGGCTCCCACCCTTTGACGATGGGCTCAACATCCAAAAAAAAAAAAAAAAAGGCCCAACCCCTTCTGCTGGTTGCAGGGACCGAGGGGGAGCCCATGGACTCAACCTCAGCACTCCAACAGCACACTGTCCTCAGGGAAAGCCAGATAAAACCCACTGCCCAAGCCTCCGCCCCTGCATGGTCCATCACGCAGAGGAGGCGGGTACGAAAAGGTGGTGCCAGAGGAGGAGGTCTCTCCCCCCTCTGTGGCTGACTGTGCTATCAGAGACTGGCACAGGCACAACAGACCACAGACTGGAGTGAGATGCAGAGACAGGGCAAGAAATATTCCCTACCAGGGCTGAACCGCTTGTGTAATACTTGCACATGGAATGACCCAAAGAGAATATGCTGTTGTCCCATTGGGCACCTGCAGGATGAGCAAAAAGCCAGTTGAGCAGGACAGATCTCTGTCATAAACATGAGTGCTATATAACAGTCCCCAAAGATAGTATTACTTCACCTCATCTAAGAGCAAGAAAATTGAGTATCATTATACTCCTGAGATATCTTGGGCTGACCCTGGCTGGTCCCAGCTGGATTAACTGACCACAACCAGATTTATCCGATTTAACTGCAAGCACTTCACTGTGGCATATAATATGAGGGTAATCTGACCACACTATATTTCCTCTGTAATCAATGGAAAGAGAAAAATGAGATAAAATTGACTTAGGGAAGTAATGTTATCTTTGTTGACTGCAAAGTGAGTTTCACTCCAAATTAGGTACCTTCGTCATGTGTCTGAAGCTAAAGGGGAACAAATCACTCCTCTGCAACTTCAGATATCAGGTTCAGTCAAGACTATAGTCTTACAGTTTTAATATCTATCCAAGCTAGTTGCTGCTGCGCTAGTGCTGTGTTGAAGACAGTCTAGGGTTTACTGCACGGGCTGATCTGCTGCTGCAAACTAGGAGAATTTCATAAAGGTCATGTAATTAATTCCCAGCACCACAGGCAGATTCACAGAGCGGGTTTTAATTCATGTGTGCCTCGATCTTCTGAGTGCTTGCCATCAAATCCACTTTGAGAAAATCACAATAATTCTGAAGGAAAAGTACTTCCTGAACCATATTTCTGCCCTTTACCTCCCACAGCTCTATTCCCTGAGGAATTCTCTCTTTAGATATTTTATACTGTATTTGTATTCAGAGATGTTGCTGCACACCCAGCAGAATGAATATATTCACAATTCCTTTTTGCATCAGTGGAACTCTGAGCAGAAAATGCTTTTCAGGCTGGTTAGGAAAATCATCACTTCTGTTTGCTATACTGCTTTAGTGTGGGACATGTAACTCCTCTTCATCCAAGAGTGGTAATATCCAGAGTAAACAGATGATAAAGAAAAATCATTGGGTTGGAGTAAAACATAAGATAGAACAAATTACACCAACTGGTTCAAATCCAAGGATTGAATTCATGTATTAATGTTATTCTGTTCATTTGTTAACAATGCAGTGCAAAGGGACTTGGTTATCCACAACACAGTATTAAATAAACCTTAAATTTCCATTCCTTCTCAGCTCCCACTCCGCCATTATGGGCAGTAGCGGGCTGCAATACAAGGGTCATAATTCTTAAAGACAAAGTCAAATAATGTCTTTAAAATACTAGTTCTGATGTGTGCATCCTTTTGGCAGGAATATAACCTTCTGAGAAAAGTAAAATATTATCTAAAGAAGACCTCATAATCATATTCACTCAGGAAAACAAAGTCTTACCTTGCTTTACTGGCTTGTCCAATCACTGATAGCTATTTATTTTTTTTTAGGAATGCTTTGCACAAAAGATATAAACAATATATTTGAAAGCATACTGTCAATCTTGGGTAAGCATAATGCATGCCTTGGGCAGAATTTGACTGAAATGTGAGGGGAAATGTAATAACCTTAAGTTTCCTCGCCACTTACAGAGGACTGTTTCTAAAAGGCTTGCTTTACCCTAAGCTAAAGAAATTGTATGCTTTAATGCAGAAAGTGAATTAAATTCTATAGTCTGAATAATCCAGAAGGTCAGGCTAGCTGATAAGAATGGTTCTTCATTGATCTATTTAAATAGATTATCAGTTTAGTAATCACCAGTGATTGAATCTAGTTTTCCTCTTTATCTTAGAGGCAAATTAGCAACACAGTGCTGATTTTGGCTAAAAGCTTAAAATCACTACAAGGAAAAGGAACTTCTGTGAATTAACCCTTTGATGTATTTCCATTTTCTCTGGAGCTTCCACTTCAAGTCTCACCTTCTTCAGTTCATGTAGATTTTCTAGATCTTTTCCAGTGGTGGGCACATTTCTAATAATGCTAACTATAGAGGAAAAAAATCAGTTTTTTCTGCAAAGCACATAAATCACCCAGATATTGCAGTTAGAAAATGAACTGTATAAAGTATCAATTTCCATTTGACACAAAAAAAGGACATGATGCTAGTTTAATTTGCAGAGAACCAATAAATATATTCTCTTCATCTGTAGCCCAGACACAAAATTTAGAAAGATTAAATCCTATGGCAAGAAGGAATTATTTCTGAAAATGCTGTGGTTAGATATCAGAAATAGTATGCATCTTAAAGGAATATGATATAAATAATAGGAAGCATTTTTGTATACATTATTACTGTCCTATCATTAAAAATTCATGTGATACCATGGTGGTGAGCCTTTTAGTATATTCGAGCAAGAAATTTAACAGTTTCAGTTATTGATCATCAGAGTCTATCTAAGAGACTGCTTGCTATCTTACGAACTATGAAAGCAGTAAGAACAGTCATGCCACTTACCCCAAGATATAGTCAGAGGGGATTTTGCCAGTCTTCAGCTGAGAGGCCAATAACAATGGCCAGCACTTTCTTCTTCACAGTGTTTGTCACAACACATTTCTATCTGGAAATATGTGGATGATGTTTCTTCTGGAGCTATTCAGAGCAATCTGGCAAATTCACACCAGCATAATTCCAGAAACTGTATTTAAGCTTTGTCACACGTAAATTTTGTCTAATAGGAAGCACAATATTCTTAGTGATGATATCTTGAGGCAAGAGTAGTAGCAGTGCTTATCCTATCTATCTCAATGTGTCTGTTCAGAAAAATCTACAGTTTGTTAAAAAATAAAAAAATGACATTAAAACAGAAGCTTCACTTTCCACACTCTCTGTTCAATGCTATTCAGAAGTCATCCATTAAAAACTTCCTTATTATCATTGCAATATTTAGGAAAAAGATTCTGCTGTGACCTGTACCTATGTGTGTATTAGGTATTAACCCTAATTATTAGTTTTACATTATTAATCCATAGGAGGAGGAAGGTGGGCACATGACACTCTAAAACTCAGTGTTATAACCTACCAAATATAAGCAAATTTAATAATTTTCTTTCAAACACACTAATCGTCGCTCATGCTGCCTACATAACTTTGGTTATTTCCTGGTACAATATATGTAGGTTAGCTAATTTAAATACAGGAAGAACAAATCACATTGGTATTTGTGGGATAATATCTCTAACATTTACTTGTGGACATGTTCTCCTCTTCAACCTTGCAAAGAAATGCCTAAGCTACAAGAAGAAAACATTTAAAACAGTCTAAACAGCTTTGAACATCTAAGTTCCAAATTTTAAATAATTAGGCTCTAAGACTCTAAGTTCTGTGGGGACACTGCTACTTTGGCTCTTCAGTAGCTAGATGTCTTTTGAAAATACAGCATGGTCACACTTTGAAAATAGGAAGGACTTGATCAGAAGGCAACTTGAGGCAGAAGTTTAGTGCCATCATTTAGCAAGTGAGTGCTGCACGTAAGTACCAATCAGGAATATGCAGAGCTGAAACCCAAAATTACCCTATTCCAAAATATTCCGGTTATATCAAAGATATATACTATACCCTACTTTGTCTTCTACATCTTGGGTGCCCAAGTTATAAAGTGATCAAAACCAGTCTTTTAAAGGCATACAATCAAAAAACTACTCTACTTTTAAAGGCGTGTATAGTGTAGATATATACATAGAGGAAGTCAAGGAAGAAGTATTTTACTTGCTGATCCCTCTGCCTTTGCGACTTTCTACCCAGATACATGTTTTTGAGCCTGATGGGTTTACTCAGGCTGGGAGGGCAACCGCCTGGTGGAACATGTGGACTCTGAGTTGTATAAGATGGCATTGGCAGATGATGTGTTTCCACACTTAATGGAACCCCTACCTCCTTCTCACTGGAGTGACTCAGGGGTGCTCAGAGCTGGGCAGCTGCTTACTGTGAAGACCACAGAGAATTTATTGTCACAGTCGAGACATGCTGAGAACAAAACAAACCATAGCGAGTGCTGATGGGTCCATGTAACACAGTCTGCAGAAAGTGTCTCTGACAAATACATAAAACCAATCTGAAATCTTTATGTATTTTACTTATTAAACTAATTGATTCTGCTCAGACTTCACAAAGTGAAAGGTAATTTTTCCCAGATATCCTATGCAGATGAATATACTATGCCACAGAAGCAGATTATGGTTTTGTTTAAAACAGATTTATTGCTAGTGTATGTATTTATTAGTTATAAATGCCTAGAACTGGAATTCTTACCCCCAGACTGGACCCTGCATAAAAGTGTTTCTTGACGTTCAGAGGGAACATTTTGAGTTTCTGCATGCACCCATTGTCTCTGGTTCTATCACTGAGCACCACTGTACAGAGCCTGGCTCTGCCCTTTTCGCACCTTGCCTTCAGATATTATATATATCGAAAAGTTCCCCACTAAGCCTTCTCTTCTCTAGGCTAAATAGTCCCAGCTCTTCCAGCATTTCCTCAAAGGAGTGATGCTCTACTCCCATCATCTTTGTGGTCCTTCACTGGACTCTTCCCAGTGTGTTCATGTTTCTCCTGTATTGGACAGCCCAGAAATGGACATGGGACTCGAAGTGTGGCCTCACTAGTGCTGAGTAGAGGGGAAGAATCACCTCCATCAATCTGCTGACAACAATCCCCATAATGCAGCCCAGGATATCATTAGTCTTCTTTGTGGCAAAGGCACATTGCTGGCTCATTTTCAATTTGGCATCCACCAGGACCTCCTTTCCTGCAAAGCTCCTTTCCAGCTAGCTGGCTCCTAGTGTATTCTGGTGCATGGGGTTGTTCCTCTCCAGGTGCAGGGCTTTGCACTTCCCCTCGTTAAACCTCATGAGGTTCTTGACAGCCCATTACTCCAAGCAGTTGAGGTCCCTCTGGATGACAGCATGACCCTCTGGAATACCAGCCACTCCTCCCAGTTTTGTGTCATCAACAAATTTGCTGCAGGTACACTCTACCCTATCATCCAGATCATTAATGAAGACAAGCAGGATTGGACCTGTATTGACCCCTGGGGTACACTGCTAGTTTTGGTCTCCAACTAGATTTTGCACCACTGATCACCATCCTCTGGACCCAGCCATTCAGCCAGTTTTCAGTTCACCTCACTGTCTGCTCATTCAGCCCATATAGCAACAGCTTGTCTATGAGGACCTATGGGACACTGTGTCAAAGGCCTTACTGAAGTCCAGATATGTGGATAACTGGCTAGCTGAAAAGGGTCACATAGACATAGTCCAGCTGGCTGGACAAAAATGCACATCGCTCTCAGCTTATCTGAAGTAAAGCAAAAATACACTGTCTTTGGCTGTTCTTGTTACACAATAACAGGAAGATTTTGGTGGGAAAAGAATGTTGCAGGTGGGAACAGATAACTACAGAAGAGAAACTAGGGGTGGGCTTGGTATTTAGGCAACTAACCAATAATGAGCTTAACTTTTGTAATATGTATGAGCTAATTATAACAAGGCATAAAAGGTGACTGTAAGGTACAATAAACGAAGTCTGCTGATCACTCATATTGAGTGACTGTGTCTTCCCTCCGTCGCAACACAGATAGACAATATCCAGTTCTATCCTCATCTACCAAGACAGTTATTTCATCATAGAAGTCTATCAAGTTGGCCATGCATGACTTCTCCAATGGACATGATTGATCAATCATCAAGATTGGCCTTGCAATAACGTTTGTCAGCTCCCTCAGCATTTGTGGGAGTATCTCATCAGGGCCCATGGACTTGTGTGCCTCCAGTTTGTTTAAGTATTCCCTGACTGGATTCTATTCCACCAAAAGCACATCTTCTTTGTTCCAGATTTCCCCCATGGTCTCTGGGAACTGGCATTCCTGAAGGTTGTTCTTGCTAGTAAAGACTAAGGCAAAGGCGGCATTCAGTACCTCAGCCTTTTCCAAATCCTGTGCACCCAGGTCACCAATCTCATTGAGCAATGGGCCCAAATTTTCCCTAGTCTTCCTTTTGTCACCTACATACTTATAGAAGCCTTTCTTGTGGTTTTTAACACCTCTGGCCAGATTCAATTCCATTTGGGCTTTGGTTTTCCTAACCTCATCCCTTCATGCTCAGACAATGTCTGTGTATTCCTCCCAGGTTACCCATCTTTGCTTCCACTCTCTGTATGCCCCCTTTCTGTGTTTGGGTTTGGTCAGGAGCTCCTTGTTTGTCTGCAAAGGCCTCCTGGCACTTTCACCTGACTTTCTACTCATCATATGGAGGAGGAGATCCTTAAGTATTAACCAGCTTTCTTGGACCCCTCTTTCCGCCAGATCCATATCCCATGGGACTCTTCCAAGCAGATCTCTGAAGAGGCCAAAGTCCACTCTCCCGAAGACCAGGGTTGTGAGCTTGATTTCCACTCTTTTTCCACCCCTCAGGATCCTGAACTCCATCACCTTTTGGTCACTGCAGCCAAAGTCGCCTTTCACTTCCACATCCCCAACAAGCTTTTCCTTGTTGGTGAGTATGAGGTCCAGCAGAGCACCTCTTTTCTTCAGTTTCTTGATCATTTGGGTCAGGAATACACATTGTTCGCTGGACTAGCCTTGCTTTACTTGCTTACATTTTTAATACATCTTCCCAGTGTATATGATTACTTGAGAGGAAAGAATTTTTCTGAATGTGTATTCACTGTACCATTTCACATGTTGGAGAAGAAATATATCTAGCTTTTGTGACCCACAAGAAAGCTCTGAAACAGTAAGTGGAGAAGAAAAGGCCACTGAAGACCAAATGCTACCAAAGGAAATTTCCAAGCAAGTAAAAGAAAAAATCCTCAAAAGAGTACCATCACTCTGAATTGTAAATGAACAGGAAAAGCTAAGTAGAATACTTGTTTGCCCTTCAAGGAATCAGCTCTGAAATGTTTACCGTACAGCTTGACAGCTATAAGACACCATTTGTTTTTCCCTCTTTCTATTTTCTGAAATATGCAGGCATTAATTGAAATAGAAAGGGCCTGTAAAGCCTCATGCTGCTATATATTGTTTTTACAATCAAGGTTTCATATATTAACTTTCTTTTTCTCAAAACACTGTCGTTCATAAAAGAGATATCTTTCTGCTTTTAGCACTTAGTTTTCATTTCCTCCCAGCTAATGCCAGCAATAACTAGTGCTTCAGCAGCTTATTATTCATTAAATACTCATTTAAAACACCTTTTCTTCTGTATACTTTGGACTCTAAATAGTGTTTTCATACCTAGAGCTTTTTATGGTATAAGACTTTTTTTTTCCAAATACAATCTAACTTGATTTCTTTAAGACAAGGTTTTTTTATATACATTTTTATATACATTTTATTTTATTTGTAAAATTTCCAGCTTAGTTTTAGTTAAAATGCTTAATGGAAAATATAAAAATATTGCTCCCAAATCCAGCAAAAGTAGAGGAAAAAAGATCCTATAAAATGAAGCTCATAAATATAGTATTCCAGTGCACTTTTACTAGAGACTCCATGTCTGCCAGAAATAAAACCCAAAATATTTCTGATTTGAATTTGTAACTCGGATTCTCTAAAATCTTGCAGATGTACCCAATGTACGATCTAGCGACCTTTAAAAATAAAATATTAATACATTTTGATAATCTATTTCATTTCAACATGGCCTGAAGCTGGATTCATCAACCATCTAGCTTTAGGCACCTATCTTGGTTGTCAGAGTTAAGCAGGATTTATGCTCAAACTCTCTTTATACTGGGGAGGCTCTTCCAAAGGGCAGTTCAGAGCAGGCTCCTCCCTCTAGGAAGGCACTGGAGAGGCTGCCTGCATCATTAGCTCACATACTTACCTAACGTGAGGTCCACATTCCTTTTCCTCTCACTACGTTTTTCCATCGCATGCAGAAAAGTAGGCAGAAATAAACTTTTCAGGAGAGGCTCTGGGTGTCCTTGTGGACAACAAGTTGAAGATGAACCAGCAAAACACCCTTTGCAGCAACAAAGGGCAATAGCCTCCTGGGCTGGATTAGCAGCTGTACCTGTACGTTGTTGTATGCCACTATCTGGTGGGAGTATGTGAGGAGGCAGAGACAGATTCTGCCAGGAGATGCACAGTGACATGACACAGGGCAGCAGGCACAAGCTGCAACCCCAGAAACTCTGATTAGGTATTAGGGAAAAATTCACCATCTGAGAGTCATCAAGCACTGGACCAGGTTGCACAGAGATGCTGTGGAACCTCCATCCTTGGAAATATTTAAATTTTGCCTGAACAAAATCCCTGAGAAGCCTAGTCTAACTTCAAAATCAGTCCTGTTCTCACCAGGAGGTTAGACTTCTAACTTCAAAATCAGTCCTGTTCTCACCAGGAGGTTAGACTACTTTCAGAGGTCCTTTCCAATCTAAATTATTCTATTATTCTGTCAGAATGACAAAGAATTTAAAGCAGTCATTTGCCACATCAGCTGTGTTTTTATGTCAAGCTACTGCCAAAGCAGAGGCCACAAACATTCACAGGAGAAAAAAAAATAACACTAAAAGTGGTGGGTTTTTTCCTAAAACTCTTTTGATCACAAAAGGATATAATTCTGTTCAGTTTAGAGAACAGTACTGGCTCTGTCAGGTTCTTCAGATGCAAATGGTCAAAGCTGCCTGGAGACCTACTCCTGTTCCTCTCACTTTTCAGCCCAGGTTCATTGCCAACCAAAACTGATGAGCGTGTTAGCCAGAAATGAAACAGGCTGAAAAGGCCAGTAAAGGTCTCCCAGTGAATCCGTTCTTAGGGCCCGAGGAATGTGCCTGTGGGTGTGGCACATCATCAGTGAAGTCTCAGTCCCTCACTTTTACGCTGATGTCACTTTAACTCATTTTCAAAGTGTCTTAGTTACTAACCCACTTCAGAATGATAGGCATAACAGATGCAAATTTGTACCCTGTAACACATGTTGCTAGTGATTAAAAACCACAGTACAGCAAATGTTCATGAATTCTGCATACCATAAATAGTGAATTACCCTTGACAGTACAAAGGTCCAGAAAGGCAAACTTGATAAAAAAGAGCATCAAAGAGGAACAATTAGGATCTCCCTTCTAAAAAGGCATTACAAAAGGTTACTCGCACAGATCTGTCAGTTACTCTTGGCTTTTAACTGCACTCCACGATACCAGTCTGCATTTGGGATAGCAGCTCCTGTCCACAACCTGAAATTTCACAGCACTCATGGAATGATCACCGGCATGACATGTCTTATCCCTTCCACATGCCTGTTTGTTTGTGTGGGTTCATAACCTGAAGCACTTTGGCCACACATTGGATTCCCAAGACACGTCATTCAAATCGTCTAAAAAGCATGCGACCTCTCGTCAGTGTGAACGCCTGCAACACATGGAACAGATTAGCCTTTAGTATTTAAGTGTCCATAGGAATTTTATGCATGCAGGATGCAACAAAATTATCACTTTCACTGCAAACCATTACATACTATATCATCTTAATTTGTGTAATATTACTGATGTCACCAAGCCTGTAGCCATAAATTAAGGGGGCTGGGCTTGGGGTGTTTTTTAATGCATTTATCCACAGTTCTAAATTTAGAAGTTAGATCTGCTTGTTCTATAGCTGTTGCTGATATCCATACAAACTTTTTGAATGTTTGTATCAATTTTTGGGAAACGGTTTTCCATTTTAATTAAGTGATCACAAAGGCTGAGGATTTCAAAGGAAATGCAAAGGAACTAGGTGCCTGGTGTGCACTGAAGAACATTTTGGTATGAGGCACGTGTTTAAATTCTTCAGCTTTTCATAAAAACACGGTCAAAATAAGAGAAATATCTGAACAGGTTCTAAGTATCACATCTAAAATTATATGCTCAAGAGCAAAGGACTAAAATTACATTTCTATGTCCACTACACAGACCTACAATACTAAAAATCTCACTTCAAGTTTGATAACAGACTCCTCCAAAGTTCATGCATCCTGGATACTTGAACATCAGCTAAATGTGATTACCTGTGATCTGTACACACGCTGATTTTAGGTAAATTCTCAAGACACAGGGAGCGCCCCGGGAAACCGTTCTAAAGAGCGCATGTTCTGGTTAAAACATCCAAAAATATTCAGAATAATTTTAATTGCATTCAGGGGATCTTTATACTGTCACACAAGATATAGCATCCTCTGCAGACATCTCACACAAGTGTTGGCATAAAAGAGTTAGGGAATAGTATGCATATGTTCTCATAATGTATTTACAAAAATGTAGGGAGAACATATGGTAGACACTATCATGCATGTTACAGAAAAAAAAGTGCTGTGTACCCCATTCTCAGTTTCTGGTAAGAACTGTAAATAAAAGCAACATGGACAGAGTAATACCCCAAGTAACAATCCAGGTATTAATGGATCAGAAAATGGCAAGACCACTAACATTCACCCAGTTGCTTTTGAGAAGTATTATGATACAGTGGTTATGAAAGACAAAATGGATTTAAAATACTGCAACTTTCACGGAGAAATCTTTGTCAAATTTTATGCAAGAAGAACAATCACTTATTTTAAAACAGACATCTGGCTGAGTTAAGGATATCTGTCCTTCATTCCATGGTACTTCAAGAACCAGATAATCAAGACCATTTTTGTTGCTCTTTAAGTTGAATTACACCCCCAGTTTCAATCAGGAAATTCAATGAAATGAAATCAATGATCCTATTCTAGCTTTATGCAATATTCAATGAGAACAGAATTTGACTGCACAAATTTAGGTATTAACTGTCCTCTAAAAACTGGAAATAACTACTAGTAGTGTAGAAATACTAGTATTACAACTTTCAGCATTAATTTCTTCAAGAGTTTTCATTAGCAGTTAGGAAGATCTAAGGCAAGTAAATGGAGATTTGTTTCCAATTTTTTCATCCAAAATACTTTAAAAAAAGACAACATGCATTTTCTTTGTATTAAAAGTGTAATTTAGATGAGAAACATCCCATTTCAAATTGATTTGAATATGAAGGTCAGATAAGAAAAAAACAAGGCTTTTGACAAAAAAAAAAAAACACCACCATTTCAATTATTAAAGTAATCTGGATTTTAGAAAAAATACCCAAAAACTGCTGCTTAGAAGAGAGAGTACAGAACTGCAAGACAAGATGGAAGAAAAGTTGTAGTCTCTTTTTCCCTGATGGAAGCCTAAAAGGGTTTTAAGTGCAGTTTCAGAAAAAGAAACTTCTTTCATTTTGCTGTAAGTGTTCACGGGTATACATTTTACAAACTTTTTCATTGTAAGTGCTTCAAGAACTTGATTTCACATGAGTTTTGATAAACCTCTATTTACAACACACTTCCAGAAATTAAATTCTAGCTAAATAGTAAAAATAAGGAATGGTGTACAAGAGTGTTCTAGCAGAAAAATGGATGGAATAAAATGGGGTTTTTACTGCCATAAGCCCAATACAAAGAATTATAGAGCAGATGCCCTGACAGAGTCCGTCCTATTAAGAGTCTCCTAGAGTGGGATTCATTTAATCAGTCACAGAGATCTGAAGCAGGACTCGAGGTCTGAAGGTGACAAAGGCTGCCTACAGCCAGCAGAGAGACTGATCACTTTCAAGCACATTCCATCTCATCCTAATTTCAACGCTTAAAATTCAGGTGCCTCAGCTGGTAGTGGGAGGTGCTGCTGAAGATCCTCTGCCACAGCCATCAAACAGCTGCCAGCGGTTTGTACATTTGTTTTCCAATGCTCGGTGAGGTTTCCAGGATGCTCTCTTGGCCTGCGGCTTCTCTTCCTATGAGCCACCCCACCCAGCCTTGTGAAAAGACCAGTGGTTGAGGTTAGAGAGAGCAGTTTCCATTTCTGATTGTTTACTGGCCACTGACGGCAAAGTGAGTTGACTTTTCTGATCACTACAGGTTACTGAGGTCACTACTGTCAGCCCTGCGCAGTTCCAGAGTAAGAATTACATCCTTTATATCAGGAATATCTGAAATATCTGATTTATTGTACATCAGGGAAATATCTCTCAGATTAATGGAATTCTGCATGAAAAATCCATCTTGTAAAAGGTTGGTTAAAAAAATAATGCATGACTGGTTTATACATCTGGGTTTATATAAAACCCAAGCTACAATGACTTGGAAAAAAAACCAGCATGGGGAACACAGACTAAACAGTATAAGGGTAACCTTTTATAGGATACTTTTTCTGTTCATAACCATTTTTCAAAATATTGACGTCTTTTCAGATAAAAAAAAAAATCAAACAAATCTTTAGCCACAAATTAATCATTGTGTCTTGCTAAGATAACCAAATCAAAAGTGCTTGAAACAACACATGAACCAAAAGAAAAGAAAACTCAAAGTACAGATGATCTTTTTCATCATTCCTATGATTGTTCCATAGTGAAGAAAAGAAAACTAGAACCATCCAGTGGTCACTTTTATGTAGTCTTCTTTGTTGACCAGCACCACAAAGTTACGTGTACCATTATGTCAGTTTTATTGTGAAATATGTATTTCTGTCTATATAAACAGAATCTGCTTTTAGAGACTTAAATCAAGGGTTGTAGAAACTTTTGACTTGTAGTACACAGAGAAGCAAAACTACCTTCACGGAAACTGACATACAGCTTCCTCTTAGATTAATACTTCATTGGTCCAAAATGATTTGCTACACTTTAAAAAAAATGTTACTAAAAAAGCATATTTTTATATATTCTTAATTTTGACATGCAACCAGTATTATTTTGGGATTGTTGTTATTATTATTATTGTTGTTCTTGTTCTTGTTCTTGTTATTATTACCGCATTAAAAATCTTTTTACACTCTGAATTGCTTCCATTGTTCTTAGGCATTCAGATTGTATCAGTACAGCCTGATCAGCTTTGATAACCAAGGCTTGTTTTATTTTACAGGATTCTGATTCCATTCTCAGAAGAAAGAAAATTATCTGCCCTATCAGTGGAGGAAAAGTAAGAGTATGAGATTGACTATTAATAAGTTATTTATTGCAATGAAATTAGGAAAACCCAAAGAGGAAGAACAGGTAGCTGCACTTTTTGTCCAAATGAGATTTTTTCATTCACATGAAGCCGTTAACAGCAAATAACAGTATCACAAAGCTTGGACCTTAACAAAAGGTTTGTGTTGGAGAATGAGGGTTTTAGTTGAGAGACAAGCTATACAGCATTTTTTTAACTCAATGCAATGGTATGAAAAAAATTGAGAAATACCTTGGTAAATACATGCTGCTGTGTAATAAACGAGGTCTGCAGTCTTAAATTTTATATTCTGCAAACTTATTGCATGAAACAGTTGGAAGCTGTAGATGTTTCCATATGTGTCTTTAACACACACATGCTCACCACATGATCTTGCTCATATATGGCAGTAAGCAAACTTTATTCATGCTGGGTGCAAAATCCCAGTTGTTTATTCCTGAGCATCAGCTCAAGCTTCTAACATTTGAAGCAAAGAGTTTTGTTTGCCCCTTAGGGAGGAAGCCCCGCTTCACGGGCTTGAATTCAACAGCCATAATGACTGCAAGGGACAGGAGTCCTGCATCAGACAGGCGTCTGCGTGCCTCCACAGCTAGTCTGAACACCCAGTAAGCACCTATATGTCAGTGCAGGCACTGGTCTGAAAAGATACCGTGCACAGTTTTCCCTCACATGCCCCGAAAATCAGATCTCAGCTGAAGGCACTTGTGCTGACAAAGCAACTTGCACCAGCTGGCAGCTCTGGTGGTCTCCCCGGCTCCTTTTCTACCTTCCCTTTCTATGGTTATCCTTGAAGAGTAACAGGCTGTTTAAAAGCCATTATGGCCTAAAAGGGGGACGGTTAGTAGCTTTCGCATTCCCTCCTCAGGCTATGCTGTTTAACACTTCTGCTGTGGCTGTCCAGGAAAATCGCACCGTTTGCATCTGTTATCCTTTCTTGCCCCCTGCTGGAAAAACTATCAACTGAATGTGCAGAACTGAACCTTCCAAAATTGATCCTCCAAAAGATTGTGAAAATAAAATAACTGGCTTTATTCATACAGTCTTCCCCAAAAATCCTCATAAGAAATGCTAAAATATTTTTTTTTCTAACCAAACCACTCGATTCCTAACAATTAATCCTAACCCTATCCAGAATCAGGCCACGGCACTGAAAGCACCACCTTGTCTCCAGAACGTACTTGCTCAAAACACAAGGGGAAGGTGGGGAGGACTGAACACGAGAAACAAAGTTGGGGAATGAGTAAATATGCTTGCACTTTTCAAAAACAGAAATGAAACGCAGGTGCTGATCTTAAGTAGGAATACAGGGCAATAGTATTTTCTGCTTTAATAACTTATAATGAGTTTGTGATGTTTTAAGTGAATAAGTGGGTAGCGGTGTTGTACCATTGTTAATAAATAGCATGTACCTGTTTTACCACTCACAACCAAAGAAGAGTTCTTCATAACAGAAACTAAATTACCTCTGCCATTACACCATTATTATGTGGACATATTCAAGAGAATTTTGAGAACTTCTGGGAGATAATTTTGCCTCTGGGTTTTATGCCTTCAAAACTTCAGGCCTCCAGCTTTCCCCAAATGTACACAGTTTTTCCTGAACAGCAGTTGGAAAAGCAGCCAGGTGCATTGGCTGTATTGTCACCATTCTCCTTTTCATCAAAGAGCAGTTATGGTAGATTAAAAAAGTAGTGTCACCACGTCACAAAGAAGGAAGGATAGCTCTTTGTCAAGTGTGCCACTGGGAGGCACTGAATTTTAATGCCTCTTCAGGCCTTTCAGGCAATCAGTAGTTCCCTCCTGTGAGCTATGAACCTTTGCAGAAAGTCTTTCTGTCATAAGTAACCTTCTGCTTTCTATTTAGTGACCTTAATCTTCAAAATGATAGAGTATTTCCACGGCATGGAGAGTTTCCCTTATACACTCTTACCCAATGTGGAGTGGCTCACATGAATAAGCCTATCATATTTAGGAAAATGAAAATTTTCTTTCAGTTATTCTTTTTTCAGTGAATACTGAAAAGACCAGGTCTTAGCTTGATACTGCAAAAAGTAGTAATCTCTGCTGGGATAAAACAGATGGAAAATGGATGTAAGCAGGACTCGTGTTTCTCTTTTCAGCTGCAGTCATGTTCCTTTTCAGATAAGCAGTTGTTTTACAGTGACTGCTTCCATTCATCATGCTATATTCCGCTAATATCCACAAGTTCCCAGATTTGTTTCATAATGCAAACCAGATTTTAAAGGATTTGTTCTGTGAACTACCGCATTTCCACTGGCAGTACAGAGAGCACCTTCTCTCCTGTTTCTGACCACCTAATAACCTTACCATAACCGCAACATCCTTTTACTCACAGGAAGGTCAAGTTCTTTTAACTTTTTAAAGCATTGTAACAGCTGGAAATAAAATAGATGCAGAAAAATTCAGTCTGCAAGTCCTCAGCAGACTGTTGGAGGACTCCAGACTCCAGACTGAGATAAATTGATCCAAACTGCTTTTATATAGCTTTATATAAAGGGAAGTTTTATAAATACAGATATAAAAAGGCAACATCCATGACATAATCTTCTGTCAGTGTCAGCTTCCACACCAGAGTTGCAGCAATACGGTTTTCTTTTCCCTAAATTTCTTTCTCAAACCAAAACATCAGAGATAATATATTAGCAGCGTGTTATGGCTCAGGGAATAAGTAATGGCATGCAGAGCTTTTCATTTCAAGAACATATGTTCAAGTTCTGCCCAAGCCACTAGAGGCCTGAAAGTCCTGTTGTGACTGCTCTAACAATCTATTGAAAATAAGTTCATTTTCCAAATCAAATTACTTTGTTTTTATTTCCCAAATCCAGGGGATATGTTCACATCACAAATAACATCAGTATAGAAGACAATCTTCTTAAAGTTTTTAGTGAAAAGGTCAATTATTAGAATAGATTAAAACTGATGTATCCTCATTCGCTTCAGGTTTTTCTCCTCTGTCAGGATGCCAGTGCAGAAAGGCTCTCTAGGCCAGTTCCTCCAGACACTGCCAAAAGAGGGACAAATCAAGACACTTGGTGAGAGGTCAGGATCTGAACTTTCAGATCCGTTCAGAAAGAAGTCAGTGTGAAAAGGAGCATAGCCCATTCCGAACTAGAGCTGTGTCACAACAAATATTTCTGACCTCAGAAGACAGACCTGCCACCTTGTCCTGTCACACTGCTTTCTCTTTGTCACACCTTGTGCGTACATAGTATTGTGCACATTTCAGAATGTGCGTAAGGGTTCCTGTGCTACATGTTTAATGCAGTTTATACCAACAGTGAACAAAAATGATTTTAAGGAGAAGTTACAGTGCCCAGGAACATTTACTTGTTATCCCTGAACAGAAAAGAAAAGCAGAAGCTCTTGAAATCTAGCTTTAAATTGAAAAGTTTCTTCTTTCATTTTCTTCTTGTTCCTTCTTTCTTTCTTTCTTTCTTCTTCTTCATTTCTCATCTCTATTACTTCACAAATGATCTTAATTAGATTGGCCAGTTTATATGTAAAGCAGTTTACATGAGCACACTCCAAAATGGATTTTCTGTCAATGCCAGTAACATCTATGGAGCAAAATATGGCACTTTAGAACCAACTGGCAAAGTGAAAAAAAGTTTCAAGACTTGTGGTATATGCCAATGCTATTAGTAGCAATTTTTTTTTGGTATTTTTTTCTAGAAAAGCTTCCATTCATCTGTCAGCTTATTCATCTTTATAGTCATTTTCACAAGAAAAAAAATGGATGTTGAATGTCATACATTTTTAAAAAAAATTTACACTCGCTTTACTGCAGTTCTCCCCATGCTGTGGCAGGGAACAAGTCACAATACAGTATAGTCAGATCAGTAGTAGGTTCCTACATCTGCTTCCGGATTTGGACAGTGTGACAGATAGACATTTTCTTTGAGACTTCGGACATTACTTCAACAAGTGCATGGTCTGGACATTGTGAAACTATTTGCCCTTATACCAACCAGTAGCACCTTGTGAGTTCTCTGCACATTCACGTCCTGGTTTTGGCAAATAAACAGCATATTCTTAGTGATACGGTTTGGGTTTGGTTTTTTTTCCCACCACACATTACATTCTTACTCTGTCTAGCAGGAATGGAAGACAAGGATTCACAGGTGTCTTCCAAATGCCCACAGGGAGTCTTTTTATGATTTTAGGTATGTCTACAACACACCAAAAAGTATGGTCGCAAACTACGTTGTCTAATTCAAGAGAGTAATAAAGATAAATTCAGTTTTAATAGAGATTAGTAACTCTCTTCAAAGCATTCCTTCAAGAGTTAAGTGTCATTACTAGTTTAAAGTCAAGTGAAGAAGCAGCCTTGTCTTGCGATGCAAGGTACACTCACGTTCTCAGATCATTCCTTCCTTAATGCATTTTTCCCCTGAAGGTCAGAGGGAAGAAAAGGGGAGAATCTGCCTGTTAAAAGCATCTCACCAAATACAAATGGTCTGAAGGTATCATCTGGGATTCACCTCCTTTTTGTAAGGAAGGTCTGCAATACCAAGCACCTTTAAGGTATCAAAGCAGAGTGCTTTCACCCACATTATAAAATCAAGAACTCTCCAGATACTGTTTCTACCTTGCATCTTTGATCTTTCCTCTAATTTTAGTTACTTCTAAAGGGCAAGTCATAAAGTTAGTCAAAATATGCTCTACAGAAAGGTCTGTTCTACAGACATTCTTCCAGCAAAGCTTGTTCAGTCAGCACGCAGCAGCATTAGCCAACACACAATTTCAAGTTCTTCAGTGAAATCCTTATCTTTTGCAATTAGTTTCATCATTGACAGCAAGTAACTGCAGCTCTGCATCTATTCTATTCTACTGGCACAGACAGAAAAGATGTTGCACCTACACCATCAGGGAGGAGCTGGAGTGGGTCTGGGGAAACAAGCCAAGATCTGAGGTGGTGGAGCTCACACAGGCAGGGCAGTGTCCCCTGGCAGGACACAGTCCCAAGCACCTGCGCACGGCCAGGGCAGCATGGTGAAGGCTCAGCTGAGCACCCTGGATGAGGCTGGTGGTGAGTCATGTCTGGGATCCATCCAGAGAGTCCAGTAAATAGATCAAGACAACCAGACACAGGACAGCGGCCTGCTCCACCTAATGCTTTATGACAGATGTGGACACACGGATGTATAGGATGATTTGGATTAGAAATATATAATGCCTGTGCTTGCCACTGAAATAATATGTACACATGGACATTGTAAAGGCCTTGGAAATCCCAGAATACAGTAAGGATGAAAGTCAAAGCTGAATAATTGAGAAGGAGCCATGGTGGTCCTACCAGAAGTCAAAAGAACACAACTTCAAGACTGGCATCTTTCACTGAGGTCTATCTAACACCAGGGTAAACCATTATCCAGAAGACCTACAAACACCTTTTATCCTTCAATGGAGAGAAATCCAGAACTGAAAAAGAAGGAGGATCGCTGAATATGAGGACACAAACTGAGTCAGACAAATTAATAAGGAGCTATATTGTGCTATGCATTTTTAAAGAACTGAGTATCCATTTCATATTCCTTTTTTTTTAATTCCATTCAGAAGCACACCAACTTCATTCTCATTACACTCTGATTTTAATTTGACCCTCAGCAGTGCAACTTTGATGTAAGATCCTTATCTGTAAAGTAAATGCAGCAGAACTGCGCCCACACAGGCTTTCAGTTGCTGTCTAATCCCAGCCTGCAGCAATTCTTCTGGACCGACTCCGCTGCTGCGCCAGGGAAATGCCAGGGCAGGCACTGGGGCTGAGAGCAGGGGTATGGGAGGGGGTGAAGGTGGAAGAAAAACTGTCCTGTATTCTGAAATAAAGGGTTGATCAGGAGTAGAAATACATTTAGTCTTTTTGCCATGTCTGCTATAAACCAAGCCAGCTGATGTCACCTCTATGATGGCTTATTATATAAGAAAACTATTTTTGCTGAGATCTTTGTGGACATGTTTTTTTTTTATTGGAAACAAAGAATTTGAACACGGATCATTGTGACTTATGTTTAAAATAGAACAAATGTTATTTGAGTCACTTCCAAATTAACATGATTGTTTAAAAATATATGAAGTGCTTCACCGAATTTTGATCTCTCTACTGCAATAACAATTTTAAAAGATTACAGCCTTGCACATTTTCAGAAGGATGTAATCATGCTAGCTAAAACATAAATTTCATATACCACAACAATTTTTAATCATTCTGTACTGCACATATGCAGCATTCAAATATATCTTTCAAATGTCAAAACAAAATTAATATTTATTACCACACCTCTGAACTAGCACATTTACAAAACTGCAGCTCAGGACATTTTCTACCAAGCAATCTAAGCCATTTTGTATGTTCTCAGTTAAATGCATTTTCTAGAGCTATTGCTCTGCCTCAGGGACTCCCAGAATTTCTGAAGCACTTTATAGCTTTTTTCACTACATTCTTCAGGAAAAATTGCTCAGGTCAAGTCAAGAAGGGTATCCCTATTCCAGACGTGGCTTTTCTATGTTGCTAGCTTGCTGTAAATGAAGTCATAAGAATAATTAACATTGCTGAACCTTACACACACAGGAGGTAGCACCTGAGCAAATACATAAAATTAACAGAGATAAGTCATGCACAAACCAAAATCTTTGGCTTTGACACCTCCAGGGCACGGGGGAAGTTCACGGGAGCAGGGTGGGACCCATAACCACAGCACCTCCCCAGCAGGGCAGAGTAAAGCCAAGCTCCGTGATACCTCCCAGGCTGGGGAAAAAAATAGCTCCAGATGGGAACTTCATGGGTTCAAGCCTGCCTGAAAAAGTATCAAAAAGGCCTGTGGGATCTTGTCAGAGAAAGAAGGTGTTCCCAGTCCCTACTGCAAAACTAAACATTGAGAGTTTCAAACCTGGATCTCTGACTTCCCTGACATAGCACATGGAGAGAGGACATCCCTATACACTTCTCTCTGCAACTCTTTTGGGTGATACCTTCCCTGTTACGCAGATTGTAACAGGTCTGGTCTCTCCAGAGGTGCGCAAAGGTTTTCGTGTATCTACCACAACCTGTGTGCTGAGTTCCTTAGACCTTCCAGAATTTTTTGAGCGTGTTCACACTCTGCAGCCAAACCTCAGGCACATACAAGACTTCAGCAAGGGAAACTAAAAATCATGCCTGAACACATGTATGATGCTAGCCCTGTGTTATTCGGAAGCACAAAATGAGCAGATTCACTCACATCTGTGCTCCTAAATCACTTCCGCCTTTGAAAAATCCCACCCTTCCCACAAAAGTGCTAGCTGAGAAAGATCATATTGTCAAGCAGTCTGCACCAAACAAAAATCAAAACAGATACGGTATAATTCCTTGTGACTGCCCATAAGGCAATTCATCTGGATTTAGATCTCTGAGGTAGCAAACAATTCATTCAAAGAATGAAATTATAAGTATTCTTGCTGTGGTGCACCAGGGAGGAGGGGGAGGAAGAATCTGCTTTTACTGTGTTGAATTCAGCCCACTGGCAGTTACTGTTTGATATGTACAGGGCACCGCCAGCAGTTTTTACTGGCCAGTGTTTTACAGCAGGTCCCCCAAACACCTCACAGCACCAATACCAGCGGGTGACGGCTGCCTTTTTATAGAGCTAACAAGACCCTGGTATTTATTACATTCCTGTACACTGCACCACTGAGGCTGTTATACTTTGTTCGGTCAGGGAGGCAGACAAAATCTGTATAAAAAATGTGAATTACTAACCTTCTAACTGCACTTGTGGCCATTCTGAGTGTATCTTCTGTGAACAGTTTAAACAAATGAGTGTGACTGGAGGGACTGTTCTCAGAAACCATGACGCCCATAAACACCGGCTGTCCCCCTGGAAGCAGAGTTACTGCTCATCCAGTATAGCAGCAGAAACAAATAACATCGCCTGATGTGTCAGGGTAGGCTGGAAAAACCTCTATCGTCCATAAATGTGCATAACATAATGCTTGCAAATGCTTCCAGAAGAATACTCCTCTGAAATTATTCTGGCAATGATTCCTTATAGCTAAGATGCTCAAGAAAGTCCCTCTCCATCTGCGAACAAGGTCACAGCTAGCCCTGCTGCTGTGCCATGACCTTGCTCACGCAGCTCCTGGCAAACAAGCAGCACCGTCGCGCTGTAATTACACAAGTATGCAAAACTACCATACTGAACTTCCCAGAAATTTCTGCTGCTTTGCTGATGTCAGCACAAGGAACCAAACGCAGTAATTAACTTCTGATTGAACTTTGATCAGTCTGAATGGATACAGCCTGTGGGCTGGGAACTCTTGACAAACATGCGAGTGCCTATAGGGAAGAGAAGCACCACTTGATGGTTTTCCGTGTCCTCTTCCCAAGTATTTTCTGCCCTCCCCTGTCGATGGTAGGAAGCTCAGTTAGTCTTTGGCCTTGCTTAGCATGATTTCTCTTTTTTCTAGGTCTGTTGGTAAGAATTCCTTAACACTCCCAGCAACGTCCAAGCAAAGTGGTTCAAAGCATTGGCTAGTCACAAGCGAGCAGAGGAAACTCCTCCCCTCAAAACTGATTAAGACCCAAAATTTTCCTGTTCTTCTGGGTTAACTCCAGTGGAGCCTGGGCTCCCACAACATGGACACAAGCTGCCTCGAGAAGGGGAGAGACTGGAAGCGACTGCTCCTGATCTACCACACTGATCTGGTAACCCCAGCAAGAAACCAGCATGGAAACTTGGCAGGGAAAAACTGCATCTTGTATTTCTTCTGTTAAACATGGTATATTATTAGCGTTATGCTAATCTGGGCCACCTAAATGGGGTCTGTGTAATTTAATAAAATTCTTTAATTACTTAAAGATTGAATTTGGCTGGGTGTCAGCCAGCCAGCTAAACAGTGATTGACTGATATCCAGGGAAACAACACTCTAGAGTGGAGGGACTCCATCATGGGGTTATGATGCCGAAGTAGCTCTGTTAGACAAGGATGAGGCTTTTGGCATTAGGCTTTCATGGTTTCAGGTTCAAGGTCCCAAGTTCAGCCTCTGCTCTGGATGATCTTCCCAGGGGTATTCTGTTACATGCAGACAAAGAAATGCATGAGATGAATAAAACATTAATTAAAACACATTTGTTCAGCTCTGTGCAGACGCAATGCCTCTCTCCCCTAGGGTAAATATCTTATTCTCAAATCAATCCAAAGTGCCAGGAGAAATGAATGATGGTTTTAGTCCACTTCAAGAAGAGTGAATGTGGCTAATTAAATGTGCAATGTCTCCAAAAAAAGAAAAAATCCAGTCTCACTGTCATTTACTTTGAAAAAAAACAAACCAAACAAACAAAACAAAAAATTAAAAAAAAATAAAAAGGGAAAAAAACAAACCCAAAACAAACAAACAAAAAAGTGAGGCAGGAAGACTCTTTATTTTAAACCTTCAGAAACACAACTTATCTATTTATTTTTTTTTTTCATTTGTCTGTATAGGCACCTTGTCCTTGAGGAACAGTTATGACAAATATGTACAACAGTACCATTTGTTCATTAATTTAGTTGCAAAATCATGTGGAGGAATAATAGTTATTTCACTTAGTGTAAACTCCCTCTTCAAGACCTCTTGTAGATTCTTCTCTTTGTATGCACAGTCTTTTATATACAAAGGATCGGATTTTGTGGCCAAAGCCTGCTGGCAATACAATGTCAGCAGTTGATGTGCATCAAATATTGCCATTACTGTAAAGTAATAACCAGTTTTTATCCTTCATTTGGTTGTCAACACTACTTCACTTCTGGGAATGGTTTCTTTCAACCAGATGTAGACATTTTTATCTGAGCTGGCCGTCACAGGCTCCCTTTAAACATACAAGAAAGGAAAAGGTGCTTTTAGGGTACAGCTTTTTTCAGATCCATTTTACTAAACATGTAAGTAAGCATTTGTTGCTGAGTCACCATGCTTACTTCTGAAGTCAGTGGAGAGGTGTACCTTCATAAGGGGAACACGGCCTCCTTCCGCCTGGATCACATCTCAGAGATGCATCTTCCTCTCTTTTGATTAGGGTGAATGGCAAATGGTAGCTGTGTCTATACCATATTGCTCACATTCCTGTTTTCTGACAACATTTACAGGCATAATTGCCAGATCCTTCACCCAAAAAATTCAGGTTTGTTCCTGAACAGTTTTGTCCTTTTAACAGGAGAATGCCTTACAATTAACTGAAAATAAAATATTTTTTTTAAAATAGGAAATTTTAAAATATATTTGACTTTTTAGTTTGATCTGGAATAAAAAAAAAAAAATTGAGCTTGCTGCAAAATATATCTTCTGATTTGTTTGGTTTTACAAACTACGTCTGTCAGTTTCTGAAATTCTGTTTGAGTTTTATTTTAATTTCTTTCAATATGTTTTCACTGTTCTACATGAGGCCATGCCATGTCAACAGAATTTCATGTCGGCAGCATCAAGGCTGAATTAAATAATGTCCAGATGTCACTTCCAACACAAGTTTTTCTGCTATCAGTATGTGGTAGTCATTATTACATTTTAATATCTCAAACCCTAAAAGGTGTATCAATCTGAATTGATCAGCATTATAGTTTATTTAACGTTACAATTTTAAAACAGTTTTTTGTGAATGTCTAGAGAGACAGAAGTGTCACACATGAGGAAATTTAAAATTCAGGGCCCTCTGCTTTCTCTTGTCATTCTATCGTACCCAAGAGGGAAGTGAGCAATTAAGTATTTGACTAATTGAAAAGTTTTATTTGCATCACTTTTTTCATGCTTGACTCCCTTCTTTGGCGTTCCTCCTTTCTACTCATGTCTCTGCTTGCTGTATCTGAAATGGACTGAGGATCCTCATGGACAGTTACTTTGAGAGGAATGCCTCCTTGTTAAACAATCATTTCTAAAGCCCACATTGCCTTTGGACAGGTTACTTTAACTTCTTTTTCCCAAATGAAATCATAAACTTAAAGGAATCTTTCATACACAGCAACTGACCTACATGGTGTTGGTTTGTTTTACTATGAGCTAAGACCTTTAAACCTGTAAAATCATTTGAGGGTATATTGAAAAGAAGTATGACTGCCCTTTAGTTTTGTCAACACCACTTGCATACACTTCTAAAAAATATTCAGGGATATTCATAAAATGGTAAATTATAAGGAATACCTGTACAGTAGTGGGATGAAAATTTCTAGTTCCATTAACTATGTGCTTTTGCTGGACATATCTAACTGTTAAACACATCCTGCTAGAACTACAAGACACATGTAACCTTAAGAAAATTAACATCACCTTGAACCTGAATGTTCATAGCAAATCTTTCACATACTTTAAAGTGAGACTGAAAGCACTGAAGTGAAAGAAAAACTGTGTTTGCTCTTTAAAGTCAATATGAAAAGCAAATTGCTAGTAAAAGATACAGAAAGATTAAAAAAAAAAAAAAAACAAAACAAAAAAACCCCAAACAACACCACAACAAACTAGCTGAAACGCAGACATATGCCTCTTTTCTAAACTGGTAATTTTGCTGTCTCTCATTTTTATTTTGGATTCCTGTCTAGACCTCAGACAAGAGGCTTGCTGATTACCCAGTTTGGGACAAATTGGGAGATTAAGTCCATTGTGCTACACAAAAGACTTTATTTGTGGCTATGCAGCTGGCTAAAAGCAAAATAATCAGAGGCAGTATACGGGCCATCCCACCTTCCTGAAATTTCAGTCAGTAATAAGTGCTAACTTCCCAGGAAGTTCTGTAGTCTTCAGTTTACAAAACAGATAATAAAGCATAAATTGAGTTTTCTGTTATCTGAAAGGTTTTTTTCCTGTCATCTGAAGGATTTTTTCCTTCATGGAACACTATGCAACAATGTTTTAAAACCCACAAAAATTTAGGAAATAAAATATCATTGTAAAAACAAACCATTTCTTGAAAAGCTTGCTCACTCTCCAAATGAGAGGCTATTGCAAGATTTGTCTGGTGACATTTGTTGGCAAAATCTACCAGTTTTCCTGCATCTTTTTAGTTGCCAGTAATAAGATTATGACAATATCTAATTAATTATTAGACAATTATGGACCTGTTGGAGCAAGTCCAGAGGAGGGCCATGAAGATGATCAGAGGGCTGGAACACCTCTCCTGTGAAGGCAGGTTGAGAGAGCTGGGGTTGTTCAGCCTGGAGAAGAGAAGGCTCCAGGGAGACCTTATAGCACCTTCCAGTACCTAAAGGGGGCCTACAGGAAAGCTGGGGAGGGACATTTTAGTAGGGACTGTAGTCATAGGACAAGGGGTAATGGTTTCAAACTAAAAGAAGGTAAATTTAGGTTGGCTCTTAGGAAGAAATTCTGTACTGTGAGACTGATGGAGCACTGGCACAGGTTGCCCAGAGAAGCTGTGGATGCCCCATCCCTGGCAGTGTTCAAGGCCAGGCTGGATGGGGCTTTGAGCAACCTGGTCTAGTGGAAAGTGTCCCTGCTCATGGCAGGGGGGTTGGAACTAGATGATCTTTAAGGTCCCTTCCAACCCAAACCATTATGTGATTCTATGAAAAAAGCCTGAAAAAAAACACATAAAGAGCCACTGGAATACAACATATAATCATTCTCACACACATCTTATACCATGACAGACGGGAGAGTGTATGCAGTAATTAGAAATATTTAAGATAATTTAGAATACTCTCTAGTGATCTTCCTAAACCCAATTGTTTCTTGCATAAGCTCTCCAGCAAATTCAATAGATTGTTTAAGCAACATCTGAACCATGTAAGTGGATGACATATTTTTGTATGCATCCTTAGCACCAATAATATACAGCTAATGCATCATATTCAGTAAAATGGCTTTAAGTGATAACAGGTGTTTAGCATAATGGAAACTGCTGCTATTTGGTCAACACATAAATTAATTTTGTTATTTACAGAACCAGATGGTCAATTCTGGAGCACCAGCATGGGTAAAATTAATAAGCCTCCTCGCTGCAGAACAAGACATCTAATCTGTAGCTTCACCAGTTTCTAATTCCAACTACCATGTGAATTGCAAGAGTACTCCTCTGACAGAAAGATTAACTGACTTACTCTCTGCCCAAGAATACTACACCATATATCAAGTAAAAGTGGTTAAAGGTCGTACAAACAAACTTCATGAGAGATTAAGAGAAGTGGTAAGAAGCCGTAGTGTTATGCTTTTTCATTCTTGTACTCTGTGCTACTTACAGCATCTGTATGATTTGCTATTATTTTGGTTTTGCTTTCTTTCTTTCTTGTAGCAATGGCTTGATGTTGCAGAAAATGCAATTTAGCTACAGAGTTCAACTGCTATTTACATTCTAAGACAGAGGCTGTTTTTTTTATGATATAATGTTAAGTTATTCTTCAAAAGCCCTATTTGAGAAACTCATGGTGTGATTTAGTCTGTGATTCAGAAGAAACCTTTTTTTCCTTACATAGACAAAGCTCTTTCAGATGAAATCAGGCAGTAACACATGCATGTAGGACTAAGTCGTCCCACTTGTCTGGATCTCCTGAACCAAATGGGACAGCAAAGACCTCTTGCACTACAGCCACACTCCTCGGGGCAATGCTGTGAGCAGGCTCCCACTTGATGCATAGGACGCGCACAGCAAGCATGGTGGGGCTGGTGCACGTCAGACCCAGTGCACTCCAGCTGTAAAACTCAAGCATCCACACAGTACAACAAAACAACGGTAGCTCCTGCCACACTGGCAGGCACTCGGAAATCCTGAACAACCACTCTCTTATCTCAAATTGCACCTGGACAAAGTCTAAAGACAGCGAATAAAACCACTTCGGGGAAGTGCAGGCACACAGTAGCCCTGCACACACGGACAACGAGACACACCTTACTGCAGAAAGCACTGCGTCTGCCCCCTTTGCCCACCTTTCTCCTCATCTATGTCTCCCTCCCAGTGTGCCACACAGCACTGGTCTGCCTGCCCAGGGATGGAGTGACAAGGTGGCAGAGAGGAAGCCTGAGTGTGCTCATAGTCTGCAAGCTGCGGAGAAGCTCCTCAACTCATGTCTGCTTCTGCAGCACTTCTGCTCCCCTGTGCCCTATGCATTCCTGTTACACACTTTAAAGTTATATTAATTTATGCACGCTAGAAAGAAATAGTAATTGCTAACAATTTTGTGCCTCAGGTTTTCACTGGAGCAGGTGTCTTAGATGAATGCAGACAAAATTGCAATCACTGCACACTGCATCTTTAACGCTCCTCTTTAACTGGCCAGAACTGAAGGAAAACATAGAAAATATAAATATTTGTCAATTTGTCAATAAAGTCAACTCTAATCTATAACTATAAACATCCAGACCTTATCCAGAATTTGAATCTCCTGTTTCCTTCTCTGTGTGGAACAAGGATAGCTTTTTTTTTTTTTTCTATCCTTCACTACTAGGAGGTTATGTTTTAAAAATGCAAAACCTTCAGTGACTTACTGAGAATTATCATGCACATATGAACCAGTCTGGGAATTCAAGTTGCATATCTGGAAGCTACATGTCACATTGAATTATTCAAGTAAAGAGTACCATATTAAAATGGGTAAAGTCCAATGAGTTCTGCTTGTTATTTTAAGAAGTCCTGTCTATTTTAGAAACTTTTTGGTCTGTTAAGAAAATAAAAGCACACAGCAAGGTGAAGTAGCAGACATTCCTATGGACTGCTTAGATCAGTCTTATCACATAGCTCAGTCCTTTAATAACAGCTACTGTGTCCTAAATACATTAAACCGTACACTACCTGTGTTATACAAAATATTTTTGTTAGCATGCTGTGCAATGTGTGAGACAACAAGCAAAATAAGCCATGGAGGAGTCTTAAATTCTTTTAAAATATGCATATTTTATATCTCCAGACATCTACAAAGCACTGCGCACTCACCAGCTACTTTGTCTTCACAATAACAAGTCCATGGGGTATTTGTTGGCCAACTTAAAAGAGAAGAGAAAATTATGGTAAATAAACAGGTAATTCAAATATATTTAGATCACTAGCATACGAGTGAAAGCTAGTCACTGAATTCAAGTTAATAACATGTACAGAAACGATCAAGATTCTTAACCCACAAAGCAGTAACACACATCTGCAGGCAAGTAAAAGTTTTTGTTATTCTGGCTTGAGTGATTTGACTGAGGTCACACAAATCAAGGGCAAGACAGAAGCAGGGATCCAGGCTGTCATTTATAGAGGTACCATTTTCCAGTAGTCAGTTGCAGCAAGTCTGTATTGCTCTGTTAAATCAGTTGTGTACTGTATGACCATAGAATGCTACATAGATTTGGGGAAACAAAACAGGGAGGCAAAAAAAGATTGCAGATATGTATCTCCCAGTGAACACCGGACGGAAGGGGAGAGAGACTTTGATTTAGGAAAGTCCTTGCATGTCCCACACAGCTCTCCAAATGGGTCGTTAGAAGAACCAAGAAACCTGGGAACCAACTGCACAGAGTTGCAGGTCGCACTCACAACAAAGCTGTTGGCAACTGATTGGAGTGCCAAATAACAACTCCACAACATCTGTGTACAGCTTGTGTCGCTTCAGTGACCCAGTTTGCAGCACAGGTCCACAAGACTACCCCATTGATTTTGCTTTATTGCCTCTATTAAAATTAAACTGTGCTTACAAACAAGTGCATAGTGATTTAGTAAACCATTCTTACAATAGACAGCCTCTGAACTCAGCAGTGTCTGATGGAGATCCAGCTTTGTGGTGGTGAATACACATGTTCAGTGATTCAGCAGCACCATTCCACAGCTGCACTTAGGTACTGGTGGAAACCCTGTGTCCCCCCACAACATGCCCAGCAAATCCTTGGGTGGTACAGGGCAAAGGCAATTGATTACAATGTTCACTCTAGGAGTGAAGATCATTCCTTCCCAGGAGAGCAAGATGCACATCATCTGACGTCTGCAGGGCTGCATTCTGACACCCCACTGAAGAAACAGAAACACGACGACTGCTACACACAAGACACTTTTTTCCAATGGGGACCTTCACCTCACAACTGCACTACCTACACTGGAGAATATTCATCTTCCCAGTGTCAAAATACTGCTGTATATTTGCGGGAATCAGTACAAATTTGCATCAGTAACAGTGCATAGCTTTCTTCAAAAGATATCCCTGCCTTTTGTCCTGCAGCTGGCAATTTGTTTCTATTATTTAATACCAACAGTGATACACTTGAATAAGACTGTAGAGTAGTTTAATTAAAGTATTAGATAAACAAAAAAATGCCTCTGTCTCGGAATCCAAACACAACAGCCAGAGAATAAAAACTAAGAAAGAAGGCAAAAAAAACCAACCAGAAAACAAAACACCATAACAACAACAGGAAACAAACAGACACCAAACCTCTGATAAACCATTCAAGCAAAACGAGCTTCTCCCAAATCATAATGACAGCTCATTATAGAAAAATCTAATGCTGCACAAACCACAGGGCTTTCAGTAACTGTGATCATCTTACTTACCTGCAACGCAGCGACAAGAGAACAAGAGGAAGGTGAAACTCTATAATAAATTGGGCAAAGCACATGATGTTCTCCACCATTTATAGAAAACGTGCCATCAAATTTTCCCCAGCAGAAATTCCCAGCTAAAGTGAACGGGCCATGCTGTTCAAGGCTGATGGAGGAGTTTGGCAGCAACCGATGCAGGCAGAGATCCCAGGCAGCTCTCAGGTGGCTGTGCTCGTGGTGCAAAGCTGAGCTCAGGATCCTGGGCAGACTGCACGCACAGGCCTCGACAGCAAAGCTTGAAAAAGGAAGGTTAAGGGCAGTATAGTAATGTCAGGAGACAGAGTAGCAGCTGGGTAAAGGAATATCTTAACATAAAGATGACTTCTAAGCACTCAGTAGGGGTTAGGATAAGTACCTGCATGCAGCAGTGCAGCACGAAGAAGCAAGGTCCTAAAGTTCTTTAAATATTTCTAATGAAAATTAAACACTTTTCACATCACTGCTTCAGGACTGAATGAGGTTTAGTATAAGGAACAGGAGAGAATGGGATTGCATTTAGTTCACTTAGGAACACACAAAGACAATTGTTGCTTTAAAAATTAAGCTGTGTAAATATTGTAAATTGTGTTTAGGTAATCAGAATACAACATTACTACCATCCCAGCATCTCAGCCACAATGAGGTATTAAATCCTCCCAGCTGCTAGAAGCATGGAAATCAGGATCTTTCTTTTCTATCACAGAAACCAGCAATCTAAATAAAACCAGGCCTGCCCATAAGCTTGTAGAACATGCACAAAATTGTGACAGTCAAAGTCAGTTACAAAAAGGCGAAATAATATTCCCATGAAGACCTAATTTTTTTAAATATTACCACAGAGCTATAAATATGAAAAAAAAAAATATCTGTCATACATGAATAGGTTTAGTGCTTGGTAACTCTCTGGACAGACTGTTGTTCCAGTGCGCAAAGTGGTTTTGCCAACTGGCAATTGTATTATAAAGAACTGAGGATGAAAGCCAAACAGGAAATTAGATGATGGTTGCAGACAAGGCAAGAGGAAAATTTGAGGGGGGGAAACCTCTGTACATTTCATAACAACAACTTAAAGTTTTATTGCACTTTTCTCTAAAGACTTCAAAGCACTCTAGAAGCAAGGTTTCATGCAGTCACACCTTGGCAGGACACCAAGACCTTCCTGCTCATTCCACAGATTTGTTTTTATCTCAAAAAAAAAAGCTTTCTGTCCTTTAAAACTGTCATGTAAATTGGTGAAATAATTTCTGGTTGAAAGAGACAGTCAAACACCAAAGTTAATTATCTCTTCTTTGCCTCTGTGGATCCCTCTCTATCAAATTATGGCAATATTTCTAAGATAAACCTGATATCTGTACACTGTGTGTACTGTAAATTTCAACTCCTCAAGGACTTTCAACTAACTGAGACCTCCAAGAGGAAGAACAAGAGAAGCTAAAGAAAACACACCTTCACGCCTTGGTAGGATGCTGCCCAACTTCTATCCAAAGGTCTATGAATGAGCTAAAACGGGAGTCTTGTGTTCCAACTTAGTTCTCAGCTGAGAGGTCTAGAACTTTTATCCCAAGAGGATGCCCTGGCTTTGGGGCTATAAAGGCATCTGGACTGCAACATCCCCACTCTTTGTGTTGCATCTGGAAGGCACAATTCTTAGGTCCAGAAAGGATCTTTTCTGAAAGCTCTTTCATAACTTTGAACAGATAGTATTTGCAAGGGAGTGTTTAGGAACAAAAATGCACCCTTCCAAAGGTGCCTACATGGCTTCAGAGTTTAAGTCTCACTTCACAAGTCATTTAGGACCTAAGGGTCCTCTGTATGGGTTTCTATTGATATAGTTAAGCTAAAGCCGTGTACTAAGAATTGCTATGTCTGACTGACATTCTATGTCAGCAGAGCTCCTAGCGTTAATGCTGTTTGACCAGTATATCTGGAATTTGACCAATTCAGCTTGTTTCACTCAGAGGATCATTTAATGTACTGGTACTGGGTTAATATGCATCACTTTACAGTTCCTTCTGAATTTCCTCTTGGAGCACTTATCTGCATTTGGATATTGATATTTCCATGTCAGGAAAGCACTACCAATGCACGTATAGCCCGAGTATCATTTAAATTTAATGGGATTTGATTTCTCAGAACTACATTTTAGAGATATTTAGGCACCTAAAGATGAGGTACCTCAGCTAGGTGCTGAGCTGAAAAATTCAGTATCACCTAAATGCATCCAAAGACATCCAATTTCTTTCCAAATAAAGACCTACATGACTTACTTATTTTATCAATTACATTTTATCAGTGCTTATTCTGCTGTATATTCCAGCCAACTGTTGGTAGCAATTGTTCACTGGATGTGTAGGCACACTTATTTCCATTCATACGACAGGTGTAACTTTTTGTAATGTAAGACTCCTCCACTTAACATTTTGTTATGGTAATGTCTTTTTTTAATGGATAAGAAATTTGAAGAACATTATAATATACACCCCTAAAAGACAGATACCAAAGCAGATAGATAGAATAATTATTTACACAAGCTACATTTTCCCAAAAATCTATACTTTGTCCAATATGTTAAATTGGTAGCTTTATTTAGTGCCTCTTTTACGGATAATTATACTACTCAGTATCCATTATACTACCAAACACCACCCCCCCCACAAGGATACAGCAAATTAAATTTCAGAAGCACTTTTGATTCTTAATTGATCAAAAGAATTATGGAGCACTGTACAGCTGTAACAGCTATAGGTCTAATGGACATGTACATCAGGCCATCTGGGCTGCAAATGTCAGGAAAGTCACTGTATCAAACAAGCCATCAGGCTAAATTCTGCCATCACTGCACAGAAATAGATGGGGTTGGGCAACTGTCTTTGAGAGAAGTTTGACCCATTGACTGTAGTGGGAATTGTGCTGGTGTATGTAAAAGAAGAAATGGATCCTTTTAGGTTAAATATGGTAGATCGAAAGCCAGGGTTATTATCTCATTTACACTGGTAAAGGCCATTTGAAGTAATGCTATTGTGTTAATGCAAACTGACATTCTTTCTGTCTTCCCAGCAATTCGTCTGCTGCTGTGTATATCATATATAATGTTTATCACTTTAATGAGTAAAAATGTTCATTTTAAATACATAATGTCATGCATCTGTCTTTATTACAGGCAAAACAATGAATGTCTACAATCTTGCTCTACAACCAAACCTCTATTTTTTATTAAAGACAATTGCTTTATTCTGCAATAAGGGACCTATTACATGCCCTCATTTTGGTGAAATTACTAATGCAGATTGAGTTTCCTAGAAGAGTTACTGAACTTCTGTACTATTTGAGATTCTAACTTAATTCATGCGCTTATCATGATAATGTGCTTTATTATTTGTTACACTAAGCTGATGAATTCTCCCTAGGCAATGGGTAATTATTAGACAGTACCTATTACAAGAACACCAAAAATTGCTATTATATGGTGACTCCTTGCAGTTTACACCATCCTTTCTCTATTTCATCTCCTGGCTCAGAGCCGTCATTGTGATCTGTCTGTATTAATTCAAGGATGAAAGTTCTATTAAATTGTCAAATTATCTAATTATAGTGCCAATTTCACATTAAGATATAGGAAATAAAATAAGAAGACTTGGCATTATTTTATCAGTGTAACATTCCTTAGGTATGGGAGGGCACTATCCCAAATCCAATCCACTAAAAGCAGCTTACCCAATAACAAATGTTTTAGGAAGCTTTCAGACAAACTGGGTTAAGATATTTCTACAGAAAAATAAGCAAAAAAGCAAATGTGGGTGTCTCTTTCTGTTCAGATCAACTTATACATGTCACACATTCTTCATCTAAACAAGAGGTAACATATGCATAAATAAGAGGATCCCAGAGTTTTATTGGCTATTTCACCATTGTTGATTTTCATTTTACTTGCTGTTTTATTCAAGTTTTTATATCCAGAGTTTTAGGACACCAGAGCATTTCAGCTACAATTAAAAAGTTAGAGTCTTATCTCAAAAAAATACAGAGAAATGCTTAAAGATGATAAACAAGAACCCTAAAAGAAGACAGAAGAAAAGAAAACCCCACTTTCCCACACATATTTAATTTTCATTACTTAATATTTTCTTGTTCTAAATTTGTAAGCCTCATTTTAACTCTTCTGCCACCAATGAGTAACCAGCCTCCTTTGACACATGCTGCGCCAGTGAGACACCAGCAACTTCCTGCACCTGGTGGACGACAGGAATAATCCAGCCTGGTCCTGGACCACCTTCCCCATTCTAGCTAGCTCAACTGGTCAGAGAAATGATGGTCTTTTAGCAGCACAAAACCATCTTCAAGTCCCCGTTGCACTTACCCAACGCTGATCTGCAGTGCAGTCAATTTCAGAGATGGCATTTCCCAAGCACCGGAAGATTTCTTCTAGGCATTTTTAATCAAAACCAAAACACTGAACAGTAATCAAAATGTTTACTGTGCTAACTGAAATCTTTTACTTAAGAGGCAGCTCAATATCAAACTCATTTTGTGCTTCACGAATCAGGTAGGTTTGGAGTGCCTGGAGCCCAGAAGAAAGAAGGTGCTTGGCCCTCTGGTTGGCTGCATGGAGGAAGGTCTCAGCAGCATGAGAGGGCAGAAACCTTCCACAAATAAAGCATGCTGTGTGGTCATGAGAGAAACTGTATTAATCTTTAGGAAAAACAAAGTTAATGTGTTCATTACAGTGAATTTCCCCTGTTAAGAATTATTCCACCCAGTTTGTGGAAGCCGTAACAGTGAAATAGCCAAAGGACAAAAAAATGGGTGTTGTATTTACTGCACTACTAAGCTTAGAAAAGAACTTCTAGGACCTCACTTGTCACCATGAATATTTTACATCCCATAGCTGCTGTGGTTATGTGATTCTGGATTTGTGTTTTCACCAACAGAGGAAGATATTTCTTCAGAGTACACTTGTTGTGCCAGAGTGGAGGAATTTCAGTTTGTGTTTCAGCGATGAGGGTGTAAGCAGCAGCAGGTGGTATTTGGAGGACAGTGAAGATGTAAAGATATCAGGGGAGCTGGAAGAGAGGATCTGAGCATAACAAGCTGCTTTATAAGCCCTCTCTGAAGAAAGCATGCACTTCTAAACATGTTTACTTGCTAACATTGTTTTCAGTTACTCTTTATAAAAGTATAATAATAAAATACGTTAAATATTCCTTCAGAATGCTGCAACAAAGCACAAAAAGACACTCCAAATTGTGCTTACGTTTTCTGTCCTTTAGAATCTCCTCCCTTATGCATACTGTATTCCCCTAACAGAAAAGAGTATGACACAGGTTTGGCAAATGTGGAACTGAGCCACAGAGGGACAGGGAGAGCCCCAGCAGAAGCCTGCAGTACCATTAAAAATTCAGCAGAACTCTCCAAGCTCAGGCTATAACACATTAACCATGATGCTGCCTGTAGCCGAAAAAAATAAAAGGTGAGAGCATTTGTGGAAAAGCAGGAAACAAGCAGTAAGCAAAACCTGGTGGGAGTTTAGCTGGTTATCTTTGGAACATGCTACGAGGTCATTAGGAGCTTGGGTTTCACAAGGCAGTTAAGAAACCTGAAGAGGAGTCCGAAGTGAACCACATGGGGTAAATGTCATCTAGGGCAGGTGACTGGAGTCCTGAATTGCTCCTGGAAGCTCTGTTGTCTTAGGGCTTAAGTGTTGGTGTTACTACTCTCATGGTACATGTCATCCAAATGCAGAGTCAGAGAGCGTGCACTGTAGAGAAAAGACTCAGACTGTGAATGTGAACAGGTGGCAGATGTGGTCATGTGGGGGGGTGGATGTCCCAAGCTGAATTTCTGGGCTTTCATGCAGAAATATGCCACTTTCTGGCTGCAACCAGTACAGGTGCTTTGTAAACTTTGATAATACCTCGACTAAATAGAAGTGGCACATCCTGAATCCCCCCGTTAATAAAGAAACATGAACCAAAACCAATAACTAGGAGACTGACAGTTCATTGTGCTTCCCCACATAGACTCTTCACATTGGGAAAACATGGGGCTTTGGGGGCTGAAAAAAGAAGATGAGGATCTTGACTGAAGGAAGTGTCCTAGCAGTGGGGGAATTTCCTGGAGAACAGAGCTGCATGGAGATGAATGCAGGGAGATACCCAATGACCTTGGCCCTTAACATGCAGTTGGGTGATGATGAGCAGCAGCAAAGTAGGAACCAACCCAGCCTTCTGACCAACTGTTCCAGGCCAGCAGTGACCACCCTGCCAGGAAGGGTTGGCAAGATCTAGTGACCACAGCACTGGCGGCATCAAGGGACTGGGTGCCTCAGATAATCAAGCAGTGTAAAACTCATCTCACTAGTTCTTAAACAAACCTTAGAATACAGATCCACTGTAGCTTGTCTCACCTGTGGCACTAGAATCTTAGAAGTACTCTCAGACCCCATCTGAACATGCCCATGGTGACTTAGGCTAAGGAAGTAAATTTCTTAACGTTTTCTCCAGGTTCAAACTAAAGAGAGGTAATGAGGTTCTCAGACTAGGGAAGTTTAGGTATGCAGGTACTTAAGAGACTACAACAAAGGCTTTTAATAAGACTTTTTTGCTTTATACACTTCTAAGTCCTACATTCACCTCCTAAATTCTTCATGGTCTTGCTGTGTGAAGAAGATTCATGAAGTTTGTGAGGCAGTACACTGCAAAAAACATCCAAAAAGCAGAACTCTACTTGACCTGCCACCTGCCACTACATATTTCAAAAGGAAGTCATTGCTCCCTGCCTGAACCTGGGATGAAACAGACTGATTGTTTTAGCTTCGTTATTCTTACTCTGGAGCAGGAATTATGAGATAGCTTATTTTAAACCACTAGCTTGTCATTAAGTAAACAAGCAACACTAATTGTGATTAGTGATAGATAAGGATTGCCTGGAGGAAAGCTTGGAGTTGAGAAAGGCTTAAAGTTTTTGTAAATGTCACAATGAAATCAAAACAAAGAAGAATCATTTTAACTGAGTAATGGGGCACATATTTGGAAAAATCCTTTAATCACATAGATGGAGGCAAACAGGATTTTGTTTTAATCCATGTGGAGTGATCAGAGTAGTTCACCTTCCTATAGCACTGTAGATAAAATGTCACAAAACAAAGACTCTGCCTGGCAGAAGGGATGATTGTTACCATTTCCTTTGCATGCCACAGGGAGAGGAGGTTCCCACATACAGGAGGTTCACACTATCGTGTGTGATAACTGAGATGCAGTTAATACTGCACAGTATTAACTGAGATAACTGAGCTGCTAGAGAAACAATTAAACAGGTATTGCTGATAGCTAGTTTACATTCAAACACAGAAACCACTTACACCACTAACAGGGTAAAACCACTGAACTGTTCAGTGTGGAATTGCTCAGTGATTACTTTAAACATCTCAGGATGGGTGTCAACCTCGGTGAAAGGAGTAGGACAAATATTTGGGGGAGCTGGAGCCAATATAACCTGCCTGATTGTCAGCAGTAGTCTGAAGATAATGGATATTTCAAGAACATATGTAGTTAACAAAGATTAACTTTTAAGGTAGAGAATTTTAGCAGCTTTTTGTTTTTCCTTTGTATAATTTGTTTGTATTATTTTAGCACCCAGGAAACATAATCAAGATGAGAATCCCAATGCCTACACATGAACATTTGGGGAAACAGATGGAGCAGATGAACATTTATCACTTGTTTAACAGTTAATGCACTGCGCTACTCCAGTCATTGGGGTTGCTCTGTAATTCCTCAACAACCATCTTGTGGTTAACTTCTGGTAGCATCTGACTTCTTAATGGCACCCTGTGAGGTCCCTCAACCTCTGGAGGAATAAACATATACAATAATTACACCATTGTATTTCAATTCAGTATTTATAGCATGACTGTCCAGAACACTGAAAATCTGATTATACTATTGCTTTAACTATGTACTTGCAGCAAAAGTGAGGGTGTTATTAACAGATGAACCTGCAGTTCATCTTTTTATAGATTGTATAAAAAAATTCTATATTTACTAGATCCAAATGGTATTAAAAATATGCTGCCTGTGAATACAAGCTTCCAAAATAGGAGATGTTTCCATATTTTTTTAAGCATTAATTGAATTCTTGGTTTGATTTTTTGTTTTATTAATCAGGAAATAAAGCATTTGAGCCACAAATTTTCTACTGTCCTGCTATTACTTTATATGCTCAAGGTGATATGCAGATATATTATAATTGTTTGGTGTGCAACATAGATGTAAATATTTAGACAAATTAGTGCATGGTCTAATGCTAATTAAATCAAGAAAGTTAGAAGAAGAATTAATTAAGCCCTTTTGAGTTCTGTTCATATTTGTATTGGACATATGACATGAAGGGGAGGGGGTTTTATTTACAGTCTACATCATAGGTCTAGAAAATTCAAGATTGTCTATATTTGTATTTTTACAATTATTTTTATTAAAGACAGCCTGACAAAATACCTGTTATTCCAGTGTAGTCTAAAGCTGTCCAGGAAATATTTCTCTCTCTTCAGCATCACAGGCAAGGAAGACAGGTTTCCACAGCGTGTATGTCCAGCCACCTACATTTCCTTTCCGTCCCCCAAACAAGGCTTCAGATTCTAAGGATACTGAAATAAGAAGGGAAAATCTAGAGAGGTTGCAAAGTGTGCAATAGAGAGAAGAAAGAAAAGGCATCTTTATGAAAGTTCGACTTGAAATTCTACATCTATATTGCTAACCTTCCTCTCAAACCCTTTCAAATTAAAGCCTGAATTTCTCACAGACGTACTGATATCTACGTTATGCTTTATTCTTCTGAATGTTTAAAGTTAACCAGTCAGGGAAATGCCATTATCTAAAAAATAAATGTAATACACAGTATAGGTATACATGCATGTATACCCGTTCCTGGGCCAAAACTATAACCTATACAGTAGATGTGGTTTTCTAGTGCAGGTCTCAAAGCACAGCCTCCGCAGGAGTTTTAAAAATTGCTGATCTTGCAGCTCGCCAAGCTTGATAAGAATAAAAACCTACCAAACTTTGATATCAACGTCTTAATCATAAAATTGTAATCTTAAATGTGGGAATAATAACCAAGGAAGCACACTCCCTCTTATGTATCAGGAGTCAATGAATTTTATCTGCTGGTTTGGCCTAACAACAATTTCCTGATAGCAAGTAGAGCAGATTTATTTCTGTCCAGCCAAGCAAACTGATTTTACCTTAAAAATAAATATATTCCTTTTATTAATGCTAACATCCTGGGACTTGATCTATGTAGTATCCATTTGCAATAATATTTTTTAATACTAAGATACATTATTAATAGATTAATACAATACAACAAGACCTAATGAGGATCAGATCCCACCACCTCAAATCACTCTGAATGTCTAATTCTGAGCATAATGAGTTGTGGTAGCACTTGTCAAAGGGAAAGTTATGGAACTAAGAGGTCAGTCACCCCAGCCCAAGGTTGCTTCAAATGTGAGCTGGGGCTGATCAGCATCCAAAGGCATTAGTCTCATGTACCTGTTTGTAGAGTTATTAACACATTGAAAAATAACAGTAGTCATATATTTATGTGAAACATAAGGAACAATTTATGTAGAAGTTTCATACAGAAATGGCACATCACCTTCCCAGACATGGGAAAAAATCCCCAGAGAACCCATGGTTCTACATTTTGCAAACATGGGAGTTGCCTGCACCTCTCCTGCCTTGATCCTAGCAACTCAAAAGCAAATCAGAAGTAGCAAGGGACAGTTAGTACTCCAGAAAGAGAAGGTTAGATATCTCTGAACGAATAAAGATCTTGACAGGCTCAATTTAGATCTGAAAGAATGGTCAAAATCTCAAACAATATGAGTCTTCCAGACTCAGCTCCTCTTCTGTGGATGCACCCAAGGCACATAACAGGACTGAGCTCTCAGTCACTTGTTTACAGTTATACAGCCAAGAAGCTGTAGCCATTGATGCAGAGAAAAGTTTTCAGCTTATATCTTGGAATCAGTAGCTTAAGCTGATCTTTCTCCCCTGAATCTTTATAAGCAGTCATCAGCCTCTCATGTGTGTTGGATATTTAACTGTTGTTCTCTTCCAACTGACCTTAATTCGTAAAAAACATAGTTTCAATCAGATTATTCCATTCCTACAGTACAGTAATCTTCAAATAAAACAGGGTACTGCAATAATTTCATGGTAACAAGCATGCTATTACATATACACACCACAGAAATGGCTTGTACTTTCATTTGATTGTTTAGGATGCTCTGATGGGTGGCAATGCAAGGATGAGAAAGAAGTGTCTTGCAGGGACCTGCATTAGTCAGAAACCTGTTCTGACATATGGCAGTAGAGATCGTGATTGGGAGCCAAGGGAATTTTTACCATTTCTTCTTTGATGATTCAGGGAGTCTTGATTGCCATATAACTAGACCTTATCAGTGCATAATCTACCAGTGAGAATAATTACATGCCTGTGTTCAAATCATCAGTTTTCCAGCTCTTTTGCCAGGTAATCTCCTCGGTGTGGCTGAACTAAGTTGTAACTTTTCAAACACGAAAGGTTAATCAAGCTTTCCACAAGTCCATGTGTTGTTGTTTTGATAGCAAACTTTGGAAATATTACCACATAACCTTATGCATTTTTGTATCAATGAGTTTTACAGTAGGATCAGCATTTTATTTCATTTTTTTTTTTACAGCAGAATATGGATTTTATTATATTTTACGACTTCAGAAGGTAAAAAAATTTCCAAAGAAAATAATTTTTTATTAAAAGTACTTTGCTTAGTTCATCTCTGTACACTGAAGTTTTCTCTCTGCCATACTTTGTACTCAAGGCCTGACTAGAAATGTTCTAGTTGAGAACTTAACTGTGTCTTAACTCTGCACCAGTCTGGATGGAAAATGTTGGAGTGGGGATTGCTCAGTGTTCCCAGTCCCCTTCAGAGCAAAGTCTAGAGGCTTGCTTTCTGGACAGGAGCTGTTGTCACTGTCACCAAGAAGAATGGTGGAAACAAGTGACAGCAGTTCTCCATCAAACACACATTCAATCTTTAGCAGCTCTGGATGAAGAATCACTTTGCAAAGCTAGTCTAAAGTATTTTTGTTCTGTGCATTTTGTTTAACCATACATTTCATAGCTGAAGCTCTGTCCAAGTTTGGTGCACATATTTACTAATTCCCATGTAATTTTCTGATATTATGTATTCTTTGATAGTAAGAAAGCAGAGATTACTTCACGTAAAACTCACTTCAAAGTAAGACATTTTAAAAAGATGCACTTCTAATCTGAATTCCTATTTTGTAGTATACTAAAATTAAAAATATTTAAGGGTTGGACCAGATGATCTTTTGAGGTCCCTTCCAACCCATCCTGTTCTATGATTCTGTGATTTAACGTTTCTGTAGAAATGAAGACACCCCACATATTAAATATTAAGTAACAAAAAAAATTGCTACTGTTTTGGGTGGGTTTTTTGTAAAATTATTGCATCAGCTACACTTTATTCATCATACTTACAACAAGGATAAACCCTAAACATGTTTCTGTGTAAGTAGAAGATTCATTTAATTAAAAAAAAAAATCAGATGAAAAAAAAAATTAGGAAGGAAATTTCCAACTATCAAAACTGACTAATAGCAAGTCTATCATTAAGCATAACTCTTCAGCAGCACAGGCTTACTTCTTGCATGATTTTAACAGATCCAGATTCAGACATTACAATTGTGAGAAATCTCACCAGAAAAAAGTATGTACTACCAAATATGTAGCTAGTGAAAACATGAAGATCCTGAGCAAAAAATTGTTACAGATTTCTTTAATGACCTACTGAAACAAAAATAGTTAGAATGTTAGAAACATTTTTAAAAGTTTTTGTAATAGTAGATAAGATTAATTTTAGCTATTGTTTGCTTATTGTTTCTTTACAAGGGGGAAACTTCTGTTAGCTTTGCAAATATCTATGTTTGAGTACAGGAGAGCTGCTTCTATTGGTGTTGTGTGTACAGCTAGTGAGTTACAGTACTGGGTTGAAATCCAGCACAGATTTACCTCTGTCGTGGGACACAGGCTAAAAACATTTAACATCCAAGTACTTCATATTCTCCTCATCACCCATTTCTGTAGTCAGCGAGGAGAGGGAAGACTATCACAGCTAATCCTTAGTCCAAAGAAACATTGCAAGGGTGGTTGATCATAGATATATCTAAAAATATATTTTTATTATAAACATATGTTAAAAGCTTCAAAGAGTTCTGTGATTATTATAGTGTTCATATTTTTTGCAGTATGCAGTAGTCTTGCATAGCTGGTATGTGTTTGTTGTAAGCAAAATCAACCACAGCACCATGTCTTTCGTTTGTTCTGTTACTCTTACAGGTGCAAACCACTAAAGATACTAAAAACAATCCCTCTTTATTTTCTACTGCTCTATTTTCTCACTTTTCAAAAGTCATGAACCAACCACATCTACTAGATCATTCAGGCTTTGTTGTTCTGAACTTTAAGTTGAAATAGAGATAAATTTTTAAAAAAATATACCCACAAAATCTGCAGTTTTAACACTTAATTTCCATTTTAATTGGTTGGACATAATATTCTATATTTCAGTGACTGGCCTTGGAAGGTTTACACATACTATTTAACTATGTAACAAGGAGTTAGTCACCTTTGCTAAGCACCCATAGCCATTCTGCTCCATCATGGGTTTTCCCATCATAAGAGACAAGAAAGAAATTACGCTCCTAGCCAAGAAAATTCATTTGTCGTTGTTGGGGGAGAGGGATGTTAACCTGTAATATTCAACTGCTTCCACAGACCTTGAAAAGTGTTTGTCATAAAAGTGCTAGCAATTCTGAATGAGATCTAGAGAACTGGGGACTCAATGTACTCATTTTTTTAAATTCAGAAAGAAAAGAACTCAGCTTATTTGCTTGGACTCAGAACATCAGTTTTAACAACTACCTTTAGGCAAAATGTATCTAAAAATTTAAGAGTAAAGTGCTTAACGCACATTTTTTGCCCTAGAGATGTATGCTGCTTTAATGATTCTGTTCCTCCAGTGAGAACTGAAAAGCCCAATTAGGTCACTGAAGAAGTGGGATGGCCACTTGTATAAAGGTCAAGGCCTTCTTTGCAGATAATAAAAGCTCAGACTGTTTGACACTCTGCAAGAACATTTCAAGTTAATTAATCCTTCAATTTTCCTACTAATCACTCATTAAACCTGTCCTGATAATAATAATTTATGAGGTTTGTTATATAACTCACCTTGAATGATTCCAAGAAGTAAAACTCACATGAGATTTCATGCTGTGGTGACCACCGATGGAAATTTGTAACATCTGGACTGTCTTGGATCCTCACTACTTAATTCTTTGAACAGGCTGCTAACATAAGACCCATATGCCTGCAAACATGTTTTACATCCGTAATTGATGTCCTGCTGTCTACTGGAACACCCTTCTGTACCCATAAGATATTAAGATGAATGCTGCAATCATCTCCAGGGGAAAAAAAAAAAAATTAGAAGTCTGTAATTTCTTCAGCACCAAGCAAGCAGTTAATAATGTTATACACTAGAACAGTCTGCCAAACTGCAGTTTTGGTTCAAACATTAATTTTATACTCAGGTAGGAAAGAGAGCCATTCAAAACATATCAGAAATTGTGATGAAAGCCTTAAGGACAACATAAAGTTTAGGTAAGAGATAATTAAGAAATTTTCCCAAATCTCTAGTTTTCTGTCTATGGAAAGTTGTGTGTTTTCCATGCAAGTCTCTGCCAGTCCCAATAGCACTGTAGTTTCCAATAACAAAGTAAACTGTAACCTAAATTGGCTTCAAAGGGTCCAAACCCTTGGCCTTCTACCAACATCAAAACCTGAATCTACGGCAACAGGACAGATTTGCACACCGAGTTCTCTCAGGTTATGGGTACAGAAAACTGTGGCATAAAAAGAACCTACCTTTACAGGTAAGGTTTGAATCTTAAGTTGATCTTCATTGTCCTTATTTAATAGAAAATTTGTTTAATTAAAATTTGGAGTTCATTTTCATACAAATATACTACTGTATGAGTCATGTGAAATAGAAAAGTTTCTTCTCAAGTTTTGTGGAAACCATTTAATGTGTAGTATATATCCCATTCTTCCCCTGCAGGTACATCAAGGAACGTTTACAGGTCTCTTGCTATGCATGACCAAGTATTAAAATACAGAGAGCGAAAATAACCAAAGCATACAGTCAAATTTATAAAGACCATATGTGAACATCACTGAATTTCATTTAAGACAAGGGCTGAAGGGGAGACCAGCTGCTTTATTTTACAAATCATCTTATGAAATTAATCTTAGAAAGCTATTAAATTTCAATTCTGAACCTATTCTATGAAAACCAAAAAACATCAGGAGGAATCTGTACAATGATGGCCATCCGATTTCATGGGCAGTGTATACAGACACTTTCATCCACTACAGTATACTGAATAACAAAACAAACCATCACCTTTCTACATGTGTATCTTTCTGTTTTCTCAGGCACTGCTAATGGAAGCCTAATGGAAACTATCAAAGCTCTTTAAAGCCATAAAGAGTATTAAGCTCCAAAATTACAGATAGGCTACTCTAACAGACTCATCTAAAAATTAATGTGTTAAATATGTTTTAATCAAATAATGTCAAGGTCTATCCATCTAATTTTACATATCCAACATCGGAGCCTGTTTTAGTAGCCAGCAGACTCAGGCTTTCAAACAGCCCTCTGAAAACTTTGGCAGCCTGTGGCTTGGAGTCACTCCATCCATCTCCAGACTCCTGAGTGATGCCCCAATGTCAGATACACAGCTATTTTATGTTCCCTCTAGCATCCATGCTGAAAGTTGGGTTCTTCCATACAGCCATTCAGATCTTCTATGCCCTGGATATTTTGCCTTTCTCCCTACTGACAATAAAATATTAGTAATTTTTTAAAGCCTTTATGACTGCAGTAGCACAGGAAGCCCACCTATGTTCCAAAGAGTTAATATTCTGAATTTTTTTTGTATCACTGAGTATCTTTTAAAGATGAACTATCGCCTAAGGTGGAGAAGAGATAGGATCACCAAACCTGGATGACTCCCAGTTACACGAAAAACAAGAAAACTTCCTAATACAGTCCACTAATAGAAGAATAAGTAGAATAAGAGAACATTAAGTCCAGATAACTTTGCCCATAGGTAAGGCACTTGGAACAGCAGCATTTTCCCCAGGAGCAGGAGGAAGAAGTCAGGCATTACAGCTGGGTCTTTGAAACCACAGAGGTTATGGACACATTAACACAAAAGTAAAGCTTGAGGCAAAAAGCCTGAAGCAAATCACACCGTGACAGCTGCACCCGAACTGCACCTTGTGCTTCTGAGAGCACGAGAGAGCATGCTGTGCATCAAGGGTACTTTCAAACATGACAAATGTAGCTGCCAGTTGTTCAGGAGTCAGTTGGCTACTGCTGCAGCGAGATTAAATTACAGCTGGAAGTGCCCCCATCTCTTTAAAACAAGAACAGCAAGACTTGCTATGGATAAACTTGTGGTGTGTCTATATCTATTTAAGAGCTTGAGGGGTAGGTCAAGAGGTACAAAGGCAAGTAGCTCGGGCACAAAAGAAGGAGGGAGGCATGCTTTACCGGCAGATAAGTCCCATTTCACTTCTGCAGGTAGAGGCTGGAGCAAACAGCACAAACTCCAAGACTCAGAGGTCACATATAAGAGAAAATTGAAGCCACTCAAAAAGGAAAATGAAAAAAAAAAAAAAAAAAAAGGATAGGGTTGGGGTTTTTTTAAACCCTTAAAAGCATGGGAGAAGAGCAGTCAATAAGAACAACTACTGCAAAGTGCTCACAAGGCTGAGGCTCTAGAAGATGAGACACAGCCCACCAGGGTTTCTGAGAAGACAAAATTGGACCTGAAGGGAAAGGCTTTTAGACAACAGGTGCCACTTCTGTAGCATGTAATGCTCAAATTGTCCATGCCCAAGTGGTCAGGGCTGCCTAGAGCAGCTGGTGAAAGGGAAAGTTAAAGCAGCCACCTGATTAGCTTTGAAATGAGCATGTCCTCCAGGCTGCATATGAAAACTAATGAAATCTAAATATATTTGATCTAATCATGAGGCCACAGAAAACAGCAGAGCAGAGAAACAAATCAAAACCAACAGTTAACAGATGATCCCAAACTAAAGATAACTGATTTCCTTAAAGACACAAAATCTGAGCATAAGAATACAGGTATAGGAGCACAAATTCTCCCTGTGATTTAGAAGTTTTTATAGCCTTCCAGACTCCTATAACTCTAGAACTTCTCCAAAAGCAGAGCCACAGAGAAGCATTAAGTATACATATATTCACACATATTTTGAAAGGCTTTAATTGCTTTAAGTCCACCCTGAAAGTGCCTGAAGGAATTTGATCAAGCTTCAACACAGCCTTTGGGCAAGACAGAACATAAAGGAAAAAAGTAAGTTCACATAGCTATCATTTGAGATAATTAGTAGTAACTGGAAAATGTCTTCAAAAAGAGAGCACTTAGGAAGCCATAACTATGTACGTCGCTCCACTCTCCACAGAAATAATTGCCCTAAAATGCTTGAGCTAAGATTAAAAACCTATAAAAACTTTCAGGGTAGGCCACCTTTTAGGACAAATCGTCTCAGTGTTGCCTCTTAAAAGGCTGTTTGCTCAGTGATGCTTCTACATCAGTAAAAGGGAAAATATCTGCAAGATATCACTCAAAGGGCTTGTTATAGAAGGCTTGCCTCTGGTCCAAACCAAATGCTGGAGTCAAGTGAAATCAGCAAGTCAACAACAAAAAATAAATAATAATACTGTAATATAATGAGCTCATAATTTATTCTTCTATACTTACTGTTAAGGATGCAGATTATGATTAATTAATCTGCCTTAATCTAACAGTCACAATGATTCATAGAACTTCCAGCAGACAAATCATGTTTCATGCAAATCTATGTCAATTTATAATATTACATAGTTTATTAATTTGATTCAATAAAAGCCCTAAGATAGGAATAATTATGTAACTTTCCTCAGCAAGTGAATAAAAAAAAATCACCTATGAGCTATGAATGAATGAGCTACAATCAAACATGAAACATCTTTCGGATTCAACGTTCAAGTACTCTTTTTCTCTGTAAACAAAACTTGCCAGACTTAATCCGTAAAATTTATGAAAAAGTCACAGATTAAAGCAACAGCAATCCTATACGTGCATTTTGAACAAGAGCAGGCTGGTTTACATCTTCCTTTCTTTTTATTCGTTTTCTTTTTGTTTGTGTTTTTTTTTTCTTAAACAGTATTTACAGTGCCATTGTACCCATGATTTTGCTTAAAATATATTAACCTCATTAGCTATGGTTAGAATGCTGCTCTACGTTCCCGTGAGGTAGGTACCTGTAGAGGATTTTCCCTCTACCTATTCCCTCTCAGCTCAGACCCACCCCACCCACCCCCCACCCCATTCTTGGAAGTCAGAAAAGAAGCAAAAGCAAAAACACCATTTGATGGTTAGGTCAAAACCTCAACACAGGGTAAAAGGACCAGAGCAAGGTCAGGTGTCCTCCAGGAGACATTTTCTGCAGGGCATGCACAAGTCAGCAGGTCAGCTTCCACCAGAGGAAGCACTTTGTAAGTCCCAGCATAGCAGCAACACTCTTGGGGAAACTGCAGGATGTAGGGCACCCAAGGGAGACTTGCCATTTTTGTTATACCTGGGGATTTTTCAAGGTTATGGTAAGGACATCAGCAGCCTCCAAAGTAACCTGTATGGGGAACACCAACCCTGCAGTGTCTTCAGTGTCATGCACAAATACTTTCCCCTTAAAAGTAAAGTAACATAGTAAAACAACTTAAAGTTAGAATGTGCTGACTTGCAACTGCCAGTTATTATTTGGTTTGCTATTGAACACAGAAGAATTAATTATTTCTGTATTTTGAGTATCTGGTGGTCTGGACTTAGTTCTTCCACTCCAGTCTCTCAAACATTGATGTATTCTTTTCATTACTAGAGGTAGGGTGCCCCATGACAAAGAAAATTGATGATAAGACACTGAATGATATCTGCTTGATACAAAGCAGATCAAAAACACCGTTCCTACCTTTACAGAGTCCATTGTAAATGCAGGGGTAATTAGTCATGCCTTCCTGGGAGTCCCCTGAGCCAAAAGATAACAGTTAGATATTAAAAAGACAGTAAAGAAGTCAGGATTTAATAAATCACCATTTTGAGATGTAGTAACTTATAGTCTCCTAAGGATGTATAGCTCATGCCTGGGGTAACCACCTCCCCCAGCCCCTCTAAAACAGAGCAGCAATGTGTTGCCTCCCCCCCCAGTTGCCATCTCTGAAGCTCTACCTCTCCCGCTCCAGAACTAGGATTTTGGCAGGTCACCATGGATGATAAATTTGCAGTAAAGTACTGGACTCTCACTTTTGTCACAGTTAGCTTAATCAGCAAGCCATACATGACAGAAAGAACAAAAACAGTCATAGTAGTTAATTTGATTAATTACTATTTAAATCAGCAGGCCACTGGTAGTGGTCGTCCCAGTACTGCACTAGTAATGGGTCAGAATCTTGTCACTGGAACACAGCTAATGAACATGATTAATGGCAGAAGGGAGTGACATACTGGGCATTCATTTTTTCTTAACTTTACAGTGTTAAGCAGTTTTACTCACATCCTCAGAATGATAGATACACTTAATCAGTAGTAGTAGAAGTCCCATTAAGTTCTCATTAAATTTCTATATCCTGTGTATAACCTTGAACAATATATTAGGCACTAATGAGTATAGTCTCCTTTCACTGTGCACACAACTCTTACTAAAGCACTCTGCTACCACTGCAATGAGTGAGGTGTAAATACCCAGACAGACGTCGTTGGAGCAGGTTTTCTCTGCAAGCCTTGGGATAATTTCTTTTGACTAGTGGAAGACAGTCTTAACGCTAGCTGTACAGACAGTCTGTGTATTTATTTTCATTGCACTTGAGTCCTAAAGGCAGCCCGGGACCTCGCTGAACAAGCGCACACAGAGGACGCCAGAGCTAAGCATGTTCTAAAAATAACAATGTTACAATACTCAGAGTCCAGATCTATTGTTCCTTGATTAATAGGCTAGGTGCAATGTTAAAAGATGGTATGTGGGTGTCTTTTATATTATTCTTCCTAAAAATTAGTACCACTGTTAAGGCTGTAATTAGTTATACAGGGCAATTTTAAGCAGCAACACACTAGCAGGCAAATAAAAATAAGTATTACACAAGTTGTTTCTCATCCAAAAATGTTGGAGTTAACGTTACAAAGCATCAAGAATGACTGAGAAATCTCAGTGCTTTCCAAAATAATGAGGTCAGGCTGATAGTATAGGGATTTCAACTGTGATCAGATGAGTTATGTGCTCAAGAGCTCACATAAAGCCTTACTGGTTTCATTAAGCCATTGAGCTGGGCTTCATTGAGCCACTAAGTGCTTGTGAAAACAGTAACATAGCTTTCCTATTTTATTCCATGCAGAATTTAATTTTCATGTAGGTAGGAATAAACTGATTTTCTTTTATTTTCTTTTCCTTTGAAAATATATCCCACAGTTTAAAAAAAATCAACAAAGGAGCAACTTGTGTTAACACCTATCAGTTATCTTAGTTCAACAAAGTGTCAGGTATATCCTTAGATCAAAATTTATCCTGTTTAGAGAAACAGTTTGACATCTAATCAAAGACTAGCCATCCACATGCTCTCCAGCCGATACAGAGAGGCATGTGGTGATTCATATCATACACCTTTTTCTTTCCAGGGGATAAAAGGGAGCTTAGACCAATAGGTATGTTAAACAAATGGGAAAACTACTTCAACACAGATCTGGAAATCCGCTAAGGGAGGGTCACAAAATCTCAAGTCTTTAAATTAAAAGGTGTTAATTTGATTAGGAAGGTGCTATGCTTTCAGGTGTACTTACAACGCCCTCAGATGGGATATGAGAACTGGTTGTATTCATCTTCTAGCACTAAAAGTCAGAGCTTTTTAAAGTGAGGGTGACTTCTACAATTAATTTTCACTTGAAATATTTTGGGTACTTTCAATAAGACATTTATCATTGCAGGACAAGAACTATATATAGTAAACTATATATAGTATATAGAACGGCACAAGACATTACTGGAGAAGCCAAAAGCACCACTGCAGTATTAAACAAGTGAACAAAAGAACAGCATCATAGAGGAGTATATCATTATCTGCATTACTTTTTCTGAAATACCTTTATTCCAGTTTGTCTTGAAACCTTATCCTTTAAAAGATTCCTTCCTTCCTTCCTTCTTCTAAAAGATTCCTTCAAAAGATGTCCTAAAAAAAAACCTTCTTCTGTGACTTTTCAGCCACATTTATGTCGCTTGGAGATGATCCTTGTATATCAGAGGTAAAAGCAGCCTATTACTTTTTCAAACCTAAGGAGATAATACATTGTCTAAACAATACATTTTAATGTAACTTATTCGATTTTCACGCTGGATTGTATGTACATTTTGACAACCAAGATTTATGATAATTATTTTCAATTTAATATAATTATTCCATAAGATGACCTTCTTAGAGCTGATAGAGAGTTAGGGGTAATTTCAGTTTGTATAATTCAATTTGCAAAGCAGATTGAGAACTGAGAGTCTGCATGTTTTATGTTTTTCTAATGCATCTGGTTTTCTACTTTTACTGTAATGTGTTTCTACTTCCACCACAAATTCAACATGATACTTGATATTATGCACAATTCTGGAGTGTCATAATTGAGCAGCAGATCTAAAAGATACTAATATTTTCAGACTTTTTTTTTAAATGGTTTCAGCATTTTCAGTGGTCCTATAGTATTTCTCGGATAGCTTCTTTCTTCAACTTTGTTAGAGAAAAGTTTGTTCATGCTCTTCCACAGTTTATTGGAGAAATAGCATAGTTGTTCTGCTGTGGAAAACATTGCCCTACTCAGCGCTGAATAAGCTACATTCTGTGCAGGTAGCTTAGGTGGCCTTAAACAATTTGAATGCATCGTAGAGATATATACATTTCACATGAATGAATTCAGTCTAGAGCTAGCCCTCTAACTGAGACCACAGGCTGAGGTTATCCAAGTGAGTCATATCAGTTCTTTTCCTTAAGCTTTGCCATTCCCCAGGTGCTGGGCTGTGGTATGTACTAACCTTCAAAACAAAAGAGCAACTGCAGACAAATGTGGTGCTGGTTCTTTTCTCCTCCAAAAAATTACATATATATTTATAGATATGAACTGAATCCCTGATGAGTTCTATCATAAAGAGTGCAGGTTATCCCCAAACTCATCCCAGATGTCATTTTGGTACACTGTAGCCAATGCAGCTGCAGATAAAACACTAGATAGATAGACAGATAGACAGATAGATAGATAGATAGATAGATAGATAGATAGATAGATAGATAGATAGATAGGTTCAATATAGAACCTGAGCCACAAATCTCTAGCCTAAATGATACAGAAGGAGGCCTTCCTTTCTTGAGGTGCTTCCCACCTGAATCTACTGTTTCCTTCTCCCGCTGCCCCCGATAAGCAGTCTGATATGACACGTGGTAACTGCATAAAGAAATGGTTAGATCCTATCTGCGAACAGACTCCTAAAATTGTTAACTTTGCTTTCAATAACTGTGAGTCCCTTCTGTTATACTATTATTGCCCACAGTGAAGGACAACTGAAAAACATGAATAACAATAGCCCATTTCCAAGTCTTGGACAGTCTGCACAAAGCATCTGTTCTACTTTAATATAGCCAGAGAAATGAAAAGGTGTGAATAATACATGTTAATTGTGATTCGAAGTGGAAAATTAAAATAAGATGGGATTCATTTGACAAGGATGATTTCTCTCATTTGCACTTTTCGATCACATAATACTTTGCAATAAAGTCACAAAAAGCATAGTATTGTGTTAATGGACTGCTTAGACCCTATAGTACAGACAGCTCATCTGTGCAATGTTAATCTCCCTTATTTTGATTGCAGTGTTAGTTATGTTAATATTCGAGCATAAGAACTATTGCAGACATTAGTTTAAAGCTGTTCTAAATAGTTATTGGAAGAGTGTTACAGACATAAGCAGGAGCACTTGAGTTGAGGTCTAATCCCGATCCAGGACGTTCCATAGCAGAGTCAAGGGAGTAGCAGCTGTGGTCTTCTAAGAGCATACTCAGTCTTAATTCCATCACAGACAGATCTCAGGAACAAATAATCCCTTTTCCAGGACAAAGTATTGTCTAGGACTCATTTCATTCAAAGGTCTGAAGGGGTGAAATGAATCTTACTCTATAAATACTTAATTTCTCTCTGTCTTTATTAATTAAGCCAGTGACAGCTCATCACTCACGACTATGTAAAGGTCCTAATCACACTGGCAGCTGATTTCAGGCCAAATGAACTCTACACACATTCAGGAATAAGTGCAGAAATAACAAACAGCTAGAATGAAAAACAAATATCAGAGAACTCTGGCAGCAGGCCATGAGGTGACTTGGAGTCAAATAAATGGAAATGTATTTTACCTTTAAAATACGGCAAAAAAGTCTGCAGTAGAAAAGAGAACAAAAGTTTATCTGAGAAGCCATAAGTACAAACTTTAAACACAAAACCACAGCAAGAGGTGCCTCATATATATGAGCAGATTTTGGATGTATTAACAGAGTTTATAAGTATCTTCATCTCCAGTGAAATGCTATTGGTTTGGTTTGTTACCTGCTTATAGTGTTATATAAATCATCTGAGATTAAAATCAATAGAGGTACATAAATGAAGATGCACTAGCAATTAAGTGGATGGCTGAATAGGTCTGCCTGGGAAGGAATCCAAAACAGATTGCTTAGAGTTTCACTTCACTCAGAAATTTAGCTGATTCATCCAGGCAGCTAAGCAAAAGTTACCTAAAATCAAACCTAAAGCCATTCTTATTAATTTTCTAAGCATATGCTCCGTCAGAACCCCTCCTTGCGTTAGCTGGAAGGTATCCTGAAAGCCTATGTGTTTACTGGAATGAGCCAAGAAAGAAAGAATAGATTTTGGGAGGTGGAGGTGTTTCTCAATCCCTTTGGTCACCAATTATCTCACCCCTCCACAGAGAGAGGACTTAAAAAGTTTTAGCAGCACATAGTGATTGTGCAAGATTCCTGATAGGGTACCTAGAAAGAAGAGTGTTCATTTGAGGTATTTCTAAATTGCAATAAAGAACAACAACAACAAAGAATTTCTCAACATGCAAACTTGTATCAAAAAAGCAGACAATTATGAACAAATTTTCATAAAGTTTTGGGCTTCTTCCACACCAAATCTAAACCACCTCTAGCAAGCCCTCCCTGAGAACGTGGCCCTGGATTGTAGATGAGTGATGTAGATGGAAGCACTGTTTGAAATAGTGCCAAACTCATGGTTGAGGTGAGGAAGGTTAGAAACTAGTTCAATATAATTCATAGGCATTTCAATATAGTTCACAGGCATTAAACATTTCTAGGCAGAAGCATACGTATTTTAACTCGTATAAAAAGCTATTGGAACAAAGAGTGTCCATGCATCTCTGAAGATAAAGAAAATCTGAACTTCTCAGTCTCTAGCATTAGATACTCACATTAGAAATATTTTAAAAGCTTAAGCTGTACAAAGCAGACACATTATTCAACATTAGCATTTTTCAGCATTTCAAAGTCCTACAGTAAATCTCCATGTTGATTAATAAATAAAAGATGAGCCTTTCTGGAAATATGACAACCACTGGCCTATCACTTACATATATGGCAATGTTACATATCTCCTTCAAAGCAACTGGTATCCAGTTCACTGTATACATTTGTGTAACAAAGCAATTTCCCTCAAATAAGTACTTTCAGAAAGGGTCATAAACCAGCATGTCTTTAAGTGTAGTAACTGCACAGAGAGCTGCATCAAAATCCAGTCCTTTCCTTTGTGAAATTTAACATTTGAAGGAGCATCACTATATTTCCTCACAGCAAGCAGGTCTTAAAAGCCTATCATGTTGTTGTCAAAGGCATTCCCAAGGATTTTCTGTGATGGGAACTGGGCATCGCAAATGATTTTCAGATGGAAATCAGACAGCATAATTTCTAAGGCATCACAAAAAAAATGCATCAGGAAAAAAAAGCAATCAAATCCTCCCATATCCAGGACAAATTCAAAAACAAAGAAGCATTCTGCATTCCAGCCTTCTAATTTGTAACACAACATTGAGAAATTACAGTAACGTTCCTGCATTTAGCAAATGAATAACGCCAAAACAAGGAAGGCACCTAAATCCATATAGGAGTATGACAAATTGATTTTGTAAATGTTCTGTGATCAGATGCTGCTTCCGTGATTGATGGTTTCAAAATTTTATACAGATACAAAATCTTAGGCTTATGTTTGTGAGAAAGCAAAAGCAATTCAGCAGTTCCAGGGAGCGCTTGACATAAACTTGCATTAGTTTTTCTTTTTGTCATCACTACCAAAAATAGGATCCTTCATGGACCCCAACAGAATCATTAATAAACCTAAATTTTTATGTGCCACACTGGTTTATGCTTTTGATTTCACTTGCAAATAAATTATTTATTCTCCCCATCCCCCACCCACCTCAGTCAGCTATTCCATAATAATAACCTTTTAGAACAGTGCTGGTTTCTTTATTTGTAATGACTAGCAGGTGTTTAACAATCTTTAAACACATTGTTGGATAATAGAATAGAAGCAAAAAAGTTAAACTTCTACATTCTTAAAAATAAATGGCCTTTCATGTGTCCTTCAACACTTGAATTATATTCAGCCATGTAAGCAGAAGAATCAAGTTAAATGTGTAGGACTATCATGTTAATATTTCATTAATAAGAACTGTGAAAATGTCATTGGATTTTTTTTTTTTTTTTGAGTCAGGAATTCCTGATCTATCATATAGAGAAATAAAAATATCACTAATATAATTCACAGTACAACAATACTCAAGATCAAATGTCTAGTCACTATACAGGTTTGGCCACAATTACATTTTTACAAATATAGCATACTGCAGCAGAAATGATGGAGTTCATAAATTGAAAAGCAGACTGAATTACTTCTCTGAAACTTTTTCATAGCATTAGGAATCAAAATTATTTTATATAGAAATTATTGCCAGAAATTAAATTGAAACACACTCTCCAGGAATCCCTATTTCATCTCAGTGTCCATAGAATAGGCATGTATGTTTCTCTGACAATTGGGACTTCAACAGAAGCTGAGACAATAGGACAGGATTGTAGAGAGGAGTAATATAATGCAGAAAAAGATGGAAAGGTAATGATGCTATTTTTCACTTGGATTTAGGATGGTTTTACAGTTTTACCCTTCATAATGAAATTCTGATGTGGTATTAGAAGTGAGACACACAAACACCAGTTTCTGTGAAGTTGTACAACCCAGGTGATGAGGGGATTCTTGTTCCTGCTCATGGGACATATCACATTCCTCTGTTGCTGAACACCTCTGGAGGGGTATCAGGGTGGGGCAGTGGGACAAGTAATTCCAAAAATCAGTCTCAATAATTCTCCTTAAAATCATTGTTTCTTTCAAAAAGGGTCTTTTATAACCAAAAAGCATGACCAATGCTGTTCAATTTCATTCACTTTTTCTCATTTCTTCTTTTCCTGAGCTCAAATTTTGATCCAACAACTTAGAAGTTTCTGGTGAATAAGCAGAATCTTCTTGCTGTACCAGATGGGAGGGGAAAGTATCTAGACCAGAAGCTAGACAGAAACCAGTACTCCATATGGGTTAAAAGATAGCTGTTAAGTGCTTAACTGTTGGTTTCAAAACTAACAATAATGTGGCAAAAGTAAAAATCAATTAAAAAATAAGAAAGAGACAGAACCCCCACTGGGACAGCCCACAATAACTAACAGAGCTACTGGCTCAATGTCAGTAGGCAAGATGCTGTATTAGGCTCAAGATAAGGTCTCTTTAGTCTATTCTTTCTCCTCCTCCTCCTCCACAGCTCAATGACACCAGTAGCCCCATGCCTTCATATTGCATGGGGTGACCATAGATCCCAAGGTGAAAAAAGCCCCAGCCAAGCTTTCTGTTACATTTACTACCTCTACAAATTCCACTTCTTCATAAAGTACTTATCCTGAGCCACCTAGATCTGTTTCCAGATTTCTCATGGCTATATACATCTTCATAGGTTTGCCACATGAGATTTTTTATATCAAATCAAGGTCTGTGATGGCAGGGAGCCTCTGACTCACAGGTGGACAAAAGCATTACTGTAGAAGGAATAATTTCAAAATTCAAAATTTTTACTGTAAAATAAACTGAAATACGCATTCAATGACACCTACATACACATTTGCTCCTACTGCCTCACATGTCCTATTAGTTTTCAGTAGAATCATGAAAATGATTTAAGATGTTCTGTTTATTAAACGGCTTAGGTAGCATATTCCAAGTTTATCTGCTGAGTGCCTCCTACAAAAGGGTCTGTGTTCAGCTTTCCCTGATCTCACAAGCAGGAGAAGATTTGTACAGTTTATGGCATCTCAGTGGAACAGGCCCTTGGAAAAGCTTCTTTGCACTCTTCCATGACTGAGGAGAGGGGAGAGAAACTTCATTCATGGTTGCAAAAATGTGTGTTTCTCTTAGGAGGTAAAATTCTTAGAGCAGTGATCTTCAACCTGTTATTCTCAGACTCCAATGAGTCCAGAAACTGCTTCAACGAAATTCAAAGAAGCTACTTTGAACAAGATAAGCTCAGAGATAATGTCACCACTACGTTTTTATGATGAGTGTGAAAGGAGGTTGGTCAAGTGTTTATCTTTCCCAACCTAAGTATTTGCTGGTGATGTAGTCATTCTGCTCAACGTCTTCCTTCCTACTGCTGATAACTTTCTAAATCTTATCATAAACAAAACTGGTGGGCTACTTTTACTGTCAGTCACATCTTTTTCACCACAAGTGATGCACAAGTCACATCTTTTTCACCACAAGTGATATATTCAATTGGTCCAGACTTCTAGCCTAATTACCCCAAGCACAGAAGCTGGAGAACAACCATACAGATGTAACAAAATAGTAAGCACATGCACACTGCCTTGAAGACTGTAACATAATCTGCAAGTTATACCTATGGATTTTTCCCCCACACTTCTTACAAATGGAGTTGGTGTTACTAAACTAAAACCTGGAATGTCTTCATGCTAGAAGTGCTCATGCTAGAAGTCCAGCCCCATGCCCCATTGGGTGTAAGCCTTCTGGAACAGTCAGAAGGCTTTGGGATTGAACAGCATCTCTCATCACCATGATATTTGATCACTGTTTGCATTTCCACCATTTCTTGCTGTCCAGCATTGTTCAATGTGAAAACCAAATGTCAGACTATTACTGGTAATTGCTTGCACCTTTAGGTTTGATGGGCTGTTGCGGGCATGTCATGGGGCTTAATTCAAACGTCATTTAGTCAGGACATTTGTGTCATTTACAGCGATTACAGGGGCCAACAATAATAAACATATATTAAAAATCCAAAGAAGTGAGTTTGCCCTACCTTAGAAGTAATTAAGTACTATATTGCCCAGTTTTGAAATAGGTAATGGATAATTGCCTATGGGAATGCTGTTTATTTATCCTTACCTACAATGCAGGAGATTAAGTTTGAGTCTCCTAAGCTTAACTGTGCCAATGTATTAACAAATGCTTTTTATTTTCTTTTCCTAGTTTATGCATGTTTCCACTCTCCATATCACTTCCTTACACAGCTTTGGTCCAAGTAGTTTCCCACACAGGGAAAGTCTGAGCATACCCATGGCCCAAGCTGAGCAGAGTAGTGGATCATTAACAGCTCTCTGCAGTTATTGTTCTTCCATGTGCTTTATGTAACTTTCTGAGGAATCTAAAGTCTATTTCTTTAATTTCTAATATGCTGATCAGTTGAAGCACAGGGCCATCACAGTTCTGAAACTGTATCAACAATTTTTCAAAAGCAATAGAGCTGCAGGTCTGAACTTTGTTCAAAGGACTAATGTTACCGTAGAAATCAGAAAAACACATGTGCTTCATGGGTCTGAATAAAGTATGTGAGTAAGCAATAAGCATCAGAATTTATAAATGATGACAAGGAAATAGATGGCTTTTCAGTATGCTCCATTCTTTCACCTGAGGTAAAAATGACTCTCCATGGTGACATATTACTGAATAACGACAGCACGAAGAGACATACCCATTTCAATTTAACTGCTGAAGAATCAATGAATGCTGTATGAACCAGCCGTTCTTACTTAAGTGTCTGCAGTGGAAAAGACAGTCTCAAAACAGAAGAAATAGATAATTGAATCAGATTTTTCACTAAAAAACATAAATCTGCTGTCACTTATGTAGGGCAAAAAGCATTTAAAAAAGAAAACCCTTGGCATTACCAATTTATTTATCTTGCTCTCTGTTTATGTTCCTCCTCAAGCCAGAGGAGGAAAGCTTCCACATTTCTCCAGAAAACCCTTGGCCTGCTCAGTTTAATTCCACCATGTTTTCACTCCTAGTCCTCAGCCCTAGCTGCAGCTTACCCACTGGGCTTAGGGAGCATTGCTGCCAATGCCAGAGATCCTCCTGGTATGCAAAAAGAGTAAGAAAAAAGAAAAGGACAAGATTATCTGCCAGCTTTCTCATCAAACTGGCAAAACCAAAGGGTTAAGTTTCCTCGTTATGAAGAGACAACCTCTAGCTGAGAGAATTCCCCATTCCTAGGTCCCGCAGCGGTTCTTGGGAGTCCAGTTAACCACACATGGAGCTGCGGCTACCCAGAAGGGGTTCATTTCTGGGGATCAGAAAGAGAAAATGTCTCTCTCAGATGTGAAGTCATCTCTGCCTATCTCAGCCCTCGTCTCTCCACTGTGCAAAAATATCCTGGGCTGGAGACAACAGGGGATTTCAGAGAGAGAAATTGCTCGGGGATGAGGCATTAATCATTGTCTGTCTATCTGCACCACTATTGTCCCACCAAGGGCGAACACAGAGGGCAACAGTAGGAGCATTGAATTCCTGGAAAGTTCTGCCTATCAAACATCTCACCAAGCCCCATTAGCTCAGGTGTGTTCAGTGCTGATAACACGAGCACAAGCAGCTCTGAAAACAAAAGGAGACCTTCAGACTAGTCATTCGCTCAGTCACAGAATCAGGAGAAGATTAATATTGCCTAAGAACTGCTGATGACCTGTAGGACATGAAGAAAGGAGGCGTCCTTATTAGAAAAAGAGCATTTTATCTTTCTGTTGAATAAATATTTCCTGATTTCCACATAATGCTGTTACTAGCAAGTCTGTGCTAGCAAGCCTGTTATTAGGCACATCATGATCTCTCTCTTACTCAGGCTTAGCCAAATACAGGTGATATCTTTCACAGAGAAATATTTTTCCGCTGAACTTCTCAGCTGCTGTTGTTTACATTATCAGGGTACACAAGGTTTAGCAAGCACAGGTGTATCTAAAACCTAGATGCATTTACATCTTAGCACTGAAATAAGGCTCCTTTCTTCCAATGGCACTACTTGTACTGTATGTATAAACATTAATTTATCTATCTCCTACTTCAGAGACTGCTTTTAAAAGCTTGGTTCTTTGTTCTTGCTACTGAACAGAGAAGGAGGAGTTAGATACCAAAGGAAACACATAAGATAAGGCAGGTTAAAGAGATAAAGGTCTGTCTCCCCCACATGTTCAGTGTATATCAAATCTCAAAGTCAACGTATAGCTATTGAAATGTACATGCAGAAAGTTCAGCCTACACCAAAGAAAAGCTCTGAGCTTCGAGACCTGTGCATTGCTTCAGTGACCTTCTCGTTGCTGTCCCACCCAGAGTGCAGCCTAGCTCCCATCACTGCTGCAGCCTGCAAGACCCTCACAATGTCTCACCCACGCCTGGCCTTGGGCACCGGTCCCCACAGAGGGACCAGGGTAGGACATCTCCTCCAGAGAACACACACAGAGGACATTAATAAGCTGCCCACCTGACAGGACTGTTCCTCCACAAAAAAGCTACAGAAATAGCAGCTTTTCTGCAGAGAAGAAAAGTAAGAAGAGTTAGTTCAGATGCTGACACTAAACCTGAGTTATTACTGGGGTTTTTTCTAACCGTATTCTTGGGTGACCTAAAAAAATTTAGACTTTCTGCTTTCATTTACAGTGGGATGGGTATTTTTTTTCCTATTTAAAAAAATATGTACTTCTGACAAATATTTTATAGTGTAAATGGACTTCAGCAGGCTGCGTGCCTAATTTGGAGCTGCTTTTTTATTTCAGCTTGTCCACTAATGGTATTACTTGAGTCCCCAAGGATCTACCTTGTACATTTAAGTCTTCCCTTTTCAATATTTTTATTTCCACTGTGAGATACCTCCAGGTCACAATGGTTTAAAAAAAAAAAAAAGGAGGGGAAAATTAAACCCACACATTTAGAGATGTAGATGTAAAAATTTTGGACCGTAACTTTGTAATTTGACATGAAGTACATGAACTGCCTTAAAAGAAGTTTAATAAATTTTTTAAGTTTTAATACGTTGGTTAGCATGGTGCTGTCCCTTTTTTTTATAGTGAGTCCCACTCATTAATTTTATATTCCTGATTTGCAAATGGTACATCTACGTTAGCATTTTGTGCCCATGCTCTTTTATTTAAAACTCATTTGAAAGATTTTTAGAGTACTACAAACAGATAACTGGTTTTTGTCACTGAAGTCCCACAGTGATTTATTTTTTTTTCCATGCATGAGAATTCTAATTCTTATTTAAGATCATTACCTGACTTCATGAAGGAGAGTTCAAAAACAGCACTAAAGCATAGTCTAAGTGTCCAGGAGAGAAGACAAAGAAAGCAAGTCCCTCCAGTTAATACCTGAAGCTTTTAAAAGCATTCATATATGTTTCAAACGTTTTGAACTGGAGTGTAAACAATCATACATGTAGATTTGCAGACTAAGGCATAGAGGGCAAAGGGAGAGATAAACTGCATTTTATCACACAAGAATCATTAGGAGCATAAAAAGAGATTACATGTCCCCATTTCTGATAAAGGCATTCAAAATGACATGGCTTTTTTTTCCTAATTAATACTACTTGACAGTAGGTCACCAAGTTTTTGACTGATCATAAAATCCTCATGAAAATAGATGTTGTTGGTATATCTATAGAAGACTTCGATGTACAGAAATCTAATACTGCCTATACCTATTTCAGCAGCAAGAAAAAAAGAGCAATTTCCTAAGCAAGTTGTCATTTACTGAAGGAGGCTAGGAATGTTTTTAGAAGTCACTTTAGTCATATGGAAATTCTCAGAAAACACAGGTGTTCTTTCAAAAAGAAAAAAAACAAAGCTCCCCACCTATATTAAATCATCATTCATGTTGCATATAATTTTATATATAAATGTGCATATGTAGCAATTCATATGTTTGTTTCTACATATTCAAATAGGAATTCCTTTTCTTATAAGGATGGAATGAATCTACCTTTTTGATTCATTACAGTCCAAATAGAAGACATTCACCTGTCAGAAATGAAAGCAATAAGGCAACATTTATATGGAAATAATTTCAGAACAGAATGGATGGAAATAATTTTGATAAGCATTTTCAAAAGAGATATCCACACTAGCAAACATGCATGCTTCAAAAAGAGCCGCAGCTACTGTACTAACAGGCTGCCACTGCAGGAGTCTGACTCCAAGTGAGACCCTCAGGCTTTCAAGGAGCTGTCATTTATGCCTGACTGTGCCCCAGCTCCACCAATGCTGCTATCAGGCATAAAACACAGGCAAGGTACACTAACATGCAGAAAGCATGTCTGGCATCTCTGCTTTTTTTTCTGCCCCAAGGCCCACTGGTTAAAAAACTCACATAAGCTTAAAGGGGAGCAGAATTAAAATTGCCGTCTCTGCCCTGAGGGACCTGAGCTTGCATCAGCCAGATCCCAGTCGAGCCATCTGCAAAGTGCTGTGGGCACAGCCAGCGGGCTGCCTCAGGCCAGCACTCCCTCAGCCTGCCTGCAGGAATGATGCGGTATAATCAAATATTCACTAAGACAGAGAAGGGGCATGAGCAAACAGGGCTCATGGGAAAAGGTACTTAGGCTCCAGGTCCTATTCCACTTCCTGTATTTTAGGAAGCAGTGCAGAAGGGGAGCATGTCACAGACCTACTCCCCAGCATTTTTGACTGATTGCTGTGCAACTCCAATGCTACTGTACTGCTTTTGTGGGATCGCCCATCTTGATGGATGCCACATGAAGACACCAAGCATCTAAACATGGACTCTCCTGCGTCCCAAAGCCTACAGGTTCAATGTTGTTACGCTTTTGCATCTTCAGCATTGTGCACCCAAACAGGAACGCAAATGGCTAACTGAAGACCCAAAATGTTACTCAGGTTCTATTAAATAATGGAACTTCATTACTGCCATCTCTTCTATTTGTATAGCTCCAAGCATCAATCAAGAATTACACCCACATTTCTACAAGCCCATGACACAGACACTCACACAGAGGCTATACCAGTCCCATCAGCACCTGTGTCAGCACTACAGTACACCAGATCAAGGGCACCACATCCTCTGTACTTTCAGCTCCCACAACCGAAGAGCTGCTTATCTGCTTTTCCAAAAGTGCATGGCTAAACTAAGTTCCCAATATCCAGGTAGGTGGGTCAAATTTCCCAAGTGCTGAGAGTCCAGCAGCTTCAGATAAAGTCACATCTCCATTGCATTCTTGAAGGTTTTATGATCATATTTGACCTTGTAGCTATTAAGATATTGTAGAACTCTAAACAAGTGTCTTCTAGTAATAAAAGGTATTCTGAAAACAAACAGCCAAGTTGCTGAAATCAGTCTTACCAAGAGCTGAAAATTGTAAAGGCCTAGAAACCTCATGCAGTCCCAGCCAATATTACCCACTGTAATGAAGATGGGTGTTCTAGCCAAATCTAAATTCAGTTAAGAAGATGGACATGCAGATAGAATTTTTCCCTGAGGAGAAGAGGGTAATGGTTTTAGACTGGCTTTCAGAAGAGATGTCTTGTTATATGTCATTTATATATCCAATGGATACCTTTTTGCATTTTTTTTTCTTCATTTCTGTGCCTGTAGTGTTGAAATTTTACATATGTTGAAGGAAGATGAGAAATAGCACAGAAAAAAAAACAGAAGTGGTGCTTACTATGGCTCTGCACAGCATCTAGCACAAGTGGGAGCTTGAGCTTGTAACAACTGCCATTGTCTGGCTCCCCTCCCTCACACCTCATCATAGGCGATCAAAAAGCTCTAGAATCAGCATTAGTTAAGCCCTGTCACCTTTTGCTTCAGGTGTATCCAGGACAGTTTTAATGAAGATACTATTCTTTTATATTCGCCAGAAAAATTTATTTCACTCCCGACCTAGAACTTTAAATCTGCAGGACACGAGACTAGTCCCTGGTAATTAGAGCACCGACATAAGAGATGGTGTTTATGGGTCCCAGGTCTGCCCACTGAGCAGTACATGTAAAGCTGCTCCTCAGAAGACAGTCAGAGACCAACACCTCCCAACACGCTATGTGGAAGGCCTGAGTTCAAATCTCTGCTGTAAATCAGAAAAGGAAATGTTAAGGAGCTGCCTCTCCCAAATTCTCAGAAAGCATCCCAGGCATAGCCTCCTCAGTTAATGAACCTGTTTGTTTTCATTAATAAAGGCTTAATTCAAAGCAAAACATCTGTTTAAGAATGGGAAGAAAAGCAAAACAAAACAAACAAACAAAACAAAAAACCTCAATGAAACAAAACATAGAAAACCCCACAGCGTTACTTTCAGGTTTCCTCTCCTTCACTTCTTTTTCCCATTCTCGGCAGCTCTGCTTAGTGCTTACCTGAAGCAATTCCAGCTGCATGGCTTTCTGCTTCTACTCAACTCCCTAAAAGCAGGAACTTAGTACATTTCTTCTCCTCAAATTTCTTGTTTCTGTGTTCATTAGAGGATGTGCTCTGTAGAACCTGGCTCACAACACCCCCAGTATAGCTGTCTGCTTCAGAGCTGTTCACATGAGGCTTACGTTATTCTCAGCAGAGACCCTCAGGCACATCAGGGCATAATTCACGTTCTCCAATACAGCTATCCAGACTGGGATCCAGCTGCCTAAACATAGGTGTCTAATGGTGATTTCAATGCCCTAGGACATTCCACCCAGCCACCACCCTCACAGGACACAAAACTCCCATAGCCCAGGGCACATCAGACCCTTGCAGATGACATGGATACCCCAAGGTTGCACCCCTTCGTAGTTTTGGCCCAGAGCGCTACAGCAGTGCTGAAGTAAATGCCCAGCCTGTTCCCATTTACTATATGTCAGGGTGTTTTGCAGAGCAGTTTTGGTGTGTGCAGAGCAGTTTCCTTTAATGGGTTGTAACTAAGCCACAAAGCCCATTTGCAGGAGTGCTCCAACATTTAATAGGGACATACAGGTGTAAACCCACAACTGATTCTTCAGTTTCAAGGCACACATGTTAGGGCACCTAGATCAGGGACCAGACTAAACCTATTCTGAAGCAAAATACCCAAATTACATGTAGAGAAATTTTAAAGTCCTAAGCACCAGCTGCTTTATTTACTGGTCTGTTTAGTTCCCTGATAAGCCATGTCCCACCCACTGACAGATGAACGAATGCAGGGGCATTATTCCCTTACTATCCATTCTACTCTGCTTCAGTTCTGTGTCTTCTCTGCTCTACCTTTACCTCTCAAAATAACAGATAGAACAACTAAATTATTTTCTTCCTATTTCAAGGACACATTACCAAATTTATGTATCAATTCTCACAATAAAAATTTTAAAAGGTGCAATGGGTTCCAAACTTAGGCAAGGGTGGGAAAGGACATCAGAACTGCGGGCAAAAACACCAGTTTCCTGCTACTTGCCAGAAGATAAAAGTCATAAACTAACACAACAGCAAACAAGAAACAGTATAAGTCATTTCCGTTTCTGACGGAAATTGGAAGAGTCAATTTTGGTGCCAAGAGAATAAAAATTCCTATAACAACTTATTCTTTCTTTAACCCTGCAGACTTCAAAATCAATCAGACCTTTGATCTAGAAATTAAGCATCTAGGTTTTTTGGCCACTTATCCCAAATTAAATCTTACTGCTAATTAAAATTACAACTTTGAAAGGACAGGTAAATGTACTGAAATACTTGCATAGTGTATTAGCCCTCAAAGTCCAAAGCCAATCTTGCTGAGGAACATGAAAAACACGCTTTTATTAAGGCATTCCAACCCAACAGGATCATTCAAAACCTTACATTTTTATAGGTGGCAGTGTGACTCATTTCTTTGATTTAGTATGAAATTATCTATCAATGTCAGAGGTCACCCTTACAGTTTGGCAGCCAAAAGTCTGGCTGATACTTCTGGCAGACTTTTGTTATTTGTCTCATAGCAGATAGTCCTTGCTGAACAGTGTGGAAGTGCAGATTTCCCCTCATACACATTATCCAAAAAAGAGCAAAGTTCTTTAAACTCTAAGGCTTTTGATGCTGTTACCTGCAGTTTCACAGTAAATATGCACTTTTGGGATGAAATGTTCTGTTCTATTGAAAATGCTTGCATCTGGTTACTGAAGGTAGGTACACCGAAAGATTACACTTTCTATCATGATTTAGGTAGGCAAGGCTGAAAGATATCAAAAAATACAAATGCACTGTGCATTTGTCCTTGCACACACACAATATTTAGAGTTCTGACAAATCATAGTAGTACCATGTCCCTCAAATGAACTTCTTAGTGTGTGCAGAAGTTCAGCCATGGGCGTTAGGTGCATCTCTCAGGGTTAGTATACCAGCAAGCTAAATTTGCCTGTAATCCAGTTACATACCATATCAGGGTTTTTATCCCAGCTGAGGTCATCAACAGCCAAATGCAAGAGCATCTGTGCCCCTTGTGTTTCATTTGAGACTTAGATCAGGAATCTAAGAGGCAAAACATAGATGTATGCACCAGACAGAGAAATATGAAAATGTAAATGTAAAGACTCAGCAAGTCAGCTTTACAGCTGATTTTTCAATATTCTTTATTAAGCTATCCTGAGCTAGATGTATTTTAATGTCATAAGTTTCTCTGCTGCTATTGCATGGAGATTTTCTTTTCTTAATGTCCTCTATAAACTTCCAATCATGTAGTGCAACTTTTTCCAAACAAAAAAAGTCTTCCTTCTATAGTTATAGTAAAGTTTAAAGTTATAAACAAGGTCACCAATACTAGGCATAACTGCTGTCTCTCTTTTAAAGATGGTGGTAGTAAAAGGCAGGTAATTGACTTCAGGAAATCAATTACCTGAAAGAAAAGATTCTTCTAACCAAGACATAAATATACTAAGAAGGATTTCAGAGTCTGAATTAAGCAGACAGGGAAGATTCATAAGTCTCATTAAGACAAACATCACAGAAATAAGCACCAGACAGCTGTAAAAGACAAACTGTTAAATTGCCTCTCCCAGCATAGGGCTCTGTATGCACTTACTGCTATTCATGTTTTATAACTGCTCAAGTTAATGGATAAATCAATTATCTAATCGTCAGCACAGGGGCAGATCCTTACAGGTCTCATCTGCCTGGATTTGTTTGCTGAAGTGACGCCAAACTCACTTGCATAAGCTGACAACCTCATCCCCACAAAAATTCAAGATGACAGGTCAGAATACAGCAGTTTGGCAGTTTGGGGATACAAACATACAGCTAGGCTGGTATTTCTCTACTTAGGTATTGATTGTTTTCACTTTAAGGTATGCTGGCAGTGTCCGGAATCACACTGGGCATGTTAATCATCACCAAAACGCCACCAGGCTCGCTGTCGCTTTCTTCTCTGAACATTAGTGACAAATGCTTAAAATCACGCTGAATAACATGTGCAACAGGAATAGGCAAAAGATGCCGGTGGGGTTCACAGATCAGTACATAGTCCATCTCACCAGTTACGCACCATAACCCAGGTGGAAAACAGGCAATGAAACAGAAGCCGTACAGCTCAGTACCTCTGACAACCACCTCCGAAATGCTGCTTTCCCTGAGGATGCCAGGCAAACTTAGAGAAAGCAGCCAAACTTGGAGCTGTTGATCTATGTTCTCCCACTAGCTTGCATCTGGATTAAGTCCCAGAAGCACACTGCAAAAAGCAAAACAGACTAAAGGAATGTTTGAAATCCAGCTCCTGAGAGAGCTGCCTGCCTGATAATACTGTACCTCCTGCAACACACCAAGTTCCTATTTCAATTCATTTATTTCAATGTCTTGGCTATGGATTTAGATCCCTAACAACACATGAGGATTTCTTGAAATTGGTATTAGCATTTGTGCTTAATCGTGGCTCTATCTGCCTAATAAGTTGAATTCAGAAGGGCTCAGTTCTGTTTCCAGAAAGGATTTTTTGTGATCTAAGTTTTATACAGTTAGCTGATGAACTAATGAGTTGGAACCATCCCTTTTACAACAGAGGAGAAACAACAGAGGCAAACCTAGCAGTAAGTACTGATTAAGTTTAAACAACCTGCTCACCCACAGGGCCACTCAGGTGAGTAGCTAATGTCTTGTTTATCCTCAGTCAAGCCCAAAGCCTGAGCAGGAAGATCTCCCCCTCCACTCCATTTCCAGAAATCAAACTCCAAAGTGAGGGCTGGACACTTTTATCTCTCAGCAGAGGCTGGAGACAACAGCAGGGACACTTCCTCTGGGCTGTTTCTGGGGGGTGGCATTGAGCACCCCTTCATAGCTCAGACACGTGCTTTGTGGGGGGAGGAGAGGAGGTGAAAGCAAGCCCCTGCATGAGGCTCTGCATGAGAAATAGCCGCTGTGAGCTGAAGATCCCTCACCTCCTCTCCCATACCACTCACCCTGGGTTCCCACAGCATCACAGGCTTTTAAAGACCAGGAAAGTTATCCCTGGCCCTGAGGCTTATTGGAGATTTCAAGGTGCTTTAGTGAAAAATTTTAGTTTCAACAAGAAGCAAGTTCAAGTGAAAATCCGGACTGATACAGGTTTATAGGAAATGTTAATACAGGCGTGCTTTTAAAACCTAACTAGCCCTTTAAAAGGCTTGGATTGAAGAATAAAAGCTCCTAAAACATTCTGTTTGAAAGCATGCATAATAAGGAGAATGTTTTCTGCCAAACTGAGATCTTGTAGCCCTCTCTTCCTTTCATCTACTCCTTATTACCTTGCTTGTTGTTCTATTAGACATATCATAGTCACACAGATGTGACACTAATCACAGGGTAGGAGTTGCCAGCTGCCTGGGAGGATAAAGCTACTCTGACATTATCCCATCAGGCACCCAAGAGTGACTTAGGAGATACAGCCATTTAGCTGACCCCTTTGTAAAGAAACAGGTGCCATCTGAGCATGCTGGGAAATCCTTTCTAATGCCATCAGCTCCCCCTCAATAGTTCACGGTTTAAAGTTTAAAAAAAAAAAAAAAAGTAACACCTATAATTTTGTATATTGAAGCTAGGCACAAAATGCTGAGATTTTCAGTGGGAGTCTTGCTTGCTGAAGATAATTACGGCTTAGCATGTTACCCTAGTAAAAATTATTTCTGCATTGAAAAATAAAGGACCTTGGGGGGCATCAACTGCACTTTACTTTCTGGACTTGATTTTACTCTAGGATCTACACTTAAAGCTATTTCTGCCCCAAAGCTTGGGTACTGGTAAAGAAGCATCAAAATTTATCCCTTGAAAATGCTCCTGATTTTGGAGGAAGCCTGAGGGGTAAACCTTTGACCAACCAAGCAACCCATTGATTTTGGTAGGCTTTTGAAATCTTGAGACTGAGATTCAAGTATGCTGTATAGTCAAAATTATCCCACATTTCCAGTGTGTTGTTGTTGTTGCTGTTGCTGCTGTTGCTGCTGCTTTGGCTTGAAGAGCTCACCTGGCTGCTTCTGTACCTTCTTTTGCTCTTACAGACTATCAGTGGCACAAAGTTATTTTGATATCCAATGCATGAATATTTACACTACATCCACCTAGTAGGGAGATAAGCACAGTAAAGATATCTAAGCACTAACTGAAATATGATGTTTTTCCACAGAAAAGCACATGTGAGAGAAGGATGTGAATCAAGGCAGGGAAGGAAGAACAGTGGCATGCATCAGGAGGCAAATACACTGAGAATGCCGTGAAGTTCCTTTGGTCCCACATACAATAAAGGGGTTAGTCATGCCATACAGCATGCCCAGTGCCCATCCTAGAGCTATAAGACCCAAATGGGATCCCAGGAAAGCTGCCCTGCCTCAGCCTCTCATCCCTTGTGAGCCAAGGGTATGATGAAGAATGAGCCACACCAAAGGCAGGCACAAGAAACCTGTCTGCTAACCTTCATGCCACACCAGGCAAAAAAGGTGACCTGCACCCTTACCACCAGTGCAGATGCTGAACCTGTTGCCATGCTGGAAGGGACATGCTCATCTTGGGCTAAGTACCATGGGTCCACAGCAGCACATGAGCCCCACTGCCCTTCTCCCCACTCCCCCCGCTTGAGGCAGAAAATGCATCTTCTTCCTCCTCCGCCCTCACCACTCCACACTCCTCCTCTCACCACCCACTCTTTCCAGCCCGAGCTGGAGCAAAGCGTGACTGCACCAGCTGTGCCTGGCAGAAGGTGCCAGGAGGAATGTAAATCTCCACACTGCCAAAACAAGCACAGCCCGCGGGTCCTTGCTCCTCTCCCCTCCTTCCCCTCTCCTATCTTCCTCAGCTGATGAGCTCAGTGTGGAGGTGGAGGTGGCCACAAGCAATGTGGGACACAAGGAGGGAAAAGCAGCCACTAGGTGGTCATACAGTGCCCAGGCTGGAGGGATGAGACTTCAGAGCAGCAGTGGTTCTCCATGTGCCAAATCCAAAAATACAGGTGACATTTTAGCAGATTGCATCACAGGAAACTTTGCAGCCAGGGGGCTTCAGAATCTTCAGGATAACATGGAAGCTAAGAAGAAATTAGAAAGATTACTTAAAAGTTGCATTTAGGAGCCAGGTGACACAAACATGCATGCAGTCTTGTGGTAGAGTTATCACTGCACACCAGTCATAACTTCTATTACAGAAATAGACCAAATTGTAGAAATACAACCAAATGAGGATCCCACCATGTTCAAATGAGCCTGTGTGTCATGGTGAATGCTGCATCACTTAGCAAGGGCTGCAGTTTCAAATCTTAGCTCACAACTTCTACTCATGCTTTCTTGTGTCTCGGTCACTCACCCCGCAGACCCCTGTAACGCCAGTGACGGTGCATGCATGAGCGGCTCTCCCAAAGGCATGCAAGAAATTCAAGAATGAAATCTAAACTTTCTCTTCCTCCTGTGATTCTCATTTAATGTGCTCAGCTACCCCACAAGCCTCCTTTACATCCTTAAATATTAACACAGCTATTCTCTCTATGTGGGATTCCTCATTATCATATGAATAAATGATTAATTGTCACTGTACCAAGCAAGTAGAACTTTTATAACTATATGAATCAGCACTGCACCAAACCCTTCAAGAATAGTAAGTGTGTTCAAGTATTTATTGCACTTTATTGCTTCCTGGATCATTTAAAAGGAGTCACTGACAAACAACCATTTACACAGGCTTGAAAGTTTGCCTCGGATGTACTGAGCAGTTCTGTATTTCAAAATGCAGACATACCTTCTTTCCCAGCAATTTAACGCTAGGTCTTTGGCAGAAAACTCCACGGCTTGTCCAGCAAATGCTACAATTTGCAATGGCACATCTTGTGTGTTACAAGAAGATAATTTTAATGAAACTTTGAGCATAGTTTTAAGTACTGTTCTAACAATCATGCTGGCTTTGGTGATGTTCTCCATGGGTTGCAATGTGGAACCTAAGAAATTCTGGGGCCACATAAAAAGACCCTGGGGTATTTTAGTGGGTTTCCTTTGCCAGTTTGGAATAATGCCTCTCACAGCCTTCTTGCTGTCTCTGGTCTTTAACGTGCTTCCTGTTCAAGCTGTTGTGGTGCTGATCATGGGATGCTGTCCAGGGGGCACAGCCTCCAATATCATCGCCTACTGGGTGGATGGAGACATGGACCTAAGGTAAGAGCAGCCATTCTCTAAGTAGTTCTTGTGGCTTTTTACATTGTAAACTTTATATTGGAAAGGTCTGTCCGATTTTAACCTTAGCTTCCTGGACTATGCATGGTAGAGCTTGCTTTTGTAAAGATGTTCATTTACTGTTATAGTAGTAAATATAAGCTGAAAAGCAAATATCCTTGGTTCACTGAGAATTCAAGAAGAAGATAACACAACTGAATTGTGTATACTAGAAAATTATTGTATATAGTGTATATTAAAAATTATTGTAAATCTTCAGATCCTGCAGAAAATAGCATTTATGAAGACTGCTGAGACACTAAGGGTTATGACATCTATGTCCAAGTTAGAGCTACTTTGGTGATTTTGTTTCACCCAAGATCTTGGGCAGTAAGTATAGATATAGATATAGATATAGATATATATATAACAAAGGATTTTAAGATCTGAATCCTCTGTACAAAACAGTGGCTATGCAACAGTTCTTGAAGTAATGTTTACTGAAAAAGACCACCTGTGGAAAAACATTTTCCCTCCTTTTGTGTTCTATACAATGAATGGACAGACACAGATTTTCTTTTTGGGAACTAATACAAATGAAAGTCACTTGCAGTAATTCTATCTGCTCCTGGCACCTTCTGCAAAGTTTGACAGGCTAGAGGCCACTGACTAAGGCAGCCCTGCATACTGGGGGCAATGAAAAAACTCCTTTGTGGCGAAGTGTGGTGGTCTCGGTGACAGGGTGCTCTGAAGTCAGAAACAGATACGTAAGGCACCTGGCATGGCCTAGGACATCAAACACGCAAGAGAAGTGAACGCTACTCTTGTTGCAAATTCCAGGGGGGGTTCATTAACTCTAACAGCCTTTAAAAATGAGCCATCTTTTTATTTTTATATCCTGATTACTTTGCTCTAAAATAAACAGGATTATTTCTCTATTTCCCACAGAGTCACATAAATTGGAGCATTCATTCAATTTATCTTATGCCACTCTGAATTAGAAATGGAAAAAATAATAGAAGTAAGAAAGCTGTGGAGTTAGGGCAAATAGATTAAGAATGCTAATATTTGTAGTTTTAGTAAGACATTTTTTCCATACTTTGAAAATAGTGAACTTTTCTGTCACATACAGGTGTTAATGTAATACCAGCTTTCGAATTATGTATGAGGTCAGCTCTGCTAATCACCAACTTCCTCACTGTGGAGGAAACACCTATGATATTAGGAACTGTAAGACAATTTCAGTAAATACAGGTCTAAGAAACCACAGATGGAAAGATATCCAGCACAAGTCTGAAATTCTGTCCTAATCTTTCCTCAGAAGAATACACTGTGCTAAACTATGCTTTCCCAGATCTCTCTTGTTGAGTCATGCCAACTGAAATCAATGGTAAAAATCTGAATTGATGATGTTATTAAATATGAGTAGGGTTTATATCCCATGATCCTGGCAGAAGGTGAAGTAAATTGAAAATACCTGTAAGAGGTTATTCTTCAGGTAAAGACCTTTTCCTTAAGAAAACAAAGGCTTTTTGTCAGTATCTTTGTGACAATAAAGCAGGGATCAGAGGATATGGAAGGTACAGCAGCGATGGCAATGCAAGCATCTTCAGTTCTTGATAGAGGAATAACAGTCTAAGTAGCTTGGCTGGTTTCTGGAGCCAGAACAGTATTATAGAAAGCCTGCCCATCGTATCAGACAAAGAGATTTTTTTAACCGGTAGTATTTTGTGTTTACACATAACAATCCATCACCATTGTCTACAGTCCTGCTTCAAAACATCCCAGTGCAAACAGGCCATAAGTTAGAGCAGGAATTCATTTTCTCTGCTCATATAATCACAGGCAGGTGAAGTAAGAGGTTTTATAGCAACTCAGACCCAGATTATATCCTCCAAAGCTTCCCATAGGGACATCTGGTTTTGACATCTCTTGATATTTCACATGAACAGCTGCTTCTGAAACACCATCTCCTTTCCTCCACAGCTCCCCCAGGAGCTTCTGTGAACACAGCGACGGGGGTTAGACAACACGCACACTTTGGAGCAGGATGTAGGTACAGGGACAGTACGAAGACGTAGGCGATACGGAAGCAGGAAAAATAAGCTTTTTTATCCATTTGGGGCTTCACCTGACCTTAATTGTAGGTCATGGCTCTTTTTTCTCTGTGTGTAGGAATTCTCTTGCCAGAGGCTCATACAAAGTTCTATTCAATGACTCTGAAGCAGAGAATGACAGGAACCAAAATTAACGCAGCTATTCCTGTGGTTTCTGTATTAATTGTTCTATATTTCTCTAGATTTGTCCAGTTTGTGGCATGGGGTCAGTAGTCCCTTTTCTGAGGGCAAGCAACACAAAAAAAAAATCCAAAGTGAGATTCATAAGGAAGTTTCCAAAGTCCCTTAACTAGAACCCTCTCTCATTATTTTTTTGTCAGAGGACTGAATTATAGGCATGATTTTATCTATTCTGCTCAGATTCTGAGAATTCCCTCCTTATTCTATCTGTCTTGCCTTTTCTCCTTCTTCACTCCTGTAGCAGAACGCATCTTTTAGTACAAGTTGTATCAGGTCTGATGTTTCAAGACTGTATTTTAAAACAGAAATGTCTTTGCACAAACAAATGAAGCAAAAATACTTATGGTCAACTTCTCTCAGCACCTACGCTTTGGCCTAGAGCAAAACAAGCCAGGAAAGGGAATTTTATTATATCACAAATCCTAGATGATGAAATATTTTTGGTTTTCGCTGTTGACTTTGGACTGAAATTTTAACACTCTAGAACTGCTGTTATAACGGAAAGCTCCATTTGATGTCCGTCTGACCCTGTCCAGTTTGCCAGCCTCTCAGAAGCCAGCCAGACAGGCAGCATGCAGACAGACTTGCCAGCCGATCTTCCTCATGGCCACCTGTCTGACTGCCTCATTTGCCCTGAAAGTTATCGTTCTGTGGCTGCAGAACACGTTGATATTTTGTGTTTCTTTTTTTTTTTTTCAGCAGAAGTCATTCCTTCCATTTAGCTTTTTTCTAACCTTATATGCAGGATAAATTGACTGTAGCCAGCAGCATTTCTTGTCCAATATTTCATAAGCTGCAATACTGTAATAAGAAAATGAGAAAAACTACAGGCTAGCATGAGATGAAATGTCACTGTAACCAATTTCTTGCAGCATCAGCATGACAACTTGCTCCACGCTGCTTGCAATGGGAATGATGCCACTTTGCCTCTTTATTTACACCAAGGTGTGGACTGACTCTAATGCAATTGTGCTCCCCTACGACAGTATTGGTGAGTCCAGTGAACCAGCATTTTCGTTTCTGACTTTCATCTTTATCCTCCCTCTAGTAACACCCACCTTTGCACCGTCATCCTGCAGTCATGAAGAAATTACTCCAGATTTTAAAAAAAATTCATCCTCCTACTTTCCAGGAACTTCCATGGAAATTAGGTACCTAGATCACATCATCCACAGCTCTGCAGAAGACTTGAAGTCATTATAAATTTTGTACAGATATTTATGATGAGATTGTGCATGTTTTTCTTTCCAAATGCTTTGGAGACCTGCATGGTACTGGGTAAGAATACAGAATAATTCATACAGGAATAGCTGCTTCCCCCAGATGAAAGTCTTTGTAACATCTCTAGGGCAGGCACAATCCTGCTAAAGGCTAAGTGCTGAGGCCGTAATCTGGCAAAGTACTTAAGCAGACGTGGATAATTAAGCAAGTGATTAAAACTGCAGAGTCTCTTTGAAAAGCTGCAATCTACACTGCCAGGAGTGGCTTCATTTGACTTCCTGTCAAAAATCTCATCCGGCTATAAAAACAGAATAGTCAAAGTATTTGGAAATACATGCTCCAGTGCGTTGCAGAGCTGTGGCCCTGGTATATATCAAGCACGGTTCCATGTTGTGCTAATCTTAAAAGCCACCAGAATTACTTTGCTATTCTTCAATTTCATTTTCCATTGTCCTGGGAAAAAAAAAAAACAAAACAAAAAAACCAAAAAACAAACATACACATTGCTTGTGCTTTCAAAATAAATACTGGAGGGGGAAGCCAAAACAAAGAAGCTCTAAACCAATGTTGATATGGTACAGTAGCAAAACACCTGCAAACAAAATGAACATTTAATATAGCTACTCACGTCACAGGATAGTGATGATTAGCACACTCAAATTTCTGTCTGCCTTTCTGATGCAGGTGAATGAGCATGTAGCTCAGCAGAATGGCAATTACTTCAACAGGCTGCCAAGGATAACAGACTCTATAGAAAAGCAAATGGGCAGGCTCTGGTAGAGCATGCATGCATGCTCTGGGGTGGGCATACCACAGACACCCTCTGAAGACTTGCTCCATACCCTCAGCGGCTCTACACCGTGCCTGTCTGTCCTCCTGTCGTGAACTTGTGCGTGATACATGGGCTTAACTTCTCTCTTCTTTTTTACAGGAATTTCACTGGTAGCTCTTGTAATTCCTGTTTCATTTGGAATATACGTTAACCACAGATGGCCCAGTAAAGCAAAAATCATACTTAAGGTAGGCTATATAAGGCTGAAGCATTAGTAATTATGGACAAATTATGGAATCAGTGGCACCACTGAAGCAGTACATTGCTATTCATGGTATTAGTATCTGACTTCATAAGAGCCAGGAAGCTTTCAGCAGAAAACAAATGAGACGCTGCGGAAATGTATTGCTTTCCCCCTGCACAAACATGCATGGGTTGCATACATTATTAGAAACCATCATTATCCAAAGAGCCTACTTTTGTCTTTGGCTACAACTATGTTAATAATTGAGTTCAGTTTATAATGTAAACTGAAATTGGAAGGAAAATCATTCAGGTCAACTGGAAGCTGTTTTTCTCTGCAAAATAATAAAAAATGAAAACATTCTGGATAAAGAAAAAAAAGAACTTTCTACTTTTAAAACAGTTTATTGATTTTTTTCAGGGGAAATTTTGAGTGTGAAGTCAATTTTATTTAAAAAATTTGAAAATGTTCCAACTGTTAAAAAGATCCAACTATTCGCAAATTCAACTGTCTTTGCAAGATAGCTTCAGAGCATCACAAAATATTTTCTTTGGCAAAAATTATTCTCACCAAAATAAAAATATTAATGATAATAATAACAACAACAAATTAGCTGCAATTAGTGTTAACAGCAAATTAATCATTCTGAACATTAGGTTAGGTTTAAAGTGATTGTCAAATGTGCTGAGCACCCTTGGCCTTTGGTAACCCATTCTTAGTTAACCACATATATTTCCTAAATTTTCTTAAAGAAAACTATCTACCAACTTGTTATTCATACATATACCTTGGTATCATTTCTCTGCTATCAGCTCAGGAAGCACAGAACACAAATAAGGTCCTTTTCAGTCAATTCATTTTCTTAAGCTGTTAGCTTATTGTGTTGTATTTTTAACTGCACTCACAGCTTACTTTTATGAACTTGGACACTATTGAGTGCTGGTTTCAAAACTACTGTTCCTTTTAAGGGAAAAGCATGGAGTTGTACTCACATGAAAAGAAACTTGTTCTCTCAGCAAAATGCCATTTCATCCTCTTTCTTACCAGGTGAATGAGCAACCCACAGTAGGGTCCATTGATAGTTTGTTTTATGTAGGTCAATAAAGCATCAGTGAAGATTGAGCTGTAGCTGTCAGACTAAGGTCCCTATAGTGAGAAATGAAGCTAAGAGCACCAAGCCAGTGTGCCAGGTGAAATAGAAGAGCTTCTCATGGCCAGACCATGTTTCTTCTTCCCAGGTGCATGTGGTTAATAGCTCAGTCAAACAAAAGTACTTGTTCACTCAGTTCTTTTAAAAAATCTTCAGCCAAAGACTGATGAATCCAGTTCAATGGGAATACATGTTTTAGCTGAGAAATGGATTCCCCTAAGATTAGCCCCAGAAGCCTGCCAGTGAGATCCCTGGCAATGTATGCCATAAGGGCAAACATTTCAGTTAGATGTTGGCAAGAGAATGAGTCACCATTTTTTCGGCAAGCAGTGGTGAAGATCTCGGTACATTCAACCACAGTAAACAAGATCAACTCAGTGACTATGTCTATGTAGAAATGCTATACGAGCTCACAGCCAGATTTCAAACACAAGTTTTCAGCCACATTAAAGATCTACCCTCCACCTGGCAAATATTTCGCTATCATTAACAGTCTGGTGTGTAGTTAGCATGCACTGTACTAGCCCCAGAGTGTTGATGGCCGAGAAGTGCATTGTACTGGGTATTGGGCTGTCAGTTTCCCAACAGCTCTGGGGAAATTTTTCTTTGTGCACCATTCCTTGCTCATGTCACACCTGTGAAATTATTTTAGTCTCCAGTTCTAAGCACAATTATAGCCAACACTTCAAGAGGCTGGTTTTACAGGTATCTGCTATAGATACCTATATAGCTGTGCCTTGGTCTATACCTGCAGTCACATGTTGAAGTACATCATGCATCTCCCCTTTGGGAAAATGGCAGCTATCTAATCTGTCTGCTGTGAATTACATTGCCGCAGACATTAGGGTTTATGTTTAATAAGATGTTTCAGTGACTCAGAGACATCTATGGGCATGTTTGACGCTATGTTTGATGCCATTAAATTTGGTTGGGTGTGTCTTATACCACACAGCCTTTCCTCTGCCACTCACAGGTTGGTTCCATTGTGGGAGCGATCCTCATTGTGCTCATTGCTGTGGTTGGGGGAATACTCTACCAAGGCTCCTGGATTATCTCACCCAAATTATGGATCATTGGCAACCATATTTCCAGCAGCTGGCTCTCTCTGGGATTCTTTCTGGCCCGCATAGCTGGTCTGTCTTGGCACAGGTATGGAATTCACTGTGATGAAGACCTGTAGTCTTTTTTCAGCTGAGGAAAAAGGTTTTACTCAATGATTAATCAGTGCTGAGAATGTTCCCTAAACATTAGCTATGCTACAAAGCCACTCATTCCCCAACCTTGTTTCTAGGATACTGTGTGTAGAAAAACATTTATTGTGCACATTTTTATTTAAAGATTCTGACTATACTATTTTCTCTATCTTGTGTGCCCATGTCCTGCACTTCAAATGAGCGAAACAGACCTGACTTATAAGTGGGTTGGACTGCAGTAAAATTTCTCATGAAGATGCAGCAGCCTACAATTTAGAACATCATTACAAAAGAGGGAGACAGTGAGTGCCACATACATGGCTTGAAGGTGGATCACAGTCCTTGACAATTGCTGAACTGCCATAAATTTTGTGTGTTCTGGCGGTAACAGCCATATGCTTTGTGGAGTGTTTTGTTGACTATGTAAGCAGAAGGATACCATTTTCTGAGTTATCCATTACATGTTTCTTGCTTATCCAGATTATTAAAAAGCATAAGGACCCACAGGCTGCTATTTCACAATTGCCTTTGTATTATTGCCTTTAGGTGTCGTACAGTGTCCCTGGAAACAGGCATGCAAAACACTCAGCTGTGTTCAACTATAGTACAGCTCTCCTTCACTCCTGAACAACTTGAACTGATGTTTACTTTCCCACTCATCTACAGCATCTTCCAGCTGTTGTTTGCACTACTGATTTTAGGAGGTAAAGTATAGATATTTTATATTATAACATTATTATTTTCAACCTCATTTTTCATGGATATGGAGAAAACAAAAAGGGATAAAAATAATCAAATGGAAAATAGTTAAGTAAATAATGGTCCAAATGATTACTGAGCAGCACCATTGTGCTGTGCCCTGTACATAACTAGGAATATACAAGGCTCAGTTCAGGATTTGGAAGACAGCTTTTTCAGCATGGGAGGGGATGTTCACCTCCTACAACTGGGCACATGAGAATACATTGAGCATAGGATTGTTATTTCCTTTGTCTAAGGAAGGGAAAATGCATCTTCTTCCACTGCTCCAGGGTGCCTGGGCATCCAGCTGCCCAGCAGGGCCATCCCCACGAGCATGCACAAACTCCCTCTCCTACCAGCTGTTGCAAGAGCAAGCATTAGCTTCACGGCTAATGTGAGAAAATACCTTCCATTAGAGGTAAAGGTCCCTTTTTCCTCCCACACATACCTCTCATGAGCTGCCACTGTTGCTATCACAACCGACATGCTGAGGGTTCAGGCCTTGTCCTGTTGCTCACAGCTAACAGTAAGCTGTGACTGTTGAGCTCCCACTCTCATACCAGCTGCCTTACCCAGCACCAGAGCACTGCCCCAGGGACACAGCTTTGACTCAGCCTCCCCTGGTGTGGCAACGGTTGTGGGGACAAACCAACCACTTCGTCCCCGCTCCTGCCAAACAGGACTCAGTAGAATAGAAGCAGGGGTAGAAATAGAAGGGTCCTCACACAGACCCAACCAAGAGCCCCAAAGACTTCCCAAGGCAATACTTTCAAAAGCCACTGCACACAACAGGAACACAAAGCCGTCAAACACCAAATGCAGAGTTTAAAATGTGTTCTTGGTTATTTTCTAACGTAGTTTTCCAGTGGTGAGTGCTGCCGACATAAAATAATTAAGGATAGTTTAAAGAAACTGACTGGCGGTTGTTGGAATATTTTCGCAACATAAGGAAGGAGAATCTTGCATTGGCTACATGTTCCTACAGTGCTTTTTTCAGGCACTTATTATAATTTCTTTATTTAATACTAACTATATACCAATTCCCAGGCTACGGGTTTACAGAAGACACCGGGTCAAAACAAAGACAGATGTTGAGAAAACAGAACAAAAAGAAGATACCAAATCAACATCATCACATGCTAAATAAATGGAGGATTTGTATCAAATGAGACCAAATAGACAATTACCTTTGTTCCCACCAGCTGAAAAGATATGAGATATATGGTTTACTTAAAACTCTTTTCACGTGCCATTGCTTTATGGAAATATTTAACAAAAAGAGAAGTTCTGCTGAATTGTACAAGTAAGGACTCTAAAATTATCAACTTATGAAACATTTCTACTTTGATTTTGAACGCAGTTTCTGCCACACTTGTAGCACTCTGGTTTTGAAGCTAATTGCCTAAAAAAAATTTGATGTTTTTATTATGGCTTATTTAAAGAAAAGCAGGCTAAAGGTGGGCTATTGCTAAAAAAAACAAGGAGATATTTGCACTACGAGTTCCAGCCATGATCCTGCAATCCATCTGCTAGTCTTAGTCCCCACACCACACAAAAGAAATCTTGTAAAGTGTCTGAGCACCAACAGGAGTCGATGTGAAGATTTGATAAGGCTGGCGGGACTTTCACTGAACATGAATCAGCCATGACATTGAAACAAGATAATACTGAAACAAAGTTTCATTTAGGTCAGTCTGGGCAGGACTAAAGTCATTACACTGTACTAATTGCTTGAATTAATTAATTTATTCTCAAGCTATAATTTTAACAAGTACAAGGTACCTTATGACTATTTTTTTGCCCAAAGTAATAGAAAGTAACAGCTACGCATGTTCCGTCTGGGGTCTTTTAGGTACCGGAAAACATGAACAGAGGGACAAAGCTGAGGGTGTAAGCCAAAGCAATTTTTAGTGTGACAGCTGCATACAAAGGAACAAACAGAGATTTTGGAAGTGTAAGAAATTACCAACTTCTGCACTGAAAAAGAGGGCATTTGAAAGTGGAAGAAACTAGTCCCTGATTTATCCAGGACTACCTTTCACCCACTGTTAAGATGAGACAACAGTGCTAGTAGAGAGTTATATATTTCTCTTATTTTATGAACTCAATAGATTTGAACTTACCACGTATCTGTGACGTGGATGTGATGTAGTTGCTAACTTTAAGATTTTAATTTTTATGAACCACAGACAGAAATAATTGGATGTATACATACGTTATTTGTCCCAGAAAATTCAAGAGTACATACGGAAAGCTGTTCCAAGAGTGTGGAGAAAATTAGGATAATTCTAAGAGAAACAGTGCAGTAAAATTTTTGCAGCTGTAATTTTTTATGGATACATTCAGTAACATTAGTCTGTAGCTCTTAAGTAAAGAAACAACCAGAGAACTTCAGATGAATGAGAGTTTGGCTGACCAAAAATCCAAGAATGAGCCAAACTATCAACACATGGAAACTATACCACCTTTTTGTCATATTGAAGTGGACCTTCCAAGGTGTTGTGAATTAATGTGGCAAGATTTTTTACAAACACAACTGAAATGTGGAATTTAAGTTCCCAACATGTAGCTTTCCACTGCTGCAGAAATGTGTCCAGTATTAAACAAAAATAATTTATTTCTATCTACCACATGTTGGTTGAAATGGTCTCAAAGTGTTCCTGAGTTCTGGGAGGCTTGAAACTGCTTCACTTTGGGGGGGGAGTTTGAGTGGTCATAACCTCCAAGGTGAAGTTTTCACACTTAGTGAGAGTTAGCACACAACGAGGCATGTTATGTTTTTACAGAACGAAAATTAAACAAAAAAAAGTAGTGAAGTCTCGTTATGGAGGAATCATAAATGTGAAACCACATTCACTGAGGAAAAGGATAAGATGCTATTGTAACATTCTGTAGTAAAAACTACTGTCCTTATCCTGGTCCATCAAAAATGGGCAGCAGAAATCTGTTAGGATCATGTCCTTTCTTACACGCCAAGCTGCTACTTTTTCTCCCATGCTCAACTTCAATGCTTCTGTGCCTATTTTAAAAGATTTTGAAAATGTATGAAGCATAATAGTTTGTCTTGCTTGTACTACGTGTGTGTGTGGTGTATTTAAAGCAAACTGTATAAACACTGAACTGAATAAAAGTCAGAAAACTATTTATAATTTTGCCCACTGGACTAATTTACGGTGGAAAGAATTGAAACTGAAACCTAACATGCAGTCCAGTTTATGACTTTGAGACTTTTAGCAAAACACCCTCAGATTATGTGTAAAATTAATCCGTTTAACAATCACAGGATCATAGAATGGTTTGGGTTGAAAGGGACTTTTAAAGGTCATCTAGCTCACCCCCTCTGCAATGAGCAGGGATATCTTCAACTAGATCAGGTTGCTCAGAGCCCCATCCAACCTGGCCTTGAATGTTTCCCAGGGATGGAGAACTACCACCTCTCTGGGCACCTGATGAAGATTAAATGAACATGGGATGTCTTTTATTATATTTGGTATACATTTTTTTAATGTATATGCGCACTTAGGGCCCCAGGTGAAGGTGGAGGCTGCAGTTTCTGCAGCTGTTACATCTAGCAAGGGTGGTACATCCCAAGCTTTACATGAAGCAAAGCCAGTTCAAAGTCTTAACAACATATCCCTCTAGAGCACATCAAAGCTTAAAACAACACCCCAGGGCTTGTTAGTGTTGCCAGAAGTGGGGTTTATGTTGACATGACAGCTGCTAAACCTCCAGCTGAAGTCTGAGCAACATCAATGCCCATCCATTGCTATGTGAAGCTGGGGTGGGCTATCTCACCACAGCTTAAAGGACTTTTGGGGAAGCTGTGCCCCCTCTCCAAAGGCCTCCAGAAGTTGTTATGTAACTTGGCTGTCAGCCATATAAATGCTGAGATACGGGCTTCTCAGTTGAAGGAGGCTGGTGGCCTCCAGCCTTGCAGTTACAGTTGTCTTGGCATTGTCAAAAGAAAAACCCCGGCTTGCTGAGATCAGCTTAACTCACTCAGCATCATCTCCTCTCACATTCTCCAGCACTCCCTCACATGGGCTAAGAAGTCATACAGAAACCATAGCAAGTTCTAGGTTAACATAGCTAGTCTACTCTTAGATAGACATTCATGTCCAGAGAGCTTGGGTAGTCCTTGAGTCTTAATTCTGCTTCATGGCTGGTTCTCAAGCTGTTGCAGGCAAAATGGGCTGAAATATGTTTAAGGATAGACATTACTCTAAAATTTGAAATGACAGCTGAATAATGCAACAGTTCACACCAGGGGTTGTAGTTATAAGGCCTGCTAGGACGCATCACACTTGCCATACCAAAGTTTGTAGCCATAAATCTAGGTATAAAGACATGTTCCCTAGTCAGTGAAGAGAAAGAGATGCACTACCACAGAGTTAATCGTGCCTCCTGTCTCAAGCTCCTGTTAGAGGATGAGTTGTCCACTGGAATTGTCTGCCTCTGTAAAGTAGATTTAGATGGCCTGGCTTAGACCAAAAACCTAATATTTTTTTACTTTCAAATAAAAAGAAAAAAAAAAAAAGAAAAAACAAAGTTGCAATAAATACCTTCTTGGTTTTGTTTCTTTTTCTGCGTAACATCTCTGGCACCTAGTATATTTCCATTAACCAGGAAGATACATCTTTATAACTGAGAAAAAGAAAACTAAGAAAAAGGTCTGTATGGTGATTCTAATCTCCTGTGAACATATAACTAGTTTCTCAGCTGACCAAAAGACAGGTCGAAGAACTGGTTCTGTCATGTAGTGTGCTGTGTTAGAAGAAAGTGCAATTTGCATAGAATTAACAAGCAAATGATTTTCAGTTATGTAAATGAGTTTCTTGTTTCAACTAATCCCGTTATGACTGTTTCAAAAACCACAATTATAATCTCTGCCAATCACTATTATTGTTGTCAGCCTCAGAAAGGAGAAACAAACTTATTTTCTTGTGGTCCAACCAATTAACATAGTGTACACTTAATGGAAATCTAAAACAATAATCGGTATTCCCTATCTGCTGAGGCAAAGACTTCCACTGCTCAGTACTTGACAAGAATGTTTCTGCTCTCCCCAGATTAGCTGTATCACTTGCTCACATCCAGAATTAAAGCAAATATAATGTAAGTGTACCACAACACAAAATGGCAACAAGCAAGCTTGACTGGGTTTTCCAAGGCAGAACTGAAGGGCAGTAGAAGTAAATCTCTGCTTCTGTTTCTTAAGGAATGTTCATTCTCCTCCAGAAGCACTAACATCTCGGTTAAGGTGAGCACTAAATTAACTTCAAATATCAAATGTAAAAATAACTGTTACTTGCCAGGATATTTGCCAGTCTTTAAAATGGAATTGCAGAAGATGGATAATTGAAAGCCCTAAAGGAGTCCTAATATTTTTCATAACTAGATGTGTGCTGTGGAATGATAGTACTCTCTCCACTTAATTTCCATTAAATTAAGCCATCTACAAGTAAGTTTCCAGCACTGACATTCATCCTTCCCTGAAAACAAGCAGTCAGTACTGTCAGTAGGAAAAGATAGATATCTCTGGAGAGCATGCCATCACACTTTTTGGACAACTGGTTTAGGAAAGGAGGAATTCTGGAAGGAGACAAAAAGACTATGCAGAATTGGGTGTGAAATTCAGTTACCTGAACATAGGCACCTAGTGTGATGTGAGATGCCCTGGGGTGTCTTGCCTGGCTTTCCACTGCCAGTCCAGAAAGTCACAGGTACCCTGTAGGTCCTGTGTCCTGCCTGCACCTACCATGGCCCTACAGCATCTAAAATGGCACCAGACACTTGTTTAGGCAGCTGAATCCTCCTTGTGACTTCTGGCAAGTCATCCTTATTTGCAGGCTTTCCCCTGATCTACACGAATCCCTCCACAGTCAGATGAAGGGTCAGAGCTTTGCATGGGGTAATTGCAAGCCCATAAGAAGACCCTTGCAACACATTGCAAAAGATTTCAGAATTCAGAAAAACACACACACACAAAAAAGTGTTATTTCCAGCTACCTCTTGGAAGCAGCCAGAAGTATGGCTTCTTAATAAATTTCTCCAGCTCTGCAACTCTCCACAGAATGACACGGGACTTCGAAAGGGCTAGGAATAAACTATGTCTATGTGTATGTAAACAAAAAGCATATAAAAAATTATTAGTGATAACTCTACTTGCTCATAAAGGACTTAATGTAAAATGAATCAATCAATTGCCAATAATACCTGAAAGACCATAAATCAGCCTCCTCTCCCAGATAAGGCTTCATTTAAGGAAAACATGAGACTTTAGAAATAATAATTGAAACAAGATCTTCATCTTCTGGATTTCAACTACTTGGGGACTCAGCCACAAGGATCCAACTTTTGACTTTCTTATCACCCACTGGTTGAGAAATCTTTTGCAATCACAGCAAATATTTTAAAGCTTCAAAGGGAAAAGAAACCTCACCACCGAAGAAACCCTTATTGACCACCACAGGGAGTGGATGAGTTCCTTTAAGTGGTATATCCCCTGGTTACTACATGTTCTAGATATTGTTACGAAAATGAGTAATTTCTCTTCCAAGCAAACAGAATCTGATTGTTTTCCCTTAGAGCACACAAAGCTCATACATAGTTTTTCATTCACTGCAATTGTGCCTGACTATGAGAAATATTAGCAATTACACACCCAGTGTTTCCATCTCACACAAATTTAACATTGCTTCATATTTTATACATGTAACTTAATTGCTTCAGATATGCGGATTAGATATGCTGATCAGATATCATTAAGGTAATCTGATACATTCTTTCAAATATGACTGCAGACCTTCTGTCTCCTTCTTCTGCAATGAGTTTATGTATTACTCGTTTGGGAGAATTCATCACAGTTTTTAAAAGCCACTTTCCCCCACATGAATTCAAAATACGTGTAGGGAGGTCATACTGAGATGGTAAGGCCCTGTTTAAATAGTTTGATGGTACAATTAATTCCCCGCAAGTGGAATTAGCTGCAAGGGATTAATGAAAATGTCAGGGTTACAGGTTGTGCCGGTGATGTGTTTCTAATGTCGGTAGTAAATCTGCTGTAGGTAGAACACAAATTCTTTCCACAAAAGGCTCTTTCTTTAAAAATATAACCTGAACTCATAAAATAACCCACAGCTGATATGGACCGATTTTCCATAAAAGCACATCTACTGAGGAAACAGAACAAACAGACAGCTCACATAGATGAACACATATTTCATGCTTAAGATATCCAATGATCCTCTGAAAAAAATTCATCAAAATAATGAACAATATCTAAAAAGTGGGCTTAAGAAAGAGGTAGAAAAAAGATTAATTCATGGACCATAAATTCATTGCTGGCAATTTAATATGATGCTCAAGGTACAAGTTTTGGCTCAGAAAGTCCTTTAACAGTTGTTTACTCGGAAGCTGCAGAGATACATACCCATGTCTCTTACACCCTTTCCTTAAGCACCTGCTCCTGTCATTGCCAAGCTAACTGAAGACCTGAGGTTCTTGTGTCTGTGCAGGCACTTCCAGTTAACCATTAAATATACAGAAAAATACCAGCTGCTTTCAAATATTTTGACTTTTGAAGGAGAATAACATCTGAGTGGAAGGGCAGAAAATATGTATTGAAATGAACAATGTACTGATAGGGGGGACAGAAGAAAATTCAGAGAAAATTATTTTATGCAGGCATACTTAGCTGTCCATAGAGAGACCAGTCATCACATTGATTCCTTGCTTTCTTTTCTGTAACACTTCACCCATTCTGTTGTGTTTTTCAGAATTTTTCCACTGAAACTACTTGGTACACCGAATAAAACCTCCCTGTCCTGGTTGCAGCTGGGATACAGTTGATTTTCTTCTTAATAGCTATATACTTAGTATGTTTAGTTACCTGCTGGGGTTAAACCACGACACTCCCACAGTCAGAAAACATAAAACATCTGAGCCTTTTACAGCACTGAAATCACTTATGGTATTAGAAGCATCACTGGAATATGGTCGAGCTAGTCATTGCAACTCATTCACTCAGAGATAACAAATCCTTCTCAAGGTCTTTTCAGGCACCTACCCAGAAACACTGCGGCACTACTAACTGTGTAGGAGGTTCAGCTGCATGAGCTGGGTGGTCAGGAGTCAGGGACAGCTAGGAGAAGAAGCTGGGGTCAAACAGTGGTGAGAAGAGAGTCTAGTTTCATCCCTTGTTTTCCAGCCAGCTGGACTGCAACAGCTGTGCTCCTACCATCCATGAGGGCAGAGCAAAAGGATGAGCCAGTCCTGCCCTCTGTGCTTAGTTTTCCCCACTTGGTTTCCTCCAGACCGGAGCCAGACCACAAGCTACCATTTAGACTGGTGTGGGCAAGAAAATAGGCTGGGCTCGGTCACAAGTCCAAGCTAACATGACACCAGAGATGCAAGTTTAGGCTACACTTTGCTAATAAATAAAATAAACCAGGAAGCAGTCTCTGACCCCAAAGCCAAGTGACGTTGTCTGTCTCGCAAAGCTCGGTTCCCTTTCCCCACGAGCAGGAGGGACACGTTCCAGCCTCCCTTCTGGAAATAGTGCCCCTCATCAGACCTAGCCCGGCACCACCCGAGAGTGCCAGGTCACAAGAGCTGAAGCGGCACCAGGAAGGGTGCAAACAGTCATGAGCGAGTCCTCAAGCCCATGTCCTCCTCTTGGCTTATTTACTGGTATAGATTTAACTGTATGAGCCCAAACCCATTTTTTTTTCCTTTAAACACTAAAAACCGTCTGGGTTTGGTGGGATCAGAGAATTCAGGGGAAAGACCATGTATTTTCCCCTATTGTTTCCTTGTGGACCTGTGTCAGCTCTGACTCATGCTGTTAATGATAAATTAAGCTTTAACGAAGTAGATACTTCAGTTAGAGCAATTTCACCTTCTGTGGAACAGAGCCTCCATTTATACAGAAAACAAGCATGTTAATCCCAAAAGAATGTTATTTCATGCAATTTTAATATTTTATTTTATTTTTTACAATTTGATCTTGGTACCATTTATATTGCACCTTGAACAGTATATATTTTTATTGTTAAATAAGTGAATGGCTATGAGAGGGAATGAAAGCGTTCCCTGGGATTAAGTTTTCAAAGGAGAATTTCTACTTTTTACTATGTTGTGAAGGCTAATTGTATTGCATTAATTATTTGTGTTTAACTACAGAGAACTAGAGGGCTGGGTTCAAAGGTGAGGTGCTGCCTTTAAGCACTCTTTCTAAACATCCATGATTCAAATGTATACTGTGATACAGAGTCACTTCTGCATTTTTGACATGATAAGAAAGGACATCTTGACAGGGGAGGAGGAGGAGGAGGATTAGTGATGCAAGGATACTCAGTCAAATCCTTAAACACCTTTGCAAATGTGCAAAACTGGTTTTTGTACTTAATGCTAAACTATTCAGCAAAGGTGCCTGAACTCCAGAGGCACCTTACAGTTTTATCTAGGAGTTCTTCAGACAGTTTAAGTAGTGCATGCACGCAGACTCTGGAAGTGCCTTATAACACCATTCAGGTCAGAACCTGACCTGAACAAGTTTGCCCCAAAGCTCCTCATCCAAACCCTAGAAATAAGGATTTGCCCCACCAGCTTCTCAGGGGCTCAGTCTAACAGTCATGTTCAGAGCAAACCTACTTAAGTCCTGGTTTTTTTATACACAGCTGTTGTTGATGACACATTTTCTATTCCCTTGTCCTCTCCCTCTCAGTGTACATTAACTAAATTACCTTTGCTGGGGGAGGGGGGGTGGGATGGCAGGGGGGAGGGGGCAGAGTTCAATTTCCTCTTCTATCTAAGGAGATTTAACTCACATTTCCCAATTCCCTAAAGAAAGCTTAACCACTTATTTCTTTTTATTACATTTGCACTCAGCATATCTCAGCATCCTTAGTGCACAGCTTGTGTGCCAAGCTGTTCTTGTCATTCTGCTCTTGACTGCTTCCACCATGTCACATCTTTGAGGGACTGGCCATTCTCAAAAGCAGAAGTCCTGTCCTCCAAACAACACAACAGCTTTCCCTGGAGGTAATACAACCGCTTCCGTTCCTGCTTCTCAATTGGAGCTTGAAATAAAGATGATCCAAGAGCAAAGAGAACAGTGTGCAGACACCAGGGGGACCATACCGAGCACCATGCAGTAGGATATACCACTTCCAGACTCCCCACCAAAATAACTGAACTGAGCTGGAAGAATATGTGGATTTTCACTTTAATCAAAAAATTTAATATGGAGGCATGTGGTTGATCCCCTTAGAAGAACACTTTGGCATCAACGGTGCAGTATCCCAGGTCTGCAAAGCACTGAAGAGACAGAATAGACATCATCCCCTCCCCCCCGGGGCTGCCCATGGGAGAAGCGGTTTGGCCAGATGGAAAGAATCATGAGCACAGCTGGCGCATTGAAGGAGAGGGTTACACAGGCAAAGAGCGACCAACACAGCTGTACCCCAGACAATTAAACTCCTTACATGCTCCAGCTGGCTGGTGGAAGCTACCCCGTGCACAAAGGTGTGCTGCTAGAAGACAAGGTGGCCAGGAAGCAAGTCTGGGCTCGCCACTGCAGTTCATCCATGCTGCTATTTGTTTCCGTGGTACCCAGCAGCAGTGACAGAGGCCAGCCCCAATAGTATGGCCGTGAATCAGACCCTGGTCCTCTTTCCTTTAGCAGTGTATACATAACCAGGCAAACTTCCCTCTGGCTGTGTAGGGGTACCTCTGCTTCAAGCCGAGATCTGCCTGAACGTGTGCTAGTCCCATCACGGACAGCACTTGTTCTGGTTTCTGCAGGAGGTAAACCCTACATCCAGAAAGGCACCACTGTACACTGTGCACTGTACACACCAGCCCTTAGTCAACATTTGGTAGATAATGCCACATATTGCATGACACTTAACAACAGATAAGTCTAGGCACAGCCAGAGAGGTGCAGGCTTCTCACAGGAGAGCTCCTGTGTCCTGCTACTTGCAGATTGGCCAGACCACTAGCAGAGTGCCAGCAAAAAAAGGTTTTATCTGTTTAGCGACACAGATGTGAATGCATGAGTAGGTGTATGCATAGAGGACACTATAAGGAAAGAAAAGTAATGAGGAAGACAGATAAAGGAAGGTGGGTGGGTAAAAGCTGAGCAACTACATTAACTAGTGACTGGAGGGTAAGCTCAATCAGATAGAAATGGAAGTGGGTATAACACACTGGAAAACCAGAGATTTCAATTGCAGCACTGAAATCCAACTGAGAAGAGCTCTTAAATAAACCTGATAAGAAGGATCAGAATTAATAGGAACAGGTTTTGGAGAAAGAAGTTCTTGGTGCCTTTCTTATTAGCATCAAGAACTGCCAATGAAGGAACATTTTTCAGTATTCCTTCTTTTCTTTCTGAAAAGGTACCTTCAAAATTTACAAATCAAAACAGTTGACTAAGTAACAATTTCCCATCAGAACACAAAGTTTAGTGTTCCTTCTGTCTTTAACAACATGCTGAATAGAATAGGGTGTGCCATACACTTTTACCACTCAGTCTCATCTTTATAACTTCATAGATAAAAATAGCTTTTCTTATCAGATAAATTTCAGGTGATATGAGACAGGGGTTCAACTAAAAGATATGCCCTTTGGATTAACAAGTGAGCAATGGACAACTGCTAAACTGGAAAGAATCAAAACAAAATAGTTTATTTTCCCCTTCAGCCTGTACCCTGGTAAATATACAAAGTTTTGCCTGATTTTGTTCTTTTAAACAAACATTTCAGTCAGGTTTGCTCTATAATTTTCAAGCAGACTAGTTTTACTGGCTGTGTACAGGCCCTATCTTCTCAGCCTGCATTAATTTGATTGGTAAGTTTGAATCAGAAAAGGTGAGATATACATTAAATAGTTTAATGTTATGCACTGTTTCACTGAATTTATGCCAAAGACTGAGATTCCACAAAAATTGATTTGTCAGAATAGCTGAATAGTGTTGTTCTCCACTGTCATTGTGTCATTCAGTAGTGGTGTACTGGATTTGCTGCAAATATAATCTATGCATTCTTAAGGCAAAGCTTAGAAAGCAACCTAAGCAAATATAAAATGTTTTAACACCATTTTATTGTGCTTTCATTAAGTAATAGCCTGCACAAATTTATTCTCTCTTTCACCACTAACTCTGATATTGAACCCACAGAGGTAGATCTTATGTGTGAGTGGAAAAAGGTTCTGTGCAGATGATTGGAATTTGTGAATTCAGATTTTAGAACTAATTTTAGATCTTAACACAGATAACTGAAATCCTTTATTGTAGTTTATATTGATTTTAATTGATCCCTGGAAATACTGGCTTGGATGGTAGTGAGTACGCATCTCTTGAAGCACTGTAATGAAAGCTTACTTTCTTTTCAGAACAACAGCAGCTTTTGACTGCAGAAATTGTTGGATGAACTCCATGCCCCATCCTGTGCCACAAAACTAAATGAACTCTACAGTTTTTAAAAAAACAGGGAACTGTGGACTTAATCTCACAGGTCATCTTGTATCTGTCACTTACTATTTCAACTGAAAAAATAATTGCCATCTTACTGCATTTTTTCTTCCTTCCTCTCAACTAGGCTAAATTATTTTGTCTTGTCTCTTATTTTTCACTCTATGTCCTCAAGCTAAACTTCTGAAATTATGTGAAATATTTACACAGAAATGTGAAAATATCAGCATTTAACATGACATATGATGGGAGCAGGACAGCTGACCTCCAGAGTTTCATTTTGCATAATCAGTCCTTGAAATCAGATGGTTTCACTGCACAGCAGCACATGCCAGCATAGCGTGTTCAAATAAAAAGAACAGAAGACCGTAAGTATTATCTACTGCAAAACGTGTGAAAAAGTTATTGCTTCTTTGCATATCTTGTTCCTGAAAACTGACATCAGAGATATGAGATACCAAGGTGGAATATAAAACCAGACCTTAATTGGTTTAATTTTTAGCTCTGAACAACACAGATATAGGGTACACTGATGGCCTACTGTCAGGCCGCATGTGTTCCCATTAAAGGGTCTTTATTTACCCAACTCAATGAAAACACCAACCCAGAGACCAAGGAGAAACAAATATTCAGTGTGTTATTAGCGTCCTGGGCATGTCCTCGGACAATCTGCCTTGGCCCATTGTCTGATGTGGACAAAAATGCCCTTGATCACTTCCTTTACACACACTGCGAGGCGTCACCCTGCTTGTTTGCAGAGCCCATGGGATGCTCACCCACACGGCTAAGAGTCCCTCAGAGTAGCTACGTCCCAGGCGCTGGGAAAGGTCCTCCTCACTCTCCTTGCGGAAGACACCACTTCCTTGGGCTTAGCTTGAAACAGGGCCATAGCCTGACTATGTAGTATTAAATAAGCTGGTGCAATACCAATTTTCAGACCCTTGTATGTAGCATGTCACAGCTCATGCTCACACTGCTAACATTTTTCCGCTCTGAAATGCAGTGGGCAGGTCCTAAATATCTGTCTGTGCACTTAAATGCTTCTATTTCAAACCTGAAGCCCAGGTTGCTGGCTTACACCCAGGTGTTAAAATGGCAGCTCGGTGGCTGGCACATGTAGAGTGAAAGGAAAACCCCTCTGCCAGCATTGCCCAGGGGGACCTGCACCCCATGTCCCACCACACAGCCACAGCTGCTGAGCCCTCTCCTCCTCAGCTCGCAGGTGGGAGCCACCCTCCATGACGTGCTGCAAACTCAGAGTCAAAGCTATTATAAAGGCAGGTCCTGTCAAGACAAGGGATACCTGCCCCATCCTCCACATTCACTCTACATCCTCGCAGCATGTGGCCATCCAGCCTTCTCATCATTCTCTTCTCATTGCAGCTCTTCAAAGGCAGAAAGCAGTGTTTGGTATTAAAAAGTGCATTAATTCTTGGGCAACCTTGAAAAGAAAGAGCACCTTTGCACAAAATTCAGTATATTTTTCCCAAACAGCATGTTTACTGTATTGCCTCTCCTACTTCAGTCAGTTGGATTTTGTGTTGTTTTTCCACTGCTGGAAATGTTCTTTCATTCCATCCCACAATAAAGCCTGTTTCACACAGTCCAGTCAAACACTGTCAGTCTTTTAAGGCAGAAAGGACTCCAGGGTCACACTTCTAACTTCAGTAAATCACTCTGATAAGTGTGTCTCCATCCTGTATCCTTATGTGCACCTCCACAGAAAAACAGAACCAAATACAGCTTATTTATAACACAAGTAGTTTTACTAAACTGATGAGGGAAGTTTCAGACATTACTTTTTTTGAAAACTAATTTGTACAAAGTGATTCCCTAAAAATGCTCTAGTTTATTTGGATTGGATTATGGGGGACTCATAGAAAGAACTCTATGCCAGAGGGAAGATTGTGTTGACTAAATGTAACTACATCTCAGAGAAAATTAGAATGTAGAATCTTTTGATTTCAAGAAATATTTGTTTGTATTTTCCAATTTTCTGAATTTTCTCTGCAATTGTGTTTTCAGTTTCATTAGTATGCTCCAATACTCTGGCACAGGGCAGAAGCAAGAGTAAATTCTCATTGTTACATTTCTGAAAAAGGTACAGCCTGCTTGCTTTACCTTTCCTAACTTTAATGGTTTATATTTGGCCTACTTTCCTTAGGCTTACCTTTTTAACCAAGGGACAGAAATTACAACTATTAAACTATTAGTTTATCTGATCTATTACAGGCATCTTGAAGACGAGAATAATGGGAACCCTATTTCTCCCTGCTGACCAGAGACATGAGTGTAGGTTTGTGTGTAAAAGTTTACATGGTAGACCATCATCATTTGACCAGTCACAAGGTTTGTAGGTTCTACATAGATCAAGAAGTGCAATATTTGATATGATTCTTGGCAATTCATCTTCAACTTATCTAGTAACAGTTGTAGAAATTATTTCTTCTGCAGTTTGTTTTTTTCCATGTACGTCCTTATCACTGGAGGTTAGTAATAGCTAGAAATATGATGTAGAACTGTAGCTTGTTAATTCCTGGTGGTACTGATCTCATTTACCTGTTTGGTACCTCATGTTTACATTTTCAGGGCTAAAGATCTGGTGACAGTGGGAATATTTCTCTCTGCTCTCCAGGTAAGATTGGAAGGAGCTGCTGGACTTCTTGCGCTGCCTCCCAGCCCAGTGTTGGGGCCATCTGCTAGATACCTCTGGCAGTTTGATTAAATAAATTTCCTCTACTACAGGGACTTAGGCCATTAGTAGTATTCTCATCTCTTCTGCTCACTACCTGCGATGTATGGTAGGTGTAACAGAGCATGGTGACATTTCAGGTTGATGTTTTGTAATAACTTCACAAAGCACCTCATTTTAGAACGCAAGGCAGGTGTTAATCAAATGATAGTCACTTCCAGTCCTATGCTGTTATTACTTGTCAGCCAACAAATACTTTAGCTCATTTCAGGGAAGAAAACAGAAGAGGATAAGAGGAGATAGAGGTGAATTAGTACAAGAGTATTATTAAGTGTTTTTTCCTATTATGTTACTTATTAATTTTAATGATGTTTTGAACTGTAACTAGTCATTATGAACCTTTTAGATGGAAAAAAAAGGAATAAAGTTCTACATTATAAACATAATAAAATGTTTAAGAAGCAGTGATAACCCTTCAGACCTTAGGCCCATGGATCATTTCACAGCAGGACAAGTCACGTGTAATCAAGGACTAAATTAATTTGAGAGGCTTGTAGAAGGCAGCAATATGAAGCATCACTTCAGTTTATTCTGAATTGCATCTCCTGGCTAGAAAATCTTATTGTACATTTGTTTTTCCACTCATCCATGGGCATATTGTGTTATTGGAGGTCTAGGTGGTGGCAGACCAGTGTAAAGGGTGCCGTGCACTCTGTGTGTTACACAGTCACTGCCACCAAGAAGATGGGTGACACACTGATTCCCTTCTCCTACACCAATAAATCCATCTTTATCCACCCTGGTGTTCTTGGGGCCCATATTTGACCCCTTTTCCTTTCCCCACCCTGCAGTTCCATCCACACATCACCTTGAATGAAGAGAGTTTATTGCATAGACTAGAATTTCATGCTGGATCGGAAGATGGTGTGAGACCACATATGTGATGACATACCTCAGGGAAGTCATTTTGTGTGCTTCCTATCTAATCTGTCTAAGCCTTTATACTGCTGTCATTACTATGACTTCTAAGCATTTAATTATCATAGGTAATAATCTACAAAGATTGCAACACAATATTTCTAGCAGATACCATTGTCATTGATTCTGATTTTGCTGACTCAAATGATAGAAGTCTACCTGGGAGTGTCTTTAAATATGCATGATCTGACATCTGAAGAAGTTCAGTTTCCCATGGCCTATACAGCAACAGGATTTTGATGTTAAAACAAACTCTCCTTTCTTTACTGAATCCTCCTTTTTCATTGTCGTCATCACAAGTGATGCTTTTCCACAGGCTACCCATACTGTAATTTAGTCTCTTTCAGGCATGTGCTTACCAGAAGAAGCAAGAACCTGAACCTCTTCCATCTGGCTCTGCCACATGCACACCCTGACATATGACAGCAGAAGTCTTCAGTAACATGCCAGCTACCCTCTCCGTTTCCCCTTATAATTGCATCCAAGCCAGACTCTTTCCCAGAGCAGGGAAAAGCTGCTTCTTCTAGTGCGGTCTATGAGCCCTGCACAAGAGCACAGAAGGTTCAACTATCAGGCTTTGGGGAGAGCTCCTTGTAGGGTGGCAGAGACGGCAGGCAAAAGCAGGCGGCGAGCACTTAACACTTGCATGCTGAGCTAAGGCAGAAAGAATGTGAACAGGTCCATTTCCATCCAATTATATTTTATGTTCGCAGACCTGTCCTTCATAGATTTTGGTTTTGTCTTTCACACTAATTGGCCAAAATAACGTAAATCAGATCTGATCAAAAACACTCAGCATGCACTAAAGTTGAGAAAGTTGAGAGGGGAAGGTCAGTCCTGTAAAGGTGTGATACAGCCAGTATGAGCCAAGTTACTAAAGGGTTAGCCCTTCAAATGGCCAAGTTAAATAAGATACAATTGGTGCTAAGTTAGCTTCAAGAGCTCCCAAGTGTAGGCTTGAGAATGCCTGGAGGAACAGGTTTGCTTCAATTGTGCCGTATTTAACTTGGCAATTTAAATGGCAAAACTCCTTTCTAACTTGGCTCTTGATATATGTATCACACCTTTATATGGCTTAAAATCTTTTCTAAAGAGGATTTTTTTTCTTCATGTTAATTAGATATCACCATATGTGTGTACATAATATTCAGATGTATAGACACACACGTAAAATATATGCATCTATTAGATATCACTGAGAATTCACATGGGGTAGGTAAAATTTTCCTACTTCTGGCACATAAACTGTACTCAGAATTTTAGTCCTGAGGGAACTGCTTTTCTTAAAGCAAGGTTCTAATGCCCCAGGTAGTCCAACGAGAAAAAGAAGTGCAATGAAGTCTTCTAGAAAGAAATCCTGTCCAGTTTGACTTGTAACTTTTGCTATCTGGTAATTCTTTCAGGTTTTGTCCACTTAAGGATCAAATGAATCAACCAAATAAAGAACACAGGGGTTTCCAGTGACACTCCTTTTCCTGATATCTCTATTACTGTTCGGTGGGAGTGTCCTAAATGTTGGATGAAGTCACATTGTAAGGCTGAGATGGGCATTGTACAGCTGTTCTCCATCATAGGAACAAAACACAAATGACTGAGGGCTAAAAAAGAGTGATGGGATTAAATCCTTAGTAAATCCGTATCTAGCACTGGCATGACAGACCAGAAGCTCTCCCTTTCTTAGCTTATCTTAATTTTTCTGTGATATGCAATAAACCTCCACCACTATTTGCCATTCTGGGAAGCCAGGTGTTCTTCTCTGGGATAGCAATAAGAAAATAATTGGACCTGAGTTGATCTGTATTGAGTTTTTCTAGAATGCCAGCCTCATTTACCCTCAAATTTTAAACTGTACGTCCTTAATCATGAGAGCTGAAATTAAAGCACTTCAACCCCCTGATTTCTAAAGGAGCACTTTTCTCTCCTAACATCCATCCTTTTTCAGATAATACAAAGAAAAATAAATAAATATTTTTGCTGTTCTGGTTTTGCATTTATTTAAATGAAGGATATACAGGAAAGTAGAAATTGATTAAAAGACTGAGAAGATATGTGTTTTCTGGGAGAAATAAGGCTGTTGCACCCCTCAGATCGGGAAAGTGTTCATTCCCAGGATAGACTATTCCTTTATTATGTATCAGATTAGAAAGTTAAATTTCACTTCCTCGCCTTCTCCCAACAAAAACATTGAAGTTAGAAGGCAGATTACAGGTTGATGACATTACTGCAGGCTGTGAAAGAAACCGCTTTTAAATGAGCTGCCTCACTACTTGCTCTCCTATTAATCACTTCTTTTTAACACTTGCATTCTTCACAATAAGGTATGAAAGAATCACCTCAAAATGGGTTTTCTCTACTTCACAATATCAGTGGCATGTTTTGGGGTTGGGGTGGTATTCTTCCACCTGTTTTAAAAGTATGTCATGTTTGGTCACTATCACAGCCTACAAACAGGAGACTGGGCAGCTTGAGCTTCTAGTCCTGTTGAAGACATCAAAAGAAAGTAAGCAAATAAATCTGTTAAGACAAGGTACAGGATTTCATTACCTTTCATTATGTTTTATTGCATTGTCCATATCATCACTTTTAATCCTTACTATCAGTAGAATGTCCAATTACAGGAAGCTTCAGATATCAATTATTTGTTTAGGTGGGCCATTCTAGTTCTCAACCTAATACGCAGGATTTCAAATGGGAAAATACATTTCAAAGGAGAACATATAGTATCTCTAGTAGATGCATGTGCAGTTGTCACCATCCCAAAGCCATTACTTCTTTGCAGAAAGGCTGATTTGGTCTGCCTGGATTTTTTATGGACAGACAAGCAGACATTAGGAAATGGTTTGAGGGACAGTTTAGGAGTTGGGTTCAATTAACTGCTTAGTCAAATGTTTCCTAGTACAATCTGGCAAGTAATTTAGCACGACACCCATGAACAAATGATGCCTGGCTAAGGAAGATGAGCACACCAAGGTCACTGCCTGAACTCCACATACGACACAAAAGAAATAGAAGGCAGCACAGCAACAGTTTCTAGAGTGTAGAGGGAAATGGCAGGTTAACATCAACTAGCAAGCTGCAAATCAGTGGAGAAAGGAATATACCTGAAATTGTTGGAATGTGGAAATGAGACAAATATCAGCCTACATTTAGACATCAAAGTTATGTAATTGGCTGGTAATGTACTCTACTTTCAAAATATAACTGAAAGAGAAAGACATGGTAATACTGCTGTCATTCATCTCTTACTGAAATAGTTGTTTCCCTTAGTATTTGCTTTGGTTGTCCATGAAGTCAATGGTGGAAAAATAGTTACTGGAGGAAAAGAAATAAATAATAAACATGCCAAATAGGCTTAGTATTTCTCTTTTCTGCAACTCAAAATTATAATGATGACTTCTAAAGATTCGGCCTTTTTTCCTAAGGTTTTGTATTCAACAGTATGTTGCTGCTGGGGAATCTCTAAATCATGTGTTGTATTTATGAGTCATTTCCATATGAATTCTTTTTCTGACTTAGGATACCGAACGCAACCATTTAAGATAATGTTAAGGCTCTAATTGACTTCAGTGTGGAAAGCCAATAGCATAAAATTTTCCTTGAAAATAATTGGGAAAATTTTACTGTATTAAATTTATTTAAAATTGAGGCAATTTCACTATGAACCATTAATTTTTTAAAATCATATTCTGTAATTAAAAAAAACAACAATCAAACTTTGAAACTGATTAGGTATAGAAGTATTATTTACACTGCTCAAGATCTTTTAATGAATGTCCCTCATTTATTAAGAAGCTCCAAAATTAGAAAACCACAGTTTGGAGCACAAGTAGGTAGTGAAGAAATGGGAGATCCAAAAGTAAAAAAACCTGTGGAGTTTCTTAAGTTCATGAGTCCAACATTGATTATTTAAGATTCTCTAAGTTTTTCTTTCAGACTACATTATGCACTTACACAATTCATCAAAAATAGATAAACAGGAACTTTAGATAGGTAAGCTAAATTATCTGGAGCCATCTAGAGCTATCTGAAGAAAAATAAGATCCTCCTATGTGATTTTTCTCTGGCTAGCAGAAAGGGGTCATGAACCTGGATGGTGCTCTGATCTATTCAACTCAGTAAGAGAGATGAAATAGAGTTGGGTTTTCCTTTTTGACAATCACTTTTCATGAATTGGCAGCCAGGCAATACAGATGTATACCTGGTCTGAGGCACACAGTATTCTCCATAATAGTGACTGGGCTTTTTTTTCTGTTATAGAAACTACACTACAGGGCTACCATAGCCTAAGGAACTACTCTGAAGTGTTGTCTCCTAACACCCCTAAATATCTTCAAGACACAGAATATGTGTTAAAGCAGGGATCAGTGCCCTTCATCATGTCAAACTCAAACACTGAAGATACTTCACATGAAGTGGTAACAGTCATGAAGCATGGAGAGAGCCATCTGTTTCCTCTATTTGAAAGAGGTGTTGAAAAGGAAGCTGGTTGTGGGTTTTTTTTTTCATTTAGCTAAGAACATGATTTTCATGAGACCAGAGTGTATGCCCAAAGCAAGTGAAAATGAGTTCCAGTGTCCTTGGGTCATTTGAACTCTAATATTGCTGTAATATGACAGGAGGCAAAAGAATATAGGTAGGTGAAACAAAGCACCTGAGTGCTATAGTTTTGTATCGGAAAATTAGGTGTGGGCCCCCTCGTTAATCCCTAGACCCCCACCATCCGGTGTTGGTGGGAAACACGCAGCTTGGAGCACTGCCATAGTCCTGCGGTGACAGTGAAAGACTGCTGATGCCAGGCTGCGAAGGAGTGCTAGAAATAACACCTGCTCTCCTTCAGATGGAGATAACTCCATGAGAAAACTGTGACAGCTGTTAGAGACATGGGACATGGCTCTGATGGATAAGAGCATTCAGAGGGCAAATTTTGCTCAAGCAGCTCTGAGAACACTTGATAACTTCCATAGCACAGTATGGCAGGAGATCAAAGGCAGGCATCTTCTGGAAATCCCTTTTTGTCAGCAACACACTCAGATGGTTTCAGCTTTCTGTGTAGAAATAAAAATAAAACAGAACCTAAATTATCTGTTCCAATTGGTTGACAAAGTCCTCATGGAAGATTCCCACAGATCTGGAGTGAAAGTTTTCTGTACACCATTTCGCCTTTCTAACAGAAAGGCACCAGGTCGGCACTGGTGAGTCTCTTTTTACTGTAGAAATATTTTATTTAAAAGTATATCACTATAAAATACTCACAAAGGAAGTTAAAGGAAAAATCATAAGCAGATCTTCAGGGGTACTTAATTCCACAATCAGAGATACTTGTATATACTTAAAAAACAAGCCTCATACAGCTTCCAGACGGAAAGTAGGTACTGCTTTCATGCAGCTTTGCAGCTTTTTCCAGATTTCCAGGATGCATTCAACATGTTATTAGCATCTATATGTTTTTGTACAGCCACTTTTCCTAAAGCGTTGTACAGAAAGAAAAGTTTGCTGTCTTCAGCAAACCCCAAAGACCTTTGTATCTTCAAGCTGTGTAGTGGATAAGGCAGTACTTTTACAGAACATTGTTTTAATTTCTGAAAGAAATAGTATTTGTCCATGATTCATACTCTAGTAATAATGTAAAAGTAATAGCTAATAGTACCTTTGCAATTTCCTGAGTAATGACAGATCACGCCTTAATGCAAACCTCTGTAGAGTAGTCTTAGAGTGTAATCTTACTATAAGCCAGGCAAATTTTCCCTTTATTTTCCCCCTTGTAGGGAATGAATATCTAATCTGATAACCTCTAAGGTTAAGGACATCAGAAAAAATGTTAAACATTAAGCAGCTGATGGCATTTGAAAACCATCTTCACTAGTAAGAGCTGTAAAAGGATTCCATAAAACCACATTTAAAATGAAACTAGAGCTGGAGTCAGGTGAAAAATAAAAGGAGCCTACAATTTTTGCTAATTAAAGAAAAGTCTGATTTCAAAAGAAAAAAATGTATTTAACGTTAAGGAACTACATTTCCACACTCATTTCATAGCTAGTTGTCCACTGTCATGCAGCTTGTATAACTATTTTCACTTGTGACTTCCCATGTGCTTGTGAAACATAGATATTCCATTGCATGTGATAAAATCACTACCCTAATGGGCTGCAACACAACCACTTGCATTATTTCAGACGCACTGAACTGAAAAATCATATAAAGATGATGATGTTGATGTCGTAAGACCACACAGAGCCTATCAAATACCCAGGGCTAAGCTCAAGCAACAGTGAATGCAAGAAGCAAACCCTGGGTAGGGCCAGCCTTGAGGTACAGGGACATGAGTCATCGTGTACCACATGGCATGGAGCCTGCATCACCCTCCAAGGCTGATGCAGATGTAACTACAGAAACCGAAAAGCATAATGCTGGCTGTCTACATATCTCTGTAAATATCATGCTTGGAATTTATTACCCCATAAACTCTGACCAAAAGGTTACTATCTGAAGGAGAACTTTGCAGAAAGAATATTTGTATCCAATACAGAAGTTAAAACTTTTATTTATAGGAGTTTCAGCTGGTGGGTATTACAGGATTTTATGAAGTACATGAATGTTTTTAGCATAGCTCCTAGCATAAAAATAACCACCTTTATAGAACACTACCATAGCTGGCATGAACTCCCACCCCTGTTTTGTTTTAAATTGTACCAGTTAGTTCATTGCACTGATGGTCATTGCTCCTGGTTTATCACAGAATCACAGAATGGTTGGGGTTGGAAGGGACCTCTGACGATCATCTAGTCCAACCCCCTGCTAAAGTAGGGTCACCTAGAGCAGGTTGCATGGAGTCGCATCCAGGCAGGTTTTTCATGTCTTCAGAGAAGGAGACTCCACAGCCTTTTATGCTGAAAACAGAATTAAGGCAAGCAGTCTGCAGCGATCCTGCAGTGATAACTGTTCACCACCTAAAGAGCTCTCTGTGCTGAGGGAATCCCAGACATCCTTAGTTGGGATTCACTATGTCCAATAGCAAGTCGGGTATGGGGTTGTGTTTTGTCTTGATGTTTCTTCTCTGTACATAGCACATAGGCCCAGTCATTTTGTAGACAATATGGATAGAAGATCTTCAGTGGAAAATAGGGAGAGGGGAGAAAAAAAAAAAAAAGCAACAAGAAAGGTTTCTATAAAGACAGAAGCAGCAAGAGGAAGGCTAAGGAGACTATGACAGGTAACGGGGAAAATCCTGAAGTCCTCAACCACTTTTTTGCTTCAGTTTTCACTGATAAGGATCCAGGAACTACAGGCCAGCCAGCCTCACCTCAGCCCCTGGGAAGGTGATGAACCAAAACCTCTTAGAAACCTTTGCAGTCACAAGAAGGATAAGGTGACTGCAAACAGCCAACATGAATTTGCCAAGGGGAAATCATATCTGATCAGCTTGGATGTTTTCTGTGATGGTGACTGATGCCTGTGGATAAGGAAGAGAAAAGGTGATGCCACGTACCTTGACTTTAGCAAGGCTGTTGACACAGTCTTCATAGTCTCCGTATCACCAAATTGGTAAGATGTGGGCTGGATGAATGAGCAATAATGTGGGTGGGAAACTGGCTGGACTGCTGGGCTCAAAGAGTTGTGATCAGTGGTGCAGAGTCCCCAGTTAATAGCTACATCCCTCAGGGAGTGTTTAGTGGATAGCAGTGTACTCTGCAAGTTTGCAGATGACACCAAATGTAGAGGAACAATCAATATATTGCTGTTCAGAGGGACTTAGGTAAGCTGGAGAAATAGACAGGATTCCTGTGAAGTTCAGCAAAACTTTTAATGTTTTTATAAATGATCTACATGCAGGAATTGAATGTATGTTAAGTAAGTTTGCCAATGAGACTAAACTGGGAGGAGCTGTGGACTCCCACGAGGGTAGAGAGAGGCCTTACTGAGAGATCTGGATAGACTGGAGAGCTGGTCAGTCACCAACCCTATGTAATTCAACAAGAACAAGTGCTGGATTCTCCACCTGGGACGGGGTAATCCTGGTTATACCTACAAACTGGGGGACGAGAGGCTGGAGAGCAGCCCTGCAGGAGATATGGGGGTCTGGGTTGGCGGCAAGTTGAACATGAGTCAACAGTGTACCCCGGCAGCCAAAAGGGCCAACCCTGTCCTGGGGTGCATCAAGGACAGCATCGCTGGCTGGTCGTGGGAGGTGATTGTCCCACTCTGCACCACACTGGTGTGGCACCACCTTGAGTACTGTGTGCAGTTTTGGGTGCTTCAGTATAGGAAGGATGTCAAACTATTAGAGTGTGTCCAGAGGAGGGCAACCAAGATGGTGAAAGGTCTTAAGGGCAAGAATTATGAGGAGCAGCTGAGGTCACTTGGCTTGCTCAGCTTGGATGAAAGAAGGCCGAGGGGTGACTTCATCGCAATCTATAACTTCCTGAAGGGCAACAGCAGAGAAGGAGGTGCAGTTCTCTCTCTGGTGATCAACAATAGGACATGAGGAAACAGAATGAGACTCTGTCAGGGGAAGTTCAGATTGGAGATTAGGAAAAGATTCTTCACTAAGAGGTTGTTTGGTCACTGGAATAGGTTCCCCAAGGAAGTGGTCATGGCACCAAGCCTGTCAGAGTTCAAGGATCATCTGGACAACCTTAGTCATATGGTTTAGTGTTATGCAGTCCTGTGAGGAGCAGAGCATTGGACTTGATGATCCTTATGGGTTCCTTCCAACCTGAGACATTCTATGATTCTATGAGTCTATAAAAAGCAAATGCAAAGTCCTATATCTCAGATGGGAACAACCCCACGAGATAGTACATGTTATGGGGCACCCATTTAGGAAGCAGCTCTGCACAAAAGAACTTTCTAGTGGACAAGTGGAACTGGCATCAGCAGCTGTAGCAAAGGCCATCAGTATCCTGGCTATAAAAGTGCAGACAACAGATCCAGGGAAGGTCTTGGTACTTGTGTAGCCACAACTGGACTACTGTATCCAGTCTGGGGAGTCCCCATTACAAGAAAGAGAAAGACGAGCCAGAGCGATTTTAGTGGACTTACTGATGAGAGAGAGAGGATTATTATCTCAGCCTGAACACCTCAGCTGTTAGAGAGGAAGTCACATGAATTCATCTACTCCAGGTACCCAGGTAGAGGCTCCTATACTTAATTTGGCAGTGGAAAGGCATGGAGAGACAAGCTGGAGCGTAATTCGAGGCAAAAAATATTTTTTCAGAATCGTAAATACTTTTTGGGGTCTCTTATGCTCCCACTGCCTATACAAGACAACTGAGGGATTTCAGCACATAACATAGTGAAACTCTCCCTGAGCCTTAATTCTTTTTTCTTAACTTTCATGAAAAAGTTTACAGTTAAGTTGTATCACAATTTAGCAGTTTTATGGGTTATTCAGGATTCTGTGCATCTATTGTGACACATCGTGAGATGCAGGAAATTTCACACTATGTTACTTGTCTGCAATGAGATAGTTTTTGGTAGGCACCCTTCTGCTGCAGTACTGGTGTCAGAATTGCGATGGAGGTGGTTCCCCTCTTTGTAATTACCTGAGTGACTGAAGGTCTCATGCAATTAAACTAGTTTATTTGAAATACACATAGATTCCATGGCTTTGACTTACTCTCTGCTATGAGGCTGAGCCATGAAAACCATGCAAGAGACAGCTGACAATGCTGTTAGGGCAAGGAATTGTAACAGGAGACATTGCCATAGTGTACATATTTTATTTTGTATTACTACTTTAACCTCTCATATTAATATTTTAATGCATGTCATTCCCTACAGAGTCCTTACCATTATCTTTATTTTTATATATATATATATACACAACCATTATCTTTATATATATATATATATATATATATACACAATGGGATTAACATGCCCCAAAATCCAGTAACTGGTTCTGTGTTGTATAAGTCAGAAATAGGCACTTCAACTGCTAGCACCTACTCTGTCCTATATTTCTTATGGTGACATATATAGTCAGGTTTTCCTCTCCCTGCATTTGCAGTGAACCTCTATTCCCTCAGTCTCCCTGAATTGCCAGTCTCTAAAACAGACATATATTGACACTCCAGGTATTTTCTACCTGGTTAAGTCAATAGTGTGGCAAGTGTCAGGACTCAGTGCAGAACTCCCCATGGATGCCCATTGTCTCGTACAGACACTTGCAAAGGAATTTTGTCTCTCCGTTCCTCACCTGTCAGAAATACTGGTCTCATTCTCCTTTGTGCTCAGTCAGATCCCAGGTTCAGCTACAACTGCATGCAATTGCTCCTGCTGCAGTGTTATTGGTGCAAAGCCTGGGGAATGGGAGGTGGAGAGCTTATATATCAATAATGGCTGCTAAATGACTGTTGAAGTGTGGAGCTGGGAGCATCTTAGGGAATATCTTTCAAGAAGCTGGACCTCTATCAGGTTCAAAATAGATATTCAAAACTAATACTGTTTAAATAACAGGTCACTTTTTACATTATATACATCTAATTTAACCTTTTTGCAGACCCATGACCTATAGTTTAGCCTAAACGATATATGAAAAAAAATATAAGTTAGAGTAGGTCTGTGTCCAGACTCATCTCAGAAGTCACACCAAGAGCTCTGAGCTTTTTCAAAATCACCTGCAACTGATCATACACAAGAGAGACATCTTTTGCTCTCTAAAAAGCATTTGGTAGATAGATAAAGGGACACATTTTAATATTAACTGCATCCTTACAACATCACTGCACTCAACAAGCTTGCATATGTGCAATTAACAAGAATTTGGTCCGTTGCCTTCTGTCAATTTTCATGATGATCCTTGACCTGTAATAATCCTAATAAAACTATCTTATGAATTATGTAAGGATATTCCCGAGAACAAAACAGTAAAATATTGCCAGACATTCTTTATTGTATGTTATAAAATGAGTGAGAAAGAATTTACTAAACTACTGCAGCTCATCATAATCTTATCTGCTTAGAGAGACAGTTGGCACTGCTTTCCCTTAGCAACAGCAACAAAAAGCAGTAAGGAGCATAGAGATAAATTCTTCACTGGCTGGTTTGTTTTATAAATCTGTACTAAACCCAAAATCTTGAAACTGGATATCTGAAATCAAGGACCCACATCAATACGCAAGCCTCCTTGAAAAAGTGACCTGGCTTTTAATTGATACTGAGCATCCACAGCTTCCATTGGTTTCTTTGAGAAGAAGTTAGGCCCTTACCACTGACTTTGGTGCAGGGTACACCTGTTAAACACATCTGAAAATTAGACCACTTATTCTTAGAAGCACAAACTTTTGCCATGAGGTACAAAGACCATCGTTCACAGGTACATGGTATCGTTTCTATCACATTGCTAATAGTCTGCAGAGCATGAACAGTGATATTACAACTCCCCCACTACAGAGGGATTCATCCTACTTTCTTCCTGCTAACTTGTCCTATCGTAATTCCACAAGGCAAAGCCTCTTTTTTTCCCTGGAGATAATTCCCGGATAAGTCATATATGGAAGACATCATCATCCTTTTGCTGCAATAGCAATTGCATTTTCACAGTTTGTTTTTGGTTGCTTTAAACGGACATTAAATGGATCAGCAACCAAGACAGAGAAGATAGAAAAATGGACACAGCACTTTAAAAACAACTGGCATAAATGTATGCTATCCCAGTAAAGAATTTTATTTCAGTAAGAATTTTCTGTTCCATTGGTTGTTAAGAAATTTATCATTACTTCCTACCATTGAAACACTATGGCTTTCTTACATCCCCATTTTTTTGTTTTACAAAATTCCTGCTGCAGCTGAGTGTACATTTTCCACACAGAGCTGTGCTGGTGCTTCCTGGGTCTTACATTCCCAGCAGCCAGAGGGACAGTTTGTTACCTTTGCCAAAGCCTTCTCTCTGAGCCCAGGAAAAAGACGATGTCATTGCTGGTTGTATTTAGCTGTTTCCACTTCCTTCTGCAGCAGCGTCCTCCTCCTTCCACTACAGTTTGCAAGGCATGTAACCTTAAGGCAGAGGAAACAGTATTTTTTTCTTAAGAGTTGCCAGAACATTCATTTTCAAAGCTCATATTTTCTCTCTCTTCTCTTCAAAAGAAGATGACCAGGCAGCGTTCTCGTCAAAGCATTTTCCTGACCCACACTTCTTTTTATAACTTCTACAGCGCTAATTGTCTCTGTCTCAGAAGGCTTTCAAGGTGTCAGTACTGAAGTTTTTATCTTTCTGCCCATAAGACTTAGAACTGGTGATCCCAATAAATCATCCTGAATAGTGCTACAGTACTCTCACAATGCTATATATAGTTCTTTTGAAACTTCCAGGACATTTTTTAAGTCAAGTTCATTGTACTGAATTGTTTAATAACCAGTTTAGCTTTTCATACCATACCCTTGAAACAATGAGTCTAAATGATATTTTAAAATAATCTCCTGAATTAGATACCCAGCTATTACAAATTCACTGGAGATATCCTACAAAGCACAATGCAACACAATGTGCAAACCCATTGTCTTTAATCCACTGGCAAACATTTAGTTCTGTAAGACTTTGCAGATAATCTGTACCAGTCTTCAACTAAGAACAAACAGAATTCCTAATTTCATTCATTCATTGTTATGGGTTTTATTTTATTTATTAAAAAAATACTTTCCACTTGATTAGAATCATTGATATATTGCAAGAGCAAAACATCTTTGTCCTTTTCTTCAGACGAAAATAGGAGATATGTTTAGATTTTCTGACCACATACTTAACACTTTCCACAAAATGCTCTTAATTTTACCCTGTAGCACAAAAAAGTTGTTAAGCTAGGAAATTTTGGAGACTTTTCTGCTGACATTCATCTGGAGTAACCCTCTTAAGCTTTCACACAATGAGCTTATTTTTCATTTCCAGTTTAAGACTATCAAAACCATTTGTAGGAATTGGTATTATTTGTGTCTTACTTTCTTCAAATCCTTTTTTAACAGCTCTGGAATTTTACTGCTAACACATATCTTTAAAATTCTGTGTCCACTGCAAGAAACATGTCCAGTCTGCATTTCTTATTTAATGAAGTAACCATTTTTTGAAGCCTAGAAGGCTTGGAGATATTTTTTAATAGTTGGCACAATATGAATTGTGGGGCTTATGGTCTTTTTCTACTCCAGCTCTTCCTTCAGGTCTCTTGTTGCTTGCAAATAGTTTAAAAATGAACCCATGAAAAAAACTACAAAAGCAAAACTGAGCATCAGAGTAATTCCCATAAATTATTCAAGTCTAATTCCACTGTTCTTCTGTCATTAAAAACCTTTAACACTCAACTACTGGCACTAAGATGCTACATTGTCACCAGGAAAATCACTAGTAATGTTTAAAAAGGTGCTGATTATATGTAAATAGGCATTTAATTTTGTAAATGCAAGTTAAATGTTCAAATAGCAACAAATAGAAACATCATTTTACGCAGTTTAGATAATAATTTGAAACTTCTGGCTGTAAGTAAAATAAAGTTAACAGAATAAGACAGGCAGAGGAAAGAGCTAAAAGGTTAAAAAAAAAGTAGTTAAAAGGGGTAACTCCACCACTTGCTATTCTCAGAGTGAAATTTTTTATCTGAAAGAAAAGCCATCACTACCTTCCTGCAAGGACAGGATCAAGGCTGTGTGTGGGCTCCAGGCAGAGACGGGGCAGGCTGCCGGACGGCTGCCCCCAGCAGCCGGGGCGGTCGGCGGCTCCTGGAGACTCCACACCCTCCTTGATCCCACTCAGAGGTGAAGGATGACACCAGGCATTCGTGTCAGATCTCTTCATGATGGCAACATGTGAAAGGACAGACAGGAAAGCCCCAGGGGACTTCAGCGTGAGGAGCTGGCCCCAGCCTCACAGCACGGCAGTAGAGGGATGCCTCCAGAGCCTGCTGACACACAGGAACCCATCAGGCGTTTCTGAGGGAACACCTGAGTTGTGAGTAGCACCTTTTACGGTTCTAAGCAGTCAGGAAAGCAGAGAATTGCTTTTTCACGGTGCAGTGACATTTTGAAAGAAGAAAATGCATTCAATTGCCACATTCCCACATCCCAGCCAAGAAGATAAACTGCTTCTGTGTGAATTAGCACACTCCTGGCACACTAAATATGACCATTTTAGCTTCCTTTGACTCCCAGTCTCGCAGAAACTTTCCATTCTCTCTAGTGCATCCTGGCACTCACCCACTTTTGTGTTTTCTCCCATGGCTTGACATTTGCTGATGTCATATCAGGTGCGATAGGAAGATGTTTATATATGACTCAATGCAACAGGCTGACTTTCTCATAAACCTTCTTCCTTTATGCTATTTCCCAAAACTGGATACATAGGGTCCTCCTTAAATAATAGTGAGGCTGACAGTCATGTAAATAATGAATCCTAGTAGTTATAAGGTGTAGAAGTAGATAATTTTTAACTTGATAATACCTTTGTGAAATTACATTCACTTTCAAATAAAATACAAAAAGGTTAAAGACTAACATTTAATGTACTGTTAGTATGTACAGTTGTGCCAAAAAAAAGAAAATTAGATAGCAATATTAATGCAGAGAAAACATGCCAGATTTAATCTTAATCTCCTACTGGTATGAAAGAGCAGCCTATGTAACTATGTTCAAATTGAAACCTTCAGCTGCTATACCTCTATCTCCCAATAATTGTAACAGTTTACATCATCCCAAAAAATATTCCACATACCAAAGATGGATCCTTTGATGTAACCATCTAGTTTTCTACACAAGGAGGCTGCAGTTTCATTCGGTAGGTATTGCTGCTCCTTTTAAAACTTGTACAGGGGATGCATGAATCATCAGATAAGGTTGGTTAAGTTGCACCAAAACTGGCATGGTGCGAACACTTGCCTTGTCATTCTGGAAAATCACTGACCAACAATGAATATGGTGGAGGGTCTTCCCACCACTGGCTTTTAGGTACTCACTTAACATTTCCAAACAAGCCTGGTTTTCCTAAGCTCCCTATATGCACAATGGGGAGAAAAAGATATTGCCCTGCTGAAGCTTGCCCAGTTTCGTTGCAGAGCCCTAGTCAGTGAGAGCAATACCTGCATTGCTGACTGCCACAGGCTTTGCTTTTGTGCATGCCAAGTAGCTCCCTTGCTGAGGAAACAAGCCATGGCTGGATATCATGAGACAGCTGTATTCCTATATGCAACCTCAAAGCACTCAAAATTATATTTCTGCTTTAAATAGCTCCCAAAAGTAGCCCTTCTCTCTCTAAAGGGAGTTTATATTTAGTCCGAGGGGGAGACTACTTCCTAAGCTAGGCTGAGTGCCTAAAGTTTTAGTACCCAAAGTTAGAAAGTATGAACTATCCCTGAGTTTCAAGAGGTTTTCAGAGTCCATTCCGAAATTGTAGAGACAAAGTATAGAATTAATTTGAAGCTTCATTTCACATAATTATTCTCTATTTATTATTACTTCTTCCTCTCAGGGATGCATGAAAAAAGGAATAAATTGTGGAGCAAATTTCTGCCGTTCACTTTAAGGATATGTTGTCAAGCTAATCATTACACAAGTTCCAGCAATACTGCCTGCACTGTACTATTCTGACTTCATCAACTGTTAACTCTATAAAATCAAAAAGGATAAAGTTCAAGATAATCACTGATAAATGAGTACTGCATTGTGAGATAAAACAGTACTGTAGCTACTGTGCATTGGAATTTAGAGAATTTAGAGGTCAGAACTGCCCAAGGTTTACGTTCTCAGATACATTACAAGCATTGCCTTTGGATATAATTATTTGGATATAAAACGCTTAGGGACTGTATCAGTTTGTATTATTCATGGTGGTGAGTAATTAAAAAGCATGAGAATCTTAATTTAGCCTCACTGCACATCAGGTAGTTATGAGCACAGCACCCTAGTGCCCTAACCTCATCAAAAGTGCTTTAAATGAGTTACTTAAAAAGAACAGTTCCACTTCATCCGTTGGCTTTCGTACCCATGAGATCTGGAACTTGATGCATCAGCCCCTGGGGTGAAAACTAACGTTTTGTATAGACGCACCTGGTGCCTGGGTCAGCTTGGAGCAGAACAAGGGAAGAGGAGACAGATTCTGGATTCCCGGGTAGCCATGGTGCTGGGTGTTCACCTGGTTGCAGGTGCATTGGTATGCATTGAGGGGAAACAACAAGGAGTCTGTAACATTATGGCATTTCCAAATCAGTAGGAATAGGAGAAGGTCACCATTGCATAAGGCTTAAATGAGATGATCTGGAGCTTCTAAGGAAATCATCCTCTGACTATTGACCGTGGTCCTTAACTGAGAAGTTGTTAGGTCTAAAAGCAAGCTTCAAAGATCTTCAAAATAAAAACTTAGAATTTGGATTAGGTCTGAGATTTTATGGAAACCATACAGAGTGTCCAGGGCATCTCTGATTTGCTGAGGAGTCAGGACTCCCAAGTTTTAATTTAGACGGGGGCAAGCAACTACCTTAGTGTATGTCAGGAATGTCTCTCCTTCTATAGGGCCTTAATATTACTTCTTGTGACTTTCTTGACTTTTACTTTGAACCCAGATGCTCAGACAGTAGTTTTGGGTAATTAGACAGACATCTCTGTGCTTGAGCTCTGACTCTTCTTTCATCCCTGTAATTTTTTATTATCACAGTGAGAACACCTAACTGTAACTGATGCCTATTGATACTCATTGGTAGCCATACAGAGATCTGTGACCCCTAAAAATTATAAATGTACTGATCTGGGTATAGTGAATATTAAATCATCTTGATCATGAATATAAACACTCAAATAGTGCAACTGGAAACAGTATTTTAGTGTTTTGGAACACGGTGGTGGCATAGCTAGGCACAACGTGCAACCATTTCACCTCAAGTATGCAAAATCATCACTGGGACAAAGATGGGGGTTGTCGTATGTAGTGTGAGTATGTGACAAAAAGCTGCTAGATAAAGGACAAGACAAGCAGAAGGGACAGCAAGTAGGCAGGATATCCTCCCAAATGCACAAGAAGGACAACTGACAAAACCAAGATAAACAGTACCCGGAGCAGACAAGGTCTCTTCTGGGGGGCAGAGAGGGAGCAATAAAAAAAACCCATGAGGCATAAGCAAGACAAATTGCAGAAGACAAGCCCGCTTCAGCCCTGACATCTCGCAAGCCTGATCACCCTTGCTGACAAAGGAGCATCAGCGACCGTAGCCATCCACACTAATGACATGGCAGCAGTTCCTTGATATTGCATACTCACAGGTAATTCAGAATAAGTGTTAAAGACTAACAGGTTTCTATACAAAATGGTGATTATTAATATTGTGTAAGATTTAGCCATTATCAAGATGTATAACATTAATTAATTAATGTAGTGAAGTTAAATTTTAGTGTTTAGAACTGGCCTGATTTTTCAGTCTTCTGAACACTCCTATCATGGTGATCTTTAATTCCCTATTGGATATATGTTCATTTGCAATGCTGTCTTAGCCTTTGTCTTTATCCTGTTCCATGAAGGAAGCAGGAGTGTTACCATTAAACTGAATGGAAGCAGACTCAGAGTGAGATTGTTCTCTAGTATGTTAGGTAGTCACTTTTTCTTCTCTTTAGCCATCTTCTCTCTCTCTCTCTTTCACCTACTGATTCTCATGCATCTTTTTTCTCACTTTTGAAAAGGATGTTCTTTTTCTCTCACTCCAGTAAAATTTTTTCTCCATTTCTCTTTCTTTTTTCCTTTTTTGTGAACATTTATTCTTCATGAAAGACTGCAGAGGGGCCACTCATACACATGACTACATTGATGTCTTTTCTTTAACCACAGAACCCAAAGAAAAAGGTGGGGGAGTGCAAGCCCCAGCCAAGATGTCTAAACCAGCAGAGATGAATCACCCCATGAAAGCGGCTATTTCTCTTCATTAACTGGAAAGGGAGTCCGGGCACTTAACTTTGAGGTGATTCAAGTTAGCAAAACAAGTGCTGCCCAGAGCAAAGAACTGATGAGCATTGCTTCATAATGCTGTCAGGAGTTCAAGGCCCCTGTTTAAGCACAGAATAATGCAGGAACTGGAGTAAGCTGCATAGGCTTGTGAAGGATCTCTTCATTTTCCCCCAGTACTCTTGCTTCCAGGAAATACTGGAGACTTGAGCTTTGGAGTCCCCACATAATTGGTGCTGGAAAATATGAGGCACTGAGACTGATATATTGCGTGACACCGATAATAAACAGCATGAAACATAATTATTTCCTGTTGAGTGAAAATACCCTGATATCTTGTATGCAATGAAAATTGACCGGGCCATATGATCTTTCTGTCATTGCTACAGAATTGCATCTGAATTGCTTTGAGACTACTCTGCTTTCATTACAAAGTGATTTGTCTATTGTAAAAAAAATGCATGTCTTTGTAGCAGAAGGATCTAAGCTTCCTAGTAGGGTTGTATATTGCCTCCTCTAATTATATTTTTGTAGCTTTCCACAAACTCCCATTTCACCTGACTTGAGAAACGAGGAAGTTTCAGTAAGGTTCAAACCTTTTTTTCCTGTAAAGATGTGAAAACACATACCTAGCTCAGAAAAGCAGTAAACAGTAGAGCATTCGTGTACCTGATAAACAGTAAGTGGGTGAACTAATGTCTCTTACTGTCCTTCAGCAGCACAATGACATAGCAAATGTGGTATATGGTTTCCACTGAAATGCTAAACCATCTCGTATTTCATGACCCTCAACTCTGCATAAAGTATGCTCTATAAAAAAAGCTTTTGCTGATACACACAACTAGAAGTATAATGAAATGAAATTCTACACTGTATGCTCTGTTCTCTACTCAAGGAAAATGACAAATTTTAATGCAGTAAGGGACAACACTGGAATGGTGCAACATTTATCTACTTAACGTAGACCTAAACCAGAAAAGCTACACTTATGCTTACCTCAGCAGAAAACACAGGGCCAGAAGCAAGTAACTTTTGGGACTGATCAAAAGCATCTGGAGCAATGTGTACTGCAGTGATGTACATACTCTGAAAAACAAGAAGTGACGTGTAGTGGGATTCATCTTCACTTGTTTTTTCCAATGTCTACAATCTACATCTAAGTTAGTCATCCCCAGTGCCTAGTTAGCAGATGTATTTTCAGGTATGGTTTGTTGGTTTGTCTGATCTATGCTGGACATCTTATTTAGGATGGGGGATGCTTTTTCCTCCCTGTTGCCTATAAAGGAAGTTGACCTGAGGAAGTCATCCATAGATATCTCTGCAGTACACAGGTATACCTGATCCCCTCGTGACACTGAATTTAAGTTACTCTGCACGTTTTGATTTGTCATCCTTGCCTTATCACAGGCAGTATCCTTGAACCTATACAAAGAACAGAGAGAATGGCTATTTGGGAAGACATTTCATTTTGGATCAATGGTGACAATTTGCCAATGACAGTCTGTCAGTACAGAGTGGTTTACAGGATCACGAATCTCATCTTTACATATACTGCTCTCCAAGGACAGTGGAGGACCTGGAGCTCAGTCATGCTTACCATATGTTCACTAGAAGTAAAGTTCAGAATAACCATAAAACTATCCTGCCCTCTTTGGTGTTACCTCAGTGCTAAAATTACTGCTGAGTTTCATCTTCTTAACAAACATGTAAATATTTATACACACTTCATCAGCATTTTTATCCCACCTGAAATTTTCTCTAAATGCCTTTTAGGTCACTTTTAAATACAAAGTCGCATTTCAAGGGCTGTCTCATATTAGAAATACATTAGCAAACAATTTGAGTGCTGTCTCTGTTTCACTGGTACTAGGTGAGAACTGATCTATTAATACACAATACATTAAGCCATATTTAACTTTTAATTTGCCTTGTTCCTTAACAGGTAGGAGAAAAGCACTCTGGAAGTTCCCACTAATTGATTCATTTTACATTTACAAGAATGGATATGAGTAACAGACTTTTCAATTTCTAGAATTAGTGCCAACATCTCAGAGCTTCCAACCTCCGAAAGTTGGTTTGTAGACCTGAAGCTCATGATTTACCTCCATTCTAGGTACTAGGAACTACTAGGCACCCAGTAGTACTTATTAGGTACTACTAGATACTTGTTACTAGTACTACTAGTACTAGCTAGGTAGTACTTACTGCAGGTAAGAACTGCAGGAAACCAGGGGATGCAACAACTAACTGCATTGTGCTGGATCAGAGAGCTGGAAGGTAAGTGGCCTTTTGCAAGGGCAGAAACTTCCCTGAGATGACTCTGGGAAGGGTCTGATAGTCTTATAAGGTCATTAAGTCTGAAGAACTGCAGTGGAGAGGATTTTTTCTGGGAATGGTGTCCTCTTTTTGCAGAAGGTACTTTATCAAGTTATTGTCCATAGAGCTTGTGTTCAGGAGTGTTGTCATCAAAGTAAAGCCAGTGACAAAAAAGTATGGCTTGCTGGGATGAAATTTCCAACATACAAGAAAGAAGTAAGACCGAGGAAAGAATTCCTCAGCAGTCATTATCTCTTCCCTTTTAAGTACTCTGGGTGGCCTTTTCCGGTTCAATTTTTTTTTTTTTTTTAAACCAAAGACACTATGAACTGAAGCTTCTGTCTGCATTTTGCTAGCATTACAGTGTCTAAAATCCCAAGAGAGAATAGAGTGTCAAAACTTAATTTATGCAAGTTCATTGGCCCAAGGTTTGTATGCATGGAACTGACCCCCTTGTATGCATGGAACTGACCTTCCCCAGAATCTGGCTGGACTTACGCCTGGCCTGATGTCACTGCCTCCTTGATTTTCTAGTTTTTCATGCTGCAGCTGTATTTTTCAACACGTTTCTCATTCCAGCAGCCAGACTCACCCCCCTGCATTAAATTCACAAGCAGCATCTCAGCACTTAGAAGGGTAAAGCACAAACATCAGGTTGTCAGATAAAGTCAATAAATGCTTGCGGCTGAGCAGCAGAGGCCAGCCGTGTAGGCAGAACCTCACTGCGCAATGTCCACTGTAACATCCTTCATCTTGGAATCGTGTCAGGCCAGGGCAAGGCTCGGCCCACAGAATGTTGCAGTCATGAGGATGCTGCTGGCTGAAGCACAGAAAGGAATTTCCTTACCCAGGATACCATGGTAAAAGATCATTAGTTTGTATGTGCCTTTCAGTCATTGTGCAATCAGGATATAACCACACCACATATCCAAGTTGGCCAATAACACCGAAGTCACAGATAATTGTGTCTTAAGGACTCAGCATGATCAAAGTGCTTAAATAAAAATATGTTTACATTGCAAGTCACCATGAAACAGCTTCCAAGCAGAATGCACTAACTTGGTATAGCTTGAGCTAAAGGACGGCTTTAGGGCCCGAGTTAGCAAGCTGGCACTAGTTCAAGGTTGCCTTGAAAGTTGTCTTTTCAGTGCTAATTTATCCCAGCCACATCCTTGAAGACAAGGGGGTTAAAATGTCAAAAGCCAGGGAACTCAAAAAGCAGCATTCTAGACCTGCTGCAAGTAAAGGACTTTTTATACAGATTTGCAAAGGGATTTTCTGGGATTCCATGCTGAAAGTTTCCACAGTCAAAGTAGAAGAACAGAAAAAAAGAGTCAGAACTTCCTTGACAAAAAGAAGCTATTTTGAAACGTGAGGACACTGTGTGGTAGGAATGTTTTACTCTTCACACTCTCTATTTGACATCAACTTCTTAGAGATGCTTATCAATTTATGTCTAAAATTGTATAGTAAATATTGTATATCACTATTTTCTCTCCTTGCTGTGTAAGCACCTGTCCCTCTTCTAGTTGATGAATACATCTGTTAATAGTTACAAGCAATTTTGTAAATGTCATTGTAATATAGACATTTAAATATCTGATTATTCTTTAGCTATAACAGCCATCAAATAGCTATTTCAACTTTCCACCAAACTGAGTTTTAGTGTCCATAATTTTGTATATAAATATCTGTACATCTATTTTACATTTCATGATATTTATATGTATTAATGAGAAATCCATTATAAAAATAATTCAAAACACAGGACAATTTCACAAGTAATGGTTAGGTGTTTCTTTGTGATAAAGTATCAACTGCATAAAAATTAATAATAAGGAAATTTTTAACATACAATAATAAACAGATGCGTACATCAAAGTTAGAAGCTGATAGACTAGAAATTATTGACTATCTAAAATTAAAATGCCAAAGCTGGATCAGCTAAATAATGAGAAACTGATTGACTCAATTACCTCAGAGGAAATGAGTTCAGCAGTATAGAAATAAGCAAGTGGGTAGATGGGTATCAAACAGAATATTTTATAGATTTTTTGAAGGAGCCAGCAGTCTTTCAGATGAGGAGTATATCATGGAGTAATGTATGGTCAATAACATGAGCACCTGCAGCTGTGATTCATAAGATGCGTAAGCTAGAACCTCATTCAGAGTAACAACATTTGTCCTGTTTCATTAATTAATTAAGCATCAAAAGCCTATCAGATAGCTTAAAACAGGTCACAGATAAACTAATTCATAGAGATCAGGTTGATTTCCTCCATGGCCAATTTATGGCTGATAATTTGTGTAAATTATCTAATTTAATACAGCAAGTAAATAAATTAAACATCCCCTCTACAGCAATCCCTGTTGATACACAGAAAGCCTTTAAAAGGCAATTTACTCAAGTTCCCAAATGAATTGAATTCCCAAGGTATATCACTAATACTTTATGACTGTATTTTACTGTCACTGTATCTGCTTTTTCTAGCATTTGCCAATGCATACAGTGAAGATGGGCAGGAAAGCATTTGGCCATCCCTCCTTAGGTACTCATCTTGCAGCTAGATAAGATCAGTGCTGAGGGGAGCAATCCTTCCCTCCTAGACTCATGGTTTATTCCCTGTGTAGCTAGTGAAGAGAATTAGCTGCTTCTTAAGGCCTTGGCAGTCCTGGCTGCTTAGGCTGAGGTACCTGAGGTTACCCTTGCTCTTTGTGTGTAGAGATGGAAAGCTCTGCAATGACTGCTGCTCATTATTTCACACACAGACACATTCCTGGGGATGGAGCCACGCTACGTGCCAATCCTTGTCAAAACAAGCCAGCAAAACAATACCCCTGAAAAATGTGCTGTCATCCTGACATTTGCTCTCTGGAGGAGAAAAAAAAGGGGAAAGGAATGAAAACAAATGGCTAGACTTGCAAGCCTGCTGAAGGAGGCAGCACGTCCTGTGGCCAGCAGCCTGATGGTTACGGCACCCACATTAGGGATAGGGATATGTGGCTCCCACCTAAGGGATCGCCCTGCCCCGGGAGAGCTCCCCAACCACCAAGCTGTGGGCTGTTCTTGATGGTGGTGTAGTTCCTCCCTTTGATGCCTCTCTGCTTCATGTAATATTCTGAAACACTCAAAGCAGAACAAGAATGACTCAGTAAGAGGGAAACTTAAGCCCAAATCCTCTCTCCAAATCAGGTCTTTCTTAGCTTACATCTACAAAGGTAGTAGCGTCAGCAGAAGAGGCTGAGGCAACATTGCCAGAGGCCCCTCATGTTCACCCCATGTCCCTGGGAAGGACAAGAAGAAACAAACTTTAGGCAGGGGAAAAAGGTGAGACCTTGCCTGCAGCGAGGCAGAGGTGCAGCCCCTGTGCCCGCGGCCAGCCCTGCCTTCAGCAAGCTGACATCTGCTCTGAGGCAGCGTGTGCATAAAAACAAAGCAGCAGCAAAGAGAAGCAGTGTTAAGTGGTGTGATGTACCACAGCTTCAGTCTACCAGCCAACCCATAATTGTCAAGAACTAACAGGCTTCTAATCAGGATTTGAAGAGTAATGAGAATAAGGCTTTGAATAACTCCCAGCAGGCAAACTGCAGGGGTATGAGGAAGAAGCAGCAGCATGTTCCTCCTCCTCTGGCAATGTGGTGTCTGTCCCCTTTTGCTCCTGTCGGTATAAGAACCTCACCCAGCAGACAAACATAGGAACAACCATTCCGAAAAAGATCAAAGGAAGCTCCTCTGACTTTTCCTTACAGCTTGCTGTCACTTTCATGTAACCAAATCTTTTGGCTCAACTGAGACAAATATCATGAATTATTTTCAGCCACCTTGAAATGGTAGGGGTTTTTTTTGCAAATACGTTATTCAGAGAAAAACACTTTGCCTGGGTCTAATCAGAAACTAATTAGAATCAGCATATGCTTTTCTGCACAGTTACTGTGTCATCTGGAACAGCTAGATGTACAAACCCAGATCTAATCAAACAGAGATGCTTACCATTGGGAGCATTACCATCTGAAGAGTCTTCTGCAGTCAAGAGAAAAAGAAATAGCAGCATGATTCAACTTACCTAGTATCTTGAACCATCCTCTAAAAATTATTATTGCTCCCTCTTGATTATAGAGGGGGTCTGAAAGTGTGATTTATTTGCCTGAGCACTGGGAGCCAGCACTATTTTGGATGTCCCAGAGTGCCCACCTGGCCTGCACCTGCCCCTTTGGAAAAGTACACATCTCTCCTAAGTCCTGTGGCATATCTGCCTAAGCCCAAGAAGGTGTCTCAGGTACCTTGGAGAATCCCAGACAGCACCTATGAGTTGCACTGTAGCTATTTCTGTGTGCTTCAGGTAGGGCCTGAAGTCACAGAAGGTGAGCCTCAGCCACCAGGGCACTGTTGTAGCCACGAGTGAAGAGTAGCAGGAGTGGTAAAATCTGAAGCCATGGCTAAGATGGAGAGAGCCAAGGAGCAAGTGAGCTGCCACAGAGCAAGCCATGAGTGCAGAGCTCCATTTGCTGAGTGAGGCACTACTGTGTTATGAAGGGATTGCTCAGACACTATTGTTATCAAGCTTATGTGTCAAACTCTTTGCTTGAACCCACTCCCAACATATGTGAAATCATGAAGCCATCACACACATATGCACAGAAATCCCATTTTTCTGCAGTATTTTTTATTCTATACGTATTGATATTATCGCAGTTATGCCAATTACAGTTAGAGAGACAAGCAACCAAAGCAAAAACAAGAATTTGCAAAACTGTAGTCCTTGATCACCACAAAATTCTTCTCTCTTAAATTTTCTTGCCCATTTGGTGAACTTCCCACTTGTCCTTTTGGTGTTTTCTTTTGGATGGAGCTAAACATTTTACTATGTCATAAAAAAAAAAGTCTTCAGTTTTGTCATTAGTCATAGAACTAAGACATTCATATGAAACAATTCATTTTATGGCAACACACTAAGCTTTTAAAAGGAGATATGAAAGGGTTTTCATCTTATGAGGATCAATGTTGTACAACCAAGAGAAATTTCAGTCCATTTTTCAAACCATCTGAAGTTTCATGTATTGAAGAAAAATCATTCAGCAAATATAGTCTCAATTCAAGTGGTAATTTATGATTCTATATGACTGCAATGTTATTTGTAACACTGGCCACCAAAGTTTATCATTGAGACTTTGCCAAGCAAAATGCAACAGCTTCCCATCCTAATATCAGGTTTTCATCTAAACAAATGTGCAAGGTAGGACAGGTTATTTGCACAATGGAAAACTGTTCTCCTGATTTACACTCAGTTGATAATGATGCATAGTTTAACATGTTTAACCACTGAATAATTTCAAAGCATACAGTGAACAGCCCCATCCTGCTGCAACACAATCCAGCTTAAAAAGTCTGAGGCAGGTTCCTGAGCTGGAAGCTGCACAGAGAAGGAACATCTGAACTCTTTCCCTGGACTGTCTACACTGATTCCCAACTTGAGCATCTACAGCAGATACCTGAAGTCAGATCCTGGAATAACCCCTACTTTATGCAATTCTGAGGCTGAGCAAGCGGTGGATAGCATGGTAATACTGAAATACCTGTAGGAAATGGCTGGAGGGCTGCAAACAAGCAAGAATAAAAATAATTTAAAAGTATACAGTATTTCACTTAAGGATGCCAGACCGTCAAAACCCAAGATGCAGAGATCCATGTCAATATCCTTCAAACTCTTTACTAAGACCAAGACCAACAAGGAATTACTAAGACAGACTGAGACCATTTTCATTCATTTGCTTTATGCAAATATATTACTGTTTTGGTCTTCTGTGTTCAGGAATACCAAAACACCACCCAGATAATTATGTTTAAAACAACTTCATTATTCAACAAATGCTTCAGCATGTTCTACTTGTTAGGACCACTGTGCGGCTGATGAAGGTGAATGTGCTTTGATCACAAGGTGCATGGGAGACCATTTGCACATGATATTGAACAAACAGAACGAAGATCATTTGTGCATGATATTCACCAGGGGCAATCTGTGGAACTGGCCAAAGAACAATGGGTTTGTAGAGGTCTGGTCATTTCAACTTTCAGCATGTGGTAAGAGAAAAAGCTGCAGTGCAGAACTAGTCTTAAACAACAGAGACACTGCTGGTAGGACTAAGAAAGAGTGTTACCCTTGATAAGGATGAGGCATGAGGTTGACACACTGTTGAGAAGTCTCAGAAAGAGCAACGCTGTTGGAGGACAAAAAAGAGGACATGATGTTAGTCCCTAGAGAGGTCAGACGGCATAATCTGAAAAAAAGAAAGGTTTCGCAGATATTCTTTGCCTGCACACCCACAAATCATCCAAAAACATTGGTCAGAAACCCAGTTCCACACCCTAGGGCCTTGGCCGGCCACCAAGAAGCACCATGGGCAACTGGATCAGGTTAACTGCAGAGGCTAAGAGACAGTATGAGTGAATGTGTAAGTATCTGCTTGCAATGAAGTTTCAGCCAACGAGAACACCGATGCTCTTCCCCTTGCAACAGTCACACCTAAGACAAACCAAACAGTAAATATTAGCCTGATGAAAAGCGTATGTGTAAAGTTATATATGCTTAAAATATAACTGCGTATCATACCTTAATCTTCAGCTGGAGTACTTGTGCACTGTGACATGAGATGGGCTGAGTAGATTGAGCTTTGTCTTTGTAAATGCTTATAAAACTATTCTAAAACTTGCCCCTCAGACAAGCAAAAACTTAAGTGGAAGAAAGCAAGGTCAATCCACAGCTAACAAGAGCACAGCAAAAAAAATCCTTTGAACAGACCTTGAAATTGAATGATATGCTGGAGCTACTTACTAGTGAGATAGGCAGTGCATGCGCTTGATGGCAATAATAATGCTGTTATCAACATGGAAATGCTGGATTTAAACTTAATCTTTTCCCTGATAAACTCTCCCTTCATCCAGCCCAAGGATTTATAGCCTATACTGCTAAAAGTATTTCAGACTCAAACTTGGGACCAAACCGTGTACCTGTTTGTCCCATTTCTGTAGAGCATTGGAAGACAGTGCATTTTAAATGCAAATACTTAAAGTCCAGACTCCAGAAGCTGAGTGGCAGAGTTGGAGGTTCTGAGGAGGTGTCTGGGGAGCTGTGCAGTGGGTGTAAACCCAAAGCAGTCAACTGACTAGAAAGCTGGCCCAGGACTCAACAGCACCCCACACTAACAGAGCAGTAGCTAAAGCAGTAAAGCGGGGGTGACAGTATCCACCTGGCTTCAGCAAAATAGGGGATATAAAAGTAATAAACATATACTTAGAGGTGACACAATGTCTATAGGCTTATAAGGAAAACAAAATTCTTGTGGTAAAAAGGCCAAAAATGGTCCTTTATCATTTTTTAGCAGTATATGAAAAGCTTTTTTGCTCTTCCCTAGGATGCACGTTTATTTTGAAAATCATGAATAATAAATATATTTCTGTTTCAAATCATTAGACTGTTGCAAAATTTTTGATTAAAGTATCAATAATTATTGCAAGCAGTCATAGAAATGTAATTTTATTTTTGCTGATAGAGGACACGTTCAAAACAGCTGAAATCAGGAGTGTGCAGTTTGTATACAACCTTTTCAGTATCTTGTTCATGATTTCAGAGTTTTCCCAGACTTACTGAAGTGACAGACTCCTGTGACCAAAGCTGGTGATTGGCACGGGGTAACAAAAGTCTCAGTAAGAGAGGAGCCAGAGCTATGGCAGCAGAAATGGAGGGACAGAGACAACTCTGCTTTCCACAAGGAGAGAGAGTCAGTCACTGAGGGATCAGTCAGCCTCATGCGATGGCCATTAATGCCTCAATATACGCTTTGCATAGAGGTATGTAGGTACATGGAATTTTCTATAATGTCCAGAAAAAATGGCAGTGCCTTTCTGGTCTGCTACTTTTGACTAGACGGTGATGAGGAGGCAAAACAGTATATAACACTTAAAGAGCAAAATTAATTTTCTGATGGTAAGAGCAGAATGTACAAATCATCACTTGAGTTTTGTTGTTGATTTGCCAGTAGTAACATTCAGGTTGCCACATACAGTTTTATACGGCAATAAACTTTATTTAATATAATATCTTATATTAAAAACTGCCTCCCAAGTTGCTTTGCTAAAAAATGGACTAGTCTCAGCTAAACAATAAATACAGATGCAGGAGAGGAGAGGGGTTCAGACCTGTGAGCAAGGAAGAGTGTTTCAGTGCTGTTCAGGGATGTCTTTCATCCTACAGATGTTATGTGAGGCCTCCTTTTCAGTACATCCATGTCCACTAGCACTCAATTAGGATGTGTTCATTGGAATAAAAAGAGTCTTCTAAAGAGAATTTGGCTCTCTGTGACATTTAATTTGCTTTGCTTCAAAAGAGCAGCTAGCATGTGTCACCGTCCACATACCTTGGTGCAGGAGGAATTTGGGTCCTGCAGCTGAGGGCAGCAGACCCTGGACTTCACATGCCAGCCGCCCACTGTCCATCAATAATAGGGCAAGGGAGTAAGGACCAGTGCCCTCATTTTGTACCACTGCCTGGCAGTCTGAGCTCTTGCTCAGGATGTGGGGTGTTTTGTCTCCAGGCCACAGGGTTCAGAGTTGTACCTTTTCTGTTCTTCTAGTTAGATGTGGAAAAACTGAGCATTATCCCACATTAATGCTTATGGAAAGAACTTCCGCTGAAGTAGAGATAGCAAGAGTAATGTCACATCTCTTAAAAAAGCCCCGCAAACTATGCAGAATAAATCTATTCAAATATAAATATTACCAAAAAAAATCTAATTAAGCAGTTATGGACAGGTCAACAGACCTAAAAAGTTTTGTACAAACCAAAGAGACTTAGTCTGTTACTCTCAAATGTGTCATTATACAATACCTGCAGATATATGTGTAAATTTTTCAATATGCCTTTTCAAATTAAGGCAGAATCCCTGCTGCATCCAGTGCCAGTCAACCAGAACTTTAGAGAGATAATTTTTGTTCCAAAACTCCCATCTTTCCAGATGCTTTTTTGCCACTCTTCCTCCCTCGGAGGGAGGAAGACCTTCTTCTCCATCTGCCTGTACTTCCTTTTGACCACGTTTTGCCATGCTCCTAGCCACCTACGTGCTGACAGTGTGTTTTCAGAAGAGATTTGGCATCAAGGACTACCTTTTAAAAGGTATTCTCTACAAGCAAAAAAAAGGCTTCATGGGAGAAAAAAAGATCTTAATGCCATGTCTTTCATAAAATAATATGTTTTCAATTAGGTTAGAAAGCCACTAGTAGCATCTCCATTAAGGCCCATTCTTTTTTGGGGGTTATAACCCTCAGTGGTTTTTCTGTTTGTTTTTTTTTCCAGAGGTAGAGCCAAGACAAAATTTAATAGAACGTAGTTTAGTTTTGTTTCAAGTGTGTAGTCCTAACAGGAGCCCATAGAAAGCACTTCTTATTCCAGTTCTTATAAGAAGATACTCCCTGTAGCAGCATGTTAAAAACAAACTAGGCAAGTACTATATGTGATCAACAGAGCACTGTTTTTACATCATAAAGCATCAAGGGATTCTTTATGACAAGGCTTAACATTTGAAACCTTTATAAGGTTTATATCGTTTAACCCTTTAATGTTTATAAGGGTTCCTCAGTTTTCCCTTTTTATTAAAAAATAATACACCTTAATGCATACATTGGGACTACTAAGGAGAGTAAAATTCAGTATTTGCACGGTCACAAAAGCAAGACCTCAGACTGTGAAGTCCTTGGACACACGCTTCTGATGCCCCCCTGAATTTTCTGATGCCAACCAAAGCAAAACAAGAACTCATAGCAGAAATAAATGGCAAACACTGGAGGATGGATTAATAGCTCTGTGGCACTTAGAAGTCTAGATCCAGGAGTGGAAATGAAGTGCAGTTAAACTCCAAGTATCATGGAAGTCACCAAACATAATTCTTGCCCAGTTCCCTTCAAAAGAGACTTTAAAAGTTGAAATGGGGAATTAACTTCAAACTGGAGGTCTGTATTTAGACCTAGCAAGAAATCATTGAAAAGAAAGAATGGCAACCCTGAGACACAAATGAAATGAGCTGCCAAGCAGATTTTTCACAGTCATGATAATTATTTTTAAAATCTCACAGCTTGCTTTTCTCCAAGTAGAAAGCAATTCTCCTCACTATTCTCTTTCATGACAACTTGGGCATCAGCTCTCTCAAAACTGATTTTCACTTGCAGTGGTATTGTTAATTATTATAATGAGATATGCAAGAATCTAAGGGTTTAATGAAAAAAAACAGATACGGTGCCTCATTGTCTATCTAATTAGAACACAATAAAGTGTAGAATTTATCCTTTTTAATGTTTTGCAGGCAATTTTCACACATGTGGTAAGTCAGTTAGAAATTTCATGCACATCTAGGTTTAAAGCTTCTTTTATGTTTGTCAGATACAGCTGAAGCAGTGATTTTGTGTTGTAGATATAATTAGGTGGCATATTGCCATGAGTTTCCCTTTTACACCCTTCTTTTTGCAACTCAGATGTCAAAGCAAATCATTGATCAGCTGTAAGATGTAAGTGGGCCAGTTACAGGAAAAAAACTTAAGGCTAAATTTTCATTAGTTTTCCATTGAATATTGCAAGTTTCTGAAGCATATTCTCATCTAGATGGACTGTTTCCCCCACCCCGCTCCTGTTGCTCTCATCCTAAGGCAGCTTGTCATTGAAATCTTCTTACCTGAGAAATAATTGCTTGTTTCTGTCAGGGTCTTGGTGACTGTTTGTCCTCCTTATAAGAACTATCACCCCAGTTGGGCTTTTTTGACTCCTCTGACCACAGAAAAACCAAGAATTGAAAGGAGGAGAAATACGCCTGTACAGAGCTGGGGAGCTGGCCCACAGCCATGCTAAGACTAAGAGCCAAAGTCTGCAGGGGCAGGAGCCGCCAGCGCTGCCTGGGCACAAGCACGGGGCAGCACGTGAGGCCAGCAGGCTGTGAGAGCCCCACCACCCCGGCGCGCTGCCTGCAGCCTGCGTGCCCAGAAGTGGACCAAGCTTCTGAGCACCAACGAGCACCTTGTGCTGGCAAATACTCCCACCGCTGGGTGTCAGAGATCATGCAGACCTGATTAGGGAAACCAAATCTCCCTTTCTCCCTTTCTGCATAGCTTTTCTAAGTCATGGGCAGGAGGAAGTCATAGGGTACTTGGCAAACGTTCTGCTGCCATTTCCAACCATGCCTGCTCTCTGGGGACACAGATGAGAGATGGGGTGGGCTCGTCTGAACTTGCTGTGTCAGTTCCCTTCACTGCCAGCGCTGAGTAACAAAATTCATCTCATCCTTAGGGAGACACTTAAAGCAAGACAGGTGAACTGCATTTTCAAGTATCTATTTTAAAGTGCTCAGGAAGCCTGCTAGCTAGCAGAAAATGTAGGAGATGACAATATAAGTGTCTGATGCTATGCAAGATAAATCCCAGTCCAGAGTCCAGAGGTAGTGATCTAACCCTTTCCTGGACATACTGTGCAAATGGTTTGGGAAATATACATTCATCAGTACCACCCATAATGGCAGACACAAAATGGAAGTGAAAAATAATTTACCTTTGTTTTAATTTAAAACCCTTTTGCTGGGCTGTTTAAAGCTTTTGTTCTCTCATGCAAAAGCTGAATTCCCCTGGTGGTATAACCAGTGTAATTCTTTAACTGCCCATTCAAGAGGGCAATTGTGCATTTATGCTTCTTAATAACAAAATGATAATATATATTATATAATTATTCCTTTACTAAAGTAATTACATTTATAATGTTAAAGAATAACAGTTCCCTTAGTAATATATACGTTTCCAACTCCCATCTCAGAGTACAATTTCTTTGACAATTCTGGTTGCTTGGATAGTTACAGTATTAATAATTTGAAAATTTCAGCAGTGCTAAATCAAACCCTCACAACCTTGAGACTTCCCTAGGAAGCAAAAGTGGTAGCTCTTTTTGTTTTCTGCTTTTGAGCATATTGACTCAGGCTTGAACTCTTTCAAGTTGTACTGGGTTGAATGCCTGCCTGCCTGCCTCCCTTCTTTGCAGTACCCATTCCTCTGGTGTGACTGCACTGACCAAATATCATGTCCTTTTTGCAAGGTGAAGGGCAGTGGCAAACAAATCCTAAGAAAAAAAAATCTTTCCAAAGTTATGTGATGTTTAAGCAGTTACAGTGTGACAACACCACCTCCCTGAGCCTCAGCTTTTATTTCCTGCTCTGAACACGAGCAGACTAATGATCTTCTTCCTTGCCTATTTCTTCATACCTCTGTGGCTTGCCGGTGAATCCCATAACATTTCTAACATTACAACCTTCTTGCTTTCAGTCTCCTGCTGAACAGCATGTCTGTAGGTGGCAGCCCATGGCTCATTAAGGCAGTTCTGCGGTGCTAAATTCATAGCAGAGTCTGGATTTACAGCTTCTTCAGTGGACAATTTATTATTTTAATGCCTTTTTCCACCGTCTGTTATACTGGGAATGATGGAGACTAGCAGTAATGTGTCTAAATCCAAATTGTACTGCAAATTGCCTAACTTTATGTTCTCTAAACTGTGGCCCACAGTCAGATATTATTATTCACCGTGTACAATGTGTAGTGAAAGATGTGCTGGATATGTATGATCATGTGTTACTGTAGTACCTACCACAGGGAAGGGAGAATAGCAGTCCAGGACACATCCCTCAACAATTTTTTAACAAAACACAGAAAGACATCCTTTTTTTGTTTTTGGGAAGGAATAAAAATAAAAGATTTAATTCCTTTGTGATCTTTCAGTTACAAGTGAGGACCTTTCACAAGCATGTCCAAATTTGCGCGTGTTGCAATGAAAATCCCAACAGCTAGAAACAAGCCCTCTTAATTGCCCACGCTGGGTGAGTTAAGAACACATAGTGCCATGAGCAGTCAGAGGAAATGCCTCCACTGCCCGTGCAAGGTAAGTAAAGCAGGGAAGTGAGTTTCCACCAAAGCAATGGTACACACAACAGAAGTGCATGAATAATTGCATGTATGTGTCCACCTGCACCCTCTTGCTGGGTCTTTGCCACACTCGCTGCCACATGGTCAAATCTTGTCAAGCTGAGGGGTGGAATGATGCGTCCTCACTGGTGGATAACTCAGACCTGACAAACTGTTCATTTGGGGGTGTTTTGTGTTTAATTTTTTTTAAAATTTATAATGTTAAAAATAGGAATGTGCAAGTTGCAGTAGAGGATGGCCACATCTCTGAGCTCACAGAATAAAAAAGTTCCAGCAAGGCAAGGTACAAATGCAACAGAGCATTTGGTGGCTGGGAAAAAGCCCAGACCCTCAGGGCAGCCCCAGCAGGCAGGGAGAAGGGGGAGAACAGGGAGGTTGGCAGTCTGTCCAGCAGAAAGGGAACTAGGCTTGGAGAGCAGAGGTAGCTTCCCTTTCCCTTGTCTTGTATGGAGCTGCTCTGATAGACAGTGAGGGCAATCCTTCCGCCTTTGCATGAACATGAAGCACAGAAAGAGGTTCAGTCTTAGTACAGAGGTGTCCTGGCAAAGACCGTTACAGAGTTGTTGGCAATGCTTTGAGCACCCACAGCAGCCAGAAGATAAGGCTGGCTCCCTTGTTTTGATAAAAAGAAGACTTCAAGCAGCCTGTGTGACTGATGTGCCTGAGTTGTGGAGTTGAGCAAGACTCTGGCCATGACTTCTTGTGGACTACAGCAACCCCCTCACAACCTGCCTGTGCTGCAAAATCATCCCAGTGGAGACAATGTACTCTCAGAGAAAGTTCAGAGGAATAAAAGGAAACAACAAAACAGGTTACACAGGACTGAGCCTGCTAAAGGGGAAGAGAAAGCAAGAGACTGAATTGTTCCTCCAAAGGCAACCTGCCATGAAGGAGCCAAGAAAGGACTTGGTGAAAGTGTTGGCATGGATTGACACATCCAGTCGTCACTACCACCCTCTTCTTCTATGTTTCGTGATGCATAAAAGCACAAGCTTTGCACTGTACCAGGCTCATAAGTATATGCAAAGATGACTGGCTTTAATATGCCCAACCCCATCAGCTAGAAGTTGGGTAGAAGTTACAGCTGCTATTTCATTAGGATTGGTATTGATAGCAAAAGAAGTGAGACCATGAGCAGAAGGAAACCACAGGCCCAGCAGGTTCTGCTTGTTGTTCTCAGACGTGCCACTGTGGTAGACAGGGGTCTGTGTGAAACGGAAGGTGTCACACAGTCTTACAGAGTGAGATGCGTTATTAGCTCCTTAGGGAGATCTAGGAGGGGAAGGCAGCTTATGCGACAGCCATGAGATAACCCTGTCAAACAGATGGTAACAGGTCAAGCAGTGGTCCTCAAAAAATAGAGGGGGGAACTGGTAAACAGACTGGAAATACAGGAGTGCCTGAGGAGAGAAGGCAGACATCATCGCACTCAGCAGGAAAACCATACTTGACTGATAGAAAAGCAGAGGCAGGGGCACAGACGCTTGCCCAAGATCACTCAGTTATAGATAAAATATAGATAAACAGTCAGTTATATATAATCATGGGAGTTGAGCTCCAGGTACATTGCCCTGTGTCTGGTCCTGCTTCTCCCAGAGATGCTGAGGTGGTGTTAAGGACAGACTGATGGATAATGTCTTTAAGATTCCAGGTCTCCTGTTTAAAGCATGGCTGCTTTTTATAGAGTTGTCAGCCACAATTTCTAATCAGGAGCTAGAGAGCGGATTTTCTGCATTACACTGGAGGTCAGGATCAAACGTTAACTTTTCTAAAAAATTTCCCTTTGATAAGTTTTCCTATGGTGAAATCCTTGCTGCAGCTCCCTTGGAAACTGCCTACTCTTCCTCTGAAATCCTTCTCCCTGTCTGATATTCAAAACGAGGGATAGAAAGAGGATGTAAACACAAAACATTTTTAAAAGAAGTGAACTGTCTGATAAATTAAGTGTGTGATTTCCATTTTGTCTCTGCAGATGAATGAAGGAGGTTTCTCTATAGCGAGCAGGGGTATCAGCACCTACCTCCCCTTGGGAGTCTCCCTTCTGACCATGCCCCCTGGACCTGTGCATGCACATGCTCCTACCACCCCCCACCCCTCCACATTCAGCCGAGACTCCTTTTCCTGGCAGCTTCACTGGGCCTCTCCAAGCAAACCTGGTGCCGCTGCTGTCTGATGCAACTCAAACGTAGGCTCATGCAGTGGAAGGAAAACTGCGGCCCTCAAGTAAAGTCTCTTCCCACACTTGACTTTCAAAGAAACAAATCCAGAAGGCTAGTAAATCAGATCAAACTTCAAAGTCAGCATTTTAAACCTCTCTGATTTCTGCCAGCTGGAAGCAGCACAGCACACACCTTGACCCTCACATGGTGTCCTTTGTACCAGCCCTTCCCTTCTGTCTTTGATCCTGTGGAAGCAAGCGTAGTGACAGGCAAATATTTAGTAATCCCTTTGTGCCAGAGGGTCTGTACACAGAATCATAGAATCATTTAGGTTGGGAAAGGCTCTTACAATCATCAAGCCCAACTGTTAACCCAGGACTGCCAAGCCCACCACTAAACCATGTCCCTAAGCACCACATCTACACGTTTTTTAAACACTTCCAGAGATGGTGATTCCACCACATTCCCTGGGCAGCCTGTTCCAATGCTTCACCATCCTTCCAGCGAAGAAATTTTTCCTAACATTCAACCCAAACCTTCCCTGGTGCAACTTGAGGCCATTTCTTCTTGCTCTGTCACTTGTTACTTGGGTGAAGACACTGACACCCACCTTGCTACAGCCTCCTGTCAGGTAGTTGCAGAGGGCAGTAAGGTCTCCCCTCAGCCTCCTCCTCTCCAGGCTAAACAACCCCAGTTCCCCCAGCTGCTCCTCACAAGACTTGTGTCCCAGACCCTTCACCAGCTCCGTTGCCCGTCTCTGGACACGCTCCAGCACCTCAGTGTCCCTCTTGCAGTGAGGGGCCCAAACCTGAACACAGGATTCAAGGCACAGCCCCACCAGTGCAGAGGGTGACAATCACTTCCCCGGCCCTGCTGGCCACACTGGTTCTGACACAAGCCAGGATGCTGCTGGCCTTCTTGGCCGCCTGGGCACACTGCTGGGTCATGTTTCAGCCAGCTGTTGACCAACACCCCCAGGTCCTTTCCCACCGGGCATCTTTCCAGCCGCTCTTCCCCAAGCCTGTAGCGCTGCGTGGGTTTCGTGTGACCCAAGTGCAGGACCTTCCAGCCAGCTTTTAACCCAGTGTAGAGCAGACCCATTCAAGCCATGAGCAGCCAGTTTCTCCTGGAGAATGCTGTGGGAGATGGTGTCAAAGGCTTTACTAAGGTCCTGGTAGACAGCATCCACAGCCTTTCCCTTATCCACTAGGCGGGTCATGCTGTCACAGAAGGAGGTCATGTTGGTCAAGCAGGACCTGCCTTTCATAAACCAATGCTGGCTGGGCCTGATGCCCTTGTCCTACACATGCCACATGATGGCACTCAAGGTGATCTGTTCCATGGCCTTCCCCGGCACCGAGGTCAGGTTGACAGGCCTGTAGTTTCCCATCTTACAGTACCAATGCCCAGCCATGACACCAGCCATGAGCTTATTCCCCTGTTTTCCCATTTTCCCCAGATGTCTTCATGGGCATTTTTACCCTAGCTGTCTTTTGTACCTGGGACACATGCAGTGAACTGTCCTGGAATAGCATTTCTTTACCCTCCTTCAAACTAGCTCAGGACTCAACCCTAATGAGGTATTGATCACATTTAGGCACATAGTGAAGTCAAATATGTCAATATTAACATCTAACAGCTCCTTAGATGAGTGAAAGGTGCTGTGTGAGTCCATGAAGACTCTGAAAACTCTAACAGATAACATCAGCCCTCAAAATATGTGACTGAAGTGACAATACTCTGAAAGGAGAGGTTGATGGACACTCATGAAGCGCCTGTTCATAATAATTTTGAGCATCTCTAACAGGAAACCATGAGGGGTTTTGGACATTCCGTCACCAGGAAAAATGAGGCAACACATGATCTGAAATGGAAACATCAAAATCTCAATCCCTTTTCAAATTTGTTGCCTCTTCATTGAGATACAGACATAAAACCAGCAGCTGCAGTACAGTAACATATTACATATCTACCCCACAATACCTTGCATGGTTGCTGTTTTCTGCATGAGCCCAATACAGGTGTGACATGCTGACTGCATGCGGTATAAGTATATATGCAGACAGATCTATCTATAGGCTTCCACTCCATGATTTGGTCAGTTTTTATCCTAATTAACATACTCGTCTTCCAAGCCTATTAGCCACACTTTACATTATCAGTGTCCAGACATATGCATGAGGGTTATTTGCATAAACTATCAGATATCAATACACATAATAAACAACCAATACTTGAGCATGCATGAATTTTCTATTAAACTGGCTTGTTACCATCTCCCTCAGAGCAAAAGGTGTGACCACAGCTTCTCTTTGAAATCCACCATATTTGTGACCTTTTCTGTCATCTGGTTTGCCAGCTTGCCTTGCTTACAAGCCTCTTCCCAGTGAAACAGGTAGATTGCTGCAAGCCAAGGCTCTCGTGCTGCTGATAGCACAGCTTTTCTTACTCACTGCTGGGCATGACTGCCACCTAAAGTTGGGTACTTCTGTACCAGGAAGGTGTCAGCCCTCACTCACTCATATGCTTTCTCCTGCACAGTCAGAAGGAGGCAGAGAAGGGAAATCATCTCAGAGGTAGATTATAAAAGGAAACTGAGGCTTGTACCTTGGGTAGGATGAACTTTGACCTCAGTGCTTTCAGCAGATGTCAGTCTACTGGAGCAGAATTTCAGTCCCTCTGCCTTTTCCCTCACTTTCACCTTTGGTATTAACTGTTGCCTGACGGTCTTTAGCTGAAGGCTTGTGTCAGTCAAGTTCTATGTCTTCATGTGAGAGATCTCCAAGGGGCACCTATCAGAGTACAAGAGTCAGGAAGCTTCATAAGCACCATGGTACAAGAATTTAACCAATTCTGCATCTTTTTAAAAGTTTTTCATTCTCCAACTCTATTCTTATGCACCATTTGAAGTCAGAGAAATAGCTAAGCCTGAGCCTGAGCATGTGCTAAAGTGTTTTGCTGTCAGAAAGTACTTTGTGTCTTACTGCCAAAATTCATCTTTCCCAGGCTGGCTTTAAACTGGCTGGCTCAACAGCTGACGGCAGTATCACTGCTGCAGCCAGGAGCTCAGGGCAGGATAAAGGCCAGAAAGCCTAACCAAATCTAATCACCTTTTCAGATAGGTTTGCATCCTTCCTTGGTGTCACTGCTATACATGCAGCAGGTAACAAGTTTAGCTGAAGGCAGTTTGATGACAGAGTAGCTGCAGCCATTTACCGTGCTTGCTTATGCATCAGTGAGCAGGAGTAATGAAAGCTGCTCTCAGGTCCTGCCCCCGGAGCCTAGGTGCACCAGGGTTTGCTGTGGCTTATCATGTCATGCCTGCTGGAAGGCAGATGTTGCACTTTACTGTCTGGAGAGGACAGAGGACAAAGGTGAAATTTCAAGATTACAAAAAGCAGTAACCTGTTTCCTATATCTTCACAGTTTCGGTCTCCTGAAGAGGTGGCCAGCTAGGGAAAGCAAAGGCTTCAAGTAACAGTCACATGAACCTGGAAATACTTCTTGATAGGAAAATTCCTTCCCTATGTAAGGCTGAGAGGATGGGCACTAGCCTAGCGCCTCCTCTCTCACACTGAGCTCTTGAAATCTTCACAGCATGTAGAGAAAGAGCACGTGGGAAGAGGACTCCTACACTATTTGCTCAAAATAAATCCTAAACATGCAAAATTTGAAAAAAAATCTGTGCCAAAATCTTTTACATATTGCAATAGGCTTTTATTGTTTTTATCCCGCCATTTTCACACAGTAAACACAGAAAGTCCCAGAGCGCTCAATCTTTACCTTTCCCTCGTCAGCTCTTAATTAATGGGTCTCACGGCTTTTTTTTTTAGAGCTACAGTGACCTCCAGTGGCCAACATGAGCCTTTCACTCTTTTAGACATTGGGAAAGGTAAAACTATCCCTGATTATTATCTATGTGTGACAGGTGGGTCTGGAAATGGAGACAGAAATTGAATCCGTGTACTTCAGGATCAAAGCTGAAGACTAACTAACTACGTTATCTTGAATTAAGTTGCAAGGGAGAAGTTTAAAGAGTTCATTATCTAGCTATTTCTTTAGCTGGTGTGCCTTTAATTAAACAAGGCTTGTTTATCTATCTGTAAATCCTTCTAGTAGCATCTCTGCACTTAGAGTTTAGTGGGACAAATTTCATGTCTCTTTATCAAATATGAAAAACATCACAAGTCATAAAAAACCCATTAAGTATTGTAAAATATGGAAAAGCAAAAGTCAAGTTAGAAGAATGAACAGCTAATGTGTGGCAGAAGAATGCAGAAACGTGTACACTAAGCTGCTAAGCACTTTCTGATACCACAGTTCAACAGCTTTATGTATTTCAGCTTCTGATGAGTGCAATAGCTTTGTTCAGGTGATAAACCTTTCCTATGCTGGACTGATGAATATTCGTGGGAGAAGAGCTGTAATGGTTTGGTCCCTTACATAGCCCATAGTACGGCAAACCTTATTCTATTACCATCCCATGCCACGTACTGCCACGTACATGCACACACATTGCCAAGGCGGCAAGCTCAGCCTCCTCAGACCTGACCTGAGATGGAAGCTACCATCTTTTCCGAACCCCTTTTTTTTGTAGGTGGCACTCTTCATTATGGCTTCCAAGCTGCCATAATATTATCAGGCTAATCGTTTTCAAGGACATATACTGGTACAGTAAGTAGTCTGATTGGTGATAGGCATAAATGAAAAAAGTGTGGATTTCAGGTGAGATTAAGTCACAGAAAAGCAACTCTAACCAGTCCCTTTCAGGTTGGTGCTATTGAGTTCACGTATGTACTCACAAGCAGCGGTAACACAATTTTTTTTTCTCTTCTGCAGTATCTATAGGTGCATACACAGGCTCCTACTCCCCTTTACAGAAGTACCTGCAGTTGTTTCATGTCCCTCCATCTCAATGCCAGATTTCCAGGAAATCCTTCTAGACCGTGATAGGAAAAGTATCAAATTACCAACACAGATTACGTCTTTAAAAGGGGTAGATATTACTTATTTCCACTTCAACAGCTTGCCTGCAGGTTCATTCACCGTGCAGGTGACTCACAGCAGCACACACCCCTGAGAGATGAGAGAGTTCTTTGCTGAATAGAAGACTGAAGGACAAACGCAATACAGGCAGCATCAAACTGAGACGTTCAAGTAATATCGTAAAGCTCCGAGTGGCAGCCCATAAATGCCCAAAAGGGAGGCAGTAAAGTTTCTTAAACAGCAACAGAGTCCACTTCTGATTCTCACAGGATATTGTTCTGTCTTTGCATCAAAATGGCAAGTCCTTTAGATCTTTCAGCTGCAGATGGGTACAACGAAGGTCTTCCTGAACAGTCTTGTTCTCACATTCTTACAAGCCAGCCTTACAACCAATGTTTGAAGATATTATCATGATCGTTCTGTTCATGATTCAGCTACATCTATGACATCAGTCACTATGTGCTCTTGGCTTTGGGCAAATACACCATCCACAGACATACTAACTGTTCAGTGTATTGGCCCTCCGTATGGACAGATCCCTGACCACTGGGAACGGAAGGCTCAGACCATGGTAGTGCTGTGTATCTCTGTTGATACAAGGTGGCCCTCAACGTGCAAAAAGATGGCAAAATTCCCATTTCTCACTTCCCAGATCTTCAGCACATTTATATGGGGATGGCATTTCACAGGAGAGAACAAACTGTTAGCCAGTTGGAAAGAACTTTCTGGCTGAAGAAACAGACACCTGCCACTGTCAACCTGGATGGCAAGGAACAGCAGAAGGGTGACATGAACTCTAAATACTGAGACAAGATCAAGTGAGACTTCTTGCACACCAAGGAAGGCATTGCCCTTCTGTTGCAGTGAGCCCTCATGAGAAGAATCCCCATAAAAAGATGCTGAAGAATAGGGCTTGGGTTTCAGCAGAGGCATAAATGGCATTGTGCAGCCTTGGGATACCATACTAACTGTAGCATTTTTCTCTGATAATTCTCAGGCATAGAAAAATACAGGTGCTTGTGCTCTGAACAAGTGTATCGCAGAAGATTGTGGTGTCGGAAAGGAGAGGAGAGGAGAGGAGAGGAGAGGAGAGGAGAGGACAGGACAGGACAGGACAGGACAGGACAGGACAGGACAGGACAGAGAGAAGGGTCACAACTCGATATATTAAAGTGATTGCTTTGACTCAGATTACCAGTTGCTCAGGCAACACACCAGTTTGAGCACCTGTAGGAACTTCATGGCTTCCAGAAGACAAAGGTAAGGAAGCATAAAAGACCTGATATGATCTAGGGATCAGGTCAGCTGAAGTGAAATAAGGATGTTTGGAACTACAAATATTGAATGGAAGTTTTCTGTAGGCACCAGCCTCTGACATGGGAAAATTAAATGGCTTGCTGTGATGGTGTGCTTCCCCACCACCCCACTACCACCCTTGCGACCTCACCCTTGTTTCCAGTAACGCTGCTCAAGTCATATCCCCCAGTGGTGGTGACGGCTGCACCAGCCTCAAAGCGGATTTGGGGAGACAGATGACACAATAGCCAGGGGATAATTTGAGCAACGTGCCCACCTAACGGTGCTGGTCAATGTCCAAATCCAAGCAAATTTGGAAGAAACTAACACCTGAAGTCAGTATGCAAATATGACCACGACTCAACCACCTTACTCCATAAACAGTAGACAGCCCGCAAGCCTGTTGCATGGGCTGCATGCCAGGACCTCCCCCTGAGTAGGAACACCTCTGTCAAGGTTACTTCTTGATGTTGAAAGAATCCTTGTCACATCAGATAATTGGCAAGTGAATGGGGAATAAGTGTGCTGAAACTTTGAAATCTTAGCTAAGTGATATAAAGGGTTGATTGTGCATATATAATCCTTTAGCCGTAAGCCATTGACCAAGTCTGAGACTAAGTCTGGAGCCAGCTGCACATAAACTCCCCTCTGAGAAGGAGTTTAGAATGCAAGAGGGTCCTTTCTGAACCTCATGACTCAACGGGAGGGGCTCCGTGACAATTTTGTCTGGCCCTGTCCTCTGTGCAGTAAATACTCAAGTGTACCTTGCCATCGAAACTTGTTAAACCACTGATGTGTTTACCATTGAACTTTGTTAACTCACTGCCTTCTATCAATAAAATGTATTCATACTCCTCTCTTGAGAGTGAAGTGCATGACTCCCTCTATGACAAACTGGCACAGTCAGCAGGATGGCAAGCAGTATCAATGATTTTTTACAGAGGCATGGAGCGAATCCCAGCTTGTCAGAAGAATGGGCGTGTTACAACTGGAGTAATTGGGAAGCTGTGTCTCTAGGCATTCCCAGAGCCATGATTCAAGGTCAGCGTACTGGCATTATCCTGAGTCTGACTGAAGCATTCCAGAAATTATGTAGCAGTGAAAGGAACGAGTTTATTTCAGCTCCTCCAGTGCCATTCCCCAGAAAGGGAGACAATACCTTCCTTCCACTTAGGGAGGAACTGCAGGACTTGAAGTCAAAAAAACAAGTAAAGCCCAGAAGGCAATTGGCAAAGTAGAGGCTTATCAGTAGATACATGATGATGGCCCATACATTTTAATTCCAGTTGGTCCTCAAGGAAAATTGGTGAAGTTTTAATCCATATGGGAGCACAAATTTCAATACCTACACAACAAGATACCAAGAAGATGGGCATGCTGATGGAAAAGAATAAAGATTACTGGTGTGAACAGAGCAAGTATTGTGTGTCAAACTGCCAGGGTCAATTTATGGCCCCCAGGCGAGAAACATATGTCAACTACTCACTTTGCAATTAAAGATCATAATGAAAATATTTTAGGTTTTAATGCTTTAAATGGACAAACCTAACACATGCCAAATGGAAGTGTGTGGTCCTTTGGCTCAAACATTGATCCCAACCCCAGCAGAAATCAGGATGCTGCAGTGCATGTACTTTATGCAAAGCACCTGTGCTCCCAGATTTGAAAATTAGTTTTCTACCACAATATCCAATTTCTGCTGTGGCATGAAATGGAATTTCCGAAGTTGTAGCTGATTTGAAGAAATGACAAATTACCTCCAGAACCCACTCCTGTAACTCACCTGCCTGGCCAGTTTGGAAACAAGATGGGAGCTGGCAGTCTAACAATTGATTTTCGGAGCCTGTAGGGTAATACAGCTCCCCAACAGCTGCTGTACCAACACTGTGGACTTAACAGCTACTTTGCAAGTAGCAGCACACCCAGGGATGATGGCACTAAACGTGAAAGACATGTTCTTTATGGTTCCCTAGAAGGAGGAGGATAAAGGGAATTTTGCTTTCACTTGAGAGACAATACAATATACCTTTAACAGACTCCCACAGGGTTATAAGCATTCACCCACAATTGCTTATGACTTACTTGCTGAACTTTTACAGACGTCTTCCTCCCCCAAGATGTGCAACTGTACCAACATATAGACGATATTCTGACTGGAGGAACTTCCCCTGAGAAGGTGGGGGAAGCAGCAGCAGCAGTATGGCAAGCACTAAATAAAGTAGAAATTGAGATTCCACCTGCAAAATGTCAGGGAACAAGTAAAGAAGTAAACTTTTAGCTACATGGTGGAAAGCAGGCAGTGCAGTGATTCCCCCAGGTACCTTAAAAAAAAAAAAAAAAAAAAAAAGAGTTGCAAATGCCCCCATCAAGGAGGGAGTTACAATTAATGGAAAATTTAGGATATGGAGGAAACAAGCACCTGTATTTTCTATCATTTCCCATCCATTATACTCACTGTTATTTAAAGGCAAACCCTGGGAATGGAAATTAGAACATAAATTGGCAGTCAACATTCTAACTGAAGAATTAAAAAGGTATCGGTCACTGGGACCAATACACCCCCATGACCCTATTATAATCAAATGGGGTTTTGCTGAACATGCTGCTGCTTACTGTAACCTGTTCCAAACTGGCCCTGATGGGCCAAAAAGACTTTTATTGTTTAGCTTAACCACATTTAAAGAAAAAGAATAATGGTACTCTGAATGGGAAAAGGAGCTTTTATCTTTAGTATGAGCAGTTAAACAAGTTGAGGAAATACATCAGGGACAACCTGTGCAAACTAGAAAATCATTTAATGTACTAGAAGCAATCCTAAAGGGGACTGCTCTTCCAGAAGGAGTTGCAAAAAAAAGACACTATCAGAAAATGGTATGCTATGAAACATAACAGGAGTTGACCTTAACTGAACCTTGTGGCTCACTTGCCTGGGAAGCTGCCAGCAGCAGTGGTGCAAAACATAGAATTAGTGTGTGATAGACTTTTCCTTCTTTTTAACAGGGTAAACTGTTCAGACTCACCACCAAAACAAGTCTGTTTTTTCTCACAGCACCCCACAGAAATGCTGTGTTCATGTTACTGTAAGCTGAGCACAACAACAACTGATTGGAACAAATGGCAGTCTTCTCTCTTAGCACTAGGAACTGACCACTGGGTCTCATCTGATATATTGCTTCAGGGGGAAAGAATAAATTAATTAATAAAATAAATAAATGAAAATCCAGTAGCTTTGGATGTACTTATTGCAGCTCAAAATAATGTTTCTCTAGCTCTTAGTTGTGTCCAAGCTCAACTGCAGATGCAATCTGCAACAGCAGCAATTACAAGAGAAGGTGAAGATGGCACCTTACCCACTGAAATTTGAAAGATAATTTATGATAATGCACCTAAATCTGAAAAATAATTCCAATCCTGGTGGTATTTAAACAGTTTTACTTATGACCCCATCAACAATAAGGCCACAGCTTTTGTCTTAACCATATACAGTCTTCGGTATACGCTGTATACCAAATAATTGCACTAGAATTAAATCAAAGTGGAACTATATCCATTAGAACATAGAGTATGGGCCCAACAAAACAGAAACAAATGGCAGACTATTGATGTTAACGCATGCATTGTACAGAAACAACAAGGATTTATTTGTGAGACTAGCACCAACAAAGCCCAAGACATTTTTCTTTACACTGAACAAAAAGTTTGGTATTTTGAAATACATCCCAATGAAACCCCTGACACTGTACTTATATATATTAGGAAAGGATGTGTTTCTTTGAGACCCCTTTGTGATTTTGTATTCATAGATAACATTACTTTAGATTAGCTACAAGCAATCACTCAAATATTTGTATTTGTAACTTTCCTAAAATTATGAGATGGTACTTTAATTATTCAGAGCCTGTTATGTCTTATCAATTGCTACAATCTAATATGCATTGAGTCAAGATTTATTGCCTAACCCCAACAGAATTAATTTTATATTGGTGAAGAAACCACTACATGATGACCAGTGTCAACTGCTAGAACATATCCAAAACAATGGACACAAATCCAATGACCATTCATCATGATACAGAAGACATACGTCATGTCTTGGAAAAAGTGAAGAAGGATGGAGAACATCATTGGTGGGAAACTCTTCTTGGATGATCACTGACAGCAACAGGAGGTTTTAATATCATGCTTCACCCAATCATGATTTTACTAAATATAATACATATATTGGTTATGATTATATTGTATATAAAGGTTTGGTACACGATAAAACAAATAACTTCAATCACCCAAAATGTACAAATTAATGCATAACAAATACCAATGTTTCACTGTTTACTCACTTTGGATCTGTAAGCACACAAACTATTTATGGCAGAGAGACAAGAAGTGACCATACCACCACTCTGTGAGAGTAAGACAAATTGACTATAGTCATGGGGTGGAATGGACAGCATGCTCCACCGCCACCTCGCTACCTGACCTTTGTTTCCCATAACGTTGCTCAAGTCATAACCCCCAGTGGTGGTGACGGCTGCACCAGCCTCAAAGCGGATTTGGGGAGACAGATGACACAATAGCCAGGGGATAATTTGAGCAACGTGCCCACCTAACGGTGCTGGTCAATGTCCAAATCCAAGCAAATTTGGAAGAAACTAACACCTGAAGTCAGTAAGCAAATATGACCACGACTCAACCACCTTACTCCATAAACAGTAGACAGCCCGCAAGCCTGTTGCATGGGCTGCATGCCAGGACCTCCCCCTGAGTAGGAACACCTCTGTCAAGGTTACTTCTTGATGTTGAAAGAATCCTTGTCACATCAGATAATTGGCAAGTGAATGGGGAATAAGTGTGCTGAAACTTTGAAATCTTAGCTAAGTGATATAAAGGGTTGATTGTGCATATATAATCCTTTAGCCGTAAGCCATTGACCAAGTCTGAGACTAAGTCTGGAGCCAGCTGCACATAAACTCCCCTCTGAGAAGGAGTTTAGAATGCAAGAGGGTCCTTTCTGAACCTCATGACTCAACGGGAGGGGCTCCGTGACAATTTTGTCTGGCCCTGTCCTCTGTGCAGTAAATACTCAAGTGTACCTTGCCATCGAAACTTGTTAAACCACTGATGTGTTTACCATTGAACTTTGTTAACTCACTGCCTTCTATCAATAAAATGTATTCATACTCCTCTCTTGAGAGTGAAGGACGTGACTCAATCCGCCAACAGCTGCTTCCTGGAAAATTAGTGGTTAGCTTCACAGGTTTTGGAAGACCAGAAGGATCCAGACAAGAAAATTTAAGTATCACAGTAGGAACAAATACATAGTCTGAAGGTGTTGGATGCATCCAATGGTGCTTGCAGCACTGCATAGAGTACTAGTTAATCAGCAGTTGCCATATAGCCAAAGTCTATATGTAATGCAGTGAAAGTCTCACAAACATCACTAAATAGTCAAAACACTTGTCTGTATGCTGGGAAAAAAGTATAACTTGTTGATAACAGAAACACCAGCTGCCAAATGTCCGTCAGCTTTTGAAGATGCATTAACAACAAAATCGTTGGTATCTGCATCTACTTGGAACAGACGCAAAATCAAGGGAAGATGATTTACTTCATATGAATAAGAAATCTGCATCTCCTGTGGTCATCTGGTACTTGGCTTATGGAACACAGCAGACTTAACTCTCTCTAATATAATAGGCTTATCTCTGAAGTACTGTGTTACCTGGAGAGAAGATCCTCTTGGAAGAAAATACTAATTATCAAGTGAACTGGCTGAGTAAATTCTTCTAATGACTAAGAGAAATGTAACCAAAATAAATAAAGTTAAATTAAGTTCTCCTAATTTACATACTTGTCTTCAGCATTATCTCAGTGAAATATTAGGTGCTTTCCTGAAGGTGCAAGGATAAATCCAGTTCCTTCAGTATTATTATCGAGACTCCCTAGATAATTAGCAGAGAGGCAATGCCTCCAGAGGTCTACTGAGTCTTCAGGTGCACTTAACATTAGTGCCTCCATCTCTCCATCTCACTCTGGCAATGACTAGTCTCTTACATTAGGCAACTCCTTCTCCTACTAAAAAAAATGGAAAGTGTCTCTTGATCCAGACTGGGAAGTGGTGCTGCACAAATTTATGTAATTGTCTAGAGGTTACAGCACTTACTCAAGAAGATGAAGACTGAAGGTCAAGGTGTCTTCTCATCCTGGAGTTAGGTGGGAACAATCTCCACTTTGGTTTTAAGTCTGGATTACTCTGCATTCAGGAATGCAGGAGTTATGGGACCAGACCCCAAAGACCCAAGGGTAAGCTTAACCCTGCATGAATGACAATGGGCTTTCAGCTGGGAAGGTGCAGCAAGGAAGCTTCAGATCACTCTCAAAAATGCAGCTATATATTGTATCAAACTTTTATGAGACAGAAAAAAATGGATGATGCAGCATGCATGAAAAAGCACATCAGATCTATTCTTTCCTCCGTTTTCTACACTCTGACATCCCTTTCTTCCTCAACTATTACATTCTGTGAGGAAGAGGTAAAAAAAAATGTTGAGGGCAAGTACATTTATGAATGTTCTGGTTTCAGCTGGGATAGAGTTAATTTTCTTTCTAGTAACTGGTATAATAATGTGATTTGGATTTAGGATGAGAAAAAATTTGATAACACACTGGTGTTTTAGTCATTGCAGAGCAGGGCTTACACAGCCAGGGCCTTTTCTGCTCCTCACCCCACCCCACCAGCGAACAGGCTGGGGGGGCACAAGAAGCTGGGAGGGGGCACAGCCGGGACAGCTGGCCCCAACTGACCCAAGGGGTATCACATACCATGTAATGTCGTGCTCAGCATATAAACTAACGGGAAATGTGGCTGAGGGCTGCTGCTTGGGAGCTGGCTGGGCATTGGTCAACAATTGGTGTTGAGCAATTGTTTTTCATTTGCACCACTTGTTTTTCTTGGGGTTTATTCACCTCTCTTTTTTTTGTTTCCCTTTTCATTACAATTTTTAATTGCTATTATTATTATCATCATCATCATATTTTAATTATTAAACTGTTCTTATGTCAACTCATGAGTTTTCTTACTTTTACCCTTCCAATTCTCTCCCACATCCCACCGGGCAGGACTGAGTGAGCAACTGTGCAGGGCTTAGTTGCCATCTGGAGTTAACCCATGATAATTGAGAAAGGGTAAAAACGGAATTTCTGTGTTTGGTGTTTATGTGACACCCACAATGAGGGACGCACAAAAGAGATCTTTGTTGTCCCTGACTAGACCTTACTAAATTGCAGCCACACCCCAGGTAGCCTCTAAACATTCCATACAGATAGTGATGAGATTACAAGTGGGCATCCTTATTTACTTACTAAAAGGCAGATTCCTCGTCACAGGTTGTGTCAGACAATTTTTCTTATATGAACTTTTCCTGCCTCTATTATTCAGCTGCTTATGGCTATTATATGGACTATCTGCTAGGAGTTTACTAAAAAACATGCACTAGACTGAAAACAAGTACTGAATAAAGGTGGGCTATTTTACATAGCTCAGCAATGATTTCCATATTAATTCTTATCCCTGCAACCTTCTGCACAGCTTGCTCAACAGATTTCCCCCCCCTCCCTGCATTTTCCTAATTAGAATTAGCTGTGACTCTTCTGACAAAGTTAGCTTACAGTATAAAACACTGGTTTTGCAAAAACTATCAGTTGCAACAAACACATTTTGACTGAAATTACTTATTTGCCTACTGTGCTGCTAGGAAAACCAAATTTCAAATGTTGAAGAGTCTTTATCAACCATGCAGTCTGAGCCAAGGTCTTCCAGGCACCTGTGCTAGAGTATGGGTACACCCATCTTGGAAGACAGGGCACTAACAGGGCTCCTTAGACATTCACTGTCACTACCCAAATCTCAGATGATTCTCTGAAACTGTGAGACTTTTCATCTTAATTCAAACTAAAACATTTCCCAAAAGCTTCATTTCTTTGATGAAGGACTCCAGTCTAGAAAAAGGCAGACTGTGCTTATGGAGTGCACTTTAAAATACTTTAACAGTCATCCATATCAGGCAGAAATGGGCAAGAATGTATTCTTTCTGCTTGTAGTCTGTGATTCTCTAAATCAGACTTACCATCTATCTCCACCTGTGTCTTCCCATTGTAAATCAAAGCCAACACTGCCCAAGATTCAATAAACTGGGATAGAGCCACATGCTGTACCTTTTATAGCTGCATGACAGTGGAGCCTCCCAGGGTTTCACTGTCAGGTCACTGGGACCGTGTTTTTTGATTATTCAGGCTACTTGGGGAACATTGGTAACAATTTCCTCTTGAGAGATCAGTAGAAGAAATCATGGGAAATCATGTGTTCCAAAGATTGTCTCCATCATCAAGAAATCTGTCCAGTTACCCAGGATGCCCATACACTTCTACCAATTAACACAGGAGTGCTAATGCTACTATAAACTGATTGACTTCTAGCAGGAACACAGCCAATATCTAATGACCTTTTTACTGTGCTGCCAAGGCTGAGCACCTCAGAGTGCAACAGTCATTGCTGCACACATGGGTGTAAAATCATGGGCATCATGAGAGCAACAACATTGTCTGTTTTCACGAACTGCGTTCAAGCTTGAAAGGAATGTGAATGGAGTCAATAACACAGAGGACAGGTGGCCTATAGATGATTTGCAACAAAAATAAAAATAATCTGATAATATATAATCTGGGTAATCCAATAATGCAATAATCTGCTACTAGAGATTAATCATCTCTAACAATCAATGAATGATGTTCTGTAGAAAACTCATCTGATTATGGACCTTTATGGACCTCCTAGAACATGAGCAGTCAGGATTTCAGTGCATTGGGACTTTATGTCTGGATAGCTCCTAAGAGTCTGCAGCACCTCTTAAGTAATCCTGATTTACTTGTCTCTCAATTTCTAATTATCATACTTCCACAGAGAGAATAAGAGTCACACTGGTATATTTTAGAGCTTTTTCCTTCAGATAAATAACACAAAATAACACAACTACAGTGCTGTAATCCACAGGTCTTTAAGAAGGACCACAAGAGAGGACTAAGACGGGAGGGGGGGGGGGGGTGGTGGTGGTGGTGGTGTAGATTTGCACTGTATGTGAGGAAGAGGTTCAAATGCATGGCTCCCTGCTATTGATGAGGAAATGGCCTAGCCAAGACCTTATGAGGAAGATCAGAGGTGAGACCAACAGAGACATCTGCTACAGACCATCTGTAGAGACAAGGTAATGCACAAGCTCTCTTTAAACAGTCTGAGGAAGCAGGATCATGGTCTCGGATTATCACAAAGGACTTTAACCAACCCCGATGTATGTTGGAAAGGCAACTTGCAACACTGCAAGCAATTCAAGAGGTTTCTGGAGTGCTTCAGGGTCAATTTTTTTGCTGGACTGGCCACATAGAGAAAGTGCTCTGTTGAATCTGCTGCTCATAAATAATGGTCAGGGATACGATAGCCTGTGGCTGCATTGACTGCAACAATCCTGAGACAGCAGTTGAAGATTCTGAGAAAAGTGAAGAAGGCAAGTAGCAGAATAAAGACATTAGATTTCAGGAAAGAAGACTTCAGTCTGCTCAAGGAACCAGCAGATAGGAACTCATTATGGGCTGCCCTGAAAAGCAAAGGGGCCAAGAGACTAACTGATCTTCAGGAACAACCATCAAAGAAGATTGATCTATCCCACCATGTAGAAAGTCAAGCAAGTTCTGCAGAAAACCAGCGTGTACAAAAAGGGGTATATCCTGACTGAGCTAAAATGAGAAAAAAAAAAGTCTCCAGAAAGTGGAAGCAAGGATGGGCTACCTAGAAGGAACACAGAGCAGTTGCTCAAACATGCAAGGGTAAAGTTAGAAAAGTGAAGGCTCAGCTGGATTAGAAGATACGGATGTGAAGGAGTTTATAGGTGTATCAACAGCAAAAGGAAGATGATTGAAAATGTGACTCCACTGCTGAACGGGGCAGGGAATTGAAAGACAAAGGACATGAAAAAGGCTAAACTAAACACTTCCTTCTTTGCCTTCATCTTTACTGGCAAGGTCAGCTCTCAGGATTTCTATATCTCTCTCTTCAGTGACAGAGTTTGGTGAAAGAGATAGTAATATGGTAGAACAATCACGATGGGACCCACTGAAGTAAATTGAGCATACGGAAGTCCATGGGACAGGGAAGAATGCTTCTGAGGATGCCAAGGGAGCTGGCTGATGCCACTGTAAGGTTGATGCCTATCAACTCTGAAAGGTGGCAGTCAGAGACAGCTCCCAATGGCTGGAAAAAGGCAAATATTAGCCCATATTCAAAAAAGAACTAAAGAGAGGCTCAAGAGGTCTACAGTCCAGTCTGCTTCATCCCAGTCTCCACGAAGACTATGCAACAAATCCTCCTGGAATACATTTCCAAGCACATAGGTTTGCAAACAGCCAGTACTAATTTGCTAAGGACCCAAACAAACTAATCGCTATCTATGACTGTTCCTGTGGATAAGCCGAGCGTGATGGATGTAATCTGTTTTTTCTTTGACAAAGTTTATCACTTTTTTACCTGTAGAGGTTTTGTAGCTCAATTGTAGGTATGCAGACTGGATGAATGGACTATGAAGTGGTTAAAAAACTGAGTGGACCATTAGACTCAAGAAGTAGTGATCAAAAGTTCAAAGCCCAGCTAGCAGCCTGTAGGAATGATGCAGGTAAGGTCAGGGCAGGGGCTGATGTCATTAAGCAACATTTCCATCAGAGACCTGGACCACGGATTAAATACATTGAAATGCAATGCTGTTAAGACACTAAACGGGGGTAAGAGGGAATATGACAGGCTGAAGGAATAGGCTGACAAGGTCCACGTAAAGTCCAACAGAATAACACCATGCAACAGCACAGGCCGTGCTAGAGACTGGCTAGAGAGTACCCCAGCAGAAGAGGACTTGGAGGTCCTGATGGAACAGGAACAAAGACAGTGGTGTAGCCTTGCAGTTGATGCAAGCTAACTGCATTGGCAAGAGTGCAGCCTGCAGATCATTCAAAGTGATTATTACCCCTCTACATGGCATCATAACACCCTACCTGCAGTACTGTGTCCAGCTGCAGAGCCACCAGTAAAAGAGTTCTTAACAAACAGAGAATCCAGAGGAGGAGGAGGACTAAAATGGTTAAGAGGCTGAGAGTATTGGGTTCATTCAGCCTGAAGGGAAGATGAGAGGTGGATCTAATGGCTGTCTTCTACTACCTAACAAGAGGGTTATAGAGAAGATGAAAACAGAGGTGCACTGCAAAATGATGAAAGACAGATTCCCAGTTGCAGCAAGAGAAAATCCAGTTGGATATGGGGCAGGAGGGGGTGGGGAGGGAATGGAAATTTACAGGCTGCTCAGATATGTTGCAGAATCTCCTTTCTTGGAGATTTTCGTGTACCAACTGAAAAACTGAGCAATCTGTTCAGACCTTGAATCTGGCCCAGACCTGAGCAGGAGGTAGGACTAGATAACCTTCAGAGGTGTCTTCCAACCTGAATGATTCTGAAATTCCACAGCAGCCAATACAGTCTGTGTACTGCACGGTTGGTTGGCACAACTATGAAAAAGGGAAATTTGGGATTTTATTCTTGCCTATGGTTGAGTGCATGTGCTCTTAAAGGTTTTATAATTTATTTACAGAGTGGCATGGAAATATTTTTTTTATTCAATAATACAATTAATTTCAGATTTTCCTTAATGTGAGCAAATTCAAACAAGATAGAGCACAGGAAATGTTATTTTTACTGTGAAAGAATTTTGGTACTGGACTCTCCACTGTGACTGAAGTTAAACCACTTGACATTTAGTTTAGTTCCCTCTTTGCTTTACACCTGTGTAACAATATTTCCCTGGTGTCACAGAGCTATTATAAGAACGAACGTATCAATTTCTGAAGCACACCCATGGAGCAATGACAACTTGACAGCATCTATCTTTCTATCCCACTGATTCATGATCCCCTCGTGATTACAAGTGCAACATCAATGGCTATGAGTGAGCAAAAAACTTGTACCTTTCAGGTCTCCAGAGTTCAAAGGCTGTTATCTGGGTCTTGTAAACCCACTCAGGTTTCAGGATCCTCTGTTGTTTGGTAAATGTAATATTTCTTCAGATGATTGTGTTGCCTGTGCTATGCTCAGCAGATTTTTAATGCCAATCACCATTAAGAAGAACACATGGCAGCTAGTCTTCTTTGCTCAGCTAACACTGACAAGTGCCTATATAACAGCCAATGTAAGTTGTTCATCATTCAACTGCCATTTGTGCCATGGGTAATTATTCCAGTATTTTTTGGCAGTTGCATTTCTTAGGCTGCGCCTCCATTACTGCTGCTAAATGCAAATGAGGTTTGCACAGTAGATCTATGCTATCATTTGAACACTTTTTCTAAATGTTCAGCGGTTACAGCTTGTTCTTACAGCTATTAAAAGAAGCAAAAGCCCAGACCAGTGGGTTTAATAATGCAAATGAAACCAAATCACTCAGAGCTGCAACATCACAATTCAGCAGGACAGACCCAAAACCTCAATATAACCATATGGAAACTGTACAGTGTTGAAAATGTTTGTTACTTTACTTCTGAGAAGGAAAAGGCAATGATTGCTAAAAGACATTGATTGAGATGTTATATAATAAGCAGCAAAGTACATCACTAATGATTTTACATATACCTTACACAAAAAGAACCCTTCCTGAAAACATTAGCATTTGAAAACTGTATGATTTGGGAAAATTTAACAAATACTGTCAAGTTACTTAAATATATTGTTGCTCATTAAATTATTCTTAGGTTGGAATACGGAAAAATCCAAGGAATTGACTGAACCCATACCATACATCCCAATTTTCTCTCCAATTAATGTGATTACCGTACATCTCTATAAGACACTGCAAAAGCCTACCAGCTTAGGCAGCCTTTCTGGCATTCTTCATAGGTGGAGCTCTTCCACCCACAAATTTAACTGACCTATTTTTTGCTCCACCTTTCACAAACTACAGATATATATGCCATATATATTAGCAACATAATGCACTGAATGAGAACTGGATTCTTAATAAATATTAGAAGAAAGAATAAATTATTATTAAAATTATGACTGACTTTAAGCATCAGTAATACTTGACATTTACGTGAGACTTGTCTCAAAGGGCTGAAATAAACTCCATAGGCAAATGCCACATACAGCCTCACCCTCCATTGGTCATGGTTAATAACCTGTCCATCATACGAGAAGACAAAAGGTGGCTGTGCAATACAGAGCCAATCACCAGAGCTTTCCCAGGAAGCTTCACACAGCGGTGCTGGACAGGCCTGTGAGAAAGAGGACTAATGTTACAGTACAGTAAACAGTAACAAGCTGTTGGGCCAAAAGGACCCAATCCTGAATCCATTCTACAAACACATCTCCTGTTGACTTCAGCAGGAGCTCAGGAGGAGACAGCCTGAGGGCCAAATCGGAGTGCTAATCGGCAGAACAGCTACTTAAAAGTGTTCACACTCAACTACTTTGCTGCAGTCCTTCTTTTAGCCTTCATCACTTTGGAGTTCACAAGATATTTTTGCTGTTACCCATTAATTACAGTGCCAATCCAATTATCAATAAACTGTTTGTAAACAAAGATGCCCTTTGGATGCAAGAACTAGCTTCAATTGCAGTGAACTTGATGGCTGCAAGTGAGTTAGGAGGAAGGAAGCAGGTAGAGGAAGTCTAGAAATGGCAGAGATCCATGTTTGTTTCATTCTTCACTTAAACTGAACTATTTCTATTTCACAGTGTGGAAAAAAATATTTCCATTCTGTAGTTGTGTTTTTCTACAGCTTTAATGACCTAAGGACATAAGCATAGCAAACCTGTAAGTGGAGGTAATACTCCATACCAGTTGGCATAGAGTCTAATTTTCTAGCTATGCAGGTTGATCCAATAAAAGATGCTACCTCTACCTACAAATGTTGTCCCAGGAAACTAACTGGTGAGGATTAGAAGATTTTCATTAGTAACCTCCAAGCCAAAATCTCACATGTGATCTCCCAGCAGGAGACCCAGAAAGTAGAGTCAATGTACTTCGCTTCCTTTCTTGTCATTTTGCTGTCCTGGGCTAAGACATACTGATTGATGTAGTATTATCACATCCGCTGTGGCTCACCAAGGATGCGCTCCTTACTGTCGATATTGAGAAAGATGGTCTACCCTTGTGGTTCCTAACCCCTTTTGTAGTCAGTCTCACTGTTCCCACCTCTTCTCTTTCTCTTCCTCCATCTCACATTCTCTCTACAGCTACCTTTTCCCTGCAATCCTCCCTCCAACTCCAGATCCCTCCTGCCATGTCCTCATCTGTCCTCCCTGCAAAATTCTCTTCACCCCCTCCTTTCAAGCATGGGATCCTCAGCTCCCTCTGGAAAAGTTTGGCAGCTCAAACTTTTCTCAATATGCCGCAAAACCTCAAACTCTCTGCAATATGCCACCTCTAATGCTGGGCACCTCTGTCCCAAGAAAACCAAATGTTCGGCTGGAAGTAAGAGTACATTCCAGTTATGCCAGTGATTTATCATAATTCTGACCCATAGTTGTGCCAGACAGCAGAGTAAATAAGTAACACACATCTGTCACAAGAAGAGGTACAAACACTAGTATGTTCTGGTAGTCTTCATTTAAAAATTGTCAAATGTGATAACACATAAAAAACTTCTGGAGGGAATACAAATAGGACCTTAAAAGACAAAGACTGACAGTCCCCAGAGCCCTCAAGTTACTAGAGCAATTGTGTGCTACAGTAGAGATAGTAAAGCTCTGCCTGGAAATTAGCACTTTTTTGGGGTTTTCCTCTTTAGTCTGCAAGAGACTTGAAGGTCTCTCACACTCGATTGCAAACAGAATCAGAAAATATGGGGAGTGCACAGAATCATTTTATTAATCTTCCTGAAAGAAAGTTCTGTGGTCAGATTAACATCCTTGGAAGCCTGTCAGAGAACAGGAACACACAATACTGAGAGGCTAGGAGAAAATAATTTTGTTTGCCCATACTACAAAAACAAAAAACATCTGAGCCTGCCCAGGCTTCGGCCACACCATGCCAGGATCATTTAGTTTTCTACCTCCTGCCACCACCAGCCAGCAGCGCAAAACTCCTCTCTTGATGGCCACTGTCATTTTCCCATTGTTGTTCCCTGAGGTCCAGATAACCATCTATTTTTAGAGAAGCAGACCTCCAAGAATTTAAGGCCTTTGCAAAGAGCAGTTGGTGATATGCTGTTCTTTTCTTACCCGAGACCTTTGTTCAAGCAACAAAACATTTAACTCCCTCTTGTCTCTGTGTGCGGTCGTCTGTGGAAGAATCCCTGAATCTAAATAAAAAAATGGAAGGGGAAGAAAGCATAATCGTTAAATCAAAAGGTAATTAATATAGCCTGTCCCTTTATTATGACAGTGTATTTACCAGATGGGGTTTGTTGTGTTTTGGGGGTTTGTTTTAGCTAATTTAATGTCCTGTAAAGGCTAATCAAAGGAGGGATTTACACGATAGTGAGAATGAGAGATCAGATTTAACACCACAACTTTTAAATACAAAGATTTATCATAGTCTTAATTTTTAATTGATTGCTGATCTCACAAGACACCATTCAAAGCTGCAATTGAAAGCTATTGGAAATATTCATTACATGACCCATAACAATAATGCTAAGCTATGAAAGTTATTAGTGGTGTCAGCTTAGCACATATAAATCAAGAAAACGTCAAAGATACATTTCTTCTGTGTATAAAACTATTGGCAAATTGAATTTAGGAATTTGTTAGGGATGCATGAGGAATCTGGTGTTTTGTTTTAGCTATCTCTAAAAACATCATTCAAGCAGCTACTAACATGGAAATTATTAAAGAGAACAAGCTGAAACTGTCACCTCCCTGTATCTCTCTTTCAGACCATCAGATTGGAAGGTCTGGCTTTCATCCTGCCTTTCCTCATTGCCTTATACAAGGTTATGTTCAAGCTCGGGTAATTAGAAATCACCTCTAAATCAAACAGTGTCTGAAATCTGTCTACAAATTTGTTCTCTTTGTCCAACCTAAATCTCATAGCCCAAAGAATAACAGTGTCATTTTTGCACAAGTGATCAAAAGTTAGGAGGAGTTCATCCAGGAAGGGATGGTTGTAAACTACATCAGCGGCCATAATGTAGTCAAAGTGACAGGAAGACCTAGGAAAGTTCTTTTCCAGATCAATCCCCCAAGACAATTCCTTAACATGAGGCTGGTGCTGGCATTTCAGTTTTGTGTTTTGGAGAATGTTGTACTGAAGGTTTCCCAGCAGTTCTGGCAAATCAGTGGCAGTCACGAGTGCACCTGTGACAAGGAGAAAACAAACAATCTTTAAATATATTTCAAGACTTGACTAAAAAAGGAACTGATTTAACCAGGCAGCTCTCATTGAGGGGAACAGAATAATGTAAATGCTCCCAAAGGCTCTTAGCCACTGTGCTTAAAATAAATATTTGGTTCCCAGTAGTTCCACTCTACAGATTGCCATCTAAATGCAGATGGGGATGGGTGGGAAGAAATTAAATAGTCAATGCATCTTGATATCATATTGGTTAAAAGTACAGTGAGCAACTAAGGATTGAAGAATACTAGTTATTAACTCCAAGAAGTCAGCATGAGATTTAACCATTGCCTCTGGTTCTTTCCTTTTCACATAGCAGAGAAAAAAAAAAAAGGGGGGGGGGGGGAGAAAGAAAGAAAACCACAAATCTTTCTCAGACTACAGAAAGCTAGAATTCTGTTAAAATGCAGAAGTCACTTCTCTGGATTACTCATGAGGAAGAACAGGCTACCATGAAAGAAAATACAGTGTCTGTAGCAGAAAAATCAAGTTGCTGAAAGAAAATGATGAGCACAAGTGGAAAGAAAGTGACCTGGCATCCAAGAGCTGTTTGGTCAATGGAAGGTGATACATTGGTCATACCTACACATGGCTTAATGTGGTTGCCACTGATATCCTGTGAGGCCACTAGTTTCTCATTTCAGTTCCTGTTTAACACTGTTAATGACAACATCATCTACTGGGACCCCCTTTACGGCATCAATACATACACTCAAAGCTTTACAGAAAAAAATAATGGAGCAGGTTTCCAAACAAGCCTTTTGGAATTTACTTTTTCTTGCTCTTGAAAGCTTCCAAACAACAGCCTTTTAGAAGAACTGAGACACTTCCTTTGTCCTCCGGTATTCACCTGAGAGATATTTCCAAAAGCATAAGAGCAATGGTAGGTACTCACCCAGTAAACTGGCTACTATGGAGACCAACCCAGTTCCAGCTCCAATTTCAATCACATTTTTGTCAACCAAATTGTATTGTTTAGAATTAGTTTCCAAAAAATAACACAGAACCAGAGCCTGTAGGGGAGGGAATCCATGAACATACTAAACAAATAAATTAAATAAATCCCTTCACTAAATATGCATTGTGATGTAAAAGCATGCAAAAAGATGCTTCAAATGAGCAATATTCATTTAAGCACTGTCCCTAAAGGTTCACAACTCACTATGATCTTTGAGCTCTATAGACTAACAAAATAAATGCTACAGCATGCCTCAATATAGGTTTGTAAAGCATTACAGCCAGAAGGAACAACTTAAATTATCTAATCTGTCATGCTGCATAACATGAGCTATAAAATTCCAGTCAGCAATTCCTGCTTATAACTGCACTTACTTCTCATTGAGTTAAAACATGTCCTTCACAAAGACATCTTCATATAAGGACTGCTTGTGAAAGAAAATCCACAACAAGCACAGTTAAACTCTTCCGATAGTTAATTATTTCTAAGAATAATTAACTACCATAAAGATTCATAAGGGACCAATAGATTTACACCTTTTCTTCCGGTTCAGTTTGTTTTCAGTTGCTAACTTATGTTTTTTAAAGTTGCTTAACAAGGTAACCCCATAGAAAACTTTTATAGCAAACAAAGCCACAAAGAGCCCTCTACCGCAGGCTCCTCATATATGCATTTATAAACTGATTAAGAAGCTTCTTTAGCATTTCTGCCATGTCTCATACTGACCAGTGAGTTTTAGTTCACTGTTGAAATAGAAATTACAGATTTTATTTCTCTGGCAAAGATAGTTTCCAGTTAGACTCCCATATTTTTTTCCCAGATTTTGATAATCATACATTCTCCATTGACAAACACCAACTACGGTTGCCACATCTTTTTGCCTTTCCAAATGGTCATCTGTATTGCAATTATTAGTGGCTTAGTTTGGCACAGCAAAATCACACTCTCAGTTTTGCTTTTGGCTGATTAAGAAGGAAAGGAACAGGAGGACTGTTGACCCAATGTTAACATGCTAGAAATTCAAAGAAAGCTTTTGCTTTCTACCTCTTAATTCAGATGAAAAAGAGTAGGGTCTTTTATGCAAACTTACACATATCTCATAATCAGCAAAGCTTTGATACAGAAATAAGTCTGTAAACACCAACACTAATTAAAGCCTGGTTCCTAAAGATTGTTTGATTAACATTTAAAGGTACATTATATTAAGTTTTTCTGTTAGTTCCGTATATTCCTATAATTTCTTCCCTCAGAGTTTTGTCCTATTCTGTTGTAGAAACCGGCTGGCAGGATCAAAATTTCTGTGGGTTAAATTAGGGAAACTTTGAAATCTGCCTTCCTTTTTATGAAACTTGCAGAAACCTTATTTTCCTTAAAGCTTTTGCCCTTTTGACAAATCTGGCTGACATTTTTCAGAAGAGTTCAAATACGGCTGGATGGAACAGCAAGGGAGAACATGAAGCGGCACATATAGAAGGGTTGCTTTCCACAGCAAAACTGGCTAAACCCTTCCAGAAAAAATATATACTTTTCAGTACAGCCCATGATTTTCTGACAATAATTGGCAGTCAGCCAACCTTTCCTTGAAGACTGCACTGAAGCCACTGAGATACTGCATGAATGACTTGACCAGTTCTGCTGAGACAAGGAAAATTGTTTGGAGTTCAAACAGCAGAGTACACTAACTCTCCTCAGTTGAATTATGGCCATACTTCTTAAAAATAGTACGATTCTGGGAGGCTGATACCACTGGAACAGAAATGGAGCCTCCTGGGTTTTAGTCTGCTCCCTCCTACGGGGGCTCCTGGAGATGGTTCTGTTTCAGGGATGTTCTCTGAATGCACCAAGTGTCAGTGATGCATCGTAGCACCTCCCTGACCACAGTCGTTCCTTTCACAATGGAATATTTCAAAACAGTCAGTTAGCTGCATTTCACAGTTTCAAAACCTTGAAGAAGTCTCTTTGTATGGTGGGCATGTTGATGGTTCTTATATCGAGAGCCAAGGACGATGGTTCTGTCCCACTAGATTTCTGGCAGGTTAAGAAACAGAAAGCTCCAGCTCAGTCTTTTCGCATGTCTGCATATTTAGAAGGTAATTTATTTTATTTTATTTTTCACATTAAGAGCTTGAGTAGCTTCTGTGAGTGCTAATACCTTGTGAGCTCATAACACAGCTGTTTCGGCAACCTGGATCTGTCTGCTGTACAGCTGCCTGTATTTATAAAATGTACAGAAATATAATCATCACAAAACTTCCATATTTCCTTCAAAATATGCTGCAATTGGTCAATAGGATCAAAAAGTACTGGTAGGTGAGGAGGGGACACAAGATCATACATCTTGTGTGACAGGGGCACAAACAAGAAATACCATTTAAGCTTTAAGAACCAGGAATCCATATGAAACAAGGCTAAATTCAAGTTTGGGATTTGCAGAACAGAGACTGAGAAGCACTGAAAGTTTTCCTTGGGTTTACAACATACAACAGATTTATCATGCAAAACAAATTAAAAGTGCTAGAAGACTCCAAAAATAAAAAAAATAACAATACTGCATAAATACTGTACCGATGGCCAGACGACTGCTCCATAACAATCAGTGGCTTCTGTAATTCTTATCTCATGGCCAGCAAAGTGAAAGCCTTCCCAGGCCTTATGAGTTATAAGAGCAGGAAAAAAACGCCTTCTCATGATTTCTGCAACTATCTGTTCATCTTCTTTTTCCCCTGGAAGCAAAAGTATAAATGGTCAAACAGGCTGAGTGGACTGATAATGAAACTACCAGTTTATATTGAAAAACTGATTTGGAAGCAAGTATGAGAATTGTGTGTGTGAATAAAACTACATCTCACCATTAATGGTTAGCATGACACATGGGAAGTATCCTGAATTCTAATTGGAGTTTTCAGTTTATGGCTAAATAATTTCTTTCCTGTTTTGTCGAAGAAGCCAAGTTCGTAAAAAGTAAAGAACTGGAATGTTACCATATATTGCTTTCCATTTCAGCTATCCAAAGGAAAAAAATTAACTTCTTTTATCCTTCAAGAACAGCTGCCCTAGTATAGACACTCATGGTCTTACGTGCACAATTTTTATATTATTTTCCATATCCTTTTACTGTTCACTTTCCCCACTTTATGGTTCTTTTTGACAGTAAACAAAAGGAGCCACAGTATCATTTATGAGCGTCACAAAACTTGTGAAACAAATCCTAGCAACACAAATTATGACAGACAGGAGTGAAAGCACTAGTGTTGTCAGGAAAGCTTATCCACCCATCCCAAGAGAGCCCTGTCAGGGGGATTCTTTCCAGTTGGCATGATATCCTGAATGTCATCCCTGTTGCTAAGCAAAGGGTATTTATGATAGCTAACATAATCCCAGATAACTCTTCTAACAGGAGAGGATTCATTCTTTTTTAGTTGAATACCGAGCCAGTTTCAGTTTTGCCATCATCACACAAAGCTGCACCATAATGTTGCACACACACAAGTATATACATATATATATATATATATATAATACACATATCTATAAGTGAAGCTGTCCAGAACATTTTCTTAGCAAAGTCTAGAATCATTCCAAGTTTTCACAGGAAATTTGCTTTCACAGCCAACTATGATCTCTTGGCAAATTAGCTAAAGTAAAACATGTTTACAAGCTATACCTCCTAGAAAGCATGCTAGATGTTAAGATAACTGGGTTACCACCTTATCCAAAGCAGAGTTTCTGTATGAAGCCTGCAGTTGCCATCAAAATCACAGCTATCAAGATTGGGATCTGCATAAAACCAGCAGGCCCAATGGTTATTAAAAATGAAAACATTTACATTTTCATCAGCATAAAACACATTGGTCTAGGAAAGATTCTTCACCTTCACACTCAAATCACTGCAGTCACAGGACATGATGGCCTCAAGTGTTGTCATTTGCTCTGCCATATGTCTCAGTATTTTTAGGCCCATAAGCTATTGGGATGTCTCTCCCCCTTCGTTGTCATAGAAGGACCAAGGAACAAAAGCAAGTGTGAACAAAGGAAGAGATGATACTAAACAAAAACACATCAGGAAGATGCTCAGGCCCATTAGCCAGTGCTTTAAGCTTGTAACTCAACTTACTCTCAGCATCAGAGGAAACTAGAGAATAGCAACAAACAAGGAAGAAAAAGCAAAAATGTTCATGCGCAATCTTAGTATGTTGACAATAAGACAGAATCAAAATGCTAAACAAACAAACAAAAACCCCAACTAACTAACCTACAGCATTCTCCAAAAATGTATTGGGTGTGGGGGGATGACCTTAATCATGGTATACAGCAAAAATAACGTAATGCATATACTACTGGAAAAAACATAAACAGTGTAATTTTATAAAGGTAACTTAAATAAAATAGTCAATATTGAAACTACTTTTTTTTAAGATGTTAGAAAATAAATAGCATGTTTCAGCCAGTTACATCTTTTTGCAAGTCTCTAATGTTAAGCTGAGAGAAAACACATGCATGGTGCCTGCAATCAGGGAACTCTGCACAAACATAAGTTAAGTGCCAGAGATACGCTGCTCCAGGGCAAAATTAATCTTTCCTTATGAAAGAATTAATATGATGCTGTCTTACTACACATATCATAAGTGTATTTAATATATCATTTTGTTTCCAGGCATACCAGATATAGCCTGCTTTTAATCTTCTCTGATTGCTTGGAGCAGTCTGATCTTGTTCTGTGATCACTACTAGCTGTGGAAGGAAAAAGCTATTCCTTCTATTACCTCCCAATTACAACCATTTTTCTTGATTGTTTCTCCCTTGACATCTGTTTTGGATCCAATTTTGTCAAGAAGCCATAACTTATGAAGTCTTAACTTACAAAGCTTCTGCCAGAATACCTATAAAACTTTAGCAGTACTACAGCTACCCCTCTAGTGCTCAATAAACATTTCCCACCTATTCCCTACATTATCAGCAATCTTACTACTTCAGGCTCGCAGAGCACCTATACTAACAGGGTTTGTAGGCCACTGCTCCCTCTCTGAGCTAAACTGTCCACAACCCTGAAAGAAGAATCCCAAATCTGATTAATAACGCCTTTGGCCATCTTAACCCACCTGGAGGATTACCAAAGGGATATCTGGAGAAGTTTACATATTTTTTATATTTTGACTTCCCCTTTAGAAGATCTTACTATTGTGGAGAATCAAAAAGAGTACATGTTTCATTAGAGACATCATATGGTAGACAGGTTTCAAAACCCTAATGAAAAACGTAATCAGTACCAAGATGCTAATGATTCTGACAAAGAGTGCTGACAAAATAAGGAGTGAAGACTTTTAGTCAGATTTGCTTGCTTACATACGAGTTTCCCTTCATATTGCAAAAGGCACTCTTCTATTTTCTGCTTTATATCTTCCAAAATAACTAAACTTGTGGGACTGCACAAAAGGAAAAAAGCTAATTTTTCTGTAACTGCCTTCAGAGCAGTCAGAACAGAAGAATAACGAACTAGTGGGAAATCTTTCAAGCAACAAGAAAATTGTTATCAGGCTAAGCAAAATCCAAATGAGATTAAGTCTTTTAATACATCCAAATGTTGAGAAAGTTCTTCTGGTACTTCAATCAAACTAGTTTCTTGCTAACAGATGCAAAAAGCTGGTAGGAAGTTATTCTTCTGCAAGCATTTATCTCTGTGTTAGTCCATATTCTCTTGTTCAGGAAGAAAAAGACTTGGAATTATGACTGAATGAATGGATTTTAATGACATTTTAAGACAACAAGAGCCAACCCATCAGTAGAATAGGGTCAGAGAAGAGTAAAGGAGACTTGACTGATCTGGCTCTCAATTCTTGTAAGAATGGAAGTGGATAATAGGCCTTTCCAGCAATACTACTCAAGCATCCATACTAAAGTGTCAGAACTTAAAAGAGTCAGCTAGGACTGATTCCTCGCTTCTTCATTTGCCTGAGTTTGACCAGGCAGGTTGGCCTCACTCCTCTTCTGTGACTTGGAAAGGCATGGAAGTGGTATATACATAGAATGACTTTCTTCAGCCTATTCATCTTTTTGCACGAGCATGTATACACAGAAACCACTGAGTTTCAGGTGCTAGAAGATGCTACATAAAGATGAGACAGTTCAATCCTGTTCAGGTAGCATATAGAAATTGAGATACTTTTGTTAGTGAAACAGATAGTGTTGCTTTGGTCTTGAACTTGTGTTCACAAAGAAGTTCCCATCTCTTGATGCCCAAATTCCTCTTGAAATAGAATTTGATTGTCTTTAAGTTTCTTAAGACTTTCTGCCTAATAGGTTAATTGCTTACAGCATTCTTTGAAATATTTTGGGTAAAGTATTGTTTATCTTGAAATTCTAACATCTTCTGAGCCTGTTCTTGGAACTCCCTTGGTTTTAAATTAATATCGAGCTGAGGGAGAAAAGTCATATACAGCTGACACATCTTGCACTATATCAACTACATCATTATGAAAAAAATCATAAACATCATTCTCAAAGGCAAAGCAATCATCGTTCTTACAACTGAAATGTGAACATAGTTTTCCAAAGAGACATACTAAATCATTTGGAAGACTGGAGTTGTGAAGTCAGTGGCAGGTTAGTTAGAGAAACGTGTGTCAAGCTGCAAAATCTTGTGTAGGGAACCAGAGGATTTTGCTGACACATTCAAATGTCAAATGAAGTGCTTTATATTAGAACAAAAACTAAAGAAAGAAAAGGACGTGAGTTCTGCTGAAACAGAGTTGGAGACGGCCTTCAAGTGGGAAGGGAAGGCAGAAGGAAAATACAAGGAGATAGACCAGGTCAGAATGGAAGGGGTTGCAAACTGCAGCGTCTTTAATGACGAAGCAAATCACACTAATAGACCTTAGGGTTTAGGCTATCTTTATCTGCATGCTTTTTGCTTAGAATGAGTAGAAATAGTACCTGTTTAGAAACATGCTACATGATCAGCTGTTCTCTTACACCAATTGTCACATAAAATCATGCTTGGGAGTATACAGCTCCATCAGGAAATGGTAACCTTAAAACTCAGTCAGGTATCTTCCATCAGTTAATGGCATATGTTAAATTTCTCACTGCATAACTAATGATACTGCCTACGTTAATGCATTCTCCACTGAATAAAAATTGAACAGAGACAGGCATTGTTAAACAGCACTTAAAAAGCAGGAAAAGCAGCAAGAGACAAGGAAGCTGAATTAAAATTATATATTAAACAATAATAGATACCACTGTCCAGGTACTTGAATTAAAATCTGTCTAAAAAAGAAAGTAAAATTACCTTTCCACATGAAAGCTATGAAGAATATATTAGCAGTGAATATCTCTATTTTCAAACTCATTCACAAATAGCACACAGATTAATAAAACATCCTCCAAAGTACTTTCCTAATGGATTAGGACAGCATTAATTCAGAAACAAATTTTCCCCAATGATTCATCAAAACAACCTACAGGAGGAAAAAAATGCATTATTAGTCTCTTTCAAGTGCTAGCCCGACCCTGCTTTATCTCTTGAGGTCAAATGGTGTCACAGCCCAAGGTGATAAGGAAATAAGACCCAGATGTCTTCTGCTTCTCTCATGCTTTGATGGATCTCCTCCAACTGGCAAAAGGAATGAAACCCAAGCCTTCATCATGATGTTGACCTGACAAAGTTCAGCCCTCCAGCAACAAATCCTCCCTTCTTCAGAAGCAGTATACTCTCTCCTGTGGAATTTAGGTTTAAAATTTACCATTTAGACTTGTACTTACAAATATTTTAAGAACGATGTATCAACTACTGTAAAGACATACACGGTTCCTCTAAGGCTTCTCAGAAATTGCCTCTGAGTTTGATGAGCACAGGAGGACTATCTGTGCTGACGTTACTAATTGAGTAATTCATGAGTGAAAGTTCCAAGAATTCATGATTGCCAGGACTCTTCAGGTCTCCCCACTCAGGACACACGGAACTGGAGTTATCCAAAGTAAAGATTCAAGATGTATTTTATACATATAATACATACACAATATATATCATATATATTACATATATATACATATGAAAGCTATCTATGTATCCCCATATCAGGAAGATACCTGCAGAAAGGTCAGTAAGGGAACATATCTGCAAACTGTTCTGTAACTATAAGAGGTGACTGAAGAAGAGTTACATTACTACACTGATAGGAATAATCAGAAGGCAGCCCTGTGAATCCATCTGGGTATTTCAATGGCTCAGAAGAATTTTACCCCAAATCTACATTAGGACCCAGCTCTAAGGGACTCTGGAGAGATGATTTTTGCTGAGCTACTGACTTAGGGTCAGAGCCCTGGCCTTGCAAGCATTACAGATGGCTCCATAGAAACATACACAATCCTGATTCACAGAATGGTCCCCAAACCGATATCACTTTAGTATCTTCATTTTATTCCACTTCCATCCCATTCCATTACATTACAGCCAAGGACCCTTAAAGGAACAGGTTAGGAAGGAAACCTAATCATGTCCTTGACTTCCCAGACGTCAGATGTAACCTACACCTTTCTAAGAATATAAAGCAAAGCACTGTTCCAGTACTTATCTAAACTACACAGTTAATTTTGCCTTACTTCATCCCTACCTACAAAGCAGGAAATGATCATGTAACCTGAGAGTAGGCATTCCAGTACATCCACTACAAGGAACCTGCTGAAGTGATGGCAATGATGAGGTGTATTATATTGATTAATCTGAGATGCTATGTCAGAGTAATATAATGCTTGAAACTTTATACTTTGAAATGCAGAAATACAAAACTGCCACCCACAGGCAGCCTCTTCTCAGCCAAGAGACAAGATGCATTTAGCTCAGAGCACGAGAAGGGAAGAGGAGGAGAGGGGTATGCTCACGGTATCCAGCCTATGTATTTACCCAGGCATGAGAGACACATTTTCAATTTGCAATGCACACCACTCATATCCCAGCCCTATCCAAAACACAGGTCATCCAAAATCATTAGAAGGCTGAAAACAGAGAACCATATTCAGCTAATCTCATGAACACATAATGAATTCAAATATGACAAGTACTTCCCTTGTTACTTCATCATGTTTGTCTGTCATTGAAAACATCTTCAGGTCTAGGCTCAGCAGCTATTTGATCTCTAAAGATAACTAAATTACTTCCCTTTGACCACAAAAAGTAGACTATGTTCTTAAATTAGGTGGTCTAATGTACATTATAAAAGGCCGACAGCCAATTTCCTGATGGATAGGCAGGCTCTGTATGAGTAATTTAGACACTGTAAGTCATTGTCTAGTCTAATCTTTCACATCTCTTACCTTGCCCAGTCAAGATGGCTTTGTGCCATTGAAAGCTCTTACTTCCTTGTAATGACACGCCAGAACATGCCAGGTACCACAGCCAGTGGAACAGAAGGGACTCAACAACATTCCCCTACCAATAACTCTGGATTTCTAAAATGATTCTTTGAGGAAAGGACCTGAAAGTAACCTAACAACACCAATCCATGAAAACATACCACCTTTCTCCTGTAGCAGTTGAGAAATATTTAATTTATTGTTGAAATGCAGCGACTACAGAGGGGAAAGATGTGAAAACAGGAAAGACAGGCACATGGCTGAGGGGTAAGAATGTATTACAGACTTCTCTACAGAGTTAACATCTGATTTGATTATCTGAGTGTTGCCTCTAACTTCTGTTCTATCCATACACAGGAAGTTTCCATTTGAGTTTAGTAATGTCTTCAGCAAAAGTGGGTCTTGTCGGAGGAATAGAAAAGGAACAAAGAAATGTTAATTCAAATTAGTACACCTGATTTTTACTATAGTATTTGAATGCTGCCACTTTCAAACAAAAGAGCTCAGAGGTATGTTACAATAGCCAAGAGGCAACTTCAAAGAAGAGATGCTTTTAGACTATTCTGATTTGCTGTGAATTGTGTACTTTAGCTCTAGTCACTCCTTAATTGGGTTGTACTCAAGTCTTATTCCACACTACCTCTTTTAGCCTTTTTTTGTTTGGAGACTGCTTGTTGCCTAAGAGGAGTAGAATTTGACTCCTGATGTTTCAGTCAATCTTGCAGTGAAGAAAAAAAAACAGTAGGTAACTAATGGTGTGACTTCCAGGAGTCTGGGTTTTTTTTAATGCTTTTGAGATGAGAATTAATGGAAGAGGTTGTTTGGTTGTTTTGGTTTTCTTAAACATAGAAGCGTAATTCAAAGCTAAGAGACAAAAAAGATGAAGATGAAATGAAGAAAGGAGGTGGTGGGAAGATACAGCAAAAGTGTCATTTATATATAGCATAAATAGGCTCATTTTTTAACCAGCACTGTTAATTGCAAAGTCCACTATATAAAGAATGCTTCAGCAGTTTAAGTGCTCAAAAAAATGGAGGAACTGACTGCTGGACCTTCCTCAGAAGGATTCAAATTCACAACTCACCCACCTGAGGGGTGTGTTCCAGCCACCCTACAGAACCAGCTGCTTCCCCTTCCCTCCATCACCACCAGAGGTGGGCCACCAGGAAACCAGGATTACAAGAATCATGCTAGAAGGACAAGAAGCAAGGGAAAGCCCAGCTATGAACTGCGCACTCAGTTGTGACAAGGCAGACTTGCGCTCCACACTCTGCTCCTAGGATTTTTTCCACATTTTACAGCAAAGTCTCTGAAGTCAATGGAAAAGTGTCAGTGGGGAAAGGAATGAGCAAATAAGCATCTTTAGAAGTAACCAAGGAAATAGTAATGAGACACTAAGTCACTCCCTTTTCCCAGCTGAATATCTCAACTTCTAAATTACAGGGGTTAGGCTGCTTCTCACTTGCCTCCATTCCAACTACATCCCATTTAAGGCACCTTTCTGGACTCCACCAAGAGACTTGAAATGACAGCAGGAATTGACATCAATTAGGACATCTGTCAAGCAGGCTGAGTACAAGGAGTGTGCCCCTTCTAAAATGACGGGAGATATGTGAAGGTTACCAGGTCAGTATTTTCTCAGATATTTATGGATTAAAAACTGATCCCTGGCCAAGTAAAATGAGATGACAGAGTGTCAAGGACAAGTGTGCCTTGCAAGCTTGCTCTTCTCCTTTTGTTTCAGAGATAAAATCATTCTGAGGTGAATTTATATAACGCAACTGTGGTGAAGTAATTTAGTATCCCAAGAAATGCGAAGTGGCAGAATCTGATCTCAGAAAAGTTTAGCCAAGGAGAGTTAAAGCTAAATTCATCAAGAGAAATCATGAGAGGAAATAAAGAGACACATACAACGATGCAGGTGTGATGAAGAACTGATTGGATAAAGACACCAAAGGAAAGATCAGACTGGGTGAGGATCTACCTGTAAGCTGAGAACCAGTAGTAATAGGAATCATGAACAAGAAAGAGGAGTTTTAACCTGGAGAACTTGTGACAAGCCAATTAAGAAGGGAAAGACCTCAGACTGGAACTTGCAGAGAAACTGAACTGGATTAAGAACCCTGAGAAAGAGACTGGGTAGGTGAAGTTAATGAACTGGGAATAGGGTTGGTGGTAGAGGGAAAGGATGAGAACAAGGAACACACAGGCTCAGGTAAGTATTTTGTATTTTATATATATAAAAATATATAATTGAGCAGGTAAGTATCTGTGCAGCAGGTTCAGCACCCTTCACCTCCAGAACCTGGCATGGAATTTAATATAACAAAATCTGGTGCAGATGAAACTGTAAGGATATCCCAGTTTCCATTCTTGTCTCATCCTCTTAAATTGGTGTTTCTAGACATTGAAGAGAACCACCTGCTATTGCTATCAACAGGTTACTCTGTTAGCTAAGTGGAATGTATTTCTGTATTTGAGCTAAAGATTTTGCCCTACCAACTAATTTTGCATACATTAACCTAATGTCCCAGAATTCAATTTATTTTCATAATTCCAAAGCTAAAGAAGTCACACGAAGACTCACTCCTCCCCACCTTGAACCCTGCATGAAGAGAATATCAATATTAGAGACCCAAGCTTGCAGAAGCATAGAAATGCCTGTGCAACTTTCTATCAGCCCTCAAGTACTATGGAATACATAATGACAGTAATCAATATTTCAGTCTTTAGTAGTTCTACCTTTAATATTTATTCTTCTAGATATTTCTTCCCCCAGCAATCATACTTCATTGCATAGGATCAACTTGAGCTCTTGGTTCAAGTCAGAATTACACAATAGGAAAGGGAATTGCATTAAAGAAAATCTTCAGATTAAGGCACTTGAACAGTGCTTTGTGGAACAGCAATCTATACCAATCCCCATCAGCCATCTTTTTGTGCAATGTCAGTTTTCCAGAGAAGGTCATCAATTTGGGATACTTTAAAAAAAGTATTAAAAACCAAAATAACAAACATCAGTTTCAGTAAGCAAATAATTAATTTTAGGTATTGCAGTCATGCTCAAAGCTCCACCTTGCCTTGCTGAACATGTACGAAAGAAAAACCAGATGCTAAGCTCTCTTGAAAAAGCAGAAGCCCAAAAGCCTGGCTTTACATGGACCATGACTCAACTAAGATTTTAAACAAAAATATTATGAAAAATAAAATAATTTTAAAAAAACAAATCCTTTCACATTTAGCTGTAGAGCATAACTAGACCCCACCCCAAAACGACACCCACCCTTGCCCTAAAACCTTGTCTACTCCTGGTGACTCCTAAAAAGGAGATTACTTGTGATGCTTTAAGATCTTGAAAGATGTGCAACCATGAACTTGCCTAAGGAAAAAAGCTGCCATCAGTCCCTGAAGGAATTTGAAGGTTAGGTTTGAGGCTGTCTAGACAGAAACCAAGCTTGTAATAATCCATTCTTTCTAAATGACACCAACAAACAAACCTCTCCTGCATAGTTTGTTCATAGTCACAGCTTCGTTCCCTGGAATGAGTTGCAGGCAAATAACTGGAGGACAGATGCCAGGCACCAGTAGGAAACTGCTGGGACCATAGTATGCCAGTATATTCCTACATAGCTAGAACTACAACAGTGCTACCTGTTGTACTTTCTGTACAAGTGCCATAAACATAATTCTTCAGGAAAAATTAATAAGAAAATAGCTCAATGTCAGCAAGACACCATGTACCTTAGCAATATTCCTAAGTGGAACAAGAAAATACAGTGAAAGAAGAAACATTTTACCTTCTTGTCTTTCTAATTCTCTTATTGGTTCATTTTGTAGATGATTCTGTTGTGATGATGTCCAATCCATGCTATGCCACAAAACCTGGGACAGAGAAACAAGCCTGCCTGAATAAAATTATTTCTTTTTCCCCACACAGCATTTCACACACACACCACAAAAATATTTTTACATCTATTATGCTATAATTTACTTCTATTAATAACAAAGACATGTAGACATATAAATATCAATATTAAAACCATAAAAGAAACAGAAACAGTAAACTAACTCAACTGTTCTACTTTCAGAGGGAAAAAAAGCAAGAAGGTTTAAAAGAAAAACAAAAAAGAAAAAAAAAGAGCTTTGATAAACAGTTAGAACTTTTATGAAATTTTAAAATTAGAATCAGTTCATATCAGCGTAAGTAGGCTTATAAATGATTGAAAGGAAAAGTAGCATCAAACGTGTGAAAGAGAAGAAAAATTGTACCAAAAAGATCTACTCTTGCTTGAATTATTTGGCTTGGAAGGAAAGGAAACAACCTATTAGTAAAGGTTGCACATAAGAATAAGTAAAAAGCTGGATCTATAGACTGTGTATGTGCACAAAACATGTAGACTTGGGAGAAAAAAGTAATAGAAAAGTATGGCAGGGGACAATACAATTTTCAGCTGTCTGCAGAAAAGCAGAAAAACAACCAATAGTCTCCAATTCTGGATATTTTACAATCAGAAAAACACTGAGTTCACAGGAGAAAAAAAAATCAACTCAGTGCTCTGGTAATTTTTAAAGTTCTTGCACTGTTATATGGAAATTTTACTGATTTTTGCAGGAGGTTACAGGCAGCATACAGATAATAATCCTCAGATGTCTAAACCCCAATAGAGATGCAATTAAATAAGGCAATGTGTGATGGAGTATCTCTATCTAGCAAAAATTAAAAAAAAAAAAAGGGGGGGGGGCAGCGCAGTGGACACAAGCAAAGTAAAAACATATGCTGAATCTCGAGAAAACTTCCTCACAGCGCAAAGCCTTAGGCAGGTTTTCGTCGCAATACTTCAGATGAAAGAGGACAGTACCAAAACAGCCCTGTCTTGTTAGAGGGGCTGCATCATACCCTCTTGACTTCACCTTACAAAGTCACGCAGGTTTAATGTTTGGCTTTAGTACCACAATGCCAGCAGCCATTAACCTATTTGAAGGTGAAAAATAACTTAGGGGGTTTCTACACATCACCATAACTCATAAAATGAAAATACTGCTATTATATTTATGTCCATCTATGCACTCAGCAATAGTAACATCATTACATGGGACACTGTCGTGCTTTAACCCCAGCCAACAACTAAGCCACACACAGCCACTCATTCACCTTCCCCTCACCACAGGGGGAAGGGGGAGAGAATCAGAAGTGTAAAAGTGAGAAAACTTGTGGGTTGAAATAAAGACATTGTAATGAGACAGAAAAGGAAGAAAATCATAATAGTGATAATAAGAGAATTAGAATATACAAAGCAAGTGATGCACAATGCAATTGCTCACCACTTGCTGACTGATGCCCAGCCAGCTTTCCCCCACAGTTTATAACCTGAGCATGACATCGTATGGTACAGAATATCCCTTCAGCCCGTTTGGGTCAGCTGTCCTGGCTGTGTTCCCTCCCAACTTCTTGTGTTCCTCCAGCCTTCCCACTGGCAGGGCATGAGAAGCTGACATGTCCTTGACTTACTATAAACACTACTTAGCAACAACTAAAAACATCAGCATGCTATCAATATTATTCTCATACTAAACCCAAACCACAGCACTGTACTAGCTACTAGGAAGAAAATTAACTCTATCCCCGCTGAAACTAGGACAGTATCCACCCCTTATTCTGTATCATTTATGACATGTCCAGGTGTTGCAGTTTAATCCTGGCCAGCAATCAAGCACCACACAGCTGCTCACGCATCTCCCCCACAGTGGGATGGGGGAGAGGACTGGAAAAGTAAAAAGTGAGGAAGCTTGTGGATTGAGATAAAGACAGTTTAATAGGTAAAGCAAAAGCCGTGCACGCAAGCAAAGCAAAACAAGGAATTCATTCACCACCTCCCACTGGCAGGCAGGTGTTCAGCCATCCCCAGGAAAGCCGGGCTCCATCACGTATAAAAGTTACTTGGGAAGACAAATGCCATAATGCCAAATGTCTTCATTGTCGTCATTCCTTCTTCTTCCCTCAGTTTATATACTCATCATGATGTCATATGGTACGGAATATCCCTTTGGCTAGTTCAGGTCACCTGTCCTGGCTGTGTCCCCTCCCAATGTCCCATGCCCCTCCAAGTCCTCTCGCTGGCAGGGGCTGAGAAACTGAAAAGTCCTTGACTTGGTATAAACATCACCCAGCAACAGCTAAAAACATCAGTGTGCCATCAGCATTGTTCTCACACCAAATCCAAAACACAGCACTGCACCAGCTAATAAAAAAATTAACTTTGTCCCCGCCAAAACCAGGACACCAGGTCCCACACTTTCCAATACATCCCATCCAATCACCATCATCTTTCCTGTCTTTTGATATATTAACACAGATATCATTCCCTTAGCCTACAGGCCCCTCCTCTGAAATGTTCATTGGGTTAATTTAATCCATGACTTTGGGCTCCATCTGTTATGTTAGTTCTTCAGGGCAGGAGAGACTGTGTGTGGTGTTGGATTGTTGCATGCTGAAGCCAGTTCTTGTTCCATCACCATGCTGCTTATCTGGTTCTATCATCAAAATTCATTCTTCATTAATCTGGGTAAGTATAATATCATTTGTATGGCTTATAGCAACAATAGTAGTGATGACATACAGTATTATATAGCAGTTAACATCATATGATTCAAATCATTGGCTAGTCTCACCCCGAATCAAATCTTGGGGTGCACATCAGACCGCCCCATCCTCCTGCACTACCCACCAGGTGCACCCAGGTCCTTGAGCAAAAGCAGTCACGTGAATGGATTTGCCTTTGCCTGAGGCAGGAATAACCCAGCCTGTCTCCCCCAGCGTGTTCTTTATGTGCACTACAGGGACTTTATCCCCTTCTACAGTAGTAAAAGTTTTGATTGGGCAGGGCCAGCTCCACTGGCAGATCCCCTGGTATTGACTGACCAGGCGGTTTTGCTGAATGTGTATCCCAGTGTTTGAAAGTCCCACCACCCGTCGCTCTCAGAGCAGTCTTTCACAGTCCGTTGTGCCGTTTGATTTTCCCGGAGGCCGGTGCACAGGGGATGTGATACACCCACCCAGTGTCACGCTGTTGGGCCCGGGTGTCTATGAGGGTGTTTTGGAAATGAGTCCTGTTGTCTGACTCAACTCCTTCTGGGGTGCCATGTCCCTGTAAGACTTGTTTTTCAAGGGCCAGGGTAGTGTTTCAGGTGGTGGCATGAGGCACAGGGTCTGTTTGCAGCCACCACATGGTTGTTTCCATCATGTTAAGCACATGGCGCTTGCCTTGGTGCGTCTGTGCGAGTGGGATACAACCAGGCTGCCAGGCCTCCCCGTGATCATACCTCAGCCATCAACCTCCATACCAGAGTCCTTAACTGCTTGGCTTTGTTGATTGCGGCACGTTTCACATTCATGGATAACCTGTGCTACATTGTCCATGGTCAGTGGCCTGCCTCGGGTACGTCAGCACCTACATGACCTACTTTTACAGCCAGGTTCTGTGGGAGAGGATAGAGAATGTCTGAAGAGAGATGTGTGAGGAGTATGGAGAACATCTGACCATTATTGACAGGAGGTAAGAGAGAGGAGGATGGAGAATGTCTGACCTGGCAGGACATAAGAGCACAGCTGGGTATTGTGAAGGAGAGTAAGAAAGACAAACATAGTTATCTAGTAGCAAATAGGTGTCTGCATGCTTGTAGTGATATATAACTATGTAACTGGATGAATGGTTTCTGCCCGGAGCCTGGTGGTACATACAGCTGGAATGTCTATCCAGGCTCAGAGATATAAATACAAGCTTCTCTGTACAATAAAGCGTCTCTGGTTGCACCACAACCAGAGTCCATGCCTTCATACGTCACAAGGTTCTCTACCTGAGCAGCAGGATCCTGCCACAATGTGGCAGCCCAGATGGGTTTGCCTCTGCGCTGCTGGTGGCTCTGCTTCCATCACTGCAACCACCCCCACAGGGCATTTACCACCATCTACGAGTCAGTGCAGACACAGAGCACTGGCCACGTTTCTCATCCAGCAATGTCTAAAGCAAGCTGAATGGCTTTCACCTCTGCAAACTAACTTGATTCACCACCTTCTTCAGCAGGTCATATACGACTCCATACAGCCACCTTTCACCTCTGATGCTTTCCCACAATATGACAAGGCCCATCAGAGAACAGGGCATGTTGCTTCTCATTTTCTGGTAGTTCATTATACAGTGGGGTCTCTTCAGCACATATGACCTCCTCCTCTGGTGCTATTCCAAAATCTTTGCCTTCTGGCCCGTCCATTATCACTTCAAAGATTCCTGGGTGACTGGGGTTTCCTATTCAAGCCTGTTGTGTGATCAGTGTGACCCAGTTACTCCATGTACCATCAGCTGCATGATGTGTAGAGGGGACTGTCCCAGCTCTTTGAACATCCAGCCCAGCACCAGCTGTCGGGGTGCCAGGAGGAGCTGGGCTTCAGTACCAACCACATGTGAAAGCAGCTCAAACCCCTTCTTATGCTGACAGTATGTTTTCCAGCACAGCAGGCCTCGGGTCCTCTGTATCCCTAAATCCCAGCCCCCGAGCGTCAACCTTGAGTCTCCCCTGGTGCTTTCTGCCAGAGGCTCGGCTGGTGCAGTATCGCCGCTGGTGCACTGCTGTGGCAGTGACTGCCACCTGATGTTCTTTGACCCTCAGCAACCCCACAACAGAAGGGTCCTCCCCAGAGACTGGGCAAGGTAGGCAGCTGTTTAATTCCCCCTGTCTCCAAGGCAGCTATACCAAAAGCCACCGGTACCCTCGTGGGTCCTTGAAATACCCTCTCCTGAGGCAGCCCGTGCCAAGGATGCGCAGAGCCTCTGGGCCAGTCACAACGGGGAGCTTTTGCCAGTCGTTCCCAGTCAGGCTTATTTCCGCCTCCAATACAGTTAGCTGTCGGGATCCCCCCATCACTCTAGAAATACAGATGGGGTTTGATGGCATTAGGGCACACTGTGCGCCCGTGCCCACTAAAGCCTTATACTCCTGTGGGAGTATAAATAAAGAAACAGACAAGTAAAAGTGAGAAAATTCATGGGTTGAGACAGAGACAGTTTAATGGGAAAGAAAAGGAAAAAAATAATAGTAATGATAATAATGATAAAAGAGTTAGAATATACAAAACAAACAAGGCACAATGCAATTGCTCACCACTTACTGACGGATGCCCAGCCAGTCCCCGAGCAGCAACCCCCAGCCAGCTTTCCCCCCCAGTTTATATGCTAAGCACGATGCCATACGGTTTGGAGTATCCCCTTCGCCAGTTGGGGCCAGCTGTCCTGGCTGCGTCCCCTCCCAACTCCTTGTGCCCCTCCAGCCTCCTCATGGGCAGGGCACGAGAAGCTGAAAAGTCATTTACTTAGTGTAAACACTGCTTGGCAACCACTGAAAACGTCAGTGTGTTATCAACATTATTCTCATCCTAAATGCAAAATATAGCACTGTAGCAGCTAGTAGGAAGAAAATCAACTCTATCCCAGCCAAAACTAGGACAGGCACAGAAAAGAAATTCAACGGGATTCAAAGTCTTCGTAAGCATCTTCAGAATAACAAGTATAATTAGAAACTACTGGGACAGTAAGCAGTAAATGTCACAAACCCCCATCTGCTTGTCATCTACCTCAGAAGTATATAAAAAGACAATTTTTCTTCCCATTAGAAGATAAAAATAACAGGTTAATAATCATTCCCTTTGCATTCCAAAGCACAAGCAACATTGCACTATAAAATCATCCTGTAAGGGAAAACCTTTGTGTTTTGTGATCCTGTACTTCTGTTTTTTTCCATTCTAAAAATATCCTTTGAGGTATACTGAGCTACACAACAACCTGCCTGACTTTAACATACAAATTCAGGAGTACTACAAGCAACTACACAGCGCACAACAGCTCAGTTGCCCAGTAATGCTGTTTAAAGTAAATGATAAAGCAATTTAGAGTAAAAGACACAGACAAGTGGAACAGCACTGGCACCCACTGCATTTCAGCCAACATTACCCGAATCTCTTGCAGCTTTCCAAAGACTGAACTCCAACAGAAAAGTCCTTATCTGCCCCGTCTATTCTCTCCCAGGCAGAATTGTGCTCTGTAGCATGTCACACACTGACAATATCCCCACACCAGCAGCAGTAATAAATCTCGACAGCTGCAGCATGAACATGAAGTGGGCACCACACACTTACGTAAGGGAGCAGATTTTGTAACAGCCGTAGGCACCACCCAGTCAAGGGCACTCCAACCTGCCACATAACCAACTTTTGAGTACTTTTTACAAGAATAAGGTAGTGACAGAGTGCTAGTAACCACTCACTGTTACTAAAACATAACTGAAGAGCAAAACCCCATCCGTCAAAGGGGTCTTCCAAGCACAGAGGGCAAATTACAAAGGGACAGGGATGCATCTGTGGCACGGCTATATAAACGTGTGCGCACATTGGAATGCGGAACTGTAACAAGCTACCTAACACCCAAAATCCTACCTCACTTTACCCCATGAGACAGCTGTCAACGTGCATAAATACACAATTCTTCTCTTTTGTATATACAAGATGCACATTCGCCCAACAGATTGCAAACACTCACTGCATGGGAACAAATACAGGTATCTCCAAGACTTCTCTTATTTAGACTATAACCAATCCAGGACAGGAACTGCCTCTTAAAACAGCTTTTAGCAAAATTAAACTTCAACTGGGGTTTCTAGGCGCCACTCAAAAATAATAACTATTGTACAAAAATACTAATCAAGCCCTGCAGAGAACTGAAGGTCTCTCTACTTTCCTACACTTGGCAGAAAAAATTAACAGGAGCTTTTCTACGTTTACCAGCTGTCAAACAAATCACCACGACCCATCCACACTTTTAAAGCAAAAATCAGTGATTTGCAAAAAGCTGCTGTAAACTGTCTACACTGAGAATTTGCTTAAAATATTATAATCTTTTACAAGAGTAATATCAAAAGGGATCTGTTTTGCCTAGTAAACACCATACATGAAGTATTAGACTGTCTGCAGCTCTAAAGGCCAAATCCCACCCAGTTCACCTCAGCCCTTCATCCTTTTAGGGGAGGCTAATGTTTCATATGAAACTTCATTGTACGGACCTGGCCTTTCAAAGAATGAAACGATGAGAAATGAAGTAGAAATATCAAATGAGAAGACAAAGAAAAGCAAGGAGGACTGAAATGTACTGCAAAAACACAAGTAAAACCGGCAGCATTCAGTGCTTTTCTACCTCAGTCCACAGGAGCGAGAAATAGATCCTACAACCATTCAGAGACAAGTGAGATGGGGAGAATTCTGAGCCTAAAACATGGTTTCTCTCACAAATTAACCTGACATAAGTGCTGCAACCAGTGGATACCCCTGATCATCACTTCTGCAAAGAAATTCTGGCTTTGGACATGGTCATGTAACTACAAATCTAGAAGCATGACAACACTCAAACAATTATTGCACATCAGATTATGTAAGGAATTACTGTACTGCATGATTTCCCATGAGATTTTATGAGGGCTTACACTGTCTCACGATGTAAATAACATTACTTTCAGCACAAAACTTTCAAGACATGCCGAGTGAAGGGAATGAGGAAATCGGGATAAAAAACCTAAATGAACTCACTTTCATTCTCGCAACACCTAGAAATAATCGAAGTAGTTTTCACGATTTCATTTAATGCCAAGGTTAAGGAAGCAACAGATCGCATGTGATTTTAACAGCTCTTTCACCTCAGAACGCAAACAAGCGGACATCACATTTTAGCTCAGTTTTAAAATCTCAAACCCGAAAACTTGTATCAAGTCCAATCTAGGTCTTTAACTATTTTTTCATTGTTTAAAATGCCTCCTATTTAAGTTCTGGACAAAAAATGCATGACATATTATAGGGATAACTTATTATTTTATTATCTGAAATTCATTAGAATATTTACAAAGCTTAAGTCATAAAATCCACACGCACAGTGTCTCTCTTTTTTAAGGCTTTTCTTTAAGGCTTTTTCTTTTTAATTCCTCTCTTACTCCGTGATTTCTTTTTTCTGCCCTCAAACACAGGTTTGGCAGTCACCATGACTATCTTTCCCAGTTCTTCATCCTCACTACTTGAGCTACTGCACCCCTTTCTCTCTTTATGGTCTGCCATCTCCACTGCAGAGACATTTTTCCTCCTTTTGCTCTTGCCTAGATCTCTGCTTTCCGATTCCTCTACTGAGGAGTCACTAGAAGTTTCTGAAAGCTGCAAATTCCCAATAAAACCACCTCCACATAAACGTTCTTTTCTGGAATCTGAGTGTTTTCTTCTCTTTCCACTTTGGACTTCCGTTGCCACGGCTTGATGATTTGTGCAGCCTGCAGTACCTCCCCCCTTCCCTTCCCCATGCTGTTTAATTTCCATCTCCGTAACAGCAGCAGCCTTCCGAATTTCATCATCTGCTTCTTTTTCCTTTCTCTTCAGACAAGTCACAGCTCTGCGCAACCTCTGACTTTTAATAGCTAGTTTTTCGTGCTGGGCCAGTCTGAAGAATGAATCAATTCGAAGCTGAGTCTATCAGAAATAAAACAGAGAAATACCTTTGGATGTTTTGTGATGGAAATGCAGTTGTTTTCTCAGCTATACCATAAAGCATCCCAAATTAAAGCACGACAAAGAACTAATGGAATTAATATGCATGCAAATAGATATGAACAATAAGATGCATTATTATAGTAATACCCACGCTTTATTATAAATTACACAAGCACCTTTAAAGAAACTAATAAGCAAACCCCAGTGAAATTGTATAAGTATTATGCTGATGATGATTAGACTTGGTTGCTATTTTCAACCCTAATACAGTCAGTCTCTGTAGTGCTCTTAAGTATGTCCTTACAAACACATATTTAGCTTCAAGCTGTTAAAACAACAGAATGTTTACTAAGCAAGTGTCACAAGTGCACTTTACATTTGCATATGCTAGTGCAACAAAATGCGGTTATTTGAAACAAGTTCATTGTAACATGTGCTGCTACAGTATAGATTTAAGAGCAGAACTAGAAGTAGTCACACATGCTGGGCCTTTGTTACTCAATCACAGCTAGGTTTGCTGTAATAGACTAAGCTAGCTCTCTATATTATCCTTAAAATTACCTAAACCAGACAGATGCTTCCAAAGGATGTTCCAGTCCACCTGAAAGTATATGGATTTAACTATGGGTTTTGGTACCTTTCACTCATTTGAGTGATAGGGAGAACCTAGAACAGTGGTTTAGACTACATGCCTACCTTGCTTATGGCAAAAGAAGAAAAGAATCTGACCTCAGGTAATCAATTTTACAACTGACTTTCACAGTATCACAGCATAACCTATGATTCACTTTTAAGTTTTATTAAAGTTGACAGAACATTTATTTGGAAATTAAGAGTAATAGTATCATTGGACACTTGCTCAACAATTCAGTGTGCACTCTTCCTCAAAGGATGTAGATGGTACTAAATGGTCAGTCTCACTCCACCAAAATCTCAGGGTCATTTTTATAAATAATTTCTAGAGACAGCACGCTGCCTTTTAAAAGTACTAAAGGTGCTTGAGGTACCTGTAGTTTCATGTACACCCAGAACAAACAGCAATCTGGACTTAAGATAGGTGCTTGAAAGGTAACAAATTTGAAAACAACAATTAAAATTATGTAGTGCCTCACAGCAAACCCAAATCATAAAAAAAAAGAAGTCTAGAGAAGTTTAACAACTTTAAAAAAATATATAAAGATCAAAAAATATGGCCAAACCCCAGTTTCTCAGAAATGTACTTCAGATTAAAGCCTTGCTCTTCATTTTAAGATGCTGCTCTCTAAATCTTCCAGTTACCCTTAAGCTATACATAGTTTTATACTTTACCTGCTGCAAGTTCAGCTGTTTGATCACAGGCAACAGGATTTCATCTATCTTTGTCCTAGTCCAGCCAAAGTGATCCTGACAGAATGTACAGAAAGTTAAGGAACTTTACAAAACAGCTATTACTAGTATTTTGTAAACATATAAAATGAAAATTACTCAAACCAACCCATGTCTGGAGGAAAGTTGCCCTACTCCACAGCTTTTTCTGCTACAAAACCAGAGAAAATACTCTAAGTTGTTAGAGCTGACTTATGTAGTTCCAGTATTACACTACATGTCTCAATCACGCTGTTACATTTCTAATACAGAATTTTCTCTAATATCAACATTTCCAAAAGAGTGTCTTCCAAGACAGAACTTGTTTTGGCTATACAATACTGCTATAAATCAAAATACTTATAAATAAACCTTATTCTTGCACTTGTATGCACTGGAAGCTTCATTTACTGTTTAAAACACTATTAGCTCTGCACGCATTGTCATCTACTTTTCAACAATTTGCTGCAGCTCGAGCTGCAACACATGCAAGAAACAGACATTATGGCAAGAAATGCAGTGAATAACTAGGCATAAATTGCAGACTGAATCATCATTTCTAATAAAGTTTTGAAACTTATTTGTGAAAGACTGTAAACATACATCAGGAGCATGCAGACAATCCCACTCTAAGTCTAGAAACAGGCACAGCACAGTTACAGAAGCATATCGCAACAAACTAGGCAGTCCAGCTATGAGATTCTCTTTGCACGCAAAGTGAAGCAGCCCATTCTGTCAGGAGGACAGAGCAGCCCCGAGTGCCACACATGCATGGCTGCATTCCCTTCCATTCCAGAGCTGATGTCATTGTAGGAAAGCGCATACAGACGAGCCCGGGGGTCCCTCACACCAACGAGATGTTAAGAACTTGACACTCCATTACTGACTCACTAACAAGGCTTATGAACTTTAATCCCAGTACTTCTAGCTAACAAGTCCTGCCACATAGTAAAAGGATATTCTCTGATCTGCTCTATATCAGGCTTCCCCCAGGTGAATGAACCCTTTGTCTCATCCACTACAGGCTTCAGGTATGCTTCTGCCACTGCTGGATTTGGGAAACCTGAAGAAAGTTGCAGGTCCCGCAGTTTCTTCTTGACTTTGGTATCACGTGGATTAGGTCTCAATTTCTTATTCTTTTGGGCCTCATTCCACCACTCACTGAAAAACATCGAGGAAAGCATTCATTTGCCTCCATAAAATATGACTTGGAATATCAAGAGCCACCATGCTAATTTCAATAGCCTTAGCCTCCCTACTCCGGTTACTACATGAAACAAGGTGGGAAACTTCCAAATAAAAAATGGCCAAACGGACATACAACCTGAAAGTAGAAAAGACAAAACATACACAGTAAATGTAGCAATTGTAAGCCACAGTAGCAAGCATCACATGGATTCCCCATAAACCACTAAACAGAAGGCCCTAAATTCAGCCTCACTTAGGGAGGATGTTCCATACATAATGATAATTTTGGGGTGGTTTTTTTTGGTGTGCAAGAAAGAAAAAATAAAAAAATAAATAATAAAAAAAGAATTCTAACCATCCTTGCCATTGCCAATAGAACTGGCTTGGCCCTCTTCAAATCTTGTAATCTTGTTCTTCTCCACAGTCTGCTTGTCTGTCTCTTTCCAGATCACCCATTCCTCACTGTCTCTTTTCTATATGAGCAAGCTACAGTACCTTCTCACAAACTCAGGCAGAATACACCTCCACTCACTATTGATTCAGCTCTGCATTGAACTCAGAGGCAGTCACACAGTTCTACAGCTGTTCTGTTGTCTTCATTAGTCTCACTGCAATTGCTGTATCAACATGTCACCTTATCTACCTGCCATTTCAAATAGTGATATAATGGACTCATGTTATTTTACAGTTAACTTAGCCTCCTTAATGATATGCAATGATGATCACAGGATCATATGTTTTGTTGTACGCTTAAGCAGCATAAAAATAACATTCATATTATGGAGAGACAAAAAAGCAAAATACGATGAAGAATACCTGAATTTTAAGAGAGGTTCCAAGCCATGTCCAGGAAACTCATTTAAAATCTCCATTGCTGTCACAAAGCCAACATTTGGGATACCCTCAGTGTAGTCACTTCCAAGCAAGTATGCCAAATTAATTAGCTTGCTTCGATCCAACCCTGTAAAAGAAAGAGCATAAACCAAACAAACCCAGTAGATTCAGCATCTCTTACAAATTAAAAAATACATTATCTGAAAGGCAAAAAAAAAAAGGAACACAAAAGCATTAACTCTGTAAAATTACATTTAATTCAACATCAGAATTTGCTACATTGTATTTTGGAGCAGTGACAAAATGCTACTGCTAGCTCAAGCACTAACTTGCAAATGCATCTTGCCAAAACTAAAACTTTACAATGTTAAGACCATGGGAAATTCTGGGTTTCTAAAAGATCAGATCTCCAGTTACTGTCCTGTTCTCATCTAATGCTGATTTGAATTTAATAACCCCTGAACCAGAAATAGAAGCACTCAGTTTGAATTCTAGTCCACAATATCAATGTCTCTGCTGCTTAAAAGCGTTCCCAAACTGGAAGCCTTTTGCTCTGTGCTAGTGCAGTTGCTAAGTAGACCGAAAGAGCCTGTGAAACAGCCAGAAAGGAGGAAGAATTCAGCTGACCACTTCCACTTGGCATGAGCCAACCAGACTGATTTCCACTGACTAGCTTCAGGAGCTTAGATTTTTTTAAAAAAAATAATAAAATAAATAAAATAAAAAAAAAAAATCAGTGGACACAAGGAGGGACATGTGTCTAGGCACACAAAGCAAGACTATCAGGGGAAAAACAAAACAGACCAAAAACAAACCAACCCACCCACAAAACTTTTACAGAGCATACATATTTTATATATGCCAGATCCTCTTCTAATAAATTATGTGTCAGCATGTCCAAAAATTAACTTTCATTTCCAGAAGACTATACCTGGTGACATCAGAATATAATTTCTTCCACCATGTCAGAAAATTCATGCTGACATTTACCCAGAAACGGGTACCACAGTTCATAGCTCCAGCCTTGATCACCACACTAACTCAGTGTATTAATTGCAGGTGTCTGCAAATTTAGAGGGGTTGTCTGGCAATAAAATCAGCAACCCAACTGCACGTCTTTAGAGACTCTCCAATGAAAAGGCACTGTAATAACAGACACACAAAATTCTGCAGAAAATACAACTTTAAAAAGATACACAGCAGTGCCGTCTTAGCAAAGGCTGTATTTAACAAATCAATACCCAAGGCTTACCTAGCTGGTTTTGAAAATCAACATACTGATAATATTCCACATATTTGTTTTGACTGAAGAAATTTTTATAAACATGTCGTGCACCAAATAACCAAACATCACTATCGTCAGTGATTGTCCCAGAGGTCTGATCAGTAAGGTCCAATACAGCACACTGTGCCTCTGCCTCCATTGGAGCTTCAATATACGGAATACCAAACAGACGGAGAAGCTCCTGTAGGATACAGAGAAGACAGTTAACATTTCAACAAAAGAATAAACTTCTATTATACTTTTGCTTGACTCAGAACTGCTAGATTAACACTTGGGAGGTACTTAATATTCCACAGCAAATCTTAACTGCTACTAAAAAGTGCCAAGCACAGTTAAGTAAAGGGGGAGATCCACTTACTCCTCTCAGGCAGACAGTACCACATAAGTCAGGCACCACATGATCACACTATTACTATGCAGGCTGAGAATCTGCTGTCTTAATTACACAAGCATACTGAAGTATTGTGCTTTCTATAACATGAAGAAAAGTTAATGCGTTACATTTATGTGGGCTCCACGAAAGAAAGATGTAGGTTAAATAAAAAATTAAATAAAAAAACAGTCAATCAGTCATCACCTTAGCTCAGAGAGTAATATGAAAGCATATGAGAAACATTTGTATCAAGCAGGAAACAGTGGTCAGACTAATCACCCTTTGGATAGTGTTTTCACATACATGTATTTCGACACATTTTACACAATTTGCTTTTATGCAATAGATTTTTTAGCATCAGTTAAATATCTCACACACACTAGGTTTACAGGCTTGTGTTAGTAACACAATTCTGGATTACAGCACCTCCAGAAATTATGCTTTGCATTTACTCTCCTGCTCCCAAGTTGGATGTAATAATCACTGCAAAAGTTAAGGTGTAAAATTTATTAAATATGTATTTGATATGCATTCATGTATCTGCACATACACACATCTCTTTCTCACTGCAGCTGGTTTTTGTACCCTAAGAAAGTCAGTCTCAAGACTTAAACTTTTACTGTAATAAAGAGAAAAAGCACAAGGTCAAAGACTAACAATTACAAAGGTGTATCTACCATTATATGACATGTAATATTACAAAAGCACAATCTACTGGCCTTTAAAAAAAAAAAAAAATCATGTCAAGATATAATATGAGCAAATGTTTAACAAAGGAAACAAAAATTTTAATCATTTAAAGATTATCTAAATTAGCCCTTTTATGCAAATAAACTAAAAACACATATATATTTCCTCAGAATTAACGTTAGCATCTATGATGTAATAAACTATTCTAACACCAGTCCACTACATTATGGATATGTTAACCTCAAGACATTGTATTGCAAGTAGTCCCTGCACTAGACTGCATTAACCCTTAAATACTAATACTGAAACATAAGTTACAGGCTTACACAGGTGTTACTGGTGAGATTCTTTACAACCAGTTACCCAGAGAATAAATCTGGACTACCATATGGATTTCCTGTAAGCTTTTAATCCTTAGGAGAAATCACAATTTACCTAACACCAAGATTACACCAATTTCATATTGCTGAATGAACAACAAGATGTTAAGAAGTTACAATTTGCACCCTTCACAGCAACAGGCAAGGATCAAACCGGCCCAACCTTAAAAAGTCGGTGCTTTAAAAAATGTTGATCTATTCATAATTTTATTACTGTTTTATAATGTTATAACAGTTATCTAAAATTGTTGGAATTCAAGATTATCTAAATACTTTCAATATTTTAAATCAAGCAGACCAAACAGAACAAGCTCCTTCAAGGAAAAAAGGTGACCCATAGTTCAGCAAAATTACTAACAGCTTTTGAGAAAATGTTTGACTGGGGTGGAGGGCAGGACCACATCATGCTGTATCAAATCAAAATACTTCAACAAATACTACCTGGCTTTCCAAGAACATCTGTCCTGTTACAGAAGCCGCAACACGCTCCTGCTGCTGTTTTTGAGCCTGAAGCATGTTCTGCTCAGCAGAGAGGTCATTTTCTAATTCTTCTAGTTCTTCCTGAAAGATGAGACTTTCATTATTTCAACAATTCAGGTATACTTACTTAAGTAAAGCACGAAGTTCCCTACTATAATTATTCTAGTAGCATATGCTCTGTTAATTCACGCTTGAAAGTGTTGTAGTTTCTCTAATGCAGTAAATTATAAGACCAGAGATAGCTCTGCTCATCAGAGTGCTAAAACCTTAAAGTTTCCTCCAGATTTCAGAGCAATTATGGTTAACCATCATCTTTAAAGAAAAAAAAAGTTCCCACAGAATTAGATACATATACGAGAAAGCAATGAAACAGTAGGAAGCTGTCCAATAGTTTTCCTTAAAAACTACTTCAAACCAAATAAGGAGTTACCAAATTGATGTCTTGCCACTCATCCCCTGCATCTTTACCATCATCTTCTCTTTCAACGTTCTGACTGCTGGCGAACTGTACTTCATCAGACTCCTTCAGCAAGTCCTGAGTGACAGTATTGTGGTGCCCTGTCTCCCCTTCTGGAAGAACTGTTTCATCACCCAGTTTTTCATCGCATTCAGTAGCAAACTCAGCCTTATTACTGATTTCAGTAACCACTTCAATAAAGCTTCCTATTAAAGGAAAATAAAAGATTTCAACTTCCTGCTGCTTGTTTAAAACTAAGTATTTGTACATGGCTTTAACTTGGGCATTAGTTTTTGGGTTTTTTTACTGTATGCAGTAAATGGATATAAGGATTGCGAAATTACAGAAACCAAGTGGTTAACCATTAATACACTAGTTAAGTTCAATGTATACAACAGCATGCTTTCCTGATTCTCTGTATTGTACAGTCAGCTTTCAATGATAAATCATAACACACTAAGGGGAAAATCATAGCTCAGATTTTTCTTCCCACCTCCTACTTATGTAGGAATCGATGTATTTTAAAGCATTTCTTACTAGGAGAAAAGCTTAACTTCAAATGACTACATAAACAATAAGGTCTTATTTTCTTATCTTTTTACACAACTAAAAAGCACATACCATCAGAATCACTGTCTTCAGACTCTGATATCCGTTCTCTTTCCTCCTCAGGACCTTTTGCTTCTGGAAAAGATCTAATATCCTTTTGTACCTCAGATGCATTCTCTTCTGTTTGCGAAATTACTTCCTCTATATTTTCAGAAATTGTCAAGTTTTCCTCATTTTTAGAAAGGTCTGCTGTTTCAGCACAAATCAAAGTCTGTATACAAGTTTGTACAGGGGAACAGCTTGGCTTCTCCATGCACAAATTTATATCCTTATCTCTCAAAGAATTTAAGCCCATTTTGGAATCATTTTCTTCTTTGTCTACATCTTCTTTGCCTTTTCTAGTATAGTCAACACAAGAATAATTTCCAGCTCTAGATATACTGGTGTCCTTGGGTGTAATATGATTTCTTTCCAACTCCTGACTCTTTTGTTCACATTCAGTGTCTTGCATAATAACTTGGTTTGATGAATGAATTGTAAATGTAGGTATTTTTTTTCCCTCCTTATCTTCAGGAAACTGATCTTCTTCATCTGAGCTACTAAGCAGAAAATCCTTTAAGTCTGATCTTTCTGGTAGCACTCCACCAGTTTTAACAGTAACAACTTCCTCTCTTCTACCATCATCACTCAGAGCTTGCTGAATTGCCCGTAGTGTTCTTGGAGACACACTGCCTTCCTCTGTTATAGACTGGTACATGTTCAATCGTCCTGTATTTTCACCTCCCAGTTCTTCTTCTGAGCTGCTTTCTACCATAGCTGCCTGGATAGCAAGCAAAGTTCGAGGAGAGGGCGGTGCTGTCACCACCTTGTTATCTTTCTCTGTCTGCAACTTGTCAGATGTAACTAGCTTTGTATTAGCAGGAGCTTCATTGACTTTATTCAATTTAGTAAATTCAAGCATTTCTGATGAGGGTCCTGCAGTAGTTTCGAAGTCTCTAGTTGTAGATTCTCTTGCCTGAATACCTGAAAGAAAGTTTTTTGTTGATTTTTTCTTTATTAAGTAAAAAGCTGCTTCATACTACCATTCCATTTTACATAAGGAACATCGTTACATAAATATTAATAAACCAGTTTTGTACATGTTTACAGATCACAGTTAATTATGCCTAACAGTAACACACATCATGCAAAGTATTGGCTACATGCACCTGTAAACAATATTCAAGTTTTTCTTAAAACTGACAGCTGCAGACTGCATATGTCATATAAGAGGTTTTAAAAAATTCAAACCTGACATACCCTTTATTAGGATATAGTGAGAAGTATCTTCAGAGACTACCCTCCTAGATTCCACTTCTTTCACAAAACCACCTTCATTTTCATATTGTGTTTGGATTTCACCCGAGTGCTGTTGATTCAATTCTTTTTGTACATTTTCTATGCACCGATTGAGGTTGCTTTTCCTAAGCAAACCCCTAAGCTGGTACTGGGAAAAGTCATTGGACTCCTTGAAAAAAAAAAAACAACAACAAAACAAACAAACAAAAAACACCTAACAAAAACCAAAACAAAAACACCAAGACATCTTAAAGAAAATGCCACTAGCTGCATCTTTTAAGCAAGTTCATTAACCCTTTTCTGAAAAGCCTTTTAAGAATTTCCTTTAGCAGGTAACATACGCCTTACTGACTGTTGCTCTCCCAAGCAACAGCAACACTAGCTCAGTAACACTCAACAATTCTAAAAGCTACCATTAAGTAGTTCTGAATGCTGGCTAAAACACAACGAGATCTTAATTGTAAGACCAACAAAACTTAGCTGGCTAACAGAGCTGGTCCCCATCTTAAAAACAATGCAATTATAACAGAACCCACATGTGGATGGTTTTACGATGACGGTTCTCAGCTTGCAACTGGGCACAAGCTATCATTTGATCTGACATATATAGCACTTTCAAAAATCAAACTATGCTCTGAAAAGCTGTTGTTGAAGTGGTACTATAGGATCCCCCATTTGTCTCTGAATGGCTTTAGCAGCACATCTGTCTAAGTTACAACAGCCGTTTCCCAGCTGCCAGCTCCCCTAACAACCTGAGGGTTTGGAATCCAATCTGCATTCATTCTGCCTGGCTGATCCACACCAGCAGTATGCTCCTGCAATTGAAATCTGGGGTGTAAGACAAACGAAGCATGATCATGGCATGATTTTTCCCAGCCTGAATTAGCTCTCCCAAATTTAGTGGAAATCAAGAGATAGGGCTCTGAACAGACACACAGGAAGGCTCAGTTAAGAGTTATCTCATTGGTCTTTTTTCCCCTCAGTGTAACATCTCTTATTAAATAGGCCTGGGGATAAAGCTTTCCAGATGTAATAGCCTTACATAGTCTCCATCTGCATGAAAGGCAATAGCTCCCTTCTGATGGCTTGAAAACTATTTTAAATATTACCTCTGGCATTGCTTCAAATAATGTTCTATTGCGCTTTGTAAGTTCCTCCATATGAGTCAAGATCTCATGTTTTACTTCTGGAGGCAGTTTTTTGAAATCTTCGGATTCAATATCTACAGAATAAGGATTTTCACATAACTCTTCCTATAAAAAATGGAAAGCAACATAAATACCTATTTTATATTACAGCACAGAAAGAACAATAAAATATTTAGAGCATCACTCCAAACAACAACCAAAAAACCACAAAATCTTTGTTGCTACTTCCTATACTGTGAAGAAAACAGTTAAGAGGTAACTACTACTTAATAAAATAAAGTACATAATTAATATACACTTTACAGAGAAACTTGGTTTTACTCTTTTTACAAGAAGATAAATCACAGAAGCAGGTCCTATAACCTCAGCCTCAGCTATTTCTGATGTTATCCCTCCAAAGAGGTTCTCCTTCTGAATGTGAACTAATTCAAGGACAAACACTATTTCCAAGAGTTTTTTCTTCCCCGCCCCCCCTTTTTACTCTGATGAAAGCAGACATAATTCTATTATTAATTTTGCTACCTTCTTAGGTTATATATTTCTTTTCTCCCCTTCCCATGAGATCAGCACATCAGAAGGGAATATAGAATTTATCTGTGAAAACTTGAGGACCGAAATGCTTCAATATCAATTCACGTTTGCAGAAGCATGGGAATTTTGTTAAATATGCTGTCTTATATAAGCATACACATGTGCACAAATGCATATATTGCACTTATATTGTTACAAAAAAACATTTCTTCTTCACATGTCCAGAGAAACTATTCAAATAAATAAAGATACCATAAGAAAATCCTATTCTGCTGCATTCTACTGGAGAAAATTAGATTTGTATTTCCTTATTAGTAGGAATTCATAGACTGCTGAAAATTAACTTGTTTGCTTGATAAGTAATGCTACAGTAAGACCTATAACTCCAAACATTTTTTTGTTTTTAACCTTTTTGTTTGTCTTTCAAGCGTAGCATATGAATGAGATGATTGTTCACACTAACAGGGCGATTAGGATGCACTAACCTGCAAGATCTTTTTTTGGCCCATTCTCACTTCCCATTCTTTTTCATCTTCCTCCGCCGAGCTAAAAAATTACAAAGAGAAAAAAGATGTAGATATTTACCTAGGAAAACAAAGTTCTTATTTTAAGTAAAGGGACATTAGTCATCCCTTCACTGATAAGTAAAAAAATTTACACACAAAGTACACACAGATATATACACATCTACACACACACACACACACACACAAGTCAAGACCTGACCTGAACAGAAAGCAAGAAGGCAGACTTATGTCAGTTGAAACTAGACTGAGACAACTGTTGCTGTTTGAATCATTCCCCAATTCTTATTTGGTCAGCATTTAAAGTACAGAGAAGTATGTATAAATGCGTGCAAAAAGTGATCTAACAGATAGCTCCACATTCCCACTTAGTGTTTTTTAAGAAGATGTCACAAGTTTGACAAGTACATACAAAGTATGTATATACATACATCTATACTACCAAATGAGGAGATGCATACCAGAATCAAGCTGCCACACACCAGCTACCCAAGCTTGAACAATCAGTTCCATTTAGTCATATAGATGTGGCCACAGAGACAGAAGTAGCGCATTCATACTTAAACATGAATCCAGCGTAATTTAATTTGTGGGTGAAAAGCTTGTCCTGTAACTTTTCCATAAATAACTAGAAGGATTCTGTATCTAGAGCTATAAACTAAACTCTCCAAAAAGAAACTGAAATAAAATATAAATTAAAGAAATATACTTTATACATCATAGAATCTCATGGGTCAAATGCCTTTCAGCAGCATCCAAAAAACATGGTTTATACTTCTGAGTTTATTATAGTAATTTAATCTGTTTCTTAATTAATTTCTGAATTAAGAAAATCTTAATTCAACCTACCTGTTCTTCTCTTCATCCTCTAAAGGCGGCAATGCATATATATCATCAATTCCTTCTCTTCGAACTTGTGTAATACTGGGCAAAACTTCATTCCTTAGGGAAAGAAAGGAAAAAAACCAACCCAAACCAGTGATTAACAGCTACATAAAAACTTACCTGCCACTTATAAACAAGGGGAAAATATTTTTCATTCTTGCCTTTTGCCCTTAAGAGCAGTTTTGATAACTTGTCTCTTCAAAAATGTTTTCAAGAGTTTCTCTGTAGTTTTCCTGGAATCACTGAGGGCAACTTCCTTTCTTTGTCTTCGCTTAGCCTGTGAAAGTAAGATTAACACCCAGATTTCTCTGGATGCTGAAGGTACACATCCAGCAAATTACTGTTACAATCCTGTGTGCTGAGTCTATGAGTGACTCCTAACTCATCCTACACCAAACGGGGATGTAGCCTTCAGACCCTCTGAATATCTATGTCAGTTTCCACTGTGGGACTCAAGGCACAGTTTTCAGCTTTTAAGAGTTGCATTCAGGTCCATACTGGAGTAAGACCCAGGCTTATGCCATCATCAGCCTCTCTGAAATCTGGCTTCTGTGCAAATCAAACCTGAATATATCAAAAGGGAGCAGCTGCACACTCCAACCAACAGCTAACCAAGACTGGGATTGCAAAGAACTCCTCCAAGCCCTCCATCCTCATGGCTCAGAAACACCAGAAGAAGGAAACTGAAAATGGCTACGTAGTATCAGAAGTACATCCTATTTTACATTGCAATGACTCAGCAAAGGTACTTACCAAGGTCTGCTTCTTCAGAAGTGGTGCCTCTCCATCAAAAACAAAGACAGGTCGAATTCGGAAAAACAGTAACTTGCAGAGCCGGTGAAACAGAGTGAGGAGGTGAGCATTTCGTATGGAACTGCCACCACGATCTCTGGCTCCCTTTATTGCTTGGTTCAACCAAATACTGATATCTTAAAGAACTGTTAAGAGGAAAAAATGTGCTATCTTGCATATATACCATATTAATAGTTTCTATAAAGTGCACATATTTTACTGAGTGGCTTTTGCCCGCTGTTCCAGGCCTGGCTTATTGAAACCAGGATTATCCAAACACTTGTGAACTTCAGAGAAGAATAAATTCTTGCCCTCATCACCCTGAACAAAAAGCAAAGTCAAAACAACTGTGCAACAAGTAAGTAATACCTCCCCAGTTACTTCTACAAATAAATGGAGGGTAACTTCTTTCCACATATTCCCAACATTTAAGTGAGTATATATAATAGGAAAGTTGATGCAAAAGCATTTAAACTTTTTCATCTTCTAGTCCTACAGAGAGCAGCATGTTTATTTATACAGCACAAAATCTCAGAGTCCAACACTTGCATCAGGAATCTACTTAAAAAGTCCCTTTTTTATAAGATTAAAAAACCCAAAGAGCTTAGCATTTCAACATTATAAAGCATACAATTTACTTATCAAAATGTTGTTATGATTTAAAACGCAAAAAAAACCCCACCCAAAACCTAAACGTAGAAACAAATGTGAAATGGAAGAAGCTCCCTCACGAGCTTGGCTCCTCAACTTGACTTTGAAAGGATACCAACAGCAAGGATTTTTCCTTCCAGTATTTCGGGGTTTATAGGTCTTCCAGCACATTCAAGCAGTTTCCAAAGTCCTTGAACTCCCATTGTGCTCTCTTAGCCGCTTGAGGAGAATTTATGAGGAACAACAGCAGGAATAACCCAAAGATTACAGGACCCACGCATGCTGTGCCATCGGTGCGAACGGTTCGTTACCGCAAGGCGAAATCCAGAGGCCGCTTGGGGCAGGGGCGGCCCCGCAGCCCCGGGCCGAGGCCGGGCGGTCCCCTCAGCTCGCGGTACCTGACACCCCTCCAGCACCTGCGCCCGAGCGCAGCCACAGCCGGCCGCGGGGGAGCCCCGGGGACGCCCCGGCTGCCCTCCTGCAGGGACCGCCACCCGGCCCCCGCCCCGGGGACGTGCTGAGGCGGCCGGGGGCGGGCCGGGGCGGGCGGGGGTCCCGGCCCCGGGGGACAGGGGAAGGCGGGGTGTCGGCGGGGCTCACCTGCCGCTGGGGGCGGAGCGCCACCGCCCCAGGCCGAGGACCCCTCGCCGCGGCCCCGCGCAGCGTGCGCATGCGCCTGCCCCGCCCTGCCCCGCTGCCCGCCGGGAAGCGCAGTTCGCGGGGCGGGGCGGGGCGGTTCCGGCCGCCCTGGGGTGCCCCCGCTGTGGCTGTGGCTGCCGCGGGCGTGCGGGTCCCGCCGCCCCTTTCCGGTGGAGCCCGGCGGCGAGTCCCAGGCGGACAGACCGCCCCGGCGCGCTGTCGCCTGAGGCGGGCGGGCTGCAGGGAGGGGGCCGGCAGCCACCCGCGGGGCCTACGCCTGCCCGGAGGAAGGTGCAATACCCAACGCTGCGGCGCAAAAATAAAAGGATTGCGGCTTTTTTTCTTCCCGCCCAAACATGATTTTTCTCAGAGCCTGTGCTCTGCCCGCCCCACTCCCAGCACACCCCCGGTGCCCCTCACCGCACCCAACTGACAGCAGGCCCTAGGGATAGCTCCCAGCAGCAGGTTCCCAAGGACGTGCATCTTCCTTCTGCTAGTGCTGGAAGAATCAAACGTGCTATACCCTCTTCACTGATGAAGTGTGACAGCCTCCAACCCAAGAGCAAAATAATCACACCTACTTAAGAACAGCAGCAGGCCCTGTTCATCAGTGCAACTATCATTATTAAGCAAAACTTGACATTTACGTAACCGATTTAAACCTGAAGTACCCTAAAGAACACAGCTCAAGTGTTCTAAATAAATTAGAGCCCTCCGCCCAAATTCAACTTGCAAAAGTCTGAAAATAGTTCATCTGGAAAATAAATTTTTCAAACCCTGTTTTGTTCAGTCATCAGCCTGCAGACTTTGGGAAATTAAATATTAGAAGTCAAGTCACGGTAGCTGCACAGGCCTGCGAGCAAAGAAACCCTGCCTCCAGGATTACTTCACAAAGCAGCGGTTGCAGTTCAGATCCTTCGCTTACCTACTTTCCTGAAAACCTCCACTAGCATAGGGTCACCACTCCCAAGACAAATGAAAACAAAATAGAAAACAAATTTTATTGAATGAACAAAAGTCGAAAAGTCTCCCATTTGTGGTTAACAAAAGCAGCAACCTACAAAACCCTGGCATTCCATGACAAATCTTTTTATGTCAAAAAATTAATCCTTGAGCAGGTATGAACATCTGTACACAGAAAGTTACGACTGCTGAGATGTGTTAGGGCAAACAACTGGATAAATTTCAAATTAGGTGGGGGAAAAAAAAAAAAGGGGAAAAAGAAGCTGCACACAGACACCTGAAAAAGTTTGAATTGTTTGCTGGCCTAGAGGTATATCATCAGGGCTGCCAGCAGTTTTCGGCACTTGCATCCCCTTCATACAAAATGAAGGGAGCAGCAGAAAAACAACAGCTTTTAAGAATGAACAAGGAAAAGAACTGCCAACAGAACACAGTGTTCAGCTAGCTCATTTGGCTAACGGTAAATGCAGCTTTTTAATACTGAATTTCACAAGTGTGTCTTAAGCAAGTCCGTGCTCTCAAGAGGCTCCAGGATAAGAATTCAGCCACTGTGCCTATAGAGCAAAAGCAATAAAGGTTTGTCCTGGAACTTTCCCTACCAAGGTGATTCCTCTCAGTCTAAAACAGGCATCCAGCTAAGGGAAAAGAAACTTGAGACCTGCTTGACAAAATATGATCATCTGACTGACAGAGGTCTACTGGGAACTAAAATAAGAATGTACATTCACTTGGTAAATCTGACAAAGTTTTCTAATATATGTGATTTTTTTCCTTTTCACTGGATATGGGCAGCCTTAATAAAATGGAGTGTTATAAAGGAAGGCAATGTTTACTTTTATCCTTACACCATTTGCAGAATAACCCTTTTTATAAAGTCCTATCATAAATTTTCATGCTTTTAAATACTAAGTATTTTCAATGAAGTCTGTTTATTACATTGACTAATTTCAATCTGTTCTTTTGTTTTCACAGATCGGGACATAGTACAATTATTTCAAAAGAAATGATTGATTTTGCTGTCAAGTGTACTTTTGATTGCAGAAGTACAGTAATCTGTGCTTATCTGTCAGTTTATACATCAGATCTCATCCACTGCAACCAAGTCATGAGATTTACTTAATAATCATGAAGCTGTACCTTATACCTTAATTTCTATTCATATGTATTCTAGGACTAATAGGTCCCTAATGTTTTGATTAAAACTAACTTTAATATATCAGCCCTATTACCTAAAGTTAATTTTAATCATTTCCATCATAATCATTATAACTCTGATACCCACTGTTCCTCCTCTCACGAAGATTAGATTTCTTCCATGTAGATTCTTGATGAAAGCCAGCACTGAAAGATCGACCCAGTCGTCCATGTTGTTTCTTAGAGATATTGTCTTCACTCTCAGATTTGGAAATTCCTTGTCCTTGTGTTTGGGACTGTTTATCCTGTCTAACATTTCCAAATGGAAAATTCCAAGGACCAAATCTTTGCCAGTTAAGTCTCTGAAAGGCAATGATGCAATGAAGATTTCCTCCCACCTAATCAAAATAGAAGGTTCTTTGTTAAATGCACACAAGCACATTTCTAACATACATAGGTATTCAAAATTAACACCTTGGTGGGTAACAGAATTCTTAAAAAAAAAAAAACAACCAAAAAACCCACAAACCAACAAAAAATGCAACAACACACAAACAAAAAACAACCCACAAAACCATATCCACAAACACCAATTCTGCTCAATCAATTCTGATTGTTTCCCAGATTGAATTATTGCCTTCTTTCTCATCTAAGTTATCCTTTTTCTCTCTTATGGGCTAGTATAACTTATCTTCTGCTAGTCTTTTTCACTCTCCAGCTATTTTCATACAAATTATCTGCTCTGGTTCCTTCTCATCTTGCTGACATGGTCTTCCATAGGGTCTCCACTTTTTAAATCATCTTTTCAGTCTATTATTTTTCATAGACTGTCAATCTACAAATCAAAAATACATCCCCCACCCATGAGACAAAGCCCTATCTATAGGAAAGGAAGATTATGTATTGACAGCAATCTGCAAGAAAGACACATACATTCTTTTATGTTTGTTCCTACTCAACCGTACTTTCTTGCCTGCTTACACGTAGGCCAGAAGGTCATGCACCGAAAGGACTGCTCTGTAGTTTGTCTGTAGAGTACTTCTATACTTTCTGCAGCTACATTTTAAGCCAACCAAGTTAAATATTGTGACCAAATATACTGTATATGCAGTTATCCTGGTTCATCTTAGCATATACTAAGCTACTGCTGTTCTGTATCTTGTCCTGCAAGTAAATATAAATTAATCTGGTATGTTGAGTACCCACATCTGACTTTTCAGCTGGGATAGTTAACTTTCTCCTTAGTAGCTGATACAGCACTTGGATTTAGTACGATAATGTTGACAACACACTGATGCTTTAGTTGTTGCTAAGTAGTGCTTACTCTAACTCAAGGACTTTCCAAGTTTCCCATGCTCTGCCCCTGAGCAGTTGCACAAGGAGCCAGGAGAGCACAGAGCCGGGACAGCTGGCCTGAACTAGCCAAGGGGATATTCCGTACCATAGAGCATCACGCTGAGTATATAAACTGGGGGGAGCTGGCCAGGGACCACTGACCACTACCTGGGGGCTAGCTGGGCTCAGGCAACAGGTGGTGAGCGTACGTACTGTGCATCACTTGTTTTTTAATTTTTCCTCTCTCTTTCTCTCTCCCTTTCATTACAATTGTTGTTGCTGTTGTTATTATTTCAATAATATTTTACTTTATTTTAATCATTAAATCCTTCTTATCTCAACCTACAAGGTTCACCTTTTCCCGATTCTCCTCTCCACCCCACCAGGGGCAGCTGGTAGTGAGCGAGTGACTGCGTGGTACTTAGTTGCTAGCTGAAGTTAAACCACGACAATAACAAGTTTGTTTTGGTGAAGTTACTTTACACTGCTCTAGTATGAATAAATTTGCAAAAAATCTACCATGAATTTCCTCCCATCTTCGTAAGTTTACATTACCTTCTTTGTTTTTCGATGCTGCAGTCCTCTTTCAAGGTGTCGAATATCTAGATATTCTGGATTTTGGGTGTTTAGGTCAGTGACGATATCTGCCCACCTGCGCAGTAAGTGTATTACTACTCAGCTGCCATTTATGAAACCTCAGCACCACTAAGACTCATGTACACACACATGCAAATACAGATCTGCAGCTTTAAATAGTCTTACTAGTGATTTAAAGATAAACAAACATGAAAAGATATAAAAGCCTCAGTATTAGAGACATCAGGCTAGACAGAACAGTGTCACTTTTAATCAAAGCATTCACAGGGATTATTACTGCTCTTGGGAGACACCTTCCAAAATGACTAAGAGCACCATGAGTCATTAGTCGTGTTGCTTACCAATTCATCAGTTTGTGAAACAAAGAAGCAAAGCACAGTTTAGGCAAGGAGAAACATTCGCTTTTGCTTTACTAAATCCTCTTTTACCCTTTTATATTCTTTTTCTCAAATCCCTGTTTGTTTTTTCCACCCACTAAATCTTTTTTTACCAGACAGCTCTCACCATAACTCACCCCTCCATTTTATTTCTTTCCCATCTACAATAAATTATCAATTCAGTCATTCCCCATTCACTCAGTTCTTCAGATTTTCATAGTCCCTCTAGTGCAACTAAATCGAATATCCCCATATTCCAGACCACTTTAAGCCTGCACACTACCTTTTCATTTCTGCCAATGTCTAATTACCTGCTTCTCTCTAAGATGACCCTTCAACTTCAGAAAATCCGTTTCTACTCCAGCCTTTGCCCTCCTACCTTAAGCACAGAACTTTCTGCTGGCTCTCATTGGGACTGTAGCAGGAGGAAAAATGTCTCCACAATCAAAAACAGTATTACATAGGTTTGCATTCTATATTCAGAAACCTTTTCCTCTGCCATTTGTAGGTTATATACCACAAGACAACATGTGTAGTACACCGTTTCTCAGCAACCACATGCATAATGTGATTTTTATTTTGTTGTACTTAATCCAAAACATCCAGCTATTTACAGTTATTGAGGTAATTGTATCACTGACAAAACAAAAACAAAAAAAGAGTATCTGGGTTTGAAGTACTAGCTTAGATCTGACTAGCTACAAAACTGTCAGATAAGCACTTTCAAACAATTTTTCAAAATAATTAGAAAATGAAGAAGAAACAAAGCAGAAGTTGTGTGATTTTTTAAAAATTATTACTGCTATTTTTTCACAGCTCTTTTCCTAATATATCAAGAAAAATCACTCCATAATTAACTCTAAGGGTGGCAGAGAAGCTATTTGCTAAAACTTGTTTGGGGCACAGAATTGGTTTCTTGAGAAATACTACTCTTCTGCATTGTTCCCTCATTTCAGAAATCGATATTAAGTGTTATGAACTAGTATGTCTAAACTAGCAAAGCTGAGAAAGCTGTTATATTGATTTATCATGACAAATATAACTAATCGATGAAATTTTTACATAGCACCCTCTAGCTCTCCTAGGCTCTATGTCTAGTTTAGACACCAACTTCTTATGAGCCAGACCTCATCATAAATGTATTGTTTTAATGTATAGATAAGCTAATAACACAACAGAGTACAGGCTGGACCTGCAGCTGAGCTAGAAGATCTTGGTAGCAATATAATATTCTGTGCACACCCCAGGCACAGCCTGTATATGTCCTCAACTGCAGCATAAACTCCTCCAAGGTTTGTACAGCCTGTAAGCCACAACTGGCATGATTGCAGACAGCTGAGGCATCTTCTCTTCCTGACTAACGTGAGCTATGTCACACTCAAACAAGAGAAACAGGCTTTGGGTTACGGCAGCCCACACGTGATATAAAATTGTAGAGCCAGCCTTGAGGTCAGGGCATGAAGTTTCTCACTAAAGCACTTGTTTCTGACAGAACTGTAGTACGTTCATTTGAAAGAACTAAGTCGTTGCTTGGTGACTCTTAGTAGAGAAATACAAATTGTTTTGAAAGAAAACATATTGTTTTATATTCTTACCAAGTAACGTACCTTTTACAGTGTATTGTTGGATGTTTTCTGCTTGGCTCTCCAATTAAGATCCAGTATTCTACTTCTTGCTGCAAGACTCGACCTCTGTTCAATAGAAGATACAATCCTAGTAAGATTTATTGTGCATACTAAAAAGAAAGAGAGAGATTAACATTCTGTTGATCTTTTTAGGATCTTCTGACATTTAAAATTCTTTCCTCAGCCAAACTAAAAAACAGCTCTTGTGCTATCAACAGTGTTTGCAATTGCATACAAGGTAACTTTTTGTTTCACGTGGCCTGGAAGCAAGATAAAACCTATTGCTTATTGTTTGGGAAAAAGACAGATCTTCATAAAAAACAGTCTTACTTGGATGAGAGTATAAGATCCAAATATAAGCATTTACGGAACAATGGAAATAAGAGTTGTGGAAAGCCACACAAAGGTGGAACAAACATCTTCCTCCCTACCTGTGATGTCACTACAGAGTCACAAAAGAGCCTCTTCCAATATTTTTAAACTATACCCCAGCTGACAGCTGTTACTAACAGCTGCAGGGTAACCTGTATGAAAGCTACTGGCAACTTCAGCTGCTTCCTCCTAAGTATCCAATACCACATATCAAAAATCAAACCCCTCAACCAATACTGGTTTACATTTTTCACAACTTCCAAGAAACTCAAAGCCTGCAGTAACCTTGTCAGGGAAACTCTGTGACAGACATCAGGGCAGACTGGTAAGATACAGAGAATTGTTCTGTGACTTCCTGTGTATAATCATCCCATGAAAAATTACTTCAGTTTCAACTGTGACAAAACCTGAAATTTTTATGCCTAAGGTATTAGGCAGCATATATGCTTGCAATAATTTGTTTAATTACTAAAAATCCTTGTAAAATAACAATGTATGCCATCATTGTACAGATGGGAAACCAAGACACAGGATAAAATGACTTACCTAAAGTCACACTGGAAGTCTGTGGTTGAACTGGGAACTGAACCCAGGTCTCCCGAGTCCAAATCCAGCAACCTAAGATCATACAGGAAGTCTGTAGGTGACCTAAGAACTGTCTCCTAAACTCAGCCTAGCAACTTATCTACCCATTTCTTTTGGAACTTAAATGTTTCTTAGCTTAATTTTTTAAAAAAGAAAAACATTCCTTTGCAACTAGAATGCAAAATAGGTAAACAAGAACTGCAGCAGAATCCATTGACACTGCTTCTGGAACCAAACACATTTTTTCCCAGTAAGGTTATTAGAAGAAACAAAGAGCACAGGATGCTCTTCCAGTCTGACCTCCAGCCTAAAACAAAACTCTAAAAGCTCCTTGAATTCATTATTTCACATTACATTGTTAGAAGAGATCTGCTGTTAGGACAAAAATCTGATAGTGACTTAACACCACTAGTGACTGAGAATCCATTTCAACCATGGTTAAAGTTGTGAAATTGTCGTTCTCACTCATTACTACGCAATAAAAACTCAAACTAGCTATAAGGAATGTTAAGTTTCCACACACTGAACCATATTATTTTTCAAACTGCATTTTTGATCTAGTAAACAATTTTTTTTCTTCTTTCCTCTTTCTGTGCAGATTCTTAGTAACCAACCAAGCAAGTCATTAACCTTCTGGTAAACTTAAGCATTGGACTTTTCTTTGGGGGTGTATTTTCCACACTCTTCTCACACACATGGCATGTCAGTGAATGCAGTCTTAATAACACACTTCCGTATTCTTCTGTTCATATACTAAAAGCTTTCATTAAACATATGGTCAGACCCACAAGATTCAGGTGATTATGCTTTATTACCTCCGAACAATTACCATTTTGAACTCTAAAAGCAGAGCTAGCATTCTCCATTCCTCGATGTTGACTCTACATCTTCAACACAGTCAAAGGCAGACTGCTTAGGAAGCAAAGTGCAGAACTGAGGCTCACCCTACAGCAGTGACCTACTTTTTTTCATTGTTTAGCATCCCCCACTATTGGTATCTGCCAATTTTGTCAGGGACTGTCATCTTATGCTCAATGGTAATACTAATAAATACTGACCAACAGTTGAACCTCAAGAAAGTCCAACAGAAACCTCTAACATGTACTGTGCTTGCAACTACTTTGGGAGAGGAAAACCAGTCTAATTTAATACGGTTCTGTGAATGAGGTAAAACAAACTACTCTAAGCATATGATACAGCAGCAAGTTACACTCCTTACAAAAGCTAAGATAAATTGCCTCAAGATTATGAAATTTTTCAAACTTAAAACTTGTGGTTTTAACGCAAGACCCTCCCTAAACTCAGTATGAATATCAATGCTATTATCCTCTTTTAAAACCTGTATTTAGTTTAAACTTATATGAACTATTCCATTATTTTTTCCTGAGTAATATCACCCTGATAAATCTGAAATTATTCAGGCAGTTTATTTTCATTCTAAAATGACTGGCATATTACATTTCTCCTGGTCTTTGAGAAATGCTCCAGCATTCCAAGTGTTGTTTAAAAAAGCCAAACATACTGTGATAGTCCAGAGATGATTTTTAGCTTGTCTCCCCCCCGCCCCGCCCCAACCCAATGCAATTCTTAGTAACAAATTATTTGGTTATCTTTACTTTCTAAACCTTATATTCCAGTAGTTGCAGTTTATCATTATTAGTCAACACTGAAAAAAAAGTACATCATCATCCTGCAATACCTACACATCCCCTGTTCTCACCGTACACAAACACCAGTTTCTCTAAGTGCAGACTTCATCATGTCCACTTTGTAATGCATTAGCATCACTGTAGGCTTTTTGCTTCCGGTTTATTAAGAAAAATCCCGACACACACACACACACAACTTTGTTTCCCCCCAGGTTCTCTGGCAACAAGTGCCCCCCATAACTAGCTGGCCTTTTACTGTTTTTCCTTGAAAAACACCTAGCTTTTTTTCCAGCCACATGGTTATATTTTTCAGACTAGTTACCTTCACTTGTCCTTCAGGTAAGTAACTACCCTCTCTACATACCTGCCTAAAATGTCTTCAAACAATTTCTCAGTACCATTCATAGTTTTCTGTTTAAGTTCTCTCAATCTTGTCTGCTTAGTTGTGTTTAAGTCAATCCTTTCAAATCACACAGTAGTGTTTTGCTAGTTCGGACATAAATGCTTTTACAACACACACTGAGATGTTATTTACAGAGAAAAATGGTATCAACTTGCAGCAAATTTTTCTGAATGTTTCCTCCTCCACTAAAATAAACATCAACACAGTATCTTACCTATAGGCTTTACTAGCTTTTACTGGGGTCGCTTCAAATCCAATTGGGCAAAAATAATGGTTTTGGCAATGGTAGATGTAGGCCATTGATTCATCTTTCAGTCCACGTGTTAGCTTCGCAAGGGCCCCGGCAGCTACAAAGAAAGATGAGGTTATAGGCAAGAGTGCTTTGGATCCTGCATCACACATTCAGGAAAAAAAAAAAAAAAAGACCAAAAAAAAGACCTATTTGAAAGCATAAAATAGTTACACCGCTTTTTAAAAATCAGAGGGCATGACCTGAAAGTCACGCACAAAACACAGTTTTGACTTCAAACTTCTTCCTATTTAATTTCCTGTCTGGTATAAAAAAAATAACATCTGTCACACAGCCTGTACTAGAGAAATGCAATACAAAGTATGCAGTGTATTTAGATCAAAGACATATTAAAAATTACTTTTCTGAAAAAAAAAAACAAACAACAAAAACACAAACAAAAAAAGACCCAAAAGTATCTCTTAACCTAGGAAATACAGACTGCAACACAATGCAGTCCCATTGCCCCATGTCAGATGTAGCAAACATCAGTGAATCTACTGAAATTCCTTAAAGCTTTCAAACGGTTTGGTATGAAGCTTCTTGGAGCTTCCTAGTCTCAGCAACATTCTGCATTTGAGCATACAGTACCCTGTAATGTGATTGCAGTGCTCAGTTTCAGGAAAAAACTAGAAAAGGCACTGAAACATGACAGAATTCTCAAATGGGATACCAAGAACAAAAAAATTATTTCCACTTTAATAATCTCCGCCAAAGCTCTTCAGCATGGTTTTATCCTTTTAAAGAACCTTCCAGTTAGAAAATAATTAGCCACACTATACCAAAGGCTAATAAACTGTGTATGAAAGTGTAATTTTTCTTAGGTAGCACACTTGAAAGTAGACATAAAGGTGCAGCTTCATAAGCTAATTGAGAATAATCACCTAACTTTTAGAGAAAGATGTTAACTAAAGTCAGGGAGAATGGATGAGGTCACTAACTTTAAGATTGCATTTTTTAGAAGTGTAAAACTTTTATTAAAGCCATTAATACTTCTGTGCTGTACATTCTGAATTTTTTATACAACACAGATTTCTAAAATGCTGAAATAAAAATGTGTTGCTACCCCCGTGTATTACAATAAGCACATCTTCCAGGACACTAACAGAGAACTGGAATGCACTGTCCTGGATACCTTAAAATTCCAGTTCTGTGACAGCAGAATATACAGCACAGTATATATTTTATCAAAATAGAAGTACAAATGGAAGTTTTAACAAAAAAAAAAAAAAAAAAAAAGAGAACCAGAAAAATCAGGCACCTTGGAGCTATTTGATAGCTTATGTTAAAACTAGAAGTACTACTTAACAGAATTTGTCCTATTAAATGTTACACATCACAGAACTTTTCAGTTTATATAATGAAAGAAGAATGCTTTAGGATTAGCAACATACCAGTTTCTCCAGCTGTCTTGTTCTTTCCATGAGGTTTATACAGAACATATGAACATCCCTTGATATGGAAGTGATCATTTATTTGCCTGAACCATCTGAAACGATAAGTTTAAAGACTGTAGTAACTCAAGAGTTATTAAATGAAATTTTATTTCCTCCCACTTATCCTCTGCTTGCCAGTTTAGATAAAAAAAAAAGTCTCAGTATGCTACTAAGTACCTACCACACTAGTACATAGATTGTAGATGACGATGATATCCTAATACAAACAAAACTCAACATACCCTAGAGAGATAAATAAATATGCAGAGCCTTTTCCTTCATTTTGCTTTACAGATTCGTAGTAACCAAAGGGCTGGATGTGAAATGCTGGTCCTATTGTGTTCAGTCCTGTCACCTCTAACTTTCAGTTACTCAGCTTTTAGAAAGACACTTAAATTCTGAGGTGCCAAACTTCAACCATGATTTGTAAGCTACGTGAACGGAATCTTCTAAGACACCAGAAGCAGGAGCCTTCAAGTGAGACTTTCTGCATATCATGTGAGGCTTCTGTCACGTAAGTGTCACAACGCGCCCAAGCATTACAGGAGTCCCATACTGCAACTCTTCACAGCAGCAGTACTTAGGACAGGTCTGCAACTTTTCCACATTAGAATTTTAGAAATTCTAGAAAAAAAATTCTAGGAAAAAACAAATTTTAGAAACAATTCCTCAAGATCAGGAAACAGCAGAGCAGAAGTGAAACAGAATTTGAAAGTGCAATTGTTCTGTGACTCCAGCCCTGTCTTTTTGGCTTTTTTTTATCCCTCCTTCTCCTGAACAGCTCCATTGCAGCAAAGGTGCAGCACTCACTGTCTCATTTTCAATTCTTAAATATTTTTTTACATAAAGCTACTAGTATATCAATTGCCTTTTCACGTCGTTTCAGTGACATTAACAAGGACTTAACATGCATATTCAAAAACAGGAAAATGAGGCTAAAGAAAAAATTTCCTAACCAGGAGACTGGATTCATTAGAGTATTATACAACCATTAAACAAACTGAGCCAAACATCAAACACAATTTCATGTTCAGCTGATCTGTGTAGCGACATCACACTACAAAATCGCTAATGGAAAAAACTCTTTGAAAAGTTCCTTTGGGCACTATCAAGAGTACACAGGTATGCTTCATTATTCTAAAACTTAAGAAGACTAACTTGTATCATCCACCTTTTTTTTTTTCTTCAATAAATTAACTACTACTGTATTTTTAAACATTCAATCTTTTAGCTCTATGCTATTTTTGCATAATTAACAATTTAGCTGCATCAAAAGAACTAAACATACCTCATTAAGGTTGTATTTCCAGTGAATGGACCAAACCTAATCTCCTCAAACGGGGGCTGAAAGCCCAGTATATGCAAAGCTTCTTCTTGGGTAATAGGTGGTAAACTGGGAGGGGAAAAAAATGTATTGTTTAATAAAGTAATTAACAAAATATTTTAGACTTTCCAGAGGCAAAGCTGTCTATGTGTGACTTACTTTCCAGCTCCCAGCATACTATATAAGAAATTCCAGCAAGACACTAAGGATGAAATTCCACAAGAAGTCTTGTATTGAGGTCGACTAACACAATACCTAAAACAAACAAAACCACAAACACAGTAGTAAGCATTCTTGATTTAGTTACAGGAGCAATCTCCACTACTTTTCTGTGTGTCAGGTCACTGAAATTTTTATTTCACACTGAAAGTTTTTATGTCACTTGTATTAATTAAAAAAAAAAAAAGAGGAATAAATATGTTAACTGATTTCTTAAAGGTTGTCAGATACTATTACCCTATTTCACACAAATCAGTCAAATTTCTAACAGCCCCATGGGGAAGTTCTGTACAAATGATCCCGTAGGATAAAATGGCTCAGTACAGAGTACCTCTTCTAACACATGAACTTGTAGTAAACCGCATCTCTACCTATTTACTAATGAATGCCATTATGGGTCTCAGATTCCCTAGGCTAACTCTTAACTTTCTGATGTTATAGACAGTAAGATAGATGCATTAAATTAAGCGAATTTAGTGAACCATATTTATATGATATAGATTATACAGCACTGACAGATTCTGATTGAAGTATTTCCCAGTGAAAAGAAAAATCAGGAGTAAGACATATCAGTACGATGTTTAAGGTTACTTTTTGCCTGACCATGCTAATGAACCTGCATTTTTTTAAAGCAATGAATCCCCACATAAATATTTTCCTTACCGAAAGAAAAAATATTTAGAAAGTAAAATGTTTTTAGAATTTCAGTAGACAGGGATAGTGTGAGATGTAGTGTATTGATGCATAATAATTTTCTAATAAAAAAATATTAAGACATTATCTGATTTCAGATAAATATAATTCATAAATATTACCATCTCCGGAGGTCCAACACTTTCCTTTCCTTCACGTCTTCCAGAGCAGAACGCTGAGGACACTCCCTGTATTGTTTGCTTTTTTTGTCTATGGATTTTTTCTTTGTCACTTGTTTCTTCATGTTGCCTGCAAAACAGATTTCAGAAACAAACGAATGCCTAGTCTACCTTTCTTACCTTTCTTCTTAAATATCTTTAGCAATAGCATACACCTTAAATAGAGCCATTGATTGTGTTAGTAAGTGCAAACTAAACATTAATTGGAGGAAAAAGTTCAAACACATGATCAAGATTGTCAACAGGTTTGTAAGGCTGCCATTAGCTCCGTAAACAACATCGTGTTCAGATCCTTAATAGAATTAACGCTGACCTGCCTGACTTTTTAGAGACAGCAGTCAATCTGATTATTCTAATATGTTAAATCAGTCATCCCAGAAACAGACTCTCAGACCAGCATGGACTTCCCATCTCCAAACATTAAATGCACAGGGAAATAGAATGAAATGCTTGTCTTTCATAGCCAAGCTCTGTGAGCCCAGCTACACTTCCTGATGAAAACTTACATACAAATCCAACAAGAATAGTATACCCCTAAGGTCTTTTCCTCTTTGTAAGTGACTGAGGCAGTGGAAAAGACAAGTTGGACTGCATGCTAGAGCGGAAGCATTTCTGTCCCATTTTGAAGCCATCATATCCAAATGAAATATATTTTAGCAAAAATGACCACCCTGTAAGGTATTATAATTTGTTTCTTATATTTATTTAAGGACACTACATGTACACATGAAAAGGCAATGGCAACTTGCCAAAAACATGTTTTTAAGTTTTGATAAACCAGTTTCATACTAAGGTGGAGAAAAGAGCACTTTGAGTAGCTAGCCAAGCCACCAAGAAAAAGAAACCCGCAGCCTGCTCTAGACAAACAGAGGGATTACAGGACAAAGAAAACCAACTGTGTAAGCAAGTGCTTGATTCACTGTTGCCATCTGTGACTAGGCACAGAAAGAACACAGGAGACAGAAAATAAGCCAGTTTTAATGAAATGGGCTCCCCAACACTGTATACCTATAGCAAATCATGATAAATACAATTCTGTTACAGAAACCAACTGCTTTCCTAGGTAACTGGTTATTTCATTTACTTCTTGTCATAAACAAACCATGTATTTAATTTCAAAATACATCTCTGAAGAACCTCAAAACATTTCTGCAAGTGACAAACCTGTACTTAACAGGTAAAAGGAATCACTGCACAATGCACTAGGTCCTACTAAAAGAAAAGAGAAAAACAACCCAAAAACCCAAGTGAAAAAAAACAACAAACAAACCCCAAACCAGAAACCACCCCAAACAATACCCAACAAAACCACACACAGTTAAGCAGAAGCCAGTCTTGTTTTAGACCCACTTCCCTGGTCAGCTCCACTTAACTTTCACTGCTCCTATGCCACTCCCTCCCTTCCCAATGTGCAGATGGTTTGAAATGACATACGGGTTCTTCTACAGAACTTCCTCAAGAGATACGTGTGCTGACCAGCCCCCTCCACAGACAATTTGTAAATATGAAGCTTTTTCCTACCACACCATCAAATCTTCACCACCTCACCTGCTTTGTTCTTCAGATTTGTGGTCACACCATTGAACTCTGACTTGTCAATTTCCCATGCCAGTGGAAGCTTTCCAAGATCACCAGGCAAGCTTTCCAAGTTACCATCTTCACTGTAGATTATCTCTGAAGCACCAGTTTGAATGCCAAGTAAGCTAGGCGTGTTATTTCCAACGTTTAAGGCAGCACTGCCTGACAGGCAGGCACTAACTGAAGCACTTGGGCTTTTACAAATAGATGTTACTCTGTTTAAAAAAGCATAGTCTGAGCAGACGGTATAAAATTTCTCTCGTGTATGAGTCACAGGGCATCCCCATGGATAATGCCCATCTCCCCTCGACACCAAGGACACAGTGGAGGCGCCTGACATGCAGTATGGCCTCACAGGATCATGAAGAGAGGCTTCTGGGGATTCTTTCCCAGGTTTGTTTTCAGTGTTTCCATTATTTCGAGAACCATTCTCCTTTTCATCTTCTGAAATGGTAGGCATTGAACGATACTGAAAGAGTATTATACAGTTAAGAATATTTTTTCTTTGTTTTCACTACAACAGAGTTTGTGTCTTTCCCTCCATTGCTTCTGCAAGGTATTGATGAGGTACCTGAAAGAAAATGAGAATTTGGTACAAGTGTCTCAATCAACATAAAATACACACAAAGCTTATCTTTGAAATCATATCCAATAAATGCTGAAATGCCCTTCAAGATACATCACAACATACACTGTGACTTTTCCCAAGCACCTCTAGAGTTCTGCAAATGGTGCTTTTTATTATTTGTGAGGTGGCAACAGCATATGCCATAGTGATACCATGATAATTACACTTGTGAACAAGCACACTAATCACAAAATAATGAAAAAAAAAAAAGCTTCCTACATTTATGTAGTTGTGATCACTTCTATTTCTTACAGTCACAATACACTGCATATGTGGAGTACAAAGTTGACACAAATGAATAAATCACAGAAACAGCAACTTAATGTCACTAATTCTGAAGAATCCCGCGTACTTTTGCTGCAAGTGAATGTCAAGCTTACAGAAAATTACAGTAACTATTACCTCTGTTGACTGTAAATTGACACCACCACCCGCAATCTGTTTCACTGCTTTCCTCGTAGGGCTGTTAAGGGTTCCCTTTTATTTTCCTGCACCTCCTATTCTTTAAGACATGAAAAAAAAAAGCAGCTTTTGTTTGTAGTAGCTAAAAACTACCAAGAAACCCCCAAATTTAGAAGGCTGGCTTGCTTTTAACGCTCTTCTTTAAAAAGCAAATTGACAGTATGTGTTATCTGTCATCTCAGCAGTTGGGACGTCTGCGGGAGAAGGCGCATTCCGCGGATGGGAGCCCTGCCACGCAGGAGGCGGGGGGAGGCGGGGGTTCCGCCGGAGGGCCGACCCCCGCAACACCGGCTGCTGGGCCCCGGCCCGACCCAGCCGCGCAGGAGCCTGCCTCCGCCAGAAGCGGCTCTCGCCACCCCAACACATGCGGGGCGCTACTCGGGAGGTCACCGGGGAACGGGGCAGCCCTGCCCGCGCGCGGGTGCTGCCTGCAACGACCGCGGCCCCGGCCCGGCCCCGGCACAGCCCCCCCTCGGGGCGGGGGGCGCCCGGGCCAGCGCCGGGAGGGGCGGGAGGGCCGCGGCGCCGCCCATCGGGACCGCGGAGCGGCTCTGCGGCCCCGCCCCCCGCGCCGCCGCCGGTCGGTTCCAGAGTGAACGGCCCCGGGGTAGGGGGCAGGGGTCGCCGGGAAGGTGGGCCCGTACCCTTCCTCGGCGCCTGCGAGGGCCGGCGGTGCCCGGCGCTGGGGACAGAAGGGAAGGGCGGCTGCTCGGCGCCGCAACCCGCGCTCCCGGCCCGTTACCTGCGCGGCGCCCGCCCGCCTGCCTCGCCTCCCCCGGCCGCGGCGGAGCGGGGACGCGAGCGCGCCGGAAACAGACACGGCGCGCGGGGGGAAGGGCGCCGCGGGCTCACCTGCGCCCCCGCCGCCCCCCGCCTCCTCAGAGCCGCCGCTGGCCGGCACCAACTCCCGCAGTCGGCCGGGGGGAGGTGCGGGGCTGCCTGGCGGTGGCGGCGGCCGCCCTCTCCTTGCAGGCCCCCACGGCGGCTCAGAGGAGCCAGCTGCCCGTCTCCCGGCTGGGCCGCGGCGCCTCGGAGAGGCACCTCTTTAGCCGCGTCCCCCCCGCACGCGCCCTCATGGTCTCGTCCGCCGCTGCCCCGCGGGCGGGCGGGGGAGGAGAGGAGCAGCTCAGGGACAGCGACGCGGGGGGGCGGTCCCCTCCGCCGTGCGCCCCCGGCCGGCGGTTGCGCCGCTCCGCGGCCTGAGCGAGGCCGGGAAGGGCTCTCACCTGCTCGCCGAGGTGAGGCTGCGGGTGTTGGCCAGGGCTTCGGGAGGGGCGAGACAGACACCAGCGGGGGAGCGAGGGGGAGGTGCGCGGCGGGAGGGCAACGGTGGGGCGCAGGCGTGGGCTCACCTGCGGGGCCGCCCGCGGCGGGAAGCGCCCGGCGCGCCCGGGAAAGCGGAGCCGCGTTGGCTAATGGGCGCCGGGCTGCCGGCAGCCCTGACAGAAATTACCTGTCGCCGGCCGTCGCCAGCAGCCCTGCAGGTGCTGAGCGAAGCTGCCCGGCTGCGGGACAGCCCCGACCGTTGCTCCCATCGCGGCAGGCTCGAGGTCATCCCGCGCCCTCTCCGCGCCCCCTCGAACGCGGGCGGTCCCGCCGGCCCCACCGCACCGCACCGGCCCGGCCCGCCGCCTCCTGCCCTCGGGCTGCCCGGTGCTCCGAGGGCGGCAGGGTGCCCTGGCGCCTGGCCCTGCGGCCCCCAGCCCCATGAGGTCATAGTAGGCTCGGCTCGGCTCAGGGCAAGTCTTGGCTCGACTGCCCTGTCGCGCTTGTGAACACGGCAGCAGCTTTCTGTTCAAGGTGGGGAAGGTATTTGCACCAGGTTTTTCTTGTTTCCCCTGATCATAGTAAAAATACATGTAACAAAAATGTTTCTGGAAAACTGTGTACGGGAAGGAAAGATTCAGGTAACAGTGTCTGGAACTGCTGATGGTATTTCCTGTCTCATGTTCGCTGCATTCAGTGTATTTTCAACATGAAGAAACACAGTGACGCTGAAGAATGAGCGGAGCGCTTCTGGTACTGCCACAATTATTTAGAATTTATTTATTTTTAAATGAAACTCAGGTTTGTAATATTAAATAATTACTTTTATTACAGTAGTTACCAAACATATCAAAAAATAGCAGAGAAATTTCAAACAGTTATATGGTATCTTGCTGCCAGAGGATTCAATGCTAGTGATTTTGGTGCTGTGGTGCCCTTAGCCTATGGAGCCCTTGCTCCCAGCAGTAGTTCCTGTGAGGGGTGCTGCAGATAATGGAAAGAAGAATAAAACCTCTCCTCAAATGTTGGTCACTTGATAGTTTTCAGTGGTTAGGCAGAGGAAAGTTGCGAAAGCCCTCTAGTGATTGTAGGCACAGCCAGGTTTGCCATCACCTGGACACTAGTAAGACCAAGATCTAGATCAGATTTAGAATCCAATGTGGCTTCATTCTGAAGCAACCTGCCTCTCGTAATGGAGTGCATCCCTTATGCCTTTGCCAGCTGGAAGCCTGTTGAGCCTTAGTCGGCCAACAGCCTTTGAAGTAATTAAACAATTCTGCCGCCAAAGCATTTTTCTCTGAGCCAAATCATAGGCATTAGGATAGCAGCAACATCGGCTTTGCCAGCCAGGACTAAAATTAGGTTGCATGTTTTATTTTACAACTTGTTTGGATGCTGACAAATAGTGCCAGATCTCTACATGGATTCCCCGAGCTGTACTTACGTGGGGGAGAAAAGCTGGAGGAGAGAATGGCAGAAGCGTGTCACCTTTACTTCATTACTGCTGTGCTTTTTTTAATGTGCCAATGCCACCCTGCTAGGAGGTGGAAGGATGTTCTGTGAATTCTATAGCTATGAAATTTCTTTTTAAATAAAAACATGTTTAAAGCTCTCTTCACTAAAGGAGACTAGCTTGTCTCGTGCAGCAAAGCGTAAGCTGGGAAGGAGTGTGATTTCAGCTTGTAAAATACATCAAGAGAGTAAAGATGGTAAAGGGAGAGGAGCTAAAGCATCATGGATATAAAACAGGGCCTGCACAAATTTTTAGACTGGAAATTGCGAGTTGTCTGACTGCTGAATTTCCTGAAAAAAGCACATCAATAGGAACCACAGGGAGCAAAAAGTATGTCTTTAAAAGTTGGAGCTTGATAATTTTTTTGGCAGTGAGGTGGCTGATTGGAAAAGACAATGTTTGTTGACACAAGTGGGACTTTCCCAGCTTACAGTTTTCTCAAAGCAAGTGATTTTTTTGTGTGGTTTTCTGTAGACATACTTGCAAAATGCAAAATCTCTTTGAAATTCATGACTCCTTGATGATGAAGTTAAATTTTCTGTATTGTTTGCTTTAACAAGAGAAAAGCAATAAAGAGCAAAATAAAGTATCTTTTGGGATTTAAGTTCTCCAGTGAAGAAGCCTTAATTTGGGGGAATTTCTGCAGCTAAATGACAAAAGCATTTGGGCGTGTGTGTACAACCTACCTGAAAGTAGGCTGTAGCAAGGTGGGTGTCGGTCTCTTCTCCCAAGTAGCAAGGGATAGTACCAGAGAAAATAGCCTCAAGTTGCACCAGTGGGAGGTTTAGATTGGTTGTCAGGAAAAGCGTCTTCACCGAAAGGGTTGTGGAGCATTGGGACAGGCTGCCCAGGGAGGTGGTGGAGTCACCATCCCTGGAGGTGTTTAAAAGACATGAAGATGTGGCACTTAGGGACACGGTTTAGTGGTGAGCTTGGCAGTGCAGGGTTAATGGTTGGATGCGATGGCCTTAAAGGTCTTTTCCAACCTACACGACTCTGTGATTCTACGTGTAGTTAAGGACAGTGTCAGTGTTTCACAGTACCTTTCTGCAGCCTGCGGGTGGATCATCTGACCGACAACGGGCGGCTGGGTCCCTCGGGGCACGAGCTGGGCCAGTGCCCCCTGGTAGGGGGCTGGTGGGGTGTCCCTGCACCCCTGCCCGGGGCGCAGAGCTGGGCTACCCGGTGTCACGCACCCGGCTCTGCGGCGGAGTTTGAAAACTCATTTTCCCGATCGTAAACTCTGGCTTCTCACCCTAATGTCACGGAAATGGATTGAACGGGGGGCACGGACACGGAGAAGACAGGGACACGGAGAGATCCGAATGCGTCAGGCAGGGGCAGAGCCGGCTGTCCTCAGTCCCCTTCCTCTGAGGCGTGTCTCCGCGAAGCCGCCGCCCCCCGCCCCAGACCACGTCCCCCGGCAGCACCGCGGGAAGTGCGGCGCCGCCCGCCCCCGCGGAAGCAGGTGGGAGTGGCGGGCGGTGGCCGCGCCCCGCTCCCTCAGGCCGCGGGGATGGGTCCCTGAGGAGCCGGACCGGCGGCTGGGTGCGGGGACGAGGGCGGCAGCCCCGCGATCGTTCCGCCGACGCTCCATGTCGGTGCCGTGGTGAGGGAAGGAGGAAGGTCTCGGCTGCGCTCTGTCCCGCGCCTCGGCGGTATTTCTCTGTCAGGGAAGCGCTGTAAATGCGGGGCCTTTGGCCGCTCTGCGTGGCCCTGGGAGCCGTTGCGGCGGGCGCCGCCGCGGGCGGGGGCGGCCGGCTGAGCCCCGAGCGCAGCGCGGTATGGGGGCCCGGGCTACGGGCCGAGGCAGCCCTCCCCGCCCGCTATTTTTACGTGCAGGCCGTGGACACCAACGGGCAGAGGTAAGCGCGACGGCGGCGGCTGCTTCTCACGGAGGTTGCGGGCAGGAAAACATCCGAGAGGTCGATTGAAAACACACCTTCTCCGCCCGCCGAGTGCCTCTCGGGCCGGAGGGTGAGGCGGGCTGGCTCCCTGCGCGCCCTTCCGCGGGCACCGGCACCCCCCGCTGAGGTGAGGTGCTGGCGGGCCGGGGCCGCGAGAGTGGCGGGGTCTCCTGTGAGGGAGCGAGGCGTCCTGGCGCCCCACCCCCAAATGGCAGCGGTGCCCCGGCGAGGCAACCTCACCTGCCCGCCTCCCACCGGAGCCGCTTTTACCTTTTCGGCAAAATTCGCTAGGGAGTTTCTTGCAGAAAGGGAAAGCTGAAGGCTTCTTACCTGCCTCTTTCTGCATATCCCTTAGGAAAAGCTAATTAATCTTCACCGAATAACTGCACAAGTGAATGAGGCAAGAGGATGAAAGTGTTCAACAGCAACATACACGCATTAGTCCAGCTGGCAATTCATGATTGAGTCTGGTTTGGCAAAACCTTAACAATAACTAATACATTTAATTTATGATATACCTGCTCAGGTGTCCTGCTTGTTTCCACAGTTAGGAATATCGGTGTCTCTCCTAAACGTAGGCACAAGGTCGGTAGAGTCATTTAGGAATTGGTCTGTAGGCCATTAGCTAAACTTCATAGGAATGGAATACGTAAACTTAGTTTTCAGAGGACACTTGTGGCTTTCTATTTCTACAGGAGAAAAACACTGACTGTACAAGCTAGACAGGAGCTCAGAGTGCTCCATCCAGGTTGTCCAGATTAGATACACCGTGGCACATGCAGGTCTGGAAGCTGCCAAATCAGCTTATCTCGGAGAGTAAATATTTCCTGAATTTAGTCGAACTGGCAGCTCTCCCATGTATCTGGACAAGTTTCAAGGCAGGTGACCAGGCTGCAGGGCTGTAATCCATTAGTCCAGTCACTCCCACCACCTCTCTGTTTATCCTAAGCTCTCCCTATGTATTTGGGACCATGTTTGAAGGAGGTGGAAGAAAGTTGGCAGGTGCAGCAATTTGACCGTGCCAACTTTGTTAATATCTCAACGATATGTGTAACTTAATGATTTTTCAAATTATTATATTTGGTTTTATAGAGATTTCTCTATGATTGGTGTATGATGAATTTTACCAAAATGTTGTAAGTACACACTGAATTACATGATCACACTGTAGTATTTTTTTTCCTACCAAGGCATTTGTAATAGCCATTTTCCCCCCGCCCCTGTATAAGCTACCATAATGCTTAAGAAGGGGGTTTTGTTCTTTACTTCCTCAAATAATACCTGGAAGATAAAGTAATCTGGAAACATTTTGTTTCTGTATGTAAAATAACAAGAGTTATTAAGTTGCCAATGTGGAGCTTGTTCTAGTATTTTTTATTATTATCTTTTTAGAGAATCATAGAATGGTTTGTGTTGAAAGGGACCTTAAAGATCATCTAGTTCCAACCCCCCTGCCATGGGCAGGGACACCTTCCACCAGACCAGGGTGCTCAAAGCCCCATCCAACCTGGCCTTGAACACTGCCAGGGATGGGGCATCCACAGCTTCTCTGGGCAACCTGTGCCAGTGCCTCACCACCCTCACAGTAAAGAATTCCTTCCTTACATCCAACCTAAATCTACCCTCTTTTAGTTTAAAAGTGTTGCCCTGTGTCCTATCCTTACGGGACAAGACACCCATGCATGCTCTCTACCTTCCCATCATTTTACAGTTGAGTTGTGGCTAATTGAGAGCTGTGCTGGATTTGTTGAAGTGCTCTGTTCCCATGTAATCAAAGACCACGTTCCAACACTGTTCAATATGTAGGGCACCAAGTGATTTTGGAGGTGCATTCATGAGTATCTGAGTGGAACCTTGTTGATACTTAGTGCTTCTAACAACATGAAATGTTTTAGGTAGCCTAACAAAATTCTCTTAGGAAAAATCATGCCTTGCTTGTGAACATCAGGATGGGCTCGTAAAGACTTAGTGTGGCTCAGTGAAGTCACTGGAAATCTGTCAACTTGAAAAAGGAATGTGTCGGACTAAGAAAGCTGTTGTGTGTTTCCTTTTTTATTAAGCTCCCACTTACTCTCTGGATAGGTTCATTTCATCGCCAGGTGAAAATGCATTCCAGGTGAAGATCACTGCTCCTGATGAACAGTTCACTCGGGTTGGTGTGCAAGTATTAGACAGGAAAGATGGTTCCTTCCTTGTGAGGTACAGAATGTATGCAAGCTACAAAAACCTGAAGATAGAAGTCAAAGCTGGAGATAAACACGTCGCAAAGTCTCCATATATTTTAAAAGGTAAGAAGCAGCACTACACACAGCTTTCCTGTTGTGTTTTTTTTCTAACAAACTATATCCCAGAATGGCTTCTAGGATTAGCACAGGATTCTGTGGGACCTCAGTACTTCTCTGGACTATCAAATCCCATTGAAATTATGGATTCATAAGTGTCCTGCATGTACTATTCAAAATAATAAAAAGAAACAAATGCTGTGAAACTGTTGTCTAGCAAGTACATGTGGAGGGCTCACACAGACGCTCATATAGTTTAGTATGACTCCATTGGAGTCAAAAAACATTCAAACATGTCCATTTAGAGTTGCTGAATGTTTGGCCCTCAGCACCTGACCCTCTTTTGTGATCTCAACAGCTCAATAGTGTGACTTACTAAAAATAAAATAATAATTGTGTTCCTGATAGGACCTGTTTACCATGAAAACTGTGACTGCCCTCAGGAGGAGAGCAGTGCATGGCTGGAAGAGATGAACTGCCCTCAAAGCATTCCACAGATTCAAAGAGACCTAGCAAATTTTCCCATTGTTGATCCAGATAAGATTGCAAAAGAAATTCCACAGAGGTTCGGACAAAGACAGAGTTTGTGCCATTACACCATCAAAGATAACAAGGTACCGAATGGGTCCATTTGAAGTCCATGTGGGGATTTGGTGGCAAGTCATACAACTAGGCTATTTGGCTGTTCCCAGTTGAAAAGCTTCTTGTAGCCTATTCTTTAAGAAACTTCCTTTGCTTGTGTCTCTGTCTTTGAATATTTTACAGTTTGTACGTGAGGTCAGCAATATCTGCCCTACTTTGTAAAGCTCTTGTTGTCCACGTTGCAACTGAAGCAACCTAAGCACAATGAAGGCAAATTACTTTCCACGCAATCAGTATGAGTACTGGGCACTGATCCAAGTCTCCTAAATGCTAATTCAGTTTCCTGTTCTCTAAGTGTGGGAGTGTCAGGATCATCTAATTTGATGTGCATCCATAAATTATGTTGTGCATAATTCCGAGGTAAAGAAATCCACTTTTAGCTCAACTGAGGATCAGCTACAATTCGTTTTAAAAAAAACTGTACTGGCTTCAGTAGTTTCATATGGAAATGGGACAACGGAACACAACAGAAACAGGCAACCAGTTGTTTCTGCTTCCACAAGACAAACCTAAAATGACTGCAAAAGCAAGCAAAGCTTGTCCTTTTTTCTTCTTTCCCCCCCCCCCCCCCATGTGTCTGTGATGATTTAGAGAGTGGAGATTTCTAAAGCTTCCCAGCTGATTCATAAATCTATACAGCCGTACAATCTGTCTGAATAGTTACTAAGTGATTAAAAGAGCTCTAAATTGTGCCAGCCGTTCTCTGAAACAAAAACACCAGACCAGCAAAACCTTTGTTTATTTTCAGGTTTATATAAAGACATATGGGGAACATGTTGGCTTCAGAATTTTCATGGATGCCATACTGCTTTCTTTGACAAGAAAAGTGAGTACATCTGTACAGTCATTTATTCTGTATGTCCTGATTAATAGAAGCCTGGGCTTAACAAATACACTTCAGCATATTCATTGCTATTTATGTTAAAATGCTCTTGTTCTTTGGTTAATAATGGAAAGGTCAGATGGATTTTCCTTGTTTGAAGTTGGCATGTTCTAGAATGCTATCTGATTAGAGTATCACATCTGTTAATTGAATAGTAGGCTTTTATAGGAGAGTTTGATAGATTTGAACAGAGTGTGAGTTGTGGGTTTTTTTGCTATAGACTAAATAAATCTTCCTGTAGCATCTAATATAAAATTCTGTCTCTACTAGTATATTTTACAGGATGACTGAAAAAAAAAAATCTGTAATGTATATCGTTCTCCATTAAATTCCATATGTTGAAAACAGGAGAGGAGGGGCTGAGAAAGACTAGCAAAAGCCCGACAAGTAGCATGTGGGGAAACTTCCTTGATGTACAAGCAAAAAGCACCAGAGACTCTTTCCTAGGGAAACTTTGGGAAAAACCTGATGTTATGTACATAGTGACAGAATGTAGCAGGGCTGAAGTTTCAGCACACAGAAATATGTGATTATTACATAAAGAGAGTAGTGAGAGAAATATGAAGATACCTGAGTTAGGATCTGTTTCTGACTGTAAAAAAGACAAAGATTTTTTTCTTTTAAAAAGGAGAGAAAGAAGAGAGAGGAGCTACTAAAGTATGGAGTTTTTAACATTAAAAAAGTTCCTTAAAAATCTCATAAAAAATAAACACATTATAAATAACTGAAAGATAAGGTAATTGGTATGAAACAACATAGATTTGTCATAAAAAATAAGACATAACAATATAATTTCTTTCTATAACAAGATAATAGGTTTTCTGTATGGATGTCAGGTATCATAATTTTAGTTGGGCTTTTGAGTCTGTCCCACAAGTTTCTCATAGACAAGACAGGAAAACTTTGCCTAGAAGAAACTACTGTAATGTGCTTGGAAAGCCTTACTTAAATAATAGTTGCCAGTGTTTCCAGAGAGGCAAAAGGTGTCACAATGTTTTCTTCAGAGATTTGTCCTAGGTTCTGTGCCCATTTAATAACTTGGTTATATTTTGACTGAATGATGGACTAGAGAATATGCTCACTGAATTTCCAGGTAACAAAAATGAAAGAACCTGCAAGCACTTCTTGGTACAGCATCATAATTAAAAATTTTTGTAACAAGCAAGATAAATTGTATGGAAAAACAGATAAAATAAAATGACAAGGGCAGGATACTACACAAAGACTAGATAAGTCATATAGATATGACACCTGTTTAAAATAGGGAGTGAGTGGTTATTTTCTGCAGGAAAGTGTGAAGGTAACTATCGCAAATTTAACATGAGACAACGGTGGCATGCTGTTGCAAAAAGCTAAACATACACATTAACAGAACAAATACGTTAAAGAAATGTAAAGTAACCTTTCCACAGTACTCGGGATTAGAAATCAGTTATGCTACTGTGTCTGCCTTTGGGTGTCATGCTTCAAGAAAGATGGTTCAATTACTGATGTTGCACGGGAAATAAGAATTACTAGACATACAGATGAAGAGTCCTTTAAGTAGAGATTGTTTCGTCTAACAGTGTCTTAAGGGGAGACGTGAGTGTAGCCTTTAATTATGTAAAAGGTTGCTCTGTGACAGATGGAAGCAAGCTGTTCCTGGTTTCAGTTGTGTTGGACAAGAAATAATGGAATTAAATTGCATCAAAGATATTTAGGCTAAATGTTGGAAAAGATTTGCTAACTCCGAAGACAGAAACTGCCTGCAGATCTAGAAAATACAATTTGTCTCATCCACACTAAATACTTCAGGATTTTCAATTAAGACAGTGTCACTGAAAGACAGTAGATTATTGAATTGGAGAAGGAGATTTAACCTGTTGAATGATTCTGCCATTGAGGATGTAGATAAAACATAATTTTAGCTTGTCTATGTCCATTATAACCATTAGATGGCACTGTACTAATAAATAATAAAGTTTAGTGCTGAAGATCAGCATGTGTAGCCAAACCCCCTCTGAAATGAAGGTACACAATAAAACCTTTTTTGTCAGTCTGTATACTGAAGACATAAAGTATTGCTTTGGGTGTCTGTCTCTAGATTTTCTGGACGCCTCTGCCAAAGGTTTTCCTGTATTGTCAAGTTAGAGAAGAATTATCTTCAACCATTTAGAAGGGTGTTTGATATTTGGCAAAGCATTTATTTCTATCTCTTTCCATAAAGATAAAGTAATTAAAAAACTTAATGAAACCTATTTGGGCCACAGAAGAATCCTGAAATGTTAGCCTGTGACCAGCCATTCTGATCTGAAGAATATAGGGGTTTGAGAGGAGAAATGTTTTGATGCATACATACCATGAGTAGTCAGCATTATGTTTAAACTGTCCATTTTTATGTGTGTGTATATATTTTAATTTGGGAAGTATTAACACTCATAATTGTTCTTTCTTCAGAGAAGATATTGTCTCATATAGATATTAATGTAGTTGATGATGACTCTTGAACAAAACATCTTGGTTTTGTTCACACAATCATGATCTCTGTTATCTCTTAATAGTCAGGATAGAGATCTTAGAGTTATTCCAACAGTTTTCTGAAAATGCCAGTATAATAATCAGATGTTCATAGTAGTCAAATACCCAATTAAGGCTTATTAAGGAGGGAGGCAAAAACAAAAGAAGATTATGTCACAGTAAAAAATATGTGACATGCCTATCTTGTGAAAACAGTGCAATTCTCATTTCACTTTCTCAAAAAGAATTACAGAGCAGGAAGGCTGTTGGGGCATGCAAAGGCAAGCTAAACTGCCTAGGATTCTTTTGCTTTGTAAGAGGCAACTGAGGGGGATGTGGTAGAGATTTATATTTTTAAAAAATTAATGTCATGAAAAGGGTTAACATCAGTTCTGCACTGACATTATAGATGCTTATAGGGTTCTGTCCTATTCCACCCTACTATAGCTGCTGCTTTTCTTTGTACCTTCTCTTACTTTGTTTGTAGGACCGTGTACAGTGCTTAAGATGGGAGTGCATCAGACTTTCACAGAGCAGCAAAACTATGCCCTCTGTCCTGTTGTTACCACATTTCCTGGCCATCAACAGTATTTTGCTTCCTTTTTGGCTGCAACAGTGATTTCAGATATGGTTCTGTAGTACCAACTATTTAAAATAAGTGAGGATGTTATACATAATAATTAACCCCAGCACCGACTAAATGTGGTCTTCCCATCATGACTGTTCATTTCTGTTACTTCTCTTCTGCTAGATTTGGTTGTCACGCAGACACAGGGCAAATCAGTTCACTGATGTGACAGAAAACTAACTTACCACCCAACAGCAATTTTCCGTACAACCAGATGCTTCAACTTACCTTGGAACTACTAGATCTCAGTGCTAGCCTGGTACAAAGGCAGTGGGGCTAATCATATAAAGCATAACAAGAAACCATGCTCTAAATTGGTGTGCTCCAATCCCTTAAAAAAAAAAAAAAAAGCATTTATGTGACTTTGTGCAAATCTTTAAAAAAAATATCTTCTTGTAGGCTTTACTCTGTGATCTCAGTACTTCTAACATGTTTCTTATATATGACTTTAACAATTTATTACAGATACGTTAAGTACATTAGAGACCTGGCTATTTTTTCTCTTATTGTTTTCAAAATGCAAGATGCCACTGAAAGACTATTGCTTTGTATTAAAATGCATTTGTGTCTACTTTGCTTCTGTTTAGGTGAAAATGCCCGATGTAGAATTTTTTGTTAATTTGGGAGACTGGCCTCTGGAGAAAAAGAAATCCCTGCAGAACCTGCACCCCATTTTCTCATGGTGTGGGTCCAGTGAGTCTAAAGACATTGTCATGCCAACATATGACTTAACAGACTCAGTTTTGGAGACTATGGGACGGTAAGAAATTGCTTAAAATTTCCACCAAATTCACAGTGAATGATCTTCAAAAATATACTTGTATTACCAATATATATTAACTGTTTTTATTTATTCATTAAGACATTGGCACCCTGTAGGTAGGCAATAACTGTGTAATCAGTATCTTAAAATTAACCAAGTTATGACGTATATTAAAATACTTCACTGTTTTATTTAAAAAATCAAAATTAAACATGGTCAAGTCACTGAAAACAGCACTTAGAGGGGATGTTTTGAGGGCAGGCATTGTTTGTTTGCTTTGTTTCCTTGCCATGAACGTGTTGACAGCTGGCCAGGTCTTTTTTTTTCCCCTGATTTTCCTCAAATCTTTTTCTGTACCTTTTGAAGCCCAACGTAGGGCTTGTAACACTACAAACCTGTCTTGAAACACTAAAAAGCCAGCTTCTAAGAGTTCTTTGTAATTCATTTTGAACCTGATAATTTCATTGCATTTAGTTCAGGTTCCTTGTCTTTATTATCAAGACTTTTCCTAAATCTGCTCCCCCCCAGTTTGTGCTTTAATTTAGCAAAGTTTTTAGGGAAGTGAAGTATGTTGTATTAAGCTATTTACATTGTCCTTCATCTGTCTGGCAACCATATCCACTTTTAGCTACTTTTTTTCCATGGCAACTGACAGGTACTCTTTGCACATGCCACATTGTCGTGGAACTGATGCTGTCTTGCTACAGGCCGGTGAACTTGACGTTCCTTATCTACTTTAATATTGCTGCAAAAATACAGATACAATACATATATGGGTGAGCTCACGGCTTACCTTCATCCTTGGTATTTGCCTATTGGTACTGTAAACTGCTTTTAAGTAATTGCACTTTAAAAAGTTTCCAGTAGGCTATTAAATAACTTCTTCCTCCTCCAGAGTCAGTCTAGATATGATGTCAGTTCAAGCAAATACTGGCCCATCATGGGAAGAGAAGAATACCACAGCATTCTGGAGAGGACGTGACAGTCGCAAAGAAAGGCTTGAACTTGTAAAACTCAGCAGAAAATATCCAGAGATCATAGATGCTGCTTTCACAAACTTTTTTTTTTTTAAACATGACGAAAGCATCTATGGCCCCATTGTTAAGCACATTTCATTTTTTGATTTTTTTAAGGTAAGCCACTAACCATTTTTCATAAACTAGGTCCTCAGTGTTTCCTGTTTTCAAATAACTTTGTGTATATTATTGGTAGTGAAATGATTTTTAGTTTTTCAGCACACCACCAGTAACAAGCATGAATAGGCATTCCTCCAGAGGGCTTACCTGCTGTGTAGCTCTTACACTGAGGATCATAATGTTTGATTTACATCTGAAGGTTCTGTGGAACCTTGTGTAATCTATGTAACTCCAAATTCCTTTTTATTTCTTTTTCCTGATTCAGCGATCAGGACTACTAACATAACTAACATAGTGGGAAAAATCAGTGGATGAAGTGGCACGTCTACCCTCACACCCGAGGATACGCATCTAAGAATTTCCGGAGAACTTAATTGAGGAAGAGGGCATCTCTGTGTACCCTGCACTGTGATGAATTCCAAACTAAATAATAAAAGCTACTTAAACATTGATGCTTGCCTAGCCAATCCTACATTTCTCAATATCGGCAAGTCAGTAATACCAGTGCCCTCAGAACAATATAACCTAACCAAGCTACTTGGATCTTCTGTTTGTTAATAACTTATGGTCATTTTCTTTCCAGTATAAATATCAAATTAATATTGATGGCACAGTGGCAGCATACAGATTGCCTTATCTACTAGCAGGAAACAGTGTGGTGCTAAAGCAAGACTCCATCTACTATGAGCATTTTTATAATGAGCTGCAGCCGTGGAAACATTATATTCCATTTAAAAGTGACCTGAGTGATCTACTAGAAAAACTACAGTGGGCAAAAGAGCATGATGAAGAGGTAAACACATATTTAGAAGTACTCAGCAATGTTTCTAGACAAAATGGAGAGAGCAAAAAGTGCGTTTCTTTAAAACTAGAAAATGTATTAAAGGACTTAAAAATTATTGTCATCAGCTCTACAAATAAGAAAAAACACTTTTTAAAAAATACATAATACTGCCCTCAATTTGAAATTAATTTGAACTTTGGAAAAATTTAGAGTATTTTCATAAGAATGCTTTACTTTTTAAACTAAATAAATGCTTAAATAAAAATAAGTTATTGTAAACTGTCAGCACTTAATTCCGGAATCAATACCGGCATCCTGAAATAATTACTATTTTTTGAAAATTAAAAAAAACTTTTTGTTTTCTTTGACAGGCAAAAAATATTGCAAAATCCGGACAAGAATTTGCAAGAAACAATCTCATGGGAGACCACATTTTTTGTTACTATTTCAAACTTTTCCAGGTTAGTATAGTTTTAATGGCTTCTGCCACAAAAAGAGAAATTCTACAGAAAGAATTCAGAGCAATGGGGCTGCTGGAAGTTGGCCAGTCCAGTATATTTAAAGCCACAAGGCAAGCAGTAGTAATTAAAAACTTCATTTGGTTTGCAAATACTGTATGCAGTTATTTCTTATGAAACCCCTTAAGCCTACGCTGGTGCTTTGAGAGAAGCAATCGGATCCCATAATTCTTGATCTAACCTGCATGAATATGTTGACCACAATGATCAAAGAATTCCACATCAGACGCACCCCCTGTGAACCACAGCTGAAAATATTTGTGCATTAGCACCAAGATACTGAAACTCCAGTGAGGCACCCGAAGGGGCTCCTGACTGCAGTGGAGTATCTGCTTACCCTGTCTGTGACACAGCATGGAGTAACAGATTGTGTAGCCCCAGAGTTTTTAGAGAATTACTCAGTTGAGTTGATGCAGTATTTACAACCAAATGTACAATCTAAGAAGTTTATGAATTAACGAAATCTTCCTTTTTTAAAACTAGGAATATGCCAGCTTGCAAGCGAGTGAGCCAAAAATCAGAGATGGGATGGAGAAAGTGCAGCAGCCTGATGATGACCTTTTTCCATGTACTTGCCACAGAGGAAAGGTACAGTACATAACATCGTTAAATGTTAAGAGCTGGATGTCTCCAGTTCTTACTCAACCAAATGTACTTGCCACAGAGGAAAGGTACAGTTCATAACATGGTTAAATGTTAAGAGCTGGATGTCTCCAGTTCTTACTCAACCAAATTGCAACAGGCATTGCTCAGTACCCCATGGTATCAGTTACCAGACCAGACCATTAATGCCTATCGAACTTAGAACCATTTCTTAATGTATTTGTAGGACCAGACAGTTAACAATTGGGTTTCAAATTAACTGAAAAATGTTTCTTCTTTCTTGGCTGCAGGCCAAAGATGAACTCTGACAGCAGGAAATAATTTTTTGAATATTTACCTACATTCAGACTGTCTTCTTACGTCAAAGAAGAAAAATTTGGATTAAAATGCCAGTGGAGAATGTAAGTGGATATTATGAAGTTTACTGTATCGTGATCTACATATACAAGAAAACCAAGCAACCCCTATTTTCTTTTCATCATGCAGTGGTTGCAGAGCCTTGTTCAAAAACATTTTTATAAATTTTTTTTAAATAAAATCCATCTTTGTATCAGTTGTGTGTTACTGTCCTGAGATACCTTGGAAATGCAGATGCTTTTTACTCATGCTTGTTATACTGAGTCTATTCACAAGTGTGTGCTGCAAAAAGCAGCAGATTAAGAATTGCAAATCTACCCCCCTATGTATCTATCCAAAGTAATCTTTTTCAGACCATAACTGTTTCTTCTGAGAGAATCAGTATTCTCAAAGACAGTGATAAGAGTATATAATATATCATTTGGACACTTTAGGAATATTAGATAAAAGTTTTAAATTCCGTACAATTTTTCGTAGTTGCTTTGTCTGTGAAACTTGGTCTCTTTCGCAATATGAAAAGAATTAAGTAGCGCTAAGCATTGACTACTGAAACTAAACCAGGGGTTGTCTTGACAGTGTAGTCCATTTTTAAAATACCTGCTTTCCACTCATACTAAGTAATTAAACTGTTGAATTTGAGCATATTGACAACATCATCTGAAAAAGGTGGCTTTAAAGTCAAGTCTACATTCATCAAATTCTGAAGTTAACGCTTATGTTTCCAGTCCAAAGTGAGGGTTTATTTTCTCTGTAACACGGCCAGTCAATTTTAAAATCCATATAGCTATTTTCTTTGTAAACATTTAGATGTGTGCTGTGCTTATTAAATAACATTACTGCTGGGAGACTGGCATTCTTGAGGCATCTTGTGAAAACAATGAAAGAATATTGTATCTGGTTAACATTTTTTTTACTTTCACCTGCCTGTTATTTTTACTACAGTAAAAGCAAGCCTAAGGAATAGTTTTCTTGATTGCATGGTAAACAATATAAGTTCTAATTTAATTATACTAACCTACAATCTTGAATAGATTTTTTTTTTTTATACAGTACAGCACTAAAAAAAGTGATCTGATCTAAGCACCTGACCAAAATGTCACAGAAATCCTCTCAGTTCACCAGGGCTGACTTAGTGTACATTTAAGTCACTCTGCACTGTCACATACGACAGTTGCTCCCAAGAGCAAACTCCAGAATGGTGCAGAATGTCCAGAGTGGGTTTTGGAGACCTCTTGACAGTAGAGGTGAGTCTGCCATCTTAGGAGACAATGCCAAGGTGCTTTTCCCAGGACCAAGCAGCCATTTCATCTCAGGGGTCATCATTCAGCTGATGCTTGCTGCTGACTTGGCTGAAAGCAATTAACATATTGCTATAACCTTTGGTTATACCAGCAGGTTACTCATAGCCCATAATGGGGAACTCTGCAGTTGCAAGCACATGCAGTGTTTTATCCTCTGCAATATCAGAGCTCAGTTGAAGAGTTCTTCCTGTTAATGGATAATAAAGTCCAGATCCCCACCTGCCTCTTTGAAGCCCTTCTGACAGAAGCCATGTGCAACCTGTCATACTGGAGGCAGAACTGCTGCCTCCTTCAGCAGTTCCTCCAGCAGTATATAAGCATAACTGGTCTTTTGTCAGTTTTTGTTTAACAGCCTTCTGTGCCCATCTCCCCACAGGGCCTCTGATCAGTCCTTTATGTTGCTGGAGAGTGACACTTCAAAACTGTGACTCATGTTCTTTGCTCCTCATGCACAACTGTGCCTGCATTACCACCGCCTTCTCCCCACAGCGACCAAGAATCTGGCTCCTTAGAGCAGTGACACTGTAAATGACAAGATATTCCTCTCCCTGCATCACTAGTTTTGAAGCATATGGGAGTGCAAGGATAGGGCACAACCCATACTCACCAGCCTTGGGGGATGTGCTTGCAGAATTCTACAAATTGGTAGCTTTTAATTTCAAACAAGTACAGCATTAGTAATATACTCAGAAATGAGAGGCTCCTAAAAATTTGCTGTCAGCATAGATTTTTTCCAGTACGTTACTTCAACTACTAGTGAAAAGCATTTACTTAGTGCTCTGTATTACTAAGTGTTATATACAGTTACTTGCATAGAAACACAAGGAACAATGCTGCCATGATATTAATTATTCTGTAAATCTTCTGTCCTTCCTTTAAAAAGTTATTTATTTTGCATCATATTTTCATTCATACAAAAAAGTTTTATTTACATTTACACACTCAGACCTCTGAAAATACCCATTTTAATAAACAGACTTCTCAGAAATAACAAACTAATTTGCCACGTTTAGGAAAAGCTAGATGCAGCTTAAACCTGCAAATTACTTGTGCTGTAGTTTGATATTATCTCTAAGCCAAGAAAAAACTTGGGCATTTATTTCTTCCATGACATCGTCTGTTGTTCGTCCTTTGACTACCATCCCATGGTTTGCTTTATCAACCCAATGGATTTTTTTAGGGGCTTTCATTTTGCTTGCCACGTCTTCTAGCAATTGCTATGGAGAAAATGAGAATGAAAGTTAGGAGAATCAGCTGCTACAAACTGTGCATCTCCTAGATGTCTCACTTTGCCTGTGCAACACTTAATAGGCAGCTCTTAAAAACAAAACTGATCTGCATGCACATTAAAAACACCTTGATAGAAAAGATGCCATGATACTATTCAATAATGGAGTTTGCTCAAAGGTTTGTCCTCATTCAAACACAGAATAACAGAAAATTGGAACTTCAAAGACTGCAAAGGTCACAGCCCTGTGCAGGCTCCTTCCCCCCCACTGATGAAGGAATCCACTTTTACTGCCAGAGGGTATTACTAGCAATAAAATGACAGAACTTCTTGAGTCAGATTTGTCTACAGTGCCAGAGTAGCAATATAATTGGCTAGAGACTACCTTTGACTCTGCTCAACTTTCTCAGCAAACACATCTAAGAACCAGCTCAGAAAATCTTGAAAGTTTTCCCCATTAAGAGGGCACTCCAAGGATCTACTGGTTGCTAGCCTGACTTTGGTGACAGCACCTCAGAAGCTGTCCAAGCATGGAAAATGCCAATTACACACACTCCCAAAGTCGGGCTGAACTGTTCAAGAACAAGAGGTATCTATTTGCAAGAAAATAAGACAAAAACCACTGTATTGTCATCGCTGTGCACCTGTTCTTCATCTCTACAGTAAACTACCACTTTCTACGACAATAGTCTGTGGGTAGAACTGCTTTGCTAGGAGAATTTGTCATGAAAATGTGATGAATGTGAAATTGGTAACATAGCAGAGTGTTTATGTTTTGTAACCTGAAATGGTTAAAACAGAATAGCAAATAACTTGCTGCTTCCACAGGCTGCTTTTAATTTGTACAATCCTATTAAAAAAAGACAAAACATTTGAATCAGCAGTATTTTAGTGGCCCAAAGATGAGTTTGCTAAAGTGGATGATCGAGTATAATTCAGAAGTTTGAAGCAGCAAAAGAAAGCACTACCAGGCTTCCTTATGTTCAATGAAGTTTCCTACCCCAAGGCTTCCTTCAAAAGATATATATATATATTTAAAGAAGGCTGTTGAAGTCACAGCTGTGTACTCGAGCACAGATGTCACTCAAGTCTCATTCCTATTCCTCCATACTGTCCCTTCATAGCAGGACTTACAAGGATACTCACTTTTTCACACATCTCATCTGCTGATCCTGAGATAAACAGCACTGGACACCTGATAAATAATAAATCTTCATCCCGGAGCTTGGACTGAAGTTTTGGTCGATGCAATGGGTAAGATAAACATACTAGACCTTGAATGAAGTCATCATCATCATCATCCTGGCTAAGCTGACGTATCACAGAGGCAGCAGCTCGTGAGCCCATGGAACGGCCTTTCACCCATGTTAAAACAGGAAAAAAAAGTGTATCTGTTGTCACCTCATCTACATTCTGTTAGAGTAAACAACTCCTAAAAACAATCCAACAGAGTATTTTAGCGTACCAGTAGTACAAAATGCTAGAGATGCTTTTATTCATCTACCTCATTAAAAATACTAATCCTAATTTCTACATTTTATGCTAAAATATTTGTCTGGGTATATTGTGATTTCACATCCACATTTAAAAAAGAAGATGGAAAAAAAAAAAGTATAAATGGAGAGGGATCCTTTGCAATACTGGAAGGAACTGGAAGGAACATCCTGGGTGCAAGGGGAATAGAGGGACAGGTCCTGTGCTCCAGACGCTTGAAATTTGAGATAGCAATGCTATTATCTTGTATAATTTATTTCATGCAACCTTAATCTGCTCAAATCAAAAATAAAGTTCTATGTGCCTTACTCCTAAAACAAATCCAGCAAGTGTTTATGCACACTGCAAGCTTCAGCCTAAAAGTAAAAGTAGAAGCAGAGGCAGGGCAGGGTGGGGGTGGGGGGTGTGAACTTGTAGCATGAGGTCAGTCACAGCAAGAGGCTATCAAAATATCTCCTCAAAGAAGGGTCATATGAGCTGACAATGCTCTGTAATTGAGTGCTAGAAGTGGCTGATTCCAGTGGGATTAACTTGCATCAGTGCAGATTTGGTTGCACTTAGTCAGAGAACGTTCAGAGTTTCCTGTATCAGGTTATTCCTAATGACATCCGTCTACTTCCCTTTTCACATAACTGATTATTTTATCCACCACTAGGTTTTATCTACCAAAACCCGTTTTGGGGAAAATGATTTTCCATTTACCAATAACCAGAATTCCTCAAGACCTGCAGTTAAAAAGTACACATGGATTATCAGCAAACTCACGCCCTTTACAAGTGACAAGTTTTCTGCCAAATTACCTGGAAAACATGGTCTATGGCTCTTTCTGTCCTCCTTCTGGAGGGAGATCTGTGGCATCATGAGGAGGATGAATAGGTCTAGACAGCCATGCTGCCAGAAGAATCCGAAGAAAGCGGCAGGCTGGATTCTCCCATTTGTGACCCGAGAAGCAGTGCTGCTCAAGCCAGCTGTGAGACAGCCGACCTGCACACCCACCCCACACAGCCACCAGCTACAGAGGTGGTAGCATTCAGCTCCAGGTTAAGACACCCAAATGCAGATCTGTAAGTGGGCTTGTCGCCTACGTTCCCATGGCAGTCAACGGACTGCTAATCAATTAATGAAGGTGACAGAGCATTCAACTATCAGCAGATGGCTGAATTGCTCTCCCTAGGCAATACTGACTTTATTATAATACTAAGTTTATTCAGCTTGTTCCCATGTTAAGACAGCAAGCTTTTGGTGCCCACCTCAGCCTGGAACCTGTCACCCACATCTGTTCATTTGCTTCTTACCAAAGTGGCATAGACTTCAAAAACAGAGTAATTACAGATTGCTATCCTTAGAGGCAGTATAAGAGAGAAAATTATAGATAATAAAAACAATACCTGCAAGGAAGATACCCGAAAGTTTATAATCATCATAAAGCTTCAAGTATTCCTAAAGAAATAAGATAAAAGAGAAGCATTACAAGGCAGAATTAAGACAGCTGGGAGGCTGGGGATTTTTGTGTTTGTAGCTACTGAACACAAAATGGGAAGCTCTTTCAGCACTGCAGATGAAAAAGACACATAGAAGTTGCCCTCCTGTTTTTTCACACAAATCATAACACTTTGCAGCAACAACATAATCGCCATAAGCAATTTCAAAGTAGCTCCCAGCAAGTCTAAATTATTAGATGCCCTATCAAGTTACCAAAACAAAAATGATTACTGTGTATCAACATAGTTGTAGTAACAGACTGCATGCACACACTTAGGCCATCAAAAGCCAAAATGAGTGAGGAAAAAAGCTCTTCACTCAGGTCCCGTATTTCCAAGAAAAGTTTAAGACACAATCTTGTTAACAGAAAAAATAAAATTCAGAAACAGATTTTTCAGTTTTTAGGAGGTAACTATTCAGATGCTATTTTAGCAGAGACCTTTAAATTACACAGCAGCATATAAACTCACTAGCTACATTATGCTTCTTCAAAAAAGACCAGAGAACAGGTCCACATTAAAGCTAGCAAAGTCTAACTTTGTAAAAGTTAAAGCTAGCAAAGTCTAACTACAGTAAAATCAATGTACATATAATCACAATGACATACAAATTAATTCCTTAAAAACTGGACTTAGTTCTCTGATAAAAATGTCTGATGCTCAATGCAAAGTGCTCAAGCTGCCTTCTCATGCCCTAGTAGCTAGATAATCAGGAGAAAATTTCCCCTCCTTCCTACATGCTCCAGAACAGGAAGATACTCTCAGCTGATACTATTATACCAAAAAGTTGCTCATTTTAACAAAACCTAGGTACATAAGAACATCTTAAATAATGAAGCAGCAGTAGAAAGAGATATACACAAACACATATAATAGTTTAAACTGATTTTGAAATCAAAGACTAGGTTCTGGGGCTCTCATATGCTACTCCCAATCTCTTTTGCTTCAAATCCTCCTGTGACCCAGTCCCCTGCTCTTTCCCCAAAGTCTTATTCCCCCAGCTGACAAACCTCAGAGACCCAGCTCAATTGCCAACTCAGCTTCCTTCCTTCCAAAGCTGTATCCCTTAGTCCCCCTCTCCTCACCAAGCCCTCCCAGAACCCCTACCTACCTCTTGTTTCCATCCTAAATACTTCCATTTTTTCAAGCTATAATTTTTCCCACAAAGCACCCTTGCTTTCTGCACATCCTTTTCTCAGGCTTTTCTTTCTCTCCCGGAACTCAAACCCACATACTTACTGCAGCTGATCCAGATACTGGCCATCTAAAAATTGTTCCTGCTCTTTCTGCTCATAGGCAGTGCTCCATTTAGCTAACCATCACTTCTAATTTTCCCCACTGTTGGTTGACTAATCTCTGGTCATAATTTAAGAAACCCAGAAGATGACCCATGGATCGAAGCTTTGGCAGGAATTGGTCACTCCTTACCACAACGGTTTTGAAGGCCTTAGCCCTGTAAGCAATATTAAGGCCTTTACAAGTGAACCGCAGGCATAGAACTCCATGGGATGCAAGACAGGCTGCCAAAGTCACTAAGTGAGGGAAATTCATATCTCCTCCAGCTCCATGGGTAAGAATCACTCCATACGTTGGTTTGTTCTCTGGGACAGAAAATATAGCATCAAGGTATTTGTTTCCAAAAGGTATTTTCACCTTAACCTAGAAACGAAACAAAAAACACAAGGTAACTAAAAGGGAGGAAAAAAAAAAAAACCAACAAAAAAGACATCTACACATTATGATGAAGAAAAATTGGACAATTAAGACAGAAACCAAAATTGCAAGTCCACTTTTTTTCTGTTTAAGAGTACTAAACGAGTAACTCTACATCTGGCTCAAAGATTTGCTGTGCAATAATGGGCAAAATCAAAAATTACACCGTGGTAACCACTCAGTGAAGTGGCAGCCTGCAAATAGCCAAAGGCTGAACCTTCTCCAAGGACAGGAGACAGACAGCCCAGGTTCAGACAAAGCCACCTTCAGGCTGGTGGAAAGCCTCCAGTCGTGACAGATATCTGGAGGAGCTAAACTAGCCACAAGACCAGCTGATGTTCTTGCTGAACGAAAGGGGACTGGACAGTACATGTGCCCCAGTACATGCTGCAGCTTCTGAAAGCAAAAAGGAAAATACTCTGGGGCCAGGGTGAAGCACTATTTCATGCCAGTGCTGCTTCCCAAAGGCTCTCCTTGGCAGTGGCCCTACAGAGGCACCGTGCAGGGAAGGAGGAGGTTGTCAGCAGCCTCATGGAGCTGCTACCCTTCCAGCCTCTGCCCAGCAGAGATGGCAGAGGATGCCAGACGGAGGACGGCAGTGGGACATGTGTACACAGATGGGCGGCAGAAGGCTCAACGGCCAGAGCTGCTGCCTCCTGGCTACCGGGCCGTAGCTCAGCGAAGACAAAAGGCCAGGCGGGCTCAGCTGGCCGACACCCAGGCTCACACCCCTCCCGGGAAGGCCCAGGAGGCAGCACGCCCATCCCCCCCCCTTCCCCAGCCCTGGTGGCTGCCAGAGGGGAAGTGCAGTCGCCACAGGCCGCAGGACCCTACAGATCCAGACGGAAACGAGGCACACGGGCCCTGCAAGCGGTCAGCCAAAGCTGCTGGGCCCGGCCGAGCACTGCGGCCACCCCAGCGCGGCCCGGGCCGCCCAAGTGCCGGTGGCCCCGCGGGGTGCCTCGGCCCGCCAGGCCGCGGGACTCCCCCCGGGCTCGGGGCCCCACGAACCCCTCGCCAGGCTGCGGCCGAGAAGAGCCGCCCTTCACGGCCAGCCTCCCCCGCGGGCGGCCCCGGCGCAGGAACACCTGACCCCAGCCCCCCCCGGGCGGGCCCCGCGCCAGGGCAGCGCGGACAAAGCGGCGGCCGTACCTCTGCCTGCCCGCTCATGCCGCTCCCGGCGCCGTGACGTCCCGCGATTGACAGCCAGCTGCCCTATCGCCGCCCCGCCGCATGGGAGGGCCTCCGCCGGGCGCGGCCTGTCGCCGTGTCTGATTGGCCCACGTATGCCGGGGCCCCGCCCCGAAGGGCCGGGCTAGCTAGGCAGTGGGCGGGCACGGGGGCTGGGGGAGTGGTGGTGCAGGCGGGCGGCGTCCGCGTCGCAGCCGGGGTGGCCGGGGGTGGGCGGTACCGGTGCCGGCAGCAGCACGGCCGCAGGCGGGAGCCGCGCCTGAGGGGCTTTTGAACGGGGACGGCTGAGCCGAGCCGTGTGGGCGCGGGCGGCGCCTCTCAACTAGGCCTCGAGAGAAAGCGGGGCGCTGGGGGCGCGCCCGGCAAGGCCTTGGTAAGGGGGGGATCGGCAGCGCCTGAGGGACCTCTGACGTGGTTAAACGCCTATCGCGTGGGCGTCAGGCGCCAGTAACGGTATATTTTTAAAAGCTGTTGACGTATTGAGAAGCAAAATGTAACAATCACAGTAAATAGAATTTTAAAAATAATGGTTCTTTAGTTGCTGATTTAATTAGGCCTGAGTTACACTGGAGAGTTCGCAACACTCCCTATAAATAGTCTTTATTCATCTGTACATGTAAAACATGAACTGCTGGTGGTAATTTAGAAAAAATAAAGCTAGTTACGTTGGAATTGCTTGGAAAGCCAGGCTTTTACTGACTTCAGGGTGTGCGGATACGGTCCTTACTATGAGTTTGGTCTAGGGAGTGATGTCAAGCTATTTTTTCTGGCAGCTGTTGACACACTGGGTCTATGTGACATTCACAAACAGGAGACTACATGACTAGGGTTTTAGGTGCCAATGTACAGCTATCTGCTGGGCTGTGCTTTATTGTACAATAAAAAACCTGGTGTGTTCAAAACAGCCTTAAACTGATGGAAAACAGCACCAATATCCTACAACAGTGCCGGTGGTATTTAGATATTGGGTATTTCCCAAAGATTTGTTTCTAAAATCCTCTGTGGCAAGGTATTTAGACAGAGATCATGTTTTCTTCCATTATCGGTGTATAAAACTCATGAGTTAGGATACCAAATCACTTAACTGATTGAAGATGCTATCACCAAGTAGAACTTCGTTTTTCACATTTTCACCTGCTGCAAAATAAGTTAGTGGCTTGTGCTCCGAGTGTCTCACTGTCACTCTGTTGGCAGGATACTGTCAAATGCTGGGATCCAAATATTGCAGCCCTCTTGAGAAGCAAACCTGGCAGGGCAGCTCAGGCGTACCCACTATCTCAGTGTCCACCCTGCCATCAGAGGATTGCCAGCCTCACAGATAAATTCCAGTCCTAGCCGTTATTATCATAAAATGTAAGTGTTAAGGGCAAGTAATGGAGCATCAGCTGTAACCTAGCTGGAAAAGACAGGGAGCTTTATTTGTCTAAATTTTTACCTTGCCTAAAAAATGGCAGGCTAAAGTGAGATGCGGAAGCATAAAGCTGAGTGAGAGGCACCAGCACAGGCTGCACAAGTTGTACACTTTTCATTGCCAGCTGAACTGCAGGTGATTTTGAGGTAGCAGTTCCTTGAGCCATAGCTCACATTCAGGGCATCCAGCAGACTAGGGGAAAGACAATGCTTCAGAGTAATGCCGAATTAACTTACTTTGAGTGGAGATCGCACTATTCCCATTAATACTGAACACCAATTAAGCCTTTACAAATTCGGTACTTGGCAAAAGGGGACTGAGAAGATCTGTTATCCCAAAGCAATTGCACCTCAGCTGCAGCCTCAATTCAGAACACAGGAATGCAAGAAAGAGAGTTCATAAAACTTCATATTAATTTTCTAATTTTTTCTTCTTCATTCCTTTCTTTCCTATACTTAATGGATGCTTATGTGCTCTGGTATAATTTATATTTTTGGTGTTGTTTTGCTTCTTTCTCGGTCTGATTTTTGCATTCTCTTTTTCTTTAATTTTTTCCTCCCTCCTCAGTGCACGTGCTGTATTTCTGCTTTATTCACATCCTGTTTTCAGAGCAGTCCTTGAGGAACATAGATCCCATTAATTCTATCCATGTGTAGCCCCTTCCCACTGGAAAACTATTTTCCTATGCTTTCTGCATATAGCAAACTGCTACCAGTTTGCTTCCTATTTTCTCTGTTCATTTTCTTAGCCCCAATCTCCTTTCAATACTTAAAACTCTTCTCTGCATAAGCACCGTGTTTGAGGTAGGCTGGCTAATACCCGGTAGAGTCCAGAGCAATGCAAATGAACACATGCGGAGGAAAGAGAGGATCTGTTATTCTTTAATCCTCTGGTCCATGGGAATAGGGTCAGACCAGCCTGTTTTTACTGCACTTTTCCTGCAAGAGCTTTCCTTCTGGAAGATAAGGGTACTTTATAGCGACCCAAATATTGCTAATATGTCCAAGGCTAAGAACTTTATATATATTAGATTGCAACTCATGGATATATTTTCTATGATGGATAAAGTCATACGTTTTTATGAATTTCTGCATATGTAATGAAATTTTCATGTAAATGTGAAAGAATAGTTTTTAATATTGCAACATAAGGCAACTCATACCTAGCTACTCAAACTTAGGTTTCTGTGGGTTTAGGGGGACATTTAAATAGATGCTGACTGATTTTCAAGTGTGCCAAGTAACGCTTCTGAAATCCAGAAGTATTCACTGCCAGGAGTCATTGACAATCATAATGCTTTTCTTTACATGCTTACATATGAATTAAGAGTGTAAGTTTAAACTCCCACCAATTAAAATAGTAATTATAAATCTCTGAACTTCTCCGTTATTGTTTTTAATTGAATGGTCTAAGAAAGCGTTGTTTCTTAGATGCATGGCATCATTTCATATCTTTAACTGTACATCACTCCTGGAAATAGAAGCTTGTTCTGAAAACATTATATGGTGCATAATAATCTAAATTTGTCATCAAATATGAAAATTATGAAAGGTATGTGATTGGACATGTTTCAATGAGAATATATGTTGTGTGTTATAGTAACCTATACACTGTTGTAAGCACCTCTGACAGATTTGATATGCCAAAGACAGCTGGGTTTGAATAAACAGTGGCTGTTTGTCAAAGAATGACATTATTCCCAATCTAAACTTGGGACCTGTTAACTTTCGGTAGTACATCAGACAATCCATGTTCTTTTCCTTGGATTATAAATACAACTTTTCATACCAGAGGCTCAGATTTATATGCAGTAGGAACAGCAGAGATGACCTTTCCCACTAATCTTGTGTTGGAATAAGTTTGTTTAGAAAAGTGTATAAAAATAATTATAAAAGTATAAAATAATATGTTTTTTTCCCTGTGCTTAAGTGCAAAATACCTAAAGGCTGAAGAGCATGGGGATCAGAAACAGCTGATTTATTTTATTTTTTTTTGTTGTTCCTTAAACTTAATAAAAGACCATCAAAATTATTTTTTTTGTTTTAGGCTGGAGACATGCATATTTGTTATAGAAGTTTGACTCTCACTTTAAATTAGAAACTTGAGTTTTGACCAAGACCCTTCATTTTTTCTGTTCCTGAGGATGTGAATACACAGCAGCACATGTATGTGCTGTGTGCACAGGTATCAAAAGCACCTTTACTAGTTTTCTGAAAGTGATCAGCAAGCTATTATTTGATTAGCCAGTATAGTTTCCTGAGTTAAAAAGTAGTGATACCCATAACTGACTAATTTTTAATTATTGCATCATACTTCTTGAGGGTCTGAAAAGATTTTAGGTCATCTGTGAAAGTGGAAGTGATGGGCAGGCGATAAGCCAAACTTCTATAATGTGCAGAAAAATATAGGATTTTAGTGTGGCCTGTGTAGATCCCCATGCTTTTACAGTAAGCTGGAGAACTTGGCCATTTATGCATTGGACAACTTTTTCCAGGAATGGTGAAAGAGCAAGCCATATGCTCACATTCTGCAGATATAGATGCTGACCACCAGCAAGGTGAGAAAGTGTCTTGGCTGTAACTTCCCTTGGGACCTTAGGCTAGTAAAGAAGGTGAATTGCTCAAACCAAATTGAAGCCATTTCTATTAGTGGTAATTCTTTAATTCAGTCTGATAAAATGTGTTTATTCAGCAATTTGTTCATTCTACATTGATAACAGTATCATTTTATTATTCTAGTTTTTCCTGTGATCTCAGCTTTCTCATTGTGTCCATCTATCATTAATTAGCATAAGACTCTTTGTGGACATTTCTGGCTTTGTAATTGTGGTGCTAAATGGAAGGCCCTTACTTTAATAAAGGAAGGTGTCATTGTGACGCATGTTTCTGGATGGCAACTTTTGGATGCTATACATTTCTCAGGGTCTTTGTTAGGGATTTTGTATTCCCTCATTGTTCTTGATAAGTGCAGCCACTTTGTTTTCCAGTGGCAGCTGTTACAATTCATGCGTGTGCTGGGACTGCTGACAGGAGCTCACTGGCTATTCTGTCCGCCTGGCTGATGAAATGACCTGGCCAGAAGCCAGTGGAACAAGCCTTTCTGCTCACACTGCTGCAAGGGAAGAATTAATAGTTTCGGCATGCCTGTACAGTCTTTGAATGCTAAACTCAATTCCATGTATGTTTTCGCTCTGAAGTTTCACTCTGTTTCTGTGTGTTGCTTCTTTGAATGATTTGCATGGTTAGGGATGGTAAAGAACTTTACTGCTGCTGCTATGTTCACCTTTATTGTGAACATTGTGTTAAGGTCTAACACTCTTTAACATTTAATTCTCAGTGTGAGCCCTCTCTGGAAGGAAACGGGACAACTGGTTACCTGGGAGGCTGAGGTACTTCATGACTTTTTTGCCTCGATCTTCACTGGCAAGTGCTCCAGCCACACCACCCAAGTCACAGAAGGCAAAGGCAGGGACTGGGAGAATGAAGAACTGCCCGCTGTAGGAGAAGTTCAGGTTCAAGACCGTCTAAGGAACCTGAAGGTGCCAAGTCCATGGGACCTGGTGAGGTGCACCTGCGGGTCCTGAGGGAACTGGCAGATGAAGTGGCTAAACCACTGTCCATCGTATTTGAGAAGTTATGGGAGTCTGGTGAAGTTCCCACTGACTGGAAAAGGGGAAACGTAACCCCCAGTTTTAAAAACAGAAAAAAGGAAGACCCAGGAAAATACAGGCCAGTCAGTCTCACCTCCATGCCTTGGAAACTGTGCTAAGGCACATGGAAAATAAGGAGGTGATTGGTGACAGCCAACATGGCTTCACTAAGGGCAAGTCATGCCACCACAAATTTGGTGGCCTGTGATGGGGTTACAGCATTGATGGATCAGGGAAGAGTGACTGATGCCACCTACCTGGACTTGTGCAAAGCTTCTGACACTGTCTGTGTAACATCCTTGTCTATGAACTGGAGAGACTTGAATTTTATGTGTAGACCACTCAGTGGCTAAGGAATCAGCAACCATTCCATGATTCTATGATATTTCTGAAAGTAGTGAGTTCCAGAAAGGAGTGCATGGAAGTCTCTTTGATTTATTTGGTTTCAATAGAATATCACTTGCATCGCTGAGAAGTGTTTTCTGGCCTTGCACCTGTGCTGTTGGAAGTTTAATTTGTTGTGATTCTGTGGTCTGATAGAAAGAAGCAGTGGCAAAGTTTACTAAAGTCAACAGCAACTGCTGCTCACAAAATCTGCTATGCTGTGGTAGGAGAAAAAATAATTTGGTTTGGCACAACTTAGCAAATCCATTCTAGATACTGTCCATCTTTAAGTAGATTTCAGTGTACACAGAGTGTGTATTTGCTTTAATAGTGCCTAGGAACTGAAGTTAAGCTGAAAGGTCTAATTATTGGCTTCTCCTTATTTTCCTCTTCTAACTTACAGGTTATCATGAGTTTACATATGTGACAGGATCTAGTTTGCTACCAGCGATATACTTTTGAATATAAACATTCATACTCATACATATAAACATATACACTAGAAGTGTCAGCATGCAAGGAAATGAACCTGTAAATGTCTGAAAACTGACAGATGTGGCTATGGATGGCACCAGACAGAATTTTAAAAAGTATGGTACTGCTCGGAGCTGTCTTCTAGCTCATGGCATGCCCAAAGGACAGTTCAGACACCACCTAACTGTGCTCAATGAGTTTTGGGTGGGGGAATGCTTACATGGCTATTGCCAGCTATTTTAAATCCCCCTGGTGTCATGCAAAGCTATGCTCAACGTTCAGCAAACCGGTGAATTCATCTCAGTGCATGTGCTTGTGGTGAGTGGGCCTTGGCTGTGTGCCATGTGCCCACCAAGCTACCCTATCACTCCCCTCCTCAGCAGAACAGGGTGGGAAGAAAATAAGACGGAAAAAAACCTTTTGGGTCCAAATAAAGACAGTTTAAAGAAGCAATAGCAAAAGCCACACATGCGGAAGCAAAGGGAAACAGAAGATGTTATTCTCTACTTCCCATCAGCAGGTGATACCCAGCCACGTCTCGGGAAGCAGGGCTTATGGTACACGTAGCAGTTGCTTCAGAAGACAAATGTAAATAACGAATGCTACCCCCCGCCCCTTCCCCGTCTTCTTCCTCCTTCCTCTTAGCTTTTATATCTGAGCAGACGCTGTATGGTATGGAATCTCCCATTGGTTACTCTGGATCAGCTGCCCTGGCTGTGTCCCCTCCCAAGATCTTGCCCACCCCCAGCCTACTGGTGAGGTGGGGGGGCGGTTGGAGAGACACCCTTGGTGCCGTGTGGGCACTGCTCAACAGTAGTGTCCTGGTTTCAGCTGGGATGGAGTTAGTTTTCTTCTGAGCAGCCCTCAAGTTTTACATTCCTTTCTGATTCTCCTCCCCATCCCTCTGGGTGAGGGGGGTGTGAATGTGTGGCTGTGGGGTGCTTGGTTGCCAGCCAGCAAGTAGCCAAAGCACGGCTGTGTTACCCCCACCTTTCTAGCTCTCAGTACAAGCACAGCACTGTGAGGGATGCTGTGGGCTCAGCCAGACCCAGTACAGTGCTCCATGCATCAGTGCTTTCAGCAGTTAGCATCTTGCTGCATTTGGTAATGCAAGTACGTGGGTATTCTTGAAGTCTTGTGTTTAGCGCCATATGTAAAACCAATCTGAGCATACGTGGAGAGATGACATTTGTCTTGGAGTCAAGTATCTTTGGTGCAAATCTCTTTATTTACAAGATCTGCTCTTCTAAGCACAGGAAAAATCAACTGTAGAGAGACGATGTCCTGCCTTACAGCCCTCCTGTGTTCCCCACCACATCACTAGCTGAAAAGCTTTTCCCTTACCCTTTTCTTGGGTCCTTGTATCCATACACTCCCTACCGAGCAGAAGCTCCCCAAACTTTATTTTTTTTCCATCTCAGCTGTCCTACATTCAGCCTCCTTTCGTTTTCACAGTCTCTCTCCCAAGGAAAGGCCAGCCAGAAGCAATGTTGTTCAGAAGCTTTTGATCCTGATCAGGTGTACTGTCACCTCAGTTCTTACAAATATGTTTCACAACTTCTGCAACGACCTGAAAAACAATGGTGAAGTATGGTGTCAGTGATCTCTACCCCACTTATTTGTGCTCTGCAGTTTTGGTTGTAAAATTTATGAAAGAGATGCCTATAAACTTGAACATTATATGGTGATCAAACTAAGAACGCTCTTTGAATAAGGCTGAAAGACCTGCTCTGACCATGCTCGTTTTTGCTTGTGCTGGAACTCGGCTGAAATTAATTGATCAAAGCTGTTATAAAATCATGTAGGAATGGCTCTTGCAGCCATTGCAAAGACTTTGATAGGCTGGAAGAGAAGATTTGGGAATGGTGCAGGTAGTAACACTCACATTGTGCATGTGACTCCTTTAAAAATCAGATTTTAAATAAAGCTAAGCCTCGTAAGAGCTTCTTTGATACACCATTAAGTGAGTCCTTATCTACTTCTTCTCTAAGTTTCTTGTTATGTTAACCATGTGAGGTATCCTGACCTCCACTTGAAGTTGTGGATTGCATGTCACAAAATCTGCCTTCGTTTTATAAGGACTTGTTTATTGCCAAGTGGAAAATCTTCCATGAGATGCTGCAAGGGCAACACATTTCTGGAGTCCACATGACAGCTTTTAGCCCCAGACATGTTTGGCACTTCTTTTCCTCAGCACTTGTAAATCAATAGATTATATGACACGAATAAGTTTAGAAGAAAGATGAAACACAGGACTTCATCCACAGTGAGCACTTTGAAGATCCTGTAGCATCACATGACTTTTATTTATGTGGGACTGGTCATCCCAGTTTTAACCTCTGAACTTTTGGACATGCACCCTTGCCCTGATCACCTGGTTAATTCAGCAAGCAAAGCCCAAATAATTTACTGTGAAGACTGGATCTAATATCACAGGTCTCTCACATGTCTGTTGCACAATTAATCCCATCAGGTACAAAAAAAAAACACAAAGGAAAAAAAAAAGCTCATTCCACCTTAGCCTTCTGGGAAAATGCTAAGTATAGTAACATTACACTCAGAAGCTGGAGGACTGGCTTCCATAGCGAGTTTGTAGGTCTTTGCCAACAGCAGCAAATCAGACTGAGCATGTCTGAGCAATGACATCAGGCACACCATCCCTTGAGTCAAGTGGCAAGTTGGTGATAACCTCAGAAGGAGACGGGCTTGGCAAACTGTGTCACGTCTGTGCCAGCTTGTGCCAGCACACATGGCGAGGTTTTGGCCTTGTGCTTGTCCAGCATGACAGACAGGGGCAGAGCTAATGAAATGGGTGTTGAAAAGGGGACATAGGGAAAGATCATCTGCAGGATGGAATTTATGGTGCTATCTGTTTTGTGGTTTAATTGCTGCTTTCAGTCCTTCTAATTTTGTATGCCTCAAAGGGTGTATTTGCTCCCTGTGGTTTTTCTTTTGATTTTGGTTTTGTGCGTTGTTGGTTTTGAATTTTTTTCCCCCAAAGGGAATAATTACAGGGTTTCTGGGCAGTGAGTGTAGAACTTTGACCCTTAAGATAATAAATCACTTCCAGATCAAGGGAGTTCTATAAGCCCTCGGTTTGGATCAAGGTCAGACTGAGCCCAGTGTTGTACTGTAGCCAGGCATGAGGACCCAGTGCTGGCAAACGGTGTTTAAAAACTTACCTTTCTCTTGGATGCTCTGTTTGCTTTAAGCTCTTGGCCCTGTGCAAATGCTGGGCTGAGATTATAGGTCTGTACCCTATTGTCATGGTGTCACCCCGGCTGGTGATGCAGTGCCCCACAGCCGCTCGCTCCCCCTCACCCGGAGGGATGGGGAGGAGGGCTGGAATGTAAAACTCCAGGGTTAAGATAAGAACAATTTAATAATTGAAATTTAAAAAAAAAATGAAAGAACAATCATAACAACAGTGACAGTAACAGTTACAGTGAAAAGGGGATGGGAAAGACTAAACCCAGAGGACGGGAGGGGAGGAACCGGTGTTGCACCGCGCAGCTGCTCCCACCCAGTCCCCGAGCAACGACCCCCGCCCCGGCCAGCCCCCAGGTATATACACCAGGCTCAGCCCGTCCCATGGTATGGAATATCCCTCTGGCTAGTTCTGGTCAGCTGGCCTGGCTGTGTCCCCTCCCAGCTCATTGTGCCCCTCCAGCCTTTTCACTAACAAGGCCTGGGGAACTGAAAAGTCCCACACCACAGCCAAAACACAGCACTGCAATAGCTCCCGAGAAGGTGGTTAACTCCATCCCAGCTGAAACCGGGACACCTATCTAAACCACAACTCAGGCATGAATTTATATCAGCAAAGAAGGAGGTCAGATCAGTTGTTTTGTGACACCAGTGAGTGGATTTGTCAAAGAGTGTTAGAAGAAGCTCATGGTTTTGCATCAATTTTGCGTCAATCCATCAATCTATTAAAATTCTTAAAATCCTTCTTTCGTTATATATTAGTGGGATCCCATGGAAGGAGATGCAGCAGAAATGTATCTCAGTAGATGCTTTGACATCCAGGTGCTGGAGCGTGTCCAGAAAAGGGCAATGGAGCTGGTGAAGGGTCTGGAGCACAAGTCTTGTGAGGAGCTGCTGAGGGAGCTGGGGGTGTTTAGCCTGGAGAGGAGGAGGCTGAGGGGGGACCTTATCGCTCTCTGCAGCTGCCTGAAAGGGGCTGTAGGCAGGTGGGGCTCAGTCTCCTCTCCCAGGTAACAAGTGACAGGACAAGAAGAAACGGCTTCAGGTTGCACCAGTGGAGGTTTAGAGTAGATATTAGGACAAATATCTTCACTGAAATGGTTGTCAATCATTGGAACAGGCTGCCCAGGAATGTGGTGGGATCACCTTCCCTGGAAGCATTTAAAAAACATGTAGATGTGGTGCTTAGGGACATGGTTTAGTGGTAGACTTGGCAGTCCTGGGTTAACAGTTGGACTTGATGATCTTAAAGGTCTTTTCCAACCTAAATGAGTCTATGATTCTGTGATTACTGCTGTTAAGTGTCTTTTAAGTGGTAGGGCAGTTGTCTAGGACCATAGAAATGAGAGAATCGGAAGCCAGCTCTGTCATCTAGTCTTATCCCTGCCAGTGCAACATTGTCACATTCACTGTGGCAGCTATGGGGAATTTTTAAGGCCACATTATGGCAGCAGTCCCTGTGTTTGCAGTGACACATCCCCAAACAGGGGAAGGAAGAGGCTGTGCCGGTACAGGCACACCAGGTAACGTTTAGTCCCTTCAGCTTATACCTATATTAAAGAATATCATTAACATTAGATCTTTGTCCTCTCCCCCTCTGCCTAGGGCAAGTGTGCAACCAGCTGCATATCTTCTTTTGAAAAGGATTGCTTGTGTCCTTTTTGCACACACAGTGCGGGTTAGTGCATATTTATTTTAATGTTCATATGACACCATATTTACGTGCAAAGTCCCAGTCCCAGGGCTTGCCTGTATAATACTGAACACTGTCTCATAATGTTTAATACTGAACGTGCACTTACTGTTTCATACTGTGTTTATTCACCTCCTAAGAACATTTCTCCTTTCTTTGGCAGGGCAGGCAAATTTTCTGCAGACTGGCACAGTGTGCGGGTACCCCAAACAGCCTGGCCTGAGCAGATTGTGCTGACTTGCAACCAGGCAGGGCTCTCAGGTAGCTACAGGTGAATCCATCAAGAAGTTGGAGGATGGCACATGCCATTTTGGGGCCTTCTCTTTCCTGGACTGACCTCTCGCTGTCCTTCTCTCTGCCTTCTTTCTGATTTGGTTCAGTGAAGGACTGTAGAGAAGAGTTTGTTTTCTGCAACTTTGCCGTTCTTTGACTCTTGCAGACCCAGCTCCACATTTCAGGGTAGCAGAGGGGTTGGAAACGCCCCATTGTCTTCTCTTGGGTATGTCCCAACGTTGTGTCTTACCAAAGTGTTGAAACTGGATAGCTGGCAGTCAAACAATCAGCAGCCGAGTGTCTCTTCTGCCAGTCCGCTGTACTGGAGATATTCATAGCTGTGCGAAACCGAGTGGTGACTTGCAGACCTTGCTGAGGGTCCTGCTGGCCAAACACCCAGAGACTCTGGGGAACCTGAAGATGGAGACTTCAGTTTCATGAAGATGTACTCATTTAAGTTCCTGTACTTATGGGTTCTTGCTCTGGCCACCTTTTGCAAGTTTTCTAGTTTATTTTTTGAGGTTAATAATACCTTAAATACATCAATTGTTGCTTTTTCTCCTCCAGTAGTTACATCCCTCTCTTTACATTTCCAAGGACACTCTCCTCAACTTTCCTTCTTTCTTCCTTTCTTTCTTTCTGTTCTTCTCAAGGACCCTTAAATTCTCCAGTGGCAGTTCCTTTTTTTTTGTTACCAACTTGAGGAAGCTTTGGCATGTGTCATTTGTGCTAACGGGCTCTCATACTAAATGCAGACATCTTGGCCTATGCTGTACCTGAACATGCCATGGGATAATGGTTCAGCCGCAGAAGCACTGAAGCCACTGAAGTGGTAGCTGTGCTGGTAAAGCTAATACATGCTGCAAGTCAGGTGTTCATCCATATGGATGCCTATAGCCGGCTCTGGATGTTTGTTGAGGTTTAACCCCAGCCGGCAGCCCAGCCCCACGCAGCTGCTCGCTCACTCCCCCTCACCCAGAGGGATGGAGAGGAGGATCAGAAAGCAATGTGAAACTCAAGGGTTGAGATAAGAACAATTTAATAGGTAAAGCAAAAGCTGTGCACACAAGCAACGCAAAGCAAGGAATCCATCCACCACTTCCCACGGGCAGGCAGGTGTTCAGCCATCCCCAGGGAAGCCGGGCTCCGTCACGTGTAACGGTTACTCGGGAAGACAAACAGCATAATGCCAAATGTCCCTCTCTTCCTTCTTCTTCCCCCAGTTTATATACTCAGCATGATGCCATATGGTTTGGAATACCCCTTTGGCTAGTTCAGGTCACCTGTCCTGGCTGTGTCCCCTCCCAGTGTCCCGTGCCCCTCCAGCCCTCTCGCTGGCAGGGCTGAGAAACTGAAAAATCGTTGACTTGGTATAAACATCACCCAGCAACAACCAAAACCATCAGTGTCCTGGCAGCATTGTTCTCGCATCAGAGCCAAAGTACAGCACTGTACTAGGTGCTAAGAAAACTAACTTTATCCCAGTTGAAACCAGGACAGTGCTGAAGCACATGGACCTCCAGGAGCCTACTGAGTTCCTGTCTTAGCCAGAACTGCAGGAGTGTAGTCAGCACAGGCTTCCTCCTGCATCTTGGAGGTGGAGAGAAACTGCTGAGAAAAGCAAGGGAAGAGAATGACAGAAATATTAATCAAAAAAGGTCTTTTATTTCCCAGTTTATTTTTCCCCGTCCCAAAGCACCTGTCAAAATAAGACCACATCTTTGGAAGACACATGTACATTTACTACACTATTTATACAACAAGTCTTTTAACTAACCTGCAGGCAACTTTTTCCAAGCCACAAGGACTGGTTAGAGCATCTTGAGCCTCAAGGGACCACAGGGATTGTTGGTAACACTTTCTGTTCTGTGCAGTGTGGGTGCAGATGGAGACTTGTAATACATACACATCGGTGGGCTACATTCAGTCTTGGAGCTTCCCAATCTTCCCTTGGAGCGCCAGTGTTCTGCTTATTGCAGACAATAACGTATAGCAAGCCCCCCACCCCACCCCACCCCACCCCACCCCCCGGCTTTTCTTATGTTTATATTTATACCATTTAATCTTTGGCCAGAAACTTCATAGGGTGCATTTTCAAATACCACCATGTGGGAATAACCATAAAAATATGCAGATATGCTTATGCACATGTAAAACAGCAGTTGTTTGTTTGTTTTTTTTTAATTTACTTTTACCAGAGTTGCTTTCAAGTCCATGGATATTAGGCCTGCAGGATGAAATAAACTTCCCTCTGGAAGGCTGAGCACAAACTCAGCATTTAAGCCTTGTTAGAGCCCTATTTTGAGAGCTTAAATAATATTAAATGTTGCAAGACCCTTGTGCCACGTCTCTGCAAGGGGAGCGGGTAGAGTTCGTTCACTGTGAAGTAATGCTTGTGTTAATAGTTACAGGTAGGGTGACTGGGAATCCATGCCTGGAAAACCTGTGATCTTGCTGATTTTCGTGCCCTCTCTGGCATCCTGTGAAAAATCTCACATGACAGCTTTAAGGGCAGCTGGGTCCCTTGCCAGTCAGCTGCTCCCTTCAGAAAATTTTTCTCCAGATATTCCCTGGATGGCACAAATCCCCACCAAAACACCCATCAGAAGGGAAAGCAGCGCTGCTATGAAAACAGCCTGAGGTATGTCTGTAGTGCCCTCATTCCAGATTAGTCTGTCAACAACACTTCCAGGTCAGTAGCATCAAACCAGTAAAACGTTGTGGCATGGAGCTCTGCGTGAGCTGTTCTGTTCATTCGTGGGGTAGGGTGTGAAGCCTAGACCGAACCCCATGCTGCTGTGGGAAGCTAGCCACCAGTGCTTAGGGTAATGAGCTTGAAGGCACATCCACAGGGCAGAAACACATACTGAATATCTCCCTGACATCCCAGTCCGCTGGGATAAATCAGTCATCAATATATAAATAAGCCTTTGTGCAAGGGACACCATGTTTATGAAAGGCACCTGGTGTGTGGCTTAGGCAAAATATGTGTGGCTAATGCCATGGAGGTGAGGGCAGCACCACCCCACGCAGGCCACAGGGCTTACAGGTAACCTCAGAAAATGCCTGCGTCGGGGCAGGGGGGGTGTCAGTGGCAGCATCCTCCTCGCTTTTGGCATTCAGACCCTGCAAGATCACTGTCCCCCAGGGAACACAGTTTTTTAGATCTGCTTCTCAGGCCATGCGTGATACACAGCATTAGTAGGCAGCCCATGAAGCAGCTCTGTGAGCAAGAAGGTAGGCAGGTCAGGGAGTTCGCTCTGCTTATATGAGACCATGTCTGAGGCCATATTTGAGTCAGGAGTGGTTTGGGTGAAGCACAAAGCTCTTCTCAGGGCCCTGTTCCCTAACTCCTTGCAATGTCTGGCTCTGGAGGAGCCTCCCACCCTACTGTTGCCACATCCCAAACAGTAATTTCTGGCTGCTTGGCCTAGCAGAGTGGTAGGCTTCAAAATGATGCCAAGATATGATCAATAAATTGCTGGGTGCCTGGAGAAAGGGTGAGGAAAGCAGCACTGGGAATGGGTGTGGAGGAGATGCCAAAAGCATGAGGTGAGCTCCACCACAGCTATGCCCAGGTGTCCCCCCATGCAGCAGACAGGTACCTGCAAAAGCCCGACTGGATCATACCCCACAGCTCCCACTCCCTGGATGGATGCTTCTTTTTAGGGGCAAGTGAGCACCAACATCTTGTCCTCACCCACCCAATGTGCCATTACCAGTCGGTCAGGAGAGGTAACAAGCACAGCCTTCGGGCTGGGCTGTGAGGGAAGAGGCGATGGCTGGTTTTGTCTTTGTTTCAGTTGCTGGAGGGGAAGGATGCTCTGTCTGCACCCTCCTGGGGACCAGATAGAGAGTTCAGATGGGCCGTGAGCAGGGCTGGACTCCTGCTGCTGAAGCAAGTCTTCAAAGGTTCATCTTCTGATGGCCAGAAGTCATGAGTATGTGGTTCAGCCCCTGCTATGAGCCCAGATGTCCATGTGAGGTTATACTCCCTTTAACTTTGCTCCTTCCCCTGTCAACCTCTGCGCAGCCCTCCTCCCCCTCTCTCCTGTGTTCTCTCAGCGAGTTGCTTTATGATGCTCCCGAAGAAAGTCTTGCTGCATTCAGGGAACTGAATGGGCAAAAAGCTGGAGAAAATTGTTCCCCCATTCTGCCCCTGTAGGGTTATCTTCCTGTGGGGTGACAGGGGCAGCAGGAGCAGCGTGGCCCCATGCACGGCGCTTCGCTGTCTCATTGCTGTAGCTGCAAAAGGACAGCACAGGCTCCGCCACCCTTGGGGAGCACAACTCAAGGCAGAGCATCTCCCAGTTCCTCCTGGGGTGAGGGAAGGAGCCGCAGCTTGCAGAGGGAGGGACACCCCAACCCTGTGTGAGAGAGTGAAGAGAAGCGGCTGTGCCTGCAGGTGCACATGGCAGATTTTCTTTTGTTGCTGTTTATTATGAAAAGTTAGGAAGTGGACTGTCCCCAGGGTATTTTTGACCACGAAGGACTTCTTGCTCACCAGTAACCTAATCCCCACAGAGGCAGGGGGATCCTAAATACCGATGCGCAGGGGGTAATGCCCGGTGCCATTCTTTGCATCAGCCTTTTGAACTCACATAACAGTTTGCTATGAACTCTGAACACTGCCAGAATAAAAAGCCATGCCGATGGATATGTAAAAAGAACAGAATAAGAAAAGGAGAAAGGTAAATTGTGTTTCCTAAACTTGGGGAGGTCTCAGACGTTGATCAAGATAGCTTTAGTCTTTGATAATGCTAGACAGTTTAATTGCCCCGCTCGCATACATTAGCCAAATCTTTCTGTCTAAGGTGTCTCTTGTAGTTTTGAAGAATAGCTACACATTAAAAGAAGCCCTTGTTTTCAATTTAATGGAAACACATCTCACAGTGATTTTATTTATTTCATAATTGACAAAAATACCCTCCCTCCCAGGAACAAAAATCTCTCAGCTTACCAAAAGGCAGCATCAGTTTTTCCCTTGGTTGCAGGGCTCTTTTCTCGTAACTGGATGTTAACACCTCTGACAGATATCAGAGGCGACGCTCTGGCACTGTCCTGGCAGATCGGTAGTTGAGGCAACAGCAAGGCTGTGACGTGTGCTTCTGACTTCAGGTTTCAGTTTTCTGGGGAAGGACCATGCCAGGGTGTTTCCTCTTTCCTCAGAGGTGTGGGGAGCAGAATCAGGAGGGCGCTAGCCCAGCGGTGCCTGGCCGTGTCAGGTGTCCAGCTCCAGCATATTTGCCGGTGCTGCAGGGATGCAGCTGCAGAGTTAAAGACTTAGAGAGCTTGAAGTGAGATGTGTTCATCTGGGCTCAAAACACTCACCGCCCGTTTTTAAATGGGTGTATGTTAAAGGCTTTTGACGTCTTTTTTTAAAGAAATGTGTGTATGCATGTGTGTGTGTGTGTAGAGTCCATGTACACACATGCATATTTCAACGCAAACTTAATTTCTTTTAGGTGCATATATAGTTGACAGCGTTGAGTGGGATAACGGGGCTGTTGCAGCAGGGTTATACATCTTAAGTGCACTGAGGTAAGGGAACAGATTATTCCCTACACTTTCAGGATCCTTCTATACAGTAAAGTCAAAGGATTTCAGGAAGAGTTGCTGAGAGAGGCTGAGAAGCTCTAGGATGCAAGAATAAATACTTGTGGAGTTGCACCCTCTCACAGAAATAAACACTCCCGAGCTCTTTTAAAATAAGAAGTAATCTTAAATGTTGAAGACCCCTAAATACATCTGCAGCTTATTAAACAGCTGCTTTTCAGGCCATATTTAACTGAAGAAGGGATTACTTCATCACATCCCCATCAGATCCAAAGGAGTTTGCTGCTGGGGACCAAGGTCAAATAAGAGCTCTTAAAGACGTCCATAACTTGAGCATGCCATGTGTTACTTGATGCTCACAGCCTGAGTGATAGGCCACATCTGTGCCACCGTGAACTTTGTTGATTTAGAATTTGGGGTGCTGGCTGAGTGAAATAAAATCATTGAATGAGACGGCCCGGTTTGTATGGTGAACTTTATTCTAACAGGACTGTATTTCCATTTCAGCACGAACATGTCCCATTGCGCCTGGCGGTTTGGAATCAGAAGCATTACCACGTGTGTATATTAAAGCCTGTAATTCAAAGGATTCATCACCTCCCTATTCTCCTTCCCTGTGTCTGAAGGAGGAGGTGAAATCCTTGTGCAGATGGAGCATCTGCAACAGCATGGGACGCAAGGAGACCCGGCCAAGGAAAGCTCACTGTGCCGAGTGCTTTACAGGCAAACAGACATGGTCCACACTCTGGAAAACTCAACACTGCTTGAGGCAATAAAAGAAAGTGACAGTGGAAAGGTGAAAGTAAGTAACACAATTGCTTAGGTACTAGTTCAGCAGGCTTGGAGGGGCCAGGGTCTTTGGTGTGCTGAGGCCATGTTACATTGTGGATGCAATTAGTGCATTTGGACACTTCTTCGGTGTGTTTAAATTACATCATGACTCGTTCTTGGTCATGGCTTTCCATCAGGGAACCGCAGTTCCCTTTCTATAGGGGACCAATAATCCCTGTGCCTGGGTTCTCAAGCCACCTGACGGAGTGCCTGGCTGAGGCGGTGTGGTGGCTTCTCTCCATGGCTCAGCAGTCCAGCAGAAAAAGCAGCCTGAGTTACTGTCCTCTTGAACTAGAAATGCCGAAATAGCCATGACAACTAACTAGGCACCTGTTCAGAGGTCTAAATGCAAATCTTCAAAGCAGGGAGAAGACAAGATAAGAAAAACTTACTCCTGTTTCTGTGGAAGGAGTCCTTGCTCATGTAAAACTGTGCCAGCGGACTTTCCTAGCCAAAAAGTGAGGAGAGTGTCCTGGAAACACAGCAGGGTGAGAGGAAGGATGGGGGGGGAAATGGGTGAGAGAGGTGACTTCTCAACATCTCTCTTGCTGTCCATGTACAATATGTGCTGGATCCCAGTACTCCTGAATGTGGCTGGAGAAGGTGCTGCAGCACTCCTGCAGAGGACATCAAAACACAAGCTTCATTTCTGGCGTACCTCACTGAATTGATTTCAATGAGTCAGCTGCAGGACTCTTGGCAGGGTGGGAGCCTCCATCCCAGCACAGGATGGTGAATGGAAGTGAGAACGTGGCTCCTCTTCCTCCTGCTTCACTTCTGTTCCTCTTCTGACCACTTCCCACCACACAGTGCCACTGTCTCCTTGCCCTCAGTCAGGTGCTGGTTGACCACCATGGCACACACAAACCTCCGGGGGAGAAGACTCCTGTCCTGTGGGGCAAGGGTTACAAAGCTCACAGCCAGGGAGCACCAGGGCTGCCTAAAGGCTGGGAGCTGGCTGGGGAGCTGGGCACAGTGGGGAGCAAAACCTCCTGCTTGCAGTGGTGGGGAGCTGCTGGCCAGCTGCTCCAAGGGCATCCACTTCTCGATGTGGAGATGGGCGAGCAGGTGGGTGCTAAGCTGCCAACCCCCCCGAGCCCTGGCTTGCTGGTATCCCCGCTCCTGGTGAATCCCTTGACCTTCTGGGAGCCAGCTCAAGTGTCCGTGCAGGCTGTCCCCTCCTGCCCCACGGAGGGCTGCCTATGTCTGACCTAGGATGGAAGGATCACTGTTGTGATGCGTGACTCAGGGGTGTCTCCTGGCTCATTCGAAACAAAGCCTGAGCTGATTAGGCCTTGAAGGCAGCAAGTCAGAAATACCCTGCCTGGCTCTGGGTGGCATGGCGGGAGACAGGACCAGGAAAGGTCACCTCTCCCCCTTCTGTGCTTGGGCAGCTCCTCACCTGGCGCATGCCACGAGGTTTGTGTTACCTGGCTCAACCCTTCTGAGGCTTCCCTCTGCGGCTTCCCTCTGCCCAGCCCTGCCCTGTCTTTTGAGGGGTGACGGAGGAAGGATTTTCTGAATACTTTTTCCTGATGCATTTTGGCTCTGCCAACAGGCCAGTTGCTTTGTGTTTGGCTCCTGTCATTGTTCCTCTGGATTAATAACAGGAGTGGGTCCTCCCTGCCCGTGCTGGGCACCATTCGAGCTAACCCCATGTGCTCAGGCAAGTCAGCTCTGACCTCTGACAGCAAGGGCAGAGCCTGCAGGATCATAGCCTCGTCCTTCGTGTTGCCGAGGGGGACGCAAAGCGAGACAGCCCCTGGCCTTTGCTTCTCTTCTGTCCCACATTTCAGCAATGCTGCAGAGCACATTATACCAAAGTGGCCCTTCTGGAAGCAGGGGACACCAGTCATTCAGATGTTTCCGATAAATTGGTAAAAATTGGTACTCACAATGGAAAAAATGAATAACACATTTGTATTCAGAGCAATGGGACAAGCACAGAAGCTCTCTTAATAAGCAACCGCCAGCCCAACATTATAATTAGTGTTTTATATAATATATAAAACATTATGCATATATATCATTATTTCCCTTTTATACTTAACAGTTCCTGATTTTTCCTCCCCTGGCAGGCTATGGATATCATGCTATCTTTATGATTTCTAACTTGGCTTCTGCAGTGAAATAGAAAACCAGTCCTCACTTCATAAACATGTGGTCATGCTTCTTAAATGAAACGGTGTGATGCTCAGAGTACTAAGGTCGTAATTCAAGTTGCCGATCGCAAACTGCCAAAGTCATTTTTCTTTCAGGATATTGCCTTGCACTGAACCTGAAGATTGACTTACAATTTGTTGGACCATGCAGCGTATCTGTTACTGTTAGGAAGAGTGATTAGCAGACACTGGCAAGGCGTTCTCCTAAATAATACATCACTATTACTCACTGGTGAATTTAAATGAAAAGATACATATTACACCCAACAAGGTTAGCTGTATGCATGTTTTTCCTCTGTTGGTTATTACCTATTTCCTAGTAGCAGAAAAGAATGTTGATGTTTTGTGAGCTGTAATTTAAAAACAACAAATCAAAGATCCTTATTAAAGGAGCTTCTGAGCACAGAAGCAGATCTGTTCAGAGCAGTGTAGCCAGATGTTGAATTAGAAGCGCAGAAGTAAACCTTTAAAACATTGTGAGTTTAAGTAGTACATTTGCAGAAATCTGCCCCTTCAACTGAGGCTATATTTGTTTTGTCAATCATAAAAAAAAATTGAAAGTGCTGGGGTTTTTAAAGGAATTTTATGCTGCTTTGGCTACTTCCAGTTGACTCTAGTGGCTTTGGCTGTTGCTGTCCTAGTCCTGGATGGCAGCTGACTGAAAAGAGCTGTGCTATGATGCTTGAAACAGTCATGCCAGTATTGCTCTTTAAAGATGCATTTTATCACAAAGAACCAAGGTAATGTTATTGGTCCCAAATTCTCCCGTCAGTTGAGCAGCAGAGAAATGGTTGAGAAATGTTTTTCTAGTCAGACAACACACAAACCAGCAATACAGGAGAGAGTGGCAGATGCCAAAGAGAATGCTTTCAGTCAAGTTGTCTTGCTTTTACAGGTGTGCTACAGCACAAGACCCATTAGATGGTAGCCTTTAGAAAAGAGCCCTTAGCAGTTTGTTGTTGGAGGCGAGGGCTTGAAATGATAGAATAACTTGAATGTGCGTGGAAGAGCTGACAAGAGGTAGTGGAGGCAACCTTACCCTCATTAGCAACATCTTAAACCATGGAGAGTGAATGTCCTTTCTCATGTTTCCTGCACAGATGCTGGAGATAATCCCAAGTCTATAAAACTTTGCTGGATATAGCTCTGTTTGCAGGATCTCATTGCAGGTTTGAGGAGTGAGTACATTCTTGTCCGGTCTTCAGACTGAGGCAGTTTGGGGGGAAAAAAAAAAAAAAAAAGCCAAACTGAAGTTTCCTTCCATGTGGTCCTCTGTCAGCACAGATGTCTGCACCAGTGGGTGACATACACACTTCTCTAGTCTAGTTTAGAAATAGTTTTGAAAATGGGATGGGAGCAGATTAGTGTATCTGTCTACCTATGTTATTTGTTCTCTTAAAACGAGCACTTGCCCTGTAATCTCACTAAGCAGCAGTTTACTTCAGAGGACACTCAACACGTACTGTTCCCTGTGAAACTTGCTGGCTCGCAAGGGGCTGAAGCAACTTCTTGTCGTGTTAAATCTCGGTCTAGCAGGGCACCAACTGATATAGTACGGTGGCAAGTAATCCCAGCTCATGCTCAAACGCATTTGCAGTTGTCATTCAGCAAAGTGCTTACATACATTTTTCAATTTAATCTTATTGGATTGATTTGGAATGTCCTTAATGACTGTGCTACAGCTGAGCAATCTTCTGACTTGGAGCTTCAGCCAGAGTCTGTAGAAGAGCAAGCCATGCAAACCTGCTCCCACCCTTGCATCCAGGCCCTGCATCTGCCACCCACTCCTCATCACAGAGCTCAGCAAAATGGGGACTGCGCCTCTTTGGTGGTCTTGAAAAGCGGGTTAGACAAACATCTGCCAGGAATGGTTTAGGTAGAGTTGCTTGTGCCTTGGGCTGGAAAAACGGCCTCCTACAAGCAATTGCAACCCCATTTTCTGAAACTTCTAGGAAACTATGCTACACGATGGTTAAACTGTTACATGGATGACGAGTACAGATACTGATTAGTAGCCAAAATTAAAACCAAGAGTATTAATTATGCAGATTTTTCTGTAGCTTTCTACAGAAAAACCTTTCTAAGTTTACCTAGATATCTTAAAACCTTTAAACCTTTCTAAGTTTACCTAGGTATCTTCCCCAGGAAGAGAAGATTAGAGGAAAGAAAATGTTTTCTAGTTGGGAAAAGAATCCTTTTCAACTTACTGATTGAGAGGACATACTTTCCAGCCCATTTTACCTGTTATTTCTCCCAAGGGTCAACACAGACAGAAAGGAAGTGTAAATCACAAACGGCAATTGTAAGCCCCACTTGGGCAGCTCAGTCCAAAAAGTGTACCCTGTGAGTCCCACCCTAAGCTGCCGCTTGGCTCTGGCAAAATCTGCCTTGTAGCTCTGTTTTCACGGTAAAATCTCCATCTTGTCAGCTGCTTGCCATAGCTACATTTAGTCAAATCCAAATGCTTTTGGCCAAGCATAAGAGTTGGTGGGTTCCCCAAAGAGATGCTTTCCCATCTATTTCACCTTGCAGGGGAGGACCTAAGTTTAAGCCTGCCCCTTGCTTCACGTCATACTTTGCTGCTGATTGCCTAGGTGAATGTTCTGTGGCACCCTTCTCTATACAACATGGGATGCTCGAGCCTCTTCATACCAAGAGTACAGTTACAACAGGGGGGACTGTGAAAAACCAACTGAAAAACAACTATCAGCCTGTGAGCTGGATCGCTGTTTTGGGAGGCAAGAGAAGGGTGGTACAGACAGTCTCACCTGTAAATCATCTAAACGCAGAGAAAAAATGGGCTCTTAGTGTCCCGAACCTTGTGATTTTGTCAGTGAGATAGCTTTACTCTGGGCAGTGAGGCTTATATCTTCTCTTGAAATTCAGTATCTTGGCTCCTACTATAATCGGCAGAGACGTGGTTGATGGCAGCCAAGGGAGCCTGGGGGATGACTCAGATGCCTTACCATAACGTGTATAGTCTTCAGTTCCCTTAAGGTTGGCTTCTGCTGTCATTTGACACTCCAGGGCAGATGAGGTATCTGGCTGACAGACATGATGCAAGGCAGAGGAAGCCCGTGTTCTTTCTGGTGCAGCAATGGGATACCAACCGGGATACTCCACACCACCTAAAATAGCATTAGGCACCTGCTTTCAGGCAACTGAATCCTGGTTTGAGAAAGATTAATTATTTCTAGATTCATTGATTATACAGAATGTATCTCTGTAGGCGGGAGTGAACCAAACTTCCACATTGATGCCTGAATTCAGGTGTTCCCACCTGGAACTGATCTCCCCCAGCAGGATTAAGTGGCCTAAATATGGGTGTCTAGTGCAATCACGGGTACCACGTCTGGACCCTGGCTGCTGCTGCAGGAGGGTGAGGGTCTCTCAGCAGTGCTGTGTCTTCTGTGTAAGCCCCACACAATTGCTCTGGACACAATGAGGTGTCTCAGGGGGATTTGGGCACTTGTATTTAGGCCACCACATACAGCCTGTAGCATCCTGAAGATGGCTGGGAGGATGCTGTCAGTACGATCAGTGCCGGGGGCACTGACATCTCTGGGAAGGGGAGAGCCAAAGTCTGCGCTGATGATGTTCACAAGACTTTTGTCACGTCTGCTAGCTGTGGTGGCTTCACTGCTGGCTCGCAGGGGCAGCACTGGTTTCTGGTTTGAAAAGCATATTGGAGGCTGATGCTGAAATTTCCCCTATAGTTCTCTGACCTGGTGATACTGTCAAGGTAATAGAAGCTCTGCAGTCTGACACTAATGGCACCCATCAAAGATCCCCCACTCCTTTGATTAGTTAGAGCTGTGCTGCTAGATTTTTGTATTTTTACTGCAAATTATTTCACTGTTCAGTGGTTTGAAATTCTTTTTTGGTATCAGCATAGACTTTGCAAGGGTGGCACCACGTGCCCCGAGAGCCTGAATAATTCAGATAAATTTTATCATTGGAGTACACCAGCTTTGTCTGCCAGCCTTTTTGGGCAAGAACAAACTTTAGCCTCTCTGCACAGTAGTAAAGGGGTGGTGACAGCAAGCAGCAAGAGAAATCTTGACCTGCACTGCAGCCGGGACAGGAGGGGCTAGACCAGGGGTCCTCAAACTTTTTAACCAGGGGGCCGGCGCGCGGATGCAGTGGCAGGCAGTCATCTGCGGCTGCTTGGTTTCCCCCCCCCCCCAACCCCGGCGGGGGGGAGTCTGTAAATACCGGGGGCCGGATCGAGGACCCTGGGGGGCCGTATCCAGCCTGCGGGCCATAGTTTGAGGACCCCTGGGCTAAACCTAAAGAAATTAATGGGAACCATCCCCAAGCTAACTAGGAGAGAGTGAATGCCTTGATATATGTAATTGTTTATGGTGTCTTCTCCGACTTGGTGAATACACAGAATTGTCTTTGCACGTAAATACTCCTAGATACTCATTAGTGAACATGCCTTTCCATTGTGAGACAGCAGCTCACATAGTTCCGATCTCTTACTTTATTTCAGTGAGCAGGTTTCAGGATAACAAATTCCCTTCCAATAAACCTACAGTGCCACATCGCCATTTCACGTCATGTGAGGAACAGCAGAGATAAAAGGAAACCTCAGTGCTGAGATGATGAAAGGTTTCTATTGTCAGCTCCAGACACAACAATGCAAGTGATGCAGGAGAACAAAGATGACACACAAACTGGGATGGGTTTGGGTAAACCTGTTATTTGAGATCCCTGAACCCCATCCCAGCTGTTTCAAAAATGGAAGCTTTAAATTAAGTTTGCATAGGGACAGGCGATAAGCATCTAGAACATTTTTAGATTTCCAGATAAATGTGAACTTCTCTCTCACTAAAATAATTGTTTAACTTAAGGGGATAGATTCTGCTCCCCACTTAGCCAGCTTTCAAACACAACACACCATGTATAAGCTAAGGGATTTCCCTGGCAAAATTCAGAAGGATCTTGAAAAAAAAAATCCCACAAACCTAAATGGTTTTAGTGCAAACCAGGAGACTAACAATAATAATCATAATACATTTTAAAAATCTTAATTTGGTGTTTCACAAACTTCTATAGCTTATACCGAGATTCTTGTAAAGGGCTCCCTTTCAAGCTGTAGAAAGGAGATGGGGACAGAAGGGTTTATACACGTACAGCATCAGGGTATGGATGCTTCCAGAGTCCTGGGCACAAGTTCGGACCATCCTCATTCCCTGGCTCATGCTGCCACTCTCCAACACCGAACTATCCGTGTTCAGCACATACTTAACTTCCAGCAGGGTAAGTCTGTTCACAGCATGAATATTGAATTTCTTTGTTGGTGGTGCTTAAGTATAGGTTTAAGAAATGAGAGCACCATGTATTGCCCTGAGGCCAACTGGGGCGGTCCCTGAAAGCATCAGGTTCCTCTCATCCCTGTGAGTTACCAACAAATACTTTCAAAAAGGCCCTGCAGCAGAGCGGGTGGGGTGGGAAGCAGCCGCTGCCGTCACCAACCTGTGAACCTGGCACAGAATCAGTAAGGTGCACATGTCACTGTGCTGTCATGTCCTCCCCAGCATCTGCATGACATTGCAGGACCTGGTCAGCAAGAACTGAAAAAAAAAAAAAAAAAAAAATGTTGCAAGTGCCTTTGCGACAGATACTTCTGTGAGGGCACCTCGGGAGGACCAACAGCTGAGTGAGAACTATGTCCATCAGCAGCAGGCAGGTACACCAACCAGGCTGCTTGCTGCCTCCCGAAACCCACGGGTGCAGAAGGACGCTTCAGTTTCCAAGAGCAGAGGAGCTTTACTCATGGGGACATGCATGGTCCAGCACTGACCATTTTCAAACACAAGTGATAAATCAGCGACGCCCCAAGCACCCGCCTACAAACATCTCGCTCAGCACAGGAATGACAGGAGCCTGTGGTCAGAGAGCTCACAGCAGCCTTTGCTCACACAGATGCTGGATATACCCACAATAATTAATATTACAGAAATAATGTATTTAACAGCCAGCATTACCATGCAGAGTTATGCAAGTCACAATCACCCATTTTGCAAAAAAGTTAAGCCGTATTATTTACAACAAGTCTTGTTCATAGTAGACAGTGTCCTTTGTCTCTGCTCCTCTTTTTTTCCCTTTTGGCTGGCTCATGTTTAAGACAGACTTTGCTGAAGACTAAGCTGCTACCAACTGAACAGAGATGACTGTCTGGAGTCTCTGAAGTGTTAGAACAAGGGGCGTCGGCTAAAGAAAAATACTGCAAAACTCAGTTCTTGTTTATTTTTAAAGTCTTTGCAGCTGGCAGTTGTCGCAGGGGAAAAACTGCTCAGCTCACATGGCACTACCACTAAGCACACATTCTTTAGAAGAGCTACATTGCAGAACAGGTGATAAGTAAAACCAAAATAAGACTATTACTCTTGTAATTGATTTTCATAACTTGTACATGGATAACTGCATAAGAAAGCATTCACTAGATGGGAAGTTATTGTGGATGCTATATAAAACAGCTGGAGAGGGCTCCTTGCAAATTTTGCAATACATTTCAGTATTTGACCAGAAAGAAATAAAATAAAAGCCTCCATACAATGGCACAATATTCTTGTGGAGATCTGTGAATATTTCCCCACAGAGCAGGTCACATCCATTCATGCAGGTGTGAGCATCACTGCACCACCCAAGCAGGCAGAAGCAAAAAGGCAGCACACCTGCCAGCAACAAGGAGCTTGAAGTCAGGCAGGTTAGAGTTCTGGGACAGAGGAGAGGATAAGGGATACAAAACCGGGTTTGTAACGCCAGATGTAAACTGCCCAGGATTGCTACTGCTGTAGTGCTCTACAGGATTAGCCTGCGCTCTGTGTTAGGATACCGATACTCATGGCATACATTTCACTCAATTTCCTACACAGCACAGCTGCCCCCCCGAGCTTCCATCTGCACTGAAATGCTGCAATCCTGGTCCTTAAACAGCTGTTAAAATAATTGTCTTTTTGACTAAGTAGGCTCAAGTACTGAGACCCTGGCTCTGCCTGCGACCGCATCTTCGGTGGGGAGCAGCCCAGCAGAGTATCTGCAGGGCCCATGGCTGGCTTAAAACGCACGAAGTGACCCCTCAGCTTTTTGGTGGTGCTGGGCAGGGAACAGTTTTAACCTTGCTGCAATAGTCATCCCAAAATATCTTTTCTGAACAGCCTTACAAAAGCTGCCAGGCAAATCTTTCATAGCTTTAAGTATTACTGGTACTTTCCAGATAACGTAATTCTGCTTTCTCTGGGCCATTCCTAACCTATTACATGGCATGACTGCAGAGGCAGCAGGACAACAAAAGGTTTGCCAAGACTGACTACCTCCCTGGAACCAAGCTCCTGGGACTTCTCGTCCCTCACCTCCACAACACACGCTGATAGGGTAGGTGAAGCTGAGCAAACGTGCCAAGATTCAAGTGTTCCTCTGATAAAGGAAAAAAAAAAAAAAAAAAAAAAGCAAGCCCAAACTCTCCTTTTCAAACAGTCAAACTTTGCTTCATATCCCCCTGAAAGGCAGCAAAGCCCAACTGGTGCTCCTGCAGACCAAAACCAGGAACTATTTCTGATGTCCTAAAGAAATCATGTGTGCACTGCTGGCAGCTCCCTCTTCAGCGAGCTAGGATGGGCTTAATGACAACTTCTGAGTGAAAGCAAGCCATTTGTTAAATACCCAGACTGCAATCCTTTTAGGCTCTTATAGAGCAAAGTCAGCATCCTATTCCTACTTAAAAGACAGCCAGTTTGCCTGTGAACGAGCACAGCAAGGCACAGCCTGTCAGTCAGCACTGACTTTACAGCCCATTTACAGCTCTGGACAGCAATTACAAAAGATGTGATGATAGATGTTGGAGCTTATTTATTTTTTTCTTAAATAAATGTTACTAGTGACTCAGGATTACATTCTGTAGTTCGTGCTTAGAGAAAGCTGTTGAGCTTTCAAAAACATTGCATATTGCAGCGCACAGATATTAATTAAATTCAAGTGAAACTGGAGGTTTCAAACTATCCCTTTCGCACCCAAACTCAGTATATAAATGAAAAGAGGGCAGAAAGCATGAAAGAGAGGGAATTAAAAAGCACAACACCAAATGCACGAGAGCCCTCTTACAGCTAAACCTGAGGAAGTGATGAAATACTACATTTCTCACAGTCCAAGGCAAAAATACCACTGATTCCAATGACATTGAAATTTACCTTAGTGTCACCATCTGACATTTTAACTATGGTTTCAATACTGTCATCAACAGTATCTGGACTAATTCAGGCACAGAGCTGCTTTGGTTTGCACTAGATTTTTGATTTGCATGAACAATAGTTCATGCAATGGTATTTGTACAGTTAAGCTCATTATAAGGCCAGGCTTGTTAAAAAACACGTGGTTTAGTGGCGGGCTTGGCAGTGCGGAGTTAACAGTTGGACTTTATGATCTTGAGGGTCTTTTCCAACCTAAATGATTCTGTGATTCTAAAGGTGGCTGCCAAGTCAATAGAGACTCTTGCATTTGATGTTTTTTTAATAAGGTCAAGCTACTTCTAGTAACAGTTTGCAAAGACCAGTTTCTAAATAATCAGTTACTATTGCAAAACATTCATTTAAAATTACTTTCAATCCATTCTTATCTTCCTTCTAGAGAAACACCAGATTTTTTACAAGTGGAAGAGAAGCAAGGACACCCTTCAGTGGTATTCCATTAATCAGATCTTGCATTCTCCTTACTCAGCCATTTAATCATCCCTCACTACAACAAAACCCTCCCCGGCTTCAGAATAGCTTTACCTGAATAAGAACTTGCAGAATTTAATCCTAGGCAAATACTATTATAACAGGGAATAGCTAAGTGTCCCACAAAAAACCCCAACAACCAACCAAACAAAAAAATGCCCTAAAACCCCAACTACAACACACCATAAAAAACCCAACACCAAAAAAAACACATCTGATAAAAAAGCCCTGCTAGTTTTATCTCTGTACAGTGATAACTGCATTCAGCCAAAGCCTGCAGCACTGAGGGTGGTGTGTTCATCCTTAACACAGCCAGCTTAAGCTGGTCCCTCACTTGTGTGTATAGTAACCAGCCCAAAACAGATCGAGTGAAGGCAGCCCTGCTGTAAAATTTCCAGTTCAGTAAATTAAGACCATCACAATCTTTGCTCTATAAAAAGCCCGATGGAATTAGTTCAAGAACTTTTTCCTTGCCATAAGGAAAAAATAGCAGATGGCATTGAGTCCTTCCCCAAGCAACCGGCTGAGAAATGGCAGAGGGACCACGGGAGGTAAGACAACACCCCGTGGCAGGATAGAGGGCTCCTCAGTGAAGAGGTAAAATTCTTCCCAAGCTTTGAGAAAGTTCAGATGAAAGTTCAGCTTTAATGACTACTTTCTCCAGGGAGCAGATGATCTCCAGACAGGTGGGGTAAATAAGCAATGAGAAAGAGGTGGCACCATGGGAAAAACCTGTTCCTCCCTATTAAAAACAGTGCTGTCCAAACAGAGAGGAGAACCAGGATGAACAAGGAAATTCGAAGTAAAATAATCCCTTGAAAGAAAGCAGCTTCTGATTTTGAAAGAAAGCAGCTTCTGATTTTGAGAAATGTAACTACGGAAGGCTTGAAGACATCCCCAAAGCTCATTGCTGCGGGGAGCAGAAGCGTATGGCCTTATAATACAACAAGAGTTCATCAGCTGCAGAAAAATCCATGGGTGTGTTATCTGGCTGTCAGTGTGTGGACATGAGGGCAAAGGACCTGGTTCACCCATGACTTCATGCAGCCAAATGCGCTTTTCACATCCAGCGGTGCCAGATGTTGTGCCCCCCTGTTCCCTCACTGCCTTCCCTCTGCTGTCATACCTTTCTAACCATCTCCCAATGCAAGTGCGTGGCATCCAAATGACCTGTGCTCATTGACATAACAGGTCTTTGCTGTGATAGGAAGTGCATACAGAAGCTAGACAAACTTCAACAACAAGGCAAATATTAGGGGGACCAAACCCCCCCCCCCCCCGCCCCAAACTTACTTCTAGTGTTACACAGCATGTGCCTAAATAACACGTCAGGGCTCTTCACTGAAAAACAAGTGAAGGGACATCCTACTCGGAGCACCCAAAGCCAAATTTTGACTCTGCTGTCTCCTTGCTTTTCCTGCAAGGCTGGAAGAGCACTTCAGATCAGAGATGGACACAGAAAGTACAAAACACATCTGTTCTCACATAAATGAGTCTCTTCAACCTAATCCAAAGCAGCCTAAGTCACAGAAGATGGTTAGACGATGTAAATAAACACTCAATTTATAGCCCCATTCCTCACCATTTTGATTCTTGCAGCAAGCCCAGGTGATGCGCCACTGGTTTCCCCAGCATTTTGCTACTGAGCTGCAGCGCTTGCACTGCCAGGGAAGGAGAGAGCAGGCATTAAATACATGACACACTGCTAACAGCCATCAGGAGCTGCTGGCAAGGTGGGCACAGCCTGGGGTCCCTCTTCTCAGCATAAAATCTCGGAGCATCTCTTCATTCTTCCACCCTCCTAAACATGAAGATCCCCTAGGTGGTAGCACAAATTAAGTAATTACTTACACTCTGGTTTGCTCCCTTCTTTGAGATGCGTGGCATCTCATTGTACGTGCAAATAAGGTCAAGCCTGATCAGCTTAACATGAAATGTTAAATCAAAGAAAGAAAAGAACGGTTTTGTGAGTCATTGGAACAGGCTGCCCAGGGAAGTGGCTGAGTCTCCATCCCTGAGTCAGCTCTGCTGGGTGAGCGAAAGGAGGCCTGTACCGAGGAGAAAGGAGTTCTCATTTTAAAAATAATGAGAACAGTGGGTTTGGTTTGAGGATCATATTCTGTGTTGTTCTATATTTTTGGCTGCCGCTAGGCAGGAAAGCCAGCAGTATCGAGTATTAGTGACTTTAAGCTGGGGATCCATCCCACAGATACAAGGAATGGGCAGGGGGCAAGGGGAGGGAAGGGAAGGCCAAACACTCCAAACACTGAAGATGCTAACCTGGAACAAATTTTACCTTGCAAGCAAACAGCACAGGCCCTGTCAACACTATGCTGTGGACATTTAGCTGGCTGCTGACAGCAGTTAAGAAGTCCCTGCAATGCGGAGAATGCAAACATGCTTTCCACATCCAGAAAAGCTCAGCAGATGCCTCCAGCAATCAGGATGAGGAGAATCTGCTCTAGAACTGTGAGTCTGCCATTCTTCATCAGTCATTCACCAGGCCACCTGGGACCTCCAGCAAATCCTGCAGGAGCTACAAGACCCTGAATGTTTCAGACTTGAGTCACACACTGAACATTAAGACAAACTCTGGATTCCTAGAGTGGATAAGCAACTTTCCTGTTTTGTTTTGTTTTTTTTTCTTCTCCTTGTAAAAACGCAACAGTTCCTTTAGCTTTTTGATTACTGATATGGTTTGCGAAGGTATTTTTATATAGCTGTCTCTGGTGCCATTAAGATCTCTTTCCTAGGTGGTACTGAGTTAAGGGGTTGTCCCTGTGTATTATGTTATACTTGTCAACACCGAATTTCATTTATCACATTATCACCTCTCATAACATGTCAGAGATCCTTTTGGAACTCTCTAGCTTATGTTTGTTTTCACTATCTTGAATAATTCTACATTATTGTCACCACACTATTTTCACGTCCTGTTGGCTTTCAGGAATACACTCAGCAGCACAGCTCCCCACAGGACATGGTAAACCTGACCATTTAACGTGTCCTTGCTGTTAACAAAATATTAAGACAAATGATTACTCCCCCTTCTTATCCCAGCAAAGCTTAATTCCTGTAAGCATCTTTAATGAGCGACCTTACCAAAAGCTTGTGGAACTCCACGTATGCTCTATTAACTGAAGGATCCTGAACTGCATGCTTGTGGACACTTTCAAAAAAACCATACAAACTTTCTTCCTCTCCTATGCTATGCCTTATTTATCAGCTAATACCAACACTACCGTTCCCCTTGGTTTAAGTAGCGCAGATGTCAGACTTACTAGCCCACCTGCGAGACCCCCTTAGAAACACACCTCGCATTTGCACGATTGCCGGTGCTCCGGTATCAAGCCTGCTTTCAGCAGCAGGCACCACGCTCTGGCTCAGAGCTGGTAATTTCACCCACAGAGTTCTGGGTAATGACCATCCGGCCTGGCAATTTGTGACTATTAATATCATTGAAAATAATACCTTTTATCTCTTCTGGTGTAACTCTCCCTTCTTCTGGCACAGATCTGGCAGGCTTCATGCTCCTGATGGGTTCAGAGAAGACGGTAACATTTTCATACTTATTTCTCACAATCTTTTCATTAAGGTTTTAACAATTTTTCATCAGTTTACACTGAACTTGCTATTAACAGCACAGGAACTTTAAAATTTGTTTTAAATTTAAATCACTAATTTATAAGCCAGTAATAGGAACACAGGTCTGCTCTGCCTGTACACTGACGAGGATACTACTACTGAGTGCAGTGACAGGCAGAACTAGGAAGAATACTCTTCCCAGCTTTCCTGGTAGTTTGATAGCACTAAAAAGGAAAAAGACTCACAGCATCAATTAGGTTTCACATAACCAGACTTTAAAAACCCCAAAACACAAGCCACACAACTCATATTAAAAACAAATACATTCTAAAAATATTTGAAGTTTGATTTACTTGGTCACATTTGGCAGCCTGTTGTGTTTTGTCTTCCACAAACGGTCTAGTGGCAAAATTCCCACAAGAGCTTACAGAAACAGAAAAGCCAACCAAGTAATTCAGAGCTTTGTGGAACTGGATGTTGAGTTTGTAACTGAAAATCGCCCTTTTATACATAAACCTGAGGTGCTCTACTCCCCTTTGCCTGCCCGTTCACAGAAGTCTGGAGAAGTTTTAACCCCATTAGGGCTACACCTCCAGACAACATTCATTTTCAGTGTTAAACAAGAGACGCTTGGAGATAGACTGTGGCACAGGAAGCATTTATAGAAATTGTATAGTAAATATATGTCAACAGCTACATTGCAGAGTATCAGTGTTGACTCCTGTATCACTTACGAGAAGCGAAGCCGTGCCTACATGATTTGTAAATAAGCTGTAACACTGTCCTTACAGTTGCCATCCTTTTTAGTTGTTCACACAAGAGACACGATATAGAGTAAACCAGTTCCCGTGATTTGATTTAAAAAATAAACTATTCATGTTCAGCATCAACCCCCTTGCCAAAGCTTGGGATGGAACTTTAAGAGCAGCACCAGTCTGAGCTACGTTCACCCCCAGTGACAAATATAATAAACGTGACAGCAAGAACGTGCCTGCTAAAAAGACCACATCTTTAAAAAAGGTATGGTGGTCATTCCAACAGCAGTGCATCTGCCTTTTTCTTTCTAATAACAGCTACTGACGTAGCTTGGGAACGCTCACTTGCACTACTTGTAATGTCAGGCAGGTCTGTGAAACGCAGCATTTATGCTATCAACACAGTTAATGTCTTAATACCAGATCCCAAATACATATTTAAAAAAAAAAGTATTATTGAATTTCCGAGGAGGAAAGAAACTGGGTGCACATTTGAATGAGCAGCCAAGTGTTTTTTATACTTGTGTGAGTACTAGAGACACACAGCGGCTGACGTGTGAAACACACAGCCGCAGTGATGGAAAAGACTCATTTTTTCCCTTTGCCACGCTTCAAGAGTACAATACCTAAATTCAAAAGCTGTTCATCCAAAGATGAAAACGTCCATAGAGTAAAAAAAAAATAATAAAAAATAAATCTACATTGCCCCCAGCTTATTTCTTTTGCCAGCAATAGTTGTTTACTATTTAGCCAGGGGTGGTTTTCTAGCTTTACGACTTTCGAAGTTCCTTTTAAATTTTTTGACCCTCTATAGTTGAATCTGTTTCTACAGAATCTTTTCCAAGAAGAAGGGGAAGACAGAAGGGCAGCAAAGTGGTAAATGCATATAAAACTCTAAAATTCTTGAAATGTGTAAGGAATACATATTTATATGTATACACATCTATAATATCTGTATGTTTTAAAACAAGCAACTGCAAGATTTTCTGATGAAAGCGTGTTTTTGTGTCCACACTCTCAGCAGATATGATGTTCCCTGTGGTTATGACCTGCACTAAAGATAATGGGGGAGCTGTTATTTCCTCAGGACTGTCAGTTCCCCATGCTGTCCGTGACTCGGGCAGGGGAGGGTACCCAGAGCTTCCACAACCAGACACTCAGCGAAGCAAGCAAGACTTGACCTTTTCCTGGCAGCAGGAGCTGGATGCACTTTTCTCTGCGTCTGAGCTACTGCCAAGCAGTCACACATGTTATTTATGCGCTAGTTTGCCCAAGGTAAGTTGCTTGTTTGGGCCAGCACTGCAGACAGTAAGGCAAACATGGGGAACACTTAATCTGCAAAAACAGAACAAGAGGATGGAGGAAGCAAAGATTTTATTTCTGAAGGTTGGTACACTTGGGGCTTCAAAGCCTAAGAGCATTTTCATTTTGTACTCCAAATGTGGAACAGTTTAGTGTAACATAGTAAGTTCTTCGAGCACTGCCTGGTAATGTTACTCTAAATAACCTGCAAGCCGACTGGTCAGAGCAGAGTTATTCCTTCCAGGTGCATGCCTGTATAAAAACCTCTGGAGCATGCATCCGCCCACAGGAAACTTCCAGTGCCCTCTGTCACAGCAGGTACCCACACAGCTGTACAGCTAACCTTGTCTGACATGCCTTTGTGTTCTCCGCTAACTAACAACAGAAATATGTTTGTCAGAATTCTTGTATTTCAGGTCATGTTAACCAACGAAATCCAGCTTACCTAACCTCTGCTGTTTCGCCAAGAGTGGCTATCATTGCCGGTTTTCAATATTTGGATACATTTACTTTGTTGATTCAAATATATAGGTTTACTAAAGGAAGTGTCAGTACTAGGAACCTCACTGTATTTCCTAGAATTTAGAGTACTCTTTTTTAATTTTATTTTGTGCATGACAACAAGAGAAAATTGCATAAGCTCTAAGAAACACAGATGCTTGTGTACGGTATGAGTGTATGGGCTAAGCCCTATCTCACAAAGAATACACTGCAATCGAGTTTCCCACTGAGCAACCAGAATTGGCTTTTGGCCAAATAATTCAGACTAAAACAGACTGGGCTGTGTAAATGTGCAGAGGTGAGAGAAACATTCAGAGCTGTGTTTACAACGGAAGACCCAGTGACACAGTCCTGCTCGCTAACCTACTTTTTTTCTTGGCCAGGTAGCTAGATTTGAAAAATTCTTTCCAAGCAATGGATTTCGGAAGTTCAAAAGGCGCAAAATTTATTCTTACAGGGGATAAGCTGTTACCTTAAGATTTATCTTCATCTTACAATTTGTCATTCAGTGTTTAATTACCTTGTTAATTTTACATGGCATTGTCAAGTAGACACAATTTTGTAAATTATTCTTTCTTCCTTAGGTTCTGAAGAAATCAAATGTGATTTTTCTAAGGTTTTTTTGTTCATACCAGTTTAAGATTATTAATGGAGTCAAAAATTGTTTAAAAACTTTGGAAAGCTCTGAATTTAGGTGATTATTTCCCATCAGGATCATTCTGGAAAGAAATTAGCTGTTACCATTCAGAAAGGGCCAACATTTTCTAAGGGAACAGATTTCGGTTGCAATATTCTTAAATCAAAATTCATTTAGAGATGCATCATTTTCAGTAAAATATGGATCAGAAAAACATAATAGTAGTAAGAAATGTCAGTTTTTACAATTCCAGAAGCACAGCAGCAACTTGACCATATTACACGTAGGGTATAGACCAGGGGTCCTCAAACTTTTTAACCAGGGGGCCAGCGCGCGGATGCAGTGGCAGGCAGTCATCTGCGGCTGCTTGGTTTCACCCCCAACCCCGGCGGGGTGCATGTGTTGGGGGGGGTTCTGTAAATACCGGGGGCCGGATTGAGGACCCTGGGGGGCCGTATCCAGCCTGCGGGCCGTAGTTTGAGGACCCCTGGTATAGAACAATGAAGACACTACCTGTTTGCAAATAGCTTAGTCAATACTCACTTGTGCTTGTAGTCTTCAGGTACAGTTTGTCATTTACAATGATAAAACAAAGCTGTGCATCACTAGTGCCAAGATGCTAATATAAATTGTAAGACTACATTCTCCTGTAGCTTGCAGATTAAAAAAAAGCTTTACTTTTAACTCCATTTTATGAAATATATAATCTAATAGTTATGGCAGTAGGATACACACACACACACAAACCCCCTTCTGTTCAGCAAAAGCTACACGTATGAAAAAATATTTGTATTATTCTAGCATCTAGAAGCCCAAGCTGTAAAACAGAACCCAGTGAGTTGTGTGACATACAAGTGCAGAGTGCACAATCTTTATCCCCGCAACTTACCATCTGAACAGCTCAGGCAAGGGATGGACTTAAGGACCACATCAGCCTCACCACAGTATCAGTGTAATTTCTAGGTGTTTTTCAGACCCACTGGTCATTTTAAGAAGGGATTTCATAAAAAGAGCAAAGTGTCTTTGTAAATATTTAAGCAGACTCCTGTTTTAGAGGAGCTCAAAGGACTAAATAGGAAAAAGCATAACTTTTTAATTTGAAAAAGTAATATCACATGTCTAATTGAATTTAGAATTCAGTCTGTACTGAATGAGTGATAACTGGATATATGTATCACAATCAGAGACACAACTGTATTTACTGCAAGTAAATACAGATTTACTATGCATGTTTCCAAGCTGTTTTCTGGTATTCACTGCTACCCATAGCCAGCTGAAATTTTGACCAGTTGCAGTAAGAACTTGTCTAAGCAAGGGAAAAAACAAATACCGAAGGACCACTTTCTACCCAGAATGACAAACTGAACAGTTTACTCATTAAACAAGCCCTTCTGATTCTTACACGAGAATACTGGACAAGGCAAAGTTTCCTCCTGTTTTGTAATTTCAGGACTGGCTTTTCACTTAAATAGCACAAATTTCGTACTACAAGAGCCTTACCAAAAATCCAGACAACCCCCCAGATTTGAAAATGGTGTGCTTTGCATGTTTAAACATGAAACGTTCAGAAGACTGCGTCTTCAAGTAAGTGTTCTCTGGCTGTAGCCATCACCGGTTCTGACAGATTCTTTACATTTGCACCTGAATATATTTCTCAAAAAAATCTTACCGATACAAACTTCTCACTGCAATTATTTCCTGACTGCAGTCTGCATACTCTGAAATTCGCTACATTTCATGTAATTCAATTAGCTCTTCTGCGGGAAAAGGCAGAGAAGAGAAGGCAACTGTACAGAAGGAAACAAAACCAAGAACACTGACTGCAGCACATTAACCAGTTCTTATCGCAGGAAGGCCAAGTCCTGACTTCTTTGGAAAACAGTAAATTACACAGATAAAAGGTCTTAGTTATGAAAAGACAGTTCATCTTTCCCAGCTGTTGCTTCAGTTGATATGAGGTACCATGCAAGTAGCTCACTTTTCAGACTGATTAGTGGCATCCAGTCAGTGACATAAGGTTTTGCATAAGTGATAAGATAAATGCAATAATAAATATGATAAACATGATAAAATAAAAACTCTGATGGCATTACTGCATTACCAGAAAGTGCTCACAGCAACTTCCAGTGGAGTGGGGATGTCACCTCTCATCATGGCTTCCTATCCGTTCAACCAGTCATTGAAGAAAAAAAAACCCAAACAAACCACCCAGAACTCAAGCCCACCCAAACTACTCATTGTCTTCTTCCAGTTGTATCTCATACAGAGTGCCCTCAAGCTTCGGCATTGTTTTCCCTCTTCCTTTTCAGCTCTTTTGCCATGATCTCTGCACAGCAGCCACCATTCCCCAACAAAATTCAAGAAGTAATGGACTGCCAGACTGAGGAAGAAAACTGTGAAGAGCAGTATGACTCCGAAAACTGCACTTGCAGCTCAAAGTGTGCATCATCAACAGCAGAATCCAACTCAGGTTTAATTCAAATACTGCAATTGCTATGGCATGCTAGCATTTCATACTTCCCTTTGTCTCAGTCTTCAAACAGTAGATGTCATCATGTCACTTTTCATCTCTATTTTATCCCACCATTTCCCCTTATGTTTGTATTTATTATCAGACTAAATCTACAAAAAAGACTAGCTGCATAATTAAGATGTATGTCTAAAAAGCTCTCTGGATTTTACGAGACACTTAAGAATTATTTTTCAATTGCAATCAGAGATATGATTATAATATGCATTAATTGGACTGACACTTTTGAAGCTGTGGTATTACAAATTGGAACCGGCCAAAATGCTCAAACACCTACCAAGGACTCCAGGCAAGCATCAATGAAAACCTATGCAAGCTGAAGCAAAATTTTTCTTTGCAGCTAAAGTTAATTTTGTATCATCTATGCAATCCTGCTAACAGGCTTCCAACAACAGGACAGTCATTCAGAACAGTGTCCTTGTTTTCAGTGAGGCCAGATGGAGCAGTTCAGCAGTGCTCTCCCAAAATACCTCATTTACAAGCCTATTTGCTACGATGAGCCATGCTAGCACAACTGTAACACTGACTTGCTGAACTGCACCTTTCACATCAACATATACTTGAAGAGTATCTTACAACCCTGCTTTTGTGGAAGAACAGTTAAAAAATAACCACTAAGAGCAGCTAGGTTTTCTTCAATGTAAGAGGCAAATCCTACATCCTTCCTATGTAAAAAGTTTAATGTTCTAGATCTGTTGGCCCCCCAAATGAAAACAAAGCCCCTATACGTGGCATACCACGTCATAGTATGAACTACAGCATATCCCAAAATACAAGTGAACTCGGTCCTGAAAGTCTTCTAGCTGTTATTAGCAGAGTTATATATGTGAATGAGCAGATTTGTCTAAAAGGCTCATTTATCTCTGTAAATTGCCCACACACACACCCAGAATGGCAGGAAATTACCATTGCTCCTTTTGCTCCCTGGCCAGCCCGACCGTTCCGCTTCTGGACAGCAACTGGTATCAAGGCCAGTAGCCTGACAACTTTTCTAGTCCATGTGCCTACATACTATTTTTGCAAAATACTTTTTACGCTTTAACAAACTGCATATAAAAATAAAAATTTTATCATTTCTTTCACAGATTCACCAGTAATTCTTAAAATACTACAGAACTGGGTTCCTAGAGTTTCACACTACTTTGATAAAGAGCACTACACGTATGTTGGCCACCAGATCGTCATTCAGGAGTCCATAGAACACTTTGGAGCCGTGGTATGGCCGGGGGTAAGTACATGACAGTACCCAGAAAACTGACACAACAAAAAGAGTAAACAATGACAGTGGCACACAAATACTAAGGAAGCTTTTCTTAGATGACACTTCTGGCAGCAGAAGTCAGAATTTTCCCTATGCAGAACAAAGTTGTGAAGTACTTTAGCAGAAAGCTCTGCCTTGTGCTAATTTGCCAGTTCACCCCAAAAGCACTGTGGCCCTGAAATGTTTGTAAATTGCATGCAAATACTGAAAAAAAATTAAGAAAGGGAACTCAGGAAGAAGTGTCCAGCTTCTTCCATGTTTCAAGTCAGTCACTGCTGGGAAGTAAACAATAAATAAATAAAAGAACAGTTAAATATGCTTCTTTTAAAGAACAGGCTGGGAAAGTTCCATTGCTGTATGGAAAACCGTACTTGCAAACAGTTCTCCAGTCTTTGTTTCTCCCTGCTCTTAAAAACAGAGTTTTAAGTGGACTGAGAAAACTGGCTTTGAGGGAAGAGAGGGTCAACTGATAAAGATGTGAAAATTGGGATTTCAAAATTTTCAGATCCACATTTATTGAAAAAGCTCACAGAAAGAGGCAGACATTTTCAAAACAATAGAGCAAAAGAAAGCATCTGGATGGGTGAAACGGTATCTTATTTTGAAATGTCAGATCATCACTTTTCACGTTAATCAGGTGTCAGAATGCAGACTGCAAAACTTTCCAAGAAAATCAAGAGGTTGGACAAATTGGACCGGTGATTCATTAGCTGTCAGCCTTCCCAGAGCAGGTAGCCAGCATTAAATTATGAAAAGCACAAGAGTTAAAAACAGTAACAAATCTGAAGAGAAGCAAAAGGGCAGTTAGTTTCTTTGGCATCAGTTCATTTTGCTCACGAACAGCCGATTTATATTCCATTGATAAGATGTTTACAAAGATCTGGTAAACAATATTTCCATATTATGCTGCTGTTTTGTGGGGGTTTTTTGGGGGTTTTTTTTGTTTGTTTGTTTTTTTAAAGTTTATACTAGTATCAAGAGACAAGTGTTGAGTTGGTAAATAACAATTTTTTTAATATTTCCTTTGCATAAAAAGAAGAATTTTAACCAAAAAAATAAAAATCTGTTCTTGAAAAACCTCTGCTGAAGCCTCAACCTGCTTCATGCTAGTGATAACAAACCATAACATTCATGATTATAAACCAGAACATCACTTTTTACATATTGCTAAACCTCGTTTGCTGTTCTGACTGTATGGTTCACATTTAAACACTGCCTACCACGGGCTGTCAGAGGACTAAGAGTATACAGCAGTGTGCAGCAAATACATATCCCATAAACCTAAAACTAAAAATAAGCTGGCTGAATTTTTTTTCATATATAAAACCAGAACACATAATAATTCTTTCCTTATTACATTTTTATGTCACAGCCTTCTGTGTTTTTCATTGTATAAAAAAAATCCCAACTCTGCATAACAAAAACCTGATGAATTTCTGTGGAACTTACCTTGTTTCTGCCTTATGAATATGTGTTAACCATTTTAGGCACTGGCTTTATCTCAATATCTGGAATCAAATCAAGAACAATTCAACCTCAAAGACAAAAAAGTTTTGGAAATTGGCGCTGGAACAGGCTTGGTTTCCATTGTGGCCTGTATCTTAGGTTAGTCAAGTTGTATTTCCTTTTGGATTTCTTGTAAAAGATGATACAGATCTGCTGCTGTCACTTTAAGGCAATGAAGCAACAGCTCAAGTATTTTGTTTGTCACTGCTTTTTTAAAATGAAAATTATTGTAAAATACGGTTTTATTAATAAAGTAACTACACTAGTTATTGGTGAGGGGGAAGCTGGGCATGTAGATAAAGTTTTTTTATATACAACTATGTTCAACTACATATCTATGAATCAAAACAAATTTGTGTTTTATTTAGGAGCTTACGTTACAGCTACTGATTTGCCTGAAGTTCTTGAAAATCTCTCATATAATATTTCAAGAAATACACAAAACATGAATATGCACAAACCTGAAGTAAGAAAACTGGTATGGGGAGAAGGCCTCAATGAAGACTTTCCTGCATCAACTTACCATTATGATTTCCTACTGGCAAGTGATGTTGTATACCATCATACTGCTTTGGACCCCCTGCTAGCAACAATGGTGTATTTTTGTAAGCCAGGAACAGTATTACTATGGGCAAATAAATTCAGATTCAGTACAGACTATGAGTTTTTGGAAAAAATTTGCAGTATATTTAACACAACCATTCTAGCAGAATTTCCAGAATCAAATGTCAAGCTCCTTAAAGCCACAGTAAGAGAGAATTAAAGAGAAAAACTACTACTTTTTGATTTAGTGGCAGCACCTTCCAGTTTGGAATGCTTTGCAGCATTACCATGCACCTTCTGTGCATTTATGTTTGTAAAAGTTGCAGTTGTATCCAAGTTTTTCATTACAAGTTATGAAAAAATTGACAAGATATCATACAGCAGTTTGTCCCTGGCTGACACACATGACCTGTTCAAACAGACTAGTATCACTCCGCTTAAGGAACAATGTTAGTAGCAATAGTTAGTAAAAAGGCTTTAACAGAAAGCATTGATCTTCTGTGCTGCACTGAACTTCTGTTGTTTGTAAGGTGGTGTTTTGCCTTTTTTTTTTCCCAAGCAAGCTTCATTTATGTACTCTTTCAGAAACCAATACAATTTTTAGCTTCATTATTTGTTTTTATTAATTATAAAATAATATTTTAAAGTATCACAGTGCACATGGTGTTTTTTGATCTTCAACTTTGCACATTTATTCTGCTGTGGTTTACATTTTTAACAGTATTAAACATATATGTATAGCTTTACAATACCTGACCAAGATTTAACTGTCTGGCACTTTTATACATGTATCAGCCTGTCCTGATACTCAACTTCACATGGATTTTTGAGTTTGCCTGGAATCACTCCAAAATGAAGTTTTAGGAGAGCACCTATGCATCAGCAATTCCGAGCTACACATTGTTACAATTTGAGAGGTTGAATTTTTCTTAAAAAAAATTAAATGTAAACTCTTGCAAACAATACAGGTAATGATGTTCCATTGCTTTAATCTAATAAATAAAATTTTTGCTACTCCTGAAGTAGCTTTAAGGCCTTCATACAATTGAAATGAAGATCAAACATGTTAAAATTTGTTTTACTGTAAAAAATACAGAGCTTTTACAGGTTTGCAGTTAAAAGTAATCATTAAGAACCTAACATGCATGCAGTAAGCCTGTTCAGCCTAATTCCAAATCCTTGGTGTTGGCAGTTCTGGCACATCCATTGCCAGCAATGGGATGCACAATAAGGAAACTCCCTGATGACAAGTCAGGTTAACAGGTATTAAGCTGTACTGAAGTGCCTTTACTGATAAATACAAACAATTTAATAATCAACATTCAGTAATGAAAACATGCGTTCCAATAAAAAGTCAACTGAAATTTTTCATATCCTGCCCCATATAAAATCACTTACAAGTTTACAATCGTTGGTTTTCTAGAATACACAGTAATCAGGTGGATACATGACAGGAAGCCAATTTTCAGTGAAAGTTGCACAATGAGTCCATCCAAGTAACTTCATTAGCTGAAGAGAAAAAGTGAACATTTTTAAAAAGAATCTCTAGGGTCTTACCCTTTTTAAGATCTAAATCCTTCCAACAAACACTGCATTGATATCAACATCTTAAAGATGTCTACTATCAGAAAGATAACAGATCGGAGAACTAGTGATCTTTGAGTTACTTTGTCCTTCCTGAAAGAGGAAAAAGAAAATCATCCTACATGATCTACAGTCTTTCAACTCAATGCACTAAAATTCTGTCCCAGGAGTTACATTAATTCCCATTAATAACAGTAAAACCAACAGTGGTTAAACAGCAACATAATGGGATTTTAAATATGCAGAAAATCTTTGGCTAAGTTGTCTCTACTTTCTTTATGTGCCAAACTAAGTTCCAGAAAGTAAATCTGCTAAAAATGAGTTACTCACAAACTAGCTATTGTAGAAAAAGAAAGAACAAGTCACTACTAAAAAAGGAGGCCAAGCTACAAAAATCTGGGTCAAGTTAAAATGTTAAGTTTAGTGAGCTCTAAAGTATCAAAAATTCAAGAAGACTTTTTTTATATGTTACTTTTAAAAACTTACTTAGCATGAACATAGACCATTACTTTACCAAGTACACGTTACCTGGATGCAGTTTTTCAAGTTGTCCTTCGTTGGCTTCTCTTCTGCAAGTTTTGTGGCAAACTTGAGACCTCTCCCATACATTTTATTTACCAATGCATGCTTATAGGCAAAAGTCAAAACCTACAATGTGAAAACAAAACCAAATTAGATATTTTAGTTTTACAAGGCTTAACAAGTAATAGCAGATTCTGATCAGGTAGCAGAAGTGATTTAAACTAAGTAAAACATTTACACAAGATAGCTTGCATTTTTCTTCGCAGTAGAACAGATGATTCACAGTAGTAGTTACAAACATGAACTTCCTAGAGACTATTTCTGACTTCACAAATATATTTGACTTCAGAACATCTTACGTAACACAGAAGTCACTATTCTAATTTTTTTATTCATCACATTTCTAGCTTCTTTGGATTTTCATTTTCTAGAGGCAACTGTATGGTATTAAGACCAAAATTTTATTTTAAAAAACAAAAATCAAGAACCAGGCAGGTATATCTTTGACCCACAGAAACAAAGACCCAATTGAGAGTTTTGATTCCTAGGAAGTCACAAACTTATTGCAGGAACAAGTATGAACATACATAGCAAATGATATATATATGCACACACACAGAGAGAAATGCACATAATTATAAACAAGCAATGAAGACAGGTAAGCATGAAGACAAGACTCAAGGTTTGGGTAAGCCTCTCACTATTGGTAATTTACTAAGAAGAGATTATAGAAAAAGCTTCCTCCTGATAACACTAAATCTAAAGAAACAGCTTACAATACTTGTCAATGCTGTAACTAACACGCACAAATGATTACTGAAAAGCTAATGCAAAATAAATCAGGTTCTTAACACCTGACAGTTCAGGCTATTCACAGTTCGTACCATTTCACCAGTCACAGGCACTAAGAATTAGTGAAATAGGAGATGTTTCATATATTCCCTTTGGAACACTCATAGTAAATAGCTTTAACTTTCTTTCCTGAAGAGTGACGTATCAGCAAAGTTGGTGAATATGGTGGTGTTTCTGTTGTTGGTGAAGTTTATGAAATCTCGTATTAAAGAGTTTGCTATTCATTTCCCTCACACATTTAACTATTTTTCCTTTCCTCTGACTCCTCCAACAAAAGTCACATTTTCCCTCACTTAAATTACCCCACTAAAAGAAGCTAACAAAACCACTTCAAGGATGCTCAGAAATATTTTGCATTACAGCAAAAAAATTTTAAAATATTTCTTAAGAATATAAATATTAAAGAATCCAAAATCTGAATCCTGCAAGGACTGAAGAACCTGCCTAATTTTAACATTCAATGGAAGTGTTCAGGCAGCTAAACACATGCACAAATCTTTGCAGGATCAATACTTGAAAGACTGAGCTAAAAAAACGAAGTAACAAGCTTAATTATCAAGCAAGGAAAGGTAAGTAATTTTGAAGCTCTAAAGTGTATGTCGAGCACAGTTGCTCATTCTTCTGTCTTCAGATACTTATTTTGTGGAGTTGAAGTATTCACTTAACCTGTGGTATATTAAGACACATACATATATGCAACAATGAGCATACAGCACCATTCACATGTAGATTTTCCAAATATTGCTATTGGAAAAATACTTTGCATGCTGCATTCTCAATCCAATTATTTTGGATATTCTCCTGAAGCAGAAGACATTAGCAAACACTTCTGAATAACTGCTCAGCGGATCCATTAGCAGATTTAGTTTGTTAAACTTAAAAAAAAAAAATCCCTTCTGTAAAAGATGATAGAAACCACAAAACAAAACCAAAACAAAATAAATCTCAAATGAAAAATGCATTGGAGCTCTCAGCAAATAACATATTGGAGGCTAACCAGAAATAATGTCACTGCTCTATTAAGAAAGCTCTTACCTGACCCTGCAAGTTTTGAATGGTTATTGAACATCACTGATAAAGGCAGGAGGAAAGCCACTTGACAGCATTTCTTTCGTAACAGGGCTTCCTAGAGTTTTTGCGGCAAGAAAACAAAGCATTTTACGAAACACCCTTGCTCTGGCCAAATAAAAGTTTGGGTATTTCTATATGAGAAAGAAGTTCTCTGCTGGACCAAAAGGTTGAAATCAATGCTCCAAGAGCTCTTGATAAAAGACAATAATTTCTGTCTTAGTGCTTGGAAAAAAAACCCAATAAACTGTATACAAGTTTACTGAAACCATAAGAAGTTCATTTACACTTCAGAAATTAAGAATAATGCATGAGATGCTTTAAAATCAGAATAGGTTTATAAACAAAAACGTTAGATAGGAAATGATACTTTATAACTTCTACACATATTGGTCAAATTAAGCCTTACAATTAAAATACAGCAAGCTTTACAAGATCACATAAGTGAAGATTATGATTCCTTGATATGTGTAAACAAAATGTAAACTGGAGTGCTATTAAGATATAACAGAAAACAGTTGCTATGTGAATGTATAACAACAGCAAATAAATCCATTTGTAGTATTTAAAAGCAGTTGCTACATGAAAGAATAGGCACAAATCTGAGAGGATTCCATACTATTTCATAATGTCAATAATTTAGGCTAGCTTTTACAGAACAAGCGATACGGCCCAGAAATTCAAAGAGCGAAAAACAAAGGGCAATAAGAAAAGTAAAAGCCAGACCCATAAAAGTGTTCGGATGTCCATTTCCTAATTAGCTACCTAACTTGCCATTGCCTACATAAAGATGCATATTTAGGACAGTAAAATGCTGGAACAATCTATCCCAAGACATTTGCAGGGCTAAACATTCTTTAAGAAAAGAACTTTTTGAACCCGGCAACACTAAACTACCTAATAAAAAGTTTTTCTAGTATCCTAATACTGTTACTTATGAAAACAGACCTCTCTAATCAGTTACTTCATTATTTACACAGTTGTTTAAAATATATCTACATTTACAGATAATTGAAATACTAGGTGAAATGATATAATCTATAGATAACACACTCCAACTACTTCAAAGAATCCTGAAGTTGTAACGTTTATAATTACCAACAGACATGTTTTTTCAAGTTCATATATATGTCTATAGTAATAAACTAAGGTTTCTTAGCTATGTTGACATGCCTCTGCTCTATCGACTGGGCTATTACAAATAAAAGCAATACTCATGCAAAAAAAATTGACTCACCATTTTTTCAAGAGAGGGAGGGGAGTTAAGGGAATCAAGTATCCAGCAACAAGTTTTTGGCAGTGACTGAATACAATCAGCTGGAAGAGACAGCTGCATCTGACAGTGCAGACAGCAATATGAAAAACAATCCAGGCTAAAGATGTTTAAGAGACAAGATGGAAAGGTCTGGGCCTTTTATTTGTTTTCAAACTTATTTTTAAATGTGCAATTTTGCTCTTCCCCAACAGCTAATTTAAAGGTCGAAGGGCATGAAATTCTACAGATGGGTCATTCCTAGTAACAAACCAGCAACATCCTATTACTCTCCTGTAGCAGTTGTTTAAAACCGGGGATTTTGACCTACATATTTTAAGGTTATGTTCTAGGCAAAAGAAAAATTGCACAGCTCATATTTCATTACCAAAAACCCTGAAGCACTACCACAAATGTTTTGGGATAAACAAATACGTGCTGCATAGAGGTGTCTCAGCTGACATTTCTTTAAAACACTTGTGGGTACACAGGGAACATAAATATTTGTTTTCATATTTCATTTAAAATAAACTTTCAGAGTTTATTCTACTATCAAAAGTCAGCACCAGCTTCCCTACATACTTGCTACAATGTGGGGACAAGCATGATATTTCAGTGGAAAACAGACAATTCAAAGGAAGTAACGAATGCCCTGGGGCAACACAGGTGCTGTACCTGCAGAGGTGGAACAAGTGATAGTACTTGGTTTACTGGAAGGTGAGCAGAAATGTGCAGAAACGCGATAACATTCCCGATTAATCTTTAAAAACAATGTAGAAAAACCACATCTGTCTTTGTTTTCAAAAAATTTACTTAGCCTTTTCACTGACATCTGGATGAACTTTGGCTTACAGGAAGCTTAGATGTAAAATCACCTAGAACAATGTTTCTATCTAAAGCCACATATATACTTGAACAATTAGTGCAGTTTATTTCCATTCTCTCTCACCCAGTTGTTCCAGCTTTCAAGTGCCCACAGCACAAAGCCATGTTCACATGCATGAAGAGCTCCACATTTTCATTTCCAGTGTAGTCCTTTAGAATAAGCTGGCTGCTTCTTGAGGACTCTCATTTGAAGGACATTCACACAAGATCTATCCCTGATCCTACATCACTACCCTTCCTCCTTCCAAACCTCTTCTCAAAAGGCAAGTGAGTCATGCAAGGTTAGGTGACAGAGCCAAGTCACAACACTTCCATTTCATCAGTGTGGCCTAAGTCCAGAGCAGCATCACAGAAAGGCTATTAAAGCTGTAATTTCTTGTTTTCTACCTAGGTGAATTTTACCAAGCACAAGTCAGCTGGACTGAAGAGCATTATCAATGCTTTTGCCCTTACCCTAGCAAAACTAATTTGTTCTTAGACAGAATCTCTTTTGAAGCCTTAAACACTACTTCACAAAATCAAGTCCTCAACATTGTTCCTAAACTCCCCACCTCAAGGGAAGTGAGCTACATGAAAAGTATGGCTCCCCTTAAACAGGCAAGACTCCAGATTTTCCTCTTACAGTCCATAAAATAAAATTAATTGCATTAAGCTATTCAATTGGTTTTTTAAACAAAATATTCCAGAAAGTACAACAGCATACTGCATGCAACACCAAGGTGGAGATTTATACAACTGTTTCTTCCAAATAGACAGAAGCTACTGCAAAGAAGACCACCAACGGCCACTGCAGGTACATTCTATTAGCCCATCTCTAGGGCAGAAGATGTTTACATTTATTTAAACAGGAAGCTGAGAGAACTTGAAGAACAATCCCACTTACAGAACTTGTCATCCATTGTGAATCAAAATGAATGACTACTGAGTGGACAGTTTAACATGAGGTGCCATTTGGCAGAGTTGGGTGGAATGAAGGAACTGTGAAGTATTAAGTTAATTTTTGAAGAAAAGTTACAGCCCATGACACACATGTACAGCCATTCTCAGTTTAGAACAAAGACAGTAGGAATATAACTAACTTTTTCTCTTATACTTTTTTTGTGCCTGGCCATATGATAATTATGTAGCCTTAGTATTAAAAGCAACCCTTAAAAAAGCTAAATAAAGCATAATTGGATCATCATATGTTTATGATTTTGAATGACTAAGAGGGTATGCCATCATTACCTGGAATCTTTAATGCTAACAACTGAAACAGCGGTCTGAACAATGTAATTGCTAACTACAGGCACTTCCTGGGAAAACTACCGGATGGACATGACACCTGTTAGTAAAGCAAATGAAAGAATATGAACAGCAGCCAGCATGAAACTTTTAGGAAGCAATCAAGGAAAAACAAACAACCAACTCCCTCTGCCCTAGCCCTCATCCTCTTCTCTAAATCTGTTATCAGGGAAAATCATTATTCTACTATCTCCTTTCAAAAGTAAAATACTCAAGTCTCATCAAGGTCTGAGTGACATTACTCTTACTCCTCACCCCTTTCAAAGAGCTTCCAGAAAAACAGAAAAAGAAAACCTCAGAGTATGAAAGTGAACAATTACATGTCTCAGTTCCAATAATCATACAAAAGGTTTACGTAGCAGCACGTGTCTCTTTCCCTTCAAAGTTTGTTTTTTTTTTTTTAACCTTATCTGTATGCCCTTCTGGAATGAGAATTACTGAACATTACCACAGGAGAGATGAGAGGATAAATTCATCATGTGATCTTTAGAGACATTAAATTGATAGCTAGCAAAACACTACATTACCGACAAACATACATCTTCCTAGACTACAGAAAGCATGAAGAAAACCACCACAGAAGCTAGTGAGCAACATAAATTACTTGCCAAGCAGTCACTGAATCGCAAATGCTTGAAGGCAAAAGGGAGCTCTGAGATCATTAGTTCAACACCCCCACCACCACCATCCTTCCCCACTCAAAGTGGGGCCACCTATAGCAGGTTGCCCTGGATCACATTCAATTAAGTTTTGACTACCTCCAAGGATTGAGACTTCACCATTGCTCCAGGCAACCCACTGGAGTTTGGTCACCCTCACAATAAAAAAACCCCAAACACTACCACTGCCACAAAACCAAAAAACCACACAGAAAAAAAACCCCCAATTTTTTCTTAAGAAGTCCTTGTGTTTTAGTCTGGGCCCACTGCCTCTTGTCCTGTCACTGGGAAAAGCCTAGCTCCATTTTATTTACTCCCCCCATCACCTATCTATACAGACAGACAAAAACTCCTTAAATTCTCTCTTCTCTGGGTTGAATAGTCTCAGCCTCTCTTCATATGACAAATGCTCCAGTCCCTTAATCATTTTTGTGGCCCTTGCTATACTACTTACACTAATGATCATAATTGTATTGATATAGGGCAATTTGTCCAGCAAGAAAAGAACACAGAAGATCAACTGTATGCAGGCCAGGCAAGGCTGAGTAAGTGAGGCACGTGTGGGTACTGGACAGAAAGCCCACAGAAAAGCACAGGACAAAGATGTACCCCAGGGGTCATTAGCATGTAGCATGACACGCTCATTTTTTCCACTTTCAGAAGCCACCCATTTAAAACACTCAGAGCAATCTAGAACATTTCTGGGTGAGAAGCATCCTCAATGTACTGGTTCTAGCTAAGACAATTTTCTTTACAACAGCTCCTGTAGGCTATGTTTTGGATTTGTGCTGAAACTGTGTTGATAATGCAGAGGTGTTTTCATTATTGCTGAGCAGCGCTTCCACAGAGTCCAAGGCCTTTTCTGCCTCTCACCCCACCAGCAAGCAGGCTGGGGGGGGTGGGGGGCACAAGTTGGGAGGGGACAGAGCCAGGACAGCTGGCCCCAACTGACCAAAGGAATCTCTTATACCATATGATGTCATGCTCAGCAATAAAATAAATGGGAAAGAAGGAAGGGGAGACATTCAGAGTGATGGTGCTTGTCTACCCAAGTAACTTCTGTGTGATGGAGCCCGGCTTTCCTGGAGATGGCTGAACACCTGCCTGCCAATAGGAAATAGTGAATTAATTCCTTGGTTTGCTTTGCTTGTGCATACAGGTTTTGCTTTCCCTATTAAACTGTCTTTATCTTAACCCACAAGCTGTCTCACTTTTTCCAGTTCTCTCCCCATCCCACTACAGAGCGAGCAAGTGGCTGTGTATAGCTCATGACGGTCTGTTTAGATTGCAGTTTGACTAGTAAAACCAAGAGGGAAAAGCAGACAAACACACTGTATAAACAAGATGGAAGTTATTTCCATATGAAATGCTACATAAATAAATCTAAGAAATTTTGTTGACCATTCAGTATCAATGTAACCATACAGAAGCATCAATTTTCAGAGCAAAATCTGAATATCCACTTAGACATATCCATGGTCAAAGCAGTCACAGACAGGTTCAATCCCTAATCTGCAATCCAAATCAGTTAGTCATTCCAGGTCCACACAGCTCAAGAGCGCCAGGAATCACTATCTGTATTGAAAAAAAACCCGTAACAGTGATAAACTCCCAATAAAATGTGTATATTGGCAGTTTTTCCACTGAAATCATTCTCATCGGCTTTAAAAACCAAGAGACAGAAATAAACCAGGGGTCACTACACTGGAATGTGGTACTGTATTTACAAACAGACAACAAGAAAATCATGTGCCAGACAAAATCAGCTACCACAGTATAGTTAATCAGTTAAAGATTAGAAGAGGTATGCTGAAAAGATGTAGGTGTACAAGAATATATACATTAAAAGAAGTGAGGGTAACCACCATCAACCCTCCTTTTCAAGCCTCCAGCTAAAGCACAAGTTCTTACTGGGAAGATTATTTACTATCAAGGCAATTAAGAATTTTTTCTTTTAATTTCAAAGTTTTTCTTGTGTAATTATCTGAAGTGCTTTGGCAATTTAACTGAATTATGAACAAATACATTGGTCACTTTATCTTCCACTAGAACACAGCCATATGCAAGAGTTAAGTACAGCAACTAATTAATACTCAGTAACTCAACAGTTAAAACATACAAAGCCATAAACTCTGTAAATTAAAAGCTATGAAACTCATCACCTATAATTGATTTTTTTTCCCCTTCTGGAATAGTCATCTTGAATGAAGCAGACAAAAACTTAAATGTCAGGATTAGGAACCTTGAAATGAAAGGGAAATCTGTGCCAATAAATATATGTGTAACTATTTCCAGGGGTTTCTTCTTTTACCTCTACAGACATTACTGACAGCAAAACACAAAACTTCTTCTGTCCATAGTGTAGAAGAGGCTACAGAATGCAGGGCTGACAGAGTAGGGATGCTGCACACTTCTGTGTGTGTACAGCTAGAACAGTGCAGAGAATCAAAAACGTTCCCTGAAAGGTACAGAAAGAAGCAATTCAATAAAGCAAGCTGTGTTTTCAAGAAAACCTGGTAGCATTCTATATCCTTCCTTAACCTCTACATTCACAGGCACAGAAATGGGCTTACCACGGATTTGACAGGCTTGGCAGAACCTCTGTGGAAAAAGGTTATTAAGGAAGCACAACATATGGGGAAAGCATGAAAAAGTAGAAGGGAGGAATGTATGAGGCTGTGCACACAAAGGCAGTGCATAATTCCAGGAGAATCTATCAAAAAACCCTATATGCAAAAGAAAAAAAAAAAATCCGCTCTGCTCTCTTACCTTGCTGTCAAAAAGATCAGTCCATTTTGTTGTTTCCCAGAATGTCTCTGTCAAAGCTTCCGAGCAGCTCTCATGATCCTCATCTTTGCTTTCTGCATCACTGGAAGCAGCCCCTTCTTGGGCCTGCAGATGGAGAAGTTGGTCAGCCAGTGCACTTCCTTTTCGACAAAGTGCATCCACTAAAGTAGTCTTCTGTTTTTCCATTTCACTAAAAAAAAAAACAAACCCAACATGAAAAATACTAAGAACTTTTTGCAGATGCCTCATTAAGAACAGAAACAGTGCTGTACTGAGTTTAAGCTAAAACTTAAACTTTAGTTTAAGCTAAAAAGTTTACAGCAGTTACACACAAAATGAAAATAAGCACAAAGATTATTTTTCAAGCATGGCTATTTACTATAAATTAAACTAATTTTAAAAAGTTACCTAAAGACACTATGCATTAAACAAGTTTGATCATTCTTCTAAGTCTGAAATGCCTTTGATGTCTTAAGGCAAGGGCAACTCAGGATTCTAAAACTGAGTAAGCTAGCATCCAGAAATACAGCTTTATTATTCCTGGCATTAGAAACAGAGAGTCAAATCCACCACTAACCATAAGCAGATACAATTCTGCTGACTTCAAAGGAACTGCACTCATTTAAAGCACCATTCAATCTGGTGTTCAATTCCAGACGTTAGATTCAACCACATGACCTAACAGGTCAACTTACCAAGAAATGTTTAGAATGAAGTTCATTATGTCATAGCTTTGCTTTCACATCAACAATTCAAGAATTATACAGAAATATTCACGATAGCTAGAACAGACTAGTTTTACAAATGAAATGCAATATTTTATCTAAAATAATAAAAAAATATGCATCACCCATTTTAAGGGCCTAAACTTCAAATGTGCTGCTCTATTTGGGACTACAACAGCACCATGCCACACAACACGAAATCTACTGGTTATTCTCCCAACTAAGGTGTCGCCTTCAAAACACTGTCTTCCTAAGGATATATGCTGGTAATTCAGAGGAACAATCTAAAACTAAAGAAAAACAACAGGTCTCAAAAATACTTTGAAGCACAAGAATGGTCCTCACATTTTTCAGAAATGAAACCTTTTGCAAGCAGTGACTTAGACTACGCAGGTAACACTCAAACACCTCTACATCGATATTCTAATGGTCCCTCTGATCAGAGATTAAGCTGGATACAAAAACTTAATTCCCCATTTTTCTGACACATCTAAATCCTGAAAGCGCACTTGTTTATTTTATTTAACATTGCCAAGTAAAAATTTGCAAGTTTGAGTGTTCCTGCATTCTGGAGATATAAGAAGAGAACAAAATAATTTTGTAGTCAAGTTTGACATTACCTTTGCCCCCCAAAATGACACAAGTTATTAAAAAAGTTTATAGCCATTCCATTTCTTATAAGCAGAGACAAAGTACATAACTACAGAAATAGGATGCAAGAAAATTATTTACTGGGTAGGTACTTTTTTATAGTAGTTGCATCAGGCCTGGGATCAGTCTTCATGGCAAAATATACTGCTAATGCTGTCTGATCAATATGAGAGATTACAATATTTGCAGCTTCAACAATTTCATCAAGTCTTTTCATTCGTTCCTAAAAGAAGAACAGAAAAGGCGTTTAGCACAATGAAATCACTCTACTTGACTGCTGGCCCTAACACTAGGATAATTGCAAAGGTACGCAGAAATAACATCAGGTAATTCAACATGTTCTTTTCTCCACTTTCTCCAATTTTTGATTAAAAAAGCTGGATAAATGCAGGAAATCTTGACAATGCAGATATGTAGTCCATTTCACTGAAAACACTGAGAAATATGAGGTGGGTATATGCAAAATGCAGAGTTTACAGAAAGAAAACCACCTTTCAGTACAAATTAATCCTCTTTAATAACTGTTACCACTTTTTTTAATTTCAGAAATAAATATAAAATCAGAAAAACATCCAAGCTGACATATACACAAAGCTGTTTATCTTCAAGATAAACAAAGCAAAGTTATGTGAACTTTTCTGTTCACAGTTCTCATTTTTGAGGACAACTATGGTGGATTTAGCTGTTGTTTCAAGGGGTCCCTCAGTTGTCTGAGCAATTCTGGTAGAACAAATTACCAATCCACTAGAGGAGCAGAATAGGATGTGTGCTTGTCTCAGTAACCACCATTTAGAATACTATTGTTGCAGCCTAAACCAGTAAGGAAACTTACAATGTATTCAACTTAACAAGGAATAAATGATAAACAAATATTCTATAGGTAGGCATACTTACATTCTGCTGTGGGATTAAGTAAAACACAGTCAGTTAAGAAGGCAGTTGTCAATCTAATTCAGAATTTCTGCTTTATAGTACCGAGTACAGCTACAGCAGTCACTTCAAGACCAAACATGTATGAAGAAAGATTCAGTTGTATAGGCTACACGGATGCATTGAGACAAAGTCTAATTTAAAGAGTGTTAAATAACCTTTTCAGAATCCAGCTGATGAAGTCTTGCAACATACAATGGAAGATGGTTAGGAAATGCTTCTTTCAACTCATTATACATGTCAGTGGTATCCAGCCTAGAAGAGAGGAGGTCATAGCATGAAATAGCAGATTCTGCATAGGTTTTTTGTACAGCTGCTTCAGGCTTGTGTAGTCATGACAGCAAACATACTTGGTCATCCACTGTATTTTTAGATCTCTTAAAGCTTCAGCAAATTCTTCTTTTACATCTTTTTCTTTTTCCTGTTCTCTTTCTTTCTCTTTGCTGCCATTTTTACTCTTTGACAGTGATGGTATCAGGTGATAGTGAACAGTAAGGACATCCTGGAGGTGGGAAAAGACACATACTGAGAGGGATACAGTATGCTTTTTTCAATGCTGTATAAAAGTTAAATCATAGCAAGCAGCTACTCCAAGCTACGCATAAAATGAGTAAGGATTCTGAGAGCAAAGGAATTAGTTGTTAAGAATTCGGGAACTGCTTTAACTTGTTATTTTAAGCGATACAAAGATGTAAACAGTAAAACAGCACGCTGGGCGTAAGACAAGAAAGCCTAAAATTTAGCAACTTTGATATTTTTGTATTTGTAGAGTTTTACATGATATTAATCAGGAAATCAGAAGGGTGGGTCTTTTTCTTTGTTTATAAAAAAGCAAGTAACTTGGTTAAAAGTCAAAGGAAAAAAAAATCAGTTAGAGAGCCCATCCCACAAATCTAGCAATAAACTAATGAATAAAGATGACTGAATTCTAAAAAAAAAAAAAAAACCAGAGTAAGATAAATATGAATCATGACATAAGATAGATGTTTATTCCTCTTGAGACAGGATTTCTTGCATGTGCCTACTGATTTAGCTGATGCATTCAGTCAACTCTTTTCCAGTTTGCTGCTACAGACTTTCCTTTTTCACCTCTATGCTCAAAATAAGTAGACACAACAGCAAGATGTTTTTAAACCTGAAAAGGTAGCATAGAAATAACACTATAGTTTGAGTTCATGCTACACTACTCAACAGTTACCATTAGAAAATGGGATACAGCTATTTAAAAGGAAAATCTTAACTGATCTTAGATCATGCTCTGAAGTCCATTTGCTAAGATGATTTACATATAAACTTGTAAATAAGCCATCATTAGATTTCAGTCATTGCTTCTAAAAAATTAAAATTGCTGGGGGAGGCTATTTTATTGTTTTTTGGTTTAATGTTGCAATTTTTAAAAAAGCCTCTCCCCAAACAGTGTGGGGACATGTCCTTTTATTTTATATGTAGGATATTTCACACAGAAGATCACTTAAGTTTAAATCTTCTAGATACCATTACTGTACCACAATATTGTGCAAAATATTCTGCTGCATGCTTAACTACTGTGGCAATTTAATTATTCATACAAATTATTCAAAACTAAATTTGTGGGAATACATTTCCTATAAACAAGGTCAGTGTTTCATAATGAAACTAAGTCTTGTGCGGAAGATGGGAGTTATTTCAGGTTACTTAAACAGTGAGTAAAAATGTGACTGTTAGAAATTGCTATGCATAATCTTGAAATAATGGACTTCAACACTACACTTCTGAAACTACTCTAGAACACTGATGCAGAACAACTTTATTCAAACTGATAGTTCAAAGAGACCAGCAGCTTGCTATGGGTTACTGAAAACAATACTAGTAAGAGAATGTGACATCAATATTCCCTTAAAATAAATTTTCCAGCTGCTTAATACAAAATTGCAGATGAACCACAAAACTGACATTCACATTTTTTTAAAACCCTAGCTTAACTCACTAATTGACATTGAAGTATAGCTTTCACAGGAAATATCCTGCACATGTGCATTTCAAGTATGAAGTGCATGGCCAGACAAGTACACCTATATGCGACTCCAGCAAGACCTAGGCCAGAGCATGATGAAACAGTTCATGGAGGCAGGCACACGTAGTGGAAGATGCAGAAGTCAGGAACATGGTATGGCCCTGGCTAACATAATTAGAATGGCAGAAAGTAACAATACAGTTAATTAAAGCAAACTGAACATTAAGAAGTTAATTCAGTAAAAAAAAATCTGAATCTGTAGTTTCCAATGTTTTTTAAAAGACATCCTCTACTGAAACTAATACTTCTGTAAGAAAGAAACCTGTCTTCCTAGAAATATTCTTCTAATATTTCAGAATTTCCTTCTTGAAAGTCCTCTTTGATCTTACTTGGCAACATATGTTTGGAGTTACGGATCTAAATGGCCTCTGCATTCTCAAGCCTTGTCCATACGAGAAAGCTCTACTACTCTGGTTTAAGGTTCAAACCGAGCATAATTAGATTAACAAAACCTCACTTATGTGGATGAACTCTTTAAGAGACTAATTCCATGTATCTAAACCATCAACAGCAAAATGTCATCCTGCCACCCTCTCAGCTAGGTACCTTTGGCCGCATGAGATTCTGCAAGCATTACAAGCTATAACCACTGAAAGGGAAACACTGTGTTTCAGACCTAGGCACCCTCCTTTTTCAAAAGGACTTATGAAGAAAGAGGCACACTCTTCTGTACAGACATCAAACTTATTTCATGGGATCCATAAGGTCTAGGTGCTTATCACATTTAACTAAACTGTCTTAAGATGGACTGAGGCTTCTTTATTTTCTCTATTTTGTCTGTAAACAGTAGCATCATTTATAAAAACTCAGCAACCTCCTAGATAACTGAGGATGCCAAAATAACATTGTCATTGCCATTACAGAAACATTCATCGTTAAAGATTAAGGAGAAGAAAGGTAACTCTTCACAATTCAGTGCTTTAATGTCTTTTCTTATTCCAATTTCACCTCTAACTGTTCCACACTAAGGTAATTGCTACAGTGGTGTACTGGATTTGATTTTATATATGCATCTCTATAAAAAGATAGAGTTATAGACAGAGAAAGGTAGCAAGCAAGCATATTGTCCATTGAGAAAAACAGTTTAAGGAAACTTTCAAACTAATGAGAAAGCTGCCCTTTGTTCATCCTCCAGAAAAAATTAAGCAATGTTAAAAATTCTGGAAGTATACAGGATATGCACTTTGGTCAGTGTACTCTCTGCACAGTCTAGTAAGCCTCAGTTTACTTTTTAGAGCTACAAACTGCATACATAAACAAGCACAATGCCCTCAAAACAGTCTCCTCTTAAAAGAGCTTAATTAACATTTAACCCAATTTTGTTTAAAAGATTTTAACTTAGATTTTTGTCCAATGATTCAACATTTAGTACTTCACGTGGAAAAGACACATGAACTATTGTTACTTATACTTTAAAACCCTTCATAGCAAAACTAACCACAGGAAAAAGCTCCTTGAAGGATCACAGGCCTCATTTTCTGTTTGACAAATACCATGCACATCTGCACACACAGAAATATGAATGTGCATACGGAATTTGTATCTGCTTTAAGATGTATACAATTTGTGCAACATTGCTCATTTTTACAGCAATACTCGAAGCTGAACAAAATTTCTTGAAGTCACCTGCCAGGCTTACATAAAAATAAATCAGACATGTACTTCATCCATTTTTTGAAGGCCTCCTGATTAAACAGGGATAGTATCTTAATGCTCAAAGGTAGACATGCTTTTATGTTTGCCTCAACAATGCTATATATTAGTCTTCCACCACTACTTATCAATATCAACTACATAATGCATTTCTTGCTTTGAATTGGAGGAAAGGGTGGCTGAGTAGGAAGAAAGATGTAGAAATTTTCTATCCCTTAATTAGTTGTTACATATTGCTGTTCAAAAGCTGCATTATATAAAACAACAACAAAATTCTTACAGACCAGAAAAAGTCAGTGATCTGTTTTCATTGTAACTATGTTCAGGACAAAAACTTCAAGACAAGGGGGAAAAAAAAAATAAAAATCACATTGTAACTGCACCTAAAAGTTAGGTTGTGAAAGAAGAAAGGTACATAGAACCAATTAGTTTTTCCTATGGTTGTTTAGCGCACGCCTCCCCATTAGAAACCAAGGGCACTTCTACGGGTATTGTGGCCAAGCCACAATAGTGCACTTTCTACTTCAGTGGGAATCAGTTCAAAGGGAAAATGTCACTGAATTCTGAACTTTGTAGACATCACAGGCTCAGTAGTCAAATTTTTATTTTATCTTTAGCCCAGACACACTGCAGGAAGGCAATTGAATAAAAACCCATGCCCAAGGTTTGGTTTGGGTTTGGGTTTTTTTAAGATAAAATTAAATTCCCCAAAATAGCTCTTCCAGCAGAAAATTATGGATTAATCTAAGATTCTGCTGTATGTATCTAGTAACACAAAAACACCTGCTTATTCTGTCGAAAGAACCCATTGATTTTTCTGTCTAGTTGTAAAAGAATTAAGTTTATTCTTTGGAAAATTAGGCTGCTATTTCCTGGCATAACTTCAAATTGCTTTCCCGCAAAATAGAGAAGATACTGAAATATGGGCTGGACGAGCAGTCAAGTAGATTGAAAGCTGCTGAATGGCCAGGCCCAATGGGTGGGCAGGGGGCTGTTTGAGGAGGGACAACTGTTTCACTGGGGTGTCCTCATGGTCTCCAGGGAAAGCGGCAGATTTTTTGGGGGGAAGTAGCAGGACTGGCTTAGCTGTAGGGTGATCAGCAGCACACAGTTGGAAGCCAGTAACCAGTGGTGTACCCCAGGGGTCAATATTGGATTGAATGCTGTTCAGCATCTTCATTATTGATCTGGATGACGGGGGAGAGTGCACCCTCAGCAAGTTTGCAGGTGACACCAGACTGGGAGGGGGAGGGGCGGCTGATACCGCAGAGGGTTGTGCTGCCATCCAGAGGTACCTTCACAGACCGCAGAAACGGGCTTTCAGGAACCTCGTGAGTGCCCAAGAGGCAATGGCCACAAACAGAGACACAGGATATTCCTCCAGGCATAAGGAAATAATTTTGCACAGTGGGAGTTACTGAACACTGGGAACAGGTAGCCCAGAGAGGTGGTATAGTCTCCTCCCTTGGGAGATACTCAAAAACTGTCTGGGTATGGTCCTGGGAAACCAGCTTTAGGAGGCCCTGCTTGAATTGGGGGTGGGTGGTGGTGGTGGGGTGTTAGACCAGAGGACCTCCAGAGGTCCTTTCCAGCCTCAGCGATTCTGTGCAAATAAAGATACTTTCAAACACCAGAAATGCCCACCCTGGATTTCTGGTAGTGTCATGAACATAGGGTGCAAGGTAATGAGTTCCCTCCCTCCTTCGACTAAAAAAAAAAAAACAAAACAAAAAAAAAACAACTTTCCACAGACTAGTCACCAGTATCAGAGCAAAAAACCCACACAAAATAAAAATGGGGCTTTGAAATGAACCCTCCTAATCCTACAAAAGTGCCTGGACTTGTCTGTGAAAAACATGAAAATTCTACACATGCATTTTTGACTGACTAGGTCATAAACGAAATATATAAACATGTTTTCCGCCACAGAAAACATCTTAACCACATGTAAACTTGTAACAAGGCAGGGTAAATGTTTACAACTTGTAAACTAGGAAGGCCTCAGAGTTGCAGTCCCAAAAAATATATATTAATGAAGATCTTATGGATCCATGCTCTGAAATACACTGTTCTGTTTATTTGCTGCTAGTACACTGATGCCTCTTACGACTAATAGGTGGTAGTATGAAGAACAAGTTTTCATTCAAGCTTGAGTGGGTCTACTGCTCAACTCTGAACACAAATCTCAGTTCTAAAAACAACAGAACATGCAACCTCTTAGATCTGTTTAATAGGTTTTGTTATGCAAATTAAATAATGATTAGAGTTTAACTCCCTCAGATTTGCTTAGTGAAGATTTTATACCCTATTCATCAGGAAGCCATGCATTCACATGGCATTTAAAATAATCTTTCTAGAAGTGATCCCCACATTTTTCAGATATAGTATGAAAATAAAGTTGCAGCAACACGCATTAAAATCCTTCTTGTAAAGCCTAATCAAATTCTCACACAGTTACTACACCAAGACCAGAGTAAGTTAGCAGGCTCAGCTACCAGCTCACTGTTAACAAAATAACAGATTGCAGCAATAAACTGTTATTCATGATTTTCATGCCTTATTTCTAACAGTCCTGACTAATTTGCACTCCAGAACACAGTACCTTGAAAACAAAAGAATTTAAAAGCCTTACAACTTAAAAGCAAAACAAGAAAAAGAAGAGTAGCCTTATAAAGATATCCTACTCAAATAGTTTTGGGTTTTTTTGGTGTTGTTTTTTGTTTTGTTCGTTTTTATAAAGACTGTTTCTGCCTCTGACTTCCGGCAGAATATTGTATTACCTACTGAAAAATATGAGAAAGAACAACATTAAACACTGCTATATTGTCACTCACTCCCTACCCAAAGTATCTCATACTGCTCCAAAATTCTTTCTGTAAATTCTACTACATATTACACTGCTGTATAAACTCTAGCTGATAATGAGTTATATTCAATTTGAGTAGAATCTTGAACTGAGAGACTTTTCAACCAAGTCCATTGCTCCTAAGAAAAACCTGCTTGCTACAGTAAGTTTTTTACAACTGTAACGAAGCCAGCTCTCAATTCAGTAGACTTGGTATGCAGTTAGATATTCAATTCTACATCAGAATGTTAGGTTCATATTCAGTTCTCAATGTGCAGACAGAACAGAATAGGCAGAAACACTTGCCACAGAAAATCTTCACCACAAACATTGAAGTTTTCAGAGTATTTAATAAAAAGAACAAATTACAGACCACTAATCATCACATGCATTTTTACAGAAGTATCCAGATGTTCATACGCCTCTCAGCTCTGTATTACAGTAGGATTTTGTTATTCTACCAGTAGACATACTGAAGGTGCTGAAGTAAATAGCTGACAACTAAGGAGGGTAGATGAGGGAGACAAATTAAAAACCAATACTGGTAGACAAATTCTTTAAGTCATAGGCAAAAAGACTTAAGTATATCTTTTTCAAAAACTAACATTCAGTACCTTTTTAAATTTTCCTTGCCACTTTGCTGCAGACTGCCCCTGGGAGTTAGAATAACATACCGTAAGAAAACATGCACACACCACACAGGATGGAGACACCTTCTCTGTACATTTATGGTTATACTTTCAACCTACAGATTTTTAAACTTTTAGAGAGTCACATCTATCATCAAACATGCTTTTAAAGCATGCTCTTTCAGGTTTTAAAAATTAATAAAACAATGCATTATTGTGTATACAGTCTGTTATTCCTGTAAGACAAGCAGGTGTTGTTAACCACTTAGCTTAAATTAATAAATTACAGAAATTCAGCCTTCAATAGATTTTAGATTTTGACTGTTTAGTGGCATTGTTCTATTTCATAATAAATATACAGAAATTAGACACATTTTCCCTCACATTGCATCCACTTGCTGACCTAGACAACTTTGCTGCCTAGTCCTCCTGTTTTGCCCCCTGGTACATACCAAGGTTCACTAAAAGCAGCAAAAAGTATCTGATACTATTTGATACCATCCTTTTTCCAGTGAAATACGACCATAACAGTAATGCCTTAGACTATGACATGAGACACACCTTAGCTAGAATTTCTCTCTGTGTAAGCTCTTAAGTATTCTTCGTCACACAAAGATGTGATAGGCAATACCTACCTACCTCCTACTTCCCATCCCAGAAATCACTGTATATAACCTCCTACTTCCCATCCCAGAAATCACTGTATATAACCTCCTACTTCCCATCCCAGAAATCACTGTATATAACCTCCTACTTCCCATCCCAGAAATCACTGTATATAACCTCCTACTTCCCATCCCAGAAATCACTGTATATAACCTCCTACTTCCCATCCCAGAAATCACTGTATATAACCTCCTACTTCCCATCCCAGAAATCACTGTATATAACCTCCTACTTCCCATCCCAGAAATCACTGTATATAACCACTTAGTCTGGTTTTAAAATAAGATAGACGAGAATTACAACCAGCAGTACAAGGAAGTGCAGACTTAAGTTATGGAAACTATACTACACTACTGTAATGGATTTAACCATGGAGTTCATAAAAGTATACTTGCAACCTTGCAGGAATCACGAAGAAATACAAACCTATGTATTTTAGAGTTCTTGGTTATTAATTTTATTTCCTCGCTGATACATAAATTCTCGACTGACGTTATCTAACCTGCAGTTACATGCGATCTGCCCCAAAAGCACTACCTACAACCAAATCAGACTGAGCGAACTAAACTTTTCTACTCAGAAAGATCTAAAGGTACCTGTCCACCTACTCACAGAAGCTTGTTTTCTGTGAAAACAAACTCTTAGTTTTATACATGTTGTTCAGCCACATCTAATGATGTATGGACATAGATGAAGTACTTCTACATACTAAGCATCACCAGGATTGATTCAATTTTATTTTCAGCTATGCTATCTATTTAAAAATAGCTAGGGGATTTAAATACAGATAGGGAATATTCTAAATACCTCAGCAACAGATACACACAAGAGTGATCTGGTTACTATAATCACTGTTGCACTACAGATTCATACAACTATAAACCAGTTTTTACAGGATGCTGAATTATGAGCACTAAAAACCCTGAAGCTTTTTTCTAGCATCACACAGAGCTTTCAGATTATTCTGTTGGAGCATACAGTCATATCAGTGGTTGACAACATCAGTGTGCAGCAACATAAGAATATCTGCTTATGCATCTGAGTCAGCAAAATTCCTGCTGCTTTGTCACAGTAACATATAGGTGTTAAAAAAGCACATATTTTTGCTGAAAATTGTATGCATGCAAGGAACAGTATAGCTGTTTATTACAGAACCAACATGCACAAAACAATATATACACGCACGTATTTTTCATTCAAAAATTATACTAAGCTAGGCAATTACACAAAATCACTTTTAAAGGCTCCACACCAAACAAAAGCAGTTGCTTCTTAAAATACAAGGATTTAGACTAAAGAATTAGCATTCAAAATTTAGAAAATGCAATTTGAAATTGTAAGATTAAAATAAAACTAGAACTACTTAGAAGTTACTCTGACTTTATAATGAAACAACTGCTTCTAAAATGTCTTGTGTAACTAAACCTAGTGCTCCTTAAAGTACTAAACCCCTGAAACACAGCACTTCCTAGCATGCCATTTACTCGCTTCAGAAGTTTCAGAAAAAGAAGCCATCATTCATTTCAAATACTCACAGCTTTCTTTCCAAGTTCTGTTTTAGACAGTGTAAGAGCTCCTGCAAGGTAACATCCTGGTCCTGCTCCTTTAGGTATTCTATTCAAAGAAGGAAAGTTCAGTGTTAACACCAGGTTCATTCCTGCCCCATGGGGACTACAATATAGTACCCAAACAGCAAAAGAGCAACACAAGAAGAATTACCAAGCCTAAACACATAGATACTTTCAAAGTATTTAGTTAGGTGCAAAGGCAGCTTGTTAGATATAGATGAGAAAAACAGGACTTCAGTAACTTACTTGTCATCAGGCAGCGATGTAACAAAGAATGGCTGACTGTGTTTTGGTGGTAATGTCAAACTGTTGGATTTCTTCTTTCCTAAGAGAGCAAGGCTATGGTTTTCATAAATATCTAAGTTCAAGGTACTAGACAACCTGTGAGAAACAATAAATGGAAGGTCTTTGATGCGGTCCAGTTCACTGTTCTGTTCATGACGAATTTGTAACCGAATAGTGTAATCTCCTTTTTCCAGTTTCACAGAATACTGAAAGAAAAAAGTTCTCATAAATGTCAAGATTAAGTACTTTACCACTCATAAAAGAAACCCAGAAATAAGACTGTCATGTTGTTCTTGATCCATATTGCTCTAGCCATTTAAAATATGCTAGATTACTTAGTTTTGGAACCTCCTGAAAACAGACTGCTTTCAAGACTTGATAGTGGCCAAAACACATTTTGGATTGACTGGAAAAAAAAAAAAAGTTTTCAGACCACAATATAGGCAGACTTTGTTTGTTCCTATTCTAAAACTGTAATAACAGCTCAAATACTTAAATCACAATTCTTTCTAAACTTGCAGTTCAAAACCTCTAGCAGGTTTGCCTTGATACACTTTCAGTTTACTATGTAGCTTTGGGTGTTCTGTGGTTTAGATTAGAGATTATCTTCTACTGTCCTAAAAACTGTACCAGCTTTCACACTGAGAGACCCCCAGCATTCCTGTGAGATTTAAGGCTGCAGTTCAAAGAGCTGACAGACTCTCTGCCCTGAACTTTTTATATATGCAGTTAGGGCTATGCAGGTATCTTCTCCATGTATTAAAAAAACCCAAACAACTAAAACAAAAACCTCAAATACACTCCCCCCTCAAAAACCCACAAACCCACCCAACTAAAAAAAAAACTGAAACAACCCTAGACTTAAATTTTTAGCTTTGAAAACATTCTTTCATTTCTATCAGCTTAAAAGGGCACGTGGATGTTTTGAGCACTAACATGCTAAACATTGCTGTTTTGCTGCTGCTGCAATAATACACAAGCCAGCTCTAAATAGAAAGGCAACTACTTTGCTCCCAGAATCTCCCTCTGCAGGGTTAGGGAGTCATGCTTCCTGTTGGTATTTCTTCCTGGATTAAATAATTTTGAATTGCTTTAGAATTGTTCTATGATGCACAACACCAGAGATTTACAACGTGGTGGCCCACTAGGTGTAAGTAACAGAATACTTCAGTGATTTTTAGATTTTATAGCACCTTAAAAATGCAAGTTAAGGAACAGAAGTTTAAATAATGCAATTTCTGAAATTCCTCTATAAGACTCAAAAACATGCTTTAAAGTTGATCTTTTGTACGCTTCCAGAATGATCAATCTATCAAAATAAACATTACATTGATGTTCAACTGTGATTTTGGATCGGTAAAAAAACAGTTTCAAAACAAAGAAATATCGGAAATGTTTCTCTTGTGCTTTTTTTGTTTAATTCCCCCTCTCCATATGATCCAGACACGTGGTCTGTTCCAGCAGAAAAAGATTACCACAGAGGGTACAGTATCTACAAGTCTTGCGCAAAAAACTCCCTTTGGAGACAGCAACAGGAAATAAATCAAGCTATAACATTTAAAAGGCTGTCTGATGATAGCAACAGCACAGAAGACAACCTTCATGGATACAGAAGCCTCTGGATCTATCAGCAGAATACAGAAAAGGTAAGATAATGGATTCTTTTCACTTTAACAGAAAAGTTCAAGTATCATCTTTGTAAAAAACACAAAACAAAGACAACAAGAACTTGAATTCATTTCTTGAGAAATACCAGTCAAAATCACAAGAAATCACAATTTAGCAGCTTTTTGTAGAAATAAAACCACACCATAACTCTTTCTTCTTCCTTGGAAGAGGAAAAAAATCATAATGTTCTATTTCATGAGATCAAACCTGTCATTACTTTTTTCATACAAATATATCACCACTGAACATGTCTTCCTGTGGACATATAAGAACATCATACCTATGCACCAGGAAATTTTAAGGAACTAACAGCAGGCCTGTGAGGTGAAAAATAATGAAAATTTTCACGCTGTGCAAAAACCAGAAAGTAAAACAAACACATTGCTCTGTACCTGGTGTGGATAAGCATCTCCTGAACCCATTTGTCTTTTGTTCTGGTCAAAAATAATCCACAGTTGACTATCAAATTCAGATTCGTACAACAACTCACAAAGAAGTGGACAGCTTGGTGTTACTTCTCCACTCTTAGGCTATTGAAAGAAAGATCAAAACATTTAATCCACTACTGAACAAAACAAACACAATCCTTATACAACATATTCAAAAAGACAGCTGAACTAAATCCCATTTCAAGCAACAGTAGCTTCTAAAGAGAACCAAATCAGAATTTTGAGTGGAGAGAGTCTAGGGTGTGAATCTAGACCTCATTTTTGACAGAAAGCTAAAGTTAAAATCTGGTTTATGAAAACATGTTGTATTTATTAACAACTTTTAAAAGAAACAGCACCCATAACCCTTACCTGATGGAAATTATAGGTCAAAATCATCTCATACAGTTGACGATTATTTGGTAAAATATCTCTGGAGCCCAAAGGTTTTATTTTTGTACTCACTGGTCTGCAGTTAAACAACAAAAAAACAACAGAAGGTACTCTTAAGAAACATGCATCCTCTATCAAAACTTGTCTTGCTTAAGCAGAAGCATATTCTGAAGTACAAATGAATTCAGCACATGCAATAACATCTCTTGAAATACTGTAACTATCTAGGCAGCATAAACTTCTCAGCTAAAATGAATGTTAGTTCAAAACCACACAGTTTAGTGACATTACAGACATTGCCAAAGAAGCCAACAGAACTTAGCAAGCATGTCTAAATGCTCAAAATCAAAGGCTATAAAAAGAAAAAGTGGGAAACCCAACAGACTTCAGGATTAGGAAAAAAAAAAAAAATCAGGTTACTTTAAATCTCTAGCATTGGTGCTACAATCAACACTTATTCATAGATTGAAAGATTAATGGCACAGCAATTACAGAACAGAACAAACAGTTGGTAATTGTTTGTTATAGAAGGTTATTATCAGAAGTGAATCTGTAAGAGGCTTTACAGAAATCAGAGTGGTAATACAGAAGAATGTTAGCATACGCTTCTTGTGTAGTTAGGACAAGCTATTGTTCAGAGCAGTACAAACACTTTAGAACTTAAGCAAAGAATATAGGCTAAATAATAATGATACAGGAAAATAAGAGCTTTGGAAATAAAGAATAGCAGAATGAAGGTGACCTAGCATCCTTTAAGTTTACATTTCATTAATTCATTCCGACAACCTTTAATTACATGATCAAAATTTTTCTGTAAGATTCTGTCAGCTCTTTCATTGCCAGGAGCACAGGCTAGCCACCCAGTAAAACATCTGGGTCAGACTACAGGTCTATTTAATCCAGGCTTCCTAGTCTGGCAGACACTGGATAGACTGCTGACAGAAGACTTAAGAACGGAGTAATACCATATATGATACGTCCGCTTAATACTCACCCTGCTTCCAAGCATTTTAAACTCAAGAGACCATATGAGAAGCCATCCAGTACATTTTTTCCTGTGTGCTATGACTCGTTACTTCATTCAGGAGACACTACTCATACATTAAATACATAAATATTTCTCACTAGTTTATTTAACTGCAGTTCATTTATTGTCAGATGAGTGCCTCAAATAATTACAAGAAGGTAAGAGCACTTCTATTTTACAAACCAAGAATGAGGCAAAGGTATAGTAGGGGACTCTTATTTCCTCACTTGAGGCGTATCAAATAGGGTCTTTTGGAATCTAACATTAGGTGGCATGTTCATCGAACAAATTCCTAGCAATCTCAATTCCAGCTGCAAGTATCCAGAAGCCCCCAAAAGAGACCACAGTCTCCACCAAGAGGCCCAAATAATGGAACACTTTGGATTACTGTCCACTGTGAACTTCTCTGGCTCAAGTCTTAAAACTAGTGCTTAAATAGCATGGCACTTCCCCCCCCCCCCCCCCCCCCCCCGGAGTGACCAACTTTAGTAATTGCTGCACTGACTAAGAATTTTCCAAAGCTTTTCCTCCAAATCAGCATCCATTAAAACTGACAAGATAAATACAACTTTCCACAAAAATTCTGCACCAGATCCTACAAAAACACTTTCAATCAAGCAAGTGACAGATGACAGTCCTCCTGGGTCAAAATGGGCAGGACCTGAAGCAGCTGCTTAAACTCCGCCCCCCCCCCCCCCCCCCCCAAAAAAAAAGTAGCACCAAGTTAACTCTACAATTTGTTTCTTTAGATATTAAAGTGCTTAAGTGCCTCCATGAGAAGCAAAGGAATATTTTTGTATTTTTTTTAAAAATATAAAAAAATCTTTTAATTCACTTAAGGAAAATTGTATCAACACCGGTCATCATAACTGTCAAATTTTGTCCAAGTAAAAAGGAACCAAGAAGGAAAACGCTGAGAAGTTTTATTAATTGATGCTTCCAAACCTCCTTAAAATTTGACAAGGGTACTGGTTATTCTAAATTTCACTGTTAACTTGTTACTGTTTTAACTACATCAAATAGTTTTCCCACTTTTCAAATACAGTTCCCCAAAAACTCTACCTGAGCGTTTGAACCCAGCTCTTCAGATTTATGCAAGGAGCAATATCTTCATACTTCAACAGGGACTGAACATCAAATCGCACGATGCCTTCTGAAGCATGCTAAAGAAAGAGTATATAACAATTATGCTTCTCTACACTTACAATGTCAGATGTGGACCATCTGCTATGTCCCTCAAATATATAATGCAAGCTGTATTGATCCACACTAAGTAATACTGCATGAGTTTGAAAGTGTCACAAGCCTGTCTCTATTTTACAACAGCAGATAAACTGGGACTTGCAAAACTTTAGCAATTGGAGCTGAAGCCTTACTTATATTGCCCCCCCCCCCCCCCCCCCCAATAATTTAAGTAGTTCAAGTCACGCTTCAGGCAGGGCTGGGTTTTGTTTGTGTATTTGTGATTACTTACTTTGAATATGCAATTCAATAAATACAAGTATTATTTATCTAGAATCTTAAAACAAATATTTTGTGGTGCTTCTGCTCAGGATTATGATTACGGAATAGTTTAACTTTGTGAAAAAGAAACAAGACTACAACCACAGGCTCGTGATGGGCAAAATAATTCGAAAGGTTTTTTTTCTAGAAGCATCCCACCAAACAGCTGACAGTGTATCAGTACTATCAAAATTTATTTTATGAATGTTACAGGTGCTCAAAGAAGGAAAGACAAAACTGTTTGTATTCTCTCAATTTTAACACTCCATTATTCAGCTGATGTAATACTGCTGGGGTAGAAGGGGCTGCTGTGCACACCACTACCAGCAGCTCTTTCTTTTCCTGCTCTATTGGTTCAAGACCTGGTACCTTAGCATAATGCACCCACTCTTTCCCCAGTTTCTTCAGCTCTTAGAGCCTGAATACATCCAAATTCACCCGTGGGACAGCTATAATTTGCTCTGGCCCTTAGATGAAAAAAACCAGGGAGGAGCCAGGATAAATTAGCATGGTGCTACTTCATGTGGGTATTGCCATCTCAGCTCTCTCCTGAGGGAGGCAAAGCCAAGCCGAGCCAGGCTGCACAGGACAGCAGAGAATACAGGAGCAAGACAAAGTGCTGTAAATATTATGATACTAATGTTTTCAGCAACTTTTTCAGTCCTTTAGTATCACAGAGCCTTAAGAACTGTGACCCATCCACTGTGCTTTCAACTGCCCTAAACAATGGCTCTCAAATCAATCAGCACATCTTAATACTGAACAGAAAATAAATTTTAATGACATTTTATTCTGAAAATGGTATTCAGAGTACTGTCTTTTAGTAATGCTAGTCTAGATATTCAGGAACTGCGGTCCCAGCAAAGTTTATTTACACAAACACTCGCTAGCGTAAGTGTAATTACAATTTTAGCCTTTTAGTATGTCTTTTCTATTAAGGTTGAGTATTTTTGTTTTGTTTCGGGGTTTTTTCCCCACTTATTTCTCCCCTGCTGATTCATAATGAAAAGACATAGAAAACCCCCACAAATAATGGTAATAGACATTTTTGTAGGACTGAACTCCTATTTACCTATTTTTAAGAGAAAACGCGAATATCTCATGTATAAAGCTACTTCTACTCCTTCTAAATACAGCAAGAAGGAAGAAAACTTTTTTATTATGAGATATAAACAGGGCTTCAAAGGAACTAAAAATAAAACCTCTGGAAAACTTACCATGTTTAGCTGAGGAGTAGCACAAAGTACACCATGAAAAGAAATTGTGTAATTAATACTAACATCGCTAAGGCTTGCCCACCACCGAGCAACACAAAATTCAATGGTTTTTCCAGCCTGAGTAAAAAAAGCACAAAGTTAGACTCAAGCTTCTATCTTCCCCTTCTATTCCCCCCAGCCTTCCTAATCCCAAGCACCCACCCTGTCAAAAAAAAAAAAAAAAAAAAGATGAAAATAGACCCCTTTATGTCCAGTTTACTGTAATTGTACAGGTTTGTACAGTACCAAATAAGACATTATACTTGGTCCAGAAAACACAAGACAGCTCCAAAAAATAGTATGACTGCATCAAAACAAAGAGTGTCAGCATATAACCTACAGAGAAAGGTACAGCCTTAAATGTTGTCTTCCTTTCCTATCCTTCAAACTAGGCAGACAGGTTAGTTCACAGGTGAGTTTAACATGTTTATAATATAAAAAGAGATCCCACTCTCTGTCTAAATAAGATGACACAAAGCTTGGGAGGTTTAGTGTTTTTGATTATTGGTTGGTTGGGGGTTTTTGTTGTTTGGTTTTGGTTTTTTAACTAACACGATCAAATTCACAATGTGCAGTGGGACAAACTTAGCTTAGGGTCCCCCACCTGACATTTTCAGAGTGTAAGGGACCGAATAGCACAGAAATCATAACCACTCTTAGGCTTTAGAGCTATACAACTAAATTAAACAAGGCAGGGGACAAACTTGAGAAGTGGACACTGTCATCCACACCTCTGAACTGTTACCTCACTCCCTGGTTTCATTTTGGACTCTTCAGCCAGCATTATTCAAGCTAAGCCTGCTGTGTCTAAGTAGTATGAATGTAAACCAGTCAGTTTTCACCTGGCTTCAACATCAAGCAGATGTCCAAGATCATGAACCTTAAGCGCTAAAGGCAAAATGCCCTGAACTACAGCTATCCAAAGGAAAACAAACTAGTTTGTATAAACAAGTACCAACAAACTGAAGAAATTAAACACATATGAGACCATTACAAAATAATTAAGAAATACTAGCAAGCTATTAGAGCTCTCTTCAAAACTGAAAACCAGATGCACTCACTACTGTAACAAACATATGATTCCTTTGGTTTGGGGTTTTTCTTTGGCAAGATAATTCAGAATGAGTTATGCTATACTGCACTATTACTTCCTCTCTCTTCCCCCACGCCACCCTAAGGTAACTTACCAAGACAGGAAATGCTTCAGTCACTGATCCTTTTTCTGGTAAGGATGAAAATTTGTAGAACTCATGACTTCTGTATGCTTTTTGTTTCACTAGCTGAACAGCATGAAGCACAAACTTGGCAGTCACATCAGCTGAACATGAACATACTGTCACTTCTAGAGTAAAGAAAAAAATATTAATTTTAGTTTCAAAAGCCAAGAATTTTAGAAGGAAAGCAGAGATTCACCAGAAAAATACTACTTTCACAAGTAATTTGTAATTTAAGAAATTATGGAGCCACTTGGAGTACTGCATATGTGAATAATGCTTATATATCAGTTACTTACAAAGACCCTTTCAGATTAAGGAAAACTAGAGTTCAGAGATCATGTGAAAATTAAATAGTTAGTACAGATATATTATCTGTATGGAATTCAGCAGCAGTCTGTCCTAAATTAAAGAGTTGTATCAGTAACTTCAGTCTAAATCAAAGATTCTTGAAAGGATTTAGTAATCTCACACAGGAAGGCGAGAAAAAAAAATATCTTTTTTTTTCCTCCTTGCAGAATTACAAGCTGCTTGCCCATTATGAAAATCACATTTTCTTCAGTTAAGATATCTTTCAACACACAATCTATACACCTGAGGCCAAACTCAGATAGTAATACTTTTCCATAAACATGAGGTATTCTTCCATTTACGGGCAATCACTTCAGATTGTATTTGCTGGTTTCCATAAGAATGAGAATCAGGATTCTACTATACCAGAAACCATGAGAACTCAAAATCACTCCTCTAAGAGCTTAAAATCAAATAAATATTTTATGTATTCATGGGTCAAATCCTTCAGTTCTTATTCAGGCAAAACTCAAAATGATTTCAAAACAGCTTTGTCAAGTCTGACAGATGCAATTTTTAAATTTATGTAGTCATTCTCCTCACCAGCCCATGTAGCTCCCTGTGGAACATCGATGAAATGCCTTCGTATTTGACCAGGTTTAAAATGAACATCTGTGTATGTCACGTCATAGCTTGATGCTTCATCTACTCTGTATGTCAAAAAGAAAACACAAACATTAATCAAACAAGCTGTGAAGTCTTTTAAAAAGTATTTTTAAATGCAAAAACACTCTCAAAAAACAGCATACCATGAGTATATTTAGTCCTCAGCACCAATTATTTTAATTCATACTAGTATAGAATCTGACGGCATAATATATCTAAAAGATTTAAAACATCAGCTCCACCACCTTATGTAGACACACACACTCCAAACCCCCCAGTTACTGGCCTTAAATGTGACTACCAAAGAATCCTAGTTTTCAGCAGATCTGCTTTTCCTGGCTGAGTGAATTTCTACTAAAGTGAGCTAAGGTATGTAAGAAGTAATATTTCTATGAACGTGTTAGAGGAAAGGTAAATATTTCCCCCCTCAGGGCAGATTATCCACTGAATAAGTTTAATAAGAAACTACCCTTCCTTACCACTATCACTGTATTCATATATTAAATCAATGATGTGATGGCCACAATGCTAACTCTCTCTACTCACTGTATTAATGACGAAAGCTTATCCCAATGTTCACCTGCCAAATAATGCCCCCTGCCTTCATGTACTGTAGTCTATCAGTTAAAAATGAAAAAAAACCAAACCCAAAACCAAACTCCAGTGGAACCTACACCTATGAGTATATTAATTGATACTCTGGTCAACAAGCCAGAAGTATTCTGATGGACCAGTAAGCCGCTGCCACTGTGGCTAAGCCCACCAGAACCCACTGCCTTCTGGCTGCCAGGACCAAAACTACAAAAAAGCCACTGCTGTGTTAAGTCTGCTGGGAGAATTTTTCAGATCTCTGCTCCCTTATCAATCTTCATAGTAAGTTCAAGAACTCTCAGAGAATAAGGTGGTAAAATAGATGACGACAAGTAAAGTGGGTACATTAAACTAAACTTACAAAATGCGGATAAAGTCTGGGTTTACTGACCTTGTTGGTATAACAACAGTTATTGGAACTCTGAACAGAGGGCCTGCATTAGGCATTGCTATATCATAGCCACACACCTAACAAAATAAAATACAGCCACTTAAAATCTTTGGTCAAAATAAAATAACAGAAGACAACATTAAATTTAAACCAGTTGCAGAGTATTTTGAATCTTTGTAGTTAGCACTGAGAAAAAAAGAGATCTTCATTTGACAACTGTTACCCTACAAATAGTACAACAGCAACATTCACCAGAAAAACACCCCAAAATTAATTTTCACATTTAATACTAGTTTCAGCCTTTCCCCGGAAGTTTTTAATCTTTCATCCCACATTTGATAGTCACTATTATCAAAAGCTCAACCTAGGGACAATTCTGAGTTGAAACTGACAGCCTTATTATTTCTATTTCAGCTATTTTTGTTGTTGTATTAAAAATATTTTAATCCTTGCTTCCCAGGATTATGTTTGAGAAACTGCAGTTCCATTTACCATCCCTTTCATGGCCAAGCTATAAATGCTATCTCTGAAATTTTTTTTCCATCATCACTTTGCTCTCAGTGTTCTTTTCTCATCACATGTTCTCAGTGGTACCTCAGAAGACTTGCAACTCTAAGCATCTTAAGCAAGTCACTCCCCTAAAAAGCAAGCTGGTATCATCTTCATTATGATCAACTACAATGCAATGGAAACATTTCTATGTTAAGACAAGGTTTGGGATGAGGATGGAGCAGGCTGAAAAATATTTTTTGTTGGTGGGTTTCTTTTGCAGGAGTGAAAGAGGATGTCTGGGAAAGAAAATGAGAAATTTAATGGCTTTCATATTAGATTTGTCCAAATTTGAACATAGCTGCTCAAAGTCCACAAAACATTTCTGCTGTACACAGCCATTACCACACATTTTCCTCCTTCACCTTCCAAAATGGGATGGGGTACATGTGAGGAAACAGGAAAACAGGTTGCATCACTGTACTCAAGCAACTCCTCAAGGTAAAGCAGAATCTTGGGTCCGGATAAGACTGTATGGCAACACCACAAAGCTATGCCTGTCCCTTAGCCACCACAGAATGACAGAAATATTTAAAACCACAAATCCCTATCCTCAATAATGCAGGACTAAGCCAGATAGTCAAAGGTGAAAATATATCCAGAGAAAAACCTTTAATTAATGGTTATTTATTTGGTTTCTATGTTCTATATCCTTTATTTTTAAGCACAGATAGTCAAAAGTCCCATTGGCATGTACTATGCTACTTTGTATAGCATAACTATTGCTGAAATCTGGATTCAGTCTATACAGCAACATGGAGTGTGGTCTCTACAGCACACAGCTTTTATTTCCTTAAAAATTAGTTCCATATAAAGTTGAGAGACCACATGAAAAGGAAAGGGCACAATATCTTGCTTAGAACACCAATGCTTCAATACCTCTGTATAATGCAGTCCTTCTCTCAGACCACGTGGATCCACACGAATATTTATGTGTCTACACTGGTTCATAAGCTCTAAATGACTAGGACACTGGATCCACGGTGCATTTGAAGTTAAAGCTAAATGAAGCTGAAGAGATATTCTTTCAGTGTTTTCTGTCAAGAAACAAGTTTTAAAAACAGTTCAATAACACAAATGTGTGCTCATATTCTACTATAACAGTATTTGCCATTTAAATGTAACAGGAACCAATTCCTTAGGGCCCCTGGATGTCAGAATCTCCACAAAGGATCATGTTCAATATTAATTATTTTACATTGAGAAAAATAAAATAGCAGCAGTAAAATAAAGTAATATACAGCAAAATAAAGGTTGTACCCAGCTTTGAAATATTCCCCCTGAAACAGTCAAACGTTGGCTAGTAAGCAATGCTTCAGCTACCCACAACATATTCTGGAAGCAGGTATAAACTTTCACGTACAGATACAAAGTCTTGCCTAATAAAGAGAGACAATAAAAAGCAACTGCACCAATTCTGATGGTTATAATAATAACCAAATCACGTTATAAAGCAACCTAAGTGAGAGATAGTTTATTAAAAATTACCATGATAATCTAGTCTGACTTTGCAAACAGTCAATTCAGCCGATTTCACAAATAAGCTTCCATGTTAGAAAAGCTTCCAGAAAAGCATCCAACCCTAGTTGAAATGTTCTCTTCCTCCAAAGATTAATGAAACTTTGAATTTTTTTTCCCACATTCCTACTCCTAATTGACCTTAGCTTTATTCAGACGTTTCATTACATCTTTGTTTAGTAGAGAAAAGAACACTTCATTATCAGATGCAATTCCCTCATAGGTACATGAGAAGCAATAAAAGCTCAAAGACATCTTGAACAGACAGACTGAGCAGATCAGTCTCCCTTAACCTCTTATTACAGTTTCTTAGACTCAGTCTTGTTGAAGACACCAGACACGGCAGAGAAACTGGACAGGTACTAGCAAAACAACAACATCACACTACAAGGCAGTCATAAATTACAAATCAACTGTTTGCAAATTATTTGCTTCCTGCAGAATAGCCTATCGTATGATAATTTCATTTTTCAGTGTCATACAGCAAAATTTAAAATTTAATTTAGTTTAAAATTTAAAAAAAAATAAATTAAAAAAATTTAGGAAATCTACTGATTGCAATGTAACCTCTCAAACAACTAAGTTACTCTGAGTCAGTAACCTGTTCCGACTCATACCCTTTCTTCCCCTAAACTCACCCCTTTATCACATGCCAACTTTCTTGGGAATCACTGGTTTCAGGAAAGGAATTAATCTAGTAACAAGCTCTCACATGGATCGTTTTTTGAATACAACGTAATTCAGTCTCTCAGGGAGTTCCAACTTGTACTTAATAAAGCAGGGCAAAATGGTTTACAGAGAAAAGAAGTCAAACCTTACTTTGATTTGCACAAGTTACTTTAACTCTGTTAGTAACTAAAACCTGTATTAACCCCTGTATTGCCTTCAGATATATTTATGTTTATCCATTATTAGATACCGAATATACATCTAGTTTGTTAAACTAACATTTTTCTCAGGTTGTGGAAACTTAGATAAAGTCCAAATTTATAATTTATAGTCTTAAATTAACTGAGAAACTAATTTCTGGGTAAGTTCTTCCATCTTTAGAAGAGTAATCATTCTTTGTCAATGGTTATCTACATGGAAGTGCTGCAGTTACAAGTCTGAGGTTAGAATGGAAAAGTTGTTTAGCTGCATGCCTTCATTTACTACATAATTTAGAGCTGCACTTAGACCTTTTACGGCACAGATTCCTATTGCTCCTCCTTATCACAGCTTTTTATTTAAAGAGTATACTTTATTTCCCACACCACCATATATAAAAGCTCTTTCCTACCTGTATTCTCAGGAAAGACAGGTTCTATGCCAACCCCATGATCAGAAGGTGCAGCTATCTGGGCAGGATCTCTGAGGTAGATTCCACGGTTGCTGCCGACGGTAACTGTAAAGCCTACGTTATTTATGAATGACGAGTTCTGAATGAGGTAGTCATAGGCTTTATCAACCTGTTTTGAAATTTCTTGCTTTAGAATGTGTTTTTACTAAAGTAATTTATGCATATTATCTTCAATATGAAGCACGCACAGCAAAAAACAGTCAAGTAACCCACATGCTACCTGACCCGCACTGACTGAACCTTAGACAATACTCTGTATAGAAAATGAGGCAACATTTTCAGCATGCAACAGGCACACAGAACACAAAGTCAAAAGCATTAAAAAGACAAATCTCCCATGCCACAAATCCAACAAAAGATGTGTAACAGAAATTTTCAGAGATGATTTCAAAGACAAAGAGGACTTCAAAGGCCCAGAACTAGAATACTAATTTAGACACCTTTATCATACGTAGAGCAACACTAGTTAAGCATTTAAACATTTTAATACAACACAGGAAGTTCAGCAGTTCATAAGAGACAAGCAATATGGGATGCCCATTTAAGTTTTATATACCGATATAAAGTAAGAGAATCAGGTCATGAAATCCAAACTTGGATTTATGTAAATAAGCTGCCACAGCAAACTGAGATGACAAGTTCACCTTTTTCATTTAAAAAGACAGCCTTGTACCTCGCTTTCTATTCTACTGACTCCAAAAACATTACATTCTTTTCTACTTCACAGTGAACTACTTTCACCAGCAGACATTAGGGCACTCTCCTTTGAGACAAGTCCCAGAACAGTTTTAACCTCATTTTAACACGCTTTAATCACAGATTACTAAATCCTGAAATACGACTGCTGCATTCAATTTTTCTGTGGCAATGTTTTTTATTTGATATGGCTACCACCATCGTTGCCTTCTGTATCAAACTCTGTTACAGAAATGCTTAGTGGATGGTACCCACTAGGTTCTAGCATCAACAGAACATGAGTTTTGGGCTAAGCATTTAATACCTAGCATCTTTAAGCATGAGAGAAGAATCTCAGTACCTCTATTTGGCTAAAACAGGAGTGATTGTAGGCAAAAAATAGCAGCAGCTCTTTAAGAACCTAAGCTTATGCACAGGGAGACTTGTCTGTTACTGTGCCTTCCTCATACAGAGGATCACATCACAAATTTCCGAACTACAGGATACAATGAACACACAGACTTTTCAGTGTAGGCAAGCAATGTCATTGCACAACTACAGCTGTACTGCTTTGTGAACCAGCGTGGGTATCTATGTATTTTCACTGCCCAGAACTTACAGTTCCAGCTTTTGTCTGCACAGAACAAATTCAAATCTCTCCGACAACAGCATAAAAATTTTTGAACACTGGGGCAGAATTTAAGCATCTAAATCCACATGTGGGTGACAAAACCCCACATCCAACTTTTATGTCCATACCTTTTTGATCAGTTTAAGAATGTGTTAACACATTTATTCTACAGTAACTCCATGCTGAAACTGAAAGAATTATCTCATTCCTCCCGCCCTCCCACTACATTCCCTTCTCCCTCGATTGTAGCTCAGAATCAAGTAGCACGGAGCAAAATGAGTAAGCTCATCTAGAAAGCTGCTCATTTTTTGTGGGTTAGGTTTTCACTGGTAGTTATTCATATTACGTTGGGTTTTTTTGCTAGAAAGTACCTGAATAACACCATGTCCTTGTGCAAATACTTCTATGTTCTCAGCTTTCACAGCAGTATTTTCTAAAGCTCTTCTGACAGAATGAACAGTGTAGTGAATATCATTAGCTTTGAGTCCTGAAATTAAAAATAAGGGTATTATTTGATACAACAAAAAACTGTAAAGTTACAGCAACTTTTTTTCTTTTTTGTTAAGGGGAAAAAGTATCTGATCTCTTAGGTTACGCATCCATATTTAACATTGTAGCACATTACCTGACAACACTAATGCAATGCCTCCACATGCATTGGGAGAAGACATGGATGTGCCATTCATGAGTTGTGTTCCTCGGAGAGTCCAGTTTGGAACAGAAGCAATAGCACCTCCTGGGGCACTGATACTTACTCCAAGGGCTCCATCAGTGCTAGTGTTAAAACAGAATGGTTGGAAAAACAAATATTTTTTTTCTGCACACTGTATCTTGAAATCATCTGTGCACTTAAATAATTTTAGCTTTAGAGAACATTCACAAGTATATTACTTCACTAAATCCATTAACCCATTAAATCCAAGAAAAAGCATACCACTAAATAGCAATTTAAAATGTCACATTAATCATCAGCTATGCCGGTTTTACAGTGGAAGTTTTCTAAACGTTCAGTCCTTCGATACTCTTCACCAGGCTTCAGTTTAGTCAGTGAAATACCTTCTGCGATTTGAATTAGAAAATGCATGCAAACAAACTTATTAAACATTTAAATAAATTAGTATTCTACATAGCCTATTTAACAGCTATTATTTTTAAAGAAAAATAGTACAAGGGAAAGTAAGACTATAAAAGATCCAAAACCCAAATCTCTAATTTTATACATTGCCACTTCACTACCAGGTCAAATTCTGAATTACAGTACAGAACCTAAGACAAGGAGACCTAGGGGAGAAGACAAAAAAAGGAACATCAAGAGGTGGATCAGGATCAGCTGGGGCTAAGCCATCTCTCTTTCTTGCCCAAGCATATTTAAGAATGGAGTGAGCTCCTATGGTGCAGTTAAAGCAGCATCTAGTTTTCACCTGTATGAGCCAGATACAGTCCATCTTCCTTGCTCTGGACAGACAAAAATTGCACCACTTGAATAAGGACAGCACTGTACCTGAAGCTATTAAGTTCTGTGGAGAGGCATGGTATTTTAGGGTATTTATATTCCACATTAACAGCTTCAATATACCTAAAATCTGTCTCAAACCAGAGTATTCAGTATGATACTGTAATGTAATGTTTGTATGTATTTTATGACAGCCCTATAAAACAGGTCTGTATCATGACATTTCTGGCCAAGAAGTGCTCAGAGTACCTGCCTGAAAGCCTCTAATGCGTACTCAGACAGACTGATGCCCTAGCCCAAGCCCGCTCTAGCAAAGTTTTAGGAACTCTCCAGTCACCTGCATGTTGCACCCTATACAAGAGGAATCCTATTTTCACCAGGCTTGTGCCTTTCAGCTGACAGATGTCTATTCCGACTATTTTACAACGCAAAGTGACAAAACACACAAACCGTAGTTTTTTTATATGAAGTCTGTATGTATGCTGATATTAACTACGATTCTTTCTCCCTTTCTCAGCTGAAAGCAGAGACCGTATTTCTCTTTTCCCTGCATGAAACATGACAATTCTGCATAAGGTTCTCTGAACAATATACTTGCCTGTAAATACACAAACACCATGACAGCTAACTTTAAAGACCAATGCTAATAGAGAAGTGTTTGCTATGTAATCAGTGAATAAACCAAAGACCAGGCTGAAGCTACGTTTTTTATTTTTTTCCCTTCATCCAATACTACTGTAGGCAAAACTACAAGAGACAGTATACAGTAACTCCACATTTCGCAAGAATTTCAGTCTAAACACAGGCAAGACCTCGGGAAGAGACACTATTCTTTTTTTCTTCTTTTAGCTACCACATTACTACCCACTGCTTCTGAGACATGACATGAAATAAAACCTGAAGTTTACATTGCCCCCAAATTTTCTTTTCTAGAACTTTGAGATAATTTTCAATAACATAAGGTAGAACAGCATTTTTTTCTGCCTACTCACAGTTCTACTGGACTCAAGCAAAATCCTCGAGTAAATTGTGCCATAATATGAATGTCACTGAAGCCAGAAGCAATACCACTAATAGTAACAGTATTTCTTTCAATTTCTAACACTAACAGAACAGTTAACTTCACCACACTAACTCAATTAAATAAACACTCTGGGAAACAAAATCCTTTGAAAAAATAGAACTCAGAAAACCCACCAAATGTCTGAACAACTTTTCAACAACTTTTATCATCTCTGAATAGGTTTGTGCTTATCAAATACACTTTCCTGAAACGTATGGGTTGTGCCGAGGCAGTTCTCCCTCCCTAGGCATTCTAGAGCCCAATATACAAAAGCCAAGAACAACAGGTTACCTATGCTCTTCCCATGGAAAAGAAACACTTTTATTCTGGTATTAATGACCAGGTTTTTAGATCCTGAATTATATAATCTGAAGCCTGAAGTAATGAATTTGTTCTTGTAGTATAACCTACCTAGGCCCTCTGGATGACCAAGTATATTGATTTGCTGGCAGTTTTTCTCTTAAAGAGTATTCAGCAACCATCATGTCAGGTGATACATAGGCACCAACACCTGTCAAAAACATTCAAGCATTTCAGATGTACAATTAATTTTTATTGAAAGTGAAAATAAAATATTTCTCTTTTTTAAATTCAGTACTAGAAGACTTTTTGCTTCATATTTAAGAATGGAAACACACATTTTTCATCTCATCAAATCCAGACATTTTTACAAATGCAACTTTTACAAGTTACATTCACCAGCAGCAACAGTCTAAGTAAAGTCGTGGGTTCAGACATTTACAATTTAAAAAAATAATCTTGGAATCTTCAAACAGGTCAGACCACAAAGACTTCTTTTGCAAATCTTATACAAAGCCACATCAAATCAAGACCATTCACCACCTACCTGTTTCCTACATGAGTAAGGTCTTGAATTGTAAGAAAGTAACAATCTAACTTTACTCACCTAACTGTACAGCAAGTGCCTCCCTCATAATTAATCTTGCAGCCCAATAGTCCTTGATACTTTTTTAGATTTAGTTCAGCAATCAACCAGGATCTCAAACATGTAATATAACTACAAAACTTGAAAAGACAGAAGCTGAAGACTGTCAAAATTTTTTCTCAAAACAAACTGTTTACCTATTACACTAGATGTAGTTCCACCAGGACATCCTACTGTAGAAAGGCAAGGGCCGTTATTTCCTGCACTTGAAACATAGATTACGTTGTGTTTCCACACTGCTTCATTAATAACTTCACAAATTCTCCTGATGTAAGAGAAAAAAAAAAAAAGTAATTAACAGCATTGCCTTCATCCCACAGGACAAAACTCCCATTTCTAGTAGAACCTCTGTGACCAGCCACAGAACAAAGAATATTACACAGCCTGCTTCCCACACCTTGTAGAGGCAGTTCTAGTAGAAGTTGACCACAAAAAAATACCTTCTGGTTTTAAAAAGGAGCAACAGTTATGTAGCAATAATAAATTTCAAAAAAACCCCACAGATTACGTGGTGTTCCAACTACAAAAAACTTATTATTCTAAAATATTTTTTGTATTATAGATCAACAGTACTTGTATCAGGTTTACTTAAATTCCAAAGATTGTTAAAAATATAATGCAACAGTTTAATATATATGAGTCACTTAGGCCTGGATAACTTCTTACTGACAGTTCATTTATACAGAGCTCAACAAATCTATTTTAGCATCACAGAAATGGAATTACTTTGTATCAATCACAGCAGTACTTACCCAGAATTTGGCCAATGTGTCGCCTCTCCATAGCTGTAGTTGACAAGATCACATTTGTATTTTATTGCTTCTATCATCTGATAAAGTAAAAGTCAAAATACATACTAGTCATAGAATAAGTCACTTAAGGAATGGTTAAAAACATCTGCTTAAACTGATCTGCTACAGATGTAAGAAAAAGGAATAAATTTCTTTTGACTCTACAATAGTAAGTAATTTACTTCAGTCAGTTAAGTGGCATTTTCCCAGTGAACAAACAGAACAAAACCACCCACTTTCTGAAGTCTTACTCTTGCCATGTTCCAAGCTATATATTAAGACACTATCCTAAAAAAACCCCTGCAGACATCACTAGTCTTGTCCAAAGTGTGTGTCCTCTAGAACATAAAAAATTCTCCATTCCTGTGCAGTTCGGTTAAATTCCCAAAAGTCAAAAATGTTATTGTACATCTTCATGTTACTATAGCAAGATATTGTATTTTTGGCCCATTTAATCTTCTACTTTCAGTTCCTTTTCTTGCGTAAAAATTTTCCCTGTCAACTCACTGTATAGAAAAGGTCTTGGACCTGTCATTATTAAAAAGGAATGACATTTTTCCCTCACTCTTAAGAAACAGACTTAAAACAAATGCAGCCACATGGGTAGATACTAGTATCTATTCTAGATTTATTTAAGTATACAAGTATTCTATAGTTATTTAAGTAACTATAAAAGAAATACACTCACAGCACAGAGTGAGGAACTGTAAATAAGCAAACAAGTAACTTTACCCATGCATCAAGCTCGCCAGACACACTGCAAATCTGTCAGTCTGAAAAACCTAAGTACTCTATGCAACAGAAGTCTTGTTTTCTATTAAAACATTAGTCTTAAGATATATTCTAGTTGGTTTTGCAGGGTTTTTTGGTTGGTTATTTTTGTCTGTTTAGGATTTGGGGGTGGGGTGAGGTTTTGTGTTTGGTTGTTGAAATATTTTTGTTGGAAATACTGTAGAATCATGCACACAGCCTATAAAGCAAGTAGAACAGAGAATGTTCTACAATTCAGTCACACTGCTGAATTTAATCATTTATTCAGTAAAATACTCACAGCTCTTATTAGACCAGTGCCAGTTTCCATTGTACCTAGTCTTGTATCACCAATCTTGATTGCAAGAATCTGAGCTCCAGGAGCCACACCATTTCTTTCTGGTTCTTCTGGAAAGTACCCAGCTGCAATACTAGCTACGTGTGTTCCATGTGCTCCTGAGCAAATGAAAAGTTGTATCACTGTATTTATATGTATCAATTTATACAAATGTAATGTACTACAGCTCAACTTTCACATATTGAGCTGTAAGTTTATAAATCCACTCAGTGGCCAGTCACAAACGGTGTTCCCCAGGGCTCACTCCTGTTTAATACTTTCTCAGTGACCTGGGCAAGGGGATCAAGTGCACCCTTGCTAAGTTTGCAGACACCAAGTTGTCGGGGGGAGTGTCGACCTGCTTGAGGGCAGGAAGACACTGCAGCAGGATCTGGACAGGCTGGATCAACAGGCTGAGGCCGACTGTGAGGTTCAACAAGGCTCAGCGCCAGGTCCTGCACTTGGGTCACACCAACCCCACGCAGCGCTACAGGCTTGGGGAAGAGCGGCTGGAAAGCTGCCTGGTGGGAAAGGGCCTGGGGGTGCTGGCTGATGGCTACCTGAACATGAGCCAGCAGTGTGCCCAGGTGGCCAACAGCATCCTGGCTTGTGTCAGAAACAGTGTGGCCAGCAGGACCAGGGCAGTGATTGTCCCCCTGCACTCAGCACTGGTGGGGCTGCACCTCAAATCCTTGTTCAGTTTTGGGCCTCTCAGTGCAGGAGGGACACTGAGGCGCTGGAGCATGTCCAGAGAAGGGCAATGGAGCTGGTGAAGGGTCTGGAGCACAAGTCTTGTGAGGAGCTGCTGAGGGAGCTGGTGGTGTTTAGCCTGGAGAGAAGGCGGCTGAGGGGGGACCTTATCGCTCTCTGCAACTACCTGAAAGGGGCTGTAGGCAGGTGTACTCTTCTCCCAAGTAACAAACGACATGACAAGAGGAAACTGCCTCAAGTTGCACCAGAGGAGATTTAGATTGGATATTAGGAAAAACGTCTTCACCAAAAGGGTTGTCAAGCATTGGGACAGGCTGCCCAGGGAGGTGGCTGCGTCACCATCCCTGGAGGTATCTAAAAGATGCATAGATGTGACACTTAGGGACATGGTTTAGTGGTGGACTTGGTAGCATCAGGTTAATGGTTGGACTCTATCTTAACGGTCTTTTCCAACCTGTGAGTCTATAAAATGAGCCCAGCGTTCAAATAATTTCATTTAATAAATGTCATATTATACTAATAAAAAAAAATAAAGCCATAAGCAGCAATCTGCAAAATAAAAGTTTTTTGATGGGAGAAAGGAGGCAGCTGACAGAAAAAGGCAGTATTAAGTAACTTTTTTAGTGCAATTAAGTCAAAAGGCTTAACATTTCTTACTCAAAGTTATGAAAATTGTGTCCGAGATGACTCAGTGCAGATTAAGAAAAAAAGTTAGAAATAAACCCACACAAGTAGTACACAAAAGAATCTCTCAAAAAAATTACCAGCAATTTAGAAACCAGAACTGCTTCTACAGTTCTGCTGAGATGGGATAATTTCATGAGAAATTGAGAGCATTTTTCAAATCAAATACATCCATACCACCTTAACCACTGAGGATGCTTCCAAAACAAAACATGACTATATGAAGAATACACAAATATGGGTTCGGAACGGTTGAAGCTACAGATATACTGACACCTGCCATCACAAAAAGAGTTTATCCAAACTGAAATATAGATCAACACCTCTTTTGCTCATGGATGTCTCATTTAAGATTCTTAAATTGTTAAATTGCACAAGCACAAAGGACAGTAGCTTAAAAAAAAAAATTTAAAAAAAAATCACCACCCTATATTTACGAAACAAAACAAAAAAGGTACATTGAAAGAAGGTGATCTCTAGTTTAGGCTTTAAGATGCAGGAACATCTTAAAGCAGTACCTAAGCTTACACGTTCTATGTGTACAATTATATATGAACACAAGTTGACCCATTTCAGCCAAAATACAAGCAAGTTTGGTAACGTGCTGTCATTATAGGTTTAGTTCAGGAAATGATAGCCATAGTAATGAACGCTGTATTCAGACAGCTGCTTTGAGCTACCCGGAGTATCAGAATCAGGAACCCAACATAAATTGCTGCTTTCCACAATACTTGCTCAGCAGCAAAATTTTCTTAGGATTACTTTCATTTACCTCCACTTGTCACAATAGAAAGAAGGTTTCCATCATCATATATATTCACAGAATAATTCAGCATCTCAGATGTTCCAAAAGATCCATATTCCTGTGCCTCTTTATAGGTTCTCAGCACCGTACAGCTAGTTAAGTCACCACTCTCACTTGTATCTATGCAGGCTCTGTTGACAAAGAAAAACGCAATTTTCCAGCTGCTGTAAACTTTTAGTTATCTCCCCCTGTCCCCAGTAAAAAGCACCACAATGACCTCAAGAAGTCTGGTGCTGTGTTTATGGTATGTTACCTTTAAGTCACTATTTTTAAAGCTAGTTGTTTACACTTCGATTCAGAAACTACAAAGAACTCTAAATAAACTCATTTCAAATGTTCCTAAATTCAAATAAACCTGTCTTTGAAAAACATGCATACAGAAGTTCAGGCAATTTCTTCAAGGAAGAAATTTTACTAAAGCTAGCTGTTCAGTGCTGGTACACAAACTTCTTACATAACAGTCTTATCCAACTGTTTTGTATGGTGCGCATCATCATTCAAGAAAAGTGCCATGTTACATCCTGAAGTTTATCCAAAGGCTTGTTTTTGCTTTGTTTTTTTTTCCCCATGACCATCACCAATGGATACTCAAAGCAATTTTACTCTGACTCAGGAAAACCCTGTAAGCTTACACTTTATATCACGCTGTTTTAAACTTCATTCTATCCCATCTCATTTGGGACTTGAACTTTGTCATGAAATTCAAGTGATACAGCAGGATTATTTTAAAGCAAAAAATATTTAAGACCTCTATAACGAGGGTAGATGTAAAAGTTAACACAGTCTTCAATGCAAGCTGTTGTTTTATGTGGAGAACAAGACAATTTTGACAAGTTAGGCATTTACCTCCAGGTGTCACCATCATTCCATACTAAACAATCATATACAGGGCCAGGATCACTATATTTTTTCTCAAAAGAATTCAACAATTCCACTTGATTTTGAAGTTCTTCCTTTATTAGCTTATTTACCTAATAAGGCAACAAAAATACAGTTAAAGTATTTCTAAAATTATTACAAGTTAGGTAATCCTATATTCCTTTCTGATGCTATACATTTGTTCCATTACTTCATCAAGAATTTAAGACTACCCTAGGAGTCTCAGACATCTGGACGTTCAAAGGTCTTCAACGGCACACTATTTATTTTGGTCTACTATGAATAACTATTTCCAATGTCTATAATTGGTAATACTTAAAGCCTTCATGTTGTTTTGGGTTTTTTTAACATATCGTTAAGTGATTCAGAAGTGACCTGAGCTATTTCTGGTATTTCATTGTAGTACCTAGTTTACAAAAGAAAGGATATATTTAGAAGATTACAGTTTTGACAACAGCAAGGATGACAGCCTCAAAAGGAGCATGATTTATTAAAAATAAAACTTACTAAAAATATGCTACAAAGTAATACCCTTTTCATATTTGACAACAATTTTAGAAAGCTAACACACTAAGCAAATCAACCAACCACCCATCTACAGACTTTTACAATTAATCAGAGGATACACTGGTAAGTTATCTACCAAAACAATCACAAGTATCTTTCCTTCACTCATCTAATAAAATATTTTATTCCTCTCAACCAGTAACGGATTATTGCAAAGTTTAGACGTATACAAACCTGGGAGGGAGAGCTATGAGCAGCATTGAATTCTTCTTGTTTCCTACAGGCCTCTGCTAGAGCCAGTCTGTGAACAGGATCCCAGAGCTTCTCCTTGCGTTCCTTCTGTAAAATAAAACCATGTTCCTCAATACATTGAAAAATATGTATACAAAGTATGAAGACTACAAAAACAATTTGAAAATTCCGATTTGAGAGACAATGGCTAAAAAAGTTCAGTACAATACTATAAATAAACTTCAATTGCCACTCAGGAAAAAGGAAGGGGTATCAATAACTTCTAGACTTTTTGCCTCAATGGACCACTGTGAGGAGGGCCACCTCCTGTTTTTCTGAAAAAAAATCACAGAAGAAATGGATCATGTCAACACTAAACAAAAAATCAGTAAGAGAATAACCCTCAACTAGCTAGCAGCCTACATGTGTTAGCAAATCACACAGTACAGTTTCCTTGAAAAACTTAAGAATCAGAACACTAAAATATGATTATACACCAGAAGCAAAATGTAATTTCTTACCTGAATCCTTTCCTTAAGAGCTTTAGGATAAATATCATAGCCATTTTTTATGCCAATGTGATATCTGCCTGAAGGATTTACCCAGTTTGCAGGAATCTGCAGAAAAGTGTATTCAGAAATAGGTGAACTAATGGTGTAAAAAAAAAAACCAAAAACCCAAACAACAACATCCACAAATAAGTCAACACTGTGGAAGAGAACTTAGCAGAACAGACTTGCAAATATCGCCAATTTCTTGTCTTCATGAAGTAACTACTGCACTAAGTTTCAACAACATGACATGGCGATTTCAATCGAGCTCCAAAGGAATCAGTACCAATTAATGTGACACTGCCATTGAACACCTTAAAGTATCAGTTGCCCTTTTTGTAACATACAGCCCCAGCAGTGCCTTTATCAGGTAGAGGTCTGAAGAAATAATAGTACTATAAATGAAAAGAAGCACCCTAGTATGAAGCGGTATTATGGTTAGAGGTCATGACAAACATCTAAATGCCCAATTTCCTATCTTGCTGCAGCTTAGACTCTCAATACATCAGATACACCATTCCTAGTAACAACAGCAAAAAGAGCAACAGATTCACCCTTACAATCATATTCTGTGCAAAATTCGCAAGAAAGCAAATAGCATGGAGAGATTCAAAGATTTGATACCCCCATATCACCTCATCAATCTAACCAGCCAGTCAAGAACATGTCAGTAACATCAGCTGTTCTACATAGCTGAGACCTCTACCAGATCTCATTGTATTCCTTCTGAGAACTCTACACCATTTCTGTTCTATTTATAGTGAGAATGCAGCGAGCCTACAAGTAATTCCTCACAGACTTTTCATTCTCTAGAACTATTTAGCGTGAGCTTAAAATTCCTTTTGTAGTTCAGCCAAATGTAGAAAATACTAGAACTTTTAAAGACAGAACCATGTCTGATATTTTTAGAACGTGTTGGCCTGTTTTCCTCAGCCAACTTCCAAAACCTTATCAGATACCGATTTGAACAAAGAATAATTAAATGACTACAAAGCCCCCAATAAAACTCTATACACACTCCCATTCAACTATAGAGAATATTCAACATAAAGATACATGAAAGAAATGTCAAGCAAACCATATGAAGATGAGCAAATGCAGTATTAGTTTTGGATAGTATCTGATGTGCTGGTTTTGGCTGGGATGAAGTTTATTTTCTTCATACTAGCTAGTATGGGGCTGTTTTGGATTCTTGATGAAAACAGTTTGTTAAGGCATAGACATTTTGGCTATTGCTGTGCACAGCGTCAAGGCCTTTTCTTCTTCTCACCCCACCCCACCAGGGAGCAGGCTGGGGGTACACAAGAAGCTAGGAGGGGACACAGCCAGGACAGCTGACCCAAACTCACCAAAGGGATATCCCATACCGTATGACCTCATGCTCAGCATATAAAGCTGGGGGAAGGAGGCATGTTTGGAGGCATGCTGTTTGTCTTTCCAAGTAGCCGTCCCACATGATGGAGCCTTGCTTTCTCAGATACGGCTGGACACCTACCTGCCCAATTGGAAGCAGTAAATGTATTCTTTAGTTTGCTTTGCTTGTGTATGCAGCTTTTGTTTTACCTATTATTACCCGTCTTTACCTCAACCCACAAGTTTTCTTACTTTTATTCTTCCAATTCGCTTTCCCGCACCCTGCTGGGGTGGGGGGTGGGGGGAGCGAGCGAGTGGCTGTGTGGTGCTTAGCTGCCAGCTGAGGTCAAACCACAACATCTGGTTAAAAGGAAGTTGTGCAGAAACCAGAACAGGTGCTAAATCTGTTGTTAAATAAGAAAGAAAAAGATGCCCAGTGGTGTCTCTATACCACCAAATACTCACCTTTAAAGTTCTTCCAGAAAGACCAGTAATCTCCCCATCTTTAGGTTCTACAATGGTAGATGTAGTTACATCACCACTGCCTGTTGTATCAATTATATCAATTATCTTCGGTTTCCCATCAGTTGTTATCTGAAAATATGAACAGAGAAAACCTGAAAATGTAGTTGATTACCCTTCAGGTACCTACCTGGTATTTCCAGGTTTATTAATAAAAATACCAACTAACTTTCTTAAGCACCCAACCTTTAACTGAAGGACATAAAACCAACTTGAAACTAAATTTTCAGTGAACTAAGAGCAATGTGTGCATCCTTCTGGTTACATAAATTCAGGAACCTATTTGTAAAAAGGGTTTGGAAGAGAAACACGTTACAACATTGTATTAATAAAGCCCAGGCACCTCAATATAAATCCAAGACTACATTTGCAAAACTATTTACAAAAACTATTTGTGTTCAAATTATTTGCTGCACTGCTTCTACACCACCAAACTTTACAGTAATGACTGCACAACTAACAAAGTAAAAGGTACTGAATGAAGTACATGCACTCACAAGTTTAAGTCCTAACTGAGCTTAAACTAAAAAGGAACACAAATCACCATGATCTTATTTTTCCTGTTTCAAGGATACTGATTCATGTTTTAAACAATCTGAAGTGTTAGCAGCTATGGCTATATGCACCTAATACTGTACAAGGAGTATTTCCACTAGGGTGAGGAGAAAGAGAGCTGCCTAGCTAAGAAGAGTTTATGAGCATAAATTTAAAGCCTCCTCAAATTAAATGAAAACTAGCCCTGATAGATTTTACATTAGCTGCAGGGAACCAAATAACATCAAAAAAGAAACCACTAACCTACCTGAAGTTATTTTCACCTAGAGGAACCTTCTACACATTTACCAAGAGGAAGATTAGTATTTTTAAACTTTATTTAACATTACACAAAAATACTCAATGTTATCTTCTTGTAATGACATGCTTCATCTAGTAGGTATTGTATGAGTTTATTCATCAAATAAACTACGCTCCATATAAAGCAGCATTTGCTGGAAGAGCAAAATGAATCCAGAGGGATGAAACACTTCTTGTGAGGACAGACAGAGAGAGTTGGGGTTGTTCAGCCTGGAGAAGAGAAGGTTCTGGGGAGACCTTATTGCAGCCTTTCAATACTTAAAGGGGGCTTACAAGTAAGATGGAGAGAGACTTTTTAATAGGGCCTGTAGTAACAGGACAAGGGGTAGTGGTTTTAAAGAAAAAGAGGGTAGATTTAGACTAGATATAAGGAAGAAGTTTTTATGATGAGGGTGGTAAGACACTGGAACAGGTTGCCCAGAGAGGTGGTAGATGCCCCATCCCTGGAAACATCCATTCAGGTTGGATGGTGCTCTGAGCAACCTGATTTAGTTCAAGATGTCCCTGCTCATTGCAGTGGAGGTGAACTAGATGACCTTTAAAAGATCCCTTCCAACCCCATCTATTCTATGACTATGAATCGGCCGTATGCACCTATTTTCACAGTTCTACGTTAAAGATTGCGTTGAAAAAAGAAATCAATAATTTCCTCAACACCTCCTACACACTACAATGAAAGTGAAGAAGCTTCTTGTTCAGAAAAGCAGCAACATTTGCTGCTTTCTACCATTTAAATATTTGGTATTGTTATCATTATCCTCCACCAATAATTCTGATGCTAAACATAATGTATATGGCAGGTAGTTTTGCTGAAATCATGCTCAGGAATTGCGACTTCTGCTCCTGGAAGTTAACATGATCAAGCTGTTTCATAAAAGTCACTCTGTTGCTGCCATAAAGACAAGGGTCAAGCTTTTATCATGCCTCCACAAATAAATACTCCCAAGGTGTCAAATGCTCATGGTTTTGTTTTTTTTTTTTTTTAAAAAAAAAGGCCACAACAAAAAAACACAACCCCCAAAAAACTCCCTGAAACACACAAAAAAACCATCTCTACAAATCCAAACAGAAAAATAACTAGCAACCTTGCTCCACAAATAAAGGCAGGTTAAAACAGCTAAAAAAAAAACCAAACAAAAAAACCACCAACCCCCAAAATCCCAAACTAACAGCAACCACAGAAAAGGATGTTTATTTAATTTCCAAGAAGGTGATAAACACTTCTTTTAAAGAGGCTTGCTAAGGAAGAATTTCCATTACAGAAGCCAACATTCTTTCCACTCTTTCTCTGTTCACAGAAATTCATGTTTAGTTAGGAAAACTGTTAGTTAACCTAGTAAAACATCTACTGAATAGTTACACACACAGCAGTGAAAATTTACTTGGAAAACACAGTATGTAGGCACTCAAACCATGTAATTTTCTAGCATTTGTAATTAATGCCTTCATATGCCAGTCTCCTCTCACAGAGAAGTCAAGACCTGCTCCAATAATAAAGCAACTGCAAGCCAAACCTGAGATTATCAGAACTGGCCATTTTTCGGTATGCCTTTAATCAGAGTGACTTATTCGGCGATCAAAGCACAAGAAAACATGAATGAAAATGTAATCCAAGATGACTTGTTTGAAGTAGACAAGTTATACTGCAACAGGTGGCCAGAACACAGATTTATGCTGCAGCAAGCTTGGGTAGTTTTGAAAGTTGTTTCCTAGCCAGGAAGGCAACCCACAAGTCCTACACTATATGGCTCTTTGCCTCTTAGCTGAATTGCGGGTCCACACATGCATGTGAGTTTATACAACTGGAATCAACAAACCTGAGTCTTTCAGTCAGACACAAGAAACTCAGAGTTTCAGGTGCAAAGGCCCAAGGTTCAGTTCCTAATGGCAATGACCTAAACAGGGTCATGGTCATTTAGTGCAAGTAACTGATATGGCTGCTTCTGCTGACATGAACCACTGTTTGGCATACTGCCTACCAGTAGTAATGCTACAGTGAAACCCAAAGAGTTAGCTGGGTTTTCCTTTTCAAGTCTTGTCATTCTGAGGGGGGGGGGGGGAATAAAAATAGAAAAATTTTAAAAATCAAATGAAGTTGATCAGTTCTCTTGTGAACAGAAAAATCCTGAAGTAATAAATTCATTACAGAGAGAAGACACTTCTAGTACTCTTCACATTAAAATTCAAAATATGAAAACTTTTATACACTATAAAATATTTTTAATCGTATTTATAACAAAATCCCCAATTCCACCTTTAATATGATGGTTTACCTACAGCCATTTGCAGAAATAACACAAAATTATTTTGTTGCTTATACATTTTAGTATGAAGTTTGAAAAACATACTTTCAAATTAGCTCTGACTTTGTAAAACATAAATTAGTAAATTAAGCACATTAAAAATAATCTATCTGCATAATCCTTGCAGGTGATCAGTATAACAGAAGTAGAGGAGCACCTGTATCTGTGACAATCCCAAAGGAAAAGCCAGATGCATTTGAGCATTTTTTTGCCAAGCCATATGACGGTACTGATCCCAACCAACAGCTATTGCAGCAATAAGAGATGAACAAGCACTTTGGTCACAGGACAGCTGATCATCATCACAAATAATTTTAAAGCAATTTTTTTTTTAACTCAGTGCTGAAAAGCAAGTCAAACCACACTAGCTGCTACTGCTAAAAGGTTCTCATAAAAGTACAAGCTAATTTTAGTAAACAGTAAATCCAACAGGCACTTCACAAAATAAGCAAAAGCGCAGGAAGCAAGAAGAGCAGAGTTACCTATCGTAAAATATAAGAAGTGACAACAGCAACAGGAAAAGGACAGGGTGGGGTTGAACAAAGACTGTATGTACACAACCGCAACACTCCATTAAACATACCTTATCTCCTCACCTAAAATTTCATCAGTTGCTGTGCCTTAATAAGGCATTACAAACCATGACTTGGCAGATAGGAAATAGATTCTACCAAGAAGGCTGAGAAGGGAAATAACTAGCACAAAAAAAGTAGACAAGCTGAACTTTACAGCTGGCATGAACAGGTGGAATGTAAAGCTAAGGGAAGGTGAGGTGAAAAGAGTTCCCTAGAGGGCACTGGCTACAAAATACAAAAGATTCAGAAAGAAAAGGAAAGTACGTACAAGCTGGATTAACAGTTTATGTGGCAAAGCAAGCCAACCAATAGAAAAATTAAATTGATGTAAGAAGGTCTGTTAAGTCTCCCCTATAGCAGCAACTGTCAATGGAAGAATATAAACATACCAGTACTTAAGTCTGTCCCCAAATCTTTTTTGTTCCTCACTAAGTGATCATGTGCTATTCATTTATGGTGTCAGTGTTTACAAACGAAAGCATAACACCAACAAACAAAGGAACCCTACCCAGGAATGAGACACTAGGCAGCAAAACATGAACTGTTTTGTCTTCACCAAGAAGCCTACTATATTCAAAACAGGGTAACTCATTTTGGCTTGTAGTCATTAATGACAAAGTTGAACTCAAAGTTGTAATACCTACCGGCCTTGCCACATATGCCTTCTCTTCCCTCTAAGCAACTGACTCAGTTCTCATAGATCTAAGTCCATGTCAGGCCAAGAACTGACAATAAGACTGACCATAAGAAAAAGCAGCAACAGAGAAGACAGGGGCATAAAAAAAAAAATAAAATTGTCCCAAGGTTAGAAACTACTTGCCACAGTACAGCTATGCTGTCTCGCTGTCTGTGCTTAGGACACTACCTTATTCCATGGAGGCAAAATGTAAACTGCCCAATATTCCACAGATAGAGGAGTAATTTCAAATTCCCTGTACCCTGTCCAAAAAGCCTCCCCATTCTGTAGGTCAGCAAGTAGTCAAAGTCAGGTAAGTGGGCAGTGTGGAAAGAGCACACAGGTTCTTCACACGCTTCTCTTAACACTCCTACAAATTCACTCTCACCCGTTGCAAGATTAAATCCACATGCACATCCCCCCCACTAAGAGTTCTCTAAAATCTTTTACTTCGCTGCCTGAAATGTCATCCTCCACATAAAGAAAATAGGTGAAGAAAACTGGTATGGTCAACAATGAGGTCATGAGGGTTCATACATACACCTTATGAGCTTTGGGTTACCTATCTCAGAACAAAGCTTCCCTCTACTGCCCATAAACTTTTGTTGTTGGTTTTTTTGTTCACCACTTCTCATCTGTAACCTCTAGAGACTTAGGTTTTTTGCTTTTCTGTGTGAAACTTCAGAACTATGCACAACCCATTTATATTCACATCTTTCTAATTGTCTTTTACTACTTGCTGGTCTGCACACGGTATTATCTTGTTTGCTTTCTAGCTAGCTTTCTTTAAGCTTCCCAATTACTATTTCACTTACACACAACTTTTTGCCAATAGCACTACTTTCAGTTTAAATCAATTGAAGTTACAGCTGTCAAGTCCCTCCTTCCACCCAACTTGTTCTCTTCTCTCATCCTTTGCCTTACCTGAACCACGTACGGAGTCATTTCAGAACACTGAACTAAAAATCCACAGGGTTAGTTAGGTCCCTGTCCTAGGTCACTTTAATATCTGCACCTGTGCCAAAGGGCAGAAACCAACACAGGCCCTGCTCAGTTAAAATAAAAAAAAAAAAAAAGATGCAGTATCCGAGCAAGTTACATACAATTCTCTGATCATTTCTCAAAGCTTCCTCTGCCACATCAAGAAATTGGAAGCTGCAGTGACACAGAAGGCCACATACAAAACTGAACAATAAAGATATGTTAAGAGACAAGAGTTAAGAAGAAATAAGGAAGTGCTGAGAAGCGCCAAAGTTAAAGTCACATACACAGGAATTTACTAAACTGAGATCAAGGCCATGAAGGCAATCACTGTGCAGTCTGAGCTACAAAGCTGGCAGATCCAAAACCAGCTGGCAGAATCAAGTTTGATACAGATTGTTATTGCGATACAACGCGTGAAAAATACACTGAGGAAGAGGTATGCAAATTTTGCCAGAAATACACTTCTCATGTAAAAGATCTATGCAGCTGTTTGTAGCCTCAAACTACCTACTGTTGAAGTAACGCTAAGGTTCAACAAAAATACAAAGTATACTTTTATAACGCGTTCTACGTGAAAGAAGGTAACCAAGGAGACTTAAGTACCATACAACGCCTGCGAATGGCTTAAAAGGAGGATCCTTACGGAGACACCCGAAGGGACCGGTGCGGAGACCCTGCCTACAGGGTTCCCCCGCCCTCCCGCACCAGAGCCCACGCGAACGCACACTTAGCGGCGACCGTAAGCAAACAGACCCGCAGCGAGCCCCCGGGACAGCCCTTCAGGGGCCTCCCCCGCCCTCGACGACGCCTGGGGCCGCCCGGGGGCCATGGCCGCTCCCGCACTAACGCCCCATCCCCGCTCCCATAACCGCTCCCCGCCCCCCCGGCAGCGCGGCCGCCACCACGCCACGGGGCAGCCCGGCAGGGCCCGGGCGCCCCCCCACCGCTCCCCGCCGCCGTGACTCAGGGCCGCCGCCGGGAGCGGCTCCTCCCCGCTGCCCGTTACCTGCATGCCCGGCGCCCCTGGGTCCACGCCGGTGTCCAGCACAGCTAGCAGAACCCCCCGCCCATCGAAATCGGGGAAGCGGGCGAGGAAGGCGGCAGCACCCGTCTCCTTCTTGGGCAGGAGACCGTGGAAAGGGAACGGCTCCTCCATGGCGGCCGCCATAGCGGGAAGGGAGACGGGTCCGCGCGACGCCAGAGCGCAGCCGGCGGCAGCACGGGAGAGGCCGAGGCGCGGCGCATGCGCGGTGCCGCCGCACCAATCCGCGGGGAGGCGCACCCTCTCGCGGCCAGAAGCGCGAGAGCGCCGGGACTAAACCGACCAATGGAGCCGCGCGGTGGCGGCAGCTAATCAGAGGAGCGATGTGCTCCACGTGCCAGACCCCGGGGCGGGCTGCGGGCCCGAGGGGGTGCGGCGGGCGCAGGGCGTGTGGCGCGGGGCGGGGAGCGCGGGGCCGCGTACGGCAGCGGCGGGAGGGGGGCCAGTAGCCCCCTCCCAGGGTTGCCGGCCTGGGGTGGCGGGCGCCTTCGAGCCCCGCTGCCCGGCGGACCTTACGGCCGTGGCCTCCTCGGGGGGGCCGGTCCCGCCTCAGGGCCGCTGCCCGGCAGCGGCCTGTAGCGGTGGCAGGTGGCCTCCCTCCCTCTCAGGCCCGCTGAGGGAACGTGCCTGTGCAGCAGCGCCGGGGTGCGCAAAAACCTCGAGTCGGAATCTGAACCGATGAGCGAACATCTAATTACTGTTTATTTATGAAATATATTTTTTTGCTGTTTCATTTTCCGGGATAAAAACATCTTACCTGATGGCAGTTCCTGCAGGAGCGCTGTATCCCCATTGCTGTGGGTTGACACGGCTTTTGTAACGTTGCGTGGCAGTTTGATGCTTGTGCAACTGTTTAGCAAAGAGAAAAAAATATAAAAGCTACCTAAAGGCTGTGGCGAGCTGCATGTAATTTTTTTGTGTGAAGTAATTAAAGGAAAATCTCAGCTTTGAAGAGGGGTTTTAAAGTTAATTTCCAGCTTTCATGGTCACAAAGATGAACTGTGGAGTGTCTGGCACCAAATATATGGTGGACTTATTTTAAGAAGATGTCTTGTAAGTGTCTGACACGTGGCTTTTTAGTCATTTTAACCAGGAACAAGGAGGGTACAGACTGGTTGGTTACTTGGGTATAGCTTTGTTTTGTTCAGGCAAGTTTTTGTTCAGAGAGTTGCATTGGGTGAAAATTGTGAAATTTGGATATGTTAACATGTTAAATGTAAAGCAAAAGGGTTTTGCCTTTTGAAAAATTTTCGATTTATGTAATTTTTTTGTTTCATGGACTGATGAGATTATTAATGTTTGTCACTCATTAATCTTGATTGAACTAAATCTGGCACCTGTTCTTTCTTAGCAGCGATGGGAGAAGGGGTGCTAGCAAATAGTGGTACATTATGCGTTTTTCCTACTTTGTGGGCTACCATCAGTAAGATCTTCCCGCTCATCAGTGGCTTTAGAGATCTACAGAATTTTTATGCTAAAATAAACCTGAAGAGCACTGCCTTGAAAATACATGTTACAAAAAACAAACGTCAAAGCTGTGCCATATGTACTTACTGTGTAACTCAATCTGCTTCCCTCTCTGGCTTTCAATCATAAGTCAAAACATTACATTTTGATGTCTAGGTACCATGTGCTTGACTTTCTTAGAATACTGCTGGTGAGAATATTACTGGTGTCTGACAGCCATGTTCAGCTGTTTTAAAATGACATAAAACCTTGACTGATCTTACTTCAGGGGAGAGAATTATTCTGGCAAGGTGGTTATTCACTTGTTTAATATCTAATTCACTGCCCATTTGATTTTAGTTTTCCTTCTGTGTATCATTGCTAATGCATCTCAGTGGGAGAGGCTTGTATTTCTGGCAGGATGTTCAGATCAACAGAAGTCCTAATATATTCTATTCCTAGTGTATTTTGAGACATTAAACTACATCAAATTCTCAAAATGTTTCATATCCCATTCAACAAACGAGCTCTGTGTTACAGTTTGGAAACATTTATTGCTATCCCTGAAAACTTCTGCTCTGTTCAGTTGCCTTGGTCTTAAAGTTCTACCACAAACAACTCCTCTAATTAGCAGGTACATCAATTGTACAGGTGTGTATAACTCAGTGATGTGCACTGCCAAGTAGCAGGGCAGGTTCTGCAGGAAAAATCAGGCTTTGTGGAAGGTGTGCCAAACAACTTGTAACAGTCTTTAAAGCAATACCATGAGAGAAGAAAGAAAACCTGATTTTGGTTACAGTCTTTAAAACATAACTATTACATTAATTGTATGAATACAATTGGTGTGTTAGGACAGGGTTAAGGTTGTGCATTTTACAATGCAACTGCACTACTGCATTTACTGAACCTCTGTAGATCTGAACATACCGAGATTTTTGGAATTTTACATTTAATTCTGAGCTTCTCGGGTGTCTGATGTTTAGTTTGCTTTTAAAGCTTATTACAATAGTTCTGTAATATATTTATTTTATAATGGTAATGTGCATGCTCAACATTGATTCCCTTTACTGTATCTAAGTTTCTGAATTGTAATAAATGGAGTTTTATTTTGCTCTGAGTAATACTTTCGCTGTGATAAAAGCTCAGAAGAAGAGATTGTCACAAAACTTCTTGAGACAATATGGTTTGGTCATTACAGTAATGACTTAGCCTCTCTTGGGATCTAAGTTTGTACAGCAGTTCATCTGGGTTTGCTGTGTTAAATATCACATCTCCATTTTAGGAACCATTTCAGCTGTTTGTGTCCAAGCCTGGGGACTGAGCCAAAGTGAAAGAGTAAGCAACTGCTACCACATCCCAGGACTCCGACTTTCAAAGGTGCACATGATTTGCAGATCCCTTTGAAAGCATTGAAAACCAGGGCTGATCATTTTCCCTAGCGACCATTCCTCTACTGTTAAATGGGTTTTAGCCTGGCAACACCTAAGTGTCTACAGGTGGCTAGATTTCCGTGGACATGTCGTGTACCATCCGTATTCAGCTCTGAATGCTCCCAATGCAGATGTGCTTCTAGGTTTGCTTCTGAGAACCAGCAAAGCTGCTTCAGTCTTGACAGTCCCGAGCAATTCCTCATCTGGTTTATGCATTAGGCGTGTCAGGGTGCAGAGCGGAGCCAATGGTCCCCTCTGACTTCACGTGCAGCCCTAACACACTTGAGATAAGAAGGCTGAGGATACTTGCTGTGTCTTCTGCCTGTAGTTGCACCCAGAAGTCAGATGCTGGGATTCAGATCTCTTTTCTGTCTGAGCTTGCATCTTTCGGTGAACTAAATGCTGTAGCTGCTGTAGGGCTTTCTCTGAGTCAGGCATATCTGCTTTGCATGGAAGCACCCCAAAATGAACAGGAGACAACACGAGCTAACATTTTACTAGTGCAGGCATTGACATGGATGGAGAAGTACTGGGGTTTTCATTCTTTATCTAATTGACAACAGATTATTATATGCAAAGTATCAATTGACGTTGAGCACAAGAACTCAATTTCAGTTGCAAGCAATTACCTTAGTCACTGTGTTACAGATTTCACTCACTCATGTCTTCTTTCCACCCTGCCTCAGTTACAACAGGTTGAGAGGAGGAATGAGCCTACCAGTTAGACTGGGAGAGGAGGTGTTTGATCAAATCACATTAGACAAGGGAGGCACTTTAGTGTTCTGAGTGTGTTCGTCAGTTACCAAGGTGTTCAGTAGAAAGTCCTCCTCATTCCCACTTCATGAGAGAGGGTTAGCTTCGGTATTTAACTGCCAGGTTATACTGGGGATAGATGATCCTTGAATGAGGTGGGCGTCAAGATGTACTTGATTCCTGCCATTGCCTTTTGCCTCCCTTCCCTTCACACTGGCTCTTGTTACTCCCATGTAAGTGTAAATCAACACAAGTCCTCCAGAAGGAACAGTTTCCTACTTCCTCCAGTCTTATTCTTCTGCTTCCCCAATCACTTGTGCTGATCTGGCTTCATCGTGGAACAGATCAAGGAATAAATCTGGCTGAAAACTGTCCACAAAAGCAATTGGCAGCATTTACCCGAGGTAGGTCCCTGTGCCACTTCTGTCATGCTTGTGCTGGTGCAGAGTAGAGATGGTCCCTCACAGCATGGCAGTCCCTGGTTAAACACACCATGGGGCTGTGGCACCGCATGGGGAGCCCTGGCCACTGCACATGGTCAGCAGCACACTCTGGCACGGAAGCTGGGTTTGCAGGATTTAGGTTTTGTTTACCAGGCCTGATAATGAGACTTCCACAAAATGCCTGGATAGCTACAAGCCTGTGTAAGTTTTTTGGTGGATCTATTTCATATATTCATATTTTCAGAGAAGGTGCAGTCCTAGTACTTTTTTCTTTGATTAGTACAGAACTGTTCAGCATGGACAAAGGTATCAGATCTACGCAGTGAACACTTTGACACTCTTTCTTCATAGAGATAAAAATGCATACCCATCTTTTAGTTTTGATAACGTATCTTCCTTCCCGGACAATGTATCCTCAGCTTTGCCTTCGTGAAGCTATTTACCTGGTTGGGTCAGTTTGCCATGTTTGTCCCTTGATAAATGTAAGGACATCATTGTATACATATTAAATGTTGACATCATTAGTCAACAGCTGCTCGCTGTTCCTCTCTAACATAGTTGTATTTCAAATAGACCCGTTAGCGTTAGCAGAAGATAAAATTAATGAATTCTTATTGTTCTCTGTCACAGACTCTTGAGGCCTGGCTAATGGTTTTAGGCTATATTGTCGTTTACAAAATTGTTACAAATTCCCTGAAATTATATCCATATGGAGAGCTGTTCATATAGTACTTTAAACACTTTCTCTATAATGCTGCTCAAAGAACTAATTACTCCTGAAAATGTAAGAAGGTAGGGTTCATGTAGCAAGACGCTGGCCTCAGCAAAAAGCTGTAGCTGAAGTTCAGTACCAGTTGAACCTCAAACATCTGGTGGTCTTCTGTGGCAAAATTGTTAGTGGGGTTGCTTTTAAAAAACATATATCCTTGAGAATAGAGGCACAAAACTGAATGCTATAGTTGCTTTTTATCTTTAATGTAACTAACAAATGTTTTCCAAGTTTGCTTTTTTTTTGGGTATAAAAAGAAATATTGAAGAAAATTGTACTCTGTGACAACAAATGCCTACTGTGAAAGAAGGCTCAGAGGAGATGGGCAAGAATGATGAGTTCAGGGAAGTATATAAGGAATGGCCACCAGTGATCTTAAGGAAAGCTGACCTTATCTCAGCATAAAGGGTGTTGAGTGTGACCTTTGTTTTAGATATCAAGTTGTACTAGTGGGGTTCTGTGTTGTCTAAACAGCCTTGCCTGAGATAATTAGGGGAGAGAAACAGCATGGGTGGAGAAGTGTGTAGGCAACTCAGCCAAACCTAAAAGTATAAAAGCTGAACAACCAAGAGAATGAACTTTGAAGAGAGCAGCTGACTTCAGCTGGTTTCAACTCATGCATTCTTCTCTGGAGACTGGGATGCCCAGTGTCATAACAGTGAGCACACAGGGACTGGTAATGGCAATCAGTTTTGTATTATGATCTGTGTGTTGCAATTGCTATTATTGCACTTGTGATTTTAGTAGATTGCTGTGTCACTCTGCTAAATCAAAATCCTGTGTAACATCAAATATCTACAAATAAGGAAATTTGGTATTAAACTTGAAGTCTTCTTTGTGCGGAATATCTCAGAAGAACCTGCTCAGAGAGTATTGTGCTCTGACACATCCCCAGTTGTAAGAGCTTTGAAAGCCACCACAGGCCCTCAACACAGCTGGAGCTGACTCCATAGGCAGCATTCCTTCTCTTAATTCCTGTTTCAGGACCACCCAAATCATTGGATGCAGTGTTCCAGTTGCAGAGTGACTTTCCAGAAACTTGATTTTGCTAAGAAAATTAGACATGTATTTTTTTGCCCCACATAGAGATGAGACAGACAGTTAAAGGAATGAGAGAATGTAATCCTCTCATTAACTTACAGCTGAGGTTTGCAATGGTATAAAACACATAATGATAAGGATACAGCAAATGTGGCCTTCCTGTTCTTTTTTTTGGCTGGAGAGCATTCAAAGCTAAGGTAATATGTTCTGTTTAAGAACATGAATGAAACTGAGACAGCCATACCTTAATCAGTGGAGGACAGATGCAAGAAGGCCTGTGGGGTCTTTAACTATGCTGCAGAAATGAGCAAAGAAATTGCTGAATATAAATATATACTTGCTATTTCTAGAACTGAGCATGCAGATGCGTTTTTCAGGTTACCCTGAAGCTTGAAACAGAGTTGAGCCGGTTCCCCAGACTTGACCTTGCATCACACGCAGAGATTTGTAATAGAGATTAAAAAAAAAGAAAAAAAAAGAGTGAATTACAGATGGAAATGTATGTATGTGAAAGCACCAGAAGAAGCAATATGAAGCAAAGGCTGAAGAACATCATATACTGATAACCAAGGGCATGGTTAACGTCAGTCAAAGTGGTGAACACCAAGGACTGCATTGTTTACAGCAAGACTAGAGCCCTGAGCTCTGATGGGGCCATGGCATGATGACACTTAAGCAGAAGACTTGAACTCTGGTAACAGGAGGATGGCAGCAAGGCTGTAGCTGAAAAGATGCCCAAATGAGGATAAATAGACCACAGGTAGAAACCTTCCCACAAGTTTAGGGGAACGGAATCTTTAAGCAAGATTCTGAGACAAAAATTCATGCCATAGTAACTAGCTCACAGAGTAATAAAACCTGTCTGAAACCCATCGTCAGCAAGAGAAATCCAAGAGGTTTAGTTAGTGATTGATAGCTGATGTCCCTTGTCCCCTGTGTTATGTATAAGTGATATTGGGCAGACCATTGGTTCACACACATCTTGGTGCAGGTGAACGTGTGATTGCAAGATCGATGAGATAATGAACATAAACGACCAAAATTGGTTTTGTTTAACGTAGGTATCACCTTCTACCTCCATGTGGTTTCACACTGAATCTTGTATTACATTTCTGCAATCACAACAATATTGTGTTAAAAGGGTGATTGCCAAAGCAGTCAGCATTGCAACAGTGTTTATTATGTTACATGACTCTCATGTAACACTTTGGGGGTTTTAGGCTTTTAATTAGTCAAATTTTGCAATATGCCACAGCTTTGTTTCTTTCTAAATTTGTGAATGCAAATACTCTGTTCAAGTTACAGTATGTCATGGTTTAACCCCAGCTGGCAAATAAGCAACTAAGCTGTTCACTCACTCCCCCCAGCTGAGACGGCGGAGAGGTTTGGAAGGGTAAAAGTGAGGAAACTCGGAGGCTGAGATGAAGACAATTTAGTAGGTAAAGTAAAAACTACACATGCAAGGAAAGCAAAACAAGGAATTTATTCACCACTTCCCATCAGCAGGCAGGTGTTTAGCCATCTCCAGGAAAGCCGGGCTCCATCATGTTACTTGGGAAGTCAAATGCCATCACTCCGAATGTGTCCCCTTCTTCCTGCAGCTGTATATGCTGAGCATGACATTACATGGTATGGGATGTCCCTTGGGTCAGTTGGGGCCAGCTGTCCGGCTGTGCCCCCTCCCAGCTTCTTGTGCCCCCCCAGCCTGCTCGCTGGTGGGGTGAGGAGCAGAAAAGGCCTTGGCTATGAGCAAGTGTTGCTCAGGAATAGCTAAAACATCCCTGTGCTATCAGCACTGGTTTTATCACAAATCCAAAACAGAGCCTCATCTTAGCTACTGTGAAGAAAATTAACTCTATCCCAGCCAAAATCAGCACACACTGTTACATTTTAAAGTACAGCAATTCATGCTTATTTATGATGAAATGTAAATCATACATCCTTACAAGCTGTTTCTAAAGATTTCCTGTATCTGCTTCAACTCCAAAGCCCCACCTTAGAAAGGCTGAAAAATACATCATGTATAGGCATGCATATATGAAGTACATACATATTCCCTGTAATGGAACTCAGGAGCTTCTGGCTGAGAAAAGGAAGCACAGGAGAAATACTATACAACTGTTTTCCAGGGGGTGACAAAGAACAGCACAACCTATGCAATTCTTGACTTTTATGGTATTGTTGTCTCAGCTTACAGTGTTTTGTATGTAGGTGCAGACATCTGGTGCAACATTTTCTGTTGAGATCCACATCAACTAAACAGTATCACAGACACACTGTGCTAACTGTATATGGGATATGAGCCGTTAACATAATTTCTTGAGCAGCACAAGGCTAAAAGAACATCTAGCAATTAAGGAAAGTATTTCACAAAACAAGGCTTGAATGATACCTGAAACTATATAGATTGGTTTTGAGCTTAAATGCTCAAACTATTCAATTTGTTTTGTTTTTCTTAAGTTGCTCTCTAATTCCATTTATTTTTTTGTTACTCTTACATTTTCCCAGAAAGACAAAGATGTGACTAAATAGGAATTTCAAAGAAATTTCTAAATGCATTGGTAGAATTTTGCTAAAAGAAAAAAGCGCTGAGAATCTCCTGGAAAGTTTTTGACTGCTTGCAGGAAATCCCTTTTTTGAAGAGCTGCAGAGCTCCTTCCAGGAAACAATGAGGACACTGGGCTCCTCAGAGGCATTTCCTCGTTTACTTAACCAATACTTGAAGACTATATTTTAGAAGCTAAGAGCGGCTGATGTGTTCATTTGATCCAATTCCCTATCTCCCAGTGAAGCCCATTAGCAGACATCAAGGGAGGAGTAAAATCTGGGCTAACATAAATAATATTTGTGAGCAAAACTACTATTTTCAGTTCAGGGGAAGTTCCTGCACTTAATGAGGCTTGTCTGTTTGGTGACCTTACATGGATCTGTCTTTCAAATAAATATTTAATCTCCACATGAAACTGTGTTGGCAGTGTTGGGGTGTACTGGGTCTGGCTGAGCCCACAGCATCCCTCACAGTGCTGTGCTTGTATTGGGAGCTAGAAAGGTGGGGGTAACACAGCCGCGTTTTGGTACTGCTGAGCAGCGCCCGCATGGCACCAAGGCTGGCTCTCCAACTGTGACCCATGCCCCCCACACCCCCACCCCCACCCCCACCCCATCCTAGTAGGCTGGGGGTGGGCAAGATCTTGGGAGGGGACACAGCCAGGGCAGCTGACCCAAAGTGACCAATGGCATATTCCATACCATACAGCGTCTGCTCAGATATAAAAGCTAAGAGAAAGGAGGAGGAAGGGGGGGGGGTGTGCATTCCTTATTTACATTTGTCTTCTGGAGCAACCACTGCACGTACCAAAGCCCTGCTTCCCAGGAAGTGGCTGGATATCGCCTGCTGATGGGAAGTAGAGAATAACAGCTTTTGTTTTCCTCTGCTTCTGCATGCACGACTTCGCTATTGCTTCATTAAGCTGCCTTTATCTTGACCCACATGTTTTTTTTCCATCTTATTTTCTTCCTCCACCCTGCCTCCCATTCTGCTGAGGAGAGGAGTGACAGAGCAGGTTGGTGAGCACCTGGTGTCCAGCCAAGGACAACCTACCACATGGGGTTACAGCTATCTAGTGTATGGCTTTTATTTTTATCTGATTTTAAAATGTGAATAACTCCAAAGCTGTTTCAGAGTCCATAAACTCTGTAAAGACATAGTCAGCTGGAGATATAATGATTGGGATGCGGGTTTGATAAAAACCACACCCCTCAGTCATTGCTTTTAATAGAATAATCATGAGTTAGATATTTGTTAAAGTTCTCCTCTTGAGGGCAGCAAATATTCAGAACTAAAAGTTGTTCGTGTTTCTTCAAGGGTGTGATAAAGAATATCCTGAGTTTGAGATAGGCCAGGGTCAGCTTGCTCGTTGGCCCCCATGGGTCAGAGTACAGCTCTACTTACAGCTCTACAGCTCTTATACTAAAGGACAAAGCCTGAAATCTTAAGTGAAAAATGCAGTGTATGAAACCAAGGCTTCACCTTGTAAACCAACTGAGAAGAGAGTAACTGAGAAGTAGAAACATATCCTACATTTCATAATCTCTCCACTGTTTGTAAGGTCAAGTGAAAAAAATTTGGGCATCCACTGAAAATTAAGCAGTTTTCTTTTTCTGTGCATTGTTGCAACTAATGCCAGTCATGTGCGATAAAGTTTAAAATGAGCTTTTAGAATATGGCTTCATAATAATGGCGCTCAACCACAGGCTGTGTGAGAAGCTCGGGTGCCTTGGATAGCTCTGGTGACTCATAAGCATGTTCATATATGCCCAGCCATGATGAATGACATCTCTGGCTATGTTCTGTCTACTGTGTCTTTATCATGGACGTAGTGCTGTGCCTTCAAACAGAGAAAAGGAAACAACTACAAATGAAATAGCAAAAACTAATAACATATGTTCTGTGTCTGCCTATATATGGCTTCATTCTTCAGTGTGGTCTTATGCTGCAGAACAAGTAAATGCAAGTGATTGTAGTGGTCAGTACGTCTGTGGCAGGGTTCAGAAAATACTTCTGCACCTCAGTGCAGCACCTGCTGTTGCTGCTTTTTGTATGGGTGCAATGTGCTGCGCCAAGGGCTGGTGAATTCTTTTAACTGTCATTACCGACTCATTACAAGCCTAAAAGAAACAATCTTTCTTTCCTCATTCATTAATTAAGAAAAGAGCTATTCAAACCCAGTTAGAACTAGTGCTGTATTTACTACTGAAGATCCCTGTGACTTCTGTGTAATCATTGAATAAAGGTAGATAAAACAGTACATTAGACAAGTCTTAATTGTAACTTTTCGTGCTGGCAATGCTACAAATACACATTGACATGCCTCATTTTATCGTTCCATTGATCTTATTAATAGAAACTCTGTGATTCAGAACTTTTCTCTTTGTTTCTGACCCAGAAAGTATGCGTGACCCAGGAATGACCTGCTTCCCTTGAATTTACTTCATGTACTAGAAAACATAATGCCCTTAAACTTGGAGACTGGTGCAGAGCTCCTGGGAACAATGGAAGGAGTGTAATTGTCCTCTGCTTGTTCTGTGGCTTATTTCCAGCTCCCAGGAAAGCTGGATATCAGTCTTAGTGTGGTGTAGCTGGTTTATACCAAACTGCACTCTAGAGGAGTACTTGCAGTCTTGTGGTAAGGGCACATACTCTGGGTGCTTTAGTCAATCCCATACCTAAAATCCCTGAATAGTTTACATGTACTTAGATTCTTTGCTCGTGGTGATATTGATCAGTTCATTATAAGGCAGAGGAAATTTGGGAAAGAGATCTTCAAGGAGTATCATGGAGACCAAAAGAATGAAACTCATAAATCATGTGAAAGGCAGTGGGTGTTGCATGCCCATGCAGGCTTACGAAGCAGACTTGACCATGCAGGTTTGTTCCGTGTGGTCTGCAGGGTGGACTGCGTCTAGGTTAGAGAGAGAGCATATGATTCAATGCTCCATCTATCTGTATGGCTAGACTTGCTCCCCTGACTTTTGGGGACGGTTGGCTTGTTAGAAGCTGTTTCAGCTTGTTTCTTGCTCAGCTGCAAGACTGTTGTTGGATCACATGGAGCTCCCTCCTGTTGTGTCATCCCTTGAAGAGAGGCCAGAAGATAAGATCAGCATTGGATAAACCATCACTTCATCCTGCATAGGGCTGGGGAGCAGAGCTATCCCTTGTCCATATGTAATGCCATATCCTTTCTTTTGGTTGGGGAACTCCAGGACTGCATGCTGCTGATCATTCCTCATTGGGACTTAAGGCACCAGTGGCCCTGCATGGAGCAGTCAGGAAGGCCAGGTGCTGTTGTAAGTGGCTGCGCTGGGGGGGCAGGGGAAATCAGTACAGCTTCCCTGAAGTCCTTCAGAGTGGTGGCCGTGGAGCCCCTGTCTGATCTCTGGGAAGGTTTCCTTTTCTTTCCCAGGCAGCTCTCTCTTGTGCCGGAAGAGCAACTTATCTGGGGTAGCTAAGAGAGGAAGGGTTTTCATCCATATGCTCTAGTGTGCCCTGAAGGATTAGTTTAATAAAATTTTGTACATGTCTGCTTGCTGTCATATGGCAAGCTCAGGATGGTACTTCTACTTTTAAGGGTATAAAACCCTCAGAACCTAGATAATTCTGCCTATATTACCATCTTAAGTGCTACATTTGACTAGATTAATAAATGGCATCATCCCATTCCAAAATCAGAAAGGTTTCTTTATCCATATAAGTACCATCAAATGCCTCCTGAATTTCTTCTTCCTTCCCTAAGTGTTGTAGCATTTTTTCTCTAACATAATTCAGAATGATAAAGTATATATTTGTACACAGTTATACACATCTTCCTTATACGGGTATTTAAAATTTTGTTGAGACTCATACAATGTAAATAGAAAATAATATCATCTGATACTCAATATAAGAAATGCCTTTCAGATTAGCCATGAAAAGTATGTAAAATAATGAACTTCGTGGCCACTAGATGTGACTGTTGCTCTGTGTGAATATAGTTGAAGCATCATTCATTGCTCTAAGTTGTGGTCCCTTAAAAAAAATTCGTGGGATAACTCTATAGCTTTCTACTGCTCTGCCCTGAATTCTGTACACTGAATATTCAGCATTTCTGTTAAAAACTACACCTTAGAAGTTTTAGAGGAACGAAAACACATTATTTCATTATTCTGAAGTCTTAACAATTAGATCTTTGTATTAGAAGAATACCATTCTTTCTAGAAAAAGAAAATAGTATTAGAAAAATAAAATAGTAGATCTGTTCATGGAAGATCTGCTAGATGCTCAGATGCTTTTTGATTCTTTGATTTGAGTAGTGCTGAAAGCATTTTACAGTTCAGATAGAACTAGGAAATTGGAAAACATGCCTTTTCAATTGCTGATTTATTTCCTCCAAATCCAAAATAACCCTTAGGCCTAATGAATTATGAATTCAATAAATGTATTGATTTTTTTTCCACATCACAGTGATGGGATGCCAAACAGCTGTTTGTCCTGTCCAGATAACTAGCCCCAAATGCCTCCTGGAGTCAGTCTTCTACTTATCCTTGCCTATGAATTCATGAGGAATACAAGTATGATCAGGAAAGTGGAATCACAAAGGGGAATTGCAAGTCATTGTGAGGTGAAAAGCAGTTCAGAATGGGACTGCAAGACTTTTGATTCCTAATGAATAAAGGAGCTATTTTCTGTGAGCTTTAAAAGACTATGAGGCATGGGCATAACATACTGGGTTTTAAGTCAGTGCAGACAGCCCACAGTTTTTTAAACGTTTTTGGTTGACAGAAAAAGTGAAACTTCAGAGAAGATTAAATTTATGCCTATTATCTCTTATCCTCCCACCGCATACCACGCTGGACACTCTGAATCCCGTCTCCTTGATGACCTCCTTGTAGACACTGGAGTAGCTGTGTGGTGTCTGCAAAGGCAACTCTGCCCCAGGCTGGACAAGCCCCTGCTCCAGGCTCTCCTCAAGGGCACTGCTCCAGCCTGGACCATTACCAAACTTGCTGCAGTTTCATAGAATCATAGAATTGTTTGAGGTGAGAGGGACCTTAAAGATAATCTAGTTCAACCCCCCTGTGCCATGGATTTTCACACTTTCCACTAGACCAGGTTGCTCAAAGCCCCATCCAACCTGGCCTTCAACACTTCCAGGAATGGGGCATCCACTGCTTCTCTGGGCAACCTGTGCCAGTGCCTCAACACCCTCACAGTAGATTCAATTTATCAATGTATTTCCTATACTGGGGGACCCAGACTGGTCACAGTGTCTAGATGTGGTCTAGTGAGTGCTGAGCAGAAGGGGATAATCAGTGGCTCCCCCATCTCCTGACTGTGCTTCTGTCGATGCAGCCCTGGGTGCTGGTGGATGTCTCTGCTGCCAGAGGATGCTGGTGGCTTGTGTTCAAGTAATTGGTCAGAATAAGAAACATAGCATAGAAATAAGTTTTCAGCTCTTTAAATGAGAGGAAGTTGTGAGCAAGTTCTGCATGGATCTGTACTGGGGTGTGTACATGCACCTGGGGGAAGTGCATATGGCAAGGTAAGAGGTTTCAGATAATACTAAATCATTCAGGGAAATGAGGGCAAAGGAAGAGTGTCTCTTATATATAAGATACATAATTATACATAAATACGTATGTATATCTACATGTACTCAGAAATACCATTTTGGATTTTTCTGGATGCTTTGATGAAAACATCAAATCAGTGCCTGATAGAGGTCAAAAACCTAAATATTAAGTTATTAGCAGAAGGCACAGAGAATAAGACAGAACATCATTATGCCACAGCTCCATGGTTCATTACATGCAGTTCTGCTTGCTTCATCTCAAAACGGGAATAATACAAAAAGATGTCCAGATGGAAGAAATAAGAAAACACAATTAGAAGAAATTCAAAGAAGAGCTATAAAGATGAGAAAGTTCCTGGATTTCTCAGTAAACTAGGACACTGAAAATAGACTGGAAAAGAGAGAAATGAGGGGGATAACGCAGAAGTCTGTAAATGGATAAGTAGTGTGCTGAAGGCAAATAGGAATAAGTTCCTCTCTGTATCTTCCAGTACAAAATCTACCATGCAGCAAACAAAACCAGATATATATCTTTTCACACACTATAATTAATCTGCAGGATCTGTTTTCATGGGTTGTTGCGGCTATTAAAAATTTCTGGGTTCAGATACCTCATGGTTCTTAGTCAAGTATCAATTGTTAAATGCTTATAAATGACCAAGTGTGCAGACCAAAAAAAGTTGAAGAGTATACTGGAGAGGAGAAATACCCTACATTTTTGTCATGTTCTTCCATACTTCCTTGAACATCTTCACCTGATTACTGCCAAGGACAGAGTACTGGGCTGAAGGGATCTCCAGTGTGAGCCAGTGTGGCCACTCTTTATTTCATCATTTTAACCAACATGGGTAATATGAAGGAATGAAGAGGGACTTCTGTAGATAAACCCTACTTCAGACAAATTCAGAAGTGTATTGCTTACCTGACTATCGAAGCCCCTGTAAAATGGTGTTGCAAGAAAAAAAAGAACACTTTGTAACATACAATACAAGTTCATTTTTAAAGTAGGATTTAATACAGCATCATATGGACAAGCAATTACTAATTTAATAGAAACAATATTTCTTAATAATTTTCAAAAGACTAAGTGCAGATCAACTGGCTGCCTTTTAATTAAGATTTACATAGCCATGAGTACTGGAAGATTGTGGTGAAGAGTGGGAGACATCACAGACTGTGTACTAGAATGTGGCTTCCAAGATGATTTGCAAGACCCCTTACAGGAAAATACATGATTCTACTGATTCTCCACTAAAAAAAGAGGGTTTTGTCTATCAGTTGGAAATGACTGCTTGATCCAGTTCTCCATACTCTCCCTGTTAGTGTTTTAACTGCAGTCAAAGATTTAATATATATTTTTCTTAGAAGTTTAATTTGTCCTTATTCCCCATGTCCACATCAATGTTTGTTTCTTTGTTTGCAGTTTTTCATAGTATTTACTTAGCACTGCATGCCCTTGCGTATCAGAACTCGTATTGTATGCTGCCCAAAGGGAGTCACTCCTTTTCAGTCTTTTGTCAGATGTTATAGTTATTAGATTTCTTTGTTTCATAATTATCTTGTATTTCAGTTTGTCCAGGTAGAATGTGAACCAAATATGAAAACCTATGTTATTCTACCTACAAAATATTGTCAACCTCAGAACCATTTTTTTCTTGGGAGAAGTGCTCGTGTTTGCCTCAGCCTTTGCTTTAAGCTATATATTTGTTATTCATGCCTGTTATAAAATTAAATTATTATGTTATTTGATATGAAATGAAGTGTAATCAAAGGGCAAACCCACTACTAGCATGCTGAAAATATTTGAGTCATTATGGTAGTTTTGTCATAAAATAATAACATTTATATATATGTGGCAATAGTACTTCAAGTAAAGATTGCTGGAACATATTGTGACAGGTTAGTGTATTAATGAAAACAGACAGATAAACATAAAAAACATGTAGATCTTACTTTTTCTCACTGCTCTGGGAGATCAGCATTTTCAGTGTCAATTTCACTACAGCTTTAATACAAATTTCAAACTTTATTAGCGGACTCTAGGCTTCAAACAACAAATTATCAGACTGTTTCTGAAGTGCTTGTAAGCCTGTAGTCTGACACCTTGCAGAGAAGGTTACCATTCATCTCCCTTTGGGAAGAGAGGGAGGTGTCCAGCTGAACTTCAAGCAGGGAAGGAAGCAATAATCAGCTTTTGCTGGAGAAATTTTGTTAACTGGGTTGCCTAGGACTTACTTGCTATGCAGTTAAGTAATAGTTTAGAACATTTTCCTAAAGTATGCCCCATATATATATGCATATATATACACACACATATACACATACAATTTCTGTGTATATATACACACCATTTTTTATACATATACATACACCATATATATACACACCATTTAAATGTATACACCATTTATAGATACAATTTTATATGTATACACACATATATACATAAATTAATACAGATGCAATTTTTAAAATATATTACATAGATTTTTACATATACACACACAAGCACACACACACACATACATACATATAGTGATGAGTGTTATTTGGAAATATCTGAATGAGAGAATTATGGTAAAAATGTCTAGGAGAAGGAGCCACTGGAGTCAGCTGCTGTGGCCTTGAAAGTGAAGTGGAACAAAAATAGGCCATCAAAGGCTGTCTCCTTTTTTGGAGCAAAAGTGCAGGCAGGAGCTGTATTGCAGTTGTTTCTTTCTAAAATAAATGAGATAATTTAGAAAGTGATGGTGTTTGTAGATGATGCCACTGACAAGAGAGTTCTGGCAACTGGAGGCACACAGGCAGCAACCAGCAGTGAAGTGGCAGTGACAGAAATGGTTGTTAAATGGGGCCACAGCCACTTAGTGCAGGAAACCTCCTGGTGGGAATACCTACTGTGCAGCAGAGCCAAAACAGACACCAGAGCTACCCAGGAAGGTAGTAAGGCCCCTGCATATTGTCCATTCAGCAGGGATGAGAGACAACGCCTCCTGATATTTGGGGTCCAGGTTTCAGTGAGTATAATTATGGAGGAGGGTGATACCTAGCAATTCAGCAGCAATTTACAACAATGGAAGGACTGAAGAGGAGGGATGGGTGCTGCTTTCTGTCGGGAGATGAGAACAGCAGTCCCACGGACTAGTAATGGTTTGGGTTTCCTAGGCTGCTGCTACAGTAGGTTTGCCAGCCTTCTCTTCCCTCCATACCTCCCCCAAAGAAAGTACTGTTGATGCAAAACCCTTTGTTTAAATTCATTCAAGTTATTGCCCATGTGGTGCAATTTGAATTGACAGTATTCTGGCTGGCAGCTTGAGCTACTGTTGCATTGGTATTCTTAGATGTCTAAAAACAAACCCCTGACATTCATAGGGTTAAATAGTGTCCTGCAGGAGAGATAAGCAGTTACATCACAACAGCCATACCCAAAAGGGGCAGGAGTCACTCCTTTCTGCATTGTATAGGCTCTAGTGTTCACTGCCACCTAGAAGAGTGGGCAAAAATAAATGCTGTTATTTACCTGTTGATAAAATTGATAGTTACTTTTTCCATTCTATGAGCTTGCTTAAAACCATTTTTTTTCCAAGTGTCCCATTGAGGATCTTCTGACCTTGTACTGTGAAGCCTGCTCTGTCACTGGGTTGGAATTTTTTCCTTTCCTGCCAGCAAGAGCAATAGCCATAATCCCCAGCACTACCCATAGTATTTCTCAGTCCTGTGGCTAGACCCTTTGAAGCCTTACTGGAACTGAAGTGAATCACCACCCAGGGCACCTTCCCATTTATGAACGGTGTTAAAAAGTCCAAATGAATTATTTAAGCACTACTGGACATTTAAAATATCTAGGGCTCATTGCCTGGAGCAGTAAAACTTGAGCAAGCAGGCAGAGTGGCTCAAGAAGAAAAGCGAGGCACTGGCCAGCTGCATTGCAGAAGCTTAGGACTGCAACCTTCCCATACAAACATGCTCAGATTTCAGCTTGGGGACTCACGGCTTGGAGCTGAAGCATCGGCATGTGGCGTCTGTCCAACTTGCACCATGCAGACATGTTGCTCCTCAATCAAGTGGAGTCTGCCAGGGATCAGTGTGGGCATTCTGCTTGCCTATTCCCTGGGAAAAGATGTAAAATTAATTAATAGATGTTAAATGCACATTTCAAAACACTGAGAAGTCAGGTACAATTCCTTTTCAGTCACTCTGGCATATGCAATATTCAATTTATTGGCTTTTAAAATTAAGCATGAAAATTTTGGCAATGCTTACCACCTGCAAGAGCCTAAGTAACTTCACATACCATTAAAACCAGTGACAATTGTTCTGATGTTAACAGTGTTCAGAGTCCCGCTCATCATTTTCTTTTTGTCTCATTGTTTATATAAATTATACAATCACTTCTAATGTCTTTAATGTGCTTTAAGAGAAGCTTCTTTTATTTTTTGTCTTACCTTATTATCCCTTTCTTTTCCCTTGAATTTGAATTTCCCAGAAATTGCTGAGAGCAAAGGCAGAGGATAAGCAAGGCAAGAAGATTACAAGCTGTGCACTAAAATGGATTTCTAAGTACTTTTATTTGGTACCTAAAGTTACATATTTTATGTTCATTGAACATAACTGCTAGCCAGTCAAAGCTCCCATGGATTGTGAGACAATTGCGTGCACAGTAAGACTCATTTGCGGAGGCTCGTGTTAGCTACCCATCAGTTTTCACTGCAAGTGAATGAAGAATTCATCCTATGAGGATCCCTGTGGTTCTCTTAAGAGTAAAGGTAAGTAAAATGGCTTACCTGTCTTGCCACAGATACAAGGAATGACAGAAATCAACTGTTTTTCAAAATCTAATGTTGCAGGTCACCAGATCTCTGGTCCAAACCATACCAGGCTGGAGGGTTTTCAAAGGAACCATGTCATTTGGAAAAAGTGAACATTAATGGAGCAGCAGACTGCTATAAGAAAGTGCTTTTTCCCTCAAGTTTTTCGGCCTCAGGTTCTGCTCCCTCAAACTTAAACAGGCCAGCTTAGCAGCACAACTGGGTAGGAATAATACTGGGAATATATCTACCCAGGAGTCTTTCAGATTTTTTCCCTCAATGAGCTCCTGCTTATTGCTGAGTTTTATTAATATAACTCAGAGTGATGGGAAGTTATCAAAAAACATCAAAAGCATCACAGAGTTCTTGTCACTTCCAGTCTTGTGCTTATGGAAAAGTGAGAGACAAGATGCGGCTGAAAAGCCCAACTGAGCAGGAGCCCCAGGAGAAGAGCCATTCCCCTCAGGTTGGGCACGTGTGGAGGTGCTCTCTGTATACCATCAAAGAGTCAACACAAAAATGGTCATACACCAAAAGGCTTGAGTTCTTCATCTTCTATACGGAAAGGGTCTGGAACACTGTAGCAAAGAGGAAGCTGATGGTTGCTTCTCCCAACTAGTAACTGCTAACTACTAATGCTGTGCTGCAGAGATTTCTGTTTAGGAACCCGTAGCAAGGGAGAATTACACCTGTGAGTCGTTTCAGCGGCTGCTGGTTTAGCATGTCTAGGATGGCCAGCCCCTCAGTTGCTACTCACCTGTCTCAGGTGATTTTGCAATACAACTCTGAAGCCCTCTTCTCCCCACCCAGCTCCCCCTTTCTCTAAGGCAGCTTGGCACCACTGCCTGCTTGGTGCTGTTGGAGTCTAAGTTTCCTTCGTAATTCATTGGGATTTAGTTAATAATACCTTGGTACTTATGCAGCACTTGAATATTCGAAGCGCTTTACAAATATTCTCTAATTCACTCTGAAGTGTTTCCTGGCACCATCATAGAGAGTAGAGATGGAAAATGCTTAGAGACAGAAAAATGCTCTACCCATGACAATTTCCAAAATACTTGAAGACAGGGACATCAATCACTTTCTTTGGAGACTATTGGAAAAAATGATCACAAACACCTATTAGCACCCTCCCTTCTTCTACTCCCTACCCCCACTCTCCAAAAAACTCACAGGATTTCACAAGATGTCAACTAATTAGATATTGGCATGTGTCTGGACCAGCCTCTGTAATTTCTCTTCTTCCTTCTGGCTGATAGAGTGTCTTCTGTGCTGTAATTTGACTAACTGATAGTGTTCTGTCTGATTATAAAGCATTAAAGGGAAGGATTAGAGGAAAGAGGACAGTGAGCAAAGCAAAGATGAGATATCTCTTGAAAAACTGCCTAGAGGACTGGTGAGAACAGTGAAAATCCATTGAGTGAAATTACATATTCTAGGTGATAACCAGGACTGATAAAGCTATTTTTTCAAAGGCAAAAAAGAAAGTTAAAAGCATCCATCTTGGAGAAATGGGATTTAGGGTGTGTTCCTCATGCAGACAGGGTGAGGCACTGACAAAGCAATCCTAAAGTGTTGATGCACTTCACCTTGAGCAATCTCAATAAGTATTTCTCTGCAATTAGCTTTCTAAATGAATGCACTGAATTGTTGGTTAAATTGCGTTGGATTGCAGTTAGGTAAGATCCATTTTAAAGTCACTAGCCTAGAAACCAGTCACCTCTCTACATTCATAACTTAGTTTTCACAGGATGGGGTGAACAGATTTAAAATCCACCGCTGCCAACAGAGAGGTCTTGCTTCCTTTTCAGTCTGCCCTGCTGCCTTCTCCTGCATGCATACTCCTCTGGCTGAGGTTTCAGAAATGGATTTGGTTTGCTAACCCAGCACAAAACAAAGCATTTTGTTTGGTTCATTGGTTGGGATGGATTTTATTGTAGGAAGGGAGCAGGACAGAGCAGTTAATCATCTCCTTTTTGGTGGTTGCAAGCCATTCCATCAAAACAACTGTCTGCAAGACCACAGCCTAATGTATGGGATGGAGCCTTGAAGCCGTGAGATGCAGTTGTCACTGAGATGATGTCCAGAGTGTTTATATGGCTGGTGCTGACCAGGAGCCATGAGAGCTGCAACTTCCAATCCCTCACCAAAAGGGAAAAGTGTATCTGTTGAGTGGGTAAACTGATGGTATTTCCTGGGGTTACCTCACAACAGCTCAACTCTGTGACTGAGTTCCATGCCAAAGTTCATTAGAAACCCTGTTTAAACTTGTCAAATGAAATAAAACCCTGAGGTCATGCTGGATGACAAGGTTAAGTTGATGCTGTGTTTCAGCATGGGCCCACGCCTGTCTTGCACTTGCACCGGCTCCACACAGCTTGAAGGCTCCAGGTTTTGAGGAGCTTTGGGGCATGTTAAAGGGGAAAGCCCAGGCCCCTGCTGCCCATTAGTATGGGCTTTGCCTTTCATGCAGCATGAAGGGGATGGGCTTGGTGTGCTCAGCTGGGTCTGTATTCACCCCACCTGCCCTGAAAGGAACGTCACACATGGGCACGGGGCAGGCAGGTCAGCCCAGGGCCTTCCTGGTGAGGAGCTCAGGACAGCCTACATCTTGTGGCACCCTGTGCTGGTTTTGGCTGGGATAGAATTAGATTTTTAATAGTGGCTAGAATAGGGCTAAGTTTTGGATTGTAGTGAAAACTGTTGATAGTACAGGGACATTTTAGCTATTGCTGAGCAACACTTGCTCATAGCCAAGGCCTTTTCTGCTCCTCACCCCACCCCACCAGTGAGCAGGCTGGGGGACACAAGAAGCTGGGAGGGGGCACAGCTGGGACAGCTGGCCCCAACTGACCAAAGGGACATCCCATACCATGTAGTGTCATGCTCAGTATATAAAGCTGCAGGAAGAAGAAGGAAGGGGGGGATGTTCGGGTGATGGCATTTGTCTTCCCCAGTAACTGTTATGCGTGACGGAGCCCGGCTTTCCTGGGGATGGCTGAACACCTGCCTGCCGGTGGCAACTGGTGAATGAATTCCTTGCTTTGCTTTCCTTGCATCTGTGGCTTTTGCTTTACCTATTAAACTGTCTTTGTTTCAACCCACAAGCTTCCTCACTTTTACCCCTCTGATCCTCTCCCCCATCCCAACATGGGGACAGGGAGTGAGTGGCTGGCTGGTGCTTAGTTGCCGGCTGGGGTTAAACCATGACAGACCAGAATGAAAACTGGGCCAAGGAGCACCATGGGTAGCTCAGACTAAATCAAAGAGGAGACCAAGGAGGTAAGTGGTAAATATGGAACATCTTTAAATGATTAAACTCTTACATGCTATTAATGGGTTAATCTAGGAGACATGGCAAGGACAGATGACTAAAACTAATGTATTAGCAGTAGTTTTCAGTACCTACTGAGAGAGGGATGTTCTTGCTTAACCAAGCATGGCTGGATAGCTGAACTTACCTTTCATTTCCAATCCCTGCTCTTCGGAAGGTGTGAGCCTCTAATCCTGAGCTGCAGGGAATGTAGCGTATGCTGTCTCTGAACTGCAATTAGGGGAATTCATATGTTTTATAGCGTACTGCTGCTGAAGCCAGGAGCAAAATAAATGACTGAATGAATAAAGTCTCTTTACGTCAATGGAGACCAAATTATCTAACAAATTAACAATAAATACCTTGCTAAATTAAATCTTGTTTTCTTCAAATAGCCACAAGGAGTGTGAACATTCAGCAGCAAGCTGAGTGCATAAAAACAAAGACATCTTACTCAAATGCCAAATATTACAAACAGGGTATTGTTTAACATCCTGATACTTAGATAAGAGTTTATGAATGTTATTCAGACTTTACATAAGCATTCCTTTTTTTCTTTAAAGGAAATCAAAGGCAGGACTCAAGGTAAAACAATGTTTGAAATCAAAAATATTCTATTATTAAAGTAGGATTTTATAATGAAAGCTGATTTTTATCTTTCTCTATAAATACCTGCTTCCTCTTAGTGACATACAACCTACTCCTCACAATATTACACTGCCCATAGATATTTTCTCTCCTTCCCTATATGTACACGCATACATGTATATTTGGATGCACGCATTCCTGATCTGACATAAAGACACTCTCACACACCATTTCCACATATTCTCAAGGGCTTTTTCAACTAATGGAGCACTGTAGCATCCTTAGGCTGAGATTAAATATTCAACACCTGACAGAGGTTATGCAATCCTTTCTTATATGTAATTAAACTACTCTGGTTTACATGGATTAAAAAATACATAAACACTTCACTCATTTTGGTTAAACCTTCACTTATGTAGGTTAAACCTACAAGGGAAGCTACTCCTTGCAAATACCCTGTACAAACTTTCTTGTGATGACAGGAAGCGTCGTCTTCCTTTCCTCTGGAATAACTAACATGAAGAGACTGACACAAAATTTAGGAGTCTTTTGTGCTTTTTTTTTCTTATTATGGAAGCAATAGTCTCTGAAGCAAGTTGTAAACAGCAATCCGACTGATTTACTGTATCCTTTGTCCCTTCATCTGCTTTTCCCCAATATGCCCTAGCCCTAACTCCCTGGCCCATGATGCTCATTTGCTGCCAGAGGCAGCACTACTGTATCTCTCCATGTGCAGGCTGCTCCCAGGCTGTTGCCAAACTGGCTGTATTGCAGCTGAATTTTCCCAGACCTTCTCTCAGTGGGAACATTAATATAAGCCCCTTTCCAGAAACACCAGCTTTCACATGTTTTGTCATAAAACTTCTCTTATTTATTCAGGTCTTGCTGAAAACAGCCCGTAGGTTCACTGGTTTTTGGGTGGGTGTGAGACACCTGGAGACACAAGCGGGTAGGCAGAGCAATCATGAATTTCTTATACCTTCAGAAAGCCAACCTAGAAAAGAGAAGGGATATAAAAATTATGTTCAGGACAAGATACAGTTATTAACTGAGGGCATGGGAATAGCGGTCCCACTGTGGATGGGCAATTCTGTACTTGTACGAACGCTTTTCTTGTTCCAGCCACTGCTAGAAATATGGGTTAGCTGATTCTATGGTCATCTCCATCTCTTACACAACATAAAGAGAAAAAAACCCAAAACAATCACCAAACTCAAGAAAGGAAAAAGTAAATAATTCTCTGAGCAGCAGAACTGGTGCATTCTGGTTTTCTCTATGTTGCAAGGGGATGAGAGCTGGTTTTCCCATTCTTAGCTCTCATCCTCCCCATCCCTCTGTGCAGCAGACCATGCTCCCACTTACACTGACCTCTGATGGTCTCGGGGCTGTCCTGTCGTGCCTCAGCCAGCTACCCCTCAGGCACTTGCTGTTTGCCAGGGGACAGCTTCTTCTGGGGACTGATAGGAGGCTGAGAAATCAATACCTTTCCTTTCAAGACGGCGCTCAGCTGGGACCCCTTTCTAACCAGCTGGTGCTTTCTCTGGTGTCTGATATATTTAAGACCTTGATCAGTCTGTTATATCTGATTGAAATTGGCTGGTAAGTTAAAAAATTATTAGACAGTGAAGAAATGGAGAGGTGAACACAGAGGTGGATAGGCAAGACAAAAATACCTCTCCTCTCAAATCTACACCTAATGAAAGTTTAATTAAAGTTTCTCATGAAAGTCACCTGGATGAGAATCCTGATTTATGTTCCCATGACTTAATCATGTCATCATCTGACTTTCTGCCTGAAAAATCTAACTATTATTCTAAGCATATAGACACCCCACCAAATTGCTCACCTAAGAATGAAAAGTCCTCAGGTGCTGGTTCGCCAAGCTCAGAGTAATATTTTAGCAATAAATATACCATGGATTTTATTTCCTCCCCTGTGTTGCTTTGTGTCCTGTTAATAAGCTGTATGAGTGAAAACACTGTTTTTTATAGACACAGACAGCAGAAAACGATGTAATTCAGAGAGAGGTCCTGAATTCAGTTAGTGGAAGCTGCTTCACTCTTTTTTCCTTATCCTTTCAGCTTTTGCTCTTTAACTGTCTTTTAAAAATCAGGTTAGCACTTGCTTAAGAGCCTTAGTGACTTTGCACAGTGCAAGAACAGTAAGGGGAGTGGTGGGGAGGGTGAGGGAGGGAGCAAACCAGTGCAAGCTTTTCCTGGGTCTTGGTAAGAAAAGCCTGACTACAAAAGGCTTAATAAGATAACCACTTTAATAAGACAGAATAGGAAGAGGAATATAAATAGTGAGTAAATGTTATGTCCCTTCAGATGCTGGGCAGCATGTTCATGCAGCATTGGAGGCAGCCCAGACTGATATTCCCTCAGTGCGCTGCACAGAGCAGAGCCCGTCTGTGGAGAGAAGGTCACCCTTGTTGGCCATTCTAGCTATTGTATTAATATAGGAATTGTACTGTATACAGAACAACTCTGTTCCTAAAGGATGGTCACACGAGAACTTACTGCTACCTTTTTAGACAAAGTCAGGGCCAGGCAGGTACGTGATCACTGGTACCAGGTGGGAGCTGCCTGCAGGCGCCCCTGGTACAATGAGCTGGCTGAGCTCATCTTGCAGCCAAGGGACATGGGACATGGGCAGCACAACAGGGCCTGGAGGCCACACTGGATGTGCTGCCCTGCACAGGACTGGCCTGTACCTGCTCCGGTTAACTGTGATGTGGCTTACTCCCTCCACAATGAGCAGTGCTCTCCTGGTCAAGATTGACACGTACCACCCCTTGATCCATGTAGAGTTTACCTTTCCCAAAGCTGTAAATTGCAGATTATACTAATAACACAGAAACTTCTCAAACCCTAAGTATGGGCTCTAACAGAGCAGACGTGGCCTGTCCAGGATCACTGACTCCTCGAATGCAGTGTCTTCAGCAAGACTCCCAGTACAGATGTGTGCCTTTTAAGACTTTTCGCTACATCTCCCATTTAAAAATAAACTGGTTCATATAAAATATGTATGAATCATTAAAAAATGTCAACAGAGAGTTACATTAAAGGGTAATGTAATACTCTGTAGTAACTGGAAATAAATCCCTTCGCATGGAAAACTGCTGTACTGCAGAACAGCAATAACAAGCAAACCAAAGGAAACAAGATTCTTGAATCTTCTGGCTGTATCTCCAAACCTAATTAGTATAGCCTCCAACTACATCAGAGTACTTCATTAATGAACCTCTGAATCATCTGTACTCCTCTGTGACTGATAACCGTGACTCAGTATTACCAGCTACAAGGATTAAGTGGTTTGGTAGTAAAAGCATCAACTTGCCCGCTGTCTCCAAGTTCTGCCATGAACTTGCATGGGTGGGCTGTCATCTCTCCACCTCAGTTCTTCATTGAAAGGCAATGCTTCTCAACACCATGACATTTATGTTACTCATAGTATGGATCATGCATTGCAATAAGCCATGAGCCCAGCAGCATCTTCTAGGTAGTCCTGGAAGTGCCTGAGAATGCAAAGAAGTTGTTTACAGCTGGGGGTCCTCAAATACAGAATGACCTAACTTTCCAGATGTTTCACAAGGAGGAAGTTTTGGAAATGTCTAAGTTGTAGCAGTTGTGAAAGAAGGAGCTTGGTTTTAAGGAAATGATAATTAAGAGTTCATAGGAGGAGAATGGGTAAAGGAAAGGGGAAGAAATAGTGAGCAGAGCTAAGTTTAAATGAACAGAGAAAAGACTGGGGTAACTCAGGGAAAGAAAATTAAATTACTATCAGATTACGTGGAGGGAGATTAATGAGAAAAGTGAACACAGAAACCCTAGCAGGGAAACCAGAGAAATCTGTTTAATAAACGGAGGAAAGAACTACCTCAGATGATAGTCAATTAAAATAGAACTGCTCTTGTAAAATTCTAGGTAAAGTTAATATCCACAGATGCCATCATATTCAAATTGATCCTGGTGACAAAGATACATATTTGCTGCTTCTTTTCTTGCAGAGACACATCAATAATGCATATCTTAATTACATTCAACTACAGAACCTATGTATTACAGTGGTGCCACTTTGGTGATGAATAGAGACATCTACCAATTTGTCATCTTGCAAAGTACAGTACTGGGAAAAGCGTAGCTTGCCTATGTAAAGCTATAAGGGCCCACTCTGTAAAAGAAGAACTGGAAAATATCTATTTAAAAATACATTATATTCAATAATAATAAGTCACTAACATGAATACTAGGCTGAATTCTGGCCTCCTTAATATAGCTGAGAGATATTGTTAGACATACTTTAAGTACAAACAAACCAAAAAGTGACAACAAAACAGAAGAACGGTGAGGCTTCTGTAACACAAAAAATTGTAGAATAAAAGATCTGTTAACCTGAAAATCAGAAAAAAATAATGAAAATATAATATTTCAGGAAAAAGCTATTATAGTTTAATGAATTTAGATACTCTAGGTAGGTTTATCTGATTTTTTCTAATGTTCTTGTACATCTATCAAACAAAGAAAAGCTGAAGCTGTCTTTATATCACCTGTTTTCAAGTAACATAAAAAATTCTGAACAGGTTTTGTTGCATGTTGGCGTATATACCACTTGCTGTGCTCTGCTGCTAACATACTTTTCACAGTACAAGGATGGTAAGATTGCCTTCCTGAGAACCTGTCAGTCAAAATCCTGTTTACTCTAGCATGTCATAAAATCCATGTTTAACAAACTTTTATGTCAGTTTTATGTTTTGACTGTAGCTGGATGTGACATCAGTTCCCTATATAACAAGTTTTGACTGCCAGATATTATAAACTTGTTATAATAACTTACTTGTTGTATAAACTTTTTATATATAAATATATATATAAGTTATATAAACTTACTTGTTTTGAAACAAAATTTGGGTAGCAATGTTGGCTTTTAATTTCTTCTGATTGTAAAGTCAAAGGTTAAAACTACTTCAACCACAAGTACTCTAACTGGAGAGCCGTAACTGATTGCTGGTTGACATCTGAAACTACCCTCCATGGCAGGAACTGAAGTTGCTTATTCCTGTTCTTTTCCTCTTTTTTTGCTTGACTGTAGAGGAATTGTAGAGGAATGAAGGCAGGCTAAATAACATTGATAATATACAGCTGTGGGCTGGCTTCAGGGGCAGCGGGTTGGCTGATGTGGATAATTTGCAGCTGTGGCTGGTTCCTGCTAAGTAGTTAAATAGCTCTAAGGGGTATGAAAGAGGAGTACTGGATGAGGGAAGGCTCTGGATGCAGCAGAGGCAAGAAGCAGGGTGGACTGGCCTGAAGAAACACCACAAACAGCAGATGATCTTTAGAAACATTGTGGGGGATTGGTGGCCATGTCAGGGCAAGGCATGGGAACTACTTATTGAAGTTAACCTGGTATGGGTTGGTAAAAGCCTTGTTGCAGTCAGCTAGTTTTGATAGTGCTGTGATACTTGACTGTAGACAAAGACATGCTTTTCCTCAGGGAAAACAGAGCATTTTCTCTTGGTAATTGATCTGTAAGTATGGAACAAAAAGCATTCAGAGATGTTGACATAGTATCAAACTTCAAAATACTCAAGTGCTACTAGATTTTACTTGTGGGGAGAAAAACATTTATTTAAAGGTGAAATACTGAAGGTGGACTATATGGATTATGTCTATGACATCTTGCAGGAAAATTTCCAAGAGCATATTCAGGACGTGAAGATACGCAGCCTGTGTTGGCTTTGAGACTGTCTTATGGGGAGGCAGGAGTATTGAAAAGCGGCTGCTTCTGTACAGTTGGGTATCTGGTCTCTGGCCCTCCCTCAAGGCCTCTCAACAACCTCGTATCATGAAGCTCACCACACCTACAGGTTATTTCCATGCCTTTTTGAGGCCTGATGTTGTAGCTCAGGGCCCATACCTGCATGTACAGCACTCCTTTTGGTAGGTCCGAAGTGCAAGATGCAGTTTTTTCACTTTTGAGTCTTAGTGATGCTAATCAGAGGTGTAACTGCCAGTAGGGACTCCTTGCCTTCCCTACTGCACAGAAATTTCTGATGCTGGACCACCCACATCTCTACAGTAGCCAGAGCCTCACTCATGACGGACACTGTCAAATGTGTCAGAAACATTTTTTTTTTTAGGAGCAGGATGTATGACACAGAATGGCCTGCCAGTCAGCATGTGATACTTTCAGGCCCCCTCCTTCTGCCATGCACTAGCTCCTCGGCAGCTCCCATTATACCCAGATCTCTGCCAGACCCCTCTAATCCCATAGACCAGCTTCCGTATGTGCCTCAAGCCCTGCAAAGTCCAAGCTGTAGAAGGCAACTAGGCCACTCTTCACGTGGAGAAAATTCCATGGGGTTAGGTGCTATGTATGGGGTCAGAGGCGCCCCGTGGCAGAATGGCAGCACAAAGCAGGCCACCTACTTCACTGACTGCCAAAGGTTTTCCCACTCCCCTTCCAAGATGTCTTCAAAGCCCTCCTCACAGCGGAGTGAAACCTTTCCAGGAGTTGTGCAGTCATGCATGGCCCTGTCAGAGCTAGTAGTGGCATGCATCTGTGCAAGGAAATTCTCCTATCAATGGGGTGTTCAGATGCTTCTGTGTCTGTAAGTGCTTAGAGCCTGTGCCAAACTCAAGTTCCTCTTAGCCACATGCAAGCTGCTGCATCTAGGAGACTTTTGTGTGCAAAGAGATGGTTGAAGGAACTACTGAATGTTAGCTCTCAACAGTTTTTTGGGGTACATAGCTTCCTGGCCTCTGCACCATAGTGTTTTCCCACCTTTGTTGCTGTGTTTCTGAGAGATCTCTAGGTTATCACCCAAAGTGGTGTGGAAGCACTGCAGAAAACTGAGCCAGATTTACTCCCTGCACCACTTCTGCTGTTGAGATGTCCCAGATCAGTAGAAGAAGTGGAAGGAACTGCAGGAGACATTATAAATCCTAGGCTCAGTTTCTTGGCTGTAAGGCCAAGACCTTTGACATCAGCTTTAGATGGAGATGCCATAAACCTAGTGGAGCAAACACTGAAAGTCTATCTGAAGTTATCCATGTAAAGGAAACTTCCAGGGCTGAGGGGATCTTAAGGAAGCTGTTTTATGTCAGGTCTGTTAGTCTCTTTGCCAGGGATCTGGCTATCTAGTATTTAGTTTTACTTTACCTCACTCCTCACATAAAACTGTCTTACAGTCATGTTTCTTCTCTTTTAATTCCCAGACTGCAAGGACTACTGGTCAGACACAAACAAGGCTTTGTCCTCTGTCAGAGTGCTGTAACATCTTATTTCACACTTCTGCTCTCATCTTTCTTTGAAAGCCCATTCATGTTGGCTTTTGGTTTTGCTGAACTTCCTCAGTCTCTCCTTTCTACAAGTCTGAGCTCAGAACACTTCAAGCATTTATCTTCATGTGAGATTGCACCGGAGTGATGTGAGGTGTTATCTCTGAATAATTTTTCACTTTAAGTAATCCATCATATGAAGTCAGACAGGAAAAGCATTACAAGTTTTGTGTAGCAGAAATAAAGTTCTGCAGTAGCAGTGGAACAAGTTAAAAAGATTGTATAGCAAGTCTTGTCATTTTTTTTTCATCTTTAACCTTGAATATAAACAGTGGATTGACCCCTCTCTCCATATTGAGCTACCTGTCAGTGAAGCGAGAGTGGTGATTTTTGTGAATGGAAAGGAAGATGCAGGTAACTAAAATCTTCTGTTGCTTTTTCCTGTCAATAGTATTCTAGACAGAATATGAATTCACCAAGGCCAGAATTTTTGGTCAGTGAGACATGGTAGTGTATATGTGGAAGTGCAAAGGATTTCTGTGGGAGAGTGACTGACCAGCTCACACTATTTCATGTGGAGTGGAAGTCCGCTAGAATTGACACATGCTAGAATGAATGGGAGTCTTCTGTCCTGTGTGACCCTCTCCTGGGATCTCAAGTACAATTAGGACAAGAAGTGCAGTTCACAGGCAGGCAGCACAATCATTCACTGTTCAAGTCAGGAGGACAAAAAATGTGTTTTATAAAGATTGTTTCATTTTCTGCAGCTTTCGTGGTGCAGAATCTCTCATTATTTGCTCTGTCATTCAAGTTAAGACAAATATTTTAATCGAAATATTACTGTCAATGGAGTTTAAGCATAAACCCAAGGAAGGTTAAAAACCATCTCCTGACACAAATGCTTTCATATTAAAAATAAATCTTACTTGTAGAAATAAAAGCTATGTGAAAAATACAATTTGAAGCAAGTGTGAACATCTTGAACAAGTGCCACGATTACCAACATCCTTCAGATTAAAAAAGATAAATTCCACTGCTCTCCACAGCAATTCATGAAGATACTGAAGATACTGTTGCCACTATCCACTAGGCAATGACCCAGGGAATCATTGTCAGATTGGAAGGCTGAACACAGAGAAGTAGGTTTGGGATAGGAAGGAGTCCTAAGGAGACATGTTAGTTACCTAATACACTACAAGAAAATCTAAGCAGAGGACACAGTGGGTGGCTGGCCCAGCAGAGGCTTGCTGTCTTTGTCGCCTGCCATAGTCAATGGAGAGAGGAAGAGAGTCCTGCCAGGCCAGCTGAGAACAGGAACCTACCATCATGTATTCTGCATTGCCCTTACTTCTGCCACCTTAAGTAGAGCTACACAAAAAACCTCCAAAAGAGGGAGAAAAGACAAAGAAAGAAATAAAATAGGAAAATGGATGGAGAACAACAGAGTGGGAGTATGAGAGCAGAAGGACACTCAAATGAGGAGAAGAATCACAGTTATGCAGAAACTTAGCATGGGTTCTCTCAACAGGAGAGAGCAGAATTAATGCTTTATCTTGCAAGAGATAAGGACCCTGCTGAGGATCTTGGAACTCATGTCAATTTAGAGCAGAACTGAACGAATGTAGCAAGCTGAATAATTGTGAGAAAGAAATGTTTAGTTAGAGAGACTAGAGGAACAGAAGGATACTGTAACCTTGGAAAAGCAAAAAAAAACCCCAAAATGACATGAAATTTTGCTGATTGAGATTTAAAGAAAAGGATGGATTTTGAAGGATGTTAGAAAAGTAAAGCTGCCCACGAGAAGCATAAAACAGGTCAGAGAACTGCACAGCTGGAAATCTGAATTACTGGAAGTATATCTGAAATGTCAATGACAATAACATAAAAGAAGGATAGGAAGAAAGAAAATTCAATTTTAGTAGTCTTAATATGAGGAAATACAGGCCTAAACAATACCCCATCTCTCTGTCCAGAGAACCATGGAACATGACACACACTGTGCCTAATTTCAGCTTTTAACTTGCACTTAAAATTTAGGCAGATAAGGCCTTCTCCTGAAGGCTTTCAAAAGTATATTCTTCACTCCATTAGCTATGCAGGACACTCATCCAATTTACAAGAATTGATGAACTAGGGACAGAAAATTGAGGCACAATTCTGGTTTCTGAGTTACTTAGCCTAGATCTGCCCCTCCAAAATATTTTGGGCAGAGGAGTAGACATTGGTTTAAGAAGCTAGAAGTATACAACAGAGTTTTTACAGAGAATATGGAGCCAAAGAGGTCTCTCAGGCAGTGGAATCCCAGAAAAATAGGAAAAAAAATATATGCAAGCAATATGTTGACTGAGGAATGGAAAGACTGCAGATCAGGGAGGATAGGATATTGAAGAGTGGTGAGCCAGGGAGAAGCTGATTAAAACAGCTAGTGACAATAGCAGAAGTGATGCTGTTGTACCTCAGTGACTCATAAAGATGACAATTCCTTTAAAAACAAGTCAAAATCGGACTACAGTAGAGCTTAGCAGAAGTTCTCATGTTTTGCTGTGCCCTGGATATGTCAATAAGTCAAGGAACAGTTGTAACTTGGCAATACAACGCTTAAAAACAGGTTTGAGTCACATAAACTCAGATCTGGTTCTGAATTTCACTTGCCCACTTTAAAGGGTATTTCCATTTGGATTTAATTCAGTACCTTTATTACTTTCAGTGGAATTCAGGTGCATATTGAAATCTGGAGTTATTCCTAAGTTTCAATGGCATTTTTATTCAAATTTAATGTTTATTAGAGAAGGGAATTTATAGGATTTATTTGAATTGGAACTCACTTTGTCAATGTAAGCTGTGGCATAGTGAAATTAAATCAGCTTGTATATACATTTGTCAATACTGTGAGGACAAATGGAAGATGATCATGTAGATCTGAGAGTAAGGTTTGGCTGTGGGTCCATAAACAATGCCACCCTTCTGCAAAGCATTAAAGGCAACTTCTGTAAGAGCTGTCCTTCAAACAAACCACAATTTTTTATGCCACAATATATAGTGGTACAACAAAAAAACCTGTTAGATGTCTATGCACCAGAGTTGATCACTGTGGAAATGCAGCTTGGTTAAAATACATTTATAAACTCAGCCAACCATGTTTTCGAAGCAGTCATTCCCTGTTCACTGGTGTTACAGTGAACTGCAAAGCAGCAGTGCATAATCACCTCCTGGTCTGACGTAAAAATGGGATTTTTTATTTTAAATAGAAGTTCTCACATTGCCTTCTCACCAGCAGTGTATTTTAGGCAGTACTGCATATCATCGTGCTCCATACTATGATATGTAATATTAAAATTCGAAGTGAAAGAAGATTGATCCGCATATCTCAGCTATGAAGTATACATTCTGTTATTGATGGTCTGACTCTAAAATCTTGACCTTCATAGGAATATTGGCATAGGAAATTAGATGTGGTAGCTTTGAAACAGAGTTTTACCAGTGGAAGCCTTTTTAGATTCAACCTGAAGAAAATACATGAGCTGAACATATCTTTCAAAAATCCTCCAGTCCATCCTATTTGTGTTCATTTTAAAATCAGCGGGAAGTAGCTACATGACACAAAATTTTTTAATCCAAAATATTTTAGCAAAATATATTTGTTTGGGAAGCGACAACAAAATGAATTATACAGTTCCTTCCCTGTACAACTTAAAAGAAAATACTTAATAACACCATGCGGAACAAATTGTGCTTACATAGTGATTTTCACAGAGAGTCTTAAGGAAAATTACACCTAAAGAATACAAACCCACAAATTTAGTTCATTCAGTGAAAGCCAAGGAGAACAAATAAAGTTTAGGTCTGGATTTATAATCAGAAATTGAATTGACAATACAAACCTCACTGGGCAATATGATCCAGATGTGAGAAATGGTACTCCAGCACAATCCAGCACAAATGTTAGCATATCATTAAAACAGCTGAAAAAAATAGCACAGTTATTACCATAGTGACATTCTGCCACATATGTGAACAAAAGGCAGTGGGTTGTGCTAGGATAAAATAGAACAAAGGATTAAAAGTAATGTAGTGCTTTTCATAACAGATCTTCTGGCTGAAAAATGGAAGGATGAGTGAGAAAATACTAAACTATATGGTAATCTGTGTTAATTAACATGTGTGTTGAGATACTTCTAACCAACTAAAAACTGACTAACAACAGTAATCCAGAAATGAGTAAAGTTTCTGGATCTCTTGGTGCTTATATGTCAGATGATTTTGCAAAGCTGAGTTTTAATCTCAGCAAGCCTCAGAGATAGTGACTTCCAAAATGGATTCATATGGTATTCCATGGTTTTATAGCTAACTTACATACTGGTGTCACATGAATTTAATGTTATGGCTAACTGTTAACTGAGCAGTCTGCCATAAGTAATACATTGTCACCCAGAAAATTCGTAACACTCTCAGTGCTCAGTAATTGAAAAAAAAGTCTTTAATTAAACCTTTTAAGCCTTTGAACACATTTGGGAAGACTTGCATTAGAAGCCAAATACGGTATGCCAAACGCCTCTATCGATACTCCAAACGCATTGTGACTATGACGAAGTATTCTCTTTTCGCTCCCCAGCTCCCCATAGCTGAGCTTTTCTCCGTCAGTGCTTTCTTCACTAGGCTCGGATACATCACCAGATTGCCACAGGGTAAAATATCAGTGCATTATCTGTCGAGAAGCAAGAGCTATTGGTGCACATATTCCTAGACTGTGGCAATGTACAGGAAGCAACTTGCTGCTATCCTTCCTCACAGTGGGCTAAGTTAAATCACATTGCATTGCATTTGTCTTGAGCTGAAGCACATTTGTCGACAGTGACCGTGGCTCAGCCATCAGGCAGTTACAGAGCCTGTGAGTCAGAGCTCGGAGACCAACAATTCCATGCTTGCTTCTGATCTGAGCTGATCGCCTTGTCAACTTCCCAATTAATGTCACAAAGCAGTCAGGACTTCAGCCATTGTATGTGATGCGTTCTATTGCCTAGTCAGAGAAATTATACGTATTAAAGTTGTGGGAACTAATCAGCGAACTAGTCCCTTGCTCTCCAAATCCCAAGAGTTGCTATTAGGGAAAAAAGCCCCACCCAATCCACAAAACTGTAGAAACAGCTACAGAAGGAAAGAAAAGAGCATAAAACTTCTTTTCCTACGAGGCTGAATGAGACTGGAAAGCGGAAGGGACAGGAGTTATGTAGTGTTTTATCATACATTCAGTGCGCAATGCTTTTGCCTTCTTACTGCCTGATAGGTGATGTTACGTGGCTGAGTTAAGGTAGAATGAGATCACATGGAAACTGGGCAACTCTTTTTACTGCCATTTAGCTCTGTTATATTTTCCCTTTGGAAGAGTGGCTTGTGACAAAATCACAGAATATCAATGTTTAAAGAAGAAACAATTGAATTTATTAAATCTGAAGTTATTGTTTGTTCCAATTAAACAGAATGTCAAAAATATAACAGTGGTTGTTTTACTAAAAGAGAAAAGAACGTATAACACATTAAAAGTTACATCAAGATGTCAATAAATCAAAGGAAGTTAAAGACTTGGTGTCTTTATCAGCAGAAAACAAAAGTAATCAATTAATTTTGCCTGCAGTAATACTTACACAAGCATACATTAAGTCAAACGCAAAATGCTGCTGTCTTGGGAGATACAGCTTGTTTCAGATAAAACTGATCTGCTTTGTTGTGCCCAGTGTGTGGTAGTGCACAGGTAATATATGATTCCTTAAGGAATACAGAATATAAATTTATCCATCTTCCCAGGGCTGACACTTCAGCAAATGATGAAATATACATTAATTAATCAATAGTAACTTTTGCAGTTTTTAAATGGGTGAACACTGGGAGGCTTATGATGGCTATGCCGCCTAGATGTTGTGCAAGCATGAATGAATCAATAAGTTGATAGAATCAGCTACAGAGATTTTGTTTAAATTTTTCTCTATTTCAAATGTGAATACTGTTTTTTTTTGGTGAAATTAGAAAGAACTGCAGGTTTCCCTATTGACTTATTATATTACTTTGGCAATCCACCTACAGCTATATACACAAACACAGTATTAAGAAATGTTGCTGACTAATAACAGCCAATTTACTGCACACAGTGAACCAGTCAAAGTCATTCTTTTACCATGGTAATTTATATAATGATAAGAAGATTGATCACAAAAAGAACAGATAGACTTTTTTAAGCATAGCACTGAAAATTAGCACTTTGGGAGAAACCAAAGAATATGTTTGGGTTTTGTGCAGCATCCTTCCTGATTTACTTGTGGAGTTACAAAGCACAGTAATGATGCTTCAGAAATATGTTTCATTCTCTTATTGAAGGGTGCGGGGTTAATTTTTAGAGGAGAGTGCTGGGAGATGAAAGGCTTGGGTATTTGGGGAAATTTCTTCAAATTTCAGAGTCCTAGTGCCATCATTTTCCTTGGTAATCTTTGGAAAGTGCCAACTCTATGAAATTAAACACTGACAAAAGTACCATTCTTAAAAAAAATTCCTTATGTCTGACACTTACAAGGTTGGTTCACCATTAACTGGGGATTAAGAAAACTGAATGGCTTTCTGCTGCATGAATTTTCTTGCAGCTTTCCTTTTTCCTCACACATTTAACAAATGTTACACTAGCAAGATCCGTAAGTTCATTAACACTCCAGTTAACTGCGCCTTCATTATAAATATCAAAAGAAACTTCTGGAAGAGTCTGGCCAACAGTAGCTTAATATAACTTTGCAATTAATGTATTAAGGCACAGAAGTTACATGAGCTTAAACACTTAATTAGATGTTATCAATATTATGAATGCTTAAACTGAAACCTGAGTTGATATCATCTACATTCCTTTCCAGATCAGGCCCTTAATCCTCAGTTCCAAAAAAAAAAAAAAAAGTTGTTATGTCTTAATTAACTCAGAGCAGTGCTACAAGTCTCCAGTTTTTGTAAAATGCTTTGAAAATCTCAGAAGTTTAATGGTAGATTAATAATAACAGTCCTTATTACAATAATTATTAACTGTTTACTGTTGTAATCAGGGTGCTGAATGCCCTGCTCATTTCAAAGAGGCCAGAAAAAGTTCAATTTGTTGCATAATCAGCTATCTGCTCTTCAGTACACAAGCTAAATATAGTAGAAGATGTCAGTTACTAAATATGTAAGACTTGACGAAACAGCTCCTCTCTAACCTCAATGCTTCCAAACAAGTGCTATCAAATTCTCCAGAATTTTAGCTTTATTTAAATATCAGTACGGAAATAAACAGGCTCCAGCCTGTGTGGTTTAGATGAAAACCCTCTGAACAGGAAGCAGGGATGACCAGAGCAACGCTGTCTTCCTCAAGGTTATGGGCACACAGCTGCCAGTGCTTCTGCTGCTGCTTGCACCTTTCCCAAGTGTTATGGCTGGATGAGGTCCTTAGCACTTTAATCTGACCTAGATACCTATTTTAGAATAAGATGAACTGGTACCCCTGGGATTGCTGTGGGCAGTGGTAATGCTGGAATCCCAGGGGACAACTGAGCAACAGACAAAACTTGGGTCAGTCATCTTCCATAAGCTTGAAGAGGCTTTGAAGAAGAGTCACAGTGACAGTCTGGAACTATTTACAGAAGCAGAAGATACAAAATAGGATGAGAAGAGAAAGACAAGCTGTGACTTCTTTCTGAACGATAAATAGTTTAGCGTTTCCAAAATCAAAGGTGGGAGAAACAGAAAGACAACGCTCCATCTGGCTTGAAGCAGTTGGAAGAGCTGATGGTAAAGAAGGACTTTGTCTTATTTATCAGACTCTTGAAGAATGCAAGTGAAGTGTTTCTCCAGCAGGGAGAGAAGCCAACAGCTTCATATGAAACCACGTGTAACACATTGAGAAAGGGAGACCTGATATTCCCTCATAGTCATGAAGGATTTTGTTTTGGATCAGTTTTCTGCAAAGTGATATAAATGAGAAATTCTTGGACTGAATTAGAAGGTAATCACAGCCTTAATTTTTAAAGAGGATTTTAAATAAAATATTGGCCGTGTTATGATTAAAGATGGCTTACAGATCCTTCTTCCTTTAGATTGTAATGACCTTGGACATAGCTTTTAGACTTGGTTAGTCCTCAGAGTTGCAGGTGTGACTCGACTTTTAACCTTCTGTTTATTGATTGCATAAGTTTGAATTCACCTACTTTGAATTCGGATTCAGGATAGTATCCTTGCTGCTTTTGAAGAATGACATTAAATTGTCAGATGACACCTGCAAATGAAGGGGAAGATTTTAGGAATTGCTTATGTTTCTTTATCTTTCATCTGATAATGAGGAGGGTAATAATGAATAAATTCAATCGGGATGGGATTAATTTAATCTAACTTCAAACACTTAGAAGCTAGATATGTGTAGAAGGGTCACCAGTGGTAAAGGGTCTGATACTGCATTTTCTCCTGGATTTAGTTCAAGACTTCTATGTTATCAGCATATCCCAAGAGGCCAGAAACAAGGACTAGGATGTTCCTAGACCTTAAGGCAACAACACTACAAAGAGCTGTTACCTGAGGTAAAACTTAACTGCAAAGAAAGAAAGCCTGTGAAGAAAGGTAGGTATGATTAACTGCAGTAATGATGATGTAATGGACAATTATCAGGCTCAAATAAGGAAAAAATATCAGGAAGGATGCAGTGTTCCTGCTAATCATGTCTTAAGATTTTTATATAGTGATATCTCCAATAGGAGATGAGTATAAGAAATCATAGGCATAGCTGACAGTCCCTCCTACAGTTCAATTTGCCTGACACATTCCATTAGAAGGCTCTGTTTCCAGTTATTTAAAATATTGCCAAAGATTAACCAAAGTTCTGGGATAATTTTTTTCTCAGGCTGGGAATTTGTAGTTTCTTACAAGATTTTAGGTAAAAATGAGACTGGGGATGAGCTCTTTGTCTTTCTGCTATTAAAAGCATTTTTGTGAAGAGCACTAATGCTCCCACGCTATAAAGAAGAACATTCAAGTTTATTGGCAGGGTGTATGTTTTCCCTCCCATAAGTATCTTCACAAATTTAAACAATTTAGAGAATTACCAGACATGCTCAGTTTGGCAGTAGAGCCAACAGAGTTTGATCAACACAGTAGCTGAAGATGTTATCTGGGATAAGCACTGGTTAGATGGAACTGCAGGACTCTCTGCACCCCCCCAAAATGAGCATGGTTGCTTCACTTTAGAAACAGTTAGGTGCTCGATTGAGATCCCAAAACAAGCACTGTTATGCTATTATGAAAAGTACTTCCTGGCTAGCACTCCAAACTCTTTCCAGTAGCCTCTCACATTAACTCATAAAACTGGCCCTAATACCTGCATGTCATGGGCTGCAAAACAGTAACTTTGAAATACTAGAATCTGGTTGTCTCAGGCTGGGCACCAAACTTAGTAGGCACTTATACCACTTTTTTTTCCCTTGATATCTGTGCCTAAACAATGAAGGCCAGGTTGTCTTCCAGCTCCCGGAGGCAGGTCCCTGTCCCAGCCACATCTGGACTGCACATTAAGAGCTCTGGCTTAACACAAAAAAGCAGTATGTCTATCTTGTTTGCACATACACATAACCAGGGCACCCTCTGGATCAGCACAGGGCAGTAGCAGGCAACGATAATCATCCTGTTGATGTGGTTACCCGCACATGGCTTTGCAAAACCTGGCTCAGCACAAAGGAGCAAAATTAGCAAAATCTAAAAACTTCCAACATTCAGCTGACCAAAGGTGCAGCTGTACTCATTACTTGATGGAAAGACTTCAGCCATTTGCCAGGAGTTACTGGTAGAAGGTTGTACTGTTAGTACTAGACCATTGTCTACTGAGGTGCAAAGGGAAAGAAAGGAAAAAAAGAAAAGAAACAAGGAAAAGGAGGGTTTAACTAATAACTGTGATGCCTAAATAAAGTGGTCAGGAGATCGATATTTTTTCCAGACACATGAATTTTACAAAACAAGTAAGTTAGCAAACTCATATATTACTTTTATCACAGGTTTTAGCTTTTCATTGTGAGATGCTTTTTGGAAACTCCAGATTCTACATGCTATGAATTTTTCATTGTAGGGACCATTCTCATACTGAAATCAGGCTGCACTGCTCTGCAATAAATTCTTCTGGCACCTTTATATTCCTGAACCATGACCTGCACTTGAGAGTGACTGAACTTTGGCTGCCTGATAACCTCAACACATGTAAAAAAAGAGACAAGTGGAAATTTTACGGAGCTACTTATAAGCTTATCTCCCCCACAAGGCCTCACTTACCTGATCAGTCGGTAGCAGAAGTCAATCTAAACCTGCCAGTGACACTATTTTTATAGAAAAGTGTGCACTAATACATCTGTAAGCAAAGAGAAAGTAATGTCCAACTCCAGTATGTGTTAGCAAAAAGAAATCCGAACTAGAAAACGATCTGTGGCAGTTTGCTTTTTACTTGAAATTCTTCTATTTATTTTTCTAAAGCTTTGATCTACCACTAGAAAAACAGAGTAATCTCTCATTCTCTCTCGTCCAAGGCAAAGGGTAATCCTGAACATGCCTCAAAACCTGACAGTTTGAAGAAAAGTCAGCCCACTTTTCACTGAGCACAGTGCTTCAAACCCATAGATCTATCACTGTAGCTTAGTGTCCTCCCCTGTTGCTTTGTTCCTTTCCTCACATTTGCTTGACACCTGCTCCTTCCTTTGAACTGTGGTACTCCACTCCACGCTTAAGGCTGGCGTAAAGCTGGAATTTACTCTTCCATGCCTGCTGTTTCTTCCTTTCTCTCTCACTGGACTGCTTTAATAAGCTCTTTACTAACATTTCCTTCTCTATGGCTCTTAGACATGGCACTTTGTGACAGTCTGCAGTTCTCATTTTTCCGGTCCTCTGACTTTCCTCCCTTACTCCACTACCTCTGGCTTTTAGGCTGTGAGTCTCTGCCTCAGCTGCCTGTTACTGCTTTCACCTTCTCACTCACCCGCTCAGCCCTAGTTCATCTCTCACCTACCCATCAAATTTTTTTCTGGACCTTATCTCTATTTGACTGCATGGTATGTTTTCTCTAATCACAAACACATTTCCTTCTCTATCTTTTCCTCTACCTCAAACTCTTGTTTTGCAGCCATCTTTTTCAAATTTGGTGTAAAAATAATAGCCCTAATATTCTTTGTCCATTCTATTTCTTTTACCTCATGTAAACTGAGATAATAGTTCAAAATTTTGAGTACAGCAGGTCCCTCCCTACAGGTATTGCATGGAAGGTGGGCAAACAGCTGATCCATGTGCAGAAAAGAGTTTGGTTCTTCAGCATCCAAATGCCAGATTAGCTAACTTCTCATACAGGAGATCCATTGACCATCCTTAAGGAAATATTAACTCCTGCTGTTGTATTTCAAAACTAAACAAGCCTGAGAAACTAAAAGCAGGCTTCACTAGAAGTTTAGAATAAGCAAATGTAAACTTCTGTGGCACCCTTCTGTTGTTTCACTGGACTGAAGTGTAAGGAAGAAAGAAGACATAAATTGAAGATAAATAATAAATTGCTATAAACAATAAGTATAAATCGCTAATAAATAGATATGTTATGTATTTAAAGATGCAAAAATGAAAATATTTTAGTTGTAGCAATGCAGTAGTATCCCTTAAATCTCCCAGTTCAAGAGAGGGGAAGATTTTTTTTTACTTTTTCTCATGCCTGTTTTACACTAAAGTAACTCAGCCCACTTTATGCTCTGCAGAGTGCCTCACACGACAGAATTCTGCTCTTCCTGGACAGTAAAATAAGCCATAAAAATGATTATGTATCCATAATCCCACAAAGAATAAAAATGGAGAGCAGTAATTTACACTACTGCATTTATAATTTCCTTATTTTACATCACTGCTAGAAGTGAAAGAGGTGAAGATGAAACAGGAACTCTGATCCTGAAAGAACAGAACTGCTATTCTTCATTCAAAATTTTTATGAGATAGAAAGGGAGCAGTCTCAATTGAGTAAGACAGTTTTTACCTGCTGCTTTGCCAAACAGGCTTTTGACAATAGTAATATTTTGTGTTCCCCAAAACAGCACTTTGGCATGCTTCAGTTTCTGAACTTGTTTTTTTTTAACTCCTTTGAATTTAATTAGGATATTCATTAGCTTTGTAAATGCAAAGAACCTTTTAAAAAGGGAACAGTGATTGATTTTTAAAGTGTTATAATCACTCCATCTTGCTGTAAAAACTATTTTCCAGTTAGGTATTTCAAAGAATATTAATATCCTTTTTTAAAAAATGAAAAGTGCTCTGTCCTTATTTTAATACATAACCAGGAAGCTGCCATAATGTCACCAGGTGAAATTCTTCACCCAGGAAAGCCTCTATATAAAGTTTCTATTAACGTCCATGCTTTGTGTGAATCTTGCTGACACAGAACAAATTTTGGGAGTCAAATAATGTTTGTTCTGTACGGAGTCTGGATCCATGTCTGAATGGACTCACATGCAAACCAAAGCTGTATGGCCATACCAGCACATTGCTCCACTAGCATAAACTACCATTTTCTGCACCCAAATAACAGTCTGGAGAGGAGTCTCAGGTGCATGTGTGTGTCATTCAACTGGGCAATGTTGAAAAACTGCAGAAAAAGGGAATCTCAAATTTGATTCTTTTGACAGCAACCCAAAGGAATCAGGTCCAACTGAAGCTCTGCATCATGCAGTCTTGCACCAACCTGAGTTACATCAGAACAGTACTTTGTAGACTGCAGCATCTGTAACTTGAACAGTCAGCTAGCCCCAGGGAGGTAATTCACCACTGAAGGATGTTTCTTCTAAACATTATCAGTTTTAGATAGTATCACAGACATGCCCCTGCTGCAGAGACTGAGCTTATTCCCTAAATGACCAAGAGTTACTCTTCAGATGAGCAGGGAGACAGTTTGCATCTTTTGCTTTCTTAGCAGGGACCAAGAGCAACAGCTCAATCATCAGCTGCATCACCTGTGTGACAAGGCTGACTGACCCCCGAGTATGTTGTCACCACCACAAATTTGGCACCTGAGACCTCTCACAAAGTCAGTGAACGCTGTTCTGCTGTGTGAAATGCCTGTAGCTCTGCCTGGGGCTGGGCAGCTCTGGAGTGAGGACTATTGCTTGCATCTTCTGTGAGGCTGCTCCTCTGCAACCATCAAGTGCTGTCATGCAATGAAAGGGAAGGCAGCAGGACACCTTCAGCCTCTCATTTCTGTGCAGCACATGCTTCACAATGCTCCCTCATCCCTTCTCTGCACCAGCCCAAGTAGTTTACTTCACTGACTCTCACTTCATCTGTCTGTCCTCCTCCTTTACCCCTCAGCTCAGGACCAGCCCTTTTCCAGCTATCCAGATATCACGTATCATCCTGCACATTACGAGGTATTTTCCTCTTGCTTTGTCATTAATAACATTTCCATACATCCCTTCATGTCACTAACTGCTGCTGTTTCTTTGCTTTCCTTACCTCTCTGCCATCTCGGCTTAAGCAGCACACAGGCAGACTTGATTCTATTCCAGCCGCAGCCCACTGAAATCCTGTGTGAGCTATGGGGAGAGGGCAACATTGTGGTGCACACCAGCAAACTGCCGTACCTTTAGAAAAGAAGCATATATTCTGCCCAGCCTGTGGAGATTAAAAATTAGAAAATGATGGAGGGGCAGAGAGTACAATTACCATTCCTCTCATCTTACTGTTGGGTTTAAAGCATATTAATTTGACCACTGGAAAAGTATTTCAATTATCCCATTAATGGCACAGAGAAAGCCAGTCATGAGTCACACCAGTAAATTTTAGGGAAGACAAACAGACTCGTACTGTGTGCACTCAGACCTCTTCTATTGATATAATACTTGGTAATCCCAATGTGCCTGACTCAGTGCTGTGCGTAGAAAGAGCTGTGTGAAGCTCAGGAGCCCACTAGTGCTCAGCGATGCTCCCACAGCTCCTCTAGCCACAGGCTGGCCCCCAGCGAGGAGCCTGGAAGAAGCAGAACACAAGGCAAATGCCCTTCTCCCCATGCTGGGGAGGAGGGGAAGGTGGCACCAGAGAATGTATGGTACTTTGCAAGAGCATTGTTAGCTGCATGGTTTCTGGCCTTGCAAGATGAAGCAAACTTGTAAAGCGGAGAACTGTAGCCCAAATGTTTTTTTCTTCAAGATGAAACAGCGTGCAAATGGGCACGTAACTGCAGTATTTACTGAGCTTTACACTCATCTCTCACATGTCTGCAGAAGGGCTGCACTTCTGTTTTGGGAGCGAGTTTCAGCTCCCTTCAATGGAAAGCACTAAACAGCAAGTGAACCTTCTTTACTCTCCTCCATTTTATCTAACAGACTTAAATAATTCATGTAATAGCTACAAAAAAACCCAGAAAGCCAAAGTGTTTTAAAAATTGCTTCCATTTGTGTACTTCAGGCTTCAGTGAAACGGCTTAAAAAATACAGGCCCATTCAAGCTGAAACAGCACAATTTTGGGGGTTCTTGCACAAAATACTTTTACACTCAGAGTAGTCTGCTCTGAGTGATCCTTTTCTTCCTTGATTTTGTTATTACAAATAGCAAACCTTCCAGCCTCCAAGCTGCATCACCTTGAGAGAATGAATGCTGCTTACAGGATTCAGAGCACTATATATGCCATCAAAATATTACAATGCATTTCAAGTCTGGAGACAACATCATAGAAATATGCCCCAAGAATGCCAGAGGTGATGAAAGGCTGATGAATAGAACATGAGATGGAGAAGCCCTGCTTCTTCTGTTTTGGTTGTTGTTTTTGGTTTGGTTTTTTTTCTCTGGGAAAGCTGATAGCTTTTCTTTTTCCCAAAGAATAAGCTATTTTCATTTATTACAGTTCAGTCCTCCTGTTATGAGTACCCTGCTCCTAATGGCTACAGGATGTGTAAGTGCTTAAAATGGATTCTGGTTGCAAAATTAATTCCTGCTTTCATTCAGATTACAGGAAGTTTTAGCTACGGGTTTTATAAATGACTGATGGAGATACCTTGATTAGTTTACTAAAATCATCAGATTCTCTTCTTACATAATAAAAATAATTTTTTGGAGGTCGTATTTATTTTTTTCACTGTAAACTAGTTCCATACATTAAATAAATTAGCCATTAATAAGACAAATACACTTCCAACACAAGAAATAAAAGGGAGGATAGTATAAAATCTGCCTAATTTAGCAGTTTGCTTGTACATACATTTTAGGTTTCTAACGAAGTAATCCTTCTGACATAAGGGCCAAATTTTCCTGTATAGACACTTAAGATGCATCATTGACTTTGATGGTTTCCAGAGGGAGAGCAATCCTGTCTCTCAAAGCTGAACGGCCTGGATCCTGGATGATGAGAAGCAGGAAGGAGAATCCTGTTATCTGAGATCCTATTATATTGAAACATCTCAGCTTGCAGCTTTAACTAGGTAATCACTTCTATTTAGGAGATTTTTAAAAGAAGCAAGTTAGTAAGGCCTGGAGTTCTTTATGCTTTTGCGCATACTTTCAGTTTGTTGCCTTCAGATGCTGAAGAGTTAAGGCACTCTTTCATCATGCTACACTTTGCAGAAAAGCACTGCATGTCAAGGACTCATCCTTGACATGCTACATTGTGCTTCATGACTTCCATTTATACCAGGCTTGTTGTATTCCATCCCGTGACCTGGGATAATGAGGTATTTGGCTGGTGTGCCAGGATTTGATGGGTTGCAACATGGCATTATCTGCCTTGGGAAATGTGAAATGAAAGCATTGTCTGAAAAAAATATAATTAAGGAAAAGGTTTCTCAGCCCTTAATAGCAGAGCATTAACAGTACCCAGACTGCTGCTCTTTTGTGAAAAGAAATAATTCCTTTTTTTTTTTTTTTTATGGTTTTATTCTTACTTCTTTGGTTGGAGGAAGTATTCTGGAGAATACGCAGCAAGAAAAATGTAATGAACTGAAGCAACTGAAATCAAGGCTCTTGAAAACTTAACTGAGGCTTTGTGTTTGCATAATGTATTATATTTTCACATCACCTGCACCCCATTAAAAGGAACTATTCCTTGAAAATAAGTATTGAGAGAATTCATATCCTCACAATGGAGTCGTATCATGGGAATCAAAATCAAAAGGTTTGCCGTATGATCAGGACTCTGGGGTGAATTTGTTCTTGTACTACTTGATCATGAAATCAGCCTACACTGCTGCTGAAATCACAGGGCTTTTTTTCACAGAAAAAACCCACAGTTGTGTAGTTCATAGTTATACAAACAAAAATGCAGCACTAATCATATGTTCTTATGACTATTGCTAATATTGTTATTATCTGTAATGCAGCAGCACATAGGAGTAGCCCTAATACGGATATGGGATCCATTGCACTGGGCGTCCGGGAGTCAGATGTTATACAAGCATTAAAGATGGCACATATGCTTGAAAGAGTTTACATCCTAACTTGACATAATGAATCAGGGAACCTCATTGGTACCAAATTGGAGGGAACATGGAGAGAAAGAATAAAATACGGAGAATAAGATCATAGTTACCCTTATATAAGTGAGCAGGAATGCTCATTACTTTTCTCTCTCAGGGACTTCTGAGAAAAACAAAACTAGATGCTGTAAGACCTTGAGGCTCATTGGATGTCAGGGCTGGGCTTGTGCTGTGAAGCTTCAAAACCAAGGTCCTGGCAGGGACACTGTACTTCCCATGAGAGATCAATGTGTGGCAAAACTCTAAGAAGAAGCTGGTGTGGAAGATGAAGAATGCAAGGGGAAAAATGAAGTAAAATGTCTCAAACAAGAAAATGTTTGTAGGATCAGGGCCTGAGCTTTTGATCCTCTGCACAGTCCTTTATATTGAGTTCAGTGAAATTTAAAACCCATCCTTTCTCTTTATGCATGGGATAAAGCTGTGTAGAGATGATGAGGCTAGTCATGCAAGCGAGGTGAACATTATTTGGCCTCACAGGCCCATCAGGGCAAGGATCTGAAAATTCCATTTTCATAGTACGACAGAATATAAATAATAATAAGTGCAGTTGTACCTTTGTCATGCTCTAAAGCCCCTGTACCGACAGCTGAGAGAGCCTTACTGTAAATGAGAATTAGACTGTGAGCATCTGCGTTCTTCTCCAGTACTTTCCTCAAAGGGATGAAGCAGACACACACCTCTGCCAGCATGTCTTTAGGCCCCACACTTCAAGAAGTCCAGCTGGCCCACTTCTGCCTGACATGCTCAGAAATAGCTTCTTGAAGTAACAGAAATAACTGGAGTTACCCTGCTCTAATGCATCAGTCAAGAGTGCAGTCATAAAACCTTAGCAGGTTCCTCATGTTGGCTCTGTATTCATCACTTCTTTAAGTTTTAAATGTGCGGTTTTGGCTTTATGAAAGCATTGAAATACAACAAGCAAGCAAACCACAATATCCCACTACTTGAAATGCTGAATATTGATGACACTGCCGTTGAAAGAACACTGTACCCCAAAAGGACAGCAATTCTAATTTTGTCCTGTCTTTGTCCTGCCTGTGTTGGACATCCCATAATTGTCAAAGCAGTCCAATGACAAATTCCAGTAAAGTGGAATTGCTTTTTAAACTGTTACCAAATAACAATCACCAGGCTTTGGGTAAAATTGCTGAAATTTCTTGACATGAATATTGCCCACTCAACCACATGCTCCAAAACAGTCACTAATGTAAAAATATTGAATACTAAAGGTGCTATACTTTGTTATCTGCTGTCACGCACAAAAGACACCCGTTGTCCAATACAGTAAACAATAAATAAATTGGCTTCGCTGCAAGATGTAATTACTTATGTTGATGCCAGTCATGAAAGACATTCCAGGGTCCTTCTGAAATACTTGCATTTGTTGGATTTGCATTTTTTTGGTCATAGAAGGAAATTCAACCAATAATATTAAATTCATACTGAACCATTTCCTCTGACGGATGGGTTCTTTTACATGAAGAATAGATGCAAATTTAGGACTAAGTTTTCAAGGTTTTCATGATATGCAATTATATCACTGTATAATTACATTGTTAGCAGAAATCAAGCAATAGCATTCAAATTCCCATCTGGGCTAGACTAGGGACTGGAGTCCATGTTTAAGCTTTAAGCAAAGATTCAGTTCAGGCTTTGCTAGCATAGAAATCCTCAGAGCTGACCTTGCAGAAATGTGGGTGTGCTCAGATGAGAGGATGCGGGTGTACCTCTGAGCACAGGGGTCATGGCCTCCCCCGGTGGCATCCCATCACCTGCCCACATGCCCAGATGAGCTCTACATGCCCTTCCCAGGACACTCTCTCTCTCCATATGCACAAATCCTGTAACTTAATGCTCTGAACTTTCTGGCATTTAGACAAATGTTCAAGTGAAATGGCCATTTAATTATCTCACTGGCAGTTTCACTCATTAGTTGTTGGTGTCGGTCTATTGTCAGAAATGCCATGTTGGTACTGGTAGTTCCAGATACATCTTTTCACATCAGACTGTAGAGGTGAACTGCAGGTCCTGCAGGTATTTTCATTACAATGTACTGAGTTTATCCAGAGGCACTAGTGAGAACAAAGAGGCACACTAGCTTTTAGCTTGGCATGTGCACATATATTTCATGCTAAACCCTGCAGCCGCATAAAAAGTTGCAGAGGACAAGCAGGAATGTATTGAAGGAGACTGACTGAAAATGTTCCCTCTGCAGTTTTGACATGAAGTCACAGAATATGTATAAGATATTTTTAAAAGTCTTCTTACCCCTTCCATTCTTTTTCTGGTGGTTCACTTTTCAGCTGACAAAGTGATTTATTAACTGTCTTTAAAAAGTTCCATTTCACTGAACAAATGATAAATATCAAAACCCGAAACCTGACCCAACATCAATATCAAATTTCTCAAACATTTACAGGCTTAGTTTATTTTTCAAAGAATAAACAAAAGGAGAATGAATGAATAGTCAGTATAAGAATGCGTAAGAAAAGAATTACTGTTAGTCTCAGTGACTGGGACACCCAACTTGCTGTGTTAATTCCACTGCAGGCAGAAGATAATCATACTTGAAAATTGTGAATCAGTTACTTTTTCCCCCCCTCCCCTGGAGAAAGGGAGGGGGGGGTGGGTGTCCATGAATCAGGAAATGTAGTTTTAATAAGTAAAATAAAACAAAACACTAAACTGTGTACTTCTGGTTTGCCTTCTCCTCCTCACCATCCACCTTCTGAAGGCCATGTGACAATCAGTGTTGTCACTTCTGTTAAACTCATGGACAGGCATGATTCGATGCTCCTGCAAGTAACCACAACAGCAAAGATGGTCCCATTCCCAAATGCATACGCACACATACACATAAACACACATTGAGTGCAAAGGCAAAAACTGTGAAGCAATCAAAAGGCATTCGTTCATTAGAAAATGTGATTTCCTACTGTTCATGAATGGTATGAGTGTCACATAAACATGGTTTCATGTAAGCCATATCTAACTTCTTCATTGCATTTTGTTTAAGCTCCAGTCTTCTTAAATGGATCTTTTTTCCAGTTCAAGAACTGTTAAATATAGAAAGACATGTAACTATGAAAAAAATTCACAATTCTGGTGCAACTTGTTTTACATCTTGTTGACGCTTGCTGAAATGGCTGTCAGAGAAGTTAAGAATGGAAGGGATCAGATGGCGCCCAGATGCAGTGACACCTGGCAGCTCTCTACACCTACCAGTGACAGTGAACTCAAGCCCAGGGTCCTGCAAGAAAAATGGGAAATCCATGTGATCAAAGGAGACCTCTTGCAACAGCACCATCATCTTGTTTTATCAACATCAATTGTCACTCCTTGGAAGGTGGTGAAGGGTTGAAGAGGTCCAAAACCTCCCCAAATGGACCCAAAAGTTCTGCGGCCTGTTGCCTCTTGAATTGCATTACAGCACTGGTAGCAGAGGAGCAAACAGTGCATGAGTTTCGTCTTCTGGGACTACATACTGCTTCCTCAAGCAAATCCTAGACATTACCTAAAAGATGATATAACAGCATAAGCTGAGCCAGAATACCTTTAGGCTCTTAGAAACGTAGCTGCTCTGCACATTTCCTGGTGTCCATATGGCACAGCAGCATGTATCAGAAACAAACTCAGTTTTCAGGAAGAATCTGGAAAACTGCTCAAGGAAAAAGAATTTTGAGTAGAGGCAGAGGGTCAGGAGTGGAGAACCTGCACTGAAAAGAAAAGCAAGGAGCTGGAGGCAGTCAGGGCAGATTCCTCCACTGACACACGCATTTCCTCAGAGGAAAGATAAGCCCTCAAGAAGACCAGAGGGAAGGCAGGTTTGAACCAGTAGCTGAAGGAATTAAGGGCTTTCTGGATTTACATCTGAGCTCAACCTTTTCTAAAGGAACCGTTGCATGGAAGTATTTCTTTTAATAATTTAAAAAGTAGAAATTAATTCTACATCATCTTGTGATTTCCAGAAAGATGAGCAAGAGGAAAATTTTTACAGCTCAGGGAAGACTGGAAATATTTATTTTCAGTTGCTCTCATAAAGGTCCCTGCTGTGTCAGAACCTGCTGAGACAGAGAAGCCCCTGCACACAAGTGAGGAGAGGACAAAGAAGAGGAGAATGGCATTCCCCCGCAAGACAAGAATAGAGCACAGACAGAAAAAAAGTGGAGTTTCTGGCCTAGCTTTTCTTGTGTAGAATACCAGATTAGTAAACAGTAAGTGTAGCTTGGCTCGCTGGCACTAGCTGAAGGCCAAAGATAGCACATCGACCTTCTCCTGGGTCTGCTGGGACAGGGGTAACCTTCGGGGTCACGCTTGTCAGATTTGCTGATATTGCAGGAGATTGTCTCCATGGCTAAAACACAGGCTGTCGTGATACCTCTTTTTGCTGCTTATCCAAGTGACCATGAAGAAAAGTGAATTTAGTTTCTCTGAAGCAGAAATGCACAAAACTCATGTGGGTGCAAAAATCTGGGGCTGAACGGGATTATGATTTGTCATAAGAGTAAATATATTTAATTATGTGGTCCAAATATCCACCAATATTTAGCTGTCTACAAAATAATAAGAAACTCAAGTTTTCTGAATGGCTATAGTGTCAAGCACAGAGCCTAACAGGTGCTTCTCAGGAGGGCAAAACAGAAAACCAAGAATAATTGTGTTACACGGACTGGAAACTTTCAAAGGGAAACTCTTTGTTGTAAGGGGGGTACTCAATAAGCTCAGAAAACTGAAGTCACAGTCGAAGGAACTGTGTTTATGAGCAAACCTATGTGTCATGCAGGTACAGCTTAGTCACAATCACCTCTGGTGTTTCAACCTTCAGCATCCATAGCTGGATACCTTCTCCACCATATTAGATTACCTGGGTCAGTCTATTCCCTAGAGTTTCCCAGAGAACTAGTGGATGCCCCATCCCTGGAAGTGTTCCAGGCCAGGTTGGATGGGACTTTGAGCAACCTGGTTTAGTGAAAGATATCCCTGCTCATGGCAGGGGGGTTGGACTTGACGATTTTTAAAGGTCCCTTCTAACCCAAACTGTTCTGTGATTCTATGACTGCTTGCATCTCCTTAAATAAAGCCAGAATACACTTATAACACCTCAGCTCCAAATTTAGATGGTAGAGGCAACTCCAGCTCTGTGGTTTTGGTTTGATTTGCTTTTATTTGGTTTCAGAGATCAGATCCTTTCATTTCAAGATGCTAACTTCCCATTCTGAGAGCTTCCTGGTAGGGATCCATCCTTCAGGACTGAAAACATCAGCAGAAACCAAAAATCCTGGTGAGCAGCACCCTACCACCACCACTCCAATGATTTGGTAGAAAGAATATGGCTTCTTCTAAAAGAAAAAAAGAAAGTAATCATGGTTATCAGATCAGATGATCACAGGAAAGACTTTTAAATGTGAAAATCAGTTAAGGACCTAACTTCCATGGGGAGATTTTGAAAATCGTGTGTCTAACTAGCATTTGTACCTCATGAAACTTTCCTCTTCAGTGAATATTCAGGTATTCAACTTGCAAGCATAAATGAACAGTTTTCATGATCTACTTAGGCCGACATATTGTACTGCAATTTGAAATGGTTGTAAACTATTTATATGGCTGTTTTATTGTCAATGTAATACATTTTTTTTAATCTGGAAATATTCCTTTCACTTAGCTGCTGATGATGATGGAAGAAGAGAGACACATTCTTTGCATTTCTTATAGGTGTCCATTAAGTGGTGATAAATATTTTCTGAAATATCTGTCGTAAATGGTTCTCTTTGACTTTTTCTTTTCTAGACTAACAAAGTCCAATTAATTTCTGTGTTTTCCCCGAGAGTAAGATATATCCATTTTTTTCAGATAGCTCCAAATAAGTTTGCTTTGGTCACTACATATATGTAAAAAATATTTTACACTATTCTGATATAACTGGTTATTGGTAAATTATACTTTCAAAAATTATCTTGAAGAGTATCTCTAGCAACATGAGTCTGTTTTTCTCAATGGCCTCCAAACTACTTTGAAGTGGTTTGGACACACCAAATTATTTTTTTTTTTGAACCTTGCATCTAGATTTTAACTTACCTACTAAATCTGGGTGTTAAACACCTTTTCCTATAAGTAGGTGAACCTTACAGGTTTCAAATGTGTTTTTAGAACTACCCCTGGTCAAATGTTTGCTACCAAATGTGGTATGTATTCAGCTTTTTTCTTCCTTTTGGATTTGAGCCTCACTCTGAGAAGGAGGGTGAGGTGGTCAGGATATTTCTTCTCTGTTTGACTTTCTCCTTGTCCTGTCCTTGAATCTTCAAATGTAATATTTCTTTTTAGTGAAGTGGTAATAGGTCCATAATGGCAAGACATGTATCAAGTCAAGTAGTGCATTCCTGTTTCTTTTTGAAGTATAATATACAAACATTCTAATGTTCCAGTTTCATAACAACTAAGAAGGGAATTTCTCCCCCCCCTTGAAATATTTTCAATAAATATTTTTTTTCAGAATTCAGAAACTAAATCACTAATTTTCTTTTTCTTTTCCTTTTTTTTTTTTTTTTTTTTTGGCTTACTCAATGGCCACCTTCCTCACCTTACCGTCAGCTTTCATTGTTACACTGTCCTTAGAGGTATCAAGACAAATAGAGGGAATATCAAAGTGAAGGATGGGGGATACAATATTGCCTTTGTACACAGGAGAAACACACCACTGTAATAGTTCCACTCCTGCGATAGCTGTACTACTGTGCTGCAGTAATATGCTGTGCTACTGTAATATGCTGGACTACCGTAGTGGCTCTGCTATCTTCAAGAGGAAGAGTCATAAAATGAAAGCTCCAAAAATAACTCCTAAGATGAGAAGCTGGTCCTATCCAGCTTATAAAAAGGAGGCTTGTGCAGCTACTCATACATGTAGGGGAAAAAAAGGATCTTTTTAAAAGTGTGTAGTTCTGGCTTTTAGGAAAGAAAGTAAAACTGAAAGTCTTTTCAGTCTTACATAACATGAGACAACCAGATCCAGTGAGAGAAGTCAGGCAAATTCACCTTGACATATGATGCAGTTTTCTAACAGGGAGGATGATAAATTAACACTGATTTTGGAGGGTGGTGCAGTCACTATAATTGGAAGGTGACGTTAGTTGCTGTCCTAAAGATAGGATTTGATCCAGCTATTGAGAGCTTGAAGGCTGCACAGGCAGGTACCCAAGTAAGCCTAAGCGGTTGTGTTCCTTCTTGCCTTGGACCTTGTGGCTCCAAACACCACTCTGTCATCCACTTTCAGCCACACATCCCTAAGGGGAGGAAGGTTCAGCAGTCTTGCCTGCACAGTCCCACAGAAAACTGGCAGCTCTTCAATAAATGACTGTGGTCTGTTCCCAAGGCTCTTCATTTGAATAAGAACTGGAGAAATTTTGCCTTCTCCATTGTTCTCCCTTACTCTAAATCTGACTTCGACTGCAGCTGGGTGCAGCACAGCAGATGGACTGTAACTCAGATGCACCTGTCAGTAGACTTATGATTGACATTTACTCAAAGTCCAATTGAACATCAAATCTGGGATGATAAAGAAATGTTTCTGGGATGAAAAACATCTCCATTCTGGAAGGATTCATGACACTTTTTGCAATTTAAGTAAAAGAAAAACAGACCCTTTGTGTTGTAGTAGATCCCCTTCACTGTAGACTGATGCCCCAATCTTGTCTGTTCCCTCTCTGTGGTACAAAAGGCTTTAGCTGCCTGAGGATTGAAATATATGTCTAATGGAAGTAATTGTGTTCAGTACAGGAATGTGTGAGTGACATTTACATGCCTTTAATACATGAGAAGTCAGTTTAAGTAATTTAACAGTCACCTCTGGACTCTGAACATGACACACTCCATGAAAAGATAAAATCACCATTTCTCTTAGTGATCTCCCTCATGAATACAGCATCAAATCCACCCATCGTTTGTTACCGCAAAGCTTTTTGCTTAGTAAAGGTCTTTTGGGCCCTTCTTACTCCTAACTTCTTTCAGTCTCTGCTACAATGTGCGCACCCTGCCAGCATGGAGCAGCCTGCCTCTGCCTGCCCTGGTTCCTCTCTGCTCCCCGCAAGGAAATCTATGGGTCTCTCAGCCGGGAGCAGGGAGCTGGTGCACTGAGCCATACGCAACTTCCTCAACATCTAGAAAGCAGCCTTGGGACAAGACCCCAGATCATCCTCCAGAACTGGGAGCTGGTGCCTCTGTCCAGAGCTGAGGATTTTAGGCTCATAGCTATCACCAGCAGAAAGACGTCACATCATAATGGTCAAAAGCAGGAGAAGCCCAACAGCAAATAGGCTCTGAGTGCCTGTCCCCGTGGGTTCAAGATAAGAAGCTTCCAGAAGCTATAAATACATTCAGAAGGCAAAGATATATGGAGAAGGTGCAAGCAAACAGAGGAACAGTCCTTCTCACACAGGGGAGAGGTGACCACCACCTTTTAGTACATCTGTATCAGAGAATGAACAGTCTATAACAAGGTCTGCTTTACCACTTCTCCCCAGGGTTAGCACAGTTGTCCAACACCTCAAATTCACCTCTCACAGGACCTGTTCTAAGTGGATGATCCATGCACTCACCTTGGGGCATTGCTTCCCATCCTTTTTCCCACAAGACCAAAGTCCCACCACTTGCTTTTGGTCACACCTTCAAATTCTGACTCCAAGCTCTTATTAAAATCCTCTTGGAATAGACTTTGCAGGCAGGGTTGAAAAAAAGACCTTTTGAGATGAAAAAAACCCGCTCATATACAATCACATTAGTCATAGCATCCCAGAATTCCAGTCCCTGCCCAAGACTCCTTTGAGCTTGACAGGGTACAAACACAGAATAAAATAGTGCCATGTCACAGACACTTATAATTCTCTGAGTATAAGCTTAAAAAAGCCAAGAAGTCTGGTAGATGGTGTTTTACATTCACTTTGTGCTGTACAGAGAGACCAAAGAAAGTACAAGGAGCAGACAGTTATGTCGGTTCCTTGAGCCCTTGGAAGTCAACTGATCATTTCACTGTGTCCTGAAAGCACCAAACATATATATCGTGTGACGTGACACAGAGCTGTTTTACACTGAGAGTTTTAAATTACTTACTATAATAAGTCCCGTGGAAGGGAAGTCTGTGCAAGCCAAATGCAGTGTGTCTAACTGATGTACAAAAATTTGCAGAAATCTTAGGTATTTGGACCCAGCAGTGGAAACGAAAGTGCCTACATTTCCTTTAAAGTTAATGGAGTGGGGTAGGTGTCTCAAGATAGCGGAAGGGAGATGCAGCCTTACTAATTCAGATGTTTATCCTTCTTCATTAATTGCACAGAGACTTAAATGCTGGATGACTTTGTCTATTCAGAATCCACTCTGTGTAGTCCTCTACAGATCAAATCTTACAATCTCTTCATAAGAAGAGAAATGGATCTTTTATGAATATGAAAAATTATGTACCCTGTGCATAATGTGTTTCTGTCTGTAGATAAATCTTTGTATTATTAGCTCATCAAATTAAAATTATTATTAAAATTGGGAAAAGATACGGACCTAATAAAGCATGACCAGCTCTTTTTAAAAAGGAAAATGGTAACCCTTGTGTCCCACTTTTGTATCATGTAAATATTAACAGAGTGATGAAAATGCTTGCTCCAGAGTGAGACAGCTTTGACTGTGCATCTTCATAGATCCAGGGAAGTTTGTTTCTATCCTTCTCAGGAAAAGTAAGGGAGTACTAAGTAGGGGTGAAAAATGCTACCCTTTCTTCTACAGTGAAAATGTTGTAGACTACCAGGTGAAAAAGGACAGGCATGGGGTTCTTTGACACTGTCATCCAGGGATTTTTGAGTGTGAGTTCTGTCATTTTGGTACACTTTCCCACCTCTTTTCCTGGAAATAACACAGATATGTCATGCGATTGAGACTGTTCCCTTTCTGAGTAGCAACAAATAGCTGAACAGCTGTAATTTTGTGGTCAGCCATGACAAGAAGTTGCTGAATTGATTATGACACCGGGGTGGGAAAGCTTAACACACATAATATAGTGAAAGCTTTAATGTAACTCCTGAGTTTTAGCTACTAGCTGATTTCCACTTTGTAAAGATGTGCTATCTTCAAGTTTATCAGCTGGCTTTCTCCAAGGTTTTCCAACTATTAAGAATGTAAGCATGTATCTAGCACATTGCTCTGAGGCTTTTATAAAGCAACATTTTTCACAGTAACTCACTCAGTAATGAACAAGATGAAGCAGAGAACCAGAGCAAGAAGTTGTATTGGCGAAGGAGAAAAATACAACCATTGTTTAAGAATTTTAAGATAGGAGGTGCCTCCCTCCCTTCCTTCTCCTCCTGTCACAAATAAAAGCCAGTTTGTCATTAAAGCCCCCTGTGTGTGGGTTTGTGTGAACAGGATCTACAGGGACATATGGACATGGATGGAGAAAGAGGTACTGGAAACAGCCAGGTGAAGGCAGGTGATGGAGCTGAGAAGGAGCTCTCCTTCTGTGAGGGTCTCCCAAAAGCTGATAAGAATACTAATTCTCCTCTGAGCCCATGAGAACTGATAACCTCGTAACACCATGAGTTGGCTGAACTTGAGAGTAGCTGTCCAGGACCAATGGCCTCAACAGTGAGTGGGGTGTTTTGGAGGAGGAAGAGGAGGAGGCTGCTGCCCTGCCAAGGCTGCAGCCAGGTGGGTGCACACCTGCCGTGGGGCTGGGACCCGTGGAGGGTCGTGAGCCAGGGTCCACCCCACAGCCCTTGGCCCCCAGAATGAGTATGTAGCTGGGGCGGTGGATGGATAATTACCTGCTACTAACTGTAGCCTGCCTCTATGAAGAGTAACGACCTTGGTAATAAAAGGTGTCTTAGCAGATACTGGCTGTGGTCTGTCTCTCCCCTGATTTGGCAGTAGGGGAATAGGAATTTGTAAATTTTCCTGTAGAAACTGTTTTTTGCCCTCTTTGCCACCCCCCCCCTCCTTTTTTTTTTCCCCCCAATCTTTCATTTTTCAGGCTGTCTTGACTACTGTTTTGGGGATTTAGTTATTTATAGCTATTCTGATTTCCTTTTTGTTTACCTCACTGGCAAAACTGTAGATATGGGGAAAAGGATGTATCTTGTCAAAGCATTAAATGTTTTTGTTTTGGGTTTTTTTGTTTGTTTTTGTTTTTCAGGGAAAAATATTAAAATGTTATTTTAAATTCATCAAAGAGTGTATCTAAAGAAGAACCAACGCTTTTCAGTTAGCTGTAGGAGACAATTGCCAACACCTCCTTGAGCATACAATGATAGGAACAAATCAATACAGCTGTGTAACTACCACATGTTCTGGGTAGAAGAGGGTAGCAAATGGACTGTAAAAGCAGCCGTCTTCTTTCCTCAAGATTCAGAGGCGCTTTCTGCCTAGAAATAAGTTCAGGTTAGTCTATTAAGAAATTAATAAATAGTAAGATCACTTCAGAGGCTCTTTGTAAAATTGAATCTTCAGCAATCCTAAATATAAATCCACATTGCTTGGTACCAGTCTTGTCCTGCTCTATCTATGGTTAGAGTTTGTCTGTATATGGGAATTTAGCTACAAGATAAAATAGTCCTTTATATAAATATCTTATGAGTCAGTCCCAGCTGTAACTCCAAAGTGGTGAAGTCGTTAAGTAAATGCTGTTAAGAGAAATGTAAAATGAGCTATGATTTCTTCACAAGAAACGCTTTTATGGCATTTAATATAAGAAAAAATGCTTTAAAAAGGCAGCGTTGGACCCCGTGTCATGCTATACAAATGACTATTTGAAAAAGATAGAGATATGAATCAACATATCTGGTATAGCTACTGTAATGGGTTTGCATCAGACACACTGGGGCATCCTATGATGCTTCTGTAGATCAAATCTTACAATCTCTTCATAAGAAGAGAAATGAATCTTTTATGAATATGAAAAATTATGTACCCTGTGCATAATGTGTTTCTGTCTGTAGATAAATCTTTGAATTATTAGCTCATCAAATTAAAATTATTATTAAAATTGGGAAAATTTTTAATCAGTTGAATTAATGTTTATAATGGTGGCTTGTGATAACTTTTGATTTCTACTTCTTTTCACTGTTAATTTTTTAAAAATAATTAAAAGCCGCATCATATTTCCAAGTTTCCTTTTTCATCTGTGGCATTTCCTGGAAATATAACCTATTCATTATTTATTTTTTGTCACAAAGCAGTTAATTTCTTTATAGCTTAATCAAAATGGGACTGCCTGGGGAGCAAGCCAATTTTATCAGCAATTAAAAAGGTCGTTCTTTTAGATTTTAAAATATACTAAGTAATGTTTTTTATGGGCCATATGTTAAAATATAACTGTGTTCTGATAAGTGATCATCATGTACAACTGGTTTCATGGGATTCTAATTTTTATTGTTCTTCCATGGTTTCATTCCACATCTGTCAGTTTATACTGAAATTGTGATTGACAGCTACGCACATGTAAGTTGTGGGGTATATGCTATGTTTCTTAGGTATACACAGCCAACTTGGAAGACAAGAACCATCAGCAACAAATTTTGTTTCAGTGTCATTGACTTCTTTAGATGTTCCTGGATGTTGCCATTGAATCGTCTTGTAAACTGCCAGTAGCCTAAAACTGGTAACAGAGCCTTGTTCCTCTGTGGTCACACCTGGCGTGCATTGCTAACAGCAGCAGAGAGCTTATAAGCATGCCCTTTTGATCTGACGGCTTTACATAACTCTAATTTGGCACTGAGAACAGATCTGTGGCTGATGGAGGTCCTGGTCCACCCAGGTGGAAGCAGATGAAGCTCACACTGAAGTCAGCAAGACATTGTACAGAGGAAAGGTCTGTCCGTGCAAACCATGCTGACCAGAGCCTCAGCATCTCCCTGAACAGCCAGTGCCATGGGCCAGCAGCTGCTCAACGGGAAGGCAGCAGGGTGAAGGGTGGCATTGATGGAAAGGAAGGGAACTAGGAAGCTTAAACATTCATACTTATTGGGGGGTGGGGTGGGGTGGGTGGGAAGCAGGAAACCTGAAGTCCTACTACATTTTCCAAAACAACTCAGGAACAGATGAAACTTAAAACAAAGTTCACTTTAAGAGTGGAAACTAAGCAGGAAGTCAGACAGAAAAGAGGAACGGCTGTAAAACTCCAGACTCAAGACCAGACAGGAAGGCAGCAGGAACAACAAAAAAGAGGTGCGAGCACAGGCAAGGCCCCTGCAAACCTGCCTCTGCCCTCAGAGGGCCAATGAGCAGCTGAGCGCTCTGTGTGTGTGAGGGTCAGCAGGGCGAGCAGCTCAGACCAACGTACTTGGTGGCTTAATTGCCACCTGTGCATGCAAATGGCATCAGCTGCCTTAGGAGAGAGGCAAGGAGGAGCCGTGTAGCCTACATGAGCCAGCTGGCCAACCCCAGGCAGAATGGAATAGCTAAGGACCCAGAAGTTGTGGGAATTAGGAAGTGTGGCTATCTGAATCATGATTTGGGCCACTGTGGGGCCATTTTCAAAAGCTTTTGCACTTTATGACAATGACATAAAATTCCTTACATGGAAGAAGTATCATTAGGAAGTATATCAAAAGGTATTTAGCTTTCTTTGAGGCGGTTTAGATCCAGAGAAAATCACTGCTATCACAAGTGGCGCTGGCCAGCTTTCTGCAGAGCACTACCTGTGTTCTCTGAAACAGCACTTTCGGAAAATATGACCTGTGTTCCCAGAACTGTTCAGTTTGAGAGAAATGATTTCCAGTTTATTTCTTCACATACGAAATTAGTGTTCCTTTGGTCAGTGTCATGCCCTAGTCTAAGGGATGAGAAATGAGAATTCAATAATCATGTTTGTTCTAGGATGAAAACCTAAATGTGGCTGCTTAAATTTAAAGTATCTGAGCTGTGGCTGAAGTTGCAGAGCTCAGTGAGAAGATAGTAGGAAAATGTTATTTACTAAGATTAGTTAATCTGTACATGTTTTCAGAATGTTCAGAAAATGTGTAGGTCCACGCAGCAGCTGGTGAGTAGTACTGTTTCTCTGATCTGAATCTCTGTAGATGCTAGGGAAAGGACTACTTATCTAAGAAGCTGCTCCCTGTCTCAGAAGTGTGTGGTCAGCCTTCATGATGACCTGAGAGAGAAGCAGAAACAGAAGGTATCGCTCTGGAGAAGTCACTACTCCAATGGATGTGAGGAGGAGCTTTCCTTCTCTACCTACCCAAAAGACTTAAGGGGAACACACAGGATAACTGCCAAGCCACCACGGAAAATGAACTATTTAGTTTATTTGGTGTGCTAGGATCTGAATGATATAGATCTGGGAAGATTTTTAGTGTTTTCTTGGGACACCTCTGATTAAAAAAACCCAACCAATGGAAACAATGGATTCTTTCTGGAGGTCTGAGGGCCTTGAAGACTTAATGGTGCCAATGAGAATAAAAGCAAAGAGGATCCTAAGGACACATCCAAAACCAGCTTAGATGTTGTAAAGAAGAAGGTAATTGAGGCAGATCTGTGTGGGATCCAAATAATTATCACACTGAGCAGAAGCATGCCTGAAGTCAAGCTACTGAGTACAGGATTGAGAGTCAAGATGGGAATATTGTATACTCAAGACTGAGACTGAAAATGTACTTGACATAGACATCCCACTGCTTTTCCTTTTCTCCTTACAGGATCATGTCTTTAAGGAAGGGTCCTTCAGTCTCCCTTTGAAGCTGGGCAGGGCTTGCTCCAACCTTTTAAAACTTACTTGCTGCTGCTGCTGCCTTTCTGTAGGATAGGGTAGTGGACAGAGCAGCTGCTCAGAAAGCAAATATTACAGTGTACTCTCTGCCTCGGGTTTCAAACCCCCTTTATAGTGTCCTTAAGCACCCTAATGTTGTGCAGCAACAAAGGAAGAGCAGTTAAAAATTATATCAGAGAGAAGTTTTTCCCCCATCTGCCTTATTCTGCTTAAAGCTCAGGAAGAGGAGAAGCAACAGAGACAGGTGGGTGCATAAAGCACTTACAGTGACATGGATATGCATTAAGGGTCCCTGAGATCTCAGTCCTACTTCCAGGCATCCTCAGGGGAATCTTTGCAAGCTGCTTGCATGTGTGTAGGGGGAAGAAATGGTCTCACAGCAGCAGAGAATGGGAAAGTAATAAAAAAATTAAATTAGGTAAAATTAGTTTAAATAATGAGAAAGAATATAGAGGAGATGATCTCAGAGGCAGGTGCCCTTTTGAGAAAGTAGCTTTATTTGATTTTGATTGAATTTATTAAAGCTAGGTTGACAGTGTCCTTTTTTAATGCTGTGTGGAACATTATCTTCTACTCCTGTTGATGGACAATGACAAAAAGCAGTGCATCTAGTGTTGAGTGTGGTGAGAGGGAGGAACTTCAAGCGTTGTTCTGTTTTTCATCTTCTCTCCGTATTTTGGCCCCATTTGGCAGCTGATGCCTGCTAAATAGGCTTACGGCAGAAAAGCCCTAAAGCCTCCCTCTTTTATGGTACCTTGTGGCGGCTAACTTGGAAATAACCTCAATAAAATAAGACTTGAATTTGATGTCTAAATAGTGAAAAATATAGTTAAGAAATTACAATTTTAGTAGTTATTTTAGTTTAAAGATTTTTCAGGTGTTTCCAGTTGGCTAACACATGTTTTAGCTTCCTGCTCTTTCAAATGAAATCAAGAGAGACTTGAGGTTTTTTTCTATGCCCAGCTCAGAAATAATCTAAACATTCTTGTTGTGAAACCATATTTCTTGTGCTTTCTTAACTCAGCTTCTTTACGAAGTGTGTTACAACAAGGAAGAAATAGGGCCTTCGTATCCCTAAACCGCAACACTCATTTAGAAACAGCAATGTGTATACCCATTGTGGGCATTCCTTGCTGGCGTGGCACACTGCAGCAGGGGCTCTGCCTGGTTTTTTCTCCTTGATCTTTTATCAGTTCTAATGCCATTTTATTTCTTTGTAATAACAGGTTTATGAAGATGCTTGTTAATGAAGCAAAATCTGATCTTCCCATATTTGTAGAGCTGTCTACATCACTCTGTGATCCCATGAGAGCTTATGAATGATGTAAAGAGACATTAGCATAAACCAGAATAGCAAACTATAAAATCAGCCTGTGCTGACTATCCACTTTTCTCTGTGTAAGTCCAATACATTCCAGGGACAGCTAGGACCTAGATGTCTAGATATCTAGACAAGTCTCTTCCTTCCTATGGTCTCACTCTCAGCAGATGCTCCTCCAGCCTCTACCACTGCAGAAGGGACAGCACAGAAAATGTTCCCTCCTGCCCAGATTCAGGCAGTCCTGAGATGGGATTCAGAATATATTAAGAATATATTCTAGAAACACTGGACCCTAGGTTATTTATTGAAGAGCGCAACTGTTTTCTGCTTCACCTAGCTTTCCACAGCAGTATTTTCATCCTTGCCAGCTGCCACCTGAGCTGGGTTCTCTCTAGAACTCCATTGAAAACTAACACATATTGAGGGAAAGATTAATTAATACAATCAGTAAATGATTCACTCTTAAATGACTTCTGCAACCCTTGTCTGCCATCATTCAATGTGAAAATAAGCCTTCGCTGAAGAACTAATAGCAGAATTTCTGCAGCTGCTGCAACCTCTGAACCTATATTAATTTTGATTAAGTTGATTTCTAGATTTCTTGATTTTGCTGCTGTGATCTGACTTCAGATGTGTAAATGGAGTTAAAACAAATAGCTTTAACTCTGTTTTTTAACACTGTTGATTTCTCTCTTAAATTAAAACTAATGAAATGCTGCCCCTGAACAGTCCTTTTTTTATTTAAAACATAATAGCAGAATGGCTCAGATGTCTCCATAGAGTACGATTAGACCATTGTTCTAAGCCATCCTCTGCTCTTGTATCTCTAATAATGAATAGCAACTCCAGTGATTTGACAGTTACTCCAGATTATCAACAAAGCATATGGGAAACAAACTTGGGCTTTGTTTTCTAATGGCACTCTAATTTTAACACACCTCATTTTCATGTACCTTGCTCTACACTTCCATGACACAAGCCACAGAGTAGTCATTTAGTGTAATATAAATGCAAGATCTAAGATATTCAGCAGATACATTGTCGGTCTCTCTTGTAATTTATTATTTACAATATGTTCTCATTCATTTGCAGTACAAAAGTACATTCCTATGTGTTTTATTTTATTAAAGAGTAGTTTGTTACCTCTGAGGCTCATGCTCCAAGTACAAAGTAAAGCTTTTTACTGAGTTTTTCATGATCTCTGTGAAAATTCTGTGCTGTACAAGTGACTACTCAAAACTATCATGCTAAGGTAGATGAAAAGCTCCTGCGTTGCCCAGATCAGACCTGAAATTAATTTGGCTGGTGAAAAAACATGAAAAAAATGTGGACAACTCATAGTGAATATTTTTGCTTTGTAAAACCAAACCAAAACAAAAAGGTTGTTTATAAAGATATTCTAGGTTAACAATTTGATCAGCATAAACATCCACTAGATATAGATATAAAAGAAAGACCTGAAGAAAGAACTTCCATGTGTTTTATTTAGCACCTTTCATCCTAAGGCAAGATTGTGTATATTTTACCTTTACTGTCTTTATTGGATGTTGTTAATTTTTGATTGGTATAACATAAAGAATCCACCCCAAAACCTTTTTTTTTTTTCTTTTAAAAAAAAATATTGCCAAAAAAGGACTTGAGCCATAATTCTCCTTCATAGATAGGGTTTGCCACTTTATTCTTGCAGTATACAAGACGTTAAGAGTGCAACTGTAAATTCCTTCCAGATTAAAACCTTTCATACCCTGGAGTAACACGTAAGGGAAACTGAATGTAAATGAGGATAGCAAATGCCTCTGGAAAAGCCTTGCTTTCCACGTCACTTACACTGCTTGTATAGTCACTTACACCTAAGCAGAGTAACTGTAACATAACGATAAATCAGAGGTCTTGACTTACCCAATCATTTCCAATTCTTTGTATATGTGATAGCACAAGGACAAAGGCAAGGGAGGACATGACTTCTGTGTGGTGCAAATCTCTACCTTCAAAAATTACAGTATTGAGAAAAGATGTGGAAATGCCAAAAGTGTCAGAGGGGCCATCACTGATATCAATTAGCAGAATGCTGTGCCAGAACCTGTACAGGAACAGCTAGAAAAAAGCAAAGATGCTAACTGGAAGAACATGTTAACTGGAAGAACAAAGAATAATAATCATATGACCAGATAAAGAGCCTTTCACTGCCTATGGTAAGGTATTGCTTTCTTTCCTCACTGTAGAAACTGTGGCCAACATTTTCAAGCTGGGTATTTAAATCAACATTGCCACATAGCAATCTAAATAAATGTCCCAATTTTCAGATTTTATGTACTGTTACAGCTTTTCTTGGCTCCAGAAAATATGAATTCTCAGCATCTCAGAAGATCAAACTGTTTATGTGGGTGGTGATCATAGTAGAAAGTTAAACAAATGCACCTTAACTTGCTCGTGCAGAAATCAGCATGTCCACACACAAGGTATTTTTCATCAGTAGATATCTTACCTACCTACTATTTTATTCTCTTCATTACCAGTATGCTAATTTTTGAAAGTAACCCAGCTAGTTTTTGTTTATTGGCATATCACCCATATGTTATAAAGGATTTGATTCAACTTGCAGATTAAGGCTCTTAAATATATTAAATCTCTGTTATGCTAGTCAGTAGAGTCAGTGGAATGAAGAGTGGTTTTCAGCTGACCTGATACAAAACTGACCTGGTGTCTGTTTTGAGGTGAGCAGAAAATTTCTAGAGGAGAGTCTACTCCTCTTAGGAATTCCACTGTTCTGAGGAAATCTCATCGACTGCCTTAGGAACAGACAGCAATCTGACACAGATTATGTGTAAATGCATGTAGACATGTTGCGTTTAGGTCTTTTAAACTGGGAGCTGAAATCCACTCCCTGTGACTATCACCACGCATCAGAATTTGAATTCAGTCTTGACTAGTCACTTTATACATCCATTGTAAAATAATTGCATTCCTAGATTTTTAAAAAAATTAAGTCCTATCACAGCTGTCTTCAGCAATACTCGTATGTTAATAAGCTCTCAGAACCAGAGCATATAGAAAACTTACACAGTTTTCTGAAGTAGAAAACACGGCTTTGGAGCTAAAGAATGAATAGTTTTCCTAGTATAGTCTTTACCAAGAAAAGATTTTTCTTTCTTCAGACAGGAAGAAAAAGCAAAAGTGGGTCACCTGGGAGGACAGATTTCCAAATCTCAGTTGCGTCTCAATGGCACTGCAAAATTGCCTATCAAGGTGCTCAAGCTAGCTCTGAATTAGGTCTGTCTTGAGTAAGCCTTGGCTACTTTTATGGTTGAGGGTAGGGGGGAACAAGGAGAATAAGTATCTTTGTTCTTCTTGATCACTTCTGCTGTGGAAATGGTTAGTGATAATGAGATCTGGCATGTAGACAGCTCTCACTGAAAAAAACAGCTCTTGGCACTGTCTCTGCTCACTAAGCTCTTTAATTCCTTTAACTGTTTTTGCCTTATTTACCTGGGCTATTCACAAATTGTTGTTTTATTGCATCTGACATATACATAATATACAACAGAGAAAAATCTTCAGTTACTGACCTTAGCATTATGACCTTGGGTCAAGTCCTCAAAGTATTGCTTTCAGTGGGATACACCTAAATATGTGTAACGGTGCAGCTGCAGCCCCTAATGTTAGACAGGAAAAAAGTGGAGAAGAGTAGCGTCAGTAACTCCTTCCAGCAGCAATGTAGTAGAAGATTCTGTTACTTTTTGTCCTAACACTCATGGAAACACAGACATAGAATTCTCATCATTCATATACTGATGCCAGGAAAGACAGCATCAGAGACTGCCCTGGGAATGGGACAAAAGAACTCCTTTTTTTTTTCCTTACAATGATGAATTTTTACAGAGCATTCACAATTTCTGTCTCTCCCTCTCCTGAACAAGGGAGCTTCCACCAGCTCTTCAGTACAGTTCTGCATCTGTAGATGTGGCCTTGCCAAAGGTACCAGTCTTTGTCATGACCTGGGAAATGAAAGGAAGGAATCCTTATCTCCTCTCTCATTTTGTTTAATACCATGTTTTCCTTTGCCCATTGGTATTTCGTCCATCTGCGTATGCCACACACAGCTCTCCCTTCCCTCACATCTGGAGAGATACTGCTGTGGCAAACTGCATTTCTTTTAACTTCATACTGAAAATACAGCCACATAGTTCTCCATCAGGCTACTCTTAAACATGCTTGTCATTTGTAGGCAACTTGAGGATAATCTACATGCCCTGCATCATGTCAGAAAAAAAACAAAGGAAGAACTAGAAATCTGCCCCGGTCTCTCCTGAACTTGACATCTTTGTGGAGATGTCACGGGAGAGAATGCCTGAATCTACTGTAGGGATCAAAACCTTCAGACAGGTGGAGAGATCTAATGCCTGGCCCATGTATGCTTTGCTATATCGGGCTGTTGTTACAGATAATGACAATGACAGGATCTAGTGGTTAGATAATCACTCTCTTTAGGCTCAAGAGTCTTTTGCTTCCAGGTCTACGACTTTGGCCACTGGCTAATTTTGTGAGTGGGCTGGATTCAGTTCTCTGCATGATCTATAGAAAGATAAAGATTCTGAGGTAGGGCAAACTGGATTTCCCCTCTTGTCTCCCATGGCCAAGTGTCTATCATTTCAGTGAGATTAGTTCCTATGTCAGGAAACTAGACAGGTGTTTCAACTTTGATCTCCAGCTATTTCTTACTTACCTATTTGAAAGGCACCGTTTATCTTACGACAGTTTGATATTGCTGGCTGAGTTTGATGCACTACTTAAGAAGCCAAGCCTGGAAAATAGTTTATTCTAAGGGAAAATGCATGTACTTGATTTAGGTTTTCAGTGGTTTGGATTCTCTTCCTTCCGGGGACTCTGATTTCCTCCTGTGGATGATGATTATTGTTTCAGGGAACATATGTGCTGATATGAAATACTGCAGATAAAAATACTTCTCTTCAGAAAAAAGTCCTCCGTGTCCAGCAGGTACGTTTGCATATTCCTCTGCTCTGCTTTGATGGCAAACAGATTTCTGCTGTTCTGTGGTGATCCATCCTCGTTGTTCACAGTGCTGCATCATCTACACCTTCACTGAGATTTGTTTACATAGCTTGGTAGCCCACCGCACCACCTTTTGTACCCACCCCTTTAACTGGTGCAGCTACTGCCTTAGGGTGCTCTGCTGAATGGTGCTAAGGCAAATATAAATAGTCTGCGAACACGTGTTCAAGCTCGTCACCACTGTACTCCTCTTGTCAGGAACTGAGTTTTCCGCTTTCTGTATCAATTACATTCTCATCTAGATCAACATAATAATATTTATGCTTCCTTGTTGGCTCATAGCAAGAAGTTTATGGTATCATGCTTTACTTATGCTCTCATAAGTGTTTGCTGGTTTTCTGTTTAAGGATCTTCCAGAGACTTTGTTACTTCTATTGCTCAGGTCAGTGAAAAACCACTACAGCATCTTCTTTCCCTACTAATTTATTTTATTCACATCTTTCAAATACAATAAATATAAACCAAGACATAAAAGTTCTTCTGAAGCAGAATTATGTCCTCCCACTTAAACCACTTGAAGCATTTTACTGTCCTTCACTGACACAAGTTTTAATTTAGACACAGAGCTAACACAAATGTTTTGCCCTTTAAGAACTATAAAAGTTTCTCTAGTCAGTCTTGATAGCAATTACACGTATCTGAAATTAAATCAAGCAACTACAGACACCAAACCATTGTATCACCTAACACTTAGACTAAGCTATTTTAAGTCTTTGTCCCTAAAATCGGCAATATTTGCTTAGTTTCACAGTTAATTGCTTTTTCAATACTGTTGCCCTTAAGTCCTTGTGACATTTCTTGCAGTGTATTCATTTTATCTTAACTGGAGCTGCTTCTTCAATGTTTTTGTATTTCTCAAATTACTACCCTCTGCCCTGTAGTACATGCTCTTGCACTTTATGAAACTTCTATTATTGAAGGGAAAGAAAAGAGGCATGATCTGCATTTGAGAGCAGTGCCAGGACCAGGTTTGTTTAAAAATAAATGCCTTCTGCTCTAGTACCCATAGCTGTATTTTGTTTGTTTGACAACAGCAATCTCAGATTTCTTATGGATTATGGCCTCTGCAACGATTGACTTGCATTTCCACAATGCAAACCACTGCAGTATTAGTCTCGCAATTTAAACAGGGACGTATCCCAGATCCCTGCCATAAACAGAGTGCTTTACAGCTGCTCGTATGTCGCGGAGTGGCCAGGGCTCTGCTCTCCAAAGTTTCGATTAGTTGAGCCAGGCTTCGTGCAGAAGCCAGCTGGCCTTCTGGTACTGGGGTAGCCCCCGACAGCACAGCCAGGAGATGGCTGCAGGCAGAAAAACTCAATCTGTAAATCCCTCACCTGTTTCTAACCTCTGCCAAATGCCTTAAAGACAGTCACTGCCACCTGGTTTGCCACACGTTAGCCAGGGGTAAGTACGGCCATCGCAACCTGCTCGGGCACATCTGCCCCACGTCTAATGGAGGGAATTTTAATAGGCTTTCTCAAGAGAAATCACACATGCAAACCTACATGGGTCGCTCCTGCATCGTACATCACCCTGTTTGCTGACTCTGTGCTCTGTCAGACTATCTGTCAGACTATCTGGCCCCAGACCCCACATTTGTCAGGGGAGATGTTCACACAGTTAATGCATGCAGGAGCAATTATCTGCTTCTATGAACAACTTTCATAGTTTTTATACATTGATGAATGAATCAAATTTTGTCTAATCTGAGACAATATCTGAGCTGTCCCAATCTGGCTGTTTCTTCCACATTAGGTCTTTTAGTCTTTCCTGCAAAGAGAGATTTAGCTCAGACAAAGTCTTCACGTTTTTCCGGGCCCAGCATGCCAAGGTTTTGATCCTTGGCTTGTCGCTGTTGAGATGGACTCGACACACAAAGGATTGTGCACAAAACCAAAAGGCCAAAGGGCCGTTTACTGTTCTAACAAGCCTTTTTATATACTTCTTAGGAACAGGTGTCTATACATGATTGGTTCACTCACAGACTAGATGGCCTTTACTTTGCTACATCTTTGATACATTTCTACTTGCGCATCTGGCAGTTCCTTATCTTGTTGGCTCAGCTCTTCTCAGGACTTTCCCAGGCTCTTCAAGAATACACAGGTACCTGTTCAAGGCTAATGTTAAGCTCGCATTCTGATCCCTGGGACCAGCTGAAGTTTCCCACATTGACTAAAGCTCTTTTGCATTACTACATCAATAGCAACAAATTATTCAGTAAAGCAATCTTGGCACCTCCTTGTAAAGCATTTCATTGTGCTTCCAGTTCAAAACAGGGTAGCTGACCAGCTTTTCTGAGTGTCAGACCACTGCATGTAACACTCGCTCTGCATCACACTCACATCCTGCTCACCATCCAGTTACTCTCTCATGAACTCTTACTGTACTGTAAGGACACAGTAGAATTCCTCCCACAATAGCTCCCGCTGAACATCAGGACCTTGGGCCCCCAAATAAGCAGGCAGTTCAAAGCCCTTTTTCTCCCATTCAGTTAGCTCCTTCTTTGCCACACAGGCAACGCCATCCTGAGATACCAGGCTGCTGGATGGAGATAGATAATGGAGGACACCACTCATGAATGTGGAAATATCCATTTGCCTTAGTAACCTAAAACAATCTCAGGACACCAATGTTCACTTTTACTCAGGCTACCCAACCAGGCATCACTAGTACAGGGCACCACCAATTTAGGGCACTATTCACCTGAGTTGCCCCAGGAACTCTGCATTTCTTTCATCACCTTGGAACAACAGGGAAATCCTGATATTTGGTATCCTCTTTTTGTATATATGCAGTTATGGATTTGGCTAACATCTGCTTGTGAGAATATAGTCTATTCCCCATTGTCTCCCTTCCCTTCTCTGGTAAGAAATGTCACCCTTATAGTCCTCAGAAATTGGCACTGGGCTGGAACTGGTGGGTCAGCATGTAAGATTTGCAAGATCATCCAATGTCCAAACTCACCCTCTTAGTTTCCTCAGGGCAAGTGTACCCATATGTGGAATCAAGGGAGAATGAGAATCATTCCTTCCTCCCTTTCCTGCTAGGAGCAAGGTGACATTTCCAAAAAGGCTGGATCCCTTTAGCTCCATTGCTCTTGGCACTTGGGCACTTCTTTCTGACGTCCTCTTTGTGGAAAAGTCAAAAAAATGATCATGAAGTATGATGAAGAATTCAGCCTCATCTACTCCTCTAGGCACTATGCCCAGTATAGACGAGGAAGATTTGAAGGGGGTTTCAGAACTAGCTGTCTCCAAGGGTGGCAAGAATCTACAGTTTTAAGCATTTAGTTTGGAGTGCAACTTGTGGGTAAGATACCTAAACTGAGTTATCTGTGTATGTGTAAACCCATGAGCTATCTAAGCAGCAGTGTAATCAATATGGATTTAGGAGCACTATACAGTTGCCTACACACAGATAGCTACTGTGTGCCCTCAACCTGCAGCTCCATAAGGGCCTCTCCCATAGATCCAGAATCATATCTGCCATGCCTTATGTTGCAAGATACCCTAGGAAGTCTCAGATAGATCTAGATGTCTACGTTTCAGCATCCAGATCAAGTTCTAGATCTTCATGGACTATAATGAAGTATAACCACCTTGTTTGCAGGTAGACACCTAGATGTCTTGTTCTGCAGGACCTATCTCACTGAATAGTAGCTACCATCTTCGTACTTGTTAGACTACATAGGAATTATGCAGGCTCTATATTTTAGAAGACAAGGGAGTTTATGGTTGATGCGTAAACAGCTAACCTTGTCTAATTTACTCTTGCAATAATGTATACCAAAACTTTGGGCTGAGGGGGTTGTTCAGTCCACAGTCTTACTAACTACTATACTAGCTGCTTATATGGTTGGTCTGCTTTGACATCTTGGCAAAACAGTTCCTGTTCCCAAAGGACTCCAGAACAAGGTTTTGCTTAATTTTTCTCACTTAAAAATGAGTTCTCTGATGCCATCATCCTAGGGTTACCTTGAATTTGGCTCATCCATCACCACCACTCTGGCCTCCCGCACGGAGTCCCTAGGTAATGACTTCTTTTCTCTGATCCAGAAGACAAGGACTCTTGGTGGCATACGATAAAAGCAAGGGGCCCTTCATTTTGTCACGTTCTTCCTCTACCCCAAACCGGCAATAGTCTCTGTCAATCAGAGGTTTTTTTGGTACAGCATGGGTGACCAGAATACTCCACTGCTGCTTTGCCCCTTCCCCCAAAATGGGAATCTGAAATCCTTGGAGGAAGAGCTGAACCAAATATCACCTGTTTGTTTTTCACTTCTCTTGACTTCCAAGGACTATGTAGATGGCATTTTCTTCCACAGATCTGCCCACCTTTTATGTGTACATCCCTCTTCTATAAATAAAGTCATCTTATTCCATGGTCCTAAGACAGATAAGAACCCTTGAGGGAATGTTTTCTTCTCTTTATCCTGGTCATTATTTCATTTGATCACTTGCATGCTGTACACAGTAAAATATAAAATGTATTTTTTTCATGAATCCTCCTACTGTGATAAAATGCTTACACCCAGTTCAGTGTCAGTTAAAGATAGGCCATTTATAAATTAATTAAAGTGAGTGCTGAAAAAGATAATTTATACTTAGACTAAATGGGTCTAAATGTATGTTTTAGATTTTTTAAGGTTGTTACACAAATTTCTCCTGAGAAGAAAAGACTTCCTCTGTTTTTTTTCCACATCAGGTCACCTCTTCTTTCAAAAGGCTAAGCCTTCCATTACTTTGACTTTGCATAAAGAGGAATTCTGAATAAATTCTTGCTCTTGGTCAGGTATTTCTCTGCAGGCCTGCCATGTTTTGGGACCTCTTCAACAGCATTAAGTTACCGGACAGGCAAGGTGAATGTTAGTTTTCTCAGCTGAGATACAGTTTCTGCTTCTGTTCTAATTCCAGTAAACCTTAAATCATCTATCACCATCAGAACCAGCCCCCTTTGGTTCTGTAGCCTCAATTCCTGTCATCTGAATGATGGTGAGATGGTAAGAAGTTTTAGTGTAATTTAGAAAGTAGGGAGTTACATGCCAGCCTGAGGGAGGTATATAAGCCAGTTAATTGGGTGGAAAGCTTTTAAGTGACTTTTTGTTTTCTACAGATCACAGCCTGTTCCCAGCTATATAATGTTGGCTCTTGTGGTCAAGGGAAGACAGACACAGACCTCAGATATTTTGGGAAGCCTCCTGATCAATTTTATGTTTGTAGGGAGCCATGACATATGAGCTACCGTGAATAGCACTAGGGCTGCTGTGAACTCCCAACCAGCTGGCTGCAAGGTGGCCGAGCCAGCTTGTCTTCCCAGCAGCCGCGTAACGTCTGCACGCCAGGAAGGACTGACTGTTAGCTCAACAGGCAGCACAGCCAAGGGGATGGGACAAGGGACCAAGCCACTTCTTAGCATTAACTTCATCTGTGACCTTTGCCTCACTCTCTAACTTCTCTTAGATTTTATCAAGTTTTGCGTATTTTTTATTTTTGCAAACTTGGGTGCTGAGAGGTAGGTACCTAACACCACCACCCCCCCACACCCCCCCAATGTTCTGCAGACTCCATGGGCCACTTCTCACAGTATGGCCCTTCATTTCTCTGCGTCATTCTTCATCTCTGTAAAACAGGGTAATGATGTCTAAATATCACGCAGACAAGGATCTGGCAACCAAGCAGTTCATCTATACGTGTAAATCCAGAATCTCGCTGAAATGAAAACTACTGGAAAATTTTTGGTTCCCAGCGCTTTTGTCGGTGTGCTAACTAAGAGCTCCCCAACTGTTGGTAACCTGACAGAGATCCTGGCAGGGCAGGAAAAGCACACACACAAACCTCTGTGTTTTTCACACTTCAGTCTTCTTGCAGCGGCTTCCACAGCTTCAGAAGAAAACACCAACACCTGACCATGTCTGAATGAATGCAACTAATAATAGAAATGTCATAGGTGAAACCAGTGTCCCAGTACTTCTACTTTGTACTCTGTCACTGGAAAAAGTTAGTGGTCAAAGAGTGAACGTTTGTTGAGAGAGATAAAGATGATCGTGAAGGTGGATATAGATGACTTGGCAATGAGAGACAGGGCAGGAGAGGAGAGCAAGCCGCTCATGGTCCCATTTCTATCACCTCTCTTTTCTCCTTCCACCTTCTCCTCAGCAGCCCCTTTCTACTACTGCCTCGGCATCTTTCCCTCATTTATTCATGCTCTCTGTGCCATGACTTCCAAACCTTCCAGGACCCACACAGTCCAGCTGAGCATCTGAAGGGGAGAGGGAGCACAAGGGTGGCAGCTCTCAGCTCTCCCAGTGCCGCCGCCACCGCCGCCACGGGTGGGTGGGTGGGTGGGTGGGTGCAGCCACCCCGGGCTCGGCCGGCGCGGCCCCCCCGCAGCGGCGGGGAGCACTGCTGAAGGGCCGTACCCCCGCCAAGGGGCTGCGGGGAGCAGTGAGCCGCACCGCTCAGGAGCCGCCCCGCCACCGCGGCCCCGCGGCGGGTGCCCTGCGGGGCCACCTCAGCGTCGCCTCTGCCGGGCTTCGCGGCGCTCGGGAGCCCCACCCGCGGCCCGGGGCTGCGCAGCGCCTGGCAGCACCCCACCAGGCACGGGACGGGGCTGGGCTCAGCTGGGGCGACCCCGGCCCGCGCCGCCCCGCGGGGCCTTTCGACGCCCTGAGCGGGGCGCTTCGTGCGGCTGGCGCTGCGCGGGCCGCCCCCCACCCAGCGCACAGCGCCGAGCGGGGCAAACGCCTGGGCCGCAGGGGGCCCGGCGCCAGGGGCCGGGGCGCGCCGCAGGGGGCCCGGCGCCAGGGGCCGGGGCGCGCCGCGGGCGGGCCGGGCTCCGCGCTCGGCAGGCCGGGCTCCGCGCTCGGCGGCCTGCGGCGCCCTGCCCCGGGGGCAGCGCCGGGGCACCCGGCTGCCCTCCCCGCGGGCGGTGCCGGGCCGGAGCGGGCCGCACGTGGGTACGTGACGGCGGCCGGGCCGGCGGGGCCCGGCGGCTCCTCCTCCCCCGGCGCCCGCCGGCGACTGGGCGCCGAGGCTGCGGCGGGCGGCGCGGGGCGGCGCGGCGCGGCGCGGGCGGGGGTGCTGCCTCCTGCGCGGCGGAGCGGGGAGCAGCGGCAGCCGGGGCCGGGAGCGAGCGGCCCGCGCGGGCGAGGGCGGGCGGCGTCGCGGGGCGGCGGCGGCGGGGGCGGCGGGGCTTCGGCGGGGGCTGCGGGCGGGGTCCGCGCCCGCGGCCGGCAGCGGTCTCTGCGCCTCAACCGGGCTTCGCCGGGTGCTGGCGGTGCGCTCTCCCGCCGCGGGGCTGCACAATGGCAGTCGTTCAGTAGGATGGATCCTGCCGTGGCTTTTGTTCTGCAGATCCACCCATCCTCCTAGCAGTCAAGTACCAGGCTATGGTTTTCTCTCTGGGGATCTTCCTTCCGCGTTTTGCCGGTGTCTCTGATGAGGTTTTGGCCTCGGCTGGGATTTCGCTACCTTACTTTTCGTTCGGCTTCTTGCTGAAAAAAAGGGATTTCTTTTATTTTCTCTCCACGCTTTTGGTTATAATCCAATGTTGATCTAGGGGGAATAACCATTCAGCCTGGCTGAAAAAGAGCATCCGTTGAAAAGTCTCAAAGAAATATACCACGTGAGGAAAAAAAACTGGGAGAAGATCGGAATATAACAATTTTTTCTATGATAAAACTGGTGCCCCTCTTCAGGAGAACTGGTCTCAATTTATTATTATGCAACCACAAGGATCTCTTCTTTCTCAGGGTGTATAAGCTGCTGGATTGCTTTTCGCCCAAATCAATGTGGTTTCTTTGGAACATTTTCAGCAAAGGATCGCATATGCTGCAGTGTCTTTGTGGCAAGAGTCTTAAGAAAAACAAGAACCAAACTGGTAAGCAATCCATTGCACTGCGTTGTTTTTCTTTTATGCTACCCTGTCTGTTGCTCGCCGAGGTAGATCTGCAATCCTGCTGAGGGGAGAAGGGGGAAATATAACGAGGCCAGCACGGACATGCATGTGCATACGTGTATGAATAAGCAAGGAGCGGCTTGGATTAGCTTCAGCCACTGTCACCACGGAAAAGGAAAAAAAAAAAAAAATCAAAGGCGACCCTAGCCCAGCCTGCATCTCCTAGTTTTTATATGCTGTTTCCAAGGAGGAAACTTGTATCGCTACCCTTTTTGAGGGAAAGCCAGTAGATACCCCCCCCCTCCCGTCCCCGATGCAAGCCCCCCGTGCACACACACCCCCGGTCAGTTTTGGGAAGAGGAGCCCGGGTCTCCTTCCCATGCTGCTGCGAGCCGGCCCTGCCTGTGGTGGGTGAGTGTGCCGGGGCTCAGGACCTGCACAGCACTTTCTGATTAGCTTGCAGTATGTCCCCTCCACCCCCCCTACACACACACACACCCACACACCCGCCTCTCTGAGCTTTCCAAAGTCAAATCCAGCACCCCTCGTCGCCGGCCTGGGGGGCTGCCCGTTACCACTCCCCCCGGACTCTAGGCCGGGAAGGTGGCGGGGGTGTGTGTGAGGAAAGCGGGTGGACACTTTCTTGGGGCTTGTGCCCAGACGGCAACTCAGTCAGCTATGCCAATCGGCAGCAGCAGCACCGCCCGGGTGGCTGAGTCTCCCCTCCGCCTGTCCCTGTCGGGATGACCCCTCTGGGCACACGCCGGTGTCTCTGCGTTCGTCTCCATGTCTGCCTGGCAGCCAGGATCATGCGCTTCGGTTCAGCCCGGCTCCGAGGGGGAAACTTGCAGTACATTACATAAGAAATGCAAATGCAGGTGCTCGGGGCCGCCCGGTCCCGGGGGGTCACGCTGCTGCTGTTGCATCCCTCTGGCTCGGGGCGTCCGTGCGGCCAAGCCCGCAGTTTGGCGAGCCAGGTGGGCGAGAAGGGATGCTCGGCGGGCGGGGGAGCCGGCAGCTTTTCAGGGGAAATACCGGCCCTCCCTGCCCCCCTCGCACCGGGCTCTGTCCCCCGCTCCCCGCCCCCCCCTCCCCCCCGCCCCCGGCAGGTTGGCTGCAAGCACTTGCGTGCCTGGGGAGGCGAGAGCCGCTGAGCCCGGGCCGCGAGGGGTGGGATGCCGTGTGCGCGCTGCTGTGTGTGTGCCGGCTGCCCTGCAGTGGCAGCTCCCGAGCAGGAGGCTCCTGACGCTGGCACTGCAGTGTAGTAGATCATAGGCTCTCGTTGCCTCTCTGACACCCCAACATCAACAAGCAGCAGCCCTAGCAGCCCGCACCCCTCTCCTCCCCGGCAGCCGGGGTGCCGGCTCCTGCTTCTCCCGGCTCAGGGCCGGTGCAGAGAGTCGAAGTGGGCACCTCGGCGGACCCCCACCCCCAGCTCCCGTTTCCCAGCTTGTCTCCCTCCTTTCCTCCCCGCCGCTGCCGCTGCAGCAGAGCAGCCTCTTGGCATACCGAAGACCCCGAAATGCCCCGCCGGAGGCAGCGCTCAGCCTCCCGCAAAGTGCCCTTCGCCTCACCCGCCCCTTGGCGCCGCAGCCAGCCGCCTCCCCCGGGCGGGGGCAACTTCCAAAGCCGTGTGCTCGCCCCGGGGCGGGATGGGGCCGGCAGAAGCAGGGCAGACGGCCACCTTCTCGCAGCACCCGGGGACTCCCGCTCTCTCCCTGTCCGGGCCGCACAAGGGGGGGAGCAGAGCCGCGGCGGGGCTGTGCCCGCTGCCCTGGCCGCCGCCCGGGGGGCGGGCGGGGATCGGCGGCTCCATCGCCGCGGTGCTCTGGGCGAGAGGCGATACTCTGGAGGAAGGGCTGGGGGTGGTTGTGGTTTCTAGACCTTTCAGTTTGTGTACCGGGGCGAGGGGGAGACGTATAACACACACAGACACACACTGACCCCCCAAAGGCCCGTGTCCTTTCCTTGCGGAGGGGAGGCTGGTAAGCAAACGCACCCTGAAGCCGAGACGTGTCCCTCGGGGTGCCGCGGGCCTGCAGCACACCTTTCCCGCCTCCCCTGGGACTTTGCCGCACTTACCCCCTCTACACGGGACGTGAGGGTTTTGGTGGCCAGAATGGCACTGCACCCTGCCGGCCCGGGGGGTGCCGGGGGGGGCGGTATGAGCAAGCGGGGCGGACCGCGGGGAGCGGAAACCCGGCGGGGGCGGGCTGAGGGGTCGCTGCACCCCGCTGCCGCGGTGCCAGGGGGCACAGGGCGGCCGGAGAGCTGAGCGCGGAGGTGGGAGCTTGCGGTGGCCGTCCCCGCCAGCCGGCTCCGTGCTCTTGCCCGCCGCCCGCACCGTGTGCGCCTCGCTGCTCCGGCCCGCCGCCGACACGGCGGAGGAGCCGGGACGCCGAGCGCAGCCGCGCCGCTTGCCCTGTCCTGACATCCCGCTCCGGGAGCGCGAAGCTGCGGCTGCCTGCCCAGGGAGGCTAATGAACGGCATGGGGCCGGATTAGCGGGTAGTCGGTCACAGGCGCTGTCGCTCTGAGGGCAGATCAACTGCATCTTGGCTAGGGTCGCCCGCGGGAGAGCAGGGAGCCCCTGCCGCGATGTCCCGCTTCGCCCGGTGCCCCGGCGCGCTGGGCCGGGGGGTGACCCCCACTCTGCGGGCAGCTGCGGCCGCGGCAGCCGGGGACCCCCGTCCCCGCCGCGGCTCGGCGCTCCGCTACCCGCCCCTGGCCCCTCTTGCCCGCCAAACTTTTCAGGAGCTGCTGGGCTTTTTGCTCTCAGAAGGCACCACGCGAGCGAGCAGCTGCCGCTGATCCAACCGTGTGGAAAATCGCGCAGGTTAGGCAGCTCGCGCTGGCTATAATTTCAGTTTATGTAGCTATTTTCGGCCTGCTACACTTTTTTTTGTCCCTCTCAGCAGCTGGTCTTTTTCCAGAAACGGGACTGGGTGGCTCACTTCCAGGTGTTCCTGCTTTGTGCTCCCTCGGCGCCGCTGGCTGCATCCCTCCCCTCGGTGTGATGGGTTCGATGACCTCCCTGTGGGCTCCCTTGCCACCCCCGGGGGTCCCAGCTGGCCCTGCCGGGGCTACCGGCACCAACCACAGCAAGGGGCAAGTAGGGCAGAGAGGGACAGGGTCTGCGGTGGGGTGTTGCAGTTCTCTGGCAGGGTTGCATCAGGAGGCTGTGGTTTATCCATAGTAGAAATGCAGCTGGCTGAAACCCTGTTTGTTCAAATTTACTACCCTGGAAAGAGGAGCTACATTTGATTATTTACCTTTGTACATTTCTTCAGAAGGAAAAAAATAACCCCAACGTTGAGAAAAAATACGTGTGGCTTTGCTTGCACTGATTGAATTTTTTTGAGTTTTCCTGAGTTTAATAGTACAAAAAATAATGAAAGCCCCACATATATGCAGCATCCCGTCCAGCATGAAAGTATTTGTAATGTGTTGGGTTCCCTGGGCCTCACTTGCTTTTGTAATTATTTCCATCTAATTTTGCCCTTACAGCTTGTCATATACACAGAGAGGACCTCACGAAGTGTGAGACAAAAGAGACTTTCCCTTGCAAAGAGTTAAAAGTTGCTCAGAAACATAAGGCCTGAGCCAGGGCTTGTAATGGTAAGATGCCATCCTGGTGGCTTCACCCTGTGGGCTCTAAACTGGGTATGTTCACTTAGACAGTGGCTGAGTCATGGGAAGGATTTGGGGCTTGAGGGGAAATGGGGAAGGAGAATATCTCTGGGTGTATTTTGAAGCAAATACAGCTAGTGAATAGATTTTTTTTTTTACCGAATGACACCTGTGAGGATGCCCATGGGAGATGAAGTACTAGGTGCCCCCACGGCAGGGACTGCTATCGCATTTCGCTTCTGGTGGCAGCCCAGCACACAGAGGATGGATCAGGTTTCCTTTCCATTTACTCCAAGGAGAGGCATCTCTCCAACTCAGTCAAGAGTGTTGACAGGAAAGTAGATGGAAATTGGCATTACTATAAATACGTTGCTGATGATAGAGAAATTTAGTTTCTGTTAGTAGCAATCCCGTATCAATCTCAAATACAAAACCTATTTAGAAAGAACAACAGGCAGTGGCTGAACTAGGATCTCTGCATAGTCCCTTGTCAAACTCCTCCATACAATAGTCAGACTGTTCTTTCATGGATGCTTATTACTTTGAAAAATTTGTAAGCACAGCCATGTGAGGATCTGTCTGAAACAGACTCTTGGGTCTTGCCTGTAAAATATGTAGTGTGTGTCTTTATCTGAATTCTAAGAAAATTGGGCCTCCCCACTGCCTTCCTTACTCATAGAAAACAAACCTGCCACCAAAAGACAAAGGGTGTTTTGCCTCAGTAAGAGCTGCGGGATCAGGTCCTCGAAGTTTCTTTTATGTAAATCCCCAAAGCAGCTCTGACTGCCTAAATACCTACACTGTTAATTGAGCTGTGGCATATTTCTCTCACTCCAAAGGAAAATTGGCTATTTACATGTATTTCACCTACTGAAGTTTTCTCCTCTATGGAATAAATTTCCTGAATTTATACAAATTTAATTATTCTTGATCAAATTAAATTGCGTATTCTACTTTTTAAGGGGTGAAATTTATGCCTGCTCATGCATCTCCCTACTGTGATAAAATGTTTGCACCTAGTTCAATGCCTGCTAATGATAGGTCATTTATAAATGAATTCAAATATACAAAGGATGACTTAGGCTTAGAGAAAATATGAAAAATGTGTTTACAGACATCATTGGTTTAAATATTTATGTGCATGCATTTTTTGTTTTCATTTGATGTTTATTCTACTTACCTGCTTTAATTATGTTAAGTATCTTAATTTTGAGCTAAAATTCCTATTGACTTCAAATTCAGATAAGGAGTGATTTAGACATTCAGAAATTGTCCCTTTGCAAAGATTTCCTGTCCAGTAAATGCCTGTAAAAGTATAACCTGGAGAGGAGAGAGCTGTTTGAAACTGGAAACCAGTTTTTCAAGAGGACTTCATAAAACTAAAATAGGAATTGGGGCAGTGGACCAACTCTGAGGTGGCATTTTGTAGTCAGTAGAGTCACTGCTGAGGTTCTTGTATAATCACTCAACATGTAGGATGAAACGCTGTGAGTCTAGAATGTGGTTGGATAAATGAGGTGATTGTGTGCAAATTAATTAAACGTTGCTGAATATTTACAGGTGTTTGCCAAATGTGCCTGTGAGCACTGAGTCCTGCTGGAGCAGGTTTCATTCAGTGGAGTATGATCTTGTTACTTCAGGAGCAATGATTTGTTTCTACACCTAATTCTGTTTCAGATGGCCTTTGTGATTTTGGACACATTGCTACTTCCCTATGCCTCGCTTTCCTGCTTGTTAAAAATTGCAGGCAATGCCTGAACGTTTCACAAGTGTGCTAGTGGTCCTTTTGTTTGCTTTTTGCGTTTCAGTGAAGGATAGCTTTTCAAAGACAAATTACTAGTTTACTGAACAGCTTACTGAGAAATGATATTGAATGATCTTAAAAATTTGCAATCTCTGTTGTGAAAAAAATTGCTGTGGTGAGCGCAAGGCTTGATGTACAATTAATGTACCTGAAAGCTACTTGCCACTTTCCAGAATGAATGTATACTGTAGAAAAACAGCCTACCTGGAAATAAACTTTGCAGGACTGGGGCCGTGTTTAGTTCAGAAAGAGCGCTTCTTGCGCAGAGTGTTTCATGTTTCTACAGTCAAAACAAATGAAGCAACTGGGAGGAAAATATTTTTATTGAAAACCATGTGATAAAGTGCTCAAAGGAGTATATTCATTTCAGACTTGCTATTAAAAAAAATATTTATCGTGTTCTCGAAGTGGATCTTTAGAGGTTCTGAGCCACTCAGAAGTACTGAAAATTATCATTGCAAAGGGAACTGATGGTGTTTGACACCACGATGGACTGAACTCACAAGGAGCAAAATGTGACGTATCCTTTTTAATATACTCTGTAGCAAAGGTGTTAATAACTTTGCATGTGAATAACTAACAAAGTTGTAATTCAAATCAGGAGCACGCTGGCTTTGAAGAGGATCTTTCTGAGGGCAAAACCTCAAAAATCATGAAGTGAAAGGCTTTTAATGGATAAATGGAATGCAGGCTTGGTATATCTGTAGTGTATCACTGTTACAAGCTCTCACATTAAACAGTAGCAAGGAAAGTGAATTGTTGCTGATGAGACAGCATTGAGAAGTCAGGATAATAATATCTGTAGTAAAATTTAATGCACAAGTCAGAATAATAACACCTTCTGCAGTAAAATTCAATGCACTAGTTAGGTAACACTGTGGTGAACATAATCAACATTTTAATAGTTTGAGAGTTAATGTTGAATGGCTGTGTGAGTCAAATGACAATAAATGGCATGAAGTTGCTAGCAGAAATTGATGGTGTAATTTTAATGTCCATATTTTGTGTTTTCACTCTGACACCTGCTTATTTTACTTTTAACTGGGAACAGCATGAGGAATCGCACTGAACAAGTTTAACGTTTGCATACAGAAGGCAGTATCTTGGAAATTACTTGGCTTAATCATTTTGTGGCGCTAAAATTAACCTGGTCCCATCAGACAGTAGAATTGAACAAAGGTTAAACATTTCAATTCCATTGAATTGTTTTGGCTTTTGCTCTACAGGCAGTGATACAAATAAACTGTAAACCTCTATGAAAAAATTGTTTTAAGGAGATTCCTGAAAGGTCTGTGTTTCACTGAACTGATAGGGGAATAGACTTGGCTCTTTCCTGACAATTCGTCATGCCATCCATGGTTGGTTGTTTTTTTTTTCTTGGTGCAGCTTTGTCATCTGGAGAGATAAGAACATAGTGAGGATACAGAATGTGTGGGATTTGTGCCTTAGCTCCTGAGCATGCCCTGTCTCCAGCTTTAGACGTTAGATGTGCAAGAAAAATAAAAGATACAGGGCAAATTTGGGTTTGATCCTTCCCCTAACCTGTCCCCTCTGTTTTCAGCTGCAACTGGACTGTCTTAAGTCGGACCTTTTATTCAGGCCACTGCGTGCAGTAGCCTCTGAAGGAGCTACACACCTTCACTTGTGAAACGACATTTCTATTTTGGGCATCAAAAACTGTGCATGGCAGCAAGCTCCACATAACCACACACTGTGTGGAGGGGTTTGTACTTTCAGTGGTATGCCTTTCTTCTCCGGTTGAAAAACAGAGGCTAATGCTGCTATTCCTTCTCCGTGTTTGTGATTACTGATTATGGGGAGCTTTTCAGGGGCGAGTATTGCATCTATAAGGTGAAGAGTACTTCCTTCATGGTGCCTTCTTCCTTGAACTGTCAAAAAATTCTGAGCGTTTCTGTCATCTTGGTTCCTGCGCAGTAGCTTGCCTCTGCTGAGGATATAGGCTTTGGAGATGAGGCAGCAGCTGACACATCCCTTTGCATGCTTTGCTTTTATCCAACTAAAAGGAGTTCATTCCTATGGATTTTCTAGGCCTGTGGGATAAGGAAGTATCTCCTGCAAAGGGCATGTTTTCACAAAGTCCTTTCTCTTGAGGGAAGAAGCGGGATATTGCTCCCTTGAACAAGCTTTTAAAGGATTAAGCTCTGCTGTGACTGAAAACTAGAATTTTGTACCAGTGTTGAATGGTTTGAACAGGAGAGAGCACTTGCATATAAAAGGAAAGACTTCTGTTTACATATAAATCTCTTGGTTCTCACCAATGCTAGCAAAGGTAATATACAGGAATTTCATTGCCCTTTAATGAGGTTTGAGATGAAAATGTTAATTTAAAGAAGGCAGGTTTGCCAGACTTGTTACTCTTTCAGTAAATGTATTTCTAAGCATGTCCTGCTACGGTTAAACGAAACGTCCAGCTCAAACAGCTCCCAGTCCATGCTTCTCATTAGAGAAGTGCATCATGAAACATTGCTATTGCCCAGGAGTTTCTACACATGTTGCTCATTGCGAATGTAGGTACATTATTGACATTGAATGAGATAAACAGGAACTACCAGTGCAAAACATAATGGAAAATACAGGAAAAGATGTAGAAAAATTACGGAATAGGGAAATTCTTAAAAAAAAATCAGTTAAATTATTACAATAGTAGTATCTTATAAAATAGAGTATCCTACCAGGAATATCTTAATAAGGGTTAAATTAATAGTGGTGCTTATTAATTCATAGAGTTTATAGTATGAAAAAACACTTTACAGTTCTGATTTTCTTGCAACTAGGAATTACAAATCGAACCCAGACTGCTAATAGTCCCTGAGCAACTGAACCTAAATGTGATTATTGGCAGATTATCCCACTAGGAGATCAACCCAGGATCTCAGATATGAATTAACTGCAGGATGTCTAAAACCCAGGTGCAATTTTGTGGCTCAGACTTTTTCAGCTTTCACTAAAATCCATGTTTTAAAGTAGCATTAACAGGTGGATTAAAATTTGTAAAGCCTTGTGCTCCCAAGAGATTTCCTCCTATTCCCTTGCCAGTATAAATCTTTTTTTATGTTTGTCCCCATGTGAAGGAGACTTTCTGCCTCAAAACATAGGGTTATACAGACTTTCAGTGCTGACATTTGCTAGTCTCCTGGCTTTACTCAGACCTGTTTTATCTGTGTGAATATGACCTTGACCCATCCCAAACACTGTCACATCCCTTATAGCCTCTCACATCTCTTTCAGTTCTTTAACCTGCTGCTTGTGCAGGCATCTCACCTTTTTACTTTGGATTAGGGTCTCAAAGGAAGATTAGCCCTTAATTATATTTCTTTCAGATATTTTAAAGTTCTTTCCACCACTTCAGATAATTAGCTAGTGGCAATGGTCAGAATGACTGTACATGTGACTACTGTTGTAATGGATATTTATGATGGGTGAAGTGTAGGCTGATGGAATATCCCTTGTTTTGTTGGGCACGAGCTGTATGAATGATTGGTTTCCCACTTTCTGTAATGTACAGTAGCAGAACAGTAGCAGAAGTACACAAATGCAGAGGCAGTAAAGCAACCATGATTGATTAGGAAAAGACAGTAAAGTCAGCAAGAGAATTAACCTGGTAGAGAATTGGTTCCAGGTCCTGGCTTTGCCTGCTTACCTGGGTGCTACATGTCTCCCTGAAGCTTGTGGCCATGACTTCCCAGAGAAGTACAAAACCTGTGTGAATGCATGGCATCCATACCTTCAGCAGGGTACGCACAGAGCAGACTTGTGGTCTGAATCTTGTTCACCTTTGATCTGCCTTGTTCACCTTTGATTGATTTCACTTTTGATAGTGTGGATTTGAGACATTATTTTATGAGAGGATTCTAACATGTCACTTCAGTGCAGCATGCTCTAGGGCTCCTGCTAACGAGGCTCGTTTGTGGCCAAACCAGTGACTAGATGTTATTAAACCTTTTGTTCTCAAGTGCTGAGCTCTGCCTGTTTGCAGAGTTTTGAAACATGTCAGAGATGAATTCTCTTACCTTTGAAACCTGTAGCACAGACTCTTCATCCATGGAACAGGACACCTAAAAGCAGTATGGGATTTTTTTACAACAAATACGCCATTATGTAGTGTTTGTATTGAAGACCCACATTTTTTTGAAGGAGGCCTTACTTTGTTTTAGAACTAGACTTTAAACCCTGATGATTTTTGTGGAGTTGTAAAACTGTAAGAGAAAAAAGATAATGCTGTTGTGGTTTCCTAGGTAATGTATAACTTGGTAAAATCAACGAGTGTACTCATGGTAGGAGGAATGTGCACCAAGGTAGTGGGAATGGAGTCATTGTGGTTTTGTGTTCTATGTCTTTCCTCATTTCAGTTTGTCTTCGCAGTTTATAAGGGATGATGTATCTGGGGTATTACTGACATGAAGTGGAGATGAGTCCCGTGAATTGTGGGCCACAGAAGATTCTCTGCTCATGGAAGATTTTCAGTGAAGGCATACCTTAGGAGACATTGACTTTCTTAGCACTCTAACGTCACAAATGTTGATTTTGACCATTACCATACACCACTGAGGAAGACACCATCTAAGGAGTTCCTCAAGATACCTAAATAAATATGGTGCTCTTGATTAAAAAAAAAAAATCTTTAAGCACAGTGAGAAAAAAATAATTGAATCTAAGGATATGCAGGTAAATATTACGGTAGTTTAAATGTAAAGCTACTTAGTTTCATGGCCTCTTAAATTCTGGATGAGAATTACTTTATTCCAGTTGTGCCAGTTGCCATCAGCATGAAAGTGGAAGCAGCAGTCCAGGATCTTATAACCAAAGCAGAAGTAAGCTGTAAGTTGTTCAGGCTAGGTTAAAATCTTTTAATAAAATATCAAGATAAACAGCAACATGAGGGTTCATTATGTTTGCTGGGGCCCATTTTCCTTGTCTTTCAGTGGCTGGCTGGAGTGACTATGGTCTAAGTTGACTGCCAAGAAGGATACCTGCTAATAGATTTATGATGGAGGATGAGGAAAAGATATTAAGCCCTTGTAGTCATATATGTAGGTTAAGAATTTGGGGGTGGAACTTGATGAAGTTTGAACAAAAGTAAGTCAGAATGCGATGTTAGTACATTAGGTGAGACTTTTTTCAAGTGCTGTGTGGATGATACATGAATAGTGTGGGATGCTTTCTCTCCCACTTATTCTCAGAGGGAGATGAAAACCCAGAATGACAAAAGAAATTATAAAGTAAATAATAAAGGGATTAAAGGAATCTGTAGTCATTTAGACAGGTTAGTGATAGAGAATCCTACAGGCAAGCAGAATTTAGAAATTGTTTAAGCTACTTATCAATCGAAGAGCAAATAGATCTGAATTTTGAGGACATTTTCATGGAAAACATCTATTTCTAGAAGTGTTTCTTTCCCAAGGACATCTAAGGGAGTTACATTTGAGAGTCTAGCTTCTCTCAATTTATTCCATTTATAGCTATCTTGCTGAAGGTGAGATATCCTTGTAAATGTTCCTTTGCTTTTATAAATAAAGGTGCTCCTACACACTCTAGAGTCTACTGGCTGTCATCACACAGCTCCAAAGAAGTGGCCTCCATGGTGACCTTAGGCTGAGTGTCCAGTGCCTCCTGCCTGCCTACCTGCTGTCACACGGATGGTCTGCAAGCCGTCTGCATGAGCGTGCCTGGCAGCCCTTGCTGTTTTGGACCCGCACGGGCATGTGGAGCCCTATGTGTGCTCCAGCTGCCCGGGCTAACACCTGCAGGCTCACCTGCCGGAGAGATGGCACATGAGTCTACTCATGAGGGTGGCCCTCAAGCTAAACTGAAACAGTATAGTTGCCACAGTAACTGATGGTGAAAGAAAATGTGTTATTCACCCCCCCTGCCACCCCCCCCCCCCCAGGCTGATTTACAACAGAACTTTTAAAAAGCAGTGTATATGCTTCTATGGATCTTAAGCTTTGTAAATCTTTGTATCAGACGCAATGCACTGGGTGATACAAGCTATAGAGCATTTAAATATAATGCTCTGTAGTGTAAACTGGAAGTATTTAAATAGCTTCTGTCTCATTTGGGAGGTTTCAAAGGCATTTCTGCCCACTTGCAAGCATTAAGCACTACGAAGGAAGGGGGTAAAGGTTCAATATTAATTTGCCTTTTTCTTCCAATAACTTAATAAATCCATAGTCAGAGAGGCCAAGAATGGTAGGTGCTGTTCAGACCTAGCAGATCACCATACATCTGCATCAAGAAGCATATACTGGTGATCTTAAAGTAACTTCAAAGGGACAGTCAGTCTCTTCTCAGTAACAGATGGCAGGTAAGAATTCTGAGTAAGAACTGTCCACCTTCAGTTTGGCATTGGTATCCTTCCCCCACCTTAAACTCCTCCCAGTTGTTCAGCAACCTAAGATTGAATTTATATTGCTTAATTAAAAAGCTAGGGATTGATCCAAGTCCAAATGGCTATGGCTGGCTTATGTCTACCTTACTTGCAGTTACCACCCTCCCTAGCAGATTTGGCTTGGAGAGAGCTAGCTGAGGTGGTCCAAAACCACGTGGGACTTCAGGAAAAAGTGGGAGTGACCAGAGGTCTAGCACTTCTTTTATTTAGCAGTATGAGCACAGCCAAAGAGGATCAGAAAAACCCTTTCATCTCCACTAAGGAAAGCTAGGGCAAGCTCTGCTTGTTGGGTGACTTACTTGTGCCCCCAGCCTCAGTGTGGGAATGCACCTGGGATAATAACAGCATATGACGCCATTCCAGCCAGGCAAAGAGGGTATTAGAGCTTTGATAGAAGGGATGGTTCCTTTGAGGAAGGAGCATCTAGAAAGGGGCTTCCCAGGGTCTCTTGGTTAACCCTGTGAAAAGCTGATGGAGGAAAGAGACCAGATAAACCCACTTTGGAGTAAGTTTGGCAGCTGAGCAGCAGAGACCCGAGTCTGTAAGGAATGAATCATAATGAATTTCTGAGGAGTGTGAACCAGGCAGGAAGGGAGGCTCAGTCTCGCTGAGGAAGGCAACAGATTTCCCCTTTCTCCTTTCTCTGACAAGAAGATGCAGCTTCAGGGTAGGGAAGAGCTGAAGGACAGGAGGTTTCCTCTGTCTCTAAATAAAACCCTTTTCTTCAACTTCACTGACTTGTACTTGCATTCCTCCTCACTGACCTTACTAGGGATCACCCTTTCATTTGTGTGAGCATGTGCAATGAAACTGGTCAGCACTGTCATCTGAGTAACCTGTTGTTATACTGCGCACTCATCTTCTGTTTGCTGAGCTATATGGATACTGATCTAAGTTGCTGCTGCACACGTGCTTCTTCATCTTCCTTAATTAAAGCGTATATATTTCTCCCCATATGACCACCAGTCCCTCTCTCCCTTATATAGGGGTGAAGAGCACAAATGAAGAAATATTTTACTGATTATTGATGTTTTAAATACTTTGGCACGCTAAATCTGGGCATGGTCTGTAAATTAAAAGGGTTTTTCTTGTAGTCTGATGGTACGCTCCAGTATATTTATATGTATTTTGTCTATGTTAATGGAAACAAGAAATCATAAAGCAGTTTGGGTTTGGTTTTCTTTTTTTGTTGTTGTTTTTTGTTGGCTTTTAAAATAGTTTTAGGGAAGATCAGCACTTGGAATCTCTTGATACTTTTCTCTGAGGATGCAAAGGGTATGTTTACTCTTGCATTTAATACTAAATATGAAAAGGTTGAATTTAAGCAGTTTACGGGATGTGGAAAAAGGGACAGGCCACTTGGGAGGAATACAGGAACATTGTCAGAACATGCAGGGAGGCAACAAGGAAGGCTAAGGTCTGGTTGGAATTAAATCTGGCAAGGAAGGTCAAGGACAACAAGGAGGGCTTCTTCAAATACATCAGCTGGAAAAGGATGACTAGGGAAAATGTGGGCCTGCTGTTGAATGAGGTGGGTACCTTGGTGATGAAGGACACAGAGAAGGTGGTTACTGAATGCCTTTGCTGCCATGGCTGGCCCTCAGGTTTCCCAGACCCTGGAGGCAAGAGAGGGAGTCTGGAAAAAGCAAGACTTTCTCCAGGTTGAGGAGGATCTGAGAGTAGAGATTAGGCATTAGAGATCACAAGCAAATTTGACACCCACAGATCCATGGGCCCTGATGGGATGTACCCCCAAGTGCTGAGGGAGCTGGCAGATGTTACTGCTAAGCCACTCTCCACCATCTTTGAAAGGTCATGGAGAACAGGAGAGGTGCCTGAGGACTGGAGGAAAGCCAATATCACTCCAGTCTTCAAAAAGGGCAAGAAGGAAAACCCAGGAAAACCCTGGTCAGCCTCACCCATCCCTGGAAAGGTGATGGAACAGCTCATCGTGGAGGTCCTCTCTAAGCATGTGGAGGAAAAGATTATCAGGAACAGTCAGCATGGATTCACCCATGCCTGGCCAACTTAATGGCCTTCTGTGATGGAACGACTGACTGGGTAGGCAAGGGGAGAGCGGTGGATATTGTCCGCCTTAACCTCAGCAAGAGCTTTTGACACTGTCTCCCATCACATCCCATAGGTAAGCTGAGGCAGTGTGGGTTAGATGGGTGGGCAGTGAGGCAGGCTGGGGACTGGCTGGTGGCAGAGCCCAGAGGGTTGTGATCAGTGGCGCAGTGTCGGCCTGGAGGCCTGCAGCCGGCGTGTGCCCCAGGGGGCAGTTCGTCCGCGGCCTGGATGAAGGGACAGAGTGCACCCTCCGCACGTTTGCTGGCGATACAGAACTGGGAGCAGTGGCTGACACACCAGCAGGCTGCGGTGCCATTCAGCGAGACCTGGACAGGCTGGAGAGCTGGGCAGAGAGGAACCCAATGAAGTTCCACAAAGGCCAGTGTAAGGTCCTGCCCGTGGGGAAGAACAACCCCGCACACCCGTACAGGCTGGGGGCTGACCTGCTGGAAGGCAGCTCTGTGGAGACGGACCCGGGAGTTCTGGTGGACAGCAAGTTGCCCCTGGGCCAGCAGTGTGCCCTGGTGGCCAAGCAGGCCAGTGGGTTCCTGGGGTGCATTAGGAGGAGCGTGGCTGGCAGGTCAAGGGAGGTGATCCTGCCCCTCTGCTCTGCCCTGGTGAGGCTGCACTGGGAGTGCTGTGTCCAGTTCTGGGCTCCCCAGCTCAAGAGAGACAGGGAACTACTGGAGAAGGCTCAGTGGAGGGCTACAAAGATGATGAGAGAACTGGAGCATTTCCCTTATGAGGAAAGGCTGAGGGAGCTGGGCCTGTTTGGCCTGGAGAAGAGAAGACTGAGAGGGGGGGATCTTGCCAATGCGTACAAACTATCCTCAGGGCAGGTGTCAGGAGGATGGGGCCAGGCTCTTTTCAGTGGTGCCCAGTGACAGGACAAGGGGCAGTGGGCACAAACTGCAACACAAGAAGTTCCATCTGAGTATAGGGAAAAACTTACTTTGAGGGTGATGGAGTACTGAACAGGCTGCCCAGAGAGCTGGTGGACTCTCCTTCTGTGGAGGCATTCAAAAACTGCCTTGACATGCTCCTGTGCAACCTGCTCTAGGAGAACCTGCTTTAGCAGGGGGTTGGAATAGATGATCTCCAGAGGTCCCTTCCAACCCCAACCATTCTGTGATTCTCTTCTTGTCATGAATTCCCTGAAAATCCCAGTATCGTAAGAAGAAGAAACCGAGGTATCATTACTTAATCTGGGACTGAGTGTTGCATTTAACAAGAACAGATATTTGTGTTTTCATTGCCTACAATAAAGCCAATTGTAAAAAGCTCTGATGATGGGACATAATTTTGTGTTGCCATAAAATAAAGCACAGTGGGGAGCTGTGTTCACATGTAGGCTTGTTATGAAGATCTGGGATTTCTGAAGCCATTCTAACCACTCTAAATTTGGCGGTTGAGTGAAATCTAAGCTGGTAAAGCCTTTTTAGCAGCAGAGGAGTAAAAAAGTATATTTCAAATACTTCTCAATTTATTAGGCATCTTGAAAACTGTTTCTTCAGTTAGTAGCACATTAACATAACGTGTCTAGGACCTTTCACATGGCATGGCAATTAAGACAACTTGGGCCAGACTAACTGAATTGAGATTCTTTCCAAGAGTGAAAATATGTTTTCTTCATTCCCCCTTCCAGGCTGGGAAAATGAAAGTTTTTGTTGTCTCCTCATTTGCAGTGTCTTTTTGCCATGCTATCTGAGAGCACCAGCTTTAATCATTCTTCTGGAAGTTCCTTGCTCTTTGCTTTATGCTGCAGTGCTCCATTGTCAGATTGGGTCATCAAAGACCTCCAGAGAAGGGTTTTACAGGAGGATAAAGGGAGCATGTTCTCCATGGCCAGTGCATGGAACCATTCTTGTGATGGAACTGATCTTTACCCTCAGAGGAGAAGAAGGGAAAGTTTTTTTTGGCTTTGGCACACTGCTGTGGGTTTTTAAAATCTAGCTAGATTTAAATACTCAAATCCTTTCATGCTAATCCACCACTCCTTGGTCTCTGTTAAGAAGAGGCCCCTGTTTCTGCCAAAGACAATAATTCTCTTGTGCAGATGAAATGGTTCTGTGCTTAATCTACTATTACTTGGATGATTCTTACAGCGTCAGCCTCAGTCTGCTCCATCTTTTTGTCTATTTTAACTTACAGTGACTAATTTGCAGAACAAGCATGTCTTCCCCAGTTTGCATTCAAGGTCATTAACGTATAATGAAACTAATCTAGGTCTACAGAAACCAAATAGAACAAGCAGCAAATGAATGGTTCAGACAGAGCAGCAATTTTCCCCCATGTGGACACAGTCCTCTTGGATTTTCCCTCTAAAGAGAATTGAGCCTATTCTCAGAATCCCCAAGTTCTTGGTTTTTTCAGTGTTCTGTTAGGTACAGGCAACAGTGGAAACCAGAACAAACTGGAGGTTACACAAATAGATTTCAGAAGTCTCAATGTATCTTCAATAAAGGACCTTGAAGCGAATTTATGAAAAGAAAGGCTGAGTTGACAGCAATTTCTAATCCTTTTGAAAAATACTTCTAAAAAAATATGTTAGAGAATGAAAGTTAGAACTGCAAACACTGCAGTATACAAATTAGTGAGTGGGTCGCCTGCTAGTCTCCTTGCCCCTGATAAACGGCACTAATGTTTTCTCCCCGAGGGTGATGTGCAACAAGAGTATCCTAAGTCCCCGACATGGTACCATTTTTTAATTCTTATTATTTTTTATCCAGTACAGAAAGATCTGGCTAATGTAGAAATATGTGGCATCAGTAGATATTAGCAGTACTTTTCAAAGAATAGTGCTAAAAATACTAATTTTTTTAAGGTTAGCTACAATGGTGAGTTTATGAAGCTTCCGAAGGAGCACTGGTAGAATGGCCAGTGCATTGTGCACTGTCCAGTGGACCGCAGTACACTCAACTGATAGGAATAAAGGTCCATCACCAAAACAGAATGTGAAAATTCTGGCTTTAAGTTCACTGCTGTTTGACGCAATTAAGGAGGGCAATTAAGCCAAAAAGCTCCATGATACTAAACTCAGTGTTTGTTGTACCCTCTGTGAGTGCCTAAGCCTTTACAACTGAGAATGCACTGAGACAGTCAGGCAGCTGAGGCAGTGAAGCAGTGTTTTCTGGAGGGTTTATAGGAGCCAGTTTATGCAGTTTGTTTAAATTAGTAGTGAACAGTTCTACATTAACAATTGTCTCAGTGCTAATAAGTAGGAGTGTCTGGGGTGCGGTACTTCACTTGCTCAAGTTATACCTGTGCTTCAAGAGGAGCCAGATCTTTCATCACATCCAGCGCTTTCGTACCTAAAGGATGGACCTGAAGCTTTTTTGCTCAATTTTTTTTTTTTAAGCTCATTTTATATCAGTCTGTGTTTGCATTCCTGTCTTCTTTTTTCTTGGCAAACTTACCACAGTATTTTCAAGGTCTGTTAGCTGTTTAGCTGTTGCTCCTACATTTCCTTGTAATAGCCCTGTTAAAAGACACCATTTCTATCATAATATTCCATGGCTGATGACTGGGTGGACTGCTCTTGTCCCTAGATGCATAGTTACCTAATTAGAGATTATTCTATTATGGAGCTTCTTTAACCTGTATTTCCTCTTCTTAGCCCACAGGACACAGGCAGGGGATAGTTACTTTTGCCAGTGCTGTGACTTCTACTGCAGTCCAAATGCTTATTCCCCTTCTTCCTCCTTCAGCTGTCTCTCCCCATCTTCCTTTCAGATAACTTTGTTAGAGAGAAAGAGAGTGAAAAATCCTGCTTTACAGCACCCAGCAGGGAAATTTTTCCACCTGGGGATGGGATTTGGAGCAAGGTTTTCTCACCACTCCCTCTGCTTCTGTAAGTGCAATACAAAGCTCCTGTCAGTTCACATCCTTTGCTGTGGTGCAGGGCCTCAGCAGCACTGTATGTTTCCATGTATTTTAAATTCTGATGGATTTTGAAAAGCTTGAGAGCTAGGACACCTCTGCTGTGCTCCATGAGAGATCTCATGATCTTTATCCTAAAGTTTTCTTCAGTGATGAGAGAAAGCATCCAATACCTGCTTTTAGTGCCATAGAGACAATTACTGTCATCACTGGAATGCAGCACATGGCCCCATCACCTGATGAGGTTCAGTGTGATCCCACCACCTGTCACAACACTCTCCAAACTATCAAGCTGCAACAAGGTCTTTTACCATCTCATACCAGCACATTCTTCATGCCAGTCCCTCTGCTGCCTTCTCCTCACCTCATCCAGAGCACATGCTCCCCCTCTTCTCCCTACTTCTTCCTCGGCTGCTCTCTCTTCATGGGCTCTCAACCACTTCACTTAACCAGCCACAGCTGCATCTTATCTACATTGGCCAACCCACTGCCCCTGAAGCCAACCCACAGTTGTATATTATCAATGCTAATTAACCCAGCTTCATTCCTCTACAGCCACCTAATGAGGTTCTGCGTGGCAAAGTTGTTTTGTAATAGAAGAAACCTTTGCTTTAGGAGCAAAGAGATTCTGAACTCTTGAGTTTATGGTACTGTGGGGCAAATACTGCCCTTCTGAGAACAAGCTCTGCTCAGAACAAATTAGAGTGGATTTGAGTTAACAGTTGGGAAGGGAAAAGGCTTCTGGAATTTCTCTAGAGAGAGCACAAGCTCTGCTTGCTGTACCATCCAGCCTGTGTGCAGAGGGATTTCTGTGAGTGGAGTAGAGGGAGAAAAGAACAAAGCCAGTAAATTCATTGGTACTCAGATGTCCCTCAAATGAGCTTCAGATTTTGTGGCTGAGACATCAGAATTTTTGGGTCTTATTACTAAAAGTTCTACTGAAGGTGAAGAGAGAAAAGCAGCTTTAATTTTCTTGTAGAGAGACTTTCTGCACTTCCATGTACTTACTATACTGACAATACTCACTGTGTACTCTTTTCCCTTCCTGCTCTTCCGGGCTTATGGATACCGTGAGTCTGTTAACACTTGCAAAATTACTTGGATTTTGATTCTTCTTCATCATGCAGCAGCCATTTGAGCTATGTCCACTCAACTTCGCTACATTTTTGACAATACTATAATGAGGATTTAAGAAGATGATGTCTAAACAGGAGCCAAATAGTCATATTTATAAGGAACATACAGGGACCTGAAAGAACACTTGCAGGTCAATTTTAGTATTACTGCCCTGATATCTCATAGTTTGGCATGTACAAGAAAGCATGAAGGATTTATTCAGCGGAGTACCATTAGATTTTGGTTCTTTGCAGGCAATTTTTAGTTTAAAAGGTCTAGTGGTATTTTCAGAGATAAATAGGTTAATACACATTATACAAAATCCCATTCTGCTGTTAACAGATCACAAAATGTTCTTAAAGGTAGAGTGTAATGCTAATGGTGGGCTTGGGCTCACGGTTTAGTTGCCATTTCTTGGAATATCAGTTGTGTTACCAAAAAACCCACCCCTCTTTGTCTGGACCATTCAACCCCAGCCGAAAGGTTTTTTCTGTAAGGGGAAACACTGCCCTTGTCATGAACGAACGTTGGAGAGAAATTTTCCCTATGTTTATTTAACAAACGGGTTCTATTCAGTTAGCAACAATGTAAAATGGAAAGTGCAACTGGCCTGTTTGTTTTTCAGGGGTAATATTAACACTGAGTTTCTTAACCTTTCCCAACTGTATAGTTTTACCAATGCCCTTCAGTATTTTGACAGGTTTAATGAAGAGCTCAATCATTCAAAACTTCTATCAGTTCAGTAATAGCAGGCTCAGGGCCCTGTCTTGTCTCACACTTTACCCAAATGAAGATGCTAACTTTTGATTACATTACAAGGATTAGTAGCAAAAAGCAAGTACAGATTTGCTGTCTTTAAGATTTATTGTTCTTGCCAATAATCCAGTTTTTTTATTTACCCTTCAGAAACCAAGAAATTATTTCTGAATATATTTCCTCCCACCTTTATTTTTTTATCTCTGCTCTTGGAAACTGGAACAAAAATCTTGCAGATTTCCTTTCCTCCCTCTCCACAGGTTTAGACTCTTCCTAGCTGTTATTGTACCTCAAGAAGTCTAGATAAAGACTGATTTTAGTGTGTCAAGCGACTCACACAACAGAGCATGTTCATACCAAGCTCACACTGAACTATCTGTGCCACCTCATTGAGTCCCAAGCTGAAGCTTTGAAGAATTGTATATGCAAAGATGACAGTTCCTACAATTCACAGGCTGATGTCTGAACTGATAATTTTTCATTCACACAGTGTAATATAAATACAACAGAAAAATATTGCCTACATGCAAGTTTGAGGAGATGCACGGAACACTAAGATTGCTGGGCCAAAGTTGTCACTTGAGTAGATGAAAATGTATTGACTTGGTAGGAATTATCACTTTATAAACTGGCACTAACTGCTGTATAGTTTTTTTTTTCTAAAAGATCCACTTAAGGAGTGTTCCTGTGGCCTAAAGTAATAAATAAATAAATAATAGAATCCAGCCATATACAGGACCTTATTAATAGAGGCAGCAAACATATGCATGTCAAAAAGAGAGCAAACCAGTTAAGAAACAAAGATTTCAGGGTATTCTTATTGCCCAAACTAAAAAAAAAAAATATTTGTATTTAATAAGTACCATAAAAATAAGTGAAAAGTGAATTCTATTTATTTTTTTTGTTTATTATCATTTTAGTCTAAGATGATTTTACTTATATAAATAGGAAAATACTTCAGTCAGAAATAAGGGAAGTATTTGTATCTTAACTATACCTCTTAAAAGATAGTAATTACTCACTGTTCACTCTAGCTAACGTTGACCCTAAATAAATTTCTTTGTTATTTTTCATTGGTCTTTGAAAATGTTCCATAGGTAAAAGTAAGGTAATGCTTAATTTGACTTATCAGTGGCTTGTTCTTTCTTATTAAATAAATTGGTCACACCGGGTATAGGAGTGGAAGCCCTGAGGTCATGGTCATGTACCCACTTTAGCACTAAGATTGGAAACCTGTCTTGCTTGAGATGCCTTTTCAGGGAGAAAAATTATTAATAATAATGTCATCATACGGTTAAAATAGAATTTTGGATGGTCAGTGTTCTTCATGCCAAGACCCCACAGTACTTACTGCTTTCTGTCCAAAGTCAGTATCTCACAGGGCAGTGGCAAAGGACTGGGTTTTATTATGAAGTGCCTCTGCTTTATCTGCATAGTATTGCCATGGTCCTGAAAATAAAAGCACTAAAATTCCATGCTGACTGTGCCAGATGCATCTCAAGAAAATCCCCATACAGTAATGTGTACTCATTTAAACAGTTCTATTCATATGGTAAGTGCAAGATTATACTTTAGTTCTGCACTCGTGTACCAAGGACAAGGCAGTACTCACCTCCCTTGTTTTCTTGTGGAGTGACTGGCAGAAACTTATTTCTTCTACTCTGGACGTAGAGGGATGTCCAGGTGGTTAATTCTTGACAAGGTGGGAAAAGCCATGCCTCTGCCTTTCTGCCGTAGCCAGAAGGCTAGAGGCAGACCTGTGGGCTGCAGGAGTAATACCCCATTTCTTCCATTTACAACAAATCTGACTTTGGTGTCACACAAGGGTGTGATTCTGCTGATAAAAAAAGTACCATATTTCCAGATTCCCAACGACGTGTGGGATACAACTGCAAAGCCACTACTCTGCTTCAACATAGCAATTAAAACTGACAACTCTACCTCAGTGGCTTATAATAGGTAACAGGTACACTGTAGCTGAAGTCTCCTGTTTTCCTTATTTCCCCTGGTCAGTTTACAGTGTACACTACTGTCACATGTTGCAGAAATTAAAAAAAAACAAGTTACAGGCCTGTTATTTCAAATCTTTGACAATAGGGACTTCTAATGGCTACTACTTGTGGATGTAAGCAGGCAGAGGAATGGTGAGAGCTTTTAGCATCTTTCATCTCAGAATTTGAGGTGTGACTTGCATAGTGGTGCTAACATACAGTATTTACACAAGTGGAAGCAATATGACCTGTTGTACTGCACTTTTGAACATCTCTTCAAAGCTGGATGTGGTTGATACCTAGATGACTCAAACACATCACATGCAATGCAGGCAGAAAGACCAGGATGTATTTTCAACTGGTTGTGCTTGAGTGAGGGTGACTTCAGAAATCGGCAAGGTGCAGGAACAAAGAACCACCTCCTGCTTGTTGCAAAATTGACATCACTCCTTTTTCTAGTATTTCTGGTGTTTCTTTTAAGGCCAGTTCCTTGAGTAATATGTAAATAAGTATCTTCACTGCAGACGTGTTCCTCGACCAGCTTTCTAGTTTCCTGGTTCAGGTTAGAAACACTGTTCAACATTGACCCCAGGGGGCTGAGATGATAGTGGGAGAACAAAGAAAAGAAGTCATGCCCCAGTTCCTTTGAGTGCAACCTTCCCTCTATGAACACGTGAAAGAAAATCGCCCAGGAGTCATAAGCATTTCTCTGTCTGATGTGGGGACAATGTTGACAGTTCTCCTGTGTTTAACCTACCGGCTCTGCAGCAAGACACCAACAGCCTCAGGAGAAAATTTATCCAAACCCCTCACCATAGAACAGCATCTCAGCTGAGGAGCACTGAAAGGGTTTCTTTCACATCAGTGATGCTGTGGAGATTTGCTTCTATCACAACAGCACTTACCTCCTAGAAGGGCTGCCGCATAATATAATATCTGAAACAAGTGCATTACCTTTCTTTCTGTATGAATAGAAGTAATGAAAAGTGCTCCAGAGTATTTTGTGACTGTAGTGATTTTGAGGAGAAAGGGATAAAAATTTTTTGGCTGGTTTCATTGATAATGCGAGCATTTTGATTTTCTTTTTCTGGGAAAAGAGTGCAAAGAATAATTAGTGTTATGGAAACTATCAGATATGTGGTAGTCTTATTTTTTTCCTTTGAAATCAGCTCCATTTAAATCCATTTGTTCAGTAGTGTGCTGAAGGCTCTGAGAGAACAGGGCATAACCAGGAGTTCTGTATGCCTTTGCTTTCTGTATGGCAGATAGAAATTCCAGTTTGCAACATGCAGGGTTGTTTTAAATGCATTATAGAAAAGATAGCCGATAAAAATTAATTGCTTTAAAGTAGTTGTATCCATCCGTGATCATAAATTATTCTGCAGATGTTAATTAGGACTTCCAAAATTCCTATGGGCTAAGGGAGTCTTACTAACCTCTAGAGATAGGGAAAAGTAGGAATAGAAAAGGATAATGACTTAATATTTTTGTACAATATTTTTTCAAAAAACCACAACCTTATTTTTCAAAAGCCTTTAACCATAAGCCCATTCTTTGCTCACTAACCTTCATACCCTGCCATCCAGATATCTGAAAAAATGTAAATAGCTCTCAGGGATGTGAGGCAGTTAAACCTGGTGCATGTAATCTCAGTGCTTTTTCAACTTGTTTTTGTTGCTGCTTGACAATATTTGTCATGACTTCATTAAAACCAAACAAATAAAATTCATTAAAGGGAGCTGCAAAATCAAGCATTCAAATGTTAGGTCTAATTGTCTTTAGAAAGCTGTAATGCTTTAACTACAGCAGCAGGATTAAATCCCTTAGTTAGCAGGCTGTTGTACTAGGAGAAGAAATAAGAAGCCTGGGTATGAAGTGATCTCCTGTTGGTAGAGCAGTTAACTTTCTTCTTAACTGTTTTCCATTCTATGTATTAATTATGATAGACTTGGGCTTTCATTACTTGATTGCCTATTAGTTTTTATTCTTTGTCTTCACTGCCTGAGCACTGAGCGTTGCTGGAGCACTGCAGGAGCACTGGAGGGAGTACCTCCCAGACAGCTTGAGAGAGGCGTTAGGAGCAACTGGAGAGAAAATCCTCCCCACTCACCGATCAAAATACTGGGCTAAAGCATGCACAGCACGACCTAAGACTGCTAAATTCTAGTAAGTCTATTACAAAAACACAGTCTGAGGTTTTCTGTGGTGCTTTTACAGATGTCTGCTCTACTTCATGGATGCACTAGATCTTTTCAGAGGAATGACTGAGAGTTTTTTTAAATACGGGCAAGACATTTCCAGACAGCAGAAGCTGACACTAATAAGTCTCAGGAGGACTTATTAGCTCAGGTGTGATTAGAAATCAAGCTGTCTGTGTGTACCTGTGCTGCACCATGCCCAACTGAATAATGTTACCTATTACGTGGTGTGCTGAAGAGTGCAACGCAGAGACATCCAAGTGCCTCCAACCAGAGCTGTCTAGACCCAGCAGAAACTGGTGCTCATCTGGAGCTAAAAAACCCTGATGGATGCAAACTAATGCCAGGTACCTCACACTGTCTTGTTACAGGTGTGAGGCTAACTGGGGAGAGGAGGCCTCCCCTCCGTGTGCAGAAAGTAGTTGACATCGGTGCCGGTTCCTTATCAGGAGTTCAGTGTCCCAACACGTTTCAGGGCTGAGGACTGCCACCTTGCTAGCTACAGACACTCTGTGGACTTTGGCAAGAGAAATGGTTGTAGTTTCTGTTTGAGTTGCCAGCTACTGTTTGTGAACTTACAAAATTATGCAGGATTCATAGCTTTTTTGTTCCTAGATATTTTTTTAAATTACTATTTCCTGCTTTCTCACTTACATGTCAACATGACCGGACACTAAGTATCTTCTTTGTGACAAGACATTATGCTCTGTTTTCGTGAACTAGAGCATAAAGTTTTGCCACAAAGAAAATGAACTATGGTGACCACATTATTTAAAGCTCTAAGAGGATAATGAAAAATAAAAAGGTGGTGCTTCACCGCAGAAGTGGATGGATTTTACTTATGAAACTGGGAATGGTTTATTACTTTGGGCTTTCTAACCTCCTAATAGGAAGTCTTTATGGAAGGCTTATTTCAGTTAAAAGTGCGTAAGTATCTATGTATCAAAGTACTGAAGCAAAATCAGTGTAGCCACTGCAGCATTTTCCTTTGTGCACCTTCTGAACCGAGGCCTGGGTTTTGCATTTTTCTTTTTGGAAAGTGTTACAGAAACGCACCCAGGACATTGTATGGAAGTCTTGAAATGAAGTCTACCCATTTTTTAAATATTCAGAAAGTAACTTCAGTGCTCAGATACTCACACTGAGCAAAATACAGCATTCAAAATGCTACCTGAAAAATTGTAAAGAAAATTTAACCAATACAGCCTTTCTCGCAGTGTTAATTGGCAGTTTACATAATCTGTATTTATGGAATAAAGAATGTATACCTTTGGAACCACAAGAGAAGGGAGAGGAGAGGTTTTAGTTTTAGCTCATGTACACAGACGTACATGTTTTGTTTTGTGTTTATTACAGACATCTGGTTTTTGTTTGTGTGGTATATAATATCAGTGATCATGTCAATTTGTATATCAATATGTTTGATCAATTTGTATGTCAATGTTTGATCAATATTTGCACATAACCGTAACCTGAGTCTGCTCATTGAGCTGTGGGTGCCAGGAAGGCATTGAGGAAGGTGGGGTAAACATGGGGTGAAGGCAGGTGGTTGTAACTTGCTGGAAGCTTCTGGTTGTTGTGGGGACCCAGTGACTGGGAAAATGACTCAAGTGGGCTTACTCCTGCTTGACTGGGAAGAAAGTTTTGAGGCAGGTTTGAGATGAGAGTAGGTTTGAGGCGGATTGTCACATGCAGTATCTCAGCAGATAAAGAGACAGGAGACGGGGTCCTTCCTTACTTTGACTTCCCAAATACACTGGGGAGGTGGGATGGGTTGAGGTGGTCCCATGTGACATGGTGAGCAATGCCAAGTGTGTCAGCAGCCTTCCTGGGCAGCTCTGCTGGGTGTAAGAGGCCAAGCTGCGAGCTGAGACTGTCAGATGACGTGGATGTTTGGCAGCCCTGGCTGCAGCCTGAAATGCAGCGTTTGTCATCCAGGCCTTCACAAGAAAAGGTGAAACAGCAGCATCTCGGAGCCAAACTCTTCTGCAGGGTCAGAAAATGTGAGCCTAGCTCTGTTCCCTGAACCTTCCTGCAACACCCTGGTTTCCAGTCTCAGAAAATACATCCCAGTCAGTCTGGCAAGCTGATGAAAATCTTCTCTGTTGCTGGTGCACTACAACTTTTACACTGGAGCCTGGATGGCAACAGTGGTTTTGGCCTCCTGACACCAGCAATCTATGTGAGCCAGAGCAGGTCTCCCATCAGTGCCTAGATCTGTAGTGTCCTGCCTCCATCCCTCCATGGTCTTCTCAGGCATTTGAACTCTCAGGCTAAGGGCATGTAGGAGATGTAGGAAACTGCCCCTGAGACTGGCTTCCATAAGCTCTGATTAACCAGTTTGGAGCCTTCTCTTCTAGATATTTTCTGGGGAAGTGGGTAGAAAAAGAGCAATAACTGTAGGAAAGTGTCCTATTTCATTCTCTGGCTGCTTAAATAAAGATGAAGCTGGCAAATTCCTTTTTCATTCCTATTACTGTTTTTCTCTTTTTGTTCATAACTCCCAAGCAATGCAAAATAAAATGTTACAGTTTCAAAGGAAAATTGGATTAAACTCACTTGGAGGGAGGGAATGATGAAGAAAACAGGCTTTATATTTTGACAGAATTCAATCCAGACTTTTAAAAAATTAAAATGAATAATTTTGCAATATTTTGTAAGACTGTGTATTCTGAAGATGCAGCTAATCAGATATGCATGCAAATTTAATGCGGGTTGCCAACTCTTATGAATTTTTCTTTTCTTTTTTTCTTTTTTCTTTTTTTTCTTTTTTTTTTTTTATGCTACAATTATGCGGCGTAAAAATTGGCCTCTTGTGAGAAGCTGCTGACAGCTCAGCAGTTCTGCTTCAGTGCTGGCTGCAGAGGGTGGGATGGCGGCCAGAGTGGGAGGGTGGAAGATGGCTTTGGACGGAGGTGCGGGATGTCTCCAGCTGAGGCAGCTGTTGCGCAGCCTGCACACCAGTTTCTGCTGTCCCAAGAGCAGCAACCTGTGGGGAAAACCAAGAAGCCTGCTGCATCTCCTCACCTACCCTCTCCCTTTACTTAACGGTGAAGTGGTTAAGAAGAGAGAGAAGCAAAGGACGATGTGTAGCAGATGGCCAGAATCTGTGTATTTCCCCATCATACCCCTGTTTGCACGTAATCAGAACCTAGGGGGGAAGAGATGAGGTGTGGAAAGGGGTAAGAACAGTTTGGAAATAACAACCATAGGATAGAAGGTAAGCGAGCTCGTCATCTGGTCCTCAAATTGGGCACACTATGTGTGGAAAAATGAAAGCAGCCGTTTTAAAAGAGATGGGAAACCGGGCAGGAGCAGTACCTGATGCTAGAGCTCATGAGGTATAAAGGTCAGGGGCTTGTCCATGGCTGTGGAGGGCCACAGGCAGCAGCATGTGGAAGATGGAGCCAGGGGAAGTACCTCCACCTTTTTACAGAAGCAGAAATATGGAGGTCTCTATGAAGGTTTTCCCAAAACACTCCAAAAGAAAAAGAGATGACCCCTTCCAAAGAATGGCTAAAGCCAAGATAAGACTGCTCTATTCAGCATTGTGATGGTGTTTGATTTTGCTTGTGGGTTATAATCTTGTGAGGCTGGCAATGCTATGTGTGTATATAAGTATACACACATCCCACACACCCCCTATATACTTTGAGGAAATTTGCAAACTGAAAGAAAACAGGAGGCAATAAAGCACTGTAGAGTATTTCTCCATTACTGTGATATTTAAGTACTGAAGAGGTAGCTATGCCTTTATTAATTTGATGACTTATTTATTTGGATTTTTGACAAATTACGTGATTACTCTTCTAGGTATTAGTCTATTGATATTAACAGCCCTACACACAAATTTATTGCATTTAGAAGACAGATATGGTATCGTTCATTTTCTTTTGTAGTCTTGCATATGCTCTTGTTTATGTCAAGACAATAGTAGATCTGAGTTAGGTAATATTATTACCTGTAGTGAGTTCTGGTAAACGGATATCCAAACCAACCCAGGAAAAAAAGTTAGCTCAGAGATTTGGCCAATACAGGTACTTTGGTTTGTGCCAAATGGTGGCTAGGAAACAGATCCTCATTGACTCACTGGTCTCGTTACAGACTCCCACTTGGTTCAGTGGTCAGATTGGAAATTTCAAACCATGGTAGACAGCCAGTGGGAGCCAGCTGAAAATTTTTAGCAGTCTGCAAATATGTGGGAGTAAAAGCTAGCTGGTAAACAAGTTGGAGAAATGGTAGGCTGACTTCTTTACTGCTGTGCACGGTGTGAGGCCTCCTGTATTTCTGCAAAGCAAAAACACCAACCTGTCTGCTTATTGCAGTCTCATTTTGCATGGTTATGAATTCCATGAGTTACAGGATGAGGGCAATGAGAGCCGGCGACTGGAGGAGTGTATGGGATGGAGACGTGCCACGCTGACCTGAAGCACATTGATTTCGCTGCCTTGCGGCGCTGTCGTCATCAGCCTGACAGTGTTCCCCCAAGTCTGTGGGATGGAGGCTGGCTGTGTAGTGTGGTGTCTGTGGCACCATGCTCTAGCTTTAGGCTCAGAGCCCCCTTCCCACCCAAGCTGGGGCTGCTACACCTCCTAAGTCTCTGCCTAATAGGGAACATCCCATGATGTTAGCTTTTTGGGTGCTGCAGAAGAGCATTATCACATGTTGCAACTGAAATGTTGAGATTTGTTGCTCGAGTTATAATTCCTGAAGTGTGAATGTTTTTGAGTGCTAAATTTAACTTTAACACCAAAGACTTGAAGACTATTTTTAACTTAAAGACGTGATTCTTTGTGCTGGGAAAATAAAGCTGGAATACAGTCAAAGGATGTTATAAATACAGTGTGCCTATTCTAACTGTTCGTCACTTTCTATTTTGATCACATAATGAGTATTCAACCTGAGTGATTCCTATTGTAAGGGGACGTTGACTTTTTTGCAAGTTATAATTGAAACTAACTAAAAAGAGAGATGGCAAACTACAACTTTATAGTAGGTGTGTGGTTATATTATGGCTTGAAAAAAGAAAATGGTCCAGAAAACCATGTCTGGTCTAGCGCACTGTACATATTTTAAAAAGGTCTTTGAGGACAGACAGCATACCAAAGTTGACGAATACCAAATGGATCACTTATGTATTTGCTATGAAACTGTTAACGATTGACACTCTGTGGCACTTAGACAATAGCTGATATTTTTCTATTACACAAACAGAAGAGAAGCAGAATGGTCTTAATTTCATGGCAAAGACACTGTGTTTTTCCTCGTTAGAACTTTATATAGTCAGATTTCAAGCATATAACTTCTTGGATTTACACTCAAAGTAGAAAGAGTTGGGTGAAGCTGCTTCACTCTGATTATTGCCCTCTAGATAACTTGAATGTTCAGGAGAGCTTGTTACTTATAGGAATAGTTAGAAAAAATGGTGGGGTTTTTTTATTATTGGAGAATGTTAATGAAAAGTAAATGTGGAATTCAGGCTCGTGAATGGACATACTGCAGATCAGATGAGTCATACCTGTGTAATCAGCAAAAGACACATTTGGTTTCAGACCTGTCAAATTAACTTTAATTTTGAATTGTGAGTATCCAATTTATGATACATTCTGGCACTGAGCATCTTATTAAAAGTCTGTAGAGGAAGAGGCGCATGCATTAAAACATGCTCAAAAGAATTTCATACAATGAATGCATTTATGGAAAACATGTTCTGTTCCTAGGCAATTCTTGTTGAGTAGTAAGTGCTAAATTTGATTTAATTGCTGGCTGTTATTATTTCTCACTGTTTCATGTAGTAAACCCATTGAAAATGACCCAATTTTGTGAACTGGGAATTAAGTGAAAAGAAAGTGAAATAGCAAGGATGATTTATTTCATTGTGTACTGAGAAATGCTTTCTAATAGACTATATAAAAATAAGGTGAGTCCAAAATATCTTGGTAGACCTTCTCTGAGAAACAGAGAGACTTTAATATATTGTAATGGCATGAGGTCAGACAGAGCAGTGCAGTCAGTATGTGAAACCAATGGTGAGGGTTTGAGTCTTGCTCTGAGTTTGTGCCAAAGACACCTCATTTGATCTGGTTCTAGCTGGGTGGGGGATCATTATGTCTTGGAAAACAAGGGGAGTCAGGTCCTATAGGAGCTGTAGGAACTTTCCTGCTCCCCTGAGTTGCTGTCTTGGCCACAGAATACAGTATGCCTTAACTAGACTAATTAGCTTAGACTGGTATAGTAAAAAAATTAGACTGTATTTAGGTGGTGAATACACCTCTAACTGCTTTACCAGGTCCTTGGGTGGTGGACATGGGCACGTGTGAATAGGCGTGTACAAGACACAAAAAACCTGTAGTATTGCATACAATATCTTAGCTAATTTACCATGTTCTTGCGGTAGGATAATGGTATTTATCAGTTATTGTACCTGAGCAAAGCAGAGCATTTGTGGAGTAAGGAAAAGTGACTGAACACAACTTTGTTTTGCACTTGGCACTTTTTATGTACGGAAATATTTCCTTATTGCTCCTTGCAAAAATGTATTAAATGTTATTAATGTTTAATATAACACATCAACACATAAATATGTTAATAATAAAATTAATACCATATAATAATATATATTATACAAAATCATATTAGATATTTCATCCTTTTTTCTAAGATGAGGATTGCCTATGGTGAAACTAACTGTTCTAGCTTTTTAGAACGATGTATATGGTTGTTAGAGAAAATTCGAAGAAATGCAGCTTCTATTTGAAGTGGAAGGGGAGCCCAATCTCTGGTGCTGATGCATTTTTCTGAGAAAAACTTCACTGTAGAGTTCCATTCTGCCCGAAAGGTGAAATCATTTGCCAGATCCTCACTGCTTTTGAACTATTAGTTATCTTGATGCTCAGCCATTGAGTGCTTCAAAAACAGGGATTACGGCTTTGAAACTGATATTGCATGGAACGTGCATGCAATCCAAAACCAGGTCTGATAATCAAAATGAGTAAGGAGATGTACTCCATTAAGCTATGTCACGTGGTATTCACTCTTCTGTATAGATTAAGTTGCTGATTTGCAGCTGAGTGGTGGTGAAAGTATAAACACCCTAGGGAAGTGCAGGACTTAGCAGCTAAGTAAATGAAAGAAATACAATTTAAGTTTAATAAGGAAAACCAACAAAGCTCTATTGTCATAATTTCTCTAGACAAATAAATATTCACCAGTCTTCTATGCTGCTGGTCTCTGGGTATATATGCACACATGCACACACATATACTTGCATATATGCCTCATCTTTTCAAATCCAGTCTGGAAGGCAATAGAAAATATTTTATGCGATTATGTGTGCCATCACATGTGCGTACATAGAGTTATATGCCAGAAGGTAGTCTTTATGGTTATATGCAGCTTGATTATGCACTGCTGCCTTTGAACACAATGGCTGTACGTGGTTTGACATGTCAAGAGGTGCAATTAAAAGGTGAGTTATCAGATTAGCTATTCGTATCTGCTAAGAATTGAAAAAGGAGGCTGAGCCTTATTGAATTTACATTTGTAAGTGTGTACACCTGCAGATTTGATAGAAATGAATGTAGTTATAATTAAAATGGCATTTCTATAACATTTTCTGTTAATGCAATTAGAAGAAGAAGGGTAGCCTTTGTATGAGGCTTTCTTCAAGAATAATTTCCTTAGGGAGAAACTGAAATCCCTATTTTTACTCCCAGGCTTAATTACTGTTGCATGTAGCCTACATGGCAAACCTCTTCTTTTTGCCAGCCTTTGTTTTTGCAGTAATTGTTGGGAAAGATACCTTTCTATCGATAGTTGAAAAGTCTTAGGACACAGCAACATCCATCCATCGCTGAGACAATGCTGTAAAACAAGTTAATAGGTTTAGAACAAGCAGTCATCAAAAAAGCTGAAGCTCTAATTTTGAGTTTCAAAAGCCTGCGTTTTTCTTAAGTGCAGGGATCTTGTTAGACAGTGTACCTAGGATTTGAGTTTGATTTAATATAATCTGGAATAACTAGTCTAAATCAGAAGAGAGGCACTGGCATTATAGCAAGGTGCAGCTGACATAAGCACAGAGACCATTTAGACTGTGTGTTGGTGTCTTTAACCACAGGCAAAATAATTTCTCTGTTAATGCCTTAACCTTATGTTCCTTATGTGACTGTCTTATAAAAACTGGTAACATACTAACATTTTAGCTTTTCTTTTGCTTTATTCATTAGAAAACACTGCTAAATAGCCAAGTTAATTTCATAAAAGTCTTGTTTTCTTTTATATTAACTAATGACTTTATGGGTTATTTTGTAAATAAGGACCTGATTCTCTTCCTCATTGTCTCTTGCTGATTTAATTCTCTAAGAGACAGTGAAAATAATCAGTTCCTGAGAGTGATACCAAGTGAATCGCTCCTGTGCACATGAAATCACCCATGGAAGCTGCTTTAAAAAGTGCTTTCCAGAGGACAGGCTCCAAAGACATGATTAACATTTATTTCTTTAGTATATAAACATGTAACTCAGATGAGTTCAAGATCTTGCTTTCTCCTAAAGTTAAAGGTAATAAAGCTTCTGTCAGAAGGCAGTTTTGGTGCTGCAGCAGAGCTGTATTTATTACATCTGAGGGAGAGGTGGGATTCATACACTATGATTCATCTGGCACACAGCATGTCCGTCTCCATTACAGACTGGTGCAGCATGGAGGGGGAAGGATGAGGCCAATCCATTTCGTTTCGAGAACTCAAAGTGCACATGATGTGTATATGGGCAATGAAGTTCAGGCCAGTTGCCAACTGTAGGCACCCACTGTGTGCCTAAACTCACGGAGTGCTCTGGGAGGTTGTGCAGGCTCCATCCTTGGAGGTTTTCTGGAGCAAACTGGACAATGTTGTGGGCAACCTGGTCTGATCCTGGAGCTGACCCTGCTATGAGCAGGAGGTTGGACTAGAAACCTCCTGAGATCCCTTCCAACACAGATTACTCTAGGATCCCAGAAGGTGATCAGCAGTCAATTGCTGTTCAGCCACCCAAGGTTGTCTTGCAGTTGGTAGCACAATATCCTACCTGTAGGCAGCACCAGCTGATGGAGGACCCTGTGTCCACACAGCACACAACTTCAGTCATGGGACCACTGGGAGCATGGAGCACACCAACAGTGCAATGCAAATTTCAACTTAAATAGTGCCTCTTATAGTGCCTCTTCTTTATTGTAAATGGCTGGTGTTGGCACGATGCTGCTGAGGGATGAACTGGATCTTAGCATGACTTGGAAAAATCTCAGGGTTTTACAAAATGCTGTCATTTTGTTATAGATCTGACAGGTAATTTTTGCCGACAGATATTACTGGGATATTTTTTCTTCCATTTTTTAAATCCCATTCATAGTAATTGGAAGCAGTAGGACACAACTTTATATTTCAGCTAGAAAACTCTCACTTATTGGCAAACACTGCATTAGGCTAACCAAAGCTACTTTGCTAGGTTGCACTTAGAACTTTTTTTTTTTTTTTTAATTATCAGGCATTGATGTTATTCCCCTTTCAGTTCATTGAAATTGTATTTTGTTTGAAATAAGTAGTCAAGAGTGGTTTCCCTACCTGGCTTTCAGATGAATATAAATATGGTCTTGTTCCAAAGAATTCTTTGTTTCAGGCCCTGGTTTTATAATCTTGTACTTAAAATACAAATCATTCAACAGATAGACATGTCAACAAGTGCTGATAGCTTGGCAATCAGGCATGAAGAAAACAAAATCAATTCTGTATTGAAATAAAGCACTTACAAACTCGGGAAATTTTTTTTCTTTACTTTTAAGTGTCAGGTGGCATTTAGATGTTAGGATTCTCTTCTTTTTATGTATTCCAGTGAAACTTCCCTTTTCCACTTTACAAGGAGTGCCTAAGTTCAGTTAAATTATGCAAGAAGTATTTTACCTTGACTTGCTTAAAAGCATCACAAATACATCAGTCTATGAAGTAGCTACATCTCCACCATAGCTGATTTATATATTTTTCTGGATAGTATGCGATGATGTAACTGATTGAAGGTTCTTCTTATGTGTACCTGAATGCCAAAAATTTTGTATGAAACCCTTTCTTTTTCATCACATAATAGTATCTTTACATGCTTACATTTTTATAAATACTATTTTCCTTTTTATTTCTCAGCATAATTGCTTATCTTGAATAAGTGGAGTATCTTACGTAGACTTACACAGACTAGATTCAATGTATAGCTGTAAGCAATCTTTGAGGTCAGTATTTAGATAATACCGATGCAGATGGCAACAGTTTAAGTGACTCCGTGTAGTGACTGCGTACTTGCTGGAAACAGTTTTATTTGAAAATACCACATTAAAGAGTTTAAAAATCTAGGCTGAATACAAAGAGGACAAGTAATTGCAAAACCTCCTCAGATTTGCTCATTCAAAACATCCAGAGGGAATGGCAGTGCAGTACCTCTACCTTTATAAGGTTAAAACCAGCAAAGTATTGGGATGTATAGATAACAATACATTTGCATTTATGTCCACTTCAGTATAGCTTAAGAGTAAGGGCAGAGATCATAAAGGATGAAGGCCAAATGAAAATTTGCTGATATCTTCCAAGTTAAATGTTCAAACAGTGAAGATCGGAAGGGGGTGATCTGAAGAAGAGGAAGACCATCTTGTGCAGCACATCACACAAAGTCTGCTAAAGTTATAATGGATTCTTAAAATTTCTGCAGATTTCACTTCAAACCTGTGAACTCTAAGAAAGACACTAGATGTAGCGATCGGCGTGCTGAATTGCAGATCTGTAACTTACTAGTAGCTTTTGCTTTATGGTTGGAAAAATATTTTCAGAATTTGCCAATGTCTGCAAGAAGACTTTGATTTTTTGCTGTGGAAATATACTTAATGCAGTGTGTTAGCTTTTGTGGTTGTTGTTTTCATAGATTATTTGTTCCCAGGAGGTAGGGAATATCATCCCAGTTTTCTAAGAAACTGAACTCTAATTGATATTCATAGGAGTAAAAGTCATGCAGTACTTTATAACACTCAGTATCTTGCAATATCACAGTTTATGTTTTTGGAATAAAATATGACAGGATAAATTGAAGGGGATTTAAACAGTGTGGGCCATTACCAGTTCTTGTGTTGGAAAGAGGAATGGTGAGCAAAGCTTAATGCAATAAAGCCAAAGCTTGGTTTCAAGCTGTTTGTAGTTCTGATGATAAAGGTGTCCAAAGAATAGAAGATCTCACCAGCAAGCACTTGCCTGCTTATCTGAGATTTACTGCTAGAGTAAGTTATCTTGCAACTTACATGATCACGTTAAAAAATTTTAGTCTATTGATTTCAGGATCATCGTTGCATAACTCAAGTCGGTTTCCCTTACAGATTCAGTGATTGAAATTTAAGGTACTAGTATGATGTTGTCACAGAAGTTAATCAGGGAGAGAAATTCAGGACTGGGAATACAAAATGCAGGAGAAGTCTATAGTTTTGGTTATGTAGTGTGATGTATTGTGTACTGCAACTGGTATATGACATACTCTTTATGTAGACAATATTTACAGTATCCTTTTGGGGTGTTTATTTAATGGCTTGTGAATGTTTCCACATTACAGTCAGTATACTGTAATGGTGTAATAGAATATTTCTCTAACATGTCAAAAAGTTGAACTTGCATTTTCTTTAAAAAGAGTGGGACTCTGTATATGTTATAGCAGAATTTTGTAAATGCCTTTATCTGAATTGCGGGATATACCGTATCTTCCTCCCAGGTCAAACACTGGAATACTTTACATTACCGAGTGTGGTATTTTGGTGCTTAGAATTTATGAAATTTTGCTGTCCTGTTGGATTATATGTTGAATCAAAATAACATGACAATAAATGCACACTACAACCTGCCCCCAGCAAACTACTTCCTGATAAATCTGAGATCTAACCTGCATGCATAGGCAAAAGGAAATCCAGAGATTTGGTACACACAGCATCTCAAGAGTATGATAAATCCAGCTGTTCAGAAATTCCTTCAAAAATCAGACAAAAGAAGTGAATTTACAGCATCAATCCACTGCTATTAATGTGGATTGCCATATTCTTTGTACTGAATTTTCAACTTTAAATATCAGAAAAGATGCTGTATATAGTAGAAAAGATGCTAGCTGGCACTATAGAGACCAAGTTTGTTCCACTTCCTTCTGTATATTTTCTGGGTGGCTGGAAAAACCTAATCATGTCTCAGATCTGCAAGTACAACATGGGGAGGATACTTGTCTACCTCACAGTGGTATTGAAAGGCTAAATATGAACTAGACGATGTGCTCAGAAGGGATGCAATCTTTGTCTGTATTTGTGACGTGACTTTTGCAAAGCCTGTTGCTTTTGATTTGGGCAGGAGAGTGCTGTTCTAATGCAGACAATGCTAATTATTTATTAATGTACATGGGTTTGGATACAGTCTGGAGGACTTTAGCTTCTTGCCTTCACACTACGGTGAGCATATATATTTTTTTTTTTTGCCACAGCTGTGAATAACTTGTGGCTGAGCACCACATTCATGGCTGAAGAAGGAGGAACAATGCCTTAGGGATTTCTATGCATCACTTGTGTGTTTTGTGAAATCTGTTTCTGGAAATGCTACTACGCTACATTTCTATGACTAAAGAAAGGTACAAAGAAAACATGACAGAAGTCAGCATTGTTGTTGGAAACCCACTGTAGTATATAGGATCAGTGTATTGTATGGGTATCCATATACCAATATAATTTTATGAGTTATGGACCTCATTTTGGAGTAAAATGTGCCTGCATGGGTCATTTAGCAACCTTAATCTCACTTTATAGGAGGGTAATTTATAAATGTCATGATCTCTGAAGAAATGAAATTGCTTTGTATACACTTTGTTTATACAGAGTAGACTCACAGCCAAAACATTGCATGTACTGTAATTTATTAGTGTTATGTCCATCTTTCTCTCTAATTTAAAACACATAATAAAAGTAAGCATTGCCAACAGACTTTACAGGATAAGAAGGAAAGTCTGAAAAATGGTGCTCATATATATGTATACATATATATGTATATATGGGTTTTGTACTCTCTTCCAGTTGTTTCAGACTCTGCATACCTCTGTTTCTTTTCAAAGCTCATGCAATCTTAAAATTTATTGATGGGTAGGTACAGCAGCTTTCGGGTGCACTGCAGGTACTTTGCCTGCCTTGCCTTAAGGTCATGCAATGCTGTAAATGTTAGAATGAATTTCATTACATATATACTGCTTATGCTTTAAATATTCATAGTAGTAATCTGTTTATTATAATGGCAGTAGCCACACGCTAATGTAAGTGTGTAGTTCCTCTGTAGCATTTTCAAATGCATATTCAAAACTGGTAGAGGAAATATAATACCCACAGTTTTATGAGAGTGGCATAATACTTAATACACTCTCTTTATTTTTAAACTTTTTTTTCAGTTATTTAAGGGTTATCACCATTAAACGTATTTCCTATTATTGAATAGCCTTGCAAACATATATATTCAGTAACAAACACTGGAATTAATATGAGGTTTTTGTTTCTTATTGATGTATATCTTTCTAAATGCTCATACTATTTTGAATTCTTCCTTTTGGTTCATTCCTTTCAATTGCATTGTTAGCATTGGAAATATTGCTAAATATTGTATTCTTACACACAGATAAACAATGTCAAAGCAACTCTTTAACAATTAGATGTTGCTGAAGCACTGTCCTACACAGCACCCTGCTAACAAAACATGTGTATTATCCTGCTTCTTATTTAGTTTCAGCCACAATTTCCATTCTGGAAAATGATGTATTTCTGATTTTCATCTTTCCTCTTGCTGTAGCTGCTGCTGCTGCTTCTTTTTTAATATTATCATTTTTATTGTACTCTGGTTAAAGCCAGGCTTTGTCACTAGCAATTGTTTGCACTGTGTGCTATAAATAGTATCCCTTGGTTATTCATTATTTTATTATTCATTAAAAACAGGAACCACTTTTCTTTATCCACTTGTAAGCTGCTGCGTCTATCATTTGGTCTTACTCTTTTGAAAACAGGCTGAAGACGAGACATGTTTCCATCTTCCCCAGTGTTTAGAGATAAAGATGAAACACATAGCTGCTGTTGAGTCAATACTACTTGCCGTTGAGAAAATGACCAGCAATTAGCCAGGTGCACAAGCATTGATTTTGGCAAGGCTGCACAGATGAAACTTTGAGCTGAAGCTAGTCAGAGACCTCAAAGCTAGCAGAGCTCAGCCTGTTTTGTGTGCACCCCTACCTGTGGAAACCTGCTTGTACTGCTCCAAAGTGCAACAATAGTGCCAAGGAGTGTTTGAAAATGCCCAGGTACCATAATACCTGGTTTACAAGACAGCCTGTTTACAAGTCACCTGCTCCTTTCACATATAGTTTTCCATGCTCAGGTTTTTCTATATTTCTCTCAAGAAAGGAGGTGAATGTATCCAGTGAACCAAAACCCATGTTTATGTGCAGTGGTTATATACATAATCTTTAATCTGTCATTGGTTTCCAAAGAAGAAAATAATTTTCCATAGAAACCTAGATAGTAACAAGATTAAAGATTGTGATTGCTTCACAGAAAGTTATAGAACTATGGAGCCATAAATCTGTGTTAAAGATTCAAAAGAGCATTTTGGAGTCTCTAACTGCAATAGCAGTGATTGCTTTAGTTCAAAACGGTTCTACATTAGAGGGCCTTTTTGGTGACTTTGAGGAAATACTGCTTTTGTGGCATGTAACAGCTTCGTTCCTACAGCTGTAGTTTATGAAAAAGAGAGAAAACTCATAACTATTTTCTTAGTACAGGCTCTGACAAGAAATGTGATGACAGATGTGATTTGTATCTTGCACAGAAGCGAAAAGAGAGCCAAAAAAATCACAGAAGTGGCTTGAGCTATGTAACTGGCTTTGGCTTGGCTATGTCCAACAGTGAGGATCAACAAAGCCAAGAGGATTTTCTTCTGGCTTTCTGCTTTCTGCCCATCTCAACATTCATATCCATCACTTCATGCATTTCCCTCTCCACTTGTAGGTAGTCAGTTCAAGTAACTTGCAGTTATGCTTTGATCTGTAGAGCCAAAGCACTTCACAAAGAATAGCAAAGATGGATCTTTCTTTGCTTGTGGTCTCATTTCCATATTGCACAGGTACATTGCAAAAACTAAAAAGTGCATGTCAGTGACAATTACTCCCTCTTTTCCACTTCCAAAATAATAACAGAACTATATTATTCTTTAGGTTTCCTGAGGGACCGTAGCTTTTGCAATTTTCTATGAAGGCTGAGAATCTGTTTTCTCTTCTAGAAAAGTTAATTCCAGCTCTGAGTGTGGTGTCAAGAAAAATCTCTAATGCTTTTATAAATTTCACTGTTGAAAATGGCCGTGCTATTGCTGTAGTGGGTTATAGGTTTTCTGGAGTATCACATGAAGATGACTGCATGACAGTCAGCTTTTAAAGAGGAGGTCTTGATATTATTGAATTTGACTCCTCGTTTAACAGGGCAGGCAGGTAGTGATGCACTTAATCACATGCTATTGATTTCTCTGTTCTGGCTGAATTAGTTCCTTTAAAGATTAGAAGTGTCATAAAGAGAGGTAGATTGTAAGAGCTAGACTACTCCAAGCTATAGCTGCACAAATAATAAGGAGGCTTTACATACGAGTGCATTACATTTCAGCTTTCATTTGGTAAGATGAAGTCCAACTTTCTTTAACCCCTGGGAAGTGGAAGATGTTTCTGTACTAGTGGCTATATTTAGATATTCAGAAAAATCATAAATTCAGGTGCACAGCTTAGTTACTGAAAGTCTTAGTGATCTCAGGCCAGATGTTCATCATGGGGAGTGCTGTTTTGGAAGAATTTGTGTATTTCCATCTATTTTTTTCCTTGCTGGCATGACTTTAGTTCTCCTAACATTCACTTCTTCAGGAGACGGGACTAGAAATGCAAAATACGTTGATCGGGACACAGTTATTCATAGGTTCCTATGACAATCATTGTTTTAATACTGGTTGGGTCATGCTATGCTTTCTTCATATGTGTGTGTTGGAGACAGAGCATTTCATACCCTCAAGAGAGCTGGTACACTCAGCCTGGCAAATGCCAGAGTTTCTGGTAGGAATGGGAACATTGCAATCATGGACAATTCAGCAGTACAGCATCCTCTTTCTAGGGCTTCATGCGTATGAGGTGAGAGAAAGGAAAATAATACTCTTATTAGGAGTCTTATATTTATTGTATTGTTCTTGACAGGAGAAATGCATTTTAGTTTAGTGAGGGAGCTGAGGGGTCTTTTGCCTCTCCCAGTCAATTATTGATAACCTCTGAGCTGTAATACAGTGCATATTACAGAACTTTTACTCTGGCAAACTTCTGGAATGCTTTTTCTACACTGAAGGCTCCATGACAGAGTGGTGCAGAAGATAGTTGCACCAACTTCATGGATACTGTTCAACTCCCCTGTTAAAGGTTGCTTGATTCCTTCTGTGTACTGTCAAAGAAGTGTGAAAGTCTTGAATGCAAAGTGAAGAATTTAAGCAATGCTGTGGACGAGTTTCATATGCACTGTAGCGCATATGTGAAATGGTCACAAGTATGACAAGGTTGGCCGAATTAAGAATTCTGAATTAGTTTATCATCTGTCTGATTCCTTGTGTTATGGCCTTGAAATGCTTACTTTATCACAGCAAATAACTCTAGCTGCCACAGCTTTACTGTTATATTTTCTATCCACAGTGGCTAGTTGGAAAAAAAAAAATCATCAGATTCTTTCCCTCTTCTCACCATGTCTGTGCCATTGGCTCTGAGAGTATGTTGCAACTAAGAACTCCGCTGAGTCACAGCACTAGGCTATGTTTAATTAATGACAATTTGATGCAGCATTTTGTAAACAGCATAGGTGGTATGGTACCTTCTTATTTTGAAATACAAGTTTTCATTGTTTGCTAAGGATCCCTCGTTAAAATTTTGCTTATTGCAGTCCAGTGCAGGGCAGGGGCGGCATTTGTTATTTACAACATTTGTCATCTGGAGCAACTGCTATGCATACCAAAGCCCTGCTTCCCGGGAAGTGGCTGGATATCACCTGCTGATGGGAAGTAGAGAATAACATCTTCTGTTTTCCTTCGCTTCCACGTGCACGACTTTTGCTATTGCTTCATTAAATCGCCTTTATCTTGACCCACAAGGGTTTTTTTCCATCTTATTTTCTCCCCGCCCTGTTCTGCTGAGGAAGGGAGTAATAGAGTGGCTTGGTGGCCACATGGTATCCAGCCAAGGTCAACCCACTGTACTAATACGTGACTCTCTGCCTCTCACAGTGCCTAGTTCAGGTTCTCTGCCCCTCTGCTCCCTAAACCTGTGCTGTCAGTCATGTGTTAGAGATGTGGATGGCTTGAACAAATGTCAGAAATCCCGACTTTCCTCTCAGACGCACAAAGCTATGTGATTTTACTGCTCTAAGGGCACCCTCTGGCCATGGTGTGCTTCTAGAAAAAATGTCTATTATCTGTTCATTTACTCAGGAACTGTACACATGCATTTAAAAACAATCCTGCTTTCCAAGTTGTATTGAGCATTCATGTAATAGGGGAGTCAAATGGCAGTCATAAAGGGTTTAATGAAATTAACTTTTTCTGAGAATGAGTAAATGTGCACTCTGTTCTAGGATTTTGATTTGCTGTTACTGTTAAGAATGTGTCAGCATTTTCACTGCAAAGATGTTTCATGTTTTGACGGAAAATAATTTTCATCAGTCTGAAATATGGTGTGCTATCTCAGCCCTTATTTAGACATCTAAATAAACAGATTGGTTATATCAAAGTATTCATCATACTCAAGTCAACACACCACAGAAGCAGAAAGCATTGCAGGACTCACTGGTGTTCAGCACTTTTGGAAATACGGCACTTACATTTGATTTAGGAAGCTGGCTCTAGACCGTCATATCTCAAAAATTTGAGCCTTAGTGCATAATAATATATGGTGCAGAGTTTCTGTATCAAAAAGACACTGTCTTAAAATAGTCTACTCTTCCAGCCAGCACGTCTATGTCTATGGATGTTTTTTTACTGTGATGCTCTGGCTCTTTTTGATGAAACATTTTAAAACTTGTTTCTCTTATATTTCAAATACATGTTTTTCTACCTCTTTCTAAGCTGTGTCAAATCTTCTGCATTACAGCCTGCACTGTCAAAACATCATCAGTGTCTTGACACAGTTTTAAAGTGGAAGTCTCAGCAGCTGCATGCAGATTGGCATTGCAAGTGATGCTGTCTGGGGACAAAGAAGTTAGGGAGAGGCTGAGCAATTTAGGTAATACATAATTCTGAGTCGGGTTTGAGGAAAAAATTATGAAGTTTACTCATTGACTTTCTAGGTGCCAACTGGTAAGTGCTGGTTGGCTTGGATCTAGCAGTCTTTGAATTGTTGTCAATTCCGATCCCTGGAAGTCTTTGAGGCTACAGAAAGTGGTACAAAGCTGTCCCGTGGAAGCAAACAGCTGAAAGTCTTTGTTGACACCTCCACTGCCTCTGATAGAGCACAGCAGAGTCTTTAGGCCTTAAACAGTAGCTCAGAGCATCAGACTTTCATACCAGTGGCTGAAATTAAAGATCATGGAGTAAGAAAGACACACAGGAAATTCCTAATGTGCTAAAGAGGGTGTAGCAATGATTTTTGGAGACGTTTTATAGAAAGCTGTGAAAGTTATTGCCTTTTGTGTTTCACCTAGAATGGAACAAAAAGAGATACCAAGGAAAAAGTCAAACAAAATAGTCACAGGTGAGAAACAGTAGAAGGAATAAACTTTTTGTTTGCACAAGTCTCACAGGCTACTAAATAAGATCATGATTTAGGGAGCCATAGGCTATAAAAATTAGGCTTAAGCTTAGACTGAATCTGCCTGGAAACAGGGTGATACCATAATTGCAACAACTTATCATATTTGTAATAGAGCAGCTTAATTTTAGTGATTAGGTAATAAAAGATGGGCTTTGCCCTGGAGCAGTGTTCTGGCAATGACTCATATTCATGCTCAGTTCCTAGTTGCAGGCACAAAGGGATACCCTTTTCATCCGAGAACTGACACCTTTAGGGAAGCTAAGGGAAGATACAGTACAAAAAGGATGACTGGTTGCTGGAGTTGATTTACATCTTTCTGCTTACATAAATGCAGTTCTAAGACTCTTCTTTTTGATGAATTAATAAATTTAAGTTTCATGCCTTTCTTTCCTGCAATGTTTATATTACATTACTTTGATTTATTTGCCCTGTTCCACAATTAATATTTTAGGTAATGGTCTTCTAGAATAAGTTCCATGGATTACTTCATTTCAGTCTGGAACTCATTTGGTGGATACTTTTACTTGCCTTCTCATTTGGGAGTCATCACTTCTCTTCTGCTTATAACTCAATGTGTTCCTTGGCTAGTGGTAGGCACACTGCTTAGTGGCACTGTGCTTAGTGGGTCAGGAGAAATGTCAGGCTTTGACAGCAATATGTTGGTCCAGACTGCCTGGGAACCTCTAGTTAGACTAAAAAAATGTTTTTCATAGCCATCTTAAGTTCCTTTACACCGAGTGCTATCTACGTAGGTTTCAAGTGCTGAAGCAGGTCAAAGGGCCGTGCCAAGTATATGTAGGAAGGTGTGGGAACAGTGCTTTTGAAATAGAGTCAGACTGAGTAGTGAGAGATGCCAAAGTATGCCAGAGGTAAAGGCAAGGTAGCCCACAACAAACAGTACATCTGTTGAACATGATTGCTGACTTGTCCTTAGTTTGCTGTTGCTGAGGAAATTAGCCTATCCAACATCAGTGGTTGTGTCAGTGTGCTTAGGAGGACACAATATAATTACTTTTCTTCAGAAATAGTCAGTAGCTTCAAAGTCTTTGATTATTTATACTTCAACAAAATAAAAATTAGAAAGTCATCCGGTACAAACATTTTGAAGAAGTAAAAGAAACCAGTGGAGCACGCTGTTGTAGTATTTCTCTTGCTTAGGTTTGCTCAAATTTCCAAAAAGAGACTAGCCAATATGTAAGGAATTGTATGTATTAGGGTTTGACTTGCCGTTTCAGATGCCATGAAGGGCGCTGGTTGGACTTCCTTCTAATGGCTGCCAGTTTATCGGTCCTGAAAAACTCATGTCCCTAAACTCCAAGACAGATTTCTCATTAATCATCAAGACCACTGCACTGGGTGTGAAGCAGGGGACAAAATGTATATGTATAACAATCTATTCTCCTCTTTGGGCTACAGCATGACATGGAATGAAACCACAGGGACCAGTGCTTTCCACAAGAGAAATGCTGCTTCCCATTGAAATGGTTCCAAGGATATTGCTGCCCCATGCACAGCCATAGCTGTGGTATGTGTCCTGTGCTGCAACTGGGAGTAACGGCTCTGTCAACTGCAGTGTAGGCACTCCTGAAAGTATTTGCAAATGATGTCAAATTCTCTTTGTGCTTCCTGCTGGGGAAATAAAGAAAAAGCTGAGAGGCTAGAAACTTGCTAGGGGAAGATGTGCCACTGCTCTTCTACTATGTGTCTGGATGGTCAGGGAACTCCTCCAGGGCTCCAGGCAGTCAGTTCCTGGAGAAGAAAGCTAGTTGCTGTAGTTGCTATTAATGTAGCCTTTTGCTTTTTGTATGGATGAGCAAAACAGAGTGTCAGTCAAATGGAACAATTATGTCAAATTATGTTGGTTTTCCCGCCCTTTTCATGAGGGAAAAAAGAAAAGTCCTTGGATGTTTTCCTTGCTGTATCAGTTTAGCAGCTGGGATTGCTTAATCACACAGCCATACTTTACTGAGTCTGCATATGAATGTAGGAAAAGCAAACTATACATGGCATGCTTTCTCCTCTGTAATTTATACAACAGAATAGGCAGGCCCAAAAGAATAGTTGGAGTAAATGCCTTAGAAGTGGAAATGTAATTCATGCCAGCAAAGTGAAGGGACATTTTGAATAGAATAGAATAGAATAGAATAGAATAGAATAGAATTAGAATAGAATAGAATAGAATAGAATAGAATAGAATAGAATAGAATAGAATAGAATAGAATAGAATAGAATAGAATAGAATAATTTCAGTTGGAAGGGACCTACAAGGGATCATCTATCCCAATTGTCTGACTTCAGGACTAATCAAAAGTTAAAGTGCGTTCTTAAGGGCAATGTCCAAATGTCTTTTAAACACGGACAGGCACTGGTTGTCAACCAACTCTCTAGGAAGCCTGTTTGAGTGTTTGACCACCCTTGATAAAAAAATGCTTCCTAATGTCCAGCCTAAACATCCCCTGGTGCAGCTTTGAACCACTGCCACACATCCTATCACTGGATACCACAGAGAGGAGACCAACACCTCCCTCTCCACTTTCCCTCCTCAGGAAGCTGCAGAGAGCAATGAGGTCACCTCTCAGCCTCCTCCTCTCCAAACTCCTCACAGGACATTCCTTCTAGCCCTTTCACCAGCTTTGTTGCCCTCCTCTGGACACATTTAAGTACTTTAATATCCTTCCTAAATTGCGGGGCCCAGAGCTGTGGTGCACAGTACTTCAGGTGAGGCTGTGCCAGTGCTGAATACAACCAGATAATCGTGTCTTTTGACCGGCTGGTTATGCTGTGTTTGATGCACACCAGGTTGCAGTTTGCCCTCTTGGCTGCCAGGGCAGACTGCTGACCCATACTGAGCCTGCTGCCGACCAGCACCCCCAGGTCCCTTTCTGCAGGGCTGATCTCCAGCCACTCCTTTCCCAGTTTATGCTTTTGCCCATCCTAGGTACAGAATCCAGCATTTTGACCTGTTAAATTTCATCCCACTAATCAAAATCTATCTTAACGGCCACACTTGATTATCTCAAAGGTCTTTTCCAACCTAAGTGATTCTATGATTCTATCTATATGCTTCTGCAAGGCCTTCTGTCCCTCAAGAGAGTCAACAGCATGTCCCAGTTTGGTATCATCAGCACACTTGCTAATGGTGCATTCAACTCCTGCACCCAGGTTATTGATACAGGCGTTGAACAGAACTGGCCCTAGAATTGAGCCCTCAGGAACACCACCAGTGAGGTCACCAGCTAGATGTAGCCCCATTCACTAAAGCCCCCTGAGCTCTGCCCTTCGGCCAGTTCTTCATACGATACACGGTAAATTGCTGCTTTTCTGTCCAGAAGCATATTCTCCTTTATAGCCTTTAAAACACAGGAGCAGATGTGAGCAGTTAGGTGGAAGCGGGTCTGTCTGCAGGGCGCGCAGGAGGGTAGTGCCAGTCCTGCCTAATTGCACGGTTTGGAATAATTGCCCGTGTTGGGGAGGGTTAGTGATCTCTCTGTAAGTCACTGCCTTGAGCTCTGCTGCTAATACCAGAGCAGCAGTACAGATCCCCTGAACGATCTGTCCACCTCTGTGATACATATGTGCAAGGTGTCTTTGTACCTGTCAGCTCAGTAATGCTGTGCTCAGTGTACAAGGCAACAAAATAATCAGTGTCATATTCAGGGCCACAGGTACCTGCTGTCAGCTGACTACTGAGCAAGTGGAGCTGGGCTGGGGGAAAGGGAAGATCCAGCGCTTCCCATGACCTCTGCTAAATCGGGCAGGGTTGTCAAACCCCTGAGTTTTGTCACGCAGATGTCTGGCAGGGAATGGCACACGTTAGCTGAAGGAAGAGTGACCTTCTGCGGGGATGTATTTTCCTCCTGCATGACTGCCGGCGGTTTGCAGTGTTGCTTCTTGGCATGCAGATTGCACATTAGCTGACGAAAATAAGCCTGTGAGTTTGTTAGGAGTATTAATGGAAACACTGTTGACCTGAAGCGCTTACAGTGAATGCTGGTGGTCCTGAAAGCATCCTTCCTCAGAATGAATAAAAATACGGCAGTAAAAGCACTTGATCATAACTAATTTAATCTCATCGTACCAACCACCAATGTTTTTCTTAGATATAATCACGCAAATGCTCTTATCAGGTCAGTGGTGCCTCTGTATGCAGAGTGCCAGCACTATGCACCTTAGCAACTGGGCAGGACAGACACATCAAAACAAATCATCATGCCTGCTCTACAGCCAGTGTTGCTCTAGAGATGTTGTCTACATAACATGGCATGACACTGTCTGTTGCCTTCGAATCATTTTCTGCTGAACATTGAAAAGAATTTTTGGGAAAATCTGTGTGTGTGATGTGAAGGACAGATCAATCTAATGATTTGAAAAAGCAGAGGGACAAACAAGCACTCTTCAAGTGGTGGAAGAAAGAAAGTATTGAAGACAACCATCTTTTAATTATAGTAATATCTCTTATCCTTATTTAAAAATATTTTTATGGTTGTGCACACTATACTTATTTTTGTGAGGAGGATGATGATGATGAGGATGTCCATGATAGCATGCAGAAGGAAAGCAGATTTGAAATAGGACCCTCTACGCTTGGCTTCAATTTCTTTTCTTTTCTTTTCTTTTCTTTTCTTTTCTTTTCTTTTCTTTTCTTTTCTTTTCTTTTCTTTTCTTTTCTTTTCTTTTCTTTTCTTTTCTTTTCTTTTCTTTTCTTTTCTTTTCTTTTCTTTTCTTTTCTTTTCTTTTCTTTTCTTTTCTTTTCTTTTCTTTTCTTTTCTTTTTTCTTTTCTTTTCAATTTTTTTTATTTTCTTTTTTCTTCCAAAGGTGGCATCTTTTGATTTCTCTCTTTTCATCTGCTCTCTGTGCTCTCTCATTCTCTCCTTGTTCTAACCTTTTCCTTTTATTGTATAGACATGGCTACACTTATTTTTACACAGTAGCTGTTGATCTAGTGGTGTTACTGGAAGGTGAGAAGCTGAAGCAATGAGCAGTGCGTCACTGGTTGGCTTGACCTCATTTCTTTTTAATTCTCATGGTGTGAGTAAAAAATGCTTAGAAGAGTTTGAAGAGGGCACGTGCACTTTCAGGACCTGTCTGCACATACGGAGGCAGCTGTGGAGATACCTGGTCTTGGCTGTTCCCACCTTCCCACCTCAGCTCTCCAACTTTGTGATTGTTCTGATGAAGGTGGTCTGGGGTTCCATTCTGCACACCAAGACTGGGAAATAATCTGGGTTAAAAATTACTTTCCAGAAAAAGTGCACAACTGATGCATCTGAGAGCTCTGGGAGATGCATAGGGACTCAAAGCCAAAGTAGAATCTTTTAAACTGGCTTTGCCTCTGAGAAAAAATTGTGGAGCTACATCCTGACATAGAGAAGCACACATACAAGCATTCACACATCTCCCTCGTGCTCAGACAGGGACTATTCAGTTCACTACCACCCCTTCTACTATGTTCCACAAAGCAGTTATTTGGGGGGACCTTCTTTGGGCAGGTAGACCAGCCTTTCTGCTCTGCGCATCTGAGCTGTGGTCAGCTGAGCACCACGGGCCGGCAGCAGGGAACAGCAGCGGGAAGGAAGGGCTATGACAGGGAACCTTCCAGGGGCCAAATACTGCCCATCTGGGGCTTGGGATGCCTGCCGGAGGGCTGCCTGCAGGGGACACTTCTTGTCCTACCCGTCCTGCTTTGAGGCTCCTAGCAAGCTTCAAAGACTTCAACTTTGGAAAGCCGTGTTTTTAAAGAGACTGTGGGGTGGTGAAAAGTAGAAGGACTTAACACAGCTACCAGGAGAAAGAAAGATCTTTGGCAAAGTGTTCCTAGTCATTTTTTTCCATCAGAATATAAAGCATTTGCTTTTTAAGAACTGTTTTGCTCTGTGATTTTTTTTTTCCCATGTGGACTTGCACTTTAGCGTCTATCCTTGAGACCTTTTCATTTATTTTTTCCTTTAAACAAGGATTTTATTTTCTAAAACTGCTAATGTCAAAATAGGTCAAAACAGTATTTAACATCTCACCAGATACTGTTGGAGTGACATATAGACAGTTTTGTAAGGATAAGTTTCCTGTATAAAGGAGGTAAAAGAGATGAGATGACCTTTTCTATTATTGCTGGCTGTTTGTTTGTTTTTACCCCAGTGATTGTTGAATATTATTACAGTTAGCAGGGTTGTCTGGTTTCTAAAACAGTTTTTTCATGTATAAAACTAGACCTTTGGATATTTGTGATTTGTGTGTGTGTGTGTGTGTCTGAAGGAGAATTAATAGAACATCTCATAAATTAAGACCAAATTAATTTATATTTGTGGCAGAGCTAATAATGGCAGGAACCCAGTATTTGTATTCCACCATAAAATGGAAGGAGAAGAGCAGGAAAGACACAGCTTGCAGACAACTTCTTCTTTCAATAACCTTCCATGTATTCTCAGATCAGATGCAGGTGTGTAGCAGAATTTTGTGCAGGCTGATGCCAAGCGATCACTAGGCAGAAGTAACATATCACCTTGGTATTTTGCTTTGGTCACTTGAAGTATGTGTTTATAGGGAAAATTGGGAAATGTATTCCCCTTTGTGGTTTTCCTTTCCTTCCATTTTCTTTTCATCAGCTTCATTGATAGAAAATCATGTCTCATTGGAAATCCTCACAGTTTCTTAAATCTGTTCCTTGAAAACTGCCCGCTGATTGTGTTAATATAAAAGAAATTTCTATCTCAGCTGTTGATAAAGTGGATTTTTAAAGTACTTCTCACTGTGGTGTCTAGATGCTGAGCCCTGATTAGAAAAATAACCAAGACTCCTTGGCTCCTGGAAAAGTGACAACGATGGTTTTGTATACTGTGGAATAGCATGATTTCATGAGATTGACAGAGAACGACAAGTATTAGTCACTTGAGAAACAATTTAGAAAGTAGTTATTTCTGAGCATTTGATACCAAAAGATATTCATGTTTATAGGAACAAATTCTACTGATTAGTAGGACTGAAATCCTGAACTTTTGAAATACTGAAGATGTGATGGTTTTAGGCTATAATGGTGAACAAGGAAGGTGTGAAAAAACCCCAGCCTGACAGTAGCACTACTTGAAATTATAACTATTAGCTGCTTTCCCCACTCTGTACTAACTCTGTGCAATCAAAGATTTGAAACCAGAGATCTTAGCCATGCATTTCAGAACAGCAGGACCTTACTCGTTAAAGAGGAGGTCCTTCGGTTACCCTGCAGAAACAGAGACCGAAATTCTTCTCATGATGGAGCTAGTCAATCGACAGAGCATGATCACATGTGGGATACACTGCAGAGTCCTTACCCTGATGAAGTCACCATCAGAAAAATCCCAGTGAGTATCAGTGGCTGTTTGGCTTAAAACGTCACAAAAATAACTGGCAGTGGGATTGAGTCCCAGTGCTGGCCACAGTGCATAACGTTATTAATCTTGATTAATTATAAGTAATGCTTGACTTTTCAGAAAGATTAAAATCTGGTAAGTTTGAATGGATAACAGAAAACTGCTTTGCATTTACCAAGAGACAAACCTTACATACAAGATTTAATATTATGTTCTGATTAGCATTGCAAATTTAAGTAATTTCTTTGTAACGCTTAATTAAGCTTAAATGTTCTTCAGGTTTTGAGAGAATATCCTTTCTGTTTTCTGTATCTAGCTATTTTCAGGCCAGGTAAATATTTTTAAGAGCAAATTATGATGTCAGATAGCCACAAAGCAGGACTTTTAATATGGAAGTTCATTAGCACCCTCTCCAGAGCTTAGGCTTCCCAACTGTTTGTTATCTGCAAAATGAAAGCCACCTTTGAGAGTACTTTCTAGTGACTGACAGCAATGACTGATCATTTATAGTGCACACAGATACATATGTATTTAAATGCACATACAAGTGGTTTAAGAGATCTCCTGTTCTTTCCTGTTATCTGTGGCTCTGTCCTTACATCACTGGGAGTTAGTCTTGTCAGAGATGAGTAAATCTGCTAGGAATGGTTAATTCCAGAAGAGATTCTCAAAAGAAGTGTTGTAGTAGATTTATTGCACTGTGTATTTCAGGTTTCAAAAGGAAGATGCATCATGTTAAAATGCAGTGACTGTATCCATGTGTCTTTGGAAATGCGATAAATTAGAGGATGTGAGCTAAGTGGGTGATAGAAAAGGCAGCAGTTGATAAGAAAAGACTTTCCAGGAAAAAGAATAATCTCTTTTGGTCCTGGATTAGCGCATTGTCTGTTAGTACCGAAATTCATGACATTTCTGGTAAAACCATATTTTTGATAATTTGTTCAGTATAGCAGTGGTGGAGACTTTTTTCCCAGAAAAATGGCACCAATCTGACCATGTAAGCAACTTCATAGTCAATGCATTGAGATGCCTTTTTTTATTTCCTATAAATATGTTTTATTATTTCAGCACATTTTGAAATGAAATTCCAAAAATTTTTTTCTCAGGCCATTTATGCATTGTTGGGTTCCCCCCACCCAGGTTTTCTCATGTTCTGTCAGGGGAATGAAGGCTCGTACAAAGATCCAGTAGAGACCAATCTTATTTTACTTGACTATAAAATCTTTGGTTTCTTATCAATTCTTAGCCTGTGCTTTTGCTTCTGTTGGTTTAAATGGGAATAGCTAGAAACGGGACTCAGCTATTCAAGATTTTAATCATTGGGGACTGATATGTACATTGAGTATCACCTTGCTTCCCCATCATTTTTTGTTTTTCAGAGGTATAAGCAGTAAAATAAATTAAAATTGCAGTTATGGACATTTTCTAGCATTTATAGTAAGATACATAGGTTGATATAATATTACATAGAATTAACAGTTTCGGGGCTAGAAGAATGTAATTCATAAAATTTACTGGAAGCAATTAAAAGTTTGGTTCTGTAAGCAATAAAAATTTTGCCCTTAAGCTGGTTTGTAACGAAACCTAAATTTAATCGTAAGAAAAGGAAATAATCTGCCATATTCATGATGATTTTCCAATGTACTTATCTGAAAAGGAAGGGGAGAGAGACTTTTAAAATCTTTTAAAATCAAATGTAAGTTATGTGAGGAAATGCTGTTCCTGCACAATTACCATTGAAATCCTGTAGCAGAAATTCGGTTCCTTGGAAGATACATAAATGAAACAGGACATTAAAGTCTGGCATGGTTACTCCAGGCATTTTTTCAAGGACTGTCTGATGCCTATAATTCTTTCTCTTCAGGGACTAACTCCCACATCCCACTTTTGACCCAGGTGGGATGAAACCTTTTCCTTAATTAGGAGAAGACTGTTGGTTCTCAGCATTATCATTACCTACAGATACTGAGAACTGTTAAAAGAAAACAGTGACAAATCACAGCTGCTACCCCTTGGTTAGACGAATACAGTTTTATCAGGAGTTTCTATAAGTAATAAAGCAAGGAAGCAGTTTGTCTCCAAAAGCAAATATACAATGTATTTATTAATTAATTTGGAGTTCAGTAGTGGTGCAGGGAAGTCTGTTATTACAGTTAAAAATTGAAATTAGTATAAAAATTAACCTAATGTTAAAAATAAGTAGTTGAATAGCTGTTTTTTCTAGTGCACACCTGTAGACAAAAGAAACACCCAGCAATTGTTCATTCAGCAAAGACATTACAGGTGTGCTGAGATAAAAATAAGAACAGCATTTTTTAACAGTATTCTCTAAGTGTTTCTTTTGAACAGGGAGATGAGGAGAAAACAGCTGTTAACTAGTGAAAAACAAAGGCCACTGGAGATAGGGCAGGCCAAGCAATACAGCAGTCTTCTGAAAGCAAGAACAGGAGTTTGAGGCACAGTACGTTTGCAAGCTCAGAGTTTCACCCTCCACCATCCTACCAGCAGCCAGCTGCTGACTGCCAGGTGATGGCTAGTCTATGCCTGGGGAGAGACCTGGAGAAAATCTGACATATATCTGTTTTGGCTGCATGGGCCTATGGGACGCTGGGGCAGGAAAGCAGCAGAATTACCGTAGCCATCTGGCCCCCATCTGCCAAAAATTTTACTGGCTCCCAGTAGCCATCTGAAGGACTGTGGACTACTTACGAGGCTGTCATGGTTTAACACCAGCCAGCAACCAAGCCCTGCACAGCCGCTGGCTTACTGCCCCCCAGTGAGATGTGGGAGAGGGTTGGAAGGGTATAAGTGAGAAAACCCACGGGCTGAGACAAAGACAGTTTAATAGGTAAAGCAAAAGCCACAGATGCAAGGAAAGCAAAACAAGTTCATTCACCAGTTGCCACTGGCAGGCAGGTGTTCAGCCATCCCCAGGAAAGCCAGGCTCTGTCACGTGTAACGGTTACTCGGGAAGACAAATGCCATCACTCCAAACATGCCCCCTCCCCTTTTCTTCCTGCATCTTTCTATGCCGAGCATGACATTACATGGTATGGGATGTCCCTTTGGTCAGTTGGGGCCAGCTGTCCCAGCTGTGCCCCCTCCCAGCTTCTTGTGTCCCCCAGCCTGCTCGCTGGTGGGGTGGGGTGAGGAGCAGAAGAGACCTTGGCTCTGTACAAGTGCTGCTCAGCAATAGCTAAAACATCCCTGTGTTATCAACACTGCTTTCATCACAAATCCAAAACATAGCCTCCTACAAGCTACTATGAAGAAAATTAACCCTACCCCAGCCAAACCAGCAGAGTGGCTTATCCACATCTGCTTCCTTCCTTTTCTTGCATTGCTTCAGGAGGTGCACAACAAACATGGAGGACAGAGTACCTACTACTCCTTGTAGTAGGGAGGATTTCCCAGTTCAAGCTCTAAAATAATGAGGGAATGATATCAAGATGCTGGCCTGTCCATATGGGGACTGAGGTCAAGCTGCCAGCACAGCACTGCAGATTGGCCTTGTGGTCATTCAGTTTGTTCTGCTTCCACTGCAATTTTTTGCAATTTGTCACCCCACCAAGACTTTTGTTCCTTTTTTCATGGAGGCAGTGGAGGGGGTGGATAAATTGGGTTGTATCTGGTCTGACTTGGTGTCTGGTAGTAAAATCATTCTTCAGGAAGTCATAAGAATAATTGGAATAAATGCCTTAGAAGTGGAAATGTAATTCATACCAGCAAAGTGAAGGGACATTTTGAATAGATAAGAGAAAAAGAAAAGAAAAGAAAAAGAAAAAGAAAAGAAAAGAAAAAGAAAAAGAAAAGAAAAGAAAAGAAAAGAAAAGAAAAGAAAAGAAAAGAAAAGAAAAAAGAAAAAAGAAAAGAAAAGAAAAGAAAAGAAAAGAGAAAAGAAAAGAAAAGAAAAGAAAAGAAAAGAAAAGAAAAGAAAAGAAAAGAAAAGAAAAGAAAAGAAAAGAAAAGAAAAGAAAAGAAAAGAAAAGAAAAGAAAAGAAAAGAAAAAAAGAAAAGAAGAGAAAAGAAAAGAAAAGAAAAGAAAACAGAAAAGAAAAGAAAAGAAAAGAAAAAAGAAAAGAAAAGAAAAGTAAAGAAAAGAAAAAAGAAAAAAAAGACTATTTCAGTTGGAAGGGACCTACAATGATTATCTAGTCCAACTGCCTGACCCCTTCAAGGCTGACCAAAGTTGAAGCTTGTTAAGTTTTTTTTTTAAGTTGTTAAGGGCAATGTCCAATTGTCTTTTAAACACTGACAGGCACTGGTCATCAACTAACTCTCTAGGAAGCCTATTCAATTGACCACCCTTGATAAAAAAATGCTTCCTATGTTCAGTCTAATTTTGCTAACTGAACTGTGTCACTGGGCTTCTGTGGGAGATGGGCTGGCCCACCAGTGGCATAGTTGTTCTGAGGCGGATGCACGATTCAGAGTTGTGGTGTCTTACTCTGCATCTCTGAAAACACGACCTCAGGACTCAATTTGAGAGGCTCTGAGTTCCATGAGCTGACTCATCTGAGGACATATGCTGCTTGAATGCCAAGTGAAGCGATGCAAATGAGTTGTCTTTCAGAAAGCTGTAGAATGTTTAAGAAAATATTTTGTAGAAGCTGAACTGAAAATAACTGAAATGAGACCTCTTTGTATATCATAGATTACAAAGCAAAGAATAAATAAGTGCAGTATGCATTTCCTTAGGAAAAATATGCATCAGGGTGTGGGCATAAGAAAGTAGGATCCAAGTCTTGATTTTGGTTTTGGGAAATTTCAAAGGTTTTGGAGCCAAAGATTTATTCAGAGTCAGGACATCCTACAAAGATCCGCAAGGGGTAAGCAGATGGATGTTCAATGTGTTCCCTTTCCCACTCCCGTGTTGAGCTTGGACCAATTTTATGACAATTAGCATGTATTCAGAATAACAAGTCTTAAAAAGCTGGTGGGAAACAAGAAGGTCAAACTTATGCTAGAGTATTCTGGGTAGACATGTAGAGATGAGAAGGAGGTTTAGTCTATTATTGTGCTATAGATACCATAGAAAACCACTAAACCTGAACTGGTAATACTAATTTAATTTTCTAGCTGGCAGAAAGAAATGGACAATTCCAGAAAGTTCTTCATCTGACCATTTTTAGACATGTATTTTGGGCTCAGCTGGATTGGTCTTTCGAAATGCTAGTTTCTTTCCATTGGATGTAGAGTGTTTAAGCTGATTTTCTCAGACTTGAATGTCTAACATTATATTCCTACATTAGACGGTGTAGGAAGACAGGATATATTGATCCAGACTTGATCAAGAAGCATATTTTATCATTTTATCATTATAATCTCATTCTAGTCCATCTGCAGTGACTGTATGACTCAATATGAGGACCAGTCAATATTTACCTGCCTCATTCTCAGAGTGTTGCCTCATTAAAAAAAGGCATCTTTGGAAGACAAAGAGAGGGAGGGTCACTAATAAGGAAATATACTGTTTCCATTTAATCCATCAGAAAATGTATAGAGAAAAATGTTCTGTAATGATCAAGCAGGCCATTTCATGAAGCCTCATTATCTAAAGTGACTGTTTCTCAAGAGATCCTCTGTAAAGAATTGAGGCAGGACAGAACTAACTTACTGAACTATTTTAGTCCACGTGCATCACCATGACAGGCTGCCATGCAGGGCTAGGTTATGGAGGCTGAACAGGGCTTTAAAGTGCCACACTCTCCCACTTACCTCTTTCCTAAAGAGTGTTTTATGAGCACACTTCATGGTACCATGGGTTGTTTCCTCTGAACAGTAATTAAACATCTACCTGGAGTCTTAGCCCCTGGGAAGCAGATTTTCCTGAGATACTAAGATATCTAACCCAGAGGGGCCTCCAAGGAACGTTACACAGTGTTCTGTGTTACATCTGCATGAAGACTTAAATCCTAACAATATTTTGGATGTTGCAGGAAACTCCCCTGCCATATGTATAATGTAGTTCTCACAAATTCCAGTGTTTACCTGAAGTGTTAGTTTTTCTTTCTTCTGAGATTTAAACACGTTGAATGAATTGTATATAGAATGTGAGGTTATATTTTTCTGCCACACAAGTTTGTAGAGGTTTCCTGATTGTATATTGCAAATACTGGCACACAATATGATCTTGATGATCTTGCTCGCCAGTTTGTCTCTTTGAGCTTCCTCCTTCTCGTTCACCTGTATTTGTAGCACCCTCTGGGAAACACGGGGAAAGAGGAGAGGTAGTCTTACAGAGTACAGTATTTCCATGAACACATTTATCTGCTACAAATTTATTTTTCTAAGTTCTTACTTTGACCATATTCCTGGACTCTCATTTCTCCCTGGCACCCCTTATCTTCCCTCTCAAGGCCCTTCATTACCTATTGCTAATGGTATTACCTGCCATTCACTGTTAAGATCCAGTTCGCCCAGGACCTCAAGTATATCTTCCATTTGTTAATTATCACACAAGCATTTTTGGCTTTGTCACTTAAGCTAGGAAAGGCTTCTACATAAACTTCTTCAAAACTATTCTAAAACTTACGTGTACAATGGAAGGTATCTGTAAAAAGTCCTCTTTCTTTGTGAACTATAAATTCTTGCCTCTGCAACAGGAGAGTAAAGTATGAATTTGTTCAATATTTCTTTCAAAATTTTGTGACTATTCAGTCTAGTTAATCACCCCCATATCACTATGAATATGAAAATGGGTATAAGATTTATCTTCTCATACACCTTCTCCCCCCTTTTTTTTTTGTTTAGCTTTTTAAGGTTTTATTATCTCAATGAAGTCTTTCCAGTTTAAGCCTTATTATCTTCAATCTCTGTATCTCCTGGTCTTTCTATGGCTCTAGAGTCTTGCAATGGGGGGAGTTTTCTGCACTTTCTGCTGCTTCACTTTCAGAGAACTAAACGTGATGCTCCAGTTAAGGCTGTACTTGTTCATGTACCAACCTTATAATCGTTCCAATATGTACCTTATCCAATATTCCAAATGTACCTTATACATCCTAGCATTGTTTGTTTTATTCATTTGCAGGGTGAGCAGATGTCTCCACTGAACTCTTCTGCAGGGTGTCCATCCTCTCCCACAGAGCATTTTACTTACTATCATTTCTTCCTAATGACTTGCCTAAAATTAAGTTCCTGTTCTCTGAAGCATAGTAGTCATCGCTTTCCCATTTTTTCTCTTTTCTTCCTCCTTCTGTGCTATTTAAAGATACACATATTGGTATTTACTACCTAAATAAAAATCCTGGGTTTTCTTCATGCTGTGGTTAAAATGTTTAGTGTGCTCACTCTCTACTTCTGTGTCTTTTTTATTAGCTTCACTTTTTTAAAAAAATACCCCTATCAGAAGATTAGTGTGATAGTGTTATTTTATGCTATGATTACTCTGGAGGAAGTTGAACTTAATTGTATTGTGTCACTGTTAATTAGTGGCTCGGCTGTAGTTACTTTTAAACCTATTCCAGCATGTTTTAGAGGAGAGGCCTGAGAATAACTTTGAGTCTTGCATACTGCGAAAGAACCTGTTCGGAGAAGCCATAATTTTAGGGATTAAGCACGTGACATACTTTGCATGTAGAGCTGAAATATCTTATGATCACTTGACATTTGAAACTGTTTCTTTTATTTCCCTTAAGTTTGTGCAACTGACTGACTTTTCTTGGTCAACTGCCTTTTGAAATACTAGTACTATGCTATGTATTTATAACTCAAGATTTGTATTCATTCATTCTCTGTTGCAGATGTCTCTTCACTGATGTCTTAACATGTTTTTCAGCTATAATACTGCTTTGCTCCACTAGAAAACCTGTCTTTCCTGTGTGTTTCAGGGTCAGGTTTTACATTTATCTTATAGTAGTTTTCTGTGTTTCTGTGATGTTTTATATCATTACCAGTTAGACTAAATCACCTAGTTTTCTTTCTCGGATCTTCCCATTGCTTGCTGACATTTATCTTTTTTATTATTACTATTCGAATAAAATCCCTGCTATCTCACAGTGTGTTACTTTTCAGATTAGATGTCAGAAGTTTTGCTGTCATACTTTCAGTACAAATTACGATTTCTTCTCTGTCCCAGTCCAGATACAGAGTTGTGTGTAATGTGAGGAAAAAGGTATGCTTTTGGATGGCACATGCTCAGTTTCGCACAACAAATAGTAAAACATTAAAGTTTTGAAGAAGATAGGAAGCAATGTCTGAGTTGGAGAATATTGCCTCTGGAACAAAGTAAATTGTCATAGAATTGTTTAGATTGAAAAAGACCTTTAAGATCATCAAGTGCAACTTTTAACCTAAGACTGCCAAGTCTGCCACTAAACCATGTCCCTAAGTGCCACACCTACATGTCTGTTAAATACTTCCAGGGATGGGGACTCAGCAACTTCCCTGGGCAGCCTGTCCCAATGCTTGACAACCCTTTCAGTGAAGACATTTTTCCTAATATCAAATCTAAACCTCCAGTGGCACAACTTGAGGCCATTTCCTCTTGTCCTGTTGCTTGTTACTTGGGAGTAGAGACTGACTCCCACCTCGCTACAGCCTACTTTCAGGTAGTTGTGGAGAACAATCCTCTCCAGACTAAATAACCTCAGTTCCCTCAGCTGCTCCTTATAAGACTTGTGCTCCAGAACCTTCACCAGCTTTGCTGCCCTTCTCTGGACACGCTCCAGCACCTCAGTGTCCCTCTTGCAGTGAGGGGCCCAAACCTGAACACAGGATTCAAGGCACAGCCCCACCAGTGCTGAGTGCAGGGGGACAATCACTGCCCTGGCCCTGCTGGCCACACTGTTTCAGGTACAAGCCAGAATGTCTTTGATCTTCTTGGTCACCATGGCACACTGCTGGGTCATACCCAGCCAGATGTCAACAAACACCCCCAGGCCCTTTACCAGCAGGCAGTTTTCCAGCTGCTCTTGTCCAAGCCTGTAGCACTGCGTGGGGTTGGTGTGACCCAAGTGCACTTGATCCCCTTGTCCAGATCACTGGTAAAGATATTAAACAGGACTGTCCCCAGTACTGAACCCTGGAGAACACCACTTGTGAGCAGCCACCAACTGGATTTAACTCCATATTCACCACCACTCTTTGGGCCTGACCAGCTAGCCAGCAAAGAGTACAGCCGTCCAAGCCATGAGCAGCCAGGAGAATGCTGTGGGAAATGGTGTCAAACGCTTTACTAAAATCTAGGTAGACAACATCCACAGCCTTTCTCTTATCCACTAAGTGAGCCACCTTGTCACAGGAGTGAGGTTAGTCAAGCAGGACCTGCCTTTCATAAACCCATGCTGGCTGGACCCAATTGCCTGCCTGTCCTGCATGTGCCGTGTGATGGCACTCAGGATGATCTGCTCCATAATGTTCACCAGCACTGAGGTCAGATGGACAGGTCTGTAGTTCCTTGGATACTCCTTCCTGCCCTTCTTGTAGATAAGAGTCACATTTGCTAACTTCCAATCTTCTGGGTCCTCCACGGTTAGCCAGGACTGCTGAGAAATGATGAGCACTTCCACCAGCTCACTCAGCACCCTTGGGTAGATCCCATCTGGCTGCAAAGACCTGTGTGTAAATAGTGTAGCACGTTGCTGACCATTTCCCCTTGCATTATGGGGGCTTCATTCTACTCCCCATCCCTGTCTTCCAGCTCAGGGGGCTTGGTGCCCAGAGGAAAACTGATCTTAATATTAATGATTGAGGCAAAGAAGGCATAAAGTGTCTCAGTCTTTTCCTCATCCTTGGCCATTGCTATGATGGATAGCATCATAGCAATTCACCATAGTATTTGAGAGTGGTAGCTGTTTGGGGACCAGGGACTGGGCTTCATAACATAAATACATTCATTTTACATAAAAGCAGAAAATCTTAATACGTTGTCAGGAAAAATCTATGCCTGACAGAGCTAGCAACAATAGGACCTTTTTTTTCTTTTTTTTTTTTTTTTTAATACATGAATACTAACAATAGATAAATAATAAGTAAAGAACAAAATAAATGTTGGCAAAGATGTCAATCCAATATGGAATGGAAAATATAAAATTGTTACTATGATTCAGAAGAAATAAATCTGTTCAAGAAATATTTATTTTCTGCATTTGGAAAAAAATAGGATGATGTATTCTTATTACATGAAAATAATTTAGTTATTCTGATCCTGGTTCATAAACAATTAGGATGTTAAACAACATTTGCTAGATATAAGCAGTTTTAAATCAGCAGAACTTATAAGTAGCTGATTGGGAAGATGTCTGTCGTTCTAGTGTTAATTTTTAATAAGTACCAGAATAATATTACAATTTGAGAGAACTATCACAGGGCAACATTGCTCCAGCATCTGTGAAAGGTATGGATAACCATACCCTTACATGAGTAACCATAAATTGACATCAGACCTGGGCAAAATAATGGAAAAGTTAATACCAGTTGTAATTATTAATGTCTTAAAACACAGGAAGTAAATTAATGCCAGTCAACATGGTTTTATGGAAAATAAGTCTCATCAAACAACCTTTATTTCATTTTGGAGGGATTATAAATTAGATTGAAATACTGAAAGAAAACTGTGTAGGTAAAACCTAGTTTCAGAAAGCTGTTGATTTAGTTCCACATGTCATTCTAGTTTGGGGGGTTTTAGGACCTGAGAAGTTGCTTGGGGTTTTTTTTGGTAAACTTTCAAGATTAAATGTAAAGGTCACTTCTGATTTAAAACAAAGAAAAAGAATGGTATCATGACTGGAGAACTGCACCTTCTAGGAAGAACGGTCACGGTGTGGCTTGGGTCATTTGGGAAGGTCTGTCTGCTAGAGCAAATATACACTGGCACAAGGGATGGAGACCATGCTTACAGAAAGGGAGACTGTGTGCAGGAAAGTAGTGACTTTCAGCAAGACTTGGGAATTACAGTGGGTGAACACCTGAACGTGGGCACCAGTGTGACGCTTTGACAGAAGGACTGTATTCAGTCTTTGAGCATGTGGATATAAATAATAAACCAGCATTGTTCTGATTGCTAATACACAGTACAGTGTGTGCGGTTCTGGTGCCACTTTTTCAAGATACTTAGGCAAAAGGAGAGGGTGTAGGGGAAAAACACAAAAAGGATTTTAAGATTGGAGAAATTACCTTTTAGAAAGGAACTCAGGCTTTTGTAAGGTACCTTGATTACAGTCTATAAGAGCTAAAAGAAAATGTCAGAAATGAAGTTGTTCTTTAATGTAGGTAAGGCCTAACCGAAGCTAATGTCTGGTAGCTGAAACTGGACAAAGTCATTAGAAATTAGGCGTCAGTTTTTAGTGGTTAAAGTGACTGATGGAACAAATTATCAAGAACTGTATTCTCCGTCTCCTTATGTCTTCGGATCTAGACAGCATACCTTTCTGGAAAATATGCTTATATTAGAACCAAGATTTTTTGTTCAGTAGTTCTTCTAAAGTGTAATTCTCCTTGAGTCACCAGACACTGCTTAGAGCACAAACAAGGGATTGCTTTATCTTTGTCCACACTAGGCAAAGTGTCTGCATGCCATCTTCAAAGATAATGCTGTGAGTAATGTCTCCCTAGGTAATATTTTTTTGCTAGGACAGTACCCTGCCATAGAAATTTATGCTTTGCCATGGTTTTAAAGTTATTTAAAGTATGGAGTTGATGCTAGTACCATAGGCATTTCCCTCTTTTATACTCTGCTTATATTCCGTTTCCCTTTCTGTTACTCTTGTAGTCCTTTTGTGCATCACTAACCTCAGTGCTTGCCCTACACTCTCCCTTGGGAATACAGAGTTCCCATTAAATCCAAGGTTTTGCCTCAAATTAGAGTTTTGAATTAAGAAGCTAGGAGGGAATTTTTAAGAGGGTTTTAAGTAATTTGATGGTTCCTCACATTTTTTCTTTTTTTCCCCAAGAATTGATGAACTCCTGTATATTTTGGTTGATATGTCTTCCCACACTCATAACTGAAAAGCCAGCGTAGAAGTCAAAGTAGTTTTTTTGGCCTGAATGAAGCATACTTATTAAATTAAGCACATTCATTGCCTTTCATCTTGTTTGATATATCGCTCTTACATGCTACAGGGTTTTTAAAGTAACATTTTCCTATAGGCTCTTTGACAGTCTATCACATTCCTTCTGACCTCATCCCTTAGAACATATCCTTATTTGATAAGGGATCTTTGAGATTTCATATCATAGAAAGTTGATAAACGACTTGCCAAACAACCATTTTTCTGCAGCCCTTCCTAGGGAAAACAAGCCCATCTAGGCTCCTTTCATGTTTATCAGCTGGGAAAATGAACCTGTTCATCACTTCAGACTACAACACTCATATCCAGGAAGTTTTTTGTCTTAAGCATTAAAATGAGTTTTCACGGTGTTATCACATCTAATTACAAGCACAACATTAAAGTTGTGGTAACAGAGACATAAGTACATGTTTAGTTATTTTAAGGTCTTTAATTCATTAGAGTATCAGATGGAGGATATACCTGTATTTTTTGGTGGATTCTCTTTTATAAAATTTTCCCCCCTACTTTTACCCAGCTGCTAGGAGGAAACAAATGGCTTAGTAGGCAACTTCTATTTTCCTCTCCCCTAAATGCCTTGATTTTGGCAGGGAGGAAGCATCTGCACAGTACTGTAATTTCTGCCCACTAATGTTCGCTTTGACAAGAAACACAGAGAAGAAAATCAGTCCTTGTTACAGACAAATTTAGGGGGTGGTATTGCTTGACTAAAAGCCTCCTCAATCCACTTTTTTAAAGCTGCATAGTGATAGTGTTTGCCACAGATGTAGCCTGTGTCTAAATGACCTTGCCACTTGCATGAAGAGTGATTAATGACAACTCATACTATTTGCATTTGGTTATGCATGCAGGCTCATGTTGCAACAGCTTTTGTAAATACTGTCTAGCTGTCACAAATGAATATTTAGACAGGCTTGGTCACATTAAAATCTAGTCACTTTATCTGATGCCTTCATTCCTTGAAATTTGAATCTTGACATTGTATTTTAGCTTTTTCTCTGAATATGAAGTTCACAATTCAGAATTAGCCTTATTTAATCTTACATTTTAAAAACACAGACCAGTTTCTTCCACTTTCTCATTTATGAATGAATAACAGACTTTTCCTTCTCTCAAGTAATCTTTCCTTTTAGCCCTTAAGAGATTCTTATCTTTTCTGTCTCCATACACAGATGTCCCAGTTTAATAAAGGCTTTTGGGAGTTCAAGCCATATTAAGTTGATACAACATGAAAGATGGTCAGATAGTTAGATGTGTCCAATTGGAAATACAAACAAAGATCACATGGCCAATAAGAAGATTATATTCTGAAATTTAAGAAGGATTGTGATTTTCAAAATCTGAAAACAAGGCATGTTTTTTCAATAGCATATGTCATTATGGCTTCTAGTAAATTTATACGTCTCCCATTTTCCCTTGAGCAAGGAGCAAGTTCAAGGAACAAAAAACTTACATTTGAATATTTTATCCTCATAGAAGCCTTGGATGGTCTATAGATCATGTGCCTTTGATCTGAGGCCCTCTCTTCTATAAGCATTATATGTAGATTGTTGACACCTGCTTCCTTCTGGAAAGAAAGTTTGAGGCAGGGTTTGTAAAAAAACTACTTTGTCTTCCAATATGTGCAGAATGAAGCATTTAAGATATGTATTACAGAATCATGGGGCAATTTAGGTTGGAAGGGACCTCTGGAGTTCACCTGGTTAATCTCCTGCTCAGTGTGGGCCTAACCAAATGACGTTGTTTCGGGTCAAGTGTTGAATATTTCCAGGGATGCTAATGACCTCTGTGGACAATCTGGTTCAACATTTGAACTCCTTCTATATATTAGCAGACAAATACAGTTATTTAATGGAAAACCTCTTCTTTTACTTGGTTTGGCATTGCAGTGCCTCTTTTTCTAAGGTACTGCATCTGCAACCTCAGTGAATGGCAGGAAAACAAGGGAGTTTCCCATCTTTCTTTTCCACTATCAGAGCATTGTGTTCCTGTTTGCTTATGGATAAACCATACACTAGAGTAGCAGAAGTCCAGATGATTCCTCACTTCATCTCCTTCCTGTTGAGTTATCCATACACAGGCAGACCAGACCCATTATAGTTTTGTCTGACATTTTATAAGGCACAATTTTGTATGTTGTCTGTGATCATCTGAAGGATTTTCAGCCCTCTTATTTTTAGTTTGGATAATGTCTGATCAAAGGAGACAGAGTTAAGGTTGATGCAAGAGAAACACTCCTTAAGTTAATTCCATGCTTACTCAGGAGGGCATCACCTAAGAAAAATGTTAGTAAAAGGAAAATGAGGTGTTCTTGGCAAATCAAAGAGTTTTATAATAATTGGTGCAACAGCAGAACATATTTTTGATCGTGCCCTAGAACAAACTAAGTTGAAATTATACAGATACAAGATGGAATTACACAGATAAAAGTCACCTTCTTGAAATAAAGGAGGAAAGAAGGAAGGAAGGAACAAAGACACTGGCTTTGCGAAGGGCAATGTATGACACAGAAAGGTCTTTTTTTTCAGTGTGCTATGCTAAGGAAATAGCAGCATGTTGTTTGTTTATTGATAACAACAGAAAGGTCAAATATTGTTCCTTCAGCTGTCAGCTTTATGTTCTGTCTGCTGCTTTCCCTAGAAAATTCCTAGAGCCCACCTAAAGGGGGTGAAGGTCATGTTGTAGGTTCACATCAAAAAGATAATGTTGTCTGTTTCAAGATGTTACTTAGGAAACTATAGGCAGAATGAGCACATCTTACAGTTTGATTACTGGTGATGTGTGTAATGGATCACAAGGTCAAAAGCATTGGAATGCATTTGTTCCAACTTTAACACATTTTTCTGGCATTTTTATTTTGACATTTATGAGTAAAATGCAAAGCCTGGTTTGTGTAGAGTGAGCGCAACATTTGAAAATTGCTTTTCAGTCACATTGTCCCACTACAAAGGTCCCATACTTCCTTCACGGTAGTGCTTCCGTTTCAATGCCAGGTTCCTTATGTGGAGCCTGAAAAAGGAGGTACCTTGTGCATGTGAGGTCCACCAGTAAAGCCTTTTTTTTTTGCTGGGAACACGCTAGGGGATTCTGCGCTCTGTGTCAATATTATTCTACTGATGTTGGGGCTTTTCTCCACTGTTAAAAATATGACTGCAAATCAATGATAAGAAAATTTTTTAAACAGGCAGGAGGGAAGTCTTGAAAGGAGAAAAAGATTTGAAAGATTGTGACCACTCAGTTTTTGAAGGAGATGGATAGTAAATAATGCAAAAGGATGAAAAATGTAACTTAAAAGTGCTGATTACTCAGAGATGCAGGGGCAAGCGAAGTACAACTAGGTAAAAGCCAGATTAAATATTTGTACTGCAAGAAACACCTGTAGATCTACAACACTCTGGATATCAGTAAAGAAAAGAGTTAGGGTTAAAAGGATGACTGAGGGTTTGTACAAGTATAAAGCATTCAGACATACAGCAGGGCTTAAAAAGAAACACCGGTAACTGGACTGGTGCATCAGCCATGGCCATTGCATCGCCTTCAGTGCTGTGACACCAGCACACGTGCTGAGGATCCACCTCTGGGTCTCTGGAAAATTCAGTAACTCAACACTCTGAGGCATAACCAAAACTTTAATTATTATTAAGGGGGGATTAGGAAGATTTTTTTCCCCCCAAAAAAAGAGTAATTTGTTGATTGCCTATTTTGGGATTTCTTTTGTCTTCCTCTGAAGAGATCCGAGGATGCTGCTGTAGGAGACATTACTGGACTAGTCAGGCCAGCACCCAGGTCTAGCTTACTGTTTCTGGGCTATGCTGGAGCACAAGCTCTGCGTGTTGCTATGCTGGAGCACAAGCTCTGTGTGTTTAAAATGGAGCTAAAGCTTATTTAGTAGTGCAGTGTGATAATTACAATGTCACCACAATGCTCCTGAAATAGGATTTAGAATTCTGCAAACTCTCACAGCAGCTTTCATAGGACCAGATGCTTCAGCTCAATCTGTGTTGACTCAGCTCAAGTGAAAACTGCTTGAAGTTTTTGCAGTTGAGGGAGAAGTTGCTTTCTCCAGAAAAAAAAAAAAAAAAAGTTTATTTTTAACCTTCTTTTACTGATATAAGAAGCTACAATTTAATTTATGAAAAATCTTTTTGGAAAGACTTACGCTGTGCTGTGAAAACCTAAACCTTGCACTGGGTTTAAAATCACTAAAATGGTCAGAAAAAAATGGGTTTATGTTTTTCAATAGATTGAGACTTTCCTTATAGTTATGCAAATATATATCAAACACACTTTGACTGGATTCCAACTCCAGAATCATAAAAACCAGGTTAATGACCTCTTCTAGGTTCCAGCTCTGTCAGTAAGCTCTGTATACATCTTGTTCATCCATGGAGCTCCTTTTATCTGGAGTGCAGTTTTTCAATCAAGCAAAAATATTTTAAAAATCAGGTGTGACTTTAATGGTTCAGGCTTTACATCATTTAATGGTGCATGATGTTATCTGAGTGTGAAACAAAAGAAGAAAAAATTTGTTACTATAAATTCATTTGAAGAAAAATTTATTACTGTAAATTCATTTGTGTTAAAGATATTGATACTTTCAAAGTGTCATACAGTGCTTTTTTTAGGGGGGAGATTTGTTTGAAAGAAGGGATCATGACTTCCCTATCAAGTGTCATTATAATGTAAATTATTGATTTCTTAGAAAGAACAAACATGAGTTGTTCAATGATGATTCACTCTGATCTATATATGACCAATATTCTGGAAAGACTTCTCTTTTTTCCCTCTTTGATACTGTTTTGAGTTGGTAAAAATTGGAATAATTTTTATACAATAAGTCATTGCAGCTTCCTGACAGTTCAGATAATTTCTGTAGCATTCTGTCATCTAAATGGCTTGATGTGTTTCATATGAATAGAGATGGGAACATTTTGTAAGATATAACCACAAGATAATTTATTCATACAGAGAAGACATTGTATTTGATAACTGATAAATTTTGTTCTGTTTTCATGATAAAAGCGAAAAAGGGTGTGTGGATTGCAGCTGCTCACTTAATAGTGTTACTGATGACTAAGGAGGGAATGAGTCTTTCTGAGTTATATAATCAGCTTAAAAGCTCTCCACATTCTACCTGTGACAGTTTATTAAAAAAAATAATATTAAAACAGGAATCCATCAAGTAGGGATCTTTTTCTTTTTTTAAAACATTTATCTGTTCTAGGTGAATGTAACAGCCATATATAGATCAGGTATTAATTATTTGAACAGTAGCTCTAGGAATATTTTTACAAGTAAGCACTGAATCTCTTCTGTATGTAAATGAAACTAAATATTATGTTTATTTAGGTTCAGAGATTCTCATTTAGGAGATTCCCTATGAAGGGAAGGGTTGAGCATTTAGCTCACTAATTCGGAATTTGCTTGGAATTACAATAATTATTAACAACCGAAGGAAGTGGCAAATAAGACCTCTTTTCTCTGTACATCAGGGGTTAGTCCTTACCAAAATGGAGCTTTGAGTTGAACAGTGATAGTCTAAGTAAACACATAGCCCACAGGGCATTCAGGTTGCTTTACAGCTTGGGACTTATTATTGGGTCAGCAAAATGCTGAGTGTATGTTTACCTGTAGTCTCACTGAAGGTCTTTTATATACATAACATCTACACCTACCTAGAATCTCTGTAAAGGGAGTGGTGTTTAGAAGCCATGGCAGAAAAAGCCCAGAAAGAAGAGGGTTAAGTCCATAAGGAGTAACCCCCCCCCCCCAAAAAAAAAAAACCAAAAAAAGGAGATAGTTCAAAAGATGTGGACTTGAGTGGGTTTTTTTGAGCAAACACAATCTCAGAGTAGAAGAAAAACCTTTTATAGTCATAAGCCCAAAGGTCTTTTCTTATCTCCAGGGAGGCTGAAGGTATGTTTGCATCACTGGTTTTCTTCTCTGGACCCCAGAGAGGGTAAATGCAGGGATCAGAGACTGGCATTAAGGTGGTAATGGGAGATTCCTGCTTTTATTCCCTTGCACGGGAACAGAGTCTGTCATGCACAGACCTGAAGCCAGAAAAGAGAAACAACAAAGAAAACAAAATAGCTGGTTTACTATGATCAGGAACAATTTTAAAAGATGCAGGTGGAAGAATCCCACCACAACTGAACTAGTCTCTGGCCTTCCTCTGACCTTGACCTTCATCCTGTGACCAGGCATCTAACACCACAGACAGCCTGTATTTCTTCCACTACCTGCATTTTTCTTTACTCTTGGTTTTATCTTAAGCAAGTCACATGACATTTTGAGACTTTGGCTACCTCAGGTGTATGATGGAAGAATTATTCCTACCGTCTGGTAAAGCACATTAGCTCCATGGAAGATGCTGGTTAAGCAGAAAGTATCAGCACTGTACTGTTGAACACTTCTGCCAGGCTATTTTCTACGAGGCGTTCTATATTCCTCTGCATTTGCCAAATGGAATTTCACCTTTCTTTCTTAACAGGACGTTTTACCCTCCTGAGGTCCTTTTGTATTTTCCATAATACCTCAATGACTTCACATTTTTACAAAAATATTTCTTTTGTGTCACAAATGTATGTCAAAGAATCCAGAAGTTAGATACATGGGGTGTACTAGCTTTTCAAAGATCAGCCTTGGAGAGTAATCAGTGGAGGCTGGCTGAGCTATACAGCTCTATGTGTGTGAGGTGGTGATGTCTGTGTGGCACGGAGAAAGATGAGAGACAAGGGATTTATAATAATTTAGTGATGGTTTAACAGGAGACATTAAAAAAAGTAGAAAAATCCATCCATAATGTGAAAGTGGTTCTGTCCACTTCCAAATCCTTTTGTGTTCCTTTGTTTTCCTTATATGTGATACTGGAAGAATCTACTTATCTCTGGCAAAACTGGTCATGTACGCCAAGCCTGAGCAGTTCCTAACAGTTTGGAAATAACTTGATCCTGGAAAAACACCTACCTGTATATTCAGGTAGTATTTCTCAAATTGTTGTTTCCATGTGATTTTCATCATCTCAGGATATTTTGAAAGATTCAAAATCTGGCGATGTAACAAGGCTGTTAGCAATACTGACAGCAATCAGCAGAGTAATTCTGTGGCAGTGGGTGGTCTCAAATACTCCTGGAGAGATAACTTAGGAAAACATTACTAGAAACCACGATGCAAGCTGAAAGTTTAGTACTATGGCCAAGTTTAGCAAGCAAGTTGTTGCAGCCAAGGGCTCCAGCGGCCCTGTTTCAGTGCACTTGCAAGCTTGGTTCTGCATCCCAAGCTGAGGGAAGGTCCTGCTAGGTTGCTGACTTCAGTGCTCAGCATGTCTGCTCCCTCTGACTCTGTGCAATGGGTCCAACAGCCAAGTTGTCACTTCTGTTTCATAGGGGAGCAGCGCACATATATTCATGTGCTTCAAAGCACCATGAGAGAACCAGCACAATCCTTTTCAGTTATCAACTTCTATATAAAGAAGTATAACAGGTAAAAGTGTTTGCTGCAAGATTACCTAGCATAAAGTCAGATGGTTTTCAGTTTGTAATTATGGAAAAAGTACATTGAACTGCATGTTCTTTATACCAAAACACTTCAGACTTAAGGGGGAAGAAGAAACCGAGCAGGTAGGATTTACTAGCCTTTGCTGCTTCTGTGGTCTGCAGGCAACACTCAGATTACTGTCTTGAGCAAAGCAACTCTTCAGAAATACAAAAAATTGTCACATTTATCTTAACTATTGAAACTGGTAAAAGCTGGGTGTTTTTGTCAAGTAGATTGTTGAATGGCTAGCACATTATTATCTTTTGAGATAACTGGGGCATACATAGGAAGTTTGAAGGAGCTATTAGTTCATGTATTACAATTCTGGGTGGGCTGACAGGAGTTTAAAAAACAAGTAACAGTCTACATGGCTCATCTGACTGCCTTGCATTATCACAAAGTTATAGGAGGCTTTCTCTAGGCCATCTGTGCAATAATAATTGCATTCTTTAAAGAAGATTGCAAAACTGCATGCTTAGCTCCTGATGTGAACGTTAAGGTAGGCCATTCTACTGATGAGAGCATTGTGCTCTGCTTTGTGCTGTGTTAATGTGCAAGCCAGAGCAAGACTGTAAATAAAGATCCTTTTCTCTCCTTTACAAAAGCAGTTAAAACATCTCCAAGAAGGTCTGGCCTAGAAAGGAGCAGTAAGCACTGTCCTTTTTGGGCATCGGTATCACTGGAAGGAGTGTAAAGAGGGGAAGAGTATGACTTGCATGAATCTCTGGTATTCCTACCTTGCTCAAATAGCATTTGTGGAAGAAGATGGTCCCATCATACACAGTGTTACTGTGGCTGCAAAGACAGGAGGATCTATCATGCTTGTCTTCTGGAAACAGAAGATCATTCCCTGTATTTCAGTAGGGAATTACCCTATTATTACTGTATTATTGAAATAATACTGACTTCTATTTTAAAGCCTCCAGAAAACGAGATTTTTATTTCTTCTCTTGCCAGATTGTTCTATGGTTGAATGCAGGATGCTTTTTCCGGAAATATGAGTAAAAATGTTTCTTCCTGATTTAATCCTAACATTTTTATATTTTTTTTTCATTGTTAAACAAGTTCATGTGTTAAAATATCTTTTTTCCCCAAATGGATTTTAGTAGTCTTCAAAAAGTTGTAGGACACTACCTTACTCCCAAAAAGAAGCAGCTGTTTTATAATAAATGCATCTAATCCTTTTTCATGCTAAACCACTTTGTGCTCCCTCTTATCCTCTTTATCTGATTTAGCACTGCTCTTTAGGTAACATGGTGCCACTAATTGAATCCGATGATTCAAAGGTAGTCACACTCAAGTGCTAAGGAAAAGCACATACCAGTTGTTAAAGAAGGTGTTTTAAAAGGCTAAGAAAGGATTCAGTCATCAGGAAATCTGAAAGACATCATCTTTGACCTTACTAACTTGAAGTTCAGTTTCAGTAAACACCCTTCTTGCATAAAAGAATGCAAATCCACTGAAACAAATACAGCCATTTTGCATTCATTCTGAATATTAACTTTCACTAATAAGTCTTTTTAGTTTTATTTTTGGAGCAGCCAATGGTGCTTATCTTCTAGTCTTAGGTATACTTTAAGTGTCCAGGACTTCCATACTTAATTTGCAAGCATGAGACATGTACTTCAGCACTTAATACTGGTAGGATTTGAATCCCACACCTAAAATTGATATGAACACAACAGTCAAGCTGCTTAAGTTGTATTTTTCGATTGTCAGGAGTGGCTGAGTTGAAAGCTGAATGCACCTTCTTTTTCTTCAGTAAGGGCATAAGATTGCTTACATCTCCTTTCTTTTATCATTGTTACTAAAAAATGAAGCATTATATATTTTTCCTATAGGTAATCTGTAGATACTATTTATTTTAATAGAGTATCACTTTATGATAAGGGGCAACAACATTGAAGATATTTTTTATTCCAAATTGTTTATTCATTTTTATTCTCTTCTAAAAACTTTTCTCTTTCGGAGTAAACAGTTTCTTGCTTCTTCCTATTAATTCACAAGGTTCCTTTCAATATATGTGCCTTACGCAAATTCACAATGTTTCCATTTGTTTTCTTTATCTGATATTTAGTGCAAATGAATGTAGTTAAAATTACAAAATGCATATTTTGGAACTGAATCTTTAAAGAGAGATTTTGCCTTGTAACTTCACCAGCTCTGCAGCAGATATTATCACCAGAACCAGACTGCAAAGGGTACTGTGTGGGGCTGCCAGAGAAAAAAGCTCTATAGTCCTTTCTTCCCTTTTCTGGATGGAAAGGTTGAGATCTTCAGCAGTGATTAGCAGCGTAAGTTATGCTGTAACTTTAAACAGCATACAATTACGTTGAGGTCCATTTTAGCAAACTGAAAATATGCAGGTGCCATAAATACAAGAGCATATGCTAGTCCTTTGCAGAATAAGTCTCTTATCAGGGATAGCAGTATCTGTATGTGCCATTTAGTTAACTTGGGCACAGGCAGAAAGTCTGACACACACAAAAATGCATCAGATTTACGGCATCCAAATGCACACAACCTGCTCAGTGCAAAGGCAGGCACCCCAAGAAGAGAGGATTTTACGCGTGTGCGTGTCAAAGCTGATTTATATTTATGCAGTGGATATTTGCCTATGGCTTTCTGAACATGTGGCAATGTGAACGGGGCTCTGGCTACTGCACTGACCAACCTGGTAAACACTCGTACTCCTCACATAAACTCCTTTGGGTATTGCATTAGCATAATTTGTAGGTGGAAAGAGATATTTGTACAAAGGAGGTGTATTCTGTTATATTTGTCTTTTGTTTCACAGCATAGTGCTTGGCATGTTGAGCTGGGCAGAAAATTTTCTATTCTGCATAGGATCTGGATAGGCAGCAACACCATTGAAATAATAATTCATATAGTGGGTCAGGAAATTTACAGTTTACTGCAAATAAATAGGAGAATTTAGACTTGGCTGCAGCTCTGTTTTGATGATATCACAACTTTAGAATCATATTATTTATACTGAAAATCTAACATTTTCAATAACTTCATTGCAGCAGGGTTGTTTTATCTCATTTCCCTCAGTTAGTCAATCCAGAAATTTTAAACTCAGACCATAATTAGTATGGTTATAGATACATAAAATTATGCTTTTACTGTCACATGCTCAGGCCAAGGATAACACTGATCTGGTGAATGTGTTAAACTCTGTTCTCACAAGTATTTTATCTGAGGCATTGCTGAGATAGATTATCAGGACTGCTGGGGAGGCTTTTTGCATGCCTAGTTTGTACTGCTGTAGTTGACAGCACCACTGTCACTTTCTTTACACAAGAACTTGATTTTTCTGAAATAAATTTTTCCAAAATAACAAATAATCCCTATTCTGGTCTAGCTCTTGAGAAAAAGATTTTCAGCTGTAGTTTCATTAGTTATTCAAAGACTGTTGATGCCTATGTTCAATAGCAAAGAAGTACGCTGGGCAAATTTCTAAGTTTTTCATGTCCTTGGTTCCCAGTCCAGCTAGGTGGTTTAGATTCAAATGTACATTAGAACACTGAGTAAGTGCTTTTGAGTAAAGATGCATATAACTGTTTTGCTCTCATGGGGTATAAAATATTTCTTGGTTTGTTTTGGGTGATTTCAAAATCTAAAAGCTTAGCACTGATATGGGATTTTTTAAAAGAAATTACCTTAAACAAGCCTATGTGTACTGTAGAAATAAAATATATCAGAGAGTATAGAGAGCTTAAAACCCAAACTCCACAGTTTTGTTTTTCCTCTTATTTTACCAATATATTGTGAAAAATGAGTGCTTATTTGTTTCCTGAAGTAGCCTATCCATAGATGGACACTGTGCAAAATAGATAAAAAAGAAATGCAAGCTGAGTGCTCCTGAAATTTTCAATAATATTTTTTTTCTATTTTTTTTCTGTTGTGTATAGCAATAGTAAGGGACCCCCTTGAGATGTTTGTTCAACCTTGTGCATTGTAAAACCCTAAATTCCAGTGCAGAAAAGCTGAAATCTTGGTGAAACAAATGTTTTGCTGTGTGGGTTTGCTCTACAGCTTCAGGAGAATGTAAGGACTATGAGTGGAATCCATTTTGTTTAATTTTTGACATCTGGATGACCACCAAATATACGCTATTTCTCCTAGGCCCTGCTGATAAAGAGGAAAAGACAACTAAAGATGATATATCTAGTACAACAATAGCCACCTGAGTTTTAACATATGAGTGTCAAATATCTGATCCCAAAATGTGAATGTGTTAATTTAAAACACCTAAGCTAAGTTAGCTGTAGTTTAACCGAAATCAGGAAGCTGTTCTAATTCAGTAGCACCGTGTGACGAGATCAGGCAGCATTTTACCTTCAGTGGGCAAAGTTAAAAAAATTATGTTTTGGGTGGTTAAATCTTTAGCTTTGAAAAAAAAAAAATATCTTTAGCTTTACAAAAAAAATGTTTAGCTTTGTGCAGTTTGTTGCTGAGGCAGTGGGCCAGGAAGGGATTTACAATGCGAGGGTGCACTACAGCTCTTTAAAGAGGGTAAGTTTTTTGTGGAAAGTTGTATTTGGTCTTTGTACTTCAGAAACAGAAAGCAGTTTTAAGGAAATACAAATTCAAATTCAGAATGCTATAACAAACACATAATAATGGAGAAATATTCCCTACCAAATCCATGCCTGCCAAAGTTAAAAATAAGTCTAATAAAAGTTAGTGTTTGGTAAAGGCAGATTTCAGATCTTTGCTTAGATATACTGATATACTGATTTAGTCTGATTTTCATGAAGTAGTAATGGTTCATGCATTGATCAAGGGAACTCTTTTGTAGTATCTGTTTAAAATTTCTTCCCTAAGCTATTTTGGGCATTTGATTATCTCCTATTCTCTTGTAACACAGATGCAAAGAAAATGGTAAAAGAATTTTAACTCATGCCAAGGGTGTTTGTAATATTATTGACAGAAAAGGAAAAGCAGAGCTTCTAAATAGATTTAGGTGCAGCTAGAGAAAAATATTGGCTTTCCAGGCTGCATGGTCCTCAGGAGTGAGGAGGAGAGAAAGAAAAGACATGTGCACCTCTGGGTGACAGCGAGAGGAGGAGGCAGCACCAGCATCTTCCTTATACAGCTCTGTAGGCAAGACTGTTTGTCTGGTCACATACCCAGCAACATTTGCTGCCCATTTTCTGTCCCTTTGGGCCAGCACAGAACTGAGTCTACGGTAGGAGCTGTGTCCATGGCAGGCCCTGAAGTGCTGTTCCTGCCAGAGCCCCAGGGGACCAGGGCTTCGAGCACCTTTTGAATCAGGTAAGACAGCAAACAGAATCAGCTGGGAAGCATCTCTGCAGTTTAAGAGCTTCACTATGTAATCACAGTACCAATGAATGATCTGGTCAGTAAAATGAGATTACTGAATCATTACAATGTGCCACTTTATTTTCTTTTATTAATATATTTTATATTTTATTTTTTATTTCCTATATTAATATATTTTCTTACTTGGAGGCTGCAAGAGAACACCACTTTTATGAGAGTATCTGACCACAGCTTTTATGGAAGGAAAATGTGCCTTGCTGTCTGCTGCTTTTAAGATATATGTTATAAGAAAAGCTTTTTCAAAAATAAGTAATACAGTGAGAAGTGTGCTAGTCTGTGTCTTGGGACTTCTGGAGAGAGTGAATTTTGCTCGTGCTAGTAGAGGTGATCACAGTTGGCATCTGGACATCGAATGAACAAAAGTGCTCCAAAGGAAACCAGGAGGGATCAAATATTCTTTCAGTCACTTTCTATGATAGCTTAACTTATTCCTGCCTTACAGTCAGAATAATTCAGCTTTCTTCTCTCTGCATTGGCTGCTCTGTAGTTTAGTTGTCCCAAGGCCTGGTTTATTTAAGCGTATGCTGCATGATGCTGTACATCTGATGTGACTCCTCAGCACTGTTGGCTTCCACCCTGCAGGCAGGATTTAAAGAGGATTGCAAATAGAGTAGTATGCAATGTTTTCCTCAAGAGAAAAATACTCCAATTTTTCTGCCTTCTAATGAACAAATTGTTTTGAGGAACATGTAGTTATTTGCTGAAAATGTTTTTGTGCTAGTGGAAATGTTTATCTAAGTTGCTTGCCTGGTTTGTCTACAGAAATGTTAATGCTATTTTGTGAGATAGTTTTGAGATTTGAGGTGGGTTGGAATGGACTACTATCATGGTTAAAACTGTATTGTATTTCTTCAGCTATCACAGGAGCCTGATACTATTCCATACCATTGCAGAGGTCTCTAAGTTAGTGTAATGCCACTTCTTAAAGGTTGAGGTTGCCTTTCAAGTCTTTTCTTGGATTCAGGTTGGTGAATCATATTGCATAGATTTTTCAGTGTTTTAGATGCCTATTATAATTACATGTCTTTGAACAGTTTCCCTTCTCACATTTTCAGAAAATCAAACAAATTTTGCTCTGGTATTGAAATAAATTTTACGCTGAGGTAAGGGGCTAAGCAGAAGTGATCTTGTCAGTCTGTGCTGTTAGAATATACACATGTAGACTAGATAAATTCAAATAGATGAGGTGGTAGCTGAGATAATAAAACATTTATTCATCCTCACCACTCAAATTTATCTTCCTATTACCTGATTCCCCCTGTTCTTAAAACAAGGCCTATGCAAGGTGCAAGATATTGGTGACGAAGAAGGTAGACTTGAGGTGACATCATTCATCTCTGAGCTAATATCAGATTCTCATGACTTCTCAGAATACGACAAAATGGCATTTCTAATGTTTATCCCTTTGTCCCATCTTTCTGTCCTTCATGTCTTGAGTTTCTTCTCTTTTCTTACATTTTTTCTCCCTTTTTTCCCATTAAAGAGGAAGACACTTCCTATTATAAAAGTTCCTTTTATTAAAGTTCCTTTTTTCCTACTATAGAGGAAAAAGTTCCAAAACTTAACAAAAGCAGCAGTCGTGAGCACTGTTCATGTATAAGTAAGGTGAGTGGTATGTGAGCATTCAGCAGATGTGGAGCTGATAATCATGAGACTGCGTTCAGAGGCAGTAGCAGAATTATTCTTAAACACTGTTGACAGTTCACTAATTTGTCCCTGTCAGAGACACCAGTACTCTAAACCTCTCAGCTGCTGCAGGTGGCTGACCTTTAATAAATATACACTGCTGCAAATAATTTGCTTTCTTCTGGCAATCTGTGGTACTCTGTCCCCTTCAGTACAAAATATGCAACCACCCACTGCATTTTCAAATTATGTTCAAATTAGGTGAGTGAGAGTTAACGGTTTGGCATCTCATGTTCCTGAAAGTTTTTCACTGCAGTAAAGGCTTTGTTTATAGTTCTGAAAAGTCTTACATGTATGCATAGCAAATATTATCTAATACAATGTCTGTGATCAGAAAGATAGTAGACTTAAAAATTGTCACATTTTCGTATGTAAATGAGTTTTTTTGTATAATTGTGTAGGGCACCAAAGCATTTGAACTTATTTTGATTGATTTTCTTTAAAAAACAGGTTCTAAACATATTTTGAGTATTTAGAAATGCTTGCATAACATATTAAATATATTTAGTTTTCAGAAATTGGTGAAAACAGTTCAGTGACATGGCTTTCTCCAAGCAAATGTGCTTGGTGTATTAGAATGATAAAAATGCAGCTTATAAAACTCAGGCAAAATAACAATAGTTAAAAGAACTGAAAGAATTGTGTCCCAATTATTTCATAGTTATTAATTCTATTTTGTGCATTATTGAAATGCCTGTCTAGTTAACCAGAAAGTTTCAAAGAAGTAAGTGAACCCAGGAAAATGCAGGAATAGGGGCAGAGGGTGGGGGGTGGGGTGTGGCTGGACAAAGATAAATGTGGTAAATGGTTATATGGGAAAGTGATTCAACTGTGATTTAGTTGTGAAATTTTCAATTGACAAGCTTTTTGAGATGGCTTATAAACTGCCTCTTAACTAGGAGATAACTTGCGTAGACTTTCACTTCTTGGGCGGGTGATGTCATCTATCAAAAGGGCAAGGAGGAACTAATTTTTCTTTAAAATTCTTGGGCTTATTCTTTCCAGTGGCATGAGAATATTTGTTTTGTAACTTCTCATGCTGTGTTTCCACCAGGCTGTAATGCATCTGGAGGCGGTAACCCCCACCCATGGGACCAGAGAATAGACAGCAACATGCACAGAACTGCTGCTCTTAGGGTGGTGACTCTTTAGTGATATAAGGGATGATCAGTTTGCAGGGAGAGGCATTATCCTTTGTAATGTCAACAGATGTAGTCATAAAAAGAAGTGAACTCGCGGCCACCCTTCACCTGGTGTGTGAGGCAGAAAGCACACCTGCAGCTTCTGACCCTCCTGGGTGATCAGATAAAGCATACTGCCTCTCCCTGAAAACTGTGCTGCCCTCACGTAAGGTGGAGGTGTAGCTGCTGCTGCCTTTGGGCTGGGTAGATGCTTCCTCAGGTTCCCTTCTGGGGGAGTCCTCAAGCACTGAGCTTATTTGCACATGAGCTTTCATCCCACTCCTGCCCACTAGACCTCGGTGGCATCTCCTAAGGAGTGAAGCCATTTTTGAAAAAAGTTCAATTCCCTGATCTTGTCAGCGAGCAGTTTCTGTTTTGCCGTCAGGATGAGCTATGCATGAACCCCTCTGCATTGCCTCTTGTCTGCTGTGGATCCATTATAGCCCGTGTACCTCTAAGAGGATCACTGAGACTTAGCAGAAGCTATTAATGCACTGACACATCCGTAACAGTTTACTTGCTTTTTTTTTTGCTAAAATCCTTTGCTTTGGAGTCAGGTGAAGATTATGCTTATAATTGTTGGAATGAGTTAAACGTTTACCGGATCAGAATTTGATCCCTATGCAAGCGTGAGGCTCACAGATATAAACAGCATTTGGTGAATCTGCCTGCTTTGACTCAATACAATGAGAAAAGAACAGATAAGGTACTTTAAGAAACAGATCTTCTCTAATCTAATCTACTCTGTGTATAATTTGATTTTATTCTGACTCACAGGAAAGGCGATTTTTTTTGGACATCTTTACAGAAGCAAGATCAGCAGCCTTTCTGTCTTGAAGACCATATATTTTAATTAGTTTAATAGCTCAAAGGCTGCGAATGTAAGTCCCTTGGTGTGAAACATGGGGAGACAGGCAAAGGGAATGTCACAAAGTATGTCTATGGAAGATACATAGCCTAGAGGGTAGTAGTCACCAACTTCTGAGGGTCCCGTTGGGAATACTGCACCCTTTTAAGGGTTTTGCAGCCACTATTACTCAGGCTCATCAAAAGTATTGTAGCATATTTAGGCTCTCAAACAGCTGTCTCAGCAGGACCCCTAAATAACTTCTATCCAAGCCTGCCCAGCTTGGTTAAAAAGTCCATCAAAAAAGCAAAATGAGAACTAAGCAAAGAAAAAGCTTTTCAAGAAAATACCATCTTCTCCCCAGACAAATCTGTTTGACTACAAGTTTCTCAATCCTCCTACATAATTTGGCAGCAGAATCAAAAGACTTCATATTATTTTTTTGTGGTGCAGAGCTGATCTTCATCTTCTTGCCAAGGTGACCCCTTTGCTAGAGGGCAAAACCCTACCCTGTTCTTCCTTCTACGATGATCGTCTGCATCCTCAAAATATTGGCTCCAAGACTGTTTAGACACTTAATTTTGACACTAAGTCTACATGTACTACTAAATAAAAGAAAACCAAGGATCTTGATACAGTTCATAACTATTTTCTTTAGGATTAGCTTTTCCAGAGCAGACTGGTTGTCTGGAAACAACATGGTATCTGGCCTTGGCTTTCCTCTAGACCCTGCGTGGGGAACCTGTTGCTGCCCTTCAGAGCATCATTTCCATGCATGGTACCCAGGCTGTTGCAATCTCTGGGTAAGAGGCAGGTGCTTAACCCTGCAAAACTTGGGACACAGTTGAAGCACACCATGCGGTGGTTGTTTCCACTGCCTTTTGCCAGTCTTTATGGAGTGAAGTGTCTGCAGAAAAGTGACTAGGATTTTGTTAGAGAGGGTAGTAAATGCAGTCTTTGGCTGTGTGAGGAAATATCATATAAGCAGTGGGAAAACTTCTGTGATTTAGCAGCGTAGGTGTACCATAAGAATCTCACAAGTTGTGGTGCAATGTTCAAAAACTCCCTTTGAGCTGTGTGGCTGAGGTGACAATGTGGGCTCTTGAGATATTTAATTTTGCTGCAAACAAGATATCTGGGAGGAGTTAACATTAATGTGACTGCACTGCTTCTGGTATCAGAACGGTGCCGCATGGGCATGTCTGTCTGCTTGTTGTTGCTGGGGTAGTCTTTGCCTTACGGTTCTTGGATGGGCTAGCCAAGGCACCAAGGCTCCTTCTTATCCTCCTATCATATCCTATCCTATCTTCCTACAGGTCATGGCCTGTAGCATGCGTAGCTGGATCTCCCCTTGACTATCTAAAACAGATTTCCCCCACTAGGACTGTCATGTAGCCTTTTAAATAGCCTATCTCTTTCTATATGTGTTCTGTATATGTTGCATCTCCATTTGGGGACACCCAATAAATGTGTGTTATATTCTTTTTACTATCTATCCTCAGTCCCTGCCTTTCTTCATTGTTGGTATAACCCTTCAACTTTTGTCATGATGAAGAAAAAGGATGAGTCAGGAAGTCCACACAAGCAGAAAGAGATTCATGTTATCTTTCATATCTGTCTTTAGATTTTGGGTCCTTTGCAAACTTCATTTTGGTAAGGATAAGTAGAAAATATGTAATGTTTACAACCAAGGGCTTTCCAGACATTTACAATGATTTCTGATGTCCAAAATTCTTACAGTGAGCTTTGAGCCTTGCTGCACTACAGTCCTTGACTCCCACTGACCTTTAAGAGAGACCTACAAAACAGTCATTACAATTTTTCTGCCAGGACAGATTTTTTTTTGCTTTCTGCCATAATATATAGAAGGTGAAATAGAAAAACAAAGTTGCATTTGTTGAAAAATTGCTATTCCTCAGTACGTTTTGGCATCTTATCTTATGCCTGAGGCAAATGTTGAAGCTCCATTATCTCGTTCACCACCAGTTCCTCAGTTTCCCTGCTGGGGTTTAGTGAGGGCTATCACCGAGGCTTTTGTATGGCAAAATCTGCAAGCAGATGGATATCTGTGTTCCTACAGTGTCCTGAGGGAATACAGAGGTTGTGTACACGTGTGCCTTAAGTAGCACTGTTGGTAACAGTTACAGTCCTGCCCAGAAATGGTCACTATGAATCTCTTTGATTTATGTATTTGATGCATAGATTAATCAGGTCAATTGATTTATGTATGGAAAATTCTGGATTTATACATTAAGAGATATCAGAAATGGTCACTATGAATCTCTTTGATTCATGTATTTGATGCATAGATTAATCAGGTCAATTGATTTATGTATGGAGAATTCTGGATTTATGCATTAAGAGATATTCTGCTTTTAACAGACATTCTTCTTTTCTCCCAAGGGTAGGAGGTGTTTCTTAAGGTTCTTGATGTTTTTCTCTTCTTTCCTGTTCTCAGCTACTAGAATCGATAGTGGGTGAAATGTAGACCTTTATTTAGCTTGTAGATTAAAAAAACACTAAGGTGGTAACCCTTTCAAAGGAGCCAGGGTACCCAATTGTCAGCAGTGAAGAGCTGTACTCTTGGGCCCAGCCACCAAGTCATCTTAAAGGCACCTTAAAGAAAAGGCTCCAGCTGACATATGACTACTTTGCCCAGTATTTCTTTGCTTCCTAAGATGTGTCTAATGCTGTGGTATGAGCAATAATTTTTAAAATGATAGTTCAGCAACTTTCTATTTTGTCTGAAAGAAGGGTTCAGTAGAGGAATAAAGACTGGATATTTTGCACACGAAGTTTGTGATATAAAATATAAAGCTTCAAGAATTTATTTCAACTTTCCTGTTAATTTGTCATTTTAAGATGAACATAAAAAGACTTGTTGCAGGGGGGCTGATGTAAGGGGTGTCCACTTATTGCTCTCATCTTGAAATGTAGTTCATTCTTCTGTATACTTAACCAGGATTTTGCAGTCTTTAGACAAATATGGAGTAAAAATAAAGCTTGAAGATGCTTGTCCAGCTTGACTGAAGAATGTCATTACAGAATATATTTTCAAATTTATGTAATAATACATCATCCTCCAGTACAACAGGAGGATGTTTCTTTCTTAGGCATTCTGGGACTACTGAGGAATGAGCTTGTTTTATGCATGTGGTATTGATTGTTTACTTTTAAAATTGTGCAAGCCCACAAACTACCCTTTTTTTCACCACAAGTGGATTTCGCTAGCAAGCTAGCAGGCTTGAAATCTCTCCAGCCAGCACTACTGCAGCTGAATAGCCCCCCCCGCTCTTCTCTCCAGAAACTCAACAGTCACTGGTGAGTCCTTAGAGATGCCTCTGCTCCCTGACATGACTTTGCCCCCTCTTCCAGGTTCCGAATATGGCCCTTAGTTGAATGGTTTTGCTCAGAGTCATGGATTTAAGGGGTGAAATGTTTTTCAGGGTTGTCACACTTTGCTTTCAGAGTGCATGGTCCAGCTGGTATCAAAGGGTGCCCTTTACAGTCTCCAGGAAATCATGACTGCTTTAAATATACAGTTCAATTCCTCTGCCAAATCCTGTTAGATAATGAGGAAACTATAGCTCCTAACAGTGAATTCTCTTGGTAGCATACCCAGTTCTTCTGTGCTCCTAATGGAAGTGACAGGGCAGGCTCAAAATGACTATCAGATCATCTAATCTGGTCTTTTTTCTGTGACATAAATTATTCCATCCACATTGGTGACCTCGACATGCCAAGGCATAGTCAGGAAGAGGAGATGACCGGAGTGCAGATGTCAATGTTCAATTTTTATAGATTTGGTATTTCATTTACCAGAGCTTGAGCCTTTCCAATGCATTGGTTTTCACTTTCATCATGAATAACATCGTGCTTGCCAGCTGCCTGCCCAAATGAGAATTGTGCATTGAATCAACAAAAGAACTAGGGATGCAGCTTTACAAAAAGCAGTTTATAACAAAAAGGGAAATAGAGCTGAGATACTGGAGTTGGCTGCCATATCTTCATGATCTGTACAGTTGTGTGTTTTTCTTTTTCCTAATATTATGCTGACACTGTATCAAGTGTCTGGCCTAAATGCAAGAGAGAATTGGGAGAAAGTATTACATAAATGGAATATTAGAATTTACTACTGCCTTTGAGAAAACAGTGAATTTGACTTGGTCTTTGCAGGCACAAATTATTGAGATGAATTTTTTCATCACTTAGTCTTTATGTTTTGCTGGAATTTTTATAAGTCCTTTCACCATGGATCTCCATTTTTTGTTTTGTTTTTAAGGGCTTGATTCAATAAAAAGATAAATTGGTTCTTTGCTGCATGTTTCATACCCCAAATGATACAGGATGTGCTGAGACATATAGAAAATATATACTCTGAGATGCTGGGAATATCCGAGTTTATACACATGATTTACAAAGGTACTTACAGCTGGAACTTCTAGAGCTAGGAGAGGAGATGAGGATGACAGATATGCTGAATAATAAAATGTATTTCATTTCAAAAGAATAAGAAGCGACAATTACTCATGCATCTTTTTTCCTTGCGTCTGGTTTGCGGCAATCTCTCAATGAAGAGCTAGATAAAAATAAATAAATGAAGAGGAGATGTTCTGAGGCCGCTTTGGGGGCATTATTCCAAACCGACAGCCGTAAATAACGAAAGAAGGTAAATGTCAAATTACATCCCATCACAGCACAGCCCTAGTTAATTTAGCTACCAGAAAGGGTGTTCTGAAGGGACATTTTCCTGCCATATGGCACACTGCAAACAAAACTACATTTTCCCTTGGGCTTCCTTTAGCTTGGGTACACTCCAGTTCCGGCCTCTTTCTTGTCTTCTCCTTCATCCAAAAAAGGGTTCGTGATCTCTTAAAGCTTCCACATGATGCTGTGGTTGTGGCTCTGTGACGAGCAGTGTGAACTGGGGTTCCATACACACTGTCAGCCAGAAGCAGCACCAGGGTCGAGCTTTTCTGCAGCTTCCTGAGACACCACAGACACCCAGCACCCACTTTGCAGGAGCTCCAAGCTTTCACTTTGCACAAGAATCTATAGATGCAGCATCTGGTTTACTGCTCTGTGTGCTTAAATCCCCTCCTTTCTCTCACCTAGCAATAAAGGAGAGTCTGTCTTTAAAAAAATGCAACTTCCCTTTCCAGTTTGGTTCACTGGGGGATCTTGATAGCTGGACTGATGTTCCTTGTCTGGTAATGAGTCACTTTTTATTTTTAAATTTGCCTGGCTTCACTTCCCTGATCTAACTATCTTCTTGGATGGTGTCTTCATTTAAACAGAAGATTTTCAAGATTCAAGAATCTCCATTAGTTAGTGATGTCGCTACTGCTTTAGATTTCATATGGAAATGGAAGTAAAAATAATAATAGATATGTCAAGCTATTCTCATGATTAAAATATAAGCTTTTGTTTAACAAGGGTATACACAGGGAGTTCATAAAATCAGACTAGGATCCACACCATAATGCAACGTTCATATGTCCTGACAGTAACTGTATTTTATGAGCTCCACCACATCAAACTGTGAACATGCCTTAAATTTCTGCAGATTCTATTACCACCTGCAGTTTTTCAAACAAAGAAACCTAATAAATTATCAGCATAGGGATTCAGGCAGTAATAGAAAGAGAGTGACTGTGGAATTCATGTCTTTCATTACAACACTATGAAAAAATCCAGTAAAATGGTTTTACCAACAACCTGTGGCAGAGCTGGGAATTTCCTGGGGCTCAGCCATTACGCAGCAACTGGTTACTGGGGACAACGACCAGCCCAATGACAGGTCTGAAGCAGCTGAAATTAATGGTATTTCAGTCCCTGAAATTCCTATAGAGGCTCCCAGCTGCCTGAGGCACCTTTGTGTGTAAGTCTGGCCCTGTCTTCTTAAATGCTGTAAAGGATGAGATACAGCCTCCAAAATTACCTAGGCTGTCATTGAAAGCATTGCCCTTTGCTTCCAGTGACCTTTTTGGGCTGTAAGTAATGATGAATTTTGGCTCTTATGTTTGTTGGATTTTTGTTTGCCAGTCTGAGCCCTCAAGTTGCCTGCCCCAGAGTAACCCTTGGGATGGACAGGCAAAGTGACTATGTGCTTTGCTAGGACTGATCTTGCTTCGAATTCAAATAAATCCCACTAATTCAAATAATGTCTTTCCTTGCCAATACCAGAAGATGTATTGCTGAAGCTGAAGCAACGGCAGGTTATCGTTAGCTGTCCTGAGGCAAAATCCAGTGCTAGGTACAATGGCCCAGTGGTGCCCGAATCACTTGTTTTGAGCTTCTTTCTTTCTACAGATGCGTCTGCACGAGTATATACACAGATATGCAAGCTATTTCATCAAACACACTCAAAAAATAACTAGAAGCAATTAAAATCTGAATGTACTGTCAATGGTGTCTCATGATGTTATGCTAAAATGTTAGTTATTTGAAGCTGTAGTTTTCTGTAAATGTACTTTTTTTTAGAGAACACAAGAGTATAGATTCTTGTCTGAAGATAAAAATATAAACTAGCAAAACCAAGTTAACTTAGACAGTAAGTTTGCCCTCAAAGAAAAGTAGGAAAAAAAAAAAAAGAAACCCTGAGAAATATGAAAAGTTATAAATGCACTTTTCCTGCTGCAGGCTTCTTCTTGTATTTAAGTGTTTGTTGTAGATACTATAGATATAATTTTACCTTTTTTTTCTTACAAATTATTTTATGATCTGCTGAAAAAAAGTCACAGACCGTGCAGGAATGCTATATAATTTTGAGTGTACAGCAATAAACATTTTTCCTTGTGATGTAACCCTTGCATTCTGACTTCGTGTATCTGATTCAGGATCACAGGTTGTTGGTGTTAAGAAGGTTGTTGAATTAATCACAAATAACATGGAAGGAGAATGAAACTTTGTCCCTATGCACTGTTAATAAAAATACCTTGATTTCAATTTGTATTTGCACCATATTTTAATTGTTTGCCAAACAACTTTTACAAATGCATGTTAAAAAAGGCAATAATTGGCCAGACTAAGGTATTCCATTTGCTTATGTAACAAGGGGCCAAACCTGGCCTCTCTCAGGGACTGGATCAGCAAATTTGGTGCTTACGTCATTTGAGATGCTGTTGCAGTGCTTTAAAAGATACATGCAAGTTGGAGAGACTGGATTCCAGCTACTGGCTTGCTTTTCATAACATGCATCCAGCTTTGGTTATTTTTTGTTGCAGATGGAAGATATGATCAGAGCAGATACAGATATCCTCAAACCAGCGCTCACCTAGATCTGACAAGGGGGTGCAGAAGCACAGATTTCACTGTAGGCCACACAGCTACAACCTTATTCCAACTACAATCTTATTAGTGTACTTTAGTGTTATCAGCACCTGAGCAAACTAGTGCATTCAGCTATGCTTTTGCCAGCATTACATGGATTTCTCCAGGGAAAGTGCTGTATACAAATACTTAAACTCTCCCTGGTAACGGCCATTATTGGCTGAATGAATTAGCACAATTTGTGCAGTTGGTTCTCATTAACCATAGTGTGAACATGTAGATCTCTCTATTTAGGCTCAACAATCCCTCTGTCCCCTGTGCGGGAATTTTCGTGCTCTTCTCAGCAAAGTCAGTGCATTGACTTCCCAGCCTCTTCAGAAGGAACAAGAGAACTTCAACATATACACGAGGGAAGACAAGACGATGAGACTGTAACATTACTGAGATGGTTTTTTAATTCTTTTTTTTCTCTTTCCTCCTTTCCACCATTTTACACCTCCTCTATAACCTCCTTGCTTTAGGGAGTTCAAAACTCATACAATAATTATCACCCCATCCCTCCTCTTCACAACGACTGTCTCAGGAACTGTAAAGTTTTTTTGTATCCATCATTCCACCTGACCTTTAGGCAGAGCAGATGTCCTTTGAAATCAATTATACGGAAAGGAAAATTGTTTGCTTAGGTTTGTGTTATGCGGTTTAAACCTAGTGACTACACAAATATTGTATAACTGTTGCTGGTTGTGTAGTTGTTATAGGCTGAACAATTCTATTTCTCCCACTGTGAAGTAACTTGCATTAAAGGTCAGTGTTAAAAGTGTCATTTGTTGTGACTTCTTGGCACAGAAGGAATCAAGATTATTCCCCTGGAGGAAGATGTTGCTCAGTATTAGTTTGTTCTTTGTTATCTATCGGCATAGCTGCAGCATCAATGTGAGATCTGATGCAGATACTGTGTTCCATATCTTCCAAGATTGAGTAAAGGCAGTTATCTATTGTGTAGAGGATATGATCTAACTGTAATCTCCATTGTTTGGTCAGTTGTGGTGCCTTGACATCTTTAGAGCTTTAACTTCACAATAGGGATCTTCAGACTGAATGTGGTAAGATAGGGACCCATGCTCTTGATGTTGATTTTGATGCTGTTCTGGTAATGAAAATACTAATACTCAACAGAACATCATCAATATTCACTATCTTCCTGTATCGACGCATAGCATTATCTGTAGTGGAAGACCACCTTGCCCTTTGTCTTGACAGATTACTGCTGAGGGCTTGGCTAGTTTATGGTTTATGTTACTCCTGGCCATTGTTTTGGTGTCAGTCTTCAGCAGATGCTGGAAATGTAAGAGGTGTGGTGCAGAACTATGGGTAGTCCTCACAAATGTCTGCAGTTTCAGAATGGATCCACCCTCCAGCTCCTTAGAACAGAATTTGATGAGTTGAAACACAGAGGCTGTGATACCAGAAAGCTATAAAAAAATACGACTGTGTGTATGGGTAGAGAAGGTAATAATAACTATATGCATTTCTTTTTCTGTTTCATATTTAGAGCAATTTGCCATTCAAAAAAACTTTGACTAAGATACTTCTGATTTCCTCGCTTTTCTTTAAAATATAAACAATAGGTACAAAATTTCAGTGTTGTAACAATCTTACTATTTCTGCTGCAATCACAAGATACTGATATTTTAGTTCAAGACAATGTGATGTCTTAAGCATTTGTGATAAAGCAGTACTAGGTGTCTGAAGTATGTATAGAAGGTATGCACTGAGGTTTCGTAATATGTATGTGTTTTATTCCTTTACATATCTGACTCAAAAGTAGATGATTATAGTGGAATCTGGGGGCTGTGTTGCTCCCTGTCATTTCAAGCAAGAAAAATTCTGAAGGTAAAAGGAAATTTAGCGTTTGTGTTTGATTTGCTGTGGCACCTTGGAAGATCATGTCATTAACCTTGATGGAACATTTCATGATGCCAGTTCACATTCAAAAATAGTCTGGTGTATTTTTTGACTCCTTGCAGAGCATTTTGAGGCAGGACACATTTGGACAGACTTTGAGCTGCACAATCAAGTGTAAGTATCCAATTAGTGGTTATTGTTCTCTGAGAAGATTGATAGCTCTCACTGATGTGACTGCCCACTTTACAGTTAGGATGATCTTTAAGTGACTGGCCTCCTTGAGAAGACCTGACAATTTTTTGGTAGCCTCTCAGGGTAGCCTTGCTTTGGAAAAGGACCGAGCATGAATTGTTCTCTCTCTCTGAGCCTATTGCTTCTGGGAAGGGTGGCAGTGAGTACTGCAACAGTATTCTAGCATCTCAGAATCTTTTAAAGAAGAAGATATGTGAGAGTGTAAGAATTTCTTTTTAGCCTTTATTTTCAAATAGAAAAAACTTTCCTTCGTGTTCCTTCTGAATCTTGAACACTCCCTTTATCTTCCCCAATTGTGCTATGTGTCGCTGTATCATAGCAGGTAGCAACCTCCTAGCATTGCCTCAGCCTCTGTAAACTGACTGGCTGCTGCATGTCTCTCCCATGCTATTGCAAATGAGAAAGCCAGACTTGCTCTGGCATCTGTGTTAAAGTGAGGAGTGTGTAACGATATTATATCTGGCAAGTCGTAAGGATGCCTTGTTTGATCACATCAATCATTGGCTTTGTGACTGAGACTTTTTAATGATAGTACCAAGCAGATTCGAGGAATCTGACTGAAACAGAAAAGGCCGGACCCAAAAGGAAGATGTCAAAATCTAAACAAGTCTCAAGCAGAATTCAGAGACCGTACACAAAGTTGTGATGTGGAAACTGCCGTTCATCTGCTTTCTAACCCTGGAAAAGCAGCACGAGTGCTGCTCTCTTTGACTGTAAAAAATTTTTGGGCACCTGGAATCTGACTTGTAAGAATATACAGGCGCCTCCATTCCTGATGTGGTCAAATAGCTTGCACTTAAGTGCCCTTTAGATCCAAAGATTATCTTCCTTTCCTAACCCTCTAGAGGTCACTAACATAGACTGAATACACTGAACACAATGTGTTTGTGCCTGCTGCTGCTGTTTGAAAGAGTTGGAGAAAACTGAGACAAAAACCGGTTTCTTGATGCCTCTGAGACAAAAGCCCTGAACTCTGGATGGTTGGAGAGTACTAGCATTAGATATGGGGTGGGTAGCATTGTGCAAAATATGAGCCCAATCTGCCAAGCTCTGCTCATCGTACTAGCCTACACTCTGAAACTGGTCACAGGGAACAGGAGGAGGAAACTGAAGCAATCTGGTATAGGACAGACAACATGAAAATGTGTGCGGAAGGTTAGGGACCATGCCAAGAGGCCCAGGAAGAAAAAGACAGCTGGTGAGAGTGGGAGGGTGTAGGAGATAGGAGGAGAACACTTTGCGGTGAGGCTCGCCAGGTGAAGCGCTCAGGCAGCAAGTAGCAAATGTTGGTTCAGTTTCCTAATGAGCCAAATCTTCCACCTCCCAGGAAAGTGCACAGTGTGACTTGGTAGGTATGGCTCACTAAGGAGGGGGGAAGCTTCTCTGCTTTCTCACTTCATACCTCCACGTAAAGCAAGCTCACTCTCATACGAGAAGGAACTACTGTGGTCCCTGACTCAGCTGAGAAATGTTCATCTAATGTTACTGAAATGAGTCTTTGGATCAGGAACTGGGATTTGCGTGCTCTCAGATGTGTTTTTGTAGCTAATAGGTAGTGTTGCTAGTTTTTAGGTGACATTGCCTGGTATGAGTTAGAGTAACTGTCATAGGTGAAAGAATGGATTGAATTGTGAATGCCACGAGATGGCAGATAATTGGATTTGTGTGGGTGTGCAGGTGAGTGTCCCAAGCTGAACTGCTGAGCTCTGGAGCAGAAGCCTGCTACTTGCCAGCTGCAACCAGTATGAGGTGCTTGAAAACTTTGATAACACCTGGACTAAACAAAAGTGTCATGTCCTCACTTCTCCAATAAAGAGAGCCATGAGCCAGAAACACCAGTTAGGAGACTGATCCCACATTGTGCCTCTGTATGGAGACATTTTAGATCAGGCAAACTGGAGGCTTGGGGTGCTGGAAAGAAGAGCTGATGTCAGTAAGACAGGTTTCTGAAAAGAAGAAACAGTCTCTGAAAAATGAAGGGAGCCTGGAAAGACACAGGTGAAGATCTTGGTTGGAAGAAAAATCTTGGAAATTATTCTGGAGATTGAAGATCTCACCAAAGACCTGGGTGGAGATGAATGCCAGGGGATGTCCAGGGACCTTGGCCTGTAACAGCCAAGATGGGTCATGGTGAGCAGCTACATAGCAGGAACCAACTTGACTTTCTGCCTGTCTGTCCTAAGCCAGCAGCGACTTCCCTGCTGGAAAGGGGTGACAAGATCTAGTAACTATAGCACTGGTGATAGCAAAAGAGTGGATGCCTCATAATCATGTAGAATAAAACTCTTGTCTCACTGGTTGTTAAAGAAACCCCAGTATCCAAATCCACTGTGGGATGTTGCTCACTGTCTTGCCTGTGGCACTCTGAATCATGAATCCTGGGGCTATTGGGGTCCCAGTGACTTGGAGCAGCCTTATAATTGCCACCCTTGCCTTCCCTTAGGGAGCAGGAATTTCTGAAGCCGGAAGGATTTTTGACCACATATATTTTCCCTCCGTCATGCCTTAGCAAAGCCTACAGCTATTTCAGGCCAGGAACTCATATCAAGTTAACATTTTCTACTAAAACTGGGTCTTTGGAAGGGCTTATAATTATCTAACTGAATGATGCGACCTGAACTTTTGTAAGACAGATGGTTTTAAATATAAAAATACCCTGACTGTAGATACATAATATATTTTTGACTTATTTCTCCTCTCCTCTCCTCTCCTAAGTGAGTGACAAGTATTTAAGGCTTGCAGATTTGTCAGTACAACTACAGCATGGCATTCTCATTTTCTTCACTGGTTTTTCCTTCCCTCTTACTTTAATATCTTACCTTTCTATACATTGTCATCCACTCTACTCTTTTTCACTGTTGTTCAGTATGTTCAGCTCTTCAGTATACTTCCCTTTCCCTAACTGCTCAAAGAGCTGTTATCAGTGCCAGTTCATTGCCATGGAGGAGTCTGTGGAATATTTCCAATATCCATGTACACTTTATGTCAAGGATTTATAAGCAGGAAAATTCAGTGTACGAGGAAAGGAAGGCAGGCATTTATTTTCTTTAGTTATGGAAAATCACTAACAACAAATTTGTCTTACATACAATAACCTCATTAATGCTAGCAGGTTATTCCATTTTATTTGAGGTTTAGATTTCCTGACTGAGATGCATCTGGTGGAAGTCACAGAACCAGTAAAACTACTGGATCGGTGGTGGGGTATTGGTAATGAGCAGTTTATTTGTATCAAAATGAGAACAGAAGTAGGCCATATGGGACACAGCTAGTAATACCACTGGAGGTACTTCTGGCACGAGAAGTGTACACGTGCTGGAATTAGGTCATGCTCCTTGTCCAGTTTCTAGCCCAGAATTGTCTGACCCTGGCACTTGCCCCAGTGCACCTGAGGGAGAGCGATCTGGCCCGGCATCTGTCATTGGTTTTAAATCATAAAATGGAGATTTGTGTTAGTCTGTGGAAAAATCAGTGTTTCAGGCAGATCTGCCATGGTCTGCATTACCTTCCCTGAGGGTGTCTGTGATTCCTGACAGACTCTTGGTTGTTAGTAAGGAAAACAGGAAACTGGAAGGGTTTTGTTTGAAGGAAAAAAAATCTTACAGGGTTACCCTAAGCAGAACATTATGAGAAGATATGTCCCTATGAAGACTCAGGGAGCCCAAGCTTAGTACCCCTGCTCTGACAGGCAGATTGGGGATTTTTTAATTTTTTTCTGCAGCATGGACCACAGATCACCAGCTGAAATCATCTTGGTATTTCTAGCTGACTGGCTCCTTGCCATTGCAAGAGACTTATACATGGTCTACATGTCAAATTCCTTTTCTCTACATATAACAAGAGACTGCTCAGTCTCTTTGTAGGTTGAATAGCTTGGTTATGTCTTTACTAGTAAATAGAATGAGCCAGGAGACAGCCTCTGGCCCTGAAACCAGCTCATGCAGCTTGCCTTGCATCCTTTGGGTGATGCTCTTCCTAAAACAAGGCTACATAGACCTAGCTAAAATCTTGTAAGAAACAGCTGTAACATTTTAATTCTCTGAAGGTGTTTGCCAATGCTTGGACTTGTATATTGCTGCCCAACAGGTAGCTGTTAATCTAAACTAAAGTCTCTGGCCTTTTCTAGAGGTGTTAATTAGCCATCTCATGCATAAAATCTGCCTGAGGAGCTGTGTATATCCTGTATCAATCTAAACAAAAGGGCAAATGGGCAGACCCAAGTGCAATACCCCAAAGATGCAATGGGTATGGGGCATGGGACCAAACCTGCTTGATGCCCTACATCTTCTGCCAGTATGTTGGATTGGGATTTGAAAGTTAGATGCTGGGATTATTGTGGGTGATGAAATTTATGCTGGTGGGAGAGGAAAATATTGTGTGTTTCTCCTGTGAAGAGCTTCTCCCTGAGTTCTGTTACTAATGCTTTCATCTAGAATTAAGCAGATTTCAGTGTTATAACTGTACAAAGATTGATACATGTATTATAAATATTTCAATATGGGTTTTTTTTCTTTTGTTCCTGCAGTGTAATGTGACATTTTTCCTATTTATTGCCCTACTGGTCACTGGTCCTGTGTCTTGCTGTAAAACTGCATGATCCTCTGTAACAGAAAGTCCTTGTGGGCCTAACGTCAGTGATGCAGGTGAAGAAACACTGTCTTTTTGCTCACAAAAGGAAAGTTCTGTGCAGTGGAAAAACACAGTTATTCTGGATTTTAGTTGTACATACCACTATAAAGTTTGATATATAACAATGTATAACAGCAATATGTTACACCCCTTTAAGATGATTAAATGAATGCCTTCTCTAACTGATGAACAGCTTAATGCTAGAAGTAACTTGGGAGGCTCTTTTATGTCAGCCTGCTTGTAGAGAGAGTGTGGCAGTGTTTTAAGTAGTGCAGTATGTTCTGTGAGTTTGGTGCAGTGCAGCAAGCTTGTATAATATTAGCATCATCTTGATGTTACATTTGGATCCTAACTTCGAGAAATGGAAAGCATCCAGTGTTTTTGCCTTTCTTTTCTGTGTCTCTTCCCCTTGTCTTCTTTTTTTAAAGTAAAGCTGTAGCTCAACAAATGAGTTCCAGTACAATGTTGCTACCAGCAAGCCCACCATTTGCTGAGATTTGGTTTTTGTCAAGATGGTTATAGATTCCTTAGGAAACTTTCTGCTAACCCTGGGAAGTCGTGGTCGAAGCCCTTTTTTTACCCCCATGCAGGTAGGGAACAGACAGTAAGATGTTTGTATGCTTTTCTCAGTTCGATGTTCTTAAAAATCAGTTTTAGGGTCAGATCCATTTATTGTCAAATATTAACAAAAGCCCCAGAGCTGATAGTCATTGCAGGGCTAATATTTTGTACTTTCTCTTGAAATCTTTGGAAACATCCATGCAACACGTTTTCCTTTTGCTACCAGGTCTGCTATTTTCTCACTTGTTTGTTTCAATGTACTAGGACTCCACAACCAGTTCCTTGAATTTTAGAATGTGGAGCTTTCTTGAAAAAGCAGAATTTATTAGCTGCTGTCTTTAAGACTCTTCCTGCAGTGAAGGTGTGTTTTTCCAGGCCTTTTTCTGTAGATCTGCTTAGTCTCATATCTCATAGTAATCTTTTCTGCTTACTCATGAAGGGGCAATCTAATTTAGAAGGCTGCTTCTCCTGAAAGATAATTTTTTTGTCTGCCAATGTTACCCAATGTTTTTTGGTAATTTTTGTTGGGTTTTTTTTTGAATGAAGTCATCTTTTTCACAACTGAGGACTAAAAATGATGAATGATTTAATTTATTTGTCCTGGAAGAGTAATGCAATTTTGTAAAATTTTTTTTTGTATGAGGCTTATTTCAAAATTAATGCACTTAAAACACAGTCAGCAGTCACCTTTCTAATTTTGCTCAGTTCCTTGTCATGATCATTAATAAAACTGCATCTTTTAAATGTAAATATACTGCAACAAAGTAAAAGTGTTTTGTGGCTGTAACTCTCAGGGTTGTGTTGTTACACTGTTTATGCACACTGTGATTACTCTGCAGCCCTTAGGAAGGGTAACAGTGATGTAGTAATTAATAATTTCAGAAAAATATCATTTGCCAATCTTAAGATTCAGATGCTTTTCAATAATAAAAATTTAGTGATTTGTATCTCTATTTAGCGCAATGTATCTCTCCCTTAATATTTCCTAATGGCAAAACCATAGCTGGGAAAAGAGAAATGGGTCAGGGAGGATCTTTCTGGTACTATGAACATCTTATGACATTCTGTATATGCTGTTATGTGTTTTTGTTTACCTTTTCAGTTTCCTCTCTCCTTTTCCTTCTATTTTCTGCTGGGTTTTTTCCATTTTTTGGTCATGTCCCCCCCCGTTGCCCCGATCCTAATCTCTTTCTTTCAGTTCCCTGAATTTAACTCCTACCTGCAGAAGCAGCAATTTCTGTTTCAGTTCTGTTTCATAGTTTCTGCTAAAGGAAGTTTGTTCTTAAGTGAGGCTTATAAATTACCTTTCCAACAGAAAATGAATCTTGGTATTGGATGCTGGACCAAAGTCTGATGATGCAAAGACATCTGAACTAAGGCAAAAAGGAGATTTAAAGCTGATTTTTTTTCTTCTTCTGAACTCATTCTGCTCTCCCACACACATACATGCACAATTTCTCTCCTCTGCCTCCTAGTACATTTGCCATCCCCCTTCTTCTTTACTCTTTGTTTTTCTCCCTCAATAAATGTCTAAAAACTGGAATTAGGACCAGTTATATTCATGTTGCATTCATTGTAAAGGGAAGCTCTGACTCTCCTGCCCAGGTAGCGTAGATTAGCATTTCTTGAAGGACATGGCATGCATTGGTAAGGAAGAAAAAAATCCATTGAAATCCTACCGAAGCCTCTACTCTCTATTTTTGATAGCTTCTTATTGTCAAAGTTTTAATTTAAACCTTTTATTTCTTTTTTTATTTTATTTTTTTTTTAATGCAGATAGGCCTTATTCTCCTAGTATTTTTAACACTGAGTGTAAAGGATGATAGATTTAAGGACAGCCATTGTCCAGATGGTCTCTCAGTTCTGTTAACAAAGACACTATTTTCTCAACTCTGCCTGGGCATGTTCACCATAGGATGAAAGTTGCACTCTTTAGCAAAATCCCAGTGAACATAAGGGTTTTTTATAACTATCAGATAAAGTAACAGATCAAAGGATATATTAGGGTGGAGCCTGGAAGACCTAACATTTTTTTAAAACTATCAGAGCTTGATCTTCACCAGGGCTTCATCTCAGAGGCAGTTATCACAAAAATACAGAGTGGGTTTGTGCTGAAAAGAAAGGCTGTAGGAAAGAAATGAGATCTGTTTGATACTCAGAAAACGTTGAAATATTAGCAGCCTAGAAAACAAAGGCTTGGAAAAGCTAGTAACCATTCTCATGGGTTAATCCTAAGAACACCACTTTTGAGGGCATTTTGCTTGTTTGTTTAAAGAGAAGGAACTAGCTGATGCAGTGGCAAACCCCAAAAGTGTGAGCTAAGTACAAGTTACATCATGCTGCAGTTCAGGAATATGACGTTAGAGGTAAAATTAAAAAGCTTTAAAAATGCCATCAGATGTCTTGCTAATTATTTGTATTTTCCAGAGTTTGAATTCCCCTGTTTCTCAGCCTCTGGACTTCTCAGTAGTATTATTACTTTTTTTGTCATCCTCAAGCTCTCTTAAGAAATATTGTTGTCCTCTGAAGGAATAGTGTTTTTTCTGTGTTACTTGAAGGAATGAACTTTAGGAAAGCTTCTGCACTGCTAAATATCTTCTTTGTTCCCTTTTACCTTTGGGGCTTTTAAGGTTAAAATGTATTTTCATCTGCTGCCCTTTTTTGTGGTGATTTCTGTTTGTGATACACCAAAAAGACTAAATGGTCCATGATAGCTAGATCATGGCAGACAGAGTGAGATGGTTGTTAAGAATAAAAATTTTTATGTGATGCAGGACATCAAGATAGAAAAACTAGATGACTGCATGACCTCATTATCACTACCCTCCTCTTCATCAAACTTGCTATTAGCATTTTATTACTAATGCACAGGTCTTTGAAACACAGCTCATCTTTGCTTTTGTCCAGTGTTAAGCAAAATATGCCAAGAGGTTTTGGGACTTTGGGAGATCATACCTCCAATATTTTATGATATCTGTTCTTCAATTTTTTTTTTTTTTCTGAGAGAAAAAAACCTTCTCTTCAGTTATAAAGGACACAGGTTTTCTCATTCATTTGTCCTATGAGCAATTGGAAGGCTCAATTTATCAAACCTTTGTAGAACAACCTGAAGCAATGTATGTGTTGATTAAACCTCCTCTTCAGGGTAAAATGCAGCCTGAGAAGAATGTCACTGATAAAAATCAGCTACAAACCTTTAAGGAAGAGAGGCTCTCCTTCTGTGTTTTCCAAGGTTGAATTACATACCTGATATAGAGATCATAGCTGTGGCTTTACACACAGAACTTCCACTTATAATGCCAGTAAGGGTGATGGAGAGCAAGGGAGTGAACTCCTGGAGAGGTTACTAGTGACTGTGCGGACAGTAAATCTGTGCCACCTTAGCTGTGCTTTTATGATTTATTGAAAAGGTGCAGTGAGTACTTTGCCCTGAAATGTGATAGGGCTGTGAAACAAAGGGGCAAGGCAACTCTTTCTAACAACATCTGGATGTTTCTTCCTTCACCAGTGGTCTCAAGAAATTTTTGTCCAGTTTCAGCAGGTTATGTGCAGGAATATGGGGAGATAATTCGTTCTCTGGCGCTGATTTGTTCTGAGTCACTAAGAAGATGCTGGAAAGAAGGTGCCAAAACAGTAAACGAAATGGGTACCCCAGAGGGTAAGGACTGAATGTAAGTTTTAGAGGAGAATAGGAGTGAAAGACTGCTGCTAAGCAATACCCTCCTTTCCAAAACAGACTACAGCTGGGAGGCTGAATGACCTAACAAAAAAGAGACAGTAGATTCTGAAGAAACTACAAAACACTTGTGCCCCAAATCAGAATTCTGACTTTTAATTTTTTTTTTCCTTTTGGCTGGCAGTCCTTTCTCTTTCCCAGATCACTTTGCCATTTGAAGTTGAGCAGCGTATATTTAATGTGGAATAAGTACAGTTGGGTATTGCTTAATCAGAGCTATGCAGTAAGTTAATAAAACCCTAAAAGAGCCCACATTTCATCTCAAAATTTATGAACAGATTATTTAAATATGAAATGATAAATAAATAAATAAATAAATAAATCTCAAAAAAGCTGTAGGCAGCTTACATAGCCGCATACCGCCTTTATAGGGTGCAGAATCTCTAGGTCTATTGGAAGTGAAGAATGGAAGAAAGAACATCTGAAATGATTTAAGTCGACATTTTGATATTATAAATATATTTTTAGTCAATCTCTTCATATTTGTATTCAGTGCTACCATGGTGGTAACATCACATTGGTGAGTCAAAGTACAAAAAGAGAGGCTTTACATTTTAGAAAATGAGTAGGAGAGCAGTTTTGATGCATCTGCAGAGATAGCAGTAAGGCGTACTTGAGTTTGTGCTGAAGAAATTTCTCAATCATTTAGAAATGACTGTCAGATGTAGGGCAGCATGCAAACTGAGCAGATCGCAAATGCAACCCTAACATAGCTCAAGAACAGAATTCTTGAAACTTTTGCAGTACTAACTTTGTGAAATAAGAAAATGCAATAAGTAATAAAGAGGATGATGGAGAGAGTATGTTGGTTTACTACATATTATCCATAATTATTCACACTGATCGCTTAACTGTGATGGAAAATTAAGTACTGCTGTTTGCAGCAAAGTAGGGTAGAAACTTTATGCATAGTAAATCATGTATCAGTCCTTCTTAACATTAATGACATGTTTGAAAGGATTTGTTTTTCTCTGTGGACACTGATGCCTCAAAACAAGGAAATACCAAAATGTTTCCATATAATTATTTGTTACCACATAACCTCAGTAAAAATAAATCTGTTTCCTTGGTTATTTTTTAACAGTATTAGAAATGTTTTAAAATGTAAGTATGCATACTGTATAAACTGATTTCAGTTTTGACAGGATATTTTCACCTGCAGCTAATAATACTACTGGTTGTAGACTGTTTGTAGATACCATTTAATCTAAGGATAAATGAAATTTGGAATATGAGCATTTGTTTTCAGGCATTTACCAGCTCTTGTGCTGCAGTGTTCAGCAAAGCTGAACATCAACCGTCATTTGAAAGCTCTGTAGTACAAATTTTTATTTCTTTCTTGTTATCAACTCCATAAGTTTCAGAACTGTTTATATGCAATTAAATTTTCTCTCACCTCTGAAACTCTCTCTCTTCGGCCTGCAGTCAAAAAGTGTATAAAAATATTTTCCAAGTGGCTTAAGTTGCTTTCCACTTTGTATGAACACAGCAATTTTAAAGTTCTCTTAGGGAAGACAAAGATGAAGAGATACTGTCAATGACACAATACTAATTTTTGTATCTGTCACAATACGTTTAAACTTTTTATGAAGCAGTTTGAAAGCTAGAAAAAAATATTTTATACATGGCAAAGTTTATGACACAATATAGTCACCTGAAAGGTGAATGATAGCAAGTAATTCCTGAAAAAAAATTCTGATAAATAAAACTTTTCTGTAGAAACATATCATTATAAAGCAGAAAGACACAGAAAGGCTTTAGTTCTGCAGTGTATTAGCACTTAAATGCTTGCCTTCACACATTCATTTCAACAAAAATTTACCTTAACTTGATTTAGACAATTGCTCTTCTCTCGATTTCTTAGTCATTCTGGAGTTATGATGTTCAGTCCTGCCTTGAACATAGCAGTGGAAAGACAATCTTGTCTAAAGGCATGTGGAGAGATTGTAGAACCTGCTGCATATTGGTTCTGTTAAGCCTGAGCTCCCAATTAAAGTTAATTTCTTCATATCCAGAGTTCTGTGAATGAAGAAAGATTTATTCAAGTGTATTAAAACTGATACATTCTAATTTAATTAATAAAATGAATTTTTTAATAACTGAACAATACATTTGGAGGTTGTAGAAGTGTACATTTCAGGAAAAGTACATGCTATATGCTATTTCTTGAAAAGATCCTGTTTCATTTCATTGACCTTTTTCCATCCAAAAAATATTTTGCCTCCAGTTTGATCATATTATCAAAATAAGAATTAGTGGTAAATTATTATGCTGGGTAAAATCTAGTAATCAATAGGTAAATCTCCCTCAGGGTTGACTAGCTGCAATAAACGTCTACCAGCAATGACAGAAACTGAGGTTTAAAACAAAAAGACATTAAGTATTTTCTTGCACCAGTACAAATAAACCCAGATTGAATTAATGGAACCCATCAGCTATTCAGCGTGTTGTTTATGGCAAAAGGAAATAAATAATTTCTTTTTAAATGATAAATCCTCATTTGCTTCATAGCAATTTAAAAACGGATGATGTAAAAGTTGTTTGCACAAATATAAACCTTCTTTGAAATAATGTATCTTTAGGATGATGTCATGCTGAATGCATCTTTTTTTGTAAGCTGATTCATTTGAATTCTACTGTTTTATTAATAGATTAATTATTTCTTTACTCAGTTTTCTTCTAAAGAGACTTGGTGCTAATTTGCTTCTTGTAGCATTACTGTTGAATTACACAATCACCTTTGTGGCTACATGCTGGTAGAGAAAAGAAGTGACAGCATTACACAATGAGTTCATTTAAAACTACAAAATATAAACTTCAACTAACAAAATATTGGGGTAAAAATACAGCTGAGGCCTATTAATAGTGAGATTCTTGATTTTGGCACAACCCCACTGTTGTTTTCCTGCATAACTGTATGACAGAAGTTTTCCAAATACAGCATTATTTAATCTGGTAATCCTTCTAAGACTTGTAAACTCCTTGAAAGCCACATCTTTAAGTTTGACCAGATTTATCTTCCTTTACTCAAGTTAAGTAATGTCTTTTATCCTTTAAAATTCTTACTGTAATCCCTGAGATCACTTGCAGGATAAAGTGATGTTTATTCTCCTAAGAATGTGAGAATTCTTGATAGATTTTAACATCAAGAAATATAGGTGAATCAGGCTACAGATCCACATGCACATAACGTCATTTGGAAGGTGTGACATAAAATCAGCAAGTTCCTTCAAAAGAGATGAGCTTTGAAACATGTCTGCAGCAAACTTCAACAATTCAGGGATTTCTGGGACAACGTATGGAGTCAATTCCAAAGTTATGAGTCTCTTCTAAAAAAAAAAAAAAAAAAAGTCCTGGTAGCACCTTTATTTTTTCTGTATTGAGAAATCTTCAGAAATATCAATGAGAGCAATAATATTCAAAACCTCAAAATACAGTTCAGAGTAGCTCATTTTGAGTTACACAATACAGAAGAAATCAAAGCTAGCAAACATTTCTGAACCCTGGGTCTCAAATCTTTTCATGTCTCTGCTTTTCCACCTGCAAAGTAAGGGGAGTCTTAACTATAGAGTGCTTAAATGCCTGAAGATTTATAAACAAGGAAAAGGTAACCAAAACCTATTTTTATAGACTTTGTTTAAAAATACAAAATACATCCCAAACATATGAAATATTTTGTAGTGAAAATAAATGTTTACAGGGTTGTGGCTTTTTTGTAATTTCTTTCTACCTGTCTTTATGTGACATTTTCAAGCTTTTCAACATGAACATGAAGACTACACATTTATTATTATTTTTTTTTAATAAACCCTCAAATTATAATGAACTATCCTGATTCTGAAATGTAAAGGAAAAAAGCTCCAAACTACCGAAAGACTTTTTATAAAGTAATGATGGACTGTTCTACTCTGTTACTGATAAGCTATGGCACTTCTTGCTTTAGGAATTGTCACTGTTTGCAGCAGTGGAGGAGTAAAGAACTTTCTCTGTTCTTGCATTTAACTCATTTTTTCAATTGAGGATGAAAAAATCATAATAATTTTAAAATAAATTGTTCATATAATTAATCATCCCATTGAACTGTGTTCTTCCCTTCTTTTGTTTGATACTTCCTTAATCTTTGTCAGCTTTGCAAAGCTTAAATCTCCCAACAATATGTTTCAGTTATTGGCCTAATTAACATACAGCTTTACATGATTGAGTGATCAGTGCAAATTAGATACCAACAGGGGCCATCAACCTAATGTGCAGACAATCCCCAAAACTAGATGCCGAAAGTTTTGCAATGAATTCAGAGAGTGGAGTTAGCACCACATACACTGTGTGGCTGAGCCCTTGGATTAAAAATAATTCTCTTGCGGTTCAGAAATGTATAGCAAGAATTTGAGTGCATGCAGAACGCTTCGCCGTGTCACTCCTATCAAAGCACAGAGCAGCAGAAGGAGGCTGAGATGTGACCCGTCAGTGTTGTGTTGTTAGGAAAGTTACAACAGCATTTCAAAGGGAAAGTTCCCTTTTCTTTGGGGAAGTTTAATCTCTATATGATACACCTTTTACTGAAAAGGGGAAAGGGGAGGTAACACTGAGTTTGCATATTTGTAACAAATGAAGGTGTACATATATTTCTGATAGGAAAAAAAAATATCTCTGGGTTTCTGTAATTATTTGGTGTCACATTACCTTAAAACTATTTGCAAATATCGATGGCTTTTACTTATCAGGGGGCAGAGCCAAGGGTATTTGCAAAGCCAAATCCAAGTGTATCTCACGACTCTGCTTAACTCCTCTCTATGACTTTGCTCAGAAATACAAGGCCTGATACCATTGGATTAAGGTCAGGAGCATGTCTGTTGCTAAAGTTCAGGGATGAAGGATATGAAAATGCTCTTTATAATAAGTGCAAGAATGCCAGTTTGGGTTTTCTCCGTGACATCTGCCTGGAATGATCTATTTTAGGAATACATAGGCTATGTGGCACCTAACAGTGTGGTTTGCCTTGTTAGAAACTTTACGGTTTAAGCAGTTGTTTGATCTGCCTCCACTCTGTTTGCTTGAAACCTTACAATAGTTGTGCAGAAGTTTCTTCCCCTGGCTTCCCAGTTTATTACATTACAAGCCAGACCCGCCACACACAGGTCCACCAAGCCCGCTCTTACCCAGGCAATGCAATGCGGTCTGCCCTGGACCAGCAAGTTTTTGCTTGCATCTGAAAGCAGGAATGACAGGAATTTTTTTTTTTCTCTGAAATTAGATAATAGGTAGAATCAAGTCCTGTCTGCTGAAAGGTTTTCTTGGCATCTGAAGCCAACAATCCTTTGTAACACTTCAGCATGAACAAGTTTGCACTTGAAAGCACAAAGGGTTGCTAGCCATTATCTTCCGATTTTGCCCCCTGTGTACAGATTCACAAAGTGGAACAAAGGGTGTTGGAAGAGGCTTCTGGTGGTTTCCATGTATTTATTTATTTATTTATTAATTCATTCATTCATTCATTCATGTATTTTGTAGAATCACTATTCATTTCATTTATGCATAGCAGATAAAATTAATTACTGCACTGCAGATAATAGCCCATAAAGGTCATCCTTTGAATTGTGTTTCACTTTGGTATCTTTTTCACGCTTTGAAGATAATGGTGTGATGTTGTTTGTACACTGTGGAGTGAGCTTCTATCCCTTGGGAGGAATACTGAGAAAACAAATAATAGTAACAGGATTGTATAGCATAGTTGTTCTGCAATGTTTGTCCCTGCTTTAAATGTCTCTGCTGCTTAAAGCAGCACCAGATGACAGTGCAGAGGTTCCTCAGTCTGTAAATGCAAAGGCATCGATCTGAGGACACTGAAATAGATGTATCTGTGTGTGAGAAAAGGGATATGCTGGGCTGAAGGTTATTAAATTATTCCAAATGGTTTGCTGCTGTGGTGCCTTTCCGCAACATCCTTCCTGCACATCCCCCTTGCACCCAGTGCTGGGTGAGGAACGTCAGTTCACAGTGGGTCTGGGCTCATAGAAAGGTGTTCTACTTAACAAGTCTTTTCCCCCATACACAGTGCAGGAGTGTAAATAAGACTGCTTGGGAGAAATGTGTTAGATTTTGTCAGTATTCACAAAGTGGTTTTTTTTTTTTCTTTGGACAAGTGCTGTGGGTTTACTAATAGTCACGGAGCATATGGTTCAGGTTCTCCACCTTGAACTGTGCGACAAATGTGTTGCATAGTCAATAAAGATGCAGATAGCAAACAGTGTGTGTTCAGGGCCTACTTGGGAAGAGGTTTCACCTTCTTTTAATACCTATGAGCAGGGACAGGTATTAATTGTCATATAATGGAGTTGGCTGGGTCTCGCCACCACATTTGGTCACACCATGGGCCTGTGTGTGTCCTGTGCTGGAGGCAGTGCAAGGTGCCAAGGCTTCTGGATCAGGGGAGATGTGTACATGTGCCTGTGCACACACCTGGCTGTGGTGTGGCTTTGCAGTTTCTCCCTGCTGCCTGCAAAGCAGCTGGGAATGGGTTAGTTGCCAGGACTGTGGCAGTGAAGGGAGGAGAAGGCGATGAGTGGGGAATGATGTGAGGAACTCAGCAGATGGAGGTTGATTAGGGCTTAAGCTCCATTTGCCCTTCTTGAAAACTATCACCTGGAGTCTGTTAAAGGAGAGGGATGCTGCTGAGAGATGATCATACAACCTAGACAAGCATTTTTGGGGTGAATGCAAAGAAATCACTGAAAGACAGAGGAAGGTGGTCCCATCACAGCTTATCTTCTGGCCTATGAAATAACAGGAGCCATTTAATTTTTAAAATACTTTTTTTCAAATGAAGTGGAGAGTACATATTTTAAGCGTTTTGGGAGAGTTGGTAGTTTAGTAGAAATGGTAATGGTATCTGGAAATTTCTTCTTGTGGTTAAAGCTTAAAATTCAGCCTGTTTAATGCTGTCCAAAAATTTACATAATTTATACAATATCTTACTGGAACTGCACTGTTTTCCGTGCAGCTTTCACTAGAAGGATGTCTGCTTCATTTTTCTTTAATTAAAAATTATTGATCTAAGTTTAACTATAATGTAGAGAATGAATGTGAGTTCTAGCAGTAGTCATGCCTATAACACATTGTTGGACTCCCGTGAAAGTCATCTGTCTATGGCCATACAGTTATGGAGAACGTTACAATCCTTTCATCAGGTGCATGGCTACCTCTCAGAGAAACTGAGATAACTCTGTTGGTGTATCAACCCAGCATTCAAATAACATGGCTTGCAAACAGGCTCCCTATATAGAAATTTAAAGAAAAGCAAACACTACTCTAACTTCAGCTGTTGTTGATGGTGGATAGGTTGTCTCTAGGAATATATAAGCTATAAAAAGCAAGACACATCCTACTTTGCATTATGAACAAGCCTTGTGTAGGTCAGAGGTGTTAAATTTGAAGCTGTTTAGAACACATCTGGGTCATCTGCACCCAGGAAAGGATGCAGTATATCAAAAGTGCTTGTGATAAACTACAAAATAGTTTGAATTACCTCTGATGCCTTTGATAATTACCGTGTGATCCTTGGCTATTGATAGAAGTGTTTCAAAGGAGACATAGTGCTAAGTCTCGAGGACGTTGTTAGTGCTGATGAGATCGCTCATAATCAGTAAGTGGTTCATCGTGCTATTAAAAGCCAGTTGGGAAAGCCAATAATACAGAAAAAAGCCTCAAAGGAACAGTGTGACTGTGTCTCACATTACTCATGTTGTTAGATAGGTTCTCATAATATCTTTTCTCATGAGAATAATTCTTCACAACAAACAATATTTGTGTCATTAAATGTTTGTGCCATGTAATAGGACCCAGGGCTGAAGAGCATAAACGAAGAATCAGTGAGATAATTTTGAAGCTCAGAAAGACTTGTGATACTTCCTTTTTCAGTGAAATGAAAATAAATATGAGGTAAACATGCAATTAGAAAAAATAAAAAATCCAATAGTGAACTTTGGTTTTCATCCTTAATTTACTATGGTCATTTAAGGAAGATTCAGCATGTTTTGACAGTGATTGCCGTGCCAATAGGTTAAGGCTGTAAAGGAAAATCTTTTGTGCCATGAGTGCCCCTTCAATTTTGGGAAGTGTCTGGCTCTTTTCTCACTGGTTACTAAACCTAAGGGTAACAAAAGCCACTGTATAATTTTGACATCCTGTCAAGGACTTTTAAGAGGTCCAATAAACTAGCTGTGGATATTCGAGACAACTGTTCTGAAACAATGAAAATAATTTAGCAGTCCAGGTTTGTTCAGGTTGTTTGTTTTCTTTCCTGTAAACAGTTGTAGAGCATGGTTCTTTCAGGTCATGTCTGCTTTCTGCTCAGTGGCTGTTCTCTGACTGGAAGATCTGGAGGGTACTTTCTTCTTCATCGACTGACCCCATCCATTTTTGAAAGGGAAGTTGTCTAATCAAAGACAGTGCTAGAAACAGTTCCTTTATGAATTCAGAGTAATGTGAAAATAATCGGTGATGAGCTGACTCTTCTGTTCGGTGCTAAGACACAGGCTGCACCCCAAAAAAGCTACTTGGGAGTGGAGGCCCTGCGCTGGCTTCAGTGGCAGCTGGGCACTCGCCTGCCTTGGAGTATCTGGGCCTTGTGAAGGGGAGCAAAGGGTAAAACCCTTCAAAAGAGGTGGCTTTCCATGTTGCTGTGCATCTTTTGAAGGTGCGCAGGAGTCTGTTCACTCATTTGACTAGATCATTTGATCTTTTTTTTTTTTCTTATGGCAGTGCACAAAGGTGCAGTTCCTTCTGCCGATCTGTGCAGCAGAGCACATTTGGGCAAAATTTCATTTTTTTATACCCAATAATTCTCAAGTCTAAAGAGAGACAGTAGGAACACAGTAGGTTCAGACCTATCCAACAACGCAGGAAGCTGAACCGCTTCCAAAGAGCTTGCTTTGTCTGCTGGCAGACTCCCCGAGACAGGATATTATAGGAAGACACCTCTCTCCCTCCTCCACCGCTCGTCTCCAGCCCTTTATGTAAGAGATTCTGCACTCTTTTGTTTTTGCAACAAAGACGTGGCTCTGCAGAGCCACCGGGAGGTTGGACGGCAGGCCCACGTTCAAGGTTTTCTCCCCCAGAATGATGTGCTGTACGGGAGGTGTGAGTATTCAGTGCAAGATGACTCATAAGATTGCCCCGGAGCAGGGGGGCTTGGGACTTTTACGGATGACCTGTGGCTCTTCAGCTGGCAGAGAACAAAGCTCTCCTGCAGAATAACACCACAGGACTCGGTTAGCCCCACACAGGTGGTCCCCCAAGTGGGAATGGACAGGAGCATGCCCATCCCTCCAGCCCTTGTGACTGAAGTAGGTCTCCTTAGCAAAGCATAGTATCAAATACTGGATTGCCTCATCCAGGCCAGGGCAAGCACAGACACTGTACACTTATTATGTATTTCCTACTTAATCAGGCAGCAGGCCTTCACATCACATTTCTTGATCCACTTATTGCAAAAGAGTAATGAGGATAATCAGCTGGGTCAAGGTTGAGAACATTTTCTTTGCACCAGCGCAAGATGGGTAGCTGATGTAGCAGGAGGAAATTTGTTGTGAAGCCTACCTCATCTCTCCCAGTCACATGTATCTGCTGATGACTTAGAAAGGCATCTGGCCCTTAGATACCAAATCACTTTATATAGCGTTCTGGGCAATATATTTCTTACTGCTGTGAGCTCTGCTCTGCCACCAGAGCACAAGAAATGCTGAAATCCAGGTGCTGAAGCAGTCAGCCCTTACCTGAGGTGACCACAAATAGAAACAAGCCCATTTACTGGCCACTTTTTATTATTTCTGGCCACTCATAATTCAAGTCAGAACTTCTTTCAGTCTGACCTGGAGGAACAGTTCCACTTTGTATCTTCAGTTCCTGAATGTGTTTGGCAATCATTTGCACTCCTCATATAGAGGCAGGGAGCACATCTGCACCCCAAAGCACTATGGTAAGTGCAGAGGACTCATAAATTCCTAATTTCCTATTAGGGCTCATAAGGCTGGTGATAAGCCTTTCTCTGAACCCATGCAACAATATCACGCAATCTAGCACAACAGCTTTTGTCACTGCCATAGCATCAACTAACTTTAGCCTTCATCCTTAGTTTTAACCTTGGAACATCTACATCTCCGTGAAGCCTTGGATGTGCCAGTTTCCTTCCTAAAAGCCTCCACTAGATGAAGCAATGCTGAATTTTTTAGATTCTGGGAGGCTTTTGTGGCTTAATAGCTAGATTGGTCAAAAAAACTGATGAATTTGTGCTGATCGTTAGGTTTAAGAATTTATTCTGCTTAGTGTGGTGAAATTACTACAGCTGTGCTATTACAGATCAGTTGTTACAAGTGTATGAGGCCTTGCGCAGAAGAACGCTCTAGAATGGCTACTATTTCTGTACCAGAAAGGTTTTGTACTAGATTCGGGCCACTTCTGATAGTTGAGATCTGCAGAGCTAGTATTTGAAGCAGAGCTGTGTTCACCTTTGTGAAGCAAATTTGGATCCATCGCCTATATTCAGAGGTCAGTTAGGGATTTCTTTTTAAGTAGCACTCTTTTTCTCAAAATCTTGGGAAGGATGGGAAGCTCGTAGGTAAGCACCCTGGAATAGGAACAGAAGGCCTTTGAAGAAAAAAAATGAGAGTTACTTAGCAGTACCTGGAATTTGGTGGAAACACCTGACCTAGCTTCATACCTACCTATATTCCTAATTTCTTGCTAAAGGTTCCTGGCTTTGCAAGTAGCAAGATTATAGAAAACTGAAATGACTTTCTGGCTATTATGAGCTTTAAGACTTATTACTGGATAGATGTCACAGCAAGTTTTTAGAGGTTTCTATTAGCTCAACTCTTCTGTTATACTGCAGGTATTCACTAGAAGGGATGCCAGTTGCCCTCCTGCTTGATACCGCAGTCTGCAATCGCAGCGAGTTGCTGGATGCCTGGCAATGCCACACAGCTGTTTCTGCCTGTTTACACTGTGAAACAGGTACAGATTGCCACACTTTCTTCCAAATACTGCCATGCCCAGTCCTTCTCTCTTTAACCTTGAAAAGTCAGGATCACACAGAACAGTACATTCTACTGCGTAACCCACAAAGAAATTTAAGAGATGCCGTAGCACTTCCTTTCACTGGAGTACTTCACTAGTAGACTTGATTCCTCATAAACTTTCCTCTAAGCTTGATGGCAAAGTGATATCAAGCTGGCTGTGTACTTGGCACAAGTTTGAAGGGAAGGCTATTAAATTTGGTGATGGAAGAAATATAAACAATAAATAGATGTAATGGATTTTACATTTTGTGTTCTAGGGTGCTTGGTGATTATTAGATAACTGATAGGGAGAGAATCAAGGCTTAATGCAGATTTCAATGTGTTTAATTTGATAGAGGCCATGCAATTTTTGTGCAACACTGTAATATTTATAAGCTGACTCAAGTGCTTCATGCAGGCATGCTGTCGAAGTTTTCTTATTACAGTTATGCATAATAACAATACAGTTCTAGGAAAATGGTACTGCTTAGGTAAACACAGCAGCAGGAGCATTTACCTTCTATTCTGAAGAGCAGAGAAGTGGAGCTGGGCATGGGAAGAGGAAGTTAATATGTGCCCTTGCAGAACACACTTCTTCCATTTTTAGGTATTATTAGGGTATTAGGAAGTTTGTCCTTGACGCATCTCCTTCAAGGCCTTTTGTCTATCCTCTGCAAAAGCTACTCAGCAAATGTTTCCCATGGCGTATGCAGTTGCTTGACGCTATAAAGCATACATGGCAGTAAGTATGCTCACTGAAGTTTCTTCAAGACCACTTTTTAGCCTATGTGACTTGTACAGGCTGCTCTTACACTCTTTTTCATTGCTGAAGTATGCTCTAACTGCTGAGTAAAGGGACCTTACTTGGTGGTTAAAAATTTTGTCCAACCCTTCACATTCTTCCCATGAAAACTGGTGAAACCCAAAATACAGCTTGCTGACTCCTCACATGTAACTGCATCCTATCTGGACTTTCTTGTCTTCTTTCTAGTGAAGTCCTCCTTCAGTGAAATCATACTAGAAACACATTGATTTATGAGCTAGCACCTCTCCTTTGCATAACTGCTGAGTGCTGGATGTAGGGGTGAGGATGTTGGGTCTTCTTCTGAACAAGCTGCTCAGACTTCCACAGGTATTGGAAAAATGTTGCGCCTATAGTATTTAATGTGCCAAAACATGTAATTTTTCACCTGGTTAATCCTTAGCTCCTGTACTTGCCTTCTATTGCATTTAACATAAAATGCAACATAGCTCTGAGTTTTATGTTTCATTATTAATTCTTGGCTAGTTTATACTGGTTTTTGAGACTTTCTGTACCTTAGCAGATGGTGCTAAAATTTCTGTGAATAGTTTAATTTAAGTTCTTCCCACTTTCTTAGCATCACCCTTTGATTTTAATTATTTTGCTTGAAAACTAGCTGATGCAAACTAGCTGAACATGCTAATGACAATGGATTGCAGTTACAATATAAACTTTAGGAGGTCAAATGTGAAGCAAGTAACTGATTTTAAAACGAAAACTTTTCAAGAATGTGTCAACCTCTTTACTACAAAGTATTATATGTACAAAAAAATCCATTCTAGTGTAATGTGATACATATGCCTGAAATTCAGTTATATATCATCTTGGGCAAATTAGGGTGTTAGTCACAATCACTGCAAAGGAAAAACACAAGGATAAACTTTATCAGGCTCCAGTTCTGCAAAAATGTCTTTTTGTGGGGGATCTGTGGAGAGTCTGGGCCTTGTCAACAAAAACACTAGGAACAGAATTTTACCCAGTTATGTCATAACCTCATTTTCAGACATCAAAATATATCATATTTTCTCAGGTGTTCAATATGTGCTATTAATGTGGATCAGAAATGTCTGTAGGCTAGTTTCTGTCTTTCTTTCTGAAAGTTAAACACTTCAGGCGGGATTGAATTGACAAAACAGGTGTGAAGCCATTTAAGATACTGCAATATAACACAAGACTTTTAGGAAACTCTCTGCCTTAGGGGGTGGTAGCTGAGGTTAGACAGGACACCTCACGGTGCTCAATATGATGCTGTTTGTCTTAATTGAGATAATCGAGTCCAGAATTTAGCACTGACACAGTGGGAACTTCTGAAGATCCACCACCTTTGAAGTCATGAACATATCAAAGCATATACATTGCATCAGACCATCTTCAGGAAGTCAAAAAAATAATCCTATCTTTTCTACATACTAGGGGCTGGCAAAAACAGATAATCCAGAATAGTCAACATTTTCGTAGCTGTGTGTTCCAAAAATAGTATCTTGCTGTCCTATCTGTTATTAATGGCAATTTCCACACCTTACAATCTCGTGTTTTCTGCATCGTTTACTGCAGTATTTTGAATGTCATGCTATTAGCAAACTGCATCTGTCAATGTATGGAGTAGTTCTACAAGGTCTTGTTGATGACAAAGGTATCTGAGTTTTAAAAAAGAGCTTAAGGAACATTAAGTTTCAGGTGACTTTTTTATAGACTGAAATAATGAATTAAGTTTAATTCAGCATATTTTAATAATATTTATTTTTATGAAGAAGATTCTATTTATTTGGATTTTTTTTCCCTGAACATATAGAAGTGTCTAAAACTGACTTACTTTTAGAAATAAGCCAGTAATTCATATAATATAAATTTTCTCATCTAACAATTTTTCTTATGTGGAGCCTAAAGCTTAATCCAACTGCATTTTAATAAAAAGAAGAAATACATGTATTCCAACTGATGATAAAAATTTATTGCGTCTCTCATGATTGTAAAATCTCCTCATTTTTCTCTATTTTTAGAACTTCCTATGCCTTTCAACAGCTACCCTTTACACTCTTGCAACCCACAACTTTTCAATTTCCCTTTCCACAACCATTACACTGTCCCACTTTTTCTCAGCTCCATTAAAAACATCTCTTTGACTCAACGGTGAAACATCAATTTATTTTACTTGGGCACCAGCATTGTTTGCCATCAAATAAAAAATTGGTCCAGCTACTTTGATAGAGTTGCACGTATTTCTGGTTTGTTTTTATGAAAAAGGAAAAGCTATATTTAGCTAGAGTTACACATACTGGGCTGCAGCCTGAAGCTGAAACTAGTTTTCATTTTGAAATTCTATTTCTCCCCAGATACAGTAGGGGTTTGTAATATTTGCTTTACATAAAAAAGACCAACTTCATGCTGGAGGCAAAAGTAAGTGTCTTCTGAAAATTTCAAAATGAAAATAAAGTCATCATTGTGTTGTCTCCTTCTCTCTAATTCTGATTTTAACCTGTCCATCTCCACTGCTCAAAATAGCCCCTTATTGACATGCCAAAATTAATCTCTGTGCACATCTGTATGGTAACTATATTGTAGGAACATAATCTGTATCAGAGTAAAGCTATAGGTGATTCTGCAGTTTACAGTGTGTAGTTCAGTTCTAACATCACTAGCGGGAGTTTTTTGCCTGCTGCAGAAGCATGAGAACATTATTTTATGTGTGTGCATGGAAAGATGTAAACATGAACACATTGAATGCTTATTTACCTTGACATTTAAAGACATTCAGAAATATACAAAGCTCATATGGCTGTGAAAAACAGGTTCTGATGTTAATTCTTCCCTTTATTTTATAAGGAATGTTGCCCATCTCTTTTGAGCATTCATTTGTCCTTATAGTTGCTATCACAGGTAAATTAAAACCATGTTTTTGGCTTCTTTCTGTACAATTTGATAGAGATGAGATACTCAAGGATTTTGTGTTGGTATTTTGACTTGCCCCTGGTGTTCTTTTTCCGTTGGATTTTGCCTAGAGAAGAAATAGGGCTTTTTTTAAGCCATCAGGAAAATGCATTTTTAGTAGTCATTGCCTTCTTATTTAAAGAGCTTCAGATATCCTTTCCATGAACTGGGTATAGATAAAAATCAAAATTTCTCTAAGTAGAAAGAAAAATGAAAAGAATAAATGACAAAGCTTAAATACAGAATAATATCCTTTGTATTATCTAGGAAATATATGTAGTAGAAGCGTTCTGTTGCAAAGCCTATTGTGTTTTGGCATTTTTAAAATTTTAATAAAATGTTTATGGGACATTGCCTGCATTTTTATACCCGCAGATACATTTTACTGGTACTGCTGTACCTGTTTTGCCCTTTTTACTTTGTCTAGTAAAAGACCATGAGTAGTTACAATGAATAATGTATTGAAAAGTTGTTGTCCTTTTCCCTTTGTGAGCCAATAGTGTGTTCTTCCAGTTCTCCAGCTCTTACTTGCCTGTGGCTTTTCCAAGACAGCTGCACAGTATGATAGGCTTCATCCAAAGTAGCATGCATTCTTTCATCTCCATTTTCTCAACAGTTTATTTTACAGTGTCTCCACTGCTTTCTATGTATTCAGACTTCTTTTCTTTATCTTTCCAAAGACGGATTTGAAAGTGATTTCAGTATCACAATCATTACTGAAACATCACTAATTTAATCTCTCTTTTCATTTATTAATATGCTTTCTTTTTAATGCAGTTCTTGAGTTTGATGTTTATAAAAGCTCTTATTCCTCTTAACCTTTGTGGAACAAGAGAAAAAAATCAAAACATACACTGTCAACCATGTGTTTCTTCTTGTCTTTCCCTTTTAATCTGCTGATTTTCACCCAGGTTTACTGGTCCGTTAACATGAATCTCTCGTCTCCAGGTTTCTCATGAATACCAGAATACCTCTGTTTAAATTTTCTGCTCAACTATGCATCCATAACTGAGTGCATTAACATCACAGAAATGAATAAATATTTAATTAATAGCAATATGTGAAGCTGAGGGGTCAGAAACTGTTGCAAGTGAATGTTGTTGACAAATAGAGCAGACTAGTGAGGACCTTTACCTAATGTGGGCTTCAATTTCAGTCTCCTAATTCATCTAAATTAATTTAGTCTGCTAAACTACATTCATAAAAGCACTAGTGGAAAGAGTTAGATACCTTAGAGGTGTCCAAAGATAGAGCCATTCTGCCTGAATCTGTGTATTTATGTTAGATGGACATGCTATTCCTCTGCAGGCATTTCCCCTCTTCCATTTGCAATATGAGGAACGTGATTATTTCCTTAGATAACTGCTTTACTGCCTAAAATTTGAGTGCAAATTAGCTTCCCAGAGTCTGGCAGGTTGAGCTGACAAGGCTCAGCACAGGCATAAAATCTTGCTTAAGAGAAGCATAATTTGCATCTCAAAATGAGCATGTAGTTGTCCTGTAGATTGCTCAAGACTTCTGCTCAGCTCTAGGTCAGCCCTTTGTATACTGGCTGGCAGGTGGTTTAGGAATTATACATGGCTCAAGCACCTGTGTTAAAAAATCTAAGCAGACTGCCCTATGTAGGAAGTTAATGGGGAAGGAATTAAATCTCCTAGTCACAGAGCAATTGGGACTGTCTTTGTTTTCGTTTGAGTTCCAGAGTCCTTTCTTTTTAGTTTGGCTAAGCCCAACACATATTTAAAGGATGGTACAAGGGTTAACATTTTAGTGTGGAAAACTGTGAAAACAATTTAAACAAGTCTTTCAGTTAAGCTTAAAATTGTTTTCTGGCTTGTATCCAGACAAGAAAGGCACACAGAAATGTCTACCATTTTATATCCAATCCATTATTTTTGGAGTAACAACAGCTGAAGGAACACAACTCTAAATGAAGATGCACATACACGCTCTCTCACACATGCTCAAAGTAGCAAGCACTATCTTTTAATCCTTTGCAACAGCCTGTCTCCAATGGTTTTCAAGGGTGTATTGATGTGCTTAAATGAGAAATGAGAATTATTGTTGCAAATAGTTACCATCAGAAAATACCCTCCCTGGTTCCAAGCTGCTGTTTCATGATCAACAAAGGTTTACTTGTAGAGATTAATTTCAGCACAGATTAAGATTTTTATTTAATTATCTGTTTGGGTAAATAGCAGGTACAAAGACGGTAGATTCAGGATACACTGGAGAAGAACTCTAGATAGACCAAAAAGGACTACGTTGCCCATAGGCTTTGAATGTGTCAGTGATTATAAAGTTTTCTTAGTGTTCTAGTTCTTGGAGCAATATAAATATCAGAAATCCATATATAATTTTTAATATGCTCTTAGCTCTAGGGCCTGCAAGAAAAAGTCAGGAAGTTATTCAAAATGGTGTTTAAATGTTCACAAAACAGAAAGCAAAACAAAGGTACTTTTCTCCTCCCATTCAACTTAAATGCTGCCTTTTAGTGTGTGGGGACCTGATTCAAGAATTGTGAACAGCTGGCATCAGCAATTATGTGAAGGCTCTGACAAATCTTTGATCTTTTTAATTTTTTTTTTAATTTTTTTTTAAACACACCCCCCCCCAATACATTGATAAATTTCCTGTTCAGAAATAAAGAAGGCTGTATCATGGGAGTAGGGGAGCTGCTGATAGTGAGTAGGCATCTGAGACTGTAATGCCATAGGAAGGAGAAAATGGTACTGCTTGCTCAAGAGAATAAAACAAATGAAGGAGAAAGAGAAATAATTAGTACTGCATGAAATATTGCTGCTCCTGGGACTTTCTGCAGAATGGTTTCATACTGGCATTTACAAGGTATGTGTTGACCAGAAATCTTGAACCCCTGCCCCAATTCCCAATGCCATTCATAATCACTATGGAGAATTAAAAGTAATTATTAATTGTTGTACGTTTTACTATGCTCTTGGTTGTGACTTTATGCTCTGGAGGTTGCAAGGCCTTAGTACAGCTTCAGAGAGGCAGGTGAATGGGAAGATGATGCACAAAAGTAGTTATTTAAGTTATTTGATTATATTGGGGCTTGCACATGTGCACAAACAGAGGCGGAACTGATGGGGAAATCTCAGACAGATGCTAATTCACAGCAATATATTGTATGGTTTTTTGCCTGATATTTAAGAGGAAAGAATATTAACCAAAAGCACTGGCTAAAAAGGCTGAAGAAAGATCTTGAGTTCCTTGGCAAGGTAGTGGTAGTACCAAGACAGTATGCAAAAAGGCAATCAAAACAGATCCAAAATATAATTGTTGATATTCCCCTAGGACAAGTGTTGTGGTTTAACCCCAGCTGGCAACTAAGCCCCGCACAGCCACTCACTCCTCACCCTGGTGGGATGGGGGAGAGAATCAGAAGGATAAAAGTGAGAAAACTTGTGGGTTGAGATAAAGGCAGTTTAATGAGTAAAGCAAAAGCTGTGTACACAAGGGAAGCAAAGCAGGGAGTTCATTCCCTACTTCCCACCAGCAGGTAGGTGTTAAGCCATCCCCAGGAAAACCGGGCCCCATCACGGGTAATGGTTATTTGGGAAGATAAATGCTGTAACTTTGAACATGCCCCCTTCCTTCTTCTTTCCCCAGCTTTATATGCTGAGCGTGACATTATATGGTATGGAAGATCCTTTTGGTGAGCTGGGGCCAGCTGCCCTGGTTGTGTCCCCTCCCAGTTTCTTGTGCCCCCCCAGCCTGGTTGCTGGTGGGGTGCAGTGAGGAGCAGAAAAGTCCTTGATGCCGTGTAAGCCCTGCAGCAATAGCTAAAACACTCCTGTGTCATCAACACTGTTTTCATCAAAAATCCAAAACATAGCTCCATCCTAGCTACTGTGGAAAAAAATTAACCCTATCCTAGTCAAAACCAGTGCAACAGAGCACTTTCACATACAGCTAGCTACTTGGATGCAGGGTAACAGTATTGGCCCATGGCCATCGGAGGGCCATGTATCAGTTTGCGAAGAGACTTGTCGCAGCTGGTATGCTGATACTGAGACACTGTTTCATTTCCCAATAATGCATTTGGCCAACCTAAATCAACTGCAATCTGATCTATTTTTTCCGGTGGCTGCACAAACCATAAATAAATTTCATTGTTGTAAATGTCAATCTCCTTAACAAATCTCATCTAAGCAATCTCTTGCTAAGTAATAACCTTCCAGTTAATTCTTTTTCAATTTCCCACATGATAAAACATGAGGTTGTCCTGGAAACTCAAAAAATCTGGCAGAAATTAATTATGTCCTCAAAATTTTTGGGCAGTTTGCACCTTTTCTTTCCTCATGCTTTGTTGACCTACAGACTGGTCGTATTCCACCACATTGCAAAAGAAGGTACTGACTGTGACATAGATTTATTGTATTTTGGCATTAGCTATACCAGGTACTTCTCCTGCTGGATAAGCTTAATTTAGACAAGATGTCTGCTGGAACTTTTTTTTGTTCAATTTGAATTATGAGACCATGAGTTACATGGGCTAAAAGATGTGTAACAGGCTTTGAGGAGCAGTATGGAATTGATTTTCACCTTATTTATGCTACAGGTTGTTGCCATATCAAAGGTAAAATCAGTACCTAGTATCTATTCATTAAGTGTAGAAAGTTAAAAGCCTTTTCTCTGGTTTGCTTCCTAAACAAGGGGCAGAAATGGACAGAGATTTGAAGAGCAAGAGATGGTGCATGTGCTATGTCCAAAGCGAGGACACAATGCTTAATGCAAATGAATAAGTCAGGCATTCAGGAACAGTTTCAACCAAACAAACTGCATGGAGATATGAATTTTTGGAAAACAAACATGGAAGAGGGAGCATATAAGAATTGCACACTCCCAGGCTACAATAGTTTGCATATATGGAATTAGTATGGGAAATTTCATGCTCTTTTTTCCTTTTTTTCTGAAATGATAAAAAAGAGTGTGATAGCCCTAGTTGAAACCTGCAGAAAAGTTCCAAGCACGTTGTCCTGGATGCTTGCAAATGATGAGTGCATTGTACAGCCTCATCCAGCACATTGAAGGTTGTGCAAGTCAATCAGGCAGGCAGAGTTGCGCAGCCTAAGGACAAATTTCTGCTACTGCTGTTTCCCTTTCATTTGCAGAGGTGGGTGGGAGCTGTGTAATCAACAACAGCTTTTAAGAGGATTGTCAGTCTTAACAATCTTTGTGGATAGCATTTTTCTAGTCCTGACGGCCTAAGGACAAGCCAAGGTAAGTTGGTGGAATTAATACCTTTTGTGAAACCCACCAGTGTAGCCCAAGAAGGACCATTACTGGTAATCATTTCAGTGACATGGTCTCACAAATGTAAAACTAATTGTTTTTGGTACCATCATGCATCTGAGATAGTGTGATTCTTGAAATGAATGTTTTTCCCCTTTTTGCAATCAGCTGCTGCTTTTTAAAGGAGCATGTACTTCTCCCAGAAATATATTTACTACTTTGTACTTGTGCCCTGAGTGCACCCATGGGCCCTGGTGGCCTCACTGGGGACTCTCATCCCTCACCCTGACCCAGGAGACACCTGGGCCATGATACCTGTGGGGGGCTCAGCTGGTGCAATACAAAAGCTGTTACATGTAATTTGGACTCTAAATTAATAGCCTGATACAAAGGACATTAAGCTGAAAGACTGCATCTTAGAATAAGGACACAAGGACATAAGAACACAGAGGGTTGCTTCCAAGGGTATTATGGCAGGATCAAGAGAGATATGAAAGTTATAGATCGATGAACTTCTTTCACTGCTTTGTTAATTTTCAATATGATTAGTTTTCAAGCATGAGTAACTGAGCAACTTACAGAAGAGAGTGCCGTCTTGCACCTTCCTCCATGTTACTATGGACCTTTAGCAAATGCTAGTAATTTTAGAATTAAAAATATTCTGTCATGGAAAATGCAGGCAAATAGCATGATTAAATTTGATAAAATTGATCTGTTTAATGTATATGTCTTATTTTGAAGGCCAGGTTAAAAGCTTGGAAGACTGTTTTCACTTCAGATATTGATGTCTGATCTATTAGTGCTTATCTGTTCTGCTCAATTTGCATAATAGTAGAACAATGTTTAACAGATGAATTGGAAAGAAAAATAATGGATAGGAAAATTTTAAAAGAGATTTTATTAAGATCAGTTTGAGATTTTTGGCTTGAGAAGGCTTCAGAACTTTTTGTAGCTATACCTTTAGAAAAGCTTTCTCTATTTTTTCCTGGCTCTGGGTTGCCTTTTGTAATAACAAAGTGAAGAATAAAGAGCACTAAGATGCCATTGAAAATCTGATTTTCAAGTTTACAGCATGCTTTTAAATCTCTGACCCATTCAGAAGATATCAATGATATCATCAGTGAGATTAGTATCTATGTGTACTATTGAGAAATAAGTACTCTTATTCAAGAAAAATGAGCCATTACATTTTTAAAATTTTGAATAGTTTGTTCTAAAAGTTAGAGACAGTAACTTCATCTAATAAACACCCCCACCTCTCATCAAATAATTGGCTTTCTATCTTCCAAGCTACGTCTACCATAAAACTTAAAATGAAGATCTCCACATTTCTTGTTCTTCAGGCCAAAGAATAAACACACTGTACTAAAGACAGGACAAAACATGGAGCTTCAGTTTCTGCAGCTGGGTTACAGGGACAGATTTCTGCTTCTAAGGTCACTGCTGTTTCCCATAGCTGATCTCAGGCTGGGCACACCAATTCCCCCATATCCACTGGAGCACAGCTTGTCAGGTCAGAGCCTCAGTGTGCCAATTATAGGTTTTTAACAAAGTCATATGTTTGGTTTGGGCATGATTTTTTTAGTTAATCATGCAAATGACTGGCAGCACTCATGCTCCTTTGTGATGAGCACAGCCTATACAGAGACAGTTAAGTTAAAATAGGAGTTTCTCCATGGAGCCACTCTCAAACAGTCTTGCTCTATTGAAATTATCCTTCTATTCATACATTTGACACTTTCTTCTCCCTTTCCAAGAGGAGAAAAGAATGTTGAACCCAAATGATGATAATTTTTGCTACCTTATACTCATACTTGCGTATCTTCTTTGAACCACACAAAAAAAGAGAAAATGATAGATATGAAAAATTCATCGGAGTTGCATGTTTTGAGATATACTTAGTCATGAAATAGGTTTTAATCCTACAAGCATAGACCTAGCTGAATATAAATGCATATTTCCATTTCATTCAGTAATAATTTTCATATACATAAAATTAGAATTATTTATTTTGTGCTGTTTAAACCTAAGGCTGCACAATGCTTTTCTTTTCCTCATAACTGGCTGAGTTGATGACTTTGGGATTGGAAAACTAAGGCTTAGAAACACAGGAGAATTCTATAATATATGAATCTGTGTATTATCTGCTTTTCAGTCTTTCACATGATAGCTACCATTTAGGAACTGGGAAAACTTCACAGAGATTAGGGTTTTTTTAACAGAGGTTTTAATATTTATAGTTTGATTTTTACCTTCATTTCTTGTTCTTTCAGCTGCACACAGTGATGCTTAAAAGGTGTGTTTTCAGATCAAAAGGGAAATGATTAGATACTACACATTTCCCCAAATTGCCTTGCTCTTCAGAACAGATTTATCCCTTTAAAAATTGTAGGAGTATATTAATTCCTTAATGAATTAAGAATTCATGAGACACTGTCTTCGTCACCCGTTTTGTGGAGTTGTCTCTGCTGCTGCTGCTATTTTGTGTTGGTGCATGGTAACGTAATGTCTAACTTGTGTGAAACAGTTAACATTTTTTGTCCTGAAGTGTATAGGCTGTAGTTCCACTTGGAAGGAAGAAAGATGCAGTTTCTTCATTCATGCAACTTGCTTATGTAGACTTGTATGTTTTATTTTCATGGTGGTTGAACTATAGTATCACCATTACTGTGCTGCTGCAATGTTTTCATTATTACAGTGCAGGGTGCTTGAATACTGTAGAATACTTTTTGAGGGGAAACCTACAGATTCCTTATTTCAGAAGGGCCAGAATACTATAGTTTTTACATTGTTTTATCACTTCTCCAGTTTTTTTCCTTCAAATGCAGTAAGCTACCATGCATACATGATCTTCAGTGTGCATGCTATGGGTAAATGTTAATGAGAGTATCTGAAGTTGTGGAGTGGGTTAGGGTTTACAAGCCCTTTCAAGCAGAGAGATGGTTAATGCGGGCACTGGCAAGCCAGCAGATGGGATGAGGAAATGCAGCTGTAAGGGATAAATGCGCTCAGAAGGCTGCTGAGGAGGGGAAGTGCCTGAGGAAGCAGGGAGAGTACTTAGAGGAGCCCTGGTAGGAGGGCACACTGCGAAGCTCAAGGTGACATGAGCCTCTGAAAGAAGGAAAACAGCTCCTATGCAAAGGGGAAAAAGATAAAGATGCACTTTTGGGAATGAATTTGAGGATGAGTAAAAAAAAAACCTTTTTTCCTATCAAGGCTGCACCTGGCAAGATCGAGTCCTGGCACCTCAACCTTTTTGTAAGGCATGGGGTTCAGCTCCCCAAACTTCGGAAGTCTGCTATGTGATAGCAGTTTGCATTTGAGCTTGTTGGTGTTGCCCCCTTTGCTGTCAATGGAAAGAAACAGATGCTTTTAGGGCATGATTCATCTGACCTATTTTGGACACCTGCCTTAGGAGGAGATGAATCATGCCCTAGAACTGCTTCTTTCTCTCCATTGACAATAAAGAGAGCCTAGGGTGACTCGCTCCGATTTAAATACCTATATAATAGATATCTTGGCTTGACTAGATATAAATGGTCCCAAAGAATACTATGTAAGTGCTGAAGTTAATGTTTGAATGTCACCATTGTGACAGCTGTAGGGCATGAGCACTACAGCAGTTCCTCTGCATTTACCTTTTACTCTGCTGCTTTGTTTCTGTGTAGGATACGGTCAGTTGGGAGGGGGTGGCTTAAACACAGGGCCACTGGATGTGTGCTGATGTCTGGTGGCTGCTGCAGAACCTGTGGCTCTCCCAACCATCCTGAAGCGCTGCTGGTTCTCAGGAGTTGCTTCCCTTTGAGCTTCAGGGGGAAATTTCACAAAGGAGAGAGGGGGGGGAAAAACCCAACCCCAGATCCTTCCTAAGAATGAGATTTGGCAAACCTACTAAGTGTCTCTATGTGCTAAACTATCTTGCACCCCATCTTAAAGGAGCTCTGTAGCTCTTCAGTGATTATAAGGAAGATTATGAAATTTTGCTGTGGGAGGTATAGGGTTATCTTCACATGAAATTTTTCTACAGGGAAGATAAGGTTATCTTCATGTCAGCTATTTGTCTGTCCCATGAAAATATGCTCAGTTCTGTCTGAATGGTGAACCACCATGTACCTCAGTTCACATAAGCTTAGTGGGAAACTGTCAGTTTTCACTCATTATTTGTGGACACATCTAACATGATGTCACTGTGTCACAGTTTCACAGCTGTGAAATCAGGATTGCTTGGGGAAGAGCGGCTGGAAAGCTGCCTGGTGGGAAAGAACCTGGGGGTGCTGGTTGACAGCCGGCTGAACATGAGCCAGCAGTGTGCCCAGGTGGCCAAGAAGGCCAGCAGCATCCTGACTTGTGTCAGAAACAGTGTGGCCAGCAGGGCCAGGGCAGTGATTGTCCCCCTGCACTCAGCACTGGCGGGGCTGCACCTCGAATCCTGTGTTCAGGTTTGGACCCCTCAGTGCAAGGGGGATGTTGAGGTCTTGGAGCATGTCTAGAGAAGGGCAACGGAGCTGGTGAAGGGTCTGGGGCACAAGTCTTGTGAGGAGTAGCTGAGGGAACTGTAGCTGTTTAGTCTGGAGAGAAGGAGACTTGGAGAGGCCTTATTGCTCTTTACAGCTGCCTGAAAGGAGGCTGTAGGCAGGTGGGGGTCATTCTCTTTTTCCCAAGTAACAAGTGACAGGACAAGAGGAAATGGTCTCAAGCTGCACCAGTGGAGGTTTAGGTTGGATATTAGGAAAAATGTCTTCACTGAAAGGGTGGTCAAGCATTGGAACAGGCTGCCCAGGGAGGTGGTGGAATCACCATCCCTGGAGGTGTTTAAAAAATGCATAAATGTAGTGCTTAGTGACATGGCTTAGTGATGGACTTTGCAGTCCTGGCTTAATGGTTGAACTTGATGATCTTAAATGTCTTTTCCAACCTGAATGATTCTATGATTCTATTATGGCCTTCACCTGCAAAGGAGATTAATTTTCCTGAGGCCTTTGGCTAGTATAAATGACAGCAGCCTTGAAAAAGCCCATGAGAAAATTAATGACTGCTCTTTCAGACTAGGATTTGAATCATTTGTAGTAAATAAGATATTGGGCTAAGCTCCAACAATAATGCAATGTTGAATAGCTGTTCATCAGATGAGCACTGTCAGGCTGGTATGTTTAATAAGACCTAAGTGTTGTGGAAAAAGATTTTAAAGAAATGGGCACTCCTAGTTCTGGCATTTCCTAAAGGCTGTATATGGGCAAATGACTTCTGCAACCATAACGTTCTTTAAATTAACAATTTATATGCAACATCACAATATTTAAAAAATAGGGCGGTTAAGGTTCACTGTAATTGCACCTATGTATATAGTCTTTAGAAATGTACTCTTGAGTCTGTTATTCTGTTTATAATGTTTGTGCTAAGAAGTGAAATGTCTTTTCTGATTCTTGAGCAGAAGCTTAAAATCATTGTAATTTCTTTGTAAGCTCAGCGTAAGCCAAGTTTGGCATATCTCTTTTTTTCTACAGTAGGAGCTTGGATATGTGTCAGCACAATGGAGTTGGCTAGAGGAAGTCAGCAAATTTAGGTCAGAATATATATAGTCTATGTTTATTCTTTATATTTACAATAAGCAGATATCATCAGTGACTTTTTAAAGATGGCAATATTTTAATTTAATAACTAATGGAATTATAATTCTTTTGTAATTTAGATTTTTTCCATGATTTTCATATTAGTTTTCCAATTATACTCGAAGTACAGAAAATATAATTTTTCAATATCACCATTTGCCATTAAACCTCCCCTTTAACAAACCAAAGAACAAAGAAGCAAGTGCCTTCACCATTAGAGTATTTTTTGGCTTTCAGTCTGTGTTTTGCATATATTCAGACACCATGCTTTTCTTTTGCAGGCAATTCAAATGACTCAAGGAGAATTAAGTCTTTGCTTAATGACTAGTACACAAGCACATTTGCAGAATTGGCCCTAATAAGTGAATTCAAATAAAGAACTATTTTCTTCAACTCTACGTTCATCTGGAATTTAAAAGAAAATTGGCCTTAATGGCAGATTTAGATTATTATCTTACCTACTTATATTTGTCTATATTTTATTCTGTCTCAGTGCTGGAAGTTAGACTAAATGATCTTTAATGATCCTTCTAGTCCCACGTTTTCATGATACTCCCAGATAAGGGGAGAAGAGCACTGAAGTGACATAAATGAAGCCTCCTCTCTTGTACACTCATATGGGCACTGAAGCCCTCTTACAGCTAAACTCCTATTCCAGTAACAGGACTAGGGGAAAACCTGAGTTGGGGAAAATTTCAGGATGATCCCAAACTGTATTTTTTCCTTTGTTTATCTGCCATATATGCCAAGGTCTCTTTACATCCCAAAGTTCAATGGAAGGACCTGAGGCTTGGATTTAAAACATAAGCAATGTTTAGCTGATACTATCTTATTATTAGAACTAAAATATGAAACCTCCCGAATTAGAAGTCATGCTATACAGAAGTCAGGAAAAAGAGGTGAGGTTGTTTGATGAAAGGATCAGTGAAAAAGAGAACTCTCCCATCCAGCCAAACCCAAGCAGTTTAACAAGACTGCCTAGAGCTCCAGTTAAAACTGTCTTAGATTTAGTTTATTTTCCTTTTGTATGAATAAAAGGCAAAGCCAGGAGTGCTGCTAATAAAACTAATACTGCCTTTTTAATATATCTAATTTTTTTGTCTACTCTGAGCTGTTAATCACATTTAATACTTTGGTTAAAAAGCTATTATTTGAGGCAGAGGTTTAAAAGAAGAATATCAAAGATATGTGGGATGAGCCTCTGTGAAGACTATCAACTTACCCTTGTTGATAGATGTTTCTGAGTCGGTGTAGCTGTGCATATTGTATTTGTGCATTTTTACTATTATTGAATGAAATTCAATAAGACACATAATACTTTTTCTGAACTCTGGCTAAATCAAGGAAGTTTCTGAGGCAGACTAATTTATTATGTTCAATATGTGAAATAAATACGGAAAGCTACTATTTCCCATGCCTTTGTTTGAACAAACAGTTGTAATTCAGTGTCATCCTCATTGCTGTGAACTACTGCATTAAGTTAAGAAACATGTAGATGCTAAATAAACCTCATATCTGGGATCTTGGACATTTGTTCATATTTACGTACGTTTATGTGTTATTTTTTCACATGGAACTTCTGGTCACTGTTAAGACCTATTTCATTTTCAGTATCAAATTTGTATTTCCCTTTTCTGGGATTTTTCAGTACTGCATCGGAAAAGGGTCTTAATCTTTGGTATCTAGTAGCCTTAGTCCACATGGATTGCTTTTTTGCAATTGCTGATTAATTTTTTTCCAAAATGAAGCAGTAGCATTAGTCTGCCCTGTATTTGATAAACAGTTCCAACATGCACTCTAAAAACTCACTCCAGAAATATATTCTGAGCATTTTGCAATAACAACAGAAGCAGGATAAGGCTCACTAAGCTGAGAGAGTAGAAAAACCCCAAGGAAAGGAAAGGGAAAAAAAAAAAAGTAATACCTAAAACTTCTGAAGATTCAGAGCTAAGTCCTAATAATTTGTATTCTAGAAAGCACATAGCCTGTCTGCCAAAACCTTGTATGAACTCTCCTGTGACACTTTTTTAGAATGGCAGTTGTTATCACCAAGGACAAGCAAAACAGATTAAATCAGTTACTGTCCACCTGGGTGTTCATCTGAACAAGTCCAATCACAACTGACTTTTGAGTGGTTTCATTGTCAATTAAATATACATTATGAGGGCATTTTTTGTATCTCAAGATGGGAAAACTCCCACACACAGCCCAGCCAGAGAAATGTGTACTTTTTGGTACTTAAGAAGTACTTTGAGCTACTGAAGGACAACCATGCTTACAAATTCATCGTGGCCAGCTTGGTGAGTAGGGAGGCAATTCAGGGCTTAACTCTCTCTGAAAGCCAGCAGCTGTGTCCATCACTTCTCTTTGTGACCCAGAAGCACAGGAGGAAAACCTGTGAAAATAAACACTAGTGATTATGCAGATTTCAGTCACTGCTCTGACTTGACACTGACAGATGGCCAGTCCTCTTTTTCCATTTTCATGTAAATGGCCAAAGTGAGAGCTCATTTAATAAAAAAATCAATAACTTCAGCAAAAAGAAGTGTAGTTTTAATTGCCTTTTTGTGGCACATTGGGATAGCTCTGTTCTTTTTGTTTCTTCCCCGCCCCCCCCCCCCCCCCCCCCCCAAGTTGGTTGGGAGTGTTTCCCTGTTTGGTTATGAGAGCAATCACTATGTTCTCTGTATTCCAATGGGCACATAATAATAACATTATAGGTATAAATGTCAAAATGCTATTAGTGCTGAGAAATACTTTTTGGCAACAGGATCTTGTGTGGAATAACCTGATTTTTTAATAATATAATTAGCTTAATGTTATATATTCACAAAATGAATAGTTGCTGAAATTTCCCATGCATTTTCTTTTTTGAATGGAAATAGTTTTGCCTGTCAGATGCCACGTTATTAAAGAACATTAGTTAAATTAAAATTGCACCTAGGCTGAGAGTGTTCGTGACACTTAATGGACTTTTTGCAGTTTGCTTCCAAGTATTTGCCTACTAACAAGATTAAAGGCATGTTAAGACAAGTGTATTTGTGAAGGGAAACTACATGCTTAAAAAATAAAGCCACTTTCAGCTGCACATCTTTTGAGTCAAAAATTTATCACACAGAAAGGTAAGCAAGGCAAGTATCTCTTCTGCCATTGTTCCTGCAGTCTGGCAAGGCACTGAGCTGTGGCAAGGGAGAAGTAAGACTGGTGCCTGCCCTGGGCACTCTGAAGAAGTAGCTTAAATAGCAGGAAGGGAGGTCCGAGCCCCACTGACCAGCACTGTCCTGCAAGAGAGGCTGCATGTCCTTCATGGCAGGCTGGTGACAGGCAGTAGCTGTAAACATCTGGAAGTGGAAACGTGGAGCATCATTATCAGGAGAAACCGGCTTCCCTCTTTCCCACCCCATCTTCGTGCCACAATGTTTTCTTACAGTTCTTCTGCAATAACCTATGTTTACTGAGAGCTTTGTTACACATTTATGGTCTTGTGCAATTCACTAACTCCTCCAGACAGCAGAGTAACTTTCCGCAATACAAGCATATTATTTCAGAAAATTGTCAGGGTCTCGGGGGACTTCATCGGTATTTATAAAACATCTTTAGATGTTCCTGTGAGAGGTGTTTTATACTGTGATAGCTGTTTTGGAACAGGCCCTCCTCCCTCCCTCTATGCCATACCTAACACAAACATCTCTACAGTGATATGAGAAATTTCCATAGCACTGAGACAATTTTTTCCTCAAAGGGCCATGACACACCTGTCATAGGATTCTCCATGTTGGTATTCAAGTCTTGTTGTGGTGACATGGAAGAGCTACCCAGATCAATATAAAATCCTGAATTGGGCCCAAACCAAAATAGCCAGAATAAACTCCCTTTTGATGGATTGTAAGTGATACAACCTATTTTTCCTACTCTTTAATCTCATCTCAAACTGAGATTACTATTGTTTCTGGTACACTGCATCAGAAGAGAGAAGACACGAAGGGAGCAATTGCCACCTCACCCATCAGATGGTCCCAACATTCCTCACCTGCAAGTCGTTCTGCTGAACATCTGGCTGGTTTGGGGTGGTTTTTCTTTTAATCATTGTGCCAGCCTTTGCCTTGCCACCCATTCCTTGTTTCATACAAGCAGCAACCAGATTCATTATCTTCTGTTTGTTTTAGTTGTGTTCTTCTGGATGGGTCATTGAATCATCTTCCAAACTCCCTCTCATACAGAAACAACGTATAGGGCTATGGAGTACACGTAGCCAACAACTGTAGCTGGGTTTTAGGTTTTGCATCTTTCAAAGAGAAAGATTTGAGATTGCACTTTTCAGCTTCAACATGAAACTAAATCTAAAAGTGTCTTTTGAGGCTAAAATCAATGGGAGCAACACAGAGGCATGTAACAACAGCACAAATGACCCAAATCCAAATCAGAAACCCCACTCTGACCTTTCAGAGGTCAAAAGGTGGAAAGGCAGATTTTAGTTCTGCATCTTGGATCACAAAATTGTGTAACAATAATATTATGAAAAAAGATACTGCTCTTGCAACTGATTGTCAAAGCATTCTTTAATGGGGGTATTTCTCCAGTTTGTACTTCTTTCTACAAAATGTAAGTATCATTTTTATAGTTTTCTTTCTTTTTTTAATATGCAGATTTAAATATGCTACTAGGTGGGATAGTACTTCTTAAAGGTGTCAGAACTTTTAACTAATAACATTAGAAAGGAATCTTGCTTTTACTAAGGAACAGAGGGAAACAGTAATGTTTCCGGTTTTAATGACCAGAGGCCTAAACCTTATCTTGATAAAGTCTGCAGAGATTAATCCCATGTACAGAGGCTAATTAATATATTTTAAAAGTGACCAACCTTGATTTGTTTGGTTTTGTTTGTTTTTTAAAAAAAGAACTGTCTGCATGATTATGTCTCTCACCTGTACCTGTAGGACAGTATTTTCATAGTTTTCAGCATTCAGCAAAGTGCAACCATCTACAAACTTATAGTAAAGGGAAATAGATACTGCCTAGCTGCAAGAAATCTGAAAATCCTCCTGTTTGGGCTTAGATTAGGCTTTATATTGGTCCAAACAGGACAAGCTGTAGGAGAGATTAACTGCTGGAGATGCATAATTTAAATATGCATGTGCAGCATCATTGCCAAAGTAACTTAGGCAGTGCAGGTTGCCCCTGAATGACTATTCCAGTTCCAGGAAATAAAAGCAGCACTGTTATTAACAGGTACTGGGAATTAGTGCCAAAATGAAAGATCTTGAATGCTTAGGAAGTAATAATATTGTACTGTTGGAAAAAAACATGATTAAGGCTCAGCAATAATTTTACTTGAGTGGAAGATCCATATGTCTTCCAAAAAAAATTAAAAGGCTCATAAGTATTCATTTCAGTAAAAGATTCATAAGCATTCATTACTGTAAGAGTAAGACTGAGCCATAAATTCCAGAGGAAGTTTAGTTACTAGCCAGTAAGAATTTCTATTTTTTTTTGTTGTTGTTGTATACAGATTGAATTACAAAGCTGGTCCCACAACATTATTTTTAAACTTAGTTGGTCATGTTTTTATTCCTTAATTTCAGCTTGTTTTGATGATTTACTTTTTTTTGCTGAATTACACTTTAGAATATTTCTTTTGTTTTAACAAAAGTGATTTCTTGTCTTTGATGGTGTATCATACGTGTTCCTTGCAGCATTCATTCTGAGTGAAGTTCAGATCCAAGTTTTCGTATTTTTGTTTTTAGGAGAGGAAGGCACTTTTGGAGAAAGATCAATTTGCTAACATGAGAAATCCACACAATGTGTCATCTAGCACACTATCATCTCTAGTAGTCAGCTGTAGGAGATGCTAGAGACAGGGCAATCATACTGTGAACCTTCTTTTCACTAATTATCCTGAATTTCAGCAGTCACAATTTTGGAGGCTTTCTTTCATGCTTCCAAGCTGACAAAACACTTCTAATAGTCAGGAGGGAATATGTCCTGAAAGCTTGAAATGAGATAGATTTTTCCCTAGGGAATATTAGCTGTTTCTTAACATTCCTAACTTTTCAATACCTAGGAATAAAACAGTCCTGGAGATTAGTATTAAGCTAACCTCAATGTGTTACAATATCTAATGTCTTCAGAAAAAAAAAGCTTATTGGTTCTGTAGTTCTTTTACTAAAATTTATTTATTCTTTTCAATTTTACTGCAGTATTCTCAGGACTATGTCTGGACATGATATTTTCGTTTGATAAATTATGTTTCCTTTGTCTTGTTATATAAAGACCTACATATGACACGTGGTGACTTTTTCCTTCTATATGTAATTAATTTCTTCTATACAGATGTAAAATTTTAAGCTATTTTCCAAAATCAGGCAGAGCAAACAATGTCAGTGGTCTTTTTTGTTAACTCCCAGCTATCATTTTATGTGGTCCATAAAGCCTAAGGCAGGGAGATAAAAGCAGCCACTGAGGTCAACAGGTGATTATTAGTAGTATGCAAAGGTAAAATTGTGTATTTTGAAAGGGAGTGTCTTTATATACAGGCATCAAGAGGGTCTCCAGCTTGCTTTCAGAACAGGTTTTTACTTCTTTAAAGCAGATAAGTGCTCTTGAAAGAGCTACATTTTACAGAGCTGTTTCACCTTTCTTCAAAAGTGCTGTTGCAAAAGCAAGAAGGGTCATCAGGCATTTTGGATGGGTTTGAATGAAGGCTAAGTGGCTATCCACTTCTGCTTGCCCTCTGCACACCGTGGCATCTGAGTGCTTGGGGGGAAGAGCTGTCCCAATTTATATCTCTTCCTTGAAGCAGTTGTTGCATTTTTCCTATTCCTAACTTACTTGTGGGGACATACACAGATATGAGCCCAGTAAAGATAGGGCTCATTCCTGGACAGGACCATCCCCTTGCTCCTCTCAGGCTAAAGCCATCTTGATCATTATTTTTGAAAACAAAACCACTGATTGTTGCCTGTCCCTGCTGGTATCTGCAGCAGCTTGTGCTTTTATTAGAAAAGGACAAGGGAAGTGATCTTGGCATTGGTGGGGCCGCACCTTGAACCCTGTGTTCAGATTTGGGCCCCTCACTGCAAGAGGGACACTGAGGTGCTGGAGTGTGTCGAGAGACGGGCAATGGAGCTGGTAAAGGGTCTGGAGCACAAGTCTTATGAGGAGCATCTGAGGGAACTGGGGTCTGGAGCAAAGGAGGCTGAGGGGGGACATTATCGCTCTCTGCAACTACCTGACAGGGGCTGTAGGCAGGTGGGGGTCAGTCTCTTTTCCCAAGTAACAAGTGATAAGACAAGAGGAAACGGCTTCAGGTTGCACCAGGGAAAGTTTAGATTGGAACAATTTCTTCCCTGAGAGTGTTGTCAGGCATGGGAACAGGCTGCCCAGGGAAGTGGTTGAGTCACCATCCCTGGAGGTGTTTAAAAGATGCGTAGATGTGGTGCTTAGGGACATGGTTTAGTGGTGGACTTGGCAGTCCTGGGTTAATGGTGGGACTCAATGATCTTAAATGTCTTTTCCAACCTAAACAGTTCTATGAATCTGTGATTCTATATTGTCTTTATTTGTAGTTTTATTATGCACGACTGACTATTCTATGATTCTATGAAAGCTGGTATACAGTTTTTATACAAATATATGCTGACTGACTATTACAATAGATTTTAATTTATTGCAACACTAAAAGCAGTATAGCACAAGATTGCACTTCTAGTATGCCATTGAAATAAAAGCTGAAGTAGCACAAGATTGCACTTCTAGTATGCCATTGAAATAAAAGCTGAAGTACAAGAAAAATAACATATTTTAGTTATTAGACACGTATCACTTATAATCTAATTACACATTTAATAATTTTTAATGTGTTGGAATAGAAAGGAGGGTAATGAGAGGCTGGAATTAATTTTAAATTGAGTGGACCCTACGAGAGGAAATTTAGAGGGTGACTGTCAGACTTCTGGCTTTGCAGTTGGAGGGAAAGTTTGGTGGGAAATGACAGGATCAGCTGGGAAAAAGCATCTACTCATGTTCAGAAATGTGCTGCAGTGTAGACAGGAAAAAAAAAGGAACATCTAACTCAAAATCAGTAAATTAATTTTCCTCCAAGAAGTTATATATTAAGTAGTTTCTGGATACCTACCATTGTGTTCACAAAATGCAATACATGAGCTTAACTGAAAACCTGAATGGAAGAGTTTTTGAAGAGTATAAAACCATTACATTTCTAGGTAATAGTTGATTTTCAAATTGGTCCATAATGAAATATCTCTGTTCTGAGCAGAATTATGCCTTAAGTTCCCCTTTTATCTTCTAGTAGAGCAGTTTATTTTGGTGGATGAGTGACAGGATTACAAGGGTGATCATGTGCAGGCAGAGAATGTTGACGCTGTAAAGAAGCACCAGGATTAAGTGCAGATCCTTCCCATTTTAATAAAGGCTTTTTTTTTTTCTTTTTTTTTTTCACTTGCCACACCCTTCAGAGCAGTAAGCTATATAGCAGCACTCGTGAATATAAATTTTGCTTTCCTCATACTCCTTGGAAAGCTTCCTGGGGTTTAGTCCATATTTATATGCCCAGAACTCTGGACCCCAGTGCAGGCAATATGTCTTGTATTGGCCACATGTCATGTTAGGATTAGCTGAATCCGTGCGGGGGAGAAACAAGTGGTTTGTCTTTGTGCTGAAATGAAGTATAGGAAGGTCTGTCATTTGGCTACTTACTGCAAACAACCTGCAGCTGAAATATTAGTGGTGGAATAAAGTAGTGTTAACTGGAGTGGTAGGGGGCCCTGCTTTCTGTGAGCATGCTTTTTTCGGGTGAGATTGGGTTTTGGGATGAAAGAAGGGGGTAGCAACTCCACCATAGGTTAGTTTGAGCTGTTGTCAAATCACACCTTGAGTTAATTCATTCACCCTTCCATGGAAGTGCTTCTGGTTTTGTCTGGACTTGGCTTTCCTACCTTCTGCTTCTGTTGCAGAAGTACCTGTATAGACGTACCTATTCTCTTGAGTGTGGGCAAGCTGCACAGAGCCTGTCACACGGTGATATTGCCATCAAATATGTTAAAATGGAGTAAGGTGTAATTCCAAGTGTACCTTAAATGTATCTAAGATGGCACTGCTGCTAAAGGGGGTAGATTGACATGGCCACCCAACCTACTGACATCCCTCACATGGGCATGCAACCTGAGCCCATTTAAGCAAAAACCAGCATGGCCCAGTGAGGCCACCTCACCGATCCAGCTGAAAACACTGAGCAGAATGGGGAGGGACACTGGTTGCTGGTGGCTGTGTTGCCCTGAGGATACATCCGCACTGGGGCCTCTTGGCAGCTGATCCTAGTTAGGTGTGCTGCGAGGTGGCTGTGTCCTCACGATGTGGGCATATGGTTTGCCTTGAAGAGGCTGAGAAGCTGTAAATTCACATCAGCCTCATCAGCTCCCTTTTGCAGACAAGTCTTCAAGCTTATTACAGCACCTTTTTTGAGAGTGGAGAGAACAATGTGTGTTTCAGCGGTGCGTTGTACATCTGAAAAGACTTTTGAATCTGGATGAAAAGTAAATTTTAAGTCCACAAAAATCTTATTGATTATAAAACTGAGAATTCAGGGAAGGTGGGAATTAATGTGAGAATTGACTACTATTCCAATTAGAGTTACTACAACCTACAGATTTTTAATGGGTAGGAAGTACAGTCCTTGTTAATATTTATGTTATTTGTAAAGGGTAGTGCCATAATTCCCTTGGGTAGCTGACTTCATTAAGTGTACATGATCTCTAAATTGCCAAGCAGGTGAGGTGAATGCAAGCTGTAGCAATAAATTGCTTGCTTGGTGGGCTCATTTTAGTGCTCGCTCTTTCACATCTCAGGCTTTGTCAATGTCTTTTCCCGGGTGTTTAATATTTTAAAAAGTGGCTTTTGCAACAATATGTAAAGGGAGCCAACAATAATAATAATCTCAAAATGTTATCCTTTCCTTCTTGTGAGCCCATGGGTGTTTGCTGGATGTGGAGAAGCACAATTGAAGGCCCTTTGTTAGGGTAAGGCATAGAGCTGTATAGAATAATACCACCTGGGAATATGTCTTTTCCTTAAGGACTGATGCAAGCTGATGTTTTAACCTACTATGAACTTAATAATTGCATTAAATACAGTTGTATTCCTTTTCTCCCCCTTTAACTGTTGTTTTCTTTCCCAAGCCTGCATTTTTCATGTTTTGCCTGTTAATTTGATATTTGCATCACAGGTCTCAATTTTTTGGTCATAGATGAACACAGTACAAAGTAATAGATTTTTCCTGATTAATTTCATCTGACATATTTGACATACTTAACCTTGTTCACATGGATAGGATGGCAGTCTTGTGAGTTTTTGGTGTAATTAATCTTTTTTTTGCCAGATGAAAATCCAAAAAGGTAACTTATCTTGATTCATAAGTACAGTGAGTGCTGATGAACCATATAAAACCAAAATAAATTTGAAAAATACGACATGAAAAAAAAAGGAGGTGAAAAAGATTAAACCCTCCATAAAAACCCATTTCCTAAGGGTGTTTTTTCCCCTTTCAGTGTTTTTCATAGTATCAGACTGGGTAATCTTCACAATTTAGTATTCTGTGGGGTTGTCAAGATAGGAATTTATTGTGAAGTAAACTGTTGAAGAAACTTTTTGGCAGAGAAGAAAAACTGTTTAAAAAAAGAAAAAAAAATTCTATTTTATTTCCACTTCAGATAGAAATGTCAGGAAAGAGAATCAAAGTCTGGTTGGTTGGTTGGTTTTGACAGGATAGGCAAGATTGAGAAGGAGGGTTAATTGCTTTCAACATGGTGTTGCACGATGTTTTCACAATAGATTTTCAACAGAAAAAGCAGAAGATAAATGCTCTTTTATGGTATGTGTTTGGATGATGATGTGACTCCTAACCTGATATTTAAGACCAAAGGAAAAGGCCCCTGTTGAAAAGGTGTGCCAGATGCCTGGCTGGGGCTGAGCTTGAGCTTGTCGGTGTGGCAGGCAGGGTGAGCACCTGGTGAGGTGCAGACACAAAACTAAACCCCAAGTGCTCCATCCTTACTGGCAGGGAGTAGCTGACAGGTAGGCAGTCACCCACGGCTGTCCCTCAGCGGGGAGGGTCAGACAGCAGCTGCATCTGGGAGGGGCAGAAATCAAGGGATGGCTGCTATGATTGTGAAAGGGTGACATGGATCAGCCTTAGAGGTCTGAAGATGTTGGATGCAGGTCTAGGGTACTGAGGGTGGGCTGTTTGTGAAACAGTGACAAGGCCAGGAGAAATGTGGTTTTATCGTGTTTGTCCAATAACTGGGCTGTCACTGGTGAGTGGTTGCCTGTGCCTGGTGGTGCTTTTTGGCTGAAAAGATTGAATGGGTTTTAGTAAGTTGCTAAGGCATGACTGATGCACCTCCAGAGGATCTCTGAGCAGTAACTAATGGTGGTTTGCATAGTGTAGGTATTGCATCTCCAAAGGAAGATCCATCTGTGAAGAAGCCTTGAAAGTATGCAATATCACCTCTCAGTTTCTTTAGTAGGAAAATGGATGCCCTAAGAAAGAAATGCATTTTGGTTGCCAAGTAATATTTTCATATTTTGAAGCTGAGAAAAGTTTTTGTCTTTTATATGGGTTTATTGAATAATCATGCTTAAAATCTTACTTTTGAGTGAAGCATGAAATAAAGTCATTATAGTAGAGATTTTCTAGGGAAAAATGGACAGAATTTATATCCTGATATAAACTTTTTTGGCAGGCTGGGGGGATATTAATGTTTTAGTGAATTGAGTTTTAGGATGATACTATTGTTTTTATTTGCTATTAGGTTTAATTATTTCTGCAATGAACATGAATTTCATGAAGATGTATACGTTTCTTTTTCACCCATTCTTCAGTAACCTGGTATTTGAATAAGAAAATTCACATGATTTATTACATTCCAATAATCCTGAAGATGTGATTTAAATGTTCTGGAATAGATAAAACAAGCTTATTTTTTCTTTACTAAACCACAATAGTCCAGGTAGAATGATCAAAAAGCTGTTATATCTCTTGAGAAGAACCATAAACTCTTATCAAAGTTTCATTCACTAGTTGTTTCTTTTTTTGGTGTTTTTTTTTTTTTAACTTCTTTTTGGTGTTCATTTTTTGAGAAAAAAGCCCCACAGTAGTCACGTAAATTTAATTCCAGTGAAAGAATAATTGCTTCGGAGAGGAAAAAAAACCTATTGCAGTGGGAAACAGCTTCTGAAGGGCAGAGTTTCAGGTAGCAGGGCAGCTTAGTAATTCTATTTTGAATTACTGGGTACTTGAATAGGTATACAATTTCATAGTTTTTAACTGTGGTACTGAGGAGATGCTTCAGTCACAGCACTCTGAGAGAAGTTAAATTCACTGATGTCTTTTAAAATTTTTCAGGAAGAGGATTTTGATGCTTCCTTTCTCATTAATGACCTGTGCCTCTAGCTAGCATTATTGAAATTGTACATGTGAATAAATAGTGAAGCCAAAGAATGTATTTTGAATTGCTTTATTTTTATACGTATATTAAATCAATAACCAGGGTGAACACTGGCTTCTGCTTTATTGCTGAGTAAAATACTGTACACAACAACAATGCTTTTAGCACTTTTGACTTTGAGGTTTGAACTAATTGTGTTCTTCAACTCTTCAGATTCAGAGAAGGATTCAGGTATTTGTAGGCTGTTCAAACTACTTCAGTACAATTAAACCCTATGTTTGAAAGTAACTTTGTATTAAGCATGATGTTGGCTTATTTTGAAAATGCTTTGTTTTGTGTTAAAGACAAGGGGATTTGGATTTTTTTCAAGTAGGATGAGAGGACTCCACTTAGTAGTTATTGTACTGAGCGTTGGTGAAGGCTGAGATCTTGCTCAGATATATATGGCATGCTGCTGCAATGCTTGGGGTCCTGGTATTTGATTCTTCAGACAAAAAAAAGATTAACAAACCTGTAATGGGAACCACATAAATGGGTGGAAATTTGTGAGGTGCAAATAAGGTCAATTGTTGAAATATAGGTAGTTAGAGAAACAGCCCTAAGAAAGGGGTGATGGGAAGGGCACTGTGAGACTAAAAGTAAGCAAAGCATGGCGGGCAGCAGAAGGCACTCTCAGATTTACAGCATCGTGGAAAGCTGTGCCCATGTGAGAGGGGGGTAAAGACCTCCTTAGGATTCTATTTCGATACAGACTTTGAAATCCAGAAGGGACTTTTTGCCTTAGGTGTTGCCAGATTCCCAGAGCAACCAAACCACATGGGTACAATCAAATTCCGTGACAATGAAGCAGGTTACTTTTGGTCCTCACATTGCACCCCTGCCTTAGCGCTCAAGGATACAGAATTGCTGAGAGGCAGGACTGCATGTTCTTCGACCAGCACAATACCGCCTTCCCTTGTGCCCCAGACCAAAGTGATGTGGTGCTTGCAATCTGTGCTGGAACATCTCTTTTGCACTTCATGCAAAACAGCTGTAACCAAAATAATTATACGAAGAGCACTGTCCTTGGGGAACAGGAGCAGGGGTCAGACATGCTGTGTGACCCTTCTGTGTCTACCAAGTGCAAACAAAGAGGTTGTTGAAAATTCAGTCTGAGTGGGTTTTTTTTAGAAGTGTGCTTTGTGTCTTTTTCCACAAGATACTTAAGGATTCTGTCTGTTTTGACTAGGTTTTGGTTTAGGTGCTTTCTTCTTGCTGTTAGTCAATAAACCATTGAATCATTTAGCTCTAGTTTTCAACCTATCTAAGCCTACAATTATTCTAATAGCACCTTATATAAGGGTTGAGTTCACAACACAAGGTAGTAATAATAATGAAAGCCAATAATTGCTTGATGTAGTGGTGCCCAACAAAGTGCAAGTGCAGTTATTCTGATATTGTGTGTGCGTGTGCACACAGACCTGAGATTTCTTTTCTTACTTCTCTAAACATGCAAAGCAAGCAGTTCTTCGGGGTATTACCTGGTATTAGGGCTTGAATCAGGGCTGTTCTGCTCAAGGAGGTCTCTTGGAGTGCTTCAGCCACTGCTCTTCTAAGGTCTGCATGCCTCAGCAAGGCTGATTCAAGACTTGCCCTTACATTAATGTGATTGCACACCGCCTGAGTGAGTTTATACTGACTGCTGTGTCAGTACTGTAGTTGAATGGACTGGGTAGACATTATTTGCAAGGTAGAGCACTGTGGCTATTTCTTACCAAGCTACAGGCTTTTCTGGAATGAATAAATTTCACATCATAGAAACTCAGCTACAGACGCATACATGAGTCACCTCTAAGAAGGTTTCTCATTGTCTAGAAGAAAAAAGGTAATTGTATCTGAAGAAGGAACTCAGATGTGACTGATTCATCTGACCTGACATTCAGGCAGGAGTTTACAAAGCACATGGTTCATCAGAGAATTACTCATCTGTGAAAAAATATATACTCCATACTAGCCCCATTTCTTTGTAAATTCTCAGCCAAATAGTGATTTATTTTTGAAGTAATGTGTGCCATGCCTTGTATGTTTGGATTTATTTTTTTCTTTGATCACAACTGTTTTTCAAATGGTTTTGCTAAAATCAGTATTTGCCACATTTATTCTTGAACGTGCTGAGTGATCCTGTGATATCCTCAAATCTTTTAAGGGCTTTGACATTCATTATGTTCACAATACTGAGTATTTTGCAGCATTGAACTCTGATTACCCTTTCATTGTCATCTTTGATTTCTGCATCTGAGTCTGCCTGTTTGAGGAATCTCTCATTTCTGAATGATACTCTTTTCAGCTTGTGTACTGTTGTTTAGCAAAAGTTTGAAGAATGCATGTAAAGGATTTGTCTGTTTATTGTATTGGGTCCCTTTCCTAGCCTGTGGCAGAGTACACTGTTTCTTTGCATGAGCTCCCTTTGCCTGAGCAGCAACTGAGAAAAAAATCATCCTATACTGCCCTTTTGCCATACAGTTGCTTATTGATTGTACTGAAGATTGGCATATGTAAAATAACAAGCAACATTTGTTCTAACAGAGCAGTCAGATTCAATTTATGCTAGTTAAAATGATCTTTGCATTCAGACACAGTACAGGCATATAAGAAAATGAAGGGTTAACTTGAAACAGAATTATTTGAGTTACACAGTTCCCCGGTCCTTTGCTTCAAGTTTAGAGCTACATATAGAAAAAATAAGTATATTAAAGAATTAATTAATAAGCTGACACACTGAGTCTCACAAACAAACATAAAATAAAACCTCAGAGTCCTTAGGCTTTGAACAAAACTTCCCAGCTGCCAATACTTTCCCAGATGAGCCTTGTTGTATGTGAAGGATTGTATTATGTCATTTGCAAATAGGAAAAAGTCTCATTATTTAAGGCATTTAGATCTTAGTTACCAAATCGGCCTAGTGGAGGCTAAAACCACTCTTCCTTCTTTCTGCAAAGAGTTTCTGGCTTGAAACAGGTATATCATCCTGCTTTTCTGTGCTGCTGTGTGCTTAGAGAGACAATCTGCCAGTTTCATTGAACTTTTTCATTCTGGGACAAGCAACAAAACAGGTAGGCTTAACTTCAGTAACAATTATACCAAAGGGAGATTATTCATATGGACCATTTTGAAAGATTTATATAAATTAAAGAGTGAAGGAGAGCTCACTTTGATGAAGTAATGATGCTTCTATGGATTCAAGTACAGATCTATGTAAAATTTTTGTTTTATTGTGAAAAACATCTAACAACCCATGAAGGTATATGTAGGGTGAAAACCAGAGGTGAATATTGCAAGACTGAGGTATACGCAAAAGATGCTGAATTGTGATGCTGAAATTAAAAAAAAAAAAAAAAAAAAAAAAAGAATCATAGAAATGTAGAAGAATTTACCTGATTTGCTTAGAAATCCTCTTGGGGGAAAAAAATTACCATTATAAGATATGCTGTTAGAAGGCCAACAAGATGGGGTGCAAGCAATCCAGGAGGCTTGGAACCATGTATCACTACATCACATGGATGCTAGGTTGGCTGGCCAAGTGTGATAGTGTCCTGGATGTGCTGCGCAAAACAAGAAATCATTATGTTCAGCTAGGTGTGATAATTAGTTTGTGACAGCCTTAACTGTAGGGACCATGAAATACTGCAGTTCAAAATCGGATGGCAGTGAGGAAGGCAGGTAGCAGAGCACAGAGCCTGGGCCTCAGGAGAGCAGACGTTGGCTTCTGCAGAGAACTGGTAGGTGGGATCCCAAGGGAGGCAGCTTTGAAGGGCAAAGGAGCTCAATAGAGCTGGAAGGTCTTTAAGGATCAGCTTGGCTAAAAACATGAATGAGCTCTAGCACACAAAGGGTGTACACAGGACATGGAAGCAGGAATACAGAAACACTGCCCAGACTTGTACAGAGGGTGCTGGGAAAGCCAAAGCTTAACCGGAGTTGAAAGTGGTAAGGGGTATCCAGGGAAAGAAAAGTTTCTAGTTGCTACAGTAATAGTAAAAGGCTAAACAAGGAAAATATGAGCCCATTGGTGAATGCGGTGGGTGATTTAGTAGCAGGATGCACAGATAAAGCTGGTAGGTTCAATGTCTTATTTCCCGCAGCCTTCACCAGAAAAGGCTCCCAGGCTTCTGTGCTTAGTGAAAGGTTTGGAGTAGAATGACCAGCAGTGGATGAGAACTGAGCCAGGGATTAGTTTTGAGAACGCAACCTGTACAAGTCCATGGGATCATACTGGCTGCGTCCAAACTGCCCAGAGAGCTGACTGATGTACTTGAAAGACCACTCTTTTTTGGAAAAGACCACTTTTTTGGAAAGTGGATGAGGTCAGGGTAGGTCCCCAATGAGTAGGGGAAGGCAAATGTTGCACCTATCTCCATAAAAGGCAAAAAAGACGATCCAGAGAACTACAGAGGTTTAGCCTCAACCTAACTCCTGGGGGTATTGTAGAAGAGGTCCTCTTGGAGCACATTTCTGGGCTCATGTACAGAGATTAGGAACAGCTAGCATTGATTTATGAAGGATAAAACCTGACTTCCTCTTTTGACAAAATTACTGGATTGGTAAGGGGAGAGCAGTGAATGTCATTTACTTTGACTTTAGCAAAGTTTTCAACACCATCGGCCACAGCATTATTCTGTCCATGTTAGGACATTCCAGACTAGATCAATGGGCTACCAGATGGGTGAAAAAGCAGTCGGATGGTCAGGATAAAGTTCAGTGATTGTGCTCTACCTGAAGTGCAGTGCTGCAGGGGTCTGTCCTGGGTCCTATCCTGTTTAATGTCTTTATCAATGACTTGGAGGAGGAGATGGGAGGCACCATCAACAAACTGAGGCCCTCAATGTGCTCGAGGGTGGGGCTGCCATCCAGAAAGGCCTAGACAACCAAGAGGAGTCATGGGCAAATGTGAAGGCCTGCAGCTGGAATGGACCATCCCTCTGGCACAGGCTGGGGATGCTCTTCAGTTCTGGAGAAAGGAGCTGGAGGTCTTGGCAGACAGCGAGGTGGACAGAGCTAGCAGTGAGACCTGGTAGCAGAGACAGCCAACAGTATCCGCGGCTGCATCAGTGGGAGCACAGCCAGGAGACTGGGACAGTGATTGTCCCCCTGTGCTCCACACAGTACCTGGAGCCCTGCTTATGTCTCCTACCCCCTCCAGTACAAGAAAGCTATTAATAAATTCAGGCTCAGCAGAGAGCCACCAAATTGGTCAGTGCTGAGGCAGGATGAGAAAGAGGGACTTGTTCAGCCTGGGACAGAGGTGGCTTCAGAGGACCTAACAGCAGGCACATGGTGCCTTCAGGGAGGAGACAGAGAAGTCTGAGCCAGCCTCTGAGGTGTACCACAAGTGAACAAGAGGCAGTGGCCACAGTCTGAGAAATGGGAGGTTACGACCTTTTATAATGCAAAACTTTCTCACCTCAGGAGGACGCTTTGGCAGTGGGACAAGGTTGTCCACAGAGGTTGTACAGGCTTTGTCTTTGGAGGGTTTCAGGATGCAACAGGGTCAAGCCCTGTGCAACCTGGTCTTGGAGCTGACCCTCCTGTGAGCAGGAGGTCAGACTGTATACCTTCTGAGGTCCCTTCCAGCCTGAGTGATTCTGTGATTAAATAGAAATATAACTATATTTAGTTTTCACAGAAATATAACTATATTTAGTTTTCACAGAATGTCAGGTAATACATTGATTTTTGTGCGTTCAGACAAGATTTTTAAATTGGGAAGTGAGGGATTGCGGTATCTTAATCTGTAAATGTGTTTGCTGCGGAGTTTGAACACCAGTATTAATAAGTACTGGGTATGCAGAGGCAGAATAGATGAAGTGAGGGAGATTTATCTTCCGAATTGGTGGTGTCTTCACTTGGTTTCAGTCAAAAGAAAATATTTTACATAAGAGCTGAGTCCATACCCTTCAATTTCTTGGAGATAAACTGATTCCAGTAGGTTTATTTACTGGATGTATTCCATAGAGTAGAGTGTTTAATGTTTCTTTGACTGATTGTTCTGACAGAAATTTCTTATGTACTCATATAAAAATAAAAGGGGAGGGAGGGAGTGAGCTTGAATTAGCAGCCTTCCAAACAGCAAAATTGTAAGTCCACTACTGGGTTGCTTTTTCTTCCCTTAAGCCTGATGTTATTTTCTTCTGATTGGATTTGTGTCTTCTGAAGAGTGAAGAAAAAAAATTGCAACTGTGTTTTGCAAATATGAGAATCTGTGAAATAGAATAAATTACCAACTATTGGCTTGATTCTGAAACTTGAATTCAAGCACATGGTTGGTTAGTCATACAAATACTCCTCAAGTAAGTCAGCATCCTATACCAGGTGCCTGGTTTTTATAGCTGGCTATGATGTGATGAACAATTTAAGATATTTCAAGTCGATGTGAATATTAGTCATAATTATACCTAGTCTGGCTGTATGGTTCCTTTCCGGTTAGCGTTTTCAATCTACATTTATTTAAATGCTTTGAAAGCACAACCTGTTCTTTGTGTAGGAGAGGTATATGTTACCAAAATACAGGGCATTTTTATGGAGAATATAATGTATCATGTTAAATATTCCTCTTCTCCCTACTCTCCATTAAAATAGATAAAATCTAAAAACACCAAGGGCCTAATCTGGTGTATTTGTTACTGCCTTAGATCTGCCCACAGCTCTCCCTTGAGGCGTGCAGAAAGATTTGATAAGCAAACCTTGCCAGATGGCTAATGCTTGAAGGGAATGTTTTGCTGCAAACATTGCAAAGAACAGAAATATTAAAGTATAGCAGCATTCTACAGGCATAGGACTGCAACTGTACTTCACAGTAGATGCTCACATATCTCGTCTTCTGGAGTGGGGGCAGAAGGCTGAATCGACTTTTCCAATACCCTTGGCACAGCTGGCATTAGCATACATATTTTGTGGTGCTGACTGAATTTAAAAAATGAACAAAAATCAGGTAGGTGTGCACTATAGGAAATTAAGGTACTTCCAGCCTGCAGGTTCCTCACTGTATTATAGATATAAGAGGCTCTGGACAGGGAGGAAGAAGGCATAAAAAGGGAAGGAAAATTTGGCAAAGCTGTTAGTCTTGAGTTGACACCGTGCTGCACACACTGTGAGGGAGGACAGGAGCTTGCTCAAGGTAAATGCCAGCTGGTGGCAGTTGAGACAGCAGTCTGCTGTACCTCCTCTGTACTCATCCATGCCCTTGCTTACACCTAGTAAGCAAAAATGTATCAGAGTAATGAAGGCAGCTGCTCCAGCCAAGTAAGAGGCTTTTGAGTAGAAGAAATGGTCTTTGATGCCTTGCTTGTTGTGGATTTATCATCAAAACAAACTTTTTGCAGTAACAAGGCTGCCTCTAGCAAGGAGTATGATATCCTGTGAAACAGTTGTGCTTAGAAAAGCACTTTAAACCCTCCTAAACAGATGAATGAGCAGAAAATAGATTCAGGTCAGAACTGTGTATTTGTAGCTTGGTTTTTTAAATTTGTTTCAGGATAAATAAACTGAAAATTATGGTGTTACATGTATAATATGTATATATTATTTGTTTCCTATATCCTGTATTATCAGTTCTTTTAGATTTTAGACATTTTTGAAGAAATGAGCCCGATTTCAAAATGTAAGAATCAAGTCCTTAGCTGTAACTCCAGAATATGATCCATCGAGTCTAGAAGTGTATGCAACTGGTGTATAGCTCTATGCTTTACATCTTTGAGGCCCAGCAGCACACTCAGCACAGATTTTGACAAGGTGGAGGGATTGTAAGGATTCCTACAAAAATATCCAAGTCTATGGTTCTTGGGGGAGCTCTGCCCAACCTGTAGTATAATACTGTGGTCTAAGGTGGTGTTGGCATCCCTGCCAAATTTGCAAACTTCACCTTCACTTGATTTTTTCTCCTCTTCTTTCCAACTATCTTCTGTCATAGTTCCTTAGTCTACTGCAAAACTACTATATATAACATCATACAAATGCTTAGAGAGCTGAATTGTTTGACTGACCTTGAGCCGTTGGAAATTAAGTAAAACACCAAGGCAAAGCAATAACTCTAGATGCTTGTTTTACTGGAAAGCATCTCATGATTGCTTCCTGAAACACTTAATCATTAAATTCTTTGATTCCCAGACTTTATGTAAGTAGCAGATCACAGGTCTGCTGGGAAAAGAAACCTCAGCAAATGCAGAGGAGTCTTACTGTCATAACCTTTGGAACATCTCTTCCTTTGATGTTCATCAGGATGAGCTGCTTGAAAAGTCCAAAATTTGCTTTCTTCATGCTATGAAACTGATTAGCTTAGTCACTTACAGGATACAAGTGTTGTCCGTCACCTTTGGACAGCAGCACATTTAGATCTGTAATTGGATGTTGTCAGAAGATACTGTGTCGCAAAGGAGTTTTACTTGTTGGTTCTAAATCACACTTGAAAGGTGTGAGTATTCAGTGCTAATTTGACAGGTGAGTGCTGTTAAGTTACAAAATAATGTGCCTAAAGTTACTGCAATATTTAAGTGTTTATAAAATCAGATTCAAAATATATTCACTTAAATGCTAAAACAAATTTTCTACTATACTTGCAAAAGCTATGAATGCCTTTGTTCATGTGAAAACCCAATTTTTAAAAATATGAAGTAAAATCTAAAATTAGTAGTCAGTGAGGACCACGTGTGCCATGATTGAAATTGTAGCAGTTATTCCTGTAGTCTTTCCTTAAGGAATAAAAAAGGATAAAAATATCAGCTTAAGAACATTACTCTTCACTCTTTGACTTTTGAAGGCAAGGGAAAATATACTGTAAGATTCCCTACAGTGCTACCAATTAATGCCTGGTAAAGCACTGCATAGGGGAAATTATTTGCAGGATGAGGGGGCCAAATACTTGTACAGATCATATTGATAAATAATGTACCTCAGCAGCTTCCTGTGGCGTTTAATCTTAACTGTTTCAAAATGTTTTCCATAACTCTATGAATAAAGCACTCATTATACACAGTAAAGTGTATTTCATTATTTTCTTCCCTGCATTTGTTATGATTCATCGTGTAGCACACCTCACCTTTAGAAGAGAAGAAATGGAAAGCTAGCAATGCATTCCAATCACTCTTCCTTCAGAGGTGGAAAGATCTGTTGAAGCTGAACCAGTTTAAACAACCCTGTAAATCTCTTCTGGAGTCAAGGCTGGACTGGACTGATGAGGTTTCTGTACCTCCATACAGAAGGTGCTTCTGTATTTCAAAGGGAACCTTAGCTGAGACCACAAGGAGGCACCCAGGACCCCACAGGCACCCGCTATGATCTTGAACACTCACTGGCATCATAAGCGTTTCAGGTGTAATGTCTCTACAGAAGGCAGTCAGGCCCTTGCAAAAGATTACATAGAGGAAACAGAGCAAACCATGTTTCAAATTATTTTTTTCTTGAAGCAGTTAGGATGGCTTGTATCATGTAAATGGTGCTGCTTTTATTTTATTTTTTTTTCCTATGAAACCAAATGGAGATTTTTTGTGTGTTTTGTTTTGCTTTGTTTTGCCATTGGAAGATCCTATTTTGAGTGGTTTACAAATCTGCCAAATTTAGGAGTGAAGCTACTAGATGAGTGTTTACCTGAGAATATCTTTGGTTTACTTAGTGATTTTTGTTTTGTTTGTGGTTTTTGGTTGGTTGAGTTGTTTTTAGTTTGGTTTTATTTTATTTTTTTTTTAATCTCAAAGGAAGTACGTTGAAGGTAAACAGAAGTCATGCAGTTCTGAGGAATTTCAATTTTTATGTACTCTGGCAGGTCTTTGATGATCTACAGCTGAATATGACTCATATTAGATCTGAAATGGTGTCACAGTTTAACCTGGCAGGTAGCTAAACACCACCCAGCTGCTAGCTTACTCCCCTCCCTGCACAGTGGGATGGGGGAGAGAAAGGGGGGGTGGGGGGGTGGGAATTATCACTGCACTTTGCCCAGTTATGTCAAAATTCAGTCTTCATTAATCTGGGCAATTTTTACTGTAATACCCTTTATATGGCATATAGTAATCATAGTAGTGATGACATACAGTATTATATAGCAGTTAACATCATACGATTCAAATCATTGGCTAGTCTCACCCCGAATCAAATCTTGGGGTGCACATCAGACCGCCCCATCCTCCTGCACTACCCACCAGGTGCACCCAGGTCCTTGAGCAAAAGCAGTCACGTGAATGGATTTGCCTTTGCCTGAGGCAGGAATAACCCAGCCTGTCTCCCCCAGCGTGTTCTTTATGTGCACTACAGGGACTTTATCCCCTTCTACAGTAGTAAAAGTTTTGATTGGGCAGGGCCAGCTCCACTGGCAGATCCCCTGGTATTGACTGACCAGGCGGTTTTGCTGAATGTGTATCCCAGTGTTTGAAAGTCCCACCACCCGTCGCTCTCAGAGCAGTCTTTCACAGTCCGTTGTGCCGTTTGATTTTCCCGGAGGCCGGTGCACGACAGGGGATGTGATACACCCACCCAGTGTCACGCTGTTGGGCCTGGGTGTCTATGAGGGTGTTTTGGAAATGAGTCCTGTTGTCTGACTCAGCTCCTTCTGGGGTGCCATGTCCCTGTAAGACTTGTTTTTCAAGGGCCAGGGTAGTGTTTCAGGTGGTGGCATGAGGCACAGGGTCTGTTTGCAGCCACCACATGGTTGTTTCCATCATGTTAAGCACATGGCGCTTGCCTTGGTGCGTCTGTGCGAGTGGGGTACAACCAGGCTGCCAGGCCTCCCCGTGATCATACCTCAGCCATCAACCTCCATACCAGAGAGCCTTTAACTGCTTGACTTGATTGATTATGGCACATGTTTTGCATTCACAAATAACCTGTGGAATAGTGTCCATGGTTAAGTCCACCCTTCAACCATAAGCCCATCTATATGTTGCATTTCTCTCTTGATGGCCTGAAGTGTTATGGGCCCACTGAGCTACAAATAATTTGCGCTTATTTTTTTGTCACCAGTTCAGATTGTCACCAGTCCAGATCCACCTGAGTAATTTCAGTCTTGGCAGCCTGATCCACCTCCTGGTTGTTTTGATGTTCTTCAGTGGCCTGACTCGGGTACATCAGCATCTACATGATGTACTTTTACAACCAGGTTCTCTACCTGAGCAGCAGGATCTTGCCACAATGTGGCAGCCCAGATGGGTTTGCCTCAGTGCTGCGGGTTGTTCTGCTTCCATTGCCCCACAGGGCATTTGCTACCATCCACAAGTCAGCACAGAGACAGAGAACTGGCCACATTTCTCGTCCAGCAATATCTGAGCCCAGCTGGATAGCTTTCACCTCTGCAAACTAACTTGATTCACCTTGTCTTTCAGCACTTTCTGCCACTTGTATAGGACTCAACACAGAAGCTTTCCACGTTTCCCACAATATGACAAGGCCCATCAGAGAACAGGGCATGTTGCTTCTCGTTTTCTGGTAGTTCATTATACAGTGGGGTCTCTTCAGCACATATGACCTCCTCCTCTGGTGCTATTCCAAAATCTTTGCCTTCTGGCCCGTCCATTATCACTTCAAAGATTCCTGGGTGACTGGGGTTTCCTATTCAAGCCTGTTGTGTGATCAGTGTGACCCAGTTACTCCATGTACCATCAGCTGCATGATGTGTAGAGGGGACTGTCCCAGCTCTTTGAACATCCAGCCCAGCACCAGCTGTCGGGGTGCCAGGAGGAGCTGGGCTTCAGTACCAACCACATGCGAAAGCAGCTCAACCCCCTTCTTATGCTGACAGTATCTTTTTTCCTGTTGGAGTATAGCAGCCCTCTGTATAGGTGTATAGGTCCTCTGTATCCCTGACTTCAAAACCTTAAGGGTCAGCCCCAAGTCTCCCCTGGTGCTTTCTGCCAGAGGCTCCAGGTAGGGCCATTCTACCCAGCTGTGGTGTAGAGCACAGTTTTAACACCTTGTCCTACCCGGACTGGCCCAAGGACTACTGCATAAACTATCTCTTGTTTAATTTGTTCAAAGGCTTGTTATTGTTCAGGGCCCCATTTGAAACTGTTCCTATTCTGCGTCACTTGATAAAAAGGGCTTACAATCAGACTGTAATTTGGAATATGCATTCTTCAAAAACCCACAGTGCCTAAGAAAGCTTGTGTTTCCTTTTTGCTAGCTTGTGGAGATATAGCTGTTATTTTGTTGATCACATCCATTGGGATCTGATGACATCCATTTTCCCATTTTATTCCTAAAAACTGGATCTCCTGTGCAGGTCCCTTGACCTCACTTTGTTTTATGGCCAAACTGGCTTTCAGAAGGATTCAGACCGTTTTCTTCCATTTCTCAAAAAAAGCTTCTGCTGTGTTGCCCCACATTGCACCCCTTTTCCAATCACTTTGCTAATGCCCCCATCCCTAGAAAAGAATCCCAGCTGTTTGGCTTCCTTACTTGCTAATTCCAGGCTACTGGCCCTGTTATGCCAGCATTGGAACAGCCAAGCAGCAATGTGCTTGCCTGGACAACAGCTGAAATGTTTTTGTATATCTCGCAGCTCACTCGGGGATAGGGATCAAGTGGTTACAGCCTCATTTATGAGTTCTTCCTCTTCCTCCTCCCCCCAAGCAGCGGCTGCCTGTCTTCCTCCTGCTGCTCTCGTGATGGCCCTACTTTGGAGAAGCACAGCTGTTTTTTTTTTCTTCATAATTTTGCTAATAGTAAGCAGCCGCTCTCATGTATGGAAATGAAAATGCAATTAATGACTGATACATTTTGCCTGTACAGAAAAGGTTGAATTAAGATTTTATAGATGTTTCCTTTTTGAATACTCTGACTTTCAAACACTTGTTATTTGCAATTTTAGCACATTCTGATATAATGATTTGCAGTGTTAATTTTATGTAAGCGATTTGGGCTGATCATTTGTTTATCCCTGTAGGTTGGTCACAAATGTATAGTGCAGACTGGAGGTGCATAAAACCAGATCTCCCTTTAAACACAGCTTTGTTTTGTTTCCTTCTTGAACTTTAAGCAAAATAACATGAAAGCTTGGAGAAAACCCGACCTTTTTCTGCTGTTTTTTCCTTCTCCTCTGTATCTTCTGGAAAGGAAAGAAGGTTTGTATTAACTTTTGCCATTTTCTGCTGAATTTTAAAGTTGGTTTAGAAGCCTGATTCTCCAATGCCACTTGAGTATGGAGCTCCAAAACAAGCAGGATATGGCACTTTGGGAAGGGCATGCCGGTTGCAATAGCTGGCTTTGCTGGTTACAAAGTGCCTGTCAGCACAGGCACCTTAATTAGAATTCCTCTTCAGTTGCTTGCTGCATATACTAAAGGATGGGATTTTTTAAAAAGTGTGTAAATATTTTGTAAAGGGCCTAAGGAGCACTGAACAAAAGATGTTTATCCAGCAAACTTAGAAGTGAAATATCGATCTGGGAACAAGTGTTAGTCAAAGGTATCTCAAAGAAAAAGCTGCAGTGAGATTCAACCCCCACCCTGACAAAACAGTGGATGTATGAGCTTTGCTAAACTGAACTGCCTTTATAGCAGAGAAGCAGTAGAGAAGTGTCTTCTCTGAATTTACTGTAATGGTGGGAAGGCTTATATAGTCATACATGTTATTTCACTGCCCTGGTATTTTCACGTGCTAGAAGGGGTAATTCTGAAATCCATATAATGTTTGTTTGGTGTTACTAATATCGGTGTAATACTTTTTACATAGAGGAAAAAGCAGAGTTACATTGTGTTTCTATATATAAACCTAGGGAATTAAAGATGCTTAATGTGTCTCACTGTGGGTGATGAATTCAGAGATCATTTGCAGTTTTGAGTAACTGGGAGTGCATCTATATCGGCATTTTAGTGGATGCCAGGTCCCTAGCACCACCTGCTTTGCTCTACAGATCTGTTCCTATTGCAGTAGTCTACATGCTAATGTAGGCACCGATGGGTACTGTGGGCTGCTTTGCTCATGTTAGCAAACCTTTATCTGGGCAGGATGGATGAGAGAGAGGAGAACAGGTAAAGACAAGCATTAGGAACATTAAAAAGAAACTGAGTCTTCCATTTCTGCAGCATTTTTAAATTTCTGTTTTGCTTTTTAAAATTCCTTTTTCTAAAAAGTGTGTGGATTTATTTTTTTTGTTCTGTTTGGGGGGGGTGTTTGTTTTGTTTAGTTTTGTTTTTTTAATGGGGAAAAGTCCTACTTGACTGCCTTTTACTTTATTTAGAACTAATGACCATTCTCTTAGGTACTAGGGAAGGGATGGAGGAAAAGATGTTAGCTGAGGTGGACTTCTGCTTTAAAGATTTTTTTAAAAGACAAAATGTACTAGAAAAAAGTGGCAAAAATAGAAAAAGCCATTCTTGTCTCAGGTGCTGGAAAGACGTAGGCAGAACACATGGTCTCCTCAGCTGCTCTGCGACGTGGCAAACCTGTAGCAGGATTGGGCTGTTGAGGATATTATTGAGTTACCTCACTTGTCACAAGTTCACAGAAATGTTGTCTTGTGAAGAAGATGGCCTTGCATGTCAAGGCAAGACCCTCAGAGGGCAGAGAAATAGAAAACAGTATGAAACAGACATCTCCCAGGACGTGCTAAAGGTTTAGCCAGAGGTGATGGGCACAGTAGTAAAACCTGCATCCACTTCTCTGCCTGATCTTGTTGGGACATTAAGAAAGTAGGAGGTTACTCACTGTCCTAATGGGTATGTGACTCTGGGGAATTATTAGAGGGATGGTGGTGAAGGTTGTTCATCCTCTGTGTCCACTTACTTCCACAGTTTTGCTTCTCACCTGAAGTCTTCTCCCACCCCTCCTCTTATCCCCAAACCAGAGGTAAATTAGTCTAAAATAAGATACAATTTATTTCTTATTCTTTTGGATCCTTTATTGCTGTCCTTTTGTTCACCTGTCACAATTTCTATTCCTTCTGTCAAAGGTATTAAATGTTTTTTTTTTCAGATTAGATCTGCCATCCTGCTCCTCTTTTGTGTCTTAATCCAGTAACATAAAGATGTTGGGATGCATTATGAATCTTCACCATTTTCAAGAGGGCAATCTGAATAATACATACCCTTATATAATGTGGTGATACTTACATTGTCTAGGTGTATCATAAAGTTCTAGTGGTCAGTCCTCTGAAATCGTGTTTTTAACTTCAGGGATGTGACTATCTCAGATGGGATAGCCATACCACCTGGTTATAGACATCTAACATAGGAATCCAGGCTGGCCTTCTGGTCAAGAGACATGTACCCTGAATGTGGAGGATTTCTGCATTATCTTTAATTCCATAAAAAGCCTAAGAAAATGATCTTCCAAAATGACATATTCATAAGGAGGTACTTAAAACCTTAAAGCTTGTTGATATGAACATCACTTTCTAAGCTCTGGTCTGTGAACAGCTCTTGTGCCTGCCTCTCTCCTCAGGGTAAGTTCATCAACTTATTGACGTGGTATTATAAAAAAGAATGGGCTCTGGAAAGAACATCCTGGGCAATAAAGTCTGTTTTTAAAAAACATGTATATAAATTAAAAATAACAAAAAACTGTTAAAAGAAGCTGTTAACGTGAATGTATTTCATCATCAGTGGAAAAGCTTGAATCAGCTCCAGGACTTTGGAACTACAATAGTAATTTCTATAGGAGTACAACACCTATTTCTCTTTTAAAATATGGGCCGATCTGAACCCCAGGCTGTCAGCTGCTTCACGAGAGTTTGGGGGGAAGGGGGGGGGGGGGGGTGGAGGGGAGAAGAAGAAGACAGACCAACCACTTTCCAAACCATTTATCCATCAATAACCCAAGTCATTTGCAGGAATGGGGTTAAAGCATACGTCAGTATGGGTGAAATCAGCGAAAACTGCAACTGCTTCTGGGTGGTGCTTTCTGGGTTAGAAGCTTAACTGAGAGCCATATTCCTCATATGGAGGAAAGGAGAGTAGTGGGGGCATTTCATAGGTAAGGGAAGACAGTACAGGAGGGAAAGAGACTTTGCAGCAGGTACTGTGGTAACTCTTGTTAGTTTATGACTTCCCACTGCTAGGGATTGGGCAGCAGGGCATCCCTGATGCAGAGCAGCCCTGCTGCCCAGTGGTACGCAGCTGGTGCCCGAGTTGTGCAAACACCACCGGCGGTCGCCCACATTTACTGGGGTGGGAGAATTGCTTGCATGACTGAAATCAGGAGCTGATCTGTGGGCTGCTTCCTCTGTTTGGAGACTGGCTGGGAGGAGAGGAGATGCTACAGAGATTTGATTCATTCCTGATAACGAGTGGGTGGAAACTCAGTCAGGCAAAAAAGCCGTGATTCAATGAACCTCCTGAACAAAGAGAGGACAGGAAGAAAGCAACCAGCAAGGGCACTTGGAGAATGAGTTAGTGTGTACCATTTAAAAAACTATACCAGTGTGTCCACTTGAAATAACTTTTTTTGAGACAGTTACAGTTCTTGATACCAAAACAACCAAATGTTGTAATAAAAATGTGTTCCTTGGTGCATTAAGACATTTCTTTCTGTGTTTTCCTTTATTTGCTAGATATTGGATTAATTCAAACATCACAAGAAAAACAACTGAAAAAAATCACCTTATTAAAAAAAATATTAAAGTATTTTTCAAAATATAATCTGAATGATATTTTTTCCAGTGCAGTCAAATCACCATTTGGAAACCTAAAGGACTAGGGGAAGAGGAAAGAGATAGATTAGATAATGTGCTGCCAGCTTCGTAGGTCCTGGGTGGGATGAATTAGGTGGAGAAACGAAACCCAGAACTGAAGGTCTTTTCAGCATCTTAAAAAAAAAAAAAAAAGAAAAAAAAAAGAAAAAAAAACCGGGAAATTTTCCACTAATAATAAAAATGTAAACATTTGCACTTGTTTTCTTGTGGTTTTCCCACCCTACTACCTTTTATCTTCAGCTTTTCTTTTAAAGCCCTGAGTCTTTCTCAATTTCATGAGCAGAGATGACAGACTATGCAGAGTTTTATGGCTATTTCAGGGTTTTGGCATGGGCAGAAGATCTGTGCTTATGAATTTCAGTGCAGCATCAAACTGTCAGAGGGTGTCCTCTCTAGGGCAGAGATTATAAGCCCTTCATTTGTGCTTTGCCGAACCTATTCTAGATATTATCCCTGGACAGCCAAGGGGTCTATTCTGCAGCGGCAAGGCTCCAGCTGACAGCGAGCTGACACTGCGGCATGGCTGCATGATTACTCTCACGGTGCTGGCAGAGCCCAAGGAGCCCTGATAAGAGTTGAGCCTGGACTTCATTTCCTGGGCTTGGGAGTACAATGTGGGTCAAAAGAGATTTGTCTGGCATTTTCACTGGCTGTGTTTCTAGCCCTAACCTAATAGCACAATATGTATTCTGTTTCAATAATGTGAATTCATTTGTGGTTAACCAGGTTTTCATTTCAAGATGACAAATGTATTTTGGGACAGTAATTTAGCAGGTGGTTGTATAGAATCCATATATGAGAATTAAAATAAATATTAGCATGTCCATGCATAATATTACTTTATATTTGCTGAAATTTAGTAGGCATATCTTAAAGAACTAAATACGTACAAATTATTTATTCATTTGCTCATTTCTAGACAAAGGTGTCCTAAGATTTCTTCCAAGCTCTCTGAAAACAGTAATGATAGAAAGTACACATCACGAAAGAAAATTGAGAGGGCAGATGAAACATTAAAATGTTATTTTGTAGGCAGTATCCCACTATTAACGGGTATAGCTGTTAAGGAAGAAAATTCCCACATATACTTCAATGTGTAAATAAATCACCCTGTTAATAAAAGGCAAGCAGATGAAGCAGGTGGTGTATTTTCATACGTCAGTTTATATGATGTGTAAACATGTTGGAAACTTCGAAGACTTTGCTTTCCCGTGTATATGGCAACAGGTTACTCTCAGCTAGCACAACTGAAGTGAAGATACTGTTTTCATGAATTGCTTTAAAAGTTTCTTCCATTTTTGTAGGCTTCTGCTTTTGAAATTTGTATATATAATATCTATATTATATATAGATATATAAATTTATATATATAACTGATTATATCTTAACTGAAATTCTATTTGGAGAAGTCATGCAAAGCACTGTAGAAATCACAGGGAGGCCTACCATTTACATAGTGGGCAAGGAGAAAAGTTTATAGGTGCTATAAGTAAATGGAGAAAATCCCGAGTTAACAGTCCAAGGTTTGTATTCATGAAATGAAGGTTTATATTGATGAAATGGTTCCTGTTAAAATGCTTCATAGATGTTGTTCACCTTGACCTCAGCAAGGGCTTTTGACACTGTCTCCCATCACATCCCATAGGTAAGCTGAGGCAGTGTGGGTTAGATGGGTGGGCAGTGAGGCAGGCTGGGGACTGGCTGGTGGCAGAGCCCAGAGGGTTGTGATCAGTGGCGCAGTGTCGGCCTGGAGGCCTGCAGCCGGCGTGTGCCCCAGGGGGCAGTTCGTCCGCGGCCTGGATGAAGGGACAGAGTGCACCCTCCGCACATTTGCTGGCGATACAGAACTGGGAGCAGTGGCTGACACACCAGCAGGCTGCGGTGCCATTCAGCGAGACCTGGACAGGCTGGAGAGCTGGGCAGAGAGGAACCCAATGAAGTTCCACAAAGGCCAGTGTAAGGTCCTGCCCGTGGGGAAGAACAACCCCGCACACCCGTACAGGCTGGGGGCTGACCTGCTGGAAGGCAGCTCTGTGGAGACGGACCCGGGAGTTCTGGTGGACAGCAAGTTGCCCCTGGGCCAGCAGTGTGCCCTGGTGGCCAAGCAGGCCAGTGGGTTCCTGGGGTGCATTAGGAGGAGTGTGGCTGGCAGGTCAAGGGAGGTGATCCTGCCCCTCTGCTCTGCCCTGGTGAGGCTGCACTGGGAGTGCTGTGTCCAGTTCTGGGCTTCTCAGACAGGGAACTAGCAGAGAGGGACCAGCAAAGGGCTATGAACATGATGAGGGGACTGAAACATTTCCCTTATGAGGAAAGGCTGAGAGAGCTGGGGATCTTATCAATGTATACAAATGTCTTCAGGACGAGTGTCAGGAGGATGGGGCCAAGGTCTTTCTAGTGGTGCTCAGTGCCAGGACAAGGGGCAACGGGCACAAACTGGAGCTCAGGAATTTCCATCTGAATATGAGGAAAAACTTCTTTACCTTGAGGGTGACAGAGCCCTGGCACATGCTGCCCAGGGAGGCTGTGGAGTCTCCTTCTCTGGAGACATTCACAATGCGCCTGGACATGACTCTGTGCAACCTGCTCTAGGTGAACCTGCTTTAGCAGGGGGTTGGACTAGATGATCTCCAGAGGCCCCTTCCAACCCCAACCATTCTGTGATGCTGTGATTCATTTTCATTTGAAAATAAATTTAAGCTGTAATTATAAGAACAACATCAAATTCCACTTAGGTCTGTGCTGCTTTGTGTGTTTAGAAAGTATTTCAATGAGGTTTCTGAAGATGTTAGTCCATGCTGAGAATTCACCTTTCTGTAAGCATTTTGGAAGAAAACTTTTAAAAAAATTGTTGAGAAGCATACTGATATTGCAGTTAGAGCACTGGTTTTACAATCTGTACTATAAGCCTTCACAACCCATTTGCAGAATCTTTATGAGTTTAGCAATCTGTATTTCATGGCCTTTTTTTGTCTGCGTTCAGTAATGCTTTCTATTTTAATCAGAACAGTTACGGTGGCAGACTCCACACTTGGGCTTGGGATGTGGAGCTGTTTTGTCAAGGCATCCTGTTCTCACATTCGAAGTAGAGCCTCACTGCAAGCATTGCTAAAACACATTAGGAAGCTGATTGGATTTATGATTTCATGCCCTCTATTCAGGGCATGAAAGTGTTGGAGAGAAGTTTCTTCAGGGCAAAGAGAAACAAAATCTGTGACAAAGGTTCAAATGCAAAAAAATGTTAGGAGCCCCCTGGTGTGAAGGCTGCTTGGTGGCTCTTCTAATGATAAAAGTCCCGAGTTACTGTGCTACCCCAGGAATAGCCTGGGAAGCACACTGTTCATGTTGGAAGGATCCCATGGGAGTCTGTCAAAATCTCTGATGTAGTTGTGGGCAGCCATCACTCCTGGCCCACAGGAAGCCCCCAGCCTGCTCTGCTAGTAAGGTGTGTCTTCACACTGGGGTTAGCAGCTGCAGGTTGGGTTGAACATCAACATCAGTGTGGGTACGGTAATTACACAGCAGTGTTCAGTGGTGTGTATTTCTGATGAGCCACGTGCAAACTGTGGAGGGCACCACGCAGGGCCACAGTAGAACTTCTTCACTGAAAGCAGTGTTGTTTGAAGGAAAGCTGAAGGGTGAAATATCTACGTTTCCATTGACTTTTCCTTTGCCAGCTGCCTTCCAGTCTTTCAGTAATCCTCTAAATACATCCACAGAGCTACTGATCTTGAGAGTTTTGTATATCAGCGTTGTATGGCTGTAATAACTTTGTTGTAGACTCAAAAAACCTCACAAAATATGGGATATGTGAAAGCATTGTTGTGTAAGGGCTAAGACAAGGATTTTGCCTTCCCCCCCCGCCCTTGAAATTAATTTTTAAGATAAATTTTTACATTTCCAAAAGGTATTTCTTGTTCCAGCATACTTTGTTGCTCTTCTTTTTGTTCATTTTATCCATTTCTCACACAGGTCTCCTTAGACCTGGACTCTGTTTTATTTGCTTCAGTGATGGCTGGTACTCTTTGTGGAGACAGAATCCAAACTCACCTTTCCTGGCCCCTGCAGCCCCTTTTTGGGCTCCACTGTGTTACCTCTGGCTGTGGGAGGTTAAACATACCAGTTGCTTGCTCTGTCTGGACTAGTTGTCTTAGGGAACCCAGTCTCTGACAATGTGCTCCAGTGCAAACATCGTGGCTTGAGCGAATCTCCAGCTTCAGAATGAGCATAGCTGTCCTCAGTTGTTTCACAAAGAGCAGAACTGGTTCTGCTTTTAATTTCTGTGCTTTGCTAGCTTATTTTAGAACTTCCCACAAATAGGCAATTCTGCTGTGGTTTATAGAAATAGGTTTACTTATGCTTTTGTATTTTCTCCATTGAACCTGATTCCCGTTTTCAGAAAGAGTAGGGGTCTTACAGGGTAATTCAACCCTGAAGCATAAACCAGCTACTGTTGCCGACACCTCTTCATTGCTGCAGAAGGTGAGTACAGTGCTGGAGGGAGGTGCAGTAAGGAATTTTGTCATTTGGAACACATGGAAACTAATGAGTCACTTCCAAATAGAGGCTTTCCCCAAAGTAAACTACTAGGACGACTAGCTGGTGTTTGTCATTTTGTACACCTCACTTAAAGTAATCTTTATTTTGATTTTGAAAAGGCTGGGGGGAAGAGGAGAAAATTATGCTGGGTGAAAGTAAATTTTTGGGTTTGACATATTTTTGTTTGATTCTTTTGTATTGCCCATAGTGATGTCATTCAAATTTCACAGGTAGCGTTTGCCTCTCTGGAAAGGAGTTCTGCCAAGCACGTATCTTCAAATGTATCAATAATGTCAATGGGGAGGTCCAGTAAAAGAATTCTGGGAATGAGGGTGAATTTTTGATCTTGTTGAGGGAGGGAATCATAACCCCTTGCCAATGAAGAACTGGAGATGAAAGTAAGTTTGAGAAACTCCAAGCCACCTAGAAAAAAAAGAACAGTATTGATAACTTTGAATATCATCTGTTAACAGTCAACCCCAGGCGATTAATTATGAAACGATGAGGCACTTTAATAAGTGTCTTGTAGTATTATTTCGGAAAAAGGTTTTGGTGACATCATATGGAAAACAGGTTAAAGAAGATGGGTGTTAACAGGAAAAATTCAAATAAAATACAGGGACAGGTTGGGACTGAGCGAAACACTTCTAAGAGTTGCTGAACTGCATACATAAATATGCAAATAGCTGAAACAGCTTAAATTACAAGACAGGAATCCATTCATTGTCATAGTTGTTGCAGATTAGAGGGAATCTAGAACAGATAAATCAGAAAGGCACTGAGATTTGTTGGTTTAATTTTTCAGCATATAATCTTTGTACTTCTCAGAAAAGTCTTATCCTTTACCATATTAATTGTTTTTGTAATTTATTTTTAAGTAAGAAAAAATGATGTCCAAAACATAAAGAAAGTCTGAAGCTTGGTTTGCTTCTGTGGACAGCATTACCTCTTCTTGTTACCCAGCTCTCTTGTTTTAATTTTTTCTATCCTATAGTCCATATGCACAGGCTTCATGTTCTTTGGTTTTTACCACAAATTAATCTTTTCATTTGATTTGTGATTAAGAACTGTTTTAAATATAACACTACTTATATAATTTATCCCTTTCTAATACAAAATGAGAAATAAAGAAGCAAATGGATTAGCAATTCTCTGTCAAGATGGAAAAAGGAATATTATTTAAAAGTCATTATCATATCCATTTTAGTCTTCTAGAGCTATTAAAAGGTTACATTCTGCATTAAATGGCAATAGATGGCATTAGATGTTAGAACATACGTGCTGCAAAGTATGTGTGCTCTCGCAATTGAATGAGTACTATATGAATTTCATTTTCAGTATGTGGTTAGATGCTTCTGAATTTAACCCTAAAATACATTCTTTACCTCGATGGGGACCTCTGCAGTTAGGAAGAACTTGTGTTCTTCTGGATTTTTCTTCTCCAGTTCAGGGGTCAGTAGGGAAAGGTAAATGTTCGGAAAGGGATTTAAATGTATCACTAATCAGATGAACATTGAGACAGTAATTTGCTCAAGTTCTTGTCATGTGTTTATCTTTTATGCGGCTGATGCTTGCTTCCAAATAATTGTTTAAACATCTTTTTTCTGCCTTGACAGGGTCAAAGGATTCTTATTTTTCAAGCTGAAATAAATTGGTCAAGCTATGATTTTCCTTTGGAAAAAACATTCCAAAAATCTTAAGAGATATTTGCTAAGCCTTTCAATTCTCACTTAGCTAAGTCCAAAAGAAGGAATGAAATAATGGTGATGAAAGGCTGATACTCAATGAACAGGAAGCAAATGTCTTTTTAAGGGGTGTAAAAAATCAAGATAGATTAACTCAGTGGTTTCAGTTGAATGTGGTTTGGCTTGCTTTTATTTTATCCTTTTTCCTTCTCACCAAAGTGACTTGCAGTCTTACCTGATAGAATTAATTCTTCCATCTGCAATATCACTCTTAATGTTTAAGGATAATAGACCAACCTAAAACCTAGTTGAATCAATGAATTGAAGAACAATCTCTTCAATATCATAACTCTTGCTGAAAATATCCAAAGCTATTTTTAGCTGATAGACTGTAAGTTTGGTTAAAGTAGGCATGACATCAGTGTGGAATAACTTGCTGACATGAATAATTCTGAACTTTGCAGCGTTCTGAAAATATTTCTAGTACATCTTGTCTAAGACTGAATTATAGACAGGAACAGGTAATAGTCATATGGCCTCTGGAGCAGCCCAAAAGTGAAATAAAGTCTCAGGTCCAAAGACTTGTACCAAGTTTCTGGCTATTATATGGTAACAGTGGAGGTATGCTCTCTCCAGTTATACATCTCTTCCAGCCCTTGAACAGTTCTTCATAAGCTACTGAAAGCCACTTCTGAAAGATAATCCTGTAGCCTGTGCAATTCACAATGAAAGGCTTCCTGCCCCAAACTGTGTATCTTCATGGTTTTGGATAGCTCTTCTCCCTGCCAAAACCTCCTGTGGATTTTTTCTTTCCCTTTGCCTTTTTTCTGGTAGATCAACAACACTGCTGACTGCATTACTCACCTGCATTATTTAATGAAAGAAATAAGCACTTAAATCTTTCTATTAGGTAGTTTTCAAATCAAATGCAGAAATCATGTGTTATTGCAGAATATTAACTTTTGACTTCTTAATAGCTTACAGTTTTCACATCTCCTCTAAAAATTAAAAATCATAACCAAGAAAAGATACTTTGTGACTGATTAATTTATTGATTCTCTTAGAGCGTGATGCATGGATTGCTCATCAATTTTATAGGGTAATGTATCATGCAACTTATGAATATCTCATTATATTCTCTATGCAAACACGTGTATCAGAAAAATAACAGTTGAATGCATGCAGGATTTATATTTCCCTAGGGAAAATAGACTTCAGACTCATTATAGCAGGGGTCCTCAAACTTTTTAACCAGGGGGCCGGCATGCGGATGCAGCAGCAGGCAGTCATCTGCGGCTGCTTGGTTTCCCCCCTCAAACCCCGGCGGCGGGGCAGCGGGGGAGGTTCTGTAAATACCGGGGGCCGGATTGAGGACCCTGGGGGACCGTATCCAGCCCACCGGCTGTAGTTTGAGGACCCCTGCATTATAGCATCCCTAGGCCCAGTTGGTTGGCATGCCAAGCATCACCTGGCTTGCTGAGAGCCTCTTCTAGGTTCAGGACAGCAGTAAATTCATCCTATGCAGGGTGTTAGGCAAGTATTCAGCTTGGTCATGGGTAAGTCGATGTTTTTTCATTCTTTGTGAGAATTTTTCCCCTTGCTGTCTTTTACTATATGAGATAAATGTTAATACATGAGGAAGAAATGTAATGCTTTGCTTGTAGGGCTTGTTTACACAAGCAAGAACCATGCAAATGACTTTAATATTCTTGTTATTTTCAACTTTTTGTTACAATTATTTTTCTTCCCATGCGTTCAGCAAATATATTTTAAAACAAAACCAGTGATATAGTAAGTTAGAGGATGGGTTTTTTTGGCAAATGAGCCTGGAAAAAAACTCATTTAAAGAACCAATAATTTCACAGAGACATTATTGATGATAACAGTTGTTTTCATAGATCTACCATCTCAGTAATAATCAGAAAAGTATTAGGAATTTATAGGAAAAGAATAGAAAACTAACCAAAGAACAAGCAGAATATTTGTAAGTCTGTAGTTCACCCATATCTTGAACACTGTACTGTTCTTATTCCCTCTTCTCAAAAAGTGTCTATCACAGAAATGGAAAAGATTCAGGAAAAAGCAGTGACGTCAGTCAAAGGCAAGGAACAACTTGCATACAAGCTGTGACTTGGTGGGCTGCCCATGTGTATTGTGTTTACATGGCAAGGTTTTGGTAGGAGAGTGGGCTGCAGAGATATCTTCTGTGGGAAGATGCCAGAAGCTGCCCCTACATCAGAGAGCCAGTTCCACCCAACTCCAAGATGGACCCACTGTCGGCCAAAGCTGAGCTCGGCAGCAATGGTGGTAGTGCCTCTGTGATAATGTATTTAAGAAAGGGTAAAAACTGCTGTGCAACAGCAGCTAGGAGAGAGGAGTGAGAAGATGTGAGTGGAAGAGCCCTGCAGACACCGAGGTCAGTGCAGAAGGAGGGGCAGGAGGTGGTCCAGGTGCCGGAGGAGAAGTTCCCCAGCTGTCCATGGTGAAGACTGCATTAAGGCAGGCTGTCCCCCTGCAGTCCAGGGGGTTAATGGTGGAGTAGGTATCCACCTGCAGCCCATAGAGGACCCCATGCTGGAGAAAGTGGAGGTGCCCTGAAGGAAGCTGCAACCCATGGAGAACCCACACAGGAGCAGGCTCCTGGTAGGAACTGTAGCCTGTGGAGAAGAGCCCATGGTGGAGCAGGTTTGCTAGCAGGACTTGCAACCCCATGGGAGACCCACACTGGAGCAGTCCATCCCTGAAGGACTGTACCCTGTGGAAAAGACCCATGCTGGTGCAGTTCATGAAAAACTGCAGCCCATGGGGAGGACCCACATTGAAGCAGTTCATGGAGGACTGTCTCCTGTGGGAGGGAGCCCACACCTGAGCAGGGGAAGAGTGTGAGGGGGAAGGAGCGGCAGAGCTAATGTGTGATGAACTGACTGCAACCCCTATTTCCCATCCCCTTGTGCTGCTCAGGGGGAGGAGGTAGAGAAGTCTGGAGTGAAGTTGAGCTGGGGAAGAAGGGAGGAGTGGGGAAAAGTCTTTTTAGATTTGTTCTTATTTCTCATTATTTTACTCTCTTAAATTGTCAATAAATTAAACTAGCTTCCCCAAGTCAAGTCTGTTTTGCCCATGATGGTAATTGGTGACTGATCTCCCTGTCCTTGCCTTGACCCATGAGCTTTTTTTATTTATTTTCCCACCCTGTCCTGTTAATGCAGGTGGAATGATAGAGTGGCCTGGTGGGCACCTGGCAGCCAGCCAAGGTCAACCCACCATACCATGACATGGAGATGGGGAGCATGGAGGAGACAGGGGTATAACAACTCTAAAATCATGAATGCCACGGCGAAAGGAGATAGCATTTGCTGCCTCTTCCAATACAAGAACTAGGGACATCAAAGTAACCTACAAGAAGCCCGTTACAAAACAGACAAAAGAGACAGCTCTTCATGCAATGGGAATCAGAATCAATGAGCTTGCCGATAGGCAGTGCTGTGAATGATGAAAGTTTACATGGGCTCAAAGAAGGAACGGGCAAATTCTTGGAAACAGTATCTGTTGGGGGTTAGTATCCACAGAAACCACATCAAGCTCTGGAAATCAGCTGAGTGGAAAAAATCTGGAAGCTAGGAAAGTACTCACGGGAAGTGTTCTAAGTGTTCAAGGTAAGGTTGTGGATGGGCCTTTGAGCAACATGATCTATTGAAAGCTGTCCCTGCCCATGGCACGGGGGCTGGACTAGGTGGTCTTTAAAGGTCCCTTCCAACCCAAACCAGTCTGTGGTTCTATGATTTGATATGGCTGTCCCTGTTTTCAGTCTCCTCAAGCAGACGGCTATAGCCATTGATTGAAAAAGAACACCAGATCACATGAACCCTTGGACTTGCCCATTACTGGTATTTTTATGAGGAAATATAAGAATGTAACTTACAGATGGATAGAATTAGACAAGATGAACCTTGCTCATATTTCTGACAGGTAGGAAAAAAAATCCAATGTGAATATTTCAGAAGGAAGAAAGGGGACAAATGTTCCTCCTGGAACACACATCAGCTCTGACGTCACCTTTGTCCATACAAACAGACATCTGGGTACAAATGCTGAGCAACATAATTTGAAAGCACTGCTCTGAAAATACTGTATAAACATTGAGAAATAGGATCTTTCCACATACTGAGAATAAGAACTAAGTACAACACAGAATAAAATTATCTCTTTGCTAAGGTATTTCCAGTAAATTTTCTTCAAAGATCAGTCATTTGGGTAAATCTGCACAAATGAAAGAAGCAAGCAGTTTAGAGGCAGGCATTTAAATACGTGAAAGACATTACAATTGCCTCAAAGACTGTGAGCAACCTGTTTTCAGGCAGGTATTTTTGGGTTCTTTAGTACAGTTTGGTTTTTTTTTATTTTGTGTGTTTGAGTGATAACATATTTTGGCTTGAAAAATAGTTCATCCAAAACAATAAGCATTTTTTTAAAAAAAAATCTGTTTAAATCTGTTTTATTCAGTCTCCCATTGAAATAAAATCCAAAATTAGTGACTAAAGGAGTATGCTGTGAAGGAAGCGGGGGCCTGAAATTCTTACAGCACAGCCTAAACTATTGCTTCAAGTTCAGACAAACAGATCAGTCATCTTCTTATTGCTGAGGAGAAAACAATACCTGTGTTACTTGAGATATAAGGATCCTTGCATCAAACTTCAGGAATTTTCCTTATCTAGAATGATAGAATCATTTAGGTTGGAAAAAGACTTTTAAAATCATTAAGTCCAACTCTTAACTCAGGACTGCTGAGTCCACCACTAAACATGTCCCTAAGCACCGCATCTACATGTCTTTTAAATACCTTCAGGGACGGTGACTCAACCACCTTGCTGGGCAGCCTGTTCCAAAGCTTGACAACCCTTTTGGTGAAGACATTTTTCCTAATATCCAATCTAAACCTTCCCTGGTGCAACCTGAGGCTGTTTCCTCTTGTCTTGTCACTTGGTATTTGGGAAAAGAAACTGACAGCCACCTCGCTACAGCCTCCTTTCAGGTAGTTGTAGAGAGCGATAAGGTCTCCCCTCAGCATCCTTTGCTCCAGGCTAAACAACCCCAGTTCCCTCAGCTGTTCTTCGTAAGACTTGTGCTCTATACCCTTCACCAGCTTCATTGCTCTTATTTGGAGATGCATATCTACTTATCCAACCAATTTTGAAAAACTCAGCTTGCATTTACCACTTTCAACTATTTTGACAGCTTGCAGGGAGAGGGTACTCACTGCTGCTGGTAACTATTGATTTCATCCCTGATTTCTCTTAGAAATACTTACTGAATGCCAGAGGGGTTTTGCAGTATGTTGCCAATCACTTTTAAGTAACTGTAAAATATGCTACAGAAGTCAGAGGTCTCTTTTACTGAGTCCTACCAAAATAAGGATTTCCACATGGAAGTTGGCCCAGTTTCTTTTACAGTGAGCACTAACACAATTTACTTTATTCTTTGCAATCATGCCCTCTCTCAGGTTTCACTTGTGTACTTTGATCAACAGTTGGCCTTACAGACTTTGCCAAGCTTCTTGCTACTGATGTATTTGGAGAAAGATTTTGTATTTAGTTTTAATTCCTTTTGCCAGTTGCTCTTCAAACCCTCTTTTGCCCCCTCCTAGTTATGTTTTTACATTCAATCTGCCGGAGTCCACGATCATTTCCTTTTCCTTAGGTTTGACACAGCTTCAGCCTTCTGAGGGATGCCTTCATGTTTCTAACAACCTTCCTTACCTGCTGTACAGTCCACATGATTTGTCCACCCTTTCTAAAAATACTTAAAAAACCCAAACTTGTGGCATGCATTCATCACTACTGCTCCTTCACTAATCTCTGCACTGTCTGTAAGGTTTTACTTCTCTTAGCTGCTCATTTTAAACAAGTTTCTTCATTTTTGTGTGGCTCTGTCTCTTGAAACAGCAAAATTGTGGCGTATCGTTTTGGCTTTTTTTGCTCCTGTAGGGGTACAGAGTTTATCTAGATTCCCATGTGTAGTTTTGAGCCAATCCACATGTGAGTCAGGACAAGGTTGAGTGTGGTGTCCCACTTTGTGGACAGCCTTCACAGCTGCTTCAAGATGTACTTATTGATGGCCTTGTAACAATGTGATTTCTGTGTTATGTACCAGTGTGAATCTTCGTAAGGGTAATTGAAGGCTCCTACTATTCTTGTGTTTCCTGCCCTTTCTGCCTCTAATCTCTCATTGCACAGCAGTCAGTGCTGCCGTCCTAGCTGGGTGGTCAGTACTGTCTTACGTCCTTCTTATTTAAGCCTTGAATTTTGGTCCCTAAGGAGAGTGAGGCACATGACCATACAGGTAGCTTGTCAGTTTTGATTCTTATCTTATTATGCTTCTCTGGTCCAGTTCACTGCTGAAAGGCAGGAAGGGAGTAGCAACGGAGTTTAGGGAAAGGGGTTCTTGCTCCAGGGATTCACCCAGATTTTCTCCATGGTCAGAGGAGTGAGGGGTCTCTTCTAAAGAACAATTTATCCTACCTGCTTTGGAATACGACTAACCAGTTTATTCTTAAAGTTAGATTTACTTCTAAGTTATTTTTTCCAATTACAAAATATGCATTTGAGGTCTCGCTGATGAAGGATTTAAGTGCTGTAAGTGTGCCTTCAGGGAAATATAAGTGTGATATAGACTGATCGGTTTACCCGCCTTCCTCCTGCTGAAATCAGTCCAATTAAATCTTTTAAATGTTGAAGACAGAACTCCTTAGCTGGCAGGGCTCACAAGGGGAGGGCAGAAGAAACAGGATACATTGGTTGCCATGCTTGGTCCAAGGACCTATTTTTATATTAAATAGTTAATGGGTGAGTGAATAGATAATTTTGAATAGAGACTGTCAGCTAGTAAAGTAACTTTACTCCACAACTTTCTGTTTTGAGCCAGTTCTGCTTAAGCATGGAAGCACAGTTCCAAGTGCCTGAAGGATTCTGAAGTCCAGATTTTGAGGGTTAAAAATTTTACTTTTTTTCAGGGACAATGGATCGCTTCTTTACATAAAGAGAGGGGAAAAAAGAAAAAGATGGGGAAAAAAAGGATGAGACTTGTATTTTTATGCCTGATGCATATAGAATAACCTAATCCTCCTTAAGTAGCACAGAAAAGATATATTATTAATATGAGGTACATACTAGTTATATTGATTCAGCAATAGAAATAAGTGATTTTGCATAACATATAAAGTTTAATTATTAAGTGATTAACCTGAGACTGCTCCTCTAAGTAAGCATTATGTGTCATTCCGATTTTAAAGGTGTAGACAGTAAACCGTCTCTGGGTTGTAGGTGAGGAAAGCTATAGCAGCCCATGACAGCAGATAAACTGCCTATAAATACATAGAAAATGATTTCAGAAGCTGCTGCGATTTACCAGATTTAAAATCAACTTTCGTATGCATTAAAAGATAAAAATACAAATTCTTGGTGAAACCCCCAAATAATGAATGTCTTTACAAGTTTTGGTCAACGCTAAATTTAGTAGACATTTGATGAAGTTGCAGAATTACTCCCTGAATTCTTCTGTGTTGGGCTAGGAGCAGTTCCTTGTGGGCTTCCTAAGCACAGACTGTGCTGTTTTGTTCTGGATCTGACCATACTCAGAGGAAGTGTTTAATGGGTGGCAATTCACAGATTTGAAGTCAGTTTTCAGTGTATATGACCTGTGGAGTACATTTCATAAGCAACATCATAGGAATTTTAATGACTACCTTAAAAAAAAAAAAAAAAAAAGAGAGAGAGAAGAAACTTCTATAATACTTACCAAAAATGTTAACCTTCCACTGGTATGTGTGTTCCTGTTTGACAGCCCAGTCAAGCCGCTTAAACTGACAACTCCCACTACAGCTGGAATTATTCCTTATCTGCAATCTCATATATCTAAGCATTTATATTCTTATGTTCCATTTCATATCATGCAGATTTGCATACTGTAGTGTCTGAGCAGCTTTCTGAAGTGCAGAAAGTAATGTGACTAGCATCCATCATATCTATTCTTGCATCCTATAGGAAAAATGAGAATAGTGGGGATGCTTTGAGTTTATAAATTAAGTCAAAGCTGAAAATAGCTTTTGCACATAGATGCTCTTTGGTTTTTCAGGAAATACATCCCAGACACTTAGCCTTGGAGAAAATGATGTCTGTAATGCAGATGAGCTTCACCCTCACTGCAGAAAATTTCAGCATGTCAGAGAAACAGTGCTGTTTGCAACATTGCTAATGTTGGCCTTTCAGTCAACCTTGGCTGAAACAATGACGTACTTGAAGATAATAACTGAGACCTTGGACAAGAATAAATACCATACAGAGAGCTGGTTCAGGAAGCAGAGGACAGAAATGCTACCCAAACAGTAGACACCATTGTTTGAAGGAGGTGCTACAGCATTTTGAACTTCTTAAGTGCTGAAGGCTACAAACCCAAATGTGCTGTGTTACCTTGCTCAGCTTTGAATACTTCATGAGATAATATGGTCACTGCCCATTGGCATGGAGGAGTTCCTGTTAGTGAAGAACAGCAATCCAACTGACAGGCTGGTGTGACTAGCTGTGGGTGCCTCTAGCAAAAAGATTATTTCAGGCTGACTTTTAGGTCTCTCCTGATAAAATACCAGCTCTTATGCTGTGTTCTAGCTAAATAGAAACACCAGCTAAGAAACAGGATCTAGCTTTTACCAGCTAAAGGGATTTTTTTTTTTTTTTTCTGGTATGGGCATCTCACAGCAGCCCAGCCGTGCTAATGTAAGAATTAGTCTGACACTTTCTCACATCATCTAGTTGGTCTAAATAAATAAATAACATCCCTCCAAATATCCAAGTAATCTCTCCATGCCAAATTTTGCTCCTGAGCTGTGTACCTATTATTTCTTACCTATTATTTCTAACTCTGTGGGAATTGCTTTTCTATAACCACGGCTGGAATTTGGCCCTTAATAGTGACTGTGTCTTCGTTCTTTGTAATGTAGGTCAAGAGAAGAAATTAAATGATGACATTGCACGGCTTACTGTGGCATCCCCCAGGAGTTTGTGTGGTCCCTACTGATTGCCTTGAATCATTAATCAAAGGGTAACTGCACTGCACAGCCTGCAATATATTCTCAGCAGGCACATACATTGATGCTGCTGCACCAATAAAAAAGACTTAATTGCACTGACAGTACATTTTTTTCACAGTTTAGACTGTTTATCAAAATTGTGCTTGTAACATCTAAAAATAATGTAATTAATGTAGCTTTTGGCCTTCTTGCACACTGTTTTCTTTTTAGTTTCTTCTGTTAAAGAAGACAGCTGTTTGCTAGGAAAACAAATTCATCTCTTTTCCTTCTCTCTCTCGCCTCCTGTTTTGTATTTGAGTGCATCAGTAGGAGGCTCACAGTTTGTTGTAAATGTTCATTCACAGTTTCGGCAGATTCCTACATTCATATTCACAAAGGCAGAATATTTCAAGATGTCCTTCATATCAAGTCACTGTTACTTCGCATCAGGCATGTGGAATACAAAATAAAGATTTCAGGGGCTTTGCTTCCCGAGGCAAAATAATGATCCTTAAGGGAACAAAAACCACTGTCCTTAAGGACAGTGTGAAAATTTGGGTCAACCATTTCTTCATTCTTAAACTGTTTCCTTTCACTGCTGATCCAAATGTGGCTTGAGGGTGTTAACATGCAGAGCACATTACAGAATAAGAAAAGCAGACCTTTGATCACATAAAGCATCTGCAAGAGAAGGTGAGGGAGATGCTGGTGACTTGGTTTCTGACATTGCTGGGTAGTTGGATCTTGGCTCCTGGGCAAGCCAGGATGGTGCTTTTCCCTACTAATATTCAGGCTGCAAGAACAGGAAAGAACACAAAAGTGTGCCATGTGGTTTGGGCCACCACCATGCACTCTTGCTTCTGTGCTGGGCAGCCTGTGTGCATGTGGGGACCTGCTAGCCCGTAAGAAACCCAACTTGCTTAGCGGTGATCAGACTGGGAGTAAGGGAGTGGTATATGCCCTTCTATGCAGAGAGTAACAGGAGCAAAGGGTATTTGTGTAGGAAAGAGATCTGATTTAGGGGAAAGAAGATACTGGGGGTGGGGAGGGGTGGAAATCTGAGCATCAAGAAAAAGGAGACTTAACATCTGCTTTGCTCACACCTCTACAGAAAAGTAGTGTTATCATGACTTACGTCATCTATCCATTACCATTAACTGTTGTAAAGTGTTTTGTTACTTCAAATATCCACATCAGGTTTTAAAATGTTCCAGTACCTACATACTGCTTGTAAATCTTGTAATACAGTGAAGATGACTGTGTATGTAGCAGAGCTTTGCAAGGCTGCAATTTCACTGAAATTACTATTATTACCTTATAGACTGCAAGGGTAAAGCCCAAGTAGTGCAGTATATGAAATCCTAAGGTTAAATAATGAATTTTGTCATAACATTACACTGGACTTCATACATCTGCTGCTGATGTAGGACTAGCAGCTTTATAAAAACAGGAGTCAACAGAGGCCTATAGCTTTCACTGTGTACACACACAGAGTAAAAGCTCAATATCACAGAGAATGTAGAAGTATCTTGAATTCATCAAAAGCTTTCTGCGTTGTGAATGAAGATATTCAGAGCCAAGCTGCGATTATGTTGCTAGTTTGCAGTGCATGTGAGAGTGTGATCCACAATAGTTAAAATACTGCGTGTTGAGCAATACTGGAGCTGGAATCAGGTAAGATACTGGTCCTGCAGTGGAGCCTGCACCCACTTAAGCCTATGACCACCACAAGAAAAACTGTACTAATTAATCAGGAGCACATATAAAGCACTAAAGAAGGAAATGAAATATAATTAAATAATAAAATTTGCAATAGTTAATACAGGAAATTAATGAAAATCAAATATATTTAAAACAACATTTTAATAAAGATGCTTTAAAAATCTTTATAAATTATAAATCTTAATAGACGTTCAGTGGACTTAAACCATTCTTTCTCCTTCACTATGTTAAAGTGATATTTTGTATGGGACAGAACAATTTGAAAATTTCTGTGTGGTAGTCTTCAAGAAAATGTACTTAACAGACAGACTATTTACACTATTGGTTGCTATAATCTTCCAGAAAAAAATGAGTTTAATGTCTTTGGAAAAGAAAGATGCCACTTTCTTTTCCACTACAAAATCTGCTCTTGGATGTGCTGCCTTACAGATGATAATGAACCTAATGCGTGCAGAATTTGAGTCTTAAAACCACTGAAAAAGCAAGGTGTTCCTAGAATTGATGATGCAGCTTGTGCTGGCATCTCTCTTCACTCATTACCAAGACAGCATTAAACTGTAGTGGTTATGCCACTGCTATTAAGATTGCATCAGGACTTCCACTTAAAAGAATGAGAAAACACAGACTAAACGTTCTGTACCTGATTCTAGATCCACTGTTGAAATCAACAGTAGTCTTTGCATGACAAGGTATTTTCTTTTTGTACAACATAGAGAATAATGGGTGTAGTTTATGAGTTCTTTCTTTGTCTCTGTTGTGGAAAACTATAAAAGGAAAATTATTTTGAAACTGAAAACTATTTTCTGCTTTCACAAAGTGTGGCACTGAAAGGTGTTGGATGAATAGGAAAGAACCCTCATTTGCATTGAGCTGTTGCTTTGATTGATGATTGTAAGCTGCTGCTGAGGCTTTTCCAGCCTTTCAAAGAGGCCATCATTATGGATAAGAATACTGACATTTGAAAGGCCTCTTACCTGCTGGGAGGTGCCAGCTGGCTTTACTCTCCCCCAGCCATTTCCAGTTTCACTCATTTCTTAGCAGAGACACCCCTGTCCTTCAGCTTAGTAGAGAAAGAAAAATGGCAGAAAGGGAAAGCTTGTTAAAGCTTAACCTAAATATGTACGTGGATTTTAAAAACAAGTGAAGTAGCAGATTTTTAGCCAGTCATCTGTCAGCCTCCTGTTTCATGGGTCCCTCAGACAGGTGTCAGAAAGGCAAGTCCAGTGTACCGTGGGTGGCTTCAGAAAGACGCCCACAGTCCATGCGAAGCCACTGTGCTGGAGGCAAATGCTCTGCTTGCATCCTGACATCAGGCTGCCTGCAACGCTCTGACCCACAGCTCCAACGCTCCCGCCTCCCCTTCTCCTTTCCCCGATCCACACAGGGTAAACATCTTCCCCTGCACAGCCAGAGGGATGCCGTAATGGTAATGCCATCTCACTGCAGCAATGTGTTCCTGGCACCACTGTTGCTCCCTTAAAGAAGCAAGTGTCAAAGACGTCAAAAAAGAAATCATAAATGCTGGGCCGGGATCAGCCTGAAAGAGAAACTGCAGTTTGCAGCTTACTGGTTACAGTTTTTTCAGTGCAGGATCATCTTTACACAGGCAGGCTCAGCTTTTTACTGCTGTCCTTGTCTTTTCTATGACCCAGCAATTTACAGAGCCTTTGAGAAAGATTGTAAACTTTAATAAAAATACAGAAGTAAAGCAGCAATTTAAGTTCCACCTTCACTCTAATATTATTACTAGCCTGTTTTGTTTAAGCAGCCATTTGTCCTGTGCTGTTTTTAAAATGCTTAGTAACATCAAATGCCAAAATGCGGATGCTATTACTGCTTTTCAAGCTGCACAGTTACACTAACATTACAATTATTAAAATAATCATGTCTAATTTTACCACTGAGATGAAGTTTGTGTTGTAACTCCACAGAAATCAGTTCTGGGGAAGCAGAAACCAGGGTAGGTTGCAAGCAGTTCCCATCATGCAGCCATTCAGGTAACTGCAGCACCAATTGCTTTACAAAAAGCCAAATTGTTATTTTCAATAACTGACTGCTACACAATATGTCTGCTGGTATCAACATCTAGGGATAAAAAGTGATCTAAGGCTGATGTCTGTTATATTGAAAAAAGATCCAGAAAATGGATTTTTTTTTCCACAATGTAAGTACTTTGGAAAAAGAAGAGTTTTAAACAATTCACTATTTAAAGCTTAGCCTGTTCCTGCTTGTTAAAATAGAATAGTAATTTTGAGTGATATTTCATCTGTCTGTAGATCTCAAATGCTGTTAAGGTTTGTGTTCCTTGGTTAAAGCCATCACAGGAGTTATGGACAGTGCTGAATGCTGTCTCTCTTTTTCCTTACTAGCCTAACACATAATTTTGTGTGTATTAATGATATATGAACTGCCTTACTTATCAAAACCATAAAGTTTTTGAACAAAACCAACAGAAATTTGCTACAGCATCTATGGTATTTTGTTTTCCCTTCACTCATGGATTAACTTATTGCACATGCAGGTGCTTGGTAGACCACAAGACTGTTGTGACACTGTTGAGGGGTTCACGTGAAGTAATATTGTCTCCCTTGAAATACAGAAACAGACATATACCAGCACTCCTTTCTAGGGGAAAGGAAAAAACCCAGATTCAACAAGAAACAAACAAACAAAACAAAAACAAAAAACCCAAACCAAAATATGTAGGTCCATTGTACTTCTGTGGCCATGCATTCTGGCAGTTCAACAGCACTATGTGCTGTTTGTGGAGTGACAGTGTTTACTGCCCTGAAATTGGTACTCCACATCCTTCCATCACTCTTTGATACATTGGTGAATCATATTAACTGGGTTATTGAACTAGTACTCCATAACCCACTGGGCTAATAATAGGAGGTCATAATTCTTCCTCAGCCTGCCTTGGACATTCAGATGGTTTCTGTGGTTTTGGATCTTAATGTAAGTGTATTAATCTTTCCACACTTCAACTTGTCTTGAGCATGTATGTACAAACCTCTCTTGCTACTCAACCCTGCAGTGTTTCAAGTGTTTCTGGGTCTTCGCTGCCATTCACCACTGTGTAATCAAGATTACTACAGGGCTTTCCCTTTCTGTATTACCCCCTCCCCCCCAAACAATAGTTAGCTAGAACCAGAATGAGACCATTTCCTAAAAAGAGAGTATCGCTTAAAACTCCTTTTTCCTCTCCTGTCTTGCGGAATGCAACACCACCCCACCCTGCAGACGTCCTGGTATGCTGAGTCCCCCAGGCACTCAGTGTGTTTCAAGACATCACCAGCAGCAAACTCTACTAACAAGCCAGAGTCATTCATTACACCTACAGCTACCCCAGCAGGGTTGGTGCTATAAGTCTCCCCCAGCTGATCATACCTTAATCTATGCTGTCCCAAAGGGTCAAACAAGTGGACCTGCCCCAGCCTTTAAGTCTGACTGCTCCTCAGCTACTGGAGCTGCAAGTGTGGCTTTCACATTGTTAGAGAGCACCTGCACTGGTTTCAAAGCTTGACTCTTGGCATCTTCTCTTTCATTTCTAGCATACAATTCTGCCAACCTATGCATGAAAGTAGTTTCTTACTCCATTTGGCTGCATCTTCTCCCAGGCACTTCATTTTGTCTTCCAGACACTGTTATTGTTCTATTTCAAATGCAATCTTCATGACTCACCCAGCGTTCCTGGAAAAATAAAAATTAAAAAACCCTCTGTGCCATCCTGCAGGCATACCCAGAGCCATGAGGGTCTGTCTTGTCCTCACTTTCCAGGCGCCTGTCTTGTTTTCCTTCAGGGCCTGTAATTAGCAAGCATTATAACTGCTTGTATTTCTTTTACTGTTATTTATTTGCCACCTTCTTTACTGAGTTCCTTAGGCTCTCCACCTTCCTGGAGTCTTCCCAGCCTTGCCAGCCTGCCCTTCCAAATCCAGCTGGTTTATGTTAACAGGTTCAGAGTACCCATAACCATGTGCAATGGATGAGTGAATCCTCCAGTGCTACAGTTTTGAATATTAACTCACCATAGCTAGACTCCATCTCCCTCCAGCACCAGTTTAACAACTATGGACAGTAACTGCTTTAACGATATGTGACTCTGGACCAATTTGGGTTTTATTCTTCCAAATGAAGCTCTACCAACACCAATTCCAGCTGCCTGAACACATCTCAACACTGGCTGTAATCCCTGTTAATTCCCCACAGCTGCAGTTTCTGTGGGTTGCACATGGCCCATTTGGTGGCTGCAAAGGCTATTTAAGCCAGGTGATTTTGATCAGCATTGGTCAACTAGGGATGATTTGCTTTCACAAGGAGTAGTTCCAGGTGGACTGGGATCATCCCAAATGCCTTTGTGCCAGTCCTCAGGACCTCGCTTTGCTAGCTGTCTTCTGGTTTGTACTGCAAGCTGCTCTACCCATTTTACCTAGTCACTTCTGTTTAATCTCCTGTCATCTTATGAGAGTTGTGCTCCTCACCTTCCTGTCTCCTGTGTTCTTTCCAACACCACTATAACAGCTGCCTTAGTCTGAGTCAACTCAGTTTTCTTTTTTCCCCTCCCCTTGTTTTATATCCGAAACTTCATTGATCTGAAGCTTCTCCTCGCTCCATCCTCTCCAAGCAGCAGCTGTTTCTAGCCCTTCTGCAGCAAACCTACATTCCCTGACCTTGTACTCCCCAGCGTGATCCCCACAGCATTTGTTTTCCTCCCCTAATGCCCAGCTCTTATCTTCACGTGCTCTCATCAGCTGCCCAACATTCCTCCAGCCCAGACCACCCTCCTTGTTAACTCCTCCTTTCCCATCAATAATCCACTCTTCCTAAGGCCCTCAAAAGTTCATGCAACTTTACTTAAAAGACCTTTTAAAGCCTCAGATGTCCAGGGATCAGGCTATCACTGTCCTGCCCATTCTTCTGCCATAGAAGCCATAGTAATCTGTCTCCTTCAAAGAGCATGACTGTGTTTGCTGTTGGATTTGAAAACTCCTTCGCTGTCCTGCTTTGGCATACATGGGTTATGACCTTTTTACCAACCTGGTATTTGAATGTTCTTGTTTGCTGTATGTGATAATGATACAATTTCTATTTCTGCTCCACTCTGGCTCTCACATTCTTGCTCTCATAGCCTTGGTTGTTGAGTCCCCTGCATTCTCCACTAACCCGTGACAAGAAAACCAACACCTTTTGCTGCTTGCAGGACCCACCTGGCGCAGAGACAACAAAAGAGAACAGGACTGATTTTTTTTTACTTATTTTACTGAACAAAATTGAAAAAGACAGATAATTGCTAGCATTTCTGTTGTACTAGGCTTTTTTTTCTTCTTTTTTTCCTTTTTTTTTTTTTCTTTGATCACTTCCATGTGTATCAATATGCACAAAGTCTCAGGGAGGTCACGATTAAACGGGAATCAGTCCTCGCCTGGAATCTTGCATGGTAGGTGGACTTTTCTGTCTGGTGCTTATTGTGGTGTCCATGTAGTATTTTACCTTTATGTTGTTCTACATATAGTGCTGTTTCACAGGAAACACTCTTAATATAGTCTGAACAAGTTTGGGGTTTTGCACAATTCACTTTGCAGGTAGTTGTGTGTACATAACTATATCATGTATCGCTGAAATTTTGTTTTGTGAGGTGGCCTTAGTTTTGCAGCAGTTTTGCAACCTACTTGTAAGTGCTAAACATTTAGTTCCACTAACCAGCTCAGATCCTGGAAGTCCATGGCTACTGCATTCTGCAGTGGAAATGGTCATGGTCAGCAGCAGTGCTTGGGATTTTCTGTCCTGGATATTGTCCACTTGTAGCAAAAATGATGTGGAACTGAAGTGGTTTATGGGCTTTTTCAGCTGTACCATGAGAATTACGATTGCATTCCTCATTTAAAGCTGAACAAGTCTGTAAAGTCACTAATATTATTAGGGAGTTACACTGATTCTTATTTTGCAAGGAAAAGCTTGAGATGGAATCTATAACAAGTAAAAAGGCTGCAAAGTAAGAAGGGAAAAACTAGGTTTTCTTTAAGTTTTGCAGCAAGGTTTTATTTAATGACTCTGGAGGGGGGGTTGTCTATTGATTATTAGTCCTATAACCAGCCCTACGGGGGCCTGGTTGTCAGTGTTGGCCACATGAAATTAAATTTCATCATGTTTGGTTTTTTGGGGTTTTTTTGTCTGTGGTGTTTCCCATTCAGTTTCTTTAAGATTGAGGAAACCTATGGAATTAGTGAATTGTACATCATCTCCCATGTATGGAAGCAGTGTCAGTTTTGTTATTGCCATCACAAGTGTCTTTGGCTTACTCTTAGCAAATATCCTCTGCAATGTGCTGGTTTTCAGAGGTTCCTAATAGACCTAAAATTGTTAAGGCAGCATTTTCTGTTCTCTTGTCAGAACTGCCAGTTTTGACAGGGGATATATGCTGGGTCTGCTGCGTTTGTTTTGTTTTACACATGCTTGAGTCAGCTAAACTGCTTTCATCTCTTTCCTTTTTTCCTATTGATGACAAATGTGCAATCCTGAAGGTCTTAGGCTATTCCACACCTTCTTACCACTTGCAGCTGAGTTATGAACTCACCAGAGATTATTCCTTGCAGGTTTCGTTTGTAGGAACCCCAGGAGTCTTGCTGGCATTTGGAGGGGGAAGAAACTGCACTACATACCCCAGTTTACCAGAGCTTTCTGATTTATGGTGGCCAAAGTCCACCAGCTGACCCCATTTGATTTAGGATTTCAAAAGGTATAGGGAAGTTGGTACAAGTCATATGACTTAATCATCTTCAGCAGCTATAGTTTTTAAAAATTGTTAAGATAAAATAAAAATTGTTCATGAAAATGAGTATGAAACAATAGCACATATTGAAATTAATATGGTTTACTCCTTAACTGTTTAGTACTAGCTACTCTGTGAGGCTTGGCCATTTAAAATTCCAAGGATCAGGAATGATGTAGCGCTGCTGTTGGAGATGGCTGTTACTGGAATGGTCAGCAGACAGCCTCTCCTTTGCATTTGTGGCATGTTCACCTGGAATCTCCTTCTTTCTTTTGAGAAAAAGAGAATGCTAGAGGTAGAAAAGACTAACGTAGCTTATTGCTTGTGAATTTCCTGCGCTTCTTTCTATCCCTGCTCAAGACAGAATGCCTCTTTCAACTGAGCCTCCTTTATAAAGGCTAAAGTTATAAGGTTATAAGGAGCCTTGTGACTGGGCAGAGATATCACAAGAAAGATGAAAGATTACATTGTTATCTTCATTCTTCCTCCAAGATGTTTTTTTGAAGGGATCCACATATAGGTTGCATGGTTTACATTTATGGATTCTTTTTGAAGATGGCTTTGAAAGTTTTAAGGATTTAGCATATGCATAATCACACATATATTTAGCAACATGACTGAAATTTGCTTCACCAAAACCTATATATTCTCCCAAACCTATATATTTTAAACATGATACACAAATGCATGTTGACACTGAGAAGGCAAGCTTGCAGTAGTTTGCACCTTGTACTCCTGTTTGATTTGGGGTAACATTCTGAGAACAAAAGGTGTCCTTTCATTATGCGTCTACCTAAACCCAAAATAACTCAAAAGGGTTTTAGCAGGGACTTTGTCCTCAAGACTGAAACTTGCTATTAAAATTGGCCAGATTATTCCTTCCTTTCAAACATGTAGAAAACCTTCTCCCACATACAAAAAAACAGCATATAAACAGTCCTTATTTGAAATACATGAATTTCAGATAAAATTTAGATCATGGAACCATAAAAAAACAACAATAAAACCAGGAAACTTGGTAGCCAGTGACCTGTCAATTTTCTTATTTCAAGTACAGAACATTTTTAATACCTTTTAATTTTCTTTATTGGAAAGTGCCATTTTGAAAGAAATGCATATTCAATTATGATGTAACCTGTTTATTCTTGTACTAAATTTGTATAACAAAAAACATCCTTTCACTCAGGTTTGTAGAGAAGCAGTACTCTACCAAAGAATGATATAAAAACCCCTAACCCTGACTGCTCACATTTTGAGGTAGACTTGCAAGAAAATGAAGTGCTTTACTTTAAGGGCATAGGCTGCATTTACAACAGATGAGAAAAATGAGCTGAGCTCTCTGTTTTTCCTCTTCTTTGACCTAGCTATTGAATAGCTTGTAACATATCTTGAACTGAGTTGGAAGACAATAACATGTACATTAAAAAGACTAAATAAAAGGCTCCAATTATCTGAGATGTGGGAAGATAGAAAATGTTCATTCTTCATAGTTTGTGCTTTTATTTGGAAATGTTTGTGTCCCTCTAAACGTGTATGAGTATGACAATACTCATATGCATTGTTATGGATGTATGTTTGAAAATACATGTATGCCAAGACAAATTTAGGTTTGCAAATATTATTATTAATCCTTGTTGAAAACAAATATCACTGTACTTGATTAATTTTGCATATATTAGAATGATATCAAATGGGATGTTTATAGGTTTGTATTTAGGAGTAGTTGTCTTCAAACATCCTTTCTCTCTGCACAAAAGCAAATTCAGTGCTTCATTGAAAAGGATGAAATATTAGTAAGGGCTTTTTTCTTCAGAGCTGCTGCTAGATAGGAATAGGCAGAAGTATGTATCTTAGAAACTTGTGATTTAACACATTTCTGGTTTGGAGGCTGTTTAACAACTGCTGATATCTGAAATAGAACAATAAAAAAAAAGTTCTTTGCAGTCTAAATTTTGTTCTTGTATCTTAATGACATTCAAATTAAACAATTAAATTTAAACCACAACACATGTAGAGAGTGCTTTCCTTGCAAACAGATTACAACTTGATTCTGACCCAAATAATTAGTGGGTTTTTCTTAGTTTTTCAATAAGAATATGCTCTTGTACCAAGAATATACGCTATCACTTTATAAATTATGCAGCTGTATATCTAAAAAAATGCACTGTGAGCCTCTAGTCATTGAATATGCTGCCATCATTGGCTTAGGTTAATAGGAGCACTATAATTTGAATTCCTCTAATAGTTTATTTCTTTTTAATAACCTTAAATCACGCACTTCCTTACTTTTATGTTGGTTTGGTTTGATTTGGCTTTTTTAGTTAGTTAGTTTCTTCTTTTGCATTGGCAAAGAGCCTGAATGTTTCCTTACATTACTGCAAAGTTTTGTTATTGGTGAGTCAGGGTTTTACATGGCACCCCCAACCTCCCAGTGGCTAATCTTAAAATGATGAGACATCTCTAACTGTAGGAGAAGAGTGTGTATAGTAGGGAAGGAAAACTTTTAAGAAATAATGAAAACTTAAACTAAAATTTGCCAAAAAGTATTCTTACTTCTATAAATAAAGTGTAGTAGCTCTACTTTTTTTCTTGGAGATGTAAAAATAAGTCCTGGTTACAGATGGAAGCTCTGCTAGGGTGTTGGTGTTCCATCCAAGCCCCTGATGTTATCTCATCTACACTCCTTCCAGGTGCAATAACTATTTCATTTTATTTCAAGGTATCTAGCTATTACCTACATTCCACACATCTCATCTCCGTGTTCTCTAGATAATGATATGTAACATGTCTCTGAACAAATGGAAGCCCAAAACAAGAAAGTGAAGAAAAGAAGGGGCAGCTTACGATTTTGGAGAAGGAATGTTTGACTTCCCACTGGTTAAGATTTAACATAAAAAACTCCATTCCAAAACACCAAAAGCAATGCTCAGAATGTGTATGGCTATTTCTGAGCCTTTAGATGTGATTTTTTTTTTTTTTTTTTTTTAAGTTGGGTAGGTGGATAGCACCCCCACCAGCCCCCTAAAGAGCAGCCTCTTAAGATAGCCTGCCTCATTCACCCAGTTTCCAGGACTAATTACTCTGAACTACGATCCACAGTATTCCCCTCTTCTTAAGGTTTACCTTATTTAATTTACCTGACTCTCTCCTCCCATCTTCCTTCTACACTCTAAGGTCTGCTATTTCAAACTCGCACTTGTACCATTTTGTTAACCCTAATAAACCTAGCTGTATGGGTGGTTCTATTAAAGTCCTCTTTTTTTGAGTTTCATTCCTGCTCTCCATAGTCAGAAGCCTGCTCCCCTTGAAGGTGAGGTCATCACAGCTCTGCATCTTTCAACATAATTTTTCTTTTGACTTTGATTTCTAGTCAAGCAATTCTCCTACAAAGATTCATGTATGATATTTTCTCTGTTTAAACTCTGAGATTTACTTTTTCTACATTCCAGTTAAAACATGTTTTCATTAGCATGCTTTAGAAATGACAATTTTTTACTTGCAGTGAAGTTGAAATAAACTATTATATATTCTTGACTCATATCTAGACATATACTTATTCTAGTAAATTAAAAAAATAAAAGGGAAAATGAGGAAAAAAAAAAGATAAAAGAAAAAGCAAATGGGAACAAGATAAAATCTTAGTCTTTGCAAGGTGCCTTAGGAGTTGCTGTTGGCAATGAGGCCAACAGCCCCCTGGCTGAACAATCTGAGCCTGTCCCTGCACTTTAGCCTTCCCTGCAAGCCTGAGCCTGTAGCAGCTTACAGCAAACCTGCATGGCATATTGGATTAGGCTGGTTTCTTTGTTTTTGGTTTGTTTGGGTTTTTTTAATATAATGCAGCTCTCCACCAGGGGGGCTGCAGCAGTGTCCTCCTCTGCATCTGAACAATCAGGCTCTCGGAGTATATGCATGTAGTCGCTTTGTAAGGCAATGCTTTATCTCCCCAAATTTCTACTGTGTCACAACTTTGGTAATGAAAGTAACCTCTTCTCCTTTCTTCTGGCTCTGGGAAAAATTTTACTTCTCTGTCTTAATGTGTGGTGATCATTATGAAGATACCATTTTGCAGTTTTGTTGAAGATATATTTCCTCCTGGTTTTAGACAGAGAGAAATCTATAATAAGAGTTGGTAGAAAATCTGATTCATTGCTGTGTTACTGTGCCTAAAGCCGCTTTAACTCTGTCCACCAAAACTGGATTGGACCGATTCCTGGGAAAATTGCTAGAATTAGAGTCATGTGAAACTAGGGTATTGCAGTGATACATCAGACTTATTCCCTTTTTAGCTGTTTTCCTGCATCGCTGTTCATATTTGTATTGCTTCTAGAGGTGCGCTTAGTAACTACTCCCATTATGAATGCTATCTTTGTAGGTTTTCTGGATGCCTACACGAGCCTTTGAACAGCCATCTGGTAAAATGTGCTGTGGCTTGTTATTTACGTGGCATTTAGCTATGCCTCCATAAGCTTCAGTAATATAATAGAGTCCAACACTTTCTACTGAGCAACACACTGAAGCCAAGCTGTGTAGCATGCTGTATCAAACTGTTAAAGAAAAGGAATCTATATTAAACTATAGGGAAATTCTACTAGAAAGTGGGAAAGTTAATTTTTACTTTTGCTTTGTGTGATACTTGCCTTTTTTTTTATTTTTTTTTTTTTCTTTCTCTCTTTTAAGAAGCACAGTCAATCTCAGCAGTTGCCATGGGTGGTATCTTCAACTTTGGACTTTTTGCCTTATCCTCACTCCCTTTCTGGTTTAGATAACTTGTCTTTATTAGGGCCATGCTATTTTGTTTTCTTTACAGCAAGTTACAGGAATAGAAGTGCTGGGAATGGAGTCATATTGACAAGTTCCCCAACATAACATACAAAGGATTAAGGAAAAGCTGTTAATTTTCTCTGCTTCCATTGATGCAATTTGGAATCATTATGATGCTGGCAAAGACAACTATTTAACCACATTGTTCTGTTGCTATTTATAAATGGGATCTCATTTAAATTTAGAACACAAAATCTTCCTGGGTGGAAAACTGCCATCTCGTGTATCCGCATGCAATGCAGTGCGAGGGATCCAATCTGATCACTGTCGATATCACTGCTTCAATACAGATAGCAGTAATGAGAATAGCACGGAGTTGCCCGTAGGGCTCAATTCTGTAACCTTGTCGCATCTGAACCTATGCCCTCTCAGTGAAGAGACTACATGTTTAAACGGATGCATTTATCAGGAATCGTGTGGCATCTGACATTTGGAGTGTAGCATGCATCAGAGCTGTGGGAGCTCCAAGCTCCCAGGGGTACCTCCTAGCTGCACCCCGGCACCCTGGGGTGCATGGATGATGCCTGTCCTCCTCTTTCCTCTCCTCCTGCTGACCCTTTCCTTCTTCCTCTGGGAAGCAGGCTGGGTGTTTAGAAAAGGTGAGGTGGGAGCGTGGGGAGCACTAGGCACTCCCTGAGCTGGCACTGCAGTTCTGCTCCTTTGCTGCAAATGTATCAAGATGAAATACTGTTATTAAATATGACTATCTGTAGTACAAATCAGATCTTTTGGATACTGATATAATTAGTCCCCCTCAATATGTTGAAAGTCTCACTAAGGTATGTAAAGCTTGGAGTCCTGAATCCAGCTCTGCCTTTACTATTCCAAATTCTTAGAATTTGTTACAACTAGTGGTCTTCACCCACACAGAGCAGGCAAACCTATTGCATTGACTGGTTTCTCAAGAATGTGATAAAAAGCATCCAACAACATAGACATCTATGTGTTTCTTTTTTTATTTAGCAGTTATAGATGGAACCTAGTATGCATCCAAGTAGTTGCCACTTTTATCTAAACTGAGATAAGGAGGAGTGGAGTGCATTTATGAAGTTTTATGGAAGATCTTTGTCTTACCTGTAATTTTAGTGTGCTAGTAGCACTTAGCACTGTCAGGTTCAAAGCACCTTACATTTGCAAACACTGCTTAATAAAAATTGTATGAAATGGTGATTGTTCCCAATTAAGAGATGAGGGATCAGAAAAATAATGAAGTGATTCAGGCATTTTGAGCCACAGTTGTTCCATGTGCAACAGGTGGATTCTCCCAAGTCTTAAGTATCACGTATGAAGTAATTGGTATTCAGCAATAGTTATGTGAAGAGTACAGTCACATAAATCACAAGTTTGACCACTTTGGATGAACAAGTTACTGCTTGCCAGTTTAGCAGCACTAACTTACCAGGTAAAAGTTACAAAGATTATTTTTATTACAGTTAGTGTAAGTTTTACTAAAATTATTCTTGGGACATTCAATCAAATAGTTACATTTATATGCAACTTTTCTTGATGTTATATATATTTAAACTATTTACCCACCACAAATTGCCTAGGCATAGATCGACAATACAGTTTGTCCTTTTTCTTTAAATAAATCCTTGTTGTGTATGAGATTTCAGACTGGCAGAGTCTGCTGTTTATATTACTGCAATATGAGTTTTTTTACCTTTTGACTGTGGCAGTTGTACAGATGTTGAATTTGTCAGGTATCATAAGAATGGTAAGAACAAAAAAGAGCACATTGTTTCTGTGTGGAAGCAGATTTAAGGACACAGGGATATGTTCTAACTATACCAGACATATGCATGTCATTATTCCTTTGCTCAAGTTTGAAATGGGATATAACTGCCAATATTGCTAGAAATTATAGATTTGTAGTGCTGTAATTCACATTGTTGTGGATGCCTGCAGTGGCAGGCACAATGTATACAGTGTATATTGTTGCTCATCAATTTTTTATTGTACATTTGAAACACACTGGAGTCAGTGTAGAGAAAGAGAAGTTCAAAGTCAAGAATTCAATATTTGTATGAACAAACAGAATAGCTGGTGAAATCATGCACTACAGGGATCAATTATAAAGCTCCTATGAGTTCAGTGGAGCCAGGACTTTATGTCAAAGTTCAGAAATTATATACAGAGGATAGATACAACTTCAGTTCTATTAAATATATTCCAAGTTATCTGCTTCACTGGCTGATCATTTATAGAACCATTAGTTTATTAATCAGTGAGTGATAATAGACTGCAAAGACTTTGTAAGACTTGAAAACTTCTTTTTAACTTTGGAACATCAAAAACATTTCCTTTATTTCAGCTCTCCCTTTACAGTATCACACCACAAATTTATGGGTTTGCCAGCAGTACAGGGTTTCAGGCTATTGAAATACACCTTTGGCACGGATGCTGCTGCTTGCTTTGAACTATTTTTCTTTTTGAGGGGGGCTTGCCATTGTTTAAGTGGCATGCCATAAAAGTCTAAGTTAGCTTAGCTGCAGATGATGTGTGCCCTTTTTTTGTATGTAGTTCATTACAAATTCTCTTTTCAAGCACAGATGTGGAGATGAGAATATATGATGAGACGTGATGTTCAGAACAGCTTGATTCATAGTGCATCAGTGTCACCTCAAACTGCAATCTGCTCAGATTTCAACAATCAGAAACAGGACTTTGTCATTCCCAAATGCGACAAACCTCCTCCATGAAAATCCACTGTCAGGGCATGAAAGGGTCTTCTTGGCCTTGCCCACCCTCCCCTGGGGCTTTCCCCTACCCTGTCCATGGCCCAGCCCGGGGCCATCAGTCTCTCCCCCAGTAATGCCATAACAGTCCGATAGGACCCCTCATAAGAGTAAGAGCTTGAATTTTGGGGTTTTGGTCAAGTTCTTTAGCTTGAGTAACAGCATACTGCATACCGGCTTTGGCCCGCTACCAAAATACTTGTGAGAGTGTCAGTTTTGCACCATTTGCAATGAATTTGGCTCTGAGCCGTTGCACTTGCACTGCTCTTTTTCAGAGGTGGCAGCATTTCCACAGTAGATCCATACCTGAGAGCGTACGTTTTCAAAAGGACTTTTGCAGGGTCGCCAGCCGGCTGCCCGAGTGCCCCTTGGAGGCTGACCGCAGCCGCGCCATTGGGAGAGAAACAGCAGCTCCAGGAAGAAGGCCAGGGACTAAAAATGTAACACACACGTGCTGAGAGAGTGACACGACATTTGAAAAGCAGCATGCTTAGTCTGATGGGTCATGTTGGGTGAGACCTAGATTTCCTGGTTCTTTGAATATGCAATGGGTACTGCCTTAGCACCTCCAAGTGAGTGTTTATGTTGTACAATTATCGAAGGGCTGTATATGTAATGTGCCTTATTCTGCCCTTCAGAGTAAATGTATTTGATGACAAAGTTACTCATAGACTGAGAAAACAGAAAGCCTGTATCTTCAGCATGCCTCCATGTCTAAACCAGTTCGGGCTGTTGGCTGCCATCATTTTTTTATTTCTACTCTTGAGACATTTGATCCCCAGAGTGTATTTGTTTTGTGGTTTGGAGGTTGCAGCCACTATTCAGTCCTAGTTTCTAAGTATGTAATGTGAAGAACTGCTGTGGGATTTGAGACATGAAAAAATACCCATACCCGTGAAACTGGAAACCGATGAAAGAGTAGGGCGAGGGGAAGAAGATTTTACAGAAGGTGGAAAAATAGCCATTCAGGGGCTGCAATTATATGGACAGTACATCTAGGGAAGTAGGGAAAATAGGGTAACTGTAATCAGTGGGAGGAAAAATAGCTTACCTGCTATAATCAAAACCCATAAAAGAGGGAGGAATGGTGGGCAACCAGATTTGTTGAATCAGAGGTTAGTCATCGACCCAGAGTAGGACGGGGAACCCAGGGGTACAGTGAAACTGAGGGGACAAAGCATGTGTAAAATTGAATTGCAGTAAACAGTAATGAGCTTTGTTTTGCAGAGGTGAAGTAGTAGCAGAGGTTAATAGTAATGGGGGCAAAACAAAAGTTCCAGAAAATGGAAAGGAAGCTCATCTCTTTTACAGTAAAATTACTAAACCTTAATGTTCAGAGATGGGGCATGGGCAAGACCGCTGGGTTTCCATGAGAACAAATGGGCTCCAGATGGGCACCCACGTGAGCCAGGCTTGCATGTCCACTGCTCATCTTGCTATTCAGTCAGGCTCCAGTGGGACTGACGGAATTCCAGTTTAAGTGAAATAGCATCTCAAAAGAGCAAACTCTACTGAGGACCGTCTGTCCAGACAGTCCCAGTAGTGGGATTTATTTCACCGGTCTGAAGTTTAAACGATAGCACCGTAGATTTCTAAAGTGTGATGAGTCTCCTTCAGTACCTCTGTTCCAAAGTCAGCCAGCAAACCTTGCCCCGTCGTGCTGGGAGCAGGGCAGGCAGCCCTGGAAGACTGTTAATCCTATTTATTCTGTACATACTTTGGAAGGGAGGAACTTCCTTGAGAGGTGTTTATTTTTCTCCCTGGCTTTAGAAGTCTGAAATTCTGACATTGGAGGGATATGATTCAGGTCCAAACTGAGACATCCAAGAAGATGCCAATGTGTTTGGAGCAGATGCCTGGGCACCTCTTAGAATCAATGGAGATGCAGTCAGATATGCCCGGTGGAGCAGAGAGTGCTGTTCAGGTGATCAGCACTGGTGGCTGCTTATGGTAAGATGACTCCTTCTGTGCCCCTGGAAGATGCTTGACTAGATCTCAAGCAATTACAAAGGGACTACAGGTACCCAAAGTTAGGTGTCTGAATCAAGAGCTACAACCCAGCATAGATGCCTAACTTCTAAATTACTGAGAACAAGTGAAGGGAGTTTAGGCCTGGAAGAACAACAAAAGCCTGTCTTTTCCTTTAATCCTGGCTCAGGATTTTGTGCCTCAAAGATTTAAGTGCCCTCATTTCTCTGCTTTTACTATACTATCTGCCTTCAGTGTTTCCCTGCACTTCCATTCAATTAAAAATGTGCCTATAACTACGAAAAGAAAAAAGTAGTAACAGAACAAGGTCTGTATTTTCAGATGTTGAGGTGAAAACACGAATTACCTTTAAATAGTCAGACACGCTTTTACATATTCATTTTTAATTTTTCCACAGACTTGCAACTTGTCAATCTTTACACAGAATACATCTTCCTTTGAATGGTTTGCCTAGCTACTCTGCTGACGGGGAGGGATTTTTCCCTCTTTCCTCCTGAGTGTGCATACTGAAAAACTGAATGAATGATATAGGCAATTGGCAGCCTTTTCACCCCTGTTTAAATATTGACTTATTATTTGAATTTGGAGCTTGGTCCGAGAATTGGGCCCTACGCTCCTGCAAAAGATGTATGTATGTTCACTACATTTAATGACATGAATAGTTCCACTGAGATCTGGGAATGTATTACAGCAAAAAAATTAAAGAGCTATAAATCTTGGCAAGATGAGGCTGTTGAAAAAAAATATAACTAAATGCTTATAGTCGATCAAGAGTAGACAGAAGTTAACATGCTAAATTTGTAAGATCTGGCTGATATATTGATGCTCTCACATTAAGGAATTTAATTTGTTTGAATTAATGAACCATCATATTCTATCATTTGACTAATATAAATAATTTGGAATTCTATCCTCCTTTCTTTTAAGAAATCCATTAACAGTAATTCAACCTTTAAGAAATGAAGGTGAATGAACAGTGCTGCTTTTAAAAAAGTTATAATTTATTATGTGTTCAGTTACTTTGCTCAAGTTCTCACACAGATGAAATGCATTTGTGTGTGTACAAAATTGTTTTTTAAAAAGCTTGAGAAATCTGCCTGCTTACCCATGCATCAGTGCTTCTGTTCCCAATTTGAGTTTTTTTTCTGTTTGGTTCTTGGTAGGAAACTCTGAAATTACCAACCTTTGTTCAAGATTGCTGTCAGGTTAAATTTACATTTGAAAAGTTTGCTGGAACTTTGTTGGATCTCTTTTTGTTGTTGTCATCAGTTTTATGCTTATTAGGAGTATTAGCTCTACTGGATGTCAAAAGCATTACTTGTAAAAGCTGTTGAAACGCCCATCCATGTGTGATATTTGAAGTGCTTGGTGTGTCCCACAGTTCACTTCTGAAAATATACTGTAACACAAACTGAAAGACTTATTTTTTCATGGTGGTATTACTACCTTTAGAGCTTTTCTGCAGTCTGTATGCAATTAATTACAAGTATTTTAGTTCATCTTTTTCTAGCTTAACACTTTGGGGGTTTTAAGGATATTTTTTTTCCCTCTGGAAACGTTCGTGGACAGGTAACAATGAAGAAAGAGATCCTCTGTAACTTTGAAATGCTTTGTCTACAGTTATCTGTCAACATCTCATGCCAGGCAGAGAGCTGGTAGATGCAGGTAACAGAACAGAGGAAAGAAAACTCTGGAAGAGCTTTAGTACCTGTGCATTCCTGTCCAGGGATGTTACCTCTGGGATAAACACTGGCTGCTTTTGCAGGCACTGCTGCTCCCATACAGCTGCTGGTATAGACATCTATCATACCTCTACATTGCCTCTAAGCAAGCAGCATGCCTTTTGGTTTCATTGTATGTTTAAATATACAATGTTTATAACATCAGTTTGCTAAAGAAATTGTTGGCCTTCAGTTCTTTTATTTTCTTCCACTTGGCTTACAATAAGCTTTTAATTTCTTGATCTGGTATAGAGAAAAATCAAATTTCAAGCTCTTCAGAGGCGGGATGCTCACAGAGACCTGAGTTTTCCTTTGAATTTTTATCACTAACAAAAAAAGCCAAACCACAAACCTTTGCCATGGAAGTTTTTTTCACTTGGTAACTTGTCAACAGAAATCGGCTGAGAAATATGAAGCCACACAATCAGTAAAATGTTCATTTTTTACCTGTATCCCTGGTTCAGTGCTTTGGTATAACATAATGCTTAATAGGAGGTGCATACTTTATGGTGTGGAGAAGCATACTCAAGTGTCTCGTATCACTGAAGGTTCACCTGTCTGTTTTTACATGGTCCTAACACACAAAGAAAAGTTAAGTATACACTGAAGACTGCATTTATGGTAGCATACTTAGAGACATGTTTTAGCTTTATTTTTAATTTAGAAAGTCTGTCATTGGTCATCAAGTTGTTGCCTTAGATAAGCAAGAGAACAAACTCTTTTCCCTGTGGAAGCAGCATGTGCTAAGAAGTTGTAATCGAGGTTTCCTCCTGAGCATTCTAAAAATCATGAGATGGCCTTTTACTCAGTACAAGGACTTCCCTCAGGTTTTAATGAGATCCCATACCCAAGTCTAACTACCTCCCATCCAGCCTTCCAGCATCTCATTTCAGCTTTTGTCTTCACAATAAAGTTAGTCATCAATCCCTTGGATAGTACATTGGAAATTGAGGTAAAATGGTAATTGTCCCTCAGTAGTTTTCTTAAATTTCAACATGTCTTTTGTGATGCCTGGATCCCTGGAGGAAGATGCAAGCCCATGAGGCTGGCAGTCTACTGCAGCTGTAATTATCAATAAGGATGCCTGTGATCCCCCTTCCAGTTAGTCATCCTTGGAGACATGTCTTTTTTAGTGAAAGGGAGGGGATGAGCAGGTAGAGGGAGCCTATAAATATTCTTGAATGGATGCGGTACTGAAGAACTCTGGTTCTTCAGTACATTTGTCAAAACACACCGGATGAAGCAAGTGGTGAGATCATACTTTTTTGCCATAACAGTGACTTATTTGCTCTGGGAATGAAGCTGTGTGGCTTTAGACAGAATCGAGTCCCCCTGCCTCCTGTATTATTAGATACATATTAAATCAAGAAAAACTGATCTTGATGTAGCAAGTATGTTAGCTGTGCTGGTGAAATATTGGTTCCACAAGCCATTTGGTTTACCAGTACCTGTAATTCAAAGGGTACTTTCCTCCTATCCCTGTTTTTTTCCTGTGTTTAATGTTTTCAGCCATTTCAGTCCCACTGAACACACTAACAACTTCCAGAAAGACATGGTAGCTTCTTTGATACTCTATTGCATGGATTCTGAGACAACGGCCTTTCCCCCCCAGCTATAATGGGTTGTGTTAAGCTTCTTTATGAAGAGGGGATGCTGCAGCATTAAGCACAGATGATTCTCCCTTCTCTTGTGTCCTGCAGAATAGTTCATTCCCTTGTTCAGCCAAATCTAAGAGAAAAAGGTTTATTCCTTTTTCCTCTGCATACTGATTCTTTCTCAACACAGTGCTCATCAAAACTCCCTCTATTCAACCACCTTTCTAAACCCAACACCATTTATGAAAGAATTGAAGAGGTCTCACTTGCAGTAGGGCAAATTATATCACCTGTTCCCAGATCCTGTTGGCTGAGTTATGGTCTGGTATCCCAGGATTGCAGCTTCAGGTCCTTTAACAGTCTGTCCTAGCACAACGTAATTGGTCAGATGTCGGACAACTGCTGCTGTTGAAGTAGTGTTTGGCTACAGGAATACGCTCCCTTAATGACTTGTTAGTGGAAATATAAGGCATGTGGGAGCACCACTTTACTCACATTGAACCTAATAACTGTCATCACACAAAATGTCTGCAGCAAACTATGGGCTTTTTAAGATTCTTCTTTCAGTTTTGACAAATGCTTGGTAAGTAATTCTAGAAGAAAAAAAATACTCAACCGCATATCTTCAAAGGTTAACTTTGAGTATTGTTTGAGCATTGCACTAATGAGACAATATAAGCAGGAAACAAAATGATGTTAATATGAAATAATGTTAATGAATCTGCAGAATCTGAAAAACATTCTTTTTCTTCAGAAGTTTCACTAGACTTGGTACTTTAACTTTTTTCCCTGCTGCTATTGTGTGGACTTTGTGTTTGAAATTGCTGGGTTAGAGAGGAAAATCAGGGTCTGTTTTGAACGGGTCTTCTGAGAGGGCTAGCTGCTGCTAATTGTGTCCTTAGGCGGAGTGTCATAATTTTAGACAGCTTTTATTAACTTGGCATAGGCTGAAATTCAGTCTCTGAAGAAATTCATTAAAAGAATGATGTTTTGATTTGGAATGAAAGCTAACTGGTTCTGGAAACGGAGGGTTGTGAGGTTTTCAGCCTCCCACAGTGTTGCACCAGTAAGTTTGTTGGATGGTCATAACTCCCTCATGAAGTCGTAAAACAGCTGATGTAGAACTGGTTTAGATCTCTGTTTGTATTTTAATGTGCCTACTTTAGTCTGCGTTCATTTTTTTTAAACAGTTTTATTGAGCCATGTATTATTTTCTTTTTTTGTGTGTGAGAAACCAACATATTTGTGTTATTGTCACAGATAACTTGCTATCAAAATAACCTAGCACTTTTGCAGAATTGGCATGGGGAGTTTTGGAAGAGTGAGAGTTTGGGATTGAAACTGTTATTTGCTGACACGTACAGCTTCATATCAGAATTGCAGTTTTCAGGGTGTTGCTTTTTTTTTTGTGTGTGTGTGTGCATATGTAAGTAGTTTCAAGTAACATGACATGTTCAATCTGTAGTGTGTGCCGGCTGGCAGCTACTGTAAAAATTCAGACCAGAGACACTGCCCTCGTCTCAGCCAGACTGTCAGTGGAGGTCAGCAATCTCACAGGACTAACACCAGCAACCTGTTGACAGGGACTCTTGTAATATGTGACAGCTCAATAAATCTATATTTATTGAGTAAAATATGTGCTGTAAATCCATCCATGTAACCAGCTAAGTTAAAGCAAAGGAAGTACTGGGCTTTGCTGGGTGCCTGTGTATGCAGAGTCAGTTGGGTCTTCCCTACTGTCCTTCTCAGTGGGTAGGTTTTGGTCTCTGCACCACAGCCCCTTGGTTCCTGTCATCCACCTGTGTATGTATAAAGTCCACAGATCCTTTAAGCAAGGGGATTAATTATGTTTAATAGTCCTGTATATACTACTAATAAAGTTGCCAAGAATTCTAACTGGGGAAAAAATTGATTGTATATACAGTGAAACAAACTTTTAGGTGAAGACCTAGGTGAAATTGATGTTAGTGCTTTCCACATCAATTTACTATGAATTCCTTAGTCTGCTGCCTTCTGTAATGCTAGTGAAAATACTTTAGGAAAATTAACTATTGCAAAGTATAATAGCGCTTGAATTTAACTTTTTAATGAACAAGTATTTCAACCTGTGACAACTGTGCCTACTATGAACACGCCTAAAAGGAGCATACGCAAAAAAGACTGAACTCTGAGGATTAACATTGTTCATATGACAGAATTTGCCATTCTGGTAGTAAATAATGAACATGTCTGAAGGTAACGTAGAATAACTGGTAAAATTGTGTTATCTTCAGACACAGAAAAAAAGCTTAATACTCACAATACCCAATGGAAGTGTAATCTTCTTCCTAGTAAGATCTCACTGTCATTGTGCCTGAAATGTTCCTTTCTCTAGAGAGTGTGTTGTAGGCATAAAGCTTTCACACTGCCAGGGGATAGCATCTCTCCCAAAAAACAGAGCAGTCTTTTTGAAAGGGATGTTGTTAATGCTTTAAACACCTAACTTTACACCTCCTGTGCAAACAGATTTAAAAGACAATGAGACCCTACTCTAGGATTAGAGAAGGCATTTCCCTTTTTCTTATACTGCCATTGGGCTGGACCCAGAAGTGAAAGAAACTAGTTAGCTCCTGAGTAGAGTAAAAAGCAAGAGGAGCAAACTGCATGAAACAAATTCATATGTTAGAACTTAGCTTTCCTAAGGAAAGGTGAGGAGGTCGGTGAGGAATTTAAAAAAGTAATTCCTATCAGAATATCACAAAATGCAATGAAAGGTAAAATGATTTGGTAGAAGTTCCTAAGATCTGCTCTTAAGAGTGAAGATCTGCTGCTTTTTTTTTTTTTTTTTTTTTTTTTTTTTTTTTTTTTAGCTAGGAGAGAAGAGCTATCCAATTTGCATCATTTGTGCTCAGAAAGATGCAATAACCAGACCATGGTGTGGACTCATTTTCTAATTGTTCTGATAGAAAACTGAAATTCTTCTGAGTCTCATGTGAAAGAAACTGGGCCTTGGGATCCTACAGCATAGTGTTCTTGCAAATATAGACACATATTTGCAATTAGCATGGAGGACCTTCAACAAAATTAGTGAAGACCCCTATTTAAACTCTAAATAGATGCTCAAGTGAATGCCAAAGTAAATATTTTTTCCACTGCAAAACAGGATTTGAGTAACTACTTCACACATGTAAGTTATAGGCTGAGGTTTCTTTCAGAAGACTGTTGCAATACAAACAGCATATGGCTTGTGCCCTTTGTCACCCTTGTTCTGGAAGTGACTGCTTGACATTGACAGTTAGTGACCCAGGGACATAAGGTGCCTTTCTCACTGGGAGAGACCCAGTGACCCAGGTCTCTCAGAGTCTGTCACCTTGCATTAAATTGAGGTTCCAGTCACTCTACAAATGTAGGCTCTCCTGTTTGGGAAAGCATAAGTGCAAATTAGCTTTATTTTGAATTGAGGTTTCTGGAATCATTAGATCTGTGAGGCAATAATTAAGTGATGATTGTAGTATGAAATTTTTATGTTGGCACTAATTATTGAGGCAGAGGACATTAAAGTACTTTTGTTTCTAGCATCATTCTTGTAGCACAGATGGTTGGTGAAAAATTTGTGAAAAGCTTTACATTACACTGGATTTTATCTATTTGTGCAGCATATCTTCAGACAATGTCAGAATATTTGTCATATGAATTTCATCTTTAATAGTGTTTATAGCCAAAACTCCTCCTCAGTTATTTACTGTACTAAGCTCAGTGTTCTAACCTAGCTCCTTCACAAACCACACTGTGTTTAGCAATCAATGATGCATTTTTTCTAAATGTATACTTAGGAAGGCAATAGCATTGCATAGTTTTACAGGAAAAATCAGTGCTAACAAGAACGGAACTGAGAAGATGTTAGAGGCGACTAATGCTGGAAATGGTTTTGCTTACTTTATTGGTCTTTGCAGTCATACTACTGAAACTCAAAACCAGACTGAACTGCTTGAAAGTTTTCCTTGTATATGATTTCTGTGTGCATGTAAAAATATGTATCTGAGAACTTCAGGAACAGAGACTATTATCAACCACTTCTGTAATAGAGAAATGAGCAAGAAAAAAAGAAAAAATGGGTGAGGTTGCATTTTCCAGACTTTTTGTGAGTGAGCCACGTGCCTAGAGAAAAAACATCTCATAATGGTGACTGAGTAATAAGCTAATGAGTAAACACAGCTTCTTCTGGTAACTGGTTGTTTTTCCAAGCTAAGATACATTTTGACCAAAATAACCTGTAAGAATTTTAAAAAACCCAACAAACTCAACTTCACAGCTTTTGGTAGATAAAGCCAAACTTGAAAGAGCCAACATAACAGAAGTAGGAGAGTCAATTGCTAAACAATACACATTTGTTTACTGCTTCATCCTGTGGCCAACTTTGAATCTGTGCTATCCAAATCTTAGCATAAACAACGTAAGATCCTGGAAAGGCTCATGGCATTCCCTGCTGAGGCATCTGTCTAATGGGCAGAGGTGTGATGGCAGCGACTGGGGTGTATGGGATGCACTGGGCAGGTCACTGTCATCTTCAGCTTCTCCTGTGCTGCCCTGGACTTGCTCCGGCACGTGACAGGCGAGGCAGGCAGGACCAAGCCGTTTTCCCAGCTGTTGTCCTTGGAGGTTGAGCATCTTCAGTGTGACCTTGGCTTATGGCACAAATTCCCAGATCAGCCTTTATTGTAGTGTTAACTGTGTGTATCTAAAACAAAATTATGCCCTTCCTTAAAGTACGGGTTTTGGTGTAGTTTTTTTAATAAATATTTCTTTTTTATTGTTTATGATTTTTAGTCTTTCTGAAATCCTTCAAAGGTGCTATTTTAATGTAGTCAATCTAAATGTAAACCAGTGTTTCTCTGGTGAGACACAACACATATGAAAACATAGCTTTATTTTTTGTTGTTGTTTTTGAAAATCGACAAGGGCTTTTCTCCTCTGCTGTCAGATGTTTATTTTTTCTGTTAAGTTGTTTTTTCCTAACAATAGGAGGGAAAGAAACAACCTGCTGAGCATATATTGTAAAACTTCCCCAGGTGCATGAAATAGTCAAGACTGAGAATAGGGACAAAAGAAGAAATTCTTTTAACTGTTGAAACTGCTAAAACTATTCTTGAACAGACTTCTCTGAGTTTGTGACTACAGGCTTCTGCTAGAACATCTTAGCCCCTAGCTAGTGCTGATTGAGAAGCAGTTTGGAAGGGGCCTAGGAACGGTGACAAAGTTTCACCCTTGTTTCACGGCCAGCATGTGTTGGACTGGGTGATATGAGAAAATCCACTATTTGGGTTCTGATTTTTCATTTTCCTAAATATTTTTCTTGCAATTACACCAGTACTTTTTGTACTGCAGCTCCATCACCAGTACCAATGAAAGACAAGCATTGCCCGTTTTATATGACTGTTCCTTGTAAACTGTAGTGGCAGTCCTAGGGAACAGGACCTAGAAGTCCGTCTGGAGTATGGCCAGCTGTTAGGCAGCTGCATCAGGGTCGTGCGCTGGCAGCTTTCCCTGCACAGCAGCCGGCCTTCAGGGGTGACAGGTGCCATAGCACAGCCCAGTCCCAGCCTGTGACTCTGGTCCCTGAGCTGTGGAGCATGCTGAGGCCAACACCAACCCTCCAGGAAAAGTATATGAATTCTGGAGTTCACCTAGAGATCAGTTACTGCCACCTTTTATAGAAGGGGAAATAACATGCCCTCCCCTGACTCCAGCTCATTTCTTGGAGGGATGAGTTGTGGGCACTGCTCGATTCACCAAAATCAGGGCTGCAGCTTCCAAGCAGGTCAGAAGTCACAGCTCCAAGGAAGGTGAGCTCGCATCTCTTGTTAATTATATATCCCACTGCTTGGCTTTTGATGACTTGCCACTTGGAGCATAGGTGTCTTGCCTTATCTCCTTGTGCATTGTAAGCTTGCATTTTGTCTAGCTCTGAATTTCCCATTTTTCTCTTTGACCAAGATTTAAAAGATTAGACATTATTTAGACATTGCTGTTTAGATATGCATAATTTAAGACAGCTAATTCCCTCACTGGATTATTTTTCAAAGTCTTTTATGGATTCAGGCCCAGACTTTTTAAGTTTTGGACTTATGTTTGGCATTAGAATACTCTCAGTCACTCCGTAGGTTTACTAACAGTAAATTATCTTGAGAGGTTTATAGGAGACCAAGAAATTGCGTCTGCATCCAAGGATAGGACTTGAATCAAGGACTCTTTCCTGTGGCATATGTTTTTCCAAGTTGCTCTGCTTGTTTGACTGATGGGTGTTGGTGCATTGTTTTGCAATTAAGCATGGTTCTTAATGTCATGTTTCTGAAAGGACTGGATATCTTTACAGCCAAGTTGGTTCCATCAGTAGTATGACTATTAGGATAAACTAAGAATTAATATAGTTATGTGACAGTATTTATGTACCAGATCATCCACTTTATTTGCATGCTTTGAATGATCAACCATTGCACTGCTGAAGTTGTTTTCGTTTCTGTTGGTGCAGTTTCTTTTTACAGCTTATCAAAGCTAACTGAGGTTCTAGTCCCCACCCAGCTTCCCAGGGTTCTGAAGCTCCCTTTGCACTTGTGCAGCATGCAGATGAGTCACATTGAATTTTCTTGTGGAGAATTAACTAATGAAAGCAGGGGATCCAGAGTTTCACTGGATCATCAAACTTAGCCCACTTCCCTGTAACCACATACTCATGAGATCTGGCAGGAGGCAGGATGGAAATGTGCTTTTGGCAGTAGCATGCAATTAGACTTGGGTAAGTGTAACATATTACACCTCCTGCTAGAGAAGGCAGTGATTTAATGTTTGTGTTTAGGTAGTATTGAGTAATATTGCTATTTTTAGGGTAATGTTGAGTAAAATTAGGTAGCATTGTTAGGGTAGCATTTTGAGATCCCACTCATAGACTACAGCCCCACCAGGCTAAACATAATACAAACATATAAGAAAAGGATGGCTTGTGCAGCAGAGCAGTGTTATGGTCCTAAGTATAGGTTATAATGTGTGCTAAAGAAGTTTGGGAGGAAACAAGCAAGAAGATTCACCATCAGTGAATATAAATGTCTTTCATTCACTATCGATAACTACATGACCCCCCTCTTAAGGTTAGACTACTGAAAGAAAATAGAATAACACCTGAATAAGTAGTTAAATCAGTTTTAGCCTGATTTAACTGAGATTTTATAAAGTGTAGATGATTTATGTAATTATTTTGGACCGCCTTTGGTTTTGTGGCATTATTTTTCCACATATTCTTGGCATTTTGTCATTTGAGTATTATTTGTAACTGATGGCGTCTGGTAGACTCTCTTGACTAACCCAGTTCCTCGCAGATTTGGCTGTTGTAATATACTGCCTTGTTTGGAAGGAGAAAATATTAACTCATTAGATAAAGAGCCTAAATTTTCAATTGACAGACATTATTTCTTTTTACAGCGGCTATTGAAGAATGGCCACTTGTTTCTAACTAAATAAGGAAACAAAATGCATTGTTTAGCCATGTAAACTTAAGGCAACTTTTACAGAACTAGTAGCATCTTTATTAGATAATAATTGGCTTTGTGACATGCAAAGAACAGTAAATATTAGGAAGACTCTTATTGCTAAACTGATCTGTAACTTGTTGCAGTACATCAAGTACATCAATATAGGGAGGCATATAATATTCTGAACTTCCTGAAACCTTAACAGTTGTGACTGGAAGAATGCATTAAAGTGGATTTTTCAGCACTCGCTTTTCTACAGATCCAAAATTTCTAATAGAATAATTTAAATATTTTTAAGTATAATTATGAATATGAGTCAGGACAAAGAATCTATGCTGAAAGGATCACAGACTCACAGAATGGATGAGGTTGGATGGGACCTCAGGAGATCATCTAGTCCAATGCTCCTTCCTAAAGCTGGGTCACCTGGGCCAGGATGTCCAGGACTGTATCCAGTCAGGTTTTTAATATATTCACAACCTAGTGAATTTATTCAATAGTGCCACAACAGTAAAAGGTACTGTGTTGGCTTTTTTTCCTGTCAATAGGACAAGAGTTCCACATAAACAGATTCCAGCTGCAAGACTTTAAATTAAAATAAAACTTCATCTTCCCCTCTCAGTTCTGTCCCTCATAAAATATGATTATTTTAGTGCATATATACACATGATTAATCTTCAGTTTTATTTCAAGGAAGTTTGTATTTCAGTATTTGTGCCAAAATGCGTATTTCATAAAGTCATGGAAGCTGCAGTAAGATTCTTTCTAACCCTTTTATTTTTCACAGTGTGTGGGTGTTGGTCCCTTTCCCTCATCCCTCTACACCTTTTCTTGGAAAGAAAGGCCAGGAAGGTTGAAGAAACAGGTTGGTCCTGTCTTGCCCAACAAGATGTGAGGTTGGACAGAGGTTTGTGGTTCTTGATCAGAGCTTAAGCTCAGTCTTTTACAAAATAAGACAAACTAAAATACCTCTGTAAAAAATAGCCACTAGGGAAGAGGTCCATCTTTGCTTCTTTATTTTGTATCCTGTTATCTATAAAACACTAAAATACTAAGAGGAGCTGAGTCTATGGTATTTTTAGGTACCTTGTTCACTAGACATCTCTCACTCATCTCAAATGTTCTCTCTCTCCTGCTCAAATGTTATGGAAGAGCTGTAGCAGTCAGAGTTGCAGAGCTCAGTATTATGTTCTCTGTCCTAGAAGTACTTGGTCTTCATGACCACCAGTTGAGATGGCTGAAGGAGTAGTTATTCTAGTTTTCACCTACAACTTGTCTTTCCATCTACTTCACTGACACTTTCAGCATAACTAGACACAGACAGGGTGCTACATAATCTTATCTAGGATCCCTTTTCCATGAAAGGTGGTAACAGATGTTCTATTGAGATCCCTTCCAACCTGAGCTGTTCTATGATTCTGTGATCTTATGATTTGTTTCTGGGCCAAAAAATGATTTGAAAGACTAGAAGTCTGTCGTGTATATTTATGTCTCGAAGTAATGGAACAAAAGATTTAAACTTACATTGCTGATTCTTTTTTTATTCTGTGTTGTAAAATTTGATTGTGTTTTTCAAGTTCCCTTGTATACAGCCAAATGACATTGTTTCATGTAAATATTGTAATTTTTTTAGGAAGTCTTCAGTAATGGAGAAGTTATTTGAGCTTACAGTACAAACATCTTTAACTTGGTTCCTGGTCAGGATTTCTTACAGCTAGGTTCTGGACACTTTTGCAACTGTTTGGTGCAAAAGTGCTTGAACTGCTGCTGAAGCAAAGGCCAGCAAAAGCATTAACCTAAGATACTGTGAAAGTCTGTAACAGAACCTCTGAAGGCATCTATTATGTGGGCCTATACACTGTTTAACTCATTTTCCTGGGTAGCAGATTAGATGATGTTTAAATAAATCAGTATTTTTTACTTTGGTGGTGTTCTGGAAGGTTAATAGATGCACTTTGAATATATGTTTTAATGGAAGTAAAGATTCATTTCTATCACCTGGCAGCAGCGGACTAGAAAATCCCTTATATTCTTACATGATTCAAGGTGATGTCCTGGGGCTTTCAAGAACAGTCCACCCAGATAAGACTGTGTTCTCTGATTTTTAGTTTTGCACTAAGGAAATAAGTAAGTATGATTAAGAAATCTGTGTCTGAGGAAGCCTGAAAGCAAAACACGCTGAATATGCAAAACATGGTGGTGGGCATTCTCCTGAAACAGGAGCAGTTTTGTTCCCCATGGATGGTCCCCATTCCAGTAAATCTCAAGATTTGCGATAGCTTTTGTCTGGATATTGACTGATACAAAAAATTGTGGAAGGCTAGTGTGGGTGAGGCTTCTAAGGTTTTATCCCCTCTTCTGCCACTTTATTTTAGTGGGAAGACAAAGTTCTAAACCAAGCAGCAATTGATGTGGAATAACTCAGAAATATGGCTCACCAGAGTATGTACTAGCCCTGAGCTTCCAAAATGTCCAGAACAAATACCAAAAATTAAATAGAACTGAAAAGTTTCAATAATTCAGGCTAAAAAGTCTGCTGAATTCTGGACAAAGCTGAGTGGGAATGAGGGCTGACTGCCACCGCAATCAACAGAGGTCTGAGAAAGAGCTATCTGCTTTGTCTCCTGTATTTGGATTTGTAATAGTTGAAATTAGTGCTTGCTGTCAAGACGATAACCCTGAAAACAGATCTGGGTTTATAAAATACGTTATTTCTAATCTCAAGTTAGAGGCTGATATTTTCTACCTATATTCTTACGTTGGAGAGGCAAAAAAAAATTAAAAATTTCTTCTTGAAATAAAGTATTTACTTTCAAATTCTTGGATGCATTACTACTCTAAAAATTAACCAGTTTAGTTCTAGAAAATGAAGTTTTCTTGTACTCCTTCATGACACTTTTAGCAGAAAGTCTGCTTAGAAACACTGTAATCCTGAAAAATTCATAGCTAAGCCTGTACTTAATGAACCATACATAGCTACTGAGAAACAACAGTTACTTGGTCAAGTATCCAGCATACATGCTGTACATGTTTAAGTATCTATGTATCAGCCAAAGCTGGAGATACGTCTCAGGGACAAAATCATCTGCAGCATTTCTGATATAGTACAGAGCACAAAGTAAGAAAGAAAATCCAAAAGGAATCATATTGCAGAATTCACATTGCTGGACTTTGTTCTCAGAAAAATAAGCACATCCTCAAACAACTTTTTTTTTCTGCTAGGAGTTACTTAATCTTTTCTTTGATCTTATTTCCTAAAATGTCTGACATTATTTTCCAAACAGGTACAATGTAAATATCTTTATTTATAAATATAGGTAACAGTGGAGATTTTAAAAACTTGTCAGAGCTTTAGAAGTTTACATGGCTTTTGTTTGAGCATCTTCATGCCTTTATTATGCATCAGCAAAACTTTTCCTTGAGCTCTTTGAGAGACACAGCATGCAACTTTCCCACTTTGTGTTTAAGTGTGGCTTCCTTCTTTTATGTGCTTTTCTTTGCTCTTATTCGTACAATGAGCTAGTTATGTAAAATTGAGCTTCTTCTAATTTATGGCAGATGTTACCTTCCGTATTTTGTGAGGTTGTGACTGGATACTTTGTCTCTCCTTTTGCTTCTAATTAAGTAATTTGAAAATGTGTAGTCTGCTTAATTTTATTATTATTATGCAATAAAAAGTAAAAGACATTGACATGCAGGATTCAGTTGCAGTATGACAGCTTCTGCTCTGTGCAAGAAAATGATCTGTGTGGCCCATTTGCTGAAGTATATAGCCATATTGAGTATTTTAAGTGCATTCCTCTTTACCAGTTTAACCAGAGTGCAATGTTTCTGGATAGTACAGTGGAAACATTATGCAACAGAAAAGAAAAAAAAAATGCTTCATTGGCTGACTGTTCAGGTATCTGTCAGGCAGGGTGTCTTTGCTGAACAACTGCAGGTCTGAACAGCTTACAGAATGAACATGGGTTTATTTTTTTTAATTTCAGAACCATGTCTTATGCCATTCGCAAAATGCATAATATTTAATGTTAATGTTGAGACCATAAGCCAAAATTAAAGCGTGTATCTAATTCATACGCATAGTCATGCCTGAGCTTTCTAGGAAGGTTTGGTAAGGCAGCACAACTTAATGTGTAATTTATGGTAATGGTTTGACCCAGGAGTTAGCTGATGCTTCTGTGAATAATAACAAGTGTCCTATCACAAATGCATCTTTGATGCTAACACCTTGAAGCTAGTAAAAAAAAATATTTTTGTAGCATCTAGTGGAACTTTCTAATCAATAGGCTTTTTCCTTCAGACCATCCCTCTCCCAGACAGTATCATTAAAATATTGGGAAGCAAGTATATTAAATGGGTTACAGTTTCCGCTTGAGAAAATGTAATTGAATCCAATAAAGGTGATCTAAAGCCTATTGAATGATCAAGGGAAAAGGTCTCGATGAATAATTAGGCATATTTTACTGTATCACAAAGTAATTAAGTTCCTTCACTGCAGCGTGAAGAAAGCTGCTTCTTGTTAGAGGGATTAGAGATAAACTTTATTCAGGACGCAAACCAAAAAGTTTTGCTGTACAAATGCAGGAAGACAGGCATCTCAACCATGTGTTCACTGAAACTGTTCTCTTTGAGGTGTGAAGATGGGATGCTCTTCTGTTAGCATACATTCTTTCTAAAAATGTCAAAAAGAAACATGCCTATTCACACCTTTCATAAAATAAGTCCTTATTTGTTCAGAACAGGTCTACAGCATAAATAAATCTAGTATTAGAAGCACTGAGAGTTCTGAAGTACGAAGAACAACTTTTGTGTTTGAGGCTATCAGTTATGGAGTCATGAGGTCTTGCTTTTCAAGAAAGAAATAGTCACTGAGAGGTGGGAAGGACCTCAGGATAGGACTGTTCTCTGCAGTCTGCTTGCATGCTACAGCTTTTTCCTGTTTGAAAAATCATGTGAATCTCACTGGGAAGAGTGCCTCCAGCTGAACAACCTCTGATGAGAATGCTATTTTCTCACCTTCAGCAGAATTAATTGTGTATGTTGGCATAATAATACTCTCGTTGGCCTTAACCTGATTCTTTTTCCATCTTAAACATGTTTTCAGTATTGACAAGATATGATTATGCAAGACAGTATTTAACCAGTTATGGAATATGCATTATTAATGTCCTTAATCTTTACTGAAGCTGATGGTTTTCAGTCCTGGTCTTTGTCCTAGTCACCATTTGAGATCAATTTCAAAACCAGTACAGCAGGAAGACCAGTAAGAGACAGCCATGGCTTGTAACTGTTGTCCCTTCTACTCCTAGGTTTTATGGTTGATAGTTGCAGAAAACAAAATATTTTCTGTAAGTTTCTTGACCTTCCATAAGATCTCCCTGGGGATACATTATTCTGACCAAGGCTGGTTGTTCTGACTCCTACAGGACGTGTCAAAATGACCTGTGAGTTACATGGAGGAGTTGCTTTAATGGATCGGGGTAAATGATCCAATGAAGGTTCTGCATTATTCCAGGATATACCAAGTTAGTTCCATGACCTTTAATTTTTTCCATTACTAATGACATGGAAAGGTAAAACAAACACATCCCCTAACAGGAACTGTTTCCTTTTTAAAACACTGTCAAATTTCTATTCCGCTTTTTTTCAGTCCCAGAAAGGAACCAGCCTTGACTTTGCTTTCAATTGTGTTAATGCAAATATTTTAAGCGACATCGCCTATTTACGAGCAAGCAGATACTTCTTATACTTAGCATGTATATGCATGTGATATTGAACGTATGTAGTAAAATACCTATTGTATCTATAACACAATTGTTAAGATCTAGTTATTTATGTGGTAGATGTACTGCCAGTCTGAGAACAAAAACTAAAAATGTTTTGTCACTGCAATTACTTTTCCTTCTTTGCTGCAGAGAAGAGAATATTGGTTACCATCATCATTCTCTCTGGTTTTACAATGGATTTGCTTTTAACTTGTTTTTCTAAAACCTTATTTTCAAGTGATGGTGACTAGAGAGTAGCACATTGTGAAATCAGAGAAAATAATAATATGGTTAAAAGTTCAATCTCTTCTGCAGCCTCTGGACATTATTTTCCCTGAGTCAGACTCAGCTGACAGTGAATAATGTTTTTCTAAATGATTTCTTGCATTACTGACCGAAAAAATTATGCCTTGATTGCATGACTGTTGGGAAGTGGCATGATAATGGCTAAGTACTAAAATAAAGGAAAACCGGGGAGCAGTTGAAAGGTAATCTATCTCTCGGTTTCTAGTACTGCATGGTTCTTTGAAGAATAACTTTTCCGTGTCAATACTTCAAGTAGCATCCCCTGCTAACCTGTAGGTTTTTCTAACTTGAATTCTCATGAGATATTGCAAATATATATGATATCTGGGGGACATAGTGGAAAATAATTGCAAAATAAACATAAATGTCTCCTATACCCCAAATCTTTGGTCAGTTTCCTGAATGTTTAATGTCACCTCCACTCCTGAGAGAAAATTCCAGTGCAGGGCCCACCACATGCCCCTCGTTCCTATGTCTGTGCCAGCCAGAGCCTTGGACTGGCACAAACCTTTAGGCAGTAAATAGTGCTAGAGAGTTTCTCTAGTTTAAAACCAAGCTGTCAGGACTGTTTGTGTCAGTGGTAGGTCCAGGTTAAACTGGTGTAAAGTGTTCTCTACAACTACTTTACTAAGCTACTAATATGAGCTAAAACAGTTAAAAAAATAATATGCAAGAATGCTTTTGATACACAGGTCCTACAGTAAGTCCTGGTTTGTAGTAGCCTTTTTACAAAGATCCTGACTGGAATTTGTCTTTACTGATTTGCTACATGATCAATGTGAAAATGAAGTCTTTCCCCAGCCCCTGTAAAAATGTCAGGAACAGGTTGGCAGATACAGCAAACAGCTCACACACTCTGCTTTTCTTTCCCTCAGCAGATTGCCAGCAGTGAGGGCTGTTGGGGAGGAAGTTTCTCTAGGTAGTAATAAATATAGTACAAAGCTCCTGATGGCTGCCCTCTCTGACACATAAATGTTACTCCTTGCTCTGTTTTGGTGACAGAGAAATAAAAAAGGAGAAAGTGAAGGGTCCTAGTAATCCATTTCCTGAAAAGGTCGAACTGATAAATACACATATAGTGCCATACTGACTTTCCCCTCATAAGTGTCTACAAAAGTGAAGCCTATGATGCCTCTTTCTTCTTACTTTTTGGTCCCTTTACTGAAGAAGAGCAAGTCTTTGGTGTGGTGGCAGTTTTTATCAGTAGTATAAATTCTACATTAATTCCTTGTATGAATTTATTTGATTATGCATTTTTTATTTCTTGGGGACTGTAACTGCATATCTACCTTTTGCCTACATAGGAGGGAAGCAAGGGTTTTCCATAACTCTCCACCTGTTTTTCTCCTTGCTTGATAAACTTTGGAGAAATAGTCCAACTAATTTTTTATTCTGAGAGTGTGCCATTTCTGTCCTTGATTATGGATTCATTTGTGTGTATGTAATTACATTTAACCTTGTCCCAGATGCCAGCAATACAGGGGACCAGGTTCAGGTTCACTGGAGATCTTCTAAATGTAAATCCAGGTGGTACAAGAGCTTTCCTAAAGCTGCCTGTGCTCACTTTTGGTATTGAAAAACTAAAACACCACCTCTTTCAATGTGTTCTTGGTCCGACTTTCATTTGCGCATAATTATGTATTCATACTTGGAAAGAGAAAAAGGACAAACCTGTTATTTGGGAGGGGAAGGTAAGAGAAAGTAGAATGTGAGGAAATATGTCAACCAAATATGTAATAACAAAAACAACATTTCACCTACATTCAGGCATACAACTTGCCTCATAGATACAACAACTAAATTATTTGGTCTCATTGAATCATACAATAAAAGAAACATCTTCACTGGGTTTTTGGCAGGTCCGTGGCAGTTAAAGGCAGTACCCCACTCTTTTCTTCCCACTCGTCGTGCTCTTGCACAACCAACCACGACTGAAAGTACAACAGGCATTTGTGAATTTTCACAATGCTCCTAATCTGGCTCTCATAGGCTTATTCCAGAAATAGTATTAAAATAACTAGATAGAAACAAAAGGATATTTTTTTTTCCTCTGGACAAAGTGTTTACTTAGTGCCCATTGATGCAAGGGCAGATCATGAGCCTGAGTTCTGGGCTGGTTTGGCAGTCTGGCTTGTCCTGCAGAATCCCTCTCACTGGCCAGTTGATTTGTGCAACAACTGTTCTTCTTACATGATGCTATTTAGCCTGAACTTGGTCAGTGACGGCCTAAACCACCATCATCCTTTTTTCCCTTTGATTACTGAAAAACACAGAATAAACTCTTTCAGATCAAGGTGACCCACTTGCCTATCTACACAAGTTCTATTACAGCAGCACTCCAACATTCTACCTGCAGTCAGAGCTTGAATTCCTAGTAGTACTACAAAATGTCATGTTTGGGGTTCTGGGTAGCCTTAGTCACATCAAAATCAATGCCAGTGAGATGGGTTAAGTTGATTTCTTCCTCCTAGAGGGAGAGTATCATTCTGTTCCCCTAAACTTTGTAGTTCCAGACCTCACGTAGATCAGAAACAATCCCTATCCTGATCTACACACAGGATCACAAATCCAGAGTTTTCTCTGAGGCTTTTTAGGATTTTTGAAGTTTCCTGGTAAATGCCCCTGAGATTAAAGAGAAAAGGTTTTCTATTAATGTTTCTCTTTCTGCTTCAAGGAGTTGTGGTGATTGTGCTGTGAAAGCAAATAATTTGTCCTGAGCATGTTGTGAAAGAAAATTATGCAGAAAATGGTCTGTAAACTACACCATGTTTTCAGTCTATAGATAAGACTTTTGTATGGCAAAAAGAGGAAAGAAAACTTGTCTCATGTTTCCATGGGACAAGGAGGAAAATAAGCTCAGGCTCTTGATTGCTAAATGCGAAATATCTGGGTATAAAACCTTCTCTGAGTGAGCTGGAGGTCAGATCTTTGTGTGGATCTGGAGGACCACTTCCTGACCTGCTGCTGCTTCTGTAATTTCACATAATCAACTTCAACATAAATAGCTTTTCCTTCTGGATGAAGTCTCGTTTCTTGCACAGTTACTTTTTCTTAACAGTTTAATCAGACTAATTGTGACAAGCAGTGTATTTGTATAAATATTTGAATGTGGAGAATGAGGATTGAATTATTTATTCTGCAAATGTAAGCTTAATGTAACTATCTTTGGAAACCATCTCATTCTCATACGGTTGTACAGTTTGGTCGTGCATGCTGTCTGCTGAATTCCATGTTTAATGTCGCAAATGGATCAAATAAATTATATTATTTACATAAGCACTAAACAAGATGCCAGAAGAAACAAAACACAGGAGATATCTTGGTTTAGCACATGGAAAAACTAGTTATCTTTTTAAATTCAACTGTCAAGGGACCCCAGTTTCCTGAAAATGGGTTAACAGGGAGACAGATGATGTCATTCGTTGTCCAATCTTGTCTCATGCATGAAGAGGCATATGTTCTGAGCTGGAAAGAAAAGGACCGTATTGATGGCAGATGCCAAGCTGCACAGGGAAATGCTGAACCTGAAACTCAGAATCAGATTTTTCTCTCGTGCGATATTGTGACTTGCAGTATTTCTGTACCATTCCTCTTAGGGGAAGATGCAGAACTGTATGTAATAGTGCGTCCCACTGCGTAGATGGGCTATTGCTCTCCAGGGAAAAAAGCGCTGCTAAACATGAAAAAACCATGCTGAAAACCGTACTGCCCCCCAGTAAGTGGGTGCTGGTAGAGTCTCTTGCTTGACTGCATGTGTTAAAGGGTGACTTACAGTGCATAAAGGCTTTTTCCTCACACTTTCCATACCAAGCCTGGGACCAGCTGGCCCCGGCTGCCGCCATCCTGGCAGTGGAGGTCAAGCTGTGGTTGCTGCTGCTCCCCTGGGCATCAGCCACCGAGCCGAGGGCTGTTCCAGCAGCCGTGCTTCAGAGGTGAAGCAAGGAGGAGGAGACCGGAGAGGAGATTTGACAGGGGTCAGTGGCATTAATACGAATTGGTATTTGGCGTGTTTACTTTCATGTTCATTAGGGCATGCACTGCATTTCCCAGCAGCCATAGGGTCTGTATCACTAGACCATACCTTGTGCCTCCTTACCTTTACACTTCTTAGTGGGATGGCAGCAGAAAACTTCAAGGATGTTAGTGAAACTGTTTAACAACAGTAAAATCCAAACTCGGTGAGAGCAATAGAGAAAGTGACACAGCCCCTCACCCCCACCCCCCATTTATTTTTCCTTTTAAAAAGTGAGAAAACATTTTCTGAGTGTAGGATTTAGTTGTTCACCTCCCAGTGATGGCCTCCGGTGCTGGTATCACCTACAGCATGTTTGGAGAACACTTTTATTTTCTGACTTAGATGTGCAACAGAGCTGCAGCAAAATAATTATCTTCTGCTTATGAAAATACCTTATTATGAAGATTTTTCTTGTTTGACTAATTCAATATGTCAGCACTGCTTCAGACATGCTTACCTGTTGATGTTAACATTGGGAGCCTTCAGTGCAAGGTGAATTAGTATCACAAGGACTATTGCTACAAAAACCAGAGGGTAGACACCAATGCCTTCTGGACTACTTTTTTTTTTTTTCTTTTCTCTCTCTCTCTCTCACTTTTTTTTTTTTTTTTTAAATAGAATTTGCACAGATTTGCAGCCATCCTGCTCAGACTTAGAGAAGCCAGTTTGCCTGAGCACAGCTTGTTGTGGGATTGCAGTCTGATTCACAAGCAGCTGAGTTTTGCTACATTCTTGCTGTTTAAACCCCCAAAATTTGTCCTAGCACTTGTACTCAGATCAAGCATTCAGGATAGGAAGTATTTTTAATTAGCTCTTGCTCTTCAATATATGACTTGCCTCTGGCAAAACCCATTCAATTTTATCAAAATCAAACATGTGCCCAAATGTTACTTTTGACAGAGTTTTCTAGGACTTTATTTCTGTTTTAAAATGAATCGGATCTATCTTGGAATAAGTGGTATTCAGAGCTTAGGTTATTTCTTTGGAAAGTGAGAGACCTAGGCACACATGTTTGTCCTGGTAGCACCTTTCTGGCTCACGTGCTTTTGGAGGAGAGGTGGTGGTTGTTCCTCTTTCATGAAATGTCAAAGCTCTCTGAAAAGTTGAAAGAAAACAACTTTCAAAATGGTTTTGTGAATTTTGTTTTTCATCCAGCTCTGCCTGTGTCCAGATGATTTCATTCTCTGAAAAGAAGTGGTGTGAGTATTTCTAGAGATGCTTCTGGGCTTGATGACATCAGTTTTACTAAGTTTAGCAGAACTGCAAAAGTCTAAATTAACAAACCACTTTGCTGTGCTCTGCTGCTACAGCTAAATCAGCGAATACTTTTTTTCTGTGAAGCATAGCTATTTTTTTCCCCGCAAGGTTTCTTTCACTTACAGGGTCTCAGCAGGGGAAGGGGAGATATTTAGTGAACAGATCAGAGCACAGCTAAAATTTTACCATGTCACAGTTTAGGCGGACCTTTATTTCTCTCTGCCATTGACTCTGATCACTACAGTGAATATCGCATTATTGAATTTACTACAGAGATGCCAATTTTAACTGTGCTTTTATCACATGTAAAAAAATCCATCTCAGTCTTTGGCAATTGACCTCTATAAAAGGAAATAAATACCTGTTTCGGTTGCACGTGTTGTCAGAGGACACTTTACAACACCCGTGGCAGCATTTCAGGGATGCTGAGAGCGGGTGCACTTACCAAGCGCCCCACACAGAAGGATACAGCAAGAAGGGAGTTTGTAGCACCTGGGCAAAGCTTTCTGCAGCCGTGTTGGCTTTTCTGTTCTCATTAGGGTTCAAGGAAAATGCCTGCTGACTTGGAGGGAGCAGAACATCTCCAGGATAACTCCCTTATTTATTCCCACCATTTGGCAGATAGAAAACTGACTGCTTTGATGGTTGGGGTTTTTTTGGGGGGGGGGTTGGGTTTTTTTGGTTTTTTTTTTTTTTTTTTACTATTGAAAATCTTTGCTGCTTAATTCTTATCTCTCTGAAGAATATCTTCATTGGGAATGTGTAGAACCTCAATCCAAAGGTACGTAGTGAAGTGGAAAGCATTCTGCTGAATCCTGTGGTATTTCAAATATCAGCATAATTTTGCTGCAATATTTGTTTCTGATAAGATTATTTGTGGGGTCACACTGCAGAACTGGATTTAGACATTCACTGGGCTTCACTGCGGAGACCAACATCAGTTTGTTGAAGCTTTGAAGCTTTTATTAATGCTTCATTATTAAATTATTTTATTTAATAATTTTATATTTATAATTATATATAAATAAATATTAAAATATTATAATAATTTTATAAAAATAAAGCTTCATTATTAAAGCTTATTAATATGGAAGAAAATTATCTGTGCGTTAAAATGATGATGTAAATATGTGAAGTGCGGCAGTTTAGCCATAATGTTGAAGTAGCAGAACTTAGCTGAAGACCTCAGTCACTTTAAAAACTTGAAGTCCTGACTACAGTTATCTTCTGATGAAAAAACCTGTGTATGTTTTTGCTTAGCTTCTGCCAAAATTGTTTGAGATACGTAATAAAGAAATCCTTCCAAAGTAAATCAGTATTACCCTTCTTTTAAAGGACAAGAAACTGACGTAATAGACGTGGAGGTAAAAAAATCATTTTGCTGGCTTACAGAGGAAGGTTTTGTCTGCCCAATTCGCCCATTTACGCGGCATCCTTCTCCTCTGGGCTGCAGCTTGTCTCAAGCCACTTGCAGATGATGGCTACCCAGAGCAGAAGTCCGTGGGTTTTCTCACTTCTTTTACCTCACTTCTTGAAATCGGGGAACTGCTAACTTCAGCTGGGTCTGAATATGCATGAATGATGACTGGCACACATTTTTCAATGGGAAGGAGGAGGTTAGGGAAATATGACACAAGCTTTGGAGGGCGTAGTGCCTGTGGGCTGTGCTGCTACCCTCATGTCTTTTTTCAGCTCTGTTCAGTGACACCCTTTCAGGGAAGGAAGTTTCTTATTTTTATAAAAGCGAAAATATTTTTATTTTGCTTGATTTCTTTCACTTTGTTTATTCTTGCATTTTAATGTTTTCCTTTCATGTTGTATATTTATTTAATATCTTGACAAAAAAATAGGTATTCTTGCCTGCTAAAAGCCCAGCTGATACAACTAGTTTAGCTATAAATTTTCAATATAAATTTCCCTTTAAAAGAATTGGGATTTTCAAGCATTCTGTAGAGTAAGGAAATAATTCCATAATACAAAAACACGTTCTGTAACATCAAAAAGGAATCTGTGACTTGCTATATTACCAGAAATTAAACCCAATGTGAAAATGATAAGGAAAATGTGGTTGCTTTTGTAATGGGTGCAGCTTATATGAGTTTATATGTCATAAAACTGTATGGCTGGTGAAGCTAAAGGAAATTATATTCATGGGGAAATGTTGCAGGGAGCCTTGAAAACAGGCAGGGCTTTTGGAGGCAGATGAAGGAGGCAGGAAAATAAACTAAGCCTGTGTTTGGGGGTTGTTGGTAAACAACAGTTTTCTTACTCAAAGGTTAATAGTTTATTATTTCTTTGTGCCAGGAATACACCACCTTTACTTGAAGCAGTGTTGGGACCCTTAGCTGTCTTGCATGACAACTTGCAAAATTGTGAGGCTGAGTCCTTTATATGTGTTGATACCACTATGTGACTGTTTCTCAAATGATAAAATTGAAAGAGGAATTAGTGTCTGGTTCAGACTATTTATTTATCTTACAAGCGTTAAACCAACATATACCTGTCAAATCTTTCAGAATATTTAAGGTTTAGGTTTTAAAAAAAAACTGTAGCTGCACTGAAGTGCTGAAAGGCTGTTTTATTGTCCAAGTAGATGGAAAATGCCAAAGTTCTGAAATTTAAAGTGCTTATTTATATGCAGTGTTTTTAGTATACGTTCCATTAATTTAATGGAATATATTCTATGTACAAGTGATAGCTGAGGTGACTGACATCACCTAGACTCTTAAGGAATGTTAAGTCATGAGAATAAATTAATTTAGGAAGGAAAGAGTGACTGACTGAAGCAGTTAGATACTGTTAGACACTCCAGTAAAGATTATGTGCATAGCACGTAGTTCAGTTAATGTCTAAGCTCTGACATATCAGAATTTCTGCACTGGTATCACTTTGAATTATCAAGTTATCAAGCATGATGGAGAAAAGACAGAAATAATGAATTGTTTTTCTCTAAGGAAAGCCGGGAGGGTGTCAGAGCACTGGCGCCACATTGCCTATTTAAGCAGAAGTTAGAGGGGAAGTTAAACATCAGCTAAGAAACAAGAGAATTTTTCTATCCACGGGTTTGATAACTTATACTAAAGATGATTGGAAGAATTGACCACAAAGCTCTGAGTCAGTGACAAAGTTCAACAAAGCTGATGCTAACGATGCATTTTAGAGAGCGGAAAAATGCAATGGGCCAGTATTTTTTGTTTGCTTTATATGTAAGTACAGGCTGATAGAGAACACTGCAACCTGGTTAGCTCATCATCAGAGCCTGAAGACACCACAGGAGATGCAGTCAGTAAGATATCAGAGGATGAACATTTGAGTCAGTCAGTATAGGTTTATGAAGAATGGGACCTGTCACAAAAACATCTAGTGATACTGTGTCATGCAGAGATGACAAGTCTGCCTGGTGACTGTATTTCTGAATTTCTGTAAGGCACCTGATTCAGTATCAACTGTGCTTGGATTTTAAACAGTCCCATACTACATTGGTTTGGTTCCCTTCTTAAGACTTCTAATGTAATAGGTGTACTTAAAAATACTATGGGTATTATTTTCTACATTTCTTGATCATTATTATAACTTCAGCTAGTTTTTCTTTAATAACAGAGTTTAATATTGAGGACCTTGGGGGAGAAAAACTGAAGTTTCAAAAACTTTGAGTGTTCCTGCATTTAAACCACATTTTTGAAAGCCTTAAGCTGCTGGGTTATATTTGATATCAATTTGTAATTAAAAACTAAAGGGAAAAAATGTAAATGTTTTTGCTTGAAAGCACAACATTTCAATATTATGTTAGGTAATATTGGTATTATCTACCTGATAATAGCTGTTAGAGATTGTATGAAAATCAGTTCTCAATTTCAGTTTAGAATTATTTGCATTCTGGCCAACTTTTCCTATTAGATATGAAGTAAAACAGATATATTCAGTGAAAATTTATTGAAGACTTTCTTCTTTTGGCCAAAATACTTCTTACATTGGCTTACCTTTCATTGTAAACTGAAAGAGTTGGCATTTGGATGTGATTTGTCAAATGGATGCTCGTAACATCATTGGTGTGTTGGCACAAATGGTTTGCCCATGAATGGAGGAAAAGCAGTACAGAGAATGTCTTTCAGTTATTTAGAAGCAAGCACAGGAGGCAGTAAGTGACGCCGAGTGCTTGAATCATGGTGTTCTCCCACACACTGAACTACTGCCTGGGAGCCAGAATGATGGACTACTCACACAAACTTTACAAGTTTCCTGGTATAAGATTGAAAGTGAGGTAACAAAATGGAAACATAATTTATATGACTTATTAGCAGGTTGAAACACATTCATTTTGTAGGATGCTGGTCTGTACATTTTCCTGAAAATCAGTAAAAAATAGCATAGAGAACCAACTTTTCTTAGCATTTTCCACTGAATGCTAGCATGTCACTTTCTTCTTTCCCATGCATCAAGCACCTTAGAGTATTTTTATTAAACAGCCATGCTATATGCTTAAGTACTGTATAATAAACCAGTAGTATAGATTCTTGTTTACAGTACACCAGCTGGCAGTATTTATAAAGGTCTGTCCGATCCATGTTGATTTCTAAGACAGTGACTTTACTCTGTCATGCTGCTCAGTCTTCAAGGTGTTACTATCATATGAGAAAGAAAAAGTAGATTTCAGGATAGTGTCATGCTTCAGTAATATGTCTATTAGTTAAATGTTTGGTATTCTAATCTTCATGGTCCTGAAGATGAACACTAGGAAGATACTGGCAAAGCTACCAACTCTTGCTAAAACTGAGCAAGAAAATCACACCAATATTTGTATTTAAGAACCTGTTGCATTCATCCTTTGCTCATTAAAAAAAAAAAAAAGAGAGAGAGAGAGAAAAAAGAAAACGAAAAGAAAGTTTTAGCTGCTCTATCTAATGTGCTTCAGAGATTTCTTGGACCTGAAATGTCACCTCTGACAGTCAAACTTCAGAGAGGAAAGATTTATTAAAATAATTCGGGTGAATTGCTAAGTAAAATCCCTAATTATGTCCATGGCGATGCAAGCACAGTTATTTACCTTGTACATTCTTTTATAATTTATTTCTGATGTTTAGCAAACTTGTCTGAAACAATTTTGAAAAGACAGCAAATGAGTTGCGAAATGCCATGTTGGCTACCACAAAGCGTGGCATTACAACCTGGAGCTTCTTGAGTGAGTTTGTGCACTGAAATACGCAGGAAAGTCTCCTAAGACAACCCAGCCTGTCCCAGCTGCTCTGAGGGTGGCTTTTCACAGCTGGCAGCCTACCTCTATCACGCTTTTTAAAAATGCTTGCGTCAGGCAGAGGGTGAGAGAAAGAAGTGACTCATGAACCTTACCTTAAGCACAGCCCCTTTGAGAGGTTACGGCATCCTGGTTTCATCCACAGCCCCCGAGGCTGAGACAAGCATCTTTTGGTTTCTGTTCCCCAAACGTTCATGTTCCTAGACTTGCAAAGATTTCTCATGAGATAATGCTAGAAACTGTACAGCTAGCAGACTCAGATGCTGTATGAACATGCATATATTCATCTGTTTAAAAAGTATGATGTCATAACAATTTAATTCCAGAATGCTATTCCAGTTTGAAGTATTGAACATTAAATCTAGAAATTCTTTGGAATATGCAGATTATTTGTATGATTTGTAGAACTTGCAGTTTATAAGAATATTTTTTTTTTAGGCTGCAATTAACGCACAAGACAAAAGAGTAATATATGTATAAATAAATTTTTAAAAAAGCTGTTAAAATAAGTGCCTTGGAAATAATTATAGTAAGAATTAACAGTGAATGTTGTCCTGGAATTCAGTACTAATCATTAAGTTCAGAAGAATTAGATGTCTGTGACCTGAATCTAGATATAAGCTATTAGTATCACCTATTTGGTAGGACAGCTAGCCCAGTACAGTTCCCTCAGGGTATAATAGGTATTTACAAGCCTGAGCTTTTTTCCTTTGGAAAACAATCATGGGAAGGATGCACTCTCTCAACAGGTCTACAGCTTATTTGTATTCAGGAGCTCACCTGCTCAGTTGACCAAAAATAATCTGTTTTTTCCCTGTGATTCCTACACTTGAAAGGGAGTGAAATGAATTCTAGTTCACCTTAAGCATTACCAGAACAACTCCAAATAACTCCCGTTATTTCTGACTAAAAACAATGGGGTTGTGTACTTAGAGCTTGTGCTCCATCCAGTCCAAATTTCATAACTATCACAAGCCCCTCCACCTCTTTTCTTGGGTAACTGATTTACTATGTCTTTGCCGTAAGAATTTATAGCATCTTCTTTCTTCTACTTCTGACATTTTTTGGCAGAGAAAATTCACCTGCTTCAAAACTGTGAATTCATCTTTTGCACCTGCATTTAAGGGATTTAATGCCTGCAAGCTGCAAAGCCAATATTAGCTTGGTTACTGTGGTAACAGACTCATTTTCAGCAGCCTGTAATGAATGCTGCTAGAAGCAGGGCTTCTATTCTTGAATTTTATTTATGTAAATGTGTTTTAAACACCTTTCTCCCACATCGTATCTCCTGTTAATAATCTCCAGGTATGAAGGTACCGGTATTTGAGGCTTTCTCATAAAGTTTACATTTCAGTAGGAAAAGTTCATAGTTCATTTGGGTGAAGTTAAAGTAAACTCAGATGCTTTTTTAGAACTGTGGCCTATCGCCCCAATTAATGCTGTACCGAAAGCCTGCCCTCAGAACCGGCTGCTTCGCTAAAGCTCTGGTCTGCTTCTCTGTGTTTTACAAAACCTTGTAGATTAAGAGACCTTATGGCCTCTTGGTTTTTTGCCCATATTTTTGAGAGGCAGAAGGAGCCTGCTCACCAATGCCTTTGAAACTAGGCTTATATCTCAGTTTAATAATGATGTTGCTGGAGACAGGAACATTGTTCCCTGGATTTCTAATGAAGTAATAAGAACTCCTTAAATCACATCACAAAAAAACATTAAAAGGTGTGCTCATCATTTATAAAACTTCCAGTACCTTTATGAAATGCTTTTGTTTCCCCCCTCAGTCTTGGCTCTCTTTGGTATTAAGTTTTCACAAATATGTTATTTGCGCATATATATATCCATTCTGAAAATGTAGTATACAAAGGCTTGCTGGCCTGCCCTTCCTTGCCCTGCCCCTTGCCCTGGCTGCTTTGGGTGCATTAAGGGGAGACAGTCTTTACTAATTCTCTCTGCCCCCTGTATGAGATAATCAGATTTTTTTTTTTAAGTCTATTTATGCCAAAACCTAGAGACAGAATTCTCTAGGCATAATCAATTTGCCACAAGAACCAAATATGTTAGTAATCAGAAATAAAAATAGTGCAGATCTTAAAACACTGGTAAAAAAAAATAGTATTTACTAACCAGTAAGTCTTTCTTACAGAGGCTAACTTATTTTCACTACAGAACAGCTGAATAAGGCGAATGAAATCAGCATAATTTTCAGAGTCATAATTACTTTCCAATATAGGAACCATTCTTAAGGGGATTAATACAAACGTTACAGAAAGCTGAAGATGAGGGAATGAAATGGAGTTGCCTGCATTAAATTAGGTCATTGCTCAGATGTATATTGGAGGACATTCCCTACACCTGTGACCAGTATCTTCCTGATGAACTCTGAACGACACAGGCCTGTCCTTCTGAAGGGCAGTTCATCACAATTACTCAGCCTTTAAATAACAAAGCTATGAACAGTGCTAGTAGCACTACTGTTTTTTCCCTGTCTGCTGTGAAAAGTTCCTGTTAAAACTTGGAAGGATTTCCCTATTTTTTAAATTTTTGCCGTTAGTATTAGGCTTTTGTCTCCTCTGACTGCACCTGAAAACAAGCCATGAGAACATATATGAAAATAAATCTGTACAAATTTGAGCATGGTGGTCTCCAAAGCCGTCAGCAGCTCATAGTCTTTCACAGTGCTGTACTTCTCCCAAAGTCTGTAAGTACAACAGGCGGAATGGATCGAAGCAGCCATGGCTGTATCATAGCATTTAAACCATGTTTGTTGTCACAGTATGATACTAACTGAATTCAGACTTTCTATTCAGTACCGGGATGCTTTTGTCTCACTCCCTTGCTTCTCTCCTGGAAATCCCTCAATGCATCTTTTAATCTTTTTTTCCTTCTTTCTACTCTACTCAGGAGTTAATAAGATGTTAATTTAACCAGACACATGTGGGTGATTTAAAGAAAATTGAGTACCTGTTTTTCATTCTGCAATCATTGCTTTTTCTTTTTTTTTTTTTAATGCTGCTAGGAATTTGTTAGAAACAAAGATCAGATATCTTATTCTGTAATAGCATCTCAGTATCTGTCCTCTGAAATCCCTGTTTTAAATTTTCCATCTCAAAGGCAAAGATACTGACCAAATTTCTTAGCTGGGAGGACTTTTAGCTAATCCTAGAGCAGGAAATTGCCAAGAATCCCTCAGCTACCTTACACTGGGTTGTAGCATGTGTGGGTTATGGATGCTAAACTGCCGTCATGTTCAGCATTTTTCCAGACTGTAATGTTTGCTGGGGACAAGCATGCAAGTTCAGTGATTTGGCAGGGCTTGGCGCTGCAGCATACAGCGTTCAATGAAGGGAGAGTGCTATGTGGTAGCTCCTGTGTCCCTACAGTAGCTGGTTTGCTCATACCCATGCTCTGCAAAATATCCTTGCCTGCTGGCTCAGACAACTTTTGAACTACATAGGATAGCGTGTGATGATCCATTTCTTTATTTAAGGCAAAGGAATGATGGGTACCAGCCTTAGAGGGCCAGCAAAGCTCTGTAATAAATCGCTAGTGAGAGAGAGGGCTAACAGGTGTTTCACGTGCACATGGACAGCAGCAGAAGAAAGCGCATAGGCAGTACCTTCTCTTGGAGGGACCAGTGAAAAGAGCCAGGGTGAACAGATGTCTCTGGCTCCTGCAGGCCTTTGCCAGTTTCTCTGATCGGACTGTTCAGGATTAAATCTGCTCTCACAGGCCTGGGCACAAAGCAGTTTTCACCGCAATGAGCCTCTGTTCGCTCTGCTCACACTGCTTTGCTGGCCCAGGTGGGCAAAGCCCTGCCTGACAGAAGGGGCCAGGAGCTCTGGCTCCTGCATTTCTGCCATCCCCTTTCCATTGTTGTTTTGCTGATGATGATGCTGTCCTGCGCTGCCAATACAGACCATGTAAAGCTGTGACTGAATCATGGGAGGTTGTTTCCCACGTGGTGTCTCAAAGGCCCAGAGAAGAAGAGGCTGGAGCAGGGCAGGCTCCAGGGCTGTATTGCTGCTTCTTTATTGAAGCTAGTTTTGGTTTTCATTCAAAATTTTAAATTTTACTAGATGAGAGTGCACAGTCTAATCTTGTTCAGCTGCTTCCATGGCTTTGCTGGTCTATATTGTGTTTCATACAAAAAGAGCCAAAAAGATTCATTTGATGGGAGATTGCCCAGACAAGCTCTCTGCAAGCACACTGATGCTGGTATCAGAGCTGAATAGATGGTGAAACTCATGTTGTAAATTATGCTATTCTTCTACTTGAAACAGAGGTTTGGATCAGGATGTGAGGGGAATAGGAAGTGCTTTTATATTCTGAAATATTTAAAATTTGTAGCAATCTGTAAAATGTTGTACTTCAGGGAGTAGAAGTATCTTGGAGGAGATAATAAAAATTTTCATGGTAAATGTGTTTGAAAATTAAGAATTTGAATACAATCTTGTATGTAATTATTAGAGGTTACCATGCTATTAATATGATCTTAATGAGGAGCCAGGGTAGGGGAAAAAAAATGAAGATGCTTCTCCTTACCTGTGTCCGTTAATAGAATATTTATGTATTCTTAGTAGGCTACTTCTATTTCTCTCCTGCTGCCCATAGAAAAGTGCTTCAAAGAACAGTTAACAGCTTTGACTTCCCTTTATGTGTTGTTCTGTGTTTTGCAATAAATTAGCTGATCTTTCCAATACCTGTGGCAGTTAGCTATTTTCACTCCAAGGATGAAGCACAAAGTATTGCAGCTTCTTCTCTTTGAAAGGGGAATGAGGGGAGAGTTTGTTTCCTTATTAATAAATTGAAAACAAATCATGCTGCTTGTCTCATTTAAAATCCCTGAGTCACCACTGGGAATGAAATAGTTTGATAGTACTGGTAATGCTGTGGTTTATATCGAGTAAGGGAAAAAATGATACTTTTGCAGTGCTTTTCTCTTTTGGATCATTAATAGCAAGAGGACATTGGGTTTGGTGTTTTGGTTTGGTTTTGTTTTCTTTTTTTTCCTTTGTTGTTTTTAACTGGTATTTATAGAATCTGTTCAGCACTGAAATCCATTTCTCCCACGTCACTGCTGTAGGTATTGGGATGACCCCAATCAGGACTGGCCTGAATAAATCTGTGTCTGTAACAGTCACGCCTCCAATTGCATTGCTTGCAGCCTGTCGACATCCATGTAGACCTCTTTCTGCTTTAGTATTTCTCATTGACATGATTTATTCCTAAACCCCCTTGCTTTACCAAAAATGGTCTTGGGTCATTGCATTCACTACCAATCACCAGTCCTACCAAAGAGAAGCACCAGCACTGAATCCTGCCAGACTACCTGGCTGGGCCACCATAGCACAAAAGCCACCTCCAGGGTTTCACTGAAAGGTTATGAGGCACCAGGCCATGCTCACAGCTTCTAGACAAAGGTCTGAGAGAAGAAGGAGTAGCCATAGAGGTACTAATGACACATTGCAAAAACATTGCAGTGTGAAAACTACAATTTTATGTACTGGTAAGAAATTTGCAGGAGTATCTACTCCCTGCAGCACCCAGGGCCCTCTGTCTCCAATGACACACTGGTGTGCTTTGATGTCCTGGCTGCCAAACTTCACTTGAAACTTCCCCTAATGGACACCAAACTGTTTCACTGTCCCAACAGAAGGAATTGTGGAAACAGCAGTTTTTTCATGAAACCTTACTGCGTTACGGCAGCCTGTGGTTGTAACTAATACCAGCCCATAGCCAGTTTACAGGAACAGCTGTGATATTTAAATTCAAATAGTGCTTGATGTCAAATTCTTAAGGGAATTAAAAAAAAAAAAAAAAAGTTGCCAGCTTTCAATATGACCAAATTCTTCCAAATTCTTGTATTTTTCTCTTTTCCTGATGAAGAATTCTATCACAGTGACTCAGAACAGTCATGCTGTTTATTTAAAAAGCTGAGAGCACGTATTTGCAACCAATGAGGATAAACTTGTAAGTGTCAGCAGTCAGGCCTCCACTGCAAAACGTGGCTGTTGAAAAAAGAGAAATAGTATTCCTTTACAGTTAAGCCTTCCCACTCCCCCCACCCCCCCCAATTCCAGGTTTTCTGGTGGTAAAGCAGTATGTATGTATAACCCCCTACTTAATGGCAGGATATACTTGAAGAAAAAGATAATTTATTATTAATACATTTCCTAATGAGCTGTATGCCGTAGGGAAATTGAGCCTAGAAATGTGAACAATTGATAAGGGACTGTTGTATTTTCTCTACCAAATGAGAAAAATGAAATATGTATGTAAAAGATCCAAAAATGGCACTTGTTTAAAAATAGGGTGATTTTCTGAGAAGGCATTTGTTTCTTCCCTCTTCTGTTTATTTTATTTTAGGATGTGTTCCACAGTTTGCACCCTCACCTTCTGGAACTTGTACATGTCTTTAAAGCAAATTGTTGTAGAGCATATTTAGTGCTTGGAGTATTAATACTAAGCTATATTAATCATCTATATTTCTACTAGCATGCAGTAAGCGGTTTAAAGGAACACTAACTCCAATCAGAGCTGCTCATTTAATATCACCATATTTCAGGCACCTCATTGTATAGTATTTTGATCGGGTTTTATCATCTCAGTATGGGTTTATTGGGGCTTTTTTGTTCATTTTTTCTGATCTTTTCTGAGAGAAGAGAAACCTCTGCAGCTGACTGTTTGGGGACAGCTGCAAAGCTCTCCATATGCCAACCTTCCTCTAAGCTCATTTCAGGCCATTTGGTTCCTTCCAGCGTTTGCTTTGGGTTTTGGTTCAGCGTGCTGGCCAGCAGTATGTGGGCACGGCGACGTGTATCTCATGTTTCAGCAGTGTTACTGGTATGCTTTGTCACAAACCTGTATTTCATCATTTCTGTTGAGCTGACTTTGTACTGCTAAAAGCAACGCTGACTTCTGGTGTTCTAAAGCAAATACCTCCTGTGATCAGGTTCATGATGAATCTTAAAAATATATTGGCATATGATCAGCTGAAGGACAGTCATTGCTGGCACACTGTGGGAGCATCACTGTTCTTCATGTGTGCTCTGCGTCCTTCCTGGTCTAGGCTCATGCTGAGCAGAGGAGGGAGAGGCAGGCTGAGGTCCCCGCGCCTCCCCAGTGCCACACGTGGCACCCAGGCTCATGTATTGTGGCACAGTGGTGGCTTCTGCTCAGGCCACAGCTCTGCTTGCTTTTTTGCCTAGATGGTATCTCGGGATGGATTATGTTATCCAAAGGCAAGCGTGCAGGCAGTTACATGTAATAGCATTAAAATTACTCGGCTTATTCAAACCGAAGGGCCACCTAGCTCTGTCTGCCATCACTCAGTAACAGGTAATTGGGGAACAGTAAGAACAGGATGGGCAGGTAGAGATACCTTTTCCAGAAAGTCATTTTACAGTGATGGGCAGTTTGAGGAGTTCTGGACTCAGTGGCAGTTTATTTTGACTTAATTTGACTCAGAATTTTTGCCTAAGAACTGGTCAAATCAGTTTTGCAGCCTGTTTACACCTCAATTCAACTACAATATCCAGTGACAAAGAGCTTGACCACTGAATTTTGTTTCTTTTCTACCTGCCCTCTCCCAACTTCATCTGGTGTCACAGGTCTTGCACACTTGCTCTCTTTTTACCTTCTCTATGGCACTTCTGAGTTTACAGAAAACTCTTCTGCTGCCCGCTCACAGCAGTATTGTTGTCAAGACTGAAGAATCCTAGTTTATGTAACACTTCAAAGTAAAACTCAATTAAAATGTTCAAAATCTTCCAGTATTTGCCAATATTCTTCAACAGAATCTAATGTGGACTTTTGCCTAAAGTCCAAAATGCATTATGGGAATAGAAACAACCGATGGCTGAGTTCTGGGATTTATTTTTTTGCCCTTTCCTGTATCAACAAGTTGATTTCACAACACAACTGTTTGTTGGATCTTGATTTTCTTTAAAAGAAAAAACACAAGCACCACCATAGCACACCCCACCCCACCAAAAAAAAAAAAAAAAAAGAGAAAACTAGCTATCCGGTTTAAACAGTTCTTCTTAAATTTCATTTTCCCTGCATACAGCCCAGATTTCTGGCTGCATCATTAGGAAACAATAGAGGATTAGCTTTCCTTTTATGAGTGTACATGTATGTATGAGTGTGCATGTGTAACAATTTTTTTTCAGCAGTTGCCATGGAAAACAGTATTGTGTGGTGAATCATACTTTGAATTTTGTTGAGTAATATCATTCTGCTTATTTTACAGTAATTTTAATTACAAATATTTGTTGCAAGTTAAAATGTTAAGAAGTGGGTTGTGCACTTAAGGGGAGTCTGAACACATTCTAAAGGTGATGCTTTTTTGTAGTTTGTTGCATGATGTGTGGCATTTTTAATGTCACTCTATAAAAGAAAAGATATCATAGAATTGCATAACCATAGAACACCAGGTTGGAAGGGATGATCTGGTCCAACCTTTCTTGGCAAAAGCACGGTCTAGACAAGATGGCCCAGCATCCTGTCCAGCCAAATCTTAAAAGTGTCCAATGTTGGGGAATCTAGCACTTCCCTGGGGAGATTATTCCAATGGCTGATTATTCTCATAGTGAAAAAATTTCCTATTGTGTCCAATGGGAAACCCCTCGGGAGTAACTTGTACCCATTACCCCTTGTCTCTTCCATGTGACTCCTTGCAAAAAGAGAGTCTCCATCTTTGCACCCACCCTTTAAATACTGGAACATGGTGATAAGGTCTCCCCTGAGCGTTCTTTTCTCAAGGCTGAACAAACCCAGTTCGCTCAGCCTGTCCTCATATGGCAGGCTTCCCAGTCCTTTGATCATCTTTGATATAAAATTCTTTGTAGTTGAAGCAGTATGTAGGAAGAGTTGGGAAGCGTAGTTTGCCTGTCCATAGGACACTGAATTTAAATGCATTTTGTTCTGCAGCATGACTGAATGTTTGGAGATGAGTTGATGGGCATGTGCATCCATCACAGAATAGCTAATAATCCAGTTAAGACATAACTGTGGTATTTTGCCATTTTACTGTATTTAGTCATGGGACCAAAAAAAAAGACCAATACTCAACATTCACTGTGGTATGGATATCAAGGTTACAAAAATACCTGCTGTTAAGTTTTACAGCAAATAGATCTTAAATGGGGTCTCCATATTGCAAGTGTTGCCCTTGCTGGGGATGTTATTTAAATATTACTTCTCTAGGTTTTCTTTTTCCTCTTTTTGCTTTCCTCTTCCCACCTCAAAAAAAAAAAAAACCCAAAAAACCCCTTTCTTGTGAAAAGTGACAAATGTGTTCCAGCCAAATGTTTGGATTTGGCAAATGATTATTTTGAAGTCTTTTCACATCTGTTCTCTCCCTGTCTCTTTTTTTTTTTTTTTTTTAATAAAAGAATACAGTATCACCCTGCAGTACATGGAAGAGTTGCTGATGAGTTGCTTTTAGATCATTAAATGAAATACGCAGGAAGTGGGAGAAAGCTCCTATTTTCAATTAACATTTCTGAGCAGGAGCCAAAATAGTTTAAATAAAAATAATAATGAGGAATGGAAAGTTGTCATAGCAGACTAGTATTTTGCAAGTCAGTTTATGGTAAATAAACGTTTAAGGCTTCATTAATTATTTTTTTTCATTCCCCATCAACTCCCTTTAATGATCTTAACACAAAATCTGATTTATGTAAGCTTTATAGAAAGAATAAAATAAAACCAAACCAGAATCTCACATAGCCATCTTGATGCCTATTCCTTCTCCTATGTATAATTTTTCTTTATTGAAGTTGTTTCATGAAAACCTCAGAATTTGTAGCTGGAATAAGAGATCAGAACTGTTCAAGGAAGGTCATATTCGTCTTGGCCTGTTCATTCTCTTTTCACTCACATATAACAAATTCGGTGAGTAGCTGGTGATTATGCAAGTAGGGAATTCAAGTTGTCCTAACACTTGTGACAGAGAAGCTAGGGTAATGAAAGATGAACATACACGTGAATAAAACAACTAATCCCTGGCAGTAATAAATACAATTCTGCATCTGAACTGCAGAAAGCCTGTAACTTAATTTCATCTAGAAGATAAACTAAATCCAAGTCTCAAAAGATGTTTGTCTTTGTCTTACTCCTCACTTACATCACCAGAAAAACAAAGGAAGGGAACATCACATTATTTTGGATTTTAATCTTGTTTTCTCTTAACATTTTAGTCTTTTTGCATTTTCTTCAGTGTACTGTTCCAATTTTTAATCATATGAAACAAAGAGATGGCAACAAAAAAATGTTGCCTCCATTATTTACCACCATTCTTTACCACTTGTCTTTGGGATCTGAAAGTGTTTTCACCTGCATTGTCTGTATAAAGCTGCAGGCTTCCTGATGCCCCCACCCCTAAGCCTTTCCTTTATGAGTCCTAAAAATGACACAAAATACATAACAAGTGGCAAATAAAGAGATTGACACTCTGGGTCTTGTGCCTTCTTATTTCATGTCCTTCATAAAGGTCTTCGCGTTATTCGTTTCAGATAGTTCTCCCATATCTGATTTATTTTTCCCTTGTCGGCACGAGGAAAAATTTTTGTGATAATTAGGGATGCTTGGTTTCAACTCTTTATATATGGTATGTCTCAGTGGTCTAATACCATCTATTAGTATTTTGCATTATTGTTCCAATTGTTTCAGCACAAGCTGAAGTGAAACACAATTAAATACAGTGAAAAGAATGAAGCATTATGTGATGTACTGAGTATACCTTGAAAACTTGTGAAGTTAAACAGATACAAGTTCTTGCATCCAGGTTAATCCAATGATGCATTAGCTAGATGAACAAAATTTATGTTAATTAATCTGTGTATTGGAAGACAGCAGAAGATTGTACAAAGTAAATTCCATTTTGCCTTTGTATGTTCAAGATCTTTCTGTTTTCTGATATATTTTTAAAGGCCTTTGTTTAATGTGGAGTGTCTAGCCAATAGTTTTGTTTTATATTTCTAAATGATTCAGCAGTAAGTGTTATATATTACTTAATAACCTGAAAATAGATGATCTTACAATTAACTGATTTTAATGAATATATGTTGAGTTTCTTATTTTTATCTCCAAATTGAGTTTCTTCAACTGTAAGTAAATAAAAGGAGTGCTGGTGAGTTTTATTTCTTTTTTAACAGTCCTAGTATGTATTGGTCATGATTGTTTCAGCTGTGTGGTAGTATCAGTAATATGGCTTGTGTTCCAGGTTATTGAATCTTTCTCAGAGCTGTCTTGTGTATCATAGTGTTTTGTAAATGTAATGGGAAAGGTGCAACTGTTTACTGCCTTAGGGTATTTGGGGGCTTTCTTCTTCTCCTAGTGCATTTAGAAAAAACAGAATAGCTTGCTGAGCAATTCCTTTAGTTTTATTTATGATTTTAATTCAACATTATCTTGAAGATTTTATTTTTTTTTCTAGTGATAAAACCAAATATCACTGTTGGAGCAAATTCAGATGAGTGGGCCGAAGTGTGGAAAATAGCAAAAAGATGGTGAAGCAACATAGAGGAGGCAGAGTGTGGGTGCTTTGTTTCATTATTGTATAGCTTCCCCCAACACACAACTCACCTGAATCATAGCCATTTAGTGGAGATGTGCTTTGAAGAAAGCTGTAAGCATGTTCAATAGAGTATGATTTTAATTTTATCACTCAATTATTTCAGGAATTCTTTATGAGAAAAAATGCTGAACCATCTGATAATTGCAAATAATTGTTCTTATAAGCTGACAGCTGGTAAAGAAGCTTGCAATTTCCAAAGGTACATCCAGAAACTAGTTGAAAATGCTTTTTTTTTGTTGTTTGTTTTGTTAAGTTTAACTTCTGAATGGTTCTGTATTATGTAGATGCCATTTGACAAGTGAAACGAAGATATAGGTTAGGATCACAAGTGTGCCGTGCTTTCGGTCTAACAGAGCATCTGAAAGTTGTTTCATTGGTTTGTTTCTTTTGGAAAATGTTTGTCATCAACAGATTGTGTTCTTAGTTGTCCATTACATCTCAGAGGATTAAAACCGAAGGGTTTTTTACCATAAATCTGTTCTTGTATTGGTGCAAACACATGGGTTCACCTATATCAATATCAAAAATTATACCATTACATTTCACTTTGCCAAGAAGCAGTTGGGGCACAATATAAGAAAAGTTAGGAGTTGCAGGCATTTTTGTGCAAGTAGCCATATACACTGTCAAGAGCACAGGCTTCCAGAACAACATGAGGTTTTCAGCAGTAAAAAGGCAATTTTAGTCTATATTCCTTAAGTACATGAAGGACAATGTGTTTTCTCTTACATGCACACTCAAATTAGCCAGTAAAATACAAAATAAGTTTTGTTTTTAAATTGTAAAATACTCATTTGTAAGTATCACCTATAAAGTTATTTTTGAAGTGACAAAGCCCTATGAAACTTTTGAAAACAGAGGAACAACCTGGTTTTGAGGACTGGTCCCATGGTGGTATTTATAGATATTTATATTTATAGAACTTGTGAAAGTATTTATAGATACTTGTAAAACATAAAATAAATATGATTTTAGCACTAGTAAAAATAAAAACGGAACTGTTTTTTTTTTTCTTAATCAGGTGCTTTCTGGGACTTTAACCATTTTTAGCACCATTCTTTCTTAACATTTCATCCATTCCTTTTCTCTGTTTTCCTTATACCTAAAAAGATTTTCTTTTCAGATAGAACTGCATGGGATTGTTTTATATTCAGCGTTGAATTTCAAGAAATTAATATGGCTTTATTCCATAGATTAATGGATAAAGTGCTTTCTGTGACTTCTCATAGAAGTTGCATGACTGTATGACCTATAGGAGACTGGCCTCTGATTTTTCTCTTTCTTCTGCCTATTTCATGTATGTTTTCTTCGTTCAGCACTGTATATACTTTAATGAACTGTTTAACTGTAGAATACTTCAATTACGTGAAAGAAAACAGGATCACATCCATTTTTAACAAGAGTTTCATAGTTTTTCTGAAAATGCTCAAAAATTTCTATTTAATAACTCACTCGGAGGTTGTTCCAAAGTTTTATTAACTGAAATTAATCTTCTTAAATATGTAAAGCATCATGTCTCAGTTTTGCTCCTGTGTTAAGGTAGGTGAATCAAAACTATCCTGTGTAATCTTGTACTGTATATGCAGCAAGGCAAAAATCTGAGTTGCTAAATTCCATAGATTAGTGGTTAAAACGTATGTAAATTTATATATATATATAAATGCGGCTTGTGAATCGTTTGCTTTTTTCACCATCTTAATGTGCAAGTCTTCTGTTACTTGTGTGTGGTGGTCTTTTCCCTGTTTCCTGAGCAAAGACACCAGGTGAGGGGGCGTACGGAATTGGGTAGCTGTAGCCAAAGAAGAGGCTGGAGGGTGCACAGAGCAGCCCCTGTGCCTGCGCAGCCCATCGTCATTTCTATTCTCTTGAATCTATCACTGGCACTTTCATGTCCAGATAAGAGTGATTTATTCCAAACTGTGTTATCAACAATGCTTTTATTGTGGTGTTTGCAAGTTTATCTGATATCAGTAACTGTATCTCTACTTCTCAGAGGCAAAACCATCAGTTAACATGAAAATGTAAGCATCCTGCTGGCAGTGCTGAAGTTATTACTTACAGTGCTTTTTTGAACGATATTACAAAACCCAACATAAGTGGCACAGTGGTTATTGTAGAAGACAAACAGTGATTTACTGCAGTGTGCAATGGTGCTTTCATTCATTGTGGGGAGTAGCTGGGTGTCATGGTGGTTTTCTGAAATTGTGTAATGCATTTGTAATGTTTCAGACCATAATGCTAAGAGGAATAATAATACTGAGTCATAAAACTGAAGGTGGGGAAATTTAGAAATATAAATAAAATTGCACATGGGAATTGTCGATATCATCTAGGAATTCAGACTTCTGTTTAAAGCATGTATCACTTCCTCCATAGATATTGCAGCTAATAGGTATTTCTGGACAGGTGGTTGCAATAAATAATGGTTGCAATTCCAGAGAACACTTACCAAAGCTGTTCTCTTGAAAACATTATTTACAGAGTATAATTAACCTCCTGCCTTTTCATGTTCCTGCTGCATATGAGTAACTGGAACAAATAGCTCTGTTATAATTATCTTCTTGCATTTTCTTCCCTCTCATTCATCTTAAAAAAATTATCAAAACTTTCACTTTGTAATGTATCCTATATTATTTGCAAAAATTTAATTTTACGTTGACTTTACCAGAGCCATGGAGAAGCATTTTGTTTGGACATAGCTGTCAGGAATTTGAGAATATGACTGAGGGATTTATGCACAGATGTACCCTCTTATTATAATAGGTAGCATAGCTATCCATTTTATTCAAGTGTTCCATGTCAGAAACTGGTGTTTTTCCTACTCCTCCACTACTCTTCTGAGTAAGATGTTTTATAGTATCATTAGTCTGATATTTGAAATGTGGGGTTTTTTTTTCCAGAATTCACTTTCTCCTCCATAGTTTGAATTCGTATTTTCTTCATCCGATTCTTTTAATTTTATCCTGAAGCAAAGTTTAAAACATCACATACCATACTTTTGAAATATCAAATCTTTCACAAAATCAAATTCTTGTTTTCTGGAAGAGTAACTAAACTCTTTGTTGATTTTCATTTAAAAACTAAGCCTCAAATTAGTTTTTAATTTTATTTTTGGTACAAGTGTTCAGGATTCCCACCATTCATCACAGGGTACAATTCCTGGTGCAGCACACAGTTACAGCCCAAAACAAAGAGCTGCCTCTGCAATGATTTTTATCTTAAATATTTTGCTTGAAAGTGAATGTCCTCTCAAAGTCTTTTTGTGGGACAAAGGTGGCAATTTAGTGCTGCTATTTTGATTGAGGTTGCTGGGCATCTTCACATTTGCCTTCCCAGCTCTGGTTTATAGAAGAGATTTAGAGACTGAAAAACCACATCTGTGGGAGGAGAGAAGGGCGGAAAAAAAAAGTTGTAGAGCTTAAAAAAGAAGATGGAAAAGCTATAAAAAGAGAGAAGGACAAAAAGCAAGGGGGTTACAAAGACAAAAAAGGACAAGAGTCATACCCATACCCTCGCCCCATCACAAAAAATCCAGGTAAAAATTACTAAAGAGCTTTAATATGTCATTTGTCTTGTACCACTTGTTAACAATCAACAAATATTTGTTAACAAAGATAGTATTCCTGCATCTTTGGTAAGTCTTCATCACTGTGGAGGGGGGAAATCCTGATTGTGATATGCATGACAGCTGTGGCCAGGACCCCAGATTTGGCTGACACTGGTGGGTCTGACTTCTGCTGTCCTAGTGCCACTTGTTGGTTCATTGTCTGACACTAAGTAGCATCAGGGGAAACTGTAAGGTAGGCTAAACCCTCGGATAACTGCTGGTCTATGAGGAGAGCAAAGGACAGGTATGGGCAAAGGACCACTGAAGGTCTGGAGGACAAGGAACACTCAGATGCTTTTGCTGGTGAAGCTGGTTCTAGACCGTGGTCTCCCCAGCTGCAAGGCAATGGGTTCATAGCAGGTTTTGGAGGCAAGGCTTTTAAGGACTTTACAGGGATGCAAAATATACCCTGATTAATAGTGTTTGAACATTTCATATTCTGGAGGATGCTCAGGAGTGGCAGATTAAGTGTCTGCTGAGCAGAAATGTGTCTAACCTGTGGTACTGCTTGGACTTAACTTTTATCTCATAATGTCAGAGACAATAACTGCAAACCAGTTCCTTTTTTGGTGTCTTTTCCCTCAAATTACTTTGGATGGTGAACACTTCATATCTGTTTGGAATTTGACCAGTCAGAGAAAATGTTCAATTTCTTCTATTTTCTTCTGATTGCTATTTTTCATGTGAGTGGGGATAGTGTTAATTGTAAGCATCTTACATTTTGACCAGAATGAATAACTAAATATTTTTGTTCCCTTTATTCTAATAGTAAATTTTTATCTTCTGGGGTATTTTCAGTCCATAATAAATTGATTCACTGTATAGTAAAAGCCTCATTGAAGACCTTGTATTTTTGCTTTTCATAGTAACAAAGCAGGAAATACTTTAAACCTCAATCAACAGGAAGAATTTTACAGATAATAAAGTAATCCACTCTCAGGTTTTGTTTAGTTGGGATTTTTGGAGGATGGGATTGAGGGGTGCTTAAAATGAAACATTTAAGCAAGTATTGCTTCCAGTCTTCGTTTTGGTAGATTTCCTTAAAAAGAATGTCTTGCTAGGATGAATTCGAGCCCAACAAGTGAAGGAGAGAGCAATTATGAAAGCTAAAGCTGTATGTATAGAAGAAACCATTTTGTGAATACTCCTTGTGATTGCTTTGTAAACCATGCTTAGCACAGTGAGAGACATGGCCAGTGAAATTCTTCAAATACATCAAGTTCTCTTGATTGTTAATTAAAAAAAAAAAAATTATCTGACAAACTGCTGAAGTCCTACTGGCTTCAGAAATCCATTTAAGAGGCTTTATAAGGCTAAAGAAGTTGTATCCACACACCTCAAGTGACTTAACATGTAGTTTCACAGTGGGTTGAGTTAGTCCCATGTGGGGACACCGTGTCCAGGAGGTTTAGTGTTCTCAGAAACGGAGTCTCCTTGAAGTGTGGCAGCATCATCCCTCTGTGTCAACAACATCTGATTTCCTCATCTCAATTCAGGAAAAGCTGATTTGTCGCTCTTCCAGCTGCCAGCTAAGAGGGACATCTTCTTTGGGAAGAGGAAGATCTATTGCGTTTTTCTACTTTATTTTTTTCAAGTGAGACCCTTTATCCTTAATAGTTATCAAAGAATTTCCTAGAAATATAAGAAACTGTCAATACAATTTGGAAACCTTAATTTCATATAGAACTCAATGAAAAATTACTAACTGGGTAGAATTTGGAAGCTTTCTATTTCCCAGAGCCAAAGATAGTAGTTTACAACAGAATAATTTAACTATGTTTTACACTGCATTATTGAAAGCGCTTAAATCAAGAGAATATGCTGGAGCTGTGGCCTGTTGTGCAAGCTACTGGTTAAGCTGAAATACCAGCTGGAAAAAAACTAGTTAATTAATCATCTTAAATTTGCAGTTGAGTATAATAATTAAATCCCTAAAATCTGGACACAATCTTTTTCATAACTGTGTGGTCTGCTGCCTTGTGATTTTCTTAATAATTGCATGTTAACACTGTGCTGATACATACTGAATATACATCCGTGTGATGATCTGTAATCTGAACCTACAGCAACCTATATCCTAGTATAACTCCTTGCATATGTGTAAGTACAGAAGAGGTTCCTTCGAATCAGCAGGCGTGGTAGTGGTGGTGAAATTTAGCATGTAAGATGTTAGCTAAAATTCTCAGCTGTTCTTCAGTGATGATGTTACTCCTCTAAGCTGAAGTGTTGGATATGGTGTGCCTTCATGTAACAAAAATAAGTTCCTAGTTCCTATGGATGTGTATGTAATAGGTTGACTACAATCAGATTACTCAAAGAAGAAAAGTGTTCATTTGTATTTATTTGCACAACACTTATCTTTTGTGGTTTTAATCACCTATAAACTGAAAGACATTTGACTTCTGACTTTTTAGCTAAAATATTCCAGCTCATGTGGCTGAGATGTCAATGTTATTAAATTAGGCATTTTCCTTTTTGTGTGATATAATTTTTTTTGTTCCAGGTTACTTTACATCTTTTGAGATACAAATGGTAAAGCAGAACAAGTAATGTTATTTTCTAAATATAAATAATATAAATAATTTAAAAGAGCTGAGAATCTCAGAGGTTTGTTTACATTGAACTGCAACAACTCATGTTATCTTGAGAAGCACTAAGAAACCTTCAGACTTTGCAGGGAGCTCTTCAGTTTGCAGGACCTGACACCCTGAGTTAAGAAATGCGTATCCTCTTAGAGGTAGCTCCAGTGCTGCTTCCCTCCATCTGCGTGGCAGTGTCTTTTTTCAGGGATTAATTTTCCTCTCTGGTGATTGCATAATGCTGGATTAAATCCAATTTTGAGTCCTCGCTGTGGTCAGAACATTCCCAAATGTTTTCGAGATAAGGTCAGAAACCTGAGTGTTTGAGCAGAGTAATGGATTTTTCCCTGGCTGATTGAATACCAGTCACCTGCAGAAATCTGAAGGAGGCTGTGGATTGTCCGGCCTGGGATTTCCCTGGCTGACAGCTGTCAGGTTGGGAATGGAGATTACTGTCATCCTTTTTATGTCTGTCCTCTGCTCCTCTGAGGAAACTCCACAAAGAGAATGGGAGGAGACACTGCCAGCTTCAGAAACTCATGATAAGCAGTGACAGGTCCCATTTCCCCCACTGATACGCATCATTTGGCCGGCTGTTAGCATTCCCTGCTATAAAAATGATATTCACATGCGAGAACTAAGGGAGAAGGTGCACACCGCATGTGCGTGGATGTGCTGGACTCTGCCGCTCCCAGGTGTTTACAGATGTCATCCGTTGCCTAATGATGGGCAGGTGAAGGGGGCGCAGAGTTACAAGGCAGGGAGGACTGCACACATTTTGGGGTCCGTTTGTGGGTATATATGGATAGCCTGCCTTTGGGCAGCTTTGCTGCATCAAGTTTATCATGTGGATGTTTACTATATTGACTGATATAAAATCAAAGTTTGTTGTGTTTGCCTTACTTGTCAAGAAATTTGGAGACTCTTTGAGGTGGAAATCCACTCTAATTTTTTTCTGTGAAAAATTCGGTAGTGGGATTTGAAGCCAAATTAAATTGTAACTGCTTTAAAGGACAGCTAGTTAGGAAATTAAAACCTTCAATCAGTTTAGGGTAATAAAGTATTTAACCCAGATGAATCTTTTATTGTACATATTAGGAACTATCATGTTTTATTCATTTGGTAAATAAACTTTTTTTTTTCTTAGTAGCTCTGAGTACATGTAAGTGAGCAGATTCTTGCCTTGTATCTTGATTATGTCTTATACTGTCCTTCCTTCTAATTTCACAATAGTTAAGAGGGTGTGTAGCAGGCTGTATCTTTTTTCCATTTAACATGTTTACAGAGCTGGACATCATGCTGAAAAATACATATAAGGTCCAAATTAACTCCAATACCATTAAGGTATTTTTCACTTGGTGTCAGTGGAAGAAGATTGCACCTCCCAAACAAGATTTTTCTTTTCCTAAGACACCAGCAAGATACTGCAATCTTATGTATCTATCAAAATAAGACATCAGCTTTTTTGAAGACGCTAAATATGTCAGTTGCTAAGCATTTTGGAAAATCTTTTTTAGGAACTTCAGTAGAAGCTGGGCAATTAGAAAAAATAATCTCCAAAACATTTCTTAATGGCTTATTCTGAGACTAACATATAGAGGAGATAGCTCGGTATTAATTTATTCATTCATTAGAGAGCTGTGGCAGGACCAAGTGAATGCATGCAAATCTAGTCTGTAATCATTAGTCTTACATAGCAAGTTACAACTTACAAAGGATGAGCCATACTTCCTTGAAAAAGAAGGGGCTTTAGAAGGTCCAGGAGACAGGTAGGTACTTAATTTTCGATGGAGCGAGCAGTTTATTTTTCTTTCATTTTGAGCCCATTCTTGAGATTTTTCAGTAGAAGAACCAAGTAGATTAGGAAATAAGCAGCACATTTGTCATTCTGTACAATGTGCTGGACCCATAATAACTGCTGATGCAAGTTAGGTACCACTCAACAGCTGTCTGATAGCAGACTGGACAAAATGCCAGCCCTGGATGCAAGCTGTTACAGCCCAGCATAATGTGTTCTTACTGCTTTAGCACATAATATTCTTTAAAGAAAAAGTTAATAAGCAATGTACTGAGGGGATATAATCAACGCTTTACTACTGATGTTAGTCAGCTTCGCTCCTATTCTAATGCCTGGGGGGGCATACAAGTTTTAAAGACAGCCCAGTCATTACATGTCAGAGTGAACTGTTATAGCACGTGAAAAGACCTCAGTATTCAAATGCAGTTCTTGGGCATTTAAATGCTGTCTTCAAACACATAGATGTATTGTGTCATTTTTACAGGTTCTGAAAACTGTTTTAGGCACTCAGAAAAAGGTGCTGTTAAGGCCTACAGAAACACTGAGATTTCTAGAAAGATGTGTGGAACTGGCATTTGTTTACCTGTACTCTAATTACTGTGTGAATGTCTCTTTCATGTATTTCTTGTCTTTAAGACTAATTATACTTTCTTAAAATCTATTTTCAGCTCTTTTAAAGGTTTACTTCCCTCCTCTGTTAATTATCTTCTATTTTCATTTCTTTTGATGTCAGTCTCCCCCTGACACACACACACACACACACACACTCTCTCTCTCTCTCTCTCTCTCTCTCTCTCTCTTATTCTGTTGTATCCAATTCTTTTCCATCTCTTCATAATGTTCTTTTTCTCTCCTCCAAGTGTGCTTTCTCATTCTGTTCATATGGGGGTTCTGCTTCTGTAGTTGGGAAGACACTTCCTCCTCCAGGTTAGGTATCATGTCATCACCTTTCTTTACTTTCTTGTAAAACCTACATATAGGACTTTATCACATGTTTCTGCTCTTCTCTTTTATAAAAGCTTTTGCATCTGTTTTCTAGAGGATTTTCTCTTCTGTCTTTTATGATGGCCATTGGAATTGACTGTTCACTGAAGTTTGGAGTTTTTTAGTATTGTTGTATGAGATACACGCTTCGATTACTGCTTTGCATTATAAAGTGTATCATTCATTGTGTATTCTCAAAAGAAAAAAGTGTGTTTATATGACCAGCAACTCAAAATATTACAAATACGTGTCTTTATCTTGAGGCAGAATTAAAGCAACCGTCTTTTCAAAGAAATGGTGGACAGCCACAATTGAGTTAACTCTGCATAGATTGTGTAGTTAGACCTGTTATTTATACTGCAATAGTACCACAGAAGCCCGGTGTAGTCCAAAAACTGAGAGCAAAGTTGATTCACATGCTCTAGCTTTCATACAGCTGAGGAATGACATCCTTCCTTGAGGAAGCATCTCTCTTAAATCTGTCAGTGCAGTGACTGTAACAGAGGTCAGTTGTGATATGATGTTATTGTAGTATTTCTTGGATAAGCCTAGTAGAGTAATATAAATGACTTTGTTTTCCCAGAGTTTCTGGTGTTCCTTGCAGTCCCCATAATCATATCCCGCCAGACTTGCACTTAATTATGGTGTTTATATCCTAGGGAATTCATGCTATCTTCTTTCCTTCTCCAAGGCACCTTGAACATAATTGTCTTCATGTGCAAATGGCTTAAAATAATACACTTGGTATTTTCAGACTGTAGTTGTTTATAAAGCAAATTTGGGATAGCCAAAGGTACTCATTTATAAATAAAATAAACTTATTTAATTATATGGTTGCATTTTTACAGCTGTTATTTGCTTGATGCTTTGCCTGTCTACAGTACAGTAAGTGATTAACTGTTGTGACTACAGAATAATTATTAATTACATTGCAATTTGTGAACTGTTATGTGCATATCTAATAACTTTGGTTCTGCTATGAAGGCAGTTGGGCCAGATGAGGTTAGTTACCTTTCTAAACAATTATGAAATATCTACAGTGCACTATATGCTCCAATATGTGCATTTATAGTGAGTTATCTAGTATATAAGCCTAACTGACCCAGGCAATAAATCCCCAGTGTAGAATCTTTCCACTATTATTTTCAGTATGAGGGTAACAGTTGCAAATAAAAAGATTAGAGAAACAAAATTGTGTGGTCTCGTGAAGGTTGTTTGAATGTTCATCTGAAATGTGTGAAAAATGTCTGGTCTCCTTCATTTAATAAATCTTATCATTGTAGATTTGTACTTTTTCACTTTGTTGAGCAGTATCTGTGTAGGAGCCAAGGCCTGAAAACTGAACTCCATACTCTCATCTAGTAGGTAGCTTGTTTCTTTCTCCTTTCCTTTCTTCCACCTCCAACATCTGAGATGCTGCTGCTGTGTGGTGATTGCAATACTGCTCTCTATGTTCATCCTTCAGAGATGGCTGAGCCTCACCCAAAGACATTTTCTGTCCTGTTTTGCCGATTTCATTTTCATTTTATTTTCATATGTCCTTTCTTCTCTTAGCCCACAAAGTAACTTTCCATACACAAGCAACACAGCTCCACCAACTCGAAAGGAGGAAACAGAAAGAAAATTTAATCATGGAAGTTATAAACAATCCAGGTGCATGCTGCCTTAGTTTGCTGGCTCTCTTAACACTTGTGCTTCTGAGCCCAAGCTTTTTGTTTCTAAAGGACAATGGGGTGTTCAGGCATGAGGTGTATCTCTTTTTGTACATGCCTTAAAGATAGCCGAGGGGAAGAAGAAATCATCTCCAAAGTTCTGTCACCATTATTGGCCCACACATCACACATTGCCTGTCTTTTGGAAAAGTGGGAAAATTACATTGTACTAGCTCTGAGCACTGCATGTTGTCATAGAAATACCCGATATCACCGACATCCTGGCAGAGCACTGTTGGTTAGTTGTAGCTGTCTCATTTCCTCAGTCTACTTCTCAATGACCCAGGGTTCATTGGTTGGGGCTTTTTTTCTTCTTGTTTGTTTGTGGGTTTTTTCCCCTCTTTTTTTTTTTTTTTTTTTTTTTAATCTTTCCCCCTCCTTTGCCAGACTTTCAAGGAAACCAGGAGTTCCAGTATTTGAATGTTATAATGTTATTTTCAGGTGTGTGTCTTCTGCTAGAGCTCGTGCTAAAATACAGGCTGCAGATATAGATGGGCATAGTCTCTTATCAGAATTTTGGGGGAAAGTTCCATTTCTGCTTTTTTTCTTATTAAATCATTAAATGATTCCTCGGTAGCCTTCTTTTAAGTCCTTGTATGTTCCTTTGCTTTTTTTTGTTTTTTATTTTCCCCCTAAGTATTCTGATAGCTGATGTGTTCTTTACAATAAAGTTGTCCTTCATCTCCACTGCCCAACAGGCAGTCTTTTTGTAACTGTTCTGATCATTTAGTCATCTTTTTATAATAGTCATTCACACCATAACTTTTACTCTGTGTACATTCACCATTTGCTAAACAAAGCATGTCCCAGCTAGAAAAGGCTGTCCCTTTTATAGAAATAACTTTTCTTTTTGTTTCTGCACTGCCTGCTTCTGATCCAGCATTATGGTTGTCTTCTACTTGGACCAGTGGGACCTGTTGTTCAAATAATGCTATTTATATGGACACAAAACTTTACCAAAAAACAACTGTTTTGCAGATAGGTAGGAGAACTTCCAAGCGGGATAGTTTTCTTCTGAGAAAAAAAAAAAAATCTTTCTAGAGATTTTGAGATGAATTTGCAAGAACCTTTAGGATGTGGTATTTACCACCAAAAAAATGGGCAGTTAAGATGTTAATTGAGTACAATGTTAGAACAGGTATTTCCAACATGTTACATCTTTTGTATAAGGAAACCACTGTTCCCCATAAAGCTTCTGCAACTTCAGTAGAGCTGATTAAGATCAAACATTTTTTCTGTAAAGAAAGAATGATAAAAATTTCTGTATTTCACATCAGTAAAAATACATTTAACTAAAATCAGTGTTTTGGTGATTTTTGCCTAAGAACAAATTTTACACTGTAGGAATTCCTTATATAATTTTTTGGAAAACTTTTCATCCTAAAGTGTCTTCCAGGCATCACAAGTGAACGACATCTCTTACTGTGCTCCCTGTTGGTTCAATGTCTATTAATGCATTTTTGGTGAGAAAATGGTATGTGTTATTTGGAATGAAGATGACTGAGTGCAGAGTTTATGGGTCTAAGAGCATTACACTCACGTTATTAGCACCGTGCAGTGAGATTTGGGCCTCCTTTAGCATTCTGTACTCTGTGTGCTGGGCAGGCTTTATTCCAATTAATCTGGGCAGGCACCATGTACCTGACAGCAAACTGCATTTAACGATGATGTAATCTGACTGCTAGGTCTATTAGGATATTCCCACTGAATAAAAAGTGTATGAAGGAGGGCAGTTTGAACTTGTATGGGAAATCCAAGCCTGCTATCATCTGTCTTCAGTGGCTGATACAAGTAAGCAGAACTTGAATGGAGCTCAAGGTGGCTGTAGGGTCAAAACAGGCTGCACAGACAAAAAGACAGAAACGCTGCCTTATGCTGCAGATCTGGGTTATACTCCTTCCTGAAATTTCTATGTGAGATCCTTTCTCCTCTGGAAAAAAAATTCCATAGGTACAACAACAGAGGTGTTACGTCCTCTGGATTTGTAGCAAGATGCTGATTTTGAGCCTTCTGGAAGGCTCTGGTTTGGGTAGCCCAGCCATGAATGTTGTATTTGGGAAGCCAGAGGTTACTGGGTATCATAGTATCTCTGTATAGTACAGTAGCTGTGTGATCCAGTTTGCCTTGGCCTTATACCAGTGGGTCATCTTTTGCCTTGATCCAGTTTGCCTTGTCCTTAACCCAGTGGCGGTGCCGTGTTCTCCTCTTCTCGTGACCTGTGGCTTTTCAGTTTTCTTGGCTGTCATTGACAAATATCTTCTTTTTGCTACCTGAAAACACTTTATAAAGTATTTTGTAGCTGCAACAAGGTTAATGGTTAATTTATTTTGCTCGCAATCTATTTTAAGTGCTCTGTTCCCTGGTCCTGACAGAACATTTCTATTTTCTCATAGTTCCTCTGACTCTATTTTTTTAATATACTGCGTTATTTGATCTTCAACTTGCCTTAAAAGTTTACATCTGTGGAGTTTACTTCTGGAAAAAAGTGGCCTATAGATGATGAATATTTATTTTCAGTCTTTTCCTGGACTACTTCTTCCATCATACTGCTGTTCCTTCTTGCTCTGTCTACTCCCTGTGACTTAGTTGTGTTTTTCTAAAGGAGAGTTTAAAGGGAGCTGAAGAATTTTGGCCTTCATAGGTTCAGACCTTTGCATCTGGTGTAGATAAAAATTTTATAAAGATTTTTTTTAAAAAAAAAAATCACTCTTTAAAGTTTGCAAGCTTTCCAATACTGTAAAAGTTATTCCTAAATGTACAGCTTAATTACATTTGAGTTCCTATAGCCTAGTGAATGAACTGTAGCTCCTGTGTGAACTGATATAGAGGAGTGATTTATGCTTTTCTCAAGAACAGTTCTTTTATAATCCAGAACTAGCAGTTATAATAAACATGTGTTTAAGGTGTCAGGAAACTGTATTTCTAAAGTTTGTCCTGTTGTAAAATCTGACCAGTTAATGCACAAGTATCTAACTCCCCCTTTCCTCCCCTTTTGGCTTAGTTACCTACTTATGCTTTGAGATTTAAATGTGTGTAGAAACAGTGACATAACCTGCTGCAACAAGGTAGGTATTTCAACAGATATTTTTTCAGTCTTCTTGAACTTATCTCCAGCCAGCTTTGACCCACCTGCCTCACTCTGTTTAGTAGCAATTCCATCATATTTGTCTTCTAACTCCAACATCTATTTCTCTTTCTATTTTTAAACATTGATGCTACTTTACATCTGTTGAACTTTCTTATTTTAGGATAGTTTTGTTATCAAGTGATCTCTAAAGTTATTAGGTGTTAATTCCCCTTTCCACTAAGATCATCAAAAAACACTTCTTAATGCTCAGGAAGTTTCTGTGTGTGGTGTGTTCAAGATACAACTTGCTAGACAGTAAGGAAAGGACAGCCTATATTTCAAAACCTGGACAGTCCAAAATTTTCTGGGTGAGTCTCTTTGAGTCCGCTCATTTGCTTCTACACAAAAACCTGCTGGAATCAGACTTCGACATTTTTCTGAACTGTCTACTTCCAGATGAAGTTGTTTGTGCTTCAGTTTTCAGCAATATATATGAATTACTATACCTCTTGGTTTTCCTAAGAACCATCAGATGTGCTTGCATCTTCCCTGATCTAGACTACAGACATGTGAAGAGGTCTGTTTTATTCTGTGAGAAAGGAAGTTTTTAGTAATACTTGGAATAAGTATTGCTTAGTGCTGTGAAGATACTCCATTGGGTTCAGAAAAAACCTCAAATGTTCATGAGCAGCATATTGGAAGCATTTTAGTCTTCTAGACGGAAGGACTGAGGCAGGAACGTCTGCTATATACAAAGTTGAGATTTGATCTTTGATACGATTCTTGCCACTATTGTTATCAACAAGACTTATTGCTAAATCTGGATGATTTTGATTGAAGAGTTCCTCAGACTGGCAATTAAGAGGAGCCCATCTCCCAATTTAATTTCTTACCACTTCTGCTTGTTACATGAAATCTAGTTTTGTAGGATGGGAGGAGACAGGACATACAATAAAATTACGTACTAGTAATTGTGTTTGTCACAGTCTTGTCTTCTGACATCCTATCTTCCTCCCTCTTTCCCCTTTCTACATTATACTGACTTTCTCCGTAATAGTATATTTCCTAACTCTACAATTTTTTCCTATTTTTTCTAATGACTACAAGGGGGAGAAAGGGTGGCCGTTTACTGTATGTAATACCCCTGTGATTGACAGTCTTTTTGCCGCCTGCTTCCTAGTAGGTAGATAACGCTTGCTGTATGGGATCTTGTTTTGTAGGGTGGAAGAAGAGGGAGGACTACAACAAACACAAATAGTGGTATGTAATTTTCCCTTTCTCCTTTGTCTCTCCCTACTTACCAGACTTAACGCAGAATGTGCTCAATCATATGATGATGTCTTGTGCTGCTATTTGCTGCTTTTTATCAAAACACATCTTCCCAGTTTTTGTTAGTTAATTGCCTGAAGCATTTTAAGCAAGAATATAAATGAAATATTATGTGCAACACGTGGGTAGTGGGTCAGATTTTGCTCGGTTTTGGCCACAATGTGACTCAACTTAAACCAAGCAGGTTCTATATCTCATTGCAACATCTGAAGTCCTCTAGTCATCCATTATTTTTTAAAATATGTAAGAGGCTACTGTATTTGGGATTTTGGAGAAAACAGCTGTGATGGGGAAAGGGTAATTATCCTTGTATTTAAAGTAAAATCGACTACATGCATAGAGTGGGCTATCTTTTTTAAAAGCTAGTACTGTAGAGCTGATAGAGAACTGCATGATTTTCTGGGTCAAGTTTCATCAAAATATTTTAAACTCAAATTGTGGTTGCAGAATCTTAATTAGTTTGAATGGCACAGGGAGATGGTACCCAGTCGTGCGTAACACAGAATGTCTGGAGGTTAGAGAGGTTTTTCTCATAAAGTGAAGGGGAAGATTGCTGTTAGACAGAGCAGTTGTACTATTTCTAAGGGGAGGACAGCACTTTGAAAAATACTGTGTTTTTTAGTGTTTGAACATTTCACTCAAAAGCACAGAAGTTATTCAAAAGATACCATTTGGGTTTGGGTTTGTTGGTTTTGGTGGTTTTTTTCTGTCATAATGCTCATGCTTCTGCCCTCTTGTTAAAATGGTACAAATTGGCAGTGTTTATCAGGCAGATATATAAAGCGTCATAGCTGCAGCAGAAAGATTATGGAAAAAATGCTTTATTGAATTCGGTTATCAAGAGGAATAGAGAAAAACAAATGATGTGTCAAAAACTTGTTGCAAGAAAGATACCATCTTCATTAGACCAATTTTTCTGAGTGTTGTTCTGGGTTGTTGGTTCACTATTGACTGAGAAGGAACATGTCTGCCCAGTGAATCATTCCTAGTTTCTATGACACCCTTAAGATCTGCATAGTACATCTACAGCAAAAAACAAGTCATATTTTCAAGTTCTGAATAGCTGTGATAATTATGGGAAAAAAGCTGCATTTGTATTTGCCGTGATGATTGGAAAGCTTTTCCATTTCAGTTGAAAACAAGAACAAAACCCAGTAAATCCTCAACAGAGTAGTGAATCTGCACTCCTGATAAAAGCACATTAGGAATCAGATCCTGTACATTAACTGATCTGCACAATTTGTGTGTCGAGAAAGTAAATGCAAAAGGTAGAATAAACTTTTTCTGTTTGATACTCAGTAAAATATAATCTACCCCCCACCCCCCAAAGTGAAAAACCCATTATAAGATATTACATTAATCCTCAACATGCTGTTGTTGTTTATGGATTGACACGATGCCTATGGTCAGGATAATTCTTTTCTTTCTAGTGCGAAACTAGAAACAAAGGGGGTTTGGTTGATCTGTCTCTGCTTGGTCCATTTAAAAGGAAGTTCAGCCTTTCAGTGGAGAGATTGTTCTCAGACTAGGGTAAAACCTAAATTTGCTTTGTCAACATGAAGCAAAGCTACTCCATCATGCTGGAAAATGAGTCCCCACAGTGTATTTTATTTAAATAATAACTGCATGTTGTGGAAAAATATGAAGTAATATGATAGAGAACTAATGAAGATGTAGAGGTTTTGTACTGTTGGCATTTGGAAAAAAAAAAGTTAATTGCTTTTATTCTGAGGTTCATAACATTACCATTAATTTTCATGATAACTTTATTGCATAGACATGACACATTGAATAGAGCTGTCTATTTGACAGAAAGTGCATGGGCTACTAAGATGTTGAGAAAAATGGCACTTTAAAAGTTTCAGAAGGATGTAGAATTACTGTGGATTAAGTTTTACTGGAGCTGGGTGTGGAGAGGATTGCTTTTCTTTTTTTTTTTTCTTTTTTCTTCTCTTATCGTGATCATTGTCTGTCTGCATAACCATGACAAAACATATGGATATGGTAGCTGCCTTCTCCCCCCGCAGCCTGGAAGGTTGTCCATTTTAATTTCAAGAGCTGTTCTTGGCCTATAGTGGAGTAGCTGCCACCTCCAGGTTATACTGGTACCTATTGTCTTTATCTCAGTACTGTGGGTGAAAGATATTTTAATGGGAATGGGTGTGGAATACCGACCCTTTTACTAGTTGGAGTGGAGAGGGGTAGTGGAACCTGGGGACTCCCAGAGAGTCCTTGGTATGTCTGCAGCACCTAGAAATCCTGGTTAGCAGCAAAAGACCCCAGCATCTGTTTCGGCTGAATTGTGAATGTGAACTATATATTGCAGCATGTCAGTCCTGTATTTGCTGTGTTTCCTGCAAAGTTTGCAAAAACCCTCCCAATGTGATGAAGTAGATATAGCAATTTGCTATGACTACAACAAACCTTCTTAAGCAAAGCGTTCCTATAGACATAGGCAGATGCTTAGTAGCAGGCATGTGGGTGCATTTTCTTCCATGTGCTAGATTTTTGTAATTTTTCTGTTATAAATAATGAAAGGCAACACTTAATACTGGAAGGTAGATTTTGAGAATGGATACTTAGAATATGAAGCTTCATATACTTACAAAAATAACATTCTGGTTCTTTGGTCATATTGAACTTTTACAACGTAAATTAGAAAGACAGCACAGCTTGAATTGCTTCAGTACCTGAAAACTGCTATTCAGGTGTAACAAATCAGATTAATTGTAGTTCTATGTTCATGCCTCTTTATTTTTCAGCTGGGGTATACTTTTAGCTGGCTTTTCTTTGACCCATAGCTTATAATTTTCTTCTTTTGTGCCAAATATGTTAAGTTTGTTCTACTGTTAATAGAATGATTGTTGCCTTTAAAATAATTTCTGGTGTCCTCTCTTTTTGATCTTTTAGCCTATAATTATTATAACAAGTTTATAAATATGCTTATCCATTTGTTTTCCTGCCTGTTTTGAGCTATTTATAATTCTCATTAGCAGCAGTAAGAGAGTTCTCTTGTTAAACACTCAGATGGGATTCTGGAAGTACTGTGAAAAGAAAACTGTTAGTCACGGACTTGATGTCCAAACAAAACAGATGTCAGCCAAAGAGAAGCAGCAACCTTCTTATGCATCTACTTCCCAGGGAAGGAAAATTACCAAAATTCTATCTTTCCTAAGGCTAGGGTGAGGCAAACCTGTAGTGCACATATAATGAAACCCAAATCATTCTATGAATCTTTCAGTCTATGAAATTAATTCCAGTTTAATACTGCTCAAAGAAAAATCATGTCTTCACACCACTTCTTCCTTCATGTTACAGCACGGCTGACTTTTGTGAAGCTATGTCTGACCTCCACAGCACATCACTGGAGATGAGTGACAGGCAGGGTGACGATTCAGCCCATCTTCCAGTAGCCTTGCGAAGATACAGGCAATGACTTATTCAGGCTCAGTAGGCAGACTGGCCCCCATCAGAAGCTGATTCTTCCCAACCATCTGAGTAGAGTTAGATAGTTGTCTTAGCACCACGCTCATGGCTGGCGTGTGTTAAATTGTTACTTTCACATCTCGGTTCAAGAGGTTTGTAGCTCTGAGGGTTCTGCTGGTTCATGTGAGTTTTTGGTAATTTCTTCTGCATTGTAAATGTGTGTATTAAATCTTCTCTATCAAGGAAACTGGAAGAAGCAACATTTCTTTTTCCAACAGATGACTTCTCCCCCAATGAAAACAACTATACACTTTATAACATTTTATAACACAAAGAGGGATTAATGATCTCAAGAAAAGTTAGATTTCTTTACCTTACAAAAAAGAAGTCAGAAACATTGGGATTTATCCTTTTGCCTGAGGAATTCCATGCTATCATTGTCTTTTCTGCTCAGGGAATTGGTAATGGTCTTCCTCAGAGACTATCTAACCTTCCCAAAGTTGTCTTACGCGTGCTAACCTCATTTGAAAAAATAAAAGTAGACATTTAATAATTTTCTCCTCAGTCCTTTCATAAAAGAATTTATCTTATATTTAATAAATGTATAGCATATTTTCTTCAATAAGCCTAAAAAAAAGTCCACTGTGAAGGGGGGAAGCTTTTACTGATATTAAAAAAAAAAAAAACAGATTTGGTAAGATTGCTGTTTGGGAGGTGTATTGAGACGAGACCCCAAGCCTGAGAGATGTTGAATCATCAAAGATAACCAGACATTTAGTCGTTTCTCTGAGGTAACTTAAGGAGTTCTCACTGAGAAATATGGCTGACTTGATACTTTGCAGAGTAGGACTCATTATTTTGTTGGGTTTTTTTTCTCAAATTCTTTCACAAGTGTTCATGTTAAATACACTTAGTTCAAAACACATCTGTTCTACAAAGCATTAAAACCCTGAAAACCATCCTAGAAATTGAATGTCATTGCAGTTTCTCAACTCTTTGATTGTGACCATCAATATATTTCTTCCATCAATATGTTTCTTGTCAAGCTACATGCTGCTCTCTCTATTGTTTACAAATGCCAGCCTAAACTGCTCCTGTAAATTCCTTTTTTTTCCTGAAAACATTTACTTTTGGGGGTGGGGGGAGAAATCACTCAGGTAGAGATTTGTCTGTATATAAACACACATAGAAAGCAAATTTTTGCATATAAAGGAGCCTACCTTATGTTTTCACTGCACAGAGCAGAACAGCACTCTGGTCTTATGCTCTGGACCTGTGAAGGGAGAAAGCAACAACAGCATGTGCTGGGATGAGTGATCTGGAAAAAAGTGGTCCCGTGTTTATATCTGGTCTATACTCTTCATGCACACCAAAGGCATAGATAAATAGATATAAAATTTGTCCGAAGCTGTATCATCAGTTTGGTAGTTACCTCTATTCCCCACAAAAACAGAAGTGTTTTTTGGCTATTATTATGCAACTTTGAAGAAATTTTTTAGTAGATAAATATTTTACCAATCAACTGACTTTTAATGAGCAGATATTCAAAATAGAACCATGGCCAAATGAGTTTAGTTTCATTAAATGTTTGGTAGCACTTACATTATTTCTAACCAGAAAATAATGCTTTTATTAGATGCGTGATGCAATTATACTGTTTTAGAACAGAATTCAGAAGTTACTGAAATGTCAAAATGTAGACAGGAAGGAGGCTCATGATGGAAAGGACTCTTACTTTTATATGTATCCAACCTGTCTCATTATCAGAACATATTTGGCATTTTTCTATTGTTCCAAGTCCTTACCTTATTCATTTGACCTAATAACTGATTCCTTTATTTCTGTTTAACCCACTTGTAGTGGAATGAAGCTGGGTTAATTAACATTGGTAATATACAACTGTGGGCTGGCTTCAGGGGCTGTGGGTTGACTGATGTAGATAAGGTGCAGCTGTGGCTGGTTCTGTTAAGTGGTTGGGCAGCCGATGAAGAGAGAGGAGGAAGAAGCAGAGACTAGGAGAAGGCAGCAGAGGGACTGGCATGAAGAGTATGCTGGTATGTGATGCTAAAAGACCTTGTTGCAACTGGCTAGTTTAGAGAGTGCTGTGACACCCACTGAGTATGGAATGTTAAACGTGTTTATTAAATGTATTGGAGTCAAATGGTTTACCATGGAAACAGAAAGTTTCCCAGTCTTCATCTTCATGTGATTTTCTTGGAACCTGTCTTATTAATAATGGAGTTCATTTTGCCATCTGCTTAATACCACTGATTTTCTATGAAGCAAAGAGGGTAAGGTGTACATGGGTTTTAAAACCATCACTCCTTGAAAAAGTTGGAAAAATAAATCTTCTCTATCAAAGGCAAGAGGGCAACTGTCTAGCCTTGTAACTCAGTCATTTTTTACACTACTGCTTATCCCCTTCGTTAAGATATCAAAATCCCATGAATGAATTTACAGAGGTTCTGACTGGGACTCTGCAAGTCAATAGGTGCAGGGGCAGTCAGCCCTTTAAAAATAAATGGCCTGATTTTTATACTTTGGAGGAATTTTCACTCAAGCAAGAAAATTGCCACTGCCAGATGGTGATGGAAGTATTACTACAACAAGGGGACGTTAACAAAGATGCACTCAGCAAGGCAAATTGTTACCATAGTTACAGGATGCTAAGCGTTTTCAAATAAATAAATAAAAAAAATTAGACTGCATTATTTAGATAGCTCAATGGCAAAAAAACCTTCCTTTCTGAAGTGGATGTGGTTTTTCTACGTTCTGATTAAAACTTTATTACAGCACTTTCTTGCTGACTAGGTGCATCTCTTTCTACCTAAATACCCTTAATTAGCTTTATTTATTTTTCTTCTAGAACAAATCCTCGTACTCACTCCCTTTCCTTTCTCCATTCTTCCAGCATATGTGTATGACTGAACAGAGCATAATGGTCCGTAGGATTTGTAAACACCCTTTAGGCTTTGATAGCAGGATGCAACAAACAACAAAATTAATGTTGGTGGTGTAACAGCTTACGAGTGTCATTAGCCAGTGACTGGCCTCCCACTCTGTTGGTTATCACACAGGGGGAGTTTCATGGAAATGTGGCTACATTAAAGGATCTCAAACTTGGTGTTAGTTACCACAGAGTGGCCAAATGAAGCTTTAGAGGAGGGAAGAGTTTTTGGTACACAGGAGTGTTAAAGCAAGCATACTTTAATTAAGAAAGCAGTAGCAATGTGTTTGTTAGACACACGGCCAAAGATAACATCTTTACTGATGGAGGGGTGTGCTGTGAAGGCTGCTTTTTCTTAATGTCTTGTTAAAGTTGTTTGAGCCACACTGAAATGTGTGGAACATTTACAAACCAACATATTTACATGGCACAGGGAAAGGGAGGGAAAAGCAGAGGAAGGAGAGAATGCTTCTCTTCTTCTTTTGCTAAAACTAATAATCAGACACCACTTATTTAAACAAAAAAATTAACTTACTAAATCAACAAAGGAAAAGTTAAGGTCACTCTGGCAGGAGTTTAAAAGTGAGAGATTTCTCGTCATTACAAATGAGAGAAAATGGAGCTTCTCTTGGTCAGTGGAGCCATTTTTCTGTGTATTTGAAAACAGTGTCCTGACAGAGGCCTGAAAATGTAGAGATTTGGCACAGGGTGGTTCTTGAATTAGTTTGACAACTTGGTTTATGTAGGAATTGTGACAATTCTGTTGCTATTGAGACCAAATCATGTTCTCTTTAAAGTGTTCACCACCAACCTGAACATATGGAATATTGGTGTTGCTCCCATAGCTGGGCTCTCCTTCCTGCAGGATCACACTGTGTGTTTTATTGGCACCATCTGTCACTATTTTAAATATTTAGATTAATGGTCTAACACTAATCCAGTGTCTCAAACTATTAATTGCTGTAGATCTGTAGAAAGGGAAACAAAGAGAAAATGGTTTCCTCCAGGAAAAGTTGCTCTAATTTGATTTTTCACTTAAAATATTTTGTAGATTGGGGCCAACTACACTAATGCAGTTCAAGCAAGCAAAGTATTCTGATGTGAATAATCCATGAATATACATAACAAATCATACTTAATTACATTTTGATGTCTGGATAGAAGCCAGTATGTTTTGTCAAGTCTCATAGGGAAACTGCACGGGCTATTTATGCATCATTTCATAAATTGTTTTACCACCATGCTTCATTCTGTTCTTCAGGCGTATTTTAAAGCTGACATCACTTGTTAAAACCAGTATTATATTAAAGAGGAAAGACGAATTTCAGTGTAAAAGCACCAAAGAATATTCCAGTGAAACTTTCACTCAGTCCATCTGAAAATTTTTCATGTCTTCTTGGATGTGTCTTTTCCTTTCTCTTTCAGTGTAATAAATTTCATCCATTAAGAGCCTTCCAATAATTTAATTTACTTTGTTATATTAGATAGTTTTAGAAGCAACCTCTAGCCTTCTTTATAGAATTGTATATATTAAGTTCACTAATCATTTTGCATCTGTGGAATATCAGCATCATATCTTAAGAGAATATGGTATCTGACTCTTATAAATGTGTTCACATTTAATAATCATAAGGCATAGTTGTCCTGAAAGATTGATTTGTCATCTGTCTGCAGTGTGCACCCACATACACACCTTTTCAAACATGTAATACAGTTCCTTAATGATAAACAAACCTATTCTAGCTTTTTTACTTACTCCTCTCACTATTTGGGATGAAGCCTTCAAAAATTTGACATTTAATTACTTTATTACTTAACTGTTTTGTTTGTCTTCTTTACAATAGTAAGTACCTCATTTTCTGCGGTTCCATAAATAGACAAAGTTAAAGATTTTGATTAAATTTCCAGCTAGGACAAGAGCAAATTCTAGATAAAACAAGAAAATAAACTATTTTCAATACATGAAAATTATAATAGATAAGCTGCCCTGTTACTTTAGCCACTTACTAAATGCACTTATGTGACGCAGAAATGTGTGAGCATACATTTGTCTTAGCCTAAAATTCAAACATTTTTTCCAGACATTAATTTGCATGAATACTTGGTTTATTATGATATGCGTACTTACTCTTGCTAAGATAATGCTTTGGTTTATTAAAAAAGTTATTCTTTTCTTACACGTGTAGCTTACTTCACTGCAAGAGGCAACAAATGAATTCCACTTTATTTGTCATGCAAACCTGCAAAGCAAAACATATTAAATAAAGTGAATATGGCTGAACCAAACAAAATATCAGGAGGGATTTGGAAATGGGTGCTAGAACATGACAACAGTATTTTTCTTTTTGATCACTGGTAGTGAATCTGTGCTGGTATTAGGTGAATATTGCTCCTGACTCAAACTTGTGTGAAGCCTTGATGTAAAGGGGATGTCTTCCTGGGAGTTAGGCATCCATGTCACAAACAGTGCCATCTCTTACGCCAATTACTTCCATCTGTGTGCTCATAATTTCAAAAAATGTATGGTTTCTTGGCTGAAGCAGAGTCATCCTTCTGCCTTGAGGTTCTCCTCCTGTTGTAGTTGACGTCAGCGGAGCACTGCTGGCAAGCCTCAACTGTCTATGCCACTTTCCCACTGTCAGTGTTTTTGTGTCCTTCACAAAATAAATTTCTTGTCATAGAGCTTGATATCAAATGTCTTGGACTTCTTATTTGTAAATCTACTTGGAGAGAGTTTCTTTTGTTCAGCTCTGATGGAAACTGACCTTCTGTTGGAATTTGTACACATGATTTAAGTGTCTTTTTTTGTTGGTGTTACATACATGATTAAAATAGTTTTCAATGAAAATGGAGTTTCATCCATCACAAATTGCCACAGTTGAGTTATGTTGTCTAAAATTATTACTTAGAAAAAAACACTTTTACCACTTTGGAGTAAAGAAAAGTTGAAACTGGAAGATGAGTGATCAGTAATATATGAATATATTTGAGGGCCCTGGAAAGTATATGATCTGCAGGATGGTAGCATTAGTAATAGCTTTGTGGTTCTTGGCTCCTTTTGTAGCAGCAAAGGGAATGGCGGAGGAAGAGGGAAAGTAGGCCTATATATATATTTTTTTTTTTTTATGGTAACTTAAAACTCTTAATAAGTACAAGTAGGTGCCACCTGTCCTGGTTTCAGAGTTAATTTTCTTCTTAGTAGCTGGTATGGTGCTGTGTTTTGCATTATTGCGAGAATAATGTTGACGACACACCAGTGTTTTAGTTGTTGCTAAGTAGTGCTCACCCTAAGTCAAGGGCTCTTCAAGTTTCCCATGCTCAAAAAGGAAACCTTTTCATTACAATGAAAACTTTTCATTACAGTTGTTGTTGTTATTTTTGTTGCTGTATTTTATTTGCATTTAGTATGAGAATAGTGCTGACACCATACCAGTGTTTTAGTTATTGCTAAGAAGTGCTTACCCTAAGTCAAGGGCTCTTCAGATTTCCCATGCTCAAAAAGGAAAACTTTTCATTATAATTGTTGCTGCTGTTAATGGAAATAAAGTAAAATACAACAACAGCAACAATATTATTAAATTGTTCTTGTCTCAATCCATGGTTTTTACCTTTTTCCAATTCTCCTTCCCATCCCACTGGGGGTGGGGGGGGTGGGGGGAGTGAGCAAGTGGCTACATGGTACTCAGTTTCTGACTGGGGTTAAACCATGACACCACCAAAATAATTTTTATAGATATTTCTAATTTAGGCAATAGATTTTTATTTGTGTTTTAGCAGACAGTGTTTTCATAATTTGTAGGATAAATACCAACCATTTAATCTTCTTTGGCAAAGAAGATTTAGCAAAATTTACTTGTTTGCATAAAAAGACCTGACTTTTGTGGAAAGAATATAGTTCAGTTAAATATCTGCATTCACACTGATCTGTTTCTATTGCAAAACAACTATGAAAGAAAAAATATTTTTATTAAATGTTGAAATTGATGTGACAACTTGGGATTTTTTTTTATTCCTTTATTTTTTGTTATTGTAAAAATAAAGCATTGCTTTGGGTTTTTTGGGGGTTTTTTTTGTAGTTCTGTTGTCGCTGTACCTGTTCAAACCTTTCATTTAACATCAAAATCTTGCTAAGCATTAGAGGTTTAACCTAAAATATTTGTGTAGAAAAGTAGGGTTCACTTGCTTTCAGAACATGAAAGGTGGGGTGATAGCCTCACTGCACTGAGCTGAAAGAAAGCTTGCATTTGACTCACAATGTCACAACATCGTTTTATATTTTTTTGTGTCATCACGCTCATTATATGTACTGACGCTTTCAAAATGTTAGAAAAGTACATTCTCATTCACTGAAGAGCAATGCATAGAGAGAACTATGTCATTAGGAGTAACACCTCCTTGGAAACCATGTCCAAGCTGTACTCCGAAGAAGCTCTTCACAGCTTTCACCTAACATTGAGGGGACTTAAATTCTATAGGGGCACTTTTCTTACCCCAAATACCTAAAATTTTGTTTAAGTGCATATCAGTAAGCACTTCCTTGTCAACAAGTTGAGGCAACCTAGCAGCAAGCTCATGGGACAAGTGGGACATGGGACGGCAGCACCTCTTGTACCAGAGCCTCAGTAGACAGGACCCACGCAGGAAGAGCTTCTAACCAGCATGCACCTAAGACTTTCTCCTAAAAGGAAGGGGAGACAAGAACTAGACTGAGCTCTGTCAGCTGCATAACAGAGTTTAAGCCATTTTAATTCACCTGGGCAGATCTGAGCCACAAATCCACTGGGGGTGATTCTGAGGCATTGTACTTGCAGTAGTGTTGTGGGACTCCAAAGGTGAATTACCTCTGACAGTGAAAATGTGGTAGTCTAGAATAGTTAATTAAAAAAGGACTGTCACCTTTCTCAAAGATGTGCAAGCTGTCTGCTTTTAGAAGAGAGGAGTAGGCTTTGGACCTTTGAGGAGATTCTTGGTAATCATCAGATGCCCTGAAGTGCAGTGTTCTTTTTGCAGTGTTCTGGGGGTATATTGACTCCATCATCACCGTGCTCCTGATTCCTCACCCTCCCCATGTGTTTTGCAGACAACCTTGCTCCCTGTCTTGGGATCCTGGGGACTGTCCTGGGATTAGACAGGTCTCCCAGTGTTGCTGTGAATAAAGAAGGCATTGAGCAAACGACTTAGGCACCCAGTGTATTGTTTTGGCCCTACTAGCAGATGACTTTTGACATACTAGATTTTGAGTTTACTAGCATTTGTGTTTAGGCTGCATAAAGATCCATGGAAAAATTAGCCTGATATCCCAGGTTTCAGAATTGAGTCCCACTGTGGATCCCTCTGTTTGCCAAGCTGACTTTGCTTACGTTTGTATCAGATGGGTTTAAATGTGGAGCAAGATATAAACATTTAGGCATGTTATGGCCCAGTCTCATAGAACCTGCAGACACTGGATTAGTTGAAAATTTTAATAGCTTAGGTTTTGGACTTCATGTCGAGTGCTTCATGAAGGATGACAGACTACTTTTGGTAACTGAGTCAAATATTTCTGTTTGTCTTTCCCCCATGCAGTTCTTCAGTACAACAGTTTTCCACTTACATAGCTTCATTAGTCAATGTAGTTGCTTGGGGTAATGCAGTAACAGCTCAAGGCTGCAAGCTGCTGGAAGTCTCATAAATTTTACAATCCTAGTTCCTTCATATTCTTGGAAGGGTTTTGCCTTTGTTTGTTTTAAAGAACTTTACTCAGAGGAAGCCAAATATAAGACTGCACTCTTGTGCATGCACCATGCCAGCATCCTCAGTTGTCTCATACCAGTTTTCAGACAATATAATCCGCATTTCTTTCCTTCCATTGATTCTAGAAAAATGCATTAGATTTCTGTTATTCCATATTTTAGGCTGTAAAAGGTTATTATGAAGTCAAGGTCCGAACTTAGTTCAGAATTTTAAAATAAAGACCTTATTCATTTCATGTTGGAGTTTCCGATTATGTGCTGAGGCAACTAAATAGAAAAAGTACTTCACTATCAGAGAAGCAGTTTGATGCTGAGCGTTCCTTAAAATCATCTCATTTGCATCAGTGACTAAACATGGCCTTTATTCCTGTGCAGTTCAATTAAGTATTTTGAGCTGAAATGGTATATCTTACGGAAGAATCAAGGTAGCTGTCTTTCAATATACCTGTCAAATTACTAGAATAAAATTAAGAAAAAAACATACTGATTTCTAATTTTTAAGCAGTATTTAACAATTTAGAAAAGAACTATTATTTAAACTTCAAATAACTCTGTGTGATGTACTTTACTATATCAAAAAACTCTTATAAAACAAGTACAGAAGTGCTCTGCAGTTGCATTTACTTAGAAAAAAAATTGAGCTACTTAGGATATCAGGTCTCCAGCATCATTATCAAATGAGGTTTGATAATCATAGAGGAAAAAATCTGAGCTAGTACTTTCATTCCTCTTGCTGTAAAGATAAATATATCAGACTGTTCCCTAATTCTAGTGCATTAGGCAGCAGATTTAACTTTTCATATGTAATCCTATTTGATTATATGAATTGTATTTTTAGTCAATTTTTATCAAGTGTATAAATAATATACATTTTCTAGGGAAAAGCTTCAATTATTCTCTAAATAATGGTATTTACATACCAAATATAAAACGCTTTTCAGCTTGGGACTTAGTGTTCTGTAATTTGAAATGTTAGCTAGCAAATTTTTGTTGTGTCTTTTAAACATATTTCAATTTAAATGGATCTGCTTTTACCCTGCCCTAAGGTTTTATTTTTGCTTATAGTGCCCTCACCTGTAACTTAGGGCCAATTGCAGAATTTTAACAGGAAAAAAATGGCAATTTTCTCTTTGAATCTTAGCCAGATAAATACCTCTCTAATTGTCTTTTTTTTTTTTTGACAACCAAAACCAATTAACGTGTTCCATCTGACCTGTATTAGTTTGCAAGATTTATTTGAAACATTACTGTGCTTTTTAGCATACCTTAAACATGCTTTACTTTTATGTCAGACCTCAGTTGTATACTTTTACTGTATAATGGAGCCTGCAAACACTAATGAAGCGATTCATTCACACTTCAGTTTCATGTACCATCCTTAATTCAACCATTTATCAAGTTGGGGGACATGACAGATCAGAACAGAAAGTAACTAGGGTGGGAGAAACAAAATCACTGTAGCTGCTTTTTTGGTATTTTTTTATCTCTGCTTTCCTCAGTTCTGTCATCTGCACAGGTAAAATCTCTCTCTGAAGTTCACAAGAATGATAAGCACACCTTTCATAACAGACTTCATTTACAAAACCTTTCAGAAACAAGAAAACTGGGAAGGATTACCAATGTCGTCTGAGTGGGTTTATTTTTTTTTTAAGATCACTGAGAACAATTCTCTGAATAGTCATACTTTATATCTAAACACAAAACTAGGTAGATAAGTCTGTAGGATGTAAAACAGCTACAGTTTTCACATTCTCAGGTTATATATATATATATATACAGTATAGGCTGCTTTAGTGTGCACTGTGACGCCCAGCTTAGTACACAGATGCAAGGTGACCGCTGGTATAGTACAGATATTTTTCTAATGCCAAAGCGGGTGAATGGGGTGCAATAGGTTTTTCTTTGAAAGGGGAATTTGAATCTAACAGGATATTGCAGTGCTGGGTTTCTGGGATTCCGTTTCTTTGCGGCCTTTTCTCCCTACAGCAGTCTTCCAGGCTACAGATCTTCAGTGCCCGTACTCTCAATCAGGCAAAAGCAACTGGGGGCACAGTGTGGAGTGTCATGAAAATATAAAAAGCTTGCTTTGCTGTTTTTAAATGGGAAGTTCATCACATAAAAATTCTAGATTTTGGTCCAATGAGAAATGGAGCAAGGTGGGAAGAGGTGTAATGAGGATAGAGCCAGCTGATCAATCATTTGGATTCAAAAAGGTCATATTTCCGTGCAAATTGCAGGCAGCTTTCCTTAGGTATATTTTCCTGCCAGGAGCTGATTGTAATTTAGGGATGCTCTTGACTAACTCTTTCTATGAAGCTGAATCTTACATCCCATAAATGAAAGCTTGCTCCTTCGTGTACCTGTGCATTCTCCTTCCCCCTGCCCCTTCCCCACAAACACACACTACCCATTAATTTCATTCACACTAGCCTTAATATATCTCTTCTAAATCTCTGCCCTGCTAACAGTGGCTTGTGCCTGGTTAGACAGTAGTAGATTGTGTTTAAGGACAAGAATCTCATCTTCATGCAGATACATTTCAGGGAGGTAAATGAGGGGTGGGGGAGAATGGATATGTGGAATTTTGAATGAATTGATGCATTGCTTCCTGTCTGCTCTTTCTATATGTCTGAATATTTACGCATGGCTACTCTTTTCCTCTAATACCTCGGTGTCTTAGGCCAGGGCCCCACTGTGCTGAGGCTGTTCCAAACAGACTTTCTGGGTTTGAAAGCCAAAATTAATGGAATGTATGGGATCACAGCCAATCTAAATTTAGTTTTCACCGTATGTATTCCATTGTCACAAAAACAATTTAATTTTTCCCCCTTTTGTTTTGGCTTCTGGTTTTAGTTTTGTTCACAGTTCTCAAGCGTTATCATTATGGTGCAATAGCTGAACAATGAGGAATGAGGAGATATTTCTTTAAAGACAGCTGTTTTCAAGAAATATTTCATGACATTTTTACTGAGCTTAAGTTTTACAAAAGGTACTTTACATTTTCTGTTTGAGCCAATTTACATAAGCAGCTGTTCCTTTCAATATCAGGTATTATGGCTATCTTCCTCAAAACTTGTGCCAATATATATGTGATTTACCATTCTTTTTTTTTTCTTTTCAAAACAGGAGGCTATTCTAGAAATTACATATAAGCTGCTGACTGCTAATATATGTACATTTTATTGTAATAAGCACTGGGAATTTGTATGGGTAAAACAGATGGAAAAGGGCTCAGTGATTTTTGCTGTCTTGTAATGTGCCTGACGTTATAACCTTGGGCAAGGATTTTGATTTGGCCTTCCAAAAATGAAGATTAGCAGCCTTTGCAAGTGTTTGATGTGGGTAGATTGCAATCCTCAAAGCATTGCCTCTGGAGTTAAGAGCCTGCCTTTGAAACCCTTGGCCTAGGTTGAGAGGTTGAAAGTTGGGGTGATAAGTACAAGAGCATTTGCTGGTGAAGTGAACTTGGGGCTGTGATTGAGGAGTGGAAGGGTTTCTTTAGAAATGTCCTTTAAAAACTATTGACCAGAGCAAGCTGTATATGATTTCTGTCCAACAGACTATTTATAAAAGGAAATTCAGCTGTAAGCATCCAGTTTAAGAACAAGACATTCTTATAGCTGAACAGGAAAAAAAAAATCACATTCCTTTGGATTTAAATGTAAAATAACAGTACTTTTTGTGTGCTTGTGTGTGTCTGCGTTTGTAGCTACAGCTTTTATGATACATGAGCCTCTGGTTCTGATGGTATTTGAGCTGCAGCAACATTTTGTTTCTTCCATTAATGAGCATTGTTACAACCAACCTAATAATAACGTCCTGTAGAATATTCCTTTAAGGGCATGACTCCTCCTGTGATAGGTCTCAAACAAATCATAACTTTATTGTAAAAGTGTCAAAAAAAAGTGTAAAAGTCTGATCCTGGAAACATGATAGAAATTTCTTTGTTGCTGTTGTTGTTGTTTTAGAATGACACTTTTTTACTTTGTTAAATCAAAATTAATTCAGTTTTAAGTTTCAAACTTGCTATTAACTTAATCCATAACTAAAACATTGTTTAATGGGTGAAGCAAATTAGTCCATGCATTTAAAGTATGTCTAGCAAAGGATTCTGACACGGAAAACACAACACGCATAATAACTGTTTTAAGAGCTTTCTTCGTGTACCAAAATAATGCATTTCAGCAAAACGCTGGGTTAGTTAATAGCATTCTTTAAGAAATGATGCATTCTGGTTTTTACCTCCTATTCTGAAAAAATGAATTTTAATTCACCTACTTCTGTTTCTGATTTCTTTGACTTCCTTCCTTGGAAGGGCAGTTTGGGCTAGTATAATTGTTTTACATGTTAATATCTATTGCAGGGTTCCACAAAATTGTGAAGTGGTGTTATGTGATGACCAAATATGCTGGCAGACTAACTTTTGCCAAGGGCATGCAGTTTTTTTTCCTCCTACTTTTCAGTACTTGAATTATACTTGCTTTTAAGTTCCAGAAAAAATTGATTTTCCAGCGTACTTGTTTACAGTGTATTAATGAAGCAGACTTTCTGAAAATGACAACATATTCTTTCCTTTTCCCCTCCCCTAAAAATGTTCAATGAGCAATTTATTGTGTTTTTGCTATATGTTTTGGTGTTAAACTTGCCATAAACCATTCTCAGCTATTGCTTCTTACAGAAGAAACTAATTTTTTCTGAGTATAACTTCTAACTTTTATTTCATTGTTGCGTGCTTTAGGCAATAAAGTCTCATAAATGTATCTGACATATAAACCCAGTTATTTTGTAAGCATTCCTTCATAGGAACCATTCATTAATGATATGCCCAAACTACCAGGTATTCAAAAACATTCTGAAAAGATGAAAACATTCTGAAAAAATTTGAAACCCACACATTAAACTTCCAAATGTTAAAAAAAATCCCAACATGTAAAATAGGAAACAGTTAGTACTGGATAATTGCTTATTCACTAATGCCAAACTTTGAGCCAAATGTTCAGAAAACCGACATGTGTTTCTCACCAGCTCAATTTCTACATGTATAACTGTGACTCTATTTCTCTCAGATTCACTGTAGAAATAAAAAAACCCCTCACTTCATGGTTAACCTTACCATCATTTAAGTATTTGAGTCCATTCATTTTTAAGTTCTCTGCATACAGGTTTAAAGAAAACCTTTCTGATGTGCTTTATTTCATGTTTTCCACAGTATGTTATAAACCACATGCTCTTGTTCTATGTGTAAACCTGTATCTCATGTGATGTAAAATCTTGATGTAACTGTTTAATGAAAGGCTGACATTTCTTTCAGTTCATAGTATAAGATACAGAGAGTGAGCTCAAAGGTAAGATATTCTCACACAGTCATCAGTGTCTGTGAAGCTATCAATTAAGTGCAGTTTATCTTAATTCAGCAGAACGCATAGCTCAGCAGAGTTTTTCTGAATCTCTAGTGGAATAAGACAGTTCTTCTAGGAGCTATTTTCAGTTTATTTTTAATTATTTTGAGGAAATATCCCTCAAGTGGAAATTTAGTTTAGTTGTCAGACTGTTAAAATTAGATATAAGCAAAGCCTGTTAGCACTGCATTTAATCCACGTGTCCTGACTCCTCTCATTCATTTTATGTAAATCAAACTTGAGCTGGCTTTGGAAAGTTCAAACACTTTCAGCTACGCTTCAGTCTGAGTAGACATTTCTTTAAGTAACAGTTGGGCTCAAACTATTAAAAAGTACTATTAAATATAAAGAAAAAGATGCCTTTATGTATAAATGTTAGAGTAAAATAGGAAGCTTTGGTATTATTTGAAAGGAATAACATCATATACAACCTTCTTCCTGAGGATGACACTTTAAAATCAATTTTATTAGTTTATATTTGCAAACCTCCTTTCTGAATTATTCTATATACATCTTATCCATCACTGGGAAACTATTTTCGTCATGGTTTTTAGTATCTCTTTTGTCTTCTTTTTTCCTTGGGTTTTCCCCCCTACCTTCCCTTTTCCCCCTACTGTTACCCATACTGCTTAAGACAAATTCAATATTATTACTTTTTACTAGGCTGGGGTTCGGGGTCCAGGGGTTTAAACATACACCCTCTTGGAGGAAGATGCCATATCTTCTCAGTGTTGAAGCCATTTCTTATATAGGACAGTTATTTCAGTATAGGTAATTTTTGGACATAAAATCCTAATGGTTTTCATTAATCTTACTACATAAGGTACTCTGACCCATCACAACAGAAAAACAGAAACTAGAGATAATAATTTCATTATGCTCTTCTTATATTTCTAGTTGCACAAATAAATTTGCAAGCTGAAATAACAAGCAGTTCTCGCCCCACTGCCCCACCCCAACGGAGATAAACATTTTTATATGTGTTCGAAAGAAATTTGTAGTACTGTAATTGGCAGCTATTTTGGGTCCGATCTATAAAAATCGTTGACATTTTGCTATTGATTTCCATGAGAAGTCACTTAATTAGTGCTACTGCTGTAAGAAAAATAAGTACTTGTTATGAAGTGGGCTGGCATGAAAGAGGTTTTCAACATCATAACAGATATAAATATGCAAGTTTTATGTTGCCTCACACTACATAATTATTGAATCTGTGTGTTTGAAATAATTGGGAAAACAGGTCAGTGAACAACTCAAAACAATGTTCATGTGCAAGCATTCTTTCTAGTTATAACCAAAGTTTTCTTCCATAGGTTGCTTGGATGCATTCATTGAATCTGTCACTTGTACTTACTTGTCCAATAACATCTTTGAAGAAAGAATGGAAAGATAATTTTATCTGGTTATTTCTTCTGTTTCCAAGATTAATTAGTTCTTGAGTACATTGTGGTTTCTTCTAGATATTGCTTTATTTGATGATGGAAGAGGACTTACATGCTAATCAGAACTAGAGGTCACCGGCCCCTGTAGCTCTTCATGGCTTTTATTTATTGCTTGTAGTCTTTTTCCCTTTCCAGGACTAGGATAGGTCTTCACAGGTGCCGCCTGCTAGCAGTCATAAAATAATCTGAGAAGCAGCATTATAGAGGAAAGTATAAGCAGTCTGAATACATTACTAGTTTATTACAGTCAGTCAGTTGCTACACAGGAGGGCCAAGTTAGGACCACAGTACCACAGATCTTCACAGGACTTGTCACGTGGAATGATGATAGTTCTTGTGCCAAGTATCAGTGAGCTCCAGAGCAGAGGTCACACCATTAGAAGCCTTGTACTTCAAAAGTCATAGCTAACCTGAGTCAGTCTAGTCTATAACTTCCCACAAAGGTGAGAGCACATACTGAGCGAATCTATATCACTTGCATTAACTTTTATTTTTCAGCTTTGCTTGCTGAAGGTAACATAGTAGCTGATCTAGAAATGCACACCATATTGAACAACAGAAGACCACTTGTGAACATATTACAATAGTCTGAAAATTCCTTGAGTCCATAGCATCTTCTTTCTCTCAAAACAAAAATCTTTAAATTATCCTATGTTCATGGCATTGTCTTTGAAACAGCCTCGCTATTTGCATGTGATACCATCTCTTTACGAAGAGTCTCTGGAGCATTCATTAAAGTAGGATTTCATTGATTTAAAAAATGTAACTTATTTATTTAATATATTTATCAAGTCCTGTGGTAGGATATTACAGTCATAAACTTCCAGTAGCAATAACACCTGTGCTAACAGTCCCCAGGCTAACATGCAGACTTCAGAAGCTCAAGTATGCAAGGCAACCATCTGCTACAGAGCCCTAGACATTTTAATAAAATATATCAATTTTATAAAGCCATTGATTTGGAAGGACTTGTGCTCTTTGTGGCCTCACGTTCCTCTTCTCTGCCTTGCATCACTGGCTACAGAGCAAGCAGGATCATCATGGTGATCCAGCAGATTAATCTGCTCAAATTAGCACCATCTTTTCTATCAGATCAGTGAGCTGCTCTGACCCCCCCTAAAGCTGCTGGCCATTGGAAGAGGGAAGCATCTGTCAAATGAGGAAGCTGGAGAGCAGTTATATCAGGATACAATGAAACTGCATCTTGGTCTCTGTATCTGAACAGACACAGAGCAAACACAAATAGAAATGTGCTCTTGGCTAAGACCATTCGTCTCCACGGAAAGTGGAGATGTCTTCTGTTAGCAGGAAATTGCATTGCTGTACCTCTAATGACTTTCAAAACAAGAGATGAATTCCTGTTCCTGGCTCTTCATTACTGGGCCATAGTAATTGCCCCTTCCGGACTTTCAAAGTTGAGGAAAAGGTACACAAGGGGGGAGAAGCCGTCTGCACATATTGAACATCTTGGTGGGAGCACTCATTGACTAATGATTGGCATTTCTTTTGTGCATCATATTGACATATTGACATGATAATTCATTTTGCTTCGACCCACCATTACATATAAGAAATGGGGAATGGCTAGGTGTTTCCAAATTGCTTGTGAACATTTTCATTTATAACTGTTGCTTTTGTTAGTGGCTAAGCAACCTGCTGTAAATTTTTCTCATTAAAATGGGTTGTAACACAGGCAGCTGTCAGTATTCACACCTTTCATTTCAAGGCTATGTCAGAAAAAAAGATTTGCTTTTTTTCAGCTAACTAGAATACTAGCCTTTTGTATGCTAATATATTAAACCTTGTGTTCAGATAAAATTTTATTTGAACCAAAGAAACTTTCTCTTTCAGCAACAACAGGAGAATGATGCTGAAAGTCAATTTCTTCTCTGTCCAAAAGTACCGTTGTTATTTATATGTTTTGGGTGAGTTTAAGCATTATTGTTGCTCTTTATGCCACCAGCTGTCTGAAGTGTATGGAGGGGTGAATAGTATCATTTCACACACCCTCATGTTCAACTTCTAAGTGAGATTGTATTGCCTTGGCTTTTGTTTTTAGTATTTGTCAAAAAATAGTGACTAGTTTTAATTGAAAAGCCACCAGTTAAGGCAGCATTACAAGTGGATTAGGCTGTTCTGAGGCTCTGTGATCTTAGCTTCCAAGGAATAAATCCTGATTTCTTTTTTATACTCATGTGTAAAACATGTATAAACATGTTTTAATATGTTTAGCGTTTCTTTTCTTTTATTTGGCATGCAGTGGGGTGATAGGGTAAGCAAGGAGGCTACCTATAATTGACAATAATGAGTGCGTCAGAGAGAAAGCTGTATGTTGTCTCTTTAAAACCTACCTACTGTTCTTCAGTTTTCTCTTCCTTTCCTGTATCAGGAATTGTAACTACCAGTATACTAAAAGAGCACTTAAACACCAGTGAGAATATGGCCCTGTTTATACTAAAGTTAGCTGGTCTATACAGTCTAATTTGTATTAGTTAAAGGAAGCACAGCTTTGTGCTATACATCAGAAGTTTCCAAATGCTCTGATGCTGGCAACAGCACCGATTTCCTCTTGCTGTTTTGTATTATGGGAGGAAGCTGTTGCTGGGATGGATGGGTGATGAAATGAGAAATGTTTGATATGCGGGGATCATCAGTGGGCTGGAGGCTTTATCTTAGCATAGCTGTCACAGAGGTTTAGTCCTTGCACTAGATGCCAAACATACAGAGAAGTGTAAGACCCTCCTCCAAAGAGCTCACTTGATAGCCATCAGGTTATAACACTGGGGCAGGACTTCAGTGTTGTACAAAGGAAAGCCCCACCACAAAACAGAGTATAGGATTTGATTATAAAGGGTCCAAACCAAATTAGTTAATAATTTAAAAAATAACACAGACTGTATCTTGATGATGTGCAAGAACTAGTTTTTTGGTAGCATGACAAAGTTAATGAAGCTAAAGGGATGGAGCAGAGTAACAGGGGGATTAATGGTGCTGTTCACCAAATAGAGAAAAGGGACACAGAAAATATGTTTTAGGTAAGTCAAGTTTGTTGCCATTAATATCCATCTGAAAGCTGAGTATCCATGAAGAGATCTCAGGAAAAGAGAGGGGCATTTTTGATTGCACTTTTGTGTTCATCTGGAGCAGAGGAACCCAGATCAGAGCAGCAACTCTAACTTGCCTTTAAATTTAAATGAAATAAAAAGTCATTTTCCCCAAGGAAGTATCAAAATGTGTTGACAGTTAGAAGGAATGAACTTGTGTCCTCTGTCTCAACAAAATAAAGTGCAATGTTTAATTTTATGGCAGACCTGTACCAAGTAGCTTTTTTTTTTAATTAATAGTTGACTTAGTTCAGTGAACAAAATTAGCATTAAGCACATATAAAAGGGCAACGAATTATGTAGTTTTTTAATACAATAGGCTTTAAAATGGAAATATTATTTTAGATTCAGAGTGTGAAAGAGGCTGATTTTTTCTTTCTTCTCAGATATGTCTTGCAAGCTAGGAAGGCTTTACAACAGAGAGCATCTCAATTTTTTATCTAATTCTGTCTCCTTCCCTGCTCCCACCCAAAAACCCCTTCATTAACACACATTTTGCCACTTATCTGTAGAGAAATAGTGGAAGAGATATACAGCTCTTAACATAAAGACAATAGGTGACAACACTACTATTAACTTCTGTTAGCTAGATAATAAAGCTGTAATTTTTTTCATTTCAAGGATGAGGCCACAATGAGAGCTGCTGTATGTCGCAAAGTACATGCAAACTAGGTTTTGGTGATATGCCAGAATATCTATTTAGTGTAGTGAGAAGAGGGAGGAAATCTGTCTTGGGTTGTGTTCAGGCATCACTGAATAACCAGGAGAAATGATCAGAGCTACCGCACAGAATTATTAAAGTTTCAGTGGATATAGCTGAATGTGTAATCCTTGATAATTTATAATGTTTCAACGCTTCACACTTGGAACTCTTTTACATAATCTCTTAATTAGCACCCTTGTTGGCTTTTTGAGAAAATTTAAATGGCCTAAAGATTTCTGATGAACTGCAGCATTATAAATATGAAAAAAAGAAATTCCAGGATATTTCAGCTGATGCTGGAATACAGAAAGCCTAGTTTAAACAATGATTTAATAACTGCTGAAAATTAATAACTTTTAAAAATACCTTTGAAAATTTCCATTTTGAAAAGCTAATCTTTTCTGTTGTTGTTGTTGATATAAACTCCTACTGGATCTTAAATACTTTAGACTGAAGTGTTAGAGGTGCATTTCAGAAAGGCAGATTTAGGCTTCTGAAGCTAAATCTAAAAACTACCCTTAGCCAGTGGAAGAAGACTGAGGTTTTGCATGCCACAATTCAGAATCTGTTAGACAAATGCCTCTTCGTACAGGGTATTGAATACCACTGTGAAGGGTCCCTCTTTAATGAACCTGTGACAATTCATGTTAAGGCAACTGTGCTGTGAATGGGATTTGCCCATCAAATGCCTGGATCTTTCCTAGTTTTTGTATGAGAACAAAAAGTCCTAGTTTTTGTTTGGAGTAGATCAAGAAAAGGCCCAGCAAGGCTTCTTCTTGAACAATCTTCTTATCTTTCATTAGAAATTATACTATTACTTTTGTTTAGTCATTAAGTTGTTACTGGTGACTGAAATTGCTAAAATGCTGGCTCTATTTCCTCTATATATGATAAGTTATGATAAAGATTTCTATTTCATTAAAATCAGATTTGCTGATTGGTACAGTATGATGCCCTTATCTAGGTATTTTTTTTCTAAAAAGAAATAAATACAATTTTGCTGGCAATTTTCCTCCTATACTTTCATTTCTATAGACAAAATGGCCATTTTTTTTTTCAGTTTGCTAAAGGTGCTGATATTTTTCCAAAGGAATTGATATGCAAGATTGATCATACTTGCACAACGTACTGAGAGATGGCTGTTTGTTACTCCTTTTTTTTTTTTTATTAGGAGATTCAAAATAATAAAAAAATATTTCTATGGGAAGTTGACCTACCTGTATCCAAGGTTTTAGCAGTCAATTTAAAAAATGTGAGTGGCATCAAAGCAGTATTCTTTTGTATAATATAATTGTAAGCAAAATAATTAAAAACTTACCCATATGAGTTATACTTACAGCTTGATATAGTACCTGTATAAAAATGTAGTGGTAAGCAAATTTCTTTTACACAATAAATGATGATGTGTAGATTGTTTATATTTGAGTCTTTAAAGCCCAGAAAGGATTTTTTTTTGTCTTGAGAGAGAGAATATTGGTCAAGGAGCTATGGTTCACAGCAATTTGGCTGCCAGTATGTTCCATTTGTAATGACTTCTGTTCTTCCTTTTCAGTCTAGCATAGACAGGACTGCTTATTATTTACAGAGCACGGTTTGGATTGCATCACAGAGAGCTTCCACTCATCAAGCTGTTTCCTGGTACTAATTTAGTTCTTCCTTCCTACATCTGTAGCTAAAGCAAGTTTCTGTAGTGCTTAAACTAAGGCTGGAAATAAGTCCAAAAGCTTTGAGATTTGGTGAGGAATTTTTATTTTCTTTTAATTTTTTAAGTTTAAGGCTTACCTGAATACTGAAGGGCAACATGAGGGATGCTTGGAGACTTCTAGTAACAAGTCCCGATATGGGGACAAAATGAGTCCCAAAGGACTGAGTCTGAAGAGCAACCTTGTACACCAGTAGCAAGCTCAGTTTCAAGGTGGATGGCTTGGGAAAAGTGAGCTTTGGGAAGGGACAATGTTCTGTCTGCCTGTGTCCAAGGCTAAGCAGGTTTAGGGGCTGATGTGACTGGAGAGCAGTTTCAGCAGTCTCTCTGTCTAGTCCAACTATTCTGTCTGACTGGATTTGTGCACCGAGTGATGGCTTCGTAGTCACTTTTATCCAGGTAATAGGAGGCTGTGGAGAAGGGTCATTAACCCAGTGGGTGCTCAAAGTTCTCAAACACTGAAATACAGCAGCTAGACCTCACACCAAACTTCATGAAGTTCCAGGCTTTCTGGGAGGCAATTTCATAGTAGTCTTATTGTGAAAGGATCTGACACGATCCTACCACTGATACAGGCATGTCCCTCTCCTTAATTCATGTGCAACTTTGCCAGCTCTGCATGGCCAGACTGCATGGTAAATCATATCAATTTACTAATCAAGGTGAACAGTAGAAAGAAGAAAAAAATTAAAAATAGGCTGGATTTGTATCTGACTTTTCATATGACCGTTCTCTTACACATTCTGAGTGTCCTGTGTACCTGCACTGGCACCAGACTGTTAGGCCCTATGTATAAGTTTTCAGTTGCATCATCCAGACAATAAGCATTACGTTAGTAAGATACTACATATTCTTACATGAAAACTGCATTTATATAATAGTGTTAGACTGATGGGAATTTTAGGGGGAGTTTAATGAGCCATTTGAATATTGAGATTAGAAGGTGATTGCTGTAACTCTTGTAACTGTGTCTAAGAAGATAATATTTATTATCTGTGATTAAACCTGTGCATTGCTTAAATGCTTAGATTTTCTTTCTGTTTCTAAGACAAATGGAAACTTCCAACTAGCTAGGCTAATTCCTAGCTAATCCTTCTGCAACTTTCCGAGTTGGTTTTACAGCTATCTATTTTTTCTTCCTAAGCAAAAGTCTGCACTTCAGCTTAACTTCAAAGTACCTGTAAAAGTATCAGTGGGTAAAACATATCCTTTGCAGATTTTGAACAATTATATTATTCAAAAAATGATACAGGCTCCAGAAGTAAATATCCTGTTTATAATTTTTTACCTTGATGATTTAATTTCTTATAACAATTTTATAGAAGCAATGCAAAAGTCACACATTCATTGTCATAACCATCATTCTGAGAAAAAGAGGAATGAAGAAATTCTCATTTTTTGCATCAGAGCACCTATGACTTGAAATTATGACTGAAAAAAAAATCCCATGTGAATAAGTTCGTGATTTTCTTAAATTTACTTTAAAATAACAGTTTTTTTTAAAGAAAGTAACAGTCTATCCGCTATCACACAGGTGTTGAAAAATATTACTACTATACAATTTTTACTCAGCTTTTGTCTGACACCAAAACTTCCAAGTTCTCACAGCAGTGAAAGTAATAAAAGAAAAATTTGCCAGTATGTGTTGCAAGTTATTCCCATCAATGTATCTGTGGATAACTAGAGTAACAGTGTCCACTGCTGGCAAATCAGATAATTGCACATTACAGCTGTTGAAGGGTTTCGATGAGTTAAGTTTTGACTATGAGATAATTTATAATTTAGGTTTGTAGGACTGTGTAGTAAAAGCAGGTCACTGTTAGGACTAGTCGTGTTATTACTGATAATAGTAAATGCTATGGTATTTGTATTACTACCAGGAATATCAGCAGGGTAATATGACCAGGTATTGCAATATTTTTTTCAGGACTTAAAAATAATTATAGTATTCATTCTATTCTAACTTTCACATCTTCAAAATAAAGAAAAAGTAGTAAAAGTATTTGAACTTTTTCTTGTTGTTTTAATTTATGTAAATAGCTAGATGAACAAACAGAAGTTCTTAAATCCCTTTTTTTTTTTTTTTAAATCAAAGTATTCATTGCTGGTTTTGCTAGACAGTTTTTTAAAACATACAAATGAAGTATAGAATAATGTTTCTATTTGGGAAGAAGTAAAATGGAAACATGCAGCTTGATATAGCAATTACCACTAGTAATAATGAAGCTAGAGTTGAAGTAGACTCATTATCAAAGAGAGGAGAAAAGGCTAGTATTTAAAAGGTTATTTTAATCAATATTCTTCTGGTGCCTTTTTTAGTAGATAATATTTGTTTGCATCCATTGCTTAACAATAGTATAGCAATGCAAAGAAAACCTTTCAATCAAAGAAAATAAAACTGAGTGAAAGATATTAAGGAGAGAAAAGCAAAAGTCGCTTGCTATGCTAATATCAACTGCATTATCATGTCAGATACTTCTGAATATCTAGATTGACTAAAAAGAAGCTAAGGTGTACTTGTTTTCAGAGGTTTACATCTGTAATTAACTTACTCCATTCAATAGAAGTAGTAGAGAATGCACTTGATTTTCTCTTTGTTTGGAAAGAGGGAGAGACATGTGGCTTTTTTTCAGAGGACATTAGCTGTGTCTGAACCCCAAAGGAAGGGTTTGGGATGTCTCTATATGAAACGGCCGCAGGGGAGACTAAGGCTTACCCTAGGGGTGAATGTGGCATTGTCCATGTTTACTTGTTCTTCCTTCAGAGACCTACCTTCTCCTGGTTAACAGTACCCAGAAAAATGCTGTATTCCCTTCCCTCTGGAACAAGAAAAGAACAGGATTTTAGGTTACAGGGCTTTTTTTTTTTTTCCCCTTGCAAATGTCTTCAAAATAGTATCAAATGAATTGCAAAACAAGAGTTATTTGAAAATAAACGGTAGAAGAATTGTAAAGAAAGACAGATGACTGTAAAAAAGGTTATTTTTGCCAGATGAGTTACGCTGCCAATTTTATGTTAGACAGCAGAAAGGAAGACTACTTTTTTCCAAAATTATTTGCCAGGGAGTGTCCTTCATGCTTTCTTCCACCACAAAGTGGTATTGAGGGTGTATGGAGGGGTGGGTGTGGGAGTGCGTGTCTATGCCTGCAAGTACACAGGCAACCATGTTCCAGTCCTTCCTGACACTGGTGACAATCACTTTATGTACTTATAGGATCATTGGGTGTGTTTTAAAGGGAATCGTACTTCTGCTTCTCAAGCTAGTAACTTACATACTTCTGCTCATGCTGTCTTTTCTGTTCAGTGTTTATTGTAATGGACATAATGTGCTTTTTCTCCTTGGTCTCTGTGAGATGACCAAAATCCAGCACCTGCCTTGTTATTAATGTCCAGAAATAGAACACATTTTTTCTCATATTGCCATATGTTTTCATATCTGTTCTGAGGAAAGCAAGAAATCCTTATGTAAAGATTTAAAATTAATATTTTGGAGGACTTTAGAAAAACACTGTCAATAAGCTTGGGCTATACAGTTTTTGTGTGTGTGTATATATATGTATATATAAATGATTGGATGGCATTTTGGATTTCCTAATGATTTCAGACAGAAGACATAGGTTCTGTGTCTATGTTGGGATTTACAGGTCATATCATGTGCAGACAAATTACTTTTAAATGATATTCAGACAATGTATCTGAATAAAAATGTCTCCATACCAAATGCCCCAAATTCTCATAAATATAAAAGTGTCCTCATGTACATATGTGTAAACATTTTTTATAAAAATTTACATATTCATACATTTTATGCCTGTATATGTGTTGTGTGTATGTATGCGCTGATATTACTAATTTCCTTAACAAAAGGATTAAACGATTTGATTCCTCTATGAAGCTATCTGTTGGAAAGTGAACATCTAATGAACCAACAAATATTGTGATGTAATGTCTATGAAAGGAAATGTGATGTAAATGTGATGTAATGTGATGTAAAGTCTACGAAAGGAACAATCCCTTGTGTGTAGGCTGGTAAACGTTCCCCAAATCACTGTTACTCACTAAGCTGATTTTTTTCCCTTATAGTTAGAAATTTTTATATGCATGGCTACTTTTCTATAGGCCATGCTTTTTCCAGAACTTGTGCAGTAAAAATCAACGTGTGTTTAGGATAGTACCTGTGATTATTCCGATCAAGAGACTGTGAGTAAGTTCATTGCAATCTCCGTAACTTTTTTTCTGTTCTAGGAGTAGGAAACCCTCACAGGAGACTGTTGTGTAACAAGGTGTAACAGCTTACATATAGTCATGCTCTGCCAGCTGTACTGACTCCGTAGGAAGTTCACTGTAGGTACCAAATTTCTCAGGAATTATGTTCCTTTTTTATTTCTGTAGAACAAAATTAAGCAGACTCATGTTACAGGCAGTTTCAGTTACTTGGGAGAATGATAGCAAAATCTGTTGCATATTTCAGAAGTCAGGCAAAACAGAAAAGTCCTGCTGTGGCTAGATAAGCAAATGCAACAGATGTTGTTTTAAGCTGTGCAGACGAAAAATTAATGAAGAAGCTCTCTGCGCTGTTTTTAGGTCTCTCAATCTTAAACTGCTCTGTACATCTGTGTGGACTAGAGATGGGGGCAGGGGGAGGTGTTTTTCTTTAGTGGGAGTTGTTCTGGCTTGTGTTGTCAGAGCCTTGTCTGAAGCACTCTGGTGGCAGATCTGTTATTAGCTTTAGTGAGAGCTAAATAAATGCAATGTGTTTCTGTTGATAGCAATTAAGAATCTCTCTCTAAGGAGACTATTTAATTTTTTAAGTTAAAATCACGTATGTATGTTGCTGCAGAAACCACAATGTATTTAGTTTTTAATTATTTTCATAGATTTGTCCCTGAAAGTGACCTTTATTCCTTTTTTGTCATTGTTGTTGTTAACTGTTTAAAAAAGACTTGTCAGAGTTAAGTTTGGGCCTGTGTGAATTATCCTGGAGAGACTCGTATGGTCTGTGTGCTGTTCAGATTCTCCTGTCAATCCAATTTATCACTTTTGTTCATGTGGTCTCAAAATAAGTGGTATCAGAAGTAGAGGACAGACAAAGTGAAAATTAAAGAGGCATGAAAAATGTCACAGGAGGTGTGCTAACAGTTAGGATCTGTAATCACGTGTCTTACTTTGCTGAAAGATTGATTGTTAAAAAGTGTAAGAATCTCCATTTGCTTTTTGCTGTTGAAGAACAAAGAATTAGCTAATGGAATTGAAAATTAAGCTGTAAGTGATTAGAGCAGGTATTTTCCTTGACACAGTGCTATTTGTGAGTCTCACTAGAACAGTATAATCAATGCAATTTAGCATTGGGAAGGAGGAAAGCAAAGTCAAAAAACCTACAAAAGTAAACCCAAGCAATTTGAGAATTACATAATTTCTAAAGAAGAAGCCAATATCTATTCAGTGATGTCCTATTGGTCATCTACAAGATGATTTTATTCAGTTCTCTAACTGAGTTTGAATCCTTACTAGTATTGAGGTACTCAGTCCTTTAAGTTGGAGACATATTCCATGTAATGTGTGAAAGAAATGCCACCAGTCAATGCAAACAAATATTGCACTACCTAAGCCGTTGACTCTGAGCTTGTATAGGCATTTGTACTTCCTTAGATGTTACGTATAGTAATGGTTACATTTTGATAGTTCTCTGCCCAACCAGTAATCTAATGTAGGAGTTCCTTGCATGGTGAATTAATTTATTCTTGCATATACACTAATTATATTTTAATGGTTCTTCTTATGACTTGGATACATAAAGTCGAGTAAGTCCAAACCTGTGAAGAAGCTGGCTAAAATATGGACAGTCCTTTAAATGACATAGTGGAAGCTTGCTTTTATTTAAAGGGATTCACTTGATCTATCTAAACAATTGACTATATAGGACCTCCTATGGATTCAGTAAATTTTAATAGGTATGTTGAGACTGAAAACTAAGTGCTTTTGATACAGAACAGTGTGAAAGCATAGATATTCTCTGAAGTATATTAGCAAGTTTAATAAACTTTGTTCTTAATGCTCTTCAAAGTCTATAGTCAACAAACATCAAGTGCTCGGGTTGTTAAGGATTTTAAGTTACAGCTTCACAGTGCATTGTCTTCTGAGGGGTTAACAAGAACATATAAGGACAACTATATCCAGGCTAACATAAAAGAACATGTAAAACTGACCTAATTTAAACTGTTTCAAGCTCACTGTGCAACCATACTAGTCTTATTGTATAACATGGAATGCACATAAACGTTCTGAAAAGGGATTTCTTATCTATGATTTAATATGTTCATACAGGTATGGTCATAAAAAATATGACCTTTTATGTTGACAAACATTTTTCTAGCTTGTTAATTTTTTAGAAAACTAAACACCAACCTACAGAGTAAGCCATTGATTGTATTTCTTTCATGTTGTTCAAGTCATTAATTCTTCTCTTGCTCTAGCTTTGTCCCTCAGGAAAATTAAATCAAGACTTGGAAGTTACTGTTGCTTACCCACACCCACCCTCCACACCACATATGTACACATTGCGTGCCTTGGGCAGATACTAGTTTGTAGTTATATGAATAATCCTATTTGTAGAATTGTATCACATTTTCTTATGATATCATTTTGTGGGAGTGGAGGGGTGGGGTCTTAGTATGCAAATTAAATTTAGACACTTGAATTATGGTCCACCAAAATTACCAGCAACCTTCAGTTAATTTTTGATCAGTACCAACAAATGTTCAGAATCACAACCTTAGCTGGAAATAGCACTCTGGTAATCACTCTGCTGTCTTATCAAGATCAGAATGTTGATTAAATTAATCCATCAGAATTTATAAACGAGTATTTTTTCAATGCTGAGACATCTCTTCTTGGAATGACATTAAATTTTCCCAGTGGCCCAGATGTACTCTTATGCACACCTTGCAACTGTAATGCCTAAATTGGTGCCTTTAGCTCTAAAGTAGCCTTTCCAGTTTGAATGGAAGTTTAAGGAGAAAGGTATTAATCTTGCTTGCAGCTGTAGCACATACCATCTTTAAAAAAAAAAAAAGAAAAAAAAATAAGAAAAAAGGCCTTTTTAGGGACATGAAATGATGTTCAACTCTAAAAGAGTCTGGGAGAACTACTAGGTTCACAAGACTTTATTTATGTTTTCTAGAATATACAATAGGTTGACTTTACAGCAGCTTATTCTAGAGTATTTAACTGGAAAAGCAAGCTATGTGTGCCTGCTGCTGGCAAGCAAGTGTAATGAAACCTTTACTAGACCTCAAGAAACTAAAACATATTTAGTACCAATGTAATAATCTGGCATGTTACACTTGTAGAAAATATATGCTTGTGAGTGCTCTGGAGTATATTTCTTAGGGTTTGATTTCGTTTGTTTTGGTTTTGATATGATGAATGGTTTCAGCATATCTGGGAGGAGAAAATGTGGGTGGAGTGTGTGTATGTGGGAACATACCTGTACATTCTTGTTTCTATTGAAACGGCTTATGAAAGGAAGAACTCTGTAGAGTTTTCATGTCTGCATTGACCAAAAATGACACAGGGTGGGGGTGAGAAAAGATAACACAGTCCTTAAACTGTAAGATTGACATTTTCAATTCTGTACATTTTGTAACCTGTGGATCTAGGTAAGGATAGAATATAAAGCATAGAATCACATTTTTCCTAATGGTAGACCTTACAAAATGATTTTATGTATCACTAGTACATGTATATACACAAATATTAATTGTGTATATTTTAATATTGAACTCTGATGCCTGAAAACAGCACATTGTAATTTGCATTTTAAATTAGATGAAATTGAATGTGGTTTGACCCCAGTAATACAGCACAAAATAAATTTAAAGAATGTTTCATACCCTAGTATATAATAAAGCAAGTATTCCATGCACACTTTATATCTGTTGCATGTTTTGCTCTAAAATTCATTCAAGTAATTTTAAAGATTCTAAAATGTATTTGTTTTATAAAACTCCCGAAATACATTATAAATTAGCAATTAGAACTGAACAGATGGGAAAATAGAAAGTATTGAAAATCCCTTCTCCCCCTGTTTTGCATTTAATCATTTGGTTTCATAGCCAGAGTTCTGTTAGTCAGAAAGAAAATTTTATTTTAATATAGCAAATATTGTAACTAAGATATTTCCATTTGTCCTAAATTCATAATCCTATGCAGTTGCTAGTCTTTAAGGTAGCCGCGATGTTCATACTACGATCCACCTGCTAGCAAAACCTCCACTTTGCCAAGAACTGCACGCACTTTATTACCGGTTAAGACAGCAGATGGCTCTCTTGAGTTTTCTTTGCGAAACCTCAAGCAGTAAACAACTGCTCTGCATTTCCGAGATCCGAGTAGAAAGCCACTGTTTTTGATTTCTGGAGTAAGAAACACATTTTCTCTTGTCTGCAGGCATGCTGCCCATTTTCACCTTCATTCTTTCCTTTCTTTGCCACCACCCCAAGCATCATATCATTGAGAAATGTCAGTGTGTTTTGGCAAAGGCCCCAGTATTTGAAGGAAACTAAAGAAAAGGAACAATAGTAGTAGATAGTATATAGTGAATAGCATCACTGGATAATATGAAGATGTCCTTCCAGCAAAAGGCAATGGGGAACCTATATCTTTTTGGAGAGACTTTCTCATGCAGAAGTTAGGGCTGTATGTATTCCACTCCTAAATGCCTTTGAAAAATAAAGGCAGTGGAGGGTTGCCCTTTATTTCACGCTGCTCCCTCTCATTCATTCCTTTGTTTGCAGCCTGGAGCCAGGCCGAGCAGGAGACCTGGGGCTGTGTCCTGTCACCTCCCCCGGGGGTGGCAGGGGATGTCCCAGGGCCGCTCGGCTGTCCATGGTGCTGAAGGCAGAGACCGCCCGGGGCGGCCGGGCCGGGCCGGGGCCCCGCTGGGGCGGCGTGCGTGGGTGCGCTTCTGTCCAGAGGGGCCTTAAGGCAACCCTTGTGTCTTGTCCACTGCTGGGAAGTAAGAAAAAGGAAGCAGTATGCAAAACTGCTACAGTGAAATTTAAATAAAACAAAGCAAACTCTCTGTCTAATTGCATTAGTTAAGGTAATTGTAACTATTGCAAGGAAATGGCTGCTCTGTAAAAATTGCCAGACAGAAAATCCAATGCGTTTTAGCTGAATCTCTTTAGAGACACTTTTAAATAGAATTAAAATGTATTATCCAGATCCGATTGTGCATGTTCTGCTCCTAGTTGGTCTAGTATTAAGAAAAATATCCCTGTATAAGGGAGTTCCCACCATACACTTTTGCCCTCTGTATAAAAATAGCCTTCTGTAGATTAAAGAATTTAGGGAAATAATGGTCAATATCGGAGATGCTGAAGCCTCTGCTGAAACAAGAACCTACCCTTCCCTAGGAGGTTCTGTATTGCAAAGCACGGAATTATTCCACATGTATATTTACACTTCAAAGACTTTTTTTTTTTTTTTTTTTTTTTAAGAATCATCTAATAAGAAATTAGAGTATTCTGAAAACAGCATAAAAATGAGGTATTTATTACATGGTATTTCCCTCTGTGAGCATCTGCCCTTCTTCATAGGGCAACTGCAATTTTTCCTGTGTAGCTGCTGGCTTCCCTTTTCCACTTTCCTCTAATTGGTTACAACTTTGGGAAGTTTAACCATTAGGCTGGCAGAAAGTAAATCCAAAAAACACTGAGCTTCTTATTTGAAAATGGAGAAGACCCAACAGAAAAAGATAAGGAAAGAAATAAGATGTTCTATTTTCGATGGTATTTATTATCTGCAGTGTCTTGTGAGCTCCTTGGGGCAGAGAGTCCTTAGGTATTCTGTATCTAGTGAGCTTGGTTGGTGCTTGCTCAAGTGCTCCAAGACTATGAAAAAAAATTAAGAAATAATTCTGCATGTGCTGATGATCAATACATCTACCTACTGCAGCTGTTTGTGGGTGCCCTACAGAATTCCTTCGGTATTTCTGAAACCTCAGTAACCAGTTTGCACTCAGAGTTAAAAGTCTGCTGTTGCTATAACATTTTCTCCCAAAGAGCCCGTGTTGGGTTGGGTGGAAGGTCCCCTTAGCCTCGTAGGTGTGTTTCTTCCTCACGGCTCTAAAACCTGCGCTTTGCATGCAGTAAAGACCCCTCTCCTGTGGGCCCACACCCCTGCCCCGTCCGTGCCCGGGGTGAGGAGGGGCGGACGGTTGCCCCGTCCCGCAGAGGGGCTGCGCCGGGCGGCGGGCCCTTCACCTGCCCCCACAGCTCCCCCGCCCGGGGCACGGCGACAGGTGCCGGTGTCACCGCCGAGGGCGGCTGCCCGCGGGCAGGGCGTCAGGGAGCCGGTGCGAGGAGGTGGCCGGAGGGTGCCTGCAAGGGTGCCCGGCTGGGCGGCGGAGGACGGGAAGGGCCGTACGCCCCTCCGGCAGCGCCCAGCGCCCCGCTTCCCGAAGGGGGGGGGGGGGGGGGGCGCTCCGCATCCAGCCAGCCAGAAAGCTCAGGGGAGACGAAGGCAGCTGGCGGCGGGTGCGCCGGGAACCCGCTGGTTCCCACCCGAAAACGGCATCAGCAACACCGCTTCCCTCCCGCCCCTCGCCCCCTTTGCTTTATTCCCCTGCCTTTCCCCATCCCTCCTCCACCCCCTGCCCCCTCGCCGCCCCTCGCCTTGGGGAGGAAAAAAAGCTCCAGCGGTGCGTGCCTGTGTGTGCGTGTGCGTGTGTGTGCGTGCGTGTGTAGGGGAGGCTGGAGCGGGGTGGGACTGAAGAGCCGTGATTACAGCTCTCCCCCGAGAAGAAGATTGCTCTCTCCAGATGCTGATTTCTGAAGCACTTGGCAATCACCGGGCAGGAGCCTGGAAGAGGCGGCGGTAGCCGCCCCGGCCGCGGCGATGGCAGCGGCGGGCGAGCGGGCGGTGGCGGCGCGGGGCTGAGGGGCAGCGCCGGGAGGCGACGCTGCCGGCCGGACCCGACCCGACCCGACCCCACCGGGCGCGGCTCTGCCCCGAGTCCCGCTGGCTCCGCGCCGCCGGGCCGCCCGCAAACACCCTCCGCCCGAGCAGGTGCCCCTGCGCCGGGGGCAGGCCGGGAGGGGCGGCGAGGCACCCATGCGGTGACCCGCGGCGGCGGCGGCAGCTCCCGCGGGCCACGGGGCGGGGGTGCCCCGCTGCAGCCGCGCCCCGGGCCGGAGGAGGCTCCCGCTCGCCCGCGCTCCCGGGGATGGGTCCCCGCCGGGGCTGAGCGCCCCGCCGCCGCCCGCCCCCCTGCCCGTCGCGGCGCCGGCCGGCGTGGGCGACCCGGCGAGCAGCCATGGCAGCGGCCATCGCCAGCGGTTTAATCCGCCAGAAGCGGCAGGCGAGAGAGCAGCACTGGGACCGGCCCTCGGCCAGCAGGAGGCGGAACAGCCCCAGCAAGAACCGCGGGCTCTGCAACGGCAACCTGGTGGACATTTTCTCCAAGGTCCGCATCTTCGGGCTCAAGAAGCGGCGGTTGCGGCGCCAAGGTGCGTCCCTGTGGCCGGGCCCGCCCGGGGGGCTCCCGGGGGGGCGGGCGGGAGGGGGCAACCTGTGGCGAGAAACTTCCCGGGCCGGGCGCCGCCGCGGCAGCCGGCGCCAACTGCCGCCCCCGCTCCTGTCAGCGGGCGGCTCCCGGCTCCCCGTCAGCGGGCGGCGGTTCTGGGAGCTGAGGGGCGCCGCGGACCCCCGCACCCCCGGGTCGGGACCTTGAGGGCCCGCCTTGCCGCCCGGCTGCCCGCGCCGGTGCCGCCCGCTCCGCCCGGTGCGCCGAGGCCGGCGGGGCCAGGCCGCCGCGGAGCTGAGGTGCTGATGGGGGCAGGTGGGCGCCGGGGCGGGAAGCCCCGCGGGGGAGGCAGCCGGCGTGGCGGGAGCCCTGCCTGCCGTCCCGCCCGTCCCCGGCTCGCCCGTGTTTTCCCTTAAAGGACAAGGAGCACACAGCGCGGAAAGCTATTTAAAGTGTCCGGGGTCGGGGAAGCGTCGCTCGCCGCTCCCTTCCTAGAGCTGCCCGCTTGGCTTCGGCAGGCGCAGCCGGGCCGTAGCGCAGGGGTCCCGCTCCCCGCTGCCCGGGCAATTCCCGGTGGCCGAAGTGGGAGGCGCAGGGTGGCCGGCAGCCGTGGGAGAGCTGCTCCGCACCCCTGCGGGGTCCCGGGTGCGGGTCTGCCAGCCCGCTGACAGCCTCGGGTCACGGCCTCATCATACAGACGAACAAGTTTTGCAGGCAGCTCTTCTTTGGCGTTGATGGCCGCCAGTCAACCGAGACGACTAAAACTGGTACCATGATGACTGCATTTTATCCAGGACTTTGTATCGGAACCCTAGAAATAAAAGGAGTTAAATGCTATCGCAATGACTTCTTTTTTTTTTTTTTTTTTTAATTTATTTTGTGGGATTCAACTCAATACTCAACAGCGTTCCGAAATGGTCATGACTTGTTTTGTAGTTGCCCTCAGAAACAGGTCGCTTTAGAGCAAAAGTATTGTGTCATGAGGAGTGGAAATGTTAACTATCACTTGAAACGTGGCCAATACCTACCAGTCAATGGTAAGGTACAGACCACCCTCTGTTACATTAGAGAATGCCACCATGTGTTGTAGTTTGGTATGGATACTATAGCTCCTCTTTAGGTTGGGTTGGAAGATAATTTTAAGAAGCGTAATCGGGGATCTGTCCTGATTGATCCTTTCAGCATTTTTTCCTGTGCTTCATACTTGAAATAGCATAAACTGACAAAATCCATGCAATTTCATTTTTACACGTCTTTATTACTGCAAGTATTATTTCTTGTAACTCCTATTGCAAGCTAAATCTTGCCATTTTTAGGTAGTACAGTGATATAGAGAAGATCAGTGAGAACACGTCAGTGGCAAAATCTGGGGTGGCTTATTTTTAGGCAGCCTGCATGTGTGCTTAGAAAGAAGACTAGAGGACTTGGTTTGTGATGGTGGATTTATATGTGTGATACTTGTTCATGAGAACAAGTTTAGAGGGATTTGCTAACTGAGCAATTGTTCCCAATCACCTGTGCAGTCTTATTTGCGAGAAAACTCTGTATTTGGTTATATTACAGTTTGAGGAGATGACTGTCTCACAGCACGGAGATGGCAAATATTTTCTTAGGTAGGAAGGGTCTTAAAAGATATGTCAGCTCATCCTTTTTCATTCATTCATTTTTCATAAGGCACTTTGTGACATTCTTGAATAAGAGAACTGGATTAGAATGTAACTCAGCTGTTAACCCATAACACTGGTACAAAAGATTTCACTAAGAATAATCAGAACAAGTGGTATTCGCTATAAAGTCTGCAGCATCAGATCCCTGAGTTTATTTTCTCTAAGAATTCCTCACATGGAGACATGGTGATATTTATCCATTGATTTATGTTAAAAGTCTCAGAATTACAGTGCATCTGTAAGAATTCCTGCTGAAAATGCTACCGTTCCTTTTACTGTATATGTTCATGATGCGTGAAGCGATACATGGAGTACCTGTGGATTCAAAGTTGCATGCTATTTAGGAGGGAAAATGAAGAAACAATCAAACAGAAGCCATTATTTCAACAACTTATGCAGAATAATTTAGAATGAATAATTATTTGGGAAAACAACACATTTTATAAGGCTGAATGCTTTAAAAGTACCTTATATGAGTTACAAAGTGAACATTTATGAGTCTCTTTTTAGTTTTCCTAAACTAAGTTAAATGACCACTGAATACTTCACTGAAATCACACTGTCAAGCCCATTAAAGTAAGTCTTTGCCAAAGAAAATAGGATGTATTTCAAGACATCTGTTGTCACAAAGGTGCTACGGGATTTTGACAAATATACCTTGTGTAAATGACATGCAGAGTGTCACAAGAGCATTATGAAAAATAAGCTAATCAAGGTACGACAGACTGTCCGTAGCATTCTCATACAATTAAATGGAAGAGTAGAAGTGTACGTAAGTATTTGTTAGGTAAAGCAGTAAAAGTTAGACTGTATTTCTCATGGAATAAAAAAATATTTTCCTATGTACTTACATATGAAAAATAAATGTCTTCCCATCTCTAAAACAGTCAAGCAGCAAAAGCTAGTGTTGCTGCTTTTTAAATCAAAAATATACATTTACTCTTGTATGTACATGTGTATGTAAATTAGATAAATAGAAATGCACAATGTGTGCACACTTACCAACATATTAGCCAACTTTTGAAAATAGTCTTTATTTTTAAAGTCTTCAGAAAAAATACCTGTTAGTACTGTTCTTGTTCAGTGGGATTCATTTGTGAACAATTGGAAGTTACTATGAATACACAACATACTAAAATCTTAGGTGTCCCCAACTGAATATAGATTTTTTTCTGCCATTGTGGCTAATTTTCATGGTCTTTCCTTTAGGGGCATACTAAAATATCAACAGAAGTGTGTATTGGAACACTAACATTTGGGAAGGGTAGCATTAAAGATACAACCAGGAGCTCACTCAGGGTAAAGGGTAACATTTGCATTTGCTTATATGCTGGCTCTAAAGATAGATGCAATGGTAAACAGCTTTTCTAAAACTTTGATTAATGAATTAAACTGGCAATGTGATTTCTGTGGGAGACCTGTGTGATAATCTATTGAGTCGATGAAACCAGTTTCATTTACTGGACATCTTTGATTCATATTGTTTAGTATTATATTTCAAATTTATTTCATCTTTATTTAATTCTACCTGCCATCTGATGAAGAAATCACTGTCATTAATTTCCAGATAGCCATGAAGCCAAGATCTTGCCTGACACTGATGCCAGACATCAATCAATTATGAATCATCCTCTCCTGGATTAGAGGTTGTTCAGTCATAATGGTTTAATTTACATTAATATAATCACAAATGGGAGAACTGACAGACAAGATTTTGAGTCTTCATGTGAGATAACCTTACACATCCTGGGGCTACTCAATAAAAAAAGAAAATAAATGTCAGTACTTCACCTAATGCAACTACAGTGTGCAGAGATTACAAAAGTATGCTTGTCACTAGCGCAAATTCAAACTTCTCAGCCTGTATTTTCATCTAGATATCTAGCTTCTTTGCTAATCTGAAGAATCATTGTTTGGTTAATTAGGTCCCTTGAGAGTATTCTACTGGAAAATACTCAACATTTTAATGTATTAAAAACCAAGTGTGATGTTTACTGTTTCTGTGTGGTAATACCACATTAAGACTTCTAAATTTATCGAGAGAGTGTATGGATTTTGGAATGACTTGGACTCTGATTTTGCTCATTAGTATTTATGAGAAAAAGAGACCTAGGGAACATGTTCAGAAGATGCACTGATTAGATTTTATTGCCTCTACAAAGGTAATTTAATTCTCCAAAGAAAGCATTTTTTGAAAATTCCTTAGTATATTAGCTAATGTTTTGCAGCCAATGTGGGAGTGGCCCATAATCTCAGATGTAAGGTAATTCCCCGTATACGTAGTGCCATAAGTAGTTTTTAGTTCTCCTACTTGTGGAACAGTGTAAGTGGAACTGAATGGTGCACATGGGTGTATGTGCCTCATTTCCTAAAGCTTAAGAAAGTGCGTTGAATCCCTGTCAGTTAGTTCCAGCATCCATTGATCTGACTTGCTCCAAGTTGCAGCAGACCAAAACCTGTAGCTGCACTTTCCTATGTGACTGACCTCAGAATTAATTCTCCTTGGCAGTTCACTAAAGACGAGAGCATCTAGGTGCAAGACCATCTAGTTTTCTGGTTGCTGAACTGATGTTACTTATTCTTCACTACTTTTCTTCAAATGAAATTGACTAATCCACAACCCTTTTGGAACTACAAACCCAGGCTTAACAGGATATATAAGAAATTTTTAATATTTCAAAATTTTTCCTTCATTGCTGCTAATCTGTTCAAAGGACTGCGTGATCATCACACACTGAAAATGTGTAAATATGCTGTATCTCATGTAAAATATTCTAAACTTATTTTAAATTTATTTTGGAACACGTGGTTTGCTAAACTCAGGGTCAAGTTTTCTTTCCTGTGTGTTCAGTATTTCACATATACCCTGTGCTTGCTAAGGGAAGCTTTAAAAAAAAAGTAGTAATGTCTGGAATGTAATTCTCTATTCTGAATTGGTCTTGGTGGCTCTAAAATTGATGAATGGGATGTTTTTGAGAGGAAATGGGGAAAAATAACTTTAAAATGGTAACATAATTTTAGCAACTATTGATTTTTAGAAATATCTAGAATACTGGGCATTTAACATACATGTAGGGCTGTATCTGTTATTTCAGAATATCTCCTGTTTAATGCTAAACAAGTAGAAAAACTTAACTACACCCATTGTATATCTTAAAATGTGCTAAAAGTAGATATCAGATAAGTTCAGAAAGCAGAAAGTGTTTTATAAATACTCTAAGTGTGGTACTAGTTGCAAGTTAAGATTTCTTTGACGTTTCTTAAAGGTTTCAAAGCTGTTTTGGCTTGAGTTCCTTGCTTCTTTTGTCTATAAAGTATTGTGTTTGGATTTTGGGGGGCAATTCTTTCTTCCTGATAAGCATTGGTTTTCATTTATTTACCTCAGGAAGTTTGCATATCTGGAGGATATGTGAAATCGGAGGAACCAAGATTTTACTTTTCCTATATACAAACATTGCTTTTCACTGCCTTCACTTGGTAACTGGCAATTTAACTCTTTGTTAGCAAATGAACTCTTCAGTCTTGAGTGATCTTGCTGGATCTTCAAAATTCAGGCAGCTTCCATCCACATATAGTGAACTTTTTTTGTAAGGTATATCAGTTATTGTATCTATTAAACGTATTGTAGAACTACATTATCTGGTTAATAGAAATATAAAGGGAGATTACCATATATGTGGTTTCTGATTCATGGTGACATAGTGATAGAAAAGTTCTTGGCAAGGTCAGGTTTCTATACTGTATTTAAAGACAGGATTCTGTCTTTTAACGATATATAATCTATTAGTAGATGTCATTTTCTGAGGGTATTTCAGTCTGTTAATTTGAATTAAACTAAACTGAGTGCTTAAAACTCATTTTGAATAATGAACTTTCAAGTCAGCAGCTTATAAACAGCAGTAATTAATTTTAATACAGAGCTAACACTCCGGAAGTTTATTACAGAAAACTTTGTGGTTAAAGTCTTTTGATTTAGACTCTAAGCATAATTTAGAAAGTTGAAGATACACAACTGTGGATACCCATTTTTCGCAATGAGTAAATAGAGGCCTATCTTGCTTGGTCGTATGTAAGCTCCTTTCTATCTGGGGCAAGCATTAGAGTTAGTGACAGATGGGAAGATACACCCCAATGGCATGTAGTCTTACTGCACCATCAGCTTTTTCTGAAACCCTTTGAAACTGGTACATTTTTGTTCTCAGGAGCTGTTAGTGCTAATTCAGATCTTATGCTCAGCCATACACTGAGTGGTGTGAAAATAGAAAGAATATATGATACTACATTCCATGGTAGAAAGGGATGAGAAAATCAGTAAAGCTCTGAATTTCTTTATTGTGACATAAAATCAGCAACCTGCTTTCATTGCATCGTAGACCATAACATTTCTGTACATTAGGGGTTTAGTTTATCATTTCAATTATATAAATGAGATAACTCGATTATATCAAGTTTGGATCTTCCAATACATTATCCAATGGGACTGAAAATGAGGGAACATACCCTTTCCTGGTGCCAAGAAAGAAACTAGCTGCTTTTGGTGCCAGGATTTAGGAATACATAATTGGATCAAGTTAGAGACAGGCAGGAGTCAAGTCCAGGACTCTCCTATTCTGACTGTATGTTACAAACGATAGATGCTTTCAGCATATCCTGAAATAGATGACATTACTTAAATTTACATTTCTATAAATAATCTATAACTAAAGAAGATGGAGAATTTTGCCGTTTCAAAGGAAAGTTAATGTAAGACTGAAAGAAGTAAACAGTAAAAGTTTCATATGAAATTTAAATAGATGGACTATGTTGGGAAAAAAAAAAAAAAAAAAAAGAGAGAAACTTGTTCCCTTGAGGTTTTCAGGATCCCAGGTTGTTTTGGTTGTCATTTCATAAAATCGTGAGTACAACCTAATAAACATGATATTGGTTGTTCATATTATATGAAAAATAGATTTTCATAAATGAAACTAGAGAAAGTTGACTGAAATAGGAATGTGCAGTACATCCTTTCTCTGGGATATAAAGTATAATCTCTAGGATGTAACTAAACAATTTAATTAAATCTGTGGTCTTGAGTCTAATCCCTTGCCCAGGTAAAGAGGTATTGAACTTTTGGCATCTGAGCTACTGTGCTATGAAACTGCTGTAAATTGAATCAAAATTGGACTTCTAATTGGCAGTAATGACCATAAATAAATGACAGAACACAGAATTTGTTTAAAACAAATCAAACATTTTATTTAATGTAAGAATAATTCAGTATTATGGAACATAAGCACGCAGTCTTTTTCTCTCTGTAGAAGTTATTAAAAAAGGAAAGTAAAAATAAAAGTTCTTCTTAATTAACTATAATTTCTATTGCAAAGCGTGCTATTTCTGCTTTATTTTGCAAACTCCAAGATGTATCCAATACACTAAGTGTAGCAGCTGCTGCTCCAGCTCTGGTACTGTGAAGCCTGGCTCCAGAAAGCATGTAGTTTTGGTTGCTAGACCATTTCTAGTGTTTGTGTTTGTTTTTTGTTTTTTTTTAAATGCAAATGAGAGAAAGGAAGTAATGATTTTTTTTAAATTAGTCTCCAGTTTTTAATGGTTCATTGTACAGGTAAACCTGAGTGGAATTTCATGTCCTAATGAAAAGCGACTTTTCAAGCCTCAAGGCATTTTTGTTACTGAATTCCGAAGTCACTCAGCAAACAACAGATATGTCAGGCTTAAGGAAAGGTCAGCATATTTCTTTGCAGTGGAGATACTTGTGGAACTATGAGCCTGGAGGTGGGAGCTGGTCTCGGGGTCTCCATTAATGCAGTAATACATTATATATATTTCTAATTTGGTTTTGCTGAGAATTTGCACTCCTGAGTGTTATAGAGAGATTCACTTCCTTACTTACCATATAAAGCTAGAGCAATAGAGTTTTTTTACTAAAATTACTATGCTTCTATTGTCTTTTCTGTAATGTGAAAGAATTATTTGAAAGACAACTATTTACTTCAGAATTCTGTGAACATTTATGGTTTATATACACCTACTTATATGAAAATATTACATATCTCTAATGCCTAGATTATATTGGTGCTCTTCTTTAAAACGTATATTCTGTAATGAAACAGTGAATACTTAACCAACAAGAAGTCTATTGCAGTATGATACTTACATTTCTTTCCAAATCAGTGTTTTTCGTATAAAAGCAGACTTAATTTTTGTGATTAGAACAAAGCACATGACGTTTATTGGCAATTCATAAAGAACAGTCTATTTGCTAGAGCATAAATAAAATAAATATGTTTTTATTTATTTATTGGTTTAATCCATGATCACTTTTTCTTTTTTTTTAAGAGCAGCTTATGACAAATTGGTATCTTCATAAATGTGGTGAAGTAAGGTTTTTCTCCAATCATTCTTCCTTGTAACCTAAACTTTTTAGTTCATAGATTATAGTTCATAACTGTTCCAAAATCTTGCAACATTTACTGAGTGTTCAGTTGTTCACAAACTTACTACTTTATGCATTGTGAATATCCCATCTTAAACAGATGCTCCTTTCATTTTCATCTACGTAGTTTATGTATAACTGAGACTTGAATTACTCTACCTTAATTAGTGGTTTGTATCTCTTAAAATGAAATTCTGATGAGTTGAAAAATTTGCCACTAGAATCTGTATACCAGTGACTATGAAATAAATGAACTCTTAAACTTCACTGCTCTAATTTCTTTCACTTTTCTTGCTGTGTAATCGGAACTGTTCCTTCTTTGTAATCTGAACAAATACACATGAAATGTGTAGTATTTTATTCCCAAGAGCATTTTAAACTGTTATTTAATCCAACAAAAATAAGATTCCATCAACTATGGAATTTCTATGATGTAGAAACTGGCATTGCAGGAAGGGCTTTTTTACAGCCTTTTGGATTTTAGCAAGTCTCCCCTTGTGTCCCCTGCAAGTCTTGTCTTGTCAGAGCTCTGTCCAGGCTTGTAGCTGGAGGTATAATTATGGCATCAGTCCTGAAGATCACCCATGCTTGCCTTCAAGCAAGTAGAGCTATGATTTCAGGTGGAAGACTTAAGTGTGGTTGTCTACCCTTCTTCTTATGTAGGGACAGACAAAATTAATAATGGATTCTTCCTGCTATTAGTTCCTTTTCATTATCTTATGAATTATCTTGGACCATGACTGTGCCAAGAGGTAGGACTAATTATAAAATAATACAGAATACTACAGAATTTTTTTTTAATAGGAAACTGTTCCTGGGGTTGAAAAGTTGAGAGAGATTGATCTCTGCAGATGCAGGTAGTCTGAAGAAATGCAAATCTTTGCTGTTTCTAGCAAATAGTATTGAACTTAGCTTATGTATGTTTTAAGGATTTGAAAAAATATATATTTCTCCTAAGAAAATCCCTAGAAAATTATTAATAGTGAACAACATACATTCATAATGATCAGCTCTCACTACCAAGCAAGTTACTTTTTCATCTGAATAGCTTTATTTGGATAATAATTTTTGTGTTTATTAAAGACTCCAGAGTCTGGTGCAGAGATTATTTATACCATTTTTATAAACATTAAAAAATGAAGACTGTAGTGTTAACTTCCTTTCCAGCATAGTTTTGGCTTAAAATAACAGTCTGGATTCTGAGAAGCTTTTTTTTTTTTTTTTTTTCTTCTCTGAAGGTGGTTTTGTGCAGAGATTACTTTATGGCTGAACACTTCTAGGCATTAGGTTAGTAAATCCCACTCCATTATTGCTTCCAGTTATATTTTAGTTTTCTGACAAAGTGGAAATAACTGTCATTCTAGTTCTTGTGTCCACAGACTTCTGCTAAAGCAAGACAGAGACCTGTTTCCACAGAGCCTCAGTAATGATTTTTGTGGCAATATTGAAGGAAAAAAAAAAGAGATAAACCTTATTGAATTACAGCTTTAAAGGTCAGATATCCCCAAATTTGCAATTTGTGTACAACTAAGAAATTTAGCATTTAGCTCTTTTGTAGATGTAAATTTATTCATGAAATTCTGTGTCTAAGTAGCTTATATATGCTAAACAACTGCAAGGTTGTGATGTTACAACCCTAAAAACAGATCTTTTGATGTAATGCACATGATTCTGGAAATCTGTAAAAATTATATGTAATGCTCTGTATAAAAAGTATGCTGTTGTAAGCTCTATGTTAAATGAGGAAAAAAGTTATGCATGTAAATAAATCAAAATGAGTGGATGGCTCAGAATATATAAATTACAGCATTTAGAAAACCCTGAATGTTACTAGTAAGCAGTTACCTTTCTTTGGAAACAGTGGATATCTGTAGAGATAAGATGATTGACTCCAAAGCACAGAAAGAAAGAAAAACTAAGCCATTCCCATTAGCCATACTCTAGTTTGGGACTTACAGAGAGGTATATCAGGACTCTCAGACATTTTTGTCTCAAAAGCATGTCGCAGTTAACAACAGAGAAACAAAGACTCATCAGGTTTCCTATGCGGTTAAAAGGATCTAAAATCAGTGTAGGTTAACCCTGAATGATCTGATTGTAGTTAAACCAAGGTATGAATAGTCATCTGTATCTCGTTGTTGCAGTAACAAAGTAGCAGGACCAAGCCAATAGCCATCACAAGGTCACTTAACGGTACAAATCAATCAACCAGTTATCACCCTGTTTACCAGGGGTTTACGTTGCAAACATAATGGTTGAAATGAACTACTGGCATAAGCAAACATTTCTGTTGAGTTACTGGGGTAGCTTTCTAGGTCGTTGGATGGCAGTGGGCAGGTCTTATTCAAAGTTTGTCAGTGATAAACAGTCAAAAATTCAGGATCTGACTTGCTGAAACTCTCTACTTGCAGAGCTCCAATAATAGCAGCTAAAAAAACATGGTTTGAGCAGCCTGAGTGGCACAAGTATGAGGAACATAGTGAATCTTGTCTTAAAAAATGTTTATGCTTAGAGGTTCTTAACCGTAATTTTGTCAGCTTGTTACCAACTTCACACAGTATTGGTATTTTGGTTTTCACAGTTCGCATTTATTTTGAATATAGGGAGGGATGTAAGGAAGATAAGCCTGTTTTCTACTCTTTGCAAACAAATGGGTAGGTATAAGTAGTGTAAGGGTGAGGTATAAGTAGTTAAGTGGGGAATGCATTGCTGGTAAATTGCTGATGCTATTATTTCAAAAGCACTCACTACAAATTTTGGCTAAACTTTAACAAAATTCAGTCATGTTAAGGTGTAGAAAGGATAAGTTGAATGCACCTGAGCAACCTGCCTAAAGATGTAAGTACTTCTAGATTAAATGGATTTGTAAAGACAATGTGATTTTTAAATTTTTAATTATTTCTATCCTGATATTAATATCCATCTAGGACATAATTGGGGTTGTTTGGAGCAGTATCTTTGAATTTATGATTCTTACTTATATAGTCGGATTAACTCCAGTTCATAATTACAGTAGGGAAACCAGCCACATTTGAAGCCTGAAGCAGCAAAAAGGTTTTGCTTCTTTTTATGCATTTTTGTTGCTGTTAATTGTATCAAGGATGACACAGACTACTACAGACAAGACCTGACATAGAAACATTCTTTCACTATTTGCTATTTATTTTTATTATTTGCTCTGTTTTATATGAGATGCAGTTAGGTTTTGATTGTGTAATAGTTTGTATGTGTCATGGAGTTAGTTCCAATTGATTTCCAGATAGATGTTTGCTATTACATAGGAACAATTTGGGTGTATGCTGTTTACTTTCCAGGGTAGTTCAGATGTGACACCAGAGGACTAATGGCGCAACTCTCGTCCTGAGTCCAATAGATTGTGGCATACTGAATTCTTTTTTAGGGATATGTCATAGCTGTGTAGGAGGTGAAAAAATGTTTCTTCACTTCTGCCATAGTATCAGCAATGTCTCGCACAGTGGCTTTAATATGTTGACAGCTCAGTGAGTCCTGAATGCCTCCATTTGGCTATTGGGTTGAATTTTTATCTTTTATCCCTGTGAAGGTTTTGGTTGGTTTTGGTTTTTTAAGTAACATGACAATTACACAGTTTTGGACTCTTCTGTTTACTGCCATGGAAACAGAAAAGTGTCTTTTGGGGACAACTATTGAAATACCAATAAATTTTGTCTTGTATCCCTAGTTGAGCTTTGAGAGAACATTTTCATGATGTATTGGACCTTGGTTTTTCTGCATACTGGATGCAATTGAGCTTTCTGCATTTTGAGTGTCATGGCTAGTTATGTTTATTCTGTCTTTGTAGAGAAGCACTGGATCAGTGTTTTTTAAACAGTTGAGAGGCACTTGATCAATGAGCTCATTCTGAATATTGTTAGTTTATTTATTTATTGGTATCTAAGCACCTATTTCAGGGGAAGATGAGGAGATCGACCCCAATAAAGAAAATTATTCATTCAGACTCTGTATTTTGGGCAAGCTAGAAATTTTCCTATTTGCATTCCCAAAAGGGAAGAAGAAATATGGATTTCTATAGCTCTGAAAACCCTTTGCCACCACCTTTGCCTGTAAACTTTAGCATAGATGCTTTTGAAAGGGAACAGGATTGTTTTCCAACCATCCCAACACTTAGCTGCTCAATCCTGCCATTTGGGGTCACAGGGATTATGTGCTGCTATCCTTCTGCATTGTGAATGTGAAACTGAAAGAAGGTTAGCCATGAGGCTGTAGCTCAGTCATTACAGTTAGATCAACCAGCATTGGATCTCGCCTCTTGCTCCAGTGGGACCAGGGGAACAGGTGCCATAGGGCTTACACGCTGCTTGTGTAACTATGTGCTTGCAAATTAAATCAGAAAAAACAGCAGAAGGGAGGGAATAAGTTGTTTTGACTATCCTAGCAACAGGATGCAGGTATAGATACATAATAAATGTAGATCAGTTGTGATATTAGATGTTATGGTTGTGCTGGATATTTATGTGACAGTTGTGGCAAATATATACAGTTGTGATGTTGCTTCCATGAGCATGTGGACTCTAGAGGAGAAGGATATGACTCTCTGATGTAGGCAGGGCCATAGTTATCTTTGGCTGTGCTGTGACAAAGCTTAGACCACTGGAAGGCATGTTGCCTTAAGCCCACACCTGGAGACCACACAAAACTCAAAAATAGAGCAGAAGTGGTTTGTGGTCTTCTTCATAAGCAGCTCCTAACAGAAGGACATAGCAGTGCATTGGAAATTACTCTGGCTGCTTAAAAGCTTCAGCCTGGAAATCAGAGTAGTAGTAATATCAACAACTTATTACACAAAGCTGTTCAGAAAATGATTGTACTGTCATCTTGGAAAACAAACTGACATTTAGGTTTGTGGATTTTTTTCATTGCAGAGCATGCTATGTTTTCTGTTTTGTCAGAACGGCTTTTCCATTCAAAGCCTGTTTTGACAGACCCATCTTGACTGGGCAGTACTGTATAGCCATACTAGTAAGGCACCTGATTACCTGAGGGGGACACCCCCACCCCCCCACCCCCCCCGAGAAAAAAAAAAAAAAAAAAAGAGCTATACATATATTGTTTCATCTAAAAATCTATGGTAGGTATACAAGACTTATCCAGAAAGTACTGTAACATGAATTATTCAGGCTTTAACTTTTATTAGTTCTCAAATGTCTTTTATCTGCCGTGATCCTGCAGTTTCATGTATTAAAACACAACCAAGGGGAATAACAGTTGGTTTGTGACAACCAACTACCTGACAGCAATTACATGATTTCAGTCAGTGGAGTGGAGCTGGCAGCAAAGTCAGGCTTCGCTATGCGTGGAGAGACATTTAAAGATGAACAATATAGAAATGCAGCCAAACAGCTCTGAACTTTGGGTCTATTCCGGTATCCTCTGTGTATTTCACTGTGTTTAATTTTCTTACAGCTTTCTGCTCCTAAAACAGACAGATAGCTGGAATTGGTTTCAATTGTAAGGGGAAAATAAAATATAGGCAGTTTGTTCTGGGATTGCAAGTTTGGAACCTGCTAATGACTATAACCAACTTTTGTACAGGTTTTGGTAAAATCAAAGACCTTGATTCCATTTTGCTCATTTCTGTATCTACAGAAGTTACATGTATCTTTCAAGAATGAGGCTTTAATTCTAGGACATGAAGCTGCAGAACTTGCTTCTGGTTCTGAGTTCACCGCTGGAAGTAGCAAGGAAGGCTGTGAGAAGAGCTGTTACAGCACATTAGAAGTAGCCCTAGCACTAGTAGATATATGAACAGACTTTTTGATAGGGAAAAAGTGCATTTAGTGCTGTGCAAAATAACTATTGATGATTCTGATGTCCCTCTGGCCTTGGTTAGAATTTTAGGTTTTAATAGTGGTATAGCTTTAACTATGGAAACTTCAGAGCTGCTAACACTCAGGACTTTTATGACCCTGTCCTTTATACCTGTGCCTGACCCTTTTCTACACTACTGCTAAAATGGACCAGTGAGGAATGAACAGGTAAAAATTGCAGTGTGGTCCGTGCTGTCAATTTTGGTTTAGTTTGCCTAAGCCATATAAAGGCAGCTTAGTGGAATCTTTAGATGAGGTAAAATATATGACACTGCCTAAAATCCCCTAATCACCTGGAATGGGTTGTCTTCATTTTTTCATCACTTCTTTCCATTTCCAGACATTTTTCATCCCTGATTTCTTTTCAGACACACCTGACTGGTAATGAAAGAATATTGCATTTCATTCCTGATGGTCTTTAGTAGGTGCATGAAGATCAGATATTGCAAGGGAGACAAAGCTGAGGGAGGATGGATAGCACCACACAAGCTATGTGAGATATAGTGAGGGACAGTGAGACCTGTTTTTATAGAGAAGGTTATGTTCTTTATACTTACGGGATTTGAAGGGGAAAAACAATATATATGTGGGTATTCTTCTATAACATGGGTATTCTTCTATTTGAGAAGCCAGGATGACCGTAGTACTAATTTAATGAACTTTTAAAGAAAAAAACATTCTAACAAATGTGTCTTTCCAAGTAATCTTGCAGATACAAGGTTACTTAGCTCACAGTTTTGAAAGAGGAACAGAAATATTTTCTGCTGCAATTAAAGACAGATGATTTTGTCTTTCAAAAGGATAAAACTATCTCTACAAAGACTTGTCGTTATGTTAAAGTTGAATCAAAAATACATCTGCTGTTATGTACATGTTCACTTTTAATATAAAGAAAGATACCCATGGATTTGTTTGAATGGAGTCTTTAAAAAAAAAGAAGACAGGCTATTATTTGTCTCAAAGAGTCAGACTGATTTAAAATATAACTAAAAACATTCTGTTGGTGGAGGTTTTACTGGATGCTTACTAAAATGAGTCATGTTTGGCATGCAGACAAATTTCAGTATGTTGCATTGGTCTTCCAGCTTACATTCTTAGAGGAGTTGCACTATCAAATATAAGCAAACATGCCAAACTTCAGACACAGAGGCACAACAACATATTAGGTTTAACATCAAGAGCTGTGTGGGTTGGAAAGTTCCAGTCATTACAAGGAAGCAGAGATAAGTATGGTACATGGTTTAGCAAAATGAGTTAAGAGTATGTTTTAATAAATTAGCTAGCTTCATTTATATAGGATTTGTTTATAGCAGCTCTACTGAACATAAATTTTATAAGGGTTTGTGCCACTTTGTTTTCACATAATGACAAAGGAGTAATGACAGCAGTAAGTAGGCTTCACCTCTGCTAGAAAGGGTAGAACGGTGCACATGTGTGTGCACTAAATTTGAGATGGTCTATTGCTGTTGTAGCAGTAGTGAAACTGCGCTGATGAATAAAGATTGTTTTGAACATCTGTGTAATTTATTTTGTGACTTGTTCAAGTGACCTGTTGTGCTATGTTCAGTTGTATTTTGCTTTGTTCTTTATGCTTGTAACTATAATTGCTTTATTAAAAAAAAAAAAAAAAAAAAAGTGAAGCAGTTCTTTTGGACTGTATGTCATCATCAGGGGAAGGAAAAGAGAATTAACCAAATATTTTATGGTGAGCAAGTGAAATTGTCAGATGTCTGCAGTAATCCTTCTTCCTAGAATGATGAGCTACATTTTTTCTGACCTTCTTGTAGAGGTTGTTGGACTGATATTTTGCTTTTACCTGAAACTGTTTTACTGTTCTGTCAGGTTTGGTCAAATGCCAAAATTTCATCAGAAAGGGATAGTTTTGTTAAAATTTCTGTTGGAAAAGTGACTTGAGGCTGTCCCCAGGGTGTAACAAGCAGCTCTGTGGCTCAAGCACTTTCCTACCATGTGGACATTTTGAGTCTGCTGCTAGTTATTCCTGTGTGAGTAACTCTGGTATTGTTTTTCCTTAATTTTTTTTTCTTTTTTTTTTTTTTTTTTCCCATGAACTGGGCTTTATCCTGAAAGAGTATTTCATGACAGGAACATTATTTTCTGTTTAATTCTAGCTGGAAAGCTTTTTTCAAAATACATTGCTGTAGTCTGATAAAAGGGGACTGGTGTTTGTTACCAATGCCAGGACATTATTAGAGAGTGTTTGATGGTGTGGAGTGAAGTTAGTTGTAGGACAGTTGCAGAGCTGGAAGCTCGTTCTTGGTTGATGAGGTGAAAAGAGAATGACTGCAGAGCACAGGAGAATCTGGATTTCATCAGCTGTTTTTGAATATTTGCTATGCAGATAATCAAAACAAAAAGGATCACTTCAGTGTCTTAGAAGCATTTGTTACTAAACAAAGGCATAAACTTCATCCCCTTGAGTTTTACTTTATGCATTTTTCCACACCCATGTGCTCATTTTGGATATCAGTTGGACTAGTCGAATGTCTGCGGCACCTGTACACTGGTGTTACCTGTACACTATGTGATAGTGAGCTAGATTTTTATGCAATCTGCTTGTTGTTGAAGGATCTCATAAACTTCTTTCTTCAAGGGACCACATAAATCAAGTAGGACAGGGAAGCAATTTCTCTTCTGGAACGTTGTGGGTCAGTGTCACAAACGCAGAGGGTCTGTTTGCCTTCAGGTATGTCTTTTCTGGAGGGTTTAACTATTGCCATGTGTTTCCTTAGACTTCTGACTTTAAGGTCATCGTCTTAGGGTCTTTGGAGAGAAACAGTTACTTAAGCACAATTTCCTGTTCTCCCTAGTAGAAAATAATTTTCTGTTAAGGACAGCTTTGAAAAAGTTCTGCCTTCAGGATCGTGTTTCAAAGGTGTTTGATACTGACTGGATTCAGATGATTTACAACATTTCTCAGAGAAATTTCATTGCAATCATCTGTTACAGCATTGATTATTTGTTGTGGTTGTTTACCATTGAATTGGAATATTTTTCTGGGATATTTTGATTCCACTGAAGTTCCAGGAAAAACAAAATGTGTTTTCCAACCAATGAATTTGTCGCTATGGAGTTTGTGTAGACTTTTGGGATGAGATTCACCTGATGATTGCAAATTCTTTCTATGTAGACACCAAAGCTTGAGCAACTTATAGGTTCATCCTTGGGCTGTCACGTCATTAATGTAAAATATTTATTTCTAGGGTGTAATCCATGGCATGCTGAAATAGATGGCTCCACTAGCTTTAAAGGGAGCCTAGAAGGACTACGTCCGATGTATGTCTAAGAAGTCTTAATGACTCCAGTCATAGAATCTGCTCTAGAAATAGGTTGCTTCTGGTTCTGATTATCTTAATTTTAGCTCTCATCGCTAACATTTATCTTCTTTTAACATAACTAGATTACTGACATTTTGGTGGGAGAAACATGAAGCATTTACTAATATTTAGTTCTTTGGGAGGTCTTGAGAACTTCCAACATTTTAGATTTTTGCTGGTGGCCCAACACTATGTAAGGTAATCTTCATACTAATTTCTAGTTTACTCAGCTTTAAATGTCTCGGGAATTTAAGAAACGGTTTAGAGCTATTTACAGTGTACAAACATTGCCTTTAAAACCCTTGATGATTTTTCAAAGGAGGTAATTCCACTGAGAAATTATTTATTCTGAACAATACATATCCAGTAGTTAGAATGAATTGTCCAAAATCTAATTTTAAATTTATTTGGAATTATTTGGAAATGTTGACAAGGGTTTCTCCGCATTCTCCCCCACCCCCACCCCCCCTGCCCCCGCTGCATTCATCACTAGATACTAAAGCACTGGGGAAAGATCTTTATAAGCCATGACTCTGCTACATGAATAGAAGACTTCTAATAAGTGATGTCTATTTGCACTGACATCTATTTATTTTATTAACAGTGGCAAGCCTTTTCCTCTTGCCTTCACTTCCCTCACGTTAAATTCCTTTATTAAAATCCTTCCATTTGCCTTAACAGTGGAATTAATACTATCTTACACAAATAAACACACTCAATTTAATGTAAAACTCAGGGTAGTAATTGGCCTCTGACATGCTTATAAAGAGCAGTTTCTGTCTATCCAGTTGTTAATTGTGTCTTTTCCAGTCATATTAAGTCCTTTTGTATAGCCTGGTAGGGGCATCTACATCCTGGACCAGGATGCGGAAAACCTCATTTTTATTGCTGCTTTGGACAAACCTTCTGTCCTCTTTGTGCTTCTCTTTTGCTGTCTGTAAAGTGAGGGTGATGCTGATATCTGTTTAGACTCTGCCTGGAAATCTGCTGGCAGCAGGATCTTTTTGCTGTGACTTTGCAATATGAGGCCAGTGCTTATCCTCCTCTGGGAATGTGTCCCAGTGCTCTGGACCAGCCCGTTCCCCTTCAAAGTGGAGCCTGACCCACACTCCTCTCCTGACTGAGACCTCTGCATTTTGCCACAGTGCCATCCTCACCTTTTTCAGGCTGCTGGAGTTCCGGCATAACATTATATTCATCAGAGCCTACAGAATATTGTAATCAACAGGACATATACAAAGTCTTGTCAAGAACAGTTTTTTAAAACCTAGAGAAATAGGTTAAAAATAGGAGAAACCTGTCTTTACTTTGAACTTGAATAATAATTTCAATGAATAACCATATAGCCTTTAAAATATTTACTTCAAAATAATCAAAACTAACCACGTTCTAAAAATAAAAAATGCAAAGTGGAAGTACAGAGGCAACTGGTGATGCAGTTTTGGGCAGAAATTAAAACTGAGTTTGGTTTTCTTTGCATTAGAGCTGGATGCCTGGAAATTTCAGGAGGCAGCCAAGGAGATTCAGTAGAGGACACTTGTCCTCTCTGAGTGCATGACACTCCCAATGGGAAGGATGTAGATTCTTTTCTTGGGAAAATTTGAATCTGGTAGTAATACTCTGCTTCCACAGTGTCTCTCTTTCCAAATAGAGCATATATCTATGACAAGGTCTTTAGGTTTTGGGTCCTTACATATACATCAGAACTACACTGGTAGGTGAAACCAGAAGCCACAGAAGTGATCCTATTAGCTCAGTCAGAAAGGATTTGTGTGCCTGTGCTTTAGATGGGATATTTGGTAGGACAGGGCTATTTTTAAAGGTACTTTTCTTTGCAAGCTTGTTGATTCTAGAATGTAGAACTCAATGCAACAAAACAGTCTTCACAAACATGTTAGTTTAGCCATTATAGGGGAAAGGGGTAAACCTGAAAGCAATCTGGAGTAAGCCTTTTATTTTCAGATAAGCATTTTACAATTTTTACCACTATTATTTTTCCAGTTTTGAAGCAAGTGTTTATTTCAAGTTGTCAGTCAATTTAATATTTAAATTATAAACTTGCATTCATCTTTGAAATGAAATATTTACTCTTTGGCTGAATTAAGTATTCAGTTTGTCAGGAAATGAAGGATTTGTACTCTTGAGTTATTGATGATTTTGTGGTTTTCGTGGTGTGACCCAATGCCTTTTCAACCACCACTGTTCACTTTGGTCTGTTAGAGAAGAATGGAAGAGCTTCCATTTGGTTTTGCTTTTTATTTTAGGGTTTCTTTTATTTTGGTAAACTACAAAAAAATTTTGTTGATCATGGTTCTAAGAACAAAAGGCCACCCATCCAACTTCCAGGCAGTTACCGGTGCTATGGAGACTCAGATCAAAGTCCTTTTCCAGTTGCAGATGTCCTGGGTGACACCACAGTTCCTTTATTCACATCATCCAACTTCAGGCCTCTACCTTCAGCATCAGATGCCCCGAGTAGTTTACGACAGAGTGCGAGTCAGGGCGCTCATCTTAGAAACCTAAAGTCATGTGGCACAAATAGTTTCTGAGCTGTGTCGGTCCTTCTCGGTAAGGTGAGTTGCCACTGCTGCTCTGCTCACTGTTGCAGTGGGGAAGCACCTGCTGGAGAACCCCTCTGTTGCTTTGACAATACAGTGGCAAGGACCGTACGGGCACGTTCAGTACAGAATGGCCTGGTGTCTTCAAGCCTTGTACTGAAAGCAAAGTCGTTGCTCAGCTGCTTTCCAGTGTCTCGTGCCTCCTTTGCTGTCTTGTTATGTTCCCTAGAAACAGCTGAAGTGATACTTTGATTATAAAGCAGCAGACTTCTGGTTTGTCCACAGAATACGTGCTAGAAAAGATGGCGGGTGAGTTTTGTGGCAGCACACAGCTGGCAGTGCGGTAGTCAGGGTGATGGAAGCTTTTACTTCTCTTTTCCCTTTCCTCCTCTTCCTTCTCTGGTAAACCCACACTATGCCTGCAACTAAAAATAATTTCTTAGAAAAATCAAGTTTTGTCCACTTGACAGGGCCACTGACACAGATTTTAGTGAAGAACCTAATAAAGCATAATCAAGGCCCATACATGCCCTTTGTCTCTCTGTATAGAAAAAGGGACTTTGGCTTGTGTATCAAATCTGAACAAGTTTTATGTCAGAGATTTCTGCTGTATTTCAGTGTAGAAATAGACAACTACATCAAAAGCCTCTGAAAAATAAACAAAAATAAACTTATGCTATAATTTGAGCTTGGTTGAAAAGGAATTAATTATTAATTTTGGACAGGTTTCTGGATTAGTAATATCCTTTCTGTTTGTTTTGGTTTGGTTTTCTGTCTACACTTAGGAGCTGGAGAAGCTTGAATTTATATCCTAATAAAAAGTTAAAATGGTAGGTACTTCATGATATGCTATGTTGTTTTTGAAGTGTATGTAAAAACATATTGGAGATGTGTTACGATAGTAAGCCATGCAGCATTTCCCCCGCAGTATTACACGTGAAGCACTAGCAACACCTCTGGTACAGTGCAGAGGGCTACAGCCCAAGTAAGAGGCCATGTGGGTTAGAAAACGAAAACAGGACAGGCAGCAATTATTTTTACGCCACGCTGAGGCAACGCAGAGTTTTGAAGTTAGCGTGCCTGCTGACCAGCCTGGAGCCGAGGGGCAGCCGCCCAGCTGAGGCCGGCACTGTGGGCCCTCAGTGGCCAGCCTTGCCCCAGCCTTGGAAAGCTCGGGCGCCCGGTTGTGAAGCTAAAGAAACCTGAAACTTTCCGTTGAAAGCTGTTGTTAGGATGTGACGACAGAGTAAAATTTGTGCTTCTTGTGGCAGCTGATCAGTAATATGGGCTAACAGCCTTGCTGTCACTGCAGTGTCACTAGGTGGGGGCAAAAGTTGCTGTGGAAATCCCAGGGAGAAATTTCCTGCTTTTCAATCTCTAATCTTTCAGCTTCAAATAACATGTAAGTTGTCGGTATAATAAATGTGCAGGAAACATAAACGATTTAAAGAGAGTTTAATATTAATACTCAGAAAATGTAGTTTGTTCTGTGGCAGCATACCTGTTGGCTCTCCTGAATGCTGGCTTGAGTGGTAGCACCTCAGTCTAACAAGATACTGCTGCAGTACAAGCAAATGGATCTGGAGAATAAAATTGCTCTTGATTTCTGTTTAAAACATGCTACTTGAATGTGCATGTCCTGTAAGGCAGTTTCCAGGACAAGCTTCAAATTAAAGGGTGGAGTAGAAACCCTGGTGTGTGAAAAGTTAGCAGCTGATAGCTGAGGATGCTAAGCAAACCAGTTTAAATTTAGTTGTGCCCATATGGCTGCATTTTTATAGTACAGGTGGGTCTCTTGACACAGTGTAAGAGTGAATGAGTGGCTGGCTGGGTCAGACCATAACTCTAGTCCAAACAGAATAGTCTGACGGGGGCTGGAGTGGAGTCCTGGGGAGGAAACGCTCATCCAAAGGGTTGAGAGCATTACCATCTCCAGCAAGTGAACAGGTCTGAAGAGTGCATAATAGATGTTTTGGGTGGATAAATAAGCTATCTTGGGTGTTACTCATTTGGTGATTTTTTTGCCCGGGCTTCAGAATGAGGGAATTTATACCAAGGGCTCCCTGTTTCTCCCTACTCCTTGAAGGAGTTCAAGATCACTAGCTGAGGGGCAGAGTTCAATACTTGATCAGAGGAATGTCACTTGTTATGTCATTGGAATACACCAACAACAGGTCTGGAATGTGCCTTGTTTAGTATCTTCACACACGTAATCTGTAATAAATTAAGATGTGATGCCAGACTTGACAAGGAATGATGCTGGTGTAACTGATTTTGGCCAAGCAGACAGTGAAGGGAGGGGCCATCGTTGTGGAAGTGTTGTGGCTCACCAGACTTGAGGAATATGTTTTGGTTTGGAATTTTTTTGCCAGTTTTGTATTGCACATCTTGGGAGAAAATACACATTTGGAAACTGCCATGGATCTTCAGTCTGACTCACTACCCTGCAAAATGCATGTGATGGCTGACGAAGTTGCTGGTGACTTTGGCTCAATGTGCTGATAGACTTCTGTGTATACAACCAGAAATTGTAGACTGTGTATTATTTCCTAGTAGCTACGAGGTGGAGTTTTTATCTTCTGTTAAGTGCATAGTTAGCCTAAAGACAATCTGTTTCTATGAATTTGTGAAGAAGGATACGTGTCACAGATGGCATGTTTCTTTTATTTCTTTAAGTTTGCAAATTTGTTTTGTTATTAAAGTTAAGATATGATTGGACAGCAGGAAGGATAGCTGCTTTCTTATGTTTTCTTTACTGCTCAGCATAGTTGGAGATGCACAGCTGGGAAACAGTGCTGAACTGAAGAGAACAGCAAATAAGGAGTAAAAGACAAGATGTGAGAAATGGGACGAGGAGAGCCCGTCACTTGAACAGGTTAAAAGAAATACAGATGGTAGATGTATAGCCAGTTCTCCATGGTGAGAGCACTGGACTGGAGGCAAAGCAGGATGAAAAAAACAGATCATGAAATCACTGCAAAAATGTACTAGATAGGATGTGAGATTTCTTATAAAACCCTTACTTATTTTTTATGTCACTTTCTGGTTATATAATTAAAACCTAATTGTTCTAGTTAATGTTCTAATAAAATTTGGGTTTAGATATTGAAAGCCCTTTCAGTATTTTTGAGGTATTTTTGGGCAGGTCTCCATCAAAGTTTGAACCAACTTTTTGCTCCTCCAAAACATAGCAGAAATATGCAGTCTTGTGAGACTTTATAGAGTGCTTTCGGTTTTTTGTAGGTTTTGTAGGTTTTGTAGGTTTTGTAGGTTTTGTAGGTTTTGTAGGTTTTGTAGGTTTAGTTCATGGTGCCAGTGAGAGGCTGGGGTAGTCTCTGCTGACTGTCTCCACTATATCATCAAAAACTTGGAACTGGAAGATTTACTTCTTTTTATTGAGTAATTGTGTTGACCTGAACTGTTTCTGATCATTTTCTCATAGATACTACAAGTACAGTTCTGCTTAGTTTCTGGTTAGCAGCTAAATACCTGGACTGGTAAGAGAGCTGGAGTAATCTAGGTGGGATAAATGGTTTGGTTTTGTTTGGTGCTTTGTGTGGGGTTTTATTCCTCTAGGAGCATTAGGTGGCATAAAAGGAGTCTGCCACTTACAGCCATTTTTTTTTCTTGCTAGAGCCAGTCCCGAAGCCAGAGCTTCCAGAGTTCCAGAGAAGCAAGGCTGTTTGTGCTGAGGTCCCTCAAAAAGGATTTGTTGAGTCACTGCCTGTCAGTTTTTTGTGATCTGTCTAGTTTTGTCAGTGTCAAAATCTACGGATTTCCTTAAAGCCCAGCTCCTGGGATCACGTAACATTATAAAAGGTTGTTTCCTTTCTGTCTATTCCAAGTTTTCTTGCATAGCAGAGATGGGGAGAAGAAAAAAAAACACAACCCACCTTGAAGTTGTATGCCAAGTTAAACTCAAAAAATAAGCAGGGAGCATGTCTAGTAAAGACACATGGCTTTGTCATACTGATGATAGAAGAAATGAGCCTGTAAATCTGAATTAGAAATTCCACAGACTGGTCAAGTACAGGGGATTATTTTCTTGTTGCACTGGCTGAAGATCAGTTTTCCAGGCTGCTTCTATTAAGATTTCTGAGTTGTGTTTAATACCACAGATTATGAGGCCTTGCAGTCTGTAGGCTGAACAGGACTCTCACCTTTCTCACAGGGATGATTTGGGGAAAATGTGTTCCCAGAAAACCAAAAGCAGCCATGCATTACTTCTCTTTCTGTCTCTCCATCTCACTGCATTTTATCTTGCAAATAAAATACAAGTGCTTGTGCATACAGTAGAATAAACTATCAGAAAATGCTTGCTATTTCTTCAGCAGGTCCCTGGTTAAATAGGATTCCGGAGTTATGCTTAGATACACTGCAAAAATGAAAGAATTGAAATATTTAGTATGACTTGCTATTTTCTGGTTCAACTGTTCTTAATAATCCACTTCCTATAACTCATGACATTTCTTGGGCATATAATTTGTTCTTTAAAAAAAAAAAGCAGTAGATCCTCAATTCCTCAATTATATGCTTTTGGTAATATTGTGGTAATATTGCCCTACTTTAATTTCTATTGCTGTTACAGATTGGAGATTAAACTGCAAACAGCAACCTGTTGTGAAAGAGCAATGGAATGTTATAAAAATGTTAAATAATTATTAGTGGTACTGTATGTGTAATGATATTAATTCTTTTGTAGAGCTTCCGTATGAATAAATGTGTGTGCATTCATGCATTCCTATGCAAATAAATATATTTTTAAATAAATAAGGTATTTTATGTATGTTAACAGTGCAAACTTTAGCTTGTATATAATCTTGCTTTATATGGAAAAAATAAAGATTGTTCCTAACTAATAAAAAACATGGAAATACATTTATTTCCTTTTCATAATGAGATTATCCATTCCTCAATCAGTTTTCCTTTCATCCTGGCCATGTATCTTTGGAGTCATGTATCTCCAGTAATATTACTTGTTCATGAAGAGGACTGAAATGTAATTTGCATTTAACAGTTCTCATTTTGCTGGGATTTTATGTCTTTGTAAACAAATCTGTTCAGGCAATGTTGGTGAATGACATGGTTTGACAGTGAGGATTTATGTTAAAACATAAAGATTAAACAATAATACATAGATACATAATGTTCAACTAAGGAATATATTTACTTTTACATGTTTTTGAAGGTCATTGATACATATTTTTCATAGTAAATGCTTTTTGTCAGATAAAAAAAAGCAAACCCTGTGTTTTTTACATCATTAAACACTAAATTAAAATGTAATTAATTATCAACTTCCTTGGTACTTATTTATTTCTTTTTGAGTGCTTTTTAATTTTTTTTTTATTTTGTCTTTGCTCCAAACTTAGTGCTTTTATTGTTTCATTCATCACTTTACATTTGTGTGCTAAATTATTAGCACTAATCAAAAAGAACAAGTCACATTTCTGGTGGCTTTCTGATTTATGAATTTAAACCTGCACAAATCTCTGTTCAGTCTACTCAACCCAGCTAAATTTGTGATTTTTTGCAATTTTGTAAAATGTAGTAATGTATCTGTTTATGGTGGTGGAAGTAAAAATTGAGACTGCTGTATTAAGAGATATTTGGGATCTGCTGCACCTGAAACCAAGAAAGGCTTATATGTTGTTCAGCTATCAAAAAAACCTGTGTCTTTGCTCTGCAATGTATCTGACATACCATATGAGAACAAGTCTTATGGGGAGCAGCTGAGGCAACTGGGGCTGTTTAGCTTGCCGAAAAGGTGGCTGAGGGGGGGATCTTATCGCTCTCTGCAGCTGCCTGAAAGGAGGTTGTAACGAGGTGGGTGTCAGTCTCTTCTCCCAAGCAATGAGTGATAGGATGAGAGGAAACAGCCTCAAGCTGTGCTGGGTGGAGGATTAGATTGGATATTAGGAAAAATTTCTTCACCCAAAGGGGTTGTCAAGCACTGGAACTGGCTGCCCAGGGAAGTGGTTGAGTCCCCACCCCTGGAGGTATATAAAAAATACAGAGATGTGGCACTTGGGGACATAGTTTAGTAGTGGACTTGGCTGGGTTAACAGTTGGACTTGATGATTTTAAAGGTCTTTTCCAACCTAAATGATTCTACAATTCTATATATTGCAATTTGTAGTTATCACTATGTAACTGGATAAAATCTCCTTTGTCTCAGTTCATTGACAATGCAATTCATCCATTTCCCTCCACTTTTGAAGCTAGTTAGTAGATGAAAATTTGAATTTTCTTGAAAGTAATGTGAATGGTTTAATATTTTGTACCATTGGCAAGAAAGTAAAAATAAATACAATACAATATGTTCTTGAATTGCACATTTCAAAAGTGAAATGCTGTTGCATATCTAAGAAGAAAAAATATACTACTTTTTGTTGGCTTTTATGTATTCTGACAAGAATTAAATAAAGTTAATAACAAGTTAAGGACCTCTGCCGCTCAGTATTATGGAAGTTTCCTGTATGTAACAATTGAAAATGGAGTGTGGTTTAGGTTTCAATATTAGCATTGCAAATTATGCTGCTATCCTCTCTCCACTGAGCATTACCATGATAGTTTCAAATACTTTTAAAATACATTGTTTAGGTGCTTTTCACATTTAATTCTAAAGTCAGTTTGTGAAAGAAATAGAAGCTGACTTCAAATATTTCAATGCTTTGTGATGCAGTATGCAAGGAGAAAAATATCCAAGATTGTAAAAATAAACATAATGTTTAAACATTTAGTACTAAAAATATGAATAATCTAGGAAAGGGAGTATAAAATTCTTTTTTTGCTAAGTTAGGTGTTGTGTGAAATATATTCAGTTACATTTAGAAAGGTCATCTATGCCCATCCTATCGTGATTTCATTGTTCAGTGACTTCTTCAGAGAAATCTCATTCTTAAAACCCATTTATTTACTGTTTCAAAGGGCAATGCATTAGCTGAATTTTATATGTAAGTGAAATGGTAATAGAATCTGTGACATTGCAGTGCCTGGGTATTTTTGAATGTAACTAAAGAAAGTTTGGCCTTTCACAGGGCCTCTGTATGGAAGCTAACAAAGTGGAGATTATTGCAAAAATGAGGACACAGAAATTACTTAAGTCATCTTACTTAAGGGATCTATTGCCTAATGTTTTCATTTAAAGATAAATGTTAAGCAATATGTTGTATGTTGTTAATGTTTTACTGTCAAAATTCAGAAGCAAGAAAACACCAGTAGAACTAAGATATTCAGGTATAGGAGAGAATAATATAGAAAATTATTTTATTTAGGTCAAGAAGATTCAGTAAAACAGAATATTTTTTAGGCCTATGTAAAATGAAAAGAACAAATAAAAATTGTAATAGTAAGACTTCTGTAACATGGGACTTCAGACAACAGAACTTTTAGCATTTGGAAGTAAACTTTGAGAAAGTGAATATAGTTGCAAAGATGTTTTTTTGTGTCAATAAAAGATGATGCTTGTTAGGTAACAGTTAAATGCATTAAATGTGACTAATGCTGTCTAAGTAAGCCTGCAAGTAGGGCCCAGCTTCTTCTCAATATTCTTGTGTATAACATCAGCTATTTTAGATACTGAGAAATTATAGATCATTGAATTTTAGTGTATTAGAAGGAACGTGGGTCAACAGTGGAAGGCAGTACTTAGGGAAAAATCTCCCAACAAATTCATATGTTGCAAAATCAGACACTGGATATGTACAATAGAGTCCAGTAGGGAAAGAAATGCAATTTTTAAAATGAAGTTCCTAAAATTAAGCTGCCATACCCATGTAAAAATGTGATTTTGGAACAATGTGTTTTTAAACAATCTCAACCTCCTCCCTTTCCAACAAATACCCTCCAAAAATAATATGGCTGGTTCAGAATACTGTTAACACTTATGCTGTAGACGGCTCTATTAAATACAATTGTCTTGTGAATCTGAACAGATATAAATTATCCCAGCTAGAAGCCAAGTTGCTGTAATTCCATTGACAATCAAATTTTTTTCCAGTAAAACCACACAGCAAAAAGCAAATTTCATGTAGTTTGAAATGTATTGTAAGACCTAGAGACAAAATGTCAGAGCACACAAATGGAAGGGAGCACATTTTGCAGTTAACATAAAAACATTTGCAATACAAAGGCAAGGATGCCAGCACAAAGGGTGTGATGCTGTGCTTTCAAGAAAAGCAACCATTTTGCAAAGCTCTGACCTGCTTTCATAGTTTACCAAGAAATTTCATAAACGCTGTGGAAGAGTGCCGATGACAATGACAGCACAGGAACATAGGAGGACTCTCTGTCTCTCTTAAATGTGCTCTCAAAGCGAGGTTCTGCGGGAGACGAGCTTGTGATATGAGGCATGAACAGACAAAAAGTAGAGTTAAAAATAAACACCAAAGTTGAGTGCCCTGTAATCATCACGAGGACAGAAAAATAAGCGAGCACAGAAAAAGACACCGCATTTCAGAATAAGTACTATTATTACTTACGGGAACAGGGAATAATGGGAGCTATTTCTTTCCTGAGTTCACATTACATCTTTTTCCCCTCTGTCCTGAATAGAGCAAAACTTTCTTTTAAAAGTGTTTTTCTTTCAAGTTCTTAATTAAATTTTAGTTTTCTGGTGTCAATTATAAGATAGTGAAAACATTATTGTTAAGATCAGAGAGCAGTAGCATATAAATGCCCATATTTTATCACTTCCTATTAATAATGAGAGAAAGTAAACCCAACATGATCAGAAACTTTAGAACATCGAGTCACCAGGCGACAGGACAGACAAAATAATGAAGAAGTTACGAGTGTATAAAGATTTTGAAAGCAAGAGCTATATCATAAGAACAGCTGAAGGGTTTAGTAATGAGGGAACATTATGGTTTTAGATGCCTATTTAGGATTTTATCACCTTTCAATGAAGTACAAAATTACGCATTTTGAGTTCCCCATCGGCTATGGGAATTCCCCATTTTCTTTGGGAAGCTTGCTTTTCTGCTTGTGTAACATGCATATCAGAGGACCCTGCACTTTTATGTTCTGAATGACAATGCAAAATTTGCTAAAAACAAGGTGTAAGGAGTGTAGTGCGATCATCTGTACTGACTGTACCTGTTAGAGTACTGTTGAAATTAAAGATAAACAGTATGCTTGAGAAGAAGGCAACTTTTGGAAACTGGGAAAAGCATTATAGCAGCATCTGAAATACTTGAAATGAGAATCCAAAAAGAAAATGTCATTTTACATGGGATTTGGTCCCTCCTGGAGCTGAATTGCCTAGCGGAAAATGGTTCTAAAATACAAAGTAGTACTGACACATTTAAGGTTTTTAATACTATCAAGACATGTATCTGGAGTGTCAATAGGTTTCTGTGCAGAAGTCAGTGAAGGGCTGGAGGCTGCCTTGAACTGTGGTCTAGTGGGTGTGCTCTAATCCCATCCATGGTGGGTAGTTAATTAGTAGAGTGGATTCAGCAAGAGAAACTGCAAGAAGCCCAGTCCAAAACTCCAAACAACACTATTGTCAGGTGCTCTTGTGTGAGAAGTCAGGAAAAGCGGCCTTTTACATGTCCCAGACCTTACAAAAGAACTGGGAGGTGGGTCTGGAGTGGGTGAGTCACTCAGTGCTTTGAGTGGGTATTTTGCTTCCCAACTTCACAAGAAACCTAGGGGTTGCAGCTTTTGGGGGGGTTTGACAATGTTTTAATCCTATTATAGATGATAAATGTTTTGGTATTTCAAATAAAGTTTAATAGATGAAGCAGAATGTTATTAACAAAAGCAGATCATAACATCCGTGAGCAAAAAATGACTGTTGAAGCACCAGAAATCTTAAAAAACAAACAAAACCAAAACACACCAAAAAAAGTCTGATTTATTCTGGACCAGCCTGTATAGTATTTTTAGTACTGGAATATCCAAAAGCAAAAACTGCAGGAGAGAAATGCAAAGAATAAAGGGCAAGTAAAACAAAAAGGACCTGGAGCTACCAGTTGTTAACATGAATTTGATGCTATGCTATCTGAGCAGAATGTACCTATAAATACTGGCTTTCATTTGACTCGCTGAGCAACAAATTTTGTGACAGACTGGTAATTGACTGAATAGTGGAGTTTATTCCCCATAAGAATGTGAGTTGATATGAGACTAACCCACCATTAAGCATTTGCTTGTCAGCTCAAGCAGGCTTGTATTTAGTACCTTTACTCAAAAGAGGGAGTAAATAAATAATGACAGGCAAAAAAGCCCTCCTGTGGTAAAAACTAAACATTAAAACTCCAGTGGATGCTAAGGCATTCATTTTTCATGGTGTTAAAATACAATGTGCATATTCACCATTGTTCTTCTAGCATTGTAAATTCATCTATGTCTTAATACAAAGGTAAAAACCTTAACACCCATATCTAATGAGTTTTCCCCCTTCTTTATTTCTAAAGATATCTGTCCTGGCAGCCTGTGGCGGTGGGGAAGGAGATACTAAAACCATTCTGTTTGTGAACAGAAAATATTCTTAATTAAAACATAAAGTGTTGTAATTGTTCTAAAGCAAGAGCTGAATTCAGCCTGTCATGAGTTAATGCCAAAGCCATTTTTGTAGACAGCATTCGAGGGAGAAGACATCTTAATTAAACTCCCTTTGTAGAGGGCATCAGAAAAGCTACTGACAGAGTATGCATGCTAACTGCAATCATGCATCCAGCTGTCACCACTGACAATGAAAAAAAGCAATAAATGCAGGCTGCAAGTGGCTGCTGTCATGCAGGCTGCTGTGGAAAAGTTTGAGAAGCTCTTGCTTTGTCCATTCAGCACAGCATCTTTCAATTTTTAGCAACCACCTCTAATAACTAGAAGTCAGGACAATTCTTTCCAGGGTGGAGCATTACAGGCTTGTCACACTGAAGTGTTCAAAATCAGAAGTTAAGGTGCAAAATAAGATCAGTAAAAATCAGTAGGAGATGTTGAACTGTCCTTTGATTTTGATCCATGATGAAGTTTGCTGGTTTGGGTTCTCCCCCCCCCCCCCCCCCCCCCCCCGAAGTCAAGGTGTTTAAAATTAAAGAGAAATTGTATTTTTCACATAATCACCTCAGTGTGGTGGCTAGGACTGTAAAAGAACTAGTAGCAAAATATCTGTAATAAAATCATGAGAGCTGGGAACTCTTTGGTTGTCTACTCACACCCTGTTCATTTGTGTTCTTTTGCCATTCCCTTTTTCTTTCATGTGAGAAGAAAAAGGCATGCGGTGTAAAGTAAGGGGTAAGAGTAATTGCTGGTCTGTCTACCACTGCAGTGGGAGTTAAAAAGTATAATGTATCCAGCGTCCATGTGGACAGATAGCATCTGTCTTCTGCTGGTATTTCTGGGCCATGCTGGTCACTCAAAATGTGGTCAAGAAGAATTCGAGAAACTGATCTGTAAAGCACCTGAAGCTGAGACAGTAATATTGTTAAGTGACAATGGGTAGATAAAATGCTATAGAAATACAGGGAATAGTGAATTTCTCTTCTCTGCTTGCTGACCAGGTGCCTCAAAAAGGACCTGTCATTTATTTTTCTGCAAGGAGAAGAGATAAATTCCTTGCCTGACAGGATTGTCTGCTTCATCTTGGAGATAGTTGCCTTGAGGCTGTATAGAGTAGTCTTTTGACTACAGCTTATTATGGCTAGCATTGAAATTAATGAGTTATTTCATACACCTCCATCACTAAACCTGGGTTGCTTTTTGGCTAAGATCAAAGAAATACCATGTTCATTTCCTAGCTCCCCCCAGGTTTTGAGCACTGTACTGTTGAATTTAGTTATTACTTAGTTTAATTTGTGGATGCAAAGTGTTGGTATATATATTAATATGGTGATAAAGAACTAGTAAAAAATGCATGATCAAATTACTTTTCCGGAATAAAAGTTTTAATCTTGCTAATGACAAGGTAGGAACTTAAGGTACAAAAGATGTTCTTAGGAGGGTGGGTAAAAAGGGGTTTAACAATCCACAGGAAAGAACGTAAAGAGAAAGTTTCAGTTGCTACATTTCATGGGAAGAAAAAGACTTTTCTTTATTAGTTCCCCTTTACTAGTCTACAGAGATCTCCTTTGCACAATGAAAATATTAATTAGTATCACATTATTAATAGTAAATTACAGTTTTCAATGAAACATTCAATTGAAAGAGCCATGTTTTGGGACAGTTTTGTTCACTTCTCTGACAAATGAAACCATTAAAACTATATCAAGTGAGATATGACACATGACAAGGATCCTCTGGTCTCATGCTATAATAGTTATTATTTTGCTGTGTTTGGACTTGAGAGAGCAAATAAATGGGGGATTCATACCCTGCCTCATCTCACATAGCCTGAAATGCTAGCTGAAGTGCATAGCTATCCACCAAATTATTTTTGTTCAGTTATAATTTTGGGTAGCTGGTAAAGCAGGGTTAACTTTAAATAATGCTTTTTGAAAAACATAGACAAATGATTGTGCAATTTATTGTTAGAAAGTAGATTTTATTTTTGAATTTAGAAAAAATAATAGAATCAGTATAAAGAACAACTCTGAAAGTCACTTCTAAGTTTCACGTTTCCCATGAAGCCATAGATGTAAACAGCTGGTGATAGTGAGTTGACTGTACTTTGCCTTCCTATGATACTTCTTTAAGCTAGATATTTATTCATCATTCTTTAGGTACCGAAACTGTTTTTCAAGATACTGATATTTTCCTGTAAATACTTTTAAAAGCTCTAGTTTTAATAGTATTTTTCTAGTATTTTTCTTTTGTCTTTTAAGACACCATTTTAATATGTGTAAAGTATGTTTAAAATCAATTTGGAAGTGAATATTGAAAGCATATGTTGATAGAAACAGTGCCTGTGTAAAAGGAACTCATATTTCATTTTTTAAATTATGAAAGTAAGACAGTACATTTAAAGAAAATACAGTTTTTTCTATTGATAATTTTTAAAAACATTTGTTTCTGAGTATACTTATATAAAGACAGAGAAACTTTTGCCAATGTAAAAAATTACAGGAAGAAAAATTTGCAGTTAAAAGAAAAAAAAGATTGTAATGTGCTTACGTGTTGATCATCAAATGTTTCTATTATTTCCATATCTCCAAAGTATTACAGTGTTAATATTTATAGTAACAGGTTTTATTATATTTACAGTTTAATCTTATATTCTTAATTTATATGGGTTTATTGTTTAATATGACTTTGTAATTTGGATATTCAATAAAAACTTGACATTTCCATAATTGTTTCATGAAACTGAGCCTCTATAGAAAACTTCAGAGCATTTCACTCAGAGGCAGTTTTGTTTATCCGTGTTTATTTTCACCTCCCCTTAGGATACTGTAAGTAACTCAGTGTAATTGATTGTGAGAGCAATTATACATAATCCAAGGAGGATTTTACATTCTGGCCACAGGGTTGCATGGAAATAATTCCTGTCTTCTTTAGATTCACCTGTTCATTTTATTACATATCTGTCTCAAAGTCTTTCTGATTTTAGTTCATTATTGCAGGAGTAAGCATGATAAAACGTAAATGCTTTTAATGCCAATGTCCTCACAATTTTATGTACTGGCTGCCTGGAGTTGAGCCTAATAGTTTATGTTTAACAATATTAATTCCAGTGACACATGGAGGTGGTGCTGTTGATTTTTTTTTTAAAATGCGATGTCCTCTTCCTCACCACTGAACCAGTTCTGCAGCAGCTTAATTTGTGATTTGGGAAAGCACCATCACTGAGATGAATCATAAAGTTGTGGCTTAGCAGCCCCTGCCCAATTCTTGGCAATTTTCTTAAATGCAGAGTATTGAACAGGATAGCTTAACTGTTCAGCTACCTGAATTTCCCATATACTTTTAGCTTACTAAGAGTTTTTTTCCTCATTTGAAGGAGAGTTGTGGCTTGCCCCGACTGTTGGTGTTATTCCCTGGGGATTGGGAGAGGGAAGGTGAATGGTATCGACCTTTAGATTGGTAAAATATTTTCGTAACTCTTCAGATGGGACTGTTACAAATTATTCTACTGGATAAGTCCAGCACTTTTGGTAGAGAGTGAAAGGAAACAGAACTTTTCCTCCAAGTATCCTTAAAACTTACATGAAGTATAGTAAGTTACTAACATGTATGAAACAAGTAGGGTTTTTTAAATGTTTTGTTAGTGACTGTAAGGCTCTTTAGTTGTTGCTGAAATCTAAAATTTTTTTGCAGGGCTTAGCTTAATCTTGTTTAAGTCTTTTGACTACAGGTGTTTGGGGTATTCTTTTGTTCTGTGTTTTACCTGTGTTAATTATAATGAAGGATGTTGGAGGCAGAGAACAGGACATGCAACTGGCCTAATAATACTCTGTGGCAAGATTTTTCTCCATCAGGACCCATCCTGTTTTAGTACTTACTTTTAAGACAGCAATGCTGCTTCACCAAACTTCCTCCTACAGTGAGAGAAGTAGGGATAACTCTTGGAAAAAGTTTTGAGGCTAGTGACAAAATATGTTTGTCTTTCAGATCCCCAGCTCAAGGGTATAGTGACCAGGTTATATTGCAGGCAAGGCTACTACTTGCAAATGCACCCCGATGGAAGTCTCGATGGAACCAAGGATGACAGCAGTAATTCTAGTAAGTGACTGCCCCAGGGGAATGTCTTAATCGCACACGCAGACTGCATCACTCAAGTGTGTACGTGCAGACACAGTGTTAATGCCTTTGGAGGGTTTCTGAATGTGTTTTGTCAAAAGGAGGAGGGTTCTGTCCATTTGAAGCCTCATGACCGCCAGTATGGCTCATGTGGGACGTTGGCCTAAATGTATTCCCTCTGAAGGGGAAGGCGTAAATGCTGATGGACCTCAAGGGTGAGATATTTAGGCCAATGGTTGTCTTCTGGTAATTTTATTAAAATGTTAAAATTACATTTAAAATATTTTATAAGTAATATAATATATATATGACATAAATGTCTTATCTTGAAATAAATAACAACAACAACAAAAAGATGGAAACAAAAATTCCTTGAAAATTCTGATCATATGGGCCCTGATTCAACAAAGCGAACAAGTGTATGTCTAACTGTCAAAGTCCTGCTTAAAACACATGCTGAAGTACCTTGCTGAATGGGAGCTAAAGATCCCACAGTCCCAATACCAGCAAGAGTTCCAATGACTTTAAGAGAACTTCTGCCAATGTAGGGACTGTGAAAGTGGCAGTTTTCAAAAATATTGCAAACAAAAGTGGTCTTGAAAATCCATGGGTTGCTGGTTTGATACTGTTTTCCTATGATACTGCCACATATTTTTATTCAGTGAGCATATGTATGTTTGATAACTTCAGCTGCAAATGATAATTAAGCAAACCTATTCTTACTCTAGAAACGGTTGGGTTTTAATTTTCTGTTTAGCAGAGAACATTTGTATTTTGTTTATTTTAATGATAATGGCATATTTAAGTAACATTTCTGTGTGATCTTGAGGTCCATTTTAAGCAATTTTAATATAAAAGTTGTATCTTTCTATTATGCATATGTAAATAAGCCTTTAGTTTCCTCAAAAATTTTGGAATTAGGCTATAGAAATTAAGGGATTTGAGATTTCTGCTTTGCTTTCATTAGGTCCTTTTTTTATCTGTTAATGCACGGCTGTCATTTTTAACACATTTCATCAACAGATAGCATGATCATCTGTTATTGTTTGGGGTTTTTTTAGAATTGATAAAAATAATTTATTAACATATTTTGATGTGTATTTCTCTGCTTGTTTTCCAAGTGTTGTTTTATATCACACATACCCCCTCTTGTTTCTTTTCTTCCCTTCTTCCCTCAGTGTGTCCATCTCTCATGACTGCTTCTGTACTGGACTAGATAGTAAGACCTTGTACAGACAAGATAATTATTGCTTTTTATAGAAGCTTTGTCTATATGAGGTCCAAGAAATCTGGCTTGGAGTGTGAGTGTTTCTCTCTCTCTCCTTCTCCTTCTCTCTCTGCCCATCTCTCTTATTTTCAGCTTCAGTGAAGAGGTGTGTATGACTGCAACAATTTTGGAATATTTCAATGTTATTTCTGGGGCTTTAAAATCTTAGAACTCTTTGGGCTTTGAATCTTTGCAAAACTACACCAGAGTGCCTTACTTTCCTCTTTTTGCTGTTGTCAGCTTTAAAAATCTTCCTTTATATTGCTTACTATGTCATTTTCCCTTTCTCTCCCCTCTTCCCTGCCTTTCTGGATTTCCATCTGTATGCCATATCTCTTATTCTTGTTATTCCAGAATATAGAATGAATACTCCATATTATAAATATTCTGAAATATAGAAATTGTCTGAACCTAACCAAATACCGTATAGCAGTATTGTGTATTTTGGATAAATGCTGTTAGATAACACAGTGCTTTATTTCAACATGATTTTTAGGCTAATACAAGTTTTTTTCCATAATGGGATGTTTTTCTCTCTTTAGCTGGTGCGATTCACTATTTTTTTTCTTCATTAGTCCAATTTTACAATATTGTTTAGTAAAGACAGTTTAGACCATAAGAACGTAAAATTAATGTTTGCCAGGAAAGCATACAATTTCCACCTTGAATTTTGCAGGTATATATGTATCAACACTATATTAAGAGCTGAAAAGACTGATCCATCGGGTATACTCATGAATATATGAATATGTGCCTGTTTCTTTCATGCTGTCGGTCTTCCTCCTTAGTTCTTATCCCTTCCCACTCTGTTTCCTTCCATTTCCTGTTGAACTTTTTGTTTCCTATTGCTTTTCTTTATTGCAGCATATTTTGTTTTTCCTTTTCTCTTTTATTTTAAAACAGTATTTTTTTTTCCTTGATAGAATTCCTAGTATTTTGATATTTTGTTTTGTGAGCTCCTTATCATTATAATCTCCACCTGAAGCATTCCAGTAAATACATTTTGGCAGTTGCCAGAGGGGGAAAATCCCGATTCTGACCATGGAGCTTTCAGGCTGCCTGTTTAATGTGCCCAGTGGGCGAAAGGATGGACATATATTAGCTGTCAATAGGATAGGTAGAACGCTTACCTTGATAGTGAGGATGACTTCCATTCGAAGTGTGTTTCATGAAAATGGAGGAAATACAGACTGCCAAAGGGTGTGCATCTCTGCCAGCCTTCCACCATCTTCTGCACTATTCACTGTCCCTGAAGCCTGTGAAAGGGTCCTCTTCATGCACTGACCATCTGAGTAGCTGAGTGTTGGAGAAACCTGAGTGAGTGAGTAGCGAATGACAGAGAAGTGATTTCTCTCTTGTCTTCAGCATAAAACTGTTTGAAGCTTAGTCATGCCACTACTTCATGTGCCATAGACAATTTGTTGTGTCAAGCAGTTAGAGTGCTTTAAGTTTAAATTCCCTTAAGTGCATATATCATTTTGTACTCATTTTACATGTATGTCAGTAAAGTTACACGCTACTGGAGTCATAGTGTTATAGAGAGGTAGCACAAAGTCAGATTAAGATGTAGTCTGTTCAAATTGAGTGATTCTGTTCACATCCATTTTATTGTTTGTCTTTAAAGCTTCTTGGTAGTCTCTTTACTGTGACTTTTTGCTTCTATCTGAAGTCAAAATTAGTTTTACCAGTGGTTTCAGTCAGCTGATACAGTGCAAGCCGTTGCTCTGTCTTGCCTTAATTCTGAGTAAAGGGTAGAGTCTGCAGGGATAGATGGCAATATTTGTAATGTATTGCTGTGCACAAACCCTTGATTGAAAAAAGAAAAAAGAAGTGACTGCTTGTAATTGCATCCCTGAACGTACTTTCGTCTGCTCATGTTGGTGGCCAAACTATTAGAACCCAATCTAAATAGACTGATGGGTTTCATGTCATTGTTTTAAAGTTGGTTTTTTTTTGGTATCTTTTCCAAGTTAGTGATGTTTTGTGACAGAGTATGAATTAATACACCTATTGGTTAATGGTGCTGAGGTTCCTTAAATCATATCACCAGACCAAAGCTGTTAGCTTAAATCATCTTGTGTGCAGTATCTACTTTTTTGCCAAACTCAGTGATCTGTGGAAAGAGGCTTTATTACATTGCTTTTCTTGGCTTAGCTGGTTTTCTTTTTCCTTTCTCTAATGCCTTACAGTTTCTGCTTTGGTTTTGTGGCTTGTTGCTAGTGATAGCAGAAGTGACTGTGGTTAAAGCTGTAGGATTAGTTACTGAGGTCCTACTCAGTGTAGTTGTCCCTCTCTAGCTCTAATTTTCCTGTATTTTACAGCAGTTCTTAGCGTTTCTTGGTGTGAACGGAACTTGCTTCAGTGTTGTCCATTGGCCTTATCATTATTAATTTGGAAAAACAAGCTCCTTCACAGAAACTGTAAAGAAATAGAAGAGACTTCCATGTTGTACTTGTGGTAACAAGTGTTACATTCCCCTCTGGTCTTCCTCGCCACCCAAAATGGTTCATTTTCAGGCTTTGGTCTATCTTCAAAGCTTTGTCTCATGAATGAAGGCTGGGTTTAGTAGGAAGACTAATTAATTGGAGAAACAGGCAATTCTGATTCTTTAATTTCGGAGATTGAAACCCTGAATCTCTCAGTGCTATGGCTTATTTTGATTCACCTGAAGAGTGTATCTTGGCCAGCAACCACTGCAAAAATTCAACATAAATTATGATACTTTCCGTAATGGGTGCTAAAACTGATTTTAACACTCAAATGTTGCTATTTGTGCCCCTTAGGAAATTACAGTCATGTTTAAAACAGATTAAAAGAGCATTACTCATTTGTAGCCTTATTTCATAAACAGATGAATGCTAAAGATAACATTACGCAAGCAGCTTTGATTTGGCTGTGCTGTACACATCTTTTGCTTATTTATGCAGCAACATGCTGTACTTCCTTTGTGGCGCTTGGTACCTGGTAGAGTTGCTGTTCAGGAAATCATGCATTCATTTAATATTTCTTTATTTTCATCTTTAAATGCATGATCCTAATGCTGTATTCATGTCTTCCAAACTGAATGTGGAAGTATTAACTTTTTAATGTCTTTCCAAAGTACCTACCACTATCATATTTTGGTTTGAAGATATTAATAAAATAATCTTCACAGCACCCTTGTAAGGTAAAGGAGATAATTAGACAGAAATAATGCACATGAAGATTAAAAAACAACACCTGCAATGATGTTGAATTTGGATTACTGAATGTTAAATTTGGATTACTGAACTGAAATATTTGCAGTCTGATTTTCATACTGTTTTTTACTGCGGTTTGTCTTCAAAGAATTACACAGGCATTTAGTCATCTATTTACATCACCTTTGGGAGTTAGGTAAGCCTGTTTCTCCCATCAGTATCATCTTAGTCAGTATGACAGGATCAATGCAGGCCATGTTCAGCCATACTAAAAAGTACGTTTAAATTAAGTCTTGTGTAACGTCAGGCAGGTAGAATGGGTTTTCTCTGTAAGAAATGGATGAATATAGTATCAACTTCCCTGCACTCATTGCCAATCTAAAAGATGTTCTGATGGAGTTGTCATTTTTGCCTGTAGGCCTGCAGATGGAAATCAAAGAAATAGTTGCCTTGATCTGATTGCAGATTTGGTGCTGTGGGAAGCTTTGTTAACTGACACAAGGGCCGTGCACATGTAGAACAGGTAGCAAATTTATAAGCCTCAACCAACTGGTCTATACCAAGCTTCTTGAGGAAAAAAGGTGATCTGTAATGGCAATTTTCTTGTAGCTACAAGCCAGTTGTATCTAAATAGACTTTCACAAGGATACGGAAATAAGACATTCAGATTTTAAGTTAATAGACATTAAAAAAAGCAAAAAGATATGTGGTGGTATTGTGTTTTGCTTAAGGAAGGAGTTATCAAAATGTGGACTTTAACTTTGGCTAAAACTTTCAGAGGATTAGAATCTAGCTCCAATTTATTCCCGCAAATCCCCTCCACCTAAAAAAATTACCTTTTTCATGCCAGTTGTTCCTGTTAACTGCCCCCCTACCCCTCGCCCCGCCACTGTCTGACCTTGTGTGTGGTGAAGTAGGCTTGCAGGCTTAGGAAAAGGGAGAGAAACCATTTGCGTTACAGTTGTGGGTTAGATGGAATATAAAGCAGAGCTAAGAATGTGGGCACAGTCTCGGCACTGACAAGGTGAAAGGGTTTTACTCATACCATTTTTGACAATTGCCTCACTTGTTTTCCCTGATGTTCCCATGTGTTACAGTTGGATTTGCCAGGCTTTATACTTAAGCATGCAGCGTGGGAGCACAGAGCACCGGGCAGAATTATATTTCCTGGGCTATTCCCGGGTACTCCCCCTCTCAACTCATCTGTGGACTCACTGGGCTGGTTTTAGGTACATGAAAATATTCAGGGACATCACTCCCCACTTAGTTTTGGGTTTGGATCATTGTCTTAAAGATAGAGGGAAGCTGGGGACACAGTTCTGTTTCAGACACATTATCTTTGGCTATGCAGACCTGAAATGCCAGCAAACTCTGGAAGGCTTTCTGGTTTTCTTAAGGCAGGTTCTTATTGGAATGTGGTAACACAGGTGACTCTTAGGAAGGCTTGAAATGTATAATTGGGCGTAAAAGTCCTGCTCAGTAAAGAGTACTGCACAGCCATGTTCTGGAGGAAATTTAATTTCCTTTGGCCAGCTTCAGAGCATGTAAAAACCACATGCTGTGCCTTACTGGTGCATGTTTTGCTCACCTCAATATGAAGCACATTGCTGAGCGTTTATCAATCAATAACTGAACGTAGACTGGCCTCCCTAGTTTCACCCAATATTGAAAGCTGAAATATTGAAATATTTTAAATATTCAATATATATTGAAACTGAAATATTTTGTGGAAGTTACTAAATATTCTGTATGTACAGAATTACAGCATTTCAGATCATGCTCTAAAATTCTATGGTCTTAAAATAATTATAGGATCTCTGACAATCTCTGATTAAAACTTTGCAGTAAAAGATACATTATATGCCCTCCTTCGTGCTTTCTAAATTCACCAACAACTATATGCCGCTCTAGGAGTTTTATAGGTTACATAAAACACTGCCATGTTACAGGGCTCTAATTCTCCTTCAGAGATGGTTTGGTTTTTTCTAGCTTTGCTAGAAAAAAATTTCTTGATAATACAGCAAATTATATCTACGTTCCAGAAGTTTTGACTGAACCACTATGATTTAGAGTTATTTTTCATTAGCAGTTTTCTATGGATGACTTGTCTTTTGTGTTCGCCTCTTCTCTTTATACAAATATTGTCTGTTTTTCCTTCCTGGTGCCCCCTCAATTGTTGCTGCCCTGCCTCTAGCATGGTGTTCAAATCCAGGTTTCCTTCTGGAATTTCTTTCCTTCTAGAAAAAAACCAACTCAACTGCCATCTGAAACCTTAGTTTTGTTGTGACAGACTCCCCCTCCACCACCCACAATAGCAGTTTCTCTGGTTTTGACAGTTTCATTTGAGGGTAATGGCTGATGTTAGTTTGTGGGGGTTTTTTTCTTAATTCCAAATGATATTGAACATTTGAAAGCCCTCAAGTCATGCAGTGTTTAGCCTATTTACTCTTAGGATATCTTGTCCATGGGTGCCATATTTCATTGGTTTACATTTTTTTGGGTGTAGATTAGAGAGGGAACCTTGTCTGTACTCAGTATGTTGCTAGTGAGCAGCTCAGCAAGATCCTAGTATGGTAGAGACTTTTGGAAACCACAGAAATGAAAATGCTATATATTTGTACTCATTCTTGTCTGATGTTATCTCTTTTGGTCTTCTTTGTAAACCCATAAATTTGTTTTCTGTTCTACCAGAGCTGTTTTGAATATATTTTTCTTTCTACAGCTGTAGGAAGTGCTCTGCTTTATACTGGCTTTGTACATTCCTAAAAGGATCTTACGTTATGTATTCTTTTTCTGCATGGCAATGTTGAAGGAAAAGCTTTTTTTCCCCCATCCAGTTCTATCTCTAAATTCTAATAGTCAACCTATGGTTTTTTGTCAGTTGTAAAGATTTTATCATCTTCATCATAAACTTTCTGTGGCTTTTGTGTCCTTTCACAAACCAGGAGTTTTCACAACCTGAGAAAATGTACTTATCCACTGCAATTACATGACCCCTTTTCTTTTGATTTGGGCTTTACCTCTGGCGTTCTGGTTACAGATAGCCTCACAGGTGACACTTGCAGGTCACACCTATGGATGTCCTTCCTAAATTTTGAGGAACTCACTATAGGTGTTACTGTGTTCCTGAGACCTGGGTTGGTGGAACCATGGTCCTCACAATCTGTGTTGAACACACAGGTTGTGCTTTTGGTTTTCATCTAAGGACTTGTGAATCCTTGACTCATCCACAGTGGAAAAACACTTAGCATGAACTCTGGCTCATCCAGATCTTTTCTTCCAAGACTGTTTGATGTGTGCTTTGTGTTTGATTTCCTAGTATGAGTCAGTAAACTTTAGTAAAGGTGTGTGCTGTCATATTTTTAGAAGAATTGGTCAGTGTCTGCTACTTAAATAATTTTTTTGCTGTTATTCTGTGGTGAGACTGGTAAACTCCGGCTCTTCGCACTGGTCTTTTTCAGACACTAATCAAAGCTGTGGTTGGTTTTGTTATTACAGAGGTGTATACCATTGCTAGAGTATCTGCTATTAGCTGTTTTAAAAATTATTTTTCTTCCCCAGAATTTCAGTATTTGAACATGTTCTATATTCACTCAATAGCATTTATACACATTTAGAGTCAAGCACATATTTTGGTGCTTTTCTGAACAATGATAAGCCTCTGCCATTCCCTGAGGTCTGTGCACTACTGCTTGTATCAAATATAGAAGAAGAATCATAGAATCATAGAAGATCTCAAGTTGGAAGGGACCCATAAGGATTCATCAATTCCAACTCCCTGCTTCTTGCAGGACTCATCATTCCAAAGCCAAAAAAAAATAATAAAAAATCACTGATCCCTTGACAGCAATCTTTAATGAAAGCACATCTTAATTCAAAATCATAAAAAAGTCTAAGAAAAGAAAAAGCTACTTGCTAGAACTTCTGTAGGATAGCTCATCTGTATTACCCTTACGATCATTTTACATTGATGAAGGAACTGTTGGGCTCTTTGACTCTTTTCAGATTCCCTGAGATACTTATGTCTGCAGCGCTGCATAAATGATTACACTCCAGTCTGCTGTGCATTATGTTTGCTAGGTAGCACTTGTGCCAAATACCAATCTATTGTGATATTTATTGCTAGATAGATACTTAGGCTTTAATTTTAAGGATTAACTTTACTAGAAGCAAGATTTTCTGTATTAGTTTAATTTTAAAATTAAAAAAAATTATATGGGGAGTAGTTTTCTGTCTTTTTACTAATGATGTATATTAGAATATTGTAATAACCATAGTATATCCACATCTGGTCATGTTTTTTCTTCACAGCTTTATTCAACCTTATACCAGTGGGACTTCGAGTTGTTGCTATCCAGGGTGTAAAGACTGGGTTGTATATAGCTCTAAATGGAGAAGGTTTCCTCTACACATCAGTAAGTACTTTCTGAACTCTGTTTAAGAGGCAAAGCTCAAGTTGAAATCTACAGAGAAATGAGATGCATATTCACTTTTAAGAAGTTCTGTGGTGTGTATATATGTATATACGTATAGTACAGACACCTGTGTACCCATGTACGTATGCAGCATATCTATAAACGGATTACAGTCAAAATTACTGTGTAGTGTGTATGAAAGTCTGCGAGTTAGCAGTCCTAACAAAACATTCTGTAGAGCTCTTTTTCTGGTAGGCTATACTGGTAGTGTGCAATACACCACAAAGACTATTATTTTCAGTTAAATTCTCCAGAATTTTTAAATGAAGACCCACAATTACTTTCTTAGTGACTTATTGAACAGAATCAAAAAGCTGCTCTAACAGTTACTTTACTTTTATTGATAAGACTTACAAGTGTAACGTCTGTCTAAAAGGTCTAACAGCCTCACAGTTTATCACCATAATCTTGTAATTGTATACTTAGCATTATTGATTTTCTTTGTTTTGCTGATATCTGAAATAAAAGTTCTGTGAGGGACTGTATCTTTGTAGAATGATCAAAGTTTAAAGAAAAATCTTTTGAGTCACAAAGAAGACTGCCGGATAAAGTGATTGGAAAGTCCTCAAACTGTTTAAGGTATTCCGAACAATTTAATGCTAATCGCTCAGTGTGTTGTAGTGAATACAAAAATCCTCAGTTTTTTCTAAATTTAGTGTCTTCACCTCATTTGAAAGGCAAATGGGCTTTAATATGAACAGGCAGTTCTGTCAGGTATTAACAAGGTGGCTTAAAGGATTTTTTCATTACTATTTTTTTATTGCCATCTATGTTGAATTTATTTACATAGTGCTTTTTCCATTTTTTACGTCATATAGTTCTTAATTCCCCACTGAGTTACAACACAGTGCTTTGTTTTCAAAGTCCATTGAAAGGAAATTGGACAGATTAAGTTTCTGATGCCCTAAGGGGAAGTATTCTGTTTGTTTCAAATATACAATTGTCTGGGAAAAGCTAATTAGGAAGAAAAAATTGAACTAATCTTGAATGTCAATGTCAAGACAAAGAGAAAAATCGTCCTCATAAAATGTCTGCTGGAAACTCCAGCAGTATGATCTAAAACCTTTAATTTCTTCTGTTCAAAAAAAAAATATATCACAGGAAAACATGCAATATTTGGTGTCCAAAGGAAGAAAACTAGAAGAAAAACCCTAGAGCTATTAGAGAAAATGCATTGCTGATTTCTCAGTTCCTTCAATTCATGTGGGGAGTTCATTTCAGTATAATGGCATGAACAGTATTTTTTTAATCTGTTGGTACAGTTAAGAGTACATTCTTGACAAGCACTGTTTCTGAAATGAGTTCTCAGTCCTTCAGAAAGAAACATAATTTTCAGAAAATGAACAGTTTCCTGACGGGTAATTCTGTGCAGGGAGGGACCCTACATGAACAAATTCTGGCAGCTACTGTGTTTATGTATTGTTCTGGAGATGGTCCAAGTTAAATGAATGGTGTCATCTGAGGAAGGGAAAGGAGTGCAAAGTGCAAGGCAAGATAAGAAGACATGACTGGATCCAAACTTTTAATAGATGTGAACCTGACCCCTAGAACATCCTCAGGTCTAACAAGATTATTTCTGTCATGTCCGTGGGATTCTGAATTGCTTTGTTCCTATGTCTTTATTTTGAGCAACACAGATTACTTAGGTTGTGATCAATCTCATGGATATAAATAAAAGATTATGTATAAGGCAAATGTAAACCACATGTTTAATGTTTTGCAGGATTGCATATTCTTCATTGTCACTAATGGCAAGATTTTTGGACTTGGTGACTTCATATATTGCTGTAGTTATTGGCAACTTGTTGAGTACTTCTGAAATTTGTTCTGTGAATGTTGTTATATTTTGAGTTTATTCCACTTAAAAATTTATTGAGTGGTCTCAATCTGTCACTTTACCTTGTGTGAGGTAAGGAAATGAGTGTTTTCAGAATGTACTGCTTACTCTTTCTCATGCAGAGAATTAAGAGTGGCCCATTAAGTGACAAAGAGATGTGACATTAGAAAACTCAGTGGAAGCCTTTAGTTTTAGTATGTCTACAAAGTTATTTTCAACTTACACTTTTGTCAAGTTGAAAAGTAGTAATATTTGGTAATTATGCAAATTTAAAGGTAGTGATTTCAAAGTATCAGTGCTGTAATAAAGGTTTGATTGTTTCATATTAATCTATTGAAAACGTTGACAATCCATTTTTGTTTTAGCAATTGCCTGCTTTCGGCTTAGAAATTAATGCATTTGAAAATAAGAAGACAAAACATCAGAGAGAAGTCTGTCTTCTCCCTGAGGATCAAGATGAAGAAATACTGTGTGCAGAATATTTTAAATACTGTCATTTGTAGAAAAATCTTTTTAACCAATCACTTTCTATTACTGTCTTGGTGGGCTTTTTTGACTTTTTGTCATGGTTGTGTGTCTGTTGCACCTAAATGCAGAAGTTGTATATTACATGTCATATATGGTTTTCTCTTGCCAATTCAGGGGACGATGGGAGAGAAAAGTTTTCTAAGTTTCATATGCCAGCTATTATCATTGAGAAAAAAAAAAAAAAGTGGCACATAATGGGAATGTGAGTTAAAATTTACATATATTTAGATATATTACTAGTTTCTTACATTTTAAAAAAATGGAAGTATGCACTATAGACTAAGTAGCATTTATAGTCTGAGTTGAGACTGAAGTCCTGTATAGTCCTTCTCTGCAGAATACTTCACTGTCCCTTTTTCCATTCACAGTATATGAAACCCATAGCTTGTGAGAATATCCTACATGTTGATGCCTCTTTTCAGAGGTTGAAGGCCCCAACTCAATTATTTGTGTCATAGGGTTCACATTATGTTGACTAATTAAGCAGCAGCGCTGACAGGAAAGGTATTATGTGTGATCCTGCTTTCTCTGATATGAAGTAACAACTAAGAAGAAAATGAAGGTACAGTGACAGACCAGTTTTACATACAGATTATCAAATACAAAAAATCAGATTTGCATTATTTCCCTGCTTTGTTTGGTTTATTTTAATATTTTTAATGGTTGTTTGTGTCAGTTTGGGAGTTTCTTGGGGTTTTTTTTTTGTATTTTCTTCTGCTACATTTAAGTTTTTTTCAAGTAATTCACAGAATTAGACCTAGAAAAAAAGTGCAGAAGTTTCACAGAGGAGTGTTACAGCATTATTTCTTTCTTAGAACAGAAATAGAAGGACAGCAAATTGTGTAGGAAAGTCAGTCTCGAGAGCTTTTCATATCTGTTTTGCCTGCTGCAGCAGATGAAATTTCTATTCTGTCCTTTGGGGATGGATCGAGTCAGGGTCCCTAACATATGCTATCAAAGCCTTGCAAATAAAAGAGAAGCAAAATCTTTGGAGTTTGATATGGCTTTGCAGAATTCCTGAAAGAAAATACTTTTCCAAAATTTTAACCCTATTTTTCAATGCATTTAAATTAATTATTGTAATGCCATGATTTATTATTTTCTATCATATAAAATATGAGAACAAAAGCCTTTTCATGTTCATTTTTTTCCTTGCTATTTTAAGGGTTAGCCCACTTAAATACTATCCATTAATCTCACCTTTTTTTAAGTTTTGGTTTATTGCATCCAGCTTTATTTCTCTGTGTGTATGTGTGTGTATACTTACACTTATATATGTATATCCATATATATATCCAGTTGTAATCAGGATATATTTATTTAGTGGCAGCCACCCAACTCTAGATGTATACTAGTAAGTAACAAGAATTATAAAAATGAGTTGAAATGAATTTTAGATGGATTAATGAACTGTGAGTAATTCAGTATTTATGACTGACTTCATCACTGTGAAAGCTAGTTGGAGAAGCTGGATTTTTCCACAAAAAAAATCTGACTTACTAGCAAGATTTTTGACATAATAGTTATGGACTTTATATGTCCATATCCCAAAATATGCCATACTTCGATCTCACCTTTGGAAAGGTTGGGCAAGATAAGGTTTTGTTTCCAGGGTTGATCTTATCAAAATCAAAAGGAGTGGAACTGCATCCATGCACTGGAAAAATGAGCACAGCTGCAGGGATTCTCTATGGGGAACAGGTATTGCCTGCAGCAGGAAAATGGCAATGGCAGTACAGTACATGATGGCAGAAGCTTTTGTTGATTTTGATGCTAATTTTGGTGAACTTACTTTGAAAAAGGTTCACTACTTAACTTTCAGGGGAGCTGCAGCTTCTTGTTCTGTTTCTAGGATTTTTTCTATCATAACAGGATGGACTCAGAGGTAAAACAATATGTTAGCCCATTCTATGATTCCTGTCTTTCTAAGGTGAGGATAGGAAAGTCTTCTTGGACTATATCAATTAATTTCTTTAAAGAATTAACTGATGTATCTGGGAGGGTTTGGAAGGACACCTGGGGTGGTTTTTTTCATCCTAGAAGCAGTTTAGCAGGGTGTTGCCAACATTTGGTGGCTACTAGAGTAAGAGAAAAGGGAAAAACTAAAATGTATAAAGGAAAAATTTCCTAAGTCTAAACCACCTTTATTTGCTTGTGCTCTCTTCTTTGTGTTTCCTTTTTATCCTTTTCTTCTGCCAGTTTTCACTGAGACCTGAGGCACGGACGAAACCAGAAAGGGAAGAGTACACCTGTGATATTGTCAGCAGCAGATTCTAAAGGCATAGCAATCCACTGCCTGGTTTCTTAGTAAGGCTGATGAACTGCAGAGATGCTTTAAAAGATTGATTGAGCCTGCAGGGCCAGGTCTAAACTGCTTGGTAACCTCTTCCAGTGTGATGCCTGGCTGGACTTGTGCACTGTGTCTCCAGAGCTCCTCTTCTGGGTATGGGGCAGTGGGAACCTCACTGAGAGCGTATAGAGAGTAATGGAGAGACATGGCTGCGTTTCTGGGAGGTCTCACCAACTTTTCGTAATGTATTTCAGAATTAGCAATGGCACACTACTTGCTTTACAGAACCATTATCCTGTAAAATGGGGGGGTGTGTGTTTGATCTGCCATGATACATGGTTATGAGGGTGTTGGAAGGGTGTTGGCTGGGTAGTGTTTCTCCAGCAGTAAGATATCGGTCCATGTCACAGCCTTCACAAATGAGAGAAAACATCAATATCTGTTGCTGGGAAGTGTATTTGTTATATCACTCTGGCAACTCTCACCTAGAAAGAAAAGCCTTTGAAGATTTCTCCTGATATTTCAGCAGCTTCCCACTGCTCGTATTTCCACCACTTCTTTAAGCCCACATAACTGACCTGTCTGAGAACAAAATTCAGCCTCAAGGAAAAAGATAGGAGCATAGACAGTACAGCCTGCAAAAGAGTGAGAACTGAAGTAATGCGTACTTCTAGTATCTAAATCAAAGTCAAAGAAAAAAATAAGTTTCTGATAGCTTTGAAATAACAGTGCTTCACGTGTGCAGTACTTTGAAGGTTCAAAGGTGCATAAAATCTTATAATAAACAGAAGAGAAGGAAGCTTAAACTAGGGAAAACCAAAGAGGAAGTGTGATGTTTTAAAATTCATATATTTTTACAAGAATAATCAAAAAGAGGTTAATGTGACACCAAGGCAGCATTTTTCTGCTTTTTTTTGTTGATTTTGTGTTGCCACAGTATAACTGGTTGACTTACGTTTTGGCAGAGATTGTTCCCCATCTTGCAAGATACTGTAGAAACAGTTAGGAACGTACCTCTTTAGAGAGATGTGGACAGATATGAGCTTACATTATGATTTCAAAGAGGTAGGCTTTTGTTCTAGTATTCAGAAGTATACCGAATAATAGAATAGGGTAAATCTTGTTGCTCTTGAGGTATCTGTGCTTTTGTGAATGTAGCACATCAGAGTGGAGTGGCTCCTTTAATAATGTGATCAATAGGAAACATTTCTTATGTAAGTCTTATACTTTAGGGTCTCAGTCTGCTCCCATGCTCTTATCTGCCAGCAGAGACTTCCCTAAGACAGAGACAGGACCTTAGTTCACTTGTTATGACCTGGGTTGTGAACTACTCTGGCATACTTTGGAGTGAGCAAAATAGGTGAATTTAATTATTTGAAAATCACAGCTTATGTTAACAGTGGTATTTAAGAGCGTAAGCACATTGACTTCATGCAAGCTCCATCAGCTAGTTCTAAGGGCTTACTACTAAAGTATTCTTATGTATGAATACCTTCTTTGTGTAGCCTGTTAATTTTTACTCCATTTGGTATGGGTTGGAGGGTGACCTGTATTTGCTTCATATAACCAAGTTTGTTTGAGAGGGGAGTAAATAGCATGTTTGAGGGCTGTGTTCCTCTGTAACTTGGGCTGCATTGCTCAAAAGGTAAACAAGTCCAGCATGTTCCAGAAGTAGTAGAGACACACTGACAGGGAGGAGAAAATCATCTTATGCTTATTTATGTCTGTGTTTGGAGGTAGATAATTTACCTCTTAAGTTGCCTGCCAAAAATAAATACAGAAAATTGCTAATGTTTTGATTTATTCTATGGTGACACTTAAGAAACAGCTGATAACATACCCCTGCTGTATTGTACAAAATAGTGACAGATGTCCCTGCTACAGAGTATAGTAGAAAAGGGGTATAGAGTACATACTAAGTCCATGACTTTTTTCAGTGGGTTAGGTTTTCAGTACATTTTTTGATTGAATGTGCTGAAGGCAATGTTTTCACACACAAGATAAGGGAAAAAGGAGGCATGCACAGACACGTGAGAGTTTGATAGGGTAGGAGAGAAGGGAGAAGGAAAGAGGTGAATGGAATGAGGCTGACATGAGGAGACTGTGATAAGCAGGGATTTAAGAAAGTAGAGAAATAGCACAGTTGAGCAGAACAGAATTGTAGAAAGCCCTATGATTGTATCTTCATTGTAGAAATGTTTATGATGATATCACCATTGTTTGAGTCTGCTTGCATTTGTTACTACTCCTCTGAGGGTTGCACATGCCGAAATGGCTACTAGTTGAACTACGGTTCATAAACAGTACTAGTTAAAGAAATATGCTACTTTGAATATAGAAAAAGATAGTACTATAAAGATGTAGTATTTTAGTGTGGCCTCTTCATCTGTGGCAGCTGTTTCACGCTCCTGCCATTTAAATGCTGCACTGGGGGTAATCACAGAATCTTTCTCAAAACTTGCAGTGATGTTTCTTGCCACTTAAACCAAATATATGTGTTTTATTTGCTACATTAATGTTCACAGTATCCTTGACTGGACTTAGTTGGGTTTTTTAATCTATAAGAAACACTTTCATATTTGCTTACAATATTTATTTTCCTTTCCCACATCTATCTCTCATATGCACATGCAAAAAAATCTCTTGATATATGTGTTTTCTTTCCCTAAGATTACACAAACGTAGATAAATGTATCAAGGTTAAAAAGCTGCTCTTCCAAACTTCTTTTCAAAGCATGGAAGATCACAGTTAGCGGCTGCAGTTGTGTATTTTTCAACTAATGTTGTATGACAAGGAATAGTAACCCTAGGTAGGTATGCTAAAATAAGGTAATCTAATGTTTCAGGAATTAAGATGATTATCACAGCAATCAAGAGGAATGCTTTCCTCAACATATGGCATCGCTTACTACAGATGTGCTGAAGAAAGTTTTCCTCTGAACTATTGCGCAACGGTCACAGCCAAAGGCTGAGCACAGGCTTGATGGACCAGCAGCTTATCTAGTCTGTCGAATTTCTGCTTCTGGCAATTCTGCCTGTTACAGAACCCCCCCTGTATTTTTGGCCAATGTTTGTTTTGTTGCATAGATAGAACTACACTTTTCTGGACGTTTCTTTATCCTCAGTTTTGTTGTTCTTAGACCTTTGGGGTTATCTGTAATCCTAAATGTTGAATGCTGTCTCACTGCGTGTATTGTGTAATCTTCCAATACCTCTCTTGTCTTCTGTTCTTTTACTTCCCTGGTAATTGTCACTGCAGAAGCAAAAGGATCATGTTTACAATTTCTAATTTTCTATTCATTATGATGTAATCTTACTTATTCATTGCATCAAAGTATGAAAAGTAGCTACCAAAGATACAAAATCTCTCACATTTTAGACAATTATCAAAAGCATGTTTCCAAAACAAAACCCTACTACTTCTTTCTGTTATTGGTTGATGAATATTCAAAATATCTGAAGGCAATTGTAGATGGATTGTACGGTAAGTTTAAATCCTTTTCATAATAAATTTTATTCTTATGATGTAAAGACTTCTCACTGCAGCTCAAGATTTCCAGGTAAAGAACAAAAAATAAGTGTGTGGTGTAGAACAACAATTTGACACATATGGTGCTATTGCTGCTATAGCTGCATGGTTAATGCACCTTCTGTTATTCAGGGCTATTTCCAAAAGATATATGACTAGATACCAAGATAGATGAACAGAAATGAACTGTGAGCTTTTAAATATAAAGTCAATTTAAAAAAAAAAAGAAAGAAGAAAAAATTCTGCTGCGCTGAAGAATGGCTTTAGTCAAGTAAAAAAGTGCTTTCATTATGCAAGAAAAATTCAGTATTATCTTGCAGAAATGAAATAGTCAAATACATTTTTAAAGATTTTTTAATGATTTCTCTAAAACTTTTAATTAACGGGATCAGAATATTTAAGTTTTATCCTGTAATATTAACATGAAAGATGAAAATACTCTATTTACCTATGTAATTAAATAAAATTATGCAAGCATTCTATAACTTCAGGGAACTTGGTAAGGCACCCTATATAGTCTATAATCAGGTGATGTGGGCTCAAGTATGTATTAGTTTGTCGTTGTATCCTTGCAACACAGTTCTGTATAATATGTGGTCCTTAAGACTGAGCTGCAAAAGAAGGATGGTATATCTGATATGTTGTTATAGTGTGCAACCCTACACAACAGGGCTTTGTAGAAAATATATGTTTCTATAAATACCAAATGTACAAAAAAGCTGTAACAGTCTTCATCACTGTTGTAAAATGAAAGCATTATTTGCAATGCAATAGCTGTATGCGTAGCAATAGGTCTTCTGTATTAGTGTTACATATGTTAATGACTGACATAAATAGTATCCATTACATTCTTGTAAAAAAACACAGGTTTTGTATTATTGTTGATTTGTTTTGGTCTTGTTTTACCTTGCTGCTATGCACATTTGTTTTCTGGTTGCAGCATATTCATTTTTTCACTTACATAGGCAAGTGTGTAGCTAAGATTAGTGAACGATGGTCAGTGATGAATTTTTATCCTCTGTAATCTTCCCATATGCCAAGTGCCCCTGTGGAAAAACTTGGGATGTTTCAATTTCTTCCTCGTTGGTGAGGCAGCTTTAGGCATGGGCTGGATCCTGCAGGGAAACCTGACCATCTGGGCATAGAAATGCTGATTCTGCATGTCCTGAATAATGACCCCTCACCCTGGCCTCTTCTTTGTTGGCAGAGCCTATTAATCCAGGAGCTGCTCTAGGGTGTTCATGGCCCCTGTCTTATGGGTGCATGCTGGGGGGGACAGGAACTGCTTCCACCAGCTTTCCCTTGTTGAATTTTCTGTGGCCAAGGACTAGATACGGTGTGCATCTTTGAAGAGCTGTGACAGTCTGTGGGTGAATATGTCCACATACATGACTTGGATCATCTCTGAAGCCTTCTTATTCCCGTGGGACTAAACCTCTCAGAAAGGATAACTCGAGACCACTTTTTTTTCCCTTTAGCTAAATTTGTATTTAACTATTTGCTGATCACAGATCACTTACAATGTGAAAGTGTTAAGAGTAAATTTTAGATGTCTGGACAAAACTAGCTAGGAAAGCAAACATCTAGTAACTTCTGGTACACAGTTGTAATATATATCAAGTCTTCATCTCCTTCTGGTTTCTCATATCAAATTCCTCAGTTCTGCACTTTTTCAGCTGGCGACTTTCTCTAATAGTGTTCCTTGGGGTATTACTATGGATAGTCCATGATCATATATCCTCAGTTAGACAAGTATCATGGACCTTACAGCCTACTTTTGAAGTTGTTCTTTGTAGAGTGTGACTCTTTCCTGCCTTCTCATCTTTCTCTCATTGGGACACCATTCAGTCACCAGAGAGGCAGTTTTAGGTGGAGACAGGCAGTTCCAGACCTCCAGGAGGAATGTATGAGGTTTATCTGTCCTGTTACTAGACCAAGCGCGAGCTGTGGCGTGGTATCAGAACACTTAACAATAGCAGAGCTTTTTCTGCCCATAGTTTAGTGTAATCGCATGCATCTGCAATCAAATAAAATTTCCAGTTTCAAGTTTGTGAAGTACTGTCTGGACATTGGAACCCTCCAAAATTCTCAGAAGTACCAAGTGTTGGCCTAATTCTGATGCTAATTACAGTTGTTGATCGCATAGGTTGGCATACCGATCACTTTCAAAAATCTCTCTTGCAAGGGTTAAACTGGCAAGGTTTATTGTGCGATGTTTATTCAATATATTCTATTCGCTGTCAGATGAGAAGCTCTCTTGACTGATTCCTGTTGACTTGACAAGGATTCTTGTTTTCTAGCACACTACAAATACAGCCTTGGGGACATTCCGTCTCTCCCTGAGGGTGTCTCAAATAGAATCATAAATATGTAGAAAATCAGCAGTCAAACCTGAATCCTGCACTAAAAGTGTTGGAGTATGGGTGAGTAGACGACTCACCCCATTGTGTTTGAATTCAGTTGTGATTGTTCTCTACATTCTGTTCTCCTGATATATTTGTCACTAAACATTTTGTAATAAAAAGTGACATGATGCCACTACCTGGTAAAACATGAACCCCTAGACTTAATGTGCAGGATCTGCAGCAAAACCCTGTACTTTGAGTAAGCAAAACAAAAAGCTGAAGACTTAAATCCTTCTGTGCACTCGTGGATTTCTTTTTCCAATAGCACATCACATTGCAGATAGCTTTGTCTTATTAACAGGATGATACAATTTTTTAGCATTGCCAGATATTTACATTATATTACTTAATCTGTAGTGTGATTGTGGCTGCAAAGCTGAAAACAAAGTGTTTCAACATGAAAATGAAATACCAGTATTTTGTGGCTCCACAGACATACACAGCTAAGAACCTAGCGTTTTCCACAAAAGAGATGTGATTGCCTAATTCACCATGGAACTGTTTACTTATTGCAGAATTGCCTAACGGCTGGTGAATTTTAAAAAGATAGGGAAAGAGTTTTATACCACAGGCACAAAACAAAATATAGCCAACATTTCAAAAGCATAATATGTTCTCTTTTTCATGTCCCTCTTGGCCAGCATCTGAGTTCCGTGTTGTGACTGATGTCCCCTAAGCACTTCCACCCTGTCACATTGCCATTCAGTCTACGGGCCAAAATTGAGCATAGTCCAGATCATCAGGAATGAGAATAATATTATGAAAAGATCTACTCCTGAAAGTAGCTTATAAGATGTTAACAATAGGTAGAAGTATAAGATTTTTTAAATCTATTTGCTAGCTTTTGCTACTATTTCTCCCACCAGTGTTTTACACTATTGGCTGAGTATGGCTTTATTTTAAACACCCAAGGGTTTAATTTTTATAACATTTAAATTATAAAGTAGATGTGCCTGTGGTTACCCACATTCTGCAATCCTTGTTGTTATTTTTTTCTTTATCCTGTAATGTCTTTGGATGTTCCCTGCCAAGGGAAGAGCAAGGGGCGTGTTACTGTGATAATGTGAGAACAGACTGGTCAGACAAAAAGTAAAGTATAATTAATCGAGAATAATCTGGAAGCACTATCTCTATAAATTATTGATGTTCTCAGGGAGATATGAACTGAAAAATATGTTCTCTCAGAACTCACATGCAGTTGTAATTTCATACTTTCACAATAATTACTTTTCCTTTTATAATGGCATAGAATAATTTTTAGGTTTGATAGAATTTTTCCATTCATTCCAGTGGGATCTGGAGCTATTGGGCTATACTTCAGTAAGTACCAGAAGGATTTGGATAATTGTAAGCTTCATCCTCATTCAGCTTCTTGAACAAAGTATAGCAGGGAGAGTCTCTCTGTTTAATTCAACATCTGGATGCTGTTAGTAAAAAATACGTTTAATTTCAACCTGCATACCTTGTGTTCCTCACCCCCGCACCCCCTACCCCAACATTTTCTAGAGAACTCCTTTTAAGGCTTAGGGTAAGATAGCAAGAGACAGCATTTAATAATCTTTTTCAACACTTACGTTGTTTGTGAGGCAGACCAAGTTGACTATTTTCTTCTTGACATTTGAAGATCAGGAGTGTGCCCTTGTCTCTTTATTTTCAAGCATCTATTGGTACAAGCAGCAAAGGAGATGAAGGAATCAGCCTTTCAGGCGTTGGAAGTGCCAACTTCAAAAGCGTCAGCTGGGGCAATTCTATCACCCATTAGCATTCATTTGAGCAGTGAAGGTGGCTGAAGAATAGCCTCTGAAAACAGAATAAGAGATAAAATTGATATTTCCCCTTAATACTTACAGAAGTTTCACTGCATCGTTGACAGCTGATGGCATCCTGCCCTGTGCTATCCTACTTAGAACTGTGAAAGCCACTTTTCTTCAATTGACATGATTAGATTTTTGATTTTCAAAGATTACTGTATGGAGGTGACTGCTCTATAGATGGCATGTGACGAATAGTGAGATAGTGTCTAAATGACTGTGTCTAACTCACAGCTTTGGATGTGTAAATCTGGCATTGAGAAAGAAAGAGGCAGAAGAAAGGATTAGGATTATGTGATTGACAGGCAGATCATAGCAGGTTCACTTCAAACTCTGCCAGCCGTATGAAAACAGTCTCACTAGTAAATTTTGCGTGAAACTACTCAAGTAGTTTCAAAAATAGTCTCACTTGAAACTGTTGGAATTACCCTGAAAGGAAATGTGGGGACACTGGCCGTGTCACCTACAGACCAGATGCCAAGCTCACACAAAGTGTCCTTTTATTCTGGCAGATCACAGATTTTGATCACAGATTTTTAGCTGTGAAGAGGCATGATCAGTTTCATTCATCTATATGTACACACCAAAGTCAGAAATAAAGCATTGGAGTTCTGCACTCCTGGTCTTAAAAATAAATAGACTATAACCTTGTTATCCTCATTACTTTAGTAGACATTTTTGTGTGAGACTACACTAGTAGAAGTGGTAGAAGTTTCTTGGACAGATTCTTGGAATTTGGTCATGGAAATGTGGAGAAAATGTTGTAACTGAAAAGTCACAAAAGAAGTCCAGGAGTGTAACTGTTAACTTGTTATATTACTGAATAAAGGAATGAAGAGTAACAGTTGTGGTACTGTAGCTGTCCACAACACCAGTTCCTGAGTGTTAATGGGAGCAGAGGAAAGTTGATTGTGCTCAGATGTCACTTGAGTCAGGAAAAGAAATGTTTTCTAGAAACATCTCATTGGACTTAAGGCAAAGTGAAAGACATTACTTATACTAATAAATACTGTCTGTTGTCTGCATTAATGGAATTTAACCAGAGTATTGCAAAATTCGTAGTAAATACCAGAAAGTCTTGTTGCTTGGTTAATGGTTTTGCAAGGAAAAAAGTAAAAATGACAGCTTGTGAAGATTAGAATATTTTTGTTTATGATACTAACTAAAAATTAAAAATATTTTGAAGGAGATACTTTGAAATTATCCAGATAAAATGTTTACTTTATTTCCAGAAATAATTGCTCAACAGAATTTTCAAGATCTTGAACTGTGTTCTTATTTAGGCTTGAGGACAATGCTGAAATATTGCTGGAATGGTTAGTCAAAATTCAAGAAAAACACAAGATATCAACATAAATACAAACTTATATAATAATGCTCCTATTACTTATATGTGTAAAGGGGTGTGTTAGTATATATATGTCCACTCACACAAGAATAAAAGTAGTGTAAATTATACATAAAGATGTAATTTAATCACAAGCATTAAAGAAGAAGAAAACAAACAAAATTATTTTGAGAATGAGCCTATTCTCTGTTAACAAGCCTGAATAATCCAAATTATTATCCACTTTTACAAGAACTGAACCTGTGTATTTTGCAGATTCAGAGTATTTCTTTAATACTTTTATCAATAAAAAAGAAGTGTTGGTAATCGAATCAGGAAGCATTACATTCAAATGTACGTAACAATAACTTTATAAAAAAAATCAGAGAAAATTAGATGATCATTTTGCCACCTTAATTATTACCATCTGTTGGTAATTTCTAATCAGTCTGGGTAGTATCTTTGTAAAAGAAAAGGGCTTCAGAAGTTCAGCAAATGTGTTTTTGCATATGTGATTTTTTTTTTCTCCAGAAAGATGAAACAACCGTTTTTCTTCACATTGTCCCATTCAGCAAAGTAACAAATGTTGAAAAATGCCCGCATCTGTTTTGTCCCTTTTTTGTCAAGTCCTATTTGTTAAAAAGTAATGCTCTACTCTTTCCCTTTATCTCTGGATGGAAGAAGGAATTTTATTTGGCATTTCAAGGTCTGCTGCTTTTTCTAAAGGTTTCCAACTCAATTCCCCTCACTGGTAGACAGCAGGGGGTTCTCTAGCTCATGTTTAAGATTGTTAGTAGTATCTTTCTGTTAATGTCAAATTGATATCGCTCGGTGACTGGAGTGACCTGAAGGCAAGCTCTGCTGCGTAAGCCTTTATTAATGTGACATATTGTTCCTTTATTCTGAAGTAAATATATACTTCCAACCCCATCAAATACATAAATAAAGACTCATTTGTTTATGTTGTAGTATAAACCGGTAAAAGAAGTAAATATAAAAATAAACAAATACTTTCATTAATGTATTTTTCTTCACCATATGCATTCCAAATATCAGCATTGAAATGTTGACAGGAAGACAGGTTTTTCTAGGACAGGTTGTTAAAACGAGTCTTATATTATGCTAATAAAAGCATAGGCCAACGATTTCTCACACACATCAGCAGTTTCATGCTTTCAGGTAGCCTCACTGAGGGAGGGACTGTGCTGCTGCCATGAAAAAAGCTTTCTGAAACGAGAGCCTAAGCAGTGCCAACAAATACCCGTAATGTGGTAGTTTCTTAAAGAAAAGAAGTTTCTTATTTTGTTAACAGCTTGCACCTGGGGAACCCAAGAAACTTGACATGCAGGATTGAATGTATTTTGTAACTCTCATGTGCGCTGTGCAAGGATGCCAGTTAGCTCTCTTGCCTTGCCTTAGCAAAAAATACAGAAAATTAAAATTTAGGAAGCTGTTTAATTGAGAAGAGTTTAATTGACCATGGTAACGAAAGTATATGTCAAATGCTAAGTATATAGCAAAGATTTGAGATCGGGGAACATGTAACAGTAGAAGCTTGTCTGCACAGAGCCCCTAGTTCTTTCTCTGCACTGTTTTTAAGCCAGGCTCTGACAGTGTTAGAAAACAGGTATCTGAATTTCTTGTTGTGTTCTCGGATTTAAAAGTCATAATAAATTCATCACAGTGCCATAGCATGTGGTTTGGATGTAGTCACAAATCCTTCTGTCACCTGGAAAATCTCTACTAAAATGATTGACATAGATTCAAATGATCTGAGATAACTTTATGGTAGAATGAATTTAACAAAACTTTGACATTCTTTTTGCAACAACCCTGTATATAGACGGCAGTGTGGAATATCCTAATTTCTGCCACTAAATCATGGCAAAATTGCATTGTTCATCCACATGCTGTCTCCAGACATGGCTTTTAAGTAGATTCTATAAGTCCTGTCTTTTTACTGTTTTAACGAAATGGTGAACACAGTGGCAGGACAGTATGAAAACATGTATGGGTATTTTCATACGGTTTGTTTGCCATGGGCTAAAACCTCATGTCCAAAGTAGCTGTCTAAAATGAGCTTTTTTGCTTCTCTGGGTTTTTTTCCCCTGTTTCTGGTGACCATCTCTTACCTGAAGCCTGTTTTGTTAGCTAACTGGATTACCTGGATACTGGTGCTAAGATGTAATTTCTCCCAGGGGAATTTTATGTAAAACTACCTTATCACTACGCAGATAAAATTTTACTTCCGCAACCTGATCTGGCTCAGTTAGTCCTGACTTTGGAAATCTAGCTGTACTATAGAGTAAGACAAAGCAGCAGTACCAGGAACCAAGCTGCAACATTTAGCATGTTTTACTGCTTCTTTATTTTTGCTAAATATGACTCTAATTGTCTCCTTGGTTTAACTTCTGCAACAGAGAATAGTAAAAGGAAAGTATTGAACAGATCAGACAGAAGTAATCATTTCAGATGTCAGATTAAACATACTAATTGAACAATTCATAATTATTTCAAAAAGCCATAGTTTAAATAGATAAAATCCATGTTTTGGGGATAATAATTCAGTGAAATGCAGTGAAATGATAAACACTCCAAGCCACCATCCTATTAATGCTGCTGTTAGGATGGTCCTCTACTTTTTAATAGCATCATAGGTGATTTGAAATATAAATATCACTTAGAAAAATAGCTATAGTTTTATACAGCCTTTTCTACTTAATTAAATGATACCACTTGCAAAGTTTTTATGCTTAAAAGGCGTTATGTCAATAAAATTGGACAAGGTTCTTTCTTTTTGATGAGATGTACTTGGTAGTGTGTCTTTGGTCTTCAAGTACCATAATAATGAAATATCTTAGGCTGAAACTGAAGGTACACCTTTCTTTTCCATTTCTTTATACTACAATGGCTTTATATCTATTTTGTACAATAAAGCTACTATGACACCAAAACATTACCCTAGCACCAAATTACTATTATTTTTAAGATGCTGATAAATAAAATTAAGTAACATCTGAAGCTAGTTGTTAGCATGACATCTCAAGAGACCTGTCTTCCTGTCAGAACTTCCGGCCCTAGGGAGCTTCTTGATACAGCTTCTTGAATACTTTTGCCAAGTATAGCTCACCATGTATAAGGTGAATTATATGGCTGCATTTGCTTTAGGCTTCAAGAATGCTTCTCAACATTATTTACTTGAATCCCTGTATAATCTGTTTGGGTCCTTTTTCCTGCTTTCTCTATTTTCAAATGCTGCATGTCAGGGAATACAATACATGAAAATGTATTTTGCATCTGATGCCCCTTTCACTTTGAAGACCAGTTTCAGAAGTTTTGAGGATTGTATGTTGAAAATTAATGGTCTAGAAGGCAGGATGAACATTTGTCCTAAAAATGGCCAGCTAATCGTGCTTGTATTAAGAAACTCAAGGATGATTTATGCCTTTTGCCAAAAAAGAGTATAGAGGAGGAAAGGGGAGTACAGGCCCTGGCTTAGATGTCTGTTCTTTTTTTTTGTCCATGCCTTACTTAACAAATTGCTAAAAAGGTAATGAAAACAGAAATATCACCTACATTAGTCAGAAAAAATGTCAACATTGGGGCCTAATTAACAGCCTTTTATTGTAAAGAAAACATGGGGATAAATTCATCCTGCAGTATTACTGCAATTAAAATTACAGGTGCTTAGTGAAATGGAGTATTAGGCTGCAAACAGTATGACTGAGGGGGTCAAGATTGGTGAATATTATGCAAGTAGTTTATGCAAAATCCGGCTACAAATGATTATCCAAGAAAATTGCCTGTGTAACAGATCCCAGCATGCAATTTCTGGTTTTGTTCATTAAGACTACTGCTTCCTTTCCTGAAGGGTGTGGAATGTACGTGAAGGGTGGCTATACTTTTCACTCTGCATAACCCTAAGAATGGCAGAGCCAAAGATAAATGCACCCTTCTGTGGTAGAATTAACTAAATTTATACACATGGAGTAAGCAAACTCTTAAGCAAAGATATCTTGATAAGTTTTTCCACTTTTATAATGATCACTTGCAGTGGTGTTCAAAGGAAGAAATTTGTACCAGTTGTCAGGGAAAAAGACTCTTCAAAAGGAATGCATCAGGCTATACTGTACCTAGTCAGTAGTGCCTAGTATGATGCTGGCTCTCATAATTAAAAACAAACAAACAAACAAACAAACAAACAAACAAAAAAGTACTGTCGTAAAAATTTTCAGTTAACTTTGAAATGTAAGATGGTAATGTGAATGCAATTTTCTAATGCCCATCTTGGAGTGGCTCAATAGGGCAATTACCAGAAGAGATAAGAAGCAGACGTGTGCACCTGAAACCCCTTATATTTGAATAGAAACTGCTGCAGAAACTGTTTTGAAATGAGAAAGACCCATGAGTAAAAAGATACTGAATCAAATCTGTTTCTGGAGGTAAATGATGTGAAAACCCATGAATAAATATATAACTTGCTCTCTACTGTTGAGAGCTGAAAGGTAATTTTTGTCTGAACTACAGAGTAGAGGTTCATTACGTAAACTTGAATGATATCTATAGCATAAATAGAAGCTTTATTAATGAAGCTTTTCCTTTGTTTCTCCCTTCCTCTTTACGTGCTGTTACTACAACTTAGTACATTCAGGAGGCTATTACTTTTCCATTAGCAAAAATAGAAAAGCCTTTTGGAGGCCCTTTTGTTGATGAGAGGTTTTGAAATTTATGGTTTTGTGATTTTGTTCCACTGTTTAGGTTTCTTTTACATGGGAAAATGTGGCATTTGGTCTCATATTAGGCCTTAGCTAAGAATTCATGATACATTACCAAAATATTCATAATTTTCATTATTCACATTTGTTTCTTGTCTGTCAATTCTTCTAATTTGGTTAGAAATCTTGAAAACATGTTGTGTAACTTATCTTATAACCTTAAAAAATAATTCTCTTGCATTAATTAAAAAGTTATTAACTAGAAGATATGTATTTCTTAAAGATTAGTATAACTATTGTAATATAATATAAAACATTAATTTTCAAGACTTGAAACCTCTTTTCCATTTTATTTCATTTTTAAGTGTGCTTCTAGCTTAACCTTCTTTTATGTAGAAACAAAATCAGTCAAATAAGCTATTTCCTTAAGGTAAATCCTTAGAAAAAGGTTTCCTCATATATTGATCGTGTTTAAAGGTCTGGCTCAAAGCATTAAAAAACAGTAGAATATTTTAAGAATTTCTGGTGGCATAAAGTGTGAGTTAATTTCTTTTAGTACTTCCATTTTAATGTAACACATGCCAATAAGGTAAGTAAGGAACTTTAGTATTTTTTAATTATGCCACAAGACAGGAAAATTCCAAATAACATGACTTCTTCTTTAATATTTTATCACATATACTTTTAAGCAAAAATGTAAGTATTGACTAGATTCTATGTTTCTCATTTAAAAGTGTAGTTATTTGCAAGGTAGAAATTGTATGTTAAATAGAAAGAAACAAGTATTTTCAAACAATAGAGAAGATTATTTTTAGGAGGGAGTAACAATTACAATACAAGTTAATCTTCCACATGGTTTGTTAATTCAGTGACTGTTAATTAATCATATGATACACATGGTAGAGTATATTATCCTCCCCCAGACCGAAAGCTGCAAGTGCTTATAGTAATACCATGTGCCTGTCATTGGTACCATAGTCCATTTGTTTCTTTCCTTCCTCCTGTCCTGCTTTGTTCAAACCAATTGTCTTTTGTCAGTTTTTTTAGACAGACCTGTAAACATCTGTCCCACTGCACCTCAAGCAGAACCATATTAATTTCAGTGGAACCACCTATCAACACGAACCTCAAAAGGTTTGGCATGTGGCCAAATAAAGCAATATCCCAGGTAGATACCCTGAAATCTTTCAGGCCTGTTCTTTCAGTGCATAAATTGGAATTGTAGGTTGATGGAGATAGGGAAAACCTGAGTTTGGAGGCTGCTTTCAGGAAAGATGGTTACAAAAGATGGAGTGAAAACAATTGGGCTGTTGCATTGAAGAGAGCTGACAGTATTAAAAGAGACAAGATTAAAGGAAAACCAGCCAGACTATCATAAAACTAAAGATAATAAGAAACTGCTTTGACTATTAGTCGTACAAATTGTAGAATGGGACTAAGGATAGGTATGGAGTAATAACTGAAGCACATAATTTGGAAAAGATAAAGCTCTCAACATTATAGTGTTTAGATAAAATGTGCAAAAACCTGACTAAAAACAACAAAGTAAGAGAAGGAAAAATGAGCCTATAGGTTCATCTTTAACAGAATGAGGAGCAGTGTATGGCATAGAGAAGGCCAAAGTGGTCCAGAACTAATCAGAACCTAACTGGACCCACTGGAGAGTGAGTCAAAACAAGACTCACTCAAAGGTAGAGGATTTTTAGACTAGTTAGATGTATTTGATCAGAAGTGCCTGCTGTGACTGGTCTCTAACATGCCAAAGAAACCTGAAGCTGTAAGGGATAAGGTAGGACCCCAAAACTCAAAGCAAGGCAAGCATTGTATCCAGCTTTGAGGGATGGGATGGGATGGGATGGGATGGGATGGGATGGGATGGGATGGGATGGGATGGGATGGAAGGAGGGGGCACTGTCTAGTAAATAGTATCTTTCCAGATATTGTAGATAAATTCTTTTAAAATACTAATATTATAAATTCACAAATATATTAAAAAAAAGCCTGTATGAATTGATCAGGAAGTTACTGTGCGAAATCAGTCTCATTGCTCTCTTTGATAGTCTAGTGGTAAGAAGAAAGCTATCTTGAATTTAATAGGGTTTTGATGTTGAGGGAACTGGGTTTCATTAATCTGTACTTTAGAGGAGCAAGGAAAGCAATCAATTATTTTTGTATTCATTTAGGATAGGAGAAGAGGTAATTAGTTAATTGTCAGTGATGACAATGACAGGAAAGAATCTTTAACTACATGTGGTACTGGGGAAAGCTAAAAACCTATGAATCATCTCACTGGAGGTTTCTAACTATGAGTTAGACAAAGTCTTGTCAGCATGATCTAGACAGACTTGATTCCGATTGAGAGCACGCAACTTCAGCAGGGTCCATAACCTTTCTAACTAAAACCCAAATTCTAGTCCAATTACTCTGATCTACGTAGTCTATAACTCTGCCATTGAGAGATAACATAACCAAATAATTACTAACTGCAATCTCCTTTACCTTGGATGTGCTGTCATTTGGACTGCAACACAATCAAGGTGTCAGAATTGAAAAATAAATAGTTAGGGGGCTGCCAGTTTTAGTAAGTCTGGTAATAATTAAAAGATTTGAAGTTGAGTTTTTTCTTCTAGTAAACAGTTAATTCTAAATGTAAGGAATGTACTCTCATTTAGGAAAGGTAGCAGCCTGAATTTGAAAAAGTAGTGTGTTTCTACTACGAGCTGTACGGTTCAGAATGTTGGGTCTAATTTCACAAGCTTGATGCCTTTCAGTCAGTATTTGGTGTATTTTCCAGAGATTTCTTCAGGTGGCGTGCATGCTCAGACTAGTTCAATATGGTTGATATAGGTTCTGAACCTTTATTTTGGAGTCCCTTGGATACTTCTTACTTAGAAATATAAAGAAATAGCAATCTAAAAGTATGCTTTGATTGGTTACTTTACAGTAAATTCGGCCCAATTAACTGAAGATTGTGAGAACCCCATGGAATTCAGGCAATTCTCGGTATCTGCCTTCTCAGTCTGTTTTTTCAGTGAGGAGTACTTTTCCAGGGCCGGTAACATCTTAAAGTGCCATGAGAATTTGTTTCTGTTGAAGAATTTCCCACAGATGTCACGCTTGTTCTAGAAGTCTTAAAGGGTGCCAGTGAACTTAGTAACTGGCGATGCTTCCAAAGCTGTGATTTCTGAGGGTGCTAAGTTCCATGTGTGTGACTTACTGGGCAGAGTTTTCAGAGAAAAATTGCTTGTGTCTGCTTGTAAAGAAGTAATGTTGTAATTACATAGCACTGGCTTGTACAGGGTAATAACAGATTGTTGTTAATTTTGTGTATAATACAGATTTCTCTCTTACATGTGGGCTAGTGGCGGACTCTCAGACTATCTATTGGATATCTATGTTCCAAAAAGTGGTGCAACCCCCTGTTGCACTCCTTTTGGCCTCCTGGTCTGCAAGGCTCATCTCCCTCCCTCCATTCCTCTCCCCCAGTTTTGGTGTCCTAAAATATTGTCATCACAATCCAAGATGTTGTGCTGGTTTTGTTTTATCTTGTGTCCTTACGTTTTCATAACCGTGTCCTAAATGCTAGCAGCTGGCTTTACTCCATTTGGAAATTTCTATTCTGTACTGAGGGAATCACAGCTAATTGTTAGAGCAAGGACTGCACCACATCTCATCTCTCTTGAGAGGATATTTGTGGTGTCTCCACAGCAATTAGCAAAGAAAGAAGGTGCGTGGCAATGTTGTTACCGTTTGCTGGGGAGGTAAAGCTGCCTTCCTGCAAGTCATTGGATATGTCCTCTTCTGCATGTGTTTTTCATGTTTAACATGTAACAAGGTTTTATATTAATCAGTGGAGTATAACAAGTAACAGAGTTTTCCCTGAATTCTGAAAGCTGTACATTAAAATCTGCTCAACTTCCTTTGGGTTTTAGACCAAGTTTAAGGAATACTTTGCATATAAAATACATAGGAGGCTAAATTTACTCAAAGATGGTAAGGTGAAATTGTTTTATCGGTGTGATATTATTTCATGAAAAAAAAATCAGTCAGATTGGTAGCTGTCATCGTATCATATGATATAGATTTAACATATATAATTCAAAGACAATATTTATACACTCCTTTTTAAAAGAAGTAATTTGTTACATGACAGGGAAGCTGTCGAATTCAGTGACAGACAATAAACAAAACCTAGTGCTCTGGAGATCTGCAGTGCGATAGTTACAGCACTAACATCAATACCCACATTTCTTATCCTGATCCTTTCTTACAAAATACAGTTGGAGTTTATTTTGAATGGTAACAGAGAAAAAAAAAAAAAAGAAGAATATAGGAAGGGAACTAGGCACGCTTTAAAACAGAAATTAAATCCAGTTAGCAGCACAGAGCATAGAAAATCCTTCCATTAATATTTTGTCCACTTCCTTTCTTTTTTTACTTTTTTTCCAGTGTTTCCTACTAGTTTTTCTAGTTTCTTGCCCAATATTGCTGTTGTAGTAGAAGTTTATTTTTATTTGAATGTGCAAAGCTAAAAATGAGCACAGAAAAAAATCTTTGCTCCCAAAAATATCGACCCTAAATTATTTGTCAGAAAACAATGCATGCAATAGTCCATGCTTGATCTCCAGCAGAGCTCAGAGAAGTAATGTGTGGCCTCTGTCCCTAGCTGAAATCTTACAAAGAGCAGGCCAGTTTTGTAGCACCTAACCTCCTTCACTACCCGCAATGGCCCAAGTGAAAACTGTTCATTTTAGCGTAAAAGTTGCACTAAATTCAGCTGGAGCAAAACCCGGATAAGAGTGAATACTTTTGAAAGGTCCACTCCCTTTTTCATTAAACAGAATTTTGAAACTATTGCCTGTTTTCTTGTGTAATGATGATATCACCAAAAACAGTATACTATGTAAAAGGACTTACAGCTAATTGAACTGGTAACACTTTGAAAAAACATATTTTTTTTCTGTGATTTACATTTCAGTTTTCCTGGCGTTAGTTTCGTTGTGAAGTCTGAGCAGCTTTGATATATTCTTGAGAAGTGATATTTTTATGAAGTGAGAGACAATAACAACAACTCTTAATTAGTTTAGCAAGTTGTTTAAAAATAAAAATAGACTTTAATTTACCCTTCTGTGTTTAGAGATCATACTTTCTTCAAGGTTTCCAGTAGCTTTGCTCTATGTTGTGCATAGTTTGAGTTTGAGTTGCTTTTTGCTCTAAGGAGCAAATAATGTTCAGGAAGGGAATGGCGTGCTGACCAGATGACAGTTCAGAAATGGCATTATAATCCTTTTACTAATACAATATTTCATGCTATTGAAAGGGCAGAAAAGTTAGGAAATGACCAGAAAACAATTTTGATAAGCTGTGTAAAAAGTAGGAAAATATTTCATTTAAGTAATGGATGAAATATAAGTGCTGCATACACTTTCATTTGACCAGTTCTTCAAAAACCAGAAGTAACTATTAATTGTCAATAAGTGAACTTGTATCATATGTAAGAAGTAAGCTAAGTTCCAGAATGTTCTATTAGCATATTATGTAACAGTAATAACTCAAGTTTCTATTCTTTGAGGAACTTATTCTGTAAATGTTAATGTGACTTTTTATTACATTCTAAAATGTACCTTCATAAGTTTGTAGCATGCACCACTTCTTCATCCTCCTCTTACTTTCCAGCAAAAACCAGAAATAGTTTTAATGCCTATAAATTCTTCTTGAAGGCAATTTGATATGACATGGGTGTGGCAGGAGAGCACAACCTTTGAGCGTGCTGTGAAGGTAAAGTATACTTTAGAAATATTACAGAGATTAGGCAGCAATCTGACAGATGAATTCAAGACTTAAAAAGCCTCTGCAACACCAAAAAAACCCCAAACCTCAAGTGTTCGACTTTCTTTGAAGTTGGCCAAACTGTTTCAGAACAAAATAGTATTGTGTCAAGGAGCTACCGGAATTTTGGATGTATGCAGTAAAAGATAAATAGCAAAAATTTGTGTCCAGTCAAAAGTTTTGGAGCCACATAAACCTACTGCACCAATCTGTTAATTTTCTTCAGTTACCAAAAGTGAATCAGGAAATATTTGAGGTAATCCACTATACTGTTATGGTTTTTCTCAATTATTTTTAGATTGCTTTAGCAGTACATAGGTATAAAAGATTCAAGAAGTGAAATTATGTAGGCCTTGACATGGAATATAACTGCTGCCATTGTGAAAAGGAGTCTGCAACCTCCTTTGGTTCAATAAGCTAACACATACTGATGATGAAGACACCCATCTAACCTTACTTCAAAATACAAGAATATTTTCCAGTAGTTTTCATGGACCAGGTCCAAGAATTTATGACTGAAAGAGTACAGAAATGAGTGTGGTGGCTTCACCGCAACTTAATTATAGAGCCCAAGGATACCTTTATTTGGTTTGCTTAAGGAAAAGTTCTAAACCCCTATATTTTAGGGATTGTAGTGGGTTGACCTTGGCTGGGTGCCAGGTGCCCACCGAGCCGCTCTATCATTCCCTGCCTCAGCAGAAGATGGCAGGAGAAAAAAAGTTGTAAAAAACCTTGTGGGTCAAGATAAAGGCAGTTTAATGAAGCATTAGCAAAAGTCATGTGTGCAGAAATGAAGGAAAACAAAAGATGTTTTTCTCTGCTTCCCATGAGCAGATGATATTCAGCCACTTCCTGGGAAGCAGGGCCTTGGTATGTGTAGCGGTTGCTCCAGAAGACAAACATAAATAACGAATGTCCCCCACCTTCCTTCTCCTTCCCCTTAGCTTTTATATCTGAGCAGACGCTGTATGGTATGGAATCTCCCATTTGTTACTCTGGATCAGCTGCCCTGGCTGTGTCCCATCCCAAGATCTTGCCCACCCCCAGCCTACTGGTGAGGTGGGGGGGGCAGTTGGAGAGACACCCTTGGTGCCGTGCGGGCACTGCTCAGCAGTACAAAAACACTGGTATGTGTTACCCCCACCTTTCTAGCTCCCAATACAAGCACGGCACTGTGAGGGATGCTGTGGGGCTCAGCCAGACCCAATAGAGGGGTGCAAAAGGACTGTTGACCAGATTGTTCTCTGATCCAGACATAGATAAGGAGATATGCTACTGAAAATAAATAAGCTGAATTACGCAGAGGCTATCATCCATAATCAAACTCTCTTTGAAATATGATAAATTTGATTGAAGTCTCCTAGGGCAGGTAATTCTTACTACGCTATAATTGAGTCTTTCATTGATAGATGCACCTGGTGTAATTTTTTGTTTTATTTAGAATACAAGTTATCCTTATATGATAGAGTTTGTTTCTTGGCACAGAGTATTACTCAGTGTCATGGTGGCATTCCTTTCTTGATTGGCTTGTAAAGTTAGTTCATGAGCACTGCATGTTTGGTGTATTAAGTGGTAACTGTAAGGTTTTAATTAAGCCATATAGTACAGCAATAAAATGTTTTGAAGATACTTCTTTTGGCAGAACGCTATACTGTAATTTGAGTCGGCATGAAAGAAACAAATTACGTAGAGATTGTAGCTGTCCATGTGTAGGTCTGCATACTGAATTCCCAAACCTCCTTCTCCATTGGTGCATAGAAAATTGATCTAAAGGTTTAATTGAAAACATGAAAATTCCACAATTAAAAGCCCCAAACCAAATTATAATAGCACTGTCTCCTTTATCCAGAACTAATCTTCTATTTTATGCAAGTCACAAATAAAGATGGTACCCTGTATCTTCTAAGACATCTGTAAAGAAACATGTTCATGTTTGAAAATTATTCATCATCACTGGGAGAGGTCTGCCTCCATCCTGCTCCATCTCCCTTGTACTACATGCAGACGTTGTTGCTATGCCTTTTATAAGATAGGAGGGGATGCAGTGTACGTAAGCAGCTTTCATTTTGCGTAGGCCACCAGCGTGGTAGGAACACATCAGAATATGTCATAGGTTTGGGTGCTTTTTTCTTTTGTTTGGGGTTTTTTTTGGTGTTTTGTTTTAGAAAGTAGTCATTCTGATTCTTCATGGACCATATACTCTCTATGTTGTTGGAGTTTTTTGCTCTTTCTATATTAATCTATTTTCAGCCACTGCCCGTTATAGGCTAGGTGGACTTGGTTCCGATGTGGCTTTTCTCTGTGGAGCCTTATATTCAGAGGGATTGCAGCTGGGTTTATAGAGCTGCAGTTCTGCTGTGTGCTGTGCTGTTACTAACTACACAGCGTGAAGCAGGTAGAGTAAAGGAGGTATTTAAAGGTTTTTGGAGACCGCATTTAAATCTGCTGTACCTCTCTGTGTTGCCTTTGACTTGCGTCAGAGCACACTTTATTCCTATTTGTATGTTCCCCCAAATCGTATACTTGTTATTCTCAGCAACAGCAGTATTCTACCAGTTTCATGATGATATATCTTTGGTAACAGCCAGCAGCTGGCATCATGCTACATATTAATCCTTGATGGTGCAAAAATATTTATCATATTTTATAAGTACATAATTCAATATGAAGACAGAAATTGTACCTTCAAGACCTGGGTTTTTAAAAATTCAGTTTCTCAACTGAGTAACAGCCACCTGGGCTTTCTGCTTTCAGAAGGAAATACCACTGCGGTTATTTATTTATTTTGCAATAATTAGCCAAGAGCTGTATTAGTGTATAATTTAAGAGCACCTGTGTCAAGGTGATGCCATCTCATCTGTTTCCTGAGCTTTCTGAACCTGGTGTCATTCCTGGTCAGAGCAGTCCCAGGAGACAGGGCTGGATGCCTGGGAGATTTCTGCCTCTTATTAGGATCTGCCAATACTCATTATTCTTGCAAAACAGTCGGTGTGTGGTGGCCTTGCTGCAGGCACAGGGGGGTAATGTAATCAGTCTGCAAAGAAGCTGTGCTTTCTGCAGAGCATTTATCTTGCTGAGACCATGTGCCAGGAAGGTGATGCAAGAAAGGAGACACAAGGTGGTGTGTGGACAGGTTAATGCCACCTCTGCACTGTCCCGTGGGGTACCTGTGGGGTGTTGTAGTTCGCTCCTAGGCAAGGATTGCCAAGCTGGACCTTGAGGTTACAAGAGTGTGTGTCCCTGTAGCAAACCATGTTTCTGAGAGGATGGGCATGCAAGTCACTGGTGTCTATCATCATCCACAGATGGCTGCAAGCAGCTCATTTTGGGTTTTATTCCTCCTTTGAAGGAGTCATTATACCACTGACAGGCTTGACAGTGCTACATTAAGATAGATGAAGCATGTCAGATACTTATAGTTCTCTACGCTAGCTCTAGGAAATCCTACTAGTATTATCACATTTTATCTGTATGTTTTAATTAGCATGATCTTAAGAGTGACATACCTGGTTTGTATGTGCAGTCATGCCACTGAAATACAGTAATTCAGTTCCAAAATGCGTTGCAGTTTTAGCTCAAAATGTGACTAGAGAGTTCTACTGATGTAGCATTGACAGTGGCTGTGACTTTATTATTTCTTTTTAACTAGAGCTGCTTGTTAAAACTCAGGCCGTAAAGGAGACTAGACACGTGTGAAATATGTATTGTTAAGCTTTGTTCAGTTCTTAGCCACTGATTTGTATAATTCTTTCTGACACAGATTTTTGGCTAAAAACATAAAATAGGGATAAAAGAACTGAGGTGGAACTTTGATTGTAGTTTCTTTTATTTTTCTCCATGTACAGAAATAGAAACAAATGCTGTGCAGTAAAATTTATAATCCTAAAATATATTCTCTTCACTAGCATGAAATCTGCTATCTTAAACTAGCAAACACAATTGGAATAACAGTAGGTGTATATAACATACATAACAATATGCAAGAACGTGACTTAAGCAATAGAAAAAGGAGCTCATTAGCTCACAGAACAAGCAACAGCACAGCTATTATTATGGAACTAATAAAAAACCATGTTTGCCTTCTGTACATATGAAAAATCAGTTTTTGCTTTTTGTATATACAGAAATCAATGTGCTGTAGTGAATCTTTGAATAAGGAAAAGTCCTTCTGACTCTCAGTTTGGGATTTTCAGATGCAGCTGACTTTGATGGGACTCAGGAATACTTTATATCTGATTAAATGGCAGATTGATTTTATAGAACCTGGAACGGTTTTCTGATTTGCTTGCGGTTTAATGAGGGTGCTGTGTTGGTGAAGGGAACCATTATTACTGGTAGTGATCACATTCATTTCAAATGGCTGAAGCAATGCGATTCAGTGAGCAAAGTTTGCAAATCGGTGCTATAAAAATGATTTGTTGTGCTTGAGTTGAACAGCTGATGTGTCTGTTGCCTATAAAACTGAGATATAACATGTAGTGCAATGATGTGTAAGCAGATATATAGTAAGTATAGGTAGTTGTTATTCTTCTTTTCTTGCCTATACTCCTTTTCAGCACCTATCAAGGATGTGTTTTATGTAATAAAGACAGTGCTTTCAAGGGTATGTCTTTATTATGATTTAATACTTCAGACAGAACAATTTTGACTCAAGTTAAAGCAACAGATTAACATGACATTACAATAACAGTTACTATTAGACAGTAGTGACATAACTAATTTTACATATTTTAGAAGTAAATGTAGGTGATGAAGTAAAATTGATGCCCTGAATTATTTTGTGTATTTGAGGACACTGAACTCAATTATTTTGCATTATCTTCATACTTTGCCTTGGCTTTTGATTTAAATCTCCTGCTTTCACATATTGTAAGGTAAGGTGGTACTCTTGTTTTCCTTTTTTCTTATGAGTTTTCAATACAGTGAATAACCAATGGCCTTTCAGAAGGAAGACTGGCTATTTTAATTAACATTTTAGCTTTTGGTTTTGCAGACCCTGTGATTTGGCTTTGCTAAGATGTCAGATAGGATCTTTTTCACTTTTGTCTATATAGAAGAAATTTTCATTGTTTGCTTTTGTTCTTGAAAAGCATCTGCCTGTCTCATGACCAACATTTTTATCAAGTTCCCTTTTTAATTTTTTTGTTTATTTACTTTACGAACTACTAAATTTGGAGATTTGAAGAAAGGAGAAGAAACAGACACTTTTAAAATGAAAAAAAACCCCAACCAATTCTTTTCTTTCCGTTTGGTTTGTTCTTCAGTCCTCTATAAATCTACAGATTTGTGGGGTTTCAAAGAACTGTTTTTGTCATCAACTATGGCTCTTAGTGAACTGGATATCCTTCAGAATTCAAAACTAGATTAATACTTTCTTTCTACAGTGTGCGCTGCAAGAATTAACTGGTCAGTTCTAGCAATGGTATTACCACCGTCATTGCTAATCAAGTACTGTAAATATTATCCTTGCAGTTTGAGACTCCAGAGCTGGTGAGACTCCAGATGACAGCTGTCACATTGGAGCTGCTGGAGAAGCGGGAGGTCTCCATGCAGGCTCCCGTGCTGTGCTGTAGGGTGCACTCTGCTTTTCTATATTGCACAGCTGTAAAAGCTTCTTCCAGTTTTCCAGTTTGACCAAAATACTGCATTACTCCTTGTGAACAGACTGCAAAAGAAATTCATCTGGGAGATGGTTTTAGGCTGGAGGAGAAAGAAGGTTGGTTCTCGTTCTTGTGTCAAAGCTGATCCAAATTTAAGTAGCTGGTAATACTGCTGACATTGTGGTATTTGGCGTTCACATGTCTCGCTCTTTGTGGTTTCAGTTTTTGCCTCTGACTTCCTATTTGGTCTTAATCCACTCCTTGGCAAACTAGAACAGATATGATTCTCTTACAGTTTTTACTCCTTCTGTATTCCATTTAAAAGGTAATTCTAGCCTAGCCTTACTTCCCAGGTTTAAATATGTCACTAAAAACAGTTCCATTTTTTTAATTAAGAATTAGAAATAGATTAAACAAAGAATGGTTACACCAATATATCTCTCAATAGTCCATGTAGTTTTGGTCATAGCTGCAGTGAAGTTTCCTATGTATCCTTCTGTGCAGGGCTCTTTAGTACAATAAGAAGAGTAATTCGTTTATAATAGTTCTGATTCCACATACAACACCTTCAATGAGTAAACAAGGCAGAACTTTCTTGACTGAATGATGTGCAAATCTCTATAGTGTCCTCAAGTTTACAATTTCTAAGCAAATTTTTGGAATTCTGTGCACAAATGTTGACATGAACTAAACCCCCCACACACACATTTAGGATCTCTCTTGTAAAATTTCACGTTCTAGTTTATAAGCATCTTGTAAAAAGGTCATCTTATACTTCCATTAATCTTTTTATCCAGAAAAGCATTCTAGAGAACCCCTGTGTTGAATAGGGGATCTGATGTTCTGAGACTTCATAGCACAGTTGTATTCTGGAGATTTCTGTAGAAGCATACACTGAATTTCACAATTGCTCTTTTGTGCATGATCAGTATTTCAAATCTAATTTAAACATTCTTCTTCATAGCTCCTAGGGAGACATGCTGCCCCATGTAGCTGGATTCAGCACCAGGATGTTTTTAGTCACCAAATCTGAAGCTTAGTGGTCATTCTTAGGACGTCAGATGAGTCAAATGTTCAGGGCTGTACCTAAACCTGGATGTGGATAAGCTTGAGTTCACCTCCATGCTTATGGAATTAAGCCCATTGCATAGTTTGTGAAAAGATTGAACGTGAAGAGAGAAATGAGAATAGAAAAAAAATACATTTTCGCAGTGATCAGTTAAACTACACTTTTGTGACTTGAATTTGTGTTTAGTTAGTAGTAGGCACTGAAGAGCATTGCAGCTGCAATGACCAGATTTAACTTCTACAGCCTAAACCTCTCCTAGTCATTGCTCCAGCAAAGCAAATGGTACCAAGCAATTTATAGCAAGGTCATGCCTGATTGGGAAACTCCCTTCCCCAGGTCACACTTATCATTCCCTCCCAGTGTCCTTTGCTCATGTTTCATGTTCAGTTCACCTCACATTTTATGTATTCTCTTCAGATGTGTTCAAACCTGGTCCTTAAGCCATGTCTTATGACTTTCCTGTAAACCAAAAAGTTTAAAACTGTAAAAATTTCAAACAATGGAAATAAGGAGAGACCAACTAGTTTTCTGCCAAGAACTTGATGCAATTATATGTTTTTCCATGTGTTTACTTAAAATCTCCCATGCCATACAGTACTGTACATGTCAAAACACAGTCTTCTTCAGCAGATGTAGTCAACTGCTAAAAATCAATAAATCTTTTCGGTCTGCCATTAGAGAACATTATGCTGTGTATATTAGGTTGGGGGTTTTTACCCTTTAGATGTGTGAAATAGCAGATCCATTGAGTCTTGGTGTGTCAGACCACTCTGCTGGCTGGCGGTGCTACACTGCTGTGGAATGTGGGCACGGCTAACATGAGCAGCAGCAGTCTGGCCATGGTGGCCAGGTGGCTGCAGGAGGCTCGGTGTGGCGTGAGACCCCTTCTCACAAAATATTTTTTGTAGCCCTTTCCTTGGTTTTCATACTTCCTCAGCTGGACCCTCAGTGATTCGGTGCTAGGTCATATAAAACCAGCCACAGTAGAAGAATAGGCTTGCTGGCATTTAGGGCTTGAGGGGTATCAGCAGGCACATTTACCGCACGTGGCTGTGAGGGCTGGGCACCTCTGCCTCTCCCTTGTGGCTGGGACTGTGAGAAGCCCCCAAACCTATTTTAATCTTGGTGTTTCTCAGCTGTCCCCACCTTACTGAGGTGCTCCCCCCTACATCCAGACCTGGTGATCAATGCACACAGTTTGAGCCCATATGTCTGATTATACCATTTTCATACCATCAGACAGGTTAATTGAAAACATCACCAGGAGAGATTCCAAGATATGAAAGTATAAAGTGGTTTTCTCATACATTTTTCTTACTTTTTTAATACTTCCCTAAGGTTTCTCCTTTGGTTTTGATAATTTTTTTTCCAAACTCCAGTTTTACAGGCCATTGGTAATTGGCGTGGATTAGATATCGTACTTGGATCTTTTCTGAACAACAAAACTTGGCAATTTCTTATTTTAAAATAGCAGTCACTAAGAAGTGGTTTGCTTAGCAATTTGTTCAAATGATGTAAATGCAAAGGAGTTAACATTTTATTCATGCTGGCAAAAAAAGGAGGTAATTTTATAGTTTTCTTGCTCTTTAGTCCCTGAGCCTGAGGGGGTTCAGCACATGTTTTGTCCTAACAACACGTACCATGAAAGAAAACTGGTTACATGTCTGTTTGCTTAAATGGCAGTTTAAAAGTTCTTTTACATTTGTAATAATTTCAAGTACTGCTCTTTTTGTAGGTTTGGGAAGTGGTGGGCTGGAAGCTGTTATCAAAACCCAGTAATAAAGACTAGAGGCAAAAATCTGAGGCAAAGTAGGCAAGTGAGCAAAATTAAAACAGAAGTTAAAAATGGTCCTTGTTTCAGCTATTCCCTGCATACTGAAGAAGCTTCAAAGAGATTTTTCTGTTGAGATCTAGGCCAAAACAGACAATCTGAAGTTGAAATTGTCACCACTAACTTACGCTTTTCCTGCTATCACAAGTGATGTTTACGGTCTATGAGTTGTTTAAATATGTCCATCTTCTGCAGAGATTTTTGCATGTGCAGGAGAAATCAGTACGGAAGACGAAGTTACAGTAGTATCTCATTACCCACAAATTTGTCTGTGCTTTCACATAAACTGTGCTGTAAAGGATTGTGATTTTGCCTTTGCTTTGTGATTGCATTAAAGCTTAATATCTTTCATTCTAGTAATGTGTCGTGTCAAGCTTTGGAAACATTAGGTTACCTGACATCTTGTTGATACTTTCTTTTTGACATATTATCCCATGAGGCAAATGAGCAATCTGCACTGGCATATTCCCTGATGGCTTTCTGTTGGCATAATTAATTCACAACTTAAATCCCTTCACACGCCGTTCTGTATAGAAGTAGTTAGATGGAGCAATGCCATCACTGTGCCAAAGGGCTGAGTGAAGTCTTGAAGGCAAAATGGTAAGTGGAAAGGTTAAGGTACAAGAAGTAGCTTTATTTCTGATTGTAATTAATTGTAAACATCACTATCAGGAACAGGACGTGCCCTGAAGTAACGGGCAGTCAAGCAGACCCAGCAAGTCCCTGAAACCTGCAGTAACCAGCCTCTACAATACACTAAAAAAAACCTGCAAGCTCGTCCTTAATGGTTGCCTGCACAGGTTACTAGTATCAGTGTGACAGGATCCCAAGGGTGAAAAAGGAGACTCCCTAGGATGTGCTGTGGCATCCTAGTCCAGATTAGAGACCCCTTTTAACGTCTCCTATGCACCGAAGCCCATGCTGTTTTCTCCACTGTTTTATAGATGTAATATAGGACAAAATCTAGTCTGTTCCTGTGGCCAGCAATACAAAAGGGAAGGGGAAAAAAGACTGATGGTTCAACGTAATTATTACTTGAAATATTCCACACCACCTTCTGCTTTGGATCTTTATTCCCCAACCTGCCTGCACATGCTTTTTTTGCTGTTGGGCATCGACAGCATTACTGCAGCACTGCCTGTTGGTGCTGTTGGAGGCCAGGCAGTGAGTTTCCTTGCCTCCTAGTTCTGCTCAGCCTAAGCAGAGCTGCCTCTGTTGGTGGCAGCTTACACACAGATACCGGCTGCGGTGATGCTTTCTGCAAACAGACATCAGAGTTCTCAGCTGTGGAGTTTCATCCAAATGATGCTTTGGCAGCTCCCTGATGCCCATATTTTCATAATTAAGCTATCACTGTTTAGTGATATAACATTATATATATATATACACATACATACATACGTATCTCTGTTATGTATTGTCTCCAACCCAGCAGTACAGAAATGCTTCGTTTAGGAAGCCACTTTGGGCTGATAAATTAGTTAAAATTTTCTGGTCAGTTTGGACAAGAATTATTTTCACACACCCAAATATATGCAAATTTACGTGTGGTGGCCTAGTCTTGATGGACTTTTGCTGCATAACTTTTCTCATACACAGATCTCCAGCATGCAAGCCCTCTGAAATGAGCTAAGAGCACAGCATAGATACTAAAGCTATATAGAGAATGATGATTAATAGTCTCCTCTTCTCTTGCCTCCCTCCATCCATCTGGAACAAAACTGTGGCAGACTAGAGAGATACACATTACTTATTTTCTGTCATTATGATCTGGGTGGATTTATTCAGAATCCCTGAGAAGCTGCAGAACAAGCACATTTTGATTTTGCTTTTTGATTCTGTCAGAGAAGCATTTTCTGCTCATATCCCAAAATACGGATTTAGGTTTGCCTGTGCCCTAGGGCAAGCAGCAATCACTTTAGGGTCAATAGCAGCTTTTCTATGTGTTAAAATGTCATCACTTCTAAGTATTGTACCTTACTACCTTCAAGAAGTGGGATCTGAGGGTTTCCGGATTCACTCTAAATCACAGCACTGAATTTAGCCCTTAAAGGCATTCAATGTCAGGATGTTTTTAAAAGCAAAAGAGTGTTGGGGTTCCTGCTTAGAGACCTTTTACTGCTGATAATTTAGATATCTTTCAGAAGGATGAGAAGCACACTTTTAATACTTTCATTTTACAATTCCTAGTACATTCTTGGCATATTTTTCCTCATAACAAGATTTATGCATGCCAGCTCACACAACTGCAAGGTATACATATTTTGATTACTACGTGTGTAAAGTAATATATATAACCAGCATTTGCTTGTCAGTTAGGAAATTGATATGGGTATGTGACTAAATTGTAGTGATCATTGAATTTCATTTTTTTACCTCTCTGTTTTCTGTCCCTTCATTTTTAGAGGCGTAGAGATGACTTATGCCCAAGGCAATAAGCAGGTTAATGAAACACAAAAGGAACAAATTTTCCATCATTAAACTATCCATGAACCATGAAGCAATGAGCCAAATATTTGTACTACAGCTTAATATAGTACTATTTATTCTGTACACAGGAGTCTTGTAACCCCAGTGAGTTTCCTGTACACAAAATAACGGGGTAGAAGCTGTGATCCAGAATAATTTCTCAATTACTTTAAATTTGGGGATTGTACAGTCTCTTGAGTGACAATTACAACAATGTGTTTAGAAACTGCCATTGCAAGTCTAGGATTTATCTTCATATCTTACGGGCACTGCGATATCTTAGTAGACTCAGTAGAATATGTCATAGTATTCCCTAGTAATTACGCTACATTAAAGTCTTGATTCTTGTTCCTGAACAGTCAGTAAGACAATAGACTTGGAAATCGGTAGGAGTAGAGCATGCTAATGTACCTTTTAAAAGTATTTTATTTTGTGATAAGCATTTTTTATGCTACTTCAGGTTATATATATTGCATCATGTTACATAATAACTGGATACCTCAGATTTATTCTTCTAGGATTTCAAGAGATACAGCCTCCATTATTTATTTTTAATCCAATGTGGATACAAAGTCCAAGCGCTGCCACCTGCAAGTACTCATCAGTGCACTAAACCACTACATTAGTAAAATTTCTGGTAGTGTACAACTTCTAACTTTGTTATGATGCTGGATTTCTTTCATATTTTAATCTTTTTCGAAGGCAACCCTTTCTCATAACTACATTTTGTAGTGACAGAAACTAATTACAGCAGTATGCAGGCACCCTGCTGTCCTAATATTACCTTCAGGCATACAGCTGTAATAGAGCTGCTCTCAGGGTATGATAGGTGATGAGCATCAAACTCCCTAAAATTTCATTTTTCCATCTTCTCTTTTATGTGTTTTGTTTAAGCATCCAGTCACTATCTCCAACTTGTTCCTAACCGCTGTTTCTCAAATTGGATTTCAGTCTCTTCACCACTTCCTTGGCAGAAGCTTCTATTTTGGAAAAATGAGCTGAGATACTTTTAGAGTATGTGTGACCAATCCTTTTATATTCCTTCATTCAAAGCAACTACCAGAGAAGCCAAGGGTGCTGCGTTGGAAATGAGATCATTTGAGGGATACATGATGAAGACAGTAAACAAAAGTTGCCAGATAATACCAGCATTTACACACCAGTTGCTTACAGTGGAGCAGCAGTTATGAGTCCATTAAATATTCAGTGGCAGGTGTGGGAAAGTGCAGGTACTTGTTGGCTGTTGCAGAACTTCCATATGGAGGAATATAATTCCTGCAGTAGTGCATCATGCTCTTCCTATCCTTGCAGTGCAGTCAGCTGTGAGACCAGCCAGAGCTAGTTTGATGATGGAAATGTAGTTTGCTGTCCTGCCTAGGATTGGGCAATGGTAGTTAGTTTGGCATCAGAAAATCCAGGCTAAGCATAGTTGTCATCCACTGACAGCAAGTTGCAAGGCTGAGCAGGAGGATTCAGTGCTATTACTATCCCAGCGGCAACTCTTGCAGGCCCCGACTAATCTTTGCTTCATGAAACTGAAAAAGAGTTGACAAAGAATTATTTACTATTTAAGCAGGCACAAGTTGGTTTGGAGACACTGAATAAAATTATGTAGGCAGCAGAAGTGTCACAAAACCAAGCCAGATTCTAACTCACCAAATATCACTGCTGCTGCTGTAAGGCACCTCAAAGTACCAATGTTCACATGTGCTACTGGCTTCTTGACAAGGTGACCTGCTGGAGCACAGCAGCAAAGGTAGGTAGATAAATACTGACTGCGGCATGTGCCTTTTCCTCATTAGGTTATGAGCACATTGCATGGCACAAAAGTTTGGGCAGCACCTACTCTACTGCCACCTGAACAAGAGGGGAGACTTTGCTTTGCTTCTTCCCTATGTTAAGACAAAACTTGTTTTCTTTTTTTTTAAAAAAAGTGAGAGAACATTATTCCAGGAAAATTTAAATAAATGTGCAGTGGCATACAAAAGCTAAAATTAATCTCAGTCCCTACAGAGAGGAACTGCTGCTGCTGTTTTGTTCTTACAACATTCAGTAATTTCTACCTGATTATTGAACTGAGGTGCAGCATGCACATGGTTTCCTTTGTACTTGAACTTTTGATCTTGAATACAAAGAAAATCCATTTTTTAGTCGAACCAGTACTTTTTTAAGACTCCTTATTAGTTTGTTTGTAATGTGGCATAGTCCAAGTATCTAGTTACTGAATTCCTTCCAGATACACTTTGATATCTTTACCACACTTGAATCAGTACTGTTCCATGCAATTTTTTTTGTTGTTTGGTTTTTAGCCTTTTTACTTTTGACTACATTAGAAGCCTTTCATAAAGTGTTTTCTTTGGGAATTCAGACTTTTCGGTTGACTATATTGCTTTAAAAAAAAAACAACCCACAAAAAAACCAACAACCTACAACAAACACCACCACACACTAGATTTAAGGGACAGATTCACTGGGGTCACAATGTTTTTATGGCACGCTTCTCTTCGTAGGTTGTGATTGATTAACAATTTGTCACCCTGTGTACCTTCTTTTACCAGGTACATGCCCCAGAAACAAGCTGGCTACCTTGAAATAGTGTCTTTCTTCCCTGGCATTTACGGGGTGAGAGAAGTGTTTGGAGATTGTGATGGGACGCTGGGAACAAAATGCTGAGGCAATAAAGAATGATGCTTTTTCTTCTTTTATTTTTTAATGCTTGTGGTATGGATAGCTGTAAATCACTGGTCTCCTTTTCCATCTTTCTCCGTGGTTTTGTTGAGTCTGAAAGGGCTCCTGGGTCTTTACAGGCTCTGTATCTTCTGTGTTTTCTTTCCCTATGGTCTATTCCCTGCCTCGCAGGATTGGGGAGCCTTCCTCTGGGCATTGCAAGAGTCTTCTGCATTCCTGGGATGGTACTGAGTGCCTCTACAAAATGGCATTAAGCTCTGCACAGTATCTGCATATGGCAGCACTGTCTTTTGTTTATTTCCTTTGTCTTCTTGCTTCAGAGCTCTGCTTTCCCCACATGGTGAAAAGCATCTTCCATTAGATTTTGTGTCTTTTTTAAAATGTCTAAAGGAGTGTCTGTATTCCCTGTGATGTGAATGAGCCAGGCTTCTGTGCTGCTTTATTTTACCCTCAGGCTGAAAAAAATCCAGGATCGCTTTCCTTATCTAGGGCAGTAGCATCCACTGTGCTGTTAACCTAGGCAAAGAAGGGATATTTCCAATATACAGTGACATCTTAAAGCTTATGAATATATAGTCATGTAATCCTTGGGCAGCAGATGTAGAAAATCTGGCCAGCAGAGCCAGCACTGCAGAGACAACGGAACTGTCACATTGACATTAGAGCTGTTTGTTCTGACAGACACCTACGCAGACTGCCACAGTGGAGATGTGTCAATCAAAGGCTCACGTAAATCCAAGGATTGCTATTACTTTACTTGCAGAAGGTCAGGGTTCAGCTTTCAGGACTGGAACTGGGCTAGAATACATGTATGCCCTGGACTGCACTGGTAGGAGATGCTTTATAGTGTAAACCACGTCTGATATATTTTCTGGAAGAAATCTCTCTCAAGATAATTCCTGAAATAGTTCTCAACCTAGATTTCTCTCTTTAGATGTCCTTGGTTTCTTCATAATCTTTCTTTGGGGGGATTGTTTGATAGCAGCCCCCAGGCTGTTTGTGTTCCTATCCCACTGATGGCAGCTCTTGTTCAAAGGACATTTGTAGCAGCTATTTAAATCTGTGTGGGGAGCAGAAGCCTTTGAAATGGATGCAGTTGTGGTGAGCAGTTAGAAAGGAGCATTACAGAAACAGTTTTCCTGTATTTAGAATATTGTTAGCATTTTACATAATCTAAACAGTTAGGAAGTCATGTTTTACTTATTTGAATGCTTCTTACAGTGATGAGTCTTGCAGCAGAGCTGTGAAGGGAGTATTTCAAAGTAACCCAGCTTGCTTGGGCAATACCAAAATCTGTGGAAAGAAGGTGATCTGAGGGGATTAGGATGTGTTCATACATTCCTAAAAGTATTAGAGAACAGCAGCTAGCAAAAAAATTAATTTAAGGAAGGTCTCCTTTTTTTCACCTCCTTCCTTCTTTGCTATTTCTGCTAGACAGGTCTGCCCTCACAGCACTGTGGGGGAAGCAAAGGTTGCCATGGTTCGGAGGGTGTTCAGTGATTTTGAAAAATGGAGGCAAAATTAGGAAGAAGGAAGGAGTCCTAGGAATTTCAGTGGTGGATGCTTTTGCTAGAATTGAGAGTAAACATAACTGATTGTAAAAGGAAGGGCTAGGCAGTTTCATAAATGTGGCTGTATATTCTGTGGAGCCTGTTCAGGAGTGTTCAGAGTCTGACATCCTAAGGCCCTCAGCTATTTTTTGTGACTCAGAATGCTGAAGGTATTTATATATGGACTGATAGGCAAATTCTTGCCGTTTTACTATTTAAAATAATTTTCTAATAATTAGAGAAAAAAAAAGTTGCCCAAAATCCATGCTACCATCTTGTCGATTCATCACCAGGCCTGCAGATAAAATTAGGGAATCTTTTCCTTGGTCTCTGGTTGTCTGGTTTTGTGCTTCTTGGAGAACTTGGTCTCCCAGAGAAAAACAGCAAGTGCTTCCGTGGTTCGTTCAGAGAGAGCTTTTGAATGAACTTCCTGATCATAGATTTTCGATAGTGCGGTTCAGTTTACTTGAACCTGGAGTAATGGATGTGCAATGGGTTTAAAGAGAAAACCTGGAGCATTTCTACAAGCTTTTGAATTGAGCAAGGACCAGCAGCTCTAGTATAAAAGCAGTAGATGGCCAATGCCCATCGTCTGTGTCTCTTCATCTGTTTATTTGCTAAGATGTTAAAGCTGGGCACTTACTGTGCAAGAGCAAAACAGGAAAACCTCATGTGTGGGAACAGGAGGAAAGGACAGGGCAGGGTTAGTCATGTAATAATACCCTGTAGAGCATCATCTGAAATCAAATCTGTCATCCCACATGGCTTGGTTACCATCATGTCTGATTTCAGGTAAAAGCCAGTAGGGAGCGAAGCATGTTATTTTTTTCCTGTGATTCTGCAAAGCGTGGCTGACACCTCCCACCCATAGACAGCCAGGATGATGCGCAGGTTTGCCCCAGACTTCAGGTATCTAATTGGCATGCTTAACTCGTGAGGTCAGTCCTCCTGCCACCCTCTGTAGACAGTGGGTTAGACGATACAGGAGTCACTAGAAAGTCACTCAATTAGGCTGAATTTCATTTCTGAAAGCCCTTGCCTCAACAAACCTTCAAACTACAGCTTCAACTTGGACATCATTGGTTCTGAATCAAGCTTTTTGCTAGGGAAGGACATCAGTGCTGAGGTGCTGAGGTACATAGGCTCAGCCAGCTTATCTTTTTCACTATCCATTTGGATAATAATGCTTTTGAAATGGTTATTGATTCTTCTGTGAATTTTAAACTAAAACTGCGGTTTATTTAACCAAAATTACACATTTGATTTCTGACAAGTGCTTTATATTATTTTACTGTGGTCAAGAGTTGTTCTATGATGAATTGAGGAATAAGACTAATGCACTGATTTATTTTTTTTTGTAATTTATTTTGAATACAGCTCAGTATTATCACTGGAGTTTCAACGTGAGCATGAAGTTATGACAAGATATTGAGTCAATGGCAAAATTATCTTTCTGCAACTCATAAGGCAGAATGCATGAATTAAAAAAAAATATAACCATCTACAGCAATTATGGCATAACCAATACATACCTCTGAGAAACGAATAAAAACTTAACAAGGAAATGTATGTTACAATATCACGATCTACATCGTCTCCTAGCTGGTTGTCGTAGTCCCATTTCAAAATACCTCCTTATAACAACAACTGTCTTGCCATCATTGCAACGCTTTCTTGACATAAACACTTAAGCAACTAGTGGAATTTGGGGCACATTATAAACTTTATCCTTTAAAGCCTTTTGAAGGATAAATTCTTTAAAAATGGATTTAGCATAAACTCAGTTTGATAGATATTTATGATAGATCCATCCCACCTGCTCTTCTCCTTTGTCAAAGTAGGATTATTCTTTGTTATTTGATAATACTTTATTAAATGGATTGTGTTCATTTAGATATTCAAACTTGGTTTTCTTTCCCAGAGTTCTTTCCTTTTGTTAGTGCTTGGCAGCAGCGGACGGATTAAATATATTTAGTATACAAAATCTAAATAAAATAGGAATGGCAGCTGTCCAATACAGCAGTGTAGCTTAGCATAATGAGCACTAATAAAGAAGATAACAAGTCTATTAGCTAATATTAATTCTTAGACAATGGGTGCAATTAAATGTGGCACAATACAGATAAATTTAATGGTTGGAAATATATTAGGCTGGCTAGTTTTTCAATATCTGTTTTTACCTTTAGAAATGTGAATCCTGTTATTTTTAATTATGTCTGATTCTATCTCTCTGAGCACTCCCTTTTCTACATGAACATTTGGATGTGAAGTTTTGGATTTTGTCCTCTTCTCATCAACCTTTCTAATTATTACTTTTTTTAAAATGACTGGATGAATGAACCTTTTCAGCCACTTCCATGCATTTCCTCCAAAATTGCTCCCATTCAGCAGCATGGAGAAGCTTCAAACTGCATGTGATGTTCCAAGTGTAGTATCAGCAGATTCATATGGTTTAAGAAATCAGTTCTGGGAATACAGCAGCATATTACTAAAATCTCGGATTCTTAATAAAAAGCTGTACTACTCATGCCTCTCTGAGACAGAGCTTTCAACATGCCAAGTCTCTTTAGGACTTAGATTGGGGAAAGTGTGGTCAAAATCTACTCTGTGTGTGTGTGTGTTCCAAGACGCTTTCTCCAAATGTTTTTATTTCACTTTTACTGTATTTAAGACAGGCTTTCTTTCTGTGTCTGTGTATTACCATGATTATTACTTTTTACATCACAGTGATCGTATTTTAATAAAATACAGTGGGTGACATTGAGAACTTAATATCTTAACTTTCAGTTAGCTGTTAGTAGAACGTACCAATATAGGATGATCCTCAGGTCTGGGGAGGAGTTCCTCTTAGTAAGTTATCATTCCTTTGTATTATATCCCCAACCACATTAGGGCTTACAGCAACTTTCAATTTCATATTATCTGTGAATTTAATTAATGTTGTTATCCCATCAGATTACTTATGAAATTACTAATTAAAATTGGAATTAGCACTGTTGAGTATACTTCCCTACTGAAAATCTAATACTAACTAGGAATGTGTGAAATCACTGAGCGCTAAAGCCAAATATATTCTTGTATTTTTACTATCTTGAATAATCTATATGAATGACCTTGGATATTAGGAAAAATGTCTTCACTGAAAGGATGGTGAAGTATTGGAACAGGCTGCCTGGGGAAGTGGTGCAATCACCATCCCTGGAAATGTTTAAAAAACATGTAGATGTGGTGCTTAGGGACATGATTTAGTGGACTTGGCAGTCCTGGGTTAATGGTTTGACTTGATGATCTTAAAGGTCTTTTCCAACCTAAATGATTCTATGACCTAGAGTACCACTTTTTCTTTTAAAACTTTTTGAGCAGTGAAGTTTTAAGCAAACTACTTCTTACATTTTATTACTAAGCTGGGTTTTTTCTCACTCTGTGGTGATACTATAGAAACCTTGGGAGGACATTTTCAGTGAAAAACTAAAATTATGATAATACAAATTCTGAAATACTATAAAATTCATGAACAAAGTTATAGAACATATAAAGAAGATAAATCCAAATGATAAGGACATTGTAAGATTTGATGAGTTTGATGATTGCTTTAAGCATGAAACAGGTTGGGAAGCCTGAGTTTTTCACTTCATGAAGTTTGGATAGTTGGTTTTTTTCTTGAATTCAGTATGTTTTAGAAATTATCTGCAAAAGTGTTCCTTCTTTTCACCCCTCAGACTTCTGTGCACTCTGGAACACAAAAACCTATCTTGAAAAGCTTCTCTCTGTTAGAATGCAGTGGCTGTGTCCCAGTTGTGGTTTGCTCTTTCCTCTCATAAGATAACCAGAATAATAGCCCATTGCTGGTGGTTTTAAATCCGTTCAGGATTTAACAAAATGAAAGCATTTTGTTGAATTTTTGCAGAGGTGTATTTTTATAGCCTAGTCTGTCATATCAGGTTATTTCTTGCAAAGCTGTGATGTACACTGTTTTCTTGCTTGGGTAGATGCTGCATGCCTGCTTGAACAGCATTTTAATCAGAGGGTATTTCTCAGTGGGCATGCAGTCAATTATAGAAACATTTCTTGATTTCACAATGTAATTTATGATGCTAAGTCATGTTACTGTAAGTTGCAAAAATTATTTTTTCACATCTAAATGCTTTACAGTCTAACACTGGAAGCCAAAGATTGGCATTCATGGATTCATAACTATACAAATATATTTGTAAAAATTCTCACACACTGAGCAGTCCATTTAGTACTTGTATTTTTCATCAGCTAACATTTCATGGAATTGTCGATAAATATGGCAGAGCACCAGTCTAGAATTATTTCTTAAAGGAATATGGTCAAAACATAACTTAATTTTTTCAGTCAAAATGCTGTAAAGTATCAAGTAAGATGCTTTACTAACTTGAAATGTGGTGTATATAAAGTTTCCTTTGTTAGCCACCAAATTTAATCTCAGAGAAAGAAACAGTATTTCTCTGACAAAATACATTTTCCATAGTATCATGTTGAATTGCCAAATTAAATTCCTAACTTCTAATTCTCTACCAATTAAATCAAGTATAATCTTGTAATCTTTTCTGGTTTTGCCTGGTTGGTGGTTTTGTTGCCTGGGATTGATGCCGTATTAACTGACATTCAGTCAGTCTGATTGCCCTCTTCAAATACTGGCACAGCATTGGAAACAGGATTTCCCCACTAACTTCAGTTTGTATTGAAAATTAACACGGTTGTTAAAGATTCTTCTTAGGCAGCTCTTTCACTTTCAAGAAAAAGAATACATGTTCAGTTCTTTTCTGCAAGACTAAAAAATTGTCAGCTGTTTGTAGAGATTTTCATGATAATTATTGTTGCCTGCAGAACTTTGATACTGTAAAACAGTGCAAAGTGGTTCTTCCTCAAAGATTTTACCATACACATTATTTGTCAGTCATGCATATTCACACATACCTTGTGTGTCATATCTACAAATACAACTTTTCTCATCTATGAGCAGAAATGGTGAAGTTTTATTCTCTTTCTCACAAGAGATAAAAAGGGGACTGATGATTAAAGTCTTTTGCCCCTGAAATAAATGGCATGGTGAGCACTGTTCCAATAAACCTGGAATGATCCCTATGTTTTAGTGACCTGAGAAAATTGTCTGAGTTTCTGGTATTTTGTAGTGTACTGGGCCGCTTAGTTTCCAGAGCTGTTAGCTGGTTTCTGTGCTACTGGTGTCAGGACTTAGTTGGGCCCACACTTCCTCCATAGCTGCAAGCCAACAGAGACCCAGCAGCCCATTGGGAGCATGCATATTTTATGTCCAGATGAAAGCAAGCTTCTTATGCATTTATTATGTGCCCAGTTTGGTGTGACAGGTTGCATTCATTCTGCAGTTGTGATTTTTGAGGAGCTCTTTCAGTAATTGCCATTAAGCTACATGTTTACATTGTACCATGTGGAGCTTGGTACAGGTAGTCCATTCAAAAATTGGTCTGACATACATTACAGAAATCAATGGACAATTTGGATCCACAGTGAATCCAAGATCAGCTTTAAAATGTACCGATATATTACAACTATTGTAAGAGCATAATTAAAGATCCAACAAGCAATAGGCATGGTGATTAGCTTTCCAGTTGGGGAACTATTACCAGATCCAATATTGCATGCAATCTTCAACATAGTTCTAACTTAATTGAGAAAGTGAAAGTTTTTAAAAATAAATGGATACAAAACCAGCAACTAAATACTGTTTCCTTAATAATTTCTTTGCAATTATTAAGAACAATATCATATGGCCAATTTTAAAGCATGCTTTAATGATGAAACTGAGTCTTAGAAACTGTGTTTGAGGTCATCTTTACTTGCATTTCTTCTAGGAGCTCTGAAAACAGTAAGATTGGATCTAGAATCTTACCCTCTCTCTGAGCTTTTATATGTTTAGTTACTTTAAAACTTCCACAAGCTTTGTCTAAACCCTGAAAGAAGAGGAAGGTAGAGGAAAGGCATGGGCATGTGTATAATGGTACATTGAGATACCAGTACAAACTTTGTGGTCTTTAGTCTTTGGGTTCTTGGTCTCTCTGTAAAGTGGGAGTTGGGGGGCAAATATTTGGTGAGAGTGACCATCAGTGTATCTAAAAGACTGTTCAGATTTCAAATGAAAAGCAGAAAAACTAAATGTTATTTTCAAATTATAGTTGAGAATTTTACAACCATACAAAAATAGAGTTTTCTTATGGTCACAAAAAATTCTGGAAGGTGGCTGTATCCACATTTCTGTCTAACTTAATTCTATTTTGGCATTTACATTGTATTTTTTATGTCAGTTTCTACTTATCTGTCTGAACAAGAAGCAAATAATTTCTTGTTGAAGTTCAGAGACATTATCTAGTATGTTATTCCACAAACTGCCTCTCTGATCTTTAAAAAAAGAACAGTGTGGGCAGATGATTTCACCTAAATAGAGGTTTTTTTGGGAAGTCAGGGGACTTTGTGTGGGCATATTGATCTACATTTATGCACCTGTGGACCTGAAGACTCAGGCAGTTTAAGGCATTAAAAGCTTTATTTGCTTGAGTACTTCCATTAATTTTAGTAAGGGTATTCACGGTTATAAGTACCAAGCTCAGAACTGTTTGCACGATCAGCCCCTACAGTATTTAAATGATTGTGCGGTTCTGGCACCTTCGCAGCTTAACTTTTTTTTTCTCACTTGCGTAAACAAATGATGCAGCTGCAATAACATGGTCATCTCTGCAGCGTCAACATCTGTTGAACATACTAGGCCATAGTTACTGTACGTGATTCTGTCACTCTTCAGTTTTCTTCTCCGCTTCGAAAAAAGCTCAAAACCAGTGACAGCAATACCTATTGGTAAACAAATGATCTCTGAATGCTGACAGCTGTACTGTAAAATCCCTATTACGGACAACCTTGCCACACTATTTGACTTTGCAGGCAACGTCTGTCCTTTCCTAAATTGAATGATTGGATGGAAATTGTCATTCTTAATATGTTTACCTTCTATTTAATGAGCAATCCCACTATGAAGGCTGAAGACAATGCAGCCTCATGCTCGGGTTTTGTTACAGTTCATCAAAGAAAATACCCTTGCAATGTCAGGGCTCCTCTGCAGCAGGCAGCAGCAGGAGCTGCTTAACAACCCACCGTGAAAGAGGGAATCATTTAAAGTCAGTGCGAAAAGATTAAAGGGAGAAAATTTCAAACTAGGACTTATCTAAGGCCAGGAAACGCCTCAAGGTACCTTCTGCAGAATTTCAGTATTTTGCACTGTCTGGTAATATACTGTAAGAGGTTTTCCAGTAATCGGGGCTTCTCTTCCCCCGGCGTTCTTGCCCCCCTGTTCTTATCACCCAGGCTTCATCGTTATATCAGTCTAAAGACAATAGAAGACATTTTCAGAGATTATTTTTTTTCTTTCATGAAAGTGATTTGACCAATTTCTGCCTTTCTATTGAAGTAAAAGTGCTGTTGGTGGCAGAATCTGTATTGCTGACTGCAGTTTGGAATGACCCACATTTTATTAGGATAGTCAGTAAGTGCAAAGAGAAGTCAAACAAGTGTGAACTGTAAACAAAAATCTAACATAAATTGGCCAGGGTACATGTGACATGCCATGTTGTGGCCAGCCTTTTGCAACCTATTATTTTAGTGGATGATTTGCATTGATACAAATGCTCCCACCAAATTAAATTTCATTATTAAACTGTGGACGATATCATGGTCACAAAAATGGGCTGGCAGAGTTTGTGGCCGTTGTATGCTAGGCTCCATGCATACTTTGTGATGCCAGGTCTGTGTGTCCTGCCATTTTCAAGGACAAGCCAGGTTTGATGAGCCATTCAGCAAAGGTCAACTCTGTGATTATGTTTCATCTCCTCTCATCTGGAGCTAGCAAGATGGTTAAAAAGCCAAGCTTGGTTGAAATATTTTCACTGTGGTTGTTTATTTCCCGCATCTTTGATTTTCAAAGAATTTTCATGACTGTTCAAGCTCATTTATTTTGTGACCCACACCTTTTCTTTTTTTCTGTTATGTAAAAATATGAAATTAGTGCTGCATTTCATAGTGAAAAAGCTGTATGGACTCCATGGGTTTAGTTGTCTGGAAATCCCTCTTTTTTTATCTTTAAAATGGCATTTTCTACTGCATTTCAATAAATGGGCAGATAATTTTTAAGGCATTCTATATGCTTTTCCTGTCTTTGAGTCTTCAGATATTCTTATCTTCCTGATTATAGATTATATGTTTCTAAGCCTTTCTACAGCTTTAAGTTTAATTGGAAGCATAACAAATGATAGTGCATGAGCAGCAACACCATAAAATCGTATAGCATCTAACTGTAGTAACAGATTCGCATATTGACTGGAAATACAGGCACTGTGCTGAATTTGAATCTGTATCTCAGTAGAGTTATAGTTTCCCCATAGTTAATGTTGATACTATAGAAATCCTATTTTAACAAGGGTAAAAAAAAATAATATTGTATATGTTCAGCTGCAAAGGCAAACTGAAAAATGAGTTGATTACTTTTAAAATTCCTTTTCTGCTGTGTTATCACATACACAAGGTGAAATTTGGCACTATAATTAAGGATGCTTAGGGACAGAATTTCCTTATTTATAATTGCATATTTTAGGCACTTTTCAAACTCTCATTATGATCTTCTGATTTTATTTTCATTCCTAACGCTTACTTTTAGTTTGAAAGGAGTCTCAGAAATCATCAGATGGAGTTTGAAATGGAAGTTGAAATGATTGTAAAGAAGTAGCATGAACCTATTGAGAATAAATCATGACCATTTACAAATGAGAATTACTCTTGCTTTTAAAAGACATAACATTTACTAGGAGCATACTTTTTCGCTAAGCAGAACTCGTTATATGTTAAATTGAAATAGGGGTGGAGGGTTTTTTTCAGATTCTGTGGTAATCCTCATATTGCTTCTTGGAGGTGATGTAAATAGCAAGCTGGGTTATTCCTGTAGATTCAAGGGCTACTGGAAATAGTAAAGACATCCAAGTGAAGAGGTTAAAGCAAGGATAAAACAATTGTTTATTGAAGCATGATACACAAAATGAAAAAGAAATAGGTATTTGCCTTGTCTAATAGATCAAAGCAGTTTCATGTTCAAGGCTGGAGCAGAGAAAATCACTTGGGGTCAAGAAGTGGTTGTCTGCATTCTAGGGAGAAGGTGAACACCCTTTTTTTTTTATTTTTGTGTGTGTGTGTGTGTAACTTCTGTAATTGAAATATCCATTTACAAAGCAATGTGAAGAAGCTTAAAGCACCGTACAACCCTTTACACCAGAAAACCAGTTTGCTCTTGGGAAAACTAATGGAACTGAAAGTCATTCAGTGTTAGCACACCCAGCCGAGGACTGAGGGGAAAGTCTTGAGCATCTGCACGTGTATCCTTGTGATGCTACCGAAGTGAGTCATATCAGTCAGTCGTCTTCCAACTGGAAAAGTAGCTACAGAACAATGGCTATATGTAACAGGCATCAATTGGAAACAGTCTGCAGCCCCAGACCTCAGTAATGTAAAGGGACTGAAGAAGGACCTGTTCTACCATTCTCCCATTATGAAGGAAAAGCCAACTCTTCCGTTTCTTTCAAAGCCAAAATTTGACATAGTAACATAGGCCACCACTGACCACCCTTTGCACTGTGGACTCCCTAAGACTTTGTTTTCCAAGCATGGTTTTCCCTGGCACTCCTCTCGAATTTTAAATTCACTGTACTTTTCAAAGTTTCTTTTTTCCTGAAGGAGTTAGCAGTAGGCAGTTACTCGGTGGTGGTGGTGGTCTCATGGCTGTATTTGCTCACTTCGTGTGGAGTAACAGTGACATCCAGTGGCTGGATATTTCAGCCAGATGTATAAATCACCATACCAACCAGTATTTCAGTGAATGTACTCTTGCCAGTGCTTCGGTTAAAGCCCTTTCCAAGGTTCCCTCGGGTGGGAGGAGATGGGAAAATGCAAATAAACTTTATAGCAAAAGAGATTTGCTTTGGGACTTTCAGCAAGTGTTGTGTTGAAGTGGAAGAAAGTTCTTTCTGATTTTAAACCCAAAGAGCATTTTTTTCATATTCATTTCTGTGGTTTAAAATCTGTTCATGCAGCAGTGGAAGGTTGTTACTTATTGCATCATGACTATTTGAGTTTTACTTTGTATCCGAAGTTCATCACATAACTGTGCAGCTGTGAACATAAAAGAAGACATTTTCCTTTGCCATCTGCAATTAATATTCTTGTAGTTGAATAGGGAAGAGAGAGAAGATAATGGGAAGAATTTTTCATTTCTTTTCTTTGTGGTATGACATATGTTTATTCTAGTGACTTGTTAAACTAAAGAGTCTGCTATTACATCTATAAAAAAAACATCCCAGTAACTGCATTCATTCTATGCAGTGCAACTTGTTGGGTAATTTTTTGGTTGTCAAAGCTTGAATGAGGCTCTTAAGCATGAAAAGAAACTTTTGTTATTGTTCATGTGAACCAGTCACGTTGGAAGGTATTTCAGACAGAAATTCTTCCCAGTGTGTTACTGTGCAATTTTTCTTGTAGGCTTATTGACTTTCATTCTCAACAGATGATCTGTCAGCTAGCAATGTAAACCTGAATAGTTTTTATTATATTTTTTAAAAAATCACTTATTTTCAGTCTTACCTCAAGTTCTGTAATAGTCTCTCCATAAGCTTTCAATAGTAATGATTTCCCTGGTCAGTAGGGAGAATGAACAGTGGAGGTACTTTTCTGCACCTTCCTTGCTGAATGGTAATGATTTTGCAGTCCACTCAGTAAGGGATATTTGTCCTGAAATGTAAAAGCATTTGAGATTTGAGTCTAAGCTTCGAAAAGGTCAAAGTGCTGGTGCATTGCTTCTGAGTTATGGTCGTGGTGACTTCTCAAATAGTGCTTAATCTGATTAAGATAACATAGATGGCACTGCCTACAGAGTAATAAAGAAGTGTTGCTTTACGGTCCCCTTTGGTGATGTAACTGAAGATGTCAACACTGCAATTCAAAACAGGCAATGTCCCCACAATTTCAAGCCAAATACTGGGAAGCCTATTAATTTTCTTATCAGTTAAGGAAGTACAAAACATTGATTTCATTTTGAGAAAGCACCAGTATTTTTCTGTTCTCTCGTTTTTGTGCATTTTCCTGCTTCTCCATGTACCCTGGTGCTAGAAGTTCTTGAGGAAGGCACTTGTTGACCTTTCAAAATTTGGTGATTTGTCACCAATCTGTTCCAGGGTTAACATGAATGATACCTTTCAGCTGAAGGCTGAGAACTGTAAGAGTTAGTTTGAAGTGCCCCTAGGCTGGAAATAGTGTTTTCAGCTCTGTGTGCAGTGAAGCATTTACTGTGGAAGTGTCTGAGAAGACATGTCAGCAGTTGTTTTGGGGCAAATCTTGTGTCTGTCCAAGCTTTTGTATGTGTGCAAGCTGATTGAAAATAAATAAATAAATAAATAAATAAATAAATAAATAAATAAATAAAAGTTATTTTAGCCCTCGGATTTGATGCTTAGTTTAATGTTATAGCTACTTTTCAATTCAAAATTTAAGTAAAAAGCTGATGTTCGCTGGTCTTGGCTTCAGTTGTCATTAGGATGTAAATCACTCAGTGCAGTCAGGTAGGTGAGGTTCCAGGGAGACACACTTGAGGGCTGATTTCTGATGTGTAGAAAAGAGGAGAGGTGGTTAGCTTGCACCAGTACTTCGGCTGTAGATGGAGACATCTGTCTAATGAAATTCTTTCCATGTGAAGTATATACATTTCTTTAAAAACTATTTCACAGCATGTAATGCATAGGAGGTATATTCAGGAAAAGCACTTTTCTCAATGACAGTTAAAGTAACACTTTGAATAAAAGGAGTTTTCCACTTGTATTTCAGGCATTGCTAGTTAAGATTATCTTCTGCTCAGAATATTATCATCACTTTTATTCTGATTTGTCAATCAGTTGCAATAGTCCGATGGATCTATTTCCTTTAAAGCAATTTAATTTAGGTAATGTAGAAATAGAACCCACCTTGATACTTGAAAAAAAATCTTGCCATGATTTATCAACAAAATAAAACTGCTGTACACGATGAAAACTAACTAAAGATAATCTGGTTTCTGATAGCTTCACTGTAACAGCTACAGTCATATATTTCCTTCAACTCTGTAAAATAAATCCTTTGTATTTTGAAGCACAGGAGTTTTAGTTTTTTATGTGAACAGCTTGTTAACAAAAGGCTAGAACGATGATCTACACATGGGGAACAGTACTGTGTGTTACTCTGCAGGCAAATAATTTCATCCATCGTTCTTGCATGATGAGAAGATCATTTTAGGGGTGCTATACAAAATGGCTTATTGCATTGCTTGCTCTTGAAACAGCACCAAAGCACGCTGAGCAGCCCAGTGTCTATTGTAACATTTCTGAAACATTCTGAAACCTTTGTACCCCTAAAAGCTGTTCTCTGTGTCCACATAATCTTGTCCATAATTCCTCCTCCAGGGACTGGGGAGGCATTGGCTTCCCTGGTGGAGTCAGGACTACATCCTGACTGGTGGGATGTTCTGGGATACTGTGGGCAGAGTGAAAACTGCAGGGCTTCAAGTGACCTAACATAGGGATTTTATCTGGGATTTTTTAATGCAGCCAGACATTTCAACCAATTCTTTTCTCTACTTGCTTAGTAAAAAGTGAAAGCAGTGAAAAGCAAAAGGCTGTTGATGCACCAGGAAATTATCTTGTGAATTGTCCTTAGTTAACAACTATGAAAACAGTCACTGGATTTCAATATATCTATGCAATTCTGATTTATACCAAAACTCTCTTGTCCAAATCTACAGCAGATTCAACCAGCATTTCTTGCACATGTCATAATTTAATAAACATGTTTGGTAGTAAGGGTGTTTTTCAGGTTTTTTTTTTTTTTAATGTTACCCCAGTCTATTTAAGTGGGTTTTCCTGACTCTTTTGTATCTCTGTAGGGTATGGCCTGTTTCAAAGTTGGGATAACTAAAACACAGTTCGGTGTGAACCTTTTTTTTTTTTTTTTTTGTCATGCAGAAAAGCTTCAGATATCTGTTTCCTTCTTATTTTTAACCTTGAGGTTTGATCTTTAGTGACAGTTCAGATTTAAAATCACTTCCTACTGTATCACATCAGTAGAGTGATTGAAGGGAACTGGAATCCAAGCTGTTTACTCACTTAGCTGTCAGAAAGTTTCCCTTCAAGGGAAGCATTTCAATTAATGTTATACAAACCACAACAGCAGTGGAGACTGGCCTGAAGCCATATATATATATATATGGGTGTCAGTTAAATTCAGATGTCAAATATGGCTTTTAATTATAGACCTACAACTGCAAATCAGTGGTGTTTGAAGCATGCTGGAGGTTTCAGCTTGACTTAGTAACCCCTGATATCTGAAAGTGAAGCAAGAGCCTACAGGTGAAGGTACACACACGGGCTCCATGTGCTTCAAACTCTGAATACAGAAGGTCAAATAAACACTTAGGAAATACATGTTCATTTGCTCATTATCCAGGAAGTCTAATGAGTAAACAGACTTCTGTTCCCTTCACTGTATCTTCAAGTGATGGAAATGGTATTCTGGAGAGGGTAACAAATGGGGTAAAGGTACCTAAGAGGTCTTCCAGCTTCTTCAGCTGTAACATCTGTATATCCTGCTTGAGACTGAAAGCTCGCACTTTGGACAGTAATTTTTGGAGAGGATGTTAATGTTTTTAATGTTTGTGTGTATTTTTTTTAGTATTTTTTTTATTTTCATTTTTAGTTTTTGTAATTCACCTCCTGGCCATCCACAGATTTCAGTGTCATCTGTAGAGCCCCTCATTTAATCAAGATGAACGTTTCTCAGATTTCTTATAATATTTTTGAGGCACTTTTGAGTGTTGAAAGAAAAGAGAGCCACAATGGTTTCCAGACAATGGTGAAAAAAATTGTCAAGTTGGCATTAATATGGTGTTGCAGAATCCTGCAAGATTTATTATTTGAATAGTTTGAATAAAATAAAAGAATGACAGTTCACCATTCAGTTCAGTTGGAGATAACATTATTCCAGGTAGAATAGGTATCTTTCCTTTCATGCATATTGAGTACTGTGCTTACTCTTCCTGTCAGCAAGCATCACAGTTGGTTAGCATAGTGATATATGCTTTCTTTAACAGTATCCTCAGTACCTGAGGGTTTTCCTTTTACTGTGGAAGACAGAAGAAAAGTTACTGTTCAACAGCACAAATTTATAGATGGAAATATGTAATTTCTGATTACAGGCAATTTTAAATTTTTGTATTTACAGGCGATTTTTAATTTTTGTATTCAAAGCCAAGAGGCAATTGAACGTTTTACATTTTCCAGATTTGTCTCTTTCATTTCTCCAAGACAAAAATAATTTCTCCTTTGAAATCTTGCTGCAATTCTAGAGTCACAACAGTAATGTGCCTTAAATATTTAAAACCCATCACTGCTGAAGCAAAACTATGGCTGAAAGTGCAGAGTGAAATCAGCTGGAGATGCTAGCCTGAAAATGCACCTTTGGAAACAAGGGTACCTATGAAATGTTGTTGCAAACCTCAAAGTCAGTTAACAAAAACTTTACAGTGAAGGGTGTTTAGCTAGGTAACACCTAGAGCTCTGCTTCAAGAGATATCTAAAGATGTTTTTTTTCCTAATTTCTGCGAAGGTGTTGAAGACTTCTCAAGCCCTCCACAACAGAGCAGCTTCGCAAGCAGCCCTCTGTGTCACTTGAAGGAGGTACATTGGGTGGGCAGCAGCCTGGGTGCCCCGGGTGGGCTGGAGCACTCCCCCTTACCCAGAAAACCAGTCAGACCCTGCTTCTGCTGATTCTTCTGGGCAGTGAAATAAGTTCAGGTAAACAAAAGCCCTTAAAAAATACAGTGTCGTTCTAACCAAATGATGAAACCTGGGCCATCAAACACAGCAGTCAAACTCCTTGAAAACTGCCTAGAAATTTTCATTACAGTTTAAAAAGAAAAAGGGTCTTCCCTGAAAATAGAATTGGAAGGATTAGAGTAGAGGTAATTTTTGTGAAATGGAGCAGAACTTAAAACTGATCGTTGTTAAGGGATTTTGATTGCAAGGTGAGATACACAGCGCCTGTCAGAAGTGTGGATGTACTTAAATTCTTGATAGCAAACCCTGGGATGGCAAGGGGTAAATTCAGATCTAAAATAGTTTCTTTTAGTTCCGCAAAGAAAGCAAAAAAAGGCCACTGGAGTACGGGTCCAGTGCACTTAAGCACTCATTTCCCTCCACTGACACTATATGAAAGTAGTAATTGAAAGAGCTTGTATCTGCATCTTGAGATCTGGTCTGTCTTCTGTTTGAGGACTTGAGCATAGCAGAGTCAGGCTCGTTCTTTACAAATTTATCTGTGGGATCACCAGCATCCCTCATCATTTGCAGCTGGAAAGCTTGCCCACAACCATAAATATGGCTTTTTTTGGTCCTTTTGGGTTTAAACCCACCTCCTTCTTTGTAGCAGTGTTGAGAAGAGCAGGGTACATCTGCACCCACAGGACAGGTGCTTCTCAAAATTTGTGGATGTCTACAAAAAGTTTTCAAAGAGGCAGTTAGGCTCCTGATAGATGTTAGAATGCACGAGGAAAACAGTACTGGGAAGCAGCTGCAATAGGCTTAATTTCTGGTGGTAAAGAGATTTCTAAGCACAAAATTTGTAGTTTCATTCAGATTTTGGTAGTCTTGTTTCCCTGCAGTGCATACTTTGTTAATTTCTAAGGCTTAGGACAGCAGAAATTTGGATAGTAGTGGTAAAGCTTCCTCCCAAAGGCCCTATTTCTGGACAGCATACGTTTGATAATTCTAATATAGAGCTAATTTGGGGGCTTTTTCTGGGTGCATCCTTTGGAGCACTTACAAATTAAGGGAAGAGCATTATGCTTATGCTTAAAAATACAGTATATTCATTAATGCAGAGTAGCCCATGAGCACCATTTTTCTATTTCTGTAGAAATGGGCATGTATGTGTTTGCACAAATGCTTCTCATCAGTGAACATACCTGCAAGTATCTGGAGAGAAATAGCCTTTTAAAACTATCAATTACTTCCCACTAATAATAGAAAAATACTCTCTGCTATTTAACTTCCTCATTACAGACAGCTGAACATGCTTTCTCATTTCCTTTGCAGAACTCATTTGAAGAAGATGCTGATAAGGGTTAGATAGAGTGTTAATTGGCTTACATTGTGTTTGTGAGAGGGATGAAGGAAGACAAAGTCATTGCTCTGAAAAAAGAGTGGAAGTGACTGCATGTCCCAGTCTTCTCACTGCTGTGATAATGTCATTTATTCCAAATAGTTTCAGGACATTACACTTACAGAAAAATTATTATTGGCTCCTACTCAAGCTCTTTTGCCCTGCTCTAATGACAAACAGAGCCTGCAAATGAAGTTTATCTGTATTTAACTGGGTGTTTCTCCGCTTGAGAGGAATGCTTACTGGCATCGTGCTGGGATTCAGCTGCTTGCCACTCATTTTTGTCACTGGACCAGAGTGGCTTTGGGAGAAACTACCATGAGGTACAGTGGACCCTAGAGCAGCTGGACAACATTTAGGTTAGGTTAAGCTAAACTGTTCTTTAGAAAGTCTCCAAACTCACATACTTCAAGTCCTCATTCAGCTCTTCTGTTGAGTGCAGGGTTTGTAGGGGCACAGGAGCTGTAAGTTTTCCTGCCAGTCTTCTGAATTGCCACTGAGCTATGGGGAATTTATTTTTTTTAAAGATGTTAAATTATCAAACTGTTTTAAATAAGTAGCTTGCTTTGACGGTGCTGTACTGAAATTAAAATCAATGCAAGGAAAACATAACTTTTGTGTAGTAGGTATATGTACATAGTAGGGAAGCATTCCTGAAAAGCTTATATGCTATATAATACTTAAGATATATGCAAAGTGGAAAAGCTGATAATCCATTAAAAAACCACTTTCTTCCTAATATTTCCATTTACTGATACTGTTTTCCGTTTGCTGATTATACTGTAAAGCCCCTTCCCGCTTTCCACAGGCAACTCTCAGGTGATCTAAGTAAAAAAACCAGCTTTAACTCTGACAGCTATTAAATGCAGAGGCCTGTAGCTGGAAATCTGAACTAAGGAGGGGAAAGAGGCCTCTGTCAATGCATCTTCTTAAAATATGTGTTCGTGTTTATGCACCACAGCCTGTCACAGTGTACATGGCTCCAGCAGGTGAAACTGCTCCGCAGAAAGCAGAAATAACCCACTCCTGCCTCTGTAATCTCTGCTAGCAAAAATGGTATTCCCTTAGCAACACGTGATTACAGAAAACGTAATTACTCCTCACTGACTGCATCTTTAGATTAATGTACACTTTCCCATTGCTGTGGGCTGGAGGTGGATACCAAACCTGTCATGTTACCTAAAACAGTCTGCACAGCGATTACTAGAGACAGGGGCCAGGGCTCAGGTCCCTGTATGAACTGCCTACCCACTACAGGTGCCAAGACACATCAGAGCCTACATTGTGTCTAAATTTAAGGAGAATAATGAAGAGTGTTTGCTACTCCAGACCACTACACCCTGTCTGCTGCTGTAGCCAAAGACGAGCACCATGGGCAGTGTTCAGGCTGCCAGTTACAGATGGTTCATTGAAGCATCACACTTGAGTCTGGACGTTTGTATTTCTAGTCACTGGTGGGAATCTTGGCCATATATTTTTATCCTCATCCCGGTTTCCAGTATTGTCAGTAACTATACACTTTTACACTATAACAATTTCCTGTAATATTCCTCCGGGGTTTTTTTATGTTTGCTTTTTTTCTGAAAATATGGACTGTTTTTACACAATCAGCTATAAGATAGATTATAATACGTAATAGAGAAACAATGTTATTGGAAAATAATGAAATATTTGAAATCCTGTGTGGCTTGGCTATTCTTATGGTACTTCACTATAATGGCACTGAATAAATATTATTTTTACTCACCAGCATTTATAGTAATCCTTATTATAACTCATGCCTTCAAGAAGTACCTGCCCAGTATGTTTTAAATAGTGTTCTTTAGCTCCATCACAGGGAACATCCTTTGCTGACTGGCCACATCACCAGAAAGAGGCTTCCCTCTTTGGTAAAAGAGCTTTTTGGCACTGTGGTTTGGGAATCTGCTGGTTTACTTCTTCATCAAGGGAAGGCTGTCTTGTTTTTCTCTGGTATGGATTAATCTTGCTTAGACAGTTAAATTGGGTGTTGTCTGAGAGTCGGTTAAAGGAGAGAATGATGTAGCCTATCAACTGGGAATGGATGGTGTTAACACAGCCTGTCTTCTGTGTGCTGCTAGCATCCACCCTGGTTTACAGACTGAGGGATTCCTTTAACAAAAAAGATATTGGTTCACATTTGCACTTGCTAGAAATTGCATGATCAAACTAGAACAAACATTTACTAACAAGACATTAGATCTAGGGATTCTTAAGAGCTTCACGTAGAAAAATGAAGCAACAGGCTCACAGACATGACTGATATAACTCATGGACTTCTTATCCTGAATGACACCTGAAAAAAACCCACCAACAACCATGACCACACACACACGCACACAGAATTTTATATGTAGGTAGGGACAACTTGCACATTACGTGAAGTTTTACTCCATACATTTAGTTAGGCTGCAGATGGCTGAAGATTAAGTGGATTATTTATTCTCCTGTTTCAGAAAATTTTTGGGTTTGCAGTGTAAGCAAGCAGAGGGTTAGTTTGCTTTCATGCATGTAACTATTTGGGCAAGTATCTCCAATCTTCCTCCTATGCGTAACCCACAGATGAAATTAGTTGCTTTAGTTTCTGTCCCTCTTGTCTATGATTCCCTAGGTTTTGCTTTAAGGTACATGAATAAGCTGAAAGTGAATGGGGTCTGAAATTCCCCTTTGCCTCTGTTCCTCAGCCAACTGGAGGTCACTTGGGTTACGTGAGCTGGAGGTGTTTCCCCAGCATGCCACATCGGAAGTAGCAAAGCTTTTAGCTGTAGAAAATCCAATATGCCAATCTGTAAATTATTTAAATCAAGATAAATGGCTTTATAATTTGAGGTTGCACTGCTGTATAAAGAGACTGTTGTCCCCTGTTAGTCAGTATGCATGGACAGTATATATGGGACCACCCAAACCAGATGTGATTTGTCTAGTATCAATGCAAATAGCACTGCTATGCATCGATCCTGGGTCGCTGGAGCTTTCTCAGCTCCTGGGCAAATCTCTTATAATGGATTAATCAAGGATGCGCTCCTTAAATTTTCAAATGGGGGGGATGACACAGTTTCCAGCTGAACCCACGCTGATTAGCGTGGAATGTGTCATGGCTGTGACAGTTTTGCACCATGACCAGGAGGACTTTTACATCTGGGCTGCCCTGAGCTGAGGTCTGAGCAGCTGGCTCAGAAGTCAGGTGCTTTTCTATAGGCTCAAGTTCAAAACCTTTATCCAACCTCATCCCTCCTTAATGAAAGGCTGAGGTGAACAGGAATATTTTTCTAACATAAATAATCAATTGAAGTGGGCTTCTTGATTGCTGCTTCAATGCAGTCCCATCTGTCTGCTTCTTACACTTGCTATTACTGTGACCTTGGCAATGTTTTCACATTTATAAAATAACATTTAAGAAAAGATTGGTGATAGTGGTAGAAGTAGTAAGTGTATGGTGGTAACTGCATGCCCAAAGAGATTAAAAGGGTAAATGAATACCAACTGAGGGATTAGCACTAGCAAAACACTATGATAGATCTAGGACCAGATTACCAGGGTTTGTGAAGAGTAAATGATGATAATCAGAATTTCCTCAAGTGGTTGACTTTGAAAACTACAGGGCAGGAAGGGAGAAGGAGTTTCTAGTGATGAAAGCAATGAAATAAGATGATGATGAGGTGTCAGGAGAAAATACTGCTTGCAGGAAGACTGCAGTCGGATTAAGGATGAGGAGAGGCAGTTTGAGGAAAAAGCAGCAGTTGCTTCTGTTGATGCCAGCTCAGATATTGCCAAGACTGTTCACTGCCATGACCTTTAGGAGCTGCTCTTCTTCCAGAACACACATGAGTTGGAACACACATGAGTTGGTTTTATGTACATTGCCATGTCCCTCTGTATTTTACTGATGTGATTGAGGAAACACATGCTTCAGAAGTACAGTGTTCTGCCTAAAGTTTCACTGGTAGCACTGGTTTCTGAGTTAGGTGGCTGTGAGCCAGGAGCAAGGCAGAGCCGAAGAGCATGCAGGTTTTGATAATACGTATAAGCATCCATGTGTAGCATGGAGAGCACCAGCAGTGAAAGGGGACCGAGGAGGAGGTATGAATTACCTCTGCACTTGGATTTTCATGAGATATTTGGATTGGTCACTAAATTTCAGTCTCTAGAAAACCACATGAACTTTAAAATGTACTCACTAAAATTAATTTATAACCATTGTGTTATTCACTCTTCTATCTAGAAGATAAACTCTCTGTCCAGACAGAAACTGTCTTCTGATTAAATCACAGCATCTTATGGCTCTCAAAGCACTTGCTCGTGTGTGGTTGCTTCTGAAATACTGTGCAGTGCGACGTGATGATTTGTTTTGTTCCGCTTTTTGCAGGGGCAGTCCTACTTGCTGTTAAAGCCAGTGACATGTTAGAGTGGTCTGCAGCTCCCAGAGCAGAAGTACTGGTGTGAATTCCTGTTTGGTTGCTGAACATAAGCAAAAACATTAGTGATGTCGTATGATTGTGGAGCAAGCTTTTAGTTATGTCAGTTAATGGTTTATTTATATAGTCTGTGTGCCACAGGTTGGAAAGGTGAGAAGACACCTGTTAGCATGGACCTTTTCCAGTCTGTGTGCCACTGTGTGTCCTGCTGGGAGCAGACACCTGCAGGCAGTGACCAAGCTGCTGCTCAGCCCTTCTTATTTGCCTTGGGCCACCTCAGGTTTCCAGTCCCTGTGGACTGAGCATATTCTTCTTCCGCACCTTCCTAAAATTTACTGTTGCATGCATATAGCATGTTATTGAATAACGATCATAACCATGAGTAAATGATCCTAGGAAATACATCTTGTTAGCTATTGTATTTGGGCTCTTGGAATACTTGGTCCACTCCAACTAACTCCTTTACAAAAGAATAGGGATACTGTTTTACATCATCTGGAAAATTAATTGCTCTTAGAGTCTTGGAAACACCTCCCAGGCTACAGTTGCTATGGAGACAGATGTAGTATGGAGGTGTAGATAGATTGCCTGAGCAAAACCAGCCAATCATATTTTAAACTTCACCGTTTACAATCCCAACAACTGTCATTTGTTGGCTTTTTCCACCCCCCACCCCCCTCTTTTAAAAACTGTATTAGCCCTGATCCTATAACTGAAGCTGCGTGGCCTGTATCCATGAGGTTTGAGTGCAAACCCTACGGTTATGGACCCTATGGTCCCTCTATATGGACACAATTTGGAACACAAGCCAATGATTGTTAGTTAAATACATATTTTTTTTTTTATAATTAATGTATTCTGACATATAGCAACAGTATTGGTTTTTCCTCCATTGCAGTGTGCATTTGGCGAGGCTGAGTAGTAAACAGTAATACCACTTCAAACCCTGAGGTTCCCCAATGCTAATTGTCTTCAGGTGCTCACCCAGCATTATTTTTTAGAGACATCTCTCTGCTAGGTACTGCTGCATTGCTGGCAGTATAGATCCCTGTGCTTCTAAACACAAAATAAGGGAAGTTAAACATTCATTTTTATAATTTATTAAAGGACGTGCTCTTACTGTCATAACACTTGGCCATATATTTACTATTGAGTATTTTTTCCACACACAATGGCTTAGTTGTTGGGTTTTTTTCTGGGCTTCAGCAGTTAGCAGGGGATCAGTCTCCTAGATGTTCTTTATGACCAGTGTAAGAGAAGAAACACCCTAAGAGGGCAATCAGTCCTACTTATTTTCAACGTCCAAGGTTGCAAGGGGCCAGCCACACTGTGATGGTACACCTTTCTCTCAACTCGCTGCATAAGACGACTTGATAACTAAAGTTATGCAAAAGAGATCCTATCTGTTGTTACTGGCTATACGGTAGAGTATATGTCCTATGTTTGAGGAGTGTGTACTCATAGTAGTTACACCCTAAACAGACATGTACATGTATTAGTGTATGTACCCTTGCTTGGGGTTTTTTGTCTCTCTGGCACGAGTGGAACACTTTTCAGTGACAACTGGTATAAAGTAATTAATTCTTTTCGGAATAATTCCCGTGGATATTTTTTTTTTTTAAAGGCTTTGGTTATTTCCTGGAAGACTGGAAGGGTGTGAGAGACTTCACATGAGAAACAGCAGTTGGAGTTGGAGCTCAGCATTAAAAGGTGCTTCCCGTGGCTGCGGCAGCCAGCCTGCCCTAATGTAGGTCACTGCCTGGGATGAAAATCTTCCTCAGGGCATCTGTGGAAAAAACAACAAGCAGGAAAATTTGGCTGATGCAGTTGTAGTCTGAGGAAATGTGACATTTACAACCACTGTCACTGAATAGCACCATCCAAGGCCACCCAACAGCCATCTAATATTGTGGTTTAAGCAGAATACTAAGTGAATAAATATCCTGCAATGATTACAGTTAGCGGTACATGAAAAAATATCCTGCAAATAATGTAGTTAGCAGTACAGAGAGGCAAAAAAAAATCATTCGAAGCAAGGACCCAGAGCGAAAGCTGTGCAGTCGTAATATGTTTTTGATGTCTTTGCTGCCAAAAGCTTCAGGCAGCTGGATAATGACTCATCAGAAAGCCTCTTGGAGCGATTCCATGGTCCTGCAAACTCCCAGATTTGGGTGATTTTTTTTCACATAAAATTGCCATCAGCTATTCAGTTTCACACTGGTTGGCCAAGTAGCGCAGATTAGCACAGGAAAAGTCAAACGACGAGATTATTTATTTTTTTTTATTTTGTGACCGCTCTTGAGAATATAGGGCAGCTCACAAAACGTGTCAGCATGTGATGCATTTGCTCCAGGAGTTCCACGAAAGTATCACTCGGCACGCAGCCGCACAGGCACTCAGCACACCGTCTTGTCTGAGGGCCAGATTCATCTGCACCATGATGGAGGTTTCAGGGAGAGGATGCCGATCCTTTCCAAAGTCTGTGTTTTGAATTTGTGAAATTGTTTGACTAAAACCAGCAGGAAGCCTGCTGGGTAGTGCAGTGGTTCGTTTGCGACTCTGAGGGTCTGAGCAATAATTTTCACTTCAGTTATTTACCCTGGTGTGCCAAGAGTGAGATCTGAATGATCTTTAGCACTGTAAATCAGACACAAGGTTGTTATCCTTGTAGAATGCACTTTGAGACTGTCCAAAAGCTCCAGAAAGAGACCAATTTTATGTCTTTATAGAGTTAGCAGTGTATTATCCACTTACACTCATTATAGGTTATGGGGGGAGAGCTCAGAAATTTGCAGGACAAAAACCTCACTGTGCTGCTTATGTACTTTGGCTAAGAGTGGCTCCATTTTTACAATAGCCTGCTGTTCTTTTATTTCCTTAACTGTAAATTGTATACATCTGCACTCTGGTTTGGCTCTGATTTGAGAATTTTCTCCTTATGTGCTCCACAAAAAGAAGTTCATTTGCTCCCTCCCACACTTCCAGAAAAACAACTTTACCAGTTTGTCCTGGTTTAGGGTTTTGGGGTTTTTTTGGTAGCTAAATCTGCTCTTAAGTGTTGTGGGGTGATTGTCTCCAAAACAGTTATTTTTCTGCACTGAAACATTATAATAAAGATTGGCAACAGTCCTGGTCTCTGACTGTAAGTCATTACAAAGCTTCTTTGTCTATCTACTGGAAATGCTTGCACATATGCTGCAAAATCCTTGACAGGCTTCATATCCCAGGCTCCAAATTATTGCAGTAAATGTCTAGTTTTTTGGCTGTGGAAAAGATGTTGGGAAGGGTCCCTCACTTTTCTCTCCTATTGTTTCTATTTATTTTCTACTGTCTGGATGAAGCGACGGACAGGCAAGAAGTCTGTGTTTTCCCATCCATTTTATTGTTTAGTATTGCTATAGGTAAAAAACTGTTATTCAATAATAAAGACATTTTTCTGAAAACCATGGAAATCTGCAACATAGCTAGGGCTATGTTTATACTGCTGACTAAAAGTGGGTGAAAGCTAATGCTCCCCCTGAGGTGAAGCAGATTTTCACGTAGCTCGTGAAACCAGGGCACATGAGGCACCGGCGCTTTTGGAGGCTGCGTGTCTCTCGCTAGCCCAGGGGCCAGCTGGTGCCCTCACCCAGACCTGGAGAGTGCAGAACACTGGAAGTGACACAAAGGAATTTGATGAGCACAGGTAGGGAAGTGGTGCAGGTGCTTAGAAGAGCCAAGAGTGGTGCAGCAGAAAGAGTAAATAAGAGAAGGGTGTTAGGCAGGGTGAGAGGGCTTTACCTGAGTGGGTATTTTAGAAGATGCAAATATGCCTTTGCTTTTACTTGTCACAGGGTTGTTAATCTCAGGATCTGCCTTTGCTTGTGTTCCTGCAGGAAGAAGGGAACAGCAGCATTTGCTCAGTTCTGCAAAGCAGCTAATAACATATAACACAAAAACTTGCCTTGGTGTTAAGCATTTTTGATTGAAATACATTAGAATACTACTGATATATTTAAGCGTAATCTCAACAGAATTTAAAGGAAAGAGTAATTTAAGCTGCTATTAAATTTTGCTAAACAAACAGAATTCTCAGAAATGTTTTCAGCCTCAGCCATGTGTTGTTTTAAAAGTGGAAAGTGATTAGAAGTGGAACAGTAGGTTAATTCTGTCTCTATTTCTTATGGTACTATATAGGGTATTAACAATACGGTGCATAGGAGTCTTAAGGCTGATATACTGAAAGGTTTGTTGCAAATCAAAACTAAGCACCATGTAGAGAAAATTAATTGTTTACTATTCTTTCCACTAACTAAACATTTTAAAAGTAATAATTTATTTCTGAAGCTGTGAAATTAATTTGGAAAACAATGTGAACAGAAAGTGGTGACATGTCTTTTTTTGGCTGTGAATTTAGCTTCTCTTTTTCTTCAGATGTAGACTGAAGACATGTCTGCAGACATTTAGAGTGTATGGATTGCCACTAAAATAAGTAATTATAAGGGTTGCTGAAGTTGGAGGAAATTTTACATTTTAAAGTGAAGCTTGAAATTTAAAGAGTTTGTGTTTGTAGTACAGTAACTATCATCTGATAAAAGCCAATTTAAATATGTCCTGAGTTGGAAGTGCCTTAGAAACCTGTTAAAGCATAACCACTTTGTTGCTGGTATAGTACTGCCCTGTTCCTCCCAAGTCATTGGAAAGCATTGATTTAAAAATTAGGACATCTGAAAACAGATAGAAAATAACAAGTTTAATTTAATTTTCTCTTGCCTTCCAAGCACTATATGCCCTCCTGTTCAGAGTCTTTTTAACAGCTGTGGAAATGAAAACTTTTAATTAAAGGAGAGTTGAAATTCTCTGGTAATTGCTTGCCGCCAACGTAGAAGGTAAACTAATGCCAGAAAAAGTCCTGAGCAGCCTTCTCTTGTAGCTGACCCTGCTTTGAGCAGGAGATAGGACCTTCTGAGGTTTCTTTTGACCTGAGTTATTCTGGGAGTCTGTGGCAGTTGCTTCTATGGGTTAACAAGCTCTAGCAAAGCCCCAGGCACGCAAGGGCAAGCCCAAGCAGAGCCCCACAAGTCCTGAGTCTCGTGCAGTAGCCCAACATACAGCCAATGGCCTGACGCAAGCAACGAGACCACTCTTACCTGCCTCCACTTCTGGAAATCACAGCTGAGTCCCCTTTCCCTCCAGAGAAGAATGGGGAAATCCATTATTTCACTCTTACTCCTGTGGCTGTAGTAAACATGAAAGGCTGATTGGGAGAGGACATACCTTCATCCTTCTTCTTCTTCTTCCGGCTCCACACAGCCCCATCTCTTGCTGGGCTCTTCTGAACAAGTAGCTCTTAGCAATACTTTGCAATAAAATAATTCAGCTCACCTTTCCAAAGGCTTTTCTCATCACCTCTCTGTGTATTCGGGTCTCATTTACTTATCAGTAAAATTCCAGAGAGTGTTAATACCAATTTCTGCTATAGGATTAAATAAACTGTTGGGACTTATGGTCCTGCATTGTGTTAATCCTTGGTGCTAATGGCATTCATCTTCTTCTGTTAAGAAAGATTATTGGTAATGACAAAAATGCAGTTCTTGTTGAGTCCTCAGTATGTATTTGCACTGTGTAGCTGTGGGTGTTTCAGGCTTGTTCATGAAACTGCTCTGCCACAAGACTTACACTGGTTCTTCCCTGGTGGGGTCATCCAACTGTCTGCTCAGCCTGGCTCAGTAGTAACACTATAGATGAGGGGTCTGGGTAAATAAAAGGTCAGTGAGCCTGTGAGTGAACGCATGGTTACTATGCTGGTTTTCTTCAAACTCGTGTCTTTAACCTTGTGATTACAAAAAAAAGATTCATTTCGTAATTTTCTCCCTTTACTTGTAGAGAGATACTTGAAACCTGCCATAAATTAATAAGATTAAAAATGATAGAGAAAATATAAAAGATCTCAATATTTTTTATGATTAATTAAATGTTATTCTGTGCTCATCTAGAGGAAGAGATCATCATGGGTTTGGATGTTCACATTTGGAAGAAGGGGAACCAAATGGCTGAGTAACAGTGCGGTGCTTATAATTTGTTCAGTGAAACCTGGACTTACCTTTTACGGTTGAGTACCTTGTTCTGAGCTAGAAGTAACAGCATCGCTATCTCCCATTAATACATTATCTCTGACCGCCTTTTTGTATCACTGGTGTGTTTAATTGCTGAGGCATACAAAATCCAAGGAGAGCGTCACTCAGGGGATCTGAAACACTTAATGCTACAACAGCAAAGAGTTTTGTGGGTTGGTGGGTTAGTTGCCGCCTGTTCCGTGTCAGAAGTTTCATATACCTTTCAATGAGCACTTGTAAATCGGTTTCATGAACTGGAACTTAAAATCAATCGTGTATTGAGGTTACTGCCTGGTGTCTTGTAGTTTTGGTCTCATGGGCTATCTCATATATTTGGATTCGTATCATAATAAACTGTATCCAAACCCAAACTATCTCTCAGTGGGTTTTTAGGGTAGATAGATGAGAAGCAAAGCACATCCGCGTAGCTGGAGGAAGAACCTCGTCTAATTCAGATGTCAGATGAGCTGAGGAAGACAGGGCAGTGATGCTGAACCTGGTATCAGCAATAGAGAAGAGAGACACAGTAGAGGGACATGTTTTGGCAAGGGACTCTATTTGAGGAGATATGTAACTTTTAGTATTGGAAAAGGGCTCATTGCTTTGCCAGAATAGACGTTTAAATGTATTGATTTACTGAATTAGATGATAACACTTGCTCTGTAATAAATCAAATGTAAGATCTTTTGCCATTGAGGAAATGGGGATATGGCTCTTCACAAGAAAAATGTTGGATCTACTTGTAGTATGAGGAAAATAGAAACACAGAGTAAAATACAAATTTAATGGAACAATAGGAAGGAACTTTTAACATTATAAAAATCCCCAAGACCTCTTTAAAACTTTATTATTTGTGTTCTGGTTTTGGCTGCTGTAATATATCTTTTTTTTTTAATGGCACAGCTGACCTAGTTCCCTTCACTGTCACTCACATCATGTGCAGCTAACTTACTCATGCAGAGTAGTATTTTGTGAAAGCAGTTATCACTTTGGAATAAATATCTTGGCTATGAAAGCATAGGAGAGAAAAGTATCCTAATCCAGGCATTTTGCCTTAGATTAGGTTTCCAGTCTCTAGATTATAGATTTATGTGTTTTGACAGTTTTCAACTGTGACTTTATTCATGGCAGGTATAGATGAAGTCATCTCCATATCTACTTACAGGAACCTGCATTGATAAATACCTGGAATTCTTCACAGAGTACCTATCTTCAAATAATGATGTTATTTATTACAGTTATTTATATATTTTAGTTTAAATATATGAGTGTCCCTCTAGTGTCGGGTATAGTAATTAGGGTTATTAATATTTTTAAGTGTTTGCAGGTTGGGGCTTTGTTATCCAAGGCGATGGAGATTTTTGAAGACTGCTGGTTTATTCCACGTAAAATAAATATAACAAGCACTCTCCTGGGTGCTGTAGGGCCTCTCTGTTCTTCATGAAGAACAGTTGTTCTATAAGCAATGTATCTGCAGCTTCTGAGCCTTAGAAAGAATTAGAGTGCCCAGCAATAAGGTTTCAATTCAGCTGAGATTATCCATACCAGTAATTGAATGTTCCTGATTTTCTTTTTAATATAATAAATTATACCTCATAACATTTTCTGTTTCATTAGGTAATTTCATAAATGAGAGTCATAAATATTATATTTAGACAAAACATTGATGATTATAAATTATTCAAGGGTACTTTTACTCAGCGTCTATTTGCCATTCTGCTCATTGGCCCTGAGGTCTGACTCTAGGTAGAGGTTTCAGCAAGTCAGAAAAATGTTCATGCCATTAAAACAAAGAAGTTCATGCTAATATTGTAATTTTTGCATGATGTTTAGCATTTCATTTAAGAGCACGTAAGCACGTAATTTCTGCCTTTTTGTTCATTTACTGCTTCTGTTTTCCTTTTGAAGCAGTGAATTATCAGGAAATAAAAATATGATTCATGAAATACAAGAGGTAATTTATTTACTTTTAACTTTGGCGATACATACAGAAGGTTTTACCCTGACATGTCAACAAGCAGTGACATATGAGCAAAAATACTCCCCGTAAGTTAAAAAGATGTAAATACTAAATTGCTCAAGGACATGATTTTAGAAGCAAAATCTAATAAAAGCATAATAAAGAAATGGCCAAGATAATGAAAGCCTGGCTTCTGCTGAGTTTCAGTAAAGGGAGAGAGACTGTTTTAATATTCATAAATTGAGCCGAGTCCCAGCCAGGAGCAGCTTCCTTCGCCTGCGCACCCTGGCTGCTGGGCTTGCCTGGAAGAATATGAAAGCAAATGAAGTTGAAAGTCCGTTGCGGCTCGGTGGTTTACCCTGTGAGGCTCAGGTCGATACTTACAGCTGCCATACGCTGTGGCAATTTCCAAGCAGACCCCAAAATCCAGGGTCTGAGTGTGCATCCCCCAAAATCTGGGGTCTGTCTGTGCACCCCCTGGGAGGGTACCAGGGAAAGAGTCTGCTTCCTGCCCCAGCATCATCCCCCTGCTTCCCTCACGCCTGCATCCTCAGCAGGAGCCAGGCTGGTCCTGGAGAAATTACCTTTAATGACATCCCTGTAGTGTCTTCTCGGTGTGAGTTGTTTATGCTAAACTCAGGGCTTTAATTTATTTAAGGGCCTTTGAAGCCCATGCTCTGAGGCACCTTAAAAGAGTCCAGGGGAACTACTGTAAGTGAATCAGGCAAGATTTATATTTTCACTACCTATGTTGTACTGCTAGTCTTTGCTCATTTATTTTCTTCCTTTCTCTTACATGAAGAACCCCCCTGCATCTAGGCACAGTCCTTGCTTTTTCCTGCCTCTCCCTCTCTTACTGATTCCCCCTGAAAGCTGATGTATGCCAAGGAGGCAATGCTCACTCTACATGTTGGCAATCGTTTCTAGGTGCTAGTGAGCATGGAATTGCACTGATGTGAACACCCAGAACACCATGTCATGTATTTACTGGTTTGTTACTTGGTGTAATCTCTGGCCAGGGGTAGCTGTGTAGTTTAACCAAAGAGAACGACTGACCTTCAGTTTTAAAAGCAGGTACATCTTTTATCAAACACACGGAGCTAAGTAATTAAAACATTAATTCTTATCCCCCAATGAGGACTCTGAATATTTTTATTTTTGTATCAGTTTTCCAAGCAGTGTAGTATTTCAGAATTTTACCTTTACTTTGTAACCCACTGTAAATTAGGTTTGAGTCAGTCTTACGTTTAATAGATACACAAGCTGAGGCACCAGATAGCTCTTTGGTAAAAGGTATGCAGACTGTGGGTGTTGTACGCGTCGTAAGCCTGAGACGTGTCAGGCAAGAGACAGACACTGTGTGGGTAGAGAGGGGATAATTCTTTTTTCTCAGGTATTGCCCATCTTTGTTATTATTGATAAGAGAAAATAAGGAAATACCTGCAATAGCATTCTGAGGGCAGTGATAGGTTAGAAAAACAAAGCAGGGGGGCTTTTTCTCCCCCTTTTCTTTGTAAGCATGACTCCATTTACTTAATTTCTGTGTCTGAAATAGTTTTTCTAACACAAATTGATCAGCTGAGGCCGGGGGCAGATGGTACTCCCCTGGATATCATCATGAGCAAATAGGCTGCTCACTTCAGAGCTCTGAAACAGTAGTTGATATAGAATTCTGCCTACTTTACAGTCACAGGCTGAAAAACGTCTGTGGCAACTTAATTGCACTGTGAACATACCCTTTCACTTCCCAGATCTAGGAAGGTCCACAGCTTGGGAAGAGGACCAGCAAAGAAGGGAGGTTTATGTTATCTGCTGACCTTTCTGTCCTGGGGTCAGTATCTCTGATGGGATCACCCAGAACATGCTGGGAGAGTGATTTTTAAAAAGGGAGGAGTGGCAGGAAGATTGGGTATTAGCTTTTCCTTTCCTTTTCCTTAGAAAAGAAGCCTCTCCCTCGTGTCGTAGAAATGAGGCAAAGCCACAGTACGTCCAGACTTGAGAAGTGGGATGCCCTCAGGCCCATCCTATAAGTTTAGCTGATCCAGGTACACTTTTAATAATGGAAAAAAACCATTCTGCAGTCATAAAACTTCCCAGAAGCTCTGCAAACAAACCCTAGCACCTCACTGAATATATGAGAGGAGAGGTTTCTATTCACAACATTTTTAGACCAGTGCATTTCACCTGCAGTGTCTCAGCCCTTATGAACTTTCCTTCCAATTCATATGGCTGAGCCCCTTGAATATCTGTACTGCTTCTTCTCTGAATTTCTGTAGTATCATCACACAACTTTGTCCCATGCCCACTCCTCCTATTTGTCCAGGTCTTCCCAGACTAAGTTCGGACCATTTTTCTTGCTCTGTTCAATTCCTCTGTATGTTCTCCTACTTGCAGATTTTATCCTCCAAACTCATTTCACAGAATCACAGAATGGTTGGGGTTGGAAGAGACATCTGAAAATCATCTAGTCCAACCCCCTGTTAAAGCAGGTTGCACCGAGTTGCAGCCAGGCAGGTTGTGAATGTCTCCAGAGAAGGAGACCCCACAGCCTCCCTGGGCAGCCTGTGCCAGGGTTCTGTCACCCTCAAGGTGAAGAAGTTTTTCCTCATATTCAGGTGGAACCTCCTGTGTTGCAGTTTGTCCCTGTTGTCCTTTTTCCTGTCACTGGGCACCACTGAAAAGAGCCTGGCCACATCCTCCTGACACCTGCCCTTAAGATATTTGTATGCATTGATAATATCCCCTCTTCATCTTCTCTCCTCCAGGCCAAACAGGCCCAGCTCTCTCAGCCTTTCCTCATAAGGGAGGTGCTCCAGTCCCCTCATCAACTTTGTAGCCCTCCGCTGAGCCTTCTCCAGTAGTTCCCTGTCTCTCTTGAACTGGGGAGCCCAGAACTGGACACAGCACTCCCAGTGCAGCCTCACCAGGGCAGAGCAGAGGGGCAGGATCACCTCCCTTGACCTGCCAGCCACACTCCTCCTAATGCACCCCAGGAACCCACTGGCCTGCTTGGCCACCAGGGCACACTGCTGGCCCAGGGGCAACTTGCTGTCCACCAGAACTCCCGGGTCCGTCTCCACAGAGCTGCCTTCCAGCAGGTCAGCCCCCAGCCTGTACGGGTGTGCGGGGTTGTTCTTCCCCACGGGCAGGACCTTACACTGGCCTTTGTGGAACTTCATTGGGTTCCTCTCTGCCCAGCTCTCCAGCCTGTCCAGGTCTCGCTGAATGGCACCGCAGCCTGCTGGTGTGTCAGCCACTGCTCCCAGTTCTGTATCGCCAGCAAACGTGCGGAGGGTGCACTCTGTCCCTTCATCCAGGCCGCGGACGAACTGCCCCCTGGGGCACACGCCGGCTGCAGGCCTCCAGGCCGACACTGCGCCACTGATCACAACCCTCTGGGCTCTGCCACCAGCCAGTCCCCAGCCTGCCTCACTGCCCACCCATCTAACCCACACTGCCTCAGCTTACCTATGGGATGTGATGGGAGACAGTGTCAAAAGCTCTTGCTGAGGTTAAGGCGGACAATATCCACCGCTCTCCCCTTGCCTACCCAGTCAGTCGTTCCATCACAGAAGGCCATTAAGTTGGCCAGGCATGGGTGAATCCATGCTGACTGTTCCTGATAATCTTTTCCTCCACATGCTTAGAGAGGACCTCCACGATGAGCTGTTCCATCACCTTTCCAGGGATGGGTGAGGCTGACCAGGGTTTTCCTGGGTTTTCCTTCTTGCCCTTTTTGAAGACTGGAGTGATATTGGCTTTCCTCCAGTCCTCAGGCACCTCTCCTGTTCTCCATGACCTTTCAAAGATGGTGGAGAGTGGCTTAGCAGTAACATCTGCCAGCTCCCTCAGCACTTGGGGGTACATCCCATCAGGGCCCATGGATCTGTGGGTGTCAAATTTGCTTGTGATCTCTAATGCAGGGGTCCTTAAACTATGGCCCATGGGCTGGATACAGTCCCCCAGGGTCCTCAATCCGGCCCCCGGTATTTACAGAACCCCCCCGCACCCCTCCGCCGGGGGTTGGGGGGGGAAACCAAGCAGCCGCAGATGGCTGCCTGCCACTGCATCTGCGCGCCAGCCCCCTGGTTAAAAAGTTTGAGGACCCCTGCTCTAATGTCTAATCTCTAATCTCAGATCCTCCTCAACCAGGAGAAAGTCTTGCATTTTCCAGACTTCCTCTCTTGCCTCCAGGGTCTGGGAAACCTGAAGGCCAGCCGTGGCAGTAAAGACTGAAGCAAAGAAGACATTCAGTAACCACCTTCCCTGTGTCCTTCATCACCAAGGTACCCACTTGATTTAGCAGTGGGCCCACACTTTCCCTGGTCATTCTTTTCCAACCGATGTGCTTGAAGAAGCCCTTCTTGTTGTCCTTGACCTTCCTCACCAGATTTAATTCCAGCCAGACCTTAGGCTTCCTTGTCACCTCCCTGCATGTTCCTGTATTCCTCCCAAGTGGCCTGTCCCTTTTACCACATCTCATGAGCTTCCTTCTTCTGTTTGGGTTTTGCCAGAAGCTCCTTGCTCATCCATGCAGGTCTCCTGACCCCTTTGCTTGATTTCTTACTCATGGAGAGAGACTTATCTTGACTTTGGAGGAACTGATATTGAATATCAGCCAGCTGTCTTGGACCCCCCTACCTTCTAGCACTCCAAGCAGGTCCTTGAAGAGGCCAAGGTTAGCTCTCCTGAAGTCCAGGGTTGCCATTGTACCTATTGTCTTGATTCTTCCATGCCGGATCCTGAACTCCACCATCTCATGGTCACTGCAGCCACAGCTGCCCCCAGTCTTCACACTCCCAACCAGTCCTTTGTTTGTTAGTACAAGGTCTAGCAGCACACCTTGCTTCATTGGCTCTTCTGCCACCTGCACCAAAAAGTTACCATCAATGCTCTGCAGGTATTTCCTGCATTGTGTATACTTAGCTGTGTTGTCTTTCCAGCAGGTATTAGGGTGAGGGTGGTTGAAGCCCCCCATGAGAACCAGGGCCTGTGATCATAAGGCTATCTCCAGCTGTCTGTGGAACACCTCATCAATCCAGATCAGGTGACCTGTAGTAAACACCCACAGCAGTGTCTCCCATGCTGGCCTGCCCCTTAATCTTCACCCATAAACTCTCAACTTGTTCTTGTTCTGCATCCACCCCTAAGGAAAGCTTGATACATTTCAGTTGCTCCCTCACATAAAGAGCAACTCCACCCCCTCACCTTCCTGGCCTGTCCTTCCTAAAAAGTACATTGCCATCTATTTAGTGAATTCCCTTTTTCTTAAATAGTTACACAACTGACACCACTGATTTCACCTCCATGCTAAATAGGTTCAAGGGCTGATTTACAATTGAAAAACTATATTGTGTTTGATCTGCGTATGTGTTTAGATGTGGGCTGGTTTTAAGTTAGATAGTGAAATATCTAATTCTGCACTGAGTGTTGTGCAGCAGGTACAGGTGGAGCAGCATGGGGATAACAGTGACAACCCGTGGTGAAGCGACCCCTGCCCAGTCCTGAGGCTTCCTAAAGGGGCATAACCTAAGCAGCAGTGCATTTTAGCTGGCTTGAAAAATGGGACTGATTTTGTGAGTTTAGGGAAAATTGTTTATGAGTAGATTTCCATAGTTGTGTATTTCCATAGCTGTATATTTTGAGCATTGAAATTCCTGTCCTGATTTTCAGAAGTTCTGAGGCTGGTGTGAGCAGAGTAGGGTCTGCCTGGCACCGTGCGACTGAATGTCTGGCCTCCAGATTTCTCTGCTAAAACGATAATCTCAAAATCAGAGACCGCCTTTGAAAATGTTGGCTTTAATCTCAATTTCCCAGGTTTTCCTAGCTATAGCATGTACTCCAAAGGCTTTTTTCCAACCTATTTCCTGGCAACGGTGGGTAGAATTAACTAGTACAGACCTTTGAAGATATAAAGCTTGACAGAAATTTAAAAAAACAAAAAGGAAAAAAAAAGAAAAAGGTGTTTCTGTTTGTCTTTTTGTGAAATGCCAGGTTTGTTATTGATGTAAATCCCACACAATGTAAACAGCATGTTCTTGTGACTGCTGGGGACTGAGCACATCAACAGAAACTATGAAAGCAATTCACGGTGGCTCACTGTGTTCTAATTATTGATCTTGTGCAAAGAGCTAAGAGAATTAAGTTTGTTCTCTGAAATTAGTGACTGGTGTAGGCAGGTATATCCAGCACCTCCAATTTTATATTTTCTGGCAGCATTGTTTTAATTGCTGATTATTTGTTTTTCTATGGGAGAGTTCAATTCACAGTGATGGGTTTTGAGAAGCAGCAGGGCTGACACCTGCACACACACATGCAGAGGCAGCTTCCAAGCAGCAGCACTTCTTAGTCGCTGACAGAGCATCATATCAGTGCACAATCTGAAGAAGAGGTGTTCTTTCTCTGAGCGGTCGTATTTGGAACTTTGCAGCCTGTTACTGGCAGCCAAACTACCTGCTCCACACCCTGAGATCTCTCAAATATCTTGGTGCTTCCTACTGGCACCTCTGAATGCTTGGTGAAATACTGAATCTGCAAGGTGATGGTGCAAGATGGTCAGGTCTTAAAAGCCAAAGAGATGTTACATTGTCAGGAATCCAAACAAATTGTACCACAAACCAATCTCTATTTAGATGTGGATTTAAAAAGAAATGCTTATTTTTTACTTAATATTGTGAGTATGTGTGATTGTTTGCAATAAAAGTGACACAATTGCTGCTGTCATTGTGTTAAGCACTAATGGGTCTGATAGATGGTCGTTAATTATTTAACAAGGACATAAGAATTGTCTTTTTTCCAGACGTTTGAGACCTTCAGTGTATAAAAAATTAACCCTGTAATAGCCAAGTGATATATCTGTACTAAAATATTGTAAATTATGTAGTAGGAAGTTACATTTCCAAAATATCTAGATGTATGGGTTTTGGTTTGGGTTTTTTTCTGATTTCTTTGATTTTAATTAGGCCAAAAGTACAAAAAAATAAAAAGCCCTGACAGGCAAACAGAAGAGGCAGAAGAAGAGGGGGTGTCACCTGCTGTAATTTTTTTACTTTCAATTGCATGCTGTGTTGGTTGCCTTCTCCTCTAATGCCTGTGCAATCTCAATTTTGATGAATGAAACATTGCAGCTCCAACCCTCTATGAGCAGACCTGGTCTCCTTACTGTTATTTTCCCACCTTTCTATATGCAACCCATTATAAAATTCAGACATTTGAACAGAGTAATAGGTCATAGTCCCTAAACGAAGTAGGGTTTTTTTTGTAGCTGTCTAAAGTCTTTGCAAAGGAATGGAAGTGGCACGAACAAAGCCCTGAGGAAATACCACTGATGATAGGTTAAAACTCACAGATAAACTTCTCTTAAAGAAAAAAAAAAGGAAAAAAAAAAAAAAAAAGAACTACACCAAGGCAGCATAACACCAAATACAGTAAGGAAAATCTTCCAATTTTTGCAGTCAAAGCTCCCTTTCTTTGCCATCTCTTTCATTTGTTATTCCACAAATCATGGGTTTCATGCATTTTAAGATGTGTCTGTGTTCTGTCTGTACCTTGGCCCTTGGAGATCATGGACACAGAAAGCAAGTTTCTCATTTACGCTTCATTCCACTGTGGAAACAGCCACTTCTGCAGCCTTGCCCCTTGCTGTGAGGGATGTGCCAGTGAAGCAGAGGGCATGGCTGGAGATGTGGCAGTCTGGCAGCCCCCCCCGGCCACTGGACACTAACACCAGTGACACCAGCCCTGACACTCGTGGACTCAAACCAGCTGCTTGAGTCCCGGTCACAAGGTTGTATTTGCTTGCCTTTTCAGTGGAGCTTGTGTATCTAACCCTCCGGGTTAAAGGCTACTGCAATCTTTAATGTGTTCTGGTTCCATATGGAAGAAATGTATTTTTTTATTATACAGATATATACAATTGATACCTTCATTCCCATTATCCTGTATGTTATTTTGTTTAGATATTGAATGACATCTTGTGTTGTCATATTTCCTGCAAATGAGAGGTGTATTTCAACTCTATTGAAAATAAATTTTAAAATACTGCAGAACAGGAAAAGTAAGTCCCTTTTTCTCTGGTCTGTCTTTCCATATGATGAAACATACTTGTGAATCATATGCATGGTATTTATCTTTCACCTCCTGCCCCCTTTAAACAGGTGCAAATGCTTTTGTGGGGAAAAAAAAGGGGAGAAAAAATCCAGCAAATCCTATGTCTCCTTTTCTGGCTGCCCTTTTAAAGTCTGCTTGTTTTAACTTTCCCTTTGATGAGGATATGAATGAAAATCATGTTTTGTAGGGAATTATGAGCAGCAAGAAAAAAAATCACCTGTTGACTATACAAAGGCAGCAGTACTGGGAATTTTTTGGGGAAAAAGAACACATTCATCTCTATTTATGTATTAGTACCATCATGAGGACCAAATTCAGTTGTGATGAATAAAATATTGAAAAATAGGTTCTTACACACAGGCTTACATGGGACTGCTTGTATCTATCTGGACCAAAGTAAAAGGTAGAAGCTAAAAGAGGTGTAAAAAAATGGAACAGGAATTTAAGTCTAAGCATAGGTGCTTCATCAGCCATTTTTGCTTAATTTTAAGAACTTAGTGAACTAATTCAATAGGAATAAGAGCAGAACATATATGCGATTTTGATACATGCTATGAATGTATGCCATGCAATGCCTTTGGGACACAACGGGAGAACTTAGAAACCCAGGTAAAGCTGAGGATGAGAGATATGTGTGTTTATAGCTCAAAAGGTGAAAGTATAAGCAGAAAGTAAAATCCTTGCCCTATTTTATGTCAGTTTAAGGTCAAGGTACAGTTCCTCCATGTTATGTGGCATGGAAACAGGCCTGCAATCACTGTGACATTCTCAGGGCAAAGTAGTTCATATGGTTCAGAGCAATATTTTAATATATTGGTGGTTTGATTATTGTGAGAGAAAGAAAGAGAAAATACAGTTCAAAAGGTTCTTGAAAAACTTGAAGGAAATGGACAAGAAAAATGGAACACAGGTAAACAAATACTAAAAGACAAAAATTCTCACAATCTTGTAAGCAAGGAGGCACAATCTTACAAAAGCATGGCCAGTGCCTGATGATGTGACAGCAGTCAATGAATTAGTTTGCATATCTAGGAAAAGAAATTACAAGGAGCTTTGCTCTGGAACAATTAAGCCATGGTCTAGTGGTGGGACACTTTTTTCTTTTCCTTACTGATATTATTTTTTTCCAGTTCAAGCTTCTCTCAAAATAACAAATTTTCTGGATCTTTTTTGACTGGTTTTTTTTGGGGTTTTTTTTCTTTTTTTCTTTTTTCTTTATTTCTGTTTTGTTTTGTTTTGTTGGGTTTTCTTAATGTCTGTGAGACCTGGGCATGTAAAGAAAAGAAGACAGCCATGTAAATACATAGTAACAAGAAATAATATAAAGCAAACGGTGGGGAGGAATGAAAGGATATAATCTGAAAAGCAAGTACAGAAGTTTTGTTGAACTTCCTTGGGCAGGTAATCTAGGGATAATACTCCACTGCCTTTGGCCACAATGCTGAATTTTAGAATCGTGTGTAGGGTGACAGGATGTGAGCATAAGGCAGTGCATGTGTCCTCTTGTCTGAATTTCCCTGCTTGGGGAGAAGCCCCGGCCAGAGCTGGAGCCAGCAGGTGGACATGAAGGGTGAGGACGACATTCTGGCCACAAGAAATAATGCGTCACTTTAGGCACAGTCTTGAGCATGGGCTTTCCACCATGGCTAAGGAGAAAATAGGAGTTTTAATATAGGAAACAACCCCAAAGCTCTTCAGGTAAACTATAAATAATAAAAAAGGTGTAAGAGGAAAGTTATGTGAGTGATCAAGGACCACTGGGGTCTGCAGAGCTAGGGACTAAGTGATAAATTAGTGCTCATAACCCACAGGTAAAGTAATCGCTCTCTGAAAAGGCAACTGAGATCAAGGTAAGTTCAGAGGCATCACCAGGCTTCCTCTGAGGGTAAAGAAGTCACTGGCTGAAATTCAGCCTGTTTTCAGCCTTTCTGAATAATCCCTTGCATTTCAGCATTTGTGTACAGTACAGCTTGAGACATCCTTTCCTGTGAAAGAAAGATTTGAAAAACTGTTCTCAGCCTTGGTGAACCAGTGAAAAATTGTGTTTCCAACGGACCTGGAAATCGAAATATCTGATATTTTCACCTCCATGCTTTTTGCTTGAGAAATCAGTAGGCTCTTTGTAAAATCTTAAATCAGTCTTTCCTTTGCATTCAGCAGTTTGCTCCTGCTTCTTACAAATGATGTAGTAGGGAACACCTTAATATGTGTATTGATTATGTTTCCTTTGTCAGTCAAGGGTGGGTTACAGATTAACTTACTTTTTTGAGTAGGCTATAGTTTTGACCCTGACCCTATGCCTCCAATTGTTTTTATACACAGTTCAATTGTAATATGTATCTTCTAGCTCATTTTAACTTTGCAATTAGCCACTCAGGTCTATAGATAATGCATTTTTGATGCCATGTTGGCAAAGAGAAAGATCCTCCATTTCTCAGGAACATAGGTGATGTGAATTCACTTCCAAGCAGCAGTGAACACAACCATAATCTTGAGTAAGACCTCCTTGCTTTCTTGGAAATGCATTCAGCACAGCTGAGCCTCTTCACAAAAACTGGTGTGTGTAGGGTATGGTATAATGCATTCTGCTGGAAAGCAATATGATACAGAGGAGTCAGTCCTCCCATTAGAGCACTGTAGATGAAAAAAAAAAAAAAAAAAGAGAAAAAAAAAAAGGTGATTATTCTTTTTTTCCTTTTGCAGTCTGCGTTCCTCAGGTACACATTAGAAGGGTTAAAAGTTGGATGTTTATACATCTCAGTATTCATCAGGATTGTTCATGAACAGATTTAAGGATCAATATGTTGTTATCCATGCGATATTAAAATTTTACTTTCCGCAAGACAGTTACAGGAATATGCTCTAATAGACAATGAGTTAGGTAGAGACTTGAGAGCAAAGCAGTAACTGATTTTATGGGAAATTGTCATATTTCTAACACCTTGAGCAAATAGCAGCATTGATTATCACTTGGTTGCCAGCAGCTATGGATAAAAATCTTGCTTTGTTTATTGTTGTTATAAAAACTATTTAGTAAATCTCTTTCCAAAGATTTTTTTCAGTTCTGCAAAGCATATCGTAACACTGAGGCAATTAAAAAGCCCTAATCCTTTGCTACCACTGGTTTTTATACCTTTAGGGGTTTTGCCAGACATCTATATATTCACAGTGTTCATAATCAACCTTTATAAGCTTGTTGCTAAAAGAGGAATTTTATCTGAGCATCAGGATGTATCTATAATCATCCTGCTGTTACCCATCCATAACAAAAACAAGCGTCGCTGCTGAGTGTGAGCAGTTGCATGTAATCATCTCCTGTTTAATGAGATACATTAAGTTTCTGCTTTTTTAACATATAATGATATACACAGAAGCGTCTGGCTTGTTTCCTTTCACCACTTCTGACTGGTTAACAGTGTGATCCCATTCCAAAAATGGCATTTTAGTGGCTGACATTTTATTTCCCATTAATTGCTTAGTTAGAAGAGGAGACAGAATGGATTTTCTTTGCTATTGATTCACTATACAGCTTTTGAATGTTTGGGTGTGAATCTCTGTACTTTAAGGTTCTTCGCATAATGGATATTTGAAGTAATATATACACACACACACACACACACACAGAAGTATATATATATATATATATAAAATATATATATATTTCCTGCACTTGCATTTCAAAATATTAGCAAGAAATTTAGGATCTGTGTTTATATTCATCCATTTCAGGACAGGCAGCTTTGCAGAATATTTAAGGGCCTGTCAGCCTGTCAGGTTTTGGCAGCCTTTCAGATTTGATGTCCATCATGTTCTACCTTCTCATTGGAAAATGAGAGAAGGAAGGAGAACAGAGAATGGATTCAGAGCCCTTTGTCTTCACATGTGAAAGCTGCTTTTGAAGAAAATGGGGAAAACCTGTTGAATGCTTACAGCTTTGCTTCCACAGTGGAAAAACAAAGCTGGGCAAGAAGCAGCACAGTGAAAGAAGCAAAGAATTGCTGGTTTTGTCCTAAAATGCCTATTAGCTCTATAGAAAGAGAGTTCAGTAAGAAACACCCAAAGGTGGTCTCTGCTCCCTTGGCTTCCCTTCAGTGGCCAACTGCAGCTTATTTGAGTCATGGAACTAAAAGAAGACTTAGCTAACGTATTTTCTCAGAGAATGGATTACATTTGTTACAGAATGGTTTTGCCTTGCACTAGTCTCCTCAAACTGAGGTTTCTCTGGGCTTGCCTTTCATGTTCTTATGAACACCCAGCGTAAAACAGCAACAGGATGACAAAGAGACATTAGCAAGAAGTTCATGTAATTGACCTACCCTAACTGACTTATTCATTCCAGCCCCTGTCTTTTATAATCATTTAGGCAGTGTAATTCATGCACTGACAGGTCATAAAAAAAGGCTGCAAGCAGAAAAAATAGCTAACTACTGTAAAGAAAAAAGAAATATAAAAAAGTACATTAAAGTAGGCCACTTCTTAAAACTTGAGGGTTTTTGCAACTTTTTCTAGCTTCTCAGCTTGTAAATTACACCCATTTAAAACTTTCATAAATTCACACATCTTTTGGAAGGAACATGTAGAACTGAAAGAGCCTAAAGTATACCTTACAAAATACCTCAGAATTTGCATCTATTTATGTTTACGTTTGCATTTGTAGAGACGTATGGACATGACATACAATCATACTCAGGGATGTCTGCAAATGCTATGTAACCCCACCATATATATTAAAATACACCGTTCCATCTGACATTGCACAATAGTAGCTAATTAATGTTAATATGCCTGTCATGCAATGGCAAAAAGTGGAATTGGTTTTCTTTATCCAGCACTTCAGTGTATTGCAGAGGAGCAGAGATTTCATTGGTGGTAAATGGTAAGAAAAAGTCATGTTTGGTTCTTTTTGAGTACTTGGCCATTTCAATAATTATTTTGCTTCTTTTCTTGATAGTTTATATTATTTGAGGCATTTGGATTACAGAAGGTTGTCCACAGTAATGACTGTAAGTGTCTGGATAAAATTGTGCCAAAAAATTCCACTGTTATTTGGAAAGGTTTGGTCTGTATCTGAGAGCACTCTGTATTCCTCCTGCATTATTCATCCAGGGACAGAATGGTGGATTGATGTGCGACTGGATGAGAATTTATTCTCAAGCCCATCATGGTTTGTTTTAACAGCTATGTTGTTAAATCCTTCCTTTCAGTCTCTTAATTTAGTGCTGTCCCATTTTTCCCTTGGCACTGACCTTTTCTAGCTGAGAACCCAGCGCTGTCTACAAGCTGATGAATTATGGCTGTTCTGAGTGGAAGAGACCGGGAAAGATAGGCTGGTTTACTCACATTCTTCTCCAAGATGTCCTATAACAGCAGTGGAAGAAAATATTCCCTACAATGCACACAATTTTTTTCAGTCATACTTTGGGGTGTGTGCCTTTACACACAGATTTTGTACAGGAGATAAAAGATGTCTCTCTGTGTTGACACAGCAAGGAGTTATAGTTGCCGTTTAAGCTGAAGCCTTAAAGCAGGTATTTACCACAAATTTAAATCTCAAGGGAAACCAGGTGTTGAGGATTAGGTGGGGAGGAGATTGTGCTCTTGAAGAAAGAACATCTCATTTCATTGGTACAAGGATTCTGGCTGCATTTCCTTTAAAGCCAAGAACGTACTCAAGCCAAAACCCACACATTTCTGTGAAAGTTCAGAGTGGGACTAAAGCAGAAAAATAATTTAACCCACTTTTATATGTCTGTGAGGATGAAGAATGATATTATACTTGACCTTACACTGTAGTACGTGCTGGCTTTCTGTGAGCTGCAGCCCATTCTAAACCCAGTTACAAATTTGGCTTATTGCTAATTTTTCTAAAATTCATTTTGCTTCTTTTATTCAGGTAAGGCAATACATTTTTAGCAGTTCTTCTCTTGAACTTCTGTTGAAGTATTCTAGATTTAGCACATAAATAAATGCCATAAAGACAGTTTTAAAAATTAGCAACCTTTTCCCGGCTGCTCTCCCAAACTAAACAACTTTGATTCACTCACTCCAAATGTGAGGGTCATGATTCAGATCTACATGACAGGCTTCATTTCAAAAACATTTTTTCACTTTTGGAGTCAAACTGTATATATCAGAAATGCTTATAGCAAGGAAATTTTGTTCTCTTTCAGCGATGTCCCACTGAGTTGATGACTCTGAATTGTAGGTATCCATCAAGAGAACATAAATAACTGAGCACTGCTTGTGTTATAATACTAACTTCTATGTGGATGGTGAGAGAGACATGTGATTTCTCCTGGCTAGTGTATATTAGTAATTTGGGATCATTCTTGAAGATATTATTTAAAATATGCTTTTATCTAACATCATTTAATCTTGCAAATGGTAAATGATGAGTATATGCTCTGCCTTCCATACAAAATATTATTGCCTTTAATAAATTACAGTTTGATATGACCATAGATGCCAGCTGTAAGCAAAGCAACCTTTCTGTTATGAAACAAGGAATTTTTTGTAATCCAAGCTGTTCTGTTTCAATCTGGACAGAAAATGAAACCAAATTCAGGCTGTGATCAACACTGTCTTAAAAACACACAAAAATCTGTCCAAACTGGGTTTTATTAGTTTGTCTTTATATATGCTATGCGGCTTTTATTAATCACCTTATTTTAGATGCCCATGAATGTACACGAATAAAAATATTGCTACATTATTAACATTAGCAGCCATATGCCTGTTAATTAGAAATCCTAGTGAAGTAAGTGCTAATAGTTGCAATAGCATAAATTCACATTTACTTTTACCTAAATTTTGTCAAAACCTGCGTTTTGTTTCTTTACAAGCAGTGCTATTCACATCTTCAGGTCTTTTAAAAAAGTAAAAGATGAGAGATAGGAATTATAGCTAAAAGTTTTGGGTTTACATGCTGACATCCTTACTGCACCCTCAGTGATTCTTTAACAGAAAGAACATCCCTGATTTTTCACCTGCATGATATCAAGTCCTTTTTTTTTAAAAAAAAAAAATGATTATTTTTTTTAAAGTTCTTGTGTTTAGGAATCTTCCAGAGAACAGAAATAACACTAGCTCTGAAGAGCCAGTAATGGTGTCCTTTGACTGTTGTAGCCTATTAAGGAAATTTTCTGTCAAAGACCATGGAAAGTATGTGAACGGACTTCTGAGCATTTGCTCCTTTCATGGGGTGTCTGTAGCATTTGCAGGTTCATCTATTACTGCATTTTATTTTGAAGCTTTGTTAGTAAAATCACTGCAAACTCTGTAGTGGTAGCTAAAGCTTCATGTTCCGTGGTATCTTACTTGGCCAGTTTGCACATAGAGAATTCTGTTCTTGTGTTTTTGTGTTTAAAAATTATGCTTGTATTAAGGGGCTTTTAGGCCCAGACCAGCTAAATGTCTTCTTAGCATACAGGGAACATGATATCAATTTCTCCTTAATCATAAAGTACCTAACCATGTATTGCTGGGTTTTCTGCCCCTTGAAGGTGAACTCAGAACAAGATCATTTTGACCTGTAGCCTTTTGGCCAGCTCAGGAGTTGGAAAATCGTGGTGCTGTGGATGGGAAATCTTGAGTAACTTTTTTATTCTCTTACACCAGCATTTTTCAAATAGGTATACTGTAAGAAGGTAGTCTAAGTCACTTAATTCAATGTGCAGCAAGTCAGAGAAATATCAGTTTAAGTTCTCTTGTGCAGGTCAAACCTCCAGATCTTACAGGTCTCGCTGCATAAATACGTCTATGATATGGCCCTTTGCCCTTCTACAGCACTGCAGCTCTTTTCTGGGATCTCATCATTTCACTCCTCGGTTACTCCAGCAACCTCTCCTCCTGCACTGAGCAACATAGTGCTACCCCCACAATCTCCATCCAGAAGTATGACGCAAAGTTCATTTCCCAGATTCATTATTTTAAATGTATTTCTCTTCTGAGTGCCTTCTCATTAAACACAGACTGCTTCTCGTCAATTTTAAGGCCCTTCTTTATGAGTCATTTCCAACCTTTCTATCCACTATTAAAATATCACTTCCTTCTTTTGATTCCTGTGTTGCTAGCCTCTGACCCCCAAAATAACTTTGTGCTGTCTCTGTGCTGCTTTTCCCACTCCGCAGAAGTTTCCCATAAGCCTCCACAGAGCTTGTGTTGTCCTTTTGCCAGTCTCTTCTTAAAAATCCTTTTTCATCATTCTTACAAAAAGTGTTTGCTACCCAGCTACTAGCATGCTGTTATCATTGCCTGGATATTTTGGAGGGTTTTTTTGCCCTGTATCAATCACTATTGGGACTGAGAGTTGTTCACATCAGGAAGAGTCCACTTGGTCTTTGCTTCCAAAGCACTGAGGTCCTGTTCCATGACCTGGACTTCTAAGTGCAAATAATAAATAGTATCAGGGTTTGGGGTTTTTTTACAGTGCTTTATTAGAGTGGCTGTTCCTTGTCTGGCAATCTCTTTGAGTGTGCCTTGAAGTTGTGTTTTCTGCTTGGCAGCTCCTGCAGCTGCACTTTTGCTGCCCTGCGTGATGATCGAGTCCCGTTGTGCCCATCTCCAGGGAATTCCACTGCCTCCTTATTTGCTGCTGGCTACAATTCAAGAGGCTGACTGCTAGCTATATAATTTCTGTGTGCTGTAACTAGAACAATACCCTCCTTTCCTATTTTTCAGAATAAAACACAAGTCTAAAGAGGCTTGAAGGTTCAAGAGTCCAAGGTAGGAAACTTGTGGAAGCCCTTGTCCTTGGAAATGCCTGCTTTGATGACCATGGTAGAGCTGTGGTCTTACACTTTCCGCGTGGTGTGAAGTGGAAGGTTCCTTTTTATTTAGCCCTGACACCTCATTATGATTCATTTACTGAACAGAGTTGTAGTTTAAAATTGCAGGTGTTCTTGTAATTTTTAAACAATATCTAGAAGCTATATGGCTAGCTGTGTTGTCATGCTAGTTTGCAACTCTGGTTTGCAGCATAGTTGTCTTGTTCGTAGCTGCATAATTATTTCTTCCTTCCGAGTCCTGTAGTAAAAAAAAGTACATGCTTTGTAGGAATTAGTTTAAGTGAAGGGCCATGGCTACAAATGGACATGTGCAACTTCATTAAAGCTAGCTAAACTGAGCAGACTAAATTGTGAAAGCCCAGAAACTGGAAGTTGCACTGATAACTTATTCAAATATTTTCATTTACTCGATGACTTGTGGGACAGTAAAGCATGCTGTACTTTGATTTTGAACTATAGCCATTTACTACTGCACCATATTATTGACTGGCATGGAGGCCTAGCTTCATCATGTCAGACTTCAGCCTCTGATTGGTAGAAAGACATTACTTGGTAGGGAAATCATCTCAGTTGTCATCTAAATTGCTTTGCAATAGTCCTTCTGCCTCCATGTTGAGAACACAGGTAACCTGATCTTCATACAGGCACTCCTAAGTTTGAGATGTGAGTGATGGCTCTTTATTTCATTAGTGTTTTGTTCTTAAATTAAAGTCGATTCTGACAGCACCACATGGCTCCATGAGCTAAGACTCCACCATTATGATGGCCAAAGTCCAGTGCTGAGTTTTGGCAACACTGGTGGGGACCCCAAAACGAAGAACTCTGCAATGACAGACTTTTTGATTCCAGGAGTTGGAACCCACGACCTGTGTGTTGTGATACTTATTAATGCTATAGCAACCAGGAGAATTAAAACATCTGAAAATAGGACTCACAGCAACCAAAAGCTTGATGGGAAGCTGGCAAAAATATCCAAGTGAAAATTCTTCTCAGCAAGGTGCAATTTAATACATCCTTCACTTCTCTAGGACCCAGGAAGCTGTATCAGATTGCAGTTTACAGCCAAAACCTACTCCTGGGGTTTTAGAAATTGGCAACTGGTATATACTTTATTTTTCAAATGTTGCTTTGACAGGAGAAAACCACCTTTTATATAAGACTTCAGGTTAAGTCTGGGCACTGACCTTGGAAGAGAAATCCTGAACACAAATTCCTGTTTGTTAGTCATGTATGTTTTTGCAATTTATTCATTCACTTCCTAATACAAAATGTCCTGGGATCAAAACCCAGAAAGTCATTCTTGCAAGGAAGATCTAAATGACTTTCAGCTAGATACAGGTTGGATACAGATAGGCAGGTAGCCTAGGGGAGTGCTTTCACCATTGAGTTTCTCATAAAATGCCATTGTACTGCCTTTCCCTCCAGCAATGGCTTTGAATGAAGTCGTGTGTGGATGATTTATTTTTTTTTTTAAGTCAGTGCTGTTAGCACATTAGTAATTTTCTCAGAGTTCTTACTGGGTTGAGTCTTAGGTATGCAGATCTAGATTTGTCCCAAGTACATGCAGAAACAGCATCTTAGGTGTCATGGCTACTTACTGGAGAAAATATAGGTGCTTACAGCTTTTCAGCCAGCTGAGATGGTGTCTGAGACAAGGCTTTAGATATCACTCTTAACCTAGAAATATTCAGTTTCCACCTGAGCCACAGGGAAGGTGCCCATTTCGGAAGTCCCTTTCTGAGTAATTCTTTCCTTAGAGGAAATGGTGTCTGCAGTTCAATATAGTCATCACCAGGTGCCTAATTTCCACTAATGAATACTCCCCACATCACTGTTATAATACATCCCCACAACTATTAGCCTGCTTTAAAGTAACGCATATTTAAGTGACCTTTTTGACTGAGAGTTTATCCTGGGCAGAACTGCACCCTAATATACTGGATGACTGCAAACTGCGTCTGAAGCTGTTACGCTACCCAGACATCTGGAGTAGGATAGCTTCACTACTTGTAGGCCAAATACAGCATTTAGGTTTGGCTCTTCTCTGTTTGCCAAAAAAAATTAGCAGACTTTTACTATGTTTTTTGTAACAAAGACATAGAAATTATGCCCGTTTGTCCAGTCTATCAGTCTGCATTTAGGAGTAGCCAAGTAATTGTGTTGACATAATCAATTTTCTTTGACTTGGTAAAGTAAATACCTACCGCTTCATATGCTGTGCGCTGTCAGCAATGCTACTGTACATGCCAAAGAAATGAGAAAGAGCCAAGTTTGATTCAGAGGAGGGATATGATTTGAAGGAATCATACTTTAGTATGCAAATGGATATTGTTTGGAAAAACACACAAATAGCGTTTACAGGCAACCAACCATTTCTAGTATGGGGGAGCATGGAATGACAAACAGCTTTTGTTTATAGCAAAAAAAGTGAGTATTGGCTAAGAAGTAGTGTTTATGGTAATTGAGCTTTACAAGGAAGTGAAACTTAGTGGGGAACACAGGGGGTAGCATTTGCAGTGAAGCAGGTAATAAGGAGAGCTGCGTAGGCATTTCCTGATTAGCATCTGCTGTTTCAACAGCTGAGGAACATGACTTGCATGTAAATGCTTGTGCTAGGCTTTAACAGGCATTCCCTCTAGCATGCCGCCTTGCCTTCTGTTTTTATTTTGAGTCTCCTTGAGCCCTACTGTGATTTGGAATCAGTGGAGGATAAAGGAGAGTAACACAAACAACAGATGTCTTAAAGTCTTGGAACAGAGAGAGAAAAAGCCCTGTGGCAAAGGAGAAGGTGCAGTTAAGGTATTTCCATTCAGTAGTTTTGATGCCTTTGGTACAGACTGTATTTGCATTTCTGCATGCGTACATATATACTGTTGTGCACACAGGTGGTAAAGAAGTAGCAGTGCAAAATATGGCCATTGCACACAGCAGAGAATACTTTTTGCATCCTGTATATGAGTGTGACCTGTAGACACTAAGTGTACTTGTTCAAACAGACAAAACAAGCTGGTTTAGGGCAGGTTTGCAAATTATTTCCCAACTGCTGCAGTAATTTATTTTAGCCTGTTGCTGGATAAAATTAGAAGCATTTAGGTTGGAAAATTCCGATAAGATCATCAAGTCCAACCATTAACTCAGGACTGTCAAGCCCATACACTAATTCTTTTTATTTCAGGCTAAAAGATGTTCCATAATTGAGAAAGCTAATAGTACGCATGGTGTCCATCAAGAGAGCTTTGCTTACAGGTGGTAACTTAAGCCATGGCAACACAAATACTGTGTACCCTGATGTGAGGAGAATCCGGTTATGCACTAAATGACATTTAGTGCAGATGCAAAAAAGTACTTCATCTGTGCTTGCTGCTATGGGGAACTGTGGCTTTAAGGACTACAATTTCCAGAAAGGAAACCTGTGACAGAAACAGCTGTGAAAGTCTTAAAATATACAGGCAGCTAGAGATGGCATGGAGACCCTGAAAACACATTACCCGCTGAGTGTTAACTCGGTACTGCGTGGGGCTGGGAGCAGAAAGATGGGCAGGGAAAAGAAAAATACTGTGAATGGAGAAGTAAAAATATACTTCATATTTCCAGATTTTTGCTTCTTGGGAAAAGTAACTGAAAGAAATATAAAAAAGAGAAGTCAAGGCTAAGAACTTTTTGCTCTGAAAGCTTAGCAAGCTAACTTCCACTTTTCCCCATCTACCTCCTCCTTTTATGTCATATCTTCCACAGGTTTCAGCAGATGGGTCCAAAGACAGAAAATCACACTCACACAAAATCCTATTTTCTCGTGATATTTTAAATGCAATTTTATTTCCTTATTAACTTGATGGGTTTTTTCAAAGGATTTTGGTAAACTCTGTCTCAATATATTTTCACACTGTTTATTTTGTTAGTTTCTTGTGTATTAGAAAAAAATTTAAATTATTATTTGGCTACTGATCTACTGAAGTTTGTGCTTAGGTTAACCTTAGTAAAGAGTTGAGGACAACTGCTGTGTTACTGAATGTGAACTCTGAAAAGCATTCCAGTTTTGGGATGAATGTTAAGGATGTCAGTAGGACTTATTTTTCTTTGTACATATATTTGTACATCAAAATAGTGTTTTCTTGTGGTGTTTCAGGCCATGTGGACTCTAGGAAACTTATACATATTTTAATATTTAGGTAGCAACATTTTTTAAGCATCAAATATTAGTTGTTATAAGCAATAAGGGAGTTTCTTGCATTTAGTATGTGAAAACTGAACAACTGTTTTTTCATTAATGCTATTTTAGCATAGATCTTCTTAATCTTTACAAGGATATCCTATCAGAAAAATAAGCACAATAATAATTATGCCTGTTTTTTCAATAGCGCTTCTATGCCTGTGATGCTTCCTCTCTACTTTGAAAATATACTATCCCTGTTGCACAGATGGGGAAACAGAGGTATCCATGGGAGGTGGAATAACTTCACCTGGAGGTCTTCTGAATGAAGACAGATCTCCTGGTCTCAAAGCAGAACCTTATTATAAGTCATATATTAAGCTTATCAAGAGGTATTTGCAAGTTAACAAAACAGAAGCCACAACTTAGAGATATCATTTAACATTTGCTTTTCCTCTCACAGGAACTTTTTACACCAGAGTGCAAATTCAAGGAGTCTGTTTTTGAAAATTACTATGTAATCTACTCATCCATGCTCTACAGACAACAGGAGTCCGGGAGGGCCTGGTTCTTGGGGCTGAACAAAGAAGGGCAGGTCATGAAAGGAAACAGAGTGAAGAAAACAAAACCAGCAGCTCATTTTCTACCCAAGCCATTGGAAGGTGAGGCTCGGTCCATTGCTGGCAGGTCCTCCTATAAATGTCACAAGAAGAAGAGGGAATGGTTTCTAAAATACCCTTTGTGAATGTGCGTGCCCCGCACAGGGGCCTTTCCAAATGACAGTCCCCAGGATTCATGGAGCAGTTTTGCACTTCAGCATAGTGATGCTATAAAGGCAGATGTAAAATCATTTTTTTCCAGGGATTAAGAGGTCATTTTGCAAGAAAATAAATCTTTTGTGGAAGTGCATTGTGCTGTTTTTAAAATATTCTCTTGGTAGGGACAAAAGCTGTTGTGAGGCTTGCAGTGAGAAAATAGTCCTTGCATTAAGCAAGAATGAAATAATGGATATTGTAGGATAATTGGGAGTTATAAAAGGAATGGATGAAATGTCAACATTTCAAAGTAAAAGCTTTCTAATACAAAACACAAAGGTCTCTTTATAAAATAAATCATACTGTATTACTTAGCCGGCTGATGTAATGCACATAACTTGTGTAAGCTGGCCTTCAAACCAAGACAGAGGCAAATAAATGTCATACTAAGCTTACACACCAAAATGATGTCACACATTATCTGAAAAGTACATCCATTTATATCTTGGAACTTTTTGTTTTATCCTATGTGTTCTGCAGGCCTTTATAAACCTATACTGCTTTTTGCTTCTGGTCCTGATGGCACCCCAAATTTCACTGGTATTATTGCTACACATAGCCTCAGTTATTCTGAAAATTATCTCATTACTTAACATCTGAAAACACGTACCTAAGTAATGATTTAGTTAGCAGTCCAATTTCTTTTAACATTTTAACTTAGATTTTTTTATTAAAGGATCAGTTTGTTAAATTGTTTAGAGTTTCATCATAAGGAAAGAATCTGAATAATCCTATGCTTTAACTTCATTTTGAACTCAGGCTAATGCCTTCGTGCTTTCCTTGTCTTGCAAATGCTTATGGTATTTCCATGAGCTCTCAACAATACTGACACTTTATATCTCAATTCTTTTATATTAAATTGTAAGAATTTTAGGGAGGGAAAGCCAGTGCATTTTTAAAAGCAACGTCAATCCATGTAGATTAGGAAAGAAGCTACTTTCTTTATTAATGTCTGAATGGTCAGACTATCAAAATAGTTTAAATACGGCTTAGCAATAACTTGCCCACGAGAGACATCAGATATGACAGCTCTGCTACCTAATTCCTTACTTTATAGTTCCACCTCATGTTACTCAGTATTTCTGTAGGTCATGGTGTTATTTCATCAAGTTCTTTTAATTAATCAGTAAAGTGTCCTAAACACAGTTATGGGGGTGCTCTGAAGACATGGATCACAACCAGCCATATGTACTCCAGAGAAGACATTGAATTTCAGATTTTCAGAAGCCATAAAAGGATTTAGATTATGTCACTAGAAATGTTAGAACAAGTATTTGATTAGTTAATGATGCTATGAGACCCTTCATATTTATTACGAAACTTCACACCATTGAAGATCAAGGTCAGTACTTTGATGCTCCAGCCTCTTGCTCTAATTAGCCAAGGGATGAAGGGATTGTGCTCTCTATGGCAGCACACAGACAGTCCCAAAATCATAGTGTGATGATTAATTCCTTTGACTGCTTTGACATCTCCTTTAACGTTGCTCTGATATAAATAAATGCTACTGAAGTTAGTTATAAGTGGAAATATTACCTGATTCAGTGACATGGAAAATTAAATTGAATTATCCAAGAGCATTAATCATGAAGGCAGCATAACGCTGGAACTGTGTAATTGAACACACGTATTTTCCTCAATGAATTTAAAGTGGTTAGACAGGGACTGAAGCCCAGCAACAAACTTTTAACTCCTCTAAGAATTCGGTTAATAGTTTAATTAGGAGTTTCCTGTACTTCTACGTTCAGTGGAGATCAGTGGCTACTGCATATGTTTTTGGAAAGGAGGAAGAAAAAAACCCCAAACCTCTTGTATAGTCTCCACAGCACTGTCCTGGACATGTCTTCAGTATGCACTTGAAGAGATCATGGCCAAGCTCCTCAGATGTGGGAGACAGATGCACAAATAACTTTGTAGAACTGGACCCAAGCCTAGTCTTGCAACGTAGGACTAAAGAAGAATGCTTAAGTCTAGACAAATGTATCATATGATCCCATTTGTTAAGCATAATCTGTCTTACGTTTTACTTATAAAAACTTGTGAAATATTTATTTTAGGGGTGTGTATACACACACACACACACACACATGTGTTTGCATATCTCTGTATATTTTTGTTTGTCTGACTCATGCAAAGACAGAACAGTAGTATTTAATTTCCAAAGCTTCTATAGTTTCCATTAAACAAGCAAGCACACAGTTTCCTGCTGTGTTTTTAGGTCAGATATGGAAGAAGTGAGAAATTTGGAAGGTCAAGAAAAGCTATCAGTCATGCAGCACAAGTAAATAGTTTCCCTCACATGCAGGAGGAACGTGGATTACATTACAATATCAATTATTGTAGAAAATTAATCCTATTTGAGATGAGCTCTTAAATTAAATACATTCTTAAAAATATCTCTTCTTTTCTCTTTTCTCCCCTCAGTTGCCATGTATCGAGAACCATCTTTGCATGATATTGGAGAAACAGTGCCAAAGGCTGGGGTAACTCCAAGTAAAAGCACAAGTGCATCTGCAATAATGAATGGCGGCAAACCAGTTAACAAGAGTAAGACGACATAGCCAGATCCTCACAGGTGTTGTGACTTATTGAGTCCTGAGTACAGTTGAGTGATTTATCCTTGCCAGACTTCCCCTCTGCAATGTCTGTGGATCAGCTTGCGGCAAGTCACAGACCTGCCTGTTGCTGTTTCTGACCTGAGTTGTTGCAAGCGGATAAATCTCAACATGTAACTCCACCCACAACAAGAAGACACCTGGATGAACCAGCTAAACTCAGACCATGGAATGCCCTACCAGATATTGGAATGCCTTTTTAATATCTTTTCTGTGACTGTGACACTTCATGTGAATGACATACTTCACAAATACACTTGATACCTTGCCTGCTGACAATTGCCCATAATCCCTTTTTGAGTCCAGTTTCAGCAAAATCCATGTGTTTAAGTTCGATTTTGTAGCACACAAATAATCAAGTAATTTCTAGTTAGATGCTGTAAACCTGTGCTATTATGGATTTCTCTTCTTCCCTTTTTTATAAGGCTGCTCGCTCCACTGTCTGTGACCTTTTGCAGGGATTGTGTTTCTCTATAACTTAAGTGTTGCCGGTGGCTCAGTTTTGAAAGCAATCAGGGAATCAGGAAGCCTTCAAAAATCTATTATTACAAATTATATCTATAAAGAATAGGATTGTTGTCTCTGGCTTACAATAATGATTAAACGTGAATACTCTTTAGTAACAGATACTGTGCTTCTGAGGTTGGCATTATAGTGGAGGGAAGAGTGTCAAACACAACCAACAGGAAGTCTTCTGGAACGAGTGTTTGGCATCCCCCTATAGTTTCTTTGTGTGTGTGTGTGTTTTATACATATCACAGGCTTACTGGTAATGGTAACATTTGCCTTGCCCAGCGAGCAAGACCCACTCATTTTTGGGAAAGTGGGTCCAGAGAATTTTGTAGGCCTTGTAGGCCTGAATTAAGGCTCATTTTTCATCTACTAAATCTTCATTGTTTGAAAAACAACCACCACCAATAAAAAAAAAATAAAAAATAAGACTAACCAGAATTGCGCTACCTAAATCCATTTCAAATATAATCCTTTCCTGTTTTTTAAGGAACTGAACTTAATGCCATTGTCATTTTTGGCTGAATCCCACACCTACTTAGCAAAGCATGGGCAAGGATGTTGTTGTGTTCTTTTTTGCAGCACCAATGCAAAGGGTAGTTACAAATTATAGTTTAATATTTCTGGTGTTTTAAAAAAAAAGTTTTAAAACTGGACATATTACAAAAGTTTATTTTTATTTTTAGCTAAGCATGCGAGTCCGATCCTATGTATCTCACTGATATCCCAGTATGTACCTCCACCCAGCTTCCTAGGATAATATGCCCACCAAATTGCTAGATTGAAGGTGCCGTGCCTTGATCTCTGTATACTGTACTTTCTCCTACATGAACCTAGAAGAAATCAAAAACATTATAAAATTGAAGCCTTGGATCATACTACCAGAAACACCAACTCTTTTGAGTTTGTCACTTGTGAACAATTAAACCAATGTTGTGGGGGGAGAGGGAAGATTTAGAGAATGCCACAGAGAAGCCACTGAAGTGTTGCACACTTAGTCACAGGCTTTCAGGAGACTAAAAATATGGGTACTCTGTGTATACTTCAGAAGGTATTTGTTTCTCAGAAAGGGCAACAAGGACCAAACTGTACCTCAGTCTGGAAAACTCTGTGGCAACACTCTCTTGGCCTCTTGCTGTTACCTTGATTTTTAAGGACAAAAAAAGGAAACTATCCATTCCATTTTTACCCTTGTATTTCTGGCAATTCATTTTATCACATCTTTGTGCTGAAGTCCCTAACAGAGACTGCTGTGGTTATTTCAAACTCCCTGTCTACTCAGCTGAACAACTGATTCAGTCTGAATGAAGTCTTCATGCTAGTTTTTAAACACTTTCTGTATTTGATAAGCAACGTTTAGTGCACTCTTCAAGGAGGCTACTGTAAAGCTGCTAAATTCTAGAGAAACTCCCCCCCCCCCCCCCCCCATAGGCCAGACTTCCTGGTTTATAAATCTGAGAACAGCAAGCTAACACTTGATGTTGGGTCTTTCTAGGGAGGGAATGAGTTAAGCATGAAACCCACTGTCCATGTAGAGAAAAAAACATATAAACCTACTCAATACTGTGATAAAAATGCAAAGAAACTTTGACTTAGACTGTGCCCTTGCCTGCTAGCACTAAATACGTGTGTGTGGAAAGCAACGCTTTATTAAAAACTTCGGTGCACCCTTCTCATTCCATCTGGTCCAGTGGGATTTATGCACCATCCCTGAGAAAAGAAAACAAAACCAAAGCAACTCACATGGTGAGCTGGGGGCTTGCTTTCCATCTGGAGGAGCCATGGGAGGCAGCAGCCTTGATGTTGTACTATCTGCTGGGTCCCAGAGGAGGCCCCAGGCTTTCCTGCAATTATGAGAGCAGTACTTCACAATATTTTGAGTAAGATAATAGAGCTGAAGGCTGCATTCTCTTTCTCTCTCACCTGAATTTTGTAAGAGTTCACACAGAGGGATTATATGTGTTCACATCCCATCCAGATGTCTTTTTATTCACCCAGTGTAAGAGCCTGGGGAAAGACAGGGCTGGAGATCTGGCTGAGCCATGCAAGGAGGTTCTCATTCATGGCCTGATGCTACATAAGTATTGTTTTCAATGTTAAACTTTTGATCCTGAGCAATTATGATCTGTGAGCCAGTTTGGGGGGCTATAATTAAGGCCAGACTTAGTTTTTGTAAGCAGTTAGTACATACTGGAAATACAGCATTTTATTTATTATTTTCTGGTTTTGTTTCTATGGGCTAAATCCATATGTGTGTCTAATCCAATGAATAGATGTCCTAAAAAATATTTTTTCTACTGTCTGTTTAAACATAGCAAAGGGGTCTTTGTGCTTTGTTTCCTTCCTTTAATTTTGTCTCGTCTCATCTGTTGCATGGGAAGAGGATGGCAAGAATGAACTGCATGTAGTAGGATATGTCTATCAAAGCACTGCTGGTCTGTATTACTAAATTTACATACATATATGCAAAGAGTTTGTCTGCCTTGTACAGTTTGTGTTTATTCTTATTTGTTGTATACACAGATTCAACATGATGAATAAAACATTTCTATAAAGGCATACCAGAAAACAACAAAAAAGTTTCTGTAAGAAGTAGACTGTGCAAAACATCATTGCACTGGCCACAGGATGGTGAAACTTCATGAAAATAGGTTGGCAAACTCAGTTCTCCCCTTTTACCATGCCAAAGAAAATTTTAGCTCCTTAATATAATACCTCTCTTGCTGTTCTCCAGGATAAGACTTCACCATTTTCTTCCCTCTAAAATTAATTTTGCTGTTAAGTGAAAGCTGTTTTCAACTGTCTGTTACTACTAACATACTGTACAGTAAACCTGATGGAATCAATTTGTATTTACAGGTTGGGGTTTTGTACTTACATGTCCAGCTGTCTGTGAATCTGCAGCATTCCAGATCTTTTGCATGCTTGCTTTGTATTTTGTTCTTCTGGGTTTTATCTAATCTCTGAGAGAGACTGTTTGCACAGCAATCCAAACTCATCTTACCATTTCATATGTTAACACTGCAAAAAGTCATTATCTCTTTCCTTTTTTCCCTGAAACCTGTATTTCAGCTACAGTTCTATTTGGCAAAATCAGTCACACCTGCACTGTTTTAGAAATCTAAAGTAGATATGAACCACTTCAACAAAGCACCATTTTGTTGTACTTCAAGAATTTTATAAATACACAAGAATCCTTATGAGATTGCTCATATGATAGAGCCTATAGAAAGGTGACTATAGCTTTTACGTGCTTTGTATTTCACGTAACACAGCTTTTTCATAATTTGCAGGGGGGATTAGCCACTCTCAAATAATTTTTTAATATACTATCATCTTCACAAACTTTAACTTGTGTAGACTCCAGTTGGTTCTTAACAACCCCCCTCTCCCCAAAAACACAAAGCAATTCATTTTGACTATGGTATATACCTGAAACAGCACTAAGAACTCTGACTTTTTATATATATATGTAGGTAAACTTTCTTTGGGTTTAAAACCACCATAAACAAAGAGGTATGAAAGCAGGCAGTTTGGTCCGTACACTACAAGTGTGTCTTGCTGATCCATCTGTCTATTGGTATAAAGAAGAAATTACTCAGCTCTATTCAAATAGGAATGCCAGTAAAGTCAGACTAAGTAGGTAGGTTATCTTTCTTTTAAATGCCCCTTTAGATAAATTCATATTCTGTGCAATGTATTTTAAAATGTCTAGTAACAGAGGGGTTTTTGTGATGACTAATGCAAATCTGTGGTTTATTTTTAAAGATGTAATAAAAGTTTTGTTCTATTACCTAGTCACAGAAATATTCAACTTAGCCTTCTTCATCCCAGTATCATTTAGCTACAAAATAAGATGACATTCTGTAAAGCAAAGGCAGTGCATCAGAAATGTCAGAGCAGGTACATGGTTAAAAGTTCATCTACATTTTTCTAAAAGACACTATGGCCAGGGGAAAAAGGGATCGCAAGTGGGTTAATAAATTTTAGAAGCAAATCAATCCTCACCTCTTTTATAGGCTATTTTACAGGTACGTTACATACAATAGACATAATCTTGCAAGTCTATTGTAGAAACATTCGGCACACTTCTGGATTGTGTTCTTTCTCTCACAAGAAAGCAAGGCTATAGTACCTTCTGTTTATCACTCTAACCAGTACAAAATCCCCATTTATCCAATTTATTTTTGCCACCTAGAAATGCCTTTTGCCACAGGCCTGGAAACAAGATTTTATAGTCACTAGGTATGAAAGATCAAGCAGTATGTTTCACTCCCTTACGCCTCTTCCTGCTTTTACAATTTATGTATCTGGGAGTCCCATCACAGGGAATGAGGTACAAAATCCCATTTTATTAATACAGCTATTATTTTCACATATGTAGAGTAATAATCTTACTTCTTCCAGTCTCATTTTTCTAGTAAGGAAATGAGACACAAAACAAATCTGCTGGGAGTTACATCACCAGTTATCTCAGCATGAAAAGCGGAGGGAATGTTCAAGCAACATTATAAGAAACAGAATTAAAATTGGAAAGGAATTTATGTACACATTATATTGTTAGTAGTCTTAGTTAATACTTCGAGGTTTATAGTCATAGCACCATTTTGTTTGATAATTTACATTTTAATGAAACATTGACAGTAGCTGTCTTAGAATATTCTAGTATTTTTCCGTATTTACCTTTAATAAACAACTTGGATGACATTTTTTGAAATGCAATGGCTATGTAATCCATCTAGTAGCCAAAATGTTGGAGTTGATGTTTTTTTAAAAAAATTCTAACAAGAAATCAGAATCACCTTACACTTTTTAAGTATAGAAATTTAAAATTAAAGCAAATTACAAAGTAAAATGCATCAAATATGACAATGCAACCCTCTAAAGAATTGTTCTTTTGCATATGAATGAGTACCTGAAATACCACAGCGTATCTACAGTATATGGAAATCTGCTTATTGTGCCATAAAACATGTCATCTACTGAACCTAGATAAGAGTTCTGATTATTTAGTATTTTGTTATTACAGTACTAAACATAGATGGAATGAAATCAAGGGAAAATTTGTATCTTTCATTGTTTACACTCTGATTCAGCAGATGAATGTATATGCGAAAAAACCATTGATTATAAGATGATTCAAGTCAGTGGTATTCATAAAAATAAATAAAACCAACAATCTGTGCTGTCCAGACACCAGGGTTGACAACATGCATATATGTTAAATTTAAAGAAAATATTCCTGTTAAGCTCTACAGAGTTTAAAGGTTAAAAGTATAAAATATAAACTATAATTTCAAGATGAATTTTACTTTGAAGATTCTTTATACTGTATGAATACATTTTAGAACTCTGCTTGATATTTTGGTTATCTAAAAAAAAAAAAATCAGCTAGCAGCTTTGGGGTGTATGTCTCGTTATTTATCTGCATAACTCCTATATAAGTTATGCATGGATGTTTGGTGATTATACTCCCTGAGAACATGGGTTTCACAAGCTTCATTTTTAGAAAGAAGGAATCCCGGTTAAGGAAAAAAATGAGTAAGAGAAAGAGCAAGGTACGTGGGAAGGGGGAATGATAAAAGTGATTAAATAAATGCATTCAAATTTTTTGCATTCTATTACACATTCTGTACCACTGCATTTTCCTGTTTCAAAATAGTCCTTTCTAAAAGAAAATTAATTTCTAGATTAACAATGGAAATATCTTTTCTGGTTGATATATAGTTCCCTTATTTCTGAGTCATGTACCTCTTCAAAAATCAGGACCTTGGCACCTAAACCACAATGTTACACTTTGGTATTAAAAATAAATATTTTCCAGCCATTTAAGCAATTTCTCGCTCAATCATGGTTTCACAAAATGTAAACACTTTTGAAACTAAGATGTATGTATCTTTTCTTGCTCTAAAGAATTCAAGGGCTGCCAAATCTACATGTACAAAAAAAATAAGAGACTCATATGTAAATAAATTAGGGAAGTCCCAATAGTTGTGCATCGTTCATAACTCAATGTGAATTTCACACTGAGCAGCATTTCACCATTGGAAAATAAAAATAAAATTTTTGTTCATACCACTGCTTTGTTTGTGTTTACTATATTAAAACTTTAATTGCTTTGTTGCCATTGTCTGAACATCTTTGGCTGAGACCAGGTTACTGCATAGCATAGCTGATTTTTCAAGTCAGTTGATCTTCAGGCTCCTCACTTCTATAAAAGCAGTTAAAATCACTGAATACCATGTGTGACAGTGCAATCTGTTTCAAACATTGATTTCTAATAGCATACAGAATTGTCATCCTAAAAGCTATTAGTATAACAAATTTTCATTTGCATTACTTTAGAGAGGACTAGGCAACTGTATATACATAGAACAGTATGATAAAAGTACATATGAGTTGCAGGATAGATATTCAAAATAGTTAATCATACATTTTTATCATTATTAGTTTCATTCCTTATACTCCTATAGGTTATGTATTTGAAAGTATCATAGTATGTAGACTAGATAACCAACTTACTGACACGTTAACCACAGAAACTAAGAAGTTCTCTTGTGAACAGGGTCTGTTCAAACGTTTTGGGTCTTCAGTCTATGGTTGTCAGGTAATTGGACCTCATTTATACAAATACAATTCTTTGACCAAATAAAAAATCATTAATTTTTTTATAAGGTTTTTTACAGCTTCTTTCAATTTATGAGCTGGTGCATAATCAGGATTGTTGGAAAGAAAAAAAGGCCAAAAAATTTATTTGTCAAACACCATAAAATTAATGAAATTTATTTTTGACAAATATTCAGCTAGTGCTACTCTTCTACAGGAGTATTGCTGCGTACCGGTATGGAGAGGTGACAACCAAGTAAATAATATTTAATAAAAGGCTTTCTCACATCTTTTCCAAAGGTTGCTAAAGAAATAGGCATTAGGGGTGTAATCTCAGTCCCACTGAATTTACCAAAAAACTCTGGAGAAGTCCCACAGGGCCAGTATTTTATGACTTCACCTTTTAAAGCTTGGACTGCTCTACTCCCAAGGCATTTTTAGTTTTTTTTTCTTTTAGTTTTGTCATGCACTTCTTTAAGGAGCAGGCCACTCAAATGAGTGTTCTAACGTATTTACACCCATGTACATGTGCATGCATGCACACCCACAGCCACAGAGTACTTCTGAAATTAAATGTTCTAGCAGCCTAAAGAAAAACAAACAAAAAACCTCCTCAGTCTTTGATGTCCTTTGTTAAGGGTATTCTCTGCCCAGCCAGATTTCACAAGCATTTCCATTCCAACCTTCCCAGCACTCACAGTTTCCACAGCTACAAACACCATTGCCTAGAACAAAATGAATAAAGGGCAATTACCATAATTGAAATGTACTACATTAAAATGTTTTATGGAAGTAAAAAGCAATGCTAAAGTAGTAATATTGTTCCTTTATTGTTCCCCCCACCCTTTTTTTTTTTTCTTTGGAAGAAAGCAATTACTGTACCATTGCATTAAGAAGCCACCCCTAACCTACACTTACAAAGCATTAATAGCATTCTCTCAATAATTCCATCAGCAGAATTGCAAATACTGTAATTATGCCACTACTATTTGTACCCAGCTGTTGAAGCTCAGTGTTCACACTGTACCTCTAGGTACAAGGAAAAAACAAGATTACTTTTAACTGTTATGCAGAAAGAAAAATATATAAAAACTTAAAACCAGAATAGCAGTAAAAGCATCACTTTGAACATGAAAACTTCAAACCTAAATTCTAAAAATGCTAAACAAATAATATCTCAAACTGTCTATTGGATGGAAAATGTGTTTGCCCTATTTTGCAGTGGGGAAACATTAAGCATTGAGACCCATATCTTCATTTTATTTCAGTGTTTTTCATGACTCCTGGATGCTCAGTTTGAGACCCTTACAGCCTGGGTTTCCAATGTGAGCTCCTCTTCCAACTTACTTTATGAAGACCCGTGAATAGCCACTGCAGCCAAAGGTAAGGCTTCCATTGCCTCTATACTGGCTACTTGCCCCCGGAAAAAGACCCTTACTAACAGGGTTAGCTGGAAGACACAATTTACTGGTGTCAGCCCTCCCACTCTCACTCTAATCGGCTTGCAGATTTCCTCCACATCTAATAATTGCTCGGTAAAGATTTTCTAAAATTAAGATTTGTAACAGGAAGCAGCCATTGAGTTAATTTAGCAATTCCCACGTTGCTTCTTGTCACTAGATTTGTCATGAGGGTTTGTTGGCAGCCTGCCTGTTTCTGTCTGCATCTGCCACCTGAACTCTCAGACAATGTTAAGGTGAAGCTGCTTTAATCACTAGCCATCACATCATAAGAAAAACTGTCAGGTATTTCTGCCTCCCACTGAGAACTGTCTGATTGCCAGGAAGCTTTGTTAACCCACAGAACTATGCCTCTCACCTACCAAAGATCATCATACAAATGAATTTTGTCTATGACTTAAATGCATTATACACATAGGAAGTCCAGTAAGAGAACAAAAGTTAAAAATATCTCATGATCACAGTGCTGACACTGTATATCCTTTGCCAAAAAGCAGTAACTTGTAGTCTATTACAGTGAAAATTGTTGATGGATTTCATAGCTGGCTTACTTATTTTAAATTCATACTCAGGCTTTCAAGTTCTTTCAAAACCTTAAGTTGATTATCATGCTGCACGAAGAAACAATTATAGCAGGTTTGAATAATCAGCAAATGCACTTCCTCTGTCAGTGGAGAAAGAAAAAGCTGGGCTTTGTCTCACATAATTCCCATCAACACAGTTTGTTTCTTGGAGCAATTAAGTGTTAGCCTGTACTGCACCTGTGCAAATGAGACCGTCATGTTTGTCACAGTCTCTGTCATCACATTCACAGAAATCGCCTGAAATGTACCATTCCTGTGGTGAACAGATGCACTTTCCACAGTGGCAGGAACCTGAAATCACAAAAATTATTACTCGCAGTCAAAGAGCACTGGCATTTTCAGACTAGAAATAACATCCCCAGACACACACCTGCACACATTACATACGTGCACATATGCACAAAATTGCTGCCTAGAAGCTCTTGCATAAAAGAAAATAATCAAGCTAAAGCTTTTTGAATAAAGCATTCTTTTAGCATGAGTTAGGGCATGGTGAGATGTTACTACTAATACTTTGATTCTACTATTTCGCTTAATCAGGACTCACATTTTGAAGCTTTCATTTCAGAGACCTACAATCAGGGCTGCTCCTCCTAGTAACTGTTCTTTTATATATACCAGAAAAGCTCAGATTGTCCCTGACCCGCTATTACTGAAGGCAATAAAATCACAACCAGGAAGAAAATGGCCCTCCTCATCTAAAGCCTTTAGAGACAAGTCTACAAAAGACCAGAGGTGCCTAAGACTAGCGTTTAGACCCTCAAAATCCTCATCCACAAATGAAGCTGCTCCACCTTCCATGGAATTACTAAATATTTGCTCTAGGTCAGAAAGAGTTTGTGCACTTAATGGTGGTTCAGCAGTTCGCTCATTCTTGCAGAGTAGCCCAATGCTCCTTGTTGGGATTATCCAGGCTCCTCCTCCTCAAGGACATCAGGTCGCACCCCCACAGGCAAAGGAGGGACTTTGTGGTGACATTCGGCTGTAACCCACTGAGCACCAGAAACCTCCCTTTAAGGGAAGACTCACAGACGTCCCTGCCTTCAGGAGAAGGTTCATGGCTCTGAATCCTGGAAGGAAGAGTTGCTCACAGGCAACCAGTGCCAGGAAGGCTGCAGCCTGAGAAGGGTGTGAGAGCACCTTTTTGCAACTAGAAATGCCACTGGAGATGGTAATTCCTCCTGGCTGATCCCAACACCAAGCTGAAGAGAGCTGTTTTTTACAGCGCCCATCCTAAGCTGCCTGACCCTATACAGAGTTCAGACACTTAAAAGCCAAGGTGAGGCACTTAGTAACTGCTGAGCAAAAACCCTTTTGTGGACCTACCCCTAAAAACTGGTTCCAGCATAAATCAATACAAAATCTCAAAACCTAAATAATTACAACAAAGAACACACACATAGTTTTCAATTACAGGAAGTGGATTTTAAAAAAACAAAGTCACAAAAGCTGTCGACCTTTAACGGAACATGATTATAAACGAGTTAGATTCTGTTGAAAATCCCACCCTCTTGCAATATTTCCAGAATTATTCCCATACAAAGTCACTAATGTGTTTAATTCAGTATTAAAGAAAAATATATAGAAGGAAGCTTGTTCATGTCAGAATATAAACTGAACAGAATTCATGGGTTACTTAACAGTGCCTGAGACAAAGTGTTCAAAATGATGTTTTTCCATCTTTTCTTTCTCTTCAGTGAGCTCTGTGTAAAACCCATAATAAAAATCCAACTACACCTTTTCTTAAAAAAAGTGGATCTGTCAATACGAACAAATTTTCCCTAGTTTTTTCCCCTAAATATTGAAGTGTCTCTGATGACTGAAACTTAATTCTTTAAAACTTCAGAAGAGCCTCAGCAAACTATCTATTTTTTAATAAAAATCTAAGTAATTTAGTGTTTATTGTAATCTGACAAAAAATAACTCATTGCCTAATTTTAGAGAAATGCTCTAAAGTTTTAACTTGTAACATATGGAACATGCAAATATAGGAAGAGCTAGTGATTGGAACATTTGGGGATGGGAGTATTTGGTTAAGCATCTACTTTTTCCATTAGTTCTGAGTACTGCTTACTAAGCCATGGGTACAGAAAATACTGACATTCCCTACAAGGATAAAAAATGCCACTGTATAAAAAGGCAGCGGAGGATAGCATACATATCGCATGGTCGCTGTATAAGAGATACGCTAAGACATACTTGAGGGTAATTCAAACCAAATGTCTCTGTTTATCCAAACTACAAGGTACTGACAGCTGAAAATGACGAATAGTATGAGAATCTTAGTGAGCAGTTAATAAGAGCACGACATTGTAAGAAACCTGAAGTGATTCTGCATAAGCAAGCACTGATGCTGCTACTGAGGGATGCCCATGATGTTTAAAACTATTTTGCAGAAGATACAGCAAATTTAACACCAAGTCAAGCAAGGAAGATCAGGCTCCATAACGTAAAATCTGTTAGGGAGCATGAAAGTATGAAGTCTTTTCCCTGAACAGAGCATGCTGCTCTGGGAGGCTCCTCAGTTTAATTAAAATGAGTCTAATGAGTTGCAGGGTGTTCCCTGGGATCCCAGCCAGATTGTCTGGGGTGCGATTTGGCTCATTACCTAGTCCACGTCCTGCACCGTTACAGTAGCCATCTGCAGCCCTACATTTCCTGCCAGGGAGGCAGCAGCATGGTGGGTGTTGCTGTTTTTCCTTGGGAAGAGCTTTACTACAGGTGGCATAGTCAGCGAGCCAAGATTTGAAAACAATCCAGGAATGTGGATGGCCCAACTTTTCTTATATTAACCAAGTGCAATTTTCTGAAAGTGTTCCACAGTTACCTGCTGAAAACCAGGAGTCCTTATTCTATTAAATCCTACACACAGAAACCAAGCTGCCTCAATCATTATAGTGCTTGCATATCTTGGCTAGGTCTCCAGCACCAGCAAAGACAGAATACCCACCATTACTGCATGGGTTCAAAACTCCCTTTTATTTGACCAGTAATGGTTACTTATTGCTCAATGTAATGAAACAGAAAGAACAGTTTGTCATTTTGGCCTCTGCACAGTGTTGTCTGGCCTTTGGCCAGTCACATTAGCTAAGAACAACATAGTGGGTACTGAGTAAGGTGTGATTTCTAGATACATATTTAAGCATCAAAAATAGATTTGCCTTAAAAAAAAAAAAAAAAAAAAGCAAACAAACAAAAAAACCAACAACACAGGAGAAAAAAAAAAAAAGATAAGCATAGGTAAGCATAGAAACAAGAGTTATAAATGATTAGACTGTCTTCACCTGTGATCCCCATCCTGCTCAGAGAAAACACAGGAGACAGTTGCCTCCTTGGATGTTCCTTAGCCACATACTTCTGAAAGTCACCTTATGTAGGCATTTTTCGGCTGGGACAAACTCTTGTATACGACCGGCTGTTCCCACAATAAAGCTGCTATACTATCTAATTTGACACTTTATAATAAAAAGCTTTATTATATTGGCTGTCCTCAGGGCACCTTCCATCACATTGGAAGCTCACTTGTGCTTGGGAGGCCAGGCTGGAAACCCCATTTAAATTTCCTTTGCACTGAAATAAGTTACCAAAGGGACAATGGAAATCTGCCTGATGCAGAAGGCTCCTAGCTGGTTTTACTATCTAGCAGGTTTCTCACCTGTCTAGGTAAGGAACATGTATATGTACGGAGGAATGGCAGTCCAGTCCGGAGTAAGTGCATTCTAGTTTCCAGCTAGTCCCACCACCGTTTTTGTCTATTTCTCTTCCAGACATGTTATATACAAAAATAGGCAGTTTGCACTATGGGGGAGCTAAAAAGCCCTCTTTCCAGTTATGCAATTTCCAAGCCTGAAGGACTGTAAGGTAAGAACCTAGCAGAAAAATTTCACATAATTATCAAAACTTTCTAAATTTTATTCCTCCCTGTGGCAATTTTTTATAGCTGGACTAAAGCTGATGCAACCACCTGTATAAAAATTGGTAAGTGAGAGAGTCTGTGGGATTCTGTCATGGGGGCTGCAGACATCTACTTTTCCTTTGCTGCTGTGTTGGGGAGGGGGTGGTTAAGTATACCGAATGCTGCTGTTAAACACTCTCCTCCATTTACAGTTGCCTGAGATATTACATTTGCCACCTTGCCCACTGCAATGTTACTGCAGGTAGTGTCCCTGTCCCTCAAACTAGATGGAGCACTAACAGTTTATAGTGTACAGCTGTTAAACACAGACCATCAGATAAACACATACAGGGAATTATATGCTGTTAACAAATTGCACAGGAGAGGAACACTGCTAAATGTGTGTGGCTGCAGTGGGTGTTCAATAAAATGGATGTAAGTACATTACAGAGCCAAATATAACATCCTTTTAATAATAGGTGCCTTTGAAAGAAAGGGTTACTAAACAGCTTGCTGCCATGCACATTAGTCTTCCAGAACATGATCAATTCTCTTCTGGTGGGGCACTGACACAGGGTAGCTCAGCTGCCAGTTCTTACCCTTCCCCGAGCATAATATGCCATCCGCTGACTCGCAGAGACTTCTGCTCTCCTCCTCCGTCATGTTGCAGTTCCTTGAATGCTGGCACAACTTTCCAAACCATCCATCCTGGCAAATGCATCGCCCGCATGAGCAGGTACCATGGCCTGTAATGACACCAAGGTTGGTTACGAGCAAAACAAGCAGCAAGTAGTGACTGTGGTCACGACTGAGATCATCTTCAGACCTCTGCAGTGTGAAGTACATGTTATGGGGTAGATGAGCAGATAGATGGACAGCACAGCTTCCCAGCAGGGTGGCTGCTTTCAGTTCTCTCATTCTTTTGTTAAACAGGGTGCCCTAGTGATGTGCAGAAAAGCATAGGCACGGCCTCCCTCATCCAAAAAGCTCAGCATCAGCTCAACTTTATGGGATGTTCCCTAATACAGCGTACTGAGGACAGACACAGCCCCCTTCCTTCCTTGTCTTAATCCTGCATCCCAATGCTAAAGTCTCACCTGCAGATCCCATACTATCACCTGAAGAAGCAAACCCCAGCACAGGGCTGAGACCAGAAAGGCACACAGCAGAACAGTCATGGGAGATAAAAGCTGCAATCTCCTCCAGCAGCCCATTAAGGCTGGTTATCTGCTGCAGTGCGTGGAGCAGCTGATGTGCAAAGCCTGGACTCAACATACTCTGCAACTACTACAGATTAACTCATACAGTACAGAATGAAGATAATTCCCCCAGGGTCTCATGATCTCACTCCTGATACTGTAGCGAGAAGCCAAAGGAGGAGCAGGAAGAAGGAAGAGACCAGAGCATTCTCCAGTGCACACGCTTCTATGACCCCAAGGCAGGATTTTGAAGAAGAATGGGCAGGCTACCATGGTGGGCTCTCTCCCCAAGACAAACAGATTTCAATTCTCAGATCAAGACAAGAAGCCTGAATGAGAGGGAAGGTGGACAGGCAGAAGAAAAACAGTAGCAAGGACACAGCTATCAAAAGGTGATGAATAATAAGGGGTGGAAATAGGGGGGAATGATAGGACAGAAAGAAAAGAAAAATGAGAAAAAACTTAGAATAGAGGGCAAGTGGAGAGGAATACACTCTGAAACATTAGGGGAAGAAGGGCAGGGAATAACAAGTGAGGGAAAAGTCAAAGAACACGTGTAAAAGATAGCGCCCAGAAGCTATAATCAATGTTTAAAAAGTGGGGGTGGGTGGTATAGATTACATAGATTTTTTGAGAATTATGTGTACAAAGATTAATAAAAAAGGAAAATATGTTGAATAGTAAACTGAGTGGAAAATCTGGCCAGGAAGAAGGGAAGTGACAAGAATATAGAAATGGAAAATAGGAAAAGGAAGTAAAGAGGGTCTCCCAGCCATAATTGCATTTCTAAACCTTTAATAATATTTCTGCTGGGATGGGTGTAAGCTAATCGGTTTACTGGGCTTAAAAGAAGCAAATTATACATACCAGTGACTTTTGTCCTATCCTATGTAGGACAAGGGAGTGAAAACAACAGGACTGAGATAATTTGGGAGCATGGGCTGGGAAGAAGGGAACAAGCAGTATCTGGCAAAACATTGAGCTGTAGGATGCAAAGAAGGAATCCAGCAGTTTTGCTTTTCTGATTTGTGGACTTTTCATGAGGCAACAGTGCAACCTGTCATTGTAAACTAGGATGCAGCACTGGTAGAAACCCAAAGGAAAAACAAAGCTTGTAGTTTGCTTTAAGTGGAAATCCTGAATATTTTACTGTTGGCCAAATGCTTTACTAATTTAAATTAGAAAATATTTGAAGCTCAAAAATCTTGGAGCTGTTATTTGCAGTGATCTAAACATTCAGAATAATTTTTGTACTCCAGACTGTGTATTGATCTTTGTTTTTAAATCTTATTACCTATACAAATTTAAATGCTCAGTAACAATGACACAGTCTTATTATGATAGTATTCTTACCCACTTCTGCAAGTGACATTCAGCAATTATACATTTATACCTATGCATTTAGTATATATCAAATATTACAAATTGAGAACTAGCAACAATAGAAGCTTGATGCCACTTCAGCTTCTGTGTTAGACTGGGAAACAACTATACCACAAACCAAAATACAAGCGGTAGAAAACAATATATACTTTTCCAAATGCTCTTTTCAGGCAGATGGCATGCATTATCTACATTAACTTACTATAGCTAAGCTTCTGTCAGAACATTTTTATCTGCCTTATTTATTTTTAATTAATATCATATAGATTAGATTTGAGAATAGCTCAACCATTGAAGAGCAAAATATACAACTGGATGTCAGTGTTGGAAAACTATTTGGGAAGATACAAATGCTTGTACGCATTTTAGCAGCAAATAGTAAGAAATCCATGCTGATTCACTGAGAAAATAATTTCATATAATTTTTTTTATGCAGTCATTATGATTTACAGAATGCAGAGACGGATCATGTAAGCCTTTACACAATTCAAATAAAAAGGTAATGAATAATCTATAAATTTACACCAAACATTTAACAGTTTACCACATAAAATTTTGACATGCATTTTTCTGAGATGACCATTCCTCTCCTTCTTTGTGCCATATAAATCCTCAAAACATAAATGATTCTTTTGTCTCACGTAATCCATTTTACCAAAATAATATTTACTCCAAGCTGACACTAGCCTCGGCAGCTGCAGCTCTATGGATGCCTCATCCATCAGGGTGGTGAGTATACAAGTGCTTAGCCCAGTGCTTTTTAACCCCTAGCAATCTTCTGTGTGTGCTAGCCTCTGAAAAGCTGCTTTACACAGTTTAGTTGTGTATATCCTCCTTGCAGAGGGTCTTTGCATTTATCTGAAGATGTCCAAACAAGGTGACTAAAATGAAGGGGCAAAACATTATAAACAACTGCTTTCAGTTGAATGTAATCAAATTACATTCAAAGTGCCCCAGTTGCATTCCAATGAATCCCAGACTCTCAAAATTATGCACATAAGCAGCTACAAAAAGGTGTTACTCTTGCCCATAGGTCTTTTTAGATCTGAACATAATTCCTTCCACAGAGGAGAATAAAATTCAAGAATACAGTAATCACAGAGCAAAGGGAGAAAGATAAATCCCGAACTGAAAAAGTCCAGCCCAACTGAATTGGCTAACATGATAAAATACTGATGTAACTATTCAGTTTAAGCAGATTTACTGGAAAGTGTTAGCCTATCATCAATTCAGATTTAACACAAAACTCAAAATCACAAACAAATTGCATATTGCAATGGTTCTGAGACTATAGCTCTTCATTCATAAAAATCTGTGTTAATGAACATTTAAATATATAGCAAAGTTTTAAACATTAATCTCTAATCAAGAAGAAGATGTGATGGGAGAGAGGCAAAGGAGAGAAAAAGATGATGTTAAAGATACTGCCACTTTGTTTAGAATTTTCAATAACTCCCATAACCATAAGATTTAAACGTAGAGATATGAATGCAGCAACAAAAAAAAGCTGTGACAGATTACCAGCAGAGGTCCATTATAACCCAAATCAACCCAAATCAAACCAGACAACAGAATGAATTATTTCTTACCGTGCCTTGAAATAAAACTGTGTGGTTGTGGGAAACGTAGTTTAGGACTACTTATGGAACTGTTGTTGGAGTTCCCAAAAAACCTGCATGATAATTTTCTAATACAAAAGGCACCATTACATGGGAATGTCAACATAATGAAAAAGATGAAGTACTCATTGCAGAGGAAGCTGGTTCTTATTTATAGACTAACTGATTATAAACAGATGATGTTCATGAAGGGCAAACTGAGGCCAGGCCCAAACAAAATTTGGCACCTCAAGAGAATAAGTTCTTCAAATTGATATAACTGGATGAAAAAAAAAAAATTAAAAGTATACTAGGAATATGAAAATCTTAATATAATGCAGGATCTCTGATTTAGAACAATACACTAAATGAAACAAATATTTCTCTCTGTATTTAAATAGAAACAGGAATTTCCATATTTTTTTTTGTTACAGAACTATGATAAATAACTTTCTATATTATTAACATAAGAGAAAATTAAACAACATCTATCTGAGAGAAATATTTCTAAGTGAGCATGCTTCATTAGCCCACCCAAGTATGCTAAAACAGATGTTAAAACATTACTGGATCACTGAGTTTTATTTTTATTGAATATCTGGAGAATGCCATAAGACTGGCACAGTTGTGGTAACCACAGTTAGAGAAATCTAACGTAAATGTGAAGCAAAATCCTGATTGTCTATTTTATTTTCATAGTAAGTCACTTAGCATTGTCCAAGTCTAATAAAGGTGGGCTGTGGTGTCAGTTTGAGCAACACAGCAGGCAGGCAGTTTAGCAAAGCCTTCAAGTGAAACACTGCGGTGAAGAGGGCTAATGCCATCCTCGTATGCATATAACACGAGAGAAGCGAGTACGAACATAAATTAGTAGGAACATTTAGAGCACTGATGAGATGGACATTAATTTCCTGCGACTCACTGTGATAGCCACGTTTGAAGAGATTTTGAAAACTCTGGAAGAATCCCCAAAAGTTCCAAAGAAAGAACTCAAAGAGCAGAGAAAATTGCTTGTTGAAAGAACTTCTAAGATCTGTATTTGCTTAGCCTATTGAAAAGAAAAAAGGAAAAAAAGAAGGGGGAAAAAAAAAAAAGGCTAAGTGTCTTAGCAGGATCTGAACTACCTTCTTTGAATATACTTGAATGGGGATTCTCAAACTACCAGAGAAAGACAAAGCAAGAACCAGAGAGAAAGGCTGATACTGACAAATTCATTTGAGAAATGAAACAGCATTTCAAACAAGGGTGATGACTACTGAAACAAACGTTCAGGTGGTGTTGGCATGGGCTGCGCATGTCTTGGAGTCTTCAGAGCACCACCTTCTCAGAGGCAGGCTTTAGTTGCATGCAGTACCACAGACTTCAACATAGAGGTATAGTGTAATGGCTATTTATAACCTAATATACGAGGTTCAATGTATAACCCCCTCTTGGATTTGCAAATACTTATTAATCAACCTAAATGTCGATGCATTAGCAATTAATTTACTGCTCATTTCAACAGAAAGATTCAATTAAAGTGCTTTTACAAACCTAAATCATATTTCATGCTATCTGAAAAGCTAAACAAGCTACATTATCTGTGCATCTATGTAAAGCCTCAACTTTTCATACACCTGCACAAGTGTTGAGGTGACCAGGACAGAAATATATAGTGCATTTAAAAGAAAAATTAGAAAAGTAAAATTAGCTAAGCAAAACCAAATTAATTTAATGCAGAATATACCATGCAAATTAATACCTATACTGGCTACATTAATCACTCTCATATCTAACTCAATATCTACTGATCCTTTTGAATTTATCTGTTGCTTCCCCTGAATGTCTCTCAGAGCTAGGATGAAAAAGTAGTTAAGTGCAAGGACACAGACATTGAATCATTAACTCTTTATTTAGGGTTATCAGAATAAAACCCTAAATCACACTAGCCTTATGTCAGGCAGACTGACTTCTCCACTACCTAATACAGTCATTATCACTTTTTTTAGCTTCAGTTTTACCCAGCAAGCATGTGTTTGAACTCTTTTTTCCCAGGAGAATCAACTGCATGTTTCAATAACTAATACCATAACAAAAAAATCTCTATTAAATGGTATAAAAACGTTGAAGTTTTTTACATACAGTGAATTCTGTAACAATTATACGTATTTCAGATTCCTCAGTCAAAAGAACATGGTCCCTGCTCTAAAGACTTTGCAGTAGAAAAGATTAAAAACTTGTTAGGTAGGAAATAAACTATTATTTTAACATAAAGGGAACCACAGAGAAATTACTGGTTCAATTCAGATGCCTAGTGCCATTTGACATACCCTAAGATATCTGGGACATTCTCATGACGGTGGCAGCTATGCAGGCATCCCTGTGTCCTTGTGGAGCCAAGTTAGGGTCAGACAAGGGTAGCCTTGGGCATCAGAAATCATATAAGATGCCTAGCTTTAGGCAGTTGAAGATTTTGAAATAAGGTCCCATGTAGTTTGAGAAGCCATAGTAGCATCAGGAGTTGAATTCATATTTCTGAATTTTTAGACCAGTCAGTGCCAAAAGCTGTCTTCAGCTGGGGCATGGGCTAGTATTATTTTTCTCTGCTAATGTGCATTTAGATGAGCTCGCCAAGCCACTCTCCATAATTTATCAACAGTCCAGGCAAACTGGAAAGGTCCCAGAAGATGGGAAGTTACCCAGTCTATCCTAGCCCATCTATAAGAAGGAGGTTCTGGGAATCTACAGGCCTGTCAGTCTAACCTTGGTGCTGGGGAAGGTTATGGGGCAGATCATGCTGAGTGCCATCACACAGCATGTACAGGACAACCAGGTGATCAGGCCCAGCCAGCATGGGGTTATGAAAGGCAGGTCCTGCTTGACAGGCCTCATCTCCTTCTGTGACAAGGTGACCTGCCTAGTGGTTAAGGGAAAGGCTGTGGATGCTGTCTACGGACTTTAGTAAAGCCTTTGACACCATCTCCCACAGCATTCTCCTGGAGAAACTGGCTGCTCGTGGCTTGGATGGCTACACTCCATGCTGGGTTAAAAGCCGGCTGGCTGGTGGAGCCCAGAGAGTGGAAGTAAATGGAGTTACGTGCACTTGGGGGCCAGTCACAAGTGGTGTTCCCCAGGGCTCAGTACTGGGGCCAGTCCTGCTTAATATCTTTATCCACTATCTGGACGAGAGGATCCAGTGCACCCTCACTAAGTTTGCAGATGATACCAAGTTGGATAGCAGTGTTGATCTGCTTGAGGGCAGGAAGGCTCTGCAGAGGGATCTGGACAGGCTGGACCCAATGGGCCGAGACCAGTTGTATGAAGTTCAACAGGGAGAAGTGCAGGGTCCTGAACTTGGGTCACACCAGCCCCACACAGTGCTACAGGCTTGGTGAAGAGCGGCTGGAAACCCACCTGGTGGGAAAGGGCCTGGGGGTGCTGGCTGATGGCCACCTGAACATGAGCCAGCAGTGTGCCCAGGTGGCCAAGGTGGCCAACAGCATCCTGGCTTGTGTCAGAAACAGTGTGGCCAGCAGGACTAGGGCAGTGATTGTCCCCCTGCACTCAGCACTGGTGGGGCCGCACCTCAAATCCTGTGTTCAGGTTTGGGCCCCTCACTGCAAGAGGGACACTGAGGTGCTGGAGCGTGTCCAGAGACGGGCAACGGAGCTGGTGAAGGGTCTGGGGCACAAGTCCTGTGAGAAGCTGCTGAGGGAACTGGGGTTGGTTAGCCTGGGGAAGAGGAGACTCAGGGGTGACCTTATCGCTCTCTGCAGCTGCGTGAAAGGGGGATGTAGGCAGGTGGGGGTGGGTCTCTTCACTGAGAGGAATGGCCTCAAGTTGCACCAGGGGAGGTTTAGACTGGATATAAGGAAAGACTTCACTGAAAGGTGTTGAAGTGTTGGAACGGGCTGCCCAGGGAAGTTGTTGAATCACCATCCCTGGAGGAATTTGAAAACACATACATGCGGTGCTTAGTGACATGGTTTAGTGATGGACTTGGCAGTCCTGGATTAATGATTGGACTTGATGATCTTAAAGGTCTTTTCCAGCCTAAATGATTTTATGATTCTATGATGCTATGACTTTAGGTATACTGGAGAGTTACATAAATGTCCTATATATTTCTGTTTCTGTGAAGCAACATTAGTGCAAGAAATGAGAAAACTGTCTGACAGCAACTACACCATAACATTAATACTTAGCTTTGTTTAATGAAGCATATCATTAATCATAACTCTCATTTTTGTGGTTATGGTCTTATTGGTCCTCATAAGAACATGCTATCTGAAAATACCATGTTTCTGCTTTACTGAACAGATGACAAAAAATGATGTCATTTCTGATTTCTGCAGTATGGACCTAGAACTTTCATAAAAAAGAATTCACAGTTTCGATGGTTTTCTTTATTATATAATAACACAGTTATTTTTATATATATATATAAAATAAGTATTTGTATGTCTTATAAACCACAGCTTTTCCGTTGTTCTCTGCCAATACACAGACAACACTGGAAATCTTAAGACTGGTGTGAATGACATATGAATGGAAATGTGTAGGTAAGCACCAGAAAAAACTCCAGAATGAGGTTAAAAACATGACCTGCATTGATAGCCAACAACATTAACTGCAGTAAAACTGAAGAAAGTGTTATTGTGTCATAATAGAAGATTTGCACTCTTATAAAACAATGGTGTGGTGACTTTCATGATGACTTGTCAGCAGAAGACTGTGCACTCAAACAACAAAGGATGTCAACACAGACACAGCATAAAACTTGTGTCATTCCTTTCCTTGTGAACCCAACAAGAACAGCATTGTCCTGGGAATGTCAAAAATGAGGAAGCACAGACAGCAGGCATTAGACTTGCCTGAAACTTACAGAGATGAAGGTGTGCAAAATTGTGAGCCAAAAGACTCATTGTAACTGTGTGGTCCTAAATGATATAAAATATGTGTCTAAAACCCAGTTTGTCAGTCAAGATGAAACAAAAAGACCTACTCAGAACTTGATGGGCAGCGTCTCTTGTCCATCTGTCACACACAAGTTATCCTGACCAAACTACTTAAACCCAGACACTTTGATGCTTGTATGTGTGTGTGAGAATGCAAGTGAATAACATCAATGAGAGAACGTGTCTGAGTAGTAAAAATTAATTTACTTGGGGAAGTTATAACAAAAATATTAACTTCCCCTCCCATAAAGTCTCATGTAGTTTTTGCTGCACTAGTTTTCTACAGTTAGAGGAGAGAGAGGTGTGAAGGCGGACCTGCATAAGGAGGGATTTAAGGACATAAGGACAGCATTTCCATCAAGAATAAATCAGCTCCTCCAGCTTTTACAAGCCTTTATACTACAACCAGAATCTCAAACTAATGAGAACTAATGCTTTTTACCAAAATGCATTGGTATAAACAAACAAAAATATAACTGCATTTACTCTTTGATGTGAACAACTGGATTTCCTACAGTGTTAGGATTGTACTTTGATGTGCCATGGCCAAAAAAAAAAATCATTAAAAAGTCATCAAAGTGAATTTGCTCACTTGAAAATAAATTAACCAAACTCCTCAAAGTATTCTATTGTCACTAGTCACCAGTCAAAGAACAAAGACTGTCACCCGTCAATGAACTGGCTTACTGGGGTGACCAGAGACTTAGTTGTTTCTTGGTGTTAAGGACAGTGCAAATATGCAGGTCTAAGTATTAAAGGTCTCATTGAAGCTAATTAATTGTGGCCCACTATATGAAGCACAGACTGAAATACTGACATAAAACAAAATGGAAGGATCCCTAGAAATATGTAAGGGCCTCCCGTGAGTTACCCGTTACAAGTTTCAACCTTTGCTATTGGCCCTAGTGATGAACTTGTGTGGAGCTTCAACCAATTTTTTACATTTTTTAGGGCTGTGTTTTTATTGTAGCGTTTTTAAGCAGCATAATCCTGCACCAACCAGTAGCATGCAGAAAACCTGAAAGGACTTCTGTTTTATTCCTTCAATGTTTGCTACTTTGCTGTGACAAGAACTCACAACTAGGCCAATAATGGTCCAGAGAACAAATCAAAACAAATGGAGTTAAGAGCACTATCAAATCAATTTCAAATTGATCTTTACTGGTGTTCTGAATTCTTGTTGCCTGCCTGCCCTCTGTCCTGAAAGAGAACAGAACATAATGGACAACAGTCAGCCCAGCGAGGCAGAGCAGCCAACAATGGTATCACTGAAAAACATGACTGGACACAGCAGGGGGTCAAATAACGCTTAAAAGCTCAGGCTGGCAGCACAGCCATAACCTCAGAAGACAGAGAGAAGTGTCTCTCATCAGGATACTGGCAAACCTGTGATCCTCCAGTCATATGTGTGCACTGAAACCACTTAACTTGCACATGAAAGACCTGAAGAACCAAGTAAGCCAAATAAAACGTGATGTTAAATATTGCTGTGGATCAACACTGCAGATATGCTCAGGCAATTCTTACATCATTGAAAAAAACTGAACTGCAGGGAATAGGCCTTTAGGTAGAACATATCTATCTCAAAAAGACTGCATTAGATACCTGCTCCAGCCATAGCATTAGGTCTCTTTACAGAGGCACAGACAAAGAAAGGGGAAAACAAAGGAAAGAACTGGCAAGTGGGTCAAGAGAGGTGAGCCTCTCCCTCGAGTCTCATGAGACCCAACCTAGAGTACTGCATCCAGTTCTGGAGTCCCCAGTACAAGAAAGTCCTGTTAGAGAGGTCCAGACGAGGGTCACAAAAATGGTCAGAAGACTAAGAATACCTGTCCTGTGAAGACAAGCTGAGAGAGCTGAGGTTGTTCAACCTAGAGAACAGAAGGCTCTGGGGACACCTTATTGCAGCCTTTCAATATTATAAAGGGCCTTTATAAAAAAGACAGAGAGAGAGTTTTTACCAAGGCCTGAAGTGACAGAAGAAGGGGCAATGGTTTTAAACCGAAAGAGGGTAGACTTAGCTTGGACATAAGAAAGACATTTTCTACAATGAGGGTGGTGGGACACCGGAACAAGTTGCCCACAGAAGCTGTGGTTGCCCCATCCCTGGGAGTGTTCACAGCCACGTTGGATGGGGCTTTGAGCAACCTGATCTAGTGGAAGGTGTCCCTGCCCATGGCAGGGGGGCTGAGCTAAATGATCTTTAAAGGTCCCTTCCAACCCACACCATTCTATGATTATATGATTCCATTAATCCACTTCTAATAGCAGAGTGCTGTGGAACCTATGCCAAGTCCTCCTGCAACCTCTGTCTTTCTGGAGACATCATGTCTCTATTCCTGGTACTGCAATGATGGACAGCCAGGTTTTTAAGTGAATGACTCACTACAATCATGGAGAAACATGGTAATAGGGTCTCACTCAGTTGTACCCTAATTTATCATATCTTTCACCTCACATATTTCTACTGTCTCATGGACAGCTGGTCTGGAAAGCAAGCTATTAATCAATCTCTGCTGGTCAGAGGAGGCCAGTAACAATTCTTATTCAAATCATTTAGGTTGTCATTCACATTTCTCATTTCAGCATGCATTTAATCTGAAAACACTGGTCTTCCTTCCTTGTGCTTACAGGCACTCAGTGCTCGCTGTCAGACCCTGCACATTCAGAGTCCAGCTTACCATTCTCTGAAGGCAGAGTTACTAGCAAGGGCTTATGTCCTGACAGTGATTGTCTAGGTAGCAATAGTGGTAGAAAAATAGTAATGAAAAGAGGAGAAGGAAAGAGGAAGGAATAAGCAGTTCAGCAAGAGATATCAAGGAGTTCAGGCTGAGATGGAAGCGTGGACAAACCCAAAAAGGAAGAGAGAGAGAGATGTATAGGCCATAAGTGCAAACCTGATAAGAGAAGTTCTGTGAATAGGTAAGTTGCAAAAGAGGAAAGAAAGTAAGGTTAAAGTTGGTAGAATCTTCTAAGAAGGGAGATATATGAAAAATTGTATATCAAAGGAAAAATGGAAGCATTCAAAATATTATCTCCAGGATAGAAAGTGATAGTCAAGCAAAACATCTGACAATTACTAAAGAGTAGGGCTGAAGCTATCTGTAACATCAGAGACTACAGAGGATCTGAAAAGTTTAACAATGACAGAAATTCCTACATTTGGTCAGATACTGTGGGAAGAGACATTTCAATGAAAATGTTGGTGGAAGCCACAGTGAAAGTGGTCACAGTGAAAGATGAAGTCACAGAAAATGCATGAGTAAATGGCTCATATTATGAGTCTGAGCATGAGGGAAGGCAAAGAGAATTCATTTGCTAAATGGTGAGTGAACAGAAAGCTGCCATTGATGGGGACTGAAAATAAACGTTACTGTACTTAACACTTCACCTAAATATGTGCAGCCTTAAGTTATTGGGGCGGGGGTGGTTACTTGAGGCAGGTGGGTCAGAAGGACAGGTGGACTCTGGATGGTCAAAGAAAATCAGATTTCAGGACCTGCCAGCAGAAAGAAAAAAAAAAAAAAAAAAAAAGGGGGGTGTGTGGGGTGTTGGGAAGAGGCAAAATGAGGGTAGGAGCCACTCCAGAGCTCCAGCAGCCAAGAGAAGGAAGAGTGGTGTGTGGAAGAGAACTGCATGATTAGTGAACCATCTATGTTTGTTAATTTGAATCTCGGCACACTTCACATGGAAGAACCAGACAACTGTAAACAAATAAACACATCTGTGGTATGAGAACGTAAACAGAGGAAGGGGAAAACAGTTCCTGGCTACAAAAGAACAAAAGCGGATGGAATTGTGATAACATAGGAACATGCTTCAAGGAGTAAATTACAACCAAATCTAGAATAACCCAAACATATCTCAAATTATATTTAGAAATATAATAGAACAAGAAATAAAATACCACAAATATGAAAAAATAATCTGCCAATTATTTACCACTGGAATCTCAACAGATTTACTACAGAAACCCAACAACTTTTGGAGGATGGTATTAGTAGTGGCATGACTTCAACTTGGGAAGACTAAAACTCTAGAGACCAGCTTCACCTCACCAAGTTCAGACAGCTGTGAGTTAGCAAAGATGCTCTAGTTTCCCATGAGGCACTTCAAAGGTCAGCTCAGATCTTAGTGGATCTAATCATCACCTTATGCCATGCTTCCTCCTCTCCTTTTACTTACAAGAAAGACCAGGACAACAGGATTCCTGATTTGGTGCTTATTCTAAGATTTTGGGGAAAGAGTTAAGAATAAGCACAGCTCCCTGGAACAGCAAAAATCACAGGGTGGACTTTCTGAAGTCCTCTCAAAAGATGCTTCGCAGTGCAATTTCAAATTGCACAGTCACTTGAATTGCGTTTTCCTATATAATTCCTTTAACCTGCAAAGAATCATTAATAACTAAAGTATCATCTGGAATGGAAGTGGAAAAATTTAGCTTGAGACTACAACTAATTTGTAAGTTCATGTGCTTTCTATTTTTCCTATTTCTTGTTTCAAAATTAGGAAAATAAGCTTAAAGCATATTGTTTTTAAATTGATTAATTTATTTGTTTCTGCCATTCTTTTTGTACAAAGCTATTTAAACTAAAGGGGAGAGTTTATTCAGGTAATAGCGTGACGTAGCATGTCTCCTGCACAGTAAAAAATCAGACACTGGTTCTGGGGTCGAGGGAATTATTTATTTAAGTATGAGGTGCCCTAGCCAGCAACAAAACCTAAAATTATAACTGCACACTTCCTAATAAGGAAGAATGGAATTTTTTTCTATAATTTCCAAAAGGTGCAATATAATTAGCAGCATTAACACTGAAGAATTGTCATCGAATAATGTAAAATATGAATGACATAAACGGAAGAGATATTTTTAACCATGGAAGAGGATGAGTTTTGGTTCTCAAGTACTTAATTTATAACAAAGATGACCCAGCTTTTCAGTGCTCTTAACTGCTTTTATGTCCTTTATACAAAACTAAATTTCAAATTATTCTTTTTCGACAAATTCATATTATTGAATTACACTGAATAATATAAGCTGCTTTTATGGCTAGTTAGACATTCAAACTTGAATTTTCCATATATGCCTACATTCTGCACGACAAACACCTCGAAGAAATATTCTCTGTAGCCAGAATTTTTCATGTACACAAGGAGTATGAAGCAATATATGTGGGGGTTTTCCTCGTATAGAAATAAGGAATATAATAAAATGTGTCATTGCTCATATCAACTACTTTATTAATACTAAGAATCAAGTGGTCATTTTCAAGATAAACCAAATAAAATCTAGAAAGAGAGCATTTAAGACAAATACTACTCACCTGGTTTTAAAATACCATAAAGTATGCATACATTTACATACCTAAACGAAACTTGAAATACTGCTTAACACCAACATACATTACTGAAAAATGAAACAGTGAAGTTCTCACTGTCACCATGAAAATAAATGATCTGCATGTACAATTACTGTGATAGTGTATTTCAAGCATTTTAGATTATTTCATAATATATTTTTACTACTTTTTTAGAAAACAAACATATTACCCTCAGTGCATATGAAATATTCAGAAGTATTGCTGGTCATTATTACCTTTAGGTAAAATACAGCATTCTCAGTAAAACATGAACTGTACTAAACACAAAGTAAAATTACCTAATTTTTCAGATTTTCCTTGAAGTGTCTGCATTCTTCTCTAATGAACACTGATGGAATTTGGGGTATACTACAGCACCTACATTTATGCTATTATGTGTATTTAATCTACATCATTAGTGTTTTTGAAGTTTTAAAATAAATATTCACTGACATATTCAATACTTATAGAGCTTGTTTATTACAAAAATCTATACTTCAGTGTAATAAAACCATTATTTCAATAGTCTACAGTGACATTATAAAATCATGGGGAATAGAAAGTTATAAACTGCCAAGATTTGGGTATATTATATCATATCATATTATGTGAACACATACCCCCACAGACATCATTCTCTGCATTTTCACACTGTCGATCATCACATTCACAGTTTTTGCCATGAACTCTGTTGTCTCCTGGAGGAAAACAAGTGCATTGGCCACATTCACATCTCCCTGTAAGAATAAACAATTGTTAAGCGTCATTATTTCAGTAAAGTAAAATAAATGAAACAAAAAAGCCAAACTTATTCTACACCCTACCCCTCAAAGACAAACTAAAAGTCACTCTGCATTAATTAAAGTATGCACATAAAGCCTATAAATTTTTTTTTAATACTTAAAAGAAAAAAAAAAAAAAACACCAAAAAGCTGTCCCTCCTCCATGGCAACCAGAAGCAAAGTATATTAGCATTATATCTTGGTGGAGACAGTAACAATAACCATCACTGGCATGGTATGTTTTTCATACCTCAACTTTGCATAACAGAGCACATGCTTAACTGCATAATTAACCTTGGTAACTGACCTAAAACATTTAGCACATACCTCAGAAATTCCAAAATGAATGTGATTAGAAATATACATAAATAGTCTATACACTGGGCTATCTAAGATGGTCTCTATTAATGTAGAAACAAAACTCTTCAAATACTCGATCATGCATTCAGAAAGCAAAAATCCCTATAATTTTTCTTGTCCAGACCTGAGGAAATACAAGTCAAAAGCACAACCTCTGTCAGAGTCTTCCCTTCCATCAACCTGTTCACAGGAGAACTCCCCAGAGCTTAAAGGGGGAATAGACTCATCCAGCCTCCCACAGATCTGCCATTCCAAAGCCCTCAGAGCAGTGAGTATTGAATGTTCAGATGTGAAAAAAATTAAGATCAAGAACAGTCTTATGTTGTACATATAAGAGAAAAACTCAATTTAGGGTAACATTGATTTTGTTATTTCCTAAATTCTAAGAGTTTTCCTTTGTATTTTTAAAATGGTTTTAATACAGTGGCACTGTGAGCCTGCTCTAAATATGACACAAACCATGGATCAAAGTAAATACATTTGATGGTCTTGGGAAAAGATATTGTGTGCAAAAAAGGGCCACCAGAGACACAGATTAGGATGCAGAAAAGCCTGTTCCTCTTGGTCTAATTTAATAACAGCATCCGTGAGACTCAGCCTGGGCCCAGACGCTGCTCTACTGACTACAGAACCCAAATTCACAGTAGGAGCAACTATAGATACATAGCAAAAAAGATCCTCCAAGCGCAGCCTTTCATTATGTACCCAGACAGATGAGCATGCACAATATTTTTTTAAGCATTTGCTGAATGGGAAAGGACTGTTAAGGAGAACCTTAGTGGGGCTTTCCTAACTGTAGGTTTTGTGACAATAAAACTTTCTAGGTCAACATACTGCCAGATCATTCTAAATATTTTTTTTATTATTTTTTTTTCAACTTCTAACCTTAATTTATTACATTTTTTTTTCCAAAAAAACACCAGTCTAATTAACTTGGAGTAGGGGGGATCTTATTACTTATGGAAAAAATTCTCAGCTAATTTTATAGCTGTCATACTCTTCATCTTCCCAAGGAACAATGTACATTGCACTTTTGAGCTGACATCCTATGTGTCAGGATTCAGTCTTGAAGGACATTTTATGATCAGCTTAAAGTACAAGATTCTTAAAAAAGACATGCTGATAGAGACAATTAACAGCAAATGCTTCATGATACCTTTATAATATACATAGTTTTAAAACTATGTTGCGTTGGTAATTATATGAGGATATTTGTTCCAGAAAGAAATGTATTATAGAAAGTGCATCTACCACATCACAAAATACAGTTGTATTTGGTAATCATGTCAACATTTAAGATATGATTGTCTACAGAATCATTGCTGTTATTTGCCTGCATTCTCTAAACTACAATTATTTGCCAAGGAAAGCTACATTAGAAACTGGGAAAAAATAATTCCTTGGTACTTAAATATACAGAGACTTTTAGTGACTCCAACTTGGTACTGTTTGGGGCTCTCACACAGTCTCTTTCTATGCATCCACCTTAGACAACCTGGCTACTTTTAAAAAATGTCACATTGCAGTGTCCCAAAACACAATCAGTCACCTGTAGGCAGACAGATACCTGATGAACAGGACCCATCTCTTGTGAAGACTTTATAAATAAATAAAAAACGCCCCATCTTTAACAGTGGTGTCGTGGCCAGCTAATGCTATAATAAGGAGGACGCCTGAAGGACAATAAAAACCAGTTTAAGCAAGTTACTTTGAAGAGAGGACTCAGCAGAGTTGGAAAATCATCCAGAGGGACAAGCAAAGGAAAGTTCTGTAATGAGGCTCCTGCATGTTCTGTAATTAAGCATTACCTTCTGTAATGCTTAATTTAATAAGTCAGAATGACCTGAAAGCCCAGTGGCTGGGCACTTGCACTGGAATGAGAACAGGTTCCTCTCAGTCCCTGCTGCAATTAATATTTATTCATTTTAATGTGCAACAGTTTCAGTGAGGAATATCCCATCCCTAGGCAGATAGGGTACGTTTTTGTCATGTAAGAGATAGAAACTCAGGTTGTCTTCCCAAAATCAAGCACAAAGGGGATTTAGGCCCTACTTTCTCAAGCTTCTCATCTTAGCTGATGAATAAAACACCAACATATAGACTGAAAAATTCACATTCCTTGTTGATATATGTGCCTTGTATTTTATTTTGGCTGGCTCACACCTAAGTTCAGGGTATAATTTGGATCATTAGACTGCGGACCTCAGAACTGAAAGTGTCTTGAAACTGCACAGAAACCTTATTCAGTAAGTGCTCTGGAAAAGGATTTCTCTGAGCAATTTTTTCTACTTTTAAATATTCAAAGATATAGTTATAGTAGTTTAGTACACCGCTGCTGAAATTGGTACTCAAATTATTAGTTCATCATTCTTTTTATTTTACAAACATGACAAAAACACTACGAGGAATGTGAGAAGGGAATTTAGTGGTGGCACTAAATAATTGCAACTTTATACTGGCTTCAAAAACATATTTTACCTCCAAAAGTACTGACATTTGGTAAGATTATGTAAGGTGAGCTCACACTGTGGAGATAACAAATAACTGAAGTCCCACTGTTTATGACCAAATAACTACATAGAATGTAGCAAAATATAAACTTCAAAGGCTCAGTTTATCACCATATAGATAAACAACAAAAAATAAACAGCATTCTGGAACAATAAATTTCAGGTTGCTTCCCTGGGAAAACTAGGATAAGATGTTTGCATGGTAAGTTTGCTTCAGCTATATTACTGCTTTGTCAGATGAATCTGCTACTGAAGTAACAGAAGCCACACCTCATTCTGTGACCTTCTTCTCTTAGTGATTGTGATAAAATACTTACTAAACCAATTCAATCATTCAAAAGTAATTTGAAGCTCACATTATACTGAAAAGGGATCAGCACTTTACTAAACCTACTCTTTCTTTGTCTAGAATAATAGGTTTACCATAGCAACCTGATTATAGAGGGAAAGCTACTGCCAAACACATCCTAAATTCTCTTTAAAAGCCAGGGCATACAGAAACAATTAAACACAGGAGGAGACTGTAATATTTTGCACCTTCTCAACCATCTGTGCAAGAGCTACGCTTTCTGAGTAAAAAGAAACAAGTTCAACTCAGACATTTTATAGCAAGTGGCTTCCTCTACTCCTCACTGAACTGGGAGAGTACATTTCATCAGCTGATGACTTCAGATGAAGGAAGCTTTATGCTGGAGGTTGTATTATCTATTGGTATTGAAAATCTTAACCCATTTATTGCAATGCAAGATTCCAAAAGTACAATAATTATACAAGACATTTATTTGTCTATAGCCTTAATATTTCCTCACACTCTTTCCTCCCATTGATGTCAATAAGAGTACTAACTTATTACCAATACTTTGAAGACTGAAAAAAGACCAGCTCAAGGTGAGGATTTTCATCTTTAAAGGGAATTAAAGTGCCACATCTCATTTAAACACAGAAGTTTGTTAGATAACTGACTCTACAATTCTAAAAATCCATGCCTTAAGCATTTTGCTTTTGCTTTTATTTACCATTTACCACAGCATTTTTTCATTCCTCTTGCCCAACATTTATGAAAGCATAACTAAAATAGTGCCTAGACTCACATTAAACCTGCTCCCATGCAAATTGCTGTGACCATTAGCTGCACACATTCAAACCAGTTTCCAGCTGCCTATATAGACTGATCGAAAGTGTCTTTCATACAGGTAATTTTCTTTTTAAAACACCGTTCTAGACATATATCATTTGCATAATAAAACATTCTTACCATGTTTTTGCCACCAAAAATATCAGGAAGAAATAGCAATAACTTTCAATGTAAAAATAAACACTGAACATAATACGATGTACTTCACTGTTTTTTCCTGTCTATAACTATACAACATAAAGGATTTTTCTGTGCATGGTAATGAATTTTTATCTTCTAAATGCAAACAAATAAATGAAGTTGTTTTTTTAAAAAAAACATTATTTTTAACATGTAGGGAATATAGCACCAAATTACACTGAATGTGTAAAAGCAAACCAGATTCATTGGTACCTCGGACAGATGGTGTTTCAGGCTAGTGATAAGTAGAAGGGAATGTGCCTGTAGGAAGGACTTTTCTGCCCCATGGCTATCCCAGGCTTAACATCTGAAAGCATTACCTATCAGAAATTGCAATTTCTTTGTTATCAAGCAATCTCAGGCAACCTGAGCACATTCAGTAAAGCTGCTGTGTCTTGCTGCCAGCAGAACCTATTTCATGCTGGATGGGAACAAATGATCTAAAATAATGCTCACAAATGGCAAATCAGAGAAGGGGGATGGGAAGATTTGTACAGAAGATCACAAAGTTTCAGGGGAGTGGGTGGGGGGAAGCATATGTGACTTAAGGACATTATAGATAGCATATAGCAGCTTCAGGTAAGCTAAACGAAAATTCACTGACTGAATGGTGGAGGGGAAAAAAAAGACCAGTAAAGGAGAATACCAGTACCACAAAATGGGCAAACAAAATGCATCACTTGCTGAAAATAGGATGGACAATCTCATCACGCTTTGCTCATTCTGAGGCATTAAGAGCAGTGCGATCCAGCTGAGCTTGATCAATGTGGAGAAATTTATAGACTCAAACAGAAAGTAACTATAGACTTCTCAGTGGGCTCACATTTTATTTTGCATGTCCTATTCTCAAAATGGCCTGGAATGACTTCCCACACCTAGAATGGCTTTTCATTTAAAAAAAAAAATAAATCATATAAAAGTATTGTACTGACTAGACAAAAAATAATTCTGTTAGATGTGGAGGGATCCCTAGCTTTTCAAATGCTGGTAATTCTTGGACCTGGTTGGTTGGATGATTTATGAGGTGCCGGTAAAAGTGAACCTTTGGAAGCATCTTCAGTATGTGCAAAGGTGTCCTTGGAACCTCTTTAAATACCTGAATATCTGGCTGATCTCACACACACTATGAAAATCTGGGCATTAGTTTATTACAAGGATTTTGGGCAAGTGAGAGCAATGTTGTACTTGTAATATATGAATAATGTCATCTGCAACCTCTAGTTATGTTGGGAAAAAAATGAGTTTTCCTCTTTTAGAACAGCTTTTTGAACTTATGTCAGTACAGTTCTGTTTGTCTCCAGGGCTCCAACATGTCTGAAGTTTTATGACAAAACAGCTAGATGGGCTAGCATAACTCTGGTGCTAGCTCTTCAGCAAAAGGAGTTCAACATCTACATGAAAAAAAATAAAATTCTCCTGCTGGACTTGAACACTTCTTTCAGTACTGAAAGTGCTGGTTTACCATCTCAGAGGAAAGAAGAACATCAGAGCTCTTAAATGTGGTTTATCCTCTGTACAGAGTGTTCAGCTGTAGCTGCAGAGTGAGGAAGGTGCACTGTGCTGCTCATCACAATACTCTGATCTTCATCACAGGTACCAAAGTTAGTTCATTCCTGGTGAGAAGCAGTAGTAGGAGCAGACACATGTATAAGATTTATCAGTAACGTGGCATCCTGGCTTTGCTCTGCTCTGTACCTTATGAGTATTTGCAGGAAAGACAGAAAGTCAACACCCCAGGAGAGTACATCTTCTACAGCAACTTCCTTGCATTTGAAACATCATATGGGAATATTGATGGTTTTGTATTTTAACTGAAGCTACAAAACCACAAAGGATTTCTTTTCTCTCTGGGCACAGGCTTCCTCTATTAGTCTGTTGGGGGTTTGTGGTTGGGGGATTGCTTTTGTGAAGAAATTCTGGTGAAAACTGAGGTTTGTACACAAGGTTTAAACAACAAGCACTTTTTTTTTCCTGTGGTACATTGTGAAAAATAGAATTGTGCATTTATGTCCTCATACACAAGAAAAGTTGTGCTGCAACTATTACAAGAACAACTACTTATTTGGATTTGGGTTGGGAACTAACTTTCTGTTTCTAAATCAATACACAGAAAGCAAACATGCCTTGAGTCTGCTCATAAAAAAGAGATTTTTTAAAGAGATAAAAAAGAAATCTGATCCAAGACCTCAACTACAGATGTAAAAGCTCTAGAGAAGAGCTTAACTGGATCATACAGACATAAAATGAAATGAGAATTGCTTTAATAAATCGAAATCTCCAAACTTCAGATTTTTTACCTACTTTTTTTCAAAAAATTTGTACACTGAAGCGAACTTTTTGCAGGAAGCTCTGAGATTTTTGTTTAAATAGCATGAACAGTAGCTAAAGCATGTAATTGGGTTAAATATCTTTATTTTCCTTAGCCTTACTAGGCACCTCTCAGATGCAATAACTGCATCAGCTACTATATTCAGCATCATCAACAGGTCTGAAGTAACTGCAATCAACTAACTATCATCATATAACTATATCACACACTTAGAAGACTTGTGTCTATAATTGGTAACTTTTTGTTTCAGGTTGCATTATCTCACCTTAGGTCCAGATGTGGCTTCAAAAAAGGCCAGGATACTTTCACTGATTTTTTATATTGATACAACTGGTTTTATTTTAATTTCCATATCACACTTGGAAAACCTACTCTAAATCTGTGTTAAGTGCTCAGTGACACTGGGACATCCAGTGCCACATGGAACACCATAGTCCCATGTGAAAGGACTGGGAACAGGTTGAAAGGTTTCACAATGCAAGGAGTTTCACAGTGGCTCTGGGGCGTTTCCTGTGTAGTTTCTCTTATCCTTTTCCTTTAGGAGAAGGTACCTAAAGTCCCATGTCTGCTCATCACCTACACTCAGTATCTTGCAATGGCTGTTGGTATAAAAATTAATTATTTTGTTAAAGCTGCCTGAGACTTCCCAATATTGTATGTATGTTTTATGAAATTGTTCACTAGTACAAAGTACCAAGCTGTCCCTCACATAATAGGGTGTGTGAGTTTTTTCTCAGACAGAAAATGTATACTTCTTTTAATCTTTTGAAAACTGAATTGCTTTATAATGTGAAAGCATATTGGAAAAGGTCTGACAATGTGGCTTTTCCGTAAGGGAGAGAAAAAAAAAACCAACAACAAAAAATAACAACACAGAAAACAAATATCCCTAAGATAAAAACCCTGGAGAAATAAAAGATGTTATCCCAAACAGCAGAACTTTCACAACAGCGCAAGCAACTAAATGTCCAGGATTGTAAAACTGTAAAACCAAGTGTTATGCAAGAGCAATTGCAAATGGCTGAGACTTGCCCCTACCCCCCACCCCCTTCTTTAGTACACACAACATGTATGACTGGAAGCCTAATTGCACAGTTGGCATATGGCATCTGAAGTAAATGGTCTTCCTTTGTGACAGCCTAATAGTGAAATACTTCTTTACATAAATCCACTCAACAGCACCACTTTACAGATTTAGCATCAGATAGTCTTTTACAGCTCTTGCTGATCACCACTACCGATTTGTATCTTCTTTTCCATGTTGCTTTTCATTTTCTTTTTTTTTTTTTTTTTCCCTCCTCCTTCTCTTTAAACATTTGGGTAAGAAGTGCTGCTGCGCTGCTAGTTTCCTTTTCAGATTGTTAACTTGTTGACATCTGCTATCATTAAACTGGCATGTCTCCTCCATCTGCCTCCTCTCCGTAGCAGTGCTTTGAGGATACACTCACTGAAGGCTGCTATTGTGTTTCTGCATAGCCAACCGGGAATTTCTAGGAGTTCCAGGAAAGGAGTCATCAAGAAAACCACTGCTCACTTTGCAAGAGCAGGATTTTAGCCATGCCTCGCCCTTCCTGGTGACATCCTCCTCAGGTCTCCCGCTGGGGGCATGCACTTGGCAATTCACTCTGTATTAAGGGGACAAGTAGGAGTACGAAGGCTCTGTTTGAAAGAAATGTGATAGTCAATGTCACCACACAGAGAGATGTGTGAAGAAGGCAAGAAAGAAGGTGGCAAAACACTTTCTAAAGAAATGTGTTGTTACGGTAGAGAACAGTGGAAGTAGAAGAGGAGGAGGAGGAATCCATGGCAGAAAAAAGATAAAGACTAGACAGCATGGCAAATGTCACTCCAAAGATGTAAAACCCCTAGATTTCAGCAAGCCATCACATGATTTTTTCCTATCCTTCCTCCCCTCTACTCTTCTTTCACCCCAATAAAAATAGTTCCTCTTCCTTCCATTAGCCTTTTTCTTTTCTGGTTTTCTCTCTGCAGGTATGGGTTTTTTTCCTCTTTCCACTTTCTCCAGTGGGTCCTCCACTCCTTTAAAATGTTTCACCTCTGGATACTAAACATTTTGTACTTGTACAAATCACCTTCTCTTTCAGATCACCCCATGTTACCTTCTCTAGCTTGCACTGAGCTCTGTCTTTTCATCTATTTTTTCATTCTTTCCCTCCAAAATGCTTTCAATAACTCAGACTACCAAGAAAAGTAACTGTAAAGAGATGCCAATAAATCAAATAAAGGATACACAGCATTTTACTAAACTAACATCTTTTCCATAGAATATGAAAAATGAAGTTGTGTTTGATTTAAAGGACCTGACCTGAGAATGCTTTCCCTTCACTTTGACAACTATCAGGAAAAATAAGTCTCATTTCCCTTTCAGTCTGTCCAACTGTTTGATGTTTAACATAAGCTGCTATAAAATATTTTCTAGCAAAACCCAAACATAATAAAGAGGCACGATCCAACAGTGAATGATATATGAAACACAAGGACGTTGTTCAAGAAGCTGTTATGGCTTTTGAGCCATTTACTTTATACATTTGACTGCCTTATCATCCAGAGGATTGACTACTTACCCCTTTTTTACATGATCTGCCATGTAATGAGTCATAGCACTAATTCCACAGAGATATTTAATTTGCAGATTAATTTACTAGAAAATGTCAACTGCTTTGTGGAAGTTTAATCACTAAAATGTTAACCTTGTTCACTTCCTGCTGATGCCTGCTGTTTATTAGGTAGTAAATTTCAAGATATTTTAGGGTTGTAATACAAGCCTATCTATTAAAACATTTAAACTCCTAGACACTCTGCTTTTTGAAGCTTTAGCCAAGATTAAAGAGCTTTATAATGGCAAAACAACAATATGAAAAGATTCAACTGCATAGCAACCATCAATATTATTTGCAGACAACAAACTGCTAAGTTCGGAAACCATGGCAACAAATGACATCACACCATATCTACCTTATTGATTAGCTTTCACCTCAAGATTTTTTACAGAAATGAAAAACATTACCTAGCAACCGCATCATCTACTCAGTTGTTCCAAGTTAAAATGCTCTTACCCCTCACTTGCAGGCAAATTTTTCGGTTTTGTTGCCAACTGGCCAGATTGTGCACTAGCCTCTTGTTACAAGGCTCTCTATTTAATCTGTTGTAAAGACTCTGCCTTATGGCTCCTAAAATCTTTGCCCAAAATATAATTTTGTCTGTGAAATAATGCTTCTTCTCAGTGGCCAAGAAGGTTGGCTTTGAGGAAATGCAGGTAATGTGTAATGAGGGGATTAAAGGCATGATCATAGCAGCTTTTTAAATGCAAACTTTATCTGTAGAAAACCTCTCTGATTTCAAGTATTGGTAGTAAATTTTTCATTGCAGGTAACCCTGAGTTTACAGATTTCAGGAAGAGTGCACAGCAATAACAAAACTGAGCCAAGAGTTATCAAAGGAGACCAGCTAGTCACATTATGTATCACACAACAGCTGTACTTGTTTAAACTTCTTGAAAGTAACACCTGAACTCTTTGTTCACCTGCCTTGGTACAACCCATGAGCAGGCAAGGACACTGTCTATTAAGTCCGAGTTAGAGAGAACAGGTATAATTATGAGCTTCACATATTTGTACTCAGACTCCTTGGAAGACCTGAATAGAACCCAGCAATTAAAGACATCAGTTTTCAAGCTAGTCAAAACGCATGCAACAAGTAATTAAAGCCTACCGGTGAGGTCATGCCATTCCTGCAATGTCTGCCACGGAAAAGACGGATTTGTGATCAGCCTCCAAACCTTCCTGACAAATACAACAGTACTTTGAAACACTAAAATTAAGGCATTTTATTTTAATTAGTTAAGCAACTGCTGTGAAGTGCCTAAGACTGAAACAATTGCCTATGCATTAATATTGTTGCTGAGAGCAAGAAATCAGGTTTTTCAGCGCGCATTAGGCCCAAAATTTCTAGAAGGATCACTGCTAAATAAGACACATGCTCCTGGTGAGATTTCTGCTTTGACTGGAACTGACCTTCATTTTGCCAATCAGTCACAAGCAACGGCTTTACCTGTGTGCTTAAGCTGGAGATGCAAAACACAGCAGTCTCACTGCGCGGCTGCCGCCCCTTCTTTACCACCTGCTTTCTTTCCCAACCCATGCTGCCACCAGCTACTCCGTGCCTGCTCTCAGCAGGACAGCCCACCAAAAACCTGACAGTGAGGAAACATGTCTGGGAGAGCCTCAACCCTTGGTCAGTGTCACCCACTGCACAGGAGAAGACGCGCTTGAAACTGAATGGAAACTAGGGACCAAGAAAGCATTTTTCACATCAGTGCAGGGACTGCTATACAACCACACAACATGAACTTCTGGGGGTGCCAGGGAAGGTTTGTATCTCACAATTCTTCCTACTATTCCTCTCTCAAAAGAGGGAGGGAGAGAGAAGAAACAGTCCAACATTCCCCGGAAAGCATTACAAGCTCTCCAGCAGACGGAGAATTTAAAAGACATGACCAGTTATTAGGCCCTTGAAAATTTTAGTTAATATGATTTTGAGGGAAAACAGTCACATAAAATGTCAGTAATATGCTCAATATTTAATATTGTATCTCTTTGGTTTTAAGGATATGGCTACAATTTTTTGTCTTTAAAAGTCTGTTTAAAAAGTGAGAAATTTATCAACATTAATATATGGAAAAAAATCAGATGAAAATAAGAATAACAAAATGTCAATTTTTTTTATAGCATCAGAAACATTCTGAAGTCAAATGAAGCAAAAATAGAAAAGCTAATGTCTATTATATAAATCAGAGAGTAAGAGGATCTTTTACAACTGATTAAAAATGTTAAGACTGTAAAGCCTGATAAGTACTGTAGGGAATTCTATGCTAAATTGAAAACATATCTCCTCTTCTGTTTTGGAAATAAGTATAGATATTACAAAGTACTGCTTTGTCAATCTCCTCAGTCATCATGTAAGAACACAAAGACTTTCTACAGAACAATTGCTTTATTAAATATTTACAAATTCATCAGAAATTAGATTGCTGGCTAAAAAAGCAATCCTTTCAAGGAAAAAGCAATATTCACTGCAATAGTTTCTAGCAAAAAGTATCTGCCAAGCAAAAGAACTACGAAGAGAAATCTGGACCTAGCCAGTGTACTGAGCAGTTTTATCTTTCCAGGCAGAGAAAGAATGCATCAAAGCCATAAGCTTTGAATGCATCAAAGCCATAAGCTGTAGTAATTTGTGTACTTTTTCTCCCTCAAAAAAGTTTGTCTAAGCAGGTTCACTAAATTGTAAACTAAAACTGCCTATTCCACACAAATGAATATACGGAGAGCTTAGTGTTCCCGGATATAATTGTCACTATTACAGAAATCTGAAAGTAGATGCGACTCCCTACCCACTCCAGCTATTTAGGAGCATTTCTTTTCAACTTCAGAGCAAGGTAACTGCAGTGGAGAGTAAAGAAAGAACTCAACCCTTCAGATAAACCAGGCTTGTGAAATAAAACCTAGAAAAGTCACTTTCTGTACTTTTTTAGACTTAACAAAAAGCTCACTGTTAAAATAGCCAGTGACAAAGTCAACAAAGCGGGAGCACAGTGGAGATTTCATGTGAATTTAAAGGTGGGAGAGGTTGCTGGAAGCTTTTTCTTTCTTTTTTTGTGCTTTTGCATTTAGGGTAGGATAGGAAAAGTAATGTAAGTGGTTGCCAAGGCAGCAGAAGATGGCACATGGAGAAAAAAGACAACCATTAAAATGACTAGTTACACTTTGGTAAGCATGCTTTGTAATATGTACATGTAAGAAATGTAAACTAACAGTTTCCACCAAAGAGAAGATCCCCCAAGACTAAAGCCACAGCTGAGGATGAAGGCAAAATTTGGATGGGGAATGAAAAAATATTAAAGAAGAGGGAAGGCTGGATATACTGAAAACATGCACATCTGGCAAACAAGAAGGTTTTGACAGCAGTTTCCTATATGAGGAGAATGGGAAACATCTGGCCATGAAGTCAAGACACAAAAGCAAAACCAGTTCCAGAGAAGAATCAGGCTTGAAGGATAAGTTTGGAGTTCTTCAGACACCCTGAAAAATGAAGAAACGAAGATATGAAATGGAAGGAAAGAAGAGCAAAGATGCCTGCAAATCACAGAATCATTTAGATTGAAGAAGACCTTTAACAAGTCCAACCATAAACTTAGCATTGCCAAGTCCACCACTAAACTACGTCCCTAAGCACCACATCCACACATCTTTAAAATACCTCCAGGGATGGGGACTCAGCCACCTCCCTGGGCAGCCTGTTCCCATGCTTGACAACCCTTTGGGTGAAGAAATTTTTCATAATATCCAATCTAAACCTCCCCTGGTGCAACTTGAGGCTGTTTCCTCTTGTCCTGTCACTTGCTACTTGGGAAAACAGACTGACATCCACCTCACTACACCCTCCTTTCAGGTAGTTGTAGAGTGCAATAAGGTCTCCCGTTATTGCTGAGGAACAGACAAGGGAGGTAGGTAAATATCAGAGAGTTCATAGAATAATAAATGTGTGATGGTGTGAAAAGACAAAGTGAAGTGATCTGCCAAAAGAAAGAACAAAGGAAGAGGGAGAACCTGTGACTAATGATCAGCAAAATAAAGCAGATTAATCCTAAAAATACAAAGGTAAGCAAAAAAGGTGAGGATTACTAGTTCTGAGGAAGATACTCCAGCAAGTGGAAACTCAGGTGTCCTCAGGAGATTTTTAAGAAAATTAAAGACAACTGCTAACTCAAGCAGTGCTGTGAAGAGAGATAAAAGCTACATTATCCTCTAAAAGCAAAAGAACTTCCGTCCAAGTCAAAATTACTTTATTTATGGGAACAGCCAACACATTTTCCATAATAATAAATAATCAGATCCAATTCCATAGGAAGACAGCTCTGATTAATCAAGACGTTCACCTTGCTGAACTATGAAGCAATATATCATTTTATAGACTGTTGTGTCTACTGAAATAAACCCTATTTCCTGCACCACCATGGTTCAAAACTTTGCCAGTTGATTTTTATTGTCTGAGAACGATCTTTCTGTCACTGCTATGGCCACCTTTCCTCATACACAGTGGCACCTAACCACCTCTGAACCATCATGTTTTGTACAGATGGAATGGTGGCCATAACATGTGGGAAACCTGGTGACACACTTGGCAATCCAGAGGAAGACAGTGTTCCCACCTGGCTGTTCAATCAAGCTTTTCTTTCAATCAAGATCTTTCTATCAGAAAAAATGACAATTCCTATATGCTGACTTGTTATAATTAGAGAGGGCATCAGGGGTCACAGTGAATGGTTGCGCCATGGATCTGAATCTAGGCACATCGTTAGCAATCCACCTTCTTGCCTACAAGAATGAAGCAGGATTACAGCACCTGACAGCAGAGCACTAGCACTACTGTATTAAAAGCAGTCAGCCTGCAACGTGGCATTATGAAAAAAAAAACAACCCATCTCACAACCTACACCTTACAAGAAGGGGAAAATTGTAAAGAGCATCTCCAGATGGGGAAAGACCACATGGGGCAAACTGCTCCTTAGAGCTGCAAGGCACCATCTAGAAGCTGATAGTAGCTCTTGTGCTGCTGTGAAAGTCAGGCGCTTCCTGGCCCTCGGCTCCTGCTGCACTCAAAGGAGCCACAAAAGCTGGCAGCTCTTAGCTTGCATGAGAGGCAGCGCCTCACAGGAGTGTGGTGCTTATAAATCCATCAACTCTGCTGCTCACAGAGGTATTGCCATGCTTGGGGCAGAAAGTACTCATGAGTCCTGCTGAGCCCTAAGCTCCAGAATATCTTTTGACAGCAGCAGGATCCAGCCCTGCTGGAAGGCAGCTGCCCCCAGAGCCAAATTCAGTTGTTGAGCTTGGACCTGTATATCCACAACAAGCACTGGAGATGAACCAAGCACTTTGCAGCAAGTGTAAAGTAGTATTTGTTGTTCATGGCTTTCACAGAGAAGGATTAAAGTAGTATGACAGACGCAGGAGGCAAACCCCAGTGGTGAGAAACACTGTTTCCCAGAACTAGGATGCCATCTGATTTTAGCATGGCATGAATTAATGCTAAAGCCATGTTTGCTCACATGGATTTTTACAGGCTATCAAAAATTCACCCCAGCCCTTTTCTAGGAAACATCAGAGTTCTGTTTAACAAATAGGAAAAAACCCCAAACAATTACTGCCAACCAGATTGAACACAATGAGTTTGTCAAGCTCTGTCATACCTGATTTCAGCTGGAAATCAGGCCTAGATGGAGCATTCCCCATTTATCATAAACATTTGATTAGAGAAACAAAATAGGCCTGGTATTACTGGTTTAACTTTGTCAAAATTGCTCTAAGCACAGCATGAACGTGGGATTTACTTTTATTGCTGTTTCAGAGAAAAGTACTCCAAATTACTCAGACAAATTTTTAAGCTAATAAAGATTTTGTTTTGTTTTGCTTTTTTTTGTTTTTAACATCAAACAATAATGAACTAAACATCATTGATTTCATAAAAAAAAGGTATCTTGGCTCCTCTTTGCTAATATAGTCATAAGAAAATTTTATTTAAGCCTCCTCTCAATAGTTCCATGCAACTGAAAAACGGGTTTTATTAAATTCCTGTGCAGGAAGATATAAGGTCCCAGCAACTGCTTGGATTTTAACCCTTCTCCCCAGGAAACCTGAGTTACGGCAGAGCACTGACAGCAGCAAATAAGAGGCTGCCACAGAAGAATGAGTAATTTTGCTGCTATTTTCATTTCCCCCTCCTGGAGTGGGGAGGATAGTGATGCTTGGTGCTGAGGGAGTGGGAAGAAATAAGGAAAATAATCAGTAGAATTCATTATTTTTTCTGTGAGAAAAAGTGGGAGGCATAAGTTATAGGGGTGGTAATTGTAGATCAGACAAGGGCAGAAACTGATACTCAGTTGTGAGAGGAAAATGAGCAGCGGAGACATCAGCTGAAAATAAGCAGCAACCACATGTACTATAACATCAGTAGCATGCAAAACACGTCAAAACTCTTGCAGTGCACATACGTGCACACTCACAGAAATGAAGCATTGATAAAGAGTCAGTCACTCCTTGCTTCCTTCCCAAGAGCACCAGCCTTGCCTTCTCCCCAGCAGTGAGACTGACACCTCTCAGCATCACTGCTGGAGACATCGGGTCTCTCCACCTTGCACAGTAATGGCTTGGCTTTCAGAAGGTATGATGGGAAAAGGGGTCAGCAGGCAGAGCAGCAGCAGGTCACTGCCAGAGCAGGCTGTGTTGCAGCCGACCTGGACAGCCTGGGATTGTCACTCTCAGGATGAGGAGCCCAAGCAGAGGCAGATCACAATGACAGAATTTAATATTTTCCTTGAAGTCTTCATTATCAGCACTGCTACTTAAATGAATGACTCATTCATCTATCCTGTCTCAAAGATCACAACAGGAAACACTACACCCATCTCTATCTCTTTCTCCGCTACTTTATTTATACATGTAATTAACGAAAAAGAAATGTATTTTCCAAGAAGTTTCACTACAGAAGTGAAAACTCTCTACAAACCAAATAGTTTATACAAAATCAGAAATACATATAAAACAACACACACAAAACCCCCTCACTTTTAGTATCTATCTGAAAGACAATCTAAGCTTACCTTAAAAAAGCCACCGCTGCTACGCTGAAATTCAGTGTTCAGAAGACCAATAAAATCAGCATACAAAGCCAAACAACCCCCACCCCAAATATCAAGAGACATGTGAAGTGCAACATTTCCACAGGCCAAGGGGTAATGTTTTTAAACTTAAGGAAGGTAGATTCAGACTAGATATAAGGAAGACTTTTTTTTATGATGAGGGTAGTGAAACACTGGAACAGGTTACCCGGAGGGGTGGTAGATGCCGCACCCCTGAGAAACTTTCAAGGTCAGGTTGGATGGGGCTCTGAACAACTTGATCTTGTTGAAGATGTCCCTCCTCATTTGCAGAGGGGTGGGCTAGATGACTTTTAAAGGTCCCTTCCAACCCAAACTATCCTATGATTCTGTTTCTGTTTCTGTACTGCAAATGCAACTATTTTCATGGGCGTTTTTCCCCCAAAAGACCTTTATCTGAAAAACTGCAGTACACATTGATACAAGTATCTTGTATACACAAAACCCATGAAAAACCACATGCCTGCAAATGTTTCTAAAAGGCAAAAAGTAAGAAGCAAAAAGCAGAGCTTTCACAGTAAGCTGCACCAAAATCACATGATCATATGGTTTACCATGACACTGGAGTTCAATATAATTTTAGGGAAAATAACCCCCCCACCACCCCAAAATAACAGATTAAAATAACTTCCAAATAAAGGAAAATTTGGAATGGCAGGTACAGTATAGTTTGCAACATGCACACAGATCTGTGATATGTGCATGTGAAGGACACGAGTCAAATGGTGCAATTCTGTAATTTTCAACAACTGCACCCAAAAACCAGAACAAGCCCCTGGTTGCTTCTATATAAAGAGTAAGAAATTACCTGTGAGCTTTCACCCCATCCTTCTGCTTCTGTTAGGAAGGAGATAAAACCTTTAAGGATTGTTCTGTACAGTCTTTCCAAACAAAGCTGGATCCAAAACTCAGTTATCAGCATGAATACAGATGCTTAGCAGATGTTAACAACTCAAGCATGCTGCTATGTTAATGTGGTTTCACGTCTGCAGCTAGATCTTGTATGGTTAACACATTATGAAATACAAACTCAGGACTTTCTGTAGAAGATCCTATGGAAAAAACTTTTAGCAATGCTGCAGAGTTTTGAGCAGATCCATGGCCTGTGTTCCTAATGAAATTATGTATTTGTCTGAAGAATCTTATTAACTCCTAGACAGCTGTATATACCATACAAAGCCCTTGATTAGATGTGATCTATTGTAACTAGGGAGATGCGGCTGGAACTCAGGCTACATGGAAATTGGATATTTGTCTTCTGTAGAGAAATTTGTAATGAAAATAAACTCAATTTTAAGAATGCCTGTGACTTCAAATATCTCAGTAAAGGAGAGCCCCACTAGTTAGTGCAAAGGCTGAAGTGAACTGTAAGCTAGCCAGCAAGGGATGTATTCTTGCAGAACCTGAAACCCAGAACAGTGCTCTGAATTGCACCCTTCAGCCCTCCTCTTGCCATCAATGCTCTCTTCCCGGGGAAGCAGAGGCAGTCGCAGGGGTTCCCTGCTGCAAGGGGATGATTTACTGAGTGAAGTGATGAGTGACACTCCAATTCTTATGTACTTGTTACACAAGGACATAAAATAACAACAATATGTGCAAAGATGTACAAACCAGAGATATACACACACTGAGGAGTGTCTTAGCTTTTCCCTTCCATTACAATACATAAACAACGCTACTCTCAGATGTTAGCCTAGTACCATGAAATGACACCATCTCAAATTAGAAAAGAGACGGACCAAGTGTCTAATACTGCTGTCTCCTACTCCTAAGGGATTGCAACACGTTATCTTTAATTGAAATGAATTCATTTGTATTGATGGGAAAATTAAACTGTTGCCATGAAGTGATGCCCCAAAATTCAACAGATTTATGTGTGTTTGTGGGAAAGTCTTTTCAGCTAATGTGAATAACAATGTAATCAATGGCAATCACAGAATAGTTGAGCCAAGAAGGCAACCCTGGAGATCATCCAGTCCAACCCTTCTACGCAGCACAGGGTGGCCTATAGCGAGCTGCCCAGGACTCTGTCCAGTTGGGTTTTGAATGACTCCAAGTATGGAGACTACACAAAAACTATAAGCAACCTCTTCCAGTGTTTGGCCACCCTCACAGTAAAAGGTTTTTCTTCATTTAATGCTTTTCTTCCTCTGACCTACTACAGCACCAGGATGTTCATGGGTTTCCATTACCCAGAAAACCCACAGAATTTTAAAATAAATTATTACAATACCTCCCCTGTAGGAGGCAGATTTTTTTTTTTTTTTTTTAATTTAGCTGATTAATTACAGATCATTGAGGGGTTTTTGGAAAAACAAATACAAGTTTCCCAAAAACCTGTGGTGGAAATGCACAATATACATTTGCACTCAAGACTTTCTGATTTATGAAAAAAATACGAAACAATCTGGGAAATGGAATATTTTACAGAACCCAACATCTGCATTCCTTTGAAAATGAAGTTATGAATCTGTTTTGCAAAGGCTGTATACTGTTTTTGACTAATAGATTATCTTTTTTGCAAATATCTGAATTAGGTCCACAATTGATATGACAATAAGTTTTAGTGACTTCTAAGTAACACCGAAATAAATTATTTAAAGTGTGGTTTTGCCAGCTACCTTTAAAACAGTGAGAGGTTTCAAATTTCAATAAAGAACACACTTCAAATAACTCAATTTTCTTCCCCCCTGGGTTCAGGGTCCTCAGAAAGATCCTCAGAGTTAGAAGTGAAGTGACATCCATTAAAGCCGAAAGAAGTACTCTGCTTTTGAGTCTTAGACTATCAAAACTAGGCTCCACATTTATTGTAAATGTGTTTCGCAGGGAAGATGAATGTTCATAAGACATCCCATCAGAAACAAGCTAATTTTTGAAATGGAACTATGACAGGATTAATCTTCCTAAATGTTCTATCAAGAAATTTCAACCTATTTTTCCATTTTCTTCACTTAAAGAATCAAATAACTTGTGTAAAAAAAAATATTCAGTGTCCTTATCTTTGAGTCAATCAGTAGCATTGACTATAATAGCTGATGGTTTGTCTTAAGCTCTACAAGTAAGATTTATAGTAAAATCTCAAATCCAGATTAAGCACAATATTATTTTATATCCAAAACAAAACAAAAAGAAAATTGATCTACACTGCAGTGAAAGATTATCAGAGGCACGCCTGCAATTGCAAAACAAAAATTCACAGAGCATGAAAAGTGCTGCAAACATTGCCATTCTCTGCTGGGAGGACAAGGTATGTCTCCTAACATAAATCATCAATTCGCCTCCTCAAAACAAAACACTCTTCCTTTGTGAAAGGGTGAGAAAAAGAGCAAGTCTTAAGTGGTAGCATTCTTCCTTAGCAGGCAACTGAAAGGCACTTGGATGTGGTGGGGATGTTGTGTGAGAGCTTATACATAGGTTAGAATTAATTCCAAACACAGAAAGTTATTCAAAGAAATTCCAGAGGACAAACTGAGTTACGGTGCTTCACAAAGTAAGGCAGAAAGCCTGAAAAGCAGATCAACAACTTGAATCCAAAGCTAAGCAAAGAATTTAATGGGGGAATTCTAAGAAAAGATGGTCATCAACAGGGCAGCCTGCAAGGAAAATACATTTAACTAAAGCAAATGACATGGACTGAAGACAGGTGTGAAACAACCTCAAGCTGTGCAGTTTTCTGGACTTTAAAAAATAGATTACTCACTATCTTTTAAGCAATGCATTTTTCTGTGCTTTGTTTAGAATAACTCTGATGTATAACAAAGTTCTCAGAACAGCATTATTTCAAGTCTACAACTACAAAGAAACATAAAAACTCAGTATAAGTCTATGAAGGGTATCTGGTTTGTACCAAGACAGGTTCAAGGCACATCAATACACACCTTCTCAAAAAAGAAAATAAAATTAAAATAATTAAGTGTATCCTAGGAGACACTAATACAATTTCTGGCAAACCAGGTGTGACAGTAGGATAAAGCCTCAAATGTATAAAAGCTTAGCAATTCCAAATAACACAACCCAGATCCCCTTACCTGGGCCCCTTTTGTATATCAGGATATGTTATGGCTGAACACAGGAAAAAATTATGCAACAGTGCCAAGTGTCATTGCTACTGTGTTCATTCACTTACATACATGTATTTAGATAACTGTAACTGCTTTCTTGTTATCATATTCAATATACAGAACAAGCTAAAATTACTACAAATGGAATATTTATGATCTTAAACCACTGGGGTTCTATCTAGTCTACAGGGTTTATCATAAGGCTCTGCAGGTTAAAGACAAACAGCTGCCTCTAACTCAGCACTATATTCATTTCATATCCAGTACATGTTATCTGAAAAAAAGGGCTGTGGGAATCTTGACATCCCAATGTCACTTGAATGAAAATAATTTCTCAGCATGCCTCCATTTTTTAACCTGCAAAAGATTATTCAAGAGCATGAGTTAATGTGGATAACTGGCTAGCTGAAAAGGGTCACATAGACATAGTCCAGCTGGCTGGACAAAAATGCACATCGCTCTCAGCTTATCTGAAGTAAAGCAAAATACACTGTCTTTGGCTGTCCTTGTTACACAGTAACAGGAAGATTTTGGTGGGAAAAGAATGTTGCAGGTGGGAACAGAAAACTACAGAAGAGAAACTAGGGGCGGGCTTGGTATTTAGGCAACTAACCAATAATGAGCTTAACTTTTGTAATATGTATGAGCTAATTATAAGAAGGCATAAAAGGTGACTGTAAGAGACAATAAACGAAGTCTGCTGATCACTCATATTGAGCGACTGTGTCTTCCCTCCGTCGCAACAAGTTAATTCCTGCCAAGTGTTGTTTCTGTCTTAGCGTGTAGGTGAAAGGGCAATAAAAGCATTTTTTTCTCTCTTTTTGAAACAAATTATTTCGGTGAATTATTTCAGTGTAATACCAGGATGAATTATAAGTGCTAGTGTTGAAAAAGCATTTATAGTCTGAGTGTAGGGTCTTCCAAAATACAGCCAGTTGAACTGGAGTTAGTAGTATGAGTCACCAACAGCCATGAACAAATACAGGGGTTACCTTAGCACAGTTTGATGTACTGAGATGGGTGCACTGATTCATTAAGCCAAACAAAAAGGCAATAAAGAGAGAAGAAGTATGTGTTAGAAGCCCACCGTTCATGCTGGCTGGTCTGGGCAAGGCAACTGGCCAACTTCATCTTTCCAGGAAGAAAGTAATGTATCAAAGTGTAGAAAGTGATATGGTCATGGCCAAGGTGACTCCTTGCAGCATGCTGAGAAACACAACTGATTCACCTGTAATAGGCACCAGTCAGGCGCTGCCCAAACCCATTAATGAGCCAAATTAACAGCTGTATCTCCTGCTGCTCACTTCTCTTCTTCCTTAGGGACTTTTCATAATATAGATATTCTAGCCTGAAACTCAGATAAGAGAGAGGAGGAAGGACAGGAAATTATCTGTTGTTATTCAGACCTCAGAATTTTTGCCCTTGAGCTTTATCTTTTCTTCAAATCGAAGCATTTCTGTGCATTGTCTTTCATGAAGTTATGGTCTTCCTGATATCTGACTCAATAATTAATGTGTAAAGTTATTGCTTGCATGCATAATCTTCCTCTCTCATGAATATGTGAAGGAGGAAAGATTATAAGTTGTCAAATGCTTCCAGAGCCTCTCTCCATGACAGAATGATAGATCCCAATGCTGTATTTAAAACACAGCTGAATAGATAAAAATAGTGTTTAACTTTTATAGTCATTATGAACCATGGTAATTTATTGAACCCTTCAATCAGCCAAGGAAACAAAAGATTGGGAATGGGTGAATGACTCATTTCTTTTCATGCTGTGTGCACTGATGCTCCAGTAACTTGATGATCTGAAGGCTAAATAAGACTGCGCAAATGTATCACAGAAATGAAGCAAACAAAACACATCATAAACAAAAACAAATCGGTGGAAAGCACTGAGGGGAACTCCAACCAGTGGCTGACTCTTAATTAGCTGTATCTGCAGGATGTGTCTGAAATAGCTGGGAGGACAAATGTGGATTTCACAGTGATTCAGGGGAAAAAAAAATAAAGTAATTTCAATAGGAACAAGAAGTCTAAGTAAATAGGCTCAGATATTTCTGCTCCCAACAACCTGACTATGGCATACACACATATGTTTTGCAACCTCTTCTCTTTTCCCAGAAATTAGGACCTATTCATGGAAGAAATTTGGAAGCCACATATGCATTAGGTAGTTTGACTGTAACCTTATAATGTATATTAATGGGAGGCATCACCTGTTTACATTTACAGATGACATTGAAACTACTTTTGTGCTACCCTGTTTATAAACTGGAAGCTAAGAGGCACCACCTGTCATGGAATATCCATTAAGGTGATAGTTTAAACAAATCTGCTGAAACATGCAGCAATCCTGTTTCAGCACAGAACAATGCAGGAATTGCTGTAGTAAAGCAAAGCAATAGTGTATCTGCTTCTGTATCCCTTCACTGACCATTAAAAGCTTTGGAAGATTCAGATCTGATATGCCAAACTCTAAGTTACAAAGCTCAGCTGCCTTCTGTGCACCCCTCACAGAAGAGCTGGGATCCCTTCAAGATTGCGTATGGATCCACAAGCAGACAATAATCTCTGAAAAAGTCAGAGGAGAAAAGGCTTATGACATCCATGAATTACAACCGTTCTTGCTTAACTCAGAGTACAGAGAAGCCCATTTCTTTCCAGATATCAAAGGGGCAAACGTTTGGGAGGGGAAAATGAAAGAAAGAAAAACAAAAAAGCAAAATAAAAAGAAAAAAATCATGCTATGCCTTGTTCCATTCTCAAAATATTTTTTCCTGTCGAAAGAAACCAAACAAATCAAAAGGTCATTGCAGCACCTTCAAATGAAGGTCAGAAATATGAAAGGTGTAGGCAGTTCTCACTGAATCCTAAGAATGAGAAGACAACCATAAATATGGGCAGCATTATGAACACAGACATGAATAAGCAATCTTCTGTATGATTTTCAATACACTGATGCTCTGGGTTGAATTATAATCATTGGCACTGATGCATTTGCACTTTGCACTTGTGAAATGAAGATAATTCCTTCAGCTGCTATTAAAACAAAATGCAAACTCCAGTAGAATTTAAAAAATTAATAATTCTACAAGAGTTTGCATCTTGTTTTGAAATTTTTCCTGACAGAAGCTTTCAAGATGTGAACAAAAAAATCAGGTGGATAACTGTTGAAATTTCTCATCCAGGTACCAAGTCTGGCCTAATTACTAGAACTGCCCAAGATGCCTCATTGTCAAAAGTCTTCTGAACACCAAATACAAACCCAAATCACACTAAAAAGGAATCAGTGCAAAGAATTCCTGACAGAGTAAATATGAAGGTAGCAATAAATGTACAGTGCAATCTAATTAATATGTGTTGCTTTGAAATATTATATAACAACTGTAATTACTCCTCATTGTTCCACTAGGGTGCTAGACAATTAGGAAGATTATTGAACCCCACTACGGGTAGTGTAAGCAGGTGTTACTCAGTATTTCAGACTAAAAGTTCAAAATGTTCTTTCATGCTGTTCTCCAGTATCCCGATTATGTATTTCTTACTGGGGAATATCAGACTTCACAATAAAACATATAGTTCATTGAGCCCTGGAGCAGAGAAAGTGACATTATAACTGATAACACAGAAGACAAGAGAACAATTAAAATCTCAGCTAACACTAAGCCTGTGAAGGCAATGTTCCCTTTCGTCTCCCATATGCCATTATTCATTGTCAACAGAACAGAACAGCCCCTCCTTAAATAAGAAACCTCTTCAGACAAGAGCCATCACTTGTTGCCGCATGGGCATATAGTGCTTTCAGAAATACTGCTGCCAACTGCCACGTGGACATCAGAGGCACTAAGAGAATATAAATGATCACAGAGTAATTGAAACGAAGCCTGAGATAGCTGGTGACTAAATGCAGAGCCTAAACATAAACTGCAGTTTGGTTTATTAAATATATAGGCACAGTAGAATCATTAGCTTGCCATTATGCACCTACTCTCACAAACAGTGCCATTTAAAACTCAGCATGCAGTATTTTATACTTCCTTGACGCTAACGTGGTACCTTTGAAGGCAAACGGTATAACAGGGATCTGAGCTATCTCAGACTGAAGCAAGAGCTTAACTTGAAGCTACTTGCAAAACTACAAAACTATCCTGTGATGCATTTATCTGTGAAACACAGCATTTTACACAGCTGTAAGAAGTGTAAAAAGTGTGTAACACTTTGCTTCAGGCCTAATTAGAAACACCATTATGTGGGGCCTTCTGGAGTAGAGAACAGGTCCCACTCATCACGTCATTACCATCCAGAATATCATCTCAACATTTTGGTATTTTCTTTATGAAGTGGGGGGGGGGGGAGGAAGCAAAGAAGAGGAAGTTTCTTAAGCCTCTATTGTCCTGCTTTTTCTCCATTAATAAGTATTGCTTCATGTCAAAAAACTATTCTTAGCCTATCCTTTGATGCTTTTTTCTAGGATACGGTATTTTACTAAATTCTGTTCTTGTAGGTCAAAATAGGAAAGCTGAACAAAGGGACTATATATCTCCAAGTACTGTTTTTAAAAATAATATGAAGTAGAAAAAACAAGAGGGGAAAGAATCGAAAAGATTCTTCCTTGCTACTGATATTTTTCATGATTGTGTAAGTTCTCAGAAATTCATACGTGTATGTTTAGTATAGTATCATCTTTTACAATTGTTAGAGATGTTGGCCTTAACACTTTCTTATCTACCATTCTTTCCTATCCTGGTAGCTATTTAGTGCCAATCATAAAGAAATTCCAAACTCAGGACTACCTGACCTTGTTCAAAACATACTAATACTCAAAAACAAGTATAGTGCAACGGCTAAATTTCCTAAATGATGATTTTTGGATTGCCTATTTGTACTACACAGACATTTCTTTTAACATGACACCAAGTGAAGAACTAATAATACAATGGAGAACTTAGTTGTACAGATATTTTGCTACAGTATTGGCAGTTTCTGCTTCTACCTGCCTGGATCATTCAGGCCAGGTAGCAGTCACTATCCACTCTTAGGACACAACTGCCACCACCAGCATTACCCAAAATTTCAGGTAATGATTTTTGGGCTTCATTTCATCTTGACTAAGTATAACTACCATTTGACAGATCAATTATTAAAGCAGCATATATATCACTTCTTAAGTATTTATATGGTTATAGTAATGAAGTTGTTTAATCATCAAAATGCTTTCAGAGAAAGTGCTGTGTTCACTTTCCAAATCAGGGTCGTGGACCTTTCTTGAAGATGCAGCTTTGTTCTTAAACAGAAACTCAGTACGTGCTTGTATGGAATCTAAGCACCTGAAATATGAACTATTGTTTCAAAGTTAAATTCAGTGGGAAAAACAGGCTTTATTCGGAGAAAATTAATTCTAATTATAATAATACTTCTAATATTTAATTATTAGCAATTATTTAATATCAATATTTAATTACTAATTTGGGTACTGAGAAACAGAAAAATGAGCATTAGATCTATACCTCCCCTACCCCTTTCCATGTTCAGCTTCACTCTTCCACTCCTGACTCCTTTCGTCCCCTGCCACGAGAGCGGCACAGAGGATGGGGGACTGGAAGTTCTGGTCAGTCCATAACAGCTCCTCTCTGCCACTCCTTCCTCTTCACACCTGCCCCAGCGCAGGTCCTCCATGGGCTGCAGTGGGTGTCTGTTCTGCCACAGATGTCTCTGCCACTGCCGCCGCTTCCTCCTTTCTCTGACCTCAGTGTTCATACTGCTGTTTCTCACTCTTTTTCCCTCATCCCTGTCCATCACGTTCTGCCCTTTCTTAAATACACTTTCCCAGAGGCGCCAGCACCTTGGTGAGGGGCTCAGCCAGCAGTCGGTCCACACTGAGCCAACGGTAGGTCTATTGGGGCCAGCTGAACCGGCCATGCCTGACACGGGGCAGCCCCGGCCACCCCTCCCAGAGGCCTCTGCAGCCCCCATCGCCACCTTGCCATCTGCACCCCATCTTGGAGAAAAATAGAATGGACATTTTCCCGGTATTTTTATTTTCAATTTCTAGCACAGGTTTCAAGGTCCATTTTACATTATGTGGTGTTTATCCTATTTTATTTTTTTTTTATTGCTTGACTACTGAACTGTATGTAGGCAGACACAGCAGGAACGCTTCACCTTGCCATAAGGGTTTCTACATTCAGCCCCTGCTGTCCCCAAAGGAGTTTTAAAAGGCTGAGCGATCTACACAATATATTAAGTGATTTTTCTACGGGTGATAGTGCCTCACACGAAACATTTCTGCCATTATTAGGCAAATCATATTGTAGAAATCTATCATTACCATGTCAATTCAACAAAAACTTATTGAAGGAATGTAGATTTAATTACCTCCCCACAAGTATTTATTTCAGCAGGTGAAGAACTCTCTGAAGGCCTTCTATGTGTAAAACTATAGAAAATACTCAGCAGAACCCAAGGGCTTTGACCACACTGAAATGTCAGTCTTGTGAAGTTTTCTGCATGAGGCACAAGGTATTTGGAATCCTGACAAAGGGGTTTAGAACCGTAACATGTTCTCCGTAAAATGTACAGAGAGCATTAGCAATGCACAATCCTTACTGACAAAGTAATTCCATGTAAAGCTTGTAATCAGGTCCCTGACTGGCTGATTTACTTGCCTTTGGAAAGAGACTCAAAAATTCTGCTGGTTTGCTGAGCCAAGCTTTGCCCTAAGTTCAAAAAAACCCACAAGTGTAGCAATTACAGTGCAAATCTTTAAGCTTCTGAACTTGAGATTCACTTTCTGTGAGTGCCTGTGCAAGTAAATCTCACTCAGCTGATCACATATATGAATTCGTAAAGAGGCACAAGCAAGATATAAGAAAATTAAGATTTAAATTTGAATATACAAAAAACGTGGTGCCTGTACTCATCCACCTTAACTGTAGTTAAATGGTCCACCATTGGAAATCTAGGCATGGTAATCCCCAAAGGAACCTTGCTGTTATGAAAGGTGGAATAGCTTTTTTCTAGGTCATAAGAGATAACTGTCAAAAAGTCACCCCTCTTTGAGGAAAGAAATTTCTTTTTTATAAGTTTGTAAGTAGAACTAATCGTTATCGCACTCTGTTATCTAAAGGATCTATTGCTCACAACCCTTTTGAATGAATCTAGACAAATTATGTCACCTTGCTGACTCAGTTCAGGCAACGTATAACACACTGAAGAGTATAACACTAAGCTATGCGGTTAAGATGTAGTCTTACTAAAAATGCCACAGCATCAAATTTGTGATTATATGAGTCATTCCCATTGAGAAAGAACCACATTTACCACCTCAGAAAGAGCTCCTCAGAAACACAGCTATACTTGACACATGACAAAATGACAGTCAATACACAATTCCACATCAGTAAGCATTATTTATAAGGTCATTTAGTGTGAGTTATCATTTACACCTAAACCAGCCTTAAATCTAATTTAGTTATTACTTACCACTGGCTATGTTTGCATGTCTTATTTGCATTCCAGATAAGTCTAGCTGATCCAAACCCATCACATCAAGTTTTATAACTGTTTGCTACAAAGAAAATAAACTCTAATCTTAAGAACTTATGAGTCAAACATAGAAGCAAGAAAAACTGCCAAACAGGAGAATGAACTCTAGTAGATCGCTTTTTTCTTTATATTGAGTACCTGCTTTTCAGATCATCCTTGAAAGTTTATCATCTGAGACATGATCTACCTGATCTCAACAGAAACTGATACCACTTGCGAATTTAGAGAAGTACAAGATTCCTACCCCAAAGACTGATGATCTCTTCAAGATGCTCATAAGCCTCACTACACTCAGCGTCAGGAATGAGAAGTTTTCTCTGAAATTCCTGTGACCTACTGTTAATATATTCACTGAGATGACCCAAGATGACGGGACTGTAATTAATGGCTGAAGTTTGGCATGCTAGATAATTCTACAAGCGACAGACTCTTGCACCTCTTGCCTTGATTTACATACAACTGCTCATCGTTATGCACTTCATTTCAGACCTCAGGAAAACCTGTATTAATGTTAATGAATGCATTTATATTTATATTCGCAATGCCCTTCCTTCTGTCTCTTCAGAGAAGTTTTTTTATGTCTTTTGCTTGGTTGCCTTTGCCGCTAAAGAACTATTAAAGCTTAAGAAATTATAAAGCCATATTTACACTTCATATGATTTACCACTATTCATCATTACCCTTTTCTTTTTTGCCATGTTAATGACTTGAAATGCTTATAAAAAGTAATCATTGGATGTTTATTATTCAATTACAATTCATCTGTATGTCACAAAAACTGGACAAATACATTCTTGACCATAACATTACTGTGGTGTCTCCAGTCAAAAATCAGTCACCTATGACTAATGAGCGTAAGATGCCAATAATGAAATTCAATACATCATATATATGAGACCAAGGGGCCTCTGACTTGATTATTTCTTGCAAATATCTATCCAAGATAATCAATGGTGCATCACATTCAAATTGCTAACGAATCAGTAGCAAAGGTCACAGAGAGGTATCTAGAAACATCTTTAAAATAGAGAGACAGCTGATACGAAATAAATTGTAGGCTGTTCAGACAAACTACCCCATTCTTTTTACATCCAGAAGAGTGAAAAAAAGATCAGTATTTTTCTTCATTATGGTAACAGCTTTTAAGTATTAAAACATGCTGAAACTAATAAAACAAAACTATTACTCATTTGGGTACAAGCCCAAAAAATGCAACTAGAGGTAAAAATTTGAAAGAAAAGATCCAGAATTTATAACATTTGCATGCCAGCTCGAGTTTATTATAATTTCAATACAATAAAATAGATTAGTAGCCTATGCTTTTTGATAAACACATGGATTAAGGATAATCAAATAAAATTTACCAATCACAACAAAGATTAAAGTGCACCTCTAGTTTAATCTAACATACAAGCAGCAATCAAAATTCCAGTATGCCATTACATACATAAAAACATAAAGACTCCATATGTTTGTGATATTTCTGGTTTCTATTAATTCCTTTTACTTTCAGAGTCCTCTTAAATCTTATACGAAACTTTAAAAGGTGGGAGACAGTTTGAGCTGCTCTTCAGATATGCTCCAGTGTATGTTCTACATAAAAATCTGAACCTCTGTGCACTGAGGGATAAATATCTTACTCTTAAAGCTACACAAAACCAATGCAATTCCTTGTGTGGTAAAGTAGTATTTGGACAAACTCATGTGGCAGCATCTTCCCTAATTAAGCAGCATTTGTGAAGGACATTTCCAATGAAGACTGGGTAAGTGGAATAACCTCTGGGTAGCAGAGCATCACTGATGACCTGAATATTCCTTCCATGGGCATTTTGTCCATAATCATAAACAATTAAAACACCTTTGTTCTTCCCTGGCTCTCAGCTTAGTCCTCTGACTACAGGGGGTCACGACAAGAATCACCACTGTAACCAGGTCACTGCATCCAGGACTTCTGATGGTCCTGGGAATAATATATTTTTTCCCAGTAAGCAAATATGTGCAGTAAGGTATAATACTGGGGTTTTTCTTCAGTGTATAGGGTGTGAGCCTATGTAGGTCAGTTGACCTACAAGGACAGAGGGTCTTCAACTTAGTTGTTCAGTTTGACACTGCTTTACATTATCAAGGACTGAAAAATCACTGCTATTCAAAGGCTTGGTTTAGAAACAAAGCCATTGCTGATCTAAATTTGTTACTTAGTAGATACATATTCATCATCACCAATAGTTGCATTCAGAAAGTTTTCCACATTTGGCAGTACCTCTTCTAAGCAAATAAGGCTCATCTACCCAGAATCTGAGAGGCTGCTGCTCACACTCACCTCCAGCTCACATCTGGGTAAAGGGTGGCTGTACAGGCATAAAGTGATGGACTCAGTTCACATGCAATAGCAAACTGACTCAAGTGTACAGTATTCCAGTATCCCTGCTAGGGACATTAGACTTCTAGCGTACATGGCCTCAGGGGTGTGCAGCTTCTACCTACTGGTTGGTGCCTGTGAAATAAACATTCAGCACACACAAAAGCCACAAGGATCAATACCTGGATTACACAGTGGAATATGCAATACATTTTGAAATGCAATGGATCTTGAAATATCTTCTACACTTTGGTTGCTCATTTATCATTACAAAGGTCATGGATTCCATTATGACTAAAGCACTAAAAATCTGGTTACCTTCCATCAAAGTATCTTTGTGAGCAGGCCTCTTGTTTCAGGATCCATTGAAACAGGTCAAAAAGTTTCTGTTGCCAATATATATCTCCTTGTTAACTTTAGCGGGCTTTAGATTAAGCATTCAAAAGGATGGAGGAGGGAATTTATATCTCACCTTTAGTGAGCTGTGAATTACACTTGGCCCGAGGTTGCTGGGTTATTCCACCAGCTCTGCCACAGGTCATCACAGATCTACTACAAAAAAAAATGGTTCTGTCTATAGTCTGTAGGTGTTGCAGACAGTAAGCAACAGGGCAGCAAAAATATATCTCTTAAAGAAGTTTTCTTGAATGAAAGCAGCCATATTAAACTCTAAATTCTCCATTAAATTTTCTGGTTTATCTTCCAAAAGAGGAAAAGAAAAATCCTTGCCTCGTCCTCATCCCAAATAAAAGTAAAAATTACTAAATCACTTGAATTGTATTATTACACGAACCTGAAATGACTTTCATTTTGGAAAAAAAAAAGTAGATTGTTTTGTTGAATTGAAATAGGGAATTTTGACAAGCATTTCAACATAACAGTTATGTATGATTTCCATGAATACTCTGGAAAGCAAATGTCTATTAACACACCCCCCCCACCCCCCACAGCCCCTTCAAAAATACCGATAAAAAGTTTCAAATGTTCGTTATTTAATTAATATAACGAATGCCATCTACTGGCAATAACAGGAAGCAGCACTGTTCCTAAGTTGTCAGGTGTGGTGACCCACTGCAAATGAGTCCAAAGGTCACTTAAGAAACCACTGCATTTGGAACAAGGTGTTATGTTCCAGGTTTCTCTTCAATGTCTATTCTTAATCATTGCTTTATGTTTGGAAGCAAGTCCCCAGTAGGAAATAATGGTCTGGGTTCATGACCCACTAGAAAGAAGAGATTTTTGTGTGTGTATGTTCCAAAGCCTTATAAACATACACAGTACGGGCAAAACGGACACCTGCCACAATGAGAAGACAGACATGTATAGCAAGCAAACAATAGCACAAATTAACTCCAAACACAGTTCCAAAGTTGGCCTGCATAAAGGAAGAAGATGCAGTTCTAAGATTCAGGAGTATTCCTGCAGAGAAAGAGACCCCACTACACATAGAGGTTCATGTTCAGTTCTTTGTCATACAACTTTCCCAAAGCATTCGTTTTTTGAAGTGGTGTCATTTTGAAACACGTATTGAGGCAATGACTGATTTATAATGAACATGTAGATAGGAATTACTTATTATAGTACTAATACAAGAAAGGGTATACATATTGCATGTTATACAAAATTTGGAGCAGCATGTCTTCAGATACTTGGCCTTTAAAACCATGACTGTGACCCATTAGGAAAAAAACAAAACAAAACCCAACTAACCAACCAAAAAAACCCAAAGCTTAAAATAAAACCATTAATTTTTAGTATCTCATTTGTCTGCCCTTGTCCGTCTCCATGTCTCAGAGGGAGCAGATTCAGCAAGTATTAATATTTTTATGACAGCAGTTTCTTGAATCTGGTATTTACCTGTCTTTCTGAAAACCTCTATAATTGTAAGATAGTTGTTTCGTTTGGGTTTACTCTCAGCATTAAGCTTTCAATTTTAGCACTGGAGAGCTGAAATTCCAGTAAATTTCACAGAAATTCTGATTTAATCAGAAGTACTTAGTTTTTTGGGTCATGTCTTGCTTTATTTACTTTCTGAATTGTGATTTAGATGACAAACTAAAGAGAACACAAAGACAAATATCAGTCTTCAAGTATGCCATAACATTATTTTCCTAACAGAACTGACAAAGATGTCTGCTGAAAGTATTTTGAGGACTGGACAAAGGAAGATGGCAAGGAAAGGGCAGAACATTTGAACCCATGGGCCTATTACTTAGAAAAAATGGCAACAGTTCCTGTAGAAGGAAAGCATTAATGGCATTCAGGAAACCAAAATGACATAATGCATTACAGCAATTTTTAGTAGTTCTTCCTGAAACGCTACCTCAGGAAGAGATCTGCACCTTCAGGGACAAAGATTTTGACTTGGAAAAAGACTTAGGAATTTCTCAGTATGAAGACTGGCTTTCAGCCTGACTCTTCTTGACTTTGAAGTGTCACTGAACTTTGCACCAGTTTTCTCCAAACATAAACTGCAGAAAACGACTTTACCTTAGAGTTATTTCCCAAGGTTTCATACCAATATTTAGACTTACAGCTAACAAAGATTTCAGAAACTAGTTCAGCTCTTAGTTGCTAACTATACTTGCCACTTTCCACTGATAACTGCAAAAACTCTGAGAGATCAGAATCCTAGGTACTTCCCCCCGACCTCACTTCTCCCCAGGTTCCTTTGCTTCCAGTTAAAACACTGAGTCCAGTCTGTGCTCAGTTCTCATAACACACAATTCTCTCTATAAGCACTTAAAAGTAGGGGAAAAATTCCACATCTTTCTCTCTCATGGAGCTTATGCTGTCATTTCAGTTTCCTACACAAAGCAAGGATGCAACTCTTTATACAATCACAGGGAACGAAATACTTTAAAAACACTATCTACATAAAAAATATTGCCATGTTTTATCAATAGGTGTTTGATAGACCTTTAAAACACCAAAGAACTGATTTCTAAAGAACATCTTTTTAAAGATATTTAACAGCAACTCTAACACTTCCTTTTTAGTTTCCTCCAGGAAAAAAATTAACCTAATGTTAAGTGTTTTTGCAAGATACTGTTTACTTCCTTATAAATTGTATCATTGATCACTGTGCACCTTCACACCAAATAAGCTACCTCAAATAGTAGCACAATAAAAATTCATTTTAAATATCAAGATCTCGTCAACCTAAATTCAGCATTTGCTAAAGGTGTTAACTTCTTAAAGTTACTTTGCTAAGAAAAGATGGGCTTCTGTTCCTGATAGGAAACTACATACTTTGAAAATGAGATTCACTGACTTAATAAATTACCTTTATAGTGTTCTGTCTTTTACAAATACCTGCATCTCTAATGTATCAGTCAGTGCTTCATCCAAAGCTGGCAAACAGCACTTTAGAATTTAATTAAAGCAGAACATAACTATTGATATAAACATGCAAGATTATTCTTGCCCATCAGAAGAATAAAGTTTGCTTAGCTTTTAATAGCTTTCTGCCTTACAGATTTTAAAGAAGTTTTTTATCTTTGTACCTATATGCTTTAAATACACTGTACTCATACATAGTTACTGTGGGAGTAGAATAACTCGCTCTGCACCATAAACATAACATTGCAAAATACTTGAAGGAAAATAATGAACTCCTCAAACAAGAAACTATGAGACAGATAAGCAAGTAAGCATTGATTAGGTTAGAACCTTGACAGGTCTAAAGTCAGTTAAGAAAGAGGGTGGGGTGTTATTTTTGTACCATGGAAAGTTGGACTTCTAAAATAATGCCATGAAGTCCAGGCTTCCTTTCCAAAAAACATATTCTGGAAAACAACATGTCATGGTATTCATCAGCAATCTGAACACTCCCAATTCTTAACAGCTTTCAGCTTAAAAAATTGCTTCCATTTGAATTTTCAGGGCTTTTAAAGTACTTCTAAATAAAAATTTTTATAAAAGCAGCACAAAAGAAAGAAGAAATCAAACTACTCAGTCAACCCGGAAATCTATTAATCTTCTGTCACACCTTACAAAATCAATTTTGGGACAGAACTGATCCATTTGTTTTACACCGGCTGCTGTCTGGGAGAAGGCACAGAGCGGGTAACAGCTTCAGAGCAGGCAATGGGTCCTTGGCAAGGTGTGCTGGAAACTCTTTTCTTTCATCTTTTCCTGTGGGCTACACAGACACCTCACCAACCACAGCGCGGAAAGAAGGTCGATCTTCATTAGTATAATAACAGTACCGTGTTTGATAGATGTCTCTTTACCAGTTAATTACATGGGATTGGGATGGTTCCCCAGCACTGAAGCCAACTGGCACGGAAGAACTGGCATCCGTACTAACAAGCTGTCTTTGGTGAAGGTGGCCTCATTCAGACTGCCTACTGGGACCAGTCACTAGCCCACGCTAATTCTTGAACTATAAGCAGGAATTGTTTGGAAAGAATACTAGCTGGCACAGGGCAAAAGTGTGCCAGTGACTGTTCTAACAATCTGACATTACAGGCAAGCAAGCTGCAGCACCTGGGGATGATCCACAGCTCTACTGAATTTACTAGTCTAGCTGTCACTACTAAGGCAGCTCAAAATACTCCATAAACTACAAGATATTCAGAAAAAGGACTCATACCTGCATAGCAACAGAAGAGGTTCTTTGCTCCAGTCCGTGCAGACTTCTATTTATTTTATTTGCAATGCAGTAAAACGTTACAGTTTGGGTAAATATTTTCATAAACTGGTGAGATTCACAGAACCCAAATGCAGGCACCTAAAGATTAGCCTGATAGTCATTTTCTCTAAGGACAGTAGGGAAATTATGAATGATGACAACTCATCTTACAGTAACATAGAAATATAGAAGAAATGGGCGAATTGCCTGATTTAGAGGTACTATCAATCCACTGAAACCAAAGGCTGAAGTATCTCACATTTTAATGTCTAGATAAATTCAAGAGATGAACCTCACCCAGAATATTCTATTTTGTTTACAATAGCTAGTGTACATTTAGCATGACTTGTAGGGAGCTGTACAGGTAAAAAAAAATGCTCTGTTGTGCATACACCAGTCAGTTCTGTATTTCCAAATACAAGCTGACTCATGCAGTAATGTTACAATATATATACATTTATTATGGGGACGAGTGAAAATTTCGGACAATACAGACCTTCATCTCACTTTTTGCTACAATGTACAAAGTCAAAGCTTTGTATCAGGTATTTGTTCTAGTCAACAAGCTGCGAAATCTAATCAATTTTCACACATAAACATGTATACACACCTCAGTTGCTTCATTTTTCCCACCAGAGATTCTTCTGGAATGTCTCCTGTTACTATGATCAAACTACAAATACTTGATATACCGAAGTTATGATAGAAAAGGTACTTAAAGGTATTTTTGTTTTAAATAGCTACTATGCTTCCACAAATGTAAAATGAGCCTGCATCTCTCTCTCATGCTGTATGTATGCATAAACATTCCTTCATACAATGCAGATTTCAGTGAATAATTTTTTTGGCAGAGTGAATTATTTCCATATCTCTGCCAGTACTCAAGACATTGATAAATTCTGACTTCAGGTCAAACAATTTAAGTGAACCAAAATAGGTTGACAACATGGAGTAGCAAAAATCTAATCTACTTTTTAAATTATTATTAATTTTAATTGGTTGTATCTTCTCTGACTGGAACAAATAGCTTACATTCTACCTCCTTACAAATTATTTTGGTATCTCAAAACAGCAAGTATATTTAATGTTTGTTGGGCATCCTTCAGCAGAAACGAAAGAAATTTTACCGCAGACCTCTGACTATCAGGATTTACTGCTTAAGTGTATGCAGCTTCTCCATCTAGCGTTGACAACAATGCATTTGCTTTATAGACTCTACAAGCACATACCATCCATCAAAGGTGTTGATGTGTTGCAGGTCTGTATGCAGCTCCCTATCCAATCCAATGAAAGAGAGACAAGACGAAAAATTCAGAGGAACTCTAGCACAAATGAGTGTCGGTCCATTCTTTGATCAGGTAGTAGAAATTATGGTCATTACAGCAATCCACTACAGGGAATGTTCCAAAATTGCCAGCCTGCTGCAAAACGTAACACTTGAAAGTATCCACTTAAGACAAGCTTTGCCTGAACATTTTGAGTGGGCCTGCTCCTCAAGCACGTCAAGATCATTCTGGATGATATCTCCTCCCTCAAGCATATCAACTGTACCACTCAGTATCACCTGCAAACTTGCTGAGGGTGTATTCAATCCCACCACATACATCATTGATGAAGACATTAAATAGTATTGGTCCCAGTACAGACGCCCGAGGGACACCACTCATTACTAGTTTGAACTTGGATATTGAGCCATTGACTAACTCTCTTTGGACATGGCCATCCAGCCAATTCCTCATGCATCTAACAGGCAATCCAAACCCATCTCTCTCCAATTTAGTGGCAAGAATCTTTGGGGGGGACCATATCAAAGACCTTACAGAAGTCCAGGTAGTTGACACCCATAGCTCTTCCCTTGTCTGCTAATGCAGTCACTCCACCATAGAAGGCCAATTGGTTACTCAGGCATGGTTTGCCCTTTGTGAAGCTGTGTTGGCTATCTCTCTAACCTTCCAGTCGTCCATGTGCTTTGGCATATCTTCCAAGAAGATCTGTTACATGATCTTGCCAGGCACAGAGGTGAGGCTGACTAGTCAGTACTTCCCATGGTCCTCCTTTTTACCCTTTTTAAAAATGAGTGTGACATTTTCCTTCTTCCAGTCACTGGGGGCTTCCCCTGACTGCCATGACCTTTCAAATACGAATGGCAGTGGCTTAGTAACTACATCTGCCAGTTTCCCTCAGGACACTAGGATGGATCTCATCAGGTCCCATGTGACTTACAGATGTTCAGGTTCCTCAGGGGATCTTGAACCTGATTTTCTCCTACAATGGGAGGGATTTTATTCCTTCAGTCCCTGCCTTGAGGTTCAGGGAGAGATGTGGGAAAAATCTGCTGGATTACTTGCATTGAGCTATCCTGATCTTCCAGCAGATATAAAAGTAACTGAAATTGCCTGTGATTAGCAAGGCCTCCAATCTTGAGGTTTCCTTCAACTGTCTAAAGAAGGCTTCATTTACATCCTTTCTTGAGCAGGTAGTCTGTAGCAGACACCTACCACAGTCATAATAAATAATCATATATGAATAATTACATAAATATATATAAATAATTGTGCTTGCCTCTTGCATATCCATTTAAACATCAGAATTTCTTTTGCCCTACACTGCCTTTCTTACTGCTGAAAATAAGAGATAGTTGAAGCAAAAATGCTATACTGAAAAAAAGCATGTCAAGTTATTCTCATTGTGAAGTGGCATCCATGGTTGTTACTCTGCCAGCCATTGGTGCCATGGTTTAGTTTCCTTTGGACTTCCTACTGGAATTTAAGTCCACAGCCCTAGTTCCCAAGTATCATCCTAAACAAGATATTTTACTTCTGTTCTTTACCTCTTCTCAAACTTCTCACTGTGAAAACAAGTGTGAAACTTCAGAACATTCACAAATTCTATTACAGAATTTTTTCTGAACTACTTCACTCTTACAATATCACCTACATCTCAGAAACAACTTCCGACACATCCTGCTTCTATCAGAACAGATTAAAAAAGCACTTATGCAGAAACAAAGTACTTTCTCAACCATTTATTTATGACTGAGTTATAAGCATTGCAAGTATGGGTTCAGTACAGAAATGAAATGTTCTCTTAATTTCGAGTCCTTCCTTGGTGCCTCTGTTCGTATTTTCTGTCTCCCCAAGAAGACAAAAGTAAAAGGCAAAAAGAAGAGCCAGGAGTGCTGTAAGAGGAGTCACTGAAAAATAGTGGCTTTCTCCACAGAGAAATACTGAAGTGTTGGGTTTCTGATACAAAAAGGATAAATACATTTTAAAAAGTCAGAAATGGAAAAAGGTGAAATACTCTCCGCAGTTCCAAACTGGCTTTCCTAACAAAAGGCGGCTTCTGAAGGATCCTGCTTCAATTAACAGAGAGAAAGGCTCATGCAGAGCCTGAATCAGAGAAGCAGTTTAAAATCAGTGATCTAAACTATTGATAGACAAGTCATGAGGAGTCTGATGCAACTATTTATCTGTATTTTTTTCTGTTAGACTTCAACAGGCTACAAGCGGAGTTCAGAGTGACAGTCCAGCATATAAGGGTATACCAAACTGTACAACAAATACTGTTATGCCAGCTCTTTTGGCATTAAAGTATAGTATAGTGAGTGCCCCTCTGCTTGAAGCACATGCGTGTATAACAAACCTCTAGTCTCAAAGTTGATGAGGTGAAAGCTAGAAATGTGACGCATGACTTGCATTTATGTTCTGTTCTTGTTACACCAGCTAATAACATTACTTGCTGCCAGGCTGTCTACTATAGTACTTTAATTAAGACCTCCTTCAGAATGCAAGGGTCATGCAAAATGAATGAAAACAGCAGGCCAGATTCAGAGATGATGTACATTGGAGTAATTTACACTTCAATTAAACAGTGCAATTTGCATAAGACAGTGCAATAAAGAGCTGGTAGCAGGGATAGTAACCTAGATTTTACCTTAGGATTGTTTACACTTTTCTGCTCTAATCCCATCCTATCAAATATAAAGTATAGTGAATTATTCAAATGGCAACTTCTACTATCATCTTCCTTCACTAAGTCAGCAAGAAATAGGCTTTAGAATAAATGTGGGTTTTTATAGGTACCTAATAGAAATAGGAAGGGTTTTTGGTTGATTGGTTTTGACTATATCATGCTAGAGGGGGACCCCAAAGTCCTTAATTAATAATTGCACTTAGAACAAAAAAAAATCAGAACTGTGAGGACATACAACAAACAATAGTTGTCCTGGTTTAACCCCAGCCAGCAACTAAGTACAATCCAGGTGCTCCCCCACTCCCAGCCACCCCAGTGGGATGGGGAGGACAATTGGAAAAAGGTAAAATGTGTGGGTTGAGGTAGGAAAAGTTTAATAATAGAAATAAAGAAAAACGTAATACTAATACTTGTAATGAAAAGGGAGTTCACAAAATGAGAAAGAGAACTAAAACTCAAAGGGGAAAAAAAAGACCAAACCAAGTGATGCACAATACAATGGCCCATGACCCACTGACCAACATCCAGCCAGTCCCCAAGTAACGACCCTGCACTCCTGGCCAACTCCCCTCAGTTTATATACTGAGCCTGATGCCATACGGTATGGAATATCCCTTTTCCCAGTTTGGGTCAGCTGTCCTGACTGTGTCCCCTCCAGCTCCTCATGCCCCTCCGGCCTCTTCTCTGGCAGGGCCTGAGAAGCTGAAAAGTCCTTGATTTTGTATAAACACTACTTAGCAAGGACTAAAACATTAGTGTGTTCTCATACTAAATCCAAAACACAGCATTGTACAAACTACTAGGAAGAAAATTACCTGTATCCCAGCTGAAACCAGGAAAACAGCAAATAAAGCTCTGGTGGTAACAGCACAGAACTAGTTCTCGCGATCTGGCACACACCACCAGCAGCCCTTCTGCCCTCCTAAGGCAAGATACCAACCTGTAGAGACTTACCTATTGGTGAGATGATCAGATTGGCATTACAGTTTGTATAGATTTTAAAATATTGACAATATACTGAAATGATGTCATCCAAAGGTTTATATGAAGCTATAGTAGTTAACAATCTAACCCCAGAAATTATTTACAAGCCAAATATTTTATGTCATATTTCTGACCAGTCATATAAAGCTTCAAAAGGTCAGAAGAAAATTGCATATTCACACCTGCTTTTAGACACCTATTTACCACATATCTTTTTTTCTAGTTTCCAGCCACTCTTGTTGGTACGCAGACGTGATTTATTCCCTGTGTGTTTCTCTTTCCTTCTACATGTCATGGTGTGTTGTATCAACAGGAAATTACAGCATTTCATGTATCAGCCAAGGCTTTGATTTACTGCTTCAGAGAAGCATAAAGTGTATGTTATACATTAGTACAGCCAAGATACCCCAAAAAAGATTAGGGCTTTACAGTAGCCACTGGCCAGTGGCTCTGCTCTTTGGAGTCATCGTTGACCCTTGTCCCTAAGCTTTGTTTTCAGGCTCTGGGACATGGTATCCTGCAGACTAGCAATATGCATTACAGAATCAAGCACTGAACACAAGGGATTGATTCATTGTCTCAGTTCACCACAGGGACTCTTTAATAAAGCATGGACCACTGCTGCTCTTCCACTAAGTCAGTCAACATCTGATAATTTTAAATAGAGAAGAAACAGCAAAATTACTGTAAAGTAGCAATGTCAGTAAAGTTTAAAATGCCATACAACTTTTTAATTCATTGAATATTTTGAAAATGGGACTTGAGCGAGTTTGCAAAAACAACAAAAATGTTTGCAGTTCAGAATCAAAAACTCTCTTCATATTTCAGATAGCCAATGCTAGAGCACAAGTGAAAGGGGGAATTTCACAGATAAGCAGTTTCATTCTCTATATGACAAATAAATGAAAGTAATTACAGAAAATAGATTAAAATGGTAAAGACATTACCAATAAGAAAATTTGTCATTTATCTGTCTTTGGATCACTGCCATGGGATGGCTGCCTTCACTACCAGTACGTGATGAGAACAAGATAATTTTTTAAAAAGCTCTCATTTATTATTCTCAAAACCTACTCTTTATTTTCAGTTCTCTTCCTGAATGTTTTTTGATTATAATTATTTTGAAATCTGCTTTTTGTCCTTAGGGGAAACTTAAGATATGTGCATTTTAAAGAGGAAAGTGGTTTGTCTTGTCCCTTAATCCTGACATCTCTTTATTTCTTACCATAAGGATTTTTTGGTGTGTCTTTTCCTTTATCTCTGACACTGGTCTTGTACAGTGTGTTCTTAAAAGGGACAGATTTTCCCTGTGAAATCATTACATCTATAGTGAAAAGTCACGCAGCAAGTAAAAAAAACCTCTCAGGAACAGAAGTGTAGAAGGAATTATTCACTTTATATGAATGAAACTGGCTAGAAACTTTCCTCATCCTCAACATGCTTTTGTAGGGAAAGTAACTTCTGGAAAATACCTAGCCATAATGCATTTTAATTCTCAAAGTTTTCATCCAATCCTTCTCTCGCATTTTATATAACAGGAACTACCGAACGTAAAGACAGCCTGCTTGATGTAACAGAGAATTTATATTTCCTCTGCCTTTATAACATCATTTGAGAATGTAGACATTCCCACTTACTGCTCAACATGTCAATATAAAGCCTCCTCTCTCCTTCACCTACTGAAGCAGCTAAGAAATAGAAGACCATGGTGAAATATATTTTTGTCAGCAACTTCGCTCTCTCCACATGCCAACCAGCACCCATGAAACAGCTTGTTACTCCTGTAAGTGACTGAGGAAAATCAAGAAGGGAATTACACTATGGAATAAAAGTTCACTGCTTCATCTGCTCTCAGGAGAGCAAAATGCAGATTGAGAAATAGTAATCTATAGCACTTTCTAGATACTGATTATCTAATTAGGTCACGTTCTTCATAACATCCTTTTAACTCTCTAAAAATTTTGATACAACTTTTACACACTCTCGATACATTAAACACATCATTTAAAAAAGCTTTCTTTTACTGTTACTTTTCTTATATCTTTTTGCTCTTGCTAAGGTTACGTGACATAGCTAAGGGAGCCTTGGATTCTCAAAATGAGTAGCATGTGACAATTCTGTTAGTTTGCACTGCTGATGCTTTCTCTGTTTCTGCTTATGTAGTAACAATTTGCCTTAAAGGTACCTAATAAAAATTCAGGTAAATGTATATAAACCCCCAGTACTTTATATGAAAATTTAATATTACAAACATATTGTGCCGTTGAATGATTAAAAAAAGTAAAATTAGGTTAACATTCTCTTCTTTCTCATTCATCATTACCTGTAGAAACTAACCATAACGTATAAAAGCAGCACCTTACCAAAATTAAGTTCAAAGATGGAAGCTTTTGGTCCCACATACAGACTGAAAATTTTTGAAGAGTACCATTTTGCCATGATTCTTCTGCTAATATTATACAATTCTGTGAAGTGACAGAAAGGATCCATTTTTTTTTAAAATGTAGTCCCCCATCATTCCAAATCTGACAAAAAAATACAAATCCCAACATTTTTTTTTAATAAGGAGTTTAGAGTATTTGATGGCCTGGTTTGGGTAGTTCTTTTGAGCTGGTTGGTTTTTTATTGGGGTTTTTTTGGTTTTATTTTTGGTTTTTTTGTTTGCCTTCTGTAATTGTTATTGGATATTTTAAAGACTGAAGATGAGTCATTGGGAGTTTTATAGTCTTTGATATCAGGAAGTTTTGCAAAATACAAAAATAACTTAAAATGGCCAGCCAAAGTTTTGAAGGATTATTCCTTCAATGCTTCCTCAGGCAGGATGGATTTTCTTTTACTACTGTTTAAGTGAAGTATTATCACGTTTTGAAACCACACAACAGTTCAACAACAAAATATAATTGAGGAAATATAATTTTGTTAATCTTGGGAACACAGTATCGGAAATATAATTTTTGTTAATCTTGGGAACACAGTATCACAACTGAAGTTTCAAACTCCTTCACTTGAAAAATCTGAGTGTATGTCAGCATTTATACAGAGACTATTGAAAGACACTGAATTTTAACAGTTCTTTTTCTCCCTATACATTTTGGTTATCTATATGCCATTAAAAAATCCTAAAAATGCTTTGTCCTTTAATGTGTTTATCCGAGACCATAAAAGTGATTACTAAAGAGTGGGTTAGCTGTCATACACTGTTGTAGACCAACTTAGAAACAAAAGGTACAGAGGAACAGAAAGCATTCTTCAAGGAAACTCAGTACATGGCAGAGTCAAAGTCATGCATTCCTGGGCTCTCTGCTCTGCATCCTATTTCATACATGAACTGCCTTGCTAAGATACCATTAAATAAGGACATTAAGTATTCAACTTCTTCAGAAGTACAGTGCATTATTGACCTGTACAAGGACTTTCTGCCCTTGTGTGATAGCCAGGAGAAAAATCTTACAAGAAGGTTAACAAAATAATAATGCTCAAATTTCTTCTGGAACTTTCCATTCCTTGTCACTTAATCCTCCTTGTGGATTTCAGAAAAAATTGAGCTGATGGTACAAGTCCCTGGCCTTTCCAACCCCAGAAGATTTGAAAGAAGTTGCATTTGTTTTGTCATCTGCTTGTGTAACACTTCTGCCTGTGACAAGCTATAATGACAAGTAGTAGGATTTTTCAAATGGGACCAAAGGATTTAACTGTGCAAGTTCAATGACAATTTTTCATAGTAACTAAACACCTACATCACTTCAGCAGTACAGGAACTTTCTCACATTTTTTATTATATACAAAATAGGATGGAAGAAAGGGAAATCCAGGGAGTCCAGGGTAAAAAAATACACTACCCAGTAAATTACAGATTATTAGATTAAAGTATCTTTTCTCTTTCTCTCTCCCAATTTCCTAAACAAAACTGCATAGAACTAGAAAAGATACCACATTCCATTTTAAAACAACTGTTTTCATAGGAATGTTTTCTCAAGCACAGAATGCAGAATCTCTTGTTCCTTCACTACAGTAGCTATCACACTATGTCCTAGATCCACGTCTGTGCCATTTGCACTCCTCATAAACCTTGGTGACCTTTTCTTGTTTGGAAGTCCAGTGAAAACCACTATCGACCAAGCCTTTTGTTCCAACAGATAATGCTTGTACTTTATTTGAAGATTTTGACCAACAGATCGTTCAGTTAAATTAATTCACCTAAAAAAGACTTATTTCACTGCTAGAATCTCAACAGGAGAACACTCTCAGTATTAATATTCAAGTGGTTGGTTGTTGGTTGGGTGTTTTTTTCCTGAAAGCCAAGAGGATAGAATTATTGCCATTAACAGCAGAATTTTTAAACTCACTCTTCTCACTATAATTAACAAAACCTTTCAAAAATCAAAATATAAATAAAACAATGTTCCATAACTTCAGACTGTATTTTTATTCAGATTATATTTGGTTTTAGGACGGTCTCTTTTTCTCTGTCATTTGAATTCCATTGTGCACAATGCAATTAAATCATAGAACTGACTCCAAATGCTTCACACACAACTCCTTGTGACATAGATGACAGAAGAGACATTTAGCATCCAATGACAACAGAAGTGTGAGTTCATATTAAAAAATATAAGTAAATCAAATGCCAACACTCCTTTAGTTATAATTCTTGCAGTCATGAACAATAAAATACAGCTAATTGTCTACAGATGCCATTTCACCTAACTTTTAGCCAAAAATTCCTTTGAGAATTTTTACCAAGAGAGTGTAATTCACTGGAAAATTTTAACTTAATTAATAAAAATGAAAGCAACAATCTGTAATGCATAGTTCTTTTAAGATATTGCTAATGCTGTATCTACTAAGTTATGAGCTGCTACACATTTACAAAGGGGAGAAAAATACAATTACCACAGTGCTAACTTGGGTGGATAATATACAATTTTTGACTGTGTTAGACAGTATTAGTGAAAGAAGAAATTGCGAATGAAATAACATTTAGGGTCAAATGCAATAATTCAAGAGTAGCTTTAAACCTTTCCCAGCAAATACTTAAGTGGGCAGAACTCATAAAAAATTCGATTACCACTTCTAGCAAAAGTCTATCTCATATTTAGTTTTCTCTCTTCTCTCTGCAGAAAACCACATTTAACACAGTGACAGAGGAAAATTAGCAGGTGTTTTTCCTTCTGAGAAAAGTTTCCTTTTGCTTGCAACGTGTGTTTCAATTGTATGTATGACTTAGTTTTTTAGTCAAAGCATTTCACAAAGAAATGCTTTCAAATGAAAAGCCTGTGGCTAACTAGCAAACTACATTGAAGAAAGGTGCATTTTAGAAGTCAGTCCTGCACTCCAGGGCAGGTTCTTAAGTAGCATAAATCTGAACAGCTGTTACCACAATGGTGCCACAATGTTTTACACAAGCTGAAAATCCCATGTTGGTTTTGTCAAAGAATGCACAGAATAGATTCATATTTTGCATATACCTTTAGTAAAGGCTTAACTGCAGCAATCTTCAAAGCTTCCTTAAAAACTTCCAAAACAAACGCTGAGATATGTAAAATAAAGTACAAAGCAGTAGATGAAAGGAACAATAGGTGACCTTTGTATTCTTCTCTTCCCTCCTCATAACTCACACTTTATGCAGGGATGATTCATGCACAATAAGCCAAGAAATTTCACATTTTTCAGTACTAATAACGCTGGACATCTGTAAAAAATATTTTAATGAAAGTACATTTTAAGGGCATGAAAATTCTTCTGGAAATGTGCTTACCCCTTCCAGAGCAAGGTAAATTAGAATTTCCTTGGCATTTCTTAGCACTTTCCTCAACAGACAACGGACAAGAAAGTGGATGTTCACATTTCTTCCCAGTCCATCCTTCTTTACAGTCACACCTTCCACAATTACACTGTCCATGACCTTTACAATGAATACAATTAAGGATTAGTCTACATATTGATGATAGGTATTAAAACCTCATGATTACATGAACTTCAAAGTTGTGGTTTCATTAAATAATCAGACTGGAAAAAAATACAATCAATTCACTACATCTACTCTTTTTCTGAAAAGAGCACTGGTCTATCATTCCGTTTGAGCCATATTTATTTCTAATTTTTTTTTTCTTAAGGGATGTTTTGCCACTTGGCACACACTCATCACACAGAAGGGTGGAATACAGGTTACAAATCCACATTTCACCACTGTCTGGACAAGTGGAGCCTTCATAAGGCATTATTTCAATTACCTTTATAATGTTCTTTTTCTACCACAGCTGCAGCATATCGTGTAAGTAATACAGTGATACCATCTTTCATCTACTTGCAATCAATGTCGTACACTAAAGAAAAGCAATATCAGAACAATTCAAGTTTCAAACCAGTGCCTTCTACTAAATGGTGATGTGCAAATAATAAAATAATGGACATAATCAGTTCCCATTTCAACAGGGCAGCTGGATGTGGTTTTGGTATCTCATTAGCTAACTTGACTTTTCCTGACCATGTCTGAACATAGCAACATAAATACAACTTTCACTGTGAAAGCTGAGGTGAGGAAAAGTAGCTGAACTCCATAGAAGCTTTTTCTGAAAAGTTTCTTTAAAAAAATGTGACAGCCAAGAAGTTAGGGGTAAATTCCTCCTGGGAACTTAACCAGGAAAGCCATCCAATCCACTTCCTCTATACGAGTGCTAACATATCCAGACCAAGAAAAACCAAGCTAATTGCCCAGCACCTTCATCATGAGCCTAATGCTCTTTGCATAAAGCAGTGGGATTCTGGCAGTACAAAATGTTCCTTGCACTGGATGAGGAAAGCTTAAGCATCAACAAAAACATTCCTTGCCACAAAATCAAATATTTATTTTCATGAGTTCTGACAGCAGGTTAGATCTTCTCTCACAATTTTTGCATCCACTGGATGCAGTGCTCTGATGTCCACTTGTCTATCCAGGTTCTTCCTGAAAACCATAGCAACACAGATTGTATATTGCCTTCTAATCGTACTTGCATTTTAAGACTGGTTTATATTATATTTCTAAAACATATGCATTTATCAGTTCAAAAGGAGAAAAAAGGGAGGAAGCAAGCATTCTGCAAGTTGTCAGAGTAGTTGCTAGAATACAAGTCTTGTTAATTTCACAAGAACAAGCTTTATTTACATTTGTTATTTATTTTTCTTGAGAAGCAATAAAGTCTTCCTCTTGTGTAGACACTAGATTTAGGTTAGATCTAAGGAAGAATTTCGCTACTGTGAGGATGGTGAGGCACTGGCACAGGTTGCCCAGAGAAGCTGTGGATGCCCCGTCCCTGGCAGTGTTCAAGGCCAGGTTGGGTGGGGCTTTGAGCAACCTGGTCTAGTGGAATGTGTCCCTGCACGTGGTAGGGGGTGGTGGTGGAACTAAATGGATCTTAAAAGGTTCCTGCCAACAAAAATCATTCTGTGATTCTGTCCCTTGATTTCATGTGTGCTTGCTGACAGGTTGTGAATTGGACACATGTTCCCTAATCCAAATAGATACCTATAAGTAGATGATGCTCTTTCATATAATATTTTCTTTGCTAAAGCCACAGCAAAGGAGCTAATGAGATGTGTAAATGAGGAGTTTTCTTATGAAAGCCTTTTTTCTTTCAATGTCAAGTCATGAAAGCTATTCTCTCTTTAAAGGAAGAGAATCACTTTAACGTTGTAAATACCTCTGAAAGAAAAACATTCAGTAACATACTGAACATCATTTCAGATGTTAAAAGAAGGCATCCAGTTGCCAATATGAGGTACTACAGATTGACATTCACCCTAAACTGTATGAAGCTTTTGGAAGGAGCTGCTGTTGTGTGATGTTAAATCCTCACAGCAGGGCTGTCAATTACTGTCATTTGTAATTTATGAACTAAATGTAGCATTTCATTCAGTTATAATAAAATTATTTACATGTAAACATGTTTTCCTATCATTTCAATCTGCTCCTCAGGACAACATGATTTCCTGTCTCTACCTATTAGGTAGGCAGAACAAGACAGGAAAAGTTTTGTACCAGCTCTGTTTGATGTAGGTTTTAAGAAAGATGGATTATTTTTCCTGTCTTTACTAATCCCTTTTGGATTCATCCTAAATCAATTTACAAATAATTGTGAGAAAAATGAGGATGTTTTGCAAATGCACCTAACACATGCACACTTTGTGCACTAAGTAAATTTCTCATAAACAAATAAAAAAAGTTGTCTTTTACAATTCTGCTAATAAATCTTCGATTTAATTGCAAATTCTGTCTACCACACTAAACTAAAATTAATACTTATGCATTGTCCATTTCTGAAACAGGACTAAACAGCAGGACTACAAGACATTACACTGCTTCATGTGAAAATAGATTTTTTCCACAATCTCTTTGAGGAATGCATACTTGGATGGCCAGCTAAGGCTAAATTAGGCTGTTCTAAAACATAATGGAAAGGGATAAGAATAAGATGTAGTACTAAAATTTTTGCTGATTAGATAGCAAAACAAACCTACACTTCAAGTTTTAATTGTATCAGGCAAGCCATGTGAGTACCTCCTTTACTATCGCTCATAAGGTTTGCTCATTTACAGTCATATCTGTGTAATAAAAACACTGTACCAGTCCTTAATCCAATGGTAACTGGCAATATCTTCCCTCCCACTCCTTTGCAACTGTCCATACTTTCTTACAACCATTACCACCCTGGGCAGCAGCAGTGGCAATGGAAATAATGTCCAGGAAGGAGGGAGGGAGTTCAAGCCCTGTTTCAGTGGTGCAGCATTAGCTGTTTGCTGTAATCTAAATTGGTTTGAAACTTGTGTTCACCCTTAACTACAGAACACATTTACCATGTTGGTTTTTTAGCTTTGTATTCCTTAGCTGATGCTGACATTTTGATCACTCCCCGAGTGCTAAAAACATTCTCAGCAATAATATATTCAAAAACTGACAATATCCCAGTCAATCCTCCTGCTGCTCTCATGACTGCAGTTCTACATCCTTTCAGCTTATTAATTAGATAAACCTATACAAAACATTTGTAGGTGGCTGAAACAGTAACAAGCAAATGAATGCACTGAAGGTTTCTAGAAATGCTTTTTTTTCTCTCTCTCATTTTATTAGCTAGTGATTCATCAATGTTTATTTTAAAAAGCCACCACAAGTTAAGAAACCTTTCACCTTTATCACAGGCAAAAAATGTGCTAGGAATTTTATCTATCATGTTTGTTTCAGTTTTCTCTCCTTCTTACCAACAACTCCTATGATCTTTCTAGGGGGGATCTCTTATTCTTGTAATAGGAAGAGAATATATTTATTTTCCTTGATGTGACTGAATTGTTCCTATTAGTTAGGCCAGATCAGATTTCAACAGGATGCATTACAGCTGACAACCTGTAATCTGTCAAGTTCCTTTGAAACCACCCTCATTTGTTTTTGCAAAGTTCCTGTGTGTACAAATTGCATGCTGTGTATTGATCAAAGTCCTTCTCTCCTGCCAAGCACTAGCATCTTTATTGGTAACTGTACAAAATTGTATGCAAGGTCTCACTCAGAATCTCAGCTTTTCTTAGTTTATATATGGAGCATCAATCTAAATACACTCCAAACCTTGCACAGCTGGACGGATTTTAACGAATTTGAATATAATGTTCTGAAGTACAAGTAGAAGAAAAAAGGAAGATGAATGTTTCTAGGATGTACAGTCAGTGATATGTAGCTGGGCCACACATTCATATTTTCCACATATTGATGATCTACTTGCTCTCAGGTTAGCTACTATTCTCAGGATACTGTTTTTCATTAACTCATGAATGAATTCACTTTTCCTTTAGATTTCTTCCTGTTGCTTGCCCTCTCCCTGCTGTATAACATGAAATAGCAAATAAAATTTGATTTAACATTTTGAAATTTCCACAAGGAAGGATATATGGAGATATATATATATATATACACACACATAGTTTCAACCATTCTCCAATGCATGTGACGTTATACTGAAGACAAGAGTGTTAGAAAGGAGATGGGCACCTAAAATTATTTCATGTTTACAGAATTCTGTTAAAAGGCTTAGAAAAGAGACATGTTTTAAGAAAGCTTTAGAACTGAAAACATTTTTTTTTCAGAATTATGTCTTTAAATTTAAAAAGTCCACTCCCAAAAAACTAGCTAAAGCTTGGTATATTTTAAGCTAGGAAAATGAGAATTGGAGCATTAAGGAAGAGCAAGATCAGACCAATTGGATGTTTTTGATATAAAACTACACAGAAGCTCCTTTTATATATATATACCATACCTGAACAGAAGTCATCAGAATATCTATCATATGCTGCTTTGCAGTTTCTTTCATCACACTCACAGGTATCTCCATGAATATCTCCCCAGTCACCAGTTGGATCCACATCATGGCATGTGCATTCCCCACATACACATGTGCCTAGGAAAGGGGGGCATGGTGGTGAGAAAAGGGAGACAGACAGAAGATTAACTGAGCAATTTAGGGTAATAGTACTTTGATTACAGGAATTTACACTTGTGAATTTTCTGCTTTCACAAGAGTGCAGTTTCAAAGCTGCAAGTGTTAATCATGAGCATATGCTCATCTTCTATGATTTCAAACCTTCTATGATTAGTTAGTAGTAATACTTTATACAAACAAGCTGGCTTCCTGTTGAAGTTTCTTTTAGCTGTTGAGCCTTGTAGGAATCAACAGAAAAATGTAGTGCACAGAACAGTCATAAGTCTTTGACATCAAAAGTAATTTGCCCTGACACTAATGACAATAAAAATCAATGCTGTTTAAATGACTTGGGCACAGTAGATAATTAATGATTGTTAAAGCATAAACATTTAAACTAGAAGGGAATCCAAATTCTAATCCAGCTAAAAATGTCTAGGAGGTCATTATTTACCGAAGCAGAACATTAGGACAGATCTACACGACCAATATTCAGGACCATATCCTGTTGGCTACAATAAGAAGGGAAATGTGAAATATGACAAAGTGACTAATTTGGCACAACCTTACCGATATACAGAGAACATGCATCCCGCTTAGGAAAAGTCAGAATGAAAAGACGACAATTTCCTTATTCAGAAATCCAAATATGCCTCAGGGCCATACACTCACCACTTTTTCTGAGATGTCAACAGACACAAACAAGCAGCCTAACCCTACAGATGTGCATGTGCTTCATTTCCTGAAGAGTAGCTTTACCTTCTGCTACTCCACCAAAGCCTTTGTCATCTTATTCAAATTACTGAACAAGATAACAGGATAGGGTGACTAAAGAGTATGTATAGATATTAGCACATATAGATAAGAGTTGCTGCTCTGTTTAGTGCTAAAGCCACCAAGACAGCCCTAAAGAAATTTTCACCTGATTTTTTGGTACTTTCACAATTCAGTGACATTACTGAAGAAGAAAACCTAACAACAATAAACAAGCAAAACCCCCCAGAAAATTAGGAAATGCCTCTGGAGAGTGATTAATCCTCCTAGAAACAGCTTCAAAGTGAATTTGGGTCAGCTGCCCTGGATATTGGAATGCAAAACACCATCTTGCCAAAGTGTAAAAAAATCTAAAGGTTCACATCTGATCTCAGCTGATTGACTAGACAGCTGGTGGAAAGATACACACAGTTTATCCATCTTAGCACTGAAGAAGACTGGACAGCAAGGTTAGCCTCGATATTTGATTTTTAGAAGGCTCAAGACTGACAAGATGAACTCTACCTATATCACAAGATGTATAAACACAGAAGACTAGGTAAATGGGACTAAAGAGAGTAGAACTACTGTGTTGAAAAGCAACTATATATAGTAAAATCCTACAAAAATTTAATGTGGATAAAATCACAACTATATGAAAGGCTGAAAATATAGAAGTGTCCTATGAACATACCTTTGTATAGCAGGTTTTAGCTATTCAGAATATCAGCTATAACTTATATTTCCCCCAATACCAATGTAAATTTAGAGAAATACTTGCCCATTAAAATTTCAAATTTGAACAAAAAATTGCTTTGACAAGAAATTAATTTTCAGTGCAAACAAAGCATCTGATCTGAAGCCACTTTGATATTTATTATTTTCAGAATTACAGAAAATTTTTTACTGCTAAGGTCCCAAGACTAAATGAGCCTACGTGTTCTCTGTATTTGAGCAAATCTTTCAGTTTCCTCTAAATTGAGGAAAGAGAGTTTTCTAATTGCTCTCAGGATAATTAGAGGTTCACACTATAGCAGGTTTTGTCAGTTGAAATGTTTTTAAGAGATGTATCTGTGTGACTTGTGCTTATCTGTAACTGTAATTATTCTGGACTATTGCCAAAAAAGAATAACACGTTTTTTTAACTCTTTCATTTAACAATGAAGCCAAATGTAGCTGCTAGTGAAAAGCAACCTTATTTTGAACTACTTTTTTCCTAAAATGGCTAACCAGGCAGAAGTATAAGGTAAAATTCAAATTTTGTAACTTTGTGCAAATAAAACCCCATGTAGTCAGAAACACTGTGTGAAGTTCACCCTTCCATCTCTGTATTCATTCCATAGCATTGTTACCGAACACATCATAGTGGTTTTTTTCCGGTTGCAGTGAAAACTAAAAGCCTTGTGTTTTCATTTTCCCTATTCAGTTGTGGGTCCTTGGTCTTCTTTAAGAGTGAATTGACACACAGTCCTGTTGGCCTTATAGCACCGATACATACCAAGTCAAAAATCTGCTAACATTTTATTTTGCAGGATAGGTCTCACCAAAGTAGATGTACTAACAAATTATCCTGCTCAGTCTTACTACAAAATTGAAGGATGAGAACAACTTGGGTCAGCTTAATCCAAAAATAGGTGTGGAGTTTTGTAAATTTATACCTAAACACAGGTATCTACCCACTCACTTGGAAACATATTCAGAATTGAAATAAGTGAGAACAAACAAGAAACTGTCAGCAAACACAATCTATGTCCTACTGCAGAAAATGCATATTGTAAACCAGAAGCAAGCTATATAAATATGCATAGAAGGAACGTGCAAATGACACACCTCTGTTGCTGCAGATTTTGCCATCTGGAGATGTGCATCTTTTCTTGATCTCCCAGGGGGTGATGTCACACTGGAATTCACATTTATCTCCATGCCAACCAGCCTCACAGTAACAGTTTCCACAGTAACACTTTCCATGGCCTTAAGCCAAAACAAATTTTATACAGTGAGAAAAAGACAAGTTTTTAAAAGGCATTAACAATTTAACTGTTTTGATCTTTTCTTTTAAAAACTTTTAGCACTAGAATAGAAACAATTTACAGACCATATATGCCAGATATCAAAGGATATCTGAAATATACTTTTCCCCAAGTCTATTTTCAAACATGTTCTCATTCAATCACAGATTAAATCCCATCAATAAACACTAGTAACATCAACATTTTTTATATTTGTAAGCTTAATTTTTGAAACTTTATAGGCAAATGTTGAAATTTAAGCACCGCTTTAAATGTTAAGATAGGACACACTTGCCTACCATACTTGGCATGTCTAACCAAGCATTGTCCGTTCTTGACGACTCAGATAATTCCAGAAGGGAGACCTTGATTTATCACAAATTGTCTACATTGTATATGGCTTCCCTTTTTACCTGTTAACAAGATTTTTGAACATGGATAAGCCAGCTCATGAAAGATAAGAATTAGTAAAATGAACCTTTTAGATGCTAATTTAATAAACCACACATCTCCCAAGAAGATAGTCAGGTCATCTGAGACTTGATGAAACCAGCTCCTGAACATTTTGATCCACTACAGTACTACTGCCATGTGCTTCAATGATACAAAGCATTTAAATTAAGTAGCTGCAACTCTCAACTAATCTTAAAGCCATAAGTTAATTCTTTACTAGAAGGATCAAGTCAGGATCTTGTCCTTTTTCCACCCCTAGGTATGTCAAGCTTAGTAGACCTGGTCCTTTCTATCACTGTCTGGTCAGCTGAGTTCCTTAACTATCAAGACCTCAAATTTAAACCTGTGGAATAATATTTTTTTTTCCTGTTTTTATAGTTACACATGGAATTTTCATTACAATCGTTTGGTTACATGTCAAAAAAATAACAGAAGATAAAAATACTATCTTACTTAGATAACTAAACAACAAAGACAGTCTAAAATAATGCTTATTACCAAAAAGTTGTTCTTAAATAGTGAACAAGATACAATGGGGAAAATGGTGGAGTAAATTAATTTGATCTACTGTCAGTTTTTGCAGATCGAAACATCACTACTTCAGTCTTTACTCACACTTCTATAGTCCTGAAATAAGTATGAATTCAATTATAAGATTTGCCTCTACCTCTTATTTTTGACTGAAGACAGAATCACTCCATTAAAGCAAAAAAGCTTTAGATAAGAAAGATCAGGATCAGAATTTAATTTGCTAGAAGCACGATACTTTATTAAAAAGAAGCTGCAACTTGATTCCAAAGTTTACATAACCTCAAACAAAAAGTGATGCAGTCAACTGACTGATAAAAATCCAATGGAAGCTGAAAAAGCTTGATACACCTTTGTAACTCTGCCCTACCTAAGAATCGATTTGCTAAAAAAATACAGTCCCCTTGTGCAAAGATTAAAATGCATGTTATCCATATTGCAGCATGGCATTGCGTGCTTTTCCAGGATAAAATACTAGCTCACAGCTGCAGGTTTTAGAAACATGTGTAAATAGCTTTTGTCTTTTCATTAGTTTGATCCTCCATAGTTGGCTTTCTTTGAAGACAATTACAAACTTCAAGACCTGTCCATACCTTCAAGGACAATAAAGGGTATGTAGCAACTAAGTAGGTGCTACACAAACTGTTAAAGCACAACACATTAGGTTCACCCTATCTGTGAAGAATATCTGGGGGCCCATTGCTAGCTAAGCAGAACCAAGCTGGAACACTGTTTCTTTATTACTTCATAAATAAAGCTAAATGATTCCTGTGGTGGAAATCTTGTGGAAAGATGGCATAGAGGGTATTAAAAGAGACATTGGGATGGGAGAGAGAAGCAATAACCAGATAGGCATGTGAGGTCTGCTTTTCCTGTGATGAAATTATGTACCTTTGACCTTCAGTTCATGTGCTGCCCATTTTTTCTGCACAAGGCCTGGTTCAACATGTGGTTATGTACTGCAGAAGTTTACTAGAAAGCAAAGCAAAATCTAACATTCATAACCTATGTGTTTTAACTTTTCAGCTTACAATAACGTAACCAACCAAGTCAAGCGCACCATTAGTTTATACCTGATATTTACTTTAGAAGGCTCCAAACCTTCCATAGGTATCAGGGCTTTTATACTGATGAATCACAGACCTTATAGACTCAAAACTACCAACATTTTTTGTCCTTTTGTATCAGCATACTATGATTTCTGCATACATATAAAACTAGTATTTTACAGAGATGCAGCTGGTCTGTTCTAGAATACAACAATATTAGATGAAACAAGAGGAAATAAAAGCTAAGAAAAACCTAACAACATAAACCAGCAGCAAAACAGGTGGGGGAAATATGACAAAGAAGAAGAATTTACTGGAACTAAATAAATAGTAAATTTTTATCATATTTGGTAGCTTATTTGGTACCATGGTTACAAGGGAACAAATACAAATGTAATCATTGACACATAAAATTATTGCCTTTCACTCGTTTTATTTTAGGCAGTTACTGGAAATATTGTACTCTACTCCTGGATTTGGACTTCAGAAGACCATTCTGTTTGCTGTCATTTAAAATCTCTACCTAATCCTATGCAAACAAAAGTTCTTTTTGCCTTTGAAGGCACTTAAATATAATTTATGATGTTTTCTGTGTAAGCATAAAGACAGATGAAGCTATTTTACATAAGTACTGTCTCTATACACACATACAGAGCAAGGACTATTATCAAAGTATGAATAGTCTAAGAGCAGTTCTGAACCCTCCTGTAGGTATACAGACATAGTATGCATCTGTATAGCTTGAAAAATACTTGTAGCACCTTCCAGCTCAAGGACAAGCCTCCCTAGTAATATAGGCAACAGCATTTATAATGCCTACATTTATTCTTGTTTTTTAATTTGTTTCCCTGACAAAACTCTTAACAACCTATTTTTCTTTTGTTTTTTTTATGTATGTCCTCCATCTTTCTCTCATCTGTGCCACAAAGCATTCACATTTGTTATATTCTACCAAAGACATACACACTAAGCTATGAATTACTTTAGTGAATTACCTTGTATAATCCTCTTTGCTGTTATTTCAAAAGAAAATCCTGTCTCAGGATTTCTTCATTCTTTACCCTCCTGCTTAGCTCTTTTTTGCATCTGAAACTCCCACTTACAATTTGCAAACTAAATTCTTGCAGATATACTTTTATTTTAAGTCATACATTTGGTAAAGGCATTTGTAGGTTCACACAATTAAATGATTTTATAACAGCCTGTATTAATCTTCACCATTCTTCTTGTACTCGCTAAAATACATACCTGTACAAATCTCTTCTGTCTCATCATCTATGCATTCTCTGTCATCACATTCACAAAATTTACCATAGACCAGTCCATTTCCTTCTGAGTTTGCACATTTACACCTGCCACATTGACATGTGCCTGTAAACATTTAAGACAGTACTTAATGACTGCAGTTTATGGAAAGAGTTTCATTTGTCCATCAGAAGTGGTACATACTGTATTTTTGAGAAGGCTGAAATCTAAAGATCACCCACCCAAATAAAGACAGATGCAGAAACAATCTATATCAACAAAAAGCCCAATCTTAGCTGTAAATGGATACAACATTCAAGAGGTTCGTTTTTTAAAAAGAGCACCATATTTTCCTAAGTAAAATTCACTCCCGGAGTTGTCCGTCTGACTTCATACAACAGAGGTATGAAGTCAGCTTTTGAAATTACATCTTCTGCCTACTGAAAAGAGAAAATTTAACCTGGTCACCTTCTCCAGAATGAAGCCTGCTTTCAGCCCGTTTCACAGCCACGTTTCTTGAGATTAACAGGGCACGGCTACTGAGGACCTGAAAATGTGTTTGCCTAAGTTCACAAAGTTCCTTTGCACTCTAGCCTCTAATTCCTTTTCTACAATTATCACCTGAGGATTAAGATTTCATAAGTATAGCCTTGGAGAAAGAGCCAGGAATCAAAGGAAGGAAACATTGGTGAGGAACAGCTGCATGAAGATGTTATGATCAGATGTCAGGAAAAAAGGACTCAAGTTAGAAAGCAATTACCACAGTGATACATTAATTATACAACAGACAAGCTAATTGCAGAGAAATACATTCATGGCATTATTAAACCATAGGTATTATAATAGCATATCAATAATTTTACTGTGAAGTGCATGTTTTTCCAGTGGTACTGATTACTACATTGCATGTTATTTCATTCATTTGAAAAATTGTAGGAAGCTCTATAATAATATCTTGTTATTTCAGGACTTTGACCCAATCTAAGCTTTTAGGGCTCATTTTTCTTTGGTTTGTGGGTGATGCCTTAGAAAAGAGTAGATCTCGCAAGAACATTAAGAGTTATGATAAAGGCACTTGCTGGTTTGTCACAATTGAGATAGGGTTTATACCATGTCAGACCAGCAAGTGGTTTAAGAAGATCGGTATGCCTGAGATTCTCCCTCAGTGTAAGTACCCCAAGGACTCTCATACTTTGGAAGCGTAGAGCTGGTTTTTCTCACAACATAAACCACAAGAGCAACCTTTCTGACATAAGGAAAAGCCAGAGCACTCAGGCGGCAACGCAACAGATGAAAATGGGTTTGTAAACAGATTTCTCTTCAGTCACCTCTGGTCTGGTCACACATTTGCTTCTTTGTCTTTTGAGTAAGGTTATGCCTCACTTCAGTGGCTGCCTCTTACCATGACCCACCCTTCCAAACAGAAAAAGGTTGTTTTGTTGCTCCCAGTGAAAGCGGAATCCCTTTTCCCTCAGACAATCTATCTGACCTGGAATGCAGTTGCCAAGGCAAAGCAAGAAACAGCCTTCTCCACCTCCTGAGTATTTTGCAGTTTGGAACATAATGCATGACAACATACAATAACCATAAATAAACATATTAAGGAATTACACAGCAAAAAAGCAGAAATAATACAAAATCACAGTAGAAACAAAAGTATTGCCATTCCCGTCATATAAAACACCACTTTTCCCTACCTCTGTCACCTTTACTAAAATTCTCAAGGTAGGAACTTCGTGCAATACCATGTTAACTGGGGCCCTGTGGTCACTAAGTTTGCACAAGCTGTTTCAGCGTTCACTGGTGCCACTATGCCAGCAAGTATAGATTAAAAAAAAAAAAGGAACTTAATTCATAAGACCCATAGGCCTCACATTACATCCATATATATTTTAGAAAATATGGTTATTGACACAAAGTCCTCTAAAATATAATTTGAATGCTGATATTACAAACTAGTTTACAGAAACCATTTTACATTTCACCATTCCAAGTATAGTACAAATTTAACTAAATATATTAGTCCAAACAAAGAGCAGAAGAATGGGGCTCTGCAACATACATGGCCAGTCTAAAAAAAGTATAATTTACAAATGTTTGCAAGAGCTAATGTAATAAGATAATAACAATACAACTGATAATACAACATAAATAACCTACAGAATTAGAATTATTTGCTACAGTTACATGAAAAATAAATACAAATTAAAAAATTTGAGAAAGCTGTCTTATTTACAGGTAATTCTCAAACAGAAAAAAAATAAAAAAAAAAAGGTAAATTGATTCACAAACTGGGCATCTACAGAGGTCAGACAGACTGTGAATCACAGAAGTGCCTATTTCTTGCCATTGACTAGAGGTGGAAATTGCTCACACAGAGAATCTTGGTTTAGGTAGGATGCCCTAGTTGCTCTGACAAACTATTAGGAACAGTTGAGTCAGAAAAGTTAAATTTAAGTGGATCTTGATCGGTTCATAAAAACAATTCCAATAAATTGTTAGCTGTGTGACAGTGGAGGACTGGTTTTGCAATAGCTCATGCAGTCCCTTCCCATCTTTTCTTGGCAATTGAAAAACAGAGCTCAGACCCTAAAGGCAATGTTGGCAGTAGACTGAAAGGCAATCTCATCAAGACAAATTGCGTATGGCTACAGCCCATCAAAGTTACCCCATTTATTCTTCTCCTGATCTCACAAACACTCCCCTCTTAGCCACTTTTAGTGGTTGTTCAGCTATGTTGGTTTACCTGTGAAGACTCAGTGATAAACAGACTGGGGCCACCTATAGCCAAGAAAAGAAAGAGGGAAAAAAGGTCTTAACGTACTTGTTTAAGTACTTTGATCACAGTGAACTATGCTTATTTCTCATTTAGGTGTCTCATTTGTTAACAATCATGAGTTTCATAAAAAAACGTATCATTTAGTCAGTATGCTGTGTGCTTAAAATTTTATGCTAAATTGATTTCATATCTTGTGAGATCCTAGTCTCTCTCTGTAGCAAGTCCTACAAATCCTTTGGGTTCTTTGCTCATGTCAGCAACTGCCTTGTGAGAAATTTAGTTGTATGAAAGTGTATGGATCCAGAAAGAAATTAAAGGCCAGCATCAGTGAGCAGAAGTGAGGTTCTTGAAACTTTCTCTCACTTGGAGGTCAATGTAATGGAAAAACTGGAAGGCAGTTTCTGATCTCAAACCTTGGCTCGTAAGAAATGCCCTTCAAAATTTCACCATTCTGCAGTGAAGTGTTCTAAAAGGCTGTTTCTTTTTCCTCTGAGTTTTTTAAGGAAAGGACTTCCTATTTAAGTTAGGATGAGTAATAAAATTAGATAAGAGAAAAGAGAGTTACCAAATCAGAAAAGTGAAGATGGAAGCACCCCATTTAAAATGACTCAGCAGATCTTCCACAACTGTTTTAATAATGATTGTTACAGCTCAAAAGTGTCTCAAAAAATTATACAGCTTATAAATGTCCTGGAAAAAATATTTGTAAATTACATTTCTGCATGCTATAAGCAAAGCACAAACATAGAAAAAAAGACATCACTTCCTGTGTTAAACTCATTATCACAACCTTTTGGTGGACAAAATACATGATACAGCTGCAGTTTCATCAACCTAAAGTAGCTATGGATAAACTAGAGTACTAAAGGAGGCATTCTGAATCAGTGCAAACCATACACACAGGAACAGGCCTACAGGAAAATTAAGCATTTTAGTATACATGCAGTTATTCCTCAGTCTCTTGAAACAGTCTACAAAATTCCTAATTAGAAAAGAAATTACAGTGATTCTCAACACAGGGAGAACATCAAGCCTTCTAAAGCAACAAAAGACACCTTACCTGCACCAGAACAGATGATATCTTGAGAATTCTTGCACATTTCATTGCTTTTCTTCCGTGTAAGATTGCAAGTAGTTGGATACTGACAAGCTTCACCATACCAGCCTTCATCACATTTGCACTTCCCACAGTCACACTTCCCATGGCCTAGCAATGGAAGGAAAGAGTGTGTCAAGTCCTTTTTTCATTCAGAAAGTGATATTTTCTAATCCAGCTTTTAAAATAGATTCCATCAATTATAGTTTTAAATGAACATGATCAACAGATTCACTTAACGTAGCTCACGCAATAAAAATAGAAGTGAATAAATATGCCCTTAAACATAAGGAGACATCTGAAATCATTATGACTGAAATCTAACGTATGTAATTTTGGTAAGTCTATATATGAGTTCTTATTTTAAGGAATACAGAAAACATCCTGTATAAACAACGGGCTTTCTTACTACTTTCACCTCTTTCTCATACCAATATTTGTCTACTGTTAATTATTATTAACAAAACTCCAAGTGCACAGGTTCCATCCACCTCCTTGCCAGCTGTAGGCAAAGAACTGCTAGAAACTGTAGCCTGAGGATATAATGCACATAGGATTAGCTATTATGGTACAACCCATGAAAAGGAACGTGGAGAGGGCCAGCTACAGCAGCAAGCAGTATTTCCCTCATGCAACAACAGCTGCAGCTCCTACCTCTGCTGGGAGGTGCAAATCCTTCTTGCTGAAGCCTGCTCTGGCTACAGGTTCCTCCAGCCCTCTCCCACATACTTAAACTCTATTTGGCTCCTGCTTGCAAAACTGAATTTTGTCTTTAAATGTTGACACAATATTGACAACGTAGTATATTTTGATACTCACGGGACTATATTTACTTACGATTATTTGCCATGTGTGAAGTGTCTTAAAGAACCAATGCAGGTGCTCAATCTATTAGGACATATATATTCAACCTTCTGTTGGTTGTATAATACATTGCTTAAAATTTTTAATATACATGTAATATATCTCTGTGTGTATATATATACGCACTATTTGTGTATATATTTGTAATATATCTGATAGCATGAAGTATAAAAGTAATGAAAGTTTGTTTTTAAAAATTCTATAGTTTTCTTGAAAAATACCCAAACATGCAGATTAACTGACAATTTATACCATGTTGTACATTAAGTGTCATGTTCCACATTAAATTCCAGGTGCAAATTTCCATCACTTAGTTCTTCAGCATTCATTTACAATTCTAGGTAGTAAATGTGAAAAAAATTGCAAATCTTTCAAACTAGAATATTCAATTTTAAAATAAATACCATTTGTATATCTGATTGACAGAAAAAGATTCCCTTCCAATCACTAAATCTCAAAAATAGAATCTTATTGCAGTCTATTTTAAATGCATCTATTGCTTGCAGTTAGAGTCAACTGCCTGATAATACACACCCAGTCTTCTGCCAATAAAAAGGAATTTAAGTAACTATTGTAAATAGAAAATTCTAATGAGAAAAAGGAGTATCTTTTGCAGCTCAATAAAATTTTGTTTGCCTTCCAAGATGGTCCTAAGACAAGGTACAGTTCAACAGCTGAAAAAAAAAAAAAAGTTCAAAAATATATGAGATAATCATGTCATTTCTTGTTTTAAAACAGGAGCTACCACATTAAAAATTGCTGAACAACTTTCTGTTGGTAAAGGACAAAAAAAAAAGTAGGATAAAAATATATAATAAAAATATAATATATACTAAAAATTAAAACCAGAACAAGGATATATAATAAAAATAAATTTAAAAAACCTCTTGTGATTACTCAGTTTCACTGACAGGTGACAGCATAAGCCATTCTGGAAAATGGTGATAAGCCATAGGGTAGCTTAAAAAACCTAAAGACAATACATAACTATCTGCCTATATTTTCCCTTTCTTTCAGGAATTGCTTATCACAATGACTGTGCATTCTCCATGTTAGGCACTCTTGTGATTTAACAGTTTGACATCTAGTGGAGAAGAAAAGATGCTCTAATAAAAGGAGGACTGACTTTCCCACTCCCATGTCTAAATGACAGAGTAAGGCAGAAGCCACTGCTCGTTAGTACTGATGGTCCAGCAGCACTAAACTCTCTCAGAGATGCACTAATCTAACATACGGTGCATGAAGGACAAAAATAATTTCACTTATCATTCATACAGCCTGATTAAAGAAAGTGAGTAAAAGATTTCCATGAAGGCAGTTATACAGAGTAGTTTCTTGGCTTTATTTCACAAGAAAACATAAAAAAATGAAATTAGCTGAATTAAACAGAGAAATAACGGAAGATCTCTTGCATGCAACTGAAAGGAACTGTAAGGTACTTAACTAATATGATTTTTAAGAGTATACGAATGATTTTAACCTTGATCACACCCTTAAAGTATCCTAATTTTGCCAATTTAATATTTTTTTAATTGTAAAGCAATGGCAATATTCTGACCAAAAATTTTGGTGAGAGGACTATATTGAAGTGTAGAAGGCCATAAAACTGCCTGTGATAGCTTGTATAACTCACTGTATCTTCTCTGTCACACAGATGATGCAGTAGATCCACAAGTCAGTCTGACATACAATTCTCCTCTTGTTTACTTCCCACATTCACATGTAGCAATCTCATGGTAAAAATAGTGATATGATGAACTACAAACCAAGTATGTGATAAGGTGTAAGAAGATTAGAGTACGAAACTTTCTAATTGGTTTCAGATTCCTTTCAGAAAGGTTTGTGTAGGATCCCTTTTGTTGTATATAAATGTCTTTATTATTCAGAAATTATATATTATAAAATACTAACTAAGGAGTAAATAGAACTATGAAAACTGTGAGGTGATATTGTAACTTCTCAGAAAATAAATTCTTCCCATAAGGGGTAGCCCCAGATATCTGAGGATGTGACACATCACATAAGAGTGAGCTACAAGACCTTACTAAATAGTTGGTCAGGAAAGCTGTACCTCAGAGTAAATGATAACACATTCATTCAATTTTGTTTTAAATGTCTGTAACATGAATAAATGCTAAACATAAATAAATCAGAAATTAACTTTAAAAAAAACCAGAAAATAAGGGACATAATGTGACTCAAGGAAGTGCTAGAATTTGTTTAAGATTATGACTTGTGGCAGTGGGCTGTGAAAAACCTACCACTTCAAACACGTCGAAAAACCTTTTATAACAAAGGGCTCCATTTCCAACTAGATGAGCAGTCACCTCAGAGAGTGTATGTGGAGTCTGCAAAAACCTTGTAGGGTGGAAAATGAAACTAATATGCAAGGAAAACTGTCAGATGTCAGAAAATATAAGGAGAAAGTGAGAATAGAAAATGTTAGGCAGGGTCAGATCTTGCATAATTACAAGTACCAAAATGTACTTTCATCATCCATATAAAACGAAAACAGGAAAATGAGTGGCTTCACCAAGCAGCAAAGAGCAGTTAAGACTAAAGATATTTTACAGACAGTCCAAAATAAAATTACTATGTGGATGTTGACTACAGTGGCAAATGCAGTGTGGCTAATGATACAGGCTGTGGAAGTGAAAATTACTCATCTAAGATGAGAACAAAACAAAGACATAAAACTGTTTTTAAGGAAGTGTCTAGACTAGGAGGGCGAGGCCCCATAATCTCCACTCAAGAGTACTTAAAATACTTGTGCATGGAAGGCCACTTTAATAACAAAGACTTTTAATGAATCTATCAAGCGGGCAATCAAATACCTGAAAAATAAGCAAGCTAACTTTTTTTCCTTTAAGAAAAAGGGATGTACATGATCCAGGCAACATAAAAACAAGTGGCCCTGACCTCATAAGATGTGCAAGGATTTGAAACAAATTATGAAACATTGTATAGCTAGAGACAGTGAGGTAATGAAAAATGGAATATAATGAATAACAGCTTTATCCCAAAATAATACTATCATTATGCCAAATTAACCTGGCATCTATCTTCATAAGATAACCAGAATTTTAAGAAAAGGAACACAGGAAATCTAGTTAATATGATCATATATATTGCATAACATGTCACTTAGAAGAAAAAAAAATCTGGATAAGGTACTCCAGAAATGTAAAAGAATCACAGCTTGGTTTAAGGGAAGGAAAAAAACATTAGGACCAAAAGGGATATTACTGGGATAGATGATTACTGGTGGTGTTTCAAAGGAAGCTTTTGGAAGCAAATGTGTTTTACTGATACAAAAATTCAGAGTACGCTAACATTTCCCAGTGATGCAAACCCATAAGCCCTCAGTAGAAAGGTGAAGATGGAAAATACAGAAGACTGACCGTCTGAAGGACTGAAGTAATAAAAGTGGATTGAAAGTAGAAATACAAAGCACAGGGTCACACACCAGGGGCAAGAAAAGCATGCCATAGGCTATGGCCTCCCTAGCTGGAAAAAATAGCCTGAATGTACATATACGTATGTCAGCCCTGGAAAGATAGTGTGACTAAGTCTTTAGCTGAAAAGAGTCTGAGCTGTACCCTGTCACAGCACTATCAAAACTAGGCAGCTGCAACAAGGCTTTTACCACCCCATACCAGATAACTTCAATAAGTAGCTCCCACACCTTGCCCCAGTACAGCCACCAATCCCCCACAAGGTTTCAAAAGTTCATCTGCTGTCCATGCTGTTTCTTCATCCTCCTCAGGCCAGTCCACCCTGCTTCTTGTCTCTGCTGCATCCAGATTCTTCCTTCTCCAGGCTCCTCTTCCAGCCAGCCTCTCCTCATCCAGGCACCCTTCTTTTCCTGGGACCTCTCCTTCTCTCCCCTACATCCAGGGCACTCTCTCTCTCTCCTCCCTCTGCTTTTTCCCAGGTCTCTCTTCATTCAGTACCCCTCTTCCATACCCCTTAGAGCTATTTACTTAGCAGGAACCAGCCACAGCTGCACATTATCCACGTCACCCAACCTGCCACCCCTGCAGCCAGCCCACAGCTGTATATTATCAATGTTATTTAACCTGCCTTCATTCCTCTACAATTCCTCTACAGTTCATCTACAGTACCCGTTGAAGATATATCAGTAGGAACAGAAAAATGGCAGTAAACCTGCATTTGAAATGCTACACACAACGTATGTAAAATGGTCATGAGTCAAATTTATGCTGGAAAATTACCATTCGGTCTCTAAAACTCCAGAGAATGAGTCAAGTTTTGCAGGGAAAACACTTGAAGAATTTTAGTTACTTGCAAAGTTGCAATAGGCTAGGAACTAAAACATCTCATGATTCTAAGGGCATTCTACAAATTATTTTTCTACTAAATGTTTGCATACCTTTGCATACTCTTGCATGTCCAAGAGTAAAGACATAAAGGTAAAATCTCTGACAAAAGTTCTGAATCCACATCTGAACTGTATGTATTCAAAGGACCAACTTGGAAGCCTGATTTCACTGTGATCCAGCTGTAATCCATCAAGAGAGACAGGCACTTCCGCAGAGTGACTCAGGTCCTGTGTAGGCTGAATAGTCCTCAGAGGTTGGCTGCCTTTCTTCACTAAACTACTGGAAAGCATACAATGATTGAATAGGATACACACACTTAACTGGTGGAACTTTGGTGTATCACTAGACATGTATACATGCAAATAAGGATTCATTCATTTATTTTCTTTTGCTTCACTGATCTACACAATAATCTATGTCAGGTTTAAAATATTCTGAAGCACTTTGAATATAAAAGGAGGATATCAGCTTAAATATAGGTTAAACTCCATCACTTTATGAAAACAATTATATTACGTAATTATTGGGTAAACCAGAAACTGAATTTGAACATTGCTTCCATCTCTATGTGCCTACAGAAATTGTAGCACTGAGCAGTGCTATTCCTATTTCTGTGCTTCCCACTGGAAAAGATTCTCTTCACTTCATAGCAGTTTTGGCTGATTTTTTTGTTTCATACTAATGTTCACTATGGCTGAAAGCTCTGCTACATCCTAGTGGTTAAACATTCCATAGGCAATGCAAACAGTCAAAACAAATGACTTGGTTTATTACCTACTAAGAGCGTGCGTGAATATATATATGCATGTCTATGTGTTGTAATTATCTTTTCTACTGTGCAATGGTGGGACATAAAAATGCAGACCTTCAAAACACTTAGCAGAAAAGAAAAATAAGAAAAGACTGATCTTGAGGTTAAGAGCTCAAACTGACAGAAGGGTGACGGCATTCAACTCTTGGATCTTCCATTTTCTGGATAATCTCTGGCACAGGACAACAACACCAAGGCTCCAAGAAATGAGCTCAAATTATCTTCTTTATAAAGCTGAAAATGAACTTTGTCAGAGAATTTTTGGTAAGGACAAATTTCTTGGGGTTTGAGAGCTTTCAGATGTTATGCATGATGAAGGATAGCTAGTTTGAAAAACAAACACACACCAAAAAAAACCCACAAACCAACAAGGTAAAGTATCTTTGAAATTACATTCACCCTTTTTCTCAGTAAGGTGAAAAGAGCACTCCCTGTCTAGGGGCAATTGTGAAACTATAATCATATGCTTGTTAAACTGAAAGGACCAAGCTCTTAAAAAATTCTTGGCTCCTTAAGTCAACACGATTGGAGATACTGCCTTTGGTAAAATACCTGTGAATGTGTTTGTGCAGCATTAGTTATAGCACAGTAACTCTCACTGCAAACTAAGTCTCTTATTGGAGTACAAAGATCCAGGCTGTTTGACCAGACATTAAAATACACTCAGATGTCCTCACTGTCACTTATTTTTGATAACTAAACCCCAATTATTCTATGTAAGAACACAACTGAGGGCAGTCCTCATTTTAAAATGGGAATGGAATCAATTTGCTACAGACAGGTGAGAATTAGCATAAGAATTCCTCTCTATAGCATAAAGTCAGCCATCAGAAGGAAATCAGCAGCTGGTATGATAATTGAATTGGGCTCATTACTATTCATTTTTAGCAACCACTGAGTGATTCATGAAGTACTTTTCAAATCTAAAAAACACTTCATGAAATAGGTGAAGAAATATGAAGAATTCGTTATTATGGATTCCCTCTTTAAATTGGGATGTTAGCTAGGATAATTGGGTTATAAGAGTTGAAAATTTGGGGAAAGTAAAAATTAAAGCGTTGTTCTACCCTTTCAACCTAGACCAGCACAGTGAAGATGTTTGTAATAGTTCTTTCCAACTGCAGGACTTGCTTTCCTGCAGCTAATGAAGCAGGTTCTGTTACATTATACAAATGTAAAGCTAGTGAAAGTATTTCAGATTACACGAGGGTAAGATTAGCAAAATGGCCTATTCTGTTTAGCTGCATTTGAGATTCGCAATAACTATGCCTTGCATTTAGTTGAAGCATATTTCTGAATCTTTTTCAGAACTGTTGGAGTTGCAGTTTCTGAAAAACTTGTGGTTTCTGAAAAGTTGGTATTATTACCTTTTTTTCTATGTCAGTATGCTTGAAATGAATCTCTCTTTAAGGTTGGAGACTTGGTTGTTTATGCTGTGTTACTTCCGATGAAAGCCAGACATCTAGAGCCTATAGCATACCCTAGGGATTTTGTCCCTACTGAAATTAGGTTCAGCAATGCTGGGGTTTTCACAAAAATACTGGCTCTTCCTTCACATCACAATTACTTCCTTCTCTCTCTATGCTGATACTATGAGGCTAAACTAGAGATTGTTTAAAGGGACAGTTCTGAATTTAGAAAGACCTCAAAAAAAAAAAAGGGGGGGGGGGGGAAATTTGAGAAAAAACAGCTGCTTAATGGTAGTAGAACATTTCCAGCTAAATTTGCCACTGAAGCCCCTTTATCAACAAAACACAGCCCTAATAAGAACTGCATCAGAGATTTTCAAAGCAACAGAGTAAGTCCAGAGGCCTTTAGGGAGGAAAAGAAATTTAATCTTATTTATTTCTCAAAAGGTTATTAAAAACTAAAAAAAAAACCAACTTAGATGTTCTTACATTAAGCCCATTTCTCTGTGTTTATTTAGAGTATCCAGACCTTGAAGTATCCCAGAACAACAGATACAAACATTCAGCACTAGCATTTAGGCATCTTGAGAGAGTGACTGAGTCACTGTGACAAGAGCACACAGGATCTATTACATGGTTTGTCTCTCAGCACTCTTCAGTGACTGGATTCTCCCACTCCTCTAAGTCCATCTGAAATGGATTTTCAGAATTAAAACAAGAAGTGGTGACAAATAATCGTGATTTAGTTATTACTGGATGGACTTTAACAACAAAACCATCACATGGTGTTAAATCATAACTCAAACAGAGGTATGGATAAAAACAAGCCAAACTCCTGTATATACTTCTTAAGGAAAAGCCCTCTAGTAGATAAAGCAAAAAAAAAACCAACACCAAAACCAAACCAAAACACACACACACACACACACACACCCCCAAAATCCTATTGCACTTGTGCTACATGTTGCAGGGATTGTTTACCACATGTTTTAGTAAACAAATACTCAATAGTGTTCTAAAGAGAAAAAATCAATCAGAACCCACATTAAAATGTAAAAAAATATGCCAGTGGTGGGTGTGACTACTGATGTTATCTAATTTTCAGGTTATAAATCAACTAAGTGTAATGGATATTTCTGTTATACATGCTCTGCAATACTACTTCAGGCAATAACCTCTTTTGTTTCATGTTGACCTAAGGAACTTAATACTTTGGCGCATTCTGCATCACTTGAGTCAATGTGAATAACATAGTTTCAAAATCTTCTAAACATATCCTGAGTTTGATTCTAAAGTAAAGCGAATGAGTTTATTTTAAAGTAGTCACAAAATTTGGAGATTTGCAGAATTTAAGAAAACAAAGTTTGTGTAAGCATCATACATGATCTGTAAGTAATGTGGTCTCATTGGATACAAATTGTTATTTCACTAACAGAAATAAGAAAGTATGGATCAGATCAAACAATGCATTAAAATCAGTATCTTTAGAAATGGAAATAGACTAAAAAATTAAACTGAAATTAAAAAAAAATCAAAATGTGGCCCCCAGAAGGTATTATAGACATTAAAACTAATTAAAGAATATTGATAGAAAACTATTTCAGGAAGATAAAAACATCAGACCGTGTTTAAAGAATTAAAATTTTTACTTAATTTCTTTAAGTTGGGGGGTGGGGGGGGTGGGAGGGGAATAAAAGAAATACTCTTCACTGCTGAAACTACAGTTATCTTCCTCTATCTAAAGAAGTCATCATACATGATTTTACTTAGTCTTGAAATTTAAAACTACATTTACTGTCAATTGCAATTCCACTGCCAAGACTAGAATTTAAATTACAGTAATGCTTATAAAAGACTTTAATGACACATACTGGTCATAGGTTGGTTTTAATACACACTAATTCTGTATTTCAGAACTTCAGAACAACAATTTCTGAAAGAGGTCAGGGAGGACTTTTACTCTGTTACATGGTCCATCACCTTAATTTTTTAAATTTTTTTTCTCTCTCAGTGTTCTATGAAGTACTGAAGATCAGTCACAGCAAGAAACAGATGTAGGTGAGATTGTCTCCCGTGCTCTTAAAATTTCTCTGCACACAACTTTGTGTATCAGGTATTATGGTTGTGTAGCCCTTTCTACACCTCCATCCTGCTTCTGCTTAAACTCCAAAGAAGGCATTAGAAACCAAGCTTTTCAGCAAACAAATGAAAATTGTATAATATGGAATATTTCTTTTTTAAAATCAAAAGGTTTGAGTTGACTTAAAACATTGTTTTGGAAGTTCATCTCATGGCAAATTCTGAAATCTTTTTTGGGTTAATATTTAGAAAAAATAATGTGCAAGACATGAAAATTTCATGTTTTCATTCTTTCCACTTGCAACACAAGGTTTTAGCACTTTTATGTAATAGACAGTACTCTGAGGCCAAATTTTTTTTCATAGCTGAAGTCTCTTACATGAAGAGTACATAAGCCCCACATTTATATATGTAAAAAACTGCATGTTTTATTACTGCATATGTGTAATTAGTATAAATAAGTTTGTGTCTATGTACATACACATACTTTAAAAATCAAAGACAATATGCATTTTTCCTCTACCTGTATTAAAAAGGTACAAAATATAAGGAAAGAAATTATACCGGTAATTAGTAGCATTTCCTTTCTCCCCCCCTTGGCTATGAATTCAAATTCCCTGTAAAGTGAACAAAGTCAGTTGTAATAAAAATCAATTAGATACCGTGAATAATTAAAATCAAGGAAAGCAACACTCAGTTGAATCAGCTCCAGTTTGTTACCCCTGAGGTGGCACAAGTTGATATAATTTTAAATGTGATTCATGCTGTTTAGACAGATGATATAAATATCTCAGGGAGACAGAGAGAAATTAGTTTTATCCATCAAAACAGTCTAGACTCAAGGTTTCCATTAATAATTCAGTGGTTCTGTGAAAGATTCCTTACTTATTTTTAACCAAATGGTTTCTCATTTTTTTGAAGAACAAAAATAATCAACTTTTAAGTAGGAAGATCTTTTAATACACAGAGCAAGTATTCCTTGGCTTCTCTAGAAGGCCGCTTTTCAATATGTTGCTTTTCCAATGCAGACTTGTGTACAGATACTGCACACATCAAACAAAATTATAGCTGAGACATGAACAATTCCTTTTCATGAAATAACTTGCAGAGAAGGAAAAAAATACAAAGCTTCACATATTTAGCTATGTATGTAGACAACAAAACTTGTAGACACTCTAAAAACTTTTCTTGTGGAAAAGAATGATTTACAAACCCAGTGAGTTCATGTTTATATTACTATGCTCAAGAGCTGAAATGGCTGTTGTTAGGACTGTCATGGTTAACCCCAGCTGGCAGATCAGCCCCACACAGCCACTCACTCGCTCCCCCTGTGTAGGAGTGGGCAAGAGAATAGGAAGGGTAAAAGTGAGAAGACCCGTAGGTTGAGATAAAGGCATTTTAATAGCTAAAGCAAAAGCTGCGCATGCAAGCAAAGCAAAACAAGGAATTCATTCAGCACTTCCCATCAGAGGTTCAGCCACCTCCAGTAAAGCCGGACTCCATCACATGTAAGTTACTTGGGAAGACAAATCCCATCACTCCAAACATGCCCTCCTCCTCCTTCTTCCCCCAGCTTTATATGCAGAGCATGACATTATATGGTATGGGATACCCCTTGGGTCAGTTGGGACCAGTTGTCCTGGCTGTGTCCCCTCCCAGCTCCTTGTCGCCCACAGCCTGCTCACTGGAGGGGTGGCGTGAGGAGCAGAAAAGGCCTAAATGCTGCGCAAGTGCTGCTTTGCAGTAACAAAAACATCTCTGCATTATCAACACTGTTTTCATTAAGAATCAAAACATCGCCTGTACCAGCTACTATGAAGAAAATTAACTCTCCCAGCCAAAACCAGCACAACCCTGTTTCCTGAGTCTCAGCCAGTTTGGTGTATGCTCTGGGTTCACTAGCAAATGCTGCCCCAGATACCCTTCGCTGGCTCCTTCCATGGTTTGTGGTTGCACATGACCTTTGGGCTCCATAAGCCCAAAAGTGATGCTCCAAAAGTGACTGAAGGACAATTCCTGACTGCCTGTGAGCTGACGCTTGACTTCACCACCACTATCTCAAAAAGACCCACAAATGCTGCAGGGTTTTTATTTTCAAAAAAAGCAGCATATAATTTTCTTAACAACTGTACCCTCCAAAGGCCTGCCCCACAGCTGCTTCATTTAAGTCAAACCATCAAAGGACTTCTAGACTCCCATGGGCATGGGAAAGGAGCCCATGAAAACCTGTGGACGTCCACAGTTTCACCTCTTCAGCTGTCTGCCAATAAGTCTGGAAACCTTGGAAGCTGTGTTTGGATAGGAGCTCTCAAGGTTTCCATCTGTGGATGTTAGTCCCAAAGACAAAGGACTCCTAATGCTTCTGGTCTCAGATATCGATGGTGGTGACCTGAAAATCTAACATTTGGTGGTTATCATTTGAGAAAAGCTCTTTCACAAAGCTCTTTGAAAAGCACTTTGAGGGAAGCTTTTTCCTTTTGGATTCAACAAAAGTAAGGTTTCCAGTTAAATCCTGTTTCGTTCAAAAATTCCCTGCTATCCCCTCTGCCGGCAGTGCCAATGTGCTGGTCTACAGAGCTGCAGCCAGGTGGTGGTGCTACGGATATTGCCTCTATTCACCTAGTCAAATGCCATGCTTCCCTTTCCAGTGTCCTGTAGAGCTTTGAGAGTCTGCTCTGGTCAAGCATTGGTAACCATGCATACAGTAAAAGCCTCTGGGTTCTCCTCCCCTGCAATGTTTTTATTTCCTTCAGCAGTTTTGTGAGCCTGACAGGGCCCTGAGGGCACCAGCAGCCCTCCCTGTCCATGCCCAGCCTCCCAGGGCTGCCTCCACCCTGCCCATGGCCCAGGTCCCCATGTCAGTCACCTGGCCTGTCAGACCCCTGCCCTGTCAATACTGCAGCAGGCCCCGGTCTCCAGCTCCCCGCAGCCCTGCCCCACCTGGCCATGTCCCCCCACCCCAGCTCCCCGCAGCCCTGCCCTGCTGGGCCATGTCCCCCCACCCCAGCTCCCCGCAGCCCTGCCCCGCCGGGCCATGTCCCCCCACCCCAGCTCCCCGCAGCCCTGCCCCGCCGGGCCATGTCCCCCCACCCCAGCTCCCCGCAGCCCTGCCCTGCTGGGCCATGTCCCCCCACCCCAGCTCCCCGCAGCCCTGCCCCACCTGGCCATGTCCCCCCACCCCAGCTCCCCGCAGCCCTGCCCCGCCGGGCCATGTCCCCCCACCCCAGCTCCCCGCAGCCCTGCCCCACCTGGCCATGTCCCCCCACCCCAGCTCCCCGCAGCCCTGCCCCGCCGGGCCATGTCCCCCCACCCCAGCTCCCCGCAGCCCTGCCCTGCTGGGCCATGTCCCCCCACCCCAGCTCCCCGCAGCCCTGCCCCGCCGGGCCATGTCCCCCCACCCCAGCTCCCCGCAGCCCTGCCCTGCTGGGCCATGTCCCCCCACCCCAGCTCCCCGCAGCCCTGCCCCGCCTGGCCATGTGCCCTGCACCCCAGCTCCCCGCAGCCCTGCCCCGCCGGGCCATGTCCCCCCCACCCCAGCTCCCCGCAGCCCTGCCCCGCCTGGCCATGTGCCCTGCACCCCAGCTCCCCGCAGCCCTGCCCCGCCGGGCCATGTCCCCCCACCCCAGCTCCCCGCAGCCCTGCCCCGCCGGGCCATGTCCCCCCACCCCAGCTCCCCGCAGCCCTGCCCCGCCGGGCCATGTCCCCCCACCCCAGCTCCCCGCAGCCCTGCCCCGCCGGGCCATGTGCCCCCTGAGCCGGGCCCACCGTCGGGCCCGCATCCAGCTCATCCTCAGGGAGGTGCCCAGGGCTGATGGCTGGGGCTGCCCCGGTGCTCCTCACATTTCTTCAAGACAGAGCTGTCGCAGAGAGTGCAAACCGCCTGCTGAGGGAATTGTCCATGTAACATCAGCAAGCACTCACTGCAATGAGGTCAGGGTTTCTAAACCCTCGATCCTAGAAGACATTTTGTGGGAAGTGCTGCTTTTAGTTTATCACTGGGTACTGAAGGAAGAGAGCATTAATGGGACATTTGTAGCTAAACCTTAAAAGCTTAGTTACTAAACTGAAGAGTTAGCTAAAGATCATATGGCTAAAATATATCCAGTTAAGTATAAACTAACTTCAAAAGTTACCAGTGTATCAGCTCAATGGAAAAAAAAAATAACCAGAAAGTTATTTAGGGGTAAAATTATGTTATACACATTACACATTCAAAATGAGTGCAGCTGGTACTGCAGACTAAATAGAGCACAGACTGATACCATGAACTTTACTTTCAGGACAGGGTGAGCCCAGATTAGCAGTAGCAACATTCGATTTGCCACATAGGAAATATGTGGCCAGGCTCACCCGCAGTGCCTGGCCAGTGTGCCGCCTGAGTGTCTTAAAGTTCTCCTGTGAACATCCTTTTGCTTGACAGTCAAAATGACCCACAGTGTCACTTCTACGAAAATCCTGTAAGAGGTCTGAAGGCTGTAACGCTGGTGAACCTCAGCACAGAGAGGATCCAGGCAGCCTGCTGTGCCCTGATTAGAGGTCCATCTGATGCTGCACAACTGAATGTTGTCAGCCTCTGAAGAGACATAAGATTATCTGTGCTGTCCCCTTCTTCCTTCTTGTGTAATTTCCAGTAAAAGGTATCTTAAACAATACCTTATGGAGTCGGAGTGCCTTTCTTACTGCGATACGTAACAAACTCTAGCACAGGTTATAATTCTCTGTAGCCTTCTCCAAAAAACCCCAGACCTTCTACAATTTGCTGGTTAGCAGTGCTCAAACAAGCTCACAGTAAACATGCCAGTACATAAATATTACATGAAACAAGTCAGCTAGGTAAGACAGCTCCAGAGAGTACAAAAATAAGCCCTAGATATTATTTACAGCAACAGCATGGTAAACCCAATGCCCAAAAGGTCAAAATGACAAGCCTGGCACAATCTGTACACGAGCTGCACACAGGAGAACCTATGCCCAGTTCAAGCCAACTCACTGCACAAAGCCTCTTTGATGACCATACAGCCACCATTGAGTCAGAAGTTAATAAGTTCATGCTACATCTCCTTCGAATAGTGAGCTGACGGGGAGAGAAGGGGACACATTCATAAAACAACTACGAGCCTCCCAAATTGACTACACTTCAGTGAAATTTAGTAGTATCATGAAAACTCATCATTACTCAGTAACCATGCTTGAGGAATGACAGACTGGTGATCCAAGGACTTTTTTCAAACCAAGCAACTCCTAGAAGACGTACTGTCTTATCTGAAATAATGAAATTTAGTGTTATCTATCGATGATAGATTAATTTTTAATATTTGTTATCAAAGTTGTGTATATGCTTTACAAAACATAAATTACAACCATTGTAAGTACAGTTATTTAATTGGAATGGATGACAATTTTATTTCATGGTCTTTTTACGTATGTAGCAAATTAAGGGATGTACTTGGCACATTTTTTTCAAAGCTTTTGTTAAAAAGCTTAGTTTAAAATAAATTCTTTGTGTGTGTGCTTTGCACAGCAGCATCTCAACAAGAAAGCATAAACAAAGTTAATGAGTTTCCTCAGATTTAAATAAAAAATATATTTTTCAGTCCTTTGATTAAACAGGGAAGTTGTCTAGTAATTTATGAATCCCTAAGCCAAATTCATAAATACCATCAACTGTTTCCTTGAGATTTGTGTCTTGAAGGAAATCAGGTTCCTTACTCTTCAAAACAATGCAGATGTGCACTTGACACAGAAAATATAAATGGGAAACAACAGTTCCATAGCTTGTCACAGCATAGATTTAAATTGTTAAATACCAGCTGGGAATCCCTGAAATTGAGTCACTAACCTCCCCAACACTTTTGTTAGTATAAGGGGGAAACTCATTACAAAAAGAAGAGTTGTATAAAACCAGAGTATTCAAGCATGTGTTAGCTTGCAGTAACATTTAAAAATAAACTGAGCATTGCATACAATTTCAATAACCCTTTATTGGGGAGGGGCACAGGGGACAACACGGATGGACACAGATGGACCACAGGGACGGATGACACAGGTGCATTAAAATCTCATTTTAGAAAGTTTTGAAAATATCTGACCACCAAGGACATATAAGAGGGCCATACCCTGGCATTCCAATGAAGTGCATGGGTCAAAAGTGAAATATAATTCTGAGCACATTAAGTTGTGTCCACATTTATCCACTCTTTTGAGCAGTGCCAAATGTTAAATAAAGGCTTCTTGAAATTTATTTTGGCTATACTCTTCCCCCATTGTACTGCTACATATTAGGATTTTCTTCCCTTGCTTTTTAAACATTAATCATCTCAATACTCTCTAATTTTTTCCCTATGCTTGTAGAAAAAATAAACATTTGTGAACTTTTAACCTGTTCAGAGACTGTGGGGTTCTTTATAAGCTTTAAGAAGAATCTAAAGTTCAGGAAAATATAGATGGATCCTGTTTCCTAGAACATGCCTCAGGTTGACAGTTTCTACAGTCCAGCCAAACCTCCTGCAGCACCCCGTTTTTATCACAGTCTCCAAAATACAGTCTTGCCAATTTACCAGGTTATGCACTGGCTTCTTACTGAAACTAAAATAGACTTTACCTTCCAAAACATCCTGTATGGTATTTGGGAAATTTTATCCCTAACCTAACAGAGATGGAAGGCTAAAATATATTGCAACTACAGTCAGTCTTCAAAAAAGGTCAGCTCTGGATCAATAGCATCCTGGCTTCTGAAAATGTTCTAAATCCAGTGACTTGATTCAGTCAGGAGACCTCAGGAAGGGGAGTAACAGGATGATCGGTGAAGGAGTAAAGTATTCAAAACAGGATTCCTTAGCAAACCATTGCATCTTCTTTGCAAATAGGGAGACTGGCAGGGAGAAGGACAGGGAGGAGATGAAGAAAAAAAACTCTGTTACTTTTCTGCAGATATACATTTAGAGAGGATTACAAAAGCACTTTAGATTAGCCTGGTATCTGAGTATTATTAATTCTTACAAGGCCCTTCAATTCTTCCCATGGAAAAGAATGCACTTGAGCTCCTTGGTTAAGTTAAAAGCTGGATCACCCTAAGCTTGTCTATAGTCAAAGGGAGGGAGAGGTGGCTCCAGCAAGTGGGTTGGTTTGATTCAGATCTCAAGTAGGCCTGCTTATTTCTGGGAGTAAAAAAGTCTATACCAGGATGTACATTATTCTTGCTTTACAGACTACAGAGCCCCAGATATATTTCCAGCTAACATGTTATCCTTTTCAGAAAACTCATCTATTTTGTCTAATATATATTAGAACCTGATTTCTTCAGTTGCCTTCTGTGAAAACTTTACATACAATCCATAGCCCCTCACAGATCTGCACAGCAGAGTCTGAAACCAATGTAAACATTTCAGGAAGATGGATAGGCTCCTATACTTAAGTTTGTCAGGTACATTGCTAGAATTGAGTGGGTGAATATGCTCAGACCTTTCTGTAAAAGGCATGGTCAAACAATGTAGGGGCAGGCAAAGTAATGCACAGCTTTTGCAGAGTAGGCATTATTATATTATTTATTCTTTATGTCAGATAACTTAAAAAGCAAAATGAAAAACTACTTGCCCAGAGATACAGTGAGAAAATAGCTGGCAGGTGGGAACTATCGCAGGCCTCCAACTGCGATAGTACGCACAGATTACCATCCTTTTAAACAAAGAGTAATCAGCACAGTATTATACATTTTTAAAATACCAGAGACTGCAATTCATGGCAAACTGAAATGAATGCTATTTTTATTCCTTAGTTTGAAATAAATCACAGAAATATCTGAAACTAGAAGAACATAATGGATAAAAGGTGAACAGATTGTTTTCTTTGATTTTAAAACATTGTTTCAGATTCCTAGTGTAATAAGATTATTTCTAGGTGTGGGTGGTATAATTGAACTAATCAGCCCCTTTATGTTATTCTCTTTGATGTACATTTAAATTTAGCACTGATTAAGTAATGAATTTAGGGAAAAAAATAAATCAATCCAAACAATTGAACAACATTTTCCATTCCTGATGAAGTATGAAGCAGAGGGCGAAATAAATCTCAAAGTTCTCAAATAATTTCAGGTGAAGTCCTGAATTATTTTAATTTCAGGTATTTATATATTTCCACTGCCACATAATCTACTACTAGGTGTTTTGTAGACATTTACATTCACAATGTCCAAAAATCATGGGGAATAAAAAATCACCCATGCTTTACAGATAGGGAATAAAACATACTGGAAAACATGTAAGACAAGTGAGTTTAGCTAATGTTCCCAAGGTGTTCATGTGGCAGAGTGATACAGGCTCTGTCTTTACACTCAGGTCATGTCAATCAGTGGTCTTGTCCCTACATTTTGCACTGTGCACTTCCTTCTTAGATTAGGTAGCTGGGAAGGAATGGAAGACAACATACAGAATGAATCCTGTAAGCAAAGAAGGAAACAGAAGAGACTGGGCTGCTGAAGTCAATGGCAAAACTCACATTGATTTTTCACATGTCTGGTTTCAATCCCAAGTCTAATCATTCTGCTTTATGACACGGAAGTCCTCTCATCTAATGAAATGATCAGGGGATCTTCAAAAGCTCAATCACAGCAGCAGAAAGGAAGGATGCTCTAACAAAGGCTGTTGGTTAGCTTTTGTTAACGAATCTTTCACACAGACAGGCAAAAGACAGATTCTCTGTCAGCTTTCAAAAGAAAAATTTCTGAAGAACTTTGGTGGCAAGAAACCAAAAAAGAAGAGCAAACCCCCCCTCCTATAAATTAGGAATTCAGTAAACAAGACTCTTATTGTTCTTCTAAGTCTGAATCTGAGACAAAGATGATGAACCTTTTAAAGGAGACAATAGAAAAAAAGGAGTCAGTTAAAGAAGTTTCACCAAGCTGGCTTGATAACAGAAAAGTTTTTTGGTTTTGGTTTTTTTTTTCCCCTAGGTCTTCTCTTACTTGTACACTTTAGAATCATTTTGAGGGGGAGGATGGGGGTGGAAAGTCTAGAAAAATGAAAAGAAGCCAATAAGGAAAGTTCAGCAATCAAAGATAAAAACAAGGCATTTCTGCTTCTAACTCAGACACACTAATAGGAGCTCTAACACAACGTGTATTGCACTCATAATTCCTCTGTTCATGCTGGTTATTCATGCCTTTTCAAGCATGACATAATCACAAACCCATCTAGTTACAGCAAGACCTTGGCTAGTCAGAGAATTAAATGGTTATTAACAGAATTTAAGAAAAGACAAAAAGAAAATAACTAACTTGTAAAAAGAACCTACTAGATTCACAGAATATAAGAATAATGCAATTAATCATTGTTAAAATAGTGCCTTGAAAGACAAAAACATCTCCATATTCCCCTGTTCTGCCTTTTGGTAGCATAGCTTTGTTTCACAAAGTTTTTCCAATGTGTAACCCTAGCTAGCTTTCATACTCTGTGGAAAATCAATTATCACAGACATTAATAATGTCTGGTTCTTATGGGCATGTTAGTTGTTCTAAGAAGTAGATCAGTTTGACAGATAGATTAGACAAGGTCAACAAATTCATGCCAACACTCTGAAACCTATGAATATGGGTAAGTGTAAGACTAACGATAGCTTAGACCAACAAATGTAAGTGAATGACCGATCAACACAACTACTTTGCAAATGGTACTTAAAATATTAAAATCTAAGAGGAACATATTTCTCCTTAAGTAAATATCCTTAATCAATACTCCCCAGGGCGGGGGGTGGGGTGGGGTGGTGGAAGATAAAAGTATAAGTTGAAAGGGGATCACATAGTATTGGAGAGGAGCAGAAGGGATAGGAAATGGGTAAAAACGTCTGAATTGCTTTAAGTGCATAAGAACTATGGCTTTAGGGGTAGGCAGAGGACAGTATTAAATACAACATGTGTAGGGAACCTGGAAGCAAACGAAGTAGAAATGAAAAAGTCTGTTGGAGTGAACAAAGAAACTAAGGAAAGAAAAAGGAGGCACAGATGAGTAGAAAGGTCTGGGCTACAATATGGACCACAGGGAACAAAACCGCAGGACTACAGCAAGGATTCAGAACAAGCAAAGGACGGAAAATGACAAGCAAAGGTGAGAAAATATAGACAGTTTTTAAAACATATACTCAAAATGGAGAAGGGAGTGAAAGGAGAAAGAAAGCAGTGACATGGAGAGGAAAATGCAAACAAAAAGAAAAAAAAAAGTATAAAAAAATATCTTGCCAGAAAGTGTTAACATTGTCAGTCAAAAGGATGAGATGTGATCACATTTAGAATCAATTCTGGCCTTGCAGAAGAAATTCCTGAATAGAATGTAATTTCCCTAAAGGAAATGCCTTTATAATAATAAGAATTAACAAATCAATAGAAGAAATGTTTAATTTTCTTGCCATTAGTTCAAATTCATGTTCACTACAAAGAATGTCTGAATGACAATCATTAAGCAAAGCAGAATCTCATTTATATTACAGTTGCCAATCAAAGCTACAAAGCTACAAAATTTATACAACAGGGATCTTTGGTAGATACCTATAGTATAGCAGTCCACAAGAGAAAACCAAGTTAGATCATAGTGGAATACAGGAAGTCTTATTCTTTAATTGAATGTAGATTAGTCAAACATTCTCTGTTACAAACATTTTGAAGTAAAGGTATCTGCAATAAAGTGTGACGCTTTTGAAAAAGGTGTAGCTTAATGAATTCATTATGATCACTGCTTGGTTTAATCCCAATTACACAGTGGATATTTTTTTAACTCTTGAAAAGGCTTTAAGATCAGACAAACAGAACATATAAATTATCACAGTTTCTGATTTCTTCTATACAGCCCACACAAATGCATATACAATATTCTCCCATGCAAATACACTTTTCTCCCAATGCAAATACACTTTTCTCCCATCTAGAATGACTGATTACTTGCTGGTTTGTTTGTGTAGTTTCAGGAATACCCTGAAGGATGTCTTCCTGAGACCCCTCCAGATCCTCAAAACCTATAATCCTTTCTTGTTCATTTCAGCGTCCACAGCATGGAACAGAGCAGAAGCAAACACTGAACCTACTCAAAATGTTAGCTAAATTCTTTTTCTACATCCGCACCCCTCCCAGTGTCATATCCTTTGAATGCAGGTGCTAATTTTCAGAAGCCAAATTGCATGCATTACAAAGCAATTGTAATTTTTTTTAATTCCTACTGAAATCAATGGTCTATAGATATGCTTAGTACATCCTAGTAAAAAGCCCCCAAAAATGTTGGCTTTTTTTTCCCACATGGAGCTGACAGCCTACAGAAGCAGCAGGGTTTACATATTGTAGGCATGAATTATTGGTTAGAGAAAGAAGTTTATATTCATTTTAGAACTACATCACAGTCAAACTGCATTGGAAGCAATTTAGCATTCTTACTAGTTAATCTGCCAGATCTTTGCAAGTTACATTTTAAGTGCTATGTTGGTAGGCACACTTTGCCTAGAAACAAGTGCCAGTTTTTATTCCATTTCCACTGTACACAATAGAGGTCCATAAATTGCTTCAGGTGCTAAGCATTCAAGAATTATAGCTGCTGCTCAGGATGTATCTAGTCATAAAATCTCTTGCACACAAATACCGTACATAATCTCTTAGACGAAAAACCTAGACGAACACGTCTAAAGATAAACATGTAAGGGGTAAGGGCTGTTGGTTTATTTAGGGTTATTGGTTCCAAATGCCTGTGGTTTTCCAAAGGAATAGTTACATTACACGTTAGCAAAAATACTTTTATAAACACATATTTAGAATTAAAAGACAATATGCTATCATACCTAGATGCCAAGGAGACTGTAACAAAATTATTTTTAAAGTCACACAGTAAGGTAAAAAATGAGTAATACAGAAGTATTGTAGGGAGCTAACCAAGTACAAATATTTATTGGAGAGTTAGAAGGTAAATCTTGGTGAAAATAGTGTTGCTAGCAGAGACCAAAAAACTTCACTATGGAAAGCACCAGCAGAAAGAGCATTCATTAATAAAGTCAGAGTCTATTGATCATAAACATAAGTGTTTATTACTCTTCAAGTAAAATCTGCTTCATGATATTGTTTTATAACAGAAATAAAAATAATAATTTCCCATATTACTAAAGCTGGTCATGTAAATAAAGATAAACACTAGCAGGGAGAGTACACAATTTCCCACTTAGCACTTTTATATATGCATCTCCATGGACGTCGAAAAGAAGGAACAGTATATAGACACTTTAATGAAAGAGCCAAATGCTATGCATTGCTTTCTGGCATTGTACAATTCAAAAAAGTTGCCTGACAGTTTTCTCAATGCTTTTTGAGACAGCTCCTTTCCGCATACAGATATGTACACACACACACACACACACATATATATATAAAATATAGCTACATATATACCTAGAAAAGTAAATACCTTAATTAGCACAAAAAATGTATACACTCTTTGGGGCAGGTATTGCAAGATGGATAGAACAAGATCATAACTAAAACAGAAGGTGAAGAAAAGGTTACTGCTGTACATGCTGCCATAAGATGTAGAAATAATTTTTTTAAACATGCAGTAAAAATTTATTAGAAAAGTAAGCATCCACCACACGTCAATAACAGGAAAAGCAGAGAAAATTAGCAGGTCTGTTTTAAACAGTTTTGCTATGGGAAGTGGGTATTTTTTTTAAGTACAAATCATCAAATGCTAGCAACTAGATTTCAAGGAAGGCAATTAGATCAAACTGGGGTTTGTTCTTTTTCTTTGCACACTCTCTTTTTCAATCTTTCACTTTCGTAAAGTTTTTTCTTAAACTAGCTTTTCTTCCAAAGAAAATTCAGAGATCAAATACTAATGACAACAGGCTTTTATTATGCATACTTTTTTACTGATTGATTGGATATATGAAGCAAAGCATCGTCTCTTCCTTTTTCACACAGAATGGCAGCCTTGGAAGAGGCATGTGATTTTGTTAACTTGCATTTTATACAAATTTTTCTGCCTCTACACTCTCCAAAACAGAATTCCATCAAAACCTCATGTATTTCTGATCTTTGGTTAGGCCTGACCATTAGCAGGATGTTCCACATCAAGGATAATTGCTTGAATTGGAAATGCTGCCTGTTTCAGGGACACACATGTAGCACATGCCTGAAACAGGGAACAATTTCCCACTAGCCCTTTGCTCCTGTTTTGGCTGAGAACCATACAACAACATTACTCAGTATAAGAGGGGAAAAGAAAGTGAAAGGTAAAAGCCAACTGGAAAGTGATTTGTATTCCCAGGAATAAAATACCGCAGAATGGAACAGATTTTATGTTAATTTTTTTCCAAAAAGTTCTCCACAGTCTTCTGTAAATCATACACATTTCTTCCTAGTTCTTCCAGTTTCCATCTGTCCTTCTGGAACATAGCCTGCTCTACCCATCATTTCTCAGATTTTCTACTTTTGAATGGAATACACAGGTGACTTGAGTAACAACACTACTATTCCAAGTAATGAAATAACATAAAATTCTTAAAAATCTATCCTACCTTGTTCTATGAACCATACTGGGACAACTTCTCCCAAAAGTACACGAAGCATATATCAATGAGGATGACTCCCTAATGCTCAATTGATAGGCATAATGCAACATACTATGAATTTCATCCTCAAATGCCTAGTGTTTTTATATTGAGATTACAAAAAATATTAATAGGACATTTATTTCATTTCAGTTTCTTTCAGTTACTCTTACTTCAGCAGGACTTGAACCAAGCCCTAAACAGCTGCTAAACTCATAGAGTCACAGAACTGTAGAATCATTTAGGTTGAAAAAGACCTTTAAGATCATTGAGTCCAACATTAATCAAGTCCATCACTAAACCATGTGCCCCTAAGTGCCACATCTACATGTCTTTTAAATACCTCTAGGGATGGTGACTCCACAAGATCCCTGAGCAGCCTGTTCCAACGTTTCAACATCCTTTCAGTGAAGACCCTTTTCCTAATATCCAATCAAAACTTACCATGGTGCAACTTGAGGCTAATTCCTTGTCTTATCATCAGTTACTTGAAGGAAGAGGCTGACACTTACCTCACTACAGCCTCCTTTCAGGTAGTTCCAGAGAGCGGTAAGGTCCCCTCTGCCTCCTTTTCTCCAGGGTAAACAAGCCCAGTTCTCTCAGCTGCTCCAGACCCTTCACCAGCTCCGTTGCCCGTCTCTGGACATGCTCCAGCACCTCAGTGTCCCTCCTGCAGTGAGGGGCCCAAACCTGAACACAGGATTCAAGGCACAGCCCCACCAGTGCTGAGTGCAGGGGGACAATCACTGCCCTGGCCCTGCTGGCCACACTGTTTCTGACACAAGCCAGGATGCTGTTGGCCTTCTTGGCCACCTGGGCACACTGCTGGCTCATGTTCAGCTGGCTGTCAACCAGCACCCCCAGGCCCTTTCCCACCAGGTGGGTTTCCAGCTGCTCTTCCCCAAGCCTGCAGTGCTGCGTGGGGTTGGTGTGACCCAAGTGCAGGACCTGGCACTGAGCCTTGTTGAACTTCATACAACTGGTCTCGGCCCATTGGGTCCAGCCTGTCCAGATCCCTCTGCAGAGCCTTCCTGCCCTCAAGCAGATCAACACTGCTGTCCAACTTGGTATCATCTGCAAACTTAGTGAGGGTGCACTGGATCCTCTCGTCCAGATAGTGGATAAAGATATTAAGCAGGACTGGCCCCAGTACTGAGCCCTGGGGAACACCACTTGTGACTGGCCCCCAAGTGCACGTAACTCCATTTACTACCACTCTCTGGGCTCCACCAGCCAGCCGGCTTTTAATCCAGAGCGGAGTGTAGCCATCCAAGCCACGAGCAGCCAGTTTCTCCAGGAGAATGCTGTGGGAGATGGTGTCAAAGGCTTTACTAAAGTCTAGGCCAGGGGTCCTCCAACTATGGCCCGCAGGCCGGATACAGCCCCCCAGGGTCCTCAATCCGGCCCCCGGTATTTACAGAACCCCCCCCAATACACACACCCCGCCGGGGTTGGGGGGTGAAACCAAGCAGCCGCAGATGACTGCCTGCCACTGCATCCGCGCGCTGGCCCCCTGGTTAAAAAGTTTAAGGACACCTAGACTCTAGGTAGACAACATGTACAGCCTTTCCCTCAGCCACTAGGCAGGTCACCTCATCACAGAGGGAGATGAGCTTTGTCAGGCTGGACCGGCCTTTCATAACCCCATGATGGCTGGGCCTGATGCCCCAGCTGTCCTGCATGTGCCATGTGATGGCGCTCAGGATCCTCTGCTCCATAACCTTCCCCAGCACCAAGGTAAGGCTGACAGGCCTGTCTGTAGTTACCCAGATGCTTTCTGACCCTTCTTGTAGATGGGTGTCATATTTGCTAACTTCCAGTCAACTGGGACCTCCACAGTTAGTGAGGACTGTTGGCAAATGAAAGAAAGTGGCTTGGTGAGCAACTCCTAATGTTCTTTGCCTCTTTAAAAGTGCTGTTCATCTATGTTAGTAGAAACAGTCTTGCAAAATACCTCCAGACCTTCCAGCAATAACATATAGTGGGTCAGGACGTTTCAGGTTGGATTACACATGGGAATGTGTGTAGGAGTAAGAAATATAGGACTTTTTTTTTGATAACAGTAATATCATCATTATTTTTTCAGACTGTAAATTGCAGAACACTGAAAGTACAGATCTGGATACTCAGTTTTTTTCAAATTGGGCTCAAGGTGGGACTGAGATGCAGCAACCAAATACTTCCTGGAAGAGCCATGCACTATAATTGTTGCATCTAATTGAGATTCATTTCTTAGTCAAATTATAACATATTTCTGCATGAAGTTGTTTCAGTATGCATTTTCCTCTCCCCTACTTCACAGCCAGAATCTCTCCTTTTCACTATTTCTCTCAAAAATAAATCGGTGAGAAAATTCTTCTAAACATATTAACCCACTCTGTGAGAAGGGAACACCAGGACTTAAGTAAAGCTGAAATGCTAGATGTCTGCATGATCTTGAGCTGACCTGAACACAGAAAACTTCCCACATGCTATTAAGCTACAAAGCCAAGGAGCAGTCATACTTCTAATACTGTGGCTTTAATTTGCAGTGAAAACTGTCAACATGAAAAATAGTCTTGGTAAAAGCAGATTTCATCCCCAAGATCTTGTGTCACCCACAGTCCCAGCACATTTTGTTCTGGCACTCTAACTCAGACATTCTGAAGCAGACAGAAAGGAAAAAGCATCAGGGAACAAAATTCATGCTATTTTCAGTAGCAGTTTCCAACCTAATTTCACCGGTGCAGGATAGCAGCATCTCACACAATACTAGCTTCCCACCTCTGTTTCAAGGATTGACTTTTCTGATGGTCTGAAACTGCAATGAGTGTTAATTAATGCACAGTAACTTTACAGGTTCCTATAAGAAAGAGAGGACAGGACACTCTGCAGAGCTTCTTCCTTTGCAGAAGCCAGCAAGTTTTTGTCTCAGATGAAAACATGAGTGGTCACTGTGATCTTGCATCAGTAAGAAAAGCTGGAGGGGCTGCACACACTGATTTGACCCATCATCTGTATTTAGGGCTTTCTATGAGCAATTTGTTTTTAAGGTAAGTATTTATTGTACAGATCAGTCACAGATTCTTGTAGAAGGAGCTGAAGCTGTAAGTAATTTTCTGCCCTTGCAAATTCTTACTGCCTCACATGTGGATCTAAGGCTTGCTATGACCCTTCATTGTTTTTCTAAGCTTTTTAGTAACAATTTGAATCTTTAGAGAATTTTTAATTTTCCAAGTGTTGAACAAGTGAAATAATTTCATGGCAACATGCCATGGAAATTGGTTAAATACAACATTATGCAAGCATTTTAGAGGGGGCAATTGCTCCAGTAAAGTCAGTTTCATTTATTGTGTAGTTGCTTTTTATTTGGTTTTGCTAAACTTCCAGCTGTTTTTTTGTTTGCTGGTACTGAATTTATCACCATTTTGTCTTTGTTTTTTCCTATTAAACTTTTCATTTAAAGATTTATTACAGAATGATTATTTTTAGATAGCTTACCTTGAATACTTCATTATTTATTTATTTTTCAGAACCATCTGAATGCTCCTGTTGCTATCCTGACATCCTTTGTAATTGGCTTTGTGGAAAACATGCAACTTTGATGGCATATTCACTGCTAGCCCCTGCTCACACTCCCATTAACTTCAGCTGGACTAGGGTTTCGTAAGTAAATTAACAATATTTCCTATATGAGAGGTAGAAAACAAAAGATTTCACCGTTCTTAAAAGTTATAATTTGTTTTATGTGAAAATACTTGGATTCAACACAAATAGTCCTATCAGGTTAAAAATCATTATGTAAACGAATATTCACTGATGGAGCTCAATGAACACTGCCAGTGAGCTCTGAGAAGTACCTAATGGAAATGGCAAAATGGATGTGTGTGCAATAACAAGCTCATTTAGATGGACATTTGCCAGAATTTTGTTATATAGGTGTATCTTTCTGAATCTATAACCAGCCACTTGAGCAGACACAACTGAGTCTCGTTACTGTATTTGTTCTATTATTAGTAAACTTGCTGCTAAAGCAGAAGTTTGAAAAGAATGACTTCAAATTCTATTGCCCATCTAGGAGAGAGTGGAGGGCTTAGAGCCCATACTATTCAGCTAATTCATCAGATCATCCATTAGTTATGAAGTTAGGTGTTATACAGGTGTTAGCAAGATGGAAATGAGAAGTTGCTTAGGGCAAAATATATGTCCTAACCAACAGTGTCTGGCATTCGTTGGATCTACAAACTTTGTTTCTGTAGTTAATAAAACATAACTCTGCCAATATAACACTGGAATTTTCTAAACCTGAGTACGTCAGCATTCAAAGAGATGGGAGGGGAGAAGGTAAATAGAGACTACATACATTTCCATAACTTTTGTAACTCTCTTCTGGTTGTCTTTATCCAGAGGGATACAAGCATGCAATTAATTAATATTTTAAACAGAACATATGACAGAGCTTAGAAGACACAAAACTCAAAGCGCTCTGAGAAGGAAGGTAGTTTCATTGCCCTGTTTTTCTGGCTGCAGAACCCCTGACTGAACATCACAGAGCAAGTCACTGGCAAAGCCAGGACCTGAAAGCAGTTCTCAAGCCCTGCTCCAGTTGTCTGTCCCCTAAGAGTTACATTCTGACTTGGTCTTCGTCTCTCTCTAAAAACAGTCCTCATATACAGGAGTTTCTTATGTCCCATAAGATTTCAGAATCTCCTGTGCTGACTGGAACGAACAACGATAAGGAGACCAAATTGGAAACTAATCCTTTGCATGTCCCATCAGTGGGCATGTCTGCTTGCATATAAAGTCTAGCCTTTCAGTGCCAGAGCTCTCCAGATGTCGCTGTTTCAGTATGATCCTGGTAAGATTAAAACAAGAAAAGACTAACAAGTGAAACATTTCTAATGTTAGATATGCAAAAATATGCTAATCCAAATGTTCTACTTAAAAAACAATACAACTCTGACATTCAAAAAAATCTTTCTTGTTTGTTTAATTTCATTTTTTTCTCAGTTAAGGTTTCCTGTATACCTCTGCTTTGCTATTTTTCCTCCAGAAGTTAGAATAAACCTCCCGGATTTCTATGGAACTGCACTCTACCACTTCTTGCTGACAGTAAATTGAAACTTATAGTAGTCTCTCCTACAGTCTTCATGCTATAATAATCTACCATGGCATGCTCCCATCTCAGCAGTCTAATATCAGCGGATATTTCTCTAATAGTCTAAAAATTAGCATTTAAAATGTTAATTGCTTCCTGACTAATGATGAAAATGATGAGTTAAATGTGCAAGAATTATTTATAAAGTGCAATGGCACACTGATTTTCTCTCCATATTTTAAAAATACAGCAGCCAGTGAGGAATTTTAGAGCAATTAGTAAAGTAGACCATACAAGTCTGTGCATATGAAGCTCTTGTATTTTGCACTCCATGCTTTTTTTGGTCCCTAAGAGTAAAGGGTGTCACATTTCTTCACCTAAGATCTATTCTTGCCTCACTATACCTGATGTGTAAAAATTTCCTGGACAGAACTATGCTTATGGGTCAAATGCTGCTCCCATTGTAGTCAATGTGTGATCTCTGTATTAAATGTAGCAGCAGAATCATGACAGCTTAAAATACAGTTATTCGTGGCAGGACCAAAGTCTTCAAGTACATAGTTTCTCCTTAAAGCAGAGATTAAATGTGGCCACCTGAGCACAAAAACCACTAGATAAATTCACTTTCACTGTTCTTTAAACTTCCAGTTCACTTCTGTAAGGACTCAGTAGGAAGAAAGGCAACAGTTACAGTGGCACCAAGATTGACATACATAACCAAAGGCAGCTACACAATTTAGCAATACAGACATTATTTTCCATTGGTTCTTCAAAACATTTTGAATTTTCTTGGTTCACACACAGTAAGAGGATGAATGAAACCCCTAAATTGCAGAATGACACAGATTATGCAAGACAGTTTCCTATGAGTTAAAATATACACGTATCTATATAATTTTACTACATGGTACAGAAAAAAAGTATGTATACATTTTCTGCACACACAGAGAGAAACTGGGTTTATAAGAAGGAGTCACTTAAACTGGATTCTCTGTGTTCCCAAAATATTTCTACTGCAAGCTCCACAGCTGTGGTTCTGGATCCCTATTCATTGCCTTGAAAGCCAGGAAAACTTGATTCTTCAACTTTCAATCTGAGACTCCATCCAAGTAATACCTGTAGAACTGACCTATCAGGAATGAATCCTTAGCATTCACACGTCAATCTTCAGTATCTTTCAAAATCCAGAGACAAATTCTTTCCGATTCATCTATTTGGAAAGTCACAGAGGAAAAGCCATTGTCTACTGTCAGTTTTCCCTGGCTTTATTTGGTGGCTTTTTGAAGAAAACAGATGTGCCCAAAAACCTAACAATTCCTTCCAAACAATAACAAAGGCAACCTAAACATGATAGCCTTCTTTTACATGTCTGTCCTAGCCTATTTTCAGAGGGTGGGGGTGGGTAGGGAACCCCCACCCACAGTTGTGGACACCCCCCCAGCTAGAGCACGAGAGGTCCCCACTGCAATTCTACTAGCATGTAAGAGAAAATCACAGCTAACCCAAAATGGGGGAGAGAAAAAAACCACTTTATTTTAAAAGAAAAAAATGAAATCAAATTAAATATCCGTAATGAGCAATATTAAGGATAGAAAATAAGATAATTACTAAAAGCACATAAACAAGATAGTGATACACACTTAGGAGATAAAAGTAGAAGGCTACAGTGACATTCTATAGTCAGTTTTGCAAGCCAGCTTCCTTTTTAGTGTCATACTCCTCTTTTGAGAAAAAACAAGATGAGTGAAATAATTCACTCTTACGTACCTCTTCTGGTCTCAAATTATCACTTTGGCAAGAAACCGAAGCTTTGTACCATAACCTACTTTTAGCCTATGCAGATCCAGTGTAGACTGAATTAATTCATCATTAGTATTCATTCATACTGAAGTGCCTATGCCTAGAAGTGGAACAGGCATTTTAAAAAAGAAAATTAGGCTGAAAAACCAGAAAGATAACATAAAAATATTTGTCTACTGTTTTTAAAAGAAAGGAAAGTCAATTAAAGCTGCATTTTCTTGTTTGGCCCTCACATTTTGCAGCACTCATGCTAAGGTTGAGGTTATTTTTATAGCACCACAGGGAACATATTTTCACATGGGTGACATGCTCTTGAATGATTGTTCCACAGTATGATGAATAAAAACATTCAAAAGTGTCTACACAGGGTTCCTTTCATCCTTCCCAAATCTGAGTATGTCAGACCCTCTTCCAGCATTGCTTTTCTTCCCATTGACAGCTCACTAATATGGCAACATAGCACACATTTACATACGTAAAAAGATGGGAGTGCTGCCAAATATGATAACATTCACACAATTTATCTTTGAATTATTAATGTGGATTAATTTTAAAGGCTGACCAACTTCAAAACACTAAACCGAGTTTCATTTTAAAAGGCTGGAACAAATCTGTAGGTCTTCACAAATTTTTTCCCAGCTTTCCTACTTTTTCACTATGTAGCATTTACATAAATCTTCAGTTATTGCAGTTTAGAAATTGTCTCCTGATCATCAGTTTCAACCACAGGCAAACCATGATTTGGGGATCTCAGATGAAGCAGGCAGGCAGCCTGTGCATCACACAGCCCTGATACAGATAGGAACTCTGCATGCACTATACAGCAAAATTAGAGAGAAGTAGCAGGTGGAGTTATGAAGACTGACATTCAGTGGATGTAACTGGATGAGTGATCTGGCTGTAATAAAACAGGCTGGAGAATTACATGCTGAAAAAACTGCTTAAAACCCTTATGATCCCATTAATACCTAGCCTTGCCACCTGGTCTTGGCATATGAAGCAGAATTTGCATCAAAAGAGATTAACATTGCCTCTGGGGCTAGTCAAATTTATTCTAGCAAACTAATGTGAAGCAAATAACTCTACCTAATATCATTTATATGAATGAGACAAAAGAGATCAAAATTTAAATACGCAGCAGGATTATGTTACTCATCTATTGTCTAGGGAAAGAAAAACTCACTACAGAAATTGTAACAATAAAAAAGTATGAAAGTAAGCACAACCTAAAATGCCATAATCATCTCACTATAAACAGACCTAATTTGTAAAAGCAAATGTGGGTATAAGGCACCCAACTCTCAGTGTTTTTCCAAAACAGCCATGTAACAGACAATGTAGGCACACAGAACAAAATTATTTAGAGCATTCTGTCAATAGGTAAGTGATCTATCGATAGGGCAGTTGGTTGGAAAATATGAGCAGTTTATAATGGTCTGTGATGTTGAAAATGCACAAACATATCCATTATTCCTTGTCAGTGTTCACAAAGTGGATGATGTTATTGACAGAGTGTGGTATGTTTTACAGGCACTGTATATGATCGTGATGTTTGTTCTTGATCAGCCTTATTCAAAGCATTACTATCAGGACTTCCCCACATCCAGTCATTTGTTTTTCCTGAAAAGCTATTTTACTTTTTCAGCATACAGGAGGCCTTGAGAAATGCTGCCAGATATCCTGGGGCTTTTTCATGGGCCTTGGTAACTGCAATTGCAAAAATTTACATACAGTATGCTGACATATATTTTGTGTAAATATTGTCAGAGCATAATGCTCTCCAGGACAGTAAGCATCATGATTATCAGTGTTTGAACAGCACACATCATTGTCCTGATTGGGATTTTCGGCTGGTTTATGTGCTACATGAAAACACAGAGAGGTTATTTTTATCTTTAATTTCAGTGAGCAATTCATACTGCCTTCAAATTTTCTTTTCTGTCACCTGTGCTCTTTCAGTGATATTCCAAACAGAACTTCTGGTATATAAACATTCACTAATAAACTTAAAGCCTTTTACTTATTGCCTTTATCATAAAAAAGGGTATCAGAAAAAAATTGTATTAAGGAATTTAAGTCAATCTGCCAAGAAAAGCCAAATCATGAGGCAAATGAGGAGACAGCTGTGAAGCTGGCAACATATTTGTCCGCAGAATCTGCCAAATAGCCAGATGTTTCTGCTACACAAGCACACACAGAGCTCAGCACAGGAATCCTACTAGAGATAACTACAGTACAAAAATAATGACTAAAGCTTATTTTAGGGGAAAGTGTTCATTACAGACCGTCCTTTCACCAATTGTTGTCAAGGAAGTTTAGAATAACTACAGGAGAAATAAATTTACCAAACAGCTAAATGATAAATATATCACTAATTGACTGCCACTCTGTACCAAGTAATTCAAACAGAAATGCATTTCTGCAATATTTTAATAAAGATTTCTAAGACGAGTCATAAAAATACCTAAATCAAGTTCACCACTGTTTCTGTAGAATAACAGGATGTTTGAATGAACTCTAGATCAAAACATTTGCACATTTAAATTTGAAAAGTAGTTTAAAAGCTGATAACAGGGTGTAACTTTATAGTCTTTACAGAACCACAACACTTAGTGGTATCAATGGGAAAAGTTTCTTTGACAAAATTGCAAAACACCCTCCTACAGCCATCCCAATAGAACAAAATTCTAAGTACTACCCTTAACTTTCATTCTTTTTTCTCTGCACTGAAATAGCAGAGGCAGTAAAAAATTTAAACTTCTAGTGGTCATTGATGTGATCCTTTCACTGCTCTCTGCAGCAGTACACGCTGAATATTTTTTGTTAACAAAACCTAACTAGCAATGCTGAGACAGCCTAGAGGTTAGCTTGAGTTCCTATGTCTCTAATTACCAAACATAAATTATGAGTTTTTTCTTTCTTTAATGTTTGAACTCATTACTGTTTTCCGTGGGAGAAGAGACAAAACTTAAATTATAGCAAGTACAACAGGAGTTAAAGTAAACAAACATTCATTTGGATCCCCAATGACCATAAAAAAATCTAAATCCTAACCTTTGGAATAAACTCTGAATAAGATCTCTCCCAGCACTGAAAGGAATTATGGGTTTTCAAAGCTCATAGACCAGGGTTTTGCTCTTACAAGGAGTGTAGTACTTTTGCATAGGGGATGCACACACTGAACAAGTTTAAAAGATGTTTAAAACTCATTGAAGTTTATTCCATTTACAAGGATTCTACCAGTCACAGAAATTTTCCCCACCATGGAAGGCTGTGATTCAAATCAAAACAAAGAAAAGGATTACTGAAAGGTATTTCTGGAGACCTAAACCAGAGAATTACTAAGGCTAACACCATTTCAAAATGTAAACTCTTTTAATGGAGTGTATTTTGTTTTCAAAGGCACTTCTAGGCATTTTACTTACTTCTTTCTAAAGAAGTTCATGGAAACTAGAATAACTGGATCTATCTTTAAAATTAACTGAGACCTTTGTTTAAAAGTAAAAGCCCTTCTTCCTCCACCAGTAAGATCAAGAAGAAAACCACCTGGACCCCCAAGGTCCTGACCCTCAACCCCAGAGCCACGTAGTCAGACTTGATATGCTCCAGGTCTCCCCTGTCTGTATCACACAGAAGAGCAGGGTTAATAGTCTGAGGGCTGGAACAGGCTCAGCAGTCTCTCCGTGTCCATGCACCTGGCCAGAAACAAACCACCCCTGACAGCAGATTAGGAGACCAGACTGTGGCCTCCATTCCTCACCACAGCACTCCCTTGCTGCTCCCTCCTGGTGCTGCTGCATGGCTCAGAGCCAGCTCTGGTTCTTCATTGAAGATAGCTCCCAGTGTCTCATCAGCTACCACAGCATTGACCAGGGCACTGATCCCCTTCTGTGGGTACAAGAAGTCACTAGCTTCTAGCTTTTGTCATCATTTCCCAGCCCAAAAAAATACAGACACTGCCTACCTCTCCTTGAGTACAGCTGAGCACTCAGGCTTCTGTAGCCACATGGTATTGGAGAAGATCTGGACAATTTTCTTTTAGTCATCACTGATGCTGTGCAGTGTGCTGACCTCCTGCAGCTCCTTTACTTGGTGACATAGACCTCCACCTGCAGCCAAGGATACCATCTCCCCGTTCTCTGCCTCAGCAAGATGGTCCAGGCACACCCAGACCTGGAGACCTGCATTCTCCCTCGGGAGCATTCTCTGAGGCTTTCTCTTGAGGCTTCTGATATTCTAGAAATAGTTGGTCTAGTTGTTGATAAGGACAATCATGCCCTGTGGTGCACCACCACCAGTACTCAGCACATGGGCACTGTTCTCAGCAAAAGTTCTGCTTATCCTTCTTTCTACTACTTGGTTTTCATTGCAGTTTGCTGATGGCTTATTATCATGAAAAGATGTGCTTACCATTCTCTGCAAGCTTGCTGCAAAAGCAGTCCTATCACCATCATTCACCTGTGGGTTGATAACTGAATCAATACATTCATGATTTGCATTGAAAACACTGAGAATGTCCTGTATATTCATTAACAGAATGCCTGTAAGCACCTTGAAGAAAGTCATGACTCTTCACTTGTTCTTTTAAATGGTGTCCCTGGCTCACTTCAGTCTCACTGCCATCATCCTGCCATGACGGCATCTACTACCATAGCCTGTCTTCCCAGCTGATGTGAAAAGTTTATTTGCATATCCCTATTCACATAAGCCTAACTCAAAATGACACAGTTCTACTGAAAGGCTGGTGGTGCAAAGTGTATACCTGGCAAAATGTACACAGCATCCCAAAACATGAGTTTGTGAAAACCTTCTTTCCGGTTTAATTTGTGTCTTCCCTAAGTTGCATCTACTGATCTCATCAACTTGTTCAACTAAGAGATTCTAAACCATGCATTTAGAGACAGCATGAAGACACACATTCTTTCCTTCAGTCACTTAAAAGCTTTTTCATGTTCCATCACCCATACAAAGATGCTCTCAGGTAACTACTCTAACAATGCCTGTTGTGAGAAATGTTGGGCAAATCCAAGGAGTCTGCAGAACCGTGAATGGTGCAATCACCTCCAGAGGACCCAGGGGTCATTCCTACCCCCACCCTCCAGGATGCATCCTTTCTTCTGCCTACATCAGGCAGAGAACTATTGCCAACCTCAATCAGGCTTGAAAAAAAAGAAATGTTAACATCTCCGAACTCTTGACAGGCCTTTAAGCAAAATTCATTCCTCGTCCAACTGCACTGGAAATACTATTCCTCACGGCAAGAAAAAAAATTCAGTTAAAATGAGCTGGATTTCTCCAGTTATCTGCATGCACATGAGTATAATAACTGCCCTTTCAATCCCATGAATCAGACTTTTTTCAGGTCTGAAGTCCAACAGCCAGTAACCATCTGGCTAAATCGTTATCTGGGCAACTATTCACACGTATTGTTTAAACAGTTACTCTTTGCATCAGCAGCCCTCAGCTTTCCTTCTGTGGCTTCTCTCCTCACATCAGCATCAAAGGTCTTCTGTTTGAACCCCCTCAAATGGCAGTCTCAAGCTATTTCCCAGCTGGAACAATATAGGGACAAGCCTACAAAAAGCCTCTCACAGTCACCACCCTGTTGCCTCTTGCTTTTTTATGCCTCACAGAAGTTCAGAAGGTTCAGTTTCCTCTCAGTGCTTGGAAGCAAAAGCATTTGCCCTGTGCTGCCTAGCACTATACCTCACAACCTTCACTTGAAAAATGCTGACAAAAGGCCTGAGCATTGCCATGGAAACACTTTACCCAATATTCTTGTAAATCTGTTTGCCCAGGGAGACATGGGTCTGCTAAGCACTAACAAACTCTCATCTCCTGTATGACCAGCACATATTTTCCTCAAGCAAAATGCTTTGGCCACTGTCATAAAGCCGATGCCACAAGTTTGTTTTGTTTTTTTTTCCTAGGAACTGCAAGTGCTGTTCAGACCCAGCAAGTAATTCCAATTAGCACAAGTAGGATTTAATTTCCTTCTCACCTCCTCAATTAGAAGCCCCAAATTCGCACTGAGGCAAGGCTGTAACACCACCTATTGGTGACAATGCCACCAGCTGACACCTTTACAATACACTTGCTTTTCTTATTGCAGAGGGCAAACCTCTAGGATCATTTAAAGCCCGAGCTGAAATACGGGAGAAAGCAAGATGATGTCGATGATCCAGTGAACCTTCCCGGCAGTCTCTAAATTCCCTCCCTGTGGCTGGCCTGCTAGCTGTCCTTCTACTGGTCGGGAAGGGAAGCGATGGCTTTCTAACACAGCAGCAAGCATCACCCCATGCAGTGTTTTCTACCTCCCCTTTTTCTACCACTCCCGTTAATTGCATTTATGACTGAATGATTTGTTTCAATAGTACGTCACTTGCACTGTCCCTCCTGGCCTGTGCTCCGAAAAAAGCTTCCTGCAAACAGATACCACTGTATTTTACTCTTTATTCTTACACATTCTTTCGCACTGAAGTGGATTGAAGAGCATTTGCCATCTAGTAACCCATCCGTTTAATTTATCTAAGCTCTTCTATAATCTGTCAGATTGCTTGGTTTTTCACTCTTTGCTACTAATTGAACAGTACCTCAAAAATTTGGAAGTTTATCCATTAGCCTTGTCAAATTAATTAAAGCACATAACTAAACCATGAAGGAATAAGTAATAATCTTGTTCATAAATAATGAATTCTATTACCTTGGTATTATTTTTCTCATTTCAGATGTTCAATTTAAGGCTGATTTTTGTTAATTTTTATTCAGTGTTATATTCACTTCCAATTTTCATATTCAATAGTTTATTGTATTCATAATTGCTTTCCAATGTAAAACCTTCCTAGATACACACAGACCATCTATTGTGAACGGTCAGTGCCAATTTCAATCAGTATTTTCCTCTCTCCTCATACAGCCAGTAACTTTCTCAAAAAATCCACAGACAGCACACCAGTAAGATGTAATCACCTCTTCTTGTTACAACAATAATTGTTGTTAAATACTATTTCCTCAAGGATCCTTTTATGAGTTAATCAAAGTGACACCCACACATTGGCCACTTTCCAGGCAGCCTTGAGAGATACAGTCTTTATTCTACGTATGTCTCTGAAACGAGAAGTTTGGGTGGTAAAAGCTGGACATTCCCTCCTCGCTACCCAAAGTCAATGTTACAAATTTAGTGATGAAAAGAAAATTTTTGTGCTTTTTCCTCTTCTTTTAATATTCTTGAGCTTTCCTGGCCCTTTGGACCTATTTCACCTAATCATCAAATGCCATATCCATCAGCAGAAGATGGATCACGTAAGCATCACTGGTGTCAGTTAGACATAGTTCTGGTGTTATATGCCCTAATTATCATCCTAATATTGACTCACAAAACTTAGGCATCCCACGACAGCAAGAAAAGCATAAAGAACCCTGGCTGTCTGTAGGCAGATGATGCTGTAAAGCTGCTTTCCCCTTGTAAAAGGAGTACATTTAGTAGACGCAGAATTATAGTGGAGACTATTAAGCCTGAACTAGAGGCCAGATGTAGCTGTAGAGGCCAGATGTAGTTGCCCATGTGCTGAACCCAAGGACTTATTCTTGACTGAAAAGTCAGTTCACCTGAGCCAGCATAACCTATCCAGCTAGCATGTGAGGCACACCCATGCTGACGGCTGGAACTCATGGTTCTGGATTGGTAAAATTCTGCCACTGTGCCCCAAAACACACCTTTGCTAAAGATGCTGGAAAACAAAATGGACATTATTTCCACAGGTGGCTTATTTCAGTGCTATGCCTTGTGATGCAGTCCTTTGAGCCTGACTGCAGATAGAAGGATGCCTCATTGAACACAGAGGTCAGGAAGCAGGAACTGTTACATCAGGTACTTCAGCCACAAGACTGAAAAGGCAAGGATAGAAACTGCAAATAATAAATCTAGCTAAGGGCAGACAAAGCAGCACAGGCAAGATCTGGACCTGTGAACTCTCGTCCCAGATGCTGCCTTAAATGCCAGCTCAGTCCTGGGATCTACAACTGGAGCCAATTAAAACCAGAAAAGCGGTGCTCCTCTGAAGAAGAAAACCCTCTCAGTTCTCACAAGGCAGGTAATTTTTGAGCTGTGCAGCACCATCTAAATTAAAAAGCATACACTTATTTTCCAGTATTCAACTGTGCTCATTCCTTACCTTTATGGAAAAGTTTTTTTTACAAAAAGGTATGAATAGACTAACATTAAGTCATATCTTGATCATTTAAACAATTTGAGCTTCTCCAGCAAATCAGCCTTCGTCCTCAACCATGTGCTTCATTCTTGGTCCTTCTACTTTACTGCACATTCTTTTTGAATTATGAATTCCTATAGTTCTATTTATTGCTTTCCTGTTTATGCATTAATACTAATGTTAACAATTATCTTCATTGACCGTTCTGCCTGACTTGTGAATTTTAACCAATGTCCAATGCCTTTTTAAATCAGCAGGTCACTATGATAAAATAAATTTAATAGTGACTGTTATTAGATATTCACTCAGTGATAGCAATCCACAAGAATTTTTTAAACCCATCAAAAAAATTAAATACATCAGTAAAATGTAAATCCATCCCAAACTTAAGTGCCTGGCTCTGAGACTGCTCAGTGTAGACAATGATGGTACAATTTCCTTTTAAATTGGAAGACTTTCAATAACAAAATAAATACCACACAAAAATGTAGTGTCCTGGCTAAGTAACCACTTTTAACAACCAAACTTGTAAGCTCTTCAAAGAATGAATTCAAGTTAATTTGAAGAAAAGTAATTTTAAAGGAGTAATTTCCATAAAAACAGGTTGACTTATAAATTATATTCTTATTCTTTATCAACTCAATCCTATATCAGATCTTCTATTATTTCACCCAAAATCTGAATACCTTATAGGTCACCTGCATCCCTCAATTTGGATTTTTTCAATAGTACTATTATACTGCACTCTTTAGTTCTTATAAAATAATGTATAAAGTGAGCATTACCTCATAATTCTGGTATGCAAGTTTTTCATGCTCAAATTTTAAATGTTTTAGTTATAATTTTTAAATGTTTTTTCATAGTAAAGAATGTTTAATTTTACCCTTGATAATAAAGTGTTGAGATGTTATTTTGTAATCCTCACATGATAACAGTATGTAATTCTTTCCAAATACAGAAAATTAATACCCATTGAACAAATCTGCCTTTTTTGCCAAAGTACTCAGCAGCTCTGACAACTGCCAGCATGTTGTTAATAAGAGAATTTTTGAACTACCACAGTCCAAGAACTGGGCACAATACTTGAAAGATGTGTTACTTCCAAATGGTTTCCCAAGGTGGTAGACACAGTGGTAGTGTCTTGTTTCATTATGCATTAGAATGTATTAGTGGGGCAGACACAGTACATGTAATAAATATAAAAGAGTATAGCAGTAGGTGTTACTTGTCTTTCCTTCGGACTTCTTGATATCAAAGAAATTTATTAAAAAAACCCTTATACATTAAACTGCCTAAATTAGTAGTCTTGTATACTATTTACCTGCTTTATGTTATACTTCAGGTTTTTTGATTTAGTTTTAATAAACAATTTAACATATCAAAGCTGTTTAAGCTTTCAGGTAATACATTTTTCAGTATTTATGTTCCATCTTTGCCTCTCCTGACTAAATTCTGTAAGAGGTAATATCATCTAATTAAAGGGAAAGAAGTAGATGAGGGAAAAAGGAAACAGCAGTGAAGAGTTAAGATTTCTTTCATTCCCAAGGTACTATTTGACACTTGAACTCATTTTTCTTGTACTTGTTAACCATTTTGATTTTTATTATTTAATATTAGTTACATTGTACACTACATCTGTTTTAATTGAGCAATTTTAATGTTTTCATTCATTTCTACTGATATTTAATAATGACTGGGAAGTAATTAGTAGATAATATCATTTTAGAGCAACTTTTCTGAACAGGACTACATTTCACTTCATATTCCAGAAACAACCAAGGAGATAAATGGAAGAAAGCTTTAACCAATATAAGTAAGCTCAGCTTAATCAGCATTAAAAGCCATTAATCTTAAATCAGTAAGCTAAAAAGAATTAGAAATGTAACATTAAAAAAACCACCCAAACAACCTGTGCAAAGTTAAAGTCTAAGCTGGATACATTTTTAGTGGTCTTTATTTGAGTAATCCACTGAAAAGAGGCTTAATATGCAATTCTTTGCATTATCTTAGCCATAATAACACAAGTATGTTCACAGTAAAAAGGGCAGCTTTAAAACAAGTAAGGCAGCAGGTCCCAAGAAAGAAAATGGAAAATACGGAAAATATATTTTTCTAAGAAAACAGGGGGAGTTATAAATGGCAAAAGTCAGAAAGAACTTAAATTTAGTCATGCTTCATGAGAATAGACTGACAGCAGTGGGGACAATAAAATGCTCCTTGAGTGTCAGTGCTTATTAAAACAAAGCAGCATCCAAGGAAAATATGTTACTTAAAAGAAAAGTAAAATCCAAATTTCCCCTATAGAGTTTTAAATGTTGCTGTAGTTCTTCAAAAGGGTTGTTAATGTTTATTTATACTCTTCAGTCTGAGACATTTTCTGAAAGTGCTATAAGCAACTCACATCTGCATATAATTTCATTACCCTTCATTGAAGGGCCTGTAGTGATAATTTTTGTAAAGCATATTGTTGACTTTCTCAAAGTACTATTTCTTCTAAAGTTAATATCAGTGTTTTTTGTTTGGGGTTTTTATGTTGTTTGTTTTGTTTTGTTGTGGGGTTTTGGTTTTTTTTTTGTTATTAAAGCAATGTAGATTTCTGAGTATTGGAGTACAACAGAATTTTTATTTTCCTCATCAAAGTTGGGGAAAATGTACCATTGTGTTACTTAACTGATGCACATGTGCAGTCAACATTTTAAAAAATCTTTCTGAAAGAATATCAGGGTAAGGACAAGAGATGGTCCTGAAAGTAATGACTTGGCTTGGCAAGGGTTTTGCTATACTTTTTTACTATAACCTTTCAGTACTCTATTTTTAAATAAAAGCTTGTACACAGAAATCCCCAGGAGCATCCTACCAGTTCCAATAGTGAATTATAGCATACGTCCAGGTTAGCCCTATATCCCAGAAATATTAGGGAAAGAATAAAAAGGTAGAGGCAGGTAGAAAAAAAAAATCAGGAAAGCCATTAAGCTATTAACTTCCCAACAGAAATACATGGCTCGGAACTTAAAAACAAATGCAGAATCTTACTGATACCTTGTTCCTCTTTGAACCTGATCATTCCTGCATATACAGAAAGTGTAACACAACTTGCTTCTTAGCAGGACAAAAAGCATGGGGCATCCTGACACTTACTGGCTTTCAACATGTTTGCCAGGCTAGTGTATTAGGCCAAAAATCTGGATGTGGCATGCTCTTGTCTTCTTGTGCAAAGCCTAGACACTGTCTCTCCAGCTCTTGGTACAGGTACAGAAACACATCTGTATTTCTTCTGGCTGCAGAGAATCCCTGGTTCAGCTTGGTTAAACCCAGAAACAAGAGCTGTCATCCTAAACCCTCCAGTAAGGGCTACACATTTTCTGACATACAGCAAACCTGTGAATCTCCTCGTTTATCACCCGTTGTTTGGGGATGGGGAGTAAAACTGTGTGGTCACACAACCAAGTTAGACGTACACCTGGGAAGCCACAGGCGTACGTGAGCAATATGCTTCCCCAGAGAGCAGGGACAGCTGCTTCGTGCCCCAGGGTGGGCTGCATTTGTGTGCTCACCGCCTTCCTTCGCCTCGGAGCACGTGATGCAGCCAGGCAATTGGCCATCCTCTTGGGTCCCCTCCAGTAACTTCATGCAGGGGAATTTTACTCATGGTCTTAACATCTGGTCCACTTGGGGAAGCCAGCTAGGTCTCCCTTCCTCGTACTTAAGGCACAAGGACAAGGTTTAAAATGATCAAATCTATAGAAGCACAGCATTTAAGAAGTTTAAATGGGGGGGGGGGGGGTGGCGGGGTAAAGTTAAAAATCAAACTGGAACTCATGATAAAAAGATGATGTCAGAAGAGGTGAGAGCATCCCACTGAAGGGGACTGCCATGAATTAGTTTCTTAGTACTGGGGAGAGGCAAGTTTGTGCCTTCTGCTGTTGCTGCCTCCATCTCTTGGCATTCAGTTTCTACAGGAAACCAGTTTTCAGTTGCTGCCAAACTTGAACCTCACGCAGCAATAAGTTCACAGTGCTATCAAGAGCTTTGTACTATGACTCTATGATTCTAAAACAAATCTTGAGCACCTCTTCATATTTACTGAGCAATAAAATATCATGCCAAAATTAAAGGGTGCTTCTGAAAATAGTTTGAATGTGAATCAGAGGATATTTCAGCAGATCCAATGGAGTAATTACAGGGTAGGAAGAACAAATAGACTGTAATAGATAAGTGAGACAGGCAATCATAGACAAACTCTTTGCTTCCCTGCTGATGGATGAATAGAGCAAAGGGTCACCTAGGTGGGGTTTTCTATTTAACTTTTTGCTGGTAGATTTATTCTTGATGTCAGGCTTAAGACCAGACCCACTATTTGGTAACAATACACTGGATATTTTTAACAACAAACAGCTCTGTGGAGTCTTCAACCACCATCTAAAATAGGTCTTTATGGAAGGATGGTAAACATTATGTCCCTGTTATAGAAGGGAGGATTAAACACAGGGAGTTCAAATTAATCTGTCCCATAGTCAGATTGAGCTAGGGCAACAAGATCTTCCAATTCTTAATCAAGTGTTTAAGCAGTGTCAAAGTGGCCTTGCAAGGCTGTACTCAAGTGCTAGAAATAAATTTTTGGCTGAAGCTCCCCAGAAATTGTAAGCCTTGGCGTCATTAAGACTTCAGTGACCAGTGGCAACATGACATAGCCATGATGAACCATGTCACTGCTTTTGATTATTAATGGCCTCTTACTAGGCATGAAGTCTGAGACAAAGTCAGTAGTTCTATGACCGCATCCTATATTAACAGAGAGATGCTTGGGCCCAAGCAATAAAACCAAAATTTCTTTCTTATTTTATTTGAATGATGAAATTTTCACATTCATTCCTTCAGAGCATCTTCAATTTATGGACTTTTAAGGTCTGGCAACTTAAAAAATGCTTAATTGCAGGACTAAGCAAGTCTATCCCTCTGCTTTCTGACACATATCATGTACCACCTTCTCTTTGTTTGCTTGCTCAACTTGTTCCTCACACACTTCACAGAGAAACCCAGGAGTAATGAACCCAACCAGTCAGCACATATTCAATAGAAAACCCAAAGTCTACTAGCAGCTTGAGTGGTCAGAGAAGCATGAGAAACAGAAAGTAACCTGGGGCAGGTGGACTGATTGAGTACTAATGAGGCAGGCAGAACTAGCCTAATTAACAGCCCTTCCTTAAAAGACTCCATGACAAAATTTTTCTTTTCTGCCTTTGTGTTTATCTCAAGGCTTCCTTTTTTTCTGATTAAAGCTGCAGAGCTTTAAAAAAGAAGTCTCAAAATAAGATGATTTTTATTTTTTTTTAATAAAGAAAATGGCAAAATAAATCAGTTTGGTTTCATGACCCACCTCTCCTCACAAAAAAAATATATTTTAAACTGTTTCTAATTTTTGAAACATGAATCAGAGGAACTAAGAACTATTTCATCAGAAGTTCATCTGTACTACTTTTGATTGTTTTTATCTTGGTGACATAGACATGTTTTGACTTCATGTCTGTTATGACCTGAGTAACTTCAAAGCCATTCTTTTCTTTAGCAGGAGACTGGACCAGCCAACCTCTACAAGTCCCTTCCAACCTAAATCACTCTTTGATGCTATTCTAATAGATTGGCTACAAACCAGCCCATCCTTTCTGTTTTCACTATTTAACAATACTACTGAAAATGATGGCAAGAAGTAAGACCTCCAGGGCTGGAGAAGCCTTACTTTGTGATGGCAAAATATATTGTTGTATGTTTATAATAACATGTATACAGACAAAGGGATATGCTTCAGAGGGGTTTTTAACTCATGTATTCATTTTTCTCCTGTCAAAATTTCTGCTTGACCATGAGAACCAAAACTTTTCAGAAAAGTAAAAAAAATTCTCACATGTGATCGATTCCTGGTGGGGAGTAGAGCTGGATGTGTACAGCTGAATTTCAGAAAGGAGCACTGAAATTCCTCTTTTGACCATGAGGGTAAGTCTGACTGTGTTGAGTGTGTGACATAATAAAAATTGTGACATGAAGACAGCTACAGTCAATAGCAGTGTTGAGAGCCTGAAAATGCTGCCTCAGCACAGCTGATGTTAACATTTCTGAAGTTTAATTTTCCTAACCCTGTTATTTCTGCGGCTTGAAAAACAAGTATCTATGTACCCTCTGCTCCTTGTACCTATATTTCTTTTGCATGTTCTAATTTCACTTTAACCATTACAAACACTGCAGACAAAAGTAATGGAAGTTTTGCAGACAAGCAAGTAATGAAGAAAAAAGACTGTTGCTTTTAATAGTTATTAACAGCTGTATCTATACCTATTGACTTCTTCCTCATTTCATCCCCTAAGATGAAATCCTCTCTTTCATTCTCTTATGAAATCCTCCTGTTCATCCTCTAGGATGAACAGTTGCCTCTAGGCATCCTCTATACCATTTGTTCCAAAACCAATGTTTCTGACAATTCCCTGCTCATTTACCAATCACACAATTGTTTATGAGATTCTAAGGACCACTTCTTATTACTCAGGAACCAGAAAATATGTCTTGAAAGTTCATGACAATACAAGCTTAAAACATTTACAGAGAGAAATCCACAAGTCTATTCAGCAGACTGCACAGCCCTGTATCACTTTTCATTCCCCAGGATTTGTAAATCAGAGTGTTCTTAGGCTCTTTGCAAGACAGCAAAAGTGATCAAATTTCTCAGCCATATTAAAACACAAGTGGAAATATATTCAGAGAAAACACAGAAATTCAGTATTGAACTGATATTAATGGTATGTACTGCACTATCTTCGCAGAGCCTTCTGCAGTGCATCATACTATTAGGTGTCTGGACAGTAGCAGAAAAGATTAACTGAAATCTGAATATATGACTAGGACAATATCTTGCAAAGGCACAAAAAAAAAAGTGGTTTCAAGACACATTCATAGACCAAGTAACCCCTGACAGAACTAATCTTGTTGCATTACCTCTGGAACTGTTTGAAAGCCAGGTATATCAAAGTGCACCCACGGCCAACGTGCATGCTATACCAACAGAAAAACTGCCTGCAAGAGCAGAAGAACAGGTGTCCTCAAAAGCATTATCAATGCTTACATTCCAGTTACAACACAAGGAATCTTTGGTTTTAAGGTTTACATCTCAAAATTACCAAAAAATCAGTATGACTTTGCATTGATTTGTCTCTATAGAAACCAGAAACACGCCAGTGTTTAGATGGTGATGCTCTGCTCACCAAGTCACTCCACTACATTTGGACTGCATCTGTTTTAGCATTCAAACTTAGAACTTTTAAAATCTATGATGCAAGTACCATTTTTAACTGCTTATTTTACATGTTCCAGTATTTTGAGTGAGGAAGGAAATAATATTTTTATTTAAATTGCATTTCTAGCACATTTATTATCACAGACTATGAAAGTGCTTTTATTGTTGAAATGCTACCTTGGAAGAAGCCATTACTGGGGGGAGAAGCAATGAAGACATTGAACTATGTTCACTTCCCTGATCATTTTATTTTAATGCCAAAACATATCATGTAATGCCAATACAACGTGTTTCAGCACAGCAGTCAAAGAAATAATCTTTTTTGGCTCTCCCCCACATTTTTTCCAGAAATATATCTTGTCTATCCGAGTATCTAAAATGGGATCTTCCCACATAGCTGGTTGCTTGGAAAGGTGTTAGTATTTCCCTATCAATATTTGACATCTGTCAGGCCAGTCTCCCCTTTCTATACTACATGCACGATGCCTTCAGGCATCAGTCTCCTTCGTTTGCAGGCTGAATGAAACCACTGCGTTAGGAATTTTGTGAATGTCACCATCACAAAATTAATTCACTGTTTAAAAGCTGTGGGTGCTATAACAGACCTACATTTTCCTGTTTCGAGGAACACTTTGTACTGCCTGTAGTCTCATATATTCCAGCTGCTGCTTGTATACAAGGTTTTTACATTTGTTTCCAACCCTCAATCCTTCTCTTCTCGCTTTCACCACATTAAATTTCCTATGTGCATTTTGATTCTTTTTCAGCCAAGCAATAAGCCATGGCACAGCGGACCTCTTGGCTTCTGATGCCTGCCAGAAGGTGTTAGGAGGTATGCAGCCAAGATAATGCTCAGTCTGATCCATTTTTGAAAAAGGATTTAAAAATTCAAACTGACAGCTCAGAATACAAACAAAAGCCTGAGGTTTTGACATTGCTATGACCAAAAAAAAGTGTGCTTAAGGAAAGCAAGTACTTATTATAAAGGTGTCAAGTAGGTGACCAAATGAAATGTTAGCTTTCAGGTAGCAAAGAGACTCTGCATATAGTGACTTTAAAGTAGGGACAGAATTAGCAAAACTATCCATCAGCAATACTATATGACTCACTGAAAGACATTTGAAACCACTTCTGTGACTCACATGGGGAGGAAAAACAGAGCAAAAGGGGAAGAACAGTATACAGTGGCAGTGTCCACTATGCCAAGACACTATGGGACTCCAGCATTGGCCTCCATCACTACACTTGTGAGGTGATATTTCTGTCACATAATATGGATGGCGTAACATCACCCTCTAAAAGTACTCTGTTTTCTTCTGAGGCTAACTTAACAAAAAATTTTAAGCACCACAAAGTTAATTGGTTTTATAGAATATACAGTCCAGGAATGCAGATATTCCCCTTACAGCAGCTTCTGAAATCATTGCTTCTCAGCAGCAGCAATTGAATGTCACAGTATCAGCAAGACCAAACCACAGCTTCCATGAAAGGCTTGTCTGAAGGGATGTGAGAGACACCAGGCTAAAGGAAAAGTTAAGCAACAATGTTTTAGTATTTCTTGGATGCAGGAGAAAAGCAGAAGGCTGGGGAAGCTTTTTGTGGGAGTGGAATTCCCTGTTTCCTTCCTACAAATGTGCATGAGAAGTGTGATGAATACCACATGCCTAGGTAATGGAGGAAGACCAACAGAGGGAAAGAAGGCAGAAGAAACACTCATACAGCCCTGTGCTGTATGCTAGGTCTATAGCATTACCCAGTGTAGAGCCCAGTGTTTTTAAGGTGAAGAAAGGAATAGTAAGGGTAATTCCCCAATTCCCATTGAGATGAAAGAAATCAGGTTTATAGAAGTGTTGCACCCTCACAATGGCAACATCTTTTGACTTTCATCAATCTAGGTAATGTTTTCAGCTATCAATACAGAATTCAGTTCACTGCCATCCAAGAATAATTACCTTTCTAGAGGGTATAATATTGCATTGAGACAACATAGGGAATGCATATCTTCATGGCAGCGCTTAAAAAACTGGCCTTTTTTATAAGTTTATTAGCAATGTAATACTGTTTGCTACCCTTTTTTCATTATATGACAAAATATTTTTACATATTTACTTCCACTGAAAAATGCAGAACAGATGTGGTTCCTCTTTAAGTAGGAACTATGTTATTTGCTGTTTAATGGAGCTAACAAGTATAAGGAGCTTCTATAATATCATTTTCATCCTGGTCTATATTATCCTACATCAAATGGCAGGGCAACCTTTCACTTTCCCTTGCTGTTTTGTACATTCTGCCAGTTATCCATAAGGTCAGTGGCTGACTAAGAATCCATTTGTTTAAATAAAGCAAATAATAAAAAATATTGAAATGTTTGTGTAATGCTTCCACTGCTAACTTTCCATCAAATTGCAAGTGTTGTATAAAAAATGTTTTCCCTGACATTGAGCTTGTTACAGAAGTCAGTCCACCACTTATCTCTAGAAAGTATTAATTTATGCCTCTCTGTTGAAAAGATACCTAAACTTTAAACAAGTGAGCTTGTTTCCAGGATTGCTCCTGTTCAGAGGCTTGGTAGCAGTTATTTAGAATTGTAGTCATTTAGAAACTTGAAACAAGACACTCATATTTTATAAAGTAGTATAAATACTGTAGAAAGGTGAAAGTTGTTAAGACTAAGATTGTAGTCTTAACAGATTAAAATCAATGTTATGCATCCCTTTCAATAAATTATTGTATTTACAAACATAATAGCGTGTTAAAAACTATGATCATACTGCCACAGATCCTTCTCACTAAGGCGGAACACCAAGCCAACAATTAGTTTCACAGCAGCATCAAAGAAAATCAGCCTCAAAGAGACCTCTAGAAGAGATCAGCTGGTCCACTTCTGTGCCTGGAGGCACAAAAAAGTGAGTGTTGATCCCTCCTGACAGATATTTTTCCAACCTGTTCTTGAAGCCCCCAGTGACAGAAATTCCACAATCTCCCTAAGACAAGCTTTTATACTATGGTCAAAAACATTCACACTCTTGGGAATAAGAAAAACAATGCACAGATAATTTGGAGCAACTAAAATAAACTGTAAAATTTCAGTGTGCTGTGCCACCTACTCCAGGAAGGAGAAAATGTTGAAGGAAAGAGAAATTATGACACATCAGTGTACATCTGATTTATGCCTATTTTAAAGATTCCTTGGTTTAGATTCATGTCCTGCCAGGAGCCTCTACAGCTGAACAACGCCCACATGAACAGAGTATGAGCTGAGAAACAGTATTTCATTTCACATAATTGTGGTTTATTTCTACAAGGTCATTGAATACCCAAGGTGGTTCAGCACCTCTTGAAACCATGCCTCCTCTAAGAAAATATAGTCCTGGAACACAAGTGTGAGAGCAGAGGTCATTGGTTTGAGAAAGAGCCACCAGGAAGAGTAAAGAGACCCAAGGTGGGTCTAACTTCCACTCAGGTCCTCATGGAAACTGTTCTTTGATGAGCCAGAAGAATGGGTTAGGAAACCTATGAACTGGGCCAGACAGGGACCACCCAAAAAGCAGAAAATACTCTGAGAACAGGGACTGGAATTAGGAAAAAAATTTGGCAATTGAGGACAACAAAAATGTTCAGAGTGGGGCTGGCAGCCACTGCTTATACAGAAGAAATGGAGAAAAAGCCCAGACAACACCTGAAAGCCTGAAATATAGAGGACTAGAAGCCCATATGAAAGGCCAGAGGAACTATGAGCTTGTTTTCAAAGAGCTTGATAAATGATATCCCAGACAGATTATTTTTAAAACCTCTCACTATGAATTCCTTTAATAGGCATATATGAAAGAAAATTAAGTCTGTGGTTGCTGTATTATTTAAATACAGCCTCCAAAATATCCTGCAAGAACTTCATTCAAAACATTTTCATGTGATATGTGTCTTTGAAACCACCTATAGAGAAATCATGCTATAATTTTTGGAAAATATCTGTAAAGAAAACCTCTTATAACCTTCATGTAAGGTTAGAAGACATCATTTAAGCAATTCACAGTTGCATTTAAAATGGAATTTTCTTATTTACAAGACAAAATCTTACAGAACTCATATACAAAAGCATTAAGATGGTGAAGGGAGAAGTAACTGACACGCTGCTCATCCAATTACAAAATGTTAATCTTATCATCACTTTCTAAATCAGCAGACCATTTAATAAAACCTGGGATAGTTCTGTCAGTGGAACCAATTCCTTAATTAATACAGCAGAGTCTAACTCTCTGAAAGATTAGTTTTCATTTATCAGAATGTTTTCACACGCAAGTCTCATTTCTGGTAAGTCCAACTCTGCCAGTCCGGAGAACAATTATTTTGGTAAATGTCCTGTCAAACTACTGCTGAGTAACATGTAACTCTTACAAGGAGTACAGTATACAGAAGAAAAACTAAAGAGAAAATCAGGTAAAATGTTGTCAGGCTTAAAAGCATTCTAAACTTTGGAAATTTCATTATCATTATTATTGTTTTACCATTATTATTTGCAGGTAAATGGCAGGTGGGATGCTGTTGTACCTTACTCTGCTAGTAACTGGTGAGTCTGGTCAAACACGGGGAGGAGATGTTGTGAGACCAATTCTCTGTTGGCATAACTGTATTGATTTCATTAGACTTACGTTAGCAGAAAACACAGGCTTCTGTTTAGGTTTTAAAAAAGCCAGACCATTTGCTTTTATTAAAACATTTTTTTAACCGGAAGAATAGATATAAGTGACAGGATCCATTCCTAAATCTAACAAAGTGTCTGAGTGAAGTTTGGCAATTTTACCATCTCCAATGAACTTTTTTGTGTATCTCTGTGTCACGTACACAAAGCTGGTAGGAAGTTAAGCATGATAAATCTTGAAAAGACCTTGCGCAATTACGTTTTATTGTGAGACACAAATTTATGCCAGTTAAGCCTCTCTGTTTAGAACAGGCCACATACAAAGGAAAGCAGTTTATAATCGATGCCAATGATATGCTCTAATATTTCTTCTCTGTGCTTCAATTCATTAAGAAATCTTGGGGGAAAATGGTGGTAGGAAGTGTGAGAGTCCCTCTCACTGTAAGATGATGTCCTAAAGCCCTGGGAATGAGAAAGGGATACGTTCAGGAAGGAGAAGAAAAGTTCACTGTGTCTGGGGTTGGTGGAGGAACAACTTATGCAGAGTGACTTGTTCTGGGAGTTCTCTAGAAGGATCTTCAGCAATGCAAGCAGGAAAGACATTGCTCCAAGAGCTTTCCAGGGCATGCCAGCCTTAGGTTGATGAATCAGCCAGGCTTAAGAAGCTAAAGGAGAGCTGGGCCAGCAAAAACTGATCTCTTTCCCCACGCCCCCCACCATAAAGGATAATTGTAAAAATAAAACTCGGGCATTTTGCCTTAAATAAAAGGATTTCCACAAATGCAGGCTGTAGGCAAACCCACATAAATGGAGAGCAGTATTCAACTGCAATTACTCCATTCTCAGTTCCCATCTAGAGAAACTGCCCTTTCTGGTGTATGTGATGGGCAATTTCCTTTCAGTGACAGCTGGTACCTGGATGCCTTCCCAGGCAGGCTGGGAGTTGAGTTTCATTACATTTGCAGTGTTTGTGATGAGGATTATCTGTGGTTTGAAACAGAAGTGAAAATGAAAATAAATTCTTCCAAAAGACGGTCATTAGAAGTACCAGTCCTACAACAGTACTCCAGTGAAGTTCTTCAAGGCCATCTTCTGATTTTAAATACACTTCTTACTGGTTATCTGCTTCCCACAGAATTTACCTGACCACGAAGGTACCAGACAAAAAGCTAAGTAAATTTGTAATACTGACTTCTGTGATTCTGTAACAGAAGGTCTCAACATTATCACTGCAAGTCAGACTACAGTTGTACAATTCATCCATTGCCACTATTCCATCCAGTTTAAAAAGTGCTTGAGAAAGGACAAAGTCAGTGTGGATTGTTAGGGTGAATGTGCAGTATGTTCCAAGAGCCCACATAATTGTTTTTTTTTACATGTAAAGCAGATATATATATAATGATTAAAAAGCACAATTCTGCAAAAGCATTCAGGAGAACCACACTGCAACTTGTTCTTATATGGCTTTTTGTCATGGCATCGCCACTGCTCAGCATTATTTGAACCTTCTGTAAGTATGTTCGTAAGATTGTTTGTCCTTCTCCATTCCAGTTCTTCCCTGTTGCTGAAGTGAGAGGTCAGAACTTCTCCAGTAAGCCTTCAAAGAATGACTTTATAAACACCATTTTGAGGACTGTTCTCTGGAATGCAGGCATGACACTGCACCTGCAGCTGTCAACATTTCTTTACAATCTTTTCATAGTGAATTTAAAAGGTTATGAACTTAAAACCTTCTTTCTGTTTAAAAGTCTATCATTCTGGAATAGCTTTGAAAATGTTACTCTTGGCTTAATTAATCAAATTTATTTCAGAATATTCTGAATGAACAAACTTTGTCTGACTGGTTCTCTGTGGTTTTGACTTGCTACGAATTCACCTCCTTATTTATAGGTGGAACACTTTTAAGTTGGAAACACACTGGGTGTTTTCATAAATCAAAGCTTCTCTCACTTGGATAATCATACATAGGAATCAACCATTTAGTAGTATGTAACACACAGACAGTTCTTTGGAAAAGGAATACACGTCTTATTTGTATGAAACAGTATTTTTAGCATGTAAACATGAATAAAAAAGGTTTTTCTGACACAGTCTTAACTGATAATTTTCATGCTATCACATTTTATTCTTGCACCTGATAGGGGCTCAGTGGTCTAAGAGTCCCTCAGATACTTGGGCTCCCTCCTTAGTCTTACTACCAGTCTAAGATGATCAGGAGGCATATTTTTGATCTCTGACCCTCAGCTTCCCCTCTCCTCAATATCAGAAGAAAAATACATAACTTTTAGTATCTTGTTGCAAGAACTGCAAAGAAGGGTATATATCAGAGCTGGATGCTGTGATCATTACAGTCAGTGTCATATACCAGACACGTTCACATCATCTGAAGTAGGACTTGCATTCTTTTCTGGAGGGAAGTCCTGCTTATATGAACATGTCATTACCAGCTGATTTTACCATCAACTTGTGGTCCCTAAGAATCCAGTAAATCCGGTTCAGAGGGAAACAGAGAACACAGTTGAGTGTCTCAAAGATCCCCCAAAGTAAACAAGATAATCACCATGCAGCTATACAAGAAAGAAAGGAAAGTGGTTAAATTTCAGCTTATGAACTACACCTTCAGAAAATAGGTTACTCACAACAGAAATGTTTTTTAAGACATCCAGATTTGTTACTACTTTAAAAGTCACAGGAATTGCTCCCAGGACAAGTCAAAAACTGTACAGGTGTACAACTGAAAAGACAAAGAAAATCCCTCAACTAATCATTTTATTTATTTTTTTTAGAGCATATACTCACCAGGACATGCAAACACAGAAATGGAATGAACTATTTAAGTTTACCTCTTGTTCACAGACAAATGCCATTCATTATTCATCTCTAAAAGGAACACTTGCATCTTCATCAGCTGAAAAGCCACTCAAACCATATACAAGCTCTACCTGAATTTCTGAAGGGGAAAGGACAGACAAGGAATGAGTCTGGGTGTTTTAGGAAGGGGAGAGAAAGAGGATTTTCTTAAGAAGATGGGCTTCTGGCTTCTGAGACTCAATCGGCTTGCACCCCTGAGTCTAGCAAATATCCAGTTACTTTCTTCAAAACACAGTTTAAAACACTCAGAATAAGGAAATAGGGTATGAAGAAATCTGTTACATGATGAAAAACTGCTTTGCCATCCATGTTCCCCACATTTCAGACAAATGAATAGACTAAGGTAAATCATTAACATTTATATCTTGCTTTAAATATGTTATCAAGTTTATAAAGTAAACCATTTCAAATGTCAGAAAGCAACCATTTCCCTCCTGTCCTTAAAGTATAAGTCCACTGGAGAAAACCATTATGAATACAAAATCAAAAGATGTATCATGGTGCAAATGCACAGGACTCTTCATTAGTGGTAGAGAGTCAGATTTAGCATTTCTTAACTGTCAACCACACAACTTCAGGATGTGAATCATTTTACTTACGAAATTGCATGCAGAATGGGAAAAATACTTACAAAGAGCTGTTTTTGCATTCAGTAGCCTCTAACTGTGGACCATGAAAGCTAACATCCCCAATACTTAAAATGACTCACACCACTTGGTCTAAAAGGCTGAACTGGACCTGCTGGAAACAGAGGACTGGAAAAGGCATGACTGAGGGAGGTGTGGCAGTCTGTTTGGGACACGGGAGGATTCTCCCACAGTCTGCTGGTGCCCCTCCCCCTCCTCAGCATTTTCCTCAGGAATACAATACTGTGACCAGGTGCTCCAGACACAAACATCTGCTGCTGCATGCTGCTGCCAAGGCAACAGCATCTGGCGCTCACACTTTCCAAACCACAAAGTTATCACTCAGTTCACTCCTGCCAGTGTCAAGAGTTGGCACTCCCAGCCACTTCCCCCATAAAATGCCCCAGATATGCCTTCAAAGACTGACTGCCACTTTTTAAGCCATTGGCAAGAAAACACCCCAGATTATCCACTGCTGCTGCTCAGGTGGGCCGGCAGAAGGGCGAAGCAGGTCTTAGGAGCATTAGGAATGTAACTGCTGTCTGGAGAAAGGGGACAGGTGCAACTACAATTAAACTCTCTTGAATCTTTATTCCTCTTCATACCAGAATCTGATCATCTAACTTCTTGAGCTGATGTTCCAGCCCACTCCCTATGTCCCAACTCACAAACCTCTATCTGCAAATATTCACACCTTCACTAGGGAAAGAAGCTATTAAATAGCCTTTTAAAATGTTGTGTAAAAGAAAGTCATTTTTTTCATTATATACTCAGAATTTGAACAGAGGAGTGGAGGAAAACATACATCACTGGGTCTGGATAAGTGTCTTTTCGATGTAGAATTACTGCTATGAGCAGGGCTTGCAAGCATTTTGAGCCAAAACAATCCCCTCCTTCTAGGGAAAAGTAAACAACCTCAAAGAAATCAAAGAAAAAAACACAAATTCCAGCTCCTTCACTTTTGCCTTGTTCTTTGTAGTACTTCCAGCTCCAAAGGAAACTTGGCTCCAGCAACACAACTGTGATACACCACAACACTGGTAAATTCCACTACTACATGTATACTCTGGGGTCTTTCTTTGCATAGAAGCCAAATATCAGTCCTTTTTAGGCACAAATGACCTTTTTTCCTGAGACAGTCCTAGTAGTGTGTTTTTTCCTCCTAAAAAAGCTCATGGAAACTTAAAATCAACATGTTCCTTGTCAGGACCAGCTACCTGGGAACACCTACACCCAAAGGTTTATAGTCCAGTGGCAAAAGTGATGGATGGTTTGAAGCCCTTTACAGGAAAAGCTATCTACAATAAAACTTTAAATAAGCATAGAAAATTTTAGCAAGCCAGTCAGTTTGTCTGACAAAGGCTGTCATAAGAACATTTAATGAAACCCATCCCTTGATGCAGCAGGTAAGAGCATTAATACACTCTTCTGTAACATTAAGTACACCATCTATTTTCTGTCATCCATGTCTTTTCCATATCAATGATAACGAAAAACAAATCTTTATAAAAGGACTCAGTCTGTGAAAGCCATTTTGTCACAAAAGGCATGCTTTCAAATAAATAAAAAAATACTTCAGTCCATTATCAGCCCGTGAATAGCATCAAAATTCAAACCCATTTCAGAGCACTTATTTACATTATCAAAACTTGCATGAAGGTTTGCTTTTTCTCTGCAACAGATGAGCCTGTCACCCCAGTCTAAAGAAGGGCAAAAGGTGAAGTAGATGTTGTTCTCCCTCCCACCCTTTGCTGTTGGTGATGGCATGAGGGGCTGCATCCCAGCTCTGCTAGGTGCTGCAAAAAAGCCTCTCCCTCCTTCCACGTGCCCAGTGTACTCAGTTTGGTTTTTAAACTATTTTCCACGAGTAGTATCTGCAGTTAAAGGTGCTGAAAATGAGAGCTAGGCATTTAGCTATGAATCGTTTAAGAAGATACTTTTAAAATGCCTCGCTTCTAGTAATCACCCTCGCAGTGCCTCTCTCTGAGCTTCCTTCTCGTGCCTCTCTCACCATTGCTGTGAACATACACACTGCATTTGGAACTATGGCAATTGTAGATGCATCAAAAGCAGCTTGTGTGTACCTAGATCAGATCGTGAGAGCATAAAGCTGAGAATAATACTGGCTTTAGCTTGTGCTTTGTAAGTTTGCCAGGACCTTGTGCACCTAGCAAGGCAGCGATCCTGCAATGAGGTCTATGCTATCACAACTTCACTTCACTAGAATCTGGGGGACCTGTTTTGAGATGAATATGTATGTTATTATCACACCTACACATCCCTGCTCCTAGATGAAGTGTCACTTAAGCCAAGTTCTGAAATCCAGACTAAAGCAAACTAGGTCAGAGAAGAACTGCAACATCCATTTTCATCAACAGCCTCCTGCCCTATTTTTAGCTTGGTCTTTTTAGGAAGCTGTGTCTCCGATGACCACATGTGCCACAGCTGACTCTTTGCAAATGTGTCCTCTGACAGAGAAGAGGCTTACACCCGCTTTCAAGAACCCAGGGCTTTGAATCTCACTTTGGATCAAATGGTAATCAATGCAGGTCACAGACTGGCCTTTCTTTGCTTTTAGCAAGAAATGCTGCTCAATGAAAAAAAAAAAGCTTGTCAGACCTCCGTCCAGTACAAATACAAAGATACACTTGTTAGAGCGTTTCCAACTCAACTAAGATAGCTCTGCCTAAAAACCGCTCTTTTTGTGCAAAGAGCAGTCCTCAGCTCAAAATGTTCTCCATATTCCATTCTCAATTTCCTGACTCTCTCCAACTGACTTATAGGGCCATATATCCCATAAACTCACATGGATGCATAACTTTGTATTACATTACTACTTTATTTCCGATTTATCTTGTATTTCCACATCCACTCCTCATCAAAGTAGTATTTCACTTGTGTTCTCTGCATAGTTTAAAGCCTTACAGAGAAATAATGGCACTGATATCTTTCTGTCCTTCACATAACATGATAACACTTCTGGCTGTGAAAACCTATGACTAACACTGCCATTACATCGCTGAACTAGCCTTAAAATAGGCACAGCACTTACAGCAACTACAGCTTTGGAGAAAGTAGCAGGAAAATTTCTCACTGGCCTGAACAGCAGAAAAAAATGTTCCCCAGCAACCGCTTAGGGCAGTGGTAAATCACACAGTTGCCACTATTATTCAGTAGGTGTAAAAGGTATTTCCATTTGGAAAAAAAAATGTTTATAAAATCTTAATAACTCTGGGAAAACAAAGACAATGAATATAGCTCTGAGCAAAGAGGAACGTCCTTCTTCATATGTCCCTCTCCACGCTGTCACCGAATCGTATCTGCCCCTTGAGCTCACCAGCTATGCGCAGTGCAATCACACTGCCTTCACGTCCCAGCTGGCAATTTCCGTGGTCCATTCTCTAGGAACATCTAGAGTGTTCCCATTCCAGTTGCCCATGGAAGTCTAAACTTTGTTTACTTTTCCTATCTTCATTAATCACAAACACAGTAAAAAAGATTAACCAAAAAAAAACCCAAACCCAACAGCCCAGTAAAACTGATTTTCCCCTATGCTGCAAAACCATAGAAAAATAAGTATCAAGCAGCAAAGTTATAGGAATTAGTGCCACATTCCTCTTTCCTTTCACACAACACAGGCTCCACTTATGCTAAGAAAGCCTGAGGCAATATGAAACTCTCTGAGGTCAGAACTACTAGTTGCAAATAAACAGCAACAAATACATTGTCTGCTCTGAATGAAGCATAAATCCTTTGGGGTTTTGATTCAGTGTTTGATTCAGCCTTCGTCCTCTTAGCTCATCTCCTTGAAGACCAGAAGAAAATGACAAAATAAAGATGTCACTGACACTGCAAAGAGAATGACAGTATTGGGACTCTTCTTTCCTCTACACCCTATGATATGGCAGGCAGACAAAAAGGCCACTGAGGACAGGAGGCTCAGTGACTCAGAGTACAGCATTTCATTTCTCTCTTCTTCTTTGTTTCTGACTCCATGAAAGATCAGCTATTGCTTTATCAATCTCAGTGGGATAAAACAATCAGAATTCCCTCTAAAGCACATGGAAACGCCATGGAAGGGAAACACAGCAGAGAAGTCTCAAGAGAGAGTAAACGGACAGAGACATTTGCATCTGCTTTCCTTCTTTACTCATGGCATAATCTTTTCCCCATTGCTTATACAAGATGATAAGAAAAAGAAAATCATAAACAGATGGAAATCTTCTCTATCTTCAGGCCTTCTCTTTTCAGAATATGGGTGTCCCATGACTGGTCCAGAAGCTGGATCTGACCCAGAAAGTCCCCTGAAGATAACGAGCTGCATATTGAGCAACTAAGTATTTTGTTTAGCTTGGGACAGAAGAGGGGAGTTATGTCTGAACAATTATGTTTGGCACTCATGACTCGAACAATTCTGCCTGACAACTCTGAATATGAACATCACTGGTGATTAGACATCAGTCACTTGAAAAAGGCATCACTGGCAGCTTGAAAAGTAGCTTGTTTGAAACAGCATTAATCTCAAATATTTGAGGCTCTCTAGAGGAATATTCAGTGTCTGGTAGTTCTGCATGTGGTACCAGTCAGCAGTTATTGTTGTACTCATCAGGAGAGACCCACATTGGAACAGGACAGCAAGTATCAAAAAAAAAAGAAATAGGAAAAAGGAGAACAAAGCAGGAAAGAGGAATAGAACTGCAGTAAGACATTTTGGCTTTTCACCCAGAGGAAACACAATTTCATCATTGAGTTTAAAAATGTGCTCAGAAATGCAAAGAAAGGGAGGTATGTCATACATGAGAAATCAGCTCCATGGTGTGGCACTAAGAAACATCAGAAGGTGCAGTTCACTGAATGGCTGGGCGGTGGGGATGTTATTCCTACAACACAAGGACCAGTTATACTAGATCTGACCATCTGTTCTATGTTCCCTTCCTCCCATACATGCACAATGTAAAGTTAAGTGACTGAAAACATGGGGGGAAATGAAGAGAGCAGCATGCACAGCCTGAAAGGAGGTGTCTCACTGCCTGGACCCAGACCCCGTGTTCCAGCCCTGAAGGAGTTACCCAGGCCTGTGCTCCTGCAGTGCTGGGCAGCCCTGAACTCCAACAAAGTCAGCTGGACTTTCAGCACTGTTGTCAAAAAAACAAACTAAACAAGCAAAACCCCTAGGCCCCTCACAGCTGTTTCCCTGCCCATTACTTTGCACTGATTTTTTTACTACTTTTTTTCCAGAAGAGTGCATTTAAATTATTTGACATCTCAGTGGTAACGCAGCTTCAATACTCCAGCTACAAAAGGTGACAACTACAAAAACTTGTTCTTTATAAAATGTTTAATCACTTAACATTCGCATCTTTGAACTGCTGCACGAAGTGTTACACAAAAGCTAAATATTGTTAGAAATTTAGTGGTTATGTTTATCCTGTCAGCACCACTTTCCACCAAAGCACTGACAAAACTCTCAGCCACCACTCGTGACATTGACAGGAACACAATAGTGGAGTTTGCGGCAGAATATTAAAATTGAAGGAGCTTTCAGTTTCACTTTATACAGTTCCCCCAGCAACAACAGCAAGCATATTGAAATCACACCACCAACGAGGAAATTCTTGTTTGGGACAGCAAAGCACTGAAATGATCAGCAGACCCCTGATACTTCTTATGTAATTGGGCTTGACACTGCTAACTACAGAGTCTATAAATCAGTTTCTCCACAAAACCCTAAAGTCATAGGTGCCAAATACAACTATTTTTCTCATAATCACATCCTTGATCTTTTCATATTATTACTGGACTTCTTATTCTTAGCTACTTTGTTGCTAAAATAAGTTGCTCTTTTTTTCCTACAAAATTTGCCAAACCCACTACTGGAATGCATTTGTATTGTCCTCTTACTAGGAGAATTCCTGTAAAATTCCCATTGACCTAATTGCAGTTTTTGGCCTGAAGAGATGACACGTTTGTGTGAATCTGGTAAAGCTGTTGAAGCAGGGATACTGCAAATTAAGTACCCTTCTGGCCTCTTTCATTGAGCTTCAGTCTGAATACCCTTAGGAATGTGATGGCATTTCTCCTCCCCGCTTTCTTCTAAGCTGCTTAAGAGGGGAAAAAAAATGTCCAAAATCCAACTGAAATAGCCCAGAAACTTAAGTAAAGACAGCTGGAAAGATGAAAGAGTGATAATGTTTAGATGCAAACCAAGCAACATGTTCCAACAACTGGCAGGGACTAAATTCTGTCCCAGAAATGTTACTTCATCTGTCATTAAAGAATACAGTGTCAGTGGGGAAATCTCTGAAACCACAATACAATTACATTGTTTTAAGTCTTTATTTGGAAAGCATTACCATTACTTAGAGAAAAATAGAGTTTTCATATCTATACACCCCGAGTGTAGTACCTGTTAAAGCAAACCTTCTTCCTCATAGCAGGAGAAGAAAAAAAAAAAAAACCCACTACAGGACAAAACTGATTGTTTATAGATACTTTAAAGCCTTGGTATATAACATATACCATCATTAGGTAAGCAGTTCAAATGCAGTAATACTGTATGAAAAACACAAGCAATATTGTTCCCTGCATTAGATTCAGTTTGCAGAGCCTCCAAACAAAAGCAGCTCCTGCTTTTGCCCCTGCTGCAGATGCAGACTTGCTCTGGGCAAAGTCCCATTTCATGGCAGAGACGGTGCCTTTGACTTGTATCCTTTAATCTAACAAAAACTTTGGATGTGCCCACAATCCCATTTAGAGTCATGGTTCGGGGACACATACACAACTGTGGTCTCTACTGTAGCAGTGTGCTGTGTTCCCAACATATTCCTGCTTATATACTCTTAATTTTCTAAGCTTTTGTCACCTCCTTACCTGCACAGATCTTCCCATCATAGATCTCACACACCCAGTCGTGGCACTCGCAGAGCGGACCGTAGTATTTGCCGGACTCAGTCACTTGGCAGATGCAGACTCCACACTCACATCTGCCTCTGTCACTGCACAGTTTTCCCCCTGGGATGCGGCACCTGAGCTCCGACTCAGTCTGGGACAGCCGGCAAGAAGGACTACCCAAAACGCTCCTGTAGAGGACAGCAAAAAGAACAAGCTGTGGTCAAAGCCAGGGGCTGCAGCTCAGAGCCGATGACAACCTGGCTCATGGGAAACCATCCTCTTGCCATGGCTTCAGCCGATCCCCAGAACATTGTTTTTAACACCACCACTTTAGTTACAGTTGTAAGCTATTAGTTGCCTCAAATCACCCAATTTTCTTCTCTTTCATCAGAAATCTCATTGATAACTGTGGGAATGCTTATATTGTATTTCACTTACCTTGTTAACTGCGTTAGGCTCATGGTTTTCGTTATGCATGTCTGGTATAGATGCATATACATGTATAGTATGGTTATCTGTCATGAAACATTTTGATCTGGATTATTCCAAAAAGTTTAGAAAAGGCATATACATCCAAACATCTAGGTAGCATAACAGGAATGTATGATACCAAAAAGCACACCTATGGTTGATTCTAATAAACACATTTGCCAGAGTAATCCTTCTGGTTGTCATATATGTAGGATCCATGCTTTCATTGGAAAAGGAAACTGAAGTAATCACTGCTTTCCATGCAACAGTGTAGTTTGCGGCTCTGTTTTTAGTAAAGTCAGCAGAATCCAGATGCTAGATCTGAAGATTTGCAGCTCTGCCATGCAATTGTACCATGCACTGGAGCACACAGAGATCAGGACTTTCAGGACATACACAGGGAAAGTAACACACTGCCTCATCAGGAGCTGGATTGTAGGAAAACAGAACAAAGGACTGGCCAAGCCAGAGTTGTTCACAGTGCTGGGGAATCCTGAGGATTCAGGTGACTAGTACCTGCGCTTCTTAGACACTAGATTTTGCAGGCTCTGGGGTACAAGCTGCTGGCTCTGAGAGCAGGTGGGTGCTGGGCCTGGTGGAGGGGAAGAGCAGAGGGCAGCGTGCCTCGCTGTGCCGCTGCACCGAAGAGCGGGAGCACACAGGGGTCTGTGGTTAGGAGCCTGCTCCACTCAGGCAGCACTATGTAAAGGTCTAGGCGCAAAGAGTCATCGCTGTTCAGCTCTTTGCCCTTCACTGCTTTAAAAGCCTGCGTCTCGGGCATGAAATACATCATTGCAAACAACCCCCGCGGTTTGCACAGCACCAGTTTAAGCGCCCAGTGACCCACAGCGCTTCCCGCAGTGTCACTTCCAAACAGGCAAAGGAAGGGCTCGCAAACGACCCCGCCGCTCCCCCCACAACCCCAGCCTCCACACTCCTGACATCTCAGAAATCGGTCGAGCCCCGCCGGGAGGCTGCAGAGCCACACTTACCGCAGGGCTGGGGGGCCGGCCGGCGGCGCGGGGTGGCCGGCTGGCAGCGAGGTGACCAGCAGCAGCACCACCAGCCCCGGCAGCCCCCGCCCGTGCATGGTGCGAGCCGCGCCACGCCACACCTGGAGCACTCCTGGAGACGGCCGGCCGGACAGACGGCAGGACAGACGGCCGGACAGAGCCGCCGGGCGTGCGGAGAGCTGCGAGCTGGACAAGCCCGGCTCCAGGGCTGCTCCCCCCGTGCTGCAGTGGCTCCGATTAGCTGCCTGCGAGCGGGATTTGGGCAGCGCTCTGGGAGGGAGGCCGATGCCAAACCCCGAAGTTTACAGTCTAGGCAGGGAAGTAATTAGAAACAGTTGCGCAGCCAGATGGTTTATTTTGATGTTTTAAAAGTGGCCCGTTCACAGATGTGAACGAACTGTCTCGTTCTCGAAGTGCAGGCACCGTAAATATTTGAGGTATGCGGATCCCCCTATCCATTGATGGCTGGCTGCTTGGGATAACCTGTGTAACTCGGTGGGGGAAAAGCACGCGGCTGAGGAGACAGGACCAGTGCTCCCCAGCTGCAGCATCCCAGCCTGGCTGCTGGAGCACCTCCCTCCCGCCTGCCGCCCCAGGTCCCTCCTTTCCCTGAGCTCACCTGCCCATGCCATTGCACCATGCCACACCACGGCCTGATGACCCACACCAGCCTGAGGGACTACAAAATAAAAAATACTATGAGTGAACCGCTTCCTAATGCCTCATTAAAACGCACAGTACAATACTTCACCAGAGCAGTGGGAGATGTTGGAAGTGCTTTAAAACTAAGCTAAAATGAGGGGTAGTCTCTCTAAATGAGTAACATTTGGCAGGAATGGCCACATGCACTTCTTTATGCTACAGAAAAGTTGCAACAGTTTTTGATGCCTCTGGTTATCCTGGGAAATCAATGATTGCCTGGTACCTCCCTGGGATGGAAAGCTCTTACAGAAACAAACGTCCACCATAAAAGACGGTAGGGTATAGGTGTCCTAGTCCACAGACACACAGACACACAGACACACAGACACGCGCGCGCACACACATGCACGCACATGCACGCGCACACACACATGCACACGCACGCATGCACACACACGTGCACGCGCATTTTTACAGCAAGCAGCTTTCACTGGTTCCAGCACCTATATTGGAGACTAAAGCCCTCAGTAGCTTTCTCAAAATTAGTAACTCTTGTTTTATTTTCATATTACGTATCTGGTATACCACAGTTTATACTGTTCTAGAAAACATTTTAAGATTTGGTTACAAATCCTTTGACTCAGATGCTGCCTCTCCTAAAAGTGTAATTAGGTGTCTTACATTTTACATCGTGAACTCAAGGGTACAATTCCCAGGATTCCTGCTAAATATAACTAGTTCTGCTAGTGATTTTTCTTAAAAAAAAAAAAAAAAAAAAAGTATTAAAAATGCATCAAGCATTTGGCTTTGCTCTGCTGGTCTTACAGATACGAAAATAAACTTTAAAGTCCAGTTTGGAGCCTGTAAAATCCAGTTTTTAGTCAAGTACCCATCCAGTTGAAGTATAAATTTTCACTGGAAGGCAAAAGAAGAGATTGGACAAAATCTGTTCTGTCTATTCACTAAAGATACACAGGTTAAAACCAAACATGATTTCCATGGACTATTAACACACAATACTTTTGTATTATTTTAATAAAGTATCTTGAAGTTGTGAAGTGTAAAACTTTGCTCTCTACTTGTAGTGTATTATCCCCTACATGACACATAATTTTGCCCTAAATTATAAGCAACTAGAATTAGGATGTAAAAAAAATCTCAGATCTCTCTATATAGCTGCTGCATATTGTATACTGATTTTTAACAGTTTTGTTGCCCTTTATAGTGTATTTCATATTGCAAGTATGTTACAGAATTTTCTCATGCAATGCAGCTCATAAAAATCCTGTATTAAGAGTGATCTGTTAGCTTCAGTCTTGTGAATGTTTACAGTTGTGCTAACTTCATGCATTTGACTTAATTTGATGGATCTAGTGAGAAGGTAAGTAATATTGGCAGGCATTTATTTCCGACCATCCTTGAACTTCGAAGGCCATACTTAATGCAGCACTATGTGTTCTATCTGTGTGATAGTTTTTTAAAATTATTTGTAGTGCTACAATAAAAAATACTAAAAATTAAAACCTCTTAGATTCAAAACTGGAGCACTTTTAAAAACAGTATGATTGTCAGAGACTGTACTGCCAGAAGTCTGGAGTTAGAGAAGAATAAATAGAAAGCCTTGCATTTTAAACAATAGTAATTCCCTTTTGGCACCAAATTTATCTTTAATCCACAAACTAAAATGTTGCCATCTGTTCATCTTCCTCCTTTTTTCCCTGTGCAGAGTGGTGCTGCATTCACAGACCTTCAAGCAGCCTGCAAACTATAACTTCAAGTGTATGAGGAGAAGACATCCATCATGATGCGTTGACCTTAGCACTCTCTTATTTTTTATTTATTTACATCTGTCAGGGTTTTAAGTAATACACACCTTTTGGCTATGGACCTTTTGGATTTGGAGAAGGCATAGTTACACAGTCCAAGTATGCAGTATTTAAAATGTGCACCCAGAGCTTACGTTTAATAATTGCTTTCATGTGTATGCGCCTCTAATACAGTATCTCAGTGCTCCCTTACTGGATTTTAACCTTTGCTCAGACTAATCATTTAAGTCTAGAATGTTTGTATGTATGCACATATATGTAAGTATATATACACGTGATGTGTACATGTTTGGGAGATAAGTGGCTCCCAAACAGACTGTAAATTCAATGTAAAAGGAGCCAGTCTCTTTCTAAATGAGAACCTGTCACACTGTCTTGAGAACTGCTCAATTCCTTTCAGCCACCCCTGTACATAATCTTAAGAAGCTTTGTTCTCTACTGCATAACATACACCCACGCAAAGTACAGCACTTGTAAAATGCTACTTTTCCTGTGTATTGGAGTTTCAGACTAAGGCTTCAGACCTGTAAGCCCTTGGTAGATGTACACTTTACATGTGGTAATGACAGTACCCTCAGAGTAAAGGTACAGAAGAGAAAGTCAACACAACGTGGAGGAGGAGAAGAGGCAGCTGGAACATACTGCTAATACTGAACAGCCCTTTGAAAAGTAGGCAACAGGTTGAAATAATACTTGTCAGACAATAAAGGTCTTCAAATAAAGATGTGGAATCAAGAAAATAAGTGCTGTTAAACACACCCACACCTGCACCTCAGTTTAAGTGTATTGCTGTTCGTGCTCTTCTTAAAACTGCAGGATTTGATATGGTCAGAGATTGGGATAAGCCTTTCTCCTACAATTTTATTTACCCTCAGCAGAGGAACCTGCAGTGTAATTTCCTGTCCAAACTGGTGATGGCTATTTTGTGGTTTCATAACCTTCTGAACCGTGAAGAATTGTGATGTAGTTTTTTACGTGAAAACCAAGTTGCAAGCCCTGGGGTAGACTAGTTAATTCATAGGCAGTGGTTGGTGTTTTGTTTGTTTGTTTTTTAAAAGGCAAGCAATATCTTAACTTTAACAATGCCAGAGTTGCTTTTGTAGCAAAGCAAATCAGAAAAATATTATAAGGAAAAAAAATAAGTAAAAAAGCTTTTTTCTTTTTACTCTAAGAGTGGTCTAACAGTAGGAACAGTGGAACAGGCTGCCCAGTGAAGTTGTGGTCTCCCCACCCTTGGATATATTCAAAAGCTATCTGCACAGAGTTCTGGGCAGCCGGCTCTAGGCGACCCTGCTCTGAGCAGGTGGGTTGGACTAGATAATCTCCAGAGATCCCTTCCAACCTCAAATATTCCATAATTCTATGACTCTGATGACATACTGTGCTACTGAACAAGATTTTATTTGGTGTGGGGAGGCAGAGAGACTGCTTCTCCTTTATTACAGCCTTTTTAGTGGCCAGCTTAATTTTGTTTTCACTTTAATGAAGCCACTAGGTTTGCAAACCACATTCCATGCTATTTTTAAGGAATTTTTTTTTTTAACAAAACAAAGCAAAATGCATATCCAGTGAACAGTGTAAGCTTAACAAAATACTGGAGACCACCAAAATTTGTCAAAAAATCCTTCTGGGTTTCCATGGAAGCCATTATAGTAACACCATAGGTTTATATCAGTGAATACATTGCAGAGACATTCATTTATATAGCAATTTTCTAAAGTTAACCAGAAGTTGAAAATCCAACATATAAAACAAGTTACTATTTCTCCATAAGAGAATGGAATGAGGAGAGTTGGAAGCTTCCAATAATTCTTCATCAATTCTGCCAAGAATATATAACGACTAAATGAGATGGTTGTAAAGATCTGCAACAGATCACTTTAATACCCATGGACCAAAGTACTTGATGGAGTTAACTAAAATCCGTCTGAATTAAACAGTTCAGAAATGCATGCAGCTGTTGAGAGTCATTACCGTGCTAGCCCATGGCATCCTTGGAAGGGAGCAAGAGACAGAGTATGACAAAGCTGTGCAGAACAGAAAACCTTGTGTTAATTTTGCTGACATGACACGGAATCTGGGACAGCTGATGGTGTCACAGAGGGAATAGAAATAGCATTTGGAGTTATAGGATCAAGGTTAGAACAAGATTAAAGCTGAGCTGGCCTGAATGTAGCTGGCCTGAATAGTAGTGAATATAAGCTACCCAAACAGTTCATAGGCCAACATTAATCAAGATATTATTGTGTTATACTCTAGTGTAAAACCCTAGCTTACACTTTCAGGTCCCTGTTGACACTTTAAATAGTAGGTAGGTCTTTTGTTTGTTTAATGTTTACTAGTTAATTCCCCTAAACGGCAATAATACCCTGCTTTTACAGAGGCCTTAAGGAAGCATAAGATTTTTAAGCATGAGCTTGCAAGACAGCTCAGAATGCCAGCAATAATAGTATGTTCTAAAAAACATACCACTGCATTCTTAACCATTTAGCACTTATTTCAGAAAGCTAGTCAAGGTCTGGTGTAATCCAAGCTAACAGTAGTGCTGAAGAGGCCAAGAAAGGAAATAAATGGGCATTTTTGAACATAAACTCTCATTCTGAGGACAAATTGTGCCTTATGTCTCAAAGGACAACATTCCTTGCTTCTGGGAATCTTGAAAAATCCACAATAGTGGCAAATACAATAAAAATAATGAATGATCATGATTTTTTGTTATTTTTTTTAACTAGTTACCTGAATGAGTTACAACGAAAGATCATTCTCATCTTTTTGACCAAAGAGTTTGTAAGGACAGTAAATGAAAAAATAGATACTGCTGACTTCTTAGAGGCAAAATGCAGCAACTCAGGTTAAATGCCCGAGTTGAACATATGCACACCAGATTCTCCAGGCAACAGCAAACATCTCGTATGGTTTCAATGCTCTGTCTCGCACTGGGTCCTGCTGCCTGATCTGAAACAAAAAATGCATGAGACAGAAATTAAGCAAAAGTCAAGGCAGGGTGAACACTGTTATTGCCCCTGAGTACTCAGTACTTTCTGAAAGCAAACAAAACATATACATAATTGTAGACTTAGGATCCTCCTTAAGGTTTGAAATTTTGAAAAGCATACTCTTGGTCCTTTATTCTGGTTCACCAATGTTGACACCGGTCACAGACACTCAAGAATGACAGACAGTTTTGTAATCCACCCCAATCAAAATTACTCATGAACACTAATTGATCTGCTCTTGCAGTCATTAGCCTGATGCTGCTCCACGACTGTTTCTGTTATGGTTATACGCTTCAGCGTGAGACCGCTCCTCAGCCTGAGCCATGCAGAGCAGATGGATGGCAGAAAGCCAGGCTACTGGGCTGGTTTGAATCACAACAGAGCCCTGGCAAAAGCAGGGTGCCGCTCAGCGCGTGCAGAGCAGGACTTCAGACTATGGGAGAATTTACGTTAACTGCCATTAAGATGACTAAGAACTTTGGACACCCTGGGGCTAGACAGGAACACAGCAGGTATAGAGCAGTTTTTGACTCGTATCCTATGCCTAAATCATTAAGTCTTCCTTTTGGTCTGCAGTTTAATTCTGAATTTCTAAATGACATTTTGTGACCTTTTTTAAAAGCTCAAGCATGATTTCAAAATGAATATTTAATGAATTATTTTTACTTATTATGGAATATCTGAAACCTGACCAAGCAGTGCATTCTTTCCTAAGAATTGGTAAATCAAATTCCAACAATGGCACTTCCAATAGGCTCAGCTCCTTGGGGTGTTTTTAAAATTAGTTTACATTACTCTTCAACTCCTTAACAGATACTTACGGAAAGTAAGGACAAGAGAGCTACAAATAAAACTTGAATAAATTAAAAAATAAAAGCTCATAATTGCATGATTTCTAATGTGGCTTTACTTCCTTTGAATCACAGTAGGATAATTAAAGCACATGTATTGCTGTGGAAACATGCACATTTATACAGATGTCAGAAAATGGGAGAGTAGTAATGGGATTTTATAAGATGGAACAGTTGGACTCAACACAAGTTGGGGACCTGCTAGTGCGTTCTCTCCTTAACTCCTGCTCTTCCTCACCGAAAATGGAGAAGAAGACTATGTTCATTACTTGCCTGCTTTGGTGCACTCTAGAAACACTTCACTCTAATTTTTACCCTTTTAATTGCTTAAGAGCATCTCAGGAAAAAAGTAGAGCTTGAGGGCTACCCAAATTCTGCAACAAAACATACAAAAGCTAAGCAGATGCTTTCCATTTCCCATTTTTCTTCAGTTCTTACTGAGTGAGTAGGTCTAGGAAACTTTGTTAGCTACCTTTGATCCAGGAAGATCTTAACTGTGTTTGCAGATCATGTTACAGAAATTAAAGTGATAGGTAAGGCTGGAAATTGTCACCTTGAATTCTCAGTATCAGTCTTCTGGAGTTTTCCAAAATTTTTAAAATGGAAGTTTCCCCATGGCCAGTTTCATCCATGTGTTGAAGTTTGAAACCTGAAATTCCTTTATCTTTTCTAGATTTATAGGGATGAAGGTAAATCTTTACTACTTTTGACCTATTTCACATTACCAGAAAGTAACATTTTAAAATTAACTCTCAAATTCAGCCTTTATCTGTGTGTTTATGGCTTGCTCTTTAGGTCAGTGGGAATTGTCTAAGTCAAAATAAAACCAAACTTCAGCCCTAAATAATAAAACATTGGTATGGACTTTAAATGACTGCTAGACTCTGAAAAATTGTATCAGTAATTTTATAAATATCTTAAGTTTTCCACTTCATCCTTATACTTATGTTATATGCCGTTCAAGTTCAAAAATGTTCATAATTGCTTTTCCCATGACAGATGTGAACGTAAATTTGTGGTGAAATAGGAAAGCAAGAAAGGGCTTTTTCTTGCAAACAGCAGAACTTCACTGTCTGCACCGTTTTTTAAATGGAAGACTACTATTTTTCCTGTGCGTATAGGCAGGTACATCAAGGCATCAAGGGCTAAACCCTTCTTCCAGCATTGGCATCATCTGATGCAAGTTGTACTCAAGGACAGGCTACCCAAGAGAATCCGGCCTTCTGCTGAAAGTGTGGGCCTCCATCAGCAGCCTACAGTTCACAGAGGCTCAGTATGTGCAGGCAGGGCAAAATTTAACAATGTGTTACCAAACACGATAGCAGGTAACAGCAGAAGTTTGAAATACATAAGGAAATATATATTCTATAATACAAACCACATGTAAGGAAATTAATCCCCTTTTATTTGCCATTCATTAAATGGTATCCAAAATACTGCATCTGATTTTGAGCCCCCCTCCAGTACATGGAAGACATTAATATGCAAGTTCAGTGGCAGGCCACAAAGGTGGTTGGGGCTGAAGCACTTGCTCCATGAGAAGAGGTTGAAGGAGCTCTCCTTCAGCCTGGAGAAGGGATGGCTTGGCGGGCACCCAAGAGCAGTCTGCCAGGGTCTATGAGGAAGGTGTCAAGTGGATGGAGCTGTGCTCTTCCCAAGGGTGCAGTGGAGGAGGAGGAGAAACAGCAGATGAGAGAGGGTACAACAACCTGTCAGGAAAAAGATTTCTTCACCATGAGGACAGACAAGCACTGGAACAGGTTGCCCAGGGAGGCTGTGCAGTCTCTGTCTTGGGAGGTTTTCAAGACCCAACAGGACAGAGCTCTGAGCAAGCTGGTACGATCTTATAGCTGAGCCTGGTTTTGGGAGGTCAGTCAGACCAGATGGCCTCCCAAGGTCCCTTTCAACTGGAGCTGTTTTATCAATAATTGCTTTTCCTAGGTGAGTGTATCTGTAGAAAAACTGTTGTACAGAGTCACATCTGCTGGCAAATGCTGGTTTCTTTCGCTTAGATATAGCCGCAACATTTCACTGTTTGCAACTGTCAGTTTTCATTTATGAGATGCTATCAGCAACAGCATAACAGTGCCTAGCAACTTAGCCCAAGTAATAAAATCTAACTGCAGAGGAAAAAGACAAAATGTAAAGTGTTATTTGTAAGCACATTTATCCTTAAATTTCCCCCCCCCTCTTTTTTCATGAGATCAGCTGGCTGATTGCTATCAAAGATACTAGTCCTGCAAACACTAAAATTAGATGCTTAATTTTACTGTAATTGCTAATGCTGGTAATGCACATATGTAAGTGCTGGCAGGCCTGCATCCATAATCCTGATGCCAGCTCCCTAACTGGTTTATTAGTTTTTGTTCAAAGTGTCAAACAGATATACTTTAAAGGAACCTAATACAGTTTATGCCATCCACTTTACTTCTGCTTTCTGGGGTATTTTGCTAAGGGTTTTGTTTTTCAAATCCTATTCCATGTCTTTAATGCCATTGTAGCAACAGTGCATTTGCAGGATTACATCTTTAATTTTGCTAATTTTACAAGCTCCAAAAGACTACGGGATGGCCTTACGTTATTTCATATATACTAGTTTCATTTAAAGACAAATTATACTTTAGAGAAATTAACCTTTTCTGGCCAAGAAAATAAGCATACAGACTGGAACACAGCAACTTCATTTACAGAAACTATTTCCCAAGTATTTATTCATTCATTCATTTATTTGTGGTGTCTCTTTACAACAGGCAGTGTTATTTTATGATTTCACTGTGAAGCTCAAAACTGAGCCTTTATTTGGCTCTTCAGTTATTCGAAAATTAACCTGAGCACCCAGCTGATGCTACCAGTGAAGTAAACGCTCTGCAGCGGCAAAGTGCACGAGCACTAAAAAAAACTTTGAGATGCTCAGATAAGATTTCTTACCAAAATAAACCCATCCTAGTACTTGTACCATGTACTTTTTTCAGTACCATGAAAAAAAAAAACCAAAAAAAACCCCACCACCACACCAAAACACACCAGATCACCCCAAAAGCCCCAGCCAAAAACCTACAAAACTGCTGCCAGAAGTCCTGCTCCAGTGCCACGCGGCTGTGGAAACAGCAGCTGTGCCTGCTTGCCCGGGGGGTGACACCCGGGGGTGACACCGGGGGTGGCAGCCGGGGGGTGCTCTCCGGTTCCGCTCACCGCCGGCGCGGGTCGGGGCGCAGCCGACACGTTTCGGGGTGGCCGTGGGAGCGTTGTGCGTGCCGGGACCACCGGCCGCCCCTGGCTCCCGAGCCGTTGAGCGCGATTCCCTCTCAGGCGGGAGGCTCTGGCAGCTCACGGGTGCTGCCCGCTGTTGTTTGCACCGTGCGTGTGTGCGGCCGGTACCGTCCCCTCCTCACCTGCCCCCTCCCCGGCGCCGGCCCAGGCCGCCCCGCCCGCCCCCCGCCCCGTCCCCGCGGCCGCCGCCGCTGTTGCCGAGAGACCGAGGGCGGCCGCCGCCGCCGGGCGGGCCCCGCCGCCCCGATCCGCCGCGGGAGGACGGCGTGCGAGGCCGGCACACACCGTTACACCTCACACACCCGCGGCGGCCGGGACCGGCCCCCGCCGACCGCGCCATGAAGGCAGATGCTGGCGGTAGGTCGGAGGCGCGGGGCGCGGCTTGCTGCGCGGCGCTGGGCTCGGTACGCGGTGGGCCCCGGCTCCTCTCGCCCCCTTCCCCCGGCCTCTCGGTCGCCAGCGACCGCCGTGGCGCTCCCGAGGAGGCAGGCCACTCTCGGGGAAGCGACGGGCGCGGCGAGCGGCCTGGCCGGCTCCGCCGGGGGGCAGGGGCGGCGGCGCCCTCCTCGTCGCCCGCCCCACCCGCCCTTCCCGGCGGTGGGAGGGGGCGCCCCGGGCCGCCCTCTGGGCCTGCGGCCGCTGGGCCTCGCCGGGGCGGGCCTGTCCCTCCTGCCCCCGGTCCCCTCCCTGTCCCGCCACGGGGCCAGAATGTGCCGCTGTTGTGTCCTCGCAGTCGCGCAGGCCTCTTCATTTATCGCAGGCCGGGGGTGACGGATTTAATGGGGTGGTTGTGGATGGGGCAGGGTGTGCGGGGGAGCCACTTCCCGCAGGGGGGGGCCTAGGTGGCTACAGGGCTGGGGTGGTTGGAGGGGCGACGTACCTAGGCCTGAAGTCGGTCTCTAACGTGCAGGTTCAGGGGTCTTAACACTGTGCCTTGAGTGGAGGAAGAGGCACTTACCGTCTTTCTGTTGTTGACATGTTTTTATTGTAGCAGTCCGGTAATGTGAGAGACACGTTTTTAGGAAGGGGGGTGCTTTCTGATGGCCTTTACATGCAGATTGTACCTTTAAAGTCAGCTGTGATTTGGTCGGTTACCCATTGTTGCATTCTGAGTCACTTACAGGGGGCAGATAGTCACAGTGAGGAAGTAATAACTGAATGCTGTTTGAGTGTTTTGGTTTTGTCTTAAGCATCTTCAATTTCCTGTTTCATTTCATTGGCCTTCTCTCTCCATTTCCTTCCACACCAGCCACATCGCACCTGCCTTCTAATTCACTTCTAGAAAACAGTACATATTAACAATGAGCACAGTTTTGCTGCATAAATCACAAAGAAACTTCAATGGAGGGAGAAAAAATTTCTTTGAGTTGGTGTCTGGCTGCTGGAAGACTACAGCTCTCTGCAAACTCGTGCATATACCTTTGGTGACTTTTAGGAATGCTTCAGGGAATTTTTGTTTAACTTTGAGCTCAATATTGTGTTTTAAAATGAAATTTTAAAGCCGTAACAATCACATGTCATTTGTGCTTTAAAAATGTAGACTTTTTGTTTGGTGTGTCTGTTTATTTTAGTCTGAAAATGGTCCATCACAGTTAATTCCCATTTAAGCTATACCTCTTGGAAATACAACTTAATCTGATTTGACTTATTGCCAGCTCATGGACATTGCTGGTACCATGAACACTATGTAGAAAGAACTATGTGGCATTCATCCAAACCCAGGACTTGAGTCACAGAGGTTTCAGGTCTTAAACCTTCACCACAGGATGTGAATAGCATCAAGCTGGGTTGTAGGGAGTAACAGGCTACTGGACCAAGCTGTGAAAGAGCTGGAGAGTCTCGGATTTTCACAGATAAGATGGGTATCTCATAATGAGATAGAACTGTTACTGGCTTCTGAGGATTTGAGTTTCCTCCCCACTCCACTAGGTATTTAGGAATTCAGGCAGCTGTAAACAAGATTTTTCATGTGTTTATGAGTAGAATAGAGGCGTTGTATTCACAAACGGTTTTTAATGTGTTACTAATACAATGCTTCCATGGTTGGAAAATTACTTGGATGTCCTGTAGATTTTGAGCCTGAAATCTTTTTGGAGGTAAAGAGCAAAGTCAGCCTAATATGGGCTTTACGGGTTGAATCATGTATTATTTCCCTTTAAAATCTTTTTCTGTTCTCCCTTTCTTTACCTCCATAGCCTCTTTTATTTTGTTTAAGGTTTTCTGTATTGTTAAGTACTCATAAATGTCTTGCTTTGGGAGTTACACTCCTAGACTATGGTTGCAAATTGTCTTTGTTCTGCTAGGTGATTTTTCTTTATTTTCTGTGATATTTTTATCTTTCATGTCTTCTTTTTTCTATTTCATTTTCTCCCATCGTGGGAGCAATCAAACAGTGGAACAAGATGCTCAAAGAAGTTGTAGTCTCCAGACCAGACTGGAGTAACCCGAGTAAATTGAAATAGCCTGGTCTAACGCCAGAGTTCATAGAATTATAGAATCACAGAATGGTTTGGGTTGGAAGGGACTTTAAAGACCATCTACTTCTAACCCCCTTGCCGGGGTGGGGGTGGGGGATGCACACCTTCCACCTTCCACTAGACCAGGTTGCTCAAAGCCACATCCAGCTTGGCCTTGAATGCATCCAGGGATGGGGCATCCACAGCTTCTCTGGGAACCCTGTTCCACTGTCTTATCACCATCACAGTAAAGAATTTCTTCCTATTATCTAATCTAAACCCACCCTCTTTCAGTTTAAAGCCATTACCCCTTGTCAGGCATCACTACCTGCCCTTGTAAAAAGTCCCTCCCCAGCTTTCTTGTAGGCCCCCTTTAGGTACTGGAAGACTGCTGGAAGGTCTTCTCAGAGCCTTTTCCAAGCTGAACAACCGCAGCTGTCTCAGCCTGTCTTCATAGGAGAGGTACCTCAGCCCTCTGATCATCTTCATGGCCTTCCTCTGGACTCGTTGCAACAGGTGCATGTCCTTCTTGTGTTGGGGGCCCCAGAGCTGAACGCAGTGCTCCAGGTGGGGTCTCACAGGAGCAGAGTAGAGACGGGGGATCGTCTCTCTCAACCTGCTGGTCGCGATTCTTTTGATGCAGCCCAGGATGCAGTTGGCTTTCTGGGCTGCAAGTGCACATTGTGGGGCCATCTTGAGCTTCTCCTCAACCAGCACTCCCAGAGCTTTCTCCTCAAGGCTGCTCTCAATCCATTCTCTGTCCAGCCTGTGTTTGTGCTTGGGATTGCCCCAACCCATGTTCAGGGCCTTGCACTTGCCTTGTTGAACTTCATGAGGTTTGCATGGGCCCACCTTTCAAGCCTGTCAAGGTCCCTCTGGATGGCATCCCTTCCCTCCAGTGTGTTGACCGTACACACACAGCTTGGTGTCAACAGCAGCCTTGCTGAGGTTGCGCTCAATCTCACCGTCCATGTCGCTGGCAATGATGTTGAACAGCTGTCATCCCAGAATGATGCTGCTTGAGCAGGAGGTTGGACTAGAGACCTCCCGAGCTCCTTCCAACCTGAGTTAGCTTATGATTCTATGATCTCAGTTTTCCATACACTTTTTTTCCCCAAAATAAAGCTTTTGGGTTTGGCCTTTCCTTCCTGAGGCATTGCATTCAATCATTGTGTTTATGAAGATGATAGTATAGTACCAAAGGTTATGGCTGCACCTTCTAGGAACTACCCTGCAGCAATGAGACTGTGTATCCCGAGCCAATATATTTGTTTTAAAGGAAAGATAATAATGGCAAAAAGGAAGCCCTAATTTTGCTTTGAGGATTTCAAGTTTAAAATCTATAGGTGTTAACTGTTTTGATGGCGATTCCTTAAATGATTGACAGGGAAGAATTTGGGAAGGGAAGATGATCTAGAATATTCAAATTTCTTAAATAATTATTTTACCCAAAATTGTGGCAATGCTAACCACTGTTTATTTTAAGTTTTACTGTATTTCAATTTAAATTATGAAAAGATGTGTGTACAAGGTTCTAGGCACATTAACATGTAATTAGTGGTATAACAAAATCCCAGCAACATTAAAATAATCACTTAAGCAGGCATGCTGCCAGCCATCTGCCTACAGAGAAGCTCCTTTTCCACCCCAGCATCATTCTGGGAAGGATGCCCTCATCCCTTTCTTTAAAACCCTGAAAAATTATATCTGCAGTATTCATGGCAGGTTAGTGAATGTGGGGTGTTTTAGAGGCAGGATGGCTTACTCCCTGAATCATTTCAAAGAATGACCTACTGCTACCTGCCCTCTTGCTCTCAGAGAGGGCTGTGACACAATTTCTACCTAAGATGAATAGAGCACAAAAGCAAATCCCAGAACACTGCTCTTGTATTTTTTCCAGCATGATTTTGACTGAGCACGTTGCTGCATGTCTTTGTTAGCTATGGGCTTTTAAGGATTTTCATATAGGCTACATTGCAGTAGACTAATCCTAGAGCAGCAAGTGGTGAGTAAGTGGCCCACAGGTGGCCCACAGCTGAAGTGAACTTTTTAGGTAATGCAGCTGTTAAACTGTGCTATACATCCATAAAAGCAATATAATGCCATCAATATATTCTCCGCATCTAATTACTGTGCATTCAGAGGCCATCATTAAATTCTAGCATTTTAGTAACCATTCTGACAGAGTAATGTCTAAGGGTATACTTAAATTGTAGGACTTGGTAAGCTGCCCTGTTGTCCAGTCATGCCAACAGCCAGCATGTTGGAAGGAGACTGAGGGTGCTGCCCACTCTTGTGCTTTGGTTTCCACTGGAAGAAAAAGCTGGTTACTTGTACAGGGAAGCAGCCACTTCATGCTCAGATGTGTCCCTCCTTTCGGGACACTTGGGGAGCTGGGACTCTGAATGTGAGACTGTATCTACTCTTTACTAGAGAGTTAGCTTTTGAGTAGCTTGATCTCTACTTTGTATGTAAAAGAAGTGGCATGGTGGAGTGTGCCATGGTGTGGTCTAACAGCACCATCTGAAAAATCATCTTCAGTATTTTTTTTTCTTTTACTCAACCCAATTTCTTAACCGAAAAATGTCAAAAAGCTAACCAATTCTATTTAAAATGATGAAGTATCTGGCTGCATCACGGCACCGTGTATACGCTCGTGTAGCTTATTTGAAACTGTGTCTTCTGGGTGTTAGAAGGCTTATAGTAAAAAGGACTTGTGATATGACATTATGTGATGGTAGTGGTAGGCTGTGTATTGTATCTGGCTTACATGAGATCTGCTTTTGTATGCATTGTGATACTTGATTCTGTCTGCTGAGTAGGTCTGAATTATTTTGACTAGGTCTGAGAGGAAGAACTTATATTTGAGAAATAAATATTGTGTAAGCATTGTCCTTAGCGGATTATAAGACACAGGTGATGTGTTGGGAGCAAAGAACTAAAGTCTGGACACCTGTCTATATTCAGATGAGTTCTTACATTGGCAGCTGTAAGCAATTGTTAAACCTTTCTTGATCTGTGAACCCCAGTCCAGTATTTTTGATCTGGGGTCCTGTTAGTAAGTACAAGATGTCACTGGCTGTTCTTTCCTACCTGTATCCAAATGATTTGAAAATGCGAATTAAACTGATTTTTAGGGTGTTCCCTTCAGTATAACTTCTTTGTGAAGAATCCTGTTTGGTCTTAATAAATACTGAAGTTCAATCAGCTATTGGCAGTATACTGTGTTCAAAATAATGAAGATATCTTTTAGGACATTTTATCAGATGCGATAACGATACCACACAGAGAGAAAAAGTACCAAAGTAAGTTTTTCCTTGAAACTAGTTATGAGTTAATAACATCCATAGTGCCATGTGGTTGTATCCATTGGAATTCTGTCTTTGCCCTTCTAAAACGAAATATATCTGTACTGTCATTTGTGTAACTTGCTCACTTCAAATATTTTGCAACATGAAAACAAATACTGAAATGCCATTCACCTATACCTGCACCCAAAAGCAGGGATGGAAGAACATGGGGATGGAAGAATGTGGGGATGGAGGGAGCAGTCCACAGAGAAACAACAATTTGCTAAGGGGGAGGGAGGCTATTGAGATGAAAGAACGAGAACTTACGTTTTTCCTTTAACCGTATAATGCATACTGTGGTTAAGAGCAATTTCTTCTTTAAGTTAGCCTTCTAGTTTTTTACATGTATAATGTGGAAATGGGGTTTTGTCATCATGCTATGTGTATGGGTGCTCACATCCTCTTACTGTACCCATTTCAGCTTCCACAGATAGTAAAAGATTCAAAGATAATTATTCTCTTAGGACTGTATGTGCCACTTGTGTGTGTCCCAGCTCTGGGAAAAGTTGGGAGTTGACATTTTCAAAGAAGAGAGAATTGGTTTTGAAGAGAGTGCTTGTAGGTGGCCTGCCCTGGGAGGACCTTCAGGCAGTGCTGACATGATCTCAGGTGACAAAGTTAACAGGCAGTATGCTGGAAGCCAGACACTGCTAATTCCAAGGATTTGTCTGATTTTTAAACTCTCTCCTTAACTGACAGGTAGGAATATCTGCTTTATTTTCCTATTTATTTCTCTGTGATGTCATTTTTCAACTGCCTTCTTTGTATACCTGAGCATTTATAAGCATGTTTTCCTGACTTTGCGATAGAGATTCCATGACCAGATCTGGCTGTATACAGTGAGCTTGCTTTATACACAAGAAACAGATTTCTCAGCTTTTGATACCGTGTAGGATCAGCTATTTTTTTAAAATTGTCTTTTGATTTTTGTAGGAAGTGCAAACTTCCATCAGCAGGAGTGTCTTGTGGTTAGCGTGCATATCACAAACTGGGACTGGGTCTTCAGATTTCTTTTTCCCAAGTGCAGTGTGGGTCCACATTCACTAGCTATTGTGCTAGCATCCTTTCATTTCAGCAGAAGCTTCAAATTTAGTGATTGATGGTGGTTTAAACAGTGTAGTGGTTGCTGAACATACCTGCAAGTTCAAGGAGACAGAGGAAGAGGAAAGGCTGACCATATGGATCTGAAGGGGCGCAGTGTATGAGTAATTTTCTATTTTGTTTTCTTCCTTTAGTTTGTCTTTGCTTCTAAAAATAGAGGAGAGATTTAAAAGCAAATACACAACATTCCTCCCTGACAAGGTTGACGGCTGCGCTGTGGTTTTTCACTGATACTGTAAGGAAAGTACTCCAAAGAAATGTGAAGTGGATGTAGACCCAAAACTCCATGTTTTCTTGTCTCCAAACCTGTCTTTGCCCTGCACCCAATACTTCTTAAAAACTCTGCAGCTAGAAATATATCCTAGAGAATGTAATAAGCCTTTCATGTTAATAACAGGTTGTGATCAAAGAAGGACCTAATGATATGTATGAGAATCAATGCAGGAACTGCAGGGGTGGATTTGTAGTTGGGGTTAGGGAGGCCTACAGCCTTCCCATTAGCACAGCTTGGTGTGATGCTCACTGCATCACATGCTAGAAGGTGTTCGTGCACAGCTCCCTTCCTCCTCTTCATCTTTCAGCAGGTTCCTCCCCTGCAGAAACAGGTGCAAAAGGTATTGTAGTCCAGGAGTTAAAATTCTTTACACCCATGGAAGAGTCCCGAGGCTGTACTGAGCTTTGCGTTACTCTGCAGTAACAAACATGAAAAAAGCCTGTGTGTTCCCTGGAAGAATAAAGAAGTCAGAACAACAACAAAAAAATGGCATAAAAGCTTGAGAGCAACCATGTTAGACTTTGGATAGTCTTGCTAAAGACTATTTCCGGAAGATTCTTGGCTTGTCATCTTTATTCTGCACTTTTTTTTGTGGGCATTTCAAGTAGAGAGGTGAACAAGGTTGTTCTTACATTTCGTGAACATTTCCTCCCTTCCATTGGGCTTATATACATTGTGATATTTTCCTTCAAGGCCACCTCTTAAAAATAAGAATTCTGATCTCTTAAGTCAGAACATTTAAGTATGTGAACTGAATCCATTATGGACATTTAAAGTTCACAATATTTTCTGTGCCCAGATCAATTAAAAAAAAACAACAACAAAAAAACCAAACACCCCCCAGCACTGCATAGAAGGGTAAATGGGAATTTTATTAGAAGGATATGGCTGATCTTCCTACACATCAGACATATAAATAAGTAATATTGAGAAAAGCATAAAAAACCCAGAGCCTCCGTAATAGCCAGTTGATAATTATGTACTTTCTTCCTCAAATGGACATAGCTTGTTATTTAGTGTCATTTACTTTAAAAAAATCAGTAGTGACTCATTAGTGTTTCATATCCTGAGCCTTTGCTCATAATTATGGATTGTACTTATCTTAATGATTCTCTATTTATTGGCATGTATTTTCTTAAGAGTTTACGAGGAGCACTGTCATATAGCCATTACCAGAAATTGTAACCATAAAATTATTTTGTTAATTCACTGATTAGCTTTCGACTAACAGTTTCCAAAGGAACATATTTGCGAGAAACTTTCTGAAAAGTGTCTTTTTTTCCCCCTAAGGTTTTAAGAAATTCAGTTCCCAAGACGTTGCAGTAAACTTATCACTGCGCTAAATGTAGCCGTTTTAAGACTTCATGACCTGAAAAAGTACACCGACGTCTCTGAGGCTTCTAGTGTTTCTAGTTATTCTTTGGTCCAAGTAGAGAAAATAGGTCAATACATTAGCCTTAGAAATAAATAGGAGAAAGCAGGAAAAATTGCCAAAGAGGAGGAAGTAGTGAATTCAGTTATGAGAAAGATGTCAGAGCATGAAGCTTGAGCATGAAGATTAAGAGAACGTAGAACTCATAGGGATATTATTTCTGTCTTCATTTGTTAGAGAAAGACTATTAATTTGTAATGTTCATTTTACAATATTTGCAAATTTTCAGTGACAGCTTACCAGTTTCACCTGTACTAAGACTGCTGTGACTGATCATCCAACACAAATAAATGTGTCAGAAGTTGTACCTCATTTTGTGCCTTTATATAATTTCTGTTTATTTTAAGATAATCAGTTACTGCATAATGTCATCCTCTGCAGCTGGAGCATCTATCCAAGACATTGACACTGTTGCTTAATGGTCCATACAAAGATAGACCAAAGTTTCAGACTTGGTTTTTAAATACTAGACAGGAGATAAGGGATAGGTGTGTAGGAAAACACAAGGTCATACTGATGGCACAGTTACCATGATCAGGAGTTTTAGTTTACTGAGAGATACAAAAGAAGGTACTGAAAAAACTTTGTAGAAACTCGCAGGGAGCTCACATATGGAGCTTGTCCTGTATGGAGAGACATCAGAAGAGAAACCACAATTCTGAAAATGTAGCAAGGGCATTACAGAAACAGGAGCTGACCTCTTGAACCTGAGAGAGAAAATAGAGCAGGAATAGACTCCAAGGGACTTGGAAGAAGATGAATAGGTTATGTTTGCCCTAACAGCTAAAAGAAGAGCCAGTGATGCATAGGTGCATAGTGTTTGGACATGAAGCAGCAAGCAGCCTGTGTGGTTGAAGAGGCCAGCTGAGACCAAGCACATGGGTACTTCTGTGTTCCTGAGTCCACTGTTTCCTCCAGCTGATTGAGGACAGTGTCTCTTGTGTTCATGTTGCAGTCATCATTGTGATACTTAGGCCTGTAATTACCCAGGGCCTGTAGTGACAGGACAAAGGGGCAATAGTTTTAAACTGAAAGAGGGAAGATTTAGGTTGGACATTAGGAAGACATTCTTTACAATGAAGGTGGTGAGGCACTGGAACAGGCTCTTGAGAGAAGCTGTGGATGCCCCATCCCTGGAAGGGTTCAAGGCCAGGTTGGATGGAGCTTTGAGCAAGCTGGTCTCGGGGAAGGTGTCTGTGCTCATGGCAGGGGAGTTGGATTAGATGATCTTTGAAAGTCCCTTCCAATTCAAACCGTTCTATGATTCTATTTTATACTAATTTTAACAAACTTTTGGAAAGTGTAGTGTTACCTACAAACCACACTTGGTCCAGAGTAAAGGTCCAGAACACGGTCCAAATATCTTGCTTTCTCCTTCTCCCTTGCTTTCCTGAAAAAAAAAAAATCCTTAAGGGATTGTATTTCATGAATGAGAGAGTTGTATTTCATGAGCAGACTGTTATGCCTTGGAAGAGTGTATCTTCTTCATCTCTGCATTTATTTGGACTTGGGGATCAGTGAACTGTGTCTGTGGGAAAGTCAATAATGAGATCTGACCCACCTTTCTACTCTCGTGATGTGTCTACTGCTTATGGCTCACATCATCAAACATACAGAAAGCTCAGTGCCACCCACACAGCAATGTCCAGGCTCAGCCTGACCTTGTGGAAACAGCACATTTTCCTCTGTCCTTCCATGTGGCAACACAAGCCCCAGAGACAGCCAGCTGTCTGGCTGTTGAATACATAATCTCTTTAACATTAAAAACAAACAAACAAAAAGTATTAGAAAAATACATGTTAATAGTAGTATATAGCAAAAAGGCTTTTCAGTGAAGAACATTAACATCTGCTGGGTGCTTAACATTGCTTGTTTGCCTTTGGCATGTTGGGCTTTATCTTAGCCTAGTGTAATAAATGAAAATGTCACCATTAAATTAAATGGCTCCAGGTCAAATCCATCCAATGATTACTCTGGGTTCAAGTTCACAGCAGTAGCATTCTTTGCATATTGGCACAATTTTCTGCCACCATTGCTGAGTTTCTGTTAATTGTTTGTGTTGCATACCTTTATGTAAATTTTTGTAAACTAACAAGAGTCATGTCAGTGATGAATATAGGTAAAGCTTTTTAATAAAATGAAGATGTTGATAATCAGTAAGTACAAAGGCATTTTGCTTGAAAACAAAATTATTTAGGTTATTTATAAAACTATTCAAAATGCACTATAAAATGACTTTAGAGAATTAATGTCTTCTCTTTTTTTCTCCCCAAGGAGGTTTCATGATTATAGATAACAAAAGTTAACGTCAGGATGCTAAAAAGGAAACAGAGTTCAAGGGTGGAAGCCCAGCCAGTTACAGATTTTGGTCCTGATGAATCTTTATCAGACAATGCAGATATTCTGTGGATTAACAAACCAGTAGGTATCTCTTTCCATAGTTATTAATTTTAAATTATATGTAACTTGTATTGTTGAAATATGACTTCCACAAAAGATTCTGAAATAGATGTTTGTTAGAAACAAGTATTGAGCTATAGTTGCTAATCTACCAGTTCATTTTTTGCCAAAAAATCTGAAACTAAATAAAAAGTTTTCTTTTGGTTGTTGCAGACTGATGGGGATGATTAAGCAGTGTTTGCCAACCAGTTCATCTACTAATTGCTTTTTTAAATGGCCATGCTTTCAATATCTCTGGTTCCTAACGTGTTTGTTGAAATTAGAAGTTAAGTTCGTAAAATGACCTTTTGAAAAGGATATTAAAAGGAGCATTTCATTGCTAAAATGGTAGCCAGCAGTTGGCACTTTTGACTTTCAAATCTCTCCTTTTACAAAACTTATGAATATAAAAGTGTATTTTGGCTGGTTATTTTGAAGTACAGCTCACATTTTTCTGGTATCATTTAGCCTACATCCTGCTCTAAGAAATAGGTGTAAAAAACTTGAAACGTGGGAAAGCTTTATTGGGAGTGTAGTTATTAACAGAATTTGCAGTATTAAGAAAACACCTTTACCATGTCAATACAGTTATTACAATTAAATTATTTATTCAGCAGCCAGTGTGCATGTGGGATTCCTATATTTTGAATGACTTTTGTTTTTGCAGAGAAGGCATTTTAGAGTTTCTTTTATAGTGTATAAATTTTTACTTTGTAAAAGCAGAAAGTCAAATATTCTGAAATAATACATGTTGGCATTAAATTCATTGAATGGAACTGTTGTCTCATTTGCAGTATGGATGCCAGATCCCCTCAGCTTTGTTGCTGAGTTGTAACACCTGAATAATTTACAAGACAACACCCATATATTAATTTGTGCTAAATAATCTTAAGTAGAACCTTTGTAGTGACAACCGCTCTAATAAAGTGACATTGCAGAAATATATGCTGGTTTGGCACATAGTACACTAATTTTCAACAGAGATAAGTTTTTTCTTGTCACACTGATGGACTAGTATATTGTTTAGCATGTATACTACCAACATTTTACTGTGGCAGAGAACGGTTTTTGTATCAGCCACACTTTAGTATTTATGTTAATATTTTCAGTTGAAAAAAGATTTGAAACAAAGTGGATGTTAAAGGGACATAAGAGATCATTTATCAGATGCTTTTCACTTCCAAATTATTAATTTGGGCTCAGACTATGCAAATGATAGAGCTATTCAATTCAGGTCAAATATCATTACACTTAGGTGAGCGTACAGTGCATATTAAATAAGGTGAGTGTTCTTAAATCTTAATATCAAAAGGTCTCAGGTGGTGTAAATGAGTGCAGAATTTTTCTCCAGATGAAAAATTGTTATACACTTCAGTGGTTTTTAGTTGGAGAATTTTTTTCTTGCTGAAGTGTCTGGTTTTTTCCTTCTTGTTTTGATAGATACGACCTTACCAACTCTGATTCATTACACTTGTCTGGCTTCAAGATCTTTCAGTGGTGTATTGATTTAAAAGAAAAAAAAATCTAACCTACAACCCCTGTACTGATACATTCTTCTTTTTTGTTAGACCTCCCACTGTGACTGGCACTGAATATCAGCCTTATTAATAATGATTGTAGTGGGACTGAGACCTAAGTAGTCATAGAAATGAACTGTTACTGTATAGCAACAAAACTTGTTTGGAACCGAAGTGAATACTGACGTTAAGAAGTAGCTTTCTGTGACATAGTGTCTGTTATATTTATTTGTTTCACAAATGGAAGGATGCTTTTAATCCCCATGCCTCTCACTTATTTTTTTAAATTGTAGACTGATTTAGTTTTAATTCTTGGTTTCTGAGTTATGGAACCTCTCACATTAACTAATAAAACTATATATGTATATATATTATATTTATATATAAATGTCTGTAATATATATAAAAATAAATAAAGTCAGGAGTGCTTGTTTTTGGGTGGAGACTTTTAATATGTGGATCATGATGTAAAAGAAAAATGCAAATGTGTGTTTATTTAAGTGCCAGTACAAGTTATGGAGGCTAAATATTTGAGCTTTTTTTTGAACATCAAAGCAAATCTTGCAATGTCTTGATTTCTTTCCAGTGGGTACACTCTTTACTACGCATCTGTGCGATCATCAGTGTTATTTCGGTTTGTATGAACACTCCAAAGACCTTCGAGCATTATCCTCCTCTCCAATATGTGACATTTGCTCTTGATACTCTATTGATGTTTCTTTACACTGCAGAGATGATAGCAAAAATGCATATCCGTGGGATAGTTAAGGTAAGCATTTAAACAATATTCTACATGTGCTTAAGAAAGTGATCTAAATACATGCTGTGACATTTGGTCTTTGTTTTTTAACTTCTCAGCTCTTTTTGATTTGATTGTTTTTAACTGCAGGCAATACCATGGCATATAAACTTAAAAGAAAGATTGACAAAAATGCAGATTTACTGCATATTTAATCCCTCCCAAAATATAATGCCAACATTCATAATAATGGTTTCCTACTAAGGAATATATAGTTTCTTTGTATTAAAGAATGAAATGAAAAATAAGCTACAGGTACATTAGCAAGAATATTTTGTAAATGTCTAGAGCGCCGTATGTGGACTTAGAACTTTGATTTTCATTTCAGAAAGCTGGATGTGTTGTTGTGTGATTACATTATTGAAATGAAAACATACGCCTTACTGTAAGCTGGATGAGAAGGTTATTTTTTCCTTAAGATAATGCATGTTGGTAAACAAATTATTCTGTTATCGTATGTTTACTGTTGTTGCTGGACTAATTTGCGTAAGTAGATATGATATTGGACAATGTAAAACTGCAGAATTTTTCAGTAATCATTATTTTGTAGCATTATTGTATTGATTGTTTCCAGTCTTCTATAAAAAGGTACAGATTCAGCCTGCATATAGAAAATATCCTTGCAGTCCTTATTGACAGCACAGTTGTGTCACTATTGCGCAGAATAGATCATCAGTGCGTTATCCTTGCCTTTCACTCTTGAAAGGTCTGGTGACTCCAGAGACATGTGTGATTGTACTTAGCTGTTCAGTTTGTTCTGAGTTTACGGATAGCATTTTTTGTTCACTGCCAAACTGAGCTATTATGTCATCATACTTAATGAATATTAATATTAATAGTAGAAGTTAAGATCTCATTAATATTAATATTTAGAAAAATACTGAAATAAGATGATTCTGAGAAAATCTTATGTGTTGCATAAGGCCAAAGTAATCCTTTGTGAAGTGCTATTTCTGGCCACTAACTATACACTCTTTACTTAGAGATGTCCATTAAGCAGGTGAAGATGAAGACACAGGATCATGAATGGGAATCAGCAACCAGCATGCACATTTGAACAGTGTGGGAGTAACAAGTTACTATTGCAACCAGTGTAGGCTTTGCAAAGAAGTGAACACCTAGGTATTCACGCAGAGAGAGGGAAGTGTGACTTTTGTACAAAGCTTGATTTCTCAGCTTTTGTGTATGGTACTATCAACTTCACTCGGTCCACACCTAGGGGCTATGAATAATATGTTGCTGCATATTCTGATATGTTTTGCTGGGTTGTTTAAATTCATGGGTTTGTGGATATAGTGTAGTGTAGTATAGTATAGTTGGAAGGGACAATTGGAAGGGACCTGTATTGATCATCTAGTCTAACTGCCTGACCACTTCAGGGCTGACCAAAAGTTAAAGCATGTTGTTAAGGGCATTGTCCAAATGCCTCTTAGACGCTGACAGTCTTGGGGCACTAACCATCTTTCTAGGAAGTCTGTTCCAGTGTTTGGCTACCCTCTCAGTGAAGAGATGCTTCCTAATGTAGAGTCTAAACCTCCACTGATGCAGCTTTGAACCATTCCCACACCTTCTACCATCACTGGGTACCTGGAAGAAGAAATCAGCATCTCCGTTTCTGCTTCCCCTCCTCAGGAAGCTGTAGAGAGCAATGAGGTCACTCCTCAGCCTCCTTTTCTCCTAACTAGGCAAACCCACAGTCCTTAGCTGCTCCTCATAGGATGGACTTATCTTTGATCGTCATACGATGAACTTGTCTTTGAAGCATGTCTGATGAGTCTCTCCATTCAGAATGAACAGCTGTCTGGAGTTGGTTACATTGCCTTGATTCATGTTATACATGTATATAGATGAAAACACAGATTATTTCATTTGCATGGTGACATTTCACTCTTTGTTAATGTCCTGGTTTTGGCTGGGATAGGGTTAATTTTATTCTTAGTAGCTGGTGCAATGATGTGGTTTGGCTCTGATGCGAGAACAATGCTGCCAGGACACTGATGGTTTTAGCTGTTGCTGGGTGATGTTTATACTGAGTAGAGGACTTTTCAGTTTTTCAGTCCCTGCCAGCGAGAGGGCTGGAGGGGCACGGGACACTGGGAGGGGACACAGCCAGGACAGGTGACCTGTAGCCAAAGACGTATTCCATACCATGAGACAGCATGCTGGGTGTATAAACTGGTGACGGTTGGCCAGGGCCTGCAAATCTTTGCTCGGGGACTGGCTGGGCATCAGCCAGCGGGTGGTGAGCAGTTGTGTTGTGCATCGCTTGTTTTCTCCCTTCCCTTTGATTTCATTCCTCTCCCTTCTCCCTCCTTTTCATTATAATTGTTATTGCTATTCTTATTATTACTGTTCTTTTGTTTTTATTTTATTTCAATTATTAAGTTGTTTTTATCTCAACCCTTGAGTTTTACATTGCCTTCTGATTCTCCTCCCCATCCCTTTGGGTGAGGAGGGAGTGCATGAGTGGCTGCATGGTACTTAATCACCAGCCAGGGTTAAACCACAACAGTTTTATTAGATAAAAACACAGTAGAATAGATTAGACATAACCACTGTTACAAAAGAGATTGTTTCAATATAAAATGGCTGCATTTGTTATTTAACAACTGAGGATTTGCTTACAGCTTAATGTCTTGTAGCATTCAGTAAATATAGTTGCACTGAAATCTAGTGCCTTCATTGGCACTAGTCATAGAGTCATAGAATTACTTAGATGGGAAGGGACCTCCAGAGGTCATTTAGCCTGACCTGCTGCCCAAAGCAGGTCTGGTTCAATGAATATGCCCATGGCTTGCGTTGTTCAGGTGAATCTCAGCTTCTTCCAAGGAAGAAGATTCCTCAAGCTCTCTAGACAGCCTGTTCCACTGCTTGGCCAACCTCATGTGAAAGATTTTTTTCCTAAGATTTAATCAGAATTTTCCATGTTCCAACTTGTTTGTCTTAGATCTTGTCTTACCACAGTGCATTTCCAAGAAGAGTTTGACTCCATCTTCTCTGTATCCTCTGATTAGGTGGTTGTAGACAGCAGCAAGGTCTCCCCTTTTGCTTCCCTGCTGAAGGCTGAACAGACCCATGTCTCTCACCTTTTCCTCCTACATCATGTGCTCCAGCTCTCTGACCTTTTTGGTGGCCCTCTGCTTGCTCCATTATGTCTATGTCCTTCTTGTACTGGGGAGCCCAGAACTGCAGTCAGCTCAAAATTAGGCTTGTTGGATGTGGTTTCACAATTGCTGAATAAAGGGGAAGAATAGCTTCGCTGGACCTGGTGGCTGCACATTATTCACGTAAGAGAGAGCTGTAGGAAAAGGATATGGGCTTGAGTCATTTATAGCAACATCCATAAAACATGTTAGAACTGGATTGGCCTTTTTTTCTGCTGTTAAATCGGAACTTTTTGAATATGTTATCAAATTTGTTCTTTGAATACTAATCAACAAATAATCTTTTTTAGTGAACCATTTGACTTACTTTTTGGGTTATTGATTCTGGGGGAAATATTGGTTAAATATTACAACTCTGCCAAGAACATAATTATCCATGGACTTCCAAAGACAGCAGCAACACAAATAAAATAAGGCACTGTTTAGAAACTTCTTAACATTTATTAAAGATGTTTGTATATGAAACATCTTTATATATGGAAATTTGTGTATCAACTGTAGTGCTAATTTAAGTGCATTCAAGACTTTTGGTGAATGTAGGATCAATGAATGTATTACCATATGGTTCTACTGAACTTTACCATAAATCAGTATTTCTGTAAAGGCCTTAGGAATTGAGATGCTAATAAGCTTTTGAACTATGATTAGGGCAAAATTTTAGTCCAGTGAGAAACCTAATTTATGGAGAAGGTAGGCACCATCCATTTAAGTATCAGTTAATAACAGTGTAAGTATAGCTGAACTAAGAAGATTTTGAAAATTTTTAAGTCAAGTCTAATTAATATCTTCTGAGGACAAATGAGAAATTTACTTCCTTTGGTTCCCAGGGGTTTTTAGAAAAAGAAAGTAGTTTCTGAAAATCCCAGCCTTTTCTCTGTAAAAAGTTTCCTTTTTGCCTGTGTAAACTATGTGACAAAATAAAGTGATACATCCATCCAAATGTTTTATTACCCCAGAAGGAAAGTTAAACTGAAATGTTGCTGTGACGTTGTGTCTTTTATTACTCATGTTTCCTTCTGAATAATTGTTGCTGTGGTAGTAAAATCTATTCAAAATTTGGGCTCCCTGCGCCTTGCCGTGTTGGTTGTTGCTTGTTACATTTGTGGACAATCGATATAGAGGACTTGGAATTACAAGCACACTGCTTATATATTCACCACCTACAAAGAAAATAGACGCTGATATGTGTTTCTATAAGGAGCACAAAATGCATATATTAAAGAAGCCAGAAGATGACGGTATAGAATATATCTGCTACAGGGTCTGAGGTCCTCTTGTTTTCAAAATAGTGTATTGATATTCCTTGTTATTGCTACCACACGCTGTTTGCTTCTGATAGGTTTTATGATAGATTGACTCCTCTTGGAAGAATTGAAGTGGGTATACATGTGCAGCATAATGGATTATAGTCAGTATATAGGCACTACCTTGGAAGAAAATACCAAAAGGCTTGTGATATGTTCATCACATTACAGCTTTTGGTATTGCAGGCTATTGCAATTTGTTGTGAACAAGTGAACTAGTATTAATGATGTGTCTGTCTTCACCTTGCAACTCACACCTGAAAAATGAAATACAGGCTATAATTTCTTACTGATTGAGATCTTTTTAAAAACAAAATTCTAGGACAGTCTGCCTAATGTTGGCTGGCTGCATCGTATAAAATGTATGTACAAACAGTACGACAACTTGTAATGTTTTGTGAAGTTTTATACGAGATAGAGACAGAGAATTAGATCAAGTCAGTTTGTTTTTTATGACATATTTTACGCTTGTGTTATAAATCGAAGAATGATGGTCTGTGAAATGGTAGAGTGGCTCAGGAAAATACTGTGTCCACAGTATTAAATCTATTTCAAAGAAATGAGATCATATATAGTCAATGAGGTCAAATGAATATATAGTATCACTGACTAGAGAGTAACTTCCATGAATACTACCTAGCCTCCAACTGAATAGTTTGATGATGTTAAAAGTTAGGTGTTAATTACTTCATCAGGCAGGTTATTCACGTAGTTGTAAGAGAAACTGTCATGGCTTAGTATTTTGATTTATGTTTAACCTGTTACGGTTTTATGAGCAAGTAATTTTGAATATGGATTTCAGTCATGAAAATATGCTATAATAAGTGCAGCAAGATTTTAATATTATTTTCTAAAAGTATTGCATTCCTAGATAATGCAGGTTTTCATAGTTACATATTTTTTCTGCAGTCTTTCTGTCTAGATCACACATTTTAATGATTGCAAAGCATTGCAAATTCTGTTCTCTGAGTAGCACATGAATTAATGGATGATGTGACAGCCACATCAATATTTTGTAGGAATAGCTTACAAAGCATGTTAGAAGAGATTGTGTTACAGACACATCTTAAAAGGACCTAATGTTTTAGAAATTAAAAATTCTGATCTCTGAAAGCAATTGAAAAAAATTTAAAAGATTAATGGTAAATATCACAGACTTTCTACACATTAAAAAAGCTGTGGAGAGTGTAAAATAAAAAAAGGCAGTTTTAGTAAAATGGGGAATGATGTTCTATTAGTGTTGCCACATGCATATTATTTCTTTGTGTCAGACCTAGAAACATTAAATATAAAGTAGAACTCTAATTCAGGAGTGACTGAAGGTAAGAATAAAGGCCAGGAGACCTCTTGACTTTGACTTGTTAGAACATCAAAACATGGTATGTGGGGGAAGTCTGTGTTGTTGAGACAAATTCAACAGATTTAATGACGCCAGGATAGTGTGGATTTTAGCAACAGGAGCGTTCTGATTGAATGAAATCCAACTTCTAGTTTCAATTATGTTTTACCATAGAGCATGAACAATAGAGATCACTGTCATGTACTTGAAAGTCTCCCAGTCCTAATATGATGTCCAGTCTCATCATTCATTTCGTTCAGTGAATTCAGGAGTGTTTCAAGAGATTACTTAATTTATTTTTTTATTATCTCATGTAAGATGTAAATGTATTAACTTAGACTGCCTTCATGGTGTAATGTTTTCCCCAGTTATACCTGTCTGCTCAGCAGATACAGGCTGAAGCGTAGTATCGTGAAACACAAAGCTCCACTGATAGCAGGGTGGCTGAGGAACACAGCATAGTATCACTGATTAGGCAGAAGTCGGGGATCTCTTTTATGTTGGTACAGTGAACAGTGATGGGTTTATTATCAACTAGCCTCTCACAGAATACATTTACTTCTTTCAGAATCCCTTTTTTTGTGCTCGAAGTAATATCTTATTAGGTCAGAAATACTCTGTGTTAGGAGTTTATCAGAAAATGCACAGTAAGGTGACTGCCAGAATACCCGGAGTATGAACATTTGCAGACGTAGGCAGTAAGTGACTAACCTGTGATTCATCGGGATTGTAAAACTGGGACTTCCACATTTACCTGAAATTTATCTTTATTTTGCTGCCTGATACTGGTGATTTATAGTTGTATAAAGAATATGAAAGTTTAACATTGTGTGCAATTATAATATACTACTTCAGTTTCCTAAGTGAAATTACAGCCTTCTAAGAAAATAAATGCAGTTTTGGCCACCACAGTAATACACTGCATAGTAATACATAAAATGTAATAAATTTAGTGCAGTGGTAAAACTTAATTAATTCAATTTGACATTCATATTTTCATGATCTCTTCAGTTTAGAATTCTTCTTTCTTCAATTGATCCTAGATTTATCCACATGATCTTCATCTCCCAGAATGTAGAGTTCAGTGACTCTGGTTCTGCTTTCTTTCATGTCTCAGCCTCCTTGGTCAGAAAGAACTCTGCAGTAATCAGCTGCGTCAAGGAGGTATTAAGTCTGTTTAAATGAAAGCAGATCAGTCTCCCTCACTTGAATAAGAATTAAACTGGTCTCCCAATTACATACAGTTTATGTCTACTGCATAACTTATTGGTTGGCAGTCTTCTGAGAGCACCATGAATGAATTAATGTTCGCACCTCGAGAAATAGTTCGTGGGTCAATTTGTAACATAACAGACAAGACTCGCAGTCCCTCAGGAACCAAAGGTCACATTTACACGCCCACTTATATGTCAGTTATGAACATGACTGTTTGTGCTTTACATAGGACTGTCCATTGATTCAAGCAAAGTTTCCAAAATGGTCTCCTCATTAAAAAAAGGAAGGTAAAGTGGAATTAGAGAAATGAAAGGTAACTGTCAAGCCTAACCAGGTGTGATATTAAATGAGCATCAAAATTCTGAAAGCAAGCAGTGAGCCTAACCTGTGAAGAAAGGACTTTGTATTTCTTTTAATCAGTGTGATGCAAAAATTACTTTCTGCTTTCTTATATGGTGTCTTCTGAAGGCCATCTCATGAGTATGAGCAAGGCAAGCATACCTTACTTTAAAGCTGTCTTATCTTTACTAGAAGTTTTTACTCAGTCTTTGTACTAGGAGGTGGAATGAGAGAGAAATATTCCAGGTAAATTGCTTGTATTAGACACAATTTCACTGGTGGCATTGTATGTAATAAAATAACCAAAGAGGAAAATATGCCAGAATCTGAGAAACTTTCAGGAAACTGTGTCCATGATATGAAAGAATTCATATCTACTACAACACAAAGGATTCAGGTAACAGATGTCTTAGGTGAAAATTCAGCTTTTAAGGAATGAGAGATCAATGGATATCATTTCACTGTACGGACACTGTGAAGGTATGTGAAATTCTTAGTTATACCACATTCTCATTGCGACTTCTAATTACAGTCGTGATGGTATTAGAAAACCTATATTGAAATCATGTTGTGAGAACGAGGCATGGTTTATCCTGTTCCTCTCTTAAAAGAGTAGCACTGTGAAATAGAAAGTGTGAGTTCTCCTGTCTCTTAAAAAATCCTAGCTGACACTTATTTTATTATCATCATGCTGAAAATTAGATTTTTTTATATATATATAGCACTGGTAATGCACTGAATTTAATAGAAATGTCTTTCTTTTCACTGTGCAGTTGTGGCACATGTCAGCTAACAACGGAGATTATAGAAAGTCAGAAGTAATGGTCCTTGACATTTCCCCCATTGTTAAATCAATTACATTCACAGCAAAACTTTTGTACTAACCAAAGTAGTTGTGAGTGGCTTTGTCAGACTTTATTTCAGTAGCACTGAGTGCTATTCACTGACTTCAGTACTCCTGCAAGGGGCTGAAGTGAATGGTTGTACCCTTAGCTTTCAGCACTCTCTCATGAATTCATGCAGGAACTGAAACAAAGCTTAATGTTCTACCAGCGCAGTCACAGAAATAGGGGAACCATTTCTTTTGCTTCTGTCTAGTACTAAAGGCCAGGTTACTTAGTTAATTGAAATCAGCAGCTTTCAGTATGTGTCATGTTCCCAGGCAGCATTAGCCCTGTGCCCTTTTTCGTCAGTGTTTTTCTGATGGGTGCTTTGGTTGCTGTAGTTGCTATCTGTCCACTCAAGAAGAGAAAATCGAGGACAGAGCAGGCTGGAGCCTTACCTGAGCCATGTAGACTTAACTCTACGTTGAGTTCACTGTCAGTATCAGGAACTTGCCACCTGTAGTGCAAGCAGTGTGAAGTAGAGATGGGCTTTTTATACTGTAATGAAAAACTGGTTGCCGTGATCTAAACTGGGGTCTGCAACAATTTCCAGTTGCAGCAGATGTCCATTTGCATATTCTGATACTTTTTTATCTTTGCTTGTACAAAATGGATTTCTGAGCTTAAAATAGAAACACTTTTAGTAGCATTCATCAGCACTAATTTGAGGGTCTTCAATTGTCTGTAATTAGTTGTTTCTGTCTAAAGTAGGCCCTTCCAAAAGGTAATTTATCTGGCCTGTTTTTCTCCATTGACTGAAATAAAAGCTTAAAACCTAGGCTGACACCTAGCCTTTAGGTATCTCGCAGTCAGTGATTATTCTGACTTGTTACAGATTTGTTGTCAATGGGACAGGTGGGCACTAGAGGAAGACAGTTGGATGCCAGCTTCTTTAACACTTGTGGCCTTAACTCATTTATACTTAAATGAGTTTCTTCCATAATCATCCTGATTCAGAAGTTTGTCTGGAGTTATGGATTGCAGAACTGTTTTTTACTGTACCTTACTATGTTTTGCCTTCTTTTTCCACCTTCATCTAACAACAATGGAGAAATTACAAAACGAGTTTAAGCCTTCTGATAAATGATGGAAATATGAATTGAATTGCAGTGAAACACTCTAAGCTGGCTCACCAGCTTTTAATAACTTTGTCAAGGGAATTTCTGCTGCATTACAGACTGAAAACAGAAGATGGAAATTGCTGCGCTCTGTGACTTTAGATATGCTGTATATCCCATGGCGTATAAATGAGTTAAGGATCAGGATGTTGTGTTGTTTTCAAAGGTCAAGTAGTAAAACAGAATGCGTGGCTCCTGTCATCCCAAGTCAGCATGCTTTGATGTGCTCGTGATGCCTGTGGTGAAAGCTCAGTCTTGGGATGTGCAAGTCACAAACAGAAGCAAGAACCTCAGCCATGAGGGCAGAGGCATAACCAGCAGAATCAGTGACAGTGATGAGAAAATGATGAGCTGCTTTGACTAAACAGTGTGTAATTATGTGGAGGGAAAAAATGGAAAAAACTGCCTGTGGTAGTAAGAAGCTCCCAGAGCAAACATGAAAAAGGACTCAGTTGACTTAAGATTTGAGTTTCCCCCTTACTTCTTGGAATTGTAAGGTGAAAATCATTTGGCCCTATGAAAAATCATTTTACATACCTATATTAAAAAACAGAATTTTGTACTATGTATAATGCTGTTGGAAACCTAGATGTGTAGTGCGGGTCCCATGGTGTTCTGTGTTGGCAAAAAGTATATTGTTTCAAGTTGACTTAAAAAATAATGGTGTTGCCAGCTGTGATTGTTTGCAATATTATTTCATAGCAAACAGTATTTACATCCATTATTTGAATAAGGCACTCAATCTACAATAGTTGATTCTTCTGTCTCACCTTTTTGCTGTGTGTCTGTGTCCATCACAAGGACATCTGTTCCCAGCCTGCTGGGATTGTGTGGCTAGTGAAATGCTCTGATGCGGTTTCCAGTCACAGGAAATTAGAAAAATTAAAACTGATTATCATGGGGAAAGCAAATACGAAGTTACCTGCAGTATGCTGCTAGTTGGGTGTTACTGCCTGTGGGCCAGGGAGGGTTAGAGACCGTGGTACTGGAACATACGCACCTGTTTCTATGGTTACTTGTGCCTGGTTTTGTTGGAGTGTTTATTACAGGAAAGTAATGACTCATATTACACAGTGGGGCTTTTAGCACCATTTTTTTGCATTAGAGTATTAGAAAATCAAAGGTATTTAAATTACTTAGTGAACTTATACAGGCAGTATTTCTAAACTAAAAATGGTAAATTTTCTAACCAGTGGGTCATAGAAGTTTTTACTGAGAAATTCTTTTTGGGCATGGATTGAAGTATGTGTCCATGTAATACTTAGTGACTTAACTGTGGTGGTAAAGATTTAACCTTAAAGTTGCAAAGAAAAAATGTACAACATACTGACTTTCAGAATGTATTTAGAAATTCCTCTTTCAATATACAGACCAGTTAGATGAACAAAACTTTACTTTTCAGTAATGTACATTTTTTCCCTTTCTAATACCACTTTTAGGGATTACTTTACTGTTTTTCTTCATGAAAGCAGATATTATTATGAGATAACAGTGAAATCAACTTACTGGATAACATGTTATGTATTCAGGTCGGAAGACAGGGAACTTAATCCCTAATGTGCCTTTCTGTGTTGAAACTTGCATTTTCAGGGAAGTCTGCTGTAATTAAACAATATTATTTTATTTTAGTTTTATTTATTTTATTTTATTTTATGCCCATGTTGTCTTCTCTCTTAATATGAGAAAATAAAACAAGATGAAAAAATGTTAATGACATCCAAATCCCTGTGGAAGGGAATGAGAACATTTTCTGTGCAGCTGTCTTTTCATGAAAATGACAAAATGTGTATGGGATTTTTAAGGCAGTAAACTGAATGTAAAATTTTATTTCAGATTATTGTGTTCTCTACCAGTAACAAATATTGCTTTCTTACAGCTATACTAAGGTTGCTGATTCAGTAAACTTTTCCTGTTCTCTGTAGTATAAAATGGATTCTCCAGCTTTTATTAATGATAATTACCAAATAATAAAATCCTCTTTCTGAAAAGTGCCTCCTTCTTATCTATTCCAACTTTCATCATTGTGGCTTTTTTTTTTGTTGTTGTTGTTGAAAGAGCACTATGAATGATGATCGTAAATCTGAGTCTTGTCATGCTAGGTGAGACTGTTTGCCTGTCAAATCTTCCTATTCAATCTCTAGGCAGTATGTGATGCTTTGGAGTGAAAGCTTTCACCTTGAAACATTTGGATGCAAATCCGCCCATTGCATTCACCATAAATGTAAGAGCTGGGGAAGGGGAGAATATTGCTGGATGAAGCACAGCAGTGTTTAACACACATCACCACAAGGCTGCAGAGTACTTCCAACCATGAGCAGACATCCAGACATGTGCAACTAGATGTAGAACTGGAGTCTACAAGGAACTGGCATCTTGAGGAGATTCTTAGATGCGTACAACCAGAGAAAATCTGGCTTTGAAGGGACCTGTGGAGATGGTCTGGACCAACATCTTACTCCAAGTGGGGCCTTAATTTGGTTATCCAGGGTCCTGTCAAGCTGAGCCTTGAATATTTTGAGCAATGGAGATGCTAGCACTTCTTTGGGCAATGTGTTACAATGCTTAGTTGTTCTCATGGTGAAGATTTTTTTCCTGTGCACATCCCAAAACAGTGAGTTTTGTTCCAGGTAGGGGGATCCTATCAATCCTCCTTCTGGTCAGCCATATTTAGATTTGCTGAACCCCTAAGACATCCAAACGATCCGAGTCAGCTAGTAGGGCAAAACTTATGGCACCAAATATGGATGGCTAATCAGCAGATGGAGAGGGAAATGAAATTCAGGCTTTCAGTGCAGTAACCAATAAAATCTCTCTGCAGGGCATGTTGGCACCCAACTGCAGCAGTTAAGCAGTGTACCAAGAAAGCAATGTAATACAGCAGCGAAGCGCCTTCCCCACATGTTCTATAGCCATGCCTGCAGTTGGGTATTGCTAAGAAGGTATTGGCATCTGTCCTCTGTTGACTATATATGAAGTCTGTGCCAGGCAGCTCTGAATAGTGAGCAGTCTGAATTACTTGTCACTCAGCTGAACTGAGATGCTGTACAGTGATTTGGCTGATACAGGAGGTGTGTTGAGGCATCCCTTGCGTTGTTTTGTGGCAATGGTTATTGTACTTGAAGGGAGTGTTGTGTAATGTTTTCATGTTTGTTTCTGTTTTGTTTTTAAATCTTCTTGTTAACAATTTGGTTTACACCACCATTTTTTAATGCCTCCAAACACCATCACACCACCACCACAACGGCAAATGCTGTTACAGGATTTGTAGCAAGTAAAATGGTCCTGGTTTGTCTGTTTGAAAGTCTTGATTCTTGTTTCACAGCCAGGATTGTTTCTTCCTTCACAGGCTTTCTGGTGTTTTTGTGGGTTTTTTTCTTTCTATTAGAAATAGTAAATAACATGGTGAATACTATAACTTAAAAAAAACCCCATTACAATGTGAAAAATGAAATAAGTTCGGTGAAGTTAATTACATAAATTAACAAGAGTCTAGTGTGTCTTAAAGTAGTCTGAGACTGTTCTTTAATGAATGAGACCACCTTACATCTTCATTGGTAATTCCTAAAATAGTCTGAAAACCTCAACAAATTCACTTAAATCTATTTTTTTTTTAATTCTTACAAATGATTAAGTAGTGGTTCTGTAGTGATTATAGCTTTCTTGTAGTGATAGATTGGAACTGTGTGTGTTGTGTGCCTGTAGCATGCATGGCATCACCCTGTAATCCAAAGGAACAGTAAGAGCTGTGTTTCATTTTTTTAATTATAAATAGAGAAACTTTGCTTTGTGTGATGTAAGATCAAGTGATTTTTCCAATGTTTTTCTAACATACAATACAAAATTGCTATAAATTTTGCATTACATGTTATGACAAAGATAGATTATGCAGTATGTAATGTGTTACTTAGAAGCATCTGATGATGGAGCAGTTGAGTACAACACCTGAGTAGTTAGAAATTGAACGTGTTTAACTCAGTGATGATAAAGTGATATTACACCCACTATAACCGTTTAGAGTTAAGCTTCACACAGTAATTCTAATTTCACTGTCTGTTACAAATCAATTGCTTTTATGTGAATATATTTTAAATAAGATTCTTTTCTGTGAATGAAGACACTGAGGAACAGAAGACATACAGAAATGAGAAGCTGTGTTGTGTGTTGTCCCCTCGCCTTGTCTCTTTTTCTTTCCAAATACAGACTTTAAATACAAAAAAAAGTTGGTTCATTTTGAAGTGATACTATCACCGTTGCAGAGGGCTAACTTGGAGGTGACCACTCATTTTAAAATATGCCATTTTATATTTCTTTGGTTATTAACATGGTCTTAGCTAAGCAGTCCACAATTCCCTTTGTGCCCTGCATGGATCATCATTTTACAGTCACAGGAGCTCTTTGCATTAAAAGATGGTTAGTATGTAATTTGCTGGTTGTTTGCGTAATAAAGTGCTTCAGGTTGAATTTTTTTGTCACACAGAGTAGAAGATGGACTTTTAGGTAGGTGGTGCAGTTGAGAGTCTGTCTGTCTGTCTGTCTGAGGTCCTGCTTCAGTCAGTCCCTAGGATGGCTGAAGAGTTACAGAGCTATGAAGAAGGAAGCACGGGGCTAATGTTTGACACATGAACAGATTTGAGAAATAGTTTTATGTTCAGGAGAGCAGAAGAGGAGGATGGAGAACCAAAGTCAGAGGCAGCTCTTTTTGTTGGCTGTATCTCTTCATTCTCTTTTCTATGTGAGGAAAATGTTGAAAGTATTTGACAGGCTGGGGGCTGGGCTGGATTGTCCACATCATTCTGCTACTAAACAGACCTGTAAACTGCGAGGTTTTAAGGAAATAGGGAAAGTTTGAAGTTGAGCCCGAAGCATAAGGGTTGTATGCATAGGTCTGAATGGATGGGAGATACATACCTCTATATGTGTGTATGTATCTTTATGTGCATTTGCAGACGGGAGAGAGAGGTTAAGGTAGGTGGTCCCTTGAGCTCTGATTGAATTTTCTGACCTGCTCCCACCTCCGTGACCTGTGGTGTTTGTGTGGAGTAAGGGAATGGGGGAGGGAGGGTCAGTTGTTTCCTGAACTCAGCTGTGCCACCTCTTCTAGTTTGCTATTTATAAAGAGCATAGCAGAGAGGGAAAAAATGATACTCCCAAACTCTGAATCTTCCTGTTCCTTCAGTTTCCTCCTGTGCATTTATGCTGCTCCTAAAATGCCAGTAAATGTCAGCCTCCACTCCTTAATGCTTATTTGTAATGCTACACAAAGTAGCCCACAGGGTGATCTGAAGAATTTGCTAGAGTTGATGTGCTTTATTTACCACCACCACATACAGGATGCAATGACCATGATAGAATAATAGCAAAGTCGCTAGTTGTTACTGAGCTTGCTGGTCTTTTTGAGTTTGTACCATCTTTCAGCTATCCTGTTTGTTAGAGACTGTGATGAAAAGTGGGAGACTAAGGTTCTCCTACTGACAGACCCAGGGCTGCAGAACTCCTTTCCAGAGCAGATGATGGTAAATCTGATTACTCAGAGCAGATGTTATATCACTTCTTTTTTTTCAGCTTTCCCACTGAGGCAGCTGGAAAGAGGCGGAAGGGAAGGATTCAGAGAATAGGTTGTAGTCAGGGACGAGAGAGAAAAAAGAAATCCTTCAAGGCAAGCAGGGAGGCAAAGGAGGCTTTTTAATTGTAGGATTTGCTGTTCATCCTGAGGTGTTCCTAAGATGATAAGAGATAAGCAGGACAGAAATGACCTGTGAGATGACTGTGCTGTCATCTTGCTAAGCTGTCTACCTTACCAATGAGATACTGAAATTGCTTAAGAAAATTAGCAGACATAACCAATCTTCTAGCAGATTGCTTTATGCAATTTGGATGTTGATTTCCTAGAGTATTTTGTGTTCAGCAAGGTTGATAATGAAATAAAAAACTACAGTCTGGCTAGTCTTTCCTTCTGGAGTAAGTTAAATTGTAATGGCTCTCATGGAGTGACAACCTCAGATGTTATCATGTCTGTCTGTGGTTCTGTATTTTGTACTGGCTCACATTTCCAATGAGTTAGGTCTTAAGAACTGTTTTTTAACATGAACTTGTGTAACGACTGTTTAGGGCACCTAATACTGGCTATTTTAGCTTTAAAGTGCTGTTTACAATTGAGAAAGTGTATCTTCCAGCATCTAAGTGCTGTTATTGGGGTATAGTATTGCATGTGAAAATAAAAAAAGAAGAAATAAGCTAGTACATTGTACTCAGTTAATGTAATGGTACTAAAACTAAGCAAAAACTGGTGAAATAAGGAGAATGTAGGGAGAAGGCAGAAGATTTATTTGTTGGTCTTATTTTTGAATAGGTAAAGAAACACTCAAGATCTTATGCTGAACTTGAGGTATTCTTCCTTAGTTATAACAACATTGCCATAGACAATTATTGGCATATAAAAATTATATATGGCAAATAAAGGGGATATTTTAATTCCAGACTGTTATGTTAAACTTGTCTGTTCTTTTGGGATGTCAAATTTTGTATTAATTCAGATTAGCATCTCTAATCTGGGGCAGACTTTTGATCCGTTCCATGTGTGGTTTATCAATAAAGCCATTTCCATAATTGTGTACTAGACTAACTGTGATGCTGACCTGTTGTAGATTAACTACTGGGGGAAAAGACAGAAGTATATTAGGAGAAACTGAGGGGACTAGGAAGGGTATTACAAAATAACAAATGGGCCTCTAATTAACAAAGGAAAAATTGATCCATCTAACAGCTAAGCAGTATTGCTGCTTTGGACTTCAGATTTTTTTGGTGTATCTTAAAATGCTTTGTGTTTAATAGTTGTAAGTTAGTTAGCTAGTCCACTGAGTTCAAGTGACACCCCCTAGTTTGCCTGGGAGAGGCATTAAGTGAGGGCATGGTTTACTGCACAAAAGCTTTCCAAAGGCTGTCCCAAGCCTGCAGTTGTGGACTGGCATCCACTGCTCTGCTAGAAGCAAATGATTTTGTTGTCTAGATAGACTGTAAGTCATGTTGCTGGAGAAGCTTTCATGACTTGCTATGCACATTGAAGAATCCACTGTCCGCTGTAGGCAGCAGGGAGCCAGCAACTTTAATGACTTCAGGAGGTTTGGATTAGTCTCAGCATGAGGCTTCTAGACTACAGTACTAATCCTTCATCTTTTGCAAATGTTTAGGTCATGTTTCAAAGGCTTACAAACCATAATGTAAATGGTCTGGGATAGCGCATTCACAAAAAAAAAAAATACTAAAACAACCCTCATCAATAATTCTCAAATTTAATCAGACATGATGAAAAAAGGGTGAGGGATTAGCGCATTGCAATACTTCAGCTATTTCAGGTAAGATGCCTTCAGGTGTATTTAAATTTCATATATCTGTATTCCTTTCCAAGTTTTAAGAACAGTCTGCCATTGACCATGAGCGTGGAATTTCAGCCCACGGCTTTTTTCAAGTGTGAATGAAACTCACTGTTGATTGCTATTAATATTGAAGTGCTAACCTCTGTTTAGTCAGATTTTTCGTGGAAGTAGCACTGGAAGTCAATATCAAGATTCATATTAAAAAGGACGTTCTGATTTTCACATTAAGCAGGACGTGGTTTTGCCTTAAAAATGCTTCCAACCACAAATAGCATCCCATATGCAGATGCACAGTATAAATGTGTTAAAGGTTCCCCACCACATCCACTGCCAGCCAAATGACAAACATGAAAAGGATTTAGCCAACACCTCCCTATATGCAAAGAGGAAAGGGCCAGAACCTCCCCCCAAATGAATAGTTTCGACGGGTGTAATTCAGGTGCCCTAAATTTCCGCAGGCAATCCACTGGAAGCCTTCCTGGCTGGGAGGATGTAGCGTTGGAAGCTGGCCTGATGTGGCAATGAGAGAAGTGAGGTGGTGGAGCAGCCTGACTGGTGAGAAGGCTGGGAAGGGTCACGACATCTTCCTTTGTGAGGAGAAAACAGCAGAGCTGCTTCAATCATGCCGCACCTATTGTGGAAAGAAAAAGCAATTTCTAAAAAAAAAAAAAAGATTTGGCTTTTAGCGAGTACTTGATGGGTTATTCAGAGCAGAGTGACTACAGGAACTCCTGCACAAGTTCATGCTCATGTTCATATGTACAGCAAAGCTCAGGGAAAACTTGTTTTAAAGGGTGCTTAAAAGAAGAAAAGCAAGTTTCAAGGAGTTCTTTGGTGAGAGAAAGACCAATCAGCGTCTTTGTTCTGAGCCACAATTGAAGGACTCCAGGTGCATGTTGATACAAATCTCACCAGAGATATTTCACTAGGAGGGAACCAGGGGGAGAGGAGAGCAGGCCCAGGAGATCGATGGTGTTGGTAGCTGATCTCTGTAGAGAAATAACATGTGTCTGCTTCACAGTTTCTGAACATAACCACTGAAACCATAACACCGAGTTTGTTCAGCCTTGGGTGAAGAGTTACTGATTAGCTCTGACTTTACTTAGGGAACTTAAGTCTACTTTTTTCAGGAAAGAGAGGTTAAAAATACGATGCAAATTTGTTGTTCTGTTGCTTCCCTGTTTTGCCGTCTTCCTCCCCTTAATTCTTGGATTGAGAACTTTAACATCCTCCTGTGTTAGAAAATCCTCTGTCTGAAAATAGGATTGAAGTTCTCTGTCCTTTATTTCTGATTTGAAAATCACTTGCTGTATTTTCCTTATATCCTTGCTTTATTAACTTCTGTCCTGAAGAAATTTTGCAAGTGAAATAAAGCTTTTTTAAAAAAACCATATTTGGTCTCTATTTACACAATATATCTTGCTGTCACCTACTGCAAGGAATGATAAATCATTTTTAGGATAGTGTATGTCATTGAAAATATTAAATTAAACCAAAACATCTTGTCTGTGCTTTCAGCATCAAGGAAAATGCTGAGACATTTAAAAACAAATACAGGTTGACTGAAATAGCTGTCGCTGAGATAAGAAACAATGTGTATCAAGCCAGGAATCACGTAACAGGCCAAAGTCCAGTAATGTCTTCAAAATTCTTGAGATGTGACAGTACTTTTTTCCTCAGTTATGCCTGTGAAAAGTGGATATCAAACACTGTAGTTTGTATCTGGAAGAACACTAAACAGAGAAAAGGAACAAGACAATGTATAAGGCAGGGGAGGGTATATCCAGTCGGTTGGGAGAAACCTCGTTCAGAAAGGGGTGTTTATGTGCCCCGAGATGCATTGCCTGTGTCTCTGCATACATTTTTACTTGAAACCAGGATATCCACTTCCCTTAAGTCTAGTCTTGTCTAGTCTGCCTTTCAACAAGCTGCATCTATCTATATGCATTTGGTCCCCAACTTCCTCTATGCTCCATGTGGGTGGTACATCAAACTAACTCTCAGCTGTAACCTACCTAATAAATGTGGATTTTTTTTTTCAGTTCAGTAGTTAAAGTAAAGTGCGAGGCATTGGCATCCCACCAAAGAAGTGTTTTTATAGCTTGCAGTGGAGGGCCTGTGTTGTATGTCAATGGGGATGGTGTGAGACGTGAGGAGATGGAAGCATGCAAACTGGAGCAGTGCCTGAGAATAGCGTAGTGCAGAGAAAACTGAGCTTGGATGCAGCCTTCTCCATACTCCTTTTAGGAGTGATCTTTGGAGTGGACTTATCACCACGGTCATGCTCAGGTGTTAGAGAGCTCGTTGAAGAAGCCTAAAGCAGACCTGGAAAACAAGCAGGAAGGCATATGGGTCATCAAAGATCCAGTGCTCAGTTTTCTTCCCTGAATTTCTTTCATTCAGTAGTGCAAAGTTATGCTCTGAATCCTTGTGCTTGACAGTTCATGGAGTGCCAATAACATAAAAGTTGAGAAGCTCACCATACATACTATTAATGAAGTCTAAAGAATGATCACTTTGAGATGGTAAAGTGTTGCTCAGGAAACGTCCAAAGAAACTTGAAAGCCTGCACTGTGATGAGATGGCAGTTACTGTCTAGTGTTTTTGAAATGGCAAGCCTTTGCTAGAGCATGAAAAATGATGGAAAACATGAAAAAATGAATGTACAGTGATACTGATTTGATTTAAGCTGTTGAGCAATATTGAAGTAATTGAATGGCACAATACTAGATAGCTAGCATTTTACACTTACCTTCCTATGCAAGTGTTTTGTAATGGGTGATACAGTGGCAAAGTCAGTCCAGTGCTCTTTTTTTTTTTCTTCTTTTTTGATTTACATCAAAATGGAAATAATAGGTTTCTTTGTAAGTTCTTTTTTATATAAGCTGAGGAGAAGTACCGCACAAGAAAGAAGGTACCATTTATTCACCCAGAAGATGTGTTTATATGTTTCCAGCATATTCTAGTCCAGATACTGGGCTGTTCGAGTCTTTCAAAAGTGGCATTTTAGAAGCGGTACAGAGAAGATGGATGTGGTTGTGATATTTGTAAATCCTGACAGTAAACCAACAACAATTAACCTCTTAGCTTTCTTTCTCTTTTAGGGTGATAGCTCCTATGTAAAGGATCGTTGGTGTGTGTTTGATGGATTCATGGTCTTCTGTCTTTGGGTGTCACTGGTTTTACAGGTAGTTATTTCACTTACCTCTTTCAATGAATAGTTCCTTAATTGTGAAAAACGTGTGGTACAACTAAATAATTACAAGTTGTGGAAGTATAGCTGTACATGGGTCAAATTATTTTTAAAATACCGTGCTGAATTGAGTAACTGCATAATTGCACATTGCGGCATATCTATATTAGTAGTAGAAGTTATCTTGATTAATTTTTCTTATTGAGAACTTATACATTAATCTGAAGCTTCTTACCATAAACCCACTGCATAGTCAAAAGGAGAGAGAAGGATCTTCAAAGAGCTATTAAATCTCTTACTCTATATGACAGTTGTGCTCATCTCCTTCCATTGAGTCTAGTAGGATGCCATGGTGACTAGCTTAGACAACTACAGGCAGAATGATTCCAATGGTAGATGCTTGTCATGCTGTAGGTGTATAGGTGTGGTGAGTGGAGGGGTTTCATGTAATATGGCCCACATCTAACACGACCTTTTCCAAAATTCAAATTAAAGCACAATGGGAAAAATAATAATAATAAAGACATTTGGAAACAAATTGATTAAATTTTCATAAAGAAGGGAACTTGGACATGTTGCAAAAAAGTGTAGAGTATTAAGGTACAGGTCAAATTTTGTCCTGCAAACCAATCAGTCCATAACCATAGCCAGTTGTTTGGGTAAGAACAGTTTGAAGACTGTGAGACTGGGCCTGCAATAGTACAAGGATTGTAAAAGTGCTATAGTGATTGCTGTTAGGCATAACTTACCCACTTCTGAGAAATTTAAAACACCTTGTAATTTTCTGCTTTATACCCAGGAGTAACTTTGGTACATCATGTATGCATGTAGAGTGAAGGTTGATCATTACAGACAAGTTCCAGGTTCCCCCTCCCTTTTCTTAGTACTTCGAGCAAATATTAGATTACACAGTTTCTCTCAGAGAGTAAGAGACAGGGATTAAACCAAGACATTTTCACCCAATCATTAAGCGAAATAGTCTTTATGGAGTGCCTAACCTGTCAAAATATTAAGGAAATGGTTCCTTGCTCTGTGGCTTGGCTGAAATTTGTAAGTGGAGTCTAGAAGAACGTGTACAGTTTTCACATGGACTTGGAATTAAATGGAGAATTTATAAGCATGTACAACTCATAAGGCAGTCTGTGTATATGTACCTTTACATTATAGCACAAAGAAAATAGTGGTGTGCAACACTAACATACTGGGTTTTGTATTTGGAAATGTGAATTACTTTTAAATGAAGTTTTTGGAAACTTGTGGGGTAGGACTAGCACAGAAGCAGGCAGCTGGCACCAGCTTGCACAGCCTTCTTGAGCTGTTTGAGACAGAAGCGTTATGAACATAGGCAGAGTATATTTTTGGAATTTCATTAGGGTAACTTAGGAATGGATTAAAGGATTTACTAAGACTTTTCTTTTAAAAATATAGTTAAAATGAACCATGAAATAAACCAAGAGAAGATTGAAAATGAAAACAAAAATCATACATAGTATTCATAGTTTTAAAAGTTCTGTAAATGAATACAGCAACAGGACAGGGTCATCAAGAAAACCTCCCGATTCTTTTGTTTGTAGGTGTTTGAAATTGCTGAAATAGTTGACCAGATGTCACCTTGGGGCATGTTACGGATTCCACGACCACTCATTATGATTCGAGCATTCCGGATATATTTTCGTTTTGAGCTGCCAAGAACTAGGATAACAAATATCTTGAAGTAAGTAAGGCTGTTACCCAAACAATTTTGACTTAGACGGGTTACTACACAGCTCAGAAAATGACCCTGCACACTTAATGGACATTTTCTTCCTGAGTTTTAGTTTTGGCCAAAAAATTCTTGCTATTTTCCATACTTAAGGAATCATTGAATTGCCTAAAAAGTTATCAAAACTGTAAAGTATTTAAATAAATCTTAAAGCATTTTGCTAATAACTGTAGCCAGCAATTTTCAACCAGTGGCAGTAAATTCTGCTCCCATTAACGTGGGCACTTAAGAACGAAGGTGAACACTCTTAGCAGGGTAGTATTCGTAAATAAAAGCACTTGAGCGTGTGCCCTAACCATTACAGTTACAAGTGCACATTTATTGGTATATGTACAGAGATGCTTACATGGAAGCAAACACACATAAGTATGTTTGGTACAGTGCATAATGTCAAAAGCCATGTAATGTGGAAGAGTTTTTTGGTCTTATTTGGTATCAACTTTACTTCATCATCATATCTTGTCTATTTAAGTCATTAGATACTGTTTTACAAAAGGTAGACTTTATACATTTTATTTGGGGTTTTTTTGTTTCACCCTTTGTAGTTTGCAGCTGGTTTAATTACCGTAACTTAAAGGTTTTAAAAAATCAGGGCTCCCTTTTCTATGTCTGCACAGAGTAAGAGATCAATTTTAAGAACAAATTTTCTGCAGCATGAAATACTACTTTCTCTATGTAAGCATATTTTCTATTCTGGAGATTTTCAAAGGAGGCTTCACATTGCCTGTGCATTCAGTGTCATATTTATCTTTTTGCCAGGCGTTCCGGAGAGCAAATCTGGAGCGTTTCAATTTTCCTTCTGTTCTTTCTCCTCCTGTATGGGATCCTGGGAGTGCAGATGTTTGGAACTTTTACATACCATTGCGTGACTGATGACACGCAGCCAGGGTGAGTTAGCCTTTGCAGGCATGTTGTGGCACTGTTCTTTCATTGCATATGTAAAATTGTAGTTAGTGTCAGTGGGTGTAAAATGGACTTAATAGATTAAAAGCAGTGCACCAAAATATACTAAGATAAGTATGGGAAAGAAAAATGTTAGTAATTATGCAAAAATACAAATTTTAACTGTGACAGCAAGATTGCAAATTGTGGCATTTGACTGCAGTCTGAGTTAGGGGTGTGAGTGACAGGGGGTGGGGGTGCTGGGAGAGCAAGAGAGCAGAGGAGGCCTTAAGAGGAGTGTCCTGGTTTCAGCTGGGATGGAGTTAACTTTCTTTTTAGTAGTTAATACAGTGCTGTGTTTTGGCTATGGTGTGAGAACAATGTTGATGGCACACGGGTGGGTTTGGTTGTTGCTGGGTGATGTTTATACCAAATCAAGGACTTTTCAGTTTCTCCGGCCCTGCCAGTGAGAGGGCTGGAGGGGCACGGGACATTGGGAGGGGACACAGCCAGGACAGCTGACCCAAACTAGCCAAAGGGGTATTCCAAACCATACGGCATCATGCTGAGTATATAAACTGGGGGAAGAAGAAGGAAGGGGGGGACATTTGGCATTATGCTCTTTGTCTTCCCGAGTAACCCTTACGCAAGATGAAGCTCAGTTTCCCTGGGGGTGGCTGAACACCTGCCTGACCATGGGAAGTGGTGAATAAATTCCTTGCTTTGCTTTGCTTTTGTGCACAGCTTTTGCTTTACCAGTTAAATTGTTCTTATCTCAGCCCTTGAGTTTTATGTTCCTTTCTGATCCTCCTCCCCATCCCTCTGGGTGAGGGGGAGTGAGTGAGTGGCTGCGTGGTGCTGGGCTGCCAGCTGGGGTTAAACCACAATAAGTGGAGCATTGCCACTTGTGGCTTATTTGGGTCGCTGATGATTCATCAGCTTTTGCTGTTCAGAACATCTGGATGTGGGATCAAACCTAAAGTATAGGGTGGAACTACCCCTATAATCTCACACCCTTTCTGGATTAAGAGGTTGCTGGGACCTTGTGTTCAGATTTAAAGTGTTTTTACCCAGCCTTTGGAAAATATTTACGATTAATATGTTAACACTGGTGATCAAGTTTTTGATTCAGCACATACTTAAACACAAGATTAACTCGAAGTATAGTATACCCTCTTGTCACTGGGATGGCTCATAAAATCACAGATAAGTGTGCACTCACACATCCTGTTGAATTGAGGGCTTGACCGTATGCTCCGTCACCATTACATTGTGAGAGTCCATTGTATCTATTTCTTCATTTTGTCCCTGTTTCTTTGGATAGGGCAATGTTAGCTCTGAAGCTGTAGCCTTTGCTTTCATCAAAATTGGATCTTTTTATTCCTGTATTGAATTTGTCAGAACATAAAATAGAGTAGACATTATAAGTAAGCAAAACACTGCTTAATCTGCTACTGTGCTGAATAAAAAGTCTTACTATTGCAAATCTCTGTGTTAAAGATTTTTCTAAACTATGGCCTATAAGCGATCAGATATAAAATGAGGTTATTAAAAGCACCAGATACAAAAGAGGTTACAAAATTATTTGAGAATATGCTAGGCATTATGTGATATTTTGTTAAATGAAAAAAAAAATTACTTTTGGGTATTTTCTTATTTATTTAATCAATACTATAGTAAAATATGGGGTTGATCGTCACCTAAACTGGAAATTTTGTATTTCATTCTGACTTTTTTTTTTAAAGAGAAAATCTTTACAGCACAGATTTTTTTTACAGTTTCCCGTAGACGTGGGAAAAAAAAATCTTTGTCAAAAAATTGTTTGTGGTAATGAAAAGATCTGTGATTCTGTGATTTGCCTGTGTTGTTTGAGAAAAGAAGTGGAATATCATATAATTGCTTGTGTCACTGAATACAGGTTTTCCCTGAAATCAGCAGAAAAGCTGTATTGGGATATAATAATGTTTGCAATATGCAAAGTTAAGTTTATAAATTCAAGGTTTCCCATAAAATTTTTGTCTACTTCATCTACATGTGATGGGTTGCTCTTTGAATACTGCATTATTAAAAAAAAAAAAAAGTTTATGGAAACACCTCAATTTTAGGTTTTTTAAAAGGTGAAATACAGGAAAAGCTTAAAAGGGACAAATATACAGTACATAAAAATAAAAACCTGTCTCAAGTGGATTAATGTTGAAAAAGTCAAGTATGCAGAATTAAGGAAATTTTAGACATGAGGTTGAATGTCAAGCTGTAACTCCTTTTCCTTTCAGTAGCATCAAGTATATATATATTTAGCTGTTTAAAAATTAGAAAACTAATTTAAATGACTTTTTAGGTACCTGGGATAGGCACCTTCAGAAAGTAATCAATCACTTTTGTCATCTCCAAACCAGACTTGTAACTTTAAATGGCTCCCATGGTTGTGTATGAGGACTACAGTTACGTTGTAAAACACTTTTCCCCTAAAAGTGCTGCCTGATTTATTCTGATGAATAATGCTCATGCAAAGAACAACGCATTTTTTCCATTGTTGCTTGACACGTGGACTTACACCTTACTTTTGGCATACTACTGACTCCTGCTCTGAAAACACTTATTTTCTCTTGTCTGTAATACTGATTGTTATATCTTGTGAACACTTAAACATATCCAATCCTTTTCTAGTTTTTGAAGAATGCAGTGCAGAAGCTCTGGGTGGAGTTAGGCTGTACCCTCTTCACATGGGTTAGGGCTGACCTTCACAGAGCTGGCTGCAGAATTTATAAGAAATAACACCATGAGTTGGGAAAACAAATACAGAGAAAGAAATAACAGTTCTGGTGCCAAAAGAGGACAATTTAGAGGCAGACATTGGTCCAAAAAGTAGTTAGAAAGGAGGTGACATACCACTTCAGTATCCAGGAGAGTTTAATAGCTGAGAAGTAGTAGAGCACAAAAGCATGAAAATTGCCTAGACAAATTTTACTTTTGTCTTTGAGGTTCAGTTTCTCAGCTTTATAATGAGGATTTAACATTCCTCTCGGAAGTTTAATCTGTCTGTATGTCTGAGGTGGTTCTGCTCCAGGCAATGGAGAGTGGCCAAAGTTGGCTGTAGTTGGCCTTAAATAACTTCAGTTTTCAATGATCCACAGCTGTAAATACTTAGTATTTCTGCAAACCAGATCCCAGGCTCCCAAGTCAAGATTAGAAAATGAAAAGCATCCAATTAGTGGCCACCTGTGAGAATTTTAATTTTAGGTGATTTGCCTCATATTATGCAGTATTCTATGGCAAGTGGCAAGGTTAAAATCTTATTATTGAGGTCAAGACTTCATCTATTTCAGAAATTTTAGAAACCACTCTTTTAAAGTCTACTGCCTTCTGAATTATTATTATAAGGGAGGGAAGTGTCTTTTGAAAACGGCATCTTAAAATCTCGCTATTCTTTTTTTATTTGAAAGGACGTGTCGGCCTCATCAGACACTCATTGCCTCTTTGACTGCTGCAAGTTCTTTTATCTTTCCATCCTTCTTTACACCCACACTGCCTGACCTCCTGTCTCTCCACCTCCTCAGTAATTTTCTAATGTTAACTCTGACAAACAGAAATACTGAAGTGAGCTAACTGCAGTCTGAGTTTTTCGTTCTGTCTGTGAAACCAGCAAAATCTGACTTCCTTCCAAAGGCTGAAAAGTGTGTTTTTTCTGTTGTTTGATGATAAATCTTTTTTCCTCTCATTCTTATAACCTTCTTTATTTTGCCAGACTTTTTATCCCTACGGGGAACACTATTGTCTTCCTAGACAATTTTCTCACTCAGTATTCTCTTGTGATTATTACTGATCTTTTTACCACTATGCTGTCACAGCTTTTCCCTGATGATTTGTACAACTAGTATAAATTTACTGCCAATAAGTGGTTTATTACATAGATTTCCTTAGTATGGATCTTCTTCAGTTGTTTGAAAGACACGCAGTATGGTTGGAATATAATATATATATATTCCAATTATCTAGTTAAGCCCATACATTATAAGCAGCTTGACAGGGTGTTTTGTTATAGCTGAGGTTAATTTCAAAGAATTGGACAAATATGGTGAAAACAGGTTGTGTTCCCCAATCTATTGTAATTTACTCCTCTAGTATACAAAAAGGTACTTCCACAATGACAGGAGAGAAATTATTTCCAAACCATTGTTCTGACTGTTGGAATCCTCACACACTAGCTGCTGAGGGTTTTCTTTATTTTTGTTACACAACGTGTTTGACTACACAAAAATACACGATTAGATTATATTTATTCCACAACAGTAAATTCTCCTTTTATAATTCTCAGTCTGCACTGGAGCTAAGGGAAGGGAAACCTCACCAAAAGAAAGAATGCTAATATGGCTAACTGCCATAAAATGGAATACTTACCTATTTCTTCTTCCAAAGTAATTCTTTAAGGGCCTTTTCTTAATGCTTGCAGTAAGGTATAGACTGGGTATTTCTGTAGACCTGTCTGCCCTGTCACCATGGCAGTCAATTTTAAATCCTTCTTTGCCAGTTTTCTTTTTTAAAGTAGGAACTGCCCAGGAAAATAGATAAGAAAAATAATTACCAAGTAATAGAAAGATCTAATGGGTTCTTGGCCATCTTTCCATCTGTCCATTGATAGGACCCAAAAATGTCAGAAAACAGCTTCAAAGACTCTGGAGCTGAAAGTTCACTGCAATATCTAATAGAGGAAATAAATATGATTAAAAAGAACAAAGGGATTCGAGATACTGTCTTACCAATGGGAAAATAAGAATGAGTAATTGGATTTCTAAGAAAGGGAAGAAATCAAAGATCATGACTGAAAAATCAATGTAACAGGACTTCTCTAACAGAGCATATTAATTTATTGGTACTAGTTGAACAGCCAGCACTTCTTTAATATGCCCTTGGGTTTTATTCACAATCTCTCTTAATGATGCTGTGTCTCTAGTATAAACTCCTCAAGGAGAGGAGAAATGGAAGAAATACTACTTTTCCAGGTCAGATGTTGTTTAGACCCCAACCAAAATCAAGAAAAAGACAGCATCAGTCTAAAAGGGAAGTAATTCAGTCCACATGGGATCCTGTCAAAAGAGTGGGAGAGAGTGCTGAGGTGATGGCCAGTATTAGTACTGAAGGGAAGTGATATTCAGGCAGGAGTAGGGCTCTCCTCACTTTCAGAGGGCATGTGATTTCTGAGCAAAAATCCTAATTTTGTCTGCAATTGTTGTATAGACAGTTATCCAAAGCTGTTAGGCTCTGATCATTTCACACAGGCTTTCCAGTGTTTTGCTTGTCTAGCTCCATTTTGAGCGAGAAGGTGACCTTTTAGTGAAGGTCTAGGATAAAGTGATGGGAACTCAATAGCCTCACTGCATGGTGGCTCAGTAATGACACATGCTTACCTGTATTAAGATTTGGAACCGTTTTTACACAATGCTTTGTCCCAGTGGAGACATCAAAGTTTATTGAACTTCTGCTCAGCCTGCCAACCTTTATAGGCTTTCTTTCATTTGGCTAATAAGTCCTTTTGAGTAAGTTGGAGTGGATTTTATGGATTCTTGTGAAATTGGCTGACTATAAATACAAGAATTTGTATTTATACAGTAAACATTGAATAACTTAACTACCACATCTCCTTTTTGCTGTAGGGAAAGTTTTATATTTATCCACAAGATTTTTACCTTATAATCGGTGTACAGAATTGAGGCCTGGTGAGTACTGAACTTTCCACAGGAGACCTGCAGGAGGCCAGGATGCCAAAAGTCAGGACATCCTCCAGTATATTATAAAATTAAAGGAAAGGCCAGATATCATTAGACAAACAGAATTCTACCAGTGATCTCCACTGAATCTACCAGATGGATGATTGGGTGCTGTTTACTTTATTAAACAGAAGGGAAGCTGGGAAGTTCTGTTCTTTGTATTGCAAGAAGCCAGACAACCAATGGAGAAGGCTGTGGATGCCCTGACATTTACAGGTTAGACAGCAGTTACCACTGAGCATCTCCCTTAGCCTGGACATGCTGCGAGGGTCACTTCTAGATATGCAAGCAGTTACAGGAAATAGGAAGAAGTTCTAAAAGAGGCTTCAGCTCTGTTTCGGTGAGTGATCTATCTGGTATGTTATTTTGAAAACCAGGTGACTGTTCATTTTTGTACTGCTTTCTGGAAGCTGAATGTGACGTCTCCATTTGATTCCTGTCCCAGTCCTTTGGATTACTGCAATTCAAAAAGGTCAGGGAAATGCTGGAATATTCATCCTGAGGTGCTTGTGAGCAGACTGAAGCTATCATCTCAGCTATTTCATTATTTCTGAGAGCTTGTGAAGGGTGGGTGAGGAGCTGGGAGGCAGGAAAACAGCAGTTTAAAAAGGAGGAAGGGATGAGACAGGGCAAGAAAAGCCAGGGAGTTACAGCTGGAATACTGGTAAGCTTAACTTCAATCTCTGAAAGAATTCTACAGTGAATAAACAAACAAAAATTTGTAAGCCGCTGGAAGATAACAAAGATGTAAGTAGCAGCTAATATGGATTTGTCAAGAATAAACCATGTCAAACCAATATAATTATCTATGACAGGGTAACAGCCATGTGAATTGGAGAGAAGAGTGGATGGTGTCTTTATTTTTGGAAGGCTCTGTAACAGCCTTGCAGGGCTTTTTTGTAAGGTGGCAGGAGAAAGGTGGTTAAGGTGGAAATAATCATTGAATAGTTGCAAAACTGCCTGGAAAACATAGTGAGTTGATATTAATGGCTCATTGCCAGAATGTGCTATTGGAGTTTTCATTAACATTCTGGATGGTGGCAGATAGAATATACTTACTGCACTGAGGATGACATGAGGTTGAGAGGGACTGCAGACATTTTGGAAGGCAATATTAGGATGAAAATTATCTTGAGAAATTGAAGACAGGCTCTGAAAAAATTGGATGAAAGTCAGCAGGGAGATATACCGCACTTAGTAAAAATGAACTGTATAAATACAACATTGTGAATGACTGTTTAGGAGATAGTTCATAAAATTATTTGGGAGCATAATGGATGAACAGAGATCAACAGAATTATGCTCTTGTTAAAATGTATAAATTGTGGTATCAGACAACATAGAGGCATTATACACCTCCTACCTGGCAGGTTAATGAGAAGGGCTCTTCAGCTGGTATTTGAAGAAAAAGCTTTGGTTACAGACTATCAGTGGCTCATTTAGTTTTCTCTCTTGGGCTAGATGTAGCCTATAGGCTTGAAGGCTAGACCAGTTTGGGCTCTTACATTTGGGTTTCTTAGAGCCCCAGGAATATTTCAAATCTTTTATCGACAAAATCATTTGATCTTACCTGGAGGTCTAAAGCTGCATATTTTAACAGTATTATTCTCTTTAATATGCTGTCAGTGAAGCCCTTTCACCAGATAAAAATAGCAATCAAGTTGCTTTTTGTTAGGTACAATGATGCAACAGCCAGTTCCACCAAATGGAACTGGCCAGTCAAACGGCCAGTCATCAGATGCTAAATAGTTTCCATTCGGAGCTAGCTGGATGATGTTGAAATTTTTTTCTTAGGTGTTCAGTGATAGCAGCCCCTTTCTTTTGCTATGCTAAGAGCTGCATCTCCTGCCACTTCAGGTGTTAGATTAGTGACTGGCCTGTATCAATGCATTTGGTGATGGTATCTTGTGTATGGTCTCTGCAACACAAGCTTTAGGAAGGAATTTGTTTTGCATATAGTTCAGATTTGGATTCAGGGCAGTATTTTTATGATACTGAGGATTACCCTGTCTGGTGCCTAAACAGAAAGTTTGTTCAGATAAAACTGTGTGTTGTGGCGGTCCCATAGGGAGAGCCTTGAAAACCTCCCCTGCTCACTGATAGCTAACTCTGCTGTTGTGGGTGATGGGTCCAAAAGTGCTTGTGAGCTATGATGGAAGTGATTCCCAGCTGAACTTCAGGCTTATGATTTTCAATTCCTACAATCCAGTTTAGTGACTTTGTGTTTTTCCTATAGTTGGTAGACAACTACTTAGGAATTTTTCTATATTTATTCCAGGTAAGTCTGATATGCAAACATTTTTTTTTTTAAAGTGATCCTGAACATACTTTAAAATCAAAATGGATGCAGTTTTCAGATTAGTTTTTTTCATATATTTCATTTCATGTCCTTGCAATTTAAAAGACAACTGAGGCATTTTTCAGTTTCTTTTAAATTCTCTAAGGAAATACTTTATTGGATTGTAATAGGTACTATAGGTGTGAGATCACTTAATGTGTAAATAAGTCTAATTTGATACACTTCAGTGAAATGCAGATTTGGGCAAGCTAGCTAGATTTGTTTTTAACTCTTACCGTTTATTTCCCATGTATTAGCACTTACAGTGACAGCCTTCTCCATTGTGCAAATGCCATTAATTCATGTTGGTTTGATTCCTGTGAAACAAGTCTTGAATTATCATACATATGCAATTGCTATTTGAATTCAGCTCCTTCATGACTGATTGTAGCAGTCACAAAACTGGACTGTCATAGAGTTGTTATGCCATGTGGTATTTGACAAAATCTCAAACTAGTACTGATCATGTGCACTACTTTAAGAACAAATCGATACTGGAACTTCTGAAAATTTTCTTCTTGGAGCTTTGCTTTCTAGTGCCTCGATGTACATTCCAGCACTGTCCATAGGAAAGATTTCTTCTTTTACTCATTTTTCTGTAGTTAACTTCTGTGGCTTTGTTACTCTGCAGGGTAATGACAGAGTGATTTGATTTTAATTTCCTCTAATGCCAGTAACTAGTGATCAAACCCACAGATTGTCAAAACTGTTAAGTAGCTGCAAACATCCTGTTTTCATTTGGACATTGACAGCATTGGCTTTGTGCGACATAAGCGATCAGCCATGAGTACAGAGTCATCTGGTTTTGATGTTAGCATCTGTGTTCCCAACCTAAATTCCTTGAATTCCCTCTATGGCTAGCAGAGAGAGAAAGGTGCTTCAGGAGTGGCTGAACCCGCCAAACTCCAGACCTCTGGAGATGTATTTCTCTTTGCTTTCATTGCCTAAAATGAGGTGGATAGGTCAGGACACCAGAGCTGCAGCCTTTTATTGTGCAGCACCTTCAAGTGATTCAGCTAAGAGATGCTGGGTCTTTGAATTTTTGCATCCCCAAGTGTGAAATAAGGTTGGTGATTTAATTGAATCTCTTCAAAATTCCTGTGCAGGGAGTAGGAATAGATGGTACGTCAAAGGCACATTTTGTAGACCATAACTTAGGTCATGTATGGAATGAAGAAGAGCTACAATCAAAATCAAATCAAACTTGATGTAGTATTACTGCCTTATGTAATAGGCAGTCTGATTTAATCATGCCTTATTACTAAGTACCAGTGGGAGGAGAGAGAGACTAAGACCAGTACTTGATTTATTTGTTGAGTAAACATGTAAATAATTTTCTTCTTGAAAACCTGACCAAAAACGTAAGAATCTCCAAGTTCTGCTCACAAAGGCTCAATGTTAGACACTAGAGGACTGTGAAAACTGTCAAAACCCCCAATACTAAAACCTGAAACTGAACATATAAATAATGACTAAAAGATCTGAACTGAATAGTAAGATACAAAAACCTATGTTCCTTGATGCAAGTATATTGAAAGACAATATATTAGCAGTAGTAAATTTTTACAGTATCTATATATTGAATTTAAAGTCAGAAGAAAAAATTGGATCATCTAGTCAGACTTCGTATTGTTTCCCCTCTATGAAACCTTATAGCTTGCATTTGACTCCAGATTAGTTGGCAGAAGACCAATTCATAAGCAAGGGAACTTTTTGTTTATACCAAAAATTATTTCAGTGGTAAAAAATAATGTTCCTAATTCATTATCTTAATTTGTCTGGCTTCAACTGTTAGCTTTCTATTCTTGTTATACTTTTTAATGCTACATTACACAGAACCTTAATTCTTGGTATTTTCTCTGTGTGAATCCACTTACACACAGCAATTGAGGCACCTTTCTTTTTAATAAACTAATATTATTTAGCTCTTTAAGTCTCTTACTGCAAAGCGTGTTCTCCAGTGTTCTCATTTTCATGTTTTTGTATGATTTCCTCAATTTTTCAAATACTTAAAAAAGTACAAGCAAAATCCCTATATGTAATATTAATCATAATTTGCATGAGTGTCATACAGAGAGGGACATTAATTTATTATTGTTCTGCTTGTACAGTCTGGGAAAGCACTGGCTCTTTCTTCCCAGTTATTGGGACAAATATGGGAGGATGCCCTATTCTATCCTCGCATTTCAAACTGTCACGTAACTTCTGTATGCAATAATACAGTATTTCCATTATCCCTTTTATTCCATAGGCCATAGGGTTTGCCTTCAGTGATCCTAACTCTATAACTGCATTTGGCTGTATTAAAGCACATTTTGTTTTATTGTATACAGGCAACCAAATGATCCTGATAACTTGTCAGACTGCCCTGTCCTCACTATTACTTACGATTCTATCCTTACTCTTGATTTTATACCTGTTTCTCCCTCATTGATTACAGTAGATCATGATAATGGTTTCCCTGGCAAGTATTTTACTGACATGTCAGTTAATCAGTTTTCAGCCCATTTAGCATGTGCTTTGTTGATGTTATGTATTGCCAACTTTTTAATCGGTCATATGTTATTGAATGAAATGCTTTACAAAGTTTAAACTAGGCAGTTTTATTGGACAGATCTCTAACCTTACTAAAATCGTGTTGGTATGATGAGAATTATTTTCGCTAAATCCGTACTCCCTGCCTTTAACGACATTCATGCTTTCACTCTTTAGCAATCAGATTTTGTATCAGCTCACTCTTTCTTTTGTCTTGGTTGATGTCAGGCAAACCAGTTGTGCTGATTGTTCTTTAAAAATTAATGGCACATTAGCATTCTTCTGGAACTTCTCTGCTATTTCAAGATTTATTAAAAATCAATAGAAGAGATGAGAGATGCCCTCAGTTATTTTGGCCTGTTGATTTGAATATAATTATCCCTAGCAGATGCTATTTGATATTCTCTTCAGTTACTAATTCTTGGGTAGTGAAATCTGTGTTTGCCAAGTTAAAATGTAAAATATGGGATGTTGCCAAACATTAAGCTTTGTTTGTTGTGTTCCTAAAGTCATGAGTCCTTTAAGCATGCCCTATCTTATCTTTTAACGTGATAAAAATAATAAATAGATATTAGAGACAATCTGTTACTGGAAAGGTTTGAAAGCTTTATAGTTATAATTACAGATGTAATTATGAGAAACATTAAATATGGATGAAGTTTTCACACTGACAGTTTGAAAGATAAAACAGATCTTTTTTCTAGATTAAAACCAGGAAACTGATTCTGTAAGTATGGTACATATTAACTTTAGACCTAAGTTTGTCTAAAAGTAAAACATTACATTTAAAAATGACCTTTGGGAATGCCAAGATCATAAAATATCAAAGGAAGACATATTCCTAGAAATATTTGTAATTCTTAAGCCACAGTCATACTCTCTGAAATTTGACTATCACCAGTGATTTTGGATGATACTGTTACTAGATTATCTGCAACCTGTAATGACTCTGGCAGCAGCATTGTCCTAAGTTGCAATCTCATTCTGTACAAATTAAAAGACAGATCAATGGAAATAATACCTGGACTTGCACAAAGCATGTGACATTGTGCCGCATGACACCTTGACTCTAAATTGGAGAGACATGGGTTTCATGGATGGGCCACCCAGTGGATATGGAATCAGCTGGATGGTCACACTCAAAAGAGTTGCAGTCAATGGCTCGTTATCCAAGTGGAGACCAGTGACGAGCGGCATTCCTCAGGGTCAGTATTGGGAACAGTACTCTTTAACATCTTTGTCAGTGACATGGACAGTGGGATTGAGTGCACACTCAGCAAGTTTGCTGACAACACCAAGCTCTGTGGTACAGTCAATACCCTGGAGGGAAGGGACACCATCCAGAGGGGCCTTGACAGGCTTGAGAGGTGGGCCCATGCAAACCTCATAAAGTTCAACAAGGCCAAGTGCAAGGCCCTGAACATGGGTTGGGGCAATCCCAAGCACAAACACAGGCTGGACAGAGAATGGATTGAGAGCAGCCTTGAGGAGAAAGCCCTGGAAGTGCTGCTTGAGGAGAAGCTCAAGATGGCCCAGCAATGTGCACTTGCAGCCCAGAAAGCCAAGCGTGCCCTGGGCTGCATCAGAAGCACTGTGGCCAGCAGGTCAAGGAAGGTGATTCTCCCCCTCTGCTCCTGTGAGACCCCACCTGGAGCACTGCGTTCAGCTCTGGGGCCCCCAACAGAAGAGTGACGTGGACCTGTTGGAGTGAGTCCGGAGGAGGCCCATGAAGATGATCAGAGGGCTGGAGCACGTCTCCTATGAAGACAGGCTGAGAGAGCTGGGGTTGTTCAGCCTGGAGAAGAGAAGGCTCCAGAGAGACCGTATAGCACCTTCCAGTACCTAAAGGGGGCCTACCAAAAATCTGGGGAGGGACTTTTCAGAAGGACATGTAGTGGTAGGACAAGGGGTAATGGCTTTAAACTGAAAGAGGGTGGGTTTAGATTAGATACTAGAAAGAAATTCTTTACTGTGAGGGTGGTGAGGCACTGGAACAGTTTGCCCAGAGAAGCTGTGGATGCCCCATCCCTGAAAGTGTTCAAGGCCAGGTTGGATGGGGCTTTGAGCAACCTGGTCTAGTGGAAAGTGTCCCTGCCCATGGCGGGGTGTTGGAACTATGTGATATATAAGGTCCCTTCCAACCCCAAACCATCCTATGAATCTATTATGATTCTAACTCCGTTACAGTATGACTCTTTTTCACCAGAGTTAACAGATATATATGTGTCTGACCTCAGTGGCAGGCAAGTTAGATGACAGTCTGTACACTTAGAAAAAAATATACCCAATAATAATGATAAACTGCTACTGCAAGTTTTAGAAATACCAGTATTACTGATTTATATATTAATATCTCCCTTGTTAAGATGAGGTCATAATGTGGTAATAATTATGAAAATAATCAATAAAAAATTCATTATAGAAACAAAATCCTTATAATTATTATAACACAATATTATTATTCTAACAACTGTGCAGGAGCAGCTGTTGTTATTGTTAGGTCTTTCTGTAAAAATAGCAGTAGTATAAGGAAGTAGTCTAGGAACCGGCTGTTAATAGGAGTTGTGTTCAGAGCTTCCCACTGGAGAAAACAGACTTGATTGGATTGGCACAGTAAGAATTAAGATACAGATTTGGGAATAAAAGACTTTTAAAAGGACAAATGAAAGAAGATTTGCCCAGGTGCTTAGACTGCTTTCATGATTACCAAATGACAAATAAATGTTAACCCTTTTCCTGCCTTTTACTTTTTACGAGGAGTGAGATAAAAAGCAAGCACTTTTCCATCTAGGCTTCCTATCTTTTAAATTTCAAGAGTCTCTGAAGTCTTGGAATATGAAAAGAATATTTTTAACTACCTAATGATATTGGCAGCTGTATAGTTGTTCACATAAGCTATCTGAACTTTTAAGAGGACACATTCTAAACAGAAAAGTTATTTAAAACTCCCCTTCTGCACAATGTTACCAGTATAATGTCCTCACAGGAACATCTCAGATTTCCTGATTTTTATTGGTATATTACTCATGTGTATGTCAGGCATCTCTTTTTTTTTTTTCCTTTCTTTTTTTTTTTCCTTTTAATTTCTGTAAATTTTCTTCAGGGAAAGTCTCTGGATTGGAAAATGAGGCTCTGTGCTCTAAAACTGTGCAGTGGTATAAGGGGAAAGCAAACTAAGGCTGATGACTTACTGACCATGGGAACTGTCATTTTTTTAACTTGAAGGGCCTAATGCAGTTATCCATGTGTAGGCATTTAGTGCTACTTAAAATAACTAATGTACCCAAGACACTCAGGCATGACACAGGGCTCTCAGGTGTGGCACAGGACCTACAGAGACCTCCGACCTCCTAGATCAGCATCTAAATGTTAAGAGGGTTAGCATCAGGCATCCCAAATGGCACTAGCAATCTGTGTGAGGAGAATCAAATTGAATTACAAGTCTTGGGTATTTGCATGGACTCAATTGCAGGAGGGAGCTTTAAATCTAGAGTGCGAAGTGTTTGTGACTAAATAGAGCTTATTCTGCATTTGATATGAAAATCTGTTCTTTTTTATGTTTAAGTGTATTAGTAAGAAATTAGCAAGAAAGTAGTTAGTATTTGCTACTCTAGAAATTGGTATTTGCTATACAAGATGTGTTACCTGAGAGGTTCCATTATCATTTATCTGCCAGTCTCTACGTATTGTGTACTTACATTTTGGAACTTCAAAGAAAGCTCCAAAAACATTGTTAAAATCAGGATGCTCATAACACAGCTGACCTTGTTTTCCCACTGTGAATTCAGCTTGTAAATTGCATCTCATTTCATAAAATACAGTTATAATATAGAATTGAAAGCTTAAAAAAGTGTTCATGGGCTATAGTAATTGTCTGGAATGGTGCAGTAAAAGTGTTTCAGAGAAGCAGATCAGCCTGGTTTTCAGAATAAATTCAAATGAATTAGTTATCATTCACCTACAATGTAAGAAAGGAGCATTAATAATACTCATGAGGTAACTTGTCTAAAGTCCATGTAGAACCACAGTATTGACTTCATCAGAAGATGTTTACTGAGTAATCCTGGCCAAGAATCAATTTAATTTGAGCTTCAGGAACTTCTCTGCAGCATGGAGCTCTGTGCTGTCCCCTGGATTTATTTTAGATTAATTGCTAAATTCTAACTCGGTGGGTGCTTTTGGCTGTGTTCTGGCAATATGGCAAATCAGAAGCATCTTTTAGAAAAATGTATAGGTATGGATTGCATGCTGAGAGTTGGACATCTAAATTCATCTAGCAGAAGAGGAAACTAGAAAAACTTGATATCTTAAAGAGAAATCTATCTCTTACCAATCATCTGATCCAAGCCTATTTCTATATTAGTACTTTCTATACAACGGTGTCCATTTTGCATTTAGGTTCTATCACTTCCTGAATTCATTACCTGACATTAAATCACAGTGACTGGGAGTAACCTTCAAGCTCTTCAGAACTACATAATCTTTCTCTGTTCTCAAAGGCTTTTGTCATCCTTCAGCATATGCTTTGTGTGATTTTGATGAAGCAGGATTCACACAGTCCCCCTGGTCACTGATGAAAATGGATAGCACAGAACCCAGTGCCAGTTTCTTTGAGATCCCGGTTAATGCTCCCTGTTTGGAGGCTGTACAGTGGCTACTTGCTTCATGATCCACCAGCCATATTTTATGTGTGCTGTGGTATTTTTACCAATTCAGTAGTTCTTTAGTCAGGAGCTCTGCAGTGCCTGGTTTTAGTGCAGTGACAGACGTAGGATTCCTTTCAACTAATACAGGAACTCCTTCAGCTCCAGCTAATTAATTTTTAGTTACTGATTTCTTTACCTAATTGACAATTTGGAATATTTTTTTAATACCTTATCAATAGATATCCTTCTTATTTTTTCTGTAATCTTCTGGATCTGGAAACTACATGAATAGATTGGTAATTTTGAATAGCTTTCTGGTGATATCTTAGAAAATTAATAGAATATCAGAATTAAAAAAAAAACACATTTTTTCTCAGTTTCTATTTTCAGCAGAGAAAGTCAAGCTAATAGAAAAGAGGAAGATAGGAGCTACCTTGGGTAATTTGTCTATTAAGTTGTCAAAACCTCTCATAGAATAATGGTACTAATAAAGAAATGATGCTCAAGGAGGGATTGTGCTCACATGAGCACATAGTGGTTGAAAGACCAGTTTTGCTACAGATACCGTGGAAAACAGGCGTGTGTACTGCCAAGGCACATAAATTCAGGTTCTTCCTATGGTGTACATTTATGTATGTATGTAGTCAGAAAGTTAAAAACATGTCAGAGTAACACTACTGCAACAATCTTAGTCTTTTGCAACAGTCTTACTGTTGAAGGATTCTTACCAAGCAATGTGGAGTCGATTATCTCTTTCTGCATCCGTTGCATTCCTGTGCAGAACTAATTTCTCAGCTCACCTGTTGGGTTGATGCTGTACTCCATACACATTGAATCTCTGCATAGTAATACTCAGTTGGTCTATTGGGATGAATTATTTCTTTGGTCGTGTTGAAAGAATTTGTAATTTTATCAAGGCATCCCATTCAGCAAGATATTTAAGCACATCTAATCAAACTTTTGAGATGCTTAAAGCTAGTTATGTGCTGAATCAGTATCTCAGTGCTTAGTTGATGTTGAGTATGGCCTATGAAAGAATAAAAATATTTAAAACCTCTTATATTGAAAACATCTGATAATATTCTAGCCACGTCTAGACTAGATACCTACTGTTGTTTAGTCCATGTAGACTAGTCTATGCTTATTTATTGTCCTGAGGCAGAACACAAATTGTCTAGTTACATTAGTCCAGAAAAGGCCTGTATCTCTATGGGTACAGTTACTGTAAGCACAGATTCTTCCTTTTTAGCCTCAATTATACTTAGTACATGGAGGCAGCTTTAATTCTTCAGGAGTATGTTTGATGTGATATAAAAATGACCTACGTTTAAATGAAGCACTTATTCTAAGTGCTTTGCATTGTAGCAATTGAGCCAGCAATACTTTTAATAATATAACGTCACACAGCTAGTCTCTTAGATCTGAGGGTTTTTATAATGCAAACCATAATGCAAAATTCATTAGCTACCAGTAGCCGGGGTTCTGAATCTGCTTGAGCCAATGAATTAATTTTCATTTCTGCAAATATTCATAAAATGTTGTCTTATGATAATCCTATATATTAGAATGGCATTTAGATGGCAGTATCATAAATCTAATGTACTTAAAGCATACAACCAGGTATGAATTAGGATACTCTAGTATAAAAGAATTAAGGTGCCCAGATTAATTTTTAAATCTTTGAGTGACATGTGCTGAGCATGCTGACAAGAAGTGAAATGAGTACAGGTATGCTTGTCTATCTGTCTGTCTTTCTAGTTATGCATGTAGCTAAATTTCAGGATGTTCTCTAAAACTTCAGCTGGAACTGTACATGTCTGTGTGTGCATCCATGGAGAAATGTATGGCTCTTGGTTATCATGAAGAAATGACTACAGGATGGGTGCAACTACAGTTATTTCTCTGCATTTATAATTGCCTAGGAAAAATTTTGTAGGAAGCATTAGTTTCACACTGACAGATTTAGACTAATCTATTGCTATCGCATGGAGTGCATAAAAGCAAGAAAAATAATTAAAGCTTCTGTTCACCCAATTTAGTTGTCAAAATGCATCTGTGAGTTAGATTAAAAGAAGAGGACTTTCAGATGAAAAATAGGATATGAACGATACTAAAGGGCAGACTGAAATGTTTTACCTTTTCTGTAGACAAGCAAGGTTAATTAAATTGATGAATTTTAAGACACTGGTCTGAAGCCTCAGGATAATAGGGTGACTACTACAAGATCATCTTTGTAACTTTCAGAAATTCATTTTAGGTGTTTCTATATCAAAAGTCTGTGCTGTGAAAAAATCAGCCTGAGCATGAATGGAAAATGCTATTGACTGTTTTTTTCTCAGACCAGAACTCACCGTGATTAGCTTTTCAAGTCAGATTTGAAATTGCCCTAGGACTGAACCAAAAATCAGGATTTTCATTTGCTGGTTGAGAGAGTACAAGCAAGGGAAAAAATGGATGTTGCTTGTGCCTGTTCAGCGCAGTTGGAGCTATGCCATATTACATTTCTTCTCTTTGGTTTACCCAGCTGACTCCAATAGCACAAGCAGCATGACATTCTGCACTGTAATGCTGTGCTGTGTTGCTTTGTAGACCCAAACAGAGACCTGCTCAGGATGGAGGGGGCAGTTTGCTAAGTTTGCTTCTTAAAGTACGTCTGGGGAAATGAGGTGACCAGTGTCTGGTTTTGGCAAAGGACTATGTATTGTGATTATTAACTGGGTGCTGTAAATGCTTGCGGGGAGTCAACTGCCTGAGCTCCTTACCCAATTTTGGGAATACACGGATACCCATCTTTATGGATACATGTCACAGACACAGATTTAACAGGATAGGGAGCTACAAACTTGCCCTCCCTCTCCTTTTAGCTGCTATGTTTCTTAGTGCTGGACCTACCTGTATTCCCATTGCAGTGCACCATGAGAGAGCCTCTAGCAGCTCAGTCCCAGGTGCCAGAGGAGCTGCGAAGACTAGTGATACTCAGCCTCTGTCAACAGTAAAAAACGGCCAACAGGCCAACACACTGTGTTGCAGTGCTGCCCCTTGCTTCATGACCTTTCTGTTTTCCCCAACATAAATCAGTTTGAACCAGTTCAAGCCAGTTCAGATTTTTTCACCTGTTCTACCAAATCATTACTGGACTGACCTAAATGTGAATTAAATCTGTTTCTATCCTAAATATTAATTGCACTGAACATGTAATGATTTAACTTCTTGCCTGAGACTGTGACTATCCATCTGTGGTGGAAACCTGGCCTGACCAAGATGCAAGAAGCTGAAAACATACTCAGGTGGCTGACAAGTCATCCACAGTGACCCTTTTAAAGAGTGTCAAAGCTAGCTCAGGTAATGTCTGTGGAAGTCAAAGTCACAGTATTGACTGCAATTGAACACACTCCTAGGATTTGCAAAGAAGCCTGAAGCAGTAAGTGTCCAAATTGCATTCAAGAGCAGTTGGAGTTGCTGAATGTTAACTCCTCTGTGTCTTGGAGTGTCTCCATTTTTGATGGGGTCTCTAGGCATTAGTATGAAACTTCTGCTGTTAGTATATGTACTATCATTATATAAGGCTGAAGTCTCAGGAGACTGTCAGCTTGCCATTTACTGTAAGTGCCTAATTAATAAAAATAACATATATCAAAGAACATCAGATAGCAAAAACGAGAGCTGATGTACTTTTTACTTTAGTCCTCTCTCTTTCAAGTATTTTGTTTTGCTGTGGCCTGAGTTTATGTAACGTCTTAATTTTTTATTTTTCACAGAAACGTAACCTGGAATAATTTAGCTATCCCAGACACCCACTGTTCCAGAGAGCTGGAAGAAGGTTATCAGTGCCCACCTGGATTTAAATGCATGGACCTTGAAGATCTGGGACTAAGCAGGCAAGAGCTGGGCTACAGTGGCTTTAATGAGATAGGTCTGTCTTACTGGTAAAATCCATTTCAGTATCCATTTAAAACTGTTTATGAAATGAATAGAACAGATAGCTCATGTCTGTACTGACAAGATATCAAGTGCAATCAATATTCTGCTCAAGTAGACCACATGCCAGAAAGAGAAGCTGTGCAATTCACTTTTAAATGATGAAGTTATCTATTTTTACATTGCCTGGGATCCCAGGATTTAACCCCACCCGGAATTACTTTGGTAATCATGTTGGTACTAAAGAGAAAGGGGAAGAGAAAATGAGATCATGCGTATGTGTGGCAAATCTTAATCCAAACTGTGTAAATCAGAACATCACCCAAAAAAACAATTGGGAGTCAGGCAGATTTTGCAATGCAGGTACAGTTTGTGTTCTGTGAAAAACACTGCAGAGTAACCAGGAGAACACATTCTCCGCTAGCTGCAATGTGTTGTGGAATCCCCATGGGGAAACAAGTGTAGAACAGTAATTCAGGATAGGTGGGAAGAGCATGGACAACTGTGGCAAGGTTCATATACAAATGTAAAATATGCAATTACCCTGTCAGAAAATTGTGGTTATCTCACATTTATTTAACAAACAAAGATCCAATGGGAGCCTGCAGCTGTAAATTTTCATTTCAGCACAGGTAGGGAAGTCCCTTCAAATGATAAAGCATGCCTGCAGGCTATGTTCTTTCTGATGCATCTCTCCGACAAGCTTTTTTTTTTTCCTTCATTTTTCCTGACTTGAGCTCCAGACTATTATCCTGGCTGCAGCTGAACTTGAAGGTGATAAAAAGGTTTAATGACTAAATGACTGCAATCCAAAAAGATTTTTTTTTTGAAAGTTGAAAGCCTTTGCAGCTGAAATCACATCAGTAGATTCTCAGGTTCCTGAATATACACAGCGAGACAGTTACAAGAAATAGTCTCAGGGTCCTGTTACAACAGGTACTCCTTGATACCAAGTACTTTCTGAATAAAAACTGTCATTTGTGTCCTTCCTTTTTTCCTCATGAGAAAGGGAGAAAAAAACTGATTTCAGCCAAGCTCCATTTTGTTCCCTCTGGGATTCAGAGGCATACCAGTTGTAGCAGTACTGCTAGCTGAATAGCAGTACTGATAGCACCTACCTTTTATACAGATTTTCTATTCAGTACATCTCAAAGGATAAACCCTGTCTGATCTCTCAGACAACCGTTAGATTTTTAAGTCACTAGCATACTGCCATACCATTGACTGAGATCACACTAGAAGCTAGAAACATCCACACGCAAGTTTTCTAGTTTGAGATGGTTTGGCAGGGAGCGTGGGATAGGTGTATCACCAGAAGAATTATGCCTCAGATTGAAATCACCTTCTTATCCTGACATGCAAAATTATTTGTGGCATTGAAGGCTGTTATTCTAGCTACGTACCTGGTTCCCTGGGAGTAGTTGCAATGCCTTAGGCAAGCTTAAGTGGGTAGATGACTTAAATAGGGTTCAGAGTGCTTAATGAATGAGGCCACTGTGTTTTTAATGGTGGGTGCAAGCTGGCAAAGACAGGTGAAATAGTTTGTCTAGGGCTGCCTGCAAAGCTGGTTGAAAAAAACAGGGATCAAACTCCAGTGTCTTGAGTTGCAGTCCTGTATTTCATCAATATTATTCTGAATGTTGCGTTTTAAAGATCAAAGACTGCTAATAGACTTGTTGCTGATATATTGCTTTTGTCTAGAAATAGGTAACCAGAATATAACACCTCTTGGTACAGCAGCCAGAAGTTAGGTTTAATATCAATTGAAAGCTGATTACTAATTTTTAAAATACTGGGTAAGACACAGCAGCTTCGCCACAAAATGTTGAATAAGTTTCCTCAAATTAGGAATGTTATAAACAGGGTTGTAACCAGCAAGTTTATCGATATTTTGTAAATCTCCATATTGTGATGCATCTTTGTATGAGGTTAAAAGGTATGTAATGCAGTAGCTCTTTTCTGTGTAATTATGCTATTTTATTGTATACATTCATTGATATTTTATTTGCAGATATTATGTAGCCTGCCCTGTTGGCTCCTGAAATCATTACAAAAATCACAAGAGTATAGCAGTTCAGCAGTTATTGTATAATTAGATTCACTTAATTTGTGGTATATAAGTACAAGCTATGCATATGTGAATTTGATAAATTCTGTTATTTTGCTTTTCTTTAAAGAAAAAGGGAGGGTTTTTACAACTTTATTACTGGCTGAAGCCCAAGCTGTCCTAATCAAATAAAAGTTGATGATTTTTTTATACTGTGAGGACTATGCTGACTAGGTAGTTTCATATTTGGAAAATCCCTTAATTTTGCCCATACCCTGCTTACACTTTTATAAATGGCTTTGCCTTTAAAGGGATGAAAATTGGAAAGACGATAGTGTAAATTTTCCTACTTGACAATAAATTTATTTCTCAGGTTTTCTATTTTTAGTTTTGAGGTGTTCTGTTTACCTGTTTTATGTATGCTTTTGTGCAAGTATGTATGTATTGTTTAAGGAAGAACATAGTTATAAACTACTGATAAATATGGCTTGAAGTCATCTTGTCAAGATAATCTAGGCCATCCCCTTCCAGTGTGAAACACTTTACAGTCCTTCCAGGCAATCTGTTGCACTGCTTCATTGTCTGTACTCTTAGGAAGACTTTCCTGAAGTATAACGTGAATCTTTCTTTTTGACAATTTAAGATCATATTTTATCACCTTATTCACTACTGGCACAAAACTTTAAAAAGCTTTTCTGCATCTTTCAAGACTATCATGCTTTCTTTACCCTCTATGGCCCTGCTGGGGCCAAATATTTCAGTGTTTTGCTATAGGACTTAGACTTTATACCTTAAATAATTCTTATTGTTCTTCTCTAGACCTTCTCCAGCTGATTCACCTCTATATTGAAGTGCAGTACTGGCAGAATAACACAGTAGAACCATTACTTTATGTGTTTTTAAGCTCTATTACACTTTCTGCATCCCAGTGAGATGTTTTCCATTTTCAGAACAGCATGTTGTGGGTGATTCATGTGTTTTTCTGATTTCTTACAGCCCCTGTGTCCTTTTGTTAAGATCTGCCATCACTGTTTCCCATCCTTTGTTTACTTGATATTTATTTTTAAATACAGACTCCTACATTTGTCTCTGTTGAATAGCATACTTTTTTTTTAAGACTTTCTTCAATTTGCAAAGATCTTCTGCAATTTTAATTCTTTCCTCCTGAATAATTTCAGTGCCTCTTAGCTTACTTTTATCTGAAATTTGATGAGTGTAACTTACTTTCTATAACCTGATCAAGAGTGGAAAAGTAAATAGAATCAGACCAAGATCAGACTCTGTTGGAACCTAGAGGTCTTCCTTTCTGATGATGTTTCATTAATAGCCGCTGTCCTGTTTTGTCTGGGATAGTTAATTTTCATCTTAGTAGCTGGTAAAATGCTGTGTTTTGGATATAGTACGAGAGTAATGTTGATGACACACTGAGTTCTTGCTAAGTAATATTTATACTCAGTCAAGGACATTTTAGCTTCACAGGCCCTGCCTGCGAGAAGACTGGAGGGTCACAAGAAACTGGGAGGGGACACAGCCAGGACAGCTGACCTGAATTAGCCAAAGGGATTTTCCATACCATAGAATATTGTGCTGAGTGTATAAACTGGGCGGAGTCAGCTGAGGGCTGTTTATCGCTGCTCAGGGACTGGCTAGGCACCAGTCAGCGGGTGGTGAGCAGTTGTGTTGTGCATCACTTTTTTTTTTTTTTCTTTTTGGGTTTTATTCCTCTCTCCCTCTCATTACAATTGTTGTTATTCTTATAATAATGTTTTATTTTATTTCAATTATTAAAGTGTTATTTCAACCCATGCATTTTACCTGGTTCCCAGTTATCCTCCCTATCCCACTGGGTGAGGTGGCTGGGTGTGAGCGAGCAGCTGCATGGTATTTAGTTTCTGGCTGGAGTTAAACCACAACAGCTGCCCACAAGCTCGTAACAAATGGGTTTGCACCCATCATAGAGTAGTTTTACCTAGCCTTGCTTCTGTATGTGAGACAAAGTTAAAAGCCTTTCAAAATCAAGTGCTTCTCCTCTCTTTACAAAACCTGCTCCCATTATGCATTTGTACAGCAGTGATACAATAAGGTTTGTGCCATAGGTTCTCCAGTGCCTGCACCCTTTCAATATGTTAATAATACTTACACCTGATGTTTATGAAGATAATTTTTTAAATATAGGCCACATCAGCATGTATCTACAGCTAACGTCTCTGTTCTTCAGTGTATATATTTCGAGATTGGTTGTAGAATGAATTTAACACCAGTTGGGTTTGCCAGCTTGCCTAGTGTAATCTCTTAATGAGAGTTCAGTTACTGAAAGCTGAGGCAGTTCTGTCTGGCTATACCTCTAGGAAAGTTATGAGCACCAGTCACAGAGGTGTATCTTAGTACTGCTTGTGAAACTGGAGAATTAATGAAACACTGAGTGGACAACCAATTAGCTAAGGGCTTAGTACCTCAAATCCCTTTTCTCTGTGAAGTTCTGAAATCGGAGGAGGGAGTTGTAGAAAAAGGATAATCAGCCCCCGTAGGTGAGGTCACTTCAGATGTTTCAGGTTCCAGCTGATGGGAGGCTACAAGAAGTTACTGATTGCTTCTAGGAAGTTGCTTGTGAACTGGGAAAAAACCTGAGTGTTCTTTCCAACAGTTTGACACAGAACTTGACTGCTTAAGTAGGTGTTGTTCTTATACAGTGGGAGCCTTCATATTAAATGAAGTCTTTTATCCATCAGGATGCCTGAAAGATTTTTCAAATACTACCTGTGGGGCTGAGTGGGAGTAAGAGGAAGGATATGAATGAAAGGCTTGGCTGGCTGTGTGGATGTGGGTGGCAAAGCTCCCTACTATTGACTATACCTGTATGCTGCTGCCAAGATCTTCTCTTTCTCAGACTTCCTAGCTGATTTTGATTCAAGCTTCTGTAGAAAGGTTGATATTTCCTTCATATTAGAACAGCCTTCAGCCTTGTCACCCACTGAGACCATCAGGTACCTTCACAGCTGGCCTATTTTTTCTTAGTGATTTTATTCTCTTCTTTTCTGTGTTTTTCCTAGCTGTGTTTAATTCCATAGAGTGTAGCTGATAGTATGACAGTATCATGAAGCATGCAAAAAAAGTTGAGCTAAATATTGAGAAAAATGGCCTGTTTTGTGAATAAATCGCAGTAACTGTACAACTCATTTGGCATGGGATTGTAGTACTTGCATCTGATATATCTAAAAAGCATAACTATAATTGTTGAATTAAATAAAAGCATGTAAGACTTGGCAGCTGGAGAGCTATGACAAGTATCTCCTCTGCCTTCCTTGTTACTGTTTGAGTGTGCATCTAAAGGTCAGTATTGACCTTTAGTCAACATTTAACATGGCAGTAATTCCTGTCAGGGCCACACTAAGGGCGTTAGACACTAATGTGTTAGAACCCCCACTGTTGCTGAATCCTGGGCGGTTTTCCTCCTTACCTGTACTTTGCACACAGTACAGATCCCTTTGCATTCAGATTTTTGTAACATCTGGCTAGTAATCATTCCACATGCCTCATGGGTGCAATCATCTCTAATCATCTACAGATGTACACTTGCAGCTACATTACTGATTTTACTCTCCACGTAATCCTAGAGAATGTTTTTTCATGATTTACAGTGCTACATAGTGCTTCAAATAGTCTCAAGAAAAGGAAGTCGTGAATGAAAGATACTGAAAAGTTAAAAAAAAATATTCCACAAAGTAAGCAAGAGTTTTATGCCACGAAAGATCATTCTGAAAGGAGACTTTATTCTATGCTGTATCACCAACCCATCTGTTAATTGCTAGAACCAGTGCTCATTAAATGATACTAATTACGTCTCATACCTGTGGAGAGTATTTAACAAAGACTACCATATTAATGTCCATTTTATATATAGGAGATAAACGCACACATGTTGCATCTTGGAGACAAATAATGACATTTCAATGGTAAGGGGTGCTTCAAAGCACATATACAAAAATGACATCTGTATTAAACCTTGCTTGCTTTACAGTAGAAGCAAATATTGTTCAATAGCATGACCCAGCAAAATCAGCTCATTTCATGGGCTGTAAAACAGCAACAGAGCTTTAGGTCTCAGATACTTCCCACTTTTATTATAAAGACTTTTGCCTTATAATATGTGACCCAGAATTTTAATATTCTTGGTGTGCCTATAGTTGAGAGCCTTTTTCAAAACTGGTGATTAGAACAAAAGATTTTATATGTCACTGTGAAAAATGTCTGTCGTGATTGAATTAAAAGTGAACCTAATTTAATGTTTGTGAAAGGAAACATCATGGTGGGGCCGAAGTCAACTTCCTTAATTCACTTACAGGTATGGCTTTAATAAAAGACTTGTACAGGGATCAAAATAGCTCATTTGTTTACCCGTAAGTTGAAATGTTATCTACCAAACACTGGTGTTACATTGGTTCTCTTAGGAATTATTTTATGATAGTGTCATGATTTAACCCCAGCTGGCAGCCCAGCACCACGCAGCTGCTCACTCACTCCCCCTCACCCAGAGGGATGGGGAGGAGGATCAGAAAGGAATGTGAAACTCAAGGGTTGAGATAAGAAAAATTTAATAGGTAAAGCAAAAGCCACGTGCACAAGCAAAGCAAAGTGAAGAATTCGTCCACCACTTCCCACGGGCAGGCAGGTGTTCAGCCATCCCCAGAAAAGCCGGGCTCCATAATGTGTAATGGTTACTGGGGAAGACAAACACCATAATGCCAAATGTCCCTCTCTTCCTTCTTCTTCCCCCAGTTTATATACTCAGCATGATGCCATATGGTTTGGAATACCCCTTTGGCTAGCTTGTGTCAGCTGTCCTGGCTGCGTCCCCTCCCAGTGTCCCGTGCCCCTCCAGCCCTCTCGCTGGCAGGGCCCAGGAAACTGAACAGTCCTTGATGTGGTATAAACATCACCCAGCAACAACTAAAACCATCAGTGTCCTGGCAGCATTGTTCTCACATCAGAGCAAAAATGCAGTACTGTACTAGGTGCTAAGAAGAAAGTTAACTCCATCCCAGCTGAAACCAGGACAGATAGGGAAAATACTTTTGAGTGTGCAACCAGTTTGAGTAGTGAAGGTGCTGCTCTTAGACTGCAGGAAGATTGAGGTGGCATATAGGTGCCTTGTTCAAAAGAGAAGGAAGGAATTAAGGTTAAGAGAATATGCTGTGAATTGGATTTTGTGCCTTTCTACCACAACCCGTTAAGTACATTTTGCATGAGAGATTTTGCCTATGGGTGGGGTACCTGTCTATAGGATTAGAATTCATGGTGCCTAAGTAGTGTGTTGAGTGGTGCAGTGTGATGGACACATGAAAGCCAAACAAGTGGAAAGCAAGGAAGTATGCTCACACCAGTCTAGAATAAGAACTGAAAAGTCAGCCTAAATCAGGAAACAGCAAGCATTTAGAGCTACAGGTCCATTTGTTTATGTAGATACATATATAATTAATTTGGCTGCAGGAGACTGATACAGGTTCTTAAAGAGAACATTTTTATATAGTAGTGCAGTGGTCAAAGTGAGAGACTTGCATTCTGGAAGGATGCCCTACTCACCCCTATGCAGGGGCTGGGGCAGAGCAGACTCCCTTCCACCTCCCTCCCTTGGAGTCAGCAGCAGCAGGAGGAACTCCTGGCTCTAGAGGAGAGCAAGCAATACAAGACTAGTGCCTAGATTCTTCATGAAGTTATTTCCAGTTTTTCTCCATGGACTGCATAAAACAAAAATGTATAAAACCACCTTTAACATTTAGGAGGCTGAATGTTGACAAGACATAGCAACATAAAAGAAAACACTTGAAAATCCAACTTGCCATTCCTGCTGCCACTGGGTGAAGAAAAGAACCTGTCACTGGTGGCAGAGGCTGACCTTTTAATTTCTCTGTTGCTCCACGCCCACATGACACAGCCAGCTTGTCTCTTGCTGGCAGTATTAGCAGTCACTTGGTCTTTCCAGGTCCCTGGCATGGGCAAGGCAGGCAGATGGTTTGTGACTGATTAGTTGACCTAGGCAACTGCCTACTTTGCCAGCTCTGAGACTTCGAGGTCTGTAAAGGAACAGTGAATTATGAGTTGTTGAACAGAATAAGAATGATATTTGTAGGTTATTTGTTCAAAGTAGGAGATATAACTGATAGTGAAAAGGTTTGCAAAGGTGTTTTCAGCCTCCTAGTGTGACTCCTTCCTCCCCCCACTGCCCTTTCAGAGTCATCTCCACCTGAATGAAGCCAGTGTTGTTTTGCACAGACATAGATGGCCAGAAATGCAGATCAGCATCCCCACCACAGCCTGAATCCTTTAGCTCTGAGTCATTTGCTATCTGGGATAATAGAAAGCAATGAGGGGATATAGTTGTTAAGTCAGAGCCCCCATTTAATTGTATCCGTTAAAGGCTGAGAGATGAGCTCTTATGAGAGAAGCATTGGTTCAGTAATGATTTCATCAAAATTTGTGGTCAGACTGTTTTATTCTACAGATTATATGTATGCTTCATATATGTATTGTGTCTTAATGCTCCATTTATTCTAGTAAGTACATCATAGTATTAAATCATTTGATAAATAGGTCTTATCTTATTCCACTTGTACAGCTCTTTGGTTCAGGCACTTGCATGTAAAGTGGCTAATAAGGAAGCCTTCATCCGTGACCACAGCCTGTGGCGTTATCATGTGGTAACGTGACAAGTGATAACGATGTTAATGTGTGAAAGTGTCAGAACGTAATTAGGGAAGCCATTCAGACTGTCTAGTGGTAAAACTCGTATTTTCTACATGTGAGCCAAAATGACTTGAAGCATGCCCCATTAGTCCACTGATTGAGAAACCAGTGAAAATCATTATTTCAAAAATGGTGGTTTAGTTTTTCTCACTGGAATTCCTTCCTAGGCCTTGCAGGCAGAGAGCAATAGGGCCTTGATCCCTGCTGAGGCACTGTCAGGGGCAAAACAGTCTCCATTCAGGGAATTTAATTTACTTGTTTTACTGCCAATTAACATAAACATATAATTGCTCATTTGGGTATTAAGAAGCAAGGAAGACAAACAGTTAAAGAGACACAGGTAAAATACCTTTCCTCCTTCACCTGTCTCAGCTTCAGTCCACACATCTCTCCTCCCCATGTCTTAGTCCCTACTCCGCTTTTGTAGCATGTGAGGCAGGGAGTGGTGTGGGAAGCTGGGGTCAGTGCATAGTGGTTTCTCTTCTTTTGCTGCACCTTGTTTCTTACTCTTCTGCTGCTGCTCCTTCCTTCTTAATCATCTCCTCTGCTCCATCATGGGCTTAGCCGTGGGCTGCAGTCGCTTCATGGGTGTCCCTGCTACGGCATGCCCCCTGCTACCAGTAGCGTACCAGTTGTGCCCACTGCACATAATAAATAAATGCCCACATAAATAAACCTAGGCATAGCAGCTTAGAGCACCTTTATGTAGGCACCTTCAGAAGGTTACACAAGTTTTTGGTGAGCATGGAGAAGTAAACCATTCATATGCCCTGTGCAGGTGCAAACAGTTTGCAGTCCTCATTGTGTTGTTCCTTTTGGGAAATAATTCTAGTTACGAAGGATGTGAATGCTGTGAGGAGTGAAGCATGGCTATGTGAATAAGGTAAATAAATTCAGTCTGTTTCTTAGATATAATGAACAAGGTCAAAGGGAGTCAATAAATCCCTGTTGGGGCTTAAGGTGCAATACTGTTTTCACTGGTTGCAGCTACTTTATGACCTGCTTACAACACCCTGTTTAGTTTCTCATAAAAAAAAAAATAAATTAAAAACAGAAGACGTTGGGAGGGTTGGTTTTTTTCCTTTGGGATTTCTTTTTATTTGGCAGGAAAAGTACTGATGAAATTCAGTGTTTAGAAGTTGAATGTGGACAAATGTATTTGGGAAAACATAAACATTCAAGGCAGGTCCTACTTGACTAACCTGATCTCCTGACAAGGTGACCTGCTTAGTGGATGAGGGAAAGGCTGTGGACCTAGGCTGTGTTCACCTAGACCTTAGTAAAGCCTTTGTACACTGTCTCCCAAAGCATTCTCCTGGAGAAACTGGCTGCTCATGGCTTGGATGGCTACACTCCATGCTGGATTAAAAACTGGCTGGGTGGCCAGGCCCAAAGAGTTATGGTGAAAAGAGTTAAATCCAGCTGGTGGCCAGTCACAAGTGGTGTTCCCCAGGGTTCAGTACTGGGGCCAGTCCTGTTTAATATCTGTAGCAACAATCTGGACGAGGGGATTGAGTGCACCCTCAGTAAGTTTGCAGATGACACCAAGGTGGGCTGGAGTGTTGATCTGCTTGAGGGTAGGAAGGATCTGCAGAGGGTTCTGTATGGGCTGGATTGGTGAGCCAAGGCCCATTGTATCAGGTTCAACAAGGGTCAGTGCCGGGTCCTGCACTTGGGTCACACCAACCCCACGCAGCGCTACAGGCTTGGGGAAGAGCGGCTGGAAACCCACCTGGTGGGAAAGGGCCTGGGGGTGCTGGCTGATGGCCACCTGAACATGAGCCAGCAGTGTGCCCAGGTGGCCAAGAAGGCCAGCAGCATCCTGGCTTGTGTCAGAAACAGTGTGGCCAGCAGGGCCAGGGCAGTGATTGTCCCCCTGCACTCAGCACTGGTGGGGCTGTGCCTTGAATCCTGTGTTCAGGTTTGGGCCCCTCACTGCAGGAGGGACACTGAGGTGCTGGAGCGTGTCCAGAGACGGGCAACGGAGCTGGTGAAGGGTCTGGGGCACAAGTCTTGTGAGGAGCAGCTGAGGGAGCTGGGATGGTTTACCCTGGAGAAAAGGAGGGTGAGGGGACCTTACCGCTGTCTGGAACTACCTGAAAGGAGGCTGTAGTGAGGTGAGTGTCAGTCTCCTCTCCCAAGTAACAAGTGACAGAGCAAGAGAAAATGGCCTCAAGTTGAGCCAGGAGGAGGTTTAAGTTGTATTAGGAAAAAGGCATTCACTGAAAGGATTCTCAGGTATTGGAAACAGGCTGCCCAGAGAAGTGATGGAGTCACCATCCATGAAGGCATTTAAAAGACCTCGAGATGTACTCAGAAGTGTAGATATGGTTCTTAGCAGCATGGTTTGTTTAGTGGTGGACTTGGCGGTGCTTGTTTAACAGTTAGACTCGATGATCTTAAAGGTCTTTTCCAACCTAAATGATTCTATGCTTTTATATCAGTAACTGTCACAACCTATAAAAATAATCACCAGGAAAACAAAGTGAAAACACTTGATATGTCTCCTAAAACCATGTTAGAGCCCTTACAGAAGTTACTGGATTTGGTGCAGGAAATAATTGGTGAAAATCTCAGCTTTTTTTTCTCTACAAATTAATTTTTAATTCTTCTAGTGTAATGCTGGATTAAATTATCCCAGAGGTTCCTTTGGGATTTAGGATTAATTCTGTGTATATTTATTCTTTAGCTTGAAAATTTTGTCTCAGTCTTTTATGTGGCTGAGAAGTGAATGACCTGTAGTCACAGCATAGGAGAAGTAGTCTTTGTCTTCTGCTTTGTGTTTTTCTAACTGTGGTTCTGACACTTCAATAATTTAAACAAAAGATAACAGAAAATAGGTAATGCCAACCTATCATGGTCAATGTGTTAGTATTTTCTTTTGCTGTAAATATCTATGCTGTATTTTAGCATTTAAATTCCTAAGTGTTGTTTAACTTTACTCCTGGTAACATTTTCCTGTTCTTCAAACATTTCTTAATGATTTAAAAATGGTTCTTCCTCCCTGTAGTGAAAAAATGGAGATCTACAATATCTTCAGTTTTCACAGAATACAAAAAAGCATCTTTGACCCAATATCCCTCTCTCAGTGCTCACCTTTAATTCCAGTCACTGTTTAGCCACTCTTTCCTTTGAGGTTCCAAATGCCAGTTTATGTAAAGGCTTAACTTCAGAAAGCACAATAATGACCATCTTTCTACAAGGATTTTACCCACAGGCACCCTTTTCCATTATGCTTTTCAGCAGAATGTAATTTTTGTGATCATGTGACTCTGAAAGTATTGAAAGCTTTCTTCATCTTGCATTATGCTCGTTTGTGTTCTTTGTTAGTATTATATCTTGTACAGGATACAGGATAATATCTTTTAGATCAAATTGTCCTCTCACAGAGATTATTTTGATACATCAAGTAGAAGCAACATTTTAGGGATCCATGTCATGATCCAAAGCAATAAAGATAGCTCTTGATGATGATTATTTTTCTCAGAAATTCTAGATTTTTATTCTGTTCCACCAAGTCGTGACTTTTTTGATGTTCATCCAAGTCATGACTTTTTTGATGTTCATGTGTTGGCTCTCATGCATTTATGTCACCTAGGTGGCTGACTTACCACTTTTTCCTTTCCTCAAGAAAGTTTCTCTTTTGAATACCTTATCCTCCATGTGCAATTAATATCATTATTAACTTATTAATTGAACAATTAAAACAGTTTCAGGCATTCTGCTCCATCCTTCCACTGCTGCTGACATGCTCGGTAGTGTAGTTGGTATCTTAACCTTAAAACAGAAAATATGATTGATATAATCTTGAACTGACAGAACTGAGAGATTTGGCAGTGCCGTGTTATGAAAATTCGTTTTGCTATTAGAGAATTACTCAAGCTTGTCGAACAAGCAAGATGATATTTAATTCTCAAATTGGTGCAGTAAGAAAGGGCTGTAGCTTATGAGCAGAAACAAATGAAGAAAACTAGGCAAACTTAATTTATCAAAATGTGCTTGTATGGCACAAATATCTCAACCTAGGCAGTGTCCATGGGACGTGCATATCTTGCATTGCACAGTAAAGCAGAGTCTGGTAAACCAACACCTTACAGAAGACAATAAATTTTTCCCCTTGATCTATCTCCACATTCTGCAAAGCAGACTTTATGGTTTGATCCAATTTCTGTGCCTTTTGAAGAAGAAATGTGAGCAAAAACTTCAAAATCAGCCACATAATTTTCCAGGGAGTTTACCAGTTTGGTAGTTTCCACAGCTGTGGCGTTGTATGGTGGTGATCCACTGTTTCTGCAGCTTGGCAAGGATATCCCACTTTGTGCTTGTCACTTGTGCCCCTTAAATAAATGCTTACAGTTTATTACTATGTGTACTTTAGCTCAGCTCCAAAAGGAGGTGTCTCTGTTTTGTTCAGATACAATACTGTTGGAACATTTGTGCTGCTGCATTAGGTGGGCTCGAAGGCACTCATACTAGGTTGTTGCCTCTGCAAAGGTATTTCTTGATTTGATGACAGTCTTGCCCTCATTATACCTGTTTTCTTAATTGAGATCTAAATTTATTTGAGGGATCATAACCGCAATACTAATTTTAAGCCATTTCCCAGTATGACTGGGTAGGAGCAGACTGGTTTTAGAAATGCTAAATCCTCAGTATGGAGTTTTCTCCTGAGCAAACACTGAGTGATTGGCCCTTATTTACTGACTTCCTTTGATCATAAATATACTGTTTATCCTTTGTAAATCACTTGCTCTTGCAGCCTGACAGGACAAGGGGCATTTGTAAAAAACACACAAATGCATGTGATTCCCTATTTCTTTCTGATAGAGATGAGATATGGCAGTTACCAAGCAATTTGGGGGTGATAGTGGTTTTAAGGTGAGTGTCAATTAGCTCTGTTTAGCAAAAATTCTGTGGCACATGGCAAAATTATTATTGCTATAGAATAGCACCTTTCAAACCCGAGGTCTGGGATGAGTCTTCTGCTGAAGAGGTGTGGTTTGCCAGGCATCTTCAGATTATGCCAGTTTGGTTCTTTAATTCAACAATTCCATCTAAACAAGCAGAATAATTTTTAAATGGAGGTTCTCTAACATAAGGCAGTGTTAGTCAGTGAGTTTGCATGCATTGTAGATGTATATTGAATGGAAAACAGGTCATTTCTTAGTTTGCAGTAAACACAATGCCAAAGTGATCAGACTCTAGCAGGGAGCATGTTTCTTGACAATTTTCAGTCTCTTCAAGTGCTCTGAATTCTTACAGTTCCTGAAGAGAGTCACATCTGTTGTATCATTGTTGCGTGGGTTATGTACTTACTGAAGAAGGTATTAGCAAAGAGCCTGTCATGAGAAATTTTTTGGCAGAGTAGAAACAACTATGTCATAATACATTATGTAAGGCCCTGAATTTTCAGTGGAAAGCTGATGGACTTTTAAAGGCTACACCTCAAGTGGTGAAACTGCATGTCTGACATCTGGTTTTGTATACCCTAGCTTGTCATGGTCTCACACCAGAGAGGGAGTTCATTGCTTCTTTATTCCTACTTGATTTTTGCTGGAGAAGGAACGCTGATACATGGACCAGAAGGCAGCTCCAGCCTCCTTTCCCCAGGCCTGAGGCACCAGTGTCCTGGCGCTCCACAGACCAACTGCTTAAACTGGTTGTACTACATGGGTCCAGGAGCATGACTGGGGTGTAAATATTGGCTATTACTGATGGTCACACTGAGCTCTTTGTATTTCTGTGTTGGAAAAGTAATAGAGAGATACCTAAATGCACAGATTTTCAAAAAAGGATATTAAGACAATGCTTCTGATCCTAGACAACAGAATAAGTGGCCTGAAGTTGGGAAAAAAATAATAATTGTGGGATGCTCCAGTTAACTGCCTTACTATTTGATGTTTCTGTGTGCTTTCCACTTTTCTCAGTGAGGCCATTTTAGTTGCCTAGTTAATTAAGACTTTTTTAAGCCATGGTTTAGAGAGACACAGAAAACCTGCCCATGTAATGTCCATGGAATTAGCTCTGTTACACTAACAAATGGTATGTGGGAAGTTGCAGAGTTTTGGAAACTTTGAGTAATTTGAGCAGTCCTCCAGAATTTTAATTTATTGCTGTGTTAATCCCAAAGTAATTGAGTTTTGCATTAAACCAGGCAATCAAGTGAAACTAATGTGAATAGATTAGTACAGTTGTCTTGTACTGACAGTCAAAGAAAACTTTACTGTTGCTGAGAGAATTCAGTGGAACATACTTTCCCCTGCCTTTTCAGGGTGTTCCGTGTTAGTTTCAGCAGCTCAGTAGTTGGATCTATAATGGAATAAAACAACTTTCCAGAAAGATTTACTTTTTCTTTTGATTGTAATAGTGGATCTTTCCTGGTGGCCATCTTCTTCGGCTATATATAGTTTGATATATCACTTGTGTCATTATAGCACGCTGCACAGAATTTAATGGCCTGTCTGTGCTGTGCGCTTCTATCTCTCTTTCATTCCTATCTGTGCCTGGGAACACAGAAGGAATGGTTTGCACACTGAACCAATATGTTTTGGTTAATTTCATTTCGAAAGTAAGTATTTTGAAGTTTTCCTTCTAATACAACTTCTTATAAGTACTTGCATGATAGAGATGGTGATGTTAAAAAAAATAAATTCATTCATACTTGCTGATGTTAAGCAGGCCCATAAACTGTCACTGATCATAAGCTGAAGAGATGGAAAAGCCAAGTGTAGTGGAAGGGCAATCTTATTTGAAGGGTATAAGAAAATGAAAGTTGAGGCAGGTTAAATGCAAGCTTTAATTGCATCTCATCATGCTTTTTTGTACTGTAAGCTATATCACCTCAGAGATATCGATCTCTTATTGACATAAAACTTCACGTACAGTTTCTTGATTTATCTCGAGTAACATAGTCTTAAATTCTATGTAAGTTTTCAGTGTGATTAGTAGCATAACAACAAAAAACCCGGAGAATTCAGTAGAGCTCACTAGCACCAGTGCAGCTGTTGACTTCTTACTGAACCACTTAAATATCCCCACCCCTTGCTCCCTACTGCTTTATGTCTCAAGAGGGCTTATTTGCCCCATCGTAAGGGTTTAAGGAGTCCTGGAATGGAGCTGGCTGGGGAATGCTGTGCTGGAGACATTGCTACTGGCTCTGTAGGACTCAGGCTCCCAGAGGGCACCCATAGCAGAGGGCAGCCTTTGCACTGCATCCCCCAGAAGGTCTGCAGTGTGTCAGTGCCCACTGCTTGCAGATTGTGAATTAAATGTAGTATAAGTACTATTTCCACAGATGACCTTCTTGTGCTTACTTTCTGCAGCCCCTGCTCCAGCATAGTAAGGCCTCCCAGCATGATTTTGAGAGGATACGTGGTCTGTGAAGGCAAATGAGGAAATCTGCTTTTGTACTGCTGCTACTGTTTACTTATAATTCCTATGGGAAGTGTGAGTTCAAACATTCAGGTCTATTATCTACAGTGACATTTGTTTTTTCCTCTGATGCATATTAGAATGTTAACCAAGGGGTCAGATAACTTTGAGGGGCTCAGTAAAGCAGTCAGGGGGACACATGTGTGGTAGGAATGCCAAGGTCAAAGGCAAATAAATGAAGATTAAGACCATCTCCTTAATGAGGATTTACTATGAAAATAAATAGGAAGAGTTACTTCAATGAAAAACAACCTCCCAGCCCATCAGTTTGCACTCTGCGTGGGAACTGAAGGAAGGATTATGTCAAAGAAAATAACTATTTGTGTGGATAGCTACTCAACAACTCACAGTCTGACAAGGAACAGAGAACAATGTGAAAAAATAGAGAAGTTAAAGGTGTGACAGTAGTGTGAGCAGCCCTGAAACAAAAGGCGTGACTAATTTCAGCCACACTAAGGAGCAGGAAACTCTTAGCCAATAGGCAAAGCATGAAGTTAGGCAATTAGAAACCTGTGATTCCATACCAAGAAAATTAGATCCTATCCGTTTAATTATCAGTCAGTGCCATTAAGACAATATAGCTTTGCATAATGAAAGCTGCAGTTACTGGGTAATAGAGGTAATTGTTTTCCCAGTGGAAGATTTTTACTTTCAGACAAGAGCTTCAGTATGTGACTGGTTTACAGGCTTTGACCTTCAACACTTGCATAATGCATGGGACACAGTTTTTACTTTGCTTCTTGAGATTTGATTATTTTATCATAAACAGCATTTTCATAAAGTTGGTGGAAATGAGCAAAACCACCCACTACAAATACAGTCTCCAGTAGTCATGCAGCATGCCCTCTGTTACTGGAATTAGAGCAGCTTACCAAATCATCTTTGATTTGATAACACAGGGCCAGCTTGCAGCTTGGCTTTTCCAATTCTGCTGGGGAATAAGGGGGAATAATGCTATTCCAGAAAATCTAGATCACAGATGGTCACTCCAGAGGGGGTAGCGCACATAGAGCAGAAGCTTAGGTGTGACTCTTCAGCACATCAGCTCATCTGTGGTAACTGACTTCATACATGCTGCTACCCTTGCATTACCCTGTGGCAAATGTATAATGGCGTACTCCATTAAATAGTTCACAGTCTCATTTTATTACTCTGTTACTCAAATATTTAAATATTGAGTGTCTTTCCTTGTGGTTCTTAGGGACTTCCAGTCTTTACTGTGTTCTACACCAGGGTCAATGTCATGACATTGCCACATGAATAAATTCTTAGACAATATCTAGTACACATTGAGTGGTATTGGAAAAGACATAGGTTACAAGCTAAAAGAATAGTGTAATATTTTGGATCCCCTGTGAACTACTGAAGTACTTCTTCAAAAAAATGTAATACTCTTCCAGTTACTGCCTTTCTTATAGCAACTGAGAAAGCATAGAAAGGACAATCTAAGAACAAATACCTTATGTAGTCTTTACTTTGATCATAAATTTTGGTTGTCATCAAATTGAGAGCTAAATCTTGCAGTATCTAGCAACTGTAAGTAAAGAATAAATCTTTAACACGTTAACTAATAGTTGCCACTTCTGTATTGTTCCATACTTAGGACACAGTGTTGGGAAATACATCTTGATTTCTTTGCCACAGGGGCATTTTTGTTCTATGAATTGTGTCAATATGCAAATAATTACTATCTTTCCTAAAATCTCTACAGATATTTTCAGTGGACACTCTTCAATGGTACAAGCTGCTTTGAAGGTTCTCTTTAATATTCAGCAGAATGTAAGACTTTTTGGAGACATGCTATTCCATCTCCAGTGAAGGTGTCATCTTGGGAATTGTCAAGATACATCTTCTCTCATACTGCAGTCGGCATTTTCCATTCTCATGCAAAAAATCCTTTAGAAGGTTATCCTCTGCTTTTCCAACAAATCGGTACTACTGTCACCTTTGACTAGAGAGTACATAACGATTAGCACTTTTGACCACAGTTTATGCCTCCTAAGATTAGGTAGTTAGCATGAACATTCAACTTAAGACTCTCGGTTCACATCTGAAAATCAGTAAACCACACAACAGTATCACCTTTTTCTTTCCACTGTGAACAGGATTGCAGTAACTAATCTTCCAGTGTTGCTACTTAATTTAAACAGCTACAATGAGATCAGCTATATACTTTTTTAATTAAGGACACTGAAAGAATTAAAATTATTTGTTGCATAGAATTCAAAAGAAGTGAAAACTGTTAGCAAATTTTCTGCCAGAAGACCTCGTCAGTCACCACTGTAACAGTGATGTCTAACCATTCGTAGAGCATAGATGCTCTGTGGTAACATGTGCCAGATGAAAACTTCAGAAATCTGTTCTATTTCTCGAGGAGCTGACCCTATATAGAGCTGATTCATCTTGAAAGAAGTTACCCAGGGGTTGACAAATTCAAATAAAATAGATTAGTCACAACAGGACTTCTGTATGTCTTTTCTGATAAACTGTGGTATTATTTTCTCCTAATTACCTGCCTGTGGCAGGTTTTGTATGGGTTTTGTACTGGTATGTATACTACTTGCATATCCTTCTGTATCAGCCAACTTTGCTATAGCCTACATATGAATATTTTCTTACATTTGTTTTTCATCTGCTGGTTTTAGGCATTTTACTTAGGATTCTGAGGTTAAGTGGCAATTAAATATGTCTATCATCATCTCAAAAAAAAAAGCTTCGGTTGTATTACTACTTAATCTTCTTCTCCAGAACAAATGCTGTCTTTGTTTTCTTTTTCCTTTTTTTTTTTTTTTTTTTTTTTTCATGTAAAATCATGATTCTGCTGTAACCTGGATTCTTTTTGTTCTTCATGTCTGATACAGAACTATGGATCAATAATGGTGATTTATGGAGCGGTAGTAGCAATGAATGGAAATTGCATACTGCAGAAACCATTTAAAAAGTCAGCATTCTACCATTATTATACCATAGCCATGGATATGTATATCACTGATACTCACATAGCAAGATGGTAAATGCCCTGAAAATAGCTAAGGATATTGGCTGCAGTCATTCGAGCACAAAGAGAAGTTCTGAAGAGAGTTTGGAGTATCAGGGGAGAATACTGGTTTTGAATAGTTGCTCTGGGAAGCTTGTAGGATTAATTTAACAGACGTGTATGATTATTTCACAATCAGATTAGTCTTTGCAGTCTTTTACCTGGTCTTTTATCCAGTGAAGAATGCTGCTTCTACTGTGCATTTACTTGAACTGTGGTTAAACTGCTCTCTACAGTAGTTTCACAAGTGTCTTAAACTTAATCAGCATAGATGGTTAGTTGCTTCACACCTATCTGTTTTCTATGTATTCTCTTCTCAAATATTTTGCCAGATTTGTCAGATATGATGCTTTATGTCATACCAAACTAGCTAGTCTCCATCAGCTTGTCTTTTTCCAGATGCTTTCTGATTTCATTCATTCCTTGGAAGTGCTATGAAATCCACGTGCTTTCATGGATGTGCAGACTTGGTATCTCCAAGAGCTATGACTTCTTTTGGTTTTTTTTCTAAATGCATGTTTAGTTCCTTCTGGTCCTTAAGCAGTCTGTCTTTTCTGTTAAATGTTAGAGTCATCAGTAGATTTGACCCACTATGCTAACAGCAGGTTTTAGAGTGTTAAAATGGTTAGGGCTGCTGTAGTCAACATTTTTTACCAAAATATGAGGATATTGTTAATTTTGTATGCAATTCACTTACTGATGACAAATGCAGGATTGCAGCTATGTCCACAGTATCCTCAGGCGCAATGGAGAAGGTACAACTTAGGAAACGAGTTTTCACTGGAGAATTTCAATGCAGTGCAAGGTAAACGTGTGTTTTGTAACAAACCCAGACTCTGTGCCAAAGAATGACCTCCCCTAGCTGTTGTGCAGTACTTCGAAAATCAGCCACATTCTGAGAACTTCCAGAACAGACAGAGCGTTAATCCTTCCTGTATAATTCATTAAAAACATTCTTAGAAATTTCCTCCATCAGGAAGCCAATGAAAATTAAATTACTAATATTTTTGTACTGTTTGCTTCTTGAGGATTAAGCCTGTGTTATTTAAAACAACTGGACTCTATTGGACTTAGTAGGGTTTTGTTTGGGGCCTTTATCTTCACATTTACTGATGAAACATTGGTTTTCAGCTGGAAGGAACCTTGATGATGCTCTTCTCCACGTCTTCTTGTGACCATAGGAACTGTGCAATATCCGTTGTTCATAAAAGTATGAAGTCCCAACTTAGAAAACTTAGGAACAGAATAGGCAAAACACGATGAAAAACTCTTTCAGGACTTCATTTCTCTGATAATTAGAAAATGCCTAAAATCAGCCTATCTCATGTTCATGGCTACTTGTTTCAATGCCAGTATTAGCTTTGTCTTTCTTTATGGTCACAGACAAGTGCTTAGTGATATTTACCTCCTGATTTTTTTCATTTTTTGGCAACCTGAACTTTGGAACTTCCTACTAACAGAGGTTGTATTTGCACTTAAGATATTTGGCTGTGTATCTTTCTGATGCATAGTGCTGCTGAGCCATATACTGTAAAAATGTGTGAACTACAGAATTGAGTCAAAGGTGGGATTTGCGCTGGTAAAATCATCTGCTTGGCATTGGTCTTTGGTCTACAAGCAATGTGATATAGACTGACTTGTGTTCACACTGCTCAAGCCTGGTCCCTTCTAGAGCAGAGTGGCTGTGTTTCCGTATGTACAGAGGTTGGTTTTGATCTCCGCTGGACCCCACGAGTCACCCCTGTGGCCCCAAAACATAACTCAGAAATGTGGGATTTTTCAGCCTGAGGTTCCCGTGAGCATTTCCCTGGTGTCACAGCCCACCAGGGATGTGATTTTATAACCCAGTATTGAAGGTATGTATAGCACGAGGGAATGTCAGCCTGTGGAAGATGCTGAAAACGTGAGCCTATTTGGAGTAGTACTGAAGGTATGTATGGGCTGGAGGGAGCTACACTTGGTACAGGCACATCCATAGGAAGATAACACCAAGGAACAGGAGCTGTTTATTTGTCTGCAGAAGTGCTCGCAGAAGTGCTGCTTTGCACTGGACTCAGGCTGTTGTTTGACATGTTAAGACCTGCGGTAGAGACTGATCAGGACGAGGCAGAGTAAATGAATGAATGTGTTACTGTCAGAGTCACTGAGGGAGGCACTTGGTACTGAAACTGTACCAGCTTAGGGCCAACTCGATGCTGGAGGTAGAAGGGTGGACAATACCTACTGTGGCACAAGTTAAAGGTGAAGACAGACAATACAAGTTGCAGTGTGCAACATTTCAGTACAAAGTGAAGCCCTCAGAAAAAGGGTATTTTGTAAGGGGCAGAGTCAGATTGTAGTAAATCAGTACTTTGTGTCATGTGGTTGTGGTGCTTTTAACACAGTATTCAGAGCATTACAGACAGAGTTAAATTATCATCAAAACATGTCCTGAGTGACATTTTATTTATTCACAGTGTTACTTTACATCTATTATTTTACAGAATTTAGATCTACATACCATCTATGACTCATCAATGCTTCCTTTATGGAAGGAGAAAGAAAAAGGGCTTTGTGCTGAAGTATATGATTTAGCTGGTTCAGAAACAGCAGAACTTGGCTCTGCACCATCACTCCTACAACAGTTTTCCAGGCAAAACTGTAATGTAAGGTGTTTTTCATACACTGAACTCTTTCTTTGTAGTATCTACATGCAGTAGTTGGGAAAGGTAGTGTCTATGTGCAGCCTAAACAAACACAGATTACTTTATGCATGTTAATACTATTCTTTTTGTAACTAGTAATGATAAGACGCTGTACTGGCTTTACAGAATTCTTTAATGCTGTAAAATTGGAGAAAACTAGTATAAGCTTCAAAAGGATATCTTTTTGAAGGCCAGGCTCATTGCCTCACCACTCCCAAGATTAAGTGACCTCTACTTACATCATTCCTTATAGATGCTTATCTGATGTATTCTTGAAGAGCACCAGGGAGACAAATTCTGCAGTCCTCTCGGTTATTCCAGTGCTTACTATTGCCTGCTAGCAGTTGTTTCCCATCTATTTCAATTATTTCTGACCTGAGCACATGAATCCTGCTAACAGCGTTTAGTTGGTACTTTTACAAGTTCTTTAGGAAGGTCACTGGAAAGAGTTTTAATGCCAGGGCACCACAGGTGTGCCTCATGGTCAGGTTCAGAAGCAGACATATTTTGAGATTCTCTGTTGCATTTGTCTTCATTTAAGAAGCCCATCTCCCAGATGCTGTAAAACGAATGGGTCTGGAAACAGGTGGCTTTCTTTTCTTGATTACACCTTACAATATCAATCTCTAGCTTATTTTTAGTGTGGCAGGCAATTTAATAAGTGTTTTGAAAGCAACATATTGATCAAATATACTGTTTTCCCAACATCTTTTATGTTTTGCGGGGACTTATGTGGTAGAATCTCAGACCTATAAATACAACTTTTTTTCTACTAAAGGAATGATAAAATTCCCTTTGGCTTCAAGCACTAGCATTCAGGCCAGGACTGAAAATTTTGAACTTGCCTCCTTCAGCATCTCAAAGAATCAGACTATATCCAGCTATGTGAACATCAGCTCATGTGCCTGACTTTGGGTAGTGGGATTTTAAAACTGTGAACATAGTTTTCTCTTCAAAAATATTATATAAATATGCTGGCAGAACTTCCAAGTTAGAATCAGGATTTGTTTCCTGTTCTGAAAAATATGGGGACATGATGTAACAATATAAAATTCTACCCAAGCTATGGTAGGACCTGCAAGCACGTTACTTTGTGTTTATGATGTCCAGCAATAACTAACTGTCTGTATGCTTTTATTCCTAAGTAAGTGGTAAATAATTAGAGGTGCCTTTGACTTCAGGGAAGAGAGTGGATAGACTTCCAAAGGTCTTTTTTTAAGGTGACGAGTAGCCAAAGAGGTAGTCCCTGTGAAGTAAATAGCATGCAGAAAGTCATCCCCAAATTTATGCATATCACTTGTTTGTGCCTTCAGATCTAAAAGCTCTGATTTCATTTCACCAACTGGAAATTATTTTCATATGGAAAATGAGGTTGTTCAGCTCATCCTTTGATAAAAAAATACTGGGAGTAGGTCTGATCTGTATTTCTTGGGAAATTGCTTCACTGAGCGATGCCAAAACTTTTTTTTTTTTCATGCACAAATCATGCACAGTACTTTTTTTCAAACCACATGTTCATGTGGCTCAGTACAAAATGCCACATTTTCCACTTTGGCAAAAAGCTTTGACTTTGAAGAAAAATATGTTAAATATCATAGGTCTATAAGAAATTAAAGCAGCTTTGAGTCAAAGCACAGAGTTGACACACACCTGTAGAAAGAATAGACATCTTTGCAGGTAAACTTCATGCTGAGAAAAAAGAGAGGGCATATGTGAGAAAATAATCGTTGATTTGATAGTGAGAAATCCAGGAAATTTCTGTTATGGGTGTGCGGAACTATTTTCAGTAGCACAGAAAGATCAGAAAGGATTTCTGCAGAAGGAGATAATATTGAAAACAAGGTTTAAACAGAGTGTATTAAGACTTTGAACATTCTTTCTCCTAAAAAAATATCTGGCTGTTTATACAGCTTTTCTTGCCAAAGGTTTTGATTTTCATCTCCAAATAAACCTGCCAGCTGCTTAGTCTGTTAGTGCTAGTCTTCCAAGAATTCTTTTGATAACCAGTAGATCTCCGGTCATGCAAACACTTTCTTTTAAGACAGTCAAGAATAAAAGAAGTCAGATGTTACAAAAATTGGTTTTCTTTTCAACTCCACTTTTCATTTTCTAAAGGAGAGGGAAAAAAAAAAGTCTTAATTTGCTGACATCTGTGTATGGTTTTCTATTTTAAAAAATCAGGTTCTTTCTCTTTTGACACCCAGCTCTTTTAAAATCAGAAATCTTTAAGATTGTCTCATCTGAGACATTGATGGTGTTGCTGTTTGAGGAAGGTCTTAGAGTCTCTAGCTTAGCACAGCCATCTCTGAAATTGAATTAAAAATACACTTGACAAAGATGGTGTGGGGTTTAGTGAGCTGTTAGCACACTAAACCACTTCTCCCTGTCTCTGCCTGCTCCCTAACTGTGCGTATTAGGCAAGAGGGCAAACCTCTGCCTCACATAAACAGAGTAGGTAAATTATTTTACTTCTAGGGGCACGTAACAGGTACTGGGGAGTACTTAATTTATTAATAGCTAACAGGTCACTGAGTATGTCATTTGGGTTTTCTTGTAACAGTCAATCATAGAGCTCCTTTCTCCCATTCAGGAAAGGAAGATTTTGTCTCTTCCATTAGACTAGTCTCTTAGGATGCCTTTGGCATTGTGTATTTGCTCCTGTTATTCAGATGTGTGGAGGCTAAGGAGATTTCTAACATGTGTCTGTTTTATAATGTTTCCTTGGCCAGCTTTACCGTCTGGTTTTTTCTTACAGAAACACATTGAGCTAAGTGTCGCTGCTGTCTTTATTCCTGGTCACTGAATACTCAGCAGGTCTTGCTAGTTGGGATTTTCTACCGTTGTTCTTAGGTGAAACTTTTATACAGAAAAGAGTAAAGTCTTGTTCGCATACGCTATAGCTGGAGCAAATTAAATTAGGATGCTTTGGGGAGGGATTTTTGAAAACATCTTATGAAAGATGACAGCAGTTTTACCACTGATTGCAGGAGGGATAAAATTTCATGCAACTGCTTTTGAAAATGTTATCCATGGAAGAGGAAGGGGCTGATCTCTTAGTTTAAGGAGCACATCCTCAAAGAAGTGCCTGCAATTCACAAGTGATACCCAGAGGAACTGCATGAAACTGAAATGAAGCATTAGGGCAGAGCATCAGCTTTGGTTGTCTAGGTTCCCTTAAACTGTTGTATCTCCTACCCTACAGTAAAAAAACCCCCACAAAACAACACAAAAAACCCACAAACACACACACCCCCAACAAACCAAAAAACCTTTCTTAAGCTATTGAAATGATACACTGTGGAATATCCTCCTTGAATACCTTCCTGTCTACCACTGTACATAACCTGCTATTTCTCATAATCGGACTGAGCAACCACTTCCCACACACAGTCACCAGTGTGGCTTCTTGTCAAGTGAATGTCAAGCTCTCTTCAGCCCTCTTCTGTCTCTTAAAACTCTGCTGGGTCAAGGAGGTTCTTCCCTTTGTTACATATTTGTGCTGTTGGGTTTTTTTTTTAGTTGCTGATTGATTGGACCATTTGAAACTTCAGAATGAAAGGGTTGCACTGCAACTGGAAATAAGGAAACGCATTGTTGTGGAGGTCAAATAAGATATGGTCTTCCGGGTTTGAAAATCACTTGCAAGGTCTTTCTTAGCACTTTTGGGACATGATCCTTTTTTTCTTAATGGACTGTGCTAGCCTGTTTTTTCCTGTAAGACTTTTTCAACCTCTCTGATTGTTCAGTTCTTGCCAATATAAATATCACACTGCAGATGCCTCATTTAGGTCAGGCAGTATCTGTATTTCCCAATATGCATAAAATTTTATGATCTTTATGCAATTCCAGGTCTCCCAGTTAATCTTCTGCTCAGCTGAATCACTAATGTATATTCTTAGAAGCTCCGGCATCTTTTCTGTTAGCACATTTTTTCTAACTCCACAATTTTCTTGCTTTCAAGACAGTTGATACTAGCTGACCAGACTCAAGACTTGATGAAATGGTCTCTCATGGTAAAGCTTACAGTCATGCTGCCTAATTATCTCTGCTTTAGGGTAAAGTATCATTGGGGTTTAACCCCAGCCAGCAACTAAGCCCCACACAGCTGCTTGCTCACTGCGCCCCTCCTCCCCGCTCCCCACAGTGGGATGAGGGAGAGAATCAGAAGGGTGAAAGTTAAGACAGCTCATTGGTTGAGATAAGAACAATTTAATAATTGAAAAAAATAAAACTAAAAAATAGAAGAAGTTGTAATGAAAAGGAAAATAACAAAAGGAGAGAGAAATAAAACCCAAGAGAAACAAGTGATGCAAATGCAAAACAATTGCTCACCACTAACTGACTGATGCCCAGCCAGTTCCTGAGCAGTGGCCCCAGCAGCTTTCCCCTTTGTTTATACGCTGAACATGACACCATACGGTATGGGATGTCCCTTTGGTCAGTTGGGGCCAGCTGTCCCGGCTGTGCCCCCTCCCAGCCCCTTGTGCCCCGCCAGCCTGCTCGCTGGTGGGATGGGGTGAGAAGCGGAAAAGTTCTTGACTCTGTGTAAGCCCTGCTCTGCAACAACTAAAACACCAGTGTCTTATCAACAATATTTTCTCCTAAATCCAAAACGCAGCACTATACTAGGAAGAAAATTAACTGTATTTCAGCCAAAACCAGGAAAAGTATCATCATGGTCACTCTAGATACAGAAATGTAACTATGTGAATGTGTTTTATGGTTTTGTTCTTCCATACTCCTTTCATACGAAGCAGATACATTTTTTATTAATTAAGCAAATTAGTTGACTCCATGATGTATGCTAGCTTTGCTGTTTCATGACTGCATCTAAAATGAATTAGATTGCTCTGTCTATGGCTATTGGGAAAGTTGATGCAGCAAGTGTTTTGATTGACAGTGTATGCAATTCAATGCTGAATTTACATGCCTTGTGTCAAGAAAGATTTGCATACTTTGTTTTCTCTCTAACAAAGGGATCCATCACTGCCTTGATTTTAACAGTCATTCCCGTTGTTTAATATATGGCTGAATGACAACCCAAATACATAATATCTGTACTAAGAACCTGCCTTAAGTTTATCTTTTTAATAGGATAACCCTTAAAGTGTTCATTAAATTTTAAATGTAACTATTTGTGTGAATTTCTGAATGTTTGATTTCTGGACTGTCAGTTTTACTGTATGGTTTTAAAGGCATCTATATAGTAATGTATTTTAAAAGAGGACATAACAGTCCTATAAAAAGACGGCTTATTTTCAAAGGAGTAAGTTAATATAAATTATAGAGTTTCTTCAACATTTTTTTGTATTACACAGTTTTGTCATAACATTTACTGTAGCAGTCATTTACTCTACTATGACTGTGCTTCAAATCAGAGACGTTTCATTGGAAAGACTGAGGTGGTGGCAGGCCCATATTCACAGTGTTTATTGCTTTTAAAACCAAAGCCTAGGGATTTCGGTATTCTTGGTCTCTAGATCTGAAAAGTGAGTATTATTAGTTTGATTCTCTGATTAGGAAAAGTACAGCTATAGCAGTGTCCTGCTTTCAGTCTCCAGCCTGAAGCTCTGCCTGTTCTGTTGAGAATGGAAGCCCAGAGATCCAAGTCCTTAAAATACTCTTGAGGGATAAGGAGAGGTGGGAGTTGTTGACTGTGCTGCAGAGCTTCCAGGTAGTGGTGTGTGAGGTGTGAACAATTCACAGCTCAGTATTTCCTTGATTCTCATCAACTGCCAGTAAATTTTGTAAAGTTGCCACACTTAAAAAAAGCAGATGTAGGAGAGAGTGTATGTTAGCACTACAGCCCTGCAATGGCAAAAAGGAAAAAACAGACAGTATTTATGCACGTAAAGCCAGCTTAAGAGCTCTGCTAACATTTTGGACCTCTGTTTGCTAAGCTATTTTTGAACGTTTAGCTGAGGAGCATTTTAATCAAAAAGGTATTAAAGAAAAGCAAATATAAATGCTAGTCTGGCTAAATATCCATAAATATGCATACCTAAAGACATTTTGAAGAATGTTGGTCTTTGTTTATACCATGGGACTTGTTCACAAATGTAAAACAGACTTCTCTTTTTAAAGCATAAAACATTACCTCAGGGAGGACAAGCACTATCGCATGCGGGACACTAATGGTGTAACTAAGCATGAACTGCCGTGCTCCTGTTTACCCTGTGCAGTCAATACATGTGCCAACATGGCTGCATCGACATTGTAAGACAACACTTCTGAATAGCGAGCAAGTTTCTAAAATACTCGTAAACAGTGCTACAAAGTCCATCAACATTTTTTCGGAAAGTGGCTGACTTTCTGTCTCCTCATTAGTAAGTCTGTAAAACAAATTGCATTGATCTTAGCACTTACATTTGTGACGTTTCTTTGTCTCCTTATTGGAGGTTGTATGTGTACAGTCTCAGTATGTAGTCTTTTCTCATACATAAAGGCTTCATCTTCTCGTAAGGGAGCAGATTTTTAAAATGAAGAATCAATTACACATCACTACTGTATGTTTGGATTCATTACACTTAACAAGGGTTAAGACACTGTGCTCAGACAGGCAATGTGTTTTTTCTGCTGTTGTAAATCAGTCCTCTGCACAGTTTCTGTTTTGCTGCCTTTTCCACAGCTCAGTCACAGGAAAGTGACGCTGGGGTTTGAGGTTTCAGTGGCAGAGCAGAGCACTGGCATATTTTACTTTTCTTCTTTTTCTCATTTCTGCTGGCTGGCAAAGTTGGTTTGGGGGAGTAAAATAAACTGGATCGCTCACTCAGAGACAGGGAAGAAACCCCATGAAGCTGTTCAAGAGTTGATCTTTTTGTTTATTTCAGTGGTATCTACCAGCTGCTTCCCAGAAGTGCTAACAACTTTGTCCTTGCATTTCTGGGTAATTTTTGTTCCCTTCTATTTTCACTAAAGCAACAGTGTAAGACAGCTGGAAAATCCTGACTGCATTGCAATGTTTTACAAACATCCTGATACTGAAAGATATGAATTAAATTAAAAGATGACTGTTCAGTGGGAATATCCGTGCCTTGCAGCAACATTCAGCTTCGTGATTTTATCAGTGAAAGTGAGCAGGGACAGAAGCAAGGCTGATGATAAAATTTCTACAGGTAAGCAAGAGGTCATTTCTTTCTGGACATAACATTCACAAACCCACCTTAAGGCAGGCTACCTTTCCATATTCAGCACCACAAATAGAGTTAATTTAGACAGCAGCACCTGCTAGAAGGCTGCTTAGTCTTGCCGCGAAATAGAAAAATCAACCCTTTTGCCAGCCTACCGGGCGGTTATCAGCCTGCGCTCCCCGTGGTGGCAGCCCCTCCCTGCCTGATGTTCCAGATGTGCCCGAGGTGCACGATCGCCACCTAGTGGCTACTCGTGAGTAAGGAAAAGGAGCCTGGCACTGGCTGGCATCTGAGGCATTTTACGGATGATCGTAGTAGTATTTTAAGCTTTTAGTAACAGCGCATGCTTTTTTACTTGCCTGAATAATTCCTGATTAAGAAGAAAAAATTACAAACCCAAAATTTTATCCTTCTTTTTTTACATAAAGTGGCTCTCCTGTAGATTTTCTTTCTCAGCAGCTTCACAGCAGCCATAAGAAAACTGAGAGAACCCTAACGTGGTAAGCCAAGGGTAGTCAATAAACACAGATTACGCATGCAGAAAATGCTGGAGTTAATGGCATGCCTAAGTTCAGTTTTTCTTTTTTGTTTTTCGCTTGGAGTAGCTACAAATCACATAGCACAAACTTACTCATAAAGGACAATACTTTGACCCTGTTCATTCACTTCCTCAAATACTATGGGATTTTGAATCAAGAAGCAAGAATGTAACAGTTAGGAGGAAAGCGTTCTGTTTCCAGACTTAGTGAATTTTCCGTGTGACCTTTATCTCTGCTCCTTTAATTCTGCAGTTATAAAATTACAGCATTATTCAGTGCACTCCCTTTTCCGTGATGTCCATTCACAGAATGAGCTGATTATAGCAAGAGCTGATGTCACAGGGCATGGTGGTGTCACAGAAGCCAGAAACAAGCAGGAAATCCTGTATGTTTGTGAAATATGCATAAATATAAAATACACTAGCATCCCTGCATAATGATACTATTGTTCTTCTGTCAGCTGAGATTTTTTCTTAAATAAATGCTTTCCATATTCCTTAGGTATTTAAAAGATAGGGTTTGGGCATGATAGCTTTTTTCACTCCCCTGTGGAAAATCATCACCTATGTGTTCTGGCTCTTACAATTATTTTTAACCTGGTACTCTATTCATCTGTAGAAAAGACAGGTGTCCTTGCTCCCTGACTAGGTGTGGAAATGAGTAGAATTTTCTTTTGTTATAATAAGTTAGGTGTTAAAAGGAGCTACTTCCTCCATGCCCTGTCAGGCATCCTATCTGGTGAAACATGTATTGAAGAAGACATAACTGCCCTGCATTTCAGTGCTGCATGCCCATATACCTAAACACGCATTATTATTGGGGAGACACTTTGTCTCTCTTATCTTTTCTTCTATGTGGTATGAAGCAAGTGAAAATATTACATAAGTTAAGCAAGATTCAGTCTCTTCTCCTATACTTCACTCAGTCTTTCATTTTCTGGGCTTTTTTTTCCTTTTGTTTTTGATAATGACCATGTAGTTGTAAAACATTTCCAAAGGTAACAGTGTTTATTGGTTGCATAAAAGCAGTCTTTTGAGACTCATGCAGATTATGATATTGATTTATTTAGTTTTAATCTGTGTATTGAGAAATGTTTTCCTTCCTTGTTTTGGTTAACCATCAGCATGGTTAAAGGAGTTGTTTTATGGTAACATCAAAATGTGGAATTCATTAAATAAGTTCAAACGAAAGCACTGAAACAAAAAAAATTCAAAGTATATGCCTTTATTTTACTTCTGTTGTCATCAGAACATTCCTCCTGAATGACTTTAAGCTTTTTTTCCACCAAGGTATAGCCATCTACTGAAACAAATAGGAAAATTAATATAAATATTGTCTAGATATTTTTATTTACTAACATTTAACAATATTCTAGATGCAGATGTTGAAATTCTACTTCCAAATTCAGCACATTACACGTGCCAGCTTGCCTAAACTGATGAGTAATGTCATTATAGTCATGTGTTTAACCCTCTTCACAGTTCAAAGCTTTTTCATGACTGCAGTGGCTCACTGATGCCTGTAGAGAGATTGCATGAATCTTGATGTTCAGGACGCTAACAAGATATTACTACACTCTGAAGTATCTGTGGCCTGTTGTGTATCTGAATAGCCACGTTGTGCAAGTTTTCAAGCTCTTGTTCCCCCTGCCACCCATATTGCTACTTTTCTTACGCACACTATGGGAGGTCCTATGCTCTCATGTGCCCTAATCATGGGGCTCCTAGCACCATGTGGTCCAGACTTAAGCCTTCTGACCTAGTAGAAGACAACAGTGTCAGTGATAGACAGAACACCAACATCTGTGGAAAAGGAGAATTTTTCCATTTTATCTAAAGGGCATAAGTTTGGTTTCATACATGACAGCATTGCCATGTGTGGTTTTTTGTGCTGTATCCCACCATCACTTAAAATTTGATCATTTCCCTCCCTCTCTGTAGCTTTGAACATCGTGAAAAAAACAGAGCATGCTGCAGCAAAAGTCTTTTTAATAGTTTACACATTGGCTTTAGGAAGATGTCGTTGGATATTAAAGACATGCTCAGAAAAATAGAATTGGTTGTTGATTGTCTATAAATGCAACCCTTAGAAGAGCAAAAATATGCAATAAGGCAGATGTTAACTAAAAATTACTCTTCTTTTTGAAAGCAAAATATTTCATGGTGTTGGAACCCTTTCTGTCATGCCTTTATTCTGTATCCAGTTGAAACAGTATTTACAGAGGTAGTTAACAGCATGGTTCCTGGCATCAGTATTGAAAGCTTTATTACTTCTAGTCACATACGTTAAGTAAGAATGTATATTCTTAGTGGTGATTGCTTTCTAATAGCCTTAAGAACACCTGTACCAATTATACGCAAGACATATTTTTACTTTAGTGTCACAGACGAACACATATTATTTTAGTTGGGTTAATTGTGTGGTTTTGTCCATTCACAGTATTGCTGTGAATGGCAGATGGCCCAGTGTATGTGTTATAAATACTTTGCATGACATCCCCTCTTTTTTACTAATCTTCACTGTGACTTTCGCATTGGTAATGCGTAATGACAATTTCCTAGCCAGCAACTTTTAATAGATTCCTTTTTTTTCCTTAATCTCTGGCTGCCCTCAACAGCACTGTTTTGTTCAATCATTTAATCAGCAACAGTATAATATTAGATAGTTGAACCATTACTTTATGATTTTTTTGAAATGCAAAATACTCATGAAGTAATCACTGATGTATATTTTAGTATTGACAAAGACCACTGTCTTCTCTGAAGAAATAGAAAGGGGGTTGCTATCATCTGTGCTTGAATATTTTATCTTTTCTTTTATTTTTATTTTTGCCCCTTGGTCCTGAGAACCATGTACACTAAATAGGAAGGAATCCAATAACCAGAAAAATTAAGGGAAAGGATTAACATTTTTGCCTAGCCACCATAACCATGTTAACTATTCAACACCCACATATCAAAGGAACGAGATTATACAGAAAAAAATTCATTCATCCCCGTCTCCTCTTACCAGTGAACATTTATCCACAAAAGGGACTCACTAAGGCAAAACCACTTCCAGGTTCATCCTGCCTGTGTTAGCAGATGAAAGGATGTAAATGCTGCAAATTCAGTGGGAGAATAGCAGCGCAGAGCTCCTTACAGGCTGGTGTGATTTTTGGGAAACTCCTGGACTTGGGAATTTCTGACTAGAGCCACTCCTGTCTCTGTGAACAGCATCAGATGATTGGCTGGCTCATGCCTACTACCTGTACGTTGCTAGCAGCTGCTATGGTTTTGCTAAGGGCAGTACTCCTCATGCTCCCTCTTTTTATCCAGGATGTTTCATGAAACGAAGCAGTAGCGGAGCAGAGCTATCAGGTGGCTGTAGGACAATTCCATGATTTCACAGCAGTTTGTGAGATTTTACGGTTTAATTTCACAGTTTGTGTTCCTTCTTGGAACAAAAAAACCTGCTTCTAACAAGAATGCCGTATGAGCCCTAACCACAGTCTATATTTTGAAGCTTTCATTGGAGAGATCAGGAGGAAGGGGGAGCTGACTGAAGCATGCGATCACTCAGACATTAGGATGACTTTGGATCTTATGTTTAAAATGAGTGACTTAATAGCTTTTATTCAAAAGTGGATTTTGAATAAAACATAAACCCCTCATAACTTGTCTTTGATCTTCTCCCCCGCTCCCCTGAGTGATATGGGAAATTCAACTAAAAATGCTTTTAACTTTTTTAAGGCAGGACATGTAAGTTAATGCAGCTACCCTGACTACCTGCCTGAATTTTAAAATTGTTTGGTAGCTTGTTGTAGATGCTTAACAAGTAGCTTAAGTAGCTTGTTGTAGTGCTTGGTAGTGTTGGACACCTTCTGTGTGTACTGCTGCTCACTCAGTGTTGCTGATATCAATGGTGATTTTTTTTTTTTTTTTACTTACTGAATGTTGGTCCTGATAGTTTTAATTAAAACTGCCTTTTCTCTTGGACGCTGCAGAAGTCACATAATGGGACAAATTTTGCTTTTGGAGACATTTACACACTTCCAGTGAACCCATCTAAATGATTACGCACATGTGTCTAGGAAGAGTCAGTCTGGTCTGATACAAAACCAATTCACGTTCAGTTGCAAAAGGAAGAAACATGGAAATGCACCTGAAAAACATCTGTTTGAAGGAGGAGACATGATACCCTTTAGAAAAAAGGGAAATAAGATAGAGAAAAGATTATTGTTTGTTGATATTGAAAACTTTCAGGGAGTCTTAATGCCAAACATTTTCATTTTTCCTCTGACAGGCACAAGCATATTTACTGTTTACGAAGCTGCTTCTCAGGAAGGCTGGGTGTTCCTTATGTACCGAGCAATCGACAGTTTTCCCCGATGGCGTTCATATTTCTATTTCATCACATTAATTTTCTTTCTGGCCTGGCTTGTTAAGGTACTGAAAAACATCACTTTTTAAACCTGTCTGACATGTAAATCATATTAGAATGAATTTTCTTCTCTTTTCTGCTTGCTGAGCTTTCTGTCAGCCATTCTTTCTTGTTCTTTTTTCAGAATGTTTTCATCGCAGTCATCATTGAAACATTTGCAGAAATTAGAGTGCAGTTCCAGCAGATGTGGGGGTCCAGGAGCAGTACTACTTCAACTGCCACCACCCAGGTGAAGCACCTGAGATACTGAGATTCTCTGGGGACTTGATTTGGTTTAGTTTATGAATGAATAATAAGCCCCAGATTCCTATTAATTATTATTTTATCTGATCTATTTGACTTTGCATGTTACTGCATATATTTTAAAGTTGATAAATGACTTGTCAGATAAAATTAAATTCTAGGTTGTATTATCCAACTAGGCTTTCTTAAAAAAGAATAATAGAGAAGACTAATATGGTTCTTTATGTTGCTGGGTATGTTATCTCTATGTTCTTATTTTCTTTTAATGAAGTAGGATAACGCTTTTTTGTCCTGTCATTGGTGGGTTTGGAATTAGGCTTGCTATTGAACATCACTTTCTGTGCTAAGGAAGAAGAGCTGAAATTGCAAGCTGTAGCTGGAAGAGAGGTCAAAGAGTAGCTGAAGTGTTTGGGGAAGCTGGTCCTGGAACTGGGAAACGCATATTGAGACCAATGAGGAATGAAGTGCTGAGGCAATGAAAGAGCCACACTAGCAGTTGAGGTAGCCACAGAAAGTGAGACCCTGAATATGAGATAATGGGTAGGAAGAAACCATGATAGGAAGGGTGCTACGTTTGGGCTGCCTGGTGTGGAAGACCCAGTATGAAAACCGAGGGCTAATGGGTTGAGATTTAAATTCTCCCACTCATTATTGTAACAATAATACTATATATCCTGAATGTACAAAAGGCCAGGCTTTTTCTGTCTAGTGCAGTTTGCCATATATAAGAGGAACCACTACCAACTGCCTGCAAAAAGCCCTTAGAAAGACAGGTATAAAACACATACCCCTGAGGAAAATTTTTCTAACTTCTATAGCTAAAGTGTATTTATTTTCTTAAGCCAGAGGATTTAAGTGTTTCAAAATTATTTATTAAATATTTTCTAATATTCCTTTGGTTATTCCTGTAATCCATATGTAAATCTAGTCTTTTTCTGCCTGCTGCTACATTTTTAACCTCAAATAGACTTTGTGGCAGTAATTTTTATTCTATATATATCTTTGTCAAAGCAGACTTGGTCTTACCAATTTAAAATCTAGCAAAAGAAAGGGCTTTTCCACAGGACACATACTTAGGCTGAAGAACTTAATGTTCATTTCATCTCCGATGGGAGAAATTCCTGAGCCATATAGGCTTAACCAACATACTCTGAACTAGAAGCTGGAACTGCGGAAATTCAAAAAGCAGCCAACGTTAAGGAATTTCAAGGAAAAAGAAATTCCCAAAATAATGTCATCATGCTGAAGAATATGACATGTTGAATGTAAATTGCATCATGCAAAATAAAAATACTGTGTTAGCTGCAGAGCAAATGGTTGCTTTGTTCCTTGAGCCACTGGCATAATGGGACATAAAGGGAGTCCAGCTTACCGAACTATAAAAGTGGTTTATTTTTTACTTTATTGAGAAGGGTGGAAAATTTATTGCAGGCACCAGGCAAAAGTTAAAAGCATTGCTGGTTTTGTGCATGAAATAACTTTGAGAAAAACCAACAATATCCTTCTTCATTTGTCCACTTCTTAAATCATTGAACTGTTCCCAAAACTTAGTCCTATACAAAAGAAAAGGAGTGTCCAAGAGTTAAAGTCAAGGGAGGGGTCTCTGGAGAAGGATGAAAGGAGGTTCTTGTAAAACACTTTAGCACTGCACATTAAAGCACAGTACAAAGAGAAGTAACTCAGTGCTAATCTGAGTTGGCAACTCTTCCTGCTGCAGGGATGCTACGTAACAACTCAGCAGCATTATAACCATGTTTGTGTGACACTGTCCCCAGTCTAATGAGCACTTCTCTCAGGATGGCTTTTAAGCTTCAGCCTTGCTGCTGTGGCTGTGTTCTCAAGGTAATTTGGTTGGGTGTTGGGTGTCATGGAAGAAGTGGGAGTGGGGTGGGAACTTCACCACATTTGATTTCGTAGTATGTGCAGACTCTCAGGTGGCAATTCAAAATGCTAGAGCCATTCATTTTCTTCCAAGGACATTTTCAACGACAGTGTTAATCACTCCCAGACATGGTTTCTCACTGTTCCTTATGTCCAGCAGTCTGCATCTGTTTATGGCCTTATTTCTGAGGGGGAAAAAAAAAAAAAGACAGAATACCTACACCTGCACTTCCAGAGGTTAGCGGTAAAATGCAAATACCACTGTGGGCAAGAGGTCCGTTGACAACATTAGAGCCCAGATATCATTCAGCTGTTTGCAGGAATTATAAGCTCTGGGTAATGGTACAGAAGGCCTGTACAGCTATTCTTGATACATATTAGTGCAACAAACCCAAAGTCTGATCCTTGGTGTAAAATAATCTTGCCAGACAAAAAAATGAGGTAGTCTGTTATTTACAAATGCACCATGAAACTTATTTTTTTGGTCAGAATGTATGTGTGTTTCCTCAGGATATGCTTACCTTAGTAAGGAATTTATTCTGATCAGGTACCACTGTCTAATGATACCGATCAGAGATTAATTGAATTGGTTTCTACATTAGGACTAACAGAGACATACTGTGTTTGATTTTATCTGAGTAAAATTCAGAATCTATTAATGTTGGAAAAAGCGCATGTTGCTTTTTTTCTGTAGCAGTAAGAACCATTTCCCTCTTATTTTAAACTAGCTATCATCAAAATGTATGCAGGTCCTTAAGGGAAATGTATTAGATTTCACTTGTATTTATTGGCACGTAAAACATTTCTGACAACAATTTTCCCTTTCAAGATGTTTCATGAAGATGCTGCTGGAGGTTGGCAGCTTGTGGCTGTTGATGTGAATAAACCCCAGGGCAGAGCTCCTGCATGTCTACAGGTATGACATTGCTTTTTGAAAATCAGTGTGTGTAACCAGCACCATTCAAATGTTGGTATAAGGAGACTGTGGTGAAAAATAGCTACAATAGTTTTAGTCATAAATTTATTTAAATCCATCACTTTCTGCAGTGTAGGCTTGTTCTTGAAAAATCACAGATCAACAAAAAAAAGATACACCACACCCAAAGGGAGGACATTAAAAAATGCATTCCTTGTAAAGGCTCTATTTTCTGTGCTTATGAGAGAAAGTTTTTAGATTTTTTAAAATATAAACCAATGTAAGTAATTATATTTCATCTCTCAGACTTTACATATGCACTTATTCCATTGCTAGGTTATTCACAACAGAAATGCTTATACATTAACTGCAGAATACAATAACATATGCCAAGTAGCATGACTAATCATAATAAACACAAAAGCACTTACTTTCTGTTGTTCCATCTTGAAAATAGGCTCACAGAAGGGGGAAGAACCATATAGGTAGTAAGCCATACAGTGTTTGAAACTTCCAGATTTAATATTCTCACTTGGATATAGGTGAGTTTGTAAAACTCTGTCCTCATTGTTTAAATAAATCCAGACTAAGATAAGTAATATTTTTATAAATCCCTTTTTATTACAGCACATTGTACAGCAGCTCAAATTTTTAATTGCAAGTTAAATGATGTTGCTTCTGGATGACATAAACTTGCTTCAGAGTAGAAAGCCAGATCTGCTATTGCAATCTGATAGCATGATGTTTGCTGGCACTTTTGGTTATGTCTGGTTTAATGCATAAACTAAAATACGCGTGCTTGTTGGCAGCATGTACATTGCTGAACACTAAGCTGGCAAGCATCTTTCATACCCTCCACAAGCTGTTCATTCTCAAATATCTCTGCTTTGTCAAACCACTGCCATATATTTAAGTATAGCATATATCTTAACTGATAATTCCTCTCCCCAAATTTAATTATTGATTTTGACAGCAACAGGAACATCATTGGTGGTGTTCTTAAGTAGCAGTCTCAGATATGTGGATAAAATGTAGCTGAACTCACAGCGAAAACTCCTCCAGATGAAAATTAAGATAGCATCTAACTTACCTGGTCTTCCTTTGTCCATGGTGTTGCATTCTTGCCCATTCTAGGAATCACATGAACACACTGAATTATGTTCCAGAGAACATAAACCTCATGCATCAGTGGGTGCTGCCACTTTTTATAATTGCAACACAACTAGCAGTTTTATTCTCTTTTTTCATCCCTTTATGCAAAATCTGTAAGTTTTCCAGTAATCTGTGATCTTGCTGAATGCCAGACCAAGGAAGGCAATCCAAAGGAAAACAACGCATTAAAATACTATATTTTATTAGGGTAGTGCCCAAAATAGGCTTCATTCTTATTTAATATAGACTAAAATACAGACCAAAGAAAGCAGAATCTCAAAGCCTGGATAAATACACACACCTTTATTAATTTCCCCATGCATTGTTGTTTCACTTCTAATAATCCAAAATAAAAAGAAAATAGACTTCCTAAAAAATTCATGTGTTTAAAGCCTTTGCAGTATATTAAAGGCATTCTTTGTGCATTATGTCCCTAGTGAGAGATGTGGTGGTTATTTTCTAAGGGTTTGGGTGGGTTTTGTTCCTTAAGGAGAACACGGTGCGTAAATCTGAATCTAAGAAAGGGTTAATCATATTGGAGAATATATATCCTGCCTTTAGGATACATTCAATTAATATGCATTCTTCTAACCGTTATTAGCTAAGTATATTCATTCAATATCCTGTGAAGGATGGAGTTCTTAGAAAAAGATAGTGAAGACTCTTTTATTGCCCCGTATCATTTCAATTAAATTTTGCATTAAGTTTGGTTTTATTAATTCCTGTCTGAGCTCTGTAAATATTACTGCTCCAAAGATGAAGGGAACATTATTAAAAATTCTGTTTCAACAGTTACCTGGGTCTGTGCTTTGGTGACACTCCACTTACTGAGTGTATTGAGTTATTTAGAATTTACCTCCTCAACAAATGATACCGTGCATTGGGAAAGAAAAATCTTTGCAGCTAAGGGAATGGAGAGGCACTCTGGAGATCTGGGTTCAATTTATTGGCCAAGCACAAATTTTCTGTAGACCTTGAGAAAACTACTTCATAGGTATCTTACCTTTAGTCTACCTTCCTCATGATGGAAAAGCTTATCCCTCCCATATTGGGCTACTGTGGTGTTTAAACCTACTGACTACTTGAGAGGCACTCCAATAAGATGGGCTTGTGCTATCTAAGTTGACAGATAAGATACATCCAGCTCTATGAAGTGGGGAATGATGGAGGAAAGAAGAATTTATGTGTGGTGTGGAACATAAAAACCTCTCTAATACAGGTGTTGGAAGACACGTCACATGTACTAGCTGGATCTGTTGGTTTTTACTAGCTTGGCCTTTTTGCAACCATGCTTACTCCTACAGACCAGGTCAAGGGCTCCAGCCTGGCAGGCCCTGCTAGCCTAGGTAGAATATTGCAATGGCAGGTGGAGCAATGCAGGTCTGGTGTTATTCCTGAACAAACACGAATTCAGGCAGAGATACTGTATAGGCTCTCTGCAGAGCTTTTGTAACTGGCTTTGTCTCACACAAAGGTGGTGGTGTTGGCACCAAACTGCTCAGTTAGGTGAAATGAATGAGCAGGCTAACTACGTCTTTATGCTTCTGGCACAGCTGATCTGCAAAGAGGGGATTGCAAAGGAGTTTTAGAATCTTGTCTAGTGGGTAGTGTGCCTTGGTATGTCTAAACTGCTGGGCAGGTGAGTGCCACTCTGCCTGCCAGGGTACCCCCTCTTGGGAGCTCACCTGCTGTTCCACTGGGCACATGGCAGACAGGCGGAACAGAGCCAGTATGTGCATACAGATCTCAGATCTGCAAGGGGTTCTTGTATACAGCAGCACAGTAGTTAAAAGTAAGACTAAGCCATGACAGACGAACAAGAAAGATGAGCATTAATCTGGTGTTTTTGAAGACCTTTAACTCAGACACCTAACTAAAGTTTTCTTTAGTTTTTCAGGAGTGGCTGGAAGTGGCAACACGAAAACTTAGTATCAGTATGCTTTCTGATTTTGACTTGCAAATCTATCCTAATGTGGGGCAAAGAGGCTTTTATTTTGGTATAATGGTTTTGTATTTATTGCATTTTTCTTTTGAGTATTCCCAAAGGTCCTTTGTGGTCTTTTGTCACTTACTCTCACTGTTCCCTATGACTGGCAATGATTTTAAATATTGATTTTCTTTTGTCACTGAAAAATAATCTTTGTGTTTTCCATTTTAACATGAGCCATTTGGCATGAATGCATGCTGAGGCTCCCATATTGCCACATTATTTTGCTGTTGTTGATATTACTTTAATACACTGTAGTGTGTTAGAACTTCCTGCCTACCGTGATTTACTCCTACGAGCACAGTAGGCAGCACTCAGTTCACAAATAAAGAAAAACTAAGCACCAGGTTCCAGAAAAAAATCCTTTAAAAAATGCCTTGAGCATGTATTTAGCCCTTTAATTCCATGTTAAAGGCACATTGTGTTCCTTGTTATTCCTTTCCTGTTAATTTTAGAGGTTGTTGATGTTTTCATCCTTCCTTCTTTCTCTTCCTGTCCTCAAAGACTTGTAAAATGCACATACTCATTTAAAGCTGAAAGTTTCAACTCATGTGTCTTCCATGAAACTGTGGTTGGTGTTACTAACACCAAGTAATAACATCTTCAGTCTTCTCAATACATGGTTTGGTAATGAGCAGAGAAAGGTGGAACTGTGGTTCCTGTGGGAAGCAATGAGCCAGACAGCAATTCCCTGTCATGCTAATATTTTGGGTTCACATGTCCAGCAAAAATGAAATGCAAAGCTGGAGATGGAATGACATTTAGAAGCAGCTTGGGAACACTGTGTGTGATGTGAAAGCGTGAATGGAAGCAGTCACTTACAAACTGTATGTGCACTTGTACTCTGACAGTAAAATTTTCAACAGATTATATGCTTTTAATCATATGTGCTCCACCTAGGGAAGAAATAGAAGGTCACAAAGCTATGATCTGAGCAAGCAAGTGACAGTATTATGATTACAGCACTCTTGAACATGTGATTAATATCAGAAATTGAATTATATCTTTTTGCCTCAGAAAGATAGTCCTTCAAGCTATGTATTATTGTCCAAATGGTACAGGTTTCCATACAATTACAGAATTTTAGAGAACCTTGAAGGAGAGACAAAAAGATGAAAAATAATATAAAAAGACAGAAAATATATGGAGGGTGGAGGAAACCTGGCCAGAGAAGCAGGAATTGAGTGTTTTAGGAGTTTCATAATGGATATATTGAATGAGAGAGAGGGAAATGAGACAAAATAGTACTCAGAGATTTTCTCTGCAGGAAAAACAGAAGAGAGTGAAGTGAGTTTTCTCTTTCTTCCATGGGAAGTAATTATCGGTGAACCAGAAAACCATGGTAGTCTATATTTATATACTAATTTGGCCTTTAGTGTAACTTTGGAATCAAGCAGAAGGTATGCCTGCTCAGTCCTGTTCTCTTCTTACCTACAGTGGCTTTCATTAAATTAAATACATATATAATGCATTACTTCCAATTAATTGAAATGCTCTTACAGTGAAAGAAAAATCTTCTCTTTCAGCTGGCTAAAATGAATTTATTTTAATGAGTTTATTATTTGAGTATATGATATGAGTTTATTCAGAAGCAGATTAAACTGATTCCAAATCCTAAACTTCTGAGGCTGTCATTAAAAAAAAACAAAACAAAAACTTCTTTTTCTAATCCCTGTTCTCATTTAAAAAGCCTAGAAATTGCATCAGTTAACAGAAGCTTGGATAGTTCAGTGATGTACTTGGCACTGAAACAGTAATGAAAAACAACCATATTAGTTTTATTGAGGAGACTCAGGGGCAGAGTATGCAAAGCATCATGTAAAACTAAGGTGTTAGTTTTGGTGAGGTAAAAACAGGGGAAAAAAATCAGTGGAATGGAAGACTCTGCAGAGAAACTAAACATGTTGGTGACAGAGGAACATGTACAATGAAGTCCAGCCCGATCCAACCTTTCTATCCTCAGTTATATATGGGAAGATCGTAAACTGTGAAAAGAAAGAAAACAAACCAGACTACCAATGTTTTCCACTTGTGTATAGGGTATGGGAAGAAATGATGAAAATAAGTTGAATGGAGTAAAGGGGTAGAAACTCCAACATCTGGCTAACTCCCAGGGTCTGACTGGGGATTCACAAAATGAACTGCCATTCAATGTGTGCGCAGTTTCATCTTTGTGCTATTTCAGATGAGGAAGGTAGAGCTGTTACTATCCTCTCTTGTCTGCTCACCCCCTTTTTTTCAGGGTCTTTATCCACAGTAACTGTGGCAACTGAAGAGGCAGTGAGTTTACTCCTGGGACACCTCAGTTCCCTGTCTCATCTGGTAATGCAAACTGGCATTCATTTCAGTTTATGTTATTAAAAGAAGTTATGAATTCAGACAGCTGAAATTATTACAGTTCATTTAACTGAAGGAAGGAGAGGACACAGCAACTATAATGTAAATTAAGTGGTGAGAACTGCTATGTTTTTCTGTTATAAATTTGACCATATACATTTTTAGCATACTTAAATTCACCATTTTTTGCTGAAAGGGACGTGAAAAACAGTAAACCTCAAGATACATATATTGGAGTACTCAAAAACTAGTAGACAGTACATTTAACATGTCTTCAAAATTGCCCAGTACCAGAAATAGGCATATATAGATCATCCTTCTCTGAGCTTCTGGATACCCATTTATGCCCTCATTCTCTATCTTGGACTCCAGCAATCATTCACATAGGGACTTTCAGAAGTGGATGTTAAATTTAGGCCATTGATGGATTTATCACCTATCAATTTGTCTAGCATTTTTTTGAACCCATTTATTGTTTTAGCCTCCAGAACATCTTGTAGGAACAAGTTATATAAAGTAACGATGTAGCATTTTAATTGATTACAATTTCAGAATAAATTTTCTGATTTTCTTGAGTTTACTCAGAAATAACAGAACGCAGTGTAAAGATTCGTGGTTGTAATTTTGAGATGGATACTCGTTTTCAATAAAACAAAGAATTTGAAACAACAGAACATGACAATCAGGATCACAAGCTGTTGTAACATGCAATCAGTAACAAGCGGAGGGCAGACATGAGTGTCTAAGGACTATAAACACCAAGTATGGGGGGTGATTGGTTTATGTTTGTGCTTGTGTATACAAACAGAATTAGCAGTGATGACGAAACTTCAGAAAGGGAAATAGACTTTGAATATCAGGAAGGACTGTTAAAAAAAGACATTAGTTTATTTGGTGGCAAGGCTGTCATTTGTAAGCCAACTTTCAAATATCCCATAGGTAACATTCTAGCATTAACAAATAGTGATTAACGTAATGATTATAAGATTCCTATTGCAATTTTGTCTATGCTTCTATTTCTCTGCTATTGTATACATACATCTAAAAGAAAAGTAATTTCAAGGGGTACAGAACTACATGGGTATTTCCAGCCTGCAAGGCATACAACCTCCCTCCCTCCCTCCTTTCTTCCCTGCCTGCCTGCTTTTCCTTTGTAGCCATTATACCAAAGCATATATGTTAATGAGTTAGAGACATAGTTCTTTTATGTTTTCAGTTGCATCTCCATTTACTTGCTGAACTGTCTGTTCTTGTTCATTACAATCAAAGTAAATTACTAGCTACAGTTCGTAGCAATCTAACCAAGGAAACTAAATAAAAAAGAAAACATGTTATTGATTTCATTGTTTTGCATTTGAACAAATAGATTTCATTTTCCTGCAGACTTAAAGTATCAGAATCCCATTGCAAAGACAAAATAGATAGGTGTTAAAACTATGATTAGGCTTATAAAAGGGTAGTGGTGTTCCTTGGCAGTATTCTGTATTAGAGGAGGTCCTGCTACAGCATAAAACATGATCACATCAGGCCCTTGGCAACTTCTTGGGAGATTTAGGCTCAAGTATTTTTAATTTCTCTGAGGTTTTCAAATATCTTTCTATGTCAGAGGTACATGGAAGCCTTGGCTGACATAGTCAGTGAAGATGTCTGAACTTCCTCGTATTTATGTACAAGCTGACACAGAACCTTTTGTGTAACCCCTGATTTTCAAATGAGGTCCCAGAAAATCTTTCTGCTCCACAAGTAATAAATTTTACGTAATGATTTTTTATTCATCTTGACTTTCTTTTGCACAGGCCTGTACAGTTGTATTGGGTCTGGATGAGATGGAGTTAATTTTCCCCACAGCATCCCTCACAGTGCCGTGCTTGTATTGGGAGCTAGAAAGGTGGGGGTAACACATACCAGTGTTTCGGTACTGCTGAGCAGTGCCCGCACGGCATCAAGGCTGGCTCTCCAACCCTCTACTACCACCGCCACCAGTAGGCTGGGAGTGGGCAAGATCTTGGGAGGGGACATAGCCAGGGCAGCTGATCCAGAGATGTTCCATACTGTATGATCTCTGCTCAGGTATAAAAGATAAGAGAAAGGAGGAGGGGGGCTGTCTTCCAGAGCAACCACTACGCGTACCAAGGCCCTGCTTCCCAGGAAATGGCCAAACATTGCCTGTTGATGGGAAGCAGAGAATAACATCTTTTGTTTTCCTTCATTTCTGCACATGTGACATTTGCTATTGCTTCATTAAACTGCCTTTATCTTGACCCACAAGTTTTTTCCATCTTATTTTCTTCTGCCCCGTTCTACTGAGGAGGGGAGTGATAGAGTGGCTTGGTGGGCACCTGGTGTCCAGCCAAGGTCAACCCACCACAGCAGTTCACCCATGAAGTAGTGACATTCAGTTCTTACAGCATCACGGACAAATTAATAAGCTAAGAATCTCCTGCAATAAAAATATTCAAGTTGTTATTATGTTTTTTAAAGACTGATTTGCCATGCCTTTTGTTTTGTTCTGATTTTTACCTCAGTCCTTTTGTTGTGAACTGAACAGGCAGAGTGGACCATTTTTCTGTCCTTCTTTTCAGCAGTGGACTTCAGTACAGCTTGTAGTCATAATATGCACTTAGACATTTTGGGGCACACGACCGTCAGTGGATTGTAGAAACTATTCAGTAATGCCACTAAAATTGATCTGAGTTTCCTTTAGAAAATTTTATTTCTGGGGTTAAATATGTCCAGTGTTTCAAATCCCATCAAGCTGAAAACAGGTACTTAAATTGTCATGTAGCTTTTTTGTGTTTAGCACAATTACAGCAATCAAAGTGTTGCAAGCAGCAGCAGCAGCAGCATGACTTCCTTTAGAGCTGTTTATTTGGATGACAAATCTGAAACAAGTGGAAGACTGCAGAGTCTTAGAATAAAACTAGCAGGGATTTTTTTTTTCCTTTTGCTTCATGTTGAGTTGTTTTCCCCTGATAATTTCCATATTTCTAGTATTTCACACAGAAAGTTCTCTTTTCACTGTGACTGAAAAGAACATTGTGTACTCTGTAGATTATTAGATTGTTCTTTTTGATGTTCTTTTTAGGTTTTTGAAACGTACATTCACACACACACACCCCTTGCGATATCTTTTTGTTGCTGTGGGGTGTCTAATCCTTTGGTTTACTCAGTTGTCAGTGGAGAGAGTGATTCCCATCATAAACCTGAAGATAATTCCTATGTTGGGGATGCTGAATCACCTCTTGCATTGTCTGTATTTCTTCATTGTCATGGGGAGGCAACATAAATCGTGTGGCCTTCTCAGCACCTCAGTGAAGTGTCTAAGAGTGGGATGAGTCTGAGCCAATACACATTTAAACAAAGAGTTCTTACTAAATCCTGAAACTTCCAAGTAGTTATTTCATATTCAGATTAAAAATTTTACTTTCAATTATTCATTAATATATCTCACTCAGAAAAAATTATGAGTAAAAGTCTTTGCCTTTTTTTATCATATTCTTGGTATTCTGAACACTGACTCTAAGTCTTTTGAGAATCAGTGGGGTCCTGATTAACCTCACGTGTCTTTAAGTCCTTAGCAGATACCAGTGGTAGGATCTTAGTGGCACAGAGGCAGTGGAAAGAGATGTGCACTGCCATAGGGCAGCTGAGGATCTGAATCTGGTGGTGCCCATTTCTCTACAGACTCCATCAGAGTCCAGGGTGTTTACTTGCCTGTTTCAGTTGTGCCGGTGCTTTTGGGGTGGATCTCCAAAGCCAAGTCAGTACTTCCTCTTTTGCCAATAGGACATAATAGTCTGGATTATGTGCTTCTGATGTGCAGATTTAAAGATAAATTACATCCAGCTTTAGAAAGCATGCATACTGAATTTTTGTAAGTATTTTGTGTTAAATCATACTGAAATCAGTAGAAGGTACCTAGACCTTTGAGAATCATGCTTTTATATAAGTGATTTCATTGACATAAATGCATTTGTTATACAGTGAAGTATTTGCAGTCATGTAAAAGTCTGTATCCTTTATACTTTGTGAATTCTTGAAGTTCCGTGTAGAGAGAAGTGTTTTCAGCTGATGTATGTATTTTAACAAGTTGAAGACTGCAGTGCAATACAGTAAATTCAGGTCTCCAAGCTGATTCTGTCACAATTTTGCTTCCCCTTGCCCGGATTCCCTTTCTTTCCTACCCTTACCTCAGACCTTTGAAAAGAGGGTCTTTGGAACCTGACAGGAGTGAAGAGGAAAGCAATGTGGCATATGGAGGAGGGAGACTGGCTTTCTTCCTGTTTAATGTATGTGAACTATTAACACGTTTGCAACCCTTCTTTGGCATAAGTGTACTTTGGTTTCTAGCCTGAGATTTAGTTTGGTATTCAGGGTGAGTATTTTGCAGTTTGAGGTCTTTTGTTTTTTTCTGTCTCTTATTTTAATTCTTCAGTACAAAAAAAAAAAAATAATCATTTTGTGTTCTTCTGTGAGAGCTTTCAGACAACATACAAAACTGAACTGTCACAGTAAGAGTGCATTCTCTTTTATAGATTCTCGTTATCTTTATTTTTCTAGCTAAAGAGGACATCTGACATGAACTGCAGCCTTCCATACTTCCTTCTCCAGAACACATTGATCACGCCCACTTTACACAGTGCTTGGCCATTTGTCTCTTCTGAGCCCGTGTGGCATCCCTGTGTCCTTCAGACACAATTATTTCTCTGTGCGTTTTTCAGTTCTGAGTATCCAAAATAATGCAAGGGTTGTGTTGCACCTCACCAGGATGATAGTTTTATGATCTGATGCTGTGAGATCATGTGTTGTGTGCTCTCAGGTTTGATACCAGGGCAAGTGAGGTTGTTCAAGGGTGCAGAGTTTTTTGATGTTAGGGATTGTACAGAACAGGGGAAGCTGTGCTTGGGTGTTGTTTTGAGGAGAGCTAACTGAATAGGTCCAAACCAGAGCTGTGCAGCCAGCTAGCAATTGAGCAGACTGGATATGGTGATTGGGTTTTGTAGTTGCAAGTGAAAGTACCAGGTGTTACCCAAGAATGAGTTTTTCTCAGGTGAAGAGTTTTTAACAAATTCTTTTGTAACATGGGGGCCAAAAGGATACAGGACAGTACTTGGACCCAGAAAACAAACATGCTTTGTTGTTAATGCTAAGTATTTTAAAGGAGTGACTAGAGAAGACAGAAAATAGGATAGGGTAGAGCAGGGTGCACATTATATGGTACAAGCAAGTATGACTAAGACTAGTGGGATAAATTTAAGAAAGAGAGAATTTATGGCCGACAGTAAATGTTGTAGATTCTGTCTTTGTGGAGCCAGAATACCTCCTGTACTGCTATTTTTCCTGTTAAAGGAAACAGTGTTCTGTGCGCTGCTACGTATACAGTAGACTTTAGCTGTACATACCCACAGTATAAGTGTTTTGCTAAGATCAGCTGTTTGGTTGGTATTGTTCCATCATACCCTCATAGTAATCATTCTACTAAGCATACTCAAAGATAAGCTTGTTTGAAAGGCAAAATTTTGGTAACCATAAATTCTGAAAACCAACCCGTTTATCTCATGTTTGTATGTTAAATCTTTTAAAGCCCTCTATATTAACTCTTTGTTAGTATATTTGTACATTACCTCTTTTAAGCCCTTTATATTAACTGTTTCAGACATATTAACTCTACAGACATGTAAGAGCAGCCTCACGTTCACAAGTCCTGGTCCTCATGGGGGGCTTCAACCTGACATCTGTTGCGAGGGACAAGACATCAGAGCATAAGCAACCAAGGAGGTTCCTGGAATGCGTTGATGATAACTTCCTTCTCCAAGTAACAGGGGAGCCAACAAGGAGAGGTACCATGATGGACCTTGTTCTCACCAATAAGGAGGGGCTGGTGGGGAATGTGAAGCTCAAGGGCAGCCTTGGTTGCAGTGACCATGAAATGGTGATTTCAAGTTCCTTAGGGCAGCGAGGAGGGTGCACAGCCAGCTTGCTACCCTGGACTTCAGGAGAGCAGACTTTGGCCTCTTCACAGATTTGCCTGGTAGAGTACCATGGGATAAAGCCCTGAAGGGAAGAGGAGCCCGAGAAAGCTGGTTAATATTCAAGGATCACCTCCTCCAAGCTCAGCAGCAATGCATCCCAACAAAGAGGAAGTCAGGAAGAAGCACCAGGAGGCCTGCATGGATGAACAAGGAGTTCCTGGACAAACTCAAATGCAAAAAGGAAGTCTACGGGAGGTGGAAGCAAGGACAAGTAGCCTGGGAGGAATATGGAGAAGTTGTTCGAGCAGCCAGGGAGCAGGTTAGGAAAGCTAAAGCCCTGACAGAATTAAATCTGTCCAGGGACATCCAGGGCAACAGGAAAAGCTTCTATAGGTACATTGGTGATAAAAGGAAGACTAGGGAAGGTGTGTTTTCTCTCTGGAAGAAAATGGAAGACCTTGTTACCTAGGATATGGAGAAGGCTGAGGTATTCAATGACTTTTTTTACCTCAGTCTTCACCTTTACCAGCAAGTGCTCCAGCCAGCCACACTGCCAAAGTCACAGAAGGCAAAGGCAGGGACTGGGGGAACAAAGGACTGCTGACTGGAGAAGATCGGGTTTGAGATCATCTAAGGAACCTGAAGATTGATAAGTCCATGGGGCCTGATGAGGACCTGCGGGTCCTGAGGGAACTGGTGGATGAAGTTGCTAAGCAACTATCCATCATATTTGAGAAGTCGTGGCATTCCAGTGAAATTCCCATTGAGTTGAAAAGGGGAAACATAACGCCCATTTTCAAAAAGGGGAAAAAAGGAAGACCCACGCAGCTACAGGACAGTCAGTCTCTCCTCTGTGCCCAGCAAGATCATGGAGCAGATCTTCCTGGAAACTATGCTAGGGCACATGGAAAATAAGGAGGTTATTGGTGACAGCCAGCGTGGCTTCACTAAGGGCAAGTTCTGCCTGACAAAACTGGTGACCTTCTAGGATGGGCTTACAGCACTGGTGGATAAGGGAAGAATAACTGACATCATCTACCTGGACTTGTGTAAAGCATTTGACATGTCCCACATAACATCCTTGTCTCTAAATTGGAGAAACATGGGTTTGACAGGTGGACCATTCTATGGATAAGGAATTGGCTGGGTGGTCACACTCAAAAGAGTTGCAGTCAATGGCTCAATGTCCAAGTGGAGACCAGTGACGAGCGGCATTCCTCAGGGGTCAGTATTGGGAACAGTACTCTTTAACATTGTTGGTGACATGGACAGTAAGATTGGGTGCACCCTCAGCAAGGCTGCCGATGACACCAAGCTCTGTGGTACAGTCAACATCCTGGAGGGAAGTGACACCATCCAGAGGGACCTTGACAGGCTTGAGAGGTGCAAATCTCTTTGCCCGTGCAAACCTCATGAAGTTTAACAAGGACAAGCGCAAGGTCCTGCACGTGGGTCGGAGCAATCCCAAGCACAAACACAGGCTGGACAGAGAATGGATTGAGAGCAGCCTGGAGGAGAAAGCCCTGGAAGTGCTGCTTGAGGAGAAGCTCAAGATGGCCCAGCAATGTGCACTTGCAGCCCAGAAAGCCAAGCGTGCCCTGGGCTGCATCAGAAGCACTGTGGCCAGCAGGTCAAGGAAGGTGATTCTCCCCCTCTGCTCCTGTGAGACCCCACCTGGAGCACTGTGTTCAGCTCTGGGGCCCCCAACAGAAGAGTGACGTGGACCTGTTGGAGTGAGTCCAGAGGAGGCCCATGAAGATGATCAGAGGGCTGGAGCACGTCTCCTATGAAGACAGGCTGAGAGAGCTGGGGTTGTTCAGCCTGGAGAAGAGAAGGCTCCAGAGAGACCTTATAGCACCTTCCAGTACCTAAAGGGGGCCTACCAAAAATCTGGGGAGGGACTTTTCAGAAGGACATGTAGTGGTAGGACAAGGGGTAATGGCTTTAAACTGAAAGAGGGTGGGTTTAGATTAGATACTAGAAAGAAATTCTTCACTGTGAGGGTGGTGAGGCACTGGAACAGTTTGCCCAGAGAAGCTGTGGATGCCCCATCCCTGAAAGTGTTCAAGGCCAGGCTGGATGGGGCTTTGAGCACCCTGGTCTGGTCGAAGGTGTCCCTGCCCATGGCAGGGGGTTGGAACTAGGTGATGTACAAGGTCTCTTCCAACCCCAAACCATTCTATGAAGTAAAGTTCCCATTTTTCTGTACATCACACACTTCCTTTAAAGTGATTTTGTTGAATACAATTTTGAAATTCCAGTAGCACTGAATTCAAAGTTTTTTTTAAAAAAATAGAGAAAAATGTGCTTTGGTAATAGTAAGGCATAACTGTAAAAGCACAACCACCTAGAACTCAATACACAACTACATCTCTGAAAGTCGTGATGGGACGTGTCAAATAACACACTGGTAATGCACGTTTTCACCCTAAAGGCAGATGCCTTTAAAATGAGGAACAGTCTAGTAATGATTGGCTAAGAAAAGTTTCAGAAAGCTTTGTTAGTGTCACAGGGTTCTATCTCAGCAGAGGTAGACATCAAATACAGATCTTCAAGGAAGTATTTGGCTGCCTGAAGCCATCCTTCTCCGTGTGCCACTCGCTGCCATACTCACACCACATGTGGCAGGATATTTCATCTACTGATCGGCATCCTACAGCCCCTTCCAGTTCACTGAAAAGTTGGGGACTGTGGTGACCATGTCATTAATGGCTGTATTGCAGCCTGCACATGCCAGACACAGATGTTTTTAATTCCAGCATTGTGTAATTCATAGCTCTGCAAATTTGATAACATTCTGTTGATACCAGATTTACTTAACAGGAAGTAATTTTCAATAAAGAACCTATTAAGTATATAGGTCCTTATTTTGTTTGCTGAATACCAGTAGTTTATTCAGAAAAAAAACCCAAATAAACAAACAAACAAACCCAAACCAACAACAGTTTAACAAGCACAGGCATGTATATGAATCTCATCAAAGTAATTGAAGTATGTAAGGATTTTGTGATGCAGTATGGCATCTTATTGATACCATTGGCATTGTTTGTGGAAAGGTAAGGGTGCATGTATGGATGGGAGTCTGGTTTACAGTGTCTTGTCGTGCATGGTATTTGTTTCATTTGTGTGCCGCCAGTCAGAAGGATTCCCGTGAGAGAAGGCAGCACTGTTCCTTTTTCAGAGATGCTACTGAGCATGCTGCACTTGGAGATGGTTGCAAAGGATGTGGATGAAGTCAGACAAGGTGTGGCTATATTACAGCATTGGGATCTTGGACTTTACGCCAGGAGACTTCGAGGTGGCAGTGAGTAGGCATCTTTCAATAGGTGATCGGAGTAACTTCCTGGGGGATAGAACAGACTGAGCAGAATTTATTGCAGCTGACAATGCCATTGAGTTAACCAAAACCAGACCTGGAGCAATGGTCTGCCTGCAAGGATACTTGGGCAAAGAAAGAGCTGTGTATGGTATAGAAATACTAACTTTGGCTTGCCAGTCTTTCAGTTGAGTGTTCTGAAGCAGGTTGTTATTCACTGATTGAGCTGCAAGAGAGAATGATTCACTGCTCTTGTTCAGGTTTCTGAGAGAAAACTCATAGAGGATTCTCCTTGTTCTGCAGAATTGAGTAGAGCCAAGCGCCAATGCTTAAGAGACCCTCTTCTACCTATCCCTCACAGAAGAGGTGAGGAGGAAAGGGCATGTGAGAAGCATGTTTTTTATTCTCTGTTCCTCCAGATTTTCTCTCCTTCTGTTTGGGGGAAGTACAGAAGGGAAAAAATAGAACCCGGGCACCATCAAACTCAGCAAGAATTTTGCCACTGGCTGCACTGGAGAAGCATTTAATCTCTAATGTTTTGAATATAAGACATTGGTTTTGCAGTCATTAAAAAAGGCAGATTGAAACAAATATCAAACAGTCTTCAAACAAATAAAAACACCGTAAATCCATGAGGCAAAAAGGACATGCTCTTACTAAGTGTTCTTTAAAAAATGAAGATAGAGGGTTATATGGGAGAAACTAGCAGTTTCTCACAGCTATAAATATAATGAAAAAAGGGAGTTCCTTGAATTTACTCTAGCTGTGAGAAATTTACTTTATTGCTTATGTTTAGCACTGAACACATTTCTAGAATACTGCCTGTTTCTTAGAATTAATGACATACTGTGCTTCAGCAATTCCAAGAATTGTTTTGTATCTATTTCATTCCTTGCATGTCTAAATCCACTTGACTGCTTTGAAAATCTTGATCTCTAGGAAGACTGTTCCACATGTGAGTGTGCTGTGCTTTCATAAACCAGTAAGGACTTTATACTGAGACAGGTGAGTGGAAGTACAAGACACATAGTGAACGCTACAAGTTTTGGGGTTTTTTGTGTATTGTGATTATGCAAATTATTCAACTAAAAACATTGGAACTGGCATCATCATCTAAATGAAAGGACAGTAATACCAGTAGGTATCTATGAACCAGTGTCATTACTTTTGCAGATAATTTGGAAAATTGTCCAGTAACACTGGCACTGAAGTCCTTTTTCACATTAAAAAACTACATTGTAAATCAATGTACAATTTATACCATGCCCACCATTTCTGTTCAGCATTAATCATTAATATATAACTAGTAGGGTTAATCCTACTGGTTGTGTAAGTGGAGAAAAAGATACAGTATGCAAAAGGTGAATAATGTTATATGACTCAGAAGGGGATGTATGGTAGTGATGGATGCATTTTTAAATGCTTTTACTCTTTGCACTGGTGGGATAGCAACATTAGCTAGAAATCACTTCAGAAATTACTTAAAAGCCTTAGGGTAGGAATGAGGACAAGAATAAATACTTATGCATAGGTGTGGTTGTACAGACATAGAAGGAATTGAATTCAGTTGTCTGTTTTAGTAGTCTGGCAATTAAATGTGCTGATAGGAGTTGATCACATCAGGCACTTTATAATCAGAAGAAAGAGACATCAACAAGAGGTGATTCGTGTAATTTTGAGACAATCTGATCATAGCTCGAAGCCTAGGTCGTTTATATGTTCAAGACTCCAGCTGAATTCACAATGCAAATACTGAATCACACATTGTGCTAATGCATTTTCAGTAGGCCCTACTCTTCAAGTAGATATAAAAAGCCGTCATGATAATAATGAGAAGCATTTGCAGGGCACATTCTAGTTTACAGACACACCAAATTTCATCTGGTAACTCAGTATACTGCAGTATGTCAGTGACAACGATTCCTTTTAAAGAATTTGTACAGGATAAAAATACACTGGGAGTGTATATCTCATGATGTGTTACAGATAGTTCTTGAATTTTGGATGTATTTCAGTGGTCATAATTAAAGAGATGGTTTTCAGTAAAGGCAAATAAATTTCTTCATATCAGAATCATATAAATCTTTAACGATTAAAAATTTCTATACTTTCAATGGTATTTCTGTATTTTCCCATTTTTCAGGGATGGCTATAAATGGAAATAATACTTCATGATATATTGTGACCATTTTGATAAGTGCTGTAGATCTTCCTTGGAATAATAAAATCAGCTGAATGATTTTCAAATGAGAAAACATCTAAATTTGCAGAACTTGCACCAATATTGTCAGACTTATGTTATTAGTTTGTTTTATCATTTAATTACAGCATCCTCCTTCTTTCCTCAAGTCTTATGAGATACCTTATAATTCCACTGAGAATTATCAAATAAGAATTATATATTACAAATATAGGACAACAGCATTTTTCTATCAAAGGATATTCCTTTGTTGTTCAAAAAATGTTTGATGCTCATATTTTTAAATAAATCCTTTGAAGTTCACTTCAATAGAAACTCTTACTGTACAGACCAGAAGAGATTTATTTTACTAATTAGCTGCTTCATTTTGATTTAGTATATAACAAAATCAATTCACAATTATGGATCTTTTATTAATTAAACTTTTAAAAACAGCTGTGTATGTGCTGATGGCAAACTTTTAACCTGACTTTTTCTTTTCTTCAAATTTCTTTCTTCTCAATTCCCAACTTGCTTTAATTCTCTGCATTTTTAGGCAGCCACTGCACTCACCACTTAAGAGCAGGAACCAGAAGTGAGGCTCAAGTAAATCATTATCCTAGAGTGAGTTTCACAGTCCGTCAATGGCAATTCTTCCATTGTTGCTACCCAAGGTTCTGTCAGCCGCTCTTATGGGCTCACCATGGTACTAAACCTTTGGTACACTTTTGCTCCTGTTCTGCCTTTCTGTCCTACACCTGCTGGGAACATAAGATTTCTTAATTCCCACTCCACATTCTTTCACATCAGGTGAATATTTCCAAGGTGAAAATTCATAAAGAACATATGGGAATAATTTTTGAAAGGATGAGTTATAGGGAGAAAAGCATCATAAGAGTTCAGGGATTTGTGGAGAGAGCGAGTAATGTATTTCCTTTCCTCTCCCTTACTTAATCAACTTCTTTCTATCCATTTCGCTTCTCAGTGTTGAGGGCACGCCCCCAAATTTAACATTTTCACCCCAAATCACACATTATCTTGTGCGTCTTTACTGCTTGAACAATCCCAGTTATTTTGCTGTAATCCCATACAACTCTTAGCAGCTTTCAGCAAAGCAGCTATTAATTTGCTGGTGTTAAAGCTGTCAGTGTTGCAAATCAGCTCTCCCTGCAACTAAACTGTTCTTTCAGTGTGCTGGGTATAGATGAGCAGAAGCTAGTACAGCACTGGCAAGCTGTGATGGTGAAAGGAGTCCAAAAATTTGAATTGTATCCCCATACACACAATCTCCAAGCCTTTGAAAGAAGACTCACCAGTACCTGCATTTGTTGCATCTGTTGATTTTTCTTTTGTAGGACCTGCTTGGTTTTATGTCCTAAGTATGGCCATAGTTATGAACGCTATGCATTATGCTTATGTCTTTTTATACGGCATCTACATTTTTAACTCTTCTTAATCCTGTTTGGAAAAACAGTCAAAAAAATTGAGATGGTGTGGAGGTTTCTAAAATATTATTTGTGGCTTTTTTTTCTTTTGGGGGGGGAATTGAATGATTTTCATTGAGGACTGAAATCTGGATTAATGATGTGTATATTAGGCTTGAAACAATTGCTCTGTCTTAGGCCTCTTGCTTTAAATAGATCTCTTAAAATAACAGCTTAAAAGAGGAAGCTGGTAATTTTGAACTATGAGCTTGCCAAAAATGACAGTTACAAGTCACTTCTCTGTGTGGTTGTGAAACTGAAGAGTTACTGTGTTGTTCATTCAATCACCCAACTAAGTTTTAGTTGATACTCAACTGTATTTGGAAAGGTGAGCTTCAGAATAACCAGAAGGCTGCAGTCTCCTGTGTCTTATGACTCCAGCCTCTCCAAGAGATTTACAAAACAGGATTCCTGTAGGCTCCAGTCCAAATCCAACCTTAATATCATTACTGTTTTAGAAAGTGGGGAAATAATTTTTTGTGCTGCCACCTGTGAGAAGGGAGCAATTATAAAATGTACAAATCTTTGACCTTAGAATCAATGCATTTTCATTCTGAAATGCAACTGTATTTCTTCCAAGCCGCATTAGTCTGAGTTGCCATATCCCTTTGGTTAGACAAGTCTACACCATTAGTCCTACCTTGGTGAAGGGAAGAGGGATATCACAGCTTGACTGCTGTAAAAGTAGTCTAGCTGGTGAAGTTAGAGAACAGGAGCTTTGTAAGAAAAAAGAAGTATATGGGAAATCACTGCCCCTAGCCATCCAGATTAATGGCAAAGTCTCTGATTAGCTCTGCTATCCCACTGGTCAAAGCAATAGAGCCTGTAAGTTGTCTGCAGTTTCCAGCACTACTTCAGTTAGGCAGAAATACTCCAATGATTCTCTTCTGTATGTTAAATTTTGTTTGAATGGAAGCTGCTTAATTAGAAAGTAGGTTTTAAGTGCAAAAAATACTTTTTTCCTTCTAATTATTCATCTGATCACTTCTTTAATGGAGCATTTGATTTATTTCAAAGTAATCTCTGCTTTTATATGTAAATCACAAGTCTGAGAGTGTGGTAGTTAAATTATGCAAGGGAAATGCAAGGAAAAACTGTTCTAATCAAAAGGTGGAAATTCCGTTAAAGTGTTTGGTATTTATTTATATAGCCAAGTAACTCATTTTAGAAAAAAAAGAATTCTAAAAAAGAGGTTTTCTGTAGTGTACCACTGTAGGTATTTTCCTTATGTTTTCTATCACGTACCTGACTAGCTATTTCTGAATGGTCTGAGCCTTCTAGTATGAAGCAGGTACATGTACATGTTTTGAATATTATCAACTGAATTTAATTACATTACCAATTTCCTGACATAAAAACTTCTCCCACAAAGTGAAGTTTTTGTTGCCTCATTCAGGCACACGGGAAGTGTAGAAGTTGTAAAGACCCGAAGCAAAGGCATTTTGAAGGAGCTAGCTATTGCTGATCTGAACTATATTGTACACCATGTTCCCAAGACAAGTACAGTACATATGGTAACGGAGAAGATTAATGTACTCTGTTAGGCAAAGTGGTGCAGTCAGAAACCAAATAATCGATACAAATGGCCAGTCTGACCCAGGAAAAGATTTTCATTAATTCTAGGTAGAGTTGTCTTAATTACCTAAAGCACACATTTGGCAGTGTTTGGTTCAGAAGCAAAGCTATCAAAGAACTGAAGTATTCTACTACTTCTAATGCAGATCAAGTACTTCTGTAAGTTTTAAACAGCTCAACAATGCAAGAGTTTTGAAAAAGCACTGAAAATTTAGCTCAGCCTTCTAAAGAATTTCAAAGCGCACTTGCTGTAATACTAAGTACTAAGATAAAAAGCTGCAATAAGAACTAAGATAAGGTAAGGAGCTCTAGTTGATCATAAAACTTCTCCATGAAGGAGGGGTTTTTTTTACTGTCATTGCTGGGAAATACAATAATAGTAAAAAGAAAATCCACTACAAAAAAATGTTTCCTTCCTTGAGCAATTGCTTTGTTAGAGTCTCATTTTGCGAGTTTTCATGCCACTTGGAAATACGGGCAGCAGGATGTCCAAAGAGAGAATGGAATGCTCCCACGCGTATATTTTGATGTTAGAAGTCATTTAGGAGGACATAGACTATACTTGAAGCATTTGGATTTCATTTTTTGGTTTTTTTGCCATCACTTCCTCAAACTAAAGAAAATTGTTCCCCCTCTTTTTTAACTTGTTTTGTTTTTCTTTTCTGTTAAAAAGTCAGCTTGTTAGTGCTTTCTCATTATGTAAGAAGCAAGAATTAGATGGTAATTCAAAATAGTGCTTCATCCTTGTACAAGATGTTTCTGGCAAATACTCAGTTTCTGCTTATCCTATATTGCTGTGTATGCTGTTTTCTCATGAGCTTAAAGGAACTAGAAGATATGCCCTGAAGCCTTCCTAACAGCAGAATTTATGTTTCCAGTACTCCAACTCGTTCTGGGTAGTGTCAGCTTTCTTCTGCCCTCTGTCACTGTAAACTGTCAGCAAAACACCCACATAAGAGGGTGGGTTAAAGCACACGTGTACAGCACTGAGCTTGGGTTCCCCCTGAAGAGCCATTTCTTCTACAGAGTATATGGAGAATTAGTAGATACCAACTTGGATCTGAGCAACTTGCTCATTGGTGTTCACACAGCAATGCAGTCACACTGAAACTGAATCTGTGCTAAATACTTGAGAAGGTGCTTTAAACTGTGAGAAGGCAAATAGAGAAGAGCAGGCAGTGTATTTAGCTCCTCTAGCTCAGCTGTACCTGTCTTGGTACATGGTAATGCTGTGTTCTGGAAATAATACCAAGAATGCTGAAAGATTTCATGGTGATCCTGAATAAGCACCAATTGAAGTGTGTGGTGCAATACTTGCATTACGGTCTGTTGCCCTTTCAGCTCACGAGCTACTCATTATCTTGAGAGCAATGTTTTCCTTCATATGTATAAAGCAGCTAGTAAATCTACACTACTGCAATAACACAAAAAGTAAAAAGAACACTTTTCTAATTATTTGAGAAATGAAAGGCCAAAGAAAAGAGAGACAGTGAAAATGGCTGATGCACGTATGGTTAATAAATGACATTTCAAAGCCATGCTTCTTGAATTGAAATGTAAGTGAAAAAGTAGCCTATTGAAGCAATTTCAGGGAGGCCTTCCAGGTGAGGTCTTCAAAGACATATAATTCAAGGAACAGGTATTAACTGGAAATTGTTGGAAGTGAGTTTCCTAGAGCTGTAAAAGGGAAAAGTTATGGAAATTTTTAAGGCATGGAAAAAAATAACAGCACAGGTAGGTTCCAGATTCTTTCCATCCTCACTCACTTTCCCTGCAGTTTGAGGGAAAGTTGAAGCACATGTACTAATCAATTACTTGTCAAAAATTTATTTAATGTGTTTCTGAAGGAGTGAGCAATATATTATGTACCACAGCTCATACATGGTACAGCTTTTGAATAGCAAATGGATTTAGCATTAGCAATGGAGCTGTCCTGCTGCACAGTAAGCATGACATTATTGTGTTTTTTTCCTTTTGTGGTTAACATATTTTCAAAATGAAAATTTACAAACATGGGAAATGTCAACATTGTTGACATACATGAAATAGAAGATTGTATCTAGAGGGTTCAGCAACAATATGTAAATACCGACAATGGTATAACACAGATACTGAATCAGCTTGAGTTTTCAGAGGAAAACTTAGAAAATGTAGATTAAGAGTGTCAGATGCATCCATTATAAGGTGATGATGGAGAACAACATCACAAATCAGCTAGAAATTTGGCCTACCCTAAGTGTGTGTATATATACATATAAGTATGTGCATGCATAGATTTTTTTATATATTTATGTATATATGGTGTGTTAATCTGTAATGTGACCAGGTGTTTGGGTCTGTAACTCTTCCTGTTACATTCCTGAGGTTAAATGCATTTACCATTGTGATTTTAAAGTAGTTCAGATATCTAGGCTGCTTCTAAGACATCAGTGACAACTGACATTTTAGAGTATTTTTATTGTGAGAGGAAAAGAACTTGTAGACTTTCCTTTTGAAAGTACTATGGGGCTAAGGAGCATGCTAATCCACATAGGAAAGGTAGGTGATTCATCACACCTTAGTAAAGGACAGGGTCTACTTCAGCCCTACAGCTTAGATAAAGTCACTAGATATAAATAAAAAATATTTTGGCCTATTTCATTTCAGGTTTTATGCAATAATTATTTTGACTCGTATTCTGAATTGAACTGTGTTGCAGCGTTTAGGGAAGAGTTAAGTCTGTATTCGTATTATTTGGGTTCTGGTTTGCATTTCATAGTATGTAGCTTTAAGAAAATTACTGCCGAAGTGATTATATACTTACTAACAGTTCTAAAATCTGGAGGGTAGGTAACAATCTCTATGCATTATTGTTATCATGAACAATTTAAGTAGTATTTTTAGGTTTCTTTTATGTTGCAGCTGCTGCTCTCCATTTCTCTAAGTCAGATTGCAGTCACTGAAAGGCTGCTTACTTCCTCTCTATCTTCTTGCAAAGAAAATGACATATCTGCACTAGCTGATTTATAAACTGGTGAGGAGGAGATTCATTTAGTTTCAAAGAAGCCATTATTTCATGGATTTTCAGGGCAAAAGATTCACCATTTTCAACTGTTCTCTTAGAAGTTTGTGGGAGGAGAAAAGTGGCTACTGTCAGTAAGAGGCGTACAGGAGTGTATCTATACTGCTACTTTATTCTGTTGTTGCAGGGTGTGAATTAACAGGATGCAGCTAGTCTGAAGGAGGCATATACAACACTTACTCTTTAGCCCTACAGCAGAAATAGGGCTTTAGCTATCAAATCTAGGATGTAAGGAAAGAAAAGTATCTAATTTCTGCCAGAAACTTTTGCTTTTAAAGCTTGGTTACTCTTAAAAGTCCTATCTTATAGTTTGTCATTTCTCTTCAATAATCTTCCTATGGTTATTTCCATTCATTGACTTCCTAGGTGTGTATTTTCTCGTTCTTCCTGTGTTACTGACTTTACTTTGTTCCTTTGTTCAGAATACAGCTTGCCTTTTTGAAGTAGTTTTTTATTTTTAAATTGAAATTCACTACGGAAAAAGACTGGAGAGTCTGGTACAATACAACAGGTTCACAAATTGCTTGTATTTTCAAATATTACAGAGACATGTAGACTATTGGAAGACAGTCCTTGGCAACTACTGATTTCTGTGTGATTTTTGCTATAAATAATCTGAAAATTGCATTTGTTGCTTTAAAAAACATACAGTGATAGCATGAAAAGCAGGACCCTGCTTACATATCGGAGCACATATTTGCATGTCCTGAAATGTTGCCATTATTCAGTAATAGCCCCATTTCCAGTTTGTTTTGATGCTGCATAGTAGGAGGCCCTGTAAAAACACAGTTAGATACAGTGCCTGCCTTGAGTTTTAAATATTAATCAGATGAGGTAGAAGGTGGAAAGAGAAGCACAGCAAACTATGTAGAGTATTTCTTAAGCTAGGACAGTTTACTCTCTATACTGCTCTTTCTGCAAGGCCCGTGTCACCTCAGCTGCAGCCAGATAACATATATAGAAGGGTTTCCAACTGCACAATTTAAAACTTGCAAGAGTTATGATGTTTGGTTTTTGGGGAGAGTTGTGCTTCCTTGAATATCCCTATAGCTTCTGTATTATCTCCTTCAACTGGTAACAAAGGTTCTCTATGCTATGGTGATCTTAAAGTAACGAGAGTTTCCAAGGAGATTTTTCACTGAACTACGGATCTTAAAGAGTCTTTACATTCATCTCTACTACATCACTACGAAGAGTTTCTCTGCCATCGTAAAGAATGTTAAAGCAAGTCCCTATAGCCCAAATTGGTGAAGAATCAGTCACTGCACTGGGACAGGCAGCCTGTACTGAAAAGGCAAGACTGCCTCCTTGTCATCACCAAAGTTAGTAACATCTGAGCTGCGACTACTAAATTATTTTCTTTGCAGTGTCTAAAAGCTACCCCTTTCAGCATCTTCAAAACTCACTCTTACCTTGTTTCCTCAATGAGGTTGCATTGCTTGAATTCATCTAGCATCTGGAAGTTCCTCTCAAATACAGTAGATGATATCCCAGATTTACAACATTTTTTTTAATGTCCCACACTGATATGTAACTGCATCAATCTAGGATATTAAAAAGCTTGTTCCCTTAAAATTTGTGGTTAATGCTTAATAATTTTAGGAAATGTTCAGATTGCAGAGCTTGAGAATAATTTGCTAAATTCTCCATACATGCATATCGTTGTCAGGCAGTCATAAAGTAAGTTGAAAGGAAAATGGTTTATAGAAAATTAGTTACACAGCTTGTAAAATGCTCTACAATGTTCTGCAAACAAAAGGGAAAATTTCCTGCAATTTCACAATTTTGTACTTGTTCAGATGGCCATTAACCAACAAGATGAAAATCAAATTTATCCTATTCATGCTATGAATTCTCTATGATTAGCAGTGTATAGAATGTGATTTTCTAAAGCTCTTTTCATAGTCAAGGTATCTTCAAGCACTTTGTTAAAAGAAAAGAAAAAAAAAAGACAAAATAAACACAAGTATACTAAAAGTGTGTAGGATTAAAAAACTTGCCCTTTTCTTAAGGCCAAGATCAAATATTTGCTCAGTGACTCTTAGAAATCATAGAATCACTTTAGGTTGGAAAAGACCCTTTAGATCATCGAGTCCAACCGTTAACCCAGCACTGCCAACTCTACCACTGAACTGTGTCCCTAAGTGCCACATCTACATGTCTCTTACACACCTCCAGGGGACTCCACCACTTCCCTGGGCAACCTGTTCCAGGGCTTGACAACCCTTCTGGTGAAGAAATTTTTCCTGATACCCAGTGAAAAACTCCCCTGGCACAACTTGAGGCCATTTCCTCTCATCCCATCGCTTGTTACTTGGGAGAAGACCCCAGCATCCACCTTGCTGTTGTCTCTTGCTACAAACCTTACTTCTTCAGTTGTCCACAGGAGCATTGGTAATAGGTTTTTGCTAATTCTTAGGCAGGACATTACACTATTGACTTGGTAAGTCAGGCCCAAACAGGGCCTCGGAATCTCGGTATTTTACTCACAGATCATACCTCTTGTACCCTGTGAATATACAAATGTCTGCTCTCTTCTTTCCTAGCACAAGGTTCTGCATGAGTGGAAACCCTCACACTGCCTGTGGAGTATGTTAATCCTCTGTGGACTATTTACAGATTTCCAGTCAAGTTTCTCCCTTTTCTCTTTCTTTGTGGTGAATTAGGCAGTTACGCTTTTTTGGTTCATGTAAAATTTTTTTAAACAAGTCCTTTTTTGCTATTTTAGTTCAGTCACACACATCACCCTCAGCTTTTCAAGCTTTGTTGTAGTTAAGGCTGTACAATAGACATGTAGCTACAAAATCATGTCGGATCTTAGAAGTCAAGGATTTTTTGCTATTTCTAGTCTTGTTCCAGGACCAGTACCTTATAATAATTTTGGAGGCATGTGATGTCTCCAGTTTCAACATCAAATCCAGAGTGACTGCTGTGTTACTTCCTTAATGGTGTAAATCCTATTCAAACAACTTAAACTGGCCCTGCTGTGTAATACCCGTGGTCCCTTTATATGTATTTAGAAGCTGTGGGCCAAGCCCTGAAGAAATGGCCAAAAAGAGTGAGAATTTACTTATAATACATTTTCATATTTTATTTGACTTACTGTATTCTGTGCTGCTGTAATGAGCTTGAGTCATGCTTTGTTAGCTCTTCTGAACGAGGGTTCTGTATTCTGTGATACTCACATGACTGCAGGTAATGGGGCTTTAAGAAATTGTCAGGTACGGTAAGATTTGGAGTACAGTTACAGAACGTACCAGCACTACACGTTGTGGTGGCAATGTGCACAGAAATGAGCTGGGAGTCATATTTACCTTCATGCTGCTGCAGTGGTTGAATCTAGGCTGCAGCAAGCCCAGAAGTAAAAAAAGACTGGAGTAGCACAAATGTAACCTTTTCAGTTGTGATAACTACTTTAAAATATCATCCAACTCTTTTGTACACATCTAAATAACCTTAACAAATCAAAATGTACTCTAGTTACCAGAAAGGGTGGTCTTCCCCTAGGCATGTGTAGATATAAGTAGAAATATCCTACAACATCATTCTAGCAATGGGTATAACATTTACCACAATAATAATGTAGCCAGTATAAAGCCTTTAAACAGTGTAACTGGGAGCCTGGCTGGAATAATTTAGGAGGACCTAGCTTCCTTAGGCCAATAGCAAAAGCTAATGAAATTAAAAGGGAGTAAGCAGCTTGCTGGAGCCATGCTATTAAAACATGGAGGAGGAGATGCTAACGTTTTATGAAGTGTTAAAAATGTATCTACAATATAAAGAGATACAGATACAACTATTTTTCCTGTTGAAGAATACACAATTCAAGAGTATCAAAATTGGGAAAAAAGCTGCTTACCCATATAGTGATTATGAAAGTCTTTTAGCTAAATGATGTTTACACTGTTCATTAATTGGTTTCATACTTTTGAGAGCTACCCTGCCAGTTTGACAATTATGCACTCTAAGCTTTTTACACACTAAATGGCCAAAATAAGAAGAGGTTTTCTGCATATCAGATCCTCACCATGTATTGCTCAGTACTAATAAGCTTGAGGGCTTTGTTGGTAATTTTTTATTCTTCAAGGTAGTTTTTCCTCTTTTTTTTTTTTTTTAATGATTATTACTGTTATTTAGACCATCACCCAGAGTGTTAAGTACTGTCAAATGCAGTCTGAATTTCCATAGGTCTGAAATAAACCACTGAGCTCCTTTTTCCAGGTTTTGCATTGTAATATTGAACATTACCAGCTTCGTCAGTTTTGAGCTAGTAATATCAGGGTGACATGGCCCATTTGTTATTTTATTATTATGCCTGTCAGACCCTAGAAGTTTGCTTACCATCTTGCTTAGTAAGCAAAGTCTATTATGGACTTGAAACAAAAATCCCACATAAAGGATGGTGGTGCAAGGAGTGACCCGATGTACATATCAGACCCCCAAAAGGGGTTTAGCATTAGGAAAATCATCTTTATTCTAGTTTGCTTAGTGACTGCATTTTGCATGGACCACTGCCTTCCTGAGCCAGGGTCTGTGTGGCTCTGACTGTGTAAGGTGGCAGCTGCTGTGGATTTTGTCCAGGGTAGCAAGCTAGAAAAGGCAAATTTATGTCACTCATTCTTCCTCTGCTGTGCAGGAAGGTGGAAGGAGTATTAAAGCAATGTACCCCATTTTGATGCTCCTGGAGGGACAAAAGACTGCTTTAGTCTGTGCATGGTAATGCTCCGTAAGGGTAGTTGACCCAGGTAGTCTCCACCTGTCAGCAATTGCAGTATCATTGCTTACTTAAGCTTTTGGGTGAATCGGGTTATTATGTATAATTTTTCATTTCAAGTTCCTCAGCTGTACCAAGCACATCCCTAATGTTAAATAAATGAGCAGTGGTTTAGAAGTTTTTTCTGTTTTCATGAAATTCCCTCTGGGCACAAAGCAAATAAATCCTGAAGTCCTTTGTGCATTTCCAAACACTGAAAGATTTTGGATCATTAATAGTTTGTTATATATTGGGTTTATGGCCATTGCATCTTTAAGGCATTGTACCATCCACATTCTTCACAGCGTCCTGGACACTGAGAATTGTCATCCTGCGTGAAGCCAGATGCCAGCATTAGAAGTGAATCATAGTAAATGTAAGACATTCATCAGTGTTGTAGTTGATTGATGGCAGCAATAGGGCATTTCACTTGAGACTACTTCAACACGGCTAATCTTAAGTCCAATTTAATATTAGACACAATTTTCCCATCCTGCAACTGGCTGACAGCAACATCAGAACATTTCTTTCATCTTATTCCTACGCAGTTTAAGAAACACACATCCAAGGGCTGAAAAAGGTCGATAAATTAAACAAGAACAAAAATTGGCATTACATCTCTTCTTTCAAGTTTGCACAGAGAATTTTCCACGGCTGTGTGCTCTGAGAAGGGCTGTAATCCAAATGAAACACTGCTGATCCAGTGATCCAAAATGATTTTTAAGGTTTGGGCAAGTGCTGTGGGCTAAATTCAGCTTTCGTTTAGACTTCGTTCCAAATACAGAAACATGTAAAGAGACGGTGAGCTCTCATGGTCAGACATTACAGCAGAGGTGCAGCTGAACTCTTTCAAGGGTACAAATCCAAATTAAAATTCTGTGAAGCAGAAAGAACAAACCAAGACAGATTAAAGTAGGGGAAAGTTGGGCACAGTAGGTGTGTGGGCTAGAGCACTGTGATTGATCTCCTAAGGATATTGCAGCTTGTCTGAGAAGCCAACAGGAAAGCTGCTTATCAGACCTAGCATTCATGACAAGTGAGCAGCTAGATTCTGACATGCTGTAGAAAAAATTAAGAAACACAGATGCCAATCTGGCCCTCATAAGAAGGCCAGTCCTAGGATTTTAAAGTAATGAATTTCTTTTTTGGGTGTCCTCAGCACAGTGGTTTTGCTGTGCAGGTGCATTTACTTCTATACCTCCACGCTGCTGGTCCTGTGGGCTTTCTCTCTGCCAGCAACTAGGTGTGTTTCACATTGCCTGCCACAGCCATCTCCTAATTTGCTGCCTCAACCAGCTGTTCCTGCCTTTATGTACCCTGTGCCTAGCTTGTGTCCTGTCTGAACCTCCCTCCTTACTGTCTGGGTGTTGAATTGTGGTATGCCAACATAATACTCCTTGTTAGCTAAAGAGTCTCCGTTCAGTTGGGAAGGCAACTTTTAGTAATTGGCAAGAAGCGTTATTGAATTTTACTGAATCATACAACAATTAGGATATTATTTATGTTATTGTCATTTATTTTCCAGCATTAAATATACCACTGGAAAATCTTTTTATGGGTGTCCAAAGGTATGGACTGTATGAGAAAGTATGCATGTATGTAGATGTATACCGGGGTGGTTTATGCATTTTTGTTCTTCCTGTATTATCATTTTGCTTCCCTGTTGTTTTCTGTGAAGAGAGAGAAAAGTGCATTTTACAGCCTCACTTACTAGTTTCTTTTAGCAAGTTCTTTTGCAATTGAGGCAGAATACTTTGTTACTATGAAGGAAGTTTTGACACTGGTAAAAATACAGCGTAAAATATGCAGAGAGATGTAACTGTCTGTTTAGATCTTGTGTGAAACAGAAATGTAACGGATACCATGCTACCTGTTGTGAATCACACCACTGACAACAATGCATGACGGACGCCAGTAGCCCTGTCTTTAATTATTGTATTCTTATAGCTTGCCTTGTGGATTAAAGATGACAGCAAGATTTCATTTAGCCATTCTGTTTTGGTGACTTCACTGTGCTTTAGGCATTGTTTTCAACCCAGGTGTGTTCTGTAAATTTCTGACTCTCAGAAATTCATGTCCTAAGCCCCCCTTTCCAGGTTGGAATATACAACCATTTTATGCCACTACGGTCAAAAGGAAGCCAGCTCGCATATGGGTTGAGCTGTCTTCTGTCTGCAGTGCTATCACTGATCCACCCAAGAAGTCCAGATGTTGAGGCAAGGGGCAGTCCTAACAGCTGAATGCTTGTAAATATGTGCTTAGTCTCCACTCAGCTTCAATTTAAGCAAACTGCCTTAAAACACCAGTGGAATTCAACAGGGGATGAGTTCTGTATACAGGTGCAAGACTTTGCTAAGGGCCTGGACAAGGGCTTATGCCTTATTATCTAATAATTTGATCACAGTATTATGAAGAGTAGCTTGGTCAAGATCCTGAGCTCCAAGCAGGGTAAAACAAAAAGTGTAAATGTGGACAATTCTTTATCAGTGTTAACAACAACAGCTCACTAAAGACTCAGATAATATTTTACAACTGTATATATGAATTTTCTAACACATTAATGTACCTTTACAAATGTAAAAATGTGTGTTACTTAATTTTTGTATTCTCCTATAACATCTTCACGTTCACAGGCCCTAGTTCTCCTGGCGCAATTTAACCACTCTGATATCTGCTAGAAGGGCAACACAGCAGGAGACAATCCAGATTTCTGGATTGCCGTGATGGTAACTTCCTAACACATGTAAGCTGATGAGGGCAGTGTTATGGCTGGACCTCATACTCACAAGCAAGGAAGAACTGGTCAGGTTGTGAGGTTCAGGAGCAGCCTTGGTTTCAATGACCATGAGGTTGTGGATGGAACAAAGCCAGAAGACAGGAACACAACCCTGGTGTTCAGGAAAGCAGACTTCTTCATGTTCAGCTGTTTGCTTGGAAGTATCCCTTGAGATACAGCCCTAGAGGTAAAAGGGTTCCAAAGAATTGGTTGATTTTCAAGGATCTCCTCCTCCAAGCTCAAAAATGGTCCCCTTCCAAGTTCAGGAAATGAAGCAAATGTGGCAGGAGGTCCATATGGATGAACAAGTAACTCTGGAATAAACTCAAAAATAAAAAGGAAGCATACAAGGGATTGAATCAGGGGCAGATGGCCCAGAAGGAATACAATGATTCTGTCTGTCTGAGAGTAGAGAGATAAGGTTAGGAAAGCCAGACTCCTCATAGAGTTGAATCTGCCAAGGGGCATGGATGGCAACAGGAAGGGCTTCTACAGATGTAAGAGCTGTAAAAGGAAGACTAGTAAAAATGTAGGCGTGCTGTTGAATGGGTTAGGGGACGTGATGACATGGAAGTGGTTGAGGTACTCAATGCCTTTTTCACACCCATCTTGATGAGTAAGACTGACCTTCAAGAATTCCAAGCCCCTGAGATTTGTGAGAAAGTCTGGAGCCATGATGACTTATTCTTGGTGGAAGAGGATCGCATTAAGAAACATTTAAACAAACTGGACGTAATGATGTCTATGGGATCTGATGGGATGAACCCATGATTGCTAAGGGAGCTGGCCAATGTTACTGCAAGGCCAGTCTTGATTCAACAACACCCTCTTCAATGATCCGGATGATGGCGCAGAGTGCACCTTCGACAAGTTTGCAAATGATACAAAACTGGGAGGAATGGCTGATACACCAGAGGGTTGGCTGCCTCTCAGAGGGACCTTGATAGGCTAGGGAACTGATCACACAGGAACCCTTATGTTCAACAGAGGGAAAACCAAAGTCCTACACCAAAGAAGGAATAACTGCATGCACCAGTACAGGCTTGGTACCAACCCCCTGCAGTGTAGCAGAAAAGGCCTTGGGGACCCTGGTGGACAGCAAGTTGAGTATGAGCCAGCCATGTACTCTTGAGACAAGGCCAACAACTCTCAGGGCAGAACTAGGAAGAGCATTCCCAGCATACTGGGGGAGGTGATCCTCCTCTACTCAAGTCTGGTGGGGCCATCAGGGGTGTTGTGTCCAATTTGGGGCTCCTCAGTATGAGAATGATGTGGACATACTGGACTGAGTCTAGCAGAGGGCTGCAAAGATGATGAAGAGGCTGGGGCATCTTTTATATGAGGAGAGACTAAGAAAGCTGCAGCTGTTTAGCCTGGAGAAAATAAAACTCAGGAGGAGACCTTATCAGTATGGAAAAGTACCTGATGTGAGGAAGTAAAGAACATGGAGCCAGGGTCTTAATCAGTAGTGTCTCATAATAGCATAAAAGGCAACAGGCACAAGCTGAGACACCGAGGAATTCCATTGAAACATGAGAGAAAACTTTTTCACTGTAAAAATACAGGACGAGGTTGCCCAGGCAGGTTGTGGAGTTTCCAGACTTGGAGATACTCAAAACTTGACTGGATGTGGTTCTGAGCAACCTTCTGTAAGCGACGCTGCCTTGAGCACAGGGGTTGGGCTAGGTGATCTCAAGAGGCCCTTCTGATCTCAGGGATTTCATCATCTTATTTTTCTTATGTCTCACACTGGGACAATGTCTGTACACAAACATCTGTACACAAGAAAACACTTTCACTGTGAAGGTGGTCAAACAGCAGTGGGACAGGTTGCACAAGCAGGTTGTGGAGTCTGCATCTGTTGAGATATTTAAACTCTTATGGGACACAGTCCTGGAATACCTGCTCTAGCTGACTTTGCTGGAGCAGGCAGGGGAAGACCAGATAATCTCAAGAGGTGCCTTCCAAACTAAATACTTATGTGATTCTGTGAATATAAACCAGTACAGACACACTAAGTCTTTAGGAAGAAATTTAGAAGAGTCAGAGTTCTTCTATATTTTGAGTTATATTTTTCCTGGCACTTTTATAGATAAAATCAGGAGCAGATGAAAATGGCCTTTACCCAATGTGAACACAATTTAAATCTACAGACAAACACAAAGAACCATAATGTTGCACAACTTGCATTTGCAAATAAGCATTAAAGACATAAACTGTGAAAGATTACTTGTGAAAGATACTTACTTGTGAAAGATTGTAAAAAGTATCGATATTAGTGACCACTCATTCAATGATGCTTTAGTGTAGAACAATGCTCCATTCTCTGTGTTTGAAGCTAGGTTCTACTGGAACAATTGTGGCTTACCCAGTGAGGGTAGTGGTTACCTTAAATTGTAAGTCCATGCTCTTTGTGGTGGAGGCCTAGAAGTTAGTTCTTTGAACTTCTGGCATACCTTTTACCACTACTGTTTTGGCAACTCACAGATGTAAAGTCCTGGCCAGTGCTGCGTGCCTCCATTTCTCTTTTCTTCTGTGGGATTGCAGCAGCAGTGACACAAAGCATTAAGTGCACAGATACATGAATTACCTGTGAATTACTTCACGGTTCGTTGGACCAGATGTGCATAACTACTATATGTAGATATGTTGTATACTTTTAGGCAACAGTTTGACATCAGATGAATCTCTTATCACTTGTCATTCTTGAGTAAAAGCAATGCACAAGATAGAATTGATGTTACTTGTCCCTGAACATTAAGATCTGCATGAACAAATCATAATGAGGGAATATTAACCAAGGGCAACTGAATAGATAGAAGTACGGTTTATGCTTTAAAAACATACTAAAGCAATGGATATCATATGAAATGATAAACCTTCACTTAGAAGTCAATTGGCAAATAAAACCCTGAAAAGTAAAAAAATCCACCAACTTACACATACAAACCAGTTGAAGCAATATATCAGAAGTATAAGTTTTCTTATTTTAAAGCGTAGTAAGTTAGAATCATGTAAAGAAGCTGATTATGTTTTAACAGTGTAATAAAACTTAATAATGTGTGTGGTTTAGCTCATTTTGTTGATAAAATTTTCTTTTTCTTTTGCAGAAAATGATGAGGTCATCTGTGTTCCATATGTTCATACTAAGCATGGTGGCTGTAGATGTGATTGTCGCTGCTAGTAACTACTACAAAGGAGAAAACTTCAAGAGACAATACGATGAATTTTACCTAGCTGAGGTGAGTGTAATGAAATGGCTATCTGGATATTTTTCAAGATAAGCTAAAGTAGAAAATGTGAATGTCAAGCGTATTTTAGTATGTAATTTTTTTATTCCCTTAAGCATTCTGAGAATTCTGTGCTAACTTGTTCCTCAGTCTGACAGTGGCTGACAGCCCTATCTTACAACCTTTTGAAAGGTAATTTCCTCAAACAAAATGTCAGTGGTAATGAGCTCAGGCTTAAGTATAGCATCTGCAAGCAATGCGTGGCTGCTGAGTTGCTATCTTTCTCTAGAAGGAATGTAACATCCAGAAGAATTTAACTTTAAAAAAATGACAAAACACTGTCTTTACAGAGTAGAGTACTTCTTCCTAAATCATCTTTATTCAACATACACTTAGCTGCAAGAAGGTCCTTAAGCATAACCAAAATAGTGTCGCAAATAGCCTGACTTTGGCAACTTCAAGAGCATACTGTAAAAAAAAAAAAAACATTTATCCAGTCATTAATTTGGTGAAGGAGGAGGTTGCGCTCCTGAACCAGTGAAATGGAGGTAAAAAGTTTCTTTGCAAGTGGCATTCTGGCAGGGACCCTGACTGACTTATTAGCTGGTCAAGGATTTTACTGTAGGGCGTGCACTAGAGATGCCAGAACCTTGGCTACATGTCTTTTTAGTGGTTTTTAGTACCGCTTAATTCAGTATTAAAAAAATTAAAAAAGAATGTAACACTTTGATACTAACGTACAGGCATAGATTTAAATAGATAACTTGTTTTTCCTGACTCAAGAGTGAAATCAGTATTGTAACATTCTTTATTAAAAATAGTTCCGTGAGCACTGTTAGTTGTCACTTTATCTGAGTATAAAGCCACCAGTGCTGAAATTCACCAAGATCAGTTCTCTGACAGTGTTGATCACGGTTGCCTGGATTTGACACGTCTAGTTTAATGGTTACTGCGGTTTCCCTGGCTTTGATAATTATGCAGTCCTTCTTTGGAGGCAGAGGGGACATCCTTGGGCTAGGGCGCATGATAGCAGTATAATTCCTTGTGATTCCTCTGCCATTTTTATTGCCTGGTTGGCAACCAATATACCAATGGCAGAGGATTCACGAGTCAAAAAATTTGGTGATTTGTACTCTTTTTGTTTAAAATGTCTAGATACATTTGAGAGTCAGACTCTAAAGTGCCCAACTTTAAACCCTTTATTCCGTAACATTATGATGCTTTATGAATCTCCCTTTTTAAGGTTGAGGTTGAGGTTGAGCTGATACTATTTTTTTTAATTTATCTTAGTTTTAGAATATGTATCTGATGTCTTAAAATCTTATGAAGCTGAGACTTCACCAGTTCTGGGACAAAACTGAAAACAAAGTTAAAGGTAGCACCAGAGTCCTAAAACCTCAAAAAAGTGCAGACTGGAGAGACATCAGTGCTGTGTCATGCTTTATTGTGTCTCATGCTCCTGGAGATAGCTGCCGTTTGTATGAACACTGAGTAAAGCTGGCCCAGCCAACAATTACAAGAGTAATTGTGAAATGTGTTATCTTTATTTTATCTCAAGTTCTAAGCGTATCCAGAAAACAACATGAACATGCAAGAAGATGATCTTGGGAATAAGTCATTGGAATAAAATGCACAAATACTGGGTTTTCTTATGACATCCCCCACAGATCTGAGGATGTAAGTGAGGACAGGGAAACTCATTTTAGCCTCTGTCGTGGTTTTAACCTGGCAGGCAGCTCAGCCCCACGCAGCTGCTCGTTCACTCTCCCCCAGTAGTGTGGGGAGAGAATCAGAAGAGTAAAAGTGAGAAAACTTGTGGGTTGAGATAAAGACAGTTTAATATGAAAGCAAAAGCCACACACACAAGCAAAGCAAAGCAAGGAATTCATTCACCACTGCCCACGGGCAGGCAGGTGTTCAGCCATCCCCAGGAAAGCCGGGCTCCGTCACGCATAACAGTTACTCGGGAAGACAAAATGCCATCACCCGAACATCCCCCCTTCTTCTTCCCCCAGATTTATATGCTGAGCACGACATTACATGGTATGGGATGTCCCTTTGGTCAGTTGGGGCCAGCTGTCCCGGCTGTGCCCCCTCCCAGCTTCTTGTGCCCCCCCAGCCTGCTCGCTGGTGGGGTGTGGTGAGAGGCAGAAAAGTCCTTGACCCTGTGCAAGCCTGCTCAGCAGTAGCTAAAACATCCCTGTGTTATCAACACCACTGTTTTAATCACAAACCCACAACAGCACCATACAAACTATAATGAAGAAAATTAACAGTGTCCCTGCCAAAACCAGTACAATATCATAGGCCAGAGACAAATAATTAAGTCAGCATTAAAGCCTGGGACCATGAACTTTTTGCAATAGACATTTTTGCTTTATGCCCAGGATACAGGAAGTGGAGCCTGGATTCTTATCAAAATAACATTAATTCTATTTATATTCAAATAGGAAACGCTGCATGTGCTATTTCTATTTTCACACTGAATATATAGTATAATTATGCTTTTATTAATCAGTGCTAGAAACACTCTCTTCACCATCTATTTCAAGTGTAGGGTTTGGGGAGGGGGAGGTTCCAAAGAAATACTTGCCAGAGTTTAATAATTCAAGATGAGTATGGCATGTAAACTAGTGTATTATAAGCCCTCTTAAGCAATGTCCGGTTTTCTTTAAAGATGTATTTTTCTGCTTCTGCGTATCTTAGATTATTGGTTTATTGGTGGGAATGTTGTCAGACATTTTTTTACATTCTACATGTTTACATTTCTAAGTATATAAGGTAAATTAATCTGGAATACAGAAAGGTATTTTGTTTATTTGTAAGGCATACTTTTGATGTCTGTTTGTCTGGGTTTTTTTATTTGTGATACTTTTACTAGAGACACTATAAAAAAAGCAAGAATAACCCCCTAGTATCTTACAGAAGGAGGTATAAAATACAGTATCAGAAGAGCAGAAGAGTAGAAAACATCCTGGGAGAGAGGAGAAATTGATAAGCTGGTGTCATTTCCTACCCAGTTAATTGTGAAACTTGTGCTTTACAGCACAGGGCGTACAGAGAAATTGTTTTTAAGAGCCTTGAAGAGGCTGAATACTCAAACAACGCCTATTATTCCTCAGTGGCTGGTTTGGTTTTCTTGGTGAGGAAGACTACTTGGAGCAGGACGCACTGCTGTTGCTCTGTATTTTCCGTTACACTAGATGCAAAAAGCTTTCCCTTCAGAGGGAGCTGACTTGAGTGGCCAACAGCAATCGGGATTCCCTTTGCTAAAGGAAATGCCTAGGTACATCACAGCAAACATATCTCGCTTTCTGATACATTTTCTAGAAGTCATCTTGGAAGCTGCTGGCTTTAGGAGCAGACATGTCCAATAAAATAGCTCACAGTCCATTTTATGGACCACACATTGTAGTGGCCTAGAACTGTAGAAATACATCCACTTAAATTCAGTAAACAAATCTAAGTGAAGTTATTGAGATACCCGGTGTCAAGAAAAAGAAGTGTATTCGTTGTTGGAAAGAGAAGACAGACTCAAGAGAAAAGGAGACAAAGGTTAGACAAGAAGATAACAGATAGAAATTAATTCTAAACTCGGGTCCCACTGGTTGCATAATTTTGTATACCCAGTAGTAAATGAGAGGTTCTGACAAGCATTTCAATTTGTATACATCAGCCCTGCAGATTAAGCAAAACCAGAATTTTAAGAGGATAGCTCAGAACCCCAATGCACTATCTGAGAACCTGGAAAGAGCAGAGCTTCAAACTCATTTTTGGTAATTGTTATTGAGGATGTTGACTTTACCTACTCAATACCTGGACAGAATAGTGATGGATGTTTGTTTTTATGTGCAACTGCCACATTTTGTCTTCCATTAAAAGATGATACAGACTAGAAGTCTTATTGGAGATGTGTGAAATTCCTTCAAGTACTGCTTTAAAGGGTCTGAAAAACAAGAGTTCAAAACTAGGTGCTTTTATAAGCTTCCTCTTAGGCTCCTTTGGCAGTCTGTCTCCTTGCACTTCTGCCTTCATGTAGCCTTTGCCCTGCCCTGGCTGAAGGTAGGATTGAGTGCTGGGTCAGATCTGGTAGCAAGGGAAATGCTGGAGGTCTGTGCCCTTAATCCCACTGATCCTGCTCAAAAGAATTCTTGTCTTTCCCAAAGCCACACTTACAAAGAAAACTGAGTCTGTCACTGTTGGATGTTGGCTGATACTGAGCTCTGCCTCTGCAAAAAAAACATAAAGGGGCTACTGGCAAAACGTACTGTTGCTGAAGGCAGCATTAATACCATAAAGCTTCCAGGTGACTCAGTGGGAGGCAGCTGTCACAGAAGCAGCCCATTCCTGGTAGCTCCTCTCTGGCCTCCCCAAAGCAAAACCGGCAACCTGGTGGAGGGTGGCTGCTCATGTGTTACACCTGCTTTTTGCGTGTACATCTGATTTGGCTTCTTATGTGAATTTGCCTTTCTCTTGTCTCTACAGCAATGAAAGGAGTGATTTCAGCTTAAAAAAATAAGCTATAAAATTGTATTACATTTCACACCTAACAAAAAGTTTTAGTCAGATATTCTGAATCTTCTGTAATTAATTACAAGGAAGGAAAAAAATACCAGCTCTGTCAGCAGGAAGACAGGTGTATAAATGTAATCAGATGTTATGCAAGCCATTTGATACATTTTAAGTGCTAGTGGTTTGAATTCATTTGACAAGCATGTAAAATGCAAATGATCCCACCCACACATTTTTAGAATAAATTAAAATACTCTTAACATCGTATTTGTTAGTCTTGTCCTAATAGGAAGCCTATGTGCTCTGAAGTATGTATGTGTGTATTTAAATGGCATTGTTATTCCACCTGCTTTGAAGCTGAATTCCAGCTGCTTTCTACCCACTGTTCCATTTTTCCTCATTTGATCCCCTTGTTCTTTCAGGGCTCAGATGTGTTTTCATTAAAAGTGAGATTTCATTTCAAGATTTTTTTGATAAAACATTTTCCTTGTGATTAAGGTAGAGATTTTCACGTGAAGAGGTAGCCTCTTCAGACTTCGCTCATTATTCTTCTTGAGCTCTTTGAGCTCCCAGAACAAAGGCTGAAAAACTGGACAGACACATTTCAGAATATGAGCATGAAAGTATTTCTACACTGTTTATGACTGAAATCACACAAATATTTCTTAGTAGTATATCTTTCCTAATGTGAAGAATTTTTTGGATCACTATGAAGCATTTTGCCTTAATTTAATCATTCAGAGGACGTTTGAAGCCTGATAACTATTTTGCATGCCTTGACAAGGCCACATAATACAGCTGGTGGCACTGTTCATGAATAGCTGTGTGGACTAGGGGATTACGTCCTAGGAAATACAGGACATAAACTTCAGTGTTTAACTTCCATTTCCACTCCTGCTTGTGACAGTCCTGTACACATAAAATATGTAAAATTTTATTTAGCTGTGTCACAAAATCCTACTTTCATGTTAATGAATATATTTTTGATGGACTGGAGAGTTTAAACTTTAAATAATGTAGGTACTTAAGGCAGCATACCAGAGACTGTGACTGTCAGATTCAGAATTAAAATCTTAGCCTCTAACTTTGTTATGCCCTGCCAAATCCAGTAAATCTACAGTCCACAGTTGGTTAATCTCTCCATCTTAAAAGGATTAATACTTTTGCTCAAAGAAGGTTTCGACTGTATTTTGGTAATGTTTGCACAGCACTTTGAAAGTATTAATTGTATATAGATGCCACGTAATGTTATCTCAGTGTCTCTTTTAAGCCCCAAAGTGTGTAAAGAGTCAAAGAGGAAAATTGCTGAATCAAGGAAAAACATTCTTTCCATTGGTTTTCCTGGGTGTTGGGAAGTGAGGGAGTGAGTCTTTCATGATTTATACAGTAGTAAATTATAAGAAGACAGGTGAGGAAGAAGTGTGTCCAGCCAGAAGGACTTTCAGTAGTGAGAGAAGTAAGAGAAAATAAATCTTGAAGATGCAAACCTATGCAAAATTCGTTCCCTTTGTTCAAGCTGAACATCATGTGTTTTAGTGCGTAAATATTTCGAGAAAGGCCTCACAGTCATCCAATGCCTACAAGCAGATTTCTTCCACTGTAACTTCCCACCTTACTCTCTTTGCTCAACTTCTTTAACACCATCTCTTTAAAATTTTTGAAAACTTACCAATTTTGGACTGTGTTTGAATTTCTTCTTTTTTTTAATTTGTTCTAATGCTTGAGTCCCATCACCCATTTTCTGCCTGTCTTGGTTTTCACATTATTATAGATGTTTTAGAAAATTGAAGCAGCAATTTTCAGAGAGACCTTTAAACTTTGGTTTGTTCCATAGATCTCTTAAAATTTTTCAGACAGCTCATATGTGTTGCTTCACATTTTGAAAAAAAAAAAACCTCATCATTTTTTTGCTTTTTATCTGTGTACAAAAAGTGAAATTTCAGCTGGATGGATTTATTATTTCATGCTTTCTAAATTGTGGCATCTACATGTCTGTGTTGAGACTTCAAAAAATTTCATAAAGTGTACCTTTTAAGGAAGAATATTAGCCAATATGAGGAAATCTATTGTTGATTGTTCATTCTGTTTATAGTATGAGTGTTTTCGTTAAGTGTTATGGACCTCTTTATTTTTGCCATATAAAGCCTTTATAGACATCATGACGTAGAAACCTGTAATTTAACTCAGTGTTTTGAATGCATCTTTCTTGTTTTATATATTTGTCTAGGTTGCTTTTACAGTTCTGTTTGATTTAGAAGCTCTCCTGAAGATCTGGTGTTTGGGTTTCACAGGATACATCAGCTCATCTCTTCACAAGTTTGAGTTGCTGCTTGTAATCGGAACCACTCTACATATTTATCCTGACCTCTATCACTCTCAGTTTACATATTTTCAGGTATGATCAACTATTTTTACATTTCACCCTATATACCAATTAAAAACATTACCTATTTTGCTCTTATTACTTCTGTTCTCAGGCTACTGATGTTGTCACAATATTGTCTCACTTTGAGAATATATTTAAAATAACGAATATGTCTGTTCTTAACTACGTTTGTTGGGTGGATTTACAGAAATAGGATTCTTTCTAACTTTGCTGGGATTCCCTTCTGTTTTCATTAACTCCCGTTTCTTATCTGAGCTACGCTGTTCAGTAGGTTCTGCATTAGTTTTTTCACTGTCCTTCATTGAGCCGTGACCTTGCATACAGCTCTTTAGGGCATCACCTTCCAGTAGTGTCCACCACTGTCCCTGAGGCTTTACTACACTTGCTTTTGCTTTTCCAAATCTTCATCTCTGTGGCAGTCTCATGCCTAAGTCTCTGCTCCAGTTATTGTGGGTCTTTTGAGGTAATTTCTTCAGAATCATCTTAGAGTTGTTTTTTATAGATCTGTTTTTTATAGATCTCTAACCATTCTTTATCTAGAGGGAAAGTGTGTTTATGAAGGCTCTTCCTACATTTTCACTTTGGGGAAGAGCAGGAAGGAGACAAAGACTGATTAATTCAGACTTCTGATTCTTCCTCTGTCAGCCAGCCAAACCAATTCCCCATTCCTCCTCCTCGAAGTGCTTAGGGTTGCTCCAGTTGTGGGAGAAAGCGCTGGGATTTGTTATAATGTGTTATGTTCTACAGTGCTAAAGAAAGGGATTTTTTAAAAAAATGCATTAAAGGATTCATGTCTGTCCATTATTCAGTCATGGATTGGCATGATGTATAATCAGTAAAGGCAAATAATAAATCATCAGAGTCCTGTCAATAAATGTGATTAGCTACAGTGACACATACTGTAACTAAGTGAGTACAATATGGGGGGAGCAGTCTCCCCAGGTATGGGTTGAAATATGATGGCCTTTTCAGACTTCTGCAAATGGCGTCCTGTATTTTTGCTAAATGGTTCTACAAACCTGCTCAAGAAAGCTTTCAGGATGACAAATTCTATTTTGCCTTCACCTGGCATCATTTGAAGTCTTTTAGATGGTTATAGCTTTGATTTTGCTGTCCAAATATGTAAAATACTGTTATTCTATGTGGCATAACATTCCTAACCTTCAAGTATCAGGAGTATGTTATTGCACTTTCGTGTCAAAAGCGCACAGGAAACCTAGCTAGGAGCTCTCAGTTAAAGCAGTAAACAACTTAGTTAATAGTTGGTCTATGTTTATTAGGGCAGAGTCCACTTACATCTGATGATTTATTTCTAGGAATTTTAAGTGTAAATTATGAACATGTTGGGCTAAATGGGTGACATCATCACTAACTCATAGGACTGAAAGTATAATTAAAATATAGCCAGATGTGGATAATAAAATAATGTCTTTTCTTTTTAACGGTTTTAATTAGTTTTGTGGGTCGGGGGTAGTGTGTTTTGTTTTTTTTTAAAAAAAGTGCTAGCTTTTATGACAGAAAATGTCAGGATGTGGTTTTTATTTCCTGAAATATATGATACATACATTTTACAAGCAGAAACACCTGCTACACTGAAAGATTTGGGTTGTACTGTGCAATCCAAATCCCTTAAGTGTCAAATGACAGTGAGGTTGGAAAACACTTTACCTTTGATGTCAGTGTGTAAGGGAGTTACGCACCATATTCCACCAATTAAGCTTCTGGGCAAGCTAGATAACACATTTTCAAATCAACCAAGGTCAAAAAGTCTTTTTCACATGGTTACATTGTGATGTTAGGCAGATTTCCAGGCCTTTAGGTATTAATGATGACAGGTTAAATGTGTTCCTTGTCAGCCAACAAAACAGATTACTGAAAACAGAAGTTTTATTTGACACATTCCAGGATAGTGAGCAGAAATGTGTGGTTTATCTAGTCTTCCTTAGCATATATTTCAGTCTGCATTATTCATTGGTCTTTATCATTACCTTTTGCCAACACATCATTCACTCTTCACCACATTGGCTCTTGTCCACCCTCCCACCTATCTTTCTTACATTTACTGTACAGTCATTCAAAACACTTTGTAAAGCTCCTTCTGAAAGACTCCAGCAAACCAACATTCTATGGCTATAATCTATAGAGCACAAAATCAGTGGAGAAACAACAGATTTTTCATGTTATTGCAGAGATCTGTAATGAACTGGCATAAAATGGAGACATTTAAACAGAATTTTACCTATACTGGACTGAAAAGATTTTATTTGTGCTTGGGGAAAATACTGCTGAGTGATTTTCTGAATAAATATCATCCCTTTTAGCAAATGCAGCCATTTTTTGTAACAAAGCCATAGTTTCTCTTTTATATTGTTTATTTTGATTTGGGTTTTAACTTATTTTTATATGTAATCCAAGTTCTGCATGCACCTTCTATAGCTCTAAATTTAATACAGTTTGCAATCCAATTACACAGAATGCATAAATGTTCATTAGAGTGTACTATTGCTAGATTCAATTTGTCACCTAATGAAAATAAATGAAAAAAACATATAGTATCAAGAAGATTAATGTGTTTCTTAAAGGTCAATTAATGTTCCCCAAAGGAAGGGAGAGGAAAGTAAGGCAGATAATACAGTTTATCTAAAACACAACTCAGAATACTGACTAGCATGAAATCTTCACCCCACTGGAGTCAGTGTTGAAAGTAACTTTTACACTGTCAGATCTTGTAAGTAAGAAGGCACCATGTTCACATGTTTGTAGTACTTGGAAATCTCACTCATCTCACTGTCTGTCACTGCCTTTGTAACCAGTTTTATGTGCTCAAATTATATGTAATGGGATCACTGTACCAATATGAAAGGAAAGGACTTCATCTTACCTTGTTCTAAAGTTAAGCTGTGTAGTGTAACCTTTGTAATTAGGACCTTTTTTTAGTACTAAATACAGTGAAGCCTCATCCCATCTAATACAAGGGGTCTGGTATATTTGAAATAAGTTGTTGTCTTGAGTTGACTTTCTCTTTCTGTCCCTCTTGGCAGTAAAGCCTAGATGACTCACATATTCTGTGCACCTGACAGATAGGTAGGGAGGTGGGTTTCATGAAAAATGCAAAGGTTTATATTATTAGCAAGCTACAAGGTACACTGAACTCCGTGAACAACTTCTGTCAAACTTACTGCCTCTCCAAAAGCAGCAGAGCAGTTGTATTTGACTTGTACATAAGGTCAGCCTTTAATTGCACTGTAATTCCTACCTTCCAGTTTCAATATGTTCTTGCAGACATATAAGTGATGCTTTGGGCTAGAGAGTCTTTTTCTTTGTAAGGACTGCAAAATCTCGTTTGCCACATACACTGCTGTCTGTTGTCTTCAGCAGCTACTTTTGCTACCACTGCCTCTTGTTGATACCAATGTTCATGTCACTGTTTATGCCACCATCAGTGGCAGAAATAGGAGAGTCAGAGCTGTCAGCAGCTTTTCCAAGGTACACTCGGCAATGAATGGGTCAGGAGTTCTACACACGATCACAGTTCTGCTGCCACTACTAATACTGAGACATGTCAAATATATCAGTGGCACACAATGCTGTTTCCGCTGATATTGAGAAATGCCATCCAAAATTTCCCTTGTGGGAAGCAGCAAAGTATGTTCATTAACAATTTTGCTAGGGTATATGGTACACAATGCCAAGCAATTTTGCCTTGGGTCACCAAAATGGAAAGATGACCTGTGGAAGAAGAGTGGGCAGTTCTTCACGTGAATATATAACCTGGTGTAACAAATAACACAGAATCATAGAAAAATCTAGGCTGGAAGTGGCCTTTCAAAGTTATCTCATCAAGCCTGCTGCTCAAAGCAGAGATTTCCTCAAAGACTGTTCAGGACCTCAAAGACTGTCCATGTAGAATAAGTATGTTTTTTTAACAGTGATGATAATCACAATTGGAGCAATTTACCTAGCAGTGCACTGCAGTAGTTTTCAGTTGCTAAATCTAGACTGATGTATTTTGACCTTTACCTGAAGCAGTTCTTACATTTGGTAATACAGTATAAACCACTGGTCTGTAATTCCACATCACATTCAGATTTATTATCTGTGGTATGTTTTGCCTATGTCTTTGTTTCCTTTGTTACCCCAAAAACAGTTTTACCCAATTGCATTTCTGTGATGACTCTTCATGAGTGGTGAGTTGATCACAGCCTTGAGGGCCTTGCATATCCTCCTGTGCCGGTACTCTCAAGATCTCCGCTGTTGTCCCATGCCTGTACGCATTGATGCTGTGTTTTGTGGAAGGGTCATAGCTCGTTCTATGCAAAATTGCTATTACTGCAGAAAAAGAGACATGTAACAATAAGCATTACACCACACAATTGTAAAAAGCTAAGCAAAAACCAAAGTAGGTTAACAGTTACCTGGTTGTTGGGTGACTGCCACTGCTAGCTAAAACAAATCTCCAGGCAGGCCAAGATAAGTACAGACAAAACACAGGTTCTAGGGCTTGTGTTCTTAACCTAACACATAACTTGTGGTCTGTTACGAGAGGTGGCAACCTGATATTTACCGGTCTACAAAGCTGTAAGTCCCTTTTTGGCCTTGAAGTGTCTGATCCTGTGAAAAGTTGTTGATTAATGTGATTATCATGTAATTAATACAGTTGTATTTTCTCTTTCTTTGCAGGTTCTTAGAGTAGTTCGGCTTATAAAGATTTCTCCTGCTTTAGAAGACTTTGTTTATAAGATATTTGGACCAGGAAAAAAACTTGGGAGTTTGGTGGTGTTTACTGCCAGCCTTTTAATTGTAATGTCAGCAATCAGTTTACAGATGTTTTGCTTTGTGGAAGAATTGGATAGATTTACAACCTTCCCACGGGCAAGTATAAAAAATATTGATTACTCTTTGCTTGTTATTATTTTCTTGTCATTGATATTTTCTTGTGGTTGGTGGTGGACTGGGCAGTGCTAGGTAAACAATTGGACTCGATGTTAAAGGTCTTTTCCAGCCTAAATGATTCTATGGTTCTATGGTTCTGTCATGGTTTAACCCAGTAGGTAGCTAAATACCACGGAGCTGCTTGCTCCAGGGGGATGGGGGAGAGAATTAGGAAAAAAAAAAGTAAAATTTGTGTGTTGAGATAAAGACAGTTTAATAGGATAGAAATGGAAGGGAAAATAGTAAAAATAGTAATACATACAAAACAAGTGATGCACAATGGAGTTACTCGCCATCTGCTGATCAGTGCCCAGCCAGTTCCTGAGCAGCGGCCCCCCAGCCAGCTTTCCCCTTAGCTGAGCATGCTGAGCATGATATCATATGGTATGGAATATCCCTCTGGTCAGTTGGGGCCAGCTGTCCTGGCTGCGTCCCCTCCCAGCTCCTTGTGCCCCCCAAGCCTGCTCGCTGGTGGGATGGTGTGAGAAGCTGAAAAGTCCTTGAGTTGGTGTAAACACTGCTTACCAACAATGAAAACATCGGTGTGTTATCAAAATTGCTCTTATTCTAAACTCAAAACACAGCACTCTACCAGCCACAAGGAAGAAAATGAACTCTATCCCAGCTGAAACCAGGGCAGATTCTATCATATTTGTTATTATATCGGCGGTCTTCCTTTCCTTCTGAGAACCGTGGAGCAGTTTGCCTCCGTATGTGTAGATAAAGTAATTTTGTTTTCTGTGTGTAACAGCCTTCCTGTAGTCCTTCAGTAGCAAAGTTTGGCCTTCTTTGGGTTAGGTATTCTGTTTCTGCTGTTGAGGGAATATAGCAAAATGTGATGTGTGCACCCTGATGATGAAAAAACAAAGCATATGGCTTAATGCTACTCTAGCATGTTACCGAAAGAGGATTCACGTGCCCAATCATGAACATTAGGCACAACATTTATATAAAACATGTCTACGCATGATTTATATCTTCATATTACAAAATTGGTTGTTCTTGATTTGTACAGGAATGCTTGTTTTACACAGGGTTATAAAACCTGTCTGCATTGACAAAATAAGTGTTTGCCTTCTGGGTATAAATAATGGATATTTATGGGCATTGCATTAATTCAGAACAGAACACTGAAAATCAGTGGAAATTGGAGCTAATGTATTTATTGAAGCACACTGTTCTGAATGAAAATACTGCCATTTCATTATTAATGGATTAGACTGAGTGTACATGGATTGGTTCCAGTGACAATTTATTTGTTTCTGTCATTCCAGCTTGGTTATCCAATGTATCTATTTTAGCGAAAGTGCATTGGTTGGAACAATTAAATAACAATGAATAAGGCAGCCTCAGGGGTCGTGCATTTAGCAAACAAAATAGCTAGGCAACAGTTTGTAATTATCAACCTGGACTTGCTGTATGGGAAGCTAGCCATCAAATGTGAGACAAAAAACACCTACCCACAGGGAATAATGTAACATCATACTTTCTATTTTGAAAAACGTGCTTAGAAAAGCAATGAGTACAATCATTAAGAATTCAGTAGAATTCATTTTTTTAAATGCTGGAGGAAGAAAAAAACCAAAATCAAACCTTAATTTTTTTTAATTAATCTAGGCCTCTGTCTGTAAATTGGGTGATATTACCACCATATTGTATGCCTGACTCTCATGTATAACTTCTGAAAAAAACTTCCAGCTGAAAATTTGAAGTCACCATGGAATTTTGTTTTAGAATTATTTTTATTATTCATGCAAAATGGCAATGAAAGTCCTGAAAGAACTATTCTAGTATAATTAAAGTAAGACAGATTCACAACCAGCGGCACATTTTAACAAGATAAATTGATATAAGTATTTGAGAAAGATCTGCTTACAGTAAAACATTGCAAAGGTATATCAAGATGTTAGTAAAATTTTAAATTATTTTGAGCATTTCAATCCGGCCATTTAAGCTTCAATAAGAGCTTCTATCAGATTGAATTTCAAGATATATGTGGATAATAAATACATGTTTCAAGAGTGAGAAAATACTTTCTCCAGCAAATTACAGTTTTTTACAAGCAGAATTAATCCAAACTTGTTTTATATTTTCTGACTTAAGTTTTGGGAAAACAGAAAACCTGTTACCAGTAGTAAAGGAGTGTTCCAGCAATACTGAAATATTTTTAATACTTTTTATATGATATCCAGAAGCAGGAGTCTCTCATTTTTTAGTTATTGTTTATTTGTATACATACGGACCTTCTTATGAATGTTTCAGAAGTATAATTTACATGGTGTGGTTTCTTTTTGCAGGTTTTTAGTGAAACATCTCTTAATTGGTTAATAGAGTCAGTGAAAATTTTGTACTCAAAACGTGTGATCGATGGTTTGAGTGATGGTGTCCCTCCAAAGGAGTCTGTCTTCCTAGCAAAGGTTGGGGGATGCCCACTCATGTTGTCTGCTCTGAATAAAGACCACTGAATTCGTTTACAATAAGACAATTATAAAATATGTGATTTTGGGTTTGCCTGGAATGTATTATTTTCAAAACATGACTGAAGACATCTTTGCATTAGTATATGATGTTGGCAACAATACGAGGTCTGCAATAGCAGAATTTGCTAAGATAAATTTTTTGGGGCTTAACCCCAAAGAAGAGCCCTAAAATGGCCAGGACTGTTGCTGTGGACTTTTTCAGTTACAAATACAGAGAGGACAAGCACACTAGCAAAAAGGTGACACCAGAGGCTAAAATTTGAGTTTGTACATTAAAGTGCTTTCTACAATGAAACAGACAAAACCTAAAATCATTGTGAAACTGTAAGTGCTTTATAAGAAGGCACAGGGTGGGTTTTGGAACAAGCAGACCTCCTCCTTTCACTAATGCCTCTAAATTGCATGTTTTCACATGGTTTCCTGACAACAGTCAATAGGCACAAGCTCAGTGTTGCCATGGCTACAAATTTTACCCTTCTTTTGGCCATTGCGACTACCCAAATGGACTGCCTTTCTCTCTAATACTAAATATAAATATATAGAGGTTTGCTATGCTGTTTTTAACCGGTCCACCATCTCTATTTTTGCACATCTTCTTGGACTGCACATATTGAGCCATGAGAAGGACAGGGGGTGACTAGGACCCCTGAAGAAGGAATAGGAGAGGGGTCTGTTCAAAGGCATCAGTGTAAGATGGCCACTAAGAAATTTCAAACTTCACTGTATGGAAAACAGGTTGTTAGTATCTCTGACTTCCATGCCCTGGTTTCTCTTGGTTTTTGTGGCTGTGTGTTGACTGCTTGGTGTGGCAGGTTACAAAGCTGGGACTGCTGCTCTTCTGCTGAATGGGTCAAAACAAGATGAGAGCCAGCCCCAACTGATCTCAGCAGCAAAAATCCCCCAGTCTTCAGCAAAACCAGGACTTTGCTCCTAGACTTGAGCTTGGAGAAGGCTCAAGCTGTGAAATGTTAGTTCAACCTAAGCATCACTCCTTAAAAAATTTGAACAATGTAGTCTTAATTCTCTGATTCAGTTACAATCTCCGTGCCACTGCCACATTTTTACAGGATGGCTGCTCTTCTCTCAGGGTGTTACTGAGCACTCATGACTACATTAGGAGGAAAAAGTAAGTTTGCACAGGTGGGACAGATTGCAGGCCTTGGCCTAAATCCTGTTAGTTTAATTTGCAGAAGTAATTCTGCTTCCATGAATAAAGCTTTTGGGATTTGGCCCATGATATTTTGTGGACAAGCAGCAGTTATGAGTGAAGTAGATTGTAACTGTAAGTAGGCATCTATGTGGCACCACCCCTGTATCAGACAAGGTATCAGAACTGACACTTCAGCTCTTATATTCCACCAAACCTTTGCCAATCTTGCAGTATAAATTAAAAGTAGTTTGACTTCCATCATCAAAACAGCTAATTAAGTAATAGGGCATAAATACTGAAAGAAATTGACAGTCTTTTCTCTAACACGGATTAATTCAGAAAATCACCATTTGCATAAATCTCTTAAGTCTCATCTTCACAGATGTTGATTCTGTCAGCTAGTTGCATTTAAAATTAATTTTAAAATAAACAGTGGGAAGTGTACCTTTCAGCTAAAAATAACTTGCTCCAAAGCAGATTGCTAGGTGCAAAGCACATACTCATTGTGCACTGCCTTATTTTCTTAAAACTAATGTTTTATCATATACTGGACTTTAATGTTATAATAAAATGTTTAAATTGTATTGAAAGGCCATTTTATATAGCTACATGCTTTATGGACAACTGTTTCGGATGGAAGATTACATTTTTATAATGTCAAAAAATGTCTTTTCCAAATTAATCTAGTGCTTGTATTAATGAGGGGTCCACGACACAGTATTGGAGCTATCTTGAATTAATTGAATAATTAATTTATATATATTTTTATATATATATATATATAAAGCAATAAATGATGGTAATTTAGTGTGATTCAGAAGAAAGGACACTTCACTGGTTTAGTTATCCAGTCCCTCGGGTGTTTTTAAAGGCAGCAGTGGGGTGTATTACTTAGTGTTGTGCCCACCTTGTATTTCAGCCAGGAGTGTCACACCAGTCAGGTACGACCACTACTGGCGTCAGAGATGCTCGAGTGCAGGGAAACAGCAGCTGCCTGGCTTGGCTTCACCTCCCCCTCACAAAGGGAAGCAGAGAAGCAGTGCTGAGTACTGATGGGGTGGTTGTCTTCGTCACCCTCAAGCACCACTGGCAGCTATAAGGGAGGCTGAACTTCCCACTTGTTTCATGCACACTCCTCTGGCTACAGAAGGCTTCTCCTAGCTAAAGAACCCAAATTTTTCCTTCTCTTCATAATTTGTATGTGGAGGTATTTTGTAGCGCTAGATAACAGTTCTTTAGGGTTGGGGTTTTTTTGCAGGACCCTCATTGTTGATTTTTTTTTCTTTTTAAAGAAAGGAGTCACTTTTGTAAAGAAAGGAGTTCGTAGTTTATGGACTGTAAGGAGTCTGCACGTGTGGTTGTGAGGGGGAGGTAATTCAAAAGGAGGATCTGGCCCCAGGTCGGCAGCATGCTACGTAAAGCCAAGGTTGCTGGCAGGAACATAAAAGTAGCGGACACCGTGCAAATTCCAGCCTTCATGTTTGGCCTTTCCTGACACATGACATAGCAAAGATTTTAGCTGACATAAAGAAGGGAAGTAGTTGCGAGCAGTTTTCTCTGCTGCTTCTAGTTTATGCTAGCCTTTGTTCTCTGTGGGATCCGTGTGTTCAAAGGAAAGGCTGGGACATTACATTTGGTTCAACATGTTGCTGATGTAGAAATTAAAGTCTTAAGTTGAACTTCATCTCCCAATATATGCTTGGATGCCTTGATATGTTCCCTGTATACCTTTGCTTGACTTCTGGGCTATTTGGACTTGTTGGTGTAATCATCTCTGAAAATCTGATTAGTGTGATTTAATTCTGAAAAGCAACTGTAAAAATAGCTGTCAAACTCCTTGTTCTTAACCTGTGTTTATGATTCTGTCTGCCTCAGTGCTGCAGAACATAGCAGCAGTAAGAAACCGAGCTGGATTCTGGTGTGGGGCTTTTTGTGGGAGCCAGCGGGCAATTTTTTTTAAAAGCCCTTAGCAGCTAAATGTTTAGGACCCCCCTAACAAAGTAAAAATGCACAGTTCTTCCTCTGTGTGTGATCTAGAGGCAGCATGATTCAGTTTCTGTACTTTAAAATATGTACTATTTATAATGGACAGAGGAGAAAAAGCATTAGTCCTAGGATCCTTATCAGTGGTAAGTGGCAGAGGGCCAGACACTGAGCTTAAGCACTGGCCTCCTGATACGTTACTGCTTAGCTGTTACCCATCCTGCTTCCAGGGAACTCTCTCCGAGGCAATCCCTGGGCCCGGGCAGGGAAATAGTTCTTTCCAACTCAGCACTCCAAAAAGGCAGCGCATGCATAACAAGATGCACCAGATTAGGTTGTCTCTTCCTTACCCAGTCCTCTTACACTACCCCAGCAAGTTTTGTACTTGCAGGCCCTCCTTCCAAATTGTAAGCAAACAGCATACATCGTTGACTTTGTAATATGCCACAAGCTATGCCACATCCATCTTACTATTTCTGATAGTTGGAACCAGCTCCTTCTTACCAAATATTAATGATGTGTCATGGCCATAGGGATATTACACAGGGCCAGGAGGAGATGCAGGGCCAAGTGCTGTATGTGTGCACATGGACAGTCAAGAGTAAATCAGCCTACGCAGCACAATAGAAATCACAGCCTCGAGTTGACTCCCTTAGGGTATGAGTATAACCTTAAGGGTCCTGTTTACATGGAGAAACTGCTTAAGGAAGTCTTTTTTTGTTTGAAAAACTGCAAACTTGATGAGGAGCCTAAGCAAAGTACTTGCCTGTAGTTAATATTAGTAATCTAAACTTGAAGTCTCCCTCCCAGTTAGTTTTGCCAGCAGCTTTAAAAATTAATAGAACCCATTTTATTGTTTTTCAAGTACATAGATTTTTATATCTATGTATTTTCAGCTTTCCCAGCATGCATTAGGGCTTAGGGTGAATTGATGTGAGGGACTCCTCAAGTACTGTTTTCTCACGGGTGTGACAAGAACAGTCCTATTCTCTTGTGCCAAGTGCATCGATGTATTAACCAGCTGTTGCTGGGGGTGTCGGAGGCACTGAGCATAGACATAATGTATCCTCCACACTGTGTTAACATTGTGAATTCAAGGAATCCTATTATCTATAAGCTGCATCGTTAAAGTCTTCAGTTATATCACTATTTTTTAATGTATTAAACCTCAGTAAGATACTAGCTTTGGTCCTTGCTGTCTGGAGAGTACTTGTGAAGTCAGGCAAAAGCAAAAGAAACTTGTGCAACAGTTTCATCTCACTGAGAGGTTTAAGACTATTGAGATCCACACTTCAGTTTGATACCATAGTCAAAACTGCTGTGACTAAAGCAAAGCGCAGTCCTCAGTGTCTGTGTGATGTACACACCATGCTCCCACATTGTTCGTGCTGAGTTAAATTCTGCTCTGTGCTGCAGGCTCAAGATGGGGTTTCAAAGGTCTAAGACATCTGCGTTTCAGGCTTATTGGGATTCATATATTCCTGTCACCACAGACAGTTTGCTGAAACATTTCCATTATTCCCACTATTTTTGACATGTACTGCTGGTCTGAAGGGTTTTGAAAATGTTACAGGAACAGTTCCACAAAGAATGCTATCTACAAAAGGTGTAGGGGAAGAATCTGACTGACTGAAGTGAGTGGAAGTACTGGGTCCTCCCCTTGTATTGGTTAATCTCATCTGTGGGGTGCCTAAAATGCTTCTGCTATTAAGATAACAAAAATGTGTGGTCACATTTAATTGTAACACTTTATTATTATATTTATAGAAAGGTAGCACAGAAGAACAAGCATAATCAACAAATCACAATATGTTATAACATTCAAAACAATGATCTCTGATGCTCAGGATATTTCCCTTACTTTGTTAGCCCTGGAGGAAACCAAAAAGCTCTTCATATGGGCTAATAGAGCTTGGACTATGTTTACAAGTTCAAAGATTAAGCTATTTATTTCTCCTTTAGCTCTGGAATATTGATTCACCTGACTTCAATAACTGAATAATTGAAATACATTTGTTTACTAAGAACTAAAAAATAAACAAAATGGGTGTTCTGATCTGTTAAATCAACTTGAGGAATGTGTCAATAGAACCATAGTAATATAATTTGTGAATGTTAATATGTTTGTAATTGTTTTCCTTGCAGGCATTCATGTCAATGTTTCAGATTCTCACACAGGAAGGATGGGTGGATGTAATGGATCAGACACTGAATGCTGTAGGACATATGTGGGCACCAGTAGTTGCTATTTATTTTATACTATATCATCTTTTTGCTACTCTGGTAAGTCTTCACTTGCAAATATGCTTGTGCTTTTCTTTGTTTTGAATTATTCTCTCAGCTCTTGTATTACTTTTCTCAGCTAGTTAAAACTAATTATGACGCTCCTTTTCAGCACAGAGGGCTTTAGGATTAGTTCTTTGATGTGGTAGAATTTACCCTTCAGCCCTGCCACATAAGGTGGTAGCCTTTGTTCTGGTGCGAGGTGTTGTTCTTCGTAAGATCCAACTCACACTGCTAGACTAACAATATAATTGTTAACTGTCTTGTTCCTTCACAGTTCTAATGATTGCAAAGTTAAGCAAGTGCTTTTATTTATCATGTAGAAATTAGCTCCTCGGCTTCCATTGCATTCTCTTTGCAGCAGTAATTAAAGTGAGAAGTGTAAAGCCTAAACTCTTAACTAGAAATCATTACTTTCCTGTTACATGATGCAAAATCAATGCATGGAAAATATATGTTACAGTACATCAAGCAACAAAAGGATAAGAACCAATAACAGCAGTTCCTGCATGTATATGGAAATGGGGATTATATCTAAACCCCCATTATTTTCTGTATGCATTTTGAATGGGGATTATATCTAAACCTCCATTTTTTTCTGTATGCATTTTGAATGGGATAATTGCTTTTTTTTTTTTTTTTTTTTTTTAGAGAAAATGGTAAGGAAAACATCTTTTTGGATATCCTGTATCAGTAAGGGCCTGGTTCTGTATTTTGAATACCATCACAGAGGAAATACCACAATCAGGAGAATAACCATTTTTACTCACCCTTAATTCACTCCTACTTTTGCTTAGTTTATATTTTGCATTCATTGCGGTTTTGATGCACATATTCTTATTTTCACTTTCTTCATTCCATTTTTGTTCTTTCCTTGGTTGTCTGCTTACATAAGCTACTAACTGCATTTATACAACCTCCATCAGCTTCCATCTACTTCTTTTACTTTATAGTATGTCCTGTTCCACTTCTGAAGACTGAATAATTTGACTGTAATTGTGGGTGCAGCGGATTCCTTCGTTTGGATTAAAATCTTGACCACTTTATAAATGGCAGTAAAGTGCATTTGATGCTCTTGGATTTGCTTACCAAATGAAAGTATAAGCCAAACAAATGCATATCAGCAGATATATAGGTCATGTAATTTGCTCACAAGGGTCAGAGCAGTCCTTGGGGTCTGGAAAAGCAACTTTTCTTGCTGAAGTGGTCCTTAAAACTCCTTGGGAAGTGGGAATAAAAAGCAAAATAGATGGATTTGAAAGCAGTTAGTGTTAGAGAATCTTATTACTGTTTTTCTAATTCTTCACCAAGAACATTGCCTGAACTGGAATCCATTTTTATCTCTTAGATGAGCATTAGGCAAGCTCATAAAGTAAATGAGTGTCAGGTGGCCTCTGTGCTAAAAATTCACACCTTATTTGAGAAGTAACTTAGCTGTAAAAACAATTGCAGTATTCTGCTTTACGTTTCATGTTTTGAAAGAGTCGTCTGGGATGTCTCCATTTATTTACTCAAAGTGCTTACTTTGCCAGGAGCAAAGTCACTTTTCAGTATACCATCCTCAGTCCTTTTACAGGGAATTTACATTTAAGTACACGGTCCTGGCTTTGCTTCATAAGTGTACACATTTCTTCTCATTCATCTATGTGAATTTTGCATGGATGAAGAAAGTCTGCTAAGACAACTTCGCAGAATTACCTGGCCTTATAAAGTTGCTAGTTTTGGTCCTAAGATCTTCCTCAGACCCTGGAAGAGAAAAGCTATGTAGGACAAAGTTGTCCAAAGCTAAAAGAAGCTTGAAGAAAGAAGTTAGCGTGGAATTGGTAACAGAGCATGAAAACAGTTGGGCTGCTACTAAAACCGAAAAAAAGAGTTCTAAGAATAAACATCCATTGCTGAATAACAAGAGTGAAGTCAAATGAAGAAATTACTTTCACCAGCCAGAAGAGGGGGGAGGATTAGAATTGAGAAGTGATAATTGCAGGCATTGGGTGAAGCAGACTGTAGAGCCTTGGAAATAAATGAATAGGTTTCACATTAGAAGGCAGAGAAAAGTTGAAGCTTGAAAAACAAAACCTCTGTTGGAAGTGAGGACTGTTATTAGTTGAGGTGGCAGCGGAGGAAGTTAAACAAATAACAAGTTTGCGTTTAACTTTTCTTTTGTGCTACGTTATCTTTGGTTCTTGTTGAAAAAAAAAGTGAAAAGGGAGATAATGAAAGTCTTGATGCCTTGATACATATCAGTGCATGAAGCAGCAAGACTGTAAGGGGTGATACATTTAATGAGTACTATACTTCTTTTCAGCATGCAACTTTACGTCCTAGTATGCTCTGAGCTGCAGGTACTGGAGTATCATAGACTGTATAAAGTATCTGAAGAAGAAAAACACCATACTGTAAAATGATGACAGAATGATAGCAAAACTGTTCATCAGCAATTAGGCATCAAGGTAGTTTCTGCCAGGGATTACATATTTTATCAGAATTCTGTCTTGCTTTGCCATTCTGAAGGTCATCTTAACTTCCGCTGTTGGATCACTGAAAAACTGTATGAGGTGCTGTATAAGTGTGTGGCGTGTATAGTATGTATTTTCAAACAGCTGCAGGAAATTCTACATATTGCTAAAGCCAGTTTCCTTTGAAAAGAACATTTATTTTCCTGAACACTGATATTTTATAAATTTATGGGTGGGAGCTTTTCCTGTGTCTTGTGTCCCTTTATAGTTCATGGAAGGAAAGGGAGTCCTGCTCTGAAACAATGTCCAGACACCCAGCTCAGATGCAGTTTGAGTTCCAAACTCCTTGTCTGGTGTACTAAGCTATTTAAATTTCATCTAATATATTGGTGGGGAATAATTTTCCAGTGTGATTGAATGACAGGTAAACTTACAATTCATTTACAACAGTGGTGGACAGATATGTCTGCTCTGTTTATCACTCAGTGGTCCAAAACCACAAATATTTTAAGCCTGTAACTCTTTCAAAAAAGCTTAGATTCCTTCTGATGTCTCTAGGAAATTGGTGGTTGCCTGGAGGAGCTCAGTATGTTTGAGGGTATTTGCCTTGAACCTCAGAGACTAAAACCTTGGCAGCTGCTGACAGCTGTAAAGCTATGTATGTATAAATTTGCTGCCTTAAGATGTAAGTTGTCTGAGGATACATGCTGAATGGTGGTATCCTCACTCACCTACATACTTGCTCTCTTACTTCTGTCTCCTCAGCTATATCAATCACATTTTCAGCTTCTTGAAAGGCCTCTGGTCAGTATCTCTATGCAAGGAAAATATAATATCTGATATGCCCTTCCCCCCTCCCCCCCTTGGATTCTTCCTCCTAGAGACGTAGCTGCACAATATTTACTGTATAGAAAATGAAAGTGCATGAGTTTTTTATACTGTGGCTCCGATTGCATGCAGATAATGAGGCAGCTTACTTTTGTTTCAAAGTGGAGTTAGCTGCCTTGCACAGAGGTACTCTGAGCACTAAGCAAGTCCGTAAAGTAAGTCAGTGTTACGTGGCCTCTGTGATAAACATTCATACCATAATTAAAAAGCACCTTAAATTTATGAGCTGTTTTAGAATTCTACTTTGTGGTTCTTTTTTTATTATTATTTCTGATTAATTTAATTTTCTTTTCATGTGAAATAGATTCTAATGGGTACATTGTTAAACATACATAATGCATTTGTCATAAAACCTAGAATTAAAAATTTTGAAATTCATATAATTGTAAGGTAAGCTAAAAACAGTCTAATGCTTGCAAAATATAGTAGCAGGTGATATTAGTTTCTGCAGGTGTCGAAGGCAAGATGCCCATTTACATCAGTAGGGCCTTCATTTTTCCATGACATGTCAGAGTACTTCTTAAGAAAAGTTAAGACAAGCTTTAACAGGTAATTTGCAATTGTTTTGTAGATTCTACTTAGTTTGTTTGTTGCTGTTATTTTGGACAACTTGGAACTTGATGAAGACCTGAAGAAACTTAAACAAGTAAGAACATGTTTTTGTTGTTTGAAAGTGGTTTCAATAAAGCTTTACTGGTGTTTCTGTGATAGAAGTTGTGAAACATTTTCATCAAAATGAACAAACAGTAGATGCTGAAGAGAATAGCAGTATTTTGTTAGGACGGTTGACCATCACACTATGTGAGGTAGAAAGTAAGAGACTGTAAAAGAGATTTAGAAATTCGTTTAAAATATTGGATGAAAGTCAATTTTGATAGTCATTAACTAAAATAATTTTAAAATCACAGCTAGGTCATCTTGTTGCTTATAATCTAGTGGAAAATGTCCCTGCCCTTGACAGGGGATTGGACTAGATGAAGGGACCTTAAAGGTCCCTTCCTACCCAAACCATTCTGTCATTCTGCATGATACTTCATGAGCACAGTGTAGCACCACTGCAGGGGAGAGTCCTGGCAAGTGTCCACACACAGGAATGGTAGAGGGGACTGGGTTGAATGTGTTAGGTGAGTGCTAAGTGGTGGTGAAGTTAACTTGCTTGATTGATTCTGCAGATTTGGGAACCAAGATTACCAAGAAGCCATTCTCTCATGCTTGAAACCCAAATGACAATCATGTAGAGCAAATTTTAAGTGTCTAGAACAGAAAAGGTTTCCTGTGGGGTAAATGTGATGGTATCTCAGATTCAGTGCTGATAATGACTGTGTGCTATTATACTGAAATATTGGTTGTCTTATCTCAGAAGATAAAGCAGAAAGAGTTTTAAATTCAATATGGTATTTTGAATTTTGCACTTTAAAAAATGGTCTACAAGAAGGAGGATTGTGAGGTTAATTATTCTGTTGTAATCAAGACCATTTCTATAAAGAAATAGAACTCTATTGCTCCACATGAAAATTTTTGCCATCTATAGCTAAAAGTTGAATGTTGTTTCAAGGGAGGAATCAAATAATTCAACCTGTTAATTTTAAAGGCATTGATTGGTTGAAAATGGTGAAAATATAATGCTCTTGAAAATATTTCCATCCTCATGTTTGCATTTTTTCCCTGCCTTTAAAGGCTGTAAACCTTGAGGCCCAGGGCATTTTGAGATGATGAAATACTAAATGATTTTCAGCGAAGAAAGGAGAATATGTTTAGGCCAGAAATTGCACCTAGTTAATAATCCCTTTTGGCCTGTGTCCTTTCTAATTATGACTTAATTCCCTTTCTTGCACTTGATAAGAAAAATAACATTACTTATCTTTAAGATTACTGGGAAAGGACTAATTAGTTAATATTTGCAATGTACTCTAAAATGTAAAATGATATGTAAACACTTGATATTCATGTTGGTTCAGTAGATGTGTTTAAATATGTATAAATCAAAGCAAAAATATATGAAATGACTAGTAGATTATAAGTAACATTGTAAAATAATGTATTTAAAAGCTAGTAAACTTTTAGAATTAAATTTGCCAATGCAAATTTAGTTAAGGATATACATCATAATTCAGGCTTTAATTACATCTCTACATAATATTCTTTCCAAATCTCTGGCCTCATTTAGTGCAGAGAATAGAGAGAGTTCACTTTAATAAGCCACTAATCAATATTTTTTTCTTTTTATTGTACAGTGTGTGACCCCTGTGCATTATTTATTGCACAGCATTCAGGCTTTGCTACAAAGACAAAACTGTATATCTCCTTCCTGACTTTTTTATGGTATCCCTTGGAAGTATCTAGAACAAACATAAAACTTGTAAAAGATTAATTTAAGTGATTTACTTAGCACCACAGGCACACACAGGAATAGAATCTGTTTTTCCAATTCACCGTTCAGCTGGTTTAAGGACAGAATCATTTTTTGTATTGTTACAGCTCTGTTCATTTGCAGTGTGTTTCCCATCCTCTGCCACATGTCTCATCCTCTCCTCTGTGTCTGCCATGATAGCTCAGGTCAAGTGAGAAGGAGTTTCACCTTCTGTCTGTGCAATAACCTTGATCCTCTGCAGCAATCCTGACTAGCCCTAACACTCTACTTAACCTCCAGGTACGAGGTTTATCCTGCTTACCTTCCCATGAGGCCCCTTTCTGTGGTGTTTGTTGTATCAGTTATGTGGATATTGATCTTGGGCACAAAAAAATCTATCAGCTACAATCTTAACTTCCTTGTCTTCTATTCCTGTCTTCTCCACCCTCTCCATAAACTGTTACCCCAAAGTTAAAAAGAAACTGAAAGGATTTCTTTGATTTCTTTTCCCTTTTATGATAAAGTTTGGAGTTTCTTTTTAGAAATTCATAAAAGATTGTGAAGCATGACTTTCCTTTACAGCAGCTGTGTTAACTTTTCCCGTTATATTTTCCACGTGTTTACTAATTCTATTGGTACTACATTTCTCTCAATTTGCCTAGATAGGAAGTCAGACTAAGTAGCTTCTAATTTTCCATGCCCCATCCTGAAGCCCTTTTTTGAAGTTAGTCACATTTGCCACTTTCCTTGCTCTTAACTACTGAGTTTATTTAGGTGACAAGTTATTCACCACCACTAGTGTGTCAGCATTGCTACATCTGAGATCCTTTAGAAGTCTTGAGTGTTACCAGATACTGGAGGGTACCAAATTGACCTTGTGTCAGTTATCTTCCAAAAGCTTTTCTTCTGATACTTTTGTTGGAGATTAGTCTTTAGCACAGTTTAGGGTTTTTTTTGACCTCCTCTGTGGTCAACACTATTATTTTGCTTTCTTGCTTTGGTTTTATTTTTCTGAACACTCTTGATTAATAGTCTGTTACTCTTTTAACCACTCTGCAGATCTCACTGCTTTCTGTGTGTTCTTAAAAACTTCCTTATTAGATTTTATTTCTTTAGAAAGTCATCCCTCAAAATCTTTCATTATCTGCCCTATTATAGTAGCATAAAAAATTTGCCAGAATTTATTCTTTTTTATCTATTCTTTCATTAGCATATGGCTTTCCTTACTGAAATATATCCATTTGCTTTTAAAACCTTCTTTGCATGCCAATTGACATTGCTGGCCTTTTTGACCTTCCTGAAATTTTTCTGTAGGTGGTAGATGTATTTGGTTCTTCTAAAACAGGTATTTTAACTTACTCCATAAACACCCCCTCCAGTTTCTGTCATTTGGCTGTTCCTTTAAATTTCTTTTCAAAAGCTTTATGATTTTATATAATTTATTTTTTTAATTGAAATTCAGTATAGTAGATGGTTTTGACCTTTGCAAAAAAATTGTGAATTTAGGAGCATTTTTATCACTCTTGCAGAATAGCTTTTTGATATTTATGTCATGAACTACATCTTGCTCAGTACTAAAACATGAGGTGCTTCTTCACTTAGGTCTTTTCTGACTGTATAATTCAGCGAGGAGTCACTTATGAGTAAAACTTTTATCTCTTCTACCCTTTCCTATACATACACAAAGGTAAACAAAGACTTCCTACTAATATTACTACTTGTCTTTAGGCCTTGCATTCTAATTTGCATATTTAAATTACTTTCTAATCCTCATTTACATGTATGCAGAATATTTCTTCCAGTTAGGCATGCAGTTTCAATACAGAGGGATCCTATGCTGTTTGTATATACATTTTCCTTCCTCATTTTGTTGACTGTAGATTTTCTGTAACAGATAGCACCAGTTTTTCACTAGTGCAGGGTACTGTCCGTCTAGATAATATGTTGCCTGGTTCTGCATATTCTGATTCTGTAGCATCCTACTGCTTGTTACTTCTACCAAGTTTCTAAGACATCTTCTGTGTCAACATTGTGGGTTTTTTAATAACAGGAATTATAGTTCAATCATGTTATTTTTTAGGGTTCTACTATTAGTATAAAAGCCTGTATATGTGGTGTTCTTGTCTAGTTTTCTGTCCCCTCCTTCACATCGCTTTATTTCTTATGTTTTCCTGTTTTCTATCAGGATGTTGTAAACTTTCATAAATCCCATGCTTTCATTCTGTACAAAGAAACTCATTTTACCTTGTTGATTACTCGACTTTAGGCTTACTCTATGCTTTTAGGACCTGTTCCCTGAAATAGATTTTGCAACCAAAGGAGTTCATTAAAAATGTTACAGAGATTTAAACACCTGGATATAATTCATCCCACTTCAATACTACATTACAAAGTTGTATATGCAGACAGGGGATCAAGCCCAGCCAGCATGGGTTTGTGAAAGGCAGGTCCTGCTTGACAAACCTCATCTCCTTCTGTGACAAGGTGACCTGCCTAATGGATAAGGGAAAGGTTGTGGATACTGTCTATCCGGACTTTAGTAAAGCCTTTGACACCATCTCCCACAGCATTCTCCTGGAGAAACTGGCTGCTCATGGCTTGGATGGCTACACTCCATGCTGGGTTAAAAGCCGGCTGGCTGGTGGAGCCCAGAGAGTGGTAGTAAATGGAGTTACGTGCACTTGGGGGCCAGTCACAAGTGGTGTTCCCCAGGGCTCAGTACTGGGGCCAGTCCTGTTTGATCTTTACCAACAATCTGGAAGAGGGGATCGAGTGCACCCTCACTAAGTTTGCAGACGATACCAAGTTGGACAGCAGCGTTGATCTGCTTGAGGGCAGGAAGGCTCTGCAGAGGGACCTGGACAGGCTGGACTGATGGGCTGCGGCCAACTGTATGAGGTTCAACAAGGGTCAGTGCCGGGCCCTGCACTTGGGTCACACCAACCCCACGCAGCGCTACAGGCTTGGGGAAGAGCGGCTGGAAAGCTGCCTGGTGGGAAAGGGCCTGGGGGTGCTGGCTGACAGCCAGCTGAACATGACCCAGCAGTGTGCCCAGGTGGCCAAGAAGGCCAGCAGCATCCTGGCTTGTGTCAGAAACAGTGTGGCCAGCAGGGCCAGGGCAGTGATTGTCCCCCTGCACTCAGCTCTGGTGGGGCCGCACCTCAAATCCTGTGTTCAGGTTTGGGCCCCTCAGTGCAAGAGGGACACTGAGGTGCTGGAGCATGTCCAGAGACGGGCAATGGAGCTGGTGAAGGGTCTGGGGCACAAGTCTTGTGGGGAGCAGCTGAGGGAACTGGGATGGTTTACCCTGGAGAGAAGAGTCGTCTCAGGGGGGATGTCATATCTGTCTACGACTACATGAAAGGAGGCTGCAGGCAGGTGGGGGTGGGTCTCTTCTCCCAGATAACAAGAGACAGGACAAGAGGAAATGGCCTCAAGTTGTGCCAGGGGAGGTTTAGACTGAATATTAGGAAAAAACTTTTCACTGAATGGGTGCTGAAGCATTGGAACAGGCTGTCCAGGGAGGCGGTGGAATCACCATCCCTGGAGGTATTTAAGAAGCACGTAGATGTGGTGCTTAGTGAGATGGTTTAGTGCTGGACTTGGCAGACTTGGCTTAATGGTTGGACTTGATCTCAGAAGTCTTTTCCAACATAGATGATTCTATGATTCTGTGAATTATCCATGCAGGTTTTCTTCTGTAATCACTAAAGAGTAATAGATATTTTTGGAGGGCAGTTTTTAGAGACATACATTTTATTAGTATGGTGGCTACAAGAAAATTTGAAGGCAACTGTGATGTTATCCTGAAGCCACCCTAGCTGTGTGGATCATCTTTATTTCATCTGCAGCATAGTTTGTTGTTTACAGCAGTGACACCTGTATGACACTACTTCTCAAGTGTATATCCCAGCTTCCATTGTACCAGACAGAGTGGATCCCTTCTAAGCTTATGCAATTTAATGATATTTGTGGAATAATGACAAAAATATAGAAAACAAAAGGTAGGGATAAATGATTGTTTTTCATAATAGAAGAAAGGTGCCAGTAGAGGTCCATGATGATCTTGGCTGGGACCTTTGCTGCTCAATATTTGTAAGTTACCTAGAAAAGGGAGTGAATAGTGAAGTGAGAGTTTGCTGGTGGTGCAAAGTAACTAAAGGCATGCAAAATTAAAGCTGACTGTGAAGTTCTTGTGTTTTGTGGCTGAGATATAAAATGTCAGACGAAATGTAATGTCAATAAGTACACATAGTCAGCCAACTAGATGCGTGAGTGTAGGCTTTAAACTACCACCAGTCCAGAAAGATTTTTGTATCATTGTAAATATTCACCATCATGTCAGTTCAGTGCTTACCAAAACAGAAGGCAAACAAAAGTGAAAACATTACTGTTCTGCAATACACATCCATGATGCTTCCATGTTTTGAATACTGCATACAGGTAAAATCACACCATATTTTTAAAAATAAGATACAATGAACTTAGAAGAGGTGCAGCTTGTAGATGAGGTGACTGAGGAGGAGACTAAGACAGTGTTATATGAAATCACAAAAGGTGTGAGAATTTGAGTAAGAGAAGTCTATTTTACTTCCTCCACTGTAAGAAAATGAGAGGGCACTCTATCAAATCACATTGGTTTTTTTAAGAAAAATTAATGGAATAAAAATCCCATAAGGGCTGATAGTTTAGATGTAGCTTTCAGCCTCAGGTTGTCAAATGTAGGAAAGCACGCAGGAAATAAAATTAACTCTGTATTTGATCTGTTCTTATACCTCAGACACCCTCTCCTGGTCCTTTTAAGAGACAGGGTACTGGTGAGGTGAACCTTTGATCTAACTCAGTGCACTCATTCCTACACCCGTAATGTTCCATAATCTGCATGGACTTCAGAAGCAATTGGCAGACAGCAGAAGGATGAACCCATTGGTGGCTAAAACCATATGTGGCGCCACTTTACTGAGTTATAGTTCCACAAAGGAAACAGCAAGCATCTCAGACATCTCTGAGTATAAACAGTGACCAACTACCTTGGCTGTGAAATCTTACTTCTATAGTCCCATTTCCTGGAATTCCACTCCTAAAATATATTTAACAGTACTCAGATATAAAACACTCTTGATTTGCCTTATGCCTATGGTAACAACCCCAGCGTATCTCACAAACTCTGGAGGGTTTATCTTACATCTTATATTAGACAGGATTATTGTGAACCTATTCTACTACTGGAGAATCAAAGCTGAAGAAGTGACACCTCTGGGTTCATACATAAGTTCCCAGTTCTGTTCTAACGCTTCAGCCCCTCAAGTCAATCAGGAACATTGATCCGCTTAAAACTGTTGAGATCTCACATAAATGTAGTTCTGCTGCTTCAAAGGAATATTCCCTTAAGGAAGATCAGATTTCTGTCATATCACACATGTGGTGCCTGTGCTCAATAGCGCACACTCGCAACATGAGTACAGATGGCATTCGTTACTAAAAATATTTTCCCAATACATGCCTTACTACATAGCAACAGAAATTCTTGGAAGAATAAACAAGAGTATGCAGTAGGGACATTATTCTTCTAATTGAATGAAATTCTTACTCACCAGTGAAGGTACCTGTCAGATGTACATGCTCCTTTCCCTCCAATTCTGCTCCACACCCCAAAATATATACAAGGTGTTTTCCTCTGAATCTGTATCAAAGTAGCAAATGCAGGAGGCTGGAGAGGTATATGTATCTACTTACAGTATATATCTTTAAAAAGAAAACACAAGTCCTGCCTTTAGAATTATTTTGCCTCTGTGCTTCTAAATGATGTATGATTCCCATGTTCATTTTCTTTTTTATATGTCACATTTAGCTATTTGATGTTGAAAACAGAAAGTTTCTTAAACAAAGAAGCTTGGAGATAGCGATAGCTTCTTTGCTGGTTTTGTCCATTGAGATAGATTCTTGTTTTGACAGCAGTTAATGTCTGAACAGCTCGATTTGATGCCAGCGGTTCAGGGTTTGAAATGCTTAAAAGCTTTGCAAAGAGGCAGTTCGACAAACATTAGTGGTCTTGACAGGACTTTCACAGCAAAAGCATAAAAGGAAACCATTAGGCAATCTGTCTCATAAGGAGCAGTAGAAGAATTGCGGTAGAAGAAAGTTAATCAGGAGCTGGCTGCCATCAAAAATGGCACAACTACCACAGAATCTAGCTCCGTAATGCTCTTTTTTTGGTGGTGGTGGTGGTGGTGGTGATGGGGGCATGGGGAGTTCTGTGCTGGGATCCACTACCACCAAGTTGTCTGGAACTACAGCAGCAGGGTACAGAGCTCTTTGAAAACATTTTTTTTCTTTTTTTTTAAAAAAAGGATTCATTTTTAGGTGTTAATCCCTCTGGTCTTAAAATCTACCCTGTTTTTTCTGGGTTTATTGTCAGCAAAACAGAGCAATTAACACTTCATTTTTTTCTCACTAAGCAGTTACTTTTGCTCCTTCACTATGTACTGAGGTTAGAAAATCCTTGATTTATAATGAAACTTTTGGCCTCACACTATCTAAAGAGAGAGTATCTGACATTTTCTGAACATTGTTCAAGATAACTCTGGCACAAATATTCTAAATATGAATTTGACAGTGCTCCCCTTTCACGCAAGAATACATAAGTGAAATTTTGGTTAATGTCAGTCAAGACAAAGTGAGTTAGTCTTTAAAGAGATTGTGCCAAGTCCTACATTTTTATCGAAAGTACAGTTAATTTGGGTAAGAGATTCAAATCAGGCATTTATAATGAGTAGAAAAAAATATTATTTCAGTGTTGCAGGACTCTGATCACCATAGCATCCTGTTAATTTTAGGAGGGTCACAGATACTCAGTTGCTTGTAGAGTTGAAATTTCTATTAAACTAAAGCAGTATTCACGTGTCAAACAATTCCAACTTACATCCCCAGAGCAAACATAAAATTTCCATTCTGTGATTGCTATAGTATTCGGTTTTGTTTGTCTGTAAACTGGAAAGAAGCAGCACAATTTGTACCTTTGATCTTAATTTTATGTGCAATCAGTTGTTGATTGTGCAATTATTACTTTGGTGCAGTTAAAAAATATTTCCAGTATCTGTGCTTCTCATGTCTAACTCAGAGCAATTTGATTCACATTTTTAATGCATGTAAAAGAAATCTCCAAGAATAAAAAAAACTTTGTGTGCTTAAAAAAATACAGTTATTTTTAAGAAAGAAGTAAAAGTATCTTCTGACATACACTGGAAAAATAAATCGTGAGAATTCTGTGTGCTTATGCACTAAGCAGCATAACAAAAATTTTAGTGCTTTTATAGTTAATCCAACACTTAGAAGTTTAGAAGCAACTATCCTCAAGTTTTGTAAGAATTATATACAAGGGAAAAAGCATCTCATTCTTTTAGATAAAGGTTGGAATTTTCGAAAGTGTGGAAGGATGGGACTCATGTTACCTTGTTAGCCATGCAAAAAGTTAGACATGTAGTCTAACTAGTCGTCTGTGCTTGCCTGTAGTCATAGTTACCCTCCAGGGAATGACTCATCCCATCCAGACTCGGTATAGTCTTTTTCTGTTACAGAGGGAGTCTGTGCAACTAATTAGGCAAAATGCCTGATTTTCAATGGGTAAAGTTAAATGACATGATTCTGCAACTTTAATGAATTAGGAACCTATGTTTCATTGACATTTAATCATACGGGTGCTTACTGAGGCCCAAAATCACAGTGTGTAATGCTAGGCATCTTACTGAAGTTCCTAGGTTGGGATCCTAATTTAGGTTATGGACTTGGATGAAAATGGCAAGAAAGAAGGATAAAAGTCAACATTCAAAGCTCTTCCATCTCTTGACTCACAGCAGAGAATGAATTCCTCGTTTGTGAACTTAGGTTCATAAAATAGCAGGTCCCTGGCACTGGCACTTCAATTAGGTTTCTAAAGGTGCATGGTGTGAATCCAACAGGATCTTTGTAGAGTTTCCCACCTTCCACCTGGGTTGGCTCAGAAGGAAATACAGGACCTGGCTCACTTGAACAAAAAACGTGCTCACAGGAAAAGGCAATGTGGTCTGTGTGAAACCAGACATTCACCATTTGCTCGGGAATATGCCAGATATGTGGTTCTTGCACATTTTAATGTATCCTACTAAGTTTTTGTAGTCAAAGATACAAATAATTGCTTCCCCAGAGAATAAGGCTGTCATTGCACTGCTACTGATGTTGAGGATTATGTATTTTACATTCCCTGCAATGATATGTTAAGAGTGTTGCTGCATCAATATCTGGGGTTTTTTTTATTATTATTCTTTTAATTTCCTATGATGCTCCAGTATTCTTCTTGCCAGTATGCTTGGCACCTTCCTCCTCTCAGCCATCATCATGATGATTTGCATTTTCTCAATTACTGGTTCTTTTTCTTTCATACCCAGATGAATTAGTTCAGTCTTTTATTTACATTAGGTCATACATTTGCTGCTGCCTGTGGTCACATCTCCACGATCATTGTCAAAGGAATTTACCCATCCTTCCATTGCTGAAATTTGCAAGACAACCATCCATTTATTAAAAGCGTCTCCATAAATTCACAGTTGCAACACTGGTTTCCTTGAAAACTTGCAAAGTGTCTCTCCTTTTTAAAGTTGATTCTTGCTCTGGGAATGATCACTACTTGCTTTTGGACTAAAACATCCTTCTAACAACTGATTATCAGTGTTTCTGTGTCCAAGGCATATACTTATTGCTCAAATTTGTGATGTGAGGGAAAGCTTTCACACAAACTAGGATTCCAATATTGAAATCACACTGGCAGGGAGATAAAAATGAGAAGTAGACTGATCTTTTCCAGAACTAATTACAGAAGTCAGATCTGCAACATAATCTTCCATTAATTCTTTTGTCTGTCTCACACGTAACATTTCTATTTTCAGTGTTGGGGGTGGTTGCAGATTTTTCCTCATTTTCAGGCTTGTTGTCATTCTCTTGGGATCAGATGAAACAGCAAGGAAAGACTAAGGTTTTGCTGCTGACCTCATGAGTGTACATTCATGATGTTTGCTAATGCAGTCTGTCTGTATATTTATATCTTTCCAGTTTTTGTTTGCTTTTTTAACTGTTTTGAGATACTAAGCTGTGAAATTTGGTTCCCATACACTCTTGCTCTCCAGATATTCATCATCTCTTCATGTAAAGAAGGTCTAACAACTAAAACAGCTCACTGGTTTTCTAGCTAGTGAAAATACATGCTGTTTTTATAGCTCCTGCTAGACACTCCTGCTGCTGTCTTTTTGTATTATTGTCAGCAGAACAAATGAAGAAAGCAACCTGAATTAAGTGTCCTGCTTATTTTTATTTAACTTTTTACTGTGACCTTCTAAGAATAAATATTTCTGCATTGATCCTTACTTTTGTTTTGGTCAAGAAATATTCATAATTAAACCCCTGTGAGAGCTTTGAGGAGGTGAGGGATAACAAAGTGATTTATTCAGCAGAACTGGTCATAGAGAAAAGATCAATCAAAATCTGTCAGCCAAACTGAAGCCTATGCGCTCCAGTACCATGACTGAGGCCAAGAAGTTCTACCTGAGCCTGGTTCCAGTCAAGGAAGAAAGTCTAGGTGGTCTGGTGTGAAGCATAATTGAAATGGGATGCCTGAAACAGTAAAAAAGTAAAAGTTTTTTCTTAGTGTGGATTTGGGAATTGAGAAAATATACTTGCACACTGTAAGAGAGCTCCAAAAAGCAATTATTTTCACCTCTGTTAAAATGAAAGCACATAAACTAAGACTCTGCAAGGCTTTATTTCCCTGTGCAGAACGATGATTTTTCACAGAACATGTTCACATGGCAGCTAGACAGCGGTCTGTGAGCTGCTCGCCGCACTATCATTGTTAAAGGAAAAATTCACACAGATGTGGGTACCGCTAGGCTTGCTTTAATCACAACTCAGAGTTGGGCCACCACCTCAGTGAGTGGCAGAGAACAAAGGGATGCAGCACAGCTTATATACACTTATCAAATCATTAGCCAATGTCCCAAGTGTTTAGGGGTTTCCTTTGGTCTTGCAGTTCTGCAGATCCATCACCTGACTCTGTCCCAGCTGATTCATCTATTTGGTTCCAGTCTCTACCTCGGTTCCAAGATGCTCCTCAGATCATCATCTCCTTTCTACCTCTTTAACTCACACAATCCGTCAAGCACACTTACTCTTTGAACAAGCAATTCCCATTCACATATACCAATTTTTCTAAAAACCCCCTATGTTTCTAAGAGCACCTGCGTATACAAAGTGATCGATTGTTTCTCTATTCTCCTACTGATTAACTTGACTAAGTTTTAAACCAGCCTTGGATTAGGGCTGTACAAGGGATGAGGCCTGGTTCTGCCATGTAGCAGCTTCAGCACGTTAAAATTCTTAATTCAAAATACATTTTCTTCAACAATCATGCATGACTTATTAAAAATAAACTGCTTTCCTTTTGAGAGGGAAACAACTCTTTGGAAAGCAAGTAATTTTAAAGAGTAATGTGCTAGGAAAGAGAAAACATAGAGTTAGAGAAGAATTTTGAGATCATTAAGCCAGGACTGCCAAGTCCAGCACTAAACCATCTCACTAAGCACCACATCTACGTGCTTCTTAAATACCTCCAGGGATGGTGATTCCACCGCCTCCCTGGACAGCCTGTTCCAATGCTTCAGCACCCATTCAGTGAAAAGTTTTTTCCTAATATTCAGTCTAAACCTCCCCTGGCACAACTTGAGGCCATTTCCTCTTGTCCTGTCTCTTGTTATCTGGGAGAAGAGACCCACCCCCACCTGCCTGCAGCCTCCTTTCATGTAGTCGTAGACAGATATGACATCCCCCCTGAGACGACTCTTCTCTCCAGGGTAAACCATCCCAGTTCCCTCAGCTGCTCCCCACAAGACTTGTGCCCCAGACCCTTCACCAGCTCCGTTGCCCGTCTCTGGACACGCTCCAGCACCTCAGTGTCCCTCTTGCACTGAGGGGCCCAAACCTGAACACAGGATTTGAGGTGCGGCCCCACCAGTGCTGAGTGCAGGGGGACAATCACTGCCCTGGCCCTGCTGGCCACACTGTTTCTGACACAAGCCAGGATGCTGCTGGCCTTCTTGGCCACCTGGGCACACTGCTGGGTCATGTTCAGCTGGCTGTCAGCCAGCACCCCCAGGCCCTTTCCCACCAGGCAGCTTTCCAGCTGCTCTTCCCCAAGCCTGCAGTGCTGCGTGGGGTTGGTGTGACCCAAGTGCAGGGCCCGGCACTGACCCTTGTTGAACCTCATACAGTCGGCCGCAGCCCATCAGTCCAGCCTGTCCAGGTCCCTCTGCAGAGCCTTCCTGCCCTCAAGCAGATCAACGCTGCTGTCCAACTTGGTATCGTCTGCAAACTTAGTGAGGGTGCACTCGATCCCCTCTTCCAGATTGTTGGTAAAGACATCAAAAGGACTGGCCCCAGTACTGAGCCCTGGGGAACACCACTTGTGACTGGCCCCCAAGTGCACGTAACTCCATTTACTACCACTCTCTGGGCTCCACCAGCCAGCCGGCTTTTAACCCAGCATGGAGTGTAGCCATCCAAGCCATGAGCAGCCAGTTTCTCCAGGAGAATGCTGTGGGAGATGGTGTCAAAGGCTTTACTAAAGTCCGGATAGGCAGTATCCACAACCTTTCCCTTATCCATTAGGCAGGTCACCTTGTCACAGAAGCAGATGAGGTTTGTCAAGCAGGACCTGCCTTTCACAAACCCATGCTGGCTGGGCTTGATCCCCCAGCGCTCAGGATGATCTGCTCCATAATGTTCCCAGCACTGAGGTTAGACGGACAAGCCTGTAGTTCCCCAGATCCTCCTTCTAGCTGTTCTTGTAGATGGGTGGGCATCATGCTGGCTAACTTCCAGTCTTCTGGCACCTTTCCAGTTTTCCTGGACTGTTGATAAATGATGGAGAGTGGCTTGGCAAGCTCCTCCACCAGCTCCCTCAGTACCCCTGGGTGGATCCCATCTGGCCCCATAGAATTGTGCACATTTAAGAGGAACAGCAGGTCACTAATCATTTACTCCTGAACTTCATTCATGTACTTCATTGTGGTCCTCCTTATCTCTGTCTTCCAGATCAGGGGACTGAGTACCAAGAGGGAGATGTATTGGAATATGTATTTATTGAAAGAGTCCTTGAACCTCCCTTTTCCCTTTTATGAAAACCAAACCATAAACAATTCAAGTTTTGGAGTAAAGCACAGTTACACAGCTATCCATCCCAAACCATCTGTGATCTGAGATTTAAAGTGCAAAAGCCTGCATTATTCTGAAACCTGAACATCTGCAATAGTGAAGCTTTAAGCATTTTCACTTTTACCAACATTAACAAAACAAAAAAACAAACAAGCACACACACACACACACACCCCCGCACACACACACAAAAAAAAAGGAAAAAAAGAACCAAAGAAGGTTGTATTGAACAAGAATACTGTATTCAATAACCTATTGTTTTGGAACACTCCTTATGTTAAGTATATGCCTTATGCCTTTGGGTCTGGATAGTCGTATGGATTACAGAAGATGAAAATGTAATCCTTTAGTTGGTTTGCTCTGTGTCTTAAGTAAGATCCTGATATGTATTAACTAACTCTGGATTCATGAAAAGATTTATATGAGCTTAGAGAAAATCAGCTTCTTCCAATAGCTGCAAGTAATTTTAAGACTTGCCAGAGCTACTCTAGGAACTAAAACTGTTAATGCTGGCTGTCAGTTTTAATCTTTGAATTGTGATATCAACAGATCTGCATAAAGCTTCTCTAAAAAGACTTTCCAATGTCAGGTCTTGCACATTTACCACATCCTTTAACAATATCATATTCTTAGATTAAAGCCATTCAAGAAGCAATGGACACCAAATTTTCATGGGATATGTAGGATGCAGTCCCCCACAGTATAAAACTGTACTTTGGCTCTATGGTTCTGAACTGTCCTTCATCCTCTTACTCTTCTTCTTTTCATTCCTCTCATTGAAAACAGTGAATCTCTCAAAATTCTTAGAATTTGTTTCTATTTAAAATTATTAGAAGAAAATTATTTTCTGGTTCAGGTCTAGGAGATCAATTTTTTTCAGTTCATTTACTGAAGCTGTAGCTTATGTAGAAGTTCAGGAGTTGTAATTACTGCAAGAAGATTTTCTCCATAAGAGCCATAATGTGATCTTCATTTATATTTGGCACCACTTATACTTTCTTTTCTTCCAAAATGCATCTGTCTTGAAAAACTGACTTGAAAGTCTGCAATGCATTTTAGTATTAGTGAAAAAAAGTAGAATAATGTGGAAACTGAAAGTTGTAATTTGTAGGAGGTGGTAAGGGTTTCAACAATACTTTCTTCAGTGTAAAGTGTTGCTGAGAATGCAAGTTCTTATGTGTATGTGTAGGGGGTTTTCACTGGCTTTCTAAGCTTATAGTAATGTGACAATTTGGACTAAGCATGAGCAGGGGTGGGAGAAAGTTGTAAGTTCATTCACAACAAGATGGCCATTGTTTTCTGTTTTCTAGTGTGTAACAACCAAATTTTCTTTATCTTCTTAGTGTTACCTTGAAAATGAATAACATTATTATACAAATAAACTTGATTTGTATGATACTGTTCTTTCAAACCTCCTGTGTTACACATGCGTGTGTGTGCGCACACACACTTCTGCTATAAAGTTTTCTGTTAAGATCCCCAGTAACTAAAAAACAGTTATGTGTGCCACTGCAAAATACTAAGGCTGGCTTACTGGTGCAAGTGAAGCTGGCAGGAGCTTCAACATTAACTTCAACGGAATGAAGTAATATAAAGCTAAGGTGAACTGCAGTACAAACTACACAATGATCATAATCTCCGCTCAATATAATTTTGTGTAGAAATCCAGCCTTAGTTCAAGGTCCCTTGTGGGCAGCTGAAATGAATATGCTTCAAAATGGAGCTTCCTATACACCAGAGGAAGCATAAAATCTAGAATAACGTTATACAGCCACAGCAATACTTGGCGTGTGCTGGCCATCATAGTGCAGCAATGGGCACGGACAACATGGCATTGTCATTACCACTGCTGTCTTCCAGAACTGTCCTCACTATGTCAAGCCCAACCACGCAACAGTCACCCCTTGCATGGTTTCAAATAAAAACAGTGACCCGTAGGTCTGATTTAATCTTTTCAGACATTTCATTTCTTCCTTGCCTCTCCCACTACCTCTTTTAATTCTTGAGCTCCAAAAAGGCTTGCAGTATCCTTGTGAAATCTGAGGGGAATAGGGCGAGACCTGGCTTCGTTTTTAATTTGGGCAGGTCACTAAGGACCAGTCCTTATTTCTGTGGACGTCTGTGGTGGGTTGAACCTGGCTGGACATCAGATGCCCACCAAAGCCTCTCTATCACTCCCCTCTTCAGCTGGACAGGGAGAGAAAATATAACAAAAAGCTCGTAGGTCTAGGTAAGGACAGGGAGAGATCACTCAGCAATTACCATCACAGGCAAAACAGACTCAGCTTGGGAAGTTGGTTTAATTTATTACCAATCAAATCTCAAGAGTAGGAGAATGAGAAATAAAACCAAATGTTGAAACACCTTCCCCCCACCCCTCCCTTCTTCTTGGGCTCAACTTCACTCACGATTTTTTCTGCCCCCTCCCACCCCAAGCAGCACAGGGGGACAGGGAACAGGGGCTGCGGTCAGTCCATCACACAGTGGCTCTGCCGCTCCTTCCTCCTCACACTCTTCCCCAGCTCCAGTGTGGGGTCCCTTCTATGGGAGACAGTCCTCCATGAACTGCTCCAATGTGAGTCCTTCCCACGAGCTGCAGTTCTTCATTAACTGCTCCAGCTTGGGTCCCCCATGGGGTCACAAGCCTGGCCAGCAAACCTGCTCCAGCACAGGCTCCTCTTTCTATGGGCCCACAGGTCCTTCCAGGAGCCTGTTCCAGTGCAGGCTTCCCATGGGTTCACAGCCTGCTTCAGGCACCCACCTGCTCCGGTGTGGGGTCCTCCAGGGGCTGCAGGTGGGTATCTGCTCCACCGTGGACCTCCATGGGCTGCAGGGGGACAGCTTGCCTCACCGTGGTCTTCACCATGGGCTGCAGGGGAACCTCTGCTCCAGTGCCTGGAGCCCCTCCTGCCCCTCCTGCACTGACCTGGGGGGGGGCTGCAGGGTTGTTTCTCTCACATCTTCTCACTCCTTTCTCCAGCTGCAGTTGCCATTGCACCATTTGTTCATTTTTTCCCCCCATTTTAAATAAGTTATCCCAGAGGTGCTACTACTGTTGCTGATGGGCTCAGCTTTGGCCAGTGGCAGGTCCATCTTGGAGCCAGCTGGCATTGGCTCTGTCAGACACAGGGAAAGCTTCCAACAGCTTGTCACAGAACACCCCTGTAACCCTCCACTACCAAAACTTTGCCAGAAGTACACAATACAAGGCCTCTTACTATCACTTTAAAGCATAAAGCAAGTTCAATATGAGTGACACGCTAGCCTTTTGCTTCCATATTTAGCAAACAAGGACAAGAGTAATTCACAGAATCACAGAATCACAGAATGGTTGGGGTTGGAAGGGACCTCTGGAGATCATCTTGTCCAACCCCCTGCTAAAGCAGGTTCTCCTAGAGCAGATCACCCAGAGTCATGTCCAGGCATGTTGTGAATGTCTCCAGAGGAGGAGACTCCACGGCCTCCCTGGGCAGCCTGTGCCAGGGCTCTGTCACCCTCGAGGTAAAGAAGTTCTTCCTCATATTCAGGTGGAATTTTCTGTGCTGCAGTTTGTGCCCATTGTCCCTTGTCCTGGCACTGGGCACCACTGAGAGGAGCCTGGCCCCATCCTCCTGACACTTGCCCTTAAGGCATTTGTAGACATTGATGAGATCTCCTCTCAGACTTCTCTCCTCCAGGCCAAACAGGCCCAGCTCTCTCAGCCTTTCCTCATAAGGGAGGTGCTCCAGTCCCCTCATCATCTTTGTAAATTCTTTCAGTCTGATCTTTCTTTGTCTGGGTGAATTTACATTCTAACCTCACGAGGACGCCTTTTTACAGTGCATTGATACAGCTTTTTGGCACAATATGGCGTCCAGGCTCTGCTGAAATCTCTAAGCATTACTGTACTACCCATAAGACTTTTTAAAGTTTGGTGAGTGTTTTTGCTAGGAAAGATGAGAGGAAAGGGGTCCTCAGGCTTTCTCCTTTTTCTTTATATAAGTTCCTAGACTGTGATGATTGTGTCCTAAAGAAAAAGATGCATGATATGAACAAATAGAAATTTACTCTTGTATAACCAACTTCGGTAATTTCCATTTATGTATATAGATCCTTCAAAAGCAGTAGACAAAATACAGATCTTAGTTAATGGGTTTATGCTGCCATTAGTTGGGCTGTGCCGCTAACTCAGCATAGTAAAATAGTATTGGTTGTATGACTTGGCACAGTATTCTAGAAACTTTTCAAGGTTGTGGGTTTTTTCTTTACAGAAACCTAAAGAAACTCATTCCTGTTTTAAACTACTTGTGGTAGGGTAATCTTTGCAAAAACTCAGTGGCATATCTACTAGTAAAGACTGAGCCAGTCCTGTAAATGCTTAAATTAATAGAAAAACTACCATACATGTCATACAGAATTTTAGATTATAATGGCTTACAGCTATTTGTTTAAATATTAAAGCCCTGATCTGGTTAAAACTCACTGACACAAACCTTGTAGGAGCTAACCTTAAGGCTTGGGTTCATTCCTTCTAACCTGTGGCCTCAGCAATATAGTTGCATCAGTTCTCTGAGCGTTGGAGAGGAATAGGCTTCTTCAGAGACAGGGCAATACCTTAGCTGTGCTAAATTGTCTTCTGCAGATACCTTTCTCCCCGGCTTATTCTTTCCTGTGGCTGCAGTCCAGGATACCTGTTTTACTAAGCTAGGTGCTTTGTTTAATTGCTTGCGGTTGAGAGAAAGTAATTTAGTGTCAGGGTGCAACTTCTACTGGATAAGTTATTCAAAATTCAGTCACATTCGATTGTTATTATACCTCTATGCATAGAAGCAGTCGGTCTGTGGAAGTGCAGCTATTAAACATGCAAGCCCATATCAATTACTTTTACTTATAGGTCAGAGGATTCCAGACATCAGGTTAAAAACTAAGATGGGGGAGCAAAGGCATATGCAAGAAGCTTGTAGAAAAGGTATAATTCAGCTCCTAGCAAAGACTGAAGCATTTTTTATTTGCATTGACCACATCCTTCTGAAAAGAAATGTGTGTACTTCAGTCATGTTTAAAATATTTCACAAAGGTTTTAAAAAAGAGAAAAAACCCTAAAAAAGTAAAGAATCTTTATATTTTAAAACATACAAAAAAACCCTCGGAATCAGATTTTTTGGTTATACATCCAGTGTGTTGAGGTAGTTAAAAAATTTGCAATGTGCTGCATTCCATTCTACACTAAAAATAACAAGTGAGTTCTGGGAGAATGAGGTACCCTCTAGGCAGTAGTATAAGCAATCATGTTCGGGGCAAAAAAGCACCAATCAAAATGTCAGAACAAGCTCTTCTTTTTGCATTTTTTTTAATGTTATTTGAAAAGAGTAAAGGATATGAAGACCTCCTGAGTACACTTGCAGATGCATGTTTTTCTGTTCTAGGCATCTGATTATCATACCCTAAATGTATATTTTGTGTCTGCTTTCCAGCCCAACCATAAAAACGTGATATATAGTTTTACTCTCTAATACCAGCAGCCTATATGATTTGGAATCTACATAGACACGCATATGTGCAAACCGTTTCAGAATCATAAAAGTTTTCCTCCATTTCAGGTCCTACAGATATTTTTGTGACATATGTATATGTGAATGCAGGTGTACACACCCACCCACACAGAATAAACTTGTCAAATATACAGAGTTTTTCAAAGTGCCCTGCTTTTTACAGGTTACAGAATGACAACAAATCCCTTTTAAAATCAGGCCAGTTTTATGTAAGTGCTGAATATATTCCCAAAGCTTGAAAATGTGTGTGTGTGCCATATAATAATATTGTTCTTTTAAAAGAAAAAAATCTGAAATCCTTAACAGCTCCAACAGTGCGTCTAATGAGCTTTCTTGTGTTTAGTACTTTTTTTTTTTTTTTTTCCCCCACTGGGCATGTCTTAATTCCACGAGATTATTTTATCCATTTTCATTAAGGAAATGATGTGGTGTACCTGCATATCTTTTCGTAATGCCAGTGGACTGTCCTAAGAGTCCTGCTAGAGACTTTTACTTTGGTGAACCAAGTGTACTGCGTTCAAATGTAAGTCCTTTCAGACTGCTGGGGTAAGGATACCTTCTGGTAACCCACGTCTCCCTTCTAGCTCTAATAATATCAGTATTGATGTCACCTGAAAGTAGAACCAAGACATGGACGGACAGTCACTTGACAGTTTCTTGTAACCAATTTGATACAATTTCACCATCTATGTTTTTGCTTAAAAAAAAATTAAAATAATGCCAATATTCTGTGCTTAGACGTTTATTATAAAGTTTACTGAGGAAGAACCCTGTAGGCTGGGAAAACAGCAGCAGCTGTACTGTGTCAAAGTAAAGGTCCTCCGGCTTCAATAGCTAGTCCCTGACAGTGGCCAGTAAAAGGTGTTTAGGGACTAGCATCAGAACAGGGAAGGCACATAGTGATATTTCATTCAAACTGGAGTGACAGTCTGTCTCCAGGGATGTGGGAACTTCCAGTGTCCAATGTGGTATATCTTTATCCAGTACTTCTTGAAGGATTTTTTCTTACATGTGTTTGTTAAATCTATATATTTCTAGCATTTACTGCTTGGAGTAGCAAAGATAAATTTAACGATGCAGTATGTAAAAAAAAATCTTTTTCTACTTATAAATCTACCACTTGATTATTTAATTCAGTGCCCCCTAGCTCATGATGTACGGTCATTGCAGTCAAATGCTGCCACAGTGTTCTGTCCAACATGTCATGCCTGTTATTACTTCCACTGTATTCTGTCTTTGTGCACCTGTACATGCAACTTTAGAATCTGACCAAAGGGTTTTTTCACTGGGTAAGTATATTTGAAGTGATCTGCACTTGCAAGTAAATTTGGCGGTTTAACTAAGGCATCTTGGAAAAAGTCATCTTTAATTTTCATTACAAACCCTCTCAGTTATTTTCTAAGTAAATAAATCAACATGTGGGATTACTAGGATAGAATTTGTGTAACATCGTTTCCTGGAAATTATTTCCTTTTTAACACTAATTCAAAATATCTAGTCCCTAATAGAAAAAATACTAGGAAGGCAGTCTGAAATAATCAGAGGTCCCGTCTCCTTGCATCCAGTTAGCTTGCTGATGCTTTACTGGTACTGTTTTTCAGGGATTTCATCTTTTTGCTTTCCCTTTGTCTCCATTTGTTCTCCTCAGATCTCCTTTCTGGTGAAGCAGCTTAGTATTTGAAAGCAAGCTGTTTCTAGGGGAAGTCCAGGGCATTCAGATGCAGTAATTATTCATTCAGGAGATAGTTTTGACCCTTCTGCTGTTAATACTAAGGACTCTCACAGTCCTAGCAGTGCAAACATAATTTTTGCAGACCTGCTAGCTCCTTTATTCAGTGAGGAGCAGAACTGTTCTCACACTTTATGACCCAGCTGTACTTTTCAGTATGAAGGAGTTTCCTTTTTCTTCCTTCTGCCCCTGCCCAGATTCTTGATGAGTAGAACCAAAGCACATAGCTCACTACTGCCTTTATGGAGGGACACAGGGAACAGTGGTGGGTCAAATACTAGTATTTGATTTTTCAGGCACCTGGCTCCAAAACCTATGCTGAGTGATATCTCAGAAGAGAATTTTTGTTTGTCAGTAGAGGAAATGGAGAAAAAAGGATTTGGAGGCTTCCTACCTGTTGGACTTCAGTGTTTTAATATGTATAGGACCACCTTGTAAACCAGGAGCAGAGCTGTAAAAAAATCAAAGGCTTTGATAGAGGCATTAAGAACCATCTAGATATTTCTTCCTTTTCTAAAGAATTCTTTTCTTTTTTTTTTTTTCTTTTTTCATCTTGATCATACCTATTAGTGACAAGCTACAAAGCAAAAACCTCATCTGATCCTGATTGTCTTGCTGCACCCCATTCTGGGATGCTGAACACGTTGGGTCAGAACACATTGCCAGAGCCCTGTACCTTTCACCCAGCACCTCCAGGCATTCAGCAGATCTAGGAAGATGCCAATGACAATTTCAGCATCACTTCCAAATTTTTTATGCTGAGGTTTCAGCATTAAAGTGGGAGTTTCAGCATGGGGATTTTTCATGAACATATTGTGCGAACAAGGTGTTATAACTGGTATATCTAATTTAAACACACTCAGCATAAATATATATATGTGTGTGTGTGTGTGTGTGTGAATGTGTGCATGAAATTCAAGCTTTTAAAGCCTAGTTAGATTCACTTGCCTCCAGAGTATTTTTATTCTGAGGACAGTGCTTGAGGTAATTCCAAATGGGAAATAACTGCAAAACAGAATAAAAATGAAAATTACCTTTTCATTATATCTGATCCCACGTAAATGGATTTTTAACAAGTGGCAGGAAAGATACGTGTCAAACACATTTTATTAACAAATGAAAAGTACAACAATGGTTCAAAACGGAATTTTAAGTACTACGTAAAATGCATTAAATCCTTCTTTTCCGCACAGAGGGAACATAACAGAAAGTTCACAAAATTCAAGTTGGTCCTCCATTCCCAGGCTGTATGCAGAGCATTTGAAGTAGCTCTATTTCAGAAGTAGTAAACTTTACAGAGAATATGTCCATTTCTAGAAAACAAGCTGTCCCTTCAAGACTGGAAAACATAGTCATCTAGAAAACTGCTTGTGCCAGACTCTCCTTTGTTAATAACTAAGAAAGTTTTTAAAGTCTCCTGAAGGCTGTAGCTTTGTAGCTTCCACCTTTGGGTTTGTTTTTTTTTCTACCTCTTACCTCATCTATCAACTTTTTTAAAAGCAGTATCAATGGATCATAAATTCTGGCTTATATATCTGGTGCCCAGTAACAAAATAAACATTTAAGTATTAATTCAGTGTCAACCCCTAGTATATGCAATACAGTATTATTTGTCATGAAAATACATAAAATTCAAGAGGGGTTCTCTTGGAAGGTTTTATTGTATAAGATAGGGACCTTTGCAAATGCTAGTCATAGATCATATTCAAAGCACACACTTTTCAGGGAGGAGAGATGGGAGTCAGATTTGCTATGGATGTGTGAATAGCAGTAACAAAAATGAATGTAAATTTCTGCTGCTTCATTTATATCACCAGGGAAGAAAGTGCTTACCTAGCTTTTATATCACCGGGAGCTCATCTAATCTATTTTTTTGTTTTATTTGGTTGATACCTAAGAAAAATGCAAGTGCTTTTCAGGACATACAGGTGATTCTAGATACTCCATCCTCTGAATTAAGGGACAGTCCTGTAACTGTTTGAAAGGAAGGAGGGGGCTTATGTAATATTTCTCATTATTTTTATCGCAATTGCACCATTTAAAACTCCGTGCTGTGTTTGCTTTTGGGTCCTTCTAGGTCATACAGGTCTGCATGGCCTTTTCTGAACTGTGTTTTAGGCCCATAGGAGTTTGTGGATATATGCGCTTGTGTACGCATTGTACATAAACTTCGTATACTTATAAAAAGTAGAAGCCTGGCCTTTGCATGAGATTTAATTCCTTGTCCAGTCATTAAAATAAACTAGCTGCTTAGAAGGATGAATTAGTTACATTTTTACTGAGATTTTTAGGTACCTGAGTGTCCGTCACTCACTCACTTTCCACTTAGAATTCAGAGGACTTCTCTTTGTAGTTCCTCAAAAATGGATCAGGAACTCTTTTTAAAACATGACAGAAGATGAGGAAGCCTGCATGGTTTTCCTGCATAATATGCAACAAGTAGGAGCACTATTTCAGAACTAAGGGAGAGTTCTTATTGAAATCTCCCCCTTTAAAGAAGCAATCCATCACCACAAGAACACAAAGAGAAACATCCTCATCTCTTGTGAAAGGGAATAACGGAACGCAGGAATCTAGCACAGGCTAAAATTTTATCAGCAAATCGGTGTGGGAGAAAGGGCAACCAGTAAAACCCAACTATCTTTGTTTTCATCTGATCCAGCTAGGAAAGTTCCTGAAGTAATTGGGATCAACCTCTGTGTCCTTTCAGTTACCACTCATATAGGTTTGCCTCTGCATGTCCTTTGGTTAAATTAACTTCCTGTGTGTATTTCTGTGCTGGAGAAACACTGTAAAACTCCAATTAATGTAAAATTCAGGCCACCTGTGTCAAATTAAATGTTCTGTGTCTGGTTCAAAACAAGCAAAGAAACCACAAGAAGGCAAGGGGCAGCAAAGACAAAGTCTCTCCTGTTTAAAGAAATATACTGGTTTCTGGCCTCAGCTACAGCTATGAATTTCTTCTCACCTTCAGTTTCATTTTCTCAGGGTTAACTATATTCAATTACAAAAATCTGTCCACCGTGTGTGTTTCAAATACTCATGCAAATCTAAGTTATATTAATCACCTTCTCACAGAATCTGACAAAGCCTAGTAGTGATGTGAACAAAGGTACAAGTTTTCAAGAGATGGCAGATGCATATACACAACAGTCAGACTGAAGAGCATAATTATCTGTTGTCTGAAAGTTCATAGTTATCACTAAATCATAGAATTGTAGAAAAGTCTAGGTTGGAAGGGACTTTTGGACAGCATCTGGCCCAACCTGCTGTTGAAAGCAGGCCATTAGATGAGATTACCCAGAGTCCTGTCAGGCCAAGTGTTTAATACCTCCAGTGATAAAAATTCCATGGCTTCTCTGGGCAACTTAATCCAATTATTGTCATCATAGTGAAAAATTTCTTTGTTTTATCTGGACAGATTTTTTCATGAAGCAAATGGTGCTTTCTGCCTCCTATTCTGTGATGAAGTCTCCTTGTGAAGAGGGTGCCTCTGTATTCTCTAGAACTACATTACAGAGAAGATCTCTGTGGCCCCTCCACAGACCTTCTCCAATTTTGCAGTCCCAAACTAATCAGTTATGTGGAGATGAGATCAAGTGTACAGCCTCATACATATTTAGCTGAATACATTTGATGAAACAAATCCACATCATAATGGTATTTATAATAAAAGCACTGGGAACAAACAAAAAAAATACTGTGCACTGTGGTTGTGATTCACTTAGCTTGTCCTGTGAGTAAGACCAAGAATAATGCATTCATTGTCACATTTGGGACTTAGGTTAAAGTGTTTTTAGGAAGATTTGTCTGGCGTCTCATCTAAATTGTATTCCGTGTTGCAGATGAAGCATTCTTGTCCCAGCCACAGTGATCATGAGTAATTATCCTTTTTGTCTTTGTAGACATCCTTTATGTGTTAGAAGTTGTTATTATATTGATCTGTGCCAGTAAAGTATCCTTTTAGAGGAGTGTCCATAGACACTGCAGCACACCTAAAAAGAAGGGAGCATAGGCTGGCATGGTCACAACCCACAGAAACAACATGCGACCTGCTCCACAAGCACCTGCATCATGATCTGTGACAAGTATGATTCAACATCTACACGTAACTGTTTCCATCTCAAGCAGCACTCACAAATTCATAGGGAACATATAGGTTGTCTTTGGAATCTGGAATTAGGCTCACATAGCTTAGGTATGTTTCCTACCATGCAGATGGAACTAAGTAGTAAGTCAAGCTGGATATGCCTTAAGTCCATACCAGTTTAGTGGTGATCTATCCCATGTAATACCCCAGAATATGCATAAAGCAGCCTATAAAAATCACATGGAAGAAAGGTTTTGCATGTATGAATGAAATTCCAGTGTTCCTATACTTCAGTATTAAGAGGGTCTAGGTCAAAGTTATATTTTATTAAACTTTGAGCAGGAAAAACAGATTCTCTGCAGACTGAGTCTTTTATCCCTATGACCTTGCTATTCTTCAGCATTTTATATACCTCTGACTGTATCCTGATAGGAAGTCAAGATGACTTCCTGGGTCAATCGCACCCAGGTTCTCTGAGTGTCTTCAGCTCTTTTTAAGTAAATGGGAGCTGCCTGTGGTGAGAACTTTTGAAAGTCTGTCTGCAGTTATCATCTCCCAGATTGGCTCTATTTTTCTGCAAGCCCAGCAGGGCAGTCGAAGTTGTGTATCTTGGCTACACATAGGTAAGCGCCCTTTACAAAGCTACCTCCAGGGATCTTCCTTTGTGCAGGGTCTGGGATAGGTAAGCAAACATTAAAGAGTCTCTGAATTGTCCTGCAGTGGTACTTCCTTTGCTTCCTGAGCAGAAGCACTCTTTCAGGTTGTAATGAATTTTACCCTGAGTCCTGAAGATGAACATGTACCTAATCAATATTGAATTATTGTATTTGTACAAGAGCAGAATTCATACATCTTGTGCTTTTGTTCACTTGAAAATATTTTAGTTGCTTTTTGTTCATAAGATATACAATTAATAACAAATAATGATGCCTAATTTAAGTGAAGTCTCAAGCAGTTTCCTCTAATGAAATGGAGCATGTAATGCATTTTTTATTACAATGGCTATTCTTTTGTGAATCACTAACCTTTGTATAGAAACAAAAATATTTCTGCTACTTATCCCAGAGGAAAAATAATGAATATGAAAATGGTAAAGCTGCCTTTATATGTGAAAAAGCTATTAAAACAATATTTATGCATGTTAGTATTAGATGTATGTTTCATTTCCATTGTCTATTTTAAATTGTCCATTTGAAAATGTATCTACCCCTGAACTGTTTTAAAATAAGGGTGGTGTTTATCTTATCCAGGATAAGCCATTTTATCTTATCTAAACTAGGGCATCTTCTCTAAGCTAATAATTTAGCTGATCTGTATCAAGAGATAGAGGTGACCAGGACTTGCCATCTCTAAAGCTGGCTGGCCAGCACAGCCTGACTTGTACGTACAGCTAAGTTATTTTCCCTTTCCAAAACTACCTACCACTTAAATCCATACTGCCTACTGAGAATGTCCCCAGCTGCGATAAGCCCCAGACTGTGCTCAGCTATGATCGGGGCGAACGCTAGCTGGGCAAGGCCAAAACTGTGCACGCAGCCTTGCTAACAGCGTAACACAATGGACAATCTTATTCCAGTTCTTAGGCCCGTATCCCAGTACATGACTTGTATAGGTGTAGCCTTACAATGTTTTCAGCATTCAATGAAGGAGTCATCCTGAGGTGAATATTCCATCTTAATTATCTTACTCTCATGGCTGAACTTACTGAACTGACCTCTTCAAGTGCCTCTTCATCACTTCTGGCTGTAAAGAGAGACTAAGGCAACCATAACTTAATTAACTCGGGTAGGTACCTCATTCTAAAGACAAGAAGGTTTAATATGGTCTAGTAAGCACATTCCTGGGGCCCTGATTATGGATGCTGACCATGCAGAATCTCGGATCTCATGTGTTTTTAAAATGGTATCGTTCTTGCCACTGCAGAGGGGAAGAAGATTTGGAAATACAACTAAAGTGTAATCAGTGTATGAATGTTTGCCTGAGTCTGTAGACAGTATGAAGTAATAGCTCTGAAAAATTCATCTTACTTGTCTAAGTTAATCAAAGGGAAACTCTCTGACACACTGGATTCCTGTCCTCTATTAAGTAAATGGACTAAATCTTAGTGAAATTTTGCTAGAGGAGTTTTGTACCATTTGAATTGCAATCACATCTTGTCAGCAGCATTTGTTCCTGAAGAACTGATAGGAGCTACAATTACTGGAAGGAAGTTATTAAAAAACCCACATTTGTGAAACCTTGCTCAATATCTTATTAATTTGGAAGACTTCATGCAAAATTGAAGAAAAAGTTATTTAAATGAACAATTGGGAAATAGCAGTCACAGAACCAAATCCTACTACACACAGCATATAAACCCTGTGACACAGAAGAGTTGTTTATAAACAAAACAAATCTTGTGTGTGTAAGAAATACACATGTAATCTTGTTCCTCCATCTGCTAGGATTTTTTTCGGTTTATTTTACCCCTTTATTATCAACAGTGTCATCTCTGCTGTGAATGCCAGCACCACTGTAATCATATTTTTTGGTACATTTCACTGAAGATTCCCCAAGGTAGCACAGAATATGGTTAAAATCAATTTAGATTCTGTTTTACAGGCACTCCCTACCTGGGAGAATTTGTTACTGCTTGCCATGTCCCCATTTCTTTCAGTGAGCCTGCAGGGTGAAATTCACAACTGGTACATCTAGGCAGTTAACAGAGGACAAGAGAGCAAGCTTGAGCTTTCATCCCTTGCCCATGCATGCATGGTACTTAACTCTTCACTCACTGCTGGTTCTCTCCTGTACCTCCAGCTGCTTTCTCCAGAACATTACTTTGGTGTAGCTCAGGGAATACTTTAGTTGAGGGACTGCTTTGGAAGAAAGCACAGACAAAGCCTCACCAGGTTGGACTCTAAGCCACACACTCCTGTAATGCTATCCCACCTTCAGCCAAACTCACAAGCCCTTCTCCTTCTCCGAGTAGGCAACACACGACCCAAATGTCGTCCTACGGAAGTGCTGCTCAGGAGAATTGCATATAAAAGCTCTTATGTTGTTTTAGAAGAATTGGGAAACCTGTGGAAAAATAACTTGTAATTATGTCTCATGGCCACCACACAGGGCCTAGAGTAACCAAGAGCCAAATATTATGGCTTGAGGTCAGCAAGTACCATCTGACCTTAGGCATGGGGTTAGGCCCTTGACAGTCTTTTATATAGCACTATAGACATACTAAGATCTACACATCATACATTCCGCTTTTTCACACTGCAAGTGTTACTTTTACAAAATTCAGTTTGATCTTTTTTTTTTTAATCTTAATTTCCAGATCGGTTTTTGTCTTCCTTTTTTTCATGGTGCAGTTTGATCAGTCAAAATTGAGCTGCTGCTTCATTGATAATAGAATTGCAGGTGTAAACAATAGTAACTGAACAGCTGATTTGTGTTGAACTTTAAGTCAAACGCAGGTTCAAAAATGTTGATACAAATTCATGCCAAAGCTGTATGGGCTGTGAAAGCTTACTCGTATGTGTGTCTTCTTTTAGTATAGCTCATTCATGTCCAAAAAATTTATCAGGTCTGTACAATTTCAGGATAATAACAGAAAGGGAAAAAGAGGCTCATTTAATCTGCCTTTCTGATTTCTAGTTGATTAATTTACATGTCATTTAATGCTAATTAATTGGATTTCATCCAGAGCTCTCTTTGACAATTTGAAGGTGATGGTAAATCTGAGAATTTGGGTAAGTAAAAAAATCTGGAAAATGGTTGGATGGGTGCCGGTATCAGTTTGTAATGTCTTTCATCCACGTGCACTTTCATGCTGAAAGTGTTTTGTGTTGGAGCACATACGATATCCTGCTAAGAGTGTGACACAGATATTGTATAGTCACTTTATTCTTCAAATACAGCCCCTAAAGGAGATTTGCTGTGAAAAGTGTTGATATATAGCAGTGCACTATAATGTATCAAACAATATTAATTTAAAACTATCCTGTAGTGAGACCTCCTGAACTTTCTCAAAAGGTTTGAACTATCCAGTCACCGTGAAATTACTCTGGGCATCTGGCCAGTTCCCAAATAAACTGTGTGTACATCAGCAGCAAAGCTTTTAATTTTGAACGTGATTGATCTCAGCCTGTTATGAAAACTGTCAACTAAAATGAAAGAGTTAGAGCATTGCAGTAAATTTTTCATAATAATTTCATTTCATTTCAATATTTACAGAGCATTTTAAGTTAAATTTCGCATACACTTGCCTCACAGACCATATGAAATCGACATCTTTCAACTCTTTGTGTTTTGCACATTACTAGCTCTTCTTCCATGATCAGAATTAAATGAGTAAGAACAAAACAAAAAGTTAGGAAGGGTAGGTCTTATCCCTTTGGCTATGGTTAACTCTGTTTCTTCTCTGGCATGTTCTTACCAAAGTGTCAGTGTCTTAGAAGCTCAATGACTGTGTTAAATTTGAGCTTTCCATTTGCTTTGCCAAGAACGTTACTTTCAAGGATGCTTCTGTCTCTAAATGCAGATTGGTGATATTAAGAGATACTCACCTTAGTTAGCCCTTTGAACTGTTCAACTGATCTTGTTCCAGCTGCTGGAGCACTTCCATGTTCCAGGCTGTCAGCTTCCACCTGAGCCCGTAAAGAGACCTCTGCATGTGCAGGCACTTCTCACATCCTGCTTCCGCAGGAGGGGGTGTAAGCTGGAGGGCAGGTGTTACACTGCCCTGCATTCACCTGCAGATCTGAAGTGCACTGTGACATGTCTGTTCTGTTGAACATAGGGAGAGACTATGGGAATGCAGCTTTCCTAGTCAGGTCCTCCTGCCTGTCTCACTCCATTGCTTTAATGCTGTTTCAGCAACTGCAGTCACTATCAAAGAAGTTGCAGTATGCACTTTAAAAGAACTCACTGCTTTCACCCTAACCACACTTCCAGTGATTAATATCTGGGTGACTATGGTACTACAGTCTTTTAACATTAAAAAAAAAAAAAATTAAGAACCACCATTTATTGCCTTGCTTTCTTCTTCAGGTTCTACGTAACACCATGTATACTGTGTGGCTCAAATACTGTAACATAGCGGCTTTTTTTTAAGTTTTAAATATCACACTTTCATTTCTGAAAAATGGATGAGAAAGCTTTAGCAGCTGGCAGAGGTGAGATGGTTTTGTGGTGTGGTTCTATTGGCCTTGTGGGACCAGTGTGGTTACATGGGAGATGCCAGCTTTCTGCTGGGAAGGCTGCTGTCTCCAGCAGGGCAGTGATTGCTCTTCTAACCATTCCAGCACAATTGTCTGGCCACAGCCAGCATTCATCTGCATTAGAAAGATAATCCTGCCCCTTTTCTCACTAGTCATTACCTGCTGTCTCTTTTATTGCATCTGCCTCTGTCCCAGTCTTCCACTTTCACCACTATTCGTGCTATTCTGTGTATTTAGGACAACCACTTACAGGTTCTCTACAGTTTTAAGGGCGCAGATCTTAATTACCCTAAAGCTGGTTTTAGCAATCACCTTTTTGTAACGAAGCCTTGAAGTCACAGATAAATGTACAGCTGAAGCTGCATTAAGTAGTATGGTTGAGATATATAACGCCTGGGCTGCACCATGGGAGAAAATCAGTGCAATGAAGCAGTTGCTGCCGCCACCACATGTACAATGTGTGCAGTTCAGAGGGTTCTGCTTCAGAAGATTCAGGCTCACACTGAACTACATGCCCCATCACACATGGGGTTTGAAGTCACCCTAAGGACCAGTCATTGGTCATGATCCTTAGGTCAGTCTCGGTGCCTGGAGTGCATTTGTGTGTAACCGAGGTGGAGCTTGCAGTTTTGTTTCCTCCCAGAAGAAAACACAGCTCATAAACTAAACCAGTGAACAGCAAGTGCTGGTGATCAAAGGATTCACTTCAAGCTGCTCTGAACCAAACAGAGACACAGCCATAATGCCTTTTGGGAAGAAAAAAACACAAATACACTTTCTTCACCAATAAATCTGCCTTTCTCACAGCTGACTTTTGTATTGATCAAGACAATTATGTAACAGATCAGGGAGAGGTTGGATTTCAGGGACCTGTATCTGAACATATTATTCAGGCTGCCACTGGAATCCCAAATTAAAATTTCCCCTCGTCTACTCCTTACCATTTATGTACTATTTGGATAAATTCTTCTGGTCTAGGTTCAGAGCAGACAGTTGTACTGTATGTATTGTGCCATTGAATATGCCCTGTAAACTCAAGCACTGTGGAAATAATGTAGATAGACATAAATACCTTCTATGGCTTTACAGCCAAAAATTATTTTTACTGTTCTAACAGCCGCAAGAGAATTTAGCCAGGCCAGGCTGACAAAATATTCATGAATTGTTTCCAGTAGGCTCTTTGGGGCTGGAGATCAAGGGCCATGCAAAGCAAATCAAGTCAGTGTGCCAATAGTAATAATAATAAATAAAAAAATACAAATCATGAAAAGAATGGCCTGATATTTTATTTGGGGTTTGGCTGTTACTTGAAACACTCTGCACCATCACTGCTACATTTCAACATAATCCTGTACCTTTACAAAGATGTGTGGGTTTTATGGTTTAAGAAAGTTGAAATCTAAAGGTTTTAAGCAGCAATACCAAATAGGATGTATGTCATGCGGAGCAACAATTACACCCTTAGTGCGTGGAGAAGAATTTAGTGAAGTTAAATGCCTCACGTCTCTCAATATGTAATATTATCACAGCATGAGTAATTGGAGATATTCTATAGAAGTGCTTTGACTTTCAGTTATTTTAAAGCCTATCTTGAATCATTCTCCTTTTTAGACAGGGGACATTGCTGTCCCCTTCCTTACCTTTTGAATGGTACGGTTTCCTGCTTCCAAGGTCTCCCTGATGTGTTCTGCATTGAGAGTTTGCGCAGCATTACAATCTGTCATATGCTCTGTACTCTATAGACTGACTTCTGTGAACAGGAGTTCGTAGGTGTAAGAGGCATTGTCCATGCCAAAATCTGCATATTTAGGCAATGATGAGGTACTAAATAGCAAATGGCAGAAACTGGAAACCTTTTTCCCCCCTAATAATTACCTTTTCCCAAAGCTTTTCAACAGTACAGTGTTGCAGAAAAGTCCCAGTAGATTATCCAATTAATTTCCTTGTCAGTGAGTAGTTTCTTTCTGCAGTACTTTGGTATTTCAAGGGGTTTGTCTAGTCCGAATTTGAAATGATGAGGTATTTCCCTCCAGAGACCTCTCTGAACACTCTGATCTCCCTGTAAGGACAGTAATTTTTATTCTCATCCTATAAATTTCCTTTCTTAATTTCATCCTCTCATTCCTATATTTTTGGTACTCTATTATATTCCTGAAATAATTTGTTTTCAAGTATTTCTTACCTAAGTTTACATTGTCTCCCCTCCCCTTAAATTATTGTCAGTTACGGTAGATGTGGCATAAATATTGGATCCCTTTAGTCTTTCTCTCCTTTTTTCTCCCGTGGCCCAGCTGGCTGATGCAGCTCTCCCCTGGTTTTCATGGCTCTCTTCTGCACTATTTTAGCTTGTCAGTGTGAGACTAGTAAGATGGTATTTAGAAATGAAAACATGCCCAGGTGTGGTCTCTTCAAAGCAGCACAGAGAGGAGCTGTGGACTTCTGTACCATTTTCTAAACCTATATGATACCTAACCAACAGAGGTTTGTTTTGAGCATAGCCTTTGGCTGGTAATATAATTGGTGCCCAAACTGCCCTTTTGATGCTGTGCTGAAGGACGAGTTCTTGTTTAGTTTCTGCTCTTATTCTTGCTCTAGTATTTTTTTCAGCCTGTTATTTCTGGCCCCTATTTCTAAATCTGTTTTTTCCTTGTCCAATGTGGTATTTGCAATTCTTCACATTTTAATATCAAGTGATTTCATTCATGTCATCATTTCTTCCTTTTAAGGATCATTAATAAAGCAGTTAAATAGGACTGGACATAATGCAGATTTATACAATATTCCCCTTCTATTCTGACTCAGTGCTTTACCATTAATCATTAGCCTTTGTTTGTAGCTCTTCAAACAGTTTTCAGTCCACATGACAACTTATATCCAACGTAATACGAATTGATTTTCAGTTTAAGCTGTCCTATGACTGGAAGTGGTGATGTTGCGGATAGCATGACTGCAGCAGAGCAGTTGTTCTATAGCATGCTGCGGGAGCATGCATTTCACTAGGCAGTGCAAATGAGAGTTAGAACTCCATTTGACTTCCTGGGCAATTGCCCCTGGTAAAAATCTATAGCTGATGTCTATCAGCAGTATTCCCTGCAGGTGCGGATGGTGAAAATCTGTTTTAAAATGTAAGCTTCTAAGCCTATGCTCACAAGCAGGTGGGAGAGGAACTGAAATAATTCCAGTTAGATATATGCTTACTGAAAGAGTATGCAATACAGGTATCATTTAAAAGAAATGTAAAAATTAATTTCACTGATTCTTTTTGTCTTGGTACTTTGTTGCAATGACACAACCAAACTGCTACATAAGGTAATGGGAATTCAGAAATCATATCTCCATAGCATTTCTCTTTTCTCTTCTATCATTAGATCTATATATCATCTGTCCATGCAGATAGATGTATCTGCCTTTTGTGTACTTAAATGTGTGGTATTCCGTGGAATAACACTTTGTGAATACATATAAATGCAACATTTTTTATGTGACTTGATGCAGCTCAGTATCAGAATGGCTGATGTAGATGGATTCTTTTAAGTCCTTTATTATTACTTATAATATTCATCTAAATGTAATTTTCCTGTTATTTTCATCTTCTGAGAGCTGGATTCCTTTAAAATTGCTCCCTTTTAAAATGCTGTGTTCTATTTGGATATCGAAGAGCTGTCAGCATATACACAAAGATGTGCCTAATAAGAAAAGATCATGGATGTTTATTTCATAAAGTGTTAGGGATCTGTGAAGAAAACGGAAATAAGCATATTGAATAGGACACTAATATGCTTTGTATTTTAAAATTAAAATTATTAACAATCCTCCCATTTTATGACTTTCAATTAAAGGCATGGTATTGTTAGGTATTTGCCAGCTTCTAACACAAGCAGACCAATAAACTCCCGAGTATCAAATTTACTCTCTGTAGTTCTTTGCTGCCATCTTCTGTTTCCTTAAATGATTGCCATTATTGTTTGGATTCTGAAAAACAAGGCTGGGATATTGCAGACTGAAATATCCCTTGCTGTCATTTTTTTTCATTTCCTTGTTTTCAGCTAAAGCAAAGTGAAGCAAATGCAGATACAAAGGAGAAGCTTCCATTGCGTCTACGCATCTTTGAAAAATTTCCGAACAGGCCACAAATGGTGAAAATCTCCAAGCTTCCTTCAGATTTCACAGTTCCAAAAATAAGGTATTGAAATATTTCCTTTGCTAGTATACTGTAAACTTGTCTGGAGCCATGTAGCACCCAAAATATTAAACTCTTTTACTTGTGGATTAGGCAGGTAGTTCAGAAAATAAGAAATTAAATAGAATTAACATTGGCATCGGAAGGATGTGACATTTTTGATTTACTCATTTTTACTTTTGAAAAAAAAATAATCTTAGCACTCCTTATAACTTACTCATGAAAGCAACTAGATGACCAGAACCAACACAAGTTGAATATGATTGAAAAGTGTGTTGTAGTTTCTCCACTCCCATTTGGATTTTAGATTAGTGGCTGACATAGACAACTTACAGTAGTCTAATCGGTTTTCCTGTAGCTTTTTAAAGATAAGGTCAACTGGCACCAAATCATTAGAGGGGTTAACAGGCCATCCAATACCAGTTACTCTGTGATGACCTTGTCCCCTATTTGTATTTGCATAGTTACCACTTTCCTGTAAAACTCACCTTAACAAAGCATCAGACCCTCAGTTGTCTACTAGATCATTACTTACAGGACAATTATTCTTGTGCGGTACCAGAAAAAGCTTATAGGAATTCAAGGGCTGCTCTGGCACATACAGGCTGCTAAGACTGCTGAAACAGCACAGGATGGCCAAACAGGTCCTCTGGCCATGCCCATTCCAATATCCCCACTAAGCACATGCCAGGAGAGATGACGATGTGAAAGATGGCTGTCATTGTTCTGGGCCTCCTGAGGATAAATTTCTTTTGATTAGATTCACAAGGAAGCTAAGGCAGCTGGTATTACTTGCTTGTATCAGTTGAATGAAAGGAATAATGCTGGACAGAAAGGTCAGGAAAAACAACCTTCCAAACCTCAAGGAAGCAGTCATAGATGTTTTAGTATCAAAATACTGTTAGGTTATATATCGAGGGCATTCTTCTCCTAGTCTTAGTCTTTTTGAGTATTTCTTTCTAGCTTTCTTTCCCAGCATACCCTAGACTAACATGTGATCATGCCAACTGCTTAAATAGGCTTCAAAGTATTACTAGAAAATCATATATTAAATCTGAAACTATTGTACTGCGTAGAATTCTCTCTCCAGATAAAAATTAGTTTTGACATAGTCAATTCACACTGAAAATAGGGCAACTCTACTAAACTTAAAATACAGCAGGATAAATGTACATCTGTTGTAAACAGAAATGCTCCTACATTTTAAACATGGCATATGTGAGACACAGAATTGCTGAAGCGCCTTAATACTGGCATTCAAAGGAGCTATATGAACAGATGTTGTTTGAAGTCTTCAGGAAAGAATTTCTTGCAGAGAGTATGTTTCCTTTGGATTATATCAGCATTTGATTTACAGAGAAGTAACAACTCACTGTTTAATGAGCTCAAAAGAGCTGAAAACTGCAAAAGGCACTTCAAATATTTAGCACTTTAACTGGTAAATAAATAAACAAATGAATAATAGAAGGAATAAAATTATTCTCTTCAAAACTACATGCAAGCCACCCACCTCTCCATTTACAGATTTCTTTAATACGTGAATTTAAGTTTCATCAGTTGTTTTGGCACTCCGTACATTTATACATCTGTAGCCCAGTACAACTTTTTCTTGGAGTTTATCTGTCTTGCCACTAATGAGTTGTGACATGTCATAAAGTAAACCAAATATTAACTCTTCCTGGGGTTTTAATCCATCAATATCTTCTGTTTGTTCACAAGGGAAAGTTTTATGAAGCAGTTTATTGATCGCCAGCAACAAGATACCAGCTGTTTGCTTCGAAGACTTCCCTCAGCATCTTCTTCCTCTTGTGACCACTCTAAAAGATCAGCAATTGAAGAAAACAAATATATTGATCAAAAGGTAAATCAAGAGTGTAGGGCATTAAATGTCTTTCCTTGAGTATTATGAGGAAAGACCTCAGATTGTTCAGTTTGACAAACTATGTAAAAGTGAACACAAGCTAGAATGACTGAACACAGGCTAAAAGACTGCATTTGATTTAGCCTGTGAGGAGACATCACAGCAGACCCTCACTTGATTTAAATTTTCGTGTCTCCTTTGGCTTGAAAATTTAGGCTTTGATACATAATTTTGTTTAATGCATCAATCTTATGAAGCTATGTTTTTTAAGTAGTCTTGCTGTTAATCACTGAGAAGCTACTTTCAAGTTTGTGAATATCGCATTGGATTTTTGAGTGCCTTGATACTGTTACAACATTGTAAACACACTTCACTGAAGCAATGTCTCTGTGTAATCACTGTAAGAGGAGTAAAAATTTAAGAATTATTCTAAATATTTAGAGGACATTGACGACTTAGGCCTGGGAATTGGTAGAAAACGTGCTGAACACATACATTTGATACCCATTGTGCTAAATGTGCTAAATCTCCCATCCAGACTGCCATGGCTGGTTGGATCTGAGAAATACCAGGACTGCTTGGAATGATGGTGATGATGATGCAGCATAAGTAAACGTGTGTGACTTCTGGCACCTTGCAAAACTACAGGGGCAGAAAAACTCTTCACATGCATCGTGAAAGATACTGGTTTCCCAGATTTCTAGTGGCATCTACACTGATACCACTTCTTGATCACTTGTAGTATTGGCCTATTAGTGGCATTTTAAGAGACAAGTCCATTCAGTATTCATAACGGGGTGCTCAAATCCTGTTGGAATGTTAACATTGGGGGTTTGTAAGTACATTTTAAGTTACAGAATCACAGACAAGGAAGAGAGGGTATGTATTGTAGTTACACAGTATAACTCTAGCTTGCCTAGTGTGTAGTTTGCAACTATAACTCAGGACAGCATTCATACAGGCAGAGAGCAGAGTTGGGGAAAACAATACTCTTCTGATAATGAATGAAAAGAAAGAATCTGCAAACTATTGTTAATTTCCATCCCTATTTCAGTGCAAGAAGCCATTCCTGTGGCCATGTATTTTATGGCTCATCAAAGCTGAGCAGCATGGCCTGAGAGAGAGGTCTGTAGTAAAATATTATTTATCAGACAAAGAAGGCCATGGGAAGAAATCAAGCCTAAATGGACATCATGTACTCTAACAAGCACAGCAGAAAAAATGGATAAATTATTAAATGACAAGCCTAGGGGTCAGCAGAACTGTGCCAAATATCACTAATGATGGATCTCAAACGCTGTGCCAGGGAAATCAGAGGATGTTTCTGCCACGTAATGAAAAGATGAACAGAGACCTTAAACTTGTTCCAGCCACACAGATGAGTCCACAGTAGGCAATGCAGAGCTGTGCAATGAATCAGTAGATCTGTTTATATTAGTATAGTTTAGATATATTAAATTGCAATCTTAATTCCTTCGTCCTGCTGTTCATAAAAGTGAATTGTTACTGTGTTTGGAGGTAGATGAATACGGGGCACAGTTTATTCATTGAGTCTTGCAATATGAAAACAGAATGCTCCATTCTTTTCAAATTCTCACTTCCCTCCAAAAGCAAATATTCATGATCTGACTTTCGTTTTTGAATTGAAGTAAGTGTTTGCAAAATGATTTTGCACTATTCAACCTGCTTTAACCGCATATTTTTGGATTATAATGCCTCTAGGGTAGAATCAATGATGAGTAATATTTCTGATAAATGTAGCTTAAAACACGGTATCTGCACATTCCTATTAAGAGGGAGAAAGCACTAAGAAGGATTTTATGAAAGTAATTGCTCTGGCTTTCTATAATTACAGTTGCCAAGGCAACTTCACTTTTGTATGAACAAATCTTCTTAAAAATATCTTATCCTTAAAAAAGCTTGGAATGGCTGGCTACACTTAAATATAAACTTTACATCCATACTTTACTTTTCATTGTGAAAAAGAAACTTGACCAACCATTTTACTAATCCCAGTGCCTAGTAGGATGCATTCCCACTGCTCCTGATAGCAGTGAAATAGCTTCAGAAACTTTTCACCTCTTTTTTGCATTGTAGTGGTTGATAAAAATAGGGTGGAAACAAAAAGTGAGATTCTGCTGGTGGATTTGACCCTATCCTTCCTTTGTGGTGCCTGAACTGTGGCTAGTTCCTCCAGTTTCTCCTGTACATATAACAGTATTTCTGCATTCCACACCTTCTGAAGTGATAGGATGTACTTAATACATACATTCCTTATTTCCACTTCAGCAACTTTATTTTTTTTCTTTCACTAAAAATCTGCCACTAGATATATAAGGTGGTGGTTTTGTGTTCAAAATTAATCTGACCCATAATTTGTGATGATTGATAAAGCAAATCGGGTTTTGTTCTCCTATATAATGGGTTTAGCAAGTATTTTCAGTATTATAATTACCCACTTCCTTGAAAAGAAGTTTTAAGTTTTAAAAGGGAGTAGGTTTTCATTGCATTTTTTCTTTAATCTTCTCAAAATAATTGAAAAAATTATTTATTTGTATATATTACCATAACCGTAATGACAGTTGATTTGAAATTATTTTCATCTATCCCAAATCAAAAGGACAGCTTTAGAAAACAGATTTATCCGCTATACTCCTTTTTTCCCAGTTTTTCTAGCTCTTCCGAATATCTAAACTACTATCAAAGTAAAAAATAAACCAAACGCTAATATAAAAAGTTACTTTTAGACACCAAAATGCCCTTTACCTTTTATACATCCCCTAAAGAGTTTTCTTTCAGTGTGTGGAGTCTGAGTGGGTGTGTGGAGAGAGATTGCCATGGTCATTCTTCTCATCCAATGCCAGCAACACCTGGGCTATCTCCATTACAGATGCTTGATAGGCAGCTTAGCATGATGCTTTGGTTGAGTTATGAATATCTGTTGTTTACCCTGGAGAAAAGGAGGCTCAGGGAGGGCCTTATCACTCTCTGCAACTACATGAAAGGAGGCTGTAGGCAGGTGGGTCTCTTCTCCCAGGTAACAAGCAATAGGACAAGACAAACTGGCCTCAATTTGTGCCAGGGGAGGTTTACATTGGATATTAGGAAAAAAATTCTTCACTTAAAGGGTTGTCAAGCATTGGAACAGGCTGCCCAGGGAGGTGGGTAGAATCACCATCCCTGGAAGCGTTTAAAAATTACGTAGATGTAACATTTAGGGACAAGGTTTAGTGGTGGACTTGGCAGTGTTAGGTTAACAGTTGAACTTGATCTTAAAGGTCTTTTCCAACCTAAATGATTCTATGATTCTATATACTTTCATACTTTGCATGAAAATTATTCACAGTATGCTGGGAATTTTCTTAGCTAACCAGTATTTCAGTAAGTTCTTGGACAGGAGAACTGGATGAAATATGGAAACATAATTTTTGTGTGAGTGGGTATATAAGAAAGGAAGTTGGCAGAAAATAAGGACATCTCACTGTGGTGGCTCTCGCAGGAGCCTGAGTGATAGTCACAGCAAGTTTCAGGCGGTCAAGATCTGAATGAGCTGTAAGATTTACAGCAAATCAGGCATCCAGTAAAATGAGTTGGCTTTAGAGCATTGGCCTTGGCTTCTTAACTTTAAGACTGAGGTGTTCTGTGCTCCTCAGATTACAGAGTCATACAACTTTTAGCAAGCCCTGTGAAAAATTGTTGTGAGGTGGACACTCCTGAACTGGTTATTTACCTTTGGCCACACCACTCCTGAACTGGTTATTTATACATATTTATAACAGCATATTGCTGTTAAATAAATTTCAAAACTGGCAGGCTTATGAGATGAAGTTCGAAAATGCCTATGGCTTAATATGTACAGATACCCATGTGCATGTTTTACAGCAGTGGCACAGCAGGAGTGAATTACAAAACAAAGCAAAAGAGCATTTAATATATCCATGTATTTTTATAGTTCAGACTTCTAACATCTTCTCATTTAATCGAAGGAATATAAACAAGCCAGTTCCCTTATTTCTGCATTTATAAGATTAATTGGATAGTAGCAAACAGAATTTCTCTTTTCCATCCTCGTTATCATCCTGTTTCCTTTCACATTGTATGAATTTTGGTTTTAGCGCTGCAAGCAGTGAAGTCAGTAGCCATTCCTTTTTCCTGTGGGAGCAAGATCCACCATTAAGGTCTAACTCCTGAGAAAGCTCGGCACCCCACACCATATGCCTCTCCACTGATTTCCTACTTATCAACAGAATGTACCTGTATGGTGGAAGGTCATGGTCAGAAAGTAAGAGCTGATCTCAGAGGTTGTCAGAGCCATTACCATGGAGGGCTATGAACATTAAGCAGCAGACCTTGCACTGTCTTCTGCATTCGTTAGGGAGTCAGAGCACCAAGGTGATATGTTCACGATGACCTGTATTGCCTTGCAGGTGTGCTGCTGAGCTCCCACACGCTTTTCATAGGCTGTTTGCCTTCATTCACAGATAGGATCCTGCTGGTACCCATTAAAGTTAGATGGGATGGAACACAAGAATCAACCCACTTATAAGCCTTATCCTGGAAGTACTTCCTTGGAGATCAACATCCTTTGGTCTATGTAGAAATCATTATGTCTCAACACCTAAGGGAAAGTTTATGATATTATCTGTTTACAGTTTCACACACAAATTGAGCACACAAGATTGCCCACAACTTTAACGCATGTTTAGTTAACATCAGAGATACTCCATTTGTGAGCAGCTGAGACATGCCACCTATTCTTGGTAAGATGTTTAATCTGGCAGTTTGTTACAGCATGTCTTTTTGTGATCTGTGCTCCGCTTCTTTCATTAACTATTCTAGTTCTTGCAAAAAGACCCATGTATATTCTGAGAGTATTCTGAAAGGTCTTCTCCTTGCAGAAAGTATTTGTGATTGTTAAAGCTGAAATAGTCTTTCAGCTTTTCTAAGGCATAGCTTTTAGTATTGAAGACGGGGTATCCCAGCATATCTTTCAGAAAATCATCAGGCATGAAGACATACTTATAAACTTTATTAGCATTTTTTCCTTCTTAGACAAGAACCAAGAGTAGAATATTTACTCACAAATTGTCTTTTCCAGAATTTCTACTGTTCTAATAAACTTATGTCCCAAGTTAATCAGCCTCTTCTGAACTTTATTTTGGGCATTCTGTTGTGCAAAGCAGAACTTTGGGACAAAAAGTATGATAGCATTCATTTGTGTTCCTGGTTATTCTTTTCTCTAAGTAATTTGAAAGAATTGTCACATTAAATTTTAATATAGCAGAAACTAATAAAGTGAAATTGCACATGAATTGCAAGTAGAAAAGATTATTTATTTTTAAACACTAATAAATACTACATTTTCTTCTGAAATAATTCTTGCAGAATTTTCTGCATAAGTATCAGGAAAAATCATTCAAATTTTATTTTAATCTCCCTTTACTAAGTATATGAGTCCTACAATTTCAGTTTCTGTATACCACTTGTTAATTAAACACAGCCAAGTGCTTTAGTGTTACCTATCTATGTCATTCATAGGTTACTGACAAAAATCTATGTATGTGGGAATGAGAATGGCTTATGAATCTAACATTTGCTTACACATTACAGTCTTGATGTCAAAGATAATTTGTGTCCCATGTCTGTTCTCATCAGATCTTTCTATTGAAGTTAATATATGTAAATACAGTAATGCATTTCAGGTTTTCTAAAAATTAATTAGGAGATGTCTTTGTCTATTTTGCATTTTTTAAAGAACTTGCTTATTTATGATAAAATGGGTATGTAACAATATCCCTATGTCCCAAATAATCAATTTATAGGAAAAGACACTGTTTCATTAAGTATTTTACCATATACACATTTTATCTGGTAATTTTTAATTTTTCTGACCGTGTTTGCCTTCACAGCAGAGAAGACAGAACTGCAATAGTAACAAGACTGTTCTTTTATTGTCAGTTTTTGTCTTCTGATGATTTTAAATTGCTTTGGCACTTTTCCTCTACGTCGTAAGTTCAAAATTCTACCTGGAGAAGACCAATTTTCAATTACATTCAGAGAGAAAGAAGGCTGAAACTGGATATACTTTGCCCTTTTCAAAAAGTGCCATAATACTTCACCACTTCTTCCTGGCACTGCCTTTCTACTTCTTCAGTTTTGCACTAAAAGATGTCAAGGGTTTGATACAAAGGCCATGAAGATGCATTAAAACACAAGGGGCTGATCATAATAAAAAAAAATACAGACATGGTAAAAATGTTAGGGCCATTGTATTTTAATAGAAAAGAGCATGCGTTAGTTTGGAGTGAAGGGAGAGGCAGTGAGGGGCTGGGTTACAGGAATGACCTTCTACTTGAGCCTTGTACTCTCCCTTCCCCTGCTCCTACAGAGGAATCCAGATCTCCTTCTCCAAGCTCTTCAGTCTTCCTCACCCACTCACAAGATTTTTACAAGAATTGATCAAACATAGTCGAGATTACTTTGTTCTAGTGAAGGGAATTATATGCATGTGCTTATACAACCAGGAGTATGATTTTTCCTTGTTCCCCCAACCAAAATTACCTCCCATTTGAAACTCCCAGTCCATGTCAGTCTTCTTGCATTCCCAGTCCAGCCCAACCTGGCAGTCCCTTCTTCCCTAGAGCCTCAAGATCCCCAGCTCAAGGTGTGGAGTGGAGCCTTCTCCTCCATCACTGCATACCCAGCACAATGTATTACAACCCCACATCAGCTTGGCCAGGAGTCCTCACTTCTACCCTGCTGTTGGCTGCCGCGAGTAATCTACCCAGCCCTCTTCACTAGCTTTTCACAAGGTCTCCCTGCCTCCTGCATCAAGTAAAGATAGAAAAAAAAAAAAAAAACTATGCAAGGTTGTACTTGCCAAAATAATCAGAGGGACTGAACACCTCTCCTATGAGGACAGACTGAGAGAGTTGGGGTTGTTCAGCCTGGAGGAGAAAGGTCCATGGACACCTTATTGCAGCCTTTCACTACTTAAAGAAGGCTTATAAGAAAGATGGGGACAAACATTTTAGTAGGACCTGTAGTGATAGGGCAAGGGGGTAATAGTTTTAATCTAGAGGAAGTTAGATTCAGACTACGTATAAGGAAGAAATTTTTTATGATGAGCATGGTGAAACACTGGAACAGGTTGCCCAGAGCGGTGGTAGATGCCGCACCCCTGAAAACATTCAAGGTCAGGTTGGACTGGGGTCTGAGCAACCTGATCTAGTTGAAGATGTCCCTGCTTATTGCAGGGGGGTTGGACTAGATAGATGACCTTTAAAGATCCCTTCCAACCCAAACCATTCTATGATTCTATGAAAAACCTACCCGTTAAACTGCTGAAAGTAAAAAACTTGGACATGCCAAAGGGAAAAACCCAACCGTAATAAGACAAGACATAAAAGAGAGGGATTCTTCTCCCACCCTGGAGGTGCTTCCCTATGTATCTGAGATGGACTATTATCGTCTCCTTTACGTCTTCAGTGTTTTATAAGTATGCTAGTATTAGCCTTGTCCACATCCTCAGACTTAATTGAAAAAAGTTTCTTTGTTATGAAATGACATGTAGATTTTCCAGACCAGTAGTCAGCTAATTAGAAGATAGTTTTCCTTAAGAGACAGGCAGCAATCAAGGGCTGCAAAAGGAATTAAGGCTATTTCAGGTCAATGACTCCCAAGAGTTAAGGAGATTATGCCCACTTCTCATTCTAGACATCTGATCAAAAGGGACAGCCTTTGACTCCTTGTGGCACTTATCTAATGCTAGACCACTTTCTTGACTGTTTCTTATATAGGACGACCTCGCCAAGGGCCAGATTTTCAAAATCCAAATGAAAATAGTTCTACTTTGAGAGAGGGAAATGGATTAGGTGATCTCTAGAGGTCCCTTGTAATTGCATTCTTTATGATTCTGTAGGCATTAAGCAAAGTTTTCAAAAGAGTTTAAGAAATTCCCCACTGATTCCTATAGGATTTAGTTGCTTAACCTGCTTAAATTCTTTGGAACATTTTGTTAGGTGCCTATCAACAACTTAGAGTCTGGCCTTCCATATTTTTGTCACATGAATTTTGATAGTCCAGTCTCTTCAAGCCAAAGATGCACAGTCAGAATGTTGAACAATATCTGCATTTGAAAGGCTACACAGCAAACTCCTGTGGGCCAAAAATATCCTATATTTAATGAAATGCTCAAGCTTTAAACAGATTCTGCCCACATATTTCCTCACTGTTTCTTAAAAATCACTCTGTTATATTGCTTATTGTACTGACTCCTCATATTTTCCCTAGAAGCTGCACATGTTTAAATCACAATATAGTCTGTTAATTCTGCCAGTGTACATAAATCCATCAACTAGCATCCAACAAATTCCAAACTGAAACAGAAGCTTTGGATGATTATTTTTTTTCCTTGCTTGGAATTTTTGGCATGGTATAGAAGACTATTTCCATATGGTCCTGCAGTTGCCTATAAAACATTGTCATCAACAGCACTAAGTTAAAATTCTTAATTTTCATATAACACTTAAGAAATTGCATTAGAAAAATATATTGCATGCACTTTTTTTTTCCATTGTCCACCAAACATTTCAGATATTTATATCTCATTATTTATTTATGACCTTGTCTCACCTTGTGTTGCAGTACACCCACTAACAGTTGTCTCTTCTGCCAACTCTGCGGTGGTCCAATACAAAAATAATACACTACATCACCACAGTTTTAACCTATTGATAGCATGCAATCCTCCATCAAATTCAAATGTTGAAAACAATTGTTTTTTGCAGTGCTTTCTGGAGTTTGTGCACTGCGAACATGTTGCTAGCAAAATATATCAAAACCTTGACAATGAATAGCATTTCTCAAAACTTAAAACCACTGAGCCATATCTTAGCTGTTATAAATTGGCATAGATCCCCCTGAAGTCAGCAGTGTTGTGCCAGTACACTTACGTTACAGGTCTGGCCCACAGTCATTAGCTGTCACCTATCAAAAGTATCGCCCTGAGTTGCTTTGCTTTTAATCTTATGCCAAGGATTTTCTTTTTCCAGGGTAGAAAGCCTGGATTTTTAAAATATACTACTAAATAAATATTGTCATTCAAATTGTCTGCAGTACCTTTCCAAAGCAGCGGGTGGCACTTGCAGAGCAACAATGTTCTGTGATTTCGCTTCTTTTACAACAGTTACAGTGGTTTATTGCTTTGTCCTAGTCATTCTGGACAAATGCGGTTTCGTAGGATGTAGCATTCAGATCGGGTTCACATTGGCTGGACCAAGTCGTTTTGTCTGCCTGAAGTCTGTTCTGCCAACAGCAGCAGTGAAGCGTGCCAGCACTTGTGGAAGAAGCACCACCTGCAGATTTCCTAATTCTATGTGTGCAGACACATCTGTGTGAATAAACTCAAAGGAATGCAGGAACCAAGACGTTTGTGGGAGCACATGCTTTCCATCTAAAACCTTTTCGTCCAGGAAATATTATTGGTAATTTGCTGACCTGTCACAGCTGTTCCTTACAGATTAAAGTAGCCTGCAGGAGTTCTTTAAAATGGGTTGTTGAAATCATATTTAACAGTAATCGGATGCTGTTAGGTGATTTCAGGACAGTGTCTTATACTAAAAAATAATGCTCTATAGCAGAAAGCTATATCGCACTGTTATTTCTGCACTGAGTGTACTTATAGGTTGCATAAAGATGCAAATAAATAAATAATGGCTAATAAAGATACACTGAGGGTGTCCTCACAGTACATCACAATCTGTAATAAAAGACCCAGCAGGCTAAACAGATACACTCTAAAATAACCTCAGTAGAGTACACTGTACTAACTTAATTCCACATCATCTGATCAAGTAATGTCTTTTGTATGTTAACACTGCTAATAATTTCCTCTGCAACATTCAAGAACTCGGCAGGTATCACAAGTTTTAATTGCCAGCCTCATTCTACACCAGCATGTGGCATCTAGACATTATTAAACAAAATACTGATCATCACCCCCATTCTCTTTGTACAGTTCCATTGTTTGCCTAGTGTGCTATGCAAATTTGGAAAATTAAATGAGAAGTACTTTTATTTATCTAATATAGAAGTAAGGATACATATTTTAAAAATCTGTAGTCATGTTTGATTTTCTTCAGCATGCTATTGATAGATGCATGTTGCTATTTGACTGACTACTGACTCCTTTAAATATCAGACACTGATCTATTGTGCATATCAAAAAATATTACCATGTATTGCTTCTTCTGAGTATTTTAAATTTGAGATAATTCGCCAGGGTTCTGCTGAAGAAAGGACTCTTAAATCCTACAAAGCAATGAGGACCATCATCTTCAAAAGCCTTAATCCTTGGAAGTGCCTAGGTTATATTATCAGTTCCATTTTGGACCACTGAGATCCCTAGGCACCAAAGTATAGGATCTTGTACATGCTCATGTATTCCTGGATTAACAAACTGGATACCTGGCTCCAATCTCAATTCTCTCAGAACTTCACCTAAGCATCAGTCCATTGGGTATGCTTAGATCATGGTCAGTGCCTAAGGATGTACTGCCTCAGGTGCAAATTTCACAGCTAGTCCTTCTGAAAAATAGTGCAGGAAAAGTAAATGCAATCTTTGCACAAATAACCTGGTGCAACACCCTGTGTTCTGGTCACTTTTCCCATTCCCATGACTTCTTAGACATTTATTTGTTTAAGCATCACTGAATAAAATTCATGAGCAGCTTTGGGATTGGGAACTAGAACCGTCTTTTCTCCCCATCTCAGTGGCTCCAGACATGGGCTCCTTCCTACTGCTTCTCTTCATCTCACTGGTTCCATGGATCTTGCACCTCTGGCTGTGCAGTGGCCAAATACCAGAGTGCAGCACTGTCCTTGCAAATCTCCAGCAGACAACTAGGGTGTCACTGAAGGCATCAAAAGCAGGGGGTCAAACGATTTCAAGCTGAAGTTATGCAAGGGATTTAGCAGTATACTTTCATGCATAATGTATGCCACTGTCTCCTTCTTGTGTGTCTTGCTACCTAGAGGGAAGATCCACAGTCCCTGGTAGACAAATAAGCCAGATGTAAGTGGCCCTTGACCTAGACCTGCTGGGAACTTTTCCTGAGAAGTTCTTCTTCCTTCCTGGCACTAGATGGTTTCACACTTGGCTTGAGGAAGCACTGAATGTATCAGTACAAGCACCCAGCCTCCCTGTAAAATCTTTGAAAAGAAGCAAGACTCCTCGTTCCCACTTTCCCAGGGCACATTCCCTTGTTGATGACCTGTGTGAATTTCCCTGCTTGGGCCACACACACACTTAATGCCAAGGTGTTTTGACACCTATTTTAAATGCCAAAAAGAAGTGTATGTCAGATAGGGAGCTCTAGACAATTTCAGGAAAATTTCTTTGCCTCAGCTTTTTTCTGAAATCAGATGAGCAAAAGCTGGAAATTTGGAAGGAAATTAGTGCTTCCTGTGTTTGAAATCTTTCTAATTTCTAAGATGTTAACAAGTAAAGAATTGTTATTAGACAGAAATAGACATAACACACTAGTAGGCAGCACACTTTTTTCCTGATATTTGATGTAATTGCAATTACTCTAAAGCAATTATTTATAACAGGAAAAAACAACAGAAAGAAAAAAGCTGTTTTTCCACCTTCACTATTCCCGTAAGTTTGATGTTCCTAGTTGAGTCCTAAAACAATTACTAGCTAACACCTTGCAAAAGGATAGATACTCCTGTGGTTTGGAGGCTTCTTTCTGAAATCCTGATAAGGGAAAAAATCAGTTATCTGGGATTCCACTGACAATTTCACTGACATTACAAGAAAAAAGATGTGAAAGAGCTGTCGCTGCTGTCACCATCGTCAGTTATATCTAAATGCATAATAAGTTATCATGCTGATAAGTCCACTAAACCTGTACTGAGGTACTGCAAATGAGTTAAAACGCACATAAATACGTTTCAATATATGAAATACTTACTACTCCACAATATTTAATATAACAGTATATCTCATACTGTGATTTTCAGATTATTTTTGTGTTAACAATTCCCAGGCAATGGAACAATTTTTTGGTTTATGTTCAAACATTCAACAGTTCTGTTACTATTTTTTTGATCTTAACTGAAATTCCAATACCTTATTTTCTGAACTACTTTCTGAAGTATTGCATACTTTATTGCAGTTTTCAAGTTGCAGTTTTTTTAAGGAACCCACAGAATTTCAAAATACTGGTGTTTTCAGATCATCTGTGTTCTTACCTCCACAGGCTGTGCAGAAGTGGGTCAGGACTTGACAAAGGTTAAAGAGGCCACACTTGAAAAGGCAAGGGTTAGGGCAAGAGGCTGCAGCCTGCTGTTACAGGTGTGGCTTAAAAAGATGCAGTTCCTCAGCTAAATTCTTCAGCTGTGATTTGCCAAATTGTTAACCACTTCCTTAGGAATTAAGTGCTTGTTTTTTTCACATATCTCAGTCCTTCTATTTCATGTTCAGCGAGTCCTGTTTACCAGAATATGGCTAAAACACTGTTCATGACCAGAGGCAAGTACAAACACGTTTTGCTCACCACATCTTTGCTCTGCATCAGGAGGAAAGAAAGGGACCTACTTTCGTTTCACCTAGCTCTGGGCACTGAAATTACACATCTCAGCATTGTTAGCTGGCTCTTCCATATAGTCAGAGCACCTCCAGATATGATCCAGCCTAGTCAAAATCTAAAATGGAGGAGGAATAGCAAGGATTAAGACAAAGATGTGACTTGGCTAACTGGAGAAGACAATAAATCTGTAATAAAGGGAATAATATTCACACTATTCAACAAAACTAACTGCTTCTTGCTACCCAGAATTAGCAAGGGATTGGGATAGGGAGGCTAAAAGCTGTGACGTAAGGCTATGGTTTTATACCAGGGGTCCTCAAACTTTTTAACCAGGGGGCCGGCGCACAGATGCAGCGGCAGGCAGTCATCTGCGGCTGCTTGGTTTCCACCCTCAACCCCCGCAGGGGGGTGCGGGGGGGTCTGTAAATACCAGGGGCCGGATTGAGGACCCTGGGGGGACGTATCCGGCCTGCGGGCCGTAGTTTGAGGACTCCTGTTGTAGACATTCCTGAAGGAATTTGCTGTATGTGACCATCTTGATCTTATCCACCATCCTTTTCCTGGAAAAGGACATCCATGCCACAGACTGTGAAAAACAGCTTTATAATAGAGAACATTGTTTTTAATTTTACATACATTCAGCATCATAATGTTTCATTGGTCTGTCACATACACATGCTATATTTTACAGCAATTAAAAAGTACCCTGTCTTTTTCTTAATTTTATAGCTCCGTAAATCTGTTTTCAGCATCAGAGCAAGAAACCTTCTAGAAAAAGAGACAGCAATCAATAAAATTCTAAGGTAAGAGTCAGCAGTGATTTGATATTATTTTAACTGTCATAATTTCTCATAATCTTGTTTTTCATGAACATTACTGTATGTATAATATTTATAATAGTGTATCACTTTGTAGTAGATCTGTTGTTTTCACTATCAAACATAAATTGCTCTTTTCTCTGGCTATATTATATGCTTGAACAGCATCAAGAGAGATTTCTTCAGTATGTATTTGAATTCTGTGTCATGCAGAAAGACCATGTTTCAGGTCTTTTCACTTTTTTCTTGTAAATTAACCAAAAAATATCTCTTCATAAGCAGTGTTATTTTGCCTGAAGAATTCCAGCCTAGTTCTTGCATATATATGCACATAAATATTCGAAGGTGATGTACACTAGAAAGCATACACTACAGCTGATCGTATTCCAGGTAGGAAATGTACAATGAATATTTCAGAACTGGAACTTCTGCGGGAGGATTTCCTGAATGTTTTCATGATGATCACTCTTTTTGGTATTCCTTATTGAGAAGGTACTCAGCATCGTACTGAGTATTTACATAAGAAAATGGTGCAAGCCTAAGTCTCCAAGACCCATGTTTAAAGTTATCATATAGCTAACACCATGCCACAGGTTTTCATGCCACTATTGGTTTTATATTATAATGACTGTCATTGATATAAGGTGCATTAGCAATGCTAAGAATTTATAGATCATTCTTTTTTTTATATTTACATTCTCACCAAAGCAGGTGCATCTTCAGAATGTAGTGAATGAATGGTCCCAGGTAAATACACAGTATAAACAGGAATAACTGATCTGACAAGTTGCAGCTGTGGGATTAGATTAAGTATGGCAGTGTTTTATGAGGAGCAGTGCACTAGGAATTCAGTATGATTTCCGAATTATGAGGTTTCTTGAAAAATGCCTAGTAATTACATGCCATTTGAGAAATATTACAGCTCTAGTTCTTTTTTAATACTCTATAAGAATACAGCACAGGGAGAACTATAAAAATTAATGTGAATCTTTATCTGTCTTTAAACCCACAGTAATGAAAAGATAAACAATTACTAATTCTAATGAATGCTCTTTGTCAAAATAGTATTAAGAAATGTAACTACAAGATCATCAGTATTCAATTTTAACAAAACTTAGGGCTCTATTTGTAAGCATTTATTTCAGTTACGTTAATGTATCTTGATTTTACAACCATCACTGTTAGAGATGAATAAATACAAGTCTATTTGTTCTAATAAAAAAAAAAAATGGCTTCATAGCAGTGTTTTAGTAAAACATTTGTACTGAAATTCTATGTTATATTACAACTGTGAAATGTTATTGACACCTCTAGAGTTACACAAATGTCAGTGTTTTGCATGTTTCTTATACTGTACCACAGAGGAAACATGTAGACAAAGAGGATACCCTACTTTTTCATTTATTCTTTTTTCAAACTGTGACATCTGTAGGGGTTTCATTCTTTCTTACATAGAACAAAAAAAAAAAAATACTGCAAACTGAAATTCAGAATTCTGATTCATTCTTCCATCAGCACAGAACTTTCTCCTTTTCAGGACAAGTCTGAAGCAGAGTGGGAGGAGAATTGAAGCTGTTAAAGGAAAAATTCACACAGATGTGGGTACCACTAGGCTTGCTTTAATCACAACTCAGAGTTGGGCCACCACCTCAGTGAGTGGCAGAGAACAAAGGGATGCAGCACAGCTTATATACACTTATCAAATCATTAGTCAATGTCCCAAGTGTTTAGGGGTTTCCTTTGGTCTTATCAGTTCTGCAGATCCATCACCTGACTCTGTCCCAGCTGATTCATCTATTTGGTTCCAGTCTCTACCTCGGTTCCAAGATGCTCCTCAGATCATCATCTCCTTTCTACCTCTTTAACTCACACAATCCGTCAAGCACACTTACTCTTTGAACAAGCAATTCCCATACACATATACTATTTTTTCTAAAAACACCTGTGTTTCTGAGAGCACCTGTGTATACAAAGCGATCATCGATTGTTTCTCTATTCTCCTACTGATTAACTTGACTAAGTTTTAAACCAGCCTTGGATTAGGGCTGTACATGGGATGAGGCCTGGTTCTGCCATGTAGCAGCTTCAGCACGTTAAAATTCTTAATTCAAAATACATTTTCTTCAACAGAAGCAAACTGCTCTTTGGACTTCACAAAGTTCTCAGAGGTACCAGGACAGAATCAGAAATCAGTTCTTCCAGCTTCAATCCTGCTGACTTCCAGTCGGTCCTTCAGAGCACAGCTTGTGCCAAAGTTCTGTATCTAGGAGGACTTTCTCGTCATTTCACCTGAATTCCTTTGAAGAAAAGTTTCAGAGGCAGAAGAAGAAAGTTTTCACTTACTAATCTATTTTAATTTAATTGTTCCATTTAATCTCTTAATCTAATCTACATTTACTGTGCTTTCCCATCTACTCCCTGGGTCACTGGCAATGAACTTTTGAGGAACATGGGTAAAAGTAGGGAATTTCTATGAAGTAAGAAAAATATGGGGTCATATGTCCTCTAATGCTTTCTCGGTATGCTTGTAAGTCACTTACAAAGAGGCAGTCTTATTCTCCTCCTGATAAAAAGGAATATATACTGTTTACTGTTCCTTGTTATTGCCTCATGATTGTTAAATAAGGTCTGAACTGTGACATCTCCAATGCATCTCTTCCAGCATAAGAAGATTTTCTTCATGGTATATCTGGCGGGCATGATGATGGAGAGCATTGCCAGTGATGTCCCTTCTGGTTCTGAGCACTGCCAGTGTTTCCATGTTGATGCCAGTGTTGATGCAGGGGAGTTTTACAAACAAAGAAGTGATAAGAAAGGATAAAATTTGCAGTTGAAACTTTGGATTCCATTCAAGGAATACAGGAAAACTCAAACTCACAAGACATGAGAGATTCTTTTTCATATTTTTGCTTTTGTTGTAAATGCTGTATACTGCTTAATAAAAGTGTCTGAGTCTCAGCAATTCAGAGTATCTGACAAAAGAAGAAATGGTGTTTATGCCAAGAACAGTAAAAGATAACTCAGGATGTCCCTTCTAGCATCTTTTTAATTTTTGTCTACCTGAATTAAGAAGCATTTATCTGAAGCAATGCCTCTACACAGTAAAGCTGCCCGTGGGCAACTTCAGCTTGATCAGATTGCCATGCTGAAAAGAGAACTTTATGTCTCTTGTAACTTAAGTCCACCTCTTACCTTTCCCCCCTACTTTTTAAACCTTGTCAAATTGTATTTTAATCAAATTCTGAATGTTTCAACATAACCAGCTGCATAGGAGTATGCATTACACAAGTACCTTTATGTCTGTCTTGTGTATCTTCCTCTATCCAAACCTTGTTTCTGTCTTTATATACTGCAGTTTGATATCTTCCCTAAGAGGAGAAAGAAGGGCATAAATAGCCCTCAGCCACCCAGAGTGACAGTTCATACATTCAATAGCAGGTGTCTCACCTGCTCATCTAATGTTACATTATGCAGCAAAGCAGAGGTCTCAGGTCTTTTTGGTTTTCTTCAGCTTTCTTACTGCACTCTAGGGGAACTCTGTTTTCTGAACATGCCGGATTAGAAGCCAATGTTCACCTTGTCTCCTTAAGGTCTTGGTGCAGTTAGCCCTGGGAACAAAGTCAAGAATGTAGCAACTGCAATCCTGGGTACTGTGACCAGTAAAGATTTGCTTCACCCCTGCCAGTGTCAATGCACAGAGGGGCTTAAGTCTCACATAAAGCCATTCTGAGGACAAGGACTTCACCCTTCCAAGGAAAATGAAACAAGAGTTACAGACCATTAGAGCAGCTTCTTCAAAACACGATCACATTTAGCAGTGCCTCTGAATTACAGACAGCTTCATTTCTTTCTGAAAAATATGATACATTTCCCACAGCAGCAATAACCACTGCTAGCAATTGTAATTCCTCCTGTGAATCTTCAGTGTTTCCCACTTTTGTCTCACTACCTTGTGATTACTGCTTTTCATCTTAAGGAGGAGTTTTGTGTCTGTGATTCTTCTGACCCTCATTCATTGTGGGATCATTATTTAAGAATGCATGTCTAGTCCTTTATTAGTCCCACTGACTTTCTGAAGTAGAGAGGGTGGAGAATGTCCAGTCAGAATGTATGTAAGTCAGTCCAATCTCTCTCTAGTGTTGAGGATAAGTTGTAAACAGCACAGGATGGTGGCGAAACAGAGGAAATTTAGAGTAGTTTCACACAGTCCAAAATACAATCAAAGTATCAGTAGTGCAGAACCTGACTATTAAACCCTGCTTGACAGAAAAATTCAGGCTGGAAGGGACCTCTGGAGGTCATCTGGTCCAGCCATGTCCAGATGGCTTTTGAGTATCCCCAAGGATGGAGGCTCCACAACTTCTGTGGGCAACCTGCATCAGTGCTTGGCCATCCTCACATAAGGAATTATATCCTTGATTTATAAATTACAAGGACTAACTTAAAACTTCTTATCAACAGACCAAAGATGATCAAACTTATCAAAACCACAAAAATTCATTTTATTATAAAATGTCACAGCACTAGCAAAACTGGCCAGCTGCAACAAGGCTTTTACCACCCCATACCAGATAACTTCAATAAGTAGTTTCCACACCTTGCCCCAGCACAGCTACCAATCCCCCACAAGATTTCAAAAGTTCATCTGCTGTCCATGCTGTTTCTTCAGCCTCTCCAGATCAGTCCACCCTGCTTCTTGTCTCTGCTGCATCCAGATTCTTCCTTCTCCAGGCTCCTCTTCCAGCCAGCCTCTCCTCATCCAGGCACCCTTCTCCCAGGGCCTCTCCTTGGCTCTCCTACATCCAGGGTGCACACCCTCTCTCTCCTCCCTCTGCTTCATCTAGGTCTCTCTTCATCCAGGGCTCCTCTTCCATACCCCATAGAGCAGGGGTCCTCAAGCTTTTTAACCAGGGGGCCAGCACACCGATGCAGTGGCAGGCAGTCATCTGCGGCTGCTTGGTTCCCCTCCCCGCCCCCCCCCCCCCGCAACGGCGCAGGGGGGTGGGGGGTGTCGGTGTCTGTAAATATGGGGGGGGGGGGGGGGGGCATATCCAGCCCACAGGCCATAGTTTGAGGACCCCTGCCTTAGAGCTATTTACCTACTTAACAGAACCAGCCACAGCTGCACATTATCCACATCAGCCAACCCACCGCCCCTGAAGCCAGCCCGCAGCTGTATGTTATCAATGTTAATTAACCTGCCTTCATTCCTCTATAATTCCTCTACAATAAAATATATATACTGTCACAGTTTGGGAAACTAACAGTTATTTTTTTGAAATTAGAAGCTTTTTGTTTGCTTTTCATTACAGCTGATGCTATAGCCAAACTGTAAACTGATGTTAGGGAAATGCAATAGGGTTTTCACTGTTCTAGTCAAGATTTGTCTGATGTGATACTGGACCTGAGGGAATAACATAGCTCACGCCTAAATGGAGCTTCCAGTTTCATAAACAGCTAATTGAGTGAAGTGCATTTATCTTATGTTTGAAACTAAGACTGCTATGAGTGCATCAGGTTGGGGGGGCAGAGAATTTCTTGAATTCAGTATCCAGTTCTACTAATTTGCTAGTATGCTAGAAGATAATTCAGCCTATGTTCATACAAGTATTTCTGCTAAGTACAGTGATTTTTTTTTTCTGAATATTAGAATAAGAAAGAAACAAGATTCTCTGTGCTTCTCGGAAATTTTATAAAGTCAATCCCTGAATAAATTCTCTCTGGACACTAATACAATATGATACACCACCTCTCGTAAGAGGATGAGCAAACATTTTCATTAGTTTGTTAATTACAGGACTGTAGACATGTTGGTCAGAGAGAACTTTGGAGGCCATGTTTTCCAGCTGTGCACTTCAAGTAGGACTGTTACTAACCCTGGATCAGATCAGCCTCTGCATCCTCCACCTGCTATGGTTCCAGCACTGTGTTATCCTGCCCTTATAGAGAGGGTTTTCCTGATGCCCAGTGTGAACCTTCCAAGCCACTGCTTCTGGCCATTGCTTACTGATCTGTCATCTCACAGTAACAAAGAGCTTAGCTCCATGCTTTGACCTCGTCTTCACCAAAGTAAACAAGACCAGCTCTCTAAAGTCTCTCTGAAGGTCGTGTTGTAGGCCACTGATCGCTTGTGCCTGCTCCTGTGTTTCAGTGTCCCTTTTGAAATACCCAAAAGTGTGTCCCAGGGCCAGTCTCTCCAGCACTGAGTAGAGGAGGAATAGCAACTTCCCTCAATCTGCTGGCTACACTCCTCCTTTAATATAGTAACCCGTTTGCCTCATTGATGGCAGGAACACCTTCATCCAGTTATCATCCAGGTAACTCCATCCCATCTAGACTCAGCGCACAATGCAAATCCTATATCCTTTTCCTCAGCCAGCCACTCCACAGCCTTCATAGATATGTGGAGCTATTCTGCACCAGCTGTGAAACTGCATACTTCCTTGTCCAACTTCCTGAAGCTTTTGCTGCCTTGGTCCTCAAGTTTGTCAGGGTTCTTCTGGTTTAATGCCCTACTATTCAGTGTGTGAAACACTGCTTTTCACTTGCCCACATACCCAGTCATTTCATCTTGATGATGATGATGATGATAGGGTTGAGTGCTTATGAGTAAGAATCAAGGGAAAGGCCATCAAGGCAGGTAACATGGTAGTAGTCTGTTGTGGGCCACCCAACCAGATAAAGAGGCAGAAGAACTATTCTAAAAGCAGCTGGGAGAAGTCTCACAGTTGCTAGCCCTTTTTTTCATGGGGGACTTCAATTTACCAGATGTCTCCTGGAAATACAATACAGCAGAGGGGAAATAGTCTAGGAGGTTCCTGGAGAGTGTGGAAGGCAATGTCCTAACACCACTGGTGAGGGAGCCAACTAGGGAGGGTCCCACAGTGGGCCTGTTGTTTGCAAACACAGAAGGACTTGTGGGTGATGTGATGGGTGAAGGCCATCTTGGGCATAGCGATCATGAAACAATAGTTTTCAATTCTCAGAGAAGTAAGGAAGCCAGTTAGCAGAACTGACACCTTGGAATTCCAGAGGGCAGATTTTTTTGGCCTGATTAGGAGACAGGTTGACAGAGTCCCTTGGGAGGCAGTCCTGGAGGGCAAAGGAGTCCAGGAAGGCTGGGCATTCTTCAGGAAGATAATAAAGGTACGGGAACAGGCTGTCCCCATGTGTCAAAAGACAAACCAGCAGGGAAGAAGACTGGCCTGGCTGAACAGAAAGCTTTGGCTGGAACTCAGGGAAGAATTTGTGACCTTTGGAAGAAGAGGCAGGCAGCTCAGGAGGACTGCAAGGATGTCATGCCATAATGCAGGAAGAAAATTAGAAGAGCCAAATCCCAGCTAGAACTTAATCAGGCTATTGCCATAAAAGACAAAACAAATGTTGCTATAAATATATTAGCAACAAAAGGAGGGCTAAGGAGACTCTCCATCCTTTATTGGATGCAGAGGGAAATATAGTGACAAAAGATGAGGAAAAGACTGAGGCACTTAATGCCTTCTTTTCTTTACCTCAGTCTTTAGTATTAAGGATGAGGGGATCGAGTGCACTCTCACTAAGTTTGCAGATGATACCAAGTTGGACAGCAGCGTTGATCTGCTTGAGGGCAGGAAGGCTCTGCAGAGGGATCTGGACAGGCTGGGCTGCGGCCGACTGTATGAGGTTCAACAAGGGTCAGTGCCGGGTCTTGCACTTGGGTCACACCAACCCCACGCAGTGCTACAGGCTTGGGGCAGAGCGGCTGGAAAGCTGCCTGGTGGGAAAGGGCCTGGGGGTGCTGGTTGACAGCCAGCTGAACATGAGCCAGCAGTGTGCCCAGGTGGCCAAGAAGGCCAGCAGCATCCTGGCTTGTGTCAGAAACAGTGTGGCCAGCAGGGCCAGGGCAGTGATTGTCCCCCTGCACTCAGCACTGGTGGGGCCGCACCTCGAATCCTGTGTTCAGGTTTGGGCCCCTCACTGCAAGAGGGACACTGAGGTGCTGGAGCGTGTCCAGAGAAGGGCAGCAAAGCTGGTGAAGGGTCTGGGGCACAAGTCTTGTGAGAAGCTGCTGAGGGAACTGGGGTTGGTTAGCCTGGGGAAGAGGAGACTCAGGGGGGACCTTATCGCTCTCTACAATTGCCTGAAAGGAGGCTGTAGGCAGGTGGGGATCAGTCTCTTCTCCCAAGTAACAAGCAATAGGGTGAGTGGAAATGGCCTCAAGTTGCACCGTTGGAGGTTTAGATTGGACATTAGGAAAAATGTCATCACTGAAAGGATGTTGAAGCATTGGAAGAGGCTGCCCAGGGAGGTGGTGGAATCACCATCCCTTGGAGGTATTTAAAAGACATAAAAAAATGTGGCATTTAGGGACATGGCTTGGTGGTGAACTTGGCAGTGTTAGTTTTACAGTTGGACTTGATCATAAAGGTCTTTTCCTACCTAAATGATTCTGTGCTTCTGTGATCATAGAAGGCATACCTTTGGTATTCTTTATTAGAAATTTGCCTACATTAAATAACTGACTTGTATCAGTCAGCTCTAATTCACTTACAACAGGTTTCTCTGTGTATATTTTATGTTTTAAGAGTGTGATTTGTTTCTTCATAACCGTGAGGCTTTCAAACTATACATTTCTCGGAACAAATGTTCCAGGTAAGCCCAGCATATGAGGTGCTGGGCTTTTGTACCATGTTTTTCCCAGAAAAAATATTTCAGTCAAGCTCAGCTGATGATTGTTGTCACCAGAATCAAACTCCAGACTTGGTCACCACCTTCTTAAATCTCTACAAGTGTATGACTTCATTTGATTTCACCTGCCTCCTGCAAAGACAAACAAAAAGAAATACTGGAATGCACGTATTCATTGGTAAAAGGTTACACTTTTTTGTGGGGTTTATGCCAAGTGACCACCATGTTATAGATCACTGTAAAGCGTTGTTGTGTAGTAGAGTCAGTGGGCTATGGAGTCTCCCACACTGCAGGTATGGAAAAGGTAGTTAGACAAACAGAATAGTGTAGATATCATTGATCCTTGATATCATTGAGAAGTGATAGGCTAGGTGGCCACTTGAGGTTCCTTCTTCTCCATCCATTCTACCAATTCTTCTAGAATCTATAGATTATATAATCTGTAATCTAAGGAAAATAATTATTATACAAACATGTGGTAGAGGAGAAGCTGAAACAGCAAGGCAAGAATGAAACAGCAAGGCAAGAATGAAACAGCAAGGCAAGAATGGCAATGAGAATACAAAATGGCTAAAGGAAAGAAAGTATGCTACCAGAGTTCAACAGGCTGAGCAGACATTCACAAGAAAAAATGTGACTGTTTGTTTTTTTCTTTAGAGGCATATGGAAGGTAACAAGAAAAACCATGGAAAACAAAAAACATGTATTATCCAAGTTGCATTAATAATTCATTTTACCAGCCAAATTCAGGTTTCTTTAAAAAATATTATAGTATATTACGCCATATTGAATTAAATTTATAAAATGAAAGGGAGAAACACTAGAACAGCTGTCAGGTGGATTCATCATGAATCTTAGGTTGTCATATTTAACCATATGTTCCAAGTTAGATGGAAGTATAATGAGAGCATAGAAGGATTTAGTAATGATAGCTATAGTGAAAACAGTGCTGAATGAGGCTGATAACTGGGTGTTTTACTGAAGCGTACCACACTGCTGAGACTTCAGTGTGAGCATGTTTCAGGGAGAACAAGAACAAAAGTACATAGTAATATATGCAGTTGCTGGAGTTACTACGTAAGTATTCACTCATTAAAATAATACAGAAAAACAACTAATTGGTATTATATTGGAATGCAAGAAGATGAATAAACAGTTGCTGTGGAAAGGATGCCTCCCTAAAAAGTCCAAGCATGAGCCTATGCATACCCTCTGCAAGAGACCTCAGAATATTCATTAAAGGTATAGTATTTTGAAGTATTGATCAAAGCATTTAACATTTTACATTAACTCAAAGAATGTTACTTGAACACTCTGCTCACCACTTATTTTTCAGGAGTCCCAAAGCATGAAATATTTTGAAGTACTTAAAAGTTTGGACCTCATAATTGTTCACAGGTAATATAAACTATGTTGTATCCCAATATCATGTTGTTCTGTATGGTCTTCACTTGTAGCCTGGCTTTTTGGTAACTTACCAAATTGCACTTTCTTTTTCAGGATATTTTATTACATTTGTGCTTTTCAAGGCAAATTTGGAGCATGTAGTTTGCAGCTGCTAGACTGTATTCAGAGGTCTGCAAGGCGAGTACAATGTCCAGAAGCTTGACATATGTCTTGTCTCTTCTTTGTTTCCTTCCTCCACAACTGATCGTAAACCTAATACTTCAAAGAGACGGTACACGAAGGTGGAAAGGACGATTTTAGCGAAAAAAAAAGGTCATTTTGCCTGCATTGTTCAAAGAAAGGTCAAAAGATTCTGACCAGATACAGTTACATAAAGATATATCAAGACAAGAAAACATATTTTTTTAAACTCAAATTTGCAAACCACATCACACTAAATTTTCAACACAGTGATTGTCCCAGGTATGGGATTCACCTCCAGATTACCATATCTGCCTGTGAGACAAGTGATGACCTCTATCATCTAGTTGATAAATGTCTAGTCAATGCAGGCAGTGAAGAGCAGTGAGATCTTTAGCTGTCTGCTTTATCTTTGCATGCACACAATATGATTATTTGAATAGCTTCCGAACATTATTAAGTTAATTGACCAAGTGTTCAATGGAGTTATCTACATATGGACATGTAGTAATGTATGAGATACCAGAGGATGTCCAAAACATCCTCTTGAGGATGGCAGGTAATACAGAAATTTGTAGGGGACGCGCACCCTGCTGGAGCAGTATCTGGAAACAAGGCAAAATACTCTGAGGCATGGCAGTTGGCACTGACTACCTCTGTGCAACCCATTTAACAGAGTCCTGCATTTCCACTGATTATGAGGGCAGCCTAGACACGGCTCACGTGTAGGCACTGAGAGTGAGCGCCTAAGTGTTAGTGGCTACAATAAGAAAACAAATCCTATTGTAGACTTCTAAATTGACAACTCTGCAATTCTGAAAACTTCATGGCACCTGCCGCCTTTGTCAAAAGTCCCCAAAGGTCTGTAAATCTACGTGTCTAAGAGGCTGAAAAATATCCAGATCCTGAGTCAAAAGGATAACAAAGCATGTCTTTTACTAAGAGTTAATACAGGGAAGATTAAGGCAGTAATACCCATGAAGTGGAAAATGCCGGGAGAGGGGCTGTCAAAAGTAGCCTCGGCCTTTTCAGCACAGCATCTTTTTCTCAGAAAACACAAAAAGTTTCTTTGCAGTTACTTGATAAATTTCTGATCTTTGTGCTATACAACTGGCATTTCATTATTTCTCTGTTGACTTCAGTAGGAGCTGCAGGACTTCCAGAGTTATTGAAAATGAGGCAATGGATATAAATTCTAAATATGGATTTAGGAATCTCACAGTCTTTCTACAGGTGTTAGCCTTTATGCGTGCCCACTCTGTATAGGAAATGGCTAAGTGTATTTTGTTATACCGTCTTGTTCTTTAGTCATGAAAAGAATTTATTGTCTGAGCATTTAATGTTGTCTTTTATTACAGACACTAAGTGTTTATATAACTTGGTATTCAAGTAACCTGTACAAAGTTGTACAAGGACATGAAAAATTTATGTGCCAGTTACTGTTTTTATGTCAAGAAAATAATTTCTAGCTGTTAAAAGCAGAACACAATAATTGATATTCACAGGGGAAAAACAGGTAAGTTACCCTCTTTCTCACAGCAAGAAGCCTCTACACAGAAGTCAGGCCCAGAACTTTTTATTGTCTCTGCTGGCAAAAACTGGATTGTCATTTTAATGGAGTTAGGTAGGATCTTTCTTTAGGAAATAATTTTTGTGTTGGTTTTTTTCCCCCCAAGAAAATTGCACAGGCATTCAAATGATCTCTCTGTTGTCTTCTGACAGTGTTATTTAGTGTCATCCTCCATAATATAATGCTCAAAGCACAGTGGTGTTCAAACAGTCATTATTTGGCTAAGGTGAGCTGTGTTTTATAAGATACACAGTAATTTTCTTAAATGGCATGATGCTTCAGTTCAGCGTAGTGTAACCTAGTGCCTTCTATAACAAGTGTAGCACAACGCGTTTTTCTAGCATGCTAGTATGATTGGCAGTGATGACACTGACAAGCATTCTAAGCTTCTTTTTGTTCCAGATCTCCCTTTGGATTCCTACTCATGTAATTTATGTGTTTAAATCCAAAAGAAAGAGAAATAGCAGAGAAGAGTGAAAAACAAAGTCACAGTGGAGAAAGAACATGCCTGGGACACCTTTTGCCATCAAGCATGATCATCCCATGCTGTCAAGGATAGCATTTATCTAAGCCTTACAGTAGATTGGCAAATAGAGTGGTTACTCCAATAGCATGTTGGGATTTTGCATGTTTTTTTAAAAAATGGAGATTCAGTTCATTAAAAAGTATGAAATATTACCAGCTGGGTCTTGTGTTTCTCTGAATGATTGCATAACACAGAATGAGCAATGAGATGTGCACTGTATAAACTAAAAATTGCAGCATTCCTGGAAAGTTAAAATATTTTTCCAGTGTTGAAATTCCATTTCTCAGCCATTGGAGGATTTGTGTGAGCTCTGTTAGTGGAACTCTCTCTTTTTCTTCAACAAGTCCATATTTTTGTAGCCATCAAAATAAAGATACGCGTGTTCTGTTTAACTGTAGCACACTTAGCAACCAACAAATACTTGTTTCTGCCAAAATATGTAAAATGTGTTTGCCGAAATTCAGCAAAAGCAAAATGAAAGTAAGTAAACAAGTGAAGAAACCTACACAACAAAATGCTGCAAGGTGAATGCATTCCCAGACAGCAGACATTTCACATCACAGGGTATCAGGAATGTGCAGCTTTTCATTTCAAGCTATATATGGTCCCAGTTACGTAGAACAACAATCAAAGATGGGCTGTAAGTCCTGAGTGTGTACATAAATATTTTGCCACATACATCCCTGAAATGGAGCTCCCCTAAAATGACAGCTATACTTGTACTATTCCCTTCTTTTCTGCTGAGAAGCTGGTTTTACTGATGATTAGTCATTGTTTGACCATTTTCACACTTAGCAAAGTCTTGAGGGACCTTAAATCCTACAGCAAACTGAAAAAAATCAATGATGGCCCTTGCTAAGGCATGGAAAAGGTTCATGAGGTGACCAGTTATGTTGCAGAGTGAGGACCATTGCCTTGGAAATATGTTTTCGTGGAAAGTCCATTGCTGTTTTAGTTATCTGTTGAGCTGCACATTTGCTTCCCAGAAAGCCAAGCTGATTTATCTGAATGCAGTACCTTGGAAATTATAATTTATACTGAAAACTCTTGTGTCATCATCATTGTATTTCTTTGTAGGGCCTGCACTAGACAACGCATGCTGAGTGGATCCTTTGAGGGGCAGCCTGCAAAGGAAAGGTCAATACTTAGTGTCCAGCATCACATACGACAAGAACGCAGGTAAATGTGGACAGAAGAGATGGTTTAAAAACTTTCTTAAAATAAAGGTGACAAAAAGAATTACATTTGAGCAATACCTAACATGAAAACCTGAAATTACTTACTTGTACAAAGAACTGAATTCTACATTCTTCACTGTAACCATAATGAAATTCATTGTACTGTATCAATGGAGAAAATGCCTTTTTATTTCAAATGTCATTTCCTTCACCAACTACAAAGCTATCAATTTAAGGATCAGAAGGAAAGAAATTGGCTTATGTTAGACCGGATTGAAAACAATTGAAGAACAAACATATAAGCGTCTGATGTTAGCGAGAGAAAAATGATAAGAATTTGAGATATTGGTTGGCTGGAGAGCAGTGCTTTATAATGGCCATCCTATAAAGGTCAAAATTTCATCTTGAGATGTATCGTTAAATTGATTATGATTGTTTCAGGTCACTGAGACATGGTTCCAACAGCCAGCGAATCAGCAGAGGAAAATCTCTTGAAACGTTGACTCAAGATGTAAGTCCTCATAGAAATGAAGAAATAAGAATGTATACTATATAATAAACACTTGTCTAAGAATAATGTCTATTTATGATCTTGTTTACAGTTTGTCTTTTGATATCTTGAAATAATAAAACAAATAGTGCAACTGCATCAGAATTATCCTCAATTGACATGGTTAATTCACTGATTGACTTTCTGGTTTTGAAACACTTGTTGAGATAGATTTCACTGATGTTGGAGACACTACATTAGGAACACGGCAATTGCTACCCAGGACACCTTAAAAAGCCTTACTTTGGAATTATACAAATCAGTCAGGCTGGCAAAACAGCACTTCAAAATTTCTGATGGAAGTTTAACAATATTTTTCAAACACCAGGACTGTCAGGCAAAAGGACAAAGACTAAAGAATAGTAATCACGGATTCCACTGTGCTATGTTTTATGCAGTTAAGTGCATTTTCTCTTCTGCAAATTCATGATAGTTTGTGGATATCTGCAACTGTGAAAATTCAAGGGGCAATATTAGTCCTTCTATTTCCAAACTATGGCAATCATTCTCTAGACGTGCTTCATACTTAGAAACAACTGCATATGAAGTAATTAATGAATTTCCCTGCATGGTGGTAGAAAGAAGCTATAGGTAACTAATCTTATAAAGCAGATGTAGATTTGGCTTGTGTCCAATAGTAAGGGTAACACCCAGTATTACCCCTCCAGGATTGCTCCAAGCTCACTTAACTCTGAATAGTAATACTGATTGTACCCTCAAGCTCAGACATAATGTCCTCCCTCCCTCTCCCCCTCCCTGTGCTCAGCAGTCACTACCTGCATGTTCTGTGCAACTCAGTGCCTGGCAGCACGTATGGCAGGCTTGGGAAGCTGAAAGGGTGTCTAAAGCCTTTTCTTTCCCAGTCTTTGCCCTTAGTAACTTTGATGGTATTCATTCCAGTTCAGAGAGATCAGCTGAGCTTACGGGACCTTTGCTTTTAAAGTTAAAAGTCGCATTGGATGAGACTTCACGCATGAAATTAAAACTGAAATTAACCTTGATGAAAATAAGCAGCTTTGTGCTGTAGATGATAGAAAATACTGTATAGTATGCTTGACTGGGTTGATGTGCAATGCATTTTGAAATACAGATTTTTCATTTGAATCATTCTATGTAAAATACCATATCTTGCTTTCATCTAACATTAAAAAACAACAACCCACGAACCTCATTTAAAAGGAATCATTTTGCTTCTAGCATTCCAACACAGTGAGATACAGAAATGCACAGAGAGAAGACAGTGAGATAAAGATGATTCAAGAAAAAAAAGAACAAGCTGAAATGAAAAGGTATTTAAAAATCAAAAGTCTGCGTGCACACTTTTCTGTATTAGGAGTTTTCTGCATGAAGTAAAAATATTGAGAGTCATAATGAAAAAAGAACAAATATAAGGGATATTTTTGCCAGGTGTAGTGCATATCAATTAATAATTTATGTTCTGTCTTTCCAAAGGAAAGTCCAAGAAGAGGAACTGCGAGAGAATCATCCATATTTTGATAAACCACTTTTCATAGTTGGTCGTGAACATAGATTCAGGAATTTCTGCCGAGTGGTAGTACGAGCTCGCTTTAATGCGTAAGTTTAATCCATATTAACAATTGGCTCCAACAAGAGTTTACATTAATGTCCTCAGAAATCTAGGTCTGACTTTTATTTGGAAAGGAAAACTGCATATAATGTGGTCACCACACGAGCTGGCAGTCAGTTGCCTATAGTATAGTATAATCTTGCTGTTGGAAGAAAGGAAGCAATAAAATGCTGTGTAAGGGCAGACACATTTGAGCAGTCTGCGATGCCGAGATGGGACAAGACTGTGGGGAAACTGTAGGTGTGAACTGAGAGGAAAGGCTAATGTTTTATACTCCCATTTTTAGACCTTGGGGAATCAGCTTGCTATTCCCTTCCTATTCCTTATCGTGAGGCAGGAAGTCCATAACACCAACAGTTACTCAAAGAACAGAAAAAGGTGAAGGGAAATGAATCACACCTATGCTCACACAAAGAGTCCTTAGCCCATAATTAGAGACCCAGAATGGGATGGGGAGGTGTTCAACTGTGGGAGGTAAAAGGAGAAAAGCTGAGACCAGATGAAAGCTGGGAAGACTCAGTAACTAAACTGTAGGTGTATGTGAGTGTGGCGGGTACAGATTTATGTACAAGCAGCTTGATATAAAATCATCTTATAGCTCTTCTTTTAAAGCTCTGTGGCTAGCACTCTAATTTTGGAGGGTTAATGGTTGTCATCTTGCAAACACTGTGACAGAAGATAGCCCAAGACTATGAGCTTGGCACTTGGAAGACCTGGTTTCAGCACCTGCTTTACTATTGATTTTCTCTGTACCCTTCAGCAAATTACTTCTAGGTAGAAGAACAGGAAGGTTAGATACTTCATTTTTACAATACCTTATGTAAGTGTTCTGCCACCTATGTAGAAGCATGTCCTTGAGTTAGGTGCCTGCTTTTCTATGCAACTGCTAACTTGATTGCAGTTTGCTTGTCCACAAAGCAGTTGCAAATTAAAACAGCAAAACAAAACACACAAACATGCATTCCAATCCACTTGTCAAATGCACATCAGTGCCTCTTAGCATTGTGGAGTGCCTGAGGGTAACAGGATATTTATATTAACAGTTTAATTAAAATGTTTGCAATTATAAGAGTAAACTGATTTTGTTAAACAGACATTGTTTTGTTTATTCATTGTCCCACCCAGCTTGCCAAGCAAGTTGTCCTAGGTATCTTTTTTCAAACTGGAAGGTTATGTATTTTCTTCTAGTAAAAAAAGGCTGAGGAATGCCACTGTATACAATGTTGGGAACAGGTAAGAGCGAGCTTAAGAAGACCCAAAAGTCAGTTGGTTCAGTGGAAATATTCTGTATTCTGACTGGTGTAGGTGGGTGAACCTGGCCTGTGGCAGTTGCCTCTTTTTCTCCTTGTGTGCATCTGGCATTCCTGTAATTCATAACCATGAAATTTCTTCTGGTGGTAATACCTCAAAGTCAGGTCAGTCCATTTTTCACTTTAAGCTCGGCAAGGAAGTATGGACTGTAGGATATCTCAGTGGAGATCCTGTCTTGGCATGATTTGCTACAAGGATTCAAAAGATAAGTAAAATGTGCCCCTAACCACTGGGTCAGGGTAGGCTTCTTGGGTAGGATTCTTGTAGCTCCTCCTGCTGAAGCCATTCTGCTTGGTACGAAAAGGCTAAATAATTGCTGAAGCAAGAACTTAACTCACATCATGTAGATATGTGCTTATTACTCGTAGGGTGGTTCTCACTCTCTCTGGCTGCCTGATGGGTGTTTGAATATGGTAGGTGAAGCACAGCAATTTCATAGGAAAATTCAGACACAGAAAATCTAGAAATATTCATCAGAAAATGACTAAAGAAGTAATAAAAGAAGTAGGGCTTGTGGAAGGATTTTTTTCTTTTTTGTGTCAACTGAGGGTATGGTCCAAGAGGTTTCGAAGTAAAAGGAAAGAACTTCTGAGGAAGCACTTCAGAACATGAAATTCAGTAGCAGGTAATCCTCCCCATCCCCAAGAAAAAAACGAAATTAAATTCTTGCTTACAAAAGCAAGACCCAAAAAACTAGCAGTGTAAAGAATCATTACAGGAATTGCTGGTAGGCCATGAATTAAAGTGATCCTAGCTGTGTTGATGATGTGACTAAAATTGCATAGAATTAAATGAAACTTATACAGGCATTTAAAATTAAGCCAAGATAAAATGTAGCCTTGTTTTTGGATATAAATTATTTTGAGGAGATGGATGCATGATATAATTATAATGCTGACTAAAATAAAATGTAAATGACTGTGTCTTTTTTTTTCTTTTTATAGTTCTAAAACAGATCCTGTTACTGGAGCTGTGAAAAATACCAAATACCATCAGCTTTAGTAAGCACTGCAAAAAAGTAACTTTGCTTGGTCACATAAGCCTGCAATATAAGTGTGTGAGCACACACATGCATGCATGTGTGTATGTGTGCATGCACATGTGTATTTCTTTTTTTCCCAAAAAAAGATTTTTCTTTCCATGGAGTTGTTTGGCCAGTAGGATTAATAGGAAGAGGATTTTTTTATCAGACTTTTCTTCTTCACTTGCATGCAACTTCCCTAGTTTTACTACACATTTCTGAAATATAGTAACATACTCCTCAGCTTAATTTATTTTTCTTAGGAAAGCACTTAACTGTGGTGTAGACACAATACAAGTGACACAGCACTCATGGCATTTCTGTAACGGTTATCCTTGCATATTCTTTGCAGTGACTTGCTGGGTTTGGTTACTTACCTGGACTGGGTCATGATCATTGTTACTATATGCTCCTGCATTTCCATGATGTTCGAATCCCCCTTTAGAAGAGTTATGCATGCTCCAACACTCCAGGTACTGTCTGCCACTGAATCATTTTACATTTAATGAAGCACAGTCACCTTGGTTTTCTCCACCACCCATTCCTAAATTATGACTATTCTCTGCTTTTGTTTTCAGATTGCTGAATATGTGTTTGTAATATTCATGAGCATTGAGCTTAATCTGAAGATTATGGCAGATGGCTTGTTTTTTACGCCAACAGCTGTGATTAGGGACTTTGGAGGAGTTATGGACATATTTATATATCTTGTAAGTTTTTTATATTTTGGGAGGTTTCGTAATTTTGGTATCTTTGGATATATAAATGTTTGGTAATGTTAAAAAGTTTGGCTCTGCACCTTGGTGCAAATGCGGTCCTGGAATTTATATACAAACACCACTGCTTTCATGTGTAGTCCTGTCAGTTATGTATATGAATACTTATTTGGACATCTAAAAATCACACTTACATGTGATATGCACCTGGCATTTTAGTGTAGGGCCATTATATGGCCCCTTTTAATTGTTTATTTGTTGATATGTTTTAAGTACCAGACCTGATTTCATTCCAAAGTAAGCTCAAGATCTCTGACCTTGCTTCAGCGTTTGTATGCAGAAGAACCTTTATTTTATCTAGTTCTTAGCCATTCATTGCTCAACAGCACTCCTGCTTTATAGAAGGCTTTTCAAAAGCCTCTACCATTTGACAGAAGGGCACTTCCTTGTTGCTGGTATTGCTGTAGCAGAAAGAAGGCAAAGTAGCATCTTTCTGTATTCCATACCTATCAGTAGTGGTTCTCAGGAAAAAATTGATACACTGTTTTCTTTGTCCCCTAGAAATTTCTTGCACACCATTCAGATAGAAGGGAAAGAGGTCCTTTCTTCTTCACATACGGCAATAAACACCACAGAACGTGTCAAAACCAGTGCTCAGTATAATACAGTATGCAATATTTTCCAACTGAAGAAATTACTAAACAAAATGGCTTTGATGGATTTAGATTAAATCTTTCAGAGATTAATCTACCAGACATGTGCTGCATAAAATTTGCCACAATCAGTTTGTATCAAAGATTCCATTGTTAGCATAAATAAAAATACGCATACTTATACAAAATTCCTACTGCAGTATGCATAATCATTGTCTGCATTAGGTTCTTGAATCTCTAAATCCCTCTGTTTTGGTCTGAAGGAAAATTTAGCGTTGTAGCTTGGATATTCCAAATGTGCCTGTGGTGATCTTAAAAGAATATGAAAGTAAGTCAAATGCACTAGCAACTCTTTTTGTTTCGGTGGGGCAGCTGTCTTTTACCACTGTTGCTTTTAACAAATTGTATGGTGTTTGAAATCATACCGGTGATACCAGCTTGATCCTCCATTTTTTGTGCACTTTGTAATACTCTCATTTCTGTCCCCCTATAATAACACTGACTTTATAAATACTTTTTACAAAATAATAAGAAACAGGTTTATAATCAATAACCATCTGTCAGAAATTGTTCAGGCTACAGGACACAATTATGCTGTTTGAAAACACTTTTGAATGTGTAATACTCGCATGATAAAACCACCCAGTAACAAAACTACTTACGCCTATAACAAAGTGGTAGGAAAAACTGGCAAGGAAACTGTTAAGACTTTCCAGGTGAGGATATTTCAGTTACTCAAGACAGAATCTCCATTTGAAATGAGAAGGGAGGAGAGAGATGCTGCTGCCTGCTTCAGTTTGTGTCCCTGCTCTGAATCAGCCAATTTGATTTATTCTTTTGGAACTGATCCATTTGCTGAAAAGAATCAAGTAGATTTGGAGTCAAAGGGGAAGACAGAAGCTGAATCTGATGCCCATTAGTTAGGACAGTCAGCCAGGCCACAGGATATCCAAGTCCTCTTCTAAATTAGGGTTTTTTTTACCTTAATCTTCCCTTTAATTTTAAGGAAGCGTGTTTATTGATCTTCTGTGCTGTGTCAGTGTCAAGTAAGACATTGTAAAGCTAATACTTTTTTGCCTTTTCCTGCCTTGTCTCCTCAAGGTGAGTTTGATATTCCTGTGCTGGATGCCCCAGAATGTCCCTGCCAAATCTGGAGCTCAGCTCTTAATGGTACTTCGCTGCCTCCGGCCTCTTCGAATTTTCAAACTGGTCCCTCAGATGAGGAAAGTGGTGCGAGAGCTGTTCAGTGGCTTTAAGGAAATCTTTTTGGTATGTGTCTGTTATTTTGTTCTTGCAAAAAAAAAGACATGGAGAAGTACTACGGTAACATTTTGCTATCATGTTTTTCTTTTCTAATCTTTTCTCCACCGCTGTCTGTTTACTTTTCATTGTAGCTACCTCTGCAGGTGATTACAGAACACTTTAAAAATTAGGAATATAAATAACTCATTTACATTTATACTGAATAAAGCTGCTGTAACAATTCTTCTATAAATTATAGTATTCTTTCAACATATATTTGGCCATAATTACATAAGAGGACTACTGAAATAAAGTCTACCCATTATTCACAGTTCTAGTTGGGGAAGAAAGGTGAGAAGTGTAGGGTATGACAGCTTGGCAAGAACTAAAGTAAACCTGGTTTCCAAGCTGAGGGTCTGTCCATCCAAGTTTTTTGAGAGGCAACCAAAGATAAAAACAGTTGTTCATCACAGATCTGGATCTTATTATTATGTCATCGTTGTTATTATGATCATGATTATGCACTTATAGTAATAATAATAATAATGGAGTCTGTGATTGCTTGATCAGAACCTAATTTGTTGTCTTGGGACCATATGTGATGTTTGTCAGCCTAAACAACAGGCATTTTGTTCCTTAACAGAATGCTGTATTAGGTCAGGTTGTTATAAAAAACTAAGGTGCAAAATATATTCAGGCAGCAATAAGAGCAAGGACAAAAAGTATAAAGCTTTTTAGCATTTCATAGATACAGTAAATATGTGAGAGAATACATCAAAATTTGCTCCTACATATCTTTATTGTAGCTATACTGGAATTAAATATCTAACAATGGCTTACTCATTAATTAGTAAAGCCTGATTAAGCAAAACAGAAGCAGCACATATTTAAGTATGTGAAGAATTCTCTTTAAAGTGAATGGCAGTTCTTATGCATACAGAATTTAGCAAGTTGGTACACTAAGAGCAAGAAATCTTTGATCCTTATCTACAATTCTTAGATGCTATGTTAATAATAATACATATAATAATACAGCACCTGGTTACTGGATCAGAACCTAAAGTAACATGTCTGTCACAAAAGCCGTATCTCCAGGTTTATGCAACAAAATGATCCTCCCTGCACTTCACTGAAGGAGCTGACCTCCTTTTTCAAGTCTGCAGGAGGAGAGCTTGACAAGTCTAACTTCATCTTTACAGGTTTCTATTCTTTTGCTGACATTAATGCTTGTTTTTGCAAGCTTTGGGGTGCAGCTCTTTGCTGGAAAACTGGCTAAATGCAATGATCCACACATCATCTCTAGGGTAAGAACTGCTTTTCTGCTTCAAAATAATAGTATGCTGTGCCATTTCTGCCTGCTGGGGGAAGCAAGTCAGGGAATCAGAGCTATTATATGAGAGATGGAGATCTTGGGCACTTTGTTGTTCAGAAGCAGGATGATGGACAGAAAGGTGGTAAAGGAGTGGGCAAATGAGGGTGAATCTGGGTTTTCATGTAAAAAAGTAAAGCACATCCAAATATCAGGAGACGTCTGAAAAAGCTGTCAAACTCATGCCATATTATTTGCAAAGGGCTGGATGTCACATGGAATTAACCATGGAAAATGACACCTATGGATTCTTAGGTCAGCAGCAAAGTTAAGCTGCTAGAGGTTAAAAGCACTGGGAATGCTGTGTAGGTTACATGGAGAAAATTAGCTGTGTTTCTTACTCTATTTGGAGAAATATCATCACCAGAAGAGAGGAATAGTCTTTAGGAAAGAGGTGAAAGACTAGGTAGTCTTGCAAAATTCAAAGCACTCCGTTCTGGAAGGAAAAGGGGTCTTTGGATTCTTCCCAAGATGCATTTTTCATTTTGGTAAAGGTCCATGACTATTAATCCCAGACCTGTAAATAACCTTTCACTTCTGTTTATGTTGCTTCCCTATGGCAAGTGTGCTTCTATACTGACATTTCAGCATTTCTCACAAGCCATTATTTAATCTCAGACTGTGGTTTATTTCACTATAGGAAGATTGTCATGGCATCTTCAGAATAAATGTAAGTGTTTCCAAAAATCTCAATTTAAAGTTAAGACCTGGAGAGAAAAAGCCTGGATTTTGGGTGCCACGGGTCTGGTGAGTTGCTACATGTTGGCCTATCTTTCTTCAAAAAAGCATCTGTTAATGTAGAAAATGGCTCAGATGTCATGGCATTAAACTACTGATGAAGGGGTTTTATTGTAAGTCAAGTTATAGTAAGAGTAAAAATTCTGGTATTTTTAGTAAAAAGCCAGATATATGAAACTTTTCCACACTTAAACTGCTGTTCTATTCATAAAGCAGAAAGGGAAAAAATACCCATAGGTATTGAACCTAGACAGGAATTAGATGTGATTGTTATTACAGTGGGAGTTATTGTCTTGAACCAAGATTATCACTTCATTGTTCCTTAGTACTATTGTGAAGACAACCTAAGAGCTCTACATCACAACAGAACCTAAGAATAGATAGGAAAAGATGAGAAGAAAGGTAAATAAACCTGCCTACAGCTACCCATAAAAACGAAAAAAAAAAGAAGAGCAAGTAATGTCTAAAGCCATTTCTATGGCCATCAACCATGCCAGCTAGCAGCTTCTTTCTGTTTCCAGTTCAGGAAATCCTTGTGGTCTATGTGGTGCAGTAGTGTAGTAAAATTTATTTAAAAGCTAACATTACATTTCTGATTAGTATTCTGGTTAAGTCCATTGAGTATTTCCCAACACCTGAACAGGCAAAAAAACTTTCTTTTTAACTGTTTACATTTTTTAGTTGGTTGACATTTTGCAAAATCAGCTTAACAACTACAATTATTTTAATTGACTATGTGTGTGGATGAAGAATGTACCAGCAGTGGTAGACTCAGAGCCATCCTACACTAATGAAATAATATGCTGTGATTTGAACAGTCGGTGAAACTCTGACATCTGCAGAAGTCTTTGTTTCTGTATGCTTCAGAAAAATTCTTCCACGAGTAAGCAAATTCAGTCCTCTTCAGCCTGATCCAGAAATAAGCAAAAACTGTCTTAATCAGCATAACTGTAAACTTTGGGGAATGTTTTGTTGTTGCAGAAAAATATTTTACCACAAGGACGTTTATACCACCTGTTGGCTGTGTCAGGCCACATTTTCAAGAGCCAGATGCCAATCTAAGGGCCACATTTAAAAGAAATATCTACATGTTAGAGCTCTTTTTCACTGAATGATTGGATTTTCAGAAGCACCAAATACTTAATAATCTTCTAAAATACAACTATTTACCTCATAAACTGTTGAAAACACTTGAGCTTCTTGAATTATCTGTCTCAAACTGTAGACAGAGCAATGTGCTAACCTAGCCCAGAGAGGGTACTTCTAATGTTCAGCTAGAAACATCCTCTTGAATATCAACTGTTACAAAAGGTCAGAACATATGGTGTAGGAAAGTCAAGAAGATGTGATGTCCTCTCAGTAAGTTTTGCTTTAGATCATCAGCTCCTGATGATAATGAAATGGGGAATCACATTTTCTAAATGATTTCGCCAACTTTGGAGTCCAAATAATTTTATGTGGGTTTGAGGCTGGTCTCCTTCACTTATATTTATTTTATAATCTGGCCAATGTCACCAGATCCATTTTTTCCTGAATGCTGAATTTTGCTAATTTCATTGACAAAAATACTAAAATGCAGGAACATCTTATGAGCTTTATTACTGTGAATCAGAGTCTGAGTAAGAAAATAAAACATACATGGGGATCAAAGAAATTATGCTGTACATATTTATTGCTGTAGCTATTTTCTTATTCTTGAGACAATTTTGAATGATACATTTCATAGGCTTTCACACCAACTCTTCAAGGTATTTAAATCTTAGTTAGACTATGAAGAATCAAGGTAACAGAAAGAACAACTTAATTGCTGAAGTTACACCTACTTATGTACTGCATTTCAGGGCAAATCCTCGGAATTTTAATTTTGACAATGTGGGGAATGCAATGCTGGCACTATTCGAAGTTCTTTCATTGAAAGGCTGGGTGGAAGTCAGAGATGTTATTATTCATCGCGTTGGGCCGGTAAGGAAACACATCACAGTCTTTGAATTCTACCACACATACTTTGATTTGTTTTAACTATTGATCTTATTTTTGTCTATTCAGATCCATGGAATCTACATTCATGTTTTTGTATTCCTTGGCTGCATGATTGGACTGACCCTTTTCGTTGGGGTTGTCATCGCTAATTTCAATGAAAACAAGGTACTGAGCGAGGTGGTTTATTGTGTGTAGGACTGGCTCTGTAAGAAACCTGAAAGTGATATTGCACTGTCTGCGTTACCTGGTAAGACTGCCTTTAAGATTGACTTACCAGTCTTACAATCTGCAAGCCTCCGAGTATGGCTTCAGACACACCTGATCCATATTTGCTACAAAACTCAAGCCTGCAATGATAACAATCCATCACACATTCTTTCAGAGCTGCCTGAGGTTATTTACAATGCAGCTGTGTTGTCACATGAGACTTAATCCAGAGCACAATGTATTTACAGATGCTGCACATTCTGCTGTTTTAGTTTGATGGAGTTATATATGCAGCAGCAGGTAAAAAGACATGTTATGCTTGTATGTTACAACTGAGGGGTCTCATTAGAGCCCTGCAATTGCAGTGTTTCAGATCCAAAGTAAAGCTGCATGGCTTTTTCTTGGCAAGCAGCAGAGTTGTAAAATTAATTGTCCATCACTCAAACAAAAAAGTAGCTAGTGTTCTAGGAAAAAAACTGCAGTTCACATGGGCTTTGTGGATTACCCTGAAAAGTAGAAAAATCTGTCCTACAGTGAATTGTTACAGAGCAGCTCATGTCTACACTTGTTAAAGATAGCATCCTGTGGATGGGGCTGCTGCATACACACTGCACAGCCCTTAATCTGACTGGTTTTTTCTGAGCCTCTTGTGGTGCCCCTGTGGCACCAAGATATAATTATTATGTTTTTTTCATCTCTTAGTTCAAAGGCCCCAAAATAATGAGTTGTCTGTGTTGCAGCTAGCTAGAGCGATATCTTTATCACTTATGGCATTGGAGGGAAAGGATGCACTCTGGGGCTTGGAGAACACAAGGTAGATGGTATGCTCATGCTGGAGACAAACTGGGTGCTGGCCATGGCCCTCCTATGGCCCTGACCCAAAATATATAGCAAACACAACTGTTGATTTTGCCCTTCAAGGAAACTACTTGACTCCTGGAAGGGAGCTGAGCAGCACACTGCTGTGTGTCCAGTGTGGGCAAGCAAGGCATTGTGAAATGAAGGCAAGCAGATTGCGAGCCAAATATATGGCCTAAAACCTCTGCCATTCAGAAGGTATTTCTGTTTGTGTGACTCCAGTGTAATTTTGGTAAGATGAAGTTATTTGTGTTAAAATACATCTGTTCTAGAGAACAAGGAGCAATGTGCTATTCATTTATTTTTTTTATTCACTAAATTTTGACTCGTGAATTAACAAAGCTGAAATTTCTCAAGTATGAGAATTCCACGGGATTTTTATAGATGCTTTTACCCCTTCCTGTTCAGCTGTGTAATGTTACTTTTCCTTTAAATGTGTCAGCTTTACACTGATGCATACAAAATAATTTTTCAGTAAGTCTTAAAAAAAAGTAAATTGTTTTATTTGAATTACAGGTAATTAAAGTATTACTTGAAAAGTTAAAAATATTTTAATGCTTTTCCTTTGTAGCTATGAGGTATTTGGCTATGTGTTTCTGTCAGGTACATCATAGTTCATGAAACCCTATTGAGATGTTAGGTGAGCATTTGTGTCATATACATTGTTTTTTGATTCCCCTTCACACTTTCCACACAAGTCAATTTCCTCAAAAACCTGTTTGTAGGCACAAGTGTAGGCCACAAGAATACCACATTACAGAGTTCTCTCTTAAATAGCTTTTGATTGTAGCTGATCAAGCATCTTTCCTTTACTCGATTGAGGTGCAGTGCATATGATGTTGAGAACCAAGCAAGTGGTGTGTTTCTGCTTTAGTTTTGAATGTGTTCTTGAATGTATTTGTCAGAAATTCTGAGCCAGCTCCGTGGGCAGTGGAGAATCATCAGGAGCCACTTGCTGGTCTGGGTTGCTTTGCTACACCTACAGCGTCTATTTTTGGCCATTGTCATAGAAAAAATTTACTAGAGGAGCTGGATCTTTGCCCTTACTGGTATGACTTTTATTATGCTTTTGTGACAATAGGCCCAATCTTACTTGCTGTCCATCTCCTAGACGGTGTTTTTGCTCTTAGTTCCCACTCTTTCCATAGGAGTCACAATATCAAGTTTACTATGTCAGCCTGTCTCCTGCAAAGGCAGCTTTTGAGATTTCTTTCACAAACCAGTGAGATGTCATTAACTCATAACTCAGTATTCATCCTTGTAGTCAACTATCAACGACGGAATAAGGTGATCTGGGCCAACACACAGGTTACTTTTGAAGTGATTTGTCCACAAGATCAGTGTAAATCTTGCACCATTTTTTTATTTTTGAGTTTGAAACATGCAGATGAACAGGGGAAAAATACCCTTAAACATGTGACTCTAACAGATTCATATTTCATTCCCTCCTCCTAGATATGCTGCTTTAAAGGCACAGGACAGACCAAACTCACGTGAAAAGCAAAAGTTTGTTTATGTTCACTGTGATTTAAAATGAGAGGGAACAGGAAAGTTGTGAACATGAGGTTTATAAGGATTGGGAGCACAGGAGATAGCCAAACAATTCATCTTAGCCCAGATTGACCCTTCACAAGCTTCCAGTGTAAATGTGGAAGTCTGAGGTGTAGGGCCTGAATTAGGGTTCCCATTATTTTCAGAAAATTATCTGATTTTTACATTTATCCTTTTGGGGTGATTTTCTCTGCTTGTATGTTTTCCTCGAACTATGACCACGTTTTCAGCTATGAATAAGGTCCTCCCTCAATTCCATGTCTGAATACGGGGAAAGCATTAGTATGAACATCAAAAAAGTTACTCACTAGTAACAGTTCCCTGTAAATTACACTGAACAGGCACATCATGCAATATTTCTATAGAATTTACATAATACTAAAAATACAGTCAGTACAAATTATTTATGTCATCTGGTTAAGCTTTTTCAGCTGTTTCTTAGTAACCCCAGGTAGCTACTGTGGCATGTAATGTTTGGTTTTCATCTCTTTCTTTCTTGAATACTTTTTACTTTTAAAGTGTTTACTATAGGAAAAAGAAAATATCCTCAGATTTTAGTTGAAAAGATGAATATTTTTGTTAATTATGCAGTGGAGGGAAAAAATCTCATCCCAATTAATATTTAAGTAGAGTGAAGAAATGCCCAGGAACTGAAAAAAAAAAAAAGGCCAAGTAAGATAGAGAGAAGACTGTCAACTAGTCCAGAAAGAAGAGGGCAAAATAGTCCACTATGTGAGGTTACGTTACATCATCTTAAAACTAGTTACTTAGCCAAGCTATTGGTGTTTAAAGTAGATGTTGACTTTAGAAAGTTTATGGCTGATACATGGTTACAGTAGTGCCAGGAGTTGTTGAGGAGGGTCAGAGTTGCACAGTTACTGCATAAATATTTTATGTGAGAATGAACAATTTTTAAAAAAAAATCCAAAAATATTTTCAGATATGCTGTAGTATTTCATCGGAGCTGTCGGAGTTGCAGGCATGGAGATGTACTGGGAGGTACCACAGGAGGCTCTGGGCTGAGCCCTCAGGTGTTCCGAGACCAGGACAGTAGCCCAAAGTGTTCCACCACCCCCTATTTCACAACTTCCACCCATCACTTGTCACAGCTCCCAGGTGTCACGTGTTTGGTCAGCAGTGAAGATGTGATCGACTCAGATATTATCCGAAAGTTTTGAGTCGAAGTCCAAACGCAAACGCAGCTCATCCAGCAGCAGTCCCCCTCGCAGGGCTCTGCTCTTTGGTCCCTTATAATGATCCCGCTGGTGGAAGTGGTAGCGTCTGAGCAACAGAGCAACTTGGCAGCACTATTTCTAAATTTTACAAAAGTCCACATTTTTTGCTACCTTTTGTCTTGTGTGCAGTGAAGGCTCTCTAAGAATATAAACCAGAAGTACTCATTGGGTTGATTGAGTTGCCTTTTAATTTAAACATTTCTAAATGGTGCAGTTTGGGCTTGACATGAGCAATAGGCATCCTTACATCTGTCACTTTGTCCACTTTGTGTTGGAAAGCACCTTCTCCCAGGCTGCCATTTGGACACACAGCTCTGTAAAGAGATTATGTCCAGTGAGAGGGAGGAATCCTGCCATCAGTCACACAGCCAGCCGCAGATCCAGCATCTACACAAGCCAATGCCAAGGGAAGCCCCAGAGATCACACCAGCCCTTGTCCAGCTCAGTGCGGCTCTGTGCTGGCTGGGGGAGCAGCCGAGTGTCTAGGAGACAAGCTTGTGGCATTTACCTTGAAAAGGTCTCCCTTCTTTTTGTAACTCCAGAGTCCTTCTGTGAGATTTTACAGTTCTCTGAAATGATGAGGACCACATTTTTAAGGTCATTTTAAATAATGCTGAATTCTGTTTGGGGCTTGCTTGTTTCCTCCTGTGTTATGAAAACACATACACACATTACCATCTACCAGCGCCCGTCCAAAGGGTATATCCCTACCTCTCCTTGTGCTTCCTTTGTGGAGAGCTCTTGTCAGTATATAGTATACTATTATTTTATTTTAAATACCCCACCCCCCCCCAAGCAGAAGAGCTGTAGAGAGTGACGGCAGTCTCCTGGAGGGCTTGTTCCCCAAGAAACTGTCACAGCACTGACAAGCCGCAGGATTTTCTGCAGCAAAGTCCAGACAAAATCGACCACTCTTTAAAACAGTGCTTTCCAGCAAATGACGTTCAGTCAAATGGAAGACCTCCTGCAGTGTTTCACTGCCCACACTGGGCTGCTGCTACAAAGAGCAGCAACTGTGCCTGCTGAGTTGAGTCCCAGAAACTCACAGCTAATGTGTCCAGAAATCCTCTTGAGTAACAGCTAATACTTTAGACTCCTTTACCCAAACAGTGTGTTATTTAAAAAGAGTTGCATATGTAACTTTATTTCAGACACCAAAGAGAATGTTGTTTTCATGTTTACAGCATTAAATGTTCTAGCTTTTATATGACAAAAGCTTTGTACACTTCTTTTTTTTTTATTAAGGGGACAGCTTTACTGACTGTAGATCAGAGAAGATGGGAAGATCTGAAAAGCAGACTGAAGATAGCACAACCTCTTCATCTCCCACCTCGTCCGGGTATCAAAGATATTTTGATTTTATTCATGTTGAGCCCTAGTGTTCGTAATTCCCCAGGAGTCTGTGATTCAAATTAAAATTGTAATCGTGAGGCCACTAGGAGGTTGTGCATAAGTTAGCGTAGAAACAGGCTCCAACTACAGATCTTTGCATAAGGCTATTAAAATCAACCCCAAAAAAGGTTGTGCTTCGATGATTTTAGGATAAGCCTTAATGAAAAAATGAATTTCTAAATGAAAAATATTTGCAGTTGGCTGTTAATGATATGAATGGAATGTATTAACCTGACAGCAGTTGAATGATGCACTTGCCCTACTAGTACCACAGCCTTCATGCAACACTGGTGTTCAGTATTTGAAATTGTATATTCAGAGGCCCTATTTGATATGGAAAATTGTAACACAAAATTAGAAATGTATTTTGAAACTGGTGAAGGATTATTTTGCCACTAATGATCATGGAAAATATGTCAAGATATAAGGGGCAAATACTACTGTGCATTTTAACTCTCCTCAAATTCTTTCTTTTTCAGATAACGATGGCTTTAGAGCTAAGATGTATGATATAACTCAGCATCCATTTTTTAAGAGAACTATTGCTGTACTTGTTCTGGCTCAGTCTGTGTTGTTATCAGTTAAGGTAATTGTGTTTCTTTTTAAGTGTTTCATTATAGTAGTACAGCATGTGTTGCACACATTTCCTGACATCAATTAATGATCAGTTGAACCATTACTGTGATGAATGTAAGGAAACAGAATTTCTAGATACAGCAATCTCAGTTGGCACAGATCACTGTAGATTAATTGTAAATTGTAGAGCTGAGTCAATTTCTGTCTTTTTGTAGTCTGGTTTGGTATTTTTAATTTCCAGTTAAGCTGTAAATCTGTGAGAGATTAATACACCAGGATGCCACTTCTGTCTTGAGCATATTTTAAAGTGAAGTCTCTTCATTAACAAAACCTGCAAGAAAAGTTAAGGCAATGAAGAGGCATTTATTTCTGTTTAACAGCTACTCTTCTATGAATGGCTTTTGTTTGCATTTCAGTGGGATGCTTCAGATCCAGTGACTGTGCCTTTAGCAACAATGTCTGTTGTTTTCACCTTCATTTTTGTCCTTGAGGTAAAGTAATATATTTTATGATTTCTTGAGACTAGTATGTATATGTTTCATTTTGTCTTTAGGGATATTGTCTCATTTTTCACTATATTTTTTATTTCTGAACATGTACATTTGGGGCTCTCCATGTCACTTGTCTTTAAACATGTGTTGTAGAAAGAAACTTTTGACTTGTTGTAGTCATACTTCTCCACCACCTTGAGCTTTGTGTTCTTTTATATAGGTCCAACTCTGAGCATTTCAGCATGTGTTTTGGTCAGCCTAAATTAACTCGTTTCTTGCAGAACATCTCAGATTAAAGTCACTCCATACAACACAAGGTCTGTGTTGTATCATGGAAGTTCTCCTTGCTCCATTTATATTTTGCTTGGTGTGTTAATCCCCACTGTTCTGTAGCTGTGACATCATCAAACCACTCTCAGTTTTGGTTTGGTTTTTTAAACATCATATTTCATTTTAATACTTTTAAATAACATAAGTCAAATTCCAGTATTGTCTATCTTTTGTTGCACAGATCTAGATCCTATGTGGTAACAGTTCTCTGTCTATGAGAAAATTGTCACCACAATCAATTGTGCAAGGTGTAATTAGCCTGTTTTCATAAGATTGGAATCTAAGGACATAAACACATTTTAAAAGCATTTATTTTTTCATGTGTAAGGATATCCGTACTGTAACAAAGCAGACATTTATGAGGTTAAAGAAGATGCTTCCTCTGTGGTTAGGTTAGTACATAATTGTGTTCCAAGTTTGTAGTTGAGTATTTTTCTTTTCAGTCCCTTTTGAATAGCTGATACTGACCACTATCGGAAACAGGATAGTAGAGTACATTTCCCACTGCTCTAATCCAATATGACAGTTCCCATGTTCCAGTGATAGGTTTCGCCAGCAGTGATGAATAAACAATGAAGTGAATAACTTGTAGCAGCTGTAGCTAGAGTATGTCCATGCTGTTGCTTCTTTTTTCCCTACCCAGGAGAAATCAGTATCTCTTGAGAGACTGAGCAAACACAGAAAAGTTTGATTTGTGTCATACACAGACAGGTTTTAATTTACCTAGTAACTATGTCTTCAGAAATACTTTTTTTCTCTTATACTGCCAGGGGAAACAAATACATCTCTAAAATTTCAAAGGAAGTTTGTTAGAGCCAAGAAAAATTTGTTGACTGTCTCAACAGGCCAGCTATCACGCTGTGAGTGCACACAATTTATGGAGAGATGAAGCAGCTTCCTGCCCAGGATCTTCCCTAATGCAGCATAGTCTGGTTAGTCTGCTATGTACACAGTCTGCTACCTCTAGCAGGCATGGTCCATGAGGAAGGCCAAAGCTTTCTGCAAAGCTAATGGCCCTGTGTCCAGCCTAAGGACTCCCGATTCAGTCTTAAACCTTTACTGCTCACATCAGTATATGTGGTGTAGAAGAATAGGAAGAATTCAGAAAACTTACTAATGATCACAGAATGAAGTGAAATGTGTTTTTTTATTTGCAAGGTGTGGTGTTCAGTTCAAGATTATAGGCATCTGAACTTAGGCGTTTAATTTCTACAGGTGAGGCAGGTGTTTAAGCTGTCAATATGATCAAGGGAGATGTAGGGTGAGTTTCATTTGCCTAAATAACCAAAGGCATCAAAAGCTTTTTAGGGTACCCTAGCTGATCTCCCCTTACCTCCATGAGCTGCTGCAGAAGAGCAGAGGTGTGTGCAGGTCTTGTGTCATCCCTGCCAGCCCCATACATCTCACCTGACTGGATAGGAGTCAAGATACTTTCAGGTACCTCAAATGATAATTAGAGACTCAGACAACGTATTCTTCACTTTGCAGGCAGGCTTCAGAAAAAATTTATAAGGGGAAAAAAAAAATAAACCACCTAACTGGAAAATCAGCCTTTTACCTCAAACTAGTGTCCTTTTATATACAGTTTAGGTTTCAGAAATGTAAAGGATACTGCTAAATGGCAGTGTTGCAAGATGGGATGGAAAAAATTATGTAGTGAAAGCCTGACATTTATAGCCTTTGTATACTAACACTTGACTTGCTTTGAGGTTTAATACGAATTGTGTATGAGAAACTCTCTGGTGGTCCCTCTACATGTATCACCCTACCTCAATATCTGTTAGCCATTGTGACTATTTCTTGCTGATGTCTGTTCTTAAGCTTCCTGTTTCTGCTCCTATTACCTGTATTGGAAATGTCAAGCACTTCAGCTGCTGTCTTTTACCAGGTACATTGTAAAATGTACGGCCTTTACTGTTCTTAGGTTTCTTCTCTTATACACTGCTGAGTACAGATGGTGCTGAGTACAGACTGTTCCTTAAAGCAAGAAATATTTGCAATGTGGGAAAGCTTTATAATTAATTAGAACTATAGGTGCTACAGAACACAATTATATTCTTGAGTTCAAATGTGCTTATGTGATTTTAGCCTGTTTACAGACAGCTAGATAGATAGGATACTACTACCTCTTTCAGCCACGTGTTATTGACAATCATTTTCTAACTTCATTACTTGTTTAACTGTAAGAAAACTTAAGCCCACATTCACCTCAGCAATCTATGCATTAAGCATTCAGTCTGAGGTGGTCAGCTACACCCCTTCCTTCAGTACTTGATGGAGAGAGAGAGAGAGAGACCCTGGTCTTGGTCATTTGTGGTCTTCCAAAAATACCACTTTTCCTTTATCTAAGGAAGCTTAGATGTTCTGGTTAGTCTAGCAGCCTAACCTGTCTATGTGGGAACACTTAGCTGACACGAAACCTGCCCTTGGTTGTTTGAAACTATTTCGTAAGATTAATTCAATCGAACATTTTAGAGAATGGAAGAGGTTTGTATAGCAAGAAATAACCATTTCTTCAGTGCACCTGAGAAATTGCTGTTATCTGTAGGTCACAATGAAGATTATTGCCATGTCACCTTCTGGCTTCTGGCAAAGCAGAAGAAATCGGTACGATCTCTTGGTGACATCTCTTGGAGTTATATGGGTGATACTTCACTTTGCCTTACTGGTAAGATTTATAAAACGCAGTTCCAGTGATTTAGCTTGATTTTTTCTGTTAAGCAGCAGCAACAGGATTGCTTCTATACACCCAGATAAACCCTCGGGAGTTTAATAAGGCTGAAATATGGATGAAATAAATTAAGTTTGATGCTAAGAAGAAGGAATTGTTGTCTTGGGCAACGATGAAGTACAAAACTTGTCTTACTGACTTGAGGTAGAGGTGGTAAATGTGTAGAAAAATGAAGTCTTTAGGGAGGATGTGAGTGAAGAAAGGATGGAATCTGAAGACACTGAGAGCTCCTGCCCACAGAAGTCTCATGAACGTCAAGAAAGAAAGAGGCAATGCACAGTATGCAGACAGGAGCAGTGGGCTGGAAGAAGGCATAGTTGCAAAACTGCTGAACAATACAATCTGTCCCAAACACAGAAGCAATTCTGGAGCTCTGGTTTTGATAAAGGGACAATGTTTAATCCAAGAAGGTGTGGAGGAGAGGGGATGGAGATCTACTCTCCCTCCATCCCACTCCAGATTTATCAATTTGGCTACCCCCTGGTTCCCTTATATACAAGGGAAGGAGAGGGGATAGCTGAGACTTGTGATCAATCACAAGTTGTTGAAGCCACAACCCTATAATGGCTGTGCAGGCTTCTCTTTTGTCTGCCGGCAAGCTCTGTTTGGAGGAAAACCTGTCTTGTGTGACTAGTCATTTTGCCCTGACATTCACAGTTTGCTTCCTGCTGCGGAGTAGCTGGGAAGGCCTGGGGAGTTTCTGTAAGCCAGCAGCTGTCTAGACAAGTAGACTGGGGCTGCTGGACATGATTACAGCCCAGTTAATAGAGGATTGAAGAGTTTTTGAAATGATGTGTGGAGAGGTTGAATTAGTATTTTTGAAGCGGTGGAACATCTTCTATTAGTTTCTTACTGCTCCACTTACTGAAGTATTAGTGCTACTAGTTTATGATTTCTCTTATTTCATATAGCAACTGCCCTACATTATTAAAAGACCAATTATCATGATCTTTCCATGAGATCCCTGGGAGACAATGTATTAAGTCTTCTGTGTTTCTGTTCCAGAATGCATACACTTACATGATGGGGGCATGCGTAATTGTCTTCAGGTTTTTCTCAATTTGTGGGAAGCATGTAAGTATAAATTAGGAACTACAACTATTGCAGTGCTCATGTATGGATTAAAGGACTAGATACTACGTGTTTCTAGTGCACATTCTGTAAGGCTCTATTTTATATGCAAGGAAAAAAAAGGACACTTCAAGCAGCACTCTCCAGTTTTACACTCTGTCTTTAAAATGTCAGGATTTTAGCTGTATTATATAATAGCATTATATTATGGTTACTGGAAAAGCTGCAATTTTTGCAACAACAAAAAAAAGTACAACTGCATCGCAATGCCATGTAGTTTTTTAAAAATGCTCTCTCAAACTCTGAACATAACATTGTGATACTTTCAGTACTTGCCATTTCAGTGTGGTCTGATGTGCATTATATTTATTTATTTTCTCTGCAAGACTAGTGGAGTGGTAGTTGATGCCCTCATCTTGTTATGATAGTACTGTCTTATAGAAGTTTCTCCCTCCACAGTACAGGTCTGTGTCTTGTATCTCTATAATGTACATCTTATCACAGTAAAAGATTTATGTTCAATTTTAAAAATATATTGGGCTAAGATAGTCTTCTGGAAACACTGGCATGGCAACAGAGTAATTCACTTCCAAAGTTTACATTTGTTCTGTGTTTGGAATCACTCTGATGTAATTAGAGTAGGCTGGCAGAATAAGCATAGGCAGAGAACAAACACATTTGTTTAACAAGTGGTGACACTCTGCATCCTCTTGCTGTAGAACATCTTAGACTATCCAAACATTTTCTGTGAAGTCTAGCATGTTAAAGTAAATGTGATGAAAAGACTGCTGTACTAGGTTGCCAGGGTTAAGAACAGCAACTCAGAGGGTTTGTGCAGTAAAAATAAAAAGTCTTCCTTCAGTCAAACTACACAGAGCCTGTAGAGCCTTGAAAGTCAGATAAAAATTCCTTGCTTCTCCTATGCAGCCAGACCAAGTGATTGCCTTCAATGCTTTCTGATTGATTCTAAAGTTTTTTCAAGGTTTTAACCTAGTCGTTTGTGCTTTCATGTTAGGAATTGTATCAGTTTCACTAATTTATCTGTTGTGATGCAATATGATGACTAAAAGTCAGCATGACTTACCAGTTTGGCATGATTCTAATGAAAGCTGCTATCCTCAGTCCCATTAAAGAGAATTTTCCGTAGCATCCAAGGTGGCTGAGGGTGTTAGGACAATCTAGGGTGGTAACTTTTATCAAGAGTGAAATGTACAATATGCATGCATGGGAAAGTGAAATCTAATGTCAAGGCCTACACCCTATGTAATTTCCAAAATTATGCTCTCTTCTTAAGCCAAATTGTGTGAGAAATTACTAGTTTGATCAAGCTGTGCTGATCTTGAGGAAATCCCCTTCTCTCTACATCAACCCATTCCTTTTGGTAGGCTGCAGTACCTGTGATTTCCACCTAACAGTTGTCATCACTTTAAGATAAGCCCAAAGTAGTTTACTGCACCACTGCTCATGCAATGCTAATTTTGATACTTCTGCAGTATACTGATCCTAGAATATTATAATTAAGCTTGTTCTGTATTATTGCTATGTTATCCTACATCTACTCTTTGAGGAGCAACATCTTGACCTTGTAAATTAGGCAGATGCGCGGATCTCTTTAACAAGTAAAAAGCACACTGAATTTCAGAGGAAGGCGCAAAATGTTTAGTTCAAATCAGAATCAAAATGTACCATTTCACTGGGGTCATCCATTAACGTACATGTGTAAAGAATTTGTTGTCAAAATGGCAAGTGCAATAACTCCCTTTTCCCTTTTATCTCTGGTTTCCTGAATGGCATCATGGATTGCTTTTTCTCTGTGACAGGTGACACTAAAAATGCTACTCCTGACTGTGGTTGTCAGCATGTACAAGAGCTTCTTCATCATAGTGGGAATGTTCTTACTGCTTCTTTGTTATGCTTTTGCTGGAGTGGTTTTATTTGGTACAGTGAAATACGGGGAGAACATTAACAGGTACAGTATGTACTTACTACCTTATGGGGATGTTCTTTAAACAGCCTGAAAAAATCACATTCTGCTAGAGAGAAATTTATCCATGGTAAAAACCAGACAAGTCCCCAGGTCTAGCTGAAGAACTCTAAAACAGAATTTCTGATAGCAGACACCGAGCTGTCTTTCCAGCCCTTGTGCACTGGACCAATAACAGCCAATCCAGCCCAGAGCAGACTGAGAGCTGTTCTCCATCATGCCAGCTGGAATATGTTTCAAAGCAGTGCTGCTCTAGCCATAAGCTGCTGAAACACAGTGCACATACTACACCTTAATGGCATCACCCAGAAACATGATCTGTATCCAGGCTGATGCAGAGAGGGGACAGTCCTGTGAACTTGCTGTTAACTGGAGATTTCCCAATCAGTAGCATCATCAGGCTTCAGGAAGAGAATGGAGACAGGAGATAGGATCTGGCCTTGAGTGTGTTTTAGCTCTGATAAAATGAGTCAAAATACTCAGACCTATGTCTGAGCTGAAGTTCAGTTATTGTATCTTAAGTCACAAAATAAGTAATTCAGTGAGCTCATTCAAAAAGTACTGTAACTATTTTTAGTTTAAAATAGTAGAACAGTAGAAAATCGAAATTATTTGCATTTATTCTTGCCAGCATTTTAGTTCTGGGGTGTGAAATGATCTCTCCCTTTACCTCTCTCTCTCTCTCTCTCTCTCTAACAGACATGCAAATTTTTCATCAGCTGGCAAGGCTATTACTGTGCTCTTCAGAATAGTTACTGGAGAAGACTGGAACAAAATTATGCATGACTGCATGGTAAATACAATGCTGCCAGAGATAACATAGGCAAGAAGCAGGAGACACCCTTAAAGTGTTTCTGGTATCATAGCTTTGTACAAGGAATGTTGTGATGGCCTTTCTCTCTTCAAGAGTGTTGTGATGGCCTTTCTCTCTTCAAGAGATAACCTCCGAATAGGACACACAGATTGCAGTTCCAGTCACACACTCACTGTACTATTTTGTGGAGCTAGGCTATTACATGATATTAAAACAAAAATAAAAAGTTGTTTCCAAAATCAGAAGTGCAGTAACTTGCTTTCTCACTGTTACCTCTGCTTGGACTGGGGCAAGGTGACTTTTTACATTAACTTTGTCTTTCACGCCTGCACTCTGGCTCATTCCGTGTGAATGGTAGTCTTGATGACCTCAACATTTGTCCTTGAATCATCCTATTTTTCCCAAGTAAATTTCCATCTGTGGTTTCCATTGCAATGAAAATCATATTCCCTTCCTTTTTGAAATTAATGGGCAGGGAAGTTTTTTGAAAACCACATTTCAGCACAACAGGTTGTTTCCTTACAGTGGCATAATGCACAGTGTGCCTTGTGTGTGGTAGTGAGGCCCACACCTAGGCCTTTTTTGTCATGCTTCTGTCTGGTTTCTGATTACTAACCACTAAAGGAACAACAAAAACCTGCCCACGATAATGCCTACAGTATTATTCCCTAATTGGGAAACTTTAAAGAAATTACAGTTATAAATACTGTATTGATTGCATAGAAATTAAGAATCTTTCTTTATGATTGAATGACTTGGTTTTCTTTTGTTTTGAAGGTTCAGCCTCCATTTTGTACGCCAGATAACAGCACCTACTGGAAAACAGACTGTGGAAATTATGCTGGTGCTCTTATGTATTTCTGTTCATTTTATGTCATCATTGCATACATCATGCTAAATTTGCTTGTTGGTAAGTGAAACTATACATTAAGAAAAAAAAGGTCCACCTTAGCATGTAGTATGTTAGATGTGAGTGTTGTGATATCCAGGCATGAGGTAACCTCGTACCTTTACTGTTACCTTATATGTATATGATGATTTTGATACTTCTCTGGCAGGGTGTATGCTAAAACAGAAATTTTGGGAATGAAAGTTTTTTGAACAAAGAGATGTGTTGCATTTTTATAGTTACCCTAAGAAATACTGTTTTTCTGAGCTTTTCCTTCCTCCAGTTAACATTTTTCCAACATCACTGGAATTCACCTAATTGACCTTAGAGGATAGTAGATTAGGCATCTCACCAGCATTTAAGATACAGCTTTTTAAAAGTGAGCACAATGAATATTGATGTAGCATGACTATATTACCCATACATAGTTTTTGTCTAAACATACAGCTAAAGGCATTGATTAATATGAAGTTTGCACAACAGAATTCATATTCTGTTGAAATCCATTGTTACTTATAGGTGTTAACCAGTTAGAATGTAACTACCAGCTTTCTTTATAGTGTATTTTGGTTTTGTGGTTTTCAGCTATCATTGTGGAGAATTTCTCATTGTTTTACTCAACTGAAGAAGACCAACTTTTAAGCTATAATGATCTTAGGCATTTTCAAATTATATGGAACATGGTTGATGACAAAAGAGAGGTAAGAAAGTTGATAATGAACACAGAAATCCAGTAAGTTTACATTTTTCCTAAATTACACATATGGGGAAAACAAAGTATGCTGACAAGGCTCACTGAGCAGTTACTGTTCAAGTTCTAAATGTTCAGCAAGCACGATCTAACATTGTTCATGGCCCTTAGGTACTAACCTGTATTCTTTACTCCTGTGAAGTACTTATAATAGTAAATTTAAAAACAAATGTAGATATTGATGGGATCAATAAATAGCATCTTTCTGCCTGGTCTCCTGAGAGTTGTTCCCTTGGAAGTCTACAGACTCACATCCATTTATGTGTTTGATCTTCAGAAGAGCTTTGCTGAGATTTCAGCACTGTCTCCTGTAAGATGCTCATAGAGAACCCAATGAAGTATGGGCTGGATGAGAAGATGATGAAGTGACTGAAAACTAGCTGAATGGCCAGGTCCAGAGGGTGATGATCAGCAGCACAGGTTCTAGTTGGAGGCCAGAAACTAGTCATGTACCCCAGTGGTCAATACTGAGTCCAGTCCTGTTCAACATCTTCATTCGTGCTCTGGATGATGGGGTAGAGTGCGCCCCCAACAAGTTTGCAGATGACACCAAACTGGGAGGAGTGGCTGATACGCCAGAGGGTCATGATGCCATCCAGATGGATCATTTAGGTGCATTTAGACTGGAGAAATGGGATGACAGGATCCTTGTGATTCAGCGAGGGGAGGTGCAAAGCCCTGCACCTACGGAAGAACAGCCCCAGGCATAAAGTACATGCTGCAGGCTGACCAGCTGGAAAACAGCTTGCCAGGAAATAACCTAGGGGTCCTGGTGGACACCAAGTTGAACATGAGCCAGCGGTGCCCTTGTGGCAAAGAGGGCTAATGGTATCCTGGGCTGCATTAGGCAAAGGGTTGCCAGCAGGCCAAGAGGGAGGATCTTTCCCCTATACTTGGCACTGGTGAGGGCACACCTGTAGTCCTGGGTCCAGCTCTGGACTTCTCTGCAACAGAGGTCTAGACATACTGGAAAGAGTCCAGCAAAGGGACACAAAGATGATGAAGGGATTAGAGCATGCCTTTTATGAGAAAAGGCTGAGAGAGCTGACACTGTTCAGCCTGGAAAAGAGAAGCCTCAGGGGGGATCTCATCAGTGTACGTGAATAACTGAAGGGAGGATGCAAAGAATATGCATGTAGAGGAATGAAGCTGGGTTAGTTAATATTGACAACATACAGCTGTGGGCTGGCTTGGGGGAAGTGGGTTGGCTGATGTCGATAAGGTGCAGCTGTGGCTGGTTCTGTTAAGTGGTTGGGCAGCCGATGAAGAGAGAGCAGCCAAGGAAGAGAGAGGAGGAAGAAGCAGAGAGAAGAGCACAGCGCGCATGCATGTACGTACAAATGAACGAGATGGTGAAAGACCTTGTTGCAGCCAGCTAGTTTGGAGAGTGCTGCAACAGATGGAGCCAGGTTCTCTTCGGTGGTGCCCAGTGGACAGGACCAGAGGCAGTGGGCACAAGCTGAAACTCAGAAGGTTCCCTCTGAACATCAGGAAACACTTTTTCTGTGGGAGGGTGACTGAGCACTGGTGCGGGTGGCCCACAGAGGCTGTAGAGTCCCCATCCTTAGAGATACTCAAAAGCCATCTGGACATGGTCCTGGGAAACTGCCTTTAGGAGGCCCAGCTTAAGCAGAGGTGTCAGACCAGGTGGCCTCTGGAGATCCCTTCCAACCTCAACCATTCTGTGATTTTGGGATAAGAATTGCATCTGGGAGACTAAGCTGTTCAGATGCCCACACAACTTAAATCATCATCTGAATGATTCATGACATCACTAAGACTTGAACATAAGCAACGTTATGATGAAAGAAGTTGGTTGCTTGTAGCTGGCACATGGCTTTGCTGGAGATGGAAGCCAGTCTGTACTGCTGGAGATGGAGAGTTCTGCATCCATTGTGCCCAGCACCGACAGTTTTTCTCTCTGATGTGGAACAACACACTACAGCGAAAGTACTTCCACTCAGGCTCATTTAGCAGAACAAAACACTTGGAAGAGTGTCAATACCACTGTTTCAGGGAGAAATACTTTCAGTCCTAATTTTTAGAAGCAGATCAAAATTGTTGTCACAAAAAGTGCAACATGTGCTAGGTTGAGCAGAAGACCTTTGAAAAGCCAATAAACTCCCAACATTCTCCTGTCTAAAAATGCACAGTGAAGGGGACAGGTTGAATGTTTAAATTGCAGTTTAATCTCAGTTTTTTTCAAAGGCGGCTCTTTGGGCATATGATTCTAATTACAGATTAATGCAAATGGAGAAATTAAATCCCCAAGCAATTTTGAAAATTTCTGGCAAAATTAACAGCACAGATTCTCATTGTGTATCAGTTAAATAACAGCAGACTTCCATGAATGTGCTGAAGAGCTGGCTGCATGCATATATTCTTCAGCAATGTATTCACAGTGACTTAAATAGGCCAGGATTTGAAACAGAGTCTTTAGAGAAATAGCATTTCTCACAGCGATCAGCCTGAATGTCTGAGCTGGTTGTTAGGTCAGTAATAATTTACCACCTATTATGCAATTTTACACAGGGAGTAATCCCTACCTTCCGAGTGAAATTTCTGCTGAGGCTTTTGCGAGGCAGGCTGGAGGTGGATCTTGACAAGGACAAGCTGCTGTTCAAGCACATGTGCTACGAAATGGAGCGGCTCCATAATGGTGGTGATGTCACTTTCCATGACGTGCTCAGGTACTCTGATATTTTCTCTAAATTTGTAGAAGGGGTATATTGACCTGTTTTTCTCTCCAGGCTAACAGGTATTTATTAGGCTTGGGAAAAGGCAAGGCTGGTAGCCATAGAGATACTGCCATTTTAAATGTAACACAAATATTAGATTTCCCTTTTTTCCTTGCAAATATTAGTGATGGAAAATGCAGGTCCTAGGGAATCAGCTCTGAGTAATTTTAAAATTTTCATTTGTCATAAACAGAAAACACATGTTGTTCTTGTATCCCAAGTTATGAAATACTGTCCCCACACATGTAGCGACATGACAGTAAATCTGACTAGAAATAAAATAGAAGTGGGAACATTATGCAAGTGTAAACTGGGGGGGCGGGATGACAGGGGGACACCAAACTAAGCCACTACATATGCCCTGGCTGCTTACAGTTCAGAAGCTTATCTTTGTTGGACGGCTGGATGTAGGTGATAAGATCTTAATTTGAGCACTGCATGTCTCTTCTAGAATCATCTCATCATTTTTTTAGCTTCAAATGAGAATTTATTACACACACCTGAATTATGTATTCTTGCATTAAGCTCTTCAGTATGAGCTTTGATTTTCTGAATTAAAATGTAAGTTCACCAGCATTTAAAAAAAAAAAATATCTGTTTCTTCCAGCATGCTTTCATATAGGTCTGTTGATATCAGAAAAAGTCTTCAACTGGAAGAGCTGCTTGCTAGGGAGCAACTGGAATATACCATAGAAGAGGAGGTGGCTAAACAGACCATACGCATGTGGCTAAAGAAGTGCTTAAAGCGAATCAGAGCAGTAAGTAAAGCTAAAACAGGATCGAAATAGTTGTAGAAATTGAACTGTTCAAAAGTGCTGGAATTTGCTGTCACTAGTCTTCATTTACTCTGGAGTCACAATAATATTTATGTAAAGAAGTACGTAGCAGCTGCTAATTCAGAAAAAAAAATATGTTACAGCTCAATTGAAAGTGCTACAAAAATAAGCATCTTTTGAAGGCAAAAGCTGTCTTCCTGCCAAAATTTATGTCTTTTTAATACAGCAGTAAGGCACATGTGCAGAGACCAAAGTCAAAGGAATAAAGAAAAAACAATGTAATCTGGTGAAACCTCACAGGCCTAATCCTTCCTCTCAGAATCTAATTGTGTAATTTCTTTGCCTCTGGTGGGAGAAGATACCATGATCAGTCACCAGCAGATGACTCTTCAAATTGAACTCATATCAAAATACGTTGTTTAAGTGACCATTACAGTAACTGTGTGTGCAAATGAGCAGCGTGTACATGCGAATCAGGTATATGAACCATGGCACACAGTAGCTGTGCCTATGTCAGTAAATTAAGTAGGGCCAAGGCATCAGGTCAGGACTCAGATGGGGTCACTCATACTCATTAGCATATTGCTCAGTATAGTTCTGGCCAGTGCATATTCATACTCTCCCATACCACTACCATAGGAGCATCACTGCCCTCCAGGCATAGGTCCGGGTGGAGACTGCTCCCAGCAGGCAGCGGTTGGAGCGGTCTTGTGCAGTAGAGGGAAGATTGGCCAGATTATACAAATCCTGGCCTGTCACTTGGCTTCAGCACGGCAGAAAACCCGTCTTTTTAATTTACTAGTACAGACCTAGCTAGTACTTCTGTATTGTGTTTACGCAATGCTTCTGATAGTCAGAAATATTTTTGCCTTTGCTCAGCCATAGCTACAATCAGGTTTTGGACTGACTCTCCTCTTATCTTCCAAAAAACACTCTTCCTTTATATAAAAAGTCACAACCTGGTTGCATTGATGACTGATTTTTCAGTTACTGTAAGGCTGAGCCCATGTCTTGATGCATATACTTCTTATTTTTTTAAAAGCTTACTTCATGTGAGTGGAGGTTTTCCATAGAGATCTGTGATCATGGGATCTGGCTTTTTCTGCTTGTAAATTTATAAAAAAAGGTAACCGGACAATTTGAATGTAATGTACATTCCAGCTGAAACGTCAATGTTCAAGGCATATTCAGATAGATAGTTTCATTTTGATCTCATCTCTGTAATAATAATGGCATGAAATTAAATCTTACTCTCAGTTCTGGGTTTTTTTAACTCTGTTGTTCATTTCATTATGATGTTGAATTACACTATGTTAAAGTAAATACAGTATTCATTTCACTCTAATAATATGGTTCAGATCATTTCACATTATATGAACCTTTTATAAACTGAATGTAATTATAGAAGTTAATATATATTTTCAAATTCTCTTGTTAGTCTCTAAGTCTCTCTAGAGGGAGCATGTGAAAACTACCCAGGAAAGTGAAACCCTTCCTAAGGGCTGTTTATTTTAATTTAAAAGCAAATTAGATTGTAAGATCATAATGGCAGTGGTTTTGTTTTTCTATTTGTACTGTAAATCTATGCTTAGTCACAAGGTTTCCGCTACTGTTTTATTCAATCTTATTGGCAGCCTGTTCCAAAGTCCATGAAAGAAATCAGATTTTTTTCATTGCCTTCATGTAATTCTTAGTGAGTCTCTACCAGTTTCCTTGTTTCTTTTTCTTTGCAAGAACTTTTAGCACATAAATTAAAAAATGTATGTTTTCAAACTCTAGGTTTAAACCAATAACTGAGCAACTTGCCTTCCACTTAATATAGTTTATAAGTTTCATCCTCTGTTCCCTACGTAAAGGTTAGACATACGCTGGAAGTCACTTCATTTAAATAGCAACCATCTGATACACGTGGCTTTATCGATGCACCTGGTATGCACATCTGGCGCTCACTGTTTTGTTAAATATTTAGAAGGCTTAAAAAAAAATCAAACACTGTGACACACCAATGAGAACATTTTTGTTGTCACATATTGTACCTTGATAGAAACAACAGCAGTCATGCAGCATTATCCATAGTCTACGAGAGAGTCAACAGCAGGAGTTGAGCCGGTTTCTGAATCCTCCCAGCATTGAGACAACACAGCCAAGCGAAGATATGAATGCTCTTAATCAGGATAATAGTGCACAGCCAGAGGTATGGTAACCAGAAGATCACCAGCTACTCAGAACAAATTCAGAAAACTTACATGTTTCTTACTTTTTTTAAAAAAAAAAAAATCATTTTAACTAGAAAAGTTGGTAGTACTGTCTTGTTTTGCCTCATTCTTTGCCTTTAGATGTAAAGGCAAGATGGTCTAAGGCAGTAATTCCCCAGCTTAGTTCACTGTCTTGCTAGCACCATAAAGGGCAAACTCAGCTGTACGACTCCGGCAGCACCAACTTTCAGCTCTAGCATGAGCTGTGTACAGGCTCAGGGATGTGAGGCTTTCCTGTTCAAGCATTCTGAAGACGTGTTTACACTGAGTAATAACATTGGGCATGATGGGTCCTCTGAGTAGGAGTCCTGGGCTCTTCCAGGGTAGGGAATGACGAAGGTACAACGTAAGGACTCCACTGCAGAAGGCTGAGAATTTTGTACCCTTCAGTGACTCTGTGTAACTGAATTGAGCCTGAATGTTCGTTTTATTTTTTTCCTATTAGTAGTAGTTTTCTGGGGCGGTAAAGAATAGAAGCCATGCTGCCTTAACAAATGGCATTATGTTTTGTTTGCATTTTGTATAAAGCTTGGAAATATTGTATAAAGCTTGGAATTCTTGGAAAAAAGAATAGAAAGATAACCCTTCTTAGGATTATCCCCATGCAATGGAGAACTATGACTGAGATTCTTTTTTCTATGTTCAGACAAGTAGCCAGCAGCAGCTACTAAGCCCAACACTTTCTGACAGAGGTGGCTATCGACAAGACTCTGCAGATGCTGGGAAACCTCAGCGGAAATTTGGACAATGGCGTTTGCCATCAGGTAAGTGAAAAATGTTTATCAGTAGAGTCCCCATATACCAAATCACTGCTGTACAGTAACAAGACCATGAGAGGCTTTGTAATGCACAGTTCTGCCTGCTGCCTGCTGCCTGCTGCTTGCACCCACATCAAGTGTTTTCTACCCTCATGCATGATAAAATACAGCAGTCTCTCCCCTCCCACCCAATTCTGAAAGTCTGGAAGATGGGCTCAAGCATTGCCATATGCAGATGTTTGGGGTTTTTTTTACTTTTTTATACATTTACTCAGGATCTTTGGATTAGGAACTGTACTATCCCGTATTTTGGGATAGTGTCTTGTGTATTTAAAGTTCTCTCTTATCATATAAAGCACATTGGAAGTGAATGAAGTTTTTCCTAACAACAGTAATAACTTCTGAGTGGCTTGTCTTGCCTAAGCATACCAAGCCTATGACTTACACCTTAACACTATAATAATAATTTTTTTTATCTTCACTTCAGCCAGGAATTGCCAGGTACAGTTTCCCATTTATTTTCTCAGAAACAGGAAACATCCTCAAGTTATTCTAGGAACAACAGTCCATGACAAAAGAAAGGCTAGACTATACTTAGAGTTATATATATATGTAGGAGGGTGGGAGAGGTGCATAGGTACAGTCTGAGGCCTTAGTCCTTATCTCAAGAGCACTCTCCGCCACCTGAAATATTCTGTAATAAAGTGCATATTGATCTCTGCTGCCTGCCACACTTGTGACCAGCATGTTAGGTGTGTACACATCAACCTGCTTTCAGCTGTCATCAGTCAGTCCTATTCCAAGTCAGAGTGCTGCATTAAAAGGCTGCCACTGTTCAGACCCTAATCATATCTAAGTGGAAGTAGAAGAGATGCTTATGCTACGAGTGCCATTAACCCTGCTTTTGTGACTAGAGTACTTGTCCAAGAAATGGGACAGCTTAAGAGAGAGCTTTCAATCCATGTTTTCTACTTAAATGTCACTGAGCAGCAAAGATCAACATTTTGTTGGAACAGAGAGAAAAAGAGGGAGCATGCTAAGAAGGGATTGTACTACTGTAGCCAACTGGATAGGTTTGTCATGTGAGAAGGAGTTCAGGGTTCCCTTAGCACTTGATCTTGCCCATGTCAACCTTGAACGTTCCTCAGTGGACGGTCTCAGAAAAGGAGAGTCACCTCCATGCACAGTACAGCCCGGCAGATGATAAGAATTCTGCCTCCAATCCAACAAAGACATGTATTTAAGATCATAAGCAGCATCAAGATAAATTGTAGTACTTATATGCTTACACATTTATTTTAGTACTTTCCTAAAGCCATACCAACACCTTGTACTGGCTTCCAGCCCTAGGCCACACTAAATACCACTTTCTAGGTGTAGCTACCACCCCTAAATGCACTTTTCCCTCCCTTTCTCCAGCAGTTACCAGTTTCATCATTTTGCCAGCAGGACAATGCATGTAAGTACTGCCTAAACCATTTAGGTTGCAGTTAACCAGGTAAGAAGAGATCTGTTGCATCAGTTCATCCCAGTAGAATGAAATGAGGCACCGCTTAGTTAAACTGCTCTACCAGCAGATTAGTGAGAGCAGTGTCAACAGTTGGAGCTGAAAAAAACCTCATTGAAACAGAGCCCTGTTCTTTCTGCACTAAATCATTTTAAAGCTGCCCCAGTCCAGCCAGTTCTGTATACCTGAATTCTAACCAAAAATGTTCAAGTAGGTCTACTCTAATACAGCACTTTCTGTTTGATTTCATAGCCCCCAAACCAATAAGCCATTCAGTGTCTTCAGTCAACCTCCGCTTTGGTGGGCGCTCAACTATGAAATCTGTTGCATGCAAAATGAATCCCATGTCTGATGCTGCTTCTTGTGGATCCGAAGTCAAGAAATGGTGGACAAGGCAATTAACTGTGGAGAGTGATGAGAGTGGAGAGGACCTTCTTGATATCTGAGAAAAATTTAAGTCATACTACAACAACAACCACTTCAAGTACAAACTACTTTTCTATGTTTAGAATTGAAGATGCTGTGTGATGTACAATTTCTTTGAAGTCAATGTCATAAATTTTTTCAGATGCTTATCTTTCTGCCATATGAAGCATAGCACACATTTACTAACTGTACTCCAAGAAACCTGTATACAATAGCAGTACTAACAAAACCAGAGAGAATATATTACCTTTAGCAGACAGAGCATTTAAAGATTTCAGATGTTCTGTAGCTACATAATGAAAATGTATTTTGATACACATACCTCTGTGTTTTTCTTCAACCTATACCATACTTTGAAGTGGGAACACTTTACAGGTGTAATGTATTTCTTCTTTTTGTGTTTTCCCTCAGTTCTTATTTAGTAACATTTCTTTAGAAAGATTTTATTATTCACAAATGACCTGAAGAGGTCAGCACTGACTTCATGTTCAAGGAAATTATTTTTACAAAGTACAGATTCTGAATTACAATTCCAAGCTTTTTCTGGACCTTTTTTAAAATACGCAAGATACAGGATAACTCATTTTAAAATCAGAAGGTGAAGGATTGGCTTTTAAAATGTAAATATCTTTGGGTTTTGGTTAATTATGCAAAGAGCTTGATTTTCATAGAGAAAAGGGGGGGGGGGCGGGGAAAAAAAGACATGAAAACTGTGCATTTATGATTCCAGCAAAAGACCTCCATGTAAAAAACATGGTTCATGCTTCATTTTCAGACTAGACTGGTTACATATATGTATGGTGTCATTATTCTCTTAATTGGGTCCCACTTTCTTGCATAGTCATAAGATAACTTTCTTCTTGTCTGTGTGATAAAAATTAGCATGTTGGGGGTTCTAATTACAGAGTAGTATTGTATGGCTTTTAAAATACAGTTCAGTTTTGCCTGTACAGGTAGAAGTGAATTTTACTTACCCGTGTTACTACTCATGCTATAGCCCTGCGAAGCTAAGGTATGACACTGTACTGTGGTTAAGTACCTTTGCCCCTTTTATCCCGATGCGTAATATTTTTACATGTTAGCCTTCTGTTATTTTATGAAGCACCAGTAGTGCTGTATTACTGCTGGTGAAAAGCAGCTGTCCCTTTCATAAATGTTTTTTCCAGTAAAAGGCCAATGCTATACAGATATGGAGGTAGAGAAGAAAAGCCACAAAATGCAGCAAAGTTTGTCAGTTTCAGAACTTAAGCCTGTCTAAAAAAATGTGGGGTAAAAATGTACCCTTCCCTCAGGGAAGAAATAAGAGGTTGCAGATTTTGTAGCTAACCGACTGGGTTTTTTAGCATAGCTGGGACCTTTCTGTCACCATTGTTTCCTATGGAAATTATTGGTTGCTCTAACATGGCCTGATGTGAGATCTTGTAAGAGGCTCACAGTTAATATACATCATCACTTAAAAAATATATCCTTTAAAAAGCAAGAAAAAGCTAGTGCTTTGCAATGTTTTCTGGCCAAAATATTAATGAGGAGCGGTCAGAATACAGCATTGTTTTTACAGATACCTTCACCATAAATGCAAAATTAATTTGGGCCATAAAATACAGTTTTCTTGGCATCTATCAATGTTTTTTCCTTGTGTATGGTTGAACCTGGTTTAGGGCTTTTTTGAAAATAATCATATTGAACACATCTGTATTTTGTGGTTTCTTTATGTGTTTTGGTATATATTTAAGTTTAAATCTGGTCTACTGTAACTCTATAGTAACAGAACATGTGCATTCTCTTGTTTATGAGATGAACCATCAACAAAACTTCATATGAAAGTCCATTCTTTGGGGTTCTGTTTTGTGCTTGTTTAAGTTGAGCTTTTGTATATATGACAGAAAGAGAAATATTTGATTTATAAAGGATAGTATCTTTAAAAGTTCAATAATACATTGAACTGCAGATCTTTCTGAATCATTGTTGCTGCAAATCTTCTTTTTAAAAAATCTGGCAAACATTTTTTCCTTGCCTTACAGTACTCTGTCAATAAAAGTGAGTTGCTTTAAGCAATATTCCTCCCTCTGGTTTTCCTTCTGACTGTGTCTGCTGTATCTGGCCCGTCTCTGATATTGCTGCATAGTGGCTAGGTATGTGGTTTGTACAGGATTATTTCAAGACATGCTTTCACACTCTTCTAATTTGTTTTTTGGTGAGAAGTCCAGCAAATTACCTCATCAGTACTGCCACGAGGGGGTCTCATTCAAAAAATGGGACTAAATAGGACTGTTCATTATTTATTTTTCGAGATCTCTGGACCATCTAATCTGACTGGGAAGCTGGCTCTAGGAAAGCAATGTTCACCTGTTCCTTTGCCCATTTTACCTTTTCAGATACAGGAAGTGAAATGGAGTTACAAAGATGTGACAAGAATACGTGCTAGAGCACCCGGGCAACTAGGTTAAGGTGAAAAACTCCTTAGTATGGCACCTCCGACATAACTGAAGAAGGTGATAAACTCCTACTCTGCAGCAAAGCAACCAATGTGCATTTGCACATGAAGGTGAGGAAGCAGAGTTGAGGAATGACTGAAGTTCAAGCAGCCTGCACAAACAATGGAGAGAACAAAGAGGAAACAGTGCATCAGGAAATCAGAGTCAGTCCAGACAGCCTGAGAAAAAAAGTTCAAACAAGAACAGACCCTAGACAAAGGTAAACAAAAAATTGCCAGGGGAATGTTACTACCTACAGTGCTCTTGGCCCCTAGAATTAAATCCAGAGTTATGCTATACAAATGAAAAGAAGAAAGTGTTTAGACTCCTTTTCATCTACCGAGAGAGCTCTGTTCCATAGGAAGCGAGTTGTAAAAGCCTTCATGGCTTCTGTGGGCAAAAAGTGTAGTGCATGTTGTCAGTGCTTGAATGAAAACCAGCTTGTGGGAAGTCTGAGAACAGCAGCAAAGGTGAGTCTCAATATCATTCCAAAGTCAGGTCAGATTTCAATTCACTTTTGTAACGAAGAAATTAATAATCTGAAACCATTTGCTACTGGAATGTATCCAGCTTAACTAAGAGCTAAAACCATAAAGTACATTTTATCTGGCAAGCTGAAAATACCATCATTGTTTTAACTGATAAGGACCAATCAGGCTTAAACATCTTCAAAATAACATTACATTCAGTATTGTCTGCATTCAAAGACCAGTATCACAGCTTCCGAGAAGCCAAAGAAGATTTAGATGCCAAAAGCAAGTGAATGACTTTGTGAGAATCATCTTTTTTGTTCTCTTCTTTTATTCACAACATGCCCACGGCTCTTCTTATTGTGCAGGTAAGTATGTCCATGAATAACTGAAGCAGAAGGGTTCGCACTGTTGTAACAGTACATTTGGAGCCTCAGCAAGCAGGATGCATGCTAAACCTTCCATGCAAGAGTGCACACTCCTGCTGCTGCTACATTTCCACAAGTGAAAACAAATAGTGCCCTGATTTGTCAGTCAAAATTACCAATACGATTATCCCAGTCTCCTCGAATTTAGCTTTAGGAGGCTAAATTCATTCCTTCTGTTGAAGGCAGTTTAGTCACACCACAGATGAGCTTGCCGCAATGCATAGGCTGATGCTGGGAAGTTGGCTGCCCTGGTCTGTTCAATTGCTCTGCAACACAAAGGGAGCCTCACTAGAATGCAATTAACCTTCCTTTTCATCCCAAGGGCCCTAGTGTCAGACCCCATAGCAGCTGGTGTCCATTGTTCTTCATTAAGAACCTCTAAGCACCAAGTTATTAACCCATCAGTGAGCTAAGTGTACAGATAGTGGCATTTTGTTCCCTTTCCACAGGTTTCTGTCTCAGATACTTATTCCAGTACCCTTACTGGTTTCATACTTTTGCCTGACTCGCATATCTGCACTGGGGAATTTGAGTAAATTACTTGGGCACCTACAAAAGTGTGTTTCATAAAAGGGTAGCTTACTGGAAAGGCAAGAAACCTCTTAAGTACAGGTAGAAAACAAAAAACCCACTATCCATCAGCTTGAAGAGCTGTTGACATTAGCCTTTTCTTCTTTTGGGATTCAAGCAGCAACCACCTGTGTGGCACAAGCCTCCACTGTCTCAGTGGGCATTGCTTTGTTTCAGGAAATCTTTTGCCAAGGTTGGAAACAAACTGGTTTATACAAAATAAACATCAGTGAGTCCTGGAGACTTGAGCAGTCAAGTTCTAACTGGATCCTCCACATGATGCGAGACACTGTGGTGGGTTTGTTGTTTGTGAGTACATTTACCTGCAAAGGTAAGAGAAGAGGGTTGGTCCTTGAGTTCATTAGCAGAGAAGCTGGATGTCACATCCCCTCACATGCCCTGTATTCTGGGTTTCTTTTAGATTTTTCACTCCAGTTACATGTAAGTGGGAAAATGCCTTGGCATATTCTGCATTCTCAGTAAATGCTCCCAAGAAATGGGGGACTGAACAGAGTTATGATCTCATTATAATGCATCTGATGCCAGTTTATAGGAGTCTCAGCCCCCATCCCAAAGAACTACGTATTCTACGGATCAGGTACTTTCACACCTCAGGTTTCTAAATTCATACTGCCTAGGGAATCTGTTTACTGCACATTTAAAAACAAGAAAGAAAAAGAGAAAATAAAAAAAGAAAGAAAAAGAAAGAGGAAGAAGAGAAAAGGAAAAAAGAAAAAGAAAGAAAAAGGTGTTACCTGGGTGTTGGATTTTAGGGTTTGGGTTGGTTGGGTTTTCTTCATTTTAGCAACTATGTAAAAAAAAAAATAATAATCAGCAAATCTGTCTTTCTACATAAGCTTCTCAGTTGTTCTGACCAAGCTAAGAAAACAAAGAAATGGTTGACCTTTTTCTTAATGTGTCCATTTCTCAAATGTACCTCTGTTTTGAAAATAACAGGTTTCATGTTTTGATTCTTCCCTTTTGTTTAAAATGCCATCAAAACCTATTTGCTGTATTAGACTTAAAATTGCCAAAACTTTGGTCAATGAAAAACTAATTTTCCACATGAATTTTTATCATGCACAAAAATTCACCCTTTTTTTTTTTTCTTTTTTTCTGTCCACCAGGAAAAGTTCATCCTGGTGGGTGGATATGAGCCAAAAGTGTGTCCTCTCAGACCAGAAAGCTGACCGTAACTGCAGAAAAAGAAGCGTGGCCAGCAGGTCAGGGGAGGTGGTTTTGCCCCTTTTCGCCATTCTGGTGTTACCCCACCTGAAGTACTGCATCCAGCTCTGGGGTCTTCAGTAGAAGAAAGGCATGGACCTGTTGGAGCAGGTCCAGAGGAGGGCCACAAAAATGGTCAGAGGGCTGGAGCACTTCTGCTATGAAGAAAGGCTGGGAGAGCTGGGGTGGTTTAGCCTGGACAAGAGAAGGCTCCGGGGAGACCTTATTGTAGCCATTCAATATATGAAGGGGGCTTATAAGAAAGGCAGACAGAGACTTTTACTGAGGCCTGTAGTAACAAGATAAGGGCTAATGGCTTTAAACTGACAAAGGGTAGATTTAGATTGAACATAAGGAAAATTCTTTATGATGAGGGTGGAGACACTGGACCAAGTTGCCCAGAGAAGTTGTGGATGCCCCATCCCTGGAAGCATTCAAGGTCAGGTTGGATGGGGCTTTGAGCAACCTGGTCTAGTTAAAGATGTTGTTGCCATGGCATTGGGCTTGAACTTTGATCTTTGAAGATCCCTTCCAACTCAAACCATTCTGTGATTGTATGATTCCTATAGATTTTTTTTATCTGGCATAAGAATGATGTCATACAGAAAAATAGCATGCAGGGAAAAAAGAACACTGCCTTTGTTGTCAGTGTGTTAAAAAATGCACAACAATGAACGTTTTGCTTTATTTGCTGAAAATGATTCACCCAAAACATTGGTTTGCTGACATTGCTAGGGGTCTTCTTCCCAAGCACTTCAAATGTGTCAAAAACTAAACATCACCAAGGAAGGAAACCAATAACTTTTCCCAGTTTGTCCTTAGCTGCCTGCCAACTGCTCCAGTGAGATGAGACACATGGTGGTAAGTTTTGCATTGCCCTTGTAGGCAATGCTGGCCCCAGCCGCCCCGCTGTTGGAGACAACCACCTCCTTATCAAAGCCGGTTGGTGCAAAATAGGTGCCTATGCCCCTGTACTCCATGGAAAAACCTGGATTTTCCACTGCGCCTGCTGTGGAGGGCATTTAAAGCTCTACTGAGGTCAGCAGAGGATAAGCAGGTGCAGGGCCCCTCAGAGTGCTCCACCAGGAGAGGGAACCTCTAGCACCGCAGTGCTTGGGCAGCCAAGAGCAGTCAAGGGGCACAGCAAGGCTTGCCTAAGCTTTTCTGCTGAAACTTTCAGATCGGTGATGTCAGGCGTGCAATTTATCCACTCCTGTGCTGCGGACACTCCTGAAGACATGACCCAGTGAATTGGTTTAGCTGCTGTGAGTAACAAGGGGCTCAAATGCAGTTGCTCATAGCCAGCTCCAGTTCTTCCACTGTAGAGCTTGATGCCCTGAACTTGGCCGGTTTAACTCTTCACCCAGTTGCTTCTACTGAGCTCTGTAAAAGACTCCAGATTTAAAAATACACATACTAAAACCTTCATCTTAATTGGATCAGCAACAGCAAGAATGTTTCTCTGACCTTGGCCTATAGATGGTATTTCAACTTTATATGCATTCATCAGTTTAGCATGCATCATCTGTAAGGGTTCATCTATATGAGGACATTGCACCAGCTTAAATTTAACCTGTTGTTGGAAATCGATTTCTCTAGATCAGTTTGAGTACCTGTGGAAATGTTTATTTCAGTTTAAAGATTTTTTTTCTATTGATCCGTGTTAAAACCGAATAGCCTTGCTTTTATTCTAATGGCAAAAGTGCTCCCACAGGTCTACACATCAGCCGTCTTAATTGGTTTTAAAACCGCACCTTTAATTATATGGTTGCAAGTGCTTTGCATAGAGGAGGCCTTTCTTATGATCTGTATATAGTTGCAGCTGAGGTGCTAAATAAAAGTGCAGTTTGGGGTAATTTACAGCAGGAACCACCCCCCCAGGAGGCATTTGGGGTGAGACTGTGCTGGTTGTAGCCCCCTCTGCTTCGAGCAGCCCTCAGGCACCGTGTGAGCAGCTTTGTGGCCCCAAGTATCCCTGCAAGCCTCCCCGCTGTGCTGCAGAGCATGCAGGACATGGGTTTCAGGCTATGGCTGGTGCTGTACATGCCTTGCCTTATTCCAGACAACTAAGCCGAACAAAACACACAAAGAATATGCTGATTATTTGCTAGGCCCACATAAACACCAAATGGCGCCCAGGGTGTGTGCTGTGGATGTGATGAGGCTTCTGCAGAGGGTCTCACCCCGGGCAGTGTGGCCGTACAGCTCCTGCCACGTGCCCTCCGAGCTGGGGGCACCTGGCTCTCTTTTGCTTCCCTGTTAGACACAGTCAGCTTGGGATTGGATTGCTTTCACAAGGCCTGTCTTCTTCCAGGTAAATCAGTGCTTTTCAGTAGGAAAAGGTCTCGGCACAATCTGTTAGACTGGTTTTCTGAGCCAATCTAGCTACGGTGTTTTATTTTAATATATGTTGGATCATCCACAGTTGTAATCAAGCATTATATCCCCCCTGAGATGGACGGTCAGAAATGCCAAAGAGAGGGCATTTTGACAACTTTCAGTAGCTGAGCTTTCTGCTAAGGTATTGCAGAACTATGACAGATTTAAATTCTTTTTTTAACACTAGAGGGCTAGCATTACTTTACATTGGCTGTCTGCACACACACACACACACAGAAGATTAGCAGGTTGATCATCTTTGTGATACAAGTTTAATATTTTTTTCTGCTTTGTATTTAGATATGTCAGTGACAAGAAATTTCTAGCATCATTATATGACAAGGGACCTTTCATTAACCTTGTAGCACTTATTGAAAAGAAAGTGTTTTGTTTTGTTTGTGGAAGCATGACTTTTTGGGAAACCAATGACATTTGTATTCCCACTTGTTTAAGATGTGCACAGAAGTTGTAATAGAAGATTGAGTTAGCAGCAACGTTTCATTTCTCTGTCTCCAATGACTGTGGTATTTGCATGTCAGCTGGAATACAGCTTATATTTGCATTCCAATTCCCAGAAAAATCATGTGTGATACCATTTTCAAAATCTAGCTCCTAAAGTTGAAGAAACAAATAGCTAAGGACATCAGAAATTTTATGGCACAAAATAAATGCATATTTCATTTCTCGGACACAGGAATTATGCTCAGTAATTTGAACTGCGACACTTGAGGGCTATGATACCTTGCTTTTAATTTCTGGATTTGCTTTGCCTGACTGTAAGCATCTACATATGTTCACTTATAAGCTATGGTTAGATCAGAAATACTGTTACAGATTATATTTGTGGATGGATAGTTAATCATTTTGAGAAGCAGGGAGTGCTTGGAATTATTTTTTCATAACAATTTTTACAGTAAGAGGGAGAGGGGAAAAAAGGCACAGGAAGGTGTACGATGTCCACTGAAAGCAGATGAAATTTCTCCTTGGCTGCAGTGAGCCCATGGTGTCCCTCCTTAATGGCCACTTTAAGCTGTGTGGTTTATTTCCATTTCACATGCCCACATGTGCCATACCCATCTGTGTGCAGTGATTTGTCCAGTTGTGGTTCACCCACGTTCAGTTACATGCCCACATCTTTGCTTAATGTTACTGGTTACGCAAGTTATTTTGGGCTTTGCCCTGAAGTGTTCATCTAACACAGACCACAAGACTTTGTACTGTACCGAAATATTTCCCAGGTAAGCTGTCTCACAAAAGGATTAGTCAACTTGAATTGTGTATGAATTTCATTTAAAACATTCAGTGCACATCTGCATCTGAAATTTGGTGCAAGTGCACTGCTAAGTGTGCTAAGGCATGCACCCTGTGAGCGCACAAGGTGCTGCTGCCCTGCAGCAAGGGCACATTTGCTGGTTTGACTGCCTGTTGCATGCATTTAGCATTACGGTTAAACAGCACCTGCACTGCTTAGCATCTGTGTGCTCTGAGAAGGTGCAAAAGAGAAAGAGATATTTTTTTTCCTGTGTGCAGTGGGATACCTACTAGCAGAAATTTAATCTAGAGCCCAAATCAGAGTAAAAACCTTCCATCGTTCTTTTCCATTTCCCCCAACATTTACCTGGGCGGGGACAAGCTTAGGATCAGCAGACATGAATGAAATTCCTGGAAACTTCTGTGATCATCCTGTTGATAAATATAAGCAGGCTGCTACAAATTTGGAGTTGTGCAGTGGGTAGAGGATCGGGGCAGCAAGGGCACAGCGTAAGGAGCAAGGAGAGAAAGTTGTGGTTGAGGAGGGTCTGGATGTGTTCTCCTGGGCATCACTCCTTGGGAGAGCCCTGCAGTGTCTGCGAGTCCTGCTAAAGTTGTGCAGTGGCCAGCAGCAAAGGCAGAATGTAAGATGCATAAAATCATTTTTCAGGAAATCTTTACAGAGCTTCCCTGCAGGCATTAGTTTTCTTTTCATCTAAAGAAGTGAGCAGGCAAAGCCTTGCAGGAGGCTGCTGTCCTGCCGTCACCACTGATGCTAGCTGGCCTGGGGCTCATTCGCAGGGTGCCAGGTGTGTCACGGCAGTGGTGGGTGCAGCCGTGATGAGGGTGCCCAATGCAAGGGGTGTTATGGTAGTGAGAGGGCCTTTAGGGGTTATTTGCAAAGGACATGGGACCATACTGGGGCCACTGTCACACAGGGTAGTTCACCACATCAGTGGTGTAAGGCTGGGTAATCAGGGACAATGGTTGTCTCAGATGGGTCTCCAGTAGCTTCTGTTTAAAATGATAGAGAGCAGATCAGGAAGGCAGGTCATGCACGATGCTGTCCCCAAAGCCGAGGTGTGGAAATAAGAGAGAAACATATGTTCTCCAGGCAGGAGAAAAGCAACTTGCAAAGCTAGATGATGTCTGTGCCAAGTCAGAGCTTTAATTGGCACAAAAATTATCTTTACTAACACCTGCAAGTGAGTGTATAGTACACTGCACAATTAATAGACAGAGGGAGAATGAATTTCTTAGAGCACAAAGGAGAAACATTTCCTCTTGCAGATGATGGTCTATGCTCGGGTGTCTCAGGCTGCTTCAAAGCCAAGGGCTTTAGTGAAACCAAGCGCCAGAACCATGACACCCTGCTTTATTTCAGGTGTGAACCTCTTCAGTAAAAATGCTTTCCCTCAAACAAAGAAACCTGGCCTATATGAGCTTGTTGGCACGGAAGTTAATCAGGTCAGAAGGAGCAATATACAAGCACCTCTGAAAGGAGATCTGGGATATGTTGAGATAGTGGAAAAGACAGTGAGGTTGGTCTCTGATGGGACTTTTCTGTTAGAGAGCAATGGGTAGAAGGAGCTGTTAAAAGCGTAAGCAGCCTAACATGACAGCCTCCTAACTGAAGGTGCTTACTGCTTGCTTTCTGTAGGTGTCATACGTGCTTCCTCCCGTGCTTTTCCCTGCTCAGCTCTCACAATGGGTTCAAAAAGGTTCTTCCAAATCTTTCACTTTTCCATGTTCTGCCTTTTTGCAGGTGTTCATGGGTGACACCGAGCGCATGCCTGCAGGTAAATCATGTTTCTGAATGCAACTGCTCTTCAGGTGCTGGATAACCTTCAGGGCTGCTTCACTTCTGTGGCAAACCAGCATTCAGCAGAGTAACTCACCTGGGGTGACTGAGCCTTTCACCAGGGTGAACCCTGTTGCAGTTTGAAAGCTACAGGCTTCTCCTTTAGGCTGACAGACCCAGTTGCTCAGTGTGTGGGATGTGAGGGACCGGTAGTATCTCAACAGCTGTGTCTGTCGAAGTGAGCAAGTTGTTTGGTTCTTGAACTTGAATCAATTATACATTCCCAAAAATGCCGTTTGTAAGGCCTGGGCCCATCAGCAGGTATATGGATGTTTTTTTCACGGTGATGCGGCACCCTGAGGCCTCTAACTCTCTAATAGCTAAGCTTTGGTTTGCTGATTGACTGCAGCACTGGCCGTCATTTCAGTTGTATCCCCAGTCCTCAGGTGGTCAAGTTCACAAATCCTGCACCACACAAAGTAGAATTACAGAACTGTATTGTCCCAGAGGGAGGAAAAAATCAGCATCAAAAAGCACATCTCAGCAACAGGCAGCCTTGGGGGAGCCCTGACGCAGGACCTGGGAGGCAGCTGAGCCCAGCAGTGCTTTCCCAGGGTTTGACCACAGGCCGTTTAGTTGAAGTATACTTTCTCCATGGCTTCAGAATAAAAAAGACATTTAAATTGGGAACTTTGTATTTTTTTTTCTCTGCCTTTTTGGGATCTTTTGCCTCCTGGGGACCCGGGCAGGTACATAGTGCAAGCACGCTCCGCCAGAAGCGTGATCCCTTCTGGATCAGAGCTGCCCTGTGCCCAGTGTGGGTAGCTGGTGCTTGGGTGGTTACATGGACCCATAACAGCCCAGGCACATAGCGAGGCCTCTCACATGGGGACACAGTGGGGTGTTAGCAGGTCTGAGCACAAACAGAAACATAATGGGAGGGAATTAAAACACAGAGTTGATGAAATGGGGTTCATCTAAGGTATTCTAGAAAGTAATGTCTTAGACTTAAGGGAAAAAGCAGTCATTCAATCACTTAATATATTCATAAAGAAGGATGCTTAGCTCCTGGAAAACTGTATCAATACACCACAGGGAAGTGTGTATAGGCTTTGCCTCCTTTTCCTGAACATGCAAAATTACATACCAGGAAGGCTCCCGAAAAGACTGGTGTTTCATAGTCCTTTTTTTTTTTTATTTTTCTTCCTTTAATTGTCACTTCACCCTGAGGAGCAGCATCGCAACCCAGAGCACCTGTGCCGGGGCGGTTTGAGGGTGGCTGTGCCCTGGCTGGGGACTCGGCGCACACCCTGCCCACTGCCCAGGGAGTGGGTGAGTGGCAGGTCCGCCTTCGCAGGAGGGTGCTGGGCGGGAGGTCTGCCCCTGGGACTGCACCTCGGAGCCCATTTCGAGAGCTGTCTGGACTCTGCCCAGCTCCAGCTGGCACAGAATTACTTGGGACCTAATTACAACAACCTGTTGACAGCCGAGCGAGAGGAGTCCCTCATTAAATGCGATGGTCTGGATGCCACGGCTGGCACAGGAAACTCTTAAGCAGTTATTGCTGGAAAAAGGGAGTGCATACCAGGGGAAAGATCACTCTATAAATGTGCTATTTCTTACATTCTTTCTCCAAGCATCTGTTATTGCTCTCTGCCAAAGACAGGATATTGGATCCTTAGCTTGGCTCAGTGCAGCCAATCTTCTGGTTTTATGGTTAGGTCTGTAGCAGCAGCTACAAGAAAACTTTAAAATACTTGAGTGGAAAAAAATCCTTTAATAGTATTTGTTCCTTTTTGTTTGGCTCCTGAAGTATTAAGCAATATAAGGGAGATGCATCAGTATTGATCGGCACAGTCCCACTAGCCGTACATTTTTTCTACTTCCATTATACTGTAATAACATTTCATATAGGTAAAGTGTATATATATATTGAAATATTACATGAAGTAGAAGACAATCCTTTGCTGATACAGCTAGTTGTACTTGGTGAACAATAGCCCTCATGTTGTGTGGCACATAGTGGGAAAGCTTTTTGCCTTTTTACTTTGATGAGATGGAATAAAGAACAGGTCGAACCAGCAGAAGTCTCTCTGATCTAAAAAAAACCCAGAAGGCCTAAAAAAACTGCACTGCACCCAGGGACCTTTGACAAGGTCTATTCAGGGGCTGAATGTGTAGCCTTCTGATTTCAAGAATGTTCTCTTCCATCACTTTCGTCACCTTGCTTTGCAAGTTTTAGCAGCTGGTTGCCATGAAGCCAGTTTGGTGATCTGGGGCACCAATGGCTCGCCATTGGCCACACAGAGGAGCAGTAACAAGTTTCTCCTTACAGCTCATTGGGTTATAAATGTCTCACACATTTCTTGTCCATTAGATACAGCATCTTCCTCCAGGCTACTGCTAACACAAATGGACCCTCATTCATCCTTCCCAAACATCTTCCTACCTGGTGTGTCCTGGGGCTATCTAAGTGTCCCTGTCCTCCTCTCCTTTGATACACGTGCTCATTTGAGGTACCCTTTCATTGCTCACATCCCCTTGGGTGTGATGTTTCATGAAGCAGCAAAGTATGTGATCTCAGTAATAATATGGCTGCAGCTTCTCTAGAAGGAGTTCTTGCAGTAGTAGTAGACCTTCACTACATTGACTGGTAATTAGTATTTTATTCCTAGTATCACAAATAATTAAAAATGACCTGAAATCACTCCAGCAGGTTTTTTTAATAGCTACTCTTCTGTGAATCTCTCTTAGTAACGATAGACAAAACAACAATACAGCACAAAAGCAGATTTTAATTTTTTTTTATTATTTTACAGTGCTGTTTCCTACTGATGTGGGGCACTGCAGCACATGTAAGCATAAATGCAATGTGAGCTGCCAAACATGGAAGTCCTGACCACCTGTTCTTTTGCTGAGATAAATGATGAAAAAATCCAGATGAAGCAAACTTTAAAGCAGGTTTACTTTAAAATTACTCTGACTTTGCAAAGTCAGGCCTTTCAGGCTCCAAGTAATAATCATTTTAGCATCTCCTTGTTTTCACAGAAAGACCTCCTCACCAAGAATGGTCCTTTTTTCTATATTTACCTGGGAGTCCCACAAAAGCAATGCTTTCTGTTTGATGGCTCCTGCTCAGCTCATGTCTCCTTGATGCTCTAACAATATGCAGAAAGAGGCAATCTTTGCCTGAAGGACTTTATGGTCCAGAATCTTTAAGTTCTTGTGAAGAAAAGCCTGGGCCCGCACCGCTGTAGACATGGAAAGCCTCGACTCCAGCAGGAACTGAATATTTTTGAAAATGCTGTTGTAGGGATGTGCCCAGCCCACGGCATGTAGCTGTTGTGCACCCAGGCGTTGGCGAAAGTGCTTGCCAAGGCCGCCTGCATAAGGTAGCACTGCAGATCTCATGTGCCCATAACTGAGATCCCCAGCAACACCCATGCTCTGCTCACATGTGCCAGCATTAAGACTTCTGCAGCTGTCTCTCAGCATCCCGCAGCCTGGTGACTCTCCAGAAACTGGATTTTATGATACTGCAGGAGAGCTTGCTTGTTTGTCCCAAATCCCTGAGCAGAAGTGCTCCTGCCCTGTCAAATGTTAAGTGATGCTCCCAGCCCCACAGGTACCTTGCTCCTGTCCACTCCAGCAGATCCACTGCTCCTACTTTCTACTGAAATTGGCTTCCTCTGAAGCACTAGAAGACAACTCAGCACTGGCTCCTGAGTTATGGAACATGGCAAGCCTGGGGAAAGTTTTCATTTACAGTAGCCTGAAGGTATCTGGCAATTTCTGTTTAATGGCTGAGGACTGTCCCTTTGCAGACTGCAGTTTATGGGGCTCAGTGTGACACAACTAGGTGGGGTAGGGGTCTCTTCTTAACAGATGATGCCACTGTTGAGTAGAAGACTTACCCAGGCGCTTCCTCCTCCACACACCTCTGCCACTAGGGCTCTGCCTCCTTCTATGTCATCCCACACACAAAAATATCTGGGGTCTTCAGCACAGCCCCACATTCAAAAGAAGCTCAGCTTGGACCCAGACTCTCTCAACAACAGCCACATAACATGCTGCCTTCCCTGTTAAGCAACAGCCCAAGGGCAGACCCTCATCATAGGATCCCATACAGAAGTATGACTCCACTGTGCAAGCCCAACCATGGGCTCCATCTGACATGCAAAATATACATAAACAGCGTGAGTCATCTTTTAAGGTGTCCATCAGTGATATGTAGCAACCTGAAACATGACAGCTTAATCAGCTCCCGAACTCCAGAAAGAAAACTGCTTTGCATATATGCGTGAAATCTGTCCTGTACTTTAAACTAGACTTTCAGATCAATTGGCCCTTTCCTCAAAGTCCTGGCATCACATGTCCTGACATATGAATCTAAAATAGTAGGAGTCAGCCTTCAGCAGGAACATCTCCTAATTTTGCTGTATGCACTTAAGTATAACTATTTATCAGCCAGCTCACTTACTTACCTTGCCCGAGCTGATAAATGACCCACACACATAAATCTATTTCCAGAGCTCTGCTTGTTCTTTTTGGTTTCATTTCACATCCACAGACAACTATTTTCATCTACATTTTAAAAGCAGAACTTAAAGTTTAAAAGTTACTAATTTCCAGAACCTCCAGTCCCTGGACAGTCTTATAAGGTCCCTGACTATCAACAGCAGCTTGCTGTTCATTCTTGTTATGCTGACATGTAAGTTTATTCAAAGACCCTTGAAGAATTGGAGGCTTGTTGCACTCATAAACTTCCCAGAATGTCTGCCAAAGGCATAATATGTTCCCAACTATCTAAAAGTCATCAGTGAACTCTGAGGAGGCGATATTTAAAACCAAAGCTAACAGTGAATGTTTGCATTTTATACAAATATAGTAAAAAAAAGAAAAAAAAAAAAAACAAACCAAAAAAATCCTCAAAATAGTTTCTTGATATGGTTTGGAAAGCTCTCTCCTCCTCAGAGAGAACAATGTGACTCACTAGCCTTAGGTGGGAAAACTGTTGAAGAGTGCCTGTTAGGTAAACACAGGCAAAACTGGGTGCTCTAAGCAGAAATCCAGGACACTTAAAAATTGGAAGTGAATCCAATATGGAGAGAGCATGTTTGTGGGGGCACCTCCAGGCTTATGACACTTGGAAGAAGCAGCAGCAGCTCCAGAACTTCTCTAGGACTAGCAATAAGAAACTGTGACTTAACTTTGACATGTTACACTAAATTTTGGGCGATACCTGGGTTTGCCTAGCATCCCTAGTAGCATCCCTAGTCTGGGGCAATCAAATCAGAGCTTGTTGTTGTTATTAGCTTCAATATTGGTTGTGCCAGAGGAGTCTTTGATTATTTGATTTAGCCTCACATAATGAAATGGAAGAAAATAATAGCCCAACAGAAGCTGAAAACTGTATTCTGGCCATGCATGGAAAAAAGATCTTTTAATCAGCTGAGAACCAATGAGCATTCTGAGAAAAGACAGCTGGTGACCTGCTTGCATGGTAGTTTCGTTGACCATCTTGAGATTCTTGAAGCTGAAACTTATCAAGCTCCCCTCTTCATAGAATCATAGAATGGGTTGGGTTGGAAGGGACCTTAAAGATCATCTAGTTCCAACCCCCCTGCCACGTACAGGGACACCTTCCACCAGATCAGGTTGCACGAAGCCCCATCCAACCTGGCCTTGAACACTTCCAGGGATGGAGCATCCACAGCTTCTCTGGGCAACCTGTTCCAATGCTTCACCACCCTCACAGTAAAGAATTTCTTCTTAATAGCTAATCTAAAACTACCCTTTGTCAGTTTAAAGCCATTTCCCCTTGTAAAAAGTCCCTCCCCAGCTTTCTTATAGGCCTCCTTTACGTACTGGAAGGCTGCTATGAGGTCTCCCCAGAGCCTTCTCTTCTCCAGGCTGAAAAACCTTGTCATGGTTTAACCCTGGCTGGCAACCAAGCCCCGCACAGCTGCTTGTGCACGTCCCCACGGTGGGATGGGGGAGAGAATCGGAAGAGTAAAAGCGAGAAAGCTTTTGGGCTGAGATAAAGACAGTTTAATAGGTAAAGCAAAAGCTGCGCACACAGACACAGCAAAGCGAGGAATCCATCCACCACTTCCCACGGGCAGGCAGGTGTTCAGCCATCCCCAGGGAAGCTGGGCTCCGTCACGTGTAACGGTTACTCGGGAAGACAAACACCATAATGCCAAATGTCCCCCCCTTCCTTCTTCTTCCCCCAGTTTATATACTCAGCATGATGCCATATGGTTTGGAATACCCCTTTGGCTAGTTCAGGTCACCTGTCCTGGCTGTGTCCCCTCCCAGTGTCCCGTGCCCCTCCAGCCCTCTCGCTGGCAGGGCTGAGAAACCGAAAAGTCCTTGACTTGGTATAAACATCACCCAGCAACAACTAAAATCATCAGTGTCCTGTCAGCATTGTTCTCACACCAAATCCAAAACGAAGCACTGCACCAGCTACCAGGACTAAAATTAACTCTATCCCAGCTGGAACCAGGACGAACCCCAGCTCTCTCAGCCTGTCTTCATAGGAGAGGTGCTCCAGTCCTCTGATCATCTTTGTGGCCCTCCTCCGGACTTGCTCCAACAGGTGCATGTCCTCCTTATACTGGGGACCCCAGAGCTGAACGCAGTGCTCCAGGTGGGGTCTCACGAGAGCAGAGTAGAGATGGACAATCTTAAGGACAAACCCTCAACCTGCTGGTCTCACTTCTTTTGATGCAGCCCAGGATACAGTTGGCTTTCTGTTGGCCAACATTTGTTGGGTCATGTTGAGCTTCTCATCAACCAGCACTCCCAGAGCTTTCTCCTCAAGGCTGCTCTCAATCCATTCTCTGTCCAGCCTGTGTTTGTGCTCGGGATTGCCCCAACGCATGTGCAGGACCTTGCACTTAACCAGAAGAAGGGGACACAACAGTGGGGTGCAGGTTGTGTTCTGATGTAAAGCCTGGTTGGCAGCACAGCTCCTAACCTCTCACTGCCTCCCAGGCGCACCATAAATGAGCACAACCAGTTCACAGATAGAAAGCCATTAATCACTTCTTCACTTCTTGCAGTTCCTGGAACTGTCATAGAGGGTCTCCTGGGACAATGCATTGACACTGGCAAAGTGTTAGATGCCAAGTTAAGCATTTTTACATGCAAGCTAAAGCAATAATCTTCTTTTTCTTTCATTTAGCAAAATCTAAGTCAGTGTAGCTAAATCTCCAGATGAAGATTCAGATTCCTCCTGGAGAGTTTCTACTCTTGGAAGTCATCTTGCATGAGGTGTGAGAGAGAGGATAATGGCCAAGCAAAATTTGGCTTCCACTCTGAAGTGGAGCTAACTGTGTCTCACTGCATGTAAAATCCTGTATAATAATGCATTCATTGGTTTTAATCCAGAAATCTTTCCTACTGTTGCTAGCATTCCCCCCCAGCTGAGAGTCTGGCTTCCAAGTAGCTCTTTCACCAAGCTGTTCCCCCAGCCTTGAAGAATGCCTTGAAAAATGGATTTAGGATGCCCTGAAGTCTGCCTGGCTGTTGGGGCTTCCTTCCAGGCCTCCAGTGCTGCAGCCTGTGAAATAGCTGTTATTCAGACTAATGAACATTGCTCGTGCAAGCACCAGTGGGTAGCAAGCAGCCATGAATATATTTAGGATGGAAATCAGACAAGTATTTCTAAGCCTTAAAAGAGGATGATTCTGGAAAAGCCTTTTTGTTGTAGCAGTGGTAGCTAAATCCTGAGATAATTCAATTAAAAATAAAAAGTTCAAACAGTTCATGTTCTGCTGGCAAAACAAGAGACTAAACTGGACTTTTCAACTTCTGCGTTGCCAAGCCCAAGTATTAACACAGGCACATCAGCATCTCCGCACTGCTCGGCGGTGACTACAGCCACACTGCAATAGCACACATCTTACGCCTCGCTGCCGCGGGGTGTGGGGACATGAGCATGACAGGCACAACCTGGTGGTTTTAAGGCACAGGGGTTAAGTTAGGCTAAATCTGTCAAACTGGAGGCAGCAGAGATGGCTCTCTGGAAATGCCAGGACCACTGGGAGGTCCCTTTGAGGTTCGGCAAATTTAGGGGTGAGCGGCAGGTCTACCCATGGGGCTGAGGCGCCTGCACATTGCACTGGAAAAGTGAGCAGCTGGGGGATCACAACTGCCAAGGGGACTGGGTGATGGCATAGGATGAAAACATCCTGGGTTTCACTACAGAAGGGCCTTCAGAAATTTGTAGACATTCATTAAGGTTTTTTCAAGGATGTCTAGTGCTGTGGTTTACTTGTTGCATTCATCTTGAATGTATGCTTCAGTGATGGCTTGTTACGTACATGTCAATAATAAGTAAATAAACCTCTTTGATCCAGATTGAGTTTAAATAGCATGAACAGTGTGGTATTTCCCTGTGACACAGTGGCTGAAAAGATGGTCACTACCTAGAAGAGTTTACGAATGGTAGGTAAATCAGATGGAGAAACATGAGGGACCAGCAAACTGAAGAGATGCTGCCGGCTGCAGCTTTAGGCAGAGGTCTCTGTTCAGCTGCAGCCTGACCACTGGCACGTTTTGCTGCTGGTATCACAATAGAGGAGTTTTAAAAAGGGATTAACCACCACAGCATCTTCCTTCTGCTTCCTTTTGTGCTTTTGTGTTTTCCCTGCTGGCTCAAAAGCAGCAGGTAAGTAGCCCACATTAGTGTCAGAGTTTTTCTTGCTGTTATTGATGATCTGCAGCAGCACAATGAGAGCGAGTGGAGCCTTGGAGAGTAAAGCTCCAAAGAAACAAAACTAAGAAAATCAATCTTTGCTAACTGAGAAAAGAAAATCATCTGCGCTGAAAGGAACTGACTGATGGAATGGTGTCTATGAGTCCCTGCCTCAGCTCCCATAGGCAACTGTCTCTGTTTAGAGATACAGAAGGAAAGAGAAAAGAGAATGATAAAACGCTGCTCCATGAATTAGGGCAAATACTCCTCCCATTCTGGGAGGTTTCAGCCTTGCCTGCAGAGTCTGCTGAAGTCAAAGCAGATCATGGGATGTATTTTCATTTTATATCAAAATAGCTCTACGTTACCTTCTGTGTCCCTCTCAGGTGTGCAGTGGCCACAAGCTAACCTGCATGTAAAGCGGCACCGAGGGGAAGAAGTAAAATACTGTTCCTAATTTGTGGCAACAGAGAAAAAAGATCTTTTTTTTTTTTATTATTATTAGCAATGCATGGAGCTCATGTGAATGGTTTACTCAGAATGGGGTGGTTAGTTCATATTGAGAAGTGTGCACTATATGGGATTATTGATTTCTTCTCTGCTTGGAGATAAAAAACAGAATAAGCAGGAAACGGTTTTCACACTTGACCTCATGCATGTTCAGCCCTGAATTGTTTCCTAGCAGGTTCTCATGCATCCATTTTTAACCTTTAGATACCGCTGTCTTTATGCACCCAGCAAGGACACTCCACACACAGTTATCTCTTCCTAGCCATCAGCTAATTGGTCTTTCCAAAACACACCTCATTCAGCTCCAAATTATTAAATCAATGGGTTTTTTTGAACAAATCGTTAATCATTTTATCTTTGCTTGTCTGCTTGGTTTTGTCTGGTTTTCTACACCCCCACTCATGTTATACTAAGCAATAGTTTTAAATTATACCTATTTTTCCATCTTCTCTTATTAAAATAGGAGCAATGACAGTGCTGACATAGAGTTGGAAAAAGAGGAAAATGATTAATTAGAGCATACATCAATAATCACTTACTGCAGCATAGCAGTAAAGGATTTAGCCCCTCTAGAAATAAAAGCCTATTAAATAAGTATCAGTCCCTTTTTATTGAGAACACTTAAATTAAAACTTTCTTTTAAGATATACAGTGTACTTACTCGCTCTGCAATTTCAAAATCAGTTATTTTATTAAAAAGTAATTTTCCTTGCTTGCATAATTGATATACAACCGTGCGTTACATACTGTAGAAAAGGATGTAGAATGATTCTTGTAACAGGGGAATTTGCTTCAAATACCTCTTCTTGGTTTGCTTTGTGGGGTTTTGTAGACGCCCATTGTTAGTTGCTCGCAGTATCAAATGGACACAGGTGACTCACACATGCTTAAGACATCAAAGCACATGTTTCTTGAAGTATATACAAATATGGGTTCAGCTTTGTATGTGCACATGCACTTACCTTGTCACCCCGGTATTGCTCACCCTCATGTTTAGAAGCTTTCAGTCAACCAGCCGTGGTTGACGTGCAGCAGCAGCCAGCCTTATGCTGCCAGCAAGAGATACCTAGTTCAAGGTCAATATATTTGAAAGCAGTTCTGAAGTGTTTTGCCATCATCCTTTCCACTTGCAACAGATGTATTTTAAATGCCAAGATGGGAATGCACAAGTCTTAAATTGTGACAAAAGAACAAAAAACATCATTTATATACTTTAAAAATGTAAGGACCCAAGCTGCTGGGATTAGCGTGTGTCATTTAATGTCAGTTTGTGTTCTAAGATACAGCAAAAAGTTAAGGAATGATAACAACATTTTTGGATGGCTTCCTTTTGGCCTTGCACTGCTTATAATGAACATTTTTTACTGGGTTGATACTTTAAGTCCCCAATTATTTTAATCCAACTGGCCCCATCGCTAGCAGATCTTTACAAAGGAAACATGGATTTGCTGCAGATAAAAAGCTGGCTATAATTCCAGCTAGTTCCTATTGGGTTTCTGGTGGTGTCATATTTCCATGAACAACAGGACATTTTAAAATATAAAACAACAATTGAATTGTCACAGTATGGGTGGCATTTCAGTTCTGCACCACTTCCTCACTGGACCAGAAGATAAAAGGTTGAAATATTAAGGGACATGGAGCCAGACATGCTTCATCTGTTAGCATCCCAGCATGGCACCAGAAATGCACTTCTGAGAAAGAAACATTAAAATGAAGTCCCCAGGGATGTTAACCCTTGTGTCACTGTTCTTTACCTTTCGCTTGCACGTTCCTTGCCTCAGAAAATGGGCTAATACCACTGTGGAGGCAAACACCACGATGCATTTTAAATTATGTTGGTGAAATTACATAGAAAAGCATGAGCTGGCTGCTGAGAACCTCCACTTCTCACCAAGGGCTAATTCAGTGAGACTCCCCCTGGAGTCTCAACATTGCAACCAGCGCCTAGCATCTCCAAAACTTTGGGATTTCATCCTTTTTTTAAATTTTTTCCCCTGTGGCTTCTTCAGCTGTGGCAGCTGGAAGCCTGGGTTCTTTCCACAGCCCTTCTCCAACTCTCCCCCCATGGGCTTTCATCTAGCCATTCGCCTCACCGTGCATAGCGAAGGCAAAGTATTTCCTTCCGTAAAACTAAAACAGCTTTATTCCTGTTTTTTTTCCCATACCCTTTTTTCTTTTCCAAACAGCCTTCTTGGCTGAGGTGCCTGGACTGTGACCCTACACCAAGAGGTATCTGAAATTTGCATAAGACATATAATTGAGAGGAATGTGAATATTTGCCAGTTTGCTTAGAATGTGAAGCCTGGAGCCAGCCTACACTGTTGAAACTGGTACCCCCTGTGCAGTCTGACGTGGTCCAAAGGCATGCCAGGCACTGTTGTAACAGCTCTCCAGGATCACAGCAACATCCCAGTGCCTAGGCTCATGCCCTCACACTTTTCATTTTCCCAGTGGAGAGGAAGCCCAGATTTGTTATTTAGTCACTGATCACTTGTATCTCCATCTGTGCAAGGATATGATGTTGTTTCTGAGAAGGTCCTGTTTGCATTCCATTAAGAAGTAAGCTCTCCTTCAAAGCCAGGGTAAAGACTGTCTAGTTTCTAATTGTTTCAAGACGGAAGAGTGAGGAAATTAAATGGGAAAGAAATGTAATGTGAATAGTAGGCTTTCAACTGCATGGGAACCTTAAGTAAAATGTAAAATGCTTTTTGAAAAGGTCATGGAGTAGAAACCATCAATTTTAATAAGACATTCCTCTCCGCTGTTGAGGAAAAAGTGTCAACATACAACAACCTCCTACCAAAAGCACATAACACAAAAGCCTCTGGTATATTTAAATGTTATTGGACATTATGAGAAAATATACTTTTATAGAGTATACAATTTATCGCTTAAATAAAATCTTATATATGGAACGTTACACTAAGTCTCAGTAAGGCTGAATGACAAGAATGAAAAAGAAGCTGACTTGTGTAGGCTGAATTTTGGAGCGGTGCCTGGGAAACTCTTTTGTAGGACTCCATGTTTTACATGCAGAGAGAAAATAAGTCCCAGCAGCACATAGTGACGCACCTGCAATCTGATTTTCTGGGCTTCTATTTACAATGGTGATCAGGTACCTGCACAAAACTCATCATCATTTCAGTGGTCCTGGGAGAATCACATTAATTAGACAAGCCTGGTCTCAGTCAGTAGCAGAAGTCACAGCTCCCATGCAGACTGCCCCACCAGACTCTCTGAGGTTTAACTGATGAGTTTACACAGGCTCAACTGACTTCTGCCCATCCCATTTCACCTGTTTTTCCTTCTCCCAGTCTATTTATTAACAGGTCTCTGTGTATTAAACATAGTTACCCATTTTTTTGAAGCTTGGCTTTCATTACTAAACACATTTGCATAAAAGCCTCTAACTACTGCTAGTATGGATTAAACATATAACTGGCTTTTTGTGACTAGCTCCTGCTGATTTGTGCAAAGATACCTTATATGATTAAAATGATGCCCCAGCAACTTAATGAATGAATGATTTACTCAGTGTGTTTCCATTATTTATTGACAAATCTGGAAAAGTCATTTCAATATGAAAAAGGAAATGAATGTATGGATTAATCATTTGCCTCTGCTTGCAATCATGGGTATTTAGCTCCCTCATACTCTGAAGTATATATACATAAAACCTCAGTGCACATCTGCTAGCAGTGCCAATAATAGAACTAATAACATCTGTTACCAAAGTTATTGTGCTCCTTGAACATCTGCTTGCACCTACTGCCAGTGCTAACGGTGAAGAAGATGGAAGAATGGGAAGGCATTTTTTCAGCAAGACAGCGAGGAAGGAGCAGTGGTTATGTGATAAGAAATTAGCCTGGATGTATAAAAAAAGCAGGTTTTTTGTCTGGGCTGCTGAGGTGAACCAGACATGGCTACTTGCCAACAGGCAAGTAACCACAAGACCTGCAGATTTCAATGGGTCCAGAGTTTCACTTCAGAAATGAAAACACAATAAAAAGAACAAAGAGCAGTTCATGAGAGCATTTTAAAACAAGGATGGCTAACAGAATGCAGCTAATAACAGCAGACACCAAAATGCAACTGCTTCTTTGCAGTGTTTAAAGAGAGATACAACTTCGATCATTCTCATAGCTTTACTCCACAACTTCTCAATGACAATCACTTTTCAAAGGAGCTCATGTGTTTGGGTCCTTGTCGCACACAGACCCAAGTCACACTGCAGAGCAGTAGTTCATGTTCTTAAATGATTGAGTCATCGCTTATAAAAGGATGTATTACGGCCATCTTAGTTTTCATGTGCAATTTTTAAAGACCTTGTTTTACAGAAGCTGAATGTGGGATCCCTGCAGGCTTAATGAACAAAATTCATTCTCAAGATTACTTGTCATTGCCATCATCCAGCTGTCATCTCACTGTCTATTTTGTATGTTCAGTCACTATTTTCTTTCTTTAATTCCTTGGGTGGGGCATTTTTCACTGTACCAGACAAGCAAAACCAACAGATTTCCCTCCGGTTAATGGGTAGCAAAACTATCAGGGCACAGCAAGCCTCTGATTTCAAGGAACAGAAAGTATCCTGTCTCTTGTCAATTGTGTGGTTATAGTACTCTGGTTAAAAGAGGACAGAAAAGTAGCAACAAGGCTGAGAAAGGGATGAAAAATGTTTACAGCAACTCTCTTCTTCCAAATACTTTACAAATAATAAAGGGAGAAATAAAGACAAAGATGGCTCCTTTGTGTAGTGTTTAATCATGCTCACTTCCAGCTTTTGCAGTGTTTGTGTCGGCTGCACCACAAGAGCTTTCTTCAGCCATGGTACCAGATCCAAAGGCTTACTTTAGAAAGCTGTGTGACGTGGACAGGGATCAGACTCATCCAGGTTCATCCAAGACATCAGCTCTCTAGAAATGGTTTTTTTCTGAGTGTTAGAAACCTGCAGTGGAAATCAAGCTCTCTTCTCTGTTGAAGTGACAATTTGAAAAAATAAGCCTTGCCTGTAATGAGATTTCTCTTTCCCTATGACTATTCCTGAGAGTCTGTGTTATTGTACAATTAATCCAATTAACTAATCTTTTTCACAATACCCTTATCATGTGGCTTTGTGTTTGTGGGTGGGCAGCTGTTATCACAGCCTGCTGGGGCAGGTCTCAGAATTAGAGCAGAAAGAAAGAATTACATTTATGCATCATTCATTTCTCACCTGGGGCATAATAAATAGGAGTTCTTATGATAAAGAAAAGAACACGTAAAAACATCACGGTTCTGTTGTTCACCTAAAATATGGTAGAAATTGATGATAGCCCCTGAAGAAAAATCTGGCATTCTGTTCTTTTCTGAGTTAACAAAGATCTATAACAACTCAATCCTTGGCATTATTTTTTCCCTATCCTTTGCAATATTTTTTCATGGCTGACTGACCTCATGCTGAGAGTATCCCTTCACTCTTTTGGTTTTTTCACAGGTATACTTAACTTCTGGGATTCCAGTTTAGTCAAGGGAGATCTCTGTTATATCCTTACAAAGCAGAGTAAAACCTCCCTGTAGGTATGCGAGGAACACTAGACTAGGACATTTTTTACATGAAATATAGTGACCTTCAGAGCCACACTTGGGATCACGTAACATCTCTGCTTTCAGTGGTACTAGAAACACGTAAACTTGCCTAAATGCAGTATCCCAAGGCTCCCCTGAGCAGAGGAATCCTGTAGCAGGAAGGGCTGTTCAGACAGCATGGGGAAGACACCAGACATCTGTCTGCTGGGGAAAAGCCACACAGCCAGGCCAAATCAATCCCGATGATCTCAGCAAACAGCAAAAATCCAAGCCTTCAGTTGCTCGGTTCAGCTGCCCACATAGAAGCATCTACCACTATTTCAGACACCATCAGGTGCCAGAGGCAGCCCCATGGGGCTGGCAGAAGCACAGGACCTATGGAAACATAAGCTCTTGGGGAGCAGAGGGAAGATCTGGACCAGGATGTACAGCATCAAAAAGCAATCTGACTGCAGTGTTTTAAAATATACCCTTTCTTTCCTGAGTTTTCCATTTGCCCTTTTAATCTGTGATCTTTCAGCTTAGCAGTTTATCCATCTCTCGCCTACCTGAAACTAATCCACTGATTCTTATAGTGGAGTCTGATATCACTATTTGGTACTTTAGAAAATGGCATTAGCATTTATTAGCATGTATTAGCCTTAATAAAAAGCAACAATATATTTGCTGTTTTGTTCCTTCAGACATGATCCACTGGTCTGAAACAATTTTTGAAACTCTCGTAGCAAAACCATAATACAAAGGTCACACAGTAGTGAGCAAATTAGCAGCATGCTCATATTTTTACATAAAATGCATATGCGAAGAGGCAGATATGCATCTTGCCATTGAAAACTCATAATTTGGTGTGCTTTTCTAATAATGCATTTGGGAATTTAGAAAGTGTGCAATACAAATTTCAAAATACATAACTGAACTAAAAAAAAAAAAGCAGACATAACAAAGACAAAAATTAATAATCTGGAAACTGAACCAAAAAAACTTAATTGTATATGCAATCATTGCCTTTGATTTTTTCATACACAAAGGAGAATGTCTCACCTTTGTTATGCAGATGGTTAACATCCGGTAATACAGATACCACTGGATGAAACATCTATGTGAGTTTTAAATTGTGCATTTGCACCTTATAACAACCAAAGGCAAATTCTATTCACAGATTAAGACAGTTCAAAGTGTCTTCTTGTGAGCTGGGTGTCTTAGTTCCCAACATACTCCATGGAAATCTAGGTAATATGTCAGAAATCAGTTCATTTGTCCATGCTCTGCTGTGTAGTCCCATGTGAGATGCCCTAGGACATCCCATGCTACCTCCAGCTGCCACTCCACACCATGCCCTCAAGGCATAAGCATCACATCAGCTCTGTCAGTCCAGTCCAGAAGTGTCAGATGCTTTAGGGCATCAGAGATACGAGATGCCTGTATTTAGAATAACTTAATAGACAGCTCCTTATGCCATGTGCGAAGAGAGATTCATCTTCCTCCAGAGCAGACATCCACACATCAGCTAAGCAATCTCAGATGGCCAAGCAGGGGGTTGCATAGGGGTCTGGTACTACTGGAGACCCTCAGAAGCATCCCATATACATACACAGTGTGCACAGGCACAACACAAGTTTATAAGAGACTGCTCTTTCTGAAACAGATTCTGGACACTGACTCACCTAAAATGACCTCTATAGCCCTATGTTTAGCCAAGTCAGTTCTGCCAGAAACCTCCACTGCTTGCAACAGAGGCTTGACACCCAGTTCATAAGGAAACACATAAGTGCAGACACTTTGAGTCCCTGAATCCTATCTCCATGGCCAGCTCTCCAAAAAAACTAAAATAACTTTTCTACAGATCATGTTGAATAGTTGGGGATCTTTTGTGATCATTTAAAAAGAAAAATACTAGATTTAATGATCTTTGCAAGCCATGGTGCACAGGAAGCTAGGAAATTATCTTGCAGACTTGCCATGCTTTACACACAAAATTATCCCCCCTCCTTTAAAGAGCTGAAGCCAGACATGAGAATAACTCATAATTACTGCTTCTTCAATGTACAAAAAGCCAAGATAGATAAAATGAAGCACAACACCTTCTTACCCAGGGCTCCTCTTAAGCAGAAAAAGAGAAAAAAAGCATTGTTCCTCCAAAAACTTGTCCAAAAAGGCAACTAAAGAGCAGCTGGAAATCCTGTCTGCAAGGGTAAATTCCAGTATTGCTAATGCTTTGGATTTTGTTAGTAGGCTTATGATATGGAGAGTATTTTTCTTATGAGTCCAGCATCATACTATTTTTGTGAATCTCAACATCTATTGGAAAAATAAAAAAGGAGAGGACAGAAAAAAGAGAACAGGAAAAGGGAAAAGGGGAAGATGAAAGCAAGGGAGAGGAAAGGAAAGGAAGGGAAGGGAAGGGAAGGGAAGGGAAGGGAAGGGAAGGGAAGGGAAGGGAAGGGAAGGGAAGGGAAGGGAAGGGAAGGCTAAAGGCAAGGAGAAATATCTAGACCTATCTTCCACAAAGGAATCCTTACAATAGTGTGTCATCCAGACTAAGTACATAAAAGAGGAGGAAATAAAGAAGCTTTTTATTATTTATGATTTTTTCCTTTAAAAGTTCTGGCTTCTAAGTCAGTATCGCTTATGGGAGTGTGATTTGTGAATTTTGAACATTTGGGGTCAGCTGTATTAAAACACATATGGATCAACAGTAATGGAGGATGATCAGAACAGTATAATGTGACTTCAGGTTTTACATCTGATGAATTTCCCTCAAAGAAAAAAACATTAGAGGGAGCATCACTGGTAGCAAAAAGCTGAGAACTTGGATGCCTGCCATGCCCAATTCCCCACTGACACTGAAGTGCCTGAGATAATGCAGAACAGTACCATGCAAGACTTGCCTTAGTTCTCCTTCACTGCATGTAAATATTTCTCTTTTGTCCTATGGCAACCACTTAAAAAGCTGAGTGGTTACGTTACCCAAGTGTTTCAAATATTAAAACTTACTGTAAGGTTGGGAACTTACTATAAATATCTCCTGACTGTTTCCCCCGTTTTAGGCTGAAAATGGATGTATAATTTCAACCCATTAATATGCAAAGTGGCACCTTCCTCTCTTAATGACAAATAAATGGCAATATAATCTGAACTAATGCCTCACTTCTGACCAAAGGGAGGCAGAGGGAGATTTTCCAGTTGCTGGGTGCAGAACATCAGAAGGGGACTCTGCCATGCTGGACAGCATTAATGTTCCTTGGGCTTGACACAGTCTCTGTGACTATGAGCAGTTGGGTGGTCACCAGTTCAGACAGCAGAAAGCGAGAAAGGAATTAGCAGCTGGGGGGGAGCCTCCAAGCTGCAATGTCAGAGGTCCGTAGAACAAGAAACCATCACGCTTACCCATTTCATCCCTCCTTAGCAGTAGAAGAATTGCCAGGCAAGACCAGACTTATTTTCCATGAAGTCTGAGAAATGTTTTTTCCAGCCAAATCATTCCAGAGTCTCAAGCTCATCTCCTACTTGCACCTGGCAATGCTGCACTTTCACATAGGAGGGAGGAGAAGCCCATACCTTGAAGTTGCCAGTCCAGGCATGATAAACTATTCCTGAAACCATGGGTCTCCCCTAGGATGTATATAGATCAAATGGGCTGATTCTTTCACAAAACAAGCAATTCTGAACTGATATATTACCTGTCTTCCAACTCTGAAGGCTGATCATCTGCTTCTGAAGTTATGACCCTTTCTTGCGTGAGTAACTTGTTCAGGTAATAGAATAGTCCATGTCATCAAATTTTAAGCACTATTGCTTAAAGCCATTCCACATCTTTAAATGGCTTTACAGCAATTGCTCAAAAAAGACATCTACACAGTTGACAGTAAATAGCTGCTGTTTAGAGCAAAGAGGGATTTTTTCTCCTAGAAAACAATAAATGCCTGTTTCCAGGGTATACAGTATTCTACAAGCTAATCACCAGTACAAGATGACTTAAAAATTAACTGTTGCCTAGGTAGATCATGATCTGACTACATCTGTGTTGTACAGACATGGCACCCATAGATGATGCCATTTAAAAAAAACTTATGCCTTTAAAAACACCAGCTTTCTAAAAATTAAACCAACTGTTGGCACAGCTGGCTAGTTTTAAATGTGGTTCAAGAATGCTCTAAAATCAAAGTTTGCATTAAAAAGCTTTTGCAGAAAGCCCATTGCTTTCAGAAAAGGTTTAAGCATTACTATTTAGTAAATATCTGAAACAAATCGATGCATAAAGTTTGGATGTATAAAAAGAGGATGAAAGGGAATGCTGAAAAATATGGGTAAGGAAAGCAAACAATCAATACTGATAAAGACACTACAAGAGACTCAAAACATACTCAGAAGAAAACGAAACTCTCAAAATAAAGTAGATACAGGTGGAAAATTGGAACACAATGGTATAAAAATATTCAGTATATGTATCTACTGTATTTTAGATCAGGCAAGAAGATGTATCCTATTCGATGCTGATGGAGAATGTTACTATTGACATCAAAAATGGTGGTGGGGAAGTATGTGATAAAGTTCACATTTTCAGTTGTACACACAGAGATAAACTATATCTGAAAAGGAAGCAGGTGAGGAACTTTCTAAAACCATTTGTTTAATCCTGAACAGATACTGGAAAATAGTGAGATCTTGCAGTGGCAGTGCAGATATCGAAATGCAAGTCAAAAAAGTATACTGTTATCCCAAAAAATATTGATAGTACTTCAAGTACATGGTACAAGCTCGTGAAATTCCTCAACACAACACGTGTAATTCCAAGCATTAAATGACACAAGGGGTTTACAAACCAGTTTGCCTGATATGAATAATGAAGAAAATAAGCTAAAGCCCCAAGCTAAGCTATGGCTAACCATGGACTCTGCCAATAAGGAGTTAAAGGCTGAGAGGGAAATGCAAAAATTATTCGAGACATAAATAAAAAATGAGAAAAACTTTAGGTACCTACCTATCACACATATCTAAGGCATGAGGGTTTTGTTGCTTGACCAGTGGCTTTCCAAGTTGCCCAGATGTGCTGCAGTCTTTGTTAAACTCATCCTTAGTTTAGAATAAACCTGTGGTTTAATAGCCTATAAAACCTGCTCCATCCATGGAGACAGAGAGACTAGGGGTAGAGATTAGAGATGTAGAAAATTATGATATCGTGACCAGGCATCCTCATACTTAAGTCAGAAAGAAGAGGCCCCTGTCAGGTATTCTAGGAGCTGTCTTTAAATATTCAGTCAGCAGCGACCTCAAAACATGCAGTAGCAGTTGTCCTTGCCTCTTGCATGATTGCGAAGTGGTTAGGACAATTCTGCAGAAACCAGGACATGGGAGATCTGGTTCCTCCTGAGTTTGCAGAGTTATTTATCCAGGCCACCCACTCAGCTTCCAGGCTATCAGGAACAGCAGGTCCTGAGAGGCTGATTTGCTTGTGCATTTTACCATATGACAATGGATGAAAATCAATTTCCATATGGAAGTACATATGGTTGGGTGCAGCACCTGTGTGCTCTGCCAATTCTACATCAATTCTGGGTCATGTTCCTCTCACCAGTTTTTCCTAAAAATCTTCACATCCCTAATTATTGAGCCAGATCAAGAAGGATAACAAGATCTAGGAGAGGAATTTGTAAGACACGGAATGACTCAAGGGTCTGAAAGCCAACACACAGAACTTTGGGGAGAAAATGCTGAAGTGGGTCCCTAATTCTTTGTCTCTGTGGTCCTGGTTTAAATCACACTGTAATGGGTCTTGAATGTAATGCACCACTTCTGCCTGACTTCTCACTCAAGTTCTTCAAAGCGGGTGGTTTGCCTCGACTCAGTTCTCAATGAGAGTGCAATCGCTCCCCAAACCCCACTGCTCCTACCACCACAAATTGCAGACTCCATCAGGAGATCAACAATTTATCTGTCACAGAAAACTGGCATCTTAATGCTAAAGGCAGGCTTGTCAGATCAGCACTGAAAAACCTGTCCTGCTGCTCCCGTGCTGCACCTGTTCTGTGGATAATGAGAGGACTTCAGGCTCAGGACTGTCAGACTGACATCTTTGACAGGCTCTAAATCCTAGGGCAGGAGGGGAATTTATTATTTATTTTTTTAAAGCAAACACTTGTGGCTACAATTGACCGCCTTAGCCCCAGCGTTGTTATTTATAACGTGGCTTTCTGCTCCTCGGATTTGATGCAGACTGCCCGGGATGCACCTGTACATGTCCTGGCGGTTTTGCCGCCTTGCTCCCAGCCTTACAATCTCATGTCTGAGCCAGTGCAACAGCTTTTGCTACATCAATGACAAATCTCACCTTGTGCTGATGATGTGCAGCCAGAACATCATTGCAAGGATTTTCTCCCTAAATCCATGACTCTTGCCATCTCACCCTGTCAGCGGATCCTTTCAGTGGCTCTTCTGTGTCAGGCAAAGGCCATGTGTGCCTCCCTCCTCTGCAGCTCCCTCTTCCTCCTCCCTCCCCCTGCACAGACAGGTCCTGGGGAGATGCTTGGCCTGCTACTTCTCACGCATCTCAGCATTTTCATTGTTTCTTTAAGGTCTCTTGTCTGTGGATATTAAGTTTGCAGGTTGTGACGACAGCAACCGTCTCTTTGTTCTGTAGTTGTATAACACACAGTGACACAGAAATGCCTCCTGTTTCTAGCTGCTTTGGTGATACAAATTAAACAAGAACAGTGACACGGGTTTTCAATTACCCTGTTTTCTTCCCTGCATCGGCAGGAATTTCAATCTGTTGAATTTTGTAGTGATAGTTAAGTGATAGTTAAGAATGGGCACCATACCAAGTCTCTTGCCCTCTGATGGCAGAGAATTTCTGGGCATGGGTCCTTAAAGAGCTAATAGCACTGTGAAAAGTCAAAAGTCGGAGTCACCTCCTCCTTCTCCAGATCCTTGGAGTGACCTGGGGATGTTTCTCTTCCCCTTCTTTGACTTATTTTTCCCTGCTCAGTACCAGTCTCATTTTCCTGTTCCAGCCTTCTGAAAGGAGGCTCTAGGACTCTCCCCCTTTGCTCTCCCACTGGGGTAGGCAGCTCCTGCTGGTGCCACCAGCCATGTCCCAGGCAAAGGCCACTCATGTGTTGCACTCCTAACACTGGCTGTGCAGCCACACTACAGCTATTAGATGCTCTACACATTACACTTTTAAAAATGTGCAACTTCTGCTTTGATTTTGGCAGCCTGAGACAGTGATTTAAATGCCTCCTACCTCCCTCCCTGAGTGACTGCTTCAGCATCACTGCTAAGAAGCATGGCTGGCTGACAGCCCTTTGGGAATCAGCCTCCTGAAACAAGTCCCAGGGAGAGGGAAATATGGCATGGTGCCCTGCTTCCCTGGCAGATCTGAAATACACAGGGGCTCAAATGACTAGTTCTTAAAAGTTTTTCGTTTTTTCAAATGTGCAGCTTCCTAAATACAGTAGGGGTCCTTGGTGCTGGTTCATACCCAAACAGGTGCCTTTCACACAGGACCAGGTATCCTGTGCAGTTTTGGGGGGTGGGTGGATGGGTGTTGTGGTAGATGTTTGGGTTCAGGCAAAGGCTGATCACCCTCCCTGTGTAACACTGCTGGTGCAGGGTGCCTACGGGGCTCCCTGGGGCAGGCCTCCTGTCACAGCACTCTCCAAACTATCAAGCTGCAACAAAGTCTTTTACCACCTCATACCAGCACACTCTTCATGCCAGTCCCTCTGCTGCCTTCTCCTCATCTTGCTTCATCCAGGGTGAGTATTCTCTCTCCGCTTCTTCCCCAGCTGCTCTGTCTTCACGGGCTCTCAACCACTTCACTTAACCAGCCACAGCTGCACCTTATCTATATCGGCCAACCCCCTGCCCCTGAAGCCAGCCCACAGCTGTATATTATCAATGCTAATTAACCCAGCTTCATTCCCCTACAGCCTCCTTCACGGGCTTCAGGACTCCTAACAAGAAACCCAACAGACCCTCAGATGAGAAGCTTGCACCAGTACTGAACCAAACAGTTAATCGTCAACAGCCTTCTATAATTCAGCTCAAACTTTCTTGTAAACCAGACTGCCTTTTCAAAGGCACAATAACTTTTTTTTATTGCTCATAGCTGAAACTTAAGGTAAAAAGTCCATGAATCAGCAAAGTAATTGTCTTCTGTATTAGCTGGGGAAGGATAGTATGAGTGCATAACCAAGTAAATATTGAGATTAGTGCTCTCAGGAGTATGAACTTTCTGCAGATGTTTTGGCTAGAACTTTACATGATCTGATGGCAAGCAAGTGATATTGAAGAGAAAGCCTATGTGAGACAAAGTAGACTGCACTTAAGGAGTTACTTTAAGTAAGAAATGAGCAAAAGGAGCTAGGTGGTCACAAAAATAGTTAGTACAAAGTCTTTTTTTTTTTTTTTTTTGCCCAGATGAAATTCATATCAATTTGTGATATTAAGATATAATTTCAATTGGAACTGACCTCTCAAATACCTTTGATGACAAGACCCTGTTCCTATAGACAGATCCTACAAAACTTTGTTTCTTTCATCTGATGTAGACTATTACCCTTTTTAAACAACATTTGATTGTACCTTATGAATATAGCCCAGTCTGTTGTTTCTGACGGGATTTGCAGAACTATATCAAAATCACTAGGAAGCTAATGCACAGTGTCAGGCAGCAGCAATATTGAGTAGCTGTATGGGCAGCTTCTTCCATCGATTCAGAATACAGAGGCAGAAAAGGGCATCTTTGTACCTTCAGCTGGGAATCTGGCCTGAAAAGGAAAATGTCTCTTTGTACTGACTGATACAAAAATTAACGGTGGTCTTGGCCCACTGGTTTCCTTGTGGCATGGCACAATGCTCACAGCTTAATCTAATGAAACCAGCTACACCAAGTGTGATATGCATTTTCTAATGCAATGAGCTTTGCCTAGGGAATCCCAGGTTTAGATACTAGCTTTCCAGTTCCAGGTAAAATTTAGATTCTTTGAAACATAGGAACTGCCACACAGAACTGGACCGAAAACGAGTTTCATCCATTGTCTTGTCCCTGAAAATGGGCAGCAAGCTATGTATCCCTGGGAGGTATAAGAGCAGCATAATGTCTCTTACTAAGCCAGCAGGAACCTGTTTTTTGCACAAGCAGTCATTTGGCACCTGACGAGGCTTGCTAGATACCTTTTTCAAGAAGCTTTCTCTGAATTGCAGCAATTTACCTGACTAGATTTCTCATTACGTAGCTAACTTTGCCATGCATATGTGTGCAGTGTATGTTTTAAAAGCTGCATATTTTACAGCTACAGCTCGTAATTTTACAGGGCTTATAGCTTGGTCAAATGAAACCAATTCCCTGCACAACAAGCATAGATGCTTCTTTTCAGCAAATGCTGTTTCCCTGCCAAATTCCACTCACCGCCCCAAGCCTTTTCACTCATCTCATATCATTTCATATACAGCTGCTTAAAACATGGGCCCTTTTAAAATCTCCCCAAACTCAAAAATGCCTCATAGATTTTTCCTGTCTCTCTCCCTCCACCCCCTTAGGGAAGAAAAGAAATATTTGACTCATTTTTACTTCTTACCTATCTGACTCTGTAGAACAACACTTGCAAAACCCTGTAGCAATGCTCCACTGGGTCCTCAAAAGGGATTCCTAGAAATGGAAGCATTTGAAAACTATCAGTAACTAAAAAACAAGGATGAAATGAAAAGTCTTCAGCAACTTTAAGAAAAGGAGTAACACCTATCTTTTAATTGATTAAAGGAGCCAGAAATGTAAATTAGAAGCTAAACAAGTAAATGCTCAAGTGTGATCTGTTGTGGTTGGTTTCTATCCTTTCATGAAGATAAATCAATGCACCTTTTCTGAAAGATGACTGCTTACTCTGGGAGATTCTGCTGTTATTGTGCACTGCTAGTCTATGACTCTAATTCTTGTTATTACAAGCTTGATTTGCTCAAAATAAAGGTGTGTTGAAAGCCAAGAAAATTAGACTGACTTTTGTTATGATGTTGAATTAAATTGATTGACAAAGCTATGAAAGCTTTGAAATGAAGCCTGTAGGGAAGTATATGCATAAATCTTATTGTAAATCTTCATTGCACTAGGCTATTTTCTGAAGATCAGAAAAATAAATTACCCATGGCCCATTACATACAAAACTGAATTTGTATTTCTTTGTCAAAGAGCTATACTACAGACAGACCAAGACAGCGCTGTCTGTGCCATAGCCTTCTAGACCTTACCTAGGTGATAATTAAGCACAGTATTCATTATTTTTAAGGCAGATCAGTAGTAAGGGAGTGCAGTCGTTATTTGAGTAAAACCCAGTCACTTCAACCTGAGATTGCTTAAATGAAATTTGCCAAATATAGCACTTGGACAAATCAATCTATCAACCGTAGGAAAGTTAGAAAGCTTATGAGAAGTAAGTATGTGAGTCATATAGCATAAGAATTACTATTCTTTACTGCTTAATAGCTTTTTACCGCCAAGCAGATATTTTGCTATACAGCCAGGTGGCGGGGAACAGTTGTGATCAGGCTGATTAGAATGCAAAATACTTGTAATAAGGCTGATTTCTACTGAAAAATATTCCTTTGCAATGGCAAGAAATTAATACTTACAGCTATCTGTTTGGCCCATTAAGAAACCTGGAGTTTCTTTATATTAGTGGACACAGGTTTTTTGGGTTATGATTAAAATTCATCAGCAAAACGGAAATTTGTAGAATCATGTTCTGCTTCAGGTTCCTGTGACTGTGGACCCAGTTAGCTAAATTACTCATTAACAAAAACAAAATAAAATTCACTTTTGCCTTAAATTAAGTTGAGGTGCAGTTTAATATTCCTAGTTTGGCTGGGAGCTTAACAATGGCAGGCAGTGAAGGAGCTTATGAGTTGTATAGGCTTTTATAATGATCATTGGCAAACATCGCTTTTCAAATGTTATTAAAAGAAGGCAAGAAACATAAATTTGCTACATTATAAACAAAGATAGATGAACTGATAAGTTCTATCTTTTTCCTGAAGGTATATATGAGGTTGGGAAACACAGTACCACAGATGGAAAATAATGCTCAAAGTGCACCTTCTCTAAACAGAGAGGATTCTGTTTAGGCCGAGTCTTGTGGCCATGAAGCATCTGAGCCATCATGACTTACAATGGCTGTGGATCTGAACCATTGCCTCTATATCATTCTTACTGCATAATTCAAATTAATTTAACTTCGGTGGCCAGGTATGTAGATTGAATTAAAAAGTCTTTGCTTTGAAATACTGAGCATTCCCATTTCTTTTCACCTTAGGAAAAAGAAAACAGGACACCACCATCCTAGAGAAAGAAATGGTTCTTCCCCTTACAGAAGGTTTTTCTAACTAAATGCCTCATCTAAAAGAGATATGTGCTGGCATTTTGTTCATAGCAGAAGGTGCCTGAAAAGTTGTCTTGGGACTGGGAAATATAGGGACTGTCCAACTGGTATATAAAGCAAACGCCATTGTGCAGGAAAGCTATTGCTTATGCCCTGCTTTCCAGTTTCAGTTCAAAGGATGCTCCACCACTACAACGTCCTTGCTAAAATAAAAGCTGGATGAAAAGGAAGCAGGACATGGCTACTACTGAAGTTGTTTTGAAGGTGCTGAGGAATCTTGAAGATGAAAATTAGGCAGGATGAGGTACAACATGTGTTCTTTATAGTAGGCTTTATGGTCAAGTACAGATGTCTTAATCAAGGAATGAAACCAGTGGGGACCTTTGATCACAGAAGATGGATGTTCATAGAGAAAAACCTTGCAATCAAATGTCAATGTATATGACATATATATATAAATGTATATGACCCTGTGCTGCTTTTGGCTGGGATGTAGTCAATTTTCTTCATAACAGCATAACACGGTGCTATGTTTTGGATTTGTAACCCAAACAGTGCTGATAACACAGGGATGTTTTAGCTGTTGCTGAAGGGCTTACACAGCCAAGGCCTTTTCTGCTCCTCCGCACCCCACCAGCGAGCGGGAAGGGGGGGGGGGGGGGGGGCGCACAAGCTGTGAGGGGGCACAGCCGGACAGCTGGCCCCAACTCACCAAAGGGACATCCCATACCATGTAATGTCGTGTTCAGCATATAAAGCTGGGGGAAGAAGAAAGAAGCGGGGAGGGACATTCAGAGTGATGGCGTTTGTAATGAGTAACCTTTATGCGTGACGGAGCCTGGCTTTCCTGAATGGGATGCCTGCCGGTGGGAAGTGGTGAATGAATTCCTGGTTTTGCTTTGCTTGTGTGCGCAGCTTTTGCTTTAGCTATTAAACTGTCTCTATCTCAGCCCACAAGCTTTCTCACTTTTACTCTTCTGATTCTTTCCCCCATCCCACCAGGGGGGAGTGAACAAGTGGCTGTGCAGAGTTTAGTTGCTGGCTGGGGTTAAACCACAACAGACTCTCACCGCTCTGTTGCATATCCAGCAGCACAGATGAAACTAACTGTTCCCAAAAGGTCACATGCTTTTGTTCTTTTTTTATTAACTAATAAAAGTACCTCATATCTACTGGGTTGCTAATCCCAGCAAATTCTCTGCAAACAGCTGTCAAAAGATCATCTGAATCTCAGCATCAAAGAGGAAGATACAGAGGCATTGAAGAGATGTAACTCACGTCTTCCACACCTATCATGAACAAATGGGAAATTTGATAGCTTTTTATGCTGGCAAAAATCATTGATGTTCTCTTTAAAATAGGATGAATTAAATCTAGGGCTGGCCTAGCCAATAAAAAACAACTGTATATCAAGCATCTATGGGTTTGCCTTTTATCTTGGTTTTTTTTTTTTTATTTCATTGAATGTATGTGATCTTTAATTGTCTGCTGTTGATCTGAACATACACATTCTTTATTTGACTATAAACATAGAATTAGTGAAGGTTAGAAAAAACGTGCTTTTTTGAACAAGTTCTCAGAATCTGGATTACTTTGCTGATCCAGTTTAGAGCATAAACATACATATATGGGAGCTATCTGAGCAAAATTCAGAAAGGAAGACTGACTTGCCAACAGGCATGTGTGGCTGGGTTTGAGAAGAGGTATAAGCTTCTTTAGTCAGTTTTATCACCAGAAAAATCATAGCATCCAGAGCATTCAACCACTCCTTAGTGTTAAAGCTTATAGTTAATGCGATTAGACTGCCTTAACCTCCAAGTGAACTTGTCACCAGAACAGAATAAAGACAAAGCAAAGCAATGCAGAAATATAAGGGGGCTACTTTTGTTTAAACTGCTGTTCTATTCCCAGGAAGGAATTGAGAAATTGATGTGCATTAATAACTATGCTGGAAGAATGGAACAAAAGAGAACCTGCCTTTTTAATTATATTTTTTTTTTTTCCAGCTCTGGTTTTTTTGTTAGTCATGGGTAAATTTGGTCATGCCTTGTCAGGAGCAGGACAAACGCTGCCTGTTCTGTTTCTGTTCGAAGAGGTGACTTGACATTCTTGACCATTCGACAACACTCAGACTGGTGAAATGGGAGCTAAATTTATTTTTGATATCGAGTTTGCTGAGCCATGAAGAAGTGTCACAAAGCTATATTAACCTCAGTTTCAATGTGATGTTGGAGAAACTGAATATCCCATTTTGGAGTTGAGTATGTACTATAAATGTAACTGCTAATGTATCTCTTACAACTAGGATAATGCTGCAGATAATTAAGTCGAAGAGTCACTTACTGTACATGCTAATTGATAATATCCTCTTTACTATTGACTTAATCCTGTGCTGTTAAAGTTTCAGAGTAAAGCCCAGTTGCAGCATTAGGGCTTCAATTCACACTGCACTCTTGGTATCCCTCCATGAATTCTAAATGAAATCTTCAAATGTGCATTCTCCTCACACAGTAAATGCACTTTGTGTTGCTGTAGTTAACTCCAACACTGTTAAATGCTCATTTAGGCTAATGTAGGGAGAACAATTATTTTAAATTCCTGATACATTTCAGCCTGTTTTTCTGTGAAAGCAGTCTTGCATGAGCAGTCTGGATGAGATTCAGTGTACCTAACTTCAGACACCTACAATGCAGATGTTTATCTCTAGGTAACCTTAGATACTGATTTGTCTTATAATTGGTTATAAATTCTATGAAAATAGCCCGCTTAGCAAAGAAGACAGATCCTGTAACTGTACAAATCAAGGGAAAGGCTATGGCTGAAGTTCATCCTTCTGCAGACCTCAGAGAAGCCACATAGATATGATCTGGCAAAAGTCCCAGGTGGGGAGGGGAAACTAGTCCCCTAAATTGGGCATCTGTCATGGATGTAAATCTTTGATAACTCAGGGTAGAGTAACCTTAGCCTTGGAAGCTATAGCTTTAAAATATGGATGTCTGCACCTGAACTAATCACCTGAGACTCCCTTTTTAATGGAGAAAAATAACGACGTTCAGGGTGCTGCTCATCTGACCCACTTTAGATGTCTAACTGAAGCTGAGAACTACACCCTCAATGTATCCCTGCCCATGGATAGTAAAGGATTTTAGGATGACTAGTTTAGATATTCATTTTGTATGATGAATTCTTTCCTAGTCTCTTAAAACTAATGCCTACTTCCTCTGTATAAGTAGTGGAGAGTGGAAGATGCCTTCAAATTATTAGAGAGGAGGATACCATCCGCCTAAATAAGTTTATTACTATTTGACAACCTGAGGCATTTACCTCAGATGCACTGTACAACTACTTTCCTAAATTTTAAGAACCAGCTTGATCTTTAAGTTAGGCAGACTAGATGTTACCACTACCTTCATCAATTCTCCTTAGAAAAGAAGTGGTTAATTTTTTTCTTCCTTGGGAAAAGTATAAATAAAGGATGGTTCAGCTGCTGGGCTGTCAGGTTACCTAGATATTCTTACCTGAAGACAACATTGTTATGCAAAATCTTACAAAGTATTGCTAGAGATTATGAAAGAAAAGAACAAGAAGTTAATGAAACAGCAAAGACTAGGAAAGAGAGACAAAGCTCATGTAAGAGAATAAATATTTATTTAAATGGAATTCCAGAAAAGCCTATTTATGTTCGGAAACAAATATTGGATAAATTCCCAGCAAATGCGTAGCAGCTAGTCATAGCTTCCCAAAAAAACCTCTATCACTATTAATTATTTCTGGCAGCAAATATAAATGTAGTTTGGATGCTTTTCTGTAAAAAAATTAAGCCAAGTATTGCAGTACTTCTGTAGCAAGTTATTCTTACTTTCCCAGTCAAAGGGGTGGATTCATCTCACCCAGCTTCAGCATTCTAAGTATTAGCTATCTACATTTCTTATAGCTAGGAAAATCCAAACTGACATTCATCCTGGCTATGGGAGGCTGAAGTTTCACAATTGCCTTTTACCAGTCCGTGGCTGTCACGATGTTGTAATCCTGCCTCCCTCATGCTCAGCCCCAGCCAAGCCTCTAGCGTTGATAATGCTGATCACAAATTGAGTCAAATCAGCTTGGTGAACACTAGATGTTTTTCTTTTGTAGAGGCAATAGAAAAGAACAGAGATCCACGTCAATGAACTGTTGTGAGATTGCACAGATACTCAGCCGGGGACAGGAGGGAGCTTTGAGCCAGTCATTTCAACAGCACCACATCTCATACAGGCATGTAGATCATGACACTGCACTCTCAAACCACTATCTAAAGAGGGGATGAGTTGCTGTCTTCAGAGCCTCTTTCCCTCTACTGACTGCAAAGGGAATTTACATTTATGCATTTAACTCATAGATGGTGAAGATTATTTGAAGAATTTGCATCCAGATGTAATCAGAATGAAGATACCATGAGAGAGACAACCAGTGTTCTCAGCGTGTTTCACCAGGGAAGTTCCCTTTTCCGCGGGGATGGACCAAGTGAATGCTCCAAGGAACATTTGTTTACCTGCTATACAGATGTACCATTCCTTTCTCTCCTGTGATGGGATTTTGCAGTGCTTTGCTCAGCAGTAGCATTCAGGAGGGTATGCAGCAATATTCAGCTCTTCAGGTCAACTGGGAATTCCCAGTCAAGTGTCCAACCTTGTACTCATGGACTGCACACACACTAAAATCTTGCCAGTAAAATCTGTCCGTTCACCACATAATTTCTTTTTTTCCTTATTATACCCTGATTATATCCAAAATTTCCCTCAGCCACCACTAGTTATGACTGCAGCAGGTGTTTTGTAGCATTAGACTTGTGCATGCAGACTGCAGATATAATGTATTGCATTTCCATAAGCTTTAGCTAGTCTTCTGTCATAGAAGCAAATCAGATCTGTATTTAGGTCCTTCATAAGAAATCTGACAATAATGGCATAATAATATATGCACATAAAAAAATTCTGAAGCGCCGTGCTTATGCCTTTCAGATGGATTCTCACCTCACTTCTGTCCCCTTCTCAATTCCACCAGCTTGAATTATTTATTTCTTGTTCACACTAGGGTAAATTAAATCTAAGGGAAAAACATGAAAAGTTAGTTCATTTGTTCGGGGAGGAAAATTAATTTTTGTGAGGATCCTGCTCATCTACAGCATTCTGCCATTTATGTATTATGACTAAATTACTATATCACAAACAACATATTGATTGACTAATAAATATGATCATCTTATACTGAGAAAAAGGAAATCAAGGAAATATCAATCAGAATTAGAATACAAAGCAGTTTTATTATATTAGAGGTACAAATGTTGAGAGGACTATATGGGCCTCAGCTAAAACATCTAGATCTTTTAACTAGACTCTGTCCCACATGATCTTACTTGGTGCTCATGTGGATGCAGCTCGTATGCATATGCACAAAACTGCTGGAGTTTTGCCAAATCAGAGTTTCACAATGTCTGCTGCCAGTCACATCCAGAACCTTGGTAGAGGGAGAAAGGAAAGTAAGGGAGAAAAGCTCCGTTCATGTTTGGTTTGAGTTTTCTGCAAAAGATGTTTATCTTTATAGACAAATTTGACTAGTAGTTGCACATCAAGTATTAAAGCCCTGGAAAAATAGAAAATAGAATAAACTGCTTTCCATTTTCTCCTTGCACATAAAAGAAAAACAGATGCATATCTAAAGCAAAAGAGAACAGAGTAAACTCTTTCCTGTAAGGCTGCATATATAGCCCTGTGAAATGCCTTTTATAACTTTAATGATTACTGTCTCTCTCCCACCATTTCCGAACGTTGAGACTTTAGTCATCAAATGAACAATTGCCACTAATAATTCATTTGGCAGCATTCCAAGTAATAGTGAGTCACGGGACAGTTCTGGTGTTTTATGTATGAGGAGACAGAGGAATATTTCCTAGTTACTGAGCAATTCAGAAAATCCCTAAAGACACATTAAAAAATCAAACAAACAAACAAACAAAACCAAAAACAAACCCAGAGGAGGAACATATGCAATGAAAATTTGCTGAAGAAAGGACTTTTCTACACTCTAGGGTAATACCACCGTTTGCAATAAAGCATGAACAGGTTTCAAAGAGATGTTAAATGAGAAATCTTCCAAATTACATGGTAGCTCATGCCAGTTCTTTCAAATTTGACTAACTACGACCAGACTTCTAAAATCAATGCCAGCCACTCAGTTCTGAAACTTTCCCTTTTAGTCTACAAAATTCAGAGGTTAACATTTGGACTAAATTCAACAAAAGAAACACAAAACAAAGTACGAAATGAAGTATCCTTAATGAATGGCATACTAGGATGCAACATAAAGCGTTTCTTATGAAGATTCAAGTAAAATATGGTCTGGGTCTACAATGGTTTTCGTCAGGCCCTTCCTAACATAGAAAACACACTTCAGAATTGTATTGAAAAAATGGTTGAAGTCCTTAAGAACTCAAATACTATTCACATAATGTCCAATCTGAAGCGTTCTCATGTCAATGGGAGACCTGCTTCTCTAAACAGAATTTGTTGTATTATCTGAGTTAACTCTTGTGAGATTTATACCTATGGAGTGTTTTTTACAAGTTGGCTAGGCTTAGACAGCTAAACTGTAAAAAATGTAAGTGGGCAAAACAAACCTGAATCAAGACAAGTAATGGTCTAACCAACAGTTCAAGTAGCAAAATCAACATATTTTATAAATTGATATATAAAGCTTATATGCTACCTTTGGCTGAAGTAATAAGCCACTGGGGGATTTTGACAGTTAATTTATAAGTGACAGCTCAGAACAAGCAACTAAGATTTCAGGTCTCTCTGTGCCAAAAAGTAATTAGCTTGAACCTACATGAGTACACTGGCAGTTAAAGACAAGCTGAGCTGTTTTATATACCCTGTAGAACATTGTCCTTTCAACACTGTGTAAATGAGCTTTCTTTGCAGCCTTGTGCAAGTCTATTGTAAACTAAGGCCAGATTGTGTCTCAGAGGAATTCAGTGAAATCTAGGGACAGAATTTGGTCCATACTTTTTAATCACCTGCAAAATTAAAAAATGCCATCTCTTCCAGGCACATCCTGAAATCTGGACGTGTCATCTCCTTTCAAATTAGGCATCTACAATAAGCCATAATTATGCAGTAAATTATGATGAATATCACTAAAACCTAGAATAAAAGGTTATGGAGCAGAGGATCCTGAGCGCCATCACATGGCACATGCAGGACAGCTGGGGCATCAGGCCCAGCCAGCATGGGGTTACGAAAGGCCGGTCCAGCTTGACAAACTTGATCTGCTTCTGTGACAAGGTGACCCACTCAGTGGATGATGGAAAGGTGTACGTGTTGTCTACCTGGAATTTAAGTAAAGCCTTTGACACCATCTCCCACAGCATTCTCCTGGAGAAACTGGCTGCTCATGGCTTGGACGGCTGCACTCTACATTGTGTTAAAAGCTGGCTCGATGGCTGAGCCCAGAGACTAGTAGTAAATGGAGTTACGTTCACTTGGGGGCCAGTCACAAGTGGTGTTCCCCAGGGCTCAGTACTGGGGCCAGTCCTGTTTGATCTTTACCAACAATCTGGAAGAGGGGATCCAGTGCACCCTCACTAAGTTTGCAGACGATACCAAGTTGGACAGCAGCGTTGATCTGCTTGAGGGCAGGAAGGCTCTGCAGAGGGACCTGGACAGGCTGGACTGATGGGCTGCGGCCAACTGTATGAGGTTCAACAAGGGTCAGTGCCGGGCCCTGCACTTGGGTCACACCAACCCCACGCAGCGCTACAGGCTTGGGGAAGAGCAGCTGGAAAGCTGCCTGGTGGGAAAGGACCTGGGGGTGCTGGTTGACAGCCAGCTGAACATGAGCCAGCAGTGTGCCCAGGTGGCCAAGGTGGCCAACAGCATCCTGGCTTGTATCAGAAACAGTGTGGCCAGCAGAACTAGGGCAGTGATTGTCCCCCTGTACGCAGCACTGGTGAGGCTGTGCCTTGAATCCTGTGCTCAGGTTTGAGCCCCTCACTTCAAGAGGGATGTAGAGGTGCTGGAGCGTGTCCAGAGAAGGGCAACGGAGCTGGTGAAGGGTCTAGAGCACAAGTCTTATGAGGAACTGAAGGAACTGGAGTTGTTTAGTCTGAAGAGAAGACTTGGAGGGACCTTATTGCTCTCTGCAGCTACCTGAAGGAGGCTGTAGGCAGGTGGGGGTCAGCCTTTTCTCCCAGATAATTAGCAATAGAACAAGAGGAAACAATGTCCAGTTATGCCAGGGGAGGTTTAGACTGGATATTAGGAAAAAAATTTCACTGAAAGGGTGTTGAAACATTGGAACAGGCTGCCCAGGAAGGTGGTGGAGCAACCATCTCTGGAGGTATCTGAAAACACATAGATGTGGGGCTTAGCTACATGATTTAGCAATGCATAGCAGTGCTGCATTAATGGTTGGACTTGATGATCTCAAAGGTCTTTTCCAACCTAAATCATTTTAAGATTCTATGATTCTCATCAAACGCATATGTGCATTCTCTTACAGTAGAAGTACAGTGGGGCTCAGATCTATGTAGCCAATGAATGTCAAAATTAATGCCAGTTCTACCATCCCCAGCAGTCTTGTAACAATGCATGGGTAGTTTGATAAAATGAAGGTCAATAAACTACATTTTACTTCACAGCTGAGTTGGTGTTTTAGGAAGTCTCATAGCATGTCATTTTCCTACCACATAATAAAAATGTAAGCGAGATGATTGTACAAGTTTTGCTTCAGCCTTTGACCTCTAAGGACAAACACTTTTGTGGCTCACATTCACCGTCACTGAATCTCTGGACTGCATCTAGGTCATTCTTGCCAATTAAAACATTATGAAATCTTAATGGGCTTTACTGAGAAATGAAGGGAGAGTTATTTCCTTTTGAAGGTGCATAAAGAGCACAAGTGACTTGAACAAGGTCTTCCAGCATTTGGGTCACAGAGTTAAGACTAGAAAAATAGTTTTCTTCTAAATCTTCTTTCTTTCTTTGTTCTGTGGATCTTGCTGCTTTAGTGTAATGGAAAACCTGATGGACAAACTTCTAAGCTGCATCTCTTAACACAGAGTGATTATTTTCATTGACTGTAATACTTTCAAATCAAAGTGAAAGAGCATGTGCAGTTTCTACAGCAACATAGTTAGCAACTATAATCTTCAATCAGTATGAAATGGCAGTCACTTGAAGCCATGCCAGTACAATAAAGAAATAATTAGGTCATTGCACTCTAATTTCTGATGCAAAAACATTGAATAAAGGAAGAAAATTCATTTCTATCAAATACACTGCTGCTGATTTCGCTCTGTAGACATTCTTCAGTGTTTCAGCCTCAGTGCCATTCCTTCTGCTCTTCTAGACCTACAGCAGTGACAAATTGCCAGTCCTGCTTAACTGCAACCCCATTTCAGTTTCTCATTTTCTCTAATCTCTCTCAGTGGAATAAAGAGTTGCCCAGCAATATTTCCTGGGAAATTTCTGCATAGATTATAGACATGAAAAGAGAGATCGTAGTAAATTTCTAAAAATCCCACTCTCTGTAACTCTCTCCAAATTCATAAGAGAAGGTACATTTGCCTGAAAGCCACAGGCTTCAAACCTGTGTATATAGAACTTGCATTTGAAAAGCAGATCCAAACATCGGTGCCTACACTTTATTACAGGCCTAGCTTTAGGCTGACTTGCAAGTTTCAAAACCTGGGTGGAAATATAGGGAGGTAAAATATTTTTTTCCTTTCTTAACAAAGATTTCTTCTCTTCATAATTTTAGAAGTTCTTACAGTTTGCAGCATAAAGCAGTTTTAAGCACACCCAGGTAAAGTGGGATCTAGGTGATTTCCGATCACATCTTGCATCGATTAAGAAAACAAAATATCCTTTCTGTCATAATCACAGGGGGTTTTTCTCTTTATCTCATATGTAATAAATGGCTTTGGGGTTACACAGAGACATTTGGTACTCTGTGACTCGCTGATACTCCACAATTAGCAAACAGAGAAAATTATCATAAAAACATCTCTGAGAAAAAAGGCACTTGTTAGTTACTAATTTATACAGAATTTACAGAAAAATACCAGGATGAAATTTCTGTACTCCTAGATAAACACAGTGCAGTTCTCCATGAATGAGAACTGATGAATGCCTTAAGGTATAGCCTCTCTTGCTGCACATTCCAGTCCCACTTACTGTTAATGGAATTACATATACTTATTGAAATGCAAAAACACTCACTCTGCTGATGTCTAAAGGAAATCAAAAGTATGTTTATTACAGAAAGAGAGCTTGTACAGACAAAGTATGGGACTGATATTCCTAAGGTTGTTCTTATGACAGTTGCCTTGTATTACCTTGATGGACAGTGTTGTTAGGACCTTGAAGGAGGGACTGCACTCCTTATTAGCACTAACAGTCTAAAGGATGCCTACACTGTAATTGACAGCTGGATTAGAACTTTATTTTGGAAACAGCAGAGGACATTTGTACATGGCTATGGTGTCAATTCTGAAAAAAAATATTAAAAGTTTGAATATATATGGTATTTTTCTGAAGTGTTCAGCCTCGTATATGTATAAAGGAATCAGAAATCAACGGGAATTTCACCTTTTATTTAAAAACCAAGAGATACTTCTTGCAGTGGAAGGTTTGCTATTTTAAGGTGTTTTGTATTGTATAGTAGCTTGCTTGCTTGTTTGTTTTTAAATATCCAGCTAGCCTAAGGATTTATAAATAGTCTGGCACTGTTATACTGCTATCAAGAGATCAAGACTAGGATTCAACTCACAGATTAAATGTAGGTGTCTACTTATACGAATCCAAATAGATGCATCTGAACTCCTGTTCCAGTTAACAGAGATCTTGTTAACACTGTCAAAGGAGCCAAGAGATATATTCAGTTGATGAAAAGCAAACTGAATTACTCTTTAGACCCCCATGACCATGCTGAATAGGGAGTAAATTTTGCCTAAGTAAAGGCCCTCTGTGTACTTGAGATTCCATATGGCATCCTGCATGTGGGTCAATGCCAAAGTCCTGCATTGTCTCTGTTAACCCTATAGAAACATAGAATCACAGAGCGGTTTGTGTTGGGAGTGACCTTCAAAGATCTAGTCCAACCTCCTGCCCTAAGCAGGGACATTGTTCACTAGACCAGGTTGCTCAAAGCCCCATCCAACCTGGCCTTGAATGCTTCCAGGGATGGGGCATCCACAGCTTCTCTGGGCAACTTGGTCCAGTGTCTCCACCCTCATCATAAAGAATTTTCCTTATGTTCAATCTAAATCTACCCTTTGTCAGTTTAAAGCCATTAGCCCTTATCTTGTTACTACAGGCCTCAGTAAAAGTCTCTGTCTGCCTTTCTTATAAGCCCCCTTCATATATTGAATGGCTACAATAAGGTCTCCCCGGAGCCTTCTCTTGTCCAGGCTAAACCACCCCAGCTCTCCCAGCGTTTCTTCATAGGACAGGTTCTCCAGCCCTCTGACCATTTTTGTGGCTCTCCTCTGGACCCGCTCCAACAGAACAGGTCCATGTCTTTCTTCTACTGAAGACCCAAAAGCAGTACTTTATGTGCAGTCTCATGAGAGGAAAGTAGAGGGACAGAATCATCTCTCTCAACCTGCTGGCCATGCTTCTTTTTATGTCGCCCTGGATATGACTGGCTTTCTGGCCTGCAAGTGCACATTGTAGGCTTATGCCAATTTTTTGTTCAGGAGTATCCCCAAGTTCTTCTCTGCAGGGCTGCTCTCAGTTCATTCATCCCACGGCCTATATTGATACTGAGGAGTGCCCTGACGCAGGTGCAGGACCTTGCACTTGACCTTGTTGAACCTCATGCAAATATCTTGCAGCCTAAGGCATCTCCAAAACTGCCCTTCCCTTCTGCAGGCAACTGAATCCAGCTCCTTGTCTGCGATTGAGCTTCAGAAAGTAGATATATGAAAGCAGGTGTCTAAATGTTGGTGACCCAACAGAGGCTGGTGTTTTGGTCCCCCTTTTGGTTACTGGAGAGCAATATTGACCAACATGAGTGTTAGAGGCATAGCTCATTTCTAGATCCTTAAGAGTGAAACCCTAAATTTAGGTGTCTTAAACTATGGGTGAGTCTCATCTCCCAGATGCCACTCTTTCCCCAAGACAATCTACTCCATTTCATGCACAGCAGCTCCTGCAGTCCTTCCTAGGAGAGAAGCAAATACTGAGTCCTTGGCAGCCCTTTCCCTCACTAGAAGAATGCAGGTGTAGGAAAAGGACAGTGCCATAACCAAGAGATGTGACACAGGACACCAGAGGTGATTGATGAAGGGAAAGGCCCTCCCACACAAAGAGGAAAAACCATGAGACTCTTACATGGGATGGCAGAGCAGATGAGATGGCAAGGGACCAGTACAGGCAGCACACAGCACACACACATTGGCTTGGAAATAGTCCTTCAGACCTACTAGCCGGTGTTGACAGATACAGTTATTTTATATAAGAAACATAGTAAATTCCAAAATCAGCACTGACCAGCTGCTGTCTTGGGGCTGAGGATCAGGGTGCCATGGGGGCCTCAGGGATGAGTGTTGCAGGTGGAGCCGAAGCTGGTGACAGGGTCACCAACATCCCCTGACACTTCTGGGGAGCAACAAGCTGGAGCTCCAGCACAGCCAGAGGCAGCACAGAGACATGACGGAGCACAGGCACTCCCGCTACATTGCTGGAGCTGGGGTGGTGCGTGGCTGAACTAACATGGGGTCCAGGGTCCTGGGTGGACAGTCACAGGTGAGACCCATTGAGAACAACAAGACCTGGTGGTGTCCTCAGAGCCATTCATCATGTCTCAGATGAAATCTTTAATAATGTTAAAAGTTTCCTTACTGAATGCCTTTAGTGTCCTAGAGCTGCTAGGGAGCTGAGTACCAACAAGCCAAGACACACACCAACAAGCCCATGAAATCTCTACATAGCCACGTACATTTTCGCACTGTAGCTGATGTTTAACATCAGCTTCCCTCTCTTGCTACAGCCAAAGACTCAGCTACAATGAAGTTCAGGTGGTCCACCCGGAAGTGACACTATTCCCTAAAGGCTGAATCATGCAAGAATTTTTAGGCCGCGGATATGTTTTCCTGCTCCTCCTCCTAGAAGTGCTCTAGAGGTGTTGACTACACCTTGTCAGAAACCCTTGCCCAATCTGACAGTGGAACAATGCCTTAATTCTTATCAGGCAAGCTCAGACTGATTGTTGACGATGCTTTAAATCTTTGCTTGAAGATCACCTGACTGATTTTGCCTATAGCAAATTAGGCTATGTGTCGCTTTGCAGGTCTATAGGCCCAAAACTTGCTCTTACCAACAGAAGTGCCTGCCTCAGCTGTTTAATTTCTAAGGCTGAAAACACCATCCAAATAGTTTTTATATATATATATATATATAAAAACAGAAGTGTCTGCTTTTGTCTATTAGAATGTGAAATAAGGCATTGCATAATAAAGGGTTTCCCTGTTATTTCAGATGCATATTTAGATTGCCACTGTTTATGCTGGTTTTTTATTAACAGATGGTATTTATTTTATTTCTGTATTCTCAGTTATTTGCTGTGCTCCTTGGCAAAACTATGAAGCAGATTAAATGGGGAGAAGGCTCTTGAGGCTGCAAGGGATGGCAGAGAGCTAGGAGTCTGTACCTCCTCCAGAAAGCCTGAGGGTGTTTGGTGAGGACCAGAAAGCCAGTGTCCAGGCCTGAGAGAAGAATTTCTTAGGGGCAAAAGGGACTGGAAAAGCTGTGGCTCTTTCAGGTTTCCACATGTATATTTAACAGCCTCTGAAATCAGGTGTGTGGATCAGCAAGTCCATGGCTAGAGAGGACTAGTGCATTCATCCAGCTATGCAACAACGTCTCATATGTATAATGCAACATATATGCAACAGCTATGCAACAACTGAATATGTATAAGCTAAAATCTTAGGGGTTGTTCGAACCCAACCAGGAAGATGCCTACAAAAAAAAAAAAAAAAAGGGGGTGCCCCAGAATCCCTAAGCACCAGAGAAAGGCCAAAGGAGCTGCTTGGAGAAAGGTGATCATTTGGACAATTTTGATATTGGTTGCTCAGATCTTGTGTACTTCAAATGAATCTCAGCTCTGGCAGACATGCAGCTTGGGCTCTGCTGAAGCCAAAGTGGTAAATCTGAACTTGCAATTAGGTATAACAGGTCTAGCAAGTCACTAAGCTCCACCAGGATGGGATAATGCACATCCAGGAGTTGTATCTTCTTCTGCTGGGTGAGTTGTACATGGATATTGAGATTTACTTATGCATCAGCTTCAGAAAAAAAAAAAAAAAAAAAAAAGCACCTCTGCCCAATTGAGAGGGTCCATGGACTTTTTAAGATGGTATAATTATACTAGTTTATATTCCCCAGTCTCAGCAGTGTGACTTTTTATAGAGTGGTAAAGGGGAGGGCTTATGAGGGTCATCTGCATCCTTCTGCATTCTGCAGAAAAGAGAGCTGTTACAGTAGACCAAAAACTCTTCACAGCAAGGATCTCATTCTCTTAATTTTCTGTCTGTAACTTTTTCAAACTCTGCTTTTGATGAATATGAACCAGTTTATAGATGTTCGATTTTAGACAAAAAAGAAAAGCATAGTCTGCTCAGTGCTACACACTGCTAGAGTGCAAGCCAGAATGACAAATGAGTGTTGCTGGCTTTCCTTCAGGTGCATTGCTATGGCCAGACTGTATTACACCTGCCTCAATATTTTGCAGCAGGAGAAGCTGCTACTGTTCCCTCACTTTCATGAATTTTCAATTCATCCACAAAGCTAATGAAAAAAGTGTCAGGCTTAGTCTTCTTATTATTAGAAGATCAGTAACTCAACTTTTTAAAAAAGTTATGGTTGCATTCATTGCTACCGTGCTTCTTTTTTCAGCTCTGCAGTTTCCCTCTTGACATGAAGCTGCCTAATGGCTTTGTGCCCCATAAAGTTCTCAACCAAAACCTGCTGCAACGCTTACCTAATTAAACTCTAGTACTAAGATGGGTCCCCCAACGTCAAACGTTACTATTAGGTTATATCAGATGAAATCTTGACCACTGCCAGGTGGTTTCTGTATTTTTGGTCTCCCAGGTGGAATTTTCAAATTATCTCCTAGCTGCACCTAAAGAGACCACAGCTTGCCTGCTGTTAGGTGACTGTGAGCCTGCTTTCATGACTGTTAGGACTAATTGAGAGGCATATCGCTTTCATAGATAATAGGGCCACAGGGACTACTAGATCATGTCCTCTCAAGTTACATACATATATATCACAGGCTGTTGAATTTCACAGTGTTACCTTTGCATTCAGCTCAGCCAACATTTTTAAGCTGATCAAGGCTGTATTCCTGGCCCTCTTCAATGAGCGCGATGCCTTCCCTGACCTGAGAGAAACTTGTTTTGGGGCCCCAAGAAAAAGAGCGATGACCCTTGGATGCTCACCAGGCCACACGTGTATCAGTCACATGCATCACTGTGACATCAGTAAATCCATGGCAGCCTCTGCTGTCATGGAGACCACCCATCATTTAGGTTACTGGTCACATATACATCACTGTGTAATTTAGGAGGAGAGACTGCACTGAGCTCATCAACAAAACTGGTGTCCTGACCAAGGTTTCTTTAGGACAGTTTTTGAATGTTATAAACAAAGTGATCTAATTTAAATGTACTCAAGGGACTGGCCAATACTATGAGTGCTTTTCACACTGGGCCCAGCAGAAGTGTACATAACCTTCTCACATTTTGGAATGCCATCCTCAGCCTCCTGGGTCAGGCCAGATTCCCACTCTCAGCCCAGTTACACAAAATATTATGAAAGCACATATCTGCTTTGTTAACAACACTACCTTGCTACCCCAGCGTATTACAGCCTATACTAAGCAGAAGAGCAAAGCAAATATCTCGCTTCTGACCTTCCCTCCTGGTGTATTTTAATGGTGTTCAGCACCACCGGTGGGAATGGAGGCAATTTTATCCAGGGGTATTTGAGAAGAACTGGATGTTTTTGCAGCTCACCACCTGCTCTGATGCTAAATTTTCAGTCTTGGTGGTTACAATTCAGTGGAAGAAGTAGTTGAGCGTGACACAAGGCCTGCTGGTACTGCCAGATTCACCACCCTTAAGGAACTGTTATGACCAATATATGTGTCTCCACCTGGACTCAAGATTCTGGACTGAATCTTTTCAGTGCTGGATACCTTTTCTTTTAAGTTGCTTTCTCTAGCATCCATATTCACCCTGGAAGCTCCACTGGGTGATGGAACAGCTTTCCCTACTGAAGGTGCTCTCTGTCCTTCTACCAGTGGGAAAGCAGCTGTATTTCCCAATACAGCCTGCAAGAAAGGTCATCACACCTGATCATTCATGATGTATGCTTAAGCTCATGAGGGCAAATTTCCTCTTGTATTTCTGGATATTGTCATGTGGCTGTCAGTACACTCCCACCCATGCTTTTTTGCCCCGTGGGATAAATATACAGGCCAGGTCCCCAAAAATGTCAGCTTTTAACCTTAACACTGCTCCCTTAGGCACTGCTGGGGCCTGTTCCATATGGTCATAAGCTCAAGCAAGGTAGGACCCTGGAGTTACAGTAGTCCTCAACACTTGTTTAGAGATTCTTGGACCCTATCACATATGTCACACACACTGGTTTATTTCCACTGTCTCCCCGAGATGTCAACAAAAGTTTGTTAACCGCTCTCTTCCATGAGGGAGGCAACAGCCCAATCTCCAAATGGCCAAAGTTCATAATGCCTGGGTACAGGAATCACAGAAGGGAATTTCTGCCCTGTGCACCAAGGAAGCAGAGGTAATGAAGAGAGGAGATAGACCCAAGGGCCTTCTCAGAGCTGCTGAATCAAGAATGGCAAGGTATGAAGGGGGAAGACCCTTCCTTACAGAAAGGAGTTTGGGGCATGAAGTGAGCCCTAACAGCCAAACTAGAAATGACACAGATTTTTCTTTTCTTCCTTGGAGATCAAGAAGCCATGCAGAGCACACACATAGACTTCTCCTTTTTGAGACATCTAAGATTACTTAGACTTCATTTATGTAAAAGCCTGTTCTCTGGGGCCCCAGGCAGAATATTCAAAGAAAGATGGGAAACATAAAAACAGGCTACCTCCTGGCTTGGCTTATTAGAAAATCAATCATTCTGATCTGAATGGGATCTGTTAGACTTAGTTGATGCTAGTAGAAGGGAATACAAGCTTTCCTCCTGTCTTCACAGCCATTTTCTTCATTTATCTCTTCATTAACTTTTCAGAGCACATCAAGAGCAGAAAATAGCCCATCTGTCTGTGCTGCTTCAGAAACGATACTTTAGTATTGCCCAGCAGAGGCTCAAGATGTGTTTAGCACTCTGCAGTTGAGTGAGGAAGAGCACGGTAGTTATCACGGTGTATTAAGAGATTTTAATTATGTCATAATCCTATAAAGAATGCAAATTGAAATATATTTTCATATAAGAAGTGGAAAAGTGAGTGAAACTCTTGGACTTCATAATGTTTCTCAATGCCCGAGATACCTTCTGCATTGCTGGAGGCCGTGCAGCCATAACTCCACAGCCTGGCTTTCACTACCAGCTCTGCACCCTCTTGCTCAGGCTGCCAAGGCAGCATTTTCCAGCACCTCCAGGCCTGTATTTTTCCCATGCTGCTCTCATAGTATTGCTTTCACGTTGTTATTCTCATGGCTCTATATGTACAAACACTGCTAGTGTTGTTACAGCAGATCCTCCTTTTTGCCACTGGCATGAGAATCCCATCTTCCTTCCGCCCTGTTTCCTATCCTTGGTTGCAGCTTTTGGTTTACCCTATGGGAGCGAATAGTATACATGCACTGAGCTTAACAACCAAGAGCAGCACCTACCCCTTGTCAAAACATGCTCCAGTCAGTGCTAATAGCAACATAAGCGAGAACAGCAAGAGGGGGTTTGAGGAGGTCCTGACAAAGAGTATATAGTTCCACATAAAACATATTCCTGGGGGGATGACCCTGCTGCTTGATGTTTGACTGGAGACCCCCATCACTTCTACTCCTGACTGGCCCTGGGGAAAGCCCTTCAGCTTTTTCCTTTTGTTCACTTGCTCTTCTGTTTCTATTTTCTCCCCAAAGTAACTTTCACAATTATAGTCAATGTATGTTAGTAGTTATAGACCCTGCTAGGAAATCTTTGAGCATGTGAACCTGGCTCAACATCCTTTGTAAAGCAATAACAAAGGTAAGACTCCAGTGTTAGAGATATTTTGTTGATAAGCTTGTGGAGTTCCTGAATAGAGTATAATGGGGATTAGAGAAAAAGGCAATTAGAAAAGCCAGAGCAGAGAAGACAGCCTCAGATCAGAATTCAAGTCTTGGAAGTAAAATCAAGACAATACAGAAGTTCACTGAACTATGAGATCATAAACCATTACGGTGATACAGAGCTAGGACAAAATTTCCAGTCCAAAGCCTAAAAAATGCAGTCAGAGTGAGTTTGTAAAAAACAGCGTGACAATTGTTCAAAGGGTAGAAGATAGACATTAGAAATGTTCAGTCTTCAGACAGCTTTTGTGTTCTTAAAAAGCAGAATCATTTACTGAAAGTCAGGAGACATGGACTGACAGTACTGAAAAGGAAACAAAGTGAAAATGCTGTAATATATATCTTTAGCAAGGCTTCACCAACAGTCAAGATTTTTGCAGGCAGGGAATCAAGAGGATTTGTTCTTCCAAGTGTTTAAGATACAGCTGCATCCAGGGAGTACCATTAGATAGAATCATGAAAGTATTCACTTACCATTATTATCATTATTAGCATATTATCATCCCTATATAATTATTAATGATAAAGGTTTGGCAAGCTTCAGGGTTAATTTCTCTTGAAAACTAACAGCTATAACCAGTGCTTCAATGTTGTTGGTTAGATTTGGTGTACTGGATACAGATTGCAGTATTACTGTTTGGAGGTTGAATGCTCTGAAAACCTGAATGATTTCAAATATATTTTTTCACTTTGTGTAACAATGTTCTTGCCTACCTATGAAAGTGGTGTGAAAACCATTTCAAAGTATTTGAAGAGGCAAAGGAACCAAATTCAAACTGCTTTAAATTTGGCACCGCTCAGTTACAGGGCAGTCCCTGCTTCCAGGGGACTTTATATGAAAGCTTGGAATTTCCTCTGGTACTAGCTACTGAAGTTAAAAGCAGAGAAAATGTGAATTCCTATAACCACCATGTAGAAGCAGAGTAGATTATGATCCAGAATCACATTACTTATCACCTTGGCAGGTCCTGTGAGGTGTTCAGGAAGGAGTGGAGACCAGGAGCTGACACAGGAGGCCCTTTGGTTCTTCTGCAAGAGGCAATGGAGCCCTGAGTGCACGTGGCCCTTTGAAAGGCTGTCTCATTTCAAATCAAAACAGTACTATTTTAGAGTGAGTCACTACTTTGAGGCCAAAAGGGAGATCTCTCACATAGATTTTTCCACATATAGGTCAGTTGGCAGGTACCAGGCTGCTCTCACAACATGACTAAACCAGTATTAGACAGTGACAACTCAACGTGAGTGACCAGGACACTGACCAGTCCTCCAGCCAGGCTCTAACCACAGCCTCGATCATACAGCTTTGGCCCATACACAATTTTACAAGGTGACCAGACAATGGTCATCCCATAATATATCACCATACTCAGCTCTTTCTCTTCCTTCTGCTGTTTTCAGTTTAAGAACCCACCGCAATTATTGCCACAGCAATACTGTTGTTCATCCTTAAATTTCTGAAGTTTCACTTTGTGCTACTAAATTTCATCATAGCTCTACTAACCCCCTAACCTGCAGGGTCATCTGCCTTGTGCAAAATGCTCATATTCTCTTTCATATTAACAATGTCAACCAGCTTTATGGCATTAGCACTAGGAAATTCATCAGTGAAATGCCAGCCTTTTTTGCCGAGGTCACTTATGAAAATAACAGAGCAAATTATTCACAAGATTAATTCTTGAGCAGAAAAAATAGAAAAAAACCCAAGCTTTTTTTCTTTCAGTAGTATTATCCTTTTTCTATAAGGAAATTTGGTACCTGAAACATTGTCTTCTTGCTTGGAGCTGTTGGCCATTTCAAAACTTGTTCTATGTGTATCTTATAAATTATTCCCCGCAGAGATATCAAATGAAATTTTTAATGTATGAATAATTTCCCTCAGGTTAGGGAGGTTTTGTATAGATAGAGAAAGAATTTGAAAAATTTTGACCAAGTCACATCTGCAAAGCCAAGTGCCCTTATTTATTGTTGTAGGTTGTACATTTATGTAAATCCTTCACATATAAGGTCTTTGAATTTCTAGAAACAAATATATAGAGTTTTTAGTTTAGATGGCAACAAATATATCTAAAAGTTAAATTGCATATACTATAAGACTAGCAGCTGATTTACTAATATTTTTACTTGCTGTTTAATTTTCTGAGATTTTTTTTCACTTTTCACATGCATTTTGCTGATTTCTAGTAGAAATTTACAGAGAGTAATTGGTCTAATTGAGGCACTAACAAAATGCAAAACTGTGACATTTTAACAAAACACATGCTTCACCCTGTACTTGATAACAACAAGACAAGTACACTTCCTTGCCCTGTGCTTTCCTTTCCACCAATACCACAGCAAAGAGCAAAGGCAGTGACAAAGAGAGATTGCAAACCTGTGCTGTCAGTCTTAGGACAGCCCAAACCTGGGAAATGCCTTGGCTAGTGATGTAAATCTTGTCCTACATACCACCTCTCCCAAGTGCTAATTGTAGTAGCCTACATCTTCCACATATGTTAGATAATTAGCCAGCAGCACTCCTCAATGCAACTCATAATTCCCTTTGGCTTTTCCCTTTTAATTGAAACAACTCCCTATCATATTTTCTTGCTTTGTCTGAGGTGATAGTCACACTTCTGCCTGTCAGCAAACAGCAGTAATTCCACAGCTATCTCTGGGAACCAAATGACACAGGTAGAGGAATAAATCCCGGATGTCAGGAACTGTTGTTGATTTGTTCTACTGAGATTGACAGTAAATCTGATACCATATCTGAGGTCAGAGTACATAAATAGCAGTTTATGCTGTTTTTTCCCCTCCTAAGCCCATATCTTGTATAGATTCATTTCCTGCAAATGGGTTCATAAAATGCCTTTGGAGAATGTTTAGAGATGAACATCGTAATGGGGATCATGCTTTTCTGTTTCCAAGTTGGTTTTCTTTTGCCATAGCATCTGGTCTCTTTGGCAGCATTGGAAGATGCCACTAGTAAATAATATTATTGCCCTTAGAAGACTTACACGTTTCTCGCTGGCTGTCGCTTATGGTCCTCAATATCAACAATATGGCCAAAAACTTTCAAAAAGGCTGTTCTGGGAAGTGTTGGTGGGGGAATGGATTTTGGAAGTATTTAAGTACTGAAACATATTTTTAGCAATTCCTTTGCTCATGCTTCATCAACATCTTTACCATAAAATGAACAGGAGGTCATAGCTTCAGTTACATGCCTTTCCACATGTTCCAGGTCATGTAACTGATGGCAAAAGTCTTGGACACCAACAAACTATCCAATGGGTTGTCTGCCTGTGTTCAGCACCTCTGGACCCTGGAGAAGTCTCCACTTTACTGTTAGCTTATTCAAAGGTGTCCAAAAATGTGGACACGCATGGAATGAGACTTTAGATTTTGATTCCTCTGAGTAAAACTAGATTTTGGGTTACAAGCCTATTTGGAAAATCTGATCAATAGGAAGTATGAAATTGCTCCATTAATTTTTCAACAGAGAACTTACTTAGCTGGAAGATACTGCATATTATTTTTCCTTCCAGATCAAAAATGTATGAGAAATGCAACCAAGACATGCTACAAGAGGAATTATTCATGTACTATTATGGAGAAAACAAAATGTTCTCGTCAAAGTATTTTTTAAAGGAAAACAAAGAAACAAAGGCTCACCTTGAGGTTAAAGCAATACATAAGGAGGCGGGAAATAAAGGTTCATTTCCTGGGCCTAATGCTTTATAGTTTTTGACCTTGAGTATTTCATATATGGCTCAGTACTGTTCCCATGGAAGTTAGTGACAAATCTCTCATAACATCCAGTGGTAAAACAGCTAATGTGGTGAAATATGAGGTCCTGAAGCACTGGAAGTTGTAAATTTGATGCAGATGTGTGGAGGGACCTCATAAAGCCAGTTGTGGTCCTGGACTCCATCTTGGGCCAAAACACATTTTCTATCTGGGAATTAATTGGCTTTCCTCTTTTTCATGTAGCTATTTAGGTTATAAAAGCCCCAAATATACAATGCAATGCAGTGTAGTATAATATGTTATAATATTATATGATATAACATAATGCAATAAAATATCAACAACTATAATAGTATAATAATACAATACAATATAATTATGATGTTGTATGTATAACATCCTTACATAACTTATAAAAGCCAGAAAACAACTTCAAATACATTTATATTACAGAAAGTGCAATGAGCAGCAGTAATGCACAGTAGGTATGAAAGACAAGTCCTGACTGAGCTGTGGGAGTCATTGTCCCAGGATGGTGTACTTACTAAAATTTCAGGAGGACACTGTTTAAGCTTACAGAAGGGAAACTGACTAACAGTTACCAAATTCATGGTAACCTCAATCCACTCAAATTCTCCCCTGAGCTGCTACAGGTCAGAGGCTGGCAGAGTATTCAGGAGAAGCATCATATACCTTGTTCTGTTCCTATACTCTCCCTGGAAATACAGTTTTAGCCACAGAGACAGGACAGATAGCTGCAGAGAATTGTGTGCATGTAGCGAACAGATTGGTGTGGTCCTTATACTCTTACAGAGGGAGTCTGTAACTCCAGATTGCCATGGAAAATGGCTCTGGGGAGTTGATGCTGTAGACAATTTAGCACATGGTAATTCTAATCATGCCAATGATCCCTCTGAAATTAGGTCCTAAATCAATAGCATATTTACTATATTACAGAAAGCTCTGAAGCTCTGAGAATAAGCCTGGAAAGGAAAAACAGTCCCTGAGCTGCAGATAAACCTTAACGAATGGCTGCACTGACAGGCTGCGAGGGGACAGGGAAGCAGACATTAGGGAGTTTGGCCTGGGGAGTAAGTGTGAGTGAAGTGTGAGATGGCTGGGAAGTCATGGTCACCATTCTGAATAAGAAGTTATTGAAAACTGGCTAATGAAGCATCCATGGCCCGGGAAGAGAAAGATCTGGGCTGGATGGCCACCTCTGCAAATGCGCAATGATTACCTTCAATGCATGCATGACTGGGGTGAAATCTAGTGCTAAGGATGAAGTACTCCAGTTTATACAAAGGAAAATCTTTTAAAAGTGGTAAGGCTTACTGAGACTGGCATAACTAATTAAACAGAAAGTACCAACTCTTAACTGAGGATAGTTTTCTTGATTGATAGATATTTTTTTTATTTAATGCTTTTCCCTGAAAATTTCCATTTTAGTTGTATTTTCTTTAGAATATAATCACAGAAAACTAAAGAAAGCTGTGAGATCAGTTGTTTCTATAGCGCAACGGCTGGTACAGAAGGTTTGTTAGATACCCTATTTATTAAAAGTATGACTGGAGCACAGAAGCTTCATAAAAGCTTGGTTCAGGGGCCAAGGTCCAAAAGCCTGATACTGCTGTCACATTCCTTGAGAAATAATGTTCACATTTGCCTTGAAAGTAGTAACGTATGGTGGAATTATACAGTTGGTGTGCTGGCCAAGTTCAGCTGTAAAAAAATAATCTGCTTAGTTTGCCCTCAGGTCTGTTCTTGCCATTTAGTGTCAATTGGCCATAAATGAGAGCTATCACTGTGAGTCATCAGGTGACGTTAGGGGACCTAATCTTCTAAGATATCGTTTTAGAGGAAAAAACTTTACTGTGATTTTTCTCCTGAGATTAAATAACTTGTAATAAAGCAAAGGCCATTATTAAAATTTAAGATATGATTTTCTCTCTTCTGTAACCTTTTGGACAACTAAAAGTTTGCACTTCATAGATCTGTAATGATAACCAAATCTCTGTATAGATGGTAGCCTATTGCAGGCTAAAGTAGGAATAATATTTTGGACTCACTGACAAAATTTGCTGTTTCTTTCAGTAAGATAGGAATTCATTTCAAAAGGCTAACTCGCATTTCAAGATTAAATGCTGTTCATTTATGAAAACTGTAACAAAAAATTGGATGTGTTATATGCAAAGATAACACACCTACTTCTGAATGACTCCCAGAAGGCACCACAATTCTACATCTGCAGAAAGTTACATGTGTTTATCTTTCATGTGCAAGACCTAAGAATATTGTTGACTTGTATGTGAGTGAAGAGAGATGCCGGTACTGGGTTGCCCAAGCAGGTGGAAAGAGTTCATCAGCTCTCTATGATGCAAAAAAATATATGTAGATTTTTAAATCTCCTTTTCGGCACGGCTCTTCACTTTTCCTACTGACATTCTTTAAACATCAGTGCTTCTCTATGCATAGGACAGATATTTTAGGATTGGCTTGGCGTAAGCTGAAATTTTGTCTTAAGCTTACTGTTCATGGTAGGGGAGTACACAATGTGTTTGTTCATGACTGTGGACATTGCTTGAGGACTGCCTACCCCTATTTTTCTGCAATTAAATTTATAAAGCATTCAATGAATACATCACAGAACATGTTCTGCCTCCACATACAAAAGTAAATATCCAGGATTTGAGAACATGTGACCAGTATTCTCTGGGTTTCAGACGAGATTTCAGTGAAGGCATGGTTAATGAACTTAAAGACCCACAAGGCATCTGTAGTAACTATCACATACAAGAAGTGACTTTCACATTCACCCTGTCTCAGAGGACTGTAGTGAAGACTGAGCCCTGAGTTCCTTTAAAACCAGGTATCCTCTGTAAAATACAACCAATATTAACAGGAGGAAATATAGGGCTTTTTATTAATAGTATTTTGACATTTTTACTGCATGATCAACTCTTTCTAAATCTCCAGGAAGTTTTCTGCCTCCATACAAGCACCTTAAATGTGAGCTAAACCCTTTTATAAAAATTGATTCAAACTGATGTCATGATCAATAGGCTGCTGTCTATTATGAAATATAATCTTGAAGACTGCATTGATTTTAGTGAAATAACCACATGTCTTCTTGGCGCCTGAGTGTAGAGAATAACCACTCGGGAATACACCATGTTTGCAGTGGTCAGAAAAGGTCTAGAGTTAGCGACATTGGTTTGAATAACAGTCTGAGGGGTAGCCACAGATCTCTTCTGGTTTCACAAAAAATGATGGGCATACATCAGAGCATTGTGAACTATTCCAGCCCATGTCTCCTAAAACAAAGGCAAGGTAATCTTTTTTTTTTTGTGAAAACTCAATTTTTGACACCTATACTTGTTTTGACTTCTGGATCGCTCTCTTGGAGAAAACATTAGAATGACTCTGATAAAAAAATATACAGATGCTTACAGTGTTTAAGTCAGCCTCTCCTTTTTTTATTTTTTTTCATTTTAATCATTCTGTAACTGGCTATTAACACAGCAGATTTACAAAAGCCTTTTGAGATGTTGCCATTGTTTAGCTAATCTGCCAGAAGCAAAGACACTTTTCCAGGGAAATATCCTATGCTGAAACCTGCATCTGCCATTTTTTTCTGGGAAGGTTCAGCTAAGATGGTACAAGTGCTTCCTTATAAGACCATCATGCAATGAACAGAAAGAGGTTCCTCTCCAGGGGAGCTCGTCCTACCTACCTGATACTTACCTGAGAACAAGAAAAATCACCTGCTGGAGCTGCCTCCTTCTCTTTACAGACTCAGTGTGCTCCTGGAGGACTAATTTTAATCTGATGTCTCATTTTCGGAAGAGAGCCAAAAAAAGGCAACAAGAATCCCTTCCAGACCCCTTCACTTCAGATTCCGACCTGAAGGGAAGGTGAAAAAAAAAACAGTCTTCAGATTTGGTGTTTATATGTTAGAAACCTATATACTTACTGTGTCTAGGGTTATCAAAAAGTTTAGAAAATTGGTTGCAGAGAGGTTGTTGGCTGCATTAATTCAGTCAAGAAACACCAAGTGACAACCAATAGACAAAACACCATTGGCAATGTATTGATCTTCTGTGTTTTTAACAGAGCTATAGTGGGTGTCCTTCTGAATTAATCTTTTAAAAAGCTATTCAGAGTAGGCCACTATAAACATTCCTTCTGGAATGCAGAATGTAGGAGTCATCTGCTTCAAAATGCCTAGAAATGAACTTCAAAGAGAAGATCATGGAATTTGTTTTCTATATACCAAACATTCAGATGTCAAAGCATTCTTTTCATGTGTCTGTTGTTACTTTCTTCCTTTTTTAAAAGGAGGAAATGTAAAAAAAAAAAAAAAAAAGAAACTAACAACCAACAAAGTTCAAATGTTCTCTGCATTTTCATGGCAGGATAGGCAATGCTAAGTCTATATATAAAAAAAAAAATAAAAATTAAATACCGGACCCTGATGTATCTCTAATGACTTCCACTGGAGGGACACAGGGTGCCAATTCAGCCCAATAGGAAAAGATATTCTTTACAAGCTGACTTCATGATATAATGATTCTGAATGTCATTATATTATCCTGATGTATTTTGGGTTTTGTTTGTTTGGTTTTAAGCATCAACTTCTAGAATGAAGAAGGACATATCTGTGTTTTAAGAAAAGACGACTTTCTTGACACTATGAACACAGTGGTCCTTTTATTAAGGAAAAGAAAATAAGTAGCCAACTCTGATAAATCAATGAAACTTGACCCTGTGCCTATTGCTAATATGAAAATACCCTGCAAACATCAGGTAAAATAAAAAGTAAAGAAAAATTAGCTAATCCAGAACATAGAAAAGGCTGTTGACACGGATAATGTAAAACAATAGCTAAATAAGAGAACAGAAAGTGAGTTTGAACTTCCAGACTGGGGAACAGGACAGGACAGGAAACCCAAATCTGATTTTGGAAACCTGATAAATTTGTGTTCTTATCAAGCTTTCAGCAGTCATTATTTATAAAAGTCTGACATCTGGGTATGGTTGTTGTACCTTTTTCAATATTAGCAACACTCAACCATGACAGATGGCTACTGCCAAAGAACAGAAAACCTTTGTTAAGAAAAGGCTTGGGTTTTCCTCTCTTATTACTTAAGTCCTGTGGCTTTGAGTGTAGAATTTGATGGATGCAGAGGCAGCAATTTATTTCCTCAGGAAAATAAGGCAATTTCCTAATAATTCATACTGTTTTTTCAACATAGTAGCACTGTAAATATTCAGATCTTATCACTGATCTAAATTTAATTACAATATTCATGGTTTACTGGTTTACTCTGCTTCTTTTAACAGGTCTAGAACATGTTCAGTGTTTTCATCATGGGTTTGGGGTATTTTTTTAGTTTGACCACTGAAGCTTTGCATCAGATATAAAAAATATTCTTTTTATTCATTAGAAAAAAAATAATCACAAATTATTTATTTCTCCTACCATTACCACAGTTTTACATTTGATAAATATCTGCTCAAATCTGCAAATATGCATTCAGCCTTAATATCTGCAAGTAATCCTAGTGGAATTGACAAGTAGGGTTTATAGGATTCTCAGTGACAGCACAGCAATCTTCCTATTGACTTAAAAGAAATTAGGGTCAGTCATCATAAGAAAAACTGAGGACAAGAAGGAGTTCCTCAATCATTTCTGAATCATTTGTGCATTTCTTACAAATTCTGTGTCAAATACAGTTTTGCAGAAAGAAAAATCATACCAGTAAATGAAGCTTTCTTTGAAAGGTAGCCTGGGGCCACTAATTACTCACTTGAAATTCTGGGGTTTAACATGGTATTGTATTGTGCATGGTCTATTAGTATTTGGAATACAGTTCTCAAAGCCATTGTTGCTGTTACAATGGAGGGTAGCGTGACTGTCCATTCCCACTTTTGTGCACCACCTGCCTTTTTTACTCAGCGGTGATCACACAACAGCCCTGATTCAGCTACAGTAAATTCTTACACAGGAGTGTCATGTGAAGATAAATTTAATGCGGTTTTGCCTTTCTATAGAGGAAAGAGGATAAGCACCATGCAACTTCTTTCTTTTCCTCACATCACTTTTCCTTACTAAGGATCCAGCACAGGCAGCACCACAGCTACCAGCCTGCTTGCATTGCCAGCGCTCAACTCATTCACTCATGAAACAACCCCGGGCTGAGAGAAGCCTCACTGAGCACCCCTGAGCTGTCTCTTGGCTGCTGGAAGACAGCCACAACCAGCTTCTGCTGTCTCAGCCCAGAACATTCATTCTGGAGAGGAATCTCGTCTTTTTCTTTGGCACATCCAATTGTCTGCTGATCCTTGAAGAAGCTGGTATTGATTCAGCCTGCTGTCAGCCCAACATCCAGCTTCTCAGTCCTAAGCAAGCAGAAACAGAAATAAGGCAAAGGCTAACTACACACTCAGTGTAAGTTATAACCTGAAAACAGTCAGTTGTCGATGTAGGCTACAAGGTATAAAGGGAAAAGCTACAGCACTCCCTGTGATTGATTGGCTGCTGTCAATACTATTCCCATCTGCTGGGATCTCTGCAGTGTTTGGCAGTCTCAAATATGAACTATAGTGGTGCCAGCTGAAAGTAAGACTCAAAAAGTTCGCTAGAACAGTTTAAATCCATCCTGATGAATAGTAAAAGGACATTCCACCTCTCTTTGTGATGTCTCTCAATGTTTACTTTTACTCTCTTCATAGTCAACATATACTTTGCAACTACTAACTAAACAATCAATTTGATAGGAAAGCAGAGGAGAACATTCTGAAAGGTTTTCAGAGAGGGAGATTCACATCCAAATTAAAGCCCCCACCCTGTTTTCCTTACTGAAACTAAGCTGTCTTATATTAGCAGTCCTATGCAACCCAGTAGTTCTGTGGGGTTAGGAGACTGCATCCTATCTTTTGTCTATTGATTTTTCCTTTCCTATAAATGCCTTTATCACTTCCATATGGACAAAAGCAATGAAATAACCTAGATTTCAACTGGTACAGAATATTCAACATGAATCTTCAGCAAAACAGCATCCTATGATCATATAAAACCACTTTTCTGCTTTCTGCATTGGCTTTCCAGAAAATATCAAGTAAGGCTGAAAGTTTTGCACTTCCTCTTTAAGGCTTCCCCTCTTCAATCCTGCTGCAAGCTGAATACATAGGTATCAATTCTGATCTGCTGGCATAATGCACTTTTCTATTGTAAGTTTTACTGTTTCAGACAAGCAGCTTTCTCAAAAGACTGGATGACGCAACACTATAGACCGAACTCACATGGAAGCTAAGGTCTATCACAAAACTCAGCTGCTTGGATGTGTCTTTCTTTAATGCAAATGGATGTTGACTGGCACAGCAGAAGAAAAGTCTCCAGAAATGTCCCACCCAACATAAACATACCACTTCTTGTTATTCTTTTCACAGAGACAAATTGCAAGAAAAAATTATCTCAGTATGACAGTTATTAAGACTGTTGCTTAATACACTCCTGAAAAAATGATGGATCTTTTTGGTAGTGAGGCTGATACAAAGAATAGTCCAGTCCTGTCCAGGATGGGATAGGATAGGGTAGGATAGGATAGGATAGGATAGGATAGGATAGGATAGGATAGGATAGGATAGGATAGGATAGAATAGGATAAGGATAGGATAGGATAGGATAGGATAGGATAGCATAGCATAGCATAGAATAGAATAGAATAGAATAGAATAGAATAGAATAGAATAGAATAGAATAGAATAGAATAGAATAGTATAGAATAGAATAGAATAGAATAGAATAGAATAGAATAGAATAGAATAGAATAGAATAGAATAGAATAGAATAGAATAGAATAGAATAGAATAGAATAGAATAGATCAGACCATCCTCTATCCAAGGAACTTGTTAGTTAAAGTAGTTCAGGATGTCACTTCAACAGCTTTCTTTAGTATCAATGCTGATATTGATCTTTACCACCTTGATCTTCAGCATGAAAGTGAAAGCACCTGCACTCACCAAAAGAATCCTAATTCTGTACTGCAGTTCTGCACATGAATGCAAAGTGAGTAGGAATGTCATGGTGATGTTGGTTTTTTAACAACCTTGGAAGTCTTTTGCTGAAGTGGAACCAATTGCACAAAGGGAAAGGCAATGAAGATCCCGATCTCAGTAGTACTGGGAATACATTATGTCATCTGTCATCTTGGTTACGTAAATCAGTCATAAGTTTGCCTTTGCCTGTCAGTTCAGGTAAGTTTCATGGCTCAGTGGTTTTACTAGAATAGCAAAAAGAATGTGAGCTGATGTTTAACCGTTTGCACAGGTAAAGAAAATTCCCATTAAAGTATAACCAAAGAGCTGTATCGCAATGCTTTGCTACCTAAATGGAAAATGGTTAATCTGGGGCTGGTTGCAATCTATGTCCCTGTAACTCTCGTGAAGACTACATAAAAATAGATCCATTATTGGGTGTTCAAACCCTGAAGGACTGAAAGTCTGTGACAGCTTAGGTTTCTCCAAGGTTTTTTTAGCTGCATTTCATCTTAAAACAGTAGTGAGTATTACTTTGGCCTTTTCATTTAATTCTTTACAAAATTAGAGGGTGTGCCTTTCATATATCTTGAATTTTACCGGAAGTTGTTAAAAAGGTGGTAAATGTTGAAGTTAAAAAAACCCATTACAATATGTTCTAAATTCAGCCAGTTGCTTATGTTTATCTCATTAGCTGGTCATGACTTACCTGAAATACACAGTTTGACAGGCTGCATTACATTATCAGCATTAATAGCAGGCATCCTAATGTAGAAAGATTACACATTATTACATGGTGAGTTAAAATACCGTTCCTTTACAAATGTATAAGAAAAAAGCATGCAGCTGCTGCAGTAAGCATCACAGGACTCCAGCCAGAGGGTGGGATGTGGGACCACTTCCAAGTCTGATGAAACTCCAGTTGGGTCCCAACCATGAGACAGATTAAACTTGGGTCCGTATCATGTACCTCGACACTTGACTTTATTTTCAGTGGGAAGGCATTTTAGTGGTCAGGCAGGGATGGAACTGTTGTGTACTCTGATAGACCTCCCAGTCTGACAACTGGGGCATCAGGATGCCAGGGAACACTGCACAGCACAGCAGTCTGCATCTCACATAGCTATAATGACTGATGAGTATCATAAAAAGCTCAGTTCATCATTAAGGGCCATTATCATTAACAGTCACTGACATTTTTTAGCAATATAAGAAAACTCAGCAGCGTTGCCTTTTGAGAGCCTGGCCCTACTCTCTCGCACAGCCAAATTGTCTCTGCATGCTGTAACACACCATGTTGTGTAACTTCTAAGCACTATGCATGCATTACACTAGATAAATTTTAACTAGCTAATGTTAAATTTGTCATTAGAGAAAATGAGTAACTGAGTTGTGAGATACGAAAGCTCTTCTAAGAGAGCAATTTTGGAGAGTGATTTTGCGTCTTCCCAAAGTGTGTTGAAATACTAATCAACATACCACAATTAGACTGGCATTGCTGATAGGATTGGGAGAGCTATAAAAAGCAGAGTTAAACTCTTCCTTATTTATTGGGTTGCTTAATCCTTTGGCAGTCTGATATGTGCTAAAATGCATGAGTTTATTAAAAAAAATATGGAATTATATGTATGCTGTGCAGCCCAGCAGAATCTGACTAGTTTATATCTCACATCATATGTTAAAGGAATATCAGAGGAACTACTCTAAGGAAAATATCAGTCATATTTAGTTCTCAAGTACATTGGTTCCCCAATGAGCGCAGGGCTTACTGGACATCATGTTTTAGAGTTCAGACATTCACACTATGAAATGTTTCCAAACGCAACCTTAGTCCCAGCTGAATGTTCCTTTTTTTATCATTTCCTTTTTATTTATGATTCACCACATTTATTAAGATAAAAGCTTGCGCTGCAGAAACAGTCTAAAGTGTACCCCCTACATACAAACTGATCTCCAGATTACTAGCAAAATTGCTGCCTTTGTATACTTATGGACTGACGTGATAACTGAAAATAACTTCCATTAGCACTATAAAAACTCCAGCTGATACCAAATGAATTTCATTTGATACCAGCAGAGAAAAATATTGGCTACTGAGATATTCTTTGTTCATGGTTATTTACAGTTAGCTAGAATCCATGTACCGTTCAGGAATCAGAAGTCACCAGATGTTTTTCTTTACATCAGGTTCTTAAACACAAGATTTGCCATCTATGACTACCTAACATTCATATATTTATATGAAATCCTTCTGGTTTAGTCAATATGGCTTCCATATCTTTGATTCATTGCAAAAAACATTTCTTGTAAGAGGGCTATAAGAGCTTGACTACCACCTAGTTTGATTCTATCTTACTTCCACAGACGTTGTTGAAAAGATTGCTCTTTAGATTCATGGAAAGCAGAGGTAGCCAGTGTTACAGGCTACGGTGAAATTATTTTTTTCTTGGTATTTTGCAAACCATTCTGCCCATGCAGAACCAGGGCACTTTTGTATCAAGACAAGACCAAGATTCCATGCAAATACTTAATGTCACTGCATCGCTAAGTGAACAATCATGTACATCATCTGCTGAAGGGCAAGTCTCAGAGATTATGTTAAAGCATTTCAACTGATGAGCAAAAGAGTATATCTTGATGGGTAGTTTCAGTGCTCTGGTGTTGCATAGTTCCAGTTGCTTTCTTCCAAAGTATCAGGAGACTTTTGGTTGTCATGAAAATACCACTGTGAAGCAATGCTGCTTAGATCCAGCTGCAGGTTACTTTCACTTTGTCTATGCTGTGCAATCACTGACTCAATGTCTAAAAAAAAAAAAATTAAAAATGCCCCAAAGACAAAAAAAAAAAACCAAAAAAAACACAACAAAAACCCACGAAAGCATAATCCAAAGTTATAGTTAAAATTTTAGGCTATCTGTTTGTTTATGCAAGAATAAAATCATAAATGTAGAGGTCAGTTGATTGCTTAAACATAAGGTTCTTGTTTGCTGAATGACTACTCTAAAAATAGGGGGGGGGGCGGGGTTAGTAGTGCTTCTAGCTACTGTTTCCTGGTTTCATTCTGAAATTTAAGTATAAGAACTGTATTTCTAAAAAGACCCTTTATATAGGGTTCATTTTGTATGCCTTTCATTTCTGTACTTTTTATTTTCTATGTGTTCACATGTTTTCCAAGTCTTTTATTTTTCTGTTTTTATTTTGTCTATCTATAACTGGTAAAACGTAGGCTTCAAATGTAACCAAATTATTTAAGTCTTCCTTATAGCCAGAGAAGAAATAAAGACATTTTCAGACAGCAGTTTATTCCATGTAGGCACCTAAGGCATGGGGGATACAGAAGGTACTCTTAGCTGTCTACAGCATGAGTCTAAATGAATGGCTCTGAGCAGACACCTACCTTTTCTATGGCTCCTGGTGGATAAATTCCACATGTCACAACTTGTTTCATGCTTTCTACCAACAGCCCCAGTGATATTTAAAGTTATATCCTTTAAGCTTTGTTGCCCAAATGTAAACATTTGTCACGGATTGGTATTTGTGGAAGTCTCTGCTAATTCCTTATGAGTTAGCTTTCCTATGTACAGCTCCAGCAGATCCTAAATTGTGGATTTGTTGTTTCTTCTTGGGTTTTTTATAGCTTTCTTGAAAAGAATGATGGGCACAAAACCATATTTAGGTCACACTTAATCCAAGCTATGTGAAGCCCCATTTCCAGAGTGTGTTCTCAACTGTTGCTTCCCCTGAAATCAGCAGATTTTGAATGTATTCTAATTTTCTGAAAATCAAGCCAGCAAATACATCTAGAGACTTCTCCCCACATTTTTTTTTTTTTTTTGGACTTTCATACTCAGTTTTAGTTATATAGGTCTGAATAAGCTTGGTCCTGCCTCTGGAGGCTGCTGAGGATATTAGGAATGCTGTAGCATGTCTGCAGTCATCACAGGTGCTTTCCTACCTTGGAGGGCAAGGGTACATCTCTCCTGTGGGATGTAATACAGAGATATTCAATCAAGCTCTGGGCAAACTGTTACATACATATGACAACCCAGCACCAATATCACTTAGGTCCCAAGAAGGACGCACAGCGTCCTGGCTAGCACCATGCCTCCTGGCCATTGCAGTGCTGGGGTGTGGAGCTAGCTCAGATGAAGTCAGGTGAAGGATTTGTTCACCACACCACAGTGAGCTGTGCAAATATGCTCTTAGATGCTTGAATGCATTTCTGATTCTAAGCCAGTTTCTGCTATTTCCAACTTAGACGTGCTGGACACTACTAGGTACTACTCAGCACAAGGACAGTAGGATTATGCTCGCTGGTAGGCTTCACTAATAAGTACGGAAGGGGAAATCTCGATGATTAGGAAAAGACACTTGGCTGGAAAAATATACTGAAAAATCAGCTAATTTCATATGTGCATGTCCAGCTCTGCTTTCTATTTTAGGAAAAGTATGAGATAAAATGGTAAACTCACACAACTACAATCAACATTTTTAACTCAGCATTTACATAGATTACCTTGAGTACATGAGATATTAGACAACTTCCCACTGCCTTTGTTTAAACTCTTTCTGAAGGAATTTTTAAAACTTTTTCATCTGTCTCCTTCTTTGGGACACTGTTCCAAAAAGAGTTTTTTCCAATAGCTCTTACTATAAAATCTTCATAGCTGTTTAAATATTTGTGGTTCGGTTTTGTTTTGAGGTTATAGAATAATCTTTCCAGTATAAACTTCTTGACCACCCAGAAATAACAGATGGATTGCTTATACCAAACTCAGAAAATAAACAAATTCCACCATTTCTTTACTTTTAGGAATATTTCTAGGATATTTACTTCTCCAGTCTCCAGGTTTCCCACTGAGATCTACCAGGGCAAATACTTGCTGTGGGCTTTTCTGCTGAAACATCTTCTGCATGTAGTTTTAATCTTCAAAAGGAGTTGGATTATTTTTCTATTTCCTGAACAAACAAAAGAAGACTAAAACAGTGGAACAAATAAAAGTAGACATCTTGAATATTTGCAGGTTTTTAGGTTTGTTTCAGCTGGTACGATTTAAGTAATGAGATTTTGTTTTGGTCAGTAAGCAACCCAGTAGAGTGCTACCTCATAGAGCTCTGCCTACTAGAGTTTTTCTGTAACACATTTCTAAGAATGACAAGTTAAGATCTTGCAGCCTATATTGTTGTCATTAATTTTGCTTCCACAGTGTTCAGAGAACTGGAGCCCGCAAGCTCTTAGAGGCTTGTTATAGAAAACTGTGATATCAAAAAAAGAATTAATAGAACATTAGTGTAGCTAGTACCGGTGAAATAAAGAACTTGCTTTGAGAACAATGTGATGAAGTCCAAAAAGTATAACAGGGCACGGCTGTCTTATCCTTGGAGGTAAAGTGAGGAAGTTTAGATTTATTGATCTGCTTTAGCATTGAAAAGGGACCTTGTAAAGAAGAGATGAGGGGTAAGTTATAATTAAGGGCATATAATCTTTGGTTTAGACATAAATGTAAATGTGGGATGATTTTCATCACCACAAAGGTGAAATGAGAATCACCCCTGACATATTTTCTCCAGAGTCTGTCAATGTCTGTGTTGGCAAATCCTCTGTAAAGAGCCACTCAGCAACCTTCAAAGTGCGTGGTATCAAGGTCCATTCAGCTGACAACTGACCAATTTTCAAAGGTAATGATAATGGAGAAGCGGGGATGCATATTGTCTGTAAGGCGGCTTAAGCTATACTTACTGTCGAATAAGTGTTTTGTTTCTATGGAAAAAACAGAATGAGTCCTTTAAGCTTAGATCAGATTGACAGACTGGAAACATAATGCTGAAAGATTGCTTACCCTGCAGCTAAGCCTGTATTTTTAAAATGAGGTTATACACAAAAAAAGTGACTGAATAAATGGCCCAATTTTTATTTTATTATTTATTTGGATTTACGAGTATATAAAAAGCGGGTAAACTGTGTTTTGACATTTTAAAACCCCCACAAATCAAACTACAAAGGGAAAACGAGCAACAAATACCCTTATGTACCAGAGAGTGGTAAGGAGGCAATCCTCATAAAAAATTACAGAGTATCTTATTTTCTGGCTTTTCTAGCCTGAATCACTCTTGAAACAAGGAGAAATCATTAGTCCTGTGACACACTATGAGGTTAAGACTAGTTCTTGTGGACTTAGAGTACATTCACAGTCACTCCCCTTTCCTGCTTTTGCTGGTGTCTTTGCTGAAAGCAGCTGTACCATTGCTTTCCACATATCTCTGTCAATACAGAAACAGCTAAACTAATTTTGCTCAGTATTAAATACCCATTCAGATCTTGCCAGACAAGCCAGACTGTTTCTAACTTGTGCAGCCACAAGAAGACACACGTTACAAAGCACAGCAGGTGATGATGGAAATTAATTAATCATTCTGTTGAAGATGGACATGCCCCGGGGGACAAGAGCTCCTGCTCACATCTTTTCTTTTGTTCTGCAGTGCTAACAGTATAATGCATTCTTGGTTAACATGAAAAGGGAGTAGCTATGAGCAGCCTGAAAAAGCCTCCTTTCACTCTCCAGTTATCTTGTCAACCACAAAACCTAATCAACACAGGTTTCTAAGACAGAACTCAAATCGATCAGAATTTTATGGATTACCAACTTCAGTTATGGGCATTCCTCATTTACCAGGAAAACAGAGATCTCAACCTTGTACAGAATAACATCTGCTTTCTAGGTCCTTCCTCAGTCCAGATTTCTCTCTGTGGTGACTTGGAGAGATGTCATTCAGAGAAACAATCATTTGGCATCTGAAAACTATTGTTTTATGAATACCTAAGGGCCATTTTCATACTGCTTGTTACAGATGCCCAAATAAAACATCCTGGAAACTGGTAGCAATATCTAAAATCAAGAAGCCAATGAGTGATTCAGACAGAAAAACATCCAGGGCTACCAAGGTCAGTTCCTCAGGTGGCCAATGAGGACAAGTAGTTTTAATGCCTGTTGGACATTTGAAGCTGTCAATTCATTTAAATTCATGATTTTTCTCTCTGCTGCCCATATAAGCGGTCTCCCAGTCATGGGTGATGTGTATCTCTACTCCATCTCTTGAACTTTGCGTAACAGCAATGTCGCCAGTGGTGAAGATCATTATTTAATTTTGACTGCCTACTGATTAGCTATCTAGACTAGGATAACTACCTGATCAGTGGAGGGGACAGGCACCTTCAATGGCTAGGCCTTCTCACTTATCTCAGGCATTTTTGCTATCTGTCTTACCTGAAATGAATACGGTTCTGGAAGTGTCCATCTCTCTCTTTACCCAGAAATTATGAAGAGAGAAAACTGGTATAGTCCACAGCTTACCCTTGGCCAGATAAGGTGATTTTAGCATGACCCCGGCCTTGCTAAATTAACAACAATTCTAGCAAGCCTATCTATTTACTCAGACAGTTGGTAGATAGATTTGTTCTCATGCCAGGATTAAATTGCTATTAATACATGGGAACAGGCTTCTCTAGTGTTTGCTTCTGGAGACTTCTTGTTTTAATCTATGCAGTTATTGATTGGTGGATGTTCACAAGGGGCCACTGAAGTCAATGAAAAGTCAATCAGCAGGCTTGCATCAAGTCTTGCACAGCTGTGCCTTACACTGTCCACACACAGTAAAACTTCCGTCATACACAAAGTGTCAGTTTTACCATATCCTAATTCCAGTACTAGTGAATGCAGGAGATATTTAGTGGGTCAAAAAGATGCTTATGTTTACTGTTGCTTCTGGGAGCTTCCCATTTTGGGGTGAGCTCTATAAAATGGCAAGTTCTGTAATATACATATTGGTTTAAACTCATGCTCTTTGCAGTGGAAGAAAGAGAAATAACACAAAGAAATATCCACATTAAGTAACTAACACCACAGGTCTACAGGATATATGTGTTCAGGTACTATATTTTGGAATGAAAACTCCAGAACTATTAACTAGACTTCAAAAGTAGTTTGAAAATTATTTTACTATTTATTTGATTTAGCCTTCCTGCTTGGGAAAATATCCTTTAATTTTGCATATGTCATGAAATTTGGACTTACTCAGGGTTCAACAGCATTTCCTCGGGATTGTAGTTCAGGAGATTAGCAAACCGCACTGCATTTCCTGGAGTTTGTAAGACAATTTGTAGGACATTTTCCTAAGATTTTGATTATTGCAGTTTTAAATTTCATATAACCTAGGTATCCATTTTTCCTCCTTGTATGGCTGCATTCACTTTTTTGGTTGCCTTTCTGCTTTTTCTTGCTTTTCTGGTTCTCTTTTGAGGAAATCTCTTAATCCCTTCTCTTTTTCACATCTACCAGTTTCTGCCACTTAGGTTCTGCTCTTCAGCCTTCCTTGAAGTATAGCCAGCCCCTACCATCTTCTGCATCCTACTTGTTCATCTCATTCCCCTCCCCCATTTCTACCCTATCTAAGTCACCAACTCTACTCTCTCTTTGCTCAGAACAGTGTCCTCCTGAAACAGGAAGGCAGTACCGTAATACAAGTATAAAACCTAAAAATAAGTATCTAGTTTAATTTAGAGTCAACTCGCTACCTCTTTCTATCGCTTTCTCTGTATGTAGGTTATTTTCCCCTGAACACAAATCACCTGGATCCTTATGGAACAATATAGTCTCTGCATGTTACTTGAGAAGTCCCTGACTTCGGTCCCACAAGAACAGTTGCTTCACTCGCACAGACAGGCAACATAATGCCTGTGCTCCTTGTTGATGCAATAGAGAAAAACAACATGATTCTCCACAGTCTGCTTATTTTTGGTGTCTGGCTTAGGTATGTCTCAGCAGTAGCTGAAGCTTCTAGTGCTCAGTGAGAGGGGATGCTCATTCTACCTAACATAGCTGTCAAAACACTTGGAAAGCACCTCTCACACATTTCTCATGTAAGGAAATAAGGCACTTGAAATCCATTTCTGGCAAATATTTAATGTTTCCATTGAGAGTACAGGGAAACAACAGGAATATTGAGCTTCTCTATCAGGTCATGGTTGTGTCCGCCTGTGCCCTTCCTGAGAATAAATACCTACCAGTACTTCCCTGGGGTGATCTGGGAAATGGTTGGCCATTTTACAGCCATGGATGCAGGAGACACAGAGCTAGACAAGGAACCAGGACGATGTCAACAGCAAGCCACCTCCTCACCAGCCTTCTCCGTGTCCCAGCCTCATCTGCTCCAGTGATGGCTGGAAAAGGGCATGCCCTCTGCTGAGCTTGCCTTGGGCCTTTTGATCATTCTTTTTTAATTTTTCCACTCTGGATGAGTGCTCCAGCTGCTAGATCCCTGTTCATGAGGTGAGACGTATTCTGACACAGGTCAAGCCTGTCCTGAATGTCATTCATTTCTGTCATTCCTCAGGAATTTAAGCAAGTACCTGCCCAAAAACTAGAAGCTACATAGCTTTAGGAAAAAAGTAGGTACCCATCTCCCAAAGCAATAGTCATTTCAGGATGACTGTTTACAGGCAATGAATAATAAGCACCAGAGGGGCTTTCAAATTAAGTAGGGAGGTATCTAGAGTGCTAAGGTACATAAAAAAGTGTCAAGCAATCCTGCAAAGTGAGAGGACCAGGTTACTGTCTCACCCTAGGATAGGTTTCAGTCACTGCTAGTGAGTATTGTTTCCTCCAAGATCAAAAATGCCAGAATAGAGTTTTATTCATGCCTGCCTCTCATATCAAACACGAACATATCTGTTTATCATTTTCAAACACAGGGCCGTTCCTGTGACTTGTGAAACATAGTGGACTTGGGTACTGAGGGGGAAATAGGCTTTTTGGAGGAAGAAGGATTTTGTTGCTAGTAGGCAAAAAACATCATTTTCCTAAAACCTCTTTGCCCCGACCCCAAGGCTCGTCAATGAACACGTTTGTAGCACATCACAACTGTTTGCTTAACCCTAGCACACTGATGTGAAAACACTCTCTTGAATAGCTGGAAAAGTGCATTTATTTTACAACATCAGGATATTAAACTATGGAACACCTCAACTTATTTAAAACTGCACGCACCAACATAAAGCATAGTTAATGCTAGATGTTGCAGAAATACGATCTGCAAGCTATCAACAGCATACTTAGAGGCTGGATAGCATAGCGAACTCTTTCCATGCAAGCTCCTTTTTTGTTTGTACGTTAGTTGCTTTTGTTTCTAAGTTGGAAAAGGCTAATCTTCTCTAATAAAACCCCATTAGTACTGTGAGATATACAACAGTGCAGCACCCTGGCTCTGCTACAGCGTGACGCCAAATGAAGCCACAATGGAATTAAGTTTTTCCATATAGAGAGAAGCATACATGCTTTGTTCACTGTCCTACGCCCAAAATTCACATGGGGAGAGGAGGCACTTCTCACCATGTGGAAACTGTTAAGAAGATGTGAAAACAAATGTTTTTAATTGAAATTGTCATTGCTGAGCCAGACTGCTGTCTGGGGTATCTTGCTGAAAAGTGACAGCAGCAGCAGGGAAACAATGTAAGAGATTGTAAAACCAGTTTCCATTCTGCACTAATTCAAGGACCACATATGGGATGCTATCATGTTGTTTATTTTAAGACCTAACACTAAGGGCAGAAAGCCTCTTGGTGGCGCAAGGCTGAGAGCTGGGGAGGAAGCACAGTCTGGGACGGACACGGGAGACCTGCGCCCCTCCACCGCTGACCTGCTGTGCAGCCTTGTGCCTCTCACATCACCCTGTCTGTCTGCACCTCCTCCCAGGCTCTGTCAGTATTCTGTCTCTTGACTTGTCACTGGAGACAGGGACAATCTTTTGTAATGCATCCTTAAGTGCCAACGCAGTAACGCTGTGACTAACGACAAATAATATTTTGCATCAGCACGCTGGCTGTGGAAGGTCTCACTTCCCTCCAGTCCAGCTTTCCAAATCTACAGCAAGAGAGTCTGACAGAGACTTTTCAATCCTGGAACAATTCTCTGTAAAGATTAATGCTTCTTTAATTTGTATTCAAAAAACTGTTTTATATATCTGCTTTTTTTAACTCAGTGAGACCTTGACAGTTTGACTATGTGAGTTTTGCTGGCGCAGGCCTGGGTGCTGCACACACGTGTTGTCACCCATTGTGTGCACCGGCAAGGTGGGTCTCAGCAGATCAGTGCCCAGGCACAGGGTCAAGCTGCTCCCTTTGATTCACCCAGAGAAGATCAAAGCCCTGCCTCTGTTTCTCACAGGAATATTCTAGCCAAACCATGTTCTGTAAGAACAGGTATCTAAAGGTGATCCTGGTATCCGGATGGTGAACACAAAGCTGATGCCTGTGTGCCTGCTCTCTAGCACTTCCCTTTCAGCTCCCGTTTCAGGCTTTAAAGCACCCATGAAAAGCAATGTTGTCTAGTTTTCTTCCATTTTTGCACAAATTTACCCAGCAAATGGTGAAGGAGAATGAATCCCGGGGCAAGAATCATTTTGATTTTCAACTTCTATGAATGAGACAGAAAACTTTACTTCTTTCAGGGGAGGCAGGGAAAGCAACTCTTGCTAAGCCAGACCTTTCAGATCTTTCTGAACTCAGAAGACAAAGTATTGCCAATTCTGTCAAAATGGTCTCAGTTACGTGAATAAACCTGGTAATATATTCAGGCAGGCCAGAACTATCTGCAAAAAGCTTGTACATCAGTTCACAGCATGAACGAACTACAAGCAAGCCTTTTCTGTTTCAAAGTAGAACCGAAGTCAAAGAATTAGTGCAATTCTTTATCCCAATTCAGAGAGTTATGTAATGATCATGCTACCACTGAATCCATAAATAGCCTTCTCCTGCATGCTCTTGTCTCCCTAGTTCTTGAAATATTAAGTCCTTTTTGATAGCATCCTTTGGATTCTCAGTTTAAACCCTGCACGGGCAAATAAAGTTTGCATATATATTTGTAATGTAACATTCATGTGGAGCGCCTCTTCATTTTGCGTATATGCATCTTTGATATGGAAATAGGAATGCCTTGGGCATGCAGCATTCTGCAGACCATTCTGGACTCATGCACCTATGACAAAGAGCCAACCGCTGCATCTTCCTCCTGGGATGGGGAAGTACATTTCGATGCCCTGCTAAAGGTGTGCATGCTGGGCATGCTCCATGCTGCAGGTTGCAAACAAAACCTGGGTAAACACCATCTCTCCTATCCCCATGCCTGGTTTCTACAGGAAGGGAAGCTGGCCCCCTGAAAATAGAAAGGGTCACATGCAGCTTTCCCAATGGTGAGTGTCCGGGGAAGCAGGATATGGTGCAGGTCACCATTGCACTACTGTTTAGACACATCCAGAGTCTGTTCCCATAAGGGACTAGGCTTGATCCTCCAAGGAGTCTTTTCTATCTTTGTCCCTCAAGTCACATTTTAAGCACATATGCCCCCGCCTTCTGAAGATGCATCCAATTCTAATTCAAAAGTCCTCTCCCTTTGGCACAGATTTACGTTTCCACATTTTTGTAATGGAAAATTATGAGCTGAAATAAATAATCATGAGCCTGTGGTAGCAGAAAGAATGATGTCCCCTAAAGGAAGGAATCCTCAGCAATTTCAGTTGTCTGCATAATTAATTTTTTTGTGTCCCTCATTTGGAGTCTCTGTCACACTTTGCAAATACACACCAGGGCATTGCAGCTATTGCTTTAGGGCACAAGCCATTTATATTCTCCAAGTCCCATTTTGGAAGCCTCAGTCCCACTGAGTAGATATTATACATTCAAGGAATCTCACTGATACCAAAATGACTAACCATGTGAGTGCAACTCACAGCATCAATAAGCTACATGACCTACTAGATAAATTAGTATCGCTTTGAAAATGCATTGCAAAGTAATGCAAAGGCTGTACATTATTTTGCAGAAGGAGTGGGTTGAATCACCTGAGACCCTTGCCTTACAGCTGGCTGAAGTGGGGGAGGAGGAGTTGCTTTGGTTTAGTTTTTCCTAAAAGGTTTGTACAGTTCAAATAGAAAACGTGAACTTGTTGGGGAATGGTAAGCAACGGTCTGTGTGTGGTAAGCTGGGCTGAGTAAGGCAAGCAAATGGCAAGAAGATGTTTTTTTCACATAGTTGGTCTCATTCCTCCAGTTCCTATGTATATTGTCGTTAATATTAGTCTAGGTGTAGAACTCAGCACCAGACATGAAACATTAAGCATGCCATGACAAGTATAGGACTTGTGTATGTTGTAAAAAGTCTATCAATTTCAGACTCACATCTAAAGACACTTTTCAGCTTTTCCCCTTACATCCACAAGTGTCTGTTAGATCTTAATTATTCACATATTCACATTATGCTGTTCCCTACTCTCTAACTGCAAATCCAGAGTTCATAGGCTGACATTTTTTTATTACTTTTATTTTCATTACTTATATCCACTTCAGAAATAGCTCAGTTTATTTTGAACTATATTTTCAATGACCTAAATGACTTTGTGAGTTCATATCTATAAAGTGTGCCATTTTTGTCATGACTGTCACATGATATCTCTCATCTTTTTCCATAGTCTGTTCACATAAAGCGTGAAGAAATTATTTTTGTTTTGTTTTGACTTGGCATGTTTTGTGTTGTTGCTTTCATTTTTTTAAGTCAGAACATGCAATGTACATCTTGGCCAGGGTGATAAGTGCTCTCACTGCTCTTCCTCTGAAACAAGCTTCATTAACTTACAATCTCCTCTGAATTTAATTTTAGTTTCCCTAAAGTTGCTGCTATACTATGCCTCCTTTTAGACTGATCTCACCGAACACAGCTGCCATTTCTTATGGCTTATACTCTACTAGAGCTCAGACTTATTTAAACAATGGAACAAAAGCGCTACCTCTAACTTTCTTCCCTTGAGTCGACAATCTGCTCCATAATTATGAATAATCCCCTTAAGATGGCTGATGTGATTGGGTTAGCAACTAAACTATTTGAGGGAAGATAACCTGGGCTGATTTAAAAAAATAATAGTTTAATAGATTTTAAGGCCACAGGGGCTGCTGTGATTATATGGGTTAAATTCCTACAAAATGTTAGGCTAATTCTTGCCTGAATTAAATAATATATTTTTGAAGCCAATACAGTTTTGAATTAAAAAGACATCCCTTGGCAGATTGCTCCAATGATTAATTACTTTTGCTATTTAAAACTGCGAACCCCCCTTGAAATGTCAAGCTTCAGTTGGTAGTCCAAACACATACATGAGTTCTTGCTTCTTCCATGGGGTTAATGACTTCTCTAGTGTCAGATACTCCCACCCTCTCTAGGGGTGTTCAAAGGCTGCTCTCAGATCAGCTTAGGATCTTTTTTTTTTTTTTTTTTTTTTTTTTGACAGGCAGAAGAGGCTGCTTCCACAAGACCTTTATGGCAGAGTATAATTTCCATACTTGTAGTCATTGTTGTTCCTTTCTAAAATCCCTTTAGATGTTTAAAATCATCCTTTCTAAAATCTCTCCAGTTTTTATCATCTTTTTTTCTTTTCCTCTTTTAAGGCTGCACAGGCACCACGGAGCACAGTAATCTGCAAACGATCCTGCTGGTGCTGTAAGGGGGGGGCAATACAACCTCCCGCTCCTGCCTGACACCCTGCTGTTTACGCTTCCTTGGCTCTCATCCATGATCTCCGCCAGCACATCTCAGTGGGAGCTCATGTTCAGTTTGTTAACCAATGAGACCAGCCAAAAAACCTGAAAATGTAACTGCTTTTCAATTGAGAATTTTAAGACTACTTTTCCTGCTTTCTGTCGTGGTCCAACACACACACACATATAAAAGACCCAGCAAATAAAATGCTTCAATCAAGACTTGCTGCTGCGATACCCCTTGGGTATGACAGCTTGCTTTCTCCCTCACCTCCTCAGTGGGTGAGACTTCTCGATCATGCCAAAAGTTGAAAGAGGAGATAAAAGCAGTGACAGGAACTAGAACCGTGAGGAACAGAGCCTCCTCCTCAGCAAGACACCAATGCCACGCTTCTCCTGCCATGTGCGTGTCCTGGTGCCGAGAGGAATAGCGGCGGCCCAGCATGGCACTGTCAGACCTGACATACAGAGTGGTCAGCACCATGTCATCCAAAACCCAAATGCTATGGTGCTCTACAGCTAGGTCTGAGTACCGGGCTTTTCCATTTTAAATCACAGCAGTTCATGTCGAGAGTCAGGCCCTCCCACCAAACACTTCCCTGAGTCATGAACAAGTCTATCACTGCACCTTTGGTCCTCTTCAAAGTTTCCATTGCCCAGAGTGCAATCCCCTCCTTCTCCATCCATCAGGTGCACACAACCCTTCTGAGACGTGGTTACAGATTTGGAAATCGGTGTTTGAACCGGGCACACAGAGCGGTGGGCATCAGGGTTCTTCAGACTGGCCAAGCACAGTCACTGCACCTGACCTCCCCCAGTGCCTCTGCACCGGGAAGCGGTGCAGAGGGACGCCAAACCTGCCTCCCCTGCGGGTCCTTTGGGCTCCATCCTGCCCTTCTTGGAGAGGATTATTGCACCTTGGACAGCCTTCAGAGCTATACAGATAATTAGTATTCTCTCATCATGGTTTCATGTCCATATTTCAAAGACTCCTTGCTCTCCTGTAGCAGTCGCTCCTATGACAGAAATGCTGTTACAGGGACATTTGAAGGCTCCCAGTGTCTACTCTCTACTCTGCTATCACTTTCTCCCACTCCTGTTTTCTTTGTTTTAGCTGAGCTAACATTTTTATCCCAATATGCTCACTTCAAAATTGACTGGTTGTTTATTCTTTGCTTCTCTCACTTTTTTTCATACGCTTTCTTCACAGCTCCTTATTCTCTTTGAGAATAAATATTTGTGTCTTCATGTCCATTATGAGTTATGAAAAAAAACCAACAAATTGCTGTTGATCCATGTCAATCAGCCACACTGCACTGATTCAGTATGCATACATTCTGTAAACTTTAAAAAAAATCTCTTATTACATATATTATAAGACATCACCTTCTCAATTGCCACACTCTGGAAGGTATGATATGGAAAGTTAATTTTCAGAGGAAACTGAGAACAAATGGCTGTTCAGTAGAGTTTCAAATAAAATTGCCCTAGTTTTATTCCACTTGTGGTATAACTTCTCAGGATTTTATCTCTCTCTTCTACTTTTTTTTAATTCTATATTTATGTTTATAGTATAGTTTTTTTATATTACCAATAAAAGACATGCATTAAAAGAAAAAGAAAAAAAAAAAAAAAGAAAAAAAAAGAGAAAGCCAGAAAGAACCAGGCAATTATTTCTCCCTCTAACAAATAAATATCAATCTATGTGCCACCTTGCCTTGTGAGTCAATATGGTCCTGACTCAGCAAAGTTCCCAACCACACGCTTAACTGTAAGCCTGCAAATAGTCTCATTGACTTTGCTTTGCCATATGTTCAAGTTTGACTGAATCGAGACCTCTAACAGATGTGCACAAGTTTTATTAAATGCAAAACTGAGGAAAACAAGGTGCCTGGCTTTCTGAATAGTCTGAAAATCAAGCAGGAGTGTTAGAAATGTTACTCACATTTGTGAGGTTTAGTGTGGAGATCAACCAAAAAAACATTAACTTTTTCTTCCCAAGTACTCCTCTCCCTTCCCGATCCAGGTGTTGCTGTCTTGGATAAATGCAAACTCAGGCTCATACTGTTCTGGCTCGGTTTTGCAAAAGCTGCATCAAAAGGTTTTGCAAAATCAAAACCACAGTCAGCACAGTCCAGCTGCTGCAGCGTGTCTAAGACTCAAAATGGGTGGTAGAAACAAGCATGGACTCTGCAACTTAGATGCCTTTGATCCTCATCCCCTGCCATTAGCTTTCACTCGTAGCTTGTCTTAGGTCACTGCACACTTTTCACAGTTACGCCTCAAAAGGTTTGATTTCAGCAGAGGACTCAAGGCATTCATTTGTCATTCCTTCTTTATTCACTCCCTTGATAAAATGGGAAATGCCCTCTTCAGCTGGAACCACATCTGGCTCCCCTTCCCAGAAGGAAAGCAAAATATGATATATGGACATCGTGTGGAAGAGGAGAGGAGAATGGAGATCTTCATTGAAGATGAGCCCTTTTTTAAAGAGACAGCTGAAATTTCTTTTTTTGTGGCTCTAGTCCCCAATATGTTACAAGGAAGAATGAGGGCCTAAAATAATAAAGCGAGAACTGTGAAATCAAAGCACCAAGTTTTGTACTGCTTTATACCCCTGTTCATCTGGCCTGGCCTGACACCGGCTGGAAAGCCAGCTCAGAAAGTGAAGACTGGGAAGCATTTCATCACTGAAACCTGGAACAGTGGGCTGTCAGACCGCAGCATTTTGAACAACCTCTAATTTCGTAATTAAAGTCCAAGAGTGGCCAAAACAAACAGAATTACATCAGTCAGAAGCTGCTAATGGACACCAGCAAGTCTTCCATTTCAGTGAAACTACAACTTCATAAGGATTAGTTTTGTTGTATGGCAGAGGGTTAGAACTGCATAATTATTGGAAATATTGCCTGACAATGGTGAAAGCAGCAAGGCTTGGGAGATTGTTCTGTTCCTAGAACCTGGAGAGTAACCGGAGTGGGGAGAGGCATGAGACAGCCTCTGAGCACCACCAGTGATCCCAGGAGAGATTCCCCAGGGTACCGGGGATGTGTACATTCACGCAGTGGATTGAGTTTCTCTTCAGCTGAGCCAGTGATGTCCAGACAGACACTCAGCATCATTTGCAAGAGTTAGACAAACGGCTCTTTGGATGTCTCAGACTCTATCAACCAGGTGCGTGACTGCTGCTTACACTTAGGCAGCTGGTGCCATTTTGAGGTACTGTGGGACATCCTGTTTGTCACTGAGCTGGCTCACAAGATGCAGTAAGTTCTGACCCACCTTGCATCTGCAAAGAAGTAATTTGGATACTCTATGGCATCTCAGAAAGCATTAGTCACCTGTACATAGGCAAGTAACTTCCTCCTAGACCTCCACTGACTATATAGCACGAGCTTGTACTCACAGCTCATGTGTAGAGACTGACAGACACCTGAACTTGCATCTCCTTATCATTGAGCTGAATCCCATTCTTTTTGACCCAGTAACCTTCATCTATCATGACCAAAACACACAGCCAGTAAGAGGTCAGTGCTCCCTGGCTTTTTTCGACTTTTGCTAAGGCTCTTCAGGTTCAGCATTCTCATGAAGTTGCTTCTAGCTCCTTTCACTTTCTTTTGTCTGTCCTTTGGTCCCCATGCTCCATCAGTTATTTTAACCTCTCTCCTTCATCCTTTTCCACATTTTTTATCCACTGCTCTCTGTACACAGAATGGCCATCCTCTTTCAGCCCCTGTGTCCTGAATACTGTCACAGTCTTTAGAAATTACCATGGCTGCCTGGTCTCTGCAACTTAGTGATGCACCCTAGTGAGGACCACTGGAGAGAACATCTACAACAGTGCTGCAGTCCTTGTTTTGCCAACTGGGTGGTAAAGGTCTGACATTCCTCTGGTTGAAGAATACCTTCAGCCTTAGTCCACGTTAAGCGCTGGTCAGATGCTCTTGTAATAAACAAGGTGCCATACATGAAAAAAGTAGCAGCCAAGATTTTGAAGAATGATGGGATTCAGACATCCCTGCTTTTAGCATTTAGTGTCAACTAACTCTAGGCACTCCCTGCTCTCTGTTCAAGCTGGTTTTGATGCCATTTGGAGACACTGAGTTTTGATATGTTCAAAAGGCATGATACTAGGTCATGAAGGTACCTGAGCAATCTTTGAGCCAGGTATGTTAAGTGTACATCACGTAACAGCAATTCTCAGGTAACGACCTGCTGAGAAAACGAATACACAGGAGCACTGGTGTATGTGTTTTAAAAGCTATATGCAAGCACTGAATGACTGAATCAGTTCTTCTGGGAATTTCTGCCTTCACTGGCTGCTTGAGACTATTTGTAGATTAAGGGGCTGGACCTTGTCCTGAATCTTAGTTACATGTCCCAGTAGTATCCCAACTCCAGAAAGGCCAAGAGCCATTGATGCATCTCCGTTTCCACAGAAAGAGAACAAATAGCTATGTATTAGAAAAGACATAGTCCAGACAGCAGTGGGCCAGGATGCTGGGTGCACCCAGCCAGTAATTCAGATTCAGACTGTGTCTCCTAAACTTTCGGATTGTACCTGATTTTTAATCCCTGAGATCAAAAGCTCCCACAGGCAGAGCGTGCACTGCTTTGTGTGCACAGCGCAGAGCAAGCTGTCGGCGGTGAGTAAATAATACACAACAAGTTTTATAACCAGGACTTAAAGTGTCTAACAGTTCTGTCATGGCAGCTGCATGTTTGCTTACTGTGGGACCCAAGTGACATTTGAACGCATGCATCCAGGCAGCTCACCAGCCTGAGGAACTATGCCGTCCTTCGGCTAGCTCCTGGTTCTAGCATCCGATCCGTGACACAGGGGTACATTTGGGTCCAGCCCTGAGAACACCGCAACAGAGGTATAGAATTGCCTCTTCAGAGGGATTTCTAGGGATGTAGGAGAATCTGCTTTGCAGAGCTTTAACAGATGTGAATACACCAAAGGTACTGTTGCACCATTGTTCTTGGGGCAGCAGCATGCCTTTGCCACATTTGTCTGGCGTGGGGAAGGAAGAGGAGGCTTGCCTGTCCCTGAATCCATCTCTCCAGAATGGGAAAGAGTTCTGAAAATAAATTAATGTCTTCAAGTAAGGGTAATATGTGCATTTTGGGTTTGTTTGTTTTTAAAGCACACACCCCCCCCATTTTTCATAGGAGTACAGACCTGAAAGGAGCCTCCTACGCCACCAAATCCTGTTTCCTCCCTCTTTCAATCACATCGCTTTATCCCTTTCTTCAGTTGATAATGCTCTGTCTTGAATCTACTCAGGCCTCTTGTAGCCCCTGTTACTACTGGGAAGCCACTCCAGAGCCTCATTCTTCCTCTGCTTATAAATCTAATAATTTGCAGATGATATATAGTGCTAGCCTGTTTATGTTACTTAGTTCTGCTCTCTGCCTTGTCTTCTGCCTTACAGAGTCCTGTTTCCCTGAGGTACTTTGAGGGAGCAATCAGTCTTTGTTCCACTTGGCTAAACAAGCTGAGCCCTAGTTCCTTTTTTATCTCATCTTCAGCAAAATCACTTCCAAACAAAACATGTCCAAGCAACTCTGCCCCTTGGGAATTTGTACTTGGGAAGGAAAGCCATCTTTCTAGAAAAAGACCGTGTCACAGGGTGACGTTTCCACTTGCCTCTCCTTGTGAGGGGTGTTGATCACCTGAGAAACATCATGGAAATGAGTTCTTGCAAGACTTCAGACGAGCCAGGGTGAAAGGCTACCCCGTGCATTTCTCACCACTCTTTCTGTCCTTTCCCTTTGTGGCTCTGTTCTCATTTTGACTCTTTCACCTCATTACCTGTCTAGAAGTGCCCCCTGAAGTTGGGGTAACTGTGAATATGACGCCATGCATCAGTCACCATTCCCACAGAGGATCTCAGAATTCAGGCCAAGCCAGGTTTCTCTGTCTGAAGCCCCAAGAGTACCTCTGCCTCTCCCAGTATAGAGGTGTATGTGATGCCTGTCTTTTGCAGAAGGCTGTGAAATGAGCAGGTTTTCCCTTGCACCCTCTCCATCTGCACACAAATCAGTAGGAGCCTTTGTAGGTTTTAGCGTGTGATTAGACTAGCATGGAGTACTAGTGCTGTAAGATCAACTCTGCTGCTGCAGGTTTTAACCTTGTATTATTTAACATATATAGAGAATATATCTCTGGATAAGGACATGACAGCCAAAGCTTCCTTCTCCAAGAAAGATACAATTATGACTTATTTTAGAATGCTCTTTTTAATGGGTTGTCACAGATATGATCAAACCATAGGAGGTTGTTAAAAATACATGTCATTCCAGACACTTCAACCTACACCATGTTTTCAGCTATTCATGTTCTGATTGGAAAGTTACCTTTGCCATGCTCATTATTATGTGCCCATATCTGAACAGGTCTTTGGGTTTGTGTTTCACTTCTCTTGCAAGTAAATCTTTCTTTTTTTCTTGTGTTAGGGTTTTGTTGGGGGGGGGGGGGTCCCAAGCAGGTACACCACAACTGCTGGTGGAGGAAAAAAAGAAAAAAAAAAAAGGAAAAAGAAAAGATCCACTTACTCATAAGTGATAAAAATTCACAGTAAAACCACAGATGTAGCAGAGTGAGAATTACTGTAGCAGCAGGAACAGAAGATAAAAGAGGATTACATACGATGAAATGTAGTAATTGACTAGAAGTCACTGAAAAATACCAGATGGATGTCACCATTCCGCACATCTCTAATATGCCTGTAGACTTTATTGAGCTTCACTTGAGCTTTGCTTTTAGTATTTTCCTGAGTGTAATTGAGGTTTATTGATATGCTATTATGGGCCAGTTTATATGCAACCATAAAAAAATACAGTTTGAGGCCCCTGTGTAACCAGGAACACTGTACTATTCTGCTTAGCTGAAGACAGTCACATTAATGACTGCAATAAGATAAATTCCTGTTTCCTCCCTTAGACCTTTGCATAGAGTGTGAACAGTAAAGGCTTCACACAGCATTTAAATTGCAGGAGCATTTTCAGTGAGGGATTGCTGCATAAAAAGATCAGGCACGCAATTTCAGATACTGCCAAAAGAAGCTTATATGGGATTTTGATTCTGGTTTTGTGTATAAAGAAAACAAATCTACATACTATAATGACTTGCCAGAGCCAGTCTGGAGCTCTGCTTAGTTATCAAGAATTTATTTTTCTATTTATTTTAGCACTAAGGGCAGGGGAGGGGGAAAGTATTTGAATTTTGCTCTTCTTTATCTTCTTCCACCTGACAGGGGTTGAAATAAAAGGAAGTAAGCAAAGCTAGCACTCTCTTCTGAGTTAAAGGGTCCTGCTACTTCCCTGATTTGGCTGGTGAAATGGTGCCTCGGTGGCCAGGAATTTGCTATTAGAAGGATTAGTTGGTACCTAACTCAAAAGTTTCTGCCTTCCTGGCAAAGGATTAGAACATCACACATGGGAAGAAAAGATGCCTTACCTGAGAGACCCACTGCGGCTGGATTTTCACGATGAACTGGAGCGTGGGTTCTTTGAGCAGGCAAACCAGCTCTCGGATCTGCACCTGCCCTTCGGCAATCCTCTGCCACAGGGTGGGATGCACCATTTGCCTTATGTTTCCCAAAAGGCATTTGGGAGACTGGACCATCTAAACAAGGCATGTGCAGAGGTCTGTCGTCTGGGCAGGGAGGCAGTTAAGCCAGCCAGGAAGCAGAACAGACCCCAGCACGGCACCTCCAAAATACCAAAACGTGGGGAGGTCCCAGGTGCCGGTCATGGGTGAGCCAGGAGCTCAGTCCAAGATCAGTCAGAGGAAACACAGCTCCTGCAAGTACATGGTGTGCTGCCGTGAGGACAGGCATGAGGGGATAAGAGGAAACCAGCCAGAGAGCCCGAGTGCTGGGATGCCAAACTGGGTGGGCCTGTCAGCCCCTTCCTCTGTTTGGGAGGGTCAGCTTGTCCACTGAATCAGCTTCCCCAGGAACACCCTCTCCTCCCCACCCTCATCTTCATCGTCCATTTGCATAACCCAGGTTGCATTTCCACCTTCTCCACCGGTGGCCTTTGGCACAGGCATTGCAACTCCAGCTCAGAGGCACACAAGTTTAAAAAGCGAAACCTTGGGGTGCCAGCACTCCAGGTCGTGCTGCACTGCCCTGCATCAGGGCTGTCCTCCCACAGGCAGCTGGGGAAGCTGGGGCGCAGCCAGCGGGCAGGGTGCAGGGCAAGTGGCTTCAGGCATCTGCGGGCCACTGTCTGGGGATCAGTACTGCAGCATCAGCACTGCTGGACAGGCCAGCAAACTCTGCCACCGCTACAGATGCCCATCTCCTTCTGTCCATAATTAATTCTTCTAAACCACTCCATCTGCATCACTTGCTAGCTCTCCCTTCCTGTCACAGAGGCTTGCACACACTCTGCTTCCACACAGCTTTTGTCCAAAAGAGCAAAAGGGAAGTGCTTCCCACCTTCTTGTAACCTGCTTCGAATATTTCTTCTTAATATATTTATTTTAAGCTGTGCTTTGAGTGTAAGACCTTATGATGGCCATTTTACTCACAGAGGAGAGAAAGCACAATTGTTTCAGTTTCATTGCCACGTACTGATTTTCTTTTATCTTATAGACTCTTGCTCTGTTTGAGCCCTGGTAGTGAAGATGGGAGCACCAAGCAGCGTAGCCCTGCTCTGCTGTGCATGCTACATGTTCAAAATCCCATGTGCCCTCCTTTTCCATGCAGGGCACCTGCATTTCTGACAATTACCACTCTGTTTGGTTTGCCTTTCCCCTTTTCTACACACAGTCAGCAGGGTCACTTTGAAATACATCAAATCCTGTGCCAATGGTTGGCTTGACTACTCTGAAGAGCTTCTGATGCCCAACATGTCACTGACCAAATCAGGGCACACTGTGTCTGTAGCCACTGACATCGAGTCGCTAATTAAAATTTTGCACTTATTGTAGAGAAGATAATGTGCCCTATGTGATGTGTATTTTGATCATCCTCCAGAAAAAAACAGAATCTTTTGTTGCTTCTTCCCTTTTAAAACATCTTTAATGACTGTTAGATTATAGGCAGTAAGTGTGGTAATTCAGTACTTAGTCATTTTCAGGAATTAAGTTGTGTGGGAAGCTGTCACACATACGTGCTCTTAAACCTATGGAATAAAGTTTTATTTATATAATATAAAATCATTATACTGTACTAGGACACATGTAATTTTCATCTTTGTAGGAAAAATGTGTTGTTCTAGCTGTGACGTTGTCCAGACTGTGCACGTTGCCACTGAATACTCTTCATTACATAAATGCATCATAGTATATAGACTTCTGTTTCCACTACAGATGTTTTTGTAGAGAACATGATCAGGAATGCCGTTATACAAAATGGTAAAAAGCAGCTTGCGAGTACATATCTTCAAATAATGATTTTCAAAATATTTTTAGCAAATTAAAAATAAACTTTGCTGAAAAAAATGGGTTTTTTAGAAGTTCAGCTGACTGAAATGAAAAATACTGTTTCTACTTGGAGGTCTTACCCCACTTCTAGAAAATGAAATCAGGTTAATTTTCTAAACAAGTTGTATTTAAAATACATAAAAGGCAAATATTCATCTCAATAAATAAGGAAAAGAAGTATTTATATTATTCAGATCTTATTTTGTGATTTTTTTAAGAACATTTATTGGTGACTGTAAAGCAAACTTGTAAAGTCATTTGATGGTGTAGAATATACACTATAACTTTAAAGGCGACATACATGCTTACAGGAAAACTGTGCTGTAAATCACCTTTGATCTCAACAATTTTCACATTCAACAAAATGTCCACAGCTTGTTTTTCCCCTGAACCAACATTGGCTTTGCCTTTTGGTCTCTATCATCTATTTCTTATACACATACAACTATTTTCTTATTGTTCTTCTAATCTGAGTTTGCTGTTCAAAGGATGCATTGCCTACATATTTGAGAAAGCACCATTTGCATTGTTGGTAGTAAATTAAAAGCGGTCACAGGAACACATAATAAATAGATTAAATGCATAGTTCAACATTTGAAGATGAAACTATAAACACCAGCAAGCTGTCACCTTGACATTTGCTTGCATTCATCTATAAGCCAATTTAAATATCTTTGACTGTTTGTATCACTATAATGTAACACTGCCTTTCTCCAGGAGGATACATTCAAAAAAACTTTTAGAAAGTGAGCAGAACAAAAAGTGTTCAACTAATATGCAGCCCCTTTGCAAATCAGAAATTATTTTCAGTAGAAACCCACGTAAAGTAGTTATAAGAAACCTAGCATAGTAACAACTCTTTGGAAAAGATAAAGGGCTGAACCAGAGCAACAACATGAATATGTCAGATGTTTACTGTCTTGTTACAGAGCATGGGAATTAAAAGCATCTTTAGTCACTTTTCTTGATCCTCACATGTACATGAGTTCCTATGTACTCACATGCAACTACACACTCTGATAAATGGGCATTTGGCACCAGCATTAATTATTCCCCAATGACGGTCCCAGCCACACCAGATATTTGCTCATTACCATGTCGCTCTACTGTCAAAAGATGGATGGAGATAAAAAAAAAAAAAAAAAAAAAAAAAAAAAAAGACACAAGAGAAGAGATAAAAGGAGGTGAATGGGGGAAAAGGCCTTTAACTGTCTGTCTCTCTCCTCTCTGAGGATCTCCCTCCCAAACTACCTTAGGTCAAGTAGCTGGCATACAGGTTGTAGTGCTGGTAGAGATGCAGTGTATCTGTCTCAAGTGCAGTTATTTGGTGCTTGCCACCTTCTCTTTGCCTTCCACAATGGTGATGAGAAGCCCAATTCTTTCAAGTATCCCCACAATTATGGCAGAGAGAATCTGCATTGTTGCTAATAATAGAAATAATCAGTTTTCTAAGTGCTATATTTTATTCAGAACCATTTCTTTCTATTTTAATAACATCACATTTTCAGAAATTAGTATAATTAGCTTTTTCTTGGCTCAAGTAAAATAAGCAAAATTGTTCTCTCATCTATCAAAAAGAAGTCAGTGAAAAGAAGACTGATTACAATGCTCACGTGGTAACATCTAATCTAATATTCTACTTTGTGAGAGAGAGAAGAATCAGACGTGAAGTTTATATCATAATCATATCGCATAAATACTTTCCTACTGTCTTGTCTGTAGTGCTGCAGCTGAATTGGGATGACAGATCCAGTATTTATGAAGTCTGACAGAGGAGCACAGCTCAAGGGGGTTTGATATATGCTGGCACAAATATGTCCTTTTTATTTTATTTTACTGCTTGGATCAGACAGAAATTTATCACTCTGATTAGTAAGTATTTATGTCAGCAAATTCATAATGCTATAAAGCATTTCCCTTCAAACTTTCCTGGTTTCACAGCTTTGGAGATTTGTACGGAAATGGGAAAGCCAGAAGGATATCTGTATTTCATAGCAGACATCATTTTCAACAAGAACTGTAGGCAAAAAACAACATGCAAGCTAGTTACCACCATTTAAACAGGTTTGGAGCTCATTCAGGGAAGCTAAGGGACCTTTTTTTCAAATTGTAATCGTAAATAGCTCACTACATGGTAACATGATTTTGCCTACGTGCCTCACTGTGGGGATAAAGGAGGGGCTGCTTTTTTATGGAATTCTACCTAAGCAATTTTAGGTCTCTATATAGCAAAAAGATAGTTCCAAAGCACTCATTGCTCACAGAAATTTCCAGTCCCCATCCTGAGTACAATCAAATCTTCTAATAAATACCAGCAGAATGCCATTGCCTGGGAGATATTTGCAGTAAGATCGTCTAAAGGGTTTCATTCTCCTGATGTATGGTGTCATAAACAAGCCATCTGTAAAATACATCATTAGAGCATCAATCCTTACAATTATATACAGCGGGTGTAGGAGTATTGGAGTCATGACACTTTGCAGTGCAGGACATACCCGTTGTCCCCCTTGTTTTTAAATCTACTGCTAGTAATGCAGAGGCCCCTTATTTTACACCTCACTGAAATTTCGACCTACCTAGCATTTCAGGACTGATCAGACCATGTTGCTGGTATAGCATTTCTGCTAAGAACCTTTTCCCTTGCCCTACACTCTGGCTAACAGCTTCACAGACTGGAGATGAACTGATGAATAGATATATATATATATTTCCTAATGTTGGCTGCAAAGTGGTCCTTCACTCATGCAGAATAATTCCACAAGCATCAGATGTGACAAAGCCTCCCGTTTCTAGCCATTTGTGTCCTCTGATATTATTTTTGTTTGCCAAATTACAGAACTTTCCATTAACACCACAAATACATGTGATGCCTTCCCACAGAACATATTGGCAGTGATCCTTGGGCTGGCACATTCAGCAATGCCAATAAGCCAGAGGGATCAGATATAAACCCGGGGTGAATTTGCAAGTGTTCATACTCCCATTTCGCATCTACTCAACTGCCTGTTTCTATAAAACTGGTAAAAATATAATTACTTTTGAGACCTCTGCGCCTCTGTCAAAACTGGCTGGAAACAGCTACTGAGTTCAAGAGTTATTAAGAGTGAGGTGAGAGACCTACAGGCTGAAGAAGGGATCGTCCCAGGCTTGTTTCCATGGGAAATCAAGATACAACTGTTCAGAAAAAAGTGGGGTTTAGCACACAGCCTACGTGAGAAGAGCTGGGAGCAAGCCAGCCTCACTCCGAAGGGGAAAACTGTCAAGGCTGCTAAGGAAAGGAACAGCACCGGGGAGATGCCTGGGGTCAGCCAGGAGGAAGGAGAGCTGCTGGAGTTCCCAAAACAGGATCAGCTATTTGCAGCCAAATTCTGCTGCTCTGCCTGGACTAATAAAACCCTTCATAGCAGTTGCTTGTGAGGCAGAGAGGGACTCCAAAACCTTCTGGCTCAGCTTGTCCCCCGGCAGCAGAAGCCTTGGCAATCAACCATTCTCAGTAACACACTCTCCATCCCCAATGGGAAATGGGAAAGGGCTCCCGTGCCATCCTCCTCTTGCTCAGCCATCCCCAGGCATTCAGTAGCCTTATCATTGATCTTCAAAATTACTTTCTCCTGTGTAGCTTTCCAGATACGCCCCACAGGGCACAGAAGGATGCCTCCTCACCAGCAGGGTTCCTCTTCATGTGCACTTTGTAGCCTACAAGAAAACATAAGCTCTAAACAAAGCTTTTCTCTCTTAGGAGTCTGAATAAACATCTCTCCTGGGAGGTGTCTCAGGTATCCAGTAAAGATGGTAAATTTTGTTAAAGCTTTCTTTCAGAGAAAACTCGGGAACTTTACAACTTTTCAGACTTCCAGGCTTCATACTGGGTTGTGTTCAGCCGCAAATGGTTTCCATAGACCTTGCTTTTTTAGAAAGTAAAGCTGCAAATGTAGAAACCTCCTCTGATTTAAATAGTTTTATAGTGACTCTCCTGATGCTTCCTACTAAAAGCCTGGCAAACTATCTATGTGATTTCAAACTAAGCCTGTATAACTCATAATGCATAGTCTGCCTGAGTTTTTGTTTATGGTGGCTTGATTTTTAATATGGTATTATAGGGTAAGATTTTGCAAGGAAAAAAACAACACTCCATGCCTGACTTCTTTTCAAAGTTAGTAACACCTGCATTAACAAAAAGCATGGGATATCTTTGTAGAATGATTCAAGTTTGAATCTCCTATTTTTCTGCTAATTAAAACCATTAATCCAAAAAGCTTATTATGGACAGTATATCTTTTCTAGGTAAATATTTTTGTTTGATAATGAATTGCCTGTTACCTGAAAATCTATCCTGTGTTGGTTTGTTTTTCAGCTCAGAACAGCAGCCTGAATACTATATCCACTTTTTCTAATTAATTGTCTGCACAGAATGCATTTCCCCCTGGTCTTTTAGAAGTGTCTCTGTCAACTTCGGTCCTCCTGTCTGAATCGAGCCTTTGATGAGGTTGTGCATTGCCCTCTGAGGGTGTTTGCTACACAGCCAGAGGAACAGCAGGCAAGGCAGGTCCGGATTGAAACCAGCATGTTTGTGAATCACATAGGACACAGCACCCATTAGAAGTGAAGTAGGGGAAATGTAGTGCGGCCTGAAGGTTGTCAGCATTTATGCATTCATTCTACTTCTTCTTGGCTGTCTGCTGTTGAATATGCTTTCATCTTTGTCTCTCCTGCCTAGCGACATGTGCTAAGAGACTTAATCAGTTCTGTCCAGATGGATGCTAATGAAGGAGACGTTATACAAAACTCTATCATAAATTCTTATTCACATCTCATTTTCTTTTGTCTCACTCTATTTTTAGAGCTGATTTCCAGAGATGCAATTACAATCCCAATATTTATCAAGCAGGCAACATCTGAAGGTGTTATTTTTTGTCCACCCACTCCAATTTTTATCTGCCAACAGATGATGAACAAGTCCTACATGTCTTATTCATCTGTCCCATAATATTATTGGTATTGTGTGACATTTATATAACAAACAATTCCAAAAACACTTGATGTTTTTAGATATGTGATGAAGATGTCTTTTTATCTGGGTACTAGGGCAGCCATTTTTTACAGATATTATTTGAACTCACACATGGGCAGCAGCAGCACATATATATTCAGGATGGCAACTAGAAAATATTTCAGTTTCCAATTTCAGGAGACATTAGGAAGGAACAAGTGGTTCTGTGAGATGCTAATAAAGTCTGGTTACTGTTGGACTTGAATATTGTAGCTGACTGACTTTGGAACCTAAGAAGCTGCAGACGCCAGTGAAAGTATTATTGGAATGGGGACATTTATAATTCAGGTCTCCTGTTGAATTTTTATGGTGTCAGTAAAGGACAATGTCACACTGTCACGGCCTCAACAGGACTTCTCTCACCAGCACCCACTCTCAAGAAGTTCAAAGAAATGCAATGACCTTTAGGATGTCTATCCTTTTGCAAAGCAACTGAAGCTGCCAAACGTGTCCAGAAATAATTAATAGGGAAAACAGGCAACCGGGCGGGCTCACACACAAAGATGTGACAGCCTTGCACAAAACTGTGAAACTGAGGCAAAGTGTAACTAGTGAAGTCAGGACACACCAAGTATACTTCCTAACAGCATACTTGTGCTTCTTTACCAAATGCAACTGTCTAAAATTTGGGTTTAATTTGGATTCAAAAGATGACATTTCATACAACAGAATGCATGCTTTTCACATGCTGGGATATCTTCTCACTGCTGACTTAGAAGTAGATATACTTCTTGACAGAGGCAAAACCTGGTGTTTTGTGATGCTCTTACTGCTGGGATCAGAGGAAAGGGAGGAAGAGGGCTGAGTCTAATGAGTGCTGTGGTCCTGTAATGTCACAGCACTCTTCAAACTATCAAGCTGCAACAAGGTCTTTTACCATCTTATACCAGCACATTCTTCATGCCAGTCCCTCTGCTGCCTTCTCCTCATCTTGCTTCATCCAGGGTGAGTATTCTCTCTCCGCTTCTTCCCCAGCTGCTCTGTCTTCACGGGTTCTCAACCACTTCACTTAATCAGCCACAGCTGCACCTTATCTATATCGGCCAACCCCCTGCCCCTGAAGCCAACCCACAGTTGTATATTATCAATGCTAATTAACCCAGCTTCATTCCTCTACACTGTAACTGTAAGGAAAAAAAGTATGCTTGCTTTTAAGAAACATGACCTCTGATGTTCTGAGGAAAGAGAAATGGACTACAGGCAATGCTGGTAGTAAAACCTTGAGTCAAGACTTCATGAAAAAGAAAATAAAATTCCCCACTCTTTGGTTGTTTACAACTTTGCCAGACTCAAAGTTTTTGGTCTGGCCTTTTTGCTCTCCAGAACCTACTTCTATTGAAGCACCATCATGCCACATGCAGTGCCCATCACACCCATCTGTCTCAAGAGCCAGCGGACAGAAAGGGTTGGCACCACCTCCAACTTTTTACCTTAAGGTTGTGACACTGAAGCAGTCTAGTGCCTCATGCCTTGGAAGAGGGGTTGATATTATCAGGGAAATCATCTTGTTGGGAGTGATGTGACATTTGTGTTTTCTGAAAACTGCCCCACATTTGGCCATGTAATGCACAGAAAAGCCTTGTCTTGCCTTGATTGTTTGGCAGGCTTACACTTCCCCGAATCAGCAAAAAGTGCTCCCCTTTCTATTTTGGGGTTGCTGATTTTTAGCTGCTGGCCCCATTCATTTACTATCATTATTTTCTCCCAACATTTGTGCTCCACTGGGTGCTGAACAAGCACAGACAACAGCCAACCCCCCTCCCTGGAACTGCTGCCAGCCTGATGAGCACAAGAAGGCAACCAGACTAACTAATTTCAGGCCAGGGAATGTCTCTCTTGCAATCTTTAAATTATTCACGAGCTCTCTTTGTAAATTATTAAGTTCCCAGTTCTTAGATTTAGCTCTTTGGGTTTACAGGATATGTTTTCAGATGCTCACATCTGTGGTTGGCTGCCATTCATTCAGATGATGGCAGCACAGCCCTGCAGAGTTAAGCATCCTAATTTTGCTTTCTTGTTATAATTTTCTTTTGGCTTTTAAAACAACAACTACGAAAGGCAGGCAAAGGAAAGGGAGGGCAAAATGCTTACATCAACATTTAACTATGCCTCAGACCACTCAGAATTCCTCCACTCATCCCAAGGGCTTGGTCAATCCTCTACTGCTAAATAACAATGCTTTCAGTATCTCCAGTGCAAATAAAAAGAAAATTCAATTTGGCTCTTATCCAGGACTCAGTCCTGTGCTGGGATACTTTCAGCACCTCAAGCTTGGTGTCTACAGGTCCAGGACCACAGGCACCAACTTACATTCCTGTAGTTACCCAGGTAAGAACAGTACCTGTGACATGTCCGTATCCCTTATCTTCTTTTCTTCAGCCACCAGTGATGTCTGTTATCAGTCCCATCCTGGTGACTGCTGTCCTAAATGCAGATGTTAATCGGTAAACAGCAAAACACCTGCGTACTGCTTATCTACATTGCTTAGTCAGCATTGTAATTCATCTGAAAGGTAACTGAGGATTATTGGTCCCATTGGGAGACATCAACAGATTTATGCCAGCATTTAAAATGTGGATGTCACAAGACACATCATATTTCATTGAAATAATATTTTAGATTCTCTTACTGCTGGTAAGGGAAGAGCAACGATGTCATCCTTCACAACAATATTATGAAGGAGAGATTACCCACTGTCTGTCTGCTCGCCATATCTCAAGCCTCCTTTTGAAGCACCCAGTGCTGACAATAGAGAAAGGTACCACAGAGCGTTGAGTGGATTGCAGGTCTGACCTGGCTTGGTGTTTCCTGCTTTCCTGCTTCTGCAGAGGTGCTGGGTATCCACAGCATCCACGCAGTATCCGGAATTTTCTTATGCTGGTCACAGAGACACATGCAATGCAACACAATTAAGCAGGGGAAGAGCTTTGCCTAGAAGTACCATGAATGAGGTCCTGAAACCCAGCAAACTGTTCCCTAAAGCTAGGCAATGTTGCTTCTATTTTTGGAATAAGATAGCATTTCTCTCTGTCACGCTTGTATGATAGACTCCCTCCGACTCTGCAAATCACAACTTCTTGCTTCTCCCATTCTAACTCTGTGTTGGATACTGGCTTACTCTGGCATGTTTATGCTCTTATCCTTTTGTCTTTGTGCTGTGGATTTACTCCCAGTGTACCTGAAACTTGTTCCTTGACATAGGCTTACCTCCTTCTGCCTTTTGATGTATGTACTTTCCTTGGTGGTCTGGCTTTGTCTCCCTACAGCTATTCCTGCAGATGTTTGCTAACCTTCACCAGGTCTTGTAAGTTTATTCTCCCACTCAAACTCATCCTGCATGTCCTTTGAATTCCTTTTGCACATGTCTTATGGTTCAACTTTATAAACTGTGATAAGAAAGATTTGGCAACATGCTGTGAAAAGTTATTAACCCAGCCCCAGAGCTTCCAAACCAAAACTTTGACTATACTGCTGTGTTACTTTTCTTATCTTTTCAGTGCATTCATGTAATGAACAGGTTTTTTCCTATTTGTTTCAGACCCCTGAAAAATCCACCCCACTACCCACAGTTATAAGCTGGATCCCTGTAGCTATGGCAGGCCTAAGCGGTACACCTAGGGTTCATGCCCAAGCAGCTTCAGCAACATTGACTTTGATCTGAAGGAGCTGAGGAGCAATATGAAGGATACAACAAAATTTTGCAGCAGAGTTCCTTATTTCTGGGACTTCCTTCTCCACTATTTCTAAATATTTTTCGTGAGTTGTGTTTCCCCTCCCCCCCTAAGTGTAGAAACCTTCATTCTGAAACACTAGAAATATTTCCCCTGTACCACCAGAGGAGTCTGCATTTGCCTGTGGACACATCCTCAGCAGGTCCCAGCTGTGCCAGGCAAAGAGCTCACCCTCCCTTGCTCACACTCGGTTGCTTGTCACTATGCTTTGACAGAGGACTACGTGCAGATCAGGTAGCCAGCTGAGCCAATCTGCTCCCTGTGAAAATACGAGACAGGCTAGCAAACACCTAGCAGTTAATTTCCTTAAGCTGTCTGGCTTAGTGTCTAGGAGGAATTAGGGAGTGCAGCAGGCAGATCCGAGGAGGATCCAAGGACCGTCCACCTGGCAGGAGGGTGGTGGCAAGGAGCTCTCTACCTTCTGGGAATTACTCTTTCTCAAGTAATGTTGCTGAAGCAAGATCCGTGTCCCCAGCCTCAGCAGCACCACATCAGGCAGAGGCAAAGCTCTGGGGTCAATCCACTGTTTCTCCTCATCTCCAGTCTTAAAAAAAATGTACCCTGCTTAAAAAAAGCCAGGCAGTGGCACACGTTAGCAAGGAGGCTGCAGTTCTCCCACTCTTCCAACAAATTGAGTCAATTAGCAGTTCCTTCCCAGGGCTGCAAGGAGGATCTATTTGTACAAGAGTAAACAGTCTGAAAACCAGAAAACAATATTGATGTGTCAATCAAAAGCTGGTATCAACAAACTGATTGCCCACATGTAAACAAAGCCTTTTTAGGGCCTAATTAAATTTTATTTGTCTTTTGTTGATTTTTATTTAGTTTCCCCCCAGCTTTCCAGGTTTTAGATGCTGATGGACAAAGGCAGAAGTAAAAAAGAAAAAAAAAATAGAAAACCCCTATTCATAAAATGTTCATATTTTCAGTTTTAAAAACTAGCAGAGAACAGAGAGGAGGTGCTTCTGAAAATGCTTCATCTCAGATGTTCACATACAGGCATTTCAGATATGAATTAGTGCCCCTGTAGGACCATTATCTGAATTAAACACTTCTTATTATATTAATTGTCAGAAGACATCGGGAATAATCAGAAGCTCAGTGATTACAGCAGGAAAACACCTGGGTTACTGAATCATCTCATGTCCACTCATTTGTGTTTGTGTCATGATCTCATTTTGCAAAATCCTCAGCTCCCTCAGCTTCTATTGAAATTGCTAAGCAATGCAGCAGATGCACATACCCTCTTGAAGAGCAAAACCTTTAGGTTTTCTTGCTTCCAAAGCTGCACTGTTTGTTATTTGGCTCAGGAGTCTGTTGCAGAGCTGTGAATCGATCCCACTCAGACACTGACCTTCACGTTGTTCAGACATAAACCAGGAAGAGGGATGAATCTACAGGAGAAACATAAACTAAATCAGTTTTATTTTCTTCCGGGTGACATAGTTCATAGATATCATTTATTTCTACCTTCAGGCTACACAGAAAGTCATTGCCAGGCAGGCAGCTACAGCAGCTGTGCGCTTGCTAGCTGAACAGCACCTAGGGAGATGCCCTCAGCCCTCCTGAGACATTCCCTCCCCTGTGATAGGTAAGTGGCTGTATTCCCAAAATAAGAGTATAAATTAATTTGTTGGTCTTAAGCCAGACTCTGCATCTCCAAGCTGACCAAATAGGAGAATTGTGGTTTGTCATGCAATGGGGAGTGTGCCAGAGACCGATTTATGTGCAAGCCAGCATGCTAAGGTAAAAACAGAGTAAAACAGAACAAATATGAACAGGACATCAAGGTAATCCTGCTAACTTTGCAGTGATTCTGGCTCAAGGCTCATTTTGTGGGGCAAAAATGGGAAGCAGAGAGCTGAAAGTCCAGTCCCCCCACACTTTCACATAAGTGATACCAGCCTCACTTCCCCAGCAGGACAGGGAAGAGGTTTGGTACCACCTGGTACGATCAGTACATTTTCTTCAATTTACAGCCACTCAAATCAATTGCCAGACCTAACAACAACAAAAAAAAAAACACTCAGCCTCCAAGTTCTTGCAGAGCTCCTTGAAGTGTTGAAAAAAAAGACCTTCTTTGAAAGTGGTGAATTAAGTCACAGCTTTGAGGACTGTGCCTCTCTGCTACCTGTTGCTGCAGGAAGGTGCAGGCAGGATTAGGACACAGTGCTGCCTCATTCATAAATAACCGAAGGCTTCTGGTACCTGCTGGAGGGGTTGTCTGTGGGCTACGTATGGCCGCTGTAAATCAGACTAGGAGGGAATATCAGGGAGAGATATGAGAGCTCATGAGGGTCTCTCAGGAGAGTTTGGGATGGAAAGTTCCACCATTGATACAGTAAGTTGGACATGTGAAATCTCTGCAGGAAAACCTTTCTCAGGTTTTTAGTGTTGGCTTCTAGTAACAGAAGTTTTAGACAAAGTGACTGTTAAACAGAAAAACTTTGAAAGAGTATCTGCTTGCATTTATACATCCAGGTAACAGAAGTTGGGTAAAAACCCCTCATAGGTTCATAGAATCATTTAGGTTGGAAAAGACCTTTGAGATCATCAAGTCCAACCGTTAACCCAGAACTGCCAAGCCCACCACTAAACCATGTCCCTGAGCACAAAACACCCACACCTATGCGTGACAAACAGGAATCCATTAGAGACACTGGCAGAAGACCTGAGCCTGGAGTGGCTGCAAACTGATTTGGGCTTCTTTTTTATTACTGAGTTTAGACATGATTTTGAAGAAAAAAACTCAGAGGAACGATCAGTTTGTTTGACCTTTTCTTTCAAGGTCTGGTAATTTTTCTGTTTCAGACTTTTATTGACCCTAAAAGATAGGGGCATTTAGGACCACTAGATAAAAAAAAAAGCAATGTGCCAAGAAAACTGAAGAAGGGAACATGCTGCTATACCAAACACAACTCTGTGTGCCTGAGCCTGTAGACATAGATGGTTCAGAACAGTCTTTTATTTTCTTGCAAGGTCTACCACAGCTTCTGCTTCTTTTGCTGCTTGGCCTCTCTCTTTAATTAGGCTACTAATTTTACAGATTGCAAAAAATAATTTCCTTTTGGCCTCATAGTATTGTCTTCTTCAGGGAAAAAAAAAAAACAACAAAATATCTTTCTAATTGGTGCATTATTTCCTTCCTATAGAAAAAAAATAAAAATCAATCACCATAGTTATCTTAAAGCCTCAAATTTGATCAATAAAACCTCAAACCATCCATCCTCCCACAGTTACAGCACAGGAGGGTAATGGCTGTACCATTGTCACCCGGCCAGTGGCAATTGTGATTACTGGTGACAGCATCCCTCTGCTAACTGTCAGCTTGAGTGACAATAACATATCATTTACTGAGGCTTGGGAGAATAGCAGTGTATTTATTGCAAAGACAGCAAGATTACAGATTATTTTCAAGTTAAATTTCTGTCCTTTTTTTTTTTTTTTTTTCCCAAGCAGGAAAAGTATTGTTTATAATATTCCATAATAAGGATAGCAAAGTGCCTATGGGTGCTTTTTATGTTCCCGTATTAGTCTTCCTGGTCATTCAGACACATTACCTAGTGAGTCTCCCAGATGTTGTGTATGGCCCAGAGGACAGATGCAAAGCATTCAGTTTTGCAAGGTAACTAAATGTTAAGGTAATGGATAATCCTGTTTTTATAAGCTACAGAGGAAGACTGTTCATAGACGACAGTTTGAGATCAACTCCAAAAATAAGTTCAGTGAGGAAGTTCAGAAGGGAGGCTTTTAGGACAGCTGGGTTACAAAATTTGCAGACAGGAGAATCCTCTGAAAGTATTTTCATGAAGGTGAGTGAAGTCATCTGTAATAATAATGCCAAAAGGTGAGTAAAAATGATGAATGCAAAAGAAAACCTATCAGCAGAAAGTTGCTTGAAAAATAGAATGAGAAATGGCTATTTCTTCTCCAAATGCAAACAAAACCCCTACATATCTGTATACTTGGAAACATGTCTCCTCGTGCCTGTCTCCCACTTAATCTACTTTCAGAGTTTGCATTTTGCTGCCTGTTTTACTTGCAGAAGGGTCTGCGTACTAAAATTCAATATTTTATAAACAAAAATATGTAGAAGGCATAAGATGCTGCAATAATGGCAATGAAATGAAAAGACCAAAGTTATTAGCATGGTAGATCAGGCTTGGGCTAATCCAAGCAGATAGGCTTGCGTCACTGAGACTTGTAGTAAATGCTGTTTTCAATGGTGCTTACTGGAAGATGAGAAGAACAAAACTCCCAGAGATACTCTGTAGAGGAATGGAGGCAGTGGGTTAATTAACATTGATAACATACAACTGTGGCCTTGCCTCAGAGGCAGTGGGTTGGTTGACATGGGTGATGGGCAAGTGTAGCTCGTCCCGCTAAGTGGTTAAATAGCCCTGAGGATTGTGGGAGAGGGGGTTGGGTATAGGAGAAGCAGTGTGGTCTGACCTCTGGAGGAAGGAGATGCAGCACAGACAGTAGAATCTAGCCAATGGTAAAAGCCTTGTTGTAGCCTACTGGTTTGTTTGTGCTGCAACAATTGGTGCCCTGTGTGAGGCTGACTGAGTTGGACTCTGACTACAACAATATTCCACTGGCATCTGGGTGGTTTGCCTGTTTGATTTTTATTCTGGGGGAAGAAGAGACATTTAAATTGAAGAAAACACAAGGAGTGTAACTCCAAAAGTGACACTCATCCTTTTTCTTGACTTAAATAAGGGACAGCTGATCATCAACTTGTCTGCTGTGAAGCAGAAAATAAATGGGAGAAATGAACAGCTTTCTTAGCCAGAGCATGGTGGTGCAAGGGGGGTTCAGATCTGAGGTAAACTGAAATTTCAGTGGAGCCACAAAGGGACTCCAGTCACATTCCATACTGGCATATTGCAAGGCACTTTATCTAATACCATTAGATAAACAGGACTGACAAACCAACCGTACATCTTGGGTATCAGCAGAAAAAATAATGAATGTCCCAACAGGGAAATAGAAACAGCAACTATTCTGATTATATTAGTCATGTGTAGGCAGGGTACAGTGTCAGGACTCATAGCACCAAAATCACCTATCCTTCTTGTCTCAATAGCTGTGAACGTTTGGGTATATGTACTTTTCTATTTTGAAGCCAGCCAGCCCTTCATCACGAAGACCAGTAAGCTTTTGGATAGGCCTAATCAACACGGAGCCTGCCATGCCATTCTGCCTAGCATGTTACCAAACATTGACAGAAAAACTAGAATCCTATCCCTATTAAATCCATGAGGGCAGAATGCCCAATTTAAAATGGCAGTGGAACTTCCATTATTTTACTGTATGCCCTGGGCTACCTGTGCAGGCCTGCTAACTGATTACTGGTCAGTCTGCCTTTCATCCTGAATCCAGCTGTGCACATGACACTCCAAAAGCTACTATTGAGATGCATAAATCATCCTTGATTTAACTTACCAACCATGCTGAAATATTTATCAGTGCCAGGGACTTACCTGGAAGGTGTTCTTCCTCTACCTAGGTAAGGGGGAAACATTCTGAATTCATCTGGTTGAACTACACAATTTACTAGCTCTGTAACACATCCTCCCTCGGATTACTCCTCCTTCTCTTACAGTAAGAGAAATCATATTTTGCTACAGATTGTTGTCAAGCACTACCACAGGCTCGATTTTTCCAATTTGTCCAAGGTGGTTCTCCTCTTGCGCCAGCAGGTACTGAAGCTGACTGTGATGACCTTGGCTGCTGGTCTGAGCCTTTTGAAGAATTAGGGATATCTGAGGCTTAATGCTGTCAGTCTTTCTCAAGAAAAGGATGACTCACACCAATAGCTAGATCATCCTGGGCTTGAATCCTGCCTTAGCATGTATTTAGCACAGTGTCACAAAAAGGATGTTGAGATAGGCTTATATGCACAAAGTTTTATTTATGGGGTCTTCAGCTAGTTGCATACACTGACTTCAAGGTTGCCATCAAGAACAAAAAATGCTGATGATGATTTTTCACCATGCTTTTCCTATAAGCCTGGATATTTTCATCAAGAACTCTGTTTGAGCTATTAGCACTGACTGAAGAACATTTTCATCAGCTGTGGGTGCTGCCCATTCATCTGTTGTCAATCTTTGTGCATGCACACAATTGAGTAATACTTATTGGCTATTTAAATTATTATTATCTACATTGTTATTCACCGAGTCTTTTTTTTTCCTCTGATGTAAACTAAAATCTTCAAAATAAAAACTAGGGAAAAGTAGGTAACAAAGAGCCAATTCCATGCAGGTAGCAATTGCTTTGCATGAGAAACCTGACATAACAATAATACTGGGTTTTGCAGATGTAAAACAGTGAGAATTACAGCACAACAGCAGCAGCACGAGAACTACAATGGAAAAAGGCAGGCTATAAGGCTGCAAATAGAAGACCCTTAGCACTTCAAAGGTTAAGGCACTGAGCAAAGATGATGTTAGCCAGAGGACAGTGGACTTTACAAATGCAGATTTTCTTAGTTGTAAGACAACTGAGAAGTTCAAGAACGGCAAATAGTTCTTGAAAAAAAGACGAAAAAAAGAAGAAACCTCTCCCACTATTTTGCCAGTGGCTTCATTTTGGTTTAGCTATTCTGCACTGAATCCGCTTACAAAGTATTAAAAGTTGAGTACAACCTAGGCCAGTTGAAGAAACAGCTAGTTGACCTAAATCCTACTGTTAACTGAGCTGCTCTTCTCAGAGTTGGAAACGTTGCTCTGCACCTGCAGAAGGTAAGTGAAGAGTTGTTCATTCATGGGTTTGAATCACTGAAGAACATTAACGAATTCAAGAAATATACCAAAACCAGAAAGCTGGTTCTCATCACACAAAAAAATGCATTTCACTTAGAAAAGGCACAAAAAGAAAGGCTACAGCAGGATCAGAACATTGTGCACTGGCATTATGGCAAGCCACGAATGTGAAGGGAAGTGGAAAATAGCCTTCCCTTCCCATCTCCAAAGCTCGCTGTCCCTCTAGCAGATGGCTGAGTGCATGCACCATTGGACTGGCACCTTCTAATCATTTTCCTCTCCATCCAGTTTACAGCAAATGGTAGTTATTTCAGATCTTTTAACATTCCTGCTTTTGCAGAAGAGCTCCAAGCTATATTTACAGAGATCCTTGATAGTTTTAATAATCCAAATGAAAAAGTGTTTTTGATGGGTTTTGGGGCCATTGCCAGATTGTCATGTACTGCAAGAGCAAGGAAAAACACGGTGTGGAATTTGTGAAGATTGCCAGAATTTCAACCCTTCTAGGCTGATGTAAAGCACAAAGCAGAGCGATGGATTTAGTAAGTGTTGTTAAAGCTTTAAGGGACTAGTCATAATGTGTGTCTGTGCAAGCAGAACAAAAATAGAAGCAAAATCTGAATCTGTGGAAAACTGAAAGCATGCTTTAGAAGAACAACTAATTCAGTCATTTCATCCTTCCAGAGCCCCACTTTTCCATTTGCGTTTCTGCCAGATAACCCAGCAACAAACACTAATAATAGCAATTACCATCCACCATAGTAAGAGTAACAACCAAACACTCATAACCCTGAACAGAGTAAATGAAAACAGCAAAGACTCACTCCCATAAAGACAAGAACCAATCCTCTAAGGCCAAATGCAAACCATATACAGAGTTTGTACAGCCTCTATTCTTTTTGTTATAAATGAGGTGTAGCTGAAATTGATGGAATTACAGTAGCATGAAATTAGCACAAAAGTAATATCAAGCCTAAGTATGTAATCCATAATACACTAAGGATGACATTCCTATATAGGATCACATAACTATATGCCATCATATGCAAACCTGGTACCGTTCACAGATGTGCCTGATCAACATGACATATTGATATCTAAGTCACAAGTAGAACATCTTCTTTCATTACACTTCTCATGCCAGATATATCACCCATGCGTTAATTTGGTAACATTCAGCAATTTAAGATCTTACAGCATTTTCAAAACGTTTTGGAAATGTTATCTAATTAAGCCTTACAGAGCCCCAGTGCAGCAGATAAATGTTATCATCACCATTTGTAGTGATGGGAAAACCGAGACACAGATGCTTAATGATTTGCCCAACCAAGGTCACCCTGGGAGCTGCAAATACCCCATAGTATAAGCAACTGAACCTCAGGAGAACGAAAGTAAAGAGCCCTTTAGATAAGAGGTCAATACTACTTTTATTTGATTGTATTTGGATTTGAAGTTGTTTGCTTTCTACGCATGACTGAAATAGACTCTAGTTCCTCGCTCTGGTTGAAGTGTTTAAAAGACCATGCCTTTTCAGAGCCTCTTCATCAGTGGAAATACTTATTAAAGTCTACATTTTGGCAAACTGAAACGATTCTCCTTCTGTCAGTGTTTGCCAGTGCTGTGACCACTGTAAAATTGATGAAGCCCTTCCCTACAGTGTATTTCACAGGAGTGGCACAACGGCAGAACGCTGTGCTGCATTTAAAATATTTAGATATTTGCTCAGAGCTGTGACTGTGAATGTGAAAGACAAAGTCCTAATAGAAGGAAAAGCCGTCACGAGCATGGTCTCGCTGCTGCTGAATCTGCAGCAGCAGAGCCCTGATCCAACCACAGTGACTTGGCCATTCATGGCACAGCACTGAAGAACACAAATGCTTGTGAGCTCCACCAGTCTCCCAAGGCTGCAGAGTGTCACAGTCTCGGGCTCTCATATTTGCCATGTCAAACGGATGAAAAAATGAAGATATCACTCCAGATATTCAGTTCTGATTTCCCAGGTGCTCAGCTCATTAAGAGTCACTCCCTTAAGAGGAGCCAGATGCGAGTGGCTCAGCAGACCACCCAGGACCAGCAGGCTGCCTCCCTGGAATTGGTGTGAAAGAGAAATGATGAAGAAGAGAAGGAACACGTGGCCTACTGGAGTCCTTTAGCATTCATTCTCCTAAGTTTCAATTCTCAACTGGCAGTAAACAATATTGTAACTGCCCATCAATACTAATCCTGGAATGTTTGCTTGTGTCCTCTTGTTTTGTAGGCTTACACAAAGACTTGGGTAGACTTCAAATGACAGCCAGGAGTTCAGGAAAAACACCTGTAAGCAACTTGCAAGGAAACCCTGTGCAATCGTCTTGGTTTTAGTTGTCTGTAAATAAGGATGACATCTTTCACCCTGCTCACCTCAGGACTGTTTTAGGGGATGCAGCAGCACCAGGACCACGCTGAGAAGGGTAGAAGAGGCTTCACTTTTCCACAAAGTGCTCTGAGATTTCCCAAATAGCTTTACTGCAGCACATCTTGGAAAGATGCTCAAACAGAGGGCACTCTCAGAACTGGAAGGGAGAAAGCACAGCGAACAATCTTCATTTGAAAACTGTGAAGGACTTGAGTGATACCCGATATTCTACATGACCATAGTTTCCAGCCCCAGGTAAAATACTAGTAGTTTAGAAAAATTTTATTTGAAAGGATTTTTTTCTTTTTTTTTTCTTTTTTTTTTTCCTGGTTTGGTTTTGTTTTTACAGTAAGCGATAACTCAAAATTCATAGCACATACTACCACAAATTTTCCTTCTCACCAGCCTGAGAATTTTCTGTTTCTTTCCATGTTGAGGAACACCTGGGAAGATTATTTGACTTTTTAGACCAGTTCAAGGGATATCTCAGAAGCCCACAAGCTTCATTAAGGAGAGTTGCCAGGAAATCTATGGGCAACCAAAAAATAATTTTCTCTCCTTTCAAGAGCTACCAGCGAATCCTTTACCGTGCTGAGAAACCATTCCCATTGCCTGGCAGAAATAATAATGCTTAGTTCAAAAAGATTTGATTTCATTTCCTTCACCTCAGGTGCTTAACACCAAGAATGTAAACAAGAACAGAGGAAACAAATTGTTATGCTACCTCCCATTTCCTACCATTACAGTCCTAAATAGTCCTCACGTTCCCTGTAAAGACATCTTGAATATTACTACCGGAGAAATCTCTTTTCTAAACACCATCTTCTTTAATCTGAAAACTGATGGCAGAATGCAATATTAGACCATAGTACTCCAGAACATATAAAACAACACGAAATTTTAATTGTTCTTATTGCAAATGTATACTGCACATTCCAGTTTATGAAAACCAACTTGGGACAAAAGGGAGAGGTGGATTTGTCTCAGCATGGTAGGCAACAACTGAAAACAAAAGTAGTTCCTTCTTTTTCACATCTAAATATTATCTATACCTGCTTAATATCTTTCATATCTAAATATTTTCTGTATCTGCCTAAGAGTACACAAAATTATTAAAATGTATTTGTTTCAATTATGGTGTCTGCTCCTATGGTTGTATGTAATACAGATTACAATGTGTGTAATACACATTGTCAATAAATTATACACAAGCAATTACATATACTCTCCTGTTCCTCTGCTGCAGCACACTTGAGCTACAGCATGTGAAAATTTTTTTCTCTTCAACTGCTTTTGCCAAAAAGCATATTTTTTGCAAAGCAATTCATCCTAGAATTTGGCTTGAATTTGCCAGACAGTATTGGTTTTAAATGTGAAGAAAGAGACAAATCAGGAGTGAAAGAACAAGACTAAGAAGGTAGAAGGGAATATCCTTTTCCAGCTTCCTTATCAGCACTCCTGTCTAGTGAGTTAGTATTTTGAAAAAATCCCACCACTTCCTTTCTTACCACCATCCTGTTTCTGCCCTGCTCTTTTGCGTTCTGCACCTTCTTGTAATTCTTCATTTCTATAGCACTATTTTTAGAGATCCCCAAAATACACACAAAATATAAATCCATTGAGCGGGTAAATCAAACAAAGAAGGGTGTAAGGCAGACATGGATGGTTGCCTCTGCCTCTCCTGCTCTTTCTACATTTGTTTTTAATCAATGTGACTTACCATTCTTTTGAATTCCTAATACACTTCTTTTCTAATAATGCACATTTTGAGAAACAGGTTAGAGGCTATGTGCATCATCAGTTCTACAGATTGCATCTTGACTCTCATTTTATAAAACTTGAAATGTCTTGAATTAAAAGTCTTCCATTCTTTGAGTCTAACAGTCATGATCCTCCATTTCAGGTATTTAACCTCCTTCAATTCAGGCAGGCATGTAACCTCTTCCCTCTGTCATACATTACTCGTACGAAGTCAAGGAATAGCCCAATTATAAGCAGTCCATGAAACATGCTAAGAATGGGAGTAAAACCCTCCAAGACCAAAGGAAGCTAGAGTTCAGTAGAGCAGAACTGGTAGAACAAACAGGAAGGCTTCTGGGACATACCCATAATAATGCAAATCTCTGGCAGCAAAAAGAGGTATGGAGTCATTCTAGTGACAAAGGTCTGGTCTTCAAGCAGTGGTTTTGACCCACCATTTCATCTTTTGGTCAGTTCTCAGCTCTTCACCCTTAAAATTCTCCACCCATGGCATTCCAAGTGTGCACACTGACAAGAGAGCAGCACCATGCAGCTTCTTCCAGCAAGTTCGATTTTATTTCTCTTTGGAGCAATACAGGAAAATGAACAATATCATCAATTTCTGTCTTTTAGGCTGCTACTTTAACACATCCACAATCACAAAAGGCTCCATGTTCACAGACCAAAGCATATCCAGGTCTAGCATTATAAACCCAATTTCATACTACTGGAATATCAGTATACTGGAATTATGATAATCACCATAATTAAAAATATGGCTGGAAAAATCAGGGACAAATTGTCTCTATCCCAATCCCACTCTAGCAGGCTTCCAGCCTCACTGCACAAAGCTGAGTTGACTAAATAGTTTATAAAATATCTGAAAACACAAAAGGTTTGAAATGCGTATGACAAAAGGGGTTTCATACCTTAAAACATTTAAAATCCCACAAATTTTATTTAGTCAGTACAGCTGACTAATCACAAGGCCTACAGACCTAGAAGTCAGATGCACCCCTTATGAACTCACCCATCTGAACTATTTGTGACACTATTTCTCAATAGCAGTGCAGTTCAAGGATGACCCTTAAGAACCCTTGCTCGGTTGTCAGAAAAGGTCCATCACGTCACATCTCTTCTGAAATGTAGACAAAACCATCAGTCCTTTGCTCCAAATCCTGCGTCCTAATTGAAAATCCTTTTGGAAGACCCCTGGAAGGGCTAAGGAGGGGTCATTTGCATGTGTTGGGACTGGATGGCAGGGAGTAACTGCGAAACCAAAGGCGAGTACAGAGCTGATTAAAAGGACATAGTGATCTAAACAAAAAAAAACATCTAACTTTGTGGGAGGCTTTTGAAGGCTGTTGTTATAGCCTTCTCATTTGGCTATTTATTTTTTTCCTTTGATGACTCTTCGACCCACTGACTGTAATTTCATCTCTATCACTTATAAAGTGGAACAGACTCACACACCAGCATGCATGATTCTCACTAACATTATCTTCTCCTGCTTATTAGCATCTATTACATAGTAGGATTAAATAATTAATAACAGAACCCACTGTCCTTAGCTTTTTAAGTTTACCCACCAGACAGTTGCCTTATTCGTTTCTTTTTTCTGCTGGATAGATAGAAATTGCAACCAGTACATGTACTGCCAGTCTTTGGGAAGGGAACAAGCACTCTACCCTCCTTCTTCTATGTATGTGGAATGTCCTTTGGGATAGGGCTGCCAGCCATCACTCCAGGCCACATGACAGAGTCTGTTTCTCCTCTCTAGCGCACTTCCAACTCTTTAGCTTACAAGCTCATGCAAGGGTTTTGCATTTACTGAATTGTGAGTATGAGAGTTAAATGTTATATACCAGAACCTTATTTTTAATTATGATGGTTATAAAAATCTCCTTCTTGTGGTGAACAATTCCCTCTTCCCAGTGAAGGGTTTTCAGTTGCCTTCCAGCCAGTTTCTCTGAGCCATGTCCTTAGTCTGAGCCTACTCACTTACGAAACCCCGGCCTTGGAAGTAAGCAGCAACCAGTATTACAAATTTTTAAACCTGCAAACAGTAGCCTGAACTGGGTATGAAGTGTTTTGGTATATAAGGAAGTAGGCAGATATCTCCTTCCAGTCCATCAAATAAAGTTTGGCATGCACGTAGCACAGCAAATACACCTTTAAAGCTCTGTATCTTTATAATACAAAATAGCCTTAGAACTAATTAACTGTTTATCACATAGCAACAGGGGTTATACAGCACCAGTTCTACCATAAGCATTCATATAGGTTTCCTGAAATCTCAGCTTGTAGCGTACGCAAAAAAGGAAGTGACCTTGAGGTCAGAAGCAAATTGCTATTATACATCACCAAGGACAGTGTGTCAAGTACCATATTTATGTGTGAAGTGGAACGGAATTAATGAACCCAAGTAGAATTCAGACAGTGTATGTTCTCTGAAGCAATACAAATGTATGATGTCTTGCAACAATTATTGAGCCAGCTTTATTCAGATAGGAATTACTGACATATTAACATGTTAATTGATTTGTTAACCATGACTATAAAGTGCATAACAAAAATTTTGCATTCTTTTTTCTAAGGTTTTTAATAAGCTTTCGTTTTCCAAATAAACACCCAATTGTCAAAAGGTTGTTCAGCTATCATGGGCATTATACACAGTGCTTAAACTTTGGACTGATGATACAATATCTAATTTTACACATGTACCTGAGTATTGCTCATGAGGCTGAGATAAATAAATCATTCTTTAACATTCGACTGTTACTACCCGTGGCACCCAGTCATTAGTGTCTGATTAGTTCAATCACCTGAATTTTTTTCTTCTGAATAACTTGTTCTTTACTGCAGGCCAGATTTTGTCACGTTTGCCTATACTGGTAGAGGTTTCTACACAGATAAGGCTAATCAGTATCAGTGGTGAACAAGGAAAATCCAACAGAAGACAATAAAAAGAAGAAACAACCTTAACAGGAATAAACACCATAAGAAATGTCCTGGCAAACTCTTGCACTGAACTATCTTCTTAGGATTTGGAAAAGAACCATTTACAGATTTAGGAACCTACTTTCAAAATGTGTAGTAGAGGGTCTTCCCTCTAGTGCTGCTTCAAAAAAGAATGCATCTTATCAACAAAAAGAAAAATACTATGCAGGTCTGTGGAGGTATAGACAAAGTACAAAACTGGGTTTGTATTCTTTGTTTTTTTCCACTGGGAAGTAAGAACCAAAGCTAAATTGCCAGTCATTCCCAGAGCAAGCAATCAATGCTAAAAGTGCAGTGGTGGGTACCATGCCCTATTGAGCCATTTGCACAGAAGTTGTTATAGTGTCCCCATTTCTCTATTTCCTCAAATGCAACTGCTCATTTAAGTAAGATAAACATGTAGCATTGATATTTATGCTGAGATAAGTAAAAATCTGTGCTGTGCTTCTGTGAAATGATGTGTGAAAAACCAAAAGAACAAGTTTGTAAAGTAGTTTCATGTGAAGCAAATGTGAGATTCGTACATAATGTCATCAGGAAGCCAGGTACACAAAAAAAATAAATGAAGACATAATAGAATGACTTTCCTCAAGAACAATGGGGCAGTAGATGTTTTGGAAGTAAGGAATCCAATATTTTTGTGAGATTCCAGTGAAAAAAAGTTGAGATTGAAGCCATCCACATATGAGGAAACATAATCAAATACCATGTCAACACCTCCCACCTCTCAAAACAGTGTCTGAGACAAACTGATCCAGCTGACCTGAACCTTTTGTGCAGTTCTGGGAATATTTGTGCATTGTGTAAGAAGTTTATGAGAATGAGAGAGATTCTGGAATAAACCAATGCCTGCCTTAACTTCCAGAGATTTGCCTTCGTGCACCTCTGAGGTAATGAAGCGTGAGTTCAAAAGGTTAGATTTCGTACAAGTCAGCAGAGAAAACAAGAGGGAAACTTCACATTTGAAGCTGTATTTTTTAGAGCAGTTTTTATATGAATGTTCCAAAGATAATAAAGCAAAAAAACCCCTTAATATTCTCATGAAGGTTATCAACAACTGCAACTGAAGATGTGTCGAATGCAGGTTACCTGCATACATTGTCAAGTATAAACTGTGCTTCTGTTTGTTACCCAATATTTAATCCCCTGGATATGTACAAATATAACTTTTTGGTGAAACATTGTGCTTGAGACAGAGAAAGGTGAGAATCAATCCTTCAACAGACTGTAAAAAAATCAATAATTCTCAACAAATCTGACACTTATTTATGGAGTTGTAAAAGGATTAAATAAACTGTAATATTTTTCTTAACTTATTCATGACTTCCATGAGTCCTAAAGCATAAAGCTGCTATGTGCATGGTTCCAAGTAGTCTGCCAATAAAAATTCCCCTAATAATGAAGAACTTTTCCAAAGATTCAAATGCCTTTTGTCCTCTCAGGAATTATTTTATTAGCTAGGCCACATTTCCTCCCTGCCTTCATGAAGTGTTCACTCCTTCTGTAATATTAATAGGCTCCTTCTGTGTCTTTTTTGCAAAAACTGGAAAGAAAGAACAATTCTACCCTAACCTTTTGGCACCTGAACATTTAATTAAAAGTCTCTTGTATCTTTCAACAAAATATTAGCTTTGGCAAGTATCCCAGCACAGCCAGGAAATCATAAAGAAAATATCCTACTGCAGACCTCTGTTTACTAAAACTACAAGGGCATACCTCAGAACCTTGCTTATTCTTGGGTTTCAGTATTTTTTACTCTTCCCAGTGTTGCAAAATAGGGATCTGAGCTGTTGTATATGACTAGGTTACACATTTCCCAAGTGCCATAAACATAGCACACATACTTGGTAATTTGATGGAAGTGGAGTCATTCCCTGATTAGTCCCCTCAGTCACCAATATCAACAATGAACCTGAATAAAGCCCTGGAGTCTGAGTGGCCACTGGTGCATTGCTGAATGGTCTTGCGACATGGACTTTGCCATCAGTTTTAACTTCATGCTTACTCTTGCTCCATGCTATTTAAGGATGGGTGTCAACTATCATGGAAGGCAGTGGACGGGTTATTACCGTTATGATTATGGTTTTGTTGATGGTAAATTCCACATTAATCTGAAATTTGCCCTGGTTGGCCAAAAAGGCCAGCCATATCCATGAAGTGCAGTATAGCTAGCCATCGAAAGAAGTGATTGTCGCACTATACTCAGCACTGGTGAGGTCTTACCTCAAGTAATGCATGCAGTTAGGGCTCCACAGTATAAGAAGGATATAAAAATATTAGAAAGTGTCCAAAGGAAGGCAAGGAAGATGATGAAAGGACTAGAGGGCATGACTTATGAGAAGAGGCTGAGGATACTTGGTTTGTTCAGCTTAGAAAAGAGGAGACTAAGGGGTGACTTCATTACTCTCTACATCTTCCTCATGAGGGGAAGCGAAGAGGGAGGTGTTGAACTCCTCTTTTGTGTCCAGTGATAGGATGTGAGGGAATATCTTAAAGCTGCATCAGGGAAAGTTCAGATTGATATTGGGATAAAGTTTTTCATTGAGAGGCTGGTCAAGCACTGAAACAAGCTCCCCAGGGAAGTGATCACGGCTCCAAGTTTGTCACTGTTGAAGAAGTGTTTGGACAACCCTCTTAGATACATGCTTTAAATTCTAGGTTGTCCTGTCTGAAGTCTGGAGTTGGACTCGATGATTCTCATGGGTCCCTTCCAACTCAGGATATTCTATGATATTCTAACCTTATTCCAGAAAAAAACCTCTTTGTTTTGATGGTATAGTGATGGCAAGATCACAGCCAAATTTGTTTGTCCTCCTGAACGAATTGCAAATTTATCTCCATTTCAGTTACAGAAATAAGAAGAATGAGTGAACCCATGAAAGAATCTTTACATTACCTTTCTATGCAATCTGGTCTGACAGCCTACTTAACTTGTGCACCATGGTAATTATCATTGGCAGCTACATTGGTGTAAGCCATTTGCAAATCTACCAGGATCGGTGGCATAGCTTCTGCATAAAATCTGTATCCATGAGGGTCACAGCCTATCTCATTGTAATAAGAAATATGTCTAAAAGCTCAGTAAAATACTCTGAAGAGATCTGACTTCCCTTTGTGCATTTCCACTGGCACCAAATGGAAATGAGTATCATTCTTCCATAATTCCCTGTGAGAATGTCCCACTTTCAGATGGAGGAACTTGAGTGGCAAGTTGGTGGCAAGACTCTTAAAGGTGGATAGGCACATTCAGAGGCACATAGCATCCTTAGCAGAAGTCAGTAGATGTTTCATTAGAACAATTTTTCCTTTGTTGTACTTTCCGATACAAGGAAGTGTGGCATGTAAGGAGTTAAACAATTTTGCCCCCAACTCTTCTCACCTAACTTTTTAAAAAGTCTTTGAACTGCAAGTATGAATTTTCCATTACACTAAGTCTTTCCTACAATAAAGACTCTACGCTAATAACAAAAAAAGACTCAAGGGAGAATGGTTCCTATAGACTAATCACAACCTCAGGGAACCGGCATATCTATCTTGCATTGCCCCATAGATGCAATTATCTCTCTCCAGCTGCACAATTTATTGTGACTGTTAATGAAGGACTAATACATGTGCAGAATTATACAGTTAAATCCAGAAGCAGAGTCACACGCAATAAAAGAGCAACAACATTTACAGATAATTATTGAACTAATTAAAATATACTATTCTGTAGACCCAGAAACCTCATATTTGCAATAAATGATTGTACTTTTATAATATTACTTGTATAAGTGAGGTTACAGGATCAGGTCCTGACTAACCAACTTGAAGCACCAACTTTAGCAGTATATAGAAGCTCCAATTTAATGAAGTGTCAGTTATAAACTGCTAATTTTAAATGAATTAGATAGTCAGATTAACAATAAAAATTCCCTCTGGGCAGAATCTTGGCTTTTTTAATTCACAGGGCATGAAGACAATTTCATTGTAAAATAACTTTACATGGGGAATTCATTAGGTAAATTATTTCTGAGATACTTTCCTCAAAATATTAAAAGTTTCATTTTTCAAAAATTGTTAGATAATTAAAAGACCATAAAAAGTCCTGAAGTATGATTTTAGTATAAAATAAAAACATTTTAAGATGTTGATATCTAGCTTTTTGAATTAAATGAAAGTATGCAAAGTTACCATGAGCATCACAGGCACTGCTTTCTTTACCTCCAACCCGTCCCTTGGCTTTCAAATTTCCTTGGTCCAATTCTGCTGCCACCTCTGTTCTCCTTCTCTCTTCAACCCTTCCAGTGATGACATGCATGTTTCCCTAAAACATCCACATCTTTGCTACAATAATGAAATAAATGAAGTAAATATGAATATTTCCCAACTATTGGTGAAAGGAGGAAAAATAACCTAAATTAATGAAATGTACTAACTCTAGTCTGCATAAACTGTCACACACACATACACATGTACAAGTATACATATATGAAATGAGAATTCTGAAGCCAGAAAACTGATTCAAAAACTCTGTGGGACCTGAAAGGTCAGAAGGTCAGCTACGTTGCTTTGGCACTTGGGTGTTTAAAAGACCTCTATTGGAAAGAAAAAAAAAAAAGGGGGGAAAAAAAAAAAGCCTAAAATGCTTCTGATGTTAATGAATATTCACAAAAGTAATCATGTGCTTTTGTTAATATTCAAATAAAATTCCTTGCACCACATGATTTACTTGAAAAATGAGCACACACCAATTTACTCAAATGAATTTTCCCAATGTGTAAAAACACAAGGAATTTGATACAGAATAAATAAAGATTCTGTAAAATCAAGCTGCCACGTCCTTTTTCTTTTTGCATGAATAATTTATCATAGACTTCTAGGCTGTAGTAGATTTCATAGACTACACTTGTAGACTTCACAGACTTCAAAACTATCATAGACTATGTGGCATGACAAGCAACAGGAACAAGCTTTGTAAAATCTGTGGCATTTCTCACTTCAGACCATTCTTCATCCTGGAACTGAATGTGGATAGATGCCAACAGTTCTTCACAACATGATATTCAAACAGAATCCTAAAAACATACACATTTTGAGTGGATCCTCTGTACACAGCAATTTCCATATGTAAACTTTCAATGCATTACCTGTTTCAATTGCCCAACACAAGTGGGCAAAAATCTACTTACAGCAAAAATCTACTGACATTTGCTACATTATTTAAGACACAAGATTTTAAAGAGCTGGGGTAGCGCAGAAGACAACAGCATCCTGTACAAAGATACTACCCAGGAAAGCCATTCTTAGAGTGCTAGAAATGGACAGGTACCTGTGTAAATTTAGTTAATGTGTTTGAAAAGACACCAAGCGTATTACCAAGTGGCAGCAGATTGAATGAAGGGCATCATTTTAGTCAAATACAACAATTAAAAAAAAAAGTAAGATAAGATGAAAAGGAAAACAAAGTTAGTCTATGGCATTAATTTTGAAAATATCTGCCTTTTCTGACCACTCATTTAGCAGATAAAATGCACAGGCTCACATCCATCCTCCTCTTGAATACAGGAATTCCTGTGTCTTGAATAGAGGAAATCCTTATGTCCAGGCTCCACCCAAAGTACCACAGATCACTTTGAGCTGAAGAAACGTGTGGTAAAAGTTCCTCATTTCTATCATTGAAGGTGTTCCAGGATGCAGAAAAAAACCCCTCAAATTTAGCAGCACAAGGAGAGTGAAACAGGGAGCATGATTCTCAGCCCCAGTGGAGGAATCCTTGGTCTCCAGTTTCTGTTCCACACACAGTGTTATTTTTCTGATTCAGTGGTTTCTCCATGTAAACTACAAAACTGGTTCACTGCCTTGGCTTTGTTTGCACAGCACTGTTGGGCTTCCATCATTTTATTGCAGGCAGATCTGGCCTCACTAACGCCCTCATTGTTCACATTGGAAAGTGGCTAAAGTTCACTTTGTTAAGTGTGTGTCAGGCTGCTCACCCAACTGTAAAAGAATGAAGAGCCAAAGCTATTCCAAAAGGTATTATTGAAATGAATAAAAAGGAAAGCAATAAAATGAAGTATCATTTCAGACCATCTCCAACTAACCAGAAAGAAAACTACATTTGAATCTACATTTGAAATGTCAGTGCTTTTTACCTGCAAAAAACCGAAAGAAGTCAAGAACTCTGTGAACATTGAGAGCTCCTGACCCTGGTTTAAAACCTCATTGCAACAATGAAAAACTCCTCTGGAAGCCAGGACAAAGCATTACAAACAGTTGTGCAGCTTCCCAAGCCAGAAAGGACAAGTAAAAAAGAATTTCATAAGCCAGAAAGACAGTGTACCTTCCAAATGGAAGGTAATGCTGATGGAAGCTGATGGTTTGTCACTGGGAAAGAACAGTGTCTATCTGTGCATGCAAATTCCTAATGTCTACAAAATTTTCACACTGTACCCCTTTGCCAGTGCTTTCTGCAGTAGCATTCATGCATGGTAACCTCTGGTTTATGAGGTGTTGAAAGGTAAGGTTAAAAGAAAAAACAACTTGTGGAAGTTAATATATTGCCTAAACCTTTCTAGAATTAATTTCCAGAAAAAAATCCTCCGGCTTTGAAATTCTAGTCTTCCCCCTCTTTGAAAAACAGGTAGCTTATGGGAAGTTCACATTTGCAGTACTGTGTGTTTGAACACTAGCAACACAGAAATCCATGAACACACACACACACACACCGTGTCCACTCCCAGGATAACAAATAACTTATGAATCCAAACTGGCCAAACATGAGGTGACACCCAGCTGTCAGAGCTGGTCTCAGGCAATGTGAGAAGTCTGCATTTTGTGCAGCAGGACCTGATACATTAATAAAACAAATGGGTTCAGAAGTAGGGCAGGATTCATGACATAGGATCGCACAGGACAAATTACAGTCAACGCATCTACACAGTGAAATAGAGCACAGCGAAGAGACACCTGAACCACCAAAGACCTGCAACAGCAAGTGGCAACACTGCAGCTGAACTCCTTGCAGACTTTAACAGAGTGGATCTGGACACACAGTTACTAGCGTGTCAGTAGTGGGATGTATTCAACTGCATGTAGTGCTTCAGTAGATGGATTCACTACCTCAGATCCCCATTAGCTCAAGCATCTCCATTTCATGAGTAGGCACAGGTGGAGAGATCAAATAACTATCAATTTGGACTTGCCTTCAGAGACATAGAACTCTTGTTTCTTTTATGAAACTGTGGGAAGAATAATAAAACAAACTAATTCAGAGAAAATAAAACTGCTCAGAGGAATAATTATAGCGACTTTCACTTCAACAGCTAGGTCACTGGTTCAAAATTGTTCAAATCACTTGTGACTGAAAGTCATTACTAGTTGACTCCACTCAATGAGCTTGTGCTTCAGGTCAGAGTAATAATCACTACAGGACTAAAACAACCATTAGTGGCTCCATTAGTAAGAAAGGGAGAGAAAACAAGTAGCAGCCTCAGTCTCATTAGTGTTGCTTCCCAGTCAAGGATGAGAGGAAAATATACTTTGAGGAATCCTGTACTGTTGAGGACTGATTTAGCTGCCCACACAAAGTACCGTTTGAGATACTCCAGGATATGCCACTTGCTCTGCATCTGCATCTCCAAAGAGACACAGGTCTCCCTTGGGTTTTACCTGTCACGTTGACAGTGCCATGCAGAGATGACAGATAGCCTGTATCACCTTGGCTCTAGCACTAGGTATCTGGCCATCTGGGGACAGCCAAGTCCAGCCCCTTCCATTCCAGCCTCCTTCCAACTCTTCCAAAGAGAAACTCCGGCCTCAAAAACTATTGAGTTATTAGTCAGTTTATTAACTGAAGTCTTCCCTTTTCCCCGTTTTTGTCTTTGTCGTGTCAACCAACAAAAACCATACAGATGTTGGGAAATGGTGTAAGAAAATTTGTGTATATAAATGATGAAAACTAGATACCCAGCAGACATCCACCTGGAGAGCTATTTCCCTGGAGATTCCTTATATATAGCATGAGTTCTGCCACACTGTATATCATGGGGTGGGGGTTTTTCCTATGCAAAAGTGATATCTGAACATTTCAATAATATAGAAATACACTGAAGCTGATCTGAGGAGCTGCCCTAGGAAGAGCAGCCAGGCTAGCAGTAAGGTTTATGACAGCTCTGTGCAGCTGGACCTGCTGATGACCCTCTGGTGCATGAACTACAGCATAGTACGGCCGAGCTAGGGTGTTAAACACACTGCTCTGTAAAGTGAATGATGGACACAGACAAGGTCAGGTGAAAAAAGTATGGGTTTGCTTGCATCAGGTGAAAGGAAATTCATGGTGGAAAGCAAAACCTTTAATAGAAGATGTGTTTCTCATATTTTCTGAAGGAATGCTGTGAAAATGCCAAATATTAATGACCGTGGATCCAGAGGGCTGTGAAGGGAGAGCAGTGTTTTTAAAATGGTGACAAATGCATGAACACTGCATAAAGATTTGTTATATAGCATCTTTTTTCCTAGCAATTTCTGGTAATTTTTAAAAGTACATTTGCTTATATGGCTGGCTTCTTTATACCAAGATACCCTCATAATAACATGCACTCCTAATAATAGTATGGACTTATTAATATTCCATATTTAAAAGATCAGCTGACATGTTCAATTGGGTCTTCTAACATTGTAACAGTTTTCCTAATGGTTGCTACTTTAATTTGTCTGTCTCCTTTGAAATATGTCTCTGAAATATTTATCTCCCTCTTTAAGCCAAGTGTTTTAATCCAACACCAACACTTCAGATTTTAAGAGAAGGTTATTACAACACATAAAACATATGGTCTCACTTCAGCTCCCGGTACACATAAAATTAGACAAAACAAAACACTACCTAATCACTACCAAAACATGTGGTTCAGTCAGTAATTTTTGCTCAGAAGCATCTTGGGACTAATTTAGCATGAACAACGTGATTTTTTTTCTCACCCCTCTCTTATCTCTGTAGGTCACACGGCAACAGAAGGCAGACTTGCAAGATGAAGTTCACCCTCTCTGCCTAGCTCTGTTCCTCACTTATATTTCATTCAAGGTTGTCTCCACTTCCAAGATAACAATTGCTTTCAGAGACTGGGAAATCTATTTTCAGAATTTATATTGCCTTTTGGAATTACAGAAACATATAAATCTTGCCACACTGGTGGAAGCAAAAACTTCAAAGCATTATAGACATAGTTTGGAAACCTGAGGTAATTCCAGCGTCTTTCTTACAATAAAGATTTTTTTCCTGTTTCGATCTGAGAAGGAAAAAAACTGCAGGCAGGAGCATCTGAGTCCACTGCTTGCCCTGCTGTTAGGGAAGGGAGAACACCTGATCTTCCAGGGAGTGAATTTAAGCACTGAGCTTGGGACCATCAGTGGCTCCCTCCTCCCCAGCTCTGCCCCCCAGCTCTGCCTCAGGACACTGGGCAATCACTGCCTTCAGAACAACACCCAGGTGCATTCCAAGGGATAATTTTCTCCCAGGACCATGCAACATAGATATAAAGGTGACACACATTGGTTTTGCCACCTTCTGTTCAATGCAGCCTTCCATCACTACCCCAGGCAGGCTCTGTACCCTCAAGACCCTTGGCCACATCCCAGGGCAGATAAAACACACCCTTTGCTTCATGCTGTAAAAATACCACAGTGAAAAGCTGCGGTTCAGCCCTCACGTTACTTCAGCTTCTTTGAACTGGAAAAAGCAGACCAAATAATTATTGCTTTTGAGGGTCACAGGACAATCACACTCAATCCATAGGACTCCCGCCCCCAGGTGCAGCACAGGGAGAAAGCAGCTGCCCACGCTAGGGGACGGCTGTCTGGGCGGCGGGACGGAGAGCTGGCAGTGCAGCACGGCATGGGAATGGTCCTCGCCCTGTCCCCTTCCACAGCATGGGCACAGCCGAGGAACGAGGGCAGAGGTCTGCCTCAGGACTTCCCATTTACCTCCTTTTCTGGAGAGACGGCTACCAAAGCAGAGGCCACCAGCAGCTCCACAGATTAGTGTTGTTCTTTGGGCTACCAGTCACTCAGTTACACTGGTAAATGTTAAAGGCAGTCAGGTGAAGTATGATTTGTGATCTAGTTAGTTTGATGTGCACCGGGATGATTGTGAAACGGAATTTGGTCCCACCTTTGACGAGGGTGCAAGGCATACCACAGTGAAAGGGCAAGCAGCACAAGCAGATGCAAAATCAAACTGATTCACCATTAACGTGCAATGGCAGGCAACAGCTGTCAGAGGTTTCAGGCCAGGAATCAGACCCAAATGCAGCTTTTAAATGTATAGAGATACCACTAAAACCTTGACGTGTTTAGAAGTATAATCCTGTTTAATGTAACTCCACAACAGTCTATGAACAGTGTAAAACTGTAAAGGAAGATTGAAAGTAACCTTTGACACTCCTGACATAAGTCAAGAATTATAGTGTGAATCTGATATGAGAAAATCAAAGGAAAGACAAGTCCTAACATAGCCAGTTTTTAAAGGAAAACATCTTTTGGTACGCATGTGTGTATGTTCTATTTACTCGTATTTTTTCACAAGGTTTTCTGTGTAAAAAGAATCCAAGAATCGTGTTGCTGGGAAACTAAAATAATGGTGTAATCTTCTGAGAAAGTGTGAAACGTAGAATTAACACCACTGAATTGAATTTAATAACACTTTACAATATCAGACCTAGCCTTAAATCAATACTTAATTTTCTCAGTCATCTTACAGATTAGTTGTAGCCATTATATCTCCAGGGAATGACAACCACCCTGTGGAGGGTCAGCCTACTCCAGCATTATTTTGCAGGATCTTCTAGCAGACAGATCTCAAAATACTCTTTAAGAGTGTATAACCTCAGCTTCCAAAAATACTTTTTTTGTATATTCTGGAGATATTCCTCACATTCTTTAGTAAACACTACAGCTGGTTTTACCCACTTATGACATATTACACCTATTATTTCTAAACCTAAGCTAAACATAACCCACTTTTGGAAGGCAACAAAAATAATAATCACCAATGTGACTGCATAAAAATAAGTTTCTACAACCACTGCTTTCCCAGAAAGATAATTTCAAATGGAAGTCAGAGCTGCATTTTAGATTACTCGGAGCAAAGTTCTGCTGCCTGTAGTTCTTCCGTATTGTATTTCAATGAAGTTGTTACTTGGAAGTATCTCACAACCACAATCAAAATGGAATCAAGAAATAGGGTGCACCATAAGACACACCCTTGCCTTGAAAAAAATTGTTTGTGAAAAGGCTTTGTAATGGCAGTATTGATGCCACTCCTTGGATTATATTCTCCTGCTGCAGCATGCAGGTGTGGCAGAGAGCAGCATCGCATACCAGGGGATCAGCAGATCACACCAGTATCATCACCAGAATCTCATGCCAGGTTGCTGCCAGACCTGGGACCCACCAACTAACCGTACCAAATATATAGGGTCCTTGAGCTAAGAAGTGTGGTAGCTTGATGCTACAGCTCAGCTCCCTGCTACTGCACAAGCATCCATCATGTCGCTTGGTACCAGAGTCTGTTCGGGCTGTGGCCCACTGCGCAAGTCTTCCCTGTCGGGTTCCCACACATTTAAGAAAATTGTGCCAGTACAAAATGTGCCGGTGCTAAATGCACTCAAATGGACATAAGCTTGGCCAAGCTGAGCCCTGCAGCATATGCAATTAAGCAACTTGATGCTGGGAGTGGAATTTGCACTGCCTACAGCCCTTTCTGAATCTGAGCATAGCTGTTTCTTTTTCAGAGATTCATAGATTTGCTAAATTATTCTTGCATTGGCAAACACAAGCAAACACTTGAGCAGAATAAATGCTTGGTGCTGTAAGGAGCAATGATTTCATTCAGTAAATAACATTGCAAACTGATGGAAGTAAGAATATAGAATTGGGTTACATGATGGCAGAAGATAAATTTTGTAGTTTTGCCTTTGCTGGTAGGGTGACTTTGTACATGGAGCTAACCCACAGTTTAGTGTATTCTGTAAAAGAAAAGGTGAGAAAGCCAGCTAGGAAGTTAACACCTGCCATACAGGTTTAGCCAACAGCAACCAGCCAGCAGCAAATTCTTACAAGATACTTAAGTGACCATGTCAGACAAGGATCTTTCCCTTTTTATATTACCCTTGATTTCTAGTTGTCAGTGATTTATTAACTGCCTGATAGAGATCTTTTAAGTCTAAACTTAATATCTACCGACAGATATATATGGTCCATGAACACAAAAGTCAGGGTTATAATAGAATGCTACAGGGATCATTGATGGGCTTTGCATACAGAGATTGCACTGTACCCACTGGTCTACCTGCAATTGCTGGACAGGGAGTTTAGTTCCTTATTTGCATGAGCTATAAAATTACCCTTAAAAAAATAATTCTAAATTGTTGACATAAAAAGATTTTGGTCCTCCATCAGTTTGGCAAGAAAAGGAAGAGACAAATAACAAAAGAGCAGATGGTAGAGGAGATAAACCAACATGTTATATGCAACAGTGAAGGAAGATGGGAATCTTGTAGGAACAAAACATGCTTTGTTTGCTTAAAAATGCTAGGCAAAGGAGTTCAGTACAGAGAATCTTTAGTTCAGTACATGAGACAATGTGAGCTTCCAGAACTCAGGAATAAGGGGACATTTTTCTGGGTTTCTTTCTATTACAGAAAATAGTAAAAAACGATCTGTAGAGCTTACTGCCTTTGACTGCAAGAAATGATTTAAATTACTCATGCTACATTTACTTTTTATATCCAATGTTTAGCAAGCAATCTTTGAGTAACCCTGAGAGTAGCTGGTGATATTGCCATAACAGAGTGCAAAATCTGGGAGAGTTCCTACAGCCTCAGGAGGCAGATACCGGTCCTGGAAAGAATTATGGATAATGTGTGTAAGTGTGCATGGGAGAGTTTTGAAGACTGAGACAAAGGATATTATGTGTAAGTGTTCACATTCAGGTAAGTCTGGGAGGAGGGTTGTGCCTCTTTCATATGCCTGGAAGGTTATATCTAAAGTCACTTTAATATTGGCAACAGTATAGCCTCAGTGGAACACAGTCTTCACTTACTGAATTTAAATATTGTAGCTGAGGGATTTTTCTTAAATATTTGTTGTTTGTTTAACCAAAGCACTATTTATTGGTGGAATTTAGTGGGGATTTAGTGCCTTTAAGAAATTGCTTTTTTCCCCAGCTATACTGTGCTGTATCATGTGTGAAGTAAAGGACTAAACTGCACAGCTTCAATCTCAAATGTTTAAACATTTAAAAGAAACTTAAAATCACTCAGCCTCACTATGGTCCTGTTCTTAAGAGTCAAGACACAAACTGTGCAAACGATACTTGAGTAAAAGGGGGATAACGATGGATGTAGATGCCAGTGAGGTTTGCAGAGTTCTCACACTGACATTTGGAAAGGAATCAACATACATTTTGCAGTGCCTGGGACTACTGGTTGACAGTAGTAACCTTAGGTCAAAAAGAACTGAGATTATATCCTGTTGTGCAATCAAAGAAAAAATTACTTTCTAGTGTGGTTTAATTATGTCTGAATTTTTAGATAATTCCTCTTTTATTTGTCTTCTTTACATTTTTAAGCCTAGAAACAAATAGCACTGCAGAGGAGAGGCAATTTCACAGCCCTCTACTTATGACATTAAATTGTTCTAAGCCAATATTCTTCCTAGGTAATAGGCGCTAAAAGTAGATTTATTATTTGAAAACATACTGCAAACTGCTTGAATAAAGGATAGCCAAAATCCATCTGTTCTACAGCAAGATATGACTGGAAGCATGCCAGCCTTCTCCAAGACTCTGAGGAAGGCTGATCATTGTAGTTAATACATGACCTCAGCACCATCAGAATACATAAGAAATACATTACTTTAACACAAGGAATTTTATCATGCTTTCATGCCCATATTAAATAATGAGATAGGCAAACTAAGCAGAGAAACTGGGAAAGAGCGTCTAAGTGCCCGTTTCTTTCAAACAGTACACCAAGCCCAAAATCATAAGGCTGTGCCAATCCAAACACAGAAAAGTACCAGAATGTTTCTCAGAGAAATAGGGCCAGCACAAACCACAGCTTCTCAGTTCAACATTTGGACTGGAATGGAAGTTCTCCGATATCTTTGAAAACCGATACTTGACTCTCTGCTTTGAACAGCCAAAGCAATGTACACAAACACAACATCCACCTGGACATTTTCATCTTGAAAGGTCCTAATCATATTACTCGTTCTGACTCTGCTGCTTTTGGTATTAGCTGAACACATTTGTGTTAGTTTTTCCATAGTGGAAATTAACAACTCAAGAGCCTGATTATAATAATAACTTGAGGGCACCTTTTGTTTATAAGGTAATATGTATAATCTGGACTAATAGATTCTGTGGCTGAAGGCCAAGGACTTTATTAGCCCAGGATATGGTTATTACAGGTTATTATACTCAATGTTTAATTAAATACTGAAATCTTGAAAAACAGAAGTAGGAGAAAAATTTCTTTCTTCCTTTACCCTCCTTCAGCCATGTCCTTTAGCCTCCTGATGTACTTCTTTTTATACCATGTCCATTTTACACTACCTTCTGATCTTTTGTGTGCAGTTTCCTTTTATTTCCACAGATTTTTGTGACAACTGAGTAAGGAGTTTAGATTGTATCTTTCAAAGTGAAAAACACTTTGAAAACTCAAAGCTCTGCAGTTTTTTAACAGAATGTGTAGATACTAAGAGGCAATTGAGGTACTTGCATATTCACAGTAAAATACTGTAGAAAAATCCTTATGTGATTAGAACTCGAGCATGGAGAGAGGTAGGTTTGTTGCTGACGCTAGGTGACATAAATCACCTAGTGCCAGTCCTTGCCAGTGAAGATATAGGACACTTCATAGAACTAGGTCTGACTGCATGCCAGATTTTAGGAGGCAGTCATTAGATTAGATGAATCCCGTCTCTGCTAAGAGTTCTTTCCTGGACTCCATTTTCTTGAGCTGTAACAAATATAGTCTCAAATTCTCCCACAATATACAGTAAATGAAGTGCAGGTGACTCAGCTGAGTGTGTTTAGCAGAACTGACAAGGGGGTGGATGCATTGGAAGCTGCTTAGGGAAGTGTTATCAAGTTTGAGAGAGCAACAGGGAATTTTAGGTGGGTATATATGAAGCAACATTGAGTGCACATGGATGATGAAGCTGATCAAAATGTTGACAGTCAGTTGGTAATTGTCCTCCTGATGAAGTTAGCAGAAGTGTCCTTTCATTTGCTATAAGGTCACAAGCAGCACCAAAGGATCAAGACAGAGGTTCCAGGAACATAGTGGGAGGCAATGTTAACCGATGGGCACCAAGACGCCGTCAGAGATGGCTCTGTCACGATTATGCTTATCTGGGGTATTTGAGAAATAAAAATCTGGCACCAAAACCCATTTAGATCTGTAGTCCCTGTTCTTCCTCCACAGGCTGGAGCGCCAGTATTTCCACAGGAATAAGAAAGCGAGTTCCTGTCCTCCCCTGCCAGTGCTTCAGTAAGCTTTCCAAGCTGAACAATATTTTTGTATCCCTGTGACCCTTTGAGCGCATGCTGTTATCCAGCTCAAGTCTCTGGCAGCCACAGAGGTTTAATATCTGGCAAGATAATAATTTGTTGTCAACAAAATCAGTAATTTATGAAAGGAAGAGCTGCTTCATAAATGCCACGGGAAACTTTGTCTTAATAGCAGTTGTCTAAATACCAAATAATTTCCAAGTTTGAGATGATTTACTTTCTGAAATGGCACATGAAGAAGCAGTTGCAAAGTAAGGCAGGAAGTGAATTGTGGCTTACCTGCAGGGACCCACACTCTGAACTCACTCACCATGATCTGAGAGAAACCGTTCAAACACAACTCCAGTACTCGGGTAATACCTCACGGACTGGAATCTGAGCTACTATGAATAATGGCAACAGAACCTCAAAACCGATGTGAATGTCACCTTATGAAATTGTGAAGGCATGCACCGTGCACCACCACAACATTTGTGTAGCCATACTCCAGAAGATATAAGGAAAGTCTGAAGGAGCAAGTGGCAAACATGATGCAGGTTGTCAATAATGCCAAAACAAGGAAAGAATTGGAAATTAAGTTTTAGATCGATTCTAAAGAAGAGGTTAAGCAGAGAGACAAGAGAGATGGAGATGGACTTTGCAAATGAGGGTGCTGTCACAAAAACCTTGGATAAGCAACAGCTCTGAAAGCAGGGAAGATGAAGCTTGAAGTTTGGAAGTGAGTGTGAATTGAAGTAAAAGAAAATTCTCACATTCAAATTGATCATTAAAAGGAAAATTTCTACCAGCTAGAAACTTCTATAATCTATCTAAGGTGGAGACTCTTCAATGTTATTACAATTCCACTGAAGATCTGGCCCCTAGCCAAGCCAGTCTGTAGGTAGGGTCGATTTTCCTTTTCTCATTGCTTTCCCCGTTTCACTCGCAGTATAACTATAGCCAGATTTATTCTGCACGTCTTCCCCACTTTCAGATGACTGAAAGGCTCTCTGCAGCTAACGTTACTCACTCTACACATACACTTTGACAGGTGAGCTGTAAAGTAAAACTATCTTGGCAGAAATCTTCCCAGTTATCCACAGATGTCACACGTGTGAGCGAGCCTGTGCTTTTATATTGTTTCCTTTCTGTTTGAGCAAGGTGCTTTATTCTGAACACAGCAGTTTCCTTTCCATCTGACCCAGATTCACCCACACCGAGACCTGCAGCATGCACAATATCCTACTAAAATACAGGGGCGATATGAGTGCAGTCACTGTTTTTTTGTCCACCCATCACTCCAACCCTAATAGTTTCCTGCTTCTCATTTTCCCTCTGGGTTTTCTACTCCTCCAAAGCGCTGCTACTCGACCTGTGACACTAACAGTGAAGAGCTGGCTCTGCTCAGCAATCTGCACGCTCCCCAGGACACTTGAAGTGAGGCAGCCAAACCTCCATCAGGGAGCACGGGCTGTAAGGTAAAAGACAGTTGCCAAGACACTGGGATGACTTCTGGTTTTTTGTTTCAACATACGCATGTATTTCAAAGTCTACTCTCTGGGTATTTTACCCACATGGGCAAGTATTCATGCAAAAAGAGACTATCAATTCTATTGTTCATAAATTCTACTTGAGTGATTCTCAGAACTCAAGCTGAGGGCCAGCTCATGTGACTGGCAAACAAAGACATTTAACTTCTGGCAGCAGAGCAGTTATTTTTCTACAAAATCAATAATTTATAGGGGAAAGAGGCTGTGTAAAACTAAGAGTGAAAGAAAAACAGTAAAATCTCTAAAATACAAGTGCAGGAAATAAATCACTCTTTCTTTTCCTATACTGGAAATTTAATTCAAATATTCTTACATCCAATAGTCAGCTTAATGGAAATAAACCACCAAGATTATAATTCTCCGTAGCATGCAAGTACTGAGGTCTTATCCAATTGCCTCAGCAAACAGTTGTTCTGAAGGGGCAAAGAAGTAAGTGAATAAGGAAGTTTTAAGATTGAATTATACTTTAGGGCCAAGTGATATGATCTGTATTTTCCTTGCCCTTAGCTGACCCTGTCAGTACCTCCATAGGAGACCTGATTTATTCACCATGATCCTATTGGTTGGGTCAAACAACGTTCCCATTTGAAGATCACAGATAAGAGCAGAGTGGCTTGGTTTCAGGAAAAAAAGCAAGGTGTCAGGAAATGAGTACTGATGCCTGAGCTTCTGCTTGGAAAGCTCAAGCCCGTGGTGACCTCACGGACAGCTGGGAGCCCAGATCTCACAAGGGCACTGCAAACCTTTTCCCCATCCTACCTTTCACCGGAACAATGTAGCAGAAGCTCTGTGTGTGAAAACTCGCCCGGCTTCTTCCCTCTTTGAAAAGTCTTTTCTTCATATAAACAACAATCCAGCACAGAGCTATTAATGCTGGCAATTTGATTTTCAGTTTTGTGTTCTGTTTGAAATGGCATTGTCCAACATAATATGAAATAAAATAACATGAAACATGAGCAATTTAGCAAAACTGCTGGCACAGAAAATACTGGCACTTAGTAAACTAATGACCCAGATTTCAGAAGGCAAAGATCTGAACAATTGCCTCCAGGAGGATCCATGGAGGGAAGGGAAGGTAGATAGTCAATGGCAGATACTTGGCCTATGCCTCATGCCATCCCAGGTGTCAGCATAAAAGAAATAGGGAGGATACAAGTTACAGGAAAAGCTATGGTAACCCTACACTATGTTTGCCCGAGATGGAACTTCTTGACTCTTGTTTTCTCCTCAAGCTGCCTTAAAATGACAGGCAATGGCCAGAATATTGTATAAAGGTGAAGGTAGTGCATGTCATATCTTACTTGAGCTTAGCATCCTTTTTCACAAGATGCTGTGCTCTAACTTGTCAAGTACGGAACAGATACAGCCACATGAGCCAAAACCTATTCTCTTATATCACCGGCTATGCTGCCAGATGGCAGTGCTTCACAGAAACACAATGTTAGCTTTTACAGCATCCTGAGCAGGTAAAGCATTGCCTCCAAAGGGTGAGACTCACACCCAAATATTTGTATGCACTTAGACATGTTGATACAAGCTAGCTTCAAGCTGTGCGTTAAGACCAAAATGAAGAGATACCCATCAATTTCAGAGGAACCATTGTTGTGAATATAGTGAACAGGTTTCTTTTTGTCTGAGGTAAGTGTCTTCTGTTTGCAGTAAGATACCTACCATGCAACTGGTGGGCTAGGCACTAAACAGTATAAAAAGAAAGGCACGCAAAAGCTCCTGGTTCAAAGAGAAAAAGAAAAGGATGAAAGGTACACAGAGACTCATGGTCTTGATCGTGGCCTATGTTCTGGCTCCGATGATGTGGATGTAGAAGAGTGCTATCAAACATCTGCCTCTATTCCTGCAAGTGGAAATTATTGCTTGGTGATGCAGCTTTTGTCCACCAGTTCTGTCCAGGTCTCACTCATGCACTGCAATGAAGGGTAGTCTGGCAGTGAGGCATGCAATATAAGGAAAGGATTGTGGCCAAAGCAATCTGTGCTGTAGCCTGGGCTGCAAAAAAGACTGAGTGATTACTTGTAATGTTTAGCATGGTTTCAGCTTGTGCTAATGCTGCACAGACTCCTGACAGCGCCAAAACCTCACAGGTGCAAAAATAGTAGTACAAGGTTGTCCTCACCTTCTTTTAGCAAAACTTGGAATCAAAACTAAAACAGAAAAGAGAGGGACATGCTATGTACAGTGCCCAGGTGATGACTGGCCCCATTTTGATACAGCAGTGTTTAAATAGCCTTTTATTTGTAACGAAGTATGTAAAGCTCATCCCAATTATTCATTAGACAGGCCACTAATTCTGTTTCTCTGTTCCCCTTAAAGTCACCTGATGCCAGTGATTAAATTACATATAGCAGAAGGAGAGTTCCTAAGTTACCTAGCAAATGTCAGCATATGAGGTAGATTTTCAGCAGTGGACAAAGTATCATTACCTTACAGTTAATGCAGTTTTATAGGAGTATGCTTCATTTGTCATATCCAAAAATACAAAAACTGCAGCTGCATGAGTCAACATAAATATTCAAACTGTTAATGCATTAACACAAGTGACAGTACCAGATTGCAAAGCTTAGCATAAATGGTGTAGAGTGTTGCTTCTTCAAGCAATCAAAACCCTTGCATAATATTACAGTGCAGCTGGCTAGTAGCTCATGCCATGTAATTTAAGTCTCCTTAATCTTATCCATCTACGAACTTGGAAGCAGTCTCTAATGAAATATCACTTTGGTCCCAACAGTATCCTGAATAAGTTCTTTCTTAGGTTTTCCCTGTTCCCAGACATATTCATGACAAAGTAATGGCTTCTGTACATTATTGTATGCATTTTCACTTTTACCATGTAATGTAAAAAGTGAATGTTATTCCATGCCCTTGTGCAGCTGTGCAGTGTATATTTTAGAAGGGCAAACAATGGATGGTGTGTGAATATTCACACCAGCAAATTAATAGCTTACATGTTCAGAGCAGTGCAAAAGAAAAGGACAATACAAGTTTCTCCGTTACAGCGATGAGACAATACTGGTACACATGGCTTGTTGTGAGAGGTGATACTGTCCCAGAAACAACCTTATTACCTGTCACATTGAGCTCCAGAACCATAAAACTCTCATCTCCCCTTGTAATTTCTGACATGCTCAATAGCCCTGGTAATTGAACTACACTCCTAGGACTTCTTTAGCATGCTGAGATACCTTACCAGCTAACTACTGGCAATTAAAATCTGTAATGTGAATAGAAAAAACATGAATTAATCAGCAGTATATTAGATAAGTTACAAATAACAAAACTAGTGCTTTGGAGCAGAAGCCAAAATTTCAATAGGAAATGTGCCATATAAGGTACCCTAAAAAACAGGGTGTAAGGAACATTCTTAAAACTGGACTCTGGTATGTGTTCCCATACATAAAATAAATCATGTGCATCTTCATAGCATTCAGATGTGAAAAAAACTGCCTAGAGCTATGAGAGCAGCTGAATGCTTCATTCTGTGAAGAATTAGTATTTTCAGCAGCAGTAACCAGCATTTTATGGAGATCAGATAAATCATTGCAATAAATATGAGCTACAGAAAAACAGACAGTATGTTTTCTCTAATTTATTCATTCATCTACTCATAATATATACTGATGCATTTATGTTAAGACATATAGAACACTGAAAGAACCAGACAGGTGTCTGGGGCTGTAGAGCTTTTGTTTTGTTTTGACTATTAAATTTTAACAATAGATACAAGATTAAATTATTCGGTTCCATTTACAAAAATATAATATGAAAACATTCTGTTCTGGAATGAAACATAAATGGTAAATTAATTGCTTCACCAAGCCATTGTGTAGCCTCTTTGAAAAAAATGTTGAAGACATACTATTCACAGAATACCCTGGAGATCAATATGTTATGCTTAAGCAGTAATGAATTTTATGCTGGCCACTGCATTACCAGTCAGTTAAGTATTTTCTTAGTTAGACCCTTGAGAATTCAGCAAGTAATTAATGAGCATGAAAGATGAGAAGATTCATTATGGATAATATGCATTTTTCCAAGATATGTCATTATCCAGATTTGTCATAAAGCAGCATCTATTATATTAAAAACTTAAGCACTAAGGACTATAGGCTTAGGAATTAAATCTACAGAGGGACTGGAACACTGAAATATTAAATGCTGCAATACCCACATTTCACAAGCCCATGACAGTCTTGAGGTAGTCTGCCTATGCCCAGGCACTTTTCAGAGGAGCTCTAATAGAAGAGCAAGCTGCCTAAAAACAAGAAACAAACAGGATTAGACATGGAAATCCAAATTAGTTACAAGAGGTGCTGAAGAGGATAATGGACCTTAGCATCCTCAGCAATACTCTAAATATAAATTAGAGCGAGGGCTTGGATTCAGTTCTGCACACATTTTATAAACTGGAGCAGCTACAACAGAAGAAAACAGATCCTGTCTTTACAGCCACACAGGGTATGACCTTGAGCAGAAACTCAGTCTATCCATATTTACTTAATGCTAGCCTCCACCCACCCCACCTACCCTTGTGAAAATGTTATTTGATCATGTCAGGCAGACAAGATAGCTGGCACTCTTCCTACAGGTGCCCCAATGTGACATCCCCCAGTTCAGGCTACTTACATGGGAAATGGGAACACCAGGTAGCAGGAAGACAAGGACACATCACAACCTTCTATTTCTCCCCCTCCCTCTTTCTTTCCCTCCTTTGAAATAAGCTACTCTGATTTTATAACTTGGGAACGTAAGAGGCATGCTTATTGGTTACATGATGCTGTCATTCTTACATTTTATACTGTCTTGGTACACTTACCACACACAAAAACACCACTTATATTGGTTTGAAAGGAAAAAGAACGCTTTCGTGCACTATAAGTGATTAAACAAAACAAAACAAAAAAAAAAAAAACCAAAAAAAAAAACCAAACAAAAAAAAACCCTGAAAAAACAAGAGAAGAAAGTAAAACTTTATAGGTAGCTGCTGCTTTCTTAAAATCAGCCTACCTTTTCAGGGGGTTGAAGTGATAATAACCCACAAAATACTATTCATTTGGAAGGTAATGCCTCCCATACATACAAAGCTACATAAAAGCATACTTGGTAGAGCAAGTAAAAGTCAGGGAAATGACCCTTGGAGAATTACATTCATTGCTTCCTCCACTGCTGTCATGCTGACTCTTGAAAATCTGGACCATCGTTCAACCTACGAGTTCTGCTGTGCTGTTTCATAGAGAACCCCTGGGTTCGGTGAGAGCTGAGCTGCTTTTAGCCAAGTACACAGAGCAGTTCACAAGGAAAGATTAATCTCTGAGCTGCTTGCCTCCTTTTTGATCCTTTTGATGAAAGCTATACAATAAAGGTGATGCTTTGTAAAAACAGTTCCTAAGAAATCAGCTCAGTCTAGAAAACTCATTCATGTTGCGCTTCAGTTACAACAAAGAAACACTGGCATGGAGCTAATAATAGTCAGCTTCACAGAAGCACCCTGATAGTCTGACTTGAAATGGTGAAGATCATGAGCCCCTTTCTCTAGAGACATGAAAAGATATTCCCATGAAAATCAAGGTACTGATTTGAAGAAATCTCTATAATCAATTCGGACATTGCACATCCAGTTGATGACCCAGGCACATACTTCCAAAGATCAGTAACAACCACCAAGTATTTAGGAAATGCATGGCAGGCACCTCACTTGGTTGCTCATGATTCTCTGGATATATTCACAAGCTGTTATATTGACGGGCAGTACACTGTCTTCCCAGAAGTGCTCTACTGAGACAATAGCTTTTGTTCCTACAGGCAGCACCACTGCTGGAAAATGGACCTGGACAAAGGCTTCCATAAATGAGGATGAAAGGATTAGTCCTAAAGCCACCCTTCTGAGAAGGGCAGTCAGGGAGCAGCAGTGCAGGTGGGGGCTGATTGGAGGTTGCAGCCAGGTGAGGGTTGGTTTCTTCTCACAGACAACAAGAAATAGGACAAGAGGAAACAGTTGTTCCAAGGAAGGTTTAGACTGGATAGTAGGAAAAATTTTTTCACCGAAAAGGTAGTGAAATATTGGAACAGGCTGCCCAGGGAGGTGGTGGAATCACCATGCCTGGAAGTGTTCAAAAAACATATAGATGTTGTGCTTAGAGGCATGGTTTGGGTGGTGGGCTTGGCAGTCCTGGGTTAACAGTTGGACTTGATGATCTTGAAGGTCTTTTCCAAACTAAATGATTCTATGATCCTACGACCTTGTCAAAACCACAATAGCTGATCTATGTTACAGCCTTAGGTTTGACCCACAAACCCCTGTTTGACCCATAAACCTCTGTCAGGGCACCTACATAGAAGAGAGGCCACACAGACTTGAGGCTTTTCACCACTATCTACTTTTTCAAATGTATTTCATTATTTCCATTCTGGCAAGTCACATTAATAAACCCATAGTTTGGATTTGCTTACAATCTTTTTGATCAATAACTGTATTCAATGTGGGCATTCATTGCCAGCCAGAGATGGGATAGATTAGAAGAGAATGTAAGTGCCTCTAATAAATTGCCTTGAAAACAGGAGTAATCTTGCGAACAGCATTAGGAAACCATTTTCTTCTGTTTCCAGAGAATGTCCCTGTGTTATATGTCAAAAAGGGAAAAAATGTGTAACAGTGCAAAGCCATACACTTAAACTATAATTTTATTAAAAGAAATTACAAGAGTGCATAAGATGTAGGCCACAAAAGGAGATTAGAAAAAGTGATTTGTGAAAAATTAATGCTTTTCATCATCCTGTAGCTACATGAAGTAATATATTTCAATTGACTGGATCTGAGAACATAGATTTCTCCTCTTTTCCTACTCCCCTTTTAACTGCAGGGTTAGCCTTCTTTTATGAGGCCAACGATGGCAGGGTACCACCACAGCTATGAAGGAAATACCTTACCATACATGTACTGTGAGTAGGCTTCAGCCACTGCTAGGGGGCTAAATCATACCAGAATGAAAGGGAGAGGACAGAAAACTACTCCTGTATTCCAGGTTATACAATGAGAATTCTCACCCACAAGATTTGTATAAGCACCACAGGGGCCATTGTGAGCACACAGGAAACCTAAAATAAACCAAAATTAAAGCATAGCAAGTCACAGGTTCCTTAAGGATAGAAGAATCCAAGAATACAAGATAAAAAACACTCTTGTATTTTTTTGTGAGGGATTATTCTACCAACCAAAACTAACAACTACCCTTCTTCAAAATCAATAAGTGGAGAGACAAGTAAATGAATATATTTTAAGCCAGTTGGGCATTAAGCATATGGGCAAGGGGGTCTGTATCATGAGCAAGCCTGAACCTCTGATCCATGGCAAGGATCATGATTTCTGTGTGGAAAGTGGAGACAGTGAATGTTCTAACTCCTGGCAAGTGCAATTTTATCGAGTAAAACATTGAAATAAATGTTGTTATATTCAGTTGTCCCTAAGCTTTTTCTTTTAGGAGTTACAGAAGAAGGATGTTTCCTGATTAATAGAATGTAAAAAGTCAGTAATTAAATATTTAAGTAGATTTACATTGAATTTGTCACTTTCAGGTTTCAGCATCAGCCAGCCACTGACATACAAGAAGCATTCACCTTTCTGAGCTACCATTTCAAACACTTTTGTGCACCAGATTACAGACGGCTCATAATTTTAAGACCTTCTTTATCATCATAAGTTGTCATTTTCTCATAATTCTCATAAACACTTCTTTTATTAGTGATAGTAAGGTACTGTAGAAAACATTAAAGGAGATGTCAAGGATATTTACAGTACTGTGAATGTGGAAACTGGAAGGGAGATGGGGGACATCTACAGTGGTAGGCACAGGAACTTGCAAAGATGCGTATGCTTCCTGTGGAAAGGATGAAGGGTGCAAATCTATACCAAAGACCCCATCTTTCCATTGTTCAGCTACTCATTGGACAACTTCATCTGTAACCAGCAAAGACAGATTTAAAAGTTTGCTCAGAGGTTGTCTGCTATCCATTAGCTGATGAAAATGTAACATTAGTGCTCTCTTTGTATCTATTTTACTTTAAATTAAGCTATCATCTGGTATCAATTTTTATATAGGAAGGATTAATTTGACATTAAGGAACTACACTAATTCCATGTTTACATTCCCAGCTGCACCACTGATGTTCTGTATCCTGTGAACAGATAGCCCAAGTTTCACTAGTTTGGAATTGTTTTGAATTTCACCTTTTCCTAGTGTAGACAGAGAAAAAAAAGTGTTAGCTTAAAATGATATATAACTGATGAGATCCAATAGGATTAAATCATCTAGCTTACCCTACATGCAAACAACAGCATAGTTAAGGTTGAAGTTACATTACGTTAGGCCCATATTAGCCAAGCCCAATCCAGGTCAAACTCACTCGAAATTATGCCTTGTGCAGATACTTTCAAAGCCCAAGAATAATGCTCGACCAATCTGTGTGTGTTTTGAAAAAGCAAAGCAAAGCATTTTGAGAAAATTCCAAGCATTATTTTTTAATTTCCCTCACTGGAGTCAGAAGAAGTGAAAAAAACACCTAAGGTAACAACAAAATTTTCATTGAACCCAAACAAGGCATTTTCCCTACCTGTGCTTTTTGGCACTTACACCAGGCTGGGTAGAGGGAGCTCTGCTAAGCTTCTGAGCTTTCAATGTGGTAGCAGGTGACATCACGGTCCCTGTGAGCTCTTCCCACCATGAAGAGGGGACAGCGGAGCAATTTAGTTCTAGACCAGGCCTGTGCTGGAGGATCAAGCTAGCATAACCTTCCCTTGGCCACATACTTCTACATACACATGTGTGTTTGTGTGTCTGAGCATGCGCATGCTTGCACATAGATCCACAGATATATATCATACACACACACATACTTGCACATACATGAGCACATACATGAGTGCTTTAGCCTTATTTGCAGCCACGAGCATGTCAGAACAACACAGTGCCAGGAAACAGTGATATCTGAGAACAAAGTCCTATCTACTACTGATAGACGCAGCAGTAGATTATCTCGCACGAGTTTCCATGGTAAACTACATTAATGAAAAATGCCTCATTCCTGAATTGCATCACAAGAGAGCAATTGTAATGGAAGTAACAATGAGATATGTAGGTGATAATATTCTTCCTCCTTAATGTAGCAGAATGGGAGGAACATATCCCTGTGGTGCAGTAAATGCCAATAGGTGTAGCCAAAGTGTTTATTGTTCTGAAGCCCTCAGGAAATTTGGGTGAAAACTAAAGCCAATTTTTCTATTGGATCATTCAGTGAAATGAATGTTCATTATAACACAGAGAAATGAAACAATGCAAGGCTATTTTAGATTTAAATATATTTTAGCAAGTAGAGCAAGGACTGCCACATTATTCTCTCGGTAGGGTGTGAGTTGCTGTATCAGTTAGCATCTGTTCTTTGCAATTCCTCGACTCAGAATGCAATGATTTAGTAAATACGCAAAAAGCTGTACTACTGCAAATTATCATTTTTCCTGAGGTGTTTGTTTCTGGTTCGCATACAGTAGATGGCACTGGTGGAATAAGAAGTTATGATACGTGGCAACTTGAAGAAGCTCTACAGCCTCCAGCATGTTCAGTCAGGTTTGGAATGTCCACAAGGATGGAGACCCCACAGCCTGCCTGGGCAACCTGTCCCTGTGTTTGACCAGCCTTACAGGAAATTAGTGTTTTCATACATTTAAATGGAATTTGCTCTATTTCAGTTTGCGTCCGTTGTCTCTTGTCTTGTCACTGGACCCCACAGAAAAGAGCTTGGGTCCCTCTTCTTTGCACCCTCCCCTCAAGTATTTATACATGTTGATAAGATCTCCCTTGAACCTCCTCCTCCTCTACAGGCTGAACAGTCCCAGCTCTCTCAGCTTCCTCTCACATGTCAGATTCTCCAACCCCATAACCAACTTTGAGGCCTTTTGCTGAACTAACTGCAGTCTGTCCGTATGTGTCCTCTACTGAGAAGCCCAGAACTGGACCCAGCACTCCAGGTGCTGCCTAGAGAGGAAGGAGTACCTCCTTTGATATCCTAGTAATGCTTTTCCTAACATAACCCAGGGGGCTTTTGGCTCTCTTTGCTGCAAGACCATGTCGTTTGTCAGGACCTGAGAGTCCTTTTCTGCAAAGAACTTGGCATTTGCCTTTGTTGAACTTCATGAAATTCCTGTTGGACCATTTCTCCAGCCTGTTGAGGTCCCTCTGAATGGCAGCACAACCATCAGACCTAATAACCAATGCTTCAAGTCTTTTATCATCTGCAAATCTGCTGAAGCTGCACTCTGTCCCACCACCCAGGCTATTAATGAAGATGTTAAACACTGTTGGCCCCAGTATTAATGGTGGTACACTGCTGGCCTCGAGGCAGACACAGTGTTGCTAATCACAACACTTGGAAATCGGTATTTAAGCCAGGTTTCAGGCCACTGAACTATTATTGTTCGTTTATCTAGCCTGTATTTCATCATTTTGTCTACAAGGGTGTTACAGAAGACAGGCTTGAAAGCCTTGCTAAAGTAAAAATTAACAACATCCACTACTCTCTCCTTGTCTAGCGAGCCATCAGCTCATCATAGAAGGCTATCAGGTTTATGATGTAAGATTTCCCCTTCATAAATCCATGCTATCTACTCCTAGTCACTTTCTTGTCCTTAACATGGTAGGAAATGTTTTCCAGGATTCATTGCTCCCAACACTTTCCCAGGGATTGAGGTGAGGCCATCCAGCCTGCAGTTCCCCAGATTCTCTTTCTGAATCCAGAAAATTCTTCCTTCCTGAAGGTAGAAGTGACATTTGCTTCCTTCCAGTCCTCAGGAACCTAGAGGAAACCCAGAGAAGGAACCTCAGGAACTCCACCATCCCACAAGCACTGCAGCTAAAGCAACCCCTAATCTTCATATCCCCAAGCAATTCCTCCTTGTTTGTGAATATCAGATCCAGCAGCACATCCCACTGATGTCTGCTCCATGATCACCTGTGTTAGGAAGCTGTCATCAATGCACTTCAGAAACCTGGATCGCTCAGGCCCTGCTGTGTCACCCTCCCAGAAGATATCAGGGTGTTTAAAGTCCCCAGTGAGAATCCAGGCTTGTGAACATGAGGCTTATTCCAGCTGTCTGAAGAAAGCCTCACCACTACTTCTTCCTGATCTATTACAGACATCATCAGCCATGTTGGTCTGCCTACTAATCCTGACCCATAACCTCCCATCTGGCTCACCATCCATTCCAAGGCAGAGCTCCACGCACTCCTGCTGCTCTCTCACATGAAGGGCATCTCCCCTTCCTTGCCATCCTGGCCTTTCCTTTCTGAAGAGCCTCCATCCATCTGTTGCATCCACTGCATCTGGTCACGTGAGCTATCCCACCACATCTCCACCATCCCAATGAGGTCATCACACTGCAACTGCACACAGTCCTCTAATACTTCTTCTTTGTTCCCCATATCACTTGCATTTAGTGTATGGGCACCTGGTCCTGCTGATTTCCCCAGGAAAAGTGTGAGAGGCTGCCCCTTCCCTCTGGTGATGTTTTGGAGAGGCTGTCAGACATCCCTGCAGGGAGGTCTCACCTGGGGCTGACCCCCTCCACCAGGCAGCTACTTATAAACTGGGGCTGGGCCCTGCCCGAGCTACAGCCCCTGCTGCATCACAGCCATGCCCCTGCCTGGCCCCAGGCACTACCAGTCCAGACCTGGACCCAGACCCGGACCCTGACCTGTGGGTTGCCTTCCTGGATTTACCTTGCACCTGCCCCGTCTTGGCAGCCCCTCAGGCTGCTCCACAGCCTTGGGTGGTGGGACTAGTCCCAACCAGGGAGACCTTGACCTGCTGGCCCCATGGAAAGCCCCTCTCAGCTTCCAGGTCCTCAGCACCCATGGAACCACTGGTCCACAAGACACCCAGACAGACCAAAGAACTGATTTTTATAAACATATGATGGGCAAAATAAATCACAACTTTCTTCTGAATTAATGCAGACACCCCCCCCTCCCCACTTAGGTGCAACATCTCAGAATGAAAACAAAGCATGTTTCTTTGGTTTTAACATTTTTTTCTCATTTCACAATGCATGAAGCACAAAATATTTAGTGAAGGAGCATTTGGATATTTTTAGACTACTGAGAGATTTCTGGGGCACTGATACAGTTCAAAGTGATCATAACTGGAAGAAACGTGATAGGTATTTTAGAAGAAACCTGCTATGGCAGCTTCAGAAAGGCTGTGGCTTGTCAGGTAAGCGTTGACATTTATTTTGCTGCCATTGTCCTGATAATGACTGCCCCTGGTGAAATGCTACAAAGACAAGGTTACAAAAATCAAGGAAAAACCCTTTGACTAAAGTTCAAACTGACTGCTAAGTAAAAAAGTATGTCCAATGCCCTCTCAAGGCTGTATTAAGGAGGGACATGAAGTCATTTAAGGTACTGAGACAGAAGAAAGAGCATGGATGGTGAATCTACTTTTGCATCACTCTGAAGCTAGAAGACCACCTTTGGTGTTAACGCCAAATCTCAAATTTTATTTAATTTTATTTATTCAACTTTTATTGAACAGTTGGGGTTTTTTTCATTTACGAGACAAGGTAAATCCCTAGAGCTGTTACATAAGGTTAGCTGCTGCCTGGAAACTTCTGCAGTACTCACCCTGGGTATTAAAACCTAAGTTTTCCAACTTTTATTAGCACTTTAAATATTACAGCCCAACCGATTTGTTTTTATTCCAGTTTTAGGTTTAATAGTGGTGTTAAAAAAGTGAAGCCAAATGGAACCTTTTACTTCCAAGTACACTTTAAAAGCATTTTGATAGAAGATCTTAAACAAATTACAACTTTCTATTCTGACACGGCACGCATGAATAAAAGAACAGAACCAGAGTGATTTCCTAGCTACATGGATAAAACACGGTTGTGATTCTTAAGTGTTCTTAAGAGTAAGAAGTTATCTAGGAGGGAGAGGGCACTCTTCTGCAGCAGAGAACAACAGGTAATTCTTATATGTACAATAAGACTTCAAGGGTTTTTTTCCATGCATTATACATGCACCACACTAGCTTGGAATAATTTCCATTCAGCTTTTGCGCAGTATGCACAACTGACAGGTCTGGGAAATCATTCCTAGGTCTTTATTCTCTGCCGGACTTTGGGACTGCACACGCTCATCTTTCACTTCACTGATGTCACCGTGTTGAATGAAGAAGCGGGCAACCTATTGGCTTTCCCAATACTCTGGTGCCAAGTAACACATGTATTGTTTCCCCAAACACTGTTTTGGCAGTTATTTAGTGAACATCTGCTGCCCACAGCCAGGAACAACCTATCTTCCCCTGCAACTGATGATAGCAGCAGGCAGCTTGTGTCTTCACCTTCTTCTGGAAGTTCAGCTCCCTCTGTCAGCTTGAGGTCCACAGCTTAATGCAGTGAAGAGCAACTACCACAGAAAAGGTGAGAGCAGAGCAGTTGTGGTCAGTGTAGCAGTATAAAATGAAAAATGATGTTTCACTGACCTTCTCCAATGCTTCAGTCCATTCTCCTGCAGAGAGTCCAAATTTTCAGAATTCATGTGAATAGCAGGTATTGCAAAAGGCCTGATCGGAGTAACAATGTTAAAATTTTTACCTACACCTTGCTGAAAAACTGATGAGTGGTGAGAGGGAAAGAAAATGGCAAACAACAGTGGAGAAGAAAAAGAAATTTAACTGGACTTCCATTGTAACATAACACAAAAGGCACCTTGCTTCTCTGAACTCTGGTGTAACAATGTCAGGAGTGGTGTGGAGTTAAAAAGAAGAAGAAAATGTCATTAAATATAATCTATTTCTGTTCTTGCAGGGATAGCTGGCCCCCATCCAAGGCATTCACACAGAGCTACAGAACCCCCTCCTCCTCCAAACCAAAACACACAGTAGGGTTGTTTGGTGTTACAGATGAGAAGTGAGCAAAAGAGCTTGAGGTATTCTAAATTCTTCTCCAAAATATATACCCAGCAGGGATGAGTATGAATCACCAGCCAGAAAGACACATAAATTATCATCCTCCCTGTGCTGGTTTTGTTACACTTGCCTTTAAATTTGTTGAAGGATTGGTTTGGTTTCTTTTGGTTTGGTTTGTTTGTTTTGTGTTTTGTTTGTTTTGTTTTGTTTTGTTTTGTTTTGTTTTGTTTTGTTTTGTTTTGTTTTGTTTTGTTTTGTTTTGTTTTGTTTTGTTTTGTTTTGTTTTGTTTTGTTTTGTTTTGTTTTGTTTTGTTTTGTTTTGTTTTGTTTTGTTTTGTTTTGTTTTAAATACCAGAGCCCATGTTTTCTGTATGCTCACTTCCTGGGTTACATTCAGTTTTCAGAATTTTCTGAAATACAAGTCATACAAAAGAAATCATTCTTTGTTCGCTCTCGTAAAACATCATACAACAAAATCATTGCCCCTACTGCCTGCAGGTGACTGATTGAAAAAATGAGGTCTGACACTGAAAAGATTATGACAAAAAATAGGGCACTAAAATGTTCTGCTTAAGAAAACAGAGTCTGATGTGGAAAAGGGAAAGGTTAGCTTCCTCCCAATTAACTTTTGGGGCACAGAACTGTAGCTCATCAATTTGAAGCTGATGCTTCATGTTAACAATTTGTAAATTAAAGTAGGATTCATCTCTTCTGAGAAGCAGGAATGAGAGTTTTACAAAGGAGAGTTTTACATTCAGGTGTCTGCACTTCTTCCTCTGTACCGTGTACGCCAGGACGGGATGCCATGGTGGAGTAGTACGGAGTATTCACCATCTGCTGTTGGCCGAACTCTCACCAGGGCTAAGTTTCTAGTTACTAGATCCCTGCGTTTCAAAAGTGCTGGGGCTTCCTGACAGCTCATTTGTCTTAAGCAATGAGATATTCAGCACTCCATCACCTAGAAATTATCCACAGAATTTAAGAGTGAGCTCAAAAATGCTGAGTCAGGTGCCTGCAGTCTATACAAAAGGCATATGGGATATGTGAGCTTTGCAACAGCCGATCTACTGAGTGGACCAGCAGCAACATCTAAACTGTACTATGAGCAATGCCAAGTGAGAGGAATGGTGTATTTTGCAGAACTTAGGTTTTGAATGCAGGTATATGGTCAGCTGTGAAATGGATTCTGAGATGAAAAACACCGTTTGCACTAAAATACCTGTTACATCCATGCAGACTTGTAATGTCTTACCTATAAAATGTACATCTCAGTGAGATAGCTAGGCTCCATTTATACTTAAAGGAGAGAAATAAGCACTCCCAGAAAGATTAATTTGTCTCTTTTAGGTATCTATCTTGAGATGAAACAAGTCACAAATGACATTCTCGGCATAGAGATAGTTTCTAAACAGCTATTCAGATACAGAATTCTGTATACATAGACTCATAGAATAGTTTGGGTTGGAACGGAGCCTCAAAGGTCATCAAGTCCAACCCCCCTGCAATGGGCAGGGGCATCTTCAACTACATCAGTTGGCTCAGAGCCCCCTTCAACGTGACTTTGAATGTTTCCAGGGATGGGGCATCTACCACCTCTCTGGGCAACATTTCAACAGATTACTTTCATTGCCATTGGCTTGTCAGCTTGAAAAGATGGCCACGAAACAATTTGCCTGACTTCAGGAACAGGTTAATTATTAGAACATTTACCAGATCAATAGGACGCTTGAATTTTATTTTACCCACAGCAACAAGGGTTCAGGTTTCTAACTGCCTATTGGCAGAAGGGAACCTTAACCCCTCATCTCTTAGTACAGGTGGGACAGCAAGTAACAGGGAGTAACCCAAGCAGCAATACCACTGACCTGGAATCACAGTCACCTGAGTTCCTGTCAGCACTTCCCTGAGTGAAGCAGTCATGATTAAAAAAGAGCAAAATAAACTTAAAGCCAGATCTAGGTGTTCTGTTTCCTTGGCAAAAACCAGTGCTGGCAAGCAAGAGACTCCTAGGATAGTCTTTTGGCCTCACTGACTTGTGCGTTCTTTGCCACCCCTGCAGAATGAAGAGTGCCTTTCTCATAACCAGATGGTTAAGTTCTGCATTTTTTGGGCTGCATCTCTCTCAGGCATGCAAGCAACTCTGTCGTTGACCATAAAATAGGCTTGTCTGTTCTGCTTCTATCTGATGATTTTGAAATACAGCAATACTGACTGTTAATTTGTTAGGTATAACTAGAAAATGCTTAGAAAGACTGCAGTCTTCAGGGACCTTAGACTGTAACTCCCAGAGAAGCCCAGGCAGGCAATAAGTTCCCAAATGTTCAGTTCAGCCACAGTAGCAGTACTCTTAACTATGCAGAATAGAAAAACTTCAGGCATATAATTCATTTTCAGTAGAAAACTGGAAGATCTATTGCTTTTTTAGGCACAGGGAGGATTTAACACTTTTTTGTTTGTAATTTTTCTATTAAAATTAGACATCTATTTTCTTTCAAAATACACTTTAGGCACCTAGGTAATATTTTCAGATTTTTCACTTACTGCAATATTTGTACTTTGTTATATTAAATTTTATCTCATTACCATTGTTCTATTCTCAAGGTTATCTGATTTTTCCTGTATGACATCCTAGACCTGTATTGACAGTGAGACCCAGTTTCATATCAGATATTGTTAGTTCAATCCTACTTTTCATGCCAAAATCATTAAAGGAAATACTAAGATCCACTCCAAGTCTGATTCATGAATAATGCTTCTAGTAGCTCCCTTCAACCCATTACATCTCTTTTTTCAACATTGCCCATTGACAACTTTTTAAACAGCTCCCTAACTATCTTCAGGTTTGTACCTCCATCATATTAATGAACACCTTCCTACAGGCATAATTTCAGGATGCTTTACTCATAAATTAGTCTCATAATTGGGATCCCATAAATGGGATTACTCCCATTCAACTTCAGATGTCTTTAGGGTGGTCATCTACAGCTCAGCTAGTCACCCCTGGCTTACTTTACAGTCAATGGAGAGAAGTAAGCACTAGTAGGTGTGATTCAAGTGACTTATTTTAGACATTTCCTTTAGGATAGGATGAATCATAGCTAAAAGGGATTTTTATTTTTTTTTTGGCAATGCTAAAAAGGGAGCATGGGGTGACTGGTTTAGAAATAAAAGTCTCCAGAGCAGACACGTGCATTTAGTCAGATGAATCCCATCATTCGTTACCAAACAAATTAGATCTTCCATTTACCTCTGCTTCATGAAATCTGTTATCCAAAAAATGAATAAATTTATTTTGATATAAACTTCCCTTGGAAAAACTTACTGAATTTTATACCATTTTAATTTACCTTTATGTCACAAATTATTCTTTCCATCATAATTTTATCTTGCATACTGTTGATGTTACACTAGTAGGTCTATTGTTGCTCAATGCTTTCACCCTGAATAAATCAACCTCGTGTTTTGCTTCTATCTGAAAAGCAGTTATTTCCATTTTCTGTCTATTCATTATAGTCTATTTTATTAATTTTTATTTATTATTATGTGCTTATTTATACACAATTATATATTATATAACACTGATCTTCTTGTCTTTATACTTATGTTTTACATTTTCTAGTAAAGTGCTGGATATTCTAAAAGTTAAGCCCAACCAATGCCAGAAGTTTGGAACATGAGAGATTCATTACTGAATATCTTTTGAAAGTATGCACTGTTCATATGTAACTCCTCCATTGTGTGCCTTTAGAATCAAAATTCAAATAATTAGTAAAGGTAATAAATGCAGTAAATCATTTATTTTACGTTCAGTGAATCACAACAGTTATCAAAATCTGTGAACATGAAAGGGGGAGAACGTAAAATTACTCAGTAACCCATGACCCCAGAGCAGTAAGCAATCTCCACTACCCGACTCCTCTTTAATGTGAAACCCCTTTGCAAACAGATGCACTAGAAAATGATCTCTCTGATGCTTAGTAAATTAATTTCAAATTGACTTTGTTAATACCAAATAGGTATCTTTATTAACAACACATATTATGAATGTGTAAATATCCCTAGATTGCCAGATTTATCAAAAATAATAAAGTGCAAACATTTAGCATAAGATTAAAATCTTTAATAGACTATAGTAGGGTGGGTTTTTTCCTACTCTGAACAGTCAAGAATCATGCATAATGTAATAGCATATTTTGCAGCTGGTAACAGCAGGCCAGATTGCCAGAGATATTTTAAATGTGTTTTTATTAACAAGAGAAATAGGCCTTTCAACTGATCTGAAGCAATTTCTGAGAGAAAAGCTGAAGAGACTATCATTACAAAATGTAATGGTAAATGGCGAATCCTGGCAGACAATGTCCTAGGAAACTGTTTTCCACTGTACTTGATCCATATTTACTGAGGGCCTGATCCAAAGCTCATTTGAAAGTCAGTTGAATAGCTCCTGCTGAAGCCAATGGATTTTGGATCAGTGTTGGAGTGCAAAACTCGGGTAGTTGAAATTATCCACAGGGGTTTGGACTTGAGATGAAAAGTAAATGATGTTCAAGATGTAACTGGTGTTAAAATGAGAGATGAGACTGAACTGCAAATTTTGATATGATGTGGAGTTCTTTTGGATTTCTTTCCCCATTCAACCACCCTCAATGGCCCTCAAGGCTTTGGATTTGTGGTTTGATTCAGAAGCATTAAAGAAATAGGTGGCAGCTATGAAGTGCAGCGTCTGGAGGCTTCTGTAGACCCACCAATAAATCTTAATTGATATATCAGACCCTACTATATTAAATACTATGGGTTAATAATATAAGTAGCACTTTAATAATACATACATAAAAAATTTATACAGGAAATCAGATGACCAGAAAACATTGGTAGTGAGAACATTCACACTTAAGAAATGTGTCAGAGCTTCCTATGAGCAAAAACACAGAAGCCAGTCCATTCACAAGTGTGCTTTTTAACATTTGGCTGATGTAAGAGTGAGACAGTTTAGTATTATCAGTAGATTCAGTCATCTACATTATATAAAAGATCATAATTTAGTATTGATAATATCTTATTATATATATTACGTTGATTTTATATCAGGGTTAAAACAATAAAAGAAGAATTATGCTTTGCAGCAGCACTTCTTTGCTATTCCATCAGTGCTCATGCTGATGATGATGCTGTAGGTTTCTACCTACAGACTCTCCCAAGCCCTTCTTTAAAGCTTTTATCTGTAAACTTAGGCAAATTAGGTAAGATTTCTCCACAATAGTTTAACTACCTAATAATGATACGCTGGGTAAAATGTACACTTTTAATTCAAACTTTTATTCTCTCCTCATTTGTTTTTCTCACTTTTTATTGTTGTCATAATTACTGTTAATGCATTTCATAGTATTGAAGATATGCATTTTTAATGTTTTAATTGTATTGTTTTAATTTTAATATGCTTATTTTATCGTGTATTTAAGATTTTAAGTAAAAATAAAAAATCTGTTACACTGAGAGCCTTTTGTCAGGGGCTGGCTCCTGAAATCTCTGTGGAAGGATCTCATCCCTGAGAACTGATAAGTATTTTTTAAGACAGACTTTTTTATATTAGGATTCAGCTTCTATTAATGCAAATCTCTAAAATAAATCTGGGGATCTAGGGATGTCTGTTTTTCTTCCTGTTGACTATAAAGAAGCCCAGAACAAGTAGCTCAGATGTAGATAAAGAGCTATGTGTGTTCAGTCACATGAACCCCACTTCAAGTGACATAAATTTGCCAGTGTCTGTTGTCTGATGGTCTTCTCAGAAGGGTGTCATGGTTTAACCCTGGCCAGTAATTTAGTGCCACGCAGCCACTCGCACACTCCCCCCTCACCCAGAGGGATGGGGAGGAGAATCAGAAAGCAATGTAAAACTTGAGGGCTGAGATAACAATGTAATAGTTGAAATAAAAGTGAAAGAACACTAATAGTAATAACAATAACCATTATAATGAAAAGGAGGGAGAAGGGAAGGGAATGAAATCCAAAGGGAAGAGAGGAAAGAAAAAAATTGATGCACAATACAGATGCTCACCACCCGCTGACTGGTGCCCAGCCAGTCCCTGAGCAACGATCGGCAGCCCTGGCCAACCGCCCCAGGTTTATGTACGGAGCATGCCGTCCCATGGTATGGCATACCTCTTTGGCTAGTTCAGGTCAGCTGTCCTGGCTGTGTCCCCTCCCAGTGTCCCGTGCCCCTCCAGCCCTCTCGCTGGCAGGGCTGAGAAACTGAACAGTCCTTGACTTGGTACAAACATCACCCAGCAACAGCTAAAACCATCAGTGTCCTGGCAGCATTGTTCTCACATCAAAGCCAAACCACATCATTTCACCAGCTACTAAGAAGAAAATTAACCCTATCCCAGCTGAAACCAGGACAGTCTTTCTACTTGAATTGTGGGCTAGGAAAAACATTACTAGGGCTTTGAACATAAGATGTTCCAGACAAGCAACCTTCAGAGCCTTTTATTTGCTTGCTCTGTTTATCACTGGTGATTTAAAAACTATACAAAGAAAAATATGATTTTTTTAAAAAAATCAGACTTCGTTTTTTCTGGGTAAGCTTGGTGCTATAAGGCTTGAAAAAAGATAGGGGCACTCTGTTAGCAACTACCTTGTGTAACAAAGGAAAGAAATCATTACACGGACAGACCATAGCAGACTGAATTTACATGGCAGCTATTGTGTAATGTTGGAAGGGTTTTCTACTAGAAAGAGCCATACGGCAAAGCTGGGGTAAATACAGAGATTCTACATTAGTGAGAAGATCAGGATGCGCAATGATATGGGGGATGAGGCATAATCCAGATTAAAGATGCAGCTCGCTACAAGCTGCATCTATTGAAGAAGATGGGACAGTGTGCGACCCAGCATCCTATAATGGGATAAGTGGTGAAATCACACTCAGCTCCACTTGTGCCAAAATATGTTGCGTGAATGGTAGGAGGGTAGTATCCAGCTTTCTATTAGTCACTCACTGGAGCGATGGGGACTGAGACTGCGTGGTCTAGTCAGGTATATTAAGCAGAGTCAGAAAAATCCTCCCCTCTTTGTTACATAGTCTCCCATTGCTCTTTCTGTCTCAAACATGCTCCCCTTCTTTCAAATTAAACTCACTTATTTAATTAATCATTTGATAGTGAGAACGTACCACTCTCAGACAGTATGCTTTTCCACATTTCTTGGACAGATGAGGAAATTTTACATGTCTACATACACCTAGAAGTTTACTGTGGTCATTTCTATTGAATAAAAACCTGGGAGCCCTCAACAAACATTTTCTTTAGAGTTAAGGCAAGGTACTTTCAGGTACAATATATTTCCTTGTGTTCATTCACTATACATTTTATCCTTCATATAGACTACAGCAAAAGAAGTCTTCTACCAATGCACATCCTTTTCCTGAAACAACGTGAGACTGACTTTGCTTATATTCAGCCTCTGTCAGTGGTTGCAGCAGCCAATACTTACCAAATGCAATAGCAGATACTCTGCCTCCTGGGCAGCTTTTGTAGGCTGTTTTGTTATTTATGATCCACATACCATGCTGGGGGTACTGCTGTTCTATTTACAACTGCAAGCAAAATTCTGCTGTTAAATTCTGCTGATCCCTCAGCACTTCTGTAGCTGCGTTCACAAACAGGCAATCAAATCCGTCAGCAATGTATACAAACTAGCCCTTTGCAGCAGATACATGTGTCGGGTATGTGGAACACCAGAATCCTTTTGTGTAGCTGTCTTTGTTTTTATAACAGGGCATGCAGATGGTAAAGGTGCCTTCAGTGTTCAGCATTACCTTTTCAGAAGTCAGCTACAGATCATCTCCTGCTTACCACTTCCCTTAATATCACCACCCCTTTGGCAACAAATAAGGAACATTGTGTTCTAGATATGCTGTACATAATGCCTTCTAGCAACGAGTTCATTTGGATCCACTGCTGACAGTTTTGACTGTATATCTGTGAGGGCCCTCACCTGCCACTCCTGAAGGCAACTAATGAGATGCAGCACAGGTCAGTGAGAGGGAAGACACAGGCAGGCAATTCAGCTGCTGCACAGCTTTCCTTTGGTATTCTAACTCACCAGGATAACACAGCTGCCACTGGGAAATTTTTTGTTGCAGGAGTATCTCAACTGTAGCACTTTGTACCGTTTAGCACCACCCTGCACCCCACAACTATTCCTTTTCTTGCTTCTCTATAGCACGGCTAACTGGGCAAGTCTATTATCCTTGACCACTTTCCCACTATTCAGCAGCTCTCACGATGACATATGGGGGAGAATCTGGTGGCAGGTTAATCAGATTCTGCTGCTAAAAAGGTAATGCATACACTGCTGTAAATACGATTTTACCTAACTATGCTCCTTGTCACCATCTAGTGGGTGGCTGGACGTTTTGTTTATCCCTATAAATTACTAGGTTATCTTTTGGGAGAAGCCCCAGAAATACCTTGCATACGTGCCATACTTAAAGGTACTTGTCAAAAATAGCTTCATGGCTAGCTGGTTCAATAATGTATATAGTTGTCACATGTTTCCATCATAAGTATACTGCTAAAAGTCAAATATGATAAGCCTTTGCTCTGTATTTAGTCTATCAAAGCTGTCTTTGAAAACCTCAGCCCATGGGAATGGATGCACTGTTTCAGATTGAACAGGATTTGCCTCAACTTTGCGTTTTGCTTTTATAACAAAAAAAAATTAAATATAGACCAAACATGTGTATATGTATATGTATATGTATATGTATATGTATATGTATATACAAAGAGAAACCAAGTCACGATGCTTTACTCAAATCTGACTTCAGTCAAAACTGTTCTCTGGCTTTTCATACATTTGTGCAAAAGTTCCCCCTACAGCCCTTCTGGACTTCTACTAAAGCTGAACAAGTCAGAATTAAAAATGGATGCAGTCTTATGAATACACTTGTGTAACAGACATTGCATTCTGACAGCCACAAAACAATGTAAAAATGCCGAAGTCACAAAACCTGCAGTGTACTATATGAATACAACAGAAAAGAACAGCAGTATGGCCAATGCTCAAAAATAACAATGAAATTATCAGGAGGTGGTTAAAAAGCTGCTCTTATTCCCCTCCAAGCAGGTTTCCACAGAAGATGTTTTAAGCAGTTCATTACAGTCACTCACTCATATATATTTATATATATATATAAAAAGTATATATGGGTATATGTGTGTGCATGTCTGTGTATAAATATGTCTATGCACATACATATATTTACATACACTTAATCTGCTATCACCTGCTTTACCTATTTGGTACCTTATTCTGCTGTAAATTACACTCCTGAAGTACTGTCCTCCTCTGATAAGCTATGCCTTCTCCCTTTCTTCTCAGCCTTATGAAAGCAGTACAGGAAGGGATTACTCGGTTCATGTCATACATTAATACAGGTCTATACCAATAAAATAACTTTTTTTTTTTTTTTAGCTTTATTTTTATGTATATAATCTTTGCTGATGGGATTTTGCTGAACTGGCACAGGGCTGAACTCAGAACAATAAACCCAATGCAGAAAACAGCAAGCTGAATTCAGAAACAGGAACATTGTTTTCACTATCAATTGCTTTTTCCTTCCTGTAGTCCTGAAAAAAAAAAAAAAAAAACAAACCAAAAACCCAAGAGGTGCTTTCATACAACCCTTCCAGCAGGGAATTTATGAAAAAAAAAAGGTAATTGTCACCCTGCTATATGGCACACTCAAATCAGAGAGGTAATTAACTTTAGGGGATACAAGAATGATGGTAAATCTGTGTTTAAATGGTATTTTAAAATACTACTTAAATCTCCCAAATTTGAGTGTGGATTCCTTATCTATCCTTATCATATTGATAAGGACTTTCTCCAGTATTCCAATTGACTTTAATAGTCTTTCTCCAGTAAGTACATACCATCACCAGCCTAAGTGGCACTTGGGGACTTCCTATGAGAAACCTTTTCTTGCTAAAATATGACCTAATTATTATTAGTAACACACACTGTCAAACAATACTGAATGAATTTGCAGTGATTAGGCTTTCACATGTTTAAAAAACAATAATATATAATTCAATATAATTCACTACAGTTTTTAGTAGGCAAAACAAGGTCTCCTACTTCCAAAACCCAAGAATCATCAACAACAAAGATGAAGCTGGTGTACACATCTAAAGCAGGCAATTTTGACACTCTAAATCTCCCCTGAACCAAAACTTGTGTAAAGTGACAGTGATGCACCCTTGGGAAGACCCTAGAATGCCTAAACAAAACACATATGTGTTTACAAGATCTAGATTTACCTGCAGAAAGCAGCTCCTCAACTAACTGTTTTTGTAACAAACTGTTACTGTTGCTTCTGTGTTTAAAGATGTAGAAAATAGCTGGTAACAATTATATTCATATGGGTTTATGTGTTTCCTTTGCTGCTTGTAAGAAAAGTAGGTATAAGAACTATTCAAGGACAGTTTATATGGTAGTTTGTTTATTTGGGTAATTAAATTATCTAGGCCAAATGTTTTAAAATCTTAGTTTCAGGGAAGACAACAACTGGGTCTTGATAATTCCACTAATTCTATAAAATGCAAATACTTTTGCATAAATAAAACAATTAAATGGCTTGCACACTGAACTTACTCCAGGTTGGCCTGTTTTCACTGAAAATTTTAGCATAAAAATTAGTGATGTGTTGGTGGAAATGTTAAGCTTTGCCAAATGTCCACCCAAGCACTTAGTCCTGTTTTCTGTCAGGCTGAAGGTGAGAGCTGGCCCTTTCAAGGAATGGGTTTACACAGAGAGCAACTTATCTAGCATCAGCATATTTGGGATGAGGGCTGTTCTAAAATAAGCCATCCCACGATTTAAATACAGTAAGGAAACAAGAAAAAGGAGTGATGTTATTACTACCAGTGATATAATGCCACAGGCATGACAACATGCAGAAAAGTGCCTTTCTGTGAGAAACGTACCTTTTGAATTAGACAATTCAAATTGTCATTGGCTTAATTTGAGATCTCAACATACCTTCAAGAGCAAAACAAACCAAAACAAAGGTGATAATAGAAGTGGATGGCCTAGAGGTGTATTTGCATGGGATTCAGAAAATTAGTTCTGGTTTTGTGGTGGGAATTCATGGTAGCCTAATACGGTTAATCTCGTTAGTCTCTACTTGTAGCCAGTGGAGCCACATAGGGGAATTTAGAGCAAAAGCCATTGGGAAAACCTCCTCCCTTCCCCACATGTTCATTTTTCTTTCCTCATTAGACAATCAAGACTGTAAGTAGGAAAGGGTAATGCTGCACTGATAAAAATCAAGCTGAAACTAAGGAGTTTATTGCTCATCTCCCAGCTTTAAGAGAGATGCAATGATGTGTGAAGGTAGTGCACATGAATGTTGCCAGCAGCTTCACTGCTCAAGAAGCTGAAATCAGTTTTCCAAAACTATTGAGCATGCAACAGCATTGGAAACCACTGGTATAACTATATCAGTATGTTTTGATCCCATACAATCCTAACAAATACTTTTCTACTATTCAGAAGCCTGCAGCCTTTTCAAAAGGATTTTAGAAATTCTTTCTCAAAACTGTTCGATTTTTTTATTTCCAAGATGGATAAATACTTAAAAAAAATCTTATCATGTATGAACCAGCTTTAGGCTAGTACTTCAAGGATTTGATACAGATTATGATCAGAACAGTCTCCATAACATGATGTGGTAAACCTAACCATAAAATAATGGTTCCTGAAGGAATTGTAAAACCAATGGCATGAGCACAAGTGAGTTGCACACCAAAAAAAATAATTTTGTTATTATTGCAGTCAACAGCTATTAATTTTTTGCCAGATATTTAAGGGACCACAACTGCACAGAAGTGTATGTTTAAAAATTCATGTTATAGAACTTTCTGGGGCAATATAATTGGAATTATTGCCTCCTATAATTATTGCCTTGGGTCTTAATTTTTTTCTCTTTATCTTCTACTTTTTCCCTTCTCTCTCATTCTGCTAAACAGAGAAGATATAACTCTTACTCATGTTTCAGTATACCATTTGTTGACTACTGCCCGGTATTTCAGCCAACGTGATTTGCTAATAAAACACACAAAGAAAGTAATGTATTTTAAAATACATTTTCAGAATATGGAGTTCCAGTATCAGTTCTTGTGAAATCCAGAATTTAAGAGTAGTAATAGAGCTAAACTTGTTTTATCATTTTGAATCAAATGGGTTTTATGGTCTTATATTAGGCTCCTCATCTGCATTTATTTCTGTTGTTAGTGACACCATGACAGTCTTGTAGAAAGAAAAAACTTCTCCTTTTGGACTAATTTGCTCCTTGATAAATGTTTGATCATTAAAGCTACACAAGGATTTTTTCTGACATCTCTTTATAGTATTGCACCAAGACATAACTTAGCCAAGTGAGTATAGGACTGCATCCTTCCGACACACCAGACTGTTGACATTTGAGGTAGGGACATGGCATTACCAAGGCCTGATGCTATGAAACACGGCAAACTTGCTCAGAGACAGCTGATATCTCACAAAAATGTTTCCAAACTAATTGCATTTGGGAAAGGACGCTTTAGAAGATAATGTGACTGTCTGTAGATACTAGCTGGGGCTACAGCTCTGCCCAGTTCCAATCTTCCTCACAGAAATGTTGATCCGCTTTTGTAGAACTACACACACTAAAGTTAACACACACAGGAGCACTTGGCACTTTTCAGAACTGGGTCCTCAAGTGGATACTGGAAAAACATATAAATGCTCCAAATGCATGTGGGTTGTGAAGGGTTCTTTAAAAGCCAACAACGTCTTTATTAAAAATAACGAGTGCCTGGACTATGTTAGATCATTTCCTAGCGTGCAGGTCACTGCATCTGTGGAAGAATTTCTTGAAGTTGCTAACTCACTTGGAAGGGAATAAATACAAAAGTAAGAAACAAGAGTGGAAATGTCCTATGTCCTTCCACCAAGATACAGTCAAGAAATCTCTTATGTCTTTGCATTCTGCGTGAAGATTTCTACAGAAAGTTCAGAGACAAACTTGCTGAAAGCGTCCCTCAGGGAGTGGGACTGAAGTGCATTGTTAATATTTTTACTTCCAGTTTGCAGACTGGACCCGTTTCTTCTTCTTTTTGTCTTTTTTTTTTTTTTTTACATTAATTAACCTTTTTTTTTTTTGTGATGTGTTGAGAAAATAAGTGAGGAAAAAAGGCAGCAAGATCTCCCTATCTTTCTTTTTCTTTCTCTGTTTCTCTGTTTCTCTGTTTTTCTCTCTGTTTCTCTGTTTCTTTCTTTCTCTTTCTCAGTAAATCAAACTGAAGAATTGCAAAAGATGCTTACTATTAGGCAGGCCTTGATTTGTGATGCACTGAGCCATCTATCTTGTGCTATGGTTACAAGAACAATCTGCTACCAGTAAGCCAACATACGATCCTGTGGGGCATCAAGTCTTTTGCAGTCACTGCCTGCATACACGTTGCTACTCTGAGATACCCTGGGGTAGATGCAAGCAAGTTTACCCTTCAGTGAAGTTATTCTTCCTTTATTATCCTGTTGCAGAATCTATCACAGTCCAACAATTCCACAATTGATTTGCTGGCAGCCAAGCCCTAGGGCTTGGAATGTAAATAAGACTCCAAATGAAAGTGATGTGCACTGCAGCAGCTGACACTGAGTGCAGGTACTTCATCAATTGACCTGATTTCTGGAAAATCCACTTGCAACCTTGAAACTAGCTTGCAATTACAATCTTTGCAATAATATATTAGTCTCCATGGTAATGAGAAGTGCCTTCCTAACTTATTTAGAAAAAAAAAAAAGTGAGGAGATGACAATATCTCTGAGAAAATGAAATTTTCAGTATCATTTCACAGTTGGACAGCTTCCTGCAGACTTGTCAACAGATTAGCAGCATTCTGCCCATTTTATACATGGAAAACTGAGTAATTAATAGCCCTCAGGCCTTTCTTGCAAGAAGGATATTTAATGAGCTCTGTAGCAGTATCAGAACAGAAGAGCACACAAATAGTTTGCCTGTGTCCATGCAAAATAACACCACCAATGGAAGGATGGCCCTGCCTTACTCCTTACAAGAGCTGTTAAATGTTATTAAATAAATGCTGCTCTACCTGTTTAAATGTTGCAAAATTGTGGGGCATGAATGATCTCTTTGGGGCAGGAATTCTGTCCTTCCTGGTTTTGTATAGTATCTATCACAATGCGAGTCTGACCCATATGGCCTAGCTTACCAGGGGGAAAAAATTAATTAGGGCTAGTAGACAACAGAAGAATAAGAAAATGTGACATGCTCTGTACAAAGCCAGGTGCTCAACAGATAAAATACTATGCAGACCAACTTATTAATAAGGGGCTAGTTTAAAAACAACATGAATAGGGTTCTAAAGCTGGTTATGACATCTTTCTGAACAATTTCCTCACAGGAAACATTCAAAATAATGGACAAAAATCTTCAAGGCCAGGAATGACTGAACTGAAGTCAGGGTGGGGATACAGAAAAGAACCAACGTTTTTCTCCCTAGTTAGAGAGCCAGAGAGAGCCACAGAATTCAGACTACGGCAGCCTGTCCAGGGATGTCCTATCAACTCTGGTTTCCAGGGGACAAAAAGCCTTCCAGAAGATGCACAGTTAGCTAAAAACTGTCTTGATTCTCCTGAGATGGAGCTCTCTTGGATGGGCAGGAGAAAGAGAAGGCAGTTTGTGTCCTATGAAAATGTTGAGGCTTTACCTTTCATCTGTCAGCTCAGCAAAAGTTTTTCCAGACGCTCACAATTCCTCATAGGAAGGGAAATGTCAAATTACAACCAGTTCTGTTGGGTTCTGCTTCTTGTTCTTGCCATTGAATTGCTGTGCAATCACAGGTAAGTGACTTTATCTCATTAGTCCTCAGGTTTTCCACCTCTGAAGTGAGATGCTTTCCTTTGCCAAGCACTCTAGATTAAAAAAAAAGATAAACTACTCCTTCTTAAATTTCTTACACAGCCATAATTACCCCTGAGCAAGAAGAGAAAGAAAAGTACTATTTACAAATCACAGCTGGAAATTACCTAAGAGCAGCCACTCCAACAACACCCCACAGTAACTCATACGTCTTAAATTTCTCAGTGCTTTCTTAGGTAGACACTAAAATGGAAGCATCACTGTACGATCTCATGCTTACAGCCAAACCTGTCTATGAAACAAAATTATTTTAGTAAGGGTAACAGTTTAATTTCACAAATACCAGTAACAAGAATAGTTTACAATTATTTCTGCATTTTATGGCAGTGTTACTGTCTGATGTCCTGGTCTGCAGTTTGATTTTGTCTAATGTCTGCCTGTTGGATCGTGCTGCTCACCAGCTTTGCCTCAAATGCTGATGGAGTTCCAAGATCTTTCAAAACAGATTTTGATTTGTGAGTTATAAACTGAGTTCATATGAATCATGCACTGTTATCTTCTCTCTTTTTTTCATGATGTTATAGTGTTTCATTGTATGTATTTCCCCAGAGTTCTCTTATTACTTTTAGGCTTAGCTTCAAAGACCCTTTTTTTCCCTCTGACTTTTTAAGTATAGGTCTTGGTCATGGAGTTCTTTACATGTAGATGAACTTTCAGGATTCCATGGAACCCATTGTTAGATAAGTAGGTCTGTGAAAATGGAATGAAAGACAAAGTTAGACATGCAGCTGAAGAGCTAAAAATAGCTGGAGAGGGAACCTTTACACAGAAAAAGGTACAGGCCCCAATCCATTGTTTCTTGTACCTCACAACATCATTGTATATTACTCACTACAAAATGACATCATCTGACTGACTTACCATATTCAGCACTTACATTTCACTTAGGCAAATGACAAAGTGAGTGCAGAACAAAGGACCAATACATAATACAAGGAAAGGAAATAATTGTTCTGGTTCTCTGACCACAGTTGCAAATGCTTTTCAAGAGAAGCTACTTTAGCTGTTGTTGTTTTTTCCAGTAGATTATAATTTCCCTAATCTTCTAATGTATTGCCCAATACAATTTTTTATAGCGTGCAATAAAGTTCCAATCAATTTAACCCTAAGACAGACACAGCAGTCTTTAAAAGCGCCTATTGATATTTATACGCATATGCATGTCATAGATAAAAGACTATTAACTGGAGGACAAAAGTAATGAATTACAAATTGATTCTGACAGCAGAGATGCTTGTACAGCCTTTTGATTAGGACAATACAATTTTTAAATGTAAAACTTGGAAATATTCTTAAATTGTATAATGTTAGCATATGCAATCATTCTGATTACATCTCCAGCCTTTTCCTCATAAATAATTGCAATAATTTTAGGAAGGAAATTTGAGTACCTTTGAAAATTATTTAAGGGTTCCACTTTTCATGTAAAATTTCTTTTTTATCTTCTGCTTCTTTGTGTCAAACACAGATAGTTATTTTCATTTCAGTATCTGGTAAAGAAAGGGCAGAAGGAAAAAACTTATCAGAGTTAAGTGAAAACTTTGTATTTTCTCTAAAATAACAAAAGCTAGGCAGATGCACAGAATGAAGTACTTCAGGCTTCATGCTGAACTTTTAATGAGTTAGCATAACTATGTTGGTACTCTCCCTGAAAGGCTTAGTTTGATTATTGATAGACAGTGCTTTATTTTTCCTATGAAAGCTAAGGTATATCTTGCATTATGTTTAAAGCACCGTAGTGAAGAGCGGGGATGAGGATTCTTATGGTTCAGAGAACAACAGAATAGCAGATTCTTTGTTATTCACAAGTGTCTGGCCTGATACAATGTTTTCATTTTATATTGACAAGAACACGTTTCATAACCGCCTGTATAGCAGAGCATAGTTCTCACCTTCAGAATTAACCACTACTTTAAAAAGATACTTCTTGGCTACCTATTTGAGGGAAGTACGTACTTTAACGTAATTTAAGACTGAGCCATAATCCTTGAAATCTACTCTAAATCTTGCATGGATTCTTCAACGGATCTGCTCATTCTCAATGAGTGAGTAAGGATATGTCTACAGCAGCATGTCTACAGTAGAATGGCTGAAAGATCTAACGCTTGACTGGAAGCCTTGATTTTAAAGAAAATTAAAGTTTTGGGGTCTGCCTGTCAATGCTTTTCTAATAACCTATGTCCCCCTTAATCCAGAGTTGTCAAAGTACAGGGGCCTCAAGGATGTTCAGTTCCTGCATGTTTCATAAAAATCATAATGGCTGCTGAAATCACAGCAACCCTGCAGACACTCCCATGGAGAGATCCAGCTGTCACTAATTCTGTGTGGTGGCTGGCTGGCGGAGAAGTCTGGGCAGGCTGCTCACCAGGGAACACACTTATAGCTCTGGTCTGTCATAGAATAAAGTGAATCTGGAACAGGTGGCAAGCCGAAAAGCTAAGTGAGGAATATAAAGGGATCTTAATGAAGATTAGTTATGTGGGTGATGAGGGGAACTGCAGTTATTCAAGCAAGAAGGTGTAGGAATATGAGACACAGAAAAAATGGAAAACAAGGCTTCATTCTTTCCAGTCCTCTTGCAACAATCTTGTTTAACTTCTGTTTCATTTTTATTTTGTGTTTATGACTTATGGTCAATCCAGGCTAAAATTGCAACAGGCGTATGAGTTTGCCTGTGTCTAGATACATATATGTGTACATATACACGCACACACTTGCCTAGAGAAAGAGACCATCAAAGTCCAATTAACAATAGGAGTGCAAATATGTGTACTATATATGCAAATATTTGTATATATAATGTGTATGCAAACCCCAACCATGCAACAGGTAGTGACCAGCTGATTACCTACAGTTATGAGCAGTTGTGCTCCATGGCCACACCCACATTTATGATGGCAAAATCCAGGCCATGGGGAAGATGCAGCTGTTTCAAAAACAACTATGGTGAAGACTGTCAGTCTTTTTAAGCTTCTGAAGCATTTTGGTTGAATCCCTCATTACCACAGTACCCAACATTTTATTCTCTTGTCTGCAAAGTCACTGCAATACTCACAAGTGCTGATCCCTTGAAATACGTCTTTTGCATACTCCTTTCTTACAAAAGAAAGATTGGCCTTTGTGCAGATCTGCAATGTCAGGCTGCTAAAAATAAGGATGCAATAGCCACTTAGGTAGATCAATTTAGCATGCTGAGAAAACTCAGAGCAAGGAGATACTCACTTCATACACATACCCTCCCAGAAACTGCAGATTTAAAAAAAAAAAATAGTGTATTTAGGAACTGTTTTAAATTGAATGGCTATAATAACCCTCTGAAGAAGCAGACTGGAGATAAATTATGCAACTGTAGCTGATTTGAATCAGATTTTGAGGGAACTAGGGAACTCTCCAGAACAGGTATTTGCTCTGCAGTTCTTCACATTAATTAAAACAGAACAGAAGGTCATCGTAAAAGCTGCTATATTACAAAAAGCAAGATAGTAAAACTTTAAGAAATAGGGTTATTTAAAAATGGAAAATAATGGTAAGGAGGAGCTTTTGTATATGTTGCCTAGTTCACAAGGAAATGTTAATCAGTATTGTTGTATTGACATAAGTGGTGATGAGGTGATTTATACCATCTGTGCATCTGGCTCTGTGGAGATATATATATATAAATTTGACCAGAACTGATGATATCAGCAGACTTACACTGAACAAATAAAATTCCAGTTATAAAGCATAGATCAAGGATGTGCAGCTATATAAGAGATGTGAGCAAAGGAACTGCTAAGACGAGGATCTGACGTGAATGGGCCATTAGTAGAAATAAATACCTCAGCAAATGTGGTAAAGTCAAACCCTCTACAGAACAAAACGCAGCACAGAAATGTGAAAGTGATTTAACTAGTGTAGGTCTGGCAGTTGTCATAGTCTGATGAGGCAAATCTCAACCTTGATTCACAGAATCTTATGTATATTTACATATGCTTAAATTAAAATAAATTCTTACATATGTGGAAATTTAAGCATGAACAGAAATTTCATTTACTTCATTGCAATTTATAGAAGATTAAGTACATGACAGACTGCCTTTCCTAAGGATTTTCCTCTTCTAAACTGGGCCTCCTTCTTCTCAGTTGGAGCCCTTCCATTAGTAAACACAAATTATTTAAAATGTCTATAAATTATCATGATCTCAGGAAGACTGTTGGATTTAGAAAGACTGGAAGGATAGCTGACAAGAATTTGACTTGATAATAGTTATTGGAGGGGTGTAAGTTGAAACAGTCAGGAAATGGAGCAGTCATTGAGTACTTACTCATCATCAACTAATGTGGCAAACCAGCCATTTTTAGAAAGCGATATAAATCTCAGTGCTTTGGATTTTAGGGGTAGAAACCTAGAAAGCATGATGTTATAGATTATCTCACATTTTATTTTGCATTTATAAGGCAAAATGACCAAAAGGCCATAAAGACATCTCTCACCCCAACCATTTTATGATTGTAAACAATAACATACAAAGCTTACTGATTATACCCAGCTACATCACTAAGCTGGGGACAAGGCCAGAATGGGCGAGATCACTTTATTGGTTTGCAGGTCACGGTCTTTGTGTATTTATTTTAATTCCTTTAACAAAGGGGTCAGTGACCAGTGTTTGTGACCGATGAACAAAGCTTTGCATGCTCAGTGACAGCAGATAGCTGGCTTTCCACTGCTTTCCCATCCCAGAAGCATCTCAGACGCTTTGTGGTAGCTGTTAAAACAAGGGTGAGTTACAGACTACCACCTTAAAAGCAGGAGTTTCATATATACTTGAATAATATACTAGCCTGGAAATTGTGCTGTTTCAGCTGCCACCCCACAAGCAGCTTAGCTGGCCACGCTGTGGCGGCAGATGTTTCAAAGCAAGTGTCAAGTAGACAACAGTGGGTGTCCCCCACCAAAGCCTTCCCAAAGCAGCATTTCTACTTGAGAGTTAAAAGCCCCAAGGCAGCTATAAACCCACCTTGTTAACATGACACTTGATAATGCAAACATCTCAAACATCCCACTCCAAATGATATGTGTCCGCCTGGCTCACGGCCAGGATTTCTCATCCCATTTCAGTATATTAAGATGTTATTGTTTCTAGGGAAGCTTCTGCTGAACATTTGGTGGTGTAGTTCGGCATTTAATCACACTTTCTTACCATGACAAGAAATGCACAAATAAAGTGATAATAATAAATATATTCATATGTAAAAACATTAAAAATAAAAATAAATAAATAAAACCCCCAAGCCTTCTCATTGCTGCCTTGTCACGCCTGTCCTGCGGGGAGCATCCCGCGACAAGCCCGGCAGGACCGGGTCTCAGCCGGACCGGCAGGGCCCCGCCGGGAGCAGGGTCCGGCGGCGGCGGGCTCGAGGCGGCAGGCGGCGCCCCCCGCCCGGCGACGCCCCGCGCCCCCGGCTCTGTAGCCCGTTTTCGGGGGCGGGGGGGTTCGCTTCGCGTGAGACCGTCGCGGCGGGGACCTCGCCCCGGAGGAACGGGCGAGGGGCGCAGGGCACGGCCAGGCGCGCTGCCCACACCCGCCAGGCTGCGCGGGGCCAGGCTCACCGGCTGGTAACGGTCACGCTAACGGCCGCGGGGGCGCGCCCCGGCCGCCGCCCCACCACCACCCGGCCCCCGCCAGGTGCGCGGGATCAACGACACGCACACGGGGGCAGCGGCGGCCGGCGGGCGGGCGGGCGCGCTCTGGGAACCCGGCGCAGGTGGCGAGCGGCGCGCGCGGCCCGCCCCCCGGGGGAGCCCGCCCGACCGCCGCCGCCTTTGTGCCGGGCGCGCGGAGTTTCGGGCGGAGGGGAAACGGCCCGCACCGGCCGCGCCGCCAGCGCAAGTGACCGCCTCGCTCCGCTCCCTCGGCCCGGCCTGCCGCGCGTCAGCGCCGCCACCGCCCAATGGGCGCACGGAGCCGCTCCGGAGGGGCGGGGCGAAGGGGGGGCGGGGCGGCGAGGCAGCCAATGGGCTCTGAGGATGTTTCCCGGAGGCGAAGCCGCCGCGGCCCCTCCCCCGCCGGCCGCTCCGGCTGGTGCCGCGCCGGGCGGGAGAGTTTCGCACCCGGGTGGGAGATGCCGCGCGGGCTCCTTCTCCTCGCAGGTAAGGCCGGGGGGGCGGGGGGCCCGTCCTCGCCCCGCTTGCTGGCGGCAACGCTGGCGGAGTCGGCCAGGACGGCGCAGGGGGGGCGGGTGCGGCGATGGGGCTGAGGGCCGGGGCGGGACAGCTCCGCGGCGGGGCCGCCGCTAGGACAAAAGGGGAGCGGCGAGTGGGGCAGGGCTGCCGCGGAGCTCCCGGCGCGGCTCGCCCGCCCGCCCGCCCGCCCGCCCTCCAGCCTTGCCCTGCCTGCCCGCCCGCCGCCTTCCCGGGCGGGCTCCTTCCCCGGGACTGCTCGCCGGGCGCCCGGGACGCCCTCAAGTTTGCGGGGCTCGGCGCACGGCCGCGGTGACCCTCGGTGCGAGCCTCCTCGCCGCGTCGGCTCTCTCCGGCGGGACAAGCGGCGCCGGAGCCGGGCCCCCGCCCCGCCGCGGTGGCTCGGTGCCGGGGAGCTGTCCGCCCGGCCGGCGGCTGGGGCTCGCCTTTTCCCGGGGAGGGCGGCGGGGCTGGCCGCCGTGGCGGAGGCGCCCGCCCTGTCTCCCCGCCCGCCCTCCTGCCGCCGCTGGGCAGCCGCGTGTGAGCCGGGCGGCAGCGAGGGAGCCCTTGGGCGGGGGTTTGCGGTCCCCCGCTGGGGCTCAGACCGCCTCGGTGAAGGAGTCGTCCCGGTAAGGGAGCCCCCGGGCCGGCCGCCGCTTCGGCACCGCAGGGAGCGCGCTGGCAGCAGATGTGCAGCAGATAAATAGAGCAAGCGTAATGGGAGAAACTTTCAGGGCAAAATGAATTTTGAGTAGATTAAATGTTTTATTTCGGTAGTGGGCATTGGTGCTGTATCTGCGCTGCTACGAGCAATGCAATACGTTTCGCTCTGGTTAATAGCCTTGCTTTTAGTCTTTGTTTTCGACAAACTAAGAGCACAAGGGTGAATTACTCGGAGAAAAGGTTTTGCTCTTAAAGTGGCTGCTCTGCTTTGCTCTGCTGAGGAGCTCCGTTCTCTCTCGGTTTGCGTGGGTCCGTATTAGTGACTTTACCCGAATTTGGGGGCGCTGCTCTATAGTCCCCAAAGCGAGAAGGGGCACTGGTGTGGCAGGGGTACGGCCTGCCCGTGTGCATGTGTGTGCAGAGGCTGGGACTGCCCCGAGACTGGGGTTTAGCATTGCAGGCAAAAGCTACAAAGCAGTTGCCTTAGCAGCTCTAATGGTTGAGTCTGTTCGAGAAGCCAAATGACTGGAGATTTTTCTTAGATGGTATGAAGATGTTAAATGCAATGTTCTCAGGGGTGCAACAGTTGACTTTAAAAAAGCCAGTAAGTAAGAAGAACGTGTGAAGCAGGGCTACTGTATGTGCCTATAACATTCCTGGGGTTTACAGGTAAAAACTTTGTATTCAGCCCTGCTTTTTACGGTGACCTTTCCCCCCCCCCCAGCCACTTATAATAAGCACTTGATAATAAGACCAGTCACAATACTGTCGGAGCGCCGGAGAAGCAGGGGCAGGATAGCTGTCCAGGCGGAGGGCTGGCTTTGGAGCATCAGAAGAGACCCTTCCCAGCAGAGGTGGCTCACGGGTAAACCTCCAGCCTTCCTGCCTCCACACTGATGTATCGCTCAGTGCTGTTGAGTTGCGTGGTCTTTTTCATCTACCTCAACTACCTCATAAGCCCTTGAATGCAGCGGTGGAATTTAGCCTATACTGTACACACTGTGCAGTGTGATCTAGTGAATGCTACTTTGTTTTTAATAGCATGCGTCTCATTGTCGTCTCATTGTTTGAATTGCTGAGATTTAGGGCCTAGTCCATTAACTGCTATCTGTATGCATCTACCTGTGATATTTGTAAGAATTCCCTGTATGGGCTACGTGTAAGACTGGGTCCTTTAATTTGGTTAATAGAAGAGAGTTGAGCTCTTTTTGCAATTGATGATGTTTGGTTTTCACACTCGGAAGGAAATTATGGTGCTTATCATTCTCTTAAGAACTTCATAAAGTCCCCATTATGCCCTGTTTTTTATACTCTGAAAGAACAGTAAGAAACAGAAAAACAGTGATTCGCTCAAGGTTTTAGAATTTACTTGTGCCAAAGCTTTAAGTCAGAATCTAAGAATTTCTTGGCTTTATCGCTGTGTTCCAACTGTGAGAAACTGTGCCTTTCTGCCACATTTGAAATACAAAATTATGTTTAGATATCTTCCAGTAATTACAAAATGCACCGAGAGAAAAAACGTTAGGTTGCATGAAACTTCATTCTCCGCTCCCAACCCAACTCTCTGTTTTAAAATTCTTTTTTAGTGAAATGCAACTATAACTGTCCATTTGTATGTATTTCTTTCAGATTTGCAACCAACATAATGCTGAAGGTCTCAACTTGGAACAAGCATTTCACAGAATGGCACAAACAGAATCTAATCTGGACCATGACGTATCATGGTTCCTTCTTCCATCATACTGGGCTAAAATGGTTGTGGCATTAATTTCCTTCCTCTGTTTTGCTAACAGCTATGATGGAGATTTTGTCTTTGATGATTCTGAAGCCATCATCAACAATAAGGTTTGTCTCTCTTCTTTTCCCCCGTACCCTTTGACATAAATGGTCATAGGAAAAGAAGTAATGATAACAGTTGCTCTAAGTAGGCCCAAAATATTCATCCTAGTAAAGAGCTTCCTTTTCTAATATGCCTTTTTTTGAACTTCATTTTTCAGTTTTGTTTTGTTGGGTTTTTTAAAAGTAAGCTTTATTTAAGGTTGACAAACAAGCTGTGTGGCAGTGCTCTATTAAATAGCTAGAAGCATAAGTATGATTAACAAAATCTTATTCCTAAAGCTATTTCAATAACATCAGTTCTAATACACAAACTAAAGAGTGAACAAATTAAACAGCCTTTTTTGTTTTTCCCCACAGAATGTGTCCACTTTCATTCTTTTGCAAGTGAGATGCTTTGCTTAACAAGTGTTGATGTCCGGTCAAGGGGAAGGGAGCTCTTTTTGCCATACCAAATGGACTTTGTCTAAGAAAGCATTATCTAGGGTTGCTGCACATGTGGATATGATATTTAGTAATGCTTATTCACAGGGTACCTGTACATCAAGACTGGCTATAGATCTAATTTTATGCTCATTTCGAAGTCAGTGAGAGTATGCAGTAGACTTTTCTAATACCCATTGATGTTAATAGGAGATTTTTTCATTATCTTCTCCGGGTGACAGATGAATAAGCCCAATGAATAAACTTTGGTTGCAAGATACCTAATGCATCACTAAGTGATTGTAGGGCGCAGGCGGTCTCCAGTTGTGGTTTATAGAATAGAATTGTTAGAGGAGCAAGGAAAGCTTCTTTTTCCAATGCTCCTTCACCACTTAAAGTTCCTGTGACAACTGTTTTTTTTAAATAGAGGCAGTGTGTTTGTGTGCTCTATTATAAATCTGGGCACATGTGCAATGAAAAATCCTTGAAATGTTTAGATATTAACATGTGACTTAAACCTCTAGCTGAGATTCCTTTGACTTTGAAGAGTTGAGTGTCTTCAATTGCTGAGACACTTGATCGAATCACATGTAGCAGTTAGTGAGGTGGGTGGGTCTTGGTGTTACAGCTCTTACACTGTTCTGGAAGGTACTTCTAAATGTTCGGAAAGAGAAGCACGGGGTAAAAAGAATCACTATCATCTGTTGATTCTGTTTCCTGAAGCCATGGGGTTACAAGGAGGGTAATCTGGAGATTCACACCACTAGGACGCAATTCACACGTTTTTTTGCTTTGCACAAGACTCTAGAGGCAAGTTATTGCATTGTGCCTTTTAGAATCCTACAGAATTATTGTTTCCTTAGACAAATTTGTATTATGCTTGTGTAAGTTATCATACCTTAAGTTATAAATATATGGGGGGGAAATACATCTGCCAAACTGGAAATAAATCTCAACGCTTCTAAGAGGATACTGTAGGCAAATGAAGAACCTGCAGTGCCTTTTGTTTTAGTTTTAAGAAGCATTATATTTCAGATTACACAGCTTCTGGCAATGTTTCGTTCTGCAAAGTTTTATTTGCGGCACAGTTATAATATTTTCATTTCCTGAAAGAGTGAACAAAGACTGATGTTTAAACAAGGCATGTTGTTTTGTTCACGTGCAGTTTCCACACTTGTAATCTTTCTCCATTTCTTCCAGTCTTTACTTTCAAAATGTTTCAATTTATCTATGCAACACAACAACCTGCACCAGGATTATAGCTGTTGGCAATGCTGAGAAGTTCAACCAACTGCTTAAACTGATTAATTCATACCTAGTCTGTATGTTTGAAAAACTGATGCTTGTTCTATTTTTCACATCAAAATCCTCTTATTATTCCCTGTAAATTAATTTAGATTTTTGTGACAGTATCATTTTTACATGTGTTATGAATATTTGGAAATGCAAAATCCACAAGAAAAATGCAGAGACAGTGAGTTTACCAGTTTAATGGGGAGGGAGAGCATCTAGCAAAGGCACAGTTTGTTAAACAAAGTACAGCATATTTTATTCCTATTCCATAGGAGAGACAGCAGGTAAAGTAATTTTGTAGATTTACTGAGCATTACTATACCAGTTTTTTCTTGAGTACCACACAGTAACATTTTTGTTAATTTACTAGCTTCCACTACCACCCCAATCTTTATTTTATTTCAGTGAAAGTTATATTGTTAGTTGACCCCATGCCTACCGTATCATGGACCATTCTGCTGTTAGATTTTACTGGCTTCTAAGACTGTTTTCCAGATGCTTTCCTATCATTTTAACTGGTGCACAACAGTGACTTTTTATTTACTAGCTTGGCAAGACAAACAGTTGGATTAGAAGGAGCTTCAGACACAGTGTGTCCGTTCCATAAGCTTTTATATAGAAAAACTGACCTTTCTTCAAGTATTGAAGTCTGCTGTCTGTAAGCTGCTGCTAATCAAATATTTAGACATTCTTTGATATCTACTTTTAGTTCTTAAAGAGAAAATCATACATAACTTTTAAACAGCTGTGTCTATTAGAGAAAACCATTCCTATTTTAGGGTAAGTCCACTGAGTGGGAAAATTAATATAAGAAACTTTTTCTCACAGAACTTGGATACAGGAGCAAAATACGTGACTGGAGATTTTTAGGTCATGTGGAAGTGTAATCTAATCACTAAGTAATTCCATGTATTCAGCTTTTCCTGCATTCTTCCTGTGGAAGACAAAAGAAGACTGATTCTAGCGGAAAGGGAATCTAGCCTTGCACATCTCAAATATATTTCCCATCTCAAGTTATTGAAGACCATCTGTAACATAGAAGACATACTTTTAAGATTTTAATACTAAAAAAACTCTCTTTCATAGTCCCTTTCTTTGGCAAATGTACATAAGGAGCAGTGCTGTTGGTTGGAAAAACAGTCTGAGGGCCACAACGCCCACTAACAGCTGTCCCCTGCAGAGTACAAAGACTTCAGTAGATGTTGGTGTACAGCCCAGTCCCAACTTGCCCCTGGAAAAGCAGGCTATATTGATTTAGTGGGCAGCTGGTTGAGTGCGTTCCTGCTCTGAGAGTCAAATTATGACTTCTAGGGTTTGTGCATACCAGTGAGGAATGGAACAGGAATTTAGGTGCCTCAGGCCAAAATTGCAGTCCTGGCAGAGGAAAGAAATACCGCTTAGCAGTAGAAACATCTGTGAGCAAGTAAAGAAATTTTGCACCTTGATAATTCTTAAGCCCAAATAGGATCCCCTGTGAGTCTTGGTTTTTAAGATTTTCCCTGAGAAAGCCTTAATTGACAGCTGCAGTAGAGGACTTTTCAAAGACTACAGTGTTAGCTCTGTTGTCTTTTCTTCGTATTGATTAGTAACCTATTAGAGAATGATTCACTTCATCTGACAGTATGCTAGGGGTTGTAGCCTACTTCCCCTTTTGTTGGTGTTTGGGGTTTTTTTAACTGGTTGTTTAATACAGGAAAAATTTGATCAAGTGATAGAAATAAATCTCCTCCTGGATTTTCGGATGGATGAAAGTCAGAATGTGTGAAGAGAGAAGCAAGAAAAATTGAGTTACTTTAAATTCAGTTTAGCAGCAGTCAGTCAGTATGACCCAGACATTTGGCTGTACCTTGGGACTAGCGGTGGTATGTGTTTTCTCTTGTCTTGTTGGCAGGCCAAAAATGCTAGCTAAGGATGAGATGGAAGGCACTGGAGACCACAGGAGGTGGTAGAAGCAAGTGAGATGGTAGCAGCATTTGAGAGGAACTGGAGTTAGTGAACCAAGGGTATTGTAATGTGGGAATCTTGTAGGTAGATGGAGATGTAGGAGCAATAAGACTTAGGACAACAAGCTTTGTAAGCCCTTTCATGGGTTTAGCAACTTGGTTTGTCTGCTTACTTGTGTTTGTATTGGCTTGTTAATCTGCTTTGGTTTGCTGGTCTCTTGAACAATTTCAGGGGAGAGGGTGGGGGTAGAGTAACTTGTGGTTGTTTGCAAGTGTAATACCAGCACTTGCATGAAAGCTGTGCATTTGCTAGTACAATTTTGTTCTGAGGTTTTGTCTTAAGTGTATTTAACCTGCACATTTGTTATAGCATAAATTGGTATTTAATTGCCGCAGGGAAACAGGGAGAGGAGGCGCAGGTAGAAGATGAATATGTCAGTATGGGCTTCCCAGCTTGTCCTCACAGAAGACTAAAGTAGATGCTGCCAAGATCCTTTTTTCTTCTCCAAAGTGAATGTTTTCCATTCGATAGTCTAGGCTATTTGGATTTTTTCATTATCAGCATGGCTTTAAGATACAAGGAAAGAATAGACTCTTCCTTTGCAGTGTTTTGGTGGGTTTTTTTCAAATCCCCTACTCCACCCCAAATTAAAATAATTCATTCCTTTTCTGTTTTCTGCTGTTAATCTTTTAGAGCAGTATATGGAGATTTTGGTTCTTGGTTTCATGTATGAAGAATTTTTTTTAAAAATGTATTTGAATAGCATCCTGTGCAAAGTAAGGTTTCAAAATGAGCTGTCTGTTGTTTTCTATCTTCAGTCTCCTTGCTTTCATTAGTAATTGTGCTACTGACACTGGTAGAAAAATAGCTATTTATGGCACTTTGTAGTTGCCCTCCTTTGCGAGATAACCTAGACCTAAAATCAAAGGCTTTTAACAAAAGTATGAGGTGAAGGATTTTATTATGTGTTTCATACCTCAGCTATTGACCAGATTATCAACTGATATGAATACACATAGCTCTACTAAATTTCATGTAGTTATGCCTAGTTACAGAATCCAAGCATCTTGGCCTTTATGATGATAGGCAGCTAAGATGTGACCTTCATTGCAAACTTGTGTATCTTGTCAAATGTTGGTAATGAGCCAACAAAAACACCTGCTATGTCCATGTTAGCATGAGCCTGTATTAGTTGAACTTGTTTGTGTTTTAACTGCTTTGAACAAAACAGAAATGTTAAGAATCTGGTAATTTATGATGTTTCCTTTCAGGACCTCAGGGCAGAAACCCCACTTGGTGACCTGTGGCATCATGACTTTTGGGGTAGCAAACTCAGCAGCAATACCAGTCATAAGTCATATCGACCACTAACTGTCCTAACTTTCAGGTGAGACTTGTCTTTTTGTTTGAGGTCTGATGTTTTTTTAACATATATTGGCTCAATTGATTATAGGGAGGAGGCAACAGAAAAGGGGAGAGACAAAGCATCTGTAGGTAGTTGGATACCTTTCATTAATATCGTTTTCCTGTTCACTACCTTAATCTCAAATTGAGTTTTAATTTTCAAACTGTTTCTTTCCCAAAGTATACATTATTTTGATAATCTGTATATCAGTTCATCTTATGCTTTTATATATACCTTGGTACTAGGAGCAGTATGGTTCAGTATGTAGGTCACATCACCAAAGGACTAGGAGGTGTATGTTCCTTTCACTTAGCCATGCTGCTACTTATACTGGTACTGTAGTTTCTGTTCTCTGCTTTCCTGGTGACCTGTCAAATAATATTTTTTTTATAAATAGCATCAAGCTACTGTGGCCTTTTGCTGCTAGGTCACTGAATAGTCTTCCCACCTCTTTCCCCTGATATTCTAACTTCCAAGTAAGTGTTTGTGTCTGAGAATCCTAATGAGAGAGATGTCTGCCTGTATATATAAACTTGCTGGTTTCCTCATATAACTAAAAGTTTATGAGAATTCTGTAGTTGCTTAGCTTGTGTTTTTTGCACAAAGATTTGAGCAAGCAGTACGCCATGTAGAAATCTGGCACATTGATGCAGACAATCTTTGACTCAGTCTTAAGCTTATTTTCCTCATGCAACTCAGTGTTGTAGATGGGGGGCCCTGGCAGTGGTTCTACAGTTGTGTCCGGTCTAAGCTGGGGACTAAGTGATTGTGGAAGTACTCCCCTCTTAGTCCTCGTATTCAAGCAAAGCCACTGACTCTTGAGTGCAGTGTCAGTGTTTTAAGTACTTGGCACCGTGGGTTTCAGTCTGTTGGGTGTTCTTCACATTTTCATCAGGGAAAATATGCAACTTAACAGAAGGTATAAGAGTCTTAAACCTATTAAAACTTTCAGTGCATTACACAGCACATGCTTTTCTTTCTTTTCAAGGTCTCTGTTTTATATTCCATCTCTAGTAAGTTAACATCCTGGTTAGTGTAAAGAGCAAACCGGGATACAGTCTTACTATATGTGAAAATATAGATGAGCATGTGGAGATGGTCCATAAAATACTATTTTCACAAGTAAGAAACCGGTTTTCTTAATTTCCCTAATCTCCAACTTTTATGTCTACCATATTTATGAGAGGCTGGAGTTTTGTGATAGATTTCACTTAAGCCAAATGCAGACTGACCAAATGAACTATATAAAACCCCCTATCTAAATAAAGTTTCTGTCTGTCTCACCTACTGATAAAAGTATACATATAATAACAAGATGTTTCTCCCTTTTCTTATCCCTCTCCATTTTACTGTGGAGTTCCTGTCATGAATAGGGTTTAGACTGAGTTCTGACTCATACGTCCTCCTGGTTCTACAACTTGCATGCAGCCTCTCTCTAACCAGTCTCACAAATTAGTTACTAAGATGTGCTAACTGACTACTTGCTGGGTTGATACTGATTGTACTCAGATGGTTTCCACATCATCAGTCCAAATGCTAGGATGTGTTTGTCAGTGGAAATCATGCTCTCAGTGCATATTAATTTCCTTACTGTGTGGATTTAAATAAAACAATTTCATCAGGTTGTTTTTGGACATAGTTTCTCTTAAGCCCAAGGGTATCCCCCCAGCAGGCTGGGTTGTTTATTCACAAGACACTCCTGCATTGCAAACACTGAATTTATGTTGCTGCTGAAAAGCCAGTTTAAGTAACCATAGGTATGATTAACATAATAGTGTCAACATATGTCTTTGGAGAGGATAGATATTATGCCAAATATGGTACCCCATCTGAATTCCTTTGAGTAAAGATCAGGACATTGTTTCTAGCTGACTGTGGTGGCTAAGTGGTAATTACCACGTGTGCTGGGGTTGCTGGTATTTTTCAGCCCCTTTTTTGTCTGTGTGTTTCTAGTATGATCTTGCTGTGGGGTTATTTAGGTTTTCTGTTTGCGTGGCTCTAACACTAGGAATTACATCAATGGTTAATGTTTTTATTTCTATATAGAATTAATTACCTTTTTGCTGGAGGCTTCTACCCAGTTGGTTTCCATGTCATCAATATAATACTGCATTGTACTATCTCAGTGTTGATGGTTGATGTGTTTTCAATATTATTGGGTGGACTGCAATTCAGTAATAAAGGAAGAAGGCTAAACCTGGCTCCAAAGACATCTCTTCTAGCTGCTTTGCTGTTTGCTGTACATCCAGTGCACACCGAATGTGTAAGTACTAAATAATTAGCTCCAACAATTTATATCTTAGAGGTTCTTGACCATCTTGACTAATTAATTCTGACATAGTGTTATACTCTACACATTGCTTTTATATATTATTAACGCTTCTCTTGGCACATGAGAACAATCAAATATTATGGTTAGTACATCCAAAAGCTTGTAATTCCACAGGGCTGGACCTTATTAGGGAAGATAAATTAAATCATTTAAGTACAATAACTAAAGAAGGATAGCCCTAAACTACAGAGTTTTCCTAATTACTGGATTAAGAATTCATTACTAGAAACATTAGCTCATGTGCAGCCAAGGAGAATGGAAGATAAACTGAATACAAATGCATAACCACTGTTCATTTCCACTTGCTTTGATTAAAAAAAAAAAAGAGAGAAAGAGAGATAGAAAATTGGAGTTAAGGGCGTTATGTGAACTCTGTGTGACTGTATTAGAATACTGCATGAAGTTTTGAATTCATGCTGCAAGGAGGATGCTGGGAAAAATGGAGGGAGCTCAGAAGAGCCATGAAAATGATTAAAGGACTGGAAATCATCCTGTGTCATGAGAGATCAAACTCCGTGGGTTTATATTTTTAATATGAAGGAGAAGATTAAAGGATTTTTTTATCACAGTCTGTAATTATGTACATGGGGAACACAAATTTGATAATAGTAGCCCCTTTAAGAGTGCAGACAAAAGCATAACACTGGCTGGAAGTTGAAGCTGTAAAGATGCAGAACAGAAACATGGCACATGCACAGCAACCAATTACAATACTTGACCAAAGATCAAAGTCTTTGTGTGGAAATTCTAGTGAAGAAGAGATGGTTTTCTCAAAAACCTCTTTTGTACTCATAGCTAAGAAAATCTTATGGCCTTATACCAGTGGGCTTGCTGGATATGGTCCCTGATTGCTTGATCTTGTAATAATGGATAAATTAAATAATCAGAATGCAGGATTTTTTTTTGTTTGGTTGGTTGGGGTTTTTTTTTTTCAGTTTGGAAGGACCAAGCTCCTGAAAAAGTACTAACTTGAACTTCAAACTTTGTGCTATTAGTCAACATTGAATCTTCAGTGCACCTCTTTCTATATGTGGCACTGATTTTTTCATTTATTCACAATATGCTATGGTTTTGGCTTTTTTCTTTTGCTTTGCACATCATTGATGGGGAAGAAGTTATGAAAATACTTGCCTCTCAGCTGGCTGGGGACCCTGTATGTATTGGAAACCTAGAAATGGTGCAAAGTTATGCATTGGTGATTTGGCACCTTTTTGGCAGTGTGGCTAAAACATCCTGCCGATCATTCTCTGGTATTTGCTCACCTGCAGAATAATTTCTTTGTGAGAATGTGTTGTGCTGATGTCAGGAGGGCCCCTTGTATTTTTTCTCCCAAAACCAATTCTAGACACCAGAGTGAAGTAAAACAAGTCTTCAGTGCTTTTGATGTTCTGCCATTTAAAGAGAAATCTACCTTGAGCCTTATCTTTGCAATAGACCTACTACTGATTCCTTTATCAATATCCATAATTTTATTCTTCATTGCATTTGACTCTAAAAATATATTTAAATCAGCAGGTAAATGTTAACAAGACCGTGGTCCCCTAAAATAAATTACAAGTGATGGGGTTTGCTTGCATATGCAAGGTTTGAAGACTTTGCTTTGGCGAAACATTGGAAGAAGAGAAAAAAAGTATCATGCCTATTTACCATGTCTCTTCTAAGATCTAGGAGGGAACAAAGGCCTCTAATCATTTACGCAGTGAATCAGAAATATTGCTGCATTGAAGCAGTCAGGATACTGCTATGGTTCTAGCATAAGTGTGTGTCATGCAGCATCTCCTCAAAAAGCATTCTTCATGATTTTAAATCTGTGAGTTTTAAGTATCATGATATCCTGGTTTTGAAATGAGATGACATGTTTTGACATAAAATTGTGAAGAGTCTGTCTGTTGCTGCTTTGGATTTTGGTATATACAGCGCAAAACAAACTGTCGTGTACAACAGCCCTTGAAAAGTTTAATGCTTTCAGTACCAATGTAAAAAAAAAAAAAAGATCTGTCATTATAATTTTTTTTCCCTACAAGTAAACACTTTTGTGGTATAGTTCGTTCTGTCTAAAAAATGCTTATTCTTCGTAACATTTGAGTGATGAAATACTAAATGAAACATGGACATTAGAATATACGTTATACTAATTTAAAACATTTTTTTACTTCGTTACCAGAGACTATAGGCCTGATTTTGCATTTAAGATGGCATTGTATTGTTGGAGTCATCTGAGGCCGTATGTGTGTTGTTAGCCCCTTAATCTCTTTGTTGTAACAAGTTGGCATTTATTTTCAAAATTGTCATTTCACCTTTATTTTTATCTCATTAGCTGAGAGCAGTTCCTGAAACAGAATGATGCTTCATTATTTTCACCTTTCAAAGCACTCCAGAGCTATTGAGTTAATTCTCATAATTCCTCAATATGATAGAAGAAGAAGCAGGGAAGTTAATGCATGGCTTTGGATAAATCAAGAAGTCTTTTCTGAACTGAATTTAGGAGTCCAACAGTTTCTGCTTTTATGGTGCTCAAGTGAAGCTGAGGGCAAAGTGGGAGAGACATTTCCAGTGGATTCAGTCCTACTGTCATGCTTGTCTTTTTCTCTATGACATTATGTAGAAATAGTTGTTCTGTCATGTCAGACTGACAGAAAAAAAATGCCCTTTTCCTAAGAGAGCATTAGCAGGTGCCTTTAAACAAAATGAAGATACAATTTATCTTTTTACTTTCCTCTTTCCATTCTACTCACAAAATGGGACTACTGGCATACTCTACAAGAACCAAAGTTTCTGCTTTTGTTCCTGAAACATCACCTCAAAAAGTGGATTAACCCCCACCCCCACCCACACCACCCCCGGTAGCTGTTCTGTCCTTCTTTGGAAAGGCCTCTCTGTACACCTTCTCCTGGAAACATGGAACCCAATATTCCGGGAAGTAGAGCTGAACTGAAAAGTAAGGGGTCTTTCCATGATCCTTGCTCTCTGGGACCTCACTAGAACATATGCCCAGCATTAGGGCCTGTACAGTCCTCTGCCAACACCCTGTGTCATGATTCCCACAAAAAAATCATGGTGTGCCCTGATGCTTATGTAATTGGGGAATTAAGATCCAAAAATACATCATGCCGTGTCTCAGCAAGTTATTGTAAATACAGTTTAAGGGCTTGAACCAAAGCTTGTTGGTGGCTGTGAGAATGCTCTTGATTTAAATAGGTTGGCTTAGATTGGAATACAGAAGTCCCAGAACGTGTTTATCATTTTCTTTTGCGTTAGTGCAGCTTCTGTTACAAGATGAGTTTGGAGGTAGTTTGAATGCAGTCCATTAGTATAGCACAAAAAACTGCCAGAGGAGGGATTTTATTTTTTTCTTCCTGATTCTGCAGGCTGGAAGCTATTTTCCCTGAGCATTCAGACTGCAATTTAAAGGCTAGCTTGTCTTCTGAAAGTGAACAGTTTTGATTTTGCATTTCAGCAGATCTACTGGTTTTGTTGGTGTTCAGGATGTTTGCTAAAAGTTCTACTGAAAGGCAACCTGATCCAAAAACCAGATGGAATTGGGCCTAGTCTACATTTTATTCAGTGAGGTCCTTCTTCATTACTTACTCAGTTTTTAATAAATTAAAGCCATATAATTTACCTAGCTAATACTAAGCAGTACCCAACCAAAATTAGGATGTGGCTTAGAAAACTCAGTATACCTAATGCAGTAAACCAGGTGTAAAAAAAAGAAGAAAAAAAAAACCTGATACAGTGATATTCTTTTCTACATTTCACTTTGTATATGTGTGTGTACCTTTATCTCAGGTTTCCTATTAATAAAATCTAGTAATCTGAAACTTTTCTTTTTTTTTAAGGTTGCTGGGATTGTTGGCAGAGCAGACCTACTGTGTGCCCTGTTCTTTTTGTTGTCATTCCTTGGCTACTGTAAAGCATTTAGAGAAAGTAAGCATTCTGTTTGCACCTTTGATTTTATATTGTATTTTCTGCATTCATATATTTCAGTGAAGTACAGCAAAACTATAAATGTCAGCTTGATGTGGTTTGAATTTGTTAATGCTTATACCCTCGTAAAATATTTAAAATAAACCAACTCAACCACACCAGACCTGCTTTTATTTATTGTTAGAAGAGCTGGAAGGGTTGCTGTCCCTAATTCCCGTTAAACACTAAGAATTTATTTTAAGTAAAGTCTGTTTTGTAATAGGCTTAATTGTTAAATGTTTTATTGTTTAGAAGCATAAGGAGATATTTTAGTAAGTGTTTCAGAAAGGAATCAAACCTCTATGTTCCTAAATATTTTAGTACACTTTATGCCATTATGTTGGGGTGGCTTAAATGGGAAAAAACTTTAGGAACATTACTTGTATTTTTAACGAATATTTAAGAATTATTCATATAAGTAAGCCCTCTAAGTTCCTGCAATATGCAAGTGCTGGCATATACGTGCTAAATATAGTGTTACTCCTAGAGGTTTTTTTAAGACAGCTGTATTTAACAGGAACAATTCTCTTCTAGATATTTTTTCAAGTGAACTTTCAGATCTGTTGTATTATTTGATCAGAATGCAGGTTGGCAGTTCAAATACAGCTGTGGAGAAATTATCTAGGGGCTCTGTTCAGTAAACACTCAAGAATACATGAATTCATGACTATGAAGAATTATACAGGACATGCAATCTGGTACCTGAATGTGCCCCATCACAGGAAATACAGGAATCGTTTGGTGAGCCCATGAGGAGCTGTATTTTGAAAAGCTTGTATAATGTCAGTTCAATAGACATGGCCTGTAGTGTTTAAGCAGAATTGGCAGTGTATTACAGAGGTACCTGAGCTGGCTTTAGGTGCTCCAGTTTAACAACATAGTCCCATGACTATCATAGAATTTAGTGTAGTCTGATGGGGGTAAATTAGTCCACAGTGAGCTCTAAGATGGTGTGAATAGCTCCTGCTAATTGAGTTTAGATTGTTTACAACTATTTTCTACAGCTGTGTATTTCTACAGCTGATACCATAAGTTTATACCATAAGTGAACTTCACCACTTCAAATGGTATTTATTGTGATTCCTGTTCACTTCTGATATTTTTTTTTCTCCCCTTTGAGTAGGTTTCTTTTGTTTCAACTGGATTAATAATTTCTTGATGAAAATTTGCCTTGGGGTTTTGCTTGCTCTTTTATTCTTTTCTCACCTATTTTACTGGGTACAGTTGTGCTTTGATGTTTCTTCTGTTGGTGCTAGAGCAAATCAGACAATTCAAAATATTGGCTATGTACTTTCCAGTTTGTTGGTACAGGTAAACCTATATGGCAGGGGTAATAATCTTTGCTTGAAGAACTCAAGAGCCAAATTCTTGATAGGATGACCTTTGGATGACCATTGGAGACTTTTATGGAGGACTGTGTCGTTATTTTGTTATGGAGGACGTATCAGGGATGATTAACAAAAGTGACATCTGCCGTGGTTAGGGATATTCTGATTGCTCGTGTCAGTTTGATAGCTTTTAGAAGTCAGTGTCATTTTAATAGTATTCTTGTACTGAAATTCTTGTCATTGATACAGAAGAAAGTGTTGTGAAGACAAGATACTGAGCAGCACTTAGTATTTTTTATTGGACGTTACATCGTAATAGGATCAGAGCTATGTGTCTTAAGCAGATTTGCCCAGGAAAACTACAGTCTACATGCACAGCTGTAGACTTTGTCTTTCAGATCAGTTTTCAGTGTTTGGTGTCATCTTCACTGCCTGCTTTTCCCTCAGTGACTTCTTAAAGAAACTTAGACTTTATTTGTACTCAGGATTTTGTATCCAAGTTACATACCTGTATCTCTCCCAACAGTTTCCTCATTTTGGGTAGCTTGGTGACAATTTCAGGTTCTTGCACATCCTATCTGGCATGTCCTAAGCAAGAGAATGAAAAGTAACTTCCAGCACTGTGGGGAGCACTAAGTTCTTTAGCAGATCTTGCATGGAGCCTGAAGGGAGGAGCCCAAGCTTCAGAGTATTTCTTTCCTGTGAACCTTACATGATTTGCTGCAGACTGATGAGCAATGTGCCAAAAACCTAGACGTTTCAGATCGGAATGGTTCTAGTCTGAAAACTGATGTTGAAATGCCTGGGTGAGATTCACTGCTCATCTTGGATGTGCCTTGCTGTGAAAATCATTCATTTTTAAATAGAAAGAATAGAATAGACTTACAGTTGGAAGGGATGTACAACAATCAAGTCCAACTGCCTGACCAACCTGGGGCTGATCAGAAGTTAAAGCATGTTATTAAGGGCATTGTCCAAATGCCTCTTAAACACAGACAGGCTTGGGGCATCAGCTACCTCTCTAGGAAGCTTGTTCAAATGTTTGACCACCCTCACAGTAAAGAAACTCTTCCCCTGATGCTCAGCCTGAACCTCCTCTGATGCAGCTCTGAACTATTCCCACACTGTCCAATCAGTGGATATCATGGAGAAGAGATCAGCACCTCCCTCTCTACTTCCCCTCCTCAGGAAGTTCTCTCTATAGAGCAATGAGGTTCCCCTTGAGCCTGCTTTTCTTCAAACTAGATAAGCCTATGAGGTCCTTAGCTGCTTCTCACAAGACATTCCTTCTAGCCCTTTCACCAGCTTTGTTGCCCTCCTCTGGATGCATTGAGGGACCTTAAGATCTATCTTAAATTGCGGGGCCCAGAGCTGTGGTGCACAGTACTTCAGGTGAGGCTGTGCCAGTGCTGAATACAGCCAGATAATCGTGTCTTTTGACCGGCTGGTTATGCTGTGTTTGATGCACACCAGGTTGCAGTTTGCCCTCTTGGCTGCCAGGGCAGACTGCTGACCCATACTGAGCCTGCTGCCGACCAGCACCCCCAGGTCCCTTTCTGCAGGGCTGATCTCCAGCCACTCCTTTCCCAGTTTATATTTGTGCCCAGCATTACTCCATCCTAGGTGCAGAATCCAGCATTTTGACTTGTTAAATTCCATCCCACAAATCATAGTCCAATGCTCCAATCTATCTAGATCCCTCTGCAAGGCCTCCTGTCCCTCAAGAGAGTCAATAGCACCTCCCAGTTTGGTATCATCAGCACACTTGCTAATGGTGCATTCAACTTCGGCTTTCAGATTGCTGATAAATATATTGAACAGAACTGTCCCTAGAATTGAACCCTGAGCAACACTGCTGGTGGCTGGGTGCCAGCCAGATGTAGCCCCATTCAGTACAACCCTTTGAAGCTCTGCCCTTCAGAGCCAGACTTCATCCAGTGCACTGTGAACATGCTTATCCCACAGCTGGACAACTTGTCCAGAAGGATGCTATGAGGGGAAAATACCAAAAGCCTTACTAAAATCCAGAAAAACTACATCCATCACCTTCCCTTCATCCACTACGTGGGAGACGTTGTAGAAGGATATCAAATCAGTTAAATAGGACTTCCCCTTGTGAACCCATGTTGACTGTGGCTGATGACTGCGTTATTCTTTAAATGCCTTTCAACAGCACTCAGAATAATCTTCTCAATAATTTTTCCAGGAACTGAGGTTAGACTAACAGGTCTGTAGTTCCCTGGGTATTCTCTCATGCCCTTTTTGTAGACTGGAATAACATTCCTCCCCAGACTCCTAAGACCTGTGGTAGATGATTGAGAGGGTTCCTGCCGTGACATCTGCTAGCTCCTTCAGTACTCTGGGGTGAATCCCAGATTGTCTCCACCACCAGTATCCCTACAAATGTGATCCCCAGCCTCATAAGCCAGCTATTTCACATTGTGTCCATTATGTTGTGGTATTCTCAGGCTTTACTGGCTGAACCTTCAGGAATTTTCCCTACTTTGTCACCTTAAGCATCTGCCTTGGTCACGCAAGTTAAAAGCCTTTTATCTCTGCTCCTTCTGTGTAGTCACTCAAAAGAGAGACTCCTTTTGATGGCCAGTGAGAGGAATAGCTTATCTTAGGCACTTGCAGTCATCTTGTAGAGGTACCGAAAGCTCTCATTTGTGTAGAAGCTTAGGAAGACTAGGCTTATAACTTAAGGTTCATTTCCATTGTCACTTCAATTGGGCAGAAGTGCAGGTAACTGCTAAAGTGGAGCAATCTAGCTGCCTTTTATCATAGAGCTAATTAGGTTGGAAGGAAACCCTGGAGGTCATCTCTAGTCCAGCAGCTTAAAACAGAGCTAAATTCATAAATAAGATTGCTTCGGACCTTAGCCAGGTGAGCTGCAAAAATCAAGGGTGGTGGGGTAGTTACACGTGACCAGTTTGCCTCCGCCTCTTTTCCTATGTTGTGCTCTTCAGCCTCCTAACCATCTCAGTGGTTCTTTACTGGACTTCCGGGTTGTTGGTGTGTTTCTTGTGTTGGACACCACACTGAACACAGTACAGTTGATGTAGCCTCATAAGAACAACCACTTTCACTGACCTGCTGGTTATGCTGTAGCTATTACAGCCCAGCGTGCATTTCACCTTCTTCATTGCTGCACAGGCACGCTACGGACTCACCTTCAACTTATCAGCTGGGAACCCCAGATCCTTTCCTGCAGAGCTGCTACCTAGGCAATCCCCAGCCTGGACTGTTGCATGGTGCTTTGATTTTCAAGAGGCTTCTGTCAACCCATTTCTCCAGCCTGTCGTGGTTCCCGCAAATAGCTGTCCTGTTCTCCACATCTCTAGCTGAACCCCTCCAACCACCACAAACACTTTCTGCCTTGCTGTAATTTTTTCCTTTGGGAGGGAAGGTTGGCCCAAGCTGGAGCTGTTTGAACATTAGTGTCTGTATAGGAAAGGGTAGTGTCTATTGGAAAGGGCAGCTACAAAGAGAATGGAGGCTCTCTCTCACAAGGAGCCACATGGAGAAGACAAGGGGCAATGGGTACAAGTTGCACTGGGAGAGATTTCAGCTTGATATAATAATTTGTTTACATAGAGAACAATCAATCACTGGAACAACCTCTCCAGAGACATGGCAGAGTCCTCATCACTGGAGGTTTTCAAGATGCAATTGGACAGGGTGCTAGTTAATTTCATCTAGATGCCCTTTCCCACAAAATGTTGGACCAGATGATCTTTGGAGGCCCCTTCTAGAGTGGGCTGTTCTGTATTTGTGTGAAAGGCTTTAGGAAAAGGTAACCAATATGGGGAAGTGGTCATAGTAGAGCATGACTTTTCAGTGGTTTTGTTGTATTAAAGTAAATACGAAGTTTTACCCTTGGGTGCCTCCATTTCGATGGTATGAATTTCCTTCCCTTGTGAACAGTTCTTCTAGCCATTCACAAATAATAAGATAAATAAGGAATAAAGACCTTTTTATCCGAGTGTAGCTGAGTTTGATTCTGCACAGATTAAGGGAGTCAGACAGCAAAAATGTAGTCCCAAATCTAAGCTGATCTCACTCTCTATATAGGTAAAGAATAAGTGTTTAAAAAAAATGCATATATAGTTTAAAGAACAGACTTAAACTATGTCTCCTAAGCAGCAAAGAAAAAATACCCTTTCTGGGTCAGACCAAGATGTTGATTTGTCTTTGTGGAATAGTCTTTGTTAGAAAGAGAAGAAAACAAAAAAAAAACCCTCTGTGCATTCCATTGCATCAAGCTTATGTTTCTAATCAAATATAGCTGCTTTACGATAATCCTACAGAAAAGTGGGATCTACTAGTCTGCATTAACATCCCATTTCCTTTTGTCCTGCTACATTTTTTTTATGTCTAAGGCAAGCATGACCCTAAACCCTAGGTCAACAGCATGTATCCTTGTTTCTGGATTTGGCTGTCACGTGTATATAGCACTTAAGTCACTGACTTTTTACAAGCAGCAGGAGAGCTGTCATAGGTGGATTTTTTAAAAAATTGTTATTAATAGATGCATGGTAGCATGACTCTTTTGGAGTACTTAAAAGAGTACAACTGTAAGGCCTCGGGATTTGTGGGCTGCATTTGTATTGTCTTTTGAATATAATTACCAAAACGTGTTTGGTGCTTGTTTGCTTTTACTGATGAACTTTGAGTGAGCATCAGGGTACAATGAACATTGAAAAGACTGAGTTGATGCGACCGATATAGTTGTGTCCTCAGTAACATATACTGTTTTGTTACCAGCAGCATCCTAGTGCTACTATCGGGATAGATAGATTATCCAAGTCTTTCTTAAAGAACCTGACTATTCTTACAATGCAAAGTGAAATTTGTGCACAGCCGAGTTCCAGAAATCTGTTTGTGTTTCACTAGCATAGATATAGTTATTGAACTGTCATTTTTGGCCTTCTCTAAAGGAGTCAAAAGTCATAGAAGAGAGACTGCTTAGTGCTTGTCTTCAGCTGGTGTCTAAGTGAATGAATGTAAGAAATTTTTTTGCTTGGGAATAAGGACTCATAAAATGTCTGAGGAGTATTTGGAGGTACTGCCAGAAAAGTATATGTAATACTGAAAATAATCAGAACAGAAAATTATCAGTGTCAGAATGGAGGAAAAAAAACCCAACAAACCACAAAGGAAAATAATGGGGTTTTTTTAAAGCTCAAGATAATACTGCAGGTTGTTTGCCTGACGTGGTTTATTTGTGGTTTTGGGTAGACAGTTTCTTTTAGCCAGAATCTGTAGCATTAATTTTATTTTTTTTTTAAAGTATAAGCACTTAACACACTATGTGGGCTATAATTGTGTCTTACTGAAGTTCTGCAGTTCCAGTTCTTTTCCCCAATAGACAGGTTTTGATGTTACCATTTTTGATAGGATAACATTTATATTTGCAAGGAACTAATCTGTTGTTCTCATTCTGTCCTGCTGTTTTAAAACACAGCTGTGGGGACAAATCCACTGCATAGGCTTTGGAGACAGCAAGAGCTGACAACTCTTTAGGTATGTTCTGAAGGGAATCGTGGGTTATTAACTTTGTTGAATTTTAATGCAGCTTCTCTGGGAATTCATAAGGCAATTTAAAACTGCTGTAGTATTCATTTTGCCTTCCTTTGTCTTCAACTTTGACAGTGATCCAGTTGCATGTATTTGCCATCTGCATTGGTGATCTCACAGTGATACAAAACGAGGAGTTCAAGATTTGTTTTGTGTGAATAATATTGACCTGGCTATTAAATAGGGGATCAACTGTTTGCTCATATGCTATGACTTCTAAAAATTACTTTGTTCTGGTTGTGTGTTTCTGTTTTGTTCTGTTCTGTGTAGTTGCCTGTTAATCATCTACTAGTTCATCACTAATTTGATAAAGCATGTGAAGTAGACTGTAGTGATGTAGTTTTGGGAATACTGGAGGCTTGTATTGTGGAGGTTTTCGTACAAATTGAAAATGTCCCCTGTGTGAAAGAGATCGTTGTTAAGATACGGGGAATTTGTTAGCTATTTTGCAATTGGTCAAGAGGTATTTACTATTATTAATCATATGGGCCCTGTTTTTTCAGCTGTGTGCCCTACTGTTCATATTTGAACATACTGGGAGGGAATAGTTGTCTGTGGAGAAACTAACAATTTTTTATTATTTTTTTTTTAGAACTAGTGCTACCTTTTTGCTTGGGGATGGTGTAATTCTGGGATAGATGATACCTTCACTGTAGCCTATAGGTACTATATGTAATGAGTTTGAGATACTTGGATATGTTAAGGAACGGCACTTGCTTTTGTGGTTCCATTATTAAGTGAAACACTAGCTTGAGCTACAGTAGTATGTACATTTGGAGACACACAAGGAGATGTCAGGCTTAAGTTAATTCTGACAGTGGATTCTTATGTGATCTTTTAAGACTAGGTAATTCTTCCCACTTTGCATAGCAATTCACAAGCAGGGAAATCTTAGAGCTTGGTTAGATGAGTTTTGCAGTAGTTTAGTTGGAAGGTACCATCCCCACAGACAAGGCACATGAGTGGAATATATGAGCATTTCTGACCTGTTTCAGTTAAAAATTAAATCTTCCTGCAGAAGCTCAACATAACTTTGCTTCAACTTTCAAAGGAGTAGGTGCTTCCACAGAATCAATTACTGGTTTTCACCTGAAGATGGTGACTTCTGAAATTGCTCCAAGCTGTCACCTGGCTGAGCCCTAAGTTGCTCAATTAGTTTTGAAGAAAGAGAAGCCAAATATGTAATTGTCTGAATTGGTAACAATTGTTTGGGATATTGTTAGTTTGACTGTAAAGTAAGACTAAGCTTAGTACTCTAAACAGAGTATTTTCTTCATATCCTTAACTTCTAAGGAATTTGTTTTCATTGAATTGTGGGTTTAGGACATGGCAAAATAAGGTCTCTCGAAACAGGATTAGTGTTTAGGAAGACAGAGTTGACGTGTATCACCAATGTGCTGCTCATAAATTTAGGATCAGTCAATTGCATGCTTTGTGTATGCATCCTAGCTCTAGGGATGCTTATACTTGAGTCTAGCAGTCTAAATGGAGGAGCCCTCAAGGCTTGATCATGGTTTATATAGGTATTTCATTGAATCCTCTCAGCTTTCAGACTTAATGTAGTCCTAAAGAGGGACCATCTGAGCAATGCTTTTTGGTTTTGTATAGAAACACTACACATTTCTAGCTTAAAAAAAAACACACCAACCCCCCCCCAAAAAAAAACCCAACCCAAACACAAAAACACTCAAGTACTCCATTTCTTTGGCATGCTTACAATTTTGTCCATCTGTTAGTGGCACAATGCCCACTCACAATATGGTGTACCAGTTTCAACCAGGCACAGGTGCCAGCAGAAGATTGGTTTCATTTTCTGACACAAGATTTTTCTAGTGGAAGGTAGAGCCATATTAGGGGAATGTGCTTTGCTAGACTAATTACTTCTGTTGGCGTGTGTGTACTTCATGGTAATAGTTAGCACTTATGCAGTGCTTTACATTTTCAAATCACTGTTACTAAAAAAAGAAAAAAAAAAAAAGATTGAAGGTATTGCTGAATGATTATCTACTTTTCCAGCCTACTTTACTGAGATTTCTGCAGCTGGGAAGGGGGGGGGGGGGGGTGGGCGGCATGTTGTGCATATTTACCCAGGAACAAGCACAAGATAAAATGTTTCTTAATTGCAATTCTTTCTCTTTGAAGTTTAATATCTGATGAATGTTTGTAACATTACAACTCTCTCTATATGATTGTATTGACCTTTGGAGGCTGCAAAAGAAAACAAAGGAGAGATCCAGGTTTTCAGGAGGAGATCTTGATCGCAGGATTACAGAATGGTTGAGGTTGGAAGGGGTCATGAGGTCACCTGAGCCGACCTGCTCAGGCAGGATCACCTTGAGCCAGTTGTCCTGATGATTTTTGAGTTTCTTCAAGAATGGGAGGCTTCACAACCCCTCTGGGCAACCTGTGCCAGTGCTTAGTCACCCTCTCAGTAAAAGTGTGTCCTCATGTTCAGACAGCACCTCCTGTGTTTCAGTTTGTGCCCATTTTCTGTGGTCCTGTCACTGGGCACCTCTGAGCAGAGCCTGGCTCTGTCTTCTTTGCAACCTCCCTGCAGGTATTTATGTACATTGATGAGATTCCCCTTGAGCCTTCTCTATTCCAGGCTACAGAGTCCCAGCTCTCTCAGCCTTTCCTCGCAGAGGGATGCTCCAGCCCCTTTATCATCTTACTAGCCCTTCATTGGACTCACTCCAGTATGTCCATGGCTCTCATGTACTGGGGAGCCCAGAACTGGACACAGTAGTCCGGGTGTGGCCTCATCAGTGCAGAAGAGAGGAGAAGAATCCTGTCTCTTGGCCTGCTGGCAATATTTTGTCTAATGCAGCCCAGGATACCATTAGTCCTCTTTCCTGCAGGGACACATTGCTGGCTGACATTCAACTTGGTGTCCACCAGGACCCTCAGGTGCTTTTCCACCAAGCTGCTTTACAGCTGGATAGCTTCCAGCATGGGCTGTGCCTGGGGCTGTTCCTCTCCAGGTGCAGGATTTTGCAGTTCTCCTTGTTGAACTCGATGAGGTTCCTACCAACCTGTATTTCCAGCCTGTTTAGGTCCCTCTGGATGGCATGATGACCCTCTGGCATATCAGCCACTCCTCCCAGTTTGGTGTCATCTGCATCTGTCACCGTTGCCGAGGGTACACTCTGCCTTATCATCCAGATCAATAATGATGTTGTTGAACAGGATTGGACCCAGTATTGACCCCTAGGGTACACTGGTAGTTACTGGCCTCCAATTAGGCTTTGTGCCACTGATGACCGTCCTCTGGGCCTTGCCATTCAGCCAGTTTTCAAACCACCTCACTGTCTGCATGTCCAGTCTGTACATCAAGACCTTCTTTATGAGGATCTTATGGGAGACTGTGTCAAAGGCCTTACAAAAGTCCAGGCCTTTGACACCATCTCCCATAAGATCTTTATTACTTCTCTTTTGCTGGGTGCTTTTCCTGTCTTTGAGAGTCCATACTTAAGCTTGGCTACACTTGACATGTTGAGACATTCCTGGTGTATGAGACTTGGGATGTTCAAAAGAAGATAAACCTATTTCTGCACAATTTTGAATGTGTACTTACTGAATGGCATTGAATTATCACGTGTTTTTCACTAGACCATTTATCCAGTTTGTCAACGGAAATCTGACTTCTCCTTAGTATGCTTCATCGCTGTTGCCTGGCAGCACCTTTAGACTTAATCAGCATACTCCTTATTGCATCATCCAAATTTTTTAAATGATCTATTAGAGCCAGGTGAAGGAAAGGCCCAATCCAGAATGCATCTAATTTTTCACAATGAGCTAGACTCTTAGTGTACTTTTTCTAGCTGTTATTTATACCCTTTCTAGAATAACTTCTTGCGGCCCATATTTTTTCTGGGGTATTTCACACTGTCCCCAATGGTATTCTCAAGCCCTTGTGACCTCAAGGTATAGGATGTTTACAGGTTTTCTTTCATTGGGAAGGCCCTTTTTTTTCTGTCCAAGTCAGAAATTATACTTAGTTTTATAAAAATGGCTAAAATATGTCTTTGGCAAACAATTAATCATATCTTTTTATGTTTTAGAGGACCACCTAGAAAATATTTTGGCTAAGTGTTTTTTTTCTGAGTAATTTTGACCAGTCACCTTAGCTTTGTTTCTTTAGCTTACCTTTTCATATCTTTTTTCCTCTTGAACAGTAGGCATGTAAGCATTGTTTTATTTCAAGCTTCTGGATTCTCAGGGTTTCTTCGTGATTCCTCAGAGGTGACAGTTGAGATTACTCTGGGTTGTATAGGACCTGTTGGAGTAAATTTAACCAATTGTTGCAACTTAAAACAAATTGCCTTCTCTATAAATACTGTGTCTTGTAGTTCACTATTTTTGCTTTTGTTCTTGCTCCCTTTCTGCTAGTCGTATCCTTCCTATCTGACTGCAGCTGACCCCTGTGAAAAAATGAAGCAAAAAGTCATAGAACGCTTTGGTTTTCTTGGCATTGTCCATTTTCTTTCCCATGGAGTATTGGAATAACTCCTTCCTTGCTGCTCTTCTTACTAATATATCTATGGAATTGTGGGGTTTGTTCTTTACATACATTACCTTTTCTTATTTTGTGGTGTGACCTTTCTGAGTTTTCCTCTATGAGCGCTGCTGTTATACTTGTCCTTGATAATTTGACCTAGTTCCTTTTTTCCTATTACTCTTACATTTTGCATCACTAAAGCATTTGTGAATCACCATCTGGTCTCTTACTACATATACTTCCCACTCATCCGTGTTAAGATAGTTTGTATTTGTGTAATGAATACTGCTTCTCTGAGAAGTGCTTAGTTATCCTGAATTCTTTCCACCAGAGTTTCGTTCTGGGAAGAAATTTCTCGGTAGAAGAATGTATACTTCAGTAAACTCAATGAAGTCCATTGGCTTTGTTTACTGTTCTTCCTTTTACTAAGAATGACCAGTTGTCATTTTGTGAGTGTGATCAATTGCCTTCCATCTTCGCATTCTCTCAGCTAGTTTATTTCTACATTAAAAAAAAAAAAAAACCAACAACAAAAGAAACACAACCCCCAAAAAAATAAAGTCCCAACACTGAATTTCAAGTACTGGTTGAACAGTCTTGTATTGTAGAGTCTGAAAAGTTAAAGACCTCCTTCAAGAAGATGTATTTAGGACAGATTCCCTTTATTCTTAGTAGTACTCTTAGAACAAATTTTGAAGCTACTTCCTCCATGAATTTCAGCCCCCAGTTGTTCTGTATAATTGGTGTGAGCCGGAGTTTCCCCATTGCATTTTATTTTTTATTTTCTTATAGTTGCAATGTTTCTTTAGTTTAGTCATCATGTATTCTGTATTTCCATGTTTTGTTTTGGTGGTGTTGAGATGTGTGACTTCTTTCCTTCATAAGGCTTTCTTTTAATTTTATAACATCTGCACCTCTGATGTTAAGTCTTACCTCACCTGTGGGGACATAATTTGGAGTGGAAGGAGAAGGAACAAATGCCTGCCAAGTATTGCAGTGATGAATCTCACATCTTACTGCTCATTCTGCTGAAGCTTTAAGTCTTAGGGAAGAAAAGAGTACTAGAAACAACCTCAAAACCTGTTCTTTCACATATTTTTATGAAAACTTCTCTCTGCCACAAAAGAAGTAGTCTGCTTCAAAATGAGAAAGGAGGCAATGTCAGCAGGTCCTTTTCACACTTCTGGTCATGGTTCGTATCTGGCCCAGCAACATCTAAGACTGTGTACTAGTTTCCCTTTATAATCAGTGGAGACAGTGAGCTACTTCTGAAAGGTGGACAACTGCATTTAATTAGGAACTTAATCCCTACAGGTGTCCCCATCTCTCAACCAGTTAGAAAGGAAGCCTAGTATACCAGCCTGGGTGTAGATGCCTACTTCTGGTGACATTTGCCTTAATTCTGTCATTTACCCTTTCCATAGGCTGTTATTGTAGTTCTGTTAAGTACTAAGGGTCAGACCTGTATTAGCAGTAGGGAAGAACTGCTCTAGAGATCAAGGCATGTAGGAAAGGGATTCAGTCAATGGATGTAGAGTTCAACTTTGTTTTTTCACATACCAAGTCAAAGATTGATTTTTGTGATGCCTGTAGAGCCCATGTTGCTTGAATCAAGAAACTGCCTCTGAATGAGCAGAGTGCTTTCCTCTATTTCCTGCACCTGTGGAGTAGAGGTTGTGACACATATGTTTTTATGTGAAGTACCCATGTACTGTGTGTGATAATACTTTGGCTGAAGTAGGGCTTATTGTTATATTAATCTCAGAAATGCCTGCTTGTAGTACCCAAAATCAGCTACATGGTGCAGGCTTTAAAGACTTTTTTTGAGTACAAGCTGCAGTTATTCTTGATCTCTTAACCCCAGAGTTCCTCACCCTGCTGTAAAACTGCTTCCTGAGTGCAAGAACTAACTGCTTCTCTGCTCAGATGCTAAAATTTTTGAGCTCCATGGCATTCCATTGCAGTGCTAATGAAATGACATGAGGTACTTGCTAAATGCAGCAGCCCTGGAGAAGCAGCTCATTGTGCCTTTGTAGATTTGACTACAGTTAAAACAGTTTGCGTGTGTGACACTTCATGTGCAACCGTTAGAAAGAATTTCTTGTTCGTACAGTAGCTTCGAAGAGTGGACAGTCATGGTAGAGCTTTAGCTAAGGATGATAAATGTGTCTAAATATTGGGAATTAACCTTTGCAGTTGATGAATTGTGGAAACGATGTGAAGCTTCTGCCGTTCTAATTAATCTGGCTAAAATGTCTAGCAAATAGGGAAATTTCTAATGTCTCTGAGAATAGACAATGTCTGCAATAAAGGGACAAATGCCAGCGTATTGCAGGAAGTGCCCTTTGCTTTTTAAGTCTTGTATCCAGATCTTGACTGATAGAAAAGATTGTGATATGAAATGCTGTATATTTTTTAAATTCTAAATTTAATTTATATTTCTAACTTTACCCTTAAATATATAAACCTAATGTAATGGCATGGTTTATTTTGACAGATAAGGAAGGACATCATTTTTCTATATTCTGGGTGCTGGTGAGTGTAATCCTAGGGGCAATAGCCATGCTGTGCAAAGAACAAGGAATTACAATACTGGTAAGAATCCTCCTATTGACTGAATTTTGACCTTAGCATCTGTCAGGAGCAGTTGTAAAGCTTACAAAGACAAATCTTCTTCACAGCTAATTGCATGCACACCTTTTTATTCTGTTCAGAAAAGCTGATAAAAAGCAGTGTTCTACTAGATCTCCCTTGATTGTATCCCTGCAGCTCTGTTGGAATTCTTCATTTTATCTTTTGTAAACAGGTTGCTTGTATCTGTTAATTTTTTTGCAAAATTTAGAAGATTTATAGTGTTAGTTTTGATGCATATCATGTTCATTGGCCTTGTTTTGAATGTTAGTGGTCAAGACAGCAGGCCTACAAACCTCTTTATGAACAAAGTTATAACTGGAGGAGAGCATTTTTAAAATCTCCACCCTCAGGTGTAATCAGAAGTAGGGCCATTGTTTATGTATTTCTAATACCGAGTCTTTTCCTTCTGTCCCTTATTTAAAGATTTGTTTATGCAAACAGATTTAGTTACTGTTCACGTTCATTGTGCTCTTGCTTTTTATTACTTCAGTGAAGACATTCTGTTATCGGTGACCAAATCAGCCACCTGAAATGCTGCATCTGTGATTTTTACCTGTTATATAGCGATATATCTTTATAAATAAATCTGATCCATAGTTTTAACTGACATAGATAAAGCAACAGAATCAGAAGAATTCTTTACAGCAGGGACCCTCTTGTTCTGGCTAGGAAAAAAAGGGAGGAGAAATTACCGAAAACTTCTTGCTTTAGGATGTTGGTTTTGGGTAGATGTTTGTGGAGTGATACAGTTTTCAAATATGTCTGTAAGGAAAACAAAAGGAATTCTCTTTTAAAATATGGTGTATTTCCTTTAGTGGTATGAAGTAATTATTGGAGATAGCAGACACAGAATTGTTATCGGATCTGTGTTTTTTATTTGTTTGCTCTTGCATTGCTAGGACAATATTTATTGTTGTGCTGAGGGACATGGGTCAGAGGGATGAAGGAATAAACCACACATTAAAAAAATTGCTTGTAGGCTGAATGTAATTTTCAGCAGGATTCTTGCCTTCCTATGTCCATGCGAGTGAGCCAAAAGACTTTTAACTGCTAGGATGCTTTTCTATGTGGAGCCACTCCACCCTTTAACGTATTTTCTGTCTCCTTCCTTTGACTGTTAGAAGGAGACTTGTGGCTTCCCAGTGTACTCTGCCTCACCTGGAAATATTTTTACTGTCTTTTTTCCATTTAGTCTTTAGAACACTGAGGTAATTTCCAAAGTTAGTAGGATATAGGCTAAATATTCAAGGATTGTCATGGTTGGTGATTGCTGAAACATTGAAGGGATTTTGCTGGTCACCTCGATGGAATTACCCTGGACACATTTTGGTTGCTTGCTTGTGGGTAGTACATGCAAGTGTAGTCCTGAAAAGCACTGAATATGCTCTAATTTTATGTGTAGTGGCTGATGTCACTTTGCTTCCCTCCCCACCCCGCCCCAGCAACTTCCACTGTGTATATTGACGTAATTACAAAAAAAGCAAGCTTGATACCTCTGTTAATTATCTCTGAGCTTTTGTTACAACAATTTATGTACTTTAAAAATACTGTTTCTGGAATCTGACTGTCAAAAGATACTATGCTGCACAGCAAAAAATAAGTAGAAGGCTTAAAAAAACTCCAGTTTACTGACAGAAGCCTTCCCTTTTGACCACAGTACTTAAGCTGCAGAACATGTGGAAAAGAAGACAGAGCAGAATAGTGTTGTGACCATGCATATGGGGTCTAGCTTGCTCGTACATGGTATTTCCCGAAGAGTTATTCCATGTAGCAGGAGAACCCCCATTACAGTAACATGACATTCTACTCATCTGAGCTTAGGTTTTCAATTTACCATTCTGCCATCATTACTACCAACATATCTCTCTAGGTGTACAATAACTCATGGTACAAGTAGAATTTAAGAGGTATGTAAAAAAAAAAATAATTGTGGTTAGCTGCTCCATCTCATGCTTTTATTTTTCTATTGGTTGTTTAGGGTTTAAATGCAGTGTTTGATGCACTGGTGATCAACAAACTAAATGTTTTGGAACTTATTCAGAAGTTACTACACAAGGACAAGTCATTGGAGGTGAGTCCTCAGAGGTTTTGTTCATTCTGGCCATTCAGACAGTCATGTACTAAAAGACAAAGATACAACTTCTGACAGTTTTGTTGTTGTTGAGAATTTAAAAAAATCAGTCAGTCTAGTTAAGGCAATGTGCTGTGACATTTTTACAGCAACATGAATAGTAATGGGATGGCATTAGAATTGCATTGGATAGTGAAATCCATTCCACGGTTCTCTCAACAGTATGTTAAAAATGTGGTGTGGAAGAGCTGACTGCTTGATGCAACAAGTTCTCCAGGATCAGTAGCTTTACAACTGAAATAGTTGTTTAACACAGTTTGGTCAGAGTTAAGCAGTGATAGTTGCTAAGGACTGAATTTCTAACTTTTGTGTGTATCATTTTATCTAGTACTGGCTCAAGTGGAATGTGGCAACTAGTATTTGCACTGGCAAGCAAGTCACAGAAACAGTCAGCCTCAGGTGAATGATTGATAGCAGCCAAATAAATTAACAGCGTGCTGGAACATCACTACTGTTCAGCAGCTAAATCATTTGCCTTTCCTATCCAAGGTTCAGCAAGGCAAAGAAATAGTCATTGTACTTTGCATCGATCAGTGGTTTCACTGCAGAGAAGTCTTGCTCATGTTTCTGAGTAGCACAAGTCCTATGGGGCTTTTAAATTCCTTTGCAGAGTGAAGTGAGGATCTTCAGGGTGAAACTGGTGAAAGTGGAATCTCTAGAACTGAGACAGTAGATTTGACCATGAACTGTTGAAGGGTGCAGGAGTATTTCAGGCAGCAGATAGAAATGCTGGAGAATTTTGTGGTATAATGAGGGTAATGTCAACTAGCGTTGAAGGAGTCTAGAGCTGTAGGGGACTGAAGCAGAGCCAGTTCAAAATTAAAGTGATGAAAATAAAAGGTAATAAGGAGGACCCTGGTGTCAGTGGTGAGTCAGCCTCACATCAGTGTATGGCAAGATCATGGAATGGATCCTCCTGGAAGTTATGTCAAAACATATGAAAGATAGGGAGGTGATTAGAGGCAGCCAATGTGGCTTCACCAAGGGCATATCATGCCTGACTAATTAGTGGCCTTCTATGATGGAGTAACTGCATCAGTGTACAAGAAAAAAGGTGCTGATACCATCTGCCTGGATTTCTGTAAGGTCTTTGATATGGTCCCCCATGACATTTCTGCTGCTAAAATGGAGAGATGTGGTTTTGACTGATGGACTGTTAGATGGATAAGGAAAATTGGCTGAATGTCCACATGCAAAGAACCCAAAGAATGTCCAAGTGGAAACTGTAATGAGTGGTGTCCTCAAGGGTCCATACTCGGACCACTACTTAATTTCTTCATCAATTACATAGGTAATAGAATTGAGTGCGCCCTCAGCAAGTTTGCACATTACACTGAGGAATGATGCAGTTCAGGGAAGGGATGCCATTCAGAGGGACCTTGGCAGGCTTGAGAAGTGGGCCCATGTGAACCTCATGAAGTTCAACAAGGCCAAGTGCAAGGTCCTGCACCTGGGTTGGGGCAGTCCCCAGTATCGATGCAGATTGTGGGATGAATGGATTGAGAGCAACGAGCAACCCTGCAGAGAAGAATTTGGGGATACTGGTAAATGAAAAATTGGCTATGAGCCTGCAACATGTGCTTGCAGTCCAGAAAGCCAACCATATCCTAGGCTGCATAAAAAGAAATGTGGCCAGCAGGTCAAGGGAGGTGATTCTGCTCCTCTGCTCTGCCCTTGTGAGACCCCACCCTGGAATACTGCATCCAGCTCTGATGGAAGTCATCGACCTGTTGGAGCAGGTCCAGAGGAGGGTGACAAAATGGTCAGAGGGCTGGAGCACCTCTCCTATGAAGAGAGGCTGAGAGAGTTGGGGTTTTCAACTTGGAGAAGAGAAGGCTCTGTGGAGACCTTATTGTGACCTTTCAATATATATAAAAGGGGCTTATAAGCAAGATGGAGAAAGAGTTTTTACCAGGGCCTATAGTGACAGGAAAGGAGCAGTGGTTTTAAACTGAAAGAGGGAAGATTTAGGTTGGATAGAATAGAACATTTTCAGTTGGAAGGGATGTATAACAATCACTTTGTTGAGCTGCCAGTTCAGGGCTGACCAGAAGCTAAAGCATATTATTAAAGGCATTTTCCGAATGTCTCTTAAATATTGACAGGCTTGGGGCATTGACCGCTTTTCTAGAAAGCCTGTTCTGGTGTTCGACCAGCAGTAAATTCTTTACAATGAGGGTGGTGACACACTGGAACAGGTTGCCCAGAAAAGTTGTGGATGCCCCATTACTGGAAATGTTCAAGGCCAGGTTGGACAGGGCTTTGAGCAACCTGATCTAGTGAAAGATGTCCTTGTCAATGGCAGGGGTGGTAGGACTAAGTGGTGTTTAAAAGTCCCTTCTAATCCAAAGTGTGCTATGATTCTGTGAAATGTGTCAGAGTCAAGTATTTATTGAGGATTACTCTTTAAGCATGAAGAACTCAGTGTTACGTTTCTGTTTTGTAACTTTTGAACAGCTCTGTCTGGGAGAAGAAAACATCAGATGTGCTGCCTTCTTTTATTAGAAGTAATTAATTTTAGCTCCTGCCATGTACAAAAATCTGTTCTGCTCTTTTCGTGGAAGTGTATCTAAGAATTTTTTGGTTTGTTTTGTTGAAAGACAGATCTTAAATTCTCTTACTTGCAGATTTTTTTCTTCTCGATTGAGACAGATTTCAGTCAACTAAATCAAAGATGATATGATAAATAACACTTCTTACACTTCTAAAATTTTGCCTACTAAGAGATTTTGTGGTGATTTGTGAAATCTGGCCTTTAAGAAGCTGCATGTACTGTGAAATGAAATGAAGCCTGGGATATGAGAGGTTTTGTGTAGTTAATCTCTCATTAAGGCAGTTATAAATTGTCATTATATGGTTTTCCTTCACAGAACAATTCTATTCCAAAAACATTTTTTAGGAATGGTTTTCCTACAGTCCTCATTTGGTTACCGAGATGTGTAAGTTGGAAGTAACCATTGGAACACAACTTGTATAAAACCATTTGCAACTTACATAAAATCAACATTACAAACTTCTTTATCTTTAAGCATTCAGCTAAATATTTTATGATGACTTTGTCAACTACAATATTAAAACCCCATCTGAATATTGCTTTTAAACTTAACTTTTCATCATTTTAAAGAATAAATATCTTCAGCCAGGGCACTGTTGGATGTCTTTGTGCAAGCCTACTTTTTTTTTTTTTGTATTCAGAAATAACTAATATTGATCTCCTAAGTAATTATGGTGGTGCTTGCTAATCAGCATATTGCAATAATAGATAATAATAATCAGTGTGCCAGCTCCCATGGAGGACATAGAACTGATCATCTATAACTGTCAGGTGTTTTTTTAAAGGTAATAGAAGCCTATCACTCTAAGGGAGGAAGGTAGGAATAAAGGAAAGCTAATACTGGAGATCATATATGACTATTTTTACGATCCAGTTAACTTTGCCATGTAAAAATTTGTAGTGTACTGACACTTTAATCTTCGGATGTGTAGAATGGAAAAGTGGCCCAAATCATCTCTCATTTCAGGGAAACTCTCACCTTCCATCTTCTGCTTCTCTAATGACTTGTTGAGGCTGCATAGAATAATTTCAGCCATCAGGTTTCAGAGCTCTATGGCAGCCCTGCAGCACTGTAATACAGGGGGTCTGAGAGAAGTTGGATCCTTCGTTTCCTATCTGAGTCACCATTTGCGAGCTGGGTAGGGTGTTGGAAGCTTGGCTTTGCATCTCAAAACTGTGACAGAGATATCGTTACAGTTACTTGATGATTCTGTTTCCATTCTGTAGTGGTGAAGCTTGAAAGAATCCCTATAGTGTACCGTGGTTTACAATGTTTTTGTAGATCTTGGGTAATTTTAGCCTTACCGAAGTGATTTCAGTGCCTGTCTGTCATTAGCTTTTTAATCACGTTAACAATTGTGAAAATTTCAATTTGGTTTCTAATTCTTCCCATTTTCTAATTCTGCAGTTTTCTTGTTATATGCATGTAATTTTACTTCTGAAGAGACCCAAGTGGACAGAAACCTTCCATGATGAGCAGTCAACTGTATATAGCTATTTAAAACAAAGTTCACAAAGTAACCGTCCTCCATTTTAAGAAGAAAAGATAGATCAGTTTAATATGCCGTATACTAAAGGCTATATTCTGCTCAAATTCCCTAGCAGAAATTGGTGAAATTACATCAGCTATAGAGTTACTGAGGATTTATAGAAGAGAGGCTTCTTGAATAAAAAAAGTTTTCTTTTCTGATTGAGAAGCAAATGCAAATGTTTGCAAAAAAATATTTTGCAATTAGTCAATGAAAGCATAGTAAAGTTTGAGAACTTTCTAGTAACTGTAAAAATAATAAAAAACTGTAATAAAAAATGCACAGGAATAACCTCTTCTTTCTGAAGTGGTGGTGAAAAGAATGTGAATGCAGTGGGGAAGAGAACAAAATAATGGGGTTTATATAAGGGTTTTTTCTTCTTTTTCTGTAGAATGCTGGGCTGTTAAGAAAGGGACTGCTTTTCAGGATAACTCTTCTGATGTCTGGCGGGGCCAGTATACTTTATATACGCTGGAGGATTATGGGCACAGGACCACCGGCTTTCACTGAAGTAGACAACCCAGCTTCATTTGCAGACAGTCTGTTTGTGAGAGTAAGTTATGAAGTTGCTTTTTTCTGGCCAGCTCAGAACATTTGTCTTTGTCATCAAATTGAATTTTCTTTTCTGTGCTTCAAAGAAACAATAAAGTGGGCAGTCTTTATGTTTCAAGATGAGTCACCCTCACTTGTGCTGCTGTGATGGTTTTCTGCAACTTTTTAAAATAGTGTATCATGTATATTCTTTGCATTCAATTTAGCATACACTGCACACATTGAAGTACATTTCTGTTTACTCGCTATTTTTTCCATGCAAGCAAGGATTTAGCTTTTGCTAATTTTCATTCCTTTTCCATGTACTATGCTTGACTTTTCATCTATTCTTTTGCATTTGAGGAAAATAACAAAGTCCTGGTCTGGTGCATTTGGAGTATGTCTTGGCTTTATATCTCTGACTGCATTAAGGCTCTTTCTGGGGATGGAGAATGAAGGGGAAAGACAGTGGGTACTGTCTTTTGACATTTTCACCTATTGTAGGAGATTATTCTTTTTACGTGTATATTGGTTGGACAGCACAGAATTGCATTTCCCTGTTCTGAATAGAAGAGCCACCTAGCTATGTTTTAAAAAAATAATTTCACAGCTGTAAAATAAATGGATATGTAACTAGTTGTGGTCTAACAGTATTTAAGGCCTCTTTGTTGTATAAGATATATTTTGTGAGAGGGAAATGGTAGCAGAGAGAAGAACTGAAGTTGTTCGTGTGTCCCTGTCCCTCCCCCCTTAAGTTTAGTATCAAATAAATGTTTGTTTTCTTTTTGACTGACAGGCTGTAAACTATAATTACTACTATTCGTTGAATGCATGGTTGCTGTTGTGTCCCTGGTGGCTGTGTTTTGATTGGTCAATGGGCTGCATACCCCTCATTAAATCTGTCAGCGACTGGAGGATAATTGCACTAGCAGCACTTTGGTTCTGCCTAATTGGTCTGATATGCCAAGCTCTGTGCTCAGAAGACAGCCATAAGAGAAGGTAAGAGACAGTGATGAATTTTAAATGCCTGGCCAACTTGAGTACAGTATTATTTTGTTAAATCCACTACTGGTAATTTTAACAATTCAGTGGAAACCAGTGTCTAGCAAATGTGGTTCAAATAAATATTTATAGCTGTCATTACCATTTTATCCCAATTTGGGCCCATCACTGTACACTGACTAGTGGGAAACAGAGTTGGAGGAGGAGGTATGGATGGCTGCTTTATTTTTCTCCTGAAATGGCATTTTGAGATCCTTAACACTGTAGGTGGTAAAGAGTAATATGATCTCAGAACAGAGTAGAAAATTATGTATGTTGTTGTCCCTACTTCTTAGAAGTCATCATCTTCTTTAATCTTCTCCTGATAGTGAATGAGAGATGTGCCTGGAAAGGAGGTAGAAATGCTGGCCATGGCCATACAATTAAAAGTAAAATGCTGACCGATAGTATCTACTGAGGAAACAACTTATACTTTACCCAAAGGAACTAAAAAATGTATTGTAAACTATTCTGTCTCTCTAAGGGCTTTTGTTTAAGTTTTCAGGTTCTGTTCCCTTGGATTTTTTGTAGAATTAATTTCTCAGTTCTTTCAATTTTTTCAGCAGCTCAGTCACAGAATCATAGAATGCTTTGGGTTGGAAGGGACCTTAAAGACCATCTAGTTCCAACACCCCCTGCCATGGGCAGGGACACCTTCCACTAGATCAGATTGCTCAGAGCCCCATCCAACCTGGCCTTCACTTCACATCCAACACTTCCAGGGATGGGGCATCCACACCTCCTCTGGGCAACCTGTTCCAGTGTCTGATCACCCTCACAGTAAAGAATTTCTTCCTAATATCTAATCTAAATCAACCCTCTTTCAGTTTAAAGCCATTACCCCTTGTCCTGTCACTAGCTGCCCTTCTAAAAAGTCCCTCCCGAGCTTGTCTGTAGGTCCTCTGTAGGTACTGGAAGGTGCTATAAGGTCTCTCTGGAGCCTTCTCTTCTCCAGGCTGAACAACCCCAACTTTCTCAGTCTTCACAGAAGAGGTGCTCCAGCCCTCTGATCATTTTTGCAGGTCCTACTCTGGACTCACTCCAGCAGGTCCATGTCCTTCTTATGTTGGGGGCCCCAGAGCTGAAAGCAAGTGGGGTCTCACAGGAGCAGAGGGGGTGAAGCACCTCTCTGGACCTGCTGGCCACGCTGCTTTTGATGCAGCCGAGGATACGGTTGGCTTTCTGGGCTGCAAGCACACATTGCTGGCTCATGTTGAGCTTCTCATCCACCAGCAGCCCCAAGTCCTCCTCAGGGCTGCTTTCAATCCATTCTCTGCCCAGCCTGTATTTGTGCTTGGGATTGCCCTTGACCCACGTGCAGGACCTTGCACTTGGCCTTGTTGAACAACATGAGGTTTGCATGGGCCCACCTCTCAAACCTGTCAAGGTCCCTCTGATGGCATCCCTTCCCTCCAGCACGACGACTGTGCCACACAGCTTGGTGTTGTCACAACCTTGCCAAGGGTGCGCTCAATCCCAGTGTCCGTGTCACCAACAAAGATGTTAAACAGCACTGGTCCCAATACTGACCCCTGAGGAATGCCGCTCTCACTGGTCTCCACTTGGACATCAAGCTTCTGACCACAATTCTTGAGTGCAACCTCCTGCCAGTTCCTTATCCACTGAGTGGTCCATCCATTAAACCCATGTCTTTCCAGTTTAGAGACAAGGATGTCATGCAGAACTGTGTCAAATGCTTTGCACAAGTCCAGGTAGATGATGTCAGTTATTCTGCCCTTATCCACCAATGCTGTAACCCTGTCCTAGAAGGCCACCAAATTTGTCAGGTACAATTTGCCCTTAGTGAAGCCATGTTGGCTGTCACCAATCACCTCCTTATTTTCCATGTGCCCTAGCATAGTTTCCAGGAGGATCTGCTCCATGATCTTGCTGGGCACAGGGGTGAGTGACTGTCCTGTAGTTCCCTAAGTCTTCCTTTTTCCCCTTTTTAAAAATGGGCGTTATGTTTCCCCTTTTCCTTGGCCTTTGTAACAAAAACCTGACACAGACCTGGGGTTCTTAATGCCTTATGTCAGCTCTGTAAAAGTAAAGTACGTGGTCTCAGTTGTCTAAGCTCTGTATAGTCCATAAAGTTATCTGCTGAGGATTACTCATCCTAACATAGATACCTAAAAAAAGGAAGACAAACTGTCCTTGAGAAGTGCCTTTCTCTGCTGATTGTAGAAAGTGTGTAGATTACTAACTTTCAAGTGGTTAACCACAAAGGATCCTGCTATTGGTGTATTTGTTAGGAAAGAAAACACTCTCTTAGTAGGATATGTACCTAAGTTTCTTCTTTAACAGTGACCTACATTTTCCCCCTGTTACTGTCTTACTGGTTCCAAAAATAGACAGGTAGCTTTTTACCATTACTTTTTCTGCCAGTGTATTTTAAATAGGAATTATGTAATTAATGTGTAATGAGGCTGTTTTCTGGCCTGGAAGCATGAACATTGTTTTTCTGGAAATTATAGCTAGGATTTTGAAAGTCCCTGATGGAATGCAGTGTCAAAACCACTGAAATTTAAGCTGATTTTGTTACTAGCTCTCAAAGGCTGCTTTTGAATGCCCTGTTCCATACACACATCCTTATACAATGTTTAAATGAAGTTTATATGTTAAGTGGAAAAGATACTTTTGTTAAGATTTGTGGTTAATTTGAGAATCTGTTTCTTGTTTGCAGAATTCTTACACTGGGACTTGGATTTCTTATTATCCCTTTTCTTCCTGCAAGTAATCTGTTCTTCCGAGTAGGATTTGTTATTGCAGAGAGAGTCATCTACCTCCCCAGTATTGGATATTGTATTCTGTTTACATATGGATTTAGTCTCTTGAGTAAGCAAGCCAAGAAAAAGGTACCATCAAAACAATCAGTAACGTTGATGGTGAAGTGCTTCAATTGAATGGTTTGTTTCTTAACTTGGCTCTCTTTCCTTAAGAAAATTCTCACTGTGGCAGTACTTGGAATCTTGTTGATAAATGTTATGCGCTGTGCGCTCCGCAGCAGTCAGTGGAGGTCAGAAGAACAGCTTTTTAGGAGTGCACTGTCTGTGTGCCCTCTGAATGCAAAAGTAAGTCACTTGTGGACTTTTTTCTTTTCTTTTCTTTTTTTTTTTTTTTTAAGTGTTTTGAAATGTGAGATGCAGAAGGTGTTATGCATAGTTAATACATTGTGGTACAATGTTATTCACAGTATTGCTTGGTGAAAGAATATGGCATTGACATGTCAGACACCTAAATTAGAGTGGTAGCATAGTTAAAATACCAGACAGTGCAAATTACAATATTGTAATTCAGAACTTGGAGGGTGGGAGTGGAGTGGGGAGGGAGGAGGAGGAATACACTTCAGTAAAGGCATCCAGTCAAATTGGAAGTACAGCTAATAAAATCTACTAAAACAATTGTGCATATAATTGCAAGTTATTACAATAAAATACAAAAAAATAAAGTAAGTTGTAGGAATGTGTTCACCTGAATAATGCCTGTGTGATATTTTCAGAATCCTTTTTGTGTACCTTCCAGTGATATATATAGCTAACACAGCTAAGGGGCAAAGCAGCATATCCATCAGGGTAAAATCTTTGCTCCCGCTTCCGCTCTTTTACAGCGGCTGAATGGGCTAGAGTATTCAGACATGGGCACTAAGGAAAACTGCAATATTCCCTCCAAAGTCTTAGTGAAGGAACAAGTGAGAGGGTGGGACTGGACAGGATGTTTCACCGAGCTGAACACCAGTGTTTGGCATAGTAGACTGAATCCAGCCTGCTAATAGAGGTGACCTCCGCAGCAGCCCTTTGATAGCTGAGACTGTGATCTATTGGAGCATACCACAGAGCTCTGATGTTGTCTGAATTTTACAAGAGATTCTCTTTGAAGAGCCTAGGAACAGGAAGGTGCAGCTTGTCAATGAAAATACATTGATGTTTTAAAAGAGTAGGTTTCTGTAATCTAAAGTGGTATCTAGATAATACAGATCAAGACAGATTTTAAAAAGCAACCTGTGAATGCTCAACTTTCTTTGCAAAGAGAATTATATGCTTTGTATTCCAGTAGATACTAATATGCAGCAGTGAGCTGTAAAAAACATTTATGGCCAGTATTTACAACATGATGGTGTCTTTCAATAATCTTGGATTTCAGTACATAGAAAAAGAGCTGTTGTATTTTGTGGCAGTGGTAAGCAACCATCTTCTTTTTAATGATGACCTCAGTATATCTTGTTTTCTGGATGACAAGTGCATACTATAAATGGAGCAAATGCAATCTGTTTCTTTGTGTGTAACTCCATCCATCTGCCATGGTAAGAGTGCTTTAGACAGATCCACACTCTTTGCCTGTGCTCTAAGCTCCTTGGACTCAAGCCATGTCTGCCTGGGAAGCTGTGTGGCTGTGTTCGCACAGTGCTGTGCTTGAGCCGATAAGCTGTGTGCAAGCTACTGAACTAATGCAGCTGGTTCAAAGCCAATGAGTGTACAGGGAAAATGAGCTTGTGTTTGTCAACATTGGGCCATGTAGACATGCCTGAGCTGTATTGCTGCTAGTGACAGCTTGTGCAAATGGAAAGTGCGGTGATGTGAACAGGGAGGGTTTTGTAGGCTCGCATTCCAATTTTGCTGAAGGAGTAACTTTGAAGTCACAATAGTAGGGATCTTTTCTAGGCAACAGCATTAGAGAGTCCATGTATAAGAGCCAGTCTTTTTTTTTTTTTTTTTTTTTTTCTTTATGGACTCAGCTATATTTACTCAATTTGTCACAAGGTAAATGTAAGAATTGGAACTAGGTTCTGTTCTGATCTTCTGTTGTTGTCTTGAAATCGCAGGCTTCCTTTAAAAATTACTCCACAGGACTTTATTTCAGTGGCCCATTTATTTCAGTGGGAGGTTGATGCAGACCAAAAGATAAAATGCAGATAATAACTTTTTCCTGTTGTTTTTGGAACATCTTTAATATGTGTAATGTGATCATGCTTTACTTCCCTTATGTAGCAGCATTCCAGAATCTCCAGTTGTCTCCCAAATAGCAACAAAAGCTGCAGCTCCTCATTCAGGTTTTGTGGTACAGGTCTCTTCAATTCCAAATTGTCTGTATGTGAGCAGCGTACAGTAAACTTACCTTAATGCTAAGTAACAAGTAGTTACAGCACTGCCATCTCTAATTTCAGGACTCATTTTCTTTAAACATCTCTTTAGATGGAGGTGTGGAAACTGCATTAAATCAGATTGTCTGGTGGCATACTAGTGAATCTGCCCCCTTGAGTGACGGATGCATCTAGCTCAAGAGGATGAAATTTAGGATCAGCTTTGATAAACATTGCCTAGTGATTTTAAAACTTATAGGAAATGAGCAGGTACTATAATGAAGTTATAAAAATTTTTACTTTAAAAAAAAAGGTTTATAATACAGATTTTTAAATATTTTAAATATTTTTGAAATTATTTTAAAAGTTATTTATTGTAAATATTTTAAATATATATGTTATATGGTTTGGTTTTTTAGTTTTTTTAAGGAGCAAGAGAGAAGCATGTTACAGATCTTGGTTAAACATGTCCAGGAATATGTCACACATTTGAACTTGCATGGTCCTGCAGTTAGGTTGGTTTCAAAGGTTGTTAGGCTGAAACAGTATACATTTTGATTACATTTGGCAGTATTTTTCTTAGCTGAACAGAAGGTCCATGTGTATTGATTCTATTTCCTCTTACCACCTTTTTTCATACCGTATAGACTTAATTCCTGGAGCTCATTAGTGACATACACTAGTATGAGTTAGAACCAGGCCTGTGGTGTTTCTACTAAGGCAAATTTTGTGAACAATTATAGAGACTGTTTTCTGCTGATATGTTGATTATATGTTACAGGTAGTTTATGAATGTGGAATATTTCAGTGCTGCTGGCTTAAAAGGCTCACTGGATCCAATTTTGTGTCTTTACATTTGACGTTATGTTGCAAGTATATCCTGGAGTGCTTTGTTGAAGTGCTGAAATATCTAATTACAGGCTATGATAAAAGCATAACTACTCTTTCACCGTATCAGACTGCTGGCTTTGGTTTATTCCTTAGCTTCAGACATCTAAATCTGAGCAAGTCATCTGGGCTACTTTTATAACTGGGGAGGAGAAGCTGTCCCTTTTAGCACATGGTTCATCATCACCTTGGACTAAATGACTGACATAGGCCAGAAGGACTGCACCCTAGATCTGTATGTTTCCTTCCACTGATGATAAAAGGAAGTCCTGACAACTAGAGCAGATGTGGATACATAAGGTTGTGTGAGATTTTGCCTTTGCCCTACGGCTGTTCACAATTTCTTGACATTGCTGTATCGCTTTTCACCTTCTGAGGTCATTATGCATTGTTTCTTTTAATTTTAAAGATTATTCCCAAAAATGCTCATTTGACTGCCTTTTTTTGCTGTTTGAAGTGTTGGCACTGTTGGAAGTGCCAGGTTTTCTTGGCTTTTAGCAAAGCCGTGTCAGTTTTTAAGAATCCAGAGATGCCCTGTGTTTCTGGATGACTTCCTCTGATTATCTAAATAAAATTTGCAATTGCATTGTTAAATACATGGGAAATAGCCACCATTTTTCTTTTCCTAGATTTGAAATAAATTAAATGATTGTAAATCACTAACATTCTGTATGTAATCTCTGTGGTCTCCTTGCTACTGGCTTTTCTCTAAAGGATAGAAAAGAACCCGTTTCAGTAGCAACTTTTCTGCAATGATAAGTAAGGAAGTTGCAGTACGACAAAATGTGTTACTAATCAGTCTGCCTTGACATACATACTAAGGGTAGTAACTTTGTACTTGATCCTTTGACAAACTTGTAATAATTACAGTTTGCCTAAAGACAAGCTATGCTAATACTGAAAATGTACAACAGTTTGTGAGATTACCTTTCATACTTTCTTAAAAGGTCTTGTAAAACCTCTTTGTAACAGAACAAGATTTAGTGCTTTTTAAGGATTTATGAAGCTGATCTAGAGAGCATTTCCATTAGATATTAAGACATTTTTTTTCTGTGCTATATATTAAAAGGGGAATTTACCTTTTTACCTACCAAATTCTTCTGCAGAATTTACCTTAAGTACTGTGGCCTGTGTTTATAGAGGCTATCTGCAGTGTTTTCCCACACGGATACCATTTTAGATGTCAATTTTTTTGTATACAAGCATAGTCATGAAGAAGAACCTTTAGACAACATTAGCTGCACAAACAAAATGTGAAGATTATTTTAAAAACAGAATTTCAGTAGTAGAAAAAATTGTTTGAAATAAGCTGGCATTGAACAGAAGCATCTGCACATTTCTGTAGAAATTTTGACATCTGTGCTTTGCTTCCATCCTTCTCAGCAAATGTTAATATTTGCTGAAAGGGTGATTATAAGCAGCTAGAAGAGACAATAAAATAGTTTATAATAGTAGTGCTCCTGCTGAGGGCGTTTACCTCCTAAAAGATGATACTACATTTCAGTTTCTTCCTACGTTGATTTGAAGAAGATTAAAAAAACCAACCACCAAACTAAAAAATCAGTTTGACAGTAATTTTGCTTTTTTACAGGAAAATATTTTTTTTCCTCTCTTGCTCATTTAAATGTACCTATACATTTAAGCACTTAAGAGTTTAAGCACTATGTATGTCTAACATAGAATAATATACAGGGCTTTTGCTCTTTTACACTGGTTTCTTAGGCCAATTGAGGTGTTGCAAACAGACAAACGCATAGAGCCAATTCTTTGGCTAGGCTATGGTGCCATGCTTATGTTAACTTTAAACAGCACATGTCTGGTAAGATCAACTAGGTTCCACCCTAGGGTATTTTTACCTAATTGCCTTGATTTTGGAGAATACTGTGTTGCTATGCGTCCCTGAGAAATAGCTCCTTTTAGAGCTATTACTGTAAATTACCTGGTTAGGGTTGATAAAGGAGCATGTGGGCATAATGGAATACATAACTCTAGTTGATATATATCTTCAGTCATTTAATAATGAAATGCCGTGTCTGCTCTTAAATGTTTGATTAGGAAAGGAAAATCTTCCCTCCATACTATATTTGTGGTAGGCTGAGGAGTTCTTTTGGTACATTTGTTTTAGTTTTTCTTCTCTTCCCTTCTTCTCTGTCACCACCATATTCAGAGGAACTAAAGCTACAATTTCACTTGAAGGGAAGTTAGGAAACCTACATGTAACAAGGAGCTCTTCATTTTCCGGGGGTATTATAGAGAAACGTAGTTTCCTTTCATGAGAAGCTTTATCTGAGGACAGAAAAAATACACCATCAAAAATGCTAATAGTTTATTTAAATGATTTTGCTATTGGTTTTAATAGACTATAGTACATATTTTTAGTTCACAAGATGGACAGGTAAACTTAATATTTTATTTAATGTTTTGACTTAAGAGAATTGATAATCTATCAGATTTCTGCAGTCTGCACAATTCTGTTACATGAGAAAAATATTCTTGCTGCTGTTGCTTTTGAGATAGAAATGGATATGAAGAAGATACATGTTTTAAAAAACTGAGAAAAATAGAAAGTGAAATGCAGACTGTTTCCTAACATAAGACTGCTGATGTTAAACACTGAATGGTTGGTGTATACCAAGTCTTTTCTCATATGTTCTGTCCCTAGTCTTTTAATTTTTCAGTAATGCTTATGACTTTTGTAAAACATAAAAATAAAAAAGACTTTTGTAAAGCTTCTTGAAAGAAATTGAATCAGTTGAAATGTAATCTTGTTTGCTGATATTGAAGTGTGAAGTCAGGTATTTTGAGGGCTAATATGTGTTATTGAGTGAAATCTTTTCTTATTTCTTCTGTTTTGCCACAATTTATCTTTTGTCTGGAAAAACAGCAAAGTTTAGTAACCTCATTTCCTCAGAATAAATTTTGAGTCTGTAAAGTTCAGCATATATAATTAGAGCAATCCAGTTTGGTAAGAACTTTATTATAGTGTGCTGAAAATTTTCTGGAAGAGATATATAAATAAATTCAGTCCTAAGAAACATTTTACTGTAATGATTCCTGAGAAAACAATGCTATTCTGCCTTTTTCTTTCCTTATTTTTTTTCCCCACAGTCACTTAGGAATGGCTATGTCTTGATATAAATGTATCATTCCATTGCTTTGTTGGCATGGGCCTTGTCATATTTTTATGAATGTACAATGGAAGTGCCTGGATATTTTTTTTTCTTGGAAGCTGTGCTAGAAGTGCTTTTATGGGATGCTGAAATTGTGTGCTATTTTATGTCTTACAGTTTGAGGAGCTGCTTCTGTGTATGCTTAGTAAGCTTTGCTCTCTGTAAAACCAGTAACCAGTGAAACTACTTTTTCACTCATTCTAGAAAGCACGGAAAATGTTCTCAACTTTATTTGTGGATGGTATGTTACTGCATAGTCACAATCATATAGAGATAGAATCCAACGATTAAATACCCTAACAGTTGAGTTCGAACAAAATTATGTGTGCTGGATCAATAGGTCTTGGGTATTCTGCCAATTAATTTGATGGATATATAAGATAAAATCCTTTTTTGACTGTAGGAGGTGAATTAGAGTTATCTAAATGAATTACAAACCTATCTTTTTGTACTTTAATCAGAAGTAATTCCTGCATAGTGTTTTTTGAAATTATTTGAATTAGATTTTCAAAGTATGGAAGAAATTACAATGTGTGTTTGTTTTAGATGAAGTATATATAATTTGTTTTCAAATAGTGAGGTCATCTAAATAATGAGTTCTGATCTAGTTGCTGAGAAATCTATTTTCAGGAGTCTGTACTCACAGTACTTTTCTGTTTTTTCTGACATCGTCTTCTGAGATTTGTCTTAAAGTAGCATTTGAGATGTCTTCCAACTCAGATGTCATGAAGTGTATTTATTCCTATCTAGTCCTTGCCTAAGTTCAGATAATGCATTTTCTTCCCTGTAGCCATATGTGAAAACTCTAGACCCATCCTTCATTCTCCCATTTTTAACAGGCAAGGACTCCAACATTTTGCTATGCACATTATTTCTATTTTAGAAATGTTCTTTTATGTATTTTTATCCCAAGACAATAATAGTATGTGTGTGATACTTTTTTGTTTGTTTTCGAAATTTGGAGCTTAGTTTTCCTGTTTCTTCTAGTATATGCTATAGTGAAAGCAAAGTTTAATCAACACTTACATTGCTGTAGTGTTTCTTCTGCTATGGTGGATTTGATTTGAGTCAGACTTTCTCTTATATATCTAACACATAAATGAAATGAAGAACAGGAGGTCTCCATATTAAAAAGTCTTGTGGAAGGTGTGGTGGGCTCATTTGTAAAATCAAGAAGTGATTCTTGATTTTTAAGATATTTAAGAATCTTTCTTAAATAGCTGAAACAGGTAATCTGATTTATTAATTTATTCCTCATATTTTGTCTTGCTGTCTTCATTGTATATGTTGTCCAGTCTTAAGTACCCACCAACAACAAAAGCCAGCATTGAATGATGCAAGTGGGGACTGTTTCTATTTGGAGTAAGAATTTTTAGCAACTTGGCTCCACAAAATATCTGACTGTATAGCAGCTGGTAGAATGTTCATCTGTGTTTTCAGGTGCACTACAATGTTGGCAAAAACCTGGCTGACAAAGGAAATCAAAGTGCTGCAATCAAATACTACAGAGAAGCTGTAAGGTATTTGGAATTTTACTGCTTTAATGATCTATGCTAAAATTGCTTTCATGTTTAACATGAAGAAAATGCTTAGGTCTTCATTTTCATGATCTGCAGCATTGCAAGAGCTAGCGATTTGCATAGTAATACATGTCCTATACATAATAATAATCTCTTAAAATTTAAATTTTAGGTTGAATCCTAAATATGTACATGCCATGAACAACCTTGGAAATATTCTGAAAGAAAGAAATGAGCTTCAAGAAGCAGAGGAGTTGCTGTCTTTGGCTGTACAAATACAGTATGTTTAGAACAATGCTAATCAGTGTTTTGCAACAACTGAGCAGAAATTATGCAATAGGATCTTGTGTTCCAAATGGTCAGTTGTCCTCTCTCATGTTTTTTTTTTCCCAATTTGCCCAGGCCTGATTTTGCTGCTGCGTGGATGAATCTAGGAATAGTACAGAACAGTTTAAGAAGGTTTGAAGAAGCAGAGCAAAGCTACTGGACAGCAATTAAACACAGGAAAAAATATCCAGATTGTTACTACAATTTAGGGCGGTTGGTAAGTGCTTTTGAATAAATTATAGACATGACAGGAATCTGTGTGTGTATGTATATATATAAATTCTGCTATCCTGTTAAATGTTGATAGTTATTCCAGTTTGCTTGGTTTGTAGTTCAGGGTGATTTCATATTTTTGGTAGCTTTTCCTATTGCTTTCGCATTATACTTGTTTCCATACAACCTTTGGTAGTCCTACTTTTTCATTTGAAGAGGTATAAACAAAAATATATTGTGGTCTTTTTTGTTCAAGAGAGATTAATAATTTCGCAATATCAGACTGTTTTGCAATCATTGCTATGCTGTTAGGTAGTATAACTATGCCAAAAAACCTCCATTTAGATTTTGCAAATATTTATATAAAGTAATTATTTATTCTTTTGTGTAGATTTCTAAATTGTATGCTGATTTTCCTCCTTATCCTATTGGTACATGCATATTTGAAAACAAGTCTGGCTTTCAGAGAAAAGCAGGGTAAAAATAGTATATAGCACTCTATCCTCCATACTACCATAGTACTCTTTTTACATTTCTTATTTTTGTCTATAAAAACAAGTTATGCTAGAAAGATATGAGACATTAACAACTCTTTGGTGTCTTTAGTGCATGATAGGAAAGTAAAGCAAATCAGAGTGAAATTACTGGGGTTTTCTTCCTTTTTAGTATGCAGATTTGAATCGCCATATAGATGCATTGAATGCATGGAGGAATGCCACAGTTCTGAAACCAGAGCATAGTTTGGCTTGGAACAATATGATTATATTGCTTGATAACACAGGTATAAGCCTATTTGAATGTTTTAATGAATAATTCAGTGTCTAGCAAAACTGAAAGCTTTATCTTTATTTACCTAAAAGGACTTCTGCCTCTTCTTTGGCTACCCAGAATCTCTCTATAAATATACAAATCCCTTCTGATTCAGTGGTTTTAAAGCATCACTTGAAATCCAGCCCATAAATTGATTTTCTGATCCTTATTTGAAATGCTATCGTTGTGCAAGCATGTTTCTACTGAAGTTTGTATAGACCAAACTTCAGAAGTTTTGAATCTTTGCTTTGTTGCTCTTCTGAAGTTCTTACCTGTTGAAAACAAAATGGAGGTTTCCTGTTGTCTTATTCTGTGGGATTTGACATGTGTGTGTGAGAGAGATACCTGGTTTTCTTTAGAAATACATGTAGTCAGCTATTTATACAATATTCGTGCTTGCAGCATGAAAAGTATCTAATAAGACTGTGTTAAAAGATGTCTTCTCTTTTTCCACTGCATGGGCTCCCAGGCAATCTAGCTCAAGCAGAAGCAGTTGGAAGAGAGGCCCTGGAATTGATACCTAATGATCATTCACTTATGTTTTCATTGGCAAATGTACTGGGGAAATCGCAAAAATATAAGGTAGGTAACTAGAGCTTTCTGAGTGCTGGGTTTTGGGTTTGTTTGGTGGGTTTTTTTCCTTTTTAAGCTTTACGTAAATGTTTCATAGAAAGTGGTTGAGGAGGTCATCGTGGACTATGACTTGGATAATCAGGTTTCAATGCCCATTTCTGTCCCAGTATTGCTGTGTGATTCTGGCCTAAGTTCATCCCACCTTATTTTAGATGCCTGCATTATGAATGTTGCTGCCCTAAACGATGTCAGTGGTCAGTGGAGAGGAATAGGCTCTTAAGCACACTAGAGGGCAGTTAGGGTCTTGTATTGCTTCCCTGCCGGTAGAGAGAGCCTGCTCTGATTTAGACGCTTTGGTTCAGGAACTAAAATTAGATGTGAGATGCTAGTCCTTGTGCTTTCGGTATGTAAAGGCAGCAAGATTTACCATTACCCAATATGAATTGTAGCCTCTTTGCTTCTGACACTGTCTAGAATAGATATATATAGATTTTGCTAACCCCAGACTGAGGATGAGGTACTTGGGTAATCTCAGAATACTTTGAGTAAAAGTCCATGCGTCGAGCAATGTATTGAACTTCCTCTTGGATGCAGTGGACCAGCCTGCGAGTGGTACCTCAGCATTACCTACTTATATTTACAAGTAGTAGTGGTAAATCTAATGGAACTGATGAGAATGAGCTCTTTTCAAAAAGGAATTGTATGAGCTGTTAGAGAATAAATCATACACAGTTAATATATTTAGTTGTTTTAATTGACTCTATAGTCACTGATTTATGTATGTGATGGGGACAAATTAATGATCAAGGAAGTTTTTCATATTCCTCAGAAAAACATTTACTGAACTCTGGCTTTCGGGGGTTTTATGGCTTTCTGAGTAGTGATGTTAGCAGCACCGAAGGAACATCCTCAGTATACACCAAGTAAGAAGATTTCATGAGGTGAAACTTCTCAGAATAGACACATTTTTCCACAGGTTACTATGTCCACTTAAATTGCTACAGTCATATTCAGCTGCGCAGTCATGACCTTGTCCACATGTGAAGCCAGGGCCTGTGACAACCCAGCACTTGCTTTTATTTGTGTTAATGATGCTATTAGATGCTCCATTACTGTTTCTGTAGACTGGATGTAGACCTTTTTCTCTATATGCTCTATTTCTTTTCTCTCTCTGCCTAAGACTGTTATAAAATATATGTTTTAGATTAGTTTAATAAAGTTCCAGAAGGATACAAATTTATATCCAGAACATATAAGGGATGAGATTATAGAGGAGGTAATTGCTAGCATTATTTTGGTGAGTCATGACTGTGAAAGAGTAGAGAATTGTATAGTTATTCATCAAGAGCAGAATGCAGCATGACAGAATAAAGAGCATTTATAAGGAAATAAGTAGGAAAAATAAGTTGAAAACAAGCTATGAAACTTCTCCAGGTGTAGGAGAAACAAGTCTGTCTTGGTGGATTTAAAAAATAAAAAGGAGGTAGTGATTTTGATTGCTAGCTCTGAAAGGTCATTTTGCTGCAGGGGAATGTGTTGGAGACAAAGTAGAAATGATAGTAGAGGAAAGTGAAGCTTTCAAGTCAGCATCCTGAAAAAAGCAGAAGGAGCAGTGGAGCCCGCAGAAGAAAGCAGGGAGCCAGTGAGTGTTTTAATAGTTCAGTATGGAGTAGTAGGTTTGCACAGAGCAAAAGGACTGAACTAGTCACTTGAAACTGATGGGTTATAACAGGGAGAGCAAATTAAGGGAACTGGAAAGTGGACTTACTTAGAAAAGGTTATGATCTCAGCAACTGTATTTTGCATCACCTGGAAAGAGGAGATACAGAGTTTTTTAAATGGGAGAATGCTAAAAGACTTATAAAAAGCACGGGAAAGTCAGATTTCTTGTCTGCCCCCATGCCATGTAAAAACATAGAAATGGATGGCGCTCTAAGGATTTTTATTGAGTGTTTGGGATGGGGAGAAGGAGGGGGAGGGTAAAGACTGTCAAGGTGATGGAGGTAATATTCAGAGGGCTGCCTGGCTGTATCTGATGTGTTGTATAACCTCAGGCATTTCATTTATTAGGTTACGTGTTATGTGTCTGTATAAAAGTTGTTACTGTATTGGCTCAGTTGCCATAAAGTAAGATTTGTCCTGGGTTTTTTGTTATCTCTTGAAAGCATGTAGTAATCAGAGTCGAAAAGGTTTTACTATGTTAAGAGAGATTTCCTTCCAATAAGCACACAGTATTCTTCAGTTTCAAATGCACTTTGATTTTCAGCAGAAGATGGTTTTGCTAAGTGACTGAAAAAAACCCTAACCCTTTATTTCTGTTTGTATCTACTCATGAATTATTTATTGTTCCAGAAACAAAAGCACATAAAGGATGGGTTGTTTTGGTGGGGTTGTTTTGTTTTTTAATTAACATCTGTTATACCAAGTTAGAGTTTTCCTTTAAATTCTTGTTCTTGTCACAATGGATGAAGAACCAAGCTATCCTTAGTTCTTTGAAAATGTATGCTGTATTTTTGTTATGTATACATCCATGCTTTTTCTGTAAAAAGTACAATAAATTGAAACCATTCAGCATTTTTTATATTTGAAATAAAGCCAGACTACAGTTTTGTGCTGTTGGCCTTGGCAGCAGATGGAATGCAGTGTGCTTACCCAAAGCCTTCGCTATATGTAGTGTGCAAGTTTCTTGGCAAGACTTAAAGATTTGGCAAGATACAGCAATTTGAAATATCACTGCTGTACTGGAATGTATATTTACTCCATATATCTGTAGTAATATGAATATGATGCACCTCAAATAGCCTTTAATCAGCCAGTATGTTTCTACTAGCTGCTGAGCAAAGTAGTGGCAATAAAAGTGTTTTCAGCATGTAGTTGAAGATCCATGGTAATGGCAGCCAACTGTGAGAATCTATTTCATTAAATTTTCTGGGAATGCATTGCACATATTGTCCCATCATGCTTCAGTTAAAGGGTGAGTCTATACATTTAGGTATTTTTTTCCTTTATGTAGGTGGCAACTTTTAGGCATAAGACTGAATTAATTGGACAACACATCATTCACTTTGCTGTTAACCTGCCCAGTGAAGAAAGCAGATATTTACTTACTAGATCAAAATACTAAAATTTGCAGGGGGAAAAACACAACTTTGTAGGACTTCTGATAACTACATGCTTTCAAGTGCCAATCCACTGTTATTTTTAGGCTTGGATGGTGGCATGAAATGAGGAGGTTATCTTGCAACACCACTAGGCTTGCCAAATGTTTGAGTCTCAGTGTGTTTCTTAGGTGACTGAGTTATAATCATATTATAATTTTGACTGGAAAGGACATCTAGAGGTCATCTAGTCCAACCTTTGACCCAAACAGGGCAATCACCAGCTGAATCTTGAACATCTGTATGGATGGAGATTCTAAATCCTCTCTGGACAGTCTTCCAGTGCTTGACCCACCCTTATGGTAAAAAAAAAAAAAAAAAGTTTCCTTTTATCTAATTGGAATTTCTCATATGCCAGCTTGCATCCATTGTGACTCATCCCATCTCACAGACTTGTGAGAAGGGTCTGTCTCCATCTTCTCTGTATCATCTGATCAAGTAGTTGTAGATAGCAATAAGGTCTACCCTTCATCATCTTTTGAAGACTGAAGAGATCCAGTTCTTTCAGCCGCTTTGTGTGCATCTTGTGCTCTAGCCCCTAACCATCTTGGTGGCTGTCAGCTGGACTCACTAAAGTATGTTCATGTCTGTCTTGTAATGGAGGGCCCCAACAAAAACACATACTCCAGACGTGGTCTCACAAGTGCTAACAGAGGAGAAAGATTACTTCCCTGGACCTGCTGGCTGTACTGCTACTTAATACAGCCCAAGATGTGGTTGGTTATCCTTGCTGTGAGGGTGTGCTGGTGGGTTTTATTCAGTTTGCTGTCTTACCAGGCCCACCAGATCCATTTCTATAGAGCTGTTCCCTAGACAGTTGCCTCCCAGCCTTTACTTTTGTGTGGGGTTATCCTATCCCAGATACAGGACTTTGCATTTACTCCTGTAGAATTTCGTGAGATTCCTGCAGTCCAGTCCTGTTCAACATCTTCATTACTGATCTGGGTGATGGGGAAGAGTGTACCCTCAGCCAGTTTGCAGATGACACAGAACTGAGAGGAGTGGCTGATATACCAGCGGGTCATGATGCCATCCAGAGGGACCTAAACAGGTTGAGGAAATGGGTTGGTAGGAAACTCATGCAGTTCAACAAGGGGAAGTGCAAAGCCTTGCAGCTGGAGGGGAACAACCCCAGGACAGTATATGCTGGGAGCCACCCAGCTGGAGAGGAGCTTGGCAGAAAAGTACTTGAGTATCATGGTGAATACCAGAATCATTGAACATGAACCAGCAATGTGTCCTTGCAGCAAAGAAGGCTAACGGTATCCTGGGTTGTGTTAGGAGTGTTACCAGCAGGTTGAAGGAGGTGATCCTCTCTGCTGGTGAGTCCTCACCTGGAGTCCTGTGTCCAGTTCCCAGAGAGCCATGGACATACTGGGAAGAACCCAGCAAAGGGCCACAAAGATGATGAAGGGACTAGAGCATATTTCCTATGGGGAAAGGTTGAGCCTGGAGCAGAGAAGTCTCAGGGAGAAGATCGTATATAAACACCTGAAGGGGGATGCAAAGAGGATGGAGCCAGGCACTTTTCAGTGGTGCTGAGTGACAGGACAAGAAGCAATGGACCAAAACCAAAACAAGGGATGTTCCCTCTGTTCATCATGAAACAGGTTTTTATTGTGACTGTGACCAAACACACTGGCACAGGTTGCCCAGAGATAATGCGGAGTCTCCATCCTTGGAGATGCTTCCTGGACATGGCCCTGGGCAGCTGTACCTGCTTGAGCGGGGAGGCTGGGCCAGATGACCTCCAGACGTCCATTCCATCCTCAACCATTCTGTGATTCCTGCTAGTCCGTTTCTCTGTCCAGTCCAGGTCCCTCTGAATAGCAACTCTCCCCTCTAGTATATTGACCACTCCCTTCTCTTAGGTGCTATCAGTAAAGTTTTTGAAAGTGCAGTTGGTCCCACCATCCAAAACATTAATGAAGACACTGAATATTATGGGTTTCAGAGAGACCACTGTATCCAGGAACTTAGTAGTCTGGGTATGAGAATACTGGACCTGCTGCCTATGCCAGTGAAAAGCAATGCTAAAATTTGCACTATGGACTCATATACTCCCTGAATTTCCAGACATCTTGTTCCCTTCTTCACTCCTATCCAAGTATCAGCAAAAGTATTTGTTGAGAACCCTAGGGTTTGTAATTTCCTTGACCTGAGAAGATGAAGCTAATGCTTTGAAAGGAGCATGTAGTTTGGGTTCGAATTTGGACATACCAGGAAGCTCTTAAGTAACTCAAAGTTGAGTGACTCAATCTTGACATCAGAAATTTCTTGTCTGCCTGAGGGACCTTTACAGAGACTTACTTCATGCTTCACATAAGAAGATGGTGGAACCAAAAATCTAGCTGACAGGTTTTCTTTTTCAGTAGAGCCCGTGTTGTGTTTTGTGGATGTAAGTAATAAAAGCTTAGTACAAAGGAAAGGCCTTTTCCCCAGGTTATTGTTCTCACGTACCTCAGACAGCAAGTATGTGCATTCAGACGGAAACCTTGCCACATGGAGGTAGTTTTATCTTCAGGTCATTTGCATTGAAACTGAATAGGCAACTTTCCCTAAAACATAGCACAGCATAGAAATCTATATAAAATTCACTCTCTAAAATACCTAAACTTGCATTCAAGTGAGGAAATATGCTTCCTTTGGATTGGAGGGGTGTATCTTCTTAAACTTCTGCAGGAAATATGCTCTGAAACAAAGGTATCTATATTAGTAGCTAGTTTGGGAAAATCAAAATGTTTGCATTAAGAGGATAAATTTAGCTGTGAATTGTTCTCTGAATATTTGGTGAGAGAGCTCAGGTTTTCTAAGTCCTCAGATATCAACAGTCCTAAGAATAAACACCACAAGTTTGAGTATGGAAAAGAAAATTTTTTAAGTAACAGGCACGCAGCTACTCTTCATTGACAACCATGTCAAAAGATCTGTTTGGAAGGGGTGTACTGGAATGCCCCTATTTTAAATGATTAAAGTTGTTTTAAAGGGAAGGGTGCCTAAAAGCAGTTTGCTCAGACACTGAATTATATTATCTTTACCTTGGTTGAATAAGTCAGGAAAACTTCAGTAGCTAATGTTTGAAAATATTGTAACTAAGAATATAAAACAAACCCAAAACCAAACCAAACTGCTTTGCAAACTTCACTAGCGCTTAATAGCGCTCTGCTAAAATATCAGCTTGTGAAAGCATGGCACGCACTTGTACCATTATTACTGTTTTCTGGAGGCTGTAGCCACCTGAGCTACGGGATCACGCAGGCCCAGAATATATGCATAGTGGTATCATATAGATATGGCATAGTTCAGGAGGGGGTTTAATTACAATCTTGGGTAAATTTTGCATTATTTTATATACTGCAAGAGTAGACTGTCCTGTTGACTTGTTCTTCTAAATTATTCAGGAATCTGAAGCTTTGTTCCTCAAGGCAATTAAAGCCAATCCAAATGCTGCCAGTTATCATGGTAATTTGGGTAAGAGCCTTCCTAACTCTTATCAGCTGTGTTGTTTGTTTGCTTCATATTCATTGTGTTTAAAAAGAAAAAGCAATCTTGAGCTTTCTTCCTGCTGGGCAGATTTCTATTTTACTTCCTAGAAAAACTGCCAGCCAGAAGAACAGGGCACTAAACCAGAAAAGCTGTCACACGATATGACAGATCAAGAGGGCTGCACAATCCAGCCCAGAGGTAGCCGCACTTCAGTGTCTGCAAATTGGTTCATTTATGCTATGCTTGTAACCCACAATGAGCTCACCAGATAAGAGCTGCCATTTATGGCTGCAATGTAATTCATTCCTTCATCATTCCCATGCCAGTTCTGCTCCCAGGCTTTGCTCCTGCATTTGGCAACAGAACAAGCAGCTACTGTGTCACTAGCCAGCCAGAGACCCTCACTGGAAACAAATGCTTTAATGTTGTTTTCCAAGTGATTGGCAAGATTGCACTTTATTCAATGATGTTGCTAATGTATTTCCTCACTGATGTTCCAGCTGTGCTTTATCATCGCTGGGGGAATCTTGACTTGGCAAAGAAGCACTATGAAGTCTCTCTGAAGCTTGATCCTATGGCACCTGGGACCAAGGAAAACTACAACCTGTTAAGAAGAAAACTGGAGCAATTGCAAAAGAAAAGCGGTGCCTGATGTTTCTTTTCAGGTTGTCCGTGCATGCTGTTTATGATTAATGTTACATGGGTACTTTTGACCATGTGAAGGATTCAGTCATTATTTCTCAAAAACAATAACACCACCAGCACCATACACTTGAATGCCCAATTATGCCCTCCTCCAGATCCTAACATTTCAGCGGAGGGATCATGTTATTTTATTCTTGAACTGCTTTTAAAGCCCCTTAGAACATTTTTATAGGTATATGAAAGCAATGCAGATGGAATTTCATAGATTTCACTTGTAATTTGATATCTTAATTTGACTTTTTAGTAGCAGGATGAATATCAGAAGGCAGTTTTATTTCTGAAAGTGATTCTTTAAAAAGTGTAATTTCCTGTTTAAATCCTGATCTTTTCAAGTATGAAGAATATCTGTCCATTTCAGTTTTATTACTGCCTTCTATTGCCGGTCCTGCAGAGCCAGTGGAAGGGTGGATTCTCTCCAGCTTTTGAGTTATGCCCTTGTTCTTGCTTCTGGCTCTACCCTGTGAAGTATCAGATTTGTACAGGAGTGAATGAGGACAAAGATTTGACCGTAAATATTTGTCAGCCCGTGTACTGCTGAGGTATGCTTGAGCAAAGAAAATACTCTCAGGTTAAGATGACAAGCAACAAAGGGAAAAGAAGTGTGACGCAGCAGTGGAGTCAGCTAGAGTTTCTGTTCTTGCAGGCAGCCTCATTTAGCGCAAACAGCTTGGGCACCAGTTCAGAATTGCTTTAGCTCCTGCAGGTCGGTGGTCTGAGTACAGTGTAGCAGCTACAGCAGCTAATTCCTGTGTTCTCAGGCATTTCAGTGCTTTCTGGTTTAAGGACATGATACCTTTCAGCCTCTATATTGCTGGTGAATAAGGAGAGAATTTCTGTGAAAAAGTTAACTGGGCAGAGGACCTGACCTTGGCTGTTGATGTATTAACTGGAAGGAACTCAGCTTCACCTTTGTCTCCCCTGGCTCATGTGTTTGCTGAAGCGGCAGTTAAATAAGCATAGCTGTTAATGCATAAACTGATTAGGTTGATATGGGATGATCAGAGTGGGTATACGTTGATACAATGTTACTTTTGAAAATGTGTTATGCTTTAATACATGTTTAAACTCTGGTTGTCCAGAGCTGTTTGTCTTGTGCTAGTATTTACATTCTTTCTTCAGGAGCTAGTCATATGTCTATTTATTTGTGGTGGGTTTTGTTTGGGTTTTTTTTAAGGTTGGAAGATTGCTGTTGGATGTTTACCTTTCTTTTCATATGCCTTTATTCTTTCCAGCCATGTCCTTCAGGAAGAAATTGATCAGTGCAGTATTTGTAGCTTTCCTAATTTGTCCAATGATTATTGTATAGGAGATTGTGTAATGTTCTGCATATACAACTCATATCAGTGTGGAACCATTTAAAGTGTTGGGGGAATGCCTGCCATAGGACAGGATGTTGCATGACCTTGCCATCTGACCATCATGTAACCATTCTACATATATCCTATGTTTTGAACCTACAATAGGATACTTTTACATTATAAATTTGCGTGGAAATGACAGTTGTTTCAAGAACCAAGTGTATCTACAGAGCACGCTGCAATACTGCAAAGCTACCAAAGCATCCTCTGACAAAGCTAGTTTAGGTACTACAAGTAGTGCGGCTACTTTAATGTAATATTCTTGTCAAACTAACTGTAAATATAGCTATTAAGAGTGTGGTAGTGTGGTGCTGTCCACAGGTTTGTCTTTGAATGAATTAATATGCCTACATTACATTGTATGTTGCCGTACTGATTTTAGTTGATGTACCAGAGACAGGTATTTGTGCTGTTGCAGTGCTCCTCTCCTGCAAGTATAGCCTGTTTTTCACCAGGACTCATTAATTCATATAGAGTACTAGGTTGATGCAGTTGTTTCCATTTCTTCTGTTTTTTCAGAACTTAGTTTCTGAATATATTTGCGGGATATAAACATGCTCTTTGATAAGTATCTGTACTGATCCAGCAGAACGCTGCACCAGTATGGCTAGTCATCTTCTAATAACCAGCATAGTTTAGTCTGTAGCAACTTTGCTACCTGAAACTTCCTGAAATAGATACACCCTTCAGTACAAAGAGCAGATTTTTGCAGCTTTCCATACATAGCCTAGTATTCATCAGATATAGAGAACACTTAGCTACTTCAGTTGTGAGGTGTTAAGAGTTGGAATCTGGCTGGATGAGCTAATTTATAGCAGAATATAAATGTGTCTAATATAATCAGGTCTTTTCTGTATATTTGGAATATGACATACTGAGTTTAAATTATTATTTTCATCATAAAGTTCACATGTATAGTTTTCCCTGTTGCTTGCCATATTAGCTTTACAAAAACCCAGTAGATCAATATTACATATGGGGTATGAATTCTCTCTAGGTCATTGTAAACCAAAGTTGTTGTAGGAATTTCTGTGTGGAAGTCAGTTTGTCTTTCTACTCAAGAGTCTTAGATGGAAGAGATATGCCAACAAATTGGATGTTTTGTTGGTATTTAAAAATGGTGTTTACTCTTCAAAACAGACAACATGATTTATTCTTGATTAGTTGTCTGGCTACCTGTATGTATTTTTCTGAGGGTTTGTTTTGTATCATTTTCAGTGCTATAGAAATTCAATGTGATTACTTATGTGATGGTTATAACAAGGATACACTTAGGTCTGAGTGTAATGTTGAGGCAGAATTAGGTTCAAAAGAAGCAAAAAACAAAACTGATATTTAATAAAAAAATCCTTGAGGCTTTCAAGAATGCTAAATATTTTTTTTTACTTTATTTTCAGAAACATTTTGAGAGTGCAAATAGTACAGTGTGTTTTATTAAAATTGTTATAATGTTAACATGCTGTTTGCTTTTTCATACCTCATAACTGACTCCTGGAATAGTACAGAACACACAACCTGGAAGAGACAAAGGTGAAAAAAAAGTGGGTTTGTATGTAGCTGTTGTTACATTGTCTGTTTTTCCACCATTTTTTCCCCACTTTACCTTTCCACCATTATTCCACCATAATTACAGAAGATTAAAGTTTCCTTCTTACCAGCTGGCCTGCTTGATTCTCTAGTGAAACTGAGGAAACCTGGATACCTTTTTTTTTTTTTTTTCTTCAAAGATTGCTTGTTCAAATACAGTTCTGAGGAGAGAAATACAGAATGATGCAGTGCACAGAATGGAGTCTGAAAAATATTCACAATGACTTCTATGGATGGCAATCTTTCTTCACCAAAAAACTTCCAGCGGAGTTCCCTAATTGCGTGTTTCTCTTGTGTTTAGACCAATACCATGTACATTAAGTTTTCTGTTATTTAATTTCATACTTGGGATTTAAACTTTGAAGATATGGGTTGTGCGTTTGTTTATGGACACTCAGAAATAAAAATCTTTAGTACTTTTGAATAGTTTGTTAAAAATATTGGGCCTATTCACTGCGAACTTGTTTCCTTCATATTTGAGATACCTGCATCTGAGCTATGCATCCTAGTTTCTTTGTATAGTCACTAGGGAAGAAAACAGGTAATCTGAAACATGACTCATGTACTAAAGAAAGCATCTTTAGGATGTAAGGTATCATATACTTGAAGCAGGTACTCCTTTTAATTAACTTCAAAGGATAACTAAGATGATCAGCTCATATATATGAAGAAAATCTCACTACTGCTTTCAGCTTAAGTAATCTGGTCCCATACACCTCCAGCATTCTCGTACATTATTTGCTCCGAGAACATTAAAAGACTAGCATTGAAGCAAATTGGCAGGAACTTGCCTTGAGAGTCACAGAGTTATAGTAGCTGGATGAGGGAATGGGATGAGACAAATTAAGAGAGCTTTGGTTTCTGCAGACAGTTAAATTTATGTGACTGATAAAGTATCCAAATGTCAAATCTACCTATGGAAACAGAAAATTCAGGTCCAGTTCGATTCATTGTTAGCTTGTCTAGGATGGCAATAAATAGTAACAGCTTTTTATTGAATTGACTTCTCGTGTCCTCCACTTTATTTTAAAAGCAATCCAAAGCAACTGTAAATTTGCAAAGGTGAGATTTTTTTTTCTTAAAGTCGCTATTTAAAGCTGTAGCTGTTATAACGTTAAATGTGATAGCGTATCCCATTTTATACAGTGAGATTTTTTAGTTTAAATATCTTAATATTTATTTGCTGGTTCCTGCTTGTTCCACATTCCATGTGAGCATAGGTACATTTACAAACCTATCATTACATGTAGATTCCCACATGATTCTTGACTTGGCCCTTTCACTGAACAATGCTTACTTCCACAGCTCTTGATACGACTCTACCAAATGTGTTTATGAGGGTATGATTAACTCAAAAAGACTAAAATTTGCTAGAAATAAAAGGGAGATCACGTGGTTGAATTTCTGCAACATAAATGCCAAAACTTGTGTCATGCACCACCATAAGCAGCAGGTACCACTGGGCACTTTAGGCAGTGTCCTGGGCTCCATCATAATGTGAAGTGGTTGTACATAGGTGTAATAGAAACACAGAAACTTGGACCCTGTGCTATAAGGAAAAAGGACCGTATATTGCAGCTCCAAAGAAGAGCCATGTGCATTGTGGCATGGGTGTTCGGTGTATGTCAGGTACATGTCAAGTGGTTCAGGGCTTTTAAAATTAAGTATTTTTGTTAGAAAATCCCTGCAGATATTGAAATTGGTAGTTTGCGATTGCTGTTGAACTTTTTTAATGTAGTGTTAATCATTTAGATTGCCATGGGTACGTTCCAATTAATTTCAGCTGAGCAAGAAGTAAATACATTTGTAATGGAGCGATGTAATAAATCTGCATTTTGCTATTGTTTTGCATAGATTTTAATTGTGATAATGCTTATTTTTGTAGTATGTTTTTATTTTGGGGGTCTGCTGGAAGCTAGGAAGAAAATCCAATGGGTGTGGTAGCCTGGTACTGTGATATACAGGAGGACATTCTTACCCTTAGAGTAACAGTTCAAAATCTTGATTCTGCACGAGTGTATTGATGTGGAATCCGTATGTCTAAAAAAAACCCAAAGTGATGGAATACCTGATTAATTCAACCTCTAAAACAAAATACGGAAGAAAGAAGAAAAGCAGGAGATGCTGCCTCAAACTGAGCAATCTTAACCCTGCTTTACAGGAGAATTATTGAACGCTAATTGTGTAGGAAAGGGAATAGTCTGTAACATGAGCACAGCCCGGCTTTCAGCGGACCGACTCGTGACGGAGGGGCTGGCGTCGAGGCACGGAGCAGAGCACAAGGGTGTCTTGACTCCGGTTCCTCCTACCGGTGTATCCATTTCCTTACAGCGATCCCGCTGCGCGGAGTCCCAGCGCTTTGCTAAAAGCAGCACCTCAGCTGGGAAGTGGGAACCTGCCTGAGAAGGGGGAAAGAGGCGGCCGCTTGGCACGCTGCCGGCTGTAAACCCTCGGCACCCGCCTCGGCCTACAGCCGAAACCCCTCCGCAGAGCGGCCGGTGGCGTTTATACACGATGGTTTGTAACAGCACTCGAACCGCCAGGTTGTGCGGCCCGAGGCTGCGCTGCTTGCTGGGCGCCCGGCACGGCCCCGACCGCAGGCCCCGACCGCAGGCCCCGCGCTGCGGCTGTGCCTTTTGCTGCCGCTGTTCTGGGGGCGGCCCTTCCCGGGCAGCGCGGCCGCCGCACCGCCTGCAGCCGCTGCTGCCGCGGGCCGCCCAGCTCCGCGCCCAGTCGCCGCCCCGCCGCACGGCGCTGCCGCCCTCTCGCACCCGGGACAGCTCGGGCCAACAACCCCGGCTCACCCCCGCCGGCCCCGGCCCACGGGGGAGGGAGGGAGGGCGGGCAGGCCCCGCCCCGCCCCGCGCCGGCCCCGCGCCGGCCCCGCCCCGCCGCCTACTCCCCAGAGAGGCGCCCCAGGACGGGCAGAAGGAGGCGGCTGCCGGCGGGAGCGGGGGCGCGGAGGCACCGAGACACCCGGCAGCGCTGGCGAGTGAGTGTCGCGACCGGCCGCGGGGCACGCGGGCTAGGGCGGGGCGGGGCAGAGCGGAGCGGAGCGGGCCGGCCCCGCCCCTCCCCTCGCCGCCACGTGACGCGGTGGCCCCGCGCGGTTCGAGCGGCCGGTCCGCCTCCGTGCGCGTGTCCCGGCCCGTTCCCCCCCCCCCGCTTCCGGTAGCGCCGCCGCGGAGCCTCCTGGTGGCCGGGGAGCCGCGGGCGGCGGCGCGTCCCCGCGGCGGCCGCTGGGCCCAGGCGCTGCCCGGCCGCTGCCAGCGGCGGCGAATGAGCCCTGCCGGCTCTGCGGCGGGAGGAGGGGGCCTGCCGGCAGCGGCGGAGGGCGCCGCGCAGCGCTGGCCCTGTGAGAGCTGCGAGCGGCTCGGCGCCCTCCGCCGCCGGCTGGGGGCTGCCCCGCTGGGCCCTGCGCGGTCCTGCCCGCCGCGGGGGCCCGGGTTCCGGCGGCGTGTCCGGGGCTGCTCGGTTGCGGCCAGGCGCCGGCCTCGGTAACAGGACGTGTCCCGGGGCCGCCGTCCCTACCTCCGCGCCCGGGGCCGTACTGGCGGGCCGAGGCGGGGGACCCTGGCGCGGTGCTCAGGTGTGCTTGGCGTGTTGGGACACGAGTGTTCGCCGCTCTTTTTATCGTCAGGGCTTTACCTTGCAAGGGTTGGTGTGGGCTGGAGAAACAAGTGACCAGAGGACAGAAAGCAAACGCTCCGGGTATCACGGACGGAGAGAAGCGTGGGCAGTTAATGCTTCCAAGATAATGCCTCGGAGCATTTTTCTTTGCCTGCGTTGCTTGGACTGCATAGGGGTTTTTTTATCTTTTTTTTTTTTTTTATCCTCCTAAGGGTTTAGTTCCACTGTATTTTCATTTCTTGCTTTTTCAGGGTCCCCTTCCATTTTAGACTTATGTAAACCTTTTGCTTTTGACATAAGGTTCGTTTATCTGTTAACTCCAGACAATTAATTTCCTCATTTTTTGCTTCAGGGCTTTTTAATTTGCTACCTCTGTAATTTTTGCCATGCTTTAAAAATACCGAGGTGGGAACTTATGTAGAGCTTAATGTACAGAGGCACAAATATAAATATCACCACGACCACCTTGTTTCATGTAGAATAGCGGAGAATGGACTTGTTTTATATACTCTCTAGTTTAAGCAAGCAGTCAACCTGGAAAAGCAATTTCTTGGTAATTAAAATTGTTCATTGCGTGACATAGGCCATTAAGAGAAGCTTTAAATTTCGCATGTCAGAATGAAAAATGGGCATATTTCCATCTTGCTTCTCACTTCCCCCTGAGAAAAGCCTTATATACACATTCTCTGTTTTAAAAGTGTATATATCCTCAGGTAGCACTCATCTGCTGCCCTTGTTTCATCGTAGCTGTCAAAGTCATGTGGAAACTAACACGTCTTGTTACCAAAGTGTATTACAGCATTCTGCTGCCATCGGGAAATAAAAGCTAAACAGAAGAGATGTCTCTGTTACTGTCTCAAAACCTGAATTGTCAAGGCTGTTACACGTCTAAAAAAGTGGCCTTCCCATACATTGCTAATGTTTAAAATCCGCACCATATTGCTGACAAATACTACCTGCTTAATACATGTGTCGTACTTCTTTTTGCTTGGGTTCTTGCAGCCTGTTTGCTCCTACTTTCCAAATTACTGTGCTGTACTGCATCAGCTTTGCAAGTTTCTTTGAGCTTGTTTATGAGTTTGTTTTGAGACCATTGGAATATTGAGCAAAGCTTTGCTCAGTCGCTGAAGAGAGTGTCATGTTGCTGATAATCTGTCATGTCATCTGCTCCTTAAATTTTTTCTTCCGGCAACTTCTTTATATGTGTGATCAGAGGGGTTTTGCTGATCATTTTCTCATATCAATTCGGGGTCGAAACATTGCTTTGAATGCTTTATTTACTGCACTGTCTGCTTTTTATCCTTTAGAAAGGATCATCATGTCAGTTCATGCTTTCCTTTAGGTAATTTTGATGTGGAAAGCTAGGTGCCTCCAAAGAATACAGAGCAGAAACCAGGCACAGGCCATCCTACTGTCTCTCCCACCCACTGTTACAGTGAGCACAGCCTCTTCGCTTGAAAAAGTGTTGTCTAGTGTTGGCTTTAGCCCTGTTCTGAGGGGTAGGCAGGGCTAGGTGACCTTCAAAGGTCCCTTCCAACCAACGCTTCTCCAACTGTCTGTATGTTTTCGTAACTCCCAACGGTAACCCAACTACCTACTTCAAAAGAAATTTCCTTTAGAAAATTACTTTCATCTGACTGCTGGTGGAACCACGATTTTTGCCTGTTCTGTTCGTATGGTTGCATTTGTTTTTCTTGGGGAGCTTTGGGGAACTGAAGTTACATGACTGCCTGATATACGTTTTGAATTTGTGAATGTAGGTACAGCAGGCACAAAGGTGCAGTCATGAAGGTATTGTGAAGTGAAATAAGCAAATAATAAATTCCAGGGGTATGCTGTGGCATTTGCCTTCTGCTAGGAGCTCTGGTACACTCATACTCTGATGGATTAGCCAAATTATTTTTCTGTGTACTCATAAGCAGCATTAATAGTTACATTCATAGCAAAAAATACTCTATTCCTGTTAAGTCTTGCAGTATGCTTCTCATGCTTTAAAAGCATAGGCTCTTTGAACTTGAACCTGGCCAAATAATTTTCATAGCTCTGTTGATTAAAGTAGAACTGAATGTGAAACTTGCATGACATTTTAAGGGTCATGAACTGTTTAAGCAGAGAACACATGCCATGATAAGATGCATTTTTATATGAACTGATGTTATCTTTTTTTTCCCCGTCTTTAAAGATATTTTTTTGCTGCTTTCTGACAGAGGCTGAGTACTACATAGATAATTTAATACGAGACAGGGGAAAAGTGTGGATGTAGTCATGTCATTGAGTTTGCAAATTAATACCTTTTTCACTGTCTCTCTAAAGTGTATGCTTAACACCTCTTTTCTTCAAAAATGGAACTGTTCAAGCAGTAGTAAATCACTGTTCTTAAATCAAAATCTGTAGCTGTTTAGAATTTTCTGCTCTTTTTCACTCCAAAAGTTTAATTACATTTTACAGACCATGTCAGATACAGTTCTTTTCCTCACTTCCAAAAACCAATTAATGCTAAAGAAGGACAGACTATACCAGGATAATATAACACTCTATTGATTTACCATTACAGTGTTTTTCAAGAATGCCCTTTACATTAAGATTTTCGGCCGTTGTGATTTCTTCAGGTGTGTCAGCTATTTGCTCTTAACATCTTGAGAAAACATAATGAATATCACTTTAACTCCTGATTTCTCTGTATTACAAGAGACCTTTTTTTTTCTTTGGAATTTCCCACATAACCACCTCTCTGCAGTGTTTTTGACTAAATGCTCATGTTCTTCACTAACAGCCAGAGTTAACATCATATTGCTGACATTCTGACAGAAGTTCTTGGCCATAGAATTGTTTTTTCTCATCCCTTCTCTGAAGCGTTGCCTTTTGCCAGTGCTGTGTGTTGCCGCTGTAACTGTGAGGGAGATCATGCCACCTGTGCTAGGCTTCAGTTGTGTGAGAGTGGCTGTATTAGCACATATTTAAATTGCAGTATTGTCCTATCAAATAATACCAGAGTATTTACAAGTCTGTTTTTCTTCTATCCCTCCACTCATTTTGTCTAGTCTGATACGGTCCCACAACTTTTATCACAGTAGAACTCAAGCTGGAAGGGACCTCGGGAGTCTCTAGTCCAACCTCCTTATTGAACAGAGGGTCACCTGTGTGGGCAGAGCAGGCTGCTGAGGGCTTTATCTGGTGTGTCTTGAAAACCTTCAGGGGCAACACCTACACAACCCCTCTGGGCAGCTTGCTTTAATATTTGCATCATGAACACCCTTTTCCTTGACTCAGGTCGAGGCCTCTCCTATTTTGGTTTATACCTCTCATTTCTCCAGCTCCCACGTGCACCGCTATGAAGAGCCTAGCTGCATTTTCTGGATAACTTCCTCATAGGTATGGGAAGGCTGCTATTAGGTCACCCCAAAGCCACCTCCTCTCAAGTCGAACCGGCCCAGTTTACTGAGCTGCTTTTGACAGAGCAGGTGCTCCTGCCCTGCGACCATCTGAACTCACTGCAGTTTATCAGGATCTTCCTTGTACTGTGGGGCCCAAAGCTGGATGCAGGATTGTAGGTGTGGTCCAATGAGCGTCAAATAAAAGGCAACCCTCGCTTCCCTCCATCTGCTGGTTGTGCTCCCGTTAGCACAGCGCAGGGTGCTCACCACCTTTGCTGCTTGCTTTTTTCAGCAAGGTGCATTCGTGAGCCTTAAGGAAAGGGTTAGTAGGGTAAGTCGTTGAGATGTCGGAGGAAACATGGATTGCACCAGTATAATCTTCACTGCCGTACTGCACTTTTTGCTGAGTCTTGGCTCTCCAACAGCAGCGAGGGTTGTAGCTTTCCTGTTAGTGAGGAAGGAGACACAGATGTTAATTTCTCATCACAGGTCTAAAACTCTGTTACTTCTGTTTTCCACAAGTCTCAGGAATACTTGTTGGCTTTCTGTTGCTTTCTGGTAACAGTATCATGGACAGGTTGAAAAGCGTTTTGGAATGGTAACCTAAGAGACTTCTCCAAAATATTTTTTGTGGCTGATATGGACTTAATCTTCCATAGTTTTTCTCTTGTATCTCTCCATATCCTGGGTATCAACCTGTACCTCTGCTGCTGCCTTCTGCATCACGGGGACTAAAAGTTGCCTACATATCTAATGAAATATGTCATTTAATATGTTTTGTCTTCTGGTAGGCAGACCAGTTTGTGTACAGGACTTTGAATAATTAAGGTTTTAGTGTTTCTACTGACACAGTACTGATCGGAGTTGAGGGCTTCTACCTCACCACGGCCCCCCTTTTTCATCTACTACTTCAGGTGACAGACTTGCATTTGAAATGTGAGTTTCACGTATAGCTGGTGGCGAGAGATTCAGCTCGCATTTCTTTACATCAACTGCTGAAGCCTGAACGACCATCCTAGATTCCAAACTTTAGGAAATTAAAGTTAAATGAGGTGAAAGCTACCCTCTGGCTCCTAAGAAGCTATTAATAGCATTCTTTCTGGATTCTTTTACATTAAACACAAGTCTGTGTTGTTTAATTGCGTATTAAACAGGCTACAGTATGGATACTGAATTTTAGCACTAAAACCAGTACATGATTTTAATTATGTCTATGTATTCTATCCACTGCTAGTTCTGTAAATAACAGTTTTCTTGTTGCTTGGATCTCAGAATGTGTGAATTTCTCTAGAAATCAAAGGTAACATGTTAGATTATTTCCCATTGGGGAATATCCCACAGTCCACATATACAGTAATACAGAAAGCTAGAAGGAAAATAGAAATAAACCAATTTTCTTCAAAACATTGCTGAGAAAAATGATATTGGAAGTGAGACTGTAAGGAGTGAGTGAGAAGTAAGGGTCTCATCTTGGTTTTGTGTTGGAAGAATGGTGATTGTGGTGGTTTTGGATGACGTTTAGACCTAGTGATGAACAAGGGATTCCTGTTAGTTATGAGAGTAAGACCATGACAGAATTACATTAGCTAATAACTTCATTAGAAGAAATTATTAGTTGTTTTGGTGTAGCAGGAGGTGGTAGGTTGATAGGCCAAAGTACATAAAGGACTCCACTTGGAGCTGTAATCCACTTAACTAGTGGAGGTGTTTTTTTATTTTTTAACTGTTCTAATTCTTTTTTTTAGCTTTGTCTTTTTAAAGTTATTTTAAGTAATTGCATGACCCACAATTCACTGTGGATGCTGGAATAAAACATTTCAGATGCTGATAGCACTTAGTGTGTGCTTCACAATTGAAGGGAAGCGTTCAAGGCTGTTTAATCATTGTTGTAACATCTGTAGTTGCAATTCCTAAACTAGAAGTTACAAAATAACTGGTATCGCAGGAAAGCAAACTTGCAGGCTCAAAAAAGAGGTTTGCAATTCCAGAAGTGCAATTGGAAGAAGTTGCCCAGTAAAGTAACTGGTTCTGTGTCGATATCTTTACAGGTGTCCAGTGAAGGGATATTGGCCCCTTATTTGTGATCTCCCTGACTTTAGCTTGGAAGATCCAGTGTAGTTGCTCTTCCCCATGCAGTCCATCTCCGAGCTGCTAGGATCCAGCCTTCTATTTGTCCTCCCGAGTAACTCCTGCCCCTCTTTTGTGATGACGTTTTTCTGGCTTCTGTTTTTTATTTATTTTCCTGTGCTCAAGGGCTTACAGGGCTGTACCCTGGCAATATGTGGAATGAATGCCAAACTGTGCTCTCTTGTACGGATTTACCCAACCCGGCTCACCTGGACTGAGAAGAAGTTGTTCTGCAGCGGGACAACAGGTTCTTGTCAGTGTTTCAGTCTGGGGAAAAATGGGTATCCTTCATAGGTTTTGTGAAAAGCTTGTGGAAAAGGAAGAGAAATATTAGTAGGCTAGAGAAGGAGATTAGTAACATAAGCATCCATAGTAACAAACTGAGGAGAAAATTACTGGATTCGATTTTTTTATTATTGAAATTGAATCTAATCTCACAATAGGACGTGATCAGATATGACCTTCTATCAGAATATGTGGGTGGAAAAATTGGGAGCAACTGAAGAAGAGCTTTAAGCAATAGCAGTTGGAAACAGGTGATCAGATAAAGGATGAAGAACAAAAATATTACTTGCCATGATTGTCGGCTGGGGTGTGATGGTCTTGGATTTATAGGGAGGAGGAGAAGGAGGATACAGGCATTAGGTTCCCTTATGCTCCTGACTGCATGCCTGCACAGGTGCTCAAGGAAGATTGTGATTTGAAGAACAACTTAAGCCTAAACTTATTGTGGGCAAAGGAATAACTCTAAGGAGGATGCAACAAGCCTACAGAGGTTAGAAAAGTGAAGGGAAAAGATTACTAGAGATTACTAGGTGGAAAATTAATCTTGGAGTTAACGTCAACGTTTAAGTATGTTCAAGAGTGTATATCAATTCCTATTGATTTTCTTTGGGGCTATATTTTAGTGAAACCATCAAAACTTAGATTTTTCTGTAGAATAAGTGAGAATCTGAGCTCAGTGTTGCGTAGTATTTTCACTGAAAGGGGACGGAGTACAGCACATGTATGGAGTGTGGCAACGTATACTTTGAAGCAGTGCTTTAAAACTACATCACTTAGCGCAGCGCTGAGTGCTGCTTTGTCTTGTGTTGCCTGTGAGATGTGGAGGTACTGTTTGGTAAGTATTACGTTGGGATGTGGGCACAGGAGAATAAATTAAATTTAGATGGGATTGTGCAGGACTGAGCCTGCGCTATATTAGGAAAACATATAAATAACTGAGAAACTATATGAATGAGAGAAATGTTTCGATGCAATTTATGGAGTGGGGGCCCAGGCTTAATTTTGCCTTGGCTGAAAATTGCATAGGGAATAAATCCCAGCAGGACACTTACCATACACATACACGTTTCACACATCAAACCACTAACCTGCTGCAAGGCTGCAGTGCTTGCTGTGATGTAGTTCAAATATACTGACTATGAAAACTTTGAGGATATGAATCCAGCCAAATCTTAGCAAAGCTTTCTGAAGCTCGTTTCAAACATGAAAAGCAATACAAAGTTATACACTTAGGAACTTTATCTGGTTGGGAAGAGTGTGTTTGGGGAAGGTGATACAAAGGGGTCAGAAGGAAGAATCTTTGCCTTCTGCCAGCTCTGCAGTAGAAACCTGCTCTCTTAACTGTTTTCTCTAACAGGAGTCAAATTTAAGAGAGAATGAGCATAAAAGAAAATCAACATTTAAGAAATTGACATTATATTTTAGGTTAATGATTTCTTTCCTTTGATTAAACTGCCCTAAGGCAGTGGGCCTTATTTCCTGATGGTGGTTCCAGACATAATAAATTTCTCAGTAATGTGGTTATTCATGTAGTTATGTGAATCTTCAGGAAACCTGCTTAACAGAAACAAAACATCCTAGAGAAGCAAACAGGTGAGCAGAGAGAGAAAAGTTGTGTTTTTTCATCTTTCTATATGAGGCTTCTTAATGAGATATACTGGCAGGCTATTTTTTCCTCTCCCTTCTATTCTTGTTTATATTTACCTTTGTGTACCTTGTCAAAATATCAAGGAATTTAGGTCAAATTATATCTGGATCCATCTGCTCATCTAATCTGTTCTTTTAGTGCTAGTAGTTACTATAGCTTTTAATTAAGTATACCTAATGACAGTTTACTACATTAATGGGTGGCATCAAGTATCTTTGATTTTGTACACAATGAATTTACTAACCCAGGGAAGGTTGTTTTTTTCCCTAATTTCTGTATATCAAAACAATTATTCAATCTCTTTAATTTGTCAAATTGTAGTCATATTCTTATCTGTAAGTCCCATTAAATTGTTGCTTTAGGTGGAAACTCAACTAAGATCTATAATTCAGCAGCCTTTAGCAGAGGTTTATTGTTATCACAATCATGTTATGAATATAGGAAATGTGTATTCATTGACATGATCAATTGCAGTTTTGAATCTTGTTAATTATAGTTATTCTTTTGATAGAAGAACATTGTGCTGTAAATTTTATGACAGGCAAAAAATGGTCCACAATTGACCTTTCAGTTTTAGGTTCATCAAATATGTTTTAATTTTTATTGGGTTTTGTGGTTGACCATCAATGTTGATGTAACCTGATTGTAAGTGTGGTCTGCAGAGTGGTGCAGCAGACATGTGACCTGATAGGTATGATACTAGAAGGAAGGAGGAGGTGATACTGCCTTTAGGCTAATTTGTCTTTCATGACCTTGCCAAATCAGGTAATTTGGTTTCACATCAGACAAGTAAAAAATGAACCTGTTGGACTAATTTTTGAGATTATATATGGGATAGATTATTTCTTTGACATTCCCCCCCACCCCTCTCCATTTCTCTGTGCTGGCCCATGAGGCCCGGTCAGCCCACCTACATTATCAGCTGGATTTTTACTTTAGGTAGTAGTGATGCTTTGGGAGTGTGTTTAGGGAAAAGTGTTAGGAAATATTTTCAGTGACAGTGGAGCAGACAGCCTTAAGATTAATTAATTATCCAATTAGTTATCAATTAATTAAAATACTGTTAGCCTTAATTATTGTCTCTTAGCAGGAATAAATTCCCTAAGTAATCTTATACTTTTATGATCTGTAAAAACTCCACAGTGTTAACCACATGCACAAATTTAGTGTTTACTTAGACCGCTCTTCTCGGATCCCAGCTCTGATTATTTCTGTGTTGTGGGCAGAGTTGCTGCAGATGTAACCTTTGTCTGAGGTACCATGACATAATCACTTAACTATCTTTCCAAGAAACATGTATTAGCTTACATTGTTCTTTTTGATAAACCTATGGCATTGCTCTGGATTATACCTGTATGCGTGTATGTGTAACGATTGACCTGTGAAGCTCTGGTGAGATCACATGCGCTGAAAACAGTCTGTGAGCAAATGCGTGTGCAAGATTGTTTCCTGTATGTCTAGAAAAATAGCAATATAACTTGCCTAAAGTTGCAACATTGACAGCTTGAAGGAAAACTGTGTGAGAGTATAGATTTTCAGTTATTCTGTATCAAAGTGATTTATCTTACCAGTTTGCTATCAATAGAACAAATAAAGCATATGTCTATAAATAAAATGTAATTTATATTCTAAAAATCTGTAATAAATAGCAATGATTTCAGAACTACTTGGGATTAAAATGTCTTATATCTGTGATCTGAAGACAGTGTTTGAGAAGAAAAATAGACAAAGCCAAGAGGCTTGTTTTATGGATTCAGATTTATAGCTGCCTTTACATACAGTACACAAACCAGGATGGCTATCTTAGAAACCCTGAAGGGCACAAGTGTGTGTAGCTTTCTACCTAAGAAGCAGAAGCTTCAGCAAGGGAATGGTAGCAGTGAGCTGTGCAGCTATTCTTGAGGCGGTGGCGGTACAGTCCTAGGTTGTTCCCGCACTTGCTTTCTTTCAGTGCTTTTATCGGCCGAAGATGTACAGCTGGCCTGGCACTGCTCTGCCTTTTAGACAGACATGCCTTGTGTGTGTCAGATACAGCCAAAGCCAGTGTCAGGGCTAACAGCTGTCTTGGACTGTGCCATCTCCTAGAAAGCAGAAAGATTCATGCCTTCTGTCCCAGGGGCTCTTACCCACTTCTCTTAGGAGCATTTGGTCTTGTTTGGCCTTTTGAAGCTGGATCACCATGCAGAAAGCAATGCAAGACTCATTGTGTCAGAGCGTGTTCAGTGTAGTGCCTCAGGATTATATCCCTGAGTGTATCTGGGGGCAGCTGTCTGGAGTGGGAGTGGGTTGGAATCCAACGTTTCATTCTGTCTTTTCAGGGTTATTGATCTTTGGGGAAATAGACCTCAAAAATCAATAACTGCATAACGTACCATCTATAAACATGCAGGGAGTGGGATCTAGAAATCTTCTTGAGTTAGTGGGAGTCTAATGACTGGACCACAGAATCAGTTCATCACAGTCTCCATGAGTCTAGCGCTCCTTTCCATGCATAGCGTATGAACCAATAAAGAGCCTTTTATTTTTACTTTTTAAAGAAGAGCTGCGATTGTTTCATGCAGTTCCTTGGCAAAAGGCGAGTTTGGCAGTAGTACTGATACTTCTGATAGAGGTTTGACTGACTTGCAGTTGAGGATAGTCAGTAATAAAGGACTCCCAGCCTTCCTGGATGGTCTAGGTTCTTCCTAGGCACTGTGCTTACCTTTCCTAGTGTCTGTCTTTGGAATTTAAGCTTGTTGGGCCTTCTGTCCTGGTAGATGTAGAAATGAGCTTACAGTCTCTATTTTTCTGTTACAATATGATTTCATGTACTTAAAGGCACGGCCCTGTTTTCTCTAAAATAAGTGAATACAGTACAGTCTCTCTGTTCTTCCCTCCCCTCCCTCCCTCTATAGGCTGTGGTTTCCTGACCGGTGATTGTCCCCTCTCTGCTCAGCTGACCAGATTTCTCTAGAAGTGTGGTGCTCAAAGCTGGATATACTACTCAGTTTGTGACCAGAACAGAGCAGGAGATGATGTTCACATGTCGTACCATGCAGTAGTTTGTACATAAACATTTGGATATTTTTTTCCAACAGTACCTCGTTGTTGACTCATGTTGAGTTCATGATTGCTGTGACTGCCAAATCTCATTCTGCAGAACTGCTGCTATGTTAATCTTTCCCCAGATTTTGTTTATATAGTTGATTATTCCTGGCTAATCTTAGAACTCTGCACTGGCTGTACTTGAACAGCTGCTGCAGAGCAGAGGTTGTGCAGGGGCTTGCAACTGTCTCGTTAGCCTTGTCCACAGCCTTTTGCATTGTGATACTACCTGCATCTTTTGCATCTTTTGAGTATTTTCATTACCAGCATTTCCCTGCTACTGGAATGAATATAACAAATTTTGTACATATATCCAGTTTGAGATGAGCCTCTGGTAAATATTAAATAGTCTTTCTAAACAGTCTTTTACCTACATACCAACAGTTCTTGTTAAATCATGGTTTTCTAGCTTGCTTGTGGGAATACGAGCAACAATGTCAAAAGTTCTACCAAGATCAAGGTAACTAGTATAGATCAAGATAAATGATTGCTTTTCAGCACCTGCACATCTTGTCAGAAACGACTTCTGTGTGTATTCTAAATACTAGGTTTTATTACTATAAGGTCTGCATCCCTTCTTTCTTCCACAGCAACTGACATTGGAAAAGGTGCTCAACCTCTTCCACAGAGCGCAGGTCGGGCAGGAGATGTCAGGCTGCTCTGCTGAGCAGCTCTAGACAAACCTTTTTGACCTCTGTTTTACTTTACTAGTTGTACTTCTGCTCCTGTTCATGTGCAGTTTAAGCACATTCTGATTCAGTGACCACTGAATGCTTCTATCTTTTGGGAGAAAATGGGAGAAAGACCATTTAATAACTGTTGTGTGGGGTTTTTTTTATTTTTACCTTTTAAAAAGGGATGAGGAGCTAGGGAGTCCTAAAATAATTGACACTTTGTTTTACAGAAAACTTCTGGCATTTGTTTTAATTTTTTTGTTGTTTGTTTTTGTTGTTGTTGTTCTGAAATGCTGAAGAAGGTGGAGAGAATAAGTGGTGGTGTTATACTACATAAATCATGCATGTAAAACCTGTCTAACTGTTAGCCCACCAGTCTTAGGCAGTTTCTTTTAAAAATTATTTGTTTATGTTAACATCTGTTTAAATCAAGCAATTAGGAGAAGAGCTACTTTTTATTAATGACTCAGCATCCCTCTTCTCAGGCTTCAGCTTTCTTTCTGTTTTCTATTACTTTTTTTTTTTTTCTTTATATGGGGTTATGTTACTTGATAGCAGTATTCAAGGTTGTGTTGCTTGCCTGTATTCCTTTTAGGTGATTTTATCTTCTGTCATCAAAAAGCTGCCCCCACAAATCAGTTGAGACATAGTAAGTGCCTTGCTGGAGCACACTCCTCCAAACATTAGCTACGGATCCTAGGCATGTGTTCACCTGAAAATAATTCCTGTATCAGTCTTAGCCTTTCTGTCCCAGCTTTAAAATCCACAATGGTTTCACTAAAACCTGAAAACTCATACCAATGGAAGTCCCTATATCTTACTGAAAAAATACTGAAAGACAATACGACTTTTGGAAAGTCTGCTGTGGAAAACTCAAGCATAATTAGTGGAAGGAAAGTGTCAGTCTGAATGTGTTTTTACGAAATGAATTACAGATATCTTGACCACATCTTCCTCTGTTTTCTGATACAGAATTTTCTTCCAAAATTGAGACTTCAGAATCTTTTGATTCTGAAGTATTGCATTCATTTGTTATAATACAGTATTCTCAATCTTTGTTGCATAACAAGCTCATGAGTCTTCTTTCAAAAGTTAGGATTCTTTCACTAATTTATTTGAAAAGCTGTATTAAAAAAAAAACAAACAACAACAACAAAAAACCAAAGCACAACTTAAATCTTATACCAGTTGATCTAACTGCCTGCTGTAATTCAGTTTGAGTTTTGAAGTAAACATCAAAAGCTGAGAAAGCTTTCATTCTCTTATGCCCATTATCTAAAGTTTAAAGCAAGTATATACAAGTACTTTCTCATTACTTTAATGAAATACAGGGTCACCAATTCTGACTGCATTTTCCATGAATTGATCAATTTTTTTATTGGCTTAGTCTTGCTGATAGAGTGGAAAGAAGGAGAGACAGACAATAATTAAATCTTCTTTGATATTCAACTTTTTATTTAGTGTCTTGGAGCTCCAAACAATAGTCAATCAAAATCACTGCCCTCTGTATATTCTTGGTGGAACCGTCATAATAACAAACTAATACAGCCCTAGACTGGACTGAAAAGCAGTGATTAGGCAGTACAAAAATTGATTGCAATTAGCTAAATTCTGATGTAGCGGAAGTCACCAGTGAAAGCCTTTTTGCAAAACAGGTATAGGATCTAGCTTGCTCAAAATACAGAGATACAGCAGAGTTTTCACTTTGATTCAGGCCTTTTTTGACCTTGACTGAGGGATGAAGGCTTTTAGACACCTTGAGTTTCATATTTAAAATGACCTGTCATGGTCAGTTAGCTGATAATGTATCAATTAACCACAAATTGTCTGTGTGCATTGCTTCCCATAATTGTCTATAGTTTCACTTCTTTTGAAGTATTACTGCCCTAAAATCAAAGCACCTGCATATACAATTGCTGAGCATTTTAGAAATATACGGCGTTATTCTGGTGACACCAGGTGTTGAAAGTAAAAAATGTAATGCATTATGTATTCAGAAGCATGCCTTTATTAATTGGTAGTTGTTGTGTTGTAAACAGTGAACTAGTGAAGGCTTGTAGTTTGATAATTTGAGTTACTTACTTTAAAAGAAATGTTCACTTGCTGAAAATCAGAAGTGATTTGTTCATTACCTGTCTTTTTAAGCCATATCAAAAAGCCAAATTAAATGCTTTTACAGTTTCTTTTCTTTCTGTGTCTTAAGTAATGCACTGTTTCTTGATTTACATCTAGTGTAACTCTGATTATATTATTTGATTTTTCTTTAGTTGTTTAGCATTACTGAAGAATGCAGAAGTAAAATTAACTGAGATTTCCAAATGTCCCTAGATACTTTTTGTCAAATCTGAGTGAAACAGGTTTCGGAATAATAACATATTCCTGTATTTGGGGACTGGCAGTTACCAGGGACCAGGGACTGTTGTACTGCATGATGGGGGGGGGGGGGGAGGGAGGCGGCAGTGATGTTGGGAAGGCAGTGATAGATCTCAGTTTTCCATTGCAAAATGTATTTGATGCGATGGTGTACATCTGTTCACACAGTACTACTTTAAACTCACAGACCGTAGCTGCTGTGAGCCAAGACCTTTCAGTGGAAGCAGTCTGTCTTTAAAGCGTGGTACTGACTTCTCCGTGATATTTAGTGAGGGCTCTTCTCTTTAGTTGTGGCATAAAAATAAATTATAAGTGGTGGTTATAAATTTACTTTAAATTAGGAGGAAAGTTGCTAAACAAGAACAGCAGTTGGGGTTATATTATATATCAGTTTGTGCTGAGAGGAGGAATGTGTTGAAAATGTCTGTTGATCCCAGTGGAAGAAGAAACTTTTCACTTAGGATAGAGAAGTCTTAGAACTTGCTCTTCCTGTCCTACTCATCCTGTTCATTGACACTGAAATTGGAAAAAGTAAAGCATAAGGAAGTGAACTGGAGGATACTTTACATAGTACTGGGTATTTGGGACCTGTCTGGAAAGATGGGATCCCAATAAAGCAGAGAAATAAAATAAAGCCCGTTGCAGCAGGTATGTATTGTTTTCTCATTTCAGAGCAAACCCTGGAGAAGGGCGAATGTAGTGTTTCCATTGTCACTTCTCATGACCCACGGTACAGGCAGCAGATACTAGTTTGGCAGTAACCCTGTTCCCGCTGAGATCGGTGCGTCCCCTTTGGTCTGCTCTTACTACTAATGTAGCCACTCTAGCCATGCTCTTTTCTCATAATTCTGTCTCATGTTTGAGGTGTGGGAGGAGGTGGTTGTGGGGAGATACTGAAGCTAGTTGGCAGATATGCTGATTTATACTTTATTTCTGTTTGGTTTCTGCTCCAGTCCCAAACTGACTGCTTAAGCTCTAGCTTGAGGCATTCAGAACACTCTTTACTGCGATACCGCCTTGTCTTCCCTCTGTGCCTCTTCTCCCAGCACAAAGTCTAGATTGCTGGGTAGGTGTAGTTGAATACTCTCCTAGATATCTGAATGCCTTAAAGTATGTGAGTTTGCTCTGATGTGCACCCAAAGTAACTTGGAAGACTTATGTCCCTAGAATGCTGGTTTTATCAAAAAAGGACATGCTTGTTCAGCTACTCTATATGCTGTCATGATGCGGGAACATATTGCAGATGGAAACCACCTGGTTTGTAGAAGTAAAATCCTTCACAAGTTTACCTGGTGCTGGAATATAGGAAACTTTTAGGCACATAGGACCACCTTCAAATCATTAAATACAGACATCTGTAGCTGCAGAAAAAACGTAATAGGTGCTTGCCCCAAGATAATGCAATTAACACAATTGTAAAATACACAGCCTGTATTTGCCTGTATTTGTATTCCTTCTCTTTATTTTTAACCCTATAAAATAGTGATCAAGGAAATGAACAACTTTCCCATCTGTGCCCTTGTTGAACCTCTTCTTGATTCATTCTGAGTACAGATGAGGTCACATTCTTGTGATTTTTCTAAACAAGATTTGACTGATACCCTTTGTCATGTCTCCAGTGTTTCCTTGAAATACTTGTTCCAGTTGCGCTACCCTCTTACAACCATGTCATCTTGGTGGCTTTCACAGGTGTCTCTTGTAGCTGACAAGATGTCCTGTGCTGGTATTTACTTCCAACATTCATGTGCTCATTCATGTGAGAAGAGGGAAATCTCTGAATGGGAATGGTTGGAAAACAAGCATGTGAATTTCTGAGGACTGCAAAATAAGCATGATTCTTCTTGAGTATTATTTTCTCCTGGCTTACAGCTTGGTTTCATTCACTCTTCATACTGTGATCACTCAAAATATACAAGAGTGTTTCCTTTTATGACAAGGTCAACCATCTAGTTGACCAAGGGAAGCCAGTAGATGTAGTGGGTTTAGATTTTTAGCAAAGCTTTTTATACTTTCTCTCACAACATCCTTCTGGATAAACTGTCCAGCACACAGCTAGACAAGCCCACAATACTTTGGGTGAGCAATTGGCTGATGGGTCAGGCTTAAAGACTTATAGTAAACAGGGTTACATGAGGCTGGTGGCCAGTCACCAGCGGGGTTCCCCAGGGCTCAGATTCAGGGACAGTGCTCTTTGATGTTTCTATAAATGAGCTGGACACAGGAATCAAATGTACGTTGTTTGCCAATAAGACTAAACCAGGAGGAGCTGTGGACTCCCACGAGGGTAGAGGCAGGCCTTACTGAGAGATCTGGATAGACTGGAGAGCTGGTCAGTCACCAACCCTATGTAATTCAACAAGAGCAAGTGCTGGATTCTCCACCTGGGACGGGGTAATCCTGGTTATACCTACAAACTGGGGGACGAGAGGCTGGAGAGCAGCCCTGCAGGAGATATGGGGGTCTGGGTTGGCGGCAAGTTGAACATGAGTCAACAGTGTGCCCCGGCAGCCAAAAGGGCCAACCCTGTCCTGGGGTGCATCAAGGACAGCATCGCTGGCTGGTCGCGGGAGGTGACTGTCCCACTCTGCACCGCACTGGTTCTGTGTGCACTTTTGGGTGCTTCAATATAAGAAGGACATCAAACTATTAGAGTGATTCCAGAGGAGGGCAGCCAAGATGGTGAGCAGCAGCAAGGGCAAAGCTTGCAAGGAGCAGCTGACGTCACTTGGCTTGTTCAGCTTCGAAAAGGCTGAGGGGTGACCTCATTGCAGTCTACAGCTTTCTCAAGGTGGGCAGCAGAGAGGGAGGTGCCGATCTCTCTCTGGTGACCAGCGACAGGACATGAGGAAACGGAATGAAGCTCTGTCAGGGGAAGTTCAGGTTGGAGATTAGGAAAAGGTTCTTCCCTGAGAGGGTGGTGGGTCAGTCACTGGAACAGGCTGCCCAGGGAAGTGGTCATGGCACCAAGCCTGTCAGAGTTCAAGGATCATCTGGACAACCTCTTAGTCATATGGTTTAGTGTTAGGCAGTCCTGTGAGGAGCAGGGAGCTGGACTCCATGATCCTTATGGGTCCCTTCCAGCTTGAGATATTCTGTGGCTCCTTCTTAGCCTTCAATGATGAGTCCCCGGAAGTTCTTGTGATGGTCCCTAAGCGTAAGTTTCTGCACTTTGTATCATTAAAAGCCATCTTATTTCAATTACATAATTCATAGGCCATCTAATATGTCTGTAGCATGAACCAGTCCTCCTCAGGATGCATCACGCACAGATGAGGTAGGCACTCAACTGCTTGCTGTAGCAGACCACTAATAAATAAAAGAACATTGATTCCTGAGGAATATGACCAATAGCTTCTGTCTGTGCTAATTTTTCCTTATTTTAATACAGTCTGTTATGATCTTCCCTTAACTAACTGCTGATTCATATACAGTTCTTCCCTATGGCTTGGTCTGGAGATATTAAATAAAGTATTTTATTTAATTTTATTAAATTGACTACAAGTCCATTGTGTTATACTTGGAGAAGGAAGTCATTTTAATTATACTGGTCTGGCTTCTTTGCGTTCAGAACCGCATTGCATGTTATTCCCCTTCTCATTTACTTCCAGTACTTGAAAGAACAGAATCAAGTTAGTAACAGACATTCCTTCTCAAAGGTCACTGAAAAGAGGTGCACAGCATGTATAAAGCTATTTTCATTTATGTGAATATTTTATTTGTAAATAATTCTGTCTCATACAAATGTCTATATAATTCAGATGAGTATTATGTAACATTTTCCTATTACAGCCAGACCTCCGGTTTAAGATGCCTCTCAGTAAGGCTTCCTTCCAGGCATCATGGACACTGCCAAGGTGGCCTTCAGTTAGATTAAATTCTATGTGCTATCATAAAACTAAAGTACCTTCTTCTGCAATTGCCAATGTATATCTAATTAGAGATATGGAATTATTTCCGTCAGTATTTCTTGTGGCTCCAGGAGAAGATTTAAGGGCTTATGTAGCTGGTTTTCCTCATTCTTCAGTAAATACAGACCTGTGATAACTTTTGCATCAGACTACAGAACCTGTTTCTGCATCAGAGACCAAACTACTCCTTACCTGAAAGTAAGCGTTTCATTCAACACATCCTTATAGGACACGCACAAACAAATTGGGAATTTCTTGTCTTCTTGCTTATCTCTGACTCTACCAGCCAGGGAGGATATTTGAGATTCTGGTCAGTACGTTTTCTGGATCTGAAAGCAATTACTCTGGTGCCTTGCTGAGTGCCATTTCAGGCTTTTTTGGGTGCTCCCAGAATATGCATTTGTTTCTCCTGTGTAGAAAAATAGTAAATACATTTACTGATCTGCTTTGAGATAAGGATGCTTTCCCAGCTGACGAAGGAGGAGGTATGTTTCAGATTTCATTGCAGGACTTTGCAAGTCTTTCTTGGACAACAAAATTCAAGACCAGGACAGTTGAAATAACTCATTATTTTTCTTTTTATGATAATCTGTGGCTTTATCTTTTCTGTAGTAAACTTGGTACTAGTTTCTAAACAGAAGTGGTATGCCTTGGTGTGAGAGAAGTACTTATGTACATCTGTTCATGGTTCTTTGTAGTTTTGTTTTGGTGTTCTGTTTTGGTTTGTATTTTCTTACCTTTTATTATATTAGAAAATGGTGCCAAGATTTGTTCCTGAGATGTGGATTGGGGTTTTATTTTTTACTTATATTGAGCTGCAAGCTGAAATTTACTTTAAAAGAAGTCTTTTTATTAAATAAAACTACATGCATCGACTATCAAAGAAAGACTTGCATATACATTTAATTAATTAGGCAAATAAAATAACTGCAGTTAGTGAATTAGAATAGAATGAAATCAGACAATCATTTAAGTTGGAAAAGACCTTCAAGACTGGAGTCCAGCCATTAATCCAGGACTGCAAAGTTCACCACTAAACCGTGTCCCAAAGTGCCACATGTATATGTCTTTGAAATACCTCCAGGGCTGGTGACTCAACCACCTCCCTGGGCAGCCTGTTGAGCTGATTTTGTTACTGGTGTGTCACATGTTAAATATTATGCTTTTCCACAAATTTGATTCATAGACTGAAAAGACGGTACAAGCCTCCCTTCTTTCTTTTTTTTTTTTTTTAAATAAAGGGGAGGGGGGAATCCCCCAAAACCCCATAGTATGTTTCTTAGCTTTAAAAAAACTTGACCTGAATAAATTAAATAAAGTGGAAGAAGAATATTTCTGTGTATCACAGAAAGATCTGCTGAAATTTTTTCATCTTTTCACATTTTCCACTGTTTGTGTAACGGCTGTCTCCAGACCAGAGCTTCAGAGCTGTAGCTGTAAACCAGTGATTCTGCAATTCTCCTTTATTGTTATATGAATACTGCACTTTTCCTTTTGTGCACCCTTAGTAACCTCAGCTGTGGTCCTCCAAGTGTCAGGGAGGGGCCTCTCCTTCTTCCAATGCTACCTAGTGGCATGCATGCACATAAAAAAGCATTAATGTTAGTATATAGTCTATGGGTATAGGTATACCTTATGCTCCACTACCCCTTACAAACCTCAGAAGAGCAAACATGCTTAGCCATTACCCTGCACCATCTTTACCCTTTCTGGGTGAATATTTAAAATACCATTTGTGTTTAAATCTGGTGGTTCTTCCAATACAGCTGGCTTTAACCTTTCTCTCTCTTTTTCTGTGGCCCCTAACACTTTACAAGCAAAGCATGACTCGGTGTAAAAAAATCCTTGTGTGTATATACCTGGATGCTGCAAATGCGTATGAATTACCTTTCCTTGGCCCTTAAAAGCAGCCTGTAGTTTCCCAGGGAATCACAGGCTGAAAAAAACCAGTCTGTTGAGGTTTCCTGGCACTTTATTTCTGCCACATTGGTCAGACGTTTGTGTTTCAGTAGCTGGTCCACACTGGAGTAGGTAGGTGGTTTCTGGAGGAAATATGCTGTTCCCAGATTTACACCTGGACTTTTGGTTTGGCTTGTTTAGCAAGCAGATTTTGTTCCCTGAACACCTGCACTTTTGTTTGGGTTTTAGCGAGGTTTGAGGAGCATCACGTTCCAGCGACCCCTCTGCACGGTGCTCCAAGGCTCTGGCTCCTCAGCTCATCCCAGTGAGCCATCCAGCTGTTGCCGGCAGAGCCACTGGCCGGAGCAGCCTCCCGCTATGTGTCCAGCTGCCGTCTCACCCAGCCGGCCACACTTCGAGGCCTGAGAGGCAGCACGGGGTGCAGGGGGCCTGCCGAGTCCCGCCTGGGCAGAGCGCGTCTCGCCAGCAGCCCTGTGCTGTGGCACCTCCGTGCCACTGGAGCAAAGGCACAAGAAAGATGGCCTCTGGAGCCACAGGCTCCTGCCGGCCCGAGGCTGCCATGGCTGAATGATGGGGTTTTATTTAACATCTCCTTTCCAGGCTCAGTCGCACTCCCGAGGGATGAGGGGACGGTGCTGTGCCATGACCTGGGCACGTCTCCTCTCCTCACAGAGCATCATTGTGCAGCCGCTCCCCCATTTCCCTTGTGGAAAGGCACCTCGCGATCTCGCCCAAGACCCCATCTTTTCTCTTTTCCCCTTCTCTCTCTCACCATCTTTTCTGTGTAGAAAAATACATTCCCATGCTTAGGTACTCAAAGTGTTTGCCGTGTTTCGCAGGCCCTGGGATGCTCTTCTTGGTCCAAAACAGTGAACTGACCGCTCCGGGTATTGGCATGTAAATCAGTGTGCTGACCTCGCGGGGAACCCATCCAAGCTGCAGGCTGTGTCCTGAGTTTCAGGATGTAGGCGGTTTGAAACCCTGGGCTATGCTCTGCATGTCAATGATGGAAACCACTTCAAATTCACGGTAGCATCCGAAACGGTACCAGGAACAGGGCTGGCATAGCAAGGATGCCCAATCAAAAGTTTTCTTCTACTTTTTTCTTGTAACAGCAATCTGGCATTTAAAGTTAATGCTCCGGTTTGGGGTTGTTTTGGTTTTTTTCCTTTTGTGTAGATGTAACAGTTTAAGCATCTATGCTGAAGATGCAAGGATAAGACATTTCTATATATGTCATTTAAATGAATTGTCAGGTACTTGAAATAGCAGCACAAGGACATACCATGCTGAGTGGGATTTTGAGAAGCCATCTAGTCTGCTACCTTTCCCGAAGGCAAGATTAACTGTAGCATCCATGATAGTTTGGACAAATATCTGTTTTCCAAGGGCTCCAGTTTTCAAGGCTTCAATACTGTTGGATTTTCAGTAAATACTTCTCACTCTGGTTGCCACTCAAGAATAAGATGGTTGAGTTATCACTGTATTCTTCTGAAACATTAGTCCATTCCTCAATAGCTCAAAAGGCATTGGGGAAAAGGAGTATGAACAAAACAGGAGACATGCCTCATATCCCTGTATAAATCTGTGGTTTATCCATTCTCAAATATTTCAGTTCTGGTTTCCCTATCTCAAAAAAGAACCTGAAAAGTTAGAGGAAGAGGTGGCAAAGATGATTGCAAGAAAGAAGCAGTGTCCATTCTGTTAAATACACATGGACTTGTCAGCTGAAAAAGTATCTGGTGGTGCTGAAGCAGTGCACAGAGAGCCCTGACTCAGAGAAGGAGCTGTCAGATGAAGCGAGCAGGTGGCAGGGAAAAAAACCCAAAGCAGTTTGTGTCTCCTGCACCCATGAGGAGGTGAGGCGAGGGGCTGCTGCTGCCCTTCCTCACTGTCCACGAAAGCAGCCATGCCAGCTCGCAGGAGGAAGGGGCCTTTATGCACCACAGCACTTGTCGCCTCTGGCTTAGGAAGGGTCTGGAGCCAAGTCTGGAAGTGCATCACTGTTGCCTTGTCCTGGCCTTGCACTCTTGCTAAGGTGTCCTCTGTTGATCACCCTTGGACAGGGGACACTGGGCTTTCAAGCCTTTTTATGGTGACTTACTGTGGCTGTTCTCATGCCCTGTCTGTTCTGATGATTAGAAAGCTGTTTCTACCCATGTTAATTATTCCATGCAGAAATTTTGGCCAGCTGTGTATTCACGTATGTGAAGAACCACTTGTCTCTTTTATAAAACCTCTACCTATATTTGTAGGTGATTATGCCCCATCTCATCAGCTCCTGTTTGAGCTCCTGCTTGGTCAGTCTGTGCCCCAAAAAAACAGTCTTGGACTCAGTGCTCTGCCCTGAGCGCTTTCTAACTAGTTTTGTAGTCCACAGGTTTCTGAAGTGTGGTAGCAAGACCTTGATAGAATATTCTGAGGCTCATACAATATTCCTTAATATTAGGACAAAACAGTCAATACTTAATAATTCTGATATAATATTCTCTTGGGGGGACAACTGGGGGTTTTTTTGCCCCCAATTCAATTTGTCCACATCCACTGACTTTCAGTTTTCTTCATCCTCCTTTTCTTATCCTCCTTTTCTTGTCCTCCTATTGTGCTGGCAATCCTCTCCTGTCTCTGCACTGTCCAGAAATTTAGTCTGTTAATCTAACGGTGATGTTATTCACAACTGTTTCTGCATTGCATCCTCAGCATCTTTTTGCATGTGATGGTTTTATCTGATTGTCACTTGGGAGGTCTTTGTAGCTCCTTCTAACAGTCACTTCTGGAATTAAATTCTTTCTGGTAGTAGGGAAAATCAATCTAATGAAGTTTCTCTATGCAATAGAATTGATAGTGATTTGAAATGGTTTCAGACAGACAAAAGGCAAATGTTTGCTGCGATGTCGAGTGGGTACGAGGCACGTGAGCAGCACTGTGATTGATGCTTGTCCAGAGGGGAGGGCATCCTCGTGCTGCCTCCTGGCAGATACTCCAAGATACCTCCAAGATACTCCAGCTTAAGTGCAAGCATATTTGTTTGTTTGGGGGTGTAGACTATCCGAGGTGAAATGAAAAGTGTCTGCAAAGTAGGTTAAATGGCATTTCAGGTAGTGCCCGGTAGCGTCCAGTGTGGCACTGGTTACTTCTAATACTTTTGTTTGTTTTCACAAACCAGCACCTCTCAGTTTCTGAGCAGCCGACCGCTGCGAGGAGACCGTAACCTCTTGATTTCAAAGGAGCCATCGTTTCACTGGTGCCTCTGTGGTTAATGTAAGAAAGGTGTCTTGCCATAAACTTTTTCCGAGGTATTCAGCAAGGTTGGAAAGGGGTCGGCCCAGGCAGGAAGCCCTTGTCTCTGGTATAAAGAAAATAGCAAGCAACAAAATGAAAGCATCAAAGGACCAACAGGATGCGGTCCCAGGAGTCCTCTCTGGCATGTTAGTCCTTCTTGAAAGTTAGCATTGAGTGAAGAGTGACCTTAAAACTCACTTCATTCAAACAGACTGGGCTCAAGTTTAAAGTTCAAGGCATTTTGTTTTTTCACCTGTTTCCTACAGTTTCTTGAAACTTCTGAAGAATTAATGTGTAACTATATCTGGTCACTGAGCCAACGCAGAGAATTTTTCTCAAGGGAAAACAATGTTACTGTATGGAGGGAGAGAAATGGATACTTTGAGCTGGGAAAATAAGTTTCAACAAAATAAAATCCAAAACCACTGCTACCATGACCGCAAACAGCCCTGGAGCCAGCATAACGCACACCCTATTTCTTGCTTTATTTTCAAAAGAAACTGGTAGGATCCTGTAATTGTCTGAATTGTGGTGAAAGGATTTTTTTTGTTGAGGCTGCTGCTACTTGGGAAGCGAGGTCGTGTTTTGGGCACAACCTGGAAGCAAAGATCCTGGCTGCAGCAGTTCAGCTTCGTCTGTTGGTGTGTTGAATGAGCCAGCGGCTGGCCCCGTGGCCACCCAGCCCTCTCTCACCACGCTGGAGCTGTTGGGTCTTGAGAGGGAAAACTAAAGCCCTGACCCGAAACTCTGTCGGTAGGCGAGGGCAGCCATGGATACGGTGATGCAGCCCTGGCCACCGGGGCTGCTGGCCCGTGCCAGTTAAAAGCCACTTTTATTTAGGGAAAATCAATCTAATGAAGTTTCTCTATGCAATAGAATTGCTAGCGATTTGAAATGGTTTCAGACAAGACAAAAGGCAAATCTTCTTTGCATCACCAACAGCACCTTCTGCCTGTGTGATCCTGAAATAGTTATTTTATTTCCCAATCGTTGCATCTCGCATAATGAAGCAACTAGTAATTGATCCCACGAGCAGTTCGGCAGGTCATCTTTCATAGCTAAAAGAAATAGTTTGAAAAGATGACATACCGATTTCACTCGCATTTCCCCATGCCATTAAATTTTAATGATTGTGGCATGAATATTTCATGAAAGTACCTTCTGAATGGCTTTATTTTGGCCTGGCAGCTAATACTCTCAGTATAGAGTCAGGGTGGGGGGAGGTTGGTTGGTTTGTGGTGAGTTTTCTTTTCCTCTTAGGTGGTTTAGTGTAAGTAAGAAGTGTCAAACTGGATTAATGAGAAAAAGCAACTTCTTGTTGGTGATTCAGCGAAGGGATGCCACTTACTACTTTTTTCAGCTGTGGTGGAAGTCTGTGAAATGACCCTCAAATAAAATTCTGCTCTTTACTCTCCTGCCACAAGGTGGCTAAAAATGTTTTGAAAGCCCAGGCTATGTGAGTGCTAGAAATTATGCTAATATATCTAACAGCCTTTCTGCAACGCAAAACACACTGCACAGGAGACCAGCGTTATTGCACAGGGGATTTTATGTCTTATTTATATGGAGCGATGTTCAGAAAATAGTATTGCCAAGTTTATTTCAGTCATGCCTCAGACAGGGTCCTCTGGGCTTGGCTTTGTGGTTTTGGGTTTTTTTTTTCAGTAGAAGAAGTCATTGCACCCAGCCCATCCCGTGTGAGCGCCAGGGTGGCTGTGGTCCACAGCGGTGAGACGGGGACCACCTGCCCACCAAGCCACAGCTCTGCACAAACTGTGGCTGAAACTTTGGCTTCCCACTCCACCTCCATTTGTACTGCTTGCTGAATCCATCTACTCAAATGCTAAATCAGAAACTTCTCCAAACCTGGATTAGCAAGGTCTTGTGGCGGTGCTGAATTTTCTAAGCCCTGCACTGGGATGATGGGTGCGTTTCTTTACAGCAGAAACGTTTCCGAATAGCCGGCTGCTGCACCATCAGAAACACGTATTTCATTTTCACCGCTTTCAGGAGTGGTAACGCTCTTCCATGCAAACTTTTTGGAAGCTTATCTCCAGCTGTACAGTAGGGACAGAGCTTTTGTTTCATGGAAATGAAGCGTATCTTTTTCTTACAGATGCACCACTCGCTATTGAGCTTTTTATGTGCATTTTAGGTTTCTCTTTTTATTTTTTAACTTATTAACTCTGACAAGTAACCTCTTGGTTGTGAACAATTTAATTCACAATTCATTTTTCTGATTCAAAGTGAACATGAGTGGCCTAATCCCCTAATGGGAATTAATTGCATGTTTCAGTGCTTAACTCTGATCCTTTCTCAATCCCCACTGGGACAAGTTTCTTCCTGAAGGATCTGTGTTTGTTATTCAAAACACAGTCTGAAAGGTAATGATTTTTCTTATAAAAGGGAGTCAGACCGACTGAATATTAATGTTCTTTTTATTGTGAGGGAACGAGCTGCATCCAAAAAAACTCAGTTATGTCATTGAAGGATAAATTACACTGAAGTATATCTGGTAAAATACGGGGTGGGGGGGAAGCAGCACGGTCTTTTTTCCATAAGTGAAAGCAGTTTGCCAGTAAATGAAGGAAAACCGTTACAGAGAAAAACTGTTCACTTCACCAAGGGGGAAACTGCTTTGCTACTGAGTATTTTAAATTATGATGCTCTTGGCCAGCAATGTTACCCTTTTGGATAACTGACCTGATCTAACAGTTGACTAAAATAAGAGTAAATAGCAGAAAATAGATTGTTTCTACTTCCATTCTGTTTTTAAAGATTTTTTCAAACTTGAAATACACTGTTTAATGATCCTCTTTCCAAAAGGAGCTGCATGTGCCCCTCTGTGTTGGGTGCCTAGCCCAGCCAGAGGCTGTGGGTGAGGCAGGCTCTGCCCAGCCAGTGATGGAGGGCAAAACGTGGGAAACCATCAAACAGTGCAACAACTGCTTCTGCCCTGCAGAAACTATGGGGGATAAGTGGTACAGCGTGAAAAATAACCCAGGAACTATGAAGGTACCTTTTTTCCCCCCTACCTATCAGTAAAGGCAGCCTTTTATCCCATTTAAACTAACTTTGAGTGTTTTATGCTCACAGATAAAACAAACGGTCGTTCATGGGGTCTGTTTTTAAGAGGGAGCTAGCTAGCCCATGTTCAGAGGGGCTACTTCAGGTGGCTTAGCCCTTTGGGGTATGTATCTGTTGGGGGGAGGGGAGGCGCATGGTGTCACCTGCTATTTCTGCGTTTTGTTGGGGCTGAAACACCGCATCTCCCCTCCCACCCACCCCGAGGTAAATAAATGGAAATAACGTGTACAGCTCCCTCTGACAGGAGGGATGTCTGTGAAGACATTACCAGCTCTGCGAATGAGGTGTGTCACCTAAGGGTTATCAGTGAGGGGAGCCATCCTCACTCCCCTCCCCTGAAGGAGCAGGGCAAATTTGTCCTTGCGCTGGCAATGGCACCTTTCAGAAAGCACCCGCTCACATGGGGTGTGGGTGCCGCAATTTGTTCTTCGGCTTTTGTCAGTCAGCAAGCGGGCCCTGGGCACTGGGGTTACCGAAAATGCTTCAGTGTGTCTGTGAGATGACTCGACGCCAGGTTAACTTGCCCAGCAGCCGCTCTGGCATGCCTCGTTTTGCTTATAAGGTCTGGTGTGAAAGCCTTTTCATCCCTCTGTGTGACAGACGGGTCCTCTGTGCGTCTCGGTGATGTCCCAGTTTGGACGTTGCTAGCTTGCTGCAGCTCCCAGCATTGTGCCGCTTGCTTTCCTTTTCCCTTTTTTTATTAAGACTGTGACCATGCTGGGGTTACAATTTGAAAAAATACTATCAAATGCATGCAACTGCAATGCAACACGACCTGAAGTTGGAACATATTCATTTGCTTTTGGATAATTCCTGCCACTGTGCTTTATTTTACCATGAAACAAGAAGACACTTGATCTTCCAAATTGCAACTGGGCTCTTCTGTTACTGAACACAGTGTTGTTCTCAAATATTGAACGCTGCAGTGATGAAGGGAGATCCCGGACAGAAGAGGGAGGGAAGCAGGTGATTGCCCAGGGGTGCTGAACTGTACCCCAAGGCAACAGTGAGGGGTGTCCCAGGTAGTTTGTCACCAAGTCCATCAGTTCAGGCTTTAAAAAACAACCACACACACCAACGAGGGAGAACAACCAAGCTGTGGCTTCACTCCTGCGTTTTAATAACCAGGCTTGACCTGGGCTAGTCAAACCATAAATGTGATGCGGCAGCATAGCAAAGTTTGCATAGCTGAACTGAACCATAGTGCTTTTTTTGTTGTTGGGGTTTTTTTCCTCCCCCATAAAGGATGTGCTAAGTGGAGTTTGTTACCATCGCAGGGATGAGATCCCTGGGTGGCTTTTGGAGTGCTGCTGAGCACACCACCACAGCCTTGCAGCACGGCTCCCATAGCAGGGAGAGAGAAAATGAAGAAAAGATTGATTTAGAGCTTTTCCCAGAGGCTCAGGGACGCATTGGCTGAGGTTGGGGATTCCTTAGAGAAACCATGGGATGCAATCTGATTACAGCAAAGAACTGTAAGGCTGACTTTCTCCTGGTGTTTATTTTTCACCGTTACCGACTTTGACTGAAAAGTTTCAAGAGACCCTTGAATTTGGTGTGATACTTAAATGTGGTGTAGGACTACAAGACCACCTCTTCACGTGCCCGAACAGTCTGGAGTGTACGGCACATCTTGGCATGGTTGCATTGGCCAAAGCATCCACGTGTGTAACGTATGCCTTTGTCTTTCAGCTGCTTTTGCAGGTACGATGGCTCGTGTCTTTGTCTATGGCACGCTTAAGAAAGGCCAGCCCAACTACAAGTACATGATCAACACGGCCAAGGGACTAGCAAAATTCCAAGGAAGGGGCCGCACAGTGGAGAAGTACCCGCTGGTGATTGCAGGAAAGTACAACATTCCTTACATGCTGAACATCCCGGGGACAGGACACCGTGTTGCTGGGGAGATTTACTCGGTTGACGACCAGATGCTGCAGTTCCTGGATGAGTTTGAAGGCTGCCCAGACATGTACCAGCGCACCCTGATGCAAATCGAGGTGGTGGAGTGGGAAGGGAAGGGCGGCGTGGGTGAGGCGCAGGCGTCTGCCGAGGGCATCGTGGAATGCTTCGTGTACAGCACGACAACATACCCGCCTGAGTGGGTCAGCCTCCCCTACCATGACAGTTACGACTCCTCGGGGAAACACGGCCTCTCCTATGTCCTACGCGAAAGCCGGGATTAGAAATGGGAGGTAACGTAGCCCAGCTGAAGACATAGTACTAAGCATGTGTTGATCGGTAACCCTTCCAGGAAAGCTGTAATACCTTTTTATTAAAATGCAGGATCTCTTGTAACCTTCCCAACCCAGGAGCCTTGGCGCTAGTGTTGAAGTCTTGTAGGCTCAGAGATGGGGACTGCCCCCCGGCTAGTCAGCACCCTCCTCACCCCCGCTAACCTGCTGCGAGTAACTGGGTTTGCATGAGGCATAAAATAACTGTATCTGTGCACATCAGTTTTGGGGTCTAATTGTTTTCTCAATCCCCGCCTTCACCTCACTGTGTGACCGAGGTCAGTGACAGGCAGTGGAAGAGACTAATTTTTATTTTTTTTTTTCATGAATTGACAAATTTTCTTGTGTAGTTCTCCAAGGTGGGTGGAATAATGATGACACTATTGCACTAATAGCTGAAAGTGATTAAAGAAAAATCATGTCTGCAAACAAAGTAAAGCACAACTCGTGTGTAATACTGACTTGTAATGGTGTTTAGTAGGTTACTGAATGTAAGCAGGGAGAGGTGACCATATAGATACTGTGCGCTTCGAGACAAATATGAAATTGCTGGAGAAACAGAGAAAATTTAAAGACTATTCTTACTCTGTATTGAAATGTTTTTCTGAACTGGAAAGGAGCATTTTTAAAACATGTTTAGTTTTATAAGGTACTGTGAAGAAATATTAAAAGAGTATAAGGGAATTTACATTCAAAACTGTATTTTTAATATAGCATTCTAAGCACTTTAGGTACCACTTCAGTTCACTGAGTGCCTGTAGGAGTTGGTGGGGTGTTGGGTTGGGGGTGGTGTTGGGGACCAGGAAAAGTAAATGTGATTTCAGCTGCCCACCACGCTACAGCGGATGCAGCTGTTGCGAACACTTACTATCAAGGCGACTTTTTGTCTTTTTGTCAAGCACTTTAATGCAGAACTTGCAACCATATGCAAACTGGATTTCGGGGGGGGGGGGGGGGGTATGGAGATTTTATATACATTATAAAAAATATCCAAAGGATCTCTGTTGTGAGTATTGCAACATTTAAACTGGAGGGGGAAAAAAAGATGGAAAGAAGACTATTGTTCCCCTGACCCAACCAACTGTGCTGGTTTCTGTACAATCTGGGAAAATTGTGGCTTTCGTTGTTATGCTCCTGTGCCTTATCTTTTTTCTTCATCTGCAGTGTTTGGTATATATAGATGATTGTACAGTATACAAAATTGCCAAAGGGATGCAAGCAGGAAATGTATGCCAAGCAGTGAGCCACAAAGTACAATTAACTGTACTAGGGCTACCACTAAGAACAATACTGTACTTCTGCTCCACTGCCAGAAGCCCTGTGATGGCCAGAGGAGACCCAGGGTAGGGAATCAGCCCAAGCATCCAGGGTAAGGAATCAGCCTAAACTTTATCAGTAGTAAGCACTGCTGAATCTCATTTAGAAGAACAGACAAAAAGCTTGTGTTGCTGCAGTAAGCACATGAAGTAGTTTTTAAGTAGAATGCTTGTGGCTCTTTACAGTACTTGTTTTTTGTTTAGGGCAACCTGCAGAAGCTGAACTGTGCTCCTTTTGGAAGGGACAAAATGGGATTAAGGAAATTTATAGGAAGATCTGCAGGGTGCCTGCCTCAGTTTCTCCAGCTGCAAAAGCATTACTTTTCCTGGAGGGCAGGTACTACCCTAACATTCTCCTGACTCATCTTGATGGGTTTTGTAAACTAATTAACAAAGCAGATCCCTGTATTACATTATTCCCCCTTGGCCACACAATGCAGTTGGCAGCATCTCAGTAACATGAAAAATGCCTCTTTAACCATCAGTCTCAAGCAGAACGGTGAAGCTTTGTTCTGGTTGAACATGAGTCACCAGCCCTGTCACAGGCTGTTTTCAACCTTCACCTTCCAGTAAAGGGTCCAGGCGCCTCTGGCCAGAGGGTTTATTTTTCTGGGAAGTAGCATGACTGCACACCCTAGGCAAGAAAATGAGAGCAGGCCCCCTCCTGTCTGGGGCAGCAGTCAAGGCACAGCAGGAATGGTATGTAAAAAACCAGCTGTGGGAGGTGAGACCAAAGGCAGGAGTAGCCCCGTGTCCTGGCCCAGCAGTGGGCAGCAGCGGAGACCAAGGCAAGAGCACAGGGGCAGAGATGATGCTCACAGTGCGTAGGAGCTGCAGAGGCATCACTGCGTCCAGGCAGCCGACTTACCAAGCTAGATCAATTAATGGAAGAAAAAGCCTCTTTTAACCACACGCTAATATTCTAAACCCAGTAAACTTCTGCTATGTACACAATCCTGTGGCATGGAGTTCCTGAGTGAGAAGGAAAAAAAAAAAAAAAAAAAAAAAAAACCAACATCTTCTTACTGTTCTGACCAAGTCACCAGCCCTCTCACTTCTGTTCAAGTCTCTTAAATCTTCCTTCTCTCCAGGCCCTCTCTGGTTTCCCATACTGGAAATGCAGCTTTTCCAGCAGGATATAGTCTTGTACTATGAACAGTCGTAGTTCTTCAGAGTCTTTAGTAAGAGCTTCTGCACAACAGAAGATCAGCACTTGGTCTCCCTTTCCTCTAAGAGTTCAGGAGCAGATCTGGCCCGAGGGACAGCAAGTGCCTCTAGCAATACCTTGGGGCTGCTAAAGGGATTCGAGGACAGCGCCAGCTCCTTCCATAAAGACTTGTATCTAGTAATCAATAGAAAAGATAAAGGGGGGAAATTTGAGTATGGAATTTGAACAGAAGAAGAACATTCCCTTACAACTGTAAATGAAGATACGTGGGGGAAAATCTGCACTAGAAAAATACAACATCTAACCTGTAATGTAAATCTAGTCTGTACAAAGACTTCAAAATATTACAATAAATCTGATCAGAATTTAAGCCATTGGCAGTATTTGCTCAGTGCTTACACTGAGTGCAGAGAAGCTGCTCAGTTCACTCAGTGGTTAATTTTTCACCCTTACCAACCATTCTGTACGGTTTGGCTGGGGCCTCAAACCAGTGATACTACCGCGAAGACAAAGTGGATTTGGGCTTTTGTTGCGATTTCTTTTTTTAAAAAAGAGGCTTTTCCTGTTTAAAAGCAGAAATGGTATTTTATTGATTTTATTTGATCCTTAAAAATCAAAGAATTACAAAGGTTATGTACAAGTATTTCTGGAAGTAAAAATCTGGGATCTGTTGCCAAGGTTTAACATCTGTGTTTGCTGTCTTAACCAGATATAATAAATATGCCTGTATAAAATCTTATGCAGAGGACTGTCCATTTTCTGTGTTGAATTGCCTTAATCTTACTTTACAGATGAAAATAATAAAGGCTTAGCTAAATCAGTGGTGCAGAGGCAACCTTTCATTCCAGTTCCACCAGCAGATCTCCTTCTCCAACAGTATCACCAGCTTTGCAGTGCACAGCTTTCACCTACGGTCCAAAAGCAGAAATAATTTCAAACCTTCCTCAATAGCATAGTTAAGTAAATGGTTCGATTGACATTGCTTATGTAGAGTGTCACGTCTACACACACAGGGTAAATGGCCACTATGCAACATTATGTGGTGGTCCACAGGGATCACAGATGCATCTCTGTTGGAAGGGCCTCGAGAGGCTGACAGCCCGACCTCCAGCATTCAGACTCTAGCTAGCTGAGTTTTGAGTATCTCTGAGAATGGAGGCTCCAGCGCTGCTCCAGTGCTTGACCAAATCACGTCCAACTCCATCAACACGTTTAGGTACCTACCACTAGCTGGTTTTCTTATGACTTAGGTGCTTGAAGACCTGAACATCAGATGGAGATGGCACTTTTAAAAAGCACCTTTCTTCCACATGTTTGCACTGCTGTTCATTTACCACTGAAGTTTCAAATCTTCTAGAGGACAGCCTGACTCTTTGAACACTCACATTTGGATGTTTCAATGAAATATTTCAGTACTTCTCGCATTACAGATTTAAGTATAACTGAATTTTAGGACTGCAGCCATGAAGTGGGTTTCCCTCAATCCCCAGACAGCTGAGACACACTGATTCAAATCTGAGTTGGGATTCTTTAACATAACTGAATTTGGAAAAGGGCTACCACTGTCAAATAAATGCAGCTACATCTGTAGATGAATTATATACTCACGTGCAGATTCCTGAATTTTAAAACACAAACATTTTGTAGTAGCGCCCTCATTTCCTCTATAAAAGGCTGTAACATGTCTGAATACCCTTTCAGCACATGGAGCTGCAGAAAATACTTGAAGGTGTATAGTACAGTTTGCTTGCAATATTAATTCAGAGCTCATGCCGACATGCCCAAATCCTTGCTCAAAACCTGGTTCAGCAGTTAGCTCAGTTTAGTCATCAAACGTTACTTTGGGCTCCTAAAGGAAACCTGCAGCACACCTGAAATGCCGGGCTACTACAGCTACATGACTGCCCACATGCAAGTTTGACAGTCCAAAGCCACGTGAGCTATAAGCGGATCTGGTTCTGTAGCACAGGCATGTTCACGGCATTGCTCAAGAAACGAAGCTGAACGCTGTACCTGGGCAAAGACACCAACAGACGTACAAAAAAGGGCTTTATTTCTAAATCAATACCTAGGCAGCCTACCCGATTCCCAAGTGTCAATCTTTCAAGAGGTGAAAGCAGTGTGAAAAATACCTTTTTCTTTTTCTACAAAGGCAAGGTTCAGCAAACATTGTAGCTGACTAGTGTTTCAAACTCCCTAGTGATTCCTGACCCGCAGCGGGGCCAGCTCCCATTCTGACCCAGGCGCAGCTGCCCTGCCGCAGACGGGAGGCACACCAGTTCCTCCCCACCCTTCCCTCGGTTTTTAACCACCTGCAGCTGCGGTAAACTCAAAGTAGATAAAAAAAAGCCACTTTTTTCACAATTACAAAAACAGGAAGATGGGGTTTGATGCAAAAAAGGAATTCAGCCGGGATGGAAACGGGAACATCTTCCAGCTGAAGACAAACGATCTGAGTTTCAAAGCATCAAAACGTGGACGAACAGCCCGTGCCAAACATCCCATTCCTGTGGAGGGGCCAAGTTATTTTAGCACTCAGAGCCATGACTTTGCACTGCAGAACAGAGTGAATTCTCTTTAGCAGCCTCCTTTCTACACAGCCCAAAACTTCTTTGCTTTTTCAAGTCCTTAAAATCCTAAAGAACCAAATAATTTGCTTAATATTAAAACGAGACGCCAAAGGGACACTGCAAGGTGCACATCAGGCCCACTGAATGGCCCGTGCACCATTCACATCCCACTTTGAAGGATTAATCAAGCAAACGTGGGGTTTACATGGCATCTGTACAGAGCAAGTGGGAGATATTTATTATCAGGAGAAGTACAAGCAGGATTTTATGGAACAGGCCCATGGGTTGCAGCACACCTTGGTGGGAAAAGGAAGGTTAAAGTAAAAAAATAAAAGGGGGTGGGTGGGAGAAGGAACGGCACTTTGATTACAAATACTAGTTAAAAACAGCAGATGCAAAGAGCAGCAATAAGGGGTTAAACAAAAGACGCAAAGATGAAAAACTAAATGCTGGGAAAAATTAATCAAATGAGAAAATGAATTATAGAGGAATTAATGCATGAAACAAAATAATAAAGTGGCAATGTTAGAGCAACAGGAGAAGGTATGTTCTTCCTCTCTCTGCAATTTTTTTTCCCTCGAGACCCAGTTTTGCACTAGATGCACTGGAAGAGGCAAGCCCTGGGTCCCAGCCTCAGTGACGATTTTAGTGCAGTGCCAAATAAGCCTTTCTTGTAAACACACAAACAGTCCTTGGCATCAAGACCCATCTTGAGATCTCAGCAAATCTTGCCAGTGGCTGACATCGTCCCTGCTGGAGAGTCAGGCTCCTTGCTGCCTCCCTCTGGGCTAAGGGATCCTGCATTGGGGTTTGTTTTGTTATTTTTAATAGCAAAATGGCAGTGCATCAGGGCGAGCAGCGGGGCTTGTCCCCAGGCAGAGAAGGGCTAAGACAGGCTAGAAGACATGAGAACAGGAATACATCATCCAGATCCAGACTCTGCTCTCCCTTTGAAAAGAATGGATCAGGGGCCACGTCTAGGTGATGGTTTCAGGCTGTGAATTATAATCTGGCACAGAGATTCACTGAGGTCATGACTTGGGGGCTGACAGTCCCCAGCCCAGATGGAGTTAAGGCATACCCTTGCCATATAAGCTTAACCAGTTCCCCAGCCAGAGCATAGGTTCTGGTACATCCTGCACTGCAGCAGAGTCCCAGCTCGGGGACTGCAACAGTGATCCCTCAGAAGCAAGGGACCACAATGCACAGCCTTGCAAAGCTCAACACATTCGCAGATCTATGCAATACAAAACATATAATGTGTAATATAAAATGTGTATAAATATATGTATGTGTAACAGCCACAATAATTTAAAAATTGCTTTTTATCTTCCCACAAAGACACTTTCTATGCCTTGTTCTGAGCGGGTTTTTAATGTCAAATTATTTGCCCTTAATGAATTAATTGGCAAAGAGATCTTTCTTCTTCAGTTGCTCTCTGGAAAGATGGCATTTGGAGAAACAATGTGCAACACCTTTCAATTCAGCTTGGCATTGTAACATCTCAGAAAACAAATTATTTAGGAGAAAAAGAGTTATATGAATTTCTGAAGCCAGTAAAACTATTTCCTGCTGTGCTATCTAAGGCTCGGAACTACTTAACAGCATTCACAGCAGATGCAAATGTTAAAAATTAAAGACACCTCACTTTGAAAGACTTAAAACAATCAGAATTAATTCCTTAACAACCAGAATCCTCCCTTTTTCCTTTTTAAACTCTATCCTATTTGACAAGTTGCATATGGTTTTAAGTGACCCAAGGTAGCTTACCTTGCCTGTTTTAGCAGCAGTCATACTGTTCTGCATTTTCATTGCTTCAATTACACAAATCTCTTGACCTTCTGAAACCTGGTAAAATTCAAGCAGTACGAAATGAGGATAGAGGATTTGAAATGCTCTAAGTGTGTATGAGTCTTCTGGAAAATAAACGGATTATTTCATTAAATGCTATAAAGACTGTCAACGCACAAGTCGAATCAGCCAGCTACACAACCACAATACAAGCCACAACCGCAAATCACAGTTGCTTTCGACAAAACTGGCAGCAAAATAGGAGGAAAGGAACTGCCTGCTTAAAACAGTCACCCCAGACAAGCCTGAAAGGCTCTTCCCCCATCCCATCCATTCAGCTCCAACTTCCACAGTTCACATTTCACATCCACCACAGTTCAACATCAATTAAATCCAGAGCAAAATTTAATTTGTGCCGTTTTGGCCGGGGAGCCTTTGCTTTGCTTCCCTGGCACAGATCCCATGGATACTAATCCTAATCCAGAAGCCAAAAGTTTCTTGGCACGTATCCAGGGGAGGACAGGCTGGAAGCTCCAGCCATACCCATCAGGCTAACATGGAGCAGAAAGTCACACTGCTGCACATGGCAGCACCCGGATGGTGGCTGATGGCTTCCGTCTGAGGGAAGGGAGCACGCCCGCGAGGAACCACCACCTCCCATCCACAGGGGAGGCATCGCGGGGGCAAAACCATAATTTTCACTGCAGCTGACAGCTCTTAAAAAGGAAACGTTCAAGTTTCCTCTTTCTGCTTGTTTGCACTCTGCTAACAGGCATGCGCAAGCTCAAGGTCACCAGTAACTCACTGGGCTGCTCTGCCGGGCTCCCTCTGCCTCCCAGTCAGACTCTCCCTCCAACGCCTTGGACCACGCTGCGCAGTGGAAACGGCCACTCAAGGCTTTACAGCGGCTGGGGGGCTGCCTGTACAACACCCACAGGATTCAGAATTCATCCCTCGCGTAACCCAGCCATCAGCCAGCCATCCCTCCGAGACGATATGCGCTGGAGAGGGAAGGGTGCCGGGCCCTAGGTGCCAGTATTTAGGACTCGTGCAGGTCCACCCCCTTTGGGATACCTGGCTTTGAGTGCCTACTGCAAGTCTTTTCATCAGGTTATTTTGCAGATGTATTCTGCCGTTCACTCATTATCCCAGCAAATTTGGGATGCTTTCACTCCGATGTCAAAGCTTCATTAAAGAGAATAATTTGTGACCTGCAGAGATCTGGTTTATGTGTTTGTTACATGGGCCAGCCCCTTCAAAATGTGTTTGTTTCTATACATACAGATACACACATAGATGTATTTCTCTAAATATATGTAAAATGAATAATGCATATTTAAGAACAACTGCATAGCACTTTGGAGGAATATATTGTCTAACAGACAGATGTGAAGCCAGAGATCAAACGCACATTGCATGAGGTACACTCTGAAAATTTAAATAAAGCTTTTCTTCTAAAGCATGCACCAGCAATGACTGAAAAACGTTGATGTCTACCTATGGATTCTGAGCAAAACAGAAGAAAAGCCATTATGTTAAAAGGTGCTCAAACCCCCTCTCTCCAACAGACTGCCAACAGCAATACGACGGGCTTTTGGGGTATAATAAGGGAAGCATTGGCTATGGGAACACGGTGCACTAAGCGGATACAGAGAATAACCAACACCCAACACCTCACCTGCAGAAATTGCACCCTGAGCTTCAGGCAAGCATTTAAGTCATTAGCAGTGTCAAATTCAGTGAATAGTATCCAAAACTTGCTCTTTGTCCCCAGTTTTTTCCCCTCTATTCCCTTTCCCCATCTTTTGTCTCCTTCCTTCCACACCTGCTCTCTGCCTGTAGCCTTGTCCCAGCAGCTCTCTTTCCTTCCCTGCTTGTTTTCTTCTTCTCCCTGTCTCACCACTCACTTTTCCCTCCATCTGCTCTGAACTTCCCAGACGTTTCTGAGGTTAAGAGTAAGCTATGAATATCTGCTTCTATTTATAACAAAACAAACCACACAAAAAACCAAAAAAAAGGGCAAGAATGATTGCTGGAGAGGATTTTTTATAGTGTATTTCAGAAACAGATTTCCCAACCTTAGGTTAAACTCAGCTATCAGAACACTAAGAACATGGGCCACTAAAGATTGCTGAAGACTGACAGGCTAAGGAGTGCAGATCTGAACCAGGTGGCCTAATTTCAAGGGCACAAGAAACTCTTCTCTTGAGCCACAGCGCAATTCAACTGCAACATGGCTTCATCAGTTGGATGGAATGCAAATTAAGCAGTTAGGAATTATCTAAACAGAGTTCTGGAAATACATCCACTGGAAAAGTGCAGAATTGTCTCTGCAGACCTGAAGTACAGTGCTCAAATGCCAGCAACTATTAGTAGTTGTGGGATGGAAACGTCCATGAATCTGAATTTCTCCTCTGTTTCTCCCCTTTATCAAAAATAAAAGTCTTTGTGTTTTATGTAACACCTGCTGGATTAATGACAAAGGAAGAGGTGTCCGGGAAGGACATAACCCTCCCAACCCATGAAATACATAGACAAAGTGTCCAGCTAACATCTAGTCTTACTAATTTGTGAGGAAGGAGGCACTTTCAGCAGGTACCATGTGTGAAAATGCTGTGTCAGTACTTATGATGATGTGCAATTTGTTGAAAATTACCTTGGTGAAAGTGTCGCTTAAGCACAGAAGTTTAATTACTGTTCTTATGTTAAACCTTTACAGCTCCACTCATTGTGTTGCAAAGCGACAAATCCTAAAATTAGGCACTTGTATCTCTCTTTTCTCTTTTTCAGTCTTTTGGGCATTGTCCAATTTCTTTCATTCCATAATTACACATATCCTTTTGCCTGTTATTTAGCTGGCAAATGAAAACTGCAGTGATGTGTACAAGTCCTTGCTTTCTAACTTATTTAAGGATTTATCTGGACCATTCTTAACCTTGCATTTTCATCGTATAATTTCTTTCTTTCAGTGGATGGTTTACCACCATCTTTACATTTCAATTTAGAGAGGTCTCAGTGATGACCCCGATCTGTCAAAACAGGCAAATAAAATCAAACAAAAAATCTGATTGATTGGAACCAAGTAAAATAAAAGGGCTTCTTTTTGACTGGAACCAAGTAAAATAAAAGGACTCCTTTTAAATAAATAAAAAAAGAAATAAAACTAAGGTATCTTTCTCACAGAGTTATGCTACAGACATGTATGCTACCTTTACATTGCTTGGAATATCAAAATAAATGAGTGATTAACTGTTAGACCCGCAGTCTGTATTTTGGTAGTTTATTTCTGCATGGCACAGTTTGAAGCAGGTCTTCAGTTTTGTTCTCCGCAGACTGGAAAGGAGAAAGATTTAAAAAAAAAAAAAAGAAAGAAAGAAAGAAGAAAAAAAGAAGGGAGAAAATAATCACTGAAGAGGAGGGCACTGAACATCTCGATGTTGCTAAGAGTTCCGATGTGAATTTGGGAACGGTCAACAGCACTGTGTGACTAACCGGGGACTGCGCAGTGGTTGTTTTCTCCGCTGGCTGAAAGGTTACACACAGGACAGGGAACTGTCTCTAGTCATTTCCATTCCAAGCAGCTCACGACACGGGGTGGAAGTAGAGTTCGAGAAGCAGCAACCCCGCGCCGTTTTCATTGCAGCTACAGGAGGAACACAAAGCCTAACTGCGCTTCCAGATAGGTCTCTTTAAAACTCAGAAACACAAAAAGACAGCGCGCACCCGAGGGCATGGCTGCCATGGGATCTTTGTGAATATGGTACACTTTCCTCAGACTTTTGTGCATCATCTGATAAAGCCTTAACGATTGTGACAGGACGTCTTCAATGTTAGGCTTACAAAATGGTCACAAGCCCCACAAGTCTTTCTGATAAACCCAATCGGCACTGATGTATTTCCCCGCTCTCTGTCTAATTGGTGTAAAGTTTGCAGATCTGAATCCCCTATCTTTTATCCAGCTTGCTGCGTCCTCTCCTTTGACATGAGGTCAGGGTTCACATTCGCATCCGATTATCGAAGTGGCACTCATTAACCGGCAGCCTGCCTTGCACCAAAATGAGTTCGCTGGAAGGGGAACTCGGCCCATTTACTCAGCAGATTTCAGCATTTTAAGGAGGCCTGAATGTCACACAGTATTGCTACGTTTTGAGGAGTTTCAGACATCTCCAGCTGATGATTAATTGTGAGTGATGGGAAATAAAATCCAGTAAAGCCAGCTGCTTGCCATGGTCGGCAAAATTACTATAATGGATATAGGCTGCCAATTTTCCAGTTTTACTGGCAAGTCTTCCAAGTGTAATTAAGGGAAGTTATAAATGATATGGAAATCTATCAAGTCCCATTTATTTTCAGAGGACTCTTTCCCCTGAGACTTTTATCTTCAAGCTTATAGTTTGCTTTGTTGTGCTAATGATTTAAACCACTTCTTATTTCTGATTAAAGCCCCCAATATCCTTCATAAGAAGTTAGATCCACTTTATTCGGAAGGATTTAAAGAAACAGAAACCTCTTTAAAGTTGTGTTTGTTAACTGTGCTGAGCTCTCACTTCCTCTGTGGAGGCATAACAGACTGTCCTCCATCTTAGGCTCCTCGCTACCATCTGGATTTCTGCTTCCCAGAAATTCTGGGGATTGGGAAAGATCTGGTGAGGGGGGAAGAGAGGGGGGGAAAAAGGGAATTAAAAAAAGTAACATTAAAAAAATCCACAAACAACAAAACCTCCATTTCCCTCCAAATCCTAAATACTCCAAAAACAAAAGATCATAGGTGCTGCCTTAGACGCTAGGCACTTAGCACAGGGTGGTGTTGCTCACTAATGTTGTTTGATTTGGAATAAAAGCATGAAAATGATGTGCAAAGGCCTAAAATTGGAGATGTAAAGGATGACTGCACAGTATTCCATTTCTCAATTTCATCCTTCAGAGCCACAAAATGGGGGTGATACAGTTACTGGATGAGATTTACAGTAACAGCTGTGGTCTTCCCACACAAGGGAGGACCTTCTAATGGGCTAAGGTCTGTTTTGAACAGACGGGGAGTAGCAAAACAAGGTTCTCTATTAAGGGTGTGCAGTAATATTCCTGATAAAGAAAATGAGTAGTGGTAGTCAGATTGTTTTAAAAGACCTAAATCTCCTTTCACTGTTAAAAAAAAAAAAAAATTTTTAAAAAAAAGAGAGGAAAAAAAAAAGCTATTTTAGAAAGCGCTAACTGCTAAACAAAAGACATGTAAATGTAAGGGTTTGGATTTTTCTTTATCTCCTCCCTACAAACTGTAAAGAATGCATAGGAACCAGTGCCAGGGGCATATGGCTTTCTCCTGTGCTGAACATTCATACAAAAGACAGGTTCATCAGTCATTGGAGTATCTGGATAAAAAATTAGCTCCTGATGGATGGTATTTAGAGCTTACCTGCTGCTAGTACATTACCAGAGAAACACAGGTTTTGAAACCCACATGACATTAGAAACTGCAGACCATGAAATACCCCACGTGCAAGCGCACTCATAATGTACGCCAGGTTATACTAAATAAGAAATAAGCTATTTAAACCCTCTGCCTAAAATTGGGCCCGCTGCAAGGAACCCTGGGTCAGCCCTACACAGGCCAATTAATGCACAGCATCTGCTGTATAGAAGCCGTGCATGAAGCACTTCCGAATGATTTCAGCAATTAAAAGAAAACTGTTTCCTGCCTGTTCTGACAGCAACTGTTTCAATGCAAGAGTGAGCACCAAATCATTGTGTGCAGCTGAAAAAATTAAGTCTTTTTTTTTTTTTTTTTTTTTTTTAATCTTGTGAAAAGGGGGTGGGAGGGATGAAGATTTCTTATGGAATCGGATCGTTCTTTTGTTGTCCGACATTCTGTGTTTTTCTGCCAAATTAGACAGAAGGCTCCGAGGGTTTACGGGGCCCTCTACAGTATCACCTTCTGGTGCACTGTGGCTCCCTAAAAAGATGGATCAATATCAACCCTGCTGATTTGCCTACAAAAGTGAAAATCCCTCAATTACATTTTTAAGACCATTATATTTAGAACACAGGTGCTCTGATGCATAACAGTTTTAAGGCTCTTGGAGCTGAAGGGAATAAAAAAACAATGACGGCCCCAAGCACAAACGATCTCAGATTTGGTTAAAAGTGAAGTGAGAATTGGATTTTATTGATGTCTCCTTTCTCAGCTTTGGGAAGACACCAGTAAATATCCTCGCAATTTCCACTATGCTGCGACTTGTGTCCCTGTTGAGCCTTGTAAGTAAGAAGGGACAGTGCAAGACGGTGCTATATGAAATCCAGTTATCCTCTCTTGTCACCTTCTGCAAAATAATTACAAACATTCATCTTCTGTAAAACCACTGAACAGTGAATTAAGTGTGCATTCACTATCTAAAACCCTTATGAAGATCCTGGGATTTTTGTTTGTTTATTTGTTGTTTAAACTTAGTCCATGCTGCTATCATTCCCTTCCCAGATTTTTTTCTTTCTGACTTGTTGGCAATCTGGCAGTGAGCATTCAACAGGAAAACAAATCAAGAGGAATTGGATCAGCAGCAATTGAAATTCCTTGACATTGTCCATTACCATGTAAAATAATTAGTGTAGGTTTTCCCTTCTTTCTAAATTAACTTTGAAACCGGAGCTACAGAGCTGCAAATATAATTAGCAGCAATTAATAGTACTTGACAAATCATTATTAAACTTCTTTTGCCACACTCCTTTAATGAATGAACCTGAAGATCACACATCCCAAATTTTGTGACCTCTGACTAACCAAAGGTCAGCGATGTCCCCCTGACAGCAATCACCACTGGTCATTGCACTCCCACTTATCCAAAACACACTTCCCCAACTGCTTCCCAGATCTCAGCGTGCTGGGGAAGTGATACACAGGCAGAGCACTTCTGGGGGCGACTCTTGTGCTACTCAGCCCCAGACAAGGCTTAGTTTCCATCACACCAATCTGTATCAGTCAACTTTTTCAGTAACAGCTAAAAAGTTGCTTATCATTTGAAAAGGCAAAGCGCGTGCACACACACACACAAAAAAAACCCAAACACAAACCCAAACTATTAATTCTTTTCAAAGGATGGTAGCATTTTTCCCCTAGGAGGAAACTCTGATAATATTGACTATTTGTACCTCATCATCGGAGTAAGATTTCATTCTTAATTACACCATACTAGAACACAAATCTTAAGACTGTGCAATTGTGTAAAAAAAAAAATAGAAGAAAAATCTATTCAAGTCAAATAAAAAAATTACAAAAATATGTTGTGAGTAGCTACTATAGTTAAGGGCTTTTTTAATGTAACCACAATTATTACTTGAAGCCTCGTGTTGTAAGAATGGTGAAATATTCAAATGCTTTTGCTCTTCAAATTTCACAACTGTGAAAACATTTTCATTTCCTGTTTACCAATAATTTCCCCCCCCAACAAAAATACACCCCAAAAAAATATTTTATACACAGAAACATAAAAACTGCATGAGGCTCGTGACCACATCTGGGCAAGTTTACAAACTCCCTTTAACTGAAAAATACAGTTTCTGTTTGCTCTGAGATTGCTATAGAACAGGAGGGAGGAAAGGAGGTAAAGGGAAAGAAAAAGGAAAAACAACAATAGAAGAAAAAAAATGTTCACACACAAGAAAAAAATATTTAAGAATATCTTACTAAATTATTGATACCATATTCGTCTAAATAAAAAGTGAAACTGTTCCTTAAGCAAATACATTTTTAATATTTTCTTGATTGTTATTTCTCTGTTACAAATTCCAACTAGTGTAAGGATGAGTGTAAGAAAAATTATTTAACTGCTTTTAGATTTTGCGGTCTGAATGGCAAATATGACTTAAAACAACACACAACTGGCTGACAGCAACAGGTATCTTTATAACTCCACCTTTTCTTTCACAAGAATGAACAATGCACTAAGAAACAGGATTTCGGAAGCTGTTTGGGTTTGGTTTTTTAGTAGTGAGCATTTCAGCAGTAGAGGTCAAGCAAGACATATGTTTTCCCATAGCAAGAACTTTCTAAGACTCGTGAAATGGAAAATTGTGGAGAATTTTTTTTTTTTTTTTTAACTACTCTTCTAAAGAATAACAAGAGAAATTGAAGTAACGTGGATGCAACTGACCTGGAAGAGGAATGCAGTTTCAAAGAACTGGAATGCAGCTTAAAACATCTTCCTCGGTTGTTTTTAAAACATGGAATCACTGACAGTAATGTGTTTTGTAAGTTATACAACTAAGAAAACAGCCTTTGAGTTACCAATTTTGAAATTCCTGCGAGATAATTAGCATATATATTAAACAGCTGACATCTTGGTAGAAAAAAAACATTCTATGCAGTATCAATACCCATAGCTACACTAGCATCAATTCGAAATCATAAAAAATTTTGATCTGAGAAAAGTCCATTTAAAGAGAGGCTAGAATAATGATAACTTCCAAACCCTGGGGTAATCGTTCAATTACTGGAAAGAAGAGAGGAAATTTAGAAACTTAGGTCAAATTAACTAACTGCCCTTTTCTTTTGGCCATAGTCCTACAAAGATTCTATAACACTGGGGTGTTTACCCAGAGGTGTTTTACATTTACATATTTATGGCTGGGGGAATCATTAAAGTGATTTAGCCCACCAGCACTGGTGTTAGCTTACTGACCGATTCTTGGATTAATAATGCCACCTGTTCTACCTAATTTAATTAAAAAAGAAAAACAACCAATAGAAATATACAGCTAAAAGAAAAACATATTTGCACTTCTGACAAACAGAAAACTGAAAAAGCAAAACCTTTATTCATAGGTGAAAATATAGCAAAGGCTCCGAGGCAATCAGGACAGTTAGTCTTTTTTTGTTGGAAGCGTTCAGACTACCGAAGTGGGAATCAGCTGTGGGAGCACTTTGGGTGGCTTGCTTTAAAGGGGGCATGACAACACTGCTTTACCCCTTCAACTATTAGGATCTTGGGCTTTCCTTGCTCTTGCAACTCAAATGCACGGAACCTTACATGCACAAAAACCAAGCCAAGCAACTCAAGGCAAAAAGAAATACTTGCAAGTGACTGCCTGTTTCCTGCCCTCTAAGTAAAGCAGTGAATTTGTGCAGCTTTAGCAGTTTTTATGGTGCTGTGGTAGTTGTGGTGAGATTAAAACCAAGTGCAGTGCCGCCTCCACACTCTGGCATAAAAATACTGCTGTGTGCTAGCAGGGCAGCTTGTGCTGCCATCGGTGTCAGCAGAAACAGAATGACTCCCTTGCCTGGACTCAAAGCCCAGTGGTTTCTCTGGTGCCCCATGGTGCCAAGGGCCAAAAAGTAACTCTCCCCAAACCAAATTTCATCCTAATGCACACACTCATCGTTAACAATTTACTTAGAAAATAAACGTGCAAACACCCTCACCTTTCCTATATAATGTGACTGCGTTATCGTGAGGAACATCAGCTAAATTTAAATCTTCTTTCCCTAAGTAATATTAGCCTTCTTTCCAGCCAGCCAGATTTCAAATTGTTTTGTTGTTTATGTTGCTTTCAGCTTCTGAGTGCCTCCATTGTGTTTCCAGGAATAACTGAGTGACAACTAATTACAGTCTTCTGATCACATGAAGGAAAATAAAGAAAGTAGCTAAAAAAATTTGCAGCATTGCAAGTCCTGCTTCTCTCTACATGACAAACAGCACTTCCCCACTGTTATTAAACCTATAGAACATCTTCGAGACAAAGTAAATTTCTTGTATATGCAGTATCTTGTGGTAAAAATTAATTGAAAACTGCTTATCAGACCAGCTGGATAGAGGATGCTCACGCAATCTTCTATGGGGCTTCATCAGACCGAAGTATTTTTCAGCAACAGCAGCCAAATGAGAACACCATGCTTTAAGGAAAAACAATGACACATCGAGTGGAGAAAACTAACGCAAAGATCAGCATTGCCTTCTCATTTGGCTAAGGACACAGAGAGGGACTAACAAACACCATATGCTTTACCTGACCGGGTGTGATGCCCTTTAGCTGAACCACAGGCAATAAACATGAGTTTGCAAGTGTGGCCATTCAGACAAAGATGAGATGTCTCTCTCTAGGAGTTTCTCCACCGTTTGTAAAGTTACACCTGAAGGAGGGGTATGGCAGCCCAGCTCCCCCTGCTACTGCCCGCTCCGAGAGCATCTCTCTGTGAGCTCAGCGCTCTTGCAGGGGCTGTGCTGCGTTAATGTTGTTTAGCATAGACCACAGGTTAGGAGAAAACAATCTCAGAGTAGCTAATAACCAGGCAGCTTTATTGCTGGCAGCAGCAGCAACACCTGAGTAGAAGGATGGACAACTACCTCACATTCACCCATTTTTCAGCTGTGCTGTTTCCACACACCGTGCAAATCTGAGGTGCCAAACCCAGTTGCGAACACAGAACAGGAGCTACATAAATTCCCATTTCTCCAGCATGCTAAAGAAATCGGAGTTTTCCCAAGCAGTGCAACAAAAAGAGCTGTATTTATCAGGGAGCTACAATTCCCTGCCCATCACGCCTTGAACAGCTGTAGCGAGTGAGCTGGTTACTGACGGACAGCCAAGACATGTAATCTGAATCACACCATCCCACTGCTTATTCAGTGCCGATAGCTGATGCTACCCTCATCTCCCATCCTGCCCTGCTTTTTTTTAACGTTTTGACACTAGTCCTGAAAAGGAAGGATTTAAGTTAAACCCTTTTCAATAACGCAAATGTGTTTTCGCAATTAAAGCCACACAATTAGCATTGACAAGCTCAGGTCAGCAGAACGTAGATTATGCCGTTCAAATGCTCTGCCACTCAGTGCCTCCAGCAAAAAGCTGCAGGAGAGAAGTGTGTGTGTGTGTGGGGGGAAATCTCCACACATTATTTAACAACTTATGCTCTGATGCACTGCACCACTTGTGGATTTGTGGAGGGAGGTTCATTTATTTATTTACTTAAAATCCCTTTGGCTCTGGCCTCCTTCTTCACTGGTTCTGTTCCTTCAAGACAAGAACTGTTCTTCAGGGCAAGAAAAGGCTGGTAATATTTTACAAAATTAACTTGTCAAAAAAATCTTAAATAAATTTTAAAAAGCTCAAGATTCTTGCCTTAAAAATGGTTCCCTTCATTCTTTGCAAAAAATAAAGTATTTGCTTAAGACCTCCCTCACATAGCTACTCGTACTGCCTAGACACAGAAATCACAGATTTCTCTGTCCAAACAATGACATAGTGATTAATTTTAATTGACTACTGCTGGTTTTAAAGGTATAAACAGTGTGTGTGTGCATGTATAGATCACAAAACCAGAAAACTAAGTGTAGAAGCTAAAAGAATTTCTCTCTTGCTCTTTTTTATTCAGCTGCACTTAGTTCTATTTTCTTAGAAATGTCTTTATTTCATTAATCCAAACATTTGCACCTACAGATCTTTAATACTAACATGATGACTCCCTCCTCTCTGTAAGCAGAAAAAAACATATATTCTAAAACCAAAAGTGGCATCATAGCAAGATATAAGCAAACAAATGACTTTACCAGCACGACTGATGACCATCACACTAGGTGCAGTGCTAATTTTGGACTTGAGATCTCGATCCCATTTCCACATCATCTCTTAAGAAAATCTAGGTTTCACTGCCATAGATTACAGAGACTGTGACTAAAGCTTGCTGTTTATATCTAAGTGCCACATACGTGTTTATGGCATCATTTAACTGACAACAGTACTTTTATCTGCACAATCTGATTCAAATATTCCTGTGTCCGCAATGTATGATACAATGTGGTAGAATTTCATACAAAGCTGAGTTCAAGTAGGTGTTTATATGTAACTCTAAACACTGTATTTACATTCGCTTCCAGCTCAATGTGAGGTAAGAAGCACTGGAAAACCCCGGGACAGCCACAGCATGTTTTGTTGCCCTTCTGTATGGCAAGTTTATTCCTTCTGCAGGACAAAAGGATTGCCGTAAGAAGCTGGGAATCCCCAGCATAGAATTCCCAATTCAGGAAATTCATGTGTCTTGCAAAATGCTAACACAAGGACTCTTAAAAAAAAAAAACAACAGCGGGTGGGGGGTGGGTGCGTGCAGGGGTGCAGAGAAAGTTAAATATCTTCTGTCCCTTGTGTTTAGTAATATTTTCATAGTTTCAGGGCAGAAAATCAACAATCCCCTCCCACTAGCACTAACAGCATATATATACTTACATATATTTACATGCACATATAAGCACATACAACACAATTTTTTTCCCCGGCCAAGGCATTTGTGAAACAAAACCAAGCTATTTGTAGAGTTTCAGCTGTGGACTTGTACCCAGTTGAAAATTTTCCCTTTAAAGCCAGTTTAATTTGAATTGTTGTTCTTATTAGCTTTTGTAACTCAAATGAAAAGCAGCACACATCCTTCAGCATACTTTATTCTACAGGTGACGTAAAAAACCCAAACTGTGACCTGTAGTTTCAGTTGCACCAAGGAGAAATCTGTGTGGAATATATAATGAAAATGCAGATATATAGATCACATTTCTTACCGTATCCCCAGGCTTGACAGAAACTGCCACCACTGCTCCAGGCATGGGAGATCTCAAAATGCTGGAGGTGTCCTCTGCTGCTTTCTCTGGCATGTACTTGCTCAGCTCTGCAGCAACCTTCGTCAGTATTTGTAATTTGTACTAAAGAATAGGAAGAGGAATGTTTTAGAAAACTGCACCTTGGTGAATTCCATTCCATAACCTGCAATATTTTATGGCATGTTTTTATATACTACTTCTGTTATCTGTTCTTCACAGGAGTGTCTAACAAATCACTGTTTGAAATCTTTTTTCAGAGTTTTATTTTCAGGATGTAGAAAGAAAAATATGCGACCCCAATCCGCAGCAATGATTGCGTGAAAGGAAAGAATCAAGTACAGTAAAGAAGTGCCACGTTCATTTAACAATTGGGGCTAAAGAGGGGAGATACAAATTTAAAAACCAGAAATACCTTTATGCTTATTGCACGTTATGCACATGGATAAGGAAAATTGAGGGCTTCATTTCCAGTGCTGTGCTGAATTGGAAATTGACCTTTTGGGAAAGTCTGCCAGATTTTCAATGACACGATTGGTTTTAAACATTATGTTTACTTTTTAAACATTTTTTATTATGTATTCAACATCTGAAGTCAATAACTTGCTTAGATTTTGCGATTAAAACATATTAACCCATTTCAATTCCAGTTTTTCATGCGCAGACGCAATGATGGAGCGTTGTGGTTGTATTGGACACACTTTATCTGTAATAAAAACGGTTCAGCAGCTGTTATCTACCTTGAGAAAAAAGAATGTTTTCTCTAGTTGTATAGCAATTAGAAATGGAAGAGAATATGATGACTCTCAAGCGTCTGCGAGCACCGCTTTGAACAAAACCTTTCGGAAAACATGTATGAGCATTCACTAATCGCAGCTGCGGGCTTTCGGTTTTCAAAAACTTGTGATCACTGACAAATAATTCATTGCACCGACACAGATGGCCTTCACCTTCGTCCCAGTGCACTTGACAATGAATGCAAAAAGCCAGTAGATGGCAGCCGGTCTCTGCGTGAAACTCCTGCCTCACCCAGGCCAACTGTGTGAAGACCAGCACCGCACTTCATCAATAATTTAAACAAAGGTTTTAATAATCAGCATTGGAGGAACGGCATTTACAATTCAAATGTGTATTTTGCTGATGTAAAGTTCAACACCTTGCTTCGAACAGTATGTTTTCCTCCAAAACAATTAGCTATTGTTTTATTAACAATTAAATGTCTTTACTTTTCATTTTTACACAGACAGAAAAAATCCGATATCCTTATGGTGAAGGTAAAGGGGGACTCTACCTTCTGCTTCTGTAGAGAGCAGAGCAAGGTACTTAGAAATACATGCAAAAGGCGATTAACTCTGCAATGACATCTTTAAAAAGCAGCTTTCAAAGCCAAATTAAAACAACGCAACAGAGGATTATCATCCTCCATAAATGGCGTTTGGACACGCCGGGTTACGTGCAACGAACAGTGCAGCCATTCAGTTAGAAATACCTGCTTCTAACCAGAAATACAAGCAAATGGTTACACGAACCAAACCCCTGCCACTGCCACCCCAGTAAATGTAATAAAATGCCACAACCAATGTTCCCTGAAGCTGTAAGGGGAACCCAAAGCTTTGAGAACCCATTCCCAGACACATGCCTTGGTTACAACCGATATGGCACAGGGAAACCTGCACCATTTTGTATGCAAAAAGCTGCTCTAACTCCAAGCCTCCTGCAGGCATCATCATGACAATTAAGGCTGTGGCACACACATCTCCAACCCAAAATACAGCGAGTTCTCTCCCTGCACAAGCAACTACATTCAATGCAGCGTGCCCCTTGCAGTTTCTTTTTCTAAAAGTAAAGTGTGTGTGTGTGCGCGCACGCATATGCGTGCACGTATGCACAATTGCATGTATGCTGTAAGGAGAGGGGAGGCGATGCCTATAGGAGATTTGATGACATAAGTTGCAAACAGAATTGCAGCAGTGTGACAAGTCAAATAATAACATCTTATGCATGTTTCTTTACTCTTGAGTGTCTGTTTTGCAATCAAGACATACAAGTGTCTGCCAGTTTCTGAAGGATATGATCCTTAAGTGAAATTACTGTGCAAATAAAAGCTTTTTACTCCTATTAAAATTCATCTGAGTCATAAGTGGCAAGGCAAAAAAGCTTGTAGAGTGTATTCTGCTGTCAATCTAATAAACATTCTGTGCAGAGGGACTATTTATCAAAGATAAATTGTACTTAAAAGTCCTTCATTAAATCTATGGGGGGGAATATAATTACACCAAATTGCACAGTTTCAGTATCCATGGTTAGTGTCTTCTTTGTACTCAGAGTTTGAAAATAAAAAAAAAAAAAACCAAAAAAAAGGAAGAACACAGAAATAAGTTAGATTTGTGGACTGTATTGTTGCCTCTTGCAAGAGACTATTTTGACATGATTTCAAAGGATTAGGTTTAGATGCCATTTCATTTTTTAAGCCACATGTAACACTTCTGAGCTGCCCAATTTCAAAATTGAAGTGAAAGCTAGACCTTCTGCATCCATCTAGGCTGCAATATTTCGCAGGGACTGAAACACAGAATTCCCTAAGCACTCCACAACATACAGCAGTGGGGGAAAAAAAGATGTTCCTCTGTATGCTGCACTTTAAAGCTCAGTTCTCCACACCAAGTTAAAATATCCCTAGCAAACATTGTTTTTACTATCTTTATAATTTTGGTATCTTTTAGATTCCTTTCTCTGCAGGACTCCTGCTTTGCTTGGAGTGAGATGTAAGAGTCAGTACTCTCAAAGCTTTAAAACGCTGGTCTTTGTTATTGATGAACTGTTCCTTTTCCTTTTGTATTTGTTTATTGTTCTTTAGTCTGTTTGGGGGATAAGCAAGTTACTGTAATCAAAAAGTAAAAAATATCAACAGTAAACTTCTGGGGAAAGGCCTTTTTTGGCACAGTTGGTTCACAAATGACCTTTTCAGAATATAAAAAGACAAAGTTGCAAAGAAAGGTTCCATCTTTAAGATTACCTTTGATGTATTTCTGCTGCTGGCTGGACCCCACTAAATACCCACAGAAATGTCCCTTTGTAAGGCTGTTTCTTGTCTCTTGGGGATGAGCTGGGTGTATGTGTGTGTGTGCGCGCGCACAGGGGGGCTGTTCACCTAACCCAGGTGCAGCCAAAGCCTCAACACCCTCTGGAAGACTACCTCAAACAACACCTGCCAGTGCTGCTGCTGCAATGAAGACAATTCAGAATACCCTGTATTTTTTCATTACATGATTAACACAGCTGCTACGCCTTTGATTTAGTGAGGACAATGCTGAACATACAAAGCAGAAGTTTCCATGTGCAGACAAGGTTCAGGTTTTCTTCCTTTATCCTCAGGAGGAGGAGATGGGAGAAAGAAGGGGTGTAAATTGGGGTAGGCTGTAAAGTTTGGGTTAGGAATAGGGACCAGAAGGTTTCCACCGGCCTAAACCAGAAGAAACATCTGTTGGAGTCATAAATAGATTGCGGGTGGACTCTCAGAGCAAGGAAACCTGCTAGCCATCAGATCTGCACTGATGAGTAGTTGTCACCAGCCACTGCTCCACGCTGCAGGGTTTCAAAGCCTAATTCTGCCAGCCAACATCAAGTCAATAAAGAGGTACCCAAAAGGAGCTGTACAGCTTTTGATGGCACAGAAAACAGGTGTTTCTTTTCCACAAGACGGTTGGAGTCCACAATTAGTTGACAAAAACTATAGCAGGGAAAAGTGATGGTACTGAATATTTTTCTAAGGGTAACAATATCCAGTCCTGCCTCCCCACCAAATGAACTGGATGTTTATGTAATGCAAAACTACTTCTTACAACCAAATCTCCATGACAAAAAAGAAGAAAACAAAAAGGTGTAATAATAGCAGTGCAATGGAGTAATGGGGGGAAAAGAAAGCAAACACAGTGAAAATTATACCTTGGGTTTTGTAGATATATACTGTACTGATTCCCCAAGTCAGCAGACTGGCTGCTACAAAAAAGGCGGCCAGGGCACATCTGACCCCATCTTTGTTTAAAAACAAATTCTGTAGTTTGCACAGATGTGGTTCTCTTTCCGTGTACAACAGAATATTGTAAACTTTCAGTAAAACGCTCAAAACTGCACTCTGTTACATCTCACATTAGTTTATTAAATATGATCTTCCCTGTACACCTGAAACGTCTCCAGAAGCTGTAAATGTTCCAACTCCACTGGAGATTTTATAGACCAATCACTACCCATATGTTACTTATGGCAGTGTTTGGACTGCTGACCAGATGTGGATTTTCAGTATGCTTTACCTAAATGTTCAGCCATTTTTTTCAAACGTCTGTCATTCTTCTGGTCAGAAGGGTGAAAATCTCATGTTGCTCAGATTTCAGTAGAGAAACTGTCTACTGTGCATCTTCAGCATTTTCACTAACCTTGCAGTCTCATTTTTGGTATCAGTGAAATTTATTAACTGTGATCACATCATTTCCTTTCAACATTCCTAATCTGCACCCTGCCTCAAGTCACTTAGCTGTTGTCACCTGCGGTTTGACGTCATACATTCACAAGGAGTATGTTATTCGGTATTCATTCAAAGCAAGACTAAGCAACGTTCCAATGCTGAACACAACGAGCATGCTGCCTTTTTTGTTAACCGATGTACGTTTAACATCGGGACCATACCCTTGCTTAGATTACCACAGCATCGAAACAGGAAAGCGATATACTCATTCCATATTACTCGAAGGTGCCAGGCACCACCTTCTTTCAGAGTCAAGGATTTCTCATTCAACAAGATGATAAATGACAGTTTGCAAATCACAGAGGCTTTTTTCCAAGCTCCGAGTTCTAGAGCTAATTTACTTCCAAGGGTGGTAGTGAGGACTGGCATTAACACCTGCACAAAATAACAGCACTTTCGGTCTAATGGAGGAGCAAACACTCAACACGCTAACAGAGACGGTTAAAAAACCCCAACAAATAAACAGAACAGAACAGCCACAAAAATCATGAGCCTTCAGTAGCAGCCAAAGGGAAAGACAAAAGAGAGGCGCCTCACCACCACGGATACACGCTCCAGCAGCAGAAACTTAATTAGAATTGTAATTCAGCCACATTTCCCACTTCCCATTCCTTGTGTGATACATAATTAACACTCCAGAGAAACCTAACAAGGGTTAAAGCCATGCAAAAACATATTCCCTCCACTTCAGACTAAGGCTGAACAGGCAGAATCAAAAACGTACAGGCTGAAAGCTTGGAGATGTCCTTCTCTTGGAGCTAGCATGCAGCCGAGCAAGGTGAAATGAGCAGGGAGCAGGGAGGGAGCCGTGCGAGCAGAGGAGCCTGCTACAGCTGCAGTCGCTGGAGCAGCCTGTTAGCATAATGCTTTGACAACTCCATCAGCGCAGTCTCAAGGTAGCTGTCAATCAGGATGCATCATTTAATACAACAGCACACTAAGGATTTTCTCCTACAACCCACATGACAGCGTATCTACAGCTCTATTTATATCCGTGCCCAGTTGTGTTTACAACGCTGTTGTAATTAGAAAAGATGCAACAGGCAGCAATATTATTCAGATTTCCATTTTGCCATGCTGCCATGTAAAGTGCGATCTTGCTTCACAGAGTCATGCTAAATGACAAAAGCGCTATTTTCTTCAGTCTCAGTGCTCAGACAGCACTTCATTTGCAGCTATCTATAATTAGATTAATGGTGTAGTGCCGTACAAAGCAGGCCCACTTCACATCAGATAGCATATGAATTAGGACAAACACTTATTCCAATTCCAGGCAGAGAAAGCAGTGACTGGGGTATTTAGCATACCCTTTATGGTGGAATGAGATGTTAATTGTGTACCATTACCTCTAAACTGCTTGCTTGTTGTATAAATCACTGTGCTAATTGATGCAGAGATAGAAACGTAGCCACAGGCAAGAAAGCAACGGAATGAGAGCTGAAGATGGTGGATAAAGGATTATCAAGTAAAACCATATGGAGATGAGATTCCTTTGAAACCTGCCCACAAGCAGTACTACCATGAACTACAGGGGGAAAAGTGCAGCACTGCACTGACGCTTTAGAAAAAAGATGTATTTTACATCACAGTTTCAGAACAGAATCTTAGTAGCGAAACCAAGACCAGCAGAAAACTGAAGAATACACGTGGGTAATGATCCTCCACACACACTTCCAAAAGACAAGTAGTAGCAGGCTAAGCATGCCCTGGGAGTAGGCATCGTGCTGCCCGGATTTTGGGAGCCTGAGTTAATAAGTAACGCTCGTAAACTATCCAAAGCAGATGTTCCCCTGACCCATCTGCAGACTAGAAATGCAAGCTCTTTAAAACAGAAAACGTGTCTGTGCTAAAAAAACAAACAAACAAACAACAAGACATTCAAGTGGCTACTGATAAATTAAATATCCCCAAATAAGGAGGAAAAAGGGAAGCAGCTTTACACACCTGTAGTAACAACTACAGATGTTCTATAGCCCATGCATATACAGAGACAAGAAAACCCGTGAAAAACCTCCCTCCACAAACGGTGCAAGCAGGAGTGGAGAATCTCTCAGAAGTAACAAGTAGCTGTGCCAGCACCAGGACTAACCAAGCCTGCTTTCTCACTGATGGGGTTTCTAGTTGTTTGTCATCTCTAGAACAGCCTCACAGTCTCGGGGGCATTTGTAACTGCACCCCGCAGTGTAGATTCCCTCACCTTAAATAAACTGTGAGTTTGACCAAACACTCTGCCCACACTCCCTACCACACGGAGTTCCTCCTCCAACCAGACACCTTCTATTCACAAAATGGGTTGGACAAAAAGCTTTTAGGAGCATTCCCCCTCTGCTACATTTGGCTGAAGTCAATCGAGTCAAAGTTACTGAGAAGCCAGGGGACAAACACAGAAGGAACCTCCGGCGTGCCTGCCTCAGCCTTGGTGTCCTGTCCCAGCATTAGAAAAGGAAGAGGTGCTAGAAAACCACCTTGAGCACCACATTCAAGGACAAGCCAGCTGGGTGACATGCTCACCTTCCAGCCATGCCCCTCTCCCTACAGACACTACAAATCTGTTTGGCATAACTTACTCTGCAGAAGAGCGGCTCTAGTGATACATACTGGAGCCAATGTCACTGCAACTCTAATCATCTCCTCTCTGCCCCCAAATTAATATATAAACTTTTTTTAAAAACTTCTTGTTCAGAAAACTCGGCTAAATTTGTACACTGCTAAGACTTAGCTTCATACTTTGATCACTAACAAAATGCCAAAACGAAAGGCTAGCAACTAAAATACTACTCAACATCCTGTTCTAAGAAAATAGATGTCCCTCACTCACAACAGGATACTTAAGAGCAAATGCTGACTTTCAGTCAGGAGCCCTAAGATCTTTTAGCACAGTGAAATAAACTTCCAAAAAATACAAGGTATCTTCCCCTCGAGTGTCCAATTCCCCTTACTCTTCAGTGTTTGATACCGCCTTAGCTTAAAAGAGCAAAGAGAATGCATTATAGCTACTAGGTATCTCACTGTCCTAAGGTTCATTAGAAAGAGTGAGATGCTGAATTTTCCAACCTTTTTTAAATTTTCTCGTGGAACTAATCGTTTTTCCTACTAATGGCAGCTAATTATTACTGGGGTGGGTGGGTTAAAGTGCTGCAGTAGTGGTTATCAGCCTCAGTTCCCAAAGAAATATACATAAATACATATGTATATGTCTATCCATGTATACAAGGGGGGCTTAGGGGTGGACAGTTACCCATTCCAAACAAGCAGTACTAATGTACAAATTACTGCTTGCTACAAAATCAAGTGAATAGCAGAAGACAATCACATATTGGTTGACGAAGTGCTTCAATTACCTTGAGAGGAACCTTTAAATTATTTCCAACAGAATACTCCAAACAGGAGCCAGCAGAGAGATGTTACAGACAGCATTCACTGTTTTGAAATGACAGTAGAGTTCAACAGCTAGATTTTGGTCACCAGGCATACAAAGCCTGTGAATTATCCTCCTTTATCACTGAAGCTTACAGAGTTATATCTGGCCAACCAAAGGGACCTATGAAATAGAAACAAATGGCAGTAGAAAAAAAACCCTGTGCTGACGACTTTGAAATAACACCTCCCAAGTGTGCAGCTAGTTGACATAAATGGAAACGCATTGAGGAAAAGAGCTGTGAAGCTGTGTAACAGTCCTGCTCCTAATCATTAATCACTTTTTTTAGACCATTTAAACTAGCCCATTAGAGCCTGCAGCAAAACGCCAACACTCCCATCACTTGCATGTCAGCAGTGCTGGTGTTAACAGGAGAAAATATATGGTTTCTATGACTGTGCCCCAGTTCTACAGCATTTGCTACCTTTAATTGAAAAAGGCAGTTAAACACAAGGTAAATCATTCAGTTAGCTAAGCTGTTTAATAACACATAATTGATAATGTCAATATGTTACAGTGACATAATGCATCACTTTCATCACTCTCATGCTTCAAATATGGTCAGCTTATGCTTCAAACATTTACTTTATATCTGCCATTTAATGAAAAAGTCAGGAGAACCGCCTTGCGTACCACATGTAGAATATACGTATGACGCACACTTACTGCCTCAACTCATCTGTGGGTTAGATAGAAACAGGTTCCTGCCACAACACTTGCAACTTTGTGAAAATGGCTTAGTTATGTCATTAGCAACTTGCTTTTTTGTTTCAAAACACCAGAATCTCCTACTGAAATAACATATATTTCTCTGATAAATACTGTTGAAGAAATACATGAAAAAATCTGCAGAAGAAAAAGCAACTACTTGTTTTCTGAAATGTGCCCCACCCCTGCAGGCTTTTGCTTATTTTTTCACATGTAACCAGGCCAAACGTAGCCATCAGGACTCGTCGTTAGTATAGGGTAAATCACATGCCTAAGTGTTTACAAAATCAAACCCCCTAAATATGGAATATGATCTGGAATAGGAAAAAACGTATCTAATCAGCTACGTACAAACAGCATGGTCAAACATAACTAACCCCATTATACAATACAGTGGGTTTTAACACATAGTAATAATAAAAAACCTCAAAATACTTTACTTCTACAAGAATTTTAAATGGGCAAGAACACCCGAACTGCTTATTATATAACAATGAAAACGTAACCACTGACAAGATCCATGTAATTCTCTCTTCATCATGTAGCAGAGAACAAGCAGATGGCTGCAAAATGGGACAGGTTTTTGGTTTTGTTTTTTTTAAAAAATACATTCCCCCTCAAAAAAAATCCCACAAACAAACAAAACAAAAACCCACAAAAAACAACCCCCCCCCAAAAAAAAAAAGGTGCAATCAACTTTCAGTGACCACTGTTATAAGATGCATGCAGGAAAAGAAAGTGATGGAGCAGACCCAGTGGCAGCAGGCAAGACAAAGTGTGTTGCCACTTGGAACCTCCATTACCTACATCTAACGAATATTTGTTTGCCCTGAGATTTCAATTGTATCACAGACAAAACGGCTAGGAAGGCTCAGTATTCTGAAAACTAAAATATGCTGCCTCATTAGTAGCCGCTTGCCCTCCTGTTCTTATAACTGGAAAGCAGCTGTAGGTAGTGGTAATGATATCGCTACGACCAAGACTTTGAACATCTTTCAGGGAGAAGTTTGGTTCAACTGTCCTGGAGTTCCCTGTCTGAGAAAAGTTACGCAGATGTCCAACTAATAAAGTTTGCAATGAACTGCACTAGCCACAGGTGACTACCAGGTTGTTTGTATGTCTTGCTAAGTAAGGTAACTTGTGAGAGTAATGGATTCTCACAACCATAGAAAAGCAAGTATATTGATAATGAACTGCACAGGGCTCGCAAAAGCAACCTGTAGAGTTTGGTTTGACTAGAGACCAAGGAAACGACTTGTAAAAGGGAAAAGCCAAAAATGACATGTAGAACTATAGTACCAATTATATAGCACCCCAACACCTGCAGGACACTTACTGCTTTTTCAGCCTGGTTCATTTTGGTTAACTACAAATTCCAAGTTATTCAGTAAGTTCAGTAAGAAAGTACTTCTTGAAAAGCACTGTCTCATTTGGGGCAAAACACATCCGCCTCCGGAAAAAAAAACAACAACCCACAACTACTGAGTACAATTGATTTACAGAAATGTCAAGCAAATGCCACTTAATTTCTAGACATCAATGTTTTTCCCGCTCTGGGTGGCCAGGGAATAACAAATGTTTGACTCCTCTTCCCTTCAAGCTCAGCACTACTTTTGGCACTCAAACGGATGAAAAAGCAGAACACAGAAGCCTTCCATTCACTGAGAGGCTACCTGCAACCACACAGAACGTTTAGCTAGGTCTTATTTTCCACTGACTGTGAAAATGGTTTTAGTCTGCATGTTTCATAGGGAGAAAATTGCAGAGCAAACTGCATTCTTTCACAGCTTACAAAGTTTTCTAATGGTTGGGCAAGCACTGGTTAGAGCTTGATCTGTTAATTTGCCTTGGAGTGCTTCCAAATACTACTTGGTAAGCCACAGCATCTTTCTGTTTTGTTTTGTACAGCAGGTAGCACAATGACATCTACCACCAGAGAAAAATGTGCATAGGAATCCAAGGCCTTTTTACAGAGATTTGATTTAGTTTATAAAGCTCTCTGGATTGAAATATGGATTTAGGGAAGTTAACATATGAAGCCCCTTGAACCTGGGCAAGTCCAGATGCGTTTGTAAGGCCATTGCAAACTCAAAATTCAAAGCAGGAGCCTAGCTGGTCATGAGGAGAAGCTGTGAGAAAGGAGTGACTACATGTCTGAGAACTCAAGCCACCTAAGATGGTGCACCTCTGCATAAACTGTGTGATAATATCTTCCCTATGTCTTTCTGCTAGCCACTCTGCTCTCACACCACAGCAATTACACAGACTGGCAACTGATTCAGGGGGTTTAGTAGCACTACTGTTCAGGTTAGAGATAGAGAGGCTTTAAATCCTGTCTCTGATTTTGTCCTAGGCTTGTCTCTGCCAGCGGTCCCACTGATTTCATTAAGTTCATGTTCTCACCCAAGATAATTTAGTGAGAACTTTCAATTCAATAAGAACTAAGCGAAGTACCGCACTGCACGTTAGTATGGACATACCTGCCTGGAAAAAAAATTGTTTGTTAGAAAAATGAATCCCTCATCCTTACTGTCTTCTTCAGGTGAAAAACTACTAAATAATACTAGGGAAGTTGTGTTCTACTTCTTCATTCTTCAGTTTAAGGAAACTTAATTTTTATTTCAGGTGCAATAAAATTAACAAAAAAGACTGATGGAAAGATTATGAAAATCCACAAAAACTCAGTAACTTCTATGATATGTAATAAAACAGTTTTTAATTATGTTTCTTAATTATTCTGGATACTAAATCATCATGAAAGCCTCAGCAATAGTGCAGCTACAGCACCAGCATTATATCTGCTTCCTACCATTAACTTCCCAGGGATCATTTCATGGCATTAGGATGGATATCTACATTAGCAATACATACACATTCTGTAACCTTTGTAATTCAGAAATACATGCTGTTGCATCTATGACTACTAACAGCATTATTCACATACAACTTAAGGTGCTCTTTTATGTTACAGATGACTGCTTTTATAATCTGAACCTTACACGGCAATCTTTCCTAATATCTAAGGTCTAGATCCAACAGAAGACTTACATACCCAAAGCAGGACATTTAAGCAGAAATGCAGTACCTAAATCCAACATGGCAATACAACCCCCTGATCATCTGTCACTTAACACTGAAGGTACTTATATTCTATCCTCCTCCCTGGTTCAAAATACATGTTTAGAGTTCTGCTACTGCAGCTCTTCAGAACCAAGTAATACAGCTACTTCCTTCGACAAGTCCAGATGTGACCCAGAAGTCAGTAAAGCAGGTCCAGCTCTGCTCCAGGGAAGACCGTTTCTATATTTTTTTTCAACTGACATTGCATATCACACAAAATATTGCTGAGCAGACAGAAAAAAAACAACAGAAAATCTGAGATCAAATGGATAGTAAAAAATGAAAAAAAAAACCTCTGAGAGACTAGCCTCTTATTTTCAGCTTTAAGCATTCATGTAGACAAACACATCACTTACGCGTGCTGATGAATTGGAGCAGCTATCTCAAAAACAGGCTTATATTTATAAATATTTCACTCACACAGATACAAAGTTAATAATTGCCAAATACATGTCAGACAATTCATAACTGAGCTGTCTTAGCCCAAAGCCGTTAACACTCACCTAAGAGGCTCAGGTAAGAAGTGAGTCATTTACCAGTGAACAGCAACATCATTCAGTGGATTTGGGACTGGAAATGAAGTGATGAACATTACCGTATGCAATTACACTTGACAGGGCAGCAGAATGCAATCACCCAAAGAAACATTGGACTAGAGCACCTAGGTTAACAACTCATAACCACCACCCCCAAAGTTATTAGTGTGTAAGCTTTGGCCACTACTTCTTAATTGATTTAATCTCTGTCCTCAGGGCAATATTTTGAAGTTGCTAGTTAAAGTGATTTAGTATTTTTTTCTTTTATTAGACTAAGATTTTGTGAGGCATTCAGAGCACGGAGTATATTGATCTCTGCATTTTCATCTCTGCTCCTGACTCAATTTTTGACATAACAATTAAAGAATCACATGAAACTGTGATCAAGTTTCAGACAATCCTAATGAAAACAGGGGAGAAAGAAAGCTAGGAATATTTCTTTAAATGCAAATGAAACTCAAAGACTTTGAGTAAAAAAGGACTTTGAATAAATATTTTATCAGTCCTACTCTTCACTTCACTGAATAATCATTTTTTTATGCCCTGGGAAATATACTTGCAATTGCCATTATATGAATTCTTTTAGAGATGCATTTTATACATCTGTTCTATCTTATTATGTATCTAAATTATGTTTATTTCTCACACCAGCATTCTTCTGAGTGTAACACAACAGAATGACTGCTTAGACAATCTACAGTAGGTCTGGGCTATTACACTTGCAGCTACTACTCGTTTAGGCCCAAGAGCTATTTTCCAGGGCCACCAGTTTAATTTCTCTGCTGGTTTAAAAAGAAAGTGAAATGCAACTTGCAGTGCACTCATTTCAGTCACTAGTGAACTTGGTTGTATTTCTTTAACCGTGGGTTCCTTGCTTCAGAAAAACAAACTCACTATTCACAAGAAAGCTGAACTCATCTGTTGTTAATCACACAGTGAATTTCTCTACCCCAGGAGATGACCAGGAGTGATCCACTGGCCGCAAGGTGAAAACCAGTCAACTGGAAAGAATATTAGCAGTAACAGTGTAAGACAGCCATAGTTGCATATCTATCTGCAACATACCAGTTAGTCACACTTGGCATAAATAGCAACCTGAGGGAGTCCGTGTGTCGATAATCATGTAAGCCTGGTGCAGGAACAGGAGAAGAAACTAGGAACAACAAAGAATGCTGCTGAGAAATACAAACTCCTGAACATAGCTGTGTAAAGTAAAATAAGGACGAAGAGAAGGAAAGGGTTGTAAGACTGGAAATACCTAGTACTGATTTTACCCATCACAATACTCTCACTACTCCGTATAATGTTAGGAAGAAACATGCAAGTTTATCCTGATGCTTTAAAGACTCCCAGTCTGTATGTCAAATTTGCAAAGAAATAGAACCAAGATCGTTTCACAGTGGGGCAAGATCAAAGTTGAACAGATCAGTCTTATTATTTACAAATAAAATTTTTAAGTGCATTGCAAAAAAAAATTATTTTTTTTCTTTTTCTTTTTTTAAATTAAACATATTCAGCGTAGCTGGAATTTGGCTGACAAGGCAATTCTGCTCTGGGTGCTGAATTCAAGAGGACGTTCATCAGTAGATAACTAAAACTGCATCACACATGACCATGCAGGACAGATACACTGAAAGGACAACCAAGACGCAGCTCCACACTCCATACTTCAAAATGGACGCAGTGTTTTAAATATTTACAAATTTGAGTACAGGGTGCTCAAAGAAGACCGCTCCTGCTGTGTAAGGCAGGTTGCTATGCAGTCAGGAGTGGAAAAAGGGGACAAGGAAGGAACAAAACTGGTTCTGTGGCTTAAAGGCTAAGGAACTCAACCCCGGGGGAGGAGAAAACTGCCTTCTGGTCCCTGCTCCTGGAGGTACCTGGCTGCCTAGTCTGACACAGGGAAACAGTTCCGAAAATAGGGACCTGAATCTGTTTCCCCAGAAGAACGGCTCGAGCACTAGGTTTCTCCCTCTACCACCGCAAGACTTGGCAATTTCAATATACTGTAATTTAATTTAATTCTGTCATTTGGAAGTCAGCACAGAACCTCTATCTCCAGCCTTCTAGGCAAGTGCTCTCAGCAGCAAGGGGCGCTGCAGAAAGCGAGCATCTCTACCTTCTACCACTATGAACTTTGATGAGTGTGGCCACAGCTGCCAGGCTTTGGGTTGAACTCAACACTGCCCACCCATGCTAGATGTTTTTTGGAGACTATTCTCTCAGGAGACCTGAGATGAGTTTAAGTACTTTGTTTCAGCAGCGCAGTTAGGATAAGTGAACATTCGATATTTAGTTGCCCACAGCAGGTTGCTGAGAAGATGCAGGTACCTTTGGTTAGACAGCTGTGAAACCTGTTTTAGGTGCCCTGAGGACACTTAGCAGGTTACTGGATCTTAAGCTTCCTGGATCACTTTCTTTGACTCAGACACCTAAATTGCACTTGAATCTTGTTGTAGGTGCCAAAATAGCCACTTGAAACCCTCTGGACCTTTAAGCTTGATGCCTAAAGACATCTGAATATATGATATTGAAGCACTGCTGTCAAAAAGAAGTATATATAGTCATACCGATGTTTATGTCAATTTCTGTAACATTGATTAGTGATACTTACTCATCTACCTTTGTTTCATTATGGATTACTTTCTACAGGCAAATTTTACTCAAGATAAAACTATATCCACCAATTGCAGTCATATTACTCACATCCTCTGCCTCCTTTTCAAATACAGACTCCTGGTTTTATTCCCTCAGCTCTTTTGACCTCACTTCACTTTCCAAAAGTGTTGAATTCTAGATAGCTGTTCAACCAGCTACAATTTGGTTGCAAGTTATTTGATCTTAAACATTTAAATTGACACAAAGGTCACAGGGCACTGGCAGAATTCTCAGTGTCTCCTGCTCTATTCATAACGTACATGATAATCAATAACTTATTTTCTCATATACTAAGACTTCAAGACTAATTCTACAGTGTTTGGGGCATATGATCAATGACTAAATCTCAGTTGCACGGTTGCCTGTAACCCAAAAAGGGTTCTGTGTTTCACAGTTTCATTGCTTTACCGGCTGCTGTTTAACAACCTTACTGAAATACAGTTCATTAGCATTATAATGGGGAACAGATGCAAGAGCAATTGCAAGGCTATCTCCCTGGCTTACTCCTGTTTGTGGTAGTTGTGTTTACTGCACTTGTCCTTCCTTGCTACTTTTTCACAGAGCAAATAGCTTGAAAGATCATCAAGCAAAAAGGTATAACGCAACTCCCTTCTCCCATTCCTGATTATTTGCTTATTTTGGAAGGTAAGAAGTTTTGACAGCAGAGTACATCCATCAGAATAATATTTGAAGCTTCAGATTCTGCTGACCTATAACATCACCAAGGACCTGGTTTGCTGCGGTCAGTGAAGACTATAGTTCTGCTTACAGAGTGTCAGAGGATTTGGTACCAATCGGGATCCTACTTTAAGATCGATTACAGGCATTGGATTTTTCTTCCTTCCTTAATACAAAACAAAACCAAAATGTGTTTACTGCTATTATGAAGGAGTAACCTTGCTAAAGCTTGCAGCTGTAACTTGCCTCATGATATCATATTATTACATGACCTTCACTGTTTATATAGTCAATAGAACATAATTAAATGACTTCATAGAATCAAATTAATTTCTCCTATGCTGTATTCATTTTGAAATAGAATCAATATTATTTACCCTACCTGACAATAATGCCCCGTGCTTCACATAAGATTGATTCACTACCAGCAGGTAGTTATCAATGAATGCACTTTGCTTTGGTAAATGAACACAATCAATACTCAGAAATGTGAGTTTTCTGGCATGACTGAATTGTAACTGAAGTGAAAGCTGAGTTTTGTTTAGGTCTTTTTACTACTTCTGTTAGGTTTCATATAAGGAGAACCTGAAATTCATAGTCAGCACCAGTACAGTAACCATCTGAAAAATTACCAGGCAGCACCACTGCACATTGAACATCATTATGCCCTGACAAGGTTATACCGCACGAGACAGCATACAGAGAAAGAGAAAACTCAAGAAGAAGTATCAGAGGTTCTCAGCATCTCTTGACAAACATGATTGCCTGAGCTCTTAATCATCATGAGTATCATGTGAAAGATAACCGTATTGTGAAGGGCACATTGCACGAATTTCAATTTGTTCTTTTTGAAAGAGAACAAGAAAAGTTATAGTTCTTGGAAGGATATCCCAAGACCTCATTTTCCATTTAAAAAATAAAAGGTATTAATGTAGTATCAATTAATATAAGCTAAGAATCATTTTAAACTTATATTACATACACTGAAAGCTAATGTCAATGAGATTAACATAAGTCCTCTGTTAACTGCAAAATTAACTAAAATTAGGGACTTCAGCAAAGTAATTTCATTTATGGCAATTTTAAAGTAAAATGTGTGAAAAGAAGATTTTAGAAGTTATTAAAGATATGGCTGTCTGTGACCACTCCCTTTAAGCAGAAGCTGGTATTCTGGTTGTTCTTTTTCCCTCATAAAATGTGCCCTTGAATCCTCACAACTCTTCAACTTTTTAATCTTTTTAAGGCTGTCCTCATTCTTCCTAGAGTAACTTAACCTAGCTTGCACTATTTCTGAAGTCACACTGCAGCAGTCACTTTTCACGCTACCAAGGTACCGCTCCTTCTTCCTAGCAAGTTCCTCAACCTTTACACATACCAAGCAATCCTGCTTTTACTTTATAGAAAATTCTAGGAAGTACACTGAAGAAAAGCACTTCCATAGCACACTTGATCTCATGTTTTAATACCGATTTAGTATTCAGATATTCTTTGTGTTAAGAGCCAAGATAACAAAAGCAGAATACTTTAGAATAACATTGGCACATTTTTATATATTTACAGAGAAAGGGGTGAATGGAGATTTTAAACATAAACAGTCTTTATAAAACTGAAGGTTTGCCAGTGGGGCAGCGAGGCAATTTAACACGTAGCGGTCAACAACCACCACCAAGGAATACTTTTTCTTTTCTCTGCTGCTTTTTCTTTTTGTTTCTATTCCTCCCAGCCTCATTTACCCAATGTTTGACTATTTAATTTGAAATACCAGTTATTAACTGGCTTTATACTTCCACTAACTCATTTAACATTCACATCAACAGAGTTACATACAGAGAAAAACAAATGAAGCTTCTCTATCACATGCAGAACCTTACTACCTGAACACATCAAAGTACAATCATCATCTGATTCATTTATGTTTTCACTGAACTGTCCTTTTTATCATGCAAGTTTGATTTTCATAAACAGTATTCATATATATGAATATAAATCTACACTGTGTATATACAAATTATACATATTTACATGTGTGCATATACGTATTTACCTAAGTAGATACACATGTAAGAATTTAGTTTTGTTTTGAAGTTTATAAAACCTTTTCTCTTACAGTTGTAACAGCTCTTCCCTGTGCAAGAAAGTATTTAGGGGGAGTTAAGCAGAGGGGGGTTTATTGTGATCAGCAACATGAAACATGGAACAAAACAAGGTTTTCTCTTTTCTCATACATTTTGAAAGGCATCCTAATGGAAGTTTTGTTCTTCAGATACGGTATTAGTATGTCACACATTAAAGAGAAAAGCTCTGTTGGTAATGCTCCTGGTAAATTCTAGCCTCTAACAGAAACTTCCTGTACCATCTCACCCAGCCCTCAGGGTAAGGTTCAGGTACCATTGCCATTTTGGATGTTTTAAGGTGTCCTACCTGGCTTCTGCGTACTGCTCTAGAAGACTAATGGGCATCCGTATGTCCTGCATTATAGCTGTCAGCTATCTTGGGTACAGGACACACATGAAAGTCAGAACGAGGAAATTCAACCCCTTTACAGACCAAGCAGAAAAGCACATGGAAGAGCATCACCCCTGGAAGTATCTGATTATCTCTACTGACCAAGTAATCTCAGATCGCAATGTCTCATTTTTGGCCACTTCCATCAGGGCAGGTGAAAGTCAGCCTGCTGTTCTTTCAATTCTGAAAAATGTCATCCCTTATTCAGGGAAAATTAGCAAAAGAGACACAGGACAGAAAAACATAACTACACTCTCCTTTAAAAGGAAACACAGCTTTGTAGTTTTTTTTACACTGTGATAATGGGAACAACCTCTTCATAAAGACCCTTATGTTACAAAAGCAAAAATGAGGCAAGTCACTGTTTCATAAATTTGCTGGTGGATGGTCAGGAGGGAGTTTCATGGCTTTTCTCCATGGAAGCTGAGTTTGCTTAAGACAAAAATCTTCTGCATTTTCTACAGGCAGTTTATCTAAAGGAAGACATTATCAGACCTGGAGATGTGGAAAGGACTGTGGGGCTGGCAGATAAGGACTCATCAACAAGGTATATCCACCAGCGACCTTGAGTAAGTAAAAGCATGTAGGAGTGGGGCTGGAGTTTGGCAGAATGTAAGCACATGCACAGTCAAGGAGAACAGGGCTGAAAGGGCCCATGGTGATAACAAGGCATAATTTTCCTCAAGCTCCTTGGCAGTCCTGGTCACCACCACAGCATATGTCTTTTTCTGTCAAACAACTGCTTGGAAATGCAGAGGATTTGTCTGAGTGGCATGGTAGCATAAATACACAAGTGGCCATATACTATTTCTGATTCGAGCCATACATCATTTACGGACTGCTCAACATGGAATTCCAAACAGGCACGTTTAATCATTTTAATTTCCAGTTATTTTACCCACTTTACTAATTACCATTACAGCACTGATTAGTTTGTAATAGTTATTCATTAGCTGTAAGTTGAACAAGAGCTGATTTGAGATAATTGCTTCCTTGACACGTTGTGGGGACTAAGTATTTCATAGTCATCAGATAATGAATGACAAAATGCACAGTCAAGCAGGCTCAAAGAATCAGTGGTGAAGCTTTAAAATATTCTCAGAATCACCTCTACTTTTCTGCATCTGGATTACCTGGTAAAACCAGCTTTCCTCCACCCAGAGTAAACAATCTTACTGTAGATCACACACTATGGAATAGAAAACCAGACTTTGAGACAGCTCAGTATTATGTCTTACGTACTCTGTCTTGGAGGAAGACTGCATTTTGCCTACCTGAGGCCCTCATGATAGGTGACTGCAGTATCTGGTTTCTGGAAAACTTGTTTGTCATTGCACTTGGCCTTCTCCTCTTTATCCCATCGATCCTCAGTGACAAAAACATCTTCCTCACAGAGAAAATAACTTCTGAGGAGAATGCTGCTTGTTTCATTGACTTGGAGTTGTCATGGCTGGAAATACGGGATATTTCACAGGGAAGACATTGAAATCAGGGCCAGAGGATGCGTCTAAAACATCCCTTAGGCATCTTCCTCATCCCCCTCAGCCCATTTACATGTTTGGTTTTCTCTTGCCATTTTGTTGGAGGCTGCATTTTGGATCTCATCTTGAGGAAGCATTGATCATTGATATCCTTACTACCTACTATTTAACTGGAAAGCAAGTGCAGGACGCAACAAGAGATATGGCCTTAAGAGAGGGGATATTGATTCTTTTTTCCACTGAGGAGAAATTTGTTATCTGTGGGATATTCTTTTATCCACTTGTGGAAACCCATGGAAATTTCTGACTTTGATGTGGCCACGTAAACAGGCTATGTAGTCCTCTGACTCATCCCAATATTTCTCCAGTCAGAGAAAGTTGCTCTAATGCTTATGTCCCAGACCTTAAGCACCAGATGTGATGTCAGGAAAATGGATTACTGGAGAGGAATGAGTTAAACTCTGTTAAAACTGTCCTGTGTTCAATCACCTCAGAGCATGGGCAAAGTGAAGGTAGCTCCAGCAGAATTTCCTTGCTTTCACCGCTCAGCTCTCTTCAAAGCCCTGTCACTCACTGTTTTAGCTGCAATGGACTACAAATTGAAAACCGGAGCTTTGCAATTCTGTTCCACGTTCTGATCCTTACCTTAGGGATTGAATGGTTTTGTTTTCAGATCCAGACTGTGCCCCCAACAATGGGAACTCACAGTGAGGCTTAAAAGGGTAACAGCAACATAACACTACTCCCTCAAATGATTCGAAACGACCCAGAATTAAAATCAATGGAAGAAAACAACACAGTAGCCTAGTTGACATGCCCAAAACTAGAAAACCTAAGTTGTAAGTATTTGGGAAACACCCAAGCCTTTTCCTTTAAGCCTTGAGTCATTTCTTTACTCAATGGAACACAAATACAAAGCATAACATTCAGCAGAAACAATACAGAAATACCAACATGGATACAGAACAGGTCAGAAAAACTTCAAACAGGAATGGGTTTGGTTATAGCTAATCATGACACTGAGGACAGATCAAATGACCTCCCAATATAACTTGTGCTCTATGAAACTCTAACAATGCTTGAAGAAAAAAAAAAGTAAGCGGTGGGGGAAGATTGAAGCGAAGAATTTACTTCAGATGCCTTTCTTAGCAACTTCTATTTTTACATGATCTGATCTGTTGCCTTTGCTCATCACCCAAAATAATACAGACACCCCTCCTCCCCTCCCAAAGTCACCCCCTCAAGTTCCACAATGAGTTCCATTGATTTTCGAGACATATTGTCAACTACCTAATAATTTAACTGGTGGCACAGCTCTTCTGGTTGAAGCTTCAGCTTCCCAAACAAAAGCTAACCACCTGAGACCACAGAGGACAGGATATGAGCTACTTATAGCAACACTGGACCAGTGAACAAGAATAGCAGGAAAGCTGCTTATTTTATTTTTTTTTTCTCCAGCAAAGGCCTTTGAAGTAAACTATTTATTAAACATTATAATACTCGAAACAAAAATCTTTGAAGGCAGGTTATCCTCCTCTGCACCATGTCCCGTTGTGAATGAATTGCTTCCTTTTCCTTTTCGGATTTTTTTCACTTGTGAAACTGACACTCAAATTGTTCTCTTAAGCTACTTGGGTGAGCCTTCGGCGAGAGGAATAATCCATCCATCAACAAAGGGATCATTAAACATATTTATAACTCAAACTACTTCAATATCATTGCACTGTAAGCAGCCACCCTGTTCATCAGCCAGTGTTATATAAATACAATAAATAAGTTCCTTGTGCACAGAAAAATAGTATCAATTAATAAGTAATGATGCAGCCACATAATTTGAAACAGAAACAAGCTAACAGCGAGACTTAATTTTTCACTTTTTTAATTAAAAAAAAAGGTAAATTCTCCCCACTAATCCTGCTACCAATGAGTACACATCAGTTTTCTTTGTTCTTCTGATTAAAACATTTGTCTCTCTCCCTCTCTGTCACTAAAAGAACTAATTTTTCTCTATAGTATCACCAAGATCATTGTGAGTTTCAAATCCAGACTTACAGAATTGCCTTTTCAAATACAGATATTTCAGCTGCCGAGACAGACCTGCCACACATTATACTGCATTTGCATCTTTGAAAATCTGGCAGTGATGTGCAGTCAAGAAGGGGATTGCTCTGAAACAATCGCTCAGAACCATCTGAGCCTGAGAAATTCTCTGGCCAAAGCCTGGGAAATAATCAGAAGTGAACTGAAACTCCCACTGGGCCACCATGCATGCCTGCATAGTAAAGATGTCACTGGCAAGCTACAGACAAATTCATGTAAAAAAAAGTCTTAATAATCCTCCATTGAGAGAAGTAACTCATTCCAAGTGAGACAGTGGAGAAACCTTAACTAGCAATATCCTGTTTTCTGAAAGATGGAAGAATTTGCAGCTTCCATCAATTTGCATGAAAGTAATAGCGATCTACCATCTCTGAAAATCTAATCACAAAAATACAACTCAGAGTTCAAGGCACTCGCCACCGAGTAAGCACATTTTCTCCATTTCTTCTGCCTTCTGCTTTCAGGTGCAACCTGGCAAGCGTACGAGTGATGATCAAAGAATTTTGAATCGTTTTCTTCCCCATCTCTGAAACATTGTCCATCTGACAACGTATTTCCATTATGCATCATATTTTTGCATTTCACCTTCCACAAACACCTACAAGCAACTTTTAAAACATGTATAAGGAATCTGGGTGTATTTTTTTAACCAAAGCAAAGCTCTCTTTGCACAAAAGAGTAGAGCTAGCCTTCAATAAAATGCTTTCTTTGGTATGGAAGTATTCTAGATGCCTCCCACTTGAAGTCTGTCACTGCTAACTAGCCTTTATTTATCTGTGCTAATAGACCTATTAGATTTATACTAGTGAGCAAGTGACTCATTCTGTATTCCCACCACACTAAGCTGAAATTCAGTAGACTTGAACTCAACTCTATGGTACTGACTCATGTTGATGCCCTCCATCAACATGCCTGTAGCTGTGTTACTGCCTCTACTGTAAGGACACAGTGCCAAGAATATCTGTAAAATCGGTACCAGTGGCAATCACTGAAGTTCTGGAGATTCTTCTCTGGTGGAAAAAAACAAAGTGTAAGCTCATAATTTGCAGGAGATTTTACAGGCTTTCTATGGAATTGAAGTGCAGAAACGGCTCTGCAAATAAAATTATCAATGAAGAAAGTTTCCTTGGGCATTCATAATTCTGTTACTTGTGAAACCTATTCACATGCAAATTTACTGGGAGAAGCAGTACATAAACTAGAGGCTATGTCTTATTCTCCTCTAATTGAGCTCACTCAAATAGGTTTTGAGTAGGGAACAAAAACTCTAATGAATATAGCTAAATGAGGGATCAAGATAAAAATGTCTATACAGACCTCAGCTTAGAAAAGCATGTCAGTATTTTAAGTGCTCCTTAAGTCACATTTTAAATGTTTTCAAGGATAAGGACACCCGGAATCATATACTTCTTTCCTAAGGGCCTTAAATGTGTCAAGCAGCCTAAAGGTCTACCAGCTCTCAGGTGTAGTTGATAATGTGGAGCCATATCTCTGAATGGACAACTTCAGTGGTTCCATTCCCAAATCTTTTAATAAGCCTACTAAGTTATTTGGAAAAATTGCTCATTTATTTTGAGCAACCTCAGGAACAGCTGTAAGATTAAAACTCTTCAGCACTTCAGCACCTCTGTCCAACTGTTTGCTTCAAAATTCAGTAAGACTACAAGTCAAATGGAGGAGGAGGTGGTTGTAGGCTCTGGCTTCCCCAAGACTTTTCCTGTCTGAAGATTCTTCAGCAGTTTGCCTTCACACCTCCAAGCAGAACTGTATCCGATTCATGAGTTGCCCTGTAACATGCCCCATTTCTTCCAACTGTTTAAATCTGAGCCTAAATTTCAGAGTCAACTCACCTTCTGGCAATACAGGCACAAAATTAACAAGGAACTTGCGGTGAGAAATTAAGGAATTAATGAAAGTTTTCCATGATTTCTCTAAGATCAATTAAGTTTCACAACAAATTACCTAAATTTTGTATTTGCATAGCAGATTTCAATATGTTTTTGATTTATAATGCTGCATTAATTTTTACAACCTTTTTTGTGTTTCCATTTTTGTTATAGAGTAAATAAACATTTTTCGGCTATTACTTTAAAAAACGCTTTTCCAGCCATGCATTGAGCTGCCAAAGAGCTGCAGTTTACTTAGCTCACATACCGCATTCCTCAGCACTGCACATTCTGCACTTCAACACCACAAACAGTGGTATGTGTCCTCACGTGTCAAAACTTTAAATCAAGCTATGCCCAACTTTCCAACTTGTTTGCAATCCTCACTGCATCAGCTGCAAAGCCACTGCATGTTCAATAACAGTGACCTGGAATTGCACTGGGGAGGAGGCAGGCATTCAGGGAAAATCAGAGGGCAAACTGGGGACAAGGCATCATTAATTTGCAATTAATAAAGTAGCTGCTGAGACGAAGATTCATTCATACTTTTAGCATTATTGGTTAGGTCAATTAAAGAACCTCTCCTAGTAATACAACCAGAATCTGGGCCTTAATATAGATGCACCTTTGCAAAACCCTTTCATGTGTATGAAAAAGAGCTTTGAAATAAAGGCAAAACCAGCTCATTACATCATTTTCAGACACCATTTATATCAGCTAGTACCATCTCCAAGATTCATAACTGCATGATTTTATTAATTCTCATAAAGCTTGATTTTGCATTCAGGCAGTCAACATGATTTTAAGTGCCAATTTCTCAACCTAAAAGTCAGCAAAATATAAAATAACACCAGCAGAATATTAAAATCTCCCACAGAGATAAATAGAAATATGAAGGTTCAGACAGAGCCAAATAGATTAGTGCTCACTTTCTACTCATTATATGCTTTCAGCTAGCACAGTACAGTTTTATAATTTGATGGAAAAAAATATATACTTTTTAGCTATTTTCCAGCCTGACTCTCTAAGGCTGCTCCTCCCTTTAAAAATGGCATAGTATTATTACCTCTAAAATAAAACTATGATTACACGACAAGCTCAGTTCAATGATGTCCACATTGCTGGGATATTTACTTTCTTGGGAGGGAACACCAAAACCCTGGGGGTGGGGGGTGGGGGGGGTGGGAAGGGAAAATTGTTCTTTGACATCCTCCTTACTTCAGAATTTATTTGTAAGTTCAGAATGGAGTCAAATGTCAAATGTCGTATCAGCAATTAAACTTTGACTTCTACTAGAGCAATACTAACGCAGAGCGAGCCCCAGAGCAGCACTGCCCAGCCCCGCGCTTTGGGGTTAGCTCCGGTGCTAAACAGCACGTTGCGGACCGACACAGGAAATCCCTCTCCTGTTCCTTGGGTTGAACTGAAGGGCTGGCATAAAGAAAATGTCCAGAGTATTAACAGCAACAAAAACTACAGGCTCAGAGCCAGATTTCAAAAGCATTTAGGTGCCTAACTTGCATTAGTTTTAGTGGGACTAAGTTGCCTCTGAAAATCTGGCCTTCGGTCTTCACTTTTCTTAAGCCACTCCAGATCCTGCGGCTCTGTCAGGATGTAGAAGCAATTACATTTCACAACTTTGAATTCAACAATATATTTTGGAAATCATTCAAAGCAAAATGCTTTTTTAACATGAAGTTTCCTTGTCCAATAAAATACACTGGAATTTTATATACTTGAGGCCAGAAGCCGGCAGTATGAGGAAGCCACTGTCATCCAAATAAACTCTGCTTTCTTCCTTTAGGTGAGAGAAGTGTTTAATGGATACCAATGCTTTGACATATACTTTATGAAGAGTAAAACATACAATTTTAGCTTTACTGAACACCAATGTAATTGCTCCTGAACAAAACCATCGCCTAAAGAATGCTAATCCCAAAAGAAATAATGTAGCTGTTACAGTGCATATAAAAATCAGAAATTAACATTTGAGGTGTCCATTCCCATACTACTCCAGAATGAACTCAGCCAAACAAATACCAGCTTGGCTTGTAAAGGAATCCCGTGTAATGAAACACATTCGAAAATGAGAAAAACAAATCCTCATTTTGATATAGAAGGCAGATGTGCACACACTTGAGCTAACAAAATCCATCTGAGAATATTTTAATAAAAATAAACACAGGTAGCTGTAATATCTAAACACAGGTAGCTGTAACATCTGTTAATGCCAGGCCATTTCATGAGATGACGCTCACACTCCACCAACAGATCACGCCATGCCAGCTCTTCAGAGCAGAAACTGCAAGCCCCCTTCTCACCCATGCCCACGTCTAGTCTGTCCCTTGAACTGGTTCCAGCTCCCCAGCAAAGTACACGGACGGAGCCTGTAGAAAGGTCTCAGACAAGACTTATCCCCCTTCCCCACTGAAGCTGCAGCAGGTAACAGGCAAAGAATGTAGGTGCTGCCTTCCAGCGCCCCCCCCCCCAACACCATCAGCTGGTCTAACAAGAGATGCTGGTTTTCCTTGTGGAAGTTGCCTCTCTAGTTTATAACCATCAGTTGTTTTCCTTTCAGCACGTCTAGCTTTTAATATCTAGTAATATTATACCAAGAAAACACATTAATACGTACATTAGCTCTTTAAACACTCCTTTTTGCCCCAGTGGAAAAGGGCCTGTGGACTAGCACGTTAACCTCCTCCATGGTACAACACACACTGCCCTCTCACAGGGAAGAGCAGGAACCTTGTTTCAAGAGCACACTGCTCCCTCCTTGACTACATGAGGCAGTATCCCTTCTCTTCCCCAGTGGAGTTTCTTCCTCACTGGCCTCTCAGACCTCCTTGTAGCTGGCTCACACACTTCTGAAAACCACTCCTTAAGAGACTGACCCACCTCCCTCTAAGCACCTGCTTGAGTAATTTCAGGAAATTTGTTCCTGACTCAAGCTAATCCTTCCTGGCTAGTCATCTTCCCTTTCCTTCACAACTCACTATTATCCTTTAATTGTTGATTTGATCCTTCATGTCCCAAGTCCTCAGGGCTCCTTCCCCACTCCTCTGTGGGACTGGTTCAGCAGGAATCCCTGAGATGGTTAACACCTGGCCAGCCCCATGTCAGTTTATGAGGAAACCTCATTTCAAGTAGAAATTGAAGGCAGCAGTTTTGGCTTTACCCACACAACCAATACATGTTTCATCATTAATTTCAATGCTCTTATCACACACAGTTGGGTTAACTGAAGGCAACAATGATTACATTCCCCCAACCTGTACAAAAATACAAACCGTCTTTAAAGCAAATACTAGCAATGTACAAAGGAAACACTCGAGATGTTTTCACAGATCGTTTTACAACCTGTACTTGCAAGGTAAAGTACCTGCTACTGGCCAAATGTACAAAGAGGCCATCCAGCATATTAAAAAGAATAGTTTAAGCCATCATTTGGCTCAATTCACAACACATTCCAAGAACCCCATAAACAAAGACATGTGCAATGTTAACTTTCTCTTTTATGCTGACAGCTTTTTTCTCCTGCATAATGACCTTCCTGCACAGTGTGTGTTACCATAAAAAGAAACAGAGCCCAGTAAAATTAGAGGAACTGCTTAATATCAAAACGTTTTATCTGAGGAAGACACCACTGCCAGTGTAAATATAAAAAGCACAAGAATTAAAAACTATTTGTTTTGCTGTCTCTTCTTTAAGTTTAGGTTGTTCAAACAAACCTAGCTTGAGTTTTCAGTTACTCTGCACTAGACGGTCCTCCCAAAGGCTGAAACGGTACTCCAGAGAATGTGAACTTGGCTCCAATTTCAGACAATTTTCATCTTCTTTTTTTGACAAAGAGAAAATTATTTGAATGCTTTGTCTGTAGCCAAGAATTTGGATATGAAAGACACACCAGTAAACAAAGTCACCAAAATGGGCCACCACTACACAGACTCTAGTGCATGCTTGTTTTTTAAAAAAAATTCTCCAGCCCAAAGTACACACTTTTATTTCACAAGCAGAATGTTAATGTGAAATTTTAGTTAGAGATTATCTCTCTCATCTAAGTACAAAAGAAAAGCTACATGCCTTTTTGATAGATGGAGCCTAAGTTTGCTATTTCGTTCATACAAAGAAAAGTAAAGAGGAGGATAATACAGGAACCTCACTTAGTCGGCTTGGTCAAATCCTACACCAAACAGAATTACTTTTTTACAGTTTTATTTGAACTACTACGGGGAGCAAATAACCCCAATTCATAGCATTCATCTTTCTATCATCATTCCCAGAATGAGAACTGAAACTTTTAAAAAGTCATTGCTTTGTACCAAACTCACACTAGCTTCCACCATGGCAACTATCCCACAACACTCAGGCAAAGCTAATCATAGTTCCCTAGGTTTATTATCTTTTATATCAGGGAGGCGTTCAAAAGCATTATGGCTGCCTGGCAGCAGATACTGTCCTCACCCAAAAGGGTTTTTATTTTCTGCAAATAAAAATTCATTTCTAAATGAGGTTAAAATTCATTTCTGAAAATCAGAGAACACACCAGTCAAAAGCTCACACCAGCTCCGGCATGGAGCTTCTTGCTCCACAAAGTGGCATATACAAGAACTGAGCGATAGCTCGGCGATGCCAGGGAGACCTCACTGAACATGCCAGTAAAGTCTCCCTAAGCCAGGCAGAAACCCAAGGGAAGGAAATGAGAGTGATTATATACAGCTGAGCAAGCACAGTACAGAGACTCCTAAATCAGTGATACGGTGTTCGCTGCTGGTGTTCTGTGGCAAAAATGTTTACCATCTGTGTTACTCTCTCTTTGTTATGGACACTAATGGAGCATTCAAACATAAAAGCATGGGGGTGGGGAACAAAAACACGATTAAGCCAAAGTACTTTAAAATCACTTTTAGATGTATGTGTACATATATATATAAGGAAATCCCAAAACTAAATGAAAAAATGGTTCGAAACCAAAACAGAGCAGTTTCAGGCTTAGCTCAGGAGAGCTGCACAGAGCTGGGTTACTCTGCCCTGAAGGTCTAGTTCTGAGCTATCAGGCACAGACAAATCTTTTAGGAACTGAGAAGCAGCTCTAGTCTGGACACAAGAGAGGAATGTACACTGCAATAGCTGCTAGGCCTTTCAGCCCCATCCTTACACTGAACATGCCTGTGACAGCGAGGTTCCTAGGAAGCAGCTGTGTTGGTACAAAGCTCTCTGGCAGGGGAACTTCTCTGCTGCTCATCTGCTACTGAGAAACCACAATGGCCTGAAGAGTATGACAGTCTGTAGTGAAGCTGAAAACTAACATACAACATCCAATTTGCCGTCTGTGCATAAAACCAAGCATCTCACTTGTGTTAGACATCTCACACTCTATACATTAATATAGGTGGAAATCACAGCCTCCAGCCTGACTTCCATTTCAGACTCTTTTTACTCTGCTTATCCAAATTTATGCAAGGGAAAGGAGTTCCAAGGACCTGGTATCTCCATGAGTTGTTGCTTCACTACATCTTCTCACAGGCCCTTCCTCCCTCACTACCCAGAATGACACTGCAGGGCACTGATGGTGACAGGAGTCCACCCTGCTTCCTTCAAGCCCAAGGAAGACAGCTTGGCTCAGACTCTCCTACTTCCACTCAACACAACTAGCTATCAGGGCACCTATTCTCCAACCCCAGCACATCCAAATTCTTTGGCAGCCAGTGCCCAGTTTCAGCAGACTTGTCAGTAATTTGAGGCTAAGTACTCAATTCAGCACATGCACACAGCGCAGCCTCACAGCAATGCAAGATCACCTGTCAGTGAGAATAATGCTTTTTCAGATTAGATGTTTCAGTTAAGTTGTTACATCTCTCATGCTGTTGATGCCAGTTCAAACATAATTCCAGCAGAGCAGGAGTGGACTTTATGAACCACAAACCACAAGCCAGGAAGAAGAAAATAAAAGGTGGAATAGCAGTTTGTTTTCTCTACAGCTGGAGGGGCCTCCCAGCAGTCTCACAATTGCTAAAAGTGGTTTTGGAACCAATTGATGCCACCTGCAACGTACCAAAACTGAAACACCACACTGGTTTGAAAAAATGCTTTGAGAGCTGGCACAAAGTTGGAGGAGCTTCCCCAGAGGAGACAGACACCTGAAAAGAATACAAACTGCATCATTCTCAGGCTCAGAATTCACCACTGCTAACGCACAGTCCCAGCAGACGAACCACTGCGGGTGGATCATTCAGTGATGTGCTTGTAAAAACTCCCTCCTGAATTCCAAGGAACTCATTACTTTTGGTTCCTATGCCTCTCAACAAGTGCTCTAGGATTAGAGGTAAAAGTAAAGGCAGAAGAGTAAAAGACACTGTTTGCCACAAGTAGAGCTTCTGGAGCACAGCAAATAACAATGTAGGGAAACCTGCATGGAAATGAGCCAGCTATCATAACCTTAGTAATAAAGGAAAGCTCCATAACTAAAATAGCCAGGAACAAACCACGGACCCTTCAGATCATGGAGGGAAATAATCAAGACAGCTTTGATACCATTGTTCTACTACTTACCTGCTCAGTGAACCCTCATATTACTGAGGCATGCATCTAAGATTCTCAAAGTCTCATACTTTTTCTCCCTCTAATAATCTATTTACCATCTCAAAGAAAAGTGGTGAACTTACTCACATCTACAAAACCCATGCATTTACTTTTTAACATTTAACAGTAACACAGTTATGAAGTGTTTACTGGGCTGGTATGGGGGGTGGGGAAGTCCGCTGTTTCATATACAGATTCTGTTTGCTTGAAACTTTGTCTCTAATATTCTGTTCCCTGCACACCCTACAAATGTTTCTATTAAAAACTTTATTCCTTCAGGACAACAATGGCAGACTGCTTGAAAGTTCAATTCACCTCTGGCGATAATCTCTTCTTACCCTTCTCTACAGCTGGCATCATTGCCTTCTAGATGGGTTTTGACAGGTTAAGAGAGGCATCAACCCGCCAGAACTCTCTTGGTCTTCAAACCTCTAAACCACCACCAGTGCATTCTGCTACACACCTGTGTCTCCACCGCAAGCATCCAGCCTTTTTCGGATTAGAAATGGAGCTTCTGACCTCTCCTCAACTGGATACTTCTCAGTGCAGTCATACAAGCTCTGATAAAGAAGGATTATTCCCTTTTACACTCAGTATCACCACACACCTGGAATTGCTTGTACTGATCTTCTACATCTATATTACTTCTGTGTCGGTGCCCTGTAAAGCCTTCAGGGACACCCAAGACTTTGCAAAATCACTGAACACACTGTTGAGATGTGGAGTTTGTAGAGATATTAAAAAACCAACTGGACGCAGACCTGACCAGCCTGCTCTAATTCAACCTGCTTTGAAGGGGGTGGGGGGGTGGGGGTTGGGGGCATTGCTTCCAACCTCAAATACTCTGAGTGTCTTCTCTGGCCTCTCCAAGAGTGCAAGCATGTTTGTACAGTTCTTCACATGCAAGATTGCATTTTTATTTGGCTATTTAAAATAAATTAGGAAACAGTAATGTTCTAGGGTTTCATCTTGTCTGTAGCGTGGTAAGAAATATTTTTAGGGTGGAAAAACTCACTGCCTCTCTTGCCTTTTGGGATGGTTCCTAACATCTCGAAAGTATCTTCTGCTTTTCAGGAAATTAGTACAGTTTGTGCCTCATAAAAGCCACCATTTGACGCCATAAGCAGGGATATTCCCCTTACATGTACATACTCTTTTTTTTCCTAAGTTAGCGTGTCAAAAACAGGCTGTGGGAGAGATGCCTTTCAGAATGTAGCTGTGATCTTCTTGATGCAGTGTCCAGATCTGGCTTAGGTACAGCAACCACATTGGGTTGTTCCGATTGCTGACTATTTGTTAAACGTTAACAGTGGGCTTGGAACTTACAAGGCTAAGGGAGGCTTCCCTGCAGCTCTTTTATAACTAAAAGATAAACCTAGGGATTAAAAAACAAAATAACACAAAACCCTCACAAAAAAACAAGGAACGCCCAAAGACTTGTAACAGAATACTAATGTAAGTATTTTAAAACTCAAACATCTTTGTTTTTCCTCATACGAAGACTGACATCAAAGAAAGCAGCGAGAGTTGGTTCTGAGGGCATGTAAGGAGAAATTGCCCTGGAGCAGGGAGGAGGAGGACATAGCAGTGGAAACACAGGACATCACCACAGCTTTCCCACCCACAGGGCTTTTCAGCCTCAATGGAATATTCCCATGCCACGCTCAGCGCTGCTGTGTCATATACGCTGAAGCACTCTGGCACAGGGGCAGTTTGTTTTCACTGTCCTTACAATAGTGCGGGCCTTTCCTTTTCATCTGCATTTCCCTGACCTCCCTTTTCTCCCTCCCTCCCCCCCAATCAAACAATTATCATCAGATGCAGGAAGAACCTTGTTGTGGTTCTGCTGCTCGTAACACAATTTGCTATGCAAATACTTCCTGTGCACCCTGCCAACATGGCACCTCTCCAGAACATAAGACTGGTGTTTGGGAGATGGTCACACAAGCATGATACTTCCTACTACGACTGCTCTGCCCTTCACCTTCCTTCGCCTTATAATGGGCAAGGGCTATAAATACCCAATGGCATGAATGAAATGAAGATGGAGGCTGCCTGTTTGTACCAGTACGAGTGTTTGTGGCAGCGTGCACTGCTGTCCTTCATATAAACAGGGATATACGAGACATTTGTTAAAATATCGTTAACGTAATTTTCAGCATACTTTACATACAAGAGAATTTATGTGAAACTTAAGTTTCATAAAAAATGAAACAAACTGTTTCTGCACGGTAAATTTTCCTGTTATTTGCATAGAACCTCCAATGAACACTGGAAAACATTTGCAGAGCTTCAAAATATCAACTGAAGGCTAATACTAGCTTTTACAAGCAATGACTGAAGTGGGCCCAGATACTGTTAAGATACACAATAGGGACAAAGGAAAACCTTTTGTCTTATAAGAGTCGCTGGTGTTCCCTGTCTGTAATACTTATATGGTAACTCCAGTAGGTGTATGACTTGCTGATGCATAGCCATTTTTCTGTAGTTTATTCTTATCCTCATGCTTCTCCTAAATGCTACTTACAGAAAAACATGAAAGTTAGTGTCAGATTAATAGTAATACCTCTCTTCTCAACCCATGTATCTTTCTAGCAAAAAAACAAGTATACCTAAAAAAAACATACAGAGGAAATGCACAAGAGAAGCAATTTGAGAGAAGACAGAGAAGATGAATATACCAGAAAAGTCAAAGAAAGGATGACTAGGAAGAAGAAATGAAAAATCAGGAAAAAAGCTTTAATGTTGCACACAACACAGTAATATAAGGCTTTGGTGATGAAGACAGGGGGACTGAACTTCAAGTATAACGCAATAAATTCTGTCAAGAGACAACACAGAAGCAGACCATTTTAAAGACAGCATGGTTGAACACTTGTTCTGGAGTCCATGAAAGGCATCCAGGAAGACGAACTGAAACGAGTTTTGGTTGAGACACAAATGCACAGGCCAGGTTTTCTGTTGTGGGAACAAAAAAGTATGGAATGCAGGTAAAAGCCAACTGAGCGTGTGATGACAGCACTTGGAGCCCCACACTGGCTTCCTACCTGCTTCAAAGCACTGCGCAGTGTGTGAAGTTTGACCTCTGACATGGTCCGAGAGTTAGCCTTTCCCTCAATGATGGTCCTAGCAGCAGAAATACTTTAGCTCATAGACACCCAAAATGCAATAAAATAGAAAAGTCAAAAATTTAGAACTATTTCATCGGTTTGTGAATTTAATTACATATCCTACTGTTTACTCATCTTTTGTCACATATTCCAGTGCTTTAACAACAGGAAAACCAAATTCACTAAGGTAATTTACAGGAATCTCTTTATTTGAACTTAGGATATAACCCACAGTAATTATGAGCAGTGTGTGGCAATATTTTCACTATTTAGGACAGGAAGTGAAAAATACCAAACACATCTAAAATTGCATTAGGGATTTGTGCAGACAGAAGGTAATTACACAAAGTGGACTTTGGCCAAGACTCTCAGTACGTGAAGCAATCTCAGAACCTTGTGGAAATTACCATGGGATCTTTAATGACAAGTGGGCTAAATGTTTGTTTAAATCACCCTAAAGAAGATGCCTTCTCTAACAGCACATTGCCCCTTTGCTACACGGACTGACAGCACCATCATACTCCAAAATTAGATGGCATGTCCAACACTACAGCACACAAGTGGAAAACCAAGCAAACAAACAAACAAACAAATACCCCAAAGCACAGTCATTTGAAAAACAGACCAGGAGCAGACATCTCAAGTGTTTCGCATACACGGAATTACTTGCTTCCCCCTCCAATTTATTTCAGATTAGTAAGAGATCCCTTATTTTAGGTCAGTGCTATGACAATGGAAGTATGCCAACATAACCTTCATTTTCTTAATTAGCATTTAACAAGAAGTTTGTCCTCTTCTAGAAATATTTCCTTCCATAAGGAAGAATAACCTTCAACAGAAGACAAAACTAAGCCAAGGAGAGGAGAAAAATGAAATTGAAGCTCCCAATATATTTACATGCCTTTAAAATTTATTTATTTACATACCCTTAGAATGTAAATATAATAGATCTGAGTAAAAAAATTACTTCATCTCCCAGAAGCAAGCACAGCACTGTATCTGTATTCATAACCACTCCGGGGAAAAGCAACCACAAAGAAAGTCCCTCTTTTACACACGCTTCTTACCATGGACCATGTGCTCATGTAACTCATTGTTTATCTAGTCTGGAAACAAAAATGCCATGAAAAAGCAATCACAAGGCAGATGGCTGGTTTCATTAATCTGACCCTATTTCTTCCAAGTAAATCTAGTCTACAATAGTGATGCCCCAAATAATCCACCATTCCTATAATACTTAGATTTGCATATTTAGGTTAGAAATGCCCAGCATCACTGGATTAAGATTTTCCCCCAGTAAAACAATGCTTTGTCATAAACTCTTACTCCAGAGACCATGCTGATCCTTAAACCAGACGTGTCCACATACTGAAACCCTGAGTGGAAGCACGCTCACAAAACATTCTTACCAGAGCTCACCTCTATAGTTGAAATGCTTTTGGAAGTTTCCTTTTGCTCTACTTAAACCCGACTGTAAAGACTGACAAACGCAAAGATAGCCGCCCCCATGATAACAGATGACAAGATGCAGCACAAGCTTCATCTCTTGCTAATTAAACGAATCAATTAAGACACTATTGTTGCAACTGTGTAACTGCTGTTCTATAGTGGCAATAACAACCCCACGGGGAGGTCTTTTACTACATTAAAATGCTGTCCTCCACAACTCCATTTGATATTATTAGAAACAGTTATTTGCGTCTTGCTGTCATATTAGTAGCAAAGGCAAATTATGGAAATATGCAGACCAGAATGGTCCCAGTATGAGATCAGGTTTGGTTTTCAGCCTCCAAGGGAACAATTGCTGAAATTCCAAAGTTCCCTAAAGTTCTTTAATGGAACTGATAAATCTATCAGCACAGCATCCATTTAGATTCTAGGTAAGGGTCACATATTTGCATACTTTCCTGCTAAGCTGATACAATTCAACTAGATAAATTATCATATTAAGTTTACCCTCCTGAGTTAAACTGATGGAGTTCAAAATTGTTTTCGATGGTTGTCATTAATCGCTGTTACATCCTAAATGCTCACTTTGAAATCTAATTGTGCTGGTGTACCAAGGGTCATATTAATAGTATTTTTAATGTTAAATCTTTGTAAAACATGTTTATTTTACTGATATTACCACTGAAGCCTATAAGACTAATGAGAAACGAAGTATATTTATTATCAATAAAAACTTCATTTAAAATTTACATTCAGAGACTTAAATTAGCTTTACTAACTTCATCATGATTTTGTTTCATTAAGATTCCTCGTTAAGCTTCAAAGCCATATAAATTAATACCTTCTAAACAGTTCTTGGGTATATGCCAAAGTTGCAGCCATCAAAAAGTTGTTTAAAAACATGGGCTACACATATGTTTATTACTTGGCAGTAGACATCATCCTCAGAAGAAAACACTAGATCTTCACTATGAGGTAACAGTCTTGATACAGTTAAAAAAAAACCAAACAATACTTCTCTGGCCAAACAAAGCAACTAATAATTATTTCAGCATTGGTAAATCTCAGTCTACCAAAGGACATCACTTGAGTTACATCTGGGTAACCTGTCCACCTGTGTTCCAAGAAGCAACAGGCTAACCAACCAAGTTCAGTCCTTGTCCTCAAAGCATTACTGAGCTCAGTAAGAAACTTATCAAATGAAGTATGGAAACTCAGAAATCCTTCTTTTTCCATTTGCTTATTTCCAAGGGATAATAGGCATAATTTATTATAAGCAAAGACATTACAGATAACACATGCACTACAGAATCCACCAACATTAAGGACATTCACGGGAATTCTGACCTACTTAAAATGTTAGCACACATTTTTTCTCTAGAAATTAAAACTTTCGTTGAAAACAGAAGACAAGGCCAAGATTAAAGTTACCATAAAAAGCAAAACATTAGAATCTAAATGTAATAGCCCATTTCCAGTCTGATTTTGTAAGGAAAACAAGGCTTGCAATCCAAATTTCTGCTTCTCAATCCTCATCCCCAACTCATTCCATCTAATTATCCCATTTGCACCCACATACACTATTTTAACATGCTGATCAACTTCAACCAAATTTGAAGAAAAGGTATTAAGTCCAACTACCTATAAGTATTGTAAGAAACCATAACTATGTTTCAACAAATCTTCTGAAGAGCACTGGCTGTGTTAAGGAAGCAGGAGACCTAAGTCTGTACTCCAGCTGAGGGAAATTTGGCAGCAGCCAGTTGGCCAGCCAGCATGTTCACAGTGGCCATCCAACAAGCACATACACACCTTCAGCTTCACCCTGACACCGCCATCTCTCACTCAAGCAGGTCTCAGGTGAAGACTACAAGAAGTTCTGTGGGAACTTGTGGCACTTCTGGTTTCTTTTAAGTCACAGAAGGAAAATGCAGAAGAAACTCCAAGGAGTTTCTTATTTCTCTCCCCAAAGGAATCCTGAGCAAGATTTCCAAAATAATCTAAGTGATTTTAGGACATGACTTTTGGTAACACCGGTATTTCTGAATCTCTCAGGTGCTTTTGAGTTTGCCCCCAATGGGCAGCTTTGATATATTCACTATACTTTCTGCTTTAAAACATACAAATATATAACAGAATTGAAATGAGAATGGCATGTGTAGCTGTGTGACTACACCTGATCATTCACATCATGTCAAATGGAACAGTTTTCCCTGACAAGTCCTAATAATGGGCGTATCAATACTTTCACATGAAATCCTTGTGGCATGAATCTGCCACTTTCTGTGGAATACCACAGCAGTTGTAGCCAGTCTCAGGATTCTCACTGCCCATGTTCAAAAGGAATTTGCAGAAATTAGTGCTTCTAGAACCAAATGCACGTTTTTCCTAGAGACATCTTCAGCATTACTGAAATGCCACTGACAACAGCTCTACTACTAGAAGCACTGCGGTTCACAGCCCTTCCGAAAGTCCGTGAAAAGAAAAAAAATCTATACAACAGTAGAATTCCCTTTAGATCAGCAGGGACCCTAATCTTAAGGCTTGTGAAAAGGAAGAGTAAAAAAAAAAACATTTTAAAAAAGACATTAGCTTGCAAAATAAACACCTACTGGACTGTATTTATTTTCTTGTGGTTAATACTCTACATATTCCAATAAACACAACCTTTGTAACCTCTGCAGGTTTCAACCCATGTTTGAAACTTCTGCATAAATCTTCAGTATCTAGTTTCAGAAGTGTCACATAGAGAAAGAAAAGCAGAAAGGAAGAAAACTTGTTACGAAGTGCAATGATTTTAAGGGTGAAAGAAGCAGGTCATTAAACATTTGTCATTGTGAGCTAAATCAGACTCATACAGTCAAAGCTTCCATCTTTACTGCTGTTTAATCGGTCTCTGCAAGAATGCAGGGAGAAAGAAAAAGGAGGAGGAAGCTGTCTGGAAGCTGACGAGGTTATATACAGACTGTAAAGTTCCAGGACTATTTGTAAGCCTCAGTAATGGGACAACAAGTTGAAAGTTTGCTGCTGAAGCAAAAGCAGACAAGTCATGGCAGGAGGGAACGGAAAGGGGAATCAGCAGTGAGAAGTAAAGTTAGTACACTGACCTGTAGCTCTTAGGATTACCTTAGGTACATAAATGATGAATATGCAGTAAGCCAGGAAGCAAAGATTTAGAGGAATGCTTCTACGTAAAGCTCTCAATTTCTGACCAGCTTGTCAGAAAAACATACGTAACTAATAACCTTGATGGCATATGAAACATCCTTTTGCCAACCTATCTGGAAGTAGCTAAAGAATAATTAAGAAGTCATTAATATTGAGTGATGACCACTGTACTAGAACATATGCCAACTATGCTAACAGGCATGGCCAGGGCTTGATTAGAGATTAGTTTTCCTAAACCCACCATTCTCAACCTGCAGACCTGGTTGAGGCAGTAGGTCTCCAAGCTATTTTAAATGGGTCTGCAAGAAGGCTGAAGAACAGTAAGAGTAGCATTAACAGGCTAATAGTAATTGTGAGAGAACAGCAGCCTCCTCAGCAAAACTTCAAAAGTTTTTTTGTAAATCACGGGTGACAAAATGCACTCCATCAGGGATGAATGAGACTGAAGCAACGGAAAAACCTCCAGTGAGAAGGCTGAACCAAGCAAATGGTGCTAGGAAACTCAGAAGCACCTAAAGATAGCTTGATTCTTAGGCCAGAGCAATTCCGCTCTCTTCCACATGGGTTCCTATATTGTGTTCACCACTGAGAAACACTGTCAAGTGATACACTGAGCAACATGACCAACATCTGTCACATATATATTCTTTCATCCTCCCCCAGAGGAAAGAAGCAACTGTTATTATCTCTGCTCTGATGTTAGAGAACAGAAGCTCAAAGAAATGGCACAAATGATGAGCAGAGGATAGTCCCCACTGCAGCTGGAGACTCTTCGCAGTCTGGGACTGTCTCTTTTGAGGGAAGTGTTCCACTGGGCCAGCAGAACATCGCTGTCAAGCATGGCCTGCAGCCCAAAGCTGACAATGACACTATGGACATGATGAAGCCAGGCCACTCACTATCCGAGCATACAGACATTTCTTTGTTTGAAATTTTACAGAGGCCATTAAACACAGCCTAGAATAAGTTTAATGCTTCCATAACAATCTGTAGTCCTCTATAGACTTGCAGCTTTCTTAGCATTAAAGGCTGCCTGCCCAGACATCTTTAATTGCTGAAGTCCAGCTGACAGAGGCATGAGTAACCAGCAAATGACTGGGGCCAGCAGTGGGTCAGCGAAAAACATTCCTCTCACATAAAAGAGCAGAAGGTGGAACAAAGAGACAAGAGACACGAGAGAAACTGGAGGTGAACTAGAAAGAGAGGAGTAAAGGGTGGACTTTGGTCCTCTGAAAAGACTACTCAAACATACAGGCTCCTGAACTGCAGAGGCTGAAGCAGCAGCTCCAAGTCTAGATCTTACTATTTGTATGTAAATCTAAATCTGTACATTTTTATTTCATACAGATCTTTAGGTTGAGAGAACAAGTCCTGTGAGGAGCATCTGAGGGAAGTGGGGTTGTTGAGCCTGGAGAAAGGGAGGCTCAGAGCAGACCTTATCGCTCTCTACAACTACCTGTTGTAAGATGGGGGTCTGTCTCTTCTCCCAGGTAGCAAGTGACAGGACAGACAAGAGGAAACAGCCTCAAGTTGCACCAGGGGAGGTTTAGACTGGGTATGAGGAAACATTTCTTTCCCTGAAAGACTTATCAAGTCCTGGAACAGGCTGCCCAGGGAGCTGAGTCCCCATCCCTGGAGGTATTTAAGAGACATGCAGACGTGGCACTTAGGGACACAGTTTAGTGGTGGACTTGGCAATGCTGGGTTAAGGGTTGGACTCAATGATCTTAAATGTCTTTTCCAACACAGAATTGTTTATGTTTGTTGCAAATCTACTTCTGTGAGCTACCTACACACATGAGACAACCCATAAAGGACTGCCTGTCTCCTTGCCTCCTGGCACTCTTGGTTTTGGACATTAATTTGAAGGATGTGCTATCTTGTTTCCTTTTTCTTTGTACAATATACAGCCCAGTAAGATTGTGCCTTGGTGTTACAGTAATGCTGTTAATAAATACACTTTGAATAATTCTAGTGTAAAGTGGCAAAATAGCAGGACTCCATCAGCACATTATATCTAGTCATGTTCATCAAAGAGGAAAAATTAGTAAAAACTCATGTAAAATCTCAATTAATGCCATGATCTATAATCTGTTCTGAAATAATCAGGACCCAAAATGTTATTCCAAGAAAATTAAACTAAATCAGTGTAGCTTCCTATTCAACAACTATTTCTTACTGCTAGAAGTTGGCTGCTCCTCAAGCAGAAACATCCTTGTACATCCTCCAATAGCATGAGTCCTGTATCAGATCTAAGACTCATAACTCTCTAAAAAAAAAAATAATGCAGAAAACAAGCTATCCAATGCCACTAGAATTCAAAGAAAAATGCTCAAGTAGCAAATAATTTCTACTCATGATCATAAACAAACAAAAATATGATTACAGATCCACACAGACCCCCCAAATGATGCTAACAGTGTTCACCCAAAGCTATGATTTCACTGGGGAAAGCAACACGAATTTTCCTGTTCTCCTCTAAAATAACAGAAATATGCTGCTACACAGAAGCATTTGTCCTACTGTCTACACGTTTACCATCTGTTATGCAGCAGAATTCATATCAAACTGTTGTCTTTCTGCTGTAATGTAGTTTTCTCTGTCCTTCACCTAGCTAACTGGGACAGCAAGGATGTTTCTGATAGAGAAGCATACCTTTCAGTTCTCCTCGGTGTCATCTGGCTTCCTGAAACAGGGGCTTGTGATCTATCAAAAACCAGCAGCAGAATTGTTTCTACCATCCAATGTCAAAAAATCCAGTATCTTTTATTGAAGCTGATGCCTTCCTGACAAGCCAGGGAGCTGTGCGCTCCCGATCGGCTGGTTCTAAAAATATGTGCTGGTGGAGAGGTCAGCAGTGCCTACATGCAGTAGCACTGCCCTGCCTGCCACCACTGAAGTGACAGCAACATTTGCCCCTGTCCAAAGTAACAGAGAATGCTCAAAGCTATCCCTAACATTTTCTACTATGAAAAAAAGAGCAAAGCAATAACTTCACAAGCTGATTATTACACTCATAACAATACATTATAATAATAATGAGCAATCAAGAGCTTCTTGCTGCTAAATATTCCTTTTGAACACTTACTATTTTGACCACACTTCTGTGTTAGCAAAGGTTTAGTAAGAGATACGCAACGGTGAACCCAACATACGTTTCTAAGAATTCCATTAAGATTATGTTCTTTTCTTTGAACATTTACATTTGTGAACATGTACACATACGCACACAGGTACACACATACAGACTCTGTATCTACACGTGTAGGCAATTTGTAGGGGGCATTATTGTAAAGAAAACCCATCCTTCCCCCCCCCCCCGCCCCCCATTATCCAGGCTGAGTGTATTAAACTGAAATCAGAAGAGTACAAGGATGTTAAAGGAGCGAACACCAAATTAAGTAAAGGGACTTAGGGGAAAGGAGGGGACAGTAGGCTAGAGGAACTGATAGGAGCACAGGTACAGGCTCTGGCTTGGATTCTGCGAACAAACTGGTATCAGAGCAAACCCTGGGAAGCAGACTTCATTACTGCTTCTCTACCCTGCTCACTGAAATGCTCTCTCTGGGTTTCGTCAGCAAGACATGTGCATAATTTATATTAAATAAAAAATCATGGGCAGAGTACTACAGTCTTTTCTGTTTAGTCCTCTTGAGGATTTCAGTTGCAATCACATACCTGATTTCCCAAAGTAACTAAGATCCAATAAATACACATAAGGTACTTAGTAAAAGTTTCTTCATCAATTTTTTAAAGCTAAAAGCACATCAATACTGTACACTCTGTTGCGTTGCACAAGGCCCAGCACAAGAGTTCTAGTATGAGTGAGACTCCAGAGCACTTCTAACATATGAACATGAAATGTTTTCTCATCTAACCTAAAAACAAATTAAATTTTTAATGTCACCAAATACACAATCACAATTTTCTCTGCTACAGCACCCACTTACAGATCAATTAAAATCTTCTCAGTATTATCAAGTTGTATTTCTGTTAGCATCTTATCTACTTGGAGTAATTATTTTCTTCTCACACAGTCTATAAGATCAGTCAGCTAGCAGTAATCTCGCATATGCAGGATGCAACTCCAGAGCTGAAGCATTGTTACAATTCCAATAGTGTAGAACACAACTTTTATGTTATGTCTTATTTGTAACTGCCACTCTGCTTGACACTGATTAAGACAAATAAAGGTATATGCGCATATAGATATGTATTTATAGAAACAAAAAATCTTAGGGGCACTTTTCATCTCTGAAAAACAACATGCAAGTCTACAGGTATTCTTGTTCACTGTTACCATGTTATAACCTTGCAAAAATGGCTTCCTAGCACTTGTAGGCGAACTAATCACAAGTAGAATAAAAGCATTATCATATGCAATCTTAATCTAGCTTTGTTCAACACATACAGTGCACAGAGATGTTATGACTAAATTCTGAAGGGAATGTTTCATTCCTAGGCTTTTCACTGTTAATGTCACTACAGGGAAGCCTGTTGGCAGCAACCAGAACAACTTACTTTAAAGGATACTGCAATTTTATTTCATTTTCACAACTATTTTTAGGTGCATAAGGAACACGGAAAAATTCAATGATTGCATTTTAATCATGCAAATCATGGAACTGGAAGCTGTGTCCATCACATATGTTTATAAGCATCCATCACCTAACACAAAACTTTGGGTTCTATATTATACGTGACTGCTCCAGATAATAGCAGGTGAAAAAAAAAATCTGTTTTATTGAGTAAATTCTGTCTAATGGTATAAAATCTGATTAGGATTTTAGGCATACTTCAGCAAAAAAAATCTGGGAGAAAAACAGAGTTACCACATTTCGTTAGAATGAGAAAAGGACAGAAGACTTTCCATTACTAAATAGTTTTTTCCTAAGACCAACCCATCCGTGGGATGTGAGGACACATGGTATGGTGAAGCAACAGAGATGAGAAGGTTGAGGGGGTGGGGAAGAGTGGGTTTGATTCTGATGTGGATCAAACCTGAGTATGTTGCAATAAGCTTACAAGGCTACACTCAGTTACTCTTAAATCCCTTGTAAATGAAACAAAAGCAAACTTGACTCAATTGAAATGTGGAATGCAGGTACTGTGCACCATGCCTTGGAAGTCAGCTTCAGAAATTTGCCCAAATCCACCTGTTAAGCTCAGAATATTTACACAGAATGTGAACCTTCACATATACAAGCATAAATGTACTGCCGGCGTAATTTACCTATTTTCTGTTTACATTATATTCTTCTACCAACATAACTCTTGACAATAGTTATACATACTTACCACTGTGCCTAGAAACTGAATGCTTGTATCTCCAGAGGCATTCCGAGAAAGCCGCTGAAAAAAAAACCAGATGTAAAACAGATTAGAAGCTTCTCCAGAATTTGAAACCATTCCATTTTCTGTGTCACAACACTGTAAAATAATCAAAACTAATTGAGTACACAAATCTATACATGAAACAGAATAAAACCATTTCCTTCAACAGTTTCCGTACTAGAAAGCTAATTCATGCTTCAGCACATATTTTGGTTCTGTTTCAGTGAATAAAATTTATTTTTGAAGAACAATGAAAACAAGTATGTCCAAGTACAACAAGGAACAACCTTGGGCTTGCAGAAAGATGAATGTCATGAATAATGAGACTTCTGCCATCTCTAAATGTCTATGATTCTGCATTCCTGTTACTCTCATTTAGTATTATCTTCATTCTCTCCTAATGAGACACATTTTAATCTCTTTTTAAAATGCAAACCTCCAGTGATGCTACTTTGAAAACAGAGGGAAAAAATGACCTTATGAAATGTCTGGTCACCTACTGTGGTTCAGGAGTTGATTGAAGTTATTAAACAGTCTTCAAATATTACCTTGTCAGTAAGCCACAATACAATGCAAAAGAAAATATATTATTGATGTAACACAGTATTATCCATAACCTAAATATGCAAAATGCATAAAGTATTCTTTTTTCACACTGAAGGAGGCAGCGATACATAAGAAGAGGTTTTTCTTCCTTTTTTTTTTTCCTGCTGTTAAATTGTAGTACATACAGACCCAAAATCAGGGCTCTACTCACAGGACGCAGCATACTTACACAATGCCAGGTGTACATATGAGCACAGAAGCACAGACTTGAGGTGTTTATCAATTGCAAAGAGCTGTGAAGAGATCTTCAGCATTTTTAAAGACAACGAATCCTAGGAACAGGGCTGCAAATCATCTTGAGAGATCTTCTAGTCTAGTACCCTTGGCAGAATCAACACACACCTGTGTCACTCCCAAACAACGTGTATCTAACCCAATTTTTAAAATCTTTCAAATGCAGAGATTTCACAGTCTCCCTAAGCAATTCACCCCAGTGTTCAGCATCCTTATCATTTGGAAGTTTTTTTCCTAATATCTGACTAAAACAACCCTTACTGCAACTGCGGCACATTAATTCTCCTCTTTTTCCATCACAGACAGGAAACACCGATTACTCCCTTTCTTTTTAAAGCTACCTGCAGGTATGTGAAAAGCCATTATCACAGTTCCCTTTAGTCATCTTCTCTAGACTAAGTGAAAAAGTGCTACACAACAATAGCTAGCTATCCCCCAAAACAATTTTAATAGCAATAAATTAAATCCTGGTCTTTTTTCAATAACGGTGCATGTTCCTCTGCTACACTTTATGAAGTAATAATTACTACAGCCCAAACATGCTTATTTTTTGACTTAACAGGTCACACACTGACACTGCAATCTGTACAATCATATGAAAACAAAGGATGATGTGCCAAAGCCTGACATATTTCAACAATAATGATTAATGAAATGGAAAATAAGGGAAAAAAAATTCATACAAAACCTGACGTTTACTTTTATAAAGGAAACAGGAATATACACTTTTCCCACAGTCTAGGATAAACACAATCAGGTTTTGGAAAACCACAAAGAAGAACAAAGTACCGGCTGCCTACAATGAATGAACCACATGCCAAAACAAACAAGTCCCAACCACTTGATAAGCTGTCAGAAAATGGCAAGCCGAAAAAAATTAAAGGATTTAATTTCTTTTTTTCCTGGAATGCCCTCCACCCTCGTTAGAGTTCTGTCACTTATTGTGCTACCCTTTTGTCCGCTTTCAAGGGTCACTAGAGACCTTTTCATGTCCTAATAAAAATTCCATTTTTTTGGCTAATCTTCCCGTCACACAGAAAAACACAACTTAAAAAACAAAACAACAACAACAAAAAAAAAGAAGACGACGAAGAAGAAGAAAATAGAGCCCTTTTGTCATTTTCTTTAAAGGCTTTCAAAGTAAAGCCAGGTATCTTGACAACTTGACTTATTTTTCACAACTGAAAACAAAATCATTAAAGTATTTCCTCACACACAGTCTCTTTACTCACAACTAAATAAGACGGCATAGCAATAACCAAGCCCTTTCAAAAATAATTTAATAACCAATTTAATAAAGCCCAATATATCTATATGTGTGTACATCAAGAAGACAGCTTCTAAAGCCATAGTCTCAAGCCAAGACAAAGATAGAAGCAGCCTTTTTCCTGTTCTGACGCTGTTGAAGTACACTGGTACCACAGTATAGTAAATCCTCACTGCTACTGTTTGCTGTGTCCAAAATACAAAGCATTACATTCAGTTGTTCATAGCATTAAGAATCAGTATAAGCACTAAAATCAATCTCTTGAATTAACAGTCAGTAAGGGTCGGGGGTGTTGGAATAATAACGGGGAAGGTGAGGAAAACAGTTAACAAATAGAAAATAAATTTCCCTTCTGGGTATATTTAAAAAAAAAAAAAAAAAAAAAAAACAACCAAGAAAGAAAGGTAGAGAAATTCTCCAAGTCACAAAACATATGTTACATCAAGACCAAAAAGAGAACTGCCAGGCTTTTGAGAACCATGTTACAAAAGAATCAGCACATTATCATAATTAATGTTTCAAATTACAGTTGTAAATAAATTTCAGCTGTTAGATGTGATTAGATTTTTTGAAGCATATTGAAAGGAGTTATTTCTGTTCCACTGGTGGGCTTGTGTTTCTGGGATTTGTAAATGTAATTGATGTTTTCAAGAAAATGAAAGGACATGGTTAACAATTATTCTTTTATTTTCCACCTCTTTAGAAAAAGGACCAGTCTCCAGTTTCTCTTGTAAAGTTAGATATTTACATATTCTATACCTCATAATAGATGGTTTCATATTGCATGTGATAGCAGGAAAATAATCAAATATAGAGGTAACAAAAGAGAATAGCTAATTATATGCAGTCATTGTTGTCCTAATAAATTGCAAATTATTTACTAGGAGGTTTACACCAAAAAGCAAGGGAAGTCTACCATTTAAACAAAGACAAAACATCACTGTATGTTTACCTGCCAGAACAGTAAAATTACATTGTTGGCATCAATTATGTCATCTTAGATATAACCGATGCTCTTCTGGTTGATTCAACTGACACAGCTTCAGAGTAACTTAATTAGTGTAATATTAGTTAAAAGTATAATTTTTTTCCTTATGAGAAAGTAACAAGCTAAATCAATTTGGGGGGAAAAATATCACAACTTAAAAAATCCATCTGCAGTCTCAAAGCTGTCAAATGGGTGTGAGTGTTACATAAATATTATATGTATTTTTACACACACAGGTTACAGTATGCTATACTGCATATGCTATGTATATACAAACAAAATGCTTATGCACACATATAAAAATAGACGTGTATACAATCATACAAAATGCGTTCGGTTTTCCTCCTCTATCTTAAGCACATGCTATACCACAGTCATTTCACAAATAACTGTTTTAATCTTCAAATCCCAGTAAATTACCAGAGGTTAGTGTGATATGACTTTAAATTCTTCTGCTTTGCCATAGAAAATTATTTCCACTTAGTTGAGTATCAAAGATCTATTCATCGTAAGATGCAGTAGGGTTACAATCAGCTTTGCATTAAGCTTGCAGTGGATGAGCACTTGCAGATAAAAACGATAACAACCCTTACATGAACAAGGATAAAGCAGCTCAGCCAAACATAAAATATATATTACTGAAAGAGATTCTAAACCAACATTATTAGACAACAACAAGATCTCAGAGTATTTTCCACAAATCTTCTGGTATCTTGGGCTCCCCAAGCTACTGGAGGGGAGCAGCTGCAGGGAGGGAGTGACACCAAAACAAAGAGACTCCAACAGACCAAAAGCAATTTTTTTGCTTTGCTTACAAATAAAAAAGGTAATTTGTCAAGTCAAAATGAATACAAACTGGCAAAGGAAATCATATTTATCTTCAACTACTACATAACGCCTTTATTTGTTGAAAGTAAAGCTGGAGACCATTTGTTACAGAAAATGTACAGGTTGTCACTTGGCAAATGTTTTTTGCAACTTTTTCAAGCCATGGCATGACTGCATTAACAGTCAGACAACAAGTATCAGACTATACAGAACAACAAAACAAACAAAAAAAAAGGTCAGAAAACCTATACAGACAAAATTTTGAGTGAAACACTGCAGTTTCCCAGCATGGTGCTGTTTTTCAGAATGCAGTTCTTGCAACTCCTATAACTTCATTTCAACTGGTCGCTACCAGAAATTCTAAACATCTTATGCCACAAACTTCAAACAGAACACTATCCACTTTGGGGCCAATATTTATAAATTCCTGAAAATCCAACCTAGCAAAATACAGGCCAGAATCATCCCCAGACAGATCTAATTAAAAAACAAATTACTCTTACGATAGGGCAAGTCAGGGGAAAAGACCACAGTGACTTAACTTGTAAAGGTATAGCAGATTCATCTGCTAGTACCTCATCTGTAAGATTTTGTGTACATGAAGTAGGTTGGACATCTGGAAAGTTCCATCACCCACCCATGTCACTTCCATCTTTGGAGTCCCATGGTTGGGTCAGAGAGGAGAAGAAAACTGCAGAAGTAGCTGTGAAACCATGAAGTCATCTTCTTGTCAAAATATGAGGATTGGTTTGGCTTTATCAGTCTCCTTTTCCTTCTCCTCCTAGAACCTTTGCAGAAAGCAGAACTTCATTTCAGCCCTCCCTCTCCACTATGCAAAAACCCAGACTAGGGACGTAATCCCAGACTCGCAATGTGATCGAGCTTTCTCACATATCAGAGACTGTCTGCACCACACTATATTGTCAGACTGCTGCTGCCTCACAAGCCTTTCCACTTAGGGGTTCACTCTGCTTTTGTCACAGTTTAGCATTCTCCACTGGTGGTGCCATCGTTTCCTCTCCTTAGCGTAATAAACTACAGATGGAAACTCAGTCCGATTTTGTATGGTGCTCCACCCTTAGCCATTGTAAGTTTTAGATCACGCTTTATAGTAAATGAATCCTCAGTTCGCTGTTCTTCCTCATGTCTACATTTTCCAGGTTCTTAGGTTTCCAGGTCCAAGGACAGCAATCCACCCAGCGGCAAAGGAGATGATCAAGCCCTGCTGTGTATGAAGCATTTTGACATGTGAAAGATGTCCAAGCCTGATGTAAATGGCACTGCACGAAGCAGTCTTTCCCTTTAAAAGGAATGCTGCCAGGATGCTGAGGAACCGGCCTCCCGAGCACCTGTTGCAAGCTGCATCAGTCCCTTTCCAGGGACTAAATGGTATCCATTCCCAAACAGTACAAATACAGATGTTAAACACAGTGTGAATGGCTTACAGGGCATCAATCCACACAGATAATGGTGCAGGTGCAGTTTCTAAGGGGCTGAGGCACCACATTATTACTTTTAAAAGAACCATTCTCTTAATGCCCGGGATTCAATTTCAGTAGATGGCTTAGGAATTTCTGCTCTCCCAATAACAGAATAATGGAAACACAGATCCTTCCCAATATTTCTTTAGGTGATACCCAAAGTTAATGTCACTTGTTGCTTCTTTTTGCCAAGCTTTAGACATGCAAACATTTAATATTAATACTACTGCAGTATTGCTATTACATATACATAGAGCACCTTCCAAGCATGTCCATGTGCTCCTTTAACCCTCTGAGGCAGGTAGCTGTTACAAAGCCGTGTATGAGAAGCTTTAAAACAAACAAACAAAACAAAAACACCACCCAAAAAACCAACCCACAGGAAAGACTGTTTATTTGGTGTTGGTAAAGAATGAATCTAAAGGACGTTTACTTCAGCCCAACATTTCCAGCTATTTACAATTACTTACAATAATAAAGAATTTAGATCTCCCTGTGAACTTCTAAATTTTGGCTGTTCTTATATTAAAATCACAAAATTACTAAAACTTTTAGAAAATTCACCCTTGTTTTGACATACCGTAATACATTTTGCTCTTACAGGGGGACAGTGTGCAGGCAATACACTGCCATGTGATTCCAGATCTGGTAACGTTTGTGACTGCCCTGAGACAGAGCCTTTGCAGGATCCACAGCCCTTTCTCGCTCTTTGATGCCCCTCCTCTTCCTTCCTCTTTGCTCTCTGAATGTGTTACCGCGTTCAAGAGAACTATTCCTTGTCTTTCAAGGCTTAGATATCATAAAACTACCATGTCTGTCAACAACTGAATACAATGCTTTGGTCTTTGGACACATACAGAACCCTTATAGTTATTCATCCTGAATATTGTCTGTCATTAAAATTTATAGCCCCTTTGGAAAAAAATATGGCATGAGATACTGTGACAACTAACATTATTTGATTAACCCCTTGAACAACGCAGGATATAACTAATCCCATAAGGTTAAAGAAAGGGAGAAGTTTGTCATTTGTAGATAGAGCTTTATTGTGGAAGACCTCTCTGAAAAGTAGACAATAAATTCCAGAGGGGCTGATTTGGCATAGCAGCTGATCACTCATTTCCTTCCTGGATGAAAAAAAAAATATTTCATTTTCATGAAAGAATTGACAGGGGTGGTAGTATGTGCTTTCTGCTTCTGCTGCTTAATTAAGGAAGAAAAAAAAAAAAAAAGCAGTGCTCTGTAATTTTATGATCTTTTATTTCCTTTAATTTTCCCCTTCCCTTCACACATTCTCCATTTGAACCATGGACAACGGTGTGGAGTCAGCCTTCAATTAAAACGATTTCGCACACATCTGCAGACTGCCCATGAGATTCAGGTACTTCCTATTTAAAGTAGACATTAATAGAAATACTCTGGTATGACAGTAAAGGATAGCCAATAATTTTGAAGGTTTCATGACTAAGGGACTGGCCATACTGCTGTTGTATAGGCTACAAGTATATTCAGGGTTCATTTTAAAAAGCAGTAAGTTTAACAATTTTGGCAAACACCCATGATGGTGAATCCATGAAAGTAGTATTTGTTTTAATATGCATCATTGGCAATTACAGCAAGCAGCACCAAAAGGGCCAGTTTTTACACAGCTTCCCTCTCCCTACAACTTTGGGAAATAAAGGAAGTCGCAGTCCTACCTTAAGTCACCCATGATCAAACGATGAAACCTAAGTGGTACAATTACTAGTTTTCTTGTACAGGAACTTTCACAAACTCAACAAGTTGAATTATCTAATAATTAGCTAAAGCAGATCACCCAGGTCTTTCCAAGTACACCTAGGAGATACGCACTGAATCATGCATGCTGGCTGATGCATGATGCCCACCCCAGCCGTTACCAGCCAGAAGTAATAATTCAATATGAACATCAGCTCTGTGCTTGGTTTTGGTTAAAACAGAGGAAATAAGTATTAGAAATTAGTAATGAGAACAGATAAACAGCGAACACTATGAAGTTATGGTAGAAATCTAGGTTTTGTCTGTACTCTTAACACTGAGCACAGTTCTGGTCCCCACAGCTCAGAAAGGAGATAACAGAAATGGGAGATGTTCAGAGAGGAAGACGTAAAGACACCCTGCAAGGAACAACTCTGCAGCACTGAAAAGCGGTAACTGAGTGAGGATGAGGATACAAGCAGCATGGACACAGTGTGTAGACATGAACTGCTTGTCTCTTCCAACACAGGGACTAAGAGGAATTCAAATGAAGCTGAAGGACACTGCCATAGCAATTATTGGGCAATACTAAGGCTGCAATAACCAACTTGCCAAAATCCATCATTCGCTTTGTGCAACTGCAGGGAAAGAAGTAACAGCAATAACAGTGCCCTGACCGAAACATATTAATACTTTCCAAATAATTTTAAAAGCTGTAAACACAGCAAGGCATACTACATGTGCCACAGGCTTTTGTATTTGTCTTGTACATGGATATTTGAGAGCTTGTTTGCACTTGTCTCAAATGCTGAGTGTCAACTGAGGCGATAAAGAGCAATTTCTCTGTATCATATCCACTGATCATTTTTGGAGTTTCAAGGCCAAAGTCCATTTTCTCAGATGACTGTGGCTGGATGAGCAAAAAAGAAAACATGAGCAGCCTGTGTTTCTGTACTGCTAAGTAAAGACGGGCCATGGACTGATGCCAAAGCCAAATGGCAATAACTACCTCAGTCCCACTGCTTAGGTCTATACAGCATGGCATAAACCTGTACCAGATTTTTCTAGGTCAGCCATAACTGGAACAGGCTGAAACAAAGCCAGGGAGTAAGCTACCAATTAATCAATATGGACACCAGGAATCTTACACTCCGGCTTTTCTTTACCCAACAGTATAGCTAGCTATTCAGATGTAGTATACCCAAATGCCTGCCCTATTTGCAAATCATTGTGTGCCCCTCTTCTAGAAACAACCTAGCAAAAATAATCCTGAAATCACGGGTAAATGACAACAGCAGAGTGTGTGCAGTAATTGCACAGTGCTAAAGAATGGACTGTCAAGCAGTCTTCACGTATATTTGCTCACTAAAGCTCCCCAAAATAATTTTCAGGGTTTAAGAAAATGAGTGTGATGAAGTAATGATACTTTAGACCTGAAACCTATACAATGTATCATTATCACAGATTACACCCGAGTTCTCAAAACAGCAAAAATAAATAAATAAATATAGCTAATTTTTCTTAAAAAATTACATGTGTGTGTGAAAAAAAGTCTCCACAGAGTTGAAGGAAATGAATACTTGGCCATAGGCTTTGTTCTGTCAGACATTTCCCAGGAACAAAGGCTTCATAACCTACAACATTTTCATTTTATGAAACAACCAAAATAATAATCAAAAGAAATATTGTATCAGAGAAGCACTTAAATTTGTCATATTGCAGGATGTAGAATATATTCCTCCTGCTGCAATTGTTGATGCAATAAATAAATGGAAAAAAAAAAGTGATGCCATCACTGAAATCCCTGTAACACTGTAAGCAGAAAAAATTCCACTGATGAATTTTCATCTATTTTGTTCACAAAAAACCTTGAAGCTTGACACAGTAGATGTCAGCTTTACAGGAGCATGATTTTGTTTAGTAATTCCATTACTCTCTTAAATTACATATTGTTGTGACCGATAAAGACTTTTTTTACTGCAGAGTTTGGGATGTCCAGCAGTCACAGAACAGTTGGGCTGGAAGGGACCTCTGGAAATCAAGTAGCCATAATCACTGTTCAAAGCAAAGCTAATGTCAAAGTAATATTGAGCTGCTCAGGACCTTGTCCAATTGAGTTCTATGTCCTACAGAGCTTCAGTTCACCACAGATCAATCCTCTGAAAGTCAGGAAATACAAAGAGAAGGCATCACCAATGCCACCGTAAAATTGCTTTGCTGAAGCTGCCAAAACCCACAAAGAGTTTTCCAGGCTCCAGGCAGAATGTCTACGCTATCTTCAGAGCGTGGAAGGTTTCCTTACAGCAAGCTAGCAGCACTGTGAGACCAGCGTGGGCTGACAATATGTCAGTGGAAAGGCTGGGTATATATGATATGAGAAAGAGGTACAAAAGCGTTGGCAAAAGATGGTAACAAATAATTCCACCTAAATCATTCTATGATTCTGGCTTTGGATCCTTTTGCTATAGGGAACTGTCTGCAAGTAAATGGTATGTAAGGATGGATTGAGTGTTTGATGATGGGATCAATGAAAGCGGAGCATTTAAGAGCACTATGGAGTTGTAAAATTTGTCTGTGTGGTGTTGCTGTGGAGCAGCCTCAGAATTTGAATGGTCGGTGGTGTGGTTGTAGAGAACTTGCCCAAACACAAGTAGTGCCAAAGCAAAGAGAGTTTGAGGATCTCCTACATGCTGCTTTTTTTTTTTTTTTTTTCCCTTGGGCAACCTTATGTCTCTGCAGATATCTGATCTTCCTGCACAGCGTCCCAGTAGCGGGTACCTACTCAGAACCTGACTGTAGTAAGGACAGACTTGCAGTTAGGTTCAAGTCCTTCTGCTGGACTTCGTGGATTCATCAATCTATCCTGAGGTCCCCTTAGATTCTGATTTACATAAGGGAATAGAAGATGATGTTCAGCCCTACGGAAAAGGCAGCTTATTCCTCTCTTCTCTCCTTCCACCTGTTCCCCAGTTTATATGCACAGGGCGAGAGAAGAGGTCATAGATGATGAGTTCTGCAGGCACAGGCTCACTGAAATCCAGATTACTTGTATATGGGAGCAGAGACAGAGGGATAAAAATGCCCTCATTGGCCTAAAATATGCCTGCTGCCTTTCCCCCAGCTGTTGTTACTTTCCAGGATACCATTCTGAACTACCATTCCCCCTCCCAGTTTCCACTGGAGTTCTTATGGCTCTTTTCTGCAAGTCAATCAGCCTCCTCTTTTCCAGTCACTCTTCACAAGAATCATTAAGCACCTCATTTATTTGTTTATTTTTACTATAAATATGGCCAGAAAGGCTGTACCATACTCAAATAATGTTTTATATATAAACGTATTTTAAATGTGTTTTCAATTATTAACAGCTAATCCCTTCAAATCTGAATCCTCAGGAAGACATATTGTAACCAAATACCTATAGTTACTTCTCTGATTTTCAGCCAAGGCAGAGCCCAAATTCACAGTAGTTAGGTATAAGTCAGATTCTGAGCCACTAACGTCTTTGGAAGCAGGTAGGGAAAACCATTTTGGCAACATATTTCTGCACACAAAAATCAATGTGCTTGGTGAACAAAATCCTACGCTTCACTGCATTGAATTCAGCTTCCCCAAATGATAGGCAGCATCTAGTTACAAGTGGAGAAAATGCTGAGAAACTGGGATTAGCCAAAACTACTACAAACAACAACCCGTGACGAAATCTGTGTACTTCAAGAAATGCTATGGGGTCTGCCCACACCCTCATCCCTGGAGACTGTATCTCAGAAGTCTCTTGCTCATATGATCCCAAGTTTTCATCACTTCATCACCTTGCACAGCACAGAGATTTCAGAGCCCCCGTGCTGCGGCGGTGCGGACCTGCAGTATACCCCAGGGTTCTGGTCTCTCTATCATCTGGGGACCTGGCCAGGCACTCCGCAGCGCCCATCTGCTGCACACAGATGGGCTTCCTTGCCAAGGAAACAAAAGCGGGAGGGAGGGGGCTGCCACACATCCTAGCTGTGCCCTGATATGCCCTAGACAGACTGTGACCAGGGCACATACCTCTCCTCAGGTGGTCAGATGTATTCCCAGGTCCCGTACTCTAGAAATAGTCCTAGAAAACCTGTTTTTTAAACTCATAGGCCCTTCTTAACTCTGTGGCAGGGCTGGTGCTCTGCTTTGCTCTAATACACGTTGAGCCTTTAGCAGAGGAGTGGAAATATAGGAGAATGCTTAATTACTTATTTTTAAATGTGCGACAGATATGCAACAATTTGAATGTCTAGACTATAATTTACATAAATGTATTTTAAGCCAAAACATTTTAAAATTATTTATTTCCTGCTTCTATGCTTAAGTGCTTTGCTGGATTGGGGCCAGACTGCAAGATCGAGCTGAAGGTGCATAAATCAAACCTTCAAAGAAATATAATGTTCACAAAGACTGTATTTGGTTGAGCAAATTTAGAAGAATGAAACCAACTATGAAGAGAAACTAGATTGGCTGAAAATTAATAAAGCACAGCTGGAATTATTCAATTCATCCATATTTGTTGCTTAAATGGCTCTAGGGCTGAGTCTTGCTGAAAGAAGATACTTCAAGACTCAGGGGTCAATTGCTTTTGGAGACAAATTGACCTACAGGAATACACTTGTCTAATTTGGTTCTTGCAGTGGGGCAAGTCTACAGAAATATATAACCAAAAAACCAATTTAGATTCCAGTGAGCGGATATCAGAGATCAAGTTTAAGGTTCCCATAAATTTACATCTATACACTAAAAGATTAATAACTTTTAAGCTGAGTTTCTTTGCTAAAAGTAAAGACTTATGGATAAAATCTGAGAAAGAAACAACATACGTGCTTATTCCACATTCTGTTAGATAGATGCCACGCAGGCAGCTCATTGCTGTGGCTAGCCCTGCAGTATTTCATACAGTCTGGTCATACTCAGGGAGTGCAAGTAACTATTGCTGGCTCAGCTCCTAGAAGAAAGCATGCTCAGATCACAATCATTAATTTTGAAACTAATTTTATGTGCCAGCTCAAATATTGCACTTTTAGTTAAATGATCTTACTACTGTTAAGTTATACTCTGAGATCTGTATCCATCCATACAGTTACTAGTTTGCAACGAGGCCTTCTGAATAGTTATCCATTCTAAATAGAATGCTTTTCTCCTAAATGGATTTTATATATTCATACATCAGTATTGTTTCCTATTCAAAATTAGGAATGTACTTTATAAAACAGTACCAAAATGGACCAGTATTAAAATATAAAAACAAACTTTAAAATAGAAAATTATTTTAAGATATACACAAGTCCTGAAGCTGGCATTAGCCTTCCAAGAAATCTAGAAAACTTAAGCCCAGAATTTACTAGGGCACGTAATGAAAATTTCACTCTTAGTCAACACTAACCTTGAAAGAGACAGTATTTTTTATCTTAAAGTTGCAATCTTTTAACTTCAAAGCAAAAATAGTATTTCCAGTTAGGTAATTTACTGGGAGTGAAAATGAAAAAATAGATTCACATATTTCACTGTAAATTGTCAGAAATTTTATCACTGTATCACTGATAAATGTATAGGAGATAGATAATGTTTTATGTAGGAAAACACTTTCAGTAACTCCAGAAGTTTTGATTATTTTTTGTTTCTTTTCACCCTGCCTTTCACTATTACTAGGATCAATGGATGTTTAAAAATAAATGATTTTTCAGCAAATATATAGATCCTGACTGGCATTACCTTCAGAAAATTTACAAGGTAGTTAAAGGCACACCTGATTGATTGGAGCTGGTTTCAAACACCTTAGCAGTCAGAAGGAAAGAACATACAACTACATTAATCTTTTTAGTCTTCTTTTCTTAGAGCCACACAAGTTTAGGACATTTTCTACATTTTTCTTCTCAAATCATGGAACTAATAATTTTTCATAAAAGTATATTTAAAAAGTGTTACATGGGAGGTTCACTGTCCTGTGACTTTCAAGCTGCAAAGGCCCAAAAGCGGAAAAAACACAGGATCCAAACACAAGGAAGAGAATAATTTTACTGCAGGACCCCATGTGGGTTTTGGTTGGTTTTTGTTTGTTTGGGTTTTGTTGTAGACTGTTTGGGGTCTTTTACAGTAAGCCATTTTTTATTTCTTAAGTGATTAAGAAACTCTATCTCCTCACAGCCATTAAAAAAAGAGATCCCAGAAAGCGGGGTAAGTTTCTGTCTAAAATAAGCAACTTCTCTTTAAAAGAAAGATATTCAAAACCCTAGATAAGTAACTTTGAGACAAGTTCACTCTACTGAAGCAAGTGCTGGATGCATTCAAAGAAGAAAGATTATACTATTCGCACATCGTCACATAGGTTTTATGATGCAGCAAGTTCAGACGCCATGTATCTGTATTATTTATATACCCAAAGGCTTCTGGTAATCTCAGCTCCACAAACGAAGCACCAGTGAGTTTACCTGTATAGTCCTCTGAGTGCCATCAATGGTGACAGACAACAAGGGTGAAGCCAGGTTCCACTCGCTGGTCACATTTAGTTTCATCCCATCAACTTCCACCTGTTGTGACACCAAACAAGGCTGTTACTATGAAGACAGACAGAAAACTGATCTCAAGTTCATTACTGCATACAAAGCAGCAACCATTTTAAAACAGATGGCTCCCAAACAACCTGTCATGTTTACTGCTTCTGCCATAAAAGACAGGGTCCAACAACAGAGTCTTCCAGCTATCTCTGGGGAGAGGTGAAGGACCTGTGAACAGCTGCCTCTGAGTAGCAAGGTTTCAAGTGATTTCCAGCAAGTAACAAACAGCCATCCAACTTTTAAACCTATCTGGACATGCTACATTTACTGCAATTAGACAAGTAATGCATATAAATTCCAGTGACACCTTGCAACCCACACAACAGGGCTTGCATATAATATTCTCTCCAAGGACCAAGGAAGAACTTTTCCTATGCTTCTAATGAAGGGGTTTTGCATTGTTATCTTAATTAATATGAGGCAGTAATAAATTCTTCAGTGTTTTGCCTCAAAGTCCAGAAAAACTTCACAAATTCTGTCATGTTTTCTTCCAATATACGGCTGATCAGAGGAATACAATTTCTGACTTGAATGCCAATGTTTATCCAAGAAAGATTTTTTTCAAAAAAAATCATCCCATGATGTTTATACAAAAATGTTTCTAGGTGAAGAGCAAAAATTCTGAGTTCTTAAGAAAGTATAGATCAGAGTAGCTGTAATGACACTTCTGTCATTCTTCTATTGTATGATACTGTTTAAAAGCACACATCATGCATTCAACACTAAGAGCCTCAGATAAAGAGCTGGATTATGAAAAAAAATTACTATACATGGACTAATATAATTAATGACTGATATTTGTGGCATGTTTTGAACGCTCATGATGCTATCCAGGGTTGGTGAATATGGTGTCAGTTATATATTTTACTATAAACAGAAGAAAAATAATGGTTGGCTGATTTCCTTCCTCTCTCAAAATCTCCAAAATATTTTTGATCAGTAAATTACAGGTAATATTGATAATGACACAAATATTGCATACATTCTCAGTAAAGGAAAATTACTGCATTTAAAATAAAAGCTGAACCCAGATTTCACAAAATAAAACTTATAAAGCCTATTCTTTTAGATCTCAGACCCAATCATTATTCCACCTTATCATGAGAACAGGCAACTGTAACTTAAAAGAAACCCGTAACAGAGAAGTGCAGACAAGCAACTGTATAATTTGATAATTTTATTTCAGAATTTTCTTAAGAAAAAAAATCTCTGGCTTAAAAAAACTCTGATTTTATAGACTTCAGTTTCAAACACAAAATCTGTCTTAGTGATGCAATCTACTCAATTTCAACAGGCTTTAACTAGAAATAAAGTTACACATAAAGAACATGAAGAAAAACAAGTCATTTATAATATTTCACCAACAGGCCAGATTAGCCGGCATGCTTTAGGTACTTTACACTGCTCCAGTGATGCAAACCAGCCACAAACCTGGCTTGAGTTAGACCAGACCTGCAGGTGGTTTGCATTGCCAGAGCACTGCAAAGCAGCTGGAACATGCTGGTGAACCTAGCTCGCTCTCAGCAAACCTGATTCAGCAAATACAGTCTTTATTGAGAACAGCAGAAACATCTGGAAAAGACTTTCCAAATGGAGAAAAAGCAAATCTGGTGCCATGTCTCAACCCTCTTTGATTACCAACTGAACTTTGATAAGGCAATTATTTAAAATGTTGTCTGTCATTATCACTATAACCAAAGAAAGACTGTCTGCGCTGGAACCTGCATCTGAAAACATTTACCATGTTTCTCCAGGGAACGAGAGCAGACAGTGTGAAAGCATACCAGACTACTGGCCACCAAAAAAACTTCAACCGTACATGTTTGTTGCACTGCAGGATTTACACACAGCCTTGCAGAAAACCTTAGCTGAGACCTATAGTCCTAGGTGAAGGGTGTTCCAGTGGCAACATGCAAGTCAATACCTCCACAACAAACTCAATTTAATCATTAGCTCTTTTGTCACTGTACAGATGAACAAAAGAAAACCAAGTGTGTCACAGCAGTAAATGACCTGTTCAGGTCCCTCACAAGGGTCTACACAAGTCTAGCCATCATTGAGTCCAGATTACGTTGGTATCAAAAAATTTCTGGTGGAAACCACCCTGAAAGAAGAGATGCAAGCAGTCATATGGTAGGTCTAAACAAACCGTGGCACTCTAGGAACACTATGGCTACTTATGTGCAGTAGAAAAACCTGCAGACAATATATTGCCTCTATTATGTTCTCCCCGTTCAAGAAAGAATAAAGGGCCAGGGAAGGGGGGAAGTGTTATTGGAACTAATGTGTACCCCCATAAACTGCAGCAGTCTTCTCACAGAATGGCGCTACAGGCTCTTAACTGCTTTCACCTGGGGCTCACCATAGTGTGTGCAACTGGGGAAGATGATGTGAAGCCAAGAGGATCACAAGGGAGTTGTCCGTCTTTGCTCCAACAAGTAGGATGACAAAGCCAGGAGGTCAAGCCATCAGAGAAAATGAACAGGGACGGAGGGTAACATTTATCATGTAATGAGCATGTTACTTTCACTACAAACGAGAGGAAAGTCGGGGGTAGTGGGGTGGAAAACACCAACAGAAGAACCCAACAACAGATAGGAGTTGAAATTAAACTGATGCTTTACCTAATGGCGCAAATTTTCCTTCTGCAGCTTGGCAGCCAACAGCTGTGCAAGGTTAGATGATGGAGGTAGGGGAATAGATAAGATATTCTAAGAACTTGTCAGAAGTCTGCATTTGCCCTCATTCTTCCTCTAGTAATTGATATGATAACAGAACCTAACAAATGCTGCAACAAAACCAGGGTCTTTTTGCTTTAGTCTTGGGGGGGAAAGGGGGTGCAGAGACAGACACAGGGATGACTAATGAAGAGTTGCATTGATAATTTCCTGTTTTATTTCGTTTCTGTGCTCATAAGACACCATAAACAAATCATCACTCAACAGATACCAAAACTTGAACTGTAGGGGGGATATTCCCATCAAATCATTCATGCAGCGGGTCACACTGTGCTTTACACCACAGCTATCTAGTCTAGCTTTAGCCACAACTACTCAGTTCCAAGCGTATGCACGTGTGTGTATGTGTGCATATGCATGTTGTGTGGGGGGGATTACTCTATAGCAGCTATGGTGGTTTGAACCATTGCTACACTACATGAATGTGGATGGTGAATTTTATTTTATTTTAAACAGGATTGTCTGTCCCTGTGTAAGGGCATAAAAGATAAAAGCAGCCACGGTCCTCTTTACCGTTATTTCCAATTCAAAAGCTATTGTAAATGAGGTCTCAGAAAGAAGAATGACAAGTCCAAGACACGATGCTAGAAAAAGGTCAACAGCTTACTCTACTGTCACAACTTTGCAGACTTTAGCTGGCATGCACCTGAACTACACAAGTAGCAGCCCCTTCACCTCTTGTGGACTGAGTTCCTGATGTTCAGCATGATAGGTACCAGCTAACCAATAGTGCACAGAGCTGCAAAGCATAATCTGCATTCAGTTCCTTTAGAGAACATCATTTGGCATTCTATATGCATGTCAGGCAATTAAAGAAGGCAGCACAAGCCTGAGTGTTATAGCCCTGTTAATTTACTAATGCAGAGTCTCGCATACATCTGGCACATGTCACTTTTTTTCTCTTGGAAATGAAGGTGGTTTTCCAGGAGACTGGAGGGCAGCCCAAGCATTTGTTTTCTGCCTGATGCTTCAAAACATTATGCCTGAGGTTCCTCATGCCAGCCTCGAGTCTGACTAACTTAAGTCTGCTGACTTAAGCCCACGTTTCTAATTTTGCCTCCCAGCACAGTGTTTAACTGGACTTCAACTTGATGCTTTGGGTTTAACTCCTGGCCTGGGGTCCTGACCCTAACTACTGGGTTAGGCCACCCCTACCCTGATTCCTTACACCCCTTAACTCCACCTCTTGCTACAGCAGAAGTAATGGCATTCTCTACTCAATCACATCAACCAAATGAAAAATCTTTCTCTGCAGATCTGCCTTGCTGAAATCCTTCTCTGATCAAGACAGTTGTACATGAAGATGTTACCTTTCAGGAAAACAGACATTACTGTTCACAGAAGATTTACAAATATTCAGTGTCATAGACTCAATCCCTTCAACTGGCTGTAAATCTAAGGCACATCCACCAGGCAGCAAGGACTCTACAAACCGACACCTTAAAATCATCCTGCAAGGAAGGAACAATGGTAGTAAGCATCACTGTTGTAAACATGAGGTAGTATACATGTTTGAGGACTTTTCTCAAGCCTACACAGAGTAAAGATGTCCTCTTCTCTAGGAAAAGTAACTGTCTCTGGCAGAAGCCTCTTCATCTCCATCACTGCTAAACAACACCACCCATGCCAAAATAGCAAGGAGATTCTTTTCATTTTTATGACTCAGATAAAGGATAGGTACTCCTTCTTGTGCAGAAGAGGGGGCAGGCAGAGGACTCATAGCATGGTGTGGCAATAGAAGGTTCAGCTGCAGGCAGGAGTATTCGGTAACGGTTAAGGCTGCAATTATCTCAGACTAAGCCAAATCGAGCCAAAGTGGCTTTTGGTTTCCAATTTGCACAAAATTCCTGAAATTCTCATTTAATCTACTGTCCAGCTAATAGAAAAGCATGCAGAATGGAAAAGGCAAGTGAAAGCTATCTTTTGCCAAAGCTATCATCCCTTACCTTTTGCAAACCCACATATCCCTAGGAATGTGAGCAAAGTCTTATGGGGCTAATGAGTCTAAGGCTTCCTTTAGAAGCATGATGCACAAAACCCCAGGCATTTTGTAAAACGTTTTGCCAGTCCTCAACATAAAAAACTCTCTCCCAGTCAGCAGGAGAGCTCAAACACTACCTTGCATCTCTCTGCATATTCCCAAAGTTAATAACCACAACACACTTCCTTATCATGGAAACTACCAGCCACCTGGAGGCTGTAAGGACTTCTGGTCCTTTTGCAGAGTTGTCCTGACAATTATTTGATCTTCCTATACAATCTTCTCTAACTCCCTCAACATTGTCTTCAAGTACCTTGAATAAAAAGGAAGTCATTTCTGCCACATTAGGAAATACTATCAAACAGTACTTCGCATGTGGTCATTCATAAATGCAAAGAAACCCATAAAGATTTCCCATGTGGGCAGTTCTTATTAATTAAGCTCCTTCTTGTATGTGCTTTTTCTCCTCTTCTTTGGACTATATTTGCCGGTGACCCAGGGTCCGATTACCCATAAAGTGTTCGACGTTTTTCAGGGTCGTTTCCTGGAAGAGGTGACAAAGCGTACTCTTGTCAAGTTTACAGATGGCACACAAGTGGGCCAAACAGTTCACATGCACTAAGTCAGGTCTGACCTAGACAGGCAGGAGGAAGGTGCTCATGGAAACTTTGTGACATTCAAGACTAATCATTAAGTCCAGCATGTGGGAAGGAAAAGCCCATTGAAATGATACAGGCTGGGACCTGACCAGCTGGGGAGCAGCTCTGGGGAGAAGGACTTGGTGATGTGGGCAGACGTCAGCTGGACATGAATGAGTCATCAGCACACCCTGGCAGCAAAGGCAGCTAACAGTGCCCTGCGCTCTGTTAACTCTGCCAACAGAGGGAAGTGATTTGACCCCTTTACCCAAAACTCAGACCACATCCAAATAACTGTGTCCACAAGAAAGATACTGAATTTGGTTACACCAAATTCCCATTAGCCCATTCCTCTTGCCTGTCTAGGTCCCACTGGGTGGCAGCATTGCCCTTGACTGTACTGAGCAGTTTCCCCAGTTCTACATCTTCCATAAATTTTATGACTGTGCGCTCCCATTGCCTCCTCCCGGTCACTGATAAGGTTGTTGAACAGGACTGGTCACAATACAGACCCTTGGTGATCTCCAAGTAAAGTACAACCCATTAACCATGACCCACTGAGCCTAACCACTCAGCTGGCTTTTTATCCATCTGGTTGTACAAGATGGTGCCAAAAGACTTGCTAAAGTCAAGGTAAATGACATTCACTGCTCTCTCCTAGTCCACAAATCCTGTCAATTTATCACGGAAGGCTCTCAGCTGATCAGCCCTCAGTAAATTAATGCTGACTGTTCCCTATTCACCTTCTTTATGTGCCCAGAAACGTGATCCAAGAGAACGCACTTTATGAACTTCCCAGGGATTGGAGCGAGGCTGACACAGGCTGTAGTTCCATGTGGTTTGCTTTTGGTCTTTTCTGAAGACTGGCGCAACATTTGCTTTTCTCCAGTAATGAGGGACCTCCCTCAACCTTCATGACCTTTCAAAGGTATAGAGTGCAGACTTACTACCGCATCAGTCAGCTCTCTCAGTACTCTTGGATGGAGTCTGTCTGGTCCCACAGCTTCCCATGCATTAAACTCTCCCAATTGCTGACTTGATCTGCATCGGCCTCCTCCCTGAACTCTTTCACTAATAACAGAGGCCTAGGAGACCTTGCTGCTGAAGACTGAAGCAAAGATGTCATTAGGTGTCTCAGGTTTATCTGTGCCTGCTGTTATCAAATCACTCGTAATACCTTTGTTGATGCAGCATTTCCCTTTTTCAGCTTTTTATTACTAGGACAGTGGTAGAAGTTGATCTTGTTGCTCCTAACATTCCTTACTACTATAAGCTTTGGCTTTCCTAACACTACCCCTCCATGCCCAGACAATTTTTCTTAATTCCTCTTTTGTATCCTGTCCCTGTTCCCGCCTCTCATATGCTGCCTTTTTGCACTGGAGCTCTGCCATTACACCTGTTCTTAACAAGGCTGTTTTCCTGATAAAGGTGCTTAATTTCCTGAGTATTCCTGCACTTAGAGGATGCTGTCCTTAAAGACCTGCCAGAATTTCTGAGCAGTTTTGCTCTTTAGAGCTGTCTCCCATGGAGCTCTCCCTACTTGCTAAATAAACAAAGAATAAGCTCAAGTCCACGAGCCTGAAGTCCAGGGTCTGTACCATGCTAATCATGTTCCTCACTCCCTTCAGGATCCTCAACGCCAATCATTTATTTCATGGTTGCCACAGCCAAAGCTGTTATTATCATGTCTTCAACCAGTTCTTCCTTGACAGTGAATAGCAGATCCAGCTGTGTCAATACCAATTCACTATCCAGTACCAGTATCAACCAGTTATTCCAAACACTCTTCAGAATTCTTCTTCCTTGCATCCCACCATGTTGCACTTCCAGAAGATGTCAGGGCCCCTTATGAGGACCACATTCTGTGACACAGATTCCCTCCAGTTGTTGAAAGAAGTCTTAGTCTGCTGCCTCACCTAGATCAGGTGGTCTGTAACGTGCTGTCACCATGCTATTTTTTTTTTTTTTTTAATTAAGTCAGTAGCCTTCACCTGCCAAGTGATTTCACAGTCTGGACACTTGACTTTCAGCTTCTCTGTATGCACAGAACGACTTGCTTTCCCAAAACTCATGGCAAATCTAGAAACATAGATGGTCTTTTCCTCACTCTAGTGAAGGATACTTCTGGCCCCCAAGCACAGACATATCTCTGCTCCTTAAGCTCTGCCCAGTCATATTTACACACTACATACATACTTGCTGGTGCTGGTCCTTGTGCTAGCTGTGGTGCATACACACACTAGCATGTATCTGAAAGCACTGATAGGATTCACACCTACATCAGTGACATGCACTAGTCACTTTGCCGCCACCGCCACCCTGGCCTGCATGCAACACTGCCACTAAAACCCTCATTATACACGCACAGGTCATACAGGCTTTTCCAGGGAAATCCACACTGACACCACTTTCAAGATGACTGGGCTCTTCTCTATGAAATTGTGCTTTCTTCTGAGAATGCCACATGACCAAAGTTGGTAGATGTTGGTAAGTCCTTTAGCACACTAAAATGTCTTAAAAGTTTTGCTTATGACTATTAGCAATGGTCTAAAAACTTGCAGAATTAGCTGTCAAAAAAGTGCATGAAAAAGCAAATAAGACAGAGAGACCCTGTGGCCAACAGTGCAGCGTACTGACAAACTCATAAAAATGTCACAAAGAGAAGTTCCTCTAAGCCTGAAATGGTGGCTTTCAAATAAAAACTGAATTCACCAATGCTTATATGACAGCAATTTCTTTGACTCAGATTAACCAGTTGGCTTAGCTTGCATTTTCACCTTGTAGTTATTGACAATATAGTCACATCAGATTAACAGATTGACCTTTTTTCTTCTTTTCTTCAAGTGACCGTAAGGTTAGCTTTTTGGACTTTTGAAGTGGTTGGCCAGATGCTTTCAAAAGGAAGTTAAAGTATGTGAGTCTCAATCTCATTAAAAAGGCCTCTTTTTTTTTTTTTTTAAACAAACTTTCCTTTTGTTCATATCAGCACTTTTTTAAAAGACCCCAAGAGAGAGTTCCAGTCTATAGATCACTTGTCCTGAAGAAAGCTCTGTTAACTATTTATAGATCATGTCCTTTTGTACCACACTAGATCAAGCAATTTATTCAGTGCATGACTGCAGGAGAGAAATTCATTTGCTCTAAGTATCATCAAGGCAGCCTTTTACGTGCTACGAACAAGACCAGAAGATCTGAATTGCTGGGCTCTTACTTCAAATGGACATTTTGACATTGTGTGGGGTGCCATCATTCCTTTCAAGTTTTCAAAGTATTAAGCACATTCATAGAATGGGCAGTCCTTAATCACAAGAAAAGCAAATAGCCCATAACCACTAGAATAAAGCAAACACGTGCACACATTCAAATTATCTCTCTTTCCTTTAAAGCAGCTCTTATAGATGCAAATTACCATTAGCTGCTTTGGTATATCTCACTTTAGAAATGGGAGCATGCCAGCCTATCGACCAAGGAAAGGAGCATACAAGCTGAGGAGCCAACACCTGTTAACAAGAGAATCAAAACAAAACAAGAGAAGTGATGGCCTCTATCACCTCTAATCAGCAAGGGCTGTCTCTGAGCATCCGTCAGGGAAGTGATCATCTCTGGAAAACCATAGACAGGCTGTACCCAACAAAAACACTCCACTGTGGCAAATGCTTTAGTTTACTACTACAGTTTTCTTTGTGTCCTTGTTACTAAGATGACATTTCCTATTTGTAACCTGAGCCCACTAAAGTTAAAAATTAAAAATACAGCAAAAAAAATAAATCAGCTATTAAAAATCATCAACATTTCCTGGCAACAGCTTCAGACACAAAAAGCACAGCTAGTCTGAGGAATACAGGTTTCTACTGTTATAGGATCAGTGTGGAAAAGAAGAAAGAACATGCCTTGCTTCCCTTTTCCAGTTGCTCTACTGAGACAAACACCCTAGCTCTGCCTAGCTAAATACATTCCAGCCTGGCTGGTATTGCTTCTAGATGGCTGGAAAACAGTGCAGGTGGTTCAAACAGGATTGCTAATACCACATGCAGACAAGGCACTTGCAAAATTGCATTACACTCCAACTTTCCTTGGCCAGTAGGATAATGTGTTGGGGATAGTCTTATTTTCTGTCTTGAAAAGGGGTCTAGCATACTGACCCATGACAGATTCTGGGTCATTGAGAGCATTATGCTGGGAGTTAAAAATACATTAGGAAAATAAAGAGTGATAAGGTAGACACTGCTGGTTTAGCAGCTTTTCAGTCATGATTCATACCTGAATACTGAAATCACTAAGCAAGCCTGATTCCTAAATGACTTTCAGCTGCAGTTTCCATTCTTTCACTTCAGAGGCACACAGGGATCCCAAGCCCTATCCCAACTTGGCAGTATAAATTCTCAAAGAGTAGAATGACATTATAATACCAAAGTGCCACTGCAAAACATGACAAACTCGTATTACCATTTTAGATACAGAACATTTGGAATATATTTATTTATTTATGAAAGCATTCATCTAATGCATATATTCATTTAGTGAAAGTTATGGGATAAGGATACACAAGCTAAGAACAGGTTACTTTTTAAAATAGAGACCCCGTTATCACCAGAAGCTGGATCTCAAGCTTAGAGTCAAGAATTAATGAATTCCTGCCTTGGCTGCCAATGTGCTGCTGACAAGTCAATCAAAACACTCAAGTCTCTAATTTTTGTTTTATTAATTGGGAGAGAGGGGTGGGAATTTATGTTGGCTATCAAGGAACTCCCAGTACCACTACCTAGATATCTATTTGGAAAAATATCATCAAAAATATAAGTTAGGAAGATTATCTTTAAAAAAAACAAACAAACAGGAAGAACAACATATGCACACATATCCCTAACATGAACACAAAAATAATTAGTTCCTACTGGTCTCCTTTCTATCTCCTTTCTAAACTGAGAATTATGCCTTAGGTAGACATCCATGTCCAGTCTAAACAAAGCATACCACAGCAATCTGAAATCATGAGGACCATATCCATAAACTGAAAAGTATTTTATTTCATACACCATTTACAACTTGATACAGAGATCCAACAGAATCAGCAGGCTCCAAAATAACTAATGAGAAAGAAAAGCATCACTTTGTTACATTTGGAAGTTGTACTCTACCTCTGCCTAGCTAATGGTGGGTAGATGTTTGCACCGGACAGAGTTTGCAATTGATTTCAATTACTTTTTCCATTGCACTACTACGGCAGCAAGGCTATCTTCTCTTCAAATTAGTAAACAGCTAGAATAAGCAACAGCTAAAAGAAAAAAAAGAAAAAAGTGTCTTTGATTTGACATTGTGTAGTGACAAGAAGAAAGTACAGTGGGCAACTGGGTATGGATTTCATCCAGCAGTTCCAACCTGCTGCTCTCAGCTGTCACAACAGGATATAGGTCAGCACAAGTCCTTCAGAGATCTCCAGCCCAAGGTTATTCACCACTTACACTAAAAGCTTTACATGCAAAATATGTGATGTTGTGATCTTCCCCAAACTGCCCCGGATGCTTCAGGACAGTAAGTGTATCACGGAATCAAACCTGATTCTTTTTAAAGCCAAATCTATTTTGATATAATCTGCGATCCAATATAAGTCTTTCAATCAAATAGCTAAAGGGAACACTTCTGCATGCTTTATCAATCCACTGGATTAAGGAAAATACTAAAAGGGCAGCTAGATCAGCTATATCCCAAGTACAAGAAAAATTGTGGTTGTAGGAGATCTTTTCTTTCTTACAACCAGAAGATAAAAAAGCTACTTTCATTTCTGAAATAAAAATAAGCATTAAGGAAGAGGAGACTAGATGCAATAAAAAATACCTGAAAACCCATTCCCATTGTTTGATTAGTTTCCAATTTAAATGACTTCAAAATCAAAGCAAGTGTTTTCACTGATGACTTTCCAGAAGCTGCTCAGAAATAACAGCATCATCAGATGCTTACCCAATCCCTTCTGTCATTCCCTGCTCCCCCAACCACACACTTGAATCGTCTCCCTTGGGCATGTTTGACCAGCACCAAAACAACAATACTCATTTTTTTACCAAAACACACCAGCCACCTTACACGGGAAAAGAAAGAACTGTAAGGAATTACCAGGAGTAATAGTAGGCATATTCCCTCTTTAGAAACCCCTCCAATAGCTTTTAAAATAAGCCCAGGAAAGGGAGTAAGAATGTCACCACTCCAGAGATGTAAATGGCAAACGGAAAAGGGAAGAACACTGGCCAGTGCACAAGGGATAAGGATGCAAAGCCGACACAGCAGGGAAAAGATATTGCGAACTTATACAAAGGAGGAAATGCTGAAAAGTTTTGAAGTGTTTCCATAAGCAGAACAAATCAAGTCATGTAGCAATGTCAGAAAGATGTTTACATCCAACGCTATTTACCTTAGCAGTTAATGGGACTGCATTGTTTATGTTAATAAACTGATTACCGTGAATTCACTCAAAAAGCATAAAAGTACTGCTTGTGAATAGACACTTCTTTGAATTCAGTATTTCCTCATGGTTCCAGCTACTTACATTTAAATAGGTGACAGTGGCTTGCTACTGACTTTTACCAGGATAAACACAAATTCACCGTGCTAATAGAACCAGTTAAATAAGAAACAATATTCCCTTCAAAAACACCATATAAATTAAATTTGAGTTCTTTTTTATGTTTTGGGTTGAACAATCTTAATTACATTTTTAACACATAAAAGTTGATATGGAAACTGTTCCACAAGTCGTTTGGAACATTCAGTTTTCCTATCTACGTAAGTGTAGGGGAAAAAGTGAAGTGCACACCCTGAAATAATTTGGCATTACAGACAGATTACCTACATCCTTTAGCATTAAACAAAGAGAATTTCCTCAACAGAGAAACCTCATGATATGATAACAATAGTGTAACTACAAAATTGTAGTCAGCACCTGCTAAACAATCTCTTTATTTTAATCACTTATAAATATTCAGACTTCTGGAAAATCGAAAATATGCATGTTTGTAACAGTTGTCAGCAAGAACAGATTAAGTTTTACACTGTCCTAAGTAAAACATGCAACGACCACATATGGAGCTGCATATTTACAACACTGAAATTCTGGATATATGGATTAGATATCAGATACTAGATTAGAAGAGAACACACAGAGAATACTACGCTGTCATGAGATCTGCCTCTCAGGCAGCAATGGATGGGGCATCCAGACACTGCAGTTTCTATTGCCTTTGCCAGTTTACATACTGCTGGGAATGCATAGACTTCTTTTTGAAGTTTTTTCACAAAAGGCTTACCTTTTATAGAATTGTACTGTGATGCTATCTCTAAACACATTTGGGGATCTTTCAGAAATTCCATTAATACTTCTTAACCTAATTTTTCTATCACTTTTTTCTAAAAACTTAGAAGACAAGACAGAATCTTTCAGTCTAACAGTCATCATTTCATATTCTCCAATGTAGTCACAAAACATCAGTGAAACTACAAAGATGAGAAAATGCAGGAAGATTACCTGTGGATCATAATGCTTCTATATTCAAAGCCCTAGCAGTTCCCAAGATAGTAACATTTTCCTACCTTTCCCTAACACTTTTAAAAAAGGGCCCAATTCCTGAGCCCAGTAAATGCAGAAAACATCTGTCCTGGTTTTGGCTGGGATAGAGTTAATTTTCTTCCTAGTAGCTGGTACAGTGCTGTGTTTTGGATTTAATGTAAGAATAAGGCTGACAACACACTGCTGTTTTAGTTGCTGCTAAGTCGTGCTTACCCTAAGTCAAGGACTTCTACATTTTCCCATGCCCTGCCAGTGAGGAGGTGCACAAGGAGCCGGGAAGGAGCAGAGCCAGGACAGCTGGCCCAAGCTAGCCAAAGGGATATTCTGTACTGCAGAACATCATGCTCAGTGTATAAACCGGGGGGAGTTGGCCAGGAGGGGCCATCAGTCAGCAGGTGGTGAGCAATTGTACTGTGCATCACTTGTTTTTCTCGGGTTTTATTCCTCTCTCTGTTATCTCCCTTTTCATTACTATTATTATTGTTGTTGCTGTTGTTATTATTATTTTACTTTATTTCAGTTGTTAAACTGTTCTTATCTCAACTCATGGGTTTTACCTTTTCCCAATTCTTCTCTCCATCCCACTGGGGGGGGGGGCGGTAAACAAGTGAGCAGCTCTGTGATACTTATTTGCTGGCTGGGATTAAACTACAACATCCTACATAGCACACAGGGACCCTCATACACTCATATCAGGATTCCACTATCCCAGTCATTTAAAATGGTCACCACATCAGAACACAGAGATGCTCCAGGCAGGGATCAAAGAAGAGGAAAATCTCCATAAGAGAATTTCCTTGTTCTCTTAAGAGACAGGAGAAGAGCTCAATGCAAGGAATGCAATGCCTCTGAACTAATTCTGCTCCCATTTTCATGAGGCCATCCCTGCCCTTAAAGCAATAAGCCAGTTCAAATCTTTCCACTAATTACTACCGTTACATGCATACAGTGTAGAAACAGTTAGAATTTATCTCCGGTGACATGATATGGAGGAGCAATCAGCTGATCTTCCTAATTTCTTTTAAGAAGTGTGAAATTCACTCTCACCAAGAAGCAAGATTTAATTTTGACATTGTAACAGCAAGTCGTAGTTGGAAGCATCAGAGACACTGGAAGGTACAAGACAAAAGATCACATTTTGCTCTGTACAAGCTTTAATTCAAAAAATAAGAGAAAATATAACCGCACAAGGCATTCTTTGGAGAACAAGGACTTTCAGCAGGCTGCACCTAAAATTCAAAGAATCAGTGTCACTCGTGGGAAATTTAGGAGAATGACAATGAAACAAAGCAAAGCCAAAACAAAAATGTTAAGACTTTCCTGATATTTTAAAAACGCTTAAAAGAGAGGTTCTATGCAAGTATATAAACTGGAAATGTAATACAGTACTAGCGCCAAAGCAGGCAAAGTGAAAAATGAAGAAGTACACAGAAACCGCTTAAAAGGTGAACATTTTCCAAAAAATTCCAAAAGCAAGTCAGACACATTGGGGGGGGGGGGGGGGGGGGGGGGGGGGGAACCAGTACAGTTAAAAGAAGACTAAAAATGAATTTGGGATACAATAACAAGCCCAAACAGCTAATGTAACCCCAGGTCAAATAGGCAAGGGACATGGTATCAGGGCAGGGAAATCAGTCCCTGTCTGTATAGGGTCCCTACCTAGAAAACAGCATTAATAAAGCTAACTTTGCACATTAGAAGTCTAACATAATACAAGTGGTAGGGAGAGGACTACAAAGAGCCTGGTTACAATCACGTATCCATCATTCAAGGCTTCATTATTCAAAAGGTGGTGACAAATCGAGCAACGAGGACTGAAGGAGGGCTTGAAGATGCTCTTTTGAAGGACAGCAAGAAGTTGAACGGGTCAGTGTTCCAACTGTTGGTGACAGACCTACATAACACCACACCACACCACTTGCTTCCCTCTTGACACCACCATGTCCAATGCTTTGACTTACAGATAGACTTTGGCAAACCGAGGACAGGCAGGAATAACAATAACAATAAAATCTTCTACAGGTCTAATCATCATAGCTCTTGACTGGTGTGAGTAATAGGATAGAATTAAGGAGGAAAAATTAGGATGAGTCAGGAAGAATCTTTTAAGCCAATGAACAAGAAACTTCCCTTGGGAACTAATGCCACCTCCATCCCACTGGTCAGGGCTTCCCCTACTAGCTGTGGGATAAAGACAAGGAAAAGGTAGGACTGTCCCTTCAGATTTTCTTCTGCTGTCTTTCCCAAGCACAAGGATACAGATATTTTGCAGTACTACTGCACTGTGAGGGACTGAGACAATCCCAAGATCTGAGAGCCAGGGTTTGGGGCTCCTTTACCCTCTGCATGAGGTGGGATACAGCAAAGGACAGCCAAGAAACACTGCAATGCCCCAGGGTCCCGATTTTTCCCAAAATACTCCTTGTAACAGAGCTGTGCATCAGCCTTATGCATGATTTTGGAAGACAGGCTTTCCTTAATCCTAAGACATTAACAACAGCATTTAGCATGCTGAAAAACAGATATAATTTTGCCCTATCAAGAATTTCAGTTTATCCTGTATTTTCGGCACTCTCAGAGTAAGCTGCAGAACTTCCCATTGCATGTTATCAGCTGTACCAAGTAATGAGCTCTGTCTGTAAACACGCCTTTAAGCAAGCTAGTTAACCTAGTGTTGTATGTACAAAGGGTCAGCAGATGTGAATGGAAGATTTGGCTGGCTTCAAATATTTAAATAGAATTGTTATTGGGAGCTAAACAATGTGAAATGATGCTAGCATGGTATTCTAACCTCCAAAAGAATCCAATAAGCTTTTGTGAATGCAATTGATGGAACAGCACATGATACTACAAGAGCTATTAGGAAGCTACTTCTTGGAAATGAATAATAGTACAAATCACAGACAAGCCCTAGTTTCATACGGCCATTAAATATACGTCATTTTCAACTTGCCACTACTTACACCTCCCGTAACAATTATTCTCAATTTCTTTTCATCTGTCCCATAAAAAATGATTGCTTCTGCTTTACTTAATCCTCCACTTACATCAACCCTATTGTTCGTTTCCTTCCCTTTCATCTTCTCCACATTAATTCCCCACATCGCTTTTGATCTAGCTTTCTGTTTCCTTTTTCCCCCTACAGATTCTTCCTGATGAAGAATTTACAGCCATAATGCTCATCTGACGTGCATGGTGATATTTTATTGATTTGCTACTCTATTAGTTCTGTATAAAGTATATCATTATACAAAACACAATATGGGTTGCCTATGCCTATATCTTGGATCTTAAAAATCAGTGTAACCTAACTCAAAAAATGCTCCGTTTTATTGGTAAATATTCATATTTAATTATAATTGGAGAGCATATGCAAGGAGCAGCCAGAGAAAACAAACATTTCCTCCTCACAGTCCAAAGAATCACTCTTTGCCATAGTGGCAAGCCAAGTAAACAGAATAATTGCAATTTTCACTGCTGCTAAATAAGAAATAGAAAACCTCTTCAGGAACTGTTCTGTGTGGCTGTAATAAATGCCCACAGAAACAGGCTAACCTACATTATTCATCCCCCTGCAGGAAGGGTAGTCCTTTTAGAACTGGAAAGACTGCAAGAACTGGAGCAGCTGATTTTAGCTGATATAAACCAGAAGTTATATTTTACATAGATGCTATATTTAATTTTTAAGGGGGGGAAAAAAAGGTATTTAGTTCGGGCAATTCTTAAAATTTTATGCTGAGCAAGTACAAGTTTTACACTCATAAATCAACAGCAATTACCCAAGTACATGAACTCTGCAAAAGGGATTCTAATTACCATACTACACTATACTTAATGAAGATAATATAACCTAAGCTAAATCTTGTGTTTACTCAGTTGTGTCAAAACCGGCCACTGGATAAAATCTCTAAGCAGTCCCAGAAGTAGCAGCCAGGGCTGAGGCTCCCCCTCTTCCAGCCTCACAGCTAGCCTGCAACTATGTTCCTCCGCAGGCATTCAGTCTCTGGCCTCGTGAATCTTGTATTCCTCACTGCACCAGTAAAGCATCAACAAAAGAAGGGCTTTAATTGCTCCCCACTACATGAGACCGGCAGAAGGGAGAGTGGCTGCCAGCTCTCACGCTGAACTCAATGCTGGTAGTGTTTGTTTGTCCACAGGTGGCAGTGCCAGTGTATGACCTTCAAAGGAGGCAGGTGCAGAAACATCCAGTCCATCCTGTGTCAGCAGCAATAGGTAGGAAAGGGATGCCAACGCTTCAGCCCAGGCACGACACTGGAAACTCCAGGCACATGGAAGCAGCAACCCTCTACACAATTTTACTGCCAAAAAAAAAAAAAAAAAAAAAAAGGCACCTCTGAAGTCTTTCAGATACGTTAAAGGTTAATCCTGGATTTTTGATGAAGGCACCCCAGGAATTAAAGATCAACGTACCATCTGCATACAACACTGAGTTCTTTTACAGACCTAGCCTGGTTCTTCGGTACGCACAGCGAATCATTTGTCACACATCATCACACACTCACCCAAGATTAAGGCAATACTGGACAAGTTTAGAGGACTAAGCTTAACCGTCCTCCCTCTGCCCTGACTACTGGCTGGGGACAGTCAAACACTCTTTAAGGAAAACTGAAAAATACATCACTAAGGGAAAACGATCAAAAATACAGGGTTTAGGTCTCCTCACCTTTTCTTTTACCTGCTAGGGTTATTTTCATGAAAACTGAGTGTTTGTGCTTGGCCATACCCATCACCTCTCCTAATCCACAAATTAAGCTCTCCCCATAACATGAACGCTTCGTGTCTGCCTGTACAAGACAGTGACTTGGCAAGGGCACCACTTGGTATGATAAACACTGGCCACAGGACAGCTGTTGCCTAACCTCTGGCTCAGTGTTTTGCAGGCATCCTAACAGAAAAGCTTTGGCGAAGGGCTGGAGAAGCAGAAAAGGGTAACTTTGTAATAGGTAAGCTGAAATGATGTCTGTTGTCTTTCTAGTCAATAGATGGTAGAATGGAAAACTTAAGGATCTCTGAGCTTGCTGATTTATATTAAGAAACAATAACTAACAGTAAAAATCCTTCAGCACAGACAACTAAAGTTGCCTATTTTTTTCTACTCTTCAGGAAACAAAACTTTTCTGCCTACCTATCGACACCAAGTTCCAAAGCCACCACACTCATTACAGCCAGCTATGAAGGCTGACACACATACACACCTTGACAGCTCACAGGCGAAGTATCTGGGAAAGGTCAAAATACCTAGCACAATCAACAAGACCAGCTGCCACAGCCCAAAACGTGTAATGAAACACTAGAATTCTAACACTGAATTTTTAGAACTACAAAATGATGATACAATAAAGCAAAACAGATATATTTTATGTATTGATTTTCTCATCAGTCTTGAAAAAAATTTTGGCACGTTCCTGAATAATAATTCTATGAAAACTGAATTCAGACAGGCTCATTCTGTGACGACACAGCCCATGAGATACAGCACCCATCATTTGGGTTTACTGTTAACTCCCGTTCTCTACAATGAATGATCTCCACTTTTTCCACAGAGACAGTTTAAAACCTGAGAGTTTTTAAGTTGAGAAAGCCCTCTATTTTGCATTACAGCACCTATTGACTACAAAAATAATCCAAGACTTGTTAATATATATACAAAATGTAATTACCTGGCTATGCATTGATCTTCACTGTGGGGAGTTTCCTTGTTATAACCACAACAAAGGTGGCGTCTAATGAGAGTAATGCCAAGTAGGACTGGGGAAAATTAATATGCAGAATTCTATGATTAAGGGAAAAAAACCTCTCAAAATCCCTGGAGCTTGATGAACTTTCTACCCACAAAGCTGCCAGTTACTGTATTATGTTTACAGGTCTTCTGTTTGTTAATAATTGCAACATTTCATCATTCTACAGCTTTGCACATCTCTTTATAGAAATCTAGTATTTTCCTGCCCATGAAGTGGGGACTGCTCAGGTTGAATGAGCCTTGATGCCATTAAGCGTGAGGCCCTAGGCACTGATATTTTCTGATAAAATAATTTCAGCCACCTCACAATGGAAACTTTTCATACATTTTTGCTCTGCACAGCCAGATAACGTAAAACAAAGAGGGATCTCCCTCTTCAAATTCTCTAATTCTTTCAGGGTATCAAGCCATTACACTACTTGCTACTTCAAAAAAAACCCACTCCACATTACAGATACACTAGTATTACATTTCATATCAAACATGTGCCAAGTTTTTCTCCTTCACACATTTTCTTTCCAGACAAAACACAGCAGAACTGCCTTATAAATGATAAAAACTGAACATACAGCACATTTCAGTACAGATATACATTCTGTTATCTGTACTCTTGCTGAAGGTATTAGCTCAGTTAATAAAGCTCAAACTTGCAAAATCCTCCTTATCATTGTGTTGTATAGAAAGGAACCTTATGTCTTCAGAAGCAGAGTAATACTGAATAAAGCAAGTCAACTAGACAGAAAATAGAGGTCTGAAGTACTTTACTCACCTAGTTAACCTAGTTGTGAATATGAGAATGCCAAGATGCAGCTTTATCAATTGGAATCCTGGTTTAAATACTTTATCTGTTGCTATGACTTTGACATGTGAGGAAATAGGGACTATTTGGAATTATTCCATCTTTTTATGTAATTCCAAACTCTGTACATCAAATGACACACCTATTTATTGATGCTTTTTTTCTTGAGGTGCATCTTGCTTTGTTATAGCCATAAAAATGAAATTGTTTTATTAATTTTGTTCATTGTAGGACCCGCACAGTCAAACACAGCTGAACTGAGACTTGCATTAACAAGCATCTGCTGGGACATAAGCTATAGTAGGTTAGTTCCACTTCAAGTTTAGGCAGTCACAAAACCATAGTAGTAGTTATAGGAGAAAGTACTTGCGGCTCTTACGAGTTGTTGCCAGAATTACAGGGATAGCAAAAGACAGTGCCCCTACCATCAAAGAGTAAATTTTTATTCCATTTCCCAGATTCCTATTAGAAATAAAATAGATTTATTTTGACAGCAAATGCTTTAACAGTAACTTTCACAGTTACAATACCACTTGCAGCAGAGGAGTCTGCCAGCCTTCTATACCCCTGGAAAAAAAAAAGAACTCGCATCATGCTTCCAAAGGCTTAAGATTTTCCTGAATGTGGTCACAACACTGTTCCAGTCCCCTTAATCCAGCCTCTCAGTGCCGGGTCCATTTGCATGGGAGATCTGCCTGCTTCTGGTGCAAACAGTTCATAGACAAAGCTTTCTCTCTACAAGCAGGTACCATCTGTCCTATCTTGAAATGACATAGGTGATGCTGCTGTGTTGTCTATCACACTAGGAACATACTATTCCTCGAAAAAAGGTTTCTGACACTCGATAGTGACAGTGTGGTTGGTCTCCTTCAACCCAAACCAGGTAAAGCTCCCTTTCTAACGTGGAATGAACCAAGCTCTCTGCATATGGTTGCCTGCTGACAGGCTCCCTAACATAAAGGCCTGGCAGCTCTTGTTAGACGTTCACTATGGTTTCAGCCCTAGATGACAAAAAGAATTACCAATAAACTCACTGCTAAGAAAGCTAGAAGAGGAAAAGGAGGAGTCTTCAACTCTAAGTATTCTGACAGAACCCATTTCTTCCTGTTCCCAGGACTCAATCCAGACCAGAGAAGGGGGTGTTGAGTGCACTGTGCTCTTTGCATTTATACATGCAGAGTGACGTATGGATGCTGACGTTAGGTAGACAGATGCCAGCAGACAGCCACCAGCCACCAAAAAGAGTTCCTTCAGTGATCAGGACAGATCTCACCTTTGGCACAGAGCCAGCAAAGTACACTACCTACAAGAAATTTAAAATATTATAATGGACTTTCTTTTCATTGTCGCTCAGGAATGTGGCAAGAACTGGAAAAAGATAGTAACTCAGGCATGCTTTAACTAAGGTAGGCATTGTATATACTTTTTTATATGCATTTGTACAGTTCCTACAAGACCTTACATGTTGAAGTACATTGAGAAAAAAACAGTTTCTTCCTGTGGAGCATGCATACAACATAATGCAGACAATTTAACAGAACCATAATATTACCCTTAAATTTACAGAAACAAAAACCTCAAGACCAGAATGATTAAAAAAAAAGTGTGTCTTATCTCTAGTGTCGCAAAAACACTTCTTTTAAAGACAGACATACTCCAACCACCACTATTAGTCCAAGAAATATTTCTTAGCTTTGGACGCACGCAATCGAAATGGAGATTATCCCTACTATTTTAAACACAGATGTCTTACACTGGAACAAGGAGAAAAAGTCCTAGTTTTCCACAACAAAGTGTGCTAATGGGTAAGGTTTCCACATAAGTTAAAGGACAGCATGCAACTCAGGGCAGAATTCCTACAGCACTGAAGCTCAAGGTTATCCAAACCCAAGAGATTGTTTATACAAAACATATTTCCTTAGAAAGGCCAAGAGGTGAAACCAGGGAAAGAAGAAAGAAAAGAATGCAAAAAATTACAGTTGTCCCTGACTGAGGGATTTAAGATACCATGAAACAGTAGTAATGCCATGCTTTTTCAATAACACACTAAAATATGATTAAATAGGATGCATACATTTATAGAAGTGTGCATGTAAACACATATACCAAAAAATTAATGATAAAAATACAAGTGTGAATATCCATGTAGAAATCATACAAGAAGCATCAGTGTACAACAGAGGCACAAACAAAATGATCCTTGCCATTCCTTTCTTGAAAATCACATATCTTTATCATCAGCAAAAAATTTAATGAGTTAACATTCAAAAGAAGACAGTTCCATCATGTCCTAATGATCACCACATAAGGAAACCATTTGTTAAGAGAGTCCTTGTACACACAACACATTACACTCCTTCAAATCAAACAGGGCAAACCAAGATGGCTACTTGCATAGGTAAAGACCCCCACGAGTGTGCACCATAAAGCCAAATTCAAAGCTATATGTAGAACTCCCCTTGTGTGTGTTTACTTTAGCAGAAAAAAACGAATACCCTCTTTGTAAATAAGTTATATGAAACGCATCATAATAGATAGGGCTTAACTCTGTATTTACAATGTCCTTAAACTTGGGAATAAGGGTGCATTAATGAAGATAAAATTTCTAAATTAATAGTTTCTAAAAGGAAGCACACACCAGTTAAATGAGTGTGTCTGGTTTTTTGCTCAAGCCAAACAAATATTTAAAGCCTTTTGTGGAAGAGGATAACAGACTAATACATGGTATTGGCATTACGGGAATTATTCAAAGTATAAAGGGCAGTGTGGAAAAAAATACCAAGATACCTGTTGGGGAAGATGACAAACAGCATTAAAGGCTGGCAAACTCAGCTGGAGATAAAGGGTAACTTACAGGTGAAAGGCTCAGACATCTCTTTTTCTTCCCCATGTTAATTAATCTTCTACGTGCTTTGCACAGATTAGGTTTTAATGCCATTACTTCACAAGAAAAAAGATTTAGCATAGTAAGATACACTCAGAGATTAACCCAAGTCATGAAGCTGTATCTAAATCTTATTGTTTCCAAAGTTACCCGTGCTTTTTATTTACTCTTCAGACATTTCCCTAGGGATAAGACCAAATTGCAAAATCTGCATTAAGCTTTCTTCAGTACTGGCACCAATGACAGGCACCATTGATACAGGTTCAGAGCTGGACCACTACATTCCACTTCAAATGCAACACAGATTAGTGCTGTTCTAACACCAAAAAAAAAGAAAAAAAAAAAAGAAAAAAAACAGCAACAAAACAATAGTTTAATTGAAAAATCTAACAAACTACATCATGGGGATTAAAACAATTTTTATTTAATATTTTAAAGAGATAATTAGGCCTAAAAGAGAGAAAATACAACATTATCAGATTTTGAAGAAATAATACAACATGTCAGACTATGTTGTTGTTAATTCTGATCCAGAGAAGATGAATAATACATGCTTTAAAATTCTAATTTTAAGTCCTGAAATATGCTGGTAATTAGGAAGGCATACAACAGAGATGAAATATAACCTAGAAGGCCAAATGAGAATTTATACTCTGAAGTCATTTCATCTGTTAATCACTCCAGCTAACTGTATCAGAAGTAAACTTGCTAAAATGATAAAGTAATGCAGACCATTAAAAAATTCTAGCTGAAGAGTAAAAAAAAAAATTAAAAAAACCCCACAGCACATATCCACAGAAAGATCTAGGCAGACCTAGTAAAGCAGATTAATAGTTCCAAATGACTGAAAAATGCCAGAGATGTGTATAACATTGAACATACTCCCTACTGCCATTTTCAAAACAATTTCCCACCTATTCTGGACCACTATATTACTAACAGTGAACTTTCTGGGACACACCCTTCCCTATTGAAACAGCCTCTGTAGGGAACGTGAATTGTTCAAAAGATTCCAAAGATCCCACTCCGTAGCACTCCTACGAGCACCATCTTAAGGCCATCTAGCACTTCACTTGTTTCAAGCACATTTTTACAAAGAAAAGCCACACGTTGTGAATTGTGATTTATGACATAAATTACAGTAAAACAAGTAATGAGTATCTCTACTCCGCAGGGTCAACCTGAGCAACTTTAAATCACCTTTGGTTCAATTTGAATTGCAGATGTAGCCCACAACTGGCCAACATGTTTTATTTGATCTCACCATAGACTTTGGCAGGGTAGACTGGCAGATTGATTGCGGCTGACAATGACCATCCCTTGGCCCTTTTCCTCTCCATTCCTACTAACTCACCTATTTCAGAAAGTTTTCTTGTGCCAAGGCCAGGAAACATCCATTAGCTGTGTAAGGCAGAGGGTCTATTTCTCTTTTATCTTAAGAGTTGCTGCTTGTCTTGTTCAAGGGCATCCCAGTCTGGCTAGTTTTGTTCTCTGTATGTTTAACTGTTAAACAAAAGGAGGCCCAGGCTCTCAGTTTCCTCAGATTTGGATATACTATCTATCTCTGTCCTTCTCGTCATTCATCGCTGTTATCTTTAAACAACAAAACTGATCTTCATTCTTGCTTATTGCCTGTTACGTGTTGAAGGCCAGGTTGGATGGGGCTTTGAGCACCCTGGTCTAGTGGAAGGTGTCCCTGCCCATGGCAGGGGGTTGGACTAGATGATCTTTAAAGGTCCTTTCGGACCCAAACCATTCTGTGCTCCTATTATGCTGATTGGCCATCAGCTCAGCTTTCCTTTGAGAGTTTAGATGATAAAATGAATATAAAAGATCCTAAATTACTCAAAAATATGTTCAGTATAAATTAACAATATTCAAAGTTCACCATCATCAAAATAAAGATGCCAGTTTAACCATATGTACTCTTCATTAAACTACCTCCCTCCTCCCCTATCAGCTAGGAGAAAATAAATTAAAACAGGATAAACTGTGCATGCAGACTAGTCTGTTAGCGTCAAACAGCTGGGCTGCTCCAGCAGTGACAAAGAGGTCACTGTGTGAAAATACACAGCGATTACAGCAATAAAGGAAACAGCTGATAGAGGTTAGATGGTGGAAACAAGAGGGCAGCCACAACAGAAAGACAAGTTTGGAATGAAGACAGAAGGAGCACAGGCGGAGCAGACGAAGAGCCTGCCAAACGGAACAGGTCTGGGACACAGACCTACAGGATGAGGGGGAAGGGAAGAGCCTTAGCTGTCCGATGACTCCTGTCATCGCTTTGTATTTTCAGTTTCTTAGAACTCAGATGAACTCTATTTAGGCTGAACAGTCCTTTAGAAGTGATTTTAGAAAGGTGAAATTTCAGAGAGAAATATGCAGCCATTTCTGACACAGAACAAGAATACATTTTTGGTCACATTACTAAATTCTATTGACTTTTCTATGAAAGGCTGCAACATCTCCTTTATGATTTGGAACAGAGGCCTGAAAATCTGCCTGGGAAGTACAACTGTTGGAATGCACCTCTACCATCCTCCTGCAAACTGCATAACTTTGGACGAGTTCTATGCATTTCAAAAAAACAAATCCTATCTATATCTGCAGATCACCACACTTCACAGCCACATTTCTAGAAGACACTTCTTGTATTTAACATGTACCAGCCTAGGGCTGGACACTGCTTCCCCTGAAATTGTGGGTTTGGATTTCAGAATACCTGGTCAACTACAAACCTAGTAAGACTGCCATCTCTGCGGTTTCAATGCTTACTCCTGCTAGAGCTGAGTACCAAAGGAACAAGCAGCAGTATAAACAACCCACAAGCAAGAAAAAATGGATGCTGAGGGCCCCATGACTGGACAAAGCAGGCTGGAACAAAAATTGGAAGTATCAGTGAAGGAGGTGCAGAAAAAATAGACAGGAAAATATGGAGCAAGAAATGTGGGGCACTCAATGAGCAAGAATACTAAAAATGAAGAAATCTGAAGTAACAAACACATGAAACCTAATTCAATGGTTGGATGGAAGCGACAGAAGCATGCACTGATTGTGCAAGGAAGAAGGGGCTAGAAGCACAGGGTGAAGGCAAAGAGTACCAGACAAATAGTAAGGTAGAAGAAACAGGACAAGCAAAAACAATGCTGAGGCTCTGGGAGATAAAAATGGAAATGAGTACCAATGCATGGATGAAAGCCTGGAGGCCTGTGGAGAAGGGCACAGCTACATGGGAGAAAGCCCTGCAGAAGAGAACAAGATTGATTGCCAAATGATGTGGAAGTCCAAAGGGGAGAGTCAGACTGGCCGGACAATGAGCATGGACCAGGCAAGAAGACTGAGGCGTGGAAACTAGGACTAGCCACAAGAATGAAACCAGAACAAAAAGACAAGCTGAGAAGAGGGAGGACTTGAAAAATGACACGTTAGTAGCAGTGAGCAGAAAGAAGCAAACACACAGAAGGTACAACCTTTGAATGCTTGACCACCCTTTAGAAGTGGAGTCTGGAATAAAACTCAAATTTCTGACCTTTACTGTTCATTGCTATTACAGTGCTGCACAGAAAATGGCAATCTTACCAGCAATTACACTCTCAGCTCACTGCAGAGGTCCATGCAATGACCTTAACGTATACAACCCAGCTAACAAATCATCAGAGTATCAGCATTACATTACAAAGCAAATGGCGGGGGTGGAGGGGGGGAACAGAACTATTACATAAAAATACAGGGAGTTCTCTCTCTCTCTTTCTTTCACATACACACGGAGTTCCTAAATTCAGACACAACTTTATGTGACTGTGAACATCAAACTGATGAAATTTGAGATATGAAGCACTACCTGGCTTCATCTCCTTTGTATATGGATTTTCAACAGATTCAAATACTGTTGACACATTACTGAACAATATTCAGCAAAAAAACTAGTCTCCAAATTGTTCGGGTAGGCTTACTGCATGCCACTCAAGTATTAGCCCACAGAGAAGAGTATTGTCATCTTCATCACACTTTTCATGTCTCCCTTAGCACATAGTATCCCACTCTTCTCACGTTAAACATCCCTTTATTTTCACCACATTCTCTTCATCTCACACCATTTACTAGAGGTGAGAGACACCAACAGATTACAGTTTTTAAAGACCATACTAAATAGATAATGCACATGACACCTGATACTGCAGAGTGCTTTGTAACTTTAAATATTCTGACAGCAGTGATCTCCCCAGCAGCTATAAGTATTCAGCATTTCCACGACTGATTCTAGTGTAAAGTTTGAGGCCCAGAAAATGAAGACCTTGCAGAACTGGCTGCATATGGGAAATATAGTTCCAAAGATTTGGCAAAGCACCTCTGAAAGGCTTGGGCAGAGGCAGGGATAGAAGTCAGAACACAGCCCCATTTAACCACAAGACTGACCCTTCTCTTCCTGCCCTCCCCTAGTGCACTGCCTCTCTTTACATTCCCATACAAATGAAGCAAATGTCTGTAGACAACAGTCCCCATCGGTGCATAAACTAGGGGAAACACCCAGAGCTGGCATATATAGCACACTGAACAGCAAAGGGATTCTGCATTCAGTCACAGATACGCTAATGCATACCTGACCTCTGGCATTCCTTAAATCTAGGTGATTTTGGAACTGCAACAACCACCTTTGAAATAAAGACTGGTGCATATAATATTACTTGAAATAATTCTAGAATTATGGAGCTATAGGTCTATTTTGGATTCCAGTTGATTTCAATTTATTGTATGTCCTTGAGATCCGTAGATTTTCTCTGGAAAATGAAATAAAGTATTGGCAGCAGCTTATGACTATTTAAATGAGGTTCCTTTTTTATTCTTTATATGAGCCACAGACAGTGATGCAGTTCATTGTTAATAATTTAAAATCATTTCCCTCCTGCATTCAGAGTAACCTTGTTCTCTTTCTTAACCCTTTCAATAAGAGCACCTTTAGCCTGAACTCAAAAGGAAAAAGAGGTTAACAAAAATGCACTATTTGCGAGTCCCTCCTCTAAATCCCTACCAGACACTCACCTTCTGAACCCACTGACTGGTCAGTGTTTTAATTTTAATATTAAATTAAATCAATATTAAAATACATTTTAATTTAATATTAACCAAACACATTAAAATCCCTTTAAGTTTTGGGAAGCTGCACGGAGAACAAAAGAATTGCCCCCATTCAGCTCTTGGATGGACACGGACAATTTGGTTGTCACCCGGCAGCTGGGCTGGCCAACCTGAATGTGAGCAACCGCACAGCAGACCCAGACCTACTTTCTGGTAGGACAAACTGGGAACATGAAGCTGCCTGTGGACAAGCAGAGGATTTAAGAAAGGAGGACGACATAGTGAGAAGCAAATAGAGGAAATGACTGGGTGGGGCTAAGGGCAGAAGTATGGCAGTTAAGATTTCCCTAGCAGTTTACTGGACTTACTGATGTGGACAAGTAACAGGGACTGAAGAGACAACCCTGCAGAAAAGCCAGTTCTGCTAACGCCAGGCTGCTCCCAAGCCCACCACATCACTCTCTGTGTCTCAGGTGCCATCTGAGGCAGCCGGACTGGACTGCCCGCCCTTTGACAGGGAAGAGGAGAGGTGAATGGCAGCACCAGAGGCAAAACCAGCTCAGCTGCATTGCTGAGAAGCAGAGAAGCAAAGCCAGTACCATCAGCCTCTTTCTGCAAACTAACCCCCCTCAGTCCAAAGGACACCACGGCCTCAAAGCAGCCAGTGGGGAACAGACAAGAGGCGCAGCAGCTGTCCCCTTCCTTCCACTCATTTTCCTTAAGCATCAACCATAGCACTATCGGAATATCATTCGCTGAATATTTTACACTGATCAGTCAGACATTATCATTACAGCTTTTGTGACACTCTTCGTAGAGGTGTTACAACATGGCACAATGCAGTGTCACATGGAGTTGCCCGTGCCAGCTCTAAACAAGTTAGTTCAACTGGGAGCAGTACAGCTGCATGAACGAGCACTGCCCAAACGAGGCTGGTCAGCGCAGGTTCCTTTGTGCTGTACTGAACTGTGCCACATAAACATAGCCTAAATGGGGAACAGTACAGAGCACAATGTCTCCTCAGTGACTACTGTATATAAATAATAAATAGGACTGCTACCCACTGATGACACTGATGATTGTACCTCTAATCTTAATTTTCATCCTCCCACACCCGAGGTTCCCTGGTTTTATTAGAACATGCTGCTTGAATTGAAATCTTCGTTACAATGAGCTTAATAGCCAGACGTACAGCTGTCCCGCTAGTCTCCTATAGCAAGATCTATTCCACAGATCTCCGACTTCTACCAATAGCCAACATTGATACTGAATGAACTCTCACGAACAAAGCTATGTTTTCTTAATAATAACAGTTGTATAAACATAAGGTCTTCTCAGTTAAAGGGAAACCAACATCAAAAAGCAGTAAAACATGGAACCCTAAACCCTTCTTTCTTTGAAGAAACACGTTTGAAGCGAGGTGTTTCTAGTTATGGGTGAATGAAATGAGAATTCAGCTGCAACAAACGGACATCCAGTCCGTATGAAAGACTAATTAGATCCATCTGAGAAGCTGTGTCTAAAACTGCTTCACATATTTCAAAGGAAAGCTCTTCTAGTCTATCTTTTGAGAAGACTACATCAAAACATTTAGTCACAGCTGACGCACATCTATCCACTACAGCAGTATTATTTTTCATAAGCCATAAAAGCTACATTAAAGTAATGTTAATAGTCTGGCTTACTTAAAAATTAAATTAAAGGGGAGAAAAAAGCAGCATAGACATTTAGAGCTAAGAAAGCAACTCAAAGCAGCAACGACCTTATAGTTCCCCCCTCTATGCCAAAGCATCATGAGATCCCAAAGTAGAATGTCATACTGAATATTAAATGTGCTGAGAGTTGCTCAAGAGAACAGAATTAATGATGAAACACCATCCAGGAGCTGCAGAGTTAACTATGGCTTTTTGTAGTAATAAGGTAGGCTCTTAACATTACATTAGTATGTTTTAAAATGTAACTATTGCTACTGCTAAACCAGCAGGAGGAGCTCACAACATTTTTTAATCTATTCATTCCACAAAATTTGGGGAGGGGGCTTGGGAAGTTGGCAGGGGGTTTTGAGGGCAGGGAGGAGTTGGTTGGGCTTTTTATTTCCAGTTTTGTTGGATGCAAAAATCAATGGTAAAGAAAGGCATCCAAGTGATGCTCATGTAAGCATTGTTTTTAAAAACTAGAAAATAATTATAGGAACACTGTGGTGCAGGATCTGAAGTGTTGAACACCCATACCCCAAGGAGTTTGCAGTCTTACACTGAAAGACCACAGGAGGACTGGAAGGGTGGCAGGATGCATTAAATGCTGTTATGCCAGAAACAAGACTTTTTGAAGAAAGAAGATGGTATATTATTGCTCTGTATCATTACAGGTATTTAATTTATATTTCAGTTTTTTGTTCACTGGAATTCCTGGAATCATTGAATCATGACCCATGGCAGAACATAGCGTCCCTTTTCATACCACAGGAATTCATCCTATGAAGCCACATGTGTGGGGAATTCTTCATTAGGTAATTTAGAATTAACCATTGTAAAAATCTAGCTCCTTCTCTGCCTTCTAAGGAACTATGCTTTAAAACAATGAAGAGAAGTAGATTCTAAAATAAAATAAAAACTGACCATGCTTGCTTTTAAAATACTTCACATTTTAGCATTTCAGACCTTTTACTGTATTTTCTTTTTAAACATTCCTTGTAGGCCACATACCAGTGCCAGACCATATGTTACCGTGGGTTTTGTAGCAGAACTACAAATCTCCAAAAACAACTATAACCAAGCTATTACACTGGCCCGACACAGAGGGGAGAGCATACTTAAAACTACACAATTAATTCATTACTTTTCACGTTATTTTTACCTCTCAACCTTGTAGGTATTTTCTTTACATGCTCATAGAATACTGTGTGAATAAACTAATCCAAGATACCCACACCAACCATCTCTCTTTACAAAGCAAATACACACCTATTGTACCAGTCCCTTGCACATAATTACTGCTAAACCTGTATGGCATTTAAAAAAATAAAACAACACAGAATTCAGACACACTCTGCTTCTCTTTTTTTGCTTAGTACACAAGCACACCTAAGGTAAGTACATACAAATTTTGTATGAGTATACTTAATATTTACCTAAGTATGTCTACCTCTGTCTCATCTAACATCCTAGCATCTAAATTCTCTGACAGACTCAATGCAGCAGAGTGGAAATGCATACCAGGAACACTGAGTTCATGACAAGATACCGAGGCCAAGGCCACTTTCATTTAAAAAACACGATGTCAGCAGCCACAGAAACGTAGCAATTAAAGCACTTGCCCAGAGTCAGAACACAAGGATCAATGCTCTCCTCAGACTGAAGGATTCAAGCGCAGAGTGCTTGCCTCCCAGGAGAAACTGTTCCCATCCCATCAGCATATGATGGGGCATCCTCTACCCTTCCAGTAAATCTGCCACTGCACAGAAAGGAGCGCAGGATCAATAAAGCCACAGAGTCAGTCAACAAGTAGGAGCACTACTATAGCCTACCGATAACAGCCTTGCTTTGCAAGGGTGGAAATCGTGGCTCTGCTCTCAGCACAGGGCTAGCTTATGCATACCACGTTAAAATGCCATTATACGAATACATCTAAGTCTTACAAACAGAAGATATTCTGGATTTGAACCTGAATTTAAAAAGTAGGTACACAACCTCTAAAATGATAGATTCCATAGTATGTGACCTATAGAACTTGCTAATGAAGAGTTTTATTTGCACAACTGCACATGTACTGCAATGAAGAATTTATGTACTACTCTGCAAGCAAAACATAAACCGCCTGGAAAAAGGCAGGAAAAGTTTTGTGCTTACAGCTGTCAGGATTATCTAATTGAGCTGCCCCCTCCACTTGTGCCTTTACACTGGCACTGGCACTTCATTCAAACTAATACAGGGCATTGTAATAACAGAGTATTTTATTCCATACATATAACAATATAACATATCTAACTTTCTGATCTATAACATCATATATTTAGAACTCGACTAATCAGAAAAATCTTAATTTACTGCTTCTAGGGATATACATTCATTTGTATCTTTACTGGCTACTGCTCTTATTAATTCCTACAGGTACGTGCTTTTCATCCCTATTAATACAGCCCTCATATTTCTTTTATATGACCAGTTAGTTATATATTGTTATGTGCCTGAAGCATACTAGAAATGTAAAATACTAGTAATAATAATTCTGGTATTTTACTGGTTCTCTTAACACATTTAGTAATTTTATACTGATACGGCTGGGCAATGTTACCTTTCTACTACATGGACTACTGGAAAGACAAAACTTAATATGCATTGAATTATGGTCCCACTCCATTCACATTTGTGTTCAAGGAATTAAATGTGGACTAAGTTTGCTTACAGAAGCTTTCTGTGTCATTGCTCTGATTTTATATTATACTATACCTTTTTACAGTTGATGCTTTTTATACTTCAGCTGCATCTAGTTTGATTTTTCAGTGATATTTCTTCTTAGGCATTCTATTCTTCCCCCAGAGAATTAAAAAAACAAAGACAATATTTCCTAAAGTAATTTTAAATCAACTTAGCCCTCAGTCATAAAATTTACAGCAAATGAATACAGAAGAATTCTCCTAATTAAATGTTTATTACATTTTAATTTGAAGTCAAAGCTTAATCATAACTAGATATACATGATTCACTAACTAAATTAAAGCATACAGATATCTTACCTACTCCATGCTGATGATACAGGATGTATTCAAATAACGGTGACAGTAATGCCTTAGATTTGTATTTTTTTACTCTTTTATGTACTATACAATAGGTTTTCTCTTGCAAATATTAAGAGGGTACATAGGCCAATTTTCCACCTACATAGATAGCTAACAAATTCTTCACATCTCATGAAAAAGACAGGTGGGGAAAAAAACCATTGTTTTTTTCCTAAAAATTATTAAAAACATTCATTAATCAATTTCTCATTGGGCTGAACAAGCTTCACTATTTTTTCACACAGATTTCATGCCTGTAATGTATTTACCTGCTCTTAAATTTGAATTTAGGAAGTGGTCCAACATTTTGTGATAAATGGTAGCCCATTCTAGTAGCAATCTGAAAAACGTAATTAAGCTTTCTCTACTCTTCTTATTCAGCATTTGACCTATACAGGTCCCACTGGAAATATATCAAATTTCCAGTTGCTCAAAGTAACTTCTGAACTATTTCACCTTATGCTTTTTTAAAAAAATAAACAACTTTCATTCACCACAACTTCAATGGTAAGAAGCTACTTTATAACTGAAAACATCTGGAAATTCTTTGTCAACTGAACAGATGAGAAGATGAGGCTAAGTGGTCTGGGAAAGTATGCATCTACTACATAGATGAACCACCCTAACAGAAAGTGCAGAGAAATCATGCAAATCTGCTGTAAAGAATACTCAAGACAGAGGATTCCTACACTATAGCAAAGAATCAGAAAATGGATTATGCCAAAAGGTTTTGAAGAATGCAGTTTATTACATAAAATACAGCTACAAATTCTTGCTCAACTAAAATTAGGTCCTCAGTCTCCACATAGAGCAACAAATTTCAAACAAAGAGAAACATGACTGTACCTCCTAAAATGTAATTACTTACTGTTGGTATTCATCAGTTGAGCCTTTGCATTCTATCACTCCTTTTGGCAAAGCCAAGGTGTAAAAAAAAAATCAAGATGGCCCATCCCTTTTCTACCACCTCCTCCACCACAAAGATATTAATACAAACTGTTCTTTAGTTTGCTATTTCAAGTGACATTCATAGCAGAAAAATAAAACTGAAGAGTATTGAAGGAAGTGAGGAGGGTAGGTTATAGCACTGAAAAGATTGCACTACAGTCACATAATCACTTACCTTTATTTCCTTTGTTGATTGAAAATTATACAGTGGTGGACCCAATAAACTGAACTTTATTATTGGATACGTGGTCCAATGTATTTATGTTCTCCCTTGCTTAGGCCACTTAAATTCTTTGCTATTATTTTTATTATACATTTTAAGTGTATTACCTACATGAAATCCATCACCATTGGAGAAGTCAGTTCATGGCTGTCCATGACACGAAACTTCTACACACACCAGTGGCTAAGGGGCTGCTCACATGCTCGCAGTGCGGCTGGATAGGGCAGCTCCCACCCAGTATACTGTTCCATTAGCAAAGTAACTCCACACTGGCTGTGAGCTGCCAGGCAAGGAAGTCTGCAAACAGGCAACAAAGCCACCATCACATGGATCCAGAGCATCCTTGGTGGCTGACATTTGGCTATGAAGGTTCAATTTCACACAGTGCAGGGAAACCACACAGCTACCAGGTTTTCTCAATATATGTAGGTTCCCGTTTGCTTTTGTCTCTCCCACCCTTTGGTACTCTACAGAACATTCAAGCTTTGTAAACAAAGATCAGGCTGTAACCTTCATCAGCAAAACTGGATCAAGTCTCTGTATCAACGAAATCATAAAAACAAACAAATTTTATGGACTAGCAATAGAAAATGGCATGATGAAAAAGATTCCTGTCTGATATTGAACTAAACAAAAGATTCCAGAGTTTGGTGGTGGGATGCTTCTGGGATGTTTGCTGCTGTTTTACATTAGTCTCATGTAACAGAGGGTATTCTTCCTTCAAATTCTATTTTAGCAGCCATATTGATTGTAAGATCTTTAACTCCACTGATGAGAAGAAAAATTTTAAGCGCAAGAAAAACACTAATCAAAGCCCAGAACCTGACTATCTGTCCTCCAAAGAACTAAATGGATATATATGACAAGCAGTTAGCTTAAATATTCTTCTAATAATTAATATATAGGTCAAAGAACAAAAAGAAGAATAAATGACACTTACATGAATTTAGTTGGCAAATTCTTGGTACACGAGCAAGCAGATCTCACCAAAATTGCTACATTTTAATTCTCAAGTCAGATCATTAGATCCTTTTAATTGTGAAAGTGTCTGCTTTTATGTTGATAGGGTATCACCAGAAACTACTGTCTGATACTGAAAATTCTATAGTACACTAATTTTATAGAAACTTCAGTATTAACATATATGTTGCTGGCTTCAGAATAACAGCAGAGCTACTCTATTTTAAAAGAAGTAGTATCAAATTATGATTTAACAGAAGTTTTTAACCTCCACTGGACACAAGAAAACTAGTATTTTTGTTTGCACTGCTTCAGGCAAACAGTCTTGCTCGCACTTGACCACATCTTTTAAGTCCTTCAGTTTGGGGAAACAAGGCCTCTTGCATCAAGGACCTCTGTTACAAATGAAGTGGTTAAAACCAGATGGTTACAGAACTAAAAATCCTGAAAAACAGAGAACAGCAAAGAGCAGTTAACACTGCACAATTCATTAAGATTCTCATGATAAACGAAGAAAACCACAGATGACCCCTAGACCAAGATGCTGACGAATGATCTGCTCACAAACAGCGGGAACCATGGAGAAGCCTGCTGCTCTCACTCCCTGCACAGAGAGCAAAAGCACTGCACACTGTGAGGTGGTGAGGTTTCGGCTGGCGAGAGTATAAGAGTTAAGGAAAAAAGAAAGGAGTCACTGTTGGAAGAGTCCCAGTGGTAAACAAAGTAAATCAGGATGCAAACACTGCTGCTGCAATGCACAGTTTGCAGCAGGAGTAAACTTCTGAAGGGGAATGTGAAGGTGGCCCTCCCACTGGGCTATCTAACTGCACCACAGATTCAGCTATCTTTGTCACAAGCCACAAGGGGACACAACCCACAAAGTCAGAAGCCCATGTCACACCCACTTAATAACAAAAAGTAAATGCAGAGGTTCAAAAAGTGAGGCTTGTGTTTCTGACAGCAAAGTTAATAAAGAAAGCTTTGAAATTCCCCATTTTTTTTCTGTTATACCTCCTGATCAGAAACAAAGATTTCTCATTCTTGGTCTTTGGCTTTTCTTCTTTGAAGTTTCAAGGCTATTGTTTTTCCATTGTACATCTTTCAATAATAATCCAGAAGAATTTTAACTGTGCTGTATTTACTATATTCTCTTGTCTGCAATATAATCACAGGAGAACCCCAGCAAAAATAAAATTATTAATAAAGAATAACATGTCCTAGGCTACTTATCCAGTAACAATGAAAAATAGGTTCAACTCTGAACAACCCTGGTATTCAAAAAGAGTTACCTACTTTTTTACAAATCCAAGCTCAGGAGTTAATCCTAATACACTATGCCTCAATGTTTAAGTGAGATAGACCTCTGGGCACAGTGAAATCCACGTACTGGGATTTATTTCACCAGCTAAGGAATTTCCAGATGCCAATAAATAAGGTATTATCTCTCCCCGTGTATACAGGCTTGGTTAGGGTAGAATCAGAACGCAACAGTTGCTGTCACCAATCCCTCTGACCCAACCTTTAGGGCACACAGCCTGTCCTACCCAGCACCACTACTTCCTCCCTATTGCCTACACACCTCTTCACCCATGACGCTGGGGGTGCTCCTGCCTCCTTACCTAGCAGCAGAAGGTAACAGCAGTAGCATACTGCAGGGACACAAGGACATGAGCAGGAACCTCCTCATTTGTTATTTTTTGAATAACAAACCGAAGGACTGGAAATCAGTCCATATATACCTCGTTAAACTGGGCTTACAGCCCTGTAACGTTCATACTGCTGCAAGACATCAGAACTGTTTAGCAGTTCCATTTAAACTGAGAGATGGGTTTGGACTGTGCTATAGGTGAGAATGATTTTCTGTGTGTTAAAATGGTAAATCAGCACCAACGGCATTACATGTTCAGCATCCTTTCTCAGAGTCCGTACCACCTGGAGAAACACAGTGCAGTTTACAACTCAGCTGTTCAGCTGTAAATGGAATCTAGGACTGACTCTCATATGGGCTTGTATGTTTAGTTACCTTCACAATCAACAGAGACAACAGCATAAAAGGAGGCTTAGGCCTCTTCTGTCTGTAAACTTTCCTCAGTTTGATTTAAAGATGTATCTTCACTGAATTATGTAAGTAAATATAAGCAAGAGTTTAGGTAACTAAACCAAACTGAAGTAATTCTCTCAAAAAATACACGTCCACAGATGCATGCCTGTGTAATTAGTTGTGCTAAACAGAACTCCTAGTTCAAGGAGGTTCAGCTATGGGAATTAGATTTCAGAGCTCACAGCAGAAAGGGCCTACGCAACGCTCAGAGACACCAGCAGCCACCCTTTACCTTTCTCACAGCAGCAGGCAGCTCCATGCTGACCGCTGTTACACAGCAAGGTTGCAATAAAAAGGTGGAAAGGCTGGGGGCAATGACTACTCTGGGGAAGGTCTATCTCTGTCACACAAACCAGTGCCAATCCAATGCTAAATTGGGCTGAAATCTGGCAGAGATGTTTTTTGTTTGAGCAGTAGGTTGTATCCAAGTTCACAGGATGCCTGTTAGGGCCTGAAATAAATTTAATTCAGTAAAAAGCTGCATGCAGACATGGCCTTCGCTCCTGAAGTGCCATTCCACAAGCAGGGTGAGTGTCACTGCCATGGAGCAACACTATGTATTAGGCACTGAGTAAATAGTTGCTCAAGACCTCCTGGAATTCTTTCTAAAAGAAACGCTACAACTAAAATGACCACCTTCTTTCAGAGTTAAAGTAGTACGCTAGCAGGAGAAAATTTTTAAAGGTGCTGACCACAACAATTCATCTCCATATCCTTTTTACAGTGCACCTATGATCCACATAGAACAGAAAGTATCCCTGCTCTCTATTCATATTCTCACATTCATCATGAGTATATGTAAAATAAAGAGTGACAGAGGTAAAGGTTAGGCATCTTGCCCCACCTAGGCCAACAAAAAGATTTTTTACAAAAGGCTAGGTTTTCATTACCTCAGTTCACAGAAGTGAAAACAATCACCGAAAAAGACATGAAAATCATGTCCTTACACTGAAATTTCAGCAGAGCAAAGCAAAAGTGAATCAGTGAGACAACACTGTCTTCACTGTGTGAAATATTAATTTAGATGTCCTTTTTCAAAGAAATCTCTTTAAATGCAACATAAGTGGGAACATTATGACTATAAAAAATGTCATGGAGAAGATGTTGCAGAAGTTTCTTCAATAAAGACACATAAGAAGAGTAAACAGCTGTCCAAAGTAAACCAGAGGACTTCTGAGATTCCTCATAGTCCTGGCTTTTCAAATGGTTCTAAGAAAAACTGGCCTTTTGGAAAATATTTGCCTATGAGTCAACAGGTTCTATGCAAGTCAACTGTCTATTTAAAAGAAAAAAAAAAAAAAAATCTCAGTTTGGTTGTGGAACTACCATTAACAGACTTTAAAAGTAGCTCTTTCTATAAATCAATTCAACCAGCTTGCATCTTGGCATTATTCTGCTGAACAGCTGAACTACTGAACACAGCATTACTATTCTTCTACTGTCATGGTCTGTCTGCCTTTCAAGTTGACAACATTAAGTGCTTAAGTAATTATCTTAGTATATTTGTAAAAACAATAGTTTACACACACTCATCTGAAGTGACCTAGGCACATCTTGAAACATTAGTGTTTTACTATGACTACGCACAGTTTTACTGCTGAGGTGCTGAATAATTCCACTGCAATACAATTACACAATCCACTTGCTTGATTCTTTGATCTGTTTGGGTTTTTTGTAATCACTAACTACACATAACATCAAGGTAATGTAATTTTTGTTGACATTGCGCTTATTTTCTTGCTCTCATATCTACAAGGCAGCATAAGACCTTACTTCTAAACAAGACACTAAACAGGGTTGTTAATTAGAAAATGATTTCATAAACAAGTAGATACAAAAACGTTCCACAGGCACAAACAGAGAAAAATCTTTGCAAGCTAGCACTACTTAATTAACACAGAGAGTCCTGTTTTGTAATTTACAGCAATGCCTGCTAAAGACAAAACAAGCATCTATGTTGGATCACTGAACACATAGAAAATTTTAGTAGGTGTCAAGGGGAATATACATTGACTCAATACATCAAATTTCTAAGAAAAAAACAACAGAACTTACAGAAAATGATGAGCCATCCTTAGAAACTGCAACCAGGTAAATTCCATCTCCTAGACGCACAGAAAGCTCCCAGGTACTTCTCTTTGATTTAGCAACAGGAATTCTAAAAAAGAAACAGACAGAAGAAGAATTTTTAACAGAGATTTCATGCTTCTCCTATTTTAACCAGAAGCACTTCCCTCACCGGATGGTCAAGAGGTACACAAAATACCATTAAACTATACACACAGTTGGGAAGCATAATTGAAAAAAATACTAAATACATTTTTCTGTCAAATCTCATATAAGGAGAAAATACACTCTCTTTCTAGATTTGCCTTGACACACCAGGTACACTGATAAAGTTATAGGAGGCTCCTGAATACAGCCAGAGCTTGCTGCAGAATTAGCTCAAACAGGATGAAAAGCAGATGAGAAAGCAGGTTGGCACGAGAATAGCAACAGTGATAGCTGGGGCAGTCTTTTTCAGGGCAAAATATAATCACTATTTCTTTCATCTCATTCTCTGTAAACCTTAATTAAAGACCAATTACAGACAAAAGATTCAGCCAAATAAGGAAGAGAAGTAATGTTATAATTAATACACATTTTAAAGAGTATCTCATCCACAGAGCCCTTAAACTGAAAAAATAATGATACATCATCACAACCCACATGTAGGTTTATACCTATTCCTGCAGCATTTTCTAGCTCCACTAGTTACCAGGTAATACAAGAAACCTGAATCTTTTCAACTTTAGCTTAAAGAAGCACACCTGGCAGCAAAGGAGTAAGAGCTGAGTCTCCATTCTTGGAAGTTCAGAGTGAAACAAGTAAACAAACAATTTTTGGCTATTTAAATGTATACTCTGTTTCAGTTCCCGCATCCTGACTTCTCAAGTCTCTTCCACTTTGTTCTAACAACTAGTGTCCAAAGGTATGCTACAACTGTTTTGATGAGTGGTGGCCACATATTAGCATCAGCAAGCACCAAGTAGCCTAAAGAGAAAGTACGAAGGTGAAGTTTAAGCTCCATTAAAACAAAGACACTTTATTTTGGTAGAGCTTTTCTCCCACACCAACTCCTACAGGTGTTTAGATTCTCTGTCAGAAATCCACAGAGATAAGTTCATCATCTTTAGGTATCTTCTTAAGGATAATTTCTGCTACACTGTTCATCTGTTGTACGTTATAGAGCTTACTACACCATTTTACTGCAGCCTTCAGAGCCTTAAAACTTGGAAACACGTCTTTCTGTGTTATGCCATGAGTATCCTCCTGAGGGTTCAGGTGCCCAGTGAAGAACATCTCCCCAAAGGAAGTGCTCAGGTTCCCTGTGGAATCAACAGGCAGAACAGAGGCCACAGGAGAAATTAGCTGCCTAAGCCAAGGTTAACACACTAACTTGCTAACAATTTTGACAATTATTTTAAGAAGGTTGGGGTTTTAGACAGCTGAAATCTAAGCAAGTAAAAGTTCAGGTACCTAATCAGCAAGGCGTTTCCAAAAATTGTGCCTTGCAACAAGCCTGAAAAAGGGAAATGGAAACACTAAATTTATTAGCTAGAGAAGTAGATGCATACTTATCATTAGTTACTTCTGGATCCAAGCCAAGTAAGGCCTACACCAGATTTCACCAAACATCTTGGCTCACCTCATAACTATTGTTATGCACAAAGTTCATGAAAACATATTGAAAATAACCTGTTCCCATACTAACGATGCCAAGTGTCACCTTTCACATTTAATACACAGTGACAATTGTCAAAACAACAAATCTGAGGAAATATCTATGGCTTATTGGGCTCAATGACATTTCTCAGCACCTCGCCTTGAAATTTCTGTATGTCACCAAAACATTTAGACTGGCTGATAGGAAATGCGACAGACAGGGGAGTTCCTGAAGAGGAGGAACAGGAAATTCCTGCACAGGTAGCAGGCAGCAAGCAGAGAGATGTTTTCATTGCACTTCCTGGTACCGGCGCACCAGTCAGGAGGAACGTGGCAGGGTCTGGCTAAACACTCCTTGGCACTCCACTGCAATAACCAACAGGATTTAGCAGTTTATAGCAACTTCGTATTTCTCGTGTAAGAGGTAAGATCTCATCTCAAACACAGCTTAGTAGATCCACTTCACTGGTGGCATGAGATTCCCTCTAACCTTGCTGGCACAGCTCTGCTTCATATTGCATTTGACTGGAAGTGACCTCATGAATCCGGCTGCTGGCCATCAAAGGAAAGACAGTCTTGTTCTCCAGCAGGGATTATTTTTGTTCAGTCCTGTCTTGCTGAGCTTTGTCAAGTGTATCTCCAAACAGGATGCATGCCTCTTGAAAGGCATGACTATGATCACTGCTTTGCCTGGGTTTCAAACAGCCACACAGGCATATAATTCCTCTTTCTGCAACACTGGTGGTCAGAAGGGCAAGATCCAGAGCTGCATCTAATACCAAGTACATAGCAACTTGTACTTCCCCCCTGGAATTGCTAAATGCATTTGTACAGTGACATTTTTCAGCCTTGCTAATCAAATGCCTGTGGCTTTGTAACTGTAACCTACTGTTACACGAAGACAGATATGGACATTAGCTCATGAAAATCAAATTTCTTTCAAATAATTTATCTTGCAGTAGACTCCATTTTCATGGGACTCAGAGGGTTGGTTGTAGGGTTTTTACGTACTAGTAAAGATCACAAAGTCCAAAAGTAAGGATCAAAGTCCAAGCTTCTTGGCTATGGAAAGGAAGTTGCTCAAGTCTGTGAACTACTTTAGAAATGCAAACGTTTCTATCAGGCTAAGAAAGGGGCTTTTTGGAGGTGGTGGGGTTTTTTTTGTTTGGGTTTGGTTGTTGTTTTTTTTTTTGTGGGTGTTTTGGATTTTTTTTAAATGCCTGAGAAGTCTCAGTGCATGGGAAATAATCTCTCTGCTCTTGGCCAAGGTTGCTTCCTTAGCTGAGAATACTTCTAAGTCCTCCAAAGGGAAAACATCTGGACTTCTGAATATATTTTCCACTAGAGTTCACGGAAAACCTCCCAAACTTCTGGCTATTTTAAAAAACGTGTAACTTTTAAAAATTCTACATACTGGGCTGAAATCTGACATACTCTATTTACAGAGAAAAAAAAATAATGAAAGAAAAAATAATGTCATTTTTACCATCAGAAAAGACACAAAAAACTTCAGGCACTTCCCCTCCAACCCTAGATTAGAATCCACACAATATGTCTTTCACAGGGTTCAACATGCCCTCGCTTTCTTCTCCCAGTTTTGGCAAATGAAATGTCAAAAAAATTACTTTATTTACATATAAAGATCACTGGCTGCAGGAAGAGACACAAGTTTAGCAGCGAGACAAGCACCATGTGAATGGGATGCAGGGCCACAGGGAGCTGTATGCTGTTGTCCCTTGCCAGGAGTACCACACACAAAGAGGAGAGAGCAAAGGCAGCAACACTGTGGCCACAGTGACAGGAGGCAGGTGAAGAAGCATGTTATGAAACCCCCTGTACAGAAACGGGCAGTTCTGAACCTCTGTACCCTATACTGCCTTCTAAAGGGTACTATCACGAGCAATAGGGGCACAAACAGTATGGTCATAGCCTGGCTCTAAGTCATAACGGCATTACTCAAAAAGCACTGAACTTACAAAACAGTGTAAACTGCGTGAGAGAGAAACAGCGGTGTCTGCCTGCTTGGTTATTTATTTTTAACCTCTGTCACTGTTTAAGTACAGATGATGCCACCGTCCCATAATTTATTTCATACATTGCACAGTGTATTATGTCCCGTTTATCCCCAACTGCCATGAGAGAGAGAGGGGGAGATACTCTATAATAATGCAGCAATTATAGCCCCTGCTTTCTTTGCAAGTTTTCAGTGAGGAAACCAGACCGCTGCTAAGAATTTTAGATTGACACACACTTACTGGGCTCACGGAAAACAGACACTAATTAAACTATTATCTATTCTAGTCAAAAACAAATAATGAAAGAAAACAGACGTTCACAAAAGCAAGTCAAGTAATAACTCTGCCCCAGCCCATCCATTTTGACTGTCATCAACCAATGAGATAGAAGGAACTCAATAAAACTACAATTTTCTGCAGTTTCTGGCAAATAAACTCCCCTCTCCTGATTACTGTTGATGATGTAATGAGCTATGATAAATGTCACCAGCTCCTAAAGGGTCAGGAAATTGAGTATAGATTTTTTTTAGTTCCAATTCAAAATGTGAGTTCTAATCTGGGGGGAAAAAAAACTTTAAAACTCTCTTCACTTCTCATATTTTTGCTGCATAATACTTTACGTAAACACAGAGAAATCCCAAACTATCGTAACAAATTCTCCCATTAAGAAAGATTATAAGTGTTTGAAAACCACATTATATGACACTCCATGAAGCTGTTTTTCAATTGTGCAATTACCTATTCAGCAGTTAAATAAAAGTGAAATATTGACTTAAAACAATGTTAATGGTCAAAGAATCATTAAGAAATCCTTCATCATAACTTTCACCGCAGGTGGCCTGTAAAATGATCAAGAATAATGTGCTGGATTCTGTAGCCACCAAGGTCAGTTTCTGCATACAAATCTTTGCAGGGGGAGAAAAAAAGACCTTCAGAAAGTGGGCCATTCATCTGAACCAAGTTCAGAGAATTTCCAGCACTGTGAAAAGATATGTTATGCAAGCACATAGATGTATTCAGTGGGGGTAGACTGAACCAGCTACATGGAGACTACAAAGGAGCCCTCCCATGGCTCATGAATAAGTCGAGGAAATGATCAGAAAAAAATGGAGAGATGTTTAGACAGATGGCCCACTTAAAATGCCTGGGACAGGGCATAAGCAATTTTAATGAAACTTTAGATCTACCATATAAATTGTTTCTTATTTTCTCTGCCCTCCCCCCAAAAAAACTCAAGAAAGGCAAATAGAAATTTAACAACTCAAACAAGAGCCTATCTTATGATGTAAAAAAAGGAAAAGGGGAAGTAAATCTCACGCTTTTGAGCATTATTGGTTTAATAAGTTCATATACAAAGAAATATCCTTCACAGAACCTTCAACTATCAGATGAATATAAAAGCAGGGGATGGATAGATTAAAAGAATTCTAAACAGAAGTGTACTGCCAAACAAAACAAAAATCTAAGCTTTACTATCTGAGTACTTTCAGCACTTTCCAACATAAAAGTTCATCGTTGCACAGAAAAGATAAAAGCAGCACTTTCACAGGATTATTTTAAGAACTAAAAATTATGTGAAAGGAACCTAAGAATCTGGGAATATTTTATTCAGCAATTTGAAGTATTTTCTACATCTATTCACACACATTTTCTACATATATTCAGATTAATCCATCTACCTATATTACATACACTTTAACATAAAAATGGGGTTTCCTTTTTTCTGCTTTATCTGTGCATACGTATACATATACCCTTTTCACCTAGAGTATGAAAATATACCATCATTAGAGTAAATTATAGTTCTGCATATGTCATACAAAATTATAACCACTACTAGCCTGTGTGCCAGCTGATCAGACAAAGGGTGAAATAATTACTCACGGGTTATGTCAAAATGGGTTTACATTACATTTTCTTACATATTAAATTTAGATCAATAAAAAATATGCATATTTATAGCCATGCACTCTATCTGAATAGTGACCACAGGAAAAAAAATCAGTTACATAGAAAGTAAACTACAAAATAAAAAGCACCGTTTTAAAAGGATGCTACAGAGTGCACTGTGCTTTGATTCAAAACAGTGTACATCTGGGTGCTTCCTTTTCCTCTAACAGAAGCCTTTTGGGCGATTTGCATTGACCTAAGGGCCTGCAATCAAGTGCCCAATAAAAACCTCCAGTGCCTTAATAAGGGAACCCCAGATCAAGGCAAAATACTGAAACAGTTAAAACTAGATCTTATAAATCTAGGGTGAATTTAGCTACACAGATCTAAGTGTGTATGGCTCAACCCCTTTGATCTTCATTTAACCAGTAAGTAACCCTGCAGACAACCTGAGCTCACCCTGGCTCATCCTTTTCTACTCCTAAGTGTGCAGCAGTTGGGTCCTGCAAGAGGTCACTGTAACCGGACTGCTTCCCAGCTAGCTCCCTCGGCAGCCTGGCAGGGGGCGGGAACTAGGGGCTCCTCTGCCAAAGCTGTCTCCATCACCTGAAAAAGAAAATGTGTGCTCAGAGCACGCAGGCAAACATCAACAATTCTATGCTGCTCAAAAAAATCTTTTATGGCTTTTTTAGCTTTAAGCGTACCAGGCAAAGGAAGCAAGATTACTGCTATTGCCTATATTGCTGTAACAAGTTCATGCTTGCAGCATGTACATATCCAAAGAATGAAAGTTCTGGGTTATCAGGTCTCCCTCAGCCAGTGAGGGTTCACATTATCTCCCACCTCTCAAGAGAAAGAGCCAGGGCCCAGGCATTAGGGGAGTCATCATCCTACCCTGTTGATGGCAGGAAGGAATGAGAGATTCATGGAGACTCAGAAAATGCAGCTTTGCAGCCTGATGATGCATCCTCTGAGACAAAGAATTTTGGCAGTTGGTCCCATGCCAGGAAATTTCTACGCACTTTGCATTTAACAAACTGGACGAAACACAAGGCAATCCTGGGAGCATGTTAAGTCCAGCCCAAGACCTCTCAATTTCAGGGGAGGGTCAGACTGCCCAGCCCTTCAGCAGGTGCCAGCATACCTTGAAAATTACAAATAAATAAATCTAAAACATGATATCTGAAACTCATTTCCCCTCCTATGACATGCCAGGGTCTACTTCAGCATTTGGTTTCTCTTGGAAAAAGGAAACAGCACAAGCAGTAATGCTGGATAAAAAGAGATGCTGCTCCTTGTCTCATTGCAAGCACTTGTGAGATGCAAAGCAAGGAAGATTCAAATCATGTGTTCAAAAGCACAGAGAAAAGACATTTATTTTCCATGTAATGTACAAGCCTGTGCTTCCAATCTGTTGTTTCAAACCATCTTTCCTATATCAGCAAAACTATTTACCAAAGAAAGAACTACTTGCAAGAAGGCATTTTAAATCAGATCAGTCAACAGTATTAACTTGCATGTGCTGAAATTGTTATAGAAAGAAAAATCTGAAAATCTGTTTGTCATAAAAAAAATTCTGGCCTATTTCTCTTCTATTAAAGTTTTTAATTTTACTACTTTGTGTCTCTCTAACACCCTCTATTTTCAATAAGAGTTTACTTTGGGCAGTTGGAAAAGCTCGCAATAATAACACGCTCCACAAAAGGAAAATGACAAACTCCATTTCCTGTACAAACTTTCCTGCATTTTCTCGAACATTTTCTCTTCTTGTGCCGATATTTAGGAATAGTCTCACAATAATTATCTCACTGTCTTTTAATGATTAAAGAGCTTCAGAACAATTCACTGGGATGCAGTAGAGAGGACTACAGCTCTTCTATCAGCATCATCCAGCAGCAGTTATATCCTTCCATATAACATGACTGTATTGGGATGTAGCTGCTTGTTGGGCAGCCTGCTTCCTGTACCTCCATTCAAACAATGGCTGTGCCCAGTACTAATGTGCTATTTTTCACTGTGCATTAAGTTTAGAATATTACACATTTCCTGTGCATGGTAAAAATAGGCAGCAAGGAATCTCTAAACTGCTAATATGAAAATGGAGGTGAAATTATTGAAAGATTACCTACTGATAAGTTTGATACATTAATAGTCATCCAGTTTTACAACTACACATCAGACGCTTTTCCACACTCTATTTTTTGAAATATAGAGGAAAACTCCATGTTAGGCTTGCTGTAGTCATCCCAGGAGTGAAACACCCCTGACTTGTAGCCTACTAATCTCGAACTAAATTGCCACTGACCACTGCAAACCTGAGTTGAAAATACATTTGCTGCTTTAATCCATCACCCCTTTTGTCAGAATTTAGAATTTCAGTTATTCACCCACTTTTTCAGCAGTTCTGGAGAGTATCTCAGAAGTGATCAGGACAATGTACAGTGGGTGTGAGAACATCAGTGTTCTAGTTCAGATTGGGAGTAGTTCTCAAAGCAAATTATCCCAATTGTCTGCGCTTACACACTGCTTTGGATCACAGTGCAGAACAGTCTCGGGACACAGGAACCAGGTTCTTGTCTGATGCAAGGAAGACAGAAGCCAGGTTCCAGAACTGCACCCAACATACTTCAGCTACAAATGCACATTCAGTTCACAGGACTGGACTAGAACTAATCATAAGTCAAATACATACAGCCAGAGTAACAGCTCCTCATCATCAACTAGAAATTCACTTGTACTGGTACACACACTAATGACAGCTAGATTAAATATTGAAGAATCCTTTATTCACATAAAGGTATTTCAATGTTAATGACAATTTCTGCAATTGCACTCCCTCAATACCATAAGCTCAGTATTTAGTTTAGATATTGTGCCATAGTTTAAAAGGTAAACAAAAACTTGATACTTAAATTCAGGCTCAAGCCCCCTTATTTATTTGCCCCAGTGAAAAAGAGTTATGTTAAAAAGTGCTTAGCAACTGCCAGCTCCTCACAGCTGAAAGCAATAAGAACACAGCACAGTGCAGCACATGTGAAAAATCATTCTGCCAATTTTGACGAGAAAATACATACTTTAGAACCAGAGTTAAAACTTCCATGTTGAAAAAAAATCTTGGCCTGACATTCCAGTGCTGCCTCTGTCCTGTTATATAGTATCATCTGTTTGAACACATCCCCAATTCTCCAACTATCAGTAATTTACAAGGTTAATCCCCAAAAAACAAATTAACCCATCTCTTATTCAGAGATAAATATCTGCACCCATAGACTGTCATACCCACCATTAAAGGCAATAGTAACATCTTACTGAAACACAACACCTCTTTAAAGAATAAAGTTTGTAAGACCAAATACAGTGAAACCTGTCAGCACCTGCCCAACTTACTAAATGCAGCACCAGCTCAGGAGTGAGAGACAACTACTACAGTCAAGGAAAAAGAAAGACATCAGAATAAAGCCGCCTCTGAGGAAATATGGCAACAGCACTGCAAGTAAGAACAGCAGCCTTCAAGGCACACAGTGCAAAACACACAGTGTGCAAACTAGGGAAACATTATACACTATATTAAGCTTAGAACAACAACAAAAAAAACCACCGATCAACAAAATGTATTAGAGTCAAACTGAAAATCCCTTCTTATAGAACATCACCTCCAAATATCTTTTTGATGTTACTGTTAAAAACTATGTATTGAATGCTATCTTTCCTGTGTTTAAGGTTTAGGTGAGAGACCTAAATGAAACTATTATCACAGTTCCGTTTTGATCTGTCAGCCTCCTCAGAACCAACCAGATTATATTGCCAGAAGTATGGAATTTCCACCAGTCGGTAGTACCAATGATTTGACTTGGTCTCTCTGAAGCCTGTTAACATATGCAATATCCCAAAGGTTGTTAACTTCAAACTGAAGTCTACTCATTTTTTTGTGCATGTTGGAAAACACAATGCTTGTACCAGATTTCAGCAGCATTCCAGAGTATTTTAAGAGCTCACCCATTACACAGAACTTGCCACCTCCTGCAAACTTGTTGCAACAGAACCAAAAGAGTATATCCAAGAGCTTAACCATCTCATGCCAATGAGATTACTTTTGTAATACAGCTGTACTGATCATATCTGTTCTGATTTCTCCTCTATGAGACTTAATTCAGGTAACACATAGAATGCACAGTGCACAGTCCCAGAAAAGGTTGGTCAGATTTTCCCTTACTAGCCATCCTATGTGCCATAGTGTAAGAAACAGAAACTGACCAAGAGCAGTGATTGATTTGCAACAATATGTTTTTCTAGACAGTGACTAGCTTTTCAAAGAGATGCTTCTTTACCGCATACACAAGAACTAGTGCTGAGTGACAGCACTAATATCAATGATGTATCCACCAAACCACAGACAAATGTGATTAGAGCATTAGGCTAGAGGTGCTCAAGCCAGTTTCCAACAGGCAATGTGACAGCTACTTCCTCTCCCTAACATATAAAAAATGTGGCATGTTTCACAGACTCTAAAGCTTTGCTCTCAATTTCTTCTGCACTAGCTTCCTACAGAAAAAAATCAATGCCACTAATTCTGTTAAGTTAAAGAGAGAAAAAAATATCAGATGAGAAAAACCCCAAGAGTTCATTAAAAACATAAAACATGCATATCTTCAAAAAGTACTAGTTTTCCATGTCTGGACAATTATAGCAAATAGCAGAGCTCCAGTGACTCACTGCCTTCAACAGTTCTTCTACTGCACTTTCAACTTAGATCCAGAGTTTGCACCACTGAGCTTTCACCACCTGGTATTAACCATCTTCTCCCTTTATAATAATGGAAAGAGAAAGGTGCCTCTCCACAACGAGTTAGACCTCAGATAGGCTGAATCACCTTTAGGTGACGCTTACCTGTATTTTTTACATTACTTAGGCACTATGAATCTGGGCCACGGAAACCCAGGCTCAAATTGTTATTTAACAAAGTCACGAGTATTCAAAAGATAAATCTCTACTGCCCTCCATATATTTTCATCCTTTTAATAGGACCCTGTCATTGTTCATATTACGGTCTCAAAAGTAAAAGAGAAGAAAGCCAGTAAGAAAAAAAATTGTGTGCCGTTTTCCTACTTAGCTGAAGTTATATGCATCAGATGTGAATGAATTTCAGAATAAATTATCAGTTAAACTAGGGTTGATTGTGAAGGACAAAAAAATTGGTAACAACTAGGGCCTCATCTCGGTATTAATAGAAGAGACTTTAGCCCACTAAGCTTTCTGCTGACTAAAGCTGAAGTAGAGAAGCCAGGCTGTGTAGGTGGGATGGACCCAAGGAGTGGCAGTAACACAACTGCACATGAAGTTTCACACAAAGTGGATTCTACTTAGATTTCCTTCTGCTTATTTTGGAAGAACCATGATCAATATACCATGGGGACATAAAAATGGCCATACTAGGTGGCCCAAATACCCATCTACTCCAATATTTAATGATCAACAGTACATAGTTAAATAAGGTATGAAAATAGTACAAGAATGCAGTCACACTTCTACAACGTACTTAACTAGAAAATCTTTCTCCTTCCTTGCCTTTCACCAAGACAATTAGCACTAATCAAGGTAGTTCAATAATTCACAAGGCAAAGAAATAAATTTCCTAAATTCAAAACATTTTTCACACATAATATATATAAATAACATGACCCATTTAGAATATATATAATACACACCTTTGTATAATATAGGAACATTGTTATATGCTATAGAAAACACATTTTCTTAAACGTGAGATCTTACACATCCAATTATTAATGAATATGATGGCACATTGTTTAAAAATACAGTACTGTTTCTTAGCAAGCTAATATGTAAAACTGTATTTTTCTGTGAATGTTCATATTCTATAAACAACTATGAGTAAACAATTTGTCTGTGGTCAAAAGGATGTTCAAAAAGACTATTTTTTCTGATACAGAAAAAACAGACACATTTTGAACAGAAAATGTAAAAGTAAAGCTGTTGCACAAACATGACATGGCATACATTACTGGTTTTGATCCAGTGTCTGCAACTATACCCACCGGTATCTCCTGAAAATTTACATAGAAAACTATCAATAAACAGTAAAGAAACAAACCAAATAGCAAGGGAAGAGCCAAAGTATTTTCAAAATACACCTTCAGAAGTAGTGTACGGCAGCTGAGAGAGGATACCTTCAGAAGATGTTCAGAAACGGTTCTCACAACTTCGCCTTCAACCCCAACCCTTCCTTTGTGCTCTCCTGCTGAGAGAACTCACACACAACAGCCATGTTTTCTCTAAGCCAAACGTCTCCTCCATATCCAACATAATTTCCCTAAAATGCAAATGACTGCAGGCCCTTCTGGGCCTTCCTGTGTGAGACGAGCTGGCCTTGTTTCTGAAGAGTTGTGCTCCCTTTACAGGCTGTGCACACAAGCATCTCTCACGGCAATCCAACTTTTCTGAAGTGTGAAACAGCAAAATGCTATGAGCTCTCACTAACCCTTACTTCAGGGAAGACACATACAGATGACTGAAAGCTGAGGAAGTTTAAGAGAGTTGTGGAATGGTGATGTAATACCCAGTGTAAGGTGCCTGAAGCTTTAGTAGCCATACGACTAGCACAACTTTGGAAATCACTGGAATGGAGATTCACTCAAGTCACTCAGAACAGTTCACTTAATAGGTGTTACAACTTGTGAAAACGAAGCCTGTAGTAGAGACAGACACGCAATGTCCAAGATCAAAGAGTGGAAAAATCACAACTAATAGAGGAATAAAGTGGACTTAATATTAATAAACATCTTAAAATGACTGTGATTTGCCTGAGGATAAGAGTAACGAGAAAAAAGGATTTGCTGCAGCAGGGTGTGGGGAAAACGTAGGAATTAGATGAGAAGTGCTCTCACTAGTTCAAGGAAGTGAACATAGAAAAGCTGTTGGTTTATGGCATCTCCCTTATCTAAGCACATTAAGGGCTGGGTGCAGCCAGATGAGGACCTGCTTTAAATTTCAGTGCTTTGCAGAAGAATGGGCAGCAGGGCCTGGAGAAAATCACTACTATGTGACCAAGGCATCACCACCCATGGCAGAGAGAGGAGCCTCAGAAATATGTACCACAACACTGGGGTAAAGACAAAAGCATAAAGCCTGAGAAGGATAAAATTTAACAAATACGCCAGATTTTTCTGAAGTGCTTTTTAAATCTAGAACGCAATAGGCAAATAAATTCTTTTTATCATCACACTACTACCTACAGCAAGACCAATTTTACAAAGCACCACCGAGAGACAGGATAAGGACCTGTCATCATCTCCTTTCTAAGTCAACAGGTAAACATCCCTGCTTTCAAAAGAACGGGTCCTGCGCTGTTCTTTCCTGCCCAGTCTTTCTCACACTACAGGCTTTGAAGATACATGTTAAAGGGAAGCCACAGCCAAAACAAACTCCAAGCACCACATCTAATTACACAGAGAAGTAAACCACTAAAGAATGGTCTGTGGAAGATATTAAAGATTCGTCCATAATCACAAAAGGAACAGTCATATGAGTGTTCTCAACACAGATTCAGGGGAAAATATCCAGGCCTTTAAATACTTACTATGAGCCAACACAAAACAGGATATTTTTTATTTAAGGCGCTATCTATCCCAAGTATGCTCTCTGAAATACGATGACATACCCATGCAGTTTTAAGATTCAGAACACCAGGTTACAAAGACAAAAACATAGAGCATCTAAGGTGGAAGAAAGAGCGATACCTCAAATGTAAATCACTGATTTTGAGTTGTGCAAATCTCAGCCATGAGATTCAACTCCCAGATAGTGAAGCAGCACAATTACCAGTGTAACCTCTCAAATACTTCTCCCATTAGAATCACACAAATCTGCATTGTCACAAAGCAACAAAAAGGCTTGTGTTCTTACATATAAAGAAATGGAAAATACTGCGCTTTTTATTATCACTTGTTAATGCACATACCAGGAATATCTGAACAAGAAAGTGAATAAAGAGCTCTCCAAGACTTCTGAGACAAAGCAAGACTCATTTTTCTTGTGAAAATGTTTCTTCAATATTTTCAATTAAACACACACACACTCTCTAAAACTAAGCAGAAGTGACCTGCCTCTCTAAAAGTTGAAAAGAAAGAAGTCTTAGCTCAATCTTGTATGTTTACACTTTCAATCTTATCCTTAAACAAGACTGAATTGAGCATAACCGCACTGAATGTTAGCTTCTATACTGGCATATCAAATGTCAAGCCACAGCTCTTTTATTTAAAATGTGTTAGATAAAAAGGTAATATGCTCTCTGTAAGAGTTCCCTTGAGGTTAGAAGAACCAATAAATTAACTGTTACCATATGTTTGGCTCCTTTTGCAAAATTCAGTAACAAAACACTGCCAAACCTCTTTTGGCAGGTAATAATATTTGGTAGCTTATAGTACAACTAGGGGAAAAAAGGAAAGTGGACAGAAAGCTTGGAAATTAATAGAAGAAACTGCACGTCTATCCTTGTATAGTTAGTTATATGCTGTTGAAAGAACATTCTAACAAAGTCAACTGTATGGGTCTGATCTATAATAAGCAGCCATCTCCCCAAAAAGAGCTATATCAAATGCAAACTCAAACACTTCAGCTAGTACAGTAATGCAATGCAAACACTCTGTATTTGTTTTTTTTAAAACAATGCTACAAATATATGACGTATTTTGCAAATAAGAAACTGTAAAATTAGTATTCCTATGTGTTAAAATGTGTATTATTAGTGCTTTTATTACAGTGGGTTTATTTCAGTGTAAGTAAGTAAAGTCTGGGCTTATTTGCAATGCCATCTTCTTGAGTTTCACTCATGTTAAAATAAATTTTGCACTCCCCCCCCCCCTCCTTTTATAGCTACATAATAGACTAGAAAATGACAGATAAAACCCCGTAATTATAATCATAGACGTAGGATATGAAAATCTGGGTGTTTTAAGGACATCTCCTACAGACTTTTTAAATTCCACCTAAACAAATGGGGACAAACCTAGCTGGTCCTATTCCTTTACCAAACCAAGCAGGACTTGCTCTGTAAGGTCACAGTTGAAAGACATCAACACTTTTTCATATATGGAGATGTCCATTTCATTTAATTTTTGTAATCACTTATGATAACATACTCTAAATTCATTATTATTCTTATTTCCAATAAAATGAGTATAGCCTGCTTTTCATGCCATGACGATTTGCATGTACAGAAAACACAGACACTTCAAAATTCTGTATTTCTTTAATCAACTGCATCATCCCAATAAATTCTAATTCTGGTGTATATAAATCACTTGCTATTCAGCTTACAGTTCCACACACATATCTGGCAAGCAGTTTGAAGCAGGTTGACATCTAAAGGCAAGACATTTCCGTTCTTAAAGTCATGTTATTGGATGGTTAATCCTATATTTGCATTTATTTGATTACAAGCACTTACAGGTAAAAGTAGTCCTGAAGTGTAGGTCTAAAAATTGTAATATAAGCTTCTGGAAGGTTTTGCCAGAAGAAAAATATTTTTGCCATTCTATGCATGCTTGCCTCTTTCAGCCATTTGGGATTTTTATTAATAATCTTCTCATTACTGTATTCATCTTCTGATTTCTTAGTTTTTTATTTTAAGTAAGGCAATTTCTGTGAAGTCTTGACACTGAAATCAGACTTCATTACTCTGCAAAATATATTCACAGTTCAAAGTATTTAAGAGGGTTAAACAAAATGCAAACATTTAATGCAACATTAAGCATGTGAAATAAAATCTTGATTGCCTAAAGAAAGCATGCTATGCTGTTACCCTGGTGACAGGTTAAAAAAGGATTGTGAGCTGAATGGCTGTATGATATGAAATTAAAATGTTTCACATTGAACAATCCAAAATGAATTGGGAAAGGTTAGAGCAGAGGAGAGAGAAATCAATTCTCCAATGGCAATGGTGAATGGAAGTGAAGTCTGAATAGGATTTGCCAGTGGGGTGCAACAGCTGCCAAATATCCTGCAGCCAAAGAATTACAATAATACTGATGAAGTGTGCAAGAGCTTTTGGAATCATTGCAGGGAACAGAGAAATACTCCTACAATAATGAGGCCATTCTGTGTCCCATCCCACTTTTGCAGTTGAATCAAAGGAAAAAAGAAACGGTTGAAAATTGTAATACTCGATAACAAAGGTATAAATGAATTATCTATCCCTTCAATCAATATCTTATATTTAACTACAGCCTTTGTGAACCATGAATGAAGCGAGCATGCTAAAGAATGGACAAATCAAGACACATACATGTAAAAGTATGCAGACAATATCGAATGAAAGACTTTTTCTTCCCATATATTTTGTTGACAACATTTCTACTGCAACAGCATCCAGAATAAGCTATACACTACATAAACAAACAGTAGGACACAATCAGTGCCTCAAGGAACTTCACAAGGCAAGGTGCTGACATTCATGCTTATCATTTTTATGTTAGTAATCCTAGGAAAGAAACATCAATAAAACTTCTCACATGAATGCAGTTACACCTGCATTTACTGAGCTTAGCGTCCCACAAAGTAAAGAAAAAACTTTGCCCTTCCATAAAAATCTCCAACACAACTTCATTTCTGCCCTTCAAAACTCCAAATAAATATACAGATGGAGAGGAAAACCTATGCTAAAAATAGCTGTAAAATGATGAGGGAGCATGTGGCGATTAGCACACACCTTGTTAGTTCTATGGTTTCATGCGCACACTTTTTACACACAAGGCAAATATTAAAGAACAGGTTTAGGAGGTGTAAACCTGCATGAGAGGAAAGAATTGTTGGGCTCAAAGGGATCAAAGTAAAGGAAAGAAAAAGAGGTCATGTGGTAAAGAGGGGATCTTGCAGAAGAAGAGGTTGGAAGCAAAGCATGGATGAGAAAAGGGCCAGGAATATGGCAACACAACAGAAAATACATATGTATACTACATAAATACAAGTTTCAATATTTAGTGAAAAGTAGCCACAGAAGCTATAAAGCTCCTACAGCAGCTGCTGTTTTCCCAGCAGACATGGTGAAAATAAAAAATAAACAGAGACTTAGCCAGACCCATTTACTTTGGCGAATGGCTTTCCCACCAGCAATCACCTCAGCAAGATGCATACTGGTGCTTTGGGGACCTTCCCAAGAGATGTGCAGCATGGTTCAAACTTTTTATTATCTTTTTTTAATCATATTTTTATCATATTTATGATTTCAAAATTGTTATCAATTCTAAAGACTGAGGAAGCATGGATTCCTGAGTGCTCAGGACCCCTTTATCCCTACAATTGACATAGGGATAACAGGCTATGAAAATTTCCCATATAAACTGTTCTGTTTCTGTAATTATGTTCATGAATCATATGGAACAATGGCTCTGCTTTCAAACAACTATATAAATACTTTATATTACTTAAGTTATTAATTCTGATTCTATTAATTTAACCCAATCAAAGAACAAATAGGACACATACATTCTGTAGAAACAGTCATAAATTCTACTTTGAAGTGTCTCATTTCAACTTTTGTACTTTATATAAAAGTTCATTTCTGCTGTCCAAATCTACCCGTTTCATATATTTGCATCTACTTGTTTGTGTCTAGCACATACAATCCTCTTTCCATGATAAGTAACTGAGCAATCTCAGTTATCTGGTATTATTTACCCTTCTAAAGGCAGCTAAAATATTATATAGGGCAGCTGGTTTAGCAGTGATTAAAACAAGGTTACAAAAAAAATTTAAATAATTATATATGACAGGTCAAAAGAACAACATTAAGTAACACCTAAAGACATGAGACTGTTGTTACAATCAGGAGAGCCCATTATAAACAAGGGTATCACACAAAAAAAGGGAGAACAAAGTCTTAGTACCTGGCTAGACTATGGGGCGGGGGAGGGGAGGGGAAGAAAAAGCCCCCCACACACAGTGGAATAATGGTCTGAAGCTGCAGTAGTTACATAAACATATGGAGGCCTTTCAAAGGCATAACAGTAAATCATGAAAAGAATGCTTGACTTGTTGACCAGGGGACCAGAACAGTAAGGATAAGACAGTGTTATTTTCATGAGCTAAGGATGACTGCATAACTCCAAAGCGAGGGAATGAAGAAAGCTGCAAGTGGGCTGGACTAAGTCATCCTTACCAAATGAAAACAAAGTATTTTATCTTTATATCACACTAGAGGGTATTTGTAGGGTAAGGCAAAGTATAAATATTTAGCTGTACCGGCAATAACTGTTCATGTTATTACTGCAGTTCGGGGGCAGGGGAGGAATCACATCATGCAATTGATGTAATTCCGCAGTGCCGGTGACTGTGCTGCCAGTAAGAACTTTCCCCCTTTCCAAGAGGCCAGTTCAGATGACTCCAGTGATTTTTCCTGACATCATCTTCCTTCTTTTTGAAATTAATGTAACATAACCTTATTTTGTGCTGCTCCAGCAGTGCAGGAGAGCCAGAAAGCTCTCCTATAGGGCAGCTGACCGTTTCGTCCATATGGGGAAGCCCTAGGCTGACAAATAGCTGGCTCTGTCCCAGGCTCCAGCAGGGTAATAGGTGTAGTTTATGTGAAAGCAAGCATGCCTGAGAGGTGTGGGACTCCACTGCTCTCCGAGCAGCTCCCTTACTGCCCTAATAATGCCAAGGCAAGGCAAAGCAGGCATCTGAACCATCATTACCAAGTGTACCGCAGGATCTACATCAATAGATCAGTACTAAATCAATCTAGACATGTACCTACAATACTTCAATAAATAAAAAGCTAAATATACCCATTTCTGTTCTTGTGGTTCACCGGTCGTGTTATGTTCACTGCACTGGACCCCAGGATTTTCAGAATTTTAAAACACAGAAAGCCTAGCTATTCCAGAACTTGACAAAAACTCACTTGTATTTTATCTGTAATTTCTCACTATACACTTACCCTTCCTGTGAAACCATTATTTTATTCTTATAAAGCATCATCCATTTTAGGTCTCAAAATACTTCATAATATTGATAAATAAACATTTACAAAACCTCAATAACGCATTGAAGTGTTAAGGCCATTTTGTCTCTTTGTAAACTGAAGCCCAATCTAACAGACTTCTCTGAAGTCCCACAAGAATAGTCAGGAGTTTAACTCAAGACTCCCTAATCCCGGTCGACTTTATTAAATACACAAGCAAGAAAAACCTTCAGGTTTTTTGTTAGCAATATAAAACATCTTCCAATGTGTTACCATCTTTATGCATGTAGTATCAGGTAATATGGGCATACAGCCTCACCGGTTTTTTCCAAGTCATAAACGATGAAAGGGTAAAACCCATAGAAAAATTAGGAAAATACCCTTTGCAGCCAACACAAGCAATGCATAGGAAGTGCTGTAGGCAATTGGGTTTAGAAGTATAAACATCACATTAGTAGACCCATGAGATAGCATGATGTAGCCACACCTGGAGAGTCACTCTCCTATTCCCCTCCCAACCCACTAATGAAAACAAGTCTGAAGCCAAAATGTGAAGATTCAACTGTACAACATCATTTTTGGTCTCAAAGGCTAACTACATCAAACAGATGTAAAGTAAGCTGGATTCACTTCAGCCAAAATATGTTTCCACTTGAAACAAGATCGAGTTCTGTCTAGGAGACCTTGGGATTTTACTAGGTGCTGTAAATCTGTTCAGCAGCTGTGGGTGGCACCAGTTTCACAATAAACTGGACTATGGAATAAGTAGGAAAAGTCCTAGGTAAAATAACTGAAAGCTGAACAATGAAACAATCATCAATCATTCATGGCTCTTTCCTGTAGGAAACGTGCCCCTATTATCTGGATATCACAGTGAAATATTCACATTAGTAACTGGCTCACAAAATACCAGGCATTTTCATTAGCTAATCATCTTTCCAAAAAAACAAGCAAAAATAACCCCCCACAAAAAACAAACCACCCCACTCCCCAAGAAAACTGGTTAAACAGCAAACCATAAAATAAAATTTAAAAATGACAGAAAATGCTCTAAATATTCAATTGCATCACAAAAGTAAATGTCTATATTCCTGTAACTCTGAGCATGTACACGTCTCCAGCAGCTGTTCTAGCTAATGGTTAGCAAATTAATCCTAGGAGACTGTTGGTGAGGGCAGGGGCACACAGCAACATAGACAGTGGAAACTCACCTGTGGGTGCTCCACCCAAATCATAATACAATTTATTCTAACACAGGAAAGGCAAACTGGCCTTCGGCTTGTGGCCTGTATTAACCTCAACGCCACAGAAACTACTACAACAAAGAACTCCACTACAGGGGTCGTGTCTAATTGAATCTAGCTGAAGAAAGTTGGGTGTTTGATCCTAATGAGGCAATAGCTCACTGATCATCAGCGCGTGTTCCAGCAAGAACCTTACAGTTGATAATTCGGTCACCCAGAGGGTTGGAAAGTATGTGTTTTCCAGTCACACCCCTGCAAATACCATGAACCGTAGAGGAGAACCCCCATCGTGAAGGTGCTACTAGTCTGATCTGTGGCACAGAGCTAATGCCCACTCTTTGCATCCCTTTTACGAGCCATCCTCTGCTCAACTCTTCCTCTTTGCTACACGTTCCCACTCTTGTACCTCTTTCAGAATAATTTCACTTGTCATGAGTACTTCACCTGCCTCTGTCAGAATAATCTAAAATAAAGTATTATTAAACTGTTTCAACACCAATATGGGTCATTTTAGAAGAACCAGAGTAGAAACCACAAAATCACCCCCTGGCATACGGGGGGAGGAAGAGGAAAGGCAGAGACCAAGGGAGGAGCAGGCTGGGACCGATTCCTTAATCTCACTCAGCTGCATTTCCTCTAATTACAGTCTCAGTAGCCCTGATAGTGAAAGGTGGAGCTTCTGTGAAGACTTCCAAGCATGGTTCTTTCTTTCTATCTATCTGACTAGAAGAATAACAATCCGGACCTTGGGCTGAATAAATCACGGGGAAAAAAGGGAACCCAAAATACCCCTGCTGTTGTGAAAAGAATGCATATTATAAATATGGCTCCCAAATGGGAAAAGAAAACAAACCAAAACCAAAGTATATAAGTCAAGTTCAGCAGAAAACTATCTATTTCACAGCTGTGACAAGTTTAGAAGAAATAATGCATGATTTCAAAATACTATTCAGTGCAATTCCTTACACAAAAACTGTTTTCAGTGCATGCAAAAGAAAAAAATGCTGTCAACATAAATCGTGCCAGAGAGCTGAAATTTTGAAAATTATGATCAACATGTCAACATACTTTTCCAAACCATTAGGAGAATGTTATGGATCAACTTTGGAGCATACAGTCTGTCTAACCTGCTTACATCCTCCAACACGGATTTAAAATTCACACAGACTCCAAACGCCCAATTCTGCCACAGTGAACTGCATCCAAGATCACAACTGGCCTTTTTGATTTGCTGCCAGTAGCACAGGTTCCTACTCTGCACTTTTTGTTTACTAATATTTTTCAAACAGACTGCAGCCATACCAATAAAGATATGCTTTCTATGGCCACAGTCCTGCTCCCTAAAACGTACCCATGACATGGAACACCTTCAAAAACAAGTCAGAGGCTGTCTGGATAAATCAAGGACATGCTGTGAAGGATCCTTGATGGGACTGCAGTAACTTCCATGCTCCACGGTCCTCAGTCTCCTCTAGAGGGAGTCCACTAACTGCTCTCAGGAATGGAGAACACTGTCCAGGAGACTGCACAACCCTTTGACCTCATTCTGCCTTTCTTTGACTTTTCCTCTGAAGAAGCTGCATGATTTTGCAGAAAGGGTATCATTATCGGGTTTGGTTTTCTTCAGAAGTTACTCACCAGTAAGACTTTCTGCATTATCTTGTCCTTACTTGGCCTCAAACACACAGCTTTACTATCACAAAAACAAGTAGATTTAACAATGTATGTGGATTGAAACCACGACCTATTCAACATGAACCACACTCAGCCACCACTTGGAGAAAATTTTAAGGCTCAACTTCTGAAGGATTCATTCCAGAGCTGCATATGCCTCAGCAGACAGAAAAGACCATCCTTTGAAAGCTGAGCTCAACATAAGTACACCCCATCATGGCAAGAGAAAGTGATCTTCCCTGTACTGAGAAGATTTGTTAGCTTCACTGAAATCTGGTCTGAATCAGAAAAATCAGACCTTACTCTAGTCTTACAAACTTCATGTGGTCAGACTCTGCTGCCTTCTCTGCTCAGAGTGGAGGGATGTATGTGAGGGAATTGGGCTAGGACTCCAAAAATAAGCTAGCTTTTTTCAAAGCAGGGGTGTATTTGTTTCCCTAAAGCAGCACAAAGAGACATGAATGCCCATGTTTGATTGCTCAATGCAACGCTTCGTTTACATATCTGGTATCTCAGTTAAAGTAGTTATATGTATCTTTTCTATTAAGATACACAGACACCTAGTATTGAAAGAAAATAGTTGCAATAGAAAGAAAACATTAAAACATCCTTCAAAAATTGGACTCCTTTTCTCTCTAGCAAGTAAGAACGTTTCACAGGTCAGAGGAAAAAAAAATAAATCAAATTAGAGCAGGGAAAGGAACAGCACTTTCAAGAATCACTACTTAAATCAACAATTCCTATCCTTACTCTAAGTACAAAGTAATCCATTACTTCTCAATAGCAGTACCAGACTACTTAACTTCCTACACTAGCCAGTAAAAACTACAATCAAGGCTCCTCCTCACTTCCCCTCATTCATCTTTTATTTAGAGAACAGTGGCCTTCAAGTGTCTGTTCTTCTCCTTATGCCATTTGCTATAGAGGATATAACTCATGGAAGGAAATAAAAAGGTGCTTTACTTTCCCCTATAGGTGCATAAGGCAAGAAATGACCTAGCCCTACATATGCTATGGATCACAAAGCCGTTATGCTTGCCCTAAGTGTCTCTTTTTTTCTTTTTTACTTTTTTTTTAACACCATATGGTACTATTTATCTTCACGGGTACAAATAAAAATAAAGATTTCTTGAAACCACATTTGATTTATTCCTAACCACTGTAAAATCAGTAATAGAATACACTGTCAAACCACTGGCATGGAATGTGAATAATGTCTATCCTGCATTCTGAATTCCCTCTCACACAAACACACACGCACGCAACAACATTAAAGAATGTGAGGCAAGAAGAAAGAGACATGTTGAAGTTATGATTCACTGTATGCAACTACTGCAAACACCAACTACCCAAGCAAGTTTCACAAATTCAGTTGTTCTAATACAAGGTCTCAAGGCATTGACAGTGATGGGCCAGAGGACAACAAAAGCTAGAAATATCCTAGAGGAAAAAACCACATTGTTCCAAAAAATAGTGATTTAATATTTCAACACAAGCTACTGCAATGGCTGGCCAATTAACAGTACTACCGAGGTTACTAGCAGCTATGATCCCAAAAGAATGAGGGAGTAGGGAACAAAAGCACCAAAAACCCCACACTTAAACCAAGGTGTTGGCTCTTCCAGCATTTACCATCAGAAAGTCTTTTCAGAATTAGACCCTAAACTACTAAGGTTCTTCATCAAGGTAGCAAATTATTCATGAATCCACAATATTTTAAAGCTTTGTAGCTGAATATTCATATTATCCCAAAGTGCTTAGATCACTTCAAATGGGCACATGGGAAATTTGTGATGCTCAATTTGTGGTTAGTTACTAATGCAGCAACATTTTGCATTAATGAAACTCCTGATGCGCATTAATTACTGTACTGGCTCGTAACACATTTTTGTGCCTGTTAGTTTGCTAATATGTAGAATAAAAGTAATCACATATGACTTGTGTGAGTAGGGAAATGTAAGCCACAGCTCATTTGCATTTAGAAAAAAGACTATATTAAGAAGCCATGCAGTTTCTCACCAGTGTCTCTTGTGCATGAGAAGATGCCATTAACAAAATGCATCAGCACATCTAAGTTCCTAGAAATGAACTTACCTTTGAGTTCCTAGAAATTGCTGTGATCTCAGTTGTTCAGCCACGTACAAAGATGCTGCTGTTGCCAGTAGTTCTCTTCTTTCAAGATCTGTCAAGTTGTGTCCTAGTTTTCAGAAATTAGTTTAAAAAAAAAAAGTTAAGATAACACAGACCACACAGACAAAAAGTAACAACTACCCACACTGCTCAGTCTTTATACATGAAGCCCACATTTTTTTCGCTCTAAACTAAGAGGAGGCTTAGCATAGCAGACGCTCTGTGTTTCAGAGTTTAAATCACATGTTTTCATACAGATTAGCCCTACTGCTAACACTGGTACCTCTGTTAAAAACAATTAGACAACTAAAAAAACCCCAAACTGAACGATGCTGCAGCATCTTGTTTTTGTTACAGAAATGTCATTGGTTGACATACTGTGTCTCATGCTGGTAAGGAATCCATCTGTACATTAGAACTTACTCAAAATATACAGCATTCTTCCTCAGTACTTTACCTTGCAAAGGCTACAGATCTTCCAAACAAAAGAGATAACGCAACAGTATAAACACCAGAAATAAACAGGGATAAAACTACGCGTCAACCCTGGGTCATTTAGTGCCATTTGTATAAGCATTAGTTTGCAACTAACGGAGTCAAAGTCATTTTTGGCGCTTCATAAGCAGAAAATGGCTCGAAGTGGCCTACAGTCTGAATGCAGGCAAGTTAATAAAGGTTTGGACAAAAAGGTACGCAAACCAAGGTGGTTGGAAATAGTTTTTCTCCCGTCTGGCCTTGCTCCTGAAAGTGAAGGTTAACGAGGAATTAAATTGTCCACTCAGCAGGCTAAAAGACAGAGCACAGTGACAGAACTTTGCCCTCCTCATCTTTAGGTTAGAAACTGCACAACACAGATTTGGTATGAAAAGCTGGCAAATAGGTGGCCAAGACTGGTGTCACCAGAGAAGCAGAACAGTCAAAACTGATGTGAGAGGGAGCACTAAAGGACAAGTAAAGTACTCTGTCCATAAGGCAGGGGCAGGAAGTTAAAGTTGATGTAGAAGAGGACAAGACATGCAAAGCTGAATTGTCATGGAGAAGAAGAGGCAAACTTTACCCTCAGGAGCGAGATTTTGCACCAATGAAATCAAGAGTGTTTCAAAAGTACAGAGAGGAGTGTAGCAGAACACATAATATTAAAAAAAAGATAAAGGTTAAGATTGAAAGACTTAGCTAAACTCAGTTACAACACAGCTCTCAAGAAGTGCTTTATGTGTATGTATCACAGCAAATACCACCATCTATGGCAAGTACAGATTTCACATGAAGGGATGGGGAAAGAGAGGGGGAAGGGGTTCAGAAAGCTGTATCTCCCTGAGCAACTCTGCCCAGGGGGGCACTCCAGTCCTGCAGCAGAGAAACAGTCAACGCAGCTCCCTTCCACATCTCCACTCTCCCATCAATGCCACCATACTGCATGTAATGCCAATTCACATTCCCCGGTACTGGTCACTAGCAAGCAACAATTTCTATCAGTAGCATAAAATAAGACTAATACAATCCTCAAGAAAACCCAGAATGGAGGCCTCTGAAAAGGACTGCAGCACACTTTACAGTAACAAGTGCACAATTTCAAAACAGGACATGTTCTGCACAGGACACACCATTCCACTGGGAATATTAAATATGGATAGGTAAAGAGGCTGCTTAGAGTCCACCTCAGCAATGCAATCAAGCCACAGTGATGGAAACACAAGCATTAGCTGGAAAGCTAACAGTACAAAGGAGCTGTCACAGGCCACAAAATGTAAATTTAAAAATAACAAAAGCCAGAAAATCTGCATCAATCCATTTTTAATTTAGTCCACATCAATGTATTCTGGCTAAAGATTACTGCAACTTCCTTTGCTCGGTGTTTATTCATCTGCCTTGAAATGGAAACTGTCTTCACTCTTAACAAATTAATGTAGAAATACAAATGTTGAGAGGTTGAGGAACTGACCTGAGAAAGAAACTCAATCTTTCCTTTGCCAGTTAGTAGAAAAACTGATTGACAAGCCAAAGTCAAAAAATGCTGAACTTTTGTACTATTTGTGTATACAGGCACACATATGTGTACATATAAGCCTTACATAATTATACAATGTAATAACATCAACTATCTGGCTCTGAAATGTGCCAATTTTCCAATTGTTTACACACAGTGAAGAAGCTCTGAGATCATTTTTCCAAAGTGCTGTATCTAAAACTTATGATTTGTTTACATATCTCAACTAAAGATACATCAGGAATCTATCCTAAAACCTTTGCTTTTCAGTCACCCTGCCTAACACCCATGACAAGTCCATGTGACCAAAACTGCATGTTTCCACCTGCTCCAACGCACACTGGTAATATCAACTCATATAAAGGAACAAAGTAAACCCAGGAAGATCCCAATATGAAGGTTTTATTGCACGACCTTCATCTTGGATGAAATCAATAACTGCTTTTGCGCTTGCTGTGCTGCGAAAACTATTTTCTCCCTGTATCTTCAATAAAAATCAAACTCCAAATAGTGAACAAAGGTCAATAATTTGAAACAGGTTAACAACTGATCAACAGTTACATTCACCACTTTACTATCACAAACATGAAAAAAAAATTATCTGCTTCCCCTATTCATCACTATTTGTATTAGTTGTAGCACAGATGTGGCAAGCAGAAAACGAGTCATGACTGCAGTATCCAGTGTGAGATTTCTGGGAGATAATATAAACTGTTAACAAGAACATACCAAAATTAGGTTTTGGTCATTGGCAATAAAGATACAATAGTACCAACAGAACGTCCTTAGCATAACTTTGGAGGCATACATGGGAAACTTGATTAAAGGCTGCTTCCTAAGGATGGCAGTTTACCTTTATTACCCAAGACAGGCTGCTGTCCGTACTGCCTCAGTTCCCTGAACTCCAGTCCAGTCTCCCTTGCCTTTTGGTCTTGCTCTGCTGCTGTGCTCAGCAGAATTTTAAACAATTTTGCAGTTAAACTTTCAATTACATTACTTTATTTGGAAATACACAAATGTTCCAGATAGTGATACCTTTGTTTCACTCCAAGTATTACTTTACTTTAGAAGCTACCCTTCGGGATTTCAATTGGGTGTCTTGAGGTATAAGTTAATATTCACAATCAATAAAGATTTAACAATGCAGCCTTTCACATTCACCATGCAGAAGATCAATCTTAAAAGTAACAAAGCTACCTCTGGTGCATTTATCCAAGCGCTGCCATGACAGGGTGTAAAATAAGTGTAGCAAAGGTTCCCCAGCTTCCAACATGGGAAGTTCTGCCATTGCTCTTTCCTACACTCATCACTGCAGACTCCTGGGCTACACAGAGATTTTGTCTCCACCATAAAATGTGGAGCTGGTGGCTTCCAAATCTCTCTGCATAACCAGGGATACACTTCTGCATTACCACTATCATCACTGAGCTGAATTATATAAGGTGAACATAAAACAGGATTAAATGCTATAAAATTAAGTCACAAGTAAAGGAGTGGAAGCACTGTTGTTCATATTATTTAAAACTAGATCGCACGCATCTATTACTACTAAATGACAGAACCCTGGTTGGAAGGAAGGCAAGGAAAAAGCGTTTTCTCTCATTTCCCTATGTTATGATTGCTTAAATCAATATTATCCCTGTATCCCCCAAGCTGAGTCAAAAAGGTTCATGCAATTACTTTACATAACCACCTTCAAATTAAATTACATAAAAGGTCATTTTTCCCATAACAGTCTCATTTGCATTTTGTCCTAGAAATGTGTTTCCTACTATCAATTACAGGAGGGAAAAAAAAAAAATCAAAATCAAACAAGCCCTGGTTATGTACCCTGGTCTGTTACTTAATAGTTGAAAAGTGACTGTTTTCTGATTGGGAAGAATAAATATTAAAGGAAAAATGGGTAAGAGACAGTGCAATGCGTAATTCAGATCCATATCAACACAGGCATTGTTTATATCATTCCTAGGTTCTGTTCCGGCTCAAATTTTTCCCCAATGGATTTTTAAGTTGACCATTAGAAATGGCATGTACACCAAGTAGACAGAAAACAAAGCTGGATGCTATTAAAGAGTTTAATTTCTTCTGAAGTCCAGCTGGGCTTTGTTCCATCCATGGTAAAAAAACCAGACAATATTGTCTGCACCTGCAATCTCAAACCATTCAGAATAGTGAAGAAGTATGTCTCTCAGAGAGCTTGCAATCACTTACAGGATGGATGCTACCTCTACTATTTTGAATTATAAAGAGATTAGTGACAGACAAGAAATGTTTCTTAGCTTCACCTGTCAGAAAGAAGAAAATCAAACAAGCTGTTAATTCAATTTTTATAATCCAGTAGCTTCATAAAATTAAAACAAAAATTAGATTCCAGTGTGCAGAAGATGAACGGAATCAACACCAATCATCCCCTCCTTTCTAACAGTAACACAGTCAGGAAAAGCTGCATTGCCCCCTCCAGCAAATAACAGAAGTCTCCAGACATATATTTAAGTCATCTCTACAGTCCCAATGTGTTTTCATTCATAACAGAACCATGGAATGACTGAGGTTGAAGGGACCCTGGGAGGTCTTCAGTTTATTCACTGTGCCCCCACTCCCCACCAGGCAACCCCAACATCAAATTCAGACTGGGTTGCTCAAGGGCTTGTGCAGTCAGATCTTGAAAATCTCCATTTTATGACCACCGCCTCTTGGCTCTGCTGCTGTGCAACTCACTGAAGAGCCTAGCCTCATCTTCTTGGGAACCCTCCCGAGAGGTACGAGAAGGCTGCCATTAGGGCCACCCTAAAGCCTTCTTGTTTCCAGGCTAAACAAGCCTGGTTGTCCCAGCCTCTCCTCACAGGTCCTCTGTTCAAATCCCACCGCCATCCTGGTGGCTCTTCGCTAGACTTACTCAAGTTTATTGACATCCTTCTTACATGCGTAAGGGGGTTAAAACAGAGCACAGTATTCCAGAGGTGGTTTATTAAGTGTTAAGCAGAGTAATCATTTCCTCCAGCCCATATAATTATGACAAACACAACGTATCCAAGAGCCTTCACTTCACACACAGCCTTTGGAACCAATACACAATTGCATGAGAGGTGCTTCCTCTTTCTTTCTTTCTGTATTAGAAATCAGTTAACATAAAGGTTTGTCCATCAGAACTGCTGCTCTTCCTCTCCCCCCAAATGAGGTAAACATCCTAGAAGAGAAGTGAATTATTTTTCCCCCTGTGTTTTGGTACGACTTTCGCAATAATCTCTTGGAAAACGCCCCATTTCTCTTTGCGCAGGATGCCTCTCCCAAAGAGGCTGCCCAAGCATTTGAGACATCATTTAATAAACAGGAAGAGTGGACCATTTAAAAAAGGTCTCGATACTGAAACAGTTATCCAGGAAAAGACTGGCTGTGAAACCGACTGAACCACAAAGAATGCTCCAACGAACAGGATACTAACCCAAGGATCCTCAAGTTTAATTTGTTCTTTGTTCAAACACTCCTCTTGGATCTTTGCGAAAAAAGAGATACTTTCTGTGCCTATAAAATAGGGATAATAGATAATATATTGCTTTCTCACCAGTCAGGTTAGGAAGTACAGAAGCATATGGAAGCTGTAGGAGAACAGCTCATCTGGCAATACTCTATCTAGTAGTACGGACTACTCCTGCAAGTTTGGTAAACATTTTTATTCCGTGAGCAAAGTGCTTGGAGCCCACTCTAAGACAGAAGTATCTGTGCCACCTGACCTAATCAGTGTTGCTGCACTTACCCTCAGATCCACACACCTCCCAAAACATGCATGTGTGCTCAGAGCAATAACCCACTCCAGCTGACCCACTGCCAACAGTCATTCTAGTCATCCATCCCTCATATAGACAACAGAGGGGTACGACAGCAGCTGTCTTCCCACACCAATCATATGCAGAGCAAGGTTAATCTCAACACAGCAATATTTTAAAATAACTTGCAATACACAAACTGGTTTTGTTAATGAATGCTTATTTAAAGAAGTGAAGAAAAAGACTTAAAGCCCAATCATGGAAATTACTAAACATTCCCATTCCAGATGTAATTTGAAGTGGGCATCACAGGTTAATGGAAAAGCTGCCAAGGTATTTCTAATAATTAATTTTTTCTTAGCTTATAGTAAAAGCCTTCTAATAAAGGACTTATGAAACCCTTGAATATGAGACTGGAAAACAAAGCATTGCTTATTTTATTCTTCTTAAGAAGGCTAAACTTAACATTTATATTTGAAGAAAAATGCACATAAGAAATGGGTCAGTACTTCATGCAGTCACCAGAAAGAACACAGCCAACATTCATTACTTAATCATCAGTGTAGACCAACAGTGCCAATTGTGTAGTTTACAAAAGAAACATACCAGATTGTGCTCAAGCACTAACATAGCACCTATCTTCATTGAATTTTTTTTTTATTTCTTAAGTTTTCCAAATTTAAAACACTGTTGGTATGGATTCCTACTGTTAAGGGCACATACTTCTAGGTGTTTCCAAAGACACTTTGGCTACACGTTCCTCTTAAATTTTCAGATTATCCCAGACCTTTTTTTACAGCTACATGTCTTTTATAAATAACATTAAGATATATGAAGCTGCTTAATGTTCAAATTCTCCTAGCAAAGTATACCCCAGGTTATTTAGTTGAAAAAGTAGAGGACTTAAATTGCGTAAGTTAATTTGCCTTTGTTTCTCCTGCTGAGCTTCTACCCATCATTTGCCTACCACCCTTGTTCGCCTTCAGTAGTTCCCATTTGAGTCTGTATTTGCAGAAATATTTTTCAGTTTAAAAAACTACCCTCTGATTCAACTCACTGACTTTTTTTTAAGCCAGAAGGTTCTGATCCAGTGCAAACTACATCATTAAAAGGGCTCTCAATTACTTCAGTGAGCTTTGAATCAGTATTCATGAATAAGTATTCTTGACCTGAAATACAAACGCTTTGCAATAATGATATCTGCATGTTTTTATCATTAAGAAGGCTACTGTATGCTTGTATTTGATACATGGAAGAAGACTACTACTTTTCATCCAGCAGGAACAAAGTCTAGTCATTTCACATGCCATTCATTAGTTTCTATGATGAACTGTGACAATGTCTCTTCTTCTGTCTTCTGGTGTCTAGAGTAAAAGCTCATCTTTAAGAATGTGTTAATACAATATTACTCTTTACCTCAGACTGGGACACTAATCAGCCATTTATATGTGTGTATGTGCACACAAATATGTGCATATACTGTTCAAGTCAGATAGCCCAAAACAAATTTCCTGTTATCCTGCAATTTGCTGACCAGCAATTAGTTAACTGATTACATACAGGTTAACATTGCCATACAAAATATTAAAACAAGAATAAAAGAACAAAAGATGAGGGTGCCTTTCCATAGTCAAAAATACAAAGCAAAAAGCAAGGGGTCTCCTGAGTCAGTAAAACTGATCCCAGCTTCTTACAAGTGACCAAGGGACCCAACAGACACATTATCACCAATAAGGGCAGAATGGTTTATGTTTTTGTTGTTCCCAATTGTGTCAGGTGTGGCTGCCTTTTCACCACATGGTATAAACCTATCTAATATCTTACATCCTCACCTTTCTCCCCCATTCCCAGCCACTCACTTTTCACATCTGCTGAAGTTCACCAGATTCCTTCACGAACTATGTCGACCTAAGGACTCTCAAAAAAACTACCCCAACAAAAGCAGTAACAATAAAAAATGCAGGTTTATAGTGGCTTATGGAATTGAATCCACTCAGGAAAGGGCCTAAAAAGTCCCAGAATCATCAAAGAGACAGGACATGGGATTCTGTATTAAAGTGCCAAAAAAGGGAGACAGACCAGCTAATCAGCAGCACTGATCTTTCATGGCAGATCAGAGTACCCTCAAGTCTATGCTGGATGAAAGCCAGCTGAGTTACCTGAAGATTAGTTAAGTACACCTTAGCAAAGACAACAAAGGAACATCTGAGCTTCAACCATCACAAGCTTACTGCCACCCAAGGTGACTAATTCCTGTTGCTGTGGTCTCAGTCAGGAGCCAATAACAAGATGGATGCAGTAATACCACATGTAAGACTGTATCACATAGAGTTGCCAATTACATCATGACAAAGTAGTTCTGGTGCAAAGAATATTCATCCACAAGCTCACACGCTGAGTCCTGAGGTAATAAAAATCTGTTCTGCTCCTTAATGGGACTAGAATTTGGCATGGTGCCAAGCATGTCCAGTGACTGCCAGTCTGTCAGTGTTGTCTTCAAAGTGGGATGATTGTGCCACATTGGACTAATGATGAATGGGGGAGAAAGGAATCTCCATAAAGGACACACGAATGATGAGCTATAAGCATTGTTTGGGTTTTGGTTGGTTGTTTTTTGGGGTTCTTTTTAAATAAGAAAGAAGTTCTGCCTGATGAATGCCAGCTGAGGTGTGAGGCCCGTATGGAAGGACAGAGTCAAGAAAGCATCTGCAGCAGTTCAGCTGAGAGAGGAGACAACCTTTTAAAATTTGATCCTTGTGAAAGGAAATCAATCTACTTGTTTACTTACATTTCTCTACCTACTGTTATGCATTTTAAAAACTGAGTTGTTCAGGACGTTGTAAAGAAACATTTACACTTGTGTTTATGTTAACCTAGTGTACGAGTTAATAATTTCAAGGTGATGCCCATTACTGTGTGTAATGAGCATTAAAGACCAGGTTCCTGAAATCATGTGATAAAATGCCAGATCCTCCAGATAATGCTACAGAATACAAAGGGTCCCAAAAGATGCTGCACAAACTCACTGGAGAAACAACAGTGTTGAGTAAAGAGAAACCCTATCCTCAGTTAACAGTAGAAGTACTGTCTGTAATAAAAGACAAGAGCGTGGTAGAGCTGAATTGATGTTTATTTTATGTATCACCTACAAATTTTTTTTCTTGTCTTTGGATGTACTGCCTTTACTATTTTGTCACTAGGAGTAAGCATTTCACCTTCTTGAAAGTAAAGACAGTAACTGTTTCAATTATATTATACATTATTTTAAAATTTTAATTGCACGCATGTACAGATACATTTGAGGGGGGGGGAAAGTAAAGACTGATTGGGGAACATGTCAGCCTATAAATATAAAGGAATAATCATCAGAAAAACCACCACTCAAGAAAAAAAAGAAATATTCCCAAATGGAACAAACCTTTAAAACCATCAGGATAGATTTCGGGAAGGAATTTAGTGCTGATGTCTCCTTGAACAAAACGTGGATGGATGATCACTTCTCGCAGTAAAGAAATATTGTGAGCCACACCTGAAAACAAAAATATCAATACAAAATCAGGTAAACATATTAATCACACATTACAGTAGGAAACAACTTACAAAAATATAAGCTCTTATGTTTGTGAAATAAATACCTGTTTACAACTTAGAGACCACAATACTGATGCAATCAATGCAGATTTACCAGTTTTGTTCCACTCCTGCCTCAAGGTACCCTCCTTAAACACTTGGTTAAGAAGTAAACATTCCAAATTTTCTCCTCATCAAGACTAATTCAAACACCTAGTTAAGTCAATGACAGCAACCACTACCAAAAGACTTTTGGTTTAGTCCCAGCAGACAGGCAAGACCAGAGGCATCTCCTTGAAATGACAGATTAGTCATGACTGCATGTATCGGCTCAATTCCAATGAACCCTGCTCTACCTTGTCAACCTGCCACCTCATATACACACACTCATGGGGAAGATATGCGCCATGTTAATCCCCAATCACAACAATCAATGAGAGTAAAAAGTTTTATCACTTACATAAAAGTTTATAACTTTTAATCATTTTTAAGTCATAACAGACTCCTGTAAAACTTACAAAACAAAGAAATCTATTCCTTGCTCTGTAAGTACCTTTATCCAACTATGCCTGGCCAATTCTTTTACCAAATGCCCTGTTCACCCTTTAGCACCACTCCATGACTCTGCTAGGCATATAGCCACCCCACCCTAATTTATTTCTTTAATTAAAAATTAATTATCATAGACCCCTTATAGCCACCTTCGTCATCTAATTTCTTTGAATATTATACTTTTTTAAAAAAATTTCTTCATCTCCTTTCATTCCACTTCTCAGCCTGTCTCCTCTCTTTCTTTCTTTCTTTTGTATTTTTCCTTCCCTTCTTTTCACCTTTTTGTACCAAAGAAAGACACTTCTAACAAACATAATCTAAAGCTACACAGCAAAAAAGATGCTGCCACTGTCAGTCCAGTAATTGCACACAAAACAGTAAGTCATCGACCCCTTCCTCATAGATGAGTAAAAGATTAATTTGTTTTCTCAGAGAGGAAAGGAATAAACCATATCCCATTTCCAGCACAGGCTGGAAAAAACATAATCAGGAGTTGGTGTCAGCACAAGATATGTAGTCAGGATAGTTAACACTGGAAAAAAGATTGCCTAGGAAGATATTCTGGAGTCAGTGAAAAGAAGTTTAAAAACCAGTGGAAGAAACATCTATCAGAACGCAGATATAGTTGGTATACCTTAGTACAGACAGTGGGACTAGATGACTTTTTTTATATCCTTCAAGCTTTATTTTTTCTTTGAATTTAACTGGGCTGTGTAACTAAGTCAGTAACTTCATGCCAAACCGAACTTTGCCAGAAGTAGTTGCAGTTTAGCACTGAATACGATGGTCATTAAAACTTATTGCACTGAAACAGTAAATACAAAGAAGTCTTTATAGGAGGTAGGAGAGGAAAGGACAGGTTAAAAAATCCCTGAGGAAAAAAAAGCCCAGACAATTTAAATTATCTTCTGGTTACTGCACTCCAAACAATTTCCAAAGAGAATGTACTTTCTCTTTTGAGAATACCACACAGGTCATTTCTGAAAAGGAAAGCTTAAAATTATGCAGGTAAGAGAAAAACGTCATCTTTATCTCAACTCCATTCTCAATTTTGGAAAGAGATTGTAAAAGAAAATTTGAAGAGCCACAACAGTTCAAACCCAACATGACTACAAACAATATAACTCATAAATATTAGTATTTCTTAGAAGAAGCTAAAATAGACATGCAATTTAGAAGCATAAACTGTAAAGTGCTGGCTGCAGCTGTCGCATCCATTCCAGGTATGGATAAATGAGGACGCTACTACAGGAAAGAGGTTATCCAACCTCAGCTGTGCAGTGTGCACATTCTCACCCTTCAGGAAATACAAAGTAATTCACATTCTTTCCTCCCAGTGTCAGAGGAACAGGCAATTCCAAATCACATTGCATTTGCCAGGTCACATGAACTCTGGTGTTGGATATGCACCATGAAGTATAAAATGCAGAACACATCACAAACCAGTTTATCTTGTAAAAGTTTGATTGTGTACCCATATCTCTTGTAAAGCACAAGATTCTGAAATTCAACTTTAGATATGTTTACTTACAAATTATTATGATTAATACAGTGATGACATGACTCAAAGTTATTTGCACATTTTTTTCTAATACCTCTAGTTTAACATGAATAAGAGTTCATTGGAAACTCAGGTCTCTCAACTGTAAATTAAGCTATTCAGATTTTTTTCCTCTATCAAGATCTCAAAGACACTAGCAGTACAGCAACTGCAAATTGCTTTAGCTACAGAACAAGATTCTTTTGCGCTCCTACTTTCTGTTTTTCCAGTTCAGAAGCATGAATAACATTCTTGTTATTTTATATGCAGACCAGTTCAAACAGTTTCAAAGCTTTTTTCCCCCTACAGTCTGCTGCTGGTGTGAATTTTCAAGCTCTCTGTGTGGCCGTCACTGAAACCACTTTCAACACATGGAGTGAGAGTCAGGCTCAGCCTCACTGAATCATGAAGTCATAGCTTTAAAGAGTAGTTCATGAGCCATTAAGTAGCACATTACACAACCAGTTCAGTGATGACAAGATAAAAATTTGACCGTTTGATTAAAAGAGGACTGTCCTACTTGCTGTCTGTGACCTAGATAGTCATTCATGGACTCTGATTTCATAAACGTTGAATGAAACTCACATTTCATCTCCACTAAACAAAAAATTTTTCAAAAGATCTTACGCTAAATTACTGTAACTTGGAGACAAAGTCTTTCTTTGGCTGCTACAAAATCCCCCCCAAATTTTCCCATTTGAACAGTAAGTTGAAACATCACAGAGATTTTTTTAATCTATTAAGTACAGCTTCAGGAATATAATCAGAAGACAAAGAGGAGCTCTTCAATGCTCCCCGACTTTGAAACCGGGATTTAAACACACTACAATGTGTAACCAGATCATCTCATGTTTTTCTTTCCTAAACTGCCATAAGAACCCTGGTGAGATGATGGCTGATGACAGATGACAGAGCTTGGTGTCTCAACTGACTGCTCCAAAAGACGTGAAATCAAAAAAATACCATGAGTATCTTGATTATTTCCAACTCATGTGCATCAAAAAAATCAGAGGTTTCTGCAATGTTTTAAGCTACACAATTCCTTTAACAAGTTCAATAGAACAGACAAGCCTAGGCGTTTGGGAAGCAATATAACATACATACTTCACATATGCTACTTAACAATTTAATACACAAGTTTCCCTTTAAAGTATCATAAAAGGCTATCTTTATCAGGCCCCATAGACATTATGTGAGCAATGACTGCATGGCTGATCTACTTCTCAAAACTGATTTGATACCTTTAGTGATGTTCCAAATCATGTGGCTTTAAAAAAAAAGTACCAGTGTCTAGAAGTTTTAGATTTGCAATTTAGCATGACCTCTGTCAAAGTTCATAAGGTCTCCATCTGTGTGCGAGTAACTGCCAGGCTGCAGAAATATGGACCCCTAGAGCAGCTTGCTCCTGACTACCTGCTGCTTCCAAAACACTGGCCAGACATTAGCCCCACACTCTCACAGGATCAAACAGAGGCTAACAGGCAGTGCTTATTTCATGCGAAGTTAGACACTAAACTGAAGTATATTGTATTTATGTTGCAGTGGTTTTCAGGGAATTTTTCTTTTTCTTGACCAGGTCTGCAGTCTGCCAGGAACAATATCACATTTGTTAACCTGACAAGCCATGACATTTCCAACAAACAAACAAAATCCTACACTATATCAATTTGTTTCCCCTCCAGAAAACAAAATTTCACTTCAGCATCATTTTTTTACACTGGTAAGACTGATGCAGAACTACAGTTACAGCTATAGGCTTCTTTTCTCTAAGTCAAAATATAATAAAAAATAATCAATGTTCCTTGTATCTCTGTTTATTTCACTTGGCTGTATCCTTCACACAATATTACATCAGTAGAAGCTCAATTTGAGATGTACTACTTGTATTTAAATTTTGACACGCTATTTTCCAGAATATATTTGTAAGAGAGAGGAGCGGCACTTAACTTCTGGAGATCTAATGAAATTCAAAGAATTATATATTTGTATGTTTTATATATAACACACACATATTCCTGAGGTTCAATTAATTTTCCAGTTAAATTGTAGTTATTGCCTAATGAGTACACGAGAACACTAATCACAATGTTCATCATAGCTGATTAGTAACCACTATTTGAAGAAGCCCTCATTAAAAAAAATAAATACAATTATAATCAGAAGAAATTATTCCCCATACTGCCTGTCTCTTTATCTTGCCTCCTTACTCTTAAACTGTCTTCCCAAGAAACCACAAAGAAGAAAAAGACAACAAAATTAATTTTATAGAAAACAAAATTTTTATAGCAGGTTTCTGAACAGGATATTACACCACATTTCTACTCACTGAAAATCAGAAATTGGAACGCCGAGGCAAAAAACCATAGGCAATGTTTTCACTATAAATATTTATTGACACTAAACATATTCAGTGTTGATTGGCCTTTTTACAGTATTAAGCTTCTGTCATCTTGACGTCTGCAAACACAAATCTGCATTTATCCATGTAAAGTTAATTGGAGTCCTACATGCCTCTCTGTAGATAAGCAGCTGAATAGACTTAACTTGCTGACAATTTCAAATTGTGCTGAGTGGAAGAGAAAGAACTTTATCTGCATACTTACTGATTGCAAAAACAACGTGTGGAGTACAGTACTAGAGGTTGCTCTTTTTTTAAAAGACAGCAAAGCTAAATTATCACCAATCAATTTAAATGCTGAATAAGAATAAATGCTATGAGGTTTAGGAGGCATCCCAGTTGACTTCTCTAACCAAAAATTAAAAAACATTATTAACCAAGCTCTGCACTGAGCATTATGAAGCACTGATTATGTTACTCTCCACTTAAAACAAGAACATTATCACAGGTTTGCACAGAAAATTCAAAGCCCGTGATTACTGCCCAGCTAGCCTCCATGTCTGCAATTCCAAAAGTTGTCATAATATCCCCTAAAATCCTCCACATTCAACTGTCAAAACTGTCTTTCAAAACTTGTGTTTTGCTTTAATTCACTTCAGAGCAGGCTATCTGCACACAAAGTCCCATCCCAAAAGCGAGAAAGGCTTTTTTAGCTTTGTAATTTCAATACACAAACATTCACATAAAGTTCTCACACAGGATCAGCACATCACTGACCCTCAGAGCTGAACATGTATTTCAATTAAAACATTAATTCTTTCAGATATTGAAGTCTGTAGCTCACAGAAGTCATAGACCAGGATAAAGTGGGAAAAGAAGGGGGAGAGGAAAGCAGATAATACATGCTGATATGCTACTGTAAAAAACATTAGCTCAAACTGAAACTAAGTTTTGTACTGCATGCACTCCTGAACCTTTTAATAAGATTTAAGCAGTCCATTATTTATGGTGCTAGCAAACACGTATGACTGAATGAGTAGAATAATTGGAAGCAGAAGTTAAGCAACCATTGTCAGGAAGATGTGGAAAAAATGGAGGGCCATCCCGCCATCACCCTCTCCTCAGCCACCCCTTTACACTGAAGAAGGGCAACAGAACACCAGGACAACATCATAGATAAGGGCTAGGAGTAACAGCATTTCTCTTTCAATGCCTCCTCAGCCTGGCACACTGCATTTCTTGTAGTTTTTCACTGCCACAACTCTCTTTTTCTTAATAAAAAAATAAAAAATAAAAAAACAAACAAAACTCCTCTGACAAACAAAGGACTTTATTTTGTTTCCCTTCTCCTGCACCAATAATATCGCCTCCCTCTTTTACCTGATCAGCCAGTACTCCAGTTGCCCTTCCCTCTTTCTCCTTCATAGCGCAGTAGCCTATAGCCCTTCCTAAACTACACCCCACATAACTTCCCACTGACAAGCTGCCATTCCCACTGCCTCCCCTGGGACTAACTTAAGGAAAAAAGGAGAGGAGAAACAGGAGTAGAATCATCCTTCACACCAGCATCTATGGTCTAAGCTGATGTTACCAAGCATCCTGCAATGGTCCCTTCTAGTGGTTTTGAATTAAGTCTGTTGCTTTGCCTCCTCCAATTTCCATTTCCACACTGACACACTTGGGAACCTGCTGGTCGCTGTTGCAAAGGTTCCAAGAACACAAAGACTCTTGCAGAACTCCCAGCCCGTTACCCATGCTAGGCAAAGGGGAGAATCCGCAGTTCAGTTGTCCAACCTGTTGCAGCACTTTTTTAAAGCACAACCAGGAAAAAAAAAACCCTGTTTCCTTCTTTTTTAAGAACAGACACTATATGCTTTTTTTTTTCCAGGAAAACTGGTTTACACACTAATACTGGTTTGTTTGCAATACCAATGAATGCACGTGCATATCTGTATGGGATCACAATACAGGAGAGTATAAAACCTACAAGTATCACTGCCATTGAGCAGTATCTTTTAAGTTAAAAGACAAAATAATTCAGCAATTGTTTGGATTTAATTCAAGTTTATTGTAACAACCTTTGTACCTGAAAATTAATGTCTTTGAAACATGATAAAATACTAAAATTAAAGAGGGTTTTTTGTTGGGTGCTTTTTAGTGTGTTTATAGTCACAAAAACTCAAGACTACAGTTTCTGCTGCCACTGTTCTGGCAGGTCTCCATTCATATCAGAGCGTTAACTTCCATATTCCCATTCCCCTCAAATATTCACCACAGCTATTTACCACTTTTCCATTTTCTATTCTATACTTGCTCTTTCACCCCATGCTGGAAGATTCCTTCCGACAGCTGGTGGCCCTCTTATTTCCCCCTTGTTTCTAGTCCTCCTTGCTCTATCTGCTGCTTACTCTTTCCTCATATGCTCCTTTTTCCATTTTTCTTTCTCCCAAATGGTCTAATGTTCCTCTACCCCTGCGACAAGCAGAATCTCAACAGAGAACAGCTGACTTTACACAAAGACTATTAACTTCATGTTACTGGTTTATATTTAAATCAGCTGGGAATATAAAAAGCTAACAGATATCAAAGGAAAGATTACAGATGCACTCAAGGATATGAGCTACCTGCCCAATCAGACCTCTGCTGAACTGATAATCGGTTCTACTTGCCGCATAAATAATGTCCATTTATTTTACTTAAATTGGTAAAGAGAATTTTCATACATAAACTTTCGAGAACTTCACACTGAGTTTTATATAGGCCTTTAAATGAACAGATTATCCAGCCTCATAAATTACATGACAAACATGTGCTAAAATCTTAGAAAAACTGAGAAGAGGGAAATCACACCACACTATGTTTACACATACAGTAGACTCATTGGAAGGTATTCTTTCAATACACTATTTCTGTTGTTCAAATTAAACAGAAAAAATAAACCCTTAAATTTCTGAAAAGTGGCATAAAACAAATGAAAGATGAACCACTAATGACAATACATGTTCACAGAAAACAATTCATGCCTCATCCCAATAAGCAACAGTGCCTCTACACGACTGACATCTTCAACTTTCCAGTATTCACAAATTCTCCAGTAACTACTGGATAGTACTGAAAGTATATCTGCTTGAGACAAATCTGGGTTAGATCCTGACCTTTAATCACCCCCAAACCTGTAATGAAAGACCCAGAGATAAAAATGTTACTGAATTAGATCCTTCCTTATTCAGAAGCCTCAGCTGAGATTTTGAGTTCAGACCAGTTCTCAATGGAGAAGTCTGCTCCTATCAGAGTAATTTAGACTGTGAAGGACCACAAGAGATCATTTAATCCAATGCACCACTCAAAGAAGTGCTATCCTAGACTTTCACCTTCTCCCACTAACAATGGACATATTACACAGGAAATAAGATGCAGATTACATTCCCACAACTACAATGAATGTATCTTAAGTTAGTCATGTTGTTAGCATCTACCAAGCAGATTGCAGAATTTTTTATTTCAGTGTGTGCAAGAGGTCAGCCTGTAAAAAAACAGTAAGGTAACAGGCCTTTTCAGAACACAGCATTGTTGCAAATATCACAATTTGATTTATTCAGCATTTATAATCAAGATACTGCTATTACAGTCACTATATGATGCAGTCTTGGTTGCTTAAAATATGATTTACTCAAGTTTTGCCTAAGTCTGCTTTATTTGATTTTTTTTTTAAATTTAATTCATTTAATTTCCTTCGTGATGTTGTCAGGCAGATTCAACTGGGAAGGACAGCTGAATCATGGATTCAAGGCCAGGTATTATTTAGTCCTAGAAAACAAGTCAGTAAAGACTGTAGTCTGGGGACTTGTTCCCTGTAAGCGGAATGGAGCTAAAAGGGAATGGGGTAATTCCTGGATATCCTAAAGCCACTGCAGTAGAAACGGAACGTCTGCTCATACAGCAAGTAGACAAGGAGCAGCAGAAAAAGTATTTGCACTTCTGACTGTCAGCATGCCTCAGCCCAGACTGGACGAGTCACCTCCTGGAGGGTGAGTGTGCCCCTTCAGCCCCTGGATTCTCTGCTGGGACTGCCATGAATGACATTATATGGTGGCATTTGTTTCCAAGAGGACATCTGTCTTCTACGAACTAGATATAGACCACTGATTTCATGCAGGTCAGCAAGCAACCATCAAAATATTAGTGACTGAAAGTCCTTACCAACTTCTACTTGCTTTGAACTGGTGACACAGAAGTGATGGGAAAGACTCCATCTTCCATTAGCAGTCCCAAAGCTACCCATTAGATGGTCCTCGACCCGTTACCCAGTCACCCCATCCCATTCCCTCCCTATGTGACTGAATGAGCATTTTTATTTACAGAAATGTTGCAATTCTTGGGAGTTTAAATTTAATTTCTCACAGTGTATATTACCAGTACAATTCACACTGACTTCAGCCAGTATTGCTTAGCCAAAATGCTTTGTAGCTTAGAAAAGACTTGCTACTTACAGGAAAAAACCCACCATCTCAAACACAAAGCAAACATAAAAGCTGCTTCCATTGGGGGTGGGGGAGGCTGTGTTCAGGAAGAGGAATACGGAGTGCACTATTCGGGGAGACTGTGATCTCTAAAGAGTTATGTAGAGGCTCTCTGTTCAAATATAAAACCAAGTAACTTCAAAACTACGTAAAAAAATATTCTGTGTCTTCTACTACTAACAACTATGGAGAAGACTTCACATGAGGCACTTCTGCATATGATCAAGGTGGTTTACTGTTGTTTTACATAGCAGCCAACATTTTAAAGGGAAAGTATACACAATCATTTTAGAAATAAATGCATGCAATTGCTTTTACTGTTCTGATGTTTTATTATTTTTGTCCATTTAAATACAAATATATTACTACTCCATCACCTGTTAAGCCTACTTGAACTTAGAGACAACTGCTCTGAACAAGGAGATAATGCACGTCAGTGCAGTCCAGATCATTACAGACAGGGCAGTTTGTAGAAACTGTTTCTACAGTTTCTACAAACTGCCCTATCAAGAATCATTCACACTAGGCAAGAGAAGAGATATTTTAATGTCCATGAGTTCTATTTTAAATAAACCCTGAGAAGAAAATACCATTTTTTTTAAAACCACACAGAAATCCTGTTGGTTTTCAAATGGAACCACTGGCTATCACAACTGAATATGTGTTCTGGAAATTCATCTACTTTTGAAACTTGTGGTAAATTAAAATTTGTCCTTTGTAATACTTCAAAAAACAAACAAAAAAAATGCACTGCCTCCTGTAGTTCATATATTACCTCTCTCATTGTTTTTAATAAAGAGATTTTTCACAGGTAGAAATACTACAGAGATTTCAGGTATGAACACTTAAAGGTATACATGCATACTAATAAAAGACTGTAAAAACCACGAAGAATGCAAATTAGTGTTTTTCAGATATAAGGTGTCATATCCTTTGCAGGTCTTTATGTGTCTGTGGAACTGTTATTAGGTACATATGCATCTGTGTACAACACCTAAGAACAATCAGGTTCCACTCCACATTGTAGCACAGAGCAAAAGACGATGTCCAACACAATTCCAATATTCTCATTAAATATAATTCTTCTAACATAATTTGCTGTTAATTCAACTGACTGAATCCAGAGCCTGCCTCCATTCAAAACAACAACAAAACCCATCAACAAATTCCATCTCACATCAGTCTAGCTACAGCGGTATACATTTTTCTCTCATAAATTTACTCAGCTGTTATACAGCAGGGGTTTACATCAGCACATTGTACTGAAATTGTCTAATGGCTCAAGTTGCACCAGCATAAATCCACTTTAAAGTTAGTGGTTCATTTACAATGGCAAATCCTACCACCTATCTAGCTACACTCTGGTAGAGGGATGCTTGTTCTCCCTTAGACAGATAAATCTCTGAGTCTGACACAGCATCTGTAGTATTCAGCAGACAGCATTAAAGCTAAACCAAGTTTTACAGAAACACTCTTGATTGTCTACTGTATGAGTTCTCTCCTGCTCCTCCTCCCAGCCATTCAGGGGAGGAATTAAATAAGCGTTCCAAGTCTTCCTCCCATCTGAAACCATGGGACAACCTGTCCAGCAACCAAAACAAGGAACAAAGACAGCAAATCTTTCAACAGTTGCTTTCCCACCTATTCTGGTTCTTCAAGTGTATTACCTCGTAATGAAAAAAAAAAACCTCTACCAAAGACTCACACAGTTAAGGGGTAAAACAAAGATTTTTGCCACATTACAGTTCCCTTCTCTAATCGCCTCCATGAAAACAATGGATAAGAAATCCAATTTTCCCCCCTTCTATCCTGAGTTGTCCTTCCTATTTTTCATAAGACACAGAGGAAATATAAACATTTCTCCCACACAAACCATGACTTCCCTCTCTAAAACTTAAAAGGAGTTAAAGTGGTCATGACTGATTCACCCCTGCTGTTTGGAAAGGCTGAAAAGACTGCTTCTCCTAGGCAGTCGGTTAGCAAAAGCTGAAACACATTCTGATCATTAGCCTACATCTGTATTTGCCTCACACCTAAACAATTACCTTGAAAGAAAGAAAAAAAATACGTATACAATCAAATACTGCATCGTGATGTTATCTAACCACAATCAATGTACTAAACTGCTATAAAATGGCAAGTACTTTAAATTTTTTACAGTGCAGTGGCTTTTTTTTCCCCTCTACAACATAATAAACAAATTAAATGCTACCATTCTGTGAAAACTCTTTATGAGTTTAAGGAAATTATTTAAATATTTATTCTCATAACATTCAAGCAAAAACAACCGAGAAAAAAATGAAGCCTCTTTAGATTTGATGTATCTTCTCAGCTTAATTAACACAAGTTTTTCCTGTTTTAATTTGCACTTAAGAAGCAGGAACTTTACTCAATTTGCTAATTACTACATTTTCAAGCTGTTTTCTTGAAATAGATGGCAGTCTATCACACTGGGAACCCAAATTTCTGTAGTTACCTCGAATTACGTAATTGTCCAAAGCCTCTTCCATTCTTTTCAGTGCTTCAGCTCTATTAGAGCCATAGGTAATAAGCTGAAAAAGAAAAAAAAAAAGGTATTTAAGTCACATACAAATGAGATAATATTTGTCTTTAGGATTTAAATTAGCATTTTAAATTAAAATGGTTTGTAGAACTTCTGCAGTCACAAAAGTATTTCCCACACATTTCTGTATCTGTGCTTGAGGCTGTCTGAAAACTAAGATCTCTTAACCCATTCAATGAAAGAATGGCCAATCACTTTTCCTTCATAAAATTTAAAGCATCTAAACAAGCTTTCTCTTCTTCTTTAGGTACGCAGAAAATTACAGGAGAGGGTAGGTATCTCCCGACTCCTAATGCCCAACCAACTTTTAAGATCTGTGTGAATTTTTTTCGACAACTGAACTCTGACTGTAATGTCATATTTTAATTTTACCGTATGTTACTGATGAATAAGAACTAATACTAAGAGACATTATCAACAGTTTCTTCCATTGCTTCTTTTTAGAAGATAGAATTATTGAAATTTTTGTTCTGGCTAGGTTACATTAAAAAGAGATAAACTGACAGCACCTAAGTCTGAAAGTAACGGCTACTGTTTAAATCAGAATCCTTTTAATAATCAGAAATGGCAGGACAACTAATTACCAATTAATTTTTGTTTAGAAGTGACACTGAATTTCCTCTATTCCACATCTTCCTTCACTTTTTTCATATTCCTTTGAGGCATGTTATGCCTAGCACCTTTAAAACACTGATTTGCCAATCCTTTAATGTACTTTCCCTCCTTTAGGAGATCATGTATAGAATTAGTGTTTCATACCTTTAGAATACTGGAGGTGGGGGCGGGGGGGGGGGGGGAGTAAGAATAAATCATTAACTCACTTTTGAGATCATAGGATCATAATAAATGCTAATATCACTTCCTTGTTGTATGCCACTGTCAACACGTACCTTTAAAAAATAAGAAGTAAAAATAATTATACATTGGAAAGAAAAAAAAACAACTTTCAACATGAGGATCAAATCTACCCCACAGGCTTAAAACTAACACCCATGAAGCTTATTGCGTATACTTTTTCCCCTTGAAGATTTGTTTTCAGAGAAGCTGGGAGGCGTGAAGGGGAGCTTGCTTTTTCCCCCACCAGGAAAAACACTTGCAAGTTATCCTCTCCTTTAAAAGAAGCACGACTGCAATCTTCATTTGATAGTCAAAATTCTTTTGTTCTCCTAGAATGCACAGCAAACACATGAGATTTGATCTAACAATTCAGGTTGTTACACACTCTAAACTTCAACTCCGAACATACTCTATTCATATTTAGTCCCTGTAATAAAATACAGTTGTAATTATTTTTCTGACTGATCCCTGCCATGAAGGATGCCCCTTATAATCACATCCTTTCTGAATCTATATGTAATCACATCCCCCATGTTCTCCTACAGCCCTTCCGAGGGTTCCAGTAGGAATACAAGTAGGGAGCATTCAGCATGAACTTTGGAGCTCTGCTTATCAGCTCCATAGGAATACTGATCCTGTGGTTTTCATGTCTGTAACATTTTCCTTCTCTGCCTCACCCTCTCAACTGTAAAACATTTCTTTTTTCTGTTGCTGCTGTTCCCCTGAGGCTTTAATGTTTACACAGCTTTTTCCATGGCTTTGCTTTGTAAGGACACAGCCCCAATTAAAGCTCTGATTCTGCAATATTCAAGGAAAAAAATAACACAAGTTCAAAAATTTCTTTTGAAGAGGCTGATTGCTGTTAACCAGCCAACAAGTTAGTTAGTATATTGCTGATTCTTGTTTTCATCTCTCAGTTTGATTTCATCACTGTAGCAATGAGGTTAGCCATATAAAACTTTTCAAATGAGCAATTTCTGGGGAATAAATATTTATTAAATTGCTGCTTTTGAACACTGGAATCTGAAATATTTTTTAAAAACTAATCAAAATAACTCAAGAGTGATAAACGCATTCTGGGGATCATAAGGATGGAGGGCTCTAATCAAAGCTCTTGAAGCAGCAGGGCTCTGATATACTGCATTGAAAAGGGGGTGAGAAAGAGGGTCCTGGAATCTCACTTAAATCTTCACCTGTGGGAAGGAACCTTTGTAATAAACAGCAGCTCATCTGTCTGCAGCAAGGCAGGAAAAGGTCAACGCAACGGCTGTTAGGCCTTTAATATTTTAATTTAGGCAATTATCAAGGGACCACATGTAGAACCTCTTGTCTACAGAATCCACATGAGGGCATGATGATGACTTTATTATCCAAATGACATAAAAAGATACCCTAGCAGCTGTACTCACTTTCTTCAGTAAGAAACACTGACTAGTTTTTATGACATTGTATTATTTTTATTTTTAAAAAAAGTACTTATTCACGTATTTGTATTTATGTATTTACACTTACATATTTATGCATCATCATTTCTTCTATATTTTTCTTTGTATAGCATATTTATTCATATATGAAGGCAGTAGCACCCTCTGTAGCATTTTTATCACATCTTATCCCAATGTGCTTTACCCATGCTTAACTAGGCCCCCCACTACCCATAGCAGGCACATGTAACATTAGCTACTGATGAAAAGGTAGCTCAGACATGTCATGATTACAGAAAAAACACACAGCGTATTTCCCAGCTCCACTTTCTTGTAACTGCTAAACCATCTTTTCTCCCAGGATGTCTATGCTTAAAGTCCCATTCAAATGAAGAAGAATTAATCTAGCTGCTCAGTCCCAGATAAATCCCTTGCCCATGATACTTTTTGTAATGCTCAAAAAAAATGCATATATGAAGACGTGAAGTATGACATACATACACGACATGCAGCTGAGTTGTACTGTGACTTTTGTCTCCGAAGTAGCACTTATAAAGGGATTACTTACAGGTGTTCAAGGGTACTACGCGTACATGCGCATGTAAGTATTTATACATGTACATCATATTTTGACAAAGAAAAAAAATATGCTAAGTGCATAATTCATACCCCAGTAATTAGGTTATAGTTGGACCTTAAAGTTAATGTAAGGCTTCTGAGGCTACAGCTACATGCTCTGCCTGCTCTATGTTTCTGTTCGTATACAACACATATACATACCACTATATAATTTACATTTTTTTCCTTAGTACAACATCCTAAAAAATGAAAAAGCTACAGTAAGAATTTGAAATTCTTCAATAACTGCATAATTTCCTTTTTAAAAACAAAATCTGAAGCCGCTGTAGAAGTTTAATTTTCATAAAATAAACTCAAGATGACTAAAAAACTGACAGCAGAGAAGAAATACATTTACCATCTTCAATTCTCCCTGTGGTGCTTATATTTTCAGAGCCTAGTAACGGTAGGTGATTTTATAAACTATATGGTGTGACAGAACTTAATAAATATTGGATGAAAAAGAAACCCTAATTCAACAGACACTCACTATAATGTGCTCAACTTGATAAACAATAGCAATACTTACTAGACCTCCAGCATTTACTTCTGCTTAACATATTTCCTTTCTTTTATTTGTTATTTAGAATACCAAAGACAAGCTAGGTTCAAGATCCCACCATACCCTACAGCTCGTTGGTATTACAGCCACACCACTTCCATTGCTGGCGGCTGTACTATCATTATGTGTTATTACACTAGGACAACAGTAAACTGAAAGATAAAAAATTGCTTAAGTGGGGGCAGGACGAAAGCACAATCTATTTCCCAGTCCTGCAATGAACTATCAACGCATCAAATTCCACTCACCAACACATACAGGTCCTAGTATTTCTCCGTTCTTTGCTATATCAGAGTCCAAGAGTCTTCTGTTTCTGGTATGATCAGCAGTCTGGTCTTTTAATGACTCTGACTGGCAAAGAACAATGCTGGAGCTCTTCAGATATGGCAGCACATTTACTATCTTGTGTAAGAGCATCGAACATGAACGCTCTATCACAATATGGGGTTTTGTGGGTACCTATCTTAAGCTCCATTATCAAAGTTGAAAAAAAATTGGTATTTACAAGTAGCATGTACCAAGGAAATTACAGGCTACATGACACAAAAATAGCCAGTATATTCCAATCTATGGGTCAGCGAAAACCCTCACATGGCCATGCATACCAGCTCCACCAGCTTGAATGGCTGGCACATGGGCATGGGTATACAATCGTAGCTAACCTGAAACACAGAAGAAATGGATCAAAAATGCATTTGGCATTTGCCCATAAGATTAACTCACTGTGGCACACTACAAGCCTCCACTAACTCTTTAAGCCAACTTGTTGACAATTCTAAAATCTAAAATGCAGAAAACAAGCACTGTGGCACAACGGGCCTGTAATGCTGAACTTTTTTAGTCATTATTAATTTTGTTCTTAGCTGCGTGACATTCTCAGGAGGGAAATTAGTTTCACAGTGGCAGAAAATATGTATTAAGACACCAAACCATGAGTGTCTACATAAAAATAGAACAGCTATTTTTAATACAACAATAGAAGTAAACAGAAAGAGAAAAGCCTAGACAGTCCGTATGAGCTCCTCAAGCCGTTGCTCTGAAGCCTCCAGCGTAATTAAAATTTCTTTCTTTGGTACCACGATGGACCATGTGAAGCAATCAGGCATCTCCCACCCTTCATTTTCAATTCACCTCTCCCCCTAAGCACAACTCCCAGCCCTCCCTGTCTACCTGACAAGTGACAGCCCAATCTGATTAAATGCTTGCAAGGGAGGGGACTCATGGGCCTCCATGACAGGCCAAAAGTGATCACCATGGAGATACATAATTACAGCTGTCAACGCGTCTACTGTCCTGCTGGCATCAATTTGATTGCTCCCAGCAATAATGATAGACAAAGCTTAGTGTGCACTCTCCTGCACCCAATCACTTTATCTATTCCGTGGTCCATTTAGCTGACATGCAACATTCACACAAGCAAATAACAGCAGTAAGCAGAACATTTAAGGCATTTTAATTGTTTTTTCTTTGTATGGATGGCTCACAAGCGCAAATGTTATTACATAAAACTCCTGCTGCAGCATTAATTGAAGAAAGATTTGGTGGGACAAAGACTGTAGGGGGTATAGTTTGTCCATTATCACTTGTACTTTCAACAGGTCTCACGTTTGGAAAATTGCAAATTGCAAAAACTTGCAAGGGCAAAATGTTTGACATCCTGTTAGCTATTACAACATGGTGAAAACTTCTAACAACCACTGGAGTATTCATTATAAATTCTTATTAAATATACTCTTTGTTGCATTTAAAAAAAAAAGTTTAGATACATCCAATGATACCTTTCTCCCTCATCTCTTTAAGATCACATAATGCCTTTTAGATCTTCACAGTTTTTTTCTGCTTTCAGGCTTTGAACACAGCATGAAGCCTTGAAGACCAGAAAGGGTCAGGTCCCTTTAGAAAATACACGGGCAAAAACAATTTAAGAAGCAAAATAAATCATATATCCAATAACATCTCCACATTTAAGATTCCTCCTGTAATCTTTCACGATTTTCCGTGCAAGCAATCAGACTGAATAATCATATTCACAGATAGTACAAGTCTCATCATTCCACTGACACAGTGTCATGTATATGTGCACTTATAACTTAGACTACCTTGATTTTACAGAAAGGCAGTGTCGTTGTTCTTTACACATCGCAGAAAACACTGATAAACAGCCGTTTCATATAGCTCAACTGTATCCTGAAACGTTGTAACAAATTTCCTCTTTAAAATCTACAAAGCTAAACCGAAAGCACCGGCAGGTTCTCACTGGTGTCCCCAGTTCTCCATGCTTAAAGCACTGACTTAAAATTTCACTGTCCTTTCTAATCACCATGGTATTTTTACTAAAGCTGTGTTTGAAAAACTTAAGCTGAAAGTTACTTAATGTAATAAAGTGTTTCAACATATAATGGTTTTCCTGTTATACCAAACCTGAACATTTTTAAACAGTTTGGAACTGTACATTTTTAAGCAGGTTTTCAGGTTGCATAAATAAGTAGTGCCATGTCCTGTGCCTCCCACCCCCAGCAAAAAGTTGGAAAAAAGGTCTAATTTACAAAGCTGCTGAGTACTTACAGACTCTGTCTATAAAAGAGACACTCAGCAGCTATGAAAACCAGAACGAAGTCACTTACACTTGGCACATGCAATGGTTCCTGATACTGAGACAGTTTACCAATGGATGGCAAGCCAAAAGATTTGTAGGGATCCTGAAAAAAATTTGAGAAAACATGAGAAAGCATTAAGCTTTTACAGACATGAAGAAGATACTATTTAAAATCTTGAAGTTTAACAGAAACCACTGCTGGAATGACTTTGTTTTTTTCCCCACAATTACTGGTGTTGAAGTACATTTCTTCATCCACATAACCCTGACAAATCCAAATAAAAAAACTGGAAGCACGTAAATTCTCTTGCATTGCAGTCAAAAAGCAATAAAGAAGTGCTCTGCACACAGCTACAGTATACCACCAAAACATATAAAGATGAGATTTTTATTTGCTACATTGTGCCTTGGAAGAAGGATGGGAAAGTATTCAGAAGAGTGGAGCTCAGAAGAAAGCATAAGGAAAAAAAAAATCAGAGATAAAAAGGTCAGCTAGAAATTAAATTATCTTAAGAAATCAAACTGACTTGTACCTTTGGAAATCTCCCCCATAATGCAATACCAACACAAACTTAATAGGACAGCAAATAATATATGGCCTACAGAATAATCAAATTCATGGCATAGTAGTTGGATCCATTACTTACTTACAAATGTGAGGGAATCCAAGTTGAACAACATCAAAATAAAACAAAAACAAACCAAAAGCCCAATCATCTGTTACCACAGGGTAAAGCATACTCATATTCAGAATAGCTTCCATGCCAATCACAGGGCAAATATTCTTTATCGAAATAGTTCATATAACTTGTGATCAGTAGAGCAAGAGCACAAGATTATGTGCTGTCACGAGAAAGAAAAAAACAGTATAAAGATGCCATGGGTCACAAAAGCCACAATAGTTAAGTGAGGAAAAAAACATCAAGGTTCTGAATTATTTTGGAAGAGCACAGTTACCTGAAACGTTCCCAAAACAAAATTAAGAAAGCTAGGTGTCGTTTTCTTCATTAATAAATCTTGGTTATTCACGTATCAAAAATGACAGCAATAAGACATTACCTTGAAATGTCTTAAACACGCTTGAAAATGGGTTTTATATTTTAGGAAGCTTTTTTAAGGTGAGCTAGGGAGTCATACCATAATTATAAAGTTCTTGTCCTGGAACGCACTTTTGAAATTTTGTCCTATAAACTGTAGTTTCAGAAGACCTATAACTTGCTTTCTCAACAACCTTTTAAAATATTTTAGTACAACAATTCTGTAAGCTATTGCCTTTCAATTGTCTTTAAGTCGAGTACACAAGTTAAGAAACCTGGAAACTCTAGTTAACTGTAGCAAGTTAACTCTAGCACTGCATCATTAAACGTGAACAGAACATACAGCAAATCTCCTCAAAAAAAAACCCTTAGTTATCTCTTTTACCATTTTTAATTTTGATTTTTGGAGAAAAGCTAAGTTGAAATACATGCTTTATTTTCAATTAAAAAATAAAAATTCTACAAGAGCTCTACATTAACCGTTTGTGTTATATACTCCAAATTTTGACTTTCATATGATATTCCTTGACTTCCCCTTGGCATCTATCCACACCTGGGTATTACTACTCCACAACTCAACCACCTGCCCTCCTCCCCGTTACCACTCATTTACCTCAGCATAAACTCGACATTCAACTGCCCAGCCGTTGATGGGAATATCAGCCTGTTTGTGCCTGAGAGGGTAACCCTTAGCAACACGGATCATTTCTTGGACTAAGTCCAGGCCAGTAATGCATTCTGTGACGGGATGTTCAACCTGCAAGGTCAAGAACTGTCAGTCAGTAGGTAACAAAAACAACCCAAAAAAAAAATCCCTCTCCATAAACAAACACAGATAAACAAGAACTTAGACCAGCCAAAGAGCACACAAAGAATACATTCCCATCTTGGTCTTTTTCCCAAAAAAAATTTGCTACTTGACAAACTCCAGCAACCACCTTATTTGCAGGGAAACCCCAAAACAAACAAAAAAATTAGCAGATTGCAATAACTAGGAGCAGCGTAGAAAAGGAAAACTATAGAGAACAGCTAAGAGGGTTTATGATTTTGCAGGGTGGTGGGGTTTTTTAATTTATTTTACAAATTCAAATACATCTGGTGACGACGAGTTCATTCTTCTTTGTTCAGAAGCTTTTCCCGTTCAATTTTGTTTTGAAAAGACTCACACTGTAGCCATAAATATATTTTAACTGAAAATCTCCAAGTAGCTGATAATCAACCCATTCTGCTACACTTAACATGGCACGTACAGGAGCTGCTTACAATTTTCCATAGAACTACCCTACCCTAAATCTCACCCATTCGCCTGCTTTCACTAACCTGTCCTGACAAGCAACCAGATTAGCGTAATCTTGCATCAGCGCAGTGTAGCAGAAATGAGCAGATGGATCCTTCAATTTTTCACCCCCCCTCCAGACTTATCTGTTTAGTGCTTAGCATGCACAATAGCTGGGCTGGACCAGCAGAGTCACTCTGCGCTCTCAGCAAATTGCTGCTAACGGCTTTGGATGATGCTGCCATGGGAATACCCGTCGTTCACACTAAGCCGGCATGTGCGTACAAGCATGCACACATGTGCGCGCATATGCACATACACACGCACTTTTTCCTTGAAATGGGGATATAAATGGACACCTTTATTAACTTTAAAAAGCCTTTAACTAGACATAGTACAGTAAGAAAACACCCAAAGATAGGAGGGCGCACCATACAGATCGAGTAAAAGAGAGGAACCCTAAAAGCATGTTCTTCACACAGAGACAGCTGTAAGACTTTCCCAACAGAAGTTATGACAGAACTGCCATTTTTATTATAAAATGTTTGGCTTCCAAGGGCCAAAATACTTTAAGAAAATGCACTTCACACTGATTTCTTCTACCATGAAATGTCATATTATGTACTTCCGTGACACAGGAACTGGTCAATGACCAAATCACTTGCCTTTCTTCCTTCAAGTACACTAGTATTACACAAAACATTTAGTCATTATAATTATCTTGTGGCTTATCAGAACAAGAAGATGCTTTGGGCTTTAAGAAAAAAAGCTTTGCAAAAATAAACAGATGGTGTCCATAATTAGCCCTGTGTGTGCTGTGAGTTTGTTTAGAGTTTCAACAACATTTTAAGACGTTTTGACATAATTTTAATGACAAATCATCACTGAAACAAGCACCTATTCTTTGAAGGATAAAAGTGACACTGAAATGGGAATCTGATTATACAGTTTAAGGATGTACCTTTGGGATTCAATCTTGATTCTACCCAACACATGATATTCTCCAGCATGTCAAGCTTAATAACAGTATTTTGAGATTCTATGAAACATCTCAGCATCTATCCTGCAGTGTTAAATAGAAGCAATTCAATTTCTATTAAGACTTGGAAGTTTCTCTATTAAAATTTAGGGAGTTTTAATAAAGTTACTTATCAAACATTCATTATTTGGACAGCATAACTTATTCTCTTATTTCAGAATTTAAGTTTTAAAAAATTAACTCTTTAGAACACATTTGGAATTCTAACATTCCAGATAATTAAAATAAAGTATTTGGGGGGTTTTTGTTGTTTTTTGTTTTTTGTTTTTTTTTTTTACAAAGATATTTGCATTATTTAGTTATACAGTCATTTTTCTTGGATAGCAATTGGCATTCCAGATTCAATAGCTTCATTGTTGTTTTCAGCTTTATTGTTGATGATCAAAATAAGACAGAATGTTTCTGGAAAGAAAAATATTTTTGTTGTTTGGTTCTTATGACTCACAAACATTTATTTAATCCATTCTTCAATACAGATCTTTGACTTGGTCAATATTTTCTTCTGTTTCTTCAAAATACTCCCTTTGTGTCTGGCACACAAAACAGCATTCAGAAAATATGACAAGGAAATTTTTTTGAGGGTTTTTTTTTGGGGTGGGGAGAAGTTATTCTGCTTTCTGTTAGGACTGTGCTTCAACTAGTGCTGTTCAGGCATAATGTAGACAGTCCCAATCATATTGCTAATTTTGGGGTACCAAATACATTTAAAATGCATTTTAGTATACACTAAGACCATCGGATGACCAAAATGGGGTAGAAAAGAAAAGAATTTTAACCTTGAAATCCTAGTTCGCTTACCTGTAACTTAAACCTTTCAGTGAAGTGCACAGCTCAAACTGCACTTGTTTTAGCATTTGCAGTTTTCTTTAGGCAAGATGAGAGCTGGAGTGGTTCAGTATTTTTAGCGTTATACAGAATGTGCTTCAAGCATACAGTACAAAAGGACACTAACAAAGCAGTAATGCTATATCCTGGTTCAACAAGCACCCTGCAAGGAGGTTTTGGATGTGCAAGAATCCACCCACTGAGAGATACATGCAGGTTCTGAAATTAAAGCTCTAATCTTTTACAAAGCAAAGGATGAGGGTAAGAGAAGTGAAGAAATTAGACCCCTCTTCTCCCTCACATCCCAGAAAAAGAAAACACAGACATCATCATTCCCTACTTACGAAAGCTCTACAATAACTGCCTTGGCTATTTGACTAAGGTAATTGTTGTACCTATTTTTAAATCACTATTAAAACCTAGGCTTTAAATACTTTTCCCCTTTTACTTTTCAGCCTTCTACTTCAGGCATCGGTCTTATTTTGCCTGCCTGTTGTATTTTTTTCTATTAATTTTAGGCTTTACTTGCCATTTTATGGACAATAAGTCAAGGACTGAATTTTTCAAGAGATGAATGTGAGCATGCTCACAAACGGAGCTGAATCACATCCAATTTATCAACTCTTAGCTTTGGGCCATGCTCCGTTTTGTAGTTACTTGATCGAAGATCTTGTCAGTGAGGCCCCAGTCAACACTGTAAGAGCCAATGGTGGTATGGTTATACGATAGTTGGTAAATTCACACATTATCACTATTCTTAACACAATGGACAAAACCAGACATGTCTGCAGCAAGCGATCTACAGATCATAGCTACATCAAGGCAACTCTACCTTATTCTCAACAGGACAAGCAGAAAAATTGATCAGTGATAACACTCAACTACTTAGCTGCCCAAAGTATCATGTTTACTACCAGTTTCTTTACTTACACCAAGTCTGGTGATCAACAATTTATAACAAGTCATCATTTCAATACACTTAAATATGGTACATACCTCCTTCAAAAGTCTTACTCCTTGCTTTCTGTGGTACACACGCGCCTTTCTCTAAAAAATGCCACTTGTATTTGTGCTTTCAAGCCCACAAAGTCATACCTATTATGGCCAGCAATATCCATATAGGGTGAAAGGAAAGTGTTTCCCCTTCATACTGGATCTGCTCTTCAGACATCTCTCACAGCAATCACATTCCCCGTGAGCATTGTAAGTGTTTTTGCTTCCCTAACCTCTTCCAGTTTATACAGCAAGAGACACTAGTGGCAAAGCCTATAAGAAGATAACAATGTCCCAGTTTATAGATGGTGAATCAGTACAAGAGAGCTAGGGGAACCTGCAAGAATCACAGTCCAGTTAGCATCTATCCCCAGAACAGTACAGAGAGGCTGCTAATTCTCCTCCTGTTTTCTGACTGTTGGTAGTCTTAAAGCTTTATCATACTGGGGTTCATCCACAGCTACGAAAAGAGCCATGCAGTTTTTATGAACAGTTGGAGCTAAGAGTTAAATTAGCAATGACTGCTCCCCTTATATTCAGGGGAATAATTTCATGGCACATTTTTCTCAAGACCATCAAGGTACCCACATCTAATAGCAAACACTTCTAGATACTCTCACGGATTGCTCTCTTGCCTCTGTGTGCACAAGGCATCAAGTTACTCACACACCAGTTGGAGCATTCAAGCAGACCACAGCAGCCAAAAAAATCTAAATTTCAGTAGACCTAAAACTACAGCCTATGTCACTGCTACTACTGTAAGTCCCTAGTTGGTGCCATATGCTCCTTTACATTCAGATAAATAATCTCAAAACTAACTTTCAACATACACCTCAGTTTCCAGGAAACATGATTCACCTGGAATCCCACAGGCTCTTCTGCCACAGCCAAATCCAGTATCAACTGACCCAAACCCACCAGCTTATGGACGCTTCTCAACCACCTGTATTTCAGTAAGCCTGGTTTCTATTTCAGAGAACTGAACAGCAACAGAGGTGCACACATGTTCTGCTCCTCGGGCATGCCAGCTTCCTGACTACTATGAGCAGGAGCACTTCCTCTGGGGTCACATCTTCTTTCTACAAAATAGTTCACATATGTATGGGCTTTGGGAGCACATACTAAAAAACAGCTTTTCAGAAAGGCTGCTAGAGAACAGACCACGGTTGGATTAGTGTACAGCATGACCGGAAAGCACACAGGAATACGTAACAGGCAATCTCCCATGCTGTCTTTTTGTATAGACATAGTATATTTTCTGATTTATTGGTTTGTGATCAAAGAACTACGTGCAACCAGAACTACAAAAACTTCCATCAACTAAGTTGCTCGGGTAAACTTCTTTTATTGTTTCCTAAGTAAGATGTTGCACAAGTAAAAACTAATGCACAGACACTTGGTACCAACTAGTTTTTAACCATAGTATATAATAACTTAGAAAAAATAATCTACTTCCTCATATGAAGTTATCTTCCAACAATCATTGATTCAGTTCTCAATTTTTCTTTGCAAGGACTTGTTTCTGTATTGTACTGGACAGACACAGGTAAGAAATCACTTACACAGCCTAGGAATACTGAATCTGGTGTGTTTTAAACAAACAGCACACACTTGATATAAACAAATTAGCTTACAATCTCAGCATAACTTTTTCAAATAACATCCTGCACTTTAAAAAATCTCACAAATAAGTAATTCTACAATATTTCCTTTCTGCTATGTACTTCATGTAAGAAAATAAAGAAACCTGCACCAACAAAACCTACACTTTCTTTCCTAAAGATGCAATTCCTGCTTTCACTATATACAGCAGCTCTATTTGAGCTCTCTCAGAGTACTTTGTTCAAGGTGGCTCTGGTCACACCACAGCCATTCTTGGGTTTGCTTTTACATCAAATTCACCAAAGGAAAGGAACTAATGTACCCTTCAAGGAATGATCTTTTGTTTCTCTGTTTATTAAAAACGGAGGGGAGCCTCCTTTTTCTCTACTTTTTGCATAGTATCTTATGCTAGCTATGTGGCAATGTTGCCTCTCAGATATCATTCCATGTCCTAGCAGCACTGTTAATAGCATCTTTCAGATTCAATGACTTACACAAACAATGTCTTCTCTTCTGTCAACAACAATTAGCAATGCTTTTCTGTAGTTCTTTTGGGAAGCCCGAAAAGCAGACAACCAGTAGCTACATAATGGAAGTTGCATTAGGAGGCAAGAATGTGGCAAAAATCTGGTTAACTGTTGTCGGCTGACCCTCTTGTGTGAAGAAGTGTTGTTTGGCAGCAAAATCACCTTTTCTTTCGGTTCTAAAAATGGCCATGAACAGCTGGTATAAACTGTGTGCAGAATGGATTCTGGTGGGCTTAGGGGATTGGTAATGGGATAAGAGACCTTTCACCTTTAGGTCAGTAGTTCAGATTCAGTCCAGGTTAGCAGCAATTGAAAGTCTTTACCATCTGACACTGTTCGTTAGCCTGTTTAAAATGACTGAAGCAAAGTGTCACAGTAAAACAAGATTCCAGTATTAAGAAATATGAAGAGTCTCGGCAAACAGCAGAAAACAGTCACTTGAGACTTCACTTTGAAACCTCACCATTCAGACTTTGTAGAAATCTACTCCTCTGACTCCTGACAGCCCCTTTCACTGCTCCCATATTCCTGCCCATCTATTACAATTCATCCTCCAGGCAGCTACACAACACAGAGACAGCAAAACTACTGCTTGCCATCCCATGGGTCCGCTATGGATACCAAAGTCACCGCCTCTGTGTGATTTTAGCTGGCAGTACAGACTCAGCTCATCACTTCGCTATTTGTATTTTGCTGCTACTGTTTATATAGTGCAGCTGCAATATTTTCCAACACTTCCCTCCTTCACTGAGCAAACACGTAGCAGGTGCTGCCTAATCATGTGCAACAGAATACAGATACCATTAAGTGACTGTTAGAACCAGCACTTTATAAGCAGTGGAGCTCTAAACAATCACCAACAGGATTTCTACATCTAGACATTTCCCAGTCATGCTTTTTATACCTTCATGAGTGGACAAACTGATGAAAAGGGAGGTATAAAGAAACATGTAACGATACTTCCTCTGGCTTTTACACTAGGCACAGCCGGTTTTGTACAAATTCAACGTTCTGGAATATATCACTTTCCAGAGGTCAGTAAAATCTCATGAAAAGAATGAAAGCAATGAACAAAAATCTTAACACTGGCTGATATTTTATGGTGTATGGAAGCCTATTTACATTCACCTTATGCCTTAGAATCAAGTTACTTTAAAAGAACTAAAATACTCTCACTCCAATTAACTGTAAAATAAAATCATACAGAAACACCATTTGTTTTCAATAAATCTCTTACAAATGCATCAACAGAGTATTCTACAAAATCAACCTTTACCCTCAAAAAGTTCTGACAACAATATTCAAACTGTCACATGAGGAGAAAAACACACTGCTACTCAAACTACTGTATTTCTCAACTCCACTGTGCTGAATACAGTCTGTACAAACAATTTTTTAAATTGGATTACTCTAAGCAAATTTGGTCACATTTTAAGGAAGGCAGCGCTTATTTGTTATTTAAATTGCAGAACTCATGAGGGAGGCAGAAGGTTGGGAATAGACCTGAGACAAACACACAAACTGTATTCAGGGTAAGTGCTCTCTCCACACCGCTCATTCTACTTCTCTCAGTTCTTCTCAAGCCAACAAGGGATGCTTCTCATTTCAAGGGACTCAAAACTTCTAGAATGTGATATTTTCCCTTTGCTGTCACTAATTGATTCACATGTAAAGAGCTTAGCCACACCATACCCATATATTAACAGACAGTCTTTATTTACAGACCATACACACTCTTCCTATAAAGTCAAAGAGGAATGTTTCTGATCTGCCAATGCAAAGCTGAAGAGACTTTTCTGGTGAAAGTCAGAATTTCTGATGGCAGTGCAATAATGAGATTCTGACACAATTTGGAAGTTAGAAAAGGCCATTAATCTAAGGGGTCAAAAACTTCTTATTTATTTCAAAGCTCTTGTTTGGATATTTTGGACTACGGCTGCCCTTGATTAGGCTGGTGACAACTAGGTAACACAAAGCACACTGCAGCATGAGCAGCTATAAAGAATCAGATATTCAACATCTGGTCTGTCTCAACAATCTTAACAGTGCTGTCTGCCTGAAAACCACTCCAAAAAGTGCCCCAAACAACAATGTACAGAAGTTCTCCTGTAGCTGCTAGGGCAGACATCTCTACATTTTCTTGCGGAAAGTAAGAGTAAATAGTTTTGCTATGCAATTACCCAGTCTCATGTCTCATACTTACCACCTAGCCCCTGAAAGATGTCAGAAAAGGAGATACAACAAAGAGGATATTAACAACAGCAAAGATCAAATCATTCTAGCTGAATTACTTGCAAGGAGTGAAAACATCTGCAACAGATTTGTGTGGCATACAAGAGACACAATGGAGCTGATTCACCAACATTTTTTTGCTTTCCAATCTCATACTGTATTGCAGCAACACTTAACACAAACATCAAATAAAATACAAACTTCCTGTAAGGTGCTATTTATACTTTTTAACAGAAAAGGTATATTCCCAAAGAGTTGCCCAAAAAGACAGCCTTCCTCAAAATGTGACCAAATAATACAACTCTCGATTACTGCAAAATAATTTACAAAACACACAGGAAGATACCCGATAGGTACACCAAAGGGAAGGAGGGGAGAAATCAGCAGGCAGTGCAAATTATTTGACATGCTTTAGTTTGGTTTACACAAGTATATTCTGAAGTCTGTATCTAAAATGTAAATGTATGTATGCAGAAAAGGTACAGTGATCTATTAGAGATGGCTGAAACGTTAAAACTGACACAGGAAATTGTGCAATGTAGTAGACAAATTCTGATGATGCTGACAGGTAGCTGTGTCTATAACGCACACTGACAAAGACCTTAGGAGCGCCACTTACAGATCAGATGCCCATTATCTGGGAAAGTTCTTCCAACTGTGGAGCATTCAGCAGAAACAGGGCGAGTAAACCTATTAGTCACTGTTCACAGTTAGGAGATGTAAAAGGAAAAAAGGCTGAAACAATACAGGGACATCTGGAGACTCTCCTGGTTGTGAAGTTAAATGTGGACAAGCTTCATTTGAGTTTCTATGTTTGGCTCTTAATAAAAGGGAGCAAGCACGAGATGTTAGTTGCATAACTGTTAGCTGAACAGAAAGTAAAGCTTGAGACCTGGGAGAAGTGACAGATCAGATGGGTAAGTCTGGGGAAGAATCAGAGAAAATTACTACTCTCCAGCCTCAAGCTGAAATACTAATTAGAGACAATACACAGTCAGGCTAGAAGAATCAAAGAATATCTAAACAAGTATTCTTAATTTAAGATTAGTAAATTTAAGAGTTGGAAAGAATGAGTCTGCTATTATAGGGGATTGTCAAACTGCTTAAGTTACATTTCAAAAGGAGTCTTGAAAGTCCTTAAAGATGGAATTGTGAAAGTTTTCTTACCGAGTATGTGGAAACCTGTACAATTAAGCAAGTTTGAGGTTTGGGACTTTAAACACCACTAGGAATCGCAGGGAGAAGGCACCACAAAACAGCAAAGATCCCATCTTAAAAACAAATTACAAAAAGGACTCCAAGGATACTCTATCACGAATTTCATTTAGAAATTGATGGGCAATAATATACTACAGCAAGGAAATGTTTTTGAACTTCTGGTGGGTTATGCAGAAAACTATAAATTAATTTTCTTCTGTGTACACAAGAACATGGAGAGTCATTAAAAAAATGTTCTCTCAAAACCAACAAAACTGGGAAAAATGTAAAGAACATGACCAAAGAGACATAAATTCTTCGTATGTTTTAATGAACTATACATTGCCATTAACCACCACCCTCTCTAACAGAATCCAAGGTAGACCAGATTGTGCCTAACAAACTCCTGGCAAAAGGATGTGAACTGTAACTGTCGCAACTAATTCCAAAAACACTGCCGCCCTGGCAAGGCAAGGAAAATTTTACCAGCAGTCTTCCCCTGATGCAGAGAAAGACTGCAACATCCCCAAATCCTCTCTCTCTTCTTTATCTAAAGCATAAATTTACCCAGCTCTTTATATGAAGTCATGCAAAGATGTCAGAATTATGAGGATCTCTTTATACTTTTATCATTCCTATATGTAAGAGCAGCAGGCAGGACACATCCCTAACAAAATGTAGCTAGAATAGAATGAGAAGCTCATCACTCTGATGCTTGATTACACACTTCAGCCTTTCTGGCATTATTTAACAAAGTGAGAAAAGGAGGATAAAGACAGTGGAATTTACTTGCTTACAAGTTGAACTTTTTTCCCTGCCTTCAAAGATTAAATACAGACTTCAGGTTATGTGCCTGCTTTCTTAGATTATGACCAGAAATGCACTATAACAGTCAAATAAGAAGAAGAGGGAGTTTTCCATAAAACACTGTTTGGTCATTCATTTGCGGGGTACATTATAACATCTACTACCGACTACAATGGTTGCTACAAAGATCCTACATGGTGTCAGCACACTTTTTACACAGTTGCATTCTAGTCACAATTTCAATCATAAGCAGGTTGCTAGTGTTTTTATTTGTGATATACACACAAAGTTTTAATCACCCTCCTAGAGAAACTCAGTAAGCAATCATCAAAGTATAAAAAAAACCAAAAAAGAAACTTCAGGGACCAGTGAGGAAAAGCATCAGAGCACAGTGGCTACCCACTTACTGTGAACTCACAGTGGCACTTAACAGTGACCTCTATTGCAAGGTCTTTAGGTCAAGTGTAACAAAGAGCAAAAGCTCCGAACGCTTACTTGAGTGCTGTGCAAGGGCTCACTGCTGCAAAGCCTTGTATACGCAGGCTTATTTAAGTGAGTAGATCTTTTCAGTTCAGTGGGAAGTGCTCACATGCATCAAGTTAGTTATGTTTAAGTCTTCGCAGGAGCAGACCCCCAAGTATGGAAGGAGGTTATGTTTTGTTTTTTTAAATAACACTTTTCTGAATCTGAAGGGCTGTTTTTCTTACCTGAAGTCTAGTATTCATTTCCAAGAAGTAGAAATTCTTACTGGAGTCCACAAGGAATTCTACTGTTCCAGCAGAGGAGTATTTTACTGCTTTGGCAAGAGCTACTGCTTGCTCTCCCATCGCTCTTCGAGTTTCAGGGTCTAAAAAAGTGCTACAATACAGAAACAATGCCTTTCTTTAATTAAATAATAATAACAATTCCATCATCTCATCTTCTGCTTAAACTACAACCAAAAGCAGACAGAATCATTACTCAAGTTATGAAAATATGTCAAGACTGTCAGATGTATGCCTTTACATTTATACTACCTCTGAACAGATATGCTTCAGGATTTGCAATTACTGCTAAAGTACAGGAAATTCAGGATAAATAACAGTATTCTCTAAAATATAACATAATAGAACACAACCTTTTTAGAACACTGACATCTATAACAATGCAAGTTAAATGAAAATACATAAAAATCCATGATATTTTAGAAGTCTTATCTATTTGCAAAAAAACAGTAACTAAAAAAATCCATCCAATGAAAATATGAAAGCCAAAATACAAGACAGGAGATCCAAGAGAAATTTGTTTTCTCACTCTGAAATAGAACAGTGTGGCCATTTCATTGATATTCTATGCAATAAAGAAGCTTTGGAAATTAATGAAGTATTTACTCAGGCTTCTTACATGAATAAGAGTACAATGAGGAAAATCTGAGCATTCATAATATTCAACTAACACAGCATTGACACTATCAATACTTAAACCTTCATATCCTATATTTCCTCTCTCAGCTTTACTTGTAAAGCTGGACAGTAGTTATCCGTGTTTGTTAATTGCAATTCATTCCTTTCCACAAATCCTGAACACACTCAAGGGCACGCAAAGAGCAGCTCAGCTACCACCTTGGGAGCCACTGTGAACACTACCCAAATGCAAAGCCTTCTCATTCTAGGAGAGCAACATGACACTTCTGCTGGTCTAGGAAGACTCAGGAAGGTACATATTCTGCTTGTTACTCTATTCTGTACCACAAATTCAGATTTAGATTAACCTATACAAATTGTTAATTCAGAGCTAGAGAAATTTCTGTGGCTTTCCACCAAAGCTGTGAAACTCTTTGCCCCTCACCCTGATACACTGACTTTCAGTGAAAGACAACATGAAGCTGCTGTTCTTATATAAGCTTACAAATACACTTATTATATTTCTGTGGTGACTTACATTAGGCACATAACTCAGCCAGCGTTTTAAAAATACTTTTGTAAGGGAATGAGAAGTCACTCCCACCTTACCTCTAAGCTACTAACATACCAAGTGTTACGTATTTCTTGAGGTTTCTTCCAACAGCGGGCCCTAAATCTGCAAAGGAGCAGTCAGGAGCCTCCACGTATCTGAAGTATCCCCCTCAAAGTCAGTTAAAGCTCCATCTGGAGCCTAGGACTGCGCTTGGTACAGAAGCCAGTGATGGGTCAGGACCCACCTCTCAGTAGTCTACTGTGGTGTTTTTCACTGAGACTTGAACTCACAGAACAGCTAGAGGCTTTTGCCACAACAAGCCATATTTGAAATGACACAAAAAGTGAGGAAATATCAAGGCAAACCAGGAGACAACGGAATCCTTTTCTTCATGGGAAAAGTGCTACTTAGCACCTCTGTCCTTCCCCTACATCAGGCCGAATCCGATAGATCGTAGCCCAGGCATTTTCAGAATTCAGAAAAAAATTTCTTTCTTTCTTGGCAAGCAATGGGATCAACAGGAAAAGGAAGTCAAGTGTGATCCCAAGAAAGCTATCAGATCCTACACCAAGTCAAAGGAAAAAACAAGAGTCACACAAAACTGTACTGTACCCATTAAAAATAGGCACTGGTAATTGTAAAAGAGTTTAATAATATTTCTTATTTTGATTCAATAAGAGGATAATACATTACACAAAATCAACAGTTTATAATTCAATTCAGGTTTTCTGCAGGGCTTTGATCATGAAAGGTTAATGAGTGGCTTATGAGGAACAGAATCTTTTCAATATCAGCTTCATACTGTATTTCTAGAATAACCATTATTACTTCTCATACAGATGAAAGACAGTTACTCCCCTTTATTACAGTGGTGTCTTCCCTATGTTTGTTAAATGTAGGTCTGAGATCTCTCTGTTCCCCGCCTGCTGTAGCCAAATTATGGAACACAGGTGCCACATTGCTAAATTTGATCTCTGCCACGCGGTTAAGCTTTATGCTCTAAAATGACTGCATCATCCCTGCAATCAGCTAGGTTAATTAACCAAAGTTTTCCTGCTCCCTTCTGCTGCTTTACCTTTCATATACATTGTTTCTCCCTTTTTTAACAATGTACCTTTTACAACTGAAATAACTTTTCACCAATCTAATTAGGCATCACTTGAAAACACAGCATTTCAAACCTCAATTGTAGTATTTTTCTCACACATACACCTATTTTTCTTTCAACCTAATCACTCCTATGGCAGCATGAAGGATACAAAGTAAAAAGGATTCACAAGATAAAAGCGCCAAAAAGAAGAAATAAGATCAGACCTGACATTTCACTCATAACACCTTTGTCATGCTATCATAAAGTTGATCAAAGACAATACAATGGGTTTGTGCCATTGTTTCTACAGCCAAAGAGATGAACCACATGGGCAAGATGTTGTCTGTCTACTTCTAGTTCATCCAGTAATGTCTCCCAAAATATCTCCATCACTTTCACTCGTCAATAAGGTTGATATTTTGAAAAGTATAAACAGTTGCACCATCAGTAGAAATTTACTGCTCAGCTTAGACAAAAAAGAAAAAAGTCAGTAACATTTACCCTTCCTCTGAAGGTACCACTATACTGGGAGAGAATAGCATCTTCATTTTCTAAATGTCAGAGTCTGCTTACCTGCTCTTAGGAAATAGTTAGGCATACTGTTTGTTTAAAAAAAGTTACTTAGCTACAAAAAATATTCTCCTTTGAGGTCATGTACTACCACACCACAGGCGTAAATATGTTAAAGTATTTGTGAACACAGTTTTGCCCCCACATTGAAAGTGCACCCAACTATGAATCATGTAAAGAGTCACAAACAGAACAGGTTCGCTGTTTCTCCTAATCCCAAATCCTTCAAGGATTCCTAGACAAACTGATGAGAGACGTGGAGTCTGATATACAGACTTGCAGCACAACTCTAAGGAGAATTTGTACAGAGTCTAGTTCAATAACATACCTTTCTGCTAAGTTCTTGTCTACATACATTCACTCAAATTGTTGGTGGCTTCACGTAGCAACTTAGCAGTTAATCTAGAATATGATCTTGAAGTTCTTGGCATCATATTGAGATCTTTCAGAGAGAATTTAATGCTTGGTGAAAGTGAAAGAATTTGCTCTGTGTGCACCTTCCAGGTACAGAAACATTCCTGAGAGAAGCTAACAACGGAGTATGCAAAAAAGGTCACAAAAAGAGTTTGTTTCACTTGCATTCTGATGCAGTCACGATAACATAGCCTCCCTCTAAAATCTCCTGCTTCTTAAGATCTTTCTGTCACAGGCAGAAACATAAACATTTTTGTCTTTTGAACTGAAACTGAAAGAACGTCTTTCTTAAAAAGACACCGCAAACTAACATCTAGGATAGATAAGGCAATCTCAACTCCGAATGTATGCAGCTAGAAAGAAAAAAAAAACAACCGAACAAAAAAAATTATTTCCTGCCTGAGGTTAAACTCAAGGAAGTTTTGGGAAATTGTTATGAGACTGTCCTCAGAATCATCTTATTCTGAAAATATTGGATACTAAGGTTTAACACAAAGGACATGGAATCACTGGAGAAATGTAGAGACAGAAAAGCAGAATAAGCAGACAGCTAGTAAGTTCTAAAGACTTGGTCATTGTGGATGCCAATAGGGATCTTGCATGTTAGTACACAGTAGAATACAATGGTAGGGCACTGTTCCATCATTACATGTCCAGGAAAGGCCTGAAGATGTAGAGAGAAGGTTTAACACCCAGTATGCTGAAGGCCAGCATTTTGAGATATGATAGCTAGAGACCGCACCTCAAATACTGTGTTCAGTTTGGGGCCACTCACTTCAAGAGGGATGTAGAGGTGCTGGAGTGTGTCCAGAGAAGGGCAACGGAGCTGGTGAAGAGTCTAGAGAACAAGTCTTATGAAGAGAAGCTGAAGCAACTGGGGTTGTTTAACCTGGAGAGGAGGTGGCTCAGGGGAGACCTTTTTTCTACAGCTACTTGAAAGAAGGCTGTAGTGAGGTGGGTGTCAGCCTCTTCTCCCAAGTAACAAGTGACAGGACAAGAGGAAACGGCCTCAAGTTGTGCCAGGGCAAGGTTTAGACTGGATATTAGGAAAAGTGTCTTCACTGAAAGGGTGGTAAAGCATTGGAACAGGCTGCCCAGGGAGCTGGTGGTATCACCATCCCTGGAGGCGTTTAAAAAACTCGCAGATGTGGTGCTTAGGGACATGGTTTAGTGGTGGACTTGGCAGTCATTGGTTAACAGCTGGACTTAATGATTTTATAAGGGTCTTTTCCAACCTAAATGGTTCAGTGATTCTAAATAGTATGCCATGGAGTATCAAATGCATAATCTCTGACTGCTACAGCAAAGGATAGTCCTGGATGATCACAGTGAGTGGAAAGGCCTCTGCATGGTACTTCTCCTAACAACATTCCAAAACCTTAACTCTGGGCATCAAATAGTACAGATAACCATGTGCCTCTGAACAGCTGGACATTCCTTCAACCAAGTGGTGAGGCAAAAGTTAAGGTGCTTTAAAAAGCTTCTAACAGGTTCTGAAATGGTTTGATAGGACACCTGCTCTCACCAAAGTGAAGTTTAAGCACTCCTTTGAGCTCTGGTTATTGAATAAGAAGTCAGCTAAGACTCTTGTATATTTACTTTCCATCGATCCATTTACTTGAGATTGATCCTAAAGGATCAATGGATTTGCTGATAAGCCTATGGGCCTTGTTTCCCCACATGGGGAAGAATCCCTTATTAATCACTCCAGCAGACAAGAAAATACCAACACACCCTCATGCATTTTTTCTTGCCAAAGTACCCTGTCTGGAAACAACGGTCTCTGAAATCAAATAGACGAGAGTTTGGGCAGAGGAGAAACAGTAACTACACTAAGGAACAACAACAAACTATTAAATGTTACTCATCTGTTTAAATTTCAGCCTCTGTGATGAAATAAGAAGCCAACAGCATCTTCCAAGAAGGTATGAAGCTAGAAGCAAAGAAAATCACTGTAAATCAAGTTGTGTGTAACACTAACTTTGCCCAGCACTAACTAAAAAACTGGTGATGATCAGATGTGTCTTATTGTCTGTGCTTCCTAGAACAGAGTAGGACAAATGACTATGTGAAAATGGTATAAGCAAAGTTTGTTGGTCTCCTGTTTGAAACTGGGGGATTGACCACTGCAAACACCAGGGCTCCGTTGAATACTGTAACCTCATCAGGGTGTGAACTCAAGAGCTTTCCTCAAAAGACAGGTGGGGTTTTTTTTTTTTTACTCGTCTGAACTTTCCTAGGAAAACTGGAGATTCAAATATGAAATGATCCCATAATGATAAGCTCAACAGCTGCAGACTTAGCTTTAAGAAAATCATAGAGATTATTCTCAAAGCCAGAAGGCCCTCAAAAACATCATACTCTTAAACTAGATACTTAGGAAAACACCATCATTGGAAAAGAGTAAATCGGAAGAGGCCAGAGTCAAAAGCCCTAAATTGTACAGAAGACAAATAAACATTTTAGCCCATAGCATCCCTATCTCCTAGACTTCATGAAAGACAAAAAAAAAAAAAAAAAGCGCTTTAACCTGTCTCAGAGCTCTTAATGGCCGCAATGGCAGCTACCATTTAAAATAGGAGGGGGGAAAAAAAGGACAGTATATTCCCTCCTCCCAGCTGTACAAGAAAAGATGTTTCCATGAGTCATTAATCAATGAGACTAACTGAAAAGGCATTCCCAGCAAGGGCTAACTTCAGGCTTTAGGGTCTCTACAGCGTCCCACAGAAGTTAGTGCCCTGCTTATCTGCAAGTCTTGTAAGCCTTTGTAAACAAATATTCTGCAGCCAACCACAAGTGGCTGTACAGCAGATAAGGCTTCCAAAGCTGTCAATAAAAGTCTGGCAGAGACCAAAACATTCAACAACAAGAAGGAAGAAGAGCTTCCACGTCAGATTTTGGAAAGCATTGACCTGCCCACACTTTTGTAGAGTTACAGGTGAGGATGATAAAACTTAACGGCAACTCCAACAGAGAATCCCAAGAAAGTTAAAACAGTGGCAGGCAGCGCCTTATAAGTACTCCTACGGGCAAAAGACTCTCCTCTCTTTAGTGCTTGGGTATATGTATATGCACATGTACGTTATATTGGGACCTGAAGTATTCACATTTCACAAACAAAAATATAGTAAGATCTTCAGGCATAAGGCTTCCAAGAAGTCCACAACCACTACCAGGGAAGGAACAAGAGCTATTTAAGCATTCATTAGTGGGTTTGTATCCTTATTTTTAAACTTTGGGGTTTAGTTTAAAATCTAGGTCACTAACAGTGCCAGTCCCACAATTACCATCCAACATTAACTTGTATGTTGCCTCTACATAACCATCATTTGAATGATGTGCTTTTTCCTTACATTCTAAATTGTTGCATCACATACTGTGCTATAAAATAATGGCAAACCTATCCCAGCTGGTGAACACATTACACTGGGAATTCCCATGGGTAGTGATATACCTCTGTCTGGTCTTCCGAAATTAGAACTTCCTTCTGCCCTTTTTTTCTACACAGTCTCTGATGAATGCCACAACAGAAAATACAGCAAGACCATTCTTTGCACAGCAGTAATGTATTTCATCTGTGTTTGGAATCAGTGGGATTAAGATCTTTTAGTACTTTTGAGTTACTGGACACCTACATCTATAGTTCACTACCATGAATGGTACTAAAAGTAGCACAAAGTATTTAGTACTTCATGTTCCATTTCAAAAAGAAATAAACAGTATTACGTGGCCCTCTCGCAATTACTATACCACAGTCAAATACCTGCCTCTGTGGTAAAATGAATACTTATTCCATGTTTTACTCTTAAATCTAAAAGTTGAACAGCAAAGAAAAGGAAAAATATCTGAAGATATATTAAGAAAGCCATCTCATATACCACATATTAGATTGGTAAGATCTATATCCATTTTATAGAAGATGATGACAAAAGTTTAAACAAAACACCTGTTCCCTTCTTACAGCAAGACATCATGAAGCAAGATTAAAACACCCTCAAATACAACATCAAAGCTGCATTACAGTCAAATGACTATAACTTAAACATTTATTTTCTTTGTGGCTCTTAATAGAATAAAATTTGCTCGCATTTGTACAATAAAATCTGCAGCCTTCCAAACATGCTTTCAATAACTATGAAGCTGCATCAAGAGTCTAGTGTACATACCTCGGTGCCTCCTCCACAACCTTCTGGTTTCTTCTTTGAATGGAGCACTCTCTCTCATTCAACCACAAGGCGTTACCATGTTTATCTGCCAAAACCTGAAACAGTAATGTGCTGCTGTTAACAAACCAGATGCATGCATATGGCCTTTTGGCATTAAACTATTAGATAGCATTCAGTTAGTTTAATTTAAAAATATTTTTTTCCAATCTAGAAATAAAGGTTGGGGGGAAATGATAGTGTAGAAAATTAATTGTGTATGAAATACTAATTACATGTTCCTTCAAATTCTGAAGATTATTTTAAAGCCTCTATACAGAATCCATATATGGAAAAAAACCCACTCATTTCAAAGTCCATGAGAAGCTCCCAAAAGTTCAAAAATCAGAAATCAAGACAGAAATAAGATTAAAATACATTTTTAGCATTTGTAAATGGTATTGCATAATGAAATTACTCAGAAGCATATTGTTAAGCAATATCTTGTGTCAACAGAGGAGAGAAAAATCTCAAAAGCATGACAAATTTTGCTCCTGAATTATACACAAGGGCTTTCAGAAACAATAGCTAATAAAGCTTTCTTAGTAGGCAAACCACAGCTGCAAAAAATCTTCAGAAACTCTGAGATCTTTTATTAAGGAGAACATAATCTGCTACTTCCTCAGTACCTTCAATGGAAATTAAAGCAGTAGTTTCAAGGAATTTCTTTAAAATTTGGTGTTATCTATCTACAGTCCTTGGCCGCATCTTCTGTTCATGGGAGAGTTAAGCATACAGTCAAGTATCCAGATCCAACTACCTAAATTACACACTGGAGAAAACACAAGTTCAACATAACAGAACTCTTACTTGATTCTACAACTTCAAACCGGAAGGAAAAGAAAGAAAAGGAACTCTATCTCAAAACTGACTGTACAGTGCAGCCACTTCCAATATCGGGATACTGGATTTGAGGATTCAAGTAGATTTCTTCCAATTTTACGATGATATACCCTACACTTACCCTTGGAGCATTTTCTTTCATTGCAGACCACACCTGCTCTCTTTCTTACTTATAAAATTTTCCCTCTAATCCATTTTTTTCCATCTATCTTCCTACTCTGACCTGTGGGAGCCTGTGCCAATATTCATGCTTCATTCTTTAATAGTGCAGTTCTATACTGAAAACCAACAAGATAAAAGAGGAGATAATCTTCCTCAAACTGCGTGAACTCAACCATATCTACTTACATTTCTGACAACAAACTGTATTATTTATCATTACTTTTAGCACCACAGAGCAAGTATGGCACTAAGTGAGATGAATTCCTGCATCTATGTTGCTGATGTGTGAATAATCCGGGCAGATGTGACTGAAAACCAGGCACTGAACTCACGAAGACAACTCATGCACTGTGCAGCATCAGATCCTGAGTGCTCCATACTCTGTAGGATCGGACATACCTTTTCTCCAGAAATTCTGTTGTGGTCCCATAAGTTTATGGAGCTTTCTAGGGAAAAAAATCCTATTTGGAGAGTTCTACAAGATCAATGATTTTGTCATTTCCTAAACCAGAACCCTATTCCTTGCCTATGGGGAAGTTTAGCAGCAGCAGCACCACCAGGGTACTTCAGGGCACTCCAGTCAACTGCTGCATTCTGTAACAGGTGACTCAATACAAAGCAAAAACACAGCAGCATCTAAAGCAACTTCCTACCAGAGCCCTAATTCATCCACTCTAGAACTGAACATCACAAAGCTCTACAAAAACACATTTAGAAGAGACAAAGATTTTTGGATTGGATTTTTTTTGTCCTTTTTTTATTATTAAAAGAACACCTCTAGGGCATACCATGGTACTCAGCGGAAAAAAATCACTGTCCCATAAGCAGAACAATTCCTTATGAGCACTTCTGTTTCACTGTTAGAATGCCTACAGCTTATCACAAAATTCAGCCTCACCAAAATAAACAAACCAAAAAGTCCTAGAATGTTTCAATAAAAATGAGTTCCTGTGCTTTTCTTCTTTCCCTCTGTATTTTCCTGAAGTGGATAGTAAAATATTTTGCAAACCAACTAGTAAATATTTTCTTTAATTTCAGAACATTTCTTGTATCCTACTTAATTTCTTCAACATGGATCTTAAATGTTCTTCTGTTATCAGTTAATATAGCTCAAAAAGAGACATGCATGAATATTTACTACAAAAATGTAATTACGAATAGAATACGCCAAACCACATCTAGTGTTAGGCTTTTACTTTCATTTTGGGTCCACTGTTTTCATTATGAAGTACCTTCTTTAGTTTCTGATAAAACAATTATATTTCAAAAGACATTTTTAAAATGTTGAAATCATCACCTTTGAGGTAACCTGAGATGTCAGTACACATCTCACCAAAAGCACGTCACAGCTACAGCTCATTTTCTAAATATTCCTAAAAGAAAATGTCCTGTTTTGTGGGATTAGATGATTATGACATTAGTATACGCTATGTATATCTATATGTCAAAATAATTAAATAGAATGTATCACAACCTCCCCTACATGATTCACCTAAACTCTATTTCCAGTTGTAGGATAGCTATTTAACAAGTAGTAGTTAGACATTCCATGTACTCTTACTTTAAATTCAGATCCTTTATATCAGATATTTCAGGAGAACAAGACTTCAAATCAGTTCAAGTATGAAGTCTATTTGGACTCTATTTTCCTGTCAATTGTTTTAGTCTTTTCTCATGTTTTACAAAGTGATTGTTTTATAGCTAGACACAGGAAACCCCTTACTTAACAATTTTAAGTACCAACACTTTGGAGCTATATGAGAATGTTAAAAAAAAGTTCTATTTAAAAATTACTGCTAAATTAATAAATATTTGGCATCTGGTCTCAAATTGTTTGTATATTTAGCAGTTTGAAAATGAACCAAGGTCAACATTCTAAAGCTGATTAGAACATGAAGTTAAAATGCTATGCTATGATATTGTTAAAACGTACCATCAAAGTGTTTGTGTAAGGAAAACAACATTCATTGTACACTTATTATAAATAAAACTATAAATTATTAATAGCAAAGCTATTTTGTTTAATCTAGGTAAGATTATTTGACTGCTCTTAAATACAGTGATGCGTAATTTTTTTGAGGTAACCTTTGTGAAACCTAAAAGGAATCAAGGTAATGCAAAATCTGTCCCCTACTCATGAAAGCATAGAGGAATCAATCTCATCTAACTTTAGCCATCAAAGAGTAAGTAGGAACCTGCTGAAGCTCCCAAATCTATAAGCACTGAAAGAAACAGATCTTTAAATTGTACCAAATTGCATATTTTTTTTAAAAAAAAGGGGAAAAAAGACATAGGTAAGCAAAAATTGTTAGCTATTGAAAGGGAATATAGGAAGATGGTCCAGCAACCTGAGCTCTTTCGTAACCTAAGATCAATGCTGAAACTAAACGTTCACTATATGTCTTTCCATGACCCTTTAGAAGAGAACAGGTTGGGGGTTAAATTTCATTTTTACAGACTGTTCCTTCATTTCACTATTTCTTCTTCATTTCTGCCCCTCTACTCCACTCTTGTAGAGACCCCACCTGGAGTACCTGTGTCCAGCTCTGGAGTCCTCAGTACAAGACAGACATGGACATGCTGGAGCTGGTCCAGAGGAGGCCACAAAGATGATCAGAGGGCTTGAAAACCTCTCCTATGAGGACAGGCTGAGAGAGTTGAGGTTGTTCAGCCTGGGGAAGGCTCTGGGGAGACCTTATTGCAGCCTTCCACTACTTAAAGGGGGCTTACAAGAAAGATGGGGATAGACTTTCTATCAGGGCCTGTCGTGGTAAGACAAGGGGTAATAGTTTTAAAATACTAGAGGGTAGATTTAGACTAGATATAAGGAAGACATTTTTTATGATGAGTGTGGTGAAACACTGGAACAGGTTGCTCAGGGAGGTCATAGATGCCCCATCCCTGGAAACATTCAAGGTCAGGTTGGATGGGCCTCTGAGCAACCTGATCTAGTTACTGCCACAACTTAGAGTTTATCTTTTGGACAAAAATACATGAAATTTCTGTTGAGGAAACAGAAACTCCATACAGATTTCTTATCAGGACAGATTATTTCAAGGCTATTGAGAAACCCAATTTAGTTACCCACATAAGATCAAAGACAACACAAATTTTAAAATCATAGTTTTGTTAAAGAGTCTGTCTCAAACAAGTGTTGTTTTACATTAGCACATACGGCTTAACACTAGATCCAATAAAAGATATAAATGGTCGCAATCCAGAAGTTAAGAAAAATATACCTGATTTTGAACTACAAACTGCCCAAAATGGGACACAAATCCTCCTGACTTTCCAGGGAACATCAGATACTTGAGCACAGAATCCCAAGTACTAACAAACCCACCCAGACCTTGCAAGAAGAGTCTTAAGCACAGCAGTGCTTTAACTCCTACATCCTCTGCTGCACCCCAGCACCGCAATCAGGATCCAGAGTTCAAGCTCCAGTCCTCAGGACAGATGCCTACAACTTTTTTTTTTCCTCCCCAACGAATTGAGCACAGTTCATTGTCTTCCTGCTAAAGAAAGGCTAGAGACTAAAAACAGGAAGGCTGTATTGTGCATGATAGCCATGTACTTTCAGCAATGGCCCAAGACACAGGAAAACACAAGACTTTAGGCCTTTTTTAGCAAAGTGTTTAAAACATTTTGAGCTTTGATTAATTTACGAGTTCAAACCTTACTAAAAAATAAATGACCAATAATTAATAGTAGTAGTAATAAAAACACCACCACAAACCTGGATTTCTATGTGACGAGGGTTATCAATGAACTTTTCTATCAGTAAGCGATCATCACCAAAACTTGAAGCAGCTTCTTGAGATGAAAATCTAAAACCTTCCCTTAAATAATGAAAACAAAAAGAATAATTTGTATTTTACAAGTTAAGTTCTAAAGTATCCAAGCAGAAAAAACACTTATTCCAGTCCTCTAGCAGACTTCAATCAACACAATCCAAAACCCAAATTTTACCGCTTGCATTTGATTCTTTAATGAGTACCCCTTCTTTCATTTTTTCTTACAAAGACCAAAAAAACCCAAACAAACCCATTCTCAAAGCACAGAGAATTTCAGTGTGTTTAAAAAGTCTGGGCATTTACAACAATTATTCATACGGATTTTCTTTGTTAACGTTTTCTTCTGCCAAAGTAATGAAGTAATAGAGTTTTAAAAACCAGTAATTACAAAGTAGTTGTTACACAGAAGTAAAGGTGAACCTATTATTTAAGGTACACAGCTCTCTTAATACTTAAGAATAGCAGAGATTAGTTGCACGTTATTTAGGTGAAAGAACTGCAGATATAATATTGCAGAACTTGTAAATTCAATCACTAAACACACAACCTGAAGATTCAACACTTCACTTTACAGAGTGTGCCAGTTGTATTACTAGTTTTTTCCTGCACTGGAGCGTTACATTCGAATATTCTGTATACTTCCCTCTTTTTTTCTCTTTTATGTATGTAATTACTCAAACAAATAAGGGCTGTAAGATACTATATTATTAACTTTCTCATTGCAGGAAGATTACTCCTATAGGGCATAACTGCTGACAACCAACTTCATGTACAGCTTTCTCAAGGTGAAATGCACCGTGATGCAAGTATACCCAAAGGCCCCACAGAAGTTTTCTACAAGGTCTTTAACTGGAATATGAGTCTCATTTATGTTGTTACATATGAAAAGTCTGGGGTAAATTTCTGTGGGATTGACTACTGTAATGCAGAGGCCCTGATAATTGTGCCCAGAAAAACAACTACATCATAGGTGAGTTGAAGTTTCTGTGCTTTCCATCTCTTTAATCTAGTTTAATTCCACAAACAAAACCCAGACAATAGAACCATGAGGTAAATAAATTTACAATATAGAAACATGTATATTTAAAGGTATTTCTTCACCTTCTTTCAAGGTTGTTAAATAATATACATTACAATTTTGATATATTATACTCAATACACAATCTTTCCTAAATTCATATTTAACCTCAATATATTGAATTATTAATAAAAAGAGATTTGTGATTCTGTATGCTACCTGATCTATCCAAAAAAACCGAAGTGAGGTAACAAATAGCCAGACACAGTATTTCTTACTGAAGCAGATTTAGAGTGACTTTAACTCCTATATCAAAGGCTTTGTTTCCTTTTGTAACCATTCTGTCAAGACAGTTTTATGCACAACTGACTTTTTCCTTCACTGAAGTATGTGCTAATTAGAAATCTAAACTGCAATATTTGTTAAAAAAAAGTCAGGTGCCTAATTATCTAATCCATACACCTGTAAATCTTTTTAAATTATATTTAACAGGAATGACTCAGTCAAGTATTCTGACCTTGTCTGCATCTTACAAACCTGTGCAGTTGCATCTGTTCAGAGATTAGAAATTACCGTAAGTATATGCTTCACCTTCGTTGAAGAGATCATACTAAGTAAATGGAGATGGATCTGAGTCTCTATGAATATTTACAAAAAAAAAAAAAAAAAAAGTTGCTTAGGCTAGAAGATAATTTGTATTTGGAGTATTATCCTTTCACCAAGCAAGAGCCATACAGACCCTCACGGCAAGGGAGACGTTTCCCACACAACTGTACTGATGTGTGACCAAGTTCAAAACTTTCCTGCCCACGCTAACCCCAGAAGGGACGCGCAGGGATACTTGGGTCAGGGAAACATGAGCTTACTGCCCCTGTCTAGGCCCGGGTACGGTCTACCATACAAGCAACATGCTGCCTGCAGCCTAATCAAGCCGTGACGTTTGACAAGACTCAATCATTCAGGCTGATGTACCTCACCTATAAGACCATCACTAATACCCTCTACATTACGACTCAAAGCAAATAGGCACTCTGGTCAAAAGATTCCTGAGCAGAGGCTCTGCAACAGACCCAAACTCCAAACACTAACCACCTACTAACGCTGCCACCTCCACAGCCTTCCAGTGCCAGCCACCTGCAGTGGACCAAGGGGCAAGGAGCAAGCAAACAGCAACAGCTAAGAGGGGCTTTGACAGGAGATACTTTTGTTAGTTTCTCATAAGGAGGAGTTGGTGGTAGAGGTAGTTTTAACAGCAGGGTAGGGGTGAGGTGGGGGTGTTGGCATTTTGGTTGCAAGCTATTTATTTGTTCAGGCAAGATTTTCTGTTGAAGTTTTTTCTTAGGTTCTCAGTAACTTTTAGTGGCAGTTTTCAGGTTTTTTCCTATATGCGCATTTGCTGCTTTTAGTTGCTTCCTTTAGCTTCTGCTAGCTGTTTCCCAACTCATAGATCGGTAAGACTGGTTCATGATGAAAAGGGGCCCATAGCTGCCTGCTGCAAGGATGACTCATGCCACCAAGGTCAGTCACCTGGAGTCATACACCACCACAGAGCCAGTAGGCTGATAACAGTATGGCACCATGAAGTACTTATGGTGTCTCCACAGCCCCAGCTGCAGGAGTACGCATCACACGTCAGATGTCTCTACCCAGGCTGGGCTCGGAGCTGGGGGCTGAAAGGCTTAGTTCCGTGCCCATGCCTAAGGCAGGCAGAGAACACCACTGCCTCTCCTCAAGGACAGGGTGAGTGGGTCATGCTGGTAAAAGCTGCACACTAGTCAAAGCCTAGAGGCATTGGGGGAGGGAGATAAAAAAAAACCAAGAGGTCCACCTGAAGCAGTTTTTCATGATGGCATGTGGCTAAGGAAACAAACGGGCTGGAGCCTGCATGCAGACACAGAACTGCAACATCCTTAGAATAGCTGCAGGGTGGGACAGGTCACACAACTGCAATGCTGCAAAGAATGGCTTTAAACCAAGCAGCAGGATAAGTTTGCCCTTTTTATGAAAGGGCACCTCGAATATATAGATGTCGTCTTGGGAAAGGGCAAGAGGGTAAGAACTGGAAGGTCTGCAACAAGGAAGAGGCCAGCCAGTATAGGTAATACTACAGCACAATTTTGTTAACAGTTCATCTGCTCAAGCTGACAAAGTGGACAAATTCTTCTTCAAGCAACACAAAGTTTTCAAGACCTCGAGTGTTACATGGTTTGGGGTTTGGGGGGCTGTGGGTTGCTTGGGAGGGGAAAGGGTGGGTTTTTTGGTTTGTTAGTGGTTGGTGAGGGAGGTGTTTGGGAGGGGTGGTCTTTTGCTTGGTGGTTTGGGTTTATTTGTTCCTTTTTTTTTTTTTTTTAACAGAAACTGACCTCCCTGATATCTCTTGGAAAAAAAAAATACAAAAAAACCACAAGCAAGCTGGGAGGTTTCTGATGGATGCTGGGGAGAACTTCTCAACACAGACATTAGATGGGCTGAAGAGGAGGAATTACCAGTAGCAGAAGAGGATGGAATCAAGGATCTCTTGAGAAATTGACCCATATAAGTCACTGAGACCAGATGGGATGCTATGAGAGGTAGCTTGTGTCATTGTGAGACTGCTCTGTCATCTTCAAAAGGCTTTGGAGGTCAGGAGAGATTCCTGATGACTAGAGGAAGACAAATACTGCATCCAAGTTCGAGAAAAGCATGAAAGAATCAGAAGAACTACAAGCTGGTCAGCCTCTCTTTGACTCTGGGGAAGAGTCATAGAGCAAGATCTCCTGAAAGCTATTCCTAGACACATGAGAAAGTGACTGAGATCAGACTGAATTTAACAACAGTACCACGCTTGACCAGTCTGCTTGTCTTCTATTACTACACCTATGAAATACAGGACAACAGTAGATATCATCTCACTCAACTTCAGCAAGAACTTAATGGCCTCCTACAGCGTCATTGCTTCCAAGGTAGAACATTACAGTCTACATAAGTGCACAACCAGATGAGTCAAAAACTGGCTAGATCATGGGGCTCAAAGTTAGCAGCACATCCTCTACCTGGAATCCAAAACAAAGGAATCCCTCCAGGAAACAACTATTCTGGAACCAGTTTAACCTCTTTATCATTGACCTGAAACATACTGCCAGCAGCCTGTGGACCACGCTAAACAGGGTCATCAATATACTCGAGAGACAAGGGTGCATTTAGAGAGACCTAGACAGTTTGGAGGAATGGAGTCACAAGCATCTTATAAATTTCCACAAGAACAGAAGCAGAGTCCTGTACCTAGCACTGACTAACTCTCTGCCCCGCATCAGTACAGGCTGTGGAACTTATTTTTAAGATTAATTGGAGGTCCTGGTGGATAACAGGCTGCAATGCAACTGTGATGACAGTAATGAAGGCTAATTGGATAGTGGGCTGTATCAACTGCAGCACAGCCAGCAGACCAAGAGCAGCAATTATTCTTTACTCAGCACCTCTTATACCATATTTGAAATATTACACCCAGTTTTGGACTCCTAGTACTAAACATGTTGACAAGCTCAAGTAAGATGGTCAGAGCGAACCTGAAAGACAACAAGGGCTCTAGTGGACATTTAATAGCAGCCTTCCAGTACTTAAAAAGGAGTTTACTAACCAAATGAAGCCAAGCCCTTCGCTGCAGTGCACAGCAGAAAAACAGAGACAGTGGCCATAAATTGAAGTGGGGAGTTTCTAACTGGATGTAAGCAATAGAAAATGACTGGAAAGAACTGAGAACCAGGGCAGGCTGTTCAGAAAGGCAGTAGAATCTCACTGCAAGACACACCTGGGCAAAGCTCTAAGCAACCACCTTCAAACTGAGTGCTGATCCTATTCAGAGAACGAAGGTGGATGAGCTGATGTCCTTAGGTGCCTTCAAACATGCATGATTCTATAAGTGGAAGAACAGGATGTCTTGAAAGGCTCCCCTCTCTCCCTACACTATGTTTAGTCACACTGAAGTGTAAGTCATATAAAAGCATTTACTGATCTTGTCACAAGCTTTCTTGTGGTTGTCTGAAGTAAGATAGCCCATGCCAACTTTCTGCCTCCAGCTCTGAGATCACCATTGCTGCTTGAATTCAAACCACCACCTTCTTCAAAGGCAGCCAGATACTATCAAAAGACTGCAGTCATTTGTAATATTTCAGTTTTCCAGTATCAGAAAACAGTAAAAGGAAATAGTCTTTTCTTGTTAAGGCCAGAATTAGAAAGGCTATCTAATTAAAAACAGATGTCTGATAACCATTAGTACAGTAGAATCCCTCTAAAACCATGCCTGATAAGTTACGTAAGCAATACATACTTAAATGTTGTTTGATTTTACACACAAAACCAGTATCGTTTGCTTCAGCTTGACTCCAAATTTACAAAAACTAGAATTGCCTAGTCACAGCATTTTACATATTTTTACACATGTAGCTGGCATGGAAATCAGTGTTTAAAAAAACAACAACAAAAAATAGACCATTTTTAGGAAACACTGCTCTTCACTCATCCAATTCACTCCTTCCCCTTACCTGAACACTTCTACAGCACATACCTGTGCACAACAGACCAAGGATGCCAGACCCATACACACCCATTTTTGCAGAGTAGTCTGACAGACCAAATGCATTGCTTTGGGAAAGTAACAAAATTTAATGTACAGGCTTGTAATAGGGAATGCTGTTTAGTTTTTTAAAATATTGTCCTCTCATATTGCACACTTCATATTTTCTTTGCCTTGGGAGGTTGGGGATTCAGAAATGGTTTGCTACTAATTATTCCACTGCTCATTCCTGCAGAGCCATTAGAAGATTACAACATCAGGGAAAAAAAATACTTCAACAGATGTTTATGAAAGAAGGTGGCAAACTGCACAAAATAATTGCAGACTACAAAAGCAAATTTTCTAGTAGTTCTCCCACATATCCTGTTGTACCATTCCAATGAACAGCAACAGCTGTGGAACAGTGGAAATAGACAGTGTTGTACCATAGGACCACCGAAGAAAAATTATAAGAGGTTCTTGGAATTTGAGAGCAGATGTTTGACTTGAGTTTGTAAAATTGGCATAAGCATCAAGAAAGAATTGAAGTAACTAGACAATTTATGTTTTCCTGTGATTACAAGTTAAAAGGCAAAAACTTTCATCTTTCTAAATATCTGTTGCTGGAAGCTGCCTTGTTGAAAGTTTTGCAAATAGATACTTACCAAGATGCAAAACTTCCATCTCTAGGAAAAGTTACAGAAGTTGAGACAACTGGGTGTGTGCAGAGCTAGCACAAAGCTCCAAATTTCTCAAAAGGGAATTGTTAGAAGATAATTCAGTACAAATTTCCAACTTACAGGTTATCACATTTGAGCTGAAGCTATTAACTAGATAAACCAATTTCTATCTGCATATCCATAGTATTTAAAACAAGGGCCAGTAATTCTAGTATGATGACCTCTGATGCAGAATCTATATGCCAGCATCTGTGTGCAAAGATTCATCACAATTTCTGCAGAATTTTTTTAATCCATTCTTTGGAGAAGATAGGGTCCTCAAGTGAATTCCTTCTCAGAGCTGCCAGCAGACCATTTGAAGCCAGGAAGCCTAAAGACTTAGTAACAAGTACAATTGGTATAAGCATACTGAAACCAAGAGAGCCTTCAGTTTCTTCGCAATCGAAGAAGGAATGATACAGAATGTTTGCAGATACTCGGATACCTACCCTAGTCATGTTTTGTCCTACTTCATCGTGAACTTCATGTTGCCTATATTTGGAAAGCACTTTCAGACCAGGCTCTCTGGGATGCAGGCACAGAGGCTCTTCATATACAGACCAGAGCCGGGATGATCAACTACAGACAGAAGTACCTCCACACACATAACAGCAGCAGAACTTTCCCAGACTGTGAAGAATCTACAAACCCGAATTCAATGTAAACCACTCTCCAGAAACCTGCACTTTGTTTTTAACATAATTTCAAGTGGATATCTATTACATGAAGAAAGTGCATCCTAAATTCTACTTATCCAAACCAAGACAACTGACATGGGATTACATTAGAGCAAAGCTAGTGTTATTTTAATTTCAGATATGGGGTAGTGGCTTGAACTGTACACAGAATTCCACACTACAACTTGACCGTTGTCTCCAGCTGGCAGCTGATCACAAGTGGTGTTCCCCAGTATTGAGGCCAGTTCTGGTTTAATACCTTTATCGATGATCTGGACGAGAAGATTGAGTGCACCCTCACAAAGTTTGCAGATGACACCAAGTTGGGGGGGAGTGTTGATCTGCTTGAGGGCAGGAAGGCTCTGCAGAGGGACCTGGACAGGCTGGACCCAACGGGCTGAGGCTGACTGTATGAGGTTCAATCAGGAGAAGTGCTGGGTCTTGCATTTGGGTCACAACAACCCCACGCAGCACTGCAGGCCTGGGGAAGAGCAGCTGGAAAGCTGCCTGGTGGGAAAGGACCTCAGGGTGCTGGCTGGCTGAACATGAGCCAGCAGCATGCCCAGATGGCTAAGATGGCCAACAGCATCCTGGCTTGCATTGCCAGCAGGACAAGGGAAGCAACTGTCCCCCAATATTCGGCACTGGTGAGTCTGCACCTCAAACACTGGTTCAGTTTTGGGCCACTCACTCCAAGAGGGACGTAGAGGTGCTGGAGCGTGTCCAGAGAAGGGCAATGAAGCTGGTGAAGGCTCTGGAGAACACGTCTTATGAACAGAAGCTGAGGCAACTGGGGTGGTTTAGTCTGGTGAGGAGGCTCAGGGGATCTTATTGCTCTCTACAACTACCTGAAGGAGTCTGTGGACAGATCTCCTCTCACAGGTGACAAGACAAGAAAAAACAGCCTCAAGTTGCACCAGGGAAGGTTTAGATTGGGTATTAGAAAAAAAACCTTTACTGAAAGGATGGTCATATATTGGAACAGGCTGCCCAGGGAGTTGGTGGTATCACCATCCCTGGAGGTATTTAAAAAATGTATAAATGTGGTGCTTAGGGACATGGTTTAGTGGTGGACTTGGCAGAACTGGGTTAATGGTTGGACTTGATGATCTTAAACATCTTTTCCAACCTAAATGATTCTATGATTCTATGAAGTTTGGAAAAAAGCAACAGAAGTGAGAGTTAGGAGGGATTCGTACCTGAAGAAATGCAACAGCAGCCCTACCCAGATAAAGAGGTAGGGGACAACACAGCAACCTTCCAGAGTTAAATGCACATGAAGAGCTATTTCAAGGAAGAAAACAATTCTAACAATGGTAAAACTATTCTAGTATTTCCAGTTCAAAATACTAGCTGAAAGTCACAGAAAACTTAGCTATAGATAGAATAATATCATAAATATTTAGAGAATCTAAGAAAATCTTCATCATTGGGGATATTTAAGAGATGTGAAAGGTGAAGCACCAGTAAGTTACCATAGTGATTAATTCTGTAATTGTAGCAATTAAGTAACTCAGATAGGTCTTTTCCATTTCCAGTGGCTACCTCCATGTCACACCACACAATAATGTAAGCCTGCTTTTAATATTATACATAGTCAGTTGAGACAAGAAAGATTTTCAACTACCCTGAAAATTGAAAAGTATGTTTCAAACAATATTAGTTTATAGACAGGGTTGGTTTTTTTCATATGGCATTTGGAATTAATCCCACATGACAAAGCCAAAGCAAGTTTACAAAGCAAAATATTATCAGCAATTCTTCACACTCACCTTGCATCTGTGAACCCTGAAATGGAAAAGGCCATTCACATATCAGCTTTTCAGAGCTGCCAATAGCTGAAAATTAGTTTATCTTTAAGATTACATGGATTTGATGCAGCCAGACAACAGATGAGGTCAACAACTTTTCATGTTAACTACATGTGAACTATCAGATAAGTTTTGTCAGCAACAAATTGAATCACCTTCAAAACACTCAGTTGGATGTTCTTCTTCAGACCCATTAAAAAGAATACTTAGCTCCATAATGCAATTAATGGACATGTACAACAAATACTTCACAACCTCACAGAATTTCTTCAAGACAGACTATGAGAGAAACCCAAATGCAATACTTCACGTGCAAACACAAAATAAATCAGTTTCTATCTCCTGTTCTCTTAATCTCACCTTCACCTTCCTGCAAGTTATTTTGCCTTAGTTGTTGCTTACCTGTAAATGTTAAAATAAGCTTTCCTCCTTGATATAAGATCAGTAACTAGTGTTGATCTGTGACTCAGTCTAGGTGTTCTTTCTCTTAGCACCTTTTAGATACTGCTCTACAAAATTACACCGTAAAGACAAGGCTTGCATAACTAACCAAAAGGATTATTATAAGGCCACCACTGGCAAATAAGGAGCTGAACAGCACTTCAAGGGCTTTCCACAAACAAGGCAAGCATCTCTAATATTATTAAATATCACTGGGTCTAAGTAATATCACTAAATTAATTCTGTATGCAAATATACAAAAAAAAGAGAACATCCCTAGCTAGTTTCTGTTGATATCAATCAGCTCTATCAGGTGACTCTCTAAACAGCAACCACAATTTTTCTCCAAAACGAATTTGCAATCATGATTTTTAGATCCGGTTTTCAATTTTTAAACAGTTACTTTAATTGAGCTCCTTTGCTCTTTCCCGAGCAAAGCATTAAATTAATGCCTTCCTTTCAAGTCCAACAGATGCAACTGCTGCCTGAACAAGATCAAGGCAGTAATTTTGGATTCTAAAGCAGTAGGAACAAAGCATCCTTGTAAGAAAGCAGGTTATTCTAGATCTTCATTCTAATGTACAAAACCTTATTTTCCTATTGAGATTTGAATATAAATGGGCTACAGTTAGCAAGGTACAAAAAAAACCCACCATGTTTTCTTTAAATCTAAAATTTAACTGCTAGCTATTCATTGTTCTTTTTTCGAGTTTTTAGTTTCTGAGAAACAAAAATTTAACAAGGAACACAAAAATATGACAAGGGAATCTTGCAGGTGACTAAAACTAATGAAAATCTGAGTTGTACTTTGAGTTGATTCCAGCATATGTGCTGCTCTCTCCATGTGGAAAAGAAAACATTTAGAAGGTTATCTGATTTTGGATCAAATAGGCTTTTGTTACAAGTCTTTGAAAAATCCCAAAACACATTTTTCTGTAACATCAGCGGCATGAGGGGTTGAAACGAGACTCCTCACTGCCAGGATATTAGCAGAGAATGGACTGTAAAACTTCAAGTCAGTAAGAAAGCATTGTGGAGTGTTAGGGATTCAGAGAACCATTAAAAGACATGAAAATGCCTGCATCCTTAAACAAACACTGTTTCAAACCCACAAAAGCACAATAGTTTGCTGAGACAAGTATTTTAAACACAGAAGTATGAAATTTATTAGAGTACATTCTGGAAGCACCGTATGTGTTTCCACACATGAATAATCAGTCTCATCAACTCTAACAGAACTAATGGCATGCATGAATGTTTGAGAATCCGGGCCAATAAATATTCTACCACAGACAATTAATAAATCAACATTCTGAAAGGCATACAGCAACATTTTATTTACAGTCTATCATTGGACTAAAGGCAGTTGCAAGTGTTATTTTTTTTTTACTCAAATTAATGGACCATGTTCTGTAAGGTTTATGCAAAAATTATTTTTACAGAGAGACATGCAAACTCCCAAAGTATACTGCTCACTATACGAGAGGAAGAAAACCAAATAATATCCAGTTTCTCTGTCTAACATTTCGTATCTGCTCAACTGTCAGTTCACAGCGGCTTAATGGGACTTTGGTAACTGCAGCATTCATCAAGGCAAGCTTTTGGACAGCATCTCACCTGGTCTCTTCATCATCCCAAGCGATTCTCATGCCTTTCCCACCACCACCTGCTGAGGCCTTGATCATGACAGGGTAGCCTAACAGCGGGGAACAATTAGACAGAAGTTCAAACTTTGTTCAGTTGGTCAGAGGAACATGACAACTGACCACATGTCCAATAATGCCAGTAGACAATAACTTCGTTTATTAAAACACTTTGTTTGGAGGGAGAGGAGAGGATTTGTCTTTTCAGGACTTAGCTGTCAGTGCAGTGATTTCTGAAGCCAAGAAAGGTTGTCTTCTTCATTTCATTTATAACAAAAAAAAGCACTGAATTAATTATTCCCAAGTAGCGAAGTGATTTATGAATAAAGGCATTTGACCTTTTTAAGCTCACAATTCTTTAGGAACAAAATTTTATTTCTTTGTTACTGCTGAAATAAGCTATGTTGTGATAATTTTTTGAAACCAATTACTACCAAAAATAAGCATGAGATCTTCAAAAACTATTAGTCAAGAGATTTAGTAAGAAAACCTGTATCTTACCAACATTTCCGGTGTAGTACACTTTAAATAACAGAGCACTTCAAGAGCTGTGCTACTTAAGTTATTGTATAATATTAAGTATCACAGAAAACAATTATTACACTTTTTTTTTAAACAATAAAAAAGGTTTTTCCCCAAACTGACAAGTAGTAAGAAAAAATGAGCAGCGTAAATCTGGCAGCATTGTGCATAAGCGGTAATATTTTACTTTCAGAACAAGATACCTTAATGTGACTATAAGTCAGGACCTTAGTTTTCTGAAAGCTAAAGGACAGTAAAGCAGTATGCAGTTAAAAGCAGGTTTAGTAATGATTGTTTACCTTGCAGTACAATATTTTAATTCAAAGCACCTTCCTAAATAATTTCTTAATCATATCATTGAACTTTGCTTTTCTCCAGCATATATATACAGAAGATTGAAAATTAAAGATCTGATTAGAAAGTTTTTGATGTTTCTGGGATAGAAAAAAAATTCAAGCCTTTTGCCTCCAGTATGCTTAATGAAAATCATAATATTAAGCCAAATATCACACCAGCTGGTAGTTGGGGGGGGGGGGGGGGGGGGCGGGGAGCGGGAGCGGGCCGGGGAAGAGTCCATCAGTCCTTGCAGACTGACGATACATTCTACAGACTGCTTTTATCTGGGGACAGAAAGTGACATTTGAATATGGTTCCCAGCAGAAATGGTCAAGCCTGCTATTATATGTGTAACTAACATTTACAGTTTCTTTCTGGAATGTAAATCTGCTCTTGCTCTGTTAAGCGATAGCGATACAGTACACCCACCTCCCCCTCCAAAGCCATTTAACTGAAAGGAGGTTCAGAAGAAGATAATTAAAACCAGCAAGATCTGGAAAATCTTTTACTTAAAAAGACTGAAGCAGACACACACACATCAGAGAAAAAAGAAAGAAAAAAAAAGAAAAAGAAAAGAAAAAAAGGGAAGGTGACATGACACAAGCATAAAAAACAAGAGTAGTGTTGATTGGAAGACAGGAAAACAGCAAAAATCAATAAAATAGTTTCCAACATCACATGTTATTAGACTATGAAACCTCATGCTACAGAGCACTCACGTGACGGAAAGCTAATAGATAAGCACATGTAGAGCACAAATCAAGATCCTCCAGGCAAGGATGACCAAAAGGCTATAAATCCTCATGCTTTAGAGTCGAAAGTAATCTCTAGTTACTAGGTATAAGAATAAGACCAACAGAGCCATGCAAATAAGCTTGCTAGACTGTCTCTTATGTTTTCCTACGAAATATCTGATGCTGCCCACAGAGAGCTATGCGATGAGCCACAGTGTAACAATGGGTTCAATCCAGAACTATAGTAAGTATTTGCAAGGCCTCGACAATCCCAGAAATAAAGACATGTGCAGAATAACTCTAGATCGCATGCAGCAAACAGTCAAGTTCAACTCATTTTCATGAAATGCAGTATATGCAGTTAGCTATACAAGTAGAATGTATCTATGCTGTAGCTGTTTTTCCAGATCCCTGGCAACTGCCAGGCTCCTACACAAGTCACTGCCTATCTTGAAATAAAGCAAAAAGCATATTCTGTATGATTTTTATACAAGAAATGAGATTTATCCAGGTAACACTAGCAAACTTACACCTCTGGCAGCACTATCATCAGCTGGAGACTCTCTCCAACTCAAGAGGATGCAAGTCTGAAATTCTGAAATAAACATTGTTTTAAGCCTTATTATGGCAAGCTCACTATGGCAATTTCCATCACCTAATCTATCTTATTCAGTGCTACATGTACTTCAACAAAAATCATCATCAATTTTGCTAACAATTTCAGTCTAATATCAGTCTGTTGAATGGCTTGCTGATTTTAAATCTGTAAACAGTCTAGTCCTAATTTACTGTTCTTTCAACAGCAAAATAGGCATGTTGGCAGTGAGGCTTGGTGAGTCTTTACATGCTACAGATACATGGTTTACTGATGTCACTCACCAAGTGTAGGACCACTTTGCTTTCCTCCCCAGCCCACCTTTAATATATACTGATTACATGTCGACCACACTTGTATGCAAGGCAGTTAGAGATTCCAGAGAGCCATTTATAGTTAAAAATAAAAATTAAAAATAATAGTTTTAAAAAAATCCAAAGTAAAGCCTGTTTTTAAAAGATACATACAGCTTTCTAGGTTGACAAAGAAAAATTCTTTGCAACGGACCTCTACAAGTTAGGACAATGATCAGCCTGAAAATAAGGGCACTTGAACTTTTGTTCAAATATGCCTTTACATTCTACTTGCTCTCTGGGGCACTGAGCTAAGCTAAACAGCAGTTCTTTGGCCAGTACCAAAGAATGATGTGTGCTAGCACAAGAAAGGCTTTGTAGAATCTAAGTTTTGCATACATATTGGGTACAGGATGCTGGGATCAGTAAGTGTTACTTACCATTCTCCTAACCACTTTTGCACTATTCAGCAGCAATCAAAATTGCTGCAGTATGCACACATGGATTGGTTAGATTAGTTGTGGGAAGGGAGAGGTATGCGAACAATTTCTAGTAGCATTTATAAGGACCCATGACAACAGCAATTAAGAGTATCACAAAGCATGTGTATTTTTGAGTAGGTGTTAGGTTTTTGATCCTTCCCTCAAATTTTACACCAACTTACATGAAATTAAAATTGCATGTAAGAATAAAAACTACTCTTGTTCTATAGTTTTGAATTCTTGTAACGCCTCTGAAGGAGAGATTGGAAAAGATTTTCAAAGACAAAAACGTAAAAAGCTGTCAAATTTGAAGATCATCAGGCATACTTTTGCTGTTAAATAGGTACTATAAGGTCAGGACTACTTTGTTTCCAGAGCAGTTACTATGCTGAGAAACTGAATGGTAAAAGGAATAAACAAATTCTGGTGTCCCACAGCTGTTAGTCCCAACCCTTTGCCACCATGGTTTTAGATGTCACTTAACCATTTTTACGAAGTTGCAGGTAGTAGACCACCAAATGCATTGTGCAGGAACAGTTTAAGCAATATCATATGTGGCAATACCAGACTCTTTTCAATATCCATTATTGAAAATCTAGTACTAACTACACCCATGTCAAACGAAACATGACAAAAACATGTTTTGCGCCTCTTCAGTTTTGTATAGACTTTCGTTTAGTTTAACTGCCTGCACTTCACAGTTGTTCAATCCTTTCAAACTGAAAAGTACAACCTTCTGGAGTTTCATCCGCTTCAGAAATCAAGCAGCCAGCATGTACAACATACAAATAGACTTAGAAGTAGCAGGGAGAAAGAGCCAATGTGATTAAGCACTACAGAAAGTATCACAAGAGAAGAACTGCCCACACAGATCAATAGAGAAGAGAAACTATATAGGAAGGAGCCTATACAGCAACTTGTGCTTGAACTTCGTCCAGTTCCTGATTTAGCCTAATACCTCTGTCATATTCTGTCTTGACAACTTGGGAGACCATATCTTCAAATGAGAGGCAAAAGGTAGGGTTTACTCCCATACTTAAATTTGTATTCACAAGTAATAGTCACTGGAACAGTTTAAGGCGGTGTCTCAACCCTGAAGTGCCACACTTCACTACTACTGGATCTTTGGCCAGAACGTAGCAGGGAGAAGGCAGGAGAAAATGCACACAGCAAGAGAATATTACACAACATTTTAGAGTTTTACTGGCTGATCCACAATGAAATTCAGTTTTAATAATTACTTAAGCATCCTTGGAAGACTGAGGCTCTGCATAAGTGAAATTAAAAATAATCTGAAAGTATTTGATTGCATATCAAGTGCCTTATATATAAAGACAAAAGCATTATATACATAAGAGACTTCAATTTCATCTTATTTTAGATCCTTTGAAATTACAGATCATTGGATTTTATTCTGATCAGTAGTCAGGATCAGACAGAAGTTTAACCAAACTAATCAACTGGTCAAAATGTGTGGGGAAAAAAGCTAAAAAGGACATTTTTCTTTCACTACATGGCATTATAGTACAAACCTTTGTTGTATCAAAATGGTTTAAGAATTTACTATGTAGATAAAGCACCAACCAGCTGTCTGTAATTGACTTTAATATCTACACATTTAAGACTGCCTGGATATAATGACCTCCAAAGTGCTACTGATATCAAAGATGGCAACCAGTCAACAGAACACCAGAAGACCTCAGAAGAAACTTAAGCCTTTAAAATTTATCTTTGCTATCTAGGAAGCCACTGAATGCCTTCTGACTTACCTTAATCAAAAATTAATCAAAAATATTTTAAAATACTTGCAGGAACTCTTCAAAAAACAAGAGCAAGAAAGATTATTGAAATGAAACTGAACAGAAATAAAGTCATAATGCTATGTCTTTTTTTAAGGACAAAACCCGATTTTATTTATAGTTCTCCTCTGAACGTCCCAGTTTGGTTGATAACCTCTTCCTTTTGTTTCTGCTCCCAAGACAGTAATCACTTAGTTTCCCAACAGGAACATAAAGGCAGACCCACAGAAATACTGACTTCAATTGTGTCAGCCTAAAAAGCCAGCCAAGCTTACACTGAGGGTTTTCAGGGCAGTTAACCAGTGCAGGGTAAAAACTCCAACTTAAACCTGAAGTGGAAAGATATTACAGTGATGAAAAGTCATCTGCAGTAGTGCAAGTCCCAATTTCTATTTGGCACATAAGGCACAGCTGTAGCTTTTGACACAGGTAAAATGTATTTGTAGCTCAATCAGTAACAGAAGCTTCAAATGCAGATATAGCCTTTGAATTATGTAACCATGATGAACCTGAATAGCATCTCATAGTTACTGTCTCTTAAAAGGAAGAAAAAAAAACCACACAAAACCCACCACTAAGAAAAATCTATTACTGTCTTAATGAAATTCTTCTAGAAAGCAGTTAAGAAATGTGGAATTTCAAGCATATGGTTTAATATTTTCCTTAATATTAAGCTTTAGTAAATAAAAGCCAAAACTCATTAAACACATACTAAACTTAACCTTCACTAAGATGTGTCCCAGCCAGTTTGCTGATTGTTCTTTTCACCATTCTGTAAGATACTCAGAAGCTGAATAGTGACTTTATTCCAGAAAGCACAGGCTGGTGCTCTGGATGATATTCAAACTAACTGCAGTCCACATCACCCTAGTATCACTGCTGTCAGCCTCTATATAAAAAGAAATGTACCATGCCTAACTTCTGACTATCATGTTCAATTGCAGATATACTTTGAAATAACTCCTTTAGTGAGCTACTTATTATTGCATATTACATGCGTTCCACAAATTGTGGCTGCACTTGTTCTGTAAAGTCCAGTTTGCAAAGCTAAAATGTGATGATTTAAGACACAGGGCATTAACGCCTAGATTCTTCCAGCCCTATAAGCAACAGGGAACTTAAAAACTATTAAAACGTTATTTGTTCTATAGGGATTACTTATTACACATTCAATTTAGTCAACCATGTCTGCTGAGAGGCACACAAATCCCACCATAGCTAATTTAAGAACTTACCAATTTCCCTTGCAATTCTGACAGCTTCATCTGCATCCTGTAAAAGCAGGAAATGAGACCCAACGTTAATCCCATCAGCCATTGCACTATGTCCTGAGGGCAGTCATATATTGCACTACTGTCTCCTCTGATTCATTTAATGTTTGATTTTACAACCTTCTGACCCTTTTCAGCCAGAGGAATGTAAAATTAATACCATAAGTGGAATGTAAATTCTACCTCATCATTAGTATACTGAGAAACTCAAAGCAATGAGGAATCAGCTGACAGGAAACACAACCAGGATCGCAAGATGATTTTCTGCAGTTGTAGGAATTTAATGCTAGAATTTAGAAGTTTACAATCAATAATGGACCATAAATCAGATCGTTAAAGTTTGTCCACTGCCAGCTTGTTTCTGTCCTCACAGGTATTTCTTGTGTTTTCTGGTTGTTGTCAGTAGGGGGAGTTGATTCTCTATTGTTTGGAAGTGATTCAGGTTCAGAAAAAAATCTTGCAGAACTTCTTTAAAGACAAATGGGGTTTGTCTACTGAAAAAAAGAACACAAGTATTTCACTTCTGTAAGTTTTTACATCTAAAGACAGAATAAACCCTAAACGCATCATTGTAAGCTGTATCTGAAATTAGAAGATTCACGTAATTGTTTCCATTTAAGAGTCCGCGCAGTATGACAATTAGAAAAATCCTTTTATTGATGCCACATATTGCTTCAGCTGACACACTACTATAGCCTGGTACAGAAAAAAGTACCAAGAAACCCAGAGAATAAAAACCAAAATACTGGAATTCCACACTTTTTAATAACCAAATTGCTTCTCCTGCAGTAGTTAATTCTGATTATCTTCTACTGATAGCCATTAGAAAGCAAAAGGGCTAAATTGCAGTGGAGCAGGTTAAGTTTGAAAATTCCATCCAAATTTGCTAATATTTATACTATTCCATGACATGCGTTAAAGAATTTGTATGGAAGGCAGTAATGTCTGGAAATCACCAGCTGCTAAGTGTGTCTGAAACTATGGGGGCTGACTTATGAACATTAAAATGAAACCTGATCTTTTTAAAGCTTTCAAGACAATCCATTTTAAAAGCACCCAGGTCAGAACCTAAAAAAAAAAAAAAAAAAAAAAAAAAAAAAAAAACACAAAAAAAAAAAACACCACACATAAGAAATGTTCATACCTGGTTCATTTATGTCCGATAATAAAACAAAATCCTCTTTAAAAGTCTTCAGTACCTAGTAACAGCCCCATGAAGAATAAGGGGGCTGGCAGGGGAAGTTGTCAGAAAATTTAATTTCCTTTCATTAGCTAGTCTGCTCCACAAATCGGTGCTTGTTAAGTTCAAAGCAGTCCTGAAAGCAACATCAGTTTTAAGTCTTTTTACTCCAGTCACATCTGTTAATGAGATTTTTCCAAATAACAATTGTTTTTAAGTCAAGAGATAAATCTAGAAACCCCTCCTCCAAAAAAAAAAAAAAAAAAAAGAAAAATCAGGGTTTACTGTTTTATTACACCTTGCTGCTTTCCATGACCCTGCACCCTCCAAATTTTAGCTTAAAGGGATAAAATGCATGAAAAGGGTCATTTAAGAATGTTAGTGGTTTCCACACATTGAGTTTGAAGGTTCTTTGTTCCTGCCTGTGACAGTTATGCGAGAATACTTCCCCTTAATAGCCTCTCTGTCAGGAAGTGTTAAACCTGCCAAATGCAGACAATTAGAGCCTCTTGAACAAAATGCAGGAAGAGTGATGACTGATGAAGAGCCACGATTATAGTCGAGAAGGAAACTTTTACATTTCTTTTCTCTTGCAAATTTACTCATATATTTGCAAAACAGAATTAAGAGGGGGGAAGAAAACAGGGAAAATTTTTTTTTTACTTAGTTACCTGCAAACAAGTGGCTAACTGATACGCTGCAGTCCACAGGAAGACAAGCTGCAAATCATTAGAGGGGAACTTTTCACTGCCACTGTATTTTTATACCTACATACTACAACAACTTTAAGTAATAAGCGGCATCATATCAGCAGCACTAATTGTCTCAATTCTGGCTTGAGCAGACTGAAGTCATCTGCCCAGCACAGTTATCAATTTACACTGTTTCAACATCTGCTTCTTTTACAGTTCTGATACATAAGAACCCAAAGTTACGATTAAAAAAAAAAAAAAAAAAACCTACGCGTAGGTTCTTATCCTACAGTGAAGAATAATATATCCTACAATAAAGAACTTATCCTACAGTTCTTTATCCCTCAGTGAGCATTTCTGAAATAGAAAACAAAAATGTGCTGTGCTTTTTAAAAAACTAATAAACAAAAATTAATAAGCAACAGACACACTGAAATCTCTTCTAAGTCTTTTGATCTTTTCCCCTTAAGAAAGTATGTTTTAGTATTATGCATTTCACCTGCAAATTACAGAAATATAGCTGCAGTTTGAGTACTCAAAAAGTTAGGACAGTTATTTTAGATTTGTGGTGCAAACAGCTTATGGTAGATACACAACATTTGCCATGGGGAGGACAAAAAAACTGAATGCTATGACACTGCATAACACACAAGTCCAATGTGTGCACAACCACACCGGTACTAAAAGCATTTTGAATCATTTAAAAGCAAAAGTCCTCACTGATTTACTGCTGTTTCCTCCAAAAAACACATTAGCTACACTACCGTTTTCCCAAATTAAACTGGAGACTGTAAAGAAATATATGATTTTAGCACCACCTTTTATTGTACAAATAAAAGCGTTCAAGTAATGGTACAAGTTTATAAAAATCGTAAGAGTTATAGCATTATGTCATAGCGTTTTCATAAAAATACTCATTTAGCATAAGCATGTCTAACCTCCTAATTTCATGGTCATGCCTCTTCGCCAGGTACCAGCAGGTGGAGACAAAAAAGTAAAACTAATCTAATGTAGAGGAATGCCAGGACAAAGTGTTTAAAAGAATCCTAGAGCTTTAAAACATTGTCTTAATTATGAAGAACTTCATAATAGTTTTCATGGCCGAGGGTGTTGGGGTTAGAGAACCTCCTGTTCACGTCTAGTCTCCAACAACTTCTCCAGCAATACAGTGGTCATTTAATACTGATGTCAATACCCCAAACGCAAGAGTACAGCCAAAACAGATACCTGAAACTTAACCGTAAATTCACAGCCTAGCTGAAAACCTTCAACACGTCTACTGACATCAGTGAAACTTAGTAGACACCCAGAGATGTTTATCTTCTGGGTCTACATCCAGCTGTGTTCTACTACCCATAAAACCAAACTGGCTGCAGGTGGTGAAATTATGTAAAAAAAAAAAATATTTTTTCCCTTGCCATTTTTTTGCCACTTTTTCACCATGGCACCTCCTTATACTCATCCTCCACTTTCTTCTTGTCACTAATTCCTCTTTACTCATTTGCAGACATCTCAGCTCTAACTTTAGCCATTACTTACACAGATCAACACTAATTCTTTTTATTAAGACTACTCGTCACTCACTCTCTCTCCCAATCAGATTTTAGGAAACTAATTGTAGTTACAGATTTTGAAATTAACTACCTTTGAATGCTTTTGTTGGCTCTCTAGCTGACAGCACCAGACTCAGGTTCCTTAGATGTGTAGGCTGGATAACCCTTGCCCCAGCCAACTGAGAAACTGAACCAGGGATGAGAATTACTATTCGTCCAACTACCCTCTCCACATCTTTCCATTCTCAGTTTCATATTTGATACAGCGTTTGCCTATATGAGAACAGTTAGTTGTGTCTACCGTGCCAAGTATCCTCCCATTCAATCCTTCCAGGTCCTTAAGTATACTGTTGAAGGGCTTGCTTCTCTTAGATTTCTAATTTAATTTCTACTCACTGGGAATTCTTCCGCATGCAACTTCTCCAAAATGTTGTTACAAAAGCTTAGCAACTCCAGCGCCTACTATATGTTAAGTGCTAAGCAACATAAGTAAGAGGGGGAAAACACCCTTTATTCATGAAGGGCCTACATATCTGCAGCACTATTTAGCAAGTGCTGGACAAAGACAACCCTTCAAGAACAAAGATTTTCATTGCAGTCCCCAGTTGAATAACAAAGCACTAGAAGTTGTTACTCTATGTTCACTTTAACTATTCATCCACAAAGAATACATGTAACTGATCTTTCTTAACTTCTGGCATTGTCAGTGGCATGAATGCAGCTTCCTTCCAGTTTTATTAGACTCCACTATAAAGATGAAGCCACCTCTATAATCAACTCAAGTATCAAGCATACCCTTAACTGCTTCCTAAGACCTTTAAAAATTTTGTTTCTCAAGAAAAAGAGCCCTCAAAAGACTTTGAAAGCTTCATAACTCTTGTGACCAAAGCAGGTCTCTCAAAGAATGGCAGAAATCCTATACAGTCTCCAACTCCTTGTGTGTTCTCTTCTGATTGCACCTGGTATCACACATCTTTGCCCTTCTCATCTTGGTATGAATTGTCAAAATACTACATCAAGCTCTAACAAAAGATCAGGCATACTGTATGACCTAATTACTCGAGTATTCATCCAAGCAAAAGACATTATCACAGAAAGATCAAAGGACAAATACAAGCACACATTTAGATCCATAGCAAGGACGAGAACATCAATTATCAGAAGTTTTATTTCCTAGAACTTGTAACTACAGCACTGGTTAACCCAAAATTTTCATCTTCCCTTTCTGATCGAAACTGCAACACTGGCAATGTCTGTAGACTCTCCTTTTTCTTATTTGGTGGGTACACTGCTGGGTTTTTTTTAATCTCTTGCTCTTTTTCATCAACACACTTCAAATAATCAGAACTAGTGCAAGGCTGAGGTATTTGAAATTGATACAATATGGACACTTCAGGATTAAGCAACTACTGCATAGCTCCTTTCAACAGCTGAGGATTGGAGTTGTCAACTCAATCCTACATTCCAGTTCACTTGATGTTAAAACTATCGTCGCATATAGCCAACCGGCAACCAGAACACTCATGTTCTTTCACTTTGTGTCAGGAACTTCAGATAGTTGTCAAACACTAGTGCAACTAAAGGTCTCAGAAGCAAGTGCATGCAGGTAAGTAGCTCAGTTTCACTGGTTATATGGCTATCTGTTCATTAACCACTATCCTACTTCGCCAGGTTTGTTTCTTTATATTAGCAGAGTAACAGATCCTTACATAAATTTTAACTTGAAACTCTGATAAACCCAGCATCTGGAGTATTTGATTCTGCATTAGAAAAAGTTTTATGGGTTTTAGATGATTAATTCAAAGTTATCTCCTAATTAGATGTTCTTCTAGAACTTATTTTCAGGATTTCTAGAATAATATACAGAATATCAGACAGAACAGAGGATCTTATGCACAACAGCTTGGCTGCTGTGAAATCTTATGAGCACTAAAGGACCACATACACAAGGACTGCTAAAACATGCAACATAAACCTGAAAGAATGCTGCGCTCAACTTATCACTGCCAGACTTCACTATTGCCACAAATGCCAGCCTAACACTCTTACAGAGCCCTCCAGAAAAGAAACAAGTCTTTGCACTTTACCTGTTGCAGCATATCCCACTGCCAGATATTACACACAACAGGCATTTCCATCACAAGTACTGAAGAATTATCTCGTGTGTTTGGACCTCAGCTAGTTCATTATTTAATCGTTCTCTCTCACTAGCCAAGTTCTCAAGGCATCCTCATCAGAACAGGTAATTTTGTGGAGACTTAGCCCCTCTGCACTCTATTCATCTTTCTCATTTAGTTAAGTTTGGGTTTTTTCCTTCTAACAGAGCTTAAAATCCAACTTGGCTGACACAATGCTGAACACCATTGCCCTGGTATATGTTGCTCCTTAGAACACTGTCTGCATTCCACCAATATATTCAGTTGTTCCCAACTATCTTGATGTTTCCTATTTCATCATGTAAATAAGATATATGATGATCAAGCCAGTATCAACTGTCATAAATAAAACCTGAAAAGCTTTCCCTTTATGTTTAAATGTTTAAAGCTACATTACACTGCTGTTGAAACAAACTTTTTTTCATGCATCTTGAAGTTTTACTCAAATTTCACTTGAAAAAATCTAACTTGACATGTCAAACAAAAAATTTGAACACAGGAGGTCAACATTTTGTAATACACCAAATTTTTAGGTGTATACAATGAAGGTTTTAAAGGAAAAAAGCTTATTTACCTACGTTAACACAGACTATATATGAAGACACACAGGAAAGCTTGTAAAAGCCCAATACTTAATCACTACCACAGAAAATAAATCAAAACCAAAACATACTTTATTTTACCTTACAAAATATAAAGGAACAACCAAAATATTTTTAGAAAACTCTTGGAAATTGGTCCTTCTAAAACCCCATGAAGAACAGTAGCTGTAGATTCAGATAAAGAGTCGCCAGCTTCCCCACATCCTCACCCCAAGTTCTGCAACACATGGAAACCTACACCAACATCCATAAAATGGAAATTTCATCACTATTAACTTAGGGTTGTTGAGATCTTGGCAAACAAGAAGTAATCACCTGAGAAATGTAAAGACGTGTAGTGGAGTCACACCTGATTTTTAACACATTTACCTGCCTTCACATTAAATTTAAAGCAACGCTTTTAGGAACTCCATAGAATTAGTCCTTAATACACCATTTATTATGAAGGACTTTAGCTTCTCCAAAGGTCTCTTGCTAGTAAAAATCTGTACCCCATTTTTAATTACATCTTATTGAAAAACATGTTGAAATTATAATTACATTCTGCATCAGACCTTCAATAGGTGTACTTTGATTCAGACACTGTTCTTACAGTGGGCAGACAATAATTAAATGATTTCTCACCTTGACTACTCCATCAAAGCCAGGGATTGTGTTGACCTTCGCATTCTTGGCTAACAATTTGCTTTCAATCTTGTCTCCCATAGCCTGAATAGCATGTGTGTCAGGTCCAATGAAGGTGACACCTTCTGATGCCTGCAAAGAAAATTAAGTTATAACTTTAAGAGACTAAATTAAAAATCAGCTTTACACAGGTATTGCTATTAATTTTTTTTCTCTTTTTGAGCCAATTAATGAAATGCTTAGAAGACACTGATCTGTTTATGTAACAACCTAGCAATATATAAGCAGCATTTCAGCCAGTTCATTAAAAATGTGTATGACCTTGTGAAACTATGTATACACACAGATTCAAAGCCCCTATAATTAGCATTTGTATAAATCAAAGCCAGGCCAAAGAAAAATAGCTGAAAGTGGAAGTACTCCAGCTTGAAAGTTAGAAATATCCCTTGAGAAAACAGAGGCTAGTTAACTCACCATTGAAATAGCTGCAAGTGATTTACAAAGATATGCTTGCTAAACTGTAATGCAGTTGAAAATTCTATTATGCATTCCTAAAACCAAACCCTGATGAAACATCAAAATTAAAAAGTGCAGTCTCTTACTCAATGAACTTAAAGATCTTGAAAATAAGGCAATAAGTAAAATAATGTTTCCCCAATTCTTTCAGGCAACTCTCTTTTCCAATACTAATGTGGAAATAGGTTAACATAAAATACTTTAATACTTCAACTTTAATACTTTAATATGTAGGTAGAACACTGATTTGCATTTTTCCTCCTCCTGTTTCTCTATGCCAGCAATAGACTTCAGTGATCAACTACACAGACATTTTTTCCAAACCTCTCCAGGGTCAGCACTACACTGAGCTGCTAAAGGCAGTTCTATCAGAACTGTTTCACTGGAAGTTACTGATGTATCAATGAGTACATGCATGTTTCAGGCAACTTAACATCTTTTGTACCATAGGAAAAACACGTCATAAGAATAAGCACACTAGCCTTGCACAATTTTTCCAACTGTTTCATTGGTGGAAGATTTTTTGGCCCAATTCTAAGACTCTTGTAAAATGCTTAAAAAAAACTTGTTTCCAGCCAATGGGCAGTTAATATCAACAGTAACACAATGGCAAACATTCTATTTCTTGTATCAGAAGTTGTGTCTTAATATCTTGTCTTTCTGACATACACTTGTGCTACATATGTTAAGGTTACAGATCTAGTCACTTAACAATAAAAAGTAATTTGCTGAAGCTTTGTGTGTTTCTGAGATGGTAGTGCATGACCACAGAACAGACATAGGAAAAATATGTTGAAGTTGAGGAACAATGTACTCCTATTCACAGTCTTGTAAGGGCTGAGAGCTTCCAGCATGCTTGGGAGTCACCGTTCTTACTGTCTGCAGCTTCCTAGCAGGAAGAGTGTCATAGCAGAAGCTCTGCATAGACAACTTCCTATCATGCCAGCTAACAGGAATCAGGTAAGTATTACAGACACACTAGAAAGCTCAGTGCAAAGACACCCAAACAAAACACAGAGCCATCAGTTCAGCTAGATCAAAGGCTTGTTAGCTTCAACTCACAACAAACCATCTGGGTTTTTATCTCAGCCCACTTCTCTACTACAGTAGGCTTATTAGCTCAGCAACTCAGTAATACTGATTTGATGAACAGCTGTCTACAAACACAAAGTTGGGAAGACTGCAATAGGAGGGAGGAGGGGATAGGAAGACCAACACAGGGGTGCAGATCTATTAATATTATAGTGTCAAATAATCTGGATGCTAAAGGAATTCATTATTTTTTAGAAGGAAAACCACAGTAACAATGTTTTGAGCTGACACTTTCAGAAACAACAGCAGATTACAACCTGAAACCTGGTATTTCATTTCCTCCTAACACGAGAGATTTAAATAGGTGCCTGCATACAACTGGAGGTAGGGCAGAGTTTCCTGCTGTCTTCAGACTGTATTCCAATCTCAAAAAGCTTCGTGGAAATGGTTCACTTACATACTTGACAATTGGAGATTACACTGTCCCTGTGGACCCTGTGGTGTGGAAACACCATGTTTCTACAGTTTCAGCCATAACATTGCCATCTGCACCCTGATCAATACTACTTCAAAACCTCACCACATGCTGCTTCCTCTCCCCACTCTCTTCTCAAAGTCTACCATCAAAACAATGCAATCCCCAGAGGTCAAGAGAGCAGGTCCAAAACTTTTGCTGCCCTGACAGACCATCCAATACTTCCAGCTTGCAATTTATCTCCAACGCTCTGCTCTCACATTATTTCTTTTCCTCCTCTGACTTTCTTCTGTCAGAAAATAAGAAAACTTTCATTTGAACTGGAGGTTACAGGTGAGGATGGGAATTACATTCATGGCATCAGCAAGCATCTGCCTTTCCAGTGAAAGGCATGTAGGGGACATCTTGCTTGACCTACTGTCTCCTCTCACTGACTTGTGGTATGGACTTTCAAAGTGCCCGGTTCACTCCCTGCTCCTGTCCAAACAGGTAGTTAGGTAAGAAGGGAACAGCACCATTCAGGAGAGATTCATGAACCACCTGAGAAGGAACACTCCAGGTCATTTCAAGAAACTAATCTGCTGCATCCAGTATACTTGATACATGAATCTTACAGAGCTGCAATATTCCATGTGGGTACAAGCAATACTACTTCTTAAAAATTAACTACTAGATGTGCAGCAGATTCAAATTAATGCAAATATCACATGGTGCAACCTACATCTTTGTCTTTTTTCCATGTATATTTTTAATGTCCAGAATTTGCAAACTGCACTTGTCTACCCATGTACCTCTTGGCTTTAACTGCTCTGAATCTTTGTATCTCACACAGAACTGCTCTTTAATTGTGAACAAACAGCAGCTTATTACCACCAGCTATTCCCCTATACAGTTAGTCAGCTAGGGTAGTCGCCACATTTAGTAATTTCCCAGCAACAAAATGTGAAACAAAATAGTTTAACTCCATCCATGTGATATCACACAATTCCTGAAACCATATAACTCGGCATGTTGCAACATCCATAAATCAAAAATAAGGTAGCAAACCAAGGGAGATCTATTGGTTTCCAGTTTCCAGTATGTCAAATCATCTCTTGCACAAAAAAGGCGTGTATTCTCTGACATGACTTGCAACTAACTTTGTCTAAGCTTACAAAAAAGACTGTCAGCTTAAGGCACTACCAAACAAACTCTTGCAAGTTTTGCCACAATAATTTAAGAACCCATCACTCAAAGATGTTTGCTCAAGACCTCTGCCAAAGTTTCTCAACTCATCACCAGAAAAGTGCCCCAGCTTCTCCATTGACAATACTCACATGTAATGTACTAAATGACCTGTTCAAACTCTACTGCCTGACACTAAAAACAGACCACAAGAAAGAAAGTAGCAATAACATCTTCGGCTCCCACAAAGACTTATCAGCACTCACCCATTAGCATCCTTACTTTATATAACACACAGAAGTGGTGAAACTGTGACAGAGTAACTTCCCGTGCCTGATGACAGTCCACACAGATTTGCCAGCATAGCAGCAAGCACTAGAACCTCTACTATACAGACACAAGCTTACACACTCCATTTCAAACAAGTTCTTCCAAAAGTTCTCTTACTGCTCCACACATTCAGCAGCTGCTCCAGCCTTGAAGACTAATTATCTGGCTGAAGGAAACATATCATGCTTCACCATAAACATGCACCAGCATTTTCTTTAGAAACATACCTGTGTATTCACTGCTCTACTTTGCATATGCAAAGGCACAAACAATACTGAATATTTTATAAAAAAACAATGTCAGAATATATTCTATGCCAAGAAAGTTAGTTCTTTCTTTGTCTAAGTAGTAGATATTGAAGAGTTTTTCTCAACAGCCCTGTTTTTGAAAGCAGCAATAAATTGGTTTAATTTTAGTACTGTAAGAATCACAAGCAGGTAATTCCCCTTGGTTTTGTTTTGGTTTTTGGTGGTTTTTTTTTTAAGCCAGACTAAAACCTTATTCTACCCTCAGGGAATAGAGGACCCCAAATATAGCAAAAACTAAACAACACTGAAGTAGGACAAGCAAAGATAAGATTTGGAAAATTCGTCTGGGAAGTCTGTGGTTGAGCTTTACATGTCTTGTCAACCATGTCTGACTGCTCTGGGAACAGAGTGGGCCCAAACAGACCTATGCTAGTGTTGAATTGCCATACTCCCAAAGTTTGGAAAGGACCCGTCTATCTGACAAACTCTTATGGACCTGAGGTAGCTGAAGAGACTGATCCTAGAAGAGGAGATTCTTTTGCATCTCTTCCTGGAAATTATGAATGCAGAGATTCACAATTACCGTGTTACACAGTCAGTAGTAGATTCAGCCTCAGTGACAGCATAAGCAGGACTGAAGACAGAAAGCATGACAGAGGGAAAACTGCATAATGAAGTTTTATACACGCTAGCTCCTTTGGCAACATATACTCTTCTGTGGGCTTATGAATATGTGGCAAACAAGCCAACTCACTGCCAGGCTTCCCAGAGCATGCAGGAAATGACTGAGCAGTTCCAACCCAGCTTTAGACAAAACAAGTGATACTAAAACTTTTCCTCTGTCTTTTACACATTAGTACTGTACAATTTAACACACTTTTTTGTGTCCTCGCTTAAGCCAAGGTATTTGAATCTGCACGTAACACCAGCTTAACAGAAGCAGCTCCAACCAACAAGGAGATACACCATGTACAAAAACACAGCTATCAAGAATCTTGTATTTTCTCTTTCCAGATCATTCCGTCAGGGCATTCTTCCACTCACAGCATGCTGATGTGGCAAAACACACTCCAAGTGCCCAGCTGCTTCCAGGTGCAAAAGCCCCTATAATTACCTTACCACACAGAAGCAACAGCAATAATGCAGGCTTTGTGCTCCTTCAGTCCCTGGTACCCAAAATGGCTAGTTGCAGGAAAACGTTTCCCATCTCCGAAGAAGAAATGGCTGAGAAGGATGGAGAGATTTCAGGAGCAATTGTGGCTGCTCTACCTTATTGAAAATAAACTTCCCTATGTAAACAAAGAGCTGGTTTTAAACAAGCTGATGAAGTTTACAGAAGAACCCAAATGATCTGTTGCATACAGACATTGAATCATATGTTCTCAAACTCAAGACTTAAATATGACGTCTTCAAGATTACCCAAACTCAGGGTGCTACTTATTGGAAGACAGTAACAGTAATTTACTCAGGACAAAAGAGCTTAACTCCAGCACCACTGACTGGGTAGGCTTAGAGCCTGCAGTGTTATTAAGTGACCAGAGAAGTACCTGAGCCAACCTAGTTGCTTTTCCCCCGTTCTCTCTTCTTCCTCTCCTGCACATCCCTTTCCACAGTTTTATTTCCCTCCTTTCTCTAAGGCAGGCTCTGGCACTCCTCAGTTGACCTAGCTGACCAACATGGCAGATGATAGCCTACGGGGTATTTGTGAGTGTTTTCCATTGCTTTCATGAATTAAAACTAGCTAGACAGAGAATCTTAATGGGCACTGAAGGAAGGACCACATAAGTTGCTGAATCACACAACTGGGAACAAGAACCTTCTTTTGGGTGAAGGAATATCCTCAAACTCTCAGGTGTGCAGCGGGCAGGGGGTCTGCAAGCTGCCATATCAGCCTGCTTTCGTGTTCGAGTCTGCATTTCTGTTTTAAGGTTTGTTTTAAAAGAAAGCATGTTGTTGCTTTTCTGAGGAGCTCTGTTTGAACCACAGAATAGTTGAAGTTTGAAGGATCAAAGCCATTGCTTGAACCAGCTCTCCGACATGTGCTGTCAAGTAGTGGAACAACTCAGAGGCAGAAGAGAAGCAGAAGCAAGATTCTGTTTGCAGTGAGATAACAGCAAAATCAGCATGTGTGGCTAACAACTTGCCACACTTAAGAACTTATTGGTGAATGAGGTTATGAAGGAAGGTCCACAGATAAGAACTCCAGTAGAAACTGTTACAGGTCTGGTTTTCCAAGGGTTTTTGTCCCAACCCTCAAGTTTTCTTTACAGGAAAATCTGGAAAAGGTTTCCAGGAAATACTTACATGCAGTTGACGAATTCATTCACCACTGTACTGGGGAATGTCTGCCTTAATTTTTCTGCCCTCTTGACACAGAGGCAGTCAAAGAGGCAGATCCAATGGGGAAGGGAAGGGGCAGAAGTAGACTGGTAATCACAAACAGTATCAGAGTTCCAGAAAAATTGGAATCTTCCACAAATAAGGTCTCTCATCTACAGCCCACAAGAAAGAAATAGACCTGTACATGCAGCTGTCTGCAGACACACACAAAGCAGAGCAGATAATCAGTACAGCTCAAGGATGACTGGAATAGCTAGCTGAGCTAAAAAGTCTCCAAGTCACATGATCTAAATGCAGGACTGACAAGCAGAGCTGGCAGCAAAAGCAAGGTCTAACTGGGGTTTGAACAACCTAGAAAATAACCAAGCAGAACCGAAAAAAATCCAGCTGAAGTGGCCAGATGAAATATCCAAAAGCAAACGAGATTCAGGAGTCCTACCAGAAAAAATACCAGGCACACTGACATCTGTTGAAAGAGGTGGGGACGTAACATCACCTCACAATACAGGAACTGTCCATTCAACACTGGGAAGAAATCCCCCCAGGAAATACACTCTAAGAATGTATTATAAGAAGCATCCACTCAACCTAGGACATACCGAACTGGTAAAACATTCTACAACAGAATGTGGTAGATATTCTGCTAGATGCACAGAAACAACTTACCACTTCAAACAATTGGGCCCTGTTGCTGCTATTCTGAAAAGTCAGAATAAAGAACATACAGAGGAGCAGCCAATGATCTGCCCAGGCATCAACCAGTAAATTTGGTACTAACAAATAGAGAAGTTCATTCTGTGCAGACTTATTTTAAAGCTGGAAAAGGCTTAAAACAGCAACATGCCTAGGCATTGTCATGTTACACCAAAGGTAGTAACTCTCCAGCAGTTCAGCAAATAAGAGTTCTTCCAGTCTTGTTTAGAATGAAATAAGCAGAACTTTTGAAGCCAAAAGAATACACACACATTTATATACACACACAAGAGAAAAAAGACAACACTTAGAAGTACAGTAGCATCCTTCATTAGAACAAGTATTTTAAAAAAATGACCCATGCTGAAGAAAAGCAAACTACAGCCTTCTGTACAGGCTTACAACAGAACAGCACAGCATCTCTTAAGTGAATACCATATGCGGTATAAGCAGATGGATAAATATGCTAGAGGGAGAAGGGTTGTAGCATCTACTTTAACTACACCTGTCTTTGGCTACTGTAGTTGTTTCTGGAAATCTGGCTTTTGTTTTGTGTGAGGGTTTGGGAAAGATTGGGTTACAATCACCTTGAGTTGCATAAGCAGCAGGCAGGTAGACTGTGATAACAACTAGCCTCGGATGTAAAAGGTTAATTGGCAACTGGAAAAGTGACAGAGCCAGATGCAACTTGCTAGAGGAAAGAGGCAGTGGTGCAGAACTGTGCTGCCCAGCCTGCCAAACCTCATCGCTTGTTCCAAGTTCAACTTTGAAATAAAAACTTACTGTTACTTGGCTCCAAAACACACTGTGCTTCAGAGGCCAGACCCACCAAATGAGCTATGTCACCACCTGTGACACTATACTGTGCCATTTTAAATATCTGTACCCTGTGTCTCAAATATACTATAAGAGAAACTGATACATTGGAAGTGCTTCTTTAGAAAAAAGAAAAGCTAGCAGAATAAAAAAAGCCTTACCTGAAACTGAACACAGCTGCAAGAAGTTTGTCTCACTTCTTAAAACAATTTAAAGAACACTAAAGCATTTTCACAACCATTACCTTAAGTAAGAAAAAAGATGACTGCTGGGCAGCAATACCACAAAAAAGAGAAAACTAGAATACACTTAATTTACCCGGAAATAAACCAACACAGATGCCTGTTTCTATGTTAAACCTTTGGCATGGGGAGGGAGATGTGTTAACAAACTCCTTTTAAGCCATTATTCTAAGAAATATTACCCAATTATTTAATCCTGGTGTGAACCTGTTCACGCTGATCTCCAAAGTATAGTTTAAACTATGCAGAGCCATGAAAATACATTAACCAGATACCAGTGTGACTGGACACTTCTGAAGGACCAAATAAAAGCAGGCCTTATACAGGCCCCAAATATGCCTTCCTTAATAGGAAGGAATACTAAAAGAATGCAGGAACAGCATATATCTATGTATCAGAGAGAGAGAGAGGCATATTGATGTATATTCAAATATTGGAGGTGGGAAGAGAGAAATCGATCTGTAAGAGGACTCTGCAGTTCAGCTTAAACAAAAGGCACAGTTGCTGAGCCAGTATAAACACAATCTAAGGCTATTTAACTCCACTGTCCCAAAAACGCATGCACCTCAGAAAAGGTGTGTGACCTCCTGCATAACCAGAGAGTAGTCAGAATAAATTAGATGGTCAGCATCACCTTAAGCACAAATGCTGCACAGCAAATAACTTTTAAATAAACTTTTGTTTTATTGAATGAAGTCATCTCCCCCTTAATTCCACAGAAGTGATAAGTTTACAAAGTCAAAACTTTAAGAATCAGGCTAATCTGTAGGCATCCTCCTGAACAAGACAGAAGCTGTGAACTCATACTATAATAGATTATATGTACAAAGGGTAAGTGTGCTTTCATTGATTTAGTTCTGCATTTTAAAATAAAAAAGCCTCATTAACCAAACATTTCATAGTGTATATTACACTTCTAAGTGGGGGGAGAATGCTATTCAGCCTCCAGGTCATATCTTTGCAAGTGAAAAGAAGCACAGAAACAGCTTTTTCCAAGGACTTAAAGCTACAAGACACTGTGAGAAGAACAAGTACCACCTCTGGGGAACTATTCTTACAAGTTTTCACTTTAGATCTGATCACCAAGCTGAAGTTCTACTTGATAATTTCACTTTGAAACAGTTTAAAGCCTTATATGGTCTATATATTATTTTACATCTTTGTCCAAAAGCCAAATGCAATATTGAGTTATGCAAGTTTTCAGCATTTCTCAAATACAAACTAAACTTGAACATACAGTTTGTATGACATGCCACTGTCGACGATGAATTGCTTCATCACCTGTAAAACATTCACACGCACACACCACCCAACACACAGGAACTTAGCCCTGATGTGTTGCAAAAAGTTGAGTATTATAAGTAGTAACAAATAGCCAGAAAATTTAGGGAGAAATAAACCAAACTCAAGAATTTTCCCTGGATGGTTTCCATATTGTTTTTCTTCACTTCATGGCATTGAAACCACCCTTGATTTTTACATGATAAAAGAAATCTGTGGAACTAATCCTAGAAACCTCTTTCTGTTTCCTTGCTTAACACCTCCAGGCGACAGAAAAGACAAAATGCTTCATTTGCATCCTTAAACATTAGAAACTGCGAATGAGCCTTTTCAGCTGCAAATGTTATTGCATCTACATTTCCAGAAGAGAAAGAAGGTTAAACAGCCTACTCAGGTTTATGTTAACTCATCTCTTTTTAGCACCAAGAGCAGCACAAAGAGCAGAGAATGTGGAAGCTTAACAGCCCAACCTCTTTCTTCATTACGTTCAATTAGATCCTGGAAATGGATATAGCTGCTGATTACACGAAGATAAAGAGACAAAATCAGGTATGCACAAAGGAAATGGCAAACACTAACAAGTATAATCTTAGACTTCTCAATCATCTAGCCTCACAAAGACCATTTCATTTTTCATGCAACACAAAAAAGTTCTATTGGTTGCATGACCACACAAGATTTTGCCTGGTGTACAAAGCAGCATTTGTTTAATCATTAATACAAACTCTTAAGTCTAAAATGTAATGTGCCAGTGTTGCACAAAGTCATCTTGAACATTAGGAAGGTAAGAAAGATTTCTTGCTTGATGTGCTACGTAGTACTCCATCTTACCAACTGAAGAATAAATTTGAACCACAGTCAAAGAGCCAAACAACACTATTAAGCTACTTTATTTCAGAATACAATTAAGTACAACTTATTCTTCAAGAGTATTCCATCTCCTAACTGACAACATTTTTTTTGAAATTAGGATTCAACCTACATAGCATTTTTAATTTGTTTGGAGTAGAAAAAAGCACTCACTTGCAATTACTGTGCTGAATTCAGTAGAGAAAGTTAGCAGCACTTTATTTTCTAAGCCATTTGGCTTTCAGTCTGGAAAAAGTCTTCAGCTTGGTGGAGAACACTCAATGAGACATTTAACACAAAATATACATCACTCTAAATGAAAACCAGACGCTCATCGAGAAAAAGCAGGACAGATCGATGAGAGGGAGCAACACGGGAAGCATCCTTCTAGCCAAACCAATACCCCACATACCAAGGACCCGAATTCATGACATACAAAATTTTCCATATCAAACAAAGTTTGGTAGGGAAGACAAAGGGAATAACATAAACAGTTCAAAAACCTGAATGTTAGAGCAGATTAAGAAAAGGCATGGGCACAAGACTTTTTTTTTTTTTTTTTAATACAGCCATACTATTTCTCCTGTCCTGAAGATTCTACGAAGCTCAGCAAAGGAATATAGAACACAAAGCATTTAGCCTGATTTGTAAGTGCACCTGCAATGCCTCAGCTTGTGGTTGTTGTTTGGGGTTTTTTTTTGGGGGGGGGGGGGTGGGGGTGGCGGAGATGAGACATAAGAATACATTTAGAAGTGAACAAGTAATGAAAAATTAGCACTGCGTTATTAAGACACATTGAGCTTGCAGCCAAAGGATATTACTTGTATGACTGCAAAAAAAACTTAATAATAAATCAGAACTTGGAGAGAAAAAATTCACACTCTGGGGGAAAGAAAAAAAAAAAAAGTCTGGTATTTTTCCAGACATTCTATAATGCTTTCAGAGTTAGGTGACCATCATTATATTAATGCTGCACATTCAGAGACCAAATTAAAACTTAAGGTGACTGCCCAAGCTCATGCCACCCTGAATTTACTGACATTTTAAACATCAGTACCCCTGGTTTGGATAGCCAGGGAAGCTAAGTGACCCTAGAATCATCTTCCTAATAGCCACGCTGCATACTGAGAAACAGAGTTGAGCAAAGCACACAACTACATTGAAAAGGGTCATTTCTCAAACACTGTAACAAAGAAAAAAGGCATTGAAGAAGCAATGCCCTTCATAAAAACAAGACTGTTAAGCCCACTGCCCTGACCAAATTCTAACATGGGTAGCTCCATTCTACCCACCCACAGCTATCTCCCTTTTCTTAGCTGGCTGATGTAGTTTTAGGATCCTCCCTGTCCTCACATAAAGGCTACTAATTTACTTCCTGCCAAATAGCTGCCATCGATAATATCAGGACAAGGTGGTGTTTCTTCAGTAGATTTAGCCATCCTCAAACATCCGATAAGCAAGACCTTCAGAGTTTATAAAGATGCCAAAAACTATACTACAACATGCAGAGCAGACCAGCAAGTTCACTTCTGAAAACTGGAAGCATCTGCATCTTGTTAGTAAACGAGAGTTACTTTCCCGACAAGAAGAGAGCCATTAAACAGCACTAGATTTAATTTCTGACATTCAAAAAACAACATCATATGAGAAATAGGCATATTTATTCATAAATAAATATAAACCTGTTGATCACATTAATAAACATTAGTGAAGAGCTAAACAAGCAGTAAATCAATCATATTAGCAACAAAAAAGTGCATGTGCACACACCTGTTTGTTGGGTCTGGTTTGCCGTTTAGTTCGTTGCCCCCGCTCCGCCAACCAGGTTTCATTCACTGAACCAACACGCTGTCCTCTACCAAAGCCAGCGTATACTAACCCTGCAGCTACTAAAAACAACCATACAAGTAAATGAAGGACAGGACTAGGGCAAAAATTCCTCAAGATTAAAGCCATTATAAAACGCCAAGCACAGGATGCTATTCCATAGGTCATAGTAACCTGTCACAGACTAGTGACCCCAAAGTACAGTACCTCCACCCCAGGTCTCAATTACTCCTGCCTCTCACACTGCAAACAGCATCCATGTAGCTGTGCAGCCATCAGTTCGGGAACCATATCAGCTAAAAGCAGCTGAAGGGGCAAGGGGTGCTTAGAGGATTTTGAGGGACAGTCCCTAAAAGAGACAGTAACAGCAGTAAAAACTGTCAACAAATACACTGTCACCAGACATAAAATGGGGTACACAGATGAAAAGCATTCAGAAAAAGGTACAGGCGGGACTGAACAAGGCAAGATGACTGAAAATTACATTTGTGGTTGGAGATACCCGTGGCAGAGAGTCCCTAACAGGCAAGAAGCCAGGGTTACAGAGGTACTGCCATGGCAATGGTGATGACTGACACATGAGGTGGCTGCAACCTATAACTGCAAGGGATACTGGGAAAAAGTGGTCCAGCACAGGAATGTGTAGCCCAGAGAGGCTGTGGAGTCTCCATCCTTGGAGATATTCCAGAACCAACTAGATATGGCCCTAAGCAACCAGTTGCAGTTGATCCTGGTTTGAGAGAGGGACTAGGTCTCTGGAGATCACTTTCAAACTCATATACTCTATAACCCTAAGTGAAGAACATCCTGAAGATTACTATCTCTCGCAAAGTGAGAAGTGTTACAGCAACCAACAGTATAGAGAACTTGGCACAACCCTTGTTAAAAAACAAGACCAGACCCTCTTAGACTGTCTGAGATAAAGGGATATGGATCTTCCTACCGAATCTCACAACATTTGTTTCTTTAAGAGAAAGCAACGCCTTTGCCATACTGATATTTCTTCTTTACTGGTGGTGCTGCTGTCTCTAGCCATGTATTTCTACATCTGTACTAAAGTATGCTGCTCCTTTAGTTTTGCAGACAAAAGCAATATCTGTTAGATCAATGGAATTATTGTTTTAAAACAAAAGAAATCCCATCCAAAGGTTCCCATCTCCAAAACACAAGCTCATCCGATTGTATTAGGAAGCCACCACAGGATACAGCACACTGCTGGGAAGACACAGCTGGGGGCAAGCAGGGACAAGAGGGAATTCCCTACACCAGCACTGGTATGGAAGCACTTGGGAGAAGCAACTACAGTCTGAGGGAGGGAGGATGGTAAAGTAGAATCCCTGTGATGCCCTCCCATCAGTTCAGCGAGTACTAGTACATATGGGATAACATCATCAGACAACACAGCCAGCCATAGTAAGAGATACCTATTCACAGAATTCTGTTAAGCACTACTGTCATCACCTGCACCATTTATTTGTAAAAGGATACATGTAGTATTACTAATAGAAGATGTTCTTATTTAAACCTTACACACAGTTCCTTGGAGAAAACTGTGGACTAATTACCCTGTAATAAAAGATAACTAGCTCTCACAGCTGCCCACTGAGAGAAGTCCAATATGCTGCATTTAAGTAAATGAAAAATGGATTTGATTTTTTTTCCCCTTTGGAAAGTGTTCTAAGAAAATTCGAGGGTTTTCTGTATGTTCCAACAGTCAACATACACAGGCTCTCCCTCCACTTACCTGAAGTTTACATTAGGTATTACGGGCAGAGATGTGTGTGATTGTGTTGTCCTCTTAAATGTGGATGTTCGCATACAATTTAGAAAAAAAGGCTCAGGTACTTTTGTAGGCAAACTTAACAGAAAAAATTACTCCAAATTTTAATAACTTTTAAGTAACGAGACTTGTATATACAAATTAGCCCTGTTCTTAATCTCACATATTCTCGCACAGATCAAGCAAGCAGATTTGGTCCTTTGCCTTCAGTTTAATAATAAAAACAAAGAACTACATATGATCATAAACACCACTACATATTATGAAAGTTTCAAACTATTTTAAAAGTATGCGTAAACTATACTTCTTGGCTAGAATGAGTGAAATTGGGCATATTTAAAACTATTGAACAAAATGTGACGTACTAGTGGTATAACAACACTCAATGCTACAGTTTTGGACTAACAACTTCTTACTATTTCAGTGTCATAAATAAAACAAGTCAATAATATGTATCAATATGTAGTACTAGAGAATTTACAGACACTTACAATGAAGCAATCCATAAAATCCCCTTGTGGCCCAGCACCCTGTGAACCACAACCATTCTGAGCTCAAGATAAGGTACCGTGACAAAAGTATCTATCAGGTATCCCTTAATACCACCACCCCTGGATCTGAAAGGTAAGTTTTGTCTAGTGGTTATGGGTGGAACAGCTTTTTGGAACATACACAACCAAGTTCCTCTCTTCCAACAGATGGGCCCAAGAGTTGGACAGTCTTCACTCCTGCTGTAAAGTAATTAAACAAACAAATCTGGATCCTGTAAATAAGCATGTGTTTGAAATTAAGCATGCTTAAACAGTTGCAGGATAAGGACCTAAAATCTTTCTGAAAAGTTGACATCTTTCTTTTAAAAGGTCCCCACAGAAACGAGGATGGCAAGGGGGGACAGAAACTTGCATAAGCAGACACTAGTCAACTATCCAATTTTATTTCCCACCCCCCCAACCCTCCCCCCCCTTGCAAACTCAATGAGTCAGGAGTACTTAAGATGGTAGATAAAACCACAGTACTAAAATAGCAAAAGTTTTGCTGGGTATTTCAGTGAAGTTATGTGAAAATGGTGACATGCAAAAAATTCCAGAAGTCCAACCTCTAATTTATCTGCTGGGATAGAATTACTTTGAAATTTTTAGCAAACAGGATTTTCACTTGTGAATTGAATGTTGAAAAATATGCACGACTAGATGATATTCCTCAAAGCTACAGAAAAAAAAATCCTTAAAACTAAAGCCAGAACATACTCTGAGAGAACAGCAGTGAAAAAGCAACCACAGGTATATACAAAAGGCTACATTTACAGAAAGTGGCTTTGTAACTTTATCCGGAGCAACAAATACATAAACAAAGTTTCTTATCCTGCTTTTTTCACACCCATCAACATTGTATAGGACTTCTGTAATGGACACATCCCAGACTGAAACAAATTGCTTTAAACATACCTTTTCAGAATCTGCCACCCTGCTCACCACCTACCTCCTGCACCCAAGAAGGGAGGCAACGAGGCAAGGAGAAACTACATCAGTAACTGAGAACTGCATCCCAGTGCACACGCACAGAGGATGCCAGAGCAACAACTCTAACCCCAACATGCTGTAACTCCTGAAAGCCCAATTTTACAGCCTCAAAGTCCCTTCAACATCCTTGTGGTCACCTGCTAACAACCACTTGCAGCAAGAGGTTTGTTCTGATGGGCTCAGCCAAAGAGGGAATGAATAGGGAATTTAATTGCCAATGGCTAGAAGTGTTGTACCACAATGACTAAGTTGATCTAGTGCATATTTTGCCACAAAAGAGTGGGGTCCTGATCTCCAGGCTTTTAATTTTTCACACCTAGTCCATTGAATTTTTCTGGTGCTAGCATTAACTTCTCTTTCTGGATTACTTTTAAGCTTGCTCTAGATGACTACATAAATAGTTGTTCCAGCACAAGGGAGACAGCAGGAATACATGGCCAGGGCCAACATCTCCTTGCAACAGCATAATAACTAGCTTATAAAGATTAAGCAACTGCACCTTTGCACAAATATCCACAAGACGGAAGACAGTATTATGGCTCCCATTCCTTGCTTTGCAGGAGCAACGCAGGTATCACTGCCAGCATGAGCTATAGTAGGACTTGAAACATTCACAGCCAGGAGGAAGAAAGGCTAGAACAGAAAGGAATTTACCATGCAAGCTCTGTATCATCCTCCTAAAAAGTAACTGGTTCCATCACTGAAGCATCTAGAACTATTAACGTTTCCTGTTAATCACTTTGTAAAAGAAAGATCTTTTCTCAGTTCCCAAACATGGATGCCTTTCATCTTGTGAAAGGTGGGAGGGACCGGCTCCAAATTAAAGATTCTGACAAGCTTCAGAGCTGTTGCTGAAAAACACTTCTGCATCCGCAGAACTCTTACCCCAAGCCTCTTCCTCAGGCTGTACCTGAACCTTCACTGAAACATGACATACAAAAAAGGCTCAAACAGGTGCAAAGCAAGCACGATATTGTAAGTGTAAAGGATTAGCTTTGCGAAGTTTTAAAACAAGTAAGAATTACCACTTCTATGTGAAATACTTTGTTATTTTAAATATGGTGCCACAATGCGCTCTCTACGTTATCCTAATACAGTATTTCATTAACTGCTCAGAGGCAAGTTAAATTCACTCCTTTCCCCATGCCAAAATTTCAGTCTGTGTATATTTTTAAACAAAAAACACATTCTGAAGAGCATATTTATTAGCTTCTTTGTATAAAACTGATGTTTGTCTAGCCAACAAACTATAAATTGAAAAATAAAAAATCAAAATTAAATGAGTACAAGACAATGGGAGATACTAGCTATGCAAAGAAATGAGCTAATTGACAGAAGACACTCACATACAAAAAACAGCTTATGAATTAGAGCTGGTGTGTAAAATGGGCTTTTTGGGGAACAATGAACAAAGATCCTGGCTCCTAAGATTTTCAGTACAGGGAAGAAATACAAAAATAAGGAACTCATTAACTCATGTCTGGAATAAATCATGTTTTTCACTCTGAATATAAATACATTTCAAAAGAATTCAAAAATATTATGTATAGGATGGGGAAGTTCCAAAAACACAGAAACCAAGACCAATACTGTCACTCTTTCCCAGGCAACTAATTTTAAGAACTACAGTCCAGACACCCAGTCCCTAATCCTGTAGGTTTTTATAAATTAATATCAGGAGCTTATCATTTAAGAAAACAAGTAAAAGCTACATGAAGTAGTCCCTTAAGGTTATAATGCACCGTAAATATTTAAAGGTAGAAAATTTTTAGCCTTTGCTGCTCACACTTCAAACAAGGTTTCTGCTGAAAAATCACTATAAATGAAGTGCACAAGACTCTTCCCATTGGAGAAGCTTTACAGGTAACTCAGGAAAGAGGGACAAATGCCCGTACTTTTGAATACTGCTTTACCCAGCCACAAGGACTGCTTGCATTTCTCCATTTTCAAGAGAGTGGTGGGGGCTGAGATTTTTTTGTGGGTACAGGGATCAAGGTTTCCCCATTTACAGCCCCAGGCTTTTCTTCCCTGTTTATTTTTAGCTCACTCCTTTTTGTTTTCCTTCAGATGCTAACAGAATTGGACGAAGCCAAAAAAGGCACACTACACATGTGTATATGACATCTAGCACAATGGGGATCTGGTGAGCATAATTAGGTTCTTTGGTTTCCACTCTAACACAGATGAAGTCAACAACAGACATTAGTGATACTGTAATATAACTACATTTACTGTACTTTGCAATCTCCACTACTACACACTTAAATAAAAAATGTAGTGTCATTTAAGTGTTAAATGCGATTGATGTTACAATCTAGTTGCTTTCAAGCAAATTTTTGTTCAGCTTCAGGACTACATTTTCAAGGCTATTTATTCTTCAACATTACATCAGAAAACATAGCAGTATTTGTGCAAAAAGCAAATCTCTTAATTGCTGGTGTATGAATGGTTCATGTAAGGGTTCTTGCTGGTCACAAAATCAGAACTAAATTCACTCTACAGATCTCAAGATCCTCTTCCAATATATTGTATTTCAACCAGTTTATTAAAGCATACATATTTAAGGTGTTTTACACTTTTACTGGCTTATGATGATGCTCACATTGGTCCATTTATCACACCTTTCCATGAACAGGCTGGATAGATTGCTGAAAGGCCAGCTTCTGTTTTACTCACTCATATGGAGCTCCAATTTCACAATAAATCTGGAACTCATTATTTTAATCTCTGAATAAAGATTAATTTCACAATGCTTAATATATTAAACAGTCTTCTCTTAGTCTGAATACATATACCATTTGTACATATTATGACACACCTTTGTAATCCATATAGGAGTATACAGAACCCCTCACATACTTTACATTTTACTTTACTTTCACATAATAGCCAGTGTAATTTTTCAAAAAGGCATGGATAATTAAGACCCTTAACTATTTTACAGAAACAACACTATTATCCAGCAAATGCCAGCTGCCTTAGTAATGGGAAGTTACAGTATATAAACAGCTCAGAGTTGTTGGTTTTTTAAGTCACCATGACACATTTGAGCAGTTTTGAAAACCCCTGGAAGATCAGACTGGATCCTTGTTTTAAGATAGTGTCTCCATTATTGGCTATTACAATGCAGACAATGCAGCTAAACGCTAAATTCCTTTAATGCAATTCAAAAAAGCAATAAGACATACAAACTGCTTGATGCCTAACAACATTTCCTTTCCTGCCTAAAGAAAATAATCTCAGTTATTTTCCATGTTGTTTTTTTTTTTTTTTAAAAAAAAAAAAAAACAACACCACACTCAAAAGTTGACCTTTAAGTCATCATCCAGAGCTTTGTGACAATTTTAAGACTCAAGTTCAGGTTTTGGTAGTTTGCAATTGTACAGCATACCTGATTAATCTCAGTTTTGGCACAATTACCTTAAAGTTACTATATTAAAATGACACCTGTAGTTTTGACCGTAATCTTCAATGTGGTCCAATGTGCACATAAAACTTCAGGCTGTAAGACAGTAACAAAGGACAAACTCCAGCTATCTTCTCATTTATGGAAATACAAGATCAAAACACTTATAATCAAATAGGAGAGTACAGGCAATCAAAAGTTAAATTTAAACTCTTAATAGTAACCATTTTACTTCACTAATTTTAATAATGGGATCCAACTATCACAGGAACACAGGCTACAAAGTTTTATCTGTCTGTGCTGAAATCTAATCATTATCCAGCTTTTTCGTTTGCCAAGTTCCATCTCCATTTCAACTCCTCTAACTTATCCCTGTAGTAGCCTTTCTGTCCAAATATTTTAGGAAGGTTTGCGATTCCTAGAACTGAATCCCATCATCGAATTTTATTGTACTCTGAGCAAGACAAAACATGTAACACTAGAAATTCCTTAAAAGGGAATAGTATTTTATCATTCAAAAAGACAGTTTTCTTTCACTGCTTTTTAGAGGCAGTTGCAATGACTGCATTTTTATAGTATTGTGTATCAAGACTGATGTGCCATTACATGACACTGAGAATACCTGGCACTACAAACATTTCATTCATGGAGTCACACATTCAGTAGGAAACCATTCCTGCACTGAATGATAATGCAGACTTCACAGAAATTATCTGCACTGGAATCTTAAAATACAGACAATAAGGGGGGGGGGGGGGGGGGGGGGGGGCAGGGCTGGATGTTTTGGGTTTGGGGGATTTTTTCCTATTCTGTTCTTCTGCTGCTCTTTACCTGGTTTTAAATCTTGGCCTCACATTTCCTAGACTCCAGTTCTGTGGAACATCAACTGTGAAAACTGATTTGTGCATTTTCCCTAAATCACAGAGCAGTCAAAAACCATGGCGGGGGGGGGCACGGGACGGACTGGAACACAACACAAAAAACCCACAGCCAGACTCACGGGGGAAGAGGGAAAGATAACAATTGGGTTTAACTGCAAAAGGAATCATGCCTGGTGTTGAAGTCATCATGAACAATACTTTCACCACAGAAATGTGGCAGAACACTGAATGGTTCAAAGTGGCATAGACTTCAGTTCACCTATAAACACACTGCAGATACTTTATCCTTGCTACTTCAATTTTAGGCTGTAATGGAAAATGCAAATTGTAAATTCGAAGAAAAATAGTTCTGTAGTTTTCTGGCACTTGAAGCTAAAACAATAGCATGAATTATATGCTTAATATAATCAAAACTTAATAAGTAAATATGTAGTTAACGTCACTTCCATGGATACAATGTACGTACTCAATTCTTTAAGTTGCCCCTTATGGATTTTTTTATGCTGTGAGGCATGCAGCATGTCAGATGTTTATCTTTTTTTTTTTCCCCCCCAAACAAAAGCAAATGTTTTAGTATTATTTTTACATTTCAAGAACACATACCCCACTTAATACATTTAAGTTACATTTGAGAGGAAAAGCACTCACAAAAGCAACATGCAAATCATCAGAAGTAAGCAAAGCAAAAACACTCTAGGAAACCAAATACAAATTTATTTTCAAGAGAATCTTTAGCTTCTTGCCGTAGGAGCTGTTTGAACCTCCCATCCCTTTAATTGTGGAGGCTACTTAAGAAATTCTGTGTCAGTCAGGACCAACACTGAAATACAACTATAGTAGTCCACTTTCAAAATTCTTGAAAACCCATTTAAGGATATCGGTAGGGGGTAAATTAAAGCTGTAAGCATTAGGAAGCTAATAATTTGAAAAATGTACAGGGGCAATGAACCCTGAAGTTATCAAGCCCTGAAATGACTAGAAAAGTGTTTTGTATAGTTGGAAGTATCTAAACACAAAAAGGCTCTTGTAAAAAAAAAAAAAAAAGTACAACTATAATCTACCGCACAACCTAACATAATATTAACATCTGAAGTATAACAGAATCTTGTAGATAAATTTGTTATCATACACACTTTCTGGCATAGGCATAGCACAGAGGCAAAGCTAGCCTACAGTGGAGAGGCAGAGCTAGCCTATATGACAGCAGAATTTAAGAGTGCCCCTTACTCATTCTTTGTAAATGCTGTTACTTGAATACACTTCTGTCAAATTCTAAATCTCATTAGACTCAGTCTTCCACTCCAAGTATTCCTCACACAAGAATCTCTAAGCATCTGCAAAAAGCTAGAACTTTCAGTAAAGAATTAAGAGAAAGAATAGCCACAACACTGTTTAAATTGTTATTTAAAATGAGGTGACAGGAGTTTCACATAGAAGCTGGAGGACTTGAATCAACAACTATGAAATCAGAATGGAAGCCATGTTGTATCACACTAAATATGTTCTATCATAAATAATTTCTTAATTCTCACGAAAAAGTCACCCATATTTCAGTTCATAAGCCACTGAAAGCCTCAATTTGCACAATCTTCTAGGAAATTTTGGAGAGTCTAGCTGTCAGGTGATATGAAAACTCATTAGAACCAGAGCATGCCCCACCCACTGGACACAGGATCCAAACAGGACTATCTGAAATTACTCCTTGCAGTTGGAAATAACTGAAAATAAGGCCACTTATCTTCTGACCTCCCTATGCTTTCTAGATGAAAAAGCCAAGACGTTTTTGAACACGGAAAGAAAAGAAAGGAGGACAGCATGCAAGGAAATAGCAGGAGCTGAGCTGAGCAGGAGGGAAGCGAGAGCAGCAAGGTGTTTTGAGAACTGCATTATAATACATAAAATTGACAAATATGCTACAGATGAACAAAGTCTGACAGCTAAATTAAATATACATGTGCCCAATGCAAGGTCTGAATATTGTCTGAAGCCAAATGCTGAAGAGTGAACACAAAGAAATACTGAGCCTTTAAGCAAGGCAAGAGTCCCACTGAATCAAGCAACTACCTAATGCAAAACTGTGTCAATGCACGCGCGCATGTGCACACGAGAAACCCAAATGAAAGGAGTCTTCATTTGGGCATTTTGATCTTTTGGGTAACCTGCTTTTAAAAAGCCCAATGTTATTTTAGCACGGTGGCTTTGAATTTAACACCCTAAGATTAAGCACAGCTTGCCAGCAAGACACCTTGCCAAAAAATCTAATCAGGGAACTTACTCTTTATACGTTCCAGCCAGAGCAAATTAAACTGATCTTCTCTGGGTGGGACAGGTGGAAGCACCACTCTGCAGCACACCTGCTGCCTGCCTTTGAAAAGCACATCTACACACTGGATTCATGAGAGCCCTTCTGTGCTAAGAAGCATGTTCTACATACACAACATACATGCATTTTCAGCTTTTGTAGATGTAAAAGGTCACACAGTATTCAGGTAGCCCACTACAAGTCTTTAAAAAAAAAAAAAAAAAACAACAGCCATTTACCAAAAAAGGTTACAGTTGTATAATATGGCTGCTACAGGAATTATTTATCTGGATTATTACAATAGAATTAATGAATAAAAGTAAAAGTCTTACAAAATTCAGGTGTTTTAGTTGGGTACCATCTTAAAGTGTTCTTTCTGCAAAGAACAGTAAAAATATACACAGAAAATAAGAGACTGCAGTATCCCTTACTGATGTTACTCTCTGGCTTCCTAAAAGATGCAGAAACTGATGGATGCGTACTTATTGTCCTCTCAGACTAAAAATTTTTTAATCAAGTTTGGGGACACAGAAGTTATGTCTGAAGTACCACATATGTCACAACACCTATTACTTAAATTGAGCAACTTGAGAAGTATCCTTTGAACATTGCAGTATGGGCTGCATGTGTGTTGAATTTTCTAGACGCCTGCTACCAAAAATCTCCTTGAAGACAGATATGGTTATGGACTACACCAATTTGGCTGACACAAGTCTGCCTCTCGCTCCATAAAAAGCCAATTCAAAGTTTAGACTAAAACAAACAAAACCCTCCCCAGAAAACCCAAAACAACCAACCTGTAGGAATATCCTTCACATTTTGAGGACAGATCCTGTACCAAAGATCAAAGAATCATTATCCTACTCAAAGTTAGCTTTGGTACAGTAACAGCTTTGCCCTAGCATTCACAGTTATAAACCATTTGTACCAGATCACACACAGGTAGCTACAAGCCACAACTCTTGCTCAATCAAGAAAAGGATCAAAGCACCAAAAAGCCACAAGATCCAGAAACCAAACAGTTCACCTGCCTTTTAAGAACTGCACAGCCCTGCACAGAAGTACATACAGTAGACAGTGCCTTAGAGTACAACTTAATCTTTCTTAAATGACAAGGGCAGCAGCATGCACAATAGCCACCATTTGTTTAGTCAGCCATCACGAAGCACATTCAGCCAGGCAGCAGGAGGTCAGAGCTAGAGGACCTATTCAGTAGAGGCTAAGCCCCCATCCCAGAAGCCTGCCCCTCCATAAATCTGCAAGAGGAAATCTTAACTGAAAGCACTCTTCACCCCTTCCCTTTTTGATCAATTCAGAACCACAGTCCAACACTAAGACATGAAGCTACAAATACTTTATGCAGCTGCAACTGAAAAAAAGAAACCAAAACCATTCTAAGTTTAAAGTGTAAAATGTTCTCCCCGCTCCTGTGGAAGCTCCACTCAGACACCTTCTTGACTGTTGGGGGGGGGGTTTTACTAGCTCAATGTCTTTTCCATGCTTAGCTGTGATTAACTCCAGCTTTTTGAAAGAGTAAAGAACATTAAAGTGTCCTAACCACAAGGCAAAGTATCTGACAGATGTTTATTAAAAAAAAAAAAAGCATAATTTTCCCCAGTTATTTTATTATGAGCCATCAAAAATGTCTTGGCTCATAATCAAAAAAAGCCTTTCCAGCAACATCTATAGATACGTTGGTACCTGTTAGCTCATAAACTACTATTTGTTGTCTAGTCACAGTCTCAGTCAACTGAGGTTCTGAATTACTACTTCAGATTCCTTCAACGTGTTAGCACAGCGCTAAAGGCAACGCTCTTCCCAGACAACCCAAGTAGCTATTTTGCAGATTAACAATAGGAATTCCAAATTTGACCAAGGCAGCTATGAAAATATTTCCAGCGTGTGAAAAATATTCAAATGACTACTTTCTGCAAACATTCTCATTTAAATATATGCACCTAATGTTCAGATAGGCTAATAAAAGGGTTCACAAGTTCCTACACAATGAACTGGCAGGTTTTATTCACAAGAACGTTCTGGAATATCTTTTGCTGGTTTTCCCCCATTCTAAATGTTTAATGCATTCCCCATCCCCAAACTGTATAATAAGTAGCTTGAATATAAACAGTGTTCACAATACCTTACAGAGAGAGTGGGAAAGAGTAAGCACCAGTGCTCTTTTGCTAGAGTTCTGAAGAACACGTCAGTATGATCCTAACGGGCATCGGGAATAAAAATGCTTAGTTGTCCGTGTACATATGTAAATTTAGCAATACCTATCCTTTCGGACAGAAAATATATGCAGGACTCTCTACAAAGGGAAGTATAATTTCACAGTATACGTTTCCACATAGTGCTCTGAAAATAGTTAGAGCAGCTTGAAAAAAATAGCAAGAATATCACTCCACCACAAATACATTTAGTTAATTGTTTGGGTTTATTACCAAACTATGGTGTTGCCACATGAAAGCATCAGTTTCCCCAAAAAAGTTAGTAACCTTTGTCTTGCATCTTAATTGCCAACCACAATGCTACTTCATCCCAACACACATCTATTTGCCATTACAGCGGTGAACAATACACATCTTCGAGCTAAGACAAGTCAGTATCAGATGAAGCAGAAGAAAGAAAAAAGGGCAAGAGCAAATATTTACAGAGATCCCCATCATCATCATAATCTGATACCAGGAAACTGTACAGCCCATTAAGATCATTTGCTTCTAGGACTCCTTGCACGAGTATTACTCTCCTGTGCCATCTCTCAAAAAGTAAGCTGGTTGGGATGTCTATCTAAGGTACCACATTCTCATATTAGGAGAAGGCCTGCCATGAGAAGAATTTTGAGGAGAGTGACTGTAAAGGCAGTTACAGATAGAGAGGAGTTTGATGGTAAAACCTACCTGAAGTAACCTTTCTAGACATCATCTTTGCATTTCCCTGCTACTCCATGCATTACTAATCAGTGACCCACTAGAAACTTCGGCACCCATTGAAAAGCCTGGCAGGGTATTTGGCTTTCAATTCTTCTACTCAGTTTATTCCCAACACAAGTATATTCATCAGCTTAGAAACAACTCTTGAACAAGGGCAGCCACTCAGCAATGAAATGTAAATTACTGACGTGTGCTAAAACCTGGACTTGCCACTGCTAATGAGCACATTAAAGGAAAAAAGCTCACTAGATATTACTGCAAACTTTTCACTTAACCCTGTGTGTACCGAAAGCCATAATTTAGTATCAATTAAAGAACTGACCTCTGAACAGTGAGTTCAGCAGGTATATGCTTTCTACACAATTCTGATGTAAAAATTATGAAGCTGGACAAATGTGTGAAATGTCCAATCAGGAATGCATGCACATTGATAGTAACCCCATTTTTAATTTAAGTTTCATGAAACTGGCCAAGAGGTGACATTAAACAGTTATCAAGTGAAATTAAACAGTTTAAATACTGCAAAACTTTACTTAATTCTGACATGCCTGAATATAGCTTGTCTTGCATCCCTTACAGCTTCCGCTGCTTCTGTAACTGGTGGATCTATGCAACAGTAAAAAATAAAACTGAACTTCTCCCATGTTTCAATGCACTTTCAATAACCAATCGTATCTGGCATATGACAGTGGCTTCAACACGCAGAAGCAGCTGGAACAGTTCAGAGACCACAGAAAAGCTAGACTACAACCTCCTGCCCAAGAAGTGATTTTCAAACAAGTGAATCCTGTGGTATGCTGAACAAACAAGTATATTAAGTCTTGTTGCTGTAGCAACTATTCAGAATATCTGACCACTTTACAGCAGCAATAAAACATACTGCAGACATATTAAATACCTACAGAACAGTTTTGAACAAGACAGATACAACAATATAAAAGGAACTGAACAGCAGCATAAGATAAAATCTAAGTTTATAGAACTGTAAGATCAAGTTCTGATAATTCAACATGATCTTAAGTACTAACTTCAAGAAAATACTTCCTGAAGATTACAGTCACATACCATGAAAAACAAAGCCGCCCCAAAAAATTCTGACCAATCCAGGATAATAGGTCATCTTTAGAAACATGTTCATCAAAAGCCTTTCAGCTAACGTGGAAATCACTCACAGGCCTTTGAAAGAGCTGCCAGTCATGATCCTCCCTTCATGAAGCTCTTTCACAGTCTCAGTAGATCCATTAGAGGTCAAGTATCAGAATCTGATCTAAAAGTGTCAGAAAGTAGGAGACATTACCCTCCTAAAACTCAAACACAAAAAGCCAACTAAAGAAGGGTGTGAATTAGGAATGAAGACTCAACAGACCATCTTCATTCTTAGAGAGTCACTAAAACAGAGGAACACAAAAACACAGAGCATCACTTATTGCAACAGATAAGTGTCTTCAAGCTAAACAAAATTCTACAAATAAATTGAGAAAGTTTTCCTCTTACCTCAAAAGTAATTACCTCCTAGCCTTAGGATGAAAGGCTTGCATGTTCATATCCCTCCTCGTGTAACACACCACTATCAGTAACAAAAGCCCTTATGTATGAAAATACAGTATGCTGTAAGAAGCCATCTTTGCTGGCTAGTAGTGTAACTTCAGTAAACAGATTTTGGTTCATAACTTCCTGCATTTAGTTTTCAACTACAGAAGGGAACAGAAGATTAAACAGTAAGAACTGTGGGAGAGAAAATGGTTCTATCACAAACATCCTTGTTTCAATAGATTTCAGCTCTGTAGTGGTACACACACAAAAAAAAATAATCCACTCAATCACTAAACTGCATCCATCTTTAAAGCCAGAATTAATTTCCTTGATGTGCATATTTTAGGAAGAATATATAGAAACCCTTAAGTGTCCAATCTGCAATGTGAAACTGCTGAACACAAATCATCTATCACTATAAAATGTATTATTTCTTAAAATGTAGGCAGAAAAAAAAAGTGATTATTGAGGAAGCATTGTTGTTGTTGAATTCTGAGCTGAATCTTCACACCTGCCTTGCCACAAAAGTATATTAAAATCCACAGGACAACAGAAGTTCTTATTTCAAAGACTTCGCACCTCTTAACTGTTCAAGTCTAATCCAACTCCACTGGTATCAATGGGCCATTTAAAACTGATTTGGAAACAGAGAAGGACATCACATTTTCAAGGTTACCACGCTAGCTTACAAACAGGACAAACTAACAAATCACCTTTGCTCAGAATGGACAGAGTTCACCATAACCAGACAAGCTTGTCTGCATCACTGCAAATCAATAGTAGAATAAAACCACAGAAAGTTAAAGGAAACAGTGTTACCTATATAAAAATTATAGAGCATTACACTCACAAGCTTTCTGCTATTGCAATGAGGAAAAACACAGTTATATACAATTAATATAATTGCAATTGTGGAAACAAAGCAAGAAGATTTATTCTTGCAACCAGACACAGCAACAGCGGAAGAAAGAGGACAGAACAAAGCATTTCAGAAGCAATGTGAAGGATTCCAGCAAACCTGGAAGTAAGTGCTATTGCAGTGACACTGCATGTCAAGAAATAACTAATTTCTACAAATCGGGATTCCAAAAAACCATTCATTTGCAGAACCACACACCCTAATAAGTGTGCCAAAGCGCTGCTGTTGAAAGGCATCTCATGAGAAATATTAAATGACTTATGATAGTCCAGATAGGCAAAAATCATTCTTAATGTATTCTTTAATCACATGCACAGCATTAAATCGTTCCAGAACTCACACAAACCCACATTTCATCCACTGAGAGTCTCAAGTTGCTTGACATTACTATTTAAATCAAGAGGTTTTGTGTTTGTGCTTTTTCCAAGAACACTTGCATGTGTTACAAGTTTTCAACATAAGCGACTTTAAAAAAAATACACAGCTATAAAAAAACACAAGTTAAAAATAAAGGCTTATTCTAAGTGAAAAACAAATACAAATAGGTCAAGACTGCCATGTCAGCGGAAGTTGCCCGATCAGCAGATCAAGAAAAAGAAACAAAACCACACACTAAGATTATGGCATTTAGGCAAAAGACTCAAAAGGAAGGAGAACATTTCTGTCACAAGCCACCCAAAAGACCACCCCACGTCTTTAAATACATGCATATTCACAAGACCTGTGGATATGCACCCTGAGACTTCAAGTTTAGACAGAAGCCTATACTTCAAGAAAAGCACTCTAGCTGTACACAGCAGCTCCTCAAGATAAAAGATTTGGAAGTTGCAACAGAGCAGAAGTGGTATCAATTTTTGTAGCATAGGCAATCAAACCGGACACTGATGATAACGTAACCCATCGTATGCTTTTAGCAAAGTTCTGTGACATTTTCTACAGTAACAAAGTAATACAGCCTTCCTACTTTCACACCAGGAAGTGTCTAAGCAGATAGTTCAAATGACTCCATGTCATTTTTCTAGCTCACATGCACTAGCAGAGGACAAGTAACGTCTGACAAATACTGCCCATGACTTAATACATGCAGTATTTATCACTTCCATGGATTTCACACAACCTGATATTGCAGATGATTCAGATTTTTTCCAAGAAAAAAGCCTACTTGTGATTAATACAAGAATACAAATAACATTCAGAAGCATTATGCCTCAGACGGTAAGCCGTCACCCATCAACATTACAGTCCCACAGGCACAGCTTTCCAGGCGGGAAAATTGGTGACTTGTTCACCTAGACAAGTACATTGCCTAATCTTTATTACCCAGCAAAGGCACAGTCTCCATCAGACATCAGACAAAGCACCTTAAGGCACCACAGACAGCGCTGTAAGCGCTTTGCCACTTAGGCAGAAAAAGACATGCTACGCATTGCAGAACAGACTAAGAAACCCACATTAACAGCTCTGTCTGCCCCACTCCTTGAAGGATACACTCTCTGCCATAAGTAGCTTCTTAACACCGCATTTCCAAAGCTGCCTTTTTCAACCACCACTTTGCAATTTGGAAAGCAGAAATACTAACCAGTCACGTGAATTGGCAGGTAGGGCACTAATGCATGCGGAAACAGCATGAAAATCATACCAAATGCTTCTCAAAAATGTTATGTCCACTGAATCACGATAAAGGAGCATCAGAATTTGCTAACGAATAACAAAGCCAGTGAGGAAACACTGCTGCCATTAAGAGTTAACAGGTGACTAATCCCATAATTAGCTCTGCATAGGGTTATGGATCCACCAGCACAAAATTCTTCACATGTCAGATGTGTGCCCTTACAGGGGATGACATATGTTAGTTTTTGGTTTACCTTTTCCATCTCAAACTTAACAGCTATTTACAAACATGCAATCATTTCCATATACATTGTTTGCTCATTTATTTCAGACAATACATTGTTGGTTTTTTTTAATTCCACCAAGAATGTTAATCTAGCTTCAAAGGTAAAGAGAAATAGTGCCTGCTGCTTTGTTCTCCCCTTAGTCATGCCAAACAGTAGCTGCTAAAAGGGCACAAAAGATGGATAAAAAACAGGTTCCACTAGGAACTCCAAGAAGGTCCATATTTTATTCCAAAAGTGAATACTTTTGTCCCACCATGTTTATGGCTTCTATCACAAGGAGGAGATTTCAGGCTTTTTTTGGTGGCTGGCTTTGTCTGCATCAAGAAACAGAGCATCAGGATAGTATTGTCAAGGCTGCATTCAAGAAAAATATTCCAGATAAAGGTTGCATTTCTAAACTTAATTCTTACCATCTGAAGATTACGTTATGCACAAATTCCACAGGTTTCTTGAAGAAAATACACAACAATGCACACCAATGAAAGCAGGAGCTCTATCATATACATATGTGCAAGAGAGCAAAATACACTGAAAGTATAAATCCTGCAAACTGGTATTGTTCATACTACACTTTAAAAAGGAACAGTGTTCATTTAGCCAATTTACCCAGTAGCTTCTTAAGATACTTTTGTGACAGAAGGGGAAGTTCATTTGTGTTTTCCTTTCAATTAAAAAGAGGAAAACTGATCCCATTATAAGGAACTGCAACACCAAGCCACCACGCACCAAGGGTCAAGCTTCCAACCATTATCAGGAAGCAAGAACACACATAACCTCAGCTACAGAAGTAAGGCTCCTACTTGCTGCTAACATCAGATAGACTACAAGAAGCAGCACTGACTCTGGAATAATGACTGTATAACCCAGCCACACAGTTGCTTTCTCTCTCTTTTCTCCCCCATTCCCTTCAGTCAGGTAAGAAAAGAAGGAAATAAAGAGGCACCGGGACCATGGGCCAATCCCAAAGTATTTGACATGTGAAGAGACCTGACTCAGCACCCTCACCCCCCGCCACAACACCTGCCTTAGAGGTTTGCAAGCAAGGAAAGGAAAATTGCAATTTCAGAAAAGTGTATCTTTCAAAAACAGGCCAACCAAAAGGCTCAATCTTAGTCTCAGAGCTTTCTCCTTACTGAATTTCAAAGACCTGCTGCAGACAATAGAGGTTATAGAGCTTCTCAGAAAGGGTCTGCATTAATTTTATATAATGGGAAACACTAAACAAGCTAACATAAATACAGAGGTCACTAGCAAATTCTTCTAAAGCATGGAGGAACAAATTGTTCTTGCAGCTCAGCATAGTATCTGGCAAAGACACTACTTTTTCTTTTCCAGTGTGGCAATAGATTTTAACTGCACCTTTAGATTTGTGTCAATACTGAATATTATGGAATTATTTCTTGAAGGAAGCAAACAGCTTACATGCAAATATCTCTGCATACATAAACTGTAAGTAACAACTTACACACTATATTTTACAACTCCAATGTACAGATCATTTTTATAAAGCACGGCAAGAGTTCCAAGTTGGATAGCTCAAATTTCTGAATTAAAAATCAAAATGCAAAGTAAGATTCACTTGCACAAACCCATGTTTTATTATTCTACATAATAACTAGTTTTATCAGCATTAGCTTAAAAGGTTTACAAAAGATTTCACATTAAAATACCCATCTTTAAGAAACTGACCTTAAGGTTTAGGTAACCTTTGACAGACTCACTTGATATAAATTCCATGGATCCCTTTTCTGTCAGCCACCAACAGCTACCAGAATAGATACACATGAAGAGAGGGCTGAAAGCACCAACTTTTTTATGGGATCATAATAAACAACATGCCAGATATTCACCCACTGATTGCTTTTTTCAAATTTTGTTTTGGAAACAACAGATCATTTATTTGTGCTCTCCCCCATTCTAAGAGAGAACAAAATTAAGTTTCTAAAGGGAGGGGGGGAAGACTACTAATTTTCAATACTCTAAATGTATCCATCAAGTTCTTCACAAGGACTGTCTATAGCAGTGTGCTATTCCATGAGTCATTTAGGCAATAATGAATAAAAAGCCATGCTTTTGTTCAAAACACACACAGTGGGATTACATGTGAACTGACCCTCCACATGTTAATTGAAGACAAAGCTTTGCTTTGAGCTCATTACAGCTCTTACAGACAGATTGGCAAGTTTAGTAAGTTTAGTGTAGCTCTCTATTTCTGAATCTAGATATTTTGTTTTAAAAGTACAGATGCACACCAGGAAATAAGCCCAGGTTTCACAAGTTTCATCAATACTTTCAGTACAAAAGAACAAAACAGTGTATGCGAAAAGGAAGAGAAAGGGAGAAAGGAAACAGAATAAAAACACATCTTTGACAACTTCACAACAGTTTTCTAACATTTGTTATAGGTTTTAATAAAGAAAAGAAACAGCAGGCAAGTACTCCTCCTAAATATATTAATCGGGGTGTCTTGAAAAAAACATAACCAGCCCTCAGCGATAAAAAAACAGGTTGTTTCACCAATTCTCACGAGGGGTTTGGTATTCTAGAGCCACTGACATGAAGGGAAGCATGATTCTGCCTTAATTGAGACTTTAAATAGTGCATTTGAGAAAGCAAAGTAGAACTACCTTGTTTTATTATATTTTTTGAGAAGGGAATACACCAGGTTTCTCAAACATAATTAAAAGCTATTTTGAGACTGTAGCACCAACCCAAACTTGAACATGTTTCTAGTCACCACATTATTTCAGGAATTCACTATTCTAAGGATTTGAGTGAAAAGATGAGAAATGGGAAGGGGGGGGGAATCACAGGAATGTTTGCACTTCCTCCATTTCGGTTTAATCCCACCAAAAAAAAGCCTTCCAGGTTGTCATGTCACCAATATTGTAATTTACATCAAATTGGAGATTACTAGGAAATGCACCCAGTTTGGAGTAATAACTATCAAATTTCAATGTTTGGCAGCAAAATATAAAGCAAAAGAGCATGAGCAAGCACTTCTGTTCAATTAATTTTTTTGTTATTAAAAAAACAGGAACTGTCAACTAAAGCCAGTTATCCTGCTGGTCTAATCCAGTGGGAACACAGTTTGTTATAAATTAAGCCAGGAATCTTCCCTCTAAAAAAAGAGGCTCTGGTACATGAAGCAGAACAGTGATAAAAGGAAGCTGCCCAACTGCATGAAAATAACATGTAAGAGATTACCCTAGATTTGGTAAATCCCGGCAAACGCCAAGTGTTTAGAATTCCTTTCAACTTTATGACCACCACCACCCAGCAACCAGCAGGATGCACTCATCATCACACAGAATATACATTTGTTTTTATCTGGGGGCTTTTAAAAAAGCACAGCAACTATGAAGTATAAAAACTTGAGATTTCATTCCCAAATAGTCTCCTTAGTGAACAGGTGGTATTCTCTAACACCAACTAAACAGTAAAGGTCTGTATTACAATTAGAACTCAAACCAAAAGGGACATAATCAAGGAAGAGATGTGGAAACAAGAGCTATTCTACAAATGCTAAGAACTAAAGAGCTATCATTTTATAGAAGCATATTCCTCATCTGTCTTTTTTACCCCGAATCAAAAAGGTGCAAATTACTCTCAAAACAAGCAACAAATTTATCTTACTGCCTGTAAAATGATTGAGGTTTTTTTCAGCTGTATGGTTCATTTACCTCTGTAACAAAGTTGGTAGCTGCAACAGCTTTTTACTGGAAATTTCAGTGTACTATGTGCTTGTACTTATTCTCAGTGAAACCAACAGACAATAAAAACACATGATATGCAGTGACTACACACACAGCATCCACTCAGGACTTTGCTTAAAACACTTTGCATATAACTTTCTCCTAGCACTGCTCAAATTTATAAGCAGCTGCACGAAAGTTTTCCCAAAAAAATAAAATCAGTAAAAAGGCCATATATCTATTTTTGTGATAAATAAAAACTCCACTGAGGTAAAGAGGTTGTGAATAATAATTTTTATGAATTCACACACTAAGTGAAAACAGCACCCTCTTGACTCTCTTGGTCCTTTCAGAGAACACAGCTCCACAATGCATGACCACCAGCAGAGAAGCCAGTTTTTAAACAGCTTTCTACTCCCATCCTGAAAATGCAGTTCAGCACCTTCTCAGGGCCGCTGATACAGCTGTTCACCAGCTGTGCTATGAATCACCAAAATGATCACTTAAAACCAGATACTTTTAACCTAGATTATTTCAGTGACCCAGTTTTACAGCGCAGCCTCATAAACAGTACAGGCACGAGTGAAAATGCCAAAAGGTTCTTACATCCTTGGTAAAGTTCTTACAAATAGGCACCTCCCCTTTTCCCAAAGGAAAAGGGTCTGCAATTACACCCTCAAATGCAATAAAACCACATGCACAGAAAGCATACTGAAGTCTCCTATCTTAAGGTATCTTTTAGATCTGCCTTGAATAAGTATCTTGACTCCTCAGATACCTTGGAATGACTATATGCCACCTAGGACATCACTGACAGCCAAATAATTAAAAATAACTTACCAAACGTCTAGCAAATTCTTTGTTTTCTGAAAGAAACCCATATCCTGGGTGTACCTTGGGGGGAGAAAAAAATAAAAATTGATTGAGTTCTGAAGCCTGACACCAAATTTGCTAGGACCTTTTCAAATATTGAGGAAGGTGAAGTAGATCACTAAGCATTTAAACTAGTTAATACATTCTGAAACTATCTTAACACACTCATTTCTCTGTCCTACATCAAGCTGTAAAGACTCGCTGGTTGAACTGCCATTTCTGAAACAAACATTCCTTACTTAACTAGAGAGAAAGGTGCTGTGTGCAGAGCAATGGACACACTCCCTTTGGTGTTTGCCTTCTGCTCTTTTTAATTCCATTTTGCCACGTTTATCTCACTGCAGATTTAACCATATACGCTCATCTACGCACTTCTTAGTAGCCATTATAAAATGCTCCTCATCCCCAAATATTTCTAACACTGATTACAACAGCAGCCTTAAGGCTCCTAACTCCGGTGAACCTTGCTGGAGAACACTGTTTACTGTTTCATTAGTTTAGGTCATACAACCTTGCGTGCCTAGTTTGCTGTTCACACCCCAATATACACCTAGCGTAACTGAGACGAATGTGAGAAAGTTTTCATTTTTCTTTTCACCATTCACGTAAGATTCTTGATCCAGTATACGCTGATAGACAAAGTATAAGCCATTTTATTCCCCTCTTTTAAAGACCCTAAAAAACTAAGTTCCATATTCAGAAACTCAGAAGGAAGGAGACAGTTTTTTTTCTTTATGGGAAAGTTTTTGGCCCCTGAAAGCACTATACCAAAACATCTTCTCTGAAATAAATTACAATGTTGATCCAAACTGTTCCAGGGTAATTAGTGTTGCTCATATACACCCATCAAATTTTATTTTAATAAATGCTCTGTGTACAGCACCCCTGAATATTAAGTTTATTTCATTGACAGAACAAAGAAGATTAGGCATACGAACATGACTACACATTAGTTTTTCCAGCCAATTTCTGTTGAGCTTTAGAATCTCCGGCCAATTTGGAGAGAGAAAGGCAGAAGAGCCCACATTTACACATATAAGCTAACAAGCATTTTGTGAACGTTCTAAAACAAAAATAATCATGGGATGCTCCATTTACCTTACCTTCCTGCAAATAACATTTCTATGACTTAGAAAGTGATTCAAACTATGTCTAAGCAAAAGCTTTTTTGGACACACTTTGTAAAACATTCAAAAAAAGCCATTATGGCATATAAAGGGTTAGTGCTCAAAACTAATTGGTATTTTTTTTCTCCCCCAGCAAATTTGGAAATGAACTGAAGCTGCTCCCTGGTGTGAAAGCTGAATCCAGCAGCCACCTGCAGGATCAGCGACCAGTGCTGCCAGATGCTACAAAGCCTTTGATTTCCAGTAGCGATTTCAGACACATTTAACTCATGTGACATGAACTAACTGGAATAGCATATTCAATCACTTCCCCCCCACACCTTAAAAAAAAAAAAATACAAACTCTGGCTTTTCTGCTTTCTATATATGAAACAGCTGCAGCAGATAGACTCATTCAGACTCACAGCTTGGGCTCTGGTTTTCTTAATGACTTCCATGATGGCATCCATGTTGAGGTAGCTTTTGCTGGTGGGAGCTGGGCCAACACAGACAGCTTCGTCCGCCATTTTCACATGAACCTGAAGAGGCAATATTCTGCATTAACAGATGCTCCCAGCAAAAATAATTACCGTCACCCTGAAATATGCACACAAATCTGATTGTTTCAAAGATAATTTACATACCATAACCACTCTAAAATACACACTGAAATTACCGACATTGACATACAAGAACTCACACAATAAATCTCATTTCATTTAACTCCAAGCTTAAGTCACTGTCAAAATGTTTTATTATTCCAATATATTATTTTGAATTTGATTAAATAACATCATGACAAATGCAATTTCAGCTTCCTATACTGATCATCTATATGTAAATTCAGACTAAAAACTACTTTGTTACATGTAACCAGGGTAGTCTAATATCTTAATACTTAATAACAAACATTCATGACCAGTTCTAAGCAGGCTCCCCAGGAAGTTGGGGATAATTAGAGTGAATTGAATGAAGGGATGCAGTGAGTGTCCCTGCACAGCATCAGGTCAGCACCATGCACAAATTAAAGCCTATGACTAAAGAGTTCAATATCACTACACGTGAACCAGAAAATCTTGAGAATTATTTAAGCAGGCTCATGTTGGATTCCTAATCCATTGTATCCTCATTTATATGCATTTGCCAAACATTTTTTAGTCAAATCTGAACTATACAAAAGGGACAAACGTTTCCAATATTTTACCAGGAATAATAAAATAGCTAGGTCTGAAGTTTGAAGTTAGGTTTGAAGTCTCAAGTCTACTTACAATTCATATGCACACTTAAATTGAAGAAAAAGTTACAAAAGTTTAATTAGATTGGTCTTCAACATGTTTTCAGAGTTCAGAATTCTTTTCCTTTAAAGATACACACAGATCCAAGAAACAGAACAACCAGTTTTTCCTCATTCTGCTCTCCTTTTGTAAGCTCCCTTTCAGTTTGTATTTAAGAAAGCATGCCATTGCTCAAACTGTGTAAGATTGTATTAGTTATGTGTCAGTAAGACTCATTTATACTGACAGTTTGACATTTCCAATGCTTACCAATTTTAAGTTACCTTTATGAAATATTTTATATCATCTTCAGCATGCGAAACAATAAATTGTTTAAAGGGGGCATTCTTTTAGAAAACAAGTTTTCACACGTGAAATTCAAAGTATTTGCAGTTTATGAACAGGGAATTTTATTTTTTGTGAAAATAAACTTTATTTACAGGTAGCATGAAGGCTGTCAGTTATGACACACTAAGGTTAGCAGTAATGTAACCCACATATTCTGTTGGCTCATTCAGAACAAACGGGGGGGGGGGGGGGGGGCAGGGGGAAATCATCTAGAAGCAGTGACAAGCATTAGTCAAACTACTTTGAAGAATGCAATGAGCAATAAGTGTTCATGTGAGTACAGCAAGACACACAGAAGAAGCACAAGAGTCACTTACGAAATGCTTTACTTCTTTCTTCATTTTTATTGAATTTGCAAAAGTTAATCCTACTACCAGGAAGGAACATTAACTTGCCACCTAATTCCAAGTTTCTTTCTGGGGGCATCTCTTAAATAGCTTCTGAATTTGCTGTATACTTGAGTATGTGAGAATTCACATAACCTCCTAGAACTGAGATGCATTTCACATTTGGATTATTGCTTCACAATGGTTTTACTTTACCACTACAGCATTAGCCTCACATTTCAAAACAAAACAAAAAAAAAAAAAAAAAAACACACCCTAAAGCACTAGCACAGACAATCATGCAGCAGGATTTTAATGCTTTTTAGCAAGTATACCACAGCAACAGAAGTCAGTAATCTATTTTGATCAAATGCTATCAAGATTAGCCTGTCTGTCATCCCTCCTGGCACACTAAGTACAAAAAACAGCATGGACCTTGAATACTTTTATTTGCATGATCACTCTACATGCTTAAAGTTGTTGTTTTGAATTCCAATGTGGTTTACATGTCTAAACAAAGTTATTCAAACTTAAACATAGTTAAGCATGTATGTTTTACAAAACCAAAAGCTTCCTTACAGAAAAGGACTAACTTAATATAGTTAGGTATTGTTAGGCATCAAGAGAAAAACTCCATACCCACACACTTCTCACCCTGAGACACCAACAGTCCTACTAGTACCAGAAGCAGCCATAGAAGATACTGCAAAACCGTGTATGTATAAACAGTCTTGTGAAATTTCCCCCCACCATTTTCTCCCTTCTTCTGAAATGTTTCATTGCCACTTCAACCCTTTGGAGTTTTGACTCTTCCTTTCCCCCACTCCCCTGTAATCCAGCAAATCCATTTCTCCTTGCTTACCTTACTGAAGGTTGGTGCCAGTTCAGCCTTGCACATACCCTAACACACCATACATGGATATAACAAAACAGCAGCCATATCACATTCATGTTACCTGATGCACTGCCATAGAGCACCAAGCAAATACCTTAAGAATGAGGTCTCCATTCCTCCCTACTAGTTCACAATCTCCAGATTTTCAGGTTCCAGTGACAGCTCTTCAACCTATGGGTCCATCTCCCATCTACTTTTTTCTACGTATGATTAAACCACATATAATCTGGAAACAGAAATCTGTTTCTTCTTAGTAATTCATGATGACTCCCTTCTCTAAGTATTTCTTTCACATTGCACTGCAGTTCATTAAGAATACCCCAAATGCCATAATGCAAATACACTACAGAATTTACAGTACAGTATATAGAAACATAATTACTAGCAAACTTTCACAAGCAATCATTTGGATCTACGCAACAGCTGAAACTTTCAGCTTACTACCAAGTAGCACATAATTCACACAATTCACTAAACCTCTTCTTCTGCAGAAGCCGATATATAATGCAATATTTCTAGACAGTCCAAAGAATCCAGCAAATCCCCTTCCTCAAGCACTTTAAGTTTCAAATGTAATTTTCAAATTCAAGAGTTACTTAAGTGCTTGACTTAAACCACACAATCCTAGGTATTCAAAATTTATCCCAAATTTACTACAGCTAAAACTTCAGAAGTTAACTTCTCCCTTTTCTGTTTTAGTTCACAAAAACAATGTCAACAAAACAAAGCAGCAAGTCCCAGGAGGTTCCTGAAGAAATGCAATTCCTTCATAAATATTAGAATTGACCTGCAATCTCAAGCATGAATGGATAACAACAAAGGCTGGAAAAGCAGACAAACTTTAAAGTGCTTAATGGTTTATACTGCAAGTTTTAATCATATTGGGCTACCTTTGCCTCAAAAGATACATTTCAAGCAGCTACAAGGACCTGTTATGTTAGAGAATACAAAAAACTAGAAATGTGACAAGACACATCAATGTAAAAGTTTAATTTCTGTAAAAGTTGTATAATTGAAGTAGTCTATTTCATAAGGGCTAATTATATTGAAGCAACAACAGAAATAAGGGAGATTCACCAAAACTTACTGAATCATCATTTTACAGAACCTCCACCTAATTCAAAAAATACAGACTAAATTTAGTCCTCCAAATCCCTGCACAGGTTTGTTATACCTTTGGAAATCCAAACCCCAATTAGCCACAAACATGCGATCAGCCCATCACAGCCTCCTCAGCTCTGCATCTAGGACAAATAAGGAGCCCTAGCAAAAGAACATTAGAATGAATACTCTTAAGTAGCGTAACTACTTTTGGATTAAGGTACAAAGACAACTGGACACAATGTGAAATACAACAATTATTTTATTGTACAATTCTTCATGACCACATACAGATACAAGAACTAGCTCAAGTCCAATGAGCTTATTAATTCAGAAGCAAACTGCACAAGAATGGCCACCTGCTTCCATGGCTAGTTTAGGTCCAGAAGCCACCTTCACAGCAAGGCATGTAAACCAGTAAAACCTGCCAGATCTTCACACAGGAACAGCTTTGTGTTTCTTCACCACGTTTCCAGTAAATAGGCACATAAAGCAAGGAGTCCATCAGGGCTGATTAACCAGCCATTTTTGGCCTGGACTGGTTCCAAGCACCACTCCAGGCTGTGGCAGCTCTCAGAGTACAGAGTGCAATAAGGGGTAATAACAGTAGCAGCAACTGGAGATCTTCCTTGTACATTACGCTTCGGTATTTCAAGAGGATTTATAAACCAGGTTTAGTGCCAGGGCTTGGCATCATAACCCAGAAGAGAAAAATGCCCATAACCCAAAATTCTGGATACAAGCACCACCAAAATACTCAGTAGCCACTTTGCGGGAGAATCAGATTTAGAAGGACTACACTGAATCAGAGCTAGGAAGTACCCAAATTACCTAGATTGTTAGCTCTCCTTTACACTGGAGGGTGGCACATGTACTCGTTTGACAGCAGCATGCTCTCTTGCCCAGTCATACTCTGAATTTACTGAATCACCCCCTTAATCAAAAATGTAACTCAAACAATAATCATTTAGAGATAACAAAATTAACAGCTTACTACCTAAAATATACGTAGCACTCCTAGGGATGTTCTGTTTAACACAGCAGAATCAAGGTAACCTCCTCCAGGAGTCATTCAGCTGCTGCAGATTGCTAGTTGAAATCTGTATTATAAACAAGTCACAATTACATATATATGCCCCTCGACTTTTAAACACAGAAAAGATTTCTTGGTAAGGAAACAGAACATAGGAAAAACTATTTCAGGGCAAAGAACTAAAACACTTACTTTCAGTGCATATGAAATCTATAAACCAATCAAAGACACGCGGATAATTTACAGATCCCTAACATTATAATTATTTAGTGACTCCAGAGTTTGTTACCTTCTTATGGATCTGATTCATGACAGAAGTGTTTTTCTCCTCAATTTGTTTTAGAGTGATTCTCATCGACTGATTTCAAAAACTAAAGGCTGACTTTGTCATGAGAGCCAACAGAAGAACAAAAAACACAAACCTGCATGTGTTTCCTAACAGAGTGCTTAATATTACCTGCAGAGTTTACACAGATTATTTTATACATTTCAGTAATTTCTAATGTTTATCATGTGACAGATGCCATTTACTTCAGTGTAAATGCTTAATTAACACATACACACACACACTCACTCCTCCCACACTCCTCCATCTCCGAGGAGATAAATGTCTGGGATTCCCCAGTGTCCCAGTTTTTCAGAGTAGGTCACCCTACACATCCCCAGGTCTCAACACAAGCTGATACCCATGCAGCAGAGACAGTTACACTGTTTTGCAAGATGCATTTTTTCCCAATTATTCTGTACTATTCCAGAGTTTATATATAGGGAAACTGTTATATCTGTTAATCAAACCCAAGAAGCAATTAAAAAAAACTCACTGAAGAGAACACTTTTGTTTGGTACACTATAAAACATCTCCAGCATTGTTTAGACAAAGCAATCTAATCAAACAAGTCATTCTCCTTTTATAGCTCAAATCAATATTACACACTGGAACAACATCCGTTGGTGTAAGTGGATTCACTTAATTGGCCCAAACTGCATAATACCGCTCAGCAAGACAAATCACAATTAGCTCAACCCATAAAATAGGGCTAATGAGTAAATCCTTTGTAAGGTAGCTAAAAAAACCCACCACCTCAAATCTCGCCAGCACCACTGCCAAGAGAGACAGACAAAACAGAACAAAAAGCTTGTGGCATTGAACCTGTCTTGAATTCCAAAAAAAAAAAAAAAAAATCAAATGGATGCAAAAAAGGTTGACATTTACTGCTTTGCCAAAAACACATCTTTCATCTGACCTAAGTGTCTTTAGCAGCCTCATGCTAAAATACCACACCAATAATGCAATAAATCTGTGCTCTTAGTGAGTGTGTGATACTCATACAGCCTTTAAAGTGTTATCTGCAAAGAAATATTACCATATGATTACATCATTTAACCCTAAAATAAAATAATGGAAATATTTCAGAACCACATGAAAAGCAAAACTATGAAAGCCATAAATGACATAACTATCCTGCATTTTCCACATTTATTTTTACTCAGCATTTCAAAAACCTAAATAAAAACTTATGCAGATAAACAAGTCAACCTACAGAGTCAGCATAAGTAGATTTCTCTACAAGCCTATTTTAAAACTTCTGGGTTTTTAATTTGATGGCCCACAAATACTTATGTGAGGACTGAGGTAAAACAATCCTTCAGTGACCTTCAAACATTTGGTTTGGTGAAAGGTATTTACTTACAGGCCCCTTCAAGTCTACAGTGACTCTCAAAACAGCCCATCCATTAGTATCCGTAGGAATAGATCCTGGGTTAGCAGATACCAACCATGAAAAAAAATTTTAAAAATTTGCACCCTTTCCTCTACTCCCCTATCTTGTACTTCAGTTTGCCAACCAGTCAAAACTTGAAGACAGCAATAGCCTCACTAACTAGTGGCCTCAAAATTCCAGATTTTAACTAAAATTAAAATGGAAGGATCCGGGTTTAAGTGAACACTCTTTAAAAGGAGAGAAACACCCAACAGGCAAGGAAGACCACATTTCTAACCAAGACTAAGAGAATGCAATTTTCAACACATATAAAGATTTTTATCTGTTTGCATTCTCACTTGTAAACATGAATTTATTTTTGTAACCTTAAAAAATAAAAAGTAATCTCAAAATTCTCTCTCCCATGAACAAAGCTCTGCAACTTTGTTGACTGCTAAAAAGACACACAATATTACTTGACAAAAACCTCATCAACAGAAGACTCCCCATTGTATCTAGAGGCCTGATGACTCATACTGTGAAAAATAGACCAGGTTAAGGCTGTCATGCAGTGATACCCTGGAACTGAGTTTTGTTTGCTGGGACAAGGAAGGAAATGCCTCCAGAGTCCTGAAGACATTACAAACAAGAATCCTGAGGAGAGTCTTCCAGAATGGCTTTAGCTCCTAATGCCTATATGCTTATTCTTCACTTCCCAGTGAAGCACCTTCTGGAATACTGATGGGAAAGAAGGCCTCTCCATCAGAACCGTATTTTAAGTGCTTACTGTGTTTTAGCCTCCAAAACCAGCAACTAGTTTAGTGCCTCATACAAACTTAAGGCCACAGATCTGGCTAAACTTCAGTTCTGAGTAGCTGAACATTGGGAAGACCACATAGTTAAGGCTGACTAAAACAAGGTGGTGGGGTTTTTGGCCAGACATTGAAAACTGCACGTATGACACTTGTCTCTATAGTATGTTTTTCTGGACCTTTTCTAGGAGAGCTTATTTCTACAGGCCTCTATTCAGAACAATTAAATTGTTCTTAAAACAATACACCTTTAGCCTATCGATCTATCTGCAGATAACCAAGTGCAAATAAGAGGTTGCTTAACTTCTTTTCAAGTTCAAGCAGCTCTTCTTTTGGAAAGGAAAACCTGCTTACAGCTCTAGAAAACAAAAAATGTCTGTCATAGTTAATAACCAATAAGAGTAATCCCTTTGCTATTGGAAATTTAGCAGAATGAAAGGGTTGGTTTGCATCACAGCCTTCCATATGGTTTAGTCAACACCAACCAGGAATTGCTAGAATAACTGAACAAGAAGTGAGCAAAGGTAGATCAATTGTCCACTTGTTTACTAATCTACCTTTGGATGAACTGCAGGATTAACAGTAGGTAGAGGAATCTGAAGGGAAAAAACACAATGTCCCATTGTTCAACTCCAACTTATTACATCAATAGCAAAACACTTCTCAGAGTTTTGAGAGAAAAGCATTCTTCTTGTCTCCTTCCACCTGTGGCTCCCTTTGCTAGCATGGGGCAGCTACCCAAGTGAAGATCAGAGGCAGCACAGCCACCACTCCAATCTCTGCTGATTTAGGGGGTGCTGTGAAGAAACCATCTGCAAGCTAGCAACTGCACTCACATCTCTGCAGACTATTTTTACTTTGGAGTACATTAACCAGAGCAAGTTTCCAGAAGAAATAGGAGACACTTACTTCAGACCATACACTAACAACTTGGGAAGATACTTAATAAATGTGTTTGCCAAAGCAAGAGCCTCCATCTGTTGCAAGGGTTGAGCAATTCATCATATTTAAAGCAGACCACTATGTTCTGTGTGGATACTAGAGTTTCATGTTTGCAGTATATGTGATTCTGAGCTTTAAGTGTTTAAGAAAAAGGATTAACTTTTTGTGACGTTAACAAAAACAGTAGGGCCCTACAGTGTTTTTAGTAGCCTTTCTGCATTTCAAACACATCTGTACCCAGATGTCAGCCTTTCCCTAATGGAATCTCAGCTTCTAAGCACATTAGCAAAGCAATAAGACAGTTCTTTCTCATGCTGTTTCTTTTTCCTGCCTCTCCCAAAAACAAGCTCATCATGGAATGCATTTGATGCATGTTTCTTTGTTTTGTTTCCTAAACGGGTAAGACAGATGGGAGATGGGAAAACTAGTAGCTAGGCAGGGCTAGAAAAACAGTATCATGTGTTAGCAAGGGTAGCCAACTACAAAACTTCATATAGTGGAGGTTTAGCTCTTAACTGAGCTAGATATCCCAGAAGACATATGGGATTCATAAAAAAATAGCTTAAACTCAGCCACATTACAAAGCAACATATAGTATGCATTGGTAGCATGGTCCTATCTAGCATTTTCATCTTATTTCAGAGTTCCTCTTTCAGATGGATGAACACAGTACACAACCTTTCAGACTAGGTTCCCATCTAATCTCCAAACCTGCCTGCCTACAGATGGATGGGACTGCAGAAATTGCTTCCAGTATCCAAAGATGTAAAGTAAAGGATCCCTGAAATCAGTTCCAGGGTTGAGAAAACAGCCCACAGCAACAGCAAGCTGAATTCACAGTTACCTAGCATTTCAACCATGCAACAGTATTTAAAAGAAAGGTGACAGGAGATGTATGGACATCAGCTCAAGGCAACATATTCTGGAGCAATAGGTGGAGGATTAACCTTTTAAAAAAAAAAAAGATTCAGAAACAGAAGATACACAGAAGATACAGACCCTACAGTTCTTCCCAATGCAGACTAACTTCTGGCCCAAAACGAACCACATATTGAAATACGAAGGAAGTTTCACAGTAAGCCTCACTTCAGGCAAATACAAGTTCCCACTCAAAGGATGATCCCACCCCTAATTCTCCTCCACATTCAGCTCTAGCAATTACAATACTGGGGAGACAGACCCCAATGAAGTGAACAGACCCCAATGAAAAAGTAATCTAAGGGGAGGGGAAATTAACCTTCTGTCAGATCAGCTGTTAAACCATCTCCTATCCAGACAATCACTGGATCCAATACAGTGAATGAATGAGAAGGGGCAGGAGAGCACAAACAGTCCTTTCAGAAATAGACAAATTTAGACATACTATGAAACCAAATCTAAAAGGTCAAATAAATTATAAAAGAAAATTCCCCAAAAAACAGGTTGTGGGTGAATGCAGAATACCTTAACAATGAGAAATTTTCAGTGCAATTTTTTTTAAAACATAGAAAGTTCTCCTTGTCTTCACAATACATTGTATGTATCATAGAAAAACACACATGCATATATGTGTGTGTGTATATATACGTGTACATACACACACCCCTTAACCACTGTGGAGTACCCAGTGAGTAAGGGTTTTTCACTTGGGTTAAGTACTAAAGCAGTAGCTATAATAAGCCACAAAAATTCAGTGATGAAACCTCAAAATTATCATCATGTCCAGCATAAGATCATGTTTTAAGAGGAACAGAATCTTTAGTACTTACAAATGCTTTATTAAGTATTCGCTTTATTACACGACATTGACAAAAGTAGAGCATTTCTCCTTCAAAACTCCACTCACGTAAATATTAAATTTCTTTTAAATTATGCTTCGTTAGTTCTACAAGAAAATTACTTTTCTGACTGTGTATTAAAATTTTTTTTACATTATAGGAAAACTTTGAAGATAGTCCTCTTTATGAAACCCATCCTAAGTTTTCTACCCTCAAAAGTCTTCTTTTGAAAGACAAGTCAGCTTTGAGATCCCAAGAGGCAGATGTCAAGATGGACTACAAAAACTGTAACGGAGAAAAAGCACAAAGCATGCTTACTCTGGGAACTCACAGAACACAGTAAGCCAGAGATCCCATGAAATCTACTTGCTAAATAACTTTTCAGAACAGACTTACCTTTTTTAAAAATATGATTTTTAGCAATAAATCATCCCTGCTCATGCCAGAAGTGTATCACTATGCCATCTGTTTGACAGCTACTTGGTCCTGTTACAACAAATATAGTAAGAGAGTACAGAGCAGGATTTGTTATAAAACACAGTCAACCCACCACAAAGTGCTAGCCCTAACTCACATTTTTTTAAAAGGGTCTATAACAGAGCCTGTCAGTATTTGCAACCCTGTATTCAAAGCAAGTTTAAGCAGATTTTGCTTAGCACTAGATAGAAGTAATCACAGAAGTCCCTAAAGTATGTAAAGAATTACATGGGGGAAAATTTATTCCATAAAAGAGGATCAAACTAGATAACAACCAAGGCCAAGGGCCTCCAATGAAAAAATAAAACTAAGATCAGCAGAACAAAGTTACAGGATGAAAAGTTCCAGAGCTGACTGCTAAACATGGCACAAGACTTTTTGCTGCACAGGAAATCTTAAACTAGGCAGAAAAACTATTTTGCAGTTTCATCTTATGGTGTATGCCATTTAAATACCTTTTAAGAAGGTATTTACTGCTCATTAGACCACTATACTAACCTCCATTCCCTCCTTAAGGATAATTTCTATGTTTATATTCTACAAGACCAAACATATTACCCATACATTAAGTGAAGAAGTCCGTATCTGGTGTTACCCAGTACACCCACACACCTGAAAAACGGTTGTCTAGACAAGCAGCTAGCTCACCAAACGTGTAAGGAGGACACTGCATGGTCTAACAAATGGGCAGGAATGGACAAGAAAACCAGACTGTCTAAACAGGATTTTCACAGTCAATACCAGCACTGGACAATCCAACCATGGCTGCTGACACCAGACTTCATGAAGCCCCATCCTTTTCCAGATGATCTGACAAAAATATTTTCAACAAGTCTTTTTCTTACAGCCCTCAGAGTTCTGCCATAGCTGCATCTCAAATTGTAAAGATTTTGTTTTAACATGACCCCAGGAAAATCCTTAATTTTCTTTTTTTAGGTTAATGAGTATTTTCCCTGACAACATTTCCATAGTCCTTCGCTGATTTCTCATTACACACTTTTCCATCTGAAGGTAACTCAAGGATAGCAAGAAGAATCTTAGTCTCTACTGTATCCCAATAAATCTTCTGACAATATTATTTCAAAAACATCGAGCAGATTTAGTCTAAAAACATTGCATGTACTGAGAAAATGGGTCCTGATATATAAAAAAGCATTCTTCACAGGCCACTACAAAGTTCCTCTCCACCAAGTTTATAGCAAAGTGTCAGGTCTTCTCCCACACCTATTTCACACCCTTCTGTAACAAGCTATCACTTCTGGGATTCTCTTTTTTGAGGCAACAATTGAACAAGTACGAAATCAAACGCTCTTGATCTTCACCTTTGAAGACTAAGTAAAAACTAGAAAATACAGAAAGTACCATTATCAAACTAGCTCAATTACAGTATCGTAAATATTTATGGCCTATACAAACAAATTCTAATAAAGACATATTTACATCTTACGTATTGGACTTGGTCAATGTCAAATATATTTAGTGTAATGAAAAGATAATTACATTCTATACAGGCAACACCTGCACAACACTGAAGGGAAGAAACAACTGTTTCTGTAAGATGACTACTGTTCGCATTTCTAAGAACAGTACAAAGCTTTGCATTCCTCAAAAAATACAGGTAATATTCACAGGTTTAATAATTAGCTCAACCTTATGTATACTTTTATAAGACACTGGAGTAAACTTCTATATAAGTAAATTCCTGTTTTAAAAAAGCCTAGAAATTTAAAAAGATCTTTCCAAGTTGCATGGAATCTGCATAGCCAGCAACATACATGCTCATACAACAGTTCCTTCTAAATCCTCTTTCCTGTTAGCATTTAGGTTTGGGTTCTTTCCCCCCTCCAACCTGCTAAATAAAGTCATATTTCCTGCTGACAGCAAATGACTGGTTTACCTATAACTCCAGGGGGTTTAACTATCCATCCTTTAAGAAGCTTTGACAGTTTAACCTGCTGAGCTCACAGCACCCAAGGGAGGGTCTTACTTGCAGTTTTACTTCTGCGGCTGCTGACCACTAATACTGACTCCACAGATAATGGATTTCAATAACAACCTCCTACAGGTTAACACTTTGGGTACTAGCCATGATACTGCTTTAATTAAGTTAGTACATGAAGGTTACAGTTTGGTAGAAAGTTGCATTAAATTTGGCAGTGCTTGCAATAGCAGGAAAAGTGCACATGTTCACCTGTCCAGTAGCTCTGGGTAAGTTTGTCTAGAGATACAATTCAGATGGTTTATGGGTTTTATGCAATTTTAAGTGAACTCAGTTTATTAGTTCCATTTCCTCTAAATATGACTTTTTCCAGCACAACTGATCATTTCATGATGGATATGAAATAGATGCCTCTAACCATGCTGGGCACAGAACCTGTCTACCGGGCATATAAACAGTCCAAGCACTACAGTTTAGGAGTGTTGGGTTTGATTTTTTTCTTTGCAAGGTTTGGAGTACCTTGATGGTAGAAAAAATTAACATTTTTATTTCTTTGAAGCTAAGCTGCTAACATTAAAAATAAATTGGTATTTTAGCAAGCTATTAATTATGTAAAGGTTTAAAGATGCTAAAAACATCTACTTGAAAATGTGAAACAATTTATATTAATTGAAAGCAAACATTTGACAAAATACAAGAAAGTGCTGATTGGAGAGGTACATTTTTAAATGCACTTAAAAGCACATATTCACTTACTCTTTTTCAACACAGCACTTAAAAGCACATATTCACTTGAAAAATAGAGGAGTAAAAGCTCTTTGTTAAAAACGTGGTATTAACTTGACCTGTAAAAATATCTATTTGTTGGATTTCATTTTATTTTTTCTTAAGGTACACAATCTGACAGACACTCTGTAGAGTAATAATGAAGCAGCATGGGAGCCATTTAATATATTTCTTGATTAACTCATTGCCTGTCCAGTTCTCATACAGACATGTGCTCACATGTCATAATCGTCATAACTCCCATCATCCCTACAGTTAACACACAAGCTCCTTGATTAGTGCACAACTCCCAGACGAGCCATTGCTAATGCTAAATAATTCCCTTCAGCCTCCTGCGACTGTACCGCAGGCTCTCCAATTAAATATAATGTCTCCAATGAGCCATATTAATACGGACAAATTCCTGCCAGGGATTCTAGCCCACTCGCTTTCACCAAAGAAGCAACTGAAATAAAAAGAGAAAAGGTGTATACATAAAAATTAATCAAACAAATAGTTTTGCCATGAGGCTTTAATTATAAAACTTGCTGTCATAGGTACGTTATTCTTCAAGGTATATTAATACAAGTTTACTGATAAATGACAATGAGTAAATTACCATTTTAATAATTGAAAAACAAGCATGTAAAACAGGTAACTTATCAATCAGTTAATTACAATTAGCAATATCTAATCACATGTGAGAAAATTAACCACAGAAACCCTCAGATCACTTGCTGTTGGTATGGCAATTATATTTATCTGGTCTTGTGCATTAAGCATAATTTGAAACACCAGCATAGCTGTACATACCTACATAAAACAGATTTCTAGATTATCAACAAAAATTTCAGTAATGACCCATGCATAAAATTTTCAAAACTTGCACCAAGAAACTACCATGCTTGTTAAAAGCCTGCTGCAGGATCACAAAATATGCAGACTTTGCAATAGAACCCAAGATATTTACAGATGTACCAAGCAACAATAAATATTTTAAGAATATAAAGGAGCCAGTCAGTCACGGGTCAAATATGCAGAAGCCAAATTAATGGTAATTTCCCCCCTGTAAAACAGGAAGAATCACTGGAAAACCCAACAACTTTAGTGTATATTAAGATTCCTTAACATCATCTAACTCAAAATTGCTGCCATTAACTGGAAAATCACTACTCAGATTTTATGAAAACCATAAGGAGTTCCCAGTTCTTACAACAGAATCTGATGTCCTTAACCCTAGTGCTGACCCTCTCACTAGAAGAGATATCAACAAAGGACATGTAAATAGACTGTTGCAGAAGTATCCTTTAGTAGTTTTAAATATTGCTTGCAACTGCACAAATTGTAAGATATTCAAATAACCCCCATGAAATTTTGATAAGCTCTTCCCCAAGGTCCTTGCACCTTCATCCTTACACTAATGCACTTCATCTTCATTTACCTGATCATTAGTTTCCAGTTTGTTCAGCTGGAAACCAACACACACTAATTACTTTGACATCACAAAGTCCTATCTGTCTTCACCACCTCCCCAGACAGCAGGGAGAAATTATCAAGGGTAGGCATGATAATATCCTGATAAATGATGATTCACATCACCTCACTGTCAATCATCCAGAAGTGCTCACGCAAGATACCACTCAATCTCATTACTGAATCCTAGGGCTAAGAGTACAATACACACCAGGAGTCATATTTCAAACAGCAGGCCACCTGGGTAAGATGCAGCTCTCTGAGATTTTCATGAATTTTGTTGGCTTTTTGTTTTAACACAGTAAATGTCAAATATTCATATATTTTACCACATGTATACAGGCTGGCAGAAAAGGACATGCTGAAAGCAAGGCAATTCATCTTGAAGGTTCACATGAGGAAAAAAAAAACCCTAGGTTCTTTGGAGGGGAGGAGATGGCCAGGTAGGTTTCATTAAGAAGAAAATTAATAAAGCCATCTAAAGTTTCAAAGCTCCGTTTCATGATTTAAGCATCCTTCCTGCTGAAACAATATAAATACATGCAGAGTTCTGAAAGAAGCAATGCTAGCTTTGAAACTCATTGACACAGGCAAAGCTTGCTTTTTCCATGACAGAAAGCAGATAGTCATAAAACAATGTCCCTGCTTCAATAAACAGCAAAACAGGGTGGGGTGATCACCAGTTCAGCAGCAAAATAAAGACTTAGAGCTGCTTTCTCAGAAAAGATCACCTCTTTTCCTGCTTCCAAATTAGTATCATAATCCTTCCAGCTCTCTCAGTCCAATTAGACACATAAATAAAGCAATCTCCAATAGATAAATGCCCAGCATTTGCTACTTAGTGCAAGTCTAGGAGTTCTTTATGCTAAGGAATGAGAACAACACGCACCACCACCTCCTAAGTTTAAAACACACTTGGTTTTCTTGCCCAAGGTAGATCATTCATTATCAGTAAACCTGCATAATGACACACCATATATTGAACAATATGATCAATCACTGATGGAACAGATGGGAGGGAGCAGAGAAAAACAAGACTGAAAGAACACGGGGGGGAAAGCATGAAGGAATTCCACAACCATGTGTGGTTCCACCAGGGAAAAGAAACACAGTCCAAACTAAAAAGCAAAAATTGAGTAGAGTACCATAGAAACAAGCAAACAGAAAAAGTACAACCAACAAAAGAATAAAGAAAGTAGAAAGATGCACATTCTACCATTCAGCTGTATTTTTCTGGCCAAAGACACTTAAAATACTCAATGCAAGTCAGAGCAGCAAAGTGCTTTCTAGCAAGTACAGATAATACTGCTACAGGCACGCTGGTGCAGCATCCTTTGACTGCCTGGCCACACGACTGAGTCCGAACCTGGTAGGAACCCTCACATACACTTTCTTGCATCCTCCGCTGCCCCAGACTGTTTGATATATGATCACAGGCTCACCATGAAACCCTTGTCCCATTTCGGTGTCCTCTCCTGTGGAGCTACACAAGACAGGCAGCAACTTACAGGCTCCTGTTCAGGTAACGTTAGCATAACGTTTTTTAAGAAGAAACTCTGAGGACATGTTCTAATATATAAGTAAAAGTAAATACAACAGAAATTCAAAGCTCCATAAAATCCCTCAATGAAGTAATTTCGGTGTGGCTACACTACATACCTGACACACACTATTGGAAGTCTACCTTTCAGAGCAGCTGTGGATCACTAATAAAGTTCAAAAGCCAAGAGTTCTTCCCAAGTTTCCTGTCAAAATACCCAACCTAACAAAAGCTAGCTTCTAGTCTACACATGCACACTGATTTCTCACTCCCAAGTCTGTCACTGACACCTCTAGCGTCTTTGGCACAATTTACATTAAGGTTGGCTTAATCAAGTTTACCTTACCAACCCTATGATAGATAACTGATTCTACAATATTTTGGCCCAGGAATGAACACCACATGCATGGACAACAGAACTCAAAGAATTTTTCCCCTCAAAAATCAAAAAGTCTGAAAGTCAAATACAATCTTTTCACTCTAGCACATCAAGCAGTGTAAAGTTATGAGCAAAGCCAGAGAACAGGTTTTTCCCCCCCACTGAATGCAACCTAAGTGCTCTCCTTCCTAGATTTAGAGAAGGGCTGCTAGGAGGGAACAAGTAACTAAAACTGCTGGTTTAGGTTACAGAAATGGAGCACTTAGAAAGAAAGCAAGCAACTCAGACCAAAAAATACCACTCCAAACCAGCTTCCAAGTAATAACATTTTAGAAATATCATTCAATTATGAACTTCACATAGAAGTGTGTTAAGTTTTCATTTTAACTTAAAAACAGACACCTTCCTCCGAGACTTGCCACACCTTTAATTTCTTTAAGAGCATATGATCTGACTGTTTGCACCTTGAGGCAGCCACTGTTGGTTTAACTGCTTGAAGTCATACAATTCAAATTTCTTCTGCAAAAACATTGGTACAGAGAATGCACAGGCATGCATACCTGTCTGCAAAATTAATTTACAATGATAGTTAATGTTAGCTTTACTCCCAGAAATCTGAGGGCAGAAAGTTTTAATAGTGATTGTATGCTTTATTTCAGCTGATAGAAATATACGACATTCTAGCAGTTGAAGACTTTCTTTAACAAAGTGTATCTTCAAACCAAAAACTTTGTTTAAATTTCTTTGTTAGGTCTACAACAACTGCTTCACAAAAAAAAAAATCTTTTAACACAGCAGTCTTACTTCTTCAATCTTATTAATTTAAAAGATTAGCTGTCAAAACTAATTCACACAGAAAAAAACCACATGCTTATTTTTTGTTAGCTAAGCTGCAAAAGAAAATTCTCTGTAGAAAGAGCAATGATCTGGCACAGAAACAAACTTTAGTACTGGGCAAATACTGAGCTGGACATGTTAAGACACATAAAAACTACATCTTTGAAGTTACTGAAGTTAACCTGCAGAAGAATTACAGTATTTCCTCTAAAGCAAAACCAGAAAAAAGTAAATGGGAAACTGCTGTCAACAAGTGTCACTACTGCAGAGCTCACAGTCTACAAGTTTATCTGTCAATCTCGAGCTCCACAGATAATAAACAAGCAGCACATGAGAAAACTTCAGGCTCAATTTAACCCATACTCAAGGCTGATTCTCAAAACTCTTTAAAACACTCAGCAAGTAGAAGTGAGATACAAATTACACTATGACAAGGAAAATAAAGACAGACTTACCATTAAAATTCAGGTTACTACCAAAAAATAAATCATTCATACAACTAAAATCTCCTTCACGTTATACTCATAACTTCATATTTAGAGAGAAGACTGACATATTTAAGGTAGGTACAGACCCTTTACATACTCCTGTTTTATCAAATAAAAGTTAACATTGATCTAAAAGATCGGAAAGAACATTATCATTAAAATGTCAAAATACAATATCAAAACCCTTATTAGTACTACAGTCTTGTAAAAATCAAAGCTTTGAATTCAGCATTTAGTTACTGAATAAAGGATCACCAACTGCTGAATTTATCAAGTATTACAGACAGCATAAAAAGTGTCTTCTCAAACCAAAAGTACATGAGATGCTACAGTGGCTTCCACAGTTCTCAAAAATTTTTTCTATGCCTAACAAGGTTAACAGCACAAGCAAATACATAAATAGTTCAAAGTTTCAATCAATCTTAAAATTAGGAGAAAGAAAAGCAGTACCTTGCTGAAAGCCAAAGGGAAGAAACAAATGTGCAGCTATGGTTTCTCAAGTGCCAAGCAGCAGGTGACTATGGCAGACAGTGGGGCTGCCCAAGCCCAACCATACTGTATTTCATACTCCTGTACAAAAAGGAAGGTTCCAGACACTGGCATCTGGCCTTATCAAGCAACAGTGCTTCAAAGGCAACCCCCCAACCACTGTTCCTTCCCTCCTACATACATAAGGTTTTTAGCCTCTGAAGACTTAAATGAGCAGCCTAGGAGGGCGCTAACAGCTGGGGCAAGCTGGGCAGACTTCCAGCACCAAGCAACAAATCTTCCAGGGCTCTAAAGCTACAGGAATCTCACAGTACTTAAAGAGGTTCCCCCTTTTTCTAAGCGGAAGACTGGATTGCTTTTAGTCTCCAAGACATTCGAAGTACCAGCTTCTCATCTCCACAAAGTGCAAACATTGGCCAGGTGATTCAGCCACCTCTGTTATGTTCAGGAACAGCCTTGGAGCAGAGGGGGCGGATCTGAAATAGCAGGGAGATGCGGCCCCCAGCAACCACCCCACACAGTACGCTTGCTGTTCAAGTCAAGACAAACTCCTTCGCTGATTAAGCAAAAACAAGCCAAACGAAATTCAGGCTCGGCAAATTAACTTCTTCCTGGGTTCAGAAGCATTTCCAGGAGACTGACAGTTCCAATACTGAACCAGTAGTAGCACCCAGAACAGCTAGTTAAGAGCAACAGCTGTGCATGTTGGAACAAAACCATCACTCAAAAGCTCAACTGAAGATCTTTTAAACAGCAAATACAACATACACAAAATTGAGAAATGTTGAGCACAATATCAGCAAAATTATGTAGGAAAGTGTGTCATAAACGAGCTATTATTTAAGTTTCTGGACATTATTCTTCAAATTTTACACTCAACTTTTATTAAAACTGAGACAAAACTGGAGACTTTCAAGGACTCTCGTAACTTTTTTTACCTTCTCAGAATAACATCAGTGTTTTGGTAATTGTATCTGCCAAGGAAAATCCTCACTTAGAAAAAAAAAGCTTCCCCAAATCTGAACCTGATAGTTCAGCCATGTGTGAAAAGCAAATAAAAAAAAAATCCCACAGGTAAAGAAACAGGTCATACTTCCACAATAAGCATTCAACTTACCTGTGAAGAGGCATTCCTTTTCTCATCAAATATGACACTATAAATGGTGAAAGAGATAGCTTCCTTCTTTCACTTTGCATAGCCAAAGACTATTGACTAATCATGTATTTGCCCTTTTGACAGCGTAATGGAAATTAACTTTTCCTGCTTTATTTGCATAAAATGAGCTCTCCCTTTGCCCTGTGGGTTTTCAAAAAAAAAAAAAATACACAGAAGCGATCGATAATTGAGGTTGGATGTGAAATCTAAAGAGCTGATCCAATTTTTCACTCACTTTGTAGTTTAGCTAGATTGACCACCTCACAAATTCAGCTACTAAGATGCTACAGGACACCAGTAAGAGCCCTGGTAAAAACAAGGTAATTAACAAACAATGCTCTCTTTCACCCTTGAAGCTGGTCATATCAAAGATGCCTACCAGATTAGCCAGGCATGATTTGCCACCATAAATTCACTTTGTGACTGACAGCAGTCACATTCTCATACTTCATGTAGCAAGACATGGCTTCTAAAAAAATTCATACCATATTTTTTCCAATTCCTTCCCTGTAGTTCTCTGGAACAAAGAAACAGTTACCTCCTTCCAGTCATCAGGAACTTCCCACATTACTGACATTACAAAGATGAGAGAGAGCAGTCTCACAGTGAAACCAGCTTATTCCCTCAACTCAGATGCACCTGAGTTGCCCATCCACGGCCTTCTCTATGTCAAATTCACTTACATAATACCCACTTGATCTTTCTCTGCTGTGAATACGGCTACACTTCATCTGGCACTGCAACTAGGCAACTAGGACCTAGGAGGCCTGAGTGGACTTTCCCAGGAAAGGCCAAGGCCAAGGCTAATTAGGCACAGAGTATCTCAAACTTGTTCACACCCTTTGCCATTATCAGGTACCTTGAAGAATGAGCCCGAATTTTCCTCTTCCTTTCTTTTGTTCCTAATACACAGAAACTTCCCGATGCCCTTTCACATCTTTCAGTATATAGTCAAAAGGTATAGCCAACACCAGCAAAACTTTGGCTTCCTTAGTTATGCCCCTGCACACTCCAGCAAGTCTCTCTCCTGGTAACCCATCACCTGCTGTATACTCACTTCCTGCATTTGAAGTTTGCCAGAGTTCCCCATACAGCCAAGGGAGGTTTCTGCCATACTCTCTCAGCCTTTTTCACATCAGAACAGACAGCTCCTATGCTTGGCAAAGACTATCCTGGAGTATCAACCAGCTTTCCTGGGCCACTTCAAGTTGCAAAGCTGTCTCCCATGGGATCCTGACAACCAAATCCCTGCTCAGGCCAAAAAGACTGCTCTCCTGAAGTCCATGGTTGTAATTCTGCTGTTTTTCTTACTGCTTTTGGGAACCTAAACCTCACCACTTCAGTGGTCATAGGCTTCTTATGCCTGATTGCTTCTTCCCTCTTTGTAAAAGGTCCAGCCACAGCATCTTCTCTAGTTAACTCAATCATTTCTGTCAAGAAATTATCCTCCACACATTCCAGACAATTGCTTTCACTCGGTCTTTCCAGCAAATATCAGGATGATTAAAACCCCACATGAGTACTAGGATCTGCTCCATGAGGCTCCCTCCAGTTTTCTAGAACCATTTTCACCTGCTTCTTGATCAGGTCTGTGGCAGACGTTACTACAACATAGCCTAGTGGCAGAAGTCACAGCCTTCCTTATATTAAGGGTCTCTATCCTCTGCTTACTCAAGCACAGTCTCTTACAAAGCTCTTGGTTCCGCAGGTTCTCTGCAAGGAACCTCTCAGTCTGTTTGTCCTTCCTGATCCTGCAGTCTGGCTCATCTCTTCCCTGCATATCCTTCACCTGCAACTTAGTGCCTGGACAAGAGCACACCTCACACTTCTGAGTGGCCCCAGCCGCAAGGAGAAGCACCAGGCATTTGCTACAGCCCGAGACATGGAAGACCACAACCTTGCTCCTTCCATGCATTTCAAATATTAATTCATGACTGCTGGCAAGATTGATAATTAACACACATTCATTTACTTGAAGCCACTTTTCTTTCATGCTTACAATATGGCATAATAAGGAAACAATGAGGCCATGGGACAACTTTTGCAGGTAGTATCATAAGAAACCAGTCCCCGATATTTAATTAACACTACTTCTAAAGCATCCTTTGGGAATGTAGTATTGATACTGTCTAAGAACAAATACCTACTAAAAGTTTCCTTCAAAGAAAGAAACTGTACTACACAAGCTTTAAGCTCCTCTGACTTCTTGCTAAACGCACAGAATCCCAGTTTGATACAGGGTCCCTACCCAAGGTCTGGTTACAACTCAGAAGAGCTCCCTTGTATTCACTAAGCTGGCATGTTCACCATGCACGTGGGCCCACTCCCTTATAAGCACACATACTGAGAAACAGGGTCAGTTCAAATGTTTATATATCCATATAGTGAAACACAAAACAAAACCAAAAGCATTTCCAAGGGGATAGACTCTGTATTCTCTAGAAGACTAGAAAGGAAAGCTTCATTCAAGTTGCCTTTGATACTCTACTACTGTCTTAAATCAGCGGAGGAAATTAATTCCTGATAGAAATATGTCAGATGCACCTGCACTGTTCAAAACAATTTAATACCAAGGCATACAGATTTTTATTAACCAGCCATTACATATTCATGTGAACAGAACTTAAAACAAGCCTTTTAACAACATCCTTGAGGATCTCCACTATTCAGCATCACAACAGAGCATTAGAAAGGATTAGCCCAAATACCAATTACTCAGTTTCACACACCTGGAAGAGTAATATAATGTGTGGGACCACATGACAAACAAAGCCACACAACAGCAGAAACTTAAAAGCACCTCTGGTTTTGTTGTTGTTCTCAGGAGACAACCACTGCCAAGGTAAGTAAAGAAATAGCATTGTACCTGTACTAAGACAGGTCACCTGATCCTTGAGAAAGTGCCTGTAACATACTTAGATAAGAACATGCCAAAAAGTGCCTACCAACAAGAGCTGGAAAATCACCTGGTCACACCTGTTCTTATGCAACACAAACCAACTGCAATCACCAGCTGTGCACCAGCATCCCACATTGCTAACTGGGATCTTATCTATACACAATTCACAGTTGCCTCAGCTTCCATTCACATTGCTCACTCCTTGACAGTTAGACTCCATGACCTTAACCATCTTTCCCAACCTAAATGATTCTACAATTCTCTCCCACAGGGCTCTCCAACAGTTGTGTTATTGTGGGACCCAAGCTCAATGCGTGTTCATTGCACTGATGGCTGCATGCACCTAAAGAGAGCTACAGTACCCAATTACAGTCTAGGATGACAAAGAAAATGCAAAGGCATACAAAACACATTTATGATTTCTTAACAGGCTTTCTAGGAGAGGCATTAGCGTAGACTAAGATTTTTGTATTATGGGAAAAAAAAAAGGGTCTTTGAAGATGAAAAAGGAAGAGTACGTAACAGCTTTAGCAAGGCTCGGTAAGCTCAGACTGCTTACATGGAAGAAGGTATGTGAAGAACTGTGCCCCCTTTCTCCCACTCCCTGCTTCCAAAGCACTATCAGTCAGTGCCCCCAGCAGGTACTGCCAGTGCCACACTAAATCTCTGGTTGCTTCTCAGGATTCATTCATAATGCTTCAGGAAACTACATACAGAGTAAAAAGGATGAGAACAAAACTATAAAAGGTCAATCTGGGAGACATGCTTCCTGGACAGCGATGTTCCATTACTACAGAAAGCAAAGGAGATGACATGCCTTCACAAGCAATCAGTGCATCGCAAGTCTATCAACAACTAAGCCCACGTTAAAAATCATTTCATTTTAAGAACTGCCAACATCCTACATTACAAGGTCTGTAATATTACAGGTCAACAGGTAAACAAATACTAAATACTAGCTGCAACAGGACTACAAGAATTCATGCAACACCATACATCAAATTAACATTAAGGAACAAAACTCACAGCGTTGTACAATTAGCACATCAAGACAGAGACAGAAACCAAAAAAGATACTGTATCTAAACAGAATACACACATCTTCATCAATCCAAGTCACCAGGAAGCACAGCTATTACCTTGCACCAACTATCCAAACACAGACTACTATTCTTCCTTTACATTAAACAAGATACATAAAGGGGTGGGGGGTGCAGGGGGTAGTTGGGTTGATTTGTTTTTTGTTGGATTAGGGCAGGTGGGATGTATTTGGTTTGCATGGCAAAGTTTGGGGGGGACGGATGGATGAACTACTGGGGTGGTTTTTGTGAGAGGCTGCTAGAAGCTTCCCCCGTGTCTGACAGAGCCAGTGACAACCAGCTCCAAGACAGACCTGCCACTGGGCAAAGCTGAGCCTGCCTCTGGGATAACATACTTAAGAAGAGGGGGTGGGAATAAACTGTGCAATGGCAACTGCAGCTGGAGAGAGGAGTGAGAAGATGTGAGAGCAACAGCCCTGCAGACACCCAGGTCAGTGCAGGAGGGGCTCCAGGCACTGGAGCAGCGGTTCCCCTGCCCCTGGTGAAGACCCTGGCAAGGCAGGCTGTGCCCTGCAGCCCATGGAGGTCCACAGCAGAGTAGATCCCCACCTGCTCTGGTGTGGGGTCCTCCATGGGCTGTGGGTGGGTATGTGCCTGAAGGAGACTGTGATCCTGCAGGAAGACTGCACTGGAGTGGGTTTGCTGGCAGGATTTGTAACCCCACCTAGGACCTATGCTGGAGCAGTGTGTGAAGAGCTGCGGCCCATGGGAAGGACTTGCATTGAAGAAGTTCATGGAGGACTGTCTCCTGTGAGAGGAACCCCACACTGGAGCAGGGGAAGAGCGTGAGGATGAAGGAATGGCAGAGACCACATGTAATGAACTGCAACCCCCATTCCCCTGCACCGCTGGTGGGGAGGCAGAGAAATCGGGACTGAAGCTGAGCCCAGGAAGAAGGGGGGGAGGTGGGTCAGGGGGAGAAGGTGTTTTAAAAGATTTGGGTTTATTTATCATTACCCCATTCTGATTTGATTGGTAATAAAATAATTTCCCCACATAAAGTCTGTTTTGCCCATAACAGTAATGGGTGAGTGATCTCCCTGTCCTTATCTTGACCCACAAGCCTTTCATTACACTTCCTCTCCCCCATCCAGCTGAGGAGGGGGAAGCAATAAAACAGCTTTGGTGGGCACGTGGATGCCAGGTGCCCAACATGGGGCACAAGGAATTCAAGATAAGGATATTAATTGGGAGAGGTAATAGGCAAAACATGGATTGAATGTAGCTAGAGAGCCAAGAGCAGAACAACTGTGGAGAATGTGTTGGTTTAATTGTGATAAAGGGACAAGGGGTAGACTGTGTATAAATTGTGCACTTTCCTTCGTGTTGCAAGAATGTTATTTTGATTTTGCTGTGGGGGATTCTTTTCGTTGATTTAAGTAAAGTTTGTGAAGATTGTGAGATCCATGTGATGAATGTATACTTTAGTGATAATTCTTAAAATACGTCATTCAGAGGCAAGAGGTGTCTTTTCACAGAGACTTTTGGGGGTTTTGGTTTGGGGGGTGTGTGGTTTTTTGTTATGTTATTTGCTTTTTTTAATCAAAACCAGTCAAACTACCCAGTACTATTTTTTAAGTATTTCAGGATATAAATCAATCATGAAAAATAATGAAGAAAGTACCAGGGCTGTAAGATATTTCTGAAAACTCCTTTTTGGAAGCAAATTTCAAACATTTATAATTGACACTATCATTTAGAAGAATTGCAATATTAATTTCCAATGAAGACCTGAAATCAGGCTTCAAGGCTGACTATACCAACCTAAAAGATGAAGCTTTAGCCAGACACTAAAAGACAAGTACCAAACTAAAAATCAAGTATGTGACAATATTCACCACTCATGTTGGCAGAGACATGAAAAGTTTCAGGATAGGATAAGAGTTTAATCCTATCATTTGGTATTTTAAGGCCTATTACAAACAAGAAATATAAATTCAGATCAACTCCTACATAATCTAATTTTTCAGTCCTTGTTTATTTATCCATACACAAACGTGCTTCCTGTCAACCTATGACAGAAACCTGAGTTTCAATCAAGGCCATCACAGTAAAACTCCATTTTAGGGAAACTTATTTGTGAGACATGACCAGTCTGGTTAGTAGGACAACATCTGTATGTATGCAGACATACTAATCAAAGGAAAACAAATATGGAAGTTTCCTACTGGAGGACAAATGGCAGTTACTGTCTAGTTATCTAGAGCATCTTGTCCCCAGAAGAAAAGTGAAAAATAATTTTTATATGAAGCAAGTGCTTAAAAATTAAGAGGAATTTTTTCATAATATTTGAATATATTTTTAAATGTCTCTGTCTACTATTTTAACGCAGGCCTATGACCTCCAAATTCAACTCTGAAGAGTCCATTCATTCCAGGAAATTGAAGGTGACAAATTTTTCATGCTAATCTCACAGTAAGAACCTGTTACCCAGAGATGGCCTTTAAATGAAGATTCTACTCCAGACTCACCCCTCAGGCCCAAACTAGACACGTTTGGAGGACAGAGCAAAGGTTTGGGGTTTGTTTGGGTTTTTTAATTAAACAACCATCACCATGTGTTTGCAAACTATCAAAAGGATGTTAGTTGCTTCCTACAGACAATTCAGCAGTAATAAGTAGAAGTGCATCTCAAACACATGCTTTTTAAATTTATAGTGCTACCTTGTTGAAAGTAAACAAGTGAAAGACAGATGCTTTTTAAGAACAAGGAAAAGAGCACAACTTAAAACCACAACACCCACAGAAGTGGCATATGCATCTACTACCTTATACCCAGCAAAATGCATTTCCTTCCTTCTTCCTACTACACCTTCACTTTAAAGTCTCCAAACTTGAGTTTTTCCATCTTTCAGACACTTCATATGTAATTTGGTTCCTTGTTTAACACCTCTCCCTACAAAAAGGGCACCAGGATCCCATCCATGGAACCACAGCCGGTCAGACACAGACCCCACAGTACTCTGGTAGCTGTTTGTCCAGCTATACAGCCAATAATCAAGGAAAATACCTGGCTTTAAATACAGTCCCCCTTACAAGGATCTTTTCAGATGGCTCCACTTCCTGATCCAGCTCTTCACACAGTCCCATCGCATATTCCACCAGTGGGGGATATAGGGCAAAGGGAGCAGGGAAGGGAACAGGTATCAGGGACACTGGCTCACACTAACTCAAGACACTATATCTACACTGCCTCTCAAAAGGTTAATCAGGTACTCTCTCCTGGTCCCCAACCATGTGCCCTGATGGCAATAGCTGTAACATTCATTAACCTATGCAGGGAGTCACATCAGCTTACTGATCTACATTTCTTTCATTTTCGTCAGTGTTCTCAGACAGACAAGCAGCCTGGATCCCTTTAACAAAAGGCCACACATACAGTAGCGCCAACAGAAGTGTCAGGTACACAAAAGATAGGAAGGTAAGAAGGAAAGAGAACTACTCTTAGTAGGCTGTGCAGTCTTAGATCAGTTGAAAAAGCCACTTCCCAAGCACTTGTGAACATTCTTCACAAAAAATCTGCCTCTGGTCCACCTCGGTCTAGAAGTTGTTCTAACACTAAAGGGAAATTCCGCCCAGGGCCTGCTGGCTTGTGTTTACACCCACACAAACAAGAAATGTTATTACCAAACAACATTGCTCATGAATACGGACTGAAAACAGATCATCCTTGATTATCCACAACCACAGCTGATAACAAATAGCACAGCTGGGACAACGTAAAGCAAAGGAACAACAGATGTGAATCTGCACAATGAAACAGTTGGTGCTGAGGACCTAGGTGAAGGATGAAGCCAAGAAAAGACAAGAGCACTCAGCAAACCTCAAAGGAGAAGAGGTCCAAGGACCTTCTGTTGTTGTCTCCAAGGGGACAAGGCAGCAGGAAACCTCAGCCACTGTATCACCTCTCTTTCAGAGGAACATGGTATAACTATCTTTTTTGATCATGCTGACGATGTTTAATTGCCTAAAGACTACTACATACAGCACTTTCTACGACCACCTCTGGAAAGGTCTAGAAGTCAGCACAAGCAAAGTAGACTCCAGCAGGTGTACACCCACTTAGATTCTTGGGGCAATTCACTGTAATAAGCACAATAAGTCTGAGCCAGCATTATGGCAGCAGGAGCCATTGATCCAGAGCTGCCAGTGACAGTAGTTCAAGCAGTGCCCTCAGCAAGCACCCGTGGCTTCAAAGGAAGGAGCTGCTGCTCTTTCCCTGCCACCCAAGAACAAGAAGCAAGTCTTCAGAACAAGTGAAGCCTAGGGACTTCAGCCCTGCTCAGTCTGTTGCTTCGGCTAAGACTGATCACCAAGACGCCTGTACATCTCTCCAAACCTCAAAGCCCTGGGTAGAGTGTCAGAGCCCTGCAGCCAGCAAAGCAACAGAAGTCAGTTTAACTGATGGCTGACCTACTCCCAGCTAACTCATCTTGCTTCCATACATAGCTCCAGCATCTGTCAGACATTCCACTGAAACATTTCAGCATACTAAATCAGTAGAAAAAAGTTAACTAACCTGACCAGTAAGGTGTCTGGTATGCTCAGAGCACTGAAACAGCCCAGCACAATGTCAGAAGAGTACTAGAGCAAGAAAGGGCTCAAAAAGTCAGTACCATGCACGCAATTAGAGTGGCTTCAGTGTACATTAGCATTTCAGTTCAAATCAGGACTGCAATTTTTAATTTAATTTCTCACTCATCCCCACTCATAACACATCTGCCTGCAACACACAGCTGTCTCAAAGCACAAGAACTGGATAACCTCCAGTCAAAACACAACCAAAAGATGTAGTCCAGCAAGCACATCAAGCCACCACTAGCAGGCACCAAGCCCACAGCACCAGACTAGAACCAGTAAGAGATGCTAAAAGGCAGGCAAGCAAGGACACCATGCCTTCAGCATGAACCATTTTACTCTACAGATATACTCCTGTTACCCTACCTACTGATATCAGCACCCACAGAACCACTGCTTCATTCTCCACAGCACTGAGCACCTGCACAGTTAAGTCACAACCAACTTCTCTGACTGGGCTTCCACATTTTCCTGCCCCAAGGACAATTCAGTACAACTTCTGATAACAACCCCTCCCCCAGATAAGCTTTATGCCAATAAATTAATTTTAATCCATGCATTGATCCTCCAAATAAATCAGCTTAGTAATTAAATAACTCACCCCACAAAGGTCAAAAGACTGGATTCAACTCCCTCTTTCCAATGTGTACTTCCCACCTCCAAGGAAGTGTCCCCAAAAGGGTTGCAGCATGATACTTAAAACATTCCACTCTACACCCTTCCTCTCCTACTCAATGTTAAGTTTCAACCAGAATCCAACACAAGTGACATTTCAGCTTAGCCTTCAAACTACACAAAAGGAGTCTGACCCATTCTAAAGGTCATATATGCATTTTGCATCACCCTGCCACTGAATAAAAGATGCAGCCAGTCTTTGGAGAACAGGCTGAAATTTTAGGACTCTAGAGCCCTGACGAGCCCCCTCAACTTTTAGAAGTTGCAGATCATGCTTGCATTGCTCCTCATAGCCAATGAAAAATTATCTCCTCATCAATAGCACCTTCCACCAATCCACTCTTCTTAGAAGCAACGATACAGTTTTAAAAAGAAAAGGCAGACTACACTTATCAGGCAAGTTACAGTTTTGAACAAAGGCATGCTCCTTTCACAGAGGTGTTTCAGTCTTCACAGGATGACCACCACTTACATCTCTTATGCTTTACACAACTATTCAGTACACACAAGAAAGCAAGGGGACAGGATAGTAACATCACCTCCACCACCTCTTGTGAAGAAATAAGCAACATGCTGCCTTGTTTTTGGAACAAAAAGGTAAACACATTGAAAGAAGAGCAAAACACCAAGTGCAGACCTGGCCCTAATGTTTCCTTGGTATGATCTGGTACATTCCTATTCTGCACACCTTGCAAACACCACCATTTATGAAGAGCGAATTTCTCCAGACAGTACATAGAGGCAGAGTCCAATATACTCCAGACAACAGTATTTAAACAAGGCATTAAAATATTAGAGTTTCCCTTTTATATAGGTACTTGAACAGATCTCTCCTCAAATCATCTGTGCACAAACTCCTGAAGTGCCACTGGGAGGCAATGAGCTGTCAAAATGACTGAATTTCTAGTTTTGTAGTAGATAGAATAGTTTTGCATGTTTTAGAGAAGTAAACAGCAAAACAATGAGTAAATTAAGAGTCTGGACAAACTTTAAGGCCCTGTATTTGTAAGTTAGTTACAAGTAAAAAAACAACACACACACTCCTCAGTTTTGGATAAACTTCTGTTTTTCTAATGATTTTTTTTTACATTAAAACTTAAAGGCCAAATTCTCCAACAATATTTTTGCCAACTAGATTTCTCCAGAACAGAAGAACCTGACAGCATCACATTAAGCTATAGGGAAGTCTTCAGCAAAATTTTAAGTTTTGTTTCAGCCAAAAGTTCAACTTGTTCACTCAAATTCATCCATCTCAATACAGACTTGACATAGAAGCTTACAAGCTTAACCTGCTTTGCAGTTTCCCTAAACCACATTTTCCAAGTTCCTTCTGAAATACTGACTCAGACTCCAAGCTTAAAAAAACCAAACAAAGTTAGGAAAGGAACGTGGATCTTCCATTTCTAGGTAATTTGATTTTCCATTTTCCTTCATTCGGAAGACTACAGTTTCTAGAGAACAGCTGAACTGTTCAAAAAGCATTTGTATCATTTTTGGGTTTATATTATCTAGCAGAACAAGATGATGATCTGCAAAAGCTAAAAACATTTGTTAAAGCAACTTAATACAATAATACCTGAAGTCTTAAGTGACTGAGAGAAAAAAGACTCCTGTATTAAAGAAGTACAACTAACCGTCCACTACTCCGTAAAGCTTTAATAGTTTACATTACTTTCCCATGGGATTTTTTTCAGTCATTTATAGTTCATTGCTTCGTATGGCCATAGAATCCCTGCTGTGTTAAAAAATGCCAAGTAAAATTATATCTCATTCACTGCTTTATGCTATACCTTCTTTTGTTCAGATCCAATTAGTGAAAGCTTGTTCTTCATTTATCATACTTTTAGCTGATTACATTAGGCATTACAATAGTTCTCTAGCTTTCCTTGACAATGTTTGCACCATCAGTGTTACATTTATGGTTGAGGAGGCTCTTTCATCTTAACCCTCTATTCCAATCAGTTCAGGGGGAAAAAGTACATACGATTACTCTTGTTCAGCCAAAACTTCTTTGCTTGTTTTCTCACCCCAAAAATAATTCCACCAGATGTTTTAATTAAAAAATTTCCAAATTCTATTGGTCCTTCCCCACTTTACCTATCCAAGTGTAAAGAATTAGTGTTTTGCAAGTTGAACTCTTGAAGTTAGAAAAAAAAAAATCAGCATTTTGAACAGTATACTATTTCTTTCCCGTGCTTTCCCCAAAATAATAAATGTAATAAAAAGTATTATCAAGCATTTTCAAGACTCTACAAGCATCCATTATAGCCAATTTTTCTCAACACATTCAGTACCACATGAGCAACTGTATGCTTTATGGGGGGGTCTCATCTATTTTGTCAAGCTGTTTTCCCCAACCACCACAATGATTTTATTTCAGGACAGTTGTTAAAGCAGCAACTTCTCTTCCATAGCACAATTAACTTTGGAGATAATATTTTTCCCCAGTTCATACCCCCTTCCTCCTCCACAAAAGTAAATGTAATCCAATACCATTTCCAGATACCTGTAACTTTGCAATAATACACAAGCACCCAAAAGTCTCTGAAGTCACCCACATCCTTTTAAGTTTTGTTAAAATTCCCTTCCCTACAGAAATCCTTCAGATATTTGGCTATTTTTAAAATTTAAGAGCACAAAACAGTATTTCGTTCTATTTTTCTTCTTCAGGTAAGCTTTACTTGGTGCTCAGCAGGTCGTTCTATTTTTGCCACATTCCCAATTTCTACAGTCCTTTCTGCTGCTTCCTGTTCAAAACAGAAAAGTTTTAATTCCTTGAAATGAAAATTCCTTTGTACTATTATGGTCTAGTTACTAGTTTCATGTATTAATGAAAGGTATGTCCAAATTAATATTGCTTTAGCAGTATAGTCAAGACATTTCCCATGGTGCTCCACAGAAAGCAAGTCTGAAGAACAAGAAAAAAGTAGTTTCATTGAAGGTCTACACATATTTCAGCTATTCCAATCACCTCTATTCAGCCCTGTAAAGTCCACAAGGATTTCAGAGAATTTTAAAATTAAAAGTGAAAAGTTGAATATTCAACCAGAAAAAAATTCCCAAAATAAAGTTCTAGGATAAGATTATTCACTAGTGAGTCTTACAGTGTCTTGATTCAAAGACCAATGATTTTAAGACTATGTGTACCATTCCTATTAAAGCACCAGTGAAAATGTTTGCCTGGGTCATTCACGCATATGATACTGAATGGATAATAAAGTAGAAGCTATCACTGAAGAGCCTGAATTGCTAGTTATCTCATTATTTCCCCCCCTTAAGTATTTACTGAGCACACTCAATGAACCCTGCTCCAGTTCAATTTCAGTTCTCTTTTCAACCAGCATGACAGAAATGAAAGCCAGAGAGATGTAACAGACTGTCTGGTTTGCCCTCCTTTTACAGTTATATTTGTAGAAACAAATTAGTATTAAGACTGTCACTCTACCCACATTTCAGCAAGTAGCTACGCAGATGACAGGTAATATAATAAGGGGCTATCACTGCATCTCAAAGGTTATCCAAGTTCTAAACAGAAAATTTATTACTCTAATTAGTGCTATTTCTAAACACTTTAATAAAAAGTATTTTTATAAACCATCCCTACCTAGTCACTTTAAAACCAGGTCCCACTATTTTTAGTGAAGACAAACAGCTTTGGGATGGGCAACCATTTCAACTGCATAACTTCACATTTATTTCTGCCTTTGGTTCAATAGTCAGCAGCATCAGGGTAGTGGCCTACGATATTCATTGCCTTTGCGATACAAGTCTTGAGGGACCAAGGGATGTCTTGCTTAATCCTGTCAAACACAAAATCAAAAGGATATTCACAACTCTTTTGCAGCATCCCACTGCTAAGCAAACAGGTTTCTCCCAGCTACATAAGGACAAAGGTTCCTTTGGCAGGTTGCGTCAGCTCCCAAGTTTGATTTCAGCGTGTTTGAGATTTTGCTATCACTGCTATAACCAAGAAGGCTGGTGGAACCTGAAGACAAATTAACAACACAGGGCAAAGATTATTTGTTACTTCATGGCCAAAACCAGGACACAGTCAAAAAATTTGGCCCCTGGACTCAACTATCAAGATCATCCAAACTGGCAGTCATACCCATCACTGCAATGGCCAGGTCATTCCCACAAACAATGAATAACTGGAGGCATCCAAGTCTTTAAGACAGACGACATTAGTTAACTATTTCCCAGTGCAAGCACTCAAGGTAAAGTAATTATAGGATGTATGGTAGACAAGCAATACACGTCTAAGTAGACCAAAAAAACTAGCTTAGACCTAACACCACTACCCTATTTTAACCAGGCAGAACAGCGTTTCAGGTAGCCTTTCTCTCATTTTCCTTTAAATACTTGGAGCTTCTTCAATGCCCAGCTAATGCTTAAGCTTGTACAGATATGTTTGATCAATTTTTTTATACAAGGATCCAAAGAGCTAAGCAGACACTATTTCACCCTTACAGCATTTGTTAGAGCCTCACCTCTGGTCTGTGAGCTCAAAACATCAGCGTCTCATTTAACACACTTAACATTATCTTTATGAACCATTATGAGTATATTAATGCATTTCTGAGATACCAGCTTGGATTTCCTTTCTCTTATGAACTACGATAAAATAAAGACCCTATTTGTATTTTAAAGCCAAAACAGTAGACTGAAGCAGAGTAGACATTTTCAATTTCCTCTTTGTAACACACTATTTTGTACTCCTTTCCCCTAAGGTCATGAGTTGTACTTTTTCGTATCATTCTTATTCCCTCACGTTCTTCAATCTCTGTTTTTACTTACTACTTTCAGATTTTTTTCTTAGTCTCCCGCTCATAGCGGCGTCCACACAATAAACAAAGCCATCCACACACTGGAGAGAAGACCAATCCATTTTCTCAAGTCTATTACAGACTGGTGAAAGAACATGTGGGTTTTTTTAAAGAGCTTTTTTAGTCTATTTTCAGAATTAATTCGTGTCAGTGAACAAGGCTGTGCAGTGCTGCAAAACAACAATTCCATTTATCCTAACAGCAGATACTATATACATAAGATGGAATACAAGTACCTATCAGCACGCTGCAGTTTTACTACAGGGATCACAGATCATACAGAGTAGTTTGTATTCATATCCACATAACCCTTAGCTTCCAAAAGAATTAGAATTTATCATTGTTTGACACCCATCCATTAAGAATTCATTTCATAGTCCATTGAGTACCCACAAGCTACTACAGCCTCCCAATTATGGCTACCAGTTCAGATCCAGACCAAGTATACTCTTCAGTCACCTCAGAAAGAATTACCTGGCATAGAAATCCAGTGGTAGGGCACCTGTCCTGCCTCAGAAAATCCAGTTTCAGCCCCTCATTCTACCTACAGCCTATTTATATGAACTGAGCTGGTCATGTAGGAATAAACCATTAAAGGACTCAGACAAAAGCACTGTCAAAAGTCCAAAACTCAAAACAGTTCTTGCCTTTCACTTAATTCTGAAAACATCTAAGTTCTAACTACTTTCACAGATTCCCTCAGCCATGCTTCAGTTTTAAAACGTTGAGCAACCCACCCCCTATACCCACAAGTTCTGCCCTGCATATAATACAAGTATTTTTCCCGATAGCTGGTCAGAGGAACCCCTTCAATCAAATCATAACACAGTTTTACCTCCCTTACAGATTTCAACACACCATCCTGAGACATGGGGGCACCCCCAGTCCTTTTCCATGTAGTTCTTGCAGGCATGGAATAACACTATGCTCTTTCTAGTCAACAAGGATATGCAAATATGACTACACTTGCTGTTATATCACAAAGAAATTACCTTCCCATTCTTGCTACCAGTGACTTAAAGTATTTCTAAAATAAAGTATGGAAGAGACTACAAGACCTGGAAACAAGCAAGTAGCTAGACAAATACCTCACTTGTCTAGACAGCCATTTTACCACCTTCCTGCCATGCTGCTGAATGTTCAAGACACCTCAATATCCTCAAACAGAGCACCTCCAGCAGGCCTGTTCAGCACACCTGGTAGGAGAGGTCATTCCTCCGGGAAGTGAGAAACAGTGAGTTGGGTGTACCAGGCACAAGAACAACTTAGACCAAGTTTATACCTTCTCTTAAGATGCGCTTTTCATTGCCTTTTTTGTGTACATTAGCAAACCACAATTTAGGTTTTGCTGCCACTTTCACACTTGGTGTATGTATCTACCAGATGTACTATCTAGTTTAATCCAGGGAAAGAGCAAGGGAACCTTTACATGAGCAAAACACAATAAAGCTCACAAAAAATACCTGCTAAATAGCTGTCCAATCGTGTGTGTGTCCCCCATCCATCCCCCCACTGGTATCTCCCCTCTTTCAAGCACGTGGAGGAAAAGGACATATACAAAGATACTTCAGAATTGCCAACATGCCCACCACAGTAATCAAAAAGCCTGCATAAAAGCTTCAAGTCTTGTTGAATTATTAAGAATCCCATCTACCATTTGAATTCAAGTAGTACTTACAGCATTGGCATCAACATCACTGTGTATGGCAACTGTTTTAATCCCCATCTTCTTACATGTTTTGATGACCTAACACACAAGTGACAATTATCAGTATTTAGAATACCAATAGTTCAAGAATTAACTACAAAAAGAAAAAACTTAAAAGATTACATACTTACTCGGCATGCAATCTCTCCTCTGTTGGCAATAAGGAGTTTTTCAAAAGTCTGAAGGGAAACAAATGATGAAAGATAAAAAAACCACAAGGTTTCCTCCCTTCAGAAACATGCTTTTCTCCTCCACATCCACTAAAACCCCAACTTATCCATAAGCTTGTAACTCTTCAAATCACCTACTTTCAAAAGGGTTCTGCTGATTTACAATGATGATATAGCAGATCTAGTATACCATACTGTTCGTATCACACACACAGGTTCACAAGAAAAAGGTGTTGACTATTCACACCAGCATTCCTTGGATCTCGTCACCATGCACTGTGCAGAAACAAGAACTCTACAGAGGCTCTAGGAGCCAGTCAAGTCCAGGGAAGAGACATGCTGGCAGGTACAGTGGTCAGTGCCTCTGATCAGCACAGATGACTGGAATACAGTACTCCTCTGTCATGGAAGATCTCTAAAAGACATTCCAATCATAAGAAGCAGAGATTCCTCTCTGCCTAGGGTACGGAGAGTAAAAGACCAATACCCTGCAGAGGCATACTTGCCAAGTTGCACCAGCCCTGCCCCTCCTTGTAGCTGCACCCCATGCCAGGAACCTGACAAAATGCTGCGTTGCCATGACACTGTTACACACCCATACTAAGTAGCAATGAAAGTGCAACAGAACCACAAATCAAACTCAGTACGCCCCTGAAATTCACTGTCACATTTCACACTGGAGTACACTTAACACTGTAATATCGTGTCTGTAAGAAAGGGATAACAAGCTGTCAGAAGTCAGTAAGATTTACACCCTGGACAAAAACTTCCCATTAAGAAAAAGTAGTGGAGGAGCACGGTTGCTCAGCATAAAAATCTCATTGCTGTGAGTAAAGGTTATTGCTGTCACTGGCCTTATTACTAAACACACGTGCATTTTGATACTGCACCCACTTGGATGTAAATACAGACTGCCACTGAAAGGGACAATCCTGCTTTACATACTCCCACTGCTTTCCATGCATCAGACCTAGCAGGGACTCAGCTTCAGCACACATCAGTGGAAAACAGTAATCCAACAGTCCTACTCTGCCTCCCACACTCCAAATCAAAAAACAGGACAGGGAACCAGCAGGACTATCCCCTTCAGGGGCAGCCTGCAGTCATACCAGATTAGGTTTATCAAACTATACCCCAAGACATTTGATAGCTATTCTCCCTGCCCTACACCAAACCGCAATTTTCCCTGTTGTCCTGGTTTCAGCTGGGATAGAGTTGGTTTTCTTCTTAACACCTAGTACAGTGCTGTGTTTTGGATTTCATGTGAGAACAATGCTGACAGGACACTGATGATTTTAGTTGTTGCTGGGTGATGTTTATACTAAATCAAGGACTGTTCAGTTTCCTGGGCCCTGCCAGCCAGAGGGCTGGAGGGGCACGGGACATTGGGAGGGGACGCAGCCAGGACAGCTGACCCAAACTAGCCAAAGAGGTATTCCGTATGATGTCGAGTATATAAACTGGGCGAAGAAGGAAGAGGGGGGACATCTGACATGGCATTTGTCTTCCCAAGTAACAGTTACACATGATGGCACCCAGCTTTCCTGGGGATAGCTGAACACCTGCCTGCCAGTGGGAAGTAGTGAATAAATTCCTTGTTTTGCTTTGCTTCTGTGCACAGTTTTTACTTCACCTATTAAATCGTTCTTATCTCAACCCTCAAGTTCTACATTCCTCTCCGATTTTCCTCCCTATTCCTCTGGGTGAGAGGGAGTGAGTGAGTAGCCGCAAGGTACTTAATTACTAGCTAGGGTTAAACCAGGACACATAGGGACTGGGGGAGAGGAAGTATTGCCACTACAACAATGAAACTGTTTGTTATCCCCACAGTCATTAGTTAATTTGGGGAGGGGGAAACAGGTGTAAGAGGAGAGGAAGAAACACTGCAAAACTCCAATAGGAACTGCTATCAACAGACTAGGGTATATGTTGTTTGCTCCCCTACTCTAGACAGCCATACGCAAGGTGCCCTTGACCAAATTTACTTCTTCCAAGTCAGATCTGAGCTGGCATCACATGACTAGTTTAAAAATACTACCACATGATAACAACAAACAGAAATTAAGTGATAAAACCCTCCAGGTAAGAGCTGCAGCAAGCTTATACAGTAAATTCAGCCAGATCTTTTGAGGAATGCGTACCACTGCCTAGTACCCAGGCACACACATCCTCCACTCAAAAGACAGATCTTCAGACACCCTTAAGCAAGCTCAATTATCAGAAGCACAAATATTGTAAGAACACCACAGGAGTTAGCAATTTGTTTGAAGAGCTTTAGCTGGGGACTTAGTCTAAAACTCAGTGAAAAAACTGAAAGGTTTCAACATGCTCACACAAATTGTTCCCGAATCTAAATTCCAGCGTTCTAGGCACCTGAAGCTTTTCAGGCATACAGACATGCAGGGAAATAAAAAAAATATCTCCCAAATACTTAACACTGAAAGATTTAATGACCCAAATACATAATCAACTTATTTCTTGGTATGTATGGGTTGTTTAATTAATCAAATAATGTGATCCGTTGAAGAGCAAGACAACCCTCAGTATCAAGAAGTTAAGAATATTTGACATTCATTTTAATTTTCTAATTCTGCAATAAAGACACTAATAGGGAGAGACTGGACTCTTGCTCCGTCTATTAAAGACAAGCCTCAAGTCCAGCATATTAAAAAAAAAATCACATGTTGCTTTGAAGTAACATGCAGCATTTCTTTTTTATGGAATTTCCACTTATTAGCTTAAATAAGTTTCATATGAAAGTCTTGTCATTACAGAGACAATGGAAGGAGCAGTGAATGGAAAAAGCAGAACAGAGTTTAAACTATCTGTAGTAGCCACTGGTTGTAATAACATAGCTCCTACTTAAGAGAAACTAAATAGCCAATTACATTGTCTAAACGTAACTATGCCTTTAGAAAAGGAAGGGGACCTTGATTAAGCAAGAACCTTAAGGATATAGATTTCTTCAGAAGACTTCTTTTTAAGCCACATTTCTAGGTACATACAGGTTTTCCCTGTTTTCTAATACTGTTTCACTCCTGGTTAATTGCTTCTACACTGGTACATAAGGGCAAGACTATCAGTGCTGAACTGCTGGCATTCTTGCCCTTCAGTACCAGTGTACCTTCATCCACATTATTTTTCCAAGTGTGTTACTTTAGAGTCTGTGCCAAGACAATCTCCCACGAGAAAAGTTTTTCTTGGCTCATACTGTAAATTGAGATTGCTACTGTACAAGTCCCAAGATGAGGATTTACTATTCTCTGTCTCTGCAGGCCTTAAAGGCCCATCTTTATCCGACCTCTTAAGTTCCCACCCCCATGTCAGATCTCCTAACAATCATGCTGCCACTACTAGATACTTTTGTTTCCATGAAAAGCTTTGGGTTAGTTTAGCTCCCAGATGCTTTAACAGGCGTGTACCTTCCCACCATGCAAAATATTAGTAACTGTTTCACAATTAGAACATGCTCAGGCCAAGCTCAATCATTTATCCAACCCTTTAAGGTATGCACTTGAAAACCAACTTCCTTTAAAAGCCAAACATCTGTACTACAGTAAAATGTTAAAGAGAAAACATGCACCACACTACTTACCTTTTCATTTGGATCATACACAGAAGAATACAGTTTATGTGAAGTTATAATGCACCATCTTGAACAGAGTGTTTCACACTAAAGAAGAAAGAGGGAGTTAAAACGTTTTTCGCCTGCTACAGTATTCCAGTAAGATAAAAACAGTTCATATACTGACATCTTGAGGAAACTCTTCCATATCCTTTCATTCCCCCACCAAGCGGATGAAAGTTTATAAAGATCTGTCCTCCCCCAAGCACATCCCCAACAAACAGTAACCAAAACAAATTCAAAATCTCTAGATATGAAGTCATTAGCTTAAGTATAAATTATTTTTATTAAACTCTCCACTAAAGATGGTATAGTGGTATAGTTTCCTTCTTGTTCCAAGAAATACCTACCAAAAAGTTGTCAAAGTGTATGCATGCTTGTGTCTGCACACCCCAGAGGTGGGGAAGAGGCCTTCACCACTAGGGAGCTGTTGGGAATAGAGGAGGTAGTGGACTGGGCCAGTACAGAGAGCAAAAGAACAGGCTTCAGATGCTAGTTCAGCTCCCAGTCTTCCCCACCACAACCCACCCCTGACAGTGGTCTGAGGAAAAGAAGCCTTTTTCTCCTTTTCTCCAACACTTCTGCTTTGAACCAATGTCTACAAAGTCAGCTGCTATAGTTTAACAATTTTGCATGACGTGAGGAAAAAGCAGCATATGTGCTATTTCAGATAACATGATAGATGATACAACAGATTTGCAAATGTATCGAGGAGACTTGTCAAGCAAGTCAATTGACAACATAATGGCAGTTACAGTTAACCATAAACAAAAATAATCAGACCAATAAATGATCCCACACAAAGTTGCATCAATGCAGACAGCTCTAGGAGAACTACAATTGCTCACCCAATCAGAATCAAAAAGTCTGAAAAGCCTTAATACTGAATATCATCTAGTAGGAAGTACAAAACAGCAGTGACTGACAACTGAATTCTGCCTGAAAAAATTGTTTTCAGAAGTTGCAGAAATCTAAGTAGTAGAAAGTAAAGGCTCTCCTATGAGAAGATTTAAAAAAAAAAAAAAAAAAAAAAAGCCAAACCAAGTTGACAGACTACATTAGAAAGCAGACCAAAAAACATTTAAGTATATGCTCATATAAAGAGGTTAATTAGACAATCCAGCTGCCCCTTCCACAACAGTAATGAATACAGCATTACATCAATTTTTCAATTATCTTTACATTTACTGTAAGCTCATACTGGCCCTGAAGTACCAGTGGCTGGCAGTAACTGGAATGACAATACAGCCCTCCACCCAAATCCAGTCTGAAGATCCTTTGCATGTTGCATCACAGTAAGCAGAAACTAACCCAGGATTGAGAAAGGCATCACATTTGTAGTGCAGCTGATATTATAGTGTTATAAAGGAAAAACAACATACTTCAACATAAGCCCTGTAATACAGAATTAAAGGAAGTCTTAGAGTGCACTACCTCATACCAGCTCAGACTGAGGCTCCCACACAGAAAGCTGCTACAGCTTCACGAACGATTTAAATGCCAATCACTAGTGGCAGACATCGCATACACTGTCCCAGGTAATACAGATTAACTTAATTATGCTGGAACTAAAAAGTCAGTGGAAAGCAACAGTTTTCTCTCCCATTCAGTTCCTTGTTTCGGGGGAGGGGGGGGTTGCTTCTTTCATTTTCTTCTCTTCACTCTCCAAAAACCAAATCCAGAATAACAACCTGAAATGCAAATTACTTGATGTGCTAGAATCAAAACCACCAGAGGTTTCTTTATTTGCAGAGGTATATTATTATTCATCCAAGGGTGTGACTTGGGCATTAAAGAGGGAAAATACAGTTAAGGACAGAATTCTGCCAGCTGCAACCATATCTACCAGCTGGTCATTATCCCAAGTTTACAGCAGGTCCGTTACACACACCTTTGGTGACTGTATGGGGGTCTAGACCCTGTCAGAAGGAAGAGCAAGGACAACTATATGAGAAGCAGCAGAGTATACTCTCCTGATCCAGAGTACATGCAGTTAAGCATATTGAGTCCCTCCCTCAAACACTATTGACAGAAGAGCTTGTGGGACAACAAATAGTCAGAAGGTCACACAGGACAAAAAAACCCCACCATACAACTCTGCCGAGTTTAATATTATTCATTGAAGAAAGTGCTCGTTAAGGGTCAGTGGGGCTAATCTAAATACTTGCAGTCAGCTGTGGGGGAGGGGGGGAAGGGAGGAAAAGCTTCTGAACTTTCTTGTAAACACCTTTTATACAAAGCTAGTTTTGAATGCATATGAGAAGCCAGAAAAGCTATGCCACAGATTGAGACTGGAAGGAAAGGCTACAATGGGAAAATTAATTCCAAAGTTTCAGAATTTTAGCCATGTACAGTCTTGGAAAAAAAGCCTTGTTCAAACATTTTATACAGAAAAACTGAAGTTACCAAGCAATTAAAAAGCTGGAAAAGCATTAAACCACACTCACCATTTTTACACTACAGAATTGGTCAGATTTCACATTAAAAAAATCTTGTAATAGCCTAACCTAATTATGCATCTGTGTTTAAAAACTTAACTACCTCTTCTCACACATATACACTAGAATCAGAGAACCAGGTTCAGCCCTGAATTGAACACATGTGGAGTAATTTCCTAAAACAAATCAAGCATATTGCTCAACTCAGAACTGAAATTCCAACTCTAATTCACAGTTCTGGAAAGAAAGGGTTATGGGTGTTTTTATGTATCTCTACCAATATACACTAAAGTTTAAGAGCTTCCTTAATCTAGAATCCACTCCACGAAAAGTCTCTTTAGAGGTCTGCTCCTAGCCATTATGAGCAATTGAGTAAATACTTAAAAATAAACAGACACTTTGCAAATAATCCACAGCTAGGGCCACAAAGGAACACCACTAAATTACCATCTCCAAACCAACAGCTACTCATGTCACCTATCCCTGGGCTCCCAAGCTCCTGCTATAGTTAGGTTCATTAAAAGCTACACCCAAACCTCCAAAGAACCATCAAACCATCCACCCAGCCAAGCCAAATTCTTAATTGGCGCCTCCCCAAAACCCCACATGCTCTAGGTATTACACCTTGCATCAGTATTTCTTCAGAACAGAGCCTAGAGAGTTCAGCTTGACCTAGCAACTTCTTTGTATCTTGCAGAACTAGGGGAGAGCTGTAGAGTCATCAGGTCTAATCTATTTTTGCCATGACTTGCTACTCCAATTTGATAAAGCTTTTGATTCTTGAAAGCCCAAGAACTCAAGACTGTTCATTTATGAGAGCTCACCTCTGAACTTCCGAGTTGAACTTCTAAGCCTGGCTTGGAGTTTCCCCACCTCTACTGAATCCTCAAAAAACAGAAAGCATTAGTAATGTATTTTGGAAAAGTATCCTGCTTTATCTGTTACTTGCACAATAGCCACACTGTGCTCAAAACCGAATAGCTGTAACAGTTATTTCATAACTTCATATATATCAAACTATGCAGTAATTTGTAGAAGGGTACGCTCATCATACATTATTGCTTTGAGGCCTAGCAGAGAACTTGACTCCCAGGGACCCAGTACAGCCCTAGGAAACCTCTTCAGGGGGTTTCAGGGCATAGCACACAACAGCAAAACAGAAAGTTAACTTGTTATTTAGAGATAACTTACATGTGTGTTTTTAAAGGTTAATACGCCCCTCATCAAGGAAAGACATTTCCCTGCCATGATGGTCATCTTGTAAATAATTCATTGATACTAAGTTTTACAGGTAGAAAAAGGTCTCAGTATTGAATTAGAGACAGAGTTCCAGATTCCAGGCAGGAAAAGCACCATATACCAACATCTGCTTTAAGAAGTCTAATATGGAAAGGAATGTATATTTTAGCACTACTAGGAAATACAGTAAGCAATGCCCAATAGCAACAGCTAAAGTAGTATACTTATTTTCACTAGCCATAAATTCTACCTCTTCCTTCTCTCTTCCACTAGCAATCCTACTCAGATTTTTGACCCTACATTTCAGAGACACAAGCTTAAGACACACTGCAAACATAAAGGGGTTACTCTTGTGGTATTTCCCATTAGCCATTAAGTATTCCCAAGTGACTTTAAACATGAAGTGTCTTTTTTTTTCCCCCCTCTATATTCTGATTATACAACTGTTTCCAAATAAGTTTTTATTTCAACTCACCTGACATATCAGATTATCTTCTGTTTATGGACCTCTAGTGATAGACTATGTATAAAGCATATGAGGCAGACACCTTCAGGTGACTGCAAGGCTTTTAACCTACAAAGCTGAAAATGTTGCTTATTAATACAAGATTGTACAAATCTTGTAAATAGGAAAGCAAACATAACACTTCTGTATTTACATACACACCCCCGATAAAGCACTTTCCCTTCCTTTGTACTTTCTCAGAGTGCTGAACAGCCAAGCACTTGTAAATATAAGCAGATCCTCCTGAAGCCAACTGCAAACAAAGATGTAGTACAAGGTTCTTTCTGCAAGGTACACTGTGCTATACATAACAGTTCTTTCAGCCATACCAAATTTGAGAACCACTGGTAATTTTAAGAGGAAGAAGAAAAAAAATCCATGTTTCATATTTGCCAGCACAACGGAGAAACTACAAACAGGGAAACACTCATGCATGTAAAGCTTCCCCCCCCTCCAGTTAAATCATTCCTACACCCAAGTACCTTCTCCTTTGTGTCAGTAGTCCCAGAACTTTGTATAGTCACACACTGAACCAGACCTGGGAATACATCCAGCTGAAAAGATACAAGGAGTGGGAAAAATGTGTTCTCAGCCAGATTTCAGTCTGGCTTATCCACCCAGATACTCAAGCAGCAGTGCTGGCACAAGCTGGAGGGAGACAGGAGCTCAAAAGGAACAGTTTGTGATCAAGACCTAGCAGCTGCAGAAAGTTGGAACAGTTTCTCATGGCAGCAGCTTGAACAGCTCCAGTAAGGCTAGTGCCTGTGAACTAGATCACAGCACTGCAATGATCATGCAGCAACCACCAATCCAAGTTCGGGACAGACAGGACAAGAAAATTAACACAAACAGAGTATTTCAGAACAAGACTGACATTTTTTACTCAACATGAACTTTAATGAACTCTTAACTTTTTCTTCCAGAACTAAGATATTGCCCATAGTAGATGGCATAGCACACTGTCTACAGAATCCAAAAAGCCCCTCCTGGGAGGAAGGAGAAAACCAGAAATCTATACCTGTGGAATGCTTTAAGAGTGCTTGTCAGTACTAAAACCTGTAGTTTACATACTAGGAAAAAAAAAAAAAAAAATCACTGAGCTCCAGAGGTTTAGGGCTACATTCACCTTTCCAGATTGGTGACCATTTTAACTCCCTTCCCTAATGGCAGATGATACCAATCTTACTATCTCATCAGCCTAATGGTTCTGTGCTCATGAACAGGAGGAAAAAGCACACTAGAAATAATGTCAGAGAAGAGAGCAAGGAACTCCCACTGTACAGATAACTTCCATGACTTAAAAAATGGCAGGTGCACAGATAACTTATGAGGTCGCAGATGGCAGAAAAAATTTCCATCCATTTAGTTCAATGATTAGAAAACTGATCAACACTGATAAAATCCATATCAGCAGTTTACTCTTCATTTCATGATATATAGTATTTATCACTTTCTTCTACATTATTTAAAAAAGTCTGACAGCTCTCAGAAGTTTCAAGACCGAAATATCAAAAGCCATCTCATCCTCATTCTGTAACTACAGCCTTCTTTCAACATGAGACTGTCCCAGCTCCAAAAGTGCAAAACACTCAAAATGAATTTTTTGTTATATTCTAAACAGAACAAATTCTGCATAAAAACTGAATAGAAGTGCTAAGCGTCAGATTAGAAACACAGGAAATCGTTGAATCCCCAGCTCAGTGTTTTTACACTGTCCTTTCTCAGGTCCTTTATCAATTCCCACATGAGAGGGACAAAAGAAATTAGACAACTCACTAGCTACTAGCCCTTGGGGGTAGGAGGTGGGCGTGTAAGAGCTCCAAGCACATTACAGTTTGAAGACATCAATTATATTTGCCTCTATTAGCAAACCACAAAAGAACCTCTGAATGTAATTCCTATGCAAATTTGTTTTATTAAGTGTTTTCCAATATACTGATGACTTGAAGTTAACTTTCATACACAGAAATTAAGGGCTAGAAATCACTGCAGTTAAGCAAGCCACAAGTGCTATTAGCTAGCTATAAAAATACTTTGCTTTACACAGGTCTCATTAACATAACATTTCTATACTGTTTACACTGATGCAGTCAGATCACACCCTTGAGATGTTAGAAAGAGCTGAAGTCTTCCACATCCATGAACACATACATGTGTATATGCCTACCAAAAATAAAGTCTTCAAACAGCATGGAGCTCTCTGCTAATTCCAAATCATTGTCTCCAATCAAATTTCTTTCTCTTTGTTTTTCAAGGAGGTTCTGTCACGTACACCTTCACAGGAAAACAGGTTTGTTATGCATAATACCTAAGGAAAAATACTTAGGTAAAGAACATCCTTTTTTCCCCTCTTTAACCCCTCCTCAAAATGCCCTGCCCACCTAAACCACCTCTTTCACATGATTCCTAAAGACATACGAGGAGTCCTTTACATTATTGGTATGGAGTTACACTTCTAGAGAAACCTATCCCACACCCTCAGGGGTATACAGAGCAAACATTTTCTGCAAGTTGCTCTACTCTTCTCCACTGGAGCTTGCAGAACTACACACATATTTTCCTTTTCAGAAAAAAAAAATATCTAAATTCTTCCTACTGTGAGCAATTAAGAGATATTTTGCACTTTTCCCACAACAAGCTAACTGTAGTGTCATTCAACTGTTACACAACACCATGTGCTAACGCTGCTTGCTCTTATCCTGAATAATCTCCTCTTTCTTTTAACACGATCTGTAAAAGTAATAGAGAATAAAACATAGTAACTACCTCAGTGAAGTTACTCCATAGTCTAAGGAATAAGGCCTTCTGTAACTTTAAAGCCTTCACCAAAAACATTAGTATAGTTCTGCAATGAGTCTACTGCATTTTCATGAAAAACAGAACTTAAAAAACCACAGTAAATCTTTAAGTGACAGCTGAAAGATCCACAAGTATCTGGGATAAAAGATAAGGGGGGGGAAGAGACCACGGTTTCACAAAGCAGTAGCCTTTTTTTTACATGCCAAGACTTTATTACTACAAAGCTACACTCTACCCCGAGTTTTGGTAAGCTCCCTTTTAACAGAGGGGGAGGCCTGAAGTAAACAGGAGGCAACACATAACCCTCTCCAGCACCAGAAAATTAAGTTTAAATAAAAACATTTAAAAAAACAAAAAAAAAAACACCAAAAAAACCCACCGCGCTCCTCGCAACACACGGATGGGGTACACCAAGGAACAAACTCTTGGGAGACTGCGAGCCCTGAGCAACCGCAGGCCCAGCCTTTACAGCTTGACCACAACCACCGCCTCCAGCCAGCACCCGGTGCCCACCGCCCGGCTGCGCGGCCCGCCGGCTCCCCGCCGGGGCCAGCACCCCTCCCCTCCCCGCCCACCCGGCAGCCTGTCACCGCCACAGCAACACGTCGCGCTCCCCGGCGGCCCCTCACCCAGCCGGGGGTGCCCGCCGGCAGCCCCAGCCCTTCAAACGGAGACTACCCCGGCCGCAGCCCTCCCGAGGAGGGGCGGCAGCCTCCCCCCGACCCCGCACAAGGGGGACAGCGCCCGCCCGGCGGCCCCACCCGCGGCCCCTCACGGGGGAAGGGGCCCCGCACACAGGGGCACCCTCGACCGCCCCCGACAGCGGCCTCGCCGCGCAGGGAACGGGGGCGAGTTCCGCACTCCCCGGTCAGCCCGCCTCCCCCAGCGCGGCTCTCACCCTCAGCAGCGCCCGCAGCCCCCGGCAGCCGCCCACGGCCCCCCAGCGCAGCGCCGCCGCCATGTCCGCCGCCGCGGCCCGGCCGCCCTTTCACCCGCGGCGGCGGAAGGCCGGGCCGCCCGCAACCAATCCGAGCAACCGCCGCGGGCGCGAGGGAGCAAGCGCGGCCGCCCTGCCGGGGGCGGAGACGCACGCGAGCTGCCCCCGCCCGCGGGTCCCCACGGCTGCCCGCCGCTGCGCGCGCTGCCGGCCGGCCACGTTCGCGCGTGCCTCTGGGCGCCCGGGCCTGGCTGCGCTCTCAGGCGCGCCGCTGGAAACGCGACTCGGGGCGCGCAGCGGAGTTTGCGCCGGTGCGCTGCCGCCGGGAGTGTGCGGCGGCGGGCGCGGTGCGTGCGCCTCGCGGGGCCGCGTGCTTCCGTAGGTGCCGGTCTCGCACTGGCACGCGTCTCCCCCGTGCGCCGAGCGGCACCCGCGCGAGTGCGCGCAGGCGAGCGCCGGGGGCTGGGGTCCGTCCGCGGGTGACCCCTGCGCCTGCACACGTACGGGGCTGCCCCCGCCCACCCGTCAGCCAGCGGTTGCAGCAGCACGTGCGCGCCGGTGGGTGCGGAGGGCGGGTCCACGCGCCCCTCCCCGGGCTTCCCTGAGGGGCGGGCGAGCAGCGCGCGGCCCTGCGAGCGGCCAGCGAGGGGTGCTACGGGTCGGGACGGACTGCGGGCCCTCGGCTTCCCGCCACCTGCGGAGCTTCCGGCTGCTCGGCCCCATGGCACACGGTACCGGGATCAGCCTCCCGAAACGACCTGCGCGGCTGGGCTCCGGCTCTGCTGGCGGAGGTGACAGAGTGGTGCCCATCCCAATCCCCCGGTAAACTGCCATCCTTGAAACGCTAGGGAAGTGTTACTGTGAGGAGAGCGCGAGAAGCATCACTGCTACCACCTCAGACTTCTGTTGAAATAAACCAGGCATCAAGCTACCGGCAACACCGAAGCGCGGAAAGATGTGATCCAAGATGGTCAGATCTGTGTTCACAAGGCAAAGGAACAACAGCATTTCCTTTAAACAGTGTTCTTGAAACAAAGAAGGTAAACCTGAGCCGCCTCTTCATCCTCGGCACGGTAGCAGAGTGAGGCAACAGTTTCTGAAGCTGGAAGACAATTATTCTTAGCTAAGGAAAGGGAGTGTGTCATGGGCAGTTTGCAATTAATCCAAGACGTGCTTTACCACAAGGTCCCAATAGGGCTAGAGGACTGGAAAAAAAAAAAAAAAAAAAAAGAAGAAAAAAAAAGAAAAGACTCATCAATAGGGAAAATTTGTACAGGCAATATACATAGTATATTAGGAATTAATCCCTCAGACTTTAGACACAACCTAGGTGGGTCCTTGAGCAGGGTAAGAGGATATTTCCTGTACAGTCAGATGAATGTATATCAGCACTAACCACTCTCAGAGAGGTTTGACCAGGGTACATTACTCCCTCAACTCACACATTACATCAACCCTTACATTTTTATCTCACCTTTATAGTGCAGTAAATTCTCTCAGGCTCCGTGTACATTCATATCCCACAGCAAGAGCCAGGATGCCCCAGAACAACTGGCACATCCCCACGTGCCACGAAAAACTGCTGGGCAACTGGGTTCACCCAAAGCAGGTGTTTTCATAGGACTCTAGCTGCATGGTCCCCTCAGTGGGACACAAGTTCCTACTTACATTTACACATAATATCAAAAAGTGTGGCCTGATTTTATTGGTTTTGACACCACTAACTTCTTATAGCAGTACTTACATTCAAAGTGAAAAGAGGTGGAAGGTGTGACAGAAAGGGGAACGCTGGGCTCATCTCTGCTGCATGCCAAAGGTATGCAAAAAAATGACTTCTCTCCTTATCCTCCCAAGTGAGTTGCAAAAATGAAATCAGCAAGGGATCACCTCTGCTGTGTGTTTATGCATTAGTTCTGCTGTATTAACAGTGCCTACAACTGCACAAGTGGGAACCATGCAAGAAAACTGTTCTCAGTATGTTTAAACAAGGTGACCAGATCTGCAATTGATAGCCACAAGCAGAGACTGCAGGTTTCCTTCAGTACACGTGGCAAGTCTTGAAAATAGGAAAGACCAAGAGCAGAGGTACAGACCCCATCGTCCTTCACTGCAGGCTCTACATCAGATCTACTAGATGCACAGAGTTATACACCACAACACTGTGTTACTGCATTAGAACAATACCCTGAGGCACTGACGTCAGTTCCTCCAGCGTGCATGAAGCAGTCACATGGCATCACCAGGGTGTTTTCTTTTCCTCTACAGAGGAGATTCTGTTTGCAGGCCCCAGTAGAGGGATAGGCAGCCACCTCAGAGGCACATCAAAGCAGCCCCCCTGCAGCTGCAAAGGGAAACTGGCTGGGATTACACAGAGACACCGCAGCAAGGAGCAACTTCGCAGCCAGCTGGGTGCATAAAGAACTTGATACAGTGAGAAACGGCCTCATACAAGCCCGTTTCCAAGTGAAGCTAAGGCTCCTCGCATATGGAAGGGACTGGGGAAAAAACCTCAAGAATACTTACCTTTTTCCATTTTCTTCATGAAGCTTTCTGCTTTTAGTATGATTCGATTTTGACTGACAAATGTTACTAATGGTCTTTTTGCCTGTTCTATACTGAAGTGGGTACTGGACGCAAAATACAAAATTTAATTTCTGTAAGAAAAGGAAGCTAAGGGATCAAGATTATACACAGTTAGCACTGAACATTTCAAAAAAAAGAGGTTAACATACATCACCATTGCTTAAAGAAGTTTTAAAAATGAATTTGCAAAAATAAAATATCTAGAATAATTACAGGATATAGAAGTCTGGATAAAAACAAAGATCTAGTTCTGCATGTCTAAGCACATAACTCAATATACAGTCCTGCCTCAGTTACAAAAGCTATTCACATGCACAAAGTTAAGCAGGTTTAGAAGAGACTGGAATACTGGGCAACTTGCTCTCATAATTTCGAAGGGATCCTGAGGAACTGTAGCTTTCAATGCTGAGAATTTCCTCAATTCCATCTTTACAACAGAAAGTTACCTTTGTCTTCTAACATAACTCCAAATTTAGACAGGAATCATAAGTTGTTGTATCATCACCTAGATTTTAAGCTGTAACCCAGGGAGAAAACTGAAGTAATTGTAATCCTTCTGTCTTTGCCCAGTAAGGAATATATTGTATCAGATTTATGGAACATGAAATGCGTTATGCACAAAAGCCTGTGACTGAAGAACTCAAAGCCAGAAAAACTCTTTGAAGTACCTGTTATATATTCTGTAAACAGCCTTTGCCTCTATCAGCATTCTGCTCAATGCGCTGTGAGAAACAGAAATTCAGCCTTAAGAGTCAGACAAGTCAATATCTCCGTACATCTCTGTCGAGTACCTACAGAAAAATCTTGATTGTGAGGAAAGATCCTTCATGCCAGATTCACCTAAAATAGTCAAAAGTTAGAGGCCAGGGGGTTGTCAGGCACCCCAGAGAAACCCCAAAGCCCTGCCACAGACACTGGGAAGCCGAGATGGGGTCCAAGTTACCAGCTCCCTACTGCTCTGGGGCACCTCAGCTTCAACCCCGTGCCCAGCTGCCCAGGCTTTGGGGCTTGTTGGGGCTCCTCAGAGGTGGCAGGAACATCCTTCCCCTTCTAAGGCTCCTCAGGGGTCACCCTACCACAGACACACATGCTTTAGGGGTGGCTTGATCCTTATCTTGGCTTTCTGACCTCAGGGGTGGTTTGAAATCCATGCATGCCATGTGGCCTGCATTTCTCCAGGAGCATGAACCTCCTGGTCAGCATCATTCACCTCCCCCAGCCATCAGGTCTCCTCAGGGAAGCCCTGAATCTCCCTGGCCTCAGGAGCATCTCAGGCACAACCCAAGCACCCCTGGCCCATTCTTAGAGGGGTTTGACCTCATTCTCTGCCTCGCTTCAGGGGTGGCTTAATCCCCAAGTCAGTTTGGCTTGCTCTGGGACATTGTGATCCCCTTGATCCCCAGGGACAACCTGACCCTCCACAACCACACAGCCTTCAAAGTTGCTTTGGGACAGCCTGGATCACCCCAGCTGCTGGGGCTGCTCAGGGAAGGCTTTAAATCCCCAAGTCCCTGTGGTTTATCATAGGTTCCACCTCAACCCCTCTGACCACAAGCCTCCAGTGCTCCCCAGCATGGAGCAGCTTCTCTCCCCAGCTTCCTAGGCTGCTCAGGGATAACCTGAGCCCCTGGCCTCACAGATGCCTTGTTCCCCACCCTAGGGATGCCTGCTCTGAGATACCTTGATTTCACCCCTGCCCAGCCACACAGGCTCCACCAGGGTGGCCGGATTCCTCTCTCCAGCTGGCCTCCAAGGTGACTTAACAGCCCTCCAGCCTTTGGGGTCTCCTTAGGGAAGGCCTGAGGCTTCACCTACCACAGCGTGGTCTCAGGGATGATTTGATTCCTCCCCCACCCTCAAAGCCTGCTCTAGAAGCCCCCATTTTCATCCCCCAAACCCTGCTCCCAGCCAAGGAAGTGTTCAGGGATGGCTTGTATGTCCTACCTTTGCTAAGACTCACCAACAGCTTCAGCTTCATCCCAGCTTCCTGCTGTTAGTCAGCCCAAACCTCACCTCTCACTAGCCATCCAGTCCCTAGGGCTCTTTGACCACCCCAGAGGAGCCTCAGAGCCCAGGCAGGGGTGATTCAGGGAGCCCTTACCATGAGGGCACAGTCCTGCAGGATCTGGACAGGATGGGCAGCTCTGAGTGCTGGTGTGGATGTCCATCAACAGCCCCAGACCACTGAAGGCAAGGTGATGACTCGGGTGTAGGTCTGTTCTGGGACTCCTGTCACAGGAAGCAGCAAGAGAAAGGGCTGGAAACAAAGCTGCTGCAGCAGACCAAGGTCCAGCCAGGAAACAGGAATAGAGATAGGACTGGAGACAAAAACACCTCCACCAGCATAGCTCAAAGCAAGGCTGAAGGCTCAGGCCTGAGCTTAAATGGACATCCCGGGCCAGGGGCGGAGGTTGTCGGTGGAGGCCCCAGGTGCGGCTGTTCAGGGCTGTTAAGGCCCACTGATGCACTCAGTGCCCCAACACCCTGACGAAGCTGCTCACTGCAACACAGGTCTGATGGGGAAACATGCAGAGCTCCCACATTAGCAGAGCGAGAGTCCGTTTGTCTTGGGGACCATGTCTGGCTTCCTCTAGTCTGATGAGCTGGATCAGACCCACCTCTTAACTTTTTCACATCCTCAGGATGTTAAAAGCTTGTTGACAGAAGCATGATGTAAAAACTAGGAGTTCAGCACCGCTTGCCTCAGAGCTAGCTGGAGTCTGCACAGAGTCTGCAGCAAGGAGGGCAGGCTAAGGCTGGGAAGCAGAATGACTTGCAGAGCATTTCAGGCAGTTTGTGAGACACAGCCCTAAATGGCAGTAGTTATCAAAGGAGGGCACGTGCACATTTTGGGAAGGCGTCACACTTGGATGTGATGAAGTGATAGCGCTTAATGAAATTTCTTATGAGATTAGAACAGGAATCACAACTGCTTTGACACCATGGAGTGATGTCTCTGTGGGAATTGTGTTTTTCCTGTGATTTCGTGGACTGGAGGTTCTGCAGGGCTACATCAAAGTGGCAGAGATCCAGACAGCTGGAGAGAGTTGTTCAAGAAGGAAAGGGATGAGAATGTGAAATTCACAGAAAGTGCTAAAAGAACCCAAAAGTGTATTCCAGTGTAGCACGGAGGTAAATACAACCTTAAATAAATACTCAAAAAGACTCATGGGCTGGGGAGGACTCTGACTGCGCAGATGTAAAGTCTTACTTCCTCCTCAAGAGACTTGGTGACAAGGGTGTTACAAAACCAGGTAAGTGTGACGGCTCCAAAGGTCTGAGCAAACACAAACTCACACTGTTGTTCACTCCATTGCATAGAAATTAGCTCTGGCTTGGAGCCTTCCTGATGAACTCCTGGAGTTGTCACACTTGTAGGACCAAGGAGGAGTTAGCACAAATGCGTAATCACTGGGACTGCTGCTCAGCACCTGTATGATGTCTCCAGAGGTTCTGCATGGCTGGAGGGTCATCTGTCCAGGGACCAGGGAAGTGACTTCTAAAATCAGGGAGGTCCAGAGCACTTGCTTTGTCTGAAACGCATTAAAGAACTCCAGTACACTGACAAAAATTTTGCTGAGCCTCTTCTCTGTAGCGTTGTTCACATGGAGTGACAATGGGCTTGACGAGTAGTTTGAAATTTACTCCCTGCTTGTAATGTGAATACAGTTTTAAACAGCTTTGGGTCCTTTCTAAGGCATTAAGAATAACCCCAAAGATTAAAAACAAATTTGTAATTCCTTTGATTTAAAAAAAAACATGTTGTCAGGACTAACAAAGATTTGCGCAATGGCTGTCTGGGCTGTCAAGCCGTAACAGAGTCCTGGTGAATTCCTGCTGTAGTATTTATTGCCTGAAGGTTCACTGCTCAGTAAACAGAATGGTACATTTAAATTTAAGATTGCTTTTAGAATTTGCTACTCCTGGGCATGGACAAGCTAAAGGAGATGATGAAGTTCCTTGTAAGAGGCAATAAATTCAGCAGGGCTAAATCATTTGTTTGGATTCCAGCCATGGCATGAAAGCTTGGAGCAGAGAGAGGCAAGCTGGTTTGATGGAGAGGAAAAGAAGCTTTCTTCTTGGGTACATAGAGCAACCACCCCCCTGAGTACAGAGACAGAAATGAAACACCAAGGGAAGAAAAGGGAACAGGCCTGAGAGAATGTATTCACTCAGATCCTTTCCTGATGGCGGCACCCAGATCTGGCAACAGAAACAATCTCCAGTGGGTCACATCTTGTCTTGCTGTAACAGCAAAGATGTATGTTCATACCCATCTCCTTCTGGTTTCTGCTGGAAGCACTGGGATTTTTAAACTTGTGAAAAGGAGTTCAAGAAGGCTGAATCTCAAGACCGAGCAGCACGCTCATTTAGTCACAGCTCTCTCTGACACAAAGAGGTCTCAGTTGTGTGCATTATTCCATCCCATTTCCCTCAGCATGATCAGTATCTTCTGTATGTGGCATGACATATGACACATAGGTGATAATCCTCATATCAGCCAGGAGGATACTCCTGTCTGGTCCCCACTTGCCTGTGAAGGCTATTTAAGCCCCCTAAGTCTTTACAGCTTTCCTCTGGTATCAATTTCTCAATGCCCATGGTTTCATATTCCTCCTTGGATCCAGTGATGACAACACATTCACCATATGGCGCTAAAAGTGCTGGATTTTGGTAGTTCAAAGGGTAGTGGAGTTAACAAAGACCAGCTTTTGAGGCATTGATTTCAGGAGCCCCTGAGCACAAATAAGATGTTAAACACTGAGGGAGGAGCACCACCACCACTGATTCCTCTCTCTCTCGCTCTCTCTCTCTCTCTCTCTCTGCTGTCTCAAAGAGAAGGAGAGTTGTTATCCATTCAACCCATAACCCAGAGAAGTGACTAAGGAAGGCTCTGCTGGGGTCCAAGGCTCTAATTGTCCTGGTCAGCCTCACTACACCCTACCATCAGCCCATGGACCCCATGTCAGCTCAGGTCTGGACCAGCAAGTCTGATCTGAGCTGCCTGTTCCTGAATTATTTTTCAGATTTTCTGGATTGACCTCGGACCCAGCTCGTGACCTCGTCTCTGCCTGATGATGGCTGGACTGTCAATGGCACCTGTTGCCAGTCAGAGCTGCACCAGTGTGCTCATGCCCAGCCCTATTCCTCACCGCTCCTGATTCTTTTGGATTTCCTGTATTGACCTCAAGCCTGATTTGTTACGTTGCTTTTGTCTGAAGATTGCAGGAGTGTTGATGGGACCTGTTGCTATCACAACCCTTGCTCTGTTTGCCCTACCCAGTCATAGTGGGACTGTGCCCTAACAGTGAGGGCACTGCCCTGTCCATGCTGCGGTCACCCTCAGCTCACCTTCCCTTGTGGGGCAGCCTTGTGATTGCTCCTCTCTGACATGCTGTGGGGATTGCGGGAGAAAGGAAAGTCCTGTAAGGGATGGCTGGGAAAGAGAGAGATGGGAGACATCCAAGGAATTTGGTATTCCCCAGCCACCGCTGCTAGTTCCTGTGTTTCTGATAGCTGATCTCAGCTGTGCCAGAGGATGTCACAACAAATGTGCTGATAAAATGCTATTCAACAAACATGACTGCCTGGTGAATTTTGTTTCTCCAGCATTTCAGGAGCAATGATGGTTCCCACTCTTTTTGGAGATAGATATGGTCTCTTCCCATTCACCTCATTCCTGCTGGGAGCTACCTACTTGGGAAAGATTTCCATGTGGTGGATCAGCCTCTGTTAAGGCTGGAGGAGGATCTGAAGGCAGCATCTTTTTTATTGCCTGGGGAAACATCCAAATTCTGGCCACTACTCCCTCGTAAGCAGACAGGTTACCTCCTTTTCTCCTCCTGCCACAGCTCTGGGATGGCCTCGTTGCCTCTCCCCATTTCTCCTCCTTTTTTTTTCTTTTTTTTTCTTTTTTTTTTTTTTCCTGTAAGGATCTTGGCAAGCCCACGTGGAGCCAGACACTGTTGCTGCAGCTGCAATTTGGACAGTGGACAACAGTGAGACTTCATCTCATCCAGACCCAGCAGGGAGGAAAAACAAGACCCTGGTTTTGCTGTGACACTGCTGGTACTTCAAAATCTTTCAGAGCAGCATCTCCCACTGCTCCTGCCCTTCTCTGGCCAGCAGCATCGCTACAGTGGAGTCAGGACTCATCCCCTCGCCGGTGGGACAGAGTAGGTTGATGTCCTGACCTTGGCTCCTGTCCAGCATTTTGGAGTGCCCATTATACTCCCCATAGGCTCATACCTGGAGGGACCAAGGAGAAGGTGATGAAGGCAAAGCCTCACTTGGTAGTGATCCACCAGGTCAGAGTTTGATTAGTAATGAGAAGAATGTGTACAAAGAGCAGGCACAACCATAGTTACGTAGCTAAAGGAAAACAATGTAAATACAGATTGGGTTAGAGCTTGTCCTGGCATCCATGAGGACACGTAGTATCAACCAAAGCCAGAGGAAAAGAGCAGCAGAAAAGCAGGGAGCACAGGCAGCTGTTTAAAAGACCTTCTGAGTGTGGCTGGATGGTTCACGTGTTCAGTTAAGTGTGTACTTAGGTTCTCTATTAAATGGAGGCCCAAAGGCAGTCAGGATCTGACCCAGCTCACATAATGATTTAGCAAGGCTGTAGGAAATAATCTCTGGATACTCTGTCCCTCGCTCCAGCCAGTGAACCACAGTGCCTCTCTAGGTGATTTGACTGGCATAATCCTGGGGGGAAAAGTAGGAAAATAAAACAGGATTTCCATTTTATCAAGATAAAGCTGTAGCCAGAACTGATAACGGGTTACTTGAAAGAATGCTGGTCATGTACGCTTAGTGATTGTTGCTTAATTTGTTTAAGCTGAAAAAGCCTATTTCTACAGTGGAATACAAATTAGGGTAATTATGTTGTGATGGAGTACTGCATGTATAAGATGAAAGCCTTTCTTTACAAAAGCCTCTTCATCACTTGAGTAGAAGAAAATAAAATCCTGCTTAAACAACATGTTGTTTTCTGTATTTCCATTTGAACAAAAGACTTTTAAATCTTTTTTTCCCCTGTAATATTACATGGGTTGGTTTTCTAAAAGGACTTTCACTTTTAACAACCTCACAATTAAACCCTCCAACATGCATTCTGATATGTAAATATAAAAGGCTGAGGTAAACATAGTCACATATAATTGTTTCACAGCCTCCAGAGACTATTACTAGCTGGGCATTCAGGTTATATATTTTTCGCGTTCTCCCGATGGTCACAGTTGCTCACAAGCTTTCTTCTGTCTTAGTATTCTACATGTGTCATAAAAACACCACGTACAGGGATGGTTATAGTACGTTAAAATGAAGTACTGATCTTTTTTAGTTATGTTTTATGAGATACAAGCATTTTCTAGTCCCTTTGTATTTGCCAGCACTACTGGGTTCTCTCAAGAGTTGAAATAGGTACAGCCAGATCATCTGATCATAAATTACTTAGATACAGATCAAAAGCAATTCATTGTAGATATATATGTATCCATGACAATCTTTTTCACTTCAACCTACAAAAATCTTCATTTCCACTTTCTGTGTGAACTGCAGTTACCGTTTCACAGGGGACATCTCCTAAAGCGTCAATATGAAATGCTTATTGCACAGGCTTGCACTTACTCAATACACATACACACTCACATACTTATCCAAATGATCCTATCCAGGCTATCCTTATTCACATAAGCAAATCATCCTGTAATTAGTTCCAGTGAATTGCTGTGTGACTAAGACCTACTTGCAGAAGTAAGAATTTGCTGGATTGTGCCCTTAGTTAACATGACAGGTGAGAAAATCAATTTCCTTCTAAGGGAAAAGTAGACAGTGTTAAAGTGAATACACAGAGGATCATTACTTATTCTTTTCACATTAGAATTCAAAATGTGTATTTGAAGTTTGGGGAAATTGTCTTAATTAGGATTATTTTAAGTGATGGCAATTTAAAGGCAGGCAATTTAATTACCAGGAAGACAGATCAAAGCAAATGCTTGAAATGGACATTTTAAAATTACTTATCAAGTAAGATGGAATTTAATAAAATAAAGGAGGAAAGAAAGTAAGTATGTAGATTGCCCAAGTGTTCCGTTCCCAGGGAGCTAAGGAAACTGCCTCCCTGGTTTCATGTGCTTGAGTGGAAAACCAGTCATACTTGCAAGAAATAGACACATCAGACCTGGTATATGCACATGTATGAAGACAGACAGAGAATTGCTTCTATCTCCAAAAGTAAATGTTTTCCAGCTTACTTTTTCAAAAGCAAGATTGGTATTTACACATTGAATTTACGTTGCCGTATTTGCAAGTAAGTTGTCTGAACTCTTAACGTTTACAGCTTGAGGAGGCGGACAGTCCTCACACCTCTGCTTATGGTGCAGGGGGAGCTGAAATCACTCAGTACTTTCTGTGGGGACCTATCACCTTTTGCTCATTCATTTTTCATTCTCATTGGTTCACATTGTCTACTAACCTGATTTAAAACATATTCCTAGAGTCTCTAAAATTACACAGTGCAGTGTGAGAAGCAAAAGTCCCTTACTGGGTGTCTATCCTTTTTGTAAGAAAATTTCTTTAGTCTATTGCAACTGATTACTTTTGATACATTCAATAAATTGAAGGCCAAAACAAAAGGCATAATATGATTAAAAGGCAATTAAAACAATTAATGAAGGTCTTTGTTACTCTATGCAGTAAGCGACTTTTCAGGCACAGCACTTTTATTGCCTTTTTTTTTTCCCCTAAATGAAGAGGTTGGTAGTATACACTATGGAAGACAATATTTTTATTATATTGTTTAGTAAGTATTTGCACTGAGCTTCTCTTGTCTCCTTCTGACATCACTTGCAGTATTTTTTCTGTATTCTCAAATAAAGAGCAGGTTGTCTCCATTTTAGCTCTTCAAAGTGATGATTGCAGTCACACAGCTCATCAGGAAGCACTGTCGCTTCCTTGGGATAGAGGTATCACACTTTACAGAAGGGCACGTTTTGAGGAACGATATTCAAATCTTTGTAATGATGATGCCCTCATGTTCAGTTCTGACAGAAGAGTGAATGCAGGGTTTTATCTCTGTGGTCCAAAACAGGCCAGCTCACAGTACTGACCTAGCAGAACTCTGGGTGACTATTAACCATAACACACAGTTATATTTTTACAAAATTATTCTGCCCTCTGAACCTTCCACTGACATCCCGTGGGAGTTGTCCCTGTGTATCTGACAGCTGAATTGGTCCTCGGTGAATTTTTAGCACATGGAGCTGTGCACACAACTTTGGTTAACAATAACATGTTGCTATGGGAGCTCTGTGCGTGCAACTCCCTGCTTACTGTGCCGAAAATTGCGCTGGAAGGCAAATGTAAGTGTGTCTGGTATTAGCCTAATTATTAAGCAGAACTAGAATCTGGTGCTCTATGAATATCAACAAGAGGAGGAGCGTAGCGTGAATAAGGATGCTCACCAGCAGTGGCTGAGGTGCTTCTTCTGCATTCCTTTAAACGGAAATCACATCCATAGCCGGGAGACTAATTATTTTGGAACCTAAGGGAAATGCAGCCTATATAAGAGAGAGAGTGATCTGCAGTTAAGGATCAGTGAGCCAGCTAATGGCTGGTTAGTCAGGAGGGTACAACTCCAGAATGTTAATAAAACATGTCTGAAGTCCAACACCTCAGGGAAGAGGCTGAGTGCTGCGGAAGATATATGGAGACAGAGGCTCTGTTGATTTCTGCCACTGAACTACTCCTTTAAAGCAGGCTTTAAATCTGTTTTGAGACTTGTTTATGAATTTCAAAATACTAGCAGGACAACAAAACAAAATCATTGTGGCCAAAGCAAATGCAGCTTCTAAACCCAAAATATTACCACTTTGTGAAGTGCATAAATCTTGCTTGGTGCTTGGTGTGCAGGTGCACAGTACAGTACTTTTGTATAGTAGAGGCTTGGCTGGTTTTCATCCTGCTCTTGCTAGTACAGTTCATGACTTATTAACCAAATCAGCATGTAACATTTTAAAATATCGTATAAACGCTAGCTGTTTATTCCTCACAAGAAACAATTCGGGTCAATACCATACTTTATTCTGTGGACAGAGAGAACAAAGTAGAAATCAGCTAAAGGTTTTGACAAGAAAGCCTGTAGGAAATACCAAATTGCTACTTAGGGTGTATTACATAAAAAGGTTGTTATATTATTTTGCTTGATATAGTGCATGCAGCTATGGAGTAAGTGCTGCAGACTAATATATTGATAAACACAAGAGAACACCTTGCTCCTTAAAATGTCCCCCCTCAGAGGACCAACTACTGTGATCCTACGAGCCCCACGTGCAGGCTTGGATGGGGCTGAGGGCCACAGGGTGGACACCACACATTTCAGAGACCTGAGTGGCAGGGAAACTGCAGGAATGGCTCAGAGACAAGTGACAGCACAGCTCCTTGGGGTGCGTCTGGAAGTGGGTGCAGCCCCATGTTGCGGTGGCCCAGCCACACAGCTTCCACCACTCCATCCCTTCAGGCTGCAACAGGAGACCCTGGCTCAAATCCTTCTGTCCATTGACCTCTGAGAGACTTGTGCCCAGCATGGAGCCCTTTTATAATTGTGACAAGAGGCAGATACGTGTTTTGCAGGACTTTTACATCTCAAACCTCAGCACCCATCACTTTGCTTAAATATATCTGCTGTTGGCAGAATCATCATAGTTTTCTGAACAACAGGGACAGGCGTTCTTCGTCTGAGAAAGGTGCTGATGAGACTGTGATATTGTCCCCAAGGCATTCTGTAGTGTCACCCTTATAGAAGCAGTTCTCAACAAAAATGAAACTTTCTATATTAGACCTTGGAGATGACTACACCCATGCTTAATGTTATGTTGTCGACAGCACCCTTCTGCAAATAATGCTATCACACAAGTAGTCCTTCATAGTCTAATCTCTTCTACAAGCGTTTGTAAAGCATAGTCTAAACTAAAGTAAAAATAAAAACTTATTTGGAAGGGGGCAAAAAGTTTTTATACCGATTACATTGATGCAAGGACTCAATTGTTATCAATAGAATTATTCCAGTTTACAACACTCTAAATTCGCTCTTGAGCTGCCTAAGGTACCCACAGGGAAGATGTGTCAACAGGTATCTTTGTAGTTTTCAGCTTCTGAAAACTGAGATATTTTAGTATGTTAGTCTTTTTACTGACAACATATAATATTTAGATAAAGTATTTTTTAGGAGTTAGGAACACTTCAGAATAGATGTGTGTGTATATATAAAAAGGTGGTAGGAGAACTCACAACCGAAGGACTTCTGCTCCATTGAGAAATATTAAGTGTCCGGTTTGGAAGATTTAATAGCGGTAAGTTTTAATCTAGGAAGGAAAGTGAAGTGGTCAGACCATGGTCTCCACACTCACATGGTGCAACGCCAGATCAGATGATGAATTTCCATCTGCAAGGAACGGGACAGTACCAGCCTCTAATGAGGGCTCTTGCTAATGGCTGTGCCATTAAATGGTATCTTTGTTACCTGTTGGATATGCATTACTTGGATTGTTGGCATTTTTTAATACCAGATATTTTATCACACCCCTATAGGGATTTCAATTAAGAATGTCCAGAATATCTCATACAACCAGTAACAGACACAGACACCAAATACATTATAGGAACTTTAAGCAAAAGTTTGTCCTTGTTTCCGCATTCTTTTGCTTTCAATAAGCTCTGGCATCTTTTTCATATTTGTAATCCCACGTTGGTAAAAATGGACATAAATTCAAAACAATACTTTGGCATGCTTCCCAAAAAATGAGTTCATACGATGAGAAATGGATTCCTAACAGAAATTGCATGTTTGTAATTGGTTTTGACCTGTTTTCGTTTCCACGTCATTTGTAATTTTGTAACAATGAAGTCTGCAAGAAAAACTCATAGAGTGTTTACAGTGAGACCCTTCCAAAATGCAGTCAGTGTGTTTGGTATTCAAAAACACAGCCACAGCTCATGAAGCCCCAGAGTTAAAGGAAATCTGGAGTGAGTTTTCAAAAGTGGAAAGCAGAGATCCACACACAGAATTGGGTGTTGGGTTGCACAGCTGCGGTGGACTGTCCCCTGACTGGGAACCAGAGCAACCAGCCAAAAACCTGAGCTTGCTTGCATTGGTGTGCTGGTGAGGAAATAATGGCCTCCATAATTTCAGCGATGCCATGGTATATTTGTTATTTTGAGATGATGTAAGAGATCCTGCTTCCTTAATCATGGGGAAAATGAAAGGCCTGTGGGCAGTTTCCTTGCTCTCAGCTGCCTATAACTTCCCTTTCTGAACCTCTTCTGGGCTGTGCTAGCAAGTCCTCAGGTGGTGGAGATGACAGCACAGCACATTTCTACTCCACTAACTGCCCCAAAGAGTGTCTTTACCCAAAATGCTTCCAATTCTTGAGTAGACTAATGTTTCCAGTTTGACTTGTGACTTTCTGTGTCCGGTCCCTGAGGGCATTTTCAAGCCCTACAGGCTTGCCAGGGACCTCCATGCACACCACCTCCACCCAGGGCACTGGAGCCTGTTTTGGCTCAGCCGTGCCCCATCCCAGCCACGTCTCTGTGCTGACTCCAGCCATGGCTGGGCCCAGCACCACAGGGAGCTTGTCTCCTGGGCCCACTGCTTCCCAAAAGTGTCACAGGCTTTTGGCGCCTGTGGGACGGCACCCCATCAGGGGTCAAAGCCAGCCCTAGGGTCCCTGCAGCACCCCACTCCCCGGCCCCCTCATGGGGCAGCCCCGCTCCTGCTGCACCCCACAAAACACCTGTTTTTCTCAACAGCCCTGGCTGATGAGTGGGGATAGCAACCATCGGTCTCACCTGAATATAACCAGCCCAAAACAAGTGCGGCTTCCCACACAGACTGGGCGCTGTAACTTCTGGTTGGGAGTCTGGAGGAAAATATTCAAATTTGTCTTTTTCACCACTGTGATTATGTTCACAGAGGTGACTACACAGATGGTTTCTGTGTGTCCAAGCAGTTTTCTACCATATGGAACTGCAGTTTCTTTTGATGTTTGTTTTCTTTTCCACTTTTTTTTGCCCTGTTCTTCAAACTTCATCTGCTGGTGCAATATACACGTTCCATTATCTCTGAAACCACAGTGCTCATAACCTAGGAACTAAACCCTCACAGAGGCCAAAGATTGCATCCCTCATAGTTTCAGTTCCTAAATCCTAAATTTTACATGGATGCTGATGGCTTGAGGGCTTCTGTCTGAGAAGATGACCAAGATGAATTTGATGGGTTTTTAATCACATTAAGTTCACTATATTCTTCTCTAAACATGGATGTTTTATTTCCTCAGCTGTTCTTAATTGCATTACTTAAGGAGTAGTATTGTGTCTCCAGTCTTCACTAAACATTGTTTGTAGTCCGCACTTCTAGCCTGCAGTGGACAAGAAAATACGTTTTCAAAGACCAAACGTCAATGATGAGTTATTACAGCTGATGCAGCAGAGCTATAGCTCATGTTACCGCCGCCTTTTAGTCCATACAACTTTCTGGCCTATTCCACTCAAAAATCTGTTTTCTCACAGACTGCTCAAAGGCAATCTTCACTGGATTTTTGATCAAGACAATCCTTGAGCCTCAAGACAGAGAAATTTTTTTTTTACAAAAATACTATATTTTTTACTTTACAAAAATTGGAAGCTGTTGTTCTCCTGTCCTATGGACAAAAGGGCTGGGAAGTAAAAGGGTAAAGTTAGACAGAATAGTTCTTTATTGAAAAATATCTGTGAGTGATCCGAGGGAGGCTGGTTGAGATTTGGCTGACCTACCAATCCTTGAAAATTATACCTTGTGCAGAAGAGGGAATTGTTGTTCTTCCCCCGTGCTGAGAATGGATCTAAGCTGTGTGGGGAACAGCCATGCATCCTGAGGACCACGTGGGGTTCAGGGCAGTGGGGCAGCAGAGCATGTGCTTAGGGCGCAGCTGTGCAGGGTGCCAAGTGCTTCTCCTAAACACTAAGCACTCTGACCACCAACTCATGTGGAAAATCAGTGAAGGAGCACATCTATTTGTAACATCTTACAGGACCAGATTGTGCCTTTTATGCCCTAACACTTTACTGTTCGGATTACATCAATTTAAAAACTTACTATGCAGCATTTTCCGTACTTGTCTGTGTCATTCTCTGCTAAGATCTTACTCTTGTCAGCAAATTTGCCCATTTCTGCTCCTTATGGACTTGAATGGTGTTACATGAGCTAACTTCATATTACTTATATAGAGAATTAAATGTGTCTCAGCTCTAATTCTTTCACAAATGGCCTTTTCCTCTAGATCTAATATGGGCCCCATCCTTCCGTTAATTCACCATAATTCCCATTGACAAAGGCCAATATAATATTATTGCAGAAAATTCTGGCTTTTTCCCCCAGTACATATACTGGTATTGTTATACAGAGGTTTTGTAGCCTACGTAACCCTCTGAATTTATTAAAAAATTTGTTGAAGGTTTAAGATAATGCATCTAAAACATTTCTTGTTTTCAGGGTATTACAATTTTTAAGGACATTATGGCAATAAGATCTTTGTCTATAAAATATGCTTACATTGTGTTTTCCTTAGTACTTTCCACATTTGATCTCTTAATAGCTTTTGCAAACTTTCTCATAGTTAGTGAAAAAGCAGTTTCCTGTTGTATTGCCATTTCTATGTTTTTGCCTCCACCATTTTTTGCCTCCATTCTGCGACAAATATTCACATATATGTCACCCTCTTGCGTCAGATAAACCTACTCATTGCCATTTATTTCAGTCATTTTTACTTTCCTCAGGTGGATAGTCTTTGTTTTTTGTGAAACAATGTAATTACAGGAAGAGATGCTAAATGGCATATTTTGAAATAGGTCTTAAAGGTAAACATATGGTTGCCTTTCAGTATACACCCAGCTAAGGTCTGAAGACCACTGCCGCTGACTCCTTGGAGTTAAAAGCAGTAGAGGTTTCAACCTTTCTGGGAATTAATTTTGTTTATTTTTATTTATATTTATATTTAATTTAATTTATATTTATATTTTATATATGTATATTACTTTACAGAAAAGAAAGAATAACCCTCCCCCCAAGTCCAAAATGAGTATTCTGAGTGTGTTGTATTTCCCCCCTACCATAAATTACAGTAGGACTATCACAAGGGGTTTTTGAGCACCTACAGTCTACTGCTTACAGCTACTCAGAAGTTAATGCACCAGATTCTTAGCTGAGCAGGTTCTATATTTAACACCATGTTAAAATAAAGAAGGTAAGTTTGCTGTATCCGGGAAATTCTCAGTATGAAAGCTAAATACACTTTCTTGGTTTTGCTTCCTCAAGTATACGTTGGCCTCTGCTTGTATGGTACGTAGTAAGACAAAACTGGAATTATTTACTCCACCGTTGCACTGGGGATAAAAATGGCACAGGTACGTGATTTCAATAAAGAATTGTTCTTCATCTAGATCCCTATGCAAGGCAGTCAGCATGGCTGGAGGCCATCTTCTGCAGAGGATGGTCAGAGCACCTCACTGATCTAGGGTGATGATTTCAGCCTATAGCTTAGTTATAGTCCCTGTCCAGTTGGAGAAGCTACCATAAGCTGATTCCTGTTTCCCTGCATAGGGAACCGTGTCCTGGAGTAGCACACAAACTGCAACATCATCCTTAATGGGTGAGAACGGGACATAGATGTCACACCAGGATTTGCATCCTCTTGCCCAAGAGAGGCTCCTGATTTATTATATCTCCAGGCATGTACTCCAAATATACATGTGTACACTGCAACTGTGCATGTACCCAGGTGAGGTTCAGAAAAGCACTACAGCATAGGACTTGGATGTGATTAATGTGCCTTATTCTAAGAAGTCATGTGAAAAACCCCTACCTGCAAAACTTATTGTATGCTCCTGACGTCACCAGCATGCTAGACAGCCCTTGAACATGCTTGTTGCACACAAGAGTATGTAGTGCCATACACACAGCATAGTCAGAGTGATGGGACACCAGGCTATAGGCTGTCCTTTGCCTCAAAATATCTAGTCTCAGTTCCTTAACCACAGGCTTGCAGGCACTGGGGAGTTTCCGAGTTCTGCTCCGGCTTCCCAGGATTATTTATGTATTTGGCTAGGTGTCTTCCCTTTTCTGGCTGACTGCCCTACCCCCTAGGCTTTTATTTGATGTTTCTTCTTGCCTGCCTTCCTTCTGGCCCCATAACTCTTGCATTCCTGCCTCTGCCGAAACCAGGGGTAGAGGATGTGGCCCCCACTCAGCCACTCTCCACTTACAAGGCTCCCCGGGAGAGTTGTGCTGTACCCCCCCACCCTACAGCAGCTCCCAGCCCACCTCACTTCAGATTTCTCCCTTATCACTCAGACTGTTTCTGAAAACGAATTCAGACTCTCAAATCAGAGCAGATCGGGCTGCTGAAGCCCTAATGAGGGGTGAGGGCTAAAGCACAGCATTTCCAACGCAGCTGTGAGGAGATCCCTGATCAATATTGGGGGTCTGGAAGGTTGCCTTTTGCATTTAATCATTTAATTTTAAGCATTTCACTCCATATTTTTTCGGAACACCCCTATGTGTCCAGACACCTAATCTGCTGGTGAGACCCACTCAGGAAGCAATAAGTCGCCTTTCTGGATCACACCACGCTTGTCAGATCCGTGCTGCGCTCAGTAACACAGCAGCCAGCTCACCCCGCGCCCATTGCCAGCGCTGCGGTCCAAAACCCATTGCCAGGTGGGGTGTGGCGACCATAAAACATCCAGCGTTGAGTGCTACATGATCCCTGAGGACACTGGCTCTTGGAAGGAGAGGAGCTCCTGCCTCCTTAGAAGATTTCCCAAGGGATGGATTTTCTCTAATAGTTTGTGCGGGGTTTTTTCCCCTTACAACACCTTGCAGTAGACTTTCTAGCTGCAATGTTAGGGTTTTGACATTTTTCAGTACCATGAAGATGTGATAAAAATAGTGAAGGAGAAGAGCTGACCTCTCTATCAGTAATACCGTCCAAGCTGCATTGTGGTTCATTTATTATTTTGTACATTGTTTAATTAAATTAACTTTTCTTTAAAACCTGCTATGAATAGAGATGTGTCTTTTTCCTACATAGGCAACACTGCTCTTGCTTCATATAAGTAATTTAAGTAATTTTGCCTATTTCTTTATCCTTTTACAGTTGTTGTGGGGGGATGGGGGAAATTATTAAAAAATACAACATGCAGTCAAGTAGGAAACATAATTCCATTCTGATATAAACAGAATTAAGGAAGATACCAATGCCCTTTTCTTAGTCCTTACATGTAGTGCAAATGCAAATGATATCTGGGAAAATACAACTGAATGCTGTGATGTTCCCAGCCTGCAGTTTCTTTTCCAGTAGATACGGAAAAAATGTTAGATGGTTCTTGGAAGATCTGAATGATATTAGGAATAATGAAAAAATGCATTTCAATAATATCCTAGTACTGCAGCTGTGGAGTGGGCAAGTATAAAAATCCATGTCGAAAAGCCACACTGGCTTCTTTTTGTTTAAGACAACAAGCCTTAGCAAAAGGCAGTACAGAAAACAAAAAAATATTTTTAATCTAAGAGTTGGTTGAAGCAAGCTTCTGATGTGCCTACAGATGATCTGAGACAGTAACATCAACTTTTGTGCGGTGTTTCAAAAAATTAGTCCTAACCATAGTTTTTTCCTTAGTTGTAAATTAGCAGTTCAGGCTATTTCTTCAGAGAAGGAGGATTTTTACCACCACATCCCAGGACCTGTCTCTCATGTTACTACTCATGATAACAGCCAGGTGATGTCTGTCATAGAAATAAATACTCTTCACCCTTCCCGATTTTAGCAGCTGGTCTGCTTCTTGCTCCCGCTGCTGTTGCTGTGCTCCAACAGAGCTTTCTCAGGCATGTGGGGAGTCAGGATCTAGTCCTGTTTAAGGGTGAGATAACATGGAGCAATTTTAATTCCAAGATTCACCCCAAAACAAAGTTGAGGTTAGATTAGGTTGGGTTAGGTTTTACCCACAGCCATACCAAGCATTTATCTGTCCTGACAATTGCTTTCTTAGAAAATAAAGGTTAGAGGAAAATTGAGCTTAATCACCCTTTCCAACAGCGACATTGCAGCCCAAGTCCTCAGTTGCAGTGCAATAAGGAGAGCTAATTCCTCACAGCTGTCCTAGCTTTGCTGTCCTGGAAATCCTTAAAATGAGAAGAGGGAAGAGTAGCCATCCTAATTTGAGAGATGGAGAAGTCCCTCCCAGCCTGCTCCAGTCTGTATAACTGGTTCAGAGTTTCAGCTTAACAGAACTGATCTATAGAGACAAACTTAACTAAATATATATACCTAGTAGCCATTGTTATAACAACTTTGTTGTTGGCTTGGGCTTTTTTTTCCACCCTGAAGCATAATTCATCTAGTTTGCTATGTACGAAGAAGTCTATTTATTTTCCTGAAATTGTTTATGCCACTGCAACAAGTAATAGATTTTTTTTGTCTAAGCCCAGTCTCTAAATGGCTGAGAACATACCTGAAAATGCCAGTGTTACAGTGACAGGGCACCGTTAACGCAATTTTATGCATGCCTTGCCTACCAAGGTCAGGGGAGTGTTATGCTAATTTTGATAACATGACAGAATCTTTTCTCTCTAGTTTATGTCTGCTCAAAGGATTAAATGTGATATGAACTCTTTAGGCAGCTCAGAAACCAGATTGAAATGCCAGAGTAAGTTTGTAGCTGTCCTTGATGCTATGTCTTTTGAGATGGATGTAGATCATGCAAATCTCACTGTAATAATTCTTGAAGTTGGCTGACTTTTGAATGCTTAATCTTATGACCTTTATGATGCATTAATGTTTTCAACATATTTATCTAAACTTTTAAGGAAAAGGCATCTCAAATTATGTGCAGAGGGAAAAAAAAGAAAGGAAAGAAATCTGGAACCAATAAACTCGTGGAGCTTGTAAATTCCTTCTTTCCAAGTTATTCATCCTAAAGAGGGTACAAGCTCTGCTTCTTAGAAACAAAAATGCAGACAGAGGAATGGGACACTTAATGAGCATAATATATCTGGAGGCTTCAGGCTGAGGACAACCTATGCTAACTATCTGCCTTTCCAGTCAAATCTCTTAATTTTTTTTCCCAAAATGAAAAGTTCCTACTACAAAACAAGTGAAAATTAGTGAAAAATTAATCAAAATCTGACCGGAGGACACTGGCCTTTGGTGCAGGTTATGCCCATGTTAACTTTGCTGTGACTCTCGGTTTGGGAGGTTTAGTCTATGTGGAAAAGTTCTTTTTTTTTTTTTTTCCTTTTTTTAACCATCACCACTTCAAAAGTGGATGAAAGAACATTGTAAAAAAAGACTTAGGAAAATCATTTAGGGGCAAAAACCACAGAGAGGAAATTTGAAGCCACAGAGTATTTTTTTAAGAAAATTGATCACATGAAAACAGGAAAGAAGATGATTAAACTGAAAATATTTGGCAACCTTAAGTATAATAGACACCAGTAATCATTTGCTGCTGTGCTTACTGTATAAACTGTATATGAACAAGCTAAGTATACACAATACACAGTCAGATTTCAGGCGTGAGCCAGGTTATGTGTGCATTGCCATATGATTCACAGCAATGTGTGTTTTCTCATCAGTGTTTCTAAAATCCTGTGAAATACGGAGACTATGGGATTGAGGCTACAGACCTTAAAGCTGAAATACTACATCAATAAAGCAGGGTAAACTGTTCTACCGTTCATGCATCCCATCGCCTACAGGAAATGTACAGACACGAGGCCCCAGGCTTCATATTGGGGTCTCTCATTCAATCTCAAAGCAGCAGAGTGAAAAGACCTCACTGCAAAGGATCAGGGGGATGATGTTATTTGTCAGTTCTATCAATGGCTGATAATTTCATGTTCTGTATGAACTGGGCATCTGGATTATCTGTAGCCTACCCCTTGAAGTGCAGAAGGAAAGGCAATGTGTGCCTGACTCCGCTGCTTCTGCTCTCTGTCTGTATCCCTGAGTGCAACTATAGCTGGTTCTGCAGGATGGTAGCATTTCATAGTTTTTAAAATAAATTTCTGTAAGTTAAAGTGGATTTTATTTAGCTTAGAAACAGTCAAATATGAGATACCAGAAAGGGAATACTGGCAATCCTTGTAAATGTTGGAAGACAGAAATGCTCTGGCAGATTCCCAAATAATTGGTACCTTCAAAATTAACTGTATCTTTGAGAGGGGGAGATTCAACCCAACTCCATGGGTCCAGTGGCCTCACAGGGATTATCTGCTGCCGTCAGAGAAGAAGGGCTGTATTATTTTACTACAGGCAGTCTCCAGCCTTTAAGTGACTCATCACCCATGTTCCTGAGAGGTGACTGAGTACCTCTCCAGTATAGGTGGGTTTGGATTTCCAGGGGGAAACCCCACGCAACAAAACAGGCTCCCAGGGGCACAGCATGCTTGGGGACCCCAACTCTGCCATGGTTTTTCCACCAGCAGTCACAGCACAGCGATTCCTGTAGGATCAGTGCAGTGAGATGCTGCCAGGCAAGTACTGCTCATTGTATCCTGCTAGTTAGGGGACACTCAGACTACAGCACCCAAGAGGTCCCTGAGGAGCAGACAAGGAAGGTACTGAGCTCTGGCCAGTGGTGGGACAACAGCCACACACTGCCCCCGCCTCCTCAGCAAGAAAAAGTTAAATGTTTCTCCTTTACTGTTTCAAGTACAATTTGGCCAGGGACAAAAGCATCTAGGTGGAATTTGGTTGGTCTCCTCAGTGTTGTAGGCAATGCCATGATTTCCAGTGCCACTGGGAACACAGACGCTCAGGTCTCTTTTAAATCCCATGACCAGATGATGCCATCCCTGATGGTGATGGGCAGGTTTCTCTTGCACCAAGATTTCTTTAGAGTCCCCTACAACTTCAGTCATAGGCCTGAGCCTCTGTATCTGGGAAGGGAAGGGAAGGGAAGGGAAGGGAAGGGAAGGGAAGGGAAGGGAAGGGAAGGGAAGGGAAGGGAAGGGAAGGGAAGGGAAGGGAAGGGAAGGGAAGGGAAGGGAAGGGAAGGGAAGGGAAGGGAAGGGAAGGGAAAACCAGATCATATGGATGCAGAGCTGCAAAGAGTTTCAAGCCGTTTGGTGTGGGAGGGTCAAGCTGCTGTCCAGCACTGGGACAGGGCTGTACTTTGGATCTCGCCACCCTGTGCTTGGTACAGCACCAAAGGGCCCCAGGCAAGGAGGGCTGGGAGTTAGTTATCCCCCGTGTTCCTCCTCCCCAGGGCAACAATTTGTTTCAGCCCACAGGGAAGGCAAGAGCACTTTTGGATCATGCAGGCCAATTTAGTAATCAGAAAATTCTGTCCCTAAGGAGGAATGAGCAGTCACACTAATGCAGGAGGATATACTGAATGTCATCACGTGTTACCAAATCTATTGTCACAACCTTTAAATTCTAGTTATCTGTCCCTGTCAGACCAACCCAGCCTAAACTCAGAGACCAGACCAGTTCCCTGGTGCCACTGACTGCAGACCACAGTGCTGTGTCTGTGGATGTTTGCTTTTCTCTGAAACCAGCTTGCGTCTCCCCTTGTAACTCCTCGAAAACCAGCTTCATTCTAACCATCAGTTGTAAGGTGAAGTATGAGCACAAACTGTTTTCAATATCCATTGCCAGTTTTCCACATTGGACTTTAATTCTCAAATTGTGTGTTGGCAGTTGCAGTCAATAATGACTACAGAAATTTCTATTACATTTAACTGTAGCAAACTGAAATCTAATACCTCGGAAAATATAGAAAATATCCTGAGTGTTATAAAAATAAAACAAATATTTCTGAATGGAGCCCAGCAGCTGTCCTCTAATTACTTTAAATTTCAGTATATAGAAACTACGTTGAGTGACAAGTCAATTTATCTGCATGCTGGAAAAGTTCATGTTCTAGGCATGTGTTTATACGATAACAGCTTCAAGCATATGCTTTTTATTTTTCCCAAATAGACAATTTTTTTTTTCTAGAGGCACATAGTGGGTTTTTCGCTCATATGCTGCATTTATCACACGTTTTTCCTTATGTATAGTTTTGTGGGTGTGAATTTGCTGTTCTTGGAAGGTGTTGGACTGACAGTCCTGCAAGATACTCCAACCTGCTCAGCTACCTTCCTTAATCCTGACCTGATGAAGCCACCTCCTGGGGACAGAAACCTGGTTACTCTTTATCCCCATTTGGTACCTGGCTTCTTCACTGGGGGCTGCCCACAAACCTAGCAAGGAGGACCACTTCTCACAGTACTTGGTGTGGCTTGGGCATCTGCTTGGAGGAACTGGTTGAAATTTATGTTTGTTTACTGATCTGTTAATTCTATAAATATAGAAGCCTAAAATCCAGTTTTCTTTTGCATACTAGGAATGAGGCTATGCCTCAAAGGACAATCTTGCATGGAGCTGAAATAGTCCTATAAAATTCAGGATTTTATTTAGATTTCTACAAGAGCTCAAATGTCCTTGTTTTATAGAAACATTTCCACTTTACTAAGACATATCCTGAAAAGAAACAAAAGTTGATTGTCTACTTTGCTGCTAAACTCCAGGTCCCTTTCACAATGATCACAACCAAGCATTCAATCATACTAGATTTAAAACCATTGGGCATTTTTTTTGTAGAAGGAAAACTGCCTCACAGGTATGTGTAAAACCAAACTGGCTTGGGGCTAGGATTTGATGGGGTGAGTCTTCATAAAATTCAGCCTTAAGAAGATGCAGAAATACCTTCTGAAAATAAATGGCAATTGAGTGTTCTGTTCTTTACTAGATCTATGCCCATGAGATCCAGTGTGGCCCTTGCCTTGGCAGCAGTTCAAATCAGCTGAAATAAACCTGGAGGTTTCATTTTGTCAGCTTGCCCAAGAGACGGCTCTAATGCATATGGAGGCTGGGTATAAAGCATGTAGGCATGCAGTGACAAAAGGTGCCTAGGGTCAGAAAAGGGCAAGAAATCAGGATGGATCAGCTGAGCATACATCAAAGACTCAAATAACCAAGAGAAAAGTGAATATTCTGAAGCAAACGGGGTATGCCCATAACACTATTGAGATTTCATAGAAACCAGTCATTGAAAACAGTTCTGCTGGGGCACCTCTATTTGTCTTTGCCATTCTGGAATATTGGATTTAAACGGTCTGTTTGTTCTTAAAGTTCATCTGTTCTTGCTATATGTTCCCCACCATGGCCTCTTGACTCCTCAATTATCTGTTCAGCAACTCCCGATAGTACCACAGATGCTGGTGTTGCCCATCTGGATATTTCTAATGCAGCCCACCATGAGACTTAGCAAAATACATGCAGGTACAGAGGATAAAAGGTATTTATCCATAAAGGGACTGCGCAAGGTCTAGGAATTATTTAAAATCCACTTAAACCCTGTGAAGGCAAGAAGTAATGCATTTAAGGATTATTATTTGAGGGTATTAAAGGAACATATTTTAAAGACAAAAATCCCTACATTATCTCCATTGCTTCATCTCCTGCAGAAATTAGGATGAAAGATTAAGAAGATACCCATTAATTTCAATACTCAAGCCTGTAACTTGGGCTAAACCCAGAATTTTTGCTGTTTCATTCTCTCACACAGCTTCTGCTGTTCTTCGGTAATAGCAAAACTGGTATGAGCTGTACATGATGTAATCGTTGCTTAATGCAATTGGCTCATTTTCTGGTACGTCAGTGTCGTTCTGGCTTAGGTGGTGATATCTCTAGTGGACTGCACATGAGAGATGATCATTTTGGCTGCACAAGGAACCACCCCAACAGCTGATTTAGTCACTTAATATCTGGCATAAGTGATGGGATGAATGAATTCTACTGGAGGCTAAATCTCCTTTAATAGCTGTAGCAGAAGGGAGGTTGCCAAAATCTGACGCTGCAGCCTGTGGTTTCAGGCTAAGGTATAGCAACTTTCTGGAAGCGCGGTGGGACAATAAAAGATGTGCTAAATATACAAGTCTGTGGAAGGCAAATAAAATATATGAGATTTCTTTTGGCTGGTAGTGGCGGTCAGTTAGTTTTGCTTGGGAAGCAAGAACCTGACGCTGAGATTTTTTCTTTGCACCTCCACGTCATTTTCTGCCCCTTTTGCTTGTCACTCTCTTCGCTGGAAAGAAAATGTTGCCACTGTATAGACAAAGAAAATTTATTTTTCTGCATAACTGTTCCAATACCGGTTGCCATTACATTTTACAGTACCTTTTGTGCAGTGGAACATCATTTTTTTTTTAATCTTAATGGTGTCTTCAGCAGGTGTGTGTCTCCGTGGGTGTTTTAGGGCGGGTAGGGCCAGCAAGCCAGAGCCGGAGCTGGCACACAGGCTGGGCTGCGCAGAGCCGCTGCTCAGGGGCAGCAGAGGGGCTGGGGCGCTACGTGGGTTGCTCCCGCGTGGGTACCCCTGGAAAGCCTCGAATATGCAAGCCATAGAAACCAAATTAAAGGGCTTTAACGTGGAAGGGCTTGTGAATGTAATCTATCCCACCAAAAAAAGGTATTGTGGAACAGAGGCAGCTCCTTCCTTTCTCTCTCTGCTTCGTAGATATGCTGTGAATGATGCGGTGCCCGCGGGCCCGGACTCCAGCCGCCGGGCCGGCCTCTCAGCCTGACCGTGCCTGGGGAGAAGGGCTGAGCCCCCGGCACCCCCCGCACGGCACCCCCCGCACGGCACCCCCTGCCCGGCAGCCCCTGCCCGGCAGCCCCTGCCCGGCAGCCCCCGCCGCCGCCCGACCCGCGCTGCTGCTTGGCGCGGTGTTCGCAAACACCACCACCACCAGCCCGAGGCGGAGGGGCACCGCGCCGGCCTCCGCAGAGCCCCGCCGGCACCTCCCTGAGGTTCCTTGTTCTCTGCTTCTTCCTATGGACGGCGTGTACGGGACCCCGCCGGGGCGTGCGGCGGCAGCCAGGCGCTCCGAGGAGCCCCCAGCACCGGGGGCACTGCGGAGGGGGCTCAGGGGGACGCCAGGGCCGGGGAGGGAGCAGCGGCCCTGCTTGCTCACGTCCCTACGGCTGCAAGAGCTGGAGGGAGCGAGTGGCCGGGATTAACCAGGGCACGTTACCCGGAGGCTCCGGAGCCCGGCAGGCGCCTTTCACAAAGCGGTGGCACAGTGTGGCGTGTCCCGCGTGTCCCTCCCGAGAGCTGGTGCTGGGGCAGCCGCCGGGGATGTCGCCCTCGTTGCCGGAGTCGCCCCGGCGGCAGGGACAGCCTGCCCAAAAGCCCGACGGTACAGTGAGTCCCCAGCGCTGCGGACGTTCAAAAGCCGCCACCGGTGGGTGCCTGCCGAAATGCCGGGATGCCCGGCGCCGGGAAGAGCCGTCCGCAACGCCCCGGTGCCCCGGAGCGGGAACGGGCTCAGGCACCCATCACCCGGTGGCACCGCGGGTGAGAGTCCTGCTTCTCGCCCAGCAGCGAAATTGTTGCCCGGCCGAGGTGCGGAGGGGGGGACCCCGCTGTCCCCGCCGCGGGAGAACCGGGGCCCGGGACGGGCGACCGCGCCGGGGGAGGCTCCGCGCCCTTCGCCGCGGGCTGGCTCTGGGCGCTCTGCGGGGGCTGTTCCCCTGCCTGCGGGGCTGCGTGTCGCCGGACTCGGTGACCAAAACCTGGAAGTGCCAGGATGCCCATCCCCTTCGTAACCTGCCACGGGGAGCCGCTTCCAGTTCTTCCCCGGACGGGGACAAACCAGCAAAAAAAATAAAAGAAATTAAGCTCCTCGTCGCGTTGCAAAATTGCGTTCATCGGGTTTCGGGGCAAGAGCCGTCTCTGGGTTTTACCATTCATTCACCCCAATACCGGGCAAGCAGGCAGCCGTCAGGGCGAGCGGGAGCAGCCCGAAGGACTTGCCAGTCAAATCCCCTTCAGCCGCGAGAGCACCGCTTGAACCCGGGTTCCCCTTGCCTCAGCGATTCGTCGATGCTTTTAATTAAACGCAGCCACCTCTCGGTTGCTTTCTTTGAAACCCTAAGAAGGCTTAGGTTCCTTAGGTTCTCGGGAGGCAGCCGGCGTGTGTTGGCCGCTAAGCATGGATACTCTCCGCCCGGAGCTGGCAGCCGCTCAGCGCATCCCTACCCGATCTGTACGCACGAAGCACCTTGTCAAAGAGAGACGTGGCGGTGTCGCGCCACTTTGTTACAAGCCCGTTAAAGCAAAGGCACGGGCCGGGTGAAACAGAAGGGGCAGGATCCGGCCACCTCCCCGGGACAGACTGCCCATCGGCTGCAGACACCCCAAATCCCTCGGGGGACCTGCGCCGCTGCTGTGCAGAAAGCGCGGAGTGAGGTGCAGGGTTCGACCCTCGACGGGAGCGCAGGGAAGAGTCTCCCGAGGGGGCCGGGGACCGTAGGGCCAGGCGGGCCGCTGTGCTCAGGGGGCCGAGGGGGTCCCAAGGCACCTACGGCGCACATCCCGTCGGGGATTGCCGCGGCGTTGCCCTTTGGGCTTGGGGACGCAGCCATCCGCGGGACACCCCGCGGGGGAAACGGCGTTAGCAAGCGCGCCCGAGCGGCGCCGGCAGCCTCCACGCGCGGAGCGGGCCCTCCGCGGGTTTCTTCGCCGTCTCTGCCGAGTCCCAGGCTTTGATTTAAGAGCTGAAAACGAGAACCTCGGCCTCCCCCCCCCCCCGTTTTTTTTGGGCGGGGGGGGACCCACAGTCCCCCTTCTTAGCGAGTGTAGTTTGTCCAGACCGGGGCAGCGCCGCGCCCCGATGCCGCGCGTCCCGGCGGGGCTGTCCCCGCGGGGCGACGGGGCGACGGGCAGGCAGCGGGCGCGCACGTCGGGCAGCGCGGGGGCAGGTGCGGGCAAGCAGCGGGAGGCGCGGGGCTCGGGCGGCGGTGCCTGCCGGCACGGGAGGCTGTCCCGCGGGGAAACCCCCGCTCCCGCCCGCACTTTTGGGCCCATGTCGGGCCGCGACGGCAGGCGGTCGGAGAGCCCTTGGCCCGGGGGCTGAGCCCAGGGGACGTGAGGGGGGACGTCCTGCCCCCCGCGCTGCGCAAGCACAGCCCCGGGGCGCGGTGTGGGCTCGCCGCCTGCTTTGCTCAGCGTTTCGGAGCCGTTTGGATCGGGGGTAATTTGGAGGGGCGAGAGAGGGAGTTATTTGATCTGTTCCCTAAAGCGAATGATCCTTCGCTTTGCTTTTTCTTTCCTATTTTTTTCTTCTTTAAAAACATCTTTTTTCCTCTGTATGCGTGCCAAAGGTAAATGAATGCGGGCAGCAGGTACGTCCCGCTCCCCTGCCTCACCCATCACTCCCATGACGCGGGGGAAGCCTGGCGGAGGAGCTGGGGGAGATGATGGGCAACGCGAGCTCGACCGGGTACACTCCTCCGGGGCAAAAAAACCCCAGGGAATGGAAACAGAAGAACTTGCAGCGAAGTCCCCCTCTCAGACCCAAGAGGAGTGGGCAGTAGGTTACCGGGAGGAGCAGAGATTAAATTTACCTTCACCCTGCTCAGAATTAAAAAGCATCCCAGTGCCTGCGCCGCTGAGGCTTTTAAAACCCCGCTTTGCTGGGTAGAAATGACCCCGGGCACCTCTCCCTCCCGCCTTCCCCACCCCCCACTCCCCGCCTCCGCTCCCTCCCCGCACCCCGAAACCTGCCGAGGAGCACGAAGGTGCCTGGTCCTGCCGGGCACCTCCACGGAGCAGGCCTGCAGGTTTTCCTGTAATTCCGGGATTCCCTGTTGTAAGCTCTTAAACAGAATATTGAAACCATTTTCCTTATGGTGCCTGTTCTAGCCTTGTAGCGCTGGCATTAAACAAATCGGAAAAGTGTGTTAAAGGGAGGCTACGGTTACAGCATCTTGGCCTGACATTCCCACATATAATTAAAACCATAGCCACAATACATAAATAAATAACAGCAAACAGAAGGATCCGTTCCTGTTCCAGTCGGAATCAACTGTTCTGGCTCTGTCACTGTATTCTTTTATTGGAGTGGTCTACACCGTTCCGTCCTAATTTTATTTTATTTTTATTTTATTTTAGTAGGAGGGACAGCAGGAAAATAAATGATGCATTTGTTTTTTTCTTTTAAGTCCATGTTTAGTTTTAATTTTCCTGTATTTTAAAATAAACACGTTGGCCGGAGCGTGTTTGATCTTTGCAAGAAGGAAGTCTATATTGTAAAGGAATGTGCAGCAGTTTGGTATGAAAATGGGGTTGTGACTCACAGCTGCAGGCAGAAAAAAAAGGTGTTGTGGTGTCAGCCAGAGGTGTTCGGTCTAATAACTCAAGCCGTAAACTGCATCCTCTAAAATTACTTACGTAGTAAATCACTCAGGGGTTAAAAAATAGACTGGAAAGTGTAAGGGAGAAAAAAAAATCTTTTAGAAGTTCCCTTCATGAAAATTATTTGTAATGACGGGAATTAGGAGTTTAATATCTCCCTCATTTTCTTAAATGTCAGCCTGATACAGTTAATTGCCCCTATATAGTCGCTGGTGCTTACTCTAGCTCTTCCACGAAGCGACGGAAACTTGAAGCGCGTGTTTGGGGATAGCTGCTTCGCTGGCTGCTTTACCCGATTTACAGCTAATTTTGACCATCTCCAAGGGCAAAAAAAAAAAAAATAATTGCCAAGAGGCAGCCGGGGCAGCGAGTCATCCTGAACCATTTACCGTCGCAGCGAAAACCCTCCGAAAAGAGCCTCCCCCGCTTGCCTGGCCAGGCTGCTCTGCACGGGCAGGGGGAGAGCGCCTCTGCAATGCCTCTCTCCCCGAGACAACGGCTTTTTCCCGTCTCTCCTTGCCTGCCGTAGGTGTATCTAGTCTGGGAACAGCTGGAAAACCGGGGAGGCTTTGAAGGGAGAGCTCTCTTCCAGCTTCCACTGCTGGTTCTGCCGCACGGTCCGGAGGGGGTGGGGGGGTAAAAAAAAACCCCAAAAAACAACAACCTACAACAAACCCTAACAGCTCCGGTGTCATCTGCAGCGTTATGCTGCGAAGGAATGGAGCGAGAACTGAAGCAGAAATGCGAGAGGTGGATCCCAGGTCGAGATACTGCCTTTCCGAAGAGCTTTCCCCGTTTTCAGCAGCGGTTGCCTTCGCTGCGCCGTCTCATGGAAACGAGATGCGGGCGGTGGCTTTCTGGGGGCTGCGCCTTGGCTGCTGGCGAAAGTAACTTGCCGGAAAGATTTCCAACAGGAGGGGCATTCAGTGATTGGAAAAAATTAAACAAAATAGGATAAAATAAGACAAAATAAAATAAAACAAAACAAAAATAAAATAAAACTGGGGGGAATTGCCCTACAGAGGTCAGCAAATGTTTACGGTGGAAATAAGAAGTCAACAACAATTAAAATCTGGAAGCCACGTTCATTAGTATTCAGGACATAGGATCTAGCTTTTATGTTTATCTTTCTCCGCGGATCAATATTGCAGCAGCATGTGCCGGGAACGAGCAGAAATCTGGCCACTGCATGTGGCTGACCTTTCCCTCTCTCCCTACAGGTCAGATCGTCTTCATCAAAACAGGTCACATCGTCTTCATAACTATCATCACCTAATGCGGCCGCAGCCACGGCTCTCATTAAAACCGGTATTTAATCTAGGGGCTGTGACTAAGAATCAAAGGAGAAGGGCTGCTTGCCCATACAGAGGAATTAGTGCTCTAGGAAAAAGAAAAAAAGGTTAAAAAAAAAAAGGAGTTCGACGGAAAATTGCTCTTTTTTGTTGTTGTTGGGGGTTTTCGCTGTTTTTGTTTGCCCCCGCCGCAGACCACTGTATGTCGAGCCCCGGACCACGGCGGCGCGCGCACGCACCGAGCCCGTCTCCCGCGGGCGCCACTCGGGCCGGGGTCCGCCGCGCTCCGGGCCGGGCCGCTGCCCCCGCTCCCGCCGGCCGCCCCGGCCGCGGCCACCCACGGACCTGCGGCGTCCCCGCGGCACCCGCGGCCGGCGGAGCCCCGCGGGGCGGTGTCGGGGCGGCCCCGTCCTGAGGCGGCCAACCCCGCCTGCCGCGGGCTGGGCACCCCGGGTCCCCCCGCGGCCGCCCCCAGCCCTCTGCGAGGCGCGGTGCCACGCGTGTAAAACCCCCTCTCGGTCACCGACTGGCGCTCGATCACTTCCCACCCCCCTCCCCCCCTCCAGTTGCCGATTATTTTCTTTTTAACACCAAAAGAGGGTCCTTGCCCCTCCGGGACGCAACAGCTGGCTCCCGCGCGTGGGCCGCGGCGCGGCGTGGGGGCGGCCGAGCAGAGCCCGCTCCGCGCCCAGTGCCGCCGCCCGGCCCCGCCGCCGCCCCCCGCGGGCGCCCCTGGAGCGCCTGGGGCCGCGGGCGAGGGGCGCGGGGAACCTGCTCGTGTTTCCTGCCCTGCGAGGAAGTGGGACCGGCGGTCCGGCCGGTGCCGCGCTTCCTCTCCTCGGGACAACAGTCGGGCAGCCACTTTGAAGTAGTATTAAAGACATGAAACCTCTGGCGAAGGTCCTCCCTCCACCGGTTTTCTTCTTCTTCTTCTCTTCTCTGTTCTTCTTTTCTTTCTCCCCAAATATTAAAGGCAGAGAAATCCTCCAGCCCGATCGGGACACACACGCACACAAAAAAAAAAAGGGGGGGGGGGGGGAGAAACCCCAAAGCACTGGGGAGGGATTGCACTTTGGGAGGGAGGGGGGCACAGTGCCCTGCAGGGTGGGACAACAGTTTTTGCTTGCTCTGCTGGTAAAATGCGGCTCCTTCCCCGGCTGTTTGGCTTGGGGAAACTGAAAAGAAAAAAAGAAGAGAAAGAAAAAGGAAAGAAAGGAAGAAAAAAGCGGGGGGGGGAGGGGGGGGGGAAGAGGGTGTGTGTGAAGAGACCCACGAGATTTAAAAACACCAACCAAAAATACCAACCATGCATGGAGATGGAAAATATACGTACCTCGCTGTGCCCGCGAGCACGTCTAGCGTGCACGTGTGGCTGGGGAGAGGTTTGGGGGAGCCTGTTATGTCTTCATAGCGGGCAGGAAACGTGTACGAGTTTCTGAAAACAAAGGGGAAACTTAAAAGGCTGTTAGGGGTTTGGGGAAGTCTGGCCAGAGCCAAGCGGAGCGGCTGCAGCCCGGGCTGCTGCCCCTCGGCTGCCCGCGGCGGGGGCTTGGCCGGGCAGGGGCAACCCCTTGCCCGCTGCGGAGCCCCGCCGGTACCGGTACCGGCAGCGGCATCTCCGAGCTCGGCAGCCGCTCGGCGCTCGGGTTGGGGCGAGAGCTGCCCGAGTTGGTTTTATTTCGGTCTTGGCTGTTGTCATCTCTGTTTGTTTGGTGGGAAGTTGGTTTGCTTTTGGGTTTGGGGTTTGGTTTTTTGCCGCCGGCGGCTGCAGCACAAAGCCACGAGAGCGGCCAGACCAGGTGACGAGGAGGGTCTCGTTCGGTGCGGGCGGCTGGGGCAGGTAGCGGCGGGGCAGAGCCCCGAGCGGCGAGCTGCCCTCCTGGTGCGGGGGCGTGGGGCGCAGCACCGCTAGTTTTACAGACAGAGCCTCAATTTTTGTGGCTGGGGAGAAGCGCATGAGGAGCAAACAATTCCCAGGGAGATCACTCCTCTTTTCAGGGGGTCTCCAGGCAGAGTTACGAGTGAATTTTATGATTAATAGTAATCCTGATAAAAACTAACACCGCCGCTCCACGCTGTTTTTCACGGTATAAACGAAGAGCCACGCCGCCGGAGGAGAGCCGGCCAAGTGGGGCTTGCGGCAGCTGGGCACGGGGTGCCGGCGGGAGGGCAGTGCCGTGCCCCTCACTGCCCACCGGAGGCGGGGGGCTGGGGGCCGGGGCGACCCGGGAGCCGTCGAGGAAGCGCCGTCGGGGCGGCCGGGGCACGCCGCCCCGGCTGCGGCAGGGCATGGGGGTGGAGAGGTGGCGGGGGTCGGGGGATCGGTGGGGGCTGCCGGGGCAAGCCCCGGCCTCCCTCCAGGTTGGTCCCCAGGTTGCCCGCAGGGTCGGGGCAGGGAGGTTTGGAAAGCTCAGGCTCAGTGTGGGAGACGAAGGGAGAGAGATGAAGGGGGGAACTGGGGTGACGGGGACGGAGGTGGTGGAAGGCGAGGGGGCAGGAGGGGTGCAGAGCAGGACTCCGGGGCCAGCGGTCCCTGAGCCCGGGCCACCCGCGCACAAGGCTGCGAGACGGGTCTTGGCTGCCCTCTCCCCCCCAGAAAAAAACAACCCCTGAACCCGATGAATTAGCGCTCTCCCTTAAGCGTGGCAGGGCCGGGCCGGGGTCAGGGCCCGGGGGAGGCGGGTGGAGAGGGGCAGCGGGCTGGATGCGCCAAAGCCAGGGTCAAGTTCAGGGCCAGCCCGCTGAGCACAGGGAAGGGGGGCTTGCTCACGGCCATGGACGCCGCGTCCCCTTCCCCAGGCCTGCCGCAGGAGAGGCATCCCTGCCCGGCGGGAGCGGGACAGCCCCTTTAGGGTGGGGGGGCTGCCCACCCCGCGCATCCCCGCTACCGGGGGTGGAGGCTGGGATCGCCCCTGGGGCTCCCCCGAAGCCAGGACGGCTCCGAGGGGAGGGCGAAGGGGGAGCCCAGCTCCGGGGCGCTTCTCGCCGGCTGGGGCAGAGCCCACCGGGGCGGGAGCCGGGGCGGGGACCCCGGAGCGGGGTTCGCCGCCCTTGGCCAGCGCTGCCCGTGCGGCCTCGGGCCCAGGAGGGGATTTGAGCTGCCCGGGGCTGGCAGGGGCTGGCAGCACTCGCCAGGCTCTGAAGCGGGACCCCCGTTTGGTTTTTCGGCTGCGGGGAGACCGGCAGGACAAAGGGATCCTCGCAGCTGCGTTTCCCACGGATCTCTCCAAGGGGCAGGCGGCATATGCCAATGATTTTAATCAATATTTTTTTGGCGTAATATTATTACCGAACATAAATTAGGTTTTAATAGCCGTTTGATTACCCGAGGAGCCTGCCGTGTGCGCGGGGATGGCCGTGCTGGGAGGGGCGCGGCCGCAGAGGTAGACCTCCGTCTCTGCTCCACATCTAAACTTCGTTGGCAGCGGCGGGACAGGGGGGGTCTTTCCCTCCTCCCTCCCCTCCCCCTGGGTGTAGGTAACCCCCACCTCATCCGAGAAGAGAGAAGGGCCCCGTGTACCCTAACCTCCCCACCTACCGGCTCGGGACACCTCTACTGCTGTTTGAACACGGGGGACGAAGCCCTTAAAACCCAACCCGACGGCTGGTCCGGGGGGGTGGCGATGGGGCCGGCCGGGTGCGAGCAGCAAAGGGCTCTCCCCGCTTGCACAAGCTGCCGCTGAAGGCAGCGTAGCCACCGCAGGGCGCTCGGAGTCCTGCTCACAGCGCTGCCTCTTCTCAGGGCGTATTTCGGTGGCTTGGCAAGGCCAAACTTTTTCCACGCGTTACCGGCTGCTGTCACACTAGCCTTGGGTGTCCCGGTGCGGCGGGGAGTGCCCTGAGAGCCGCTGCCTGCCAGCCCCAAACAGGCGGCTCCGCCGGACGGGCCCCGACGGCGCCCGCGGAGCGCAGCGCTGGGCCAGCACCCCGGGAAAGCATCGCCCGGCGGCTCTCGATCCCTCGCTGTGCACAGCTGACAACCCAAACCGTTCCTTGGGCTAGAAAGAGTGAGAAAGAAAGAGAAAGAAAGCTCGAAGGGAAATGTGAGCTCTCGGGCATGGCCACTTTCTCTTCTTCGGGAGATGGAGGATACCAAAAACACGGGAGGCGCAGAAGGACACGGTTTACGGCTCAAAGCAGCGCTGCGCTGAGTTCAGCGCCTGGCTAGTGCCCCTCCGCCTTCGTCCCGGAGCGTCCTGCTTTGTCACCCTCTAGGGCAACGGGGTACCCAGCCACGCTCGCACCGGGGGTAGAAGGGTGAGCCCGAGTCCGGCAGAAGGTGAAGGAGGCTGCGCTCTTGCCGTGTAAAGCTCTTCCTAAAGGAGATCCTGCCTTGCAAGTCATTTGGGGAATATGCAAACGCTCACCCTTTTCTTTTAGCCCAGAGGCTTCCCCAAAAGATTTTTTTCTGGACAGCGAGCCCAGCTGGAAGAAATCCTCCTGTTCCAGTAACCGGCGGATTTTTTAAAAGCATTAGTTGTGCAGCCGCCACTCAGCCCCTCGCATGCCTTACAGCAGGTTTCGAGAGCCCTTGGCGTAAAAAGGAAACAGCTCGTGCAGTTTCAAGACGTTTTATTATATTTCTGTATGCATTACTCTCAAAACATATCACAAGAAATGATGAAACCACTTAAACCTTCAAATAAAAAATCTGAAACAGTTTATGCTCACAATTGTACATATTTATAGTTAAGAAACATTCTTTATAAATACTGTTTCCTCTGTAGCAAGTTAATACCATAATTTAATTACAAATGGATAAATATGGTAACAGGTATTTACAGGAGGAAGGGTGTTATTACGGAAAAGCTAACGGCACGACGTTTATTTTTCCTCACAATCTTTCGAACAGGAACTAACAAATTGAACTCGCAAAAGCACTAAAACATCACATGTAAACCCAGCTAACAGAAAAAATACATTCACAAGCGTTGTTCGTGTGTGTCTGTAACAGAATGGAGACTTTGGCACGGTATTTCTTCCCCAGTCTATAGCTGAAATGCAGTTTACAATCAAGTTGCCTCTTAAAAAGGAACACAATATTCAAGATATCACAATTACAAAAGAAACCATTTTTTCTTCCACGTTACTTTTTTTAAAGGGGTGAACTAAAAAAGCAGGAGAGAGGGAGGTGGGGAGGGGGAGCGAGGGAAAACAAGTCCATCACTTTCGCGGAGAGGGAGGAAGAGGGGGAAAAAAAGAGAAAGAAAAAAAAAAAAGAAAAAAAGAGAAGAAGAAGAAGAAAGAAGAAGAAGGGGACCAATCCGCGGTTTACAAACGGGACGAACTTCTATACACCAAGAATCCAGGAAAACTTCGTTCCCCACCTCGCCGGAGGAAGGAGAGGGCCGCTATATACACAGTTCGTGGGGCAGGAGGGCGCTGACGGCTCCGGGCGGGGAGGCGCAGGGGCCGGGGGAGTTGGAGTCTCTGATCTTTTGTCTGGAGGCTCCGGAGGGAGAGTTTCTTTCCGCCGGCTTGAGAAGCTTTTTGCTGGGTGGTGTGTCGGTGGCGTTTGGGGTGGGTTTCCCCCCCCTCTCTCTCCCCTTTCTGTTCCTCTATTGATTTACTCGTTCTCTTACGTTTTTCGGCACGTACTTTTATAGAAAAAATTTTTTAAAATTTTTATTTTTTGCTGGTTCAAAATGTCCTCGAAAAGAAAAAAATCCAACAGAAAAAAGACCCGAAGGTGGGAGGGGTGTGGAGAGGTAAAGGCCCCCCGTCCCCATCCAGCTCGGCCGTCATTTCGCTGCCAGCGGGTGCGGCGGCATCTCCCGGCGCGTCTCTGGCGGGCTCGCTCCCTCCTGCCCGCCGCCGCCGCCGGGGAGGGGAGGGCGCGGCGGGGCCGTGCAGAGCAGTCCGGCGGGGCCCTACACGTACCACTCGTTGAAGTTGGAGGAGAGGCCGCTGTGGCCGCCGCCGCCGCCGCCGCCACTGCCGCCGCCGCCGCCGCCGCCCCGATGCACGGCGGACACGGCCGCTGCCGCTGCGGCCGCCGCCGCCGCCGCCGCCGGGGAGAGGTTGCTGGTGCTCTGGGACTCGGCGCTAGGGGACACCAGCCCCGGGGGGGTGGAGGACTCGTAGCCGGAGCTGGCGGCCGGGGAGGACTCGGAGCCTTGCGGGGACGACTCGTGCACCTGGGGGGCAAAGGCAACACGGCCGGGTGGAGGGGGGACGGGGAGGCCGCCGCCGCCGCCCCCCGGGCGCACCCCCCGCCGCCGGCCCGGCCCGCCGCCGCCCCCGGGCCCCGTGCCCGCCGCCCGCCGCCCCGACGGGGCGCCCGGCGCAGGGCGGCCGCCCTCCCGCCTCCCGCCGCCGGCTGCGGGGTCAGGTACCTTCATGTGCTTCCGCAGGGAGCTGGGGTGGGTGTAGGACTTGTCGCACATCTTGCACAGGTAGGGCTTGTCCGAGGTGTGGACGTGCATGTGCTTCTTGCGGTCGCTGCTGTTGGCGAAGCGCCGGTCGCAGCCTTCAAACTCGCACTGGAAGGGCTTCTCCCCTGCAAGACAGCAGCGGACCGGTGGGGGTGAGCGCGGCCGCCCGCGCAGCCCCACGCCCGCCTCCCCCGGGCTTCCCCCGCGCCGCCCTCGGGCCCCCGCTCCCAGCCGCTTTGCCTGGCGGCTGCCCGCAGCGGGAGAGACTGCCCGGGCCCGCGCCGCTCCCGCGCTGCCCTGCAGTGAGGCAGTGCCCGGCCCCCGCCCGCTTTTCCTATCGAACCTCCCCCGGGCACTTCAGGCCCGGCACCTTCCCTGCTTTTATTTCGACCGGTGCCGACACACAGCCGGCCCCGAAAGAGACTGAAGAAGAAAGGCGATAAAAAAGGGAGTGGGGGGGGAGGGGGGAAGGGGGAAGAGAAAAAAAAAAGCGAGCAAGCACCGAGCCGTTTCGCCTCGGTACCAAATCCGCTATCCTGTTAAACTGGAAACCATTACCGACAGATTTAAGGCCGGGCAGATTGTTTCGTGTATGGATATTCGAGATAAACGCACATCCGCTGGGAAAACTAAACGTCTGTAAAATACTTCATTTAATTTTCATAGGGATCTCTCTCCCGGCTGCCAGGACTCCAAATGCCGGAGAGTAATTTGGAGGTGAGAACTCCACATCCCCCCGCCTTCGGAGGGGGAAGCATTTAACATTAAATTCCATTAGCACCTAAATTGTTTCTTAAAGACATCCGCTCAGACACAATGACTTCAGTGCGGGCATCTCATGCAAATACATTTCTCAAATTTTAAACCTTGTTAAAGCTCGTCTCGCACCTCGCATCGGGCTTAGCACTTGAGAAAACAATAGGCCTCGAGATTTTTAGCCTTTCTCCGGGTAAATATTTAGAGTGGAAGTCGCTAAAATATTTGGCCGTCTTTTATGAAATAGTCTGGCACGGTTGGAGCCGGCAGGAGCAGTAAATGAATAATAGATGAGGCGGGAGGATGCGTTTATTTTCGTTACCCTTCGGCTGAGGCGGTTTTCCATCGGGAAAGTCTGGGCTCCTTCGCCCTCTTCCACCTGATCTGGGTGGAAGTTTCCGAGCCTCAAATCCTCTGGTCCCTATTACATAATTTAATAAACTGTTGCAAAAGCACCTTAAATCACCTCGAGTGAGACTTTAAAAACACTTCTTTTTTTTAAATTAGAAAATTTTATTGCCTTGCTCACACCATTTAAATTTAATGGAAAGCATTCCCAGAAAGGGACGTTTTGCCACTTCCAACGGGATTTTGGACTAATGACGGATTTTGCACGTATTTATATAGTTTCCCTCTCTCGGTATCCACACACGAAAGCCACGCTCACAAGCGCTGAAGTTATATGCAAATACGTTGCGCACTGCAAATCTATAAGGCGTTTCATGTATATATATATATATATATATATGTATATACACACGTCTTGCTGTCTTTTAGCAGGACGGCAGAATTTAGTTCGCGCTGTATTTTTGCGTTTCTGTGGAAAGACACGGCCGAGCCTCGGCACGCATCAACATTGTAAATTAAAACAAATCAGTAAAATATCCTTTCGAAATCGGGGGGTGGGGGTGGGATGCTTGGTGAGGAAGAAACCAAAACAAACGCAGCCGGATGACGGAGCGGGAAAAAAAAATTAAACGTGATCCTGATTTTATCACTCCCATCATTTTTACATCTTTCTCTGAGTCTCTTATCTGTTTATATATATATACATCTATAGGCACGGGCAGAGAGGAGAAATCTGCCGAAAGAAACCCGAATTACCTGTGTGCGTCCTTTTGTGAATTTTGAGGTTTTCTGATCTGGCGAAAACTTTTCCGCAGCCGGGGAAGGGGCAGGGGAAGGGTTTCTCTCCCGTGTGCACTCGGATATGATTGACCAGTTTGTATTTCGCTTTGAAGGGCTTGCCTTCCCGGGGACACTCCTCCCAGTAGCAGACGTGGTTGCTCTGCTCGGGTCCCCCAACGTGCTCCACCGAGACGTGGGTGACCAACTCGTGCATGGTGCTGAAAGTTTTATTGCAACTTTTTTTGGGGTTGTTCAGCTGCTCGGGGTCGATCCACTTGCAGATGAGCTCTTGCTTGATGCACTGCTGCCGCATGTAGCGGAAAAAGGCACCTGGGTGGTGGTGGTGGTGGGCTGCCATGTTCATGCCCATATTCATATTCATGGGGCCGTACTGGTTGTGCAGCTGAGCCGCCGAGTAAGGGTCAGTCCTGGGGCTGGAGACCTGGCGGTACTGATCCGACCGGGCGAACACCTCTCCCGGCAAGCCCAGGCGCATCTGCCCGTTGAGGACGTTCTGGGAGGCGTGGGGGCCGTGCTGGTCGTGGATGCCCGGGAAGAGGAGGTGGCTCTGAGCGTCCGTGTGCGGGTGGTGCAGGCTGCCGGCCGCAGGGCCGAAGATGCCGTGCTGCCCGCCGGCCGGCGACGATTCCCCGAAGCCGCGGCTGCGAAACAAGAAGTCCCGGGTGGAGTTGAAGGGCGCCCCGGAGTAGGAGCCGACGTGGGCGGCGTGGGGCCCCAGGGCGGCGGCGGGGTAGCCGGGCGCCTGCGAGGTGAACGCCGAGCTCTGCCCGGGGGACAGGTCGTGGGCGCCGGCGTTGAGCTTGAAGGCGCCCATGTGCGCCGCCGCCGAGTCCACGAAGCTGTTCTGCGCCGCCAGGCTCAGCTCCCGGTCCTGCATCTCCGCCGCGGCCGGGTGGTGGTGCCGGGCGAAGGTGCCCACGCCGAGGGCTGGGAACTGCGGGCCGGCGTCCAGCAGCATGGTCCGCGCCGCTCCGGGGCCGCCGCCGCCGCTGCCGCCGCCCCGCTACCGCCGCCGCCGGGCTACCGCCGCCCGCCCGGCCCGGCGCGGGGCCCGCCGCCGCCGCCGCTCCGCGCCGCTTCCCCCCGGCAGCCGCCGCGTCCCCCCGCCTCCGCCTCCGCCGCCCGCGCCCGCACCGGCCCGCTGCCGCTGCCGCCGCCGCCGCCGGAGCCGTATCCGGAGCCAGGCAGAGCAGAGTCCAAAGGCGAGCGGAGAACCAAAGTGTATTAAAGGAGCTGAGGCGGGGGCGGGCAGGGGAGGGGAGGGGGAGCAGGGGAGGGACGGGGCTGGGGACGGGGACGGGGGGGGGGGCAAGGCTCGCCTCGCCGTTCCCTGCGGCACACACGCACACACACACACACACTCGCGCGCGCACACACAACCGCGCACACGCCGCCCCCCCCCCCCCCCCGCCGCCCCCGGGATGCCACCGCCGCCGACCCCCGCCCGGCCGGCCCCGCGCCGCTCCCCGCGTGGGCCGCGGCCCCCCCCGCCGCCTCGGGCCCCCCGCCGCCCCCGGGCCCCTGCTCTCGTTTTATCCTCCGCCGGGCATTAGCGGTGTCTCTCACGGAGAAAAACTTGCAGCCGCGGGTTCCCACGGAGCGAAGGGACCCGGGGGGGGTGCCCCGCGCCGCGCCGCCCCCGCCCGCCGCCGCGGAGGGGCGTGGGGAGGGGAGCGGGGGGTGTCGGAGGCGGATTAAAAACAATAAGGGCGGCGGTGGGGGTGGGGAGGGGAGGCGGGGGCGGGAAGGGGCCGCGGAGCGCCGGGGCCGGAGCGGCGCGGCGGAGTTGCAGCCCCGCTCCGCCCGCGCCCTCGCTCCCTCTCGCTCCTCTGTTTATTTCGGTGGGCGCTGCTGAGGCGGCGGCTTTTTATTTTTCTCCCCCTCCCCTTCCTCCCCCTCTTTTTCTTCCCTCCCTCCCTCCCTCCCTCCCCCGGCCTCGCTCCCTCTCCCCGCCCGCACTGGCGGCTCCTCTCCCAACGCCGCCTTTACCCGCCGCCCGGCCGCTCTCCCGGCGCCCGCTCATTGGCCCGAGCCGCCCTGTCCATCCGGGCGTCCCCGGCCACGGGCTAATGGCGGCGCGGCCGCCCCGCGCCCTGCCCGCCCCGCCGCCCGCCCCGCGCCCCGCCGCGCCGCCGCCGCTCGCCCCGAGGCCGCCCGGCCCCCGCCCGGCTCGGCACGGCCCGGCACGGCCCCGCTCGGCGCCGGTGGCCGCCCTCAGCCCGGCACCGCCTGCTGCTTTTTTTTGGGGGGGGGGGAGGTGGTGGTGTCCGTGCCCCCCCCGCCTCCCCCGCGGCGAAGGGAAGGGGTGCCGTGGCGGGGAGAGAGGTGCGGCGAGCCACACGCACGGAAAATATCGATGAACGCTTGGCCATGCGATCCTGCCTCGGGAGGCAAACAAACAAAGCGAGGGGCTTAAAACATAAACAGGGGGCTGGGGGGGGGAGGGGGGGCTGCCTCTTTTTTTGTGTGTGTGTGTGTGTGTAGTGGCAGAGGGAGGGAGGAACTCGCCCATCCTGCAGCCCCTTCCCCCTTTTCGGCTAAAGCAAATGAAGCCCGTGATCGATAAAGAGAGCGAGGGGGGGATCAAATAAAAGTCACGTTGGCGGAGCGACAGCGGCTGGGAGGGCAAAAGAAAAAAAAAATAGAAGAGGGAACGGTCGCCCTGGTTGTTTGGGCTTTTAAACCACTTGTGCGGGAGCAGAGGAGTCGGTCTGCATATGTTGTGAATGTTCATACGACAGCAGATGCTTTAGGAGTTTTCCTGGTCTCTTCCCTTTTTTGAAAAATAAACAAAAACAAAACCTAAAAAAAAATCATAACCCCCAACCCCAAAACCTGCCCTGCCATTGTTATTTGGAAACCGAATTCTTACATGGCAGGAATAAAAAAGCATACAGCCAGCACACACACACGCACGGCGCGCACACACAGAGCAAACAAGTCCCCTTCCCCTCCCCCTCCAGTAAATACATGTCTGGCCCCTGCTTTGGTTTGTTTTGTAGTGGCTGAAAAATAATCATCTCGGGGCCAGCAGCTCACCAATAAATAAGGCTTTGTAAAAATTAAAACCCGACAGAACATTTGTCGTATTAAGCGTCCTGCACTTAACCTTGCGTCTCGATCTGCGTCGGCTCTGTGCGTGGCGGAGAGGCAAGCCAAAATACAGGGGGATGTGTGCTTGTGGGGGGCTTTTCGAAATTCTCCCTGCGACATTCCTCCTGTGATTTATCACGGCATTAAATCCCGCATCAGGCGCAGACATGCTCAAACCTGGACCCAGCGCCCGAGCACGGCTTTTACAGCAAGAGATAGATGGACAAATAGACAGACAGATAGATAGGCGGAAGGAAGGAAGGAAGGAAGGGAGGGAGGGAGGGAGGGAGGGAGGAAAGGTAACACTGCCCACCAGCTAGGGTTGTCGAAATAAGGTTTTTCCCATCGCTGCCACTAAATAGTTAAAATATTTCCAAGCCTGTCCGATCCGAAAGTGGCTGAAATGTGTCAGTACCGGACATTACTTTTTGAACAAGGCGAGGATTTGATTTGGGAAGAAGGGATTCCTTCTAATCCGAAGTGGGCATTAGAAGAATAACTGAATATTAATGCAGAGCTACACCTCTGATGCCACCAGCCTTCTCTCCTCACCACGCCGTCACTCGGTCCTGTCTTTGCAGGCAGGAGTGTCTGCTCCCCAGATACTGCCTTCCCAGGCTGCAGCTTGGAGCATATGCTGTCCTTGTCCTGACCCCCCAGGCTTCAGGGACAGACCGCGAACAAATTCTGTTTTCCTTCTCTGAAAGGTTTCCGAGGCGGAGGTCTGAGAAGTGTCCTCCACCGCTGCTGGGGATTTCGAGAGCCCAAGTTGGAGAGGAAAGCTTGGTCTCCTGCATCGTCGCTTCCCGAGTAGTGAAAAAATCGTGCGGACAACCAGACCCTGAATACACTTATTTTTATTATTATTTAACACCGCGCCCCCCCCCTCAAAAATTATAAGAAGTTTCTACATCTGAGATTTGAAAAAGAACCAAAATGTCTAGGAAAATTCCCAGCTATAAATACTGTTTAAAAAAAAAAAAAAAAAAAAAGAAAGGAAAAAAAGGTGACCGTTCATACAAATACCTACCTTCTGGAGTTCTCCCTCATTCTTCTTTTTCTTTCTCTCTTTCTCAATCTCTCTCTCTCTTTTTCTTTTTCTTTCTTCCCCTTCCTTACCTTTTCATCCTTTTCTCTTTTATCTTATTTTCTCTTTTTTCTCCTTTCTCCTTTCTGTCTCCTTCCTTCCTTCTTTCCTTCTTTCCTCCCTCCCTCCTGTTTTCCCTCCTCCCCTCCTTCCCTTTTTTTCTTTTCCTTTCTTTCTTACTCCTTCCTTCTCTTTCTTTCTTCCTTTCTCCCTTTTTCCATTCCTTTCCTTCTTTCCCTGCCCCCTCGCCTCCCGCCCGCTCTCTGCCCGCTCAGCGGCGCCGGCACCGGGGCGCTTTGGGGGGGACGCGGTGAATTCCAGCCGGAGCCCCCGCGGGCTGGCCGCGCTCTGCTATTCTTTCAGGGCTGCAGCCCTGCTCTCTCTGCAGGAAACAGAGGAGCTGATCCAAGTTCAAAGTCATGTCGCCGTCCCTCCTAAGAAGTGCTTTATTTCCCTCCGAACCGCAAAACCCCTTTCCCCCATGTCACAGGGTAACGGGGGGGGGGGGGGGGGGCGGGGGGGGAGGGCAGAGGCGCCAGTAGCCAGCCCCGCACTCACTCGCCGGGCCACCGCCAGACACGCAGCCTCCGGCTTGCGGGGGCTTTCGAGAGACGGAGGCAAGCGGTCACCCCAGAGTCAGTGCTAAACTGGTTTATTGAAAGAAGTTTTTCAACAGGTTTCTGGAGGTGCCAGACCTGCAGAGCAAAGTCAGCCTTCCCGGGAAAGCGTTCCCCTCCTCGTAAGTGTTCCGAAATTTTCTTTAAAACTGCTCTGCTCTTATTCTTGCCGGCTGCTGATGCGGAGGGAGCGGGGCTGGGGAGGGGGTTGGGGGGTGTAGGGGCTAGGGAGAGCAATTTCTCACTTCCCCTGGGCTGCGTATACCGCCCTCGCCTTCGAGCCCCTTTCCCCGGGAGGTGCCACCGGCCCCGGACCGGGGGCGATGGGGAGGGTGCTCCGCGCCTTCCCCCCCCCCTTCCCCGCTCGGGGCAGCCGGGGGTTCGGTGGCGGGGGCGCAGGCTGCGGCGGGGCCGGGGGCTCTGCCCGCGGGGGGATGCGGCTGGAGGCAGCCTCGCCGGGGAAAGAGAGGCGAGAGGGCCGGCCAGGCAGAAAGAGGGGGTCTTTCCCCCAAAAGTCAACCTTTGCTTCTCCCCGGAGCAACGGGACGAGGTGCGGGGTGGGGAGGGGGCGTGTGGCCGGCCCGTACCCTGGGAAGAAGAGGCCAATTGAGCGGAATCACTTGCACCGTTGTCTGTATCACAGACACTCATAAATTCAACAAGCTCATCAACAGGATATTAAGTTGCAGGTTACCTTTGATGGTGCCGATCCGAGCCACTTCTAGGCCGTTCGACCTATGACCCGTGAAGACCACATGTGTTGTGCTGTAGCCTCCCTCTGTAAAACACACTTCGGGACAAAAGTTCTTTGTCTAACTCAAGACCGCAGAGTAATGTAAAGAAAAAGGGGAAATAATGAAAATCTCAGCCAAAGCTGTAACTTTTAAATGCTTTAAAAAAAAAAAAAAAAAACACAGCACACAAAAAACCCCCACCATACTGCTAGGCAGGGCGGGGGCAGCAGGAAGGAGCACCTCGCTTTCATACCATTAATATTTATTGTTCTCTCAGTTGCACTTATATATATATGTAAATATAAAAAAGATGCCGTATAAAACCCAGCTCTCGGTGGCGATGCCGTGAGGCGGGGAGCAGCGTGGCGGCGGTTTCCAGGATGGGGACCTCGGCCGAGCGGCAGCCGGTGGCTTTGCCCTGCCCAGCTGCGGCCGAGGGACGCGCAACGCCGCGTACTTTGCGCGCCCCGCGCCCAGCCCCGCTGCGCGCTTCGCTCCGCAGCCGGCACAGCCCCGGCGCAACGCCCCCAAAACGGGGTCTGCCGCAGCACCGCCGAGTTTTATTAGATGCACCTTTTTCCGTCTGGAGATGCCCGTATAAACGTTAGAGGCAGGGGAGAAGCCTCCCAATAAAGCGCGATGGACTTTGTAATACAATTTATGCTGTCATTCATAAATAACAATGCCATATGGTAACCATATTGCTTATACAAGTAAAGCCGTCAAAGTGTCACTATTTGATTTATCTCAACAGCTTCTTCCAACGGTGACGTTTAGCTACAGGGAGAGGGGAAGGGGGGAGAGAGAGAGCGCAGAGCAAAATTGGCCTGGTTTTGCTGAGGCCAAACTGTATCTCTTTCTCTCTCTGTATGCATAAACATCTACATATATATTTATACACCAGAGAAGAGGGATTGAAGGATGTAAATTTTTTGTTCTTATTTTGTCCCTATTTGAGCAAATAGAGCCGAAGGGGATGTGCGGGGATGGTCTGATCCACTTTTTTCCCTGGCGAAGAGGGCGCACTGGAAACGGCAGGCTCCGAAACTTTTGCCCGTAAGTCCCCCAGCCCGCAAACGTGCGACGGGGCCCAGCCCCGGCAGCCCCGACGGCCGCGGCAGCCCCGATGGCAGGCACGATGCCGGCACCGTCCTCGGGGCCGTGTCCCAGCCCTCAGGCTCCCGCTTGGGTGCCATGGGCGACGAGAACCGGCTTTTTAGGGGCGCAGGAGAGTTTATTTTAATAAGGGCGTAAAATATCCGTCCCCAGATCCCCTCCAGAAAGGAGGAGCCAGGAGTCTCGCTGCCAAATCACCCCTTCCGTGCCCGTGGGCAGCCATGACACACCCCTTCCCCACCCGGGGTCCTGGCGCCTCCGTCTATCCCCCGACGGACGCTTAGGGGGGTACCGGGGTTACTCCCCGCCAGTGTTGGCTGTGACTCGGGGTGCTCCCCCCTGCTCCTGGCCGAATCCATCGCTGGTCACGCATGCTCGCGGTAGGAACCGCGGCACAGGCTCCCCCTCCTCCACAAGGCAGCTCCACGAGCGAAGAAAGCCACCCGCGCCGGGTCGGTCGGGTGGTAAGCTATTTTGGCAGATTCGGGGAGATTTGGAGGTCTTGCCGAGGAAAGCGGCAGTCGCGCTCACTTGCTAATGGATCCCCAGAAGAATGTTTTAGACGTTGTAAAATATTGCTCCCCGCTCCCTAACTATCAATAAGACGTGCATTAAGACGATTGTTTGTAAATGGTGTTCATGATCATTAGCATACATTTACATAATGCGCTTACAGCGCATTTTACAGCTTAACACCTAAAGCCGATAGCCCGACTCGTTTTACGGGAGGAACCTTGAGAAATATATTTGAGGGCTTCCGGCTTCCACCCCCGCCTCCGCAGCCTCCCCCTGTGTCCTCCTTGGCGGGTTTGCCGGCGAGCGGACACCGCGGAGGGAGGTCCCTGCAGCCGCTCCGCCGCGGGAGCGGGGCATAAGGGGCCGACCCCCGACGGGCGCTGCCGTCGGGTTGGGGGGGGACACCGCCCGCCTCCCTCCAGTGCAGCCAGCCCCCCAGCACTGTGGCAGCCTGGGCCTGGGCTGGGGTCGGTGAGTTATGGGCTTAAAGTTCTTCACGGCCCCATTGGAGCTGGCAACTGTCCAAAATTGTCCCGGCCCGGGCGGGCACCTTTGCTTCCTTCCCGGCATGTGCAGCGAGTCCGAAAAATGGGCGAATTTCCACGTGAGGTCTCGGAAACCACCCGCCCTCCCCACAGTCGCAGGTCAGCTGCCCTACTTACCCAGCTATAAAATATTTTCTTTGTTTTATAGCCCCTCATAAAAAGAATTGATCGGGGGATATATTTGAATTAAGACATATTAATCGATGACAGATACTATCACGCTGCGTTTAACAAGAGCGGGATGAAGAGGGGCTGCCGCAAGGTACTGCCGAGTCCGCGATACTGTTCATCACCCTCCACAGCATCCTCCATCAGACCGTTACATCTCGGGACACTCGGTCAGCAACGGGGCCAGAATTTGGGAGCGAGGAGGGGGCAAACTGGTTTGGATGCACGTAACAAAATATCGTATATAATACCCGTATAGACGTACGGCTAGTTTGCGAGGAGAAGTTTTTACTGTGCATAAAACCATCGAGCAGCCCCTTTTAAAACCCCGGGATTATTTATTCTCGTTCCTTGCCTTGCAGCATCACCGAAAACCCCACCACGGGGCCCGGCGAGCGGGGAGCATCGGTTCGGCTCCAGGAGGTGGTAGTGGGGTGGGGGGGGGACGGACACCGGCGGGTCTCGCTCCCCCTTGGCGGGGAGGAAGCCGGGGGTTCCCCGCGGGGCCGGCTCCTGCGCTACAGGCCCACTGCCCCGCTTTTGGCAGCTGTGGGCCAAATCCTGCGAGTTTTCCCCACGTGAGTAGCGGCGGGGGGCAGGGGGGAGGGCTGGAGCCTGGCCCAGGAAATGCCGGGCCGGCACGGGGCTTCCTTGGACATGGCTCGGTGAAGGGCGGCGGCGGGGACGAGCATATGTGGCTTGGCCAAAGGGGGATTAGGGTGGGCCGGGGAGGGCCGGGAGGTGTGTGCGGGGGGTCCGCTGGCATCCCCCGCCCCATTTCCTCTCCTGGCGTGGCGGAGAGCGTCCCTCGCTGCCCGGCAGGCAGGGAAGGGCAGGCAGCCTGCCTGCGCTTTCCAAGGAGCACGGGAGCGCCGGGCGTTCCCAGGAGTACCAGCAGCCTAAGGAAAGCAGATGACATATCAATAAAAGCCGCCTCTGCTCCCGCAGTCCCAGAGAAAAGTCATGGCAGTGCCTCTTCCCCCCACGCCTTTTTGCTTGGCAGGGAAACCCCCGGCCCTGCCTTTTCGGGCACCCCCAAACGGCAACATCCTCCTTTGTGCGGAAGGGGCAGTTTTGGCGCTCCACGAAGCGCTTCACTTTCGAGGATCAGCACAGCTCGCACCCCGGGGGCGGTCCCATCGCTGCCCCCGCCCGTCCCCCACCTCTGTCCTCTTTTTAGAAGAGCCCCCACTTTTCCTGCTTTTTCGTCGAGGGCAGCAGCTCCTGGCAGACACCTCCCAGCCGGAGACCTCCCCGTTTCCCAGCCCACCGCCCCCCTCCCTCCCCGGCATCCCAAAGCGTCGGGGAGCGTTGATGCTCCGGGGCGGTGTAACCGCGGCGATTCCATCCCTCGTTTACCGTTCCTGAATTAGGGCTGAGTTAGAGGATGCTGGCGGCCCCCCCGAAGGGGTGGGGGCGTGTAGCTTTCTGGACGGGGCGCCCCGGGAAGGGTCTGGGGGCACCTCGGGAGGAGGAAGCCCCCAGGGGTGCGGCGAGCGCAGGCTCTCAAAACTTCTTAACATGTGCTGCTCTCCCCACCCCGGCTGCTTACACATTTATTTTCTAAAGGAAAGGAATCCCAACCCTCCCTACGCCGCCGCCTTCTTTTCAGGAAAACGTTGGCTGCCTTCCCCTAGTGTCGCCTTCAGCCGCCGGCCTCGGGCGTGAGTACACACAGCCTGGGCCTCGCGTGGGTGTGGGGCAGGGCGCGTTGCATCAGGGCGCGCTTTCCCGCCTCACCGACGAATGAATGATGGACCTCGGAAGGAAAAGAAAGAAAAAAAAAAACAAAAGAAGATAAGAGAGAAAGGAAGGAAACCGAGCGCACAGCCCGGCAGCGGCGCCGCGCGTGGGCTGCTCGGAGGCGAGGAGAGAAATCCCGCGGCCCCGCAAACGTAAACACTGTGGCGTAGCGCCTCCGAGCCGGGCGCCCCGTCTAGCGCTGGGGGGGCGGCAGCTGCCGGCCGCTGCCGGCCCGGGGGGGGCCCGTGCGCCCCGTCGGGCCCCGCGCGAAGTTTTGCAAGTGCAACTTCGGAGGGCGGTGCGGGGGAAAGTGGGGGGGGGGGGGCGGCGGGGGCGGATCCCCGCTGCGCCGGCGGCCTGAAAGGGAGCCAATCGCGCGGCCCCAGCCGCTGCCAATCATCGGGATCTGTCCAATCCCTCCGGTGCCGTGTCCGAGCCGTATTTCCCACCGCGCCGCTGAAGTGTGGTGAGGGCTCTGCCAATCGCGGGCGGCCAGAGCGGGGCCGGGGATGCGCGGAGTTAGGAGCGCAGACAAAAGAAGTTAAAGAGCCGCTTAATATATACATGTTTTTGAAGGCGGGTAGAGGGAAAAAAATAACAACAGCGAGCGTAGATGGGCTTGGCTGTGTCGTTATGGAGCCCCCTTTGAGCAAGAGGAACCCGACACTGAGATTAGCGGATTTGGCAGCGGCTCAGCCCATCCTCACCAGAACATGACAGGCTTCCCGGGCTGGGGAACCACCACGTCCACCCCCACCACGGGGCCCACCTCCACCCCGGGGACGCGGGCGGCGACCCCGGCGGCGCCCTCACGCCGCTCGGACCCGAGCACATGGCGCAGCCCGCCGCCCTCAAGCTCACGCCGAGGCGCTCACCGCCGCCGCCGCCGCCTTCGCCGCGCCCGCCGCCACCACCGCCGCCGCCGCCGCCACCGCCGCCGCCGCCACCACCGTCGCCGCCTACGCGCCGCCCGCCGCCGCCCTCCCGGGCTACCCGTCGGGGGGGGCGGCGGGCCGGGACTTCCTCCTGCGGCGGGAGCTGCCCGCCGCCGCCGCCGTACACGGGGCGCTGGGCGAGCAGCACCCGCCCGCCGGCTCCCCCCACCTCCCGCACCCGCCGCCCCACGGCGTCTTCATCTCGTCCGCCGGCAACTACGGCACGGCCGACGGGGCGCACGCCGCCTTCCCGCCGCCGCCGCCCGGCGAGCAGGGCGCGCCCGCCGGCCGCCACCCGCCGCTCAACGGGCAGATGCGCCTGGGGCTGGCGGCCGGCGCCGGGGAGCTCTACGGGCGCGCCGAGGCGCACTACGGGGCCGCCGCCGCCTCCTCCTCGGCGCTGCAAGGCTACGGCTCCGTCAACCTCAACCTGGCGGCGGCGGCGGCCGGCCACGGGCACCCGCACCACCCCCATCCACACCACCACCATCACCACCATCACCACCATGCCCACGTCGGGGCGGCGGCGGCGGCGGCGGCCGGGGCCTTCCTGCGGTACATGCGGCAGCCCATCAGCAAGAGCTGATCTGCAAGTGGATCGACCGGTGAGCCGCCTCCTCGCCTCCGCCTCCGCCACCGGGCGGTAGGAAGCCTTGCTCCAAAAACTTCAGCACGATGCAGGAGCTGGTGATCCATGTCACCGTGGAGCACGTCGGCGGGCCCGAGCAGAGCAGCCACGTGGCTACTGGGAGAGTGTCCCCGGGAAGGCAAGCCCTTCAAAGCGAAATACAAACTCATCAACCACATCCGAGTGCACACGGGAAGAAACCCTTCCCCTGCCCCTCCCCGGCTGCGGGAAGGTCTTCGCCCGCTCCGAAAACCTCAAGATCCACAACGGACTCATACAGGTGGGTGCCCCCCCCCTCCCTCCCCTCCCCCGCCGCACGTGAGGATTTTCTTCTTTCTTTTTCTTTTCTTTCTTTTTTTTTTTTTCCTCCCTCTTTCCCCCCCTCTTTCCTCCTCTCCTACGCACCGCCGGACATGTGACTTTTTCATGAATAAGTAATTCGGCAGCACACGGGCCACGCACACACAGCCACGCACACGCACCCGGCCCCTCTGCCCTGCACACACGTGTCCTGTCCCCCACCCCGTACCTTGGGCAACTCCCTCCCCACCCCCTCCCCACATCCCGGCACCACCGGATAAATACACCGGGTAACGATAGCGCAGAGCCGGGGGAGCGATCAGCAGCAGCCCCGGCGGAGGAGCGAGGAGAGAAACGAGCGCCCGCCCCGCCCCAGCTGCCGCCGCCCACCCCAGCTGCCGCCGCCCCCCTGCCCGGGGCACCCCGGTGGGGCTCACCCCGCAGCCAGGGAGAACTGCGCGGCGCCCCCACCCCCCCCCCGAAGGACGGCGGTTCTGCTGCTTTCTCTTGCCGGTTCTGCCGCCGGGGCCGGAGACTGGCGGGGGACACTCGGCCCGGCGGAGATGGGGCCGCGGGGGCTCGTGGGGCGCAGTTCCCCTGCGCTGCGGGCGGCGGCGGCGCTCGGGCTGCCGGTACTGCCGGAGCTAACCGGGGGCTGCCACCCGCTACCGGGGATGCCCCTGCGACCGGCGCTGCTGGGGCTTCCCCCGCTACGGGGTTGCACCTACTACCCGGGACTACCGATGCTACCGGGTGTGCCCCCCTGCCGGGGCTACCGATGCTGCCGGCGCCGCCGCTGCTATCGGGACAGCCAGGACTTGCCAGTGCTACCGGGGCTGCCCTTGGCGCCGCTGGCTACCGGTACTGACCCCGCTCCCGAGGCTGCCGGTACTGCCCGGGCTGCTTCCGCCTGCGGCGGAGACGCGGAGCCGGGGCGGAGGGCGGGGGGGAAGGCGCTTGCCGCAGGACGCATCCCTCTCTCCGGGGTTCTGAGGAGGAAACTTCAAAGCCGCCCCCGCTGGCCCAACGGAGCGAGAGCTGCGGGAGGAGGGAGCCGCACCCCCGGGGATGCCCCGAGGGACAGGCGGGGCTCCCGGAGGGGGTCGGGGTGTGTTTGAGCCTTTGAGGCTTTTTTTTTTTCCTCTATTTTTTTTCTTTTTCCTTTTTCCCTTCCTCCTCCTTCCTCGCCACCCCCGAAACACGCATTTCGAGCTGGGTAAAAACTCTGCCGAAAAGGAACGAAGCGGCGGGATTTATAGTGATAGACAAATACTATTCCTCGGAGGGACGCGTAAGGAAGCGGAGTTGCCGTAATTGCTTTCTTGATTTATTGTGTGCTGCTCGGGAAGAGAAAAGCGGTCGACCGTGCAACGTGTTGTTCCGATGTAAACCAAATGGCCCATGGCGGAAAGGATTATAGATTTTTATCTCCAGAATATGTCAGGCATGAACCCATATGTAGCTACGGAGACCTGAGGATGCCCAGCTCTCTGCGCCCAGAGTCGGGGGCGGGGGGTGATTTCTCCTGCCGGGTGGTGGTGGGGTGTGTTTGACACATTTTTGGGGGTGGTTGTTGTTGTGTTAATGGCACCGGCGGAATGAGTTAAATGCTGGAGGCCCGTGTTTTTGTTATCTAGCCTTCCCCATCTGTCTTGATTTGGAAAACAAAACTTCACCGCGGACCTTCTGGGCTCCTCAGCTCCTCCATTCCAGCTTCCAGGGGAGGAAAAAGCGAGTCCGGGGGAGGCTTCGGGGGGGGGGAAGGGGGATGGGGGGCGGGGACGACGACACGAGCAGAGGGATTCAGCGGGAAAAGGAGCCCCCCAGAATAACCTAATTATGTATCGGGCACAGTTTGCAGCTCAGAGCTGCGGCCGAGGATTGCCCCCAGGCCCTGTGTGGACGTGGCCCTTTGCAAAGGAGACTTGGAGGAGCTTGCAGCCAAGGGCTTACTGCATCCCCTGGGAGGGTGCCCACGGGTGACCCCACGCATGAAGGCTATCTCCACCTAGAAGGAGACGTTGCAACAAAGCAGCCCTCGGGGGTGGGGGGCAAACAGCCCACCTCGACTGACAGCTCGGGAGTGGCAAAGGGACGTGACTCCTTTCCCACGCACAGCCCTCGGGTGGATGAGGGACTCCAAACCTTCTGCCCATCCCTATCAGATAATTACTGTAATTTTGCCGCCTCAGCTTTAATTAACTCACGTTCAGCCTGGGAGCAGGAGAGATTTACAAAACTATTCGTTTATTATGGGCATTTTTGGGGGGAGGGGGAAAATAATAACACGTGTGATCGTATCATTAGGGGATTTTGCGTGTTACCTGGTAATCCTGCAGGCAGAAGAGTATGTCGGTAATTCAGGAGGGCGTTTGCTTGCTTGGTTGTTGTATTATTTTTTCCCCCCTTTTTGCTCGAAAGCGTCACCCCGGGAGCTGCACACTATGCCCTGCAGCTCCAAGACCCATTTGGGGACAAATCGCTGTCCCCACCCTGGTGCATCCGAACGGGAGTGCCACCCCAACACCCCCCCCCCCCCCCCAAACACTGCCCCCTCGCCGGAGACGGTGCTCAGGATCGCCAGACTTCCCCCGAGGATTCCCACCCCCCCAAAAAAAAGTGACCCCAAAGCCCCTCCGTGCCGCCGCCGGCACTGCTGCTGCCGAGAGGAGTCAAGGGACGGCGCCCGGCAACTCGCCACCTTCCTTGGGTTGAAACCACCTACAAATGGTTAAACTCTGACGTGACGCCCTCGTCAGCGTGCCAGGGACAGTCCGGGACCTTCCCCGCTCCTGGATTTGGGTGGAATTGGATCGTCGCGATCCGGAGGCTGGCGAGGAGGAGCTACCCGGGGGTGTGCACTCCTTGGAGGGGCTAGGGAAGAGGGGTTCCCCCTCTCCTCCACTCCCCCCCGAGGGGTGCACAGCCCCCGGCAGGGTGCCCATGCGTGAGCTCACAAGGAAAGGTACTTCCCTAAAGCCACTACGGGGGGGGGGACACATTTTGGGCCGGCGGGTCGGAGCATCTCTCGGGAGTGCTGCGCTTGGGGCTCTGCGGACCACTGCCGGCAGCAGGACCTGTGAGCCTGCATCCTTGGAGTAATACAGATATAACCCGGCCAACTCCCCACCCTCCCCACCCTCCAACCCCCCGGTAGATTTGCTTTGTTTCTCCAGGAAAAAAAAAATAAAATTGAACAAACGAAGTGACTTGAGATTTAGCTTGGTGGAAGTGGGAGCGTGCGGGGGTTTCCGTGCACGTGAAAATTCCCCTTAAAACCCACGGGATAAATTTTCTTGCTTTTTTTTTTTTAACTTTAAGAATAAACCTTCTCTTTCTAGTGCTACCACTTCGCTGGTAGGTAAGCTGGTTGAAATTGGAAAAGTTGACGTGTAAACAGGATGCAGAGGCACATATTTCTATAGTAACAGCCGAGAAATAGCTAGTTTGAAAAAATAAAAAATAGTTTTCTTTTCCATTATTATTTTGCTAAACGTGATACGATTTTACAAACGGAAGGAGCAGTAAAAATCGCCTGGTGAAAATTAGAAAATGTTCATCGAGAGAGCTGCTGGGTTGTTATTTCTGAGCGCTCAGAGCAGAACAGATCTGAAAATATATATCAGCCATGCATAAACCAACAGCATTTTTAACTCGAGTCGCAATAGTCGTGATATTATCAGTGTAGGTCTGTCTGCGCCGGGCTCACGTGTAGCATGGCAGGGAAAGAAAAAGTTGCTGTAAGAAGCTCCAGTACGTGCAGCACAGGGATCTGGCACTTCTTTTTCCACCACCACCCCCCGCGCCCCGGTCTCTCAGCAGTAGGCATTTGCTCAGCCTTATTCGGGAACTACGGGAAAGGGTCGGTCCGGGGCACGGCGATATGTACCAGAACATATATGTCCCAGGGTATGGTATGTCAGGAGTCGGGAGGGTGATGGTGGTGGTGTGGGTGGGTGTGAAAGCTACGCCAGGCAAACGCGCCCCGGGCTAATTTTCACAAACCCCGTAACTGTTAAGCAACGTGTAAAGCTCTTAAAATAGATCGGCCGGAGATTTTTAGTCCCAAATTAGCCCGAAGTAACCCGCTGCAGTAACAGCAGCTCGCTGCTGTCACCGCCAGTGCCTGGGCTGGTCCCCCCAGCCTGCAGGTTCCCAGTACGGGGCTGCTGGGTGCTCCCTCTTTCTATCGGGATACTTAAACAGGTGTTAACTTTTATTTCCCCCAAGCTAATTATTCCCCCAGCATAGTGCCCCATTGGGAAAGGATTACGCAGGAGATGTGCCAGGCGAGCCTGGCTGCCGGCAAACGCCAGCCCTGGCAGGCACAGGCATTGAGAGGTTTTGTTTGGGCTTGGTCATTAGGGCGGTAATGAAGGTTTCTCGTGTGCGAGGGGAGCGCGGCAGAGGGCAAACAGAGCCCTGCCGCCGCCAGCCCGGGGCTGCGGGCTCGGGGCTGCCAGCCGCATCGCGCTGTTTGCGAAACGGGGGAAACGTCGGAAGCCTCGGGCGTGTCACGACTGTCGTGAGGGGGGAGGAAGAATGGGAGCGGGGAGGAGAGGAAGGGAAGGGGGGACTTTGCCCTGCTGCTCGCCCCCGCAGGCCGCACCGCGGAGGGGCTGCGGCGGGCAGGGCCGTGCCCCCGCCCGCCGGTAACGGTGCCGTTGCTGTATCCCGGCAGGGGAGAAGCCCTTCAAGTGCGAGTTCGACGGTTGCGAGAGGAAGTTCGCCAACAGCAGCGACCGCAAGAAGCACTCCCACGTCCACACCTCCGACAAGCCCTACTACTGCAAGATCCGCGGCTGCGACAAGTCCTACACCCACCCCAGCTCCCTGCGGAAGCACATGAAGATCCACTGCAAGTCCCCGCCGCCCTCCCCGCCGCTGGGCTCCCAGGGCTACGCGGCGGCCGGCCCCCCCGACGGCCCGCTGCCCCCCGAGGCCGACCTGGCCGCCGAGCCGCCCCGCGGCCGCGCCGCCGCCCTCTCCCCGCCGGTCACCAACCTCAGCGAGTGGTACGTCTGCCAGGCCGGGGGGGCCCCCCCCGCCCCGCACCCCCTCCAGCCGCGACACCTCCCCGGCCTCCGAGGGGGACGAGCCCCACAGGACGTCGAGGGGCAGAACGGCTCCCTAGAGACGTGCCGTGTCGAGCTGTGCCGTGCCGTGCTGAGCCGAGCCGAGCCGAGCCGAGCCGTGCTGCCGGCGGCCCAGGCCCCGCCGCGCTCGCCCAGGCTGCAGCGGCAGACACCTGGCACGGGGGGCTGGCCTGGAAGTGCCGTCAGGTTTGACTCGCGCTATTTATTCCGTGTATGAAACCCTATGGTGTTTGTACGGTAACTAATTTAATTAAAGGGACTCGGACCTTTTTTTTTTTTTTTTCTTTTTTTCTTTTGGTAAGGAAAAGCATTAATAACGCCACGCTGGGCCATCTCAGCGACCCAAGCCGCACACTTTGCAGGGAGGGACAGTGCCAAGGGGGATGCCCAGCTCCCACCCCGTCCATGCCGTACTGCTCTTGGCAAGCGAGTGAGCTGGGGGAAGGCTGCGAGCTGGCAGAGACCTGCCATTCCCTGGAGTGGCTCTTAAATACTTTAGCTGCCACCCCAGTGCCTCCTCTTCAGCCTGGGTAAAGCCCCAGGTTTTCAGCCGCCTCTGACTGTAAAGCAGCACCTGCTGAGCTCCAGCCAGTCGAGGACAGGTTACACATTCCTTAAAATAAAATGAAATAAATGCATTTTCCCGCCCCTTTGACCATCCAGCTCCTTTGTAATTGTTGGTGTCTCTCCCAAGAGAGTGGTGTCTCGTTGGGTTGCACCAGCATTTTCTCTCCAGCCTTCTTTTTTCTCCCTTAGCTGTAACCATGAGAAAACGATTTAGGGAAGGAAAGACAAAAGATGCAGCACTCCCTTGCCGCTCCTCCATGGTTGTATGCGTATGGCTCCTAAAACATAGCCAGAGAATAAAAGAAACCCGCTGCTATTTGACAACTGCAATACTGTGATACCTTTGGTTTTTCCTAAAACAAACCAAACAAAAAACCAAACAAAAACCCACACAAAAACTGACAGCGAATTCTCTTTTCTTGGGGTTGGTATTATTATACTCTGGTTGTTTTGTTGGGGTTTTTTTGAAGTTCGTCTCGCAGAGGAAGACTTTGCCTCTTGCTCCTCCAGCCCGTGTGCAGCCAGTTCGTGGCTGGAGGGGAGGGGGAGCAGGCCCCAGGCCCGGCAAGCGCCAGAGGGGAAGGGGGCAAGGAGGTACGTGGGGGAGATTTTATGTATCTAAAAGGTTTATTTCCTATCCCAGGCCAGTCAGTGCCTGCGTGCACTCCTGCTTTTCACCATCCCTCTGTGGTGGCCGGGCAGAGTCACCTGGGAGGAGGGGACCAGAGCTGCTGGGAAAGAACGGGGCGGGGTGGGGAAGCGGGCTGGGGTCGGGGTGCCCACTCGCCCACCCCCTTTCAGCGGCACAGAGGCTGTGGGCCGGGACACAAACACCCACACACACACGACACCCCGGCCCATCGTCGTCCATCAGTAGCAGGGCGCAATAAACTAAAGCACTAATTCCTCCTCAGAGACCCGAGAGGAGAAGCGGCAGCCTCCTCCCCTCCCCTCCCCCAGGGCTTGTGGAAATGTGTTTTGTGTGCCGTGAATGGTGGATGTCGTCTTGTCATTGTTAATAACGTGTATGTGAACGCGATTATTCTGTACAGTCGAATTAATTTATTTTCTGACATCATCTTTTTTTTCTTTCCCCACCCCCCGGAAGAGTACAGAGCACACCAAGAATTCTCTATAATTTTGGTGATAGGTTGTTGTTTATGTGCTGTGGTTTGTAAAAAAAACCAAACCACATTCTATTTTTCAGCTTACTTGAATGAACGATGTAATGTGAAACAGACTCTTCTGCCTGTCCTCCGTGCGGTGTGTTGGTGCTGATATAATATATATATAGTTCATAGAGATATTATTAGTACAGTGCATGGTGCTGTCACTCTGGAAGCCTTTAAACGTTGTCTTCATATTGTTGTGTTGGATCTAAAGAAGCAGGTGTTACTTAAAAAACAAACAGAAAACTTGAATAGAAAATAATTTTTTAAAGTTCACTCGATTTGCTTTTTATTCGTTTTTCAAAGACCATTTGAATAAATAGAAAATAATAAAGTAAGGTATGGACTTTTTAAAGAATAATTTATGTAATGTAATCTTATTAGAGATATTTTGGTGCTGATTTATAAACGAACTTTTTAATTTATGCATTTTTTTCAACAACAGATTGCACTATACATTACTACATGGCAGGGTTTATAAACTATGGCTCGGGGGGATATATCACTATTTTTATGTACTTGCTACACGCAGGGCCACACACTTGCCCATCAGTTTTATGACACATGATACCTCCTAAATAAAATAATACTAATTTAAATTTTTTCATCTCTGTAAACCCCATTAAAAGCAAAAGAAAATTATCATGCAAATGAATAAAAATATTATTTCTATGTATTGCATGTGCCTTACTGACAGACGAGGGGCAGAGACAGACCAAAGCACCCCCACCCCCGCAGGGTCAGTAGGTAGGCTCAGACACAGCCATAGCCTCACAGCGCGGCAGGAGGAGCGCCGGGAGATTTGGGGGCGGCTCTGAGATACCCCGGCTTTTCCCGGCGAAACACGTGAGTAAACCCGGTTCTCCTTCGGGCGTACGTTTGGGTTTGCAGCTACTCGGAGGGAGGATGCTGCGGGCCGAGCCGTCCCTGCCCCCCCCGGCTGCGGGCTTTGCTCCCGTGGGTGTTTGCCTCTGGGACTCATCCGGGCTAACGGCGTGGGGAGGGGGGGGGGGCAGAATTGGGGCCTTGCTTTCTCATCATGGAGCAATTAGGTGCTCTGCTGTTGGCTTGCCATGCACAGGGGAAAGAGAGGGACAGATACATAGGTGGAGAAACTGATGGCTAGATAAAACACAGAAAGAAGTCAGGCATTTACAGGCACATTCTTCATCTCTCTGAAGGACAGCTAATCAAAGTATCAAATCAATTAAAATGTTAATATTTCTGCCGGGGGGGGGGGCGCATCTTCCTGGTTGTCTCCTCTTGCAGATACCAATGACTCAAATAGCACTACTCTTCAGTAGAAGACATAGTGGCAAAACTGTATGCCAGAAGATTATTCTGAAATAGAGTCAGGTCAGGCGAGAAGTAACGCCAGGAGATCACTGGAATGAAGGGAGGGAAAAAAAGTTTTCAGGAGCTGAGCGAGGACACACGTTTCTCGTTTCAAGAGAGGAAAAGTGAGTGAAACCCGCTGATGGGAAAAATTCCTGGCAGAGTCGTGTGTCAGCATCCTTCAGGAGTATTTTCTTTTTTCTTTCTCTTTTTCATTTTTAGTAAAATAAAATTTTAAAAAGTAGCCCAGGATGATTCCCGCCCCCGCGCCCCCCCCCCCCCCCAATTTACCAGTACTCGAAAATGACTGGTCAAAATGTCAAGAACAGTTTCACCAAAAGGTTAGAGTGTTTTTTAAGTCAGTTTTGTTAAATGTGGTAAAGGTGAAACAGGTTGCAAAGAGTTGTTTCAAGCAGAATGACAATAACCAACATACGAAGCAGAAAAACACTCATAAATGAGGGCTCCAATCAATGGGAAAACTTATAGCTCTCTAATGAAGTTTCTTGTGAAAAGGAGGGCAACACAAAGCCACCGAGACATGAATCATTCATGGGAAATATAAAAGATAAAAGATATCTGACAATGAGCAGAACCTTGTATAGAGTGTCTAAAACAAGTTTCCCCTTCTTATTTTCTGCTTTCCCCCCCCAGCCTCCCTCTCCTAGTGTTCCCTGCCCGCCCTATAGAGTTAACATTGACCAGTGCACGTCCTGCCCCACTTCAAAGTAATTTAGCCCAGAACGGAAGGCTTGGCGCTTGGACAATCTTCATGGTGTGTTAGGATTTCTATGGCAATTGGCAAGCAAGACGTTCCCATCTGAATATGGCTCAAAGAAAGCCACTTATTGACACCGAGTTGGCCATCATCAAAGACTTCATCTTTTCCTAGGCGAAACGTGGTCCTAGCAAACACTGTTTAAATCATCTACCTTTGTAGTCGGGGCTGGGAGACATCTCGCCACACACTATTGCTGGCGCTCGGCCCTTTAAAGGCTGGAGCGGCGGTAGCGAAGTTTGAAGGGGCTAAGAAATTTCGGGAGTGTGGGAAATGGCATTGCGGGGGGGGTGGGGGTGGCGTTGGATAAGCGAGGGAGCTCCCGGCGGAGAGCCGCGGGGCTGCGGCCAGGAGGTGGGGGGTGCGGGGCGCGGGGGGGCTCCCGCCCGGGGCAGACTGCTGCTTTACTTTTCGGAGGGTGGTGGGGGAGAGGCAAGGATTTTCAGGGTTTTCCCCTGCGTGTTTCCTGCTGCTAGAGATGTCGCCAGGGAGTTGTGAAGCGCCGGGGAGGGTAGACTGTCAGCAATCCCCCCCCCCCGTCTCCCCCCCAATATTTTCAGGTAGAGCAGAGCAGGAGGGGACAGAGAGTGTGCTAGCACACACAGTCACACTCACACACGGACACACACGCTCCCCCCTGGCCCGGACACCAAACCCCGGCGGGGCGCTGCCCGGCTCCCCCCCGCGTCCCGCGTCCCGCCGGCACACACAACCACGCTCCCGCATTCACACACACACCACGCAAGTGCCTAATCAGGCAGGGAGAAGTTCAAAGGCAGGTTCTTTGAAATTCAAACTACTGCTTTTATGGTACATCAACATGGAGCGTTAGGATTGCTATGGCAATGAGCGCAGCAAAAGCAAGCTGCATTTAAAATAGTCCACCTCGATTCGAGACACTCTATTAAGATACAGTTGCATTGACCTTTAGTTTCATGCCGTGTTAGCGCAGTCAATTTTCACTTCATCAGAACGTCTCATATTTTTTGGCCTCGCTCCCAATCCCCCCTGCCCTCCTCTTTTTTAGGACCCCCCCTCCCCAACTTCAGCAGATAAACAAACAAACAAACAAGCGGGGAAGAAGCTCCATCTCCGGCTCTTCTCCTCCTCTGCCCCCTTCTTTTTTTTTTTTTTCCCTCCCCACCTAGGCACTTTTATTTGCAGAGTGATTGTTCTTTGTTTATTTAATACAAGTACTGTGTGAATGGTGAAAAATAAACACGATGAAAAATAACCAAACAGATGATTCCGCCAAGTGAAAAAGCCCGGACTTAATAAAAGTGCGAAGCAGTCACCGTTGAATGAGAAATCCTTTGAAGTGGAACTTATTATAGGAAGAATACTTTTTGGTTTCCCTAACGACGCTGCTGAATTGAAAGGGCTCGCCTTTGTCAACGATTTGTTCTCCTTTGCCGGGATGCCCGCAGAAATTACTTACATGGGCTGCCTTAACATGCAGCCTGCAAATCAGTAACTTCCCAGCTCAGACTCGCAGACGCCGCTCTCCTAAGGACAAAAAGAAGTCAGGAGGAAAACACCCCAACCTTTCACTCAGCCTCTTATTTTTTTTTTGGGGGGGGGGGGGCCGGAGGGAGAAAAGGGGGTTTGGGACGAGGGGGGGAGGGAGGCGGGTGTATCCCCCCGCCTCCGGCCCCCCCGCCCCGCCCGGCAGCAGGCACCCACAGCGGGACCGCTCCTCCGCTCCGGCCCGGCCCCGGCGGGAGCAGGGGGCGGCAGGGCTCCTTCGGTTGAGCCGTGTCTCCCCTTCCCCCACCCCCGCTCCCCCTTTTTTCTCCTCTGCCAAGTGATTTTCCCAGGCAGAGACATATTTAATAAGGGTCGTTTATTACGAAGGCGCTTTGAAGGGTCGCCCCTGAAGCCCTGTGTCCATTAAAAACATGGAGGTGACATTTAAACCTCGTTTTAAAGGAGCTCTGGGGTAGTTCAGTGAAAGGCAACTCGTTTGTCTTATGAGCTTGGAAACAACCTCCCTTCTTCTCCTTTTGACCACATGGCATAACTCAAAAACAATAGTTCAAAAGTAAAATGGCATCGTGGTGTTCAGCCTCAGACAGGCACCCATCTAGCAGGAGAGAAAAGGGATAGTCCATAACACAATGTGCTTTTTGTGTCCGACTCTGTCACAAGGATTTCGTTGTTTGCTTTAGAGGCTGCGCCTGTTATACTTTCTTGAAAGTGATTGTGTTAAACAAGAGTTATAAGTCATCCAAAACAACAAACATTTTGATTTTCTTTGCCTAAAGGGTTTTCCCTGGCCATGGGCACCGTGAAAAAATAATGTACTTGCTGAGAAAGGAGCACCAGTAGTAGCATTACAAGCACAGTGCATTAAATATTGAATGACACGAGGAAAAAAAAAGAGCTTGTCGAGGGGCACTCAGCCTTAAAGTCTTTCTTCAACTTTGTCTTCAGTGCCTGTTGGACTATTTAAGATGGTGTTAATTAAGGGCTGCATCTGATTCCACTAGCCCCCAGCTTTGTCTCTTTGCAGCGCTCCCGTCAATAGCCCCTCTCAACCGCGAGCTTTCCCCACACGTTGGTTTAGTGGTGCATGTGTCACTTCTTATTTCGAGGCTGAAGAGAAACCCGGATCGTGCATTAAGGGCAACGGGGAGATAGTAATCAAGCGGTATTGTAGGGCTCGGAGGGGACGGCGGCGGGGCAGGGGCAGGGGCAGGGGCAGGGGCAGGGGGAGGCTGCGGCGGCCAGGGCTGGAGCCGGGCGGCAGGGAGCGGGCTGGGGGCACCGCGCCGGGGTGAAAGCTTGTTTGCACATTGCCAACAGCCTGTTTGCCAAACAAGAGGCGGGCGAGCTTAATTTGTTTCAAATTAATCGTTTTCCACAAAAAAAAAAGGAAAAAAAAAAAGCGCAGCCCTCCCCAAAATCCTGCAACGTAACAGGAGCAGCCGCCTCAGGTCCCGTGGCCGCCCCGTGTGCGAGCCCACGCGTGGCTGCGTGGGGAGCCGTGGCGAGTGGCCGTGCACCTTCCCGGCTGTACCCCGGCCGCACGCAGGCACCTGCTGCCCCCCCAAACGCGCCCGGCCCCGTGCGAGACACCCCGACTGTGCGGGCGGGGGGGCGGCCAGGGCAGAGCCCCCGGCAGCCGCGCCCCGGAGACGACACGCAGCCGTGGGAAAAACCGGCGGGCACCTCACCCCGCATACATCTTGTCGTATTTAGGGTCTCGCTGCTCCCCCCGCCGCGGGGAGGACGGGGACGCCCCGGCCCCGGCTGCCGAAGCACCCCCCCCCCCCCCGAAAGCGCTGGAGGCCGAGAGGGGCTGTGCCCGTGGTGGGGCATCGCCTGCGCGCTCAGCAAATGCCAACAGCGGGGGCGCAAACTGGGGGGCGGCTCCACTTTCCCCCCCCGACTCGTTTGCAACCCGCCGAAGGCACCAGGTGCTAAAAGCAAGGGGGCGCAGGGGGGTCCCCGGGCAGGTGCCCTCGGTTCCTTCCGGGGGTCAGCGGGGACCTACTGCCCCCAAAGTGCGCCCAGAACTCGGATCGCGTTAGGGGCCGTCCTAAATGGGGTGGGGGTGGGGCGGGGGCCACCTCCGCTCTGCCCAGCCCGAAGGGCGAGGAGGGGAGAGCCGAGTGTGGGGTTGGGAAACCCAATAGCCGGATTTTCTTCTTTTTTTTTTTTTTTTTTTTTTTTATGTCTGTGTTGCCCCTTTCCTCCTCCTTTCACACGGCGAGCCTGTCTAAAGCGCTCCAAATGGCCTTTCAAACAAGAAAACCCTTCAAGGAAAAAATGGGCACACATCCCCTTCCAGGCACCTTGCCAAAATCTCCCAAGCACCCTACCTGGCATCCTAGCTTAAGTTTCTTCAAGAAGTGTGTGTGTGTGAGTGTGAGGGGGGGTGGGGGGGTGTGGGGGCCGGGGGGGGTGGTGGTGGAATTACAGCCGCCCTGTAGTGGTAGACACAAGTTCAGAGCTCCACTTCCCCCCTCTTTAATTAGGCTGGGGAGAGCCGCGGAGGCGCCTGGTTGAGGTGCAAGCGAGGCGGCCGGGCCGAGCGAGTGAGTACCCAGCGCAGCCCCGACGGGATGGAGATGGGCGCCCGGGGACGGGGGGTGGGGCGCGCCACGCCGGGGGGCTCCGGGCTGGGGGGGGCGGGGGCGAGCAGCCCCCCCCTCCCCCAGAGAGGGGATGCTGGGAGGGGGGGTTGAGGGTGGGAGCAGTGGGCCGGGGGAGTGCCAGGGGACTCGCCTCCCCGAACTTTGGTGCGGGCCGCTGGGCGAGTTTGGGGAGGCCAGCGCCGGTGCTGCAAAAGTCAGCCCGAACCAGCTGTGACTTCACCTATTAGCCCCGATGTCTTTCCGAGGAGATTGGCGGAGTTAAACATCCCACAATGGGCGCTCTGGGGCGTCTCCAGCCTGACCTCTACCCGGTTTTAATAGTTTCATAGGAACTTCATTAAATCAATTACTTAGTGAGCACATCATCATTTATTTGTAATTAGCACTGAAGAGCTTGATTTTTGCAGCAGCCCGCAGCCCGGTTCCCAGCGGGGTTGGCCATGTACTACAAGCACTTTTGTTTGCTGTGTGTGTTGACTCGTGGTATTATTCGGCCGCCACAATAAAAGTGTAATCTTCACGTCTTAATCTAGCGTTCAGGGGGGAAAGGAAAACAAACACGGCGCTGACGAGGCGCCGGTTCCCCGTCCGCCCCCCACCCCCTCCGCCCCGGGCCGCCGGCCCCGCTGCGAGCAGCCGGGCGCGGGGAGGCGGCGGCGGAACGCGGCCCGCGGCGGCTCCCGGGGCGTGCGGCCGGGCGGAGGGCGGAGGGACGGGAGGGAGGGACGGAGGTCGGGGCCGAGGGGGGGACAGGGAGGAAATGGGTCATCCGCAGCCAGGACAAAAGGGAGCAGCTCGGTGGCTTGAAGGGCATGAAACAAGGGCTGCAGCTGCGAATCGGCTGTCCGCAGCTGGGCGTGCGTGGGCGTGCGTCGGTGTGCTGGGGGGGAAGCGGCGGGGCCGGGCTCCGCGGGCGCGGAGGCGGCCGGGGGCTTTCGGGCAGGGACGGAGTGGGCAGGGAAAGCCGCCTCGGACGTGAGGTGAACGCGCCGCCGGGGTGGGTAGGAGAGGAATAAGCCCCCCGCAACCAAGCAGGCCCCTTCGCTTCTTCCCGCAGCCGGCGCCTCGTCATCGCGGCCCCCCGCGGGGAGGCGACTCCACGCGTGGGGCGCCCCACGGCTGCCCCCAGGTGACAGCCCCAGCCCCTTTCTGCCGCCGCGCACCCAGACCGGGCCCGCCGGCGCGGTGAGGGGCAGGGACCCCGGGCAGCCCCGGAGGGAGAGGGGTTTTGCAGCCCCCCTCCTCCCCCAGCTGGGCTGGCTCCCTGCGGAGCGCCCGCCAGGCGGGCTTCGTTTTGGGGAACGGGAACAGTTTTTGGGGTAGCTGTCCGCCGCCCGCCGCCCGCTCCCCTCCCAGCCTAGGGCGGGGGTGGCTGAAGTCCCCCCCGTTGGAGGCGGCAGCGCACCTGCAAGCGGCCGGGGTCATCCGCCCCACGCGTGGCCATCGCGGATGGGCACCAGGACAGGGATCCACGGAAAAAACCAAGGCCGAGTGGGGGGGTAGGGCTGTATAGAGCCCTATATGGGGAGGGTACCGATTCTCGGCCCTGGCGACAGCCCTACTCCTGGTCCTTAGGAACTCTCACCTTTCGGCTATTCACCTGCCGAGGGGCTCCCCCTCCCCTCCGGCCCTTCCCCACGGAAACCCGCCGGTACTTCCTGGGCCGTGTCCTCCCGGCGGGAGGGGGGGGGGGGGGAGCGATCCTTCATTTCCCTCCTCGTCGCACCGAGAGCCCGGGACCGGGCCAAGGCAGGTGTAGGGGAGGGCACAGATGTCACCCGCGGCGGAGCCGCCCCTCACCGCGCCGTCGGGACCCTCGTCGGGGCCGTGGGGGAGCGAGGCACGGAGCCCCCACAGCTGCAAGGGCTGAAGCGGGGGTGCGGGTGGCTTTGGCAGGGCGGGGACCGCCGTGCACCCACCGCCAGCCCAGAGCTGGGGCGCGGCGGCTGCGGGGCCGTTCGGACACGGGTGATAAAACACGCGGGGGGGGGCCCGGAAAAACTGGGAAACACCGCTCGGGAATCGTGCAAGTGCCGGGGGTTTCAGGAGGTTCCCGAAGTCGCATAAATAGAGAGGAAAAAAATAAATCAGCTGAGACTCGGAGGAGGGAGAGGTGCTGTACTTGCGCGGAGCAGCTGGGACGCGGCGCGCTCTTAATTTCTACTTATTTTTAATATTAAAGCGCTTAAGCGAGTAAATCGAACATAGCCAATTTCGCCTGGTCGAGAACAGCCGCCCGAAAAGCCGAGCAGGGCGTGTTTGGCGACGGAGTCGCGATTAATGGGAATTTAGGGGTGTGTGTGGGGTGTGTGTGTGTCGGCGGACGAGGCTGCGCGGCCGCGGAGGTTGCGCAGAGGCGAGGAGCAGCTCTGTTCTTGCCGGCGGGAGGAGCTGAGGAGAGCCCAGACCCCTACGGTTAAAAAGACATTTTTAGGGGTAGGAACTCTGCTAGCCCCCCCTTCCCCCCGCATAGGCTGGGGGAGCTGTGTCCGGCTCTGCCTCGGGACGGGCGGCCAAATCGGGGCTGCTCCTGCCCTGTCCCGCCCCGGGGCAGCTTCGTCCGTGGGGCCGCGGAGCCGGCACGTTTTGCGGGATGCTATTTTTAGTGCGTGGCGATGGAAATGGTGGGGCAGCCCTGGGCTTTGCACAGCCCGGGGGGAAGGCTGCGCTGGGTGCACGTCGGATCCCGTGGGGGATCCACATCGCTCGTGGGGGGCGGGAGAAAGAAGGATCCCGCAGCGCCCAGCCCCGCTGCAGCCCAGCGGCTGACTTTGCCGGAGAGCCGCCCGGGCGCGCTCCCGGTGTGCGCGGCGCCGCGGGGCGGAGGTGGGCAGCGGCACCGGCACCTGCCCGTGGCCAGGAGCGAGTCCTGCCCGTGCCCGCGGCGCTTCACGGTGCCGGGGGCAGGTTCCCAGCCCCGAAGTGGGTGAGCGGGGGCGCGGCCGCAGCGGCGTCCCCAGGCCCCGCGGAGGGGTGTCCTGGGGGGTGCCCCGGGCAGTGTCCGGGGGGGGGGGGCTCAGCCCGCGCTGCCCCAAGACCCGTGCTGCCCGGCCACGGCCGTGCCTGCCCGGTCCTACTTGTGCCTGCCCATCCTGCTTGTCCGTGCCTGTCCTGCCTGTCCCTGCCCACCCTGCTTGGACCCCCCCGGCATGCCCGCTCGGACCAGCAACCCGTCAGCTTCTGAAGCTGGCGCTGTTACTCGTGGCAGGGAGTTAATATACATTTATTGGGGGCTGCACCCTCTCGCAGCTGACCCTTTATCTTTAATAAGGAGAAGGAATGCTGCCTCCCGTGGGAAATGGGTGAGGAAAGGAGGTTCAATGGGACAAATGCAGTCAGCTCTTCCCTCTCCCAAAGCTGGAAGGGGCTGCCTGGACACCCACCTGGGTGGCAGATAGTGTTTGAAAGTTGGGGCCATGCTACCAATATTTACAGCAGCTGTTTAATGTTCCCCTACCCAGTTATTAAACACGAATGGGAGTAAATTAAAATGGCAAAGTGAAATGAAATAAAAGCCCTCTTTTCATTCTGCTAAGAGACAACACCTAATTAAGGAATATTTGAATACCACAAAAATGCAGACTCTCCACGGTGATATAAAACTTCCCTTTTAAAACCATAACCAAACACAAACCAACCCAATCCAGCCCAGGTGTAGGCGCAGGCTTGGTCCCAGCCCCGGCTCACTGAGGGCCAGGGCAGACCAAAGGTACGGGCTTGCTGCCTTGGTTCTGCCCCAGCCCAGATCCCCTCACAGGGGGCTTCCTTTCGGTTTTTATGGTCTCATTTCTTGCCGGGCAGAGAGGCAGGCTCGGCCCAGAGCAGCTTTTCAGATTGCATGTTTGCTGGTGGTGAGCCAGGGCAGCACCAGCCGCTGGCTGCAACAGCCGTGCCCAGGAGTGCCTAACCACCAGGGACAGCCCTTGGATCTTTTTTCCCCCTCTCCTCTAGCACAGGGAAAAAAATAGTCTCCCTTGAAACTGTTCATCATGCAGTCCCTGGGAACCTTGGATTATTTCATGCTCTGCCATCACCCGACCAAGGGCTCAGGGCAATCTGCCCAGGTTTTTACCAGTGTCTTCCCCCCCCCCCATTTACTTCATTAGGACTTAGGTTTCTATTCTCTAGTTGGCAATGTTTGTGTGCCAGATGCGTTTGCCATTTAGTGCATCCTGCAGAGTTTAGAGAAATATAACCCAGGACTGAGCTTAACCTGCCCTGGTCACTGGGAGTGTACTGGTGGGGTCTGACACTTGCAGGTGGCACCTGGGACCTTCCCAGGGGTATGAGCCTGCCAGGCAGGGCTCGCAGGTGAAGCTTTGGGCTGGGTGCATGCAATCCTGCATCGCACTGCTCTTAAACAGAAGGCAGGGGGAATGGGAAGATCTTAAGCCCAAATACAAAAAGGAACTGTGGGCATGGACCTCTTCCAGTGGGGTAGCGAAGCAGGGAGGTGAATAGCCCCAGTTCCCCAAGATGTTCATGAGCTGGCAAGCCAAGGATTTAGCAGCATTTTATAGCCATGTAAATAGAACTACATTCATTGTTTTGTAAGCCACCATAAAGCGTGAATTTATCCGCCTCGTGGCTGCTCCAGTTCTGCTTTGTGTTCTCCCCAAAGACAGACCATTTCTGCAATTGCAACTAAACCCCCGCTAGACTCAGAAAACGTGCACACACACACACCTGGTTCCCAATGCTCCCCTCCACACACACACGGATCTCATCCAAATACCCTCAGATCATGCTCATTAGGAGGGTAAAATCCACAGGGTTTTTTTCCAGGATATAGGGAAAGAAAAACCAACCTTGAAAGGAAGGCAATGCTGCTGGCATTCAGCTGCCTCCTCCCTTGAGCTGTCCAAGGGCACAACCAACCCCTTATCACTGCGCAGAGCCCAGGGCCCAGGGTAACTGCAAGGTCCCCTTTAACAGCAGATGTGGCTTTATGTGAATGTCCTGTTTTGTAGTGTTTACTTTATTTTTATTACTTTGCCACTTCAGAAGCTGAATCCCAAGTCTCCTAGGAGTCAAGGCACTGCTCCATCCCTTTTTCAGCTGCCTATCTGCTGAGGAACTAAGAATCTTACAATTATTTGATCTAAATAAAATTAAAAGTGGGGCTGTGAAAGATTTTATTTTTAAAAATTGCTCTGAGCTTCAGAAGAGATGGGGCCAAATCATGCTGTCTTGCCCAGGTCAAGCCTATGTTACCTGCTGCCCTGCCAAAAGCATTGCTTGCAGCTTCTCTTCTCCCCAGAGGACCCATGGGTCTGGCCAGCTGGGGAGGAACATGTGTCCCATCCTCTGGCTGGGCAGGGCAGAGCCAGGCCAGATACAGGGCTGGAAAGGGTAATGCTGAAAGGCCACAAATGTGCAGAAAGCCTGCGCTAGTCCCCAGGCAGCCCCTGTCACCTCCCCAGGGGAGGGGGATGTGCACCTCTTGTATACTGCCTTCTGTCTTCTCTTTTGAGGGCCACCTTCACCTCCTGAGAAAAGGACCCCATCTCTATCCTTGCACCACTGGGGCAGTGCCCGTGCTCTGACGTGGCGTGACACCTTCCAGCTGGGGATCCCCCATGCTGACGCCGAACTCCCAACTCGCAGAGGGCAGCAGTGTCTTTTGCTGGGCTGGCACGGGCCCTGGTGCTCCCCAGTGACAAAAGGGATGGATGCGTGGACTGTTGGTGACATGGATGTGCAGGCTTGTCCGTGGCTGCCAGCTCTGGGAGCGAGCACAGGTCAGTGCTAGCGGAGGGTGCTTGATTGATGGCTAGGTATTGCGGGGGGATATAGTAGATGTGTCGTGCCAGATTCAGTGTACTCGGTCCAGAAAACCAGGGGTTATATCAAAATGGCAGCTTACAACCATGCCTAAATAAAAGTGCTTGCTTACAAGCATGGTGAACCCAGCTGTTCCCCAATGCCAACACTAGATTTGCTTTCTACATTTGCATCTGTGGCTTGTCTGAGCTCTGCACGTCGGGGAATTTAAAAACAATCCTTCTTATTTTTTCCTTGTTTCTGAATGAACCAGGCTCCTGCAGAAAAATAGCAGGGGGGAATATATTTCTGTTCAGGGATATAGCATTCTAGTCAAGGCATTTGGAGGGTACAGCATAAATGTATAAAGCTGCAAAGAGATAATACATGGGGAAATGATTTTTAAAATACAGAGGTAAAACCAGGATTACACTTTTCCAGAAGCAATTTGTAAACTACGTGACAGTAGGAATTGGCATGGCAAGCACAAAACTTGGATATACACATATAGATGTTATAGGTATCCTTCATCTGCCATTTGAAACAAATGATTAAGGCCACAACATTGTGGTGTGCAAACATTAAGGTGTGCATACATGCACACGCACGTACACAGACATGTATGTGCACGCACACATCTTTAGCACCAGCACTGCGTGATTGTTCTTTTATTTTCAGAAGGTTTCAGCATTTCGAAGCACTCTGATAATTTACATTTACCTATAGGGTCTCAACGGCTGGGGTGGCACCTGGTTCATTTCTTGGCGATGCTGGTGTCAATAATTTATTTAAATGACCAGAGGGGACGTGCTATGCATTAATGATTACTTCCGTGCTCTATACATATTCAGATTTTGACTCCTGAGACTGTGCAGGTTTTGTTTGCCAAGAGATGCTGCTGTCTCTCCAGCAGGTGTTAACTAACTGAGGCGGTGTTAAAGTAGCAAGCAGGGCGATGGGAGAATATCTCCCATAGCGAGAAGGGTCAGGAACAGATCGTACCTTAAATTTCAGTAAGGCTGAAACACACTCAGGACATTATCTTGCAATCAAAGATTATTTAAACCTCAAGTCTGCCTTTGAGTGCAGAGATTATAATGGGTTCTATTACCTTTCTGAGCCAAAGCTGTGTTACCAGGTTCTAAACTCGCATTTCTGCCATGGTCCAGTCGCTGCTGGCTAACCATCTCTTCAGCCACCAGCACCACGTTTTTAAAAGATGGTTTGGGAAATGCAGAGCTTGGAAGGAGCCAGGGATGCCAGGGAGTCGGTCTGGTTCAGGACTGACTCTCTTTGTAGCATGGGAGGGAGCGCTGGGCCCACGGCATTGTCAGCCCAGAGGTGAGGGAAGCACAGACAGAATTACTAACTGCATCTGCCTCCACAACAAACTTGTTTCACTTGTTAGAGGTGAGATGCCTCTTCAAAGCACAAAGGAGAGAGGCTAACTGGCAGGTGGGGCTCTGCTTGTGTGTGCAGAGGTTTTCTCCCCTCCTGCCCCCTTCCCTGAGGTCTGGTTTCTGTGGTTGTGGCTGCCTTTGAAAGGCAGTAATGAGGTAGGAAATGTTCCCGCTCCTCCTGACGTCGAAGGGATTCAGATCAGGATTGATGCTGGATGGCAGCAAAGAGAAGGTCTGAAATGAGAGCTATATTTGGGGGTAGTGGAGACCAAAGCGGGTTTTATTGGTTGGACGTGTGCAAATCGCTTGATATATGTGCCTACATGGACACAGACCTAAAGCATTAGCTTTAGAGCAGAGCAGGACACAGACCTAAAGCATTTAAAGCACTCCTTCCTAAATGATGCTTCTTGTTGCTGATCACCATTGTGCAAACTTGGTTATTCTTGCTTGCAAAAGCCTATCTTCTTTTGGGTCTCTTTGGGACAGTATTAAATTTTAATTGACAATATGGATTTCTAACTCAGCTAAACCTAACAGTGCCCTTAAGACAAATCAACATGGCATTGGTAGGAAGAAATAATTCCCTTAATGGAAGCCGGAAGGTGTTTTTTTCCTCTCGTGTGTCAGAAAAATAAAAATCTTCTCCCCCAGTCTGTTCCAAGAGGCATGGTCTATGCACGGGGCTGGGAGCCGGGACCCATAAGCACTAATCCCAGCTCTGACAGACCCCCTTGGTGGCAGATCTCCCCAACCTCCCTTTCAACACCTGTAAAACGGAGATAATCAGAATGATGTCCTGCCTTCCTTGGGGTTCAATGTGCTAGCTAATGCACGCCGAGCCGTTGGAGGCTGGTCCCGCAGGCACGCCTGTGTACAACCAGCTTGCCCCGATCTACGCTCTGGTATTTTGTTGCCATTTGGTTGGCATAAATATCTGAAAACAGCACAGTGCTCTGGACTATCATGGGCAGGCACGTAGCAGTCATCCTTTGTTTTCTTTAGATAATTTCAAGCACCAAATAACATCTCTTTTCCCAGAGCTGCAGGCAAAACATTTGGCCTCCTGGCAAACAGCTTTCCTAGTCCTCGTGAGCCCACTGCTGTTTGCTGGGTAGGCTCACATTTTCTGCCCCTTCCTCTCAAAATGTTTCTTTCTGGTGGGTGTATGTGTGCTCTAATTTTATTTTATTTCATTTTTTGGGCCCCAGAGCTGGGAGAAAATAGCTGTGAACAAGCATGGCTGGTATAAAGCAATGGCCATGGTGGGGGTGCTTCCTGGCTGCATGGGCTGTGTGCCTGTCTTGTTTAAGATCAGCATCAGAAGGAAAGCAGCACTTCTAGAGGCTTCTTATAAAGCACCCAGCAGACCCCAGCATGAAATTACAAGAGATCTGGGAAACACATAAATGGCACTCAAAAGTGCATTTTTTGTCCTTGGAGAGATTTTTTAAAAACTCTTCTACATGGTTGAACTGTCAAGGAGTGAACAGGAGAGCCGTACTCCTGATTTTCAGGCTGAAAGAGAGCACGGCAACTCATGCTATGGCTGTAATGAAGGCAGGCAGGTGAAAAAAGAAAGGGGAAAAAGAGATGCTTGCTCGGGTCCCACCTCCACACATTCAGCAGCGTGTCTGTGACCTGAACAAGCTGCTACCTCTGTCACATGGTTGCCGCCACAGTGGCCCACAGTGTCACAGGGAGACTGTCCAGCAGCAGCCACCACGGTGACAGCCACTGGCCACCAGCCCTGACCACTCAGGACAACCTGCACCGATGGTTCCCTCCATCTCTTCTTCAAAATGCTGAGCAGAGCCACCCTAATCATAACAAAAGTCACTCTCCCCATTGCATCAGTGAAGTACTTTTTTCCCCCCTCATCTTCCCTGAGAAAGCCGTGTATGAAACCGTGGCAGAGAAGGCCCAGGCCACTTCAGGGGCTTGAAATGAAAAGAGGTGATTCCTACTCCACCTCCTGTCCTGTTACTCCAGTTTGGAGAAATCACATTGTCTTCTCTCCCTCTTTCATCTCTCCTGGTTTTTAGGTCATAGTTTTTGCTGTTTGTACCATAGGTAGAACCAAGGGGGCTCCCAATTCACTATGGTAGTAGTAGTAGCAGTAGTAGTAAAAATAGTAATTATAATTATATTAAGAGACTGGGCTGTAGCCAAAACAAAATCCCTTTTCACACATTTCTATTTAGATGTAATCCATAAAACTGCATTTTTATGTCAACACATTGGCAATGCAATAACCCTGTAGTGGAGGCTGGAATAGGCATAGGCATAGCTATATGCATATTTATTTTATATCAGTTCATTTTTACATGAATGTGTGTGTAATTACATGGCACATAAGAATTTATTCTCCTGTGTTCACCGGGATATACATACATAGCAGTGTGCCATTTACACAGCAAATGTTAAATGACTTCAGTTTGTTATTCTGGGTGGTGCAGGGGCAGCCTATCTTTTTTGATCAGCTGCAAGCTGGTCTAACTCTTTTATGGAACCAGAGGGGATCACCGGGCTTATAACTTCACAGAGGCAAGGAATTGGCCCTTGCCACTTGTAGCTTGGAAGAAAAAAAATTACTTGCATGAGGTGCTACCACTTCCCTCCCCTGATCTGGCATCTCCTGTAGCAGCAGATTGTCTCTCTGGCTTGTCCAACCCTGGAGTCAGGCGATTGTCAAGAACTGACTTTTTTCCCCTCCGGTATTTTGGCTCTAGGTCTCTGGGTTGGAGGCCACAGTTTTCAGCACCTGCTAATAATTTTTTAACAGATGCTAGAAAGGAAGGTTTCCAAATACATCTGATACAATCTGCTGTAGCCTGGGTCAAGCATGGACCACAGGGTTCATTTGCCCTAGAGATGGGGGGTGGGGTGGGTGGGCTAGTGATGTCCATTGTTTTAGCAAAAATGTTGTCTTCCTTGAAGATGGTGGTCAAAGTAGCATCTTTGCTGCAGAGGGGAAGCATGCTGTGTGCAAGCTTGCCTCTTGCTGCTGTAACAGAGACTGGCTCCTCCACCAGTATGGGTAGGAGAACCCACACTGCCAAGAACTATCATTTGCATTTTTTCAAACAAACTTTTGTTTGACATCCAAAGGAAACACTGAACTGGTTCAATATATGCAGGTTCAAGTTGCAGTACCGCCACGGGAAGAATTCAGAAGCTCTGTTCCTCGCAGAGATCAAGTCTAAAACAAGTCTTGACATAAAACACCACTTCAACATTTCTGGCAGCTCTCTGTCCCACGACTTCCACCACCCTTTGCTAAGCAAGTCCCCTGCTCCCTTCCCTCTGTTTTTCTTGTGATAGGGTGTGTATTTTAATCCACTATAACTATTTGTTCTCATAGCCTTCCCTGGTCAGCAGGAAGTAATGGGACCTCTGAACAGCCCTGGAGAGGCAAGGGAAATAAATAGAAGACAAGGAAATTAAAACAATAACAACAAACGTACTGTCTAGGGCAGGTTTCCATTAGGCTTAGGAGGCAAATGACAACAGGCATGGAAGGCTGTAGATGAGACAAAATGTCTCGTAAGGTTTCATCACTCTCTCATGGCGCTGGCTAGATGTAAATATGCCTTTTTGTCTTTCTCCTGGGTCCTAAGCTGACACAAGGCTCAAACCAGGAGAAATGTATAAGGATGAGCATTTGTAGGGTGCCTGTTACAGCTGAGGTTTCTTCCACTGCCTTTTCCCAGTATGTATGTATATAACTACGTATGCACGCCATATAAATCTATAATGTCAGCCAGGTCTCTGTGCTAGTAACTGGTATGGGAGAGCTGCTTTGCCTTCCTCCAAGGAGTCCTCGCTCCTTCCAGCACCCACAGGTAATAGGGACACATGCTTTTTCCCTGTCTTCCATTCAGAAGTTGCCTTTAAGCTTTCTTTTGCAAATCAATCACTTTCAAACATAGGGTCAAAGCCTGAAAGTGAAATCAGAGAGTCCAGGTGAATGTTATTCCCTCCTCCCCTTTTTTCCTCCTGCTTGCAATACTTCTTTTCAAATTTGGAAATTAAAGTTATTTTCCTGCCAATGTTTTCTGCTTCCATGTGGCACACGTTTCTCTTTGCAGTGGAGCAGGAGCCAGCATGGCTGCCTCAAGTGTGCATCCGTTTTGTGTATCCTGTCAGTGCTTTCCCAGACAAAGTGAACAGTCCTGAGATCTGTTCTGCCTCCCCCTAATTCACTTTGTGTCACCCCTCGGTTTTTAGTACAACATGCATGAACCTGAGGCAAAGCGGTGGATTATTTTTTTCTCATAAATACAATTTTGAGGACATTGCTCATTTTGTCTTAACTATGAAACCTTTTCCAACTTTTTTGGATATACTAAAAAATGTGACTTAGCATCCAAAAACTTCACAGATTTCCACGTGATTGTGTCTGAGTGGCTACTCATCTTATTTGCTCAGGTCACAGATAAACAGTTTGTCCTAATGGTTAATTTTGCGCACTTTTTGGAAGGACTCTGTTCCTTACAAAATATGGATGACTGTTGGTGCAGGGTCTGAGACAGTGCAATGAGCTGCGGTATCTTGCTGTCCTTTACAGATGGAGGAGGTGAGTGGGCTGTAGAAGTGCATGGGAAGTGTCAGTGCACGCCCTTATCCTTTTCACTAGTCATCCTTGCACTCTTGGAGACAGGATTCCTGGCTGGGTGGCCATTATCCATCCCAAACTGCAGTGGTTGTTTTTAAATAAGAAAAGCATGTAACGTAAGGGAAAAGAGATTCAAGACAGGCAACAGTTTTTTGTCAGTGCATCTTAAATATTCTTGTCAGTTGTTCTTGCTACATTCATATTCTTTCCTATATGTACATATATAAAATCAAAAAGTATAGTAGTTGTGTCTGGTTTTTAATATATAGGGCTATGCTCCACTTCTGGATAAAATCTATGGTTGTGAATGAATCTTATCCTGAAGCACATGTATTCTGCCCCTTTGCCATGGAGAAGTCCCATTTCATGGGAACTTGGGTAGGGAACTGGAGATTAATTAATGTTTTCTGTTATATTTCTGCATGCATCTATTAAGGGGCCTGCTTATGGAGTCAGTAGCTCTATGTTTGTTTTCTATTTTGCACGCTGGAGAAGAACAAGGCTAATATTGTCCATGTACTGTTCCTTTTTCACATAGTATGAGCACTGCAGCCTCTGCTGAATAGTCTTTAGCTATTTCTAAGGATGTAGAAAAAAACCCCTCTTTGCTCCACATGAACACATCTTGGAAAACTAAACCTTAAATATGGTTTGGGCTTTTCAAGCATTGAATCAGGTGGTCATGGGTGGATTTATGTATGCTAAGTCAAAATAGAAGCAAAATGAAACAAGACTTCAGCTCATAGCATAGGCTGAGTGCCAGCTTCCAAAACCTGTATTTCAGGGTACGTTTTAAGTTTTTCTTCAGCCTTCATGACATCGTTGTTTACTGTGTTGTCAACAGACTTTTGCTTCTGCTATACTTCTGCCCTTATGATGCATGTATTGATGACTGCTTAATTCTTGCCAGAGCACGTCTCCCATATTGTGAATAAATTGCATCTTGAAGTTGCCACTTTTTGCTCCCATTGAGTAATCACTGTTTTATTTATTATGGTGTTGCTATGGTTCTGCCATGATGGACTTTGAGCATGATTCTGTTACTCTTAGCAAGTACATGAAAAAATGATGGTGTCTTGTCCTCTGATCTGCCACCTATAAATCAAAGAATATGATTTGACATATAGCTAGTCAGATAATTGCCAAAGACATATGCCAGTTGGGACAAGCCCAGAATGACGTTGAAAAATAGCTGACAACCCTATCATCAGGCGTATCACTCAAGGCAGAATGTGCCTCTGCAACTCTATTCAAATAAATCCAATAATGCCTCCAAAAGTGGCTGCTGCTTCGCATCTGCCCTCTTCTTTCGAGGCTACTTTTTTTTCCCCCATCACTGTATTAGGCACAGTAACCTAGCACTAGTCCTGAGAACTGCAGAGGTTCACGCTATGGCCAACTGGAGTCTTGGACCAGTGGCACCGCAGCTCTTCATCAGCCATATGCTGGTGGGGTAGGGACGGAGGTCAGTGTGGAGACCAGCAGCCAGCAGGTGTAGCATGAGTGAAAAGGCTGGGTCTGGTGGTAATGATCTGTGAGCTTTGGTTTTCCCAGCAGCTTGCAGGAAAGGATGAGGCAGTGTGGTGAATGAAAGGAAGGGCAAAGACCAGGCAGCCTGGGTGTCTCTTCTGGACCTCTCAGCAAACAATGGGGGATGCACACCTTGGCAGCTAGCTGGAGCCAAGTAGCTCAGAAAAGTCCACCAAGAGGCAAGGGACAGGACTGAATGCAAGCCATCCTATGCTGACCTTGAGCTCTGACTGAAGCCAGGTGGTCATTTCTGTAGTCCTTACCGAAGCCAGACTCTTGGACCAGCGAGGCTTTGGTCTCTGTAAGGACTGCAGATTTTGGGCTCTGACATATCCTGCGGTGGCAGGTTTCTGCAGCAAACTGCTGCTGCAAGGCCATTGCTCAGGGCACCAGGAGAGAGTGAGCATGGGGGGAAGGGATGTTTCCAAATGAGAAATAGTTTTGTTTTTTTTTTTTTTTTTAAAAAAAACAAGTGATTTGTTGGCTTCAGGCAAATGGCAGAAGGTTTTACTGAAAAGGCTTCTTTATGGGATTGTGGTTTTGCTTGGGGTAGCTGAAAGAAGTCTGTAAACCCCAGGAGCTCAAGGAGTTTGACAGGTTTGACAGCCCTTCCTGCTACTTATGAACAGGAGGCTGGAGTGAGTGTTCCCGAGATCACCTCCCTGTTTTCCATCAAAGCATGCTGGCAAGCCAGAGGAAGCGAGAAGCTGTTTTCTTCCCCCATTTTATTTTCTTATTTAAGACCATCTGAGAAATCTGCATTTCTGAATCTTTTAAACTTTGTATTTTCTGGGGCCCCCTCAATGTGAAATTCCTGTCGACCTTTCTAGGCTTTGGAGGCTCCCACAGACCCTTGAGCACCTTGAAATGGTTACAGCAATAATCATTAGCAACAATAGGAGAGTCACACTGAAGACATGTCCACTTACCCTACCCACACTTCACATGCTGCCCTGGCGCAAAGTGATAGATAAGAAAATAATGAAAATTAAAATTACTCTAGAGCTGTGTGTGTGTCATATGAAATGACGGTAAGGGCTGCAGGTCCTGGTGCTGACAGGGAGGAGAGCCCTCTTTACCCTCCCTGGGTCAGTCTATGCCTACACACCACCCCTGATCTTAGTGAAGGGAGTGAGTGCTTCTGATTAACATCACATACTTCTCGAGTTTGTGAAGCGAAGGGCTTGGATTTCTGTGGTAAGAGCAGTGGCTGCTGCAATACTTAAACCATGGCTGGTCAGAGAGCTGTCACAGTACCTGAGCCAGGGGTCACTGCCCTGGGCATGTGGCAAAGGGAAAGCCTGGAAAGAATCAGTAATTCATGAAAAATGTACCCACAAGGAGGAACTTCCTATTTCTTTGAATGATGGTAATTTAATTTAAAAGGAAATCCAATGACAACTTCCTAGGAAATAAATGCCTTTTTGTAAATCTCTGTTTGTGGTGAAAAGGTGCTTAGCTTAAAATCAGCTGAATTCTTCTTACTCTGGTTTCTAATTGTGCCTTAGTTCCTAACTCAGCCTAAAGCCTGGGAAACTGAAATGAGCTCTGACAACATGAACAGGCTGCTTAGGGCAGAACAAACCCAAGCGATTAAGCTAACCTTGCCAGCTGAAGCAAGCTTCTGAGCTTCATCAAACGTGCAAGCCGGAGAAAACTCCGGAGCTGACATGTGATCCTGCTAATGTCTGAGCCTGCTAAATCTTCCAGCCGCAAGGAGCTCCTCAGTCCTGGGGAAGTTCCCTACCTCCTGAAGAGAAGGAGCAGCTTAGCTCCAGAAATCGGCCTTGTAATTCCTTAGCCTTATCCCTGGCAACACCTGACCAGCCCACCTTATCCAGCTGGCCCAGCCTGGAGGCCCGTGGGCAAGCCACTTCTATTCAGCACCAGCTTAAAACCAGAAATGACAATCCCATAGGCAAAGCACCACAGTAGGCTGGTGGGACTGAAGAAAGAAAAGCCAGCCCTTCACTGTAAACCCTCTGCCTCTCTTCTACCTTCCTCTTTTTATTTTTTTTTTTAAATCTTATTGAGGTCCTTTAATACAAATTATCTATTTCAGCCATTTCTTTCTCATATAAAGCCAGTTCCTGGTTCTTTGTGCTCACCATGGTGGACTATGTCCTACCATTCTCAAGTATTTTCATGGAACAAGTATTTCTTCCCCCCTTCTGGACAGAGAATCGTGAAACTTTGGGGCTTCTTCCATGCTACCTACCCACTAAGCTGTTTTCTCTGTGCAAGTTGATAATGTACCTTCATCCTTCATGTATTACTATTCAGTTAAGGTAGTGACTGCAAGCCCTAGATGACTGTGCTAGGACTGTGCAAACATGGTAAGAGGTGACCTGTGTCCCACAATGCATCATCTAAATAGACAAGACAGAGGAATTACTGATGTTCCAGCTGCGTAAAATCATCTAAATAGACAAGACAGAGATGTTCCAGCTGCGTAAAAAGGAACGGAGGTACACCAAAATTTAAGAGACATTTCCAGATAGGAAGCATGTGCTAGAAGCAAAAATTCAGTTTGATCCTTCCCAGTGCTTTGCCACCTTGTGGTTCTCTCTCTGACTAGCTTTTCTCTCTGTGGGATTAAGTGTTACCTCCCAAGTCTCCTCCTTGTAGGTGCAGATCAAGCAGGGGGGCTAGAGGAGTTATCACCACAATTCACAGGTTTCTCATGGTGAGTGCAGACCCTATGATGCACGTGCTCCGAGTTGCAGCTAGCTGCCAAGCTCTCCCTGTTTGCATAATCAACTGCATCACATCCTACAAATGAAAACCAGAGCGTCCTTCGGCTACCTCAGTCATTAAACAGTTGGCTACAACCATATGAAACCCTTCAGGAGCTGCAGGAATTTCCCTGTAGCTCCCGGTCTGGGATTTGGGGTCCACCTCCTCCTGTAGTCCTCATTCCTGAAGCATCCCTGCGCCGGTGAGTGCCCTTTGCTTGGGCAAGGGATGTCCAGCAGAGCCTTTCAATTTGAACTCAGCTCCCACTCCACAAGTCATTTTTATTTTACTGGGATACCAGTGAAGCTGTAGCTCAGTAACTGATGTTAAGAGGAACTTTTAACACCTCAACAGCAAATGGAGGAGAGTGTTTCCCATTAGTGGCTGAGGAAGTAGTGCTCCTGTAACTTCAGCCTTGAAAGCTAATGAAGCTCAGATTGTGGCCGTGGCCTTTGATGTGGAGATGCCTGAGGTCAGTGTAGCTTTCAGAGGTGCCAGTGCTATGCTATGTCACCGCGCTCGTCTGGGCGAGGGCCCAATAACTCTAATCCTGTAATCATGTTTCTGTAAGCAACAGCATTTATTGTGCAGATAGTGGGGGATAGCTGCAGTGGTAATTGAATCAGGGATACACTATAGAGGAGAAGCTAATCCAACCCTGTAATATCATTTCCAGTAGAGGAAGTTACAGCCAACTATGCCAGTAAATAAGCAGCAAAATATTGGAATCAGTTTAGGGAGAGAGCACAGGGATAAAAATGCCTTGTTTGGCCATCTAATCCATCTCCCTGCCAGTATCCTCATTCTGTTAAGGGAGTGATGTTAACACACTGGCAAAACTCAGGAAATTCAAAGCTGTGCCTCGACACTCTGTCTTTGGCTCCCACTAATACATGGAGGTGGGGGTAAAAGCACCCACTGATGAGTTTGGCACCGTTAGCTTTGAATTTAATTCCTTCTCTTGGGTTCTTTCACAATCTTGGGCCACATACTATGTAATTTATGTCTTACTAAGGTAAGCTGTTGTCACCCAGGTATACGTGCATTTTCAGAAGAACATGATGGCGTAATTCCACTCAAGTGGGAGGAAAGACACATATATGTGTAAATATGGCTCATCTAAGAGATGAGGAGATGCTCCAGCAAGCTGTTCTGCTGTACTAATGAGTACATGTATAGACATTCCTGTTATTATTTTTCGCACAATCCACTGAACTCTATTATAGATAAATCTTCTCTTATTAAATCAGAGCTCTTTCATATTACATAAGCACTAGGTATTAAAAAAAACTCACTATTTTAAGAAGGAAAATGAATGGGAGTATTTTGTACCCCTTTTCTATGTGGGTATCTCTAACTTTGGTGGGGGTTCTGTGTGCAGAATTGTCATGAAGACTCAGTTCTGCATATCAAGGAACTGCAAGACTTCAGCTGTGCTACACAGAAATGCAAGCATGCCCACATACATACAGATGAATCTGTAGTATCTAGGTATGTGTGTGTGTATGTATGTCTATATCTATAAATATGTACACAAAACCATATTTCCTTTAGCTCAGTGCCTGAAAGTTCATTTGTGGGCATCCTGATTCTTGATATATTATTTGTAAACAGAGGGCCAGGGGACGGGAGTATTTCCTTGACTTCAATGGATGATGAGGCCTCAAGCTGTGAACTCAGATTGGGACCTCTAAGTATCCTGCTGCTACCTAACAGCTTGCTGAAAAATGACATAATTTGTGACATCAGCAATATGCTGCTTTAATAGAGGTTTGTAAAACGGTTTCCACCCTTGTGTGTCAGGACAAAACTGTCTATACTTACTAAACCTGAGACGTCTCCCTTCTGTATTCCTGACACACCTTGCAGCCTTTGTAGTTTTTAGGTATATGTTGCTATAAAGTCCTGATATCGAAGAGCAATAGGAAACCATTCAGTAATAGCCACATGAGAACTCCTACCTCATCAGTGCCAGGGAAGATGTCCCTTTTCAGAAGAATGGTGGCTGCCAGCGGGAGGTTCAGCAATGCAGATTTTAATGCGGAGATTTAATTTCAAATACAATTCACAGTTTGTACGTGGTTGAAAAATGCTTATTACCACCTGGATGTTCAGGACACTGTTTTGGATGAAATAAATTTCAATGTGGACAATGCTTGTCATTTCAGTTGCTGCCTTTAAAGCATTTCGCTTGATCCCTTTAAAGCATTTCACAGATCTGCAAACAATGTACAATTCTAATAGTAACAGCAGAGAACACACCAATTTAAAAACCACCCAAAATAATACCAACAAAATAACCAAGAGCCTTGCATAACAGGACATTAGTCTGAAATTTATTTGAAAGTGAGAGTTTTAAGGATTTTTGCAAATGCTCCATTCTATAATACAGTGAGAAAAGAATGATTTGCCTCTTGGAAATGATATTGCATCTGGGGTACATTTATTTTAAAATAGGATACCAAATTAAAAAAAATAAATTTAAAGGATATAAACATTGTTGGAAGCTGAATGGCAGCAGGAGGAGTGTGCCTTGTCATGAAAGAGTTAGTGCTCTGGATTCGTTGCTGTATCACTGATACAGGAGATTAAATTGGTACCTGTTAGGAAACACACCTTGGGAGTTACAACCACCCAGTCACACCTTCAGCATCTGCTGGGATTTCTGGTTGGAGGGAGGTTTGACACACTCATGGGAGAGGGCCTGTCACACATGGCTCCTTATAAATGTAAGGGAAAGTACCTCAGGAGACAGACCATCTCCTCAAGGGAATGTGTGGTGGGTGAAGTGGGGTACCTGCCTGTTCAGAAGACCGTACCCTGGGTTTTCCAGCCTACCACAACCTGGTCCATGAGGCAATGGTGCACTGAGTTAAGAAGAACATTGAAGAACTCAGGAAGGCTCCATGTGAAAATACAGAATTCTTCATCTCTCTAAATAGCAGTATTGTAGGCCTTCCTTACTGAAAGAAAGAGGGCGGGAAAGAAGGAAGGAAGGAAGGAAAGAGAGAGAGAGAAAGAGAAAGAGAGAAAGAGAAAGAGAAAGAGAGAGAGGAAGAGAGAGAGGAAGAGGAAGAAAGGAAGAAGGAAATGAAGAAAGAAGGCGAGAAGGGAAGAGAGAAGAAGGGAGGGAGGGAGAAAGCAAAGCAAAGCAAGCAAAAGAAAAGAAAAAGGGAAAAGAAAAAAAAGAAGAGAGAAAAGAAAAAAAAAAGAAAAGGAAGAAGGAAAAAGAAAAGTATTTTTCAAAGGGGGAAACTGTCCATTGGTGTAGATGTTTAGGCAGGAGACTAAGGTGCAAGCACAGCTTGACAAAGTATAAGAGCAGGAAAGTAAGTTTTCTGTTCTTCCCTTGTTAATTTTCTAAGATTCCTCTTTCTCCCCTTTTTTGTTACATCTCTGTACATTTTATAGCGTTAAAAAAATATGACTACAGCATAAAAAAAATGCTAGAAAAGACCTCAGGGTTCATCTAGTGCACCTCCCTCACAAAGGCCCTGTGACAGATGCTTACCTAGCCTGCCCTAAAGAAACGTCATCCCTTTCCTTTAGTGACTTACCTCATTGTGCAACTAATTGTCAATTAGGTATCTTGTTTGTTTTACTAGTGAAGATGTTCACACTTTGCTGCAAATTAAACTGATTTCTGCCTATGCTTCTGCCTATGGATGCTGAGAAAAGGGGTGACTCCACTGTGGAGTATGAGAGGACAGGCATGCATCTGTCCTCTCCACCCCCATCCCTCAGCCATTTCTCAGCCACTCTCCAACCAGTATTTCCCCACCTCTTAGGCTATATCTTTGTTAACATCTGCTCTGCAGCTTGTGGTCCATGCACATGTACTTCTTATTGTAGTCAGCTTTTTGTTCAGGTTGGTAACTGGATGCACCAGAGAAGTAGCGTAAGGGCTCCCACAGATAGCTCCAGAGAAAAATCGCCGTATATGAGCTTTTACCATGGGAAGAGATGGTTTTACCAGCTATTCTAGGGCCAGATGGGAGGCATGCATGGAGGGGGAGCTGCAAAGGCAGAACTCAGTGGCTTCTGCCAGCTCTTCCTCAAATGCCATCAGGAGCCTCAGGGATGTAAAGATGATCTTGCTGAACTCGCAATGCAGTTGGTGGACTTCAGCCCTGCCTTTATGTCTGTGATAACAGAAATGAAATACAATGTAGAAGCACAAAACAAGTTCTGCTTTTGCCTGTAACACTGACATATAACTAACCTTAGATCTCTGGTGATTTCTGGTCTGGTTTTATGCACATCAGCTTTGGCAGGAGGGAAAGCCATGGCTTCTATTTTCATACTTGGTTCTCACATAAAATAATGGAGGGGAGAGGAGGAGGGGGGAAGATGCAGCTGCAAAAACAGTCAGTGAAACATAAAAATCCCTATTGTTTTGTTGTAGTTCTCAGTGCCCTTCAACTTCTGGGCACAGACAAGGCCTCCCCCTGCTCAGGTTCAATACGCAGGGGAGCCTTGGGGCTCAGAGCTCCCTCCCTACTTTCCCTAAGCCTTGCCGTCAATTGTGCTTTTGTTCATGGAAAAAAAATTTAGCCCGATGCATGCTAATTTATAGCCAGGGAAGCAATTAAAAAAAAGTTTATTATCCTTTCCCCCCCGCCTCTCAAATCGAGTGTTACAGCAGCAGGGTTTTTTGGTAAACTTGACATAAACTGATGTCAGTAAGGGGGGAGCAAGGCCAGGAACTGAGCACAGATCTTTACATCTCCCCTCCACATGAAATGGGACAGCCTTCCAATTTTCTCTGTCTGCCTACACTCAGGAACGTGCGTGCTTCAGGAAGACTAAGACACAAAGACACTTATTTCCCTAGGCTTTGACAGCAAACGTGCAATGTACATGTTGCCCTGACACACCTATTTTAACAAATGCTAGTTAAAGATTGAAGAAAGAATTGCCTAATATAGCTACAATGTAAAGACATATTTACATTTATTAATGAACTTACTGTGTGCCTTTTTCTTGCAAATTTGGCATGTCCTTAATATTCAACAAAATATTAGACACCAATTAATCCATATGGTGAAGTCGGTTAATCCAGTTCACCTCTGGATTTTGTAATTCCTTGCAAATCTTAGAACTGCACCAACCGAGATTTTGCTGTTAGTACAGGGCTGGCCTTTTCTTTCAGGAGGAACTGTTTTTTCAAAACAGATTGTAAAGAAAGCAATAGATGTCTCTGCCTACTATTTATTTTAAGTGGTCTCTGAGTAGAGCATCATGATGTGGAGCTGAACATGCCTGAACGCTTTCAAACAAACAGGTGGGCTTTGGTGAACAGCCCAGCAGTCACATGAGTGCAGAGGCGGGGGCACGGCACTGCCGCGGGGACTGGCAGCCTCTGCAGGGTGAGGTCCTCCCAAGGCTTCTTGTGGGCAGAGCCCACAGCTCTTCCCTGCACTCTGACCACGTACCATGGACCTGGGGGACCTTCTTTCAGTACCTTAAAAGTGAAATACAAACCCTTCACTGATGGCCCATGTGCTGATGATTGAAGGAGGGTGGAAATGGTTTTGTGCTCCCACCTGTGCTGTTGCACAGCAACACCAGCTATGTAACTGGAAAGTCCTTGCACATTCTGCACTGCTGGTTTCTCCCTCACTTGCAAGTATTTAATTCTGTATTATCCAGCCACAGGCCTCTAGGAGACAAAACTGGAGGCAGGGCTGTCAGCGATGGTCAGATTTTGCAGCGCTACATGCACCACTGATTGTATCTGAGCTGCCTTTTTACACAGGACAGGACATGAAGAGTTAACATGAAGCATTTCCAGTGGCATCCCATAGTGTACCAGACCTGCACAAACACTGCCATATATTAGAGACTACTGCAAAAGCAAGCCAGGAATGAAGTCAGGTATCAGGAAGCCTAGACCAGGTCTTCCCAGCAGCGTGAATGTGTCTCCCATAAATTCTAGGCTATTGCAGGCATGTCTCACACAGGGACAAGGTTTTTACCTTCAGCAAGCTTCACTTTGGAAAACTCTGAACCAATGCGTGTGTTTGATAAAATAGTTAACTTTAATAACATTAGCAGTGCTAGCAGAAACAGGAATAAAATTATAAGCATAAGACCCAAAGCCACGAGGAGCCACACTACATTACAGAAGCCAAGAAGGTAGCATAGGCATTCAGCACCCCTGTTCTCACCAGGATGATCAGCTTCAGCAGGCTGGCACCTACAACAGCTTCAGGAGTTGGGTCCCTTGCATTTCTGAAGATGTTATTCTGAGCAGCACCTTATGGTACTGGCTTCACTAGCAGGGATTTGGAAGCTTCAGACTTAATTTGGGAATCAATAATCCCAAACATAGTGAGGGTATCGGATCTCTCCCCTGCTTGTTGTGTGGCACATGCAGGACAGTTTGGCTCTGCACCCCATTCCCTGCATCCCTGGCAGTGGGGAGGAAAGGCCCCTCCTGTTCCCCACCCACTGCTGGGGGGCGAAGGGAGGCCTGGGTGCATGGAGTGGAGGAGGAGACCCCGCGGGGACTGGGAGGGGGAGGAAGGTGTGATGGAAACGTAGGGCACGAATTTCTTCACTGGCTCTTGCAGGCACCACTGGTGCTCACGGGGTGTGTGTGTGTGGGGTGTGGTGGTGGTGGGTGTGTGTGTGTGTGTGGGTGTCTGTGTGTCTGTGTCTGTCTCTTTGTCTGTGTCTGTGTGTGTCTGTGTGTCTGTGTCTGTGCGCACCCCTCGGCAGGTGGCCTTTCCACAGGCACCCTGGTCCTGGCCGAAGGGGTGCTGTGGGCGTAAGGGCAGCTGGAGGAGACCGTTCTGGTGGCGTGCGATGTAACGGGTGTGGTTAAGGATTAAGGCACCCCCTCCTCCTTCCCCTTCCCCTTTCCCTTTCTCCTCGGTGCCCGGCGCTCCCGGGCAGCAGCCCAGCAAGGCGCGGGGCCGCCCTACACCCCCACCCCCACCCCGCCTCCCCGGGGGCCGCTGGCAGCTTCTGCTCCCCGGGCGAGGTGTCCCCCGCATTCTGCTCCCCGGGCTGGGGGGTCCCCCCTGCGGCCGGCGCGCGGCTGGGGAGCGCCCCGGCACGGCCCGCAGCGCCCCCCGCCCCGCCGGGCTGCCCCCGCTCCCCAGCCCCGGCGAGAAACAGGCACCGATGCGCTGCCCTCGCCGGCAATTCGTGCCCTTCTCCCCACGTTTTTAAAATTTTTAAATAGTGGTTAAAAAGTAGCCCTGCCTCGGGCTTTGCCGCACGCTCAGCCCGAGGGAGGTGAAGGTGGGAGAGGGCTGGAGCGGTGGGATAGACGGAATGCGCTCCAAGTTGGGTTGTCTTTTTTTTTTTTTTTTTGCCCCCCCCCCCCCCATCAGAAATTACTGCCTGAGGAGCAGATACTCCGTTTTATTGGCTCGTAAAAAGAAAGTTTTCAAAGCCTAATTTCCACCAGATACATTTATTTTCCGTTGAAAGCACAATTAAAACAATACGCGCGAGTAGGTGCCATTAAAGCTAACCCGTCCTTTGCTGTTAATCACAGGAGGAAAGGATTAGGAAAGTCAGGAAAGGAGCACTGTGTTTGAAACGCAAAAATCCGTGTTTTTAACGCAAAAATCCCGATTTTCGGAAGAGTGAAGCTGAGAGGCGAAGTGAAGCAGCCCAAGAAACAAGGAGGGACCCTTAACCAGAGTTAAAATTCAGTGTCGGGTTACTTCTCGATACGGCAGGGAACATGCCGTTCCTGGAAGGGATTTGTGGTTGTGAAATGCATCCCTTGCTAAAATATCGTTTGATGCTTGTGTCGAAGAGGAAACCAAAACAATCTTTTCCTTTCAAGCCCCGATTTCAAAACAAAACCCAAAAGAAACGAAAAAAAATTTAATAAAAATCTCAACAACAACAACAAAAATCCCTCTAAATTTCAAACTGCAGCTTTGAACAGCTTTCCTGGCGATATTTGCTTCAAACCTCACAGGCGGAGTGCCCCTGTGTTCCCGAGGGCTCCCTGCCCTCCCTTTCCCCGGTTCTGCTGCTTGGATGGTAGGCTCAGAAGCAAATGACCTGCTAAATAATTGCTAGAATTTGGGGAGGGGAAAAAAAAAAAAAAAAGGAAAAAAAAAAAAAAGACGGGAAAATGCGCACCAGCATTCAGGTGCTAACCTACTTATTTGAAAGTAATTTATTTTCCATTTTGCCCGTTTTCCCCCTTTAAAACAGAACGCTGAAAGAAAGAATAAGTGCTTTAACATTTCAGTGTTGTGCTCTGGTAATTACTTTTTCACTTTTCCCCTAAGTTCCAATGTGAAAACCTCACAGGGGGGTCTTTGCTGTAGCAGGGCTACAGTTCCCAATCCCAAACGCAAGATCTGCAATTACAAACCCATTCGTCGCCCTTCCCTATCATTAATATGCACAAAATCCTGCTGCTAATCTTATAATCTGTTTTGTTTCATCAATTGCTTGCCTAGCACCAGGCGGGAAGGGAAAAGGGAGAAAGAAAAAAAAAAAGAAAAGAAAGAGGAAAAGAATAAAGCCGGAAAAAACACAGAAAGCTTCCTAAAGTAATCGAAAAGAACAAATAAATGGGATTTTATTTCTTATAAAGCGAAAATCGTTAAGACTGTTAAGTGGAAGCAGGATTTTCCGGCGGGGGGGCGGAATATCGGGGAAATTCGAGGAAAAATCTGAATGTATTCCACATTTTATTTGCATATTCGATTTCTCCGCGTACGGGTCACGAAGTTACTTAAGCAGTCAGCTGAGGTTGCGCGTAAACACCTCAGGAGAGTTTATTAATATTTCTTGATTTTAATGAGGGCGCGGGGGGGCGGGCGCGGGCGGGGCTGGGTGCGCCTCCGCCGCCCCCCGCGCTGCCCCCCGCAGCCGCGCAGCTCCCGCGGGCTTGTCACACGTTGTCATTAAGACTTCAGTAAAACAATGAAGACATTATTTTTTGAAATCCTCCTCTCGTCTCTGCTCCCCCCCCCCCCGCCTTCTCCGGCGCGGTATTAAGGGAATAAAACAATCTACACCACACGGGTCCTATTGAGATTAATGAAAAAATTATGCAAAAAAGCAAAAAAACCCCACCTCTATATCTCATATATCTTATTTTCCGTTCCCTACGCCAGGCTTCGCCTGCGTCTTGCCTTGCACCTGATGATTTATTAAGGTAATCTGCGGGGATAACTACACATGTGCCCAGCGCCGGCTTGTCCCAGCTCATCTTCTAAGTAATTGTTTCTCATTAGTTCTGATAATGTTTTAATAGTGTTACCCATAATTTAGTCAGCCAAGAATTAATAACGGAGGGTGCCCTGAAAGGCACGGGGGAGGGGGGGGAGCAGAGGGGGGAGGGGGGGGAGCTGCGAGGCGCAATATGAACAGGTAGTCTTTAATTAATCAGATTAGCCCGGAGGTCCCCGCGCTGTAAGGGATCACCCGGGACGGGACCCGGCTGGAGCGGGGGGTGGGTGGGCTGGGGGGGGCTCTGCGTGTGTCGGCCCCATCGCCAGCCCCCCGACTCCTCGCGGTGGGGGGGGCTCTGCCACACACCCCCCGGCCGGTCCCCGGAGCGCTGCGGGGGTGGCGGAGGGGACCGCCCCCCCCCGCCCCCCCGCCGCTCACCGCCCGCGGCCCGGCCCGGCCGTGCCCCGCCGTTCCCGGGGAACCGCGCCGTTTCCACGCGGGTTGGGCCTGGGTGTGGGGTTTTGCTTGGGTTCCTCCACTCCTCCCCGCGCCCCCCCCCCCCCCCATTTCCTTTCCCCTTAATTAAACCCAAAATAACCCTAAATGTTTAAAATCGCTGCTCGGAGATGGAGGGGAAACATACTAAGGGAGCAGATGGGAGGAATAAGCCACTGTGACTCCATACGTAAAATGGCCATGGAGGCGGTGAAAAATGAAACTAAAAAACAACTGTTTTCTATTTACAAATTTAAATAAACAGAACAGCCTTCCCCGCGGTGTTTGTCTAAGTGCAGCAGCATTGCTGCTGTGTAGGTCATGAAAAGGTTGGTGCATAGTTTAAAACTTCCCATTCTGTTAATTTCTTAAAGAACAGTCGTTCATAGTCTGAGCACAAAAGCTCATGATTTAATGAGGAACAGAAACAAAATCTCTGATTGTTGGTGTTTCAAACTTCATTGGAGTCCTCTGGCAACCACAAGTTGATCCTCTGCAGCTTCAATACCCTTTAGCCCTCCATATAAGAGTACATGCTGAATAGAGGACAATGCCTGGTTGTTATGTTTATTTACCCTTACTACAAGCTGGGTTAACCTCTTCAAAACAGCTTTACTAAGCCCGTTAACCACACGGCCCACATGATCTGTAGCCGTATCCCTAATGTGATGTAAATCTGACTCGAGACCATATGCACAAGTTCTGCTGCATTGTGTCTCCAAAAACTACAAGTTTATTGCCGTGCAACCCTTCCCGGGCTGGACGCTTCCAGGAGGAAACGCTCTGAATAGCAACTGCTTAAAAAAAAAAGAGAAGAAAGTCAAGAGTCCTGCCTTGTCAGACCAATATTTTTAATGGCTTTTGCAAATTTACAGAAGGGGGGTGGGGTGGGATGCAAAGCTCGCACAGGGTAATGATTTTCATCGCAGTTATTTCAACCGGTGCGTAATTATTCAAGGCTTTGCCCTCTCTGACGGAAGCTCTGCACTGGAGCAGGAAGAAGCATAGATACAAATAGAAGTGACTGAACTGGTTTTCCTCTGCTCTTTTGACAGAGCTCACAGCTTACGTTTTGCCTTTCTCCTTCAGTGAAATCATAATCCTGCATTCGTAGTAATTAGCAGTGATGTCACACAGTTGGTGATGTAACTTTGTGGCAGGCTATGAGTAGTACATGGGCCGTGTGGGAGCGAGCAGTGGTTTGAGTTGGGAATAGTTTTAGTAATTAGTGATTCTGGTAAGCAAACTATGACAGATCTGCAAAATGGAAATGAATTTCTGCTTAAGCTTGATGTCTTTAATTCCTGCCCCCCCCCCCCCCCCAGTATTATAGTCATCTTTTAAAACAGCTACTGGGCCCCCATGGCGAGAGCTTCATTTACCAGCTCATTTTTTCTTGATGGCTGTGGCAAGCGTAACAATGTTCTGTGCCTGCTTCAGTAATGGCATGTCGATCATGCTCCCGTGGAAAGTAAATGCACCCTGGAAAAGAGAGAATATAAACTTCCTGAGAGGACCTCTGGAAATCATAGTTGGCTTGTCTTTTCCTTTAAATACACATCCGTTCACCGAGAAGCATCATCTCCCACAGGAATCCTGAACAAGTGTTAGGAGACAAACTAACCCAGACAGGGCAAATGCAATTAAAGAAATGTGGTGGGTGCCAAGCGCTCCAAAGAGGAGGCAACAGGAGAGACAAGAGGAGCCCAGTGTGCAGCCTGCCTGTTTCGGCCCCTCTACCTGGCAGCCAGTGAGGGCCAAGAGCAGCAAGGCAGTGCGTGCCACCCAAGGGGCTGGGGGACACTGTGCCTGGGGGGCAGGTCTGCTCCCCACATCCAGCATCACCCCCCAGCACAGGTGCTGAGCCACAGGGCCGGCCCTGCGCTGCCTGCAGCGTTATCTTTGTCAGGAAACAGCGGCCAGTGTTTGGGGTCGTGGAGGGAAGTTTTCCTGACTTGGGGGTGTTGTTGAGGTTGTGCTGCTGCACCTCTCCATCATGGGTCTGGTACTGAAGATAGGCTGGGCCTGTGCTAAGACCAACAGCTGGGATGAAAGCTGAAAAAACCACATGGCTGTCGTGATAATATTGCCCCAACCTGCTCTGGAGCCAAGTAAAGCCCACCTGAGCACTGCACATAGGGAATTTCCCAGAGTGGATGCAGAACTAGCTGGTGTGCCTCAGCAGTGGTGATTTGAGAGCCAGGGCAGGTTTCAGAGGGCACTTTGTATTTCTAGGGATTTTGTGTTGGTGCCATGGTGACAAGTTTAAAATAATTAACTATGAATCATAGTTAAACCCTAAACAGAAGACACATGTTTTAAACAGAGCCAAACCTGACTTGTTCCTCTGGATGCCTTAATCCACACATGTTGCTGAGGTAGGATTTTGAAGATAAAACACATGACAAAGTTCAGTAGGCAAAAAAAAATAAAAATCTATTTGTAATTCTGACAGTACTTTGACACATTCCTGAAAAAAAACAAATACAAAGATGCAATCTCTTCCCTGAAGGAATCAGAATTGAGGGATTGAGGGTCTGGCCCCAGTGTTGCGCAGGATGCCTCTGTGAAGCACTGTGCACCCTTTTAATGTCCTGCTGCAATCGATATGGGATCACAGGCTGGCCTTAGATTTGGCAGTGAGCGAGGACAACCAAGAACAGGGTAGGTACGATACTGGCATGTGTGTCTGTGCATGCATAGCGAGAGAAATGCAGGGGAGAAGAAGCTGTTTATTGTTCTGGTTTTCATTTAAGGCTCGATAATCATTAAATAGAGGACTCTGGTAAGTAAGGTGAAAATACAACCCATTTACAGAAACGATTAGGAAATGTGTTGCTCCAGCAACATACCTAGCTCAACTGAAGCAGCATTAAATATGAAACCATGTTCCAGAACAGCTAAGACAAAAATCCACCTTAAACAGTCATCTTGTGCAGATCAATACTGTTGCATGTAAGAACAGGCTGCATTAAAGCCATTAAGAGCCCAACAGTTAAAACTATTATTTTATTTTTAGTAGGATTTCCTACCATAGCTTGCAGTATTTTAGGTGGGTTTGGAGAATAATGGGACTGACAGATGCTCAAGGGTAGATGCTTCAAATTGAATTTCTTGTTTAGAGCAACCAATCAACCCTACATTACCACATCAAAATTTATTATTATTATTATTATTAACAACAACAACAACAACAATAATAATAATACACCACTTTTTATCTTACTTAGCTACATCTCAGCTGTTTTCACTTACACTTAAACCTTTACAGAAAATGCAGCCTCAAACTATTCCATAGATTAACTGTTGTGAAAATACACTGGGAACCAAGTAAACATTTCATGACATAGCAACTTTTTCGGAATAATTCAGGTCTTTGCAGTGATCTTACACTGCAAGACAGTTTTTTTTCACTGTAAGAAAAACATGTTTTTGTCATGCCTATTTTTCTACAGGCATTCAGTCAAATAAGAGCTATTGCTTAAAAGAGAAATTTGCATGTGGGATGACAGTGCTAAGCAGAGATATGTTAAGGTCTGGAATCATCCTTCCTAGTTCTGTGAAATGGCTGACTTAGGAGCACAGCTATCCTAACTACCTGCAATAGTTTGCAGAAAGAGATGGGCACCTAGCAGCGACAATTCTGATCTCTGGTGGTCTGAATCATGGTTGGGAGGGTCTCACCCCTTCCATTGACTGTGTACAGGATGCTCTGGAGTCAGATACCTCTGCAGGTGCCCAAGTCGGAGCATGATGAATGAGGGTCAGAATGTCTTTTTTAGAAAGCAGGAGTTAATTAAACAGCATGCCTGTCCTCTCTTCATTAAAATAACATATTTAGAAAGGAAACCAGGATAATAGTCTATGTGTGGACACATGAACACTGAACCACTTGAGATCTGCTGTATGTTCTCTTCTTGTCGGCGTGCAGCTGTAGTTTGGGTTGCTAGGAACTTGAATTCTTGAAGGTAAAATATGCTTCCCCCCCCTGCAACAGCAAAGAGTAACACTGAGAAGTTGGCTTCTCTGCCTGTTCACTCTGAGGCTTATTTTCTCCCTGCTAATTTGCAGTGTTGAGCTAAAGTCCAGAAAAAGAAACCAATTTTAATGCCATTGAATATACTCTATTCACTGCCTCTCTTTCCACCCACAGGTTGCAACAGATAGGAAATACCAGTAATTACAGCTTTGTCCCCATGCTCTCTTTTCCAGTTCTGCTAGATGAAATTTGCCTTTAGCATTCTTTTGATTTTTCTCTTGCTTGAATATAAAGAAAACAGGACTTTCTATAAACACCATTTGCTTTGATAGCATTAATCTGGGGATTAATTTAGTCATAGATCTAAATTTTATTTTTGCCTAATTTTACCAATAATCTCATGCTTCCAGCCTGTACTTAGACTTCCAGTAGTACAACTGTGGGACCAAGGGTCTGTTCTTAAGGAAGCTTGCAGCACGAACGAGAACGATGGTGGGTACGTGGTGCAAGGCTGGGGTTTGCATCCATCGCCATTCAGTGGCTGTGGTTCTCGCTTGCGGTGTAACCATACACATAATTCTGTGGGAGCCTTTTCAGAAATCTGTAAAAAGGACCCGGCCATCAGGCAAGTCAAACGTGTCAGACCTGCCCTGGCAAGAGACAGACCCTCCAGGCAAAGGCTGACAGAGAACCTGGGAGAAGCAGCAGCCAGGAGGCAAAACCGCAGCCGGTGGGCACAGCCTTTGGGTGATGATGCATGGGTGCAAGTGACTCAGGTGGGATGAGGAGTGGGGGAATGGAGTACATTCTGTGTCTGTGACAGCCGTAGGACAGCAGGCTGGAAGTGTAGTCCTTCTGAGGAATGGGTGGCCAAAGACACTGCCCCCATTGCAAGCGATGCAGCACCTATTCTGCTGTCTTTATCCAGTGCCATCCTTCATGCAGCAACACAGTGAACGCACTAGGGGTGAAGCCCTGTGAGAAATAAGGTGACTTTGGTACTCACTGACCTGTAGGGCATGGGAGGTACCAGCGCTTTGGCTGGCCTGCGCTGTACGGCTGTGGAGGCAGCACAACACAGCAGAGGGGTTTGTATGTGCACAGCCTTTGGCTTCCCTCAGCCTGGTCGCTGTACACCTCTGTCAGCGCAGGCTGTGGGGGAGAGATCAAGGCAGAAAGTGAACGGGCAGCATTCCCTGTTGGGGTCATCCCGCAGTCTAGCGAAGAGTCCTCCCCAGCTGACTGGCAAGTGAGGAAAGACACAAAGGTGTTTCCTTCTGGGTAGCTCTGTGAGAGTGGAGTGACACCCAGCTCCTCTTGCCACCCGGTTACTGCAGCTGCTCACGGAGCCCACCAAGTCACCATGTTCCCATCTCTGTCTCTGGTATCAGATCACCTTCTCCAGGCGGAACAATGCATGACCAGTACTGTGCAATTTGCTGCATCCCCCAGGAACCATGTAGTATTTGAACGCAATAAAGTCACAATGACATTTAATGCTCTGTTAAAACAGTAGTAACATTTCAAAAAATGAAACAGCTATTTATGCAAGATGCAGGCCATGCTGAGTAAGGTCTTAACAGCTCTACTTTGAATTTCAATATGTCCTAAAGTGCTTTGAGAATGGAACAGAGACTGTTTTGGCAAATACAGAAAACAGCTGGAAGGGAATTAAAATTATAGAAAGCTGCTAGTTGTTTTATTTTTTTCTTTTTTCTTTTTTTTTCTGAAGGGAACAGCAAAAAATGATAGTCTTGGAAAAAAGAGAATTGAGCACGGTCAGCCCCAAGTGATACAAAGATCCAGCTTACAGACAAGAGAAGTGATAAGACAGAGCTGACAAGAGAACAGTCATTTCCACAGGTCAGGAGCTGAAGATACAGGCTCATGAAAAAGCGGGGCAAATTAAGTTGTGCAGTAGGAATAATGAATGCAATACATTTTCAGGTGGCTGTAGAGAGACTGAAAAGATGCAGAACCAATCTTTGTAACACATCAGTTCGGCAGAGCTTATGCTTGTACCTTAGGAACCTCCTTTTGGATAAATGCAGCCACTACCAAAAACAACTCGGGTCTAGCCAAGTTCAATAGGAAACTGAAGGCTCTTCTTTGACAACTTAGAAGACAACTCTGGCCTTATGTTGCTGTGGGTCTTGGACATGGCTGTTGTCCTATCTATATGTCATTGTTAAAGATTTCCTTTCCTATAAGAAATGACATGTATCAAGTTGCAGAAAGAGTCTCATCATTGCTCTGTTATTTGCCACAGCCAAAAGATGATCATGTTAATGCAGTGTTTCCTGGAACATGAAGACCTCCTCTTTCTGTGTGTGTCTGTGTGTGGCAGCATCCAGGAACAGCTGCTCTGTGAAACTTTCGGGAGTAGTTAAGAGCTTGGTAAATCTATACGACTATCTGATAAACACAGTATAATTTTTTTAATGGTGAGAAGCATTTTACCTTTCTAGAAGTTAAATGGATGGGATTCAGAATCCATGATTTCTGTGTCATCTGGGGATCAATGTGTTCTGGTGGAACCAGGAAAGGGGAAGAAATGATACAGCCAACTTTCTTGCTAGCACTTATCATGGGTGGTAGAATTGTGTTGGCTTTGACTACAACGGGGGATGCACAGGATCAAAAGTGAGGTACACTTCATGTTTTTCCAGAAGATCAGGGGAAGTAAAGTTTCATACTTCTTAATCTGTCCTTTTTATATAATATGCAATGTTATGTGGGGTTTTACTCGCACCACCTTTTGTTTCCTTACGGGTTAACAAGAGAAAAAAGTTGGCTAAAACTATCATGATAGAGAACATTTAAGGCACCTCATAGTTGCGTGATACAATTCTCTCTGAGCTGTGGATTAAAGTACATGAGTTAATTAAAGTAAAATAATAATTGTTCTGGGACATGTGGGACAGTGATCAGATGAGCTAGTCCCCTTTGGTTGACAAGATGGAAGAATTAGATGTACTTTTGCACCTGGGAATGCCTGTGGCTTTTTCCCCAGCATCTGCTCCGCCTGTGGTTATCTGTGCCTCTACCCATGTCCATCCCGATGACTGCAATGAACTCACTATGAGGGCTACTGCAGACCCTCAGTTCTTAGACCACTGGAATCTACTAATCACCTGCACTGGTACTGAATGTGAGGATTGGCTCTCCTAACAAGCATATACATTTTGAAGTACCAAGTAAGTCCTGTAAGTTCCAAAAAGCCTGCTGGCTTCCTGTTTGAAAGCAGACGGGGCTCCAAACGTGAGCACTGGTTCTAAGAACTCTGCAGTCTGTTTTGGGAACCGCTGTTTTATTAATTACCTCAATCATTGGCAACCCTTTGCTAATAAACCTTTGATGTGATGCCCTGTTCTACCAGATCTCATCATACATGTAGCCAACAACTTTAACTCCCATGTGACAGTGTCCAGGACTTTCTTAAAGTTATTTATAAAGATGATATTAAGCCTGTGGCTTGTCTACAGTAGAAAGAAAAAAATCAGTTGTCTTGCATCAGCTGAAAGAATATAGCCAATAGTGCTATATTAATTTGCCGTGTGTCAACGTATGGGCTGTCCTGGGCCACTATGCAGAGACAGCTAACGTTCAAAAGCAGTTTACTTCGAGTATCTAGTCAGTGGATTTACATGGTAGGCTTGGAGGTGCTAGGGGATCCTGGTAGTAGGTAAGGCTTTGGCATGGGGGAGACTGGGTACGCCGGCCGGTGGAAGAAAAGGAAAAGCAAGCCAAGGTCATGTTCACTGAAAGTGCAATATGGACAAGAAAGCACCTGCTGCTCAATTTTGAATTAGGTATAGGTCTAAGATAGGAGTTATGTAATGCTTATGGAATTGCCACAAAAATTTCTGCCACCAGTTAGGTGACTGTTGCTCGGAGGACAAACTCATGAGTGAGAGGAGGTCCTTTGATGGTACTCCGCTATCACAGGGTTAGAAATGCTGCCCCGCTGACGAAGATTTGGTTTTCTTTAATTATTTTTCTCAACAGCTCAGCTAGCAATACTTTCCTTTGCAGACTAAATCCCTGCAATGAGTGTGTGGCAGTCGGGTTATCTCCTTGGCTGCCTTCTGAGGGCATGTGCATCTATGACCTAGTGGAGATGGGCGTAGGGGGACCAGTGAGCCAGCCACCCTTCTCTCCTCCACACCCTCCATCATTAGGAGATGTTGTGAATCAAACAGAGCTCCCGCACTGCTCGGGTAAGGCAGGCCAGAGGCTTTGTGTGTGAATACAGTCATTGTCTAAATAAGTAATTATGTAAGTCCCCTTCCAACCCCTGTGACCTGTATCAGCACTCGTGGGCAGATGCCAGGCTAAATGGAAACAAGCAGAATGGTGATGCCAGCTGGCTGGTGCAAACCTTGCGTACCTCCCACAAGGGGAAACAGAGAACCTGTATGGACCAGCATCCTCAAGTCCACAGATGCAAGAAACCTTTGATCCACAGTTATCTGAGAAACATTAATGCTTTCCGTGGTAATTCAGTGCCTTGCTGACTTCTAAAACCCAAAGGTCTGGTTCTGACTTTTTGGAGACCACAAAAATATGTGGAATAAACCCACTGAAATCTGTTTGGGTCTGAGAACATTATCTTTAATCCTCCACAATATTAACTGTTATAAGGAAATTAAGAGTGTTGTGTTCTGGAGATCTGCTGTTCTGAGGAGGGAAGGAAGCAGGTGGATGGCAAAGGGTCCCCCTGAAAAGCATGGCATTCGGGAAGATAATTCCCCTGGGATTAAATGAAAACACATGTTTAAGTGATCCCCTGCAGAGGAAATTTGGAAATCTTTGCTTTGGGGCTTAAAAAGAATGCTTGGATTTGCTTGCAGGTCGTGAACAAAAGAGAAGAGAGCCCTGGTCACAGCAAATGGTGTTGGGTCTGTGCCTAGGGGAGGAGTGATTATCCTGACTACAAAGGAATGACTTTTCCTTGAAACAGAAGGTTGAAACCATATTTTTTGGGAAGTCAAGAGTAGGAAATAAGCTAACAGCTGTGATGGTGCTGAATGCAGGTTTAATTAATTTTTTTCTTCTGCAAGTTGTAGCCAAAGAGCCATCACAAAGAGCTGGGTCACAATTCTGCCTTTTAGTGATGAACTTCCAAAGGTTATTCTGCTTCTAGGAGGTGTTTGACGGTATCTGGGTCAACTGAGCACGTTTTTCAGGCTATAACAAGATAACATCTTGCTCTCCTCTCTGCTCAGGCCTGTTCTGCCTCCAGATTAGGCTGACACCCAGCTATGGCCTTCTTTGAGCATCTTTGCAGCAGGTAGGAAATGCTGCTATCACTAGTGTAGTCACATATGACAAACTGAAGACATCACAGGCAGCAAGCTAGACAGAGCTTTTCAGGTTACGTAGTTCTGTATCCTCTCCTTTGGACGCTTTAACATTCGCCCCTTTTCTGTAGCAATGTTATGGGAGGAAAGACACTTAAAATCTTTGGGGAAAAGAAATGACCCCTGAAAAGGTTTGTCAAAACCATCTTTTTGGCAAGACGAGATGCTCAGTGGTTCTCCGTGATCTGTTGAAGGAAGACATGGATGGGGAGGGAATTCTGCAAAGCATCAACACCAGCAAGTTTCTGTAGGCATTTTGTTGATATGAAGAAAATGGTTTTTTTGCTTCTTTTCACCAGTGTAAACTTCCACCAGAGTAGAAGTAGCTAGTTAGTTCAGAGGATAAATCAGTTTGCAATACCAGAAGCAGGCCTGCTTTTATGAGATAGGCTTCTACCTCTAGGAGCAGATGGAAGGACACAAAAGGTAGAGAAAGTAAGAACGACTACCACATGAAACAGAGATTAGTTTTTACCTCAAATAACTCCCTAGCAGCAGTACAAGAACTCTCACAGAAAAAGCCCTTTCTAAAGCTCAACAGGTAGGAAGGACTTTGTGATCCCTTCAGTCCACAGTGGGGCAGAAAAGATGAAGAACAAGGATCTGCAAGGTCCTTCACTTCTCCTCCACCTGACATTACCATTCCCAGCCTACGGATAAGGGTCTTACCCTGCTGCGTGAGCCACAGAAGCTGTTTTTCCCTCTTACAGCCCCTCAAGCTGCCTGAAGCACTGGGGATAGCCATTTCAGCTGGGGTGGGCCCGGGGATCCCACTTGGTCCAGCTGCAGAAACTCCTTCAGGCCACCAGTCTGTGTCTCTCACTGAGCAAACAACCTGTTTAGGATCCCTGAATGAAAGGCAGACACGAGGGGGTTTTATTGCTGTCTTTAAATTTTCTTTAGTTTCCTTCTCACTGTGGTTGTTGCCTTCCTGTGTGCTCCTCTAGAGTAGGAAAGAATAAAATTAAAACAGAAGAAAGTCCTAGAAATCAGGAATATTCTCCACTGGTTCCCCCCCTCTGTCTTATAATGTATTGGGAACGGAAGAATCCTAGAGAGCACACTTGCCGCTGCCAAGCAAATCTTTATTTTATAGCACAAAAGCAGCTTCCTGGACAAACATCCTATCCAACCATGCATTTTTTTCCCCTAGTGAGCGTCATGGTTATTATATGGAAAAATGAAAAGTAACTAATAATAAGACTTCAGTATCCTCAGATGCCCTTAATTAAGTCATTTAGAATTAACTTGAGGTTTATAGTCATGGAAGAAATTTGTTAAATATAGACTAGAAAATTTCATCTGGAAGTAAATGACTAAAGAACACACAAAAGGGGAAGGTAACTGTAAAATACAACGGAGGCGAGAAAAGTAATAACAGTGAAGCTCGTTCTGTCAACAAGAATGGAATTGCCGGTATTTTTGTATTCTATATTTTTTCTAATTTCAGATTCATTTTCTGAACAGGATTGAACAGCCATTTTTTACTGCAATTCTCTATTTCAGTTGAAAGAGCTTTTGCAGAGAGCTTCTTCAGGTCCCTGAAGAAACTGGCTAGCACAGAAAGGAGTGACGAGGCAGCAAGACCACTGCTACTTAAATTAACTGAAACAATAATTTGGCTGTACAGGCTTCTGAGTTCCCTCAGTAAGCCTTAAAAAGACCCATCTGGTCAGAATGTCACATCTCTGGTTAGACCCTGCTTTGGAAATTGAAATGAGGCTTGTGAGCGCTTGTTGATGCTTTTTAAAGAGGGATTTGGAAGGTGGGTAGTTGCCTCAGCAGGTTGCTTGGTGCAGAGCAGGTTTTGGCACAACAGCGGGCAGGTGTCTGCAGCAATGGGTGTCTCCCTGCTCCATGCCTGCAGAAAAACATCACCTGTGTTGGGAGCATGCTGGCACAGCACAGCCCTTCAAAAAAAAAAGCAAGGGCACTCACTCTGTCTCACTAAGACCCCACATACACCTCCTTGAGCCGACAAGGTCAGAGGGGTCATGCCTTGCTGAGGAAGAACCCAGAGGGATGCCATCCCATGCCCTCTGCAGGGCCCACGTCCCCTGGGACAGGAGTTACCTCCACCAGGAGCTACCTGCGGGTGGAAAGGCTATGAAGGGGCACAGCATCTGCCCTTCTGCTCCCGGCTCGCGGAGAAACTTCTCCCTGCGGGAAATGTCAGTGTGCCATCCAAGTCCCTCTCCCCCCGTGTTTTGGACACAGGTCTTTAATGAGTGGAGGAAAACAGATTACGAGCCACCGAATGCCTGCTGGGGAGTTGGGCTGGGGGGGGAGTTGGCAAGAAAATGTTTTGTGTGAGTTTCTGCCCTGCTTCGGAGCTTTTGCAGCCCTGCGTAGTAAAATCTGTCTTCTTCTCTCCCCACCTGGCATAACTCCCTCAGGACTGATTGCACCAGTGTAGAAACCAGTATAGCACAAGCAATTAGCTAATACAGCTCCTTCTGCTCTGCTGTAAAGGTTCAAAATTTGCCCCCAGATGGATCTTTCTAAGAGACGAGCCTTCAACTGTGACACAAAATACATTTCTAAACCCTTTTTCAAATAATAAAACTTATAGAGAAACTTCAAGTACCGACACAAGCTCTCTCAACCTCTATTTATTAATAAATTTTCATGTTAAAATTTCACTTGGCCACTTTTTAAAAAGATAAACAACATAACAGTGGCCCATGCTTAAATCCCACCAGTGCTCTCCATCAGTGCATAGAGAGGCACCTGAGCCTATACTTAAGGCAGAAGCTCATAAAAGGTGGCAATTTATCATAAACCCCTGAATCACCCATTCTGCATCGTGAGGAGTATACATTGCCTAATTAACATAAATGACAGCAAACGCCCCGTGTTCTTGGAGCAAGGGCTGACAGTGCTGCAACCCAGCATGCACAGAGGTATCCTGTGCTGTCGGCACTGCCCCAGGATGGGATCCAGCTTAGCTGGTGGCACCTCAGAGCTCTGCCTGCAGTCTGTCCTGGGCTCCAGGAGTGCGGAGCTGGGCTGCTCCCTCACCCCCAGCTCCGTGTAAAACCCTAAGATATAATGCCCTATAAAGTGCGATATAATGCCTGTGGGTTGATGGGGTCCCACACTGCCCCATGCCAGGGGGATGCTCCAGTGCATCCCTCCCAGGAGACAGCCCAGAGGAGCCTGCCACCCCCAGGGCATGGTCCTGCTCTCCCAGCACCCACAGGCTGGATTGGGACAGGATGGATCCCTTGTGGCTGGGGCCATACAGAGGGAGCCCTCTTAGGAGCCGCGGCACTGCTGGGAGAGGGAGGGCAGGGGGGAGAGACCTCCCTGGGCAGCAGTGGGAGCTGGACCTGGCCCAAGCACCAGGGCGCATCGTCTCCAAGATACAGTGGCTTGGGGTAGCTTTTCCTAAACAAAGAGCATTATAAGGGAGCAACTGCTGGAAATTTCCATTCCTTTGTTGGGTAGATGCTGTGTAAATAAATGCATTCCTAAGATTTTTCATAATCCTGGAAAGGTCCATAAAAGAAACTGTATAGTTTGTAAATCACTGGAGTTCATATATATTATTCCTCAGCCACTGGGAGCACGATATACAATGGAACAGAATATAATGCAAGAAACATATGCTAAAGGTCTTCTTAGAAGCACTCTGTGCATTCGTATGTGGCATGTACAGATATTTCTTCTGTTTTGCCCCATGGGATCTGAAATATTCAACCCGTATTACAGCTTGGGTCTTACCTTAAGTCTAAGTAATTCTTACCTGACAAGTGACTTCAGCGGCAGCATTTAACTATTCCCTGTTTAAATGTGCAGGTCCTTTGAAAGCATTTATAAATTATTACCCAAGATAAATGTGTAAGCAACCTCTTACTTTTCTGCTTTTCTTTCTTTCTAAATTTTATTTGGAAAACAGATGATTCGGGAAGATCCTATTCTGATAATGCTATTGTGCCTGATGTACTTACAAGTCAAATGGCTCAAAAACGCATTTTCAGTGTCTTACTTTCTTCTCATATATAAACACTGACTACATATAGAAGAAATTATATTTCTGTATCCAGTGTCCTGGTAATGTAAACACAGGAGTTACCTACATAGTAAAGACTTAATTGGTAGAAGTCCGAGCTTTTATTCTTTTTTTTGACATAAGCTAGTAGCTTCTTGCACTAACTCTACCTTCTTGTACTCAGCTAATCTTGATTTATAAGATCACTTCTTTAATGTGGTACAAATACTTCAGAAATTCAGAACAGAAACTGTCCTTTAGGCTACCAGAACAATATTTATTACCTTTCTTTTTCATTTTTGAACACACACTGACATTTTTCTTATGTTTAGACTTTCCCAACAGCTCTGCCTGCTTTCTTTAGGTTGGTTTTTTTAATTTTGAAAATCATATCCTCTAGTAACATAATTTTACTTGAAAAATACTGAAATGATATAAAAAATACTTTTCTTTTAAAGCATGTTTAATTTTTAGATCTCAAAGTTCTATACAAAAGAGCACTTAATAAATAGTTGTATAAAACAAAAAAAATGTACTTTTTCAACATTGGTCTTCTAACTGTCCAAAATACAACAGTAGCATTTATTTCCTAGATACACTTTTTTCCAGTCAGATTAGAAATGTGAAAAAAAAAACCTAAACCCCACAACCAAAGCAACCTAGAAGCCAAACCAAAATAACCCCTCAAACAGGACTATCTCTGTAAGGTAAGCCCGAACACTTTTGGCTAGCTGCTTAGCTCTCTAATTTCTTTCTGCTTGGACACTGCCACAGCATCTCCAGTTCCACAGTGCTCATCTGAGATCCTAATTTTTCCTGACCTCAGTACTCACATTTGGGGGCTACTATGTCAAAGCATTTCAGCCTCTGGGATGAAGTAGCCTGGTTCAGGCTTCTCTCAAAGAGAGATTATTAGGGCAATTGTAGCTCTCAAACTGGAATAGATTATAAAAGCTTATTACTGTATCTTAATATAAAATATTGTTGACTAAGGGCATCAAACTTTAAACCAAATTAATAACAAACTATGATCCCAGAGACTGCAGACCAGCAACTTATCTACCACACAAACAGCCGCACAAATCCCTCACATTTATTTTTTCCAGGCTTTCAACTTTGATTAATAACATGGCAAAACCATGCAAGTCTCAACCATATTAACCACAGCTATATTTTTAGTCTTACTGACATGAACACTTTAATATAATAAAAGGAAAAGGAAAACAGAAGAGGTGTTTCATTAGGACATAAGGATTACTAAAACCGCTGTGTGGAGTATTTGTCAGGAGGTGGTAAGGGAAGAGTTATTACTTACATTTTAGCATGTCGCTAGGATGCAGAGCAAGAGGATCCCTCAGTGAGATATGTTTGCTTTGGAAAAAATACTAAGTAATCAGACTGTTCAGCCTCTTCTTACTGACACATTTATAACACCAAATTGCAAATTTGGTTAAGAAGTTTGCAGCACTACACAGAAAACTATTTTTCCCATTTTGTTATGAAGACTGGCAATACGGCAGTGATAACAAGATCCAGAAGTTCACATATTAACCTGCCAGTCCTTTTTTATTGATAGACGGCTACACACAAAAATATATGAAGCATGCAACCTGGTTGGTTAAAAAAACAGTGCAAACCACAAACCCTCAGCAAATCTGTTCTTGCAGCTGATTATAGAAGCTTATAACCTATTTTAAAAGTATTTATTTTTTTTTAAAAAACAAAACCCCAAACCCAAACAAAGCCTCCCTGAATGGCTGGTATAAGCAAGAAACCAGCATCATGTCAGCAAAATAACAGCTTCAGAACAAATCCGAAGACTAATGCTTACCTAATACAGAATTCTTCAATATTAAACATGTTTGGCTTCATGATTGTGTGATACTGGGACCAGAGTTAAATTCAGTCCTGTCTCCTCATCGACTGTTCATTTGACAGGCATATTCCTTAGATGAGTTTCTGACACTAAATTCAGCTGAATTAATAGTATTATACACACCATCAACATAAACACTATTTGGCTTAGTATGTCATTTGACTTTTTTCTTTCTGCATCTACCTGCCTACATGTTTGCACCAGCAGTATGTTTATAATGATGCCTTTTGTAAGAGAGCCAAGCTTTGTAAATCGGAATAATGGGCAAAACCAGTCATACATTTTATATTTCTAAATCGTTTGCATGAAGACAACTACATTTCAAAATCGAGGGAACAGAACAAAGAGATATGAGCATACAGCATCCTAATAGTGACCCTAAAATAACTGCTCGGGGTAGCACCCAAATAATGCAGTCACGGCTGTGCTGGAAACACCCAGGTACCACAGAGGGGATGCGATAGCCTAGCAAAGAGAAGGGCAGAGCAATAGCAAACACATTGGCACACTTTTACCCTGAGATGAAAGCATCATTTCTGCTTTGGCCTTTTTAGCATTTCTAATGCACAACATCTGCAGCATCAGAAATGCAGGGGAATGGGGAAGGCACACACACCAATCTATTACTTTCCTACCCACCAGAAAGTGAAGAAATGTACAGAAAACCCTCATATGACACTGGAGAAAGTGAGAGCCTGTGCACAGTCTTATATATGAACTTCACTGCTGAAGCGATTGGCCCCCCATCTGAATGCCACACAAGCACAAGTGAACCGTTCCCGCTCATCTGCACTCCCTGTTCTGACATCCGGACTTTGCTTTTTAGCGAGCCTGGGCTTGGCTGCAACTAAGATAAACATATTTAGCTGCAACTTTTTTTTTTCTTTCAAAAAGAGGCAAACTGGATTATAGCAAATAACCTTTAAGATAATTAACTGACAATGCCACAACTAGCATAAAATCTTCCTTCAGGCGACCCCTAATTTAAGTATTACTGGCACAAAGTGGAGACAGATTGTGCATCACCACCGCAATATTTACATAGCAGAAACCCACAGAGCAGGAAACGTGAGACTCAATGATGCACTAAATTAGGAACAATCATATTCCAGTGTTAATTTGCTTTCTCCTCTATCCAAATTTCAGGTCCAGCAATTGGTACAAATACACATAAAACATTCCCATTTTTAATGATTAAGAACCACAATCTGCAAGCAGTTCTGCTCAAAAGTAAATTCACTCACTGCTAGGGATGTTTGCGGGATCAAACCCCTAGAAGTGAAACAGGTTCACCAACAAAGAGATTTTTTAGAAAACCAAGACTTCCTAATCTGTTTATTTCCTTCCATAAACGATATCTGCACAAGCAGTCTGAGTTGTCTCCCAGGCTACCTGCCTTTTGATTGCAAATATTTTCCTACGACAGTAACACTGTGATTCTGCAGCATAATGGAGAAACGGTTTTAATTCAACGATGCTGTAGATACGTGCAGGTACTCAAAAGGCTGTGTAATCAAAGAATTAAAGTTAAAATGGGGGGGGAGAAAAAGATAGCTGGTCTATTTGTAAATATATTGGGAAGTGACACATTTATAATAAATATACACTCTATAGTCTATCCAGACCCAGATTTCATGAGCAATACTCTCAGTTACAGCACACTTCATAAGATAAATGCAAAGAGCCATCACCAATCTTTATAAATCTTAAATATTATGCAAATTTGGTTTCCACTATGGCATATTAACAAAATATTTACCTTGCCTAATCGCTGATGTTCTTCAAAAGCAGAAATCAGTTCTTGTGCCCACTTTATTTTTTCAGGGCTCGGAGAGAACTGTTCCTGGACAACAGCAATTTGGTTGGGGTGAATCACCTGCTTACCTACAAAGAAGATTAATAACACCAGAATCATGCATCGACAAACAGATGTTCAAGCAAAATGTTCCAACCACTTGAGGCTCTCATATGCCTTGCAGACTTTCTTGCTCTTTAGCTAATTATTTCACTTGGTGTCTTTTATTTTTTAAACTGGACAACAGGCAGATAGCCTTTTGCCAGATTTTTTTAAGAATGAAAATATTTTGATCTACGCTTGCATTCTAATATAGTTTGAAAGAACACACGATTCTTTCTCCTCCCTCCCCATTTCAATCCATACATCTCTCAGTAATTTCAGGTGCAAGTGTTTGTCTGGGTCAGTCAATAACACTTAAGTATAATGCACCTCTGAATTTAATGCTATAAATAACAGCTCCAGCCACTCTTAAATAAGTTGTATTAAAAGGCGTCAGAAAATGAGATCTGATGAAGATGGCAAGAGACTGTAGGACAGGAAAGTTACCAGGCACCTAAGGATCATGCCCTAAATTCTCAGTATTGGCTTAGCATCACAAAATCCACAGTGTTTAAATTGCTGCTGGTGCAATAGTTAGCAGTTGCAGGTAGGCTGCAATATTTATTTAGTCACTGGTATATTAAATAACTAGCAGTGGTGCCCTGAGGTTTTATGAAGCACTATTTTTTATCCTTTCTTGTATAAACACACGTTAAGAAAATAAAACTAGGTGTTGCCTTTTTTTTTTACTAGAGATTTTCAAACATGAATAGACAGCCACATAATTCGTTTTAATCTGTTATTGTATTTCGCTACCTTAAAACAAATACATATCTAATTTGTTTGACAGTTTAAAAAGTGTAACATTTGACATTATTAGTTCATTTTTATGGGAATTTCACAGATTGGTGTGATTTCTGCACTTCGGTTTCAAAGCGCTTTAATAAAGAAAGGCTACCGTAATTCCCAGTTTCCTGCGGAATAAACGACTCTCCTCCATGCCAGATAACAAAACTAGTGAGAGGGATGAGCCTGATCCTGCAAACCTGCCACCAAGTGAGCAGCCTCCTGCACACAGAGGGTCCCACAGCCGTGCCGTCCTGCTGCACACTGCAGCCTCTCGTGGGGGCAAGGGAAAGTCTGAAGTGTCAGGACCTAGGGAGGTCTCCTGCGTACAACCGGCTCTGCTCCCACAGTCTTACTGATGTTAAGCCAGCTGTACATTAGAAATCAGCCCATCACCTGGTCCAAGAAGACTCACACATGACCACAAAGATGCACCTATTTTACGGAAAATCACTGCTGCAAAAAATCCTGGGATTACTTCTATGAGACTGCGGCGGGGCTGAATGATAACCTGCAGTACAAACAAATTCTGGGGATGCAGCAGCACAAACTACTTAATGAGCAAAGAAATAGTAATGTTTTAGTGTTGCTACATTTCTTTGCTAAAAAGCTATAAATAGCTCAATTTTATTTTATTTATTTCCTATTAAACAAGCTTTAGTTTATGATCTTATGGGCATCCAAATATTCAGTTTGAATTTCCAAAGTCAAAACGATTTCAAAAATAGCTTAAAAATAGGCAAAAGCTTAGAATTCTGTAAGAACTATATTTTTTGAAAGAAATGATATGCAGACAAATTTTCTTAACTAATGTGTTTTACATTAGGTCCAGTTAAAGGTTTTTTAGTCAATTTAATCAAATGTCACCATTAATAAGATTATGATGTTCCTTATTTGTAATACAACAAATTCTCCCTAGCTAAACTACTAATTCTAAAATTGAAGGGTGTACAAATAATTCCTGCAAAACCCTAAGGAGCTTAACTTTCTGGGAAAAATGTAGACTATATTTTAAATTATATTTAAAGTCAGTCCATAATTACAACAAACATAAAAATATTTATATATGATTTTTTTAAAGTGTAAAAAGATTGGCTTTTGATAAAAATATCTGTAGCATTAAGCTATACTTTTTATCATTGAAACAGTGCTGAACAATTTACAGAGAATATAATCTAACTTTTGATTTATAGCATTCAGTTGATTTTTGTCACACATTATGTATCCAAATAACTGTATAACAGAGCAATGCCATGCAGGAAAGAAACAAGTATTTTAAACAAAATTGTTGTTATTGACAAGTTTCTGAGAGACTCCAAAATTGGAAGACATTAAAATTTATGACCATGAAATCCTTTTTACAGTACCACTTGATATATCGTGCTTTAAATCGATACCTGTCAAGTCTTTTAGGTAACTGTATGATGGTGTCATTTTAGTTTTCTACAAAAGACTGCAAAAAGAGGGGAAAGCTATAGTGTTTCTTATTTATATCTGGCTTCTCAGCATGTAGCACAGGACTTTCTATAATGACTAAGTCAGCTGTTAAAGCTTATGGCAAGGTTTACTTAATTTTATACATAAACATTCCCAAAACTGATGACCATTTGTATAGGCAACAACAGACTTTAAGTCCATGGGTTCTGGTATTGTAAAACATCTTGCCGAGTGTGTATGCGTGTGGATATATATATTTACAATCCCCCCCCCTGCTAAAATCTATCTGTCTGTCTGTCTGTCTATCTATCTATCTCTCCTAATATATATAAAATAAATATAAATCTACATATAAAAGATGTATTACTTTAGCTAAATTACATTTGAAAACATTTGACTATGTAAATACACTCACTGAAGGGAAGTCAGGCTGCTTTTAAGATAACTGGAAGAAAACTTGGCTACAATAAGCAATGAGGCTCATGATAGTAACTAAATAGCTGGTAAATTCTTTGTTACACTATTTCACTTGTTTAATCTTGACTGGATAGATTTGAATACATTAAGGCCAATTCTATCAGTCTAAATCTGAATATGGGAAAATCTAAGGACATAAAACTTTGCTCAATATTTTGGATTTGCGTTAGTTTTGAGGGTGGTGAATTTGGCCCTACGCGTGCAAATAAATGTGTGTTCTCCAGCTAAGAGAGCAATTTGGAAGCCTCAGCTTGTTTTAGTCCTGTTGATTTAAATGATTTTGATTCTTTATGAAAAATTAGCAGGAAGGATTCTGAATTATCTTAAAATAACAAGAATCACATGTTTTGAACTCGTTATTAGGGTGATATCTCAGTATTTTACTTTCACATTATCAGAGGATTGTCAGTGGCAAATACGATCTGCAGACTTCTGCTTTATACAAGGTCATGGATTAAGCTAAGACCCATTTGTAATTTTCTGTGATGAATATTAAATTGGAAATGTTAAAATGTTTTATTTATATAGTTTTGGAACAAAATGCTTTTGCTTTCAGTTTTGAAATGACATTTTATTTTAGACAAAACAAGCAAGAAATATTATGAAAACATTAGAAAAACTGAAAGCAAAAGGAACAAAAGAACAAATTAAACATTTTGGATTGCCCTCAAATTTTTTTTTTCTTTTTTTACCAAAAATATGAAAAAAGCTGTTTTGTTTTGACTTAAACACATTTTTAAAGAAATTTTTTTTTGGCCACCAAATCAGAAAAGTCAGTGTTGCTCTGTCTCCAATTATGGTTGGACTGGTGGTCAGGCAGTTTGCTGGATTTTGGAAATGAGTTGATGGTAGTGGCAGAAAGGCAGAAGGCAAAGAGCAGGAGCTGTGAGTTCACCTTAATGACGTCTGTACCTTTTACAGACCTTTACTCCTCATACAGAAAGGCAAGACACCTCTATGGCTGAGTTAGAAATTCACTTTATGCCCTAAATTGTCACACATGACCTTTTTATTTGTCTCCTATCTGGACCCCGTCCTGATGTCAGACAACTTCCACTGTAAAGTCAGTGGAGTCCAAACCACCATCAATGTTGTTTATGCTGAGCATTTCTAAATTTCCTAAATTGGCAGCCCAAGTTAAGTATTTAGATACACATTAAGTGTTCAAAAAGAGTGTTCTCAAAGGTGCTAGGCATCTGCAGCTCCATCTTCAGTCAACAGGAGGTTCAGATGCTTAAGTTTTTTCAAAAATCAAGCCTTTCCTTAAGCTAGGAAATACTGGTGGAGATTAGGTAGCCATCAGCAGATGCCACCATTCAGGAGCTGTATTATTTTCCCAACTTCAACCACAGATGAATGAAGGATGGAAGTCCACATGGATGTGGATAATGTAGCTGTGAGGAGCTAACCATTTTGCCTCTGAAACAAGACCTGGTTTTGCAAACGTTGAAGCTCAACAGACAGTAAGGCAGAATTTGTGCTGAAGAGCATTGATTGCTATTCTTTCGCTGGCACATCGAGATCACTTAGAAGAACACTTTATTTTTTTGCTTGGTGCTTTAAGATATCATACACTGCTAGCTCTAAAAATATAGTTTGCTAGATGGCATCATTAGGACCCATGCCTTTGGTAACAAAAACCTGAGAGATGTACTGTTACTGTATGTATACCCTGAATGATGGTCAGAGACAAAAAAAGTAAAATGTTTTGTCCTGTATGCTAGAATTCTCTAACACATGTGTCAAATGGCTGACGTCTATTGCAAAACCCCAACCTTTGTTGGCTGCAGTGTCTCACTAGGGTGTCCGAGTGATCTGGTACACCAGTCACGGGGTAACAGGCTGCATTACAGGACTCTGGGGCAAGGAGACTGCTGCTCTTGCTGTCTGCCAATACCCGTAGGTGTCACCAGCACTTACTGGGAGGGGAGCCGGGAGATGAAAAACAAATCAAAGAAAATAATAAGAAAATAACTTTCCCCTAGCAATTAGCATATGAGGTTTGCTTCTCAACTTCTTCACCTAAAAGGTATTTTTTAACAACTGCCATTTAAAAAAAAAGGGAGAAAGAGATCCAAATATTTCAAAAAGCAATTGTAGAGTGGCCATCGCAGAGTACAGTATCACCTTTCCTGTGCTCTGTGATGGGAGGAATCACTGCACAGCCCCTACCCCAACTGCTCTTCACAAACAGTCACACACTTCGTGGGATGTGGCTTTACATAGCAGCCTGTGACATTTTGGGCAAGATTTCCAGTCACAATTTTTAAGGTGCTAATAAGCATAGAAGAGCTTGGTATTACTGAATTTTTCAATAAATGACCTGAAATAAAACCCAAGTTACTTGTCTAAGTGACAGTAAATGTAGCAATATATTTAAATTGAAGAATATATGCATTATTTTGAGGCATCGGCAGAAAGCCATACCAGTGAATCCCATTGAGGCACCTTCTCTTGATTGCCTGCGGAGCCCATCTTCATCTCGGAAATCGATGTAAACAAGGTCTATTGCTTGAAGGCCAAATGCCTTTGCTGTGACTATTATTTTTTGCCTGGCATATAGAATATCATGAGTTTCCTTACTGCTTGTTGCACCTGCGAAGATGATGAAAACAAAGAAAAACTGACAAGAGTGTTTTAAACTTTTCTATTTTAAATATTGCCTATGTTAAAAAAAAAGAAAGTTTGAGATTTTATTTAACCAATTTAGAAAACAAAGGAGCTGTGCAAGGCTATGTGGTCAAAATGATACTCTTCTGAAAAAAAAAAAAGCTGCTCAGCAAAAAAAAAATAAATCTCTCTTTAAACACTAGATTATAAAATTCAAATTTTGATTTAGTTCAAATCAGACATTGTATGTAAGCCTGAAGTCAGTGGAAGCTTCGGCTGGTAAGGACTGCTGACTGGGGAACTAACATGAAGTAATTACTTGATTATATTATTTACTGTATGTACAGTAAGAAGCATTACAGCAAGAGAAAGTTTACACAAATTGATATACTGGGTACAACTAAATGGTTAAAAAATTCACGCTGAGAATAGAATTGCACTTTCCTTGGTTCTGATTCTTGTCACAACTGATGTCCCAAGCTGAATATTTAAGCTTTAGTATTTGAATGAAAAAATGATGGTAGATGACTTCTGAGAAGAAGCAGAAGTATTCACGAGACTTCATGTGCTCACAGGGCACCAGCTAAGCAGTGTGCTCACATGAAGGTTGGTGTGAAAAAATAATAGTATTAATAATATGTTCCCTTTCCTTAGAGTCACTATGTAGACACAGATTTCCAGTTTGTAAGGAATATTTTAGTAAAGAAATGCTAATCTTTACATCAATGTACTCATTTTTAATTTAAATGTTGATATCTCTGCACTTTTATCTTTAAACTGAATCAGATTAATAAGAAGCTAAGCAGCCTCTCATAAAAGAAATTGTGAAATACTTTTTATTTTTGAGGAAGGCTAGTAGTGTTTTCATATGAATACATGGCTGTATTGACATGGGACATATTTAAAGTAAATTTATGAAAGCAAAATGTAGCAGGAGAGTATTTGTGCATGATGTCAAAAGCTTGACTGGTAATTGTCTAAAACAGTGATGAAGCAGACATCAGAATTTTAGGACTTTAAACATAGTTATAGAAAGCATGTGTATGTTTTTTATGAATATCATATTTTTCAATAATTTTAGTGATTCAACAGGTTTTGTTTTGTTTTTTTTTTCATTAATTTTTGCTACTGCATGGTGAGAAGCAGAAGAAAGTGTCAGTGCCCTATAAGACTCAGGGACCATGTTTAAATTTGCCAGCAATACATTCTGCATTGAAAAAAATTATGGAGAAAAGTGGCAATGTAAAATGCAGATCAAGTGTTGTCATTACTTTAATTTTTGCTGTCAGAAAAGCAAAGGCCATAAATCACATCAGGCTTCACCAGTGCAAATGCCACACATTAACATTTATAGTAAACACACAGGTAACAACCTATGCTGGCACGGAAATCCTCTCCTCCAAAGACGACTGCGTCCAAATGAAAGCCAGCCTGGGATCCTGTTCTCAGTGCTTCTTCACAGACAGCCTTCAAATGGGAACAGAGTATTAATTTCCACAGAGATGCAGGATGCAGAGAGGCTACAGAGGATATTAGAGCAACTCAGTGTTACCAGAATCCTTCAGCTAAAATTGCTCCTATTAAGCAAAGCCATTGTAGGTGCCTGACTATGCACACTGCTTTAAAATGACTCAGCAAAAGAGAAAACATTATCTTTCCCTGAGCACCTATATGCCTAGACTGTGTAAATACAGGATGTTGTAGCAGATTCCTTACCTTCTGGTTGACATAATGCCCTGGGTATTGCTGTGATCACTACTTCAGATATTTATGTAACAGTATGAAACAAAATACTTTGTCAAATACTGCTTAAATGCAAACAAAAAGTATTAATTTGATTAGTTTGGCAAGTAACATATCTCCATGAGAAACAGAAATAAAGATCAGAATCTCTTTTATTAAATAAATAACATGAACGGTTTAAAATGGTTGTAGATTCCTTATAAGATGCAAAGATTCCTTACAGGATTGCCAATTTAAAGCCGCCTGTTACATATAACTAAAAATTATCTAAGGAAATGAGAAGCACAAGTGCTGCAGAAAAGTATTAAAATAAAAGCAAGAAAAATTTTGCTGCTGTAGCTATTCTATGCAGAAGTGCACTTCCAAAATATTACTCTTCAATATTGATGTTTGGATAGTAGTACGTATTTTTTAAAGCTAAGGTATATGGAGAGAGACAGACGTAATGACCAGCTCTCCTAATGGGTGTTCTTCTATGGCAGCTGGTGGGACAAGAAATTATTCTTTATCAGAGTGCTTTAAAAGGCAACTCTCCTGCCAAGATCAGGAACTGCAATATTAAAAATTCTGCTGTAACATATTCCACTATAAAACTGTAGGTGAAGGAAAACCTCAGCTGGTTTAAAATATGATTTAATTCTGTGTATGCACACCAGACAGGAGTGTATCTATTTGGTTACTGCTTTATTGCGTTCCCAGATATGTTAGCGTGTGTTGTAAGATAAATGGCTGTATCAAACGAGCAAGCTGCCTGTGAGGCCTGTCGGTACTTCTGGAGGTACTTCTGATGTGTGTGTCCTCAGCTGGTCCGAAACTTTCCCCTTAGAGCTTGGGAGGAGAATGCTGAATTCCTGGTGTATGCATGAGATCTTCCGTTTCATTACCACACCGCCTTGCCTTTCTGAAAAACCTGGACTTCACAGCGAAGACTGGGGAGTAATTTATATTAAAATGGACTTACTAAAAATAAGATTTGATCTATTACCATAAAAAAGGAGTGCACACTTCAGGTATTTCCTATTTTCAAAGTTAATTATACTTCTGATCTTAGCATTAAACTACTTCTGATCTTAGCATTAAACACCCCACCATACACAAACAAAAATGAGAACATGAAATTTGGTTGTAATGTTATTAGTAGAAACCATTATAAATCTGCCAGTTCAGCAACAGTGAAATGATAATTAATTCTTTTTTCTAATTAAATGTTATACAACCATTGAGTTTGATAGCAACTAAATAGCCAAGTGTATTGCAACAGTGAGTATTCCAGACCTTTGGAGAAGCCCGTTTCCACTCCAAGTGTGTTACAAAATGATAACAGTAATACAGAGAGGTTTTATTATTTGGCATGGACTATCTGGAAGTGTTCTGTCACTGAAGTATTTTGAATTTAGGAAGGCCTTTACAATAGAAACATTGGAATTCGACGTACAAATGTTGTGGGGGACTGAACAATTTGCTTAGTATTTTTTAACCTCTCTTCCTTGATGAAATCGGGAGGAGACTGGGGAGTATTCTGTTTATCCTAGTTTGCTGAGGTGGCATAATATGAACACTTTGAGACTTGCTTACCTTAAAATTGAGCAAGCCCACTGCAGTTTCCACAAAGGGGATAAAATTCATTGGTTCTACAAGTGTTCGGCCTTTTAGGTGATGTAAGAATTTGTCTGAAAACTAAAGCTAAACAGTATGAGCTATCAGAGAGAGAAAAAAAAGAACATTCTACATGTACATATAACAGGTTAAATTTTCACCTGGCTGTAACATCATCCCTCCCCACCCCAAAAAACTTATAATTAAAAAAAAATTAAACCAGCTTTTAATGAGGCCTGTGACTTGAAACTGCAGCATTTCCACACATTTCTAAGTTTGGAGGCTGGTTTGCAAAAAAAAAAAAATAAAAAAAATCCAGGCTTAGCACCTCTCACCCTGGCTTAGTGAAATGCAAATCCGCGGGCCCTGGAAAACAATGAAGTGCTGCTGTACCTGAGGTCCGGTTTTGTTTCAGGTCCAGCACTGCCATCACTGGAAGCGCTCCCCAGCCTTCTAAGTGGCATCCGTATTATTCATTACGGCACCGTTACCCTTTTGTTCAATAGGCTTTTCTTCATAATTTTTTAGCTTACCTAGGAAGGCCTTAAAAAGGAAGTTTAATTCTTTGAAGACCAAAGCTTGCCAATTTTTTCCATGAGACCAGTTCACAGCTAGCTCTGAGCTGCCAGTGGGGTAGCCCAAATTCCAAAATCTATCATCTGGAAACATACAAAAGCTCTCGCACAGATTTTTCCCCTTTCAAAAGGGGGAAAAAAAAAAAAAGAGGGGAAAAAACCCTCAGCCCTATATTGTAATTCTATTATGTCTGTCCAGATTGAGTAATTTGCGTGGAGATAAACATATCGCAGGTACAGCGAAATTATGTTAGTAAATAAAGACAAAAATAACATATGCATATATTTTAAATTTAAGGAATATTCGACTATTAATGGATATCAAAGGAAAGGGAATTTTAATCATCTCTCCATTCAGTCTCAGTTGGGTAAATCATATCTAAGAGATTTGCATAAATATAAACCATCAAAGACTTTTCATCTTCAAAGGGGGTTTCAAGACCCTATAAGCTTTGTACTGTAATCATCGCAGGTCACAACCCTGCAGGAATAAGGCTGCTATGGCAACATAAAAAACTAATGCTTAAGGCTTAGCATAATATTCTGACTAATAGAAAGGAAACTCATTTTAAAAGCTGGCAGCCTATTTACCAGAAGCTGGATTAGAGGTGTTATTTCCCCTTTTAGCTTCCCCCCACTGCCCCTCCCCAAAAGAAGGAAAATCTAATCACCCAGATCTTGAAAAAAAAGCTTTCCAGCAATTTGCAGTAACTTTACAATTAGGCCAAAATAAATCACAGCTTTCTTCGATGAAGAATTCTGCCCTTCCTATCCCTGCTTTGCATCGTCACTGTGGCCCTCTTGGTAACTTTTCTCTGGAGAAGAGAATTCCACCCAAAAATGTGCAAGGAGAAAAAAAGAAAGAAAGATCCATGCAATTCACACGTGGGAGTGTACAGTATAGCAGGTACTATAGTGACAGAAAACAGTAAACTTCATCCAGGCGCATGCAGAAAATGAGGTAATATAATAGCATCAGCGTATATTCTTAACGCTCATATCTTTTTTTTTTTAAGCAAAAAAAAGTAAAATGTGCTACTGGGTTTATATTTTAGGTGCATGTTACAGCAATAGAGCTCTTCTTTTATTTGAAAATATTTTAAAAGTCACACTCCTGGGATTTTTTTCTACCTTTTGTTTTGAAGGTAAATGAAAAAAAAAGCATGCTTAATTAAATATTGTCTCCCTTCCTCTCTCTTTTAAAAAATTTGCAGCAAGCACCAATACAAAAGGTAACGAGTGGAGAAGTTTCAATTAATTTTTTTTTTTTTTCAAAAGGAGACGATTAAATGTTTCCGGCCCGGTAAAGTGTTCATTTCAGGGAGAAAGGGGGAAAAAAAAAAAGGAAGGCGGAGGGAAAAAAAACCCACAAAGCTTGGGGAGGGGATGAAGTAGCAAGGCCTCAGCAATTCTTTCAATTCCAGTGCACACCCAATAGTGTGTCGGGAAGAATGCACACTGGTCAGGATTTGTGGGAGAATTGTCCCGCCACAAAGGAGGGAGAGTTACGCTTGTTATAGTCCAATAAGCCATGCCAGTCAAACAAGTACCCACACTAGGGACAAAAGGAAAGCAAGAGATTCTCACACAAAAGAAAACAAGTAAGCCCATCTTTTAGTTGTGCATCAGCCTCCAGGTTTTCTGCTGCACATAAATAAAAATGAAGGGGGGGGGGGTGGGTATGTGTAGGGGGAAATAAACAGCTTCTGGGAGGCTGAAAAATCATGCTGGAGTGAATTTTGGGAGGATTGGGAAAAGAAGGTAGCGGCGTTAAGCAGAGCGTGCTCTTTGTGTGCAAAGGTTGGGCAAAGTGAGAGGGAAGCACAAGGCGGACAATGAGGCAGAAGTTGTTGGGGGTGGCTTGTTTTCCATGATGGAAATGAAAGTTAGCGAGAAGGAAGGTGGAAGGGGATGAGGGGGCAAAAAAGCCCCCGCATCCCACCTCCCTGCAAAACCTATTTGGTGGCAGCAAGGGCCCTGCCATTTTGGAAGCATGAATATTCATTACTGACAAGTTATGTCTAACACTTACACGGCTGTAAACCCTGAGAGGTATACTCTGGTTAATTTAATTAAACGTTGGTGGAAGGGGATGGTGTAACTTCCATTGCGAGCAGTGGAGGCCGAAGGGGCAGTGCCACGGAGTGGACGGGGCTCGTCACTTACCCAGTGTGTTTGCTCAGTTGTACGCACACGCCCAATCTCAATGGTTTGATCAAGGTTAGATGCTGGGATTAAAATAAATCCTAATACGTCTGCCTGCCTTTCATCACAGCTTACACGTGTGCTAGTTGCTTGGCTAGTGGTTTGCAAAAATGCAGAAGTGAATTAAGCATTATTCTTTTACTGGCATGTTACAGCAATAATGATATCTCTAAACAAAAGTCCCCCTTTCTTGACAATTAAAACAATTATAGCATAATTAGGCCTATTTCAAAGTTTTCTTAAGTAATTTGACATGCCAACCATTTACATTTCAGGTTTTTATTGGCTGAAAAGTCAGTCGTGAAACACAAACACACCTGTCAGCAATTAAAAAGGAAGAAATAGAGAACTGTTCAGGAAATAATATCTGTGCTAATTAAAAACACTAGTTAAAAGCTTCCTGTTTGTTCCTCCAGTTGCCCCAAGGAGTGACCTTCCCCCCAACCCATTTTTTCATATGTCGCTAACATAGTTTTCCCATCTCCTGCTTACAATGCGTGTAAATAATGCTCATGGACAGAGACAGTAATTTTGCTTGTTAGGATAGTTAGAGAAGAGTCAGATACTTATGCTTCTGTTTCTGATAATAAACTCTGACATCAATATTGGTTCTTCGTTGACTGTGTGAGAAATAAACCTGATTTTCTTTATAAATGCAAGGTGTTCTGTGCATGCTTTTTATACAGCACATCTTACACACATTTAAGTGGATGCATTTCCCAATGACCTTAGCCAAGCAACAACATTACATGGTATTTGCAGCTGCCTTCCTAACTCAAGAGTCATTCATGTCTATGCCTGTGTGAACTTGGCCCAACAGCTTCAGTCAAAAGCTACTGTGTTGTTGGTACTCACCCATCTTATTTCTTCAACACATTCAACCTTTGGCAACATCATGCTTGAAGGAAGGGTCTTGGACTGCAAAAGCACCTCCAGATCTTCCTCTGCAAGACCACTGGACACAGAGTTTATCCTAACACACTTCTCAGCATGGCCAAAGTCAAACTCTTCAAGGGTTTTCACAACAGTCAGTCTTGCTTCTCTCTACAACATAAATGAGTTTAGAGGCACAAGAAAAGAAAAAGAAAGCATGTTTTCTATTGACAGAAAAGTGCACCGAGGAGAAATATTGTTGAAACGACATGAGGAAAAAGCTAGACAGCCAGTGTACTGATGTCCCCAAAATGTCTGCCACTCTTGTACTTTTACTGAAGCAGTCATCACCAGCACCTCGCAGTCTTACCTTCCTCATTTCTTTATAACCGGTAAATGAAATGCTTGGGTTTTATGTCTAAGTATTTCTACACCACCACTTGTAGAAAACAAGACTTTTGTGTCCACTAGTGCTTAACACATGTAACAAACAAAAATCTTCACGCTAACCACAACATGTTGCACTAACCGTCTGTACTCACAAAATGGCATGTTATTAAACTTGCATTAAACAATTAATTTTTGTAATTAATCTCTATATTGCTTGAATGTCAGTAAGCACAGATGTACGTATACTTTGGCTTTACTGTATACATCTTCCTTTTCCCCATGTATTCAAGGTGTATTAAAGCCTGTGGTAGAGCTTACAACTTGCATGTGAAAACAACGTCAAAGTAACTCGGGAGATTTTTCCTGAACCACATAAAAATGATATTTTCCTACCGGCACAAAATAAAATCTCCAAAGACACACACTTCCTGTGGCTGTTCGTTATTTTTGTGGATGTAAATTTACAAATCTGTTTAATAGTCAATTTGCATGGAGAATACTTGCATGCTTTTCTGAAATGAAATGCATTTCTTGGCCTGGAGAAGGTGGCGGGGGGGAAGGAGGGTGCTGGGCTCCCTGCTTCCTGTCAACTGCAGTTTCAACCCCAAATTCCTTCCACTCACCAACAGCCCCTAACAAATTTGCATTGTCAAAATGCACACTTATCAAAAGTCATTTCATTTGTGAAGAGTTTTTATGTGGCTAATAAAACTTTAAAGCTTCTGACTCTCGCGGGTTCAGGAACGACTTCAACAATATGCAGTTGCTGAATAGAGATGATTTTCAAGAAAACAGGCAAACTCAAGGGTAAAAAATAAAACTAAAAAAAATCATCAAAGTTAATATCCAGGCTAATACCAATCATCAAGACAGCACATGACAGTAGATTTAAACCAGACGGATGCAAATCTCTGTTGGCGAGAGGGGCAGAGGCAGTTTCCCAATGTGGTCTGAGTTAAACGGTGTGAGGGAACAGTAGCTTACAGTTGTCAGGTCCGATCAGAACAGGGTCTCCCAGGCCAGTTTAAGACAGCTCTGCAGTGTACTGATTTACAGGGCTGGGACCCCCGATAATTAGGGTAAGTTTAGAGAAAAGCAAGTGATGGCTCTAACTGGTTAAAAGGAAGGAATAATGAAGCAGAAAGTTAATGAAATCTGAAGCAAACAGCCTTCAGCTTGGGGCTACTAGCCGTGCTTCTCCAAAGGTTGGGAGCATGTGCCCGTTAATCGGACAGACGGGAACAAGGCGCACATGTACGCATCCCTGTGCTGCGATCAAGGGGCACGTTCAGAGGTAATCTCTGGAAAATACAACCCGAAACGTTCCAACTGCTGTGAATGGACTCTGACTGGGGCCATTAGGAAAGCCACACAAAGATGCATGCAGTTTACTACAAACACATCCAGCTGGAAGACAGCTCCAGCACACAGCCGTCTGAAATGGCTGTTCTGAACCATATGATGCCAATACCGGCTAACACAAATCCCTTACGTTTTCCTTCTCTGACCAGGGGTAATGGTTTTCCAGGGCTGGGCTGAAAGTTTCTGGATATGATGCAGGAGGGTACCTTAAAAACATGCTCCAAACCAATTTATGCTTTTAATTAAAGTCAGATTATCACCGTTTCAGCACACACTGATCCAATTTGCAAAAGAAAGATCTCCCCAAATTATCCACTAAGGCAGCATCCAATTCCAACTGAAGGCACATCTCTAGCAAACTTACAGCCTAATTCGTTACGATTTTTTTCAGATTAGAATAATGAGCAGTAGACCATCTCATTAGCTATTTTTTTCCTCAGGCTGCAAACTCCCTTCCCCAAAAAGACAGATCATGTCTTTCTAGGTATATTTCCATACAAAACACTTATTAACAGGCTGTTGCTGTTATCAATTTACATAAACTAAATGTGCAGCCCTCTGGTACGTATCCCAAAAATAACCAACAACTTCACTGAATTTATACCAACCAACAAACATGGGGAGGGGGTTGTTGTTTTTCCCCATATTTTAATAGGAAATATGTTGCTATGTTAGTTAACACACCCATGCCATCTGTTGGGTTGAGAATTGATGCGTTTTCTTCGAACTGCTACGTTTTAGATCTGTCTGCCTAGATACCCCAGGAATGGAAACATTTCCCTTCCATGATAAAATGCTTCTAGTCACTATAGTTTCCACATCAGGATTCAATTTATGTTTTCAATTTTGGGACAAACTCGGAGTACCTGGCTGCCAAAGTCAGAGCTCATGAGGGGGCTGACTCGGTGCCTACTCTTCCTGCAATGGAGAAAATCTCATTGATGTTAGTGGGGTGTATCAGGTCCCCACACAGGCTTCCAATAAAACATTTCATGGCTAAATAAAAAAATCTACTAAACCCTCTGACAGTATGTACTATAAACATGGGGGAAAGGAAGAGCCCTTTCTGCCTTATTACGCAGGGAAACATAGATGTTATTCTTGTTGCAGGATCCATGCAAAACCTAAAACTTTAAGCTAGCTAAACTACTTGAAAATTGCAACAGTATAGAAAAAAGTAGTCCTTGATACAATAATGTCTTTAATACTAGTAGATACAATAATAAACACGTTCTCCAAATACTATGTAAGGTCCCTGCCAAGAGTGGTCAAACTAGATTTTTTAAGAAACAGTGAAAGAAATGGTTTACCCTGTTCTTCACATGAGAACTACAACATCAGATATTCATGAATGAATATTTGATAAAGAAATAAATCTGATCATTAAGTAAATGATTCCATCCCCAGGTAGCTTGGGATGGCGGTATCCCCACTGGGTCCCACGTGGGTTGGGTTCTTTATCAAACTGAACCAGAGAGAAAGACAACAGACTGCTTCAAGTTAAACAGTGACATTATTAAAATACGCTACATTTGCAACTCATGCTGGAAGACCCACTGGGGAAGAAAACGTTGGTCAGGGTGCTATTTTAGCATCCCTTCTGTTTGACTCTGAGGAGGACATGGGAGGATGCTCACTACCACGTGGAGCTACGCCAACCGGAGAAGATACAGGTTTCAGTGACGCAGCATTGCTGACAAATCCACAGCCACCCAGACAAACAGACACTGAAATTAAAGATGGGAATACGCGTGTTGCTGGTGCAATTGGCACCCATTAAACCTAATAACTAACCATCCTCATGAGTTCCCAGCTCTGAATTATCAAATCTGCAAAGAAAACAACATCCGTCCACTTTTACACTCCAGTGGAAGAGGTGGTCCCTCGCGGCGGGGCTGCGCAGTCTCGCCATCTGGAGAATAAATCGAGTGTGAAGTACAGTATAGTTTGGGACCAAGCTCCGTGGCGGCAGCCCAGCAGTTAGTTCATTAGTCCCAAACTTGCGGGGATTAGTGCGGTATCAGCTCTACTGTCGGATGGGATCAGGCAGGCAGAACGCAATACTCGGGGATGGGGGTGGTGGTGAAGAAGGAGCCCCTCGGGTTTATTTATAAAACTACACAGTGTAAGCGCACATAAAGAAGTGCCTTTGGTTATAGTATTGTCATCGCCTCCTACCAGTGAATCAGCACCTTTCCTTCTTTCCTTTTTTCCCCCTTTTGTTCTTTAAGTTATATGTCAAGACATAGAAATTTCCGCTTCGAAACAGAAGGAATGCCACAGAGCTGGAAGCTCAGCCACCCACTCACCCTGGACACAGTGTTAATACAGCAGTAACGAAGCAAAGATGGTCAGATTAACAGAATTTTGGGGACTGCAACAGCAGACGGAAAAATGACATTTTCTTCTTTCTGTTCAAACTGGTACGAAACCCCACAAACCAGTTTTCCAGCACTGTGATTTCTGGACCTCTCTGATTTTGGGGAAAAAAAATCTGTTTTGCTTTATCTTTCTTGCCTAGTTTTACTCCCTTTTTTTTTCCTCAAGACCTTCAGGTCTTAATGTAAAGAAAGTGGGTATATTTAAAGACACATTTATGTATAGATCTCATCCTGTTAACATCTTTTGGTAATAATTCTTCATATGGAAATGTAAATATATGATGCACTAAAATGGCAGGCCAGTATCTATCATCCTCATTGCCATAATAAGTTTGCATGTTTCAAATGGCAGAGGAAAAATTAATTACTATAATCACAATTCAAGTTATTTTTTGTGACAGGTCTGACATGGTAAAAACATACAATTATGTGTTAATGTTACTTCCCTGGAGTGGTTTGTTTACAGGACTTGACATTGCTGAGTCTTTTGTCACTTATATTAATGCATACCCGACAAAGGCATCTCCCAAATAAGATTTTGCAGAAGCACACAAATATTATAAACCCACAGCATTTTTTGGGCAAAATTCAGTCTCTGCAGAGGCAAAACCTGACATTTTTTACATGCTTAATTCTCCACCAGTGAAGTGATACCATAGAGAGTGAGACACTTCTTTAAGTTTCAAATTAACAGGTGAGATTGCAAAGACAAATTAAATTTCTTTTCAAGGAAACAAAGAGAACTGTAACCGTGGAGCATTTTCTGAGAACAGGAGGTTCTTGGTTCAAGAGACCTGCTTTCTACCTTACATGCACCAGGTACCTGTGAGAACAAATCTTTGAAATGGCAAATACTTATTTCTAGTTAGTCTTGTTAGACTGAAACGCTGCTGTAAAATGTGCATACATCGCAAAACCTTCAGGAAGCTGTTATTAAATCACTTAGAGTTACCTTCCAGCAGATAATCAGTTGAGCAGTTTTTAAAGACTTAGGAAGTTTTAAAACACATTTTCTTTTGGTTCCACAGGGAACACGCCAAACCCATCAATCATGTAATCCTAAAGGAAAGAAGAGGCAGGAGTGGGGAGGAGAATGGAGAATAGAATTTCCATCTTGTATGTCTGTGTTTATCCTCTGCAGTTCAGGCATACGCATGTTTTAGAGCACTGTAAGAATCTAATTTTTCCGCTACTCTTTCCTGAAATCTTCGAATTCTTTCTTTAGTAAGTATTTGTCTATTCAAGACTTTTCTTGTTTTACACCAACCTTTTCACTTTTCTGAAAGAGATTCTTCATGACATAATGAGTCATCTAACTCTGTTCATCTCTAGCATCTGCTGCTTTTCTCTCTGCTCTGCTAATTGTCTTTACATGCGGTACATGGTCTAGCAATGCTAAAATGAAGCAAACTTCAGTGGTCAGCATTATGAACTAAGCTGCAATTCAATTATGCTCTGTTGAGGAATCTTAATGTCTTTCCCCATTTTCCTTTAAGTTTCATTTAAGGTCTAGGAACGCATCAGTGTGCCTATCAACAATATTTATCCTGTATTATTAAAGGACAAGATCTCTTAAAGCTGTTTATGAATAGCTGTGAGCTGCTTGCTGCCATGTAAGCTTAGCAGCCTCTCCTTCCCTCTGCCAGCATGGATAATGTGGATCCTGAAGATATTAGGTGAGGTCTACCCAACATCATCAGAGTTGGGTGATTTCTGTATATGATGATTGGGTGATGGCCTGTCTTGAGATGCTGTGAACGTGGAGAACCAGAGAACAAGAACCCGAGGTCCACCTAGCCAGCAGTCCAGGACCCAGGGCTCATGAATCCCAATAAAGCTTTAGGGGTGCTCAGCTACGTAAGCACTACATTTCTGCTGAGCTGGGGTATCTGAAGACATGTATATTAGTGCTAGTGCAAAAGCAAGACATTTTCACAAGTTGTGTTTAAGATATTTTTCTGACTTGCACGTATCTCATGGAAGTTTAAACAGAGGCCAATTGGCTGATAGAATGAATTGGCACGTAGAAATATTCATGCAATGTAAGGACTTAGCATAAAAATTTCAGTAGTAAAAATAATGCAGCATGTTGTGTGTGTATATACATAAACACAGAGACAGGCTTATACCTTAAGCCTATGTGTACAGAAATATTTCAAAACGTTTTTTAATGACAGTACTTTATACAACAGCTTCAATAAAAGAAAATTTTGTTCATGTACGTACGCAGCTATTCTTCTGTCTGCCAACTTCTATAAACACTTACAAAAGAGATGTAAACAACCTTTCAATTAAGACAAATCAAGCTAACACTAATTTAAGCTGGCTGCAAGATGTAGTCTCTTTACTTCTTTCCCTGGCTTTCTGAGGATGCTTTTGGTTTTGTGACAGATTAGCATCACAAATGAAAATTCTTTAGAAGCATTAGTGTTAATTAGTCTTCCTGGACAATCCAAATGAGCTGCTGCATGATGAAATGAGACCACAAAATACTCAATCTGATGTATCAATAAGAAAAAAAAGGCTACACATTTCTTTCATCTGGCACATGAACTTAACTGTATGTAATGCTTATTTTTTATTTTAAAATATTCTAGTTTAAGGTATATTTAATTGGCACCATGTAATAAATTATTATTGAAAATGTATACATTTGGGAATCCATTTTTTATTTTTATAAAGGTATCTTTTTGTTAATCCTGATAATGAAATACATTGTGGTCTGCCAAAAGTATATCTGCTTTAGCAAACTATCAGTAGCTCTGCTCAGCAGCTGATTTCAGGTGTGGTGATTGTAAGTGAAATATGGATAAAATGTTTTGAAGATCAGCAAATGGGCACTATCAGAAGCATCACCTAATTACTGCCTCAATTATTTAATAAATTATTTGGGGAAAAAAAAAGTGCCAAATGAGGTAAACATTAAACAGTATGGGAAGTTAAAAGCAAGCTAAAGTCAAATTAAAAGTTTATCAGCAAGAAAACAACTGGCCAGAGGCTTGTACTGAAGGAGCCAGCGTCTGCCCCAAGCTGCTCGGAAGCCCCTAGGAATGAAGATGGCATTAAGAAAAATCAGGTCAGCTGTGCCATGGCTTCCTTCATCCTTTTTTCTGGAAGAAACTTTTCCCAATCTACCTGCAGTCTCAATAAAACTAGGTGTTTCAAAGAGAAAACTTGGAACAACTGTGCATGTTTTTTGGTATTGTGCAAATACTGATTAACAGCTCTTATCTCAGTTTTCAGAAAGTGCTTTTTCTGCATTGGTAAATTAGCAAATTAATATTCTGTAATGCAATCAAAATCCCACAGAATTCCCTAAGTCCAAGTGTTTACAGGTCATGTCCACAGTAAAATTGTACTTGTGCAAAAAAGCAGAAAAGCTCTCATCTCTTCATTTTCAACCTACATTTTAAAGTTAAGTGCTGTCACCTTGTAGATGCGTGTGTTTCCATGTAACAGGTTTAGCATGGGATTCGTGAAACTAATGGGCCACTCAGGTGTCTTATGCTGAGCAAGACACCCCCACAAAGTCCTCCCACCAGGCGGGTCCTTGCACTGTCCAGAAGAGGACTTCTTAAACCTTCTCATTTCACAGGCAGGTTTTTAAAGCAGAAATTATCTCATGTAGCCCTGTGTGCCCTTGTGAGATCATGTCATTCATATAAATTTTTTTATTATTTATATTTTACATATTTATAGGTTTATAGACTCTGACAAACTCTATACAATCAGGTAACTTAGCTCCCAACTTCACCTGAAGGTCTTGGGCCCCGACTGCCCACAAGGTACAACTGCTCATTTACACTGGGGGAGCGAATCATCTATTCCCCCCAACTAAAGCACAGGTATGGTTTTAGAGATGGAGCTCTCCAGGTGCCATGCCCAAAGAGCAGTATGGGCAGGACTGCATCAAGTCCAGCTGCCTCCACACTGCTCAGCCCTGTGACGCTGCTCCAGCAAGGCTTGCGTACCTTCAAACACACATCTCCTCTCGCCATGCCCCAGGGCATGCAACACATATCCTCAGCTAAAGGTTACGCGCTGCCCCCCCCCCCCCCCCCAACCGTTCATATGGCACACCGCTCATATTATTTCAGCTGCTGGAATTGAAGAAAAACCACACAGAAAAACAATTATGCTGTAGGTCCATCAAAGCCCCACTCTGTGTCATGGGAAGAGCCAGATCCATGTGCTGCACACACGGCTGTCACTGCTGTCAGTCTGCCCCTGTGCAATGTGGATACGAGCCCCTCTGCCCCACGAGGTGAGGGCACCAAGATCTCTCTTTGGGTCAGATGCATCTAGCACTGTAGAAGTAGCCCGTAATTGCAGTAATTACGTCCATGGAAGAATAATGTCAGGAGATGTTTGATACAGAAACTTTGGTCTAACAAGCTCTGCACTAAACTGACACAGCTCTTGCCTTCCTGCAAAGCAAACTTGTTTTACATGTGTATTTCTCAGCCAACGCTTACCTTAACAAAGACCCACCTCACTACACTGGATTTTTGCCAGAAATCCTTCTTCTCTTTCTACCAGAAGGGCTTCCTTCTGATAACAGATCCCACTTGGATGAGTGCCCAGGGTGAGTCAAGGAACCCAAACATCCCACTCCACCCCAAATGCCGGTTTTAGCACCTCCTGTAGGCAACATTTTCTCAGCTGCTCCTAATAACATGATGAAGCCCATTACAGGGACTTGGCAGAGTCCCTGAAGGATGGGCAGCAGTACAAAAGCAACTGCACCCCCTTCCTTCCACCCCCACACCCCCGAAGTGGGAGAGGGGAGACAGCACCAGAATGCCATGTCCCACATGTCCCCACGTAGGCAGTGACTAGCTGAGGCAGAGACTGAGCCCTCATATAAAATAGGATTAACTCCATGAATCAGGTCTTCATGGTGAGGAGTAAGGACTTCTCTGAAATCACTTCACTTGTTTTCAATGGTCTAAACCAAACCTGAAAATGTGAATTTTTCCCGGCCCAGAGCTATGATTAGTGTTAAAGGAATGGAGGTTTTTCTCCAGTTTGAAAGTGGGACCTGAGGAGGTGGTTATTTTCTAGGTCAAATCTCCCCCGTGTCAATCCTATGGCAGTAGTATGGTATTTGTACATCACTGATGCATGTATTGTACTGGTACAATATAATACACTTCTTTATAGACATGTAGAGAAGAAATCTTGATTGTTTTGTTGGTGTTCTTCAAAACCTTTTTAAGTTCCTCATTTAGCTATTCCTGACTGCAGTGGAACAAATTACTGAAAATTGTTACATTTCTTTCCCCAAGCTTTTCTTCAACTGTATTTTTTTTCTGATGTAATTATTTTTACATGCTAGGCTGACTGAGAAGGTGCTCCTTAACAGGCCTTCTAGAATATCTGTGAAGTTTGAAGTAACGCTGGTGCATATTCCCCAATAAAAGGCCAGGATAAATGCATGTATAATTACTTCTGCAAGATTAAGCATTTCCTACCCTTTTCTGCTTATTTCCACTACATGCCCCACCTTTTCCCCATGCAAGCGTTTCCAATGCAACTGTTTCTTGAGCCAAGATGCAAACTGGATCACTGAAGCAATCACATTAGAAAAGCTCAGATTTTTTTTATTTCTGGGTGGGAGAGCAGTGTTTGTTTTTTTTTTTTTTTTACCCCAGACCATTTCAGCAGTCTGGTTTACAGAGACATACAAACAATTGCATCACTGCAAGCAAGGGGTTTGCAGAGGATGACAATAAGCAGCTAGGAAGGGCAACATAGAAAGAGGAACTTCTTGAGATGTTTTTGTTTTTTCCACCAAAGCCAACCAGCTAAGCACCCATCATTTCACTTGTTTTGTGTTAATAAGGAGACTAGCAGGTAGGATGCAAGCAAATGCCTGCATCCCATAACAACTGTCACTACGAGCCCCCATTCTTACATCCATATGTATTTACCCATAATGTCACCTCAATGATGGCATAACTGACCAGGGCATCTGGAAGTAGGGAACTTTGTTAAGTCATCGATTACTTGACTAACACAACTTTTGCCTTCACTTCAGTTGTTCCCTTCGGAACATTTTTCAGGTCTGAACATGCAGGCTCTTTCACCTGTGTTTTTGTTACCTGCTCTTATATCTGTCAAAGTCCAAATCTGATGTGGATTTCACCCACTTCAAGCAGTCTGTCAGGCTTGGAGCTCAAATTCTTTACATCTGGCTTATCAAGTATTTTCTCTCACTTTTTGGACAATGACTACCAAATGCAATGTCAACAAAAGACTAATAAGATGGGTTCATCTTTGGACCATTTCTTAAGAGATATAATAAATCTGGTGCCAGTCTGGATCCTGCTTTCATACTGCTTTAACCACTTTGAATTTCGTTGACACCAATAACGTTAAGTTGATGCAAAGCCATGGTATGCATCTGTTCGCCAAAATGCTGCTAGCAGTATAATTTATTTTCCTGTGTGAATGAACTTCATGGACAATCAGGATTTTACAGTGGTCTAATTGCGTGCATGCATACAGTACTACTGCTTTGTTTTTATTATATTAATTTTAAAACAACAGTGATAAAACGTAATTCAGCATTCACAAGTTTGACACCCATTAAACTGCCATTTTTGCTTGCATTTTTTCCCCCCTCCCATTTTTGCCCAACTTGCTTTACTGTTGTGTAACTGTCTGGATTAAGTATGTATTTAGCAATTTTTTTGTCCCTTTGACTTGCTATGCATCTCCTTCTCGATCTGAATGAAGGACTGCCACAAGAAATACATGAAAACTTGTGCTACTTACCTAACAAATGCTTTTTAAGGGAAACTGTTCTGCCTTACTTGCTAAGCCTGTTTACAGTTTTTGATTGCCCCACTAATAATGTGTTTTGCATTGAGAACAGAAGGTAGTTTTTCCCCCAAAGTGCTCAGAGACAGCTTCTCCAGCCAGAGTCCCCTCCATCACCTGCATCAGGTGCAGATTAACCCTGTTGGGACTCAGGTGATGCTCCCTTCCCTGTCCTTGGCAGTGGCTGCTCCCTCTGCTGCCAGCCTGCCACTGAGCATCACGTCTGTCTGGCAGCTGCCCCTGCAACCTCCGGAAGCTCCCTGGCTCCATTTTCTCATTCCAGCTGGGCACCGAGGCACCGTCCCTGCCAGCACGTTTGCGCTGCTGTGTGGTTATGTTGCTGGATACAGAGGTTGTTCAGGTCCTTTCCTGGTTAAGGTGTCTTTACTTTTGCTTGGGATGGGGCTGTGGCCAGTGTGATCCAAAGTGGTCCTCACACCACTTTGTCAAGGGCTTGCTCTATATCTAGAGAACTTCACTTATTTTCTGAGGGCAAACTGCACAGTGACACCAGTGCTATTCAACTTTATCTGTTGGCAAGTTGCCTACCCATTTCTCTCCCCACACTTTCATTTGCATGCAATCATCAATAAACTTCCTAGAAAATCTCCTCTTTAGAGGCAGTAGATTTCTGCAACACAGGTGTGGGAACAAGTCTGTTGTCCCTTTTGAGCCCACTGGGCTACTCCAATGTCTAAGGGTGCCATACCAGGTACAACAGTACCAGACAAGTGTTGCAAAGCGTGTATCTTACCGAAGTTTCTTTCTGTTCTGGCTCCTCATTCAATCTATAACCTTCCCCAGTAGGCTTCAGGCAGAGTTGCAGAATCACAGGATGGCTGAGGTTGGAAGGGACCTTTGGAGGTTATCTTGTCCAACCCCCTTGCTCAAGCAGGGCCACCCACAGCTGGTTGCTAGGACTGTGTCCAGTCAGCTTGTGAAGATCTCTGAGGATGGAGACTCCACAGCCTCCTTGGGGCAACTTGTGCCAGTGCTCGGTCACAGTGACAAAGTGTTTCCTGATGTTCAGAGGGAACCTCCCGTGTTTCAGTTTGGGCCCATTGCCACTGGTCCTGTCACTGGGCACCACTGAGCAGAGCCTGGCTCTGTCCTCTTTGCACCCTCCCTGCAGGTATTTATGTACATTGATGAGATTCCCCTTGAGCCTTCTCTTCTCCAGGCTAAACAGTCCCAACTCCCTCAGCCTCTCCTCACAGGAGAGGTGCTCTAGTCCCTTCATCATCCTTGCAGCCCCTTGCTGGGTCTCTCCGGTATGTCCATGGCTCTCATGGACTGGGATCTCTGGCATTCTCTTCCAAATGATTCACAAGGTTTAGAAGTTCTCCCTTCTATTTGTCAGAAGACTTTGAGTATATTAAAACTATCTACCTTTTTATTTTTGAAAAAAAATTAAGGTCTATTTAAAAAAAACACAGCTGGTATTCAGCACTCTAGTTTATTTGTTAATACCATTTTTTAAAAAATTCCTATGTCCCTTCATACTCTCAGCATCACCTTTTTCAATATAATTCTCGTTTCCAACTGAGTGATTTAATCTTTGCTTTAAGATAATATTTCATCTGTTGCTTATTTGGCTTTATTTCTTCTTGACCAGGTTTCACAGCTTCAGATTCTGTGTTGGCAGTTTCTTGGCCAATTTTCCTTTCCTGTTGACCAGATACAATCTCTGCCAGTATGGACACTAAGTCCTCTATTGCTGGCCAAGCAAGAATCAATCATGCTGAATCTTAGTAATATAAATTTACACTTAAGACAAATGTAATCCTCCCGGGAATTATCATCTACCCTAACATAACTTTATCACTATTTATGAATGCTTATGATTAATTACTGTAGCCCACTTACATGCACGTTTGTAAGTAGACAGCTATCAGGATAATTAAAATAGCAAGAAAAGAGTAGCGAAATGGCTTCAGTCTAATAGCTATATAAATATATATATATTTAAGAACACTGCTTGTGCCTGTGTTTGGACAGGTTGCTGTTTGACTCCATATGCATGTGGACCTACTTTCTGGCTATTCTAGTTTCATATCTATATTGCACAATCACTGTAGAGCCGCAGGCAAGTTGAACCCCATTGTCCTCTAGACCATTCAGGCTTAGCACAAATGCACGATCTAGTGACAAGAGCTTTCACTCAGCCAATTCTGCGTGCCCAGAAGTTCATCTCAGCTTTTTCATCTTGAACAATGGGGAAGCAAGGGGGATAGCCTAATATTTTATCCTCTGTTTTGCCTATGTAGTCTTTGTCCACCAGCAGTTTGTGGCGCTAAAGGCGAACCTCTTGCATGTAATCGCTTTCAAAAAGCCTTCCTCCTGTAGACAAGGCAACGATGAGTTACAGTCACTGTTTGCTGTTATCCTAATCTGTTTTTCAAATAAAGGTGCCTTTTCTATCATCTATATAACTCATTCTGCTCTTTCTGTGTCTCTTCATGCCACGGCACACTCTCTGGGTTTAATACAGGACAACATTCTGAAAATTTGTTCTTCTGCTGTCCTGTCTCCCAAGGATCACCACCTCCTTTCGAGCTTTGCTTGTACTTTTTTCACTGCTCATAGTCAAACAAGTTATTGAAATGTTTTTGTTTGTTTTTTGCTGTTTCCCTCCCTCGCCTTCAGTCGATGTTTGTAAAGCATTTAACACTACACCAGGCGGGTTAATTTACTGCACTGGTAAAACAGGCTATTTGGAGTGTCTTGCAACACTGACATGTTTTCAGCTTGAAAATCAGATGTCTCCATCCCAAAGGAAAGAATTCTTGCCAAAGCTTTGTTTATATCGATGCCAGGTGCAATCTGGCCCAACAGTGGTAATGACATATGAACACTAAACAGTTTGTAAAAAGCATGCTTCAAAATGAAATCTGAATCCTATACATAAAGACCCAGGTAAGAGTCTTACTAGGAATTTGCCTGGTGTAGGAAAGTATTTCTTTGTAGAAACATTAATTTGGCTTCTGGGCTCCCTTTAGTGTTATTAGTGGCTTCTGATTTCAATTTTTTCATTACAGATTGTTTTTCTTTTGCTTCTGGTAGAGTTTTCAAAGCCACAGGTTTATTGTGTAGAAATATTTTAACAAAAATTACTGTAATTACTGTATTTAATACTTTATTTTGTACATGGCTCTTGCATGTACGATTAACAAAAGAAATCTTTCCTCTTCTTGCCTCGCAGAGAGCGACCCGTATTTGGTGAAATTAGAAGTACTGTGATTCAATGCATACTGCAGCACCTCTTGAAAGGGAACTGCCAGAATTGAATTGCATCTTCTTCTTCTTAAACAAGTTCAAAATGGGCTTTCATCCCTAAAGGAGATTTTTTTTTGGTTACTGCTGGCTACACAGAGGGGAAAAAAATGTTAAACCTGTGTGAGAGTCCTGACTCTTAGATTAAGTAACTCCCTGACCATAACATGAAAGCATCAGAAACTCTGGCAGGCTGTAACTTGCATATGTTTGTCTGAGCTCTGTGATGGTCAAATCCTCAGCATCACTTTGCAAAGTTATGGCCAGATAAAACTGTCTAAAAAAACAGTGGTTTGATACACTGTGGGGTTTTTAAAATGTGCCCAGATTTTTGTTTGCAAATCTGTATTTAACTGACACTCCCACTAAATCAGTGGCCATTTACATGAAGATCTGGCCCTTAAAAATCAATGACATTTATGCAGTGATCAGATTCTCATCTCTTTTGAGGGGCAATGTTAAAACCAAACATCCACTGCTGATATTGAGCATGTGTACTGCATATAGCGCAAATCATTTCCCCACAGAGTAAACCAAACAAAAGCCATGAGAACAACAGCAATAAGAGACTATGTGACAAAAAGCTATTCATGTGCACAACCCATTACCTCACTGCATACCTAAATACGAGCCAGTGGCTTTGGGTTTTGTCTTAAGGAGAACTCTGAGGGAAATTCTCAGGATGCCTTTCCCATGTGTTTGAAGTAAAATCATGAGATGAGTATGCCTTTAAAATGAGAGATAAACCACTTAATACTTCAACTCAAACTTCAGAAATCATGATTCTTGAATCAGTGCCTCAGCAGAAAAGGAAAGACTCAGATTTGCAGATGGCAAGTTGCTTGCTGCAATCTGAAAGGGTCTATACTATAATGGCAAAAAATATGACTATATACACTTTCTTCCTCTGTCCATCTGCCACTGTTATAGTCTACTGTGGGGGTGATTTTATTTAAATTTGGACTGTTTGCAGGCTGATTTCTCATTTCTGCAATCATTAGGTTTGTCACAAAAAGAGTAAATAATTTTTTTTTAAAAAAACCCAACTGCTGCCTTGGTGCTGTGTGACTTACATAGTGAAATCATTGCAATAGGCTCTCTCTGAAAAAAAACTACATACATCTGCTGCTAGTCTGCGTGGTATCTCATCCAGTGACTGTGTATGTACATCTATACATGGAGGGTTTGGGAATCTTCATAATGACTGCAATTATTTTCTGAAACGAAAGATACAGAATAGTGGTAATCATCAGCCAGACCAAGAATAAAAGAAGAGAAATACATAAATAATAGAAAATGAGTAATGCAAATTGATATTTAATTTACTAATATTTAAAGGTCACAGGAAGAGTCATCTCGTTTTACTCACTTACTATGCACCTTCATCCAGGAATGGTATACACTAGCTTGCCACAGCCTCCCCCACACTCACTGTGTAACAAAAAATACTGGTGGACAGAGGTATGTATTTATCAAGATGCAGAGAAACTGAAAGCTGTCAGGAACCATGGCTGCAAACATCAGATCATTCACCTTTTCCCTTGCTCAAGACTTGCCAAGAACAGGACATACAGATGGATTTTTTATTTTTTTTCCCAGAGGGACTGGATTTGCCTAGAAGAAGCTTTTGTGCCTTCTGCCATCAGACCCTCATCCCTGCTGGGACCACTTGCCTCCTGGAGCAGTGGTCCTCATGGACAAATCCCCCTGGCCGAGGCTGGTCCTCTGTGCTATCCTCATGCCTTTGGGCTCCCAGCCACACTGATGCACCTCAGAGCAGATCCCATCACCCTGCAGAGTCACCCCCCAGGTACAGCGGGGTCCCCAAAGGCAAGCTGGTGGCTGCAGGGAACAGGAGCAGCTGGCTAAAGCTGCCAGCTCTGCCAGGCTGACAGCAAAGAAATCGCAGCAAATAATGGAAATTGTCTCCTTAGCATGTTAAGTTTTTAAAATGGCCTGCAATGTTAGGGCCTGTGTGGTTTTAGGGCTTGTAGGTCATTAGCTCAGGCACTCTGAAGAATTAGTACCTGAAGGCAGACTTTTAAAAGGCACACTTTGAACAGCTTATTCTGGGAAAATGAGAAAATATCAAACTAAAATTATTGAAGAGCGTTGATTCCCCTCTCTTTTGCACTGCAGAAGGAGTGTTAATGTGCAAGCTGGAAACTCAAGCCCATTGGGACAGTAAAGATTTTGGATCTGCATTTTGTGCAAGCTGGAAGAAAACGAGGCAGCTGCCAGTATGGTTTCATCCTTGGGATTTTTTCCTTTAACATCTGAAAGGAACTTTGATTTTGTTATAGTTTGCATTCAATATTCTCCCTCCATCAAAATCCTATTGATATAATATGACATGCATGTTGTTCTAAAATCACAGAAGACAGTGTTAAAGAGCACTGAAGAGCCTTATTTGCTGTGTATCTGAAAATGTATAAAACTAACCTATTTCTTTAATTTAAAAAAACCAAATAGACATTTTATTGCACCGTTCTGAAATGAGGATCTTTGTCTAAAGCTGAGGTGAAAGCTAAGTGGGTTTTAAGCTATGAAAGATTTAAACTAACTAGCACCTTTGTCACTTATTCCATGTCAAGTGGGTACAGACTGCAACAATTCTGATAAGGACGTTTTTCACATTCACTTCTGCCAGTAGTGGGAGGGGGGTGAAGAACAAGGGTCATATTTATAATCTGGAATGCTGCAAAATGTATCTCTTCAAGTTTTCAGCTGAACTGAGATATTTATCTTAACAAGATCTAATTAGACCTAATTTCCATAGTATATCAATTATTTTCCTCATTAGAGTAGCTAATGCCATGTTCAGATATCATGGCAATCAAGCTTGCGATTTCTGGAAAAACTGGTTAGAAGGCTCAGTATTAAGTGTGTTTCCAACTGTGAAATTTATCCTTCCGAGCAATGCCTCCCAGTTTACTCACTTTGTTCCAGGATTCTCCACAGCATATGGCCACTGGAACCCATTAAATAACACGAAGTAAGACAAAGTCAGCGATGAGTCAAAAATAGCTACGCTAGTGAATCGCCTTTCAAAATTCTGTCTCTAACAAGAAAAATAATGAAGAATACGACATGCAATTAGAAGAAATTAAGGTCAATTTTCAAGCCGGGTTGCCTACGTCGTGGTTTCGAAATTCACGTTAGGCACCTCAAATAAAAGCAGTCTGATTGAACACCTGCAGCTCTTGGCAACGCACCCGCGCATGTAAGGCAGCCAGGCAATTCTTGTACACAAAGTCTCTACCTCTCGGTTTTGTATTTCCCATTACCTAAAATTCCTAAAACTCCAGGTCCTAATCACTAGGTTTGACATGTTCGTTTCTCCTCCTAAGGAAGACACCCCGTGTTTCCAGTGAGTGGCCATATGTGTGCCATATACTTGTTGGACAAGTCCCATTTGCTCAGCATGACAGTGAAGGCATTTTTGTAGCACAGGAGCTTGTCACAATGTATTTGGCCAAATACATTGTCACAGTGTATTTGAACCCCTCACATCCAGCCTGAGTCATCTGCAAGTTGGGTGTCTGGTCTCTGTTTTTTTCCTGGAGATTTTTTACAGCTGAGAGTGAGAGCTCGGTATATCTGGAAGGAGATTTATCTTCTCCTAGACTAGTTGCCTAAGGCATAAGGATGATTTTGCCTTCTTGGAGGCACCCAGATTCCTTGGCTGAATATCCAGGGATCCTCGGCAGCTAGTTGAGAGGAAGCACCTTCCTCCTAGAGAGCTGCAACAGGCAAGGTGAGACTCAGCTCATTGTTTTCGGGGCTAGTGGCTCCTCTCCCAGATGAGACACACGACATTTTATCTAACTAACTATAGACCTCTACTGCTATAAGAATATCACATGAACAGTGGATCTTCAGGATAAGCTCCATGTACGGTTATACTGACACATTCCATGGCTGAGAGCAGGGAGATGCTTTCATTCACAGTTACACCTTAACTAAACACTAGCCAACTACATGTATTTCCTCACATTTAAAATACACTTGGTGTTCTGAATGGGTGCGTGTCAAATGAGGCACAGGAAACATGCAAGTTTCTGAATAAATGGAATTCTTTATATGATGCATTTTGAAGCTTTGTAGTTGTTATTATTTGCTTACTTTTGTATCCAGCTCCCTTCATTTGCAAGTAAAAAGATGCTTCATCTAGCTGTCCAAATAGTACATTCCAACAAGATATCCCAGGAAATAAACAACCGTTTCTTCTGACCTGAGTTATAAACAACAAAAAGCTTAGAGTCCGCAGACTGTACATACTGTGTCTGTCCCCTTATATCTAAGCATGTCTATGGATTTAATGGGCATATTCAGGTATAACGCAGATAGGAATCCAGCCACAGAACTCCTAATTGATTTAAAATTACATGGATGGTAACAGTGCCAGAAGACAATTTAGTTTGCTCTCTTTCATACTGAGCTGAAGTTGTTTGGTTTTCTTAAAAGAAATAAAACTGATAATTGTCACTACAGTAAGTAAATATGTCTGAATACACACAGAAAGCAGATCTATTGGGTAAGAAGGTTACAGAATCTCATTTTGTGGTCCATCTGCTCCCTCTTTGCTTCCCAAGCCAACAGACACTAATCTGGGATGAAGAAACTGACAGGACATGGGGGAGGAGTAGACGGTCATGATTCCGACTCATTTCAGCTTTTTGATATATGTGCTCATGCCATTGTGATATAATAGAAGGAAAATAATGCAGTGGAGTCAGGAGGACAATCCAAACAATTATGTATTACAGCAGCATTTTACTGTTCAAGACTTTCTCATAATTTCAGTGCAGTTTATATATTTTACCTCTGAGACCTGAGTGCTCAAAATCAATGTTAAAGGCAAAAATGATGCATTGCTGGAAAAGAATGTTAAGCAGATTATAGGCTGAAATAAACAGTAAAATAATCAGATCGAGCTCAGGAAAGTGTCCAGGGTACTCCTGGTAGATTTTTTTCCCTGATTTGCATCTATGCAATTTGAAGGTCTTGAAGAAAAAGTGAACATCACCCCAAAAATTTTTTCTAGCCACCCTAACATGAAAAAAAAAGCAAAAGCAGTGCAAGAGGATGAGAACTAAATACAAAAGAGCTAAGGAGAAAAGCAAAATTCAAAGCCATGGACCATCAGTGAGAAAGACAAAGCTGAAGTGGCAGTGTGGCTAACCAGGGATAGTAAATGAGAAAGGGATGTGCTGTGTGACTGTGCAGTAGTAAAAAAAACAGCCAATGGAGCTGTATCATGTCATATACATCTCAGTGCAGCTCAACAACAGCAGTACTGCCAGTCTTTATTTCTAATTCTGGGCACTTTGTCATCAAAAAGACCATAATAAATAGAATTAAGTCGGTACAGAAGCAAGAAGGATTAAAGTGAAAAAGAGATTAAAAGAGATAAATATGTATTGTCTGGTTTAACTATAATCAAGACGCAAGGCACATACAAGTAATTTAAGCATGTTAACACTCCAGTGAAAGTGGTAAGTTCTTGAACAAAGTAAAAGAGAAGTATCACTAGAATTTTGGATAAGTACTATGAAGAAGTTACAAAAAATAAAGCTGTTGTCAATGGGGAAGTGTGTCTCATGGTTATAAAACCTAGTCCAAGATTTTAAAATCATTTTGACCACACGATGCAAAGCACTGACACGGCATGAGGTCCCTCTGCCAGGTGAAGGCTGTTCATACTTTCTGGAAGGGTAATTTTAGCCCAGATTAGCTGGACTTCCCTCAGCTAACCACAGACTTTTCATGGATCCCTTCTTATCCCTCTTTCTGTTCCCTGTCCTCCAAAGCTACCTGGTTGTCTCTTGGATGTGGTTACCCTCTCTTATGTGCAGAGTCATGATAACTCATGAGGAAACTGGCTTAAATTTAACCTTTTTTTGCCCATTGCAAAACACCTGAACCAACTCAATTGCTCCCAGGACACCATAGCCTCAGTCAGCCACACTGCTGCCCATCACCAGTACTGAGGCTGAGCTGGTGGCCGAAGCCAAACACGATGGAAACTGCGTGCTGACAGTGGTATTCCCAGGGAATGGCAGCATTTGGTCAGGGCACTGAATGTGGTTGCGTTGTGAAGGCTGCAGCCACACAGAGGCAACCAGGGGGAGCTCAGGACATTGCCATGCACATACCACGTGGATATTTTAGGACATTGGCGCAGTAGACAGTCAAGGGAAAATGCTAAGCTAAGCTTACGAAATGGTCAAGGGCAATGGCAGACATTCAAGGTCAGCACTACGGGGAGCTTGCCTGCATCCAAACAAGGACACAGACATAACTGCAAATGCAACAGGAGGTTCCTTGGAGAAGCAGTCATCCTTTGACGGAGGGCAACTCAGTTGTCTCCAAAAGAGGTTAATGACCACACCATAAATGGAGAAGAGATAACTGGAGGGAACCTCTCTCTCTGAAGCATTGACTTCCCAAGATCTCCATAATTTAGCTTGACTTCTATGTCCCTCAGTGTGAAAGCAATGTTTGGAGGCCCTTTGTTGCCCCTTGTTTCATGTTTTTTTCTGGGCATCCTGAGATGTACTAGGCAAAAAGGTTGCAGGTCTGTTCTCTCACCCACACATACGCACACCTACATAGCTGTCTCAGCCTTGCATACTCCCAAACAGTCCTGGCCTTGGCACAGGGTCTGAACTTCCCAGGGTCTAAGACTTTTCTCCTTATGGGCTTGCCCTCCCTAGGACTAATGGTCATGAATCACAGGGTGTTGATTTTATGAAAGCCAAGAATTTCATACAGCAAAGCCCACACATAATTACAGATCATCCTCTGAACTTTATCTAATGCATCAGGATTTATAAAAATCAAACCTGAACTTGAGATAACAAAAGGGATTCCCAGCACAGCAAGCTTTTCCAGAGAAACCTGTGCAGATCTGTGCTCTTATGGTTTAATGCACTACAGGCACAGTATGCAATCACAGAATAACGGTACGCTTGGCATGAGTGAAGATGCGCATTCGTCAGCCTAGAATAGCATGGATCCAAGTCACATCCTCCGATCTGTATGGTGCCTTCAAATGGTCAGAGCGATCACCAAAAAGTCAATCTAAGCTCCTTCTCCTCACTCTCTTGTATTTTGGAAGCCGGTCTTGATCCATTTGTCTTCCGCTGAGGCTGTCAAAAATATTCTGTTCCCAGGAGTATAAAGAAAATAACTTTCTCCTTCTACCTACACTGGATCAGGGATTCTGGAACAAGAAGCAGTGTCTTTGTGTTTAATAGAGCTTGATTGGATTCTTTCATGAATATGCTCTGTTGCTTTTTGCACTGATGTTCATTTCCACACTATCGAGAGGGAAAAGAGCCTAACTACGCATTGTGTGAAACAGAGCTGCTTTTCGATTTGCTTGGAACGTGCCACTTGATAATTTTTCTTGTTTGAAGTGTCTTGGCATCCACGGCCAAAGCCAGACAACTCAAGGACACAGCTGGTCCTACAGGCTCTAGAGAAAGACTGGGAACAAAACCAGGGCTGCAGTGGTGAGAGAAGACTCAACAGAGTGAACGTGCAAAATCAGACTTGGCAGAGAAAGCCACCATGAGCATGGAGCACAGCCAGGCTTCAGTGGGTGCCTCAGCAGCAAACGTAAGGGCCTTTGTCCAGGACATGATTAGCAGAGGTCATCTAATGAATAATACAGGAACAACACTTTCTCCTCCTCAAAATCCCATGTCCAGCCTTTAGATCCCACCTCTTGATGCGGTTGGAAGGCCCAATACAAGCAAAGACTGTTCTGACAACCCACATGTTCATCACCTGCGGGAAGTGAGAGCCAAGAGCTTTGCTGGCTTTCACTTTGCAGCCCTGAATGTTTGGTAGCGTAGCAAAGAAAGCTGAGCAGTCACCAGCTTCCAGGTGGCTGCGGCAGTGCTTTTGTTCCTTCTTTGCAAGGAGGTTCAACAGCTATGAATGTGGTCATTCTCACTCTGCAGCTCCTGCTCTGCTGCTGAGCCCTCACTGTGCTGCTGCTGGACCTCCTGTCCTTGCCTCCTCCTGCAGGACAGACATCAGAGTGCTCTACAAGCCCAGCTTCACCTGCAGCCTCTCCCTGTGCATGGTCTGGACAGCACAGGAGATTGTACTTGAGGCTGGGGACTTCAAGCACAGCCCTGCTCCAACTTGTGGAGTCTTTGCTGTCCCCTGCCACGTGCTTCTGTGGCTTATGAGCTGCTGAAAAGCAAATGGCTTCTTGAAAATGTCACAGAGTTTCTCTGGCAGGTTATCTGATGTGGTGGCCAGCACCCCACACTGCAGGGGGTGGGCAAGCCAAACACAACAGGGCAGGGGAAGCTGCACCCTGGACGTGTCTCCCGCACCGGCGAAACCACTGTCCCACACGCCCTGCCCTGCTCAGTGCAGGTGCCTGATCCGGAGCAGCATGCACTGACTCAGCAGTGCATTAGGTCTGCAGCACCAGCCTGGGGTGGATCGGCTTGGGAGGGAGTTGGCTACAGGAGTGGTGAGACCTGACAGGCAGCACACAGATGGAAAGGAATTAAACTGCTGTTGTTTGCTGCTCTTTGATTCACTGCAAATTCCTTTCTGAGGAAAAAAAGGAAATCATGTCTTGTTCTAGACCAAAGATTTGGGTTTGGAAGACCACAAAATACTTCAGTGCTTGCAGGGACTTTAAAAGACTAGCCAAACCCAAAAGCTCTAGAAAAATTCAAATTCTACTTCTCTGCATGTCCATCTTGGGACCCACCTTTTGATACAGCCAAGGATTAGAACTATTAGGTGAGTTCTCTTAACCTGTGGCTCTTCTTTTACATTCACGCAGCCACTTACTACTGCGTATCTTAGTTCAAGTCCAGATGTCTGTTTTGAAAACAGTCTACGCATGACTTCTAAAATCCAGGCAAGTCAAAGCACTGAATGGATTGCTCATGGTAAATTACCAGATGCAGTAACTTCTCAAGAAGGAAGCAATGCCAGCCAAAACAACATAGGTGGGTAGATTGAAGGAGCTAAGTAATCCATCCCAACAGGCCAGAGCCAGAAGGAACTGCTGCCAGCCATACATGTAAGAGAAACTACTTGTTGTAAAATGCACCCTGAATGCCATTATAAACTGAAATAATATGAAAATATGGATGCTCAGATTAATGAATTAAAAGCAATGACAATTCTGATTGGTTCATAAAAAACACAATTATTCCCTCCCCGCCGCCCCCCCCCCCCCCCCCCCCCCCCCCCGGCAGATAGATACACAAAAAAATACAAAAATACACAAGTTGTAAAGGAGAACCCAAATAACTGTATATGCTTTAGGTCCAATATATTTAGCACAAGCCTAATTTAAGAGTTTTAAATGGAGCTTTACACGAGTATTGGAGTAGAACCCAGCCCCCTTGGTTCCAGCCCCCCAGGGGCTAGTGCTTTCCGCTGCCCAGCACCGGACTCCCGTCCTTCCCACCAAAATAACATTTGCTTACTAATGGCTCTTTCTCCAAAAGGTGTAAATGGGCCCTTGTTTGAGCTCATCACAGATTCAGCTTTATTCTTTTATTTTCAGTAATTTGGAGATTTTTTTCCCCTGCAGATAGTTTCTATGTTCTACTTGCTGCTATTCGCTAGAGAAAGTCTCTTGGGCTTTTTGCCCTTTGTATTTCCTCTCTTCTTTCATGTGGAGAAGACTGCCAACGTGGGATTTGCAAACTGCTGCCAATATGGGATTTGTGCTGCTGCGGCTGCCAATCTTTAATTTAGCATATGTATAAAGCTAATTTTTGGACACGATGCTAGTGCCTGGCATCTCTGCAGGAGTCAGCCAGGTTGTAATGTTTGTATTGTACTGCACTATAAAAAACAATAAAAAGAAAATATAAAGGAAAAAGCCTTTTATCTCTAGCTTTATAGCTACAGATATGGTCTAAATACTTGTATTCTCCCTCTGCATCTAAAATTCGCTTCCTCCTTTCTGTGCTGTAGCCCTTTCTTTTAGATTTGCAGTTTGTGTTGCCTGCAGTAGGAGCCAATGATAGGCTCCTGCTCCCTACTGAGCATATCTTCGTATTAAAATGTATAAATGCAATTCTTTAGTGGAAGAAAGAAAGCTAGTTTTCCTTTAATTATATTGAAACTACAGAGTCACATGTGTGAAGTAATACTTTCTCCTTTTTAAAAATACTGTAATACAGACAGTTGGAGAAAAAAAAAATCTAATCATTCAGGAAACATCTTTCTTACAGAAAACATAAGCTTGGCTACCCTTCTTTGGCAAGGACATCTGCTGTTCGGGGGGAGGTTCCTGCAGCGAATCCTCTAAAATACGGCAGTGCTGTTCTGGTCCCTGCGTGGGAGCAGGAGCGAGCCGAACTCCGGCTCCAGGAGCCCCCAGTACAGAGGACCCCGTGCAGCCCCTGGGAGCTCCCCGGCAGTGCCCTGGGAGCGGGCAAAGGGGAAAGTCGCCAGGGAAGCCAGGGCTGCAGGGTGGGCAGAGGGGAGCAGCTTTGCGCTGCCCCATGATGGTGGCTATAGCAGGACAAAGGCTATAATAGGGTGGTACAGCTCCCAGTGGTTCCAGGTTAATTTATAGATGGATTTATAGGAAAAGCCTCCAGCAACAGTTCACAGATCTTCCTTATGTAGGGGATTTACCTAAACCTATTCCAGCCCTGGTAGCTGAAGGGTGGATGTTCATCAGAAGCAGCGCAGGCATGAAGAAAACTCCAGAGAATGGGCTGCAGTTTGGAAAAATGTTGTGGACCACAATGGTGGCAAACCAAGCTAGTGACTTGAAAGTAGGGTCTGCTGAATGCTTCCAGTCTGAGCATCTTTCCCCAAATGCAAATGCAGGGGGAAAAATCATTAGACAAATACAGAGAAATATGAGGGGTTTGTACATTTGCTTTTTACAAATATTTAGTATTCACATGGGCTGCAGAATCTGTTTTAATTTTTTTTCTTATCAACAGAGATTTTTGCAATTTCTTTTTCTACGATAGGTGTTAGAGGAAGGAAAATGATATTGCAGTGTCCTGGCATCACTTTTTCACTTTAATTACTGTGATTTAAATTACCCCATCTACAGAAGTCCACAATATAGCATTGACTACCCAGTAATAGAAGGTAGTTTTTCCGCACGGCTAGACTGGTATTTTCTAAGAAGGAGATCTGCTAGCTTGCCTACTTTCACAGCGGCAGTGCCATGTGCCGTAATGAGGCAGGATTATTGTTGCAACTGCTCTTGAAGGCCTCTCTCCCCAGGCAGCTGAAGAATGACTGAGTCATGCAGGTGATGCATTTGCTGTAATGAGATGGACAAAACCCTGAAAACCACATCCAGGCCTCTGCTCAGCGCAGAACAATCCCCCATTTACCCACACCTCTGACGGAGGGGGGGGGACATGGGGATGGGGAGGAGGGGGCAAGGACAAATCACTGGTGCTGGGAAAAAAACAAAGATAAAATATATACTAAAAAAATAAAAAAAAGGGGGTCTAAGGCTAATACGCCCTGCACAGTCATGCAGAAAACCTGGAGTTTGATTTCTAATCCCAGCCTCTTGTTCCCCTGGCTGTCGGGGAGCCTGCGCGGGGTGGAAGGAGGTGCCGTGCATCACTCAGCGGCAGCCCCTCCGGCTGCCTAATGAAAGGGGCTGACAGGCTCTTACGGGAGACCCATCCAGCCTGCCTTGGCTGGAAGGATGATGGCCTTGGCACAGAGCATCACACCACAGGAGGGGACTTTCTCCCGGCTTTATAAACTCCATCCTTGAGGCCTTGTGTTGCTGCCAACTTCTTCTGCCCAACGCAGGACTGTCTAGGACTCCCTCTGGGGCTCATCCGCCGGCTGGAGAGGCTGTTATTGAGAAACACAGGATACACTCTCGCAGAGCGCGCCGAGCCTGGACCACCCTGGCTGAGCTTCCCGCACCTGCTGGCTGGGAGACTGAGCATTGGGGCTGGGAATGGTTGCAAGAATAGTACCATTGATAGGAAGCAGAAGGGCAAAACAATTATTTATCTTGTGTTAGGAGTTCGTGAGGGGGGGTATCATGTGGAGCCCTCCATAAGTTAGAAATCGGCTCTATTCCCAGAGCATTGATGCATCAGAAACCCCTACTGACAGGCACCTCAGAAATACGGAAAGGATTAGCACTGTGAATGCCAGGATGCTGTCGCCGATGTTGTGCTCATGTTAACAGCCGTGCTCTGAGCCCCACACCCTATTCTGTCATGGGGGCGGCAGGAAGAAATGCTGTTATCTTTTCAGTATCATATGTCGGACAAAGTCTATTTTATAGACCTCCGTGCAGCTTTAGGATTATGACACAAACATTAATTTCCCATCTGTAGCAGAGAAAGGGGAAGGATTTCTGCACCTTTGCTTTGCTTTGCCAGATCCTCTCCTGGGGTCCAGCCTGTGAGCACTTGTGACTGCACTGGCGAGCCGTCCCCAGTGACTAAGGTCTCATTTCCACAGTAAGTACCTGCTGTGGTTTGGATCAGTCATTTGATTTCCTAGTACACAGGGCTGCCCTCTGCTATGAGCCAGTGGCATTTGAAGCTACTGGAAAAGCAAAACAATCAGTTAAGGATGTTTTGGGCCTGTCCACCAGGATAAAACCTACCACAGGTTTTGTTTCACCTGTGTCTGGCCCTTCCCTTCTGATTAAACCCCATGATTTATTAGCTTCAGCTGATGCAGGCAGAGCCTGGGCATGCTGTTTTCCCTAACGAGGTATCACACAATCTCATGCAAGCACTGTTCACCCCCAAGACAAAGATATTTTCCTTGGACTGAAAGCAGAGGTCAGTGTCTCTGTCTGATCAACCACTGGTGACTCTGCTAAACCTGCCAGAAAAGGGAGCGCTGCCGAGTATTGTTGCTGTCAGAGTTAAAATCTTTGACAGCGCCAACTAGGAATAAATCCGAAGCAAGGGACAAGTACTCAAGCTGCACGCTGCATCACAAAACCTATTCAGAAGCCTACACAAAACCCAACCCAACCAAAACAACAACAAAGAGCTTTTCGGGAGGTCTTGTTATGACCTCATCTCATTGACCTGCTGATTCACTGTTCAGTTGGGCAAAGGCTTCATATGACACTCGTCTTTCCCAATCATGTGAGAAGGATACCAAATAAAATGGAGTCACTGGTGTGAAACATGAAATTATCCTCTCACATTTCATCTGTCAATTATTTCACATCAGCAGTCAAGGAAAACAGATGTAATGAACAGCTCATCATTCAAAACAATCACCAATCAAGCCCAATTCCCTTGCTAAATATATTTAGGGGAAGATCTGCAATAGTTGGATTTACACACGATGTGAATCGAGCTCAGTGGCCTGTTTGCTACGCTGGGCCACACCAGCCCATCTGTACCCTACATCTCCGAGGGTCCGGGCAGCTGCCTGTTCCCAAACCGTGTCCCCTCACTGTACAAGAGCCGGTCCAAATTCAACCCCAGTTGGAAGCACAGTGCCTTAATGTGATTTACTCAATACCTGGGGCATCTAGCTCGCCTGGTGTATCAGTGCTCAAGAAAAACTATCTACGCAGGACAATAAAATAGCCAGAGCAGGAGATAATCAGTACCAGCATACAACCAAGGTAGATCACAATCAACAGTGAAAGCGAGGTCACATCAAGCATAAATGATACAGCTTCATTTCACAACCAGCTGATGCTCCTAAAACTTACCCATATTTAAGAGGCAAGCAGATACCCCAATTTTTTTCCATTTATTTTCTTCAAGTCTTAGTTCTTTATAACCTTTGCCATCCTACCCATGTCTGACTTCAGGAGTGCTAAAGCCTGAATGCTGCTCCTGGTATCTCAGTGTAAGAAATACCTTAGAAATTGCACAGATGAGATAATTATCGCTGCAGACTGCTATTTAAAAATGCATTACTATGACTAACGGGGGAAGAAAAAAGAGTATTTTTTATTTCTCATAATATGGCACACACCTCTATAACACAACAATTTAATGCAGAGTTTTTACATATAGCCCTTTGCTGATGTGAATATTAGAAATGGACACTACACGGTCAATGGAGCACTGCTGAAGCACGGGCAGTCACACGAGTGATTTTTCCCATCTAATAGCACAAACATGCCAACAAACTGCGGCACCTCAGTGGTCTGGTTCCTCACTGATATTTCAGTTGTTTGGCTGCTGCAGCCACAGCCACAGTGAATTTTGAATTAAACACTAGTGCTCGGCGATGCTGACACTCGCAGTCAAGCATATCTTGATGAAATTAGAGATGCAGAAAATATTTTTTGACAGAGTGCACAAGCAAAACAGCCAGAAGTGCAGCCAGTTCGGTGCGAATGGCTTGTGTAGAGAGAGAGACTGGGGGGATGTTAAAAATTGGACTCTCTGATTTTGGCAGGAAGAGGCGAATTTTATTAGCAATCTATGCCACAAACATAACTTTCCAACTATTAACAGTTTTTAGTTGCCAAAAGAAAATCACCATTTCTAATTGCTTCTCAGCTCTTACATTTTAGAATGGAAAAAAAAAAAAAAGAGGAAGGCAAGCAAAATTACATCATCATTATGTAGAATACTAGATAAGTGGAAAATACAGTAGCATTCCAGTTTAACAAAATCTTCAAAAATGTATACACTTTACAACTTTCTACCAAAAGCCAGCACCTGTAATTCCACAACAATTTTGCACACTCATATTAAAAATGTGCAGAAAAATTTTGCAAAGCATCATAAATTAAATAGAAATTGATAAAAATAAGACTGGCTTTTCTTACTGTTGCTATTTATTACCTAGTGTGCAGAGTCTTAAAAGTCTAAGGACACTTGGTTTCCTTGAAGAAACACGTGTTCTTATTTCCCTTTGAATTCAACAGAATGCAAATTTTAAATGAATAGTGCAAGAGACAGCAGGATTACTTCCAACCTCTAAAGCACCAAACCCCACCTGGTTTACTGTATTTCTTCCTAGCCCAGAAGGAAAACACAGCCTTTTCCTGATCACAGTACCACCGTGATCACTGAGCAGGGGAAATTGCTACGAAACACTTTAAGTGTCTCTGACTTAGAGGTTTGGGTGGGCTAAATGAAACTTTTCAAGCAGTGTGTCTAAACTCCATTGAAAATATCCCCAGCTTTTTAGAGGGTCCCTAAAGGTTCACTAAGGCATAGCATGTAAAAATTAGTAGCTAGCTCCTTTGCAGAGAAAGGCTGGCAAGCTCAATGGGGAAATACCCTTCAGTCATAGCAGGGAGAGTGGCCCTTGGGGAAGGGCCCAGATGGACTTGGCTCCCATGGTCAGCTACATCGCCCAGCCAGAAACACAATGCTTGCCACTAAAACCAAACCAGCTGTTCTCAACCACAAGGCTATATACCTATTAATTACCAAAGTGTCTTTATCCACTGCTCTGACCATGCTAGCTAAGAAGATGGCACAAGTAAGCTGCATTAAAAAAGCATTGATTAATTGCTTCATGAGGTGAGTGGGGACATTTCCTACCCTGCCTTGACAGAACATGGCTAGCATATGTACTAGCTTGCAGGGGACAGGGTCTTGAAAACAAAATACAAATTCTTCTACATGTCCTTACTGGAGCCATGGATGTCGGAGAGAAGATAATGGAGGGCTGAGCAGTGCCAGATGTGCAATGATTTGAAATTCACGCTGATGACAAAGCTGAAGGAGCAACACTGTGTATGGACACAAGGCAGGAGGGAAGGGCTCGACTACAAGCTCCCTGGACTACAAAGTGCCAGTTAAAAGCGCACAGCTGCAGATGGCCAAGTTTTTTCATTTGTCTCTGTGGCTGGCACATGTGGCAGAGGAGGCTCACTCTGAGACCTTTCAGGGCCCCGGAAGCTGCCTGCAGCATTGCCACATGGTAGCCTTGGGTCACAGTGCCCTTTTTCTCCTCCACAAAATACCCCCAAACCAGAAAGGAAATGCAGTGCAGGTGAAACAGTTGAGCAAGAAGCACCCCATCCTCCTATGAGAATCACCAGCCTCCAGCCCCTGGCAGGACCCAACCACAAGGGCAGACCAAACATTCCTCTGACCACAATGCTCAGGTCTAGACCAGCTCCCGCACGCAACCAGGGTCCCCAGAGTGTGCACAGAGGAGCAAGGGGACAATGAAACCCAACCTTTCTTTTTTCCTTCTGTGAGATGATGGAGCCACCCTGCACGTGCATGCGTGATTTTGAAGCCAGCCCCCAGGAGATGCAGCAACCATGACAGCCTTTGCATGATGTGCCCCGCTGGGCACCCGCTGGGCCGGCGTGGCTCTGCACCCACCCCTACTGCTAGCCCCCTCGCAGTGCAACAATTTACCCTTGAATAAATTAGCAATAATTGGAAATCCACTTCACTGGACCTTACGCAGCATGACTAATGTGACTCACTTTTTAGCTCTGTTCCTTTTGTGTGACTACTCAGCAAAGAGGGTGCCTTAGAAAAGAGAAAAACCAGTAAACTTTATGCTGTGGAAAAAGAAATGACAGTCTCTGAAGAGTGATATAAAGGTTTAATGGGTGCTTTGGATGCACAAGAAGCAAGTGTTTTAAGAGTACTGTGGGGCACTATGATTCCACTGATGAGTTTTTTGCCTTTGTATCCTTGTCTTTACCTTTTAGATGGTGCGTGTTAATTTTGGTGGCATACGGACAAGTCTCAGAAAGTACATTGCTGCAACAAAGGGAATACAAATCTGCAGAGCACAAATAATTTGGAAGAAAACCCCAGACCTGTGCTGTTTACTAGAAACACTGCAGGGGTTGGGTGGGCTGAGAGTTATCTGAATCTCAGCTTTTGTCTTTGCCTAGCTCTCTTATGAGAATGTAGTTAAACCATTTAAACCCCTCCTTCCTGGAAAGAATTAATGAAAGGTATTTAGAAAGGTAAACACTTACAGTGAAATTACAGCATAAAAAGCTAACACACCAGAAATGGAAGTTTTAAAAAGTGAGAGTGTAAACATTGTTAATTCTGGAGTGTCACATACATCAGTTTTCTTTCATGACTCTATTCAGGCTTATTGTATTGAGCTAATTGCCAGGTCATTTTTTTTCCCCAAAAAATAAAAAGAGGAATATTCAGCATATAAACGCCAGTGTAAGCCCTGTAATATAGCACAGCTACAATATTCAAACAATTTGGCAAACCGTGCACTCACAATAACTTGCAACCTGGTATAGGAAGTAAGCACTACGAATTACAATATAGAATTTGTGACATAATCAGTGTGAGTTTATTAATGTCATATGCAAATGCCATGTTTAAATGTTTCTTTTGGTACCTGCCAACAGGTATTTTCCGTTCTAGGGGGAGTACTTTTCTCTTGATTTATGCACATAATTCCTATAACTGAAGCCGAGATATGCATGCATAAGGAGGGAAAAATACATCCCTGTAGCTACTATTTTTTCTAAGACATTAGCAAGACAAGTGTTTCACAATTTCTGTGTAGGATCCTTAAGCAGAAATTGTGGTGCATGAAACAATCCCAATTTCCAAGGAAAAAATTATAGCCTTTCATTCTCATAGCAGCATGTAACTAAGGTTTAGATGAGTGAACAGATGCATGCAAAAATCAGCCATGAGAATGGAAAACATTCGTTTTCACAATCTGCTAAATCTGCTAGGTATGCATGAAACAGAGCCAAAGAGATCTCCAGCAGAACGCAATGTCACAGTCTTGGCACAACAGGGAACCTTCTCAGATGCTGCTCGTGCCAGCACTGGCACTTGTACTGTTACAGCTGTGTTTAGAGATCATTGAAATATACTGGAATCTCAAAGAGTTAATAATATGACAGCCATTAAAATATATTCTCTTTACTTCCCACTTTTCCAGGAAATGAGATGTGATTTTTTTTCTTATTACTGCAGCTACTGCTTTACATGAAGTAACAAGTTCAATAGAGAGATTTTCCAAGTGCCTTACCCTCTGCAGCAATGTAAGTCCCTTAACAAACCCTTTCAATGAAAACTCCATGGTGTTGCCTTCACAGCACTTACATGACCCAAGCTTGGTGACCTCATGCAATGCTGAAAAAGATCCCAAATTTTGTGTGATGTTTTTATATTACTGTTCTTCTAAACTAGAGTAGAAACGAGCATATAATTAGACTGGGTAGATTAGACTGAATTAAAGAGTATAGTCAAATCTTCTCTTAAGTAGCAGTTTCTCAGAAATAAGGCTTCTGACTTTTCAAGGGTGAATTATATGTCTAATTCTGCTGAAATGTAGATCTTATCAGTTTAACTTCACAGCTGGTGCCCAGCCTCCAAAAGCCTGACTCTCTAAAGCCCAAAGAAAGTAACTGGATTGAGCACCACCCTGTCTCATTTTAGCACGTTGAAAACAAGGGTTGTGGGCAAGAAAGGATATATGGAAAAGCAGGAAGGGAGGAGACCATTCCCTTGAGCAGCAGGCTTCGTCTGACAGCTCCTTTGTGCCTCCTCTTGGTGTGGGAGGCTCGGGCCTTCCAGTTCCTAAAGAAGGCACCTTCAGTCTTTCTTCCCCTGAATACAATTGCTTGGAAGCACTTGGTTTACACAGCACCTTCAGGATGAAGATCTTTTCCTGAAGTGATAGGAGGTTTTCTGCAGATGTAGCATTGTTTTCTGGTCTCCCAACTGGATTCTTTCCTTTTGGAAATCTAGCGGCTTCACACATAAGGGGAATTTCATAGCTTATCTTTTGGAATCTTGGATCAATTTTAATGGGAAAAAGCATTAAAGCAACTTGTCACATGGCTCCTGGGACCACATGGAGAGTCAAGGATGTCTCCGTGCTCCAAGGCTGCCATGCAAGCACTTGCATTTATATTTCTTGGCAAAAATTGCATTTATGTACTCACTGGATTTCCAGAACAGGGTGAAAACCAGATGCCCTTCTTTGCACCACACAGCTTACTCCCTGGGATGTCTACATGAAAAATACTGTGATGAGGGGGTTTATTTTAAGGAGGTGGTTGACTGGTAGCCTACAGTGTTGCCCTTTTCATGCCACACTCTGGAAGGAAAAAAAAAACCAACTATGAAAGGAGGCGTGCCTGTGCCAAGACCCTCTATGAAGTATACCTTCCCTCTGATCTATGACCTGGAATCGGTCCCCAGAGGCAGGGAGGTAGATGCTGCCAGGACAGCCCTCGAACTGCTTACAAAACTCTGCTGGAATCCTGACATGAGGAGGAGGAAAATGAAAGGAGTAGTTTAGAAAAAAATACTTTTGTTTAGGCCAGATATGTGACCTGTAAAGCTGTCTCAAAAGGGGTACACAGCGTCTATCCTTCCTTCAGAGGCTCCATCAAAAGGAATGCCTGGAATCTGCAGCTCCATGCAGTGTAAAGTTTCACTGTGTACTCTTTCCTCTTTGTTAAGCTCCAGAAGCGTGCATTACAATTTTGTATCTTCAATGATTTATTTGTCTTTTACCGGGGTATCTCTCTTTCTTCCTGTTTAAGAAATTTCCAGGGCAAATACTCAGCACCAGAAGAACAAATAAGTTATTTGTATAAGGCAGATGCAACACCAGCATCTACTTCTCTGGCCTGTCCTATAATTGGCAGTAATGATTTTTTAACAGTGCTTTGGGGAACAAATATTCTGTATTTAGGGAGTCCCGGCAAAGATTGCAAGTTTTTCAATATCTTAATGAAAGGACAGTGCCTTATCCAGTTTTTCATGTGGTGCATTTGTCATGGGATGCAAACCCATGTTTTGGGGCTTTTGGGATGCTATGTCATAGCTAACAGGGATGCCTCAGGTAAGTGAAAAACATGTAATTCCCATTCTGTGACAGCCTACTGCAGCCACTTGGGAAAAAAAAGCAAAAACAAAAAACCCTGAACTAGTTCACTGCAGCTACTGCAAAGCAAGCTCTTTACTGAACGTGCTGTGAGGCTACCTTGGCATGCCTATAGGTTGCTACCACGAGACTGACAAATACTGGGGAACCCATTTGCACGGTTCGGTAAGTCCATAGGAGAGAATATGGTGAGCAACGTCGGCAAGCGTTGAGAGCGCGAGTCAAGGAAACGTGTAAAGTGCCAAAAGGGAACTGGCAGAACATTACACTTGTATGAAATGGGAGCAATCTCATTACCAGAGGTGATAACCATTGCACCCCTGATGGAAATGCATAATTACTGAAAACAGCTAATCAACTGCAAGAGCAGCAGGGTAGCCAGAAGCTCCTATCTATACCATCTACTGTGCTTAACCCAGTTGAGCTGCTCCTCCTCCACGTTCTACAAAAAGATTGGTAAAACACGCTGCACATACAGATCCTCACATGTGGGTCAGCGCAGCTAAGTGATACAGTGCTTTGCACTTTTAATTGCAAGTAAAGCATATATCAGTTTTGTGAAGTTTCCTTCCTAATTCTATAGGATGCTCAAGCACGTCACACTTTGAGCTGTTCATTTCATAGCTACATCTGTAGATAAACAGGGTTTGGGATAACAGTTTAACACCCAACTCCTATTGAAAAAAAAAAGGTGACAGCAAGTTCCTTATCATTAGTTTCTGACTTTGAGAAACCTTGCCCTTAATTTACCAACAATATATATGGCTATGGGCAATAAGAAGTGGTAATTCTCAGGCTAATGGTAAGGTAAGTTGAACTGTTAATGGGATCCGGGGCCAACTACAGGAGTGCTGCAGTGTGTGTGTGTGTTTAATGAAAAGAAGTCTAACAGCAACTGCAGTGGGGCCATGAACCTCCATGCTTCATAGGCCCAGAGGACAGAAACTGACGAGACCAGGGGATCCGGGGCCAGCTACAGGTTATACCAACTGTCAAAGGCCAGATACGGCTGGTCTGTATTATGTGTATATAGAGATATATATTGTAGAGACATTGTGTGTACATGCATACTACTATACAGAGGGAGCGCATGCAGGACTGGGAAGAGGATTTGCCCACCATGCTGTCCATGTTTGTATAAGCACTGTGTTTATGTGAGTGCTGGTAAAAGCCACTACTTTCTGACTGTGAACCGAATGGCTGGCCACTCAGTTTATTTAGCACAGTCAGAAAGTATATATACATACATATATACACACACATATGTAAATACGGGTATGCATGTGCCTATTGGGAACACTTGCTCAGCCTCACTGATGGTGGAACTGGCACTAATGGGCTGCTGGATCCAGCAACTCCTAACATGCTGGGGTTTTTTCTCCTCCTGACCCTTGCAGTCTCTATCCAGACATTTCCAACAAAAGGAAGAGCTGGCCTGAATTGTTTTTCAAACTGCAATGGGTGATATAGCTGTCAGCAGTTGTAAGTAAAACATATAACCTTCCACTTACAACTAGAAAAGCAGTAAAAACGATGTGAATTGTTTCAAGGATTTTAAACAGAAAGAGCTGCTCGTGGAGGTGGCAGGCTGTTAAGAAAAAGCATAAATGAAAATTTCCCTGGTAGTACAGTGGTACCTTTGATGGCACCAGTTTCATGCCTGTCGAGAATCTGATTTCTTGATTAGATTAGTAAACTAGGACTAGAACCACACAGGGACACATGAACTGTGATGTTTGAAAAAAAAAGCCATAGGCTAAAATGTATAAGCTGTCTCTGGAGCACAGATAGAAATCCAAGTCTCTCTTCTCTTAGGTTCATGCCCTAACCACTGAGCTAGAAAGTCAGCTTCAGGCTTAGATTCGCTCTCTGGCCCAGTTACTTATTTAAAGCAAGGCGGAGGATGTCTCCACCACAGAGGTGTGTGCATACAGATGGTGTACCAGAGTAGTTCTATTTAGCAAGCAGAGTGTTGTCTTCCCTCCAGCTAAGGATGCTCCTGGCTTTCTGGACATGTTTTCTAACCACCAGCAAAATCATGCAGTCACACGGTCTAATTCAGGTTGGAAGGGACCTCAGGAGACCGTCTCGTCCGCTTGCCTCCTCAAAGCGGGACTAACTACCCAGCCAAGGGTAATTTCACCCAGCCAAGGCTCAAATACACCCACGGAGGGAGGATGCCCCACTGCTCTGGACAACCTCTTCCAGTCTTTGACCCCCGGCATGGGGAAGACTTTTTTCCCTTGTCTCCGGTCAGCGTTTCCCCTCAGGCAAATTGTGGCCATTGCTCTTGCTCTGTTGCTGGGCTCCTCTGAGAAGAGCCTGGTTCTGCCACCCACCAGCTCCCCTCAGGCAGCAAAGCCTTCAGCAAGGCCCTTCAGCTGCCTCTTCTCCAGGATGAACAAACCCAGCTCCTCAGCCTCTCCTCCTGCGCCGTGACCACCTTGGCAGCCATTCCTGGGCTCCCCTTGGTTGGCCAGCCCTTCTTTTGTCCTGGGGTCCACAGCTGGGCACAGCTCCCCTTCCCCGGGAGAGCCCCACAAGCCAAGTGGAGGGGAGGGTCCCCTTCCCTGGACCTGCTGGCTGCCCCGCTGCCAGCACAGCCCTGGTGGTCGGTCACCTTTGCCGCAAGGGCCCACCGCTGGCCCCCGTTCAGCCTGTGGTACAACAGTTCCCAGGGCCTTTTCGGCAGAGGTGCCCCCGGGGAGCCCCAGCCCCAGCCTGTGCTGGTGTGTGGGAGTACCCTAGCCCTGCACTCAGGCTTCGGTTTTGTTCTTGCGTGCCCCTTCCTCCAGACTGCAGAAACCCCTCTAACGGGCAGTCCTGCTGTCCAGTCATGCCTCTGCAAAATGCCATCACCCGCAGACCTGCTGCGTGAGCATGCACTGCATGCAATCGCCCAGGTTGCTGACTAAAATGTTACACAATATCTGCAAAATGCCACCGTTGACCAAGCAGCAGTTAGGCTCTGATCTACTGAGCGTTGTTGTTTGAGCTCTTCTGGCCAGGCAGGCTGCTTATATGGTCCCTTGCTCCTCCAGCTGGCTACCAGGATATCACGGGACACTATGTCAAGAGCCTTACTAATCACCTTACTAAGATAAAAGACATCTACTGCTCTCCCCTCATCCAAACTGCCAGTCATCGCAAAAGAGAAGGCCAATCAGGTTTGTCAGACACAATTTGCTCCCCATCAGTCCGTTCTGGTTAGGTCCTTTAGGTGCCTTGAAGTATCTTCCATGACACTGAGCACTGTCGCTTTCCTGGAGACTGGTGTGAAGTTGATGAGAGCGCAGCTCCTCGCTCTTACCCATTCTGATGATGGCTGTAATGACTGCCTCTCTCCAGGCATCAGGAGCTTCCCACAGCCACCATACCTTTCAATGACAACAGGCAGCAACTTCATGATGACACTAGTTAGCTCCCTCAGTAGCCTCCAGTGTGTCCTGTTTGCTTCCATGGATCAGCTTATTTAAATAGATCCTAACTCCACCCTCTATTGCATGTAACATCTCCCTCCCCTACATTTTGCCTCTAGACACAAGGAGATGACCAGGAGACCTGAAAGCAGATTCTGACTATAAAGCCTGAGGCAGAGAAAGTATTGAACGTTGCAGCCTTATCCATGTCCTGCAAGCAAAGGCCACCACTCAGTAGTAGACCCACATTTTCCCTGTTCTTTCTTACATTGTTGATAAAAGCATTGAAACCTTTGTGGTTGCCCTCCAGGTCCCTCACCAGTTTTGACTCTAGCCAAGCTTTGACCTTCCTCATTCTGTCCTTACATGCCTAGGTAATATTTCTCTATTCCTCCTCGATAGCCCATTCCTTCTCCCATTTCCTGTAGGCTTCCTTTCTGTGTTTGAGTTAAATCAAAAGTTTCCTGTTCAGCAAGCTGGCCTCCTGCCATGCCTGCCTGTTCTTCTGCCCTTCAGATGATTTTTTTTGCATTTTGTGCAGGTTGTCACTGAAGTCTGACAAGCCTTTATGAGCTCCCTTACCTTCAGGGGCAGCCTAACATGAGATCAGTCCTGCCTACCAGCTGAAGTCTTGTGTCCTCGCCTTCCTCACTGCTTTCAATATGGTAAACTCCAGCTTGACAGCTCCTGTAGTCAAGGCTGCTATTGACTGACAGTTCATTCCTATTCAGGAGTCCAGCAAAGCATCTTGCCAAAGCACTTGCATCAAAACACTGTCTTCCATGTACTCAAGAAATCTGGGCTGCTTGTGACCCATCACACTGTCCTCTCAGTAGATACTGGCATGGCTAAGTCCTCCATGAGAATCAAAAAGAATTTGAGATACTTCTTTCAGTTGTTTAAAATCTTTGTCCACAGTCTCTCTTTGATCAGGCATCACCATGACACCCCCCTGTTCTGGCTTCCCCTCTGACCCTGACCCACCAGCTCACAGTGAGCCTGTAACCCATACCCATGGACATGACCATTATTTCTTCTTTCCTATCCCAGCCATTTTTAAGTAAGAAGGCCATGGCTTCTGTGCTTTGCATATGTCTTCTGTCAGTCTGCTAGGCAAGTTTTGATCCCGTCTGCTCAAGGGCCTTAGACAGAAGATATATTTCTGGTAGCCTTGGCACGAGAGAGACAACAAGCTGCCAGAAGAGGACAGAAGTATTTCTGAGTATGCACAAAAGCAGACTTTCAGGCGCTTAAGAGCACATGCAGGGATTAGCAGCGTGGCTGGGAATCGCACTCTCAGATGCAGGTGTCTAACGTCAACTCAAGGCAACTGAAATTGTAATGCTTAGAAAGTATAATATGCTCCAGTGCTAAGGACACTTCAAAATACCTGACATTGTGAACATGTATGATAAAGTATCTTGTTCATTAGGTCTATTGATTCTAGCTGGGTAAAGAAGAGAGGACAGAACAGGTTGCAATCCTTGTATCACAATAACCACAGACAAGCAAATGAGAGAAGAAAATGGGTAAGTTCCTGTGGGTTGGAGATAGGAGGAGGAGAATCTCTGTCTGACTAACCTGATGGCCTTTTATGACAAAATGACTGGCTACATGGAAAGAGAGTACAGCAGATGCAATACACCCTGACTTTAGAGGGTGTGGCATTTTCACCTGGAAGCTGGGAAAATATGGGCTAGAAAAACTGACAATGTATTAGATAGGCTGAAAACTGGCTGGACAGCTGAGCTTGAAGGCTGGCATCCAGTAACAAGTGGAGAACCCCAGGCATTGATACTGGAGCCAATTTTATCCAGCATCTTTCACATGAATCTCAGTGATGACACAATGAACCCTCAGCAAATTTTCCAGCGACACCAAACCAGAGGGACACCACCAAAGGCACCATGAGAAACTCAAGAACTGGGACAACAGGAGCCCCAGAAAGCTCAACAAGGACAAGCAAGAAGTTGTACAGAGAGGGCAGGATAACTCCACATGTCTACCCGGCCAGAGGTGACAGGCTACAGGGTGCAGCAGCTGAAAGGTGCCTGGGGCTTTGGTGGATGGCAACCTGAGCGAGGGGCAGCAAGGGAATTGTGTGCTCTCATTGCAAACAAGGCAAACTGCACACTGGATTTCATTAGGAGGAGCATGGCCAGGAGACTAAGGAGGTTGTTATCCCCTTTTACTCAGCACTGGTGAAGCTGTACCTGGAGTACAATCTCCAGCTTTGGCCACCCACTTCAAGAGAGGTGCTGAAAAACTCTGAAGGGTGCTCAAGATATGAGAAAGCTTTTGACACTGCTGCACATAACAACCTCAAAGGAAACATGCTAATGTGGAAACCTACCTTCAAAAAGCAGCAACCAGTATTCAGCTGAGCACCTCTCCTGAAGGGTGAAGGGGCATAATTTCAGGATTTTCATTATAATTTAGGCAGTGCAAGAGAGATTAGATTTTCAGTATCTTCAGAGACCTGTAATTTGGAGGGAGATGCAAAGATGTTCCTGAGAACTGGACAGACAGTAAAAAGTGAAAAAGAGAACAATACCAGATATAAGACAGAGACACAGAGGCAGAAACAGCTGAAAATGAACTAAGAGCAGTAGGTTGAAGTGAATGAGTGCCACCAATGCACTGTTATTACAAAGAAGACAAAGCCAGTTCTGGAAATATCTTAACAGGAACATCATCTATAATAAAACAGGAAGTAATTGCACTGATTTATGTTGCATTTGTAAGAGCTCTGTTGAAATATCCAGTTTTGGGGACCAGAAATGAAAAAAGTTGGAGAGAGTCCCCCAACCTACAAGAAGATTAATAAGAGTTCAGGGATGTCCTGTTAGAAAAAGCTGAAGGATAGGCAGTCATTTTCACTATAAAGAGAAAATCTATAGGAGCCATTAGTTACAATTCAATACACAGAATAATGTTGTACAGTTAAGGGTTACATTTTCCTGCTTTTCTTTCTGTAAGTGGTCACAGACAACAAAATCCATCTCATTTGCTGAAAATAGCTTTAAGTTAAATTATTAGAAAATCCCGAATAGAAACTAAGGGGACCAGAGACATCTGTGGACATTCTCTACAACTGGTTACAGAAACATCCATCAGAGTGCTTTGGAAAGGCTTCATCCTGCTTCAGTCAGAGGACTGAACTAGATGATGACAGCTCTTCCAGCTGAGTGCTTCTCTTACACCAGAAAACCCTCAACAAACGATCCCAAACGAAGCTCCTAGTTTCCCCTGCCAGATATGTTTATCAGTAAGACAAACAAACAAAAAGACACAATTCCATAAATGCTCTGCTTCACTCAAGGAATCAGGCTTGATAGCTGTGGCAGACTTACTACACGTACCAACTCTACTAAGCACTTGTGGAGTTCTGGGTGTGAAAAAGCCAGCGGCTAACAAGTTGGGAGCTTCCTCTTTTCTTGAACAGTGAGAGTAAAAAAATGGCCTATAGGCAGCCCCGTGTGAAACCCCAGGCAAGGCTTCTTTGAGCTGAGAAGCTGCTGCTTTGTGCAGTGTCCCTCAGCAGGATCTTGTTTGCTTCACTAGCATTTCCCCACACCCTGTCCTCGGCTTACCAACTCGTGGACCACATTGGAAAAAAGCCTCCTTACTACCAGATTCAGCTGCAGTGTGCCGTAACCAGCTCACAGAGGTCCCTCTGCCACTACCTGGTCTTCAGTGCTCAGAGGTATGCATAATATGCATTATTATTGTAATTTTTGACCCTAGCCAGGATGACAAGAGGCTGCCTGCCAAGACTATATGGCCTGGAAAGGTAAGCCTTGTGGGTCTGCTCACCTGTAGCAGCACAGAGAAAGCTCAGAGCTTCCGTGGCAAAAGAAAGGGGAGGTCTCTGAGATCCCTTCAACACACTGGCTGTGCTTATGGCAAAGTATTGTCACTCCGCCTGCAGGAAATGTCACCCCTGGGAAGGCACGAGCCATGAAATGCTTTGCTATGTAGCACCACACCTCTGTGAAGAGGTGGACATAGGAACAGGTGATGTCTGCTGACTGGGGATCAGGATTGCTGTCACAGGCTAGGAGCCAGCTGCTCTTTCTGCTAGTTTATGTCAAGTCACACCAACTCAGAGGTTGTTCAGTGTGTGAATCCTCTCCAGCTACAAAATCAAACCTGTGTGTGCAGGGGTACTTGTAGGAGCCTCAGGCACTGAAACCTACAACCTACCACCACATTTCTGGGAATTTCTTTTTCTTCTCAGCACCCCATTGTACCCCACCAATGATAAGCAAATTTGACAACATGAAGGCAAATCCTGAGATCAGGTGCCCTGACTGGCAATGCTCAGGTGCTGCTGCTGCTGTTTTCCACGTGCTGGCCCTGAATGAGTTTCTACAAAGCATCTACTCTAGAAAAACACATACGCAGATGCAAGAGTGCTGGGTGGCAAAGACATGCACCCCTCATCCCTCCCCCCGATTCAGTGAGCACTTTCACAGTCAACCAGCAGCTGGCCATAGCAGGCGCAGGGTCATCTCGAGGATGAAAGGTGCTCTGCTCAGTAACCACATCACTCCCTCGCATCTCCATCTCTCTCTTCTAGAGACTGAAGGCAGATGATGAGTGTCCAGTCAGGTGATGTGGATGCAATTCCCTGGTCATACAATGCTCTCTTCCCACATAATCTTTCTTTAGTTCTCATTTGAGAGCTGCTTCACCTGCTGTGAAAACGAAAAATGAAGTGCTAAACCTATTTACACGAGCTGAAGAGCTAGCCAAATGTTTTAAAAAACAATCCAAGCCTTTTGGGCCAAATCTGTATACTTCCAACTCAGACAGCAAAACTGGAAACAAACTCCAAAATCCTATATAATTGCTCATTACTTAAGGGGGAGGGAAAGATAGGTCCTTTATCTAAGGACCACATGCTTCCGGGAGACATCAAATTCATGTCCATCCTGATGTGAGAAATCACAGGCACATTCTACTCCCATTTCTCCAAAGGTGCCAGCACCTCAGAGGGCTGTTGGGAATGGCTAAAGCATACCTGCATGCTTTCAAGCACCAGGTTTATGGACTGTTGCATACTCCTACATACAGAAAAATAATTAAAAAAGCATTTGGGGGGCAGATTTTTGAAAAAGAGCCACAACAGAGGGCAACTATTTCCAGTTCCCACTAGGGTTCATTATTGTTGATACAACATGCACATAACAGGGGATAAATCTTGGTCCTATTGATGCCAAATGGTGTGAGTTTTCCCACTGACATAATGGAGCCAAGGTTCTTCCTCATGGCACTAACCTCAGAGGAGCAGTTTGGCAACTTGGAAATTTCACACTATTTCCACAGCTTAGATATTGTTATATGCTTTGCAAGGTAAAGTCTACGCTACCCAACCATGATTTAAGAGAGCCCTTAAGGCAGTCCCAGCCACACCTCTGGTAACAGATTTACCACAGCAATGATGGCTAAACACATGTGCTCTGGCAGAAAAGATGCTTGGTAAAAATGTAAGCCAGTAAGTAATAATGGTTAAAGCAGCAATCCACAAGGAGGGAAAATGCAGCATTTCAAAAGCACCAAACCGAGAATCAACCTATGAAGCCATGTATTAGGTTTGCAAAGCCACAGTTAAATCTCTGATAACAAAATCCCAGTCTGACAATGACTCAGAGATAGTTCTGCTTTACTTGAACCAAGAAACTGGGAGGTTGGATGGCAAAGTTAGAACAAATAGTTTCAGTTTAGCTCTCACTAGTAATAAATGAAATTCTCCATTTGATAAGAAGAAAGAAATTTGTGAGACAAGAAGACAGCCAACAGATACTGTAACAGAAAAATCTGTACTGGGTCAACAACACTGAATATGATGCTGTGAAATCTGGAAGAAATTGTCTGGCATGTTTTTGTGACTTACAAGTTTACCAAGTGGATTCTTCTTAATCCTCCACATAACAAAATACTACTTTCATTATTTCAATACTGCAGCTGTGAATAAGGGCTCAGATACTAAACACAGAGCTTTTAAAATAATTTACAGGAGATGGATATTTTACAGTTTTAAGTAATAAAAGGTTTTCTCTGCAACTGTGATGGGGACAAAGAATTTTTAATTGAAATATGACACGGCATATACTCTTATAGCTACTTAGTCTATCAATGCCTAGAATAAAGTATTGCAAGACAAGCAAGTTCAGTGACCCACTCATCTCCTGTACCACTGCCTATAGCAGTTGTCCCATGTGTCCTTCAAGGTATGTAAGGAGAACTTCATCATGGACTTTGTGAAACAGCTTTATGGGCCTGTTCAATAAAGGGATGAGCGTTTCCTCTGCAGTGCTGCCAGTCCTTGGCTCCTATGGCATCTAGCTGGAATGCAAAGACCTCAGACCTTGGGACAGGAGAAGGCCTTTGTGGCTATCCCACGCTCATTGTTGGGTAACTGTGAATTAGTCACAAGGCACGTATAAATCAATGCATGGGCAAACATATGAATTATCAGTTGTGGAGCCTTTTCCTGCCCAGTGTATTTCTTTTGTACAGGCAGAACATGGCCAGTTCCAGATTTCATCTCATGCGTATTTCACTCCATTTTTCTTCCTGCAGTATTTGTGCCATTTATCTTGTCCTATATTCACTTTCCTTTTTTCCCCTACTTTTGGGAAAAGCATCTAATATCCCTGTAGCATTAGTTTTTCTTTGTTAATGTCAAAAAATGTTAATCTGTGAAGACTTGCTTCCTAGATAATGTTAATTCAGCTGCCAGTTTTATAATAGGATTATGCTTTCCAGGATTTAAAAATCCCACTTGTTAGCTACAAAACAGACTTCTACTAACAGCTATAAAATCTAATTTAATCCCTATTGGCATTAACTAAATAGCTGAGGTATAATTTCTGTCTAGCTACACTTAACACCCTGCTATTGCCATAAATATATAAAATTCCCTTTGAAGTTATAAAAGAAACTGTTCAGTAGGATAAACAGGGTCTCATGAGTCCAATCATATGCTATCTCTAAGGCATAACAAATGTTGTTTACATATTGTAAGGATTTTGTGGACAGTTTATTTAAATAGATTCACCCATGTTTGCATGTATTAATTTGCCCTTTTTCTCAAGAAAATGCATACTAAATGATGATCTATAATTATTCTCTTTAAAAATAATTGGTTAACGAGTGGAAGATTGGGTCTGTGTGGAATCAAAGTTTAAAATGAAACCAAATAATCTGACTAAGCTGGAAGAAAATACTAATTTGTTCAACATATCCGCTTTTAACGCACAACTGTATTGTGAAACCTTAGAGGATGAAGTTATCTCAAGCCTGGCATAGAGGCAGATATTTTGAGGCAATCTAGTAAGAGATTATAACAAGTAAGGAGGAAAGAATGCACAAGCCATGGTTTATAATCATCCTAAAATGAACCACCAGGATCTTTACAACCATATCCTCCCAAATGAGGAACAACACAAGGATTTAGGGTCCTCTGGAGCTCAGTGATCAGAAATTAAGAGAAATATTTATAATTCTTTTCCCCGAAACTTGAAACAACTGGCAAGTACATTGTTTTGGAGAGAGTAGTCCTAACACACTGCAGTGAAAGAGCTACTACAGTGATCCACAGTAGACAGTTTTATGTTATGCAACCATTCAGGAGTTGAAACAGCAATCTCAGAGCAACCAAGCTGCTTTAAAGATAGAAATTGTAAACAAACTCAGAAAACACTAAGATTTTACTTATCCTTTCAGAAAAGACACAAAGTGCTGATCAGACTCCACAGTAAGCTTATTACTTTCCTTATTGATAAACGCCAAGAGAGATCATAATCTCCCTTGTGATATTCGTAGCCAAAAGGAAAGATGGGTGACCTCAGCAGAACAGCTTACATTAACAGCCAAATCTGTAGTATGCTGGATTTGCAGATGGGTGCATTTGTCTTTGGAGACAGATATACAATATACTTTGGTCAATGCATTTAGATGTGCTAACAACTACACATGGTCCATACACACATAAAAAACACTGCCAAAAGAGCAAATTCCAAATGTGCTAAATGTTTTGACTTCCCCAAGATGAAAAAAAAAAGTCATGTTTTTTGCTTCTTTGCAGAAGGATTCCTCGGTTGGAAGCCCAGACTCTGGGCATGTTAATGTGTAACCTGGGGACACCTTAAAAGCCCGCATGCCCCTGGAGCCTGTTGCATACTATGTAACCAGCAGAGCTATGCAGGTAGATGTGAGTAAACAAATGCATGTACTTTCTAATGCTTTGTCCTTGTTTATTATGGCTTTTACAATAGGTTCTAGAAAAATCGCAAGAGTTGCACATTATGTTTTCTTCTGGTACAAGTATGCAATGAATGCTCTGGATGCTCTCCAGTTTCAATAAGCCAGAGATGTGTTTTTATAGCTGTTTTGGGTATCAGACTGTTCCATGAAAGTTTATTTTTTGGTATATAAAGCACTGTTTAAGATAACAGTCTTTTTACAATTCAGAAAAGAAAGTAATTCACAGAATATGTAAACCTTTAGGCAGTCATGATCCATGTGTTTTGTCTTCTGTTGAACAGAGATAAATTACTCCACTCTAAGTTGAAGAGACATCATGGCATGGGCTTAGTTTGTTGTAGAAATAGAAGGCAGGTTTTAGATGGTTCTATACTTATTTTGGGAACGGTGTGTCCCACAACTAGCACACACACACGCCTTCAATTCAATATATAGTGGTGTATAGGAGGAAGAAGCTCAAACTCCTGAAAGGCTTAATCCTGAATTACTCATTTACACACAAATGTCCTTAACTCATTATGAAAGTTATTTGAATAGGGACTGTAGCATCTGTGGCATCGTAAGTATTGTGGACTCCTACTGACTGGACATACAGCGGAAGGAAATGCGATGAGGCTTCCACATAGGTACTGGTGGTTTAGTTCCCACCACTGAGTGCTAGGATCCTTTCCTCTGGTCTCCAGAAGAATAACAGATGAAACCAGAGGTACAGAGGTTAAACATCATGCTTTTAGCTGACACCTGCCAAGGTTCCCAAGACTAGCAATGACCATGCTTATCCTTATCTGCAACTTCCATATACACAGCTATGCTGTTCCTCCATCTGACACCAGAAATTATTCTCTCGTACCCAGCATCCCCCCACACTTCCTTGTTTTGTTACCTAATAATACACTAAACCCCAGGTAAACAGGTAACATTTAAACAATTTGGTAAAATAAACCACAGATTTTGCCCATAATCTTCTGAGTATCTGTAAGGTTCCCTCCACCCCTCACCATCCTGGGACAGGTCCAGCTTTGATGACATCACTGCACTGGGAAAACTGCCATTAATTTCTACCTTCCCTTACCTGCCCATCTTAAATCAGACCAAAGGTCCACTAGACCACTACCTTAACTGTGACTGTAGAGGTACCTTGTAGAAAAGTTTACCAAAGAGAGCAAGTGCTGTATTCTTTGTGTGTCCCACAACTTTCTGATCCATGTCCGTTAATGGGGTCTGTGGGTTTCCTCATGTTTGGCCTGTCTCTCTGTTTTCAAAATGTGGCCCTTCCAAAGTGGAAGAATAAGCAGGGTGGACTACTGGTTATAAGCACGATGGAGTCTTAGGTTGAAGACTAGGTTTCAAGATTAATTGCAATAGAAACTTGGACATACAAACATACTCCTCTGCCTGCTCATGGCCAACCAAGAAGCAAAGGAGACCTGGAGGAAATGGTGCTGAGTGCTGACAACCCCTAGGACTGCAATCTGGGAGTACCTTTATGTTTTCCTCACCCACAGTACCACTGCAGCCCTGACTGACACCACCCAACACAAGGCTCTGCATACAAACAAAAGTCTGTCCAAATTTAATCCAACAGATTGTTTCTAAGCTACATGTGTATACTGATTTTTTTGTATTGCCTTGACATTGTGTAGCACACTTAAAACTCAACAGCTCCCTTCAAACTAAGTTCTAGATGCTCAATGGCTGTGCAACCAACTCCTTCCTGCTACGAAAACAGATGAAATATTGAAAACTGGTCCCAAAATGTGTAGCAATTCATGACTTCTAGTCCTACAGTTAGCCTTCAGTACCCAGGTGTGCTGATGTGCCTGTGGACAGTAGACTACACAACAGAGTTGAAGTACTGTGAATTCCAAGTCCATACAAACATGAGCTGCATGTTTTAAAATATTTTCCGAGGTCTATTAATGTATTCCTGCCTGAAACTCCTGTTAATACTGAACCAAGACATTTTCCCTAAGATTCTAGACACCATTCTGTTAGCAGTAAGTTATATCAGAACATGTGCAAGTCAAACTTAATTGGATACATCTGAATCAGTGGAAAAGAAGTAACTGGCAATTCAAAAGCTCTGTTCGAAGAGACACGGGCATTACTGAGCTCATTAAGAAGAAAATTGCTGAATATTGTGATCGTCCTTACGAATCCTCAAATCTTTATGTAAGGAAGATGATTGGCTTGTAGAGTAAAACAATAGGAACAAAAACTTTTATTGTTGCAGTTACCACTCAGGAGTGGCAGTTCTTCCAGGACCATGGTGGGATTAATAAGGAAATGAAAACACTTTACAACTTTCATAAAAATGTATATTCATCAGAACTCTTCAAGGATCAAAAAGGCCTTGCAGAGTTTCACTGTACAGTTCAGCTTCCCTACAATAAACCAGAGAGACTTCTGGACTCCCCAATTCCTACAGAACAAATTTCCCATGCTACTGAGACTTTTAATAATGGCAAGCCACTGGGGAAAGCAGCGTTCCCATTTTAATTTTGTGCAACTTTTGAAGAGAAGTCACCCTACTATGCGCCTGTGTACATTTAATCATTCTCTACACACTTTATCAGCAAGCCTTCTCCCTGTAGGAGGAATACAATTAGGTACAGTACTAATTTATTATAAATAAAGCACAGACCTGGTAAAATAACCTAGTTATGAATGCTTCATGCAACTGTGCCCATGAAGTACTAGCTAACATTCTCACTATGAGCCGAGAGAAATACCTGTGGCATTGATAAATCCTAACCAACTCAGCTTTATTTTAAAAAAAATCATCACATAATACAGGAAAACTGTTGATTTTAATTGAAGTAGCTACAGATTCATGGAAACCAACTGCAGTTTTTCCCACTGATACTGTAAAAGCCTTCAATAAGATCAATAAGGAAATTCATTTCAATAAGGAAAGCAGAGGATTTTTTTTGTATACCATGCTGACCCATTTTATGTATTTATCTCCACCCGCAAATTTAGTTGAAGTGTTATTTTATATGCAAGAGCCTCTTCTCATCAGTGACAAGGAATAAAAAGGTCACAAGGCCTCAGATTAGGGGAAAAATGGTAGGCAAGGATGCTCTCTCACTGGCATGCTGTTTGTTCTGACCCCAGGATCAGATCACTAGAGAGATGGAAGAGGCATTCTCGTGGGGAGAAATCTCCATAAAATCAGCATGTATGCGGATGATCTGCTCTTAACTGTAATGAACCCAGAGTCATCTTTTACGTATGTGTTATTCATAATGGAACAGTTTGAAAAGTGGTCAGGCTTTAATCCTATTTTTAAAAACAGATGATTCAAAAGAATTAATTAAATATTTTTTTTTCTTCTGTGACACAGCACAGTGATGATCTTTTAAGTGGCTACAATATATTAAGTAGGAACAAATTTATGCTATAACCCTAAGAGGCCATGCTGCAGATAAGCAAGATAGGCCCTTCTGTACCAATCCTCTTAGCCCAACCAAACTTCCCCTCACTGCTGAGTGGAGCAGGGAGAACAGAAGAGGCTCAGGGGCTGCCATTTCCCTTCTTGAGGAAGGAATGTGAGGAAAGGACAGAGCTGAGGCTTCCCCTTCCTCACCTTCTCTTGCTCAAGTGCTGGAGGAGAGCACAACTTCATTCAAGAAGAGACAAAAGTGATACAATCACAGTTCACAGCAAAAAGAGCTTAGGAACTTAAACCCTAAACAGTCCTACATCATTTTACGGTGCAGTCCCGAGTATCAGTAACTTCTTTTGAATGAATGAGATCTATGTAGTTCCAGAGGAACAACAAATAAATTTCCTATTTTCAAATGTCTCATGCCAGAGGACCGTGCAGATGTTACCCAGCCATATGTACACTCCAACCGATTGCTTTTACACCTCTAATATAGAAAAGATGTGTACACTAAAGAGAGCTACAGAGTAAGGTGCCATATATCTCAATTATTCATAACCATCCTACTGATCTCAGTGAAGATAAAGCCACTAATAGCACTGGTTTGGAGGCATCAAAATGCTCTGAAACTCTTGTCAAGGGCTCAGAAAGAGACATAAACACTACACTAGCAGCTCCAACTGGTCTCTTGCTAGGCTGGCCTGGCAGCTAACACCTCCTGGATGCTCTGAAGAACAGCAGCACTGAAGACAGGATCCTGCTGGAAAAAATGCTGTTCTAGAAAACCCTCTTGTAAAGGTGGTAACCTTACAAGACCTGTGGGAACTAACTAGGAAATCTCAGCTCACTCTGCCCTTGGAAAATGAAAGCACTGGCATGGAAATCTTTCTTTCTTCAACAAGAGGAGGAAACTTTTCCGCCCGATAGTAGGTTCACCTGGCATGGAATCACAGTGAGTAATGCAGCTCTACAGAGAAAGCTATACCGGGGAGTGCTGGCTTGGCTGAGAGCCCTCAAGATATCTTCAGACAGCTCAGCTCCTGCAGAGAGACCTCTCAACGGCATAAAATGCAATTCAGCTTACTGGCTTATATGACTTGGTCAAGCATGTTGATACAGCCATCTTTTTTATCTTTTTCTTTTTTACAATTAAAATGAAAGAATATTCAGGTCTTCTCCTGTGAAAAGCTAAAAGAGATATAGGCTATTTTTGTACCATTTCACAAAACGTCTCTAGAGTGTGATGCATTTGCAACATATCAACACTGCAATCTGTATTATTTCTAGTTTTAGAGTTCTAAAATTTCTATTTGAACTGTTCACTTGAAGATACCACCAAGCGAGCCATTCTGAATAATTTCTTTAAAATGTGTAGCAACACTGGAGAAATGTTAAATGTACATCAGTGGGGAAGAGCCCCTATATTTGTGAACAGTAGTCCAGAGAAAGTAATTTCCCTTTAGCAGTATTCAGTTCTCCCCCCAGCCAAAAACTAAATTCCTGTCATAAAAATTCCCAATGCCTTACAGAGTCAGACACCTGGAGAGGCAGCTGACAGTCTGCACCATGTGACACCATGCATTTGAACCTTTAAAAACAGTGCATGGAGCCCCAGCAAAGATTTGAGGTCACCATGGCTAGTAGGATATGTACAGCGAGACTAGAGCTAATTCTGTAAAAAAAGGCTGAAATTTTCAGCAACACTAGGATATCTTCCTGGCATCTTCCCTATTCTGAATTTTTTAAGACCCCCTACAGCTCTGTCTAGTCCCAAAGGGGTTGCAAAAGCCTCACATGTCCTACTCACACGAGGATCAGCTCTCACCCTACCTGCAGTCTTAGTATTCAGCATACTGTAACTCTGCTTTTTAGCCACTTGTTCCCACTAGTTCCCCTCAGAAAATTTGTTGAGAAATTTTCTCTTTGTGAACTTTTTGCTGCAAAGTTTTTTTACTGATTTAGTCAAAATATCAACTAGAAAAGCAGTTTGAAAAGAAGAAGTCAACAGATGATACCTGAAATCAGGGTCAGCACTGTAGCTCCTGAAGGTAAGAAATTCAGGCACCAAAATAGTATGTAAATTAGGGTATGGCTATGGGCTCTCTTCTTCAGGTGCTCTCTGTGAGCCACTACAAAACATAATTGTGCAGGGAGGGCACAGGGGAGGGTATCTTCCAAAACTTCTTTGAGAGAAAATATTGCATACAAAATAGTTAAAGGTTTTTAATTCATTACTGCAGCTTCAAAAGCAGCTACTGCAACCAGATGCAGTTTTGCAAATGTTATCAGGCTCAGTTATAGGAAGGTCATCTTACTTGTTTCCTTCTAACCAAATGGAGCTACTGACATTCCAGATTCTTGATCTCTCCAAATCTAACTGAATCCTAACACAAACCCACAGCATCTTGTTAAAATAGACTTGTTAAGATGTGGTACAAATTTGCTGCTTGGACTTGCTGCAAGTGAAGGCCTCCTGTAGACAGGCAAGTTTGGCCCAAAGCACTGTGAACCTTCAATCAGGTCCTGATTTTCCCAAAATTCAACATTTCTGCAGCAGTTTCAAGAAAATCTGCAAGTAGCATTTTTAGTGATATACAACATGGCAATAAATAGTCAAAGTCATCGGTACTATTTGTTTTAAGAATAATGATTAAAGGACAGACTCAGTGTCACTGTGTTTCCCAGTGTTGGTTTTCTCTGTTTTAAGATGACCCATTTGCAATGGGCCACTGAGTATTGTGCTTTAGTGCGTGTTCTTGACATATCTTTCACACAAACTCTCCAAACACCTCATAAACATTAATAAATTAGGCTGCAAGAGCAATAATAATTTCAGCTTCACATTCACAGAACCTAAGACTCAAAGTCTTCCTGAGTATCTGTGGCAGATCTAAAAATGAAATTCAATCTTCCAATCACTTCAAATTATGCTTTGCTACTAGATTGTGCAGTCGCATGGTCTAATTCAGGTTGGAAGGGACCTCAGGAGACCGTCTCGTCCACTTGCCTCCTCAAAGCGGGACTAACTACCGCTCTACACCAGGTTGATCAGGACCTCACCCAGCCAAGGCTCAAATACACCCACGGAGGGAGGATGCCCCACTGCTCTGGACAACCTCTTCCAGTCTTTGACCCCCGGCATGGGGAAGACTTTTTTCCCTTGTCTCCGGTCAGCGTTTCCCCTCAGGCAAATTGTGGCCATTGCTCTTGCTCTGTTGCTGGGCTCCTCTGAGAAGAGCCTGGTTCTGCCACCCACCAGCTCCCCTCAGGCAGCAAAGCCTTCAGCAAGGCCCTTCAGCTGCCTCTTCTCCAGGATGAACAAACCCAGCTCCTCAGCCTCTCCTCCTGCGCCGTGACCACCTTGGCAGCCATTCCTGGGCTCCCCTTGGTTGGCCAGTCCTTTTGTCCTGGGGTCCACAGCTGGGCACAGCTCCCCTTCCCCGGGAGAGCCCCACAAGCCAAGTGGAGGGGAGGGTCCCCTTCCCTGGACCTGCTGGCTGCCCCGCTGCCAGCACAGCCCTGGTGGTCGGTCACCTTTGCCGCAAGGGCCCACCGCTGGCCCCCGTTCAGCCTGTGGTACAACAGCTCCCAGGGCCTCTTCGGCAGAGGTGCCCCCGGGGAGCCCCAGCCCCAGCCTGTGCTGGTGTGTGGGAGTACCCCTGCACTCAGGCTTCGGTTTTGTTCTTGCGTGCCCCTTCCTCCAGACTGCAGAAACCCCTCTAACGGGCAGTCCTGCTGTCCAGTCATGCCTCTGCAAAATGCCATCACCCGCAGACCTGCTGCGTGAGCATGCACTGCATGCAATCGCCCAGGTTGCTGACTAAAATGTTACACAATATCTGCAAAATGCCACCGTTGACCAAGCAGCAGTTAGGCTCTGATCTACTGAGCGTTATTGTTTGAGCTCTTCTGGCCAGGCAGGCTGCTTATATGGTCCCTTGCTCCTCCAGCTGGCTACCAGGATATCACGGGACACTATGTCAAGAGCCTTACTAATCACCTTACTAAGATAAAAGACATCTACTGCTCTCCCCTCATCCAAACTGCCAGTCATCGCAAAAGAGAAGGCCAATCAGGTTTGTCAGACACAATTTGCTCCCCATCAGTCCGTTCTGGTTAGGTCCTTTAGGTGCCTTGAAGTATCTTCCATGACACTGAGCACTGTCGCTTTCCTGGAGACTGGTGTGAAGTTGATGAGTGCGCAGCTCCTCGCTCTTACCCATTCTGATGATGGCTGTAATGACTGCCTCTCTCCAGGCATCAGGAGCTTCCCACAGCCACCATACCTTTCAATGACAACAGGCAGCAACTTCATGATGACACTAGTTAGCTCCCTCAGTAGCCTCCAGTGTGTCCTGTTTGCTTCCATGGATCAGCTTATTTAAATAGATCCTAACTCCACCCTCTATTGCATGTAACATCTCCCTCCCCTACATTTTGCCTCTAGACACAAGGAGATTGTGTGTGGGTACTCCAGCCCTGTGCTGGGAGTTTGTGTTTATTTTTGTTGGATTTTACTATGTTTCTGTCGAGTTTTCCCTCTGACTGCAAAGCCCCATCAGAAAAGTAGCCATGCCCTCCAGCATATCAGCTGTACCCTAGTTTGGTTTCATCATGAACCTCGTGATAGTGCACTCCATCCCATCAGCCTGGTTGCTAGTGAAGGAGATAAACAGGACTGGCCCCAGCAGAGGTAGCTGCAATACAGCACACAGCATAGACTACCCAATTCCGGCAAAATGGCTATCCACCCTATAGTCTATCCATCCAGTCCGTTTTTAATCAGGCTGATGACCAGGGTATTACAGGAGACCACAGCAAAAGCTTTCTAAAGTCAAGGTAGGCAACATGTATTCAGCTTTCATAGTCAAAGACAGTAATTCATTTGGAGAATGCCAGGTACAGCTTGCTTCTGATCAATCCATTCTGGCTAAGTCCTAAAATACCTTCCATGAGAACCAGCACCACCAGTTTCCTGGAGCCTGACTTGAGGTTGATGGGCCCAGAATTCTTCACTCTTACCCCTTCTGATGACGGCTGCAACATTTGCCTTTCTCCAGGCATCAGGAACCTCCCCCAGCCACCATGACCTTTCGGTGATGACAGACAGAAGCGCCAGGATGACACTAGTCAGCTCCCTCAGCGGTCTCCAGCACATCCTGTCTGGTCACATGGACCAGCTTATTTAAACAGACCCTAACTTCATCCTCCCCTACTGTGGCTGCTACCTCCCTCCCCCAAGTTTTGCTTCTAGGAGATGACCTAGTAGGCCTGAGAACTTTATGGAGCAGTGGGTCCACACTTTCCCTGATTTTCCTTCTAATTTTTTTTGCTGATGGACTCATAGTAGTCATTCTTGTCCTGTTCCACCAGTTTTGATTCCAGCCAAGCCTCGACCTTCCTTGTTCTGCACCTAGTGTCTGGACCACACTTCTGTGTTGCTCTTTGGTAGCCTGTCCCCACTTCTACCTCCTGTCTGCTTCCTTTTTGCATTTAAGCTCAGTCAGGGGCTCATCTGTCATCTCAAGCTCCTATTACAGATTTCTCCCCTAATTTCTTCGAAATATTATACCCAGTAGCATAATTCCCCTTCACCTGAACAAAGCAAGAGTTTACCACCCTTTAGAAATCACTACGATCGACTTTGTCACCTTGATCATAAAATTTTGTTTTGCTGACATCCTCTATTACAAATAATTAAGATGCACCTAAAAATACTATAGTTTAATACACAATTGTGTCTTGTGTCATCTTACAGCAGCAGCCTCCCAAATATGACCTAAACAATACTAATCAGCTGGGACAGCAGATATAATCTTAGTCTTCCACATAGAATTTTAGCAACTGGAAAATGTTTTCCAACTGTCTTCAGCAGTACACATGAACATTTAGCAATGCTATTTTCACTTTTCAGAACTAAAATAGATATATGCAAATTCTGTGAACTTTTTTCTTTCCAACATACCTGTAAAGAACTGAAGGTTAAAGAGAGCACTATCCAAGAGAGTCCTTCTGGAAAGCATTAAGTCCCAAGAAACAGAAAAGAATAAAATCCACATTTTTGAGATAATACAGGAAAATTTTCAAGCCTATTTTCATAACTTCCTGGACAACGCATTCATATTCAAACCCTAAACACTGTTTGCTGTAATTTCAAATACTGTAAGGTAGATAGGAAAACTGACAAATATGAAAATGATGTGACAGCAAACTTACATTCCTATTAAGAAATAGCTTTCACTAGGAAACATGTACGTTAGTTTACATTGTTTAAGATGCTGGACTTGGCAGTGTTAGGTTTACAGTTAGACTCAATGATCTTAAAGGTCTTTTCCAACCTAAACAATACTGTGATTCTAAGATGTGAAATATTTTAAAATGGTTATTTTCATATATTTAAAAAATCTGCTTGCAAACAAAATGGAATGCATGCTAGATGGTTCTCTCTCACAATTCAATGTCAATGAAAACCTGGCACTGGTACTTGACACATCTATATCTGTCTCCCACTCTGCTTTCCATCCCTGCTTTCTTGCAGCTCCTTCAATCTAAACTGCCCTCCAAATCCTGGTACGTTCAGGTTCTAAGTTCTCCTTCCTTCAGAAGCACTCCTAACAGCATTTCTTCCAAAAAGCTCAGGAAGTAAATCTTTCTAAACACCCCAAGGCTCAAACCCAAACCCATGTTGGTTTTGCTCACAATCTGAAGATGCTTTCGTTTCAACAACAAACCCCCCATGTGGTGATTCCGAACTAACTCTTCCTTTCCTGCTTCTGTTCTCACAGACCATTTCATCCTCCTCCCTAAGAAATATGCAGCAATAATAACAGCATCTCCCACTCTTCTGTGCTGAGAGTTTACGCCCAGCTCTGTGTTCCTTCAAAACTCCCTCCCCGCTTACTCACATGGCATCTCTTTGAGTTCTGGGTAAGCAGATTTTCCCAACACCTTCACAAAGCCTATCACTGTTACATTACTTTGTATATCTTAAGATTTATCTTGGTCTCTCTGGTTGTTACTTCCCCAAGGCAAAGGCAATGTTTTTCCACAAGGTCTCTCTAGTGCTGATCATATCACAAGATAATTTTTAATTACCTTTCTGTTCAGAGCCACACCATCTTCACAGTCCAGCACCGCACAATCTACATTTAGTGATGGGATTTTTCGTATCTTCTTTTCATCATCCGCAGGTACATACAGCACAGCTCGCCTGGGCACGTACTTGTGAGATGATGCAAAGCGATAACTAAGCTTAGGAACACCAGCTGGCAGAAGAGAATCCACCCTGTAAAGTATATTGTTAAAATTAGACTCTTGGCTACAATGTTGTAAAGAATACTTGACTATATTTTAAAAGAGAAACGTTCCTACTTAGTGCTGGTTTTGGGGTTTTTTTTTTGGTTTGTTTCCTTAGGAAGAGTTAAGGTAGGGAGATATAGGTATTACAGTTAATCACAGTATAAAACTCCAAAACTACTATGTTCAACAGAAGTTGCAGACTTAAACACTCAGAACTGAAGAACTGCCAGGGCTAAGGTTGTCCGTGCAGTCTTAATTAAGCTCCCTGTTCTGTGCACTACGGCAAGTATTAAATACAGAAGGGTGGTGCTTGGTTTTTCGCCTGTCATACGACTCCTCCATTGGATGAAGGCTGTGCTGAAAACAGATCAGGACCACTTTAGGGAGGAGGCTGGTATCTGCCATGTTTGCTCCAGGAGCTGGACAGCATGCTGTGAGTGAAGCAGGGGTGTTGATTAAAACAAACATGGGTTTGTGAAGTTGATTTTGCAACCTTGGTGTTGTATCAACAAACATATTTGCATGCAAATTTTAAATAAGCAAAATGGATGGAGGGGGAAATGAGGAAAACAGGAATGAAAATATCCCCCATGTAATGTGGAACCTCACTAATCCCAACATGTTCTCTCAGAAGCCTTCAGACCTTGAGATCCACAGCACTGACAGGGCTCATAAGCCCACCAGCATCAGCAACAGGTTGTTGGCTGCAGTGCCTTTCAAAATTTATAAATGCTTTATACACCACACTTCGGTGCGGGTGTGAGCCTGTGGTGCCACATGGCTTGAGTGGGTGGCATCCTGTATGGCCCATAGGCGTCAGGCTTGTGGCAGTTTCCACCCTGTGCCAGTATTCCCAGGGAGGGACCAGCCAACCCACCCCAGGCACAAGGCGGGTTGGTGCACTTGGAGGCAGTGGGGCTGCTGGGGGAGGCTGCCCTTGAGTACAGTAGGGAGCTTGCTTTGCACCATAATTACAAGCATAGAGAAATAAATTGCAGAGGGTGCCACTGTGTTTCATGGCCTTCCAAAAAAACTGCCTTGGCTGCTCCTGTTCCTCCCCATTTCATGCTGTACTCCCCAGGCCTATTCTGCTACATCAAAAATGAGGACAAAATAATACAATTTGCCTTCATACTCAGAGCACAAGTCACTTATGCCACAAAATAATCCTACCATATAACACCATTATGCATTATCATGCATATTATTCAGCACTTTGAATAATGCAAAGCTTTTCTAGCACCATGCTGAACATGTCATTATCGCATCATGCCAGGGACCCATGCATTTTCCTGTGCCCCTCTTAATAATGCTTCCCAAGTTGCTACACTTGGATGACGCATGGCTACATGTGGATGTGGGTTTTCTTCAAAGTGAATGTGACTAACCCTCTCAAATGTTTGGAAATTAGTTCAGTCAATCTAAATCAGGGCCAACGTGGCACGTTGCTGACAGACCACTACCATACTTGCCTTTCTAAGCTAACCCTGTTGAAGAACCGTCTCTTCCCCTGCAGTGTGCACCCTTAAAGCTGAATATAAGTCTTGGGTTAAAAATAGGAAGAAAACTTTTATTACATTTTATCTCAGTAAATTAAATTTAAAAGGACAATTCTTCCACCATCTCCTCTGCTGCACCTCTGCGTGTCCTGGGTGGAGCCACTTTAGGAGCCCACAAAAATCCACTGCCAGACTCTTCTTTGTAATATGCCTGGTAATGCTTAATTCGGCCTAAGAAATGCGGCAGCTTTGCTGTTAAATAGAGATGACACATTTTATTACAAGCGCTAGTGCTACCCTTGTTAATAAATCTTCTTAATCTTTAACAGCAAGAACTTAAATACTTAGGTGGTGGAGGTCCTAACAACATTTGGAGACATGCAACTGAGATCCACTGAGTCTCTCCTAAGTACCCTCTTTGCCCCTCTCCCACAAACCACTTCACGTCCCCTGCTTCATGTTGAAGTGGGGATGGTTACACAACTTGTGGCAACTCAAGTGGCTGCTAGTTAAATCTACTTAATCCCATTTTCTTGCAGTAGTACACTTTGGGAGAGCAAGGAGGAGGTGGAAGTGGAAGAGTGGTTTATCTCAAAGAGGAGGTTCTTTTTTCAGTGTGACACAGGGGTCAGTAAAGAAGTTCGAAATCCTTCACTAAACTTATAGGAGGGGACAAAAGTGATTAGTTTCTATTCTGTTTCTCTGATGGCTTCAACCCTGTAGTTCCCAAAGGCACAAAGGAGTCAAAGAGCTCAGCCCATTAATAGTTAACTCCAGCCTAGAGCCAAGCAGCCCCTGAAGCATCCTTAATGACTGACTGCTTCTCACCACCCCTCCAACCCACCAGAAACCTGATAAACATGGTTAACACTATAATCTCAGAGCATGCTGAGATGAGGTGTATCTCCTGCCACACATTTCCCAGGATTTCTTCTGGGCTGTCATCAAACCAAGAGCTGTTTGACCAGGTGGTTTCCCGCTCATTGCCTGCAAGCCCCATGAAGGCAGCTCTGCTTTGCATGCCACGCAAAATGGCGTGTAGCATCGTGCAGGTAAAACCTTCATTACCTGCAGACCAGATTTAGTCAGGTGTCACCACTGAGGTCTATGAACTTTTGTTTAGATGGGGGTGTAGTATGGCTTCCCCAGCAGACCTCCTGACTCCAAAGAAGTGGTAGATTTAATCCATTAAAATACCATCACCTAAAAGGCTTAATGTTAGAAATACTATGGCCTGTGAGCACTGGTATCTCTTCTTCAGGAATCAACTTTGTAGCCACAAGGGCCCAAAACACAGGCTACTCAGGACGCAGATTATTATAAAAATATACTGTCAATGTGTCAAATTAGTAGTTTTATGTAACATTTTAGCAAGTTGAAGCAATATTTTTTTCAAGAGGCATGGCCAGAAAAAAGAACGTACAGGAGGAACTGGTGTCAGTGGACCAACCTAGCATCCTTCTTCTTTCAAAACAAAGAGCTCTAGAAACGTACATGTAAAATAAAGTTTTCAACAAGTATGCCTAGGTGTTACTGCCGTAAATGTTTTCATTATTTTGACATGTATTCTTAAAAAATCATCTGCTGTTCTCACTCTGCATTTTCCTCACATAGTCATATTTTATGTTCCACAATAAAATGAAATATAGAGGAAGAAGTGGATTTATTAAGAAATCCATTTGCCTACAGACCTTTTTAAAACAGTGGCAAGGCCCAGTGTGCTATGCATATGAGCAGTTAGCTACTCTGGTAGGAAACACTATCCTGATTATCTTGACTTCTGTTATTTTGTTACTTTTTTAGGACAAAAAAACCCACACAGCACTGCAATCTCAATTATATTGTTAACCCCATGCCATAAAGAGGAAGAAAATCTTACATATGTTTCCTGACTGCAAGTATTTTAATGATTCAAACTAAGCTTGACTATGCTTTAAACTAAACACATGGACATAAGCCAAGCGAATTTGCTAAGACAATGTTTCTTCCTTTAAGCACTGTAAGTTAAAACAAGGACTAGGCTATTGGGTAATGCTCATTAAATTGTTTTACAGCAGCCTATTTTCATTCATAGCATCTAGCAGCACGCTGAATGCTCTTGGGTCTTGGAAATGAAACTAAATTTTTTCAGCAAACAACATTCTACTGAAGTCTTCATCAAATATGTAAAAGTAGCTGGAAAGTTAAAGTTACTCGTGATCCTCTGAGAACCATCTCACCCAAGAGCAAATAGTTCATCCTCAGGAAGGAGAAAAGAAAATCTTTTTGATGACTAAAAGACATTGCACGTTGCAATGGCAGCTACACAGTGTGACGGCAACCAGTAAAATTACCCCAAATTATACACATTTCCCTGCTTTAAACTGCATTTTCACATTCCAGCGTTGCTTATACTCACACGTATACTTAATGGTACACACCTGTGTGGTCTCATTGGAGCCAACAACATACAGCTCACAAAGTAAAGTACTCCCACAAGTGATTTTTGGGATCAGCACTTCAACCCACACCTCTGTTCCCTGTTTATCTGCTAGATCAAATCATGCCTGGAAGAGACACTACACCATGATCTGCCTAACGCATGGAAAAATACCCATTGCTCAACAGGCCAAATCTCTCCTACAATCTCTGGCACAGTGCTGGCAAAGTGTTTCTGAAGAGCATTTTTAGGCATTCAACTAGAAACTGTTAAGAAGGCTGGATAATTTCCACAGTGTGAGTTTCTGACCTGTATGCACATAACTGCATACCAACCACAATCCTGGATATCTGTGGTGCTGTGGCAGGACAGAACCGACCCAAGACCCCACTGAACACAACCCAGCTGATGCAGCAAAATGTCCTACAAATTATTTCTCCAATATGTGCACACACACTCCCCCCTGAGTAAATGTAATGGTTTTCTTATGTCGAATTTACTACAGAGTAGCTCACAACCTCACACAAATAACCTGCCAAAGACAAAGGAAACTTCTACAAAATTACAAAGCCCCGTAATTTGCATAGTAATTCTTTCTAATTAAGAAAAGAAGGTATAAGTTGTTTGTTATAAACAGCAGCAGGCCCTGTGCAAATACGAAGGGCTCGCAGCCGAGCTGAGTATTTGTCGAATCAAAGCAACTTGCCGGAGAGTTTTATTGGTACAGCTGCGGCGCATGCATTTTATCACACATGCTAATAATCCTGGTTATGGCACTAACATTTTAATCATTTGTTCTCTGGGCTTGTTTCTCAAACAATTAGCACTAATGAATGGCCAAAATACTTCGGATCATATATGTCTAATTGCAGTCAAGAGCGGTTATTGTCCGCATGTACATTTCAATTCACCTCTGGGGATAATGTTTGTTAATTGTATTTCTTTATATAGCAAGTGAAAAAAGGCTGTTCACTCAAAAAGGGACTAAGTGTTCTCTTCTTTCCCTTTGTTCCCACAAGAAGCTAAAGTCACTTCAAGAGGCACTTAATCCCATCATCCATGGTTACAATTGCCTTACAGCATCAATCAAAAAGAATCTGAAGTAAAATGATGCAGCTATATTGTGTAATTAAAAGCAATTCAGGTAGTTATTACTTGGGGCATTTTCCAGGTCCAAATACTTAAAACGGCACTGCAGGGATGCTAAATACTGTAGTGTTTTAAATTTGGTCATCTACAATATCTCACAGAGAAAGGGGAGGAATATGCAAAAAAAAAAGAAAAAAAAACTCCTAGTGTGTATTGTAAAAAGAAAGAAAAGAGGAGGAACAGCTAACGTTTGAAGTGACAAAATCTACAAGTCTCCATATAAAAGGGAAATAAAAATATCAAGAAGGGAGAAAAGGGGAGGAAAAAGAAAAGGACGGCAGTTTTCAAGGAAAAGAAATTCCTCGCAATTGTTAAAAAGTTAACATGTGAAAAAATGTTAACGTTTCCTCGCATGGTAAACAAAAGCTCATGTCACAAGCTTTACCATCTGAATACAGGTCCCCGAAATCTTAGTGCTTTCCTAGTGGAAATAAATCCAAGGTAAACTGAGCGATCTTTCTTGGGGGGGTGGGGGGGCGGTATAAGAAAAAAACTTAGGTTAAAAGAGAAGAGCTATATTTACTTTTGAATAAAGTCAGAACTTCGGGAAGGTACTTTACCTAACAACTGCCACTAACCCTGATCCAATTATGCTAAAATTAAAACTGGGGGATTATCAACATATGAAACCCTCAGCTTTACATTTTGATTTCTTCCTTTGTTCTAGACTCACTACGGTCATTTCCCTGACCTTCCAAAAACTAATTAAGAAACCCCCAAACCTGAACTCTTGCCAGGGCAGGCAGAAGCCACCAGCTCTCGTAGGTTTGAGATCTCTTGACAAGCAACTTTCCTCCCCAGTCAAAGTGCTTTGGAAGAGGCTTTGTCTAATTTTAAACTTCCCTCCATCAGCCTGATACGATCTCGTACAGATGTAACATGGATATTAATTCCCCTGAAGCTGATAGGAGATACACAGGTATAAAAATGGCCCCTGTCTCTCAAGTCTGAAGGAGGTGAAAGAATAAACTCTAACACTTTCACAGCATCCTCAGGGAGACAGGCAGTCTGCACCCAGCCGCGGGGACTGCGAGCGGTGGGCTGAAGAAGTGCTCACAAAAACTCAGCGAATTAAGAAATTTAACCCCCGTAACAACCAGCTTTGGGTATCAAAAGGGACAGATTGGAGGGGGTTGCTCCTGAGCGCGGTTGCCTGCTGGAAAAACTGTAGCGGGGAGAAATGAAAAGGGGGCTTCCAAGTGACCTTTTGCAAGCGCTTTTCTCCAACTGATCAGGACACATCACGTTACAGCCAAAAAACAGAGAGGCGAACCGAATGGGGAAGGGGAGCCCCAGCGATAAAAAAAAATCACAAGGCAGAGGAGTGTGAGTGGAAGCAAGCAGTTCAGGTTTAAATGGAAACTCAGTACCAAATCCAGAGTTGCGGGCAACTAATTCTAGGAAAAATATGTGTCTTTGGCTGCTATTTATAATTTTTTCCTCTCCAGTAAATTGATATGGAAGTCATATAACTGCACACCAGAGAAAAGATCAAATATAAACCAAGCACTTACTGACAAAGGCTTAAAATCACGGACCCCTAAGCCATAAAATGATAAAAGGCTATCATAGGTTAAATAGTTAACCAAACTTTCTCCTCCCACCAGCACTAAATGTTAAAAAAAAAAAAAAAAAAAAAAGACCTTTTATTTACCCCACCATGTTCTTTCAACTACATTTGACCCTGTTGTTTTGGTTCACTCCAAGCTCCATCATGCCTTGAATTGCTTTTGACTGAAGATCAGTTGTTTTTTGTTTTTTTTTTCTTCTCAGTTCAAAATGGCCAAATTAGACAGCAAGGATAAAAATAAAAGGACCAGTTTGTTGTGGGGTATTTTTTCTTATATTACTAAAGTCTCCTGCTTTCATGGCAGCAAAACCAGTCTGTTTGTGAAGAAGAGGAGAGTGCTACTGTTCTTTGATTTAATAAAGGAATTTTAAAAGAAATTTAAATAATGGCTTAGGGTGACAAGGGCTGACGCTTCCTACTAATGGCAACAGGCTGCTTCTCTCGGGCAGCCTGTGTGTGTGTGTTTGCTATCATCCAAGGTTAATTGGTGTCCTGTCTTGGGGAGCTTTAACATATGTGACGTACAGTCAAGGGTTTGCTCCCTTCCTTGCGGTGTGGATAACTCTGAATAACTTGTCATGCTCACAAAGTATTCCCGAGCTGAGCTGTGCCTCACTTTGCTTTTACTCTTAGCAAAGTTTCTGGCTCCTTGGGATGCTTTCTGCTACTTAATCAAACCACTCACTGCAAGGCAACGGAAAAGCACTCTGTGACAATTCACTTTGCCACACTAATCAAGGGAAGGTGTAGTTAAGATAACAATTAACTTCCCTGTTTTCCTAAATATAAAGATATATAAATAAACATAAACACTAAATATAAACAGTTTTGAAGTTCTAATTTCTACTAGTAAACTGTAAGTGCTTTTATGTATTTAACTAATGTTGTTTCTACGTTGCATTTTTTGAATCTACAACACTGTAAAGAGATTTTGTAAAATTTTGTTTAGCTATATACAGTTTCCTAACAGAAACTCTTCCATTATGTATTTTTCACAGAATTGCAACTAGCAACTGCAACAGAAAATTACAACGCATTTTAAATAGCAAAAATATACCACAATAAAGATAAAGATTCAATACCATATCGAGAGGTTATATAGGACTACACATAAAATTAGCCTTTTCTAAGATGTGCATTGAGGAGTAAGAAGAGATTACTTGGATGTATGACATCAATGTATGATTTGTTTTGGTTTATCACTGTTGTGTACAAACCAGTACGTACCAAGTGTGCTCAGGGCTGTGCAACACAAAGGAAAAAGCATGGCCTCTGGGGTCAAGCATCTTCCAGTTCAGGAGGATCAGGCACATACCAACAACAAAAGCCCTCCTGGAGCATCCCATGCCAAACTCTCTCTTAGGAAGTGAACATATAAAACTCACAAATCTGTAATGGTTGCACTTTTCTAAAGTCAGACCCATGTTGGTGGCCTCTGCAGAAAAGCTAAACTTTGAGGAGATTCTCTGTCACCGCAAAACCACTCTTGCCTCTTCCAGTTCTCCCCTCTGGCTCACTGTCGGGTACCTCCCTTCCTACTAATTCTGCCTGAACATTTTCACACACACCGACTCTGCACCCACCCATGTCTCTATGTACACAATACACAAAAATTGATAAGAATGTTTGGACAGAATTTCTTTTCTCACTGAACGTGCTTTTCCCCTCTTTTCTTCCCCTCTCCCCTCTATTCTTTCCATCCTGGTGCCCACACCAGGATACAGGGAGCATCCCCACTGCTGAGCTCTTGCAGCTCCTGCCACTGATCCAGCTGTGTGCATGTTGGCTAAATGCTGCAAGGTCAAGATCGAGACCAGGATTCAAAAATTCAGTGTTAATTACTGTGATTACAGTCTGAGTCCCAGACAGCCAAAGCCTTCCCAGCAGTTTAGGAGCGGACTGCTAACGAGTTATATGTAAAACAAGAAACAGGCACTTGATAAAGTTAGAATCAATAAAGTGCCATTCCTGCCTGTTAAATGACCTTGCTGTAACACAGAGCCACTATGCTCACCAGAGGCTATGCAGGTTAGATATCCATATTTGCACAGCATGAGAGAAAAGGAAAACAGTACAGTCCTTAAAATCAGTTCTGATTTACATGTGAGTTAAAATAAAATTACACTAAAGATGTGCCTGAGAGTATTTAGCAGAAGGAAATGAATCAAGTGTCAATATATCTGTGCTGCAGAAATAAGAAATTTGTCACCCACTTTGGGTCTTTCAGAATTTCTGATTTTTTAATGACAAATTGTCATCTTTGTAATTTTGGTTGTGGTGGGGATATTTTACAAACTGAGGTTCCTTTCATACTTCTGAGGATTTTTCACTAAATAGGCCATATTTTATCTTGATTTGAAATTTATGGCAGTCTATACTTAGCCAAAATACAAACAGCTCAATGATTCCTGTACTTAGAAATGTATGTAAATTATGCTCCTAAATAAAGCACAGACATTTTTACTACTTAGGAAAAACAAAACAATATTGCAGTCTTCTCTGCACTTTGAGATTGCTCCTGTAAACCCACTCAAGCATGTGCTTAGCCCAGAGAAATCAAAAGGACTAGTCAAACACTTAAAATTAACCATGTGCTTAAGTGCCTGCAGGACTGGGGATTAATTTTGGATTATGAAACTGTTCCATTTCCATGTGTTCTTAGGCTATACGTGGGCCAACCTGTTATTTTCAGGTTTTGGCACAGAGACTTGTGCAAAATTGAGACTTAGATGCATGCAGATGCAGTCCAGCTGGTGAATATCTTTTAAACAATATAAAGATGCTCGATCCCAGCTGGGGAAAAAAATTTCCACTCTGCATGATGTTTTCAGAGTAAGATTAAAAGTAAGATTATGATTTTTGTTTAGTCAAGCATTATTTTGTAGAAGAATTACTACGTAGAAGAATTATATAGAAGAATTGTTTCGTATTAAACTGAACTTACTCAGAATGGTTTCTGTGCCAAATAACTGAGCAGTTAAGAACAATTTAGCAAGCAATTAGTAAATATGAAACTGCTGAAGAAGAGAACTATAAAACCAAAATGCACCACAATTATATCAAAAAAGTAAAATGTTGTAATTACATCAAGGCTGATGCAATATGACAGAAAAAAGAACGAATGGACAATGCTGTTAGTTCAACAGCAACTCTAGGTACACTAATTGAAAACCAACCGCTCTCTGCTTTTGAATATAAGCCTGGTGGAAATTTTAAAATATTTCCTAAATGGACGATAAAGAAGAATGCTTGCAAATCCTGCAGTGCTCCAGGCAACACTTAACTTTAGAAATGTCTACAGGCAGAAATACTACCCTGCAGTATGGCTCAGGATGGCACAAACAAGCATCTGTGTTTATTTTTTAACTAGTCAGATTTATAAGAGCAATGAAATCCCTACATAAGCATTTTATATTGACCTGATATGGACTTACTGTTTTAACCAGCTTTTTAACTAACTCCACAAGTTAATAAAGGCAACTACATGAATCCTTACTGCCTATACATTAAGATAAGAAAAACATTCGTTAAGCAATATCCAGATTGTTTTAATTACAGTAATATCACTCTTATTTGTAGTATAATGTTCGTTAAGTACAGTATAACATTTTCTTAAAATGCCCCAGAGGCAGTTAAACTCTTGATTAGCTATAAAAAAAGAAATCTCCCTTAACTTCAATCACAGGAGTTAATGCCTACTGCAATGAAATTCCAGTACTTTTAATCATACAGAAATGTCATATGTAAATCTTATTAACCATGAAAACATTACATAAGATCAAATGAATTTTCTATGCCGCTATCACTACTCAATGTTAGCAAAACGTAGGAATCTTTCTCAGACAGTTGTGGTAGTAACAATAAGCCCAGCCCTATTTTCTTTGAGAATGAAATCAGCTGAAAACCCGATCTTAATTTATTAATTTCAAAAGACAGCCGGGAACGCCCCAAAACTCTGACTTCTATATTTGCACGCCTTTAACTATGTCCCTGTTCAATTATCTGAAGTTAAAACACACCAAACTAGTAGCAGTGGTGGGATTAAACAACCTTATGGAAACTACAGAACTTTATTTATCTACAGAAAATAAACAACTGGCAAAGCTTTATTATCCAATAATAAAATTTCCCTTTTTTTCCTGCCTTTTCCAGTGTGTTGCAAGAATGAACATTATTACTGCTTTTCTACAGATGACAATGAAACACCTACATTTTCTTCAGCATTTTTCCTGCATCTGCCCATTATTCCATACAGTTCTGGAAAAAAACTGTTCATTTTTTGTTTGCTAAAAACATCAAGAATTCAAAAAATCATGAACAGTGTGATGCACTAAAAATTGCAACATTTTTAGAGTGCAAATTGAAATATTATTTTCTGGTTCTTGTGTCCCTGGCTTCATATTTTCAAACTCTTCCTTGCAATAGTCAAAAGCCATAAATTGCCTTTAAAAGTAAAAAAAAAAAAAAAAAAAAAAAGAAGGTGAAAATTTAGGAAGCCAGGCTTAAAGGAAATACCAAATATTGTGAAACTAATGATAAAAAGGTGACAGTTGCCAGTTCATTTTGATCTTCCACATAGGCAGTGGCAGGATATTTTTATTACATAGAAACAGGCAAGCCAACCCCTAACGCAGCAATGGCCCTCCAAAATTGTCTCCTTGGTAAGGTCAGTAAACTAAACACAGTAAATTTAGTGCCCACCAGGCTCTCCAGACTCAGCACCTCTCCAGCCACCGAGTTCCCCTTAGTGAGCAATGAGCCTTTGCATGGCACTACCCCGAAAGGGACAAACCTCTCACCCTACTGAGCCGGTGGGTCGAGTCCCACCGCCCCCATGGGTGCATATTTGGGGTGTGTGGTCGAAGCCCTGGGTGCACTCTCCACAGGGGGACTCAGCCACAACCCTGCTCCCGGCTCGGGCAGCTCATTAAGCACCTTGAGGTGGGGAGCACACCTGGACGAGATGAACCTCACCGGGGGTGTCCAAGGCAGGGAACTAATCTGCAGGGACATCCTGGTCATATCATCACAGCCCGCCTTGCGGAGGATGAACTCTGCTGTGTAGGCAAGCTCAAAGACCATAAAGGCAGGGCAGATAATATGGAAGTGTGATGAAGGAAAAATGCTGGCCAAGGGACACATTTTAATATTAAATGCAGAAACCCACTATGGAAAAACCCATTTCTAAGCCACTTTTATAATTTAATAATCTACATTTTCACAGAACTCTTCAGATCAGCTTTGCCACATCCCCAGAGACTTAACAACTGGTCATAAACCCCTGGCTCCCAGGTCCCCACTGCAGATCCCCCACCTAGTAAGTTGCATCCCATTTGATCACTGATGTGGGAACTTGAAAAAATCATCATCGTCAAGAGTGGAAGAGAGATGGGGCGAAAATCAACTTCTCTGCAAATCAAGATGGGTTTATTTTTGCAAAAAAAAGTCGAATTATCAGCTAGCAGCGCCTTTTGGGGCACTGAGAGCACCTGACAGGCCTTGCTCTATGCAAGTGTGAGTGCAGGCACTCTTATTACATGCTCTGTGGGAGTTTCTTATCTGTATTTCCCAGGTGAGATTATTTATGTGGTTACGGTTGCTACAGCATATATTTACCATGGCTGATGAACACATGAAAAAGCCAACTGAAACTTAGGTAAAGCTCAAGAGTCCAGGTTGCTCTCTGTGCCAATGGCCTGGATTCTTGGGATGCCCCTTTTCCCCCAAACACCTCAGTTTCGTTAAATATGGATTTCCTACCTCACTGCATCACAACATCCATCATCATCATCACTGGTCCCTCTCACTTAAAACCAAATTTTAGGGAACAGCCCTGTCCCTAATGGCTGCTTAGCGGGGAGGGAAGAGGTGGACATGGCTGAGAGGGAAGGGAAGAGAAAGGCAGGAGAAGGCATTGGCAAGCACACAGCTTGCTCAGGAGCACTGCGAAGAAGATATTCTTCCAGACTGCCCCAGTTTAAGAGTAAGGATTTTTTTCCCCTCTAAATTCTTGACACAGGCTGTTCAATATTTATTTACAAATAAGTGAGGAAGAAAAACACACTGCCTCCCTTGCAACCTGCACAAATACAGAAAATTGCTTTTATTTCATAATGATGATATATAATAGATAAGCAAAAGCCCTGGATTACATGAAAATAAAATCTATAATGAGAAATAGGATTAGGTCTACTTCCATATAACAGTTTTAATGACATTAAATGAGCAGCTGTGTTTCTCTAAGTAAGTGTTATAGCTTTCCACATCTGTATAAAAACTAAGCAACATACAGACTCTTTGAACTCACTGATATATAACCCTGTGGAAAAAAACTCCCTGTGAAAATATACAAAGACATCACTTGGTTTTCCTTTAAAAGTCTTCTTTAACAACCTCTGTCATGAATATAGGTTCAGACTTAAGGAAATGAGATAATTAGATTACATATGTCTTTTATCCTGTACTGGATGGAGAGGAACAATATTCCATTGCTCTATCTGTCTACTTATTTTTGTTTAGGTATCATTTTAGATATACTTTAGTACAAAGGTAAAATTGTATTGTTGAGATATGTTTTAATTCTGCAAAGCATGTCAGTGATCTGTACTTACATTAAGAAACAGAGTACCTCTCTCAAAGCTGAGATTATATATATGGAATTTGGATGGTTCAAAGCATCAGTTTTAGTCTCACATTGCCCCTTGCCATTATCTGTTTCCTTGCAGATAGGAGGAACATAATGGATGTTGCCATTTTTACCTTCCTGAATAACAGTTTAGTTGAGCTAGTGCCTCTGTAATGGCAAGATTTGTCATCAGAGACTAGCATCAGTTGTGCTGGGAAAACACTGTAGCATATTCACTCTCTTCTCCAGAACATGTTCATCAGGCAAAGTCTTTCCTCCTTTTTTGGGTCACTTGAGTTTAAAGGAGAAAATGCAAAATAATAACCTATCTATCCCTGTGTGCAAGCAAGAACAAAATGTGAGACACTGGACAGACAGTGCAATATCCCCGCTCTTAAAGGTAAGGCTTGCAACCACCATAGTCAGAGGTGAACATTTATTTATATATGTGCATGCTTATGTTTTTGTTTATATATTTATGTGCCTGTATAGATATCTACATACACTATCTATTTATTTATGCACATATAAATGTGCATATACATACATGTTCACGCATATAAAGACACCCAATGTGGCACAGTACAACAGTAGCACGTAACAATGGAAAGTGCCAAAAAGAATTATCTTCCATAAATCCAAGAAATAATAAGACTTTTTTCTACGACTTTTAGTCTCAAATATTCCTCATACTTGCTGGAATAAACTGCCTTTTCCTGCAGCTCCAGCAATGGCACTGGAGTGGCAATTCTTCAATGAAATATGAAGTCTCCCCAAGACCCTACATACACTAGACTGAAGGTTGTTCCACCATTAGTTATTGATGCCAGTGCCTTGCTTTTGCATTGCTTGTGGACTTTGCACCACACACTTTGCATCCACACACTGTGGGCATCCTGTGTATCTTGCAAGTGCAGGTGTGACCCTGCGGATTTACAGCTGCTGTAGACCAAAGACATATCTCAGTGAGCCAAAGCAGCTCTGCTCCTAATGTTACTGCTTTCTGTCTGCCAAATCTCTGCCAGAACAAAGCAAGCAACATGCTATTTCACATGAGTGACCCTCCTTCCATTTCATCTCTTGGAGCTCAACATTTGTAGCCCTAAAAAAGTAAGAGAATGATCTCATATCCTCCTTTCTTGTCCCTGCTCAGATTATTTTGGAGGGCAAGGAGGGAATTTAGCGGCTGTTTCATCAATAGTCTACTACTACACATTAAAAGATGGAAAGAAAGACCAACTTTTTGGCTGAAACAGCCATTTACAATGATAGGCAGAGGTACTGAACTGCACTGCAAAAGCAGAGGGATAACTCAATTTTTTCTTCCCTTTTGAGGTGCAGCAGGCCAAGGGCGGGCATTCCCTTGCCATGATGAGCCATGATGATCCTAAGGTATTTTCTAATCTAAATGATTCTATGAGCTGTTCTCAACCTGGCTTCTGAGGCTGCACAGGTCTTGTGCCCAGGCTGGGCTGTGAAAACCACAGCTGAGCCCTTTACAAAACAGACTCAAGTCCCCTGTGGCAACAGTGAAGAGAGGCATGTCCCTGGGAAAAATTCCATGCCTATCTTAGATACCTGATCCTAAACGGATATCAATTTAGGCTGTTCTGTACAGCTTTGGAATAGCTGAAAGGTAATTACCACCACTGCCATTGCTAGCGGCTGTGTTAAAATAATTTATTTCACTACATATTACAACAACTACTTCTTCAGAGGAAATATTCCATTGCTGGACATTCCTGATGCTCTACAAGATAAGTCCCAGTATTCAGCACACTCAAAGGAAAACAAATCTGGTGCAATCAGGCCTGAAACCCTGCTTTGCCTTTCAACAAATACAGTTATGTTTTGGGGTCTTTTAAAGATATGTTGTCCCTGTTCTTGTCCTAATCAGATATAATGTAAATTGTTTTCCCACCATGAAAACAGTCATGTCTGCTAACTCAAGCATTTCAAGGATCTCGCTAGATTTTGATCCTCAAAAAGGATATTATAAATACTAGTAAGTACATTTAATCATGCCTCAGGAGCTTATATTGGTTTGAAAAATAAATAACTGGGAATTAAGTTTTATGTTATTTTAGATATACCAATCTTAAAATATTCTGTTTCATTATTTTCTAGCCTCTGCAAAAAATGCTGCCTATTATGAACAAAGTGAACAGTAGACAAGTTCTAGACCAGGATAGATTGAATTATGGAGAAGTGAAGAGACAAGAGCCTGGAGAGACAAATAAGGCTTCAGGACTGTTACTCAACTAGATGTGTGTACATCTTGATTCAAAATACACTTTTATTACTCTATACACCTTTTCCATTGCTTGGAAACCAGCAACCGACAAACCAACGTTTAACCTAGCACAAGGAGTATTAGGGTGGCTTTGAATGCAGAGAAGATGGAGGACTTTGGTAAGACTGCTCACATTTGAGGGCCAGTAAGGAAGAAGATTAAAATGCTTCACCAGGAGAAAGAGAATAAAAGAGCAATTGTAGGCTGCAAGAAGCTAGGTCTGCTAGGGGGATGATGTGAGGAAAACCCAGGACCTCAGCAGAGTAGACAAGAAATCTGAAGCCAGTGACATGCAAGAGGCAGCTCTACAGGCAAGTCAAAGCAAGAGAGGCGATCCTGGACAGCCGGCACCCAGCAAGGCAGGGTGGCCCAATTGGCCAGGAGAGGGGTGTTGGTGAGATGGCCCCTGGGCACCAAAGGGAGGAACAGGTTTTGTGCAGGTGGTGAGCCAGACAGTGCCAGGACATGATCCCAACCAAGCCACCATGGGTGAAGACCAGGGAGAACTGGGGAGGAGTGTGGGAGGGATGCACAAGGACAGGGGGTGAGACTGTGAAACAGATACCAAACCAGGGATCCAAAAAGTGAAGCATGATAGGTATTCACTTATAAAGCCAGAAGAAAACAAGGTCAAAAGCAAGATTAAAAAAGTAAGGTGAAGATGTAATTAAAAAAAAAAAAAAAAAAAAAGAGGACAATGTTGGCGGAGATTTTCGTGAGGGAAGCATCAATGAAAAGCAGGGACTGAGAATTCTCTTGATACAGCATCAGAGACAGACAAAATGTATTCACTCATGGCAACCAGCTGCATCATTTAAGAAAAACAAGGGTAACCCGGTATAAGTCTTTGAGGATGAAGCAGTGGAAAAGGGAGCAAGGATGGGGAGTACAGGGGAGGAGGAGGAAGCAAAAAGGAGACAGTAGGATCTTGATTCAGCCACGTAGCTGAGCACAATGTGAAGAGTCTGAGCGCACTAATAATACCACTTGACTAAGCACCTTCCTGAATCAGGACCTGGTTCAGGAGCCTTCCAATCAAAGTCTGGGAAAGAAGATGTGTAAACCACACAGAACAAATGGCAGCTCAGCACGCAGAATGGAAATTAAATAGGAACTGAGATGTGGACCCCAGAAGAAGTTCTTCTGAAACCCTCCAACTCTGACCTGTCATGTCACCTCGCAGAGAAAGCAGAAAAATATTTTTACTTGTCCTACACACTGATTTCCTGCACACAAGTGATTGTTTTAATTCAAGCCTCTACACTGTTTTGCCAGAACTTAATGTTGCACAAAAATAAAGTGACTTCAGCTCCCTGTGATGCAGTGTGACTGACTGAACTTCCCTTCAGTAGCCAGAACTGCATCCATTAAATGTGTGAAATGTTAAAGGTAACAGTTCCCAACAACAGAAAATGAGGCAAAAGTAGTTTAGACCAACCTTGGGAACCAGTTTGCCAAAATTATGGGTGGATGCTAGGGTAAAAGGACAATTAATACAGGGACAGATGGCTAAGCAAAAACAAAAGCCATTATCTAAAACCTGACTATGGAAACCTTAGCAACTGATTGTTTAACAGAAGCAATTAAAGAACTCGATTAAACGCAGTAAATCAATAGTTAGGATTCTAAGGAATAAGAAAACCGAGGACTTGCCACTGTTTGTGGCAGTATCAAATACTTGCTGTGCTCATGTTAAATATTAAGGTGTGCATGTTTTATACATAATGGGCTTTTCTTATCCCTGTTAGAAAAACACAAACAAACTCCAGACCAATAATAAAATCTTTGGTGACTTGTCAAGTCTTAGAAAGCCGTAACAGGGTTCTGTGAGCAGTCTGCTGCTCAGGAGATCCTGCTGAAGTACGACTGTCTTTCCCTCTCCTCTTGATCCCCCCCTCCCAACACATGCACACATATAGTCCTGGAAAACCATACTCAGACGAGAGGCCTGGGAGAAAAGCATGGGAAGCAGCTGAAGTGGCACAAGGGAGTTACATCTTACATGTGCTTAGTGTTGTGCCAGGATAAGGACCTGCAGCCTCTGGCAACCCTTAGCAGAGGGAGGGTGTAACACAGGCTACTGTGGCTCTGATAGCCCGGTGGCATCGTCTTGAGTCCTAGGTGTCCTGCAGTGCTCTCTGCCATGAAGCCCATGTAAAACTGCATCAGTAGGAGATATCACCGCTCTCTGTGCTGAGAGCAGGCATGCGTATTGCCCAGTTAGATCACTCTGCCCCATACACTCCAATTAACTCCAAATAAATGTCTGAATCTCTCCCTACAGCCTCAGAACAAACACTGCTCTCTCAAGGCAGCATGGCATGAAAAGTTGCACAAGTAATGAAAATGTAGCCTTCCATCAGCTTTACACAGCAACAAAATGATGGCTAAACCTATCTGCCATCACTGGAGCATAGGAACAGTTTGAGCCAACAGGCCTTATTCATACAAGCGAGTGATGGTTAGTTCTTTTTCCATACTTTCCTGGAAGTTTGATTATTTAATAACTAACTGACATACATTGTGTTAGCATATCGCATCTCCGGGGTGGCACCATCAGTTTGCAATAGAGGTTTCTTTAAGAAAAGAAACAGGTCCTTAATTTTTTTATTAAAAAAAGTTAATAATTACAGGAACACTGACAGTGTTGCTATAGTTACGACTATATCAGCCTTCCACTTACAACTCCCTGTTTTCAAGGGTCAATAACTCAGATGTCAAAAATCTCGCTGGGCAGAAGCCTGACACACATCTTAGACATACATTAAACAAATGCATAAATAAAAATCAGCTGTTTCACACTTGTGAACATTTTGATTCAAATCAGTCTTTCCAGATGACATTTTGAGCATCTGACAGTAGTGTTTTGGGGTTATTTTTTAATAGACTTTTTGGCAGGCTGGTAGCCTTTTAGGTGTCCCAGTGTGTTTAGCTGCTGCCAGAGGGAAAAGGAGAACCACTGCTTTTTTCTCCAGCCATTTCATCCCCACCATCAGAAAGGAAGAAATTTTGGATATGCCTGCTATGCTCCCAACAAAACTTCCCGAGGATTTTTAGGCACAAAAGCTTCATGCGCATGTGCAGCAGCTGGATTACCACAATGGACCATAACGGCCCTAAGAGCCGTTACGGTATATCAAGTGAGTAAACCGAAAACTAAGAAGGATTTACACAATGACCATAGTGGCTCCCTGGGAGCCGTTACGGTCTATCAGGTCAAAAATCCACTTTTTAAAGAGTGCCTAAATATGTGTATACCCAACAGGGCCTTGAGTCTCCGGAGTGACTATCACACACGTTTTCAAAATGAGCCGGGGAAGAGAAGAGAGATTACAACAAGCAACGCAAAGAGAGAAATTTTTTACAACAAATAAAAGACATATCATGCAAATTGTAAAGACCTATATTTAAAGGGAAAAAAGTGCATGTTAGGCTGAGAAATAGGACATAACGCGATTTCTTCATTGTCAAAGCAGGTCCTTTTAGGTTTTTTTCTTTTTTTTTTTTTAAATGACAATTAAATGAAAAAGGACATTTCCCACCAAAACCAATCACTTTTTAAAATAAAAGTTAGGTTTTATGAGGTACAGAAATAATGCAATCGCAGCTGGGTTCTGAGTTGCAGTTCTGCTGCGTTTCAAGTCTCCAGCCACGGTGCGAGTTAGTAACACAGCTCAGCTTTGCCTTTCTTTACTTCTCTCCCATTGTGTCAGAAAACAAACAAGTTATGCGAGACAGTAATTTTCTGCATAGAAGTGACCTCTATTTTTTCCAAAAAGAAATCTGCAATAAATCATCAGCCTACTTACTTTTTCTTCTTCCACTTCCTTTACATGCCATATTTGTTCCTGCAGCAAACCTGTAAGAGAACACTTTCTCTCTATGACCTGAGATAACAGTAATGTTGAAAGAATGGCCTCACTTGTCAAAGATTAGAGGGCTGTCTGCAGCCTACACTCCTCTTTACTAGAGCCAAATAGGCCCAATAAATGCTAATACTCAGCATGACGCATCGAGAACGTTAAGCCTCAACACTGACTAAGAAGAAAGTATCACAAATTTACTGAAATTATCTATAGCACAATAGAGAAGAGAAGGAATTAATCAAAGTCTCTCTCTTAATGCAATGCTTGATTGAACTATCCCAATCCCTTTTTAAATAGGATAACCTAGTGGCAAGTGACCCCGATGACACATCCTAGAGAGGTACACAAGTACCACTTGTTCGATTTTTTTTCTTTTATGACCTCATTAAGAAGGATTTTGAAGATTGTTCCTGAATATGAGAACAAAGTGTCTGAAGATATCTCTAGTTTTTTATGTCTTTAGCCTTTCGCTGTTGAAATGGCTTTCGAATGAATAAACTAAGTATGTGCTCAAGCAAAAAAAAAAAAAAAAAGTCCTTAAAAATGAAATCGGCTAAAGCTACCTTTTCTTAAATGCAGAGACTAGCTAAGTCTCCAAGAAACAAGAAAGTTTTGCCAAGACAAACTCATGATTGCATCTACCCCCCGCCCCGTTCTCCCTCTCTCTCCTTCCTTGTTATAGACCCCATTAATTAGATTTGGCGGCAGTTTTCCCTTCCTTATCAGGGAAGACAGAGTCTGCCAAATCTGCTAGTGTGAAAATACTCCATCGCCAGTAACATTTTTTCCTAAGTGTTTGTTGATTCCATGCTTGGATTTAATATCGAGGATTGTATTTTATAACCAGAAACAAACAAACAGATTTATAACTGAAGACAGAAAGGCAAACAGCAAAAAAAAAAAAAAAAAGCAAGCCAAGTACTGAACCTAAATGTAGCATTTTTATTGACTTCTTAGAAACCAAATAACCTGGCATATTAGTGTGTGCATTCTGCAACAGACATTCAGCCCCATTGTACTACTTAGAAGAGAATAAAAAGAAACCCTACTGTTTGAAATCCAGCGGAACATCCCCACAACAGAGCACAACTGTTCCCTCATGCATGAATGGGAAGGAGATGAAAGAAAAGATGGACTTCTGAGGTACAGCAAAAAACAAAGACAACAAAAGTGCTGATCATGAGGGAATGACACAACTCATTGCTGCAAAAAGGATGAGAGAAAGGAGCTCAAACAATGGTGCAGACAGCTAAGTGACATGTAGAAGAATTGAAAAATCTACAGAAGTGTCTTTTCTTTCCACACTTGACGAGAAACAATTAAATGTTGGTACATCTGTCATAAAAAAGATAATTGAAACCTGTTACCATCATTATAGACGGTAACTTAACTACCAAAACTGTAACTGTCCAATTAAGTGTTGCCCCCTCTGTTACCTACACCACTTGCTAAAATGAAAATAATCTTTAATGCTTGTGATGATTTACCGCCAGTATAGCTGTTACAAGCCATAGAGCTGAACTGGCACGTTTTATAAGGTAGATATTTAGACTATAGGGTACCTACGTCTATTTGTTCATACACAGATGGGGGAAGGCAGGCACACATGGGTGCATGCAGGCTCACATGCGTGAGTGCACGCATTCATTCACACGCTCTCGCACACCCACCAGTGAGGATGAATTTTGCAAACAGATGAGGTTTTTGACAAGGAATCCAAAAATACTGAATAATTGCCAGAAGCCTCACTAGGTGTTTACTCCCTTGAACGTCCACCAGCCTGTGAAAACAACACCATACTAAACTAATCCACCGACTGTTGCTACTTGCTTGATAACGTGCAACATCCCACAAAACTGCAAAGCAGTTATTGACCCTGCCAGAGTACCTGATTAATGGATAAATGCTGTAATTGATTAGCAAAGAAGTGTGAATTAAAACAGAATACAGCATCAATAATGAGCCGCTGACAAAAGGTAGCCGACATAAAATGTAAAATGGTAGCCTGCAGCCATAAAATGTAAAATGGTAGCCTGCAGCCATATCTCATCAAAGACATGCATTTCTTAAAAACAGAAGAAAACACCACCCCTGAAAAAAAACCAAGTGCAGTGTCCTGTTCTCTGCATTCTTTAGGCCTGTCTCTTGGTAATGATTAAACCACCAGCAAAATGTTATGGGAACTACTCGTGAATCCACCTTCATACATCACGCCAGGCAAGGCAGTTAAATGACTCCATTATCCTCTGGGCTTCTCTACCCTTAAAGAAATGCGCCGCTCTCCATTTTATCCTGGTGAGCTGTGATTTCAGAGTGGTGCCGGCACCCAAGGCTGCCTTTGGGGGGCTGCACAGCCAAATTCCCTGGTTCGTAGGTTCACAAGGGAGCCCCACAATGGTGTCATGCCAAGGAGACAACTTGGAGCTACAATCATCACATTGTTAAACTTGTTTTCCATTCCCTTAAGGGCCTTAGGAGGCCAAACCATCTCACTTTTGTTTGTTTTTCTTTCCGATTTAATCCTACTCTAAGGCCCTACGTTATGCCTGACATTGTATGAAATAGATTATATGGATTTTACACAGCACCTGCAAACACACACATGACATTCCTCTCCTGTAGGAAGCAAGTTTAATAACGTGGTGTCAAAAGCACTGAGTTGCTTCTTTTCATGGCACCTGTGTTGGTCTTCCCACTTAGGCACTGCACATTACTCTGTGCATTAGGCAAGTTGACACACCTAATGTAATGCTATCAGACATATCAAAGCTGTCCTGGTACAAGCAGAAGAAAACATTAGCTTGAGTAGAGCACTTAATACAATTACGTTGCTCTGACTTTCTGAGATAGCTCACTCAGAAGTAATTTAAACATTTCTATGTGACAGCACATTGTAGCCATCAAATGTAGCCTCTGCTGAAAATGGTTCTCGCTATAGGGTAAGTCTCTCAGAAGTCTCCATGTGTCCTTTTCCCCCTTCAAGCTAAAACCCAGAAGCTGTTAAATTGGATACCTACTTGTCCTTTCCATATGGAAAATATGAATAATGAAAAGCAATAATGGCATTACTATCTTGTAATAAATCATCTTTAATCTGATTTTGTCAATTTGATGCCAGTTTTGCATTTCTATGCAAAACATAACGTATTCTTGTAACAGTTCTACAAGCTCACAGATATGTATTCAGATGTATAGTCCTTTGGAAATCCACACCTTTTGGGATCATTCTTTCTTTTTTTCCAGCAGCTAACCACAAGACTTTGGCTGCGGAATGATTTTTCTGCTTCCCCAGCTGCTTTGGGACTGCCACCTTTTCAGTGGCATCATGACTTTTTCAGTTTAAATAGTTTCCCTATTCAGGAGTAGATTTCATTCCATCTCATATTAGTAATCTAAAACCTTGTGTAGGTGATCCCTACCATCAACAAAGAGAATCAGGTATTTCCAAACGAAGTCACATAGCAAGCAAGCTTGGTATCTTTGGGTTGGGAGGACCTGCCCTCCAGATGCCCTTCTCTCCCTTTACTGACTGTAGAAGTTACCCAACCTACTTGCACTTTAAAAGCTACAGCTACATCACAAGGGTTCTGTCTTAGCAATTTAAGATAATTGCAATTAAGGAGGCTTTTAACCCTTCGTATTGTATTGCAGTGTCTTCCATCCTCAGCAGCTCTTTGTGAGGACTGGGGATGGAGAAACAAAGTGTGCTCTGATGGGCCGGACCACATTGCAGAGCATCTCCAGTCCAGCATGAGCCCCCTCACAGGCACTTCACTGTTCTAAAACAAGGATGGAGAAAAGAAGGGGCAGGTCACAGTGTGTATCAGCATGTCCCAGGGAAGAGGAGCCTGGGTCCCCCCGAACAGCCCATGCTGTCTGAGATCCTGCTCTCCAGGATACCAGCTCTTTTGGGGAAGGCTGAGGTGTAGGTACCTTTTGGCCTTATAAAAAAACATTGGTATTTCTCTCTTGCTCAGCTTCAACAGGAGGAATAGGGGATCCTCCACCAAAACAGCAAATGGCTGGATGACTTGGGCATTTTTGGAGTGGCATGTTTGAACCTGCTCAGGGTGATGGTGGGACAGAGCCCAGCTCTCACTGCCCAGGCAGGTGAGGTAGCACTGGAGTATCAGAAAGACAGTGGGCACCAAATCCCTGCGTTTTTAAGAGATAAACAAGGAGACCTGCTGACAGCTCAGCTATTTCTTGGAACAACTGCATTACTTACCTGACTCCAGAGAGACTGAAGTTGCCAGATCCTGAGTGCTGGGGGACAGCTGCCCATCACCCTGATACACAAGCTTGCAAATAGAACAGGAGAGCTCTATACCATCTACAACTGTCTAGAAAACATCAGCTTACTACTACTTATTACCAAACTTGAACAGTTTTTTCAGAAGTGAAATCTTGTCTGCTTTCCTTAGATGTTTTTATATTGTACTGTAAAATATGAAGCCTGGTTTTAACCTAAAAGCATAAAACATCCTTCTAGCAGCCCAAAAGAAGACCCTACCAAAAAAAAAAAAAAAATACTGAAAAGAGGCAAAGTTACATCGATTTCAATGGAAGCAGGATTAGGCCCTTTAACATATCTTTTTTTTGTTTTGTTTAGTTTTGTTTTGCTTTTTTTGTTTGGGCAGGGAAGAGGAGAGCCGAAACTCTGGCAGCTAAAGGTTCAGCTTGATCCCCAGAACTTTTAAAGAAGACATTCTTCTCCACGGCTATTGTCAGAGCGGGAGACAAAACAAGCAGAGGCCCTTTCAGCTGCTGAACTTAGCCAAAAAGCCATTTGTAACTCCTGCAGAGCTGTGCTTTTATAGGTCAGGGCAAACTCCATAAAGATTTTCTCTCTTTTCCACTCTCTTTTGGAAGATCTGGTTAGGATCTGGAAACTTTGCTTAGAAATAAGAAAAACCCACTTCAGCATATTACAAAACAGTAGTAGCAGGATCTCTAAGTACATTGTTTTAACCACAGTTTTCTGATTCGGAGTTGTATTTTACTAGTCCGCATAAACACCTACAATGGTCACTGTTTCCTCAGATATTGTTCTCCATGAATTTTTGGTTGTTTTGGTCTTCAGCTATCTTAATGCACGGGTCAAATAGGAGCTTTGGAATCTAATTTTGCTTCTAGTCCCATAACATCACGGACCTGTAATACGGTTTTACCAAAACCATTTCAATACCAATTAGTAGGTGCTAAATTTTTATTCCTAATAAAATTCAGTCAAACTGGCCAGATGAGAAGGGTGCAGGGAACTACAAAGGAAACACCAAGGTAACAGCTTTGCTGTGGTTTTGCATCTGACTACTGGGGCAAACTCAGTTTCCTGGAGTATATGTTGACTGCAGGCTAAGGGCTGCTTGGGTATGCAGGCTTTAACTAAAATAGCGATCTCAGTACCTGGAGGACCAGACCCTCACCTAAGAATGCTTGCCCTCCCTCAACAAATGCAACTGGAACTGTTTGCTATGAAAAAGCTAATAAGAAAGGAGTAACTCCTACAGAATGAAACAGTATAAAAGTAAATGCACTCAGACAGGAAAAAAAAAGGAGATTTGAGAAGATTGATGGAAGGACACCACATCCATGTAGTTATTATCAGAGCAGAAAACAGAAATTAACATTTTATTGAAGGAGAACATTTTAGAAACCCACATACCCACCATTCCAGATAAAACATTGCTCTGATAAAAATTCCACTGATTTCCGTGACTGAACAGGAAACAAATAAATGCCATTAGCTAACTTCTGGTACACTTTTAAAGGGAAGCCTCTTGTTTAAATACATTTTCAACCTAGGAGAATGCATAGCAAAATCAATGATAAACACAAGACTTTCAGACAATGGTATAGCCAAAGGCTAATAAAACCAAACAAAATCTCTAATGTGTGCAGGTGTTGAACAGTTATATTGGTAAGCAGAGCGACTGGCTGGCCTATATTCATGTTTACAGCAGTGGTGGATGAGTGATATTTGAGTGGGTTAGAAAGTTTTCTTGATACTTTTGCAAGGTGAAAATATGGGCTTTGTTTCACCCCAAGAAACATTCCAGCTTTTTAGTGTCTTATTTTCTGTCAGTCTAAACCACAATAGGTTGCCTTATGTTTGATATATGCCACAAATTCTTTAAAACACTTTGAATACTATCTAAAGACATTGTCTAACGTTAATTTACACTCACAACTGAGCTCATGAAAGAATAGCTCCAGGGATAACGAGAAGTCACATTGCATGTACAGCAGAAGTATGCTTTACAAACAATTTAGGGTTGGTTGTTGGGTTTGGTTTGGGTTTTTTTTCACATAGGTAAATCGAGGTAGATAAATCCTGCAAAATGAGGTCTGCTTCTTTTGAAGCATCCAAAGCCCTCAAGTCACCAACTGAAATCACACAGAAGTGAAGACAATCTTTTGGAAACAGGATTTTCTGTTTCTAGAAGGTTACTGTGGCTGAAAACTTGTCCCCACAGAAGTTGCCAACACTTCTCACTGCACCAAGGCAACCATCAACCAGTTTAAGAAGCAATGGTGTGTGTGCAGGAGTTAATCTAAAGTCATGCAAGGATGTTTTCTACGTAACACTAATAAAATACATTCCAAAGTTATATATATATATAAAACATGAATTTACAAGACTTCAGTTAAATGGATGTGCATGGCTTCTTATAAAGTTTAGCCCTTATGTTGTCAACCTTTCATGTAGTATGGACCTTCTCAGCTTACAACAGCAGTTCTGTCTTACCAATGTACAGAGTTTTTTAAAGCAAATTGGCATTGCTTACACTCAACTCATCCAGTCACAGAAAGGTGAACAGAATGTGCAGTTTCTTAAATGAAATTACTTTATTACAGATCTCGGTTCTTACCAAATCAATACCATGCAATCTTAATAACATCACTGACCGTATCAAACATTGTATCGGCATCCTCATGCAAAGTGGTCCAGCTGGAGTATACATCTAGTTAATGAGACAGTACTAACTTTTTTGAAACCAGTAAAATGTATTTCTTTTCTACATTCAGCTCCCTCTCCAATTTCAGAGCAAGTAAGCTGGTTCAAAAACCCACTTTCCTCCATCACATGCACACACAAAGAATTAATACCCCTGTTTCCAAAAACACATATTGGGCATAAGCCAGAATAGTGGCCAGTATCTTTACAGATTTTTTTATTCTACAAATTAGATTAAATTCTGCCCAGTGGAGTTTATAGCAAACCCCTGTGTTGTAATCCTACCCTGGCAAATCTCTTTAGCCTGTAGTTAGCAGTGACATGAGATGCACTAAGGTAAGATGTTTGTCCGGGGTTATTTTTTGTTTGTTTTTATTACTGTGGGTCTTTTACTCGTGCACTGTAAGATTTATATGTGTATAAAGTCTACACCCAAAACAAGTAGGAAACTTTGTTCTAACACCCCTGCACCCACACCAAAAACACCCAAAGCTTCTAGATGCAGAGTCTCTCTCAATGGGTTACTTGGTTTACTGGTGTCAAACTCAGTTCACTTTTAATTGACAGTTAATTGAAATTTCGCCTCAGAAGAAATGCCAAAGTAGGAAAAACAGTTCAAGAATTCTTTACAATAAATTCTCTGTTACCCAACTTTGAATTGGTGGAGTTTAAATGACTTTCACATTCTGCTTGCAAATTGGAAATTAAGGCCCCCAGTGTGAATGGCAACTGTTCAGTCCTCATGCAAACTCTTCTGCAGCCACAGAGCTAAGACCAGGCAGGTGCTTTCAACATGTGCCAAATCCTGTTTAACTTTTACCCAACAATATTTGCTTTGTGGCATAATAAAATGGGTTGCTCTAAAAGATGTCCACAAACCGATAGTCTTTTTTTATCTCCCATCTTCAGGTCGGTGTGCTCACATTTTTTGATGACTTGGGGTGATCTGTTTACTTTTCATATTTAATGTGGAAGAACTAAGTGACTTCATCACAAGCAACAAAGTGACTTCTACACCATCAACATAAGCCTTTTTATCTTTCTGTAGAGCAAACAAATCACACAGCACTGAAATAAAGTTTTGCTTTTTTAAGTCTTCTGCTTTATAAGGATAAGAAATTAAAATATCAAGTTGAAAAGAAGTACAAATACCTTAGTAAAAACCACAGGGATTGCAGACTGTTTTCCCTAAAAAGATGTGACATTAGAGTCCCTTCACCCCTCTAAAAATGTCATATAAATAACTCGTGGTGCAGCAGTTAGGGCTTTTTTTTCCCCCTAACATTCCTATCTGCTTCTACCCTGGCTGTGCCAGATTACTGTTATAAACCACGTTATTCTGACTTGTACCAGACAGTTCCTAATGACTTCCAAACAGTTTTAGGCACAGGCACCCCGAACCCTGCCACTTGCTTCCAATATTCCCGCAGGACCCACACAGGCTCCTGAGACTCCAGTGCTGTGCTCAGGGAAAAGAGGGAGCCATGGCGGCTGGGAGCAGGGACAACCTGCTGTCCCGAGGGCCGCTGGTCCCTCTTAGCCTCTCCTCCCCATCCAACTTCCTGGGTGACAGCCTGAGGCCACGGGCCGACCCACGCCAAAGCCGAGCCCTGGGGACCCTGGCCAGCATCTTCCCCACCGGTCCGCCCGCCGGTGAGGGGAGCTGAGGGCAGGCAGGCCCGGCGCCCCGGCACGCTTATTTTCTTCCGCCCGCGTGTGCGGATGCCAACTCCGGCATCCATAAAACCGGGTTACATCAAACGGACCAACCGCCGTCATCTCCCCGTTATTACCCCCGACACAAGCCCTGACAAAAGGCCGCTGCCAAGGCCTCCGCTGACAGGCCGAACAATAGCGGCGACAAAGGCCTTTTCTGCCTGCGCAGATGACATAAATCTGATGCTATAACGCCGGCGCGGCTTCAGCTTGCTCCTTATTTATTTATTTAATAAGCCACTGTCATCCATCTCAGGAAGGTGGCTTCCAAACTCCAAATTAATCAAGCCACTGAATGCGAATTTCCATATTGCTCTGCCAAAGGTCTTCTCCACATCAATTGCTGGGAGAAGGCCCCCGTTGTGCTTTGGTGTATTGTGCACGGCACTACGGCTGCTGCTAAAAGCCACTCTGTTTTTAATAAACACGCATTGTTCTTTTTGTAGTAAATCCAGGAAATAATACCCAACTGGGAGTTTGGGTGCAGGCTTTTTTGTAGCATAAGTGGAGCAATGGATGCATTTTCATGTCTGTTAGTGCAGTGATGGCTCCATTTGCTACTGCTCAGGAGGTATTTCATTTTTCAAAAATATAAATTAAGCAAATATGGTGGCAATGCTTTCTTGTTTATCTTGGAAAACCCCAAGCTGAGGCCACCGATCCAGCACTTCTGTGTCAGTCACATCGCTTCATCAAATGGGAGGTTGAGCTCCAGGTGCCCCGCACTCGGCCATTTACCTGACTGCCAGAGCGTGGTTTTCCAGAACACTCTGGGTGCATTACCTCCACAGTACTGAATTCAATGAAATAAAAAAGTCACTGACTTAATGGAGCCAGGATTTCGCTTGTCTGACTTTTAAAATTCTTTAGTCAACTAAATATCAGGTCTCAAGCCTACAGGAGTTTCTGTTTCCTTTAGGCAGCCTGTGGAGAAAGTGGCAGCTCCCCATGGGATGGTTCATCACCGCTGCCTCAGGGATGGGCTGAACTACTCTCCTGAGGAAAAATAATGATTTCCACCCTTTAACACACTCCTACCACACTGTATGGTATGAGCTGTATTACCTTTCCCACTGGCAGAGAGGACAAGCAGCAGGGTGGCAGCCCCCAGAGGGCAGGGGCAAGCTCCTGGGTGAGGTGCAGACCAGAGGGACTTGCTGCATGTATGACTGCACCATGGCCCCATGGATGGGTTTGTTTCACAGTGCAGCCACTAGAAAAGGGCTCCTCAGTGGCATAACAGGGAATGAAAACAAGAAGTCTGTCGGCATCACCACAAGAGCAGAAGGGAGATGATCAGACTCTTTTGATCTGCTCTACTTGTGCATATATTCAATGCTTTCCAGGTCTTACAGATGTGGGAACAGATCTTATCTCTCCCACAATAGGTTATTTTAATTCCTAAAGATGGGAGGAAGTCTCCTTTCAAAATTTTTTTATTTAAAAATATTTATAGGGAGTTTTCACTAGAAACTGAAATTGAAGCCCCACCTCTTCTTCATGTTGAATGATCTTTCAGAAACAAAGCATGCAAAAAGCTTTAAACAGTGCAATTAAAAATTCCACCTCCACTCAGCTAGTCAGCTTCATCATTTGCACAAATTTTAGTAGTTTTTTTTCCAGAATAAAAATATCTCTGAAAAGTTGTATTGCAAGACAACAAAACAGAATACAGATGGCACTCGTAATATGAACAGAGTTTGATGGACAATAATAGGCACAATAAAATCTACCAGCGAACGAAGAGATGAGATAATTAAAGATATGTTCACTGTGTTTTAAACATTCCTGTCCCATGACATAGCAAGGTGATTTGTCAGCCAGGTACTCTTACCTGACTAAACTTTCCACTCCAGAAATACCATGACCCCATTCAGGACAGGCTGGAGTTGCAAATGCTGAGAAAGGACACTAATAGATGGCATGTTTCCTATTTCAGTAACACCTTCTCTCTTTAAAAAAGCCCCCAAACCCAGCAGAAAATAGTAAGTTGAGCTTCACAGCATATCTCCAATGAAAAGCAATGTTTTTCTAATGAGTGTTCATTCTTTTCTTTTGAAAGGTAAGTGGTGAAGAAGCTACGCAGCACCTGCTGGCCAGAGCAAGAGCTGGGGTTCTCATGCTAGGTTCAGGCTTAGGAGGCTCAAACACATGATGATGCACAGGAGGGACTTCTACAGCCAAGCAATAATACACCTGGCATTATCCCTGCTAACGGGTCGCTTGGTGTACAATAACAGAAAATGGATGGGGGCAGAAACTACAAAGAAGCCTGAATTTGGGAAAGTGAGCAGGGCTGGGAGAGGAAATACCTGGGTCCCAACCTGTGTTTTCAAGACTGGTTTTGCTTTTTATCTGATGACTCTTCTGTGGGAAGAAGCAGCCTTTCTGTGAAAGCAGTGGGAACATGAACTGCCCAGCAACTTGTGAGCCCAGGCAATAAAGCACCGTGGAGCAAGCCTGAACAGTGGGCCTGGGCGGAGCTTGTCCACCTCCAGAGAACTCCATGCAGGAGAAAAAGTCTGAGGTGGCAGATCATATTGCAGGACTTTGAAGAAAGTCACGAGTGAAAGCTCCAAAATAAGGAAAGCATCTCCAGCCTGAAATTACAGACGCATTGACTTGTACATTTTAACATCATCCAATGGTCTCAAGGCAAACAAATCAAAGTGTTAACAATGAGCAAAAGCAAAAAACCCTCCAAATCAAAAAACACCACAAAAACCTAAATGAGAAAGATGATTTTTGCCCCCTGTTTAAATGCCTAAGTATCTGAGTAAATATTTAACATTCATTTTTTAAACCATATTGAAGACAACCATAAAAATATGTGCCTGAAAATATATTATAAATAGCTTTGTTCTTAAAATAGTAATGTAACAAAAAAAATTGTTAATTAATACTGCTTACTGTGCTATAGCCTAACCGATGAAGGGAAATGCATTCAGACTCCTAAAATGCCTGTCTCCAAGACCATCAGGGTTAGTTTCTGAGTGGCACGTTTTTAAAACATTTAATCAGTGATCTGAATATGTGTCAACACTTTCTGGTAGTGTGCTATAAAATGTGAACCTTGTCAACAGAAACATAAAAAGGCGACACACTTGGGACACAGAGCTTTTATGCTGACACACTGTAATAATATAATTTTAAAATTTATCATCTGTTTAGCCACAAGCAACAATTAATCTTTTTGACTAATTGTACAATGTTTTAAATAACACCTTCAAAAGAAAAAAAAAAAGTTCAATTTTTACTTTCATTGCCTTCCCAATCACACCACTTTCAAATCCTTACGAAGCAACACACAATAAATTTTGCAATGAGGATAAAAATGTTAGCAAATAATATGTTTCCCCTCCTCAGTTAATAAAATTACTTAACACTGAGCCTGCAAGCGAAAACAAAACCCCAGGAGTAACGCAAGCATCAGCAGGTTCAGTTCTGTCGTGTTTCTGTCGCATTAGGTGACATTTTATTCCCAAATCACTTAACCTTTGACTTTTATAACTAAACATACAGACCTTGAATTGTTACCGTGGAGGGGACCAGCAAGTGACAACCTCTGCCAGGCTGAGCACCCTGCAGTAGTGGACAGCTACGGGGTGGAAATAATCGGGCTTACAAGAATCCAAGTTTCTGTAAAAACTTGTCACCTGGAAAAGGAGGCAGAAAGGAAAACGGGAGGAGGGGAGATGAGGCCTCATTTCTGCTAATGACCCCTCTGCTATACAGCACCAGGTGCATCTCCCCAGGGACCCCAGATAGGCATTTCGCAGCATTCCCACCGGTGGTGCACATGCCAGGCAAAGAAGGGGTTAATAATCAGGCAGAGGTGGGAAAAAGCACTTTATAATTAAAGGCTAAATCCTGCTGAACCCAGCTGGAGCTGCACAAGAGGATGGGATGTGAGGAGCTGGCAGCTGCACCCCTTCATCCACCCCGCTTGAGGCCATCCCAGGGATAGAGAGGGAAACCCAAAGGTTCTCGAGAACAAAAGCAACGGTGACAAATGTTGGACACAGTGACTGACTGTGGTCCCATCAAAGGTTTCTGGGTGATAATGAACAGCAATTCTGTAGTGTCAGTGGAGGGGGGCTTTTTGGGGAACAGCTTTAAAAATAACCAAGAGTGGCAAACGCCAACTGTACCTCGGCACCTTGGGAGGGAGGGAAGAAGGGAGGGAGGGAGCCCTGCAGGGAGCTCCAGCACAGTTTTCTGCAGGAATTTCTAAAAGCTTCAGTAATTAGCACTTCTACTATTGACAAGGCACCCACAGGTAAGCCCTAGAGAACAACCCTATGTCAGATTTCGCACTTGGAAATTCCATGTTTTTTTCCAAAAAATGCAGGAATGATGCCAAACCATATAGATATCTTTGGGGCTTTTTTGTGCAATAAAAGCATCACAGATTGTCATACAAGTGTGTCCACATAAGCATGCTCACATTAATACCAGCAAAGCTCAAGGCATCTCTTGCTTCATGTCCAAGACCCTAAATGCCTCCTCCTGGTTGCAGAGGAGTGGAGAGACACTAACCATCTCACTGAACATGACCCCATGGCTGGACAAATACAGTTGCACCTGAAAGGTGCATTTTTCTGTGGGTATGTTAAAATGTGTGCCAACTTTAATAGATAGAGCATTGAAACAAGGCTTTTTTATATATAAATAAGGGGGAGATGTGGGTATGTCTCAAGCTAGCTCAACAGCGTCAGTGAGTGAAAACCGACCTTGGGAGAGAGACACAGCTATGCTTGTTGGAAGGAAGCCATGGGAGCAAGAAGAGAAACTTTAAGATAGGGAGTAGTCTGCAGAGCTGGCCTTGTAGATGAAGGGAATTGCTAAGCTGCTGTGTCTGTAATAAAAAAAGAGCTAAGAGTGGAAAATTACTGAGCATAGTTACAGGCTGACGCGTCAGCCCCCTGTAAAGGTATAAAAGACTTGCTTGATTTTAATAAAGTGTCTTTGAGGTGTCTTCGAGTGTCTTCCTGTGTTTGATCCGCTCCCGGAGTCTGTGCATCATACGCCACATTTTTCTTTATAAGACTGCCATGATGGCATCTCAGAGTCCTTTACGTTGTATGTATAGCAACTAAGAAAGTTTCTGATTAAAATACGAGTTGCATAAATCACTTTCTTCTTCCTTGCCTGCTGGCCAACAGCTTTGTCCTCTGCAGCTCTTGCCCACAAAAGACTGCTGGTGTGACACGTGCTGTTACAAGAAGGCAACGGGAGGAACCTGACTGCTAAATTCAGTAAGGTACTGAACCAGTCATCGTGGGATTTAGTTTCCAAGCATGGTCCTTGTAAACTTACTGTTAATGATTTTTATTAAAAGACCAGAAAAAATGAAAATCTTCTGTGCTAAATATGGACCAGTTCTCACTTTAATTTTAAAGGACAGTTTTATTCGCTTCTCCTAAGAGTCTAATTGTAGGTATCCATCCGCCATAGAAGAGTGGACTCCAAAGAGCCTATGAAAATCATCCCAAATAAAAGTTCAGAAAATTACATACTGATTACTTATGACTGCTGTCTCTTTAGAGGATGGACCATCTTCCCAAATAGTAAATATCTGGTCTAACAGAAGGGGGCTTGCTCTATGGTTAGAGATTCTTTACATGCTGGCAAAAAACACGTTAAAATCGTATCTTGAATTAATGTCTAGTTTGGAAGTCAAAACAATCCTCAGCTGTACCCATTATTAGAAAAGGTAATGATGGTCAGCCAAAGAAACTAACTCTTAAAATTTGTTTAATGAGTGGGAGCTTTTGATGGCATGGAACAGGGACATAGGCTTCTTGCAAAGCACTTTTCAGTTTACAGCATGCTCTTAATTAATTGCAACATCATCCACAGAAGCTGCATTTTAGAAGGCATATATATAGGTAAGGGCATCAGAAAATGGAAAACATGGGAAATATAAATGTGATTAATACAGAATTGTTGTGAGATGGATGGATGGATGGATGGATGGATGGATGGATGGATGGATGGATGGATAATGACATTTTGCCCCCCCATTTCATGGCTGAAGCATCAAAATACTACTGCCATCTGTTGCACTTGCAGATACCCTTAACTCTCACTGCTAGAAAAGAGTGTTCAGCTGCAGCTGTGAAGACTATGCAGGGGAAGTTGACCATTTGCACAAGAGCATTGGCCCCAGACCATAGGAAGTCATTTGTTCCTCATGCCAGATGACATTTTCCAGTTTACTTTACAAATTGCAGAAGCATGGTAAGACTTCTGCAGAGCAGTGACTAATGTTAAAACAAATATAATTCCACTATGACAAGGAAGGTGTTCACAAACTGCAGGAAGCAGTTTAAAATAAATTGATGTAGGTTTTGAATTGTCCACAAGTTGAGTTTAGCTTCCTTCCATTTACCTTTTACTGCATTAACATTTCTTTTGTGATGGCTGCTGCTGGGAACCTATTGTAAGTTTGGGCAATTAGGATTTTTGTTCCATCTGTCCCTCCCCTCAGTCAATACTGTAGCATCAAAAGAGGCCAATTCAGTGTAGGCTGGCTCCAGCTCTAAAGCCAGCTAAAAGAGATGTTAGAATTCACTACTGCTCTGGGTGGAAAGGATGGAGGGGGAAAAAAGCTATAATCATAAAAATGCTGTTTCAGGCTTGTTGAGTTCTTAAAATAATCTGACTTAAACCTCCTACACAATGCTCACAAGTCAGAGCATGGTAATATACTTCAATGTAGGTTGCCTCTCTCTCTCTAAATCCAAACTAAAATAGATGTTAGAAATCATTACTGCACTATGTCAAATACAGACTAGGACTGTAATCAGAGGGCTGCGGCTTCAGGTTTCAACGGTTCTTAAAATAATCAGCCTTAAACCTTCTGCAGGAATCAAAGCCTGGTCATTTGATTTTTGTAAAGGCTGAGGATTCCACCGCCTCAGGCTTCTCCCTGATACAAAAGCAGCTTTTTTTTCTCTCCCCCACCCCCCCCCACCCCTTCCACTGGAATAACTTGTGCATGGCAGATATTGGCAAGTAGAAAGACAGTGGAAACTAGGTACTTCATTTTTATCAGGAGGTTAACTCCATGCGGAGTCGGGGTATGACCTCAGAACAAAACCCAAGTGCCTCGTCTTCACTGTGTTTTTACCTGAGCGCAGCAGATGTATATTAGCTACCTGAACTCAAAACGGTTTTGCAAAGTGAAGATGATCCTTATATCCCACTACGGAGCACAGCGTTAAAGCAGGCAGCTTTGCTCCTTTCCTGAAGTGTGAATTCCCAGTCTCCTGTTTTCATGTATGCAATCCACGGGTTAGCTGCTCAAATACAACCCAAAACAAAATAAGGAGAATGCATGTGATGGGAGCTTATTCTTCTTACACCAGCCCAAGAGCTCCTTCTGTGTGACCAATTAGTTCTTCCTCTCTGTAATCCCACACTGCTTCTGCCTCTTCATTTAATAAAGGTTTCTGTGGGTGCAGATTAACTACAGCCTTAGTTTCAAATATAAGTACTTCTAACAGGGTACAAGTTATCTGTGATGCAGGCTATAGACATGAAAATAAGGTAATCTTCCTATTCTCTTGCAAATGTCCAGGAAAGAATATGCTTAACATTGTGTAATAACATCCGGATGGGGGTGGGGTGGGGGCAGTGGGAGGGTGGGAGGGGTGGGAAGAGGCAGGGAGCATCCCTGATTCTCGTGGAACACTGATGCGTTCATTAAAGCTAAATCCAGCCCCTGAAAAGAAAATGCGCACAAACAACCATACTTATAGGGGCATTTGCCTCTTCTCATTTTTTGTCAACACTCAGTATGCCAACTGTGCCCTTTGGGACTTATCAGCATTATAAAACATGGTATGCTGTCTTTTGTTCACACTTCCTTTCTGAGAGTCATAGACCTACCTGATGATTTTTAAAAGAAGGTAAATCTTAAGACTGGCTGATTGCAGAGAAAAGCTTGGAACTGTGGGAAACCCACAGTACAAAACCAGAATACTCTTAGCGCTATTAGTATACGTGTTAAACCTCATGGGTTTTAATGTTTCAGGTGGGGATTCATTAAAACCTCATTCAAGAAGGAAAGTGGAGACTCAGGTGCTCCAGCAGACACAACACTGAAGCAGGGCAACTAAGCAGGGTAATAGCACCACATAGGATTAAAGGTCAGTGCCACGCGCAGCTAACCTGGCTCCAACGAAACCTGGTCCCTAGCCGGGCTCAGTTTGCAACTGGGCTGGTCCATCCCGCCTGTTGCAAGGTCTTCCTTAGCCAAACACCAGGACTGAAGGCAAAGCAAATCCCAAGAGGCTGCAGATTAGGGAAAGACCAGCCTCTCTGGAGGTGGAGATGGCCAGGACAGCTCAATCACCTCCTGCAGTCAGAAAGGACTTGGAAAAAAAACGTATCACACCTTCTTTGCCCTTAGCAAAGCCACTTGCTCAGGACTAATACGCTTGCTCTCTTTCCCCCAATCCCTTCAGTTTATCCCAGATGTTCTCAGCTTTTGCATGGTCTACGTTGAGTTAACAATGAGTATTTATGTAGAGCAGAAGGTGGCACTAGGATAATGTTATTTATGGGACTGAAATACAGTGGCTCCTGGGAAGTCACGGAAATTGGAGAAGTGACCACAGCAGTAGTGGGAGAAGCTCCAGTGGATGTGTTTGAGACATCCAGATTTGCCAATACCTAGAAAAAGCTGCAGGTTCTCCCCCAGTTTATGGTGCCCTTTTGACAACAGGCCAACATGAGGCCAATATGGCTGGATGGAGGTGGTACGAAGCCTTGCGATGGTCACAGGCTCAGGAGGGAATAGAGGGCTTGCAGTTGATCCCAACCAGAGATGGGGTTGTACTAGTGCACCACGAAACTGGGAGCCATAGATTCAGGGTTGGGTGTACAACACACAAAAACGTAACTTCAGCTTTGGAGAAAGTACCAGAAGAGGCCCATTTCATGGCAAGTGTGGTCCCTGGATAAAGGGGAAAGATGATCCTGAGCCAGTTTGCACTGGCATCATCTCCTGGATCGAGCCTTAGGCTGTCTGTTTGAAAGGGTAAAGAAGCAAGCTACTGAAGAGTTAATCCTAAACAAAAGACTCCAAGTGCTAGGGAGAAGTGGCCACTGGTTATGCAAGTGATTTAAAGTACTTCAGGATATCTACGACACATTAATCTCCCATGTGTCACTTCAAAATAACTTCCTTACAAAAAGATGGCAGGCTTTTCTCAGTATGATAAAAGGTTTTAAACTTCTTGAAACCTGGAGTTTTTCTGTGTGAGAGAAGCATGGAAAAGGATCGTGCAGAGTTAAGTAGCATCCACCCACATAAACCAAACAGGTCTGCACTGAAGGAATCGTGCTGTAAACCTTGGAATTTTACAAGCAAGTTTTATATTAATTCTTTGGAAACCCTTTGTGCTTATGGTTTCAGACAGAATATAAAAGTACCATATAAATATCAGCACAATGTAGTGGGCAGCTGTTAGGTACTTTAACCATTCCCAATCAATTATAATAAACAGAACAAGCACACTGAATCGCATCAGAGCACCATGCCATAACCTTCCACTTCTGTCTTCTCCTTCCTGCCATGTAAAATTAAACTTGCAATAAATTACTTGTAAAATGACAGAATATGGAATGTTCTGGAAGGTTTTTGGTAGGCTGGGATGGTTAGAGAGACTAAACCCACTCTTTCTGAATAACAAACAACGGTAATGACAGCAAAAGTGTCTCTTCTTTTTAAACCAATTATGAAATAGCAGTGGAATAAACTGAACTACTCCATTCAAAGCAGAAGGGAACCCAAAACGCTGACCATACAGAAACACTGGGAAGCAGCGCAATCACACCTAGTGGACGAGATTTGCTTAGTTGACTTCCAACAGCCAGAACAAAAAGAAACGCAGCCTTGGGAAACGCAAAGCCTTCCCTTATGGCAGGGAAGGGGGCACAGCTGGCTGCAGCAGGCAACACAGGTACACAGAAGGAAGGAAAGGTGGGAGCCTCCTGGAAGACACACACATGACTTGTCAAATGGAAAGTCACTTCTCAAACTGACGAACAGGCAACCAGCTTCTTACATGCAGATGTCAACCACCTGTCTTCTTTGCTTTCCATTTACACACTTTCAACCCCATCCACTTGGATGTGCTGGTTGCTTCAGATGGCTGTAAAGCTGAGCATGTGGAAAACTCACAACTGGGATAGAGAAGCACAACCTCTTTTATGTGTTTGCTAAACTGCTTTTATCCAAATGTGCTGTGCTATTCCAGCACTCTCAAAATCATCTAAATTATGCAAGGGCCACAGGCAATTCTCACCATGACAGCTCTCACTCACATGCTGGTTCTGGACACTGATCAGTGGGGTCTGCATCTGGACCACTCCTGTGTCAGGCAGGTGGTGAATCCCACAGGCCTTGCTGAAGTTACACTTTTATTTACAGTACGCTGTGATGTGTGAGGTGGGGAGGACAAAATCTGCTGTATTTACTTACTAGACATAGAAGTGATAACTGAATATAGATACCATTCTATGCACTGGAGTACCACACTTGGAAGAAAGAAAATCAAAAGAAATCATGGGGAAAAAGATTTCCTGTAGCTTCCCTCTCAGTAGGCTGTCTTTCCTTTAGCACTGGTCTTTGGTTCCTCGTAAGAAGAGGATTCTGCAGCAGAAGAAGAACCCAGTAATGTACTGATATTTAAAGATCTAGAAAGCTGACCTTTTGATGATCCCAATTCAGCCAACAAGAAGCTGAGGAAAACACATTTAGAAACAGAGGACAATATGTAACTTAAGGTGGAGGTTAACATAGGTGATGACGATCAGAGAACTTTTGGGCCCTGGCAATACAGCAACCGCTGAGCCCTGTATTTCCATTTCAATGTGACAGGGTCAGAACATGGTACTGTGTCCTAAGAGACAGAGTATGAGACCGAATTAAATATTTTAGGGGACAAAATAATCCTCCTGGAGGACCTTCCCTACTTTGTCATCAAGTCTGCCCTTTCCTGCAGCAACAACAGTCTGCAAGATATGCCATTGTTTTGGAGAATTATTTCTGACATAGCAAATCATGACGTAAGCTTGAGGCAAGCAGGCCATCCCAACAAATTTTACTGCTATATACTTGTCACAGGCTTGCATTCAATACTTGAATTCAAGATTTCATGTTCAACAAATTAATACTTGATATACACTTACCTGTGATATGTCTCTACCTTGATATCTATCTATTCATTCTCTGAAATTATGATACGTGGTTAAGTCACACTCTCAGGTACAGAGTTTACTGAATTTACAAAACTAATAGTAGTGGATTTACTAGTAATTTGTGTCTTTTCCCATAATACCCTCCCAGAAGCTAGCAACATGGATGTCCCTTCTCCACTGGTGTTTTTCTCAGAACACAGAGAAGACAATCAACAAAAAACCTCATTTCATAAGGCAGCTGTAAAAGGAGAGTTACAATGGAAAGCCTTAAATGACCTGTGGTACTATTTCATTAACATCTGAGCTATAACTTAAAGCAACAATATACTTCCAAATCGCAGTGTTTTAATAAAGTTAAATAAAGAAATAAAAGTCTGAGCTTTATGAAACTGCCAAAAAGCAATGAAATGCTCAAAACAGTGACAAACCTTTGCAGAAGCAAGCAAATCCTCATGCAGTGAGTTTACAGATGACTTCTGGAAATACATGTTTTACAACAGACCAGAATCTATCTCTGGTGCTTTTCATTTTGTTGCTGTTTTGCAGCAGCAGAATACCTACAACCCCAAATACTACCACAACATACACAGCCAGCCTGTCACTCATATTTTGAAGACAACGTGAGACGAAAAGGTTCCACAGAGAATTTAAAACAGGGAGAAGCAGAATCAGTGGTTTCTAGTTTCCAGTTGCAAATAAAATTTTCTGGGAAAATTTACTTTAAAGCAGCATTAAATGAAAATCTATATAATTAAGGGAAAGACCACTGCTTCAAACAGATTGACTGTCTTCAACAAATTTCTCTCTTTCTAGCTTACTCAGATATGCTATATTTCCTAATTATCACCTTTTAAGGGCCATCTGGGCCCCATTCCTCACCATCAGGGGGCAATTCCATTTGCATTGTTCATAGGCTTAGTCATGATCAAGTAGTCTGGTGGTAAAGTTCATTAGAAATTAGAAGAAAAGCATTAAACCTCACACAGTAAACCAAGTAGCTGATACCTACATACCCACAGGAGAGATAAGCATTTAATGCATATTCTCACACGACTTAACAAGTCGTCAATGAGCATTTTTTTTCCCAAACTGCTTAAAGAATCATTTAGCCTGGTCCCTGACCAGGTATGTAATGAAAATTCTGTTCAGTCTCTGCACACTTCAAAATATTTCTCAGTTAAAGAGAAATAAATAATAAAATCATAATCTATTTACATCTTTAAACCTGAAAAGTCTAATAATGCTAATGTAATGATACTATTATTTATTCTATTATTCAGACGTTTGCTATTTATTGCAAATCAAGGGCAAGAATTTACTGGTAATTGAATTAAATACGCAAATACAGATGCCCATGCACACACTGTGTTGTTAAAAATTACAGAAATGTCATTTTGGATTAACTGTAAAAGAAAAGTTACTCTTTATTGTCATATAGCAGTAAATATCACTATACATCTCCTGACAGGTCAGTATAAACATGCACGGGGTAGCAGAGGAGGACAACTGAGCAAATCCTTGGCCTTGTACCTGGACCCTATAGCATAGGTCAGTATTTCATAAATATAGCCATCCCAAAAGGTTTCAAAATGGCACTTAAAAAAGCGCAGAAGCTCAAGAAATTGAATTCATATAAATTATGGACCAAGGAAGTCAACACTAAGACTTCCAAATGCAGCGTACTGTTTCAAAACTCCTCTTTCATATGGATTTTTTATCTCTGCAGTCTGTGTTTTGGGTCATTTAATATACTGAAGCCTGTGGCTTCTGGCAGCTATATGCCCATATTTAAGATGAATTACCATTACTTTCCTCTGAAAACCCTGTGTAGCACTTGAGCTCCTGGCAAACTGTGCTGAGATTTACACAATAAAAATTTGGGGATTAAGGATATATTAGTCCATGGACACTACCTGCTATCCTTCCACATTTTTTAATTCTGTAAATTTCTCAGTCAGCTTAAGAAAACCTGAAATGATCATGTTAATGATGAAACGCTTGATGCTATAAAATGTGATACACTATAACTTGAACACTATAAATATACTTCTCTAGCTGCATAAAACTTGCAGCATTATTAAGGTAATGTGATGCATTATGTACATTTCACAATTTTCAGGTGAAAATATAATGTCAGCATAATACTGGCCATCAAGAAGCTGTAGTCATATATTAATGGCTAGATTTCTCTTTTGAGTATTGCAGGCTTTTTAGCAGGTCATGTCAGTTAGAGATTGAACTCAGGCCCCAAAATTCTGGAGTAACTGATTTTGATTTTGCAGTGCTGCCTATGAAACGGACAGGATAGCTCTAAGTTTATTTCCTCGGCAACATTTTGTGACAATACTCCTCATCAAGTATTCTACCAACCTCTTGCAACTTGGAGGACTCCTCTCAGAAGCTACGTCTGTGAGGTAATACTGCACCGAGGAGCATGTCCCAGCCAGCAGCACTGCTAGACAGCTCTGGTCCTTGCTCAGGAGGGCGTGGCAGGCCCAGACAGGGATGCCATTAGAAGGCTGTCCAGATCATCAAATGGCTGCTGGATGTTGCTGTGAAACACAAGATCTGGAAGCTTTAAATCCTCCTTTCTGATTTTAGACAAGAGGAATACAACGGTTGACTTCTCATCTTACACTTCATTTATTCATTATATACACATATATATAAATATAATTATTCATTATATACACATAAGTATAAATTAAACTTCATAGATGCTGAACAGCTTGATTTCATTGCAACTTTTTTAGAGGATGTTTTGGTTTGGGGCAGAAGGATGCAAAGGACACATGCTGGTTCCAAAGCTCCTTCAAAATGGACAAAGGCCAGCATGGACAAAGCCCAAGTTTGAGGAGATGAATGGAGTTCCAATTGCCAGTTCCTCTCAACGCTTGGTCTTCTTGTGAAGTAGTGGACAAAGAAAAGATGACCTTGGCAGGAAAACTCAGAACTGAGTTTTGCTTAAAGATTGTGATGGTCTTCTTTCTCAAGCACTGTTAATCCTCCAGCATATTATCAATTATTCTAACTGGTCCCTGGTGTATGACAACCCTATGGATTTCTGCATGCAGCTCCAGAGCCGAAAAGAACATAAGCATGGGCTTTTCTTTTGGAAAAGGGCGACTGGGTTTTATAATTTAGGATCAAATCTCTATATAATTGGACCTTAGGGCATGACTGAATGGAGATACCATTGCATTTTCTCCTCCCTCAATATCATAAATCAGACTTGCCACACTCTTTCAGAAAACCTGATACAGAAACTTATCTGTCATTCAAAAAGAAATTAATTAGCTGTCTGCAGAAGACACTATCTTTTCACATTCCAGGCTACTGATTTGGTGTAAATTTTGCCAGACCAGAGGTTTTCTGTAAAAAGCAGCTGCTCTCAATCAGACAGACATTATAGCTAAAAAGTATCAAGAACAACAAATCCAGAATTGCTGAAAGGTAGTTAATGAGGATGGCCAACACCTCTGATTTTATGGGTTGTCTTTGCTAGACAAGATGTAGGGCAGATTATCATGGTCAGCACACAAGAATATATATAGGTTTTGTACAGGGTAAAACTTACTGCAGCAGGATTTGAAGTACAATCAGAAGCTCATATAAAATATAATATACAGAGATCTTTGGCAGACAAAACTAAAAATCTTACTGCCATGAGCTGAAAGTAAAAGCATGCTACGGGAAGCTGGTGGCAATGTTTGATTAAGATGTGGTGACACGCTTCTTTGAGATCTATCCAGCACAAATCGTCAGGGCAATCCCTAAATACAAATGGCTGGAGCTCCCATGGAAAGTCTTGTTCCATATGTGAAACAACATCAGATAAAACCATTTTGCCCTCTTTGAGATTCCCACAACCCTGATATTAAAAAAAAAGGCACCAAACCCCCTAAAACCCCCAATCCCTCTGCCTTTGCTGAGGTTCAGAGACTGAATGCCCATGCTGTAGATACATTTGCTAAATGCAGAGGTATTTCAGATGAAAGAAACTGTATTCATTAGATCTCGCTTCTCTTCAGGATGGCTGCTTTGCCTGTCAGTACCTCTGGGAAGCACTGACTCATCTTTCTCCTTGGACAGCAGCATGGCTGAGCTGAGAAAGCCCCATTGCCTGCCAGCACCATTGGTCACCGAGGGCTGATTTTGGTCCTGGGCTGACAGTATGCAAAGTATTTTCAGGCACCTTGAACAAATGCTCTACGGTATGACTAGCGTGCAGGTGATAAACTCAGAGTTTGCAAAATGGATTGTGCCACTTTACATTAAAAATAAATGTAAGCCGCCAGCTTTTCCCAACAGCTGTGCCTTTTACTAGAATAGCCTACACCTACGTTTGAATATTCCTTTATTATTTTCACTGAACAGTAAAACTCCAGTAAAAATACAAGCTAGCCTTGAGTGGCTCTATAAAGCCAGCAAATGCAGTAAAATGTCACTGCCATGTCACAGAACTGCTTTACTACTTAACACTGCACAAGGAGTATGTTTTCATAGTTGTGTTGAGTTTTAGCTACCTGGCTCCTACTGACTTTAATGGGAATCACACAGCTAAAACTCCATGCACCACTTTGATACTTCAAAGTAATTTTTCAGTCCTCTGGAGAAGGTCATAGAAATATTAAAAACTAAAGCATTCTCCAAGGATCTCAGATTAAAGACTTGCATCAGACTTTATAAAAGTGATTGGTCAAATATATAATGTACTCTTAATGTTCTAGCTCCTGGTTTGTTTTCTTTAGAAAGAACCTTTGTGATGCTTTTCACAAAAGGCAGTATAAAGCATACAGAACAGCACAGCAAGGCACAACATGAACAAGAAGAAATACAGAAGAGCTACTTCATACATTTTTACAGTAGTAAAGAATTACTTGGGTTTTTGAATATTATGAGAAAATTCAGGGCAATGCTTAATTAAGACATTGTTACAACTCTATATCATTTGATTGTAAGATATATCGTAACACAAATATTTCTATTCCCTTTGACATGTTCCCTGTCTTCTTTTGTTCCCATAATATGCAATTTGGCCACAAAATTCCATTTCCATATTACCTTCCTAAAGTGGGTTGATATAATCTCTCTTTCAGACCCAAGCATGCACCTCCTTTCCTCTGTAGCTGATTACCAGAAATATGCAACCTTCTTGCTGTTCAGGGCTCTGACATCTTCTCAAACCCGTTAGACTTGTCACACTGAGGGCAAACCGTATCTACACTATCAGCTGTACAGATAGACAGGGATGAAAGAGTTAAAAAAGATAATAAAGTAAACATTAATTCATGTATTAAATTTATCTTAATGTTATTGAAGGCACAAGCAGCAACCCATGTCATAAACTAATTGTTCATTTGGTGGTGTTACCAAAAATATGTTATATATAAAATCATCTAGTAATATGATAAACTCAATAAAAATAAAGTGCTTAAAAAAATGTAAACAGTATTGTTCTGCCTGGTTCCTTTCTTTATACTGAACTAGACACCTCACGTTTAAATTTTAAATCTACAAAACCAAAAAAACCAAATGTACATTAAAAAAAATAAAGAATATTTTAAACTTGCAGCAAGCGTCTACCGTACAGCCATGAAATATCTTCAACCTTCCATCTGGAAGCAAACTGAGAAGGTCAGTACCTATATCAGTCCTCCCAAAATATTACATCCTGCATAAAAGCACTATCAAGGCATGTGGAAAAAACCCCATATTTATTACCAGATAATCCCAGCTGTAATCTCAAAAAAAATGTGAATTAAAATAAATATAAGCATGTGTAAATACACGCACACTTAGAAGTGGATAGGCATACCTCTCTAACACTTCCAAACTATCACATACATACATTTAAGGAGAAGAAGCAAATACATACAATAGGTTTTTGCAAAAGCTGAGGTTTTATTTGCATTTCCATCATCCCTACATACAGTTGTCAAGTTACAGACCAATTAGGCTGAAATAACCTTCCACTAAAATCTTGAGCACAAACCAAAGCACCGGGATGACATGAAGTAAGTGTTACCATCTTAGCCAATTCACATGAAAAATGACTGTGGCAATATCATCACACTATAGGTATCCTAAAACAAAACAGGTCATGTTTTGCTTTTTTTGTCACAGGAAAGGCAAATTGATGCATAATTAACAATTGGCTGATGCAAATTCTTTTACATCTTTTAATTGGTGTTAATTAGATTAGAAGTAAATTTTCTTTTATCTTGCCATTCTAACGCGAACTAATCTTCTCAGCAGCATGTCAAAGTTTCCCTTTTAATTAAAGTTTTCAGCTGGGAACTTCGGCAGTGCTCAGGCAGCAAAAGATATAATTTAAGGCCCATGAATTGTGCTGGGTTTTATGAATGGAACATCAAAAATTTAAAGCAATGATTAAAAGGGCTCAGCAGAAGGTCAGAAATCTGAGTTCTGTGGAGGTAACAGCAAGCTTTCAAAGCCACTCTGAGAATGTGACGGCGGCACTCTCCAGCCACCCCTTCCACATCCAAATTCATCCTTTTACAAGGGAAAACTACCCCGAATGTAAAACATCTTCTGTGAATTAACTTCCCTGTTTCATACTGCTTCCCCCCAAATATTGCAGCTCCTCTAAAATTGTTAACGTGCAGAATAAACCACAAAATACATTTAATATCTTTTATGGGAAGTTGACCTGAAATAAAATTTTATGTAGTTAAGGACTTTTGATAGTTCTTCATCCAACTTTTTTCTCTCTCTATGGGGCAACAGTGATTGAAACCTGATGTCTGCTGCACAAAAAGGCCATAAAATGTTTTACGCAGAAGTGAAACAGTAGCCATTAAGTTTTGCTATGATGTTTGAGTAGATATGCAGCATGAAAACATGATAAAAGACCCATAAACTGATTGTGATCAAATGCAATTACAATGACTTTTCTCCAATGAATGACATGTACTAAATGCAGTTACAGTTTCTTGCAAAATTACTTTGGGCAAAGGACCAAAAAACCACTATACACTTTACAAACAGCAGCTTTCCATGGAAATTGCAAACACACAAGCTTTAATATCTATGGCCAAAAAGCACTTGGGAACTCATTAGGAAAAGGTTAAAAAGACTCACTTGTGAAAGACAGCTTTTTTGTGATTACAGCAGCATCCCAAAGAGTCCAGTGTTTGGGGTGTTGGGAAGAAATGCTCCTGGACAAAGGAAAAAGGAGCCCTAGTAAGGGTGCATACCCTTTCTCCTCGTCGTGTTTTGACCCCACAACAAAGGTAGGCTGCAGAAAAAAGCAGCTTGTTTTGCAGTCTTTCCTATTGAAGTTTTATATCCTGCATGACAGGACTGGTGAAAATGCGAACCCTAGCCTAACGACACAGAGTTTGCTAGAAAGAAAGTCCTTCAGTGCTGGAAACAGTTAAGATAGAAGTTGATAGATTTGAATCAGATAAAACGTGCTCTTTTTTAAAGGTGGATAGGAACCAGGCTCTTGGGAGTTTCATCCTTTTGATTGTGTTTTGGGTTTTTGATTAGATAACCTGGTTTAACTTTCCCTCATCAAAAGGATTTCTAGGAATTCCCAAGGGGTAGACTCCAAGGAGTAGACACCCTCAAGGCATCTGAAGTGTCAAAAGGTGGTGAGCACTGCCAGGTCGTTCTCTGGCTAGCAAGATTTATGGAAGATGGCACAGAGATATTCCAAGTAATTTCTGTGCCAAAACCAAACATACAATATTCATGTGTCAACAGCAGTGATTTCCTCCCAGGCAAAACTGCCCTGAAGTAGCATGAACAGTGCAAACTTTCTATGTCTACCTGGAAATAAAGGTAACTGGAACCGGGACTTTTCCATGGAATATAAGGGATTTTGCTTTATATAGGAAGGACAAAACACAACTGAAGCTACAAATGTAAATTTGCCTGCATTTGTATTTAATAAAGAGAGCGAAAAAAGCCACCAAACTGTCACTTTTAATATCTAAGAAACCCTTATTATTACATTTTAGGGGCACCTAGGAGTTGCAGAAGTAACTGCTGATGCTTACTAGAGCCATTTAATGGGCTACCGAAACTTAGGTATTATGATACCCAAGAGCAAGCCAAGGAGAGAACTGAACCTCCATAGTGAGGGGATAATCTCCCAGCACACCACCATGATCCACTTTAATGGAAACTTATGATGCCTGTTATTAACAGCTTATAGAGTTGCTACCAAGCTGAATTATTTGTCACAGGAAAAAACCCAAAACCTACCCTTCATTATTCTAATCTAATACTAACAATGCACAGTGGTTATTTTTTATAGTGGGGCTCACGTTAAGGGCTTATCAGTTCTTTTCATATAAACTTTCAGGTTTATAACTTCCATAAAAATTAGGTGAACACTTCAATGCTATAGGAGATGTCATCTACACAACTCTTAGTATATGGTAGAGTACAAACCAGAAAGGACAGAAGAAATTCTTCCTACCTATAGCACTCAGTCTGTCCAAAAAATGTCATGCTAGATACTGGTATCACCAGTAAGACAGTGAGGAAACACACAGTAACTCGAACGCCCTGCCCCACAATGCCAATAAATTTCTCCTAAAAACCAGAGTCCGCTCAGCCTTCTCCTGCCTTATTCAATCACATACCAAAAGCAAACATCAAAGCACGGCTGCAACTTCATATAATTACTGTAAGACCTCCTAGACAGTGTTAAAAGCAGGGAGGAAAATTTGGATGTGAAAGAAGTTCACTGCTCCAGAAGCAGTGCTGGGATGTGGCACTGGGCTTTGGTGCTGAGGCACCTTCCTTCTCAAAAGAGCATTGCTTTTTTTAACCCTGTGCATTAGCTGTTTAATATTATCAATTTTGCAACAGTGACGACCAGTCAGTAATTACATTCAACCAAAATTTAACAAGGGAAATGTCCATATTGAGATGTAGTGATCTCAGAATAAAAGCCTTCTACAGCAGTGTGTTAAATAATAAAAACTTCAGTATATTTCAAAATGGAAACATTCATACTGATTATACATTCTCACACACACAACACATCAATATGAATATAACACATTCACTTTATTATAGATGTAAATTCACTTTATACATGTGTTCATCTAAACTCACTTTATAAATACCTATATATATATATATATATTTGCAAAATTTCCAAGCATGTGCTGTGTTGCAGCTAGTAGGACACTTATTTTCAAGGAAACAATAAAATCTAGCTAAGTCTCACTGCTGTAGAAGCCATTCCTTCAAACATTACACTCTGGCTATTAGAGTCTTTGAATGGTGCCTGTTTCATAGTCAGTACATTTTCATTTTAGTAGAAGGTGCTCCTTAAAAGCTTCTACCACACATTTTGCCCATGGTGTCTGATTATCTGATTACTTATACTTATTTCATTCCATGCAGGTTCCAGGAAAGTGGGAGAAAAAAAAGAGCTCTTTTCCAGAAGTAAATTTTCCTTTTAAAGTGTGTTAATATAGTGAGGAGTAGTTCCTTCTCTGGGTTTTTAAGAACCAAAATTCATCACCAGCAAACTTCTACGCCTCAGCTAAGTGCAAATCCGTCTTGAGCAGCTTGGGTTTTTTATTTCCCATGAACTGGTCCTCAGCAGTGGTGTGCTTGATGGGTGAAACACAAAACACTGGTGCTAACAGTTAAGACTGTACAAGCTATAAAGACTGTATGAAGAAGGTGCGACACAGCCTGATGCTACCCAGTGTCCCCCAGTAATGGAAGGAGTTTGACATTTGCTTTGCTGGTGTTTAACATAGCATGAGCTCTACAATTCCTTTGCAAAGGGGAGGAAAGCCCTAGAAACCCTGGTTGACTCCAGGCACACCAAATGAAGCTCCCACCTCTATGGGCTTTTTGAAAGCCACACTTTGACCTGCACCAAACTCAAATGCACAGTATGCAGTAACATCCAAAAATAACTTTCAGGTGTAATGGTGCTTGGTCAATGGGAACAGCAGCAGCAGTTCAAGGATTTTGATGGGCTGTATTGATGCCCCTGTAAAGCTAGAGCTAGAGCTGCACAGACCATACCAGCGTCACTTCTTCCCTCATTTCCCAAAATCGAGGAATTGATAGCACCCTGCTGCAAACATGAAAATTGATGCACATGTTGAACTTGCAAATAATATTTAAAATCTTCCAGAAGAATGACCACTTTAAAATAAAAATTGAGGAGAAGCCACCCGAGAAGCATTTGATTCTGAAGAATTACAGTAATTTGATCACTTAATTCTCAAAACCTCTGGAGCAAGCTCTGCTTCTTGAAGAAAACCCTTCTGCTTTCTCTTACTAAATACTGGGCCATTATAATCTTGGCCATTTTACTAGTGTCTGGATGTAAAATCCTGACAAGATAATGTTGGTATTTGTCAGACATCAAAAAAATTCCCTTTTGAGGGGAAATGGAAGATTTGGTGGGACTGAAGCTTATATGGCAATAGTGAAAATCCCCAAGGAAGCTGTAAAATATCCATGTGCACTAAAATTCTGTTTTACTTACGGAAACTTTTTGCTAAGCCACTGCTGTGGGAGGACAATACAAGTGGCACTGCGCTGCTACTTCCAACGTAGAAGTATTTGTTGGTGAGTCTCTCACCACCCGCTCAGCCCTCACCAAACTACCTACTCCAAAACGAAATGATCTTTGGCACACGACAGTAAATTGCTGCAGCACAGACATATCTGGACAGTAATTAATCACTTCGAATGCTCAATGTGTTTGGATATAAAATTAAGAAAGACGAGTTGTTAAAAAATGACAGATTTAAGCACCATCTGGGCTCTGTGGCCACAGTGGCGCGAATTCCAAAGGAAGGCTTAACAGTGCATGATCCGAGAATCCCATCTGTCTCAGCTGAAATGAAACAAATAAATAAATAAACCGGCAGCCTCATTTACAAGGTTTTCCCAAGTTTCCCAATTTAAAAATCAGCTTGCAAGAGGAAAGCATATAGAATTAAAGGCTCTACATCTTCAAAATGTATCTTGTGCTTTTTACATAAATTATTACTGCATTATACCTCTACGGAAAAATCTCTATATAGGTACCCTATACAGTTCAAACATTTTTAAGCAGCATTTCCTAGTATGAGTATGTGTTCATGTAAAGAATTGCTGTGATATCACCCTTTAGTTGATCTGGGGAAGCCAAAGCCCCTCTCTGGCATGCACAACCTCCTTTAGCTCCTTCCCCAAGCCCCGCGGCAGCTCCACCTGGGGATGAAATGCAGGCTCCTTGGCCCCCCGCAGACCTCCCTTCAGCCACCACGCTGCACCTCCCTCCAAGGGCCGAAGCCACCCCAACTGAAGTGACCTGCAACTAGTTAGACTGCAGGATGTCTTCAGTAAGACTTGCCTGGTACAGAAAAGGTAAATAAATCAATCATCCAAGACAGACGAACACAAAATATGAACACAACTATTTGCCTCAGAAAAGCTTACTCAGGAGGGGTTTAAGTGTAGCGGCGAACCCCTGGAACACTCTGGTGAAGTCCCCAGGAGTTTGGTCCGAGTGCCGCCCTCCACTCAGCTGAGCGCCAGGCAGGCAGATGCACGGACAACGTCTGGATCTCAAACGCCGCCGTGCCCCACTGCTCAGGACAGTGCTTTCTGTGTCAAGGCATCTCTTTTTTCTCTGCGGGAAAGATGGGACTTTCTGCCCCGAGCACATACCCTGACTGCCACGCTGGCCCAGCCTGTGTGCAGCTCACTCGTAGGAACAGAACCCCCAAAACTGGCACCCATCAAAGCCATACTCTCTCCTCCTGCCCCAAAGCCACACGCTGGCTTTTCCTGCAGATGAAGGCAATGGAAGGATTGCCACGGACATCTGTGGGCCTCTTCTGAGGTCTTGGGGAAGGGGCTTCCCCAGGGGGTTTGAATCTGCCCTGTCCTCTGCTCCAGCCAACAAGTGAGCACTGCCTCTGTCGCATAGCCACTTTTCAATAAAACTGAGCCTTCCTTTCCATCCTGCCTACCTCCAACAGCTGGAAAAAGCAAAGCTCCCCAGTATCAACAGGAAGTATGTCCAAAAGTACAATAACTAGTTTTAGACTTAAATAAAAGATGCCATCATACTCTATAATGTCATATCATATCATATCATATATATAATATCATATATCAAATAGCAACATTTGCATCAAGGCCTAATCCAGGAAAGACTCTTTTCAGTATCTTGATTTTACCTTCAGTAGGTCTTTTTGCATTTGTAATATGGAATATATGGGTACATTTTTCTGGATATGTAATGTAACACTTCTTTAGCTCCACTCTGCTCTTATGCTTCAATTTCTGCTGTACATTTTTGTAGAATTATTTGGACACAAATGGATGAGCAAAAAGGTAATATATTCTCTCACTTATGATTGCTTTTAAATCAGTGGCACTAAGTTTGCTTATGCTTTCTTTGTTGTTTTTTTTTAAAATTTGTTGTGTAGTTTGTGGGGCTCTCCTTTCAGAAAACTCCTGCAACTGCTGCAGGTATTACCGAGAGCTCACCAAGAAGATGACACATACCGTGAACTTCCACATAGCTCCAGACACAAAATTGCCATATGTTAAATGCAAACAGACCACACTGTTTTCCACGAAATACTAACCTTTTATAGGAATTTGCTAAAAATTTATAAAGAATAGAAATAAAAAGGGGAAAAGGTGATTATTCTTAAATCTTCTTTCGCTAGGTGTCTAGCAAGAAGATGATCTCTGCATAATCACAGAAATGAAAGCGTAGGTCAAGGAATCTGGAAAACTAGCATGCAAGAGCAAGCCTCTGTAAAACAAAATGATGCCAAGGCCTGATGGTGGCAAGCAGCAGGCAGCTGCCACTCCACCGCAGCCGCTCCACCGGGAAGGTCTCAGCACCTCCAGTGGTTGGGCTCTGGGGGCTCTGGGGCCCTGTAAAGGTAAGCCGGCAAGGACTGCCCAGCTACTCTGAGCTCCTCAGATGCTGCATCCAGGCTCCTCCATTGCCATTGATCCACTACTAATTAGTAACGAGATTTACAGGAACAATAACAGAAGCACCATATATATAATTGATGGGCGGGCTATATCCCAGGTGATAGGGATTGCCGATGGTGAGCACAACACCAGGGTGCAGAGGGTGCCCGGTGGAGCTCACCTCCACATCCCTCTGCACCCTTCCTGGGAAGACTGCTTATCTAAGATGTCCTATTTCTGGAAGATGACAACAAATGCAAAGTATTAAATAATTGTTGTAATCCACAATTTCCATCAACAAAAAATATTTTCTCAACAAACACTACAGCTATTTATGGGTTTCCTAGTAGTCAGACAAAAGATGCATTTGTTCTCTCAGCAGATGTTGCACAAAAATGAATATAATTCCTCAAAACAGGCATTTATTTTTTCTCTATAAATAAACCAGCACTTGGTTATACATTTTTCTTTGTTCAACAGTTTCATAAGGTTTAAAACAAGATGAAAATACATGCTTTTATCTGTAGAATTTCAAAGTGATGTAAAACCTTTGCAGGGTAAAAATAGACATAGAGCATTTAAAATAAGCTGAATTACTAGAATATTAGTAAATATATTTTTTTCACAACAGGGTAAAGTGAGCTATACTATAAATAACATGCATTTAATCCCTCTGTAATTTAGTCTTTACACCCTGATTCCTTCATTATTAAGACTAGATACTGGTTTTTATATGTGCAAAACTGGTACAAGCTTCCCTGAGAGAGAGTTTTTGTACCGGTTAGGTAAGAAAATAATGATTTGAACTTAATTCTCATCAACTACACACCTTCTCGGGGACATGATGCTCAGAAAAAGGGTAAGCGTTTTCGTGTTGTTGTGGCAAGGGTGAGCCATGCTCGGTGTGCGCTGCAGTGGAGTCAAACGGCCTATGGGCTACTGATCAGTTTGCACTGCGTTTGGTATCATCTTCTCCACTTACAGAGCAGCTGTGTAAACTGAAGGGAAGGGAGAGCAGCAGGGTTTTAGCCTGGGGTTTGAGAGATGTGCACACACCGGAGGGGACTGAGGGAGCAGGGCCAGGCAGCCTGGCTCTGGAAACCAAACATCCCTCTGCTACCCCCACAGAAAGCAAAAGCAAAGCACCTTGGGCTGCGGGGCACACATGGGGGCACAGCGGGAGCCGACACCTGGGAGCATGAGGAAAGCAGGGGAAGAGCGTAGCCCAGCTCAGCCGAATTATTTCAGAGAGGGCACGGCACAGGGGACTGCCGGAGACAAAACTATTGCTCTGGATAGCAGCCTTTGGACTCGGAGGCTGCCCGGTTTGGAGCATCATCGTGGGCCGGCACATCTCCAGCGGGCACCCTCTGTGTCCGGTGGGCAGCTGCAGGGCCAGGGAGCCGGAGAGGGGTGGGATGGGCACTGCTGGGGCGGTGTGCAGGGCTGGCCAGGAGCATGCAGAGCCTGAGCCCCCCGACGAAAGGGATGGGATGGCTTTCTGTTTTGGGCTTGCAACTGTTTTGCAGTCCTTGGGCGAACTGCAACCTGCCTGTGTCTTGCAGTTTTCTGACGGATAAAAGGGCTTGAAATGCATGTCTGCCTGGTAGTGCTATGCACTTCTTGGAGGAATTGTAAATACTTGGATATTGTTGGATGAAAGGAGTAAAAACATAATTACCACAAAGCAAAACATACAAGCGTTTTCCTTATGGGGAATGACTCTTGTTTGACATAAATTTTCTATGCAAATTAACCCGGGGTGATTTTAGCCACATGAAAAAATTAGATCTCATTAAATGTTTATTTTGCATTTAACGCTGAAATCAGCTGGGTGACATTTCTGAAGAGTTTGACTGCAAGAGGTAAACTTGAAGGACTAAAAGGTAAAAGAAAACTCTTTCCTTAGCGCAGAAACCAAACTACGGTGAAACTGAGTTAAACAGCAGCACGCGTTGGTGCTGATTCCTACTCTCAGATGCAAACGATTTCTGAAATACCCCAAACTCGCTGTCATTACCCAGCCGATGTTGGCTGCCTCAGACCAGGCATGGCACCATTTTGGCGAGGAACCTTTAAAGAAGCGGCAAAGCCACCGAAGTTATATGAAGATTAATAGAAAACTGAACTGCGCTACATCTTAAATAAACAAAAGCTTTTGTAGCCGTGCTGAAAAGCCCATAAAAGTAAACTACAACCTTGGTAAAGCCTTTTAAACTGACAAAACAGCACGGCAGAGGTCAGGGAGGCAGGCGGGTCAGCAAAGCCCTGCCGGCAGGTTTGGGGGTCGGTCCCTCTCCCCGCTCATGCAGGGGCCTCACCGGGGCCGGGGAGAAACCCCGCTGCCGCTCCTCCCTCCGCCAGAGCAGGAACACTTGAACTGCCCTTCTGTCTCAACAAAACTTTAGTTTGCTGATTGGGCACAAAACAAAAGAAAGACAGCGGGACGCGATTTATAAGGGGGCAGGGTAGGCTGACATGCTATTGTACTCCAGAGGTATCCACAAGCTGCTAATTCCATTTTAACATTGTTAATAAGACTGTTAACACATCTGACTTTGTTTAGAGACTTTGAAAACATCAACAAACTAAAGAAAAAACAAAAACCAAAAAACCCCTCAAAAACCCACCCCTGCCAGAAGTAAAATATGATCTTTTCAAATAGCATCAAACGTCCAAACGTGATGCTTCTGCCTGTCTGGACCTGGCAGCAAGGAGAAGGGATGGCAGGGAGGCTCAGGGACGTGTGTCCACATATGTTTCATCCTCTCGTTAGGCTATTTAGCTAATCACATTTTCCAGGTTAAATTTAAAGGACTTGTTTTTAACACCGCCGCCGTTTTGAGAAGGAGAGTGAGTAAACCTGGACTCCCCCCTCCACGCACACCTCCTCTCTCTCACTCGCACTCGCATGCAGGCAAATGTGCAGATTTAATCAGTGTGGAATGTTTTAAATGAATAATTGGGTCTGACAGATTTATTGCAGTTAATTTTGCAATAGAATGGAAAAATGTTTGGATCTCAGCCTTTAAAGTATTAGGAAAACAATTAATCCATCACATAACGGAAATTCCTGTATTACACCCTCATGTCCAATTAAATAATGTCAAGTAATCTTACATTGTAAAATGCTGAAAATTGAAGCTCAAAACATTGGGGGAATACATTTTAATTTTTTTCAGAAACCTTGAAACAAAAATCACATCAAATTAAAATCAGATGCTTCGATAAAAGGTTTTTTGGTTTGTTTTATTTGGAGGAGGAGATTTTTTTTAAAGAAAAAAAAAATAACAAAGAAAAAACCCAGCTGTACTCAAAACCCACTGATTTCCCTTTTGCTCTCCAGCTTTTGCATCAAGGACGCTGTCTTAGCAAGGCAATCTCAAAGCAAATCAAAAGTGTTAGGATGAAGTGTGCAACTGCAGCAAAGATCTTTACAGGGAGATAACCAGCACTTCTCTTTTTCAGCAGGCAGAGGGGTTGATTCCAGAGTACTTACTCAGGCACAACTCTACGAGACTTCAAGCCGTGTTTTGCTTGAATAAAGTCCCGTAAGATCGAGTCCCCAGTATAGGACCAACTGACAGCAAACTTCTGAGACTGAAATTCGTTTGTCTTTGTTTACAGCCCAAAGCTGCTAATGCTGTAAAATTGCTTAATGTCACACTCCATCTCCTTTTTATTAAAGGTAAAGTTAAAAAAAAAAAAAAAAGGCAAAGCCTACAAATCAAAGAACTTTTCCAGAATAACAAAAACACCGACATACAAATGTCTTGCCTGCCCCTGAAATTTGAAACTTGGCAAATTCATCCTGTTCGGCTGTTGTACAAAAGGTCCCTGAAGCGTGTTACAGTAGGGACCCGCGAGCTTCCCAAATACTTTGGCTGTTTCTCAACTAGGGGAGACGGGGCTCCCTCAACTCCAGCGAAATGAAAACAGCAGCAAAATTTTAATATTGCAGGGGTTTAAGAGGAGCATGTTCAGCTCTTTTTATGGGGGCATTGCCGAAGGTCCTGTGGCCGGCGAGGTAGGGAGCACAGGGACAAAAAGGGATTGGAGCACGTGTCACTAGAGAAAGGCACAAAAAAAAAAAAAAAAAAAAAAAAGTTGGAGGCAGTGAAGAAGGAGTAAACATAAAACATAAGGAAACATCCTTCTTCCAGTATGTCAATAGCAAAAATAACAGACTGAAATCTCAGGTCGCATTTAAGAGCAATAAATATTGCAATGCCTTGCTGGCACCTTCGTTAAGGCATAGTCGGCGTGGCTGGACACATGAAAATGGGGATTGCACTGAATGAAAGAAATCTAAGACTTGGCCACTACCATTCAATTTGTTTTTCCAAATACAACATGGTGCTTATTTTGCTGGTTTCTTACGACATTCTGGATGCCCACGTTGCCACCCAACTATTTCTGTTGCCATAACAACGTCAGAAATTTGGTCCTCTATGTCCTTTTTAATAAAATCATTTTGGGACTTTGGAGCTTTCAAAGGTAGGACAGTTTCTCAATTTAGGCAACTCACACGTTTCTCACAAGGACCCTACTTGTTTCTGTTTCCCTAAAAAAAATACAAACTCATAATTTGAAAACGATGCCACCTCCACCCCGCCTTTTTGACATTGGAAATAGGCCTGTTGCTATAAACAGCTTTTCTGAGGGACTTGGGATAAGAATTTCAAGAAACAGGCAACCTACAGCAGTTGGGGGAACACCTCCTAAGGCTTACAGAAAGAAGTACTGTACATGCAGCCCAGCATCTGAAACAACAGGCAAGTTTACTCCACCTATCTACTGGATGGGTTTTAAGATCTTAAAAAATTAAATATACAACCCAAAATCACTTAAAAAGTCTAATAACGCTGTATATTTCATATCTGGTCACTTGGGAGATCCTCATCCCTCCCACAAGACGACTGTAGCTCTCTTTGGGAGCTGCCCCTTGGCACGGCTAATATTTTTCTGCTTTCTCAGATCAGCTTAGAATGACTGGAATAAAAAAAGAAAACAACCACCAACCCCTGGCTCTTTACCATTAAATAAATTGGATTCCCAGCACAAACAGCAAAACAATGGCCAAGAGGATGTGACTAACAAACGCCAAGGGAAGAGTCAAGCTGCCCTCTCTTTGCATATGCAGCGAAACAGAAGTCATTGGGGCTGGGTTTTTTTCTCCCCTCCTATTTAACATATCTGTGCATTTCAATAAGTAGAGAGAAACAATGCCCGGCTTTCAAAAGTTGCAAATTACTGGGAATACATTGCAAACTGTGGATAGCCCATAACATTGGAAGATGTTTAAAAGTATTTATCTTTGTGTTCTGTTTTGTTTTGTTTTTTTCCTGGAGGAAAAGGAGAGGGAAGAATCATAATCCTCCAGAAAAATAATCCTGGATGGGGAAGAAATTGTACCCATGAGATACGCAAGAATTTTCACGGGGAAAAAATGGTTTAAGTGTGTATTTTTAAAAAGAACAAACAGCCATTTATAGCCGCCTCACTCGCTGGTCAAAGCCCGGCAAGGAGTTCTCTCGCTCATGTGCGCTGATGATCTTCAGCCAAGTGTAGATATTTCTTGTCCTCACGGTGCACGGCAGGGAGACCCTTCCACACCTACACATCTACACCCCGTCACCCCTACACAACCGCACTTCCAGGGCAAAAAAAAATCCCTTTTTGCTGTTACGGGTGGCATTTGTACAGCTGCTGAAGGAGCGTGAGGGGAATCGCGCTCTTTCCAAGCAGCCGGTTTTGCAGCCCAAGTTGGAGGGTGCCCGCCACGCTCAGGAAAAGGGGTGTGTGTGTTTGTGTTCGGGTGTGTGTGTTCGGGTGTGAGTGGGGGTGTAGGTATCCTCCCCACGCGGGGAAAAAACTCGATAAACCCCCCTCAGTAAACAAACCCAAAGCACCCGACCCTGTGAAACTCTCTCCCACGCCTGAAGTGCCCCTATGGAAACGTCCTTTTTTAGGACGCTACGTGGGGTGGGGGTCTTCACCCCTCGAGGGTAACACCCCCCGGCGGCCGGGGCCCACGCCACGCGAGGGGCGGCCGAGCCCTCAGCGCCGGGCGGGGAAAGCAGGGGCGGCAGTGACACCCGCCGGCCCCGCCGCAGAATGCAGCCCCCGGCCGGCCGGCCGGCACCCCCCGAGCGGCCGGCACCCCCCCGAGCGGCCGGGGATGCGGGCAGGGATGCGGGCGGGGATGCGGGCAGGGATGCGGGCAGGGATGCGAGGGGAGCCGGCAGGGCTCTGGGCAGTGGCAGGCAGAGGTGTGGCTTTGGGCAGTGGGCTTGCAGGGAGGAGAAGGATGGGGCGGGCAGGGATGTGATGGGGCAGGCAGGGGCAGAGAGTAACGCGGGCAGGGGTGCGGGCAGGGGTTCAGGCAAGGGGCGGGCAGGGCCGTGGGGGCAGGTAGGGGCAGGCAGGGATATGGGCAGGCAGGGGTGCGGGCAGGGGGCAGGCAGGAAAGCCATCAGCTCAGCATTCCTGGCTGGCTTTAGATCTCGACAATTGTTCCCCCTTCCCTCCCGGCGGGGCGAGGAGGGAAGCAACCACTTCAAAGCGGAAACTTTCTGCATGAGGCAGAGACGAGAGTTGTTGTCTCTCCGTTACCCAGACTATTATTACTATTAATATTTCAATACTCTCGTTCTTTTTTTTTTTTTTTTTTGTCAGCTTGCTAATGAAGCTGTTGTTTTCTCTGGGAAAAGAGGAGGCAAGGCGCGGCGAAGGAGGCGTGCGCACCGCTAACTCCCTTCCCAATTTGTTTTCCCCTGAAGAAAATGGAAAATAATCTCTGGCAAAGGAACCCTTCCAGGGCTGCAGCTCGCGTCCCCCCCCCAGGGGGCTCTGAGGGCAGCCGGGCTCTGGGGTGAGCCTCTTCAGCCTCAGGCCAACCCGCAGCACCTTCTAGCACCTTCTGTCTGAGGATTTTCAAAGGGCTGCACAAACACTAATTAATTACCCGTGGTCCATACCCATGCAAACGGAGACCCGGAGATCCATTTTACAGATGGGGAACTGCTTGCACAAGGAGACCCAGCGAGTCACCCCTAGCTGTGGTCGAGCCAGAAATTAAAATACTAATTTTCTCGACTTTAAATACAAACCCCATTGACCACTTTACCGTTCCAGGGGATGGGGAGAGAGAGGCTGATCGGGAAATTAATTCCTCGTCTCCTTGCATTCAGCCTAGAGACACACAAAACCTAACAGAGATGTAACAGGGCGCTCCTCACTTTCACACCCGTTTGCAGAGTCTTTTAACCCCAAATGCTTTTACGCAGTCAAAACACCACCAAGCAAGAATTAAACATCAGGAGGAGAGGGAAACTAGTTTGAAAAATCTGGGCACGCTTATAGCTGCTCAACTGAACCTTTAACCAGCTGAAGAGCTCGTTTGGTAGAGAGGAAAGGAGAGGGATGTTCCTGGTGTTAGAACTACAAAGGAGGAGACTCAGGCATCAATACAGGCCAGGGTGTGGGCGACAGAGACAGGAGATAAATATTGATGGGAGCCGGGGGTCACAGGGATAGATGGGGACCAGATTTTCCAGGGCAACTGAAGATGCAGACAGGCACCTGGCAGGATTTTCAAAAGCAACTGAGCACGATAGGTACCTAAATCCCACTGATTTCAATGGATGGGAGGATGTCTAACCTGCTTATGCTCTTTTGAAAATCCCATTAAGTGCCAGCTGCATGTTTAGGAACCCAAACACATTTGAAAATTCACTGTAAGGCTCCAGGACAGATAATTTCAAGAGCCAAGCACTGTTGTGCTGATGTCAAGAATTAAAAAACAGAGTCTGATTCCTTCCTTGCCAAAAAAAGGAATTGGGTGGTTAAGAAATAAAGAGAATATTTATTTCTATTTAAAGAAATAATTTTGCATTTGCACATTTTGCCTTCCTCATTTCCAGCTCCTCTCTTTGTCTTTCACAACAAACCAACTGGAGTGAGTAGGGATTTAAGGTGGAAAACGATTCATGCTGCCAGGCTCCTGACACAAGGGAGTGAGTGGCAGTGCTGGGGCGGGGGGGACAGACAGGCACTGGGGGGGGATAGGTAGGTGCTGGGCCATGCAGTGAGGCAGCAGGGCTGCTGGGGACACTGCTGGGACAGCGATGTGTCGCTGCAAATGCAGGGAGGCCGGAGACAACAGGCAGGCATTGGAGAGCAGCTCTGCCATCACACTCAGATGGGAAACGATACGACCAACACCGGGTGACGACCCTTTACTTTCAGAGGGTGTGCTGGGGCAACTCCAGAAAGGCAGCAATGTTATCATGAAATAGCTTTGTACCGCATGTACAGCATTAGTAATTACAGCATTAATAAGATGTGGATTATTTTTTCTCTGAAGCAAGGTTATTTTGCCAGTGTGGATCTTCCTGTAAATTTTGATGCTTTCATTTATATATATATTTTAGAAAACTGTTAAAATAGGATTGCTGAGGGAATGCCGGACTTTCTCATGAGTTCGCTTTAAATATTTAGGTAGCAGCTGTCTCTTGATCACCGATGAACTTTAAAATCCACAGAGTAAAATCTCAACAAACAACTGTGCAAAACAGAGACTTTCTGAAAGGTTCTTAAAAACCCCCACTATTTCTAAAGCATTTTAACGCCAACAGCTAAACTGACACAGCAAAACCATTGTGTTTTGCACCAGTTTTGTTTTGCTCTATACAGCTGTGTTTTCACAGATGCAAAACCATGTGTCTTCAGCAAAAGGTCTACTCTTTCCTTCAGATGTGAACGAAGATCAAAGGTTCAAACACAGAAATACAACCTTCTTTTCCCTTTGGAACATGTTTTTATTTTTTGCAGTGGCTCTAAACCAGAATTTCCATCTGTTGTCCTTATGCAGTGTACAGGTTAACCTTAACAGCCGGGTTTGCGATGCTGTTAACTAAGAAGTGCAGAGATGAATCACTCACGCACGTAGGCTCTGAACATCTCACCAAGCAGCAGAAGCAGGGCTGCCTCAGCCAACCTGCCACCATTTCACAGACGATGGTTGAAAGAGACTTGTTCCTTCCTTTCCAACAGCAAATTAGGAATTTCCCAAATATTATGTGACTACGGTCACACTTAAAATTCTCCAGCCCTGTTCTCTGTTGTAATAAACCAGTGTAATTCCTTTGGATTAAATGGCAGCGTTTCAATTTACAGCGTGAGGGACTTAGGCCTACGGCTTGCAGACAGCATCATTTGACATTGTGCCTCTGCTTCTTCACCAAGCAGGCTGGGAACAGTCTCGGCATTAATGCTTCGCTGGCCGGTTGTAAGAGGTACTCAATTGTTGCTATTTATATTACTAGCCAGGAACAATTTATCTATGTTTCACAATAAAGCCTCTATAAAAAGCAAAGTATTTGCAGCAGTCATGCCCTGGAAGACAGCATTAAAGTGATGGAAGAAGCTTCTGTGATCGAAGAAGAGACCGACTGCGCAGGTTTATATTTGAAAGGCTAATACAGCCTACAAACGCAAATACGACGGTGTATCGTTACGTACGTACATACTCCGTTCGGCGCGATGGCAGAACACGCAGCGCAGGGCTGCAGCTGGGCGCAGGGGGGGGTTCCCGCGGGACGCGCGGAGCGCCGGGAAGTACCGGCGGGCTCCGGGAGAGCTCTGCGGCCGAGGAGGCGAGGCCAGCTCGCTGCCCCGCCAGCCCAGCCCGGGGCCCGGCCAGGCCCAGCGACCCGCCAGCGCGGCCCCCGCCGCGGCCGCAGGTGCGCGGCGCCCCGCGGCCGGCAGCCCCGCCCCGCGCCCCGCCCCCTCCCGCTCCGCCGGGGCGGCACTGCCATCTAGCGGCGGCCGCGCTGCGCCGGGCCTCGGGCCGGGCCGGGCAGGCCGCGGCGGGCTGGCCGTGGGCGCTCCTGCCGCTGGCCGAGCTACCGCTCCGGCTGGCGGGGGCACGCTGCGTCCGGGGAAGGAACTGGCCAGCCCCTCCGTGCGTGGAGCCGCCCGCAGCCCGCATGGCGCCCTGCGCCTTCGCGGGGCGCTGTGTGAGGAGGCCCAAGCCAGGGGCTGGCCCGTGGCAGCGGCGGGGCGGCGCGGTTTTACCGCCCCCGCGCAGGGCCGCCCGCCCCGTGCCCTGTCCAGAGAAGGACCGAGCCACCCCTGTCCCCCCAGGGTCTCCTCCTCCCCGCCCTGTGGTCCCGCCGGGCTCGGGCTCCGCAGCTGCCAGGCCCGCTGAAGCGCTGCTCATGGGGGTGCGGGAAGGACCCGGGCCAGCAGCCGTGTGCCGGGAGCCCGCTCGCCGGCTGTTTGCCCATGCGGGGCGGATAGCGTATTCCCTGGGCAAGAACAGCTGCTTGAGAGCACCGTGAAGGAAGCAAAGCTGTGCCAGGGCTGGCTGCCAGCACGGGAGAGACTGGGCACTGCCACCAATGGGGCAACAGGCCAACCCCGTGCGGCATGCCCACCAGCAGGCCGCTGTGGCCACCCCGCTTTCTGGGCCTGGAAAACAACCGGCGGGGCGTGAGTTGTAAGAAGCCAACCCTGGACGTGCAGGTGGGCTACAGGACAGGGTATGTGCCCTGTCAGGAGTGAGCCCACCGCTGCTGAGGAGCTGGAGCAGCAGGAACCAGGAGGAGCCGCCACCGACCACCTCTTGCCTCTGCATGAGTGTTTATAGTGTGGCCATGTCCTATTTCACACCTCTCCAATTGTGGTGCACACACGAGCCAAAAGAGGGGCTGGCTTCACAGCTGCCAGCGGGGTGATCACTGGGGTAGGCAAGGGCAGTGGCGGCCCCTCCATGCCCCAGCAGTGCTCAGCCCAAGCGGTTCTGCACCAGCAGCAGAAGCCAGAGCAGGCATTGCTCAGGTGTGTGGCTTTGCCCACAGGATGCATGTGCCACCTCCTGACTTATGCTGGCAGACGGTCGCCTGAGCCCCACTGTCAATGCAGGCAGCAGGGTTGCTCAGCACCTACAACAGACTGGGCAAAACCCTGGCCCCATGGAAAGTGCTGGCCACGACCTGATTTTACCCATTGCGGAGAGACTCCACGTGAGGTGGAAATGTCAGGGGGCAAAGGAGCGTTGAGCCCCCTCCCTAGAAGCAGGGCTGGTGGGTGGCACAGCTCAGCAGCCCAACCTCTGTGGGCACAAGGTAGAGGACAACCATGCTGTCATACCAGCCCATGCCAGCTGTCCCTGATGGGATGCCAGGACCAGTCACACAGCTCAGGCAGCCTTCTGGGACAGGATAACCATCATGAGAGCTGGCCCCTAGCTCCATTTGCGGCTCCAGCATGTAGGATTGCTACCAGAGGATAGATACCTTTGCCCACAGCTATGAGAATCTTCTCCAAACTTTCCCCAGTGCAGTGGCAGCTTTCTGATAGCAGGATGCACACTAACCCCCTGTTCCCACAGCATGCTTCCCCTGGAGCTGCCCAGCAAGTGCAAATCTGCACATTTTATGGGCCTGCATTGAAGGCCCATAAGGCTTTGGATTAGACTTGCTCAGTACTTTAATGAGTATTAAATTAGCTTTGGCGGCAGCAGAAACCCCCAAAAGCATGCTAGGCAAATTACACTCACTTTGAGAAAAACACACAGTGATGTTGTTACTTGGAGAAACCAGCACAATCATGGAAAAATAGCTCATCAGTAACTCTTCCTTTAGAAAAAGCCTGCAATGGGCACAGTAGGATTTAATTTCTACTTTTTATTGAAAAAAAAATCAACGGTTAATAGATTTCAGCATTGCCAAAGATAATTGGCAACTATAGCTTTTGTGAAGTTCAGCCTTTCTTGTTTTCTCCTGCATGAGTCCCTCTAAATACGCAGGGCAAAGACAGTGTCATGATTCTAGAGCAGAACATGAGTAGAAACAAGCACATGCTGAAGAGTCAGATGGACACCTGTATTTTTGCCATCAGATTTTCAAGGTTTTTTAAGTCCTTTAAAAAAAATTTTGGTAAAAATCAGCATTTATCACCATTTGCCAATTCAAATCAAATCCTTACAAGTCTATCAAAAAAAGAGATTGCAAAAGGCATGATATTTTTTTGCTCTGTACAGCTACAGTTGCAATTGCTTTAGCTCCTCATGGAAACAGCCCAAGCTGGAAGTAACAGTAATTCCACATTGCACAGGGGGTATGAGTTCAGCATCATGTTTCCCCATGACCTCGACACAAAACAGAAGGATACAAGCCTACAGAATACTGCCGCAACAGAAATTCATCACCACTTGCTGTTGCTTATGAACAACCACCAAGAGTACTGTGCAGCTGTTACTCACTAGAGCTGGTTGATTATATTTTTTTTATTAAAAAAGAGTTAATATAAAAACACTGTCAAAGTTTTGACATTTCACTATTTCAGTGAAAACTGGAAGGCAAAGAATATGGGCACAGCCTGATCCACCGTTTTCGTTTTACTGGCCCTCTATTTTTACAAAGGCAAACCAGAAAAAGGAAAAGAAGAAAAGGGTAAAAGGAAGAGAGTGTGAAGAAAAAAGAAAAACAAACCCCCCCAAAATATCATTAATTTTTTAAAACAACAAATATCAAGAGGAAACATTTGCATTTTCCAAAACTCTGGATATTTGGCTTTATATTTTTCAACCAGCTCTAATGTTACCTGAACAGGAGCTTCGTAGAGATGTAGCACATCAACCAGTGGATGAATTTACTCTCCACTGAGAATATGCAAAAAATCCACTTCTATTAAATTGCTTAGATATCCATTTCCATTGACTGAGTACCTATGTGGGAAGAAAGCCTACACAGTTCAGCTAGGGAGAGGGAAAACAGGAACATGAAATGCTTTCCAGGGAGCACTGTGCTAAGCAGCAGCCATAAAACCTCTGCCTGCAGGACACCTACTGCTTTCAGTGATTGAAGGCTGCAGGCAGATGTCCTCTTCTGAACCTAACCTGAGATGGCATCAACCTGGGGTGCTTGAGATCACCCATGGGTTGGATGCGATTGCTTCCGCAACCACACTGGTGGGAAGGGGTTGCATGAGTGCCCCCGACCCTGCTGCAGGCACAATGAGCCCCATTAGTGTGTATTGAACTTCTCCGTGGCCTACCTGTGGGAGCAATTGCCTCTCCCGGAGCAGCAGTGAGACAGGGAGTGGTGCCATTCTCAACCAGCATGGCTGGCTCCAAAATGTACAGCTACGACCTAGCTACCAGCTGCTAGTAAAAGCAAACACGCAGAGCTGTTTCAGGACATCAGTTCCAGTTAACAAGCTCGAGCCAAGCATTTCACTCCTGTGCCATGCTTCTGCACAGCCCAAGCAGAGTTTTGCTTACTGTCTCTGCAATAATTACAATTCAGCTGTGAATTCCTTTCCATTGCACTGATTAGTTTTAATTTCAGTACCAATTAGTAAAGGCTAAAATTTAGGGCTCGTACAAGGGAAACTGTTGCACAGCCTAACACCAAAACAAGTTCTTCCATTTCTTCTATGTCAAACAGAAAGCTTTACTGTCTCTTTGTTGTGACAGCAATAGATCAGAGAAGTGACAACTCATCTTCACAAAGACAATAATGTGAGCATCCTCTATCTGTACACAAAGTTGTAATTTAACACAACTAAATAGCCTTTTTGCTGTAGAAAGATGTAAACAATTGCTACAATTGGGAGACCTGAGTTTTTCTGGAATTGCAGATTTCCTGTGTGCTTATTTGTTAGTCCAGCACTTCTGGTGTTCCAATAGCAGGGGGTCTGCATTAGCAAAGTTGGTCTTTTTGTTAACAAAAAAGTCAAACCTCCACATTTCGTTAGCTATGCACCTAAGCACCGGAGAGGGAGTGATGTCTGCTTGCCTACAGCTTGGATTCAGTCTTTTGGCCTACATTTCTGGAATTTGCCACGTAAGCAGACTGGAAAAGTACCCATTTTCCTTCATGAGCTCTGCAGAAAGTTGTGTTTCTCCATTAACACAGCAACATCATTCTCTACATTCAGCCTTCCTCATGGAAGTACACTACAGTTAGGATCATTTTGTGGCCTATTACTAAGTTGCCAGATGATTTTTCAGTTGTACACAATTCTGCTGACAGCGGGGACGGGAATTGTTTGTGCTTCGTGTCCACTTCAGGCTAAAGTTCTGGGAACCTTACAGTAGTAACAGGTGATTTCAAAGAGTGAGGTTCCTCTGCATATTGAAATAACCAAGGCCTTGAAAAATATTCCTTTTCAAATTACTTCCAACTTAGCAAGGAGGACTGTGCGTCTTTTGTATTTTCTGTATGTCATTGTCATGCTCATTAGAAATTACCCAAATTTGATCAAGTTAAAAAGCTCTGAAAAACTGCAATTCAACATAGGCAGGGAAGATTTGTTTCATTTAAGATCGTAATAATCTAAATGTTTTGCTGTATCCCTTCCGCTTCCAGCCCTTGGTCAGACCAGACTGTGCAGTACCCCTTCCCCTCGAGGGAACTCCACAGCACAGCTGAGGTACAGACCCCAAACCTACTACCCAATGGCAGTGGCTAACAGTTCTAGGAAAATGTGGGAAGAAGGCGTTTTACTTAAGCATTCCCAAAAACCTTCTGTCAAATGCTGAGCCCTAAGAGGAAAGCTAGTCCTGGCTTGGCAAGAGGGCTGAAGTAAATGAGAAGCCTCAGAAGGGGAATGGGACTGAAACAATGACCTGAGGAAGAGAAAGGACAAGACAGAGCTGCAGCAGAAAGCATCACATCACCTGCAATGGCCCCCTGATGCACCTGGGCATCTTTAGTTGCAGAGATTCCTCCCCAAAAAACAGAAAAAGTGTCAGAGAACCACCAACTATAATTGAATTGTTAGATAATGAGTCAGTGGGACTTCGGCAGGCTGCAGGTCCTGGGATCTGCTCATAATGGGGGTTCATACTTGCTCACATTGTGACAAAATGTTGTGGCAGAAAGTAGCCCTAAGGGCACTACAGTCCCTGTTTTCCTTCCACTCCCTGCAGTCCTGTTTTCTGACTCCCCTCTTAGGAAGACAAGCTCCTGTCTGCCTGCCCCAGCTCTGTACTGAGGAAGCAGCGTGGCTCCCTCCCTCCCCACGGACAGCACCAGGCACTGACCATGCTCCGGGAACAAAGGTGGCAAGGACAGCAGCTCAGCGATGCCAGGCCACACCGAGCAGGTGTAACACCTGCACAGAGGACACCAACATCGTACCAGCGCCTCATACCTTTGTGCCATATGCATATTGCCAAGTGCAATATTGCAGTACTACCTGCATGTTGCCCACTGCGGCTTGGTGCTCTCCAGCTCACAAGCCATGCTGACAAACCGCGTGGGGTCCAGTATCATTTCAGGCTAAAATGTCCCCTTAATCTACGAAAACCACATTAAAATACTACTGCAAGGCAAACTAGCAGAAAGGTAGGAAACAGCCAAGTTGATGTTCCTGTGTAATCCACATTCAGCCCTCAGGGTACACAGCTTATGAAACTGTCTTCAGTAATATATTCCCACAGAGATGTTTTATGGGACAGACCTGAGTCATGACTGGATAAGGAAGATTATTGTCCGTAGGAACCGGAGAGGTTTTTTGTTTGTGTGTTCACTTTAAGGTTTTTTAAGGTCTTGCCCTTACCTGGGGACACACTGCAGAAGAGTGCTTGTTGACACACAGTTATATATTCCCTGGATCCGAGGGAGCATGCCCAAGCATGACCTTTGAGACCAGTCTATGAAGACTCATCTAAAACCTACTTTCTTACTTTAACCAATACTTGATTAATACCAATTACTTGGTTAACTAACTGGAGCAAGGACAGGAACTGGGTCCACCCTCTACCAAGTGAGCACTTCTACCTATTCATCTAGAAAGTAATAGTTTAACTCATCACTAGTTAAAGCAGTGTTTTGGCAATATAGGCTTGAGTCGCGTCAAAAATAAGAACTAAGTGATGCCATTGCTTCTTATCACAGAGCAATTTCTAAAGTAAGAGGACACTCCTGTCAACATTTTTGTTTCTGTACTCTTCTGGAAGGGTCCTACCTCATTAAATCAAATTCCAGAACATTTTTGGTAGCAAGAGCTTGGGTAAGTGACTCGAATAAAGGGCTAAGAGCTCTGAATCTTGAGTGGAAGAAAGGATTTTCCTGTAACCCACAATAAGAATACTAAATCTATGAAAAGGCTGTGATTTAAGGAATGCTATTCAGCAGTATTTCCCCGTGTCTACATTTAGGTGATTCCTTGCTCACTGTATCTTCAAGTATTTCCAGCTCTTCTCAAGTGTAGCGAAGTCACAGCCATGATGCTCTGTGGGTCTCTTTAAAAGTTTCTACTTGGCACTGAATTAAAATTACTCACACAGTCAAAAGTAAAGGAGTGCAGGTGAAGAGGATTTACATGCCCAAGGCTTCTGGGTTTTTTTTTTCCCACATAACAGCTATTAGTGCAATAAATGGTATTAGTGCTCCCTGCACAGCTCATCTCACTAGCTCTTCTAAAAGAGTAGAGAAAGCCTATTGATCTACTTTTCTGCTCAAGGTGTCTCAAAATTGAATGCTGAAACACAGTTCTCTACCTCCTTAATTGTAAGCTGACAACTGAGCACCCAAATTTATGGGACGTTCATGACTCTCAGCTTCCTATTTGTAAAACAGTAGTAATACCAGCCCTTTTCATTGTGAGAGTTTTCTGAAGATAAATTAATTAATGTTTGTTAAGCATTCAGATATTTATAGCAATAAGTGCCATAGAAAAGCTCATGAGGAAATTAACAATTCTGTCTTCACAGCAGGGTTTCAATAGTGTGCAGTAAATAAGGCCTAGGGCTACACATTGAAAAATTAGGAGAAAACAAAATATTGAATAACTGCTCATTAACTCAGCATCGTCCATCCTGTTCACTGAGACAGGGATCCTGTGGAAAAACCCATGTATGATACTGAAATTAAAAGACTACGCTATCATGCAAACATATAAGGAGGCTGAACTTAGACTGAATCAGCTATCTTAATTCTGACATTTCTTAACTCCTGAATATTTTACTTTCCAGCCTTAATGCGGCTTCTCGAGCTGTTGCATGTCTTTGCAGTCTCCCCTTATGAGAAAAGACTTACAGGAATGCATTGTGCAAGGAGATACAGAGGCTGAATGAATGCCAGTATCATAAAAGAAAACAAGGTTATTATTATTATAACAATAATAATGATAATACTAAAAATAAATTATCAAAAGAGAACTTCAGCAAAATTTTACTCCAGTCTTGTAAAAGGCAAGAAAATAGTAGTGAATCAGTCTACATCTCACAGCAATAATATGCAACCAATGGGAACTTCCAGAGGAAATGGGGTCAAAGAGAGTACTTACTCATTTAAACAAGATTTGGTTATCAACATGCAAAAATGCAGCCTTCCATGCAGTTTCTCTGCCTCAACATTTGGATGTGAAAGCTGGAGATCAAGTGCCTTTAAAAATACTAGGTGTTAAAAGTCAAGTTGGTTTTAAACAAACACTGAGAGTATTTAGAGCTTAACAATTCCTTATCTGCAAAGTTACATGGAAAAGGAGAGTGGAATATTAAGGGTATGTTAAGAGTGGAGCAGGAACAGCTGCCTTGGCAAGCATGCCTCTGGGCAGCAGGAGGAGGACTGCACAAAATGGGCTGTCTGGAAGTATCGCTCCACAGTCTCTCTCAGAGAGAGGGAAATTTGTGCGGATGTGCAACAGCAAAAATACCTGTCTGCCAAAGAGAGATCACTGAGCCTTAGCTGTGATCATAGCAGCATCTAATGTAGCAATGGTTTTATATGGGACATCATCACTGTTAAAATATTTTTTTATATAGTCCAAAATAAATTAAGAAATATAATTGCAAAACTAATGTATATTCATCTGTTGGGAAAGTCCTATATGATTTTGTCATATATTTAATCCCATAATGAGTTATTTGTTCAAAAAAGAAAATAAGTAGTTTAGGAAAAAAACCAAACCACCCTAAACTCAAGATTTAAGTCAAGAAACATCCATCAAAACGTTAGTTGTGGAGTTGCATAGAAATATTAAGTAGGAACACAGCAGCTCTTATTAAAAGAAAACAAACCCTAAAAATAAAGTTTGTAGTAAAAAATCAATAGATACGAAAAGAAGGGGCAATGGGAAACCAGCATTTTTCATTTCTTTTCATGCCACTTAGCATCTATGTTCATTAATTAAGATTTTGCATTTTTAGGCTATGTTTTCCTTCCACAAAACAAAAGGAAAATGGTGGGGGAACCAAAACATACTTTACATGACTGTAAAATGTTAGGTTTTGCCAGAACCACTTGCTTATTCTTTGAAGGGTGGCTATCTGGCTTGAATATATAAACCTGAGGGGAAAAACCTCAAGGATATTTTAAAACCATGCAGCACCAGAAACATTTTAACACTTGCCTGTTGTGGAAGTTTTTGCAATGAAAAATTTCTCCAGAGAGATCATTTGCAATATTTATTTAAGGCTTTTCTAATTCCTCCTCAAAGGAGAAATAAAATAATCCCATTGACTTCAGAGGAAGCAAATGGATTGCTAATGACTGTAACGAAGACTGAAATATTAACACTTTTGCCAGGTATTGTTCTTCTTTTATACTACCTCTCCAGAATTATACTAATTAAATACTTAATAAAACGCCTTTTGATTGATTAACGTATTTGCTCACGTTCCTCATTTGAACAGTAGCTCTTCAAAGTACTTGGGTATTACATGCAAGATCCCAAGCACCTGATTCAGCAGTCAGGTTGCATTGTGCTGAGCCATGCAATTCCATGCATACTAACAGTCTCACACTCGCTGTATGAGCACCGAGTTATGTTGTCCTTACCTTTTCAGGATGTTTTTTGTGGTCATATGTACTTTTTGTGGTGTGGCAGATAACATTTTTCTTACCAGCCTTTAGCCGGGCTTTGAAACTCAAGGGGGAAATCCCAGATGGCCTGAAGCCAAGCGGAATTTTTGCATTGCCTGCAGCCTGCCTGTGATTTAATTTGTCTTGAATGCTTTTTGCTTCAGACTACGTAGCTTTTAGCACCACCAGACACTTGTTCACAACCACCAGACCTCCATGAAAGATAATACAGCAAAAAAAGATGTTAAAAATTTGTTTGACCAGGCTGCAATCTTAACTGCTGTGACTGTCCGGTTTTTTATCTGTACTCGCACTGGTTTGTGAGGTCAGCTCCGTGCTTCGCAAAGCTGCACTTGGAAACATTTGTCATCGGCAGGAGAGACTGATAAGCGAGATATTTACAGCCACAGCCGCTTCCAGCACACCATTGTCTTGGGCTGGTGGTAAACCAGCAGCAGTGGCAAATAAATGCTGTTAACAGTACAGCGTGCAAAGGGAAAACTTGACTTGGGTCGCATTAAAACACATGCATGCGCATCCACGCGAACACACGCAGCCTGCTCAGTGCTCAGAAAATGGACAGACTGAGTAGCATCTGTGCTGGGGGGGGAGATATGGAACAAATAAGTAATTGCTGTTTTTACTAAGTAAAGCAGAAAATTACAGTATATCAACAGCCAAGAGTGTTTGTTGCCTGGGAAGAACCATTTGTGTTCCAGTTTGGGCTTTTTTACTCATTTGAAGTCTGCGCCTCAAAGCACATTAAAAGCATTTTAATTAATATATTAATATACAATTAATCCTTGTATAGATTTAAAGTTTATGTCCTTGTATAGGTTTAAAGTCTATAAATATAATTGGGGTGGGGGTGGGGCAAGGAAGAAAGCAAAGTAAATAAATCCAAGCAAAAATTATGTATTTTTAATAGTGAAATCTGGAGGAAGGTGCAGCTCTAAACTAACACCTTAGGAAACATATAATTCTTATCAGAAAGCGCATATTGTATTAAAAATCTGTCTTGTATCAGAGAACTGCATGGCTATATGTATGTTTTCTTAGCTACATTCAACTCTCTTCATCAGAATAACACTCTTTGGGGACAGTGTTTCAGGGTTGACAAGAACATTAAACCATATTATAATTATCTTTTCAATGAAAACATGGCTTTGTAGTGGAGGCAACGCATGGTTCTCAAGGTGAGTGTTATTAGGCTGTATGTGCTTTCTTGGAAGGAGATTCATGGAAAGAAAAAAGCTTTATATTTTACTGCAAGGAAAAAGATACAGAGTACATGTCATGCATAGCAAAAGGGATTTTACAAAGAAGGCACTAAGTTGAGTGCCTCACTTATCTTCAAGATTGCTTCTACACAGTAAGTGTGAGGATCGGTTTAACGCAAGCTACAATATAGATATAACACAGCATACAATTCTCTGTGACCATTCATATAGATAACTGCAAAAAAATTGTCCGTAAAGTAAGGTAAATATAAAGCAATTGCCTCCTATGCCATAAATGGGTTCTGCCTCATCCTTTCAGAGGCAGAACAGCACACATTCTTATTGCTGTTCAGATAATAAAATCTGTTATTCTTAATGTGAATTAAAGGGTTTTCTAACCCATTTTCCACAATCAAAGTACTGTTTTCTCAAATCTGGCAATTAGAAAGTATCAGTTCTGAAACAGCGAGCAAAGTTAGAAACTGCACCAAGAAGATCCTAACATATTCATAAATGACTTTATTTAATACGCATATGTGTACACGTACTATACACACGTACACATTTTCTTTATTTGGATTTTTTTAAAAAAGACTACTACAGATTTTTAATACTTTTGCAAAGGCCTGAATTATTTTAAAACAGGAATTTTCTTCTTGTTTGCAAAAATAAGGTTGCAATTTTGGTTTTTTTAGCATGTTGACAAATGGATAGATTTAAATCCCTTAAAACAGGATGTACTAGAGGAAAGAAACAGATTATGTTAACCAACAGTTACACAGTGAACACGGCAAATACTGACAGTATTATGAAAATCATGTGTACAATATGCTAATGGAGAATCGTAAAGCTGTGGCATTTCAGTCGTGCACATGTAAGTTCAGGCACACACAGGCACAAGCACAAAAGACAACAGCCCCACTAAACAGCTCCCCAAAATACACCCAATTGGCCCAATACTAGACACAACAGCTTGACATTCTTGGGGGGGGGGGGGGGGGGGGGGAAGTCAGAAACTCACTAAATCTTGGTTTTAAAAGCATGCTACGTATCCAGAGAGAGAGCATTCTGAACAGTCAATTACTTTCACATTTTGTCCCAGGACTTTAAAAGTTAAAGGCATAGTTCTGCCAATTGTGAGATGCCCCATCCAGCACAGACCACCCACAACTACTGATTTTCCATCTGGTGAACAAAACAGACATCTCCCTAATTATTTTTAAAAAGGTTTTTTTTCCTAACATACTTCCTTTATTTGTCTGTGACCTGGAACTTAATGGAAAACCTGGTAGATGCCAACCTCATTTCTTGTAATGAAGCATCTTATTTTCCCTATTTTAAGCATGCGTATTTAAAGGCTGTTTAATAGAAAGTTATTACCTAAGCCGATCATTGATAGGCCCTAAATTACTAAATAGCTTGAAATAAGAACAACTTTATATCAAACCCTAAATGTTCTACTTAAATATTAACCATTAAAAGTTCTTCCCTTAAACTAGTATATTAAAACAGAAAGCAATGAGGTTTACAGTCTCGTATGCTGGGTTCCCATATTGCCAGTGTCAAAATTTATGCCTTTTTTCAGCAATATGGTTGCCATTGCCAGCACCACGCTTATAAATGCCAACTGTAATTAAAATCTGGCACCTTATACAAGCATTAAACACGCTTAAAGATTAAAAAAAAGGGATTATTTTAAAATACTCCTTGCAGCGTATGCAGGCTAAAAAAAAAAAGTTCTCCTTCTGCCAGTTTTAGAAACATCACAGAAAAAAAAAAAAAGGTCCAAGGTGTCCTGAAAATCAGTCTGGAAAAACCTATATACTGTGCTAATCTTTCACGTGGATGCACGCAAGGGAGGGATGACAAAACCTGGATTTTTATTTGAAAAGGACTACAAAGAAATAGCATATTTAAAAATCTGGACCCCAGGCAGGCACACAGGGCAGGTAACACACAGCCTTTATCCTTTATCTCAACATCCTTTACACTGACTGTTATAGTTCAACAAACATATAGAGCCTCATTGCTGTCACGGTGGACGCCCAAGCCAGGGCCACGGAACCCAGAGCCCGATAAGGGAGACAGCAGATCACACAGAGAGGAACAGAGGCTGTTCATGTTAATAGTTTTGGGGAGGTGGATGCCATCCTCTAGGGTTTCCATCAATTACGCACCCCTCATTGCTACATCCCCATGCCTCTGGCACTGGGCAGGAGGCTGGGTGGCCAGTTAAGAAAATCCTCTTCTGGGCTCATCAAGGAAAGAAGTGATTAGCAGGAGGCTCAGGACGTATAGACAAACCACACAGGGCTGCCTTGGGAATTAACCCTGGGAAAAGGCGGAGCTGGGGAAACAGGCCATCATACCCAGCAAAATTTCCAGCCATAAACTCCTTTTCTACTTACTAGTAGGCTACTTCTGAGTTACACAGCTGGCTTATGGACCACCTGACAATGAGGAACCCATGTACAAGAGAGGTTAAAACCTAAAGAAGCTACGCAGCAAGATCAAGCCAGGCACATTGCAGCAGGTGTTCAGACAGCACAGCACTGGAGCACCCAGAGATGTGCTTCTTGATCTGGCAGCACTGCACCAAGCGCTTGTCTATTGCCCCAGTCGTTCATCCCAGCTAGGAGGTGAGGAAGAGCCAGCCAGCCACGCTGTCAAGTAAGCTACTGGAGAATGACCACCTCTCGGAAGCTCAGCACTGTTCACAGACTCTGCTTGTGGGGGAACGGATCTAAAAAAACCAGGCAGCCTAACCACTGTCAAATCGATCTTTCAAATAGTCAGCAACAGAAAGCGCTGTTTTTTTCAAAGCAATCTGATGAAAAGTTAAGAATTAGCATTTATAGGGACAGCTTCTGATATGACCCGCAGTTGGAGAGGAACCATGACAGTGTCTGTCTCGAAGTCTGAGACTCCCAGGGCCAACAGCAGCAGGACTTGGCATCTTTGTAGCAAAGGCACAATGGCGGAGACGCTCTCCATCCTGCCCTCCGTATCTCGTTCTGGTGGTACCCAAAACAATGGGTTTTTTTCATGACCCTATCAGCAGAAGAGGTAATTAAATTTCCTTTTGTTTTCACATTGTCGGGTGCCCCATATACCAAATGTTTATGGACAGGACTGAAAATTTTATCCTCACATTTTCTTGACATCACATTCTTGGCTGAATTTCTGGATCCTTATGTCAAGTTTGCACTTAGTTTATGTTCCCTCATAGGTACCTCAGTTATTGATGACTTTCAGCAGGATGAAGTCTTTTAAGCCACTTATTTTAAAATAACAAGTTGAACCACCAAAAGGAAAACCTTGAGTTAAATAATGTTTGAATCTTGTTTTCCCATTTAAACATTTTAGTTATTTTCTTGGAAAAAGGTTAATTCTCAGTTTGTAACCACTAAAGTATGTTGCTTTGTAACTAAATATAGCTTTTACACTAAATTTGGCACTTCTTATTGCTAGCCAGAAGGACAGAGTAGCTCCACTGATATATATTTAAGCTTTTCTATATCTCATTATACATTTTTTCAGATTAATTTTACTGTTTTTGTTAGGAAATCACGTATGGCACAATCCTTATTGACTAGCTAATTCCTTTGTGTTTACTTATGATTTACATTTCTTTGGATGGAAACTGGAATGCAACTTAAAATGTAGCAAGACAGTTTATCAGTTGCACAGCACAGTCTTAAAGAGGCTAGATTTCTAAAGAAAATTGTTTTGATTTAAAAATTGATCTATTAAAATAACTCTGTCTTAGCTAGAATTAGCACCAATCTTGTATTTGGTCATAATATCCTTCAATATTGTAGTATTAGCAAATCTAATCCTCTCATAATTAGCTTTTATTCACAGATTGGTAGAGAAGAACAAGCTTTTCTGCTTCTTTCAACTCCCAATTGGTCAAGTTTGAATAAATTAGTCATTTAACTGAGCTAATTGAATATATTGAAGAAAATATTCTCTTGGTACTTGGAGAAGAGACTACTGATCTCAAAAGCCAATTCAGTACTTCAAACACTTTGGGTCTCCAGAGTTTAGGCAGTAACTTTCATCAGTTGAATGGTCTGACCCACAACCTGGAAGCATTGTTTCTATTTGGTTTGTTATTTTTAATGATTTAGGCAGATAAAATTATGCCAAAGCCCAAGCTTACTGTTAATAGATGTATTTTTAGGGAGAAATACACTCAGCATAGATTTTGAAAACTTTGTTATTTATTTCTGAGCACTAAGTTTCTACTATTTCATTGACTCAGCGTTCAGCTTTTTGCTTATCGTTTAGTTCCGGTTTGTTGTTTTGGTTTTTTTTCAGTGGAGGGATGTGCCAGCATTACCATTACTAGCGGCAGAAAGCAGCAAGACCTACATCTCACACATGTTATATAAAAATGCCAGAAAATAAATATTTTTATCAGCTTTAGAACAGGCTTAAAGTGGTCTGAAAAAGAAACTGGAAGTGTATAAAGTGTTAAAAATATTCAATGTCTTTCCCTTCTGAACTAAATCCCTTCATGGTTGCAGAGTGAAGGCATCCTGCAGCCATCCCTCTCCACACAGCAGACCCTGTCATGCATTGCAACAGATGAATCAAGGAGGAGGTGAATATTTCAAGTCTCTGAAGTGAAGGCCTCCAAACACCTTTGAGGTCTACAGTACCAGAAAGGTCCAAACTATTGCTGGTTTCCTCCAACAAGTTTACATTTGGTTCAAAACTATTTAATTTTGCCATGACGTGACCATTGCATAGTGAATATGTGATTTCATACACTCAAGATTACAATAACAAACTTAAACCATCATGTCTTCGTTTTTCCTTTTTTAGCTTCTGCCCTTCGTTGGTAGCGTTTCAAGGTTAATAGATCATTTTCCAGACAAAAGTGGTCTAAGAAGCTGATAAAAAACCCCCCACAGCTACCCAGAGAAATGCAGCCCTTCAGTAGCGTATCCATTTTCTGGTTTACCTTGTTCAGGAACATTGGTGCAGAGCTCCTCTTAGATGATGATACTGACCTTAAAGAGAAAGTTAACTTAACTGAACTCCATATCATTTCAGATATACTCAAAGAAAATCTATATTGACTGCATAAAGACAACATTGGTCTTTAATTTTATTTTAGAAGTTAAAAATCTAGAAATGCCAAGTCAGCTTTCTCACTCTGAATGTGCCTTTGTGCAAGCACTGGGGTTTCCTTTTTTTTTTTCTTCCCTAGTGTATAAAATAGGGTTTTATCTGTTCCAAATTACCACATTTAGACAAGCTTTTCCCTATTTTAAAACTCCATATTGGAATGAAAACATTAGGAAATGTCACACCACTTTTGGTAAGAAATTTTCACTTCTATCCAACATTTCTCTGAGTACAGATGAAAATGAAGTGGAGCAGGAGCTTCGGGCTTGAGAATGCTCATGTGGGTAGGAAAGAGCACTGCTCAGGCAGTATTTGTCAGAAAAGTTTGTGAGTGGAAAGGAACCCCTTCGATTTTTAGCGTTAGAAAGCTCTATAGCATCAAAAGCTCCAGCACTAGGGTTTTATACCTTCAGACAGAAGCGATCCAATGCCACCAAACTTCTAGACAGCTGAAGAGTTTATGTGGGCCCAGCTTAGCTGGGAACAAAGAAACTTTTCCTTTTAAAATGAGACTCTTCTTAGGTAGAGAAAGCAGGCAAAAGACCAATTCAACCTGCATCCCCTCTGTAGAGCAGCACAGCCTTCACCCCAAGATGGGCACTGTTTAGCACCCTTGTGCTTCATGTGCTGTGGAAGTATGGAAGTAACTAGTGCAAGCTGGTGAGCAGACAGCACACAAGTCAAACGTTCATCCATACTGAAAAATGCAGATGGTACTTAAGGCATGACAAAAGTAAAGAAACACATGGTGAGAGGACTCTCACACTGAAAGAGTACCACGGGTGAGAAAATGCAGTTAACCAACAACAAAAAGTGGGGGGATGGACCCCAGAAGAGCAGAGACCAAAATCCTGCAGCAACCTGCTGAAAGAAATGGGAGATTTCTGGCATCAGTCTGCCTTTTATGGAACAGTGGCTGACTCCACCAAACTCTGGCTGAGTGGCTTCCATACAGCACGTGAACGTACCTTGCACAAAAGCTCTGGTGGACTGATGGGTATATAAAAGCATATAAAAAAGGTTAAGAGAAGAGAAGTCCTGGGAGAGATGACTATCCCTCTGGAAGACAAGTTTTGATGATTGAACACCATTAACTTTCGGAACCTCATTCAAAAAACAACCACAGAAGATTCCTGCAAAGACAAACCTGCAATCCAAGGAAAGGACCAACTTAGAAGGAAACCCCAGAATTAGGCTTTCTGGTAGGTGTGATACTCGGACAGTTCAGGCTAAACTAGATACAACGTTCTTACTTCATCCCTGAGATAACCTCTCTTGCGGCAGGCCACCACTGGAGGTTACCCTATAGAAACACCAAAGTCATGCCGCGTAAGAAAATAAAACCTCTCATTAAAAATGTCATTACAGTTTTTCACTATTTATGGGTATTATGAGACAGCTATCTCAAGCAGTCAGTCAAAGAATGGCACAGAATTAACACATGCTTTTGGAAAATCACGTACTACCTCTTCTGCACTGAACTTCTGGTGAAGCACTGAAAAAGCTCTGCCATGTGAGTCTTGGGCAAACCTAGCACATCAAGTGGAGAGCACATCATCCAATGCTTGTTTAATACAATGTCTTTTCCTGTGAATTAAGCTAGAGTAAGATGATTTACTTCATGTTTTGAAATCTGGCTGGAGAAGAGAGGGACTCCAGAGCAGCAGTCCATGCTCAGAGCTCCCTGTTTCATCTCATTGTGGCAGGTAAGTAGCAACTGCAATTTTTTTATTATTCAACAGATGTTTGCTGGTTACAGTGAAATCACCAGAAAGGTAAAAACCTGAATGTGCTTAGAAATTAAACTGCATTCTCATGCTTGTGATTATTAATCATCTACTCTAGGTTGAGACAGGGCTATGTGGAAAAAAAATCTTAAATTTCCACTGTCACTGAAGCAGCTGTGCCACCAGCAGAGCATCGCAGGCTACAGAGGGAGTGCCCATCTGCAACCTTTTACAAGCCCCAAAAACTCACACTGTACATAAAGTTTTCAAAAACTGAAGATTAATTACATCTTTGCATGAAGCTTGTTTGAACTATATTCTACTGCTAATACCATTAAGCTCTTTTCATAAGGTTGCTACTGCTTTCTCAGCACAGCACACCAAGAACAACTAAGATCTGAATAAATCCTGTTTGTTATCTTCCATAATTTACCTGTTCATCTAAACCCATGTGTTCCTTCAGAGAAACGGCAACATGTTAGTTCCCCCCTGCCCAAGCGAAATAGAAACACTATGTATTATATTACATTATATCATAAACTTTAGTAACCAGTATCTCCCTTCAGGAAAAACTGCACGTGTTGCCCTCCACCTTTAAGAGGAACACATGGGTTCCAACTGGCTGTCATTAAATTTCAGGTTTTAAAACCTGCAAACATACGGCAGAAGTTACATTATGCACTGCTGCTAAATTCACTGTGTGTACTGCAGAAGGATGGTCTGAATCAACAGTGTTAATGGTTCAACATTTAAACAAAAAATAAACAGATAAATTAAAAGACAAAAAGGAGACATAGTTTTGAGATTGTATTTTCTACCTGCTGCATCTCATTCCTCCTCGTTTAACTACCTGTCCATACTAAGAACTTTGCAACCAGCCAAGAATTTAAGTGAATCATAACAGCGAGATAAATTTTGGGACACAAAGCAACAGGAGCCTTTTCTTTATGTTCCAAGTGGTTTTAAAGCTGCTGCGGGGCGAGGCAGGAGCAGGCAGCAAAGCGAGGGGGTGCAAAGGGAACTGGCCATTAACTTATCAATTCCAGGCCTTGGCTTTCTAATTGACAACCTCAGGGCTACTTTCATCACTTGTCGACTTCAAACCCACACTCAATTTTTCCTTTAGATAATGATGCAACTATAACATAACGGTGTTTCTGACATATTGCAGCATGTAGCAGTAGGAAGGTTTCCTCAGTACCTTAGTTTTAACAGGAAAGGAAAAAAACCAACTGTTAAATGGTTTTCACATCTATCAACTTCTCAAAAACAGGTTTTATACTTCCAGTATGCTTAAGTCAGTATTTGGTACTGGCCCAATCCAAAGCACCTTCAGTGCTTTAGTATTGCTACAGATTTAACAAAAAAATAAATGAATGTTTAATGCGATAAGCCTACAAAGCATGCATTCATATATAAAGCCTAAATTAACAAACCTTCCAGAGCTAGAAATACACTACAAATTAGAGAACTTAAATGATAAATACCACAAAAAAATGGCATTAAAAATATACTAATGACTAGAAATTGTATGTCCTTCACAAAGAAAATATAGAAGTAACAGGAATGCTGCCATGGACACATCCCTACAGAGAGCTAGAAAACCCTGACTCCCGTCCTCCTGCAGAAATCCAAGTGGTTGCTGAAGGCAGCCAGACCATTTGTGAACAGTAAGGTACTCAGGTAAGTATGTTTATCACATTTTGACCATAAAGGGGAAAATTTTTTTTTGTCAAGTAACAGCATGTCCACAGGCAACAAAGCACCTGGCTCTAACATAAACAGTCACATAACTGCCTTTTAATAGTGGATATAAAGGTTTGAGTCCTGCAGTCGACTCTGCAAAGGCCCTGGGGTCATACTAAACTCAGTGTAATGTTTGGGGCCCTGAGCACATCAATCTAGGCAACAAAAGCAGCATCAGAAAATGCAATACCACTAATACACCCCTGAAGTGCGACTGCTTCTCTGGCTCCTATGTGATCGGCATACAGAGGGATGACAGTCCAGCTACCACACCATATAGCCCATTGCTGCCGAAATCGGTGTGCGTAAACACACAGGTATTGAACTAATACAGATTAATAAAACAAAGGCGCCACAGGCCAATCTGACATGCAGTCGGCTTTTGTCTTCAATGGAATTTAGGCTCTGCGGGTGCAAACTGGCACCCAAGTAACTTCAGTCACAGGCCATTAATGAGGCTGTGAATAGGTGGCTTAGGTTGGCTGGACTAGAAGAGTTAAGTGCCAGCCACTTAAAATTACAGATAGGGATGCCTCACTTCCAGGTAGCAATTGCTACGTTTTGGTCATAAACTTAAAAACGATTGCTCCAACTCCCATTTGAGGAGTAACAGGGGAGCATGTAAAGAAAGCCATACCAGCTCCAAGAACGAACACTGGACTGAACGTCTCCTTGGGCTGCCACTTTAGTGCTTTTCAGGCTTTCTAGGCCCATAAAGCTGCAGCATATTGTGAATTTAACAAATTACGTTGCCTCTTTAGAGCCATAACAGTTTTAGGAAGACTGGGTGTGCTGGCATATCACCCACTTTGTTGAAGACCTCTCTTCATTTCAAGTGTTGTGCATGCTGCTTACTCCTTCTCAAGCAGTAAGGAGGCAAGAGCAATCCAGACAAAATATCTGGCCCACATAAGGGACAAAGGTCACCAGTTGCAAAATATTATTAAAAAGTCAGGAGAAACTTATTTTATAGCCAAATGAGCGGCTCAGCAAAACTCTGGGCTATAGTAGGAAAGATGACAAGCCCAACAGCTGGGCAGTACAATTGATAAGGTTTTTACCAGGATCATTGCTCGGGATGTTTTCAGGTTTTTTTGGACAAAAGATATCAACACAAGAAGCGTGAAAACCCAGGTTATTACATTAATTATGAGAGGCAGGTGTTTTTCCATTTTTTTTTTTAAACCCAGTCCCCACCACCTTTGCAATTTTGCCACTCCAAGGCTGCAACCCACAGTACAAACCGGTTCCCTTTCAGGGTTTGGAGTACGGGTTTTACAAGCCTGTTTTGCCTTCCTGCAGGCACTTTGAGCTTATAAATGGCACCTTTCAGTGTCCTGAATTATGAAGGGCAGCTAGTCCTGAATTCTCCTGTCGCTTAATGATCTCACATAAAATGAGGTCCACAAAACTTTTATTACCGCTGCAGTTCAAATTCGCAGGTGAAGAACCACCAGGGAAAGGATGCGGACATCTTTTGCTCTCCTAATTTTCCAGGTGCAAGAAAGTTTCCCACTTGGGCTTGAACAATTAGTTAACTCTCAAAGCGAAGCCTGATCTAAATAAAAAGACTGCAGTATGTTACCCCTATAAGCACTGGGAAAATCCAAGGGGAAACCACTTGAGAGCAACACACACTAGCATCAAATTTAGGTTAAAAAATTTAGGTTAAAAACCCCTATCTAAGCATTTATTTATTGTCTTTTGTTTTCCACCTAATTTTATTTACTTACACCAAGTATATCTGAAACTCAAGAATTATGTGTAATATTTAATTAAAACATGAATTGGTTCCTCTGCTATTCCGGTAATAACATCCACTGTTTGGAAAACATACGGTACCTCAGCAGTCCAAACAAAAATTCTAAAGAAAGTCTTTCCAAAAAAATAAAGGATTTTGTTTGTTACAAATCACTTTTACATTTATATAAAGATTTAATGATTCATGGCATGCTAAATACAGTGCTAATGAGCTTCAGGTTGTGTTTTTCATTTTTGTTTGAATTTTTTTTCCCCCGCTAAAAACAATTACTAGAGGCCATTCAAATGCCACTGCATAAACCAGGAAACCTAGTAAAACTGTAGGTAAAATTGGCATTTTGTTTCAAGAGTGGCTCAGGAGTCCAATTCGCTTGTTGGCGAGCTACATATTTCAAATAGCACTTGTATTGCCTCCAAAAAGGGAGCAGAGTAAGATGCTTTCAAAAACCACACATTTACAGTGTTCATTAATGAAAAACAAAAATTAAAGAGCATAACCTCACCGTTTAATTCCTGCCTTCCAAGGATGAAGCATCTTAGCCTTTCTGCTTTCTTCTCTACTTTCCAGTGAAAGGTAGATAAATTAGCAGAAATACAAGCTCTTCATTCTCAGTACCTCTTCAGAGGATACACACGCCCATAGGAGCTTAAAAACCTTCCTGGGGAGCATTACTAATCTTGCTCCTAACAGCACAGAATTTTTAAAGCCTATTAAAACACTGTCTAGTCATAGCTGTGCAAGTCTTGCTTTTTTGTGACCTGGTTTCAAGAAACAGAAAAATAAAATCAGTGGAAATAATGCCCAATTGTCTTTCATTGTTCAGTTACACAGATCATCGCCCACCTCAACGACTAACTAGGTACCAAGCATTGTCCTTCTACAACAAACCTTGCCATCTACTGCATGGAATCATAGAATGGCTTGGGTTGGAGGGGACCTTTAAAGGTCATCTAGTCCAAGCCCCCTGTGATAAGCAGGGACATCTTCAACTAGATCAACTACAGCATGTGTTGATGCTTCAGTCTAATGGAAGTCCTACCTTGACCCTGCTTTGTCCAACCCCGCCGCCTCTGCCTCTGGGCCTAGGAATACTTTCAGAAACCTAAAAATAATTAAAACCGCCTTCTGCATAGGGTGTAGCACTCCTGCCTGGCTGCAGCAGAGCTGCTGGCCATTTACACCACTGCAAGTCAAGTCACCATCAATCCCTTGGACTTCAGTCTTCCAAGTAACATGTGTGTTACTGCAAAGGCTTTCAGATAACTTTTTAACTGAAAACATCCAGGATGTTGGGGGTTTTAATAAATCATCATAGTTATCGCCCAGCAGCTGATAAAACTGAAGTTAATTAATGTTGCCAGGAAATAGAAATATATCTGCAATGAACCAGTCTTGTTATGCCCATATTCAGCATTTCCCCTCCTTTCTTTGAAGAGCATTTCACCAACTTAAAACATAAAACCAAACACCCCCCACCCCCAACAGATCGAGTGAATGAAAGATATTCATGCTAACTAACCCCGCTCTCCAGTTCACTCCGCCTCAAAATCCCACTGACAATATCAAGGGTGGGGAATCAAACCCCTTTACTACAGAGTCTACAGCAGATAAAGCAGCAATTGTGGTTATACAGTATTGGAAGTGTAGCTACAACATAGCGTGACAGCTTGTTAGTGTTGAAAATATATAAGCTCTTTGTAATTGTGCCTTTGGAATGCCATCTGTCTTGAATTAACGTCCACCTGGGATCATGTTTCGATGACCAATATGGACAGATTACTGGAACTTTAAAACCTCGCTTTCTTTGTAATTGACATTTAAACTGTTTGAAGTTTCTCATTAAGTCCTTTTTTACAAATTAGGTGCAGATGTATAAAGCTAAATGTACAGTACTAAGGGAAATTAGGTCACCTGAAAGCTCAATAATAAAATGTATCAACTGTTTAAGTGCAATGAGTACATTAAAATTTAGAGATCGACTTTATGCCCCAAATTCTTCAGTTTCATCATTTCCCTTTCATCGCTGCAGAGCCCCTGATGCCAACCATTTTTAATTAAAACAGCAGAGAAGAAAGCAGGTTTGGCTGCTCAGCCCGTGACAACTGGTCAACCCCGGCCCACAAAGGGCTGGAGAAGGCCAGGCAGGCAGCCACAGCGATGCCTCTTTCACAGGGACAGGCAAATCCTATTTACACCAATGATACTACAAGATTTAAAGGGCACGGGGAGACTTGAGAGGTAAATATAGCACCAACATGAAAATAAGGGAAAAATGGTGAAGGGGACTTGTTGAACACCCAGGGGCTCAGTAACCATGCAGCTGACCTCCAGACCCACTTGCAGTCAAAGTTCTGCAGACCTGCTGTGCTGCGCAGCCTCGCGGGACAGGAGAGGGAAGCGTGAAAAGGGCAGCGGCCAGAGAAACACCTCCATGCACAGCCCTGCTGACAAAATAAGGGTGAACAGACTATGCCCCCTTCCCAAACAAGAAGGCTCAGAGAGGCAAGAAAGGGGTCCAGGAGAGACCACCACCAGGAGCCCACCTGATGAGCAGAGGACAGAGAAAATACCACACTGGGGTTCATCAACAAAAACCCTACAAAGCTGTTAGCATCAAGGGGCTTTTACCTGCCAGAACGACTCTTAAGAGACTTCAAGTACAGCAGCCTGGTCTCCCCAAAAGGCATGAAAACCCCAGAGACCCCACTCACCCAGACCTGAGTGGCCAAGAGATACTGCACAAGCATAGGAAGGCTCAATGCTGGAAGGCACCAAGCATCCCCCCAAGGGAACATACGCCCTCCTTCCCCACCCAGGGCCACAAAGCAGGGTTGGCATTGAGCCTCAGGATAGCGTCCTGCCACTGGTGGCATTTAAAGTCAACCTGATCAAGTAGGGTTGGTGGAAGGTTGGTAAACCCTCTCGCCTGGAGAAAGGTCTCCTGGGACAAATTAGGACACAACCTACATAAAATGCACAATGGCAAATCCTTTTGGCACCGCAGCCAGCATGTTGGTTCTTGAAACTATGCCAGGAGGCGTACCCTGGATCCCTGCTCCTAAGCATGAAGGTGCGATGGAAGAAGCGGTCTTCTCCTAAAAGGTGGTAAACAAGATGAATACACTGTCAACCAGTTCTTTTTTTGTGTGCTTAGACTACATTTTCTCCTCTTAAGCAGGCTGTCTTCAGTACTGCTATTTATTACAGTGAGTTTAAAAAGCTTTTCTGCTTACATCCCCTTACAACCCTATTCTGGTAAGCTACTAAAATTCTGTTTGCAAAAGAGCTGTAAACTTTCAGCTGGATATGTTTCTGCTGCTTCTGATAAACAGCCGAGCAACTTTTCTGTGAAAGTGGCTGTGCATCTGTTTGCAAAATGAACAGCAGGTCTCAGCCGGTACCAGAACAGGACAGCAGGGGATTGTGGTTTCCTTGATCCACAGGCTCCTTCTCTGTGCTCATACACATCTTCAGTTCAAGGAGGAATTCAGAGAAAAATGCATATTTTTAAAAGAAAGAAAAATTAAACCAGCTGTATGTTAGCAAACTGCAACACCTGGGAGAGAATAAAACCTGACCAATATAATACAGCAAGGTAACAACATTTTCCAGGAGGGGACAGCCCAATTCATTTGCAAAGGGGAACGAGACAGAGGAGTAATACATTTGCCACTTGTACCAAATGGAAAAGACTTCTAAGGAAAATGCATTTGTACCCATTCCGTTTTGCTCACACATTTTATGAACACCGGCTTTCATTTGGCAAATGGGTCCACTAAGAGGACTGGGCAGGACTCTCCAGAACCGTGTCAGCTTTAAGCAGACTAGTTGGGGTGCCAGTGGTGATTAGCTGAACATGCTCAGCTTTGCACCCTGCTTCTCATTAGCATTAATTAGCCAGCATCATACCTCTGCTGCTGCCAGGATGAGAACTGGCTCAGGCAGTAGTTTCACAGTCCTTAATGCCGAGTATGGAGTTGCCAGAGTGCACAACGGGGAGCTTATGTCAGCCCTGTGTATTTCTGCCAAGGGCAGAGGAAAGTGGAGACCCAGTTCAGCAGAAGCCTGGAGCAGCACGGACAGGTAATACCTCTTTTGGCATAAGACCTCCCAATGTAACTTTAACCTGCACAAAAACATGCTTCACTTGACCTAGCAGCGATGGCTGACAAAAAAGCCCCATCCTACATGCTCCCTCATGTGTGGCCCAGTGACAGTGGTTGCAAGGTAAACTGAGGCTCCATCAGGCCCACCCCCAAAAGAAAATATGGCAATACCAGAGACTTGATTAGCAATGCTCAAGGTGTCCCCTCCCTCCCTAACGTGAGCTGCTATCAGGTTGTCACCTTGCCAGCAACATGACATCATCAGTTTAAGTGAACCAAAGTGACTTTGTAGAAAAGCACATTCTGCAGATACGGCACGACAGTTCTGCCAGATAAAGTGGTTTTATCACTAGAAAGTCACACTTTCAAATAAATTTCACCCCGAGGCCATAACCTCAAAAGACACACTTAAAAATGTGTAGAACATAAAATGAGTGATTTTTTTGATAAGAGGTTCAGAAAAGAAATCCCTCACAGACTTAACACTTTATTGATATTCTTGGTTATAGCTCTACACACACCGAGCAGGATCAGCTACGGCAAGGACCACGATTCATGTCTTTCCATCTAAACGTTGCAACAAAGAATAAAACTATTTCACAACTAACAAAGGGGAACCCTTTAATTTGCTGGAACAATTTCAGCTCCCATTGCATTAGCACCCTCCAGTGTCCAATCCATGAAAAACAACATGATCACTGATGCGCAAAGTAGATACAAACTTGGGAGTGTGAAGCGCAAGACAGAACAGCGGCGGATTCCTGGCAGTTGAGATGAGAGAAGATGCTCCAAACACCAGAAATTTTAGTTGGCATAGGCACAGTCCCTGAAAAAGGTCTGACACGGGGTTATAACTCTTCTTGGGCTCCTTTGGTCGTTGCAGGCATGCTGGTGTATCTGCACCTTTGGCATGACACACTCTCCGTGCCCACACAGTATATTCCATACACTGCAGCGCTCCACCAAGATGAGAGTTTAACGAAGCCACTTTTGAGTGATTTAGTACAGGCATGTGGAATAAGCTACTTAAATAAATACACCTAAAAAAACCTTGTAAAGGGGTGAAGCCAACATGCACTCGGCTAGCTGAGAGCAAACAGGTGATCACGCTTATGTGTGCTCTTACAGTGTAATCACCAAGCAATGCAAGAATGCTTCACAAAGATCTGTCAGCAAGAGTTTTCATAGTCAATTATTTACTGCAGCATTGTCTTTAAAAGCACATTTGAAGCTCTTGACAACAAGAACAGAAAGAAATGCCGCATTTGTTATTAAAAAACAGCTGGAAGGAGTCTTTTTAAAACTTCTTCCAACAAGACAATCTTTTGCAGACAGGGAAAGCCCAAAAGGCTCTGGAACATCACAAGTAAGCAAAACCAGCTCCGTGTTCCACAGGTTTTGCCTGCCTGCCAATGATGCAAACACTCCATCCACATTCTCATGGAAGCATTGCACAGTGGCTTCACAGGGGCAGCAACATCCGTGTGAACAGGGGATGGTGGCAGCTGGAGAGGCAGCTGTGCTGCATTGGAGGTACCTGCGGTAATTACGGTCCCAGCCTGACAGCATGGCAACCAGTGCTGTGGGACCCAAGCATCAGGGTCCAGACCCAGCAGCACCTGCCAACTCCTGCTAAAAAGCAGGGAGCTGCTAATTAAATCCAACCAACAAATTTGGCAATTGATGCACGTGAAGTCATCCCTGTATTTTCTCTCCCCGCTCCAGACAGCTCCATGGCTGCCCAGCTCAAAGGTGAGACAGGACTCCTCATGCCTCATCCTGCTTTGGTCTCCGACCTCTTGGATGCCCCAGATTCCGTGGTCTCCACCTGCCCGGTGGCCTCTCTGGCTCCACAGCAGCACCCCCCGCCCCCCGCGGCCCCTGGCGGGGAAGCGCCCGCTGAGCTCGGCCCACACAGCCCTGCCGCGGCCGCGGGGCCCCGGACCACAAGGGCCTCCCCACGCCCGGGACGGGGGCCGCTGACGCCCCGCTGTGCCCAGCTCCACCTCGGGTGGTTTCTCAGCACGGTATTCTCTGAAGAGGGGCGCCCCGCTGCGGGCCCGGCCCCCCCGGGTTTCACGCCACGGGCGGTGGGCGCAGCGGCCGCGTGGGCCGCCAGGCCGGGGCCGGGCCGGGGGCGCCCAGCGCGCTGCCCCGTCGGGGCTGTGCCGGGGCCGGCAGCCGGGCAGCGCTGCGTGACTGGAAGAAACTTCATTTCTGCTCCCACGTTCCCCGTGCCCGAGCGCGGCCCGTGACCGGTGCCCCGCGCCGCAGGCACAGACAGGGCAGGCGGCTGCCCGAGGGCGGGAGAGAAAGGCCGCCGTTCCCCCGGCTGCTGCGCGGCTGAGGCGGGCAAAGGAGCGGCAGAGGCAGGGAACCACCGCTCCTCCCCTGCAGGCGCCCCAGCCCCGGCCGGCCCCCGCGGGCAGCCCCGGGGCTCGCCGCCCGCCGGGCCCACACCAGCTCTGCCACGACGCGGCGCCGCGGCCCCAGCAGCTCCGGCTGCGGGGCTGCCCGGCCCCCCCGCCCCGGCCTGCGCCGGGGACCCGCCGCCCGGCCCCTACCGCCCCGGCCGGGGGGAGCACGGGAGACCCCCCGAGCGCGGCTCCCAGCAGGGCGCGAGGGGCGGTGCCGGGGGTCCGCTGATCCCGCGCCCGCCGCTCGCGTCACTCACAGTCTCCGCCTCCACAGGCGCAGCCCAGCCCGCCAGCAGACCCACGCCGCCGCCGCCGCCATCATCCCCGTCTCGGCCCCGCCCCGTCCCGCCCCATTGGCTGGGGCTGCGGCACCCCCCACCGCGGCGCCACTCCTTCCCGCGGAGCTGATTGGTAGGAAGGGGGAGGAGGCGTGCCCCGCGTCACGCCCCCCACGTGCCGGGGCCGGCCGGGCGCCGCGGGGCGGGAGAGGAGCCGCACGTCACCACGGGGGCGGGGCGTGCCTCGCGTTACCGGCCGCCGCCGGTTGTCGGGCCTCAGTCGCTGCTGGCGGCCGACCCGGGCCTGCGGGCTGCCCCCGCGGCTCAGGGTGGCGGCTCCCTGCCCCCTCTCCCCGCTGCTCCAGGGCAGGCCGCCGCCCTCGGGCAGGCCGCGCTCCCGCCCCCCGCCAGGCCCCTGGAGCCAGAGAGCCGGAGGGGGAGACGGGCTCGCACCTGCCTCGGCCGCCTGAAGCCCGCCCGGGGTGGTGTGTGTGAGAGGGGTGTGAGCGGCACCGCTGCCCGGCACTCCCGCCAGCGCCCTCCGTTCTCCTTCCCGGGCAGCGGTGGCTGTGCAGGAACAGCCGCTGGGGTAACCGCTTCAGCTAGCCGGGTGCTGGCATAGCCCTTGGGGTAGCAGCGCTTACGCGGTGGGGGTGTTTGTGGTGGGGCTGCTGGGTTCAGCACGAACATGGGGAAACGCTGACAGAACCCGAGCACTGAGGCAGGCCCGCTGCTACAACAGGGCTCTTCGGCAGAGGTGGCTCCACTGCAGGGGTCAGTTCTGGCAGCGATGCTTCTGCTCTACACATCTCTGCTTGGAAGTAACTGTCACGAGTGGAAATAGCTCATTCATGCAGAGGGTAAAGGGCTAAGACCAAGGGTAAAGTGTGAAGTAGCAGGGGAGGGGGCAGGAAGGAAATGAAACTGAGAAGGAAAGGGTCCTGAAAACGGAGCGGGGATTCTGCTGATCTGTTTTCCATCAGTCCACAGCTAGACTGAGAATCTATTTTTCCTTGTCATGCTGCTCAGATGTGCTGGAGTGGCCACAAAGCGTAATCCCAGCAAGCTCCTCCAATAGTGTGGATTTTTCTGCCAGGGTTCCTAAGGACGGGAGCTTGGATGATGCCACCTATCTGTCCCATCATCTCCCATTCCTACCATCCTACAACTGCTGAATGTGTTGCTCATTCTGGACCAAGTCTGGTCACAAGACAGAGACCCCCAAGATACTCAGTTTCAACAGTTTTCACAAAAACAGGAGAAGGATAATGAAACAACACCCCAAACCAGCACCCCAACTCCTTGGAAGGTCCAAGCTCATATTATGTAGGTCAAGCTCAGGTCCTCACAGAAGAGGTTTTTTTATTCTCTCACTTGCTGACTTTTGCCATGTAACTTTGTTCTTTCCCTGACACACAATTTGCTTTGCTTTGTAGAGGGCTGCGTAGAAATTTTCTGCTTTGGCTTAACATCACTTTACTGGGGAAGTGGTGTCAGCCAGTATGAGTTTCCCCTACTAGCAAAATGAAATACACTGCTTTGAATATAAGCTGTGTTGAAGCATGAAAGTGACCTGCACTCAACTTCCCTCCCCTCTGTAATCTTGCATGTTAGTCGTGGGTGATAACAAAGAAACATTTTTTCAGCACTAGTAGCTGAGTGTATGTTTTGCATGAACCAGTGTCAAAAAGCCCGGGGCAGCCTGGCCTGCTCATTTCCAAATGTTATATGCCCCTTCAACTTGCAAATGATCGAGGGAACACAGGGACGCCAATTAGATCTCGTTACTGTCTTTTCCCTTCTGTATTCTGGGAAAGATACTGTTTGTCTGTCTCACCCTTTTAAAACTGGAAGCCTTTTAAAAATGCTGCGTTTTCCATTAATTAGATTACACCAATAAAACATTTTCCAGGATGTTCAGAAGGTATTTATGGGCCTAACTCCCATCGACGTTCTCAAGAGTTAGGCACCTAGGTACTTATGAGCATGTGAGTCTTATAGCATCAGTGTCTTTGGGGCTAAGACCCTTGGAGCCATATGTACGTGAGGAGTATGTGGAGAAAAGGGTTGCTGAGCTCAGCTGGGCCTGGTAGTCAGTATTATGATACTTTTGTCAGTGCTACTGGTTATTTTGTCTCCTTGCAAGACCTCATCTGCACAAATGTTTCACCTGAATGTGTGATAACTACACACAGAAATTAACGGGAGAAAGCAATCCTGAAACTTCTCAGATAGAAAACAGATTACGAAGATTGAATGACTGCACTGTTGACAATCATTTAGCATTTTTTATGGACTAGGCAAAATAGTCTAAAAAAAATATAAATGCCTACCAGTCTTCCTTCTCTTATTCGAGGAAGGCATCACAGCAACCACAGTGCTCCAACGTACATTTTATGTACGCTATCTTTTTCAATTGTTACATTTCAAATGCCTTCTTTGTAATGGTGGTCTAGTAGCTTCTGAGGTGTTGAAAGCATAACGTCGCTATGAAGGAGTAAACCAAATATTCTGGAAGAAGATATGCTTGTCACTGCTCTGTGCTCATTTTCTGTTTGTTTGGTTATTTCTCAATGATATGATTAGTGGCTAAAACAGGTATTTTTGCACAAGAAGAAGGAAAAAGGAGCAGTGTAGAACAGAACTACCGTAGAATTATTAATGAGCCATGGTGATAAAAATAATCTTTTATTGGTCTGTGTGGAGTCTGAGTAGAAAAAAGACCTGCATTGCTGCCTGAAGCTGTGGCACATCAGTGTCCTCTTGACACTCATTTACTTTGATTGTTAAGAGAGAAATGAGCGTCGTAACAGCTAAGGAATGGAATGCCTTCCTCTTGGTATTGTGAACACAAAGCAATGTCCTTCTCCTGAGCTCATTATGCAAAAATGGGAAATAAATAACTGTTGGCACCAATCTTGCTGAGATTTCCATGCCTCTTTCTGACAGGCACTCATTTTTGCTGACCAGCGGTGTTGAAGTGCCTCTGTGGTGCGCATACTGCTTTGGGCCTGGTCTTCCACCTGGCCAAGTGCAGGAGTTGTGAGTCTCAGCTGCCTCCTGGCTCCAAGTGCACCCATTGCCTGGTGGGAGCCCTCTCCTGCAGTGCCTCCTGTGCCACCAAACAGCTCACGGCATTTCCTTAAGTTATACATCTGTATTCTGTACTTGCCAGCTCTAGCTCAATGGCACAGAGAAAAAGAAGGGGCATTGTCAGTCCCTTATTCAGACGCTGGCTGCTAGCAGTGCGTGGTGTTTGGTCTCCCCTACCACCTGCGTTTGTGTTTCCAGGCTTGCAGAACAAAGGCACAGAGGGAAGGTGTTAAAACTCTGCTCCCCACTGCAAGCACCCCAGGAAGCCCTTGCTGGCCTCATGCCTGCCTCATGCCATGCATGCCAGAGAGCTCTGCCCACACCAACGACGATGATGATGACGCTGGCTCTCCAAGGCCTCTCACCCCTTCTGGCTGCTGCTTTTGCCAACCCTCGGAGCACAGAGCACACCCCTGCACCCCCAGCCCCTTCCGCAGGGCACACCGAGGCCCTCTTTGCAGGCTGTGGTGCCGGTGTCCCTCTCTGGGTCTCCTGCAGGGTGGGAGGACATGTTACCCTTTAGACACTGCCACATGGCCATCCCTGCAGCTGGTGGGACACTGATGTCAGAAGGTATCTTCAAGCTCCTGCACTGGGAACACGCCTGCCAGGCCACCTTTTGCCCGTTAACCCAGCTGGTGTCCTGACTCTTGCAGGTGTCTTGCCTTTGCCACCTTTGGTTTAAGGGTCCCTCCTGGACCCAGTAGCAGCCAGGAGGCTAGCACCTCCACAGTACCACCATGGATCACCTGGCCATTGAGAAACTGCCTTTGGCCTCACAGCAGTGACCCACAGTGACATCTCCTAAGGGACCTGGGTCAGGACTCACTGGCTTTTCTGGAAGAGTGACAGGGTTGACTTGGCCTGGACAGTGGATTAAGGAGACAATAGAAAGGGTGGTAAGAATACAGGTGGCTAAGGAAGGGCAAGGAAAGGTGGAAAAAGGATTTTGAGCCAGAAGAAAGGTCCATGGGAGTCATGAAGCACTGAGGACTTTGTGCAGTCAGAAGGCTAATAGGGCAGGACACTTGCCCCATATTTCAGAGTGCTCTGGAAGTTCCTGATGGTGCAAGAGCCATCTCCCATTGGCACATCTGTGTTAGGAGACTTCATGATGGTGCAGCTCAACCCTGTCCTAGACACTGGACACCGGTGTCCCCAGCAGGCACTGGAGCACAGCTTCTGGCTCAGTTTCCTTCAAAAGACATCCAGTTCCTGAACTTCACAGATGCTTGAAGAGCCAACCCAGGGCACAATAAGTGCAGTGGTGGATTTCACTTTGAAACCACTCTACTGCTTTGGACCTACTGGTTGTGTAGACACATGCCAAGACAACAAACTCTTCCTTGGGTCCAGGCTACCATAAATAATGCCTGGACCTCACACAAAGTGGGATTGACGTCCACGGAGAGGTTGTTCCACACAAATATAACCCCTTAAGTCCCATGTGAGACATCTGCACCAGGCAGCAGATATGCCACAGAACTCAGACACTTCTTGAGCCCCAGCATCTGTTCAAGACGAACTAAGAGCATCTCAGGTGGCACTGGACATCTATGGGCAGGCCACTGAATGGGGCCCATGGTACCGCCAGCCTCCTTGCCTGAGACCTTGTATTTCTTACTGGTGATCTGGAAAGCTGAGCTGGACTCTGTATTCCCATGCCAGGTAGGACCCCTGTCTTCCACTACTGCTGAGGCTGAGGTGCATGGTAGCACCTGGCTCACCGGTGGAGCAGGCACCCAGGCCACATTTGCTCCGCCTAATGTTGCCCACAGGTCCTGGCCGTCGTGGATGTGCCCGTCTCCTGGGAGAACTGTTCTGGCCCACTGCTCCACACAGAGTCAACAGTGTGCCTACGTGTGGGGATGTAGCTGGTCCTGGGGAACTGCTGGGACAATTTTGTTCCTCCCATAGGAGGACAGCCCAAGGAAGAACCTGCTCTCTAGGAACAAGAAAAGCTTGAGGAACCTCCCCCAAAGCTGTACTGATGTAAGACTAGAAATAAGCCAGCAAACACTGAATAGCTTGCATGGGTGAAAAATTAATTTTCCAATGTCTGTTCATTGCACCATTATGTTTAACAGAATTGCAGTGTGTGTCATATTCCAGCAGTGCATAGTATTTTAATCCACCACAAATCCATATATGGATTTACATTGTCTGGGGCCTATGCATTTAGTGTGATGGAAAGTGGATTTTGGTGAAAATGGATCAAATTGCCATGGTATATTGAGACAGGATCATTTTGTCAAGAAAAGCTCTCTCTGCAGTCTTGAAGGGCCTGAAGCACCCCAGCTTCCCTCTCTCATCGACCTCAAAAGCCCAGCTCGGGCAGCCGCTTCCTCCTCCTGGGGAGAGCAGAGCACCTGCTACTGCCATCTTATCGAACCAGGGGAAATATGCAGCCTTATGCGTGTGAATCCTCCCCAGATCACAGGAAGCTCCTCAGGAAATGTAAATACCCCTTGCCTGTCCTCAGCTTCCTTGCCAGAGATGCTCTTTGAGGTTGCTTGTCCAAGTCGAGTTCTCCGCCTTTGAAATCAAACCCTTCCCCTTGCCCAGATGAGCTGTTGGTGAGCATCACCAACGGATGGAACAAGAAAGTCAAAAAAGGGAGAAACGTCTGGAAAAAAATGAAGGACCGGTAGCTGAGGTGAAGCTGCAGGGAGCAGAAACTACAGGAGCAGGTCCAGCCATAAATCAAAGAAAATGCTCGATAAGTGGTATCAAGAATGGGAGGCCTGTTTTCAGACATCAGGAGGACATTACAGTGAATTTGTTTCCATCCGGTTCGGATGTTGTTATGTACTGTGCAACTTTGGGATAAAATTACTGAAAAGTGACTGTGTGGAATCACTGGAATTCAGAAAAGTCAAAATATTTTCATGCTGGGAAGGAGCACACACCCTATGTGCTCTATACACTGTCTGGAAGCAATTAGAGGGGGAAAAAAAAGGGGAAACAACTGGAAAACAGAGTTTGTAAGAGGGTTTGATGTGGTGAGATGTGCTTGCCAGTCCTCCAGGTGGGAGCAGGTGATCTCTTACAAAAAGTGGTGTGGCTTCAGTATTGGTTTTCTTCTTCATTCCTTATACATCCCCACGTTTCATCTGGTACTATACATTGAGCAGATTTTTCACTGGACTGAAGTGGGGCTGTTTCCTGAGTGTTAGCCAGTCACTTAGGGGTGAATGATGCACAGGAATGGCTTAAGATGCTCTCCCCTACATGTGTTACCTTGGGCTTCCTAATGTGCCGGCTTGGCCACTGAGGAGACGGGGTCCCAGCTCTCTCCCCAGAGCAGGGCCTGCAAGGGTGCCAATGCTGCTCCCAGGGGATGTGGTGCTGTGTATGGGCACTGACTCCAGCCTGCCGGGGCTCACCCCACTCAACACCTTCCACATACAAGAAGAGGGCACCTCAGAGTGACAATGACTCCTGCCTGAACTGCTGTCTGCAGGAGCGCATCCTTTGCCTGACTACAGGCAGAGATTGGGAAAAATAACCTTAAACATTCAGTGTGGGTGCCAGGTGAAGGTGGGTGGTCAGGACACTTCACTGCCTTACGTGGTGGTGGAGAGCTTCTGCTGCTAGCGTGCTATCCATTTCACTTAACAAGAGGCAGGCAATGCTATAGCTCAGAAGCAGGAATATAACAGACATGGAGCTATTTGGAGCAAATAAGTAAAATCCATCATGATGAAATTCCTGCATGAAATGCTGTCAAGGTGTGAGAGGGAAATGAGGATGCTGGGAGAAAAGTGTGATGGACATGTAGATGAGGAGCGGGCCAAGAAAGTGCATTGCCCTTCTTAACATTGTTATTTTAAAAGATTTCAAAACTCGAAACATTCTGTATTTCTTATAGCTGATTATATATAAATGCTTGTTGGTATTTATATACTCTGTGCTTTTGTTTCAAAGTCCTCTCTCCCCACACATTCGATAGTATGTTCACCTTTATGGAGGTTCATTAAACTCATTGCTGCAGGATGATTTGAAAGCCAGTAGATAATCTGCAGGCTGTTGACACCATAATACTATGATGGCTTGTATGCCATTAAAATGGATCACAGAAATGTTCATCTATAGAATCTGAACTCAATACGTTGTGTCAGTATACAATATAGATCCCTTAATCCATAGACTATTATTAAAATAGTGGATTAAGGAGTCGTTTGGGATCAGAGCATGGTATATATGTAATAAAACAGTTTAGCTGAGATTAGTATTTATTACTCGATGCAAAAATTGATTGAAGGATTCATAGATGCTTGAAATACTGCAGTTTGTATTTGATCACTAAATTACTGCCTTTTTGCCACATGAGTTCTTGTTAAGACCTGAGAATAAACTCATCACTGTGTGAAAAAGTAAAAACTGAATAACTGACATAAATCTGTTAGTAATTTAAATGTTGTATCTTCATACTAATATAAAATATGGTACTTAGATGATTTAAAATGCATTGTATGAGAATGTTCATGGGAAGGACATTCAGACTTCCAAAATAAAAACTTGTCAAATATTTTTTTTTAAAAGAGTTCGCAAGCTGTTACACAGTTCAGCATCAATTTAATCTAAACCAAAGCGAACTGGAAACCAGAAGTATTTTTTCCATACAATTTTCTTCTGCCAACAGTCTTTCTGAATTTGTCAGAAGAGGAAGTTTTATTCAACCGTGTGGTAAAGTTGAACTGAGTGAGATAGTGGCAGTTTTACACTTATCTTTAATGCAACAGAAGGTTGTCAACAAGCCTTTTCAGTGACATCTCCACATGAGCATGGCGAGCAGATGATTTGAGGATTACCAGGCTGCTGGACAGGTCAGCTGGCATCTTAAAAACCTCTTCTATAAAAAGGACCAAATCTGCAGCCAGAAGCTGTTTACTGGCTGGAAGGGGGAGGGAAATGGGCTTGTTTAAAAGGCAGAGACCCTTGGGTTTGTTTGTGTGCCTGCCACAGATCCTTGTCTTTAAAGCTCACTTTGTATAATGGGGAGCTGAACTGTGGTTGACACTTGTTTTCAAGCGAAGTAGTAGGCAAAGTAAAATTTCAGTTGCAAAATGCCAACATGAAAAGAAAAAAATTGTATATAGAAATCGTGTGATATTTACTAAAAGGTAAGTAGGACAGAGCCATTTTTTTCCAAGGTGGAACATGTTTGTATCAAATTTCAGTTATACTGCAAGTCATGTTTTAGAAATTGTTTCTGATCCCAGGTTTAGGTTGTTTGTTGTTTTGTTGTTGTTGTTGTTTATGTTGTTGTTGTTGTTGTTTTTTAAATCCTGTTGTTGCTAGTCCAGGCTGTATTGCACTTTACAGAAGAGCGGGTATTTCTGAATGAAGGTTCAGACACTTCCATATCAAGCAAATTAAACTCCTGCAAGTGTGCCTGTGCTGGAGATTTCCATGGACTATCCATCAGCTTATTGTATCTGTTAGTTTTCAGGTCCATTCCTACATCTGTACAACCCCTGGACATACGATGCTGTGGTCTATAAGAAGCTTATGAAACCCCATACAGAAGGGCACAGCAAATGAAGTCAGCATAAGGCATCCAGAAAGGCATTGCTTTGGGAGCAAACCCGAGTTGCACGTAGGGAAGACTACTGCACTTGTAGGCAATGATGCTCTTGCCCAGGGTGGGGCAGCAGGGACTGGGAAACCTTCATATTCTAAAAAGTATCACCTGAATCAATGTGAAAGAAAAGAAGGACCTTTGCCAGCCTTTCAAGCGCAGCTCCGAAAGAGCACTTGTGGCCAAACAGCTGGGGAATTGGCATCAGGAAACTACAGGAGAAAATACCTAGAAAAAAGCTGGTGAGCTTTGATAAATCAATTTCCCTGTACAGCTCTCTGTGAGGCAACATTTAAAGAGTGTCCAATTTTTATCTAATCCTAAACTTAACGTTTGTACAACTTAGCTTTTATTTCTTAGTTAAAAAGTCTTTTATAACTTAGCCTTGTGGTACTATCAATTTGGATTAGATTGCTGCTAGCTTCAGAAGTTATGCTCCACTATAATAACAAATGAAAGAAGCATTTGAAGAAGTCTTAGAGAAGTTAAATCTAGCCTGCCTACCTACCATTTTAACAGACTTTCCATCATTTTTTAACATTTCTGAAGTCCTTATACAAAAGACTGTATGTAGTACGTTATCCTTTAATGCCAAAAGGAAAAAAAGTGGAAAAAGAAAACCAGAAAACAGAGCTTTCACTGATTCCAGTAAGATTTTCTCAACCAGTAAATTTGCCAAGATCAAGAGGGTAAAAATATATAATCTGAATACAGTACGTACTCTGAATATATTATTCTGTTTATGGAGACTGAAACATCATTCAGATGCTACTGCTTTCCGTCATGTCAGAAAGCAGTGTATCTCAAAATAAAATAGTTTTCCAAAGATCATTAAACATCCAAAGTCTAATGTCTCACATCACTTGAATGAGGTAATTTTCTCATTTTCATAAGGAGAACAAAAGGATTTGGCAAGTGTGATAAGATTCTGTGAATGTTTTTGATGCGTGAAACATCAAGTGAAATGATTTTGCTTTCCTCAAATAACCTGGGTACCCTTGCAATCCATCCAGAAACAGAGAATCTTCATCAGATGAATAGTGGGACATAATTACTTTACACCCCGCTCCTTAAGCATAGACCATTCACACAACAGAATTCCCTCAGGCCCCTCACAGGTGCTCAAGTGGGCTCTGGCCCCTGGGAGAACTTGGAATCAATCCCTTGCAAAGGCACAGAAATGCTCTGCATGCCATGTTCTGTCTTGGCTAGGATTTTAAAGACTTAATTTTCCTTTCCCCTCTTTGCATTAATTAGAATTGGGGTTTTTTTGTGTTTGTTTCATTGGGCTGGAGAGGTAAAAATACCAGGTAGCCCCCTCACTGACTCGTGTCTACTCAGTGCCACACGCCACAGCAGAATCAAGATGGGAGCTCTCTGAAGACTCCATGTGCACAAGGTGAATGTAAATTTAGTGCCAGTCCCAGATCCTGAACCGAAGCATCTGCTGACTTTGTCATCCACATTTATCACGGCCAACAAGTACACGCAGCCCCCACATCTCGGTAGCTCCACAGCGACTGACGCTACAGGAGTATATTGGAAATACGCTTTCTGTTTAACCTTCAGTTTTGCGACTGATGTGGCATGAAAAGTAGTGGTTGTCGCAACAGTTTAAATGACATGTAAACATTTTCTGCCATCAACTAGACTGGATCCATCAATTGTTTCACAGAGATCACCATATGGCTATCACACGGCAGGAAATTTGTTCTTTAACAATTCAGGCTACTTTGGGATCAGCCAAGGACTGGAGAACTTCCCATTGCAGACTCTAGCCATGGAGAGTGACCTACAACTTAAATGCAAATAGATGAATGCTAGCAGATGCAGAAACAGGCCACCTAGCCACCTCCCATATCTCACATCTTCTTTCCAGGGGAAAAAAAATATTTGTGCTTTAATTAAAGCATGTAGAAACTGTTTCAGTTGGATTTGCATCAGTTGTGGTCATAAATGTCCTACTGCTATCTGCAGGACCTCCTGAAATGCCTGGTGACCTGAGAGAAAGGATCATACAATTGCTTCTAAAGGTCTTTAGTGGAAATCAGCTGGTTTAAGTAGGAGGTCCTGGCCAACCTAGCATATTTGAAATGAAATGACTTTAGGGTCATCTCATGAACAACTCAGCCTGCTAATGGGAACAGAGTCTCTGATGTACCACCTTTGGGAGTGAAGCCCCCCAGCCTGGCCTCACAGGACACAGCCACAACTGGAAGAGGACCCAGATTTCAGACTTCATGTAAAGCAACACTGGTTTTACCAATTTAACAAATGGTTAAATGTTCTCAAAGGGAGAATATTTACCAATATACCTATTGGACTAAACAACTGGATTGGCAGACCTGTATTTGCCCCTGTGCTAATAATCCAACGGACTATAAAGGAAATTTGCGTAACAAAGTACATCACACTCACAGAATAAGCCCACAGGCCAATTATGCTTGACAAAAATACTTTTGACAAGGATGTGTAAGTCATTGTTTAGAATCACTGAAATGTATTTCAGTACTGTTATTCTCTGACATTCACCCCAGAGTAGCTGTGCTGCTTATCCAGCTGCTGCTGAAGGTGCAGTAAATTCACTGCACATACAGAAGGGCTGAATATAAAATGTGAAAAATTTTGTCCAATTTCTGAATAAGTTTTTATCATGCAGGAATTCCCTACATATATGTCATATTAGCCTGGTATTTTCTATTTGTATTTTTAGTTTCACTTTTCTAATTTCAAACCATTCAAATAACTCCATCTCAGACTTTGTTTTTTCATTCAAAAACCCACTGCCATATGGAGGAAACATTAAAATTATTGGATCCAAAGTAAAAACAAAAGCAGCTTAGTGTTAGCACAAGAGGCTTAAATCGAGACAATTAAACCTAAGTTAAACTGAAAGTAAAAATTACAAATCGTTTTGGCCAGTAGATGTATACCATATACCAAACAGAAAACCATTGTCATCCACAGTGGAAGCACAGAGTCTTCAAAAAAAAGATCATCATCTTCAGAAATACTGAAATAATCTTCCAAGAGAAATCTGTGTGCTAAGTGTACAAGAAAAATCTCTAGCAGGAGTATTTTTGAGAAGAGGCTGCCTTCCACAGTTGCACCAGGGGAACGTGCACTGCTATGCGACCAAGTGATTTTCTTTGACTACCATTTCATGAAGAAGGTCATGTGGTGTTTTCAGTATGGATGGGACCCAGGATAATCCTTCTGCAGATCAGCTTTCCTCTTCTGTTTGTAATTTTAATGCTGTGATTTATACTTAGTGCAGCTGTGAGTGACAGCTACTGTGACAGCCACCTGTATATCTCCCAGATAACAATGGTTGGCCTGATTACCCATCGTGGCACCGGAATATTTAGGAGTAGCCTTTAGTTGCTCAGTTTTTAACAGAATAGTTGAAAATGAGACTGCTACACTTGGTGACCACAGTATGAATTCAGTCCCCCTTCCACATGTAAAAATCTTGACAGGGTTCATCTGCAGGAATAAATCTGGCCCCTCAAAAATGCCAGATTTTTGAAATTTAATTGGTAATGTTACCAATTGCATGACACCAATCCATGATCCTTTACTACAGACTTCCACAGTACTTCCCAAAGACCATTAGGTGTTAATAATTAACACTGACCTGCAGGTTCTAACCAAAATTTTGGCAAGCGTCTCTGGGAGTTTCCGTGACTGAGCAACAGCTAACAGGGAGGGGAAGAAAACCAACAAAAACCCCCTAAAACTGCTCTCAGGGCAGGCAGAGAAATGATGGAACAAATTGCCTAAAGTTATAACAAAAGGGGTGGGTTATAATTATTACTCTCTAATTTGTTAGCCCTACCCAATCTTTTTTATCCCTGCTGTGGATGTTGCCGCAGCTGGCAAGACATGGTGGGAAACACCTGCTTCTTCCTATGCCTCCACTTGTTAATACGCAGCTACTGCCTTGAAGCTATATTAAAAAATAAAAGGAAGAAATAAGCGTTTGCACCCACGCAAATAAATGTGGAGGGCTGGAACATGTCCATGTTCCATGGGCATGGAACATGGCACACTGCGTTCCTGCCGGCTGTTGCAGGAGAGCTACGGCCAACACCTGCCACAGGCGTCGTTTGGGATCTGTTGGCCTTGGGTACTTGGCAAGTATTAGTTCAGCCCTGGAATAAAAATGGTGTTTCTACACATGGCACCTGGTAGGAGCATCAAGCCTGGTGTGGTGGAGGTTGAGAGTTTCAGGGAACAGTGAAGTGTGGGATGCGCGTGCGGTGCTAGTGGGGATGTTGGGAGCAGGAATTTTGCTGTCATGGCACTTGAGGAGGAACTGAAAGAGAGAGAAGACCAAAAAGGTCCTGGAAGTCTGAAACATTACCAGATTGCAGCCTCACAGAAGGGCAGAGCTTGGTGGGGCTGAGGAGATGGTCTCGGGATTTTTACTGTCTTCAGGAATCTGTAACCCATGGGGGCAAGAGAGCTGTGTAACACTGTGCCCACAACTGGACAGTGGTTTTGCACAGCTGGGTTATGACAGCACTTTTCCTTTTCTTTGTGTACTCAGTCCTATTAACAAAAGCAAACTAACATCAACTCTTGCATCATGACTTTCTGAAAACGCCCAGTTCCTTTGCAATGGATTTACCAAAACCTAACAAAAAATTCAATTAATTCTACGCACCAGCAAAATTATTTTAATAGAACTTATACTTTATATCATCTTAAATTTTCAAATTATCCCACTTCCTTTTCCCTTTCATTCCAGTCAGGTTTTCCTTTGGAGCTTAACTGCAGTAAATAGAGCTCTTTTATTGATTCCTGTAAACCTTCTAAAAGCATATTTATTGTTCTTCCATTAACTTCTTCTGGTGTGACTAGCCCTGACTTAGATGGATTTCTGCTATACACGGTGTATGAACTAGTAGTGTGTTGCAGCTGTCTCTATATTTGCTCAGGCTGTAAGATTCAAAGTTATTAAAAGTGCAAGAGAGAGTATTTGTCTTTGCCATCATCTATTTGCAGCCCTAGAACTTGATAACATTTTCCATGCAATTTCTGTTTCCTATTTATCCCCTTTTTTCTTTGGCAGCATTTTCATTAGGACTCCAAGGCTGCAGTTTTCCCTTCCCTGCCCCGCACAGGGATGGCCCATCAGACTGTCTCTGTCCCTAGGGGCTCCTGCTGGGTATTTGTTGGGACATTGTGCACTGGGACTGCCCTTACAGCACGCAGAGGTGTATTTCTGCATCAAATGACATGGCAGATGGCTTGCTCGGGTTATTTTACCAGCAGTCCTCTGAAGTGGCAGGGATGAGTGGGACAGGAGAGAGTGTCCTGTCCAAAACGATTGAGATGGCAAGTTCTGTCCCGTTCGGTGCAGCAGCAGTCTTCACAAACCTCTGTCAGTAAAACCGTTTCGAAAGACAGAAAGATAAGACATATTAACCCTAAAATGATTCACTGGTCAAGAAAATCTCTGGGGATTTAGAGTCATGTTCCTAATCTGCCTAAATTTGTCTGCCTGTCTTGCTTTCTTCAGAAATTCTGTTCTGGATCTAAGATGGCTCTTCCAGCAAAAACCCCCGCTTGAAACTGGTAACTGGCTGACAGAAAAGACTGAGGTTTAATAAACTGGCATTTTTCTGGTACATTAATCAATGATTTGTTTGGGTTCTGCCCCCCTGGGTCTGGATATTGTCTTTCTCGAAGGCAAGGAAGCCTCTGTCTTCCTCTCTGCAATTTATGTCCAGAGTTACTATGGTCACCCTGCTTTCTGGGACGAACAGTAAATTCAAGGCCACCCGCTGCTTCCCTTTGCCTTGTCCTTCACCTGCCTCCGGGCTGCACTGATCTGACATCATGCAGCAGGAGAACATGCATAATTGTGTAATTTAGCTCTGTTGCTGTCACTATGGCCGGGAGACAGCAGGAAAAGGGTGACAGAACGAAACACCCGTGTCTTCTCAGCTGTCTTGCTAGCTTTGCTGCAATGGGCAGAGACGAGCAGTTTCCAGGGGAAGAGTGCTAGGACTCCTTGTGAGAACCTGCAGAAAAAAGTAGGAAAGAGATCTGACCCTCCGATTGCTCCATTCTGTAGCTCCTAAGCAAGGCTAGAGAAGAAATGTCACAACCCTGCTGCTTCTTGTGTCCTCCGGCCACAATGGGAGAGAACGGGCCTCCCTGCCGGCCCACTGACTTCCTCAGAAACATCCCAGAGCGACTCATTCCTACTGCAGGCTGGAGGCAGGAGCAGAACGTGGCCCACCTGCCTTTACCCACCTCCAGCAAATGAGAAGCTTCGTCATCTTCAGCAATGCCGAGGGCGAGCGGGGGCCAGACCGTGCACGTGCACCGCCCGGCTGGCAGGGCGTCACGTGCTGCTTCTCCCTCGCGCAGCCAGAGCTGAGTCAGTTTATTCTGTGATTTTACATACCTTTACTGAATAGGTAATTGTGAACAAATCAAAAGACATGTTGTGGCAAGTCGGGAAATATATGAGGAAGAAGGTTTTCACTACCTTAATAACGTCCCCCAAATAGAAAGAAAATTAAATCTACCATCTTCTTGACTTGATATGATCAGTGGAAAGGAAAACCCCACCACTAAACCCAACAACCAACGAAACACCCCCCACCCCCACCCATCCCCCCAAAACCACACAAGCCGAAGTAAATCCTGCACCAGGAGTAGCAAAACAGCTGAAGTTGTGCTGAACTGTTCAGACATGAGGCCTTGGCACCACTGAAGACACGAAGCTGGGACACGGCCTTTGGCCAGTCTCACTGCCCAGGCTGGCCAGCCTTTCAGGACACTCTGTGAGGCCCCCTCTGAAGCACGCCTTTTTTTGGTGAACTTAGAAAAACTGTTTGAAGGTATCAGAGTGGGTACCTGATTAAGGACAATTAATCCTTATAAAGCAAGGCTGTCTAGCTGAAATATAGTTCATTCTAAAGGACCCCTGCTAGCCATGTGCCCATACTAGCTAGATGCAGGAGACATGTTTTTAGCATCTTCACTGGTAAATTAGTTGTATAATTATGTTTACTGTTCTTTGCCTTGAGTTTTGGCTGCCTACTTCCAGCAACTTTGAAACGATCATCCCTATTTTAAAGATAAAACGTTAACAATAAGCCTCTCCCGTAGAGAACTCCGGTAAAACCTTCCTATCATGCCCTTAACTCTGCTCCTGCACTTCAAGTTCATATGTGCTGTGGCCAGCAGGTGATGCTAAAATACCTCTGAGGAACGGAAGAATTTATACTGCATTTTCATTGAAAGTGCTAGAATCCTGTGAAGCAGCAAGTGTGCCATCACCCAAACGTGACAGGTTTCATTTGCAATCTTCTGGTATATCTGATTGACAAGTAGTTAAGTACTCTCATCTCATCAACAGTGAGTTCCAGATGTTTCAAGTAAGACAAAAGTGCAGGATGACAGCTGTACAGTAATCAGCCGATAAATTAAGACCCTCAGTAGTCCCTGAAGATCTGTGCTGAAGTGTCATGCACTTGTGTATGCACGTGTACCCAAAGCCAATATATGAGGTAACAGAAGTATTTCAGGAGTCAGATTTATGGAGATACATGAATAAGTAAATGGCTATTAACTGTCTGGCATAAGGAGAAACAGTGGGATACTAAGAATAAAAAATGAAAATAGAGGTGAATTGTAGGAAACAGTATATCTGGCAGAAGATGAGAACATCTCTACAGAAGTAATCTTTCCTTTAAGAAAATACTTAAGTGTGAGGTGGCTCCTGCAGCTACAGCTGTCCCCAGAAACGAAGCTGTTGTCTGGACTAGTAAGGCAGAGAAAGAGGATGGCATGTAACCTCATGGCACAAAGTCATGGTCATATGCGTCCTGCACCAGCTAAGCTTATTGAAGTCCTTCCTGGAGCAGGAAAATTAAACCCAACACTGCAGTAACATTCAAGGAGAAAGGAAAAGAAAAAAAGAAAAAAAAAATGTTGGACTGTTCTATGGTTCTGTGATGTTCAGGACAATGTTTTATCAACCAACAAATACAAAAACTTCTACCAACTGTTAAGGTTTTACCATACTTCCGGTACAAGATTACATGCAACTCATTCCTTACCTGTGAACCTCAAGATCTCTATCGGCTGAGTTACGGTAATTCACCCAGCAACCGTAGTTTTGACTTGTGCCCTGCTAGCGTAGTCAGGTTTGGCTGCAGCAACCCCTCCCCAGCAGTCCCACAAAGCTTTCCAGAAACACTTGGCCATAATTTCACACTCCACTTACTGACTGAAGTCAGATGCACCAAACCCTTTCCCCTTCAAGGTCTCTCACTCCTCCCCTACCTCCCCTTAAGTGCAGATGTTTCCAGCCTACTTTTCTTAACTTAGAGAATGGTATTTTTGCCTTTACTGGTACTAATAAAGTGATGTTTCTCATCCACATTTCACATTTTTTATTTGATTTGTACATCAGTTCAAACAGGACTTGTGTGCTTTCCGTCCCTTCAAACCGGTTATTCAGATCAGTGTAACTGTGGCAGCATCTCAGGCACCTGCCTGAATGCCATCCTTTTCTGCCCTCTCTTCCTCACTTTCTTCCAGACTTAACCTTTCCTGAAGAAAATACAGGTACCACCCACGACAGGACTGAAGTACCCACATAAAGCATTTTTCAGGCAATTGCAGAGAAACTTTAGTTACCGTCCTTCTACCTCAGCATCCAACAACAAGACAGCTCACCACCACCCACAGGACAGGCTTTCTCCTCTAGCCACAAATATTGATGGACCTCTGTGTGATACCATCACTCTGTCTCAAGCCCCAAAGGGACAGCAGTGGCATTACAAAAACATGGGAATACAGCTACGGCTTCCACAATGCTGTCTACACCTCTGTGCTTGGTACTACACCTGCATCATGCCCAGATGCCGTAACCACACACAGTCCTGGTAGCCGAGTTTCCAAAAAGGATTGTCCTGTTTGCAAGAGCCAGGTAGGGTAATGGCTGTTCTTTGCACTCATGAGGGTTGAAACATGTTCGCAAAACTGCAAAATGGCAGAAAGGTAAGCAGCAAGCAGGAGATTGGGAATGTGGTGAGGTCAGTAGTGCAGTCACCCCTCACTGCCTTTTACCTGAAAATGACACAAACCCCATGAAGTGCTGGCCATGACTACCTCACAGTCAACTAATACTTGTGATATGGCTGCAAGACTCCAGCAAAGCAGCTAAGGGCACACACAATCAGTACGACAGCAAAAATTTAATGACTCTTACGGCTGTTCAAACACAGCTAAGCATGTGAGTAAGAAGTGCAGCTACCAGGGCTAAAGATGGATGGACCAGGTAGCTTGCCATGAGATACAACTTGCCATAAAGCTGCTTTTTTATTTCTTCTTTCTTAAAGAAAACCAGACCAAGCCAAACCAGTAACTCCCATATCGTGTTTTCAAACCACGATTTGGACTGCGGATTACTTTCAGACTACATTTGGCAGTGATGGTCACTTTTTTCAGACTCTCAAGAACGGTTTTCAAATTATCTGCCAGCTACCAAAAAACTGACACTGGTCTCAAGCGTTATATTTTGTTTAAATTTGGCCTACCTTCATGCAGCTCAACAATTTGTTCCTACCTCTTAACCCTCCTACTAATTTACATTTTCTCAGATATCCATGCAATAAGTGCTTTTTAAGAAAATATCTGGCAGTATAGAAAGATTTTGGATGAGGCCAGTATTTTTAAAGTTCAGACAAAAACTCAGGCCTCCCAAGAGATCTGAAGAAAAGACAGGGTACGCAATAGAACATCTGGATGCCCTAACACACACCAGAAGCCTAAATGCTAGAAAAACTTGAAACTACCTGAGGCAATAATAGATTTCAAGGCAGGGGACCACTTTAGAATAGCTATTCTGTAAAGTCTGTGATGTATTAAACTTTCCGGATTGTCTCAAGTACTGCACACTGAAACCTCAATTCCAAAACAGCTGCAATTATTACAAGGCAAGGTACAAGGCTGCTTGAAAAATTGTGTATGCAGTAGGTTTCAATTCCAGAAGATAATGACACACTTCACAAACTCCCTTTAAAGGTGAAAAATAACGTACTTGAGAAGCTGCCATGACTCGTCAACTAGTCTGTAGGAAGGAAAACGGGAAATATACTCATATACATACCACAGTAGATAGATCTCACTTCTATTAATCTGATTTTTAAACAGCAGTTGCAAATACATCACAAAAATCTGTTTTCAGATCACTACAGTGAAATTCTTGAGCACCTATAGTCCTATTTCAATAACAGAAAACTGATTTATGTTTCTCAAACTAAGCATTGCCATTTGTGCAATAACTACTGTTGATTTTAAGCATTGACTATACATACTGGAGGTGATCACAAAACCAGGGATATTAAAAATATTCAATTTTATGCTTTCTAAAATTTAAATAGAGTCACACTACAGCTCACTACATTAGTAAAGAGCAAACGCTTCCTATACTCGCCCTTTTCCTGTTTTGAACTTAAAACATGGAAGATTTATCTAAAATCAGCACTTCCTAATGACTACATGTGGGGAGGGGCACAAGAACAAACCTGTCCACAACATGTGAACAGAGCTGTGGTGGGGGACAGGCAGAGCGTGAGAGTGGTGTGGTTCTTTTGGGAGGGGTTGTGGAGCACAGCAACTGGGGAAATGTCACCTGAAGCCTTTTTGCGTGCCAACTTTTAGGAGGTTAATAATGACAAGTTACCTTAACCAAAGATATTTTTATTGGATTCCATATTCAAGCATCATCAGGTCAAGGTCTTTTAGAAAAGTAAACTGGTAAGAATAAAACCCCCCAACCTTATGAATGGCAATTGGTACGTTAAGTTTAAACAAAATTTTATCAGACTTGTGAAAACAGGCCAAAAGCTGAATTGTGTTATGAGTCTAAAATTACCAGACAAGAAATGATCAAAATACTCCATTTAAAAAAAAAAAGCAAATATAGGTTTAATGCTAGTCATCCAAAATCAACATTAGTCTCTTAAAATAAGGCAAAAATACTAATTTTCTTTTATTTTTTTAACCTACATTAGGTACAAGCAGCAATAGTTGCCATATAGAATACGCATCATCAAGATCTAAAAGCAAGATCAGCAGAGAATGCTGACTCATGCATTGTAAGATCTTCTCAACATACTGACAATTCCATAGCCATCTCTGAAAGCATATCTGGGTTAATGACTGGATTAATGCTGCAGAGTGGTTTTGTTAAATGTGTGTATAATTTAATTCTCATGCGCCACAATCACATTTTTGTGTTATAGCCATGTAGCACAAATAACATTTCTTGTAGATCTAAGGGTGTGTCAATATACATTGAACCATAGAAAATGCCATAAAATACTCTATGCAATCTTTAAGCATCTGTCTTCAACAGAATTGTATTTACATATTTTTTGAACTTATAGTATGTAATAAGCCACTGAAGACATTTTTACAATATTTATTAGATTATGAATTTATAAATTCAAGGACTCAGAGGCACATAGTTTAAAAGGCCAAGAACACTGAAACTAATGAAGTCACAGAAATCAGAATATTTATGGACATAACACCAGTAAAAAATAAAAATCACATCCAAACTAAAAGCAACACTTCTTAAGAGTCATCCTTCAAAGTCAGCATAATAAAAAGTTCTCATTTCCCTCAAAGAAAAATAATTCGTCCCACCTACCAAGCTAGAAAAATCTATTTACAGTTGTACTTTGATCAGAAGTATCAATAAGTTGTGTAATACCACCACTTCTGCCATTAGAATTTAAAATTTCTTTTTATAGTTGTATTTACAAATGCATAAATACCGGAACTCTGATCTTCATTAAGATCTGAATGAAAACAGGTTGTTAAGTCACAATACAAACGTGTTAGTGGAAAAAGTAGATGCATATTCAGTATCATTCTCAAAGAATAGGAAGCCAATACTTCTGATAAAGCTCAAGTTCATCAACTAGACCAGGTCTTTAAGTTACGTTAATGAAGATTAAACCTCTTCTGTGTTAATTCTTTACATAGGTTTCTTCAGTCAACTTTCACCACACTGTATATTTTGGTTACAAACCAAAAGCATGCAAAGAACCCAATTGTCCCTGAAAGAAAAAAAAAAAAAAAAAAAAAAAGAATGTTACATGTTAGGGAAACTGACACAGGAAACACTGATTTCTATCTGTAGTTCATAAATCATGACATACATACATACATATATGCAATCTGCTATCTTTAGTCTTCATCCATCAGACCAGATAATGGAAAGATACAGACAGTACCTGGTCTTTACGGTCTTTATATATATCAACTACTATATAAAGCATCTTGTTATTTTCATAATCATCGAGCTGATCACATGGAATTGTAAGATGTTTCTGTATTATTTCCCTTCCAAGGTATTTTTCTTTTTTGCTTCATTATTCCCCAATCCAACTCCTTCACATTGTTCCATTTCACCCTTATCAGTGACTAGTCATACACACTTTACCTGACCTGCTCAGCTGGTCAGAATATTGTTATTTAACAAACCAATTAGATTGACAGCATCAAACGGAATTTCCATTTATTAGTTATACTTTAAGGTCTTGGGAAATTAGAGCACTACCCTTTATTTCTGCAAAAATCAAGCTAACACACATTTCAAACCATAGTGTAGTTACTACACCACTTGTACTTCCTATTGAAAATGTGTTACATACCTTAAAAATAAACACTTCTGAAATACTTCAGGCAGTCAAAAGGTATAAGCAAACTTGAACTGAAATTTAAGGACAAAGCCTGTTTCCCTGATAACAATCCTTATAGCTGAACAAAAATAGCTTCATCCCTTCTCTTTGTGAAACTTCAACAAAAGTTTTTAAAAAAATATTATTTTGAATGCAAAGTAGTTAATATAGCTGGGCTTTGTTAATTTAACTGGATTAGTTCAAAATACAGCCTCGATCAGAATGATAATGGACCAAACAGCATCTCAGAACACCTGTTACAGGAATGTTCACTTCCCACAAAAACTAGGACAGGAAAAAAAGCCCTAAAGATTATCGGATTTTTGCCTGAGTACCTCTTTTAAAAATCACAGCCTAAACTTACGCAATAGACAAGTAAGTTCTTTAAAGAAAAAAAATGGCCTTTATTTTTGATCTGGTAAGAGGCACCACAAAAGTTGTGTGCTAATTCATTCATTATACAAGCTTGGAAGGAACCATGAATGATATCATGGTAATTTTGTGCGGTTTTTTGGGTTTTTTTTCCCTTCACGCTTACTAAACTACTGATGTTTAACTGACTCATTTACTATGATACGTAGTTGTGGTCCCAGCTGTGAATCAAAGATTTGTCATGTAGCTCCCGGTATTTTGCCTGCTGAGTCTGATCAATGACCTGGAATGCAGTATGGATGCAAGTGCCTGAAGCATGTGTTACACTGACATAGCAGCAGGGCACCGTCAAAACGCTTCCTGATCCTGACGATTTTTAACAGATGAGTAAGCAGCAGCAGCATAGTTTTGATACAACAATTACAGTTTTTTCGTTTTAGCTTCTTTATCATCCTGACACAGGAAGTCAGTTGCCTTTAGGAGCAGTTTTTGCTAAATAGCTAATATGCTTTTTCATTTAAGAAACTGGAGAAGAACTGCCTGTCCCTTTACCCTGCCTCTAACTTTTTCAGTAAAACCTTATCTCAAAGCACTTCAGTAAATCTTAAGAGAACTGAACATACTGCCTTTGAATGCATATCAACCTAAATGGATAAAATTATTCTTAAATCTTAAGAAACAGGAATATTCCCTCAAACTAAAGGATAATTTCCACTGAATCTTGTGTGAAGTAAACAAAAAAAATTGTTAAAATATGATGTTTCAAAGTTCTGTTTGGTTAACTTCACACGTATTCTCACCTAAATTCAATATACAAACTGAAAAAACCAAAGCGTACAAACTCTGAAAGCTCAGTTCAAGTTGCACAGCATAGCTCATACCTCCACTGTCCCAATTACATACAAATGACTACCATGGAAAACATCTGAAGTGATCTGACAATAAACCACCTCTTCTTTGCATGCTTGTGAACCTACCCTGAAAAGGACCCCCCAAATTTGCAGGCAGGCACTGCACAGCCAATTGGTCAGCTGAAAGTGAACGTGTGAGCAAAGGAGAAGGGGGATGCACTGGACACATCTTAATGCCTTTAGACAATGTCACGTGGCATGGCTGACTTGAAAAAATAAGGGCAAAAAATGAAATTATATGGGTACCTTAGCTGCCTTTCTGCACCTAAGCCATGTCTCATAGAAAGTTTACTTAAATCCCCTTTTTCTTGAAAGTGTGCACTCCAGAATTACCGCATGCATCCAAAGTAAAGAGACTGAACAAAAGAGACAGGGTAAACAATTCTGGTTTTGGCCAAAACTGTTTACTATGAAAGGCGGACATGCTGAGTATCTGTTGCAAAAGCTAGTGAAACTAAATTAATTGACCTTACACTTATGTAAGGCCTATTTATTTTTTCACGTTATTCCGTAAGTTTGCATCGCATTTAAAACTGATCTACATGCAGCAGCACACATTCATTTCTAGTTGAACAACCATGCATTCTTAAATTCTTTAGTTCAGTGAGAGTATTAGCAAACCCAGATCAGAAATAAAGGTTAAGAGAAAGGCAGGGTGAAAGGGAGGCAGAATCACTAATCTACGCATTCAGAATGACTTGCTAACCAGTACACAAAATAGAAAGTAGAGATGATGTGTAAATTACAAACTATCTGCAAGCAATGCCAAAACACATTAGACTGACTTAAAAAGAAGGATGGAAGATAAAACTAACCACTTTTGGAACACAGCTTGATCACTTTTCAAAGAGATCATGTAATTTACTTAAGTTCCATTCCCTCCTTTTATTAGGCAATGACCCATGAAACTCCTTGCAGGCTCTTGCTCCTGTTCATCATCTGCATTCAGTCATGGTGCACAAACAGCTTCAGTATTTCCTAAGCTGAAGTGGCAATGTCTTTGAAATTAATATTCAGTTACACTTAAAATGAACACCATTCTCAAATGTCAGTTCTTTTCCCACTAGATTTTTTTTTTTGTGCTCCTACTTTAAGTGGAAATGAAAATTCTACTTATAGTGAGATCTGTATTAAAAGCTTTGATGACAAGCCATTTGTATTCTAGGAGGCCTCAAAATACAGCCTGTACAGCTGTTGACACAAATACGTATCAAAGCCTTAGGAATCATTAAGCTTCTTCATAAATGTGGAGCTTGAAATTATTTAAAGCACTGATCTGTTCAAAAGAGTTTCAAAACTATTGCTCTGTAGGATAAAGTCCACAAAGACAGATTACATTCTGCTGGAACAGAATTTATAATTTTTAAAAATTTTTGAGGAGTTGGTGATTTCTGCCCTCTTGCATGAGTTTGAAAGGAGACTTCTTCCATTTTCATTGTCATTCTTTTACCCTAAACAAAGGATAAGTGTCTGACTGAAGATTCCTTCTTAGTGCTGAAGATGTCAAAGGAAGATTCTTGTGACCTCATCTCACTTAATGAAGAGGAAATTGAAACACAGCACCTAAGATGGGTGCTTTTCCAAAAGCTCACAATAAAGATGACAAGGTGCTGACAAGACTGCATCAAAAAATGGTTAAGAAATTCTGCTTCCCGTGCTACTTCAATGCAACTGGAGAATAAAGACATTCCAGAAGAGAGCAAATGAAAAAAAAAACAACAGCCCTCTCTGTCAACTTTTATTCCTCTCTCTTCCTTCCTCATATTCCACAAAAGCTGCAATTTTTTCCTGAATTGACACTGTAACTTTATACTTGATTGTGTGTGATTTGAAGTGCATTTCTCCAAAGACAACTAATCAAAAAAACTGAGTTGGTCACATGTCTAACATAGGAAAGAAATCTGGAGAAGCATTTATGATGTTTAAAGGTGTCATAATTGAAGAACTAATTATAGGCCACACCCCAAATTAGCTGTAGTTCTGCCTCATCCTCACTTAATCTCTTTCAGTAAAATTTGTGATTAGAGTTGCAAAATGCTACACAACTACCTGGGGAAAAAAAACCCAACCCAATCAAAGACATATTTAAATTTATAATCCTGTATATCAAGATAAGTTTTTCCAAGAATTCTACAATGCAAAGCTAAAGGTAGACTCAAAATTTAAAATCAAGCTTCAATACACTTACCTGTGAAAAGGAAGAAGATCAAAACCATGATCATGGTATAACCAAAATATAAAATGGTACTAGCTGTTCCTGTGATTTGCAGTTTAGAAAAAAAATAATGTATTGCATATATTAGGAAATAAACTGCAGTGAAACCACTAGTGAGAAATGAACGCCACTGCCAGTGATAGTCCTAGAAGGGGTGGAGGGGTGGAAAAAAAAAAAAGTATGAGTAATATTCCATACACCTCTAACACACTGACCCTATTACTGAATGCAGAGCTACTTTTTCTATTGTTACTTTATCCAAAAGTGAGTTTTTATTTTTTATCTACAGGAAAAATAACTATATATAATCAATACTGCTTTAACTACACCATTCGCAGTCAGAGATAAAAAAATCAAAAGATCAATATCAAATAGGCAAAAATCTAAAACCCCAAATAAGCCAGACCTACTATTGCCAACCACAGAGATCCCCTCCTCTCCAAGGCTGGGCATGGCCAAAATGCACTTTGATTGAACAAAGTTAATGAATTAGTTTAGCATCTTCAGAAAACAGGGTGTTAGAATCTAAAGATGACATATCTGACTTAGCAGTACTCAGTGCAGTGTTTTAATAGTTGTTACAAGTTTTGCCAGAAGTAGCCAGCTTCACTTTTTAAAGACATGGTTTTAGTACATCTCGTTTAGTTACGGTGTTTACGTTGAATTCTGCAATACTTATTTTAAATTATAAAAGCCTTAAACATTTTTGGAAACATTCTTAAAACAATATCAAGTATGAATACTGAAGAGTATTTATTACCTCTGCACATAGATGGAAGTAGCAAAGCAATATTGTAGCCTCAGAACATGTAATAACCAAAATAATGAATACCAGAAACAGGAAGCCAAACATGTAATACATCTGGTGAGACCTATAAAGGGAGTTTAAAAAACCATAAAAATTAAAATAGACACCGTGCTAATATTATTTCTTCATATACAGTAATATCACCTTCACCTTAAGTATTCTTCTTCCTATTGAAGTACTGCCAGTTGTGCAGCCATAAAATTGACTTATTTATTTTCTAACTAAAGAACAGGAGCCTTGGCAGCTCAGCCTGAAAACAGTGAGAAAAGCAAGCCCAAAGAAAGCTACTGGTTGGGATTTTAGGGAAAGAACTGACTAGACATAATGAGTGAAAATACAGTTCCAGTGAAGTCAGCGTGACCTCTTCCACTGACTTCAGCAGAACTTGGATTTCACCTCACATTTCAATCAAAGGGGCAGAGCTGCAAATTAACAAGAGATGTCAAATGCTGTAGCTGTCTACATTGGGTAGAGAAACCTATTCAAGGTTCAGAAACAGTTTAACAAGATCCAGTAACTAAATTGTGCCAGAAGGAAGACAAATCCCTCACAGTAGATTAATTTGTCAGTGTGCTATGCACTCACATCAGAATTCACTTATAATGGACTGGCCTTTGGTGCTTTATTTTTGAAAAGAATTACTCTCTGGTGCCTTTACAAAGATTTCACAAAATTTGTTCTTGATTCTTTTTTCTCCCAGGAGTAATTACACTTTTCTAGCACAACAAAAACAACAACAAAAAATTCAAATAAATTTTATTATACTTACTACTTTCAAGTTATATGCCATATGTCAGTTTCAGAGCCACTTCCACATGAAGTCAGAGGAATAGCATGAGAAAACTAGCTATTTGAATACTGTAGGTCAGCTGTAAATTGCTAAGCATATCACAGCCGCTTCTCTTCACACCTCAACAAGCAAAACAGGCACCGAGTATAGAATCATAGAACAGTTTGGGTTGGAAGGGACCTTAAAGATCATTTAGTTCCACCTCCCTTCTAAACCACAAAATATTAAAAAGATGTTAACATTTAAATTTTTATTGAACCAGTATTCTGGTAACACGGCGTCACCAAAAAATCAGTCAAAGCATCTTGAAGAAAAACTTTTCACAAAGAAATTACCACCCTTTGTGACAGAGAAAATTCAAATAGATCATGGCTAACTTACCAAATACTATTGAGAATAAAGAACAACTGTATAAAGATACATCCAAAAGGTAGAATCCCTCCCATGATAATGCCAGGTAACGGCTTTGTATAGAATGATTGCTCAGGAATCTGACGAGGAATTTGATTTGTGCGAACAGGGTGTTCAATCGCCTTTAAACGAAAATTAAGAAATTACTAAATAAGTAAAATGTCGAACTACAACACTAACTTTTTGCTTTCTTTTTGAAATGACTAATAGCAAAAGTCTTTGATTTTGCATTTTGTTTTGAGCATGTGCATATCCAGCTACCACTACATCTGCTTTTGCTACCAGCCTAGCCACCAACATTTGTTAGGCAAACAAGCTAAAAGACAGTTCTTACTGAAAACATACCAGCAGATATTTTGGACTTCCCTTTTTATGATTACCTATCTGTGATCTGTTACAGAGCCTGAGCTGATTTCTCATTTTCTGCTGTGGGGTAGTGATGGTGCAGCCTCTTGCTTTCCCCTCCTAAAAATCCCTGTATGTTGTTTTTCAGGATTTACTCCAAGAATTACATTAAGGGAAACTTACAAACTGAGAGGATTCAATCTAGCAATTAAATTCTAATTTAAGATGCGTGCATAGATCAGCATGGTGGGAGAAAAAATCTAAGGCAGATAAATGCATACTTAGCCATCTCTCCCCTTTCGTAAAGATTACATGAAGAACATCAATAGACACTTGCTAGGTACTTGCTTTCTGATTTGATTTGAATGTATTTGTGACACCTGTCATGTTGCCTTATAGTTTATCAAATCCTCCTTTCTTAAAGGTAAATGCAGGGGGGTTACTGAAATTTCAACATGGTTATCAGAAAAAAAACATAGAATTCTGGTTAAGAAAAACAGAATAACTACAATCGACTTAAAAAGTGCCTTCTAAGATACTTAAATGTTCTCTGAAGGTATTCCATGAGAGCTACAGAGAGCTTGAACTCTGGCTTCCTATAGAGGAAAACCACAGAAATATATGAACTTCGAGATCTTTGTGTTTGTGGGCCACAATAAACCACTTTTAAGCAAAAAGAGAAGCACCGATTTCATTATTTAAGAATGTTTGGTCACCAGTGTCAGAAAGAGCCATCATATAAATAAGAAAAACTGATCAGTTTCAGAGTAAATCCCAATTAATGTCTGCCAAGCAGGAATAACCATTTACAGAACACTTATGTAAACAGATGTCACAAGAACTCTAGCAATTTGATCAGAAAATATCCTCAGTGTAGAAGGCAGACAGTAAAAAAAACATGGGGGAAAACCAGAAACGCGTAAGTTGCTTTCCCTTATGCTTGGCTGGGTCAACTAATCTTTTAGTAATGGAAAAGATGCTAACTAAAAAAGAAAACCCACACCCAAATCACTGCTTTATCTGGAGTAGTCACTCAATTAAATACAATGATAACCCTCATCATTGCAGAGAACTATCACCAACAACCAACTGAATATCAAAGTCTTGGAATCCCAAGATCAGATATCTCATGCAGATCTAAAGTAACAAAACGGAACTGGAGCTGACAATGCTTAGGTGCTACCTCAGTCATAGTCTATACAGTGAAGAATATACATGTGTGTGTGTGTGTATATATATATATGTATACATACACTTACAACACAGTTTCTCAAAAACACTTACGTTTTTCTTAAAACCAAAATAGGCACCAATAAACGTCAGTGGTACAGATATGCAAAACCAGAGTGCCAAAATAGCAACCAAAGTACCAAACGGAATAGCTGCTGAAGAGCCTTCTCCCCAGAGAATGAGGTTCATGATAAAAAAATCTGCAAATACAATTCTGAAAAATACGTAACACACTTAAAACACAGAAATACTCCTTAATATTTAACAATGTTAACAAAACAATAGCACTGTATTAAGATCTTAGTGTAAATCTCCGTTAAAACCAAATGACACACACAAAATATCAAAATGCAAGAGGTCAGACAGGCAATTCTTTGTTAATCTGGTGGCACTGAAGTTCAGCAGGAGCTGACGTTCCAACTAAGCAATTTCAAATATATGCTTGTCTTAACTACACTTCAGGGTAAGACTGCTTGCTGTGATTAAGTAGAAAAATTTATCATAGTGGTTATACAGTGTATGACACTATGTAAGACCAACTACAGTGTGGTCAGAGAAACAGCCTAGAGAGTAAAAGCAAGCAATGAAAAAGTGTGCCTGTCGAAAACTTAATATTATCATAATGCTCTTTCTTAATCAACTTCTTCATGTTGTGAGAGTAAACAAATGCTTACTGAAAAAAAATATCTAAGGACAATATGCCATTAACATATTCATCTTTGTCGAAAGTGCTGTGATATTCCTGTAGCTTCTGGAATAAAGGGACAATGTAATAACATTTACTTGTATAGCTGAAACTTATTAGCTATGCATGTCAGAGAAGCAATTTAATTCTTTTAATCATGGCAATATTCTCAACTTACCCAGGACAAAGGAATGATGTCAGCAGGACATTTGTTTTCCACTTCTCACCTCCAAATGCTGTATTAAAACATTTGACAGTCATCAAAACATGCATTAATCTTACAACTATTAATTTTCCAGTCCATTTAGCCCTTATACTTAGCTCGCAAATACTCAAATAACGTGTTATCATGCCAAGTTTAACACAGTAAACCAAATCTTCAGTAATAAAATTGAACATACTGCTTAATCACAGAGCTGCAAAGCAAAGCAAAGCCTCAGACCAAGGTCAAGAAAAGTATATAACTAAAACTGGGTCTCTGACCACTTTTTCTGCTAAAAGGGGGAAGCAGATTTGCAGTACTTTTAAGTCTTTAAAGAACAGTTTAAATCTGGAGTGATTAAGAAGTTTAAGCTTTCCAGCATTTGACTGCAGGTGTCAGTAGGAGAAAAATACATAAATATGTGAAAAGCTATCTTAACAGTTTTCTTGAAATAATTCTTGCCTATGATTCCTACAAGAAAGTCAGGACTAACATGCTTACAGGAAGTATGAGTGTCTCTTAAGTCTTAACGCGTTAAGCAGTGGCGATACCTTTATTAAGAAGCTTTATTAAGAAATCTTTATGAATTTGCACTATGCTTATAAAATTCTAGTCACATACTGTTCAAATGAAATATCCTGCGGAATTCAGTGAAGCTGACAAGTTCATCAGAGCACTGCCATAATGACATGCGTCTTTATTTCAGAGTCAGAGTGATTATGGTTAGAGTGATTTAATTAAGTTCTATTTCTTCAGAAAATCTTGGTAGAACATAGCACTGGTTATTATGATTAACCATTTAATTTCAACTCGGTTTCACTTTTTAAATGCTATGTTAAAAAAAAGACCCACCCCTTTTAAACTGGATATCCTCTGATTTGCATTGCAGTTTATGTCTCACATTATTTGTATACTATAAGGAGAAACATTCATGTTTACATGCTCTATGCAATGTATGGACCACCTTGTGCTATAACAAGAATATCTCTGCACCAGTCACTCACTGTCTTTGTAGTTAAACACAATATTCAAGTATCAACTGAATTATTCCCATTAAGTGTAATTATTACTAACTACCTCTCCACCAAAGACACAGGATTCAATTTACCATCAAGACAATTCAAAATATCCTTCAAAACACCTAATATCACGTAATAATAAAGATACTTCTGTCCTCAGTTATGCTCTTAGTCTAAAAGTCTCTTTCCATTTAAGTCTAATTGGCTCAAGGATTAGGAAAAAGAATTGTTCACTATCATGTCACTACCATTGTGGAAAATTCCTTACAAAATACAAACCCTCTTTCCCCAGTGGTTCTCCACACATGAAAATTACAAAATGGTTAGAATGAAGAACTCCAATGGCTACTGCCAGGCTGAAGTTCAGAAATAAATTCCTTCTCTAGTCCCTTATGTTCAGAACTAAAATAGTCTGAAGGATCCAGTTCACCCAGTCATAGAGTCTTTTACCTTTAGTAAGGTAATTAAAACAAGCTGTACTTCACCTTAAAGTAAACCAGAGGGTACAGCAGCAGTTCGAGGTTGGTAGGCAGGCCTTGAAACATTAGCTAGCTGGGATTAGTGAAGGAAAACAGTATCAACCAACTACTGTCAGGTGCCCAAACACCACTGAGTTGATTTCTGCAACTACAGAACACCTAATAATCCTTCCCCCTGTGCCCCTGTCACAGTCTGATAAGTACCACTCTCCCAGGGATCTAGGAACTAGCTAAAAAGAGGCAACAAATCTCAGGCATGCAAGAACAGAGGTTCTTGACTGGGGGAGAAGAAAATAAAATGAAATAAAGTAAAAAGTTACCAAGCAACACTGATAGTTAAAACTAAATGCAAGTTAACATTGTGCCCCCCCACTGTAGGAAACAGAAGTACAAAACTGTCTGATGTAATGAGCTTAGTACTAGTAAAATGGAATTTGGTTCCCAGTTCCATAAATACGTAGTAGCAAGAGCAAATCAAGGTCTTCAGGCATGAACATCAAACCTAATCTAACTATGTCAGTGTTCTATGTGTTTTCTGTTGTTAAGGTATGTACATTTCTCCAACTTACCCTAAGGGAAACTACAAACAGTACTGCAAACTAAAAGTCAGTTCTGTGATGATAATTTACTTTAATGAACTTAAGCCTTGTCATTTTAAATAACGTTTACTCACATTTGTAGAATCTGGCAGCAACATAGCCAGCTGGAGTTCCAAGTAGTACCCACAAAACTACAGCACAAGTCATTAGAGCTCCCCGGTTAGCAGGTGACAAAAATCCCAGGCAAGCAAAAACTGAAACAGAAGACACACAATTTTAAAATTAACTATACATTTGACTTAAAGCCAGTATATCAGTTATCTTAAAAACTATGCATACTAAGTTGCATGTCGACTGTATCAGCTCAGCTGTTTCTAACGTTAAGACTTCTTTCTAGACAAAAACTATACCACTATTTTTACTAGTACTATGCAATTAACAGTGAAAAATCATCTGTACTCAACTAACTCCTCTCCACTCCATTACTTACACAGGGTAACAAAAGTCATTATTAAGATCTGTGTGCCAGAGCCTACAAAAACAGACAACAGCATTCCTTTTCTTGGGGGCCTGAAAATATCACCATGAACCAGTTTCCAGCCAAATTCTTCCTGAGCATCTTCCTGTAAAGGAAATACACCTGTTTTAATACAGTAGATTGCCATTTAAATAGCCTGTTACAGAAAAACATTTAGCTGAAAAAATTACATTCCAAATAAATTTTAGGAGGTACATTTTAGACTTACAGTGGAATCCATCTGATTGTATCTTGCGATGTCTTTATGCAGTGTCCTCAACATAATCATAGCTACCATTCCAGACAAAAAGAGGACAATCACCAAGGAGTTCATAATACTGAATTAAAAAAAAATAATTACAAAAATCATCATTCAAATTGCAGTATATACACTTCAGTAAAGTACACTTGAAGACAAACTTTCTTCTCACCTAAACCACTGAATATGAGTGTGAGGCATGGATTCCAAAATATAATCCCATCTTGATGCCCACCTTATATTTTTTTCTTCCTGAAAGATTAAATACATCAGTTTCAGATACAGTCAGTATCCAACTTGTACATTTACAAGTGGATGTTCATGCAAAGCAATCGTAAGTCTCATGACAAATTGGAAATTTCATGTTGCATGCCTTAAAGAGAATAGTCTACTAATGGCTACCTAGAACTAACCTAAGATTTGACCATACAATCTAAACCAAAGTATTTTCTGAATAGTATTGAGCATCCATGTCTTAAAGCATAAAGGCCTATCAAATTAATTCAATTGTGCTTCCTCCCTTCAAGAATTACATAATTCATCTGGAATTCAAATAAAGAGCAGAATAATAAAAGAACATGCATTCCTTAGCATAAGGCAACACACAGATGCTGAGAAACTAAACTCTGCTATATAGTCTCCAGCATAATATTCTACTTTCTAGATAGTACTCTGTGCAAATTATCCTTTGCTTTCATATAACATCGTTTCAGTACCAACTACCAATCCAGTTACGTGCAGTTTATACTGCAGAACAGATGGGGAAACAATACTACAGAACTTACACTGTTCGTAGAGGGGAACAAATAATTCCTTCAGGCATTTCAACAGATTATACTTACTCAGACTGAACATTCAAAACTTCAAAAAACTTTTCTTTGTTTTATTTTGCAGAGTAAACATGAAAAAAAGAATAAACAGTGCTGATCAACCTGAAGATTGCTATTAAACCATAAACGCTAGTAACAATAAAAATGGCTAGGTGTCTTTCTGACAGGATTTTATTTCCGTAATTTATAACATACCAGAGCAAGAGTGCTCTCCAGTAAAGCCAGGTTTTGAAAATATAAAACCCAGCAAGTTAAAAAATTTAGCCAAGATAACGTATCTAGTTCACTGAGACTATAAAACTAGGTCTCAAAGCAAGCAATCGTTATCAATGGTTCTAGGACAGAATCGCATTTTTCCCCATACCTACACTGCCTTTTTTCTTGTCTTCCTGAGATTACTTGATCCGCCAACCTATTAGAATTTCAGAAGATGACCTTCAAGTGATGCAACACTGTGCACGGGACACTAACACACACAGAGCTGGGCACGTAATTGTTTTTGTAAGAGAAACACTCTAATAGCATGAAGCTAAGGTCATTCTTAATTACTAATTTCTCACAGGTTTCCAGAAGTACTTGCTTTTCAGATTACACATCAATTTCAGCATCGTAACTGATATAATTCCTCAAAATAGAATTATTACATCATCCATAATATAACCCCTTCTGAATATTTTTCTTATCCCATTTATTGTATTTTGAACTTTATGATGTAATCCAATACATTACTAGAGCAAAGAATCATCATGGTAATTCTACAAACACTGCTATATCAGCTTACAAGAAATAAGAGGCGTTCATGCATGGGATACTGTGGCAATATAATGATATTTTAAGACCAGCGTGTTACTGCATACTTCTTACAACAGTGGTGGCGGATCCTGCACCCGAACTCAATGCTACCCTCCAATTAACTTTAAAGATCAACTATTTAGTCTCCATTTTGCCACAGTTGAACTGAATCTTACAGGCAGGCTACAAGTCCAGAATTAAGAAAGATATATGAAAAGCCTTGATATAACAACGGCCTATCATTTTGAAAGACACCATTGATCTTGCAATCAGAACAAGAAAAAGGTTAAACAAAAACAAAAAAATGCCTTATTGCTATTTTTTAATCTATTAATCTCCAAGATTTTAATTAAAGTCTGTAAATACAAGGAAAGAAAAAAGGAGTAGATTCCTTCATGTCCAGAAGAATCATGGAATTACTGATGTTGAAAATGTGAAAATATGAAAATATGAATTTCTGTGTGTGAACTATCCCTTCAATACATACACAAGCTGTCAAGAAATCCAATCAGTTATAAACTGCACTTTTTAGCGAGTCACTTGCATTTTGAGGTCTTAGACTAATCGGGAAACAGTTTGGGAAAGAGTGGGAAATGTTGGGAAACAATCTGTACAGCAAACTCAATTTAAAAATAAAGAAACCTTTCTTGCTAGTCACCAGAATGAGACATCCTCAAGCATCACTGCTCCCTGCAGTTGCTCAATATACTGCTCCTCTCTTTTTAAATGGAGAACAGAGGAACAAAAGAATACCAGCTTCCTACCCTTTTACTGATTTCCATGGAAGGAAGATCTTGGAGGGGAGACAACTTTTGCAGCAGGAGAGCAAAAAATGATCGGCTTCAACCTACCTACAACAGTCATTTGACGAAACACACAATTTCTCAGACTTAAAGAGCTTGGATAAAAAATAATCTACCAGAAAGCCCAGGTAAACACAGAAAATGTGATTCTTTTTAAAAAAACACATATGCATTTCATATTCAGTGTGTGCTGGGTGGTATACAAACCTGTAAAGTGTGTGGTTAAATCCCAAGCCATCTTTGACATTCCAGTTCAAATAACATTTTAAAACCACAAATTTAGTATTCCGAGATAAATTTTGTCCATCTTTGTAATTCAGAGTATTAATGCATGATTTTGAGAGGTAACTACCACAGAAAGCTTAGTACTCACTTGAAAAGAAACTGAGTATGTGTAAGCAATTTTGACTTCTCCATTAGCCTTATTACTTATATCCATAGGTACTCCTGAGCAATCAGGGTTGTCTGGATGAGTATGCTTATAACTGCGGGAAGAAAAAACACAGAATGAAAGCAGCTTCACTGACAACACCCTTGAGAAAAAATGCATTCATCTTGCAAAAGCATTGATTTCCTCCAGGATTCTTCCCTTAAATTGCTTAAATTTGCTTAAATTGCAAAAATAGTTCTTAATGCCTCATAAAATTCAGAACTCATAAGGAACTTGTTGATACTTGAACTTCTTAAAAGTTGTCTCTTCTAAACAGAAAACTATAGAGAGCACAGTCTCAAAAACAGAGCACCGAAAATTAAAGAAGTGTGAGTACTGCTGAGAACATCGAAAACACTCGAGAAGTTACAACAGAATTACTAATTTCTGCCAGAAAAAAATACTTTCATTATGATGCTGGACCAACAATGCAACAAGCTCAGCTATACCAAGAATACAAAAGAAAGGAAAGACAAGATGCTAAGAAATAACAAAACAGTCATCAGTTGTGCAAAAGCCACATAGACACCAGAACAATTGACAAATATATTTGTGAATTCATTCAGTTTGAATCCTCATTGCTGAAAACATCAAATGTTGCACTCCGATTACTCCTGCATCAGGCACTGGCAGCCTATTCTGTCACAAAACAAAATGCTCCCCAGTAGGGAAATGAGGGCTGCTTCACAGAACACACACCACTTCCAGGTTTTAGTTTATCTTTTTTTGGCCCAAATAGGAAATAGTGCACGAAGTCCTATCAAATCCAGAACAAAATTATGTTAGACTGTCCTACATTACACTATATCAATTGACAGGAAAGCTAATCTACTAGTCATGTATCTGAAAACATTTTTGACTAGCAACAGGTCCCCAGATCAAAGCAAGTATCTTGGGATGGACCACTGTTTGATGACAAGTTACTTATGAGTACCAACCTTTTTGGTTCAAGTTTAGCAGCAACTAGTCTTGCTCCCAGAGCTTCATTTTCCACAACATGGTAATATATTTTTATGTCAACATGGTTGAAGATATAAAAAGTATCTTTTTCATGAAATTCTGACTGCAATGATAAAAGATGATGTTAAACAATCAAAAAGGACATCATAAAAGCCTTAGACAGAAGCTTACATAACAGAATTTTAGACTGCATACATTTTTTCTGTCAAGAAGTTCTCCTACAAAAATAAAGCAGAATTCTGAGAATACAAGGACAGTAACATGCTTCCCTGCATTAAGACAACAAATTAGACAAGTTAACATTAAGAACTACTATAACTGAAAAGTAGAAAAAGTATTTCAATATAAAACATATTTATAAATTTAAATATAATTATTATTTCAGTAACTGAAGATGTTCTATTTTATTTAATTGAAGTAGCAAACAATAGATAACTATGCGACAACTTTCATATCAGAAGGGTATTCAAAAGCATCAGCTATTTTAAAATGTGTGTATTTTTCATAGATTAAACAGAACCTTCCAAGACAAACAATGCAAATAATTGCTCTCTGTGATCGCATCGCCCTGACATTTGAAACCAAAGATGCACAAGAATGAACTGCAAGCAGCAGCCACGAATGCTGAATATAAATCTCAGGTGAAGGGAAACATCAGCTTGGAATTTGGTCAGTTAAGGAGGCTGTTAAATCACAAGCATTATGTCTACCGAATTGAACTTCTTTACAGTTCTATCCCCACCCCTTTCTACAAAGCACCCTAATTAGAGAATAGTTATGTAGATGTTATATAGATGAAGTGCTCTTCTACAGTCCTTCAATTACTCCAAAGGTTATTTTCCTCTTACTAAAAACAAGTATTTAAAAAAGATTAAAAGAATATTGCCAGATTACATATCTGATCATAAATGCATCCATTCATATGGAGCCTCTGAAACCAATTAATTATGGAGGCATGGAAATAAAATTGAAAACAGCAGAAACTGTTGGTTTGGTAAGATCCATTAAGTAAAACCAACTCATCTGATAAAACCAAAAACCTGTTCCAGGTTCTCAGTGACCTCTCCACGGAGTTTTGTGGTAATCTAGACACCCTGGACTTTCTATTGCATTCTTATTTCCATAATGCTTACAGTGCATTCATCTGGACCTCCACCCATTAATCCAGCAGATCTGTCTCTCACAGTTTTGTTCACTCAGAAATCTTATATTCTGCCTTCTTCCATCAGCCCACACAGTTTTAGGGAAAGCAATCCTTCTGGAAGTATTAATTTCCATGCAGTGGTACATATATATCAATGAAAACCTGCTTCCATGAAAACACCTTTATACCACAAAAATGTAAAGTCCAAGCCTTCAAATGTTTAGGAAACGAAGGATGACATGGTTTTTTTTTCTCCTTCATCCTTTAAACGTATTAATGTTATGCATGTTCACCTCCTCTCTGTCTTTCAGAGCCCTTCTGTATTATGCAACAGAAGGAACCAAAGTTCTTAGGCTTAGGTGAGGCTTACAAATTGTGGTACTTGCAGAGATAACAAAACATCTAGTTTTAGGCAACAAGAGTTCTTAAGATAGTGAGAACTCACCATAGAAACATGACATAGGAGAAATGCCAGTCTTTAAATTAGTAAAAAGGGGGTTTTAAAAAATAATAATAATTGCATAAACATACATTAATAACACAGGCATCTTTTGGACGGCCATCTTCTGTAATGTAACAGCCAATGGGAAAACCAGGATTGCAGAACCTCTGACCATCTTCAACATCATAACACCAGGTCACAGGCATGTTGTCCACAATCCTGTAAGTGGCATAGTGACATTCCACAATCTTTCAAAATACACAGTATAATGGAAACAAAACCAGATTAATATTAATCTAACTTTGCTACATTCATTACTGGAAGCTTTAACTACAAGAATACTTCTTTTAAATCTTAACCCATGAAATTACACTGATTGCCAATCCAATTTCCAGATGAGATAAAAGCATGCAGCTCTTCAACTGAAACTTTATCTTTTTTTACAAAAAAAATATTTTAAAAATCAATCTATTTCTTTAGAAGGTGCCTTGGAAGGAGGAGGCTTACTCTGTGACCACCAAAACATTCTATTCACTGGACTAGTTTCTGAAGTCCCCTTATAGCCCAATACATAAAACTCCCACTCCAAAGTCCTAACAACTTCATTATGTTGTCTTTTAAAATGGCCAAAATCATCCACTAAACCAGCTAAAATGAACTTGATAATTTCAAGTTTAAGACAAAACACACACAAAAAAATACGTCTACACACATATTAATTCTCCAGCTTCCTCATTGATTTTCCATTGCAAAATACATTTTTCATGGCACTTTAAGCTAAAGTGCAAGGAGTTTTTTGTTCTTTTTTTGGTTTGGTTTGGGTTTTGGTTTTGGTGGGGGTTTTTTGCTATTTAAGTGAATTCCTGACCACTGACCTCAGCTGGAGTTCCCTGAGAGTATGCAGTATTTTAACTAGATGGTTTACATGAGTAAAAAATTGTAAGCCACCACACAGTTGGGAAAGCAATCACTTTCAAACCTCCCTCCATTGTCTACCTGCTGCTTTTATTTTATTGCCTCCCAAGATTTATATTCATATTAGCCATAAATCCTGAGCCCAGCAGGTTTATAGTTCAGTTTCAATGAAAAATTTCTGGAGGAATCCCACAACTCCATGAGCTGCAGAAAATTGTAAGACAGTAAGACAAGTATCCAACATGATACAAACAGTAGAAATGACAAAACCAAACCCATACTTACAAACATAGAGAAAAACACCCAAAATAGTGCCCTGTCCCTCTGTAAGAGGAACTACTAAAAAAACCCACACCCGTTCCTTTATGTTATAAAATGTTTTAACTAGCTAAAACATAAATCCCAAAAGAAGTAATTCAACGAATATTTAAAATTCAGCAGCTGCCTTTAGGGCAACACTAATTGCTTTAAGGCATGTTTTTAAAGGTCTATTAATAAACTTCACACATGAAGACATGAGACAAGTGCCACTTCTTGAAAAAAGAAATCCCACTGAAAGTTAACAACATACAGTTTTTGTAAAACTTATCAAGCTACTGAATATCCTTTACAATTACATGTCTTATCATTATAACCACTAGGCTATTAATGTTAACAGATACCTGATAACACCTCATTAGGAACTTTTGAATCCCTAATTAAGCACAGGAATTATGACTCCAGACAACAAACCCAAAGCATTATTTAGTCTGTTGTGTATTGTAACAGTCTTCTAAAGTAGCACTATTTCTTAAAGCACACCAACAGATGGGGCTAAAAAGAGCTGCTGCACCTGATGCCTTTGTTCACACAACATGAAGAGATCCCCATCACCCCTACCATTAGCTATCAGGCAGAAGTAGCAATGTTCTTAGCTCATACTGATACAGTGGAAGAGGTGAAGACAGGCCCTCCAAAACCACAGTTTCCAGGTTCTCAGGAGACTCCAAAGACTATCACAGTCACAGGCAGCATCAATGTCAACCAAATCCTATTCGCTTCACCATGTTGCTATGAGGTCCAATTGAGTTGCTAGTTAGGAGTTATTCCAGGTGCGGATTCATTACACTTGGACCGTATTGTATAAGGCCAATTGTATGAGGTTCAACTAGAAGTGCCGGGTCCTGCGCTTGGGTTACACCAGCCCCACACAGCACTACAGACTTGGGGCAGAGCAGCTGGAAAGCTGCCCGGTAGGAAAGGACCTGGGGGTGCTGGTTGACAGCCAGCTGGACGTGAGCCAGCAGTGTGCCCAGGTGGCCAAGGCCAGCAGCATCCTGGCTTGTGTCAGAAACAGTGTGGCCAGCAGGGCCAGGGCAGTGATTGTCCCCCTGCACTCAGCACTGGTGGGGCCGCATCTCAAATCCTGTGTTCAGGTTTGGGCCCCTCACTGCAAGAGGGACACTGAGGTGCTGGAACGTGTCCAGAGACAGGCAACGGAGCTGGTGAAGGGTCTGGGGCACAAGTCCTGTGAGGAGCGGCTGAGAGAACTGGGGTTGGTTAGCCTGGAGAAAAGGAGGCTGAGGGGAGACCTTACCACTCTCTACCACTACCTGAAAGGAGGTCATGACAAGATGGGTATCAGCCTCTTCTCCCAAGTATAACAAGCAATAGGAGAAGAAACAGACTCAAGTTGCACCAAGGCAGGTTTAGATTGCATATTAGGAAAAAATTCTGCACCAAAAGGGTTGCCAAGCACTGGAACAGGCTGCCCAGGGAAGTGGTTGAGACACTGTCCCTGGAAGTATTTAAAAGAAGTGTAGATGTGGCACTTAGGGACATTGTTAGTGGTGGACTTGACAGTGTTAGGTTATGTTTCTATTTGGTTTGTGTGTCAAGGTTTTGGTAGTGGGGGTGGCTTCTGTGAGAAGCTGCTAGAAGCTTCCACTATGTCCAACAGAACCAATACCAGCCAGCTCCAACACGGACCTGCTGCTGGCCAAGGGTGAGCCCATCAGCAACAGTGGTAGCACCTCTGGGCTAATATATTTCAGAAGGGAAGCGGGAGTGGGGTGGGGAGCAAGGAAGTGGTGCAATGGCAACTTCAGCCAGAGAGAGGAGTGAAAATATTCGTGAGAAACAACACTGCAGATACCCAGGTCAGGGAAGAAGGAGGGAGAAGAGATGCTCCTGGTATCAAAGCAGAGATTCCCCTGCAGCCCATGGAGGTTCACAGTGGAGCAGATACAGGCTGTGGAAGACCCCACACCAGTGGAGATGGATGCCCGAAGAAGGCTGTGATCCTGTGGGAAGCCCACGTGGGAGCAGGCTCCTGGCAGGACCTGTGGGCCCTGTGCAGAGAGGAGCCCACGCTGGAGCAGGTTTGCTGGCAGGGCTTGTGACCCTGCGGAGGACCCATGCTGGAACAGTCCGTTCCTGAAGTGCTGCACCCTGTGGAAGGGAGCCATGCTGGAGCAGTTCTTGAAGAATGTCAGCCTGAATGGCAGACCTCAGAAAGCTATGATCAATGGCACAGAGTCCAGCTGGAGCCTGTAGCCAGGGGTGTTCCCCAGGGGTCACTGCTGGGTCCAGTCCTGTTCAACATACTCATCAGTGACCTGGATGAAGGGACAGAGTGTGCCCTCAGCAAGTCTGCTGATGATACAAAGCTGGGAGCAGCGGCTGATACCCCTGAAGGCTGCACTGCTGTTCAGAGAGACCTGGACAGGCTGGAGAGCTGGGCAGAGAGGAACCCAATGAAGTTCCACAAAGGCCAGTGTAAGGTCCTGCCCGTGGGGAAGAACAACCCCGCACACCCGTACAGGCTGGGGGCTGACCTGCTGGAAGGCAGCTCTGTGGAGACGGACCCGGGAGTTCTGGTGGACAGCGAGTTGCCCCTGGGCCAGCAGTGTGCCCTGGTGGCCAAGCAGGCCAGTGGGTTCCTGGGGTGCATTAGGAGGAGCGTGGCCAGCGGGTTGAGGGAGGTGATCCTCTGCCCTAGTGAGACTGCATCTGGAGTACTGTGTGCCATTCTGGGCTCCCCAGTTCAAGAGAGACAGGGAACTGCTGGAAAGAGTCCAACAGAGGGCTACAAAGATGGTGAGGGGCCTAGAGCCACCTCCCTTATAAGGAAAGGCTGAGAGAGCTGGGCCTGTTTAGCCTGGAGAAGAGAAGATGAAAAGGGCATCTTACCAATTTCTACAAATATCTTAAGGGTCAGTGTCAGGAGAATGGGGCCAGGCTCTTTTCAGTGGTGCCCAGTGCCAGGACAAGGGGCAATGGGCACAAACTGAAACACAGGAAGTTACATCTGAATATGAGGAAAAACCTCTTTACCTCAAGGATGACACAGCACTGGAACAGGCTGCCCGGAGAGGTTGTGGAGTCTCCTTCTCCGGAGGTACTCAAAACCCACCTGGACATGATCCTATGCAACCTGCTCTAGGTGACCCTGCTTCTTTTAGTGGGGCTGGACTAGGTGATCTCCAGAGGTCCCTTCCAAGCCCAACCACTCTGTGATTCTGTAGGAAGTTCTCACGTTGAAGAAGTTCATGGACAACTGTCTCCCATGGAAGGGACCCCATGCTGGAGCAGGGAAAGAGCGTGAGAACTCCTCCTCCTGAGAAGGAAGGAGTGGCAGAGACAATATGTAATAAACTGACCGCAACCCCCATTTCGCATCCCGCTGTGCCACTGTGGGGGGAGGACGTAAAGGAAACAGGGAGTGAAGTTGAGCCCAGGAAGAAGGGAGGTATGGCGAGAAGGTGTTTTAAGATTTGAATTTATTTCTCATTACCCTACTGTGATTTGATTCATAATAAATTAAACCAGTTTCCCAAGTAGAATCTGTTTTGCCCACGATGGCAATTGCTGAGCGATCTCTCCCTGTCCTTATCTCGACCCATGAACCTTTCATTGTATGTTCTCTCCCCTGTCCAGCTGAGGAAGGGAGTGATAGAGTGGCTTTGGTGGTCACCTGGTGTAGAGCCAGGGTCAGCCCATCACACAGTTGGGCTTGGTGACCCTAAAGGTATTTTTCAACCTAAATGATTCTATGATTCCATATTTGGAATTTTACCTCCATAATATATGCTAGAGATACCTCTTGCTTTCGTTAGTATTTTAATTTCATTATCAAAACCAGGTAAAGCATTAATCTACTGCAAATGAGTTTGGCTGGAGTTAAGGCTTTCCCTTGCATCTTCTGCAGCAAAGACATACTGAGCTGCCTTCAAGCAGCAATGCTGGAACAAATTGATGGTTTAAGACGCAAATCATTTTTCACAGTTAATCTTCAAATTTAAAATGACTTGAAGAGATTATACATGTGGGCAAATATGCTATACAAAGGTGTTCTTATATGTCTCCCAAGAACATCTGGTTATGAACATTGTCAGCCAAGATACCAGTATGGCTGTTGAGTCCAATTCAGTATGTCAATTCCTAATCTTACTAAGTGGCTTTTAAAACCTTAAAAGTACTTTGCACCATCTGTGTTCCCCAGGAATTTTATGATAAATTGAAGCTGGATAATAAACCTCCACTAAATCCTCACTTATGCTACCTTGCTGATCCCTGTACAACATACCCCAGGACCACACATCATTCATCACAAAATCCAGCCACTTCCATTTTGTGAAGCTGTGGCTGAGAAGGATTATCATTACCAGACAGACATAAACAGGGGTTCTTCACGCCACTAGTTCTAAAGTTTTAGGGCAGTGGGCGTAGCAAAAAAATTAAATGTAGAAGTGCTATTAAAAGAACTAAGAATATATATATATAGTACCCTAAATTTAAAGGTAAGTTTTCACACTGAAACACAGAACTACATCTAACTAAAATCTGAACATTCCTGTCAAGTTAGTCATACCATCTAAAAAATATATTTAAATACACTAAACACATTTGTAATACAGTTTAAATCTAAGGGGGTGGGGGTGTGGAAACAGTCTAAAGTACTTGTCTGTGTGATTAGTTTTACATAGGTCTGTTTCAGTTTCTGTCAGCTTAAGTTTCAAGTTTTCCTAAAAAAAATTAATTTCTTTCAAAGAGTGACAGGATTATACCCTTGGGAAACTATTTTTCATCTATACACTAAAACATACACAAACTTTTAAAGCTGAAGCTTTATGCCAGACCAACATGCATCAGTGAAATGCAAAGTGGTGTAAATATTATAAATATATGCAGTATTTAATAGGAATATAACCAAATCCAGCATAGTTGAAGCTCTACTTATTTCAGCATTAGGTATATACACTTTGAATCCCTGCAAACGTAGCTGTACCTTTCAGGGTTTCTTTATTACTTCCTGGTTCACCTATGTGAACATATGGCTATTGCCTGTGAATCCTTCTGACCTGATCTGTCAGCTTCCAACTACACCAATTTTCAAGAGGTTCCCAGAAAGATTTACATCAGCAAGCCATAGTTTATCCCTGAAAAGGGATACCCCACATCAGTTCCCAAGAACTGTAGAAAATGCACTCATTGCCTTTCCAGCACAGGTAGCCATTTCAAAACCAAAGAAATGGAATGTGGCATGACAGAAAAACATTTAATGACAGTGGCAACATTTGATATTTCAACTGCATTTTTACTAACATACCCAGAAAGTTTTAATCTAACTAGACGAAGAACAAAATGTTTGTTTCTGTGAAACAGGGAACACATATTTGGAACCATATGGGCAACACTGGTTAATCATGCTCATGTATTACTTGCAAAGACACACCACAGGAACTCTGACAACCTCATCCCAAAGTTGTTCCTTCCACCCAAAGGCTGCTTTAGCACAGCATACCAACATACAAAAGCACTATATGAACACTGATAGCGTGGCTGGGTATTTTCAGTCTCAAGATGGAGACTGCTCAAAACATTTTCCAGCTCTCAGATGTCGGTGCAGAGCGTGGTGACAATCCTAACGGAAAATCAGCATGAGATTCAGCCGACACTTCAGCCCTGCCCCACCCTTAGTGCCCACTGGAAGAGGACCTCAACGAACAAACAGAAACAGAGCCCCAGCACGCTCCAAGATGACTCAGATGGTTACACAAGGACTCAGGAAAGGACCAAGTATTTGTGAGTTTCTCAAAATTATTTCATTGATTAATTTTCACTAACCACCTTTCACTTCCATATTCTATAAGAGAAACAAACTTTGCATAAAACTTTTGGAACCATTGATCCAATCTCCTGGACACTGCGTTTGAAGGGGAATGCAAAGGCTCTCGAGGAAAACAAAGACAACACAGTAACAGAATGAAGGTCCCTTAAGACTTTCCTCAAGCTAGGGCAGGATTAACTTGTACATTTACAGATGCAAAGAAATAGCAGTATTTTACAGTAAGCACGGAGGCAGCATAAAAAACACACAAGGCCTTGTGTTTGAAAACAGACTGATTTTCATTATACCAGGTGCTTATCCTTCAAGTGAAAGAATTTTTTTATGAAGAAAAACAATATAACATGTCTTGCAAGAACAGAAGGGGAATAGATTCAGTGCAAATACCTAGTGTTCAATCTGTATTACTTTGCAAACACAAAATGATAACCTAAATTTAATTAACACCAAAATACTAGGCTAACCATTTATGAATTTTGATATCAACTTACCAATGATGTTGATAATTCAGTAGCATACTTTTTTTCAAAAAGTCTAATTTCTGTTTATCTTCTGGCTTTGTGGTATCATATGTTTTTGTACAAACAGATTTACATGTCTCCTTCTTGTTGAATGTGAACTAAGAAAAATGAAAGACATATGAGCAAAAAACTTCTTTGCATCATTTCAGCATTTAACAAGTTTCTCCCATGCATTTATAATTGCCTGTACTACTATAATAAAACCACCTAACAAATTACGAAGACTACATATATTAACCCTCCAGAGGAGGTTTTTACATCAGTGTGTGCGCTATAAAACCCTCCTGTGGTCACTGTAGGAGCCCTACACTAAGAGCTCCCTGTTACTGGTAAAAACTGTTTTCTGCAACAATTTAACAGACAAGTCATTTGGCCTCACAGCAGCAATGCTGTCCCAGGCAGATTCAATTGATAACTTTCTCTCCTACTACATGTAGGACAGAAGGCAAGAGCTTCAGTCACCAGAAGACAAGCTGGCTAACACCATTTCCAATTCTTCCATTTTACAGCTGTGGTGCTTTCAGATCTGGTTCCAATAAATAATACTCAATTCTCTCTAATAAAGGGACAGCTGAGGAGCAATCAGGTTTTGGCAGGTTCCAAAGAGAGAAGATAACCTCCAGGGCACTTGAGGCTACAGCTTCATGATGCAAAGTGCACAGTTACAATTAGATTAAATTGACAGACTTCTATTATGTGGAATTTCAGATTTTGAACCTCATTGGAGGCAAAGCCCTTGTGAAGAGGATCTTCAAGGTTCTCATCTCCTTTGGTTACATTTGAACGTATGTATTACCGAACACCCCTTGTCAGAGAACAAACCCTGTAAGGAGATGGTTCTATCCTCTCTCCAAACAATACTTGGCCAAGGTTTTCAGAGGGACGCTTCTTCCCTTCCGCTTGACAAAAATCAAACCTGAATTAGAGAAAAGATACAGAAGTTAATAAAATATTCTCAGCTGCAAATATTAGACCTCAAACCGTGCTCCCAAATCAACCCCTTCACCACACGTAAAGGAACTATACAGCTTTCCTTCTAGACAACAGTTTCTTCCCTGAACCTGCAAAGTGTGAAAATCACAGTCCCATTTTGAAACAAACAAAACAAAACCAATAATCAAACCTCTTAATCAGCTATTTCAGAGCTCAGTTTATATGAAACGTAGCATAATAATTTCCTTAAATAATTAGAATTTTCCTGTTTGAACAGGGATTTTAGCCAAGAATTAAACTTTCATAAGAGTTTCATGATGGCTCTGAGAGAAAAGCATGCAGGCCAGATTCTCGGGCAGGAGGAATAATAAAAGCAAAAAAAAAAAGCCAAACCAAAAAAACCCACACACATTTTTCCAGCCTAATTTCAAGTATATCACATCTGTATGCATTAAAGTGTAGACATAACTAGTGCTTAACCTCTCCAAGGTTAACAGTCAAACTATTCCTTGAAGTAACAACTTTACCTAAAGGTACTAGGCACTGATACATTTTGTGCACTCCTATGCTGTGTACTAAGAAAACATTTAACACCTCATTAAGATAATTGATGGGAAGTTCACACCTCATTACCACTTTAACTCATCTGGCTATAGGCAACTAAAGACAGTAGTAATACTTTGATCTATAAAGTGACAACTAATGCAGAAGAGTAAGTATTATATACACACACACATTTTAAACTGCTAAAGCAGTGATCCGACCTACATGAGGGCCTAAAAATCCAGGCACTACTTCTACAGTATGAGCAAAGACAACTGAGAAGTAAGCAATGTATGCATCTATCTGCTCATTGAAAATTCTGTATCTGCAAACTTATGTCAGCAAAATGGATAGATATTCCTCACTGGCATATTACTGTAGCAAGATCTAGATAATAGTTTTCAGGTAAGTTAAATTCACCTTTTTGGAAGAACTGACAACTACAATGACATAAACAGTATAATATACTTACGCAGTATATTCGTAGGGAAGGACAGACTCTACAGAGTCAAGCCTGTTCACAAACAGCTCGATTCCAGACTGAAAGAGTGGAGATAATCAGCAGTTATATTAAAGCACTTCTTCAATTCCTACAGATATATTTCAACAGATTTGTGTGAATAAGATAAAGGAAAGCTGAAAATGTAAGATTTGTGTAATTATGTCTTGAAATGTAGAATCTATGTGTAATGAACTGTATCTCCTGAGAGCTTAAGTAAAACACTATCTAATCATCACAAAAACAGTGACACGACAAAACAAACCACTTTAAGGCTAACAAAACCATTCAAACTACAAGATAGCAAGGAATCATGCACAAGAATTACCACAGCTGCCAGTGTTTTAATGTACCGTACAGCTGTATTAGTCATCACCACAACTTTGTGTAATAGAAGTCTTAAAAGAACATGAAAAATATAATTAAGCTGCTCCACAATTTTATCTATGTAGCAACTGAAAACTGAACTATGAGGATTTAAACAACGTATTCAGACTGATACACTATTTTAAATTTGAACAGAAGCTCTTTCCAAAGAGAAGGTAAGGATATCCATATTCACCTTCTTATAAAAGTTTATCGATAACTCTAGCAACTCTTGCATAAGAGCGTGAAATTCAGTCTGCTGTGGTTTCATACTAGTTTGGTCTATACACATTAGTTATCGACAGGGTAACCTGCTGCTACAGAAAGGAAGAGGTGTCTCACTGTTCCTTCTTAGTCTCAGAATCCTTTCCCTTATTCTAGTCCCACAGTCCCAGTACACTCCAACTGTTTAACTTACGCTGTTTTTGGCAGTTACCTGCTTGCACAGTAAATCAATTCAACTGGCTAAAACAGTAAAAGACTTACCCCACAAATTTTTAAAGAGCAGTTTTTAGCAGCATGGCAAGTTGAACTGTGTTACTGCGCAATCAGACAAGAGCTGGAGACAGGAAGAGGAAGGCGAGTGCTTTCAGGAACAAGCAAGCCACCTATTTTTTGAATGCTTTCAACAGCAAGCCACCTATTTTCTCACCAAGCAGCAAGAAATTAGACCACCTCAGTTGGTCACAGAACCATGGCCTCAGATTAGCTTTTTTTCATTGGAAGGGCAGATTTAACCGAATGCTCCAATTTTGCATGCAAAGTATAAGCATTACTGTAGATCAGCATCTTTAACACACAGTTTCCCATACAACAGCATGATCCCTTTGGAGTCATCAGTATTTTTTTTAAACTGAGTAAGGATGCTGAATGTTCAGGCAAGAGTTACCATTTCAGTCTGCACAGATCACATCTCATTTCTGATGATACTCCAACCAGAAACAGGAAAAGCAGCCAAACTGACTTTGCCCAAGCAGATTAGCAAACAGCTTGGAGGAAGGGGGAAAGTCACGAGTCTCATCATTCTTGTACTGTTAGCTATGTGCCCACATGTCCACTAACATCATCCAATGTTGCCAATATAGGACAGGAGATCCACAGAGATTGTAATAGATAAAAGGTACCATTTAGTGGAACTAAATCCTCAAGGCAGAGGAAAGCCCAATATTATTACTGACATCATAATCAACAGTGACAACAGTAAGAAATCCATGAGAATATGTAAAAAATTGTTATCCAGTAAGCTTAGTTTTACCCACTTACGTAAATATTATGATATAGCAATTATCTGATCACATATTGTCTCTCCTCATGAGGGACCAGACTACATTCAGTTGCAGACTACATGGAGAAAACGAGATGTGAAGAGTGATTTAGACTTCTCCATGTGGCTAAGTCTCACTTACTACATAAATTCGCTGGCACGAGGCAGAGAAATATAAGAGGTGGCTAATTTAAAAAAAGATATTTTTGCAGTAATACACCTGTCAAGGTTATCCTGTAACGTTCAGCTAGCCACTGGTGGTAGATTTACATTACCTAAGCACTTCACATTTACAAAATAATGAGACAAATGTTTTGTACACATTATATGAGGGAAAAAAACATAGAGACATCTGAGAAAGATCACCCCAGAAGTGCCTCAAGTTGGTTACAAAAGACAGTGTGCAATGGTTTACCTGACTTAAGAAAAAATAAAAATAAAAAAATCCTTCTGCCACAATCCTAGCTTATAGCGGGAATAATTAAACACAGCCATGTTCTTCAGGGATGTTGTGAAAAACTACAAACTGCAGCTTGTCTTAGCCTGTATCTGAAGCAAAATAATCCTTAAGAGGGTAGTACAGCACTGCAACAGGTCACCCAGGGAGGTGATGGACGCTTCAGTGCTTGGACGTTTTCAAGGCTTGCTGAAACAAAGGTAGAGCTGAGCTGATCTAGTGTTGGCAACAGTCATGCTTCATGACCTCCTGAGGTCACTTCCAAACACCATTTCTATGATCCTATAAAAAAATGTCCACTGAATGTTTTACTACAACAGAAGCGGCATGGAAACAAGAGTGAAAAAATCCACAGCTATGTATTAGGAGCAAGACTTGGCTGGTCTGAATGGACCAATACACTTAAAGAAGGGAAAAGACACTTCTAGCAACTACGCATCTGTTATATGATTGGCTTATTACCCACTCTACTGGTTCATGACAAGAAAACGGATAAGGTGCAAGGTATTTGCCAAAAGCATACAGTCTAAATAGACTTATTCTGAAGAATCATGGACCAGTGTCTCGTGTAACAGAGATTATAGAGATATTATAATAATATAGTAATATAGAGAGATTATAAAGTGTGGGATAGCCACTTTCAGCAGCAGAGCAATGGGCCATAAAAGCGACTGGTCTTGAACTTTCTCATTCAAGTCTCAAAGCACACTTTAGTGTAATTTCCACCACAGTAGCTGCAAACAACCTCTAAAGTTCACACAATGGAGCAAAGACTATTGTAAGTACAGACCTCCGACCTGACAACATCCTTACAAACAAGTACTTTGGTTACCTGAACGTTGCTTACCACTTACGTGGGCACAAAAATAAGTTTAAGCTTCACTTGAGGCTCTGGGGCCTAGAAGCCCCTACACTTCAGATTCCTACAGCCAGGAAAGCGTCACTGCACGCCTGCCTTGGTTTTATACCTGCTTGCAGCCACCGGCTGCTGCCTCCTGCCAACAGTCGCACCCAGCCCCAGCTCGACCTGTCGCTGCCAGCCCTCCCGCTGCCTTCCCACACGCATTCAAACGGGCCCGAGAGACCAGCGGCCGGAGCCGCCTCCTCCCGCAACGCCACCGTCACCCACAGCCCCGACCCTGACGATCGCAGGGGGAACTGAAACACGCGTCCCTGTCGCAACAGGCCCTGGGCCGCCTGGCACGTTACAACCAGGCAGCTGCAAACCCTCCAGGAACCCCCCCAGCCCACGCACAGCCCCCCGGCAGGAGGGCTCCAGCCAGGCCGCGCCCCAGCCCGACTGCAGGGGCGCGGGCGGCGCCCGGGCCTCCCCCCTTCCCCTCCCCTCGGCGCGGCGGGCCCCAGCCCCCCGGGCCCACCTTGCACTCGGGCTTCTCCTTGCCGGCCTCGCAGAAGTTGACGGGCGCCAGGCCCGGCAGGTAGAAGGCGGCGGCGGGGAGCGCAACCGCCGCCAGCGCCGCGGCGACGAGGAGCGGCCGCAGGGCCATGGCGGGGCGGCGGGGGGCGCGGCGGGGGTGCGCGGCGGAGGGCGGCGGGGGGAGGGTCCCTGGACGCCTCTGGCGCGCGCCCGCGGCGGCAACGGTCGCGGCTTCGCCTCCCCCCGCCCTGACGGCCGCCACTTCCGGCTTCTCGCGCGCGCGACACGTCACCCCGCGCGGGCCGCCTGACGAGCGGGGAGGGGGCGGGGGCGGGGCTGGCTCGCGCGCCGAGCCCGGGCCGGGCAGTGCGCGTTCCCTTCCGGGGGAGCGCCCGGCCTGCCCCGGTCGCTACGGCAGCGCGGCACCCTCCGGCGGCAGCGGCGCGGCAGGCGGCAGCCACCGCGGCCGGCCCGGCCCTCCCTTGCCTCCCCAGCGGCCCCAGCCCTCCCCGGGAGCGCGAGGGGCCGCCCCGGCCGCCGAGGAACGGCGGGGGAATGCCCACGGGCCCAGCGGCCGTTCGGGATCCCCGCCTGGGCGGTCCCAGTGACACCTGGCCCCGCTCCCGGTCAGGCAGCGGTGGCTTTCGCGGCTGTTCAGCGGTCTTTGCTCCTTTGAAGATATAGTTGGCCTTTCTAATTCGCAAGGGTTCCACTACGGTTTTTAAACTGAACTTGGAGCGAGACCTACCGACGGCTGAGTGGAGCCAGGGAGGAGACGGACAGGTGTCGACTGTGGTGGACATCCATTACAGCTCGGCGTTCGGAACAGCCTGGATCCGCGTTCCCTCGGTGGCACTGATGGCTGCCGTCATGTGGCGTGATCTACCAGGAAAAAATCCCCACCAAAAAAAACCCCAACCCTATAGGAGGGGCAGACGTAAAACTTCTGTTGTCTTGATACTGTGGGAGAGGACATGGCTCTGATTCTCATTTTACCTTTCCCTATTTCCTAATATTTTCCATCGGTTCGGGTTTGTGCAGTTTTAGAAACTCCAAACGACAGCCTCTAATGAAAAATGGTGTTTATAAATGTTGCAGTGTTTCCACTTGTTTCCTTGGTTCTCATAACATCTTTCGTTTCCTTTCTTCCATTTATTACTGGCTTTGGGGGTATACCTGTTGCTCATGTAATCCCATACATAGGCAAGGTCTTTAGGCAGCTAAGGTATTGCTAGTAAAGTCAGTAAGGAAGGAGTGGGGCTGTCAAAGGGATGGCCTGTCTGTATCCTGCAACGCAACATACCAGTGCCTGCAAAAGCAGTGAATGAGATACCTGGGTACAGTGGCTGGCCTGTCCGTGGCAGGGTGGAGCTTCACGGTGGTTAATTCACGTGGCATCCAGCCAGATGCAGGGCTGAGCTGAGCACCTAAGCCCTGGGCCACATAATGTAGTCCTTAGGTAAGGTTATTTTGCAATATTTTTATGTATTTTCTACATTACATAAGCTGTGCGTCATTTTAGATAAATACATTTTAATTATAACATTATATACATCAGGTATTTTTGAACTCTCTACATATTAAAATTTCTGAGTTGTTCATCAACCTTTCTCATTCCTAGGTCTAATTTCGGCTTGTCTCATCCTGTAGATATCCTAAGAGCACAATTATAAGATCAAGCCCTGTGACAAGCACAGCTGGAGAAGAAATCCCAGTTCCCTCTTTTTATTTAAAATTACTCACGGTTAGGGTAATCAGGTTGTAAATGACCCAAGTTCAGTTTCTCTTCTGCCACAAGGGAGTTCAAACGTATCTCCCATTTCCCAGGTTAATATTCCAGGCAAATTACTTTTGTGGGCCTAATTCCATTCCTTTGCATGAGAGAATATTTAAAAGCCTTTGCCCATTTAATCCTCATCTTCCCTGAGAACGCTCCAAAAGCTGCACGATGAGTAGGAGTTGCAGTGTGCTTTGTGACCTGTTTAAATCCCTTGTCTGACTCTGCCCTAGTGACTACAAAACCTGCTGACTCAGAGCAGTTTTTAATGGGTGCTCTGCCAGTTGGTCCAAACAGCGTTTCAGTGGATGTGATGCTGTATGCTATGATGCTCCCTCCTCTCTGCTCGACAAAGGTGATGTGGAAAAACAGTTTGTAGGCTGTGTTATTAATTCAATATTACAACTGGTTTTAAGCAACTATAACCATGGGTTATAATCCCAGGAATGGCTATGGTCCTTGAGATCCACTTTCAGCCTGGGCAAACCCCATCTTTTCTAATTTAATGAGATCTTCAGTGGGAAATTGCTTGATAACTTCTGTTTTTAAATTGCCCTGCTACAGGTTTTACAGCCATAGGCTACAATTCAGGGTGTGCGGTTTTTCAGGGTGTGCGGTTTTAGTACCAGAAGAACAAGTATCACAAGTTTTATCATCCGAAATTCCAAGCTTATGCAAGACTGTGAAGTAAAACACAGGAAAAATTACTTTCAAAGATTAATGAACCAACAGAAGCCAAAGTGAAAGAACAGCCTGGGGCTGGGGTTTTTCCTGAGAAATTCTTGTGTTAAGAAAATACAAATATAAGCATATGGAGTGGTAAGAAAGTGCTGGGAAAATAAGTGTCACTTCTTGAGAAATGTTACCCTTCATTTTATCAGAAACTGTTGCAAAGAGCTTTTGCGGCTGCTGTGGTGCTTCTTACCTTTCACTGCTTGTGTCTGGGCTGTGAGGGGTGCCTCTTTCATTTGGGGATTCACAGCTTTCGTAGTTTAGTTCTTCATTTCTGAAACAAACCCTCAAAAGTCCCTTGTATCCTGCAGCTCAGCGGCTAGCGCTTTCTTCCAGCATACTCCCCCTCCTTTGCCTGAGGGCACTGAAACCTGCTTTTCTCACTGTAGGGCCTTAGCAGCCAAGCTGTGGGGCTGTTCCACTTGCTGTGGAACAGATAAACATTCCTTGTTGTGGACGGTGCAAGCACAGTTGTTTCCCCCACTACAGCATTTACAGCTACAGGTTAAAATTCAATGGTGTGATTTCACTACCAGAGGAGAAGAGTAATACTCTGCTGTGTAATGTTTAGGGTGCTAACTGGATACAGCTAACATTCACTTTACTGCTAATAATAATTTCAACATTTAAAAAAAAAATGTTTAATATAAACTATCTGTTTGCAGCCTGGAACCCAAATCTCCCTTCTTGCAAATGAGTTCCCCTAACAACTAAAATACAGAGTTTCATAAATGAGTGTGCTCTTTTTCTCTCCTGAGACAACCAACAGTAATAACTTAATGACAAATTTCGTATTGTTAGGTAGCCCCTAGACTGGTAGTTTGGTCATTTTTGTAGAAAGCAAGGAGTATGGTTGAGGACCTCATCACATGGAGGTGGAAGCTGAATTCAGGTCCCAGATGGCTGTACTAACAGTGATCACTGGTAAAAAGCTCCCCCTCAGCAGGTATCAAGTGTGTCTGAGAACTTCTCGCCGATGAAACAGGTGAAGGATTATAGTTTGCGAAGGTTGATGCTGCTTTGGCCTGAGGAGGTTTGAGCAATGCAGTCCTGCTAAGCTTAAGGTGCTTCTGCGAGTGATTGGAACACAACCCTTAGGGAGCTTTGAGCCTGGAAACAGAGGGGGCTGCATGCTTCCTCAGTGGGATGACAGCAGAGCAGGCTTACAGGAGGGCTATGGTTCTGTGCCTGAAGTGGAAGTCGAGCACATCAAGTGCCCTAGGCTTTTTGTGGATCCAAAGCTTCCTTGGCAATAGCAATGTGTCATTGACTACATTACCTGTGAGACTGGTGGGAGTGGAGGCATGACGTGAGCACCCCCTAGTCCACACAGGTGGATGGCAGCATTGTCTGTGAGGCACCGGGACAGAGATCCTGCTGTTTTCCCTCCTTCTTAAGGCACAGTCCTTTGGTGGGTAGGTGTTGGCCTCCTGCAGCTCAGGCCCATTGCAGCGGCCGTGCTGCAACCTGCGAATACTCTGCAGGGCTTGGTGGCATGAGGTGTGCCTCTCCTTCAGGTCAAAGTAGAGCCACGGTGTTCCAGGAAAAGCATATCCTCTTGAACAGCAGCCAATTTACTACCTATGTAAACAGTGCAGCATTTGGACTGGTCACACAGTTATAGAAACTCATCTGGTTGTGCCATTGCTCTCTTTGTTTGGTTTTATGACTTGCCAATCTGTTTGGTTTGGGGACCTTTTTATTTTTAATCTTTGCTCAGGAATTAAATCCAGCAACTCCTGCAACTTTATGACCGGATTCAAATTAATATTTAACGCAAATCCTTTCAGAGATTTGGTGTACTGTAGAGGCCTATGTCCTTTTCCCCACTATTTCATATGGTGCTAGAAACATGCCACCAGTCTGACACCTGACTCTCAAAAAGAGAAAGGGACTGACTGAAAAAAATAGGCAAAGAAGATCTCTGTCAGGTAAAAACCGCTACCGAATTACATCTAAAAAGAAAACACTGAAGACAAGTATACAGCCATCACTGTATATTTAAGGCTAAATTCAGCTTGGCTGACCCCTTTGGCCAAGCAGTAGGGCAGAGCCTTTGGAGAAATGTGTGTGCAAAGAGGGATGCGGCAATGCCTTCCAGCAAACACAAACCAGACTACTCCAGGAGGGAGAGGGGGCATGTGGCACCAGCTAGTGCTGTCTGAGCACTAACGGCCTTGGGAGCAGCTGCATTTATGACTCTCTTCAGCAGTTGCTATAGGTAAGGTTTCTGTGAGGTCCCTGGTGAATTTTAAACCAGCACAAAAGAAAGCGTGGACAGATTGCTGCCTGCCTGGCCCACATCTCCCATGTTTGGAGTGGGTCTGGTTCAGGCTGCACCAATTAGTTTGTTCAGCCCTCAGTGTGTAGTAATATAATTGCTGTTCACATTAGTACCAATTAATAGGGATTGGGAAGAAACAAACCTTTATACAAGAATATGTTTGTGGATAAAACAAAGGGAAATGCTTTCTTTTTATAGCTCCATGAGCCCCAGATCAATTGAGCTGGTTACCTGTTCAGCAGTGAGCATGGTTGGTAATTAATAGTTTCACTGTAAGCTTAAATATCCAAGTTTCCAAGCTTAAATAGCACTCTTGGTGGTTACTGTTTTCTATCAACTGGGAAAAGAATAATCTGTTTGGGTGGCTGGTTTTTTTATTTTTTCCATCAAGAAAAGACTGCTCAGGATCTTTGCAAGAGTTAATATAGATTTGGGGCAGGGGGGGAAGAAAAAATTTGTGTAATAACCTATAACAGAATGAATCTAGCCTGGAAGTGGGAACACACAGACATACGCACAGACGCCATCTGACTATTAGCAATTAATCTGTACTCACATTTCTCAAGTATTCTGTCCTTGCCCTCTATGCTTTTGTGGCCTGACATATTAGCACATGCAATCAGCCACATTCATTGACAAAGATCTTTACCCAAGTCCAGTTCCTAGTGGTGCATTTTGTACTGTTGCAAAGCAAATCACGTTTATCAAATTCAGATTATGGGAAGCCTTCTGGAACAATGTGGTAAAGGCTGCAGAGCCAATTTCGGATCTGGCTGCTGAAAATCTAGGCAAGAATTATGAAGGTATTGAGGCAGCTAAAGCCTTTTGAGATTCCTGTTTTTCTACTAATTTCAATTGGGAATTATGTGCCAAATTAGGAGCTGAGCGTTCATGTACATTGAGTTTGCATTGTGCTTCTTAGGTCTTAATTTCAGTCCTTGAAATTTGTAAATGGTATGATGGGTATTTTTTGACTCATAGAAAGAGTATTTGTCGTAACCATTTCCCCCCACCAGTACTGCAGCAACTGCTCTGCCTGGTGGTATTCTGCCTGGTATTCAAATCTCTAGCAGGGACTATAGAGCAGTCCATAAAAAACACTGTTTAGAAATGGAGTTTCTCAATAACGCCTTCAGTTTGTGGAATTTTATGCCCTGGGATACGAGGAGGGTTATCTGCCGTAACTTCTCATCCTGCTTTATCAAGCAAGTTTTTGCAGTTAGTGATCTAACTGCAACCATGACTGTTCCCCTTAAAGGCTTAAGTCCTTTTAGATTTCAAAATATTTTGGTCTCAGGTATGAAACAGTGAAATGACCTTGACAAATAAATGATTAATTATGTAAGAATAAGCTTTTTATTTGTTTAAAATCTGGAGGTTTTAAGCTTCATTCCCTCCTCCAGTATTGAAAAAAGGGGTAGATGGCAGAGCCCAGTTTCCCTACCCTGCGTCACGATGCTTCTCTCATGACTATTCCTTACACTAACCCATCTGAGGAAAAAATCTCAGTCCTGGTATCAATCAAGCTCTGAGAATTATTCCTATATATAAAAAAAATAATCCTGAGCTGGTGAAAAGGCATCCTCTAATACACAGGATTTTCAAATAGTGGAGAAAGTGGGACTGGGGCAAAGTGATTCTGGAGTGATAGTGTCCCTACCTACCCCATGAGACCTAACCTGCGCTGAAACAGATCCACAGGAGCCACCAGCTAAAATGATGTATAGGTTGTCCTAAATTGTAGCATCAGGCTGGTACCTTGTCAGATGCTACAGAAACAGCTCCAAGTCACCTTTGTCCGGTCAGGTAGTTGCAGTGGTGGCAGCTCTGCGGGACTGTTGTAGCTGTTGAGGTAGATGGGACCATGGGCATCCTCCCTGAGATGTCACTGGTGGAAAGGTGGCCTGAGGAAAGCCTCCAGCGGTCCTGCAGCTGGGCCATGCTTTGACTGAGCATTCCACATTTGGAGCGCTTATCTGGGCTCAACCCCCACTAGCAAACGCTGGTGTACATGGCCAATTCCTGCTTCTTGCACCGAGGTCAGAGCAAGTGGTGCCTGGCGGGAGACCGGTGAAAAGATCACGAAAGAAGCAGCTATCAGCTGATGACTTGTGCTGGGAGGCAGCAGGCGAGTAACCTTGCTCCATTTTATGGTAGTGCTTCACCTGCGAGTGCCCGCTGTGAGTGAAATTGCCTGGGCTGGTGCTGTCCTTTATCAATTTCGCTCTCAGCAGGCTCTGCAGGTGAAGCGTTTCATTGCAGGAGTCAGACTCCGCTCTCTCCTTGACAGCCTGAAATAGGAGGTGGGGAAAGGAAAGAAGGTAATAAATGCCCAGAGAAAAGCAAAAGCAGAACAGAGGGTGGTGAGAAGCAGGATGTGACTTAAACGGTAATGGTAATTCATACTCAGCCCTCTAATTCTGGGGGAATTTGACACTGAAAAGAGCTTTACGTAGCTCTTTCAAGCTTTACAGTTAGACGTAAAAGAACTTCACAATTAGAAGTGAAAAATTATGGTGAATAGTATTATGTTTAAGATGCTATGTAAGATGATGTGGCTAAAATTAAAAGATAATTTTCTTGATCTTCAGCCTAATGGAATTATAGCGGCTGTTTCTGGGAGAAAGCCAGGCAAAAATTCTTTTTTTCTGTTTTTCTAAAGTCTGCATTTCAGATTTTTGTGGGCTTTGGGTTTTGTTTATTTATTGCCCCTTCTTAAGACAACCTGCATGTGACTTTCAGCGTTGCTGGGCGCCTGATGCCACTTCCCTTGACTTCAGAGAGTTATTCAGCATTCAAGATGAGAACCATGCAAAATCAGTAACTGCCTCGAAACATCTGACTGCCTGTTACTGAAGAAAGAAGCTCGGTGATTCAGGGACAGGGATATCAATGCAGCTTTAAATTTCACAGACCCATCTCTTTCCAGCCAGGTACATCCTAGGGCTTCTGGGGAGTGGATGACAGCACAGACCCAAAGCATTTGAGCTGATTCCTGGCTCTGAGGGGCATTGCTTGCATGGAGACTAGGAGGTTGCTTGTGGAGCCGCAAGCATCTCGCTTCAGCCGCAGCAAGCTGATGTCTTGAACCAGGGACCTGCAGGGGACATGGGCAAGTGATGCCTATACCTCCTGTAGGCCCACTGCAACAGAAACTCTGTCCTAGTTATGTGTTTGGGAGGCAACTGCACTGTGTAGCCCATCCCTGAAGTTTTGGGGATAAATAGTGGCTTTTTGTTTCAGTGATGTGAGGTGTGTATAACTGTACCTGGAGGCTTGTGGTTTGCTGCTGGTTAATGTGGGAAAACTGGTTGGGAGGCTGCTGCTGGAGGAAGGCAATCTGGGTGAAAAAGATCGCAAATCATCAGAGCTCTCAAGTTTCAGGAGAGTAGGGAGTGAAAGCAATGGACTAATGAACTTAAACCGGAAGACTTCAACCCGCTCAAAGAATTGGTAAATGCAGTCTTGTGGAAAGGAATTTTAATGGGAAAGGGAACCCTGGAGAGCTCTCAGCTCCTAAAAGAGGCACTGAAGATGCGATGAAAAACCACCCTAATGCAGGAGGCTCGCAGCAAGAATAGGGAGAGGCCAGTGTGGCCGCCAAGGAAGATGACCTGACAGTCAAAGTGATGGTGTAAAAGGTGTCTTGCAGGCAAGCAGTACAAGGAAACCTTCTAACACTGTCCCATATGACACTCTCATGGGCCAACTAGGGGCATGTGCTCTTCATTAAACTACTGTAAAGTGGGGTAAAAAGGAGGTAAGGCATCAGGCAAGCATGTGAAAGACAGGAGAGGAAGAAAGCTGTGGAGAGGGAAGAAGGCACAAAATGGGGTAACTTTTTTTCCTCTGAGAACAACAAAAAAAAGTCCAAAATAAAACCCCAACACAATATTACACATCTAGTGTTGTAGTTTCACACAGATGCCTATGTCTTTATAGCATTGGTGTGTGACTGTGAATGGAATCTGATTTGCCAAATCAGTAAATACAAACCTGCCCTATGCTGACGGAAACATTAAGATCCTTTGCATGAAGCTTTTTGTTTTCTCAAATGAGGGAGAAAAGCAAGCAAACCCACTGCAGCTCCTCCCATAATAATGTTCCCTTTTATGTTCTAGAGGGTGGGGTCTCTAAGTAGGCAAATTTGAATGATTAAAAAAAATCAAGAGGCGCATTTTTCTGATGAGCAGACTACAAGAGGTAGTTTTGCCAGCTCCCACCCACAAACTGGTTTACTAATATTATTTGCCCTCCTTTGCAATTAAACTTCTTTCTTAGGTGCCCCCATTGCCCTTTGCAGAGTGACCTGTTAGCAGTGTTCAGGTAATTCGGGGGAAGGAGACCACCAGGAGCTGGGGGTCCTCCTATTCATTTTCATGTAAGATCTCTGCTGAGATCTTTTTTAAAGCATTACTTCACATGCTTTAACAATTTTTGTCAATATATCCAAATCAGTAACAGGATGGAGGTTAGGCTAAATCTTAATTAAATTAACAGTCAATGGGATTAGGATGTCAAAAGTTGATATAAAACATCAGCTAGGAGAATTATTATGTCTGTTATTCTGTGTTATAAATTTGTTGTAAACTAGAGGAATGCTGGAAATTTCACATTGCATTCTGATTTGTCTTCCGTATCTCACCACATGTAATAAGATTATGCAGATTACAGATAAACAGAATTGCCTCTTTAATTTACGGTTGGTGGGAGGAAGGGTGATCAGATGTGAAAAAATCCGTGCATGCTAATTTACATAGAAAAGAGACAGAAATGCTTGGGGAGATCTGGTAAAAAGATGATGGCTCTTTTGGTGATTTCTTTCTGGAAATTACAGTACATTCCCTGGGAGGATCACTTGCCATGCTCTACATGATCACTGCACAGACAGGCAAAAGCAGAAAACAGGCTGTAGTGACAAGAATCTCACCTGGTGTGTGAGTTGCTAACAAGGCAAATCTCAGGATACTTGTAATGAAAATCATCTATAAACACTCCTACATGGTGGGTAGGTCTGCAGAGGTTTACTTTGCGCTGCTCAGAAAGAGGTGTTTGTTTTCTGTTCTCAGGTTTGGTTGAGCAGGAACACAGGACAGTGCTGCTGAGAAAATGGCAAGGTAACACAATCCAAAATCTGCCAGGGCCAAGAGTTTTGCAAGTCATCCATTTTTTGGTTTGGGGTTGTTGGTTCTTATTTTTTTTTTTTTCAGATTAGGTGATCTCCTAAATAGTACGACTTTGTAATGCGCAGAAAACTTGTAGTCCTAAATGAAATTAATATAATATTTAAATGCAGAAAGGGTGATTACGGTTCTGATATTACACGGTGCTGCGGCTGTATTCACAGATACTCAAACTGCGTGCACTGCCAGTACATTGCATGTGGATCTTTGAACACACGGTTTCAGCATACATGAGTTTCTATACTGTTCCTCCTTCATATAGATCAGTGAGTGCAGAGTGGTAGTCTGGAGGGCTGGCAATGCATATAGTGCGTTCTATGCATTCGTATGGACTGTAAAGCCTCTTAGTGCTGCTGTATTTGTGTTTGGAGCACTGTGTGTCCTCCAGGAGTTTTGTAAGCCAAAAAAGAAGAGTGCAATCTGTGATGGCTTGGCCTGTCAAAAAACAGTGAATCCGGAAGCAATTACCATCAACAGCAGAGTCTGCTAGTGCCTTGGCACCTCTGGTGCAGTGGGAAAGGCTTTGTAAAGCCATAATTATATTTGTGTGATCTGGCTGAATGGAAAATGCATGCAACCTATGCATTCATTGCTCTGAGTTGGGTGACATGTTTGGAATGTAGCAAGTTACGTGTCTGCCCATGTGTGTAGTGTTCCATTGATTGTTTGCAACTGCTCTGAAATTTCATCCGTGCTAGTGATGTAGGCCAGTCCCTACACTGATATTTTTTATGGAAAGATATGAGATCACAGAGTTACAGAAATGTTGGTTGGATGGGACCCTGGAGATCACCCCACTCAAAGCAGGACTACCACCAGTGTTATACCGTTAGGTCAGCTGTGCCTCTATCCAGCCAAGTTATAGAAAGCCTCCAAGGAAGGAGCCACCATCACCTCTCTGGAGCACTTAGTAGAGAAGGTTTTCCCAATGGCCAGTCTGAACCTCCCCATCTGCTGTGTGTGGCTGTTGCCCCTTGTTACGTCCTCTGGCACCACCAGGAAGAGTTTGAATGTGTCATCTTTGTACCTGCTCTTGAGACAGTCACAGGTTGCTGTTCCACCATACTTTGGGCTCCTCTTCACCAAGTGAAACAAGCCCAGCTCCCTCCACTTCTCTCACACTGCATCTGCACTCCAGACCCTGGGCCATGGTGACGGCCCTTAGCTAGACCTCTCCAGTTTTTCCACATCCTCCCTTGAAGCAGGGGCTCCAAAAAGAGGATGCTGTACTCTACCTGCAGACCTACCAGTGCCATGCAGGTGTCTGTTTCATCTGCTGGCCACCCTCCTCCCAACACTGCTGAACATGCTGTTATTTGCAATGAGATCATACTGTAGTTTCGTATTCCTCTTGTCACCCACCATAGCCTGCAGGTCCTTCTCAGCAGAGCTGTTATTTCCCAGCTTGGGCTTATTCTGTCCCAGCTGCAGAACTTTTCACATATCCTTGTTGAACTTCATGGGATTTCTGCTGTGTTTCCAAGGTCTGTTTACCGATGCTTTACCATTCGGCTTGTCAGGCACTCCCTTAGTTTAGCAGCATCCACAGATTTGTTTGAGGATGATGCATTTATGGATTTGCATTCTGCCTCCTCATTCAGGTCTTTGATGAGAACAAGGAATGATAGTGGCACCAGTATCAGCCCCTGGGGCACTCTGCTTGTTACTAGCTACCAAAGGAGCAACAAGATGTTGATCACTGCCTTTTGAGCCCCACAGTCCAAGCAATTTTCAAATCACCAGACAGTAAAACAGACATCAGACCATCCTACAGCTTTGGCCCAGACTTCCTCAGCTCCCAAGCACAGGTGTCATGCAACGGTCTGCCACTCATTCAAGGCTCCTTACCACTTCAGCTTGCCTTCTGCTACGTGGGACTAGATGCAGAACAAAGCTGATGTTGCTGCTGTGGTAAGAGTACATGGTTCTTGGGCTTGCTCTTCTTGTGACTTTTCAGATTTTTCACAGTATACTGGTGACACAGTGACATAGATCCAGGAACTACCAACTCTGTCAGGTGTTCACAGCTCCTAGTAGTCTATCAGGCCCTGTCTCTGTGACACAGTGTGCTTTGATTTTGCAGGGACGCTGGAAATCTCTTTTCTTCTTGACTTTCTTGATTTTCCACACCCACCTTTGTTTTTCTTAAGCCTCACATAGCCATCTTCATTCCTTTCTCTTCTATCCAGATGTTTTTTTCATAATGGTGCCCACCTCTGCTGGCAAGCCAGCCCTGGCACTCTCTCTGCCACTAGCCTGGAGCGTTAGTGCTGGAAGCCCCAGGCAAGAGCAGCTCCTGTGGGTGGGGAGGTGCCTGTGGGAGGGCATGGCCATGGCCCACTGCCCTCTCTCCTGCTCCTTGCTCCCTCTCCAAGCCAAATAACGAAACATTTGTTCCTGACAAGCAGATGGGGATGAATTGGCAAGAAGCCCGGACTCCTTATAACTTAATCTCTCTCTTCTCAGCTGTAAGTAAAGAGAGTTTTGTCTCAAAAGAACGTGATTCCTTTGGCTTTGCCACCAAATATTTGCTCACTGACATCTTTTTTTCTAATACTGTTATCCCAAGAGAAGAAATGGAGAGTCAGATTTCCAGCTACTGAGGAAAATTATCTGTGGGCAAGGGAGGATGGATGAGAGGCCATTCACAAAAAGGCAGATTACTTCTGATGAGGATATCATGCCATTTACAAGCTTTTATCTCTCTATAAAGTGCTGTGCTGCCTCAAGTATTGTAATAGAATAGGCATAGGGAAGTGTCATCTTCCATTTACTCCAAGGAAATTGCACTGAGACAGATGAGCTGAGGAATTCCTGTAGAGAGATTAGAGAGTCTCGTGGTGGGCTACTCCTCCAAGAAGCTTTGAATTTCGGAGGCTAGAGCTAGAAATTTTACTCCATTGGAAAGCCTGTTTTGTTAGGAATGAACAAAAAATGAAATCAATAATAAGCTGACCAGTGGCATCACATTTCAACATGCGAGAGGTCACAGCCATATTCCATAGAATATGGCAAAACCCCATTAAACATCCATAACCTTTTTCTTTGTCAGAAAATGTGCAAGTGTGCATTTAATTTTCCTCCATTGACCATGCTTTTCAATTCTTATGGAACTGGGAAAAGGGATGGACACATGTAAATCCTGCAGAAGCTACAGCTGGAATGTAGCCTAAAATCCACCCAGGGACAGGAGGTGTCTTCCCTCTTCTCCACTAGCCCACTGTTTTGAATAAATTGCTGAGTGATGGGGTATGTGTTGGCTAGCAGAGTAGTTGGCAGGTGTGGAAATACTAGTACCTGGCATGAAGCTGAGGCCGAAGTTGGGAACACAGACATATCAGATATGTCCTGATATTCATTAAATCCTCCCCTGCTGGGACTGGGGAGCTCCTGATGGACCCATCCTGGGTAATGAGCGAGAACAGCTCCTGCAAAAGGAGCTGGGCTTTGAACTCATGAGTTTTGCCCATGTCTGCCGCACCAAGAGCCTGATTTATCCAAGCATCCAGACAGGAGCGATAGCTGGTCAGAAGCTGGTGCGGGGATGGAAGGGAAAACTGGACAGGGCACAGCGGGCTGGCAGGAGCTGGCTGTGTTCCTGGGGCTGCATGCTTTTCCTGCCTGCCTGCGTGGCAGCAGCCTGTAACGTCAATTAGCTGTCCGCCCCAGGGCTGAGGGTTCAGGGCACTTGACATGGCACTAGCGAAGTGAAGGACCTGGTGCAGAAAACCAGTGCTGCAGGTAGGCAGGCAGCAAAGACCCAACCGCAGAGGGCACCCACCATCTCTTGCTAGTGCTAGTCGGAGCTATATTTAGACTATTCGGTTAATGAGTAAAAGATACATGAGAAAATAGCTGTTACTTCTGTGTGCATAGTGGCGGCACTTGGTGGCACTTCAGAGGCCAAGAAGCCGTGCCTAAGGCTGCCCCGAAAGCACTCATGGAGCATGCCCTAAGCACTGCGCTGGCTCCCGCTCCCGCGCTGCTCTGGTGGGCTCGGCAGCCCCAGCAGAAAGTCGGGGCCGTGCCGGCCATCGAGCTGTCCTCCTGCTCCTGCCGCAGCGGTGCCTGCTCTGAGCGAGGCAGCCGGGCGCGTCTGCCCCGTGCCACTGATGGAGCGGCTGCCAACCCGCGCTGGGCCTCGGGCCGGGCCACCAAGGACGGCTGCTGAGCTCTCCCCTGCTGCCTGTTGATAAGCTTTGGTGCTTTGCAATTCCCCTTTCCAATTACTGGCCCCGCTCCCCGTGCTGGCTGGGCCTGGCGTGTGCTGCTGGCTCGGCGGCGATGCCGGGGCTGTGGGGCTCAGGGGGGGAGGAGATGGGAGAAGCGGTGGGGCAGAGCAGGGATGTGCATCGGTCACTGGGAGGGCGTCGTCTCGCAGCTGCCTTTTGCAGAAGTCCGTGGAGGCTGAGGATGGAGTTGTCTGGATGAGCCGCACAGAAGTGGCCCTCGTGCGAGTTATGTGTAGGAAAAATCTTTTCCAGTGTTAGGACAGGGACTCGGTGAGTACCCAGGCGAAGGATGTTGTGGCACGTCTGTCACTGGAGGCCAGATGAGAGAAATATCTTTCTGAAATGGCTTGGGTATAACTGACTGGTTTGGGGCCAGGGAGGTGGGGAGGGTGGGCCGGTGGGCCCTGCTACCCTTTTTTCTTTGGCTGCATTGCTGTATTGCTAGAAGAAACCTGGGGGGGATCGTCCATATAGATTTAAAAGTACAGCATTTAAATACCAATGCCACTATTCTAGGTATTGTGGGCTTAATGCTTTCCCTTATGATAGGCGCATTTCCATTTCTATAACATCCACATAAAGTTATTTGAAGCTCCAGAACTGGCCTCCTGTGACTCTGAGCCAACAAGCAGCCATCCCGCAGGCGTCAGCTGGCTGCCGGCTCACCCTGTGGCAGCACCGGCACAAGGCAGGGTGCCCAAGCTGGTGGAAATCCCAGCTGTCATAAGGCTGGTGCCCTTTTCTCACCTCCTCCTGATGCAGGCAGTGCACTGCCAAGTGCCAGGCATCCCTGTGGCATGTTTTGTGCCCGAGACTGCTTTTCAAGCAGGACAAATTATGGCAGAGCTTGTGCAGCCAGAGTTGCTCGTGAAGGATGGATGAGCAACCTGAAACTACAGAGGGCAAAAGTGGGAAGCTGGCATCTTCATTTCCCCTCTTCCCTAAATTCCATCTTCCTGGAAGCTGGGCTCCTAACCCAGGCTGGCACCGAGGTTTTATTGGTGTGAGACTGGAATCCAGCTCAGACTGCTGCTGCAGGGGCTGTGCTCCACAATTAGCTCAGAAAAGAGGTCTCCAGAGGGACAAAGGGTTTCTCACCATGAGAAAGAGCTCTCTATTAAAGTGTCAGCTCAAAAGCAATTCTTATCTGAGTTGAGAACAAAGAAGCTGCTGGCTGCATTATAATTTTTAGTATTTTAATTTCTGAAAATACTTTTTAAAATATAAAAACATCAGAATGAATATGCGCAAATCGTGAAGATCCAGTCTTGGCCTTGAAAGGAAAGAGGTAACAAGCATGGCTCGGCAGCTATCCTAAAACCCCTGTGGCAAGCAATAATCTTGAAAAAGCCAGTGCAAGCTATGTTTTCAATTTATAAATTAAATGTATTTAAAATTTATGAACTTTGACTGCATGAATAACTACTTCATTAGACTTTAAGGCTGCATGTTTCCTTGGCTTTTTTCATGGTAAAGTAAAACACATTTCTAATAAACATGGAAAGAGATTCCAAGCTAGAGTCACTACTTTTATGTAAAGGACCCTCCAGACTCATTAAAAAAGTTTACCACCTAAATAAAGCAAGCACATTGTAATTCTTGAACTCATAAAGTTGGTAATATATACAGAATATTAGCCTATTCTTACATGTACACCTCGGTATCGATGAACGACATACAGTGAGGGGTTTACTATAAGGAAATTAGCATATAAAACTATGTTTTGGTAAGCCTTAGGCCGAAACATGAACTCAAGGAACAAGAGGGCGTAAGCTCAGCGCTGCTCTGATTTACTGAATAAGAATGGCTAATTATATGCAGATCCTGAGGAGAGGGCTCTCTGGTGCTTTGACACCAAAGCTTTAGCTGTAACTGAAATTGCCCCATTTCTCCTAGTTTATATCAACTATTTAGACCCCTTTGACAGCCAGCTGTGTGGACGTGGGGGAAGGCATGGTGGTGCCTACACCATGCATTGGGCCACAAAACAAGGCTGTGGCTGAAAGAGTTGGCACCATGCACTTCTCCTTCCCAGCACTGGTGCATCCACAGCTGGAGTACAGCATCCTATTTTGGGACCCCTGCTTCAAGGGGGATGTGGAAAAACTGGAGAGGTCGTGGTTCAGGGCTGCCACCATGGTGCAGGGCTACAGTGCAGGTATGGCGTGAGAGAAGTGGAGGGAGCTGGGCTTGTTTCACCTGGTGAAGAGGAGCCCAAAATGTGGTGGAACGGCAACCTGTGTCTGTCTCAAGAGCAGGTACAAAGATGACACATCCAAACTCTTCCTGGTGGTGCCAGAGGACATGACAAGGGACAACGACCAACATGGCAGATGGGGAGATTCAGACTGGCCATTAGGAAAAACTCCACCAAGCGCTCCGGAGAGGTGATGGTGGCTCTTTCCCTGGCTAGATAAAGTCTGACTTAATGGTATAATGTTGGTGGCAGCCCTGTTGCAATGGGAGATTGGACTGGGCGACCTCCAGCAGTCCCATGCAACCAACATTTCTGTGATTCTGTGGTCCTTTTCCTCAGAGCAAGGGAGAAGCATGTCCCAAATCATCAGTCAGTTCACCCAGTCAGAGAGAGAGAGGGCAGCTCTGCCAGATCCTGGCTCCTGAGGGCTGGTCCCAGCCTAGCTCTTACTCATAAGTGTGTGTTAGCCTAGGCTGGGGTTCAGAAACAAACCTGCAACAAAACCTGTCAGCCATAGATAGCTGGCGTCTTAAAGCCACCAGTGTCTGAGTTCCACATGGTTGTGTCTTGCAGTAGTCACAGCTCAATGTACTTCTGCGTTGTGAGGCAGCCTACTAGCAGTAACCCCCCCAATCTCATTGTGGGCTAAGCCATAGGAGACTCCAAATGAGGCTGAAAGCTGCTCCTTCAGTTTCAAACCTTTAAATTGTCCACACAAATCCACACAAATTTTTCTCTCTGACTCTAGGAGTAGCCAATACAACTTGTCTTCTGAAGACAAAACCTAGTTTTGCAACAGCTTCAACTAAGTTGGAGCCAAATGATGGAGCTCTTTGATACAGTAAATCTTCTGTTTAGTGGGGAGAAGTTATCTATACACTGTACTCAATCACCAAACCCATCTTTGAGAAACAACTTGAAACTTCCATGAGTTTACCACCTTTGCCTTCCTTTTCCAGCCGCTTCTTCCCTTCTCTGCTCCATCTAACACTGCTTCCTTCTGGCACCAGCTGGACTCCCAGACCTTCTCGTTGTCTACCTCATGGCTGACAATCCTTAGGGCTAAAAAAGCTCACGGGCTGCCCTTTGCAGAGCTTACACCACTTGACCTTCAAGGGAGTCACGTCTCTGTCCATTTACCATGCGTAGGAGTAAGGGAGGACCCAACTCAACCGTAAGACTGCTCCAATGCAGCAAAGTACAACAGTCTCAAAGGATGATGGCAGAACCAAATCCTCATTGGCTTGACCACAAGGTGTTTTCACTAGTATGAAACAAAAATAGGACTGTCAAGGGCATGACTGTTTACATGCCACTGCATGGCAGTGCGCAGGTGAAGCTAAGGTCCATCTCCCCAGCCTCGTGCAGCAGAAGGTCCCTTCTGGGCAAACCTGAGGGACCTGCAAAAGTCTTTGGTATTCAAAACTCATCTTCCAGTAAGATGTCACCTTATGTTCAAGTCCAGTACTGACAAATCCTTCGTCAACTTTTACTCTGCCTTAGCAGACACTCTGGTCTTCATGTGAAGCATTGTATATATAATTTGTATTTGGTTCTTCTCCTACATTGGAATTAGTCACATGAAAATTACTGGATTAGCTTTTGTCTGTGAAAACTCTGCTCTGAAGAAACCCTTTCCCAGCTGTACTCGAAAAACTGTCCCCAGCCTTTCCATAGTCTCAAAGCTGACACAGCCAGTGCTGTCTCTACGTTGCAGCTCCTTTCCTCCTTGGCCACAGAGGTGCTCAAAGTAACACCGGAAATCTCACTTCACAGTTCTTGCGTGACAGCAAGAAACAGAAACCACGCAAAAGAGCGTTTTTTTCCTGAGCCAGCTCTTGCACGTTTGCAAAAGGGACGGGGTTGCTGAGCAAACAGACTTGCCCCATCTCTGATTTCTTTGATAGTAAGACCATATGGGCCACCGAGCTGGTCCTCACTCTCTGGAGCTTTTCTTTGTGGATATTGCATGTTCCTTTGAAAAAAAACCCCAACAATACAAACCCAACAAAAAAAACCCCAAAGCCCAATGAGTTTACTAAGTGAAACAAGCAGGTAAGGTAGTGCTGCATATGGTGCTAGTAAAATTGTAATAGTGAAAGTTGGCAAGAGCCAAGCAGCCTTTGTATTAATTCTCTGGAGCTTCAGGTAGAGCTTAATGTAATTACTTGCTGTACTTTGTAGCATTTTAAGAGAAAAGTGTGTGTTTTAAAAAGTTATATTTCCAAATGAAACAGTCAGGTCTGGAGCAGACAGAGTGCCTGATTCTGGTCCCTCTGAAGTCAACAGCAAAACTCCCGTTGACTTAAATCAGAGCAGGATTATGTCTCAAATCTAAGAAATAACAGCAAACAGAGCTGTGCTCTTTTTAAATTCACTGTCCAGGCTACCAGATTGTAACTTTTCCCTGCTATTTTCTCCACTTGAAACTCCAGACGGTTTGTCTCTCCTCAGCTCCACTGGCTGGGTCTGAATATTAACGTTGAAACTTTTTTCTCACATAAAGATACCTGTTTTGCATCTCAGTGTATGTGGGTGAATCCATAGATCCTGAATCTCACCCACATGAACACAATGATTTCATTCATACTTCTATATTTCAAAATACACACAGTCTGTCAAAATGTCATATATCTAATTTTCCTGGGTAGATTCAAAAGCCCTGAATACTGAGGACATTCACATTTCTGCAAATAGAAGAATTTAAAGTGTTGGGAGGATTTCTGGGAGGAGCTTTTAGTGTGTTTGTTTGTTTGTTTGGGGAGGTTGTTGCTGGGGGTTTTTTTGTCAATTAAGGCATTAACCAAGATTAACTTCCTTGTTGAAGGCAAGGCTGTGATCCTTAAAACCTGCCTCTGATTAATTGAATTCTGTCAATCAACATTGTTTGCTTACTCTTATCAAAAGCTGGAATAGATCTTACTAGCAGCCCTTTCCCAACACGCCATTGATAATATTAGCAAAGCCTGACCCCTTGATCATGAAATTAGAAAAGAATATGGGCACATTGCTTTTATTTCTTGGATTTGGTATGTAATCTATAAAAACTGCGCTTGTGGGAACCATTTTTTTCCTTGGATGTCCAAATCATCTTGCTGTACATTTTTTCTCTAACTAGCTTGTCATTTCAAAGTTTCTTGAAAGTACCTGCTTCCTCGTGGGTACGTGTAGGTCTTCCAGATTTTCACTGAATGCCTGAATAACAAAAATGAGGATCTAGGCCATCTTCCCACCTCTACCTTGCTTGGATCTCACCACACCGGCTGTCAACAGAGCAGTCAGAAGTGACACAAAGCTGAAATGCATTGAGATCCTTGCTCTGCCTGAACATTGGCTTAAGAACTAGTCCCCAGACCTCCCTCTGTATCAAACGGTACGCGAAGGAGCCCTGCTATGGCCATCTGGCGCTGGATGGAGCCTTGTATCAGTTTGCAGTTCACCTTCTCCTATGGTTCCTATGAGCAATGGCTTTTCCAGCACCTTGGCTCGCCCTGTTATTTCTGTTCAAGTGTTTATGGTCTCTAATCAGCACCTAACTTCCCTGTACTGGAGTTTGTCCCATACCTACGGTGGGGTTTTCATTTGAGCTCCTCCTGGCCTGCTTTCAATCACTGGGATCACGTGCCTGCAGAGGGAGATGAAAAGCAGGTTTTATTAAATGGGCATAAACCACAAAAAAAGCTGCACTGGCTTTTGATAATTTCAGTCTGATGAACTGCAGTGTTTATTATCAAGGTTTTCTTATTGATTCTCCTTTGAGATTTCCCTACGAGGGGAGGAAAACGTGGTCCCGCTCTCAAGGTGGCACCCACTTCAGCTGAGGCTGGTGGGACCCTCACCCCCCTTGGCTTTATGGTCCCTGTTTACTGAGAGGATCTCCTCCATGCCTTGGGAAAGGCATTGACACTCACTCTGGTTGTGAGGTCTGGGACTGTCACCATCTGGCCCTAATGCCAGATGACACATTTAAATGCTGTAACACCCATGGGTGTTCTCCAGAAATCAGGGTCCCGCTGCCCTCAGGGTCGTGAGCTTCCTCCTGCTGGCACCTTTCCTACCTCCCCCTCCCCACCCCTGCACCTGGCCTTGTATAATGAAGACAAGAAATTAAACTGGAGCACATGCACCGGTGCCTTTTTGTTTACCAGGGAGCAATATTCACTCCCCTGTGACCAAGGAGATGCCGGGCAGCTGGATGGCTGCAGAGGTCCTTGGGGCTGCCTGTACAAACAGTCTGTTATGATGTGCCTGCAAAGCTTGTGAACAAGCAGATAGTGCTTTGGGGACACAAAAATGCCTGCTGGCCCCTGGGTTCCAGACTGGGAGAATGGGGGGACATAATGGTCCAGAAATACTCTGTACAGTGGCATCCTCCTGGCTGAGCCTCCCTGCTGCAGGGTCCTGGACCTCCTCCTCCATCTCCTCCTGCAAGACCTGGCAGATGAGTGGCTGGAAACCCAGAGCTCGGTGACTACCTGGTCCTGCAGGTGCATTTCCCTACTGAAAGTGAGACTCATCTGTAAAATAAAACAGCTGGGGCCTTGAGGCGTGATAAAAGAAGCGGCACTGTTTCATGAGCTGCAAAAGGGAAGGATTTGCCCGTCTCAAAACTGCCCACCAGCATTATGGTACCTGTGTGCGGTGGTAGCATTGAGGAAAAACAGTGCTGCCAAACATTTGCAGCATGAAAAAGATGCATTTTTCTATGGGAAATTTAATGGGGAGAGCTCCCAAGGGCAACCCCCGCACAGCTCCGCAGGAGCTCAGCTTTCGTGAGGAAAGGTGGTTTAGGTGCCAGCCTCAGCCACGCCACACTGACCGGGTTTTACTCCCTGGTGCCATACACCCATTGCCTTCCACCAGCCAAAAATCCCCCATCTTCCTCACCGTGTGTCATTTCCCACCCTGATGCAGGGCTTTAGGTCCAGGTCCTCCCCAGAAAGGAGCGCTACGAAAGCGGTGGCTCAGCAGAGGCTGCCAACGCGGAAAGCGAGAGTGGGTTTTGCTTGGTGGTGGTGGTGATGGCCACTGGCATTTCCGCCGGCTAAATACGGGGTAGCCGCTAAAAACAAATCCTGCTCTCAGTTTCACCACTGAAATCGAGGGTGTTTTGTCTGGTTTCTAACGGGAGCATCGGCTCTGAATAATTTCACTCCAACAGTAAGCGAAGATGCACAATAGTCCAAAATTTGAGATCATGAGATCTAGCCCAAGCCTTTTTCTCAGTTTTGCTTTGAGGTAAGCTGATGATTCAAAGAGAAACCTGGCTCAACCCATGATAGTTACTTACTGTTAAATTTTACCTTACCAGGAAACATTTGAGGCGTGTAAATGAGAGCCCTCCATCCCCAAAGAGGCTGAGGCCTGAACTTCAGGCAGGAGTGAAAGCATCCAACGAAGGAGCTGAGGGAAGCTCTGGAGAAAGATAAACTGCCTGACTGTAGGTATTTCCATCAGGCAAGCTTAACACCTCTTACCTAAACGTCTGTAATTCATACACAATAAGAAGCAAAGGTTTTAAAGCAAGGATTTCCGTGCTGTGGCTCCCGTAAAGCCCGAGTGTGGCTGAGACCTCCCTTCTGCCGCCATCCCTGCCGTCGGGCAGAGGTGGGGAGACGTGAAGATGTGTTTGATGGAGGTGCAAGCATGGGAGACGCTTGGCACTGAAGCTTTTGGAAAAAAATCAGCTTCCAGGAGCTATGGCAGGGAAGATTTTGCATAGGTTGATGTGGAAAGTGTCCTTCAAAAGCTAAAAAATAAAACTAAAAATGGCATTTTCCATCTGAACGCTTTTAAATTCTCTAAGTAGAATTAGATTTTATTACAATGTTTAATTATTATACTAATGACTGGTAATAGTGTATCGAGCTAATGTGACTCAAGAAGCCCTCGCTTTCCAAGCACAAACCTTTGATTTTTCTCCCTCCCTCGTTGATATTAATAAGCCGTTTGAACTCCGTCCGCTCCAGCGAACCTTTCCCGGGGCGCTGGCAAAGGCCGGACACGGGTGCTTGCTCCTTACAATTCCTGCCGGTGCAATCCCACGCCGGCGGGGCTCGCCCTGCGCCGCCGGGCCCGGGCCGCTGCCTCGTTGAGCCGGTGCCCTCTAGTGGCAGCGGGGAGCGGCTGTCCCCGCCGCCCCAGCCCCCCAGCCGCCGCCCCCCGGGGCAGGGCACCGCCAGCCCGAGGAGGGTGGGCGCCGGCTTCCCGCTTCCTCCATCCAGGTGCGCAGGAACAAGTTACCTGCAATTTGTGGTAGGTGTTTTGTGCATGTATCTCCCCTACCACAAGATCTAATCCTTCTAGTAAGTAGCAGTTAATGCATCGCTGTTAGTGCATAAGCCCCAACCGACATCTCTCGCGTGTATGGGAAGGCAAGCCTGCTTCCAAGGCGGGGGGGGGGGCAGCAGATTTCACCTTTAGGTATCCTAGAAGTAGGATATCTTTATCCTTAATTTATTTTTAATCTTAGGATTAAAATCTATTTTTGCTCTCTCTTCCCTTTCTGAATTTCTTGCTGTAAATCAACATTTCTTTGGCATCCCTGACTATGGAAAGGATGTGGGTTGGGACCCAGTGCCCCTGTCCTCCTCCATGCCCCATCCCTGCTCTGGATGGGCTCAGAAAGTGAAGGAAATCATCTCCTTCTCCTGCACTTCCACATTGCTGGCCCTCTCACACAAGCTCAGACCCCAAGCAAAACCAATTCCCTTGGCCAACATGGGCTGAGGTACTCAGCCTCATCAGCTCACCTCCTGTCTGGGCACCCTGGGGTGGGGACCAGCCCCAGTGTGCACTAGCCCCCTGTGCCCCGCCCCCACCAGCATCCTCCTAGGGCAAGGAGGTCTCCCACCACCCAGGCCAGCTCCCCACCACCTTGTCAGCCGCTGGCGGTCCCAGGGCAAACCACTGCTGTGTGGAGAGGTGCCTGGGCCAGGCTTCACCACGCTTGATCTGCACCGAGCAGGGCCACACTAACTTGTCTCAGTCCCACAGGTGATGAGGGATGGCTTTTCTTCCTTCTTACCAAAACTGCTTTTCTTCCTTTAAATGTTTTTTTTCCACTAACTACCTGTCCCTCCTTGCCTATGCAGGGCAAGGTGTATTATGAGCCCCATACAAGGCTTTGCAATTGGAGTGCAGCAGCAGATCATCCAGAGATGAGAAAAACCACTTCCTCCCGCCACCACCTCTATGAATCTGCACCAGGACCTGCTGACAGCTCTGCGCCACCCTCCTCAGCTCAAGTCGAGAGAAGTACCTGCCATCAGAAACTCCAGAGTTGCTCAACACTTCTTCCCTGCTGCACAGTGCACATGCAGAAGTGACCGCAAGGTGACTTTCCCCCATAGACACTGGAGCATCTTATAATAGGATCAGCATCACTATGGCTTTGGTGAGTCCACGGTGCCTTCCTGCTCCTCCTGAAAGCCCCAGAGGTATTAACATGCCACCCCCGCTGTGCCAGGGCTTGTCCCTGGCATCACCCTGCTCAGGGTTGGTTGTCAAGGCCCTGCGGACGCCCTGCACCCTCGGGAGGGCAGTGAAAGGTCAACACTGCCTGCAGAGTGTGGGGTTGCACCTTGGCACGTTCCCTTCCTCTGGCAGGGCTGTCTTACCCTGCTGTGGCATTGTCCCATGCCACCCAGCTCCCTGCTGGCAGGCAGCACATCGCACCCAGCAGCACGGAGGCATGTGAGCAAACATTTCCTTGGAGGAAATGATCTTCAAGCAAACTTTTAGATTGGCCTAAGGACATGGTTTGCCACCTCTTGAGCTGGGTGGCTCAGGGTAGGGGGGATATCCATTTAACCCCTCCTGTGGACCTGGTCTCCACTTGTCCTGTGGAGAGAGTGATCACTGTGCTCAGGGATCTTTCTCTCCACAAAAGCCCACACCCCATGCATTAACTTGGATCTAATTAGTATCTGCTCAGTGGGCCTTATTCAAGGGCCTGAGTGCGGTACCTTTTACCTCAGACTGGATTCTGTGGAAAAACTGGGTCATCCAAGTGGTAAGTGCCTTTTCCTTGTTGAGTTTAGCACAATTTGCAAGATCTCCTTATTTCAAAGAGCCCTGTTGACGGTGCACCAGTCCTTGGACCCCACCAGCTCTGGGGAGTCCACCCACAGATATGCTCTACCTCGAAGAGCAGGGTGAAGATCTTCATGCCTCAAGAAGGAAACGTGCTCCTGAGCATAAAACCACCTTCATCACTGTCCTCACCCCAGCCTGCACCCAGTTACAAACATTAATCCCATTGTCAACACGCATCGCACCAGAAAAAGTGTTCATAGCTTTTAACTCACAGATCAACCATGGAAAACAAATATCGGGAAAAACTGCCCACAAAATAAAAACCACACAAGCAGTGAAATTAAGAATGATTTAGGTGCAGGAGCCTGACCCAGCAGACCCAGCAGCATGAAGCCAGCAGGGAAACACGCATCCGTGTTGGCGGGTCCACCTTCAGGTCTGGCTGCCAAGGGTTTGCCAGGTCACCTGTGTGTACAGAGCCTGGAACTGAAACACAGCTCTGACCAGCAACACGTGGAGAGGCTGGGTGGTGGGAAGCGGTGGGGGGGCTGCTGCTGTGAGCCCTGGACGCCTTTGGGTGGGCGGCAGGACCGGCCACCTGTCAGCATCCCACTGGCAGCCATGGCCGGGGTGGACATGGCTGAGACTGTTAGGAGAAAGATCTGAAGGCAGAAACTGCTTTTTCGCAGCGAGAGGCATTCGGTCTGCCAGCTGTAGCCAGGCTGTTAATCTGTGAACTAAGTGTGGGTGGGGAGACGGTGTGTATCCTTATCTGCACCTTCTGGGGAGTATCAAAGTCTGGCTATTGAAATGACACTGTCTTCATTTCTAGTAAATACTAATTTTAACCTTCTTAGGGGCTGGCATTTAAATCAGATTAGGATGATGAGTCTATTGTCCCAGACTACTTGAATGCATTTTAAAAAAAACACAACCAAAACTAATCAGGCCATGGCAAACAGGTCATCTCATGTGAAATTGTGTGTTTAGTAATCAGTGGTCAAGGCCAACTGAAGTCATCAGATTACTGCAGTGCTGGAGAGATGGGAAATCACTGGCCTCCCTCAAATTTCCCTCAGCTCTTGAAGAAAAATACCCTGTGTTTCTTGTTCTTTTAGAAATATTCTTCGTTATTCCCATTTTCTATCAGCTGAGCTTTGACTCATTCTGGCACCGACCATTTGCAACCAGAGTGGTCACATCCCCTCCTAAGCAGGGACATTCAGATGGTTATAGGGAGCTGGTGATTAAAAGACACATTTAGCAGGAGAGCTAAATTCCTGCTTGCTTGAGGGTGATCAGTGGTAGATGGTGCGATACCCACGTGTGCTGTATGTGATGGTACTAAAGAACCAGCAGTATGCTGTACTAACTGTGTGAGGATGGAGACCTGTTCCTGCATTTGAAAATCATTTCACAGTAATCAGGATTTTAGATAACTTTGAGGTCAGACTTTGGTGTGAAGAACAAAACGCTTCTCTGACTGCACGTTTCCAGATTACACATTTTAACAGCTCTGAACTGCATGGGTTGCTGCAGACAATTAATGCTGGCGAAGAGCCAAACAAAAAAAAAAAATCAGAAACTCGCTTCCACAACAGCTAAGCCACATGGTATTTTGTCACAAGCAAAATACTTGCTGAATAACAAATTTGTGATTTTAACAGCCTCTAAAAGTTTCCAGCGCGGCTCACAGGCAAGGTCCTGCTTTAAGACTTCTGGCTCTGTGATGCTAAACCATACAGCTGCAACTTGTAAAGACAGTAATCTAGACCACCTCATTCCCTGCCTCTGATCCCTATCTGTGAGATGCAAATCATTGCTCTGTGTCTCATTGCAGAGGTAAAATCTGTGCACAGAGGCACAGATGCTCGGGTGGTGAGCAGTAGGTAGGTTCAGCAGCAGATGGAGGGGAATTATCCCTGCCTCCGCGAGTCACTGCGTTGGAAGTGCTCACACTTCCCGCTTGCGCAAAGCCTTCCCAGGAACAAGGGGGCTTGGAGCAAGCCATGGGCAGCGCTCTCACTTGGGGTGTTAAAAGCTGATTTTTCCTCCCCTGTCCCTGCTGAAGTCAGGCAGGGGCATCTGCTCGCCTGGTTAAGGTGTGGCTCATGGCTTCTTGAGGTGGCTGAACGCGTAGCTAAGCAGGCTCTATTTCTGTGTGTATGGAGGGGTTTTGCTGTTTCTTGGAAGGGTCTCCCCTTACACTAACATCTGATTCTGCTTTTTCCAAAAAAAAGCTTAATTTTGAGGTCAATTTCCTCTATTTACCATGTACATAGAAAACTCCCCCGAAGATGCAAAAGCTTGTACTATTTTTTTTTCTTTTTAGTTTTTATGGAGTGCTCAGAAGTCTCTCCACTTGCAATTATGCTGTCAGACCAAACTCTTCATGATCACAAATCATTTAAAGCATTAGGCATCAAATGTAGCTACATTAGAGTCCAGAGACTCAAGTGTTTTCAATAAGCATTAGCAGCTAAAATGTTGCAGTCTTCCATGAGTATGTTAAAAGTGAGTGAAACCCCAGGAAGCAAAATTTCCTCTATGAAGAAATAATTTGGTAACTATATTCCCGGGCAAGTAAGGGAAGAGACCAACCGCAACTGAGACTCAGGAGACAAGAGTGGAGAAGCAAAGGCATGTAGTAAATGCATTAAAAGAATATTCAGCCAACAAATCCTGAAAACTATGGACATTTAAGGTGGTAAGGTTTAAGATGCATCTGTGGTCTTACAAGTAAGCCCTAAAAGGTAAAATCTGGTGACTGCAAAGTAAATCCTTCAAGACAATCCAAATATTTAAAGCATCACCAAAATTCAATCTGGTTAAACATTTGGGGTTTAAACCCATCTGGTTTAAGCAGCACATCTTCTTATGTAGACACACAGAGCTGCAACACAGCAAAGAGAGATGGAGCAGAAGTTGCAGAGGGTTCGGTGAAGCACATCACCTGCCGCAAGTGGACTTCAGGGGAAAAGCTCTACAGGGAAGGCAGCTGCGGAAGAATGCAGGGCTGGGCCCTGTGCAGGACCTGCACGGGAGTTTGGTACCATTTTGTTGGGGGAGGACACCAAGAACCTCACCAGAATTGCACCATGGGGCTGAATGTCTCCCTTCCCTGTTCCCAATGACTTCTAACCTTTTCAAGGGTGTTATTATCTAACAGCCAATTTTTCTTACATCTTTGAACAAGGTCTTACTCAGATGAACATGGACCTTCATGAGGAAACCACAAAGTAAAAAAGGCAATTCACCCTGAGGTGTTGCTCCCTACTTACTGTTCAGCCCTAGAAGTGCCTGGTATCTATTCCCGGTTTCCCAACTCGCGGCAAAATCCTGTGGTACATGGAGGTATGAGTAGATGCATGTAGACATGCACATGCATTTGTGTCCTGGGCTCTCAATTCTGTTTTTAATTGGAAAATTCCATTACATTTGCAATACACGTGGATCCCATGGGATGCCCTGCTGCGTCGCCGGGGAAGCCCTTGGGTGCCACAGGCAGGGGCTGATCCCGGGCTGGCTGTGGGGTGGGAGCAGGCGCCGTGTGGGAGCAGTGCAGGAGGCTGGACTGGCAGCACTGGCTGTGGTTACATATCCCCGGTGGTTTCTATTGTGCAACGTCTTTTGGGTCTGTATGGCTTTGGCCAGACAGGTTCAGTTTGGGTTTGGGTCTGGTTTTGCTGAAAGATGGCCTCGGGGTGAGTGCTGCCAGAAAATTCCCCCTAAAAATGGCTTAATGATTTCTGAAAATAAAATTCAAGACAGAAATTCCCTTTCATGTGTGAAAAAATAATGCTGTGGTTTTGTAGAGAGGTGCTAGCCTCCCAAGGGAGCCAGCTATTAAAGAGGGATTACAGAGGGATGTGCTTACAAGGATGTGGCCATTGGTTTTTTGCTTGCTGCACAAACTTTTGGCATCCTCTGGCCAAGCTGCACGTCCCCCCAAAATATAAGCTCAGTAGAAATGTTAGTGTTTGCTCTCAAATCTCTGAGGGTCTCATCCATATGCTGCTGCACAAAACTTGCAAGCAGGACTGGTGGGGTCCATGGGAGGCCCTGGCACTGGCCAGACCGGCGGAGGGAGTATAGATGCTGGCAGCTCCAGGAGGGCAGCCTGCAATCGGTCGAACATGTATCCCAGCAGGAGCCGATGTACGCCCACATCTCTGCTTTCCCTTGCTGTCTAGGGAGCAGCTGTAAAGCAACCAGCCCATGGTGCTGCTCGTCTCCCCAGAGAGATGGCACATGTCACAGCAAGGCACAAAGGTCTGCAGCGTAGCCATGCCAGTGGCTGGCACTGGTGAGCATCATGGCTCTGAGGTGCCACATCTTCCCTCTCCTGCCTGCTCTCCTAGGCAGCACAAAGAGAGAAGAAAGGAGTAACAAAAGCAATACCAAAATGGCACGTTGCACTTGCATTCCTAGTGCTATAAATTAGGAGATGGCAGCATTAGGACCGTCTGAAGTCAGCGAGGTGCTGTGGACGCAGGCACCACGTGCCTGCTGCTGGGTGGCTGCTGGCTGCTTTCCCCCAGGAGCCGTGCTGTGCCTGGCACCGCGTGGGCAGCACTCTGGGGTGAATCACCTCTGTGGTGCGAAGGGATTGCTCTTTGCTCTGCCCACACCAAGCCTAGGCAGTGATAGCCACAAAAGCTAGAGAGCTCACTCTGGCCACCGCTGGTAAGGGAGGTACTTGTTAAAGAAGGTTTCATTAAGGTTTTACTCCGTAGCGAGCTGGACCCACCATACTGTGGGACTCTGCAGGATTTGGGGCCGAGGAGATGGAAATGCAAAGAGGTGCTGAGTGCTTGGGGCTGGCAACACAGCTGGTTACAGCCATGCTTTCAGCAAGCAACAATGAACCACTCTGAAAAAAACCCCAGGTGCCAAGGTCCCCAGCTATTCGCTGTTCACCGTGACTTCTCTGAGGTTTCCTTTCCCACAATAAAGCAGAGAGCACCCCACTGGCTTGCGTGCAAGTGCTGGGTAGATAAATCAGCAGAGGATGCTGAGATGTTGAGGTGGGTTGAAAACTGGATGAATGGCTGGGCACAGAGGGTGGTGATCAGCAACACAAAGCCTAGCTGGAGACCAGTAACTACCAGTGTACCCAGGGGTCAATACTGGGTCCATTCCTGTTCAACAACTTCATCAACGACCTGGACGACACCACTTCAAACTGCAGGAGTGACTGATATGCCAGAGGGTGGTGCTGCCATCCGAGGGACCTTGACAGGCAGGAGAAGTGGGCTGGTAGGAACCTCATCAAGTTCAACAGGAGGAAGCGCAAAATCCTGCACCTGGAGAGGAACAGCCCCAGGCACAGCCCATGCTGGAAGCTATCCAGCTGTAAAGCAGCTTGGTGGAAAAGCACCTGAGGGTCCTGGTGGACACCAAGTTGAATGTCAGCCAGCAATGTGTCCCTGCAGGAAAGAGGACTAATGGTATCCTGGGCTGCATTAGGACGAGTGTTGCCAGCATGTCGAGGGAGGCAATCCATACTGCCTGTTCAGCACTGGCAAGGCTGCACCTGGAGACCAGTTCTGGGCTCTCCAGTACAACCAAGACACAGACATACTGGAGAGTCCAGCAAAGGGACACAAAGATGATGAAGGGGCTGTAGCATCCCTTCTATGAGGAAAGGCTGAAAATGCTGAGACTGTTCAGCCTGGAGAAAAGCAGGCTCAGGGGAATCTCATCAACGTACATAAATACCTGCAGGGAGGGTGCAAAGAGGACGGAGCCAGGCTCTGCTCAGTGGTGCCCAGTGACAGGACCAGTGGCAATGGGCCCAAACTGAAACACGGGAGGTTCCCTCTGAAATCAGGAAACACTCTGTCACTGTGAGGGTGACAGAGCACTGGCACAGGTTGCCCAGGGAGGTGGTAGAATCTCCATCCTTGGAGATCTTCACAAGCCATCTGGACATGGTTCCGGGCAACCAGCTGTAGGTGGCCCTGCTTGAGCAGGAGGGTTGGATCAGATGACCTCCAGAGGTCCCTTCCAGCCTCAACCATCCTGTGTATCTGTGAGGCATCAATGCACTGTGCTGAGTGCCCCACAGAAATGCTCATGAGGATGCTGATTTTTCCACTCGTCCTAGGATTTACCTGGTATGTGTTAAACATGGGCAAAGCGTTTATATTGACATAACATGGCCTAAACACTGAATGCAAAGAATAATTAAGAAAAAAAAGACTAACAAGTCACAAAATAAGCAGGTGTCCTGCCAAAAGGAACCGTTGTATAGGATCGTGGAGATCCAGGCTGAATTAAGGTGCATTTTTGGCACTTTCTCTATCACAAACATTCATTTCTGTGTTTGGTGATCATCATCTACATGGGTTGGGTTTTTTCACATTGTAGCTGCACATTACAAATGTGTATGCACGTGTAGAGCGTATGTGGCCCTGGCATAAGAAAAAACAGATAAAAATAGGAGCTCAGTTCTCCAAGCTTGCCTTATGATTGTGTTTTTTTAACAACCGTTTAAACATTGTTTTTAACCACAGAAATCAGATACCAAGAAAACTTTCATCTTATTCCTGCAAAATCAAAATGGAGCTTCTAAGTCACAGCACCGCGTGGGAACAAACGCCTTTCACGTTCACTGGAGGAAGTTATTTCATAAAGTGAATTTCATTGGTATTTCTTCTACCAGGGTGCCCAGACCTACATGACTAAGAGCTGCCCCTGTTGGCATACCTGGCCCCTCTCTGCAGCCAGGGACGGTGAAACCATAGGCCCATGGAAACCGTGGCGGTTCTGTGGCCCACACGCGAGTCTTCATGCCCACATTTTGGGACCGAAGGCAAGGGGATGTGGAAGGAAGCAGGTCCCAGAGTGGCCACATTGTGTTCCACTGCTCAGGACGCTGGAATGAGCTGTGCTGCTCCTCTGACTGCTTTGCGACTTGGTGCTGCAACATCATTTCCAGAGCTGGTACTGCACATGCAGAATAAATCAGGTCATGTCATGCAGAAACAGATTTCAACTGCTTCATTATTCAGTGTTTCCCACTTTAGATTGAGGGCCAGATTAGGTTTCAAGAGTACCAAAACACCAGTCATTATTTTCTTTAGATTTTTGTCATAAATTGGTAGGAATCTCAGATTTTGCTTTCTCTACAATTCCCATCATCTTGAGTTAAAGCTTCTCAAATGTTGTCCTCCCCACATAGCTGCTGTTACTGCATGGAGAGGTGGATGTTAAAATCAGAATTTCTGCTAGTTTCTGCTCTGCCACCAGAGGACTAGTGGTGGCCTGAGAGCCAGGGGCTGAGCTGTGGAAAATCCCTGCCTCTTGCTTCGAAACTGAAAGCACTTGGATTTAATTTTTTGTGTGTCTAAACCCAAAGCTTCCTGAACGTGTTTTGCACTAGAAGAGAGAAAAGCTGACCGAAGTCAACAGGGAAAGGAAAGAGGGAGAGGCAATGATACAATGGAAAGAGGAGGCACAAACTTCCTGCCGTCTCTCCACGAAGGGGCCGTTACGTTTGTTATGCTGCCTTGCCTTCAGAAAGTCCAGCTCCAAATCATCTCTCAACTCTGGGAAACCCCACCAGGTGTAAACAACAGCCTCAGCACCTCCGACTGTGCCTTTGTACCCAAAGACGAAGCTCTGGAGCAAGCCTGGTGCCAGCTCTCCCAGCATGGGAGGGCAAATGCCTGCCTGGTGCGGTTCTGGTGGCTGTTTGCAAGCTTTCCTCACCAGTCACTCCCACCACCACAGCCAGGCTGGTGGCCTGAAGGACCTGACCCCAGAGGAGCTGCGAGCTGGCTTTTCTGCTGGGTGGGGACAAAATGTCCATGCAAAGGCTTCCAGGAGGGAGAAAGGGCTGCAGGGAGCCTTCATGGGATGGCCGAGAGCGATGTCCTCTATGATGATGACATGAGAGAGAGCGGTAGTGGCTTGGAGGTGCATGTCCACCCCAAAATACCCAACAGCTGGCTCTGGGGAGGGGGGCACTGACTCCCAGGCAAGCAGCACGTGACGACTGCCTGGCAGGGACCTGTCTGGGGTTGTGTCGTGGTTAATGGCCGTGACGCATGTGTCAGGAAAGAGACCCTCCGTGCTGAGTGTTTGCAAAGGACCCCTCCAGAAGGTGTCCTTCATGCCCTGGCCAGGTCCCTGGCAGCAGGCACACCCCGGAACAGCAGCTCCCACATGCCCTGGGACAGGTACCCAGGCTGCGGGACCTTTTGCTTGCCCCCTGCCAGGCCCAAGGAAAAGTGGCTTTGTACAAGCACAGACACAGAAGAAGAAAACCTGGACCCAGCTTTGAAGCTGAACCTCACACCCCAGATCCCACACCATGCTTCATCCAGCTGCTGGGTTCAGTGAAGGGCAGTATCTCTTAACTGAGATGGCTGCAAACTGGGGCAGACAGGGCTTCTCCACACTGCTGGGGGCAGGGTGTGTGTGGGAGGCCCTTTTCAGCTAAGCCAGCATTGCGGAGTCAGGGAGCAGGGTCCCACTGGCTGGGAAGGGGGGTCCCCCCAGTGCTGTGCCCCCACCCGAAAGGGGCTGTTGCCTGTGGTGCGGTGCTGAGCTTGGTGGGGCTGCTGGGGCTGTGCAAACGGGTGGAGCTGGGTTGCGCTCCTGTCTTGCTGCACCTGCTGCACGCAGGGCAGGAGCATGTTTTGCACAAAAGAAGAACCCACTTCCTTTCTTCTGCATTGCAAAACGAAAAATAAAATTAGGCGGAGAGCATTGTTTTCCCTCCTCCTCATTCCCAAGTCCCTGGATGCAGCTGTCACCGGGACCTTTGGGCTCTACCTGCTTTTGAGGCTGATGATGACTCTTGGGGCATCTCCCTGCTCCAGCTCCCCGGGATCTGCTCTGCACCTGCCCCCCGGCAAGGACCTCACCTACTGCTCAGGGGCTGAGCCCCCCGCAGATGCCCCATTATCCAGGCCCCCCTTTGGCATAGTGATGCCTTCCCACTCCCATGAGAAGCCCCCTGTCCTCGGGGTTTGTGTTAGCGGTGGGGCTGGTGCTGCTGGATTATCCGCACGTAATTCCCCGCTGGGATCTGCAGCTCCATTTTTGGTGCCTGTGTAAGCACAGAGCCCAAGGGACGGGAGGGATTGTACGGGTGGTATTTGACTGCATGGAGAAAGTCCCAGTTGCAAATTTGCATTGCAAAATGCCCAGTCCATCATCACTGTTGCGGGCACCCAGCTGGAAGGTGACGGCATTTTGCCCAGCTTCATCACAGATTTATTTCCTTGATGGTGTTAATCTGTGGAAATAAAACTCTCATATGAGAAAGTGCAGTGAGGGCAGACAGAAGCCTTTAGTGGGCAAAGCATCGGCTCTTCTGCTGTCAGTGCCATGGAGACCCCTGACTTCAGGGTGACCAGTATTTATGTCAGCTGCAGCTGTATTTTGTGCAATGCATTAGGTAGGCAAAAGGAGAGTCCTGGATCTGCTCATCGGCATGGGCTCAGGATTTGTGTAGGGATAACACTTCTCTAATGTTATATCCATCAGGTATTTCATCATCATGGTGAAACAGCTGAAGAACATTTGAGCCCCACACAAGTTTGATTAGCTTAACTCTTGAAAGATGTGCACATAGAAAATCCCCATCTTACTAAGGAATATTTTTAATAATTTACTGAGCAGTTATTCTCTCATTAGCAGACCTTTCCCTTCGTGCGATATAAACCCCCGAGCAACAGAAGTATCTCCATTAACAGATGGTTGTTAGCAAATTTTCACTATTAGTCTTGCTAGGTACCTTCAACTTGTAGTAATTCATGGCAATATCATTTACTGTGTAATTTCTATAAAATGACTCACCATACGTGGGTACACAGATTAGTATACTGAGTTTAATGCCACTATGTTATAAAACATTATAAATATTATGCAATTGAAGAATTGTTGAGCTTTACTGGCTCAGAGGGAGATTTAAGTTTAGCTTAACTGTTAATCTTAACCTTGACATTTCTTGGGCTCAGTATTTTTCAGTAGCACCCTGAAATGTCCCATGATGGGAATTTCCTAGTTTATCAGGAATTTTTGGGAGGGAAAAAAAAAAAAAAAAAGAAAACAAGCCAAACTATCACCACTGACCACAAAAAAAAAAAACCCTAAACCCACTAAAAAGAGCATAAAATCCTCTTGGTCTCCAGTAAACAGCTGCCATGGGGAAGGCCGTCTTGCCAGCCACCGGGCAGGCTGTGCTTCTGCAAACATTTTGGGAAGCGCTGGAGAGGAAAGTACTCTCGCCGTGCTGCAAGATGCAGTGGTTGCCCACAGCCCTCGCCCCATCTCCAGCAGCACTGTGCCATGGTCAGGGCTGCCATGCTCTCGGTGGCTCCCCAGCCATGCCACAGCCCTGCCGGCCACCCCACATGGGGCCACAGGGTAAATCAGAGCCGTCCACTGCCTGGCACCCTGCAGGAACAAAGCCTGTCCCGAGAGCTCCTGCTGGGACAAGGGGCTTTGCCCTACATTCACCACACAATGTATCATCCTAATAATGAAAATATTTTTCCACCAAGGGCAAATTGTCTTGTTCCACTCAGGTTAGCCTCTGCCTGAAGGAGCCCTGCCTGGTGGCCTCTGTGTGTGTACAAAAGGCAAACGTGGGCTTCGCCACAGCCTGGGGACCCATGCATGGTGTGGCTTGTGCTGGCCACCGGTGCAATCAGCTCCATGGTAAATTCGTCCCGACTATTGGAGAAGGTGTCATGGTGTGGCCATATGGGAAGGTGTATGAGCCCAGGGGTGAACTCTTTGGACCACACGTGAACCAGAGCTGAGGCTGTTTTCATTGTTCAGTTGCATTTTGCATCCTTGTAGAAATTTTCAGAGTAAAACCCAAAGCTGGCTCAGATGTCAGGAGCGATTGCTGCACAGGTACAGTCATTTATCTTCTCCAGCACAGCCACTACTGAGAGTAACCCCCGCTGCAGCAAAATGCCTCTCACACACCGAAAAAAAAAAACCAAAACCCAACACAAAACACCCAGAAAGAACCCACACTTTTACTAAACTCAAGAGAAAAAAAAAAAAGAAGAAAAAGAACACCCCCCCCAGACCTCACGGTGCTTTTATAATGTGAGCGAATCCCGAGAGGCGCTCACACGGCCAGGGAGCCCCAGAGCCGGGTGCGGGCAAGGAGGTTCCGCGCCCACCGCCCCGCCAGCATCGGGCGGGGGGAGGAGGAGGAGGAGGAGGAGGAGGAGGAGGAGGAGGAGGAGGAGCAGGCGGCGAGACGGCACCGCCGCTCCCAGGTAGGAGCCCGCGATTCCTCTTTCGTGCCTGTGCGCGTTAGTGCGCGCCCGAGCATCCCAGCCCCTCGGGGGTCCCCGCCGTCGGGGCGGGAGGCAGCGCGGTGCCCGGGACGCCCCGCCCCGCCCCGTCCCGCGGCTGCAGCGCGCCCGCGGAGCGGAGCCCGGCGGCGGGAGCGGCCCCGAGGGCGGCAGCGTGCGGTGAGCGGCGGAACGGGACGGGGCGGGCGGGACGGGGAGGACGGGACGGGGCGGCGGTGCGGGAGCTGCTGCAGCCCCGGGGCGGCCGGGCCCCGCTGTCCCGGGCCGGCGCGGGCCCAACGCGGGGCGAGCGGCAGGAGGGCGTGCGGGACGCGGGGCTTGGTGCCGGCGTGTTCCCCGCTCCCCGCTTGCGGCGGGCACAGGGAGCGGGGTTTCTGGGCGAGGCTGGGACTTCTCGCTTGGAATTTCTTCAGTTTTGTTGCCGCTCTGGTCGCAGCCCGAGGGTTGCAAAGATGCTCCTTGCTCCCCCTGCCCGCTGCTCCTGCCGGACTCCCCCCCAGCTTTCGGGGCATTTTCTCAATGAAGCTGCCCATTCCCCCCGCAGTGATGAATAAATGACATTGCTCTGCCACCAGATGGGTTTGGAACCTTGTTTTTCCCCTGCCAGCCCCCCCCCCCCCCCATCCTTTCTGGAATTGATTGGACTTAAAAAAAAAGAAAAAAAAAAAAAAAAAAAAAGAGGAGCTGGTGACAAGAGACGACAATGAGTCACAGCCTTTGGTGAGACGCTCGCACCGAAATCACAAGAGATGCATTTTTCCAAATGACTCGATCTGTGTGCTGCCAGGGGGGTGGCAGGGAGCAGGGGACAGGCCTTTCGCTTTGTGAGGAGGGCTGGCCCTACAGGGGGTGTCAAGCTTGATAAACTGCAAATTTAATGTCTGTTCTTATTCCAAGGGAGAGGGCAAGAGCTCGTGAGGCACCACGGAAAATGGCTGTTGCAGAGGACATGTTCCCGCCCGCCAACCTCACCTCGGGGAACCAGAGCGGGTGCAACGTGCACAACCACCACTTCTCTGCCAAAGTCACCTTCTCCCTCTTCTACACTGCCCTGCTGGTGTTTGGTGCCTGCGGGAACATCCTGGCCCTCTGCATCACCTTCCAGCGCAGGAAGAAGAAACTCAACTCCACTGACCTCTACCTGGTGAACCTGGCCCTCTCTGACGCCCTCTTCACCCTGGCACTGCCGGGCAGGATTGCCTACTACGTCCTGGAGTTTGACTGGCCCTTTGGGGACTGGTTCTGCCGGGCCACAGCCTTCATTTTCTACATGAACACCTATGTGGGCATCTACTTCATGACCTGTGTAAGCGTGGACCGCTACATTGCTGTGGTGCGCACCAGGCACCCTGGCAGGATCCGGAAGATGAGCCGTGCCAGGGGTGTCTGTGTCCTCATCTGGTCCTTGGTGTTCCTGCAGACGGCACCGCTGCTTTTTCGGCCCATGACACGGAGGATGGGGGACAAGCTGACGTGCATGGAGTACTTCAACTTCGAGCAGATTCCCAAGCTGCCCTACCTGCTCCTGGGGGCCTGTGTGCTTGGCTTCTTCCTGCCCGTGGGCATCATCTTGGTGTGCTATGTGAGGATCAACCTCAAGCTCTGCCAGACAGCCAAGGAGAACCCACTGACAGTGAAGAACGGGCACCATCACCGGGCCTTCACTGTCATCCTGGTGGTGCTGCTGGCTGTCCTGCTCTGCTTCAGTCCCTACCACCTCAATATTGTCCAGTTCATGGTTAGGAAGATCCTCTACCAGCCATCCTGCCATGAGCAGCAAGCCTTCAAGATGTCTCTACAAGTCACTGTGGCATTCATGAACCTCAACTGTTGCATCGACCCCATCATCTACTTCTTTGCCTTCCGGGGCTACAAGCGGAGGTTGCTCCGCATCTTCAGGAACAGTGGCTCAATGGCCACCTCCTCCACTGCCAAGACCCCCTCTGAAAGCAACAGCAACAGCCAGCTGCCTGGCTCTGTCTCTGTGTAGCAGCACAACCCCCTCACCTTTTGCTCTGGCCTGCAGCTTACGGACCATACCCAAGGGTAGGAGCCGGAGCTGGGCTGCGGAGCAGGACCAGCACCTCTGACAAGCTTCATCACTCCTCTGCCTGGACCAGGGGCTCTTGCAAAGCCAGCCTGGCCAGGACACAGCCCTGCCTGGCTCCGCGTGCCTGGCTCTGTGCTCAGCACTGCTGGAGCCGCTGTCCTGGAGCAGAGAGGCTCCTTTCCATCCCAGCCCCAGAGGAGGCAGCTCGTGCAACCACTCCGGCTGACAAACACAGCTGGGCGTTTCCAGCACTGCACCATGCCACCCTTCCATGCCTGTCCTGCATTTCCTGAGGGGCCAGTGGCTGCTGGTAACCACCATGGCTGTCCCTGCCTCTGCCCCCTTCCCCTGTGCTGTCCTGGAGTGTTGGGGCGGCACCCTCGCAGGCCTGGGGGCAGCCGGCATGGAGCACACAGACTCAGGGCATTTCAGGAAAAGGCTGGGATGTTACTTCTGTGCAGAAAGTCACCTACAGCTCCTTCCCTACGCTGACAAACAGCAGCTCCACCCTCCCCCTGCCTACCATTTTGCTCTTGCACCCGGGCGCTGCACAGGATGAGCAGTCAGTGCAGGGTGTGTGGGAGCTGCCAGAAAAGCCCTTCCTCAAGGGAGCAAGGCAAGACTGCAAATTTGCAGAGCTTCAGCGAGTGCTGCTGCCTGTGTCTGCTGCTCAGGCGGCTGCTCCTTCCCCAGGGTGTCCTTCCTTGCACCTGACAGCACTGTGGTTGCCCTGGGACCCACAGCCAGGAAAGGGATGCCGGGGCTGGCCTGGCTTGAAACCTTCCCACCCCCCTTTAACTTGACTGGAGTGGAGGAAAGGGGACGAGGACTGAGGGTGGCCTTACGTGACCTTGACTGATCTTTGCTTGAACCCAGCACCCTGACAAGTCCAAGAGCCTTCATAAGGGCAGGTTACATGTGACTACGCCAGAGCAAGAGGAGCCCCGAGACATCAGGTTCCTGTCAGTGTTTGAGACTGTGTGATGAGGACAAAGTCTGCAGGAGCAAGGACCTCCTTGGCTCTTTTGTGAAATTACCGGACTACGATAGAAAAAACCCAAACATGTAGGATTCCACAGTTCTTGGGGTGGCTGGTCTTCTCTTTGAGGCTGGAAGGGACAGCGACATGAAGAGGAAAAAAAGCAGCTTTATTTTGCTGAAAAGTAAACCTGAAGCAGTTTCATGAATGCACACTTTTGATTAATGCAAATCATTATTTAAGGTAATAACCTTTTTTATGTCTAGAAAGTTAGTAACAGTCACATGCAGCCCTTTATTGTTCTAAATGCACATGAATGAGCTCTTGGATGATGATGGTTTTCCTTACAGTGTGGGTAACTGTGGCATACCGGAAGCTGATGAAAAGGGATGCTTAAAATAATTCAGGTGGGGAAGAGACTCCAGTAGGTCCTTTCAGGAGGCTGAGCCCTCCTCAGACAGGTCTAACCTCAGTGCTGGCCTGCAGAGAGCCTGTGTTCTAAAAAGCATGTTACAATGGACAAGGAAGAGCTGGTATACAGTAATGCAAGGATATCAATGGTCTGAACACCCTAAAGGAGCCTGGCTAGGCTGGTAGTTGCTGTACAGTTATGTGACCAACTTGTGAAAAGAAGTGTTGGCTGGAAGGGACCTCTCTGCATCGCCTCATCCAACAGCCTACTTTAAGCAGGACTGTGGCTGGCATGTCAGGCTGGCCATGGCTTCATCTAGCCAAGGCTTGGAAACTCCAGGCAAGGAGACTCCCTGCACCAAGGTGAGGGCTCCTGTGCTGCATCGCCCTTCAGATGGAAACATTTTCCCCACTGTCTAGTCTGAACCTCCCCATTCACAGCTGGTGGCGGTCACCCCTAACATCACCTACTCATGCTGAGAAGAGTTGGCTCTGTCACCTCTGTAACTTAAATTCCCACATGACTGTGGCGGGGCTGCCAGGAGACCAGCGGTACGCAGCTGTTGGTCCCAGCGAGCCTCCACGTGAACGCTGGAGCAAGGTCTGCAGCAGTGACCAACCCTCCTCGAGACCAAGGTGTGGAGATGTTTGGCCAGGCTGGAGCCTATGGCTGAGGCAAAGGCAAGTCCCTGACGAAGCCTTCTCAGGAAAAAGCGCAGTATAAACATAGCCTTGTTTTCTCCTTACTGGGCTCTGGCTTTCCCCGAAGTACTTTATTCACAAGGTGTCCCCCACCTCCCCTCCTGGCGCCACCAGGAGCCTTGCGGAAGGCGGCGGGCGAAGAGCGGGCCCCGGCTTCCCTCCTCGGGGGGCCTTGGCCTTCGGCGGTACCCACCCGGGGACAGCGGCGGGCAGCTGGGGCGGAGGGGACACCCAGGGGACGGGGAGGGACGGCACTGGGGCAGAGGGAGCAGACGGGCTCGGCCCAAGCAGAACTGCCTGAGGAGCCCCGCAGCGCCCCGGCCCGCCTGCCCGCCTGCGGGTGTTCCCTGGCCGCCCGACAACGGCGCCTTTACCCCAAGATGGAAAAGAAGGCGCACGGAGCGGGGCCTCCAGCGGCGCAGGAACACCCTGCGCCTCACCCACCCGCTCCCGGCACGCCGCCTCCTCTACCCGGCCGGCACGCCGGGCAGCCAGCCCCGGGCCCAGCCCGCCCACCGCCATAGCCCCGCTCCCCTACGGCCCCGCGCCGCCGCTCCCGCTCCGCTCCCGGGCCCCGCCGCCGAGCGAAACGCCTCTGAGGCCCCGGGGCTGCCGCCTTGGCCGGGGGCTGAGGCGGAGGGGACGCCCGGGGCGGCACCCAGCGCCCGCCGCGCTACCGCCACCCTGCGGCCGCGCCGGCGCAGCGGGAACGGGCCGCGCCGCGGGGAGGGGCGGCGGCGGTGCCCGCCGGAGCGGGGAGGTGCAGCCGCCCTTGGTCGGGGTTCGAGATGCACCCGCGAATCCAAACCGGACAGAACAGTCACAGAGGCGGCCGCCGGCGCCGGGAGCCCGGTGCCTCGCCCTGCAGAGCCCTGCCCTGCCCTCGCCCCGGCCGGCAGCCTGCCGCCATGCCGTCTCCTTGGAACCCGGTGAAGGGTCTGGGGCACAAGTCCTGTGAGGAGCGGCTGAGGGAACTGGGGTTGTTTAGCCTGGAGAAAAGGAGGCTGAGGGGACCTTATCGCTCTCTGCAGCTGCCCGACAGGGGCTGTAGGCAGGTGGGGGTCGGTCTCTTCTCCCAAGTACCAAGTGACAGGATGAGAGGGAACGGCTTCAGGTTGCACCAGGGGAGGTTTAGGTTAGGTGTGAGGTAAAATGTCTTCACAGCAAGGGTGGTCAGGCATCGGGAAAGGCTGCCCAGGGAGGTTGGTGCAACCACCATCCCTGGGGGTGTTTGAAAAACGCACAAATGTGGCACTTCAGGAACATCGCTTAGCATCGCACGTGGCAGTCCTCAACGGTTGGACTCTATGATCTTAAGGGTCTTTTTCAACCTAAACGATTCTACGAAAACTGCATTTTTACCTACGGGTGGTGAGTACACTTTTTGTGGCCGCACACTACCGCACCTGCATGCAGTCCTACAGATTATATACGCACACGACACAAACTCAGATTCTCATAGCCAGCTCATGCCGTGACCCTTGTGGCTCGAAGCCCCTTGTGAGCCAGACGCCCCTAACATGGTGCATTTCAGGTTTCTCCTAACTTCTGCAAAAGGGTGACAATCTCACGCAACCGAATGGAGTACAGACAGTTGACAGGATCTCTGCAGACAACCTGCCTGCCTGTCGAGCTGTTATCTTGATGGCAAAGAAGCACACGGAGCTCAAACAGCACTGTTGTCTCGCTTTGCAGCGGTTCCCAACTTTATGCTTTCAGCTAAAAGCATAAATTTCCAGGAGAGCACCAGGGGACAACAGCTCCTGGTTGCAGTTACACATTGCCTGTTGGTAAAGTCCCGGTGCCGTACAACACATCTCTTCAGCCTGTGCTTTAAGTTGTCCTGAATTGAAGCTATTGCATGTCGTGACATCCATCTTTGTAAGTCAGTAAAATACTGTCATGTAAAAATGCACTTACCTACTCAAAATAAAAGCTTCTCATGGCTGAGTAACAAGCCCTGGTGTGATTGTTTGGGCTACCTGATGTGGGGAACAGTTTTCTTCTCAGAGGTGGATGCGTGCCTCTCCCTCCTGCAAGCAAAGCTAACGTTCAGAAGTGGCAAGGGACAAGCACAAGTCCTCCGTCCACCTCGTTTATACAGGACCCCTTTGTTTCCCCTGGAAATTGGTGTGTTCTCAAGGCACAGCAATTTATAAATAACCTTTGGTGGGAAGAGCAGAGGGATCTGTGAGGAGCTGTGCCCCTTCTGGAGCAGGTCTCTCTGCAGCTGGGATGGGGTGCAAGGAGAAGAGTCAGGTTGACAGGACCAACTGGGCGCTGAAAACCAGAAACACGCCTGCTTTCTCACATGCTGTGGCTGACCAGGGTTTGCTTCAGTGCAGAGCTGCTGGGATGACACTGCTTTCTCCCTTGCTACACGCATCATCTCATGCAAAATCGACCAAATAAAATGGAAGGATTCCCCTGCTGGACACCACTGAAAACAACAGATTTTCAGTACAAGAATAACGACAATATTGTGTACCTGCATTTTCCACACTGAACTTCTGTCAATCCTTTCAAAATTGAACTAAGCACAATGTGACATCCCACCCCCCTTCTCTCAGCAGGCCTTTTTTTTTTGTCCTCTGCAGCCTATCTTCTACTTTGTTCCTTTTCTCCAAACTCTCTGGTTTTGCTCAGTTCCACCTCCCTCATTTCCCTCAAACCCTCTCCTTTGCTAATCTTAAAGGACATTTATGATCCCTACTTACCTTTGGTCAAAAGGCCACGGTCCTGGAATTCTTCCACCCATTTTTTAAAGTCTGTATATTCCTGCTTTCTCCCATGCTACCATTCAGGTTTAGAAAAAAAATCCCCTACAAACATGTGTAAGCCCAGCTAACTTTTTGTTTCCTCTTACAACTCTCCTTTCAAAAAAATCAAATGCCACCAGCTGAACTATCGATTTGTTGAGATTCTCAACAGCCACACCCATTCATCAGGTCATACTGTTCCTCTGCTCCCATCATTCGTTTCTTTTCTTCTATGTGGACCAAAAACTATCGGTGGCACATACCCTCTTTGAATTTCAATGATGAGTGGACTTCCTATGGTCAAAGCATCCCTTTATATATGGAAACAGGAGGAATGCAATCTTACTAAAAATTAAGCCAAGCCCAGTATATTTTAAGTAAGCATATACATATAGATACACACACACATGCATATATATAAACACATATAGTGCTTGTGTGTTCATGTGACTGCTAATAAAATAGCATTTATACTCATTTATATAAAATACTTATTACTATGGCTACCCAGTTAAAGAAGGCTAATCTCACTTAGGTTCTTCTTGTGGAAAAACACATGCAGGAGATTAATTGCACTTATCAAAAACCTCGAATAGTTCAGATGAATACTGTGCACTTCTTTATCCTCAGATGCAGTTCCCCTACAACATGAAAGTTGTCATTCTGAGTGTTTTCAAATTCGGGTGCCTTGGCAACTGCATAGATACTCCAGATACACACGTGTTTGAGAGATGGGAGACTTTGAATACAGACTTTTAATTTTCTTCAACAAACTCTTAGCTCCAGTTAAATTCATCAAACCGATACATAAATATTCTCATTCTTTCTCTGTATATATACATATGCATACAGGCACATAGATGCATATATATACATACACACACACAAACAGGAAAGCCACAAATGTTGCCCTTTCCCTAGTACCTTGTGATTACATTTTGCTTGCTTGTTCTTCTGTTTCAGACAAAAATAACGAACCCTTTTCTCCATCACATGTTCACAAAGGCACCAACAAGCGCTGGACAGCACAGGTTGGTACATGAACCAGCTGCGACAGTCCAGGCGCTCACTAAGTAGCGGGCAACTGCCAGCGCTTGTTTTGAGAGAGGAGAATAGTTTTGGTAGGTACGGAGCCCAATCCTCCTGCATCTTAGCAAAAAGTTAAGGCTTGAGAACCTGGTGCCTTATCAGGCAGATTTCCACAAATACAAACCTCACTGTGCGTGTATTTCAAAGTACCACATAACCATCTAGGAAAGTCCCCAATAAATTACTCCGATGTTGTCTCAAAAGACAACATTCCCAGTTTAGTAGAGAAATGTTAGCTACTTTTCTTTCAAAAGACCAAATCTCGGCTTTACTAAAACCAATGTGAATTTCCCAGGGACTTAAATCTTCTCCATAGAAAAGTATTCTGCATTCTCTTGTTGCCTAAAAAAAAAAATCTCATTGTGTCACACACGAAATAGCAACTGTGTGATGAGATACTCAAAACCGTATTGGACAAACATTGCGTAGGCTGTGAAGAACACGTTCCTCACATTCCCAGAAATGGTCTGTGAAAGTTTTACCATCAAGTGGAAACAGAGTTGTTTTCCAGCTCTAGTGTGTGAATTTTTCTTCTGTACTTCTTGCATGAAACAGGAACTGCACTCAACGGCATCTGAGACCCTTCCCTTTACCACTTCATTTTTTTTAATTGGAAATCACAACCCTGGAAACTATTCTCACAGATATCAAGGGGAGTTTTCAACTGACGTCACCAAGACCTGAATTTTACCCCTTACGACTGACCATGTTTTGTGAAATGCCCAGCTAAATGGGGTTTTCCACACAACTGTGACATTTGGATACCCCTTGTACAGATAATAGTAAGAAAGGATTCAGATGTGGAGAATATCCACTTATATGTTCCAGATGCCACTTAAAATTCCAAGGAATAAAAGCTCTTTGTGCTTGTCCCTAGAACAGGGCATGTTTAATTTACCCTGGGCTAGGTGGACCTTTATTACCTACAGACAGAATTTGACTTCTGAAGTAATTCACTCGTCTTTATTGTTACTTTTGATAAAATATTTGTGAAGGAAGAATCTGTACATTTCAAAATTAAAACCTGTGTATGTTTCAAAATATTTAACTAGTTTGCATATACAAATTATTGTAGTGCTTTTCCCCTTACATTTGCCCTTTGCTTTGTAAGACAGCAGGTTTCCAGAGTTCTCTGGGTACAGAAATGTCCCCAGTGTACACACACAGAGAGCCGCTCAGCTTCACACAAACAAAACCTTTCAATTAAAAAGCAGACCCTGCTTAAATACTGTGATCATAGCAGCAAGCCAAACCCTGAAGGAGGCTGACCAAAGCCCAGGAAAAACACACAGTGATTCAAAAAATTCCTTATTTCACCCACTGGAAAATACTAAAAAAAACCCCATCCAGACATTGACTTTATTAAAAATTACGTCACGTGCCAAAAGCTGCACAAATCTGCTGTTACTTCTGGATAAGGACCTGTATGCCTGAAGGACTTTTTTCAGTTTTCAGTCAATTAAAAAATAAAACTTATCTCCCTCTCTCCCTAGATCTGTCCTATAATTGCCTGGCATATTTTCCAGGCTGAGTGAGACTGCGCAGATCTGTACTTTGGAACACACATGTTCATTTGGATTTCCTAAAGATCCTCCTCTCCCCTGTATTCTTTCATCTCCTCCCCTCTGCGCTTGCTAGTGCCTTTGTTATGCTTCCAATGACCTATATCTTACTCTAAATGTATGTATGTATTAAATATGCCTGTGTGTATATAAATAGACACATATACACACAATATACAAACACAAGTACATACAGAAACATACATTAAATGCTTTGAGATACATGTGCAGATTGTTTTCACGGAGTCGCAGTTTGGAAACTTGTATTACTTCAGCTCGGTTTTATAGAGATGTTCACCTCTCTCCACCCTACCATCTGAAACTCTGAAGGTGCTAATACTAAAGGCTTCTGAGAGTCAAGCTGAGCAAACTTACTTAGCAATCTAAACTTCAAAACCAATACTGTACGACCTTGACATTACCGTCCTGTTAACTCCTGTGTTAAACCTGAACTGCCCTTAAGGTTAATTATTCCAGCCTGTGATCACCAGTAAGTTGCTTCAGACAGTGAGGATTCAGAAAATGCAGGGTCATCCACATCTTTGACAGTAGAAAACTAGAACTATTATATATAAAAGTTAGCTTTTTATCATTTTCTTTTAAGACAGTATGTAGCCAGCTCAAAAAAAGAAACCAGCACATAGGACACTGAGCATATATCCCTTGTTACAGAAGTGTCTGAATTAGACGTGGAAGTCCCTTCCAATCATTTCAGTTCTGACCTTACTGTATCATTTGATCCATCCTTATTGCTTCCAGTGAGTATCTTCATGACCTGTATCTGAATAGCAATTCACTCAGTTTGTAAAAATTTAAATGTACAGCGGTCACTTACCATAGCTTGCAATATGCACATGAATTTTCTCTCACCCTATCTGTGCATTATGTGCTGAAAGACAACTTTTATTTTAAAAAGGAATTAAAGAAATAAAATATTACAGGCATTAATAAAACTTTCCAAGAATGACATAATAGTCCCACAACCCTCTACTGAGTTGAAAACAAAGCGATCTTTAAACCTCGTATTACTGTAACCAAAAATCAAGTACTGTAAAATAACATGTAAGCTAGAGAAATTAGACTGGTAAATGAAGAAAATATAATTTTTCTTGATAGGTAAATCAAGTTGTCGTTGTTGTAGCTTATTTTCCTAGTCATTAAGTATGATAACATGTCTAACAAGGACTTACAAGAAAAAACCACCTACTTTATTTTAAAAACAAATATAGGTGATATCCAGTAATAAGTAGAAACTAAAGTTACTTTGAAAAGGATAACCAGACTAGAAACCACCAAGTGATCTGAAGGCTGGGGAAGAGTTCACGTCATTCATCATTCGTTAACATCGCTTTGTATCACCAGTCACACGGAGCCAGTTTCTCTTTTCTGATGCTCTTGCAGGGACGACCTTTGTGAGTCTGTCCAGCAGGTGGCTTTGATCCTCTTTCACATGTGTACAACCCATTGAGCGAGTTCCTTCACACAGAAAAACATCAGTGCTGCAGTAGAAAATTAGTGGCTACATTTAAGTCATTATTTGAAGCCCTCAGAGCTTCTAGAGCATCGCCCCTGGAAAAGCCCATTTCCATAAGTCGTGCAACCTGGAAAAGAAATAATATAACACCATTTTATAACCAGCGTTTTATTCACACTGTGTACGCATTAGTCATGTTAGCAGTACCAGACATCACTTTTCCCCGGATCACACTGTTCAAAAGTGTACCTTTCCAGAGCATAAGCAAGCATGGCTGAGCACCACCACAAAGATGTACCTGGGACAGCATGCTTGAAAACACTGCCACAGAAATGACTGCTTTCTAATACTTTATTCAAAATCAACCATTTGCTGAAAATGCCACACCTGCGTTTTCCTAGCCAGTCCAGTTTCGAAAGAACAGTAAAATAGAAAGTATGGCTACACATGTGACAACTACAATCTGACCCTGGGGCTTGGTGCTCTTGACAGGAACAGGACCTCAAGAACCCAACGCTGACCAAAATACAGAATTTTACAGCAGATGCGAAAACCTGTTCTAGACATCCTAGCTTTCCTTGAACAGACCTATTTCTCCAGAGGGCATGAAAACACTCAAAACTATTCATACTAGGTGGTTTTTAAAATAAACCTGAAAGTTAGCTCTAAAACAGTGGCAGTACAATACACTTAAAGTAAAAATTTTGGAAGGATTCTACCTAATCTCAAAACGGCGTAAGTCAATGAAATTTGATGGAGGAATTACCTGGAAAAGGGCACATTAAGAAAGTGATTTTGGTAATCAATAGCCACTTGGCCATCCCTCTCTATAATATCATGTACTTGGCACCTAACCTTTTTGCTCTGTGCTAACAGGTATCCAAACTACCACATGTAAAAAGCAATGTATGTATACTCAAATCTAATTTATGGTTAAATTCCAATCTACAATTCTCAATCAGGTATGACTGAAAGTCACAATATAACTCATTCGCTTTTATAGTTAATCTTCCAGAGAGGGGCAAAACGGGGTGGGGGTGGGGGGAGCAGTGTGTAAAATTAACTGTGGCTGCTGACAGCATAAAGCATTCCCCACGCTGTTCCAAAGGGCCCTGTGACCAGACACCACAGCTCCTGAACCTGGAAGGCCGGGGCTACAGGAGCTGTCTGCTTGTATGGAGCCTGCAGCAGCAGAACGAAGCTGAGCAGGAATGCAGCAGAGGCTGTTTACGTCTCAGGAGGAATCTTCCCAGGGTGCAAGAGCAATGTGCATTAGCACTGAAAGTACTTTAAAGGCCTTTTAAAAGAAAGGTGCTATTTAAGGCAACCTCCCCTTCCTCTAAGACACCTCCACAACTTTCAGTATTTTTAATCTTCTCTGCTTTGGCAGTTTGCTGAGAAATACACTGCTGCCAAATACGCCCGGAGGTGGGGGTCCTCCTTTTCTTAATCTAAATACACCATTACAAAAGGTTTGAAAACGGCTGCCTTGGTTGTCTGAATATCAAATACAGTACTGATCGTTTTTTGTGCCTTTCCTCCTTTTTCCTCCCTTACCAGCCAATGTCAGTTTCTCACCTTCTTGTAGAAAGAGAATCGAATTTTTACTTTCAACACCTCTGCAACAATAGTGTAACTTCAAACTGTATTTCGTAACCTGTAACTTTAGAAAGTTTCCTCTGATTTTTCATCTAAGATTGTGGGTTTTATGAGAAAAAGGGCAAGCAGTGGAATAGAAGCTAACCACAGAAATAAGTTTCAGAAGAAAGGTTTTTACTCCAGTTGCCATGAATTCTAACCTTAAGAAGCGGTGGATGGAATGCTCATTTTCTCGTTTACAGAAATATCCAGTGATTATCACAAGGAATAGATTGTAACAAGGAAAAGCTCTTTTCATCTGAGTATATATTAACCACAGGAACTGAATCCAGCTCCAGGAAACAGAGAAGTATACTAGTAACTGTAATTTAAGGTGCTAAAAAACCCATAAGAAATGCAGAGTTTTGTACCAAAAGTGTTGCAAAGGCTTGCAAATTTTAATCTGAAGAACAGAGGAAAACTTTGCATTTCTGCTCATGCAGTTATTAGCACAGTTCTGGGAAATTCAAGGTGCTTATATTACTTCTTTCTTTGCAGGGTAACTAGACAACATTGCAAATGACAACAATCAGGTGAGCTCTACGACTTCAACGCATGAGAAAATACAAGTGTATACTGCCTTCCTAAATCTTGGCCTAAAGGCTTTGGGTAAGAATCCAGCATAAGTCAGACTAGTAACTATTCCATTAGCTCCAGCCCAACAATAAAAGTTCGCATAAGCAGTATTTTTTCAATAAAACAAGTAAACAAACCTACGCAGCAGGGAAACCTTTTGGTCCACTCCATACTTGGCACCAAGTAGGCTTCCAGGCTGACCAAAACTAAGTTTCTGGTCTCAAGTGTTCATTGGTTCTTAAGAGTTTCTCTTTTTCATTTTTTTTTTTTCTCTTTTTTTTCCCCCCTCCATTTTTGGATGTAGCCCAGCAGGTTTGCAGACAAAACCACTAGCGCAATTAAAGTTTTGAACATTGTGAACATAATCTAACCTTGAATCAAAACTAGAAATGAGCTCTTAGCAAAGATTTCTGTTTGGAACAAGTTCATTTTAAACTAACTAAAAATAACAGCATGGTGCTATCAAGTCCCTAAAAAAAGGAAAAAGGAAAAGAAAGATTCACCCTTGAAACCTACTCTTGTTCAAGGGTAGCTGAGACCTCAGACTATAAAACGGCTAATGCAGCTGACTTCAGATAGGCTACAACCTGGAGAACTTCCCTGCATGCAATAAATCCTAAATACAGAAATAGGACTAATCTTAAAATCCTTAACATTTCCTAGAAAATCATCCTGTCTTTTCAGAATAAAGCTAACAAAAGTCTAAATCTCTACATCTACGGTAAGTCTAAATCTATACTTGACAGAAAAGACAAACTTCTCTGTGGCATCAACATGTGAAATCAGTCAGCCACATTATTGAGGGAAACATCCAAGTTTTAGATCACAGCTGGCATAACACTCTCATTTCCAAAAAAATATGTGACTGAATAGGAAACAAATAATGAAATCAAATTATCATTCTTCCTTCTCTGAAACATTTGTGAAACCATCTCAAACAGTCTCAACTGTCTTTTAAATACGAAAGACAAGCAGCTACACAAAAAAGCAGAAACTGCAGAGTTGATCTGTAACTCTGGTTTGGATGGTAATGACAATTTGCTGTCTCTGTATTGCGACCGTTAGCAGCACAAATCAGAATATCAGATATAGAGAACGTTTAAGAAACTGTGTCAACAGATGATAAAAAATTAGTAGACTTAATTCCTAACCAGTTTTTTAATGCCATTTTGAAACAGAAAAATGTTTACCTGCTCTTCAGAAACCTCGGTAGGTGGAGGTGTGTCTTGTTCAGACGGGTGATGATCTTGGTAATTCACATTATGTCTATGACGTAAAGGAGGAAACAGTCTATTCCAGTTAATCATCCCACCCTGAAACCAGACACCACTGTCAGTGTTTGCAAAAAGAACTATAGATATTCTTAAACAAAAGGATCATTCATCCCATGTAATACGAAAGGCAAATGTTTTGAGTAACATATTCATAATTGAAACTACAAAAAACTGCTGCAGTCTCTTATGAAGTAAAAATTGGTTACTGCTTTACTAGTTATTTATTAGAAGTAATCACTGCAAACTGAAGTTTGGAAAAGTGCTAACATGAGGAGGAAAGGATGTTTCACATCCACTGTGAAAGATCTGGTTTACTACAGTGCTAGACTTCTGAGGCTTAAAGACCACTGTCTTTACTGATAAGGATTTGCCTGGCAAGAGGTGCAACAGCGGGTCCTGCAAATGCTTTGCAAGACTGCTGCTGGAGTTACCCAGAGAAATAACTGGGGGGGGTGGGGGGGTGTGTGGAGCAAAAATGAATTCTCAGTGCATCAGCAAAACCACACGAGGGAACTCAGAACAAGTCCAACCTTCAGGATACCTGTGATTTCTACTCAGGTCATTACTTCTGTGACACCGACGTGACTGTTACAGACAGATCACCTCACCTAACTTCCGCATGTTAAATACCATTGCAAAATCTGGCTGTATTCCAGCACCAAAACATTTTGTAACTGCATAGTAGTAATACAAATACACAGCAGTAACATACAGATGGTGTAAATCACAGAACTGAAACTTTCTTTTAACAACCAAGCTTCAACTCTAGTAATAAGACAGCTAGAATATAAAGTACAAATACTAAAGTACAAGCTTTATAATTGTCCAGAAATAATTAATCCTCATTTTATTAGCTTAAACAAACTTTTTTTTTTTTTAAGGGATTTTGTATCACACCAAAACCACAGGCCCTACAAGCAGGGAAAAAGAGCAAACCCCACATCTCTCTCTTCTATACAATTTGTTAAAACATCTTTAGCAGTTTGTGTTGTCCTTTTCTTCCTCCCCTGCTCCCTTTGTTACTATGGAGAAGATCCCCCTCCCTTTCTGTATATATAGGACAGGACTTCCTTCCTCTAGTTGCTCTATTTTAGTTCTATAATGTTGCTTCTCAGAAGACCTTCCTCTTAAAGAGTTTTTTTCCTTTCTTCTCTCAGCAAGGGCTCTTCCTGACTTTATGTACCCCTAGAGCATTAAAATGTTCTCTGCTCAATCAGATCACCATCAGCTAAACCTGCTCCCAGACCCGCTGTCCACCCCCACCCCCCCAAAAAAAAAAATTGTTTATTTAGTTTTCCTGCCCTTTCCTTTGTTTTCTTCCTTGCTCTCCAGAGGAGACCCAACCAGCCCAGACACCACAGGGGGCAGTGCAACAGTACACTTAAAAACCATTTGGAGATTTGAAAGGCTACCTTGTGAAGTGTTCCAGTCCCTTCTATACTAAAGTGCATTTTAACTTGTGAAAATGTGCACTAGCTAGGAGTCATCACCCATTTTCAAGACAGTTTCCACTGTGAGTGATTCTGAATTTAAAAAATGATTGCCTATCTGTATTTCTGTCTTGCATACTGTATAAAATACTTGCTTAAATCCATGAGGTTTCAACCAAAGGATACAGTATAAGCCTTGCATTAGCCAAACAGTGTAGTGTAGTAAAAAGGAGAACTGGTTTGTGGTTTAAACCCAGAGAGGGATTTCAGACCTCCTACTGACACCACTGCACTACACCAGGGTCTTGGAAAATCACGTCCTGTACTTCCCCTTCTACAATTTCCTCTAACTCAGAACTATGTTGAATTTTAATTCATTAACTTCCAGTTTCTGAAAGTCTACTAAGCTCTATAGCTCAGCAAGAATACTGCACTAATGCTGCTTTGCCTGTTTTTATTCTTTTGAAAAAAACTGAGGAGTAGAAAATAACGATTCCATGGGTCATTCACATTAAATTGGCGTATTGAAAATTGCCAACAGGACTATGACACATTCCTTTGAGGCACCAGAAGTCATACAGAATCATGTATATGAAACATAAAAACTACAGTAAATTTATTTAGCAGTATTCCAGTAGATCTGAAGACTGAAATAAACATACCTTTCCAGCTGTGCCCTCAGCTTCAATACTGAGCTGCACCTATTCCAGCTTGGTTTTGCATCTTCCCTGTTCTGCGTGCTGTCACCTAACACTACAAAGAGACTTGTCCACTTCCTTACCCTAAATTTACAATACATTTCAAATTAATGTACACAAAATTCGTTACTTTCAAGAAAAAAATGCAGATTCCTTACAAAGATAACTATTTAGTTTTGAAGGTTTACAGCAAATATTTTGATAACTACAGATGTGGACTGATGTATTCAGAGAAGTTCCATGCGAAAACTGCTAATCCTTTCCCAGAAATAATAGACTAGATAATAACAAATTAGACCAAAATAGCTGTGAAAAGATCTTCTGCGATTGCCCTCAGAGTATTTCAGTTACCTTTGGAAACCGTGACAATCATAACCCATCAGTTCTTAACTACATTAATGAAGTAAGACTATCCAACATACAACAACAATCAGTATTAAAGGCTGAAACTCTTAATGGTATGTGAACAGTAGTGTTTAGGATTAATCCCAACATCACGGTCCACTTCTCATCCGTGTATTACTTTACAAACTGCACCAAACCCAGGCACATTAAGCTTCTTTATCTTACCTGCAAAAAAATTGTTTCCCCTCACAGACTTGCCTCTAATTACATGATGGACATGCACACAGTCAGGCTCCAAAGAGCAGAGACTCAGGGAACTGCAGCTGGAGCTATGGGACTGGTACTGTGGCCAATCCCCGAGTAAAGGTACGGAAAAATTAGGAAGTGCAGCTAATGTCTTAGATCCACAGAAGACGGAGATCAAGGCTATGGATTTCCAGTGTGGATGGTGACTGTGTGAAGACTTTAAGACAACTTTAACTGTCACAGCAGAATAATACGAAGATCTATGAATTTTAGTTTGACCCAGAGCAAACAGCAAAAATGTCTTAAATGAAGTAAATATTGCAAATTCCAGTTAAAACATGTGCAGAAGAAGATTTCTAGAGCAATACTCTGCCTTGCCTCACAGAAATTATTTTGTAGACCTCATACTTTGCTTTCCAAATCCAGTTTCCTTTAGTTTAGCAGGCAAAGACTGAGTTAATCAGTTGATTGCAAGTATTTGTTACTGCCTGATAGGAGACAATCATACCAAGAAGACCATTTTATTGGTCTCTGATAAATTACTACTAGAAGTGGATTAGGAGAATGCTGGTGATGCTGGAATTTCTGTTACAAGAAGAGAACAAACAAAGAAAGAGATTTAAGAACAGACTGGATTTAGCGAATGGGAAAACAAAATAGCAGGTCTTCATCGCAGAAAAGGCTGTAAGGAAATGCCATATTGATGACTTATTCTTGGATAGCTGCCAGGGCTTTACGTACTGAAGTTGTGCCTTATGAGGTCACATCCTTGATGTCTTTTTTCGTTTTGGGTTGGGTTGGTTGTTTTTTTATGGTGTCTGGGACAATGCTATTTACAAGGAAAGGAGTATCCTCCTTTCCTACGGAATAAGGAAGAGATACTTAGAGCTAGCAAATGTCTCTGATTGTACAGTCTGCTAAAACCCCAGACATGCCACTTCTTTTCAGGTAATCTCCTTCCTCTCTTTTTGAAAAGCAGCTCTACCTGTTTCCCATATACATACCTGCTATGGCATATTTTGTGAAAACACTTCTTATCCAAAGCTTGACAATTAAAAATGCTGTATTACGGACAATTAACAAATAACCAGTTAAGCAGCTGTCACATCTGCACATATTTTAATTAGATTAATTAAAAAAAATTAAAGAAAATGCTTTCTAAAAAGTCCTCTTGAAAGTGACGCATGTGGTTAAGATATTCTGATAATGTTATCTCATATATATGGCTAATGCCAGCTTGCCATCTGTTTGCACAAACAGGAAGCACCTCCTGATATCTGTCCTGTTCACCTTTACTTAACATAACAACCACAGAGAGAAAAAAAAAAAAAGAAAAAGGAAATTGCTTTGCATTTCATCTTTTAAAGTAACATTTTAAAATTTGCTACTCTGTATAGGAGCAATTACTTGGTACAGACATCAATATTGTCTTCTTTCATATAAGAATTTTAAAACACATACTGAAAGCAAGAAACACTGACTTGCTTTTCAGGCATAAATTTTTCTACAAATTATTGACTTCAAAGTACACATACTGATGATAGAAATTAGGAAAAAGGCACAGCCATGAATAACGCAACGATACCTGCTACCCTGAACACTGTGTAAGAAAAATCAATGACAAGGGTGAAATTTCCATTTGAATGTCTAGCCTGCCTCTTTTTGTGAGGACAAAACTTCTGTTTTTTTGCCTTTGCACCCCCCCTTTTTTTTTTATTTTTTGCCCCCCCCCCCCCCTTTTTTTTTTTCTTTTAATAACTCCCTTCTTTTGAAAGAGGGTAGAAATTTAACAGTATTAGTGTTCTGAGTATCGTTCTTAATGATGGAAAGAATTTTTCACCAAGGAAAGCACTCCAGGAATTTCTAATGATACTCCAATTTCCTCTGGAAATTTAACCTACAGACAAGTCTCTTTAGCTAAGAGGCTCTGTCTGACTCCTAGTTGCTGCATCCTGAACTTTGACGTCTGCATTGTCCCAGAGGAGCTCATGTGTCACAGAAGTTCAGAAATCTGCATGTGGTCTTTTCTGAAGCCTGATCAGCTATTTCCTTTGAAATCTAGGAGGAGCACCTTAATCTGGCCTCTGAAGCTGCCTGAGAAACAATGGAAGGGATTTCAACACAGGCATGATGCCTTCATAGCAGCAGAAGCCAGAAATGCCAACGGGCAGGCACATCTGCTCCTTGGAGGCAAGGTGGGAATGGCTGCTTCTTCAACTGCATTCAAAGGAGGTGCAGAGAGTTGAGTGTGCTTCCTTGCACACTCATGCATGCCCTAGCACTTGACCTTGTAGAGCGCTGCTTGTCACACACAACAGGAAAGGGTGCCGTAATTTGACTCAGACACATGACTGGCTGGCAGTAAGTGAAGAGCTGTGTAGGTACTCCCCAAACTGGTGATTAGCTCAGAACACGGACAGAGTCAGGCTACTCTGCATTTAAACTGTTACAGTAAGGGTAAATACCTATTCTGTACCAAGCTGTTCATCATAGTAACATCCACTTTTTATTACTGCTGTGATGCAATAATTCAGCCATGAAGTGATGGATCGCTATGCCAAGAAGAAAGAAACATTTCATATCAAGCAGAAGCTGAAAGATGGCATTTTTGAGAACTGATGTTATTCATTCGTCCAGCATCGGGGAGGTGTTGAGCAGGTCCCTCAGACTTTGTTTGCAATAACGAATGGAGATTTGGATCTTCTCTAGACAGTTAGAGACAGGTCTTCAACTGCCTTTTCAAAGCACTTCCTTTTCCAAACTTGCATGCTTCCCTTACTTGTGTCAGCTGTTCTTCATCCAAACTGAGCTCTTGCTGGTGCTGTGACATCACAGACATGGTCATGGCTACATCAGCTGAAAACACCCACCTATGTCATACTATTGGCAGTGGAGCTTGTCAGTTTTCCCCACAGAAATCTCAGGTATATATAGAAAAGTCAGTTCCCATTATTAAAAATTAATCTTTTTAAATGAGTGCCTTGTGAGAGGTGAAGCTGTCAATCATAATCGCCAGCTGAATTTTAAAGGAATGACATGATTTGGAGCTGTTCTTATGTTTGGCATTCAACACTTGCTGAGTGAGATAATCAGGTGGGGGTGGGGTCCAGCGTGCCAAACGCTGAAGGCAGGTCCACCAGCTTGAACACAGAGTCTATACTTAAGGAAATAATGTTAGCTCTGTTTTAGACATTTTACACAAAAAGCAGACAATTCTAATCCTTACTACATAGCACTTTGAATGCTGACTGGTAACACTGGACTGTTACTAAAGCATGATGTTTAGACAGATAGTCCTTCATCCACCTCTTGTGCATGAATGCTTTCAAAAAGTAATAAGGAATAAGTAGAGGCCAAAACAAAAGTGAGAAATTAGAGTTCTAAAATTGTTTTGATTTGGCAAGCTACGATAAAACTCTGGGCACAAAAAACCTCAAAACCAAATTCTCCAATATACTAGCATAAGCATGTATTTGAGTATATAAAGGGTTGGTCTATGATGATGCAGGGGGGGAAAAAAACAGATCAGCATCCCATTTTGGGATGTTAAAAAAATCAAGTTCTGTCTTAGGTGGCAAATAGGAGGGGCTTCCATTTACTGACATCCCAAAGCCAACATACAAGGTGCCACGCCTGCAGCGCTGCTTGGCAAAACTTTAGTATCCATTTTGCGTCTCAGGGTAGTGCATTAAGGAACAATTGGTGAAACCGGCCTGCAGTTGTTATGTGCTAGCATCAGAGTCCTAATCAGAAAACCTAAATACTAAGATGGACCACTTACTACATGAACTACCTGCTTCTTGTTTACTACGTACCAGGGAAGATGATACTAGGAAGAAGAAATGGCCCGTCCAGATTCTCTCAGTGTGGACAGGAAGGACAACAGAAGCCCTGGAATCCAGTAAGTAACCACCCCCAAAGTGGATGCCTTATTTGCCCCCTGTTCAAAGCTAGAAATGAAGGGACAGGTACAGCTAAAAAGAAACTTGCCTTCTGTAAACAGGAATTGATCACACAACGGAGAATTAAATACTCTGGAAATGCCTGGGGAGATTTATAAGCCAGGCACTCTTTAAGGGGAACTGTCTCAAGTTAAATTATCAGAGGAAAAAGATATAGAACAATCACATAGGAGAATAAACATACACTATTTCTCAAAAAAATATTTGCTTTGAAATAAAACAGTATGTTGCTTTAGGAAGCTGTCCAGCCACTGTATCAACCACTGCTTCTCTAGGGAGATTGATTACAAATATTAAACCGAATTCTAAGGCTGTAGCTCAAAAGCCCAGTCAGATGGAAAGAGAATTTCGTAACTCCGGTCCAAGAAAAAAAAAGATAGTTGAACGTGTGAGCGGGGCGCTACCGAGGAGTAGGAGTTAGAGGCAGGCAGCCTTGTGACGGTGACATCTGGCTGCTAATGAGACACATACAGTTTATTCTAGTAGTACTACTAGTGTCTGCCAGCTTGTGGAATTGCCAATTTCCGTGAAAAAGAGACAAAAATAAAGTGGTAGTCTGTAGAAGAAATAGTCATAAATTGTTCACTACTTGGATCAGCACCCTGGAAATTCAACATTTTTAATTTCACACCTAGAATCCATGAAAAAAGTTATTCAGAAAAAGAAAACAGAAATATCTAAATAGCAGTGCGTTATTAACTGCTGCAAATACGTTATTGAAATGAAACAGTAAAAAACCAAAGAGTTCACTCATGCCAAGATCAGCAGTATATGCAGTTTTTATACTCACAACCTTCAAGAGTAAAACTCCCTTTTTGAAATAAAACCAGGCTTATTCTCAGCACAAAGAAAACACTATTAAAAAATTACAGAGAAAATGCCAGAAGAGTGACACAAAGCAAAGGATGAATTAAAGACTCCCTGCAGTCTGTGCAAGAAGATACTGTTTTCTCTACAAAAATGGAAGCTGCCTGTAATTTCAAAAAAGGCTTGGTGCGTATTCACAAATGTACATCAGCATGCAGGGGAAAGCAAGAATGAAGGAATACTGAATGTAAATTTAGCCACTGCATACATGCTTCATTCATGGGCTGAAAAAACTCATAAATCACTTAGTTAACAGAATTATTTAAAAATATGATGTCAAATCTTGTACACACACGTCAGGAGTCTGAGTTCAAAGAATCATTTTATCCCATTGGTACCCTAAGTATAGTTGTCTTTGAAATTTATGGCAACACTGCTAAAGGCAGTTTCTATTCAATTACATCACAAAAACCCAAAGTAGCCTTAGGTAACATAGACTAATTGGAATGGAAACCTAATTAGAGAAAAAGACTTTGCCTAACACTTGGCTGAAAATCTCACCCATTCATTGAGGTAAAGCAGCCTGGTAGATTCCTTCCCGACAATAATACATACATCTGTGAAACAATACAAACAACCTGCTTCCATCCAAAGTTCTGGCTAAGAGAGCAAGAGTTTATATGGACACAGCAATGTATAAAGGTTGCAGAAGGTCTTCACAGTTCAAAATGTCTGTTGAAGGACTTGGTACTCAAACGTGTGAAGTTATTCAAGACAACTTTGTCAAATTGTTATCCCTCAGTGCCAGTGGGAAAGCTAAAGAATATGCTCAGGTCTAATTCTTACACTTCTTGGAGAAAGCAGAAATGGATGCTCTGGGAGTATATTCACTGAGGGATTTTTTTTCTACCATCATGAATGAGGATAACATTCCTGAGGAGGAATTCTTGTGTCAAGAAAGTCTTTGCTCCATTAATCTATTTTTTCCCAAGGTCAGGAGTTTACTGCTTAGATACAACCAGAAGGTAAATCAGCAGCCTAGTCTCACAGTCCTTAGTTGACAAAATGTGAAGCTTGCATATTTCTCAGGATATGAGACTCCCCGTAACAATAAAGACTCTCAGTGTGCCTACCCACAGAGCATCTCTCCAGTGTCCCAGGAGAAAGACAGCTAACAAATGAACAATTAGAGGAAGTCACATTGTTATAGAAGAAATCTGGTCCTTGCAAGCAGTAGAATCTCGTACAGAGATGCCATGTAATACGAACCAAAGGAGTCTGGCCTCACCGAAAAATAATGGCAGCTGGAATAGATGAACAAAAGGACAGGAGGGAAAGGACAAAAGAAGCTTAAAGCAGAAGATAGGGCAGAAAAGAGGTAGTGAAATGAATATTTTCATATATAGCTGTAGGCTTATCACACAGTCTGGAGCAAGCCGTGAAGCTCTTTTCTGAGACAAGAAACTTAAGAGAAACCAAAAAGCAGGTAATATGGTGTCTTTAACATGCTCAGCATGAATGAAGGAATAAATGTTCTGTGGATACAAAAGGCACTTTTTCAAGATGAAGGGATTGAGGTTCATACACTGTCCCTCCTGAATGGGCGCAGGGACGAGCATTCAAAGGAGAGGCGGTATTTAGTTGCCAACAGAAGGTGCTGACTACCTTTTCTGCAACTTTCCACCTTCCACATATCCATCTTTAGTGACAACTTGGGCATGACTCCTCCTGTATTTGCAATTTGGTTATCTGCCAGCCTCCCTTCTCAATAGGAAGTGAAAGTCAAGTTGACTCCCTGCTACCACACTGGTGGACAGATGCAGCTTCCCTTTTCCCACCAGGGCTTTCATTTGGGTTACAGAAAGATAAACTTTAGAAAAATGCTGAGAAATGAAAGAGATCAAGAAATAGAAAATTCAGGAGAGAAGACCAAACTGTTCATTGGTATTACAATATCGAAAGAATAAAATAGCACCCGAAGACCTCAACTACATCTTGTCTGAACGAGAAAAATGCAAAAGGCATCCATCCCTAAAATCCTATGAGCTTCATGATGCATCAGCAAATGATTACTGGTGGTGAGATGTGATGGGAGAGAACTTCCCCAAAGCAAAGAAGGATTTTGTTACAAAAGCAAACATAAAGTATGGGAAACAATGGAGGTGAAGGGGAAGAGATGATGAAAATGTGGGAGGAAAATGGCACAGTGGGGAATAAAAACATGAAAGTGATAGAAAAAAAGAGATCAGATAATTGGGAAAAAAGAAAATTAGGATAAATTATTTAAATTAGAGAAGAGGACAGACAAAAGAGTGGGAAAGAAAAGAACTAAGAAACTAAAGTTTTAAAAGCAGAAACAAAATAGCAAGCTGGTATTTTTTAGGGAATGAATACATGTGGCACACATTTTATTCTACTGCCTCAAAAGGCGCATGAAGGTGATGCTCAGTAATTCTCCATTTGTGACAAGTTCATCATTTCTCAGGATTATTTGTGGAAGAAAAAAAAGAACGGGACGTTTTCAATATGTACACTACCATCTGTTTAAGGGCTGTATCCACAGCAACTAGAAACCAAGACAAAAATCAGTCACCAAGTAACCACACTCCCCTGAGAAACTAGCAATGTAAGATAAGTTTTTCAGTTTCTAACAACATATTTACACACAGTACCACTGAACATTTAAACACCAAAATGAGGTATATCAAGTAATTAAGTTGGTGGGTTTTGTTTAAATTCTCCCACACACTCAGCCTGCTCCTCGAAATTATGGGTGTCTGACAACCCAGCACTCACACTCACAGCTCCATGCTTCAGGCTCCTTCAGATCTGAACATGTCAGCTAGAGAAAGACTGGGAAAGGTAAAGCCAGCAAAGAAATTCTGGGGTGGTTGGTGTTTGCTGTTGTTTTTTTTGGTGGTTGTTTTTTTTTTTTTTTTATAGGATCCAAAGTGAATTCTGCTTTGAATAAAAGCGCTCAGTGAACAGCAGAAAAAAAAAAAGAAAAGATAAAAAATTCTAATCTAAATTCCATCTGTAACATGATCTCTTCAACTCCGTGGTCTTCAAATTATACCCTTCCAAGCCTCTAAATGCAAAAGTATTGCCCAAATACAGCAATTTTTAAATATTATTTTAAAATAGTAAATTATTAATAAAATTATTAATTACATAATCACATTTTATAATATATATTTTATAATATATATTTTATAATATATATTTTATAATATATATTTTATATTTACATATAATAATTTATACACAATTAATTATATGATATTAATTAATTAGAGACTAAATATTTTTCATTTTTTAAAATATTATTTTGAGACTGAAATTAGCCTGCTTTTAATTTTTACCACTATGTCTCAATATTTGTGAATGATGCTTTTTGTGATTTAGTTGATGGCCAGTAAATTCTGTGAGTCAAAAAAAAGGCTGGTCAAAAGTTTCATGACATACCTTTTCTAAAGAGTCTCTGCGAAACATTCATACATTGATCCCATCACCTTCTGATTGCTGGTTTCTCAGATTAGCACTATCAGTTAACTAAACGCTGCGCTCATATTAAAGGCTAAACATGAAGGTAACTTGAAAGTGTTTCAGCAACTTGTAAAGGGAAGCATCATACTGATGTTCAAACAACGTCCATTTATTTTACTTAAACCCTTCCCCTTTTTAAAGAACTCTGTTTGAAGTCAAACATGAAAAGACTTTTTCCATTTTCATTGTTCATAGCCTAAGGAAAGGACAAGATGAGAAGAGAATGTTATCAACTCCTCTTTTATCTTTTTACTGTTCTGAACTTATTTACCGCTTTCTGCAAGTAAAGATGTATTACCAAGATAGTTTTTCAAAACTGGAACTGGCTTCTTCCTCCTGTCTGAAGAAACTTGGCTACACTCTGCCCAGCAGCATGTAGCCCAACATACACTTTCAACACATTTACTATTACAACAGCGACGTTCACGAAATGAGTAATTTCTAGTTCAGTTCTTACATTAAAACTGGTTAAACTGTTGTTCTCATGGGAATAGAGAAAAGTAGATTGGGATCTTTCCACTTGAGGAACAATTGAATCAGATTGAAATGTAAAGAAATCAAGGAAAACAGAATTACATTATCAGGGACTGGAAACAAAGATTCACACCCAAGTTGTCGGCCAAAGCTTTATGCCACCACACCTCTAATTCTGGCAACATACTAACGGTAACACAGCTATACCTCCTTGCACTAAGCTACCTCAAACACAAGAACTTGTGTATACAGAGCTACGTTTCAGACAGAGGGAACTCAGCAAAGACCTCAAATTGTAACTTAAATTATGAGCAACATGCATTCACATAAAGCAATGCAAGGCCTATGTTGCCTGCTAGGTTTGACAGAGTAGTAACACATATATCTAAGACACAGGAAAAAGTGAATTGAGACATCACATGCCTTGTTTGACTGCCCTACAACGGAAAGTACGTGAATATCTGCATTTGCTTGTTTGACTGAAGCAGAGAAAGTAAAAGGGCTCTGCTATTCCATTCAAAAGGAAATAAAAGCATTAAACATGGCAAACCGAAAGCCCCTGTGGTTGACCTCTGTAAGAAAGTTAGAGAATTTAATTTGTGCACTTTTTAAAAAGAAACAAGCTTTATTCAATGTACATTATCTGCAAACAGAGGAGTTATGTAGACAGTTTTCAACCTGTCTGAAAAGGATGCTAACAATAAAAATACTCAGAAGAGTCAGGAACATTTTGATTTCCTAACTTTCCACAATGGCTATTACTAAAGACCACCAAGAAGCAACCACTTTAACTTTCAGCTTCCTTTTTGGTAAAAGAATGCCACAAGTACTAATACCCTTACAGGACTGTCTGACATTCTGCTTACGCTTTGTGAAGCAGTTTTAACATATTAAGCTACATAAAATATTTAAATGGCTATTAGCAGTGCAAGTGTATGAAAAGACAAATGGAGAAGAATAAAGCAATACATTATTTTTAAGAAACAGGAACCCATACCAATATAATCCTTACAGAATGCATACCAATACCTGCTGCTGCCTCTGCCGCCTCATCTGGGCAACCTGAGACATCATGATTTGACGATCCAATAACTCCATTCTCTGCTGCCTCTGGATATCAACTGTTGCCCCCATTCCCACTCGAACTTCATTTGTTGGTTCCGCAGATGAGAAGATTGGTTCAAGAGTCCAAGAAAATATCTTTGCTACCCAGCTGGGTACACAAAGAATTCGATGAACTTTTAATATACTGCTATTGTAGCAAATACCAGAAACCTAAAAGCAAAAATGAAATGTTAAAAAAAAATTCCAAAAAACTTTCATACACCAAATTTTCTTTGTGTTTAGCTGCAGACAGCAGTTGGTCTTTCTGTTTTTTGAAGCACTTTTTATTGTACTTACCCAGAGTTCTCAGTCAAGAATCAGAGAAAGAATAGGGGATTTCTTTACCTCCAACTTCCTCACAACTACAGACTATTACTTTCTAAAATCTGTGTACTGCATTGCCTGTGACTCATAAAGGTGCTTGGGGTTCTTTGTTTATTTCAGAATTTAAGCTCAAACTAAATGACCCTTTCTCAAACAGGTCAAAATTCAACAAAATTCTCATTTCTAGTAAAGGAACTGGTCAGGGTATGCTGTGTGCTGACCTCAGAAGATTAAAGCTGCCCTTGAGGATGGTGAAACATTTTAAACACTCCTTAAGAAAACAACCCCCTTAAGGCTTCTGTCCTGACCACCCAAGTGTCTCCCTTCTAGTAAAAATAAAAGCAAAACAGGTGATTTGAAGTTAAATCTAAGAATATGTACAGCCTTATTCCAAAAGGATCCCATCTACCTTCTAGAAGAAAAAAAAAAAAGTTGCAAAAACCCAGTTCAATTAAAAACTGTCGTACTGAAAAAGCCACCTTTTGTGATGCCCTTCTCCCACCTATAAAAAAAATACCAATTTTCTGCATTCACATTTGTGCTTGCTTTGGGGCTTGATCTCATTTCAGGTTCAAAAGAAGCAAAAGAAATCCATGTGCCCCATAAATGACCTACAGTCATCACTCCATCGTCTTTTTAAATCCCATAATGAAGGCCTAGCACTTGAGCCCAAAGTGGTCCAGCAGGAAGGCCAAAGTTCTTACACAAACTCCAAGCCTGGTTTCTACTTCATGCCATGTTTCAGTATTCGTGACTATTCATTGTCTCTTATGTCAGAAGAATTATGCTATGACAACAGAGTGAAATGAACAGGAAGAGATACGAACTCAAAACTGTAAACATACCCACACAATGCAATTATGCTAGAAGCAATGTAGAAATTCCATTTCTGGAGTTTTTGGGCACTTCATTTTGGGTTCTCCACTTTCTGGGCTATTTTTATAAACATAACAAATGCATTGCCCCATATACAAAGGAAGACAGTACAGGAAAATGCAACATTCTTTGGAAGCGGGATATTTTTCAGATTATTTACAAAGTTACTGTTAATTATCTAGTGAGATAATGAGAAAACACTCCGCTTTGGGAAGCACTGATTTTCATTTTATTCTACTTTCCTTTTGGGACTGCCGTCAGGGTTGGTTATAACACCAAACACAGGGTACCATTCTAAAATGAGAAAGAATATTTTAAACTACCCTTAACCCCTTCGCTCTTCCCATGCTACGAGGAAGGAGGTAAATAGGATGGGATAATAGGAAAGCCATAATCACTAGCATCATAATGAAGGCTGTTTTTAACTAAATGTTCCGTATTCAAAGAAAGGTCCTGACTGGACTCCAGGAATGACAGGGCACCGGAACAGAAGCTTCATCACTTCAGAAATTCTTTCATCAGCTCTAGTGAAACTGTTCCAGATGACTGCAAGCCCACAACCAAAACTTGTGCACGTCAACTGGTAACTAAGATAGATCTATAACTGCTGAAGAATGAGGAGGAAAATTCATATCACTTCTGCGTGTAGTACTTGAAGCATCTACCCAGCAAGAAGGTCCCTCAGAAGCCAACTGTCTGGTTCCAAGAATTACATAGATAGGCTTCTCACTTGAGAAAACCTAGACTGTAGGGCTGCCGGAAAGCTCACTTTCTTGGGAGCAAGAATTATTGAACTAGGTTGCAAATATTATGTATACATTTAATATATTATTATTTTGATGATGATTTTGATAATTATTATGATGATTTCTTAGATACAAAATGCAAAAGCAGCACCAGAACCTACAAATTATCTTCCTTTCTCCCACCTCCCATCACTAGGCTACAGAGCCAGGCCCCCCTCTTATTGGTCCAAGGGATTCTGCATTCCTGGTTGCACAGGTGTAACCTGGCAGAGGAAGCACTCTTGCTCAAAATACTTTGTTCAACATCATACCGGTATATCCTCACTTCTTCGAAATGTCCCTTCCAGCTACTGATCTCTGTTCCCTCTTATCACCTACAGTCCTTTGTTAAGGTCTAATGTTTTCAAGGCACCCTAAACCTTGAACAGGTTCAAAAAGTCACAAGAACAAAACAGAGCAAGTGGCGATAGGAAAATCTACATCTCCCTGAACGCATGACAAATCTTGACACGTGTCTGAACACATTAACCACAAACAGAATCATTCTCTTATCAACTCAAGATAGAACATACAGCAAAGAGAGCAGCAGCATGTCTTTAGTGTCAGTAGTTTGGGACTTTTTTGTCTCAGAAGGGAAAGTGTACTGCAAGCATCAGCTAGTAGCTGCATCAGTAAAAGAATTCTCATATATTTTTAAGTAGAGAATATATTTTTAATTAGAGACAGCTACTTATAGAATCAAAGAATCATTCAGGCTGGAAAAGACCTTTAAGATAATTGAGTCCAACTGTTAACCTAACACTGCCAAGTCCACCACTAAACCATGTCCCTAAGTGCCACATCTACACATCTTTTAAATACCTCCAGGGATGGTGACTCAGCTGCTTCCCTGGGCAGCCTGTTCCAGTGCTTGACAACCCTTTCGGTGAAGAAATTTTTCCTAATACCCAATCTAAACCTCCCCTGGCACAACTTGAGGCTGTTTCCTCTTGTCCTATTTGGTAAGAGACCGACATCCACCTTGTTACAACCTTCTTTCAGGTACTTGTAAGAGAGCAAGTCATTCCAGAGCATTTAATCAGAAGAAAAGGCTTTATAAGGCTAAAAGTTTATGAACACTGCTAAAATGGAGAATGGCACTTAGCATAGCATGTGAGACTCATATGCATGACTCCCACCTGCCTTCCTAGCTTTACTGAGCTCATTGGAGTAGCATGCTTGGTCTATAGCCAATGCACCAGCTGCATTGGGTTGTCTTCTCTCTCCTTGCTGCTCCTCAACAGCAGACTAGTGTCTTGGTTCCTCCTTGTCCTACCTTAAACAGAAACTCATTGCATAACCCAAACGTGTGGACTTCTGTGCTCACAGTGCAGGAAGTCAAAAAGTCTGACTATAAAGTCCACAGTAAAACCTAAAATGCAAAGCACCTGGTGAAGGAACAAGACAAAACTGTGTGACACTAGCAGAAGATAGGTATATCTTCTGCATATAGCTGCCAAGAAACTTACTGCGGACCAGTAACTGGTCAGAGCAAACGTGAAACTTCAATTCTTCATCAGTATAAAGAGATGGAAAGCCAGACTCAGCGGTGAAGAGCACCAAGTGTACACTGGCAATCTACCTTGTTACCTCCACATCTGTTAGGATTTCAGTGCCACTCCCGTTCTTCTCTCCCTTGACTTACTACTATGTTTATAAATCAATTAGATGGAAGCATAAGAAACTTTAAACGCTGTGATCAGTTTTAACAAATTTTCAAGAAGTTTTATCCAGTGAGAAAGAGATGCCTATTTGCATATTTCCAATAAACCCAGAATGGAGACATTTGTAGTTAAAATAGGTCTTGTGATTCAGTCTGGTTTAGTGTCATACTCATCTTAATGTCAAGTATTTCCAAAGAACTTCCTCTTTAGCTGGTTCATATGCAGAACTTGATATATATTATTTTAAAACCCCCAAACTCTGACAAAGTATAAAGTAACTTTTTACACCATTTTTGTTACAGACATGTGGTGAGTTTCTAGTGCTTAAGGAAGCAAACCAACTTTGTTTATTCAATGAAGATATGATGATCTCATATCCCAGCTTCAGCACTGTACATCAAAGGGCTACCTTCCCCAAACAGATGAGCCTCCAGAATAATTTAGGTTCTAAAAAGTCACCACAGAAGGACACTGTAGTTAAGTTTACACCTGCAACTTCATCCACCATATCGTATGAGGCACAACACTAGGCAGAGGCAATGGAGTATGCTGGAAATTAGCATGCTGCAGAAAAAAGTGTGCTTGCATGTTTCCAGCTTCTTAACATCATGGCTTACTACTAGTCCTTCACATGAAGTGTCCTAACCTCTTCCCACCGCTGCATAAAGCCCAACTTCCCCTACCCTTTCCTCATGTCCCTCCAAAATTGTACACTTTTTAGAAAAAGGAAGTAGCTGTAGTTACTCTTTTATATTAGGTAAACCAAATATAGAAGCCCTCCAACATTTTACATGACAAAGAAACATACACTCCACTACTGAGATATTTAAAATCACCGTACTTGATTAACACTAAAAAAAGGAAAGCAAATGGAAAAAACAGCAGGCAGATTGGTGTAGAAGAAAGATTATGTTGGAAATTATTTTGCCTAATGGTTATAACTTGACAGCAAATAATTATTTTGTTCTGAATAATTTAAATATATTCATTACCTGTATTCAAGACTTTGCTGTTTTCAGATACCAAAAAATTGAAAGCAAACAGCAGTGTTCTTAAGGGGAAATGACATTGTTATCCCTATCTTATCTGCTTTATCCTTAGTATGCTTCAAATTCTATACAACTAGAACCAAAACAAGAGGTTAAAATTTGTGCTGAGATTCTGTCTTTATCTTGATTAAAGAAACACATTTAGCAAACAAAAGAGATTGTGTGAAAACCACCCAACAAATAAACTCACTGCACGTGTATTTTCAACCTGTAGTTATAACCTCCAATGTAATTTTAACACAACAGATTGTTTTGTTTCGGTTTTGTTTGAGGAAATACTTTGTAAGAGTATAAACAGCCTTTTGCAATGGTTAGCTTGACATAAAAATAAGATAATAACAAACTAATTCTCTTCAATTTGCTTCCCAGTTGACTGGGCTCGCAGATTTTCCAGATACCTTGAATTTTTTTTTCCAGAGTGCATCAATGCTGTCTTCATTGGTCAGGTGCAATCATTATGATATCCCAATCATTCTTGGTGTACGTGCAAGCATGACTGCACTGCCATTTCAGCACAGTACATATATTCTTAACTTGTACTTATGACCTAAGGATAGGTTCCCTCGTGTCTCTGCTAGAATTCTGCAGGTGACTGTCACCATACTGTTAACCAAACCTCTTTACATAAAAGATCACGATTGGATTTATATCTGCCCCAATGGAGATGTCCGTAATTTAAAAGCCTACTTATGAGCTGGTTGTTTAAAGTTGGTTGCCTAGTCACCAGAGAGAAATGGACACTGTTAAGATGTGACTCATCCTCTGGCAGACATCTCCGAAGTACCCTCACAGCTAAATTACTCTCACAGGTTCCCTCTCTAAGCAATGGTAACACTGCAGCCATGACGGTGTACGTGTACAGGCCAGAAAAACTTGAGAGAAGCAATCTACCTCTTACTGAACTAGCTGGCATAGCTGAGCAAGTAGACCAGATTTTGGGCACACATACTCCTCAACTCTGAGAAAGAAACTAAAAACCTAGAAGTGAAATACAAACTGAAAACTAAAATCCACTTTCCTACAGGATCTCAGAAGCCGTGGATACAAAAGAGAAAGTACCTTATGACACATTATTACCCTCTCTCCTCCTTTCACACTATTTTCTCCTTCTTCCAGAACTGGAATAAGTTCCAGGATTCAACTACTTTTCTTCTTAGATGCTTTAACTGATGCAGGAGGGAGTGTTATCAGCTTAGTCAGTTGCCATGTGTCTACATCTAGCTACCTAGACGTAAGCAAGGTGTCTAAGCTCCCACCACACAGGAGATTTAAGTCGTTACAGTCCGTAGAACACAGAGACACTCGTCTCAAATTAAGTCATCTACAGTCACTGAACTCAATATTGACCACTGCCCACATGCAAATACCTCGCATTAGTTTTGAGTGGGATTCAGCACATCTGTTAGCATACATATGGATATCTGCACCTGTCCTAAAGTTAGGAGACACTGACAATCCTTCTTGTTCATTCCCTAATCTCTGTTATTCTATTGCTTCTCCATTTCTTATTTCAGACTATGCACTTCACAACCTACGTGCTGAGCTTCCTGAACTGCGTGGCCAGCAGGTTAAGGGAAGTGATCCTTCCTCTTGTCTCAGCATCAGCGAGGCTGCAGCTGGAGTAGTGCATTGAGATCTGCACGCCCTGCGACAGGAAAGACATGGACTTGCTGGAGCAAGTTCAATGCAGGGCCACAAAGATGACGAAGGGACTGGAGCATCTTTCACATGAGGAGAGGCTAAGAGAAGTGGGACTGTTCAGCCTGGAGAAGAGAAGGCTCAGGGGGATTTTATCAAAATATATAAATGCCTGAAGGGAGAGAATGAAGAGGACAGAGTCAGGCTTTTCTTAGTGGTGCCCAGTGACAGGACCAGTGGCAATGGGCACAACCTGAAACACGGGAGGTTCCCTCTGAAAATCAGGAAACACTCTGTCACTGTGAGGGTGACTGAGCACTGGCACAGGTTGGTCAGAGAGGTGGTAGTCTCCATCCTTGGAGACATTCAAAAGCCATCTGGACCAGGACAGGCTCCGGGCTGACCTGCTGGAAAGCAGTTTTGCAGAGAAGGACCTGGGAGTTCTAGTGGACAGCAAGTTGCCCCTGGGCCAGCAGTGTGCCCTGGTGGCCAAGAAGGCCAATGGTAGCCTGGGGTGCATCAGGAGGATCGTGGCCATCAGGTTGAGGGAGGTGATCCTCCCCCTCTACTCTGCCCTGGTGAGGCCACATCTGGGGTACTGTGTCCCATTCTGGGCTCCCCAGTTCAAAAGAGACAGGAACTGCTGGAGAGGGTCTAGCAGAGGGCTACAAAGATGATGAGGGGACTGGAGCATCTGCCTTAAGAGGAAAGGCCGAGAGAGGTGGTGCTGTTCAGCCTGGAGAAGACTTGAGAGGGGACCTTATCAATGTATACAAGTATCTTAAAGGCGAGTGTCAAGAGGATGGGACTAGGCTTTTTTTAGTGGTGCCCAGCGCCAGGACAAGGGGCGGTGGGCATAAACTGAAACACAGAAGTTCTACCTGAATATGAGAAAAAACTTCTTATTTAAATATTTTAAAACTGTCTTATTTGAATTTCACACTTCTAGTAAGTTTTGCCTTCACTATAGCTTTTCATAATTCCATATTTAAAAGAATGAATTTAAAATTTGATTTCAGTTATTGCAAATAATTAACTTTTACCTATCGTGAACTCCAATTGAAATATTGCTTGGCTATAAACCAACAGCATAAAAACTAATTAATGCATAGCTTTCACATATTTTGTAAATGATCCAAAATCAATCCTATTAGACTGACTCTCTTGTCTGTCACCAGAGCACTTCCACAAGACATTTAACTAGATGTAAGCAGACTTACCTGAATCACCATTTATAATTACACAAAGAATTCAAGGAGTATCATACTCTGACGTTGACTAAAGACCTACACAAGACTAAATGTGGATGACCGGAGGATGTCCAGGCTAACTGGAAGATGAAGAAGGGCACGTGGCAGGACATGAATGTGAAGGTAACTGCGTCCTACATTATCAGGCTCTGATCAAAGATTCTCAAGAAAGTCAGCACATATTTAATACTAATTTTAAGTACGTAGAAGGGCTGATATTTTAAGTGTGAATACAGCACTGTGGGGTAATACAAATGCTTCTGCATTCCCTTCAAAACATTTTTTATAACAAAAAGAGTTCAGTAAGGATCGTTCAAAATAATTTAAGAAAGATGTGCAAGAGGAAGAAGAACAACAAGAAAAATCAATGAATCTTAGGTCTGATCAGATGTTAACTACATCATGTTATTTTTTAAGACAAGAACTACAAAAATGAAAGTCTAGTATAAGTATTTTGTTCCCCATCCCAATCACATCCTACCCTATAAATGCCAATCTTAAGGGAAAGGAATTCACTACAGAAAAAACACCTCAGCTGAACAATTAGCTAACGGAAAGGATGAATAAAGTTCTTAACAAACAGAACTCAAAACAATCTAAAGTACAGTCAGAAGCATTTAACAACAGATACCTGCAGTCTATGCAAAACCAAGTTAACAACTTCAAAATCATGAATAAGAACTAAAGCAGTCAAAAATCAGAATTTAAATTCAAACCATGCACTCAACGCTGTCTGCACTATCTTAACCCTAAGCCTTTAAAGTACATGTTCTAAATTACAGATTCTCTATAGTTTTCCAGTATCTGAAGTATAAAAAGTGCAACTTTTCATATGATCTGAGAAAAGCAAATGACTGTAGCATAGAAACAATGTAGAAGGCTGTTGCGCTTGGCTTAGTGAAATCTGCAAAGTAAACAAGGTTTTAGAAACTTCAGCGTTTGTAAGGTTAAGACAATTTCAACTTCTTAAGATCTGAACTGAACTCTACACAAATCCAAAGCAGCTCACAGAAGACTTGGGGTATTCCAAATTTTGAACTTTATGCAATGCAGGGCACCTTGCAAACAAACAAATGACACTTGATAAGAAAAAAGAGGCTGCAACACTAAAATCACAGAAAGGGCCCGAAAGATACCTTTTCCCTATGAAATAACCTAGCTACATGGTTACCAGTAACCCTGGCATGTGACCTGTATGACAACAACATCATACTAATGAGTGGAGGGAACTGCATGTCCTAGAGGGCATATCTCATCTGTTGGTACCAACTTGAATTTACCTCTTGAAGCAGGTATGTGGTAGCTATGATTCAGTAAGCCTTAACATGCCCCTCAAATTTCAATCCTGCAAAAGTATAGCAATGAGAAATGTAAGCTGAGAACCCAAGAGATTTTAAAGGGGGAGAAAATAATGGAGAGAACATGGGCTGATATGTATGTGTCCAACGAAACATTCAAGTGGATACCATTTACTAAGGTGTTTTGACTGTTTTAAAGAAAAAAATAGTAGGGAAACTGCTTCTGGCCTTCACTAAACTGAATGATATGCATTATATGGAAGCACTTCTGTAAACAACTGTTGAAAGAATTTCTGGCTTAAAGTCAAATTAGTGACTTGGGTGAACACAGAAATCAATCTCCAGTGCCATATCTTGTACCTGGAAAGTCAGATCCTGTTTCATCTGAGAGTGTTCATTACATGTTAAAAATACAAATTGTGTGAATTTAAGTAAACCTAAACTGGGAACATGGTGAAGAGAAAGTAGAAACTGACAATTCAGAAATCATATTGGCACCATCCATTTTAATACTCCACATAAGCAGAAGTGCAACAAAAACTAAACTGCAGAACAGCATCATATACAGTCATGAATGTCTAAGTGATCTTTCGAGCTGAAAATACAGACAGTGAAGTATCTAACAGGCAACGAACTAGTGACTGAGTATCACACCTAGCTGACTTGGTGTTCATGCATTTACTCAGCCTTTTTGTTAAAATGCAAGAAAATGTGATTCAACAAAGGTATCGTATGTTAGAAAATGTCAAAAGCAGTAAGAATTACAAAAACACACAGGCTGACACAGAATGACTTAACACTGATTTGACAACCTGTGTATTTCTGTAATTGTACATGTACATATGTTATCAACTATCCACACCTGTAGTGCTAAAAGGTGCGTTCATAGTGTTTCATATCTTTCTTCAGTTTATTCAATATACCATGAAACTTTACTCCTTTATCAAGTTCTCTCAAAAGATGCCAAATTATAATTTCTAATAGAGAAGGAAAAGAGGCTTCTTATTCACAGAAGTATGACAGACATGCTGTGCAAAAACCAGCTGAAACTCACTACATTAACTTCTTTCCAAATTGTAGCACTTATTACAAAACTGTAGAGTGCAGCTCTTGCTACAGAAAAAATTGAGACTGAAAACATATCACCACTGATGATGACTTAATTCATGCCAACTGAAGCAATATGAAAACCAAATGATTTTTTTAAGCCTTCCTGCGACAGAGAAAGCTCTGTTTATTCTTATGGACTTTTACCTATGTAAAACATACTGTCAATCCGCAATCAAAAATATATCATTTATGAAAAAGAATCCTAAGAAAGTTGCATTATACAGCTAAATAAAACTGTATGTTAAAAGGGAATTTAAATAACAACTGCAAAATATATTCTGAAAAAAAAAAAATTGAGCTGTTTTTTGTAAGTCTGTATAACCAAGTATACGTACAGTTTCTACTACCAGTAAAGGAGGAATTAAAATGCCTTTCCTTTTCTGTCCTTTCCTTCCCTCTCTAATGAACACCTGTTCAAAAGGAAGGGCTATTAAAAGAGCCAGAAAAGTAACAGGAAGGGTCGTGCATGTGGAGGAAGTTACAGATCCTTAGGGGGGCATAGAGGCTTGGGCTGATTGCCAGGACAGAGAAATTCTGGCTTGTTACTTGCACCATTTTCCTTGATATGTATGGTCAGACCAAATTGCTGAGCAGACTTCCCTATTTACTACTGCTGGGTCACTCCTTTTAGTTACCCTGCAAGCTCACAGAATATTTTGGAACAGTCAGTGCAAATGGTGAGAGACCAAACTACTACATTACAGCAGCAATATGTGAAGTGTCCACAGGCACTTCACTCTGAGCTTACCACAAATTAGTAGGTTCTAAATAGCAAGGGCACAATTTAAGCTCTTCTTAAGATTGCATCAATTGAATAATGAGCTGCTTTGGAAATGGTGGCACTTTATCTGTTTGAAAAGCAGACAGTCTTTTGAACCAAGAAATCAGGGTCTGAACTCCTAATTTCTAAGTTTGTAAAATTTTTAAAAGAAGCTTATCTGTACTAAATCTTCCAGATTGCTAATCTGTTTGAGTGCTAAGTGCCTTAGTGCTAAGAACAGAGTCGGAAGGAAAAAGACAGACCACACTATCTGATTGGTGTGAAGAAAGTGATTTTGCATCCTGATGGTTGTTATCATAGCGAGAAACAGCTACAGATGTCCTAGGAAAACAGAAAAACATGAAAAAATCCTCACAACAAAGTTGTTAAAAGTTGCTTTTTGGAATAAAATCTTGAGGCTTGCTGACAACCGAAGAAGAAATAAACAGTAGGGTAAACATTTCTACCATTTCTTCAACAGTCTTATTTATAGTTGTGGGTCTAAAGCTATATCCATGGCAGTAAAAGTAATCTTAGGGGCTCAGAGAACAGCGGCACCCTGCAAATATTACCCAGCTCTTTTGTTGTCTGTCAGTTTATCACCATCCAGCCAGTGCTTTACACCTTCGGAAGTTAAAAGATGAAAACTTTATACTTACCATCACAAATAAAAACATTACTCAGAAATTTCTGTTCTTTTTGAATCCAAGTACACTGTGCTGATTATATACACAACAGTTTTTTAAGCAACACATTATTTTTAAAACAGCAAGACTTACCAATCCACTTAAGGCTAAAATCCAGATGTAGGAACCAGAGGTTACAAGCTAGAAGACAAGAACAGTGATTTAGAATTTTAATTTTACAAAGCTGCTGTTGTATGAACTACTATGTTGCAGTATTGTATAGGCTAGGTGCTTATCACTACAATGGGAGAAGTTAGACATTTATCTCTGTGAAAATTCGGTTTAACATTAAAAAAAGATGTATTCCAGAAGTAGAAGTGGAAAAAACACAGGGATCCAACAATTGTTCTCCTTCTACAGAACAATACATTTTATTTTCATATAGTATACCAAGTATAACAGGATGTCAGTTATAGGCTGCACAGAAAAACAAGTCTGAAAGATAGACTGAAGCAAAGGAAATGACTCAGCAGCAACAGGAGAAGAGTTCCAAGTGGGGCAGGCAGTGCAAGTGAAGCTCTCGGATGTGCAGTCATGGAGAGATTAAACATGAGCATCAGAATCAAAGAAATAAATTTCTCACCCAGCAGCATAACAGTCGACATGAAATCATAGAAGTAGGTCTGAATGAATTATTAAAAAGATCCTGATAAGCCAACAGGACAGCCCATCATTTCTAGTAAAGTATATGATTAATCACCTGGAAAAGGTTATTACCAACTGCAAGAAAGGGCTGAAAACTAGACTGATACTGGTTACCAAACTAGTTCTGCACAATGCCGACTGAATCACGAGAACACCTCCTCTCTAGTCTTCTGACTATGGAAAGAGTGACTTGAGATAAGGGCAGAGTTTACAAATAAGGAGAAGGCAAGTGATTTTTCCCTCAGCCTCTGTGTGACAGCAGCAACCATTCTGTACGCAGCAGGGAAAGCAAAGGTACAGAGATTAGTAACAACAGTGATCTGTACTGGAGGTGGTGTTTGTATGAAAGCAAAAGGCAAAAGACAAAAAAAGGCAAAAAAATGGAAAAGAGCTTAGACAATATCCCAGCTTTCCACTTTCCCAAAGACCAGAATAATAGTGGTATTGATGGGTTCAGAAGAGAGGTAACAAGGTTTCTGAAAGATCAAGAAAATAAGGTGTTAGAGCAGAAATTGAAGGAATCCAAAGGCTGAACAGCAAAAGGGATGAATGAAATGTTCACTAGAGCATGAGTCTATATTCTGAAACTGGCCATTCATTCTAAAATACTCTCTACCACACTTCACATAACTATGGTGCTTTCCACTGCTACTCCTAGAGCTATTTTTGAGTCCCTGGAATATATAAAAATTAGTATAATTTCTCATAAGTCTGCACAACTCCTGTTTCATAATTCAGATTGTGACAAGACTGTCCCTTCATTTCTAGGCTGCTGGGGTTTTCTGTTGTTTTTTTGAGCAACACTGCTTTTCTGTGGCAAAAACATAGGTAAGGTACCAAGTACTTATATTTTTGCACTCATATTTAACATAATGCTACATGATATTGCTGTGCTCTGTGTTCACTATTTTAAATTACCTGTGACATGGTAATGCTTGATATACAGATAATATTAATTTACATCAGTGGAACTAAGCCAAAGCTTTGATTATTTACCAACAGTCTTACCACAGAAAAACACTGTATTCTACAGACAAGGGGAAAATAAACAAGATCAAGAATATAAGCAAATGAGAAAGGTGAAGGTCACAAATGCCTTAGCATCAGGTTCTGTTTTCATCTGTTTTCATCTAGTTAATTTTGTTGACCAAAAACAGCAACAAAAAATTGTAGAATTGTCTCATTTTATTTTCCTGTGCAAGACAATCAAGACAGAAGACAACGGAAGAACAGATCACTTGCCCACCACTTCAACAAGTAGAAATGCATACTAGCAACATGTTTTTCAGTATTTTAGTTGATGGGACTGTCAGTAGCTAAACATATGTGGAATCATACATGTGGAAACATCAAGATTCATAGATGAACATCCAGAAATGCTAACTACTACATTAGTAATTCATTAAAAGGTGAACAAGCAAGTACATACCATACCTGTAAACCCAGTATATAAACCAGTGTCTTGTTTGTGATAGAAAAGTGGCCTAATACTTGTGTCACCTGCACTCTTGGAATGGAGGAATAAAATGGTACAAACAGAGCAAACACAGGACCCAAGCTGCAAAAAGGAAGATACAGATGGTTAATAAGAATGATAGTAGGCAACAGTAATGTAAAACAATCAAGTGTAATTAATCTTAAGTACATAACAATCAAAATGTAATACCATCTTGCAAAAAAAGGTCTTCCTTGGGAACCAGTGATCAGATAACGTGTGGCATTCAGGACAATAGATTCATTAGCAAGTAAGAACAGGTGACAAAAAGTATCTTATTTCCAAATGTTTAGGACTGGAGGCAGCAGCGAAGGCAATGTATTTAGTCTAATAGCAGGCTGTTTCTATAAAATACAGCACACAAAAAGATCAGCAGTAGTCTCCTGCATCAGAGCAAAACCTCTTCAATTCAAATGGATAAATATAAGGATTATAGCTTTCCCAAAAGGTTATAGAAACCACTTCACTTATGAAGTTAAGCTCCTAATATTTACCCAGGCTTAAGCTGTTACAGGATTGTCAGCAGACCAAGATGTGAGTATCGACAGTTCCATTTAACTTCCCTTTGCCGTTGACTTCCATGGCCCTACAAATAACTTTCTTTAGGGTCCTCACCTTAACCACAGTAAGTTTATTAAGTTTCCAAAACCTCATTGGAAGCAGTGTCATAGAATTTAAGACTCAAGCACCTTTTACAACGACCAGATACCTAGACTGAACTTGTGAACATAAACTAGTGCATTTCATCCATATACCCAGATACAAAGCCTGTGTTCCTCATGATAAAACACCCAGAAAACGAAACCATTTATTAAAACCAGGAGAGGCTGCAGCAGAACCAATGCCAAAGGCATGCATATGGGAGATTCTAGAAGAAAAACACTTCCTAGGATGGAGAAGGGCAAGCAAAAATGGTCACTTCAGGTGGACACGACCTGCTCCACCAGCAGAGCTGCAGTGATGGTGACCTCCAGGCAGCAAACTGCAGGCAGCAGGCAGGGAGAGGCTCACATCTACCCCAGCTGAATCCTTGCTCATGGTTCTGTGCTGTCTGGTGTCCGACAGGCGTGGGATGCTGCACGGCGTAACTTTTCACTGCTCACCAGCTTATCAAAACTTTCAAGAGTTGCAGTTTCCACAGGCCTTTACATGAAAGGGATCTTATTATATGTGAATTATCAGCAGGAATTGTGCAACGGCACAAACCAAGACGTAAATAACTTGAAATTTTTGCTCAAAAATAAATTTCCCTTCTGGAGGAGCTACTGATAGGAGTAATACCATGTGAAATGATGGTCTGAATAATAAAGCATTTCCTGAATAACTGCCAAATGCAACACCCACAGCTATAAAAAAACCCTTCAAATATTATTTTTACTCATTTAGTGGGCTGTTGCCTAAGAGCGTTTTGTTATCATTTTGTTTGTTACATTTGAAGTTTACTTGCTGAAAAGCTTCCTCTCTGAGGACTTATGTACAGTTTATTTATAGAAACATTTTTAGTACCATCCGTTTAATACAGTCAGATGCACTTGAAAGTATAGAGAACATTAACTAAGGAACTACTGAAAAATGTTCAATTTTGCATATAATCCTTCTTACACAAACAAAACCCCACCCACCTGTATAAACACACACAACACATTCTTAAAACAAATCATAATTAAGTTGTAGGATTTGATAGGCACAGCTGTAAGAGCGCCACATGCAAAAATAATTCCTCATTAGAAGTGCTTCCATTGTAGACGATATTCACTGAAGTAAATTAGGTTTTGTAAGTGAAGAGAGAAGAAAAAACAAAGACAAAATACCTCTTCCTTTCTTTGAAAAGTAATTTTAAATGATTTCTTTCTACTTTTACTAAATGACCTGAGGGAGTACCAAAACTGTGGCATGCTTTTTAGGTTTTATTCCTCCTGTGATGAATAGCGACTCAGACACCGATTTCACATGCAAGAGTGCACTCGATAAGATGGGAAAGTACAAAAAGGAAATCCCCACGACTGCAAGTATGTTTTAAAAAGAGATGAGAGAATGTTGAAAGGTTCCTTAAATGTCAATATTCATCACAAACGTCAACAGAGACTATAGAAAGCACCACCCCAGTCCAGGGTAGTAATCCATGTAATCCAAAGCTCAGTGTCTGATGCTGCTCAGTACCTGACCATCTAGAGGACCAGAGGAAACCCAGTGATGGACTTTTTCTCCTAAAACAGCAAGTTCGTAGGCACCACAGACGTATGCCTCCAAAGACATCAGGTTTTGGTTTTTTAAACAGAGTTCACATCTAGCATAAACAGGTATTACACAAATACTGACTCCGGCATCTTTTTTTAGAATTTCAAAACTAACGCCCTTCAAAATATTTTGTGAAACTCATTTGTACAGGTGACTCCACTGTGTGAAAATTTATTCCAATTAATTTTAAACTTTCACCCTCAACTTCCATTATATAATTCTGTACTTTTATTTTGCAAATTTCAATTAATCTTTTCTGCTGCCTTCAGAACTTTCTGTACATTACTCATGCCTTGTTTCAGATTATCTATATGGAAACACTGCTTACCTACGGCAGGTCTATCAGAGAAGTTATCTACATAACAATACTAGAATATGACTGATGTAGTAAGGGACAAGAAACTGATGGCAAAGGAATATATGGACCCACTGCCTGGTGGAGAAATGGACCTAGTGTCAAAGGACATGAAAAAAGCCAAGGTACTTGATGCCCTTTTGGCCTCAACTTTCACTGGTTAGTTTTGCCCTCAGACCTCCCAGTTTCCTGAGCCTCCTGCGGGACTGAAGCAACACCTGCTGTAGAGGAAGACAGTTAGGAAGCTCTTGAGCCCAACTGGCCACACAGGAGTCAACAGGACCAGATGGGATGTACCTCAGGGTGCTGAGGGAGATGGCTGATGTTACTGTCACTGAAACATCGTGATGATCAGGGCAGGTTCCTGATGACTGGAAAAATGCAAATGTCATACCCATCTTCAAAGAGGGCAAGAAGAGGATTCAGGTAGCTACAAGCCTCACCTCTGTCCCTAGGAAAGTTACAGAGCAGGTCTCCTAGAAGCCACTGTCAGCCACATGATGGACAAGGCGATTGCTAACATCCCATATGGATTTACCAAGGGTGACTCTGGTGCTGTGGACAAGGAAGGGGAAGGCACCGAATGCTACACATTCTGACTTTAGGATGGCCTTTGACTCGGTCTCCTCTTGAGTCCCTGAAGAAAAACTGGGGAGAGATGGACTGAATAAGCAGATTTGAGGGAAACTGGCTGCACCGCTGGACTCAAAGGGTTCTGACCAGCAGTAAAAAGTCCAAGCAGCAGCCAGTTACTAACAGCTTCCCTCGGGGATCCACACTGGGGCCAACACGATTTATTGTCTTTATCAACAACCTGGATGATGGGCAGTGTGCTCTCAGCAAGCTGGTGAATAACATCAAATTGGAGGGAACAGCCAATACTTTGGAGAGCAGGACCACATTCAGATATTCCTTGACAGGCTGGAGAAATGGGCTAACAGGAACCGTACAGAATTCAACAACAGCAACTGCAGAGTCTTCCACCTGCGTTCAAATAATGCTGTGCAATGGCATAGACTGGCTAGAAAACAGATTTGCAGACAAAGAGCTGGGGAATTCTTTGAATATTAATCAGCAGTTCATCCTTGCAGGAAAGGTCAATTGCATACACAGCCGCATTATCAAGTGTGTAGTCACCAGGCCAAGAGAAGTGATTGCTCAGCACTTCTGAGCCTGAACACAAATTATTGTGTCTACTTTTGGGCTCCTCTCTTTGAGAGGCATTCATACACTGCAGCAAGTCCAGCTGAGGGTAATGATGGTCCAGTACTGTACCAGGTTTCCCATAGCTAGAACCCCATCCTCAGAGATACAGCCTGAGCACACAGCCCCAAGTAACCTGTTCTTGTTGGATGTGCTTTGAACCCAGGGTTGAGCTAGGTGACTGCCACAGGTCCTGTCTAACATAAGCTATTCTGTTCTTCTGTGAATAATCAAAGCCTTGTTCCTGAAGCTCACAATCACTGGAGGGATTTCTGTTCCCGTGTTTCACTAGACAGGTACAAACATCCATCCATGTACTGTCAATAAAAGGACTTGTTCTTAACTATTTTAGTTATGTTAATTAATTGGTAACATACAGTCAGATTCAACATGTACCAGTGGAAAACACACTCTTATTGAAGGACTACTAAAATTCCCTCTTTTCCTTCATTTCTCTCTCTTCCTCTTGTTTTTGCTTTTTCCCTCATCCCTTTTAATTTCCTTTCCTCTCCTCTCCCCTATTTCCCTTCCTTTTCCAGAGGCTTTCATCCTGGCCCGGGCATCAGGAACACTCTTTCAAGTGCCATGATTAACTTCTACTAGAAACTTGAGATGTCTGTATGCAAAGAAGGGCCATAGACACAAACACACACTGACTCTAAACTGAGTTGATGACCACTTAATGTTTGGGAAGTTAATTTCAGTCATGTGGGTTACAGAACAAAATTTTCAAATAAACCAGAAAACTCTAAAACCTGAAAGATAAAATTCTAGAGTTTGAACACTCTATATGGAAACCATGTCCATCCCAAAGGTGAACTGTAATAGCAGGCTCTACAACAATTAACATGCTCTTTGAAATGAGGATATAACTTCCAACATTTGCAGTGAAAAAAGAACACAGCAGACCAGAGAGTAACATTCTACATTGTATGAAGCGATGAGATTGGTTTTGTACAGAGAAAAAAAAACCCAAACAACTTGAAGAAACAATAACCTTAAAAAAAATAAACCAGAGATGTAGAAAGTTCTGGCAGAGAAGAAAGAATCAGGGGCAAACACTTCTTGTAAGAGAAATACTCCACTTAGATTTTAAAAGGGTGAACACTAAATGTAGATCAAAATAATATATTTTAACATCAGTAAATATATGCACAAAATACAGAAAAAATAGTTCTAAAGATGTATGAACAAACTGGTAGAAAGCAAATTTTATTTCTGCAAAATGCCTGCTGTTGTCAATTCAAGTTCCATGGGATTAAGCATGCAGAAAAACCCTGCTATTTTGTTCAGAGTGACTCACTACACTTACTAATTGCGGTGCTGTATTTTTCTTCATTTAAGTTCTTCATAAAAAACATTAACCTGACAAACTCACAACCATGTATTTTTTTTTTTTAGGGACTAAAAATACCAGTTAGAAAAGCAGCTGCAGATAATACAGAGCATGTAAACAACGTACTTGTAATTCAAGTTTTTAAGTTACTTCAGTGCTCTGTGTTCTACAGGCTGTTCAGACACTGCCATATTACACCTAAGGTGTCAGCCTTTATTCTGAAAATGTTAAACATTCTCAATAACAACCCTTAAAATTAGGTAACTCCCTGGAATATGACTACCCCTGATAGTTGGGATCCTCTGCCTGGCGGAGCCCAGGACTCAAAGGAACCATCTATTCCACCCAACCATTGCTCTACACACCAGTGGGACAGCCCAGCGCTTGAGGCCTCTAAATACAGCATTAGGATACATTACCAAATACTCATGTATCTAACTGCCATTATTCCACAGGAATGCAGGAAGAAAGTGGGGAAAAAACCCCAAGAAAAAATCTGAAGATTTTGTACATTTTGAAGGGACAAAAAAGGTTACTCCTATCCACGGATATCTCAGCATAATCACTGCAACATTGGGTTCATTAAAATACGCAACCAACCTAACGCTTTACAATCCACTCATGAAGACATGTCAGACACCTACCTCTCCTAAAAAATCCTTTATTTCTTTAATGCCAAGACTACCTAACAATCTGTTTTGTAAACTGCTCAGCTCTATCATAAACCAGTTTTCAAGTTCCTCTCCCTTCCTATTGGTGAGCTAATCCACACTTTTCCTTTTCTGCTGGCTACAATCTTTCTCCCAGTTTCAGTTTTAATTTAGTCATCATTAATAAAATGATAACATATGTAATCATTACTCTTTAGCTTTTCCTAAAAAGGCCTGTTAATCCTATCTCCCCTCAACCTTTGTCATGCAAAGCTGATTTACGGTACCTGACCATTTCTATTCTAACAGCCTGCTGCAATGTACAATATAAAATTTCTTCAGTTAGGCATTCACTCAGGCAAGCAATTGCTACATACCATCAAAGGATTATTGAGCTTACAGCACTATGAAGATATTTTTTTATTTTTTTTTTTAAAACGAGGCCTCTGTCCTTCACTTAATATATGATTAGCATGCTGCCATTCATGTGAAGGCCAAAGACAGATGAAGCCAATGGAGTGGCACAGGAATGGCTGGCCAAATCCTGTGCCACAAATAAGTACGGTATCACAGGGAAAACTGTTTATCTGTAACTGGTAAGTCACTAACGTCAACTAGGCGTTACAAAGTTAGTTACTCATGCTTACCCACTGACAGCTGCTGCTCTGCATCAGATGTCTGCAGCCAGTGATTGACGGTGACAGCTTATCAGTTAGCTTTGCTTTTATGACTGATCACATTAACCGAACCAGAGCTTGAGTTCAGCAGGAGAGAGAAGCTTGCATCTTTCTAAAAGGAAGGGGCTCCCACTGAATCCCATACTTGGCTAAATCTGGAACAGAAACTGGAGCTAGGCAGTAGACAAATGAAGGCACAAGGCAATGCTGAAGGGGTTTAGATGGCAGAGTATTTTGTTGAGGATGTACAACTCAAGAACTGTACTGAAATTTTTGTTGTCCCAAGTTCATCTAAGCTTAGGTGATTAATTTCTTCTTCTTCATCTACATAAACCTAACACATTTTATCTGGCCTCTGCAGAGTTACCGTGACTCACTGGTGAGTCATCGTTTACTGTTCCTCTAATTGAAGTCACTTGAGAAAACATGTCTGTCCACAAAAAAAGACAGGATTCAGCTACAGGTTAGTTCTAGACACCTCATCTATCTCCCAGAAAACAAAAGGAGTTAGTTTTGCAAGGAAAGGCAGTTTTGCAGTTAAGATACAGGCTGGCTGGATTAATTTTCTGGTTGATCCATAAACACCCTGTGTAACTCAGAAGAAATTTCTTACCCTGGGTAGTAGCTGTCCAGTATTGTAAAGCTAAAACCAGTACCATTTGTAAGCTGCTCAAATAGATTAAGGACTAAGCAAGTAGACAGAAAATAAATCATCACAGGCATCATAACATACTGGTCAAAATATTAACTGCACTGCTTTGATGTCACCATCCCTGAAAGTAATAAATTAGTATATTAATTTGCATGTTACTCTCTTTGCGTGCCAACAGCAAAACAGTAAGCTTTTGCACACAAATGATAAAACCAAACATACATCACACTTTTTGATACGCACCATTTCTTGGTTTAAATGTTCAAACCCCGGGACAGTTAAACAGATATTGGAGAAACAGCAGCTGTATAAGAACAGACAACAAAGAGCTAGAAGGATAAATAGCGAGTAAATGAATGCAACTGGTATTATTTAGCTCAAGCAATTAATATCACATCATGCTAGACTGGACTGGTGGCTAATACATCAGTGTGACTCAAAGAGTACCATCTAGTAATGCATATTAATCAAAGGCAGGCAGCATTTTATCAGAGCAGGAAACACATATTCCCATCACTTTATGATGGTAAGACTATTTTGAAATAACATTTCATTTAATGTGAAGCTGTGGTACTAATGTCAGCCCTTGAGCATACATGCCTGTGTATATCAGTATTTCCCATTTCTACTACATATTTTTGTTGCTGGACAGGAAACCACGCTGAAGTATTACTTTGTGTACAAACCAAACAAATTCCCTTTGCAATTTCCCTTTAAACAGTCTTTAATTCTCATTACTTCATTTAAACAGATTTTACTCCGTGATGAAGCTGAATAATTAAAATATGATTCAAAAGCAAGAACAGAAAATATCCAGAATAAGACCAGCAAATTCTCCCAAAGACTTTCTTAATCTGGTGTTAGAAGATAAATGCCCCATAAAAACCGAGGAGCTGAGAGCCCTTCATTGAGTCTTTCAGCTCCCTGACATCTAAGCAGAATCAAGCCATGTCTGCATTGGGAGTTCAACTCCAGAAAAACCAGCATATAGTGCCAACCAAACGCTCCAAATAGGCACAAAAGTAAGCCCACAAGGCTCTATTTCATTCTGCTACAGCAGAAACATTTAGTAAAGTTTAACTTTGCCATTAGATCTGCATTTACTATAGGCTTTCTGATGAGATGGATATGTTAGTTGAGATTTTGTCTCTGCACACCTCCAACACCGCAATGTCAGCAAATGCTTGTGCCATGAACACAGCCCTAAGGCTTCCAAAGAGGCATTCCACCCTCTACATGGGTTGGACCCACCAAAAATAGCATCATCTTGCCTACTTGCTAGTTCTTTCAAATCAGGCCACTAAATGAGGTCACTTTAAAGATAAATAGTCCTTTGCAGTCACGAACTAACAGTATGAGTTTTTGGGGGAAATCCCAGGTAACTCTCAACCACAGCCTGTAACAGCAAATGACAGGATTTTCCATCTATCTCTGATCTCCAAAACCTTCTTAACAAACACACAATTTAACTCTTACATCAATGCTCTTTACCCAGAAAAAAGGTTATTCCAGGTTAACAATGGGTTACCTCAGAATTTGACATGCCATCCCTTTCTACTCCCTAGTCACCCATTCTTATCAGTATCATTTCAGGGAAATCAGATTTGTGTTTTAGAAGCTTTTATCTTTCATGTATTTATCTTACATGTGTATTATTGTTACTATTATCCTTGCTCAAAATGCACTCAGCATCTTACAAAGGCACATACCCTCATTAATCTCTCAAACCACCACAGTTCTTCAACTCCCTCACATATTTTCAAAGGGCATTTCTGTAAAGCCTCATCATTATGATATCAAAACAGTGCTGGGAATGTACACGGGCTGTTGAGATGTCTGCTTATACACCACATCTCAGTATGCCTCAGTACTGAGGTTTTCTTGTGCTGTGTCAGATCTGATCAGTAAGCAGCAGTTTTAAAGCATGTACTGATCATACATCTCTTTGCTACAAACTATAGTTAAGTTATTTTTAAATGCAAATGGCATATAAAGTTTTTCACTCAAACCTCTGGGTAAAGTTTCTTCCATGAAAGTCAGTAATGTGTAATTTCAGGGGGGAGGCAGGCGGGTTGTTTCTAATTACTCTCTTCGAACAGACTAATTGTAAAAGGATTAAACATAGATGCTTTCACATCCCCTAAAACAGTAGGCTGCAAATCAAGACCAGCGTACCAACAAGGGTTTTTTTTAAGCACTTGAAAAAGCTTACCCCTCCCACAAAAGACACTCACGTAATCACTCTTGAAAACAATGTGCACGGGTAAGCTTTTGCACTCAAGCCATCCTGCCAATGCCCTTAACTGCTCAGAGGATCCAAGAAGCTACAGATATGTAAGTACAGAGAAGAATGAACTCTTTTTTCCCCCCGCTGAACAGCAGCAAACAATTCCAGAAATATTATTTCTCTTTTTTTGCATTATACTGGCTATTTTCATGGCGTAGGTAGGATAAATAATCTTTGGATGGGAGAGACAAGGCTTGAGGAAGAAATTTGTGATAATTTGTGTTCACATATTAATATGCTGCCAGTTAATTTTTATTAAAAGGATCTCTTGACCCACAGCATCAACAAGTTATTTCAAGTCCTTTCTTATAATACAGCCCTTTGACAATCACATGGAAACATTTGATAGTGCATTAGTTTAGACAATTTTTTTAGCAATAGTATTTATACTAATGCAGGAGTAACTACTGTACCAGTAGAAAGGGAAGCGTTACAGTTCTTAAGTAATGCACTGAACCCTGCAGAATACTTTAATAGTAGGAGAGAGCCTTAAAAAACCCGTACTATGGTCGTGAATGCACAGCTTGCTCTATCTATCACACGCACTCCTTGGCTATGAAACAGCTTTTATTGTCAGCTCAAAAACTCCTCAGCCACTCTCCTCACATCTAAATTTTGCAACAATATTTTAATAATTCAGAGTTTTATGAGCTAATTCCTCTTTTACCTTCTGACATGCATGTCTTTCAAAGTTTTTAGAAGGAATTATTTTCTGAATTGGAATCACCAAACATCTTTCTCCTTATTACTGATCTTCATGCCACAAAGCTAAGAAAAATTACAAGTGATATGATTTTAATGCATCTTTCCAATTAAACATTTTTCCCATTTTTCCTATTATACTGGCAAAACAAGACAGACTGTTCAACAGATGATAACTCAACTATCATTTATCTTAAAAAACAGAGACTGCACGCATGCCTTTCAGCACAGAATACAAGAGGTCTATCTAACATTTTCATGGCTCCTCCTGAAGAAACAAGGGAACTGAAAATTTACCTGGCAATTAGTCTTTAAGAGCTCAAATCTTACCCCTTTCTGTTCAAAAGATTGAGGAGTATGTGTACATATAATGAATATTAAATTTAAGCTAGCATTCTGAAGTTGTAATCCCTAAAATTAAAGACTGTACCTGTACAGGTCCCATACCACCCTGGGGGGAAAAAAAAAAAATCATATAAAAGGTGTGCACGTTTTCTAGGACTAAAACCCAAATAGTTGTTTGACCCCTTTTTTCTTCTGCTTGCAGGAATGTAATTGTCAGTGGCTCAGATTTTTATTTTCTGTATTTGTTATAGTTTAGGCTCTCTCTTTTTTACATTTAGTATACTTAGGCAAGTAAACTGAAGGGAGGTTAATCATCTCAGCATCAGCATGGCTCTTCACATGCATCTTTGGCAGAGATGACTTATGTTAGATAGTTCTCCCACTTTTCATAGGATAGATCCCGTTTGGAAAGAGATATCCAACAGATAAGAGCACCACATGTACACTTCAAGTGACTTCCACTTTTTCTTTAACTAGTTAGGCCACATTTCCACTTAACTTTTTTATTTTCCATTTTGCTCACTGTAGCTTCCCTTATTTTTGAGCACCAAATGTAACTGTCATACAACTTTGCAAAATCTATAATAACAGATAAAAGCAGGACCATAAAGATCCCACACTGCGTGCATCTGCAAATTCTGTTAAGCACTTAAAAGAATATTTTAATTCTTTATAGCTGTCATTATGACAATTTCATTCATAAAATGTATACTTGGGATTCTCTGACATGTGGCTTACAAATTCGGCTTTAGTACAACAACAGATTTGGGTCTACACCAAGGAAGCACTAGCCTGGAAACTCTCACCAAAATTAGCTGTGGGTTGTGACCTGAGGATTCGGTCTTCAGGTCATTATGCCTACTCATTGTCATTTAGGACACGAAGCTCAGCAGCTTTTGAAAAAACCTAAATTAACAGAATGCAGTAGAAGCATATGAGTGTTATAGTATTAGAAAGAAACAGGAAGCCTGAGGACACGCCTGTGTCTTGCCTCAGCTTTTATTAAACCACGTGTAATGCGTAAGCTGCCAGATAACACACACCTATATATATATATGTATCTTAGGTATATGTTCTTTCTGTATCAACAGAGTTCTATTATGCAACTTAGCATGCACACCTTTTAACATACATAAATGTATGACTAGTTGAATCAAGCCTTTTTCTCAAACAGAGAAAACACTCTACAATGAAGATCGCTTGCATGATAAATTAGAAATTCAAACAGAAAACAATTGATTTCAGAGATTAAGGAAAAAATTAAACCTACATAGCCAGAGCACTGCCTATTTCCCATCTTCTGCTGTTTTTAAACTCTATAAGATTTACACAGCTTACAGCTATAGAGGACTGTAAGCTCAGGAAATCGTCAGGTCAGGCACTGCAGGGAAAAAGAAGTCTCTTTCCCGACCATTCCTTTTAAATAATTTATACTCTCTATGTATACATAAACATTATTCCCCAATACCATTTGCTAACAAAATACTGTCCACCTCAAAGTGATTAAACCACACTATGTATACAGTCAGGAGAGATCTTACTGGTGATCTGCCATGCCTTTCCAAAAATTTAATTAGTGTCCCTCTTAAATTAGCTACTGGATGGATGGGCCATGAATTCATCTCCAAAGAATGAAAATTATTGAGACAGATAAATGACACATTAGATTACAATACACAGTTAAAACCTTCTGCGTGTTCCCGGTTCTGCTGGAAAAACAAATGGTGCTTGTTCATCAAAAGCAGGAGATGAGAGAACAAGAAGAGAACTCATGTGGCATACGGAGAGAGCTTCACATCACTGCTTGCACCTAATCCAAACCCGTGTAATCTAAGGTTGCAACACTGCAATTGCTGGCTCATAGCTTAACTCTGTACTTGTTAATAGTTGAATGTATGTAACATTACAGTACTACACATAAAGCTCATCATACATGAAAATCTCTATGAACCAGGGCTTTGGATTATGTAGTACTTCCAGACTGGAGCTACCACTCTGTCCATCAGATACCCTTTGCAGTGGGGACTCTGCCCTGAGCTGGGCTCTTGTGTACTGCAGTATAAAGGTAAAATGAATGAATAATGCTAGTCAACCGTTTTCACAGAAAACCAATCTCCTAGAACAGTTTGCTTTCCTTCTTTGATGAGATTACAAAATTGGCTTAGAAAGGCACCTGCACAGATCTCAGACATGTTAGATTTTGTAAACAGCTTCACGCAGTCCTGTGATTTCCCCCTCCCCCCCAAGTGGATACTATTGCTGTAAAATGTCAAGAACGCACACAGAATAGACTAGAAGTTGCCTAGCTAACATTTCTCATAAAGTAATTGGCTAAAGAGAAACTTCTCTTCCATCGGTGGTCAGAAAGGAAATACAATGCTAGGACTTGGAGAACGGCAAGTGAGAGAACACTAAAGAACAATGTGCACTGGTTGCAAGCCTGGGCATAATATTAAAATTAATTTTAAACTCTCCCAGGCATAAGGTCCTCCAAGGCAGAAGCAGAGAGCAATGGCGATGTCCCTAGACTGGAGATACCCTAGGGCACAGTGAGTCTGAGAAGTACTCTGGGATCACAGTGAACTAACTTCACAAGCTCTCGGTACAATGTTACACAACTCTATCTCAGGTATCTCATCAACTGAGCAGAAAAAGCAAGGACGTAGCAGGAAGCATGCTTTCAGGTACACTGATACCAAGAGGTATCTGGAACCCCATCTCTAGTGTGGAACTAAGCTGGGGTTAGAACAGGTGTCACAGGACTACTCTGCCTTGTGGTGAGACATTTGAGAAGTTCACCTTGAATCACCAAAAGGCTCAACAAAAACAGCAACTGGAAATTAATTTAAGGGAAATTTAGAAAAAGAAGAGACACCCACATTTTTTAATAGGGAGGTTGCCTGATCAAAAATTACAGTACAAATGGCTAATTTGCTTTCTCTACAGTTATCCAAATCAAGACCAAACAGCATTTTAGAAAATACACTTTAAATAAAAAGTTAGTGGAATCCACACACAAATAACTAAAATAACAACATAATCTGGATTATAAAGGAAGTCACATTAAATGATTAAGTGTCTGTGTCACTGAGTATTATGTGTCTGCAGAATCAGAAAACATAAAAGCCTGCACAACCTGCTTTATAATACAGATACAAGGACAGGAATTTTAAATACTTTATGCCTTATTTTGCATGTACCTATATGCAAAAAATGTTTTCTGAAATTATTGAATTGGTAAGGTAAATTAACGTTATCTTTCTTTCAGGTATATATTTCAAAATATATCATTAATAAACTCAGAAAGCCACTGGGCAGGGTTATTTAATCCAACAACCTATATGAGCAAAAATTTTGGTAGTGATTTTAGAGGGTAGCTTCAATGATGCACCTGGATTTGAGACAGTAAGTACATGGCTGTGTTCTCATTAGGTATTCAGCCACATAGCTCATTAAATTCAAGTCCACCTAGTCTGAGGTTTGCAGCAGTAAGGAGACAACATTCTCCATTTTTCCTCCAAGAATGCAAAACACATAGAAAGTACACAAAATGGGCCTGCTGCTGTTCTTCCAGATACAGCATATGACATCCTCCACAGAATGTATGTATAGTAAGCTGATCACTATTGATTGCTGCCAAGAAATAAATGGCAACCTGACACAAGGAATAGGATTTAAAAAATAATAATCTTGTCTTACTTGGTAGTCTAGACATCTTTTAGGAAGAAAGGTTTTTTTTTTAAATGCAGCCCTGTTCAAGTGAAATACCTGCTGAGGTGAATACAGAGTTCATCCAACAACAACAAGAGCTCAGATGTACAAAGGAGTTACTGTAGCTCAGGTGATACACGCTAAGTTGTCAGATGGTAGCAACTTTATCATCTGTTTGGGCCCCAAACCAGATACAGTATCTCAATGTGTTGTTTTTTCTTAAATTAAAAAAAATTACATATATTCAGGTAATATAGCACCTAGACACCAACAGTGGCTGCTCAGAAACGGCCATAAATACCTACGTATAGAGAAAATATTAATACTCATCTAGAGTATTATAAGATGTGCTCCTTACATAAACAACAAAAATATTTTTTGGCTAACAGAGGATCAAAAAGAACACTTCCCACACACAAGGCTGACTCCCACAGCAGGCAGAAAAGCCTCCTGACATCCTCTGTCAAAGAGCACAGTTTAGCTGATGCACACACTACCCCGGAAAGCCTGTGAGCTGTGGTCCTCCAACTTTCTTCTCACCTGTTTGGAGGCAGCTTGTCTCCCACTGAGCTGCTCCCCATGTATACCCATAGTGGTACAATGGATACCATATCAATATGCAACGGATAAACAAACTCTCAGCGAGGGCGCCTTCTCAATATAGCCATGGTTTTATGCAAGTTTGAACATCCTATTTTGAGCAACAGTAAGTTCTAGATTAATGTATTACATTAAAGATCCAACTTTACAGCACAAAATTAGGTAACATGCAAATTCTACTCTTAATGTAAAAAAAAAAAAAAAAAATCACTGAAATTACAGATTTCTCCTAAACCAAAGTTAAACATGTTTGTATAATAGATATTCTACATTTTACATTTACAGAAAGACATATGAATGGATGTGACAATTATGCACATAAGGAACCAAAACTATTACAACTTTGCAATGAAAATAAAATTATGCAGTTAATATGCTGCATCTAGTTACTGCTGTTTATCATAAATCTTACATTATTGTTCCTTATATATGCTTAAGAAATTATTTTTCCTAAATTTCAAGGAAGAGATGAGTAGAAGATAGATGTCATGCTGGGAGTGTGAGCAGGTAATCAGAAGCATTTAAGAAACAAAATACCCCAGTGACTTTTACCTAGGTGCCTACACAAACCCACACTATTTTCTGCAAAAAGCAGTCTGTTACACTTACGTAAAACAAGAGCCATCCTATGTGCTTCTACAAAGGAAAATATGAAACAGGAGGAAAGTATACTAGAACTATCCTCAGGACAATAACTGATTAATACCACTGTATTAACCAATCATCAAACACACTAAGATACTGTAAACGACACAGAATAAAACTAATATAAAAGTACAGACATTCTTAAATCTGCACTACAGTTGGAGTTGCTATTTAAGAGTTTAATTCCCTTATTCAAACCACAAAACTCCCAATTCAGATTTGACTTCCATCCCTGAACGCAGTATTCCCACCTCTTGACCCAAGGTACCTACCTCACGGGTATCTAAGAATCAGAACACTGTACATCTATCAGTCAGAAATCACTCACCTGTCTTTCCTACTGCCTGTGCAACACAGCAAACATAGACTTAATATACTATCTGGATGCTAAATTTCTTCCTTAAATATAAGTAATATAACTCATTTACGTATTCTAATACACATCATCCACTATCCACAGGTTTACTGTTTAAAGAGAACCTTATGCACCCCTGCTGACCTAGCCAGCAGTCTGACCAGCCTGGCTTATGATACAGCATGTGTTGCAGGTACATTAATTGTGGAAAAACCAAAAGTAGGACAATCTCCTCAAAACATGAAAGAAGATACTAACCTTTTAATGCTTTCACAGGTTAATACAAGGATAATAGATACTTTTTAAAACGTGCAGCTTAAAAGTCTTAAAACTGAGAGGTATTTCCAGAAAGTCTTTTTTAAGGTACAACAGGCTACAGCTGTTTATAAATAGCATGCGTTGAAAGGCAGATCCTCAGAAATAACCTAGACGCTTTAATTAAAGGTACCCAACAGACTTAAAACTCAGGTTACAACAGCTTTTATCTCCAGATAGTATTCTGCATTAAAGCAGAAGCAATCTTGCTTTGACTGCTGTTTTAATCCACAAACAGCCTCTAAAAGGCACCATTTTGCAGAACAGCTGCTTGAGGAGTAACATTAGAAGCCCCATCCTTTCTGACATTTATGCTCACACTATGCAACTGTCAGGTAACAATACACCTAAGAATTATTTTGCACTGGAAGCAATATCAACAGGATAGGGTCTGTTCTGTTTCTGAAATTCTGCTGGATAATTTTTTGTATTTTTAAGTCCCCCAAATCACTGCCACTTTGCAGCTCTGCCATGCTACTTCTGACTGTGCAGGTTAAAGAAGTTGTAAAACCTACTAAATTGACAATGTGTAAAATATTCCAGCTCGGTTACCTCTCTTTTGCAGCACCACTAAAGAGTGACTAAAGTAGCAGTCTTAAAAATTTATGCATGTAACAATATCTGAATTAGATTCCAAAAGCCAATTCTTAAAACTAGTATTAAGTAAGCTGAATTACTATAATGCCAATATGATAATTCTGAAAAAAATTAAGTTTCTCTAAACAAGTTAAACCATCACAACTTGAATTGTTAGCAACAAAAATTAACAAATTAAAAATTTTAAAAAAAATCCCTACATATTTACTGAAACACATTTAAAAGATTTTGCCTGCTTGTCTGATCCTTGAGGAGTTCATATGATCCCTTATCATGTGTTTCTTCAGACTCCTTTGTCCCCTCGGATTTCTTTAAACAGTCTTCCATCTCCTGATCACCTATGAACTTCACTTTCCAAATACATTACAGCCCTGGTTTATTATTTTGCCAAGTCTGATTTTTTTCAAAGAGAAGGAAAGAGATCAAAACAGAAAAGCCAGAGCCATCTTTTTGTTTGTTTGTTTTTGGAAGGAGGCTTGAAAAGTATTTCACCATAAAGAAGTTTCATTTCAGTTTTTTACAGTCTTGCTTTTTGCAACAGACGTTGGCTGTTCTTACGCACAAGAAGTTTGTATTTATTACAAAATGTTCCCTTTTGTGTTTTTTTTTCATGTTAGGCCTATGGATCTTCCTGCAACAACCACGGTTACAGAAATGGACACCTTCACAGCTTCTCAGACAAACAGTTCCACCTGTGACTTATATGAGCACAAAGACACAGCACGGATACTACTGCCTGTCTTCTACAGCTCCATCTTAATTCTTGGGGTGCTTGGAAACGCCATTGCCCTCACCGTCATTTTTAAAAACAGAAAGAAGATCAACTCCACTACCCTCTATTCAACAAATCTCGTCTTCTCTGATCTCCTGTTCTGTATTGCCTTGCCTACAAGGATAGCCTACTATGCCCTGGGATTTCACTGGCCATTTGGAGAAGCATTATGTCGAATAACTGCTCTCATGTTCTATATCAACACCTATGCGGGTGTAAACTTCATGACATGTTTGAGCATTGACAGGTTTTTTGCTGTTGTCCACCCCTTCCGATACAAGATCAGAAGGATTAAGTATGCCAAGGGCATTTGTGTCTTTATCTGGTTTCTTGTATTTAGTCAAACTTTCCCATTACTTATACAACCCATGTCACAGGAAGAAAAAGAAAGGACTACGTGTATGGAATATCCAAACTTCGAAAAAATTGCACATCTACCGTTTATACTTCTTGCTGCCTGTTTAGTAGGGTACCTTGTTCCCCTGGGGATTATACTATTTTGTTACTCTCAAATTAGTTGCAAACTTTTTCAAACGGCCAAGGAAAATCCACTGACTGAAAAATCAGGGATAAACAAAAAAGCCATCAATACAATCATATTTGTAATTATAGTATTCATCATCTGCTTTACCCCTTATCATGTTGCAATCATACAGCACATGATTAAGAAGCTTCAGAATGAACCCTTGTGCACAGAAAAGAAAATTTTCCAGAAGTCACTCCATTATACCGTGTTTCTGATGAATTTTAACTGCTGCCTAGATCCTTTCATCTATTTCTTTGCATGCAAAGGATACAAGAGAACCGTAATGAAAATACTGAGACGACAAGTGAGTGTATCAATTTCAAGTGCTGTCAGGTCACACCATGAAGAAAGCTCACGTGACATAGGAGAAACACAAATGATGGCACTTGCAAAATCTTCCAATGGAAAGCTACCTGAGAAATGAAGACTGTAGTACACTGCAGTGGAGCAAATTTAAAAATCCTGGGTCCACAGTAAACACTCTTAGTGCTCCCTGTACAGCAGCTTAAGTAAGATTCTGTTTCTCAGGAAATCAAGGAGTGATGCTGGACTGAAAAAGAATTGTCATAGGACAGCAGGAAAACTCAGCATTATAATTTCCTCGCTGTATCGTTTTGACCGATCTCATTATTTTTTCCAGGAAATATACACCAGTGTGAATGTTCCAATTCCATATGGCACATATGTATGCCTGGATGTTACTAACTCAAGCAAAGACTTGATTCACAGTTTGGGTGTCTGAGAAAGGATTAAACAAAAATAGCCCACAATTCAGACTGACAATAACCAGAATATCTGAACATTGCAAGACCTCTAGCTGTGCTCCAATTACAGCAATGGTTTTGTTAGTCAAGCCACACAAGCAGAGGAAATCAGACTTTGAGATAAAATGGACAATCTCTGTGCACGTTTGACTATCACAAGTGCCTAGTTTATAGCCCTTTGGAGGTGAAACTGCATTTTTAGTATTTGGAGCACAAATGTCTTATTGGACAATTCACATACATAACATTGTCAAATGTAATGGATCAAAAGTTAATGAACTGCTTGGTTCTCCCCAACACTGAGTATCTCCTGTATGTTAAATCACTCATCTTTGCAAGGTGTATTATCTCTTTACTCCTTTTCCTAAAGGAGAACTTTTCTTTCTAGTGTGTATTGTAAAAGAGTATTTACTCTAGTTGTACATGAATAATTTATAAACACAAAAAATAAGTTGAAGTATGAGACTGTGATATGAAAATTGCACTGTTTCAGTTAAAAGAGCAGTGATACAGGGTTCTTCAGAACTTCTGCTGAAGTCAAACATGGACACGAGACAAATGGTTTAGAAACATGAATAAGTATTCACAGTTGAAGCCACCAAAACCTGCATTAATGGGTTAATTCTGATGGTGAGATGGCTAGCTCTTTTTAAGTGCTGTTTACCTGAGAGAGCAATAAATGGGAACAGCAGGCCTGGCTGGGAAAGAACAAGCTTTCCCACCACGCCTTCAGAAAGCATATCTGGGATCCCTTTGGGCACACTGAAGTTGGGCCAGCAGAGACCAAATGACTTAAACACATCCTGCTGGCATCAGCTCAATACCAGTTGAGCATCCAGGATGCAAGCCCTGGGTTCCTGCTGTCATGCCCTTCCGTCCTGTGTCAGTTTCCTTCCCTACTTTATTCCTGGCCCCCCTGTCTTTTCTTTTGTCTTCTATCTTATTAATATGCCTTCACCCGCCAACACAACTTGGTAATTGCACCGTAAGTTTGTGATGGAAAAGGAAAATTAAAGAGTGCTGATAATTGCTGGTAAAAGCTATGCCAGATGTCAGAATAAATGTTATTTATTGCAGCTGTATCTCTCTGGCACTGAGGTTGTACTGGAAGTCAAAAAAACATAGTTACATTTGTCATCTTTGCAATTCCTTCCTTCCTCACGTGTTGACCTCCACCTACCTGCAAGCATAGAAGGGTCATATCTGAACATAAGTACGGAAACATTAAATTAGCAATTACTTTCTTATGGGAAAGAAAATGCAAAAGACCTTTTATTTCATACCACTTAGTTTGTCAAAATTGAGTTTTTAATTACAAAAGACACTATGCAGCTACAGGAAAACGGAGTAAGAGAAAGAATTAACAGAAGAAGTTCTACTTAATTCTGTATACTATAGTAGTTCTGTTCTTGTCAGCTTTTTTAATAAACTAATTTAAATATTATTTAAGAATTTGTTCCTATCGAAGTAAACAAATGGTAACCTGACAAAACCACAGACAGACCACTCGTGAATACCTAGAAACTGTAAAAATAAAATATATGTATTATTAACATTAAACCAGTACAAGCTGATTTTATTTTACTAACATCTGGGTTTTAATTTTTGCTATGCATTTAATCTAACTGTGATTATAAAACCTTAAAGGCAAGAAGTCTTTTTTTATGCTTGTCTGTAAAATATAACTCAAATATGTATTACAGCACCACATAATGCAGATACCTATTCTCTTTTAAGTGGAAACAAAGTGAATATCTATATGGATAATCTCTCTCTACCGACATTTTCTTATGTTAGCAATTCTGCTATTGAACAAATTTAGACTTAAGTTTCTAAATCACCTCAACATTCTCAAACAGCTAACTTTACATCAAAATACTGCTTTTGCTCTAATAAGCCTTAGAGCATTGGTCCAGTTAGATACAGGTTTGAGAAAAGCTGGGGTTTTTCTCCTTATTTTAGTATTTCTCAAATGCTGAAGAAACAAGTAAAATGAAAACCTTTAAAAGCTAAGATAAGCTCAGCTTCCTGGCAAGAGCCCTAAGGGCACAGACACAGAAAGTGACAATTTATAGCTGTGGCAGCTGATGCCACTGCTTCCCCTTCACTACTCATCAGCACGCACTCACAGCTCACACACACGTATCAATGAGGAGCCTCTCTTCTGTGTGCTTATCTGAAACTGCCAAAAGTAGCGGCAGTGGTTTCAGTCGGCCTGGGACACAGCATTGAAGTAATTTAGAGAGCATCTGTCCTATTTCTTCTACCAGCTGTGCTGTGGGGTTGGTAGCCATCACCAGTCAGTAACAAGCTGCTGCATAGGAGCAAGGGAAAGCAGTAATACTGAAAACTTACAGCTCAAACAACTGGTTTTCTTCAGGATGCCCTTATCCATTTACCCTGCTGGTACTCTTGCCCCAGTATTGTCTGCTGGAGTATTTTTACCTATACCAGTTACCTATAGCAGCACACCTCAAGTCCCTCTCCTCCTGCATGTTGCACAGACATGAATAAAGGGGGTAAAAGCCATACCTGGCATCTCTTCTCCTCTCCAATACTAAGTATATTAATGGATGTGTCTGTCTGAAAAGACACCAGCATGCCATGCCATGCAACATGTGGCTGAAGCAGTAATGAGCTTTGTAAAAGGAAATTAGCTTTTGCTTAGGCAAAAGCTGTTGATACATTCTAGGAAGTACCCCCATCTACATGAAAGGCTGGGAAATGGTCATCAGATCTGGAGCTCACTCACCCTTTTCACTTAAAAATAAAGCAGCTGATGAGTAGCAACAGGTTCATATGGCTTGCTCATTATGAGGATCTGACTTAGGTTCTTTGGGGAAACTGGGCCTCTGTTTGGAGGGTGAAGTCCAGTCAGGATCTTAAAACCTGTGTTCATGACAAAACAATAGGATATCTTTTAACTCTACACTTCAGAGTGTAGGGCTAGGGCAATTGCTAAGAAGACTCCAAGTAGACTATATGTCCACTGCTGACATCAAATCTTAGCTGGTAGGGAATGTGACAGACCACATAGAAATAAAAATTACAAGGGGGGCCAAATGGTACATTTTGGCTGTCCCTGTCCAAGTCCAGAAAAGAAAGTTGTACAGACACCTGTTGTTGAACACATTACCAAGTGAAAATGCATCATGTGAAAAATCCCAACACACATGCATTTTCATCAAAAGAGCCTATAGTTCCTTCACCTTTTGGTGAGAATGCAAAACTAAGGACTACTAATGCAAGTGCTCAAATGGGTTCCCTCAGCCACCTTGGGCTTGAGGATATTGAAGCCTAACTGAATGTGTGGAGATAACACAATTTCCTGTGGCTTACATCCCAGTGGAAAAGGACAGGTATTCCCCAAGGCACTGCTGCCTGACTCTTTTGGCTGTGGCCCTGAAAGCTGCGCCGATGAGGAACCTGTTGGCAACATGGTCATCTCCTAGCAAAAGACAGTAACAGCAAGTGTCCAAAGTGGTCAACATGCTACCACAAATAACACGATACCTGAAGACTGTTAATGACTCCTCCTGAAGCAGCAAGCTTCATCAAGTATCAAGAAAAACATGGAAGGTTCTGGTTTTTTTTAAAAGGATGTTTCATTGAAGACTAACATTGTTCTGAAAGTCAAAAGCTTTTAGGTAAGCAAGGAATGAACAGACTCCAAGAAAATTATGAGGCAGCCTGCAACATAAGAAAAATAAATAAGGTGGAGCTGAAGAGAAGGAGAAGAGAAGCTTTGCTTTATACAACCAGTTTTGGAGGAACTGAAAAACAGTGACTGTCTCTTCCATCTTCATGTCTGTGGTACAGAGCAGGGGAAGAACTTAAGACAAACCAAGGTTTGTATCTTAGCAGTATCCCACTGTGCTGGCTCAATACAGGCAAGGTCAACAGTCACCAAGAATCACTAGAAAAACATCAAATTCATTGGAGTGAAATATTTCCTAATACAGTCTTGGCTAAGCTACAGCCTGCAGGCTAAGGCTATTGCACCAAAATAATTCAGCCAAGCTGCAATCCTTTTTGGAAGAAAAATAGGGGAAATGCTGTTTGTGTAGTAAATGCTCAGACATATTTCCTCCATTTTTTTCCCCTCAGAATACTCTCTTGGCTTCCTGCAACATCTAACTTTGGACTTCCTGAGGTATATGGCTCATCTTTGCACCATCATCTGGTCCCTTTTTGAACTCCAATCAAATGTCTGTGCCTGCAGCATCTTGCAGCAAGAAGTTCCACAGACAAACTACCCATGTTGTCTGGAGCCATTTTCGCTTGTGACACCTGTTAGTTTCATTTGAAGTTCCCTGCTTCTTGTATTAGAAATGAGTGAACACAGCCACTCTGTTTACCCTTCCCACATTACTTGTGATTTTACAGACCTGCATCAAATCCCCTTCCTTCAAGTCATCTAGTCACTTCTCCGAACAGTCAGATCAAAGTTTTTTACCACTTCACCCAAACTACAGAGGAAGGGAAGAAGGCAAGCGCAAAGAAAGAATGGAAATCCAACTGTGTTCAAGCTGGGTGGCAGAAGAGAACAGGGTATCTCTGTACACAGGGAGACCAACAGTGTACTGATCCCCTTTTCCTACCACAGTAGGGTACAGGGAAGTCTCAAAAGTAGGATCTTCCCCCACAACTGCCAAATTTGGATAACCTTGCTCATACGCATTAAATAAAGAACAAAACCTCAATGGGCTGGAAAAATGGGCTCACAGGAACCTCATGAAGTTCAAGTGCAAAGTCTGGCATCCAAGATGGTATAAACCCAAACAATCTTACAGGCTGGGCACCACCTGGTTAGAAAAGAAGCTGGAAAAAAAGGTCTGGGCTCCTGGTGGACAACAAGTTAGAGAGGAGTCGGTAGTGTGACCTCAAGGCCAAATATGTATAGGACTGTGTTCAAAAGAACATGGAGGAAAGGAACCCCCTCTGTTCAGCTCTTGTGAGATCATACTTATGAGTCCTGTACCCAGTTTTGGGCTTCCCAGTACAAGAAAGATACTGACATACTGGAACAAGTTCCACCAGGCAGCAGGCCACCAAAAATGATGAAGGGGCTTGCAGCACATGCTACAGGAGGAGAGGCTGAGAGAGCTGAGATGGTTCAGCCTGGAAAGGGAAGACTGAGAGGAGGTGTTACCACCGTCTTCAACTGCCTAAGGAAGAGGGGTTCAGAAAAGGTGGGAACACCCAGTAAAAGGCACAAGTTGCAGCAAGGAACAATTAAACATTAGGAAGCATTTTTTCATCACGAGGTTAGTCAGACGTTGGGAAAGGTTGCACAGAAAACCTGTGGCATCTCTATCCTTAGAGATACTCAAAACTTGACTGGACACAGCCCTGATTTAATTGGCATTACCAGGGTTATGGTTTATGATACCCAGAGGCTCCTTTCACCCTGCATCCTTCTACAACTAACAAGTTTAGCCAAAACTTTAAGTTAGACAAGAAAGTAACATGAAACTCAATGTCCTTGCAGTAAAACTAACAAACGATAAAACTGTAAAATCTTCTAGTATTGTCCTCTATTTAAGCCCTTATCAAAATGCTGTCAATAGCATCCTCCTAAAATAAAGAAAGGTCAAGACATGGCCTAGATTTCTTTCAAAAAGCTGCATTCATTTTTCCTCAGTGCAAAAATATGAGTTTCTCCTCTTCCTCTTTTCTTTTCCTCAGTTGTGACAGATGTTGTGCAAAGGGCTAAACTAAAAACGCAAGTTTTGCACCTGTTCTGAAGGCAGCAACATTTGTGGTTATCCTGTCCCCTCCAGAAAAGTATATGTTTTCTTATGCCACGCACAAGGATAGTTATGTTCCTCCCTCTAATAAGCTAGACTTAGCAGTTTCATCCTTCCTGTGGCATGTAACTTTCGAGGGAAGTTGTGGTTAGTTGACAGAAGGCACTCTGAGGCAGCCTACTTTAAATATAGAGATGCTGAAAACTGATTATTCTCAGCCTACAATCCTACAAAGCAGCTAGATAGTGTTTCATCAGCAGCTACTGATGCTAGGGGGCTAAGAACTTAAAGGTTTTAAGGTTTAAACTTAAACTTAAGGTTTCACCTTAGTATCACAGCTTCCAAGTATGGACAGTTACAGCCATTCTGTCCAGAAGTAACAACAGCACGTTCTTGTCACCAGTTGGACAGGAAGAGATGAAACACTGATGCCAGCTGTATTTTTGACAACAAGAGACAACTGAAGACTCCTGACAAGTTATCAGACTATAAAGGCAACTCTGAGACAATTCTTTATTTTTGTCCTTTAAAAAATAAACACAGTGTATTCACAACACCAACTATTCGAAACAGCCCAAACACCCATCAGAACCTTACTCCTCCATTCACCCAGATAGCGGCAAACCAAGTATTTCAAACGTGTCAGGGCTAGCTACATAATAATGTTATTTATGCTAAAAGAGGGATAGAGGTCAAAGCTTCATGGTCATACCCCCACCACTTAGCCACATCTCATGATCTCTCCTAGTGGCTTTATTCTAGGCAAAAACTGACATAAATGATCAGACAGGACATCTAGAAAGAGGCCTGGGCCTGCAATAAAATAACACATTGTATATCAATATTAAAAATGTCAGCTGGAAGAAAGTATCTCAGTTCTGTGAAAATAAAAAAATAAAGCCATCTGAAATTACTGACATAACAGATTACATTGTACTAATTTCATTAGATGAAAGGTTTTTCCTCTGTAACTCCTCTTAGCCCACAAGCTAGAGCAAAAGCTCTGAAACTAGCATGCTTGGATACCACCACTGGCAAGCTGACACCAGGGATGACTGCAGGACAGGCAGCCTGCAACTCTGAGCTCTCTTTGCCCCTCCTTGCTTGCAACTCTGCACTCGCTTTGCTCCTCCTTGCTCTTCTCCTGCATGGCTCCAGACATTCAGCTAGCACCTGCATCCCATGCCCTGGCCATACCCAGGAGCACAGGGAGAGCTGTCCACAGCTAGGCAAACCCACAGAGGCCAAGCTCATGGCTGAGAGGTACTAGCTGAGGACCACTGCAGATGGAGAGCAGACCCTAGGGGTCAGGGAAATGCCTCCTGTTGTCTGAACTGATTTTACTTCCTCCATAAAATGACTCTTTACATTCTTCCACTGCATGTGCAAACTGAACTTGGAAAAATTAATTCTTCTGGTTACGGCCCTGCCCTCCTCATACTGTGGTTGCTGGTGCTGTGGAGGCACTTACTGTACAGCTCAGCATTTCTATTCAAGCACCACTGCCATCATATTATCCTTTTGCTGTGCTTCTTGTGCTGCACCTTGTAAATTCCAGCCAAAATTAAATGGTTCATGATCAGGACTGTAATTAAAAAATGTCCATAAAGGAAGATTTTTGGAGCAGATATCAATAGTTAGTACTTCAACGTATTTTAACTACAGATGAAGTCTCATTGTCATATGTTCCAGATAGTCTTTGGAACTTTAAAATAAAAAACGTTTTTAAAAAAATTATTTGTCTTTAATGTTTTCATCAGTTCTTTAAGACTGAGACATTTTTATTGGTGTTGCACATAATAATTCACAGGAATGAGACTAAAGAATAATTATCTTTACTATTTAAATCCTCTGTCAAAATACCTATGATCAGCAAAGCATAAAAATGTAGCTTGAATTCTGAAATTACTTCTCAGAAATCTGATTCTAATATTCTTTCTCAAGGTGCCACTTCCTAGTCACAAACAAAAACAGGAAACAAGTACGCCTCACTGGCCACAGACACATTGGTGGAAAGCATTTTTGCTACTCTCTTTTCACAGTTTTACCCAACTTTGTCAGCATCTCAAAAAAAGGTCTAAGCAAAGACGCATGATTTAAACTCTGTCTCATGTGGTATATAACTCAACTGCTCATAACAGGACTCTTCCACACACAGAATGATGACAGCAGTGGCCAGGGGGAGAATGTCAGGGTGTTCTAGCAAGATGCACCAAGAACTACAGAGCATCTCAAAAGTATTAAAGGAAATTTTGCTTTAGTTAAGTGACTTTCGCTTAGAACAAAAATACTTCTCTGACTCATAAGAAATGAGAAAATCAGCATTACTCTGAACCAAAACGTTTGCAATTGCAGAAGTAACCTTATCAACAATGAATCAATAATGGCCAAGACGGCCAACAGCATCCTGGCTTGTGTCAGAAACAGTGTGGCCAGCAGGGCCAGGGCAGTGATTGTCCCCCTGCACTCAGCACTGGTGGGGCCGCACCTCAAATCCTGTGTTCAGGTTTGGGCCCCTCAGTGCAAGAGGGACACTGAGGTGCTGGAGCGTGTCCAGAGACGGGCAACGGAGCTGGTGAAGGGTCTGGGGCACAAGTCCTGTGAGGAGCGGCTGAGGGAACTGGGGTTGTTTAGCCTGGAGAAAAGGAGGCTGAGGGGACCTTATGGCTCCCTACAACTGCCTGACAGGGGCTACAGGCAGGTGTGGGTCAGTGTCTTCTCCCAAGTAACAAGCAATAGGACAAGAGAAAACAGCCTCCAGTTGCACCAGGGGTTTAGATTGGGTATGAGGAAAATTTTCTTCACCAAAAGGGTTGTCAAGCACTGGAACAGGCTGCCCAGGGAAGTGGTTGAGTCACCATCCCTGCCAGTATTTGAAAGATGTGTAGATGTGGCGCTTGGGGACATGGTGGACTTGGCAGTGCTGGGTTAACGGTGTGACTTGATGATCTTAAAGGTCTTTTCCAACCTAAATGATTCTATGATTCTGTAATTTATCTACTGTAGCAGCCAGCACTGGATGACTATTCTGTGACAAGTTGGTGTATGTTTTGTATATTTGCCCTGTATATTCCCTGACCCTAGACTCTCTATCTACAGTGGTCCATCTACAGGTCAGCCATGAGCTTGGCCTCCGTGGGTCTGCCTAGCTGCGGACAGCTCTCCCTGTGCTCCTGGGTATAGAGGGACTCCTCATGGCCAGGGACATGGGATGCAGGTGCTAGCTGAATGTCTGGAACCCTGCAGGAGAAAAGCAAGGAGGAGCAAAGAGAGCACAGAGTTGCAATCAGGGAGGGGTAAAACCATCATTTCTCCAGCTGCCAACACCAGCAGGATAAAAAGTCATAATTCTTTTTCTCCAAAAAGGAAAAGTATTCTTTCAAATCAGAAAGACTGAAGTGACTAAGTTAAAAATTTAAATTAATGAACTTCTGTTATGAGCGAAATGAAAGCGAACAAACTAATTGTAAGACTTTTCAGAGAATAATAAAGCCAAAAAACCCCACCAAGCAAATTACTAGTCATGGAGAACATAACAGTGAGCTATCCTAAAATCTGTGAGAGAGAATCAAACAGTGCTTCCTCTGAGAAAAACTGTAACCGAGCAGCAGATGTAAGAAAACAAGGAATCAAAAAATGGATTTGAAAAGTCTCCCACATTTTAGGGTGTTTAGGATGGCAACAAACACACAAAAGCATAACCCCCCATTAATGCTACATGAACTCGGGAAAAATTTTAGTGATTTCTGTACTTCATAGATAAAAGCTTAAATACTGGTGTCATCAAAATCAGCAATACCTCAGAAGTTAAATAAACTTGTGTTTTATTTGTTCAAAACAAACTGGTGAAATAAAATACCTCTTAATTTGAAGACTTAAATATTACTATTTCAGTAGTCTTATCTGTGCTTCCCAAAAAACACTTGTTGGCCTGTGGTAACAACATCAAACAAATGAAATACTGTAGGCAACATCAAAATCTGCTCTCCCCATTTAGCTTCAGTTTTAACTCTTTAATATTTTGCAACAGGCACTAAGCAAAGATTACCAACGCAGTGGTTAAAATTCTACTGAAAAGAATTTTTTCCACTCTTAATATGTGCCTCCCTCCTAGAGAAACTGGTTGTATGGAGAAAAAATTTCTGATAGAAATTTTAAATTATTTTTTAAAAGTATACTACTGCAGACAAAAACAATATCTACTTTTATTTTTAAAAGTTCTGTAGAAATATAAAAAGTAGCAATCAATTTATCTTTCCACTTCTTCCAATTTAATTTTGAGAAGTTCACAATGTTGGTTCAAAGTAACGCTTGGTAACATCACCTCCTCCCCATGCCAACTCAACCTAAACTTCATTACCATTTCTGTTCCCTCACACATAATAAGAATAATGGGAATTGTCCAATGAAAGCACATTTCTCTCTAACCTGCTACCCCGATTCTCACAGAGTAATACTAAATCACTCTGAGAGATACAAAATCTCACAATAATATGCTTATTGTGGAGTGTCTTCATAACAATTACTGCTTCTTCTAATAGCCCTTATTTAAAATTATCCAGTACTGAAATCCAATTACAGGTCATTTATCTTTAAAAAGGGTTAAGATAGCTGGCAGTATTTAGCCAAGTTGGCAAGACTTGTAATGTTTACCTCCATAAGCTGCTTACAGAACACTGACTGCAGAGATTAATCCTGCCCAGGGCAGACCAGTTTCTTTCCCCTTAAATAAAAACACATTTCCAATCTGAATAATTACACTTTGTTCACAGATCTCTAATAATGACATGCTTGGTACTTTCCACTTCATTAAAACAATTTAAAATGGTAAGTGTGAAAGTGGTGACAGCCTGCAATTACAAATGCCACTTAGTGCTCTGAATTTGAAAGGGGCAGCTCATCTCAGTGAAGCCCTTTCAAAGGTATACCACCTTGCTTCCAGACAGATTCAACTACCTGTAACACTTTTTGCCAAATTACCTCCCACTGCTTTTGCCCTCTTAAATAATGTTACCCAACTGCGTTTTTTGTGTGCACTGTGCCTATCTGAGAGGTGTGATAGCAGAGCGACTTCATAACCCAACTGCAATGTAGAGGTAAGTATCCTAATTATTGTGAAAACGGAGCATTGCCCTATTTCAAAAACACTCTCAAAATCCTCAGCCATTTCTTAACCAGTGTCAGGATTTGCTGATTATCCATTTGTTATTACAGTCTGATATCTCAGATGGCACAGCTTTTTATAGGGCAGAGCTTTAGGCTGATAATGACTCCTTGGCCTCTTACAGCTATTAAAATCAGGGCTTGGTGTGATAAACCATGAAGACTCCTGGTTCAGCGGTTATAGTCTTCTGCCCTCCTCCTCCCGCAGAGGTTACTGATTCTGCAGCAACGCATGCCTTAACCTCAAGCACATGAACCTGGGCTGAAGCAATCAACTGCAAATCTTGTGGTACAGAGTAACAGAAGGACAGAGTCCCGGTTCTGCCTTCCAGCCACACAATCCCATTGCTTTCCTCACTCTGGTGCTGGCACTCACCCACCAGAAGTGAGCAGCTTTAGATACTTAAGCCAGTGGGAAATGATCCCTGCAAAAATACATATGTATACGTGCTTTATTTTTAATCATTATTTTATCTCCCTAGAACCACTGCCTGTAGGAAGTCAAACAACTCGCACTGCAAGTGGTAGATAGGAAAGCACAGGCTGGGGCCAAGTGCTTGCTCTGTAAGTGGCAGCCTACGCGTCAACCAGCTCAGCCCTGCTACAAAACTGCACCTTCAGCAGATGCAACAAAGCCACATGGACTTGTTCTTGCTGTCTCCTTTGCAAGGCTCTGGTACAGCAGCGGAGAACACAGCCAGTGAAGCCATGTTTCTGTTTTGAACTAGCACAGATCCTTCCATTAAGTCAAGCCAACTCAGGGCCCTCAGTTCTGAGTACAGGTGCCTCAAGCTCCCTTACACCGATCAAACATCACTTTGCATTTGTTAACGAGTATTTTTTGTCTACCGTTATTCTGCCTCTTCTGCCCCATGTATTAAGATCTTCATAGTTCCCTTAAAAGTCTAAATACACTAGATCTCATTTTCTGATCCTGTCCTCTTACTCATTAATCTCTTTTCACAATCAGTGCTATATTAAGCAGGAACTACTTTGAGTGGGTGCACATATTTGGCCAAAGATTTTTTGAGGATGGGGGAAATCATTCAGTCTGGAAGCGCATAACTTAAGCACTTAAGGGCAAAGACTTGGCTTAAGAATACCTGTAAGGTAGACTCCTGACTGTCTACTTCCCTTGGTTGAACGTAGTGTGGAAGGAGTAAAGCACACCTGGTCTTTTCTATTTGCCCATCTCGTACTTCCAACACAAAGAAGGGGTTCAGAAGTAGATGAGAAGATGGAGGTATGCATATAGTTAACACATCCCAATCTCCATTTATAAGCAAGTAGTAGTTCTTTCCCTTTGAATGAATATTTGTATGTGTTCACTGGGATTGCTGTAAACACTCACCTCTCTTAACTGTGGCCCAGAGAAGTTACTTGAATGAACGTCATGCTCAGGGTAAGAGAGACCACATTGTGCAACAGCTACCGCAAACGCCGTCTCAGGCTTGTAGCCAAATCATCACTTTCACTAAGATGTAAATAAAACTCCAGTTTTTATTTCTAGAGTGGCAACATTCCTTAATGATTCCGCTGTGGACACCGGGGCTCATGCCTGGTGTTTACCTCTAGCTCCCTGGTCACCTCACAGTTTGCTGTTCACTATGACAGTCTGTACAGAGACAGTTATTGCACTGAAGTAGTAAGAAACACTCATGAATGACCTTTATAAAAAAGAAAGTGTGTTTGACATGCAGGAGGTACAGTTGCCCCAATTCCAGAAATATGAGGGTTCAGATCAAACACCAGCAGGCTGACTTTTTGACAAGTGATGCAGGAATCTAGGATGAATGCTGAGGAGAATCTTAAAAAGAAGAGAGGGAAAGCACAGGATGTTACACTGCTTCAGCCACAAGGGCTTGAATCTTGTTTCACACTTCTGGTAGAGCACACAGCTACCAACATTATCTTCATCAAAAGGTGAAAAGAGTCGCTGACCACAGGCTCAAAGAACTGTGTGAGAAAATACAGCACCAAATTAACACCCCATTATGGAAAAGGATCATTAGCGAATGCAAACAAACAAAACTGCTTCTCCTACCAAGCCCTTGATAAAACTCTTGGTGACAAGCGACAAAAAAGCCCTCCATAGAAAAGCACAGAGATCGCTGCTGAGTATCCCTTTATGGAGCCCATCTTCTTTCTTAATGTACAAGGAAGGTAAGTAAAAATGTAATAAAAATTAACATAAGTTTTAAAACACAGAAAGGTATTTTGTCTCACACCACAGGGAAAAATCAGAACTGCAAAAGACTAAGTACTTCTTGATTAACTGTTTCTTACCAGGGTTTAGTGGATGTGCTTTACGAACCCCAAAAGCTATCCCCAGGCTGGAAAGCAATGACAAAAAGCAAAGAAGCAGGTGTGGGATGACTGCATTGCTAGCTGAGATAGTCTTGAATGAAAGCTGCCCCTCAGATGGAGCGGTGCCATCACAACTGCCTGCTCTGCATCCTGACCAACCTCTCTGTATCGTCAGAAAACTAGAAAAGGTGGCCTCATGTCTGATTGACCTCAGAACAGAGGAAAACACTTTTAAAATAGCTCTGAGAAATCATCTCAAGATTTCCTGCTTGAGACACACCTGACTGAAGCACTCAAAATCCCACTCAATAATTTGCCAATATGTAAAGTAAGTTCCACCAAATGACTGACATCCCTAATCAAAGCAAGAGAGAGGGTGATGTGTCACCTTCATGCCTGCTTAACACACATTGGTACTGTCAGCTATCACTGTGTGGATAAGTTGAACCCTGACAAACAAAAGGATCATCTAGCCCAGGGGTCCTCAAACTACGGCCCGTGGGCTGAATATGGCCCCCCAGGGACCTCAATCCGGCCCCCGGTATTTACAGACTCCCCCCCCGCTGGGGCTGGGGGGGGGAAACCAAGCAGCCGCAGATGACTGCCTGCCACTGCATCCGCACGCCGGCCCCCTGGTTAAAAAGTTTGAGGACCCCTGATCTAGCCCACCTAGTCTGAAGCCACTGTGTGCCTGGTATACAGACAGAAAAACTCAAGACATAAGGTCTCTGTCCCTCCAAAGATATCAGAAAGTTCCTGGTTCAGGTAATAGAAATCTGTGACTACACACCTGATAATAGCTGAAGACAAAAGGCTACAGTCCTGTGGGTGTCTTACCACCACTGTACACTCTCTCAAACTATGCCTATGTGCAAGACAAGCAACGAGCAGAGCATCATTTTTGGAAATACTGCTAAGTGGCTCACTGAAGCTAAGCATAGACATGTCCAGCGGGACGTGGAGATATACATCACAGACTGAGTAAAGTGCCCTCCAAGCCTGGTAGCCTGGAAGCAATGAAAATCATGTTTCTATGAGGGTCAGATGAGCCTTTTATGATTTTTATGAATCTAAAGAGCAGAGAGCTGTCTAGCAGTTAAGGATATTGACACTTCCTCTGGTAAGCTGCCATTCATGAGCCACTCCACTGAACCAAGAAGAGCAGGCAACTACATTGAAGACAGACATTTACTTCAAGAGGCCCTTGAAACACATACAACCTCAAAAGTGGAACCCTGTACTAGGAGTGGTCCAACTTGTAATGGGGATTAGCTTTTAACTCTGTATTTAATATCTACATTTTCATTCTGCAAACTTCTTGTCTTGGAGAACATACATTTGATCAGCAGTGATCCAGGACCCTGGTATGTTGCACGCCCAAATTCAGAGTTACAGTTTCATTTGCTTTTGAATGTGGTTAGTTTCATAGCCATTCCTACTCTGGCTGAGAAATACTTTCTTTCCAAAGTTTGCAAGTCCTACCTGAACTTATGGCTCACATAACTTCACCTGTTTCATGCTTCTGGCGTAAAGAACGTGCAGAGAAGCACAGGGTAGCATCAACCTCCCAGAACCATTTGCATGGACAAGTTTAACTATGTGACCGCTGCCTGTGCTGGGGAGGGAGAGATGGGCACTACAGGAGAATGAGAGCTTCAGCCTCTCTTACCACCATTCCAGCATCTGATCCCCCACTGCACTATGAGTTGCCATGTTCCAGCACAAAAACCCCAGTTCTCTCCACCCTCCCAACCCCACACAGGGAGCACAGCACCCAGTCCACACCTAAGCAACCCAAGGGCACACCTCATGGTGGTGGCCTGAAGAGAGTCTTCACTCCCAGCTCCCCGCTGATTTAAGCGCTAAATGATGACCTTTTATCACTGTATTTACACTGTATTTAGTGTAAAGCACGGGCAGAGCAGAGCCAAAAGATGACAATTTATGATGACCTATGTTGCAAAGCATGTAAGCTATTTTTGCCTCATTTATCATCACCTATTTTCATGGTAGAGACAATAAGTTGGAATTAACTACTGAAATGTGACTCATATATCCGCTATTCAAGATTTTAAGCACAATTCTGTAGAACAGCCTAGTAATTGGCTCTCTCTCTCAGTCCTCTTCTACAGTAAATATTATTCACTATTTTTTGGCTGAGCCATTTTTTAAACTATTTTTGAATTCTTGGTTTAAAAAAATTAAGAAAATTAAAACTCTTCTCATAACTTACCACATTATAATTACATCTTAACGGACATCACAACATGTCTTCAGAGGCTAAAGACTAGTAAAAAGAGGTTTTAATGTTCAGCTTATTCACAGTTTGGCTTACTTCACAGTACTTGAAAATTAAAACACTTCCCACAATTTTGGGTTCTTTTTTGCCAAGGCACCATTTGCACCTCCTTTTGATTCATGGCTGTAGTTTATCTTTTCTTTTTCCAAAGACAGCTCTGTAAGTATTCTAAGGCACAAATCACTGGCAGGAAATTGTTTAGCTTGTTCACCGCAAAATAGAAAAGCTGTAGCAGAGAAGTGATTTCTTTGCAAAAAAATACTTCCCCATTAAGACCACCATATAACTGTTTTTCATAACTACAGACCAAGGTGTCTGAAGCAAAGCAATGACTAAACAAAAGGACAGTATTCAATAAGCATAAAATAAAAGCAAAGAGGAAATTTTAAAAGAAAGTAATGCCAACAAATCTTGATATTTATACAGAAAGTCTGCAAAGTCCTTCAACTCTGAAAAAGAGACATTATAATTTCTTCAATCTTTAGTGAAGCAATCACGTTAGGTCTTTTACTAATTATCTGCACTGTCTCCCATCTCATGTGCATTTGTTTTTTGAAGTCTCAATAATAGAACTGTGCCTTCTCAGAAAACCACTGAACTTACTGAATCAACTTCTGTCCATTACTTTGGTAAATCAAGAGGAGTTTCTTTAGAGCATGTCACTGCAAGACCTCCTTTGTAAAGAAGTTACTCAATAGCCCTCCTCCTCTTGTCCTATGAAAGCGATCATAGACTCCTTATTTTGCAAAAAGACACAACAGATACAGTATCTCTTCATACTAATAACATCTCCAAGTGCTTTGAAGAATTATTCATCCATTTTTCTTCCTTTTCCCTCCACCCCAATCAAATAATTAGCTGCCCTACAAATATAAGGAGGGAAGAGAGATACACAGACCATCATTGGAACGGAGGCAGTTCATTCCATGATGAAGGGGGATATTTTATCCCTTATATGAAAGGATACCAGATCCTTAAAACAAAAACATTGTGGCAATCCATGCTCATAGCAGAACTTCGACAGATAGGAGACAACTGATGTGTCTAGGATGTAATGACTATGAGATTGTTTTTCTTCAGATCACGCAACACTGGGCACCACAGACACTAAGCTTATTTGCAAACAATAGCCAAAATTATCATTTGTCCAGAATTGTTTGCCATAGACATCTACAATTAGATGCAGGATTTCCTTTTAAAGTCCAAAGGGACTTCCACATCCCTGTCTTCCTTTACTACGGTTGAACATGAGGAACAAACAAGGTGTTCCTACTTCCCGAAAGAGGTACAGAGGAGGGGGAAAAAAAACCACAATCTGCCAGTAAAGACAGAAAGAAAAGCTAATTTTCTTAAGAGTTAATATCCCCACATAGACTGAAAGTAAGCTTCAAGGATCAACTATTAAGCTAAAAAGAAGACTCCCTATTCCCACATAGGAAACATGGTATTGTTTATTTTCATGTTTTGTTTATTTAATCATAAAACTTTCAGAACACAAACACTTCAGAAAAATGAAGTGCTGTGGCAAGTTGTTTCTATTGTGTCTTATACAGATAAAGACATATAAAACAAATAACACAACAAAATCGGGAGGTGGGTAGCTTTAAAAACACAGGGTTGCTAATTTTTAATTTTAGGTTTTAACCTTGTGTTATATAATAAAGCCAGAAGAATGGTAAATGTTGCCTCCAGTCATTCTTCTTCTTCCCCACTAGGTGTCTTCTAATTCTTCACTTTTTCAGGGTAAATTCAGACTATACACTGTAAGGAAGTCTTGATTACAACTCATTCTCAGACTTGTTATCTTACTGTGTAAATAAATGCAAGGGGGAGACCTTTATGAAACATAACTCTTCAAGAAACAACAGAATTTGCAGTCCTACAACTACAGGAACAAAGCTTCCACACCATGCAGTACGTCTTTCCCATGAGGTAGTCGAAGTGGCTTTCACTCTTCATAATAATTTTCCTGCACAACTGAGTAGTACAGGTGTATAAAGCAATGACCCCATTACAGCCGTTTTCTGCTGTTCCAAAGATCCATTGCTATGCTACCTGAAGATCCATAGATGGCAGCATTGATGCAGTAATTAACCTTCACCACAGCAGTGGTCAAAACAAATTTCACAAAACTGTTTCATACTGGAGGCTAAGCCGCATTTTCAAATGTCAGAGATCTTAGCACCAGACAGTATAAGCACTGGGCCAGGAAATGTTTGGCAGTAAAGAGATACCAGATCCAGGATCACTAATAAACAATACTATACCAAGCACTTGCCCAATAACTGTGACAGTTTAGGTCCCGTCATCCTGGAAATAAACTACATCATTTGGACAGTAATGAGCACTGTGAGCTGCTGGTATAGTTCTTATGGTTACCTCCATATGCTGTCAAGTTAGAAAGAAGAAGGAAACCAGAGATGTTCGACATCCCACCACCTCTCTTCCTGTACTGTACCTTGTTCAAACAAGCTTTGCACTCCCTTTCATTTCTGCTGTTTGGGTAAGTGCTATCAATTTGGTGACCCGTATCACCACACAGCGCAGAGCTCAGTTACAAGCAAATGAAAGCAATGTCCCAGATGTTCCAGGACAAAAATAAAGATGCATTAACAGGCAGTACAATTTGAAGGCAAAGGATGAAAGTCGCAGAGAATACAAGGTACACAAGTCCCAGTTCAGTTTCACTGTCCCATCATCCCTTAAAGCCACCTTTACCAACACGGTGTCTACATGAGGAAGACTGCTGCTTAAATTACTGATCTTCAATCTGTGCCCTGCCTTATTCTGCTAGGCTTCTTGTCATGATAATGCTCAGCATTTTAAGCTCCTTCCCTTTAAAATGCATGTGAGTGTGTAATATGTATATTTTTTGAAGTTGAATAGTTGTTCAGAAAGTATCGTCCTCTGACAGGACCCAGCTCTGTACCTGCAAAGACAGTGACTTCTCTGAAATCACCTGCTCGCAGTCAGCTCTTCTGTCATCCTTTGCCAGCTCACAGCATCAGCTGGCCTTGTCCCAGCATTCAGGTACACTGAGCATACTCACACTCAACTTCTCCATTTCCATCCAAGGACAGTGCTGAGCCTACACACCAGCCATCTGCCCTGCAGAGATCCTGCTGTGTGGCAGAAACTGAGCTGCTCTGTCCCAGTCCAGATTATGGCAGCCCCTTTACCATCTTGAATGCTCCCTCTCATGTTCATGTTGGTTCAACCCCACTGCAGCACACCAAGCTTCATAACCTCAACACATTATTGTGTTTGCTAATCTGTGCCAGAGACAGGTGGCACAGGGAGAACATTAGAAGACTGTCACTTCATCAAAGCACCCACCAGGGCTAGGCTTCACACACAGGAATGCAACACACAGCAAGGTGCCCTTGAATTTAAAGGACAGCGCTTATTCTAATTCAAATTCTTGCACAGCTCACTCTCACTTCAGGTACTTTTGATTAAACACTTGACTGGCATGCTAAAGCAATTTTAAATTATTTGATTTCTGGTTAATATACTCAGGTTAGTAACTGAGCAGAGGTTGTCCAAGCCCGTGAACTCTGGAGGAGTCAAAATGATTTCTCCTACTTTTGCATTAGACTTCATCAAAAGAATCTGAGTATAAGCAGATCCCAGTAAAGACATTTCTCCTGAAACACTAACTCTATCCCTGGGAGGCATATCAAGTTTCAGAACAGTACTCCTACGCACCCGAGACTTTTGAGAGCAGTTTAATAGCAAAAATATCACATAACATATACTTGGTAAGGAAAGAGTATTTGAAAAAGCTCTCCTAGACACTTCCAAACTGGAACAACTAACTCATTGCATAGCTCCTGGCAATGCATACAGATTTTAAAAAAATGCAAACAGCTAAGTATGCATGCCAATTTTAAACAACTATGAAATATTTGTGATAAGGAATCTGTACCTTTTGGGAAAAAAAGCTGCTTCCCAACACAACAGAACACAGGTGGAAACCAGAACACAAATACAACATTTGAAGAACTCTGCCACACACAATGTGGGTTCACCAACAAGCACGGAGCTGTGTTGGTATTTGCCATGAGTGAATTTTGGACTAAATACATTCTGAAACTGCTTGCTGTGTAACAAACCACTGTCTCTAGTCCACTGCCCCACTCTCAGACATTCAGAGATACAACTTCCATTTCAATTAATTTTTGAAGTATTGTTTCTTTCAAAGGCTGACGCTGCTGAACAGATGGAACTGCAGGCCAGATGCACTGCATATATTTAGGGTTTTTCGTGACACAGAGTGTGTATCCTGGCTGTACGAGAGAAGGAGCAGGGGGGAAAAATACCCAAACAAACCAGGAGAAATGTGGAATGTTAATTTCGTTACTGACTCTTTTTAAAATTAAGAAAAAATCAGTAACTCCTTCCTCAAACCATACCACATTCTAGCAAAACACAGAAGAGAAAGCAAAATGTGACAGCAATTAGGACATGTTAGATACAGCTAACCAGGCTGCAGTCCTTCGAAGCTGCTGTTTCCCATTCCTTCAGATCTGCAGCACACAGCATTTACACTCTCTTGCAGGTTGAAGAGTGGGAGAGGAGGGACAGCTATACCGTGATGCAGCCTGTGACTAATATGCATATGGCAAAACTGGAAAAAATTGCAGTAAGTTTATGTGTTCAGTACCATGACACCTTTGAACCAGTAGTCTATTCTTAAACTTTCACTATGGTACAACACAGTATGGGAATAAAAACCAAAACACAATTTCATCAAGGCTGAGAACAATAACCCAGAACTGCATGTGAACAACAGCAAGCCAGTAAGTTAACAGACACGTGGGAGAGCTGCTTCCTGCACCACTGGTGCACTGGGCTGTGCAAGAAGCCTCAGTTCTTTCCTTTCAATAGGTCCAAAAGATGGAACGTTTGGAAGGAGAAGAACACAAACTCAAGCCTGCTCCTTACCAACCTGAAGTGGAGGGTGACCCTTCAGCCCCTCTGCATGCAGAACTTCTCTGTATCAGCTGGACAAAGTTTACATTACATGCTAAGTGGATGGGCAAAACATACTATTCTTTACCATGACTAAAACACTGAAAGAGAAAGACCCAGCAGTGCATCACTCCTGCAAAACCAACAGCATGAAGACAATCTCTTCAGTGCTGCACTTTCACACTGTTGGAAGTGATCAAGCTCATTTCTTGTAAGGCTTACTGACAGTTAGTGAAGGCACGGTAACAGACCACACATGCGCTCTGCCTTATCCTAACATGAAGCACCATTGCATTGGCTTAGCTTTTAACCTTTCAGAAACAACTTTAACACAACATAACGCAACTAAAATTATCTTCTTTACTCCCCACATACTTCAGAATAGCAAAAAAACCCCAAATAACCCTGGAGGGAAGTGAGCATTTATTTCAGTAAAAGCTGGAGTGCTGGAAGTACTCACCCATCTGAGGGAAACCAATGCGAGACACTCATCTCTAGCTGATAAAACAGTACAGAAGAAGTCAGGTGCTTCCTACAACAGAAACTGAAGCAACAGGGGACTGTGGCACAGCAGACTGGCCCACTGCCTCTTGCAAACCACGATTAGCACACTTGGGTGCTCATATCCAAATGTTTATCACTCTGCAGCTGCAGCCAGCCTGAGAACCTAGACGAGAAGGAACACGCACTTGCTGGTAGCACAAACACCTCTTGTCAGCACAGCACTGCCAGGGAGAGCTGCCCCTCCATGCTCAGGGGGAAGGCCTCCCAGCCTGTCAGCAGCAGAGCAGTTTGGCTGCCTCTTCTATACCAGGCAGACTGTGAAAAGCCTGAGTAGAAGCAGAACAGGCCGACATGTATACACTACGGCAAACCAGCTGGATGGCTAACCTGCCAGTAAACTCAACTGGGCTGCTGTTAATCCATCTGTGTAAACTGCTAAGTGATTCCAGCTGCCCTCACAAGACATGACCTCCTCTGCAGGGTCAAGATGTCAGCCACCCTCATCAGACAAAATGAGACACAGCTATAAAACGTCACCCTTCCAACCCTCCCCCAAGAAGACAGCAAGCCAAGACGCAGTTTACAGCATACAGCTTTTCTGATCCCAGCTGCAACATCTGCCTGCCGTCCACCCAAATCCAGCACTCCCTTTAGCTAGGGGGGGCACTGTTTATCTGCTTGCTGGTTCAGTACACTCATCGCACAGTTGAGGTTGGAAGGGACCTCTGGACTTCTGTACGTTATTCTTACCGAAACAAAGTACTCTTGCCTAGCAAAGTTCAAAAGCCTGGTTATTCTCTTCCAGGAACCACCCATTTTTTAAAAACTTTTTTTTTTTTAAAAAAAAAAAGTCACTGAATTTCAGTGAGCTTTCACTAAAACTTGAAAACAGTATGAGTGACTCATCCTGCTGAAGCATGCTCCAGAGTTATTTTGCTAATGATAAAGCCACTGAAGAGTTTTCAACACTGGTTAGTCCTTTTAAGATACTCCATAATCCTAAAATACTACGGACTTTTTAATAGATTTATAATTTTATAGGATGGTCTGGGTAGGACTTCCAGCTCATTGTATTTAAGAGGTCTTTGGAACGATCACAAAGTTTGTTATTAGTTCATTTAAACAGGAAAGACCAAATATTTAAATATATTATTAATCCACGCACTGAAAACCATACCCAGGTCCCTCCCCATGATTACTTCACCCATCACACTGACCTATGCAAATACCTACACAGTACCATAAACACATTCAACTGAGATAAATTACATGACTCCAGCAGAAAGGGTATTTTTCACTGAAGTTATCTTTAGCACAAAGTGAGGATCACCTGCCTACATTACTTTTACAGTCAGCAAGGAATCTGTTTGTGTCCCCCCCAAAACAAATCTGACTCTGGCTAGATCTGAACAGCAGGACTTTGCTGTTTCTGGCATCATGTGCACATCCTGGCAAATTCCTGTCTGCATGCCAGGAGGAGACTGAAACATTACCGTTCCCTTCCTCAACACACGTGTCTCTGCTTCATTTTGGGGGGGTCGGGGGGAAGGAGGCCACAGGAGGTACCAAACTGTATTGTGCTTCAGTGTCGCAAAGACTGCCGGTCAGAGACCTGGAACTAGCGAGTGCTCTAGAGAGAATTTGGAATGATCTCCTCCTCTGAATGGCTCTTTCAAAGGTTAGATCTTATTTTGAGTTGAAAAAGAGAAAGGGTAGGAAGTTAGTTTTCTTTACCCATTAGCCTTTGGGAGTACTCCCATCCCACCAAAGATGTCTGTTGCAGTAACACAGTTGAGAAATTTTACTCCATTTTAACAAAAGCTAAAACCTCTCTTTATACAACACTTTTCTGCAAAGCTCTTAAATAGTCGTGTTATTATTTCAGACAGCAAATAAAATCTAGAAACATTTTTCTTGCATTAGTAAAATATGGCAGGTACAGGCATAAACGAAGCCGTGTACTCAAGCAAATCAAACTTCTCATTTCAAATGTAGCAAGTTTCTGTCACTTTCACACTGACTACTATCCAAGGCAATATAAATAATATGGGGATTTCCACAAAAAACACAACACGCTCTACAGAAAATACATTTACATTATGCTTATTAGAAACTTCTGCACAATCAAGATGTTTATGCTTACAGATACAATTGCATGTAAATATTAGCCAAAAATACGCTTTCACTATACCACAAACATTTAAAAATGTATTTTAAAAAGATACATAGTACAAAGCCCAGTTTGACCACACTGGAAACATCACAAACGCTTGTCTGTTGAAAGGTACTAGAAATATCACTTCACAGACACCACACATAAGTGAAATATTAACTTTTAAGTATGACCAATAAAAGACCTCAGAACCAGCTAGATTACGTCATTGCTTCCTGTCTGAAGAGGAGCTATTTTAGCTAAGTGAAGCTGAGCAGAGAAGAGGAAGTCTAAACCTTCTACAGATTTGGGGCTATGAAAGGAGCATCTCTGAAGAAACGCTGTAGTGCACAAAAGGTGAGTAATAATCCACTATGCTACGCTCACAAAGTAACTTGGATGTTTATGCATGTTGCTAAGATAGACTTCTTTCTTCAGAAGCTGAACACAGGCATTAATTCTAGAACTAGTGAAAAGATTTAATTCTTCAATGCACTTTCAAAGTATCAGTAGCATTCTATAAATAACATTGAAAGCAAAATGACTGCATTTGCAAAATGTACCATAGTACCATAAATACTGTTGTTTAGGATTTTAACAATAAATTTAAAAATATGCAATAACTAAAAACACTGGTGTGTTACCACTAAAGGAAAAAAGCATTTGTTTTCATTAAACTAAAAGCAGAAGATCGTGTTGCTTGCTCTCTCTGTACTTCACTGAAAGCCATGTTTTCCTCAGGGAAATATGAGCAAACATAAGGGACAGCCAAAGAAAAAAAAAAAGGGGGATTGCTAAGGGACATACACACATGCACCTTTAAATGGACTCAGTGTTGCTTAACTCATAGTAGGAACCTGGAAGAAAAGATTTAATTCTAGTTTTGTTCTGAAAGTCTTTCTTCTCGTACACAGCACCTAGATGGGCTTCACAATTCACATTAGACATTCAGGACCTCAGCTATCATTGAAAAATTATAACCAACTGATAAAACATACAGACCAACATCAGAGTAATCATTCAGTATTAACACAGACAGACTCCAGAAACCAGTGACTCCAGGGGCTCTTCAGCAAGTGCTTTAATCAATAGCAGCAAGTGTTCCCATTACAAAAAATGGCAACTAGGGCAAATCCATCCACTCAGAAGGACCCAAAGATCTACTTGGGCTGATGTGAGAGATATCAACCTGAACTCCATGCAGACAAGTACAAATGAAAAAGGAGAACATCCGCATTTGTGTATAAATGCAAACAGGTAACTGCACACCTTCTAAAAATCTCATTATCTCTTACCTACATAACTGTTAAATTTTAGATTCTTAAAAATCAGTTCTAGGAGAAATACCGAACTGTAACACTGACATGCATTTAAACCCACAAAGTTTGGGAACAGTGTCTTCAACAACTAAACAAAATAAGAACCCTATTTGTTACAGTAGGTCCATTATTTGCTATATCTCAAAAGCAGCACAAACTTGAGATAACCAGCAAACAAGGATGGAAACACAGGTTTTCCTGATAGAAGCTCACACCTGATTCAGCTTCCTCTCTACCCATCAACAACAGCCTGCTGGTTATTTTGGAAGGAGGACCTGCCCAGGAACAATTACAGTCACTTTAAGTCCAAAGGAGAGAAGAGCAAAACTAAAACCAAAACCCAGGCTGTTTATTAACATTAATCTTTGAGAAGTGAATTCTACTATCCTATACATTACTACTAAATTCACCTGCTAAATCAGTCAGGATCTTCAGATAGATAGTCATGCACTATGTCATACACAACCACTAGCAAGAGAAATAAAACCAGAACAAAACAGAAGAAAAAAACCCGTTAAAATGTGCAGGGACGGGGTGTTAAGCAATATTTGGACAATTTTATGCAACAGTAATGAAGTGGGGCAGTATGCCAAATATTTCAACTGTGCACGCACTACAAAAATTTTCTTTCAAGCACATGCCATCTATCTTTCCATAAGGTCTGCTATCTCTTTGATTTTTTTTATTTTTAGTGTTCTTCACGCAATGAGGTATTGTAGATGTATTCATGCAGATGCCCTCCAAACTTGTTTTTTGTCAGTATTATACATACAGCTTTTCCCATACAAAACACAGAATCTATTACAGGTTCTAATGACCTCTTCAGACCAGAAAACACACCTTTTCATTTTGTACAGCTAGAAAAAAAATATCTTTGAGACAAAAGGTCAGGGCTAGATATCTGTATGTTTTTTTTTTTTAAAAAAAAAATAATCTGTAAACTTGGAGAACTGTAAGAAAATTGAAGTCCAAACTTCATATTTCAATGCAGAAACTAACCTGAAGAAAGATTTAATAAATCACACTTAAGTTAGTTAGACCACGGATACTCTTCTCAAAAAGCTAATATTTGCCTATTTCAAACCAGGATGCTAGATTAATAACCACTGGTTCAAACCCCTATGTATTCCTATACCACTGAAAAAAGTACCTGGTAACATTATAGTGAAATCATAAACCACACAAGCAGCAATAATAAGCTTTCTTTAATGCATTCTCCACTTCTGGAGATAAACTACGCAGGAACTATGCACTTTTCTGCTCTTAAGAACAGTTTTGGTGCCTAACTGATACCGTAAAACTTCTACTTGGCTGTCTGTCACAAGTGGGAAGAACAAACAACTAACTCTTTCCTCCTGCTCTTCTTCACAAAGCGGCCACAGGGCTGAGTAAAAAGCCAAATAAGAGGAACCTTCCCATGCAAAGTCACAAAACTGTGACCAAAGGAAGAGTCTGGAAAGTGAGAGTGTGCAGGTCAACCAAAGCACCCATGCCAACACCAGGTAAGATCTGCCATCCTCAAATGGCTCCAGAGTAAACAAAGTGATAATCTCTTTCAGCTCTCATCACCTTAGTCTGCATAATGACTTTTCAGATGTCAAACTCCTATGACCAAGAAGCTGAGGGAAGCAACACACTTTGCTCTGGAGCAGCTGGCTACCAGCCAGCAACTATCCCCCCCCAACATACCTGTTCACATAGGGCCTGGTTGGAGACTGCACTGCTTCCCATCTTTTTTACTTTCTTAAAACAGGAAATCTATCAATTTTAATCTCATCCATATGTCAGGTAGTTGGTTCTGATGCCCTGGGACTAAATACTGTATTAGAAGTTATAGAGCTATTAAGATAGCTTTGTAGTGTCTTTTACGAGCAACAGCACGCATCTATTCTTTTGGGAGCTAAGTAGCTCCGACACAGATGAAACACAAAGTCCACTCCACTTTGCATATCCAAATACCACTACATGCCATGCTCACTTAGTTCTTAGGGTAACTACTTTCAGTCATTAACTATTCAACAGGGACAACTTGAAACATTTTCTTTAGAAAATAGCTCTCACCTCAATTATAGCTGTTTCAATCTAATTATCAGCTACTGAGGCACACTCAAAGTAGCTGGTCAATCTTGACTTTTTGATTCCTTTGCACCTCTTTACGTTTGCTCAACAGCTTTTGTAAATCTGAAGTGAACTAAACCCTAGTGTTTCCAATGTATTTCCAAAAACTTTCCAATGCTTTTGTCATCTCAAAAGATTGTGAATATTGTCAGACATTAAAAAGAATATAAAAGAAATCTCTTAGTTAAAAATATTTAATTAAAACTAGCTTATAAATACTATTTCTCACAAGTCTGACAGTACATGTATTTCCTTCAGAGCACAATAATGTATTGTTAGTCAGAAAAAGCAACAAAGCTAGCACATTTTCACAGCTAAACAACAATCTCATCGCTAAACACCATCCTACAACAATCTTGCTTGTTTTTAAAGTTGTTATTTGACTGAGAATAACATTTTTGTATTTTGTCTGGTTTTAGGCTATTTATGGAGTGCAACAACTATTCCTAAACAAAATTAAAATATGATGCCTGGAAATCACCACCCTGAAGAATACAGGATTGCATCGCTGGTCTTCTACAGTTTTGTGTTCGCAGTGGGATTGCTGGTGAATGCCACGGCACTATGGGTTTTCAGCTGCACTACCAAGAAGAGAACAACTATAACTGTATATATGATGAATGTGGCATTACTTGACATAATTTTTATATTTTCCTTGCCTTTTCGGTTAATCTACCATGGAAAAGAAACGTGGCCTTTTGGAGATACATTCTGTCGGATTATCAGTGCTTTCACTATATTCTATCCAGCCATTGCTCTGTGGTTGCTCACTTTTATAAGTGTAGACAGATTTATGGCTATTGTCCAGCCCAAACATGTCAAAGAACTAAAAAATACAAAAAAAGCTGTGCTGGCTTGCACTGGAATCTGGGTAATGACCCTTGCAACAACGTCCCCATTGCTGTTTTTACAATCTGATCCAGACAAAGCCTCAAATTTCACCACCTGCATGAAAATGCTTGATATCATCCATTTAAAGGAAGTAAATACATTGAACTTTTCTCGCTTGATTTTTTTCTTTTTGATTCCTTTGTTTATCATGATGGGGTGTTACCTAGTCATTATTTACAATTTTATCCGTGGCAAGACTTCCAAACTGAAGCCTAAGGCCAAGGAGAGATCCATAAGAATTATAGTTACTCTGATTGCTCAAGTACTCATCTGCTTTGTACCCTTCCACATTTGCTTCACCTTCCTGATGTTGCAAGTTGAAGATACATCTTACAATCCCTGGGCAGCCTTTACCACCTTTCTCATGAATCTCAGTACATGCTTGGATGTTATACTGTACTATATTGTTTCTAAACAATTTCAGGCAAGAGTCATCAGTGTAATCCTTTATCGCAATTACCTTCGAAGTGTGCGCAGGAAAAGTTTTCGAACTGCAAGTGTAAGATCACTCAGTAACATGAACAGTGAAATGATATAAAAAGAGAAAAGAATGTCAGGGGATTTTTATAATGTAAACAAGTGATTCTTTTTTGAAATTCTAGCATTTAGACTACACTGAATAATGTTCTATAGCCAGAAATAACAGATACATTTTTTGCACTGTAAATATGAGAGAAGCAGAATAATTGCACCTCTTTACATTTGCTCAACAACTTTTGTAAATCTGAAATTAACTAAAGCCTACTATCAGTGTTAGATTTGCAAATCCTTTTTGTCATCTCAAAAGATTGTGTATAGTCAGACATGAAAAAGTGACTATTAGTATAATAAAGTAGGCAACACTGAAAAATGATGATGGAATGTATATATTACTTTTTTATATTTGCACAACCAAAAGCTCCTGAAAGTACTGTATATCCCACACTTCCAAAATTAGATTCATTCTCCCAAGATCAGTGTTAGCATGACTTAAAGAGGAAGAGTATGTAAGTACCATATATATTTCATTCAACTAAAAAACTGCTTTGATGCAGACTACTTTGTAACTGACCACATTCTGCATTCATAGACAAAAACACCACCAAAACGTGTAACAGTCAAACATTATTTCCCTGTGGGTATGATGTGCACATTTATAACACCCTACTCTTGCACCAAGTATCTTTTTACACAGCTGAAAATACTTTTTCCAGACACACTAGCAGCCTATGTCCCAGCAACAAACTTCAGATAGCAAACATGAGTAACCACTGTACTACTCAAGCTTTCAGCTCCTTTTGAATACTCACACACTTCCAAAACTGTATCTTTAAAATGCCAAACACATGCTTTTTCTTCCTTATTACATCAGCCTTTAGCTACTTTCAAGGGACACACTAAAAAATCAGAAATAAAAAAAGCCTATTATGGTGTTTACAATTAAAAATCTTACTCTAAGAGCTTTTATTATTACTTCAGAGTGTGCCACACATAGAAACCCAAGTCTGTATGAGGCTGCTCTCAACTGTCAGAAGCTTAACCATAAAGGCTCTACGGTTCTACTGTATCATGTACATCTCTTTCTAAGTGCAGAAAACTCAAATACAGGTTATTGTATTAGCTAAACTGAACCACTAAATAACCTTAAAGCTTTAAGAACTTCAGATGTAAGCACTAAATGGAATAGTGTGCTTTAGCCCTCAAATTCTGAAACACAAAAAATACAAAATACCAGTATGAAATGCATGTAACTACATATGCATTTAACAGTGAACATAAAAATATGGATTACAGTTGTGCTGCCTTTGTGTTAAGAAAGAAATCAGCACCCATCTGACTTCAGTTTTCAGATTTAGCAAATTGAGCAAAACCAGACACAGTAATAATTTGCGCACTTCAAGCCATGTTTCAATCATGCCAACAGTGGAAATGGGACTAACATAATGGAAAGTAATCATTATATAGATAAATTATAAATTAACTAACCACAGATTACAACTAAGAAATGAACATTTGAAAATATAATAGCTATGCCAAGAACTTTTACACTGTAGTTCAAAAGAAGATTAAATTTAAATTGAAGAGATACATGAAGAAAGTTTTTTCCAACTAAAATCTGCACCAAATAATCACTTGAAACTGTATCTAAAATAACCAATCCATTAGGAGCTACTTACAAACCAGAAGGCAAGCTGTTGATGGTGATGCCAAATATATACTGAGCAATTTCTACAAGGAGAAGATCAAACAAAGCTGAGAGCATCCAAGCACCCAGTAAAAAGGACTGGAAAGAAAAAGTTTAATCTTAATTAATTCAAATTCAACAGTTAAAAATAAGGTTTTAATGTATCTCTAATTAAAAGTAAAAACAAGGAAACCACTATACTAGTCCAATAAAGACAAATAAAATCTTTAGTACAACATAATTCCAGATGTACATGTCTAGATACTGAAGAATTAAGAGTTACAGGTGTTACCAAAATTAGATTATATGGGTCTGGTAACTTTCAACTGATACAGCTGCAAATTTTAATTAGAATAATCCACTGACTGCAAGACATTGTCAATATAAATTCTTATTTATGGAAACCAAATTCTCTTTCAACCCCTTTAATATGTATTTCTATATAAAATGTCAGTAACAAAACTGTAATATTAATCCAAGGCTACAAGACTCTAAAACAGGTTTTGTTAAAAAAAAAAAGTAACTGGAACTTACTGAAAATTTTCTGCTGCCATATCTTCTTTCAAATATTCTAAAGTTGTAAAGGAGCAGACAGCTGCAGAATGTGTCCTTCAAATCAAGACATATTGTTCTCCCACATACAAGTCTCCAAATCTAAAAGGTTAAAGATCATCATGTTAACACTCTCTTCCTTCAAGGAAATCCTTCACAGAATTTGTGCTCAGAGTGAATATAATACTGAAGTCAGAAATGTAGAGAGTAGAATCATAGAATCATTCAGGTTGGAAAAGACCCCTGAGATCATCAAGAACCGTTAACCCAGGACTGCCAAGCCCACCACTAAACCATGCCCCTAAGTGCCACATCTACATGTTTTTTAAACACTTCCAGGGATGGGTGATTCCACCACCTCCCTGGGCAGCCTATTCCAATGCTTCACCACCCTTTCAGTGAAGAAATTCTTCCTAATATCCAATCTAAACCTCCCCTGGTGCAACTTGAGGCCATTTCTTCTTGTCCTGTCACTTGTTACTTTGCAGAAGAGACCCACCCCCACCTGCCTACAATCTTCTTTCAGTTAGTTGTAGAGAGTAGTAAGATCCAAATGTTATGGAGAGTTCAAGAAGTCTGTTTAAAAATAGAATGTTTTCAAGGAAGCAGTTTATCTGTTAAAATAAATCCACAACGGAAATTAAGTCAAATACATTTTTATGTCCCTGTTTCACATTTACAAATAAAAATGGAAATCACAACCCTAGTAAAATGCAGAATTCAGGAAAAAAGTATTTTTGAAGCAACCTCCAGATATCAGCTAGTCCAGCGCACTGCTCTAAGCAGGTCTTATCAAATCAGCTTGCTCAGGGCCATGTCAAGTTGAGCCTTGAACACCTCCAAGGATGGAAGTTCCACAATCTTTCTGTGCAACCTCTGTCAGTGTTTGGCTACCCCCATGGTTTTAAAAACTAAATCAAACCCTTACATCTAGGCAGAATTTCCCACATTCCACCTTGCATCCACTACTTCTGGCACTACCTCAGTGCACCTCCAAGCAGAGTCTGGCCCCAGCTTCTCTATAGCTTCTGATCAGCTACCTGTAGACAGCAGTAAGGTGTCTCCTCTTTGCCTTCTCCTCTTGAGGCTGGGAAGACCTAGTTCTCTCAGCCCTTCCTTGTATGTCACATGCTCCAACACTTGGTGGACCTGCTCAGGTGTGTTCATATTTTTCTTGTACTGAGGATCCCAGAACTGGGCACTTGTGAGACCATATCTTGAGTGCTGTGTCAACTAGACAAACAGAGTTACTTGCCTTGACCTACTGGCCAGATTCTCACTAATACAGTCCAGGAGATGGTTGGCCTTCTTGGCTGCAAGAGCACACTGTTGACTCGTTTTCCACCAAGATCAACAGGTCCTTCTCTGCAGAGCTACTTCCCAAGCACTTCTCCCCCCTCCAGCCTGCACTGCGACAGCCTGGGGTTGTTCCATCCCTGAAGCAGGACTTGCCAATTCATCATGTTCCTGTCAGCCCATTTCTTGGGCTTGCCAAGGTCTTTCTCAATAGCAGCCCTGCCTTCCAACATATATGACCACTGCCACCAATTTTGCATCACCCACAAACTTGTTTAAAGTGCACTCCACCCTATCATCCAGGTCGCTAATGAAGACATTAAATAATACTGGTCCCAGTACTGATCTCTGAGGGGTCCTCCCCTAATTAATACCTGCCAAATGGACTTTGCACTAATGACCATAACTCCATCGAGAGTCCAGCCAATTTTCCACCCTTCTTGTCCAGTTATTCAGTACATACCTCACCAATCTGGCTTCAAGGACACAATGGGAGACTGGGTTAAAAGCACTGATAAAGTTAAGGCATGTAAAATCCACCGACTCCCCCATGTCCACAGCACCACTTGCCTCATGGAAGAAAGCAATCAGCTGGTCAGGCATGTTTTCATAGAATCATTGAATGGCTGAGGTAGGAAGGGACCTCTTGGAGATCATCCACACTCAAAACAACATCAACTACAGCAGGATGTTAACTGACCATGTCAGTCTGGTTTTGACTGTCTCCAAGGATGGAGACTACGCAACTTCTCTGGGGAAACTGTTTTTCTAGTCCATCAGTCTTAACAGTAAAAAAGCTTTTTCTTTAAATGGAATTTCTTGTGTTTCAGTTTGAGCACATTACCTCTTGTCTCTTCACTGGGCCCGTCTCCCTCTTCTTTGTTCCCTCCCATCAGGTATTTATACACCCTGGTAAGGTCGACCCTATGCCTTCTCTTCTCCAGGCTAAACAATCCCAGCTCTCTCAGCCTCTCCTCGTATGCCAAATGTTCCAGCCCCTGACCATACTGGTGGCCCTCTGCTGGACTCTCCGCAGCATGTCAAGATGTATCTTGTACTCAGGAGCCCAGCACAAGGGACAGCACTCCAGATGTGGTCTTACCAAGGCTGAGTAGAGAGGAAGGACTGCCCCACCAGGCCTCCTTGTGAGGCTCTTCCAAATGCAGCCGAGGATGCTGTTGACCTGTTTAGCCACAATGCTGCATTGATGGCTCATGTTCAACTTAAGTCTCCACTAGGACCCCCAGGGCCTTCTCTGTAAAGCTGATTTCCAGCTGGTCAGCCTCCAGCTTGTACAGGTACATGACCATTTTTCCCCTCTGAATGGCAGCAGAACTAATTCATTTATCAACCACTCACCCAAATCTTACATCATCCACAGGCTTGTTGAGAGCACACTCTGTCCTGCTGTCCAGGTTATGAACGAAGACACTAAACAGTATTAGCCGCCATATTCATCCCTGCTGTACACCACTAATGACTGGCCTCCTGCTGGACTTTGTGCCACTGATCACAACCCTGTGAGCCTGTCAGGTCAGCCAGGTTTCAGTCCACTACCCACTTACTTCATCCGTACTTCATCAGTTTGTCTGAGGATGTTATGGGAGACAGTGTAAAAAGCTATACTAAGGTCAAAATAAACAACATCCACTTCTCTCCCCTCACCCACCAAGACAGTCCTCTACCTCATCATGGAAGGCTATCAGGTTAGTCAAGATTTCCACTTCATAAATCTGTGCTATCCCCAGTCACTCTATTGTTCTTTGTGTGTCTGAAAATGATTTCTGGGAGGACTTGTTTCATGACCTAGCCAGAGATCCGATGATGCTGACTAGCCTGTAGTTCTCCAATCTGCTTTCTTGCCTTTCCTGAAGACAGGAATGATGTCTGCTTTCTTCCCAGTCATCAGGAACCTTCCTTGATCACAATGACCTTTCAGAGATAATCCAGAGTGGCCTCGCAATGACAAGAGCCAACTATTTCAAAACTTGTGGGTGTACACCATCAGGTCCCATGGACTTGTGTATATTCAGGGAGTTCACATGTTCCCCACCTGAGTTCCTTTCACTGAGTTTAAGCCTTCATTGCTCCAGATTTTTGCCCTGATCTCAGCAGCCTGGGACTGCTGAAAACAAGTCTTACAAGAACCGAGGCAATGCCACCACTGGATACCTTGGCCTTTTCCATGTCTTCTGTCTCCAGGTCCCCGTTCCCATGCAGTAGCAGGCCCACATTTTCTTTAGTCTTCCTTTTGCTGATATTCCTGTAGAAGCCCTTCTTGTTGCCCTTCACGTCTTTTGTCAGATTCAACTCCAGGTGAGCACTGGCTTTTCTAATCCATCCCTGCACACTCAGACAGTGTCTCCATATTCCTCCCAGGTCACTTATCTGCTTTCACTGCTTCTGTGCTTCATTTTGAGTTTATTCAGGAGCTCCTCATTCATCCATGCAGATCTGACACCTTTGCTTGACTTCCTGCACATGATCCATTCTTGAAGACATATATCTCTCTCTCTGAAGGAGATATCCTTGAAAACCAACCAGATCTGCTGGTACACTCTTTTTTCAGGAACCGTATCACATAGGAGACTTTCAAGCAGATCTCTGAACAGACCAAAGTCCACTCTCCTGAAGTCCAGGGTTGAAATCCTGCAATTTGCCTCGTCCCCTCCTCTCAGGACCCTGAACTTCACCATCTCATGATCACTGCAACCAAGGCTCACCCAGACCTTCACATTCCCAACCGGTTCTTCTTCCTTGTTTGTAAGTATGAGGTCCAGACACAGTATCTCCCCTCATCAGCTCCTTGATCATCTGTGTTAGGAAGTTGCTATCAGTGCACTCCAGAAACTTCCTGGGCTGCTTGTGCCCTGCTGTGCTGACCTCCCAGCACGTATCAGAACAGTTAAAACCCTCCATGAGGGTCAGGGCCTGAAATCATAAGGCTTCTTTCAGGTGTTTGATGAAGGCCTCATCTACTTCTTCATGATCAGGCAGCCTGTAGCAAACACCACAACCAAAGTTAGCTGTGCTGGTCTCCCCCCTAATTCTGACCCATAAACACCCTAGTCCCAGGACAAAGCTCTGAGCAGTTCTTTCAAATAAAGAGCAACTTCCCTCCTTGCCTGTCCTTCCTGAAGAGCTTGTATCTCCCTGTTGCAGCACTCCTATCACATGAGCTAACCTACCACATCTCCATAACCCCAATGAGATCACAGCCCTGTAATGGCATATGACCTTTAATTCCTCTTATTTGTTCCCTATGTAGCACGCATTAGCATACGGACACTTCAGAGAGGCACCCGGTCACGCCCATTTCCCATAACACACATGGGAGCGTTCCACATAATGCTGTCCCATAGGCACTTCCTTATTTATGGGCATACACTTGAAGTAGGTCCTCTTCAGTCCTACCTTGTTAATTACAAGATCCCTTCTGTTCATGTCACCCTCTACACTTTGCTGGACTAACCCAGTCCATTGCCTCCCCACTTGACTGAGGGTTGTCATCTCCCTCTTATGTTGTTCCTGTCTGGAAGTTCTCCTCACCAGGCTGAACTGTCTGTTAGCAAAGATGCTTTTGTGCCACTTGGTCAGGTAGATCCCGTCTCACCCAAGTAGTCCTCAATCCTCAGAGAGGGTCCCATGGCCACAAAACCCAAAACCCTGTGGCTGCCACCAGCCATGCAACCCACTGTAATCCACAGGATCTGTCCACTTGACTTTGGTTGGCTGCTCCCAGTCACCTTTGTGTCCTCCATGTGTTAAGAAATGGCTTCTAAGAAGATTTGCTCCATGACCTTCCTAGGGACCAAAGTAAGGCCGAGTGGCCTGACGTTACTTGGATCCTCCTTTCTGCCCTTCCTGAAGATGGGTGTGACATTTGCCTTTCTCCAGCCATTATGTACTTCCACCAATTGCCATCACCTTTCAAAGATGCTAGAGAAAGGTCTCATGATTACATTTCCAGCTCCTTTGGCACCCTCAGAGGTAACCTGTCTAGTTCCATTAACTTAAGTGTGTACAGCTGGGTTACGTGTCTCTTTTTCTTTATGGTGGATACTGCTTCACCCTCACAGACTCTGCTAGGAGGCTTAGGGACCTTGGAGGCTTGAAGGCAAAACACACTAGCACAAACTGATAAAAAATATCTGCCTGAATACCTCAGCCTTTTGCACACTCCTTGTCACCAGGAGGATCCTCACCACAATGAAGACTGGGCCCACACTCTCCTTAAGCCTTTCTTCTGCTGCAGATGTACTTATTGAAACCTTCCTTGCTGCCTCTCATCTCCCTTGCTAGTTTCCAGCTCAGCTTTGGCTCTCCCTGCTCCCTCTCCTAAACCAGACCCTGGTAGGCATTCTCTCCTCCATGGAAGTCCAAGTGCCAACATACTGCCTAAGCCTTACGTTTCTCAAGGTCTTTAGACCTCAGCCGATGCTTCTGCCTCTAACCTCCCCAGCATACCAAAGGACTGAACAAGAAGAAAGTGGGACCTCACCATTCTAGCTGTCCCATGTCAACACACCCGATGTTAAAACCTAGCCAGCAGCGTGAGTACCAGCCCTCCTGAGGGCCAAACTGGCAGGGCTGTGACCTTGCAGCTGAACATTTCATGATAGGCATTAACTGAACAGCCCTCGCATGGACTGTGGAAGGCTTCTAAGACTAAATGCTCTTTACTTTAACCAGCTTAAAAAAAATACATAAATCTAATGTAATCAAGATCTTCATTTCACGCGCAGCATCTTCACTGCTCTTGAGGGTCCCCTTTAGGGAAGCAAATACCTTTTAGTTTTGGACAGTACATATTTTGCCTTTCAAATCAAATTTGCTCTTTTTCAACTGAGTGCTTTATCTCCTATGCTCTCTACCAGCTTTAACAAGTTTTAATATTCAACGTGTTTGTTCACCCCCTGAAAAAAAATCCATTCCATTAAACTCATCCCCACAGATGAATTTATTCTAAACAAATTTTCTTTTAAGTGTCCTCATTTGAATATTAGCATCAGACAGGAGTTAAGTGATCTGTTCTCCCTGATCTCAGAGGTATACAGTTATGTAGTATGTATCTTAGTCCAAAGGCTATGACAATAAATGAAACAACAATTTCAGGAAAGAAAAAATCCAAACTCAGAAATTCCCCAAAGCACCACAATAAAAGTATCACAGCTTCTACAGATACTTGCAAATATTTATGCTTAAGACACAGTAAAGGCAGTTTATTTGAATAAAACTGAACTACTACTCTTTTTCCGCAGATCAAACAAAGGAAAGAGCTCTTTTAAATAAAAACTGCAAAACAAATAAGCAAACAAACCCCAAACCCCCAAAATTTCCACTTAAAACTTGAATAGTTTCTCAGACTTTCTCCTCTCCCTCCTTAAGCACCTGGTTGTAACACTTCTAAAAGGCAGACATTAATTTATGTATTTTTGCTGCACTGCATTAGCAAGACATTGGAAAATACGAGCAGTGCTCTTGCAGAGTTGTAATCTACAATACTAAAATAAAGTTCTTGTTCTTGACAAGAAAGATCACAGACAGTGGAACAGCACTGAGTACCACTAGCTAGGTCTAATAATCTTTTAAGGTTTATAGGCTGCAGTTGGCATCCTCAGAGACACGGACCACATACTTCTTTTTCATGTACCTGTAAAATGTGGGGTAAGATAATTACAAAGGCAGGTGTTGACCCTTCTCTGTTGAGCAGTAGTTTGCCATTAAAAAAAAAAAAAAAGAAAAAGAAAAAAAAACCCTCCCCCCACACCAAAACCCACCAACAAATTCCCACAAAACTTACCTAATCACTTCCAAGTACATTATTTCAACAACTACAACTGATACTAGAGGATTCTTAATTAAGCTGACAACAAAAGCTTACAAGATGCAATACCTAAAAGATACAGTATCTCAGTTTGAACTGGGAAGGAGCAAGAAATGTCTAGTAAGATAATTAACCAATTCAGCAGGTTACTGAGAAGCATAGCAAACTCCCCCATCACTTGGTATCTTCAAATTAGAAGCTGCAGTTCTCTTTTACTGGCAAAGTTTAGTTTCCCACAACTGACTACAACAGAAGTTACAGAGTAAAAGTTATGGCCTCTGTTGTTAAAATAAATGATATAATCAGAGTACCCGATTACAGCAGCCTTCTTCAGCATTAAAACCTAAGCGCAATAAGACATTGACATTCATATCAAAATACTTCTACTATTACACAAGTTAAATCACACTTCATTCACAGCAAGCTTCCAAATGCCAGTGGCTGGAAGGAAAAATGATACAAACCCGATCGCTTCCCAGGCAAAAAAAAAAAAAAAAAAAAAAGAAGAAGTGAAAAGTATGTTGATCGTTTCACATCATTTTTTCTCACTTCTTCCAGAAAATGGCCTACTCAGCTGACATAAGAAAGGTAAGGAATAGCTGGTCTACAACAATGAATAAAGGGGAAAAAACCAGGACAAATGGAAAAAAAATCGCATAGAAGACAATAGTTTGCAGTCTCTTTCCACACAAAATGAACTGACTCTTACCTGAAAATCCTCTTTTATAGCTTGTAGGTTATATGCAAAGAACTTCTGATAATGTTGGAACAGCAGAGTCAATAAAATTGAGATGGCACTTGGGACCAATAACAGACTCTTAGACAAAGGTGCTTTATCTTAAAGACAAAAGAACAAACAAACAAAAAAGCCATTTTAGAGAAAAGTCTCTCATGCTTAACAAGTGACATTTAAACAGGTGATCAGAAAACATAACAGCAGTGGCACCACCTTGACTTTTTCTCTCAACAACTTCCCAAGTTCTCAACAACTTACAAGCAGATAGGAAAAACACACCAACCAAAGGAAGTCTAGAGATATTAATGACAGTTAAATATTAATCAGACATTTTGTTTTCAGCATTCTCTCATTAAATTAATGGTTTGGCTATAATTAAACCTAAGCTCTCTGCACCTATAGAGGTCATGCCCTCCCATGCAGCCCTCTTAAAGCTCAATCATATTTTAGGAAACAAAGCGATCACTCTTTTTCACTAGCAAAACATACATGCACATCGAGTTAAAACAAATACCTTTATTTTCTTCGTGTTAGGGATTAAGATTAGGGTTTTTTCTAAAAGCTATGAACCACCTGAGTAAATTTACTTTCTCCTCACCACACCTGCATCCACTATTCAAGGAAACATATCTAAGTTAATTTACACATTCTTCCTTCCATTCAATTATTAACAAAGACTATAACACTATCAGAACATCTATGAAATCAGAACTTCTTTTCCCTGACTAGTATGACTTTCAGAAAGAACATTCAGATGAAAGCAAGCAAAGAACAGAGATGTCTACAATACACGTTTACTACAAACTGCAGAGTGGAATATCCAGCAGGAATATACCCAGCAATTCACCCTAAGATGTTGGTGTAGTTCATGCAACAAAACACAAATTCTTGCCCAACAATTCAAGCCAATACAGAAAGTCTGAAATATTTTTCTATTACTTTTCTCCTTTTCACACATGCAACCGGAATCACATTTACTTCCTTCCCAAACATTCTACTGATTTTCAGACAACTGCTTTTTTTGCAGCTCTGCTGTCATTGTGCTTAGATAACAGAAGGAGCAATACGACTACTTTAAAAGTACTAATGGGAAGTAAACAGCAGGAGCATAGGAAGAACAAAATTGCATTTAAGAAGTGTAATACAGGAAACATTTAGTACGTATTCAGATAAACTGACTACCATGAATGATTTTGCCAACATCTGCTGCACACTAGAAGAGAGAACTACTAGAAAAGCAAGATAGCACCAAAGCAAAAAATAGTTTTTTGTATTTACTCATCCAAGTACTAACTGATGACATCGAGAACAATTTTGAGATAGTTAGCTGTTCTCAGCTCACACCACCTTGAAATCTGATGTCTTCTGATGTTCACCATTTGAAGAAAACATCTCTTCCTACGAGTATCGTAACATAAACTTGTACATAAAAATCTTATTTCAGTCCGCAACCACAACTCTTGAGTTCATTATTTACAGACTCAGTTTCCTTACTCCATTTAAGCAATTAATGCCCTGAAGAGTTCTTTTATAGAAATTAGGCAGTGACTTGCATTGAGACAGGTTGATGTTACTCTGCTAACCATAGGCTCTGCTTTTATAATTAGATTTTTTTTTTTTTGCATGAGACATCAGGAGGGCAAAAAGCCTGGTGGCTTTATTTTTTAATGCAAGAAACCAATCCACTTTTCAATTTAATATCTTTCTTCGGATTTTTTTCTCTCCAGAAATAAGGTCTATAGTCTTTAGATGTCTATTTTTAAAATTATTCATTTCTCTGATTCAGTTGGATGCTTCAAAAAAGTTTGAAGCCATCAGAGTACTGTAGAACACTGGGGGGAAAAGAAGCTGGAGCTGCCTAGAAGTTACTGTGCACACACACGTTCATTCAAAATCTCGGGCAATGCTCCCTTAGATAACTTAGTTAATTTAACATTTCTTAATGTGAAAAGGTTGGTTTTATAACCAGGATACAAAAGATATTTGAAAGTGCAGCCTAAATCTGAACAACAGTAGTAGTCACAACAGCAGACATTTCTGAACCAAATTTTGATAAAACTTGTTATTTTACTATCAAATTCACTTACTTGAGTTATCTCATGAGTTTAAATAAATTTGTCTAAGTCCTACAATGCTTTTCACAGAAGGATCACATTACCACAAAAAAACGTGACAAGCAAATCACTGGATTTCCCACCATGACTATATATTTCAGTACAGGTTTAATATTTATATTTAGATCTTGCTGTAATTTTTATATCATTAGATCATTTTTACGTTACAGGTAATACACACTTGAAATACTTTATCCTATCAAGTTCATTCCTAATTTTAATGCATTCAGAATAACCAACAGAACTTTATCTGTTTTCTCCAGAAGTGTGAACACACATTTTTATTATGAGTCTCTTTTGGCTTTCAGCTTAGACACCTTAAACCTTGTTAGAGGAACAGTACTTATTTTTAAGCATATCATCAAGTGAAAAACCAAAGAAGTAACTAACCCATTCATGCAACAGTCACTCACGGGGAACATCACATGAGTAATGGAAAATTCTGCTCTCAAGCTTCTCTAAATGTCATCATGGTCAATAAATTCATTCTTGTCCAGTAAACTTGAGAAAGATAAACTCTTCCACATAAATAACACATCTGCTGAAGTGTTTTTTCCAAGTGTCTCACTGTACAATCTAGTAGTTTGCTTTACCCCTTAACAGCATATAGATCCTTATCAAGGAATGCCGTGAGGTCACCAGTGAAGGAGCAACCCTCCCACTGCTGTGGAATGTCTCAACCAGTAAGACCAGAAATGACCAACAATCCCAGATTCTGCACAATCTGGCATTCTGACATCCAAGACAAATTCCTCACTTAGACTGCAAAGGTAAGACTTAGAAAGCAAAATTCTAGTCCAACGGATTTCCAACCACAGGCATGGAAACACGTACTACCAGCCTGCTGGGGTACCAGTGTCCACAAGTAGCACTAACACAAATGTGCACAAGGAAGAGAAAAACCCAGTGCCTCTGCACCACATAAAAAAAAGTAGAATGAAAAGATAAACTCTCATTTTGACCCTGAAGAGTTAAAATACATCAAAGTAGTATCTTCAAAGACCTTGGAATAAATTTGCAACCCAAAAATACTCCTTAAGTGGCAACTCTTTCAAAAACAACAGGCATTAGCACTGCAACACACATGCTGAGCTTCCATCTAAGTGAACAGAGCAATTTGGTAATAACCTGCAGAACATGCCTATGCTATGATGAAGAGCAAAGAACTAGCTTTCACTACAGATCTTTGCTTCCCCCTGGTGCAACAGAGAAGTTCCCCCCCAAAACTGCCCTCATAATCTCACAGGCAAGTGTCCTAACTGTTGTGCCACCACTGTGCAATGTGAAGCTGACCCTAAAATGCAACATGTATAGGAAAATCACCTCCTAGTCACCACATACCACCCCTGCACTCAATACAAAGCCCACACATCCTCCTCTTCCACAAACTACTAGTTTTCTGGCTGCCAGTATCACTTTCAGAGTACAGAATGAGTGGAGGAATATATGTGTCCGCATGTCACAAACAGAGGGGGAGGTTTATGGCACAACCACTGAGAGAGCTGCAGCTTCAGAAGCCACCACTACACTAATGAGAAGAATATGAAAGTTGTGGTAGCAGCAACAGCTACGAGTTTTTGATTTGATTCCCTGTTCCCTGCCCGTTCACCACTCACAGGTGAAGACACTTAGCAGATGAGCATTGTCAAAACAGGCAGCCAAGCAACTGTTTCAGAAGGGTTTTAAGGGAACAACTTCAGCTCCTGGACTGCTATTCCAGGCCCGAGACTCAAGCCCTGACTTGGGAGAGGATCTCATTGCTGATGCCAGTTGATGAGCAGTGGCTGCAGAAACTCAGATTCGCTCAGGATATTTTTTGTCAGGATCCCTACTAAGCTTACACCACACCTGCAGACAGAACACGCTGCGTAACAGCTTTTTTCCCCCACTATCATCTGCAAACTTCCCAAACCCAGTTGCTATGAGGCAGACACACTGCTTTCATACAGAGAATTAGCTGCTGGAGGCTACTATAATGGCATGCATGAACCCTTTTTTAGTGCTGATAGACAAGATCTGTGAGTCTTTTAAACCATAACTGATGCATATCTGAACGCACAATACTTCCCAAATGCACTTATGGAATCTGTATTTTGGGGGGGGTGTTTTTCCTGCATTAAGCCATCATGCAAATATTCACCTATTCCATGATTCTTCAAGAACCTGCAGCAGGTTTGCCAACCGACAGTGACATTTCAAATTGGTCAAGGCTTTTCAAGGACTGTTCCCTGCTATATTCCCTTCAGATGCAAGCTTGCTACACATCAAACAGCGGCATGAACACCTCCTGAATGCCTGGAAACCTTGCTTGTCCTTTGTTGTAATGGTTGATGAAACCCACTGTCAGATATGCAAATCTGAATAGTAATTTTCAACTGCTTCCCAGATACTAGTGTGTGCTTTTGGGAGGCTACAGCAATCTTACTAGATCTGAGGAGTAAAAGCTTGTCTTTATTATAACCACGTGCTGAGTCCTAAACAGTAGCTGAGAACAAATGAGAGTATGCCATGGAGGGAGGATGACAAGAGATACGGACACGTGTAAGTAATACTGCTTGAGAAATCTGGAAGACACCAGGTTTCTGACTGCTGACTGGTAGGATGGCATTTAAGTGTATGATGATTTTTTACAGTTTGTTCAATGCAGTATCTTTCTAATATTTCATTCTTTGAAAAAAAAAAAAACATGCAATACCAGCTGACCCTGCAAAAGCAGTGAAGTTACTGCTTCCTGAAAGTATCACATGACTGAACGAAGTATTCTGGGTCAGGAAGGCAGCTCTTGCCCCTGCACAGACACAGGAAGGGGATCCTGTGTTCAGACTCTCACTTCACAGCGTACTCTGGTGGTTAATCATTGTGATGCCTGCAAGTGAACACAGGAAGAGTATCACTGCAGGAACAGTTTTTCATCAAATGCTTATAAACTTAATGCAGAAGCTGAGAGGTGAATATATATTAAGAAAGTCAATAAAGAAACCAACTATGATCGTGCTTTAAATCTGTTTTAAAAAGTCACTGGTAAGACTGTAATCAAACTAGTTACCTACACATTTACTGTTTAGAAAACTGCTGGGTTTAGCCTAGGTCACAACTTACAAAAGAATGAGGAGCTACAAAAAGAAAAAAAAGGAGGAAAAAAAAGAGGAAGAAAATCTTTGCTTCTAAAAGGAACATTTGAAAAGAAATAGAAAGTGAAAGAGGTTGAAAATAAAAAATGCTCACCTCGTTGAACCCCTCTTCCTCCCAACCACAGAACACATTACCATACTGCTATTAGTATACACTGTCAGAATTCTCAGGTATGGCTACACCACAACATCACGTGGAGATCCCCACTCTAGCTTGAAATGAGCTAGCTCTGCAGCAGCAGCATAGCTACATTTTTGTGGTGTTCAGTGCATGGCTTATTGAACTGATGCGGCTACACTGCTCCCAGGACTCAAGCTAGTATTGTGAACCAGGTTGCACTGTGGCATGTCGATGTACAAGCTAATTTCCCATATAGTACTGTACTGCATAATATTGTTACGCACAGAAGTCTGATATATTCAATACATAATTCATTCTTCCTTCAGACATACCACAAAGCATCAACTTACCTTTATTTTTCCTGATGCCTATGCACAACACAGTTCAGTCCTGCAGGTTATGCAAGCAGGAGGGCAGCATTCCCTTCTTGCCCTGGGGATTTTTAACTAATTGCTAGCACTGCACTACAAGGTTCACAGAGAGGTGAAAGCATAAGATGCATTAGCAGAAATGCTTGCACGCAAGTTCAAAGGACTCTACTCCCTACTACTACAAGAAATAGCTTGTGTGTAATAGGCAAAATAGACAAATATTTTCTAGATGTAACAAGTGGATAGGCTTTAAAACATGGACTCAGATTTTACCTTAATAAAGACTAGCTCTAACAGGCTTCCCTACTATACTCACATGCAGTATTACACACAACATGAAGAATATTGGGAGCCAGTATTACAATATCTTCAGAAAAGTTTGGCGTTAGTCTTAGAGGTTTAAGTTGTTGGAAAGGCTTTGGTGTCTTAGAATGGAAAGCCTTCTGTGCATCACAGTGTGCTCCTGGGACTCAGCACGTTGGCGAACAAGCGGCAAATACAGCTAGGCAGCACTACAGCCAATCAAACAGCCAGCCCAGCATCAGTCTCCATGCACTCATGTTAGCCTTTGCAGAGCCACTGAAGTGTTTCACCAGCATTCCTCATGGGATGCAAGTTGTTGGCAGGCTGCAATGCAAGAAACCTGTCTGGGTCCAGCACCACAGCCAACCTCTCAAGCCACTTCCCTACAGCCAGGTGCTGCAGGCATGCTTCCCAAGCACACTGCAATGTTGGTTTACAAGTCAACTCAACTGGGTTAGCATTTTGCTGAGTCATTCCAGTATCCCTTTCCTGTGCTTCCTACTATCCAGAGTAATTGGCTTCTTTTTCCCCAAGGTATACCAGCTCGCTCCTCCAATATTCCAGGTAACAGAAACCGTTTCCCTTAATAAGGGCAAACCATCTTTGTCCTTCTAAATGGTGCTTGCTTCCCAACTTCCGTATCTCATAGTTGTAACATGTAGGAGATGTGTTTCTTTTTACACTTTCTCATCCAAAATTTTGAGTGTCATGCACTGAGCAGGTTATCAGCTCCCCAACATAGCCATCATCTGCTACATGCAATACTGCCTGTCTGGAATTCAGCACATCGCTCCAAGCAAAGGACCTACTCGTCTGAACTGGCTCACATGCACCCACGGTTGGACTGTTTGTTGGAAGGGTTTGCTTTTATGTCTCTTACAATGTCACTTCTCAAGAACCTCGCTGCTTATGCATGTCATTTTAAAGAGTACTGAACAAGAGAAGTAGGTCGGAGGACTTATACCAGGAAACTCAAACTAGGATAAGAAATATGAGAGAAACACTTTATATAAGAACTCAGCTGCAGTACTCAAAGTCACGTGAGATCTCCTTAAAAGGCACATGGACAAGGTCAAGTACTTCACTATACAAGCCTGGCTACTCAAGCACTATTTACAATAAAGTTTAACTTCAATAGAAGTGGTCAAACTTAGGAGGAACAGCTGAATCTGTGGTAAAGAACTCACAAGTTTTGAATATTCCTTGCGTAAAGACAGTACCATTCACCTCACTCAACTATGGAGCCAGAATATGAAATAAACTTTTCTGTGTAGACGTGTATTGTAGTGCAGCATCCGCTGGCACCCACAGTACAGAGATGACCCATTAAATTAGCAAAGAGAACTAGTTTGTACTTGCTAATAGCTTTGAAAAATATTGTTCGTTCAGCACAGTAGTAGTATATTACCAGAACTAAAATTTGGCCATCAACCAAGCAAAAATCCATGTAACAAAAACAGCCAAAGGGTCTATCTGTGGCTAAATCCAAGTGATGTTTTTTAGGACTGTTTTATCAACTGACTACAAATAACACAACAGCATCCTTACCCTGAATGAATAACAATAACAATCAGGACAGCTACAGTAGATAAGTGGACTTCAGAAAAGCTTAGCTGAGCTAAACTTGCTCTGTTAAGCCAGTAGGAGTATGTCAAGGCCATCTTGTGATACAAAAGCAAAATGCATCCAGATTAAACAAACATGAAGTATTCTTGGTCTAGAAACTTGGAAATGAAGCTAATCTGCACAAACAGATAAAGAGCTGAACGCCTTTTATTAGTGAAATCAAAATAGCCAAGTTTTTCATTTACTCACTCAAGGTTTTGTTTATGCATGCAGCCAAAGATTTTCCTAAATAAACATTATAAATAAGTTGCGCTAAAAGGAAGCTACAGTGTCTTCCTCCCATGTTTCCTAGAAACAGTACATCACTATACTGCTAAGCGGCGCTGGTCTACCAAAGTTCAGTCATCTCTTCTGCCCATTTTGTCATATTAAGTGCTTGTAGTATTAAACACTAACAATTCTAACAAGCACACAGGCTTTTTATTTGAAGCCTAAGCTATCTTGTTTTGAGCACACACAGTTACCGTGTCTGGGACATAATGGATCAAAGTTCCATGAATTTTTGCAGCAAGAGGAATAATGTATAATGACAATGGAATTATTTTATGTGATGAGGGCCAAAGACCAGTTTAAAACGCATATTTAGCAAGCAGCTTGAAAATATCCAAATCAGGTCAGTCTCCCTGTAGTTTAGAGTTTTGTTTTCATGAAAACATAAGAGATGAGAGAGGCAGTCTAGAAACACTGAGAAGACAGATACAAGAAGGGGAAAGGGACTAATACAGTATCAATCAAAAGGAGGTAAGATTTGTAGGACATTGATTACGAATTTGATCTATGTACTGCATCAAACAAAATGTAAGGATTCTTGAGTTATTTCTCTCATTTAGACCATAACAACACAGACTATTAAATGCATCTTTAAATTGTTTCTGCAATCTCTTGGAATTATACCATATAGTCCATTGTTATTTATTTTGGTTTATTCTAAAATAAGCAGATGAAATAAAAAAAAAAAGAATTCAAAGAACATGGACAATAATATCCCGTTCAAGATTCATTAGAGTAATAGTACCAGATGGAACAAAAAGTTTATAACCAGTTGCAACTGCTGTCACTGCAAGCCACTGGCTACTCTCTTTCAGAAAAGTATTAAATGCAATTTCAAGAATTAACGAATCAGAAGAATTTACAAGAATCAAAATATTTCACAATTAGTTAATTATTTAGGTTCTGACAAGAAGTTTCAAAATCAAAATGAAGTTTTTAAAAATGTGAGTAGGCGAAGCACAGACTTGCTTCTAGAAAACCAGGGACAAGGGTGTCTCTGGCACTTTTGTTAAAGCACTTTGCATAAGAAGCCTAGTAAGAATCACACTACCAAAATGTAATAGAGCTCTGGGGTCATTTGTCATTTGCCTTCCCGTTGCTAAAGAAAGAAATTCTGCAGAAAAGGTAAAAACAAGGCAATTGGTGAAGACAAGTCAAAAAGAATACAGTAACCTCTGACATTTTTACCACTGTGTCTATGTCTGAAGATGCTAAAGCCCTTAATCTACTATAAATATAATCAACAACTGGGTCAATTTTTAAATTACCTACGGTACCCATGGCTAAAAAGAGCTTAGTATTACTAAGTTTTACCAAGTGGTATTGTGATACGGCAATAAACCAACTGTTACAGATGTTAAATCTGTCAGAGGTGACACAGCAGGCTGCAGAAGCCTCCAGTCTGACCTGGCACAATCATTCTTATTGCTGTTGAACAAGGTGTCTGCTTATTTTATCTAGGGTCTCTGATACAGGTCCATTTATCCACCAGCTGTGCCCCAACTGTTTGTCACTGCCTTTCTGCCAGAGGTTACCGCTCCCAAGACCCTGGGGCAGAACAGGACATGGATGCACACATACATCCTGTGCAACAAACCTGATGCAACATCAGGTACAGATTCATTAACTGCCTAAAACCATCAGATTTTGCACATCAGTGACTGTATCCTATGTACCTGCTGCTACTGCAGCAGACACTTCTGCTACAAAGGCAGAAACAAAAGTTTGAAGGCACAGGGCCATCTTAAACTGCCACAGTTGTGAACTAGTGAGTGTACGTCACTGCAGCCTAAATCCTTGCCTCTACTAGAGTTTGTTAGTACACCTGTACCAGCCAAGTCTTACTGTGAAAAACCACTTCAGGTCAACAAGTGAGTTCAGTAAAAGTATAAGTTGTAAGTTTTCCAGAAGAAAAAAACCCACAACAAAACCAAACCCCAAAATGTAAACATTTACTTCTTGCAGAGCAGCATCCTGTCTAGGTTCTTCTCCTAGCACAACCATGTTTCTTATGACTACAATTTTCCACTCATCCTTCTGATGGATCTACCTCGGAAAAACTTTTAAATACTGACCGTGACTTCCCACCCATTCAGCCAAACAAGAATACTTTTCACCCCACCTTCTTTCTCATAGAATTACACACAGACACATGCCACCAAAAGGCTGCTCTCCTGCGCTATCTGTTACTGGCGGGGGTGGGGGAAAGTCAGGAGCTGCAAATCAAGTACAGCATCACCAGATCCATCTGCAAAAAACCTCCCCCCATCCTTGGACACCTCAAACAGAACACGGCTATAAGTAATACCCCTTCTTAAACGCCAGAATTATTCCCCCCTAGTCAGAAGGTGCTTTCAGACTTTGACTTGGATTTTGCGTGGAGCTCGCCCTTAGTCAGCAAAGTTTAAGACTTCTCACCCCGCTGCGTTCTTTGTCCTGTGAGCAAGCTCCGAGCGACCCTCACCGCCCGCCCGTCCATGGGGAATTATTTACGTAGGGTGTTGGTAAAAATAAAGTTGAACAGAGCTGGGAACGCGTTTGTCTTTAAGTCAGTCTTATCAATAAACTGGTTTAAACAATAACTTTCTCTCACATTAAAAAAACCCACAGCAAGAATTCCTTCTGTTCCCCTATACATAGCCAGGCACGCCGCTCCGTACGCAGCCACACGCACACACAGCGCTGGGGCAGGCGGCCCCGGACAGCCGCGCCGGGAGAGGCCCGCTCCGCCCAGGCGCAGCCCCCCGCCCCGGCCGGCCCGGGCAGCGCAGCCCCCGCGGACAGCGCCGCGACCAGCGCAAGGGCTCCCGCCCCTCCGGTGCCGCCGGGCGCCGCTCCCCGCCCGCGGTCCTGCAGCGGGAGACGCGGCAAAAACCCGAGTTTAAAAGTCCAGCCGAGGGCAGGCGGTGGGGAAGGGGGAGCGAGTCCGGCGGCTCCCCCGCGGGAAGCAGCGCCCAGGCCGGGCGGCGGGAGCGGCCCCGCAACCCCCGTCCGCGGCGCCCGCAGAGGTCACGGCGCCACCGCCCCGCCACGTCCCTCACGGCGGCGCCCCCCGCCCAGGCAGCGCGGCCGCGTCCCGTCCTCCGGCGGTAGGGGGCCGGGCCACCCGCCGCGGGGAGACGCCGACACACCCCTCGCCGCCGCCCTCCCCCGGCTCCGTCCTCCGCGGGCTGCGGCGGGGCCGGTACTCACAGAGCCCGTTGGAGCCGGTGCTGGTGAACATGGCGCCGGCCCGGCCCAGCCGCGGCGGGCGCCGCTGGCGGAACCCCCAGAGGCCGGGCAGACCCCGAGGAACCGCGGCGGGCCGGCGACGGCGCGGCTAAGGCGGCCGCGATGGGCCAAACGCCGCCGTCAGCCGAGCGGCCGGCGCCCCCTGCCGGGGCCTGGCGGGCGGGCCAGCTGCCAGAGAGCGGGATCGCCACCTGCTCGCCCCCGCTGTGCGCGGCGAAGCCTGTCGGAGCCCGTACAGGCGGAATACATGGGCTCGGCTAACCGGCGGTCAGGCCCGGCTAACCGGCGGTCAGGCCCAGCGGTCAGGCTGGCGGCAGCTGGTGGCTGTTCCTGTCAGAGGCCGCTGTCAGGCCCCTGAGGCACAGGGCCAGGCGCTTCAAAGCGGGGGTGTAGTGAGACAGGGATAAAAGGCACGCCAGTCTATGTGTATTACCTATAATTACTTCTGTCTTTATAAATATGGTTTGAATTTGAAATTGGTGGGTGCCTTGGGGAAGCCTGACTCCTCACGCTTGGGAAAACTGCAGCGCTGGAGGCTCACCCTAATTTGGGGAGTTCCCAGGGCAGGTGCCTGCCTAGGGCAAGCTCTTGTTGCAGCTAACGGAGACGTAGCCAGTACGGACAGTGGAGTCTGGAACGCTTCTCAGGTGGGCAGGTGGAGGTGTCTGCTTCAGGATGAAATTAATTGTTCCCTAGGCTCTGCCGACTGTAACGAGCTGATTTCCGCTAGCTGTAATGGTATGTGAGACACACACCGACATGGCAGACATCTAATACAAAGTCAGGCAAATTCCTGATTTCATACAGATGTGGTATAATAAGGCTGACATTATTCAGGCACCAAATTTCAATGGCATTTTCAAGTCCATGTAGAAATCAGAGCTTACTGAACTACATCGTGCTAGGCATTTGAAAGGTGGCGATGCTCTGCTCTGCATCACAGATGTGAACGTCAGGAAGAACCAGGACAAGGTTTGCGTGCTGTGTGTTGGTGCGTTTGACAGAATTGGGGGCCTCAAAGTCACATTTAGCTTACTGCAGAACAAGACTGAGAACGAATGTCACTCTGGATGTGGAAAATGTGACTTGTCAGCTAAGCAACAATTTTTAAACAGGCAACTGATAGTAAAAACTGTTCAGTCAAGTCATAGATTTATGTTCCATAATTTTTTTTATATACCACAAAAACCAAAAATGTCTTTCAATATTTACATTCAAATGCCTTTTAATAATTACATTAAAATGTAACTATTAAACAGCACTTGTAAATGTGAAAGATCCTCAATCTCTGTAAACATAATCTCTTAACACTGCCAAGGGGACATAAACAGACCTTACACTGAGGTCCACAAAGACTTAAGCAAAGTTCTGCATATCCGTACATAATTTTAAAATGCCCAGCTCCCAGCACTAATTTCAGATTTTTGTCACTCACTTCTGTCTCTACAGGGCCCACAGGCAGGCAGGCAGGCAGGAATGGGATTCACAGTCAGCTCACAGAGCAGGAGGTATGTATATAAACTAGCCAGAATGAAGAACCAAAGAGATAGTGCATTGGAAATCCTGACTCTCTCCCAGGCTGAGTTTCTTTCCTCATCAAAGAATCTAAATTAGATTCACAGCACAAACCCCATCATGTACATTGTGTCTTTGGCTACAGATAACTGACTTACTCTTTGCCATTAAAGCACAGCTGGAAAAAGTAATTTGCTACAGAAATTCTTCTTCTTTCTTTCAAATGCAGATGGCTCTGGCTGCTGTATGTTACATAAGCAAACTCTGTCTTGCCAGTACGCTGCTGAATGTGCATAACCACACATAAGTCATGGGCAACCCTCATTTCTAAGGAAAGGGAAGATAAATAAAGAGCTGCAAAGCCTGCAAAGGTTGTAATCATTCCAATGTGAAACCTCATTGGGAAAAGCTTAGGTGCCTCCTGGAGCTTTAGGGATCTAATGAGGTACTTATGGATTAATTAATTGCCGTTTTGGACTTTTTTGACTAACATCCACTTAAAGTAATTAAGCCTTTTTGTGGATCTGTCTTTCATATAGGTGAGGATAAAACCTGAAAACTTTTCCAGTATTGCCTGTGTAATAGGCTTAGGATTTCTGTTTTAGTGCTGAAGATAAAGCTTGCTTTTATCTCTTTTCACACTCACACAGAATGGAGTGACAGAACAATCATAAATTTAGAGGTTTACAGTCCTGTTAGCCAGGAACTAACTGTTCTGCTGTTTTACAAGCTCAGTTTTGAAGATTTCCCTAGATTGATGTCCTACAAGGTAAATCATATTAGAGGGATTCTTCTCTACAACGCTGAGCACTGGAATTGGATTGAAGTCAGAATCACTGAATATACTAGAGACTTGCACATGTATTTTGCTGAATAAGGATGCATTTGGGCACATATTTAAGAACTATTCTGAAAGTAGCTCTGTGGACTTGATATCACTGACAGATACAGCAAAACTGAATGAAGTAGCAATAGTTGGCAAGCTTCTTCCAACAACATACCAAAATACTTGCAGATTTGACAATACTGCTGGGATACAGGGAGCTGGCTCTGAATTTATTTGCCACTGTCTTATTTAAGTCTATACATGTATTACAGAGCCTATGAAACATCTAATGATACCCCTTGTTTCAAAAAAGATGTATTAAATATTTTTTTCTGAGACTTTATCAGATGAGATGCACAATGTGTTTTTGAGAAAAAAACATACCCCATGCTAATAATTATAGTTTCAAATACTGATTGAACAGGGAGGAAATGTAGGTTTTGCCCTCAGATAGAGTGCCAAGCAGAGAGGGTTTTTTATCCCGACACTGTCAGTGGCATGTTATCTTGTCATAAGAATTACACAAATGATTTGCACCACTTAAATACACAGTGTTGTCCACTTTGGAGTTAAATGACATCATTACTCCTCATGCTTGCCTTGGAACATATCCCAGAATAGGAAGGCTAGCACTTATCTACTAATCTACTCAGAACAAGCTTAGAAGGCTTTGACACTGCTCAAATGTCAGCTTAAATATCTCCATTTGTTTATTACATGTAGTTAGTGGGGTCAATTTGGTACGTTCAAAACAAAGTTATTTAAATTTCCTGCTCAAAAGAAAATCCCAGGAGACTGGAATTTGTATTTCTAACGATTTTCTGGCAGGATTAGGCTGCTCTCTTCTCTGAACTTGTGATGTTTTTGAACCAACTCTTAATTACTAATTAATCTCTAACAGTCGGATGCTCCCCTGCCATATAGAATGAAGGATAGCAGCAGAGTAAAACAGGGTGGAACTGCAATGCCTCGCTCAGGAATTTCTGTCTTAATTCAGTGCAGGTTAATGATTCTGCAGGTTAATGGCAGGTGGTCTGTGTCCCTGAGGTCCGGGGTTTCTGTGGCATTCATATCAGCACCTGCAGTTACTACAATTGCCTGAAATATTAGCAGAAACCTGAAAAGAGGTTAACGTTAAACTTAATGATTTCAGTAACTTCTTCCTACAGTTTCCAGCCCTTGTCTTCAGTTACAAAAGACTGTAAAAAAGAAAGCTGTGCACCATACGTACTCTGCAGGGAAGACTTCTGTGGCAGTGCAGCTTGCATCTGATAGCAGCTTGCATGGGAACAGGAGAAAGGGCAGAAGGCAGAAATTCACTGCGCTGAAATCAGACTGATTGGTCCTGTGCCTTTCCAAAATCAGATAATTTCTGTCACTCCCTCAGAAATGAATAAAGCCTTGTACTGCAGCAGACCTGCTGTTCTCTTAAACCATAGTGAGTTCATTTCATTACACAGATTTTTATTTTTTTACTGTAGCTAGAAGATACAGATCATTTTTGAGATCAGTTCTCCCATGTAGAGCTGGTAGGCTTACAGTTAATGTCAGGAGCAATGAAGTGGCTAAAGGAGGAACTTTTAGATGCTTCTTAAGTTCTAGAGAAGTGTGCAAAGGAAGCCAATCTAGTGGAAAAAATGGCAAGAGTATTGGGGTTTATCTGGGTTTTTTTTGCCATTGATTTTTCATCACACTATTATAAAAATTATAAAGAGTACTCAAAATTTTTCCATTTGTTAAAGTTCTAGCCATTTCAGTGAGGTTTTTTGCAAAACTTTAAACACTGTGTTAGACCTGAGCTCCGTATCAATGTCTGGTAATAAAATATGTGAGTAACTATTGCTTCAATAACTTAAATGTAATTCAAACAGCACTATCTCAGTTTTCAGCTAGAACACCAGAATGGCAGGCAATGACAGTACAGTGTTTAAGGGACTGGCTTATCTGGAGCTGAGCCAAGTCACTAGCTGCTGGCCACCAGCAGCCATAAGCTCATGCTCTTTGCATTGCTCACCTCCATCCCCAGCCAGGGCCTTTTTGTGCCTACTTCATTGCTGGGTCTCCCTCAGCCTTAACCACCTTCCAACAAGTGTCTCTGTGGTGTCCCAGCAAATCACCAGAAATGTGCTGCATCTGCCACCTTCTGGTTTTGTGCCATGCCCCTCAAATGGAGATGAGGGAAGAACAATGGTGCAGCATATCCTGCAGAGATGCACAGAGTAAGCACAAGAAGAAGAGTGCTTGCCTGGACCTGTGGAGGCAATCTTGCTTTCTTCTTTGTATTGCATCTTAGTGGACTGAACATGCACACCAACAGTTTCACACAAATTCTTAACCATTGCTTCCCTTTTAACAGCTGAACACATGTTCCTAAGCACTGACATCACATGCACCCAGACGTTGGCATCTCTGTGTTCAGGGGCAGAACCAAGGACTTGACCATCAGCTTTGCCTTTAAATACTTGTAAAACACTCCCTTAAATCTGTCATCCTTAAATTCTCTGTCACAGGAGCCAGGCTGTTTATTTCAATGAAGGTTGAGATCCTGTGAAAAACAAGAACATATGGTAACATAACCAGGAGCTAGATCCTAATGCAAACACATTAGGAAAACAAGTTTACGACAGGCAAATTGATTCTGATGTTTCTTAATTGCTGATTTTGATCCCAGTTTTTGTTTAGTGTTCTTATGTTTGTGTTCCATTTGACTTAGGTGAGACCTCATTCTTGTGAGAATTAAAAATACACTGGTTCAGCTGCCCTTGGCTGAGCAGCTGTCACTGGATTTTAGATTGCTCATCTGAAGGGCATTAATTTACTGCCAGGTAAATTGTGAAACATCAGTAAGCATCAAATTACGAGATTTAAGCCTAGTTCTCAGGAGACCCCATTAAGGAATCCATTAGGAGGACAAAGTATTATGTATAGCATTGCATAATACAACATACTTTGCATATCTGTACTCTTCTGTACTCTCTTATCCATACTAGAGATCAAGCACTAGCCATCTATTTCAGACTGAATTTATGTCACAGAGTACCTTTGTGACCTGGAGGATATGCTAAATTACCCATGATAGCTGTTTTGCAATAGCAAAAAAACTTAAGCCTTTAAGATGAGGAAAATTAGTTGCATTGTTCCATACAGGTGTGGCTGTGCTGAAATTGCCTGTCCTGAAAATTAGGTTTTAGAAAATATTCATAGGGGTATTTAAAGGAGGTTTTTTCTCCCTCATACCTGTCCATATTTCTCAGATATCCTCCTCCTTTTGCTTCACATCTGTATTGTAGTCCTAGCTGTGCACCTCCACATAGTGCAGAGGTTATTAAAGTCTGTATTTATACTTGGAGGCAAATAACTGTTTAAGGGAATACGTGGCCACCCACATCAGGATGTTATCAGGCCTGTAGCATAACACTGTGAAGAGATCAAAAAAACCAATAAAACTTTAAGCAGTTCTTATCCTCAAATGTCATTTTCTTATTTGTATTTCTTCTCAATTTGAGCATGAAGAAATATTCTTGTCTTTTTTCCTCTAATTACCCATACCAGAGGATGTTTGGGTTCATATAATTTTGCTGAAATACAATGATCCCTCAGAAGAACTTGCAAAAAGTTAAAGGATGTTCACCTCGGAAGTGTACTTGCATAATATTTGCAATGGAAGTATGTATGCCTCCAGGAAATAAGCATTCCCAGGGTTTCTTTTTTCCTCCAGAAATGTTAGTAATGGCAAAGTTAAGTGCCAAAAATCTATATCATACAATAGTGTATAATTTTGCCCAGCTGTGGCCTTTAAATTGCCATCAGAAAACTGTACTGCTTTCCATTAACAGAGAGAGTAGCTATTGTAAAAAAAATCAGTGTATCCATAAATCACATTTAAATCCAGTGGAGCTATTAGAAACGCAAAAAATATGGCTTATTATAATTATTTGATCCTATGCTATATTTTTTCCAGCATGGGCCGTTTTCTGTTTGCTGCTACAAGCACCATTATGCCAGGGAGATTTCTAAAACTGAAGATTAGATCTAGTCTAAAACTGAAATATAAAACAAATTAAATGCAAAAGCTGGCATTCTTACTGTTCCTTTAGCTCCGTTCTCGGCACGTAGGAATTATTTCTTGTTTTTCTTGCTGAACACAATTTAATACACTTAAATTTTGGGTTTTTTTAATATACCTGGAGCACTTTATAAATTGGGGTTGGGGACACTACAAAAGTCTCTGTGGGGCAGGTTGTAGCAGAAATCACCACCTGTGCACAGAAATCTTTTCTTGCCTGAAGATGATGTCCTGGACTTGCGCTCTGCTGCCATTTTAGGCTTTCCCTCGCCTCACCCAGAAGGTGGGATGGTGCCATTTCCCGGTCAGCCGGCACAACGGTGAGGGCGGTTTTCTATTGAGCTCTCAGGAAAGATGTAACTGGGGTGTTAAATCAGAGAAATGAGCACCAACATTCTGTGCCACTGTAATTTTTGAGGTAAACCCCAAAATGCCTGGATGATGAAGCTTCCAGGGGATCTTTCCATGCTGCCTGCAGCCTGGACCAACCAGCCTGGACTCCATGCCTCCATGTTCTTGGGCAGCTTAGTGGCTCATTCCCAGCAAATGCACCCGCACCCAGGGAAAATGAGACAGCAAGCAGGAATTCATTGGGTGAGGAGGAACTAGAAGGCCTTATCTGAAGGGGTGTGTAAAACCAGCATTAATCTTTTCCATTGTTGCACACACATGCTGGCACTTGGGCCACAGACTGCTGTGGGGGCGCAGGCAACTGGCCGCACCAGGCGGCTGAGTCCAGCAACATCCTACCTGCTCTTATACTGCTCTGCCTGTTGTGCTAAAGGTTGCATTAAGGCCATTTCTGGCACTTAAGAAATAATGATGGAATACTAAATGAGTTCGTGCTAAACCTCAAGTTTATTATTTTGTCCCTACTGTAAACTAAGTTAGCAAACTTTTCAAGTAGGTGAAAAATAAGCCAACAAGGTCAATAAGCTCTTTTTACATACGAGATGAGCATTTGCTGCAACATTTGTTCCTTAAGTACATATTTGGTTACTGAGTATATATATATGCTAATAAGTATATATTTACGACACAAGCTGTGTTACACACATGACAAAAAAGTATTAGTACAAATATTGGTTTAATTTATGAACACTGGACAGGACTCTGCTGTTGATTATACGTGAATATATATTGAGAATAAAGTATTTTCAGCTATTTTCCTACGGCTTTGATCCCAGATTTCAGTGCAGTTAGTCCTTCCACAACAGCATGGTTGGGGTCTCAATAACAAATTATTTGAACATATTATGTGGTCATTATGAGTGAAAATGGTTATGTTTGTATATACAGGAGAAGCAGCTTGCAGGGTGAATTCAACATCAGTGATCTTGCTGGCAACACATACATTTTGGGGCAAAAACTCAGCCATTTTGTCCTAGGCTGCATTTCAGTGTTGTACAAACACCAGAAATTTTGCTCACCTGTAGATAAACTGTTTTCATCTGAAGGTCACTGTGTAAAAAGATAGATGTGATGTCCAGGAAAAGCACCGAATTTTGGGTGCTTAAGTGCCTGCATTTGATGCAGCACTTGAGATGTGTCAGTACATTACGCTGTAAAGGAGAAAAGAAAAAAATGTCAACAAAAAAGAGCATGTCAGCCCCAGAGGATTTATGTCCTGATTCAAAGTGCCCTGAATTCAACAGCGAGAGTCCTGTTGTGTTTTCAGCAGGGCTTGGCTCAGATGGGTGCACTTTAAACTTCCAAACCGCAGCCAGTACAGCACTGAGCTGGGGCAGATGGAAAGTGCCTGTCACAGGCGGGATGATTCAGGGAACAGATGGGCTCTGCCGCACTCCTGCTTTGTTTTGAGAGGGGAGTGGGAGGCTGCGTGGCTAACGTTGTGTGGGAGACCGCCTTTGCTCTACGGGGATGGCGATGGCATGACAGAAGTTATTAACGCTAGGGCAAAATGAGTGAGGGAGTGGTCCGAAGGGAAGGCTGGGTGGAATGTGCGGAATTAGCACAGGGTGGAGCAAGAGACAGAGGAAAAAACAGAGGCACACTTGGGGGTTATGCAACTTGGCAGGTCTTAAACCTGCTACTGGCGGAGGAGGAATCCATAAAAAGCTCTGAGGAGGAGATGTGGCAAGGGGGACTGACAAGGAAGGCAACACCAATGGGATGGAGCCCAGGTGGTCTGTGCATGGTGGAATGATGACTTAGAAAGAAAGAGAAAGCAAAAAATGGAAGAGAAAATGAGATAAAGAAAAATAGTAAAAGAAGAGTTGCTGAATTATCTTGAAGAATTCTGGCTGCCTTGTATGTTGTGTCCACAGAGACTTTTTCTGTCAGTTTGTGCAATGGAAGGGTTTTCTGAGCTGCACTGTCTAGCTAGGATGTCCTGTGTACCCTCGTGTTCCACACAAGGTACAAAAGAAGTGCAAGAAAGCGTCCTCCCTCTGTAAACTTAAATGTTATAGGACCTTCTGAGTCTGTGTGTGTAGGCAACACATGGCAAAACCCTCCAAACAATGTGCAGGTAAGTAACTTCTCGTGGGAAGTGCCTGTCATTAAATACTCTGTGTACATGCACATATGCAACCACAATACACACAATCCATATCTGTGAGCTAACCTGAGGAGGTGCTGGGAGGCCAGCTAAAAGAGGTCAGGGTACTGCTCCAGCAAAAAAACCCCACAGTTTAAAAACCCATTTTGTCTAATATTGGTGCTTCTGTCATGGAAAGTTCTTAATGGAAACCTGGACTGAAATAGGTGGCTATTTTGTAGTAATCAGAAGTAATGACATTTGCAAAAAAGACCCATCAGCAGCTTCAGCTGAAAAGAATGAACCCTTGCCTGATACAAGCAGAAAATGGGAAGAGATCTAAGCATGCTGTTGGAACAAATCTTAATATAATTTACAACTCACTTATACAGCCTTCAAACTGAAATTTGATGACTCACCAGTGTTTTGGTGATTACTACAAGCACTCTTAAGGAAGTTTCAAAGTTCTTTGTGAATAAAAGGCTAATAGTTTCTAAATCCAGGGAGCATGCAACCCAACTTCTCCCTTTTTTGAAAGAAGATCGAGGAAGAAAATCAGTAAGTGGATCACTTCATTCAAATGACATTGTGTAACCACCTATGGTAAGAATTTAGGGTGAGGCCTGAGAAACATTTTATCAAGATGGAAAATTATAAAGGGTGTCTGTCTTTCATCACGTATTGTATTTCTTCATTTTGTCTTGCCAATACAGTAACAACAAGATGATCTTCTCAGACTTAGCTGCAATTAACCAGACATTGGCCTGGATTCAACATAAGCGTGTTTTAGACCTTTAAGAAGAGAACTGAGATCTGAATGGGTAGTAGATTACTCACTGCTGAATGAAGACCCTCAAGGATTTAATTAGAGTGTGGAAAAAATCTAGACTTTCATAGTAGGCAGAGGTAAGGGTGGAGGTGCAATATTCTATATTTTCTTGGGCTGTCACATGCAGCAGGAAAGCTGAATTAATGGGAACCAGTAGACAATACTGTCAAAGCCCAGGTGCTAACGCTGTCTTGGCTAGACTGCAGCAATTACGATCCCTCTGTCAGCACTCTGTCTGGCTTTCCCACGGATCCAAGGAACGAAGTAGATTTGAATATAATTACAAAAACAATTTAGTCGGGCAAAAAAATGTAAGCATGTTTGAAAGGAACTCTATAGTTTGGCCTGTCTATTTGAGGAGATGATGAAACAACAGATGTTCACGTCTCCTACAAAGCTTTACTGACCAATACCCCTACCCCCTTAAATCACAGTGTACAAATGAATGTCTGGGGTTTTATTCATAAAAAGCCAGGGTAGTCTGTCTGATAAATCACTTCTACACCTGCGAATAGCTGCTGATAGGTGCACTGCTTTCATAACCAAACTGCCTCTCGACCCAGCAGGGGTTATTTTGTCTCTTCCTTGCTGTGAGAATGCTCATAATTTGATGGACTGATTCCACCTATTCCCACTGCCCAAGCACAAGGGAGCTGGCTGCTACTATGGCTCTGCCACAGTTTCTTTGCACAGGCACCTAGTCTTTCAACCAGCCATGTCACTTTATGGCAAGAGAGGAGCCTAATTAAATTATGTGGGCTCAAAAGACTGAAAATGGAGGTGTGGCCTCATATGCTGTGTGACAAAAGTGCCAGGGGCCAAATGCCTCATCCACCCTCTTCCTATGTCAAGTGACCGTTTCTAAGCAGTGCAGAAATTCTTGTGCAATACATATGAGACACAATTGGAATTTAATAATTATTTAATACCTGCCCTCTGCATAGACTTTCCTATTTTGCAAGAAGAGCTGTCTTGAGGTTTAGCATAACCCAACACAGAATAACTTCCACACAAAACAGCAACAGACCAGACAAGAACACCAAGTATCACTTTGCACACAGCATCTTTCTAGCACTTGCTGTTTCAGGCTTTTCCTTCATGTAAACCTTTGGTGGGATTTTTCATAACTTCTGCTCACCAGCCAGTGATGTTTGTTTCTTAGACATGTGCCATCAATCCTAACTAGAATGTGTGCTGAAGCAGTGGATGAGCAGTGTCAAACACATGATTTATAATCTCACTAGACTACTCATTAAAAGAGGAGGACTTATACAGGGATTCAGAAACAATAAACTCAAAAGTGAATGAATCAAGATCATGATGTCCATTTTAAGAAGGATCTTGGGGTGTTATATTAACCAAGGATTTAGCATTCACTCAGATAAAAAAAGGGATCCAGAATGCTCACTGTTTTAAAGGACTCTTCCTTAAAAGAGAAAGTGCACAAAATGCAGACAGTGGGATTTCTGTGTTTCCAAGCCCAGACACCAGGAAAAAAATTGTGTGTATGAAGGGGGAAATAGAAGCCTAACAAAAAGATATGCTGGGCGTTCTGCTAAATGACACATCAGCTCCTAGATAGTGCTGCTAGTATTTAGAGGAATTATGGAGAGAACAAAAGTTAAGGTGTGTGAAGACACGGATGCTGGCCAGTGCCATCTTGCAGCTACAGGTCATAAAAAGAAACCGAGCAGCATCCAGACATCTGTGCTCTGATCACAAGAACATGCTGGGAACAAGGCAGTGATGGTTAAAAGTTTCTTCTCCAGTGCAGGTTTACAAGTGTGAGTCAAATGTCTCTCTCTCTAGCTGGGGATTTGTCCAGGTGATTCAGGGATCTAAAGTACTCACCTACTCCACCATCACCTTCATCAATACTTCCTCCATGAGAAACATGGCTTTACATGGGAGAGAAACACTATAGTGCTCTGTAGTGCTCAGCTATTTCACCTCTTTCACACACAGCCCCGAGCACCCTCTGACCTGTGAATGTAGTGCTCAGGAGGGGCTATTTCTGTGTACCAGGTCAACAGCTTGGTTGGCTATATGGGAAATTACATGGAGTCTGTAAAACCCATGGCTAGGTTATGTGCTGACTCTACTTTTTCCTTTTCTGTTTTGACCGTTCCTTGTGTAGACAAGTACTCAAAAATGATGCAAAGGTAAAAGTTTCTTTCTCCTTTCACATTCATATGCATTCAGATTAAATTTCTTACACACACACACACACACACACACACACGCACACGCATGTAGTTTTTGCTCACCGGGACCAACAGCCCTAGAGCATGGAATTATTTGTCTGGAGCACATGTACAAACAAGCTGGTAGCAGTGTGTGTTTCAGTATCCACCTTTGCCATTCTGCCTCAGCACTGGAGAGACTGCAAGATGAAAAAGTAGCCCAGACATATTACAGCATCCTGTAATTTTATTATGAGACTTACTATATTTTGTGGTCTTCTTTTAACTCCAGAGACTGAAATACAGGTATTTCCTGAGAATCCCTGCTTTGTTTTTTCCAAAGGAAAAGCTTTGAGGCCTTGACATTGCAAAGAAAGATTTGAAAAATGTGATGTAAGTTTGCCACAGAGATTCAGAAAGAAAACACCGAAAATAATAAAAGGCACTTTGTTTTCTGGAGAGGTTGTCTCATGTGTTTTGGGAAATGCAATCTGCAATATTGTGTAGGGTCACCTCTGCCCTACTTTACCTATGCAAGCACTTATACCAAAAAAATAATTATAAATCATTACTACTCTTATTTTGTATTATGCTTTGCTCCTTGGTCCAGACCAGCTATACAAAGGGTAGAGCAACGGTCCTGTTGTGTTTTCTTGAACTTCTTGGGCAAGCCTACTGGTGATCCTAAAACACAGCTAGCCAACTCAGCTCTTCTTTGGCGAGGTCAGAAGGGGTCAGAGGCAGGAGGTCAGAAAGTGGTTCATTTTAAGAAATGGATTGTGCCTCTAGACATCCAAAATAGTTGAAAGTATACAGAAACTCCATGCTCAGACTTTATGCTCACCTCTCTAGGTGTTCTGGGGAGTATCATCTAGTCACTGTCTTGGTGTGCAGAGCTAACATCCCTATTGCTATTTGCCCTTTCTTCAACAGAGGCAAGAATCCTTCAGAAGCAATGAAGGAGTTTGGCTTGGATAAAATGTCAAAAGGATAAGGTATTTTTAAACAAACCCACCAACCCCAGATGATAAAATACTGCATGACTGGAATGGAAAGCAGAATTTTTCAATGACATGGAAAATAAAACAACACAACAAATCTAACGAAACTGGCCAAGAGTTTCCTCAATGCGTAAGCAAGATTGCTTTCAACACATCCATTTTCTCTCCACCTGTCAGAATGAATTTCAGAGTTGAAAGTCTTGTAAGTTTTATCATTATAAGAAAATTTAATGCAGATCCTTAGATGGATTAAGACAATCTATCTCCATCCATTCATACCCTTCAACAAAAATCAGTTCGTTGTAGCTAAGGATCTGCTTGCATCCTCCTCCACAACTGAGCACAGATGCAGCTTCCTCGTACCACTTTGTATAAAAGCATCTCATTTACAAAATGTGTGAGTTTCTTTTAACTGTGTTAAAGTTCATTTTGTTTAAGCATGCAGTTCTCTTGCCTGAACACAAACAATATGTGCAGCTATAATTTTCTTTGTGAGTAAGTTGCTCTCATAGATGTGGGTGATTAAATGGCTTTGCCCTATTTGGTTGGCAGAGAAGTAAGCACTTTTAAATATAAGGTAATTGGGCTTTGGGGTTTTTTTTGTCTAGCCTTGTTAAAAGCTTAGTTAACACCTTTCTTGGAGCTGACTTCATGAACATGCAAATGAAAAGCTTCTCTGAGTTGTTTTGTAAAGCACAGCTAATTAATACAGTGAAGTACAACAGAGTTAAGTAGGAGAATCACAGCTCATAAATAAGATAAGCAAATTATGAGAGGTGTGACTGATATGTATGTAATTACCTGCTTGGGAGGCAGCCTGATCTGGAAGAACCAGAAGAGATTTGGGAGGCAGGAAATCCTGTGTCATAATCCTCATTCCACTCATGACCTGTGCTGCTATAGGCCTCTCCTTCCCCACACAGTAGTCACTCGATGAGAGTCACGTAAGGATTTATTAATAGACTAGATAAAGCATCTGAAACAAAGTGTGATTTAGGTACTTATGAATATTATGTGGAACAGTCATTGTCCCAAATTAAAATTCTGGTGCGCCATTATCCGCATCCTGTTCAGAAGTGAGGAAACAGAGACTCATCACTTCTCAGTGATTGCTCCTTGAAAGTTAAACAAATCTGATTTTTGTTAAAGTAATGGATTACAAAGCAGAATGCTACAAGAGAATTACCACAGTAAGGTGCATGATTCTGGAGAGAGTGCTGCCAGAGGGCTGCTGATAGTACAGATTCAAGATTTTGTGTCTCCTTCAGTGAGGAACAAGAAATCAGTGTCAATCCTCAAAAAAAAAAAAAAAAAAAAGTCTCAGTTACTGACAATTATTAACCAAAAAATCTGATATTATAACTCTGTGTTAACCCAGAATTTTACTCAAAAGCAACATTCACAAAAGGATCTCAACTCCTGTTTTGCAACATCTCACTCCTACAATAGACAGAGGAAACAACATCTGAAGGTGGGGAAATCCGAGAGCAAGTAAACTGGAAGTTGAGTCAATACTGGGATGTTGCAGAGGGTAGATGGAAAATCCTGAAATGCGCACATCTGCTTCAGCAAGCTTCGCTGATCCAGATCCGGATGCGTTTAGACGGACAGGGGAGATTCCAGTCATCTCCATGGTGTTCCTCAAAATTCAGAGCCCCCTGTGTGTGAGGTGTCTTACAAACACAACTGGAACATCTGTGTTTTCCTATGTTACACAGCGGCTGCCGAATTGTAATACTGGCATGATTATATTGTCTGACTTAGTAATATGTAAGCTGTACATTTGAAGTTATTTATCCACCTTGATTCTGAATAAATCACCTTTCTAACCTGTTAGGGTTTAGCAGCGGTCTGATGAGAGGATTCCTGTGTGAATCCCTTCCAGGCTGTTTCCACCAGTGCATGGGATTTTAGGGCACAGGGAGAGGAGCAGGCCCTTTTCAGGTTCCTCTTAACACAGTCTGTAAATCCTTTCTCTTTTCAATGTATTTAATTCAAGGAAGAGTCCATTCAATTAATTTAATTAATTAAAGCCAAGTCACCTCGCATACATGCCAGACCACAGCACCGTGACTTCTCTTGCCTCTATGCCTCCGTGACATCCATTCACAAAAAGTCTTGAATTTCCTGTTGGGGTGGATAACTGCACATTTACAAGGCTGAGAAACACATAGTTTGACCTCTTTCATACTTTTCTGTTCTGAGTCATTGTTGAGCAAACAAACACTATTGTGAAGAAAAGAAACTACGAAAATGTCTGAGCGAGGCAGTGGAGCTGCATGTTGGTCCACTAGTGCTGAAAATGTGGAGGGGATGTTTTTGACTTTCACCTGGGAGAAGAAATCAGAGTGGTGCCAGTAAAAAGTCTGCCTAATGAAAGGTATTTTGCCTTTTGGCTACAAAATATATTTTGCCTGGGTGCTTGGAAGATAATGACTACAACAATACTATAACTGCAGCAAAATGGAAGGCAGCCAGGTCCCAGCTTTTTTTCTGGCAAGATGAAGCACTTAATACCTCTGATGCTGTTTCATGAAACCAGGCAGCTGAATCATGAAAGAGTATTACAGAACATGAAAATGTGAATTAAGTGAATTAAGTGAATTAAGCATGCAAGAAAAATGTTTTCGTCAGAAAATAGGTAACGAGGGTGAGATGCTGGAGAAGGTTGGCTGATTGAGGGCTGACTTTTGAGTAATTGATTTGGATGAGGCCAGGCTATTTGGATCAGGAACATAAGACTGGAAAGCTGGAAGACTTGGGTTAGACGTTAACAAAACAACTAGAATTTGTGAAACGGAGGAAGTTACCTAGCTCAGCTGGAACGTACAAGAGGAAGGAGCCTCACACAGATGCCAACACAGAGATTTCAGAACTCTCTAACAGAAAAGCCCAGAAGCAGAAAGACAAGCACGGATCAAATTTCAAATCCTTTAGAAAAAAAAATAAAATTAAGGAGCTATACACATTATAACAAACAACGTGAGCCCACACAATGTCTGGCATCAGGATGGTGGTGTAAGATCTGCACAGGATTACATCATTCTGCAAGAGCTTGCCAGCAGTAGCAGGTTGCTCACAGCAGGCTCAGAGGGATGACAGCAGCCCCGCCAGCTCAGAGGGATGCTTTGTGCAAGCATCGACTTTACAGCACACCAGGGGAATGAATGAGCCAGAGAAGCAAGGAAGGGAAGAAGGAAGCATTGTTCGGAGAACAAATGGGATATTTGCACTCAGGTGTGCAAGTCAGCATGATGCCAAAGGCCACTGGTACTCAGGAAAATCTACAGCAGTAAAAGGCTGGCAAGGGAAGAAAGTCTGTTCTTGCTCTGGCTAGCTGATCATCAGTGGTGCACTGCCTCAAGGAGAGTGATCTGGCAGAGACTGAGGCAGGACTGTGGGATGGTTGTAGGGAATCTGAAGCCCCTCTGTGCAGCAAGGACTGCAACCACTGAAAGGCTTTAGGCAAGAGAGAAACGGCGTGTCTTGTTTTTTGCTGTTTGCTCTATCTCTAGGTGAATTGGGAGCGGAGTTACCTGAAGGGAAATGTTCAGTGTCAACTTAGTAAGACTGGTCACAGCTTCCTGGAGAGATGTGTTTAACAATACCTGCTGCAGGTGGCTTTGCCAGCATCTGCAAAGCTGGGGGTGAGCAAGAGGACTGGCATCCAGGGGCTGACTCCCAAAATGGCAAATCTACAGGATTAGTTCTATCCAGGAGGGGAGTGCATAAAAACCTGCCATGAGAAAGGTGCCTTTGTCAAGGTTTGTGAGGCCACAGAAACAGTGGCAGGCCCAAGCCCTCAGTGTGAGACTAATCAGGCAGGGCTTGGATGGCTGCGGACTTCACAGGCCCTCTGTTATCGCTTTACAGAAGATGTGGCTTTTCTTGTGTTTTCACAGCAGCTGGCCACTCTTGGGGACTGACAGTAAGCAGCTTCTGCACTTGAATGGATAAACTGTACACAAGCCATATCTCCAATACTGCCTTCAGCTGACCTTGTGCATTCGCACTGCGTATCCGACCCGTGCGGGCGCTGCAGCCAGGTGCACTGTGGCCACACAGAACAGCTCTCCGCCCCATGGCACTCGGTCGACCAGACTTGATCTTTATGCACGCTGTGGAGACAATCTACATACACTACAAGGCAGAGTAGAGGCCTTCCCTACACTGACTTGAGCCTCCAAAAACTTTACAACACCCTTGAGTACAGCTCACACTGTGTTCACAAGTGCAATTAGTGAACTTGCACTTTCCAGTGAAATCCAAGGCTTGTGCCCGGGCAGTGCAGTATCGTGAGGGGCTGTGAAAACATAGCAGACACCACTCAGCCCACATCATGTCACCTTTCACTAGTTCTGGACTTCTCTTTTTGGGCCTAACACCCTTCCACATCTTGACCTGCTTTCCTAAACTTTGCCTCATCCCAGAAAAGTAAGACTTCAAATACTTGCTGCAAGGGGTTTTCAGCTAAGGCAGAAGAAAGATAATTCAAAGATATGCCAGTACTATTCCCAGAAGGAAAGAAGGGGAAACTTTTAAAGGTTATCCACAATAACCTGATGCCAAGCCGAGGCATTTTATGGCTGGGCTTCAGCTCATCCTCCCAGAGCACAGGCAGATCGCCGTGTCCATCCACGCTCTGCCACCGGCCTGTGTTTGCAGAGCAGGTAGGAGGACTTTTGACACCCACTTAACAGATGTTACTCTTTAGCAAAGCCTCTTGTCAGAAGTCAGTGCTGCTTTGGGAACACCTTGCAGTCATTATGTACGCTATGTTATTCAGTGACAAGCCATTAGATAACTGTGTGTTACCACCAGGAACAGAATATTTCTGTTACCATTTCTTCTTAATGGAGAAAAAAGTAGTGGCAACATTTTGAGAAGTGACACCTACAAGATGATAATGCCCGTTTCTTTCCTAGCGCCACAGATTCCTGCAACCAGGGGATCCTTTCCTGTAGGGGAAGCCAAATGATGATTCAGTCTGCTCTATATACTGATGTTGTTCAGGATGCGAGTGCAAGTCCCAGCTAACATCACTGATGAGTTCATATGCACCCCAAGAATGGAATTCATGTGGAGAGTTTTTCAAAGACCCACAGTTACTGCAAGAAAAACAAAATAACTTTTTTTTCCTGACCACATCTGGATGTGGATGTGGATGTGGTCATCCCTGGGTTCTGTCCTAGTCTTGCTCAAAACAAAACTGTTTGTCCCATGAAGCCTTTCTAAATTCATGCTAATCACAAGTATGATAGCAAACATTCTAAAACATAGTTTTTTGCATTTCTGTGACATGCCCTTGGACTCTGTTGGATCAACTGCTGACAGAGTCAAGGACCTGACACCAGGCTGGAGGTGGGCTGTCTTTTTTTTTTTTTTTCCTTTTTCTCTTTTTGCTATTTTAGTCATGTACTAGTATCTAAGCTGCAAACCAAAGCAGATGTGATTATCTCAGCTGTCACTAGGACGGAAGTGGCATTGTAAATAGATAGGATCCAGACCACATAGCACTTTACAGATCCAATTGCAACACGCCAATATACAAGTAGTGACAAATAGGAAACCACTGCAGCCTTTCAAGCATCAATGCAAAGCTTTCACAAGGACTATCACCACTGTCAGCTATTTCATTCATACTACCTCTGAGTACCATCTTACATAGAGAGTGTTGCAAAAGCTCCTTCTCAAAGCTGCATGTTCAACTTTAATGAGAAAAGGAAATGGTAGGCAGAAATAAGGTAATTGAACTGCCACGGTTATGGCAACCCTAAAAGCAGCCGAATCAATGAGAGGTGAAAAGTGTACTTTGGGTGATGCAGACTTTTGAAAAGAAGAATGTTATTGAGAAGGGCAAGGTTAGAAAATCATCATTAAAACTAGATTTAAAGGTATAAGCAAAGACTCAGTCAGCCTGAAAGACATTATCTTCACACAATTAAGCATATACTTAATTGGACTTCTAAACCAGCTTATACTTAAACGGTTTTCCAGTACAAGTAGTAGTTGTTCTTACCACAGCAGATCTCTGAAATTCTGTGTCAGCACCTATTGTAGGTAAATCAACCTGTCTATGGAAAACAGTTCTCTTTAGAAAATCATAGGGCTTTTGATATCTAGAACAATTGAATAAAACATACATTTAGCCTGCCTTTGTATATTCAGAGGGGACTGATGCCTACAGCACATCATCTGTAGCTAAGATAGTGCTTGAATGGCTCATTAATTTTCTATTTGCAGGCGTAGTATCATTAAGTAAAGTCTGATTCTGCTAGCACTTCTAATACCCTCACTTTACATTTTTTAGGATTCTTACGATATTTTCCAAAAAATATTTTCATTTCAAGGGGGCTTTTCAGGGACCAAGATACTTCTTGGAGTGAGAAGAGCTGGCAACACTTTTAGGGTAGATTTTATTAGTAAACAAATCACTGATTTTGCTAGACTTCTCTGAATAATGTGCGATGTTTTATTTAGTTATGCAGTAACTTACAGGATTTTATTTTTACTTGTTATGTCCAAAACTGTAAGTTTAAGTCCCGTAAAGTTTTTTATATATAACTATTAGAACCAAAACTAGTTATGAATAGAGATAAATCATTCCTTGACACTTCCATTGAAAGCTTATTGGCAACAAACTGTATTATATAAACTCCCAGGTTTCATTTTACCAGTCAAATAATTGAGGTACATGTAATATATTTCCAAGCCTAATGTTACTTAACTGTACAAAATCTGTTAACAATCCACAGAATTCTATTAATGCAGAATGCTACTGTGGGTAATTTTCCTTCCTTCCCTCCCTCCCCTCTTCTGTTTAAAAGTGTATGAAACACAGACACCTGATCTAAGGACACATTTTGCGACACATTTTGTTCATGTGTATTTCTGAGTCTAAACCAGAAAGTTTATTTCATTCTGCATCTCTGAATGAAAAGTATGGTCAAATACATTTTGAAGTGCCAAAGGAAATTACTACTCAGGACGAGTTCAGGTCACAATCTTGCGTTTGTCTTATAAGGGGCACAGGTTACGTGCACTGTGCTGACTTCATTGACACGACTGTATCGACTAGAGGAGCTATCCTGTGATTTCACAATTAATTTTGATTGTACGATGCAAACGTATCCCATTGGAATCTTTATCAATGCTCCACTTTTTTATTTTTGTCCTTCCTCAGGCTACAGCTTGAGAGAGAATCTCACACAGTACAGTTGTGGGGAGGATAGTTAAGTATCTAAAAGATGGATATTCATATCTATACCAGTTGCATTGTAAATCCTTTAGCACTGATGGTCAGAAAGAGATACCTTCAGAGGTGAATTCGTCTCACTCTAAGGTAAATGGCTGAAGTAGATCAAATGAACTGCCCTCTGGAGATACTTGTTGCTGCCCTTTATCTATATACCAGGCTTTAGGCAAGTATTTAGGTGGTGAGATGCACTCTAGCTTCAATGTCTGTGCTGTTTTGAAAACAGAACTGAGCCATTTAAACCATTTAGGCCTTCACCAAGTGGGGGTTGTACACAAAGCCTTTGGTGGGATCCCAAGGTTGCTGGAAACTTGTTGCTTCCTCAGGACTGCAGCGGTACCTCTCCAGGACTTGGTGTAAACCCAAACAACCTGACACCCCCTCTAGCATACACCTCCTGGCTCTTGCCACAGCCAAAATGGTCTCTGCCTGTGCTGCTGTCTCGGGGTATTCTGATGGGCACAATGGGGCCATTCTGCCAACTCTTTGCCACCTGAAAAACAGTCTTACGATAATAAAAATCACAGGCATAAGGGTCTTTGTTACCCGTTTGTGTGAAGACAGCTCACACAAGCTGTGGTAGAAGCCAGTATCAGACGTTCAGGTTTTGCAGTGTCCAGCCATTACAGTAGGTTTTCCTTAACATTTTTCACTGATGTACCATGTCTGGCAGAGCCCAGTGCCTCTTCTGTGGGGTGCTGCACACCTAATCAACTTGTCCACACTAAAGCTTACACTGCTGTTGGCACACCTGGAGCTGATACAAGGTACAGTTTAGGAGAAGCTCAGCCTACAGAAAGGCTGCCAGGAGCTGGAGATCTGGCTGGAAAGCCCATGCTATGATGGCAGCTGGTGGCCAAGGAGAACTGGTGGGAATGACGCTGTTACAGGGCAGCCCTGGTGCGGTGCTCACACCCATGCTTAGGGACCTGACCGTTAGGTTTCATTCACTGCTCCGGCTGCTGGAACAAAATGCTCTTTTGAGTGGAAAGGCACAGTCTCTGTTTTCTAGGGCACCTGCTTACTTGGCTCTTTAATCAGAGGGATTTGGTCTTTTCAGTCTAAACCAATATAGAATTGTGGACAAAGGAGCAGGTAGTTTTTTAAGGAGAAGGTGACACAGGGCGGTAGTTTTTCAGAGGCCTGGTCTCAAGCAAAATTGTATATATATATATATATACACACATTTATTTATTTATTTCACTGTTCGATGAATTTGCTTTTTTAAGCTCATAGTTACAGGTGCTACAACCGTTTAGCTTGGTTCACTGCAGCTTTATAATACCCAGCGTGATACACTTTGAAAAATGGACTAAATTCAGATTTCAAGTACCTTTTAACAGCAAGTAAAATGTTTGGCTTGCAAAACTGGCCTTTCAGTAGGCTGAATGTGTTTCCGTGCTAGTGGCTTCCAGGAAACTCTTAGGTTACAATTACAAGAAGTTAAAACTGCAGCAGCAGAATTGTTCACTGGAAGTCAGAATTTCCTTTACACCGTTCCTCATGCTTACTCCTAACGGGCTAGCTTCTTTTCTTTTTCTGCTACATTGTTTGTTTTGTTATTTTAGTGACTGACTTTATTTCTGATCCTCACCTCTAATTATTTGTTCTTTGGTCTGGTTCTTTTACCTTATACTGGATTATTACTTATAGCAGCATCTTCTAACAACTCTGCTAGGCTTAAATTTATTAGGGATATGTCCAATTCTTAAAACAAGTTAAAGCCTTTTTTTTTATTATTCCTTTCCAGGCTTCCTAATTACATAGCCAGTAATCCAAAGAAGAATGTAAGCAGGAAAGCCTGTGATAGGAACAATAAAAAAGTCTTTGCTCTAAGGAACAAAACCAAAGCAGACTTCACAAATGAAAGGAAGAAAAGGAAAGAAGGTAATGGGTGGATTCAGTTAGAAGAAAGACACTGAGATTTTTCGTCAAATAATAACTTAGACAGTGAGAAAATATGAGTGAAAATAACTAGAGCATAATAGAAAAGTTAAAGAAAGAAATAGAAACATGATTTTATAAGACTCGGCAAACATCTAGGGATGATACTCAAGACAGATGGTATCCCAAACAGATCTGTGCTCTGCAAACTCAGATGACCCCTTTTCTTTAAATTAAGATGCAAGGAGATGACCCTGAGAAAGTGAGAAAGTGGGAAAGGACAGGGCTGGAATGCTGGCTGAGTGAGCCACAGGGACAGAGGACAGTTTGTTTGATCCTATCTGTCTGTTACTTGAACACAGATCTGAAAGATGATAAGGTCTGAAGACCAGTTTTTCACTGCCCGACATATTATGGATTTCTTTGGAAAATAAATGCAAAGCTTGTTGAAAGCAGTAGCATTTGTCTTTAGTCAGACTTTACTCACTGTTACCATAGAATTGAGCGATCATGCTGGGTATGGAAATAAAATTTGCATCAGAAGAAATAACACACAAGGCTTTATGCTTGCTACTTATATGTAAAATATAAAGATAATATATATGTTTATATGGTTGTTTGTATAGGAAATGTAAGGCTTACAGACTATTTGTCATTGCTGCAGCCACTGGAACGTGCCAGTAAATCTGTGGCCCTGTGTCTCCTTACAGCTGCCTTTATATTTGGAGCACAAGCCACGTTAGCTTCTGAAGGACTTATCAGTTTAGAGGACAGCTGTGGAGTGTTCAGGAGAGAATCTAAGGATGACATGGCTCTGAAATAAATCTGTGTTTGGCTACTCCATCTTCTGACATGTGAGACTTTTCCACAGAGAAAAGACTTCCAGTGAATGAGACAGCCTTCCAGGGATCTCCTGCAATTACTTCCCCACTCTACACCACTGGCTTTGAAGGCTTCTTTCTGTGAATTTTTCTCGTCTAACAGAAAACAGAAGATAATACGTGGATGGATGAATGGATGGAATATGTATTATTAAAAAAAACGCTCAAAACATTCCAGAAGACACACTTTTTTCCATGAGAAAAAAACCACATTAGTCACATTGCTTAATAAACTTCTGGAAGGCTCTTAGATTTTATGGCTGCTACAGATAATACTACACAGAACAAGGCAGCTGTAGCTTGCAAATAGGCAATAACCCGCTCATTTTGTTGACAACTTATTTTGCTCATGTGCCATCAAAATTAAATATAAGGACTGTTTGGTAGTTTTTGGAAGACAGAGGAGTAAAATCTAAGTGATGTAAATCCTTTTGGGAGCAAGACCGGTTGTGAATATATGGGTTTTTTTCCCTTTGTGTTTGTTGTTGGGGATTTTTTTGGTTTTGGTGTGTTGTTTTTTTTTTTTTTAAAACAATAGAAATACATATGAAACAGTACATCAGGAAAACCTAGGAAATCAAGCCTAAAATGACCTTCTTCCTTTGTCCTTGCAAAAGAAGGCTGACAAATACTCATGAGCTTCCATTCATCGTGTTTCATAGGAAAATAGGAGACAGTAAGCCTCTAGAGCCGGTCTGTATTGATTCACACCCAGGGATCCTCCTCCAAGACTGTTGTGCTTAACAGCTAAGCAAATTCCAACTGCCCTTCTAAGAAATCTGAGTTTTATCCTAAGTCACATCAGTCACTGGTCACATTTGAAAAGTTTCAAATAAACATTTCAGTGATTATTTTCATTAGGAGATAATTGCTTTTAGGTAGTTTTGCACCAGGTTATAAATTCCAAAGCCTGTCGTATAGTGCAGGATTGATGATGAAGTATTTATCTTTATTTCTTGGAAAGATGTCTGACTTTTGCCCTTTCATTCTGTACGAGTCATGATAATTTCAGCGTTCTGTTTTAAAATTTGCTCATTTACACCACATCCACAAATTCACTCTTGCAGCTGTTCCTCATGTGATTATTTCTAGTAGTTTCATTGTGGTTACCCATGTGAATAAGGCTTATTGTTGTGGTATACCATCATAGGCTACAAATATGCAAAAAATTATAAAGGGACAGGAAACTTTCAAACCCTTTAAATAATTTCTTTGTTTTTGGTTATGCATTCTTTTTTAGGTTTGCTTTGGTTGTTTGGGTTTTTTTGTTTGTTTTGCTTCAAGATTGCCCTGCAGCTATTTAAAAAAAGCTTTAAAAATTTCAAAAGCCGCTTCCACTGATTTACTTTAAGTCAGTCAGTTACAGGATAGCAAGCAGTTCCAAAATCTGCCAGACCTTAAGCCAGCAGAAATTAGCAGTTATGCAGTTATTTTTATTAGCTGTGCATTGTATAAAAAATTAAACACCTATACAATAAAATATCGCATAGACTATTTTATTTTGTAACCGTATATGACATTTATTTGTGACAGTATAACTGCTATGATTATTAAAAATGACATCCAGATGAACTGGCAAGGAAGAAAGCAGAGGAACTAAAGTCTAGTATTTTGGAGTATATATTTATACTGGAGAAAAAAGCTCCTGAACACACTACTGTAATGGATACCGGACAAGCATGCACTAAATAAAAATAAAAATTAAAAAATAAATAATAAAATAAAATAAATAAAATAAAATAAAATAAAATAAAATAAAATCTGTTTTTCTTTTCTTGTGAACAGCATATGGTGAAAACTGCTCCCTGGTGCCAGCAAGGATTTCTGCTGCATCAGTTACCCTGCTGTGAGGGTAAGAACTATGAGTTTTTGGGCTCACATACAGTGTAAACAAACACCGCCTGAAGGCTTTGCTGAATACAGCTCACATCCTTTTACTTATTCCTCACCTCGTGTCTTGAAACTGTAGCTAAACTGACCTCGAAACAAGGCACACTTATTCAAATTCTTTGTGTCTGAAGAAGTTACCTACTCAGAATGAAAGAAATACAAGCTATGCCAAATTAAGGGAATGAGCAGGCAAGTCAATAATGGAGGATTTGTAGTCATAAAGTCTAGTTCAAATTTGTAGTCATAAAGTCTCTGCAGGAGACCTTGTCAGTACTTTTCTGTGTTAGGGGGTTATCAGCCATCTTCATACAGCTCTTAGTTTGAAGTGGGCAAGGAGTCACAAATACCGATACTGTGAGAAATAAGATTATTGGTTTGTGTAGTAAAGGGTGTCATCTTATCATAATATTGTACCTGAACACTGAAGAATGGAAGTACCAGAATCATTCTGCAGTTTCAATGGAAACATCTTTGACAACATCAAGAAAGAGTGATTACAGATAAGAAATCCAGGAATCGGCATATGGTCTGGCTTAGCTGGAGATCTCCATCACTACTGAGCAGAAAAATCCTCTTCTAAAGGCTGCAACAACTCTTATGCTGATAATAAAAGAAAGATGTGTCCCATGTTGTGCATTTAAGCAGCTGCTAGTGATCATGACATGACATGAGGCATCTCTTAGAAGCACAGAGCAAACCTAAACAGCAGTTCAGTGAAAGCTGTGAAATAAACATTTTAAATTGTAGAAGTTAAACTCTAAATAATTAAAAAAATCTGAGTTAATTGATACAAAATCTTATGCATCCATTTTTACTTTTGTTAAATGTAGCCTTCATTACCTTGGTTTAACACAAACTATCTAAAATGAGTTTAGACAAACCTAAATAATCTAAACCAAAATCAGAGTAGCCTCTCAGTTCTGCATCAGTTTCCTATTGGGTTTTAAATCACACATTTGTTGTACTCCACTGAAAACAGAAGAAAATTATGTGGAATTCTGTTCAATATTACCTGACTATCCAAAAGATATTACTAATATTCATGGGTAAGTTCTTGCAACTAACACTGAAGAAGAACTATTACCCCTGAAGCCTGAATTAAACTGATTAATTGACTGATAAGCTAAAAGAAGTGTCATAATTGTCTTATGAATCAGCGGAAAAGGCAGGAAGCGATCTATTTTGTACCCTCCTGAACTTGCATAGGAGTTTGTTTACATAAAACTATAGTTACCCTTGTTGGTGTTCAGCCAGGGCATGAGAGGTAATACTACCTCTGCTTTTAAGAAAAGAGAAGCTTTATGTCATGCATCAGGGCAGAGTAAGATTTAGTTGCTTATATTAATCCTGCAATACCTCTGCTGAACATGGGAAATATAACTAGAAAAATGAGCTTTTAAAATCATAGCTGAATGGATAGGAAGATCACAGAGCATTTACTTGGTCCTTCCTCAAGTTTCTATTGGCATAATTACAATAATAAAACCTAAAACACAGTTACACTGAAACTGATGACATAGTTCTGCAGAGCAGGTAACACATGTAATTTTATGAACAGTAACATGCTGCAACTTACTGAGAAACTTCCACTAAATCCTCCTGCCCTTCACCACATGATATACCCAGATTTCTGGGAAAGGAATATGACAGAACATGTTTTTGCATTTCCATTTATGAGCAACAGACACACATATGCACAGACGTGCTCTTTCTTACTAATGTAATCAAAGGAAACAAAAATTGAAGAAATTTATGGTGTACCTGCTTAGTGGAAGCACACATTTCCTCTACCTTACACTAAATAGCTGATTTCAGGTATTTGAATTTAAGAAGAATAAAAGTTTCTGTAGACCTGGGGATGCTGTCTGATAAAAAATTATGTTATCTTAAGAATGCATATTATGGATTTCATGAAGTGTATCGGTGTTGTATAATAAAGTAATCTGTAAATGTTTGTACATTTGTGTACATAAACTTTGGTGCACTGTTACATTCCACCAGGGGCTCAGGGGGAGGGGGAAGAAGAACTGAAAGGTGCTTTTCAGAAATATCTGTGTGCACTGCTTGCATAGTATTTGTAAGGGTAGATTTGCTGCATCTAGGAAAACGTCAGTCTTAGCCAGATGCCAAAAACCCACTCCATTATTCCTTTCAGGCCTTGGGAGAATTTTAAAAAGGAGCTCAAATGAACCGATTCCAGCACACCATTTGAATGGGTTAGTATGTTTGAAGATGCTAAGAAAGGCATGCATCAGCAGTATTATTTTACTTTGATTTTTACAAGTATACAGAACTAGTAGCTCATTTAAAATTGAAATACTGATAAAATGCTATCAAAATGTAGCATTTTATGCTTCTGCCTTTTAGAGCATCTTCTCCGGGTTTTAAGAGCCAGTTCTAAGTTGTCTATTATCTGTAAAACCTCCAGACTGTCTGCATATCAAACATTTAGTTAAGTACTCCCTTCCTTCCTATTCTTTTACCACTTACTCTGATCACATCATTTGTTATGATCTGATGGCCATTAGCTTGTCAGCTCTTTTCTTTTCTTAACTGAATGGATTTGCAGGCCAGAAAGGTTATTATGATCATCTAGCTTGACCTCCACAGCAATATAAGCCAAGAAATTTTAGAACGTGAACTTTGCTTTCAGGCCGCAATTTGAGGGATGACTTAGAGCCCAGGATTTAGAAAAAGATACTGAATCTTCATTCAGAAGCTGGGAGATACCTGGGGATATTATACCAAACACCACCTCTTGTGGCTGAAAGAAAAGGATCTTGTGCTTATTCTGAATCAGTATAATTTCACCTGCCAGTTACTGGTTCTCACCGTTGTCTTACTTGACAGATTAAAGACACTTCTAATATTTGGAATTTTCTTCTCTTACAAATGCTAGCATGTTATGATGAAGCTTTTGTATAAGCTAAACAGATGCTTCTTCAGTCTCCCGCTGCAAGGCAGATTTTCCTGGCTTTTCCACTTTGTCAGTTATTTGCATTAAAATGCAATACCCCTATTTCAGTAATAGTTTGGTGAATGCCATATATAACAACGTTATTACTACTTCTTAATATCCCTCTGCTTTTACATGCAAGATTTGTACCATAAGCATGACTCTTTTTGAGTTGTTCATAATCACACTATAACACCTCTGTAATTTGACTTAAAAGTATTCATTGCACATAGATGCCTTTCCACTCATCTGCATTCAAATGAACAGTTCAGTAAGTCCCATTCTACCCACTGCAAAAAACAGCAGTGTCTGCTTCAAAAGTAACATCTCCCTATAAATATTTACAGCTGCATCTGTGTTATTAGTGATTATTTTGTTTTCTTTACGTAAGTTGATAGAGATTATGAATAGGATCGGGATAAAACCAAATCCTTTTTGTACTTTGCTAAACAAGTCTCCATATAATGATGATTTTCAAGATATAATCAATCTTTCAGAACTGCTGGGTAATTCTTTCTGTTCAGATAAATATATGCTGCAAGTTTTGTATAAGAATATTTTTAAATAGAATATGGCATAATGTCTTCACAGAAGCTCAAATCTATTATACAGTTACCTTTCCTAGGTAAAATACTAATCTCATTAAACAGACCTAAATTCCAGCAAATCCTGCTGATATTAGAAATTCAGTAATTATTTAATTTCTACATGTGATTCTTATTCTTTCGTGATTTTGTCAAAGTTTCTCATCATGTTATTTTAGCCCAAATAACCTTTTGCTTTATATTTGTAATGGGCACCAAATCAGTTCTCTTTCATTTCTGGAACACAGACAGATTTATTATTACCGTGAATAAGTCAGAATCCCATAAAATCCTGGGACGTTCCTTGGTTGGTCCTGAAAGTTTGAATGTTTTCACCTTTACTTGTTGCTATTTAGCATCTTTACTAAGTAATAACTGAATAAAACATCTGCAGTTATATCCATAAATTATTATTTCTTTTCCAAGGTTTCTATTAAATAAAGAAATGCTTTCGTACATCGGCACTGTTACTGAAAACTGTGTATTTCAAAGTAGGAGGGAAACGAGGCCACTGTCAAGATTTTCTCTTTGTTGATCCCGACATTTTAAAAAATGTATTCCCCTTGTCATTTAGACAATAAGCCAAAACTTTTCATTCGTATATTTAGCTACAATTATTCATTCTCATTGCTTCACAACTGCTAATTTACCATTTCTGCTTATCAACTTCCATATTTTTCCTTTTGTTTCATGCACGTAACAATTGATTTCATTTTCTGTCTTTAACTGAATGCATTCAGCTGAAAAGAAACTTTGATGACTGTGGTAATGTCACCTTTTGGGTCTTCCTAAATAAACTACCATTTACCTATTTGATGTATTATTCCTGCATGTCTCTAGCTATACAGGTATCAATCAGAGTTTTCTTCAGACTTGGAAGACTGTCCCTTTTCCAACAAAGCTGCATAATACATATGGGAAATATTTGTATATAGCAAATATAGTTAAATTAAGCCTTTTTAAGTTCAATAAACCATAAAATCAGTACATAAGATTATTTGGTCAGAATTGTCAGAATTCAAAGCACCTGAGTGCTCTGAAAATAGCATGGGTTTATTTTAGAAAATGATCATCTATTATTTATATAAAATCTAGGGCATGTTTACTTGTGAAGGTTTGAGATCTAGACGTATCCTACAGATTGAGATTGAAAAATATAATCCTAAAATAGCTCATTCTAGTTACCCTAGCTAAATGTTTACATAGCCGCTCATCCAGTTCTGTATTCAGATAATCTGTGTCACCACTACCCAATTTTCTGATTTATCAGACTAAACAGTGACTCATAAACACAGCAGGTCTTGGATTTGTGAAATCAGGACCGCGGGTTATCTTCAGTGAACGTGGCAAGTCTCCCTCTCTGCACATTCTGTCTTTCTTAAAGAAGGCATAAACTAATATGAACACTCAAGTTGTGAACAGACATCCTACTAAAAAAACATAGCTCATGTATTTGAAAAAATGAGCCTCTGATACAGGTCTCGAAAGTATCTGCAAAAAGATCCTTTACTGAAAAAAACTCCCTCGGTGTAAGCTACACATTTGTGTATTTGGACTTCTCATCTTGTCTTTCTGGAATAATTGCCTCAATTATCTGGAGTCTCATTAGTTACTGGTGCACCTGTGAAGCATCCAAAGAAGCAGGCCCTTCCTCCAGCAGGCATTTCTTGTGTACGTAGCCTGAGGCACAATCACTTTGTGATCAAGCCTCTGCTCTGCCTTGCGCACAGCATTCCGTTGCTCCCTCCATCAGTGGTAAACTGTATGTATCAGTGTCGAAAAGCAGTTTTAATTTATACAAAAAGACACCTGAGAAGGCAAAGGTGTGCAAGCCCTAATGCTGTCAAACGCTCCAAGCATTTAAACGCAGCCATAAAGTGTTTAATGCCTGCATACCTTCCCAATTTAACAGTACTGCTAACCAGTCTCTCAGGATTTCACTGTAATTGAAAAAGCTCAAGCCTTGCACACATTCATGCAACTTTACTACAAATAGAAACAATTTGTGAGAAGAAAAACCGTACAAAGGAAAACCTCAAAACCAAAGTTTCACTGGAATGCAGGAGCAGCGCTGCTGACAAGATGCTTCTACAGTGGCGAAATGGCTCGCTCCGAACTGCGCCTGTTGTAGCTTCAACAACCATTTCCCAACTTTTTTACTTTCTCGCTATATCACGTGCTCATACAGGCCCGGGGACGTACGTGTGCAGATGTACAGGCGCAGGTATAAGCACAAGCAGAAGCCGCTGGCGCAGTGCACGGCGAGGGGGCAGCGCAGGGCACACGGCGGCGGGGCAGGGTCGCCCCTTAGCCCGCGCCGCTCGCGGCCGTGTATCCCCGGGACGGGGAGGCGGCGATCACTGCTCCGGGCCGCGCTTTACCGGCGACTGGCATCGCTCGGGGCCGAACGGAGCCGCGCTCACCGCCGCGCCCCGGGGGACCCGAGAGGAGCACGGCGCTCCGCTGCCACCGCAGGGCCTGCTGCTGCCGCTGCCACCGCCACCCCCGGGACGCTGCCGCGGCCGCCGCCGCCGCTGCCACCGCCTGCCCCAGCCCGCCCCGGCGGGGGCGGGGCCTGCCCGGCAAGGGCGGGAACTTCCGGCTCCAGCCGACCCCACCCCTCACCTTGGCCGGTGCGCGCTAAGCCAATGAGGGTGGGGAGTCGCGGCCGGGCAGGTAACCGGGCGCCCAATCGGAAAGGCGCCGCGGGAACAGGTAGGGGCGGGGCCTCGGCGTGCCGCGCGCGCGGCCCCGCCCCTGCGCACCGCTCGCGGCCGCGCCAATCGGCCTCCGCGGCGGCGCCCCGCTCCCCCCGCCCGGCGGCGCGCGGCTGTGCGTGGAGGTTGGGGGCGCGGCGCGCGCCGGCTCCGCGGGGAGGGGCTACCTGCCCGGAGCGGCACCGGCTGCGGCGCCCGCCGGCGGGGCTCGCCCCCTGCCCGCCCCCCGCCGCCTGAGGGGCCGCCCGGCGGCCGGGCCGTGAGGGCAGCGGGCGGCTCGGGCCGAGAGGCGCGGAGGCAGCCATGGCACTGGTGGCCCCGGAGACTCGGAAGTTCACGCGGGCGCTGAGCAAGCCCGGCACGGCGGCCGAGCTGCGGCAGAGCGTCTCCGAGGTGGTGCGCGGCTCCGTCCTGCTGGTGAGCACGGGGGCGGCCTGCCGGGGGCCCCGGCGGGGCTGCGGCCGCGGGGAGCCTCCGCCGGGGCCTCTCGGGGCTGCGGGGGGGGGCGCGGGCGCACGGCAGGCGGCGGCCCTGCGGGAGGAGACGGGCCCTTTGATCCCTCCCGGGCTGTCACGGCGGCGGGGGGAGAAGCGGCGTGGCCCCGTGCCTGGCTGGCGGCTCCTCGCCCGCCCGTGAGGCAGCGGCGGTGCGGGCGGGGTGAGGTGCGGGTGCAGCCGCAGCCGCGGGCGGGGCGGGGACGCTCCCAGCGGCAGCGGCGCGGCGGGCGCCATGGGATGCGGCGCCCGGCGGGCACGGTGGGGTGCTCCCGCCCGCACTCCCCGCCGCAAACTTCTGCTCGCCGTGAGGCGGCGCGGGACGGCCCGCGGCGGTGCGGGAGGCGGCGGCCCCCGCCGGAGGCCGGGCGGAGGGGCCTGCGCGCCGCCCTCCAGGATCCTCCACCTGTGGAGCGGGTGCAGCTGGCGCTCGGCCCTGCTGGGCTGGAGCGCTTTCGTGCCTGTGTGGAAAGAGTGGTGCGAAAGTGGTTTTTCCTCTTACGACTGCCTGCTCGCTTTACAGCCAAACCGCCGTTCGCGTTGTGTCGTGCAGAGCGAGGGATGAGTGCTGGCCGGTGTGGCAGGAATGTTTTAATAGTTGTCCCTGCTGTCCGCATTGTGCTAGCGCGTGGTTGCTGTTCTTGCCAGTTCATGATCGGGTGCCTTGATTTAATTTAAACTGCTGAAAGTAAATTTGCGTGGAGGTGTTAGATGGTGAACTGGGGACGGAGGGAGGGAGGAAGGGATGGGTTTTTTGGCCTGGCTGTACCCAGGTGACGACATCTTAAACAGCCTCGGCAAGATTTTTCAGAGCTTGTCACCTGGGGCTCTTATTCATGCTATGCATTTGTCTTCCATGTGGTTTTGTTATCTCCAAGGGGAACGTTTCAATAAGCACTTAACTCTGTGCAGGTTCAGTTTTTGGTGCTGGGGTTCGTGAAAGCTAATCTGTCATTTGTTTTTCACTCATGCCTCACACTTCAGTAAGCGTGGTCTCGTCTAGCTTCTTTAAACTGCTTGTCAGAACAGCGTTGTCACTGCGATGTGTTGAGAGTAACAAATGCTGTAGCTGTAATTCAGAAATTAATACCTTTAATAAATCAATGCCTCTAAAATTAATTTACTCTTTATTTAACTGTAGATCATGGGGTACATAAGACCTAATATGCATAGGTCAGGGTCCACCTTAATGCTAACAGCTTTCCACAAGACGCTATATACATGTAATAAGCATCCAATACATGTTAATGCTTCTCCAGGGATGAACTCTTTCCTGAGAAGAGTGGAAGAAGGAGATAGATTTCTAAAGATATTTTTCATACTGAGTGAACATGAAATGGATTTAGTTTTTTTCATGACATAAAGAAATGTTTCTTTTGCAGTAATTGGCAAGCCTGCCTGCCCACAAACACCCCCCTCCCCCCGCCCCCCCCTTGCCCTGAAGTTGTTTAGTTCGCTTATGGCTAGTGTCAATGAGATGAGTTGGAAAATAATTATGAAATTCCTTAATTCATTCAGGTTGACCAAATACATAATAGGATGGCATTCACAAACATTTCAAGTATTTTTGCCACAACAGCATATTCTGCAGAATTTTAAGGAGGTGAAAGAAGTGATGGTGTGAAGTGGTGTACTGGCTCAGTCTTATTCTGGATAAGGTCTTCCATCACTGTTTTAGAAAGCAAAACTAGTGGTTTACTATTTGTGGCAATTTAGCATTCATGTCAGGTTGATCATTCTCTGTTAGCTTCAGGCATGGAGCAAAATCCCCATCTGTCTCCCATACAGTCTTGGGCTGAAGTTCACCTTCTTGTTTTAGCCATAGTTTGCCTCTGCTGTGAAGTCTTTCCTACTGTCATAAATGCTGTGCATTTTATCACTCATCTCCTATGTTCCTGCTCACAAACTGTTTAAATCATGAAACAGGAGGCTAGTGATTGCAGGTTTACCTTTGCCTTCTTACCTTTTCTTCCTCCTTTGAATGTACTGTAACTCTTTTGTTGAGCATTGTGATGTTTGGAATGAAATTGTGGTGTGGGTGGTTTTTTTTTTTTCTTTTCTTCCTTAAAAGGAGTTTAGGTGGGATAGTATTTTTCTTTACTTTAAAAGCCAAAAAAAATATTTACTTCTGTAAGTTTGACTGATTGACCTGTTTCTTAGCTGTTGGTGTTTCTGGCTTTTATTATCTGAAAAATCTCTTAGGCTGACCTGGTGAACATAGATTCTTACCATTATTATAGTAGTTGTGCAATACTCCATGCAGATGTGTGGCTTTAAAGAAAAGAAGACCTGTTTTCTTTCCTAAGCTACCTCTCAAAGCTCTTTGATAGAGCACTTCCTCAGGATTTTTGAACTGGGTCATCAGCAAGATGTCTTGGGTAAAACATTTTTCAGCATTGGTAACTAATGTGATCTTACTGTGGTCACTTGCTTGTGAGCAAATGCTGAAATTTTCCAATACTGAAGAAGTACTGGTGCTGTTTTCCATTATCTAGGCTTGCAGTGTAGAATCTGGAGGTAGGAAAGAATGAATTCAAACTAGCAGTTCTTGGTGGGGGATCTGTCTGGATACGTACAACCAAAAATCACTTCTGACGGCACAGCTCCGCAGCAGAATGTAGTGAGCAAATCATCCAGTTGTTTCTTGCAGTAGCAGGTAAAAGTGAACTGCTAATACCTCTGCGGTTGTGTAGATTCTTTAACTTGCTATTGTGGCTACTGTTTAACAGTTCCATCCATTTTTACCATAGACAATGTGTTGCTAGACTTTTTTTTTTTTAAAAAAAGCAGCATTTCCCAATTTCATTTAGGTTTATTAGGTCACATTCCTAAAATACACTTTTCTTTTCTGCTTTATAAATGTTCATACTGATGGAAGAGGACTGAAAACAGCATGTCAATAGAATAACATGGTATACCTTCAACTTTCAGATTGCTGTTCATTGGAACTAAAACTCGGAGATTTTCAGCCAACTGACAGACTAGCTTAGCTGAGTAGTAAACAAACATTAAGCAGATGTGGTTGGCCAAGCTAGTTTTCATCACAGAATGAAGCAAGCTACCTTGTCAGCATTTGACATCTCATATGTTCTTCTTGTTAGATTTAGTTTGCTGAACCAATACATACAGTTTGGTTGGCTGAACTGAAAACTTCGTATTTGGCAATCAGCTTTTCAATGGGGTATAAGGCACATAGTATTGATTATTTGGGTTTAATTCTTGTTGTATTTTGCTTGACAGTAGCATCCTTGCTGAATATCATTTGACTTCAGATATGAGTTAATGTGGTGCCTCGGGCTGTCCAAATACATTTATGTCTGGGGAGGAAGACTTATGGGGATAAGTCTGTCTCTTAAGCCAGCAATCTTACCAAGAGCGGTTTTCAATGCAGTTTTATTATTGTGCATAATTGGAAGTGGTCTCTTTAAGTGGTGATGAGTTACACTAAGCATGTTGCATACAGATCAGTAGGACTTCAGGAAGTGTTTGTGTTGTCTTGCTCAATGATATGTTAATGATAAATTGTCTCAGTGACAAAACAATGCTTTCTGCCATTTATTAAATTAAGCTGATGCTTAAAGACAGTAAGCTAATAATTAAGAGAATGTTTGGCATACCAGATTTGATCTGCTTTTGCCTACCTGTTAATAAAATACCCATATCAAATATGCAGATAATGAAAATGTTTGAATATACCAACTAACACAGCAAAAGTTGTCTCCCCTATGCTGAAATTAATGTTGTACAGAAGAAACTTGAGATATGGGAAAACGGGATGAAATCTGAGTGATCCCCAGATTGTTCTGTGCAATTCTCCTTTTTGATTTGGACATATAAAATAGGTTTAAGTATTTGAAGGCTGAAATAATCGTATCTTCATACAGTCTTGGGCTTTATATGTTAACTTCAGGTACCTGGTAGAGATCTTGAGTTCTAAAGCTCTTGCAGAATTTCATTATTTCAGATGTGGAGCGAAATCGGTATATCATAAAGGCAGTGCTTGGATCTCCTAAGAAGTCTTTGATCTTGAAATCACTAGTGTTCTTTCTTTTTTTAAAGAAGACTTAGTCTTGATTTTGGGGCATAATGTCAACTTTGTCTTTCCAGTCCTGATCTCTGCTTTCTGTGAATCTCAACTGCATAAAAAAAGATAGCTCGGTGCACTTTGCTATATTATTACAATGTTTTTAACATAGGGTTTTCCCAAGAATACAGTTACTGGGAGGATTATGTAGTATTCATTTTGGTTTGGTATTTTCCTTTCTGATTTGTCTATCCTTTCATGTGCCCTGTGCACAGAGGGCTTGTATGCTTTTCTGCAAAGCGGCTTTTCTGTGTACAATGAATGGAGTATTTGGAACCTCATTAATTCTGAGATTTCAGTTGCAGTGTTTGTGTAGAAAGAGATAGTTGATGGCTTGCTTTAGGGAAGTAGGAATTCAGAAGTGGTACATAATGCTGAAGAGATGAGGGAGGACTGGGATCTTTTAGAGCTGATAGGTACAGAAGAGCTGGGAACATGGACAAAGCTTGAGCTTTCTGTATATGGAACGTGAAGTTGTATATGTAAGGAATTTGGAAGAAGCAAATTGTTATGAATGGATGAGTGAAAGCAGGTGGAAACTGACAGGATTTTAAAGGAAAAGGGCTCATTAAAGTCTCATTGCTGACAATGAGCATCATCCTAACACATCTCATCTTGGAAGAACTCTGTGTGAATGGTAATGCTTATGGAGTTGCTCTCTGAACTGTTGAACTTAATCTTTACCTGAGGGGAAAAAACCTGATACTCAGTCCTGAAGTTATTTTAGTTTAGGGCATGTACTGCTTACCTTTCCTAAAGGAGATAAAATTTGACACACAATATGATCTTTTTGATAAAGGTGCTAATTTTATTTTAGCAAAGGGCATGTAAAAATCTCTTTGGATACAAAATACTAGTAAGAAAACTATTTCTTCAACCCTGATACTGCTAAGAAGACTAAGTGGGTGTGATAGGCATTTCTGTGGTTGTGAAGGTTCAGAGGCTGGACTATAGTACTGAAGTTTCTGTTAGTAAATACCATTAAATGTATTTGAATTTTAAATGTAGGTAAGCTTCTTGTTCAGAAAGGGAATTTGAGGGGAAAAATATAGACAGATGAATTTCTGTGTTAACAGAAATATATTTAACCATTCAACAGCATTAGAGCATTCTTGTTAGCTGCACCTTATTTCTTTATAATTTTCCTGAACTTTTTCTGTCCTGCTAGATCAGGATACTTACGTTTGAAACAGAAGAGTAAGTGCTTTAAAAGTAGTTGTTCCTAATACAGCAAATGTCAGATGTAGGGTGATGCTGTACTGGGTTTTCAGTCTATGGTGGCAGCAACTCTCATGCAGCATGGAATACCACAGCATACCTTCTCTTTCCTGTCCTTCTCCTCATGCCCTTTAATACACAGTCAGGATCACGTATTTGTATATTCATGGAAGTAGAACTCATTACGCCTGAATTTAAACTTGGGAATTTCATGACACTATTTTTTTCCCGTATTGAAGGTCTTGCACGATAAACTTAAAACTGTATATCCCACTTGACGTCATTTGGTTATGCTGCATCGTGTTGCTAGGCAAATGTTTCAAAAGGGTTTGTAATTACGCATTTTGAAAACTAGACCTTTAATGTCAACTGTTTTTTCTGTTGCATAGGTGTAGATGTACGTGTTACTTTTAACCATATATGGTGCCTGAGATTAGATAGCCATCAGATATATATGCATGTATATGCAAGCTCAAAAATTTGTGAATTTGGCGGTTTATTTATGTATATAATACATATATAGTAATATAAGTATGACAAATATATGTATATATGATAAAAATATAAAACATATATGTGTATTTTTGAGGTAGCTTTAAGATTCTGCCAAATTCATGCATGCTTGCTTTAAAAATAGTAAAGAAAAATTACTGGTAAGTCATTGAAGCCAATGAGGGGAGTTCAGGACCTTGTTTTTGTTCTCCTGAGAAATGTTATTGTCTATCTTGCTTTTATTAAATAATTTCTGTAACTGTTAGAGGTGATTTGTTACCAGTGGCTCTTTATGGAGATAAAGAAAAGGTGTAACGTCTTTGGTGCTGGTGTCCAGGAAGCTCTTAGACCTGAAATTCCTGATGGCGATTGAAGAACTTACTAATACATTCACCTGAAAAAATATTATATACTAAAAATTTACATAAAACTTCCTTCTTTAGCTAGTGCTTATTTTTAATTTTGAGGTTGAATGATGTCAAGTACTTCACTTGATTTAGATACTGAAGGCAAAATTCCTTCATCTGGAAGAGGGTAAAGGCAAATTCATTTTCCCTCACCCCCCATACATTGTCTGTGTCCATGAAAAGCATTAATAATGCAAGGCAGAGAAGGCATAAAGTTGCACAAGTAGTCCATGTGTTACACAATGGCTTTCTCATTGAAATATTTTTGAAATAATTTATGTCTAAAGATGAGAAGGTACTCCAATAATTCTGACAGTGTAACTTATTTTAGACCTTAATTTAGAAGATAGATAGGTTTATGAAAGGAGGCTTACATTCTGCCTTATTCCACAGGCATATCTTAAATTTAATAATCTATGAATTAGTAGGAGGTATCACATCATGAGAAAGCTATGGGATTTTTTTAAAAAAATATTCTTCTGTAAGGGTCCTTAAATGTTTTTTTTTGCATGAGAATGAAAGTGAGCATATATTATCTCAAAATGGAGACTTTCTGTAATATTAAAACCCCAATAAATTAACAGGCCTTAAAACCCAACCTGGTTAATGTTATGGACAAGATTTCTTGTCCCAAATAAGGGCCAGAATTTCACTGGTACAATGGACTCTGCCTTGGGAAAATGCTTACTAGGTTGTCTAAAGTCTTAGAAACTTCAGCAGAATCTCTGAAGGGATTTTTATGAAGAAAAACTGTTATGGAGCAGAAGTTTGGCAAGAGGAATCCAACCTCTGTAGGTGAGGTTGTCTTCTGTGAAACTCTTATTGTGACCAGTTGAGAAAAATAGCAGTTTTGCTGCAGAAACATTAAGAAAATAAAAATCTTAATCTGACTGCAGGGGTGGGAGGTAGGACTCTTTTTGGTGTAAAGACAAATTACTGTGTCTGCTGGAACAGTTTGTCAACTCCTCATATGTGCCAAATGAATCAGATATGAGAGGAGGAATGGGGAATCCAGATACTGTCTTCTGCATTCTCCTGCTGTGTCCAGAGGTTGCTGCATGGTTTGGAGACTCAGGCAGTTCAAGTGAGGAAAAATGAGAAGGGAAAGAAGAAATCAGGAGCCTTTGTTGAAAACTCTGTCTGGATCTAGCATGTCAAACTGGTGAAACTAACTACTCCATTCTGGGAGTAGTGCTCTGTTTAAGGTAGTGGTGTTGCCTTGGGGCTGCTGGTGAGTATCCGGAATAATAATAAAAAAGCATCAGGAAAGATCTTTCCAAGGGATGTGGTGCCAAGGGGTGCTGTGGTTCTCTCACACAATCACAGGATTTGTTGGTGTTGGAAGGGACTTCTGGAGGTCATTTGGTCCAACCCTGTGCTCAAGCTGGGCTGCCTAGAGCTGTTTGCCCAGGGCTGTGTCCAGGTGGCTTTTGAGTATTGCCAAGGATGGAGACTCTGCCACCGCCTTGGGCAACCTGGTCACCCTCACAGTGACAAATTATTTCCTGATGTTCAGAGGGAACCTCCCGTGTTTCAGTTTGGGCCCATTGCCACTGGTCCTGTCACTGGGCACCACTGAGCAGAGCCTGGCTCTGTCCTCTTTGCACCCTCCCTGCAGGTATTTATGTACGTTGATGAGAACCCCCTGAGCCCTCTCTTCTCCAGGCTGAACAGTCCCAGCTCCCTCAGCCTCTCCTCGCAGGAGGGATGCTCCAGCCCTTTCATCATCTTTGTGGCCCATTGCTGGACTTTCCAGTATGTCCATGGCTCTCTTGTGCAGAGGAGCCTGGAACTGGACTCTTCTGTGTATTTGTTCTGTAAGGTGTCAGCAGGCCGAGGAAGGCAATTCTCTCCCCTCTGCTCTGCTCTTTTCAGACCCCACCTGGAGTACTGCATTCAGATCTGGGGGCCCCAACACAAGAAGGACGTGGACCTGTTGGAGTGAGTCTAGAGGAGGGCCACGAAGATGGTCAGGGGCTGGAACACCTCTGCTATGAAGGCAGGCTGAGACAGTTGGGGTTGTTCAGCCTGGAGAAGAGAAGGTGCTGGGGAGATCCTATAGCAGCCTTCTAGTACCTAAAGGGGGCCTACAGGAAAGCTGGAGAGGGACTTTTTACAAGGGCTTGTAGTGATAGGGCAAGGGCGAATGGCTTGAAACTGACAGAGGGTAGATTTAGGTTAGATGTTAGGAAGAGATTCTTTACTGTGAGGGTGGTGAGGCACTGGAACAGGTTGCCTGGAGAAGTTGTGGATGCCCCATCCTCATGGTTGGATGGGGCTTTGAGCACCCTGGTCTAGTGGAAGGTGTCCCTGCCCATGGCAGGGCGTTGGAACTAGGTGATCTTTAAAGTCCCTCCCAATCCAAACCATTCTATGATTCTAAGGTGTTAGTTTGCTTTTAAGAATGGAGTAATCTGAGCTCTGTGTGCTGAGGAGGCAAGGAAGTTGCAAGCTGGTTCAGACTGGAGTACTTGTTGGTGTCAGTGTAAATCACAGCCTTATCTGTAATTCTAGTTTTAAGCCTCTGGGCCCAGGCTGAGCTTTTATTTGGGACCCTCTCTGAATAAAAAGGCCTGTTTCCATTAGAGGACCAGCTAGAATTTCTTTCTGCTCACCAGCTGAAGGAAAGGATATCAGGTAGTTTAAGAAGGAAATTTGTTATTCAGTTCTTGGAATTGTTGTGTCTAAAAAGAACATGAAAATTCTGGATCATTGTTCTATCTTGAGACAATGAGGAGGAAGAAATAAGTCAGTTGAGGCAGAACATTGTTTGAAAAATCTGATTCGCAGCAGTTCTGTGGAAAGGTTACATTTAAAGTAGACCTTGTTCTGCACAATATTGTCAATGCCAGTAATTCTGGGAGAAATGTCAACTTTGTAATTCTGAGCAAATCAGGAAACATGGTTTAGAATGGCTTTTTTTTTTTCTTCTACCTGCTTCTGTAGCACTCTTGCAAAGTTTCTTCTAGTGATGATTCTGGGAAAGAATACTAGAAATTAATAAATGTGGGACACTAAATCAACAAAACCATTCACTTGTGACAATTTTGAACATGATGCCTTACTCTTCTAAACTTGTTTGAAATTTTCAGGGATGAATAATTTGTGCATAATCAATGTTATATCCCTACAAGTTGACATAAAACAGTCCCTTTTGAAGTTTCTTCTAAGAAACAATTAATGCAGTGGGGATATCAAGTGACCTCACATAAAATTAACTAAGCAACAAAACCATTTTAAAACACAACTCCCCCCCACACCGCCCCCGCCCCCAAACAAGAAAACCAACCCTACCCCCTGCTCCTGCAATAATGAAAAAAAAAAAAAAAAAGAGAGGAAAAAAAAAAGTGAAGACTTAAGTTTAGTAACAACAAAGCTGAGGAGGAGTAATGCTTATCTAGGTCTGCTAGAATACAGGGAAGTGCGTAATATAGGTCCATCAGTGTAAATAAAGAATTTTTAGCTGCTGCTTTGTGTACTTCTGGTTGCTTTTTGATACTCAGGTGTAGCTATTGACTTAATAGGAGATGGCATGTTGACAGATACTGATCTAGATTTTGAAATTTGAGGTACAGACTAAGCTGCTTTTAGTACTTTCAGGTACTCTATGGGTGGGAAGGAGTTATCTCGTGAATTTAGAGATAAGACAGGGGTTTATATTTTTACTACTATAAAATTAATCCCTCAACAAAGAGTGACTGCCCATTATGCCCAGCATGGATAATGCTTGTATAATTTTAAGTAGAGAAAGCATTTAAATATCTGGTTACATCAGTGCAGGATGTAATACATTGCAATTTTTGTGTTATCATAAGTGAAATGTAGTTGATTTCAGGAGTCTGGAGTTCAGTGTACCAGAGCAGACATTTAATTTAGTTTCAGCTTGCAAGTTCAGAGCCTCCACTGCCCTTGGATGTTTGTATTTTGACATTAGGATACATGATCTTGCTATCTTATTGATTACCCAAGGCACATAGCTGCCCTTCATATGCTGAAAGAAGTACTGAAACATGAATAAGAATAATAAAGTTCTACAGAAAGAACTGGGTGTTTTCAGTAGGAAGAGGCAATGGCTAGTAAGCTAGCTCTCCATCTCATTTTAATAGGTTTGTGAAAATGTCAAATGGATCGAGTAAAAAAGTCTAATGGAAATTCTGTCTAGCACTATGGATATTAACGTATGGGAAAGAGGCTTTGGTTTTAAGGTGATGGAAAGGTAGTCATCCATTTTCCAGTTTGATCACATTGCCCATGCTGTTTTGTGCTTTTGTTCCGTAATGTTGTGTGATGGTCTTTATATCCTTTGGTTTCAGAAGTACTGTTCTTCAGCAGGGCGCTGGTACTGACAGAGTATCTGCTTGCACTTCACTTGATGGCTCTGTAGGCTCATTTGTAGGCATGGTTGTAAGTGACCACACCCAGGCAGTAGAATAATACAGAACTGAAGCTTTGTAAAAACAAGATTGAAAGGCACCTCACCTAGCCCATTCTTTACTTGCTGCACTACAGTGATGATGACAAATGGTATTTCAGACCTCTTTCTGCCAGGCATATTTGCATCCACTTGCACTGGCACTAATACTTGTGCAATGTAATGTCATCTGAGTGGTTTAGCTGAAAATCATAGTAGTATGTTTGCCTTTAAGGAATGTTCAAGGAGGCTTTGCTCTTACTGTTTGCTAGTCCAAGAAGGATTATAAGTTCATGTTGAACCTCGAATGTCATTGAGTTTAAAAAGAGCATTTGGATTAATGAAGAGATGACACACTAATTATTTGAAGGATGTTGTTCTCCTTTCCTCCAGAAATTGTCTTGGGATTTTTGCTTGCCAGGCTTGTTACCACCTCAAAGTTATTTGCCTGGTGTTGTATATGGCCTTAGATTGCTCAGTAATGTTGTATATTAGTTTCTTCCTAGCCAGACCATACAGCACGATCCAGTAAGATTTTCCTTGCATGAAATCCGAGGTTTCTAATACGAAAAAAAACTAATAATCCTTCTGTGTACAGTCTTGCTGGTAAAGTTCAGGGGACAATACTTCCGGCATAATATTTTGGCAGCTAATGATCTGCTGGAGGGGAAGCTGGAACTTGTTCCTGACTGAGCTGGGAACAAAAGAAAGGAGAAAGACCTGAATCTGAATAACTTTCAAAGAGGGATTAAAAGTATAAAAGGTTGTACGAGCCCGGAAGTTTCTGCTGCTCTTCCCTGAACACAGTAAAGTTGTTCAAAAGCTGGGTTTCAACTTCTTTTTTTTTCTAGTCTGATGTACTGTTGACCATTATTTATTCTGGCATGGTTTCATCAGTGTTTCTGAAAATAATATCCTATAATCAGCAACTTGTTCTGTAGCTCTCTAATAAAAAAATACTCTGTTGTGGTTATCTTAGCGGTTATTTAAGAGCCCACAATAATCACTTCAACTTCAGAAAGCTGAAAGTTATGTGACCGCTAGATGGAGTCCTGTGAGCATATTTCAATACCAGAAATCTGATGTTATGGCTTGAAATGTAAAACAGTTAAAAGGGCTAAGTGTTTTGTGTCTCATGCTTAGCAATAAATGTCCGTTTGTTCAGTTCAGATTGACTTGGACAACATCCTGAAGGTCTCTAGGTTATTCTTGGTATGTCTATTCTCAAGGTATACTTGGAGTTAAGTTGGAATTTAAGGCACATGCTTTACTGGCAGCTCCCAGTGCTCATCTATGGATGAAAATGTGTTGCTACTCATGTAAGAATGGACTTGTGAGAAGACTGAACTTTCTACAGCTCTCAACTATGTGACCGAAAACTATTAGCTGTGATATTTAGCATTTTGTAACTAGCAGGGTTTTAAAATTATGTGCATCTCTCCATCAGCTCATACATAATACAGTGTATGCAAGATTTGGAATAGGATTTCTTGGGTTGCATCATTTATGCCTCCTTCCCACTTCTTCTATACATTTAGAGGCAGAATAGACACAAACATTCCCTTGTTTGTCAGTTATAATAAACTTGTGATATTAGCCAGCTATGACAGCTTCCTTGGCTAGATAGGACAGAACTAAAACTTGCTCCGATATTTGTAAGCATTAGGTTTTACATTTTAGGTGATCTTTGACGTTAGGAGTATCTCATATGAATGATAAACTGTCTCTGGTCTTCAGCCTGGTGGTATACTTAGTATTTCTAAAGTCACAATATTTTTTTTTGTTTGTTGGATGCTAATCTCTGCATAGGGCTTTGCTGAATGTGCAGATTCTCAGTAGAATTGCAAAAGAATCCAAGCATGCTATTCTCAAGACTACCTCCTGGAGTAATCATACTGGCTTTCTTCGGAATGGTGGAATTCTCTTGGAGTTTTTCTCTGTCTCTGTGGTTAATGCGTGTCTACCCAGTGTGTGTAATGCCACAGAATCACGTAAACGTACACATTGAAAGGAAAATCTCTGGGAGCTGCCTAGTACAATCCCCTGCTCAGAACAGATCTGGTTAGAGCAAGTTGCTCAGTCTGGTTTTAATATCCACAAAGATGGAAATACTTTAACCCTAGAAGCTGACAGTCCTTATGGTTTAAAAAAATAAACCCAAATCCTTTTATGCAGATGGAATATTCTGTGTCTGCCTCTTGTCCTGTGACTGTACCTTCAAGAGCCTGGCTCTACCCTCTGTCTGCCTTCCCATTAGATAGTTGCAGACAGCACTAAGATCTTCCTTTAGCCTTCACTTAAGGCTAAACTATCCAAGATCGCTTTCTCATGTATCATATGCTGCAGCCCCTAAACTATGATGATGGCCCTCCATTGGACTCAGTCCAATGTGTCAGTATCTTTCTTGTACTGAGAAGCATGCTCAGTATGTTCAACTTGCTGTCCAACAGGCTGTCATCCTTATTTACTCATTCAGACCACATTTGCCTAATTTGGCTACAAGGATGCTATGGGAGACTGTCAGAAGCCTTGTTTGACTAACTTTATTCAGTGTCTGTTGCTGCCTCCTTGTCCATAGAGCTAACCATCTCATCACAGAAGGTAAACAGATTGGTCAGGCATACTTTGTCCTTGGTAAATCCATGTTGTTTACTTGGAACTACACTCTTAATCTTTAGACATCAGGAAGTGGCTTCCAGGAGGGTTTGCATCATACTTTTCCTGGATATTGGAGTGAACGTGACCAGTCTGTAGTTCCCTGTATCCTCCTCCTTGCTGTTCTGGAAAGTGGATATGAGGCTTGCAAAGATTAATCCATATCCAAACAGACACTCTGCACTAGTTTTGACAAATCAGGTGCTGAAAAGTTTTACTCTTAAGACAGAGTAAGACTGACTGTTGTGGCCACAAAGCAGCTTTTAGCACAACTCTCCTTTCTGAAGAAACATGAGTTCTTTAAGAGAACCACGTGACAGAGCTTTTCTATGAACTTTGCATGAAGCAATCATTGCAGAAATGGTCCTTGCAACAGGAACCAGCACCTGAATTTTCTTCCTGTTCTCTACTGTTTTAGTAAGTGTGAACTGTTGCATATACACTTCCTTTTCCCTCTTGCAGGTCTATGGGATTTCAGTTCTTCTGTGCAGCATGGCTTTATCAGGCAGAAGTGAATATGTTAGCTTTGATATACTATCATCAGGTTGTTAAGGCACTCCGAAGAGTGATAAGTGATGTTGGTTTTAATCTCTTTGGGCTGAGGAGGCTTTAGGCCCGCATCTCTAGCATTCTGAGCCACAAGCAGCTGCCAGATGGAAGGCAGTGCTCCACCTACAAATGCTGTCATGTTTTGTGAAAAGCTGAATTCAGTCAGGTTGTGTTAAGATCTCTAGGGAACCAGATGTTCATTCCTGTCAAGATGGCCTCAGGTTGGACATGTTAAATATCAAGGACAACTTTGTAGGTGAAAATGTAAGTACCTTCTTCTAATGTTTTAAGAGATTAAGGATGTTTTTGTGGCTCTTATGTTAGGATTTAGATGCTTGAATCCTGCCTGAAGTATGTTCTCTTGCAGATACAGGCCTGTGTTTATGAACTGTTTTGCTTTAGTGATGGCATGTCTGAAGACACAATGTCCATGTTGTTTTGTAGTAACACATTGAATTGAAAGGTCTCCCTAGTTTGATCTGTATTCTCCTAACTATCCAATTTCTGTCTAGGTGCCTCTAAGTTCTCATTTTGTTAATGAGTATTTTGTAGGATCCCCTGAAGATTTTAAGTCAATGGAGGTAATGATTCCCTAAGGACTTCTACTTTAGTAAATGTTAACCAGTGTCAGATGGAATTAATTTGGTTTTCAAAGGGTTGCTTAACGTGTTGATTTAAGTCCTCCAGTTCCCAAGTAAAAAGTGATTATTAGGCTTTATTGTAATCAGAAGAGGACTGGTGGGGTTAGACCCTTAGTTGTATAACTGTACTATTAAACAGTTCACAGCAATTTTCTGGAGAGGAACTAGAGCTTCTTCTTTATTACTTGTCCAAGGGAGCGTGTTTGAAAAATACATGATTGTGAACAACATGGAGCTAAGATTACTAATTAACCTTTTTGTCTTTGGGAATCTTTTAGTTCAGTCAGTACAGATTCAATATATTATATAGCAGGGAGGAGTGTGTTGCTCCCTGTATAAACAGGCATTTTGGCTTAGAGATGTAACATTTGGAATATATACTAACTAGAATAGCTCTTCCTAAGTCTGCATGCTTTCTAGTGCAGACCCTTTTTCACAAACCAAGAGAAGACTGGCTTTTTAGTGATGTTTCCTTTTTACAGCCTTCCTTTCCTCCCTTCCACTCTTTTTTTTTTTTTTTTTTTTATGGAAGAAGACCTTTTTATAACCTAGGCTATAACAGCTAAAGGCAGTTTGTAATATCTAGCTTGTTGCTCATATGATGTACACTCTGGGCTTGTTCATATGTTGGTTTTTTTTTTTTTTTGTTCTGCTTTTTGTTGTTGGCCTGTTACTATTGGTTTAAGATTTTTACTTACCTTAGCGTGTCTTTTGGCTCTCTTCAATTGGTAGAGGAAGCTCTGTCAGACCTTCACAGGAATTTTTCCAGCCTCCAATTTCACTTTGAGTTATAATAGTGTAATGGATAATATTGTATTATGTCACATTTCTGTCTGGATGTTCACTGCTTGTGCAATGTGGTTGCTTGTTACAATTGCAGAAATCTTAGTGAAGCTGGTAGCTTCCACTTTGCACCAAACTTATGTCTTAGGAAAAAGTCTGCTTGTTGGCAGACTGCTTTACATTGCTTACTATTCTGATTACTGGTCATGTTAATAATTTTGCATCTGGTCAAGCTCCTCCTCCCTGTCCTCCCATCCCTTGTGTCCCCATATTTATCTCCCATTCAAGCTCTATTTGGAATGCTTTTTATGTCATTGTTACCACTGTGTTAATCCAAGTCAGTTTCAGTTGCGATGTCTAAAATATCATAGAAACATGATGCTAAATTTATTCAAGATGTAATCAGAATTAAATTTGCTCTTAATTGGTTTTGAATTGGGACACCTCGCAGGGTTACTTCCAGCCTGACTTAGTCTACGATTCTGTCATATGTTTGTCTTTCCAAATGAAATCTTTTTGTCTTCCTGTTTCTCCACATCCTACTTAGTGCTTTAAAAGTCTTGTAATTTTATAGGCATTTGAAGGAACTGTCTAGTGCGTAATAATTTGTTGTAAACTGACTTATTTTTCTCATATTCTCGTATTATAAGGCATAGGAATATTCTCAAATATTCTCATAAGGCATAAGCTACTTTGTTGTTTGTTTTTTTTCTAGAAACATTTCCTATTATGAAGTCTCTGAAATGCCATGGAAAACCCTCTAAGTGGTGCTTTCGTTTCATGATCACTTAACTTTTGATGTCACATTTGGAACCTGGAGTTTGTCAGGTCTCTATCATCCTACATTCCAGCTGGGAGTGAAATGGGCTTCTGCACTAGAAATAGTTAACTTGAATGTATTTTTTGGGAATGCCTTCCGTGGTAATTGCCATGACTGTTTTTCCCTTGTGCATTTGCAAAGATTTCTTTATCCAGCCTTAGTGAGTGTCGCAGAGTATTTGCCTCACTGACCTGCTGCCCCTTTTCAAAGAGGGTAGGATAGGTAGAGAGGCAGAAGGTGGTACAGACCTTGCTGTGCAAGGTTCGTGGTTATGTATGAAGTATCTTTGCACTTCATAGTAGAATTTATGGCCAGTTCTTCACCGTTGCTTTCTTTATTCTCCCCCCACAAAAAGCTATTCCTTATTAACAGAACTGCCCTAACACAATTTGTTTTTCTTAAAATATGTGGAATGTGCTAACTGCTTCCTTTGAGAATGTGAGACTGGCAGGAACTACTTGGATCACTGTCAAATATTGATTTTTTTTTTTTTTTTCTTTGTAATCAATGTGCCTGCATGTTGTTATGGTGTATTTAGGTTAGAATGTAATGAGAAGCATACTGGGATGTGTTAACTAGCCAGATATTAGTGAAAAACGCTAATGAATATTTATTCTGAATGTCTCATTATAGCATGCAAGTATTTCCTTGAGATAAGTTAATTTGCATGGGGGCAAATCTGTAGCTGACATCATTAATCTGTTTGTTCCTTCCCTTCATAGTTCACTTAAGTCCTTTTAATTTAGCTTGTTCAAACTCCATTGCAACAATTTTGGGTTTGTAAGTTCACTCTTTCATCCAGTTTTACAATTTGGTAAGTAAGTAAGTAAATACATCTCAGTGCTTTCAGTTTATCAGAAATATAGAACTAACCAGCAGTCTCTGACAGGGTGATTGATACTGTTACGGTGTGGATTGAAACAGTTATTTTTTGCAAATTCCTTGCCTTCAAAAGTAGTTTAAAAATTTTAATGCTTCTTCTCAGTGTTATTTACATACCTGTACAACAGATACCAGTACAGTATGTTAAGTAGAATCCTGTAGTGATAAATACAATCAATACATGTGTGATTCACTATAAACCCAAGAAATGTATGTATTTTAAAAATAATTCTGTATTTTTGTTTTAGATGTAGATGTTGATCTGTAGCTAGATAGTCAGTTGCTGTTTTTTTTTTTTAATGACTATTGACCATTTGCAATCAAGGACTAGATAAGGTCAGTTTCTGGCAGGTGAGAATTGACTGATCACTTTGTGTGCAAGGAAGGAAGGAAAAAGTAAAAGCTGCCTTCAGCTCCCATGTGGTTTGCCTGAACTGATAACAGCACACTGATAACACAGATTTGATAGAAGTAGGTTTATGTAACATGCTGGGGTTTTTTTCCCATAGCAGCAGTGATTTTAAGAATTTTCCCCTTAGATTTTGCATTTTTTATTTTGAAGTTTTTTGTTTTAAACACTAAAAAGCACATATAGGTCAAGCAAAGAAATGTTTGCCAGTTCGAACTCTGTGCTAAGCATTCTGGGAGAGTGCTTTCTTGCAGCAGATGGATTCTTTGTGGCTGGCAGCAGAAACTGCAGCAGTATCTTTGCAGTTTCCTTTCGTCTTTGATTATATTCTGAGGATCTCTGAAGTATAGGAGCTCTTTCCATGACCCTCTGGAATATCTTTTCATCTCCATTGCAGAGTATAGCCCATGCTGAAAGCCTCCTATCTTCTACAGTTGAGGTATCGTTTGCTTTTCATCACCCTCTGATTTTTGTCTTTTGCGGCTGGATTTTTGGCAGTGCTTGGCTTAAGCAAATAGGATTACATTTCAGTAGCTGATGGGATCTAGTCGAAGAACATACTAAATGTCGGACATAATGAAGATTGTACAAAGAAATATTTTTGCAAAGCACAGGAAAATTACTCGAGTCGAGCAAAGGAAGAAGACATTCTGCAAATGCAATCAGGGCTGCTAGAAATGCAAAATTCAACAGATTTGGAATGGGTTGCACTACAAGTGTGGTTCTGTTTAAAGGTATTCGTACAGTTTTTGAGAGAAACTGTGGTTATATTTGCAAACAGCAAGGGGAAAACAATGCCCTTGAATACACAGCATTCAGCTCACCAAATGAAGATTCAGGAATATTGATTCATTCATCCCTGGTAAATATAAACTTGTTTCATTAATAATTCTATCTGCTAATTGAAAGCTAAACTAAACCCAGGATAGCATGTTTATTTAACATCTACCATGTACAGACATGAATATACCTTGTCTTGATATTGTAGGATGTTAGTGCATGTATGTGACATGTAATACATGTGTGCATGCAGCTTTAATGTTAAAGCTTAGGATTCATATTCATTATATCATTAGATTTGTATTGATAGCTCTGAAGAATTTTCACTTCATAAACAGGATTGTTGTAGAATATTGTCTGCTGTTAGATCTTTCTAAACATACTCTTGGAATGAATTTGGCACTTCAATTGAAGAACAACAGATGATTATGTTATTTGGAAAAACTAAGGAATGCATTGTTGCGAAAACAGTAACCCAGGATTTAAGGTTTATTTTTTGCAGATGGATTTGAGTACATTTTTTCCTTACTCCCCCCCCTTGTAATTATTCTGTATCTGTTTAACTTACTGAAAGGGATAAAGGAGCATTCTAGAAGAAAAAAAAAAAATCATTAAAGGGAGTCATAACTGTTTTGTGAACCTGCTTTGCTCTTAAAGGCTTTTTTAGGTGTTGCCTGATGCAAAGAACACAGGCTTTAAAGTGAGACTGTCTTTGTACCCCCCAGGTTAGTGACGCATTTGTGCGTCAGATGTATTGCATTTAGGCTTGAGGGGGTGGAATTGCAATAGCTGATGTGCACTGCTTGCTTCGTAATTAGGCTAGTTAAGGCTTTAAATATTTATTTAAAATAATTTGGGGTTACTTGTTAATTGCTTTGTCACTGGCTAGATAGTTAGAATAAGAGAGGTGTGGTACACGGAAATAACCGAACGGATTTTGACAAGCTTGTAGTGCCTGCTGGCATACCGACACCGCAACTGCAGTTATGGAAAGCCTTTAGAAATTTCAGAGCTTTGTTGCCTTTATGCTGTTCAGGTCCTTTCTTGCTGAACTCAAATATAAGAAAAAAAGGGTGTGTGTGAGTGTGTGTACATATGTATCTGAATGTGTGTATATATGTGCACACATGCCCTTATATGTATGTTTATGTGCATGGATACATACACATAAGCTTCCAGGAGAAAATACAGAATGATCTGAACTGTCTTTAGATGCTTAAATTGACTTACAGTATGTACATTACCCTTCATGATAGTATTGCATTTTTAAAACTCTTACTATGGTTTGATATTAAAAATAAAATGGCTTCCTCTAAGTATTAGAAGCCTTTTTACACTGTTAGCCATTTTTAAGTTAGCCTTGTAGAGATGGTTATTAGACATCTGTTAAACTCTGGACAATTATTACTTTCAATAACTTTATACTCCACTGAATTTGAGACCTAACACCTTTACTGGCCTTAAATTTACTGGTCTACATATAGTTAGATGAATGAATGAAAAACTAATTTTTTTAAAATGTAGTATGGATTACTGTAACATGGAGGTCGCAGTGAAAATTTTTTGTATTTTTTTTTTTTTTTTGTTTTTGTGTGGTATTGTTCCAGCAATAATTTATCTTTAATTTAGCCCTACAGAACTGGTTTGCAAACTAGCAAAAGTAAGCGCCAAATATACTTAGTCTGCCACTTAGAACCAAAGTTCCACATCTGTCACTTAGGGTTGGTTTGGGTTTTTTCAAAGTAAAATTTTATTTTTTTTTTAAAATAATGATACTGGCTTTTTTTGGGGTTTCCTTGTATGGCTTTGTTCATTTGGTTTAGCTGGAAGTAGTGGATTGAGAAAAGTTTCGTCCTGGGATAAATACCTGAAGGTTAGTATGGAAAAGTGTGTGGAACTGAGGGGTCAGAATGACTTCCTACTTATTGTACTGGGCTAGTGTAGTCCATAATAACAAAAGTCAGAATTTTACGAAATACAAAAATGGGACTTCATTGAAAGGTCATGCTTGTGATATTCAGAGCTGGTGCTGGCTATTGCTTTCTGAGATGCTGTCTGAGGCTGGAGAGCAGTTGCTACTAACTTACCCCTGAAGAGTAGAAAGCAGTGTTCTCTGAAGAGGGGGAAAGAATACTGCAGTCCTGGCAATAGTGATGAGTGATTTTATGAAACTTGGGTCTAAGTATGCATATAGAACTCTTAAATTACATAATTTTTGTACTCTTTGCTGTAAGAGCTAATTTGGCCAGCTCTTCAACCTTTGAAGAGGTGGCTTTCAGGAGAAATTCCATTGCTTTTCACTGAGAAGCCATGCAGTGAGATGAAGACTACAGGAATCCTCTCCTCTAAAGAGGAGCTGTATGGCCAAGACTAAAAGAGCATGGCAGTGTATCACTTCCCTGTGTTTTATTTTTGGTGGCTGTTGCAACAGATGCAAGCATTGGTATAAGGCTTCACCTATTTGTGTTGTAACACGTATTTCAGCTGCAATCTTTTACCTCTGTCTTTTAGGTTGTACCGGCTATCCGATCTATTTAGCTATTTTGGATTAAGCAACTCCTGATACAGAGCTGTTGTCAAAACACCAGTGAATTTCAGGGAGTCCTTTAAGAATGTATTGATTCTCTTGCAAAACCAGTGTTGAAAATCTGTGAAAATTTCCTGTGAACAGAAAACTCTCAGGAAGTAGTTCTCCTGAAGGAAAAATCTCCTGTTCCTTGAAGAAACAAGGAGACTGAAGTAGTTGATTTAGCATATATTTTTCTTATTTATCCTATAATGCAGAGCTTGGGAGGTTATGTCTAAAGTCTGATTAAATCTAATTAAAATTTTATCTTAAGCAGGCCTGTTCTTTTGATTGCTTGTAGGAAAGATATAAAATGAAGCCTGGGTGAGAATGTCTTCTCAGGAGTACAGTTTATTTCTATCCATCTGATGTCATTCAAACTTGCAGTGAAAATGCTATATTTTATATTTGGGAACATTTCTAGCCTGTTCACATACACATTGTCTTGCTAGAGCACAGGATCTCTTAGGGTCTTCAGGTCTATACGGATAAAAATCAATATTTTGGTAAAAGATTATAAATCTAATATGAAATGCTATTAAAAGTTGCATCAAAATTATTGAAAGTGTTGCCCCCAAATGTCCACCTAGAGCATATTTATTTTCTGCAAATGTTGAGGAAACATTCTAATTTACTTAATTTTGTAGTAAGTTGAAGGATACAGTTTCAAAATATTAGCTTACACGCATGATCTACATGGTTTGTTTTGATTTTCCTATCATTTTTTTTTTAATCCATTCTCAGCATATTACTCTATCTTATTTCAGCTGTGTTGAGTTAGGAGGGTTTTTTTTCATGGCTTTTATTTTTATATTCAAATTTGATTTTTTTTTGTGATCTAGGAGTGAAATGTTACTGTATGGTTTAGGGCCTAAACAGCTGTTTCAGATAGTAGACAAAAATGGGAAATAAGCAAGGGAGAACGAACAGTGACAACAAACCCAACAACATTTTAGAAGCGTTGGTTTTGCTAATAGCCCCTTGGAAGTATTGAGAGAAGGGAGAGGATAGGTGAGTGTGCTAGCAATGCCAATGGAGGAGCTGGAAAAGTCTCAACTGAGACAGACTGTATGCTGAAGAATATTAACATATTTTTTTTTTTTTAGATTTGTCTGTAAATCTAAAGCAGAAAGCAACTTGCCTTTTTTCGATGCTTGTAATGTTTTCTGCTCAGTTTGCTTCTAATGGCCTATTTAGCACTGCCATTTCTCTCATTCAGCGAACCTTGTAGTTTGGTAAACATGCTTAAAGTAGTTTAGTACCTGTAGCATGTGCAAGATGTGGCCTGATAATTTTAGGTAGCCTTTAAATTTACTATGTCTGATACGGAATAACTATTACTTAATTTGTGTTTACACAATTTGAGAGACCTGCAGGGCATTTTGAAATAGTGTATGTCCAGTCTTTAACAGGATAGATTTAGATACTTGCTGGAAACAGAACCACTAACTTTATATTTTAGTAGCTGCAGTTTCTTAGTCTGTGTCACCTGTTGACTTGACAGCAACATCATGATTAGGTGTTACTGAGGGTTTTTTTGTGTGACTGCTCTTTCTATGCTCTTCATGAGTCATGTGGTCTATTAATAAACTGTGACATCTTCAAGGTCTACTAAAGTCTGTGCATGGTCAAAGATTGGTTAATGACAGTAATGAGCTGTGTCATTCTGGAAATAACTCCACAGTAGGCAATCAAGTTGCAAATATTTTGTTTTCAGAATAGTATTAAGTTATATGTGCATGATTTTTGAAAAAAGGCTTTTATTGATTTAAGATATGATGTGTTTAAAATAAATCTTAAAACATTCATTTATTAAAGGGCCTTATATTCAGAGCCTGTTCTTGCTGTCTGAATTAACAAATTCATATCAACTTGTTTGTTTGAAGTAGCAATGTATAAAGGAGAGGGTTCTAAGGAAGTAATTCTGCTGAGTAAGTGGAAGTTGTGTGTTTTAAATGTGCTTAAATGGCTTATGCAGCAATTCTCTAATGGTGTGCGGATAATTTGTATGGCTTACTGTGTTACTTCTCTCTCATAACTTGCTTCAACTTGTAACTGTAGTACAAGTGGCTTTTATTCATCAGTTACTGGAGCATAGACCTCATTAGGCCTCTTAATAAGGAAGAAACAGACATGTATGAGTACAGCATCTAACAGTTGCATAGTTTTTCATGGGTCACTTGAATGAGGGCACTTCTTTTATCTCCTTTCATCTTACTGCTTTGGTAAATAAAAACCTTATTTTTTTTATGTGTCTTATGTGCTGGCTTGTAGTTTTGGCTAAATCTTCTGATGATTTCTGTAGAGGTTTTTTTGGGGTTTTTTGACCTTTCATTAGACTCCTTTGGGAAGAATGCTTGAATGTCCATCTCAGGTATCCTTCTGCCCTCTTAGCAAGGGAAATTGCAGCACAAATTCACCAAATGTGTAGTTCCTGCAGGAAATACACTTCTTTGAAAGTTGCAAATGAGAGGAATATCAGACATTGGTTGGTAGGCACCCAGTGCACTGGCATGCAAAAGATAAGGCTAAATGTGGTATCTTCAGGAGAAATTCTTTAGGACTGTGGATGAAATCTAAGGATAGGGTTGGACTAGTACAGAAAGATACCTGGCCCCAAAAATATGTCATTAGGGTGCATCCTGGTAGAAAACACGTTCACTTCAAATGTATCAGCAAATGGGGTCTTGTGGGAGCTGGATATACTGCTTTGAAAGCAAGCAAAATGTCTGGAGTTAAAAAGAACAACCAAAACAACCTCTAACAACCAAAACCAACCCCCCAAACCAGGAAAAAAAAATAAAATCAAAGCCTTATATGATCTTGAGGAATGGGAAGACAATTTCTGTGGTGGAGAGGCTGCATGGGTGGTGCTTTCAAGACTAGAGTCTAGGCCAGGAGTCTTCAAACGACAGCCCGCAGGCCAGATACGGCCCCCCAGGGTCCTCAATCTGGCCCCCGGTATTTACAGATTCCCCTGCACACACCCCCCACCCCACCCCCCCACCCCGCCGGGTGTTGGTGGGGAAACCAAGCAGCCGCAGATGACTGCCTGCCACTGCATCCACGCGCTGGCCCCCTGGTTAAAAAGTTTGAGGACCCCTGGTCTAGACTTAGTTGAACACGCAGAAAAGGAGTTGGACTTCTCTGCTCTTTCTCCCTGATTAATATTTCCTTCCACCTGCTTTAGAAACAGCCTGAAATGCTAATTTGAATCATCTACAGATGCAGGTACACTATTCTGTCATGAAATTAATTGCAATTAAAGTAAATTTGAGAGTCAACTGCTGACTCCTGCAACTTCTTGTTTCTTAGAACTCCAATGTTTGATGTCCAAGACAGGTTTGTATTGCAGTTTAGAGGCAAACCAAGATGGACTTCAGCCCGAAGACAATCTTGTCAAGGAGCAAATTACTCCTGGAAAAAGTCTTTTAAGGTTGGTGTTACACAGCGGGAAGACTCCTACTTGTGCTTGGCACAGAACTGCTTCAGTTGTAGAGATTTTCAGACTTGGAGTTTTGACTCACTTTTGGTCTTTGGTTTAGTGTCTGTGTTAGGTTTAGTGTCGTGTTAGTTTCTGATAATTGTTAGGTACTGTCCAAGTAGGAAAAAAGCTGTGTTTGGTCTGATACTGTTCTCATAGTCAGTCTGCTGGTACATGTCTTGTCTGTAAGGAGGTATGTCAGAACAATAGTTAAATCCTTTAACAGAAGCGCAGTTTTAATCTTAAAGTCTCATATCCTGATTAAATTCTGCTGACTTCTTGTCTTTCCCCTGGGACCATAAGGAAGTCAGGTTTTCCCTGAAAACAGAAAGATCTACTTTCTACATCTCTGTAGAAAACATCTACTGAGATGGTGTGAAACTAATCAGTTACCAGTGACTCAAGAAAATGCCCTTTAAGTTGATACTTCATAGGTAATAGTATGCAAAAGTGTGACATAGACAAATCTTAAGTTAATCTATAATATGCTTAGCTCTGCTGTGGTTTTACACTTTAATTGGTATTTGTCACAGAGTAAGAGTGTCCAGACTAAGGTACTGTATCTTATCTGACAGTTAGTAATGTCTAGCTGAGGAGTATTAATGAGATATGCCATGTTGGTGTTAACAACTTCAGCCAAATCCTTATTCCATGAAGTAAAAGGGCTTTTAAAAAAATGCATTGTACAAAATTATTGTGGATCCAGCGGAGGCACTGACTGGGAGAATCCTTTAACTTTATGTTGCCACTAAAACAGGTAAATCCATTTTTTTTATTCCAGCTTCTTGAGTAGTAATACAAACCTGTACATTGGTGTTTCCTTTTTTCATCAATGTAACCTACTTATAATAGACACCTCCTGGTATCTTGGCATTTTTGTCCTGTCCAAGCTACTTGACTCTCTTCCTAAAAATAATGTTTGGAGAGTAATTTTAACTGTAATGCAAAATGTGAGATTTGTACAGTTCATTTTGATACAAAGAGATACCTCTCCAAAGAGGGATTGTGGTTCTGCCTATTCCAGAATAGGCTTAATTCTTGCTTTACCAAGGGAAGTCAGTGAAATGGGAGTATTTTAGTTATATTGTTGTCAACACAAAAAATTATGTAGCACACTCGTATCTATGTCTTATGTTTTATCTTTTTTCTCTTTCCCCTTTCTCTTTCCCCTTGCAATAATCGACTTCCTATTGGTGGGACTGCAAGTTACACGTTTGCAGTATTAGCCGTAGGAGGAATGAGTCTTCCTAACTGATTTTCTTGTCACTTTTTCATCCAAATGCAGTGTGTATGGCAGGGAGTCACCAGGTGAAATGCATGCTGTATTCCATCTGCTATCAGCTGGCTGAGCCTTTCTCTTGAAGTTGTGAGTGTATTCTTCCAGGGCAAGTACATGTCTGTTGGAAACTCAGCACTACTAAGATATGTATACTTGCAACACTGAATCTTCCACTGACATGTAAAATGTTATGCCTTTAATACAGCTGCAAGGCAGGCTGCCAGGTGTGGGAGGGCAGTGCTAGAATATCTCTTACTAATACAGACAAGAGCAAGAAGTACCAGCTTTTAATTAATGGTGCTCGTCACTCTGCTAAAGTGGGTCCATATTTTCATATGAGCTACTGACTTAAAAATCCAACCCATACCAAAACCTAACCAACAAATAAAACAACAAAACCAACCCCAACCCCCCCAGCAAAACAAAGCGTCAAAACCCCTCCAGTTGTCCTTCTCAGTTTTGAGAATTATTTCTTAAGAGATGCTGTGAGTTGCCAGGCAATTTAAAGAGCCACAAAGGAGTAGAGAACAGGTGTAAGGTTTTTGTAAATGATGTTGTCAAATCCTTCTGTTTTCACATTTGCAGGACATGCAAACCTATATCAAGATTATTCCTTCCTCCTCCCCCTCCCCCTAGCTGCTACAGGTTAAGCAACAGTTCTTTCCCTAGAACAGCTAACAGAGCAAGGTTGATGGCTGTAATTATATCTGGTAGATTTAGTGAATGCTGATAGTGGCCACTCAATAGGGTTCAGTGACCTTGGCGCAGATTCTGAGTGGGACTTGGAGCAAAAGAAGTGCCATTAAACCAAACTACTCAGGTTTTAGCTTGTTCTTACTGTGAGACTGGGTATTCATCCTTTCTTCCATCAACATTCAGAAGAAATTCTCATATGCTGCCTGTTCCCTTGCTATCACTTACTCATTGTGTGGTATTGTGCATTAGGAAACAAGTTCTTGGAGTGAAAAGTGATTTGAAGGGATAGGAAGGTGTATGTGGAGAAGATGTCTTTTGGGCAGCAAATTTGCTGGGTGACTCACTGAGGTATGCTGGGAATATTAACTTTTTCACCCATGTAATTTTGTAATTGCACAGGTAGTTCCTTAAGGGTATATGATGCAAGAAGAGAGCCAACGATTTGGCTGTTGGAAGTAATATGAAAAGAACTATTGTTAAAAGTACCATGGGAAGCCCTTCAAGCCACTGTGTTTGTACAAAGATGAAATGCATTGTTTCCATAATAACCTGAGTTATTTTGCAGATAGGTATCTATTTAGCTAGTATTTTCCTGCAATTTTGGGAGCCATGTTGGAAATGCAGTCGAATAACTTGTGTACCATGACATTCTTTTTGTATGTGCATTGTTTCCCTGGATTCTCTGTTGATCCTTATTCAGGTAACAGCCTGAAATAACAAATTGAGTAGTGTCATCTTCTTTTTTTTTTTATTGCAGTTAAGTGGTTTAAGACTACAGGTCCTATAACAAAGTGATAACTTTTCAGCATGTCTTAAAGTCCTGTTTTTCATCTTTTGCTTGTTGAATCGTAAGTTATAGGTAGAAATTTTTAGTGTATTTCTTTATTAAAGTAACTTACCTCTTTTGACTGTGTGGTGCCTGAGTAAGCAGTACCTCATAGTTTTGGGGGGGTTAGTTTGGGGTTTTTTTTCCTAAATATTTCTTTTTTTGTCAGTTAAATTATTGAGATAATCACTAAGTCCTCAGCAGAAAATGAATGTTAGAAATACACATCAATTTAGCAATTAAGGTCTATTTCATGCAGGATATAGCTTCAGAGCTACTGCTTCACACTTCTGTTGTTAAATGAACCTCCTCTAATAGTACATGTGTGTTGATGAAATATAAACTAGAAATTACGTTAATCATTCCATATCTTTAAACTGATGTTATAAAAATGTTGGCTTTGGTTTTGTCCCTCATCATGTTTTGAGAAGAATAGGGAGAGTGATGGGGAAAGAAAATAATTTATATTGAATTACAGTAATTCAGATGCATTCAAAAGAAGTACCTGACCAGGATAAAACAATGTTGCAGTTTAAAATCCTTTGCTTAATTAACCAGAAGAAATACTATTTAAAGTGTATAATATTTTAAAGTCTTTATTAGCGTGAGTGTTTCTAAGTGCCTTGTGCATTTCTGGTTGCAGTTAAGTATAATTGCCGCCCGTTTCAATGAAACAAATTCCTGTTTGGCAGCTGCATCCTCAAATAATGGTATAATTTAGTCTGAGCTGTTCTGTACTTCCGTTTTCTGAAAACAAAAGGGGCTGGTGCAAAATAAAAGCAAAGTGTAACTAAATGTTCTTGAACTATTGTCTACCTTGATTTACACAGGAAGATCTGTTTTTGTAAATTTGATTAAACTGCTAGTTTCATTCTTAACTCTTAAAGAAGCTTTATAGAGTTTTCTAGACTTCAGTGTCTATGTATTAGAGACTGCTTAAAAACTAAATGCATTAAACTTGAATTTCCTAGAGAAAAAGAAATATAAATCACTATTTTCTTGACTAATAGTTAATTTTATTATTTCTTTTGGTCCACTTACATAGGAATATGCTTGCATTGTGGATGTGATGGGCAAACTCTTGGTCAGACTCAATTTCATGATTTGCAGCAAGCTGAAAAAAACAGTATCTTAGGCAGGTGAGAAAGCAGTGAGGAGGGGAAGAGAAAGGGATCTTAACATCTTATGTTAGGTCTGAAGGGTAAGCAACCTGTGCCTGAAGTTGTGGCTTGTTAAAAATACTAGTTGTAAAAGAAGGGTATTTGTGCTTTTCCACAACTTAATTCGCTTCCTGCAGATTAAGGTGACTTTCTCTTCTATTAGAGAATAACAAAAAATTAATGTCAAGTTAAATTTAGGATGTCAGTTAAATTGAAGTGAGATAATTAGCTATCCAAAGAAGTGGAGCAGAGCTGAGACTTGAATGAAGGTGGTGGCTTAGTTTCCACAGCTGTTTGGTTGCTCTAGTGGAAGGAGTCTTAAAATTGGGATGTGCTGCCCTGGGAAGTTGAATTTTCTCTCAGATGTATTTTGGCTCTGTAAATACAGCCACATAGGTTTGTGCACTTGGAGGCTGCGCTCGTTAGAAAGAAACAAAGGGAAACCCAAAATACCCCTCTCAAAACCTGGACAAAACTGCTCATCACAGTTCACTTTTTTTTTTCCAGGAGGAATTTAGCATACAATCATATGCTAAAACTGTTGTGTGTGGGAGCTAGGTTAGTCAAACCTTCAAAATTGCAACAGTGTCAACTAGGTTACATACAGAATTGCTTTGCACTACACTAAATAATTGTACAGAAATGATCCCAATAAAAATTGCTGCCTCTTATTTTGCCAGTGTGTGTAATGCTGAACAGTGTCTGTAAGTACTGGTATAGCAGGAGAGTAGATTGGATTACAAAACCAAAGTTGAAGCATGACTTGAGTTTGTTGCAGGTAAGGAGAAGAATGGAAGATGAAAACCACTGAGCACTGTGTAACCTTGAGCCAATCACAGAGCTGAGAGACACTTCTGAAAACGGTTCACCGTACAAGGGAGACACCCCCCAGTGTTTTGTACTGTCAGCAAAAAGAAAATCCTATGGTAGCCAAAGGCAGCGAGTGATGGCTGGCTGGTCTTTGTGGCTGATTCTCTCTCAAGTGACTTAAAATCAGAAAATATTTTGTTGCATTGTCTTCCCAGTGGTTTTTTTGAGGATGATCAGTGATGGACATCTACAATGCTGAAGGGTTCTGAGGAGGGAGGAATGAGCTGAGAGCATTAATAATGTGCAAAACAGAAGTGAGCTAACTGGGTCAAGGAAAGAGGCTGAGTGAGACTGGTAGTTTACTTTAAGTGCTTAAAGTTTGAACATACAGAGTTTTTTTTGTTGTGGTTTTGAGTCAGTATCTTTGTAGATTTTGTAAGATTTTTTTTTTCCTGTGAGGACAATTTGATGTTAAGGTAAACTTTTAATACAGATTTAACACAGAGATGAAAAAGAGCATCCCCACTCCTAACATCGCTGCCCCCCCCCCCCCCCCAAAAAAAAAAAAAAAAAAAAAAAAGCGCAATGTATTTGTTTAGGGCACTGGTCCTGGAAAATGTACTTGGTTAGTGACTGGTTGCTGATAGTACCAGAGTAAGTGATACTGATGTAAAAACAAACAAAAAAAAACCCCAAACCCCCCACACCCCCCCCAAAACCCCTAGGGTTTTATACTTGTAAAGAGGTCCAGTTGTCAGTAAGTGGCTAATATTTACAACAAAAATATTTTACAGTATCAAAGCCTTGGTTTTGTAAGTGCTGTAAAGGACTTGAACTGTTCTACATTGTCATTTTAGAAATGCACGTTCTCTTTTTTTGTTTGACTCATAACTTTTAGGCATTAAAATGGATCCACCTTTTTTTTTTTCTTGGGGGCTGGCCTTTGTCGGTCATGCATTCCCACCATGACAGATTTAGCAAACTGCAGCTGAGAAGTTAGACTAGTTTGTACTTTTTGCTGCCTGTGCTGGGGAAAAAGCTATTGTTTTCACTGGATCACTGGCATGTTGATTACTTTGATGCCAAAAAACATACGGTTTTGCTGCTCTTCCTATTTTCAATCAAAGAATGCAGGCAAGAACAAACAGAAATCCTAAGAAAGAGCTTATTATTGAGCCTCCGCAGCAGCGCAAGGTTGCAGGTCCTTGTGAAGTAGAAGTGGAGTCTCCTGTGGTAGTGCTGGTAAGAATTGTTTAAACAAATTGTCTCTTCCCTTCAATAATTCTTCTCTTCCGTTCAATAATTCTAGTTCTGTCTACCAGTGAAAAACTGCTTAATCTGGCACTAATGAGAAGTTCCAGCATTCTTACTTGTGAAAAAGGTGTATTTAAGATTTAGGTTGGATTGTTTGTGTGTTGTCTGCCTTTTTAATTAATTTTTGCTGTTCTGGTTTACCAAATCTTTGGTTTTCTTGGAGTGTAACTTTGGAACTTGGTTTTCATTGTAGCTGCTTTTCAGTGTCTGTTCTGTCTTACATAGCTGTACAGCTCTTTGAACCTAGCATGAAAACAATCTGTGCTTTAAAATACGTTCTAGCACCTCTATTTTTTAACTGCCCAGAATATATTTAAAATAATTTGCACTTTCTAAAGACTGTGTGTGTGTTTTAATAATTTTACTTAAGTGTTACTTGAAGAACTGTCTAGATAATTCAGGTGTACTGCTGTTAAAGGATCTATTTTTCAATGCCTTCAGTGCACATTATTTAGGAACTTAAGGTTTTAAAGTAGCTTCCAGTGAGGGAAAAGGAAATATTTCTCTGTGTGTGGGAAGTAATCAAATAAGAACCCTTATTATTATTTTTTTTATATTGTTACATGCATAGTTCTGTTGGAATTTTAATAGTACAGCAAGAGAACATAATAAGCAAGCTATAATGAATCCACCAACTCTCTCCAGCTAGGACAATAAACCTTTTCAAATAACAGAGAAGGATTGTTAAACTAATAACTTACACATCAGTAGAAAGTAGTACTTTGATAGTCCTTACTGAAATTCCAATTTTACTTAGTCATATCTCATACTCAATCGCTGCATTAAAGGATGATGGTCTTATCTTTGTCTGGCAGTGGTTGAAGTTATTGGGAGCTGTTATCCTCAGATTATGTATCCTCCTGCCGCCCGCACCCCCCCCCCCCACCCCCCCCTTGAGCTTCATGCTATGCATTTAAGAATTGAACCAAAACATTTTGGCTATCTATATATAGTAATACACATCTGTAACTGTATGGGAATTGTTACGGTATATAACTGAAAGCTTACATGTGTGTTAGTAAGACAAATCTTCTTTTCCTTTACACTGTTTTCCTTAGTTTTGTTCTATTCAGAGCAGTTGTTAGTAAAACGTGGTTTTTTTTGTATGGGTGTGTTCTGATTTCTGGTCCAGATTTTCATCAGTACAATATGAGCTAATCTTGTGTGTGCTTTCCTGCCTTTGGAATGTTTAACTTTATTTAGAACTATTTTTATTCCCCCATGAATACTCAGAGAGGATATTAGTGTTTCTGCAGATACTTAAGAGTACTACAGTTGATCAGCAAGCATATATGCTCCAAAAAAAGGAAGTATAAAACATTGCGGTGTTTACTTAAAACCATCTATGAAGTACATCCTTAAAATTTTCCATGCACTACTTCATTTAATGTTCATGGATTATGTACCTCTGGTGTTTGCACTCCTTTTTTTAATTTTCAGATGAAGTGGGTGCATTCAAAATATGAAGGTCAATATTTCAAGGGAAGAACATTCAGGTTCCACATAGGTCACACAAAAAAATGTCTTTGCTGTCATTTCAGTTGCTATTTTGGTCTTAATCTGTTACATATATAGACAAGTATATATGGCATATAATTATAGATGGTATAATATCCCTTTTTGCTTCTGCTTTTGTCTAGTTCATTGAGGAAAATGAGATGAAATGGTGCAGGGACAGTTTGCACTAAGTGTTCTGCTAGGCAGAAAGCGAAAAGTAGGGCGCTATGTATCATTTAACACTGACGTTTGAGTCCATTTTTATTTCATTAGGTTGTGACGTTGCAGTACATTTTTACTGCCACAGTGAAAGGTAGGTGTTTTTTCACTGGTATAGGATGCAGTAAGGTATAAGTGAGACTGATACTGTTGCTAGTTGGTGGAACAAAATGTAAACGGCAGAACTTGTTTTCTGATTAGAAAGCTTAGAACTGTATTAGATAGCAATCCTCAAAAGCCTTTGGAGCAGGGGGCTTCTGGTTTTCTCTAGCAATACTTCTCACTGACTATTGCCAAAAACTCTTTCAGGTGTGGATGGGCAATTATGATGTGATTTACCTAGCACTTGAGATTTTTGAGTATTTTTAATAAAGATGAGACAGAATCAGCTGTCAGGACTTCAAGGAAGCAACAAGTTTTCTGTGATACTCATTTAATTCTTTTGAATGTAGTTCACAGAAAGTCTGCTGGAGTATTGAGGGAACTGGGTGTTCATAACTGTAAGCGTCCCATGTGATACTGAAACAATGTTATTTGATTGAGCCCTGCGCCTGAACTAACTTTCCCTGGGTAGGGAGGGAGGCTCACAGAAGGAGTCATCTGCTGTTTTCAGTGCCAATATGTTAGTACGTGTGCTCTCTTGTTTTCCTGTGATTTGAATTAGATTGTGTCATAATTTTTGCTTTTGAGGTTAAGCAGCAAGAAGAGTCCATGGAAAAAGCATTTTGATTTTCCGGTTGGTGCCTCAGAACCTTACTTGGCATGAACTGCTGTTGTACTAGCTGTAGTAGAAGTTACCAAATTAGTACATATGTTGTTCAGTTGCATCTAATATTCAGAAGTAGTAACTGCTTATCAAATCAGATTATGTTTCTGGGAAGTTGGAACTTCTGGAAGCCATCTTTCTGCTTGGAAACGTGCTGGCAGTATAAAATGTAAGACACCTGAGCCCATCTTTCCAACTGAGAGCATTGCCCAAGTCTGATTCTAGTGCTAGAAGTTTCTGTGCTGATAAGAGAACTTCATAGTTCATATATAGTAATAACAGTAACAGATACAATGAAAAGGAGGGAGAAGGGGAGAGGAGTGAAATCCAAAGGGAAGGGAGGAAAGGAAACTAGTGATGCACAATACAGATGCTCACCACCCGCTGGCTGATGCCCAGCCAGTCCCTGAGCAATGATTAGCAGCCCTGGCCACGCCTCCATGCCCCCCCTCCCCCATTTCATATACCAACCACTACCATCCCATGGTATGGCATACCTCTGGCTAGTTCAGTTCCACTGCCCTGGCTGTGTCCCCTCCCAATTTCTGGTGCCCCTCCAGCCCTCCCACTGACAAGGCCTGAGAAACCAAAAAGTCCCTGACCGCACTGTTCCCGCACCAAATCCAAACCGCGGCACTGCACTAGCCACCAAGAAGAAAACTAACTTAATCCCAGCCAAAACCAGGACAAAGGTGCATCTGGCTGCCTGCGTACTAAGGAAGCTCGGAGCACACCATTTCAGTAGTTCAGGATTCATTGCAGCAGCCTGAATACTGAAAGGCAATCTTAACAGAAAGTTTCCTTGCAACAAAAATATTATGTATACTGAGTACGTTAGAGAAAATTAACCTTTTCTTATGTTGTGTTTACGTGCTTCTCTTATGCTTTTCTGAGCGAAATGATCCAACTACTTCAGTTACAGAAGGGTGCATAAAAGTAAACTTAAAACTTATATGGTGGACACTGTTGTTAGTTCTTGGCTCTGTGATAACACATTTTCATGAACAAAAGGCGAAGATGGAGCAGCAGCTGTGTTTCAGGTGCTAAGCTCTCAAAATGTGTTGGGGTACAATATACAGTGAACTGAACAGCTGTTCACCATTTCCTCTGAGGAGAACGATGACTGGCTCAGTGTAACGTTTTCTGCTGTGGCTCCTAGCTGTATTGGTCTGTGCTGAGCATGTTGTTATGTAGCTTAGAGCTTCTAGTAAATCCTTCCAGTGTGATTGTAAATGATAGCTATTTTTGTTGAGAAAGCTACATTTTGTTCATCGGTTTTTTGGTAGCTTTATTTCCAGATTTTGCTTTTTTTGCCTTTTCAGCTGTTATGCTCTGTTATGTTCTTGCACTTTTCTTAACAGTAAAACTGCCATGTAGTAGGTATGAGGGAATCTCAAGTAACTTTTGAGTAGCCTGTGAGCTAAGCACTTACTGCTGGACATAAAGATATTTGCTCTGTGTAGTACAGCTGGAATTTCAAAGGTTATTAGCATAAGTTATGCAAAACTATATATGAATCTCATCTTGTCTGATTACCTATAATGATGGTATAAGCTGACCTTGCTGTTGTTCTTATGTTTGATATACGTTACTTTGAGATTGGTACCACTGATCTTTAGAAAGTTTCAATTCGGAAGTCTCTTGTAATTGCCATGTTAAAAAAAAAAAAAAAAAAAAAAAGAAAAAGGAAATAATTTGATGTCTGATACTGTGATACACAATTTTAGCTGCAGAATGTGCAAGCTAGATTACAACTCCAGTTTTGCATTACTTTGCACACTCCAAGGCAGTGCTGCCTTGCTGAGAGCTCTCTCTGAACCTGCTTTGCCGTTAACAGAATGCTTGGCGGGGTAAAGTTTTTCTGTCTGATTGTGCACAGCCAGCTGTGCCTTGACAGCGGTGTGGGGTTTAAATGTTGAATCAGTGCATAGTAACTGAAGAAAGCTACTCATGCAATTAAAAGGAAGCAGATGGCCTATCGGAATTTTGAAAAAAAACTGTGGAGGAGGAATTTCAATTAGCCTACCCCAACTGCAGTTCACTACTGAATTATAACAAGGTTCATTCGTTGCTTTGAACTAAGGTTGTTTTAATCCCTGCTAAACTCAGATCTGAGCTTTCTGGGCAGTATCAAGCAAACACAACCACCAACATAAGAGACTAGTAATTTCTTCATAATTTTTTTTGCAGTGAGAATACATATGTGATTATTTTGATAAATGCTGACAGGGTGTGTTGTGTGAAATAGTTGTTTCCTTCTTCTGTGGTGAATAGTGTTCTTGTCTGTGTAATTATTAGTTTTATTTTAGTGTAATTATCCATATGGTATAGTGTGACATGAAGTCTACATTTTGAATACTCTTAAGTTTTCATTCTAGGTGAAATCTCATTCTGTCAATTTTTTAAAGAGTAACTTCTTAAAATGAGTCAACAATTGTAATTTTTCCTCAATGTACCTGAATTTATTTTTCCTTTTTGTTTTCTTTTTTTTTTTCCTAGGCAAAACCAAAGGTCATAGAACCAATAGACTATGAAAATGTAATCGTTCAGAGGAAAACACAAATTTTGAATGATGCTTTACGTGAGATGCTACTGTTCCCTTATGATGACTTTCAGGTAATTTAACACACCACACCACACCACCCCCCTCCTTTTTTTTTTAAGATAGATTTTTAGCAGTAGTAGTCATGAGATTATAACTTCCCATTTGTTTGTTTCTTAATTCTAGCTACAAAAGCCCTGCAGACTCTTTGCCATGAGTCCCTTTACACTGCTTGATTTATTCTGTCAGGAAGAAGAGATAGCACAGTTTCTTCATCTCTCCAGATTATAAGGGCTACTTCTGCAACTCAGCAATTTTACTGCCTTTTGAAGTAGATGATCAGTCAGTTTTAGATATTTCCTCCCTTTTCTAATGTAGGAAATCATGTCATACTGTTCAAAAAAAGTATCTACTTTTTGTCATGCTGTAACTGTTAAATTGATTATTTTGTGTCCTGTTCCCTCCTGCTTCTTAACAGTGAAGGGTTTGAACCTGATCAAATGAAAGCTGTTATTCTCAGCAGTGTGTTACCAGCCAAAATTCAGTTTTGGCAAAATACACCCTGCATAACAGGGCTCTGACTTACTGAGCCAGACTTAACCAAGATTTAAGATCATATTGATGTATTTCTACCAAATAACTATGTTTATCTAAATAAATAGTTTATTTAAGTATGCTTTTGTGAATCCTGTTGTAGATGGTTAAGATAACCACCAAACATCTTAGAAACTGGAGTTGGTGTAAATAGTGAGGAAAGTCTCTCACACACACCCATACCTGAAGTCAAAATTTCGATCTATAGTTTAGAAGTATGCAGATGTCTGAACTGTCTGTAAATTAACTACTTCTGGGTACTGTATCATAATTGAATACCTTAGAATAGTTCTTTAAAAATCTACCTGAAAAGCTGAGCACTTTATTCAGCCAGGCAGTTGAAGCTAAGTTTATATTTTATCACGGGGAAAGTTGGTGATCAGTTGGTGTATTTCTACAGAAGGGCATATAAAGTCCCATAAATTACACAGAGTTTTTGAGGATTTCTACCTGGCCTATTAAAGTATTGACCTGAGTGCACCTGGACTTTGTTTTGAATATAGTCTGTGTGCTTCATTTTTACTGGCCCTTACATGAATAACTCTACTTGTAGCTTTCCCACTCTGAGCTAAAATTTTGTTTTTAGCAAACTACAGGTATTTAGAGAGTAGTTTGGGCTTCATGTGTTCTCATCCACATATGAAAATTTGAAGGACTGCCAAGTAAGACTTCTTACAAAAGGCAGTTGTATTGCCTATGAACATTATGTAATGATGCTAGTGTTCAAATCCCAAATCACTCATCATGAAGCCCTACACCAGGTGTTGGCTTTGGGACTGAAGAGCATGCATAGGCTTTATCACCCAGATTCTCTTCTACAGTGTGGCCCTTCTCTATCAATAGGAATGAAGGATACTTCTGCTAAGTGTACTCTAATTGACTAGTTCACTTGCTGGGGGTCGTTCTTGTGAACAACTCTGAATTATCAATGGAGAAGAAACAAACCAATCAAGAATATCCTCAGGCATTTTGTTTGAGCAGTCTGGAGGGTGTCTGAAGTATTTAATTGCTGTTTCAGATGGCCTCTTCTGCAATTCTTAATCTCAGGCCTATATGAATGAAGCTAGTCCATAGCTCTGTCTGATGCTTTAAAGGGAATGACTGAATTTTGTTCATAAACTCTAATGCCTTTTGTCATCCTGTGTTTGGATTCTGTGGCCAGATTTTCATCAAGGCAGTCATTAAAGTGTGTGTTACATCAGAGGATTTCCTTCAGGTAGTCGCAATTTTCAAATATAGTCAAACTTCCTGTTTCTTTATCCATCAGCAGTGTAGTATCTGAACACATTTTCTGGATTTCCCCCATATGGTCTTTGGCAGAGTCTCATTTTATACTTTATTTATATGAAGACTGGTTTGTACGATCAGACTGTATTATCTATCAAACTTTTATTACCTTTTAAGATTTGCTGGCACAAACTTACTATTGTATGCATGACTCTCCAATGCTACTTTGATCTGTCTAGCTTGTTTTCAACAACACAATGTGTTTAAATCAGTTGTTCAGTGTATTAAGAAAATATTAACCAAGTCAGAGAACAGAAATCCCTTATGTGCTTTTTTCCCCTTGTGAAACCTTTTAACCTCGTGCAGTTTTCTGTAATCATATTTACAGATTCAAAACGTTTAGTCTTGATATGGTTGTGAATATTGTTTGAATCATTTAAATAATGGTGTATTTTCTGTATTTGCTATTCTGCTGCTTCACATAGATATTTTTTTCCTTTTTCCTAACTTGTTGCTGTCACACAATGTGTGGGCAGCTCTTGGGTAAGCCTTGGCTCAGATTTTGTTACTGCCCTTATCCCCCACATGATGAATTTAAAATACTGAGCTAGAGTATTTAGAACTACCTGAATATGCACTTAAAAGAGTTTATAGGTGGAAACTCCTACCATTGTCTAAAAAACCTGCTCAAGCCATTTCCTCTTAGAGCATTCAGTTTTTATTTTTACCACGTTTGTCCTCACACTTAATTTAAGTGGATTACAATCTGAGAATGCCTTCCTAAAAAGGAAGCCAAGCCCTGTTAATTTGTAATTACATTAAGAGTAAGGCAGTTTTGTAACCAGCATGGCCTTAAGGGTAGCACTTAAAATGGCACTGAGAATATTTACTTTTCAGCACTAGATACCACTTCTACAACTTTCCATAGATTACAGAAGCTACGTAGTTTCAAAGAGGCAGATTGATACCCCTATAGAATTTGCGCTAAAGTTGAAATTACTTTTGGAGAAATTGGAGGTAAATGTTTGTGATTAGTTTGGATAACTTCTTTTTTTCAGGTAATGCAGTTAGATAACTGAAATGTAATTTAATAGGTGGATACTAAAGAGATACCTCCTCCTCTACTCTGCCCTGGTGAGGCTGCATCTGGAGTACTGTGTGCATATCTGGGCTCCCCAGTTCAAGAGGGACAGGGAACTGCTGGAGAGGGTCCAGCAGAGGGCTACGAAAATGATTAGGAGACTGGAGCATCTGCCTTAAGAGGAAAGGCTGAGAGAGCTGGGGCTGTTCAGCCTGGAGAAGAGAAGACTGAGAGGGGGTCTTAGCAGTGTTTACAAGTATCTTAAGGGCGAGTGTCAGGAGGATGGGGGCAGGCTCTTTTCAGTGTTGCCCACAAGGGGCAGTGGGCACAAAATGCAGCAGAGGAAATTCCATCTGAGTATGGGGAAGAACTTCTTTACCTTGAGGGTGACAGAGCCCTGGAACAGGCTGCCCAGGGAGTCTCCTTCTCTGGAGACATTCAAAACTTGGCTGGACACAATCCTCTGTAGTCTATTGTAGGTGAATCTGCTTTAGCGCAGGGGTTTGGACGAGATGAGCTCCAAAGGTCCCTTCCAACCCTGATGTTCTGTGGTTCTTAACAGGAAATACTTATCCCAATATAGTATAAGTTTACTTGTAACTAAGAAAATGTGGGTGCATTCCTACCCAATATAAATATGACATTACAAAGTTATCCCACTAATACTTTGAAGGTGCCTAGCTTAGACATTTTCACCTTTGTTAGTTTTGGGTTTGAGCCATATGGATTTAACACACTTTCACTTAAAGCTTTTGGCTTTTAGTTAAAAGGAGTTAAATACCTCTGAAAGTAGATAATACATTGGCTTTGCAGAAATAAAAGCAAACCTAGGTCATCCTACAGGAAAGCACATCTTGCATAGAAGTAACAAGCAAAAAAAAAAAACTTCAATTGAAGTCCTCATTTTAGAGAGCACAAAGTGAAACGGTCAGAATAAAATAACATATTTTGAAATGTTCAAATAAATTTCACTAAGTTTTTTCTTTTAAAATCTATTTTTTGTTTTTCCTTGAGTCTTTAGCCAACTATTCTAAATCAAGGCTTTAATTTAGTTTGGAAGTCACCTTATAAGACATCTTCTAACACTTCCCATACAACTGATAAGTCTCTTCTGGCATGTAGTAGCTTTAAGGGCATGGTCTAACATACAGCGTGCCATCTTTTATTATTGACTCTTTTAAAACAATTTTTGTCACTTCTTGAGCATTTGTCTCTCTGTAACATCATCTAAAGTAAGGATAACCTGCATGCGTGACTGTTGAATTGTTAGCCTGTACTTTTCTCCCCATTTTTGCTGCATTTTGCACTATTTTACCAGTAAGATAGAGGACTTTATGAATAACCTCCATTGGATATATGTATTTTATAGATAGATATATATATTTTTAAAAAAGTACACTGTTGTGGCTTTTTTAAGAATTCCTTTCCCAGTAGTTTGAATGATGATAATTTCAAGCATCCTAAAGGGATGTTGAGGGTGAAGTGGTTTGGGGAGGAAAGTTTACTAGCTCATATTAAACAGCCAGCACTGGAAAGAGCATGTGAAGAGGAAAAAATAATTTTTACAACTGGTGTTGGCAGTATGTATGTGGTTTCAGCAGCAATATTTTGTACTTTTTGTTCACTGTAGCTGCTGAAACCTGTTCAGGGTAAGACTACTGTCACTAGGTGGACATCATCAGATTTACAGAGAAGGAAGGAGAACCTTATCAGATGACAGAAACTGCTTGAACACCTCCAAAGTAGAGAGAAAAATATAAAATAACCATGTTAAAAACACAAGAAGGAGAAAGGCAAAAGCTAAGCAATAACAAATGAAAACGGACGTGTCTGAAGACAAGTCAAATGGTTTTGGGGAATCTTGTCTGTTGGCTGGCTTCTGTCTCACACCTACATCTACTGTAGTCCTTTCCTCTAAAATGTCTGCATGTGGACCTGTTGATCAGTGTAGAATTGCTGAGGAAGATACCTTCCTACACTGGAAATTTAAGATACGTCATTATTTTTTGCCATGAAAATGTAGGTGGTGGCACCTTATGTCCCTGAATGAGGTGAATGATTGAGAATGACTTCTTTGTGTGTGATTTACTTTTGTTTTATTTTATTTTATTAAATATTTTATATATAAAATAATTACACATGCTTATTTCTCATCTTGATAGAGCTGAAGACTGATCTTGTTGATTCATACTTTGCAACATTGACTTTTGTATAAACTATGATGTGGAAAAAGGCCCACTTTAGCTACGTATTTATATGTTTATTTTAGATGCATAAGTACGCATTGTACTAAGACACCAGACTACAAAATACTTGGCTGTATTTTGGCAGTTATTTAGTGCCACCTGCAAGCATGTTTGTCTTAAGAACCCTACTATTGCTTTGCCTTAAAAGCATGCACAAGGAGGACTAAGATGACTCAGAAAAGTGCATGCCAGATTTTAATATCAGTAAAATATATCATTTTTTTAAACCTCAGAATCAGAGCAGTTTGCTAAAACTGTCAAGCATGAAAACACCACCTAGCCTGAGATAAGTGAAATGGGAAATAAAACTTCAAATTGGTTATACATTCCCAAATCCCACATAATGTTAAGTCTCATGAGCAAGCACAACCTTGTGACAGGAAAAAGTCTGGAAATCTGAAACGATATCCATTGCAGTCTGTACTGATTATGGACAGGTTCACCATTTGTATTCCATCAGGTTTTGAGCAGCAAGTATTCCTTGGCTGTGAGACTTGGTGAAATGTCCTTTCTGCTCTGGTCTTCTCTGAAACCTTAGCACATAATACTACTATCCTAAATCCTGGGACTCACTCAGAAAGTAGTCTTTAAATAAATAAGTAAATACAAGAGTCTGTTAACTGTGTGCTTCAGTAATGTGTGTGTGAATCCTGGCTAGTGGTAAAAGTGGTCTTCCTTAGTTTGACAGCATAGTAATTAGAAGTTTGGGGGGTTTTTGATCATCTTTGAGAGCATGAGACAAACACTTTGTAGTTCCTGATGCTGCCGTAAATCAAATGATAACTCAAACCCAGACAGTTGAAACATTTAACTTCTATGAAAACATAGTTGTGAAGAAAGTTTGTGGAGTAGACAACCCTTCCTTCCTAATTTTTCTTTTGGAATATAATGTATAGGTGCATGCTTGCATTTTAAAATATTTTTGTGCTGTTGCTTCAGTAATTATTTTTAGGTGTCTGCTCTAAATCAAAATATATTGCTCAATCAATTTCTTGATTAACTACTGCAGCTGATGGATGAGCTGAGAATGAGTCAGCATGCATTAAGATAGTCACTAATATGGACAAAATCGACAAATTAGATTTTTTCTCTGTTGTCACTGATCTTGTTACAGTACTAAGATAAAAATCTTTTTATATGTGAAAGAATAGAGAAAAAACTTAATATCATATTGATAATTGTGTAGCAGGATAACAGCAGCAGATGTTCTAGGAGTATGTACTCTGCTAGTTCAGTTTTACTGAGTTTTGCTATAGTGGTTAGACTTCATTCATGAGTTCATGGCTTTCCTGTGAAAAATACCTGAAAAGACGCCACTCTAATCTCTGTTGGTTTGGTTGTTTATTTTTTAAATAACAGTAACTTTTAAAAAAGCAGTCTACCTGTATGATTATAGAAAACACTTATATTACATATATTAGTTATGTATTATATAAACTATAAATAATTTCCTATCAAATATCAGACTATTGCAGGTTGAGAAGAGTATCTAGACATTCTGGCCTTTAGCTCTTATAATATAGCTTAATGCTCTTAATTCTGTAGCTTGTGAAAACAAATGCTTTAAACTCAATATGGTTTGAAATAAGGAATATGTTTCTAGAAAAATTCATTCTTAAATGCTGCTAGCATATGAATGACTATCTTCTTGCAGTTCGTGGGATTTTTTGTGTTTTTTAAAAACTGTATATTGCAAGATGTATTGGTCCAATGACATATTTTTTGGTTTATGGTTTTTGCTTTTAATATCTCCCCACCTCTCCTACCCAAGCAGTTAGCATTGTTACTTTTCAGTGAAGTCCTGGACTAGATGAATGACTTGACCATGAGTATGGGATAATTCTTTTTTTCTTTGAATCTTGACTGTACTTGAATATTCTAACTTCAAATACCCTCCCCAGATAATGGGATGAGGCTTTGGTAATGACAGAAATAACCAAACTCTCAACAGAGATAAGGTAATGTACTTGTGTACCCTTTCTTTTTTGACTGTTAGTAGGTGGAGTTTTTTCATGTTTTTTTGTGATCCTTCCTGGTGCTGCAACATGTGGAGTATAGGTAGGAGGTGAGGGATCATAGCCCCCTTCTGGTCCAGGCTATGCAAACTCTCTTGTCTGCCTCTGACCGAAGCTGTGAGATTCTTTTCCACATGGTGCAAAATAATTTTGTTCCTGTGTATTTATTTTCATCTGTGGCCCAGAAGATTTTCTAAGCTTTTAAAGTACCCTAAGGCTTGCTATAGTCCTGGTCTGAGAAGCAGAATTTCATGGTCATGGAGAGATTTCTTGCTCTCTGGCAGCCTTTCTATGCCTCTTTGAACTCCAGTATAGAGTAGGAATAAATTCTGACTTGATAGGCTGAAGTGCATGCTTCAGTGATCCCAGCCTTCTTTTTAAACCTTCAGTTTAACAGTGCAAGTTTCATTTTTTTGCCAGCTGAGATCTGAACTACTCATTTTGGTGTGGGTTTGTTACTTTTTTTGAGTAACAGGTTTTATTATGTGTTGTGGTAACACTAATATCTGTCTTCAGAATATTGGAGTTATGTTGTCACAGTGGAATTATTTTTATTGGTGTTTTCTTGCCGATGTTAACAAAACAGAGGAAAACACTTTTCTATGGCATCTATTTCTTACTGATTCCAATCTTGCCCTTGCTATGAAGGAAGGAACACGTTGCTGATCTTTGAACGAAAGTAAATTCTCATTACTTGGCTCTTCTGAAATGGTGTGTTCACAGGATGTTTTCTGCTGTCTGGTTTTTTTAGATGTCTTAAGTGTTTTCTGCTTCTGTCTTAGTTGTAGTGATACAACTGAGTGTTGCTATGTGTCATCTTTCCTTTAATTGCAAGTTTCTTACATTGTTTTTGTTGTTTATCAGACAGCATTATTGAAGCGGCAGAGTCGATACATTCGTTCAACAGTTCCTGAAAATGCAGAGAAGGAAGCTCAAAGCTTGTTTGTAACTGAGGTAATACTGGAATTGTGTATGGCTGTGTAATAACAGTATTATATTTGAGTTGTTTTTCTTCTGCTTCATTTATTTAAAAAAACGGGGGGAAAAACCTGAAACTTTTAAAAATATTTACTGCCACTTACTTGTCAATGATTTCAAGGGAAAATTTCCAGGAAAACCTAGTATTTTTTCCATCAATGGCTGGAAAAGAAGGATTACAGGATAGCTTTGAATTACTTTGTTTGTGTAACTGGCTTTTGCAGATGCTTCTCTGCCACCTTCTTCATGCTTTGGGCTTTCCCGGATGAGCATGGGTGATTTCCTATATATAAGTATCGGGAGCAACAGTAAATCCAGAATGAATTGTTGTGTCTTTATTTCCAGATAAAGTGTTTCGCACAAGTTGTTCTTAGTTTGTTCATAATTCATAACTGTAATACTTGTAGAGGCCAAAATTCATTATGACTGCTCCATTTGTATGCAATATATAGAAGAAACATCCTCAGACGTAAAGTTTCTCATAACTCCTTGCTTATGTTGGCATACCCTTGGTTCTGACTGATGTAGCATTTCATTCAGTGTCTTGTTGAAGCCTTTTAGGAATGAAAGGTTTACAATTTTTTGTCTTTTAATACTATCTACTGGTTTTCTACTGATATACTTTGAGCTGGTATTTTAACTTCTGAAACAAAGGAATGTCGTAATTCTGAGAAACCTGAAGGAGCTTCAAATAGCTGAATCTACCTTGAACCTCAAAGTGATTTATCCGCAGTGATACATACCCTTAATACCTAACCTAAACAGTTCTAAGATAAGGTTCTAAGATAAATTTGAAGAAGACAGACAAGGAGGGAGGAGTGTTACAGGTAATTCATGAAGTTTAATGAGTTTCTGCAGAAACGATTGCTTGGCAAGTACTAACTTTGTATTTTGAAATATAAAGAAAATAGTTCTGAATTATTAGATGCTATGTTTGTGTACATGTAAGTGTATTTGTGTGATATATTAATTTTTGTACCATACGATTGCTGGCAACAGATTTTGTTGGTTTTATGTCAAAGCCAAGATAAATCAGTACTTTTATGTTGTAGCAATATGAGTGGAGTAAAATGGTATTTTCTGTAATCTAGACCAGAGCTTAATGACATAATTGCTTTTCAACATCTGCAAGTATACAGTTTAAATATTAATTTAATTACACTAGAAGTATAAATTTAAGGTAAAGATGTTTTTAGTTTCTCTGTATAAGTGTGAAATTGAATATGCTATTTTAATAATATATCTGTATTTTAATGGTGTTTTCTAAAGTTTCAGTCATGCTTTCAGCTGCAGCAAAACGCTGCTTTAACTTTTCAGACAACTGAAGATGGTTAATCCAGATGCTGAGTGTATTCACCATTTTCTGGTTTTATAAAATACACATCTGGCAGATGATAGCATCCCACTGAAACATATCGCTTGTTGGAAAAAGCTGTATTGCACTAGACTGGATTGCAAAAGAAGGGAAGTGTCCAGAATTTTCAGAGATTTGCATGTAACCATGATAGTTCATAAACAGCCATAATTTAAGAGGGTTTTTTTGTGTGTGAGTCTAGGGAATGCTGTTAATCCCCTTCCAATTAATATTGATATTTGGTTTTCATTAAAACAGTGCATCAAAACCTACAATTCAGACTGGCACGTTGTTAACTATAGATATGAAGATTACTCAGGAGAGTTTCGACAGCTTCCAAAGTATGTATGTTATCTAGTGGTATAATAAAGATTTTGCATTGGTGAAGGAACTTTACCTGTATTTAATATATTAATACCTTTATGTAATAAATACATTAATATGTAATATGTAACTTGAAATATGCTGTATCAGTGTTTAATTGTCAGTAGAGATGATAAAGATTCGTTGGATGGAATTTATAATGATGAACTCAAAGATGTAAAATCTTGTTAAACCATTTTCTGGAAAGATACCATAATAACACTGCCTTATTAATAGGCAGATCAAAACAAGAAGTTGTATCATTGTCAGTGTGAATGTACGTATGATAAATAAAACAGGCTAATGTTTAGACGAAACTAAAATGGTGATATCCTGTTTTTGTAGCTTCAAAGGCAGCTTTTGGAACACTCTTTAGGAGCTTAGGGAATAGAACTTAACCAAGACGGTTAGAGCAAGTGTTTGAACTAGTGCAGATTTTCACAGGATGATTCAAAGTAAAAGCCTGTTCTACATGTATTACAGAGTTTCTAAACCATCTGTTAGAGAAATCTTTTCCAACTTCAGATTTTTTCAGGGAGAGTATACGGATTAGACCCTTCACTTAAAATATCTGAGAGTGGCTCAATACTTTGAATCCCACAACTCTGGAAGATCTATGTCTTCCCTACCTACTCTCCTACATCTGTCAGTTAAGAAATAGTTTCCTTTCCCTGTGAAAAGTTCCAGTATGCTCACAGGTTTTGTAGAAGTCAGTATCTGGTTTTTACTTGCCTTGAACAAAACCCACGGTAGTCAGCAGGAATTTAAACACATTGTCCGAACAGGAGCCAACAGTTGCAGGTATGAATTCTTGCTTCTAAGATATTAGGAGTGCAGTGAATAGGAAGGCATTTGGTTCTCTTCAGTTACACATAGGGACAGTGACAATCAGAACAGAAAGATGACTGTGGGCAGATGTGCAAATTAGGAAATTTGTTGGCTGAGAAATATATTTCATGAAAAATACATGCTTTTACTCTCTGTTATTCTTGTGGGTTTTTTCCCTTCAGTTAGGAAAATAACATCTTTATTTTTGCAGCTATAAAATATGTAATTAATCACAAAATTTCTAGTATTTTAGAAACTTTTTCTTTCCTAGTAAAGGGACAAAATCAGAGAAGCTTCCAGTTCACTTATATGAAGTGGATGAAGAAGCAGATAAAGATGAGGTGAGATAATAGTAATTCCTTACTTTCTTTTGCTTTCGGTAGAACATGTTGGGTAAGAAGAGTTTACAAGTTGGGTAACCAAGTGTTGATGTCAGTAAATGCCAATGGAGATTAGCTTGAACAGCCCGATAGGTAAAATAACTGCATTTGTTTGCCAATCTTCTTTCACATAGCCTTGTACTCCTGAGGTCTGTCACATGAGTAGAACAAGTTTTGACAGATGGTGAAATTGAAGTTTTAATGCGTGGTGATCTATAATCCTTCAGCTTTCAAAAAATCTGTCTTGCCTTATACTGTTACTGTGTAGATGGATATATATAGGGAAATGTTTCAAGCAGTTTAATCACAAAGTAGAGTAAAACCATAGATGAATCTGCTCCAACAATGTCAGTGCACACACTTAAGCATGCATGACAGTATAGCACACAGTGTGAATTAATGTTGATTTGTTACAAACTTGAGTATAGGATAAGACCTGGAGATCCATCATGGAAACAAAAGCTAAAAAAATGAACTAAAACTCTCAAGGTATTTTCTTTTTTTGTCACTGGCTTAGGGAGACCATAGATCTATAGCCTCAAGCAATTTTCAAGTATGTTTCAAAAGTCAAAGACTTTTTTTCAATAACTGCTCCTGTTCTTTTTGTGATTTTTTTTATGCCACGCCCTATTTCAAAACAGTGTTTAAATACCAGTAGTTTTTTTTAGAAGTACTTGAACTCTTGTGTCACAGAAAAGAATTAAAACAAAATAATTGTTTTTTAGTTTTTACCCTTTTACAATTACTTCGCTTATAAATTCCTCGTATTCAGAACTTATGCATATGAAATAAAAGTAGTTCCTTACAAGTTTTCCTGGATTAAATGTGAAAAAGTAGTTCAGGGAGTGCATCAGGATAGGTAGATTCCTGAACAGATAGTCTCAGGATGCCATTTCTCCAGTGCTGCTGTTAATCTGCAGTATGATATTTGGGCAAATAAATTCATGCGTCTGTATGCAAATCTTCCTATTTGTAAGATGTGAATAATTATGATTTCTATTTATACTGAAGTTGAAAAGACTTGGCGTTATTTACTGTGGTAGCATTTCTGACAACAGAAGTGTTTTAAAAAACAGTGAGCTAAACATGAAAAAAAGTTAGGTGAAGATATAATTGACTGATTGTGACTCGGAGAAATACTTCTGGCTAGAGTTAGCTAAACACTGAAAAACTATAGCTTGGCTGTTGTCAGGTGGTATGTGTTTTACTAGGAAGTGTAAGTGGAGAGGACTTCCTGTTTCCTTCTGCCCAGTTTCCTGTTAGAGCAGGCAGGAATGTCACATCTCTTTTCAGGGGTACAGCCACTGGAGAAGAGGTCTTCTATTCTTTCAGGAACTTAAAATATAAACACAAGAAAAAAGCATGCTAGGAAGAAAAGAGAGCTTAATGGGAATAGGGTGGGGGCACCATAAACTCTTTCCTTAAGGGAAGAATTAATGCAAGACGTTCTTCTGTCAAGCACTGACATCTTTGTATGCCAAAAAGCATGTATACAAATGTTAGATTAAAAGTTGTTTGGTCTTTTTTTTGCACTTTTGTTTGTGTGTTTAAGCAAGCTGATTTGTTTAAGAGAATGGTAGAAAACAAAAAGCTGCAAGTGATTGAAAATTGGAGGAAAACCAGATAAAGATTAGTTTAATCTTGCATTGTTAAAAAAGAGAGAATACCTTTCCAAAACAAATTTGCGCTATCTGGCCATCAGGTTGATGTTTGTAAATGGAATTTTTAAATCAGCCTGGGGTATGGGATCAAGATATGAAGTTGGTTTTGTTGAAATAGTTGCTGTTGAAGTAAATTTTGGAGCAGAGTTTGTGGGAAAGATCATTAAAAAAGTGAAGCACAGTGTGCAGCAGTAATAATAAAAGTGAGGAAATTAACTTACCAGTTGGAAACAGGAAGTATGTTTTCAGTGTAGAAGTCGGGTGTTAACTGAGTTGTGGGTTCCTTTGTATTAACAGATGGTCAGCTGGAAAGTCAGTAGCTTTTTGGCTCTGTAAGCAGGAATTCTGCCTGACAGAAAGAAATGGTGTAACTAGAGAGGCCCAAATGACAGTCAGGTTTATTGTTGGAAAACAGTATGCAGCTCAACAGAGCTGGGAAGCAGTGCATCTCAGAGGCTTGGAATTGGAAAAAGAGTTTAAATAGAGCTATATTTTAATTTTTGTTGATACAGGTAATGAAGGAATTCTTAATGTCAGGTCTGTCTGTATGGATGGTTTGTGAAATTACAGGAAAACACTGGTTGGTTTGTGCCAAGTTTTGATGATAACTCATCATCTTACTCCTGTAAAAGATGGTTTTAAACCATCCTTTCCGTGGGGATAACTCCCGCCACTGGAGGTGGGGAATCGTACTTGGAAACCCAGTGTTTTAAGTTGTTTCTGTGTCCTGGTGGTTGTACAAGAAAAATGTTTATCTAGAATAACAGAAGGGGGTGGGGACTAATGACTTGAAAATATGAAACAAATAGACTGTTTTACTTGGACAGTGAGACCTCCTGGGCCATATGAAAATGTACTGAGTGTTTTTGGTCTATGCTTCTGGGGCGTTGTATCAGATGCTCTGATAGTTGGTGACCATGTCATCCTCATGGGGCCTAACTTCCATAGTGTGAAGCTGACTAGAATTTTTGAAGAAATGGATTGATGCGTCTTTTGACTTCAGTTTGCACTTTTTTTGAAGTTCATGTGCATATGCATATGAATATGCAGGCTAGGCAGAGTAAATAAGTTGTAAATGAATAGTAACTTTTTACAGAATGTTCCTTAATTTAGTTCCGGAAACTAATTCATACTATTGCAAAATTTGCTTTTACTGTTCAGTTGTTGAACTAATGACTCTATCCCCAATATGTAATTACTTCTTGTTGTATGTTCTGTTAATAGCCGAGAAAAGGAATTAGAAAAAGTAGTCAAGGCACTTGAGGAAGTTTTGTGGTTTTGTTTTCAACTGGATACTTAATTTATTATCCTAACATTCAAAATCAGCTATCAGGAGTATTTCTGCTCTAGATGGCTGAAAATCTTCTACATGTCTAATGCATTGATGGTTTTGCTTTGTCAAAATGGGTTACATTAACTGGAAACTATGGTATTATCATATTGGTACTATGCCAAAGGATTATTTGAACTGGTGATCCAATATTTATTCTGCGGCAATTATAAATCTCTCATTTTGATTGGTTTTGATAGTAGAGTGCTGCTTTTTGGTAGTTGTTAACATCCTGTGTGTTTTAATGTAGTTATTCTGTTCCATCAACTGGCAGATGGAAGTGGTATACAGGCAGTGGGTGTGATGTGTGATGAATGCATTGGGTCTGCTGTTTTTGAACTTGCCACTACTGGCAAGTTTGGTCTTTTCTCTTTAGAAAGTTTTGATTCTGATTTATAGAAGGGCGGATCCAATTCAAGAAATTGAGTTGTAGTTCTCTGTAAATTCTTAAGTAATGTCTTTGAAGTAAAACATAGAAAGCAAAATAGTTTGAGAAATCTCGATTCAAGTTTCCCTTTCTTCATCTTCAGGATGCAGCATCTCTTGGGTCTCAGAAGGGTGGAATAACAAAACAAGGATGGCTGTACAAAGGCAACATGAATAGTGCAATCAGTGTGACAATGAGAGTAAGTTTAAGAATGTCTTATGGGTGGTAAAACCTGAGCACCGATATTAAATGTCACTGTGCCTTTGAGAAGTCAATTTGTATGTGGTTTACTTCTAAAAAAATAGTGTGGGATGAAAGAGGGAAGCCTGTACGTAATTTATATCTGTGAAATCTTAATTTCCTTTTATTGTACTTGAATCAGAAAAAATGCATTAAAAATCCAGTATATGGGAGAAGTCCAGCTTTTAAAATAATTTTCTTAACTGGACCGTGTTGTGTGTTATTAGTAGAGAATGGGCTATATAATGTTTTTATTTGTATTGCCTCTTTATTTAGAAGCAAACTTAAGGTACTTCTATGGTTATGACAATAAATATCTATTATGTATAACATTGTAGAGGACAGTAACAATACAATCTTCATGTTTTTAAGTGGTTTTTTTTTTTTAAATTAAAGATTTCTGATTTATTTTCAGAGGATACTGACTAGGTTATGTGTAAATAAAAGCTTTTTTCTATAACTTACTGGGTAAATAGCACTTACAGGTTTTGTAACATGAAGCTGATTAATACTAGTATTCCAATTGTTTTTCTTTCCTCCTTTATTTTTGCTAGTCTTTTAAAAGAAGATTTTTCCACTTAATCCAACTTGGTGATGGATCCTATAATCTCAATTTCTACAAAGATGAAAAAATATCAAAAGAACCTAAAGGGTCAATATTTCTAGATTCATGTATGGGAGTGGTTCAGGTAATTATAATTTTTCTTCCTGTTCTCCAGTTAATTCTGCTTGATAGCAAATGGATTTTGTTAAAATACAGATAAACTTGTCAGATATAGATAAGTGCCTATTATGCAGAGGAACAATTAGACAATCTGTATCTTGCAAAAGCAGTGAATGAGTTTTTAAAGGGCAGGAGGCTGAATTTGAAAAATCTTTCTGAAAAGAACATGATTACTAGTTGACGATGAGTATTTATCAAAAATATCAAATAAAATCTTAAGGCAAAGACACAAACTCCTCCCAACCTTAAATCATGGCAAAGTAAAGACAGCATAAAATCAAAGTTCATTTCAATTACATTTTGTGCTTACATGAGTTGCAAAATGTTTTGCATAGCTTCTTGTGTGGGATTTTTATTGTGCGAATTGTATTAAATTCAGTCACCCTTCCAAGTGCCACAGAAAAGTTTTTGGGTTTGGTTTGTTTTGGTGGTGTTTTTTTCTGTGATTCTGTTATGTATTTAAGAGTACAACATGTAACTGTTCTCTTAGGCATAACATACGTGGAAAAAAACTCTTTTGAGTTTTAGGATTTTGTTAACTTGGATAGAAGTAGGCAAAGTTTAATAAAAATGTATTTCTTACATGATTTTTATTTTAGCATGAAGTTGTTTGAAGATCTATGCAGAGAGGTACAACAGCTTTACAGAGGATTATTTTCTTCCAAATATTGTAGTAATGTTTTTGGATACATACTTAATAGACACTTTGCATGGAAAGTCTTATAACTGTAATAAATTTAATCATATTGCAAGTTCTGTATACAGATTTACACACATTGTTTTGCCTTAGGGGTATAATTCTTGCCAACTCCACTGAAATGAGTTTGATTTGTGTTTTTCAAAACAAACTGACAAACAAAAAAACTGGTTCCTAAACACAATTGTAGTCTTTTTTTATTTTTTCCCCCACTTAACATGTATCTTTCGTTCTGTTGCTCAACTTAGTCTGCTTTGGAGTCCCTCTCTCTGATAATATGTATTCTCCATCTTCTGGGCTGTTTCTGGCTCCTTTTGTTTCCCACTTAGGTGATGGCTTGTTTCTGGCTCTCAGCCTGTGGCTCTGGTACAGACTGTTGTGGACACTACAATATTAGTTTACATCATCAGAAAACACTGAGATTTTCCAAAGTTAAATGAAAGAAAGGCACTGCAGCAGAGGGAAGTGTGAAGTGTTGCAGCTGGGGAGAGCAACCCCAGGCACCAGTACATGCTGGACAGGCCACACATCTGGAAAGCAGTCGGCAGAAAAGGACCCGGGGGTCCTGGTGGACACCAAATTGAACATTAGCCAGCAATCTGCCCTTGCTGCAAAGAGGGCTAATGGTATCCTGGGCTGCGTTAGGACAAGTGTTGTCAGCAGGCTGAGGGTGGCAGTTCTTCCCATCTGAACAGATGAATAGCCCTGGCTAAGCCATACCTGGAGTCCTGCATGCTGTTCTGGGCTCCCCAGTAAGAGACAGACATGAACATCCTGGACAGAGTCCAAAGGCTGAGAAAGCAGGGTTTGTTCAGCCTGGAGAAGAGACGGCTCAGGGGGATTTCATCAGTGTACATTTTACTATGGGTTCTGCTCAGTGGTGCTTGGTGACAGGCCCAGTGGCAGCATGCACAACCTGAAACACAAGAGGTTCCCTCTGAACATCAGGAAACTTTTTTCACTACAAAGGTAACTGAGTGCAGGCACAGGTGACCCAGAGAAGTTACAGACTCTCCATTCTTGGAGATAATCAAAAGCTGCCTGGACATGGTCCTGGGCCAGCTGGCTGTAGGTGGCTCTGCTTGAGCAGGGAGGCTGGACTAGATGACCTCCAGAGGCCCCTTCCAACCTCTAACCATACTGTGATTCTGTGGTTTTGGTTTTTTTAATTCTGAAAATCCCCCTTTTTTTAAAACCATCTTTTCATGAAGTACTGTTCCATGCTTTCTATTCCATCAGTTCAATTCAAGTAACCTGAAATTTCCAGACTGTCAGAAGCCTGTTGTGGTTTGTTTTTTTTTTTAATTGCTGTTCCTTTGTTCTACTGCCAGGAAGGTTTTAGGCTGATACAGTAGTCGTTAAGTAAAATTGTACTTTAGATGCTTAAAGTTTACAGTTGGATTGTCTCTTGAATACCATACTGTACTCTACAGTACCAGCAGTTTCATAGCATATCTTTTTGATGAGGGGTTGTTAGTTCCTATTGTATTCGTATAAAATTTGTCATTTCTGTGTTGAATTCATTTAGTACATATACTTACTTGTTTTTCAAAGGCAGTAGGTGCACAAGAAAGAAAAATGCCAACTTCACTAAGAGACATTAAAGATAAAACAGAATAGAGCAGAATATGCACCTTCATCAGTACTTGTATAAGAGCAATGCTGAATATATGCAATGGAAGGGGTTGTTTGTTGGGGTGTTTCTCTTTTGTTTTGGGCTTTTTTTTTTTTCTTCTTTTTTTTTTTTTTTTTTTTGTTTGGGCTTTTTTTCCACAACTTACATGAAAAGACAGGAGTTCCCAAAATACTGTTTGCATTTGCGTTTGTTTTGTTTTGCTTGTTTTGTTTTGCTTGTTTTGTTTTGCTTGTTTTGTTTTGCTTGTTTTGTTTTGCTTGTTTTGTTTTGCTTGTTTTGTTTTGCTTGTTTTGTTTTGCTTGTTTTGTTTTGCTTGTTTTGTTTTGCTTGTTTTGTTTTGCTTGTTTTGTTTTGCTTGTTTTGTTTTGCTTGTTTTGTTTTGCTTGTTTTGTTTTAATGCTGAAGTATATTGAGACTTTTCTGCATCACAGAGAAGTGCAGTCACATAATATATGCAGTGTATATATTCACACATACAGTCATATATAGGCATGGTTGCTCCAGTTCTGTGATATGTGAAAACTGAGAAGTGTGATATGTATGGCCTGTATCAAGGTTTTATGCTGTGAAAGTTAAAGGTTACTGTTCCTAAGATTTTTTTCATTTATTTCAGTACTGATTTTAATTGTTAAGACTGCCTTAGACCTGAAGTCCATACATTTGTTTCTATTTTCCTTAACGGAAACTCATCTTTGGTAGAAAGCAGACTGTTTTACCGAGTAGTTAGTCTGTTAATTGAAAAATCTGAGTTATAACAAAACTAAAATGTGATTTGGCATTTAATTTAACTTCAAACAACCAAACAAAAAAAGTACCCCAACCATTAAGTCTGTCTTATGGTGTGTTTGAATGTTTATCTAATGAATTACCAATTTTTAAAATTAAATTGATGACTATAGAGTTTTCATATAAGACTTGTGAATTCATTCTCAGGAACATGAGTCAAGCTAGGTAGCCTTTGAAGGCTTGATTTAAGTTGTGCAAAGAGGGTGACAGTAATGGTTGAGGAACAAAGGAGGAACTGATTCCCAATTTCAAGTGCATTTAAAAGACTAGCAAGATCATGGCATTCAGAGCTGAGGTTGGTTATGATTTAACCTCCAGTGTGACATCCCAATTTGCAAATGATTTTCACTCAAATATTAATAGTTTCATGCTTTTTTTTTTTTTCATCAGTAGATCTTAGTTAGCTTCATTTCTAGATGATAGGAGTACGGGAAGACTTGATATTTGGAAATTGGATTTTTTGTTTTTTAAAAATTATTACAAACAGAATGATGAGCGGAAACTGAAAAATGGGCTGTTATCTTTCATACTTCCACATGTTGCAGCTGTACAAATAACTTCAGGTCAAATGTCAGAGAGGAAAAAGTGTAATTATAATATGCTTGTTCAAAATATTAAACTGTATTTTTATTAAAAGTTCTGAAAAGCATATAACTTCCTTTGATTGTGAGTAGACGGTATGTAAAGATATTGTAAAGATTTTTAAATTTTCTTATAGAACAATAAAGTCAGACGTTTTGCCTTTGAGCTCAAGATGCAAGACAAAAGTAGTTACCTTCTAGCTGCAGATAGTGAACTTGAAATGGAAGAATGGATAAACACTCTGAACAAAATCCTTCAGCTTAATTTTGAGGCTGCAATGCAAGAAAAAAGAAATGGAGAGTCTCACGAAGGTAAGTAGGGTTTCTAGCAACGCTAATACAGTTATGTGACAGCATGTATGTGCATGCATTTGGAAAGAAAGGCTTTATTGTGACTACATTTTTTTGTTTTCTTTGGTCATAAAAATTGTAGGCCTTTCTGCTGTCTGTCTGAACTGATGAGAGTTTTGACCTTTTGGCATTAAAATAGCATTGTTCTGTATTGATACCGGTTGAGATAAGTCTAGAAGAGAACAATGACAGAAGTCTAGAAAAATAGAACTCACAAGGAAAAATCAGGACTGAGGCAGTTTAAGGAAAAGAGAAAACTTATGAGGGACTTGTTCTGAAATGTGTCAAATTCTGCTGAAAATGGAATAATCTGTTCTGTGATTACTGTAGGTAGAAGAATAAGAAATTGTGGTTGCAGTGGGGCACTTTAGATATTACTCCCTTTACCACAAATGCTTCCCTAAAGTACTGAAATAGATTGCTCGGGTGTAGAATCTTTCCTGTTGGAGCCCTTTTAAGAATAGGTAAAATAGGTATCTGTAAAAAATTTGATGTAGGTATATTTAATAGTTTGGTGACAAAAGGATAGTCTAGGTGTCCTCTCATGCATTTTTCTTCATGGGAGTGGATGGAGAGGGCGACTGGTTTGAGACCAAGTGTATACATATCCAAAAGGACCTGGAAGAGGTTATAGAAGAATGTTCTGCTTATAAATAGCACAATGTACCAAAGGGATCATCAGAGATTAAAATGAGTTATCACAGTCTTTGGTGACGATTGCTGGACTTCAGCATAATGTTTGCAATAAAAGCAAACGAGAAAAAGGGAAGCCTGTGCCTCTGTGAAAGACATTTTAGTCAGTGGTCCCCAAATGACCTTGAAACTGTAAGATGGTTTTAGCGAACTGAATAGTTGCTTTGTAAATTCAGTAACCATGGGAGAGTAGAGATGGGAACCTAATGAACAGAGGGAACTTGTTTTGAAATCAAGTTACAATGCATAGTGGAAAGGGTAATGTAAATTTGTGCAATGAGTATCTCTTTTCCTTGTACAGATGTCAAAATTAATATTAAAGCTATTTTCTGGGTAAAACTAGAAATTACTTCTACTATATCATTTTATGTAACTGGTTACAGCCTCCAAGAAGTCACTGCATCAGAATGAAATGAGGGAGTCATCCACAACTTGTTTATGTTAACAATTTTCTTCTTTGAGGGTGTAGGAGTTTAAAAAAATAGCAAAAATATTTTTGATGTTTTTTGATGGAGTCTTGTATGAGTAGTTTGAGGGTTTGGGATTTTATTTGTTTGTTCGCTTGTTTTTTTAAAATATTTTTTTAATGTTGTTTTATAATTTCAGATGATGAACAAAGCAGAACAGAAAGCTCATCAAGTAATTTTGATAACTACTATCCTGAAATTGCCAAGGTAATATATATTGTTAATGCCAGCTCAGGATATAAAGTACTAAACATGTTAGCCACATGAACTTTCAGTAAAAGTAAGGTATTGGCTTCTAGCTTCCAGTCAGTTTGTGGTGCTTTGAAAGCTTGAGTAGACCACATGAATAGATGTGGTTATTGAGCTGCTTATTTTCTGTTTTGGAAGCAAACTACCTACTGTCTGTTGCTTATGTAAACCTTGATATTCTGTTTAAAAGCAGTGTGTTTTATCATGTTATTAGTCTATTGTATTTTGCATATTTGGCATTGTTATATTATATGCAGGTAAGTGCTAAAGCATTTCTATAGCAATCTAGTTACACTGAAGTTTTATTTTTATAGTTAGAAGTCCAGAGGAGCTTAATAGCAGTGATGGTATGAGTGTATTTTAAGATGCTTGTGTTCGTAATGAACTGGCAAGTTCAGTATACTTCCTGTATTGACATAGTTCTTGCTTTTCAACTTTGTTCTTACAGAGGTGTGGTAGAAATAGAAATAAGAATACAATAAAATAGAAATTAATAGAAAATATCAGTAACTTTTCCTCAGCTCATTTGCAGACTTTTCCAGTTAAATCTGTGACTTGTGTGTTGCAGTAAGTTTTGTGAATTCTGTAAGAGAGAAATTTTTGTTAAATCATGTAAGGACTGGAGCTGGTGACCTTTTTCTATTGAAGTTGCAGAATCCAAACTCCTTCCTGTGACTTTCTTACTCTTTCTTCTGTGGGGCACAGCCGGCAGTCTTGAAACTTTTCTACTTGACCATGCTCTGGAATGCACTCTCCTCCTTTTCTGAGAATCTGAATGACCTAATAAGCTGCACTCCCTTCAGGAGTATTTACAAACTTGAGTACAAGCAGTAAAATAAATTTTATCTATTACAATATCTAACATATCAAAAGGTCCAGGCAGAATACATTAACAGGCTTTCAGCACCCAAATACGGCTGGCTGACATAATTCTTTCTGTTACTGCTTTGTAATCAACTTAGCACATGTACACAATAAGCTATTATGTGACAGTGTAACTCCAGCTATGGCTGTATTTGGAAATTAATTGGGACTGTGGTGCATACAATCAAGTTTTCGTTGGAAGAACTGCAAGCATCAAACAGCATACTTACATGAGGCTATGAAAATTATTACAGAAACAAATATAAAACCAGATGCTCTTATCGTGTGGGAAATTTTTCTTTGTTTATAGTTAGTTATTGGATTTCTTAGGTTCCATATGACTTCCAGAGGGGACTTTTATTCAGGACTGCAGCACCTGCTTATAGTTTTAATACTACAAATGCTGCTTCCTGTTTCCGTAACCTTCTGATCAGAAGCCTGCAGCTCTTTAAACTAGGTATTTTTCTAGCGTGTTATTTTTCTCGGCTCTTTAAACACTTACTTTTTTTGTTTCATGGTTATAACCTATTTAAATTTCTGTTTCCTTAAAAATAAGTCTTTCAGTTTTCCCATTCAAGTTCATCTTTACTAAACACTACCTTTCAAGATGATTTGCTCTAATGTATTTTTCAATCCTTTTTTCCCTGAGGAAAAGTACAGGGAAAAATCTGCCGATTTGTGTTAGTACACTGTTTATGACTTAGCTTGATAACTTTATATTAATACTGTTTGTTTCAAGAGCTTTTTTGTCCTCTATTCTTGCCTGAACTGTCTTTTCAGCTGTTTTTTGGGTTTGGTTCTTTTTACCCTAGTGGAAGACTTACAAGGCACTGAGGCTTCTTTTAGAAGAGTTTATAGCTGCTCTATTATTTTTGTTGGTTCTAGGGGGAGATTTTCACAATAGCTGACCTCATATCCTTTTGAGGAAAGAGAAATTCCTTCAGGGGTGATTGTAGAGCACCTGACAATAGGGGAAAAAACAGTCTTCCTAGGAAAGGTTTAACCCTTGTGAGTACATCTCCAAGCCTTCATTTTTCTCTGAACAGCTGTTAGTTTATACTATAAACTAAGTAAGATGGTATTGTGCATTTCAGTGCACAGATGTACACACATAAGTCTCTGTCTGTGCTGCCTACTTCATGTTCTTTGTATCTGTAACCAGGAGTGAATTAGGGGTTCTGGTATGGGGGTGTGTGTGTGTGTGTGTTTGTTTTTTCAATCTTCAGAGAATACAGATTGTCCTGTCTTAAATAACTATGTGACTGTCATGATCAGTGAACCCAAGTACCTCCTTAATCATTGTGGGTCCCAGTATTCCTTGAGGTAGGAAAACATTGTCCCTGTTTTACAGATGAGGAAATGGAATTACAGAGTCACTGCCGTACTAAGGACAGGGTCAATGAGTACATACATTTTCAGTTTTTGAGTTCTGACTGCCTGCCCCATGTCTGTCAGATAAGCATTTTTGTCTTGTCTTTAGTGCACAAAACACCTAAGAATCTAAAACAATCCAAGGTGCCTTAGCTGAAACAGTTTCTGTCTTGCTGCTATGACTAGAGCATCTTCCTCATCAGGTCTTGCCACTCACTATTCCCTTTCTAAAACATACATGCAACCTTCTTGCCATCTTTAATCTTCTTCACAGTTTAGTCCTGTATTTCTCAATCATACCAGCTGTTGAACAAGTAATGTCTGCCAATATTCTGCTGGTACCAATGTCTGGGTTGTGTCTTTCACAGCAAATCTTGTCTCTTCCTCTGTGTGTGTTGCAGATAATGAAGTAAACAAAATCCATTAAAGCATCTATACTCAAAATCACACTTCAGAAGTTCCTCTTCTGTAATACGTCCTTTAAGTCAAATTCTTTTTTTATTATTATCAACCAAAAATAGGATTTCAAGCTCTTAGGGCTGATGGTTTTGGGGGTTGGGTTTTTTCTTTTTTTCTTTTTTTCTTTTTTTTTTTTTTCTTAAGACATGGTAGCAGTTTCTTCAACCTCCAGCAAAGCAGATGTAGACAGCAGATCCCTTCAAGCTGATGGTTGCTGATGTGCTTTTTGGGTTGGTAACTTCTTCGAACCCATACAGGCTGATTCAAAAATAGACACCTGTCTGTAATGTAATACTTTGTATCCCTGTTTAGCCAGCTACTACTTTGGGAATGGCAACTCTCCTACATGGGTAATTTTGGCACATGCATGTCTGTTTGTCATGTCCTGTGACTTTAAAAATCATAGAATAGTCTTTAAATAATACCTTTTTTTAAAAAAAGTAACCAATGTATACCATCAGTTTTCACATTCTATTTTATTCTGCTTTAACAAACAGTAAAACAAAAGTAATAGGCAGGTATCCACAGGTCCCAGGCAGGATCAGTGTATAGTGTATTCTGCAAACTGAGTTTTCAGTGTGAGGGTTTTATCTTTTGGAAGTTTTTTGGGTTTTTTTCCATCTACCCACAGGAAAACCACTACTCTGGCGGTAGGACTTAAGGGAAAAAAAAAAACCAACCACAAACAAAAAAACCAAACAAGAAAAAGAAAAAAATTGAGCTATGATGGTGTTTCTTAATTTAGGTAACCTGTTGTTTCCTGAGCAATCATATGGTCTCAGAATAGCTCTGAACTTCAACCCACATTCATACCACCACCTTCTTTTTTTTTTTTTTTTTTCTTTTTATTGTTGTTGTTGTTTAATAAAATAGTGTTACAAAATTTATCATTTAAGGAGCCAAAGTGCTATACGAGCTATACTGGAGTATAATTCCCATGATCTTGGAAGGTTGCATGTTGCTGATTTAAATTTTTGTGTTTCTAGGCCTGGACAAGCCTTTAGAGGAGAGAGGAATCTTCTCTCACTTTTTACTTGGACATGATGGAGCAATTTAAACTAAGGAGTTGCAAAACTCAGTTAGGGAGATATGAGTGCATGAATTAAAAAATGTAAAGCTTTGAACATTACAGAAAAAGGAATGTTGTTGAAAACCACTTTAATAGTGTTAAACTAAGATATTTTTTTTTCTTATTTTGAACAGAGTACCAGAGAAGCAGAAATCAAGTTGAAAAGTGAAAGCAGAGTTAAACTTTTTGCCTTGGATCCAGATGCACAGGTTAGAATTTTTACAAGGAAGCATGTTACTTTCTTTTATGTTGAAACTTTTGAGGTGAAAGACAATTTACCTTAATTTTTCTTTTCTCTTTTTAAAGAAACTTGACTTTTCTGGTATTGAACCAGAAGTAAAGCCATTTGAAGAGAAACTTGGAAAAAAAATTCTTGTGAAGTGTAACGATTTATCTTTTAATTTGCAATGCTGTGTTGCAGAAAATGAAGAAGGACCAACGACAAATGTAAATAAATAACTTTTTTCTCATAATATGGTAATGAATGTCTTAATATTTTGTTGGCACTATTCTTAACAGCAGGAAGTCCTTACTGTGATTGAGAAACATGCAGTGGGGTTTTTTCTACACCTTTAAATCAAAATGAGAGCCTAAATCCTACAAAAAGTAACTTTGCTGCTTATCTTTTTGTTGTGTTGTAGAAAGTGGAATTTTTCTTTTACTATTATATCTTGTCAGTAGTATCTAGAGTGATGGCCATGTGTAAATGTTTATAAAAATGTTACTCATTTTCCTTTCATACACATTTTTACAGTAATATAGATACCAGCAATGACACTTGATTCTTTTTTTTTTAAATGTCTAGGTAGAACCTTTTTTTGTTACATTATCACTATTTGATATTAAAAACAACCGAAAGATTTCGGCAGATTTCCATGTTGATTTGAACCACACCTCAGTAAGGCACATGATATCCAGTGCATCTCAACAAATGATGAATGGCAGTGGTGATAGCTTACACAGAATTCAAGACATTCACGAAACTGTGTTACAATATCCAAAGCAGGTAAGAACCAGTAACCTAAAGAATTAGTAGGATTTTGGATACGAATAGAGAGTTTTCCTGCATGCTTCAGATAGCTTTTTATTATGTGATGTAAAATGTGTGTGCATTTTCATTTTATATTTATCTCTTCTTTTATTTCCAGGGAATATTCTCTGTCACATGTCCTCATACTGACATTTTCCTTGTGGCTAGAATAGAAAAAGTATTACAGGGAAGTATTACACATTGTGCTGAACCATACATGAAGAGTTCAGATTCTTCAAAGGTATGTTATCTTTTTCTGTGACATGGAAAAAATGCTGAGGCAAGACTGGTAGATTTCAAATTAATAAATATAAATTAAAAGCTTAGTTCTTTTATACAGAATTCAGATAACTGAATGATTTGATATTTTAAGTTGTAGTTGCTACTAGTAACTGAAACATTAAAAATTAAAACTAACATTTATTTTACTTTTTATAATTGTGACATAATCTGTAATTTTTATAATGGCTTTAAATGAACTGTTTTGACAGAAGAGTATTATACTTCAATGTAAAAGTTGAAATTTGTTGAACAATGAAATATTAAATATAGGTCAGAGGTTAACTGTATGTCTCAGTTAATGCATCTTTATTTATTGTATCATTGTTGCTTTTTGGTGACTGTAGTTTACTGTAACTTTATCTGCGCTCTTGCTGTTTTTTCCTAAAGAGCCTTTAAGATCATTACGCCTCTGTTTTTATGTATAAAATGCTTTGCAGATTTCATAGAACTCCAAATTACTTTTGGTAATAAACCACTGAAACATCCTAAGTTTGCAGGTACCTAGGATGCTAGAACATTTTAATATTTTCTGAAACATATCTACAAGAAGCTTTGTCAGTTGCTGCTTCTTTTTTGTTGCTGAAGAAATAGTTTTAATTTTGTTGACTTACAGTTATGCTTAAATAGTTGGACCAGGGTACTCTGAAAAGTGGGGGTTATTTGTAAGCAACATCAGCTACTGTCAACATTCTTCCTGTTTTCAGCTAGTGAAAGGGAAGAAGGAAGGGTTAACTTTCAGTCTCTGCAAAGGAACAGTCTTCTTTCCTACTGATTTAATATTGGCTAAGTTAACACATAAAAAAACCTTGTATTTTTCGCTTAGTCTTAATATAGATCAGACTACTGATTTGCTTTTCCAGGAATACTTGAGTTACTGTTTTTTCAGCTATCATTGGAAAACAGCAGCTTTGTATTTCAGGAGTCTGGTTTTGAAGTGTATGCTGTTACTGAGTTAAAACAAACCTGAACTGAGTAACTGATCTTGGTGGTCTTGGGCCTGAGCCCCATGGGAAGGTTAATTAAGTCCAAGTGTTCCCAAATTTAATGCCAAGTGCTAGGCTTGTGTTGACCTGTACTGCAGGCATAGCCAATAGGAACATTCATATGGATTTCTGGCATTCATTTGCTTATGATGTTATACAATTGAACACTTAGCTTGATTTTTTTTTTTCTCTGTTCTTGTTCTCAGGAATTACACTGTATTAATTTGAAATATGAAAAAAAAAACCCCAGTACCAGCTATACAGGCCTCCATGTGTGTCAATGCAATGAGCAAGTTCCAGTTCCTTGCAGAATTACTGCTCTGGACAAGAAAAAGGGAAAATGGAAGCAGCAAATTCTGTAGCCAAGAGATCTCTTATTCTCCCCTTAAACATTGAATACAGTGAATTAATGATGATTACTTACCAAGGTTCTATGCTGCTGAGTGCAACTTCCCCCTTTTTACAGGAAGGGATAATGGAGAGTTGGCTCAAACAACACACTAATAGAAACAACCCTTCATAATGTCATCAGCAGAGATCAGGGATAATATTCTGGCAGGTTTACTTTGTGGATTTTTGTCTCTGGCAAATAATTTTGCTCTGTGTAGGTACATAGGGGAAGCTGGTTTCTGGAAGAGCAAATCCCACTGCTCTGTCAGGAGCTTCAGCTTTAACTCAAATGATTCAGCTCAGTGTTGAACATCTCAGGCTAGTGGGTTTCTAGCTCTGATTGTTATACATGTTGGTTCTGTGCAATGCAATTGTTTCTTCACGTAAAAGTTAACAAAACCAAAAATTTAAAGCTCTAATGTAAACAATGTTGCAATATTCATACATAGGATTGTCCATGTGGTCTTCATAGAACTCTTCACTATCAATCTGTGTATACTTGTAATATACAAGTATTGCAGAGTATTTTACTTTTTACAGGATTGTGTTGTAGTATATAGAGTGGGTGGTGAATAGGGGATCAAGTGTCAGGGGGAAATGTTTTTATCTGGAGTCACAATTTTGTCTTAAAAACCAGTTGAATTTTGCTCCATCTTTTGTATGAGTTTTTGTATATAATAATTTTTTCTTGTTTAATTAAATATGTATTATCAGGAGTGTAGACGGGTCTGCGTTTTCACTTGTGAAATGGTGTAAATCAACCTGCTTAACTTGAAATGTTAAGAGATATTTTAATTTGTCTTTCACTTGCATACTTAGGATTAATCTTCTAAAGAAGATTTTCCAATTCATACCTGTGTCAATATATGGGGGTTTTTTTCTTGTGTACTAACGGTACAAAAAAATGTAGCTTTTAAAATGTGGCTATTTCTTATGTCCCTTGAAGGTTGCACAGAAGGTTTTGAAGAATGCCAAGCAGGCATGCCAGAGATTAGGTCAATACAGAATGCCTTTTGCCTGGGCAGCTAGGTAAGGACAGATGTTATCAATCTGTATTTTTTCCTAACTTTTTTTTTAATGTAATTTTCTATCTCACTTCCTGTAAAACTTAAGGTGCTATTTAAGTTTTTTCTTATTTTGCTTTCAACTAACCAAGTATTTCTGACAAACTTACACTTCAGCTCTGTAGTATGAAAAAAATTTATAAAAATTCATTATATTATTATTCAAACCATTGAATATTTCCAACTGTTTTCTATTGTCAGTATTTTTTATTTTGCTAAGAATGAAATGGTTCACAACTGATTTGTTAGACTGAGCTATTTATATTTTAAAATTCACCTACAATGACAAGAGTGTTAAATGCTTAATATGAAGGATAGTGCAGTATGTTCTAATTTTTAGTAAAGAAATTGCCTGAAGTGAATTTCCACACTTTATAAACTCAGCTGAAAGTAAGATTTTGACTTTCAGGACACTGTTTAAAGATGCCTCAGGAACTCTGGACAAAAATTCAAGATTTTCCCCTCTCTTCAGACAAGACAGTAATAAACTTTCAAATGAAGACATGCTGAAATTGTTAGCAGATTTCAGGAAGTAAGTCTAATTTCCCCGCTTTAAGAAATAAACAAGACAACCACACCCTAACACCTCCCACCCCAAGCTGTGCCATTTTTTGTTATGATCTTGAACTGGAGCATCTAATCTTCTGATGTATGTATTTATGGTTTTCACTTCAAATATATAAGTTGTATAAATATAATCAAGGCCTTCATACAAGCTACAGGTCTTTTCTTTGCAGTGTCTGGGGGCTACAAGCAGGATTGAAATATAATGCCGTGTCTAACATGCAGTAAGCATCATATCCTGAAGTAGCTCTGTGGTAGGAGTGCACAGTACACTCTTCTGGTTCTCAAAGGAAAACAAGTATGAGCAGAAATCACATGTTCCCTGACATTGGACAGAGAATGCCAGTATCAAGTCCACTTTCTTGGGAGTGCATGCGCTCCAGATGCCTATGTAACAGAACAGTGGTCATCCTTTCTTACAAAGTATTCCTAAAGATTGCATCAGTTAGTATGCAAGGCTTAAGAATCTCCTACTGACACGACCATATGAATAAACTAGTTTTAATCCGCTTTCTTATTGAATTGGATGTAAAATAATTGAGCAATCCACTCATTTCCACAATATTGAGCATTTCCACTTCTGTTGTATAGTTAGCTGGAGTTGTATCGATCTGAACAATCGCTAATTGCAAAAGGCTTGGCCTGTATTTTCTTTATTTTATTCTTGCTTACCAAATCTAATAAGGAGATGAGGTTTGTAGCAGATACTTTAATTATATTATGGCAAGCTTCTTAGTTTCATTGAAGTTTACATAGCATTGAAATACTCCTTGCCATAAACAGTATTATTGACACTGAAGCTATTATAGTAAATTAGCCTGCCACATCACTTTCCTTTGTGAATTAAGGAAATGCTTTTGGTTATTTCAGCATCCTGTTTGTGGAGTTGTGTACAGTATTTCACAGGAATTTTAGTAAGAAAGAGATTGTAATGTCTAAGTTTTAGCTATTACAATTACAATTCCAATACAGACTCCAAACAGAAAAAGTTGTTTGCTTCACAGCACAGGATTGCATTTTGGGAAAACTTTGCATCCATTTCCTCTGCAATAATTTTTAAAAAATCATGCTGCTCACTGTCTTTACTTATAAAGGATTCTGCACTGGTGGTTTAACATGGAAAATACCCCTACTTCAAATCAAATTTCTGAATTAGTTGCATGATAACATCTAAGAAATTTCATAGTAGGCTATTTAACAGTAAATGTTTTACAGCATGAGTTATTATTCCAGATAAAGGAGGAGACAGAGTAGAAGATGCATTTTGTTAACTTACTGATTCTCTACCCCTTTGCTGTTCTCCCAAGTCTACCCCATTACCATAAACGCTTATTACTGGCCATTGAGATTTAAAAAGCTTACTTATAGGTCCCCCCTTTTCTGCAAACTATATTATTACCTGGCAAAACCCCCCTATCTAACAAAGTTTTTCATTTTGATTTAAAGAAAAACATTGGTTTTTTGCTTAACCTTTTCCACGCTTGTGAATAAAGCATGCTTTTTTTGCCTTTTTTTTTTTTTTGAGAATTTAAAGGGGAAGAAAACTAAATCTGTGCAAAAAGCAACACCAGATCAGTCATCCACCCCCAAACCACCTTTCCTTTCATACTCCTATTTCAGGGTATTACTTTTGCCTCTGTTTCCTATTACCTCTTTTCTCTGGCATCTGATATTTTTGCATTTAGCCTGATTTTGTGGGTTTTTTCCTTCCTATAGACCTGAAAAGATGGCCAAACTTCCTGTTATTTTAGGAAATCTGGATGTTACAATTGATAATGTGTCACCAGATTTTCCAAGTAAGTATTAATAAACACCGCTAAATGAACATTCAAGCTTTTTTTCCCAGTTTTTTATTGTTTTCTTATATTTATTTTCAGATTATGTTAACTCATCATACATTCCCATGAAACAGTTTGAAAATGGTACCAAGACACTAATAACATTTGAAATAGAGGAGTTTGTTCCCTGCATACCAAAACACACTCAGCCTTTCACCATCTACAACAATCATCTTTATGTTTATCCCAAGTATCTGAAATATGACAGTCAAAAGTCTTTTGCAAAGGTGAGTACAGGAAAACCGTACATTCTTCTTTCTCAGGATTGGTTAAGATTGTTTACATATTATATTTCTGTGATAAGCCTTCCATTAAGTGTTGGTTTTTTTATTTTTAAATACTGCTTTAGGCTAGAAATATTGCAGTATGCATTGAGTTCAAGGATTCTGATGAAGAGGATTCTTTGCCTTTAAAGGTTAGTCTTTTGATTTTTGTAGCTGATGAAAGAAAATAGTGAACAGTTAGCTAAGTAACACAGTAGCACTGGATTAATTGGGCTGGTGATTTTCTGTCCTTTTGCATTTGGCATGAGAGTAGCTTCTAGATACTTGCTTGGTTTTGATATAAAAGATTGCTAAAGAACTCTCAGAGCATGTAATTTCTTTCTATCAACAAAAATTCCAAGAATAAACTTGTTGCAAACAAGGGTGGCTTATGCCTGCTCCACAGGAGGAATTCTTTAACTTAAAACAGTAAAACTTTAGGTCAACTGCAGAGCCAAGTGTGTTTATTCATGAGCTACCACAGTGTATAAGAGGTGCCTGGAAGAAAAGAAGTAGAAAAATGTATAGGAATCCTAAGGTGAAATCACAGTGTGAGCTCTACTGCACAGCAGGCAGAGTACACATTGTGTCATTCCCTGTCTGTGCAAAGGAACCAAGTTAAACACAAGTTAAAATGTTTCAAATTCTAGGTGAAACAGGTTCTAAGTGGAGAAAGAAAAAGAATCACTGGGGGTTTTTTTGTTATTTTTCCTTTTTTTTCTATTATTAGTGTATCTATGGTAGGCCAGGTGGGCCAGTATTTACTAGAAGTGCGTTTGCTGCTGTTCTTCATCACCATCAAAATCCGGAGTTTTATGATGAGGTAAGCTACCTTTCTGAGGTAACTTTTACTGGTTTAGATATTATGTAAGTTTCAAAAATACAAGAAAAAATTTGAGGATTGCAAAGTTACTTCAGTTAAACCAGGGCCCTTTTCACTATAAGTAAATTTTTGTAAGTTTTGTTTGTGTGATTCTTGATCATGCTTCAAATAACACATAACCTGGACTTGCTTACTGCAAGCAGTGAGGCACGTCACTGTTTTAGCTGAAGACTTCTACAAAGGTGGTGATTCTTTATCTTTCAGATTAAAATAGAGTTGCCCACGCAGTTACATGAAAAGCACCATTTATTGTTCACCTTCTACCATGTTAGTTGTGATAATTCAAGCAAAGGGAGTACAAAGAAGAAGGATGTTGTTGAAACACAAGGTTTGTATGCTAATGCTTTACTTTCAGTAACTACTGAGGAGATTTTATGAAATATGCTGTTCGGGTAACCCGTGATTTTTGTGATCCATTTAATGCTCCCTAATTACATTGTAGACTGAAAGATTTTGCTAAGTATTTATTTTAATTTAAATGTTTCCAATGTTGTTTTAGAATGTACATCAAATGTATGCTTTTTCCAAACTCAGTGGCAATTTATTTGACTTTTTAATTATTTCTAATCATTTAAGCTCAAATCATTTTACCTTAAATGTAACTCATATCATACCTTAAAGTAATATTGTCTGGTTTGAGTTGTGTATCAAAAGTGTACAGTAAGACTTTTGTAAGAATTTATGTAAAGATTTGTAACATATTTGAAATTACTTGCCTTTCATGTTCCATAGTTGGATATTCTTGGCTTCCTCTAATAAAAGATGGAAGAGTGGTGACCAATGAGCAACACATCCCAGTGTCAGCAAATCTTCCATCAGGCTATCTTAATTATCAAGAAGTAGGGGTTGGGAAGGTATGTTATATAAAATTACTCTAATACTTAACAAAAAAAATTAAGTGGAGAGAAGGTTTTGTTGTAATTCCCCAGTCTGATAAGATTTAAGTAATTTTCTAGTAGAAATATTTTTCTTTTGTAGTTGAAGTTGAGTACTTTGCAAAAATTAGGCATCTGGCTTAGAGGAAACAAACCAACCCAAACAGAAATGGGAGACAAAACTTATGACTAAATTCTGACTTACCAGAATTTGAATCAATCTGCCCTAATGTAGTTTTTCTTTTAAGTTGTTAAGTACTTATTTCTGTTATTATTTAGCTGATGTACTTAAGAATGTTTTAAGCTTCATTTTTTGGTAGTGATAATTAACTAGAAGTTACAGTAATATTAAAATACATTAAACTATTTCGAGTTTATGAAGATACGCAAATAATCTGAAGTCCTTTACTAAATTCTTTTTAGCATTTCATGCTGTCTCCTTTCAGTAAGTCCTTTATTCCTGAAAAAGTCTTATTCTCACATCTTGATTTTTGTGATCTTTATACTTCACTAGTAAAATTTATGGTTGTCTTTTACAAAGCAGAAAGCTTGCAAAATTGTAGTAGTAAAAGTAATACCAAGGAGGATACAAAATGTAAAATGTGATAGAGGATTTGACTAAGAGAATGAAATGCAGAGACAAAATTGACTCATTGTGGTGGAGGAGGCCTAAAATCAACAGCGAGAGCTGCTGCTCTCCTCTTATTCTACAACCTTTTAGTTTTTAAACTCTGCTGTAAGCTTTCCAACCATCATCTCCTTCACATCTTTCATGTTTTCACATCGTAGGTGTATTCTTTATGCCTCTGCTATTCGTCTCTGCTCATGCCCATGGGTGGAAGGCTAGGACCAATATGACTAGTTATAGATACAGCAGTAAAATCTCTCCCTAAGTGGTTGTCAGGGTAGAGAGCTGAGCATTCCTATTCTCAGTTCTTTGGAATGGGGTGGGGAGGAAGCACTGGATGCTGCCTCTCTGTGACCTAAATTGAGGATTAAACTGTGTCAGTATCTGTGTAAACTCTTGTGTTATTTTTCTTAGAAAACTGGTAGATATTTCTCTCTAGTCAGAAGTTTCTTTGCAGAGCTGTAGGGGAAACATGAAATCAACATCGAAAAGCAATTCTCTTAGCCAGTGAGGAAACTACTGTGGGACTTTCAAAAAACATTTTAAGCTTCATAAATGCTTTTGGTAATATTGCCTGCATAATTTTCCTTTTTTTATGACTTTATTCATTGCACACATTACTTCAACTTATTGTTTAAAAAGTGTTTTTTGTGGTACTATAAACAAATTGTTTTAATCTAGTATACTGCTGCATTATTGTACTTATCCTCTGCATGTGTGTGTGCAGCACTCTGGTCCTGAAATTAAATGGGTAGATGGAGGCAAGCAACTATTAAAAATATCCACTCATCTGGTGTCAACTGTGTATACACAGGTGAGTTATAAAACAAATAAAATCAGAGAAATTTTCAGAAATAATGTTTTTTATATGTTTAGACAACATTTGGGAGGTTTCTTAAACTCATTATGCTGATCTCTTACTTTTTTGTCTCTTGGATACTCTGCATGATACCTGTCTTTCACATTAGCTCTGAAAAACAGTAGATCTTGAATGGAAACTACTCAGAATGTGAGCATTTTGTCTACTGTTGTCATCCATTACAGTCTAAATTTTCCTGTTAGATGAGAAGTCATAGCTGTCTGAAAGCTATTTACTGGTAAGCTAAATACAAAGCAATGAATCTTATTATAGCTGCTTGTAAAATACATGTTATGATCAGTTGGGATAACTAACATTGAGTATGATATTTTCTGCATGTTGGTTGGTTTGAGGCAAATATAGGTGGTGTTTTGTATAACAGGTGTTCAAAAATCACTGGAAATTTCTTATCTGGGTTAAAAAAAATAATGTTACATGTAGAGTAGACTAGTCTTTGGAGTAGTGCACTTAAATTATTTTTGAAAATTTAATCTATGTACATGCATATGCATTTCTACATACAAATATTTTTAATGTGTTCTTTTTTGAATTATGAATAGTAATATTAGATATTGTTTTATTTCTTGTTCTTTCTGTCTTTGACAGGACCAGCACTTGCATAACTTTTTTCAGTACTGTCAGAAAACAGAGTCTGGAGCTCGTGCACTAGGAACTGATCTTGTAAAATACCTTAAGGTATAAAATGATAGTGAATAACGGATTATATTACGTATTTATAATTTTGGAAAACTGAGGAGCTTCAGACATTTTGTAGGTCTCATTATTAATGGAATGTGCAGTTTAAAAAGAACACAAAGATACTTCCTGCCCTAGATAAATTTCAAAGTCAGCTCTCTACAGCATCAAGAGGTCCTACTGTAGCTGGAGACAGCTTATGTGCAGAATCCCTCCCTGATACCACACTTGGAAATCCTCTGTCATCGTGATGCTTTTCAAAATATAGTCTTTCTAACTGTGTATATGTGGTTTGTGCCCTGAAGAAATCTCAGAAGAGGAGAACCACCTCTTCACCACACTTCAGAGTGTTTCATCTTGCCTTGGGGTCAAGGGGATTTCTGTCTCTCTGGGACGCTGTGGGTCCTGCAGCCTGAGATTTCTGTTTGAAGAAGGGAACCTCTTTACCTCTCACTTCCGACTGTACTTTTCTGGCAGGGAATTTACAGTTATTGGTATTCAGTGTCCTCTTGCAATGGAATCATCCAGGTTTTTAGCAGTCCTAGTCATAAAAGGCATTTTTCTCATTGGGTCAGCTTTGCCGTCTTGTCCTCTGGTAGTAGTTTTGAGATCAGTTCGGACACTGAAACTTTATAATTGGAATCTAGCCTCTTTTTTTTCTCTCTGCATAATAAGATGGTATGTTCTGAGTATCTGTCAGTGTGAATGAGAGGTCTTAGTCTGACCTGTGGCTCACCAAAGCTCTTTAAAATGGTCAGTATCATTTCCATTACTTTTTTTCAACGGATGTGAGTTCCCTGCTGCTTGAGGTGCCAGAGAAAATGGCAGAGGTTTTCTGGTATCAAGAAGAAAGGAAGGTTTGTTGCCCATGCTGGAACTCAGGGAATTGAATGTCTTTATTGATAAGTTCAGGTGAAAAAACAGAATTTTCTCTTTTTGATGCTGTAATATAGATTAGTTTGTCAAAGGAATAGTCAGATGTTAAATGAAAAGAACCATTATTACTAAAATCTCTGTATACATAACAAGTCTGAATCACTACAATTAAAAAATCAGTTTGCACACCATAGAAAGCCTCTTTACCAGGGTTCTGGCAGCAGTGACTGTTCATGTTATGAGGAATGGAACGACCTTGTACTTTGTGGGCAGTTGGTTGATTCTTACCTCAGGAGCTGAAGTTGTAAACAACCCTCAGTCAGTTTCTGACCTGTTTGATTCATCAGGATTCACAGTGCTTCAAGAGGTCCCACTGTTTCTTAAGTTTACCAGAGCTCTACTTGGATCTGATATAATCAAAATCTCTTCAAGGACTAGCATGGCAATTTGAGATTTATCTTGCTACCTGCTGACTGTCAAAAAAGACAGGCTGGATCAAAGGCTTGATTCTCTTCTTGGTACTTAAAACTCTTGTTAATCTGGTAGAACAAAGTGACTATCAGGTATTAAAGCGTCATTTTAGGGAAAGCTCAAAAAACCACTTTTTGGATCACTCCCAGATCACATGATTTACTTCCGTTGTATATAATCACATATACTGTAATCTGTTTGGGTAGTTTACTCCTTTGCTTAAATGATTTATTTATTGTTACATTAATTTTACATCAGCAAAATCTTTAGGTTCAGTGACAAGACCGTGTCTTGCCAAAATTCCTGGGGTAGAATAATGCAATTGCAGAACCTCATTACAGCTCTTGCTTGTTACTAAACACCAGAACACTCTCACTGTACAGTATGAAAGGTGGGAGTTGCTCTCTTCTCCCAGGTAACAAGTGACAGGACAAGAGGAAGTGGCCATAAGTTGCACCAGTGGAGGTTTAGAGTGGGTATTGGGAAAAAAATACTTCACTGAAAGGGTGGTCAAGCATTGGAACAGGCTGCCCAGAGAGGTGGTAGAATCACTGTCCCTGGAAGCATTCAGAAAACACATAGATATGGTGCTTAGAGGCATGGTTTAGTGGTGGGCTTGGCAGTCCTGGGTTAACAGTTGGACTTGATGATCTTGAAGGTCTATTCCAACCTAAATGATTCTATGATTCTGTGAACATGTTCCACACCACTAGATTAACACATCAGATTGACTTTATTGCTTCGCTTCATGTTAACAGAAAACTAATGCTATCTTCTGTGTCTACTACAAATTATGGCTATTCTCAATTCTGTTGGGCCGAATTCCTGTCTAGCTAGGCCTCACAGGGACCCAGATCCTTGTTACTTCTCCTGTGTATTGAGAGTTTGCCTTTTGTATGTCAGTTTGTACCTGCCTGGGCCAGACTTGGCCAGCCTGACTGCTAAATGTTCCTTAAAGATCAACATTCCAGTTCTCTGGTGGCAGTTTCCTGCAGCTAATGTCTATGCTGGAGTGGCAATAACATGTTTAAATACTTAAGATTTTCTCTTCTCCACGAAGTCGGTGTGCTACTGGCAGAGTAACTTGGGTTACCAAACCTGATAATGTTGTCCTGTTCTCTTTTTTTCTGTTCTTGCCCTCCCTAACAGGATTTTGTGTAAGCACCACCTGACACTTCTAATTAAAGGTTTTCTGAGACTTACCTGATTCGAGGTGTTTGTATGCTCTCCTTCATGTTTCATGAGCCCAAGCACCACTTAGCATCTCATAAGCTGAGGCATCTGCTTGCAGTTACCTCCGTTGCTGCCTGAGAGATCAAAGGGCACAGCTACTTCTGGTGTCTTTTGTCTGAGTGTAATTGAATACTCAAAGGCGTCAGAAGTTGTGTTATGAGTCCATTTCAGAGTCCTACTTAAAACATCACCTTTACCAAGAAATTTCTGCATCCTGGACAAAAGTGAGCTAAAGTACTATTTGCATGTTTACCCAATGCTCTGATATGCAAGGCTTATAGAAAAGATACTGTAGCATATAACTGCTGTTTCCAAGAAAAATCACAGATCATGTAGGAAGGAAGACTGTTTTGAGTTCTAAATAGTGTTGAATATGCATGCAGGCAAACATTCAAAGACAAGGCAGCTAGTTAACACTGAATCTAAATGTTTGCAATGTGTTGTCTGTATGCACGTTCACCACATTCAGTCTTTTTTTTTTTTTTTTTTTTTTTTTTTTTTTTCCCCTCAAACTCCCTAGAACTCGAGGGAATTTTGTGGCATGAAACAATGTAGGATGAAATGCCATACACTGCCTTTTATGTCAGGGTGGTTATGACTATAATATCTTTTGTTTGTGATGGAATGCAAAGGCATATCATGAAGAAGCTGAATGGTTAGTAATTCGCTGACTCCGATTTCCAGCATTAGGTAGTTAAGGATTTTAGTTCATTCTGTTTTTTAACGTATTAGTTTATTGTTTTGCAGTAACTAATATTGCATTTACCACAGGTAAGCAACCTGTATGTTTTTGTGGAACTTGTGTTTGCTAAGTGTCTGCATTGGTGGATGAAATAACAAAGTATACCAGAGTGTCAGTGTCAGCTTGCTGTGGCGTACACAGATAGCCTTTGCATTGAAACATGACCTAGTATGCATTTCAAGGAAAGTATGAATAACTACTTTAAAATGCTTTTAATAAAACCTAATTTTTACCCCTAATTTACCTTAATGTAGAAAACATTTACCAAATATTTATGTTGGAAACTATTCTCAATTGCTTTCTATGCAGTATGTCAGGTAGTTAACACCAAATAGTGCAAGCAGTGTGTATTTTTGGAAAAAGACTTGCAGTAAGTTTTATCGGTTTAGAACTTGTGATTTAAATGCCATTGTTTCTCACAGTATTACTGCTTTCTTTTAGAGCCTTCATGCTATGGAAGGCCATGTGATGATAGCTTTCCTGCCAACTGTTCTAAACCAGTTGTTTAGAGTTCTCACCAGAGCAACTCAAGAGGAAGTTGCAGTCAACGTGACAAGGTAAAGAATTTGAAGTGCTTCATAGAGATTAGGTGATGACTGGGTTATCACGTAAATCTGTAACTGAGTAGCGTTTGTGTTATTGCAATCATAGCTTGCTTTGTAGGCTTACTTGGTTTCTGACTTCTGTTTAGAGTCATTATCCATATTGTTGCTCAGTGTCATGAAGAAGGCTTGGATAGCTACCTGAGATCTTATGTCAAGGTAGGTAAAAGTAAATTAAATGTGTTTTTTTTTATTTCTCTAAAAAAAGCATATTTAAATTCAGTTGTATCTGTTCAATTTTAATTGTTTCATATTATGTCATAGTTTCATGTTTTATTCTGATTTTCCTCCCCAAGTATGCTTATAAAGCTGAACCCTATGTTGCTTCTGAATATAAGACAGTACATGAAGAATTGACAAAGTCAATGACGACAATTTTAAAGCCATCTGCTGACTTTCTTACAAGCAACAAGCTACTTAAGGTATATGTTGAACTGTGCTTTTTACTTCATGTTCTTATCTGGTCATAACTGAAGAATAGGAGCTAAGTGTATTGAAATAGTTGTTGAATGCATGTGGCAATTTTACAAGATGTTTTCTTTTCTCTGCAGTATTCATGGTTTTTCTTTGATGTTCTGATAAAATCAATGGCTCAGCATTTGATAGAAAACTCTAAAGTGAAGGTATGTCAACTTCTGCAAAAAAAATATTCTAAAGAGAATTTGTATAGGCTCTTGTTTCTCCATTCACATATTTTTATTCCATATTAGAAGAAAGTTTTGTATATACATGGTTATGATTTCTATATAATAACTTTATTTGTAAGAAAGTGAGGGAAAGAGCCAAGCAGCAGGAGAAATCAGTTGAAATATTGGATGGAAAAAGCTACAGGGCTAGACTTAACATTATTATAAAAGGATAGAAACCCCTTAAAATCTATACAGTAGAGCAATTTGTGTAAATCATCAGACTCTCTAGTAAGATTTCTTAATACTTATGGCACAGTGAAGCTGGAAGCAATAGATAATACTGTGGACTTTAGTGTAAGTACTACCCCAAAATCTGTGGCTTTTTCCTGAGCAATACAGTAGCTGTGATATAAAATGACTAAGAACAGCAAATCATGCAGTTTACAGTCCTTCTGTATACAATAAGAAGTATCAATATTTAATTCTATGTTATTTCCTCTGTTGGAAGGAGAGTGCTAAAATTTTAGAAATAGGCATTTTTCTACAAGCTTGTCCTGTAAATGGTATTTTTCTTACATTGATGACAGCTTTTTAGTTTGTTTACTTCTGTATTAAAAAAAGTATTGAATGTAAAGTTTCAAGTATACAAAATAGTCCCAGCTGAGTAACGTACCAGGTTGTTCTGAAATCTTTGTCAGTATTTTCACTGTGTATTTAGAGCGTAACTGGAAGTCTGCAGTACACAGGGGAAAAAACAATTGCAGAATGATCAGCAAAAAAAGCTTTAGTGCTATACCTAATACTGTTCTGCTGTGGTATGATCAGCAAGTTTGAGTCCCTGTTCAATGGGTCTGGACTTTGTCTATTTCAATAGACTTAATCTTTAAAGAAGCTACTGATTCATTTTTCATTTAAGAAGCATGTGAACTCCATATGGTAATTGGTCAAACGATTTTTTTCATCATTGGATATTCTCTAAAAGTAATGTGTTTGATGTCCAAATCCTAGTATCCATCGCTTTTTCTTAGAATACTAATACAGAATGAAAATGTTTTTTTTTTTTCTGGTTTACTTTTAGTTACGAGAATTAAATCATATCACCAGACTGACTGTTATCTAGTAGTAGATAAAAAAATCTGCCTTCATACTGTATTCAACTGGATTCATTTTAGCACAAATTACTGATACATAATTTGCATTTGAAGAGGACCTCAAATTTTTGCTGGTAGCATCATGAGACACTAGCTGCTGTGTTGTGGTTTTATATAAGAAAAAAAGAGTTGTCTCAATTTAAAATATGAAGATGACTGTGATCTCCTTTCTGTTTCTAAAAAGAAAAGGTGAAATAATTTTGGTTTTAATAAAATCTCAGCTTTTAGTTGGAGCAGTGGTTCTGGAAATTCTGGGACCTTTATTGGCAGATTTTTTTAAAGGAGGTTAGATACTTGTCAGGGAAGACATTTTGCCAAAAACAACCTGATGCAGTCTGATGTATGGACATAAACGTTTACCTGCTATTTGTAGTCTGTTTAATCTAGAAATAGGCCTTTAGTTTAAGGGGATGGGGGGGAAATCGACTATTTACATGGTACTAGTACTACAGATTTAAGTACCTTCTGAAGCATGGAAAAAGGCAAGCTTTTATCACTAAATTCTTAAACTGTCTAGGGAAGTGTGACAGCTGTTCATTTAGGGGGTTTTAGAATGTGTGTATACAGGCAAAAGGTTTGCTGTCCATGTAGTCCAGTGCATCCTTTTGCATTTAAAATGTCAAACTTCTTACTCATTTTAACTTACCAGCTGTTTGAGAATTCCTCAAAATTTCTAGCAAAAAGACAACTTTTTCTACCACTAATCAATAGTAATACCGTTAATTCAAACTGAAGTAAGAAAAATATTTAGATAGACTTCTGCTCTTCACTTTTTTCTGTTTCATAGTATCTGTTCAAATAACTGGACCTTTAAACTTAAATTTCCATTATTGGTTTGATATTCCTTGAGGAAGGAGTTCATGCTTCACTCTGCGAATGGAGTATTTCTTATTCCACCCCACTATTTTGAGCTGCTTATAATCAGTGAAATTAATTGTATTCATTTAATTAATTCAGCTGAAATGGAAGTATAGTCTTAGAAAACACTACTTCTCATTTAAAGCTGAATTTTTCTAGAGACTTCTGGAATGGAATTAAAATTTTATAAAAAATTATATTGAAAAAACCTGAAAAAAATTTTGTTGGTTTCAGTACTTACCTGATAGTACTTTTTATTTTGCAGTATTCAGCTCTGAGAGAAGGATGCAGTTTTTCTAATTACAGAATGTGGTGCATCTGTCCAAGGTTTTCAAAACATAGTGTGTGTGTGAAACTTGGCATAGCTTGAGGAAGTTTTATATTGAAATTGCTAGGTGATACTCCAAAAAACAATGGCATGCTGGTTTTGCTTGGCTAAACAAAGTTTATATAATTTTTCCTGATCTTAACAAACTTACAGAAGTCCTCACAAGTTTGGAAACATCTTATTGCTTTAAAAAAAACTTAAGAGAAACCACTAACTTGCTGCCATGCAAACCCATTTCCTTAATTTAATTATAACTTCCTTACAACAGGGATTACATTTTTAAATTGAGATCAGATGGTGGATAAAATAAGTACAGTAGAATGTAATCTTTTTCTAAAGCAGGAATCTGTGTAAACAAACAAAAAAACCAAATGTAATTTACTTCTCAGAATGACTCTGCCAGTGTCCATGGTTTTGGTATCCTCTCCCTTATGATCTCTTGTACAGTATGGTATACTACCATTGATGAGCATTCACATTACTACTAGTTCTTCCTATCTTTTTATGTTTTCTTATTACCATTTTTTTCCTCCACAAGTGCTATACTGACTCATTTACTCAAAGCTAATGTGTCTTTACTGACCCGTGTAATCCTAATAATTATATTTGTAGAGCACCAGCGTGTACATCTGAGGAACAAATTCAATTTAACATGACTTTCATTTTAGGGAAAACAAAGTTGATAAAGGAATAGTGTGTCAGTTACACATGCCTGAGATAGATTTGATTACCTGGTGTTATGGTGTGAGTTGGAGCAGGCATAACCATTACTTTTATTTGGAAAAAGCTTTCTCTCTTTGATGTCTAAGTGACCTAAGTAACTGTGAGAGAAGGCACTGATTATTTTCTTTTTTTAGTAATAACAGCCAGTAGCTGAGATCTAATGGCTTCAGGTTTGGTGTACTTGAAATACTGAGCAGTTCCTCTTGTAATTTATGCTATGCTATAAATAACATGCTGTAAAAGCTGTGATCTTCTGAGATCAATTTCTAGGGTTTTTTTAAGCAAGGTTGGGGTTTTCAGTAAAATGCACCCGAAAGATGTAGACAGGAGCCAATTCAGTGTATGTTTATATTGCTGAAGATTGGTCTAGGAATTATGACCTTTCAGTGATGTTTTACATCAACTAGTTACATCAAATTTTGTCTGTTACATGGGGTTATATGATCATAAATTCTGAAAATGTCTTTTTAGGTAATCTTTCTATCATGCAAAATTATTTAGGTAAGCTCTGTTCATGCAGAGATTTTCTTAAGCAGCATTGAAACTACCAAAATGTTGCCACATTTTTTGTTAGGACCTACAGGTATAGAAGCATGCAGTAATTCTACCTGAAGAGGAAAAATATCCCCAAACCAAAAAAAAAAAAATCCCCATCCCCAAACCCCTAAGCTTGATACTGGAATGTACCTGTCTGGTTTCTATTGATACCCCATTCAGTAGAGTGTTGCAGCATGTGAGGTATGCCTGTGTAGGAACACCACTCATTTCAGGTTCACATTTTGTTTAGTTTTAATAGCATCTGCAAAAGCAACCCTCAAATCTGAACTGTTCAGTTGTACAAAGGAAACAAATTATCTTGACGTGCACCTTTTAGATTCTGGTACTTTGCTGTGTGTCACCTTGAACTGCTGTTCTTTCTTATTCTTCCCCAGCAATAACATGAAGTAGGGTTCATAGCTTATAAACTACTGGAGTGACTTTTTATGACAGATATTTGTTGTTGTCTCCAAATTTCATGTTAAAAAAGACAGTTCTACTTTTAGAACTAACCTCATTGTCATCTTCCCTGTGACACGAAAGAAAAAGGAGCAGAACTCGCCTCTTGTCCAGGAATGAGGATACATGCAAACATCACTTCTTGATTTACAAGCCCATTAAATATCAAATAAATTGGGTTTTTTGTATTACTGGGTAAAGTAATAAATGAAATATGCGTTCAGATATTTCCTACTTATGAGATCTGATAAAAAGATGCATTTCTGGGTGCAGCAAAGTATTTCTATAGCAAGAATTTCGTAGTATTTTAAAAAATACTGTCCAGCAAAGACTGAGCTTACAAGAATATCACAGGACACTGACTGGCATACCCACAAACAGAACTTTTAATTTTTAATTGTTATTTCGTTAATGTGTGCTGTTGATATTTAGACAAGGATCTTTTTCAACCTTAATATCTATTTTTTAAAATATTTATTAAAAACAAAGCTAGAGTCTTTGGGCCACAGTTCAAACCCAAAGGGAGCAAAATTGTGTAATCACAGTTACATGTAGGGCCTTGACACAATGGTTTGATCTGCTTAGGAATTTTGCATTCCATGTAGTTCAAAAAACTATTTAGATAAAGTATTTGGAGCTCTTGGATGTTTTGATTTCAGTTTTCAGTTTGAAAAGACAAAATGACTATACAGTTGAACAGTTTTTGTTAATGTCAACTTTTTCAGCCTTCAACCACTTGTCATGAAGTCCCATCAGACAAAAGACAGAATCTTTATTAAAGATTGTAAGATTTATAGAAGTAAAAGAGACTCTCTAGTGCCAAAAAGCTGAAGAGAACTTACTGTCCCATACTAGTCAGAATGTGCAAAATCATTGATAAAGGTAATGAGGATGGTGAGTGGAAAGGAGGAGGTTGTGAATGTACAGGAAATCTTTTAAGGTAATTGGCAACTACTACCTAAAAGCAAGGGAAAACAGTTCTGATTGTGGAAACTGAGAAACATGGGGAGTAAGATTCTGAAGTCTGGAAGAGCTGAGATTTGAAGTTGCTGACAAGCCAGAGAAAGAAAAGTATGGATGAGAACTCGGACAACAGCAAAAGGTAAAGGACTTATTAAAGAGATAGTTGCAGAACAGCAAAAACCGTCTTTTTAAGACGGTAAGGTGAGTCTGATAATGCAGTTACTATATGTGAACCAGCTGGTATCTGCTTTGGAAAGGAAGATAGGTAAAGGATTCTCTTTTACCCCTAGCTTCTGTCATCAAGTTTATTGTAGTATAGAAAAGTAGTTATGCATTACACTTATGAACTTTCATACCTGTGTGTTTTGTCATCAGATTGCCTTGCTTGAATGTTAATAACAGATGCTAGCACATGTTGTTATAATTTCTTTTAACCAAATGCTTTTCACCCTTCAGTGTAGAAAGTTCAGGAAAATCTTGAATTTAAAGAAAATGTTGATTTTAAATGACAAATGAGAAAATTTGAAAACTATCTTTGTCTTTCCTCTCGCTGTCAGATTATTTGTATCTTCTCTGAAGTAAATTTTCTGATAACACTTCAGTGTTACAAATCATATTAAATATTTTATCTGAATTTGTTTCCAGCTGTTGCGAAACCAGAGATTTTCTGCTTCCTTTCATCATGCAGTTGAAACAGTTGTTAATATGCTAATGCCACACATCACTCAGAAGTACAGAGACAATCCAGAGGCTTCAAAAAATGCAAACCATAGCCTTGCTGCCTTTATAAAAGTAGGTACACAAGCGACTTGGGCTCAATATTTTAATAATGCTGCTTCTCGTGGATTTTAAAGAATATTAAAGCCAACTCACATAAAACTGGATATGCATAATGTTTTTTAAATATAATTTTATGTCCAAGTGAAAATGCATTGATGTATAATTTGCATCTTTTGTAATCAAGAAGCCATCTGTTCAAAAGTGATATTTTTTAAAATGAATTTATATTTCATCCAAAATCTATTTTGATTTTTCTTTTTTCTTTACAAATATAATCTAAGCTACCTTCTAATCCTACAAAAGCTTCATACAATGAGTAGTGTTTTATTTGCCTGCATTTTATGTAAACAGACTTTCAGTGTCTTTCCTTTTTCAGTCAGTAAGATCCAGTAGGGAGAAGAAAAGATGAGAAATAGTGATAGGTAAAGCTGCTAGCGGCATGCCGTTTTTATTTCTGTAAAGGCAGAGTTCTTCAACTGCTTTTTATTTGCAATTTGTTTACATTCTACAGTCTAAGGGGAAAATTTGGTATTTGTATGTGTATACATACATTTAATTTGCTTGTTTTATTGTGTTTTACATTCAAACTGAAATACTATGTCTGGAAAATAAACTTACTAAATATAGAAATAAAACTACTGAGCGCTGTGACTAAATCAATTCTATCTTGTTTTTGCGTGTTTTCCCCAGAGATGTTTTACTTTTATGGATAGAGGCTTTGTTTTCAAGCAAATCAATAACTACATCAGCGGCTTTGCCCCAGGAGATCCAAAGGTACTCAGTATTTTTAAACAAACTATTTTTAGGAGTTGCATCTTCTTGATGCGTGTGGATAGAATCCTGCATTAAGTGTTCAGACTTCTTCGCAGTTACGTTAGAAGTCACTGTGCTGTGGCTAGAGCATTTGTGGTGGTGGCTTTGTTGGGTTTTTTTCATCTAATCTTTTTCATATTTTGATTCCCATCTTCACATTCAACTTTACCATGCTAGAGCTTCTGTATTGTGAAAGTGGTAGGGGTGGGGGAGCAACCGTAAGCAGAAATTTTAAGCATGAATGTGAGAGAGGCTGAAGTTGGAATTGGTATCTGATAAATTTCTGTATGTTTACTATAGTGGTGAAAACATGTACCAGATATCCAAAGAATTTCTTTTGTGGGTCTAAACTTTTCTTACATAAGTACATAATATGTTAGTAAACTCAAATAACTTTGGACAATGGGAACGGTAAATAAAACTATATCCAGTTGACAAGTATTAATTATGCTGGAATTACCGTATACTGGCATATGGAACTTTGACAGGTCTATATCCCTCATACTGCAAGACTGAGAGAAATCACCCTTTTGTCTTAGAAAGCTGTTTTTAATGTGTTATTCAGATCACTGCATGGTTATTTAATTTATACTTTTACTTTGCAGACTCTTTTTGAATTCAAATTTGAATTTCTCCGTGTAGTCTGTAATCATGAGCACTACATACCTTTGAATCTACCAATGCCATTTGGAAAAGGCAGAGTGCAGAGATACCAAGGTAAGTTCTTCCAAAGAAGAATATGTTCTATTTCTTAGATGTCACCTTTTTATTATTAGACGTGTAGACTGTGTAACTTCAGGTCCATGAGATGTTGGAAACCTCAAAATTATTAAATGAAAGCCTGAAGTGGTAATCCTTTCATTTAATCTTAAAGGAATAGTTTAGGTAGCAGAGTAATCTATCCAAAGTCATTGAAACATATGGTAAACTACATCCTCAACTCTGCCTCCCTTTCCTGCTATGATTATTAAGTTTGGGTTTTTTTCATGAGTTAGCTTTTAATTCGCTAGCTACAGAAGCCTGCAACACTCCTGTAGACAGATGTGCAGTGTGAGGCTTGGTGTACTTTTTACTTTTTTCATATGCCCATTCAGGTTAAAAGGGACTTACTTAGGTCTGTAGTCCAGGCTTCTGCTCAGGTCACATCAGGCGTTCCCTCATCCAGATGGAACAAGCTCAGTTCCCTCAGTTTCTTCTGATAGGGTACATGCTCCAGCCCTCTAACTACCTTGGTGGTCTTTCACTGTACTCACTCAAGTTAGGATCCTTTTTGTACTAGAAGACCCAAATACTACACACAGTATTACAGATATGTCTAACAAATGCCAAGCAAAGGGAAATAAACACTTCTGGCTATGATCCTGTTGATACAGCCCAGTATGCTATTAGCCTTCAATGTTGTCAGGGTGTCATGCTAACTCCTGTTGAAGCTACTGTCCACCTGGACCCATAGGTGTGTTTCAGCAGAGCTGCTCCTAAGCTAGTCATTCCACAGCTGATACCATTGCAGGAAGTTTGCCCATCCCAGGTGCAGAATTTTGCATTTGTCTTTGTTGAATTCATTGCACTTCTGTTGACCCATCCCTGTAGAACCTAGATTCTTCTGAAATGCAGTGCTGCTCTTGAGGGTGTGGACTGTACCCTGTCCGCAAACTTGATGAGGGTGCACTCCATCTCCTCTTTCAGGTCATTGATGAAGCAGCATTAAGTAGGATAGACCTTGGGAAACTCCTCCTGTAGCTGGTCTGCAGGCACGGTACAGGCCATGAAACACCAACTTTTGAGCCCAATGATCCATCTAGTTCTTTTGCACATTTAGGTATCTATTGACCTAGACTGTAATGTCCCACTTTGGATACAATGACCATGTGGACATCTGCTATTCTCCCCTTATCCACAGATCTAGTGAGTTGATTGTAAAAGCCAAGCTAGTCAAGTATGGTTTACCCTGGGTAAATCTATCCTGCCCATTCCCACTCTTCTCCTTCACTTGTTGAAAAATGGCTTCCAAGAGGACTTGCTCTATGACTCTCCCAAGGACCAAAGTGAGGTCTGTGGTTCCCTGAGTTATCTTGCCCTTTTTTGCAGATGTGCGCAATGTCTACCTTCAGGCATTGTGAGGTCCCAGTTATGGGAGGCCCCTAATCACCATGGCATGGCTTAAAGGTGATAGTGAGTGGTCTTCAATGACATCACCTAACTTTCTCAGCATCTCATCCGGTGCTGTGGATTTGCATGACTGGAGGTGTCTCAGGAGATCCCTGATCTGGTCCTAGTCCACTGCTGGTAATTCTCTTTGTCACAGTCTCTAGACTCTTAAGGCCTGGAAACCATGGCAGTGAAGGATAAGGTAACAAAGGCATGGAGTATTACAGCCTTACCCAAGTCCACTGTCTCTAAATCACAGTCCCTATTCAGCAAATATCCCTTGTTTTCTTTGTTTAGACCTTTAATGCTGATGTGGTAGAAGCTGTTCCTGTAGCCATTGATGTCCATTACCAGTTGCAGCTGTAGCTGATTTTTGGCTTTCCTGGTGCTGTCCCTGTGTACTTGATTGGTGCTTCTGTATTCCTCTTTTTGTAGCTTGTTCTTGCTTCTACCTCATGTGCATAATTTTTTTTTTTGACACTGGAGCTCAGTCATGAATGTCCTGTTCCACCCACCTGGAATCCTGGTACATCTAGCCTTGTGCTAAAACAAATAGTATGTTAGCTATTGCATTTGTGGCTGTAAAGATATTACTAATTTCTTCCAGGCATTGAACTATAGCAGGCATCAATAAGCAGAGGTGAGGAAGGTGCTTTTATAAGCAATAAGAAAACCTGCCTAACATATTTTTGTAGATAAGGTTATTTTTTTTCTTAAATATTTATTCAGTAGACTCTGCTGGCTTAGTAAATTTGAGTATAACTAACCAACACTTTCATCGAGGTGGCAGAACAAGATTTGGAACTAAGAGCTGGAGCTGCATAGAACTTGTTTCTGTCTTTGGCTTTTTCAGCCTTCAGGAGCATCTTGGATAACAACATTGCATAAATATTTCCATAGAAAAAGACTGTGAGTTGTTGGTTTAGGGGATCCTAAAAGCAAAACTAGAGAAAATACTGTTTCTGCTTACACAGTAAAGAACCATGTAAAATGCTGCTCCCTGCTGAACTAGGAGTTCAGCCAGGAAAGAAAACTTTATCGGAAGTGTTTCTGACTCTGTTTTGCTGTCTCAAGCAAAAGAGACCTCGTGTGATGCAGCTGGCTCTTAAGTGAGTGGCAAGAATGCCTGTAGAATGTCTGTGCTTGTGCTGTCTTATGTATGTTTCTTTCTGACTTAATGGATTCCCTTACTGAAAGAGTTCTTTGAAAAATGAAAGTGCTTAGAAAGTAGCATCTGTATCCGATTACTGTATGGAACAATAACAGTGAATACGAGCAACTCTTGAACACCTGCTCATCTATAAGGTTAAACATATATGCATTCTAATAAATAAGGTCTTCAAACTAAAGTTTCTCTTAAGCTGTCATATATTCAGTACATAAATGAACTGGATTATTTTATTGCACAAAAATTACTTCTAAAGGGGGGAGCAGTCTGACTTTACTCTGTCAGATGTGCCTGGGTTTTGTGTGTGTATGTGTCTATATAATATTTATATGAGGCTTAGTATAGATTTACAGTTAGTTACTGCTAGGAATACTTTATGAAATAAATTTGCATGGCGGTGGTTTAAGAAGAAATTTCAAATGAAATGTTCTTTGACTTCAATTCTGTTGGAATTAACACCAATTATATAAATATTTCTTGAAAAGTCTTGTGTAATTGTAGCAGGAAATTGCCTACTGTATTACAATACTGGTTTAATTTCCATAGATCGATTTAAGTTATCTTGTTTAAATATTATTGTGTTCTGATATATTGAGAAGAAATGGCTTAATTTGGACGTATGTGTTGCAAATGCAGTCTGTTAATTACACTTACTACACACTGCAAATTTTTGGGATTATTTTCTTAGAGTATATCAGTTAACCAAGATCACAGTTGTTAGGAGGCTCTATAGTCTATATTCATAATAGATACAGGGGTAAGATAATGAAAAAGGAACTTAAAACTGCAGTACAAAAATCTAAAGCTTCTTAATCCATGTTTTGCTTGCAGTCCTTCATATTTGCTAACCTGGGACTGAACCACAGACTAACTATTAAACTCTGCCATATAACTAAGTTCCTGAAAGGTAGAATATGTGCAGCCTTTGTGCATTCTGTGTTTCCAGTACCTGTATATAGATCTAAAATTTGAATTTGGAGCTATGAGATGCTGGTCCAGGTAAATTGAATAGGAACACTTTTGAATATTGGACAGTATTTAATTATTTTTTTAAAATAATGTATTTTGATTTCTTCAGCTTCTATTGCTTGAATATACATCATAATTGTTTAATAAATGCATTGTTATGCAGTAAATTGAGCTAGGGATATACGAGTAACTATGATTATACATGATATATATAAATACATCATAGAACTTACGTACTTTACTTCCAGACCTTCACCTGGACTATTCATTAACGGACGAGTTCTGTAAAAATCACTTCTTAGTTGGACTGCTTCTCAGGGAGGTGGGCAATGCATTACAAGAGTTCAGAGATGTGCGGCAGATTGCTATTAGCGTGCTCAAGAATTTGATGATAAAGCATTCTTTTGATGATAGATATGCTTCCAGGGTAAGTATGTTGCTATACTAGTAGTACAAAATAATAGAGTAAGTGTGCACACATACAAGAAGTTTTTCTCTTTCACAAAAAACTTGTTAATTTGTAGCAATGCTATTCCTGTTCAGACTGTGATGAAAAAATGTATGAAAATTATACCAAAATCAATCTGAAAATCTCAGATTTTACAAAGTGAAAGCACAAAGCACCTTTTAACATAATTACATGTTTTTACGTTTCAGCACAGTATAATCTAACTGCTGTTCGTAAAGTAATCGGATTTTTACAAATGTTTTTAAATCTCTTATTTTCATTAAACATTAGCACTTAATATTTGGCTGCTATCCTGTCATCTATTATTTGTAAAATGAGTATAAGCAAGCTACAAGTCATGGTAGTAAATTTTGAGTGATTTTTAATTTTGCTGACTTTTTTTTTTTTTTTTAACGTCAGATCTGCTGTGGAGAAGCCATAAAATTTTAATGGAAGATGTCGTTAATTTACAAGCCATCATCATATTAATTTAATTGGTTAAGTCTTAGCAAAAGTCACATTAATTTAGGGGGTTTTCTGCATTTTATTAAAACAGTAAATAAAATTTACTGACCTGTGAATTAGAATGAAATATAGGGATGGTATGAATGTAGGCTCTGGCTTGACAAATATTTATTAAATATTCTTTTTTTGTAATTAAGGAGTGAATAGCTTAAAAAAATAATTGGTGATTTAAAATTAAATCTGTAATTTATTAATCATCTGTTTATACTCTAGAGCCATCAGGCAAGAATAGCCACTATGTATTTGCCACTCTTTGGACTGCTCATAGAAAATGTTCAGCGAATCAATGTTAAAGATGTGTCTCCGTTTCCCGTTAACCCTTCCAGCAATGTAAGTGACATTTCTATTTGATACTCTAAATTATCTTTATTGTAATTTATTGGTTTTGGCTGCAGTTTCTCTTACCAAGCTAAGTTATGTCTAACGTGGTAATTGGTTAGTTTGGTCCTACATACAGGTTACAGTGCCCTTACTGATCGTCGGAAGATTTTTGGAGAATGCTAGGCCACGCAGATTACCACAGCATTATTTTAATGCCATATGATTATACTGCCATTAACATCTTGCTTTTTCTGTATCTCCAGTGCATGCACCTATATTTCAGTACAAACTATAGACCACACAGGATTGAACACACTGCATCTTTTTAAGGGTTTGAAGAAGAGCAGTCAAACAAACTGAAGGAACAGTGTATTTGAAACTAAAATTAATCTGTTGTTTCTGCAATTTAATGGCCTTCCATTTATATCTATTGCTTAGTCTTGATGCAGTTTCTGTGAGAGGGGTTTTCATTAAATTCTGTCTGTTTTTTACTCAAAAGTTACACTTCTCTTTAGTCTGTCTGTCAGTTTGCATGAACATTTTGCCTCCATTCTTGTAGATCCTGGCACTGGGAGGCACTTGCACATGCTTCATTTTTATGCAGGAGGATTCTCCCCTGTCATCTAACACATAGAGAATTAGTTATGTTTGCTAAAATCCCAACAATTTCAGTAGTTACTGTCGTTGTTCAGCAGAAAAGATTGTATATTGGTAGTAGATTGCTGCTTCTTAAAAAATCTTATTTTTCAATTCAGTCCAACACTGAAATAAATGGAATAAATGGACCACCAAAAAAGAGATTAATTTTCTAGAAATTAAGGAAGAATTTTTAACCTTAAAGGAGTGTGATTTTGGAACAGCTGTAGTATAACAGGGCTACAGGAGAATGAATTCAAATGCAGTTTGTGAAGGTGTATATTGATATAGTTGCATACAGTTATTGAATCTAAGATTTAATTATTAATGTATTTTATTTTTGACCGTATCATGCTATGTTCCATTTGGTATTAAGAAAGAAATTCATGATAACCTTCCAACAAGAGAATATGTGTTTGGAATAGTAGTTTGAGTTCTTGGAAATATCTGGTTTATAGTGTTTATAATTGAATCTAGTATTCATTTTCTTTAATATTTCCTAAGATAATTTATATTTTAGGCTATTCAAGCTTGTGCAAATACCTGAACATCTCATTCTGTGCTTTTGACCATATTTAATAGAAATTAAAATTTAAGAAAGAAATATACTTTATCATCTAGAGCTATATTTTTATATGTCATATTCACTAAGTCCATAATGTTGGAAAACAGTAATCACTTTTTCCTCTTTTCCAGAGTGCAAAGGATGATGCGCTTAATTTGCCAACTGCAAGTCAGCTAGTAACACCACAAAAATCAGGAAACACATTGGATAACAATCTTCCTAAAGATCTATTTGGTGTTATCTCTGGCATTGGTAAGCACTTAAAAAATAATAAAATAATTTTAAAAGGAGCCTGTTTCCTTTTTTCATTTGTTACGAGAATTTATTGTTCTGTGTCAAATTTTGGTTGCTTTCTGCATATATACGTGAATGTTACCGCTACTTTCATTAACAGAACCCTCATGCAATCAGCTCTTCATCATGAGTCATTGTTCACAGTCTACATGAAATCTTTCTTTTGGGATCTTTTTGATCTTGCTTTTCTTTTTGAATCTAAAGCTATTTCCTGGAGAAAGATGCTTTTCCCCCCCTCAAAGATGATAGTTCTTGTCTTGATGCAGAGGAATAGGAGACAAAACTAGCCTTAGTCACTTATAGCCAGAAAGCCATAATTTACCATTTTGTATATGATGTTGGAGACCACCTCTAAGTGGAGGTGCTGCTTGTGCACACATGTGGGCATCCTCCTGTCTGTCGCTTTAATGTGGTTTTCTGTTTGTTTTTTGTCTGGTGTAATTAGTTGTCAATTACTCAATTTAAAAAAAAAAAATAAAAAAAGAAAGATGAAAAATGGGGAAGGTGAGCTTCTTAAATATACATGCTTCTTCATGTAAGTGTGTATATGTATTGCTACATCTGTTTTTATGCATGTGTGTTTGTAGTTGTACAAAAGTCTGTGTGTATGTACATAAAGATATACTTTGCTGAACCTCTAGGATAAGTTTGTCTTCGTTGAAAGTAACTGAATGGAATTAGCTCTTTGCCTCCTTTAAAAAATATATACATATATGGTGGTTTTAGAAGTCTGACTAAACTATAGAGTGACTTTTTTCAGTGTATGTATTGTTGGAGACTTTTACATTGTTTTGGGTTTTTTTAGCTTCCCCCTACACCACATCAACTCCAAATATTAATAGCGTGAGGAATGCTGACTCAAGAGGCTCTCTTATAAGTACAGACTCGGGAAACAGTCTCCCAGAAAGACACAGTGACAAGAGCAATTCTCTTGACAAGGTAAAAAAACCAAAACCAAAATAAAAACCCCAACCTGTATTCCTAAAGTTTCATCTTAATTCTCATAGTGGTTAACTTCTCTAATCTCCATTGGGAATGGGCTTTCTAGAATAACTGTAGAGCTGTTATTTTATGTAAGTTTTTCTTTTGCATAGTAAGTATCATATGAACTCTTTTTGCATTGCATTTATTAAGCTGTTTTGCAGAAAATACAAACAGATTTTCAATGTAGAGATGTAAGCAAACAGTTGTTGTTTCCTTTGCTAGGAAAAGGCACTAGATGAAGTGGACTGAATTTTGCTTGAGAGAACTGAATTCTAGTTAGATCAGGTTCCTTGATTTTGTAGACACCTTCACTCCATCTTGTTCTGTACACGATATGCATAGCATTTTTTAAATACTGAAAAAACAGTTGCTCTGCTTTCTTTAGGTGATTTCTTTTATATTAGTTTGAATTTTCTAAATCATTTCACTTTTAAAGCTGTTACAAATTAGGAGCTCTGGCTGCAGTAGCTATGAGGTATTCAGTCATGTCTTTCTAGAGCTTGTGTTGATACTGATCACATTTCATTTTCTTAGATCTTGTTGTGCAAGTCACAACATGTTAACTTTTTCCCCTTGACTCTGACATGCCTTCGTGTGGCAGAGAGAGAAGCTTCTCAGAAGGCACTCTGCTCATGCTATGCGCCCTAATGGAGAAGAAGAAGAAAATTCTCACCCTGCAAAGAAAAACCGTGTTACTATGGATTTTTCACTTCTGACAATTCCAGCTTTGCCAGAGAAAATTTTGCATGCTGCTTTCTCTCTTCAGTTACAAGAAGTATTTGGTTTTTGTGCTTGGTATAGTTAAGCTTCTGAGTGAAGTGTGTGATCAGTAGTTTTGCCACTGCTTTGCAACAGTTGAATATCAAGCCAAATATGTGCAATGTAACCATGTAAAATATACCTTTAAATGACAAACCTGGAATAGTTCATGTACATGATTTAATTTAAGCATAACAATCCAATCAGCTTAAATATCAGCAGAATTTGACTCTGAGGGTCTTTAATATAAATAAACTTTTTAAAAAAATCTTCTTTGACGTTGACCAAGTAAATAAATATCTTGTACATACACTGTTGCTCAATGGCAGTGCTGTCATCTATTACTTAGCTGTCATGTTGTTAATTACTTATGTGTAGTGTTCTTACCAAGTAAAAGAGTTTTCAAAGGAATCAACATCCTTTGAAAATTCTGCTCTGGTCTGCCAATTTAGGTAATACAGGATTTGTTGAGCATGCTGTTAGTATTTTTCCCAATAATACTTAACCCTGGCTTCTTATTTGTTGCTTTGCAAACTTTCTTTCTAGTAGATCAGTTGTTCCATGCACGTTATCTTCAACTTTTTGCTCGTTGGTTGATACCATTATTGAAGAGCCATGTTTTCGTTCTAATAGAATAACCTGTAGAACTACACTTGTGGAATCAGAACTGGCTGAAAGTATACCAGTTTCTATTTTAATACATGCTTATTTATAGGTTATTGACATGATTTTGAAATAAAGTTTTGAGTAGCTATAATCCTAGTTTTATCCATGTACTTGTTCAGCTATTTTAGAGAAATAATACGTAGTGCTCTGGACAGTATCTGAAAGTCTAGGAAACTCATTCTTTTCCTGCTTTGCCAGCCATTAATTCCCTGCCCTATTTGTTTCCATAAAGCTGTATAGTAGAACCTCCTTGTTCACCAGAGATATTTCATAGTTTGTGAGGTCTTTACTCTGCAATAATCAGGCTTATATAGGTGTCCATTTTCTCCTAAATTACAGTAATTTGTGTCTAGTATTAATCATAGTTTCACATTCAGTTTCACTGTGCATCCATTCAGTGTCTAGTATGTGACAAGATCTACACAGATTGTTTTAGGACAGCAATTCTTTCCTTTTACATGGAATGTGTTAAAGCGCTTACCAGTCAATTGATGTGTATGCTGTGAGATGTTCCCTCATGGATTGGCATGTCTCCTGCTCTCAGTGAGGAGTGTTCCTGGAAGGGTTGCTCTGCCCTTGAGGTATTGGCACTTCTCTGTCTGCAGGATATCTTCCAACACTGGCATGTCCCCTTAAAAAGGTCACAGCATCAAGGTGATCCAGCTGTCTTGTAGAAACCAGAGTTGCACAGATCAATCATACTAGACTGTTGAACTTAGAGAAAACTTATTAAATGTCCGGTTCCTTTTCCATTCACATAAGTGGCCTTATATTGGAAGTGAGAATTAGGCACAAAAAAGGGCATAATTTATTTTTTTTAAAGATATTTATGTAGTATATGTGTAAAAGCCTCAGACTGAGGATTTTGCAACATTTGATTGTGTGGAAATTATTCTTTTACAAGTAAGTCTTTGTACAAAGTTCGATGTATATATTCTCACAGTTTTATTTTTTTTCATGATACACATTTTGAAAAATCAGGTTTGGGTTTTTTTTTTTCTTTTTTGACAGATTTAAGTATTAGGAATTGCTGATTAACTTTCCACAAGTGTAGAATTTGCATAAACAAATGAAGCAGGGAGAAAGTTTTTTTTATGCTTGGGGGTGTGTGGATGTGGGGTGTGTTTGTTTGGTTTTCAGGGTTTGTTGGCTTTTGTTTGGGTTGGTTTTTTTTTTCTTTTGAGGCAAGGGCAAGTTACTTATCAGTAGTTAAACTTCCAAAATGCTTATTGCCATTCATGTATGTTTCCCTTGAGGTTCTCACATCTTTAAATGGAAAGAATTTTGTAGGTGCAGATCTGTCTATGGTTCAGAATAAAGTCTCTTCAAAAGCAAAGGAGCATGTATGTGTCACCTAATAGCAGCATTTATTTTTAAAGTATTTCATCTAAACAGAAGGGGCATGCCTGATTTCCACAATGTGGGTATCTATGTGTAATTAGGTGACTTTTCCTATTATTCCTCCCTCTGAGGGAAAAATTCATACAAAGAAGGAAATAAACAAAGGTAAAGAGGCTTAATTTGGTATACTTCATGTGTGTAGTGTGTGTTTTAGTGACCTGTCTCTACATGAAACATTTTTGTCTCTATTCTGGGATCCTTTTTCTGTTGCAGGAATTAATAAGGCAGTTTAAAACATTTTAGTTCATATCAGTTTCAGAACTCTTCAGCCAATATATGTCTGTCTGTCTTTTTTTCAGAACCAACAGAGCAGCACTTTAGGAAGTTCTATAGTTCGATATGACAAACTTGACCAAGCAGAGATCAAAAGTCTGCTCATGTGTTTCCTTCATATTTTAAGAAGTATGTCAGAAGGTAAGTAATTCCACATATTTTTCATAAATTCCAAGTAATGTGTTGGATTTATGCCCGTGATTTCAATACTTTCTCAAAATCAGCATAATATTTGAGGTATAGGTACCATGTTATGCTGTATGTTACAAATATGTGGGACTGGTCAAATTAAACTCTGACTGAAACCTTGTAAGCATTAAGTGATTATTCCTTCAAAGTACGAGGTTAATTAAAGGACTTGGTAAGAAAGCGAATATTTGTGTGTGATTTTGCAGTCCAGTTTGGAAAATAGAGGTGAATAATAGTTTATTGATCAGTAGCAGAGTCTTGGGCTAGTCCATTCCTCTTATTTTGCAGAACTTCCTGTATGATAGGGAAACAAATGGTTTGATCGCAATGTATATTTCTATTTCTGGAATGGGGACATTTAGTGCTTCTTCATTCTCCTGGGATGTTTGTGAGATGATCCACCAAATTTTTGAGAGAGTCGTTTTACCTAGGTGAAGGTTACAGAGGTATAGAAGCACTGCATGAATGACAAACCTTAATTTTTTACTAGGATCATACAGCTCTGAATCACTCCCCTATCCTTGATCAGTATTTAAGAAAGAAGGCAAATCCTTTTTGTAAAAACACTGAATTTTTCAGTTTGTGCTAAACATATATCAAAAGTAGTTAATTTATTTTCTGTGCCTGTTTTGGTTTTAATTTCTAAAAATCAAGTTTATGTACTACTTGAACTCTTAATTTATTATCCCAATTAATCACGAATGAGATTTTTCATGTAGTTATAATAATGTTGTTTTACATATTTTAATTAAAATTATAATAAAACTCTAATATCTTTTCACTATTTTACACTTTGAAATATGTAAAAATTAGTTAGAATTTCTAGGAAATTCCAGTTAAAATTGACATAAGCATGGTGGGGATTTGTTTGGTCTCAATTCTCCTGGAAAAGAACGAGTGTCAAACAAATTTTGCCACACATCTTTGTAATTTTGAGTTTGTAAGCTAATTTTGAAGTTTTTTTGGCAAGAGAGACCGGTCTTGGCTATGTAACTAAAAGCTTTGTAAAAAAATAGATAGCCATTTTTGAAATCTGTGCAAATAAAGAAAATTTGAAACTGTACTGAAAAACTATCCATAGTAAAACATTGTAAATTAAAAAAGAAGAAATGGTCAATTTGAATTTTAAAAATGTTGAGACCAGTCTATAAAGAAGCAGGTTATAGGACTAACAGTTCAAAGTATTTTGAAGTCTTATATTTTTAGAACACTGTAGTCACTGCTGACTATACAATTATTACTATTTAAAATATGAAACTGTATGGGAATATTTTAATATGGGATTAATTAAAAGCATATTGTAGAAACTCATTTGGAGAACTAATATGTGCATTTGTACAATCAATTTAAAGGAAAACATTAAATAGTAAGTTATCTGTACCACATAAGCCATTTTCATATTCTCTGAATCCTCATTATCTGAAAATTAAAACCAACATAGTTAACTTTTCTGTTAAATACTTTTGTGTGTTTGCTGCCTTTGTCTTGTTTTTAATATTTTTCATTTTCCTAGACGCTCTGTTTACGTATTGGAACAAGGCTACAAAATCTGAACTCATGGACTTTTTCACGATTACAGAGTAAGATTTTTGTTGAGCTTCTCATAAAATCACATTTTGCTATGCTGTTAAAAAAAATGAGTGTGGATGTAAGTTTGTATACATGGTTTTATTTATTTGTTTGAAAAAATAACACGATCTTGGTCTGTTTAGAAGTCCTTAACCTGATGTGCACAATTGCATGTCTGTCCAATTCCATGATAGATTCTGGAAGTAGGCTATACAGAAGTGATCTCAGGAAGTTCCTAAACAGCAAGTAGTGCTCAGAATATTGCTATGCTCATGGAAAGGAGCCAGCTGTCTTGTTACCTGTTTGCATTAAAATGCATGTTGTAACGTGAACTGCTGAAATTAAGTGGTTGCATATCAAAATTGATTGCATTGCTTAACTTGAGATACGAAGGGTCGTGAACTGTCCACCTAGCATTCCTCTTGTGGCTTGTGCCATTCCCTAAGGGAGAAGATACAGGTTGAATCCAGTATTTGTTATCAATGGCTACACTCCATCCCTATGCACACTTGGTGCATTTGTTCATGAGAATTGCTTGATACAGTAATAAAAAGCAAAGAAGGTGCTATTGGCTTGAAGTGGAGCCTTTCTGCTTGCCTTACTTGTTTCACTAGACTGCTTTCCTTTGTAGTAGGGGCTCAATCAATGTAGTATCAGTTGTTAATTGTGTAGTAGAATGTGCTACTCAAGGTCTGTTTTAGGAATATATTGTAGATAGTGTTTTAATTCATCATGTGACTACATCTGGCATGATATTGATTGTATCAGACACAGAACTGACGAAGTAAGTGAGCCTACTTAATAGACTTTCTGAAGCCTGAGGCATAAACTGTACAGATTCAGTGGTGAACAGTATTTTGCCATTAGATATTTCTTATTTAAGAACTGGATAGGATTGGTTTGTGATCAAATCAGTAATCTCAAATTACAAATTATCAAAGATGATTTACATCACGATAGCAGTATATAGAATACAGAAGAAAATTTCCATCTTGCAGTGGATGATACCACAGTTCCTTAAACTGGAACAGGAACAAGGTTTATGAAATCCATCTCTTCTAATTCTAGGAGTATTTTGCCAATGCAAAAAACGTTCGTATCAATGATGATTTTTATTAATACAGGTCATTATGGTAGTTTCTCATTACATCAGTAAGATAGTGTTTCTGGTAGGTAGGTACTTGCCATGCAAAGAACTTTTTCAGAAAAACTAAGAATCTAAAAAAGACAAGAAGATATCAGAAAGGGGAATTGCAGTTAGTTTGCATGTAGTCAAAAGTTTGGTAGAGGCAAACACCATTCTGACTCCACAGTTTGGAGATGGCTAATCTACTTAAGTCTGAGTACAAAATGGAGCTGAGTTGAAGAGACTATTTCCCAGTCTTCTCCCTCATTCACAGCTGGCACATGGAAGAGGAAGCCTGAAAATCGACTTTCAGTTTGAATTTACACTTTAAAGAACTCTAAACATTTCTCCTTTATAAATAGTAAAAATCTATACAAAATGAAGCATTTGAACTCACTGTTTACAGTTTTCTAAGGTGCTTTGGTTTTTTTTGCCGTTTGGCTCTTCTGCCGTGTGACTGTTGGGCTCGCACTAGCTGTTTTGATTCAGACCATTGGGATAGGTGTGCTCTGGAGGCAGCCTTATGTACCTTTTGTTGTTAATCCAGACTTGCCTAAAACAACAACCATCCATGACTGATTTCAGAAGAGACATGTTTACCTTTTCTTGGCTTGGGGACTGGAAGGGAGTGGGAGAAATAAAGAAATAAAGAAGTTTTATGACCGAAGAGTTTAAAGTTAAAAAAATAATAGTTGAATAATTCTGATGTACATAAATCTAGAAGAGATTGTTTTAAGTGTTGCTTCTCTGACTTATGTGTTCTCTGCAGAGTATGCTTGCATCAGTTCCAGTACATGGGAAAACGATACATAGCCAGGTACTGTGTGGAATTCAAATTCTTGTCTTGTTCACTAATAGTGTGTACAATAAGCCTTGAATCTCTATTACAAATAAACTGCATGAGTAGAAGAGTTATTGTGAAATGATACATAACAGTTTGAAGTAAGTCACTGGCTCTTGTATTATCAAATCTGTATCCTGTCTGAAAGTCTGGTATCTGTTATTGTGCATCTTGTGTTTATTATCAGTTACTGTAAAATCTACCCCTTAAATGCTATCTTTTACAGCATTTTTTCCTGGAAATTGTGGTTTTGGGGAAGAAATTTTATGATTTAATTGTTTTGTTTACTCACTTGGCCGTAAAACCATGTCCATTGAAATCTTTTAGAAATTTTATATATAGTGTTTTTACTGAAAGGTGAGTAGTGAACATTCCAATGCTGCTGTTTCTCAGTTTGAAGTCTGAAGTACTTACTGTTAGATACCTGTAGGATCCCATTGAAGCCTGTTTAGGAGAAAATCTGTGGGAGTCAAAAACATGTACTAAATTATTTTAACATCTTTGCATTAATGGGTTTTTTAATGCAAAGTATTTTTTTAATGAAATGAGATATAGCAACTCGTTTAGACCTTATGCTGTGGTTGGCATGATAATACTGTTATAATTAAACTTGTGGCGTTGAGATACTGGCCCTCTTGAGCTCGGTGAGAAAGTTTTTGCTGACTTTGGGTGGTAAAGCATTCTAACTACAATGTTAAAGGTTTTGTTTTTAATTTAGATTTAATGGTATGTGAATCTCTTTCTGCAAACAACAAACTTTGTCCTTGGAGATTTTTTGGAAATAAATCTCATCTCTGTTCACATACCTTAAAAAAAAAAAAAAAAAAAAAAAAAGGCCAAAAAAAAAATCTGGCTATTGTAACCTTTGTGTTTAAATGTACTTGGAACTCTGGATTTACAAGAGTCTGTAATTTTCAGGCTTTTTGTAAAAATTCTTCGAGCTAATTTGTTAAACTAGTTTGTAGAGAAGACTACCACTCTTACTTTTTGTTTACTGATTGTGTAGTCTGTACTGCATTTTAACACTAAAAATGTTAAGCTATAGAAATCATCTGGTGTTCTGCAGAGGTACTGGATTTTCCCAGTAAGTGTAGCTTTTTAGTCTTTCACTTTGTCATTACACTGAAGCGTATCATGGTCAATGCACGTACTCTTAAAATACACAAATGACAGAGAATGAAAGGGAACAGGGTATTCTGTAATTCAAGCACTGGTTTTCATTTTTCATCAGCTCTGGTGGTGGTACACAATAGGAAGTTAGCCTGTACTGATAGCTAACACAGATCACTTTTCTGTTTTCTTCACTTGATTGCTGCAAGTTTAACAAAGCATATGGCTCTTCTCCCTTCCTGCTTGGGTAAGATGTACATGATAATACCTCAGTTAATTCCTGCTCTCCTGTTGCATGTGTGCTTTCTAATTTTACCACTGTGTGTCCTTCTAACTTTTTTCTAAAATTTTTACAATCAAAATAGAGGATTTGGTTTTGGGTTCTGAATATTTTCAGAATATTTATGTTCTCAAATATGTTTTCAAAAGCTCTGAAGTAAACTTAGTGCTTCAAGAGCAACTGCTTGTGTGCTTTTGCTTTCATGCTTTGAGGTTTTAAGAAAGAGTTTGCTGTGGTGCTTTTTTTTAAGCTACCTATTTTTGTTTTATAAATAAAACATTAAATAGGTTGCATTATAATTCTTTCTGTAAAACTTCTCGTGCTTAACTAACACTTCCTGTCTTGCTGCAGTTTGACATGTCTAACTTTTGCTTCTATCCCATTTCACCCATCTTGCAGGAACCAGGAGGGGTTGGGATCCATAGTTCATGATCGAAAATCTCAGACATTGCCTGTTTCCCGTAACAGAACAGGAATGATGCATGCCAGATTGCAGCAGCTGAGCAGCCTGGATAACTCTCTCACTTTTAACCACAGTAAGTCTCATGACATGATAACATTTGTCATCTTCAACCAGTACCACAACACCAGAGACAGGTCCCAGAGCCACACCAGTGCATTTCAATGACTTTTATTGTTCTAGGTCAAACGCATAGCTGGAATCAGTCAATGATCTGTTCCCTGCTCTATAACAGAACAATCAATGCTGGCTGATGCCATAACATGGAGCATGGTTAACCACAGTGTATTTTAAAATTGTATTTTAATGCTTTTTAATTATACGCACCTCAACTTTGTGCTGCACATTGTTAAAAAAATTACTTATTTTTTCCATTTGCTTTATTAAGCTTCATTTCCCCTTCCCCCCCACTTGGTCTTGCAAATGATAGGTCTAAAAGTAAATATATGTGCTCTGACCGTATCTCCATGTTTTGACATCCTCTAAGGAGAAATAAGTTTCTTAGAATTTCTACCAAGATTGTGAATCCCATGATTTGGTTTGTCTGGAAGTGAAAAAGCGTCCAATAATGAAGTGATTTTTCTGTTTTCAGTGTGAGAAAGATATCAAGTATTCTTGGAATTTCTGTAGACAATGGTAAGATTTAATCAGGTTGAAGTCAGCTTGTATAAGACTGCTGTATTGAAAACTAAATCTGCTTGTGGCCTATCTTTTTAAACATGCTGCTCTTAAATTGCAAAATATACTGTATGTAAAGTATTCTGAAGCACCATTTTTCAATTTTCAGCTTTAAAAAACAGTGAAACTGGCTGACTAATCCAGTAAAATTCAACACTGATACTGAAAAGAATTGTGTGCAGTAAAGCAATTATTTAACTGTTTGGTCACTCTGTTCATCCTTCTATTTCCCAAAGCATATCTAACTGTCTCTTAAAATCTTTTAGCTCATTACTTGTAATATAGAGCAGCAGTTAGTATAATTGCACAAGACTTACCACATAGTCTAGAGGAAAACTGAAAAAAAGAAAAATTAAATCCCACCAAACCTCTGTTTATAAATGTATTCTCATGCCTGTTTAAATAGGAGAAATGCAGTTCTTTTGGTTTTAAAAATGTCAGAAAACCATATAGGTGTGCAAATTAGTACTTTTTTTTCTTGTAATCAGTCTGCTACTGCTGTATTGTAATAATTCATGGATGTTTTTTGATGCACAAAAGCTTTTACACTATGTGACTATACATTCAGTAAGGTAAAATACTTTGTAGGTAAACACTGATTTTTTTTTTTTTTTAATTTTTTTTTTTCTAATTTCTGGGAAATAAATAACATGGCTGTTTCTGGGCCTTGTACAAAGAAATTTCATGCATCCCAAACTTGGCAAAGTTTACTGATTTTTAGGAAACAGTGAGCTGAAAGATTTTAGTAAATGCATGCTTATGTAAAAAGAAACTTTCTGTTCTTTTCCATCTGAAGGAAATCATGAAGGAAGGTGTCTCGTTCAGCTAACTTGGCATAAAGTGATAATAGTTTTTTTAATGTTGGATGTTTAATGAATATCAGGATGTTGCACCTTGTATTGACCAAGGTTTTACAAAGTGAAAATATGTTGCTGTAAAAGCCATGTCAAATGTGAAATTCGTTTTTATATTTTTGGTCTTGTTGTGGTCTAACTTTTTGTTTAGTTGTCAGTCTGCCTGTATCTTGTATCCAACGTACTTTTCAGAACTTGGATGAATATTGTACGTATCCTGTATGGGATGCAGACAGGAAGGACGTATCTGGTGGAATTAGTTGCTTTACTGGTTCCTAAAATCATGATTCTTTGGCAAGGTAGTTGCCTATAAATGTAAATTATAAACTTAATTTCTTCCTTTCTAATCATTTAAGCAAGGAATAGTACTGAAGTAATGGTGTGATATTTCACATCTCTGAGAAATTTTAGTGTAGTTTTGTGCTTAAGTATGTAAGAAATTAGGCCTTTTGTTTGAATGTCTAAAGCATCTCAATACAAACTCCAAGAATGTCAATTTGTATTTCTATTGTTGGGGCTGGAGGAGGATGCTCACTAGAACAGTGACATGCAAACATACTGAAATACTAGAGATACATTGTGATCTGCAATAGCAGTATGTGATCATTGTCAAGCCCAAAGTTGTTAGAGATTATCCCATTTTTAGTGTTCTTAGATGGTTTTAAATGCAGTTACTCTGCAGTAGTGTGATGGTATGGGCGCATGTTCATGGGCATACCCAGGTAGATGTCTATATTGTATGTGGTAATTGTAGTTCCATAGTTTCCTTTTAAGTTACGTGTGAAAAATAGAATCCGGTGTGTTAGTTATACATGAAGAATACAATATTAGCTTCTCTAAAACAATAGCAAATTGAAACAAGGATAGTTTTTGGCATGTGTATGGAGAAAGCAGTGCAAACACAGTCTTTTAACTCAACCAAATCGAGTGTTCCTTTTTTACATCCTGCCCAAAACTTCTGTCTCTAGTAATAATGTGGAGTGATCAACCTGTTTATATGTTTCTTCTAAATGATTTATGTGAAGAACAGCATTTGAACTGTTTGGAATCCTCTCCGTTGACTACAGTTTTTACTTAATATTTACAATAAACCTTGTACCTTTCTTCTGAACCAGAAGAGCAAACAAATTACTACTTTAAAGAATAATTCCCCTGTCCTCAATGCAGTTCTCAAAATAGTCATCCTCTCTGGTATCTTCAACATTACCAAAACCGCAGGCTAACTTAAGGGTTTCTGGTCACCCAAAGGTGTTTGCTATGAAAAAGGATTTTACTTTAAACTTCTTTAAGGAAGAGAACACTTTTAGTAAAAGTAAACTATTTGGCAAACAGCTGTTGTGTTAAGACTGCTTCTAAATGCCAATTTTTCCTTTCCATCATTACAGAGGTGAAGGAGGTGGTTGGATTTAAATCACAAAGAAAATACATGGGAGTAGGAAGAGGTGGAGTCAAAGAGAATGCAAAAGATGATAGGAAAAAGGTGTATATTTCCTGGCAGAAAAAAATGTATAAATCCAAAGAAAATAGTGGTTATAGGTATGCATACGTAGTTCAGCCAGGGAATCAAGAAGGTGTGGAAGGAAGTGGCCAGATGTCATTATAAAAGAACATGTCATTTCTTCTGATTTTTCTTGGTCTCAACATGTTTGTCATGGTTGTCATTGATTTAGCGATGCTAAGTTGACTGTAAATCTAACACATAAACGTGATGCAGGCTAAACTTTTAAAAAGCAACCAGGGCACATTTGTCAATCTGGTTCTTAAAAAATCAATGTTAGGAAACATAAACAACATACTACAACCAGTGCTGAAGTGGGATATGTTTTAAAAATTATTTAAATACAGTATGGAGCTAGAAGCAATGAAATATTTTTATTAATAATGATTATTATATGGAGTAATTGCATGATATTGCTACAGAGCGGAATTAATTACTTGTACTTAAAAGCAGCTGAATTCTCATGATTGTATTCCTTCAACTCTTAGCATTTTGTATTTTTATAATGGTTGATTTATTATTGACTTTGAGATCATTATAACATTGCTAAATTACCAATACATATTTTCAGCTGTAACTCCCTCCTGCGGTACTTATTTTAAGAATATATGTGTAAATATATATAATTCTGTACGTTTATATATGTATACCTCTGTATACATACACATATATGAAACATCAGACATTTATGTTTTAACTGCTGTTTAATGCTTCTGTTGTTGATATTCATACTTAATGTATTTTGTGATCTTGAGCAAATTATGATAGAATAATTACATGCACGTATCTGAAAAATATTTAAATGCATATGAATTCCTTTTCTGTATTGAATACTAACTTCTGTTAGGCTTTTTGCTTGTTAATCTTTTCCTACTTCAACAAGTCTTTTGAAAAAAGAAACGTTTAAATGAGCATACCCAGCACTTACACTTCATTTGGAATTTCTGTAGGCTATGGCCATTCAGATGCAGATGTTCTTCACCAGTCTTTACTTGAAGCAAATATTGCCACTGAAGTTTGCCTTACGATTCTGGATACTCTGTCATTATTCACAATGGCTTTTAAGGTTTGTTCTTGACTTGGTGTTAATATCTCCCATAATTATCTTTCAGAAAAAATATTTTAGAATTATATTTATATTTTATAGTTTAGTAACATAGCATTGTGGTTTTAGCATTTCTAGCACTGTATTTCATTATTACTTCATGTAAAAGCTGATAACCTTTTGCAGCAGAATGCTTTGCCTTAGTTACACATTGGACACAGACTTCTTACTGATCAGCAGTAATCCGTGGGAAGAGTGCCTCCTCATCCTAACTTCCTAAAAATACTTAAAGAAACTTCAATGTCTACCAAATATTAGTGGTAAAACTCTTTTAAAAAGACCGTGTGGGGTGATAAAGCTATTGTGTGGCAAAACCATAAGTCATAGCTGGACACTATCAGACTTATATATTGAATTTGGTGGCTGCTTAAGTCTCAGTTAATTAACAGTAATTTGTGTGTGTTCCTTTTCTGTAACTTTATTTAAATTTCTTCACTAATAAGACTTCTTTTTAGTTGTATCAGTTACTGTAGCTCTCCTGTGGAATCTTTTTACAGCATGCCCACTTGCATACCCCTCCTGTTTTTGTTGTTTTGTTTTTTTTTGTTTTGTTTTTTAGTTTTTCCAGACATTAAAGGTAAAGCTATAAAAAGGAGAGATGATAGGTCTGGCTGGCTGCTTCTCTTATTCAGAGCAATGTATCCAGATCCTTGCTTGAAGATTCAGATTTAGTGTCTTCAGTTATGAAAACATGAGCTTATTTATAATGAGTCCTTTTATTAGGAATTTAATTAAGAGTTTAGAACCAGTTCTGTCCACGACTTCATGACAGAATAGAAAATGAAGATACCTAGTTTTAAAGATTTCAAGAAGAATGAACACTAATCTTTTAGTTATCAGCTGCCCGTCATGCTTGGAACGATAGTTCTTCAAGGTTATCTGTATGTATTATGTTGAGGAAGTAGCTAAGAGTATACTGGAATAGTCTGCAAGATCCAAACAAAACAGGAGAACCGGGAGCTTGTATTCAATCAACTGCACTAAAATACATAAAACTGTAGAATCATAGGAGAGTTTTGGTTGGAAGGAACCTTGAAAGGTTGCCTAGTCCAAACCCCTGCCATGGGCAGGGACATCTTCAGATCAGGTTGCCTCAAAGCCCCATCCAACCTGCCCTTGAAAAATTCCAGTGGTGGGGCATCTACAGTTTCCATGGGCAACCTGTTTCGGTGTCTCACCACCCTCATTGTAAAGAAAATTTCTCCTTATGTCCAATCCAAACCTACCCTCGGTATAAAACTGTTGCCCCTTGTCCCGTCACTACAGGCTGTGTCACAAGTTATGTCTGCTTCTTGGTAGAATTTTAAATGATCTTGTGTGAATTCCTACTACTCTAGGTGGTTTTAGTGAACTGCCTACCTCTGATGTTGGGACATCTGAAGAAAGGATATTATATCAATTTCCTCATAAGGACAGGGGTTTGTAAGACAATATTTCATTATTTTTCTATAAATCTGGAAGTAGTGAGCCTTACCATCTTTTAGAACTTAGTTAGGTATTTAGTTTTGGGTCATCTACAGAGATCTGTATACTGGTCCAAGAGAGAAAACTTCATCTTGTGACCAAACAGGCTTGACTGGCTTATGTCGAACTATTTATGTCTGGCTGCCTCTAAAATGGCCTGCCTGTGGCTTCACTGGACAGCATTTGGAGATCTTTGGTCTCCTGCAAGCATTTGAATCTATTAATCCACACAGCTTAAAACCAGGCTGAGTTCTGGTCTGCAGGTCACATTATCAGAATGGCTTCTAATGGAGGACTGCCTCCTTCAATTTTTTAATACTGAGAAACACCCAAAATACCTAGGATTATGCTGAAATTCTTTAGCCTGAAGAATTCCTTCTGCGTCTCCATGAATAGAAAAGGAGACATCTGTAGTTAGACATCTCTTCCATGTTTGAGAGAGCTTAAGGCATGCTACAAGATCTTAGGTCTATGCTGAGCCTCAAGTATCTTTTTAAAAAAAATGTTGAAGTAGATTATTTGGGTTAGTATTATCTTAAAACTTACTTGAGATGGTGATGGAGCTGCCGTGCAGCATACTGTTTAGATGCCTATATACAGTAATGACAAGAGTGGGGCACGCGGAGGGGAGTTGCAGAAGGTGCAAGGCCCTATAGAATTGTGTTGAAGGGCCAATGGAGTCAGAGGGAGCAATACCTGACATGGTCCTCTCAGCTCTGGACTCCCTGGACAAGGTTGAGCAGTCCCTATTTTAGTGTTTTGTAAAAAGAGAGACCTCATTGTTTCATCCTAGAGTCCCATAGGAACCTAATGCATATGCTCAGTGGACAAAGGGAGAAAACATCCCCAGAGAAAACCAGAAGCAATATGAACTGTTAAAAGTAGATGTACAGTCGTTACTTCTGCTAGAGAAATTGGAGGAGACCAGATTAAAAAAAAAAAAAAAGTTTGGATGGAAGGGAGCTGTTGGTGATACAGAAATCAAGAGCAACCCTGTGTATTGCATGCCTCAGAATGAGCTTTGGAATATCAATGCAGATAAAACTCTGAAAAGTAACTAATATCTTTGTCCTTAAGAGCCCTTTCAGTTTCAGTTCTAGGACAGTAACGAAAGATGGTGAGTGGGTGAGGGTTTGTTTTGGGAGGAGGTTTTTTGAGAGCATTGTAGTAGGAGGTGCTGCTATGGGAAAATTCCACTGTCTGAGCTGCTAAAGCCAGTGTGAGCAAAATGTGTTAATACTTTGAGTGTGCCTCTCAAAGAACTGTTAATACTAATTAATTTAATCAAAGCTGTTAAATACAGTTGTGTCCTATAAGTCTATTCAGAAGCCAACACTTTGGCTAAAAGCAAGATTAATGAAATGTTATACATACCTAATTAAAATTCAGATTATTATTTATTATTAAACATGTTGGTAATGCTGTGCAGATTGTATTTCTTTTGATTTCTGGCTTTTGCGTGATCTGTGTGTGTTCTTAGAACAGTATAAATGTATGACTGTACAAAACTAAATTTTTGCTATCGATTTAAAGAATCAACTACTGACTGATCATGGACATAATCCACTGATGAAGAAAGTATTTGATGTATACCTCTGCTTCCTTCAAAAGAATCAGTCTGAAATAGCATTGAAAAATGTCTTCATTGCTTTAAGGGCACTTATTTTTAAGGTAAGAAGTTTAAAAATGATCTTCAAGTACTCATCTAGTTCTTTAGTTAACAGTATATTATGTAAAAATATAAGAACTGGAATCCCAAATTAAAATTGATTAATAAGGACTGATCTAATCCCAACAGTGTGGAATATTTGTGTTTTGAATTGCTGTAAAAATTGGTTTGTGTCTTGAACTACTATAACTGTGTAGAAGAATGGCTGCAGAAGCATGGCCTTAGAATCTCTGAAGATCTGCACAGTCCAGGCCTGGTATTAGAATAGGCCTGTAATCAGAATTGTACTGAAGTTGCTGTGCTGAAGTTAACAAGAAAGGTAGCCTTGAGCTATTCTTGAATCCTGAGACCAAGTAATTATGCTGTGCCAACAGGCTGTGGCTGTAACAAGCTACAGCTGCTGGGAAAGCAGGTGCAGGGCCAAGAGAGATAAGGACCGGTATGGGAAAATAGGGAGTAACAAACTACAAGGCTGAAGCACAGCAACACAATTAGCTACATGGATAGAATGCTTATTTTAGTCATGGTAATTAGGGGTGTGAGAACCGCGCGTGTTTAGAGACTACTACCCAATTATATTTCTGCTTTACGAATATGCATGTGTATCGGTTCTATATAAGTAGTGTTAGAAACTAATAAAGTTGAGCAAGATGCATAACTCATATTGAGCGTCTTCTTGACTCCGGCGAACCCTTCTTCCAACATAACTGTCTGTATTTTCCAGTTTGGGAATATTAATATATTTGTGTTTTTCTTGACGTGCTTGTTTTATCAAGAACTCAAACTAGTTTTAACAAATAACTACTTTCTTTTCTACTTTTTCCCCAGTTTCCATCTACGTTTTATGAAGGTAGAGCTGATATGTGTTCTGCACTGTGTTATGAAATTCTGAAGTATTGTAATTCCAAACTGAGTTCAATTCGTACTGAGGCTTCACAGTTACTTTACTTCTTAATGAGAAATAATTTTGATTACACAGGGAAGAAGTCTTTTGTTAGGACACATCTGCAAGTTAGTATACTTTCTTTATTCTTCATTTTTTAAATATTGTATTTGTAGGTGCACGGTTGCATACCAGTATGCAAAGCCCTGTCAGATAAAGAAAAGGAATTATTTTGGGTTCAAGTAAGGCTGGTACTATTCTAAGAGTAAGAAAATGGCAATAAAATTGTTCAGTACAAGGAAATACTTGGAAACAATTGGATGGCCCTGTGTTTCGTAGGAAATATTTTTTGTTCATTGGTAGGAAATGTTCTGTTTTGAAGTAGTATACCCTGTTGTGTATGAAGAAGGAAAAGTGCAGCTGCAAGCATGTAAAAGTCTAAAATAAAACAAATACATAGAAAACAGTGTGTTCTGACAAAGCTGGGAGTAATAATTTACTAGTTCTATGACCTCTGACTAGTTCACCTTGCAGTCAGTCTTTAGAGCAGAGGATGAGTGTGCATTAAATTTACACAAGCCTATTTTTTCTTGCCAGTGTTACTATACAAGTAACTGGGGGAAAAAATGAAATACAATTTTACTTAAGGGAGTAATCTTTCAATTAAGAAAAAAAAAATTTCTTTTGTAACTGTTTCATAGGTACATTTCAAGGGTATTTCATGAAATATGCACTAACAAGACATTTGTTTCTGTCAAGGTTATTATTTCAGTAAGCCAGTTAATTGCTGATGTTGTTGGAATTGGAGGAACTAGATTTCAGCAGTCTCTTTCCATCATCAATAATTGTGCCAATAATGACAGAATTATAAAGGTCTGTATTTATTATTCTTTCATACTGTAGAATGATGTTTGAAAACTCTTTCATAGCATCTTTTGCAATCATGTGTCAACTTTTTATTATGTGAAGAGTAGAAAAAGATAGTTGTTAACCTCACTTTTCTATGTTTTAGCACACTACATTCCCTTCTGATGTTAAGGATTTAACAAAACGAATTCGTACAGTACTGATGGCTACAGCTCAGATGAAGGAGCATGAGAATGATCCAGAAATGCTTGTAGACCTCCAGTACAGTTTGGCAAAATCTTACGCTAGTACACCTGAATTAAGGAAGACATGGTTAGACAGCATGGCAAGGATCCATGTTAAAAATGGAGATCTTTCAGAGGTAAGAGAAAAAAAATCAAACTAGTTTTAGCTTTGTGATAAGCTAAAGCTTGTCTTTCTTGAAATGCAAGGTGCTAATTGTAGTTGTCAGTGTGTAATATAATAAGCATTTTTAATAAATTTTGAATTGTTAGTGCATTAGTTTGAATGACTGAGAAGTTTTTGTCCTACCAAATGTGTGTAATTTCTGATTACTAATGTAAGGTGTTTGTTTAACTACCATAGCTGACACACTACTAATCCAGAAATGCTCAATGCAAGCCATGGAAGACACAGACCTTATACTTAAAAATATCTTTGTTATCAGTTGCTAAAACACTTAAAGACACTCCTTGAATTCCTCTTCAGTTGCCTTTATAGAATTAGCTTGACTGTATTCCAGACTGCTTAATAGAAACTCCTAATGTTCTTAAAATTGACAAATCCCAATTTTTTTGTTTCAAAAAAAGAAAGCTATCTAATTTCACTGTGCTGTTAAAGTATTTACTGCTAGCAAAAAGGAGAGTTGGGAGTGAGCATTTTTATATATCTTGATCTAAATATTTTATCAACATACAGAATGAATTTTTCTGTCTCTGGTAGTTTGTTCCATCTGAAAACATAGTGTTGCATGATATCAAGTTGTTTCATAAACATGTGAGTTAATCTTGGCATCATTTAAACAAGTATCAAAGCAACCTGGCCTTGAACACTTCCAGTGATGGGGCATCTAGTACTAGAATTCTTTTCTTTGATATGGTAGCAACACAGAAGGCATATGCGATGCTCTGTTGTTAGATTTTTTTTTTTCCTTATTTTGAAGGAAACAACTTCACCTTTCTCGGAACACAAGGTGGGGTTTTTTAGGTCTGTTTTTAGTGTTTTCTTATTGAAAACATAGTCTTTGGCTGTACAACTAGATAGGGACCTCTGTAAATCACCAAGCACAACCCCACACAAAGTATGAATTAAAGCTTCTGACAGATACTTAAACTTTTTCCTTCACCTCTGTTGTCTAAGATTCTGCAGCCTCTATGTAAATTGTTCAATTGATAATTACAGTTAGAATAACATTTTGCTGTAAGCCTACACCTTTTTACTAAAAGAAAAAACTTGTATCTTGTTTTTGTCCTGTCTGTGGAGAAAAGGGATCAGTGTCAATTTCATAAAATATTTCAAGCATTTGAAGATTACTCTGTCCCTCCTCTTTCTTCTGTTTTCCAGGCTGCACCAACCATATTCTTTCAAATTTTATTCATAGGTCAGATCTCTTTTTCTTTTGCTGCTTGTAGACGGTTTGTCACTACTTTTTTTTCTACATTTTTCTTAGTCTGGAGCCAAAAGGCAGACAAAACAGGTTAGCAGAAGCATCAAATGTTGAGCGGAGTAATTAATAGCTCTTTTATTTCACATAACACTTAAAATACATCCCCAAAAGAGAATTGCCTGGTTTTATTATAGCATGGTTTTCCTACCTTGTAATTTGTGATCTGTGGTTGCTCTCACATTGTATATTGCTGTCAGTGTTACTCAATGCTCTGGTAAAGGAGGAGCAAGTGCTCTTGCATAGTCTTTTGCATAAATGAGATGGAGAATTCTTACACCAGTCATAGGACATCTCCTGCAAAGCAGCAAAAAGGAAAACTAAAGACATTATCTCAAGCTAGGGCTCTTCTCATATACCTTGGTTTTAGTAATATAATTGTAATTTATGAGATCGTTAACTATTTCTGTTTTAGGCAGCAATGTGCTATGTCCATGTAGCAGCACTGGTTGCAGAATATCTCACACGAAAAGGTATGATTCTGAAATCTTACTTTAATATTTATATTTTTTCATTATAGTTTAGAAAAAGCATTAGTTTTGCTGAAGAAGTTGTAGGCATTTCAGTGTTCCCCAAGGAAAAAATTCTCACCTAAATGGATAGCATACTCACACATTTAAGAGTATACTTGCATACCTAAGAGGCAGCATTTCAGCTGAAGGTAAAGTAAAATTTTTAAGAAAGTAAAAATTTTAGTTTTACACCAGAGCTGCTAATAGCTGAAGTCAGATCCTTTCTAAAGCAAACTTAGTGGTGAACATTCTTGTTCAGCAATTAATCTCTCGCTGCATATAGGGAAATATGGCATTGCCAGAGAAGGCAAAATAAATTCATTCAAATTTTCAGATGCTGAGTCAGTGATAATAATGCCCAGAATTCTTCACCTGTCTTGGTGTTCTGTGCTAGCGTGTCTGTAAAAGTGCGTTTCTGATGACCTGGGGCATAAGGTAGAAAACTACCTTCTATCTGTAGGATTAGAAGAGTTCTCATTCAGGGATTTGAGAAAATTAAAATATTATATGGCTTTTAATAAGAAAAATAGGTATCTGCTGGAAAATTTCAGAAATCTGTTAAGACTCAACGTTATTATGTTGAGCTGTTGTGGGTTTTTTTGTAGACAGACAAATTCATATTCACAGCTTTTTAGCTTTGCCTTTGCATGACAGCTCAAAACGAAATAAAGTCGGGGTCTACAAGATGGCTCTTCTCTGTTCCTTTTGTGCCTCTTGCCAGATACTTGTGTAGTGTGAAGGCTGTCCTTTCTGCTCCAGTGATTTCAGAAGCTTCTCTGAGACCAAATCTGAAATTAAGTTGCTTGTCAGAATTACTGTGTCCTCTTGGAAGCCTGATAGCAACTAACTAGTGATCATCTGTGTTGTGATTCCTTCGGGTGATCTGCTATTTCTGTCTACTGTCATACCAAAGTTATTTCCTCTTAGTAATATAAAGGAGTTGAACCTGTGATATTTCTGGGAGTAAAACAAAAACATGGATTTGAGGCAGTCATTCAATAAAATCTCCGGAGGTCAGGCTGCCACCTGAGCAGAAAGAATCTTTGTAGGAATGCGCTATGAGATAAGTATCTGCAAGTCGTTGTGCTTCTGTAGTATTTACAGATTGCTCTTGAGGCTTTACTTAGTACAGGTTTTGGCCAAAAATCCTGATTTCTTAATTCAACATTCTGATATAATAAAAAAGACCAGAACAGAATGGCTAAAAGTGGTAGGTTTCATGTTCTAAACCCAATTTTTGCCAAGTACTTATTTCAGTAAAGGAAGTTAGATTGCTGGGGTTTTTGTCTTGTTTATAGACTGACTTCATATATGTACAGCTGAATAACCTGGTTTGGCATCTTTTGATTATTTTGTATGGTTGCTGTCAGTCCATTCATGTTATTCAGACTGAGGAAGCTGATATGCCAGGGCCTGTTTCTGTACAGAGTTCCAGCATGACTTCATGCCAGTTTAATTAAATACTGTAAAAGTTACCTTGATTAGATCTTAGATTCAGGGTGGGGTAGATTGGACACAAATTTAAGATAAAACAGGAAGAATCAGACTCTACTTATTTTGGTAGATAAGAGTCCAGATATTAACATCTGTTAATTTTTTAAAACATATTTATACTTACAGAGTTATGTGAGGTCTAGTATTCTAATCATGCAGTGGGAGGATGGATATGTTTTTTATTTATTTATCAGTTTGGTGGTAATTATGTTTAAACATTGCTTCTGCCTTTTCCAGCATCACAAAATGGCCTAACTTTATCCTGGTGCAGAAAAGTAAATTTGTCTATTTTTATTTTTCAATGGCAGGGATGTTTAGGCAAGGTTGTACTGCTTTCAGAGTAATCACACCTAATATAGATGAAGAAGCTTCAATGATGGAGGATGTTGGAATGCAAGATGTTCACTTCAATGAAGTAAGTAAGCAAGCATAAAAGTGTTAAAATTGATGCACACTGAAGTGCTGTTTGTTTTTCCAAGTTTCGTGTTTCAATCTGGAGGCTGACTAATATGATGGATATTATAATTGTTTTCTTAGCTGCTAACCTTATCCTAAAACTGAAATAAAAAATTTCTGTGAGCTGTCGCAGCTTTACAGAATTTACTTTATGCATATTTTTTAAATAAAGCACTAGGACATAGACTCCACCACTATCGAATAAAAGCAAGCAAAACGGGGTTTTCAAGCTGCTTGACAGGATGAACACTACTGTGGTTTATTTATTAGTAAGCAAGATCTGGTTTGTTTTGAAACTGGCTTTGATTTAGATTATTACTACACTAGTAATCATGAACATGTATTCACTGATTTTTGCTGGTACAGTTTCCCTAAGCAAAAATGCCATAACAGTGAAAGTGGTTTTACTCACACCAGGCTTGCCTCAATGCTGTTGGGTTTTTTTTCCTGGGTTAAGTTTCCCTCCTTGTGTCTTTGCTGATCCATCTGAGCTGGCTTTACAGTGACTTTTAAGAAGCCTATATGAAAAGGTTATTCATAATCTTGCTCATGAAGAGCTATGTGTACACTATATATTTGCCAGTATAGGCAGGGGAGGGAGGGACAGACCACTACTTGCAGTAGCTGTGTTGGAAAAATTACTGGTGTGTAAGCATAATTGTACAACAAAAATTTTTTTCTTTTGTGATCTAGTTTGTATATGGCAAAGGTATATGACAAAATTATTTGACTGGTCAAATTGTGACAATGCTGACAGATTTAGGAGGAACATACAGAAGACTTGATGGTTTCAACCTGGCTTTAGGCCTAGGGTACCTCGGTACTGTTCTGCTCTATAGTTTTAAGACAAAATTCGTTGACTTGCCTCTTTCTGGGAAGTCAGGAGTTGGAATTACTTGAAATGAGAAATACAGTGCTTTTCCTTTCCAAAGACAATAGCAGATTGATTTTGTAAAAAATGTGTATATTATATTCTTTAAATGACTGATTCTCCTGATCTAGCATGAAATTTATCATGTTACTCAAAGCAAAATATATGCTGCTTTAAGCGAGCCAAGAGTTGGAGAGTTGGGTTTCTAGTGACTACTGCTGATGGAAACTTTTCTTAGGAATTCTTCTCAGTGTCTACCTGACAAACCATTTGTCAGAGCTAAATTCTTTTGTATTGTTTAAATTGGAATGTCTTTATTCTTTTTCTTGTTAGTCAGGCCCTGCAAAAAGAATATACTGCTTTTTCTAGGTCATTGAACCCTATGCAAATTTATTTCCATCCCTCAGTATTTCCATGGAATGGAAGTAAGCCAAGAGTGAAATTATAAGCCTGTTGAGCTCGCAAAAGGTTCAAGCCTTGCCAAATTTCCGTTTTCCCTGCATGCAGCCCTTTTAAACTTAACCATGTATTACTCTAACTGATGAAATATTGAAAAAAGTCATGATGTTTCAGATAGCTTCGTATAGTTCACCCCAGGAAGAGTAATAATAGGGTAGAATTGTTTGGGTTTTAGTAGACTAAAAATCATGGATAGATTAAGATTACTAGTATATTACAGAAATACTTCAAAACAGGTAGTCTAGTTGCTTCATGAGTAGGAACATATTCATGTATGGAGTGCTTAGTCAGTATGTTCTTCTGTAAGCAAAACTACATTAGTCTAAGAAAAAAAATCACGTGATAGATCAATTGGGTACAGAAATCAAGAAACCAGAAATATCTTTCAAGCTGTATTTACTACTGCTGAGCAAAATGGTGATCCGATGGGAATTCTTCCTATACACAGTAACAAGATTCATGTGGCATTTGTTTCTTAAGACTTAGAGTTTCCCTGGAAGCTAGTTACTTTAGAGTTAAATCTCCAAAGGAGTAATTACAAGTATGGGGGGTCAGGGGCTGTCCCTCCGTGTTTTTAAGAAGGGCAAAACATCTTTTATATTCTCCAGTTTATGTAAAGTCTCCCTAATTCAGTGAAATTATCTTAAGACCATGTAGTTTCTCATTTTAAAAATTGAAATTTTAAAAATTCTCTCATTTTAAAAGAATTCTTTCTCAGGCCAGGGTTACCCTGACTAATTTCCTAAACTAGCCAGTAGAAAAAAACCCAAAATTGTGGTTCAGTTTTGTTTTTTAAACAAAGTTACTGTGTGCATTTTTAATAAAACAGGTGTTTACCTAGACAGCCTATTCAGCAGCACAAATCAAATTGTTCTTGCAGAACTAAAACTTTTCTGGGTGTCAGAAACAGGAAGGTGAAAATCTGGAACTTGATACACCCTTTCCATGTTAGACTTCACTGTAAGCAGTCCATCTGTGAGAGATCAGAGCTATGGCTAATAGGCCTGTGGCAAGTGCCAGATTCCATGCAGATTAAGGTTGGAAGCAATTTCATTCAGTTTTGTTGTACTTTTCCAAAATAAACTCTGCCAGAATGCAGCTCCACCACAGATTTTAAGTCAATCTCTACCTTCCTATTTGTTTTTTTCTGGTCTCTTGTTTGACTTTCCATGAGAGGATTTCTGACTTGCAGAGTTGTAAATGAAAGTGCATCACAGCTCACATGATCACATGCAGTGTAATTCAATATATTTGAAGCACTTTATGAAAAACCGAAATAGGTACTTAACAAACATATAAGATAATTTGTATGGTGGTGAAGGCTGATACTCGGGCTGATACTGTCTAGCATCTTCATTAGCAATCTAGGTCACGGGATACAGTGTATCATCAAGTTTGTGAATGAAACTAAATGGAGAGGAGTGACTGATACGTCGGGGGGCAGGGCTGCCATTTAGAGGGATCTCAAACTGAAGGAACACAGAAGCCTCTCAAGAGTTCTACAAAGACAAGTGCGAGGCCTTGCATCTGTGGAAAAAATCAGCCAAGGTCTCAGTACAGGCTGGGGATGGACTGGCTGGGCAGCAGCTCTGCAGCAAGACCTGGGAGTTCACTAGTGGACAAGAGGTTGAATGGGAATCGTCAGTGTAGCCTTGTGGTTGTAGCATGCTGAGTTGTATTAGAAAAAGTCAAGAAGTAGAGGGAAGTGGGTTTTCCCCCTTCTACTTAGCATTTCTGGTGCCTGATCTGTAATCTTGTGCCCAGTGCTGACCCCTCAAAGTCAAGAGAGATACCAACAAACTGGAAAAAGTCCAGCTCCTGAGGGTTAGTGGCAGAACCAGACTCTTCTAAGAGGTGTGCCATAAAAGGGTTAAGAAGCTGTTCTCACAGGTTATGAGGGAAGCTCTTGCTGGAGTCTTCCAGTGCAAATGGATAAGCACTGAGATAGGTGGCCCAGAAATCTTGGGTTCTTTTCCTCCCTCCTATCAGCTCTCACACATGAAGCTTTTGCTCTTTATATTTTTTTCCTATGTGCAAATGAGATTTTACTGCTTTTCTGCATTTGGATGCCCTCTGGTGTCTGAGCTAAGTCTCTTGTCATAAAACAGTGTTTGTGGGCAGCCCTTGTCATCCAGCAGTGACACTGGTCTTTCCGTTCTCACTGCCTGGTTGCTGAGGATGGAGATACTGGGGAGTCTGTACAGCCCCATAATGACTGGGGGAAAGGATATGTTTCAGGGACCATTGCAGCACACAGATAAGGGTGGCATTTTTCAGTCTCTTTTTGCTCTCAGTATTAAAGTTGGCTTTTCTTAGTGATGTCTTTATGTTGTCGTAGTCATCTACCAAAGGTGGGAAGGGAATAGAGTAGCATTGGATCCCTTCTAAGGATAAAAGGAGTTATTTCCAGATTCTGGCTTCACCAGTACAATGCAAGAATGGTACCAGAAGGTCTCAAGAAGTAGAAATTTCATGTCTTCTGACATCTCTGTCTGAGACTTGGATTCTCTTGGAGATTCTTGGAGGTCCAAACATGGACTGAGATGTGTTAGGGTACGTGGATGGGAACGGACTTCTTCACAGTGATTCTGTCACACTCAAGCCATGAGCAAGTATATGACAGCTTCATCACAGGAGCTGTAAGATGCTCCGTAACATCTGTAAAATTGTTTGTTATAACTGAGTTAATGGAGTTAGACAAGTAATTTAAATTTATGAAAACTAGACTAACTAATAGTGTTACCTTAGTTTTGTTATGCTTATTGAAGTAGAAGAAATTAAATGAGTGGAAAGTAAAAAATTATGGCAAACTGAAGGCAGAGACTTTATATTTACAATGTAACTGCAGAAATGCAAAATGTATGCTTCCATTCTAACATACAGATAAGCATAGTTCTTAGTTAACCTTAAATAACTATGTTTTTGCTACAAGGGTATTAGGATCAAACCCAACAAAGCCAAGGTGGTTTCTTGCTTATATGACTCTGTTTTGACCCTGCAGGATTTCTCTTCTCTAACTGTTGTTATATTTATTTTCATTCTGGACCACATATACCAAATTCCACTGTTGTACCTTGGTAATTACTTCTGAGTACAGATTTTTGGTATTGTAACTTTTTGTTTTATTGTTGATGTAATTTGTTTGATAGTTTCCTTCAGAACCATTACAGTCAAATGTTTGTATTGCTGTCTTTTAAAAATAATGCGCTCTCTGCAAAACCAAAAAAAAAAACCCAAGGAAACACCGCTTTGGAAAAAAGCGTGTTGCAAGTAAGACAGGTGTCTCAAGGTAAGACTTTGGCTTCTCACACGGGTGTCATTTTTAGAACTTAAGAAGTCAGGAGTACGTAAAAGAAAAGTACTGTTCCTGGGAAATACAAAAAGTACATGTGATACACTCAGACCGTTCTGTTCTATTTTGTTTCCTTTTAGCAGTTATTGATTGCCACAATAATTTAAATTACTTTGTTTAGATAATCTTGTTTTGAGGCAAGATCTCCCTTTGTATTAGGAAGAGCTTTGGTATAATTATTTGCTGTGCTTTTCACAAGTACTGAATTGTTGTATGTTACCAAATGTGTGTCCAAATCTAGGATGTGCTGATGGAATTGTTGGAGCAGTGTGCTGATGGACTCTGGAAGGCAGAACGCTATGAGCTCATTGCTGACATATATAAACTCATAATTCCCATTTATGAAAAACGGAGAGATTTTGAGGTACTCAATTCATCATAAGTAAATTTGAGGAAGAAAAAAATTCTGATTTTTCTAGTCTTAACTGCATGACATGTTGGACATCACAGAACAAAATTACTAAAACTAACTGAAATATGAACGTGCTGAAAAATTTGTTTTCATTTTAAACAGTTTATTTTTATTTAAATAAAAATTAAAAATTAATCTTGCATACTGTCATTCTGATACAAGTGCTAAACCTGTTACTACTGTTCAGTTAAACATGTTTACTGGCTATAAGGACATCATTTATTGTCTTAAGGTAGGAAAGTTCTATGTTATTCTCTACACTATGATTGTTTTCTTTTATTTTTAGAGGCTTGCTCATTTATATGATACTCTTCATCGAGCATACAGTAAAGTAACAGAAGTTATGCATACAGGCAAGAGACTGCTGGGTACTTATTTCAGGGTAGCGTTCTTTGGACAGGTGAGTATTATTTAACTATCATTTGTCAGCTCTATGCAGTAAGAAAAACCTGAATTTATTTTACAAGGTATACTATTTAATGATCTATATTGATACCATGACATAAAAAGGACAAGAAACGTGTTCTTTAAGAAACACTTATTCACCATCAGTAATTTAGTTTAAAACATTTATCAATTCCAATACAATTCTTCATTATTTTCCTCAGTAAATTTTTTACTTTTTTTTTCTTTTTTCTTCTTTTATTTACTACCTTAAGGCAGCGGTAAGTTTTCTGTAATGTCAGTTCTTAACAACGTATTGACTTAATGTCTGTAATGCTACAGTGTGGTTTGCAAGGCTGCTTCTTAGATTGGTATGCATCGATAGCCATTGCAATTCAAAAAATAGCATTAAGTTCCATTTAGGGAACAAATCACCCTTTTGTATGCATCAGTATTGCATGCTTTGAACAAAAGTTCTGGCTGTGTACTGGACAGCTTCACATCCTGCAATATGTGTCTAGAATTGCGTATGCATCAGTATGGTATCACACAGCATCAAGTAATACCCTTTCTACATGCATAGCCCAGTTGCTAATTGTTCAGCTGAGCATGGAGAATTGTAAAATACTCTGAGCAGTATAACTTTACATGTATTCTGTTGTCTTTTATAACTTTATAGCAATACCAGTTTACAGACAGTGAAACAGATGTTGAGGTAATTACAGTAACCGCTTACAAAGCAAGCAATGCAGTAAAAACTACTGCATTTCACCTTAGTTTGATGTGGGTATTTTTGTCAATCTAGCCTGTGTTTATACATGTTATGTTGTGCTTTTCTATTTTGTCTATTTCATTTATGACAGAAGTGTTTATTTTCTTGTTTCAAACCTGAACTCAGACATGGCTTCTTGTTTTAAACCAATGACCTGTTTCACTTCCCATGTACTCTACTTTGCATTTAGTTACGGTTTTAAAACATATGCCTTATGTAATAAAAATAAAGAAGTATATGGTAATATGGTACAACATAAACCTAAGATCTTTACATAAATTAAACTTCGATTTCTGGGATTATTTTTTTATTACTACATAAAGATTTTTTTCAGATTATTTTTATGGAAACTATTGCCAAGGTACTCACTTATGAATCAGATAGTCCTGTCGAGCAACAAGACTGTTGTTGCAACTCTTTTGGCAAGTGAAACAGTGCCGAAAGTTCACTTTTATATAAAAGTGAAAAAAGTTATCTCAAAGGCTTGGCACACCATAAAATTACAACAAAACCTTTAAAATTTTAACTGTGTGTTGTCATTATCTTTCACTCATTCTGTAGTAGATAATTACATTTTTCTGAGTTTTTTTTTTATTTGCTTAGGAATACCTTTTTTACGTAGATTCTAATTTCTCTTTATTTATGTTTGCTTGAATCCTGATGTTAAATGTTTGTTTGCTTTGAACCACACGCATTATGTTCATCTTAATCATTGCTCTATGTGGTTTTTTCCCAAGATTTTGATTACTTTATTTTTTACAGGGATTCTTTGAGGATGAAGACGGAAAGGAATATATCTATAAAGAGCCTAAACTCACACCTCTTTCAGAAATTTCCCAAAGACTCCAAAAACTCTACTCTGACAAATTTGGATCTGAAAATGTCAAAATGATTCAGGATTCTGGCAAAGTATGATCTTGATCCTCTATAAAAAATTCTAATAAATTACTTCCACTAATCCACTTGAAATACTGTGGGATCACTGTCTGTTACTCATTTGGCACACAAACATATGTGTCTAAACATGCTAGTGGTTGAAGGGCATGACAGAAATATCATCTTCTATTAAGGTTACCTTTAAGAACAACAAAAAAACCCCTTAATTTCCATGGTGTTACCTCTCAAAATAATAATTGTGTCTTAGGACAAATTTGGATTATGATCAGTTTGTGTTAACTTTAGCTATATTTCTTGCCAGTTCATGCACACTCATTCTTTGGAAGTTTGTCCCTTTTCTGCATCTTGAGAAGTCCGAACTTCTTTCAGGAAAGAAGTAGGAAACAGAGAAAAGTACCTCTTCTGAGAAAAGTACCATATGTAATTAATACTTTAACTCTGTATCAGTTGTTATCGTTTGCCTATGTCTCTGAGCCTGTTCAATTTTTATAAACATTTAAACTGTAGGAAAAAAAAAAATGCTCACGCAGGGTCATCTGGTTAGATCTGGAATTGTCGCAGGAAATACTTTCCTTTGCAATTGAAGGCTCCAAAACTGGTGAACTAAAGAGAGCTACAATATCCCGTATGCTGAGAAGAACACATACTGTGCAAATTGCCTCTCTGCATTCCTTTTGTTCCCTTCCTCAGCCAATTTTTAACTTTTGTTTGGCCTCAGACTTTATGGTGATTTTTTCTTATGATAATTTCCTGTCTCTTCTGTTACTTGATTCTGCCAGTAAGATCACAAAGGTCTGCACTTCTTGGACTGAAAGTGCAGCAGTGGTGGGCTTTTCAATGCTGGAACTTAAGGAGAGGAGGACTTACACAAAGGCTAGGTTTCATGCCATGGAAGGCAAGAGATTTATATTGTAATCTCAGTTTTTCACAGCTCTTCCAGTGTACTCTCCTGATTTCTTTACAATTAATTATAGTGCATATGTTTGTCAGCATTTATAGGGAACATTTTTCTATCAGCTATATCAGAATGAGTACGTAAATTATATAATTTACCACTTAAATTCCAGTCCAATAATATTAAATAAAAAAAGTAATAATAATCAAGCAGCATGTGCTAATAAAAATGGATTACAGCAGGGAGATCTTAGCTCTGTTCCCGGTTTGCTCCAGAACTTACCTGGTGACTTCATGTGTCTATTTGCATTGCTATTTTTCCCACTTAGTTTATAGAATTGAAATGGGTCAGAGACAGGCAGAGATAACGTGAGTATTTGACATGAGACTAAAGTGGTAGGCAACAACATTTAGAAAGATGCACAGGTTTAAGGTGCCCTCTTTATCCTGTAGTTGGGGGGAATTTACAAAAAAAAATAATCATCCTTGGTCCATTTAGGGACCCTGCTGGGCAAAGATTTAGTGTCCTTATCTATTGATACTGGAGCCTCGTTGCTGCTTTTAGCAAATTAAAGACCTGGCAGTCTATGAGGCTCTTAGTTTTGCAGTTCTAGAAACAAAATGAGCTTGAGTGGTAAAGGCTTGTTCCCACCATTACATTCTTTGGGAACCTTCATAGGGTGTCACAGTGGAGACAGACAGGTTGGGAGGAATGCCTTCTGAAGGCCATATCTGAGCTATTCACAATGTAGGGGTTTATTTTTAACTCTATAACTTTTTTTTATCACTAGCGATTTTTGGTCTCCAATCTACTGTTGTATCAGCAGTCATGTAGGACAAGTATTTGTTTCTGGGTTTTCTGTATCTGTGTGCCTTCCAGTGTTAGTCATGGGTATAACTGTGTATTATGGGTTTTTTTGCAGTTCTGCGTAGAGCAATTATCAATAATGAATGTGTTTTTTTAAAAAAAAACAAACAAAAAAAACCCACAACCACATGTTGTAATGCATCTAGCTGTGTTGTCTTCCCAATAGAAACAATGCAGAGAAACCCTATAAGAGCATTAACATCTCCTGCATTTTCAATAATTTGAAGGTTAAGAAATGAAATTTGATTTCTGAAGGTTATGTGACTACAATTAAATTCACTTTATTCACAATGTAGCTATTTGATTTTAATTTTTTTTTCATGTTTTTAAGGTAAATCCTAAGGATTTAGATTCAAAATATGCATATATTCAAGTTACACATGTAATTCCATATTTTGAAGAAAAAGAATTGCAGGAAAGAAAAACAGATTTTGAAAGGACTCATAACATTCGTCGCTTTATGTTTGAGATGCCTTTTACACAAGCTGGTAAAAGACAAGGAGGAGTAGAAGAACAGTGTAAGAGAAGGACTATTTTGACAGGTACTGATTGAATGGAAATTTCCTTTAATTTAAAACTACTTTTTTGTTTCTTTTTTGCACTTATTTCTTAGATACTTAGGTTTTTCTATATGTTGTGTATTTGTCAGAAAAAATCCTTTAGAAGATTGCACGCAACTGTTAGAGATGATAAGAATTGCAAAGTATACCGAAATACTGTTAGAACAACCTTTTGAAATCAATGCATACTTGAAAATAATACTCCAAAATGTGATATGCAAACACTTATAAATGACCATCTGAGAATACGTATATGACTGTGATTTCTTAACCCCTAAGCACTGGAAAAAGAGAGTAAAATCTCATATGCAACTAAGTTCTAACTATCCTTGACTTCTAAATAATTTGGGGTTTTTTTTAATAAGTCTGCATCTCGCTCTTTGCCCTTCCCTGTGCTCACCTTTCTTTGCTATAAAACATTGAAGAACAGTGGTATTATGCTTGCAGTCTTGGGTGTGGCATTTTTCAACATTCTTTCAGTCTTCGGATGTGTAAAATGCGGCATTGGTTCTTTTAGCTAAAAGCACGAGGAGAGCCTGAAGGACAAGGTCTGGTTTTATTTCCAGCTCCAGTTTCATTGTGTCTTTGGTCTAATCACTGTGCTTTAGTTTCTCATTTGTTGGCTTTAGAACGGAGAGTGCCCATCTATCTCCCATGGGCTCAAATTTTAAAGATACTTAGTTCACTGATACAAAACATTTTATTGTACTTTTTTTTTTTAAGGGAAATAGTTACAGTGTGTTTGGCAGTGTTCCTGTGTAAGGCGTAAATCTGAATTTGTGAAATAACAAGTTGCTTTGAGTGGCAACATTAATTCAAATATTCTAATTCTGTTCTGTATGGGTTTTTCCATTTTACTTAAAGTCCTTCATAGCTGTCCGCTAAAAAACTTTTTGCATTTTTAGCCAAAACTAGGTTTTTCAGACTGGTTTCTTCAAGGGATAATCCTCAAATACTTTTTGGGTTGTCTTTTTTCTTAAGCTTCAAGAATTAAGAATCTGGAGTCTAGCTTTCCTTTTTAGAAAAAGACTGTTTTGTGGGTTTGTCTTTAATGACAAATGTGAGAAGCTCACACTTATCTTAATACAGTGGTAAAACCAATTTAAATAAGTGACTTTAGCTATGGACAGCTGACATAATACTTGTGAGGAACAGCTTTGCTATTTTTGATTCTTCTCAGAGATATGTGGATGATAAACAATTCTTTTTACAGTTCTTGTATGAATCAAGTTCAAATGGTTTAATTTTTGGTTATTAGAAGCAGTAATGACAGTGACCTTTCTTTGCTGTAATACATGTAAAGCTATACATACTTCCATTTTCAATATTTGGTTTCCCAGTACATTTGGTAGTATTTCTAATTATATAATAGGGTATTAAATTGGGCAACTAATTACATCAAAATGAGATTTTAGCATAAAATTATTTCAAAACACACCTCATTCAAAAACCTTTTTCTAACTATATTAAATGTGTTCCCATCTGTAGCTATACATTGTTTCCCTTATGTGAAGAAGCGCATTCCAGTAATGTATCAGCACCATACTGATTTAAACCCAATTGAAGTAGCCATTGATGAAATGAGTAAAAAAGTTGCAGAACTTCGGCAGCTTTGCTCTTCAGCTGAAGTGGATATGATCAAATTGCAGCTGAAGCTACAAGGAAGTGTCAGTGTTCAGGTAAGACCATATACTTTGTCATTCAGCTCTTCCACTTGCTTCTGTCCCTGGAAAATTATATAAGTAGTTGGTTCATCATTAGTTTGTTATGTATATTCAAGACTGTGCTAAATTAGAAATACGCTCACTGTTTGCATTTATTTCCAGAATAGGAAAAGCAATAAAAATATTTCATGTAAACACTGATCATGGACAGTTACATAAAAGGGTTAAGATTCAACTCTGGAATCTATGGTGGTCTGAGCCCCACCTGGTATTGCTGTAAAGCTGAAACTACCATGAAACGGTGACTTCCCATATGAGAGTGAATGAGCATATTTTGGCTAGATGCAGATCTGCTCACAGTAGGTTCAACATGGTAATTATTGCTTTTGTATTTTGGTAAGATCCCTATGGAGATGAAGAGGGAATGCCAAAATATAGAAGGAGGGTAACAGTAGAAAACCTCACTGTACAACATTTTGTTACTTGAATGTATAAGGAAACCATCAGATTTATCAAAATAGGGTACCTAAAACAGTTGTAGCATGTACAAGTCAGTGTGGTCAGGGTCTTAAGAAAGCAGTGACAAAAGTGCTGCTCTGTTATTTTTAGTTGATTCAAATCAAAGGAACGGTAAACACAGCTATCTGAAATGAGCTGTTTTCATGTTGAAGAGAACAAAAGAAACAAAAGCAACAATAAACCAAGGTTCCAGAATCTGCAAGTTGTCAAGCTACCATTTTGGATGAGAAGGGAGGGGCTGTCACTGTTAACATAAAAGAATAATAGGGATGAGTCAGAAATCATTGAATCCACTTTTCATGTAGCTGCCGTAATAGCACAGTTAAATTTCAGAAAATTATTGCAGAATTTTCAGCTTGGAAGAGTGTTTTCAATAGATAAGCATATCAAACAGTAGTAGATTTAGCTCATTTTCCTCATTTTCCCACCTCACTTTCATAAATAGAGATGACAAATTGCTGTTATCAGCAGTTACTTTGCCACTTCATCAGTGGTTTCTTTGTGCCAGGACAGGTTCATACAGGGTGCTGTAGAGACCTCTCATGCTCTTATGTGCCAGCTCCAGCAGTTTTCTTACTTCATAAGTCCAGTTTTCTTGAAATCACTGTGTTCCAAGAAAATGAAATCAGACACACACCTGTAGTACCTGTTATTGCTAAGACCGTATGTCAGAGAACTGACTTTATTTTGTAATCCTTATTCTTTTTAGGTTAATGCTGGTCCATTAGCATATGCAAGAGCTTTCTTAGATGACACAAACACCAAAAGATATCCAGACAATAAAGTAAAGCTACTAAAGGAAGTTTTTAGGTATGTGGTTTTTTGTTTGGTGGTGGGTTTTATTTTTTGGGGGGTGGGGGGAATTGACTTTTTTCCCCAAGATTGATATCATAATGACTTTTTTTTTTACTTTTATAGTTTCTGACCGTATGAAAACATATTTTAAGCTGGCATTTTGAATTAATCTTTTGGATTTTGTATTTCTAATTGAGATTTTTTTATTATTCTTTTATCTAAATCAGGCAATTTGTTGAAGCTTGTGGGCATGCTCTGGGTGTAAATGAACGACTTATAAAGGAAGATCAGTTGGAATATCAAGAAGAAATGAAGGCAAACTACAGAGAAATGGCAAAAGAACTTTCTGAAATAATGCATGAACAAGTATGTGCTAATATTAAATCATACATACCAACGTTCAGAATGTAGCTGTAATGTTGAACCCACTAGGAAAAGAGTATGTAATGCTTTATACAAGAGGATTGTTTCTTTTTTTTCTTTATTGGAGTATAAGCATATCATGGAATTGTGGAACTTCCTCATTTTTTTGTTTGTGCATTTTCTGCAGATGCTTTCTTGACCTTCAGAATCAAGTCTTTCTCATTAAGAAAGTAGATCTGGTTCACACCAGTCTGGTTTTTTGCAGGAGAGAGACTGTAGCCAAGATAAAACAAATTTACTGACATGAGTATATATATCATTTATACTTCATATGTGTGGTTACAAGGGTCTCTATGACCCAAAAAGCTCATTTTAGTCTGTACTTCCTGGTAACTGTAGGGGAATTGGATCTGCAAGGTTAGCTCTTTTTCTTTAGATTTTGGAGATGTAAGCATTTACTTCCACGACAAAGAGTTAAACTTCTTTCAAGAAGTATTCCAACACATTTTCTTGAGGAGAATCCACTACAGACAAAGAGGATATAGGAGAAGGAAAGCCAAAACTCTCATGGACTGAGATGTAGGACCTTGCATCTGGGATCAATGGTAGAAATGTCTCCTCACTTCAGAGGCAAGGATATTATTTCCGGGAGGACAGGAAGAACTGAAGATTCATACTTGATCCCTGTCGTCTTGACATTTAAATTCGTCACATCAGGTTCCTTTTCTTTAATCCATGGGTGTTTGTATAATCTTTTCCCACAGCCATAGAGTGGCTTATAGCTCTCAACACTCAAGGCTAGTATTTCTGTCCCACAAGAAATACTTGTGTTTTCTGATAATATTTTACCTTACAAATACACATGTCTATGAGACTTCCTTAGATGTGTGACCATAATAGCAACTTTTCTTAGTCTAGGAACCAATGCATCCTGGTCTGGATAACCAGTTGATACAAAGAGGAGCTTAGAGGTTCTCTTGTCCATACAAAAACTATAGGCTTTATTCAGAAATCAAATTGTACAGTAAAAATTAAACTTGAGACCTACCTGAGGTGTTCAGTGTAGCTGGCATTTAAATGCTCTATTAATCTTCCAGGGTTTTTTTCAGGATTGCATCTTTTAGATGTGCAATGACTTTACCCATCTGCAATTTTTTGACATCTCTAAATTATTATTATCCAAGAAGTACTTGCTCGAAAAGGTAGACACTTGTTGGTTTAACAGCTTATCCATAGGCTTATCTAAGAGAGATTTGCCTTTATTCCACCCTTGCTTAGATCGTATCCAAAACTTTTATGGCTATTTTTTTCCCCCTGTTCAAAAATGTGTCGTGTCTAGAGTTCACTTCACATGCCTTCTTGCTGTCTGTTATTTCCTGATGTGGTTTTCTCAGATACTGTGCTGTGAGTAGCGCTGTGCTATGATATAATTATGGTGAAGCACAAGAATACAGCAAGCACATAGGCTTTATTTTCATTCTTGTATTCTTTTGTTATACTATCACAGGGAAAAACTTACCACAAAACTAGCTTTTCTTAACTACCAATGATGGAGAATATTGTGGTACAAGGTTTGTAGGGAATGTTACCATTTGGTCAGAATCTGTGTGTGGTTTGCTTGGGTTTTTTAATAAAAAACCAGTATCTTTCAGATACGCATGTCAAGGAAAACAGTTTTGAAAGATCCCTCAACAGGAAAAGAGGTTGCTTAGCTGACAAAAATGGGACAGTTTGACTGTATTTCAGTGTGACTTACTGAAAAGCAGAGAGCAGTGAAGGGTTTTAGAAAGGAGACGAACTGATTGGACACCTGATTTAGATGAACGAGGTATGTGGGAGGATTAGACAGCTGTACAGAAGACCCTTTTGGAAAAGAGGAGAATGTTTTGATCAAATAGTTTAATGACAATAAATGAAAAATTACTATTCCCCTAGCATAGGAAAAAATAAAAGAATAACAGGATGTACACAAGAAAAAATACTTTTAATTCAATGCAAGATTATGTACATTAGAAGAATATTCGTGTGTGAATTTCCAAAGTTTGATGATAAGAAAAAGCATGTAATGCTTGAAACTTCAGGAGTAAATCACATTGTCTAAAAGTAAACCAAGAAAAGAAGGGGCAAACAACTAATACCTATAAGATAGTGTGAACAGAAAATGGAAGTACAGCGCTGGCTGCAGTAATGTTTACTATTAGCCTACCACTGTGTTCTTTTTATGCAAATGTAATTAGTTGTAAGTAATTAAAGCATGGTATTGGTTTGGTTGGGGTTTTTAAATGAGATAGGTCACTCCCCTGGAAGCTTAGAATCATGAGGCTTTTCACTGAAATCTTTAAAAATGTCACCTTTATGTGCCTGCCTATTGCTGTATTTGGAAAAAGCTTCTCACAATGTTTACTCTAATGTCATTGAAGAAACTATTAGCTGTCTTATTATAGTGTGGGGTTTTAAACAACTGCAAAAATTTTGTTACAAAGAATATAGAAAAGAATTTTAACAGATGTTTCTTTTTTCTTCTCTGCTGCTTGCCAATATGATCAGATGGGATGGTAATTAATTTTCTTTACTTGTGCTCTTAGTTTGTCTGATTTTTATATCATTCCTTTTTTCCCCCAATATTTCTAATCTTAGCATTACTTAGCAGTAAATTTATAGCTGTCAAGAGTAAAGTCTTTTTGGTGCTCTGAAAGCTTTTGATAGAGGTATGATTTGAGCATTTCTTAAGTCAAAAAAAAAAGAAAACAAAAAAGGGAAAAAGCATGCCTGTTGTTGTGAAACTCCTGTTGAAAGTTAACAAGAGAAGTGAGAGAAGCTGTCCAAGCTTCCTCTAGAGAGGACAGTGTAATACCTAAATTAGGAGAACTGACATTGGAGAAATAAATACTGTCCTCCTACAACTAGTAGAGGAGGATAGTTGGAAATGGTGACCACCCTGAAAAAGAAGTTCTGTGCGATTGAGAAAGTACTGCAAAGTTGAGTTGATAAGCAGCATATTGTGAAAGTGGTTCGTTATTTTATAAATTCTTGTGTCATTTTGTAACACTTTGGTAAATACGTATTTTGCATTTTCAGATTACTCCGGTTGAAGAAAAGGCCAGTGTTATACCTAATTCGCTACACATTTTCAACGCCATAAGTGGAACTCCAACAAGCACAACAGTTCATGGGATGCCCAGTTCTTCTTCAGTTGCATGATTGTTTTGTAAAGGGAAGTATGTTCAGGGGTTTTTGTTTGTTTTTAAAGTATGTGGATTTGCTTCGTTGTGTGCAAACTCAGGATGATTTTGAAGCTAAATGTTGGGCACGTGCAAGCTGCATAATTCATACGAACGTCTGAGCACACTTAGCAAACAGCAGTTACTGGTGATAGTTTTTAGAGTAAGGGAGGCGCACATCTATTTTTTTAATCTTGCTGGTAACATTTTAAAAGTAGTCACAATGTCATTGCAGAAGTGCGTGTTGGAAAATTATGAAGTCAAATTTAATTTCTCTTTTTCATTAGAAAGTATTATTAAAATGAATTGCACATTACTAAAAAGTGTTGTGGGATGTAATTTTGCAGATATGTAACATTTGGGTGTTCTTTTTGTGTATGGCACATAGAGATTGATTCCACGTCCAAGAACTATTTTGGGGCTAGACAGAGACACTAGTTTTTTGGGTTTAATGGAACTGACAATAGTAATTTTTGTACCATTTGGCAAATTGTTGTGCTTTATTTTATACCTTGTTGTTTTGGAGGTATGTGAGCTTAGATCTTATTAAACAACTAAATGCAACCAAAGGTCTGTATTAATGAACACTGAGTTATACTAAAATATCAATAGGAGTAAATTGTTATGTACATATTGTTTGTTAATACAGTCCGTACAGTCTGTACATAAATGTATTACATTTCTAAGCATTTTTTAATATTCATACCAGCTCTTAACCTTCTGCTTTCAGTTTATTGTGAAAATTTGCTCATTCCAAGTATATGCAGACTTTACAGTTCATTTATTCCTGTATATAAATAAGTGCAATATAAAGATGTATACAGTCTTTGCTATGTTAGGTTTATAAGCAGTTATTAAAAGAAAAAAAACTTTTGCCAAAGCAATGGAGTATGTAATTGGTAATCATGGTTACTGTGGTAAATGGTGGTATAATTTAAAGCTTTTTCCATATTCTTATTCTTTTAAGACATTAATTTAGTAATTTTATATTTGGGAGAATAAAAGTTTTTAATTTTATTTAACTGGAAGCACTGTCCTGCTGTAATTAAACATTCTGTACTACATCTATATTAAAAGGAAAAAGGTAGTTACTTTTCTCACCGTGTGCTCTGGTTATTATTTTACATTTGTCCCTGAGACTGGGGAAAGAGAAAGGCTTGACTGGAGGGGAAAAAAAAAAAAAAGGGGAGGGGGGGGAAAAAAGCTGGCTTTTTGCAGCTTAAGTGTGAGATGCAGGCAATTCTAGGGTTTGTTTCATATTCCTTGTCAACAAAGGGAATTTAGGTTATTAATTGAGACATCAGTTTTGGATCCATCACATCTGACTCGAGTAGCATGTTACCATAACTAAAAGTTGTTACTCACCCATACAGTTAAGAAGTTTTGAAGACTTCCTAACCTTATCACATGACAGTAGAAATCATCTTTTCCTTAATGACATATGGTTTACTGTCATTTTCTGTAGCACAGCCTGAAACTCCTGTTGCCATTAATCATTAAAGGTTTTTTCTGAAACAGCTTGTCCTGGGACTGAAATGCTGGATAACTGTGCTTTTCCCAGTTACGCTTCCGAAACAAGCTTCCTGTTTGTTTAAAAAGCATATTCCTTAAATTAAAAAAAAAACCAAAACCAAAACCAAAAAACACAAGCAAAAAAACCAAAACCCACCCAGAGATAAATACTTCTAGACAGTGAACACATATGTTAAAAGATAGTCCCCTTTCTCCCGCTGTACCGTATATGCTATTGCTTTTTTGTTTGTGGGTATAGAAAAACTTTGTTATCTAGCAATGTAATTGCTCTCAAAAAATATTACTAGGAGAAAGTGGTCCCGTAAAGTCATTTTGCCATTCAGGAAGATTTCTGTATCAATATATTAATAGAAATCAGGTACGTCATGGTGGCTTCTTGCAATTGCCCTACTTTTCCTGACTTCCCCTTTGCCCTGGGAGCAGAACCAATGGTTTCCTACAGTTGTACAACACCTTTTGCACAGTGTCCTCAATTTGATGGAGTTGTATCTGCTAACCAACTTATAAATGTAGTATGTTTTCATAACTGAATATGGTTATCTGTGTAGATTTAGATACATCTAAATATATGTTTAACTTATTTTGCTTGCTTGCTGAAAGTTGGCCTATGAAAAATAGCGAAACGTAGTTGACAAAAGGTTGATGTAGGTTTACATAGGGTAGTGTTAATGATTAGCATGTATGGAACTCTGAGTTCATGGACACTTTGTTTATAGTCTTACATGATTCATTTATGTGAGAGAACACACCCTCTAATGTATTGTTTTGGTTTTAAGATACACTAGAAAATTATAGAACGCCTCCTTAAGTAGAAAATGCCAGAAAAAAAAAGACTATCTACTGCAGTTAACTTGAAAGGGAAAAATACTGCCTAATCGCTAGATATAATTTAAATTACATCCTCCTCCTGAATAATTCATTCTGTATCAGCTCCCCTTTTCTGTTGTTACTTCTGCAACATGTAAATTAACTGTCTAATATGGGTTATTTTTTCTATAAAGACTTGGGTTCTATGCTGGTTTTGGCTGGGATAGAGGTAAATTTCTTGACAGTACCTGGTATGGGGCTATGGTTTTGATTTGATAGAAACAGTGTTGGTGGCACTGGGATGTTTTAACTGTTGCTGAACAGCACATGCACAGAGCCAGGGCCTTTTCTGCTCCTCCAGCCCACCAGCGAGCAGGCTGGGGGGCACAAGGAGCTGGGAGGGGACACAGCCAGGACAGCTGGCCCCAACTGACCAGAGGGATATTCCATACCACATGTCGTCATGCTCAGCAATAAAAACTCTGGAGAAGGTTTGCCAGGGCAGTGGTTGCTTAGGGACTGGCTGGGCATCACTCAGCTAGTGGCAAGCAGGGGGGGTTTGCATCATTTGTTTTTCTTGGGTTTGGTTTTTTGTTTTAGGGGGGGTGGGGTTTAATGTATTAAACTGTCTTTATTTTAACCCACAAGTTTTCTTACTTTTACTTTTCTGATTTTCTCCCTGTCCTGCTCCAGAGGAGTGAGTTAGCTGCTATGTGAAGTTAAACCACAACAGTCCTTTTTAGCACCCAATGTGGGACTTGAACATTTGAGGTAACAGATATGCCCACAGCATGTTCCTGTTTTAACAGGAAAAAACCTTACCTTTTTTAACAGTTGCTGGTTGCAATGTTGATTCACTTGTTCTCAGCTTTGGTTTATCTGGTTGATGCCATGCTCCCTGGGTTTTTTGCTGTACGTCAAATTTGGGAGCTTGTTAAAGGCTGTATTTGACTTCTGCCATTTGCTGTACAGTGTAGCACTTGGTTGTGTTTTGCCTGGGAGAAATAAAATAAAAGCCTTGGCCATGAGCCTAATCTGGTATTTGGGCCCTGCGTTGTTGCCTTCCCCCTATGTCGGGAACCATCTCATGAAGGCAATTAACAATTACACTTTTCCCCTTTTCTCCTCCAAGGACAAACTGGTAGATGAAATGAAGAATGGCACCTTCCTCTTCTTTTCCTGGGGGTTTGATGTTTTTTCCCTTTTTACAGTAACTCTTCAGGATCTTGAACATCCTTGGGTAACCAACATACTCCCTATTAGCATGTTTCAAGAGTATGTTTCCAGCTTTTCCTAAGGTTAACCAGATATTTCAGAATGTCCCACAGGGATATGTCCCCAGGCACTATGGTTATGGGTAGCAGGGCATGCGGGTGGGTATGGGCCGGTACCTGGAAGGGTTGTCACCTCTGACTGTCTGGGACTTCGCCGCTGAACAAGTACAGGGTCTTGAAGAAGTGATGGAATATTTGAAAAAAGGATGCCTGGCCATGCCAGAGACAGAACTTACCACTGTATGCTGGGGCCTGACCGATGCCTACAAGGCTATTTAGCACCCTCGCGGGGAAGAGAGGGTCTGTGGATCTGAAGTTGTACAGACAGGCTGTGGCTGAACCAGAGACCCAACACCCGACTCCATCAGTCTGGCCCGATACGCTGTATCACGTACTGCAGAGGAAGAGAAGTCCAAGGAATGAGGAGGCAAGTTGGGCTTAAGGCAAGTAAAGATGAGGGGTGTGGGGTCGGGGAAAATCATGAAACTGAGCCTTTCAAATTCATGTGCTTCAAAACCCTTTTTTTCGAGGTGCTGAGCATGCTGTTTTACTGTTGCTGCAGTTACGTACACAACAAGCTTGAGGGCTTGAGCGACTTCAAATGCCGCGCAGCTGTGGGTAATGGGGTACCATACCTTCCGAAGCCAACACCTCGGTGGAGAATCTTCCCTTCTATCTCGGGTTGACATGTCTGTTATTTCTTACCCCACAGACTCACATACTTACCTCAGATACTGGATAACGCAGCCACAGACTGCAGGTTTGCTGCATCAAGTTTAAAGCAACACTGCGTGAATTCAGCTAACACATGCTTGGGTTTATATTGCCTTTTTTTTATTTCTTTAATGTTGCCTGTCTCTGTCCTGTAAGATTCATTCATGCTGGCTACCTGAACACCAAGTTCCTTGGGATGGTGGGTTTTGTAGCTAGTGCTGTATAATCTCTTCATGTTTGTCACTGTAATAGCAGACTCCCAAAAATGTAAATGTTTGACTTGACAAATTAAAGACGGGGGACATGAAAATTGTGAACAAAATTTGACAGAACTGCAGCTGAGTTCTTTTAATACAGGCTCATGTCCCAAAATAAATACTCTTTTAAATTAGTTTAGTTTCTATTTAGTATTTTAAGAATTGGTAAAGACATATATACCACATTACAGACGTGATTTTCAAATTAATAAAAACAAGACAACAGACTTTCTTCGAGTGGTAGACCACTGTCCTCATACAATCTAAAACAGTTATCAGGCTATATGAAAGAAAATACTGATAACCACTAAGTAAATAAGTTTGAGCTGGCATTTAGTATTTGAAAAAATGGAATCTGGAGCCTGGAAGGAATCTGAACAGAAAAGGATTGCATTGGTTTGCTCTGATCAGTGGTGTTAGCGTAACTACCAAGAGAGAGCTGGAACTCCTGACAGAGCTGCTGAGTAACGTCATTTTTTTCAGTGACATGAACTGAAAATGAAAGAGATCGTAAGTTCCCAAGGACGTACAGGTAACTGCAAGGAAAGAACCTTAGTTAAGCAAGACAGTTCAATTCATTGCTTATTCCCTAACTCCAAGGAGCTCTGGGAGTGTTGCTTGGGGAGAGATGAGCCCAGAGCTGTATTTCATTTAGTGAAGGTTTAGGAGCTGCTTTATCCGTAGTAATCAATAACAAGGGATGAAAGGGGACAAACACCTTTTATAATTGGTCTAATGAAATGGAAGAATCGTCAATGTAACTATTGACTTTTAGAAGGCCTGTGAAAAGACAGAAAATTTATTTTCATCCATCAGCAGCCTGTTGAGGGCTTTTTCTTCTGGTTGCTTAACTTTTTTCTCTCATCACCAGTGGTGGATCCCTGTTCTGTATGCATAATTTGAAACAACTGGGTATTTTTCTCATCCACGGTGTGCTAGTAGACTGTGAAAATACATAAAGCTTTGAAACAATGTATTTCAATGTGCCTAGAGTAATTATGTGACTTGGATTTTTTTTTTTTTTTAAGCACTTACTTGAGAAAGATAAAATGGGGGCGGTGACACCCTATACTAAGATTGATTGTTGTGTGTTTTGGAGATACTGGTAACTCTGAACCACAGGAACTGAATGAGAAACGAAGGAATGCCCCAGCTGGTAAAGCACGGAGCGAGCAGCAATGTGTTGGTGAAGAGCTGTGTTGTTCAAGCTCAGAACTGCATGATTAACTTGCTGTGCACATCTGCAGGGGAAGATGACTCGCAGCCAATAGTAAAATGTGCTGATTATGATATGCTTGTAGAAAACCATTGTATCTGACAATACACAGCCGGCTTGGATTATAGATTAGTGTAATTAAAATAATTGCCATACTGGGTTTTGGTGCATGCCTAGGAACCAGTGATCAGAACTTGACAATATTTGTTACCAACTGGCAGAGATAACCCTAAATGAAATTCACAATTTATTCCAAAAGATGAGTGAATCTGTTCAGCTTATTAATTAAATAAATTGGTAAAAACTAGAAGCTTTTAAAAAAAAATTGACTGAATGGACAGTAAGAGAGGAAATGCTTTTGCTTTTTAACAAACTGAGGATAGCGATGAAATACTGACACTTAAAAAAATCAAATATTCAAGTGGAAAGAAAAGGAAATAGAAATCAAAGTTTGGAAAATAGCTAAGGAATTTAAGAGGTTGATCAGAAAAATCTGCCTTACACAGATGAAGATATTAAGGCATTTTACTGAAATACCTTGCTAGCTGCAATAGAGCCCCATTGCTAGGCAGGTGGTCAAAGGTCAAATTAAGTGTGGAGGCGTGTTCAAAGTGGTTATGTTCTATCTTTAGAAACAGTGACAAAAACATGTTTTTGCATGAAGATAATGAAATATTTCATAGCTCCCTTATAAACCAACAGGAAGTTTATTACAGGTATTCGGTATCTACAGGCCTGAAAACTGAAACCAGCGTATCAGAGGAGACTGAAAGGTGCTGGCTGGCCTGCTGGCGTTCCTTCACAAGAGATCTCTGAACACAGAGATTTCAGAATAATGTTCACGTCATCCCAATATTCAGAGAAATTGTGTGGGATGATGATATGCTTGTTGCCATGGTGCTGGTGTGAAACACCAGACTGGAAGGTCTGTCACGAGATTCAAATAACAAAGAACTGAAATAGGCTTCTGCAGAAAATAGGTCTGGTCATACAGCTATCCTCCTCCTTCGCAGTCACTACAAATTCAGAGACTATTTTGTAGTTCATTGACTGCGTGCAGTAGGAAATGAATATGGTGAATATTCAACTCGAGACCAGAAGGAAAGGGAAGGCGGTATTTATTTTAAACAAACCTAATCTCAGTCACGTTGGCTGTCTCATAGACTGCACCCGGTCATATTTTCACACCCACATGCTCACGAGCACCAAGAAGCCCGTGTCCCAGCAGGCAGGCTGGAGATCCCTGTGGAAGACAAGGAATGGTGGCTCTTGAGTAAATGCCAGGTCCCTGGGGGTCTTCCTGGGCAGTGGAAAACTTTTTCAGTGTGCTGGTTTTGGCCGGGGTAGGGTTAATTTTCTTTCTAGTAGCTGCTATAGTGCTATGTTTTGGATTTGTGCTGGAAACAGTGCTGATAGCACAGGGTTTTTTTTGTTACTGCAGAGCAGCGCTTGCACAGAGCCAAGGTCTCTTCTGCTCGTCACCACACCCCACCAGTGAGCAGGCTGGGGGTGACAGGGAGCTGGGAGGGGGCACAGCCGGACAGCTGGCCTCACTCGCCAAAGGGACATCCCATACCATGTAATGTCATGCTCAGCAATCAAACTGCAGGAGAAGGAGGTTGGCCAGGGCAGCAGCTGTCTGGGGACTGGCTGGGCATCGGATGGTTGGTGGTGAGCGATCAGGCTTTTGCCAGCACTGGTTTTTCTTGGGTTTGGGGTTTTTTAATCTTTGTTTTATTTTTCTTCTCTCTCTCTTTTTTTTTTTTTTTTTTTTTGAGGAGGAGGAGTGGGTTGTTTAGTTTTTTGCTTTAACTGTTAAACTATTTTTATCTCAACCCACAAGTTATTGCAATTTTACCCTTCTGATTCTCTCCCCCATCCCACTGGGTAGGGGGATGAGCAAGCATCTGTGTGGGGCTGAGCTGCCGACTGGGGTTAAACCACAACAACCATCCACATATTTCTACCCTTCTGCTGTTACAATGTGATTTTCCACCATAATCTTGCTCACTTCATCCCTTATAAACCGTAGGGAAGGTTGCTGCTTGTAGTTCGTCCTTCCTCATTTGGGTATCTTTATGGTCGCTCCCTCTCTTCCTGCTGGGATGAGAAGCAGCGGGCTGGCACACACCGTGTGCTGTAGCCCCAACTGCCGTTGTCCTGTTATCAGACCTCAGGTCTTCTGCTGACACGTCACCCTGCCGTGGCCTTATCGGAGCTCAGGCCTCCTGGTCTTGATGTAAACAGCACATTCCTCAATGTTTACCAGTTTAATTGCTGTTAATTGCATCCTCGGTTATCAATTCATGCCGTTCCTTTAACCTGTGCTGCTGTTTGTGCTTTCATGTAAATCATTCCCGCTCCTGTTTCATTCAAGCCAACCTCAGTGCTCCTGTCCCGGCTCCCTGTGGCACCACGCGATCATCCCACACGGAGGGACCGTTGTAACATAGCGTGTGTCCGGCACCGAAGCGCCTGCCTGGCGAATGCTTTTAGAGACCATTGAAGGAGAATGAAATGGAGATGCTTTCCAGAAGACTTCCCAAAATTATTAGTGTCATAGTGGTACTATTCAACATTTTCATTAGTATCCGGGAAACATTTTTTTTTAAAAAGACCAAACTGCCGGTATAAACTGCATGAAAACAAAGGCCAGCCTCACCGATCTGAACTGCTGCAAACTAGGACTTTTAAACACGGTATGCTGCAAAGCTATACTTCTAGGAACAAGAAACGAAAATTAAATGTATGTGTTGCCTCTTGGAAAATAGCACCAGCGGAGAGGATTTAAGGATTGTTTTGAACATCAAGCTTCCCACAAGCAGAAGCCTAATGTAATTCTGTGGTAAAGAGGGCTAATGCAGCAAGTGGTTGTAAATGGAACGTATCACGGTGGTTTTACTCCCTGCCCTACAGGACCTGTGGGACCACGATGAAACCACTCTGCTACTGGACAGGCACTGGGGCTGAGGCTTTAAAATGTTGAAGAATTTACACAAGAGTCACAAAAAACAATGTTCAAGGAGCAGAGGAAAAAATTTATACGGTTGGACAGTGGGGGAAGAATGTTTCAACTTACCAAGTAGAAAATGGAGAAGGGGTGTACGACAGAAAAGCAGCCTTGCCGAAGTGCATAACAGATGCAGCGAGGCTTTTTTTAATGTGGAGAAAGAAGACATAACAGAGATTGGATACTGAAGCCAGGAAAATTCAGATTACAAATTCAAATCAGGCTTTTAATCTCCATTAGCCACTACACTGAATGCTACTGATGGTGCTGAATTCCAGAGGTCTGGGTTCTTCTGTCAGACATTCTTTACAGTAAGGGAGTGTTATTTATTTAATTACTTCTTTATTTCAGGTATAGGTAACCTGTGGTACAAAGCTTAGGCTGTGTGCTTTAGTTCAGAGCTAATGGCCTCTCTTAGGCCTAAATGTTGAAGCCAAAATTTGAAAAATAGCACGAAATCATTAGCTGTCTTAAGCTAATGTTAGTTATTACTAACTTGTTCTGATTCATGGCTATTTTATAACAACATTCTGAAAAATAGATGTGTGCAGTCTCCAGCATGATGATTTTAGGAAGTGGTCTTATTGTTGACTGGGTCTGTGTTCAGGACAGCATGTTGTTACGTATCGGAAGACATGTTCAGCTGCCAGATTTCAGCCAGCTGTTCATCACTGCAAGCTCGTACTGCAAGCACTAGTGAAGCAGTTGACAAGCAATTATATGCTAATATTGCTGGTGTTTGAAAGCCATTTGAAATGCTTGTAAGGGAAGAAATGCCTGGGCTGTTTGCTCCAGAGAATGGTATCTTGTATGAAGACCTAGAGCTTCATTCTCATTCCTTTCCTCTGCGTCCAGCTTTCCGGCAGCAGCAAGAAAGTTACTTTATCTCAGTTTTGGGTGGTACCTATCAGTTTCTACAAGACGGTTAAACCATTTGGTCCATCCAGCATGAAAGTTAGATTATTTGTTTTTTTTCTAATCCTGTTAAAAGAAACCAGGCCCTGGGTCGAAATTCTTAGAACGTGGAATTCCTCAATCCAATTTCACACCAGAGGTATCTTGTGTCATAATTTGACTTTTTTTAAACTGTTCCAACTTGATATAGCCATTTGATGATGCACTGGGAACAGCTACAGGCTTAAACCTTTTCCTATTTCTTGACTGACAGCTGTTCTTGCTCAAGTTGCAGATACCTGACTGGGGCTCTACTGAAAACTGAGTTAATTTAAATTAATAAGCACATGAAAAAATCCACAACATACTTTGTTGTTGTCTTTAAATGTAAAAGTCATTTATTCAGCCATGATCCTCCTAGAGCTCATAAGTCATTCATTTTGGCATTTTTTTTCTTTTCCTTTTACCCAATTGCAAGGCACTCACATGTGATGCAATTACATTAGGGTTACTGGTCAAACAGTTAAATATTTGATAGAAAGCATTTCGATTCAAACTATTTCAACCCTTTTTTCTTAATCTACTTGTCTTGTTTGTCTATTTTAATTAACTTTTATTCCTTTCAATTAAGACATTAATGCGTATCAGCTTGACTCTATCCTTAGCTGATTTATATCTCTATATGTAAATCAAGACATGAACAAATCTCCCTCTTTTTCTGGCAGGATCTGTTACGTTGCCACTGAAGCTCGCAAATTCTGCCCAAACTGGTACTAACTCATCCTTTCCCTTTTTGTATGTATTGTATGCAATTTATATGCACAGTTGTCATCAGAACCATTTTTCAGATCCTGTATTTAACAATAACTGCATTTTATTTATTTTTTGGTGATACAAAAGGAGAAAATCTTTGGTTAGAGTACAGTGTCATCCAGCTTCCTGACCTTGACTCAGGCCTAGCTTCTCCTTTACTGGAACCTATGTTCTTGAGAACCTCTTCGCAAGGAAGACTGAGAACTGAACCATTAAATAAACAGTTGGGTGCATTTTATTATTTCTGTTCCTCATATCTGTCCTGGTTACAAAAATATGTCAGACTGCTGTAACAAAAAAAAATAAAATATTGAGTTACTACAATGACAGTTGAATACCAAGTTAATTAACGCCTCTCTATCCAATTAATTTTAAAACAGATTCATATGTTTCCAACTTCACCTCGATACAAAATGCAGCAACACCTGTTAGGAGAATGGGGTGATGGTTTCATAATGTACAACTGCGTTGCATAACAGCAGGAGTGAAAAATACATGTTTGATCATGAGAAGATACGTCAAGTGCAGCACATCGCTCCTGCCAGGACTAACCTTTCAACCTGGCTTATGTGCCAGTGAATTTTCAGTTGTTTGACTGCTGAGATACTGTTGGTGCTCGATCCCATCTGTACCGTAGCTTCCTTTGGATAAGGTCTCCCTCTAGGGAGACTGCTCACTGGTCTTTCTCCTCACCAGACTGCAAAGCCCAGTCTCTGCACACCCTGCTTTGGCCGTTCTCCATCCTCTTCGGGTCTGGGGGCCTTGTTACGGCCAAACACAGCAGATGTCTCCCCTGCAAATAAGCCATTTAGCCAAAGTCCTTCACTATGTTCAGCTCCTCTTTCATAGTACACTTTCAGCAACATTCAAGCTTAGAAAATACTCATGGTCAGCATCAGACAGAGCATCTTCTTGACCATCATTCCCATGTCATGGTTCAGCTCATCTTGTTTACAGTGAGCCAGACACAAATAGTTTGAACTGTGCATGCGTACTACAATATTGTCCTAAATCTCATCTCAGTCCATCCTTACTAGGGTCGTCTTGCACCACAGATCTGCATTCCTGCTCATTAATGACCCCACACAACAAGGTGGGGCATCATTGAGACTCTTTGGTGGGGCAGCATCCATCTCTGTACAACCTTGCCAAAGATACTGGATTTTTTCCATAGTAGGCAGTGTTTGCCCTATGACAAATCAGTGGTCTCAGCTGAGTGCAATTAGACACCTTTTCTGGAAGGTTTTGCAGAGCTGCAGAGAAGCTTGTTAAGCATTACTGGCTGGAGTATTTCCAGTCTCAGGCAGATAGCCAGCTCAGCTGTTGCCAAGTGAACCATAAAGTTCACTGTGAATATTAATGAAACCAGCTGTAGCCGAAAGGCCTCATTAGGTGCTTATGTTATCTGATAACAGAAAGAAAATGAAGTTGTTTTAGTAGGATGCAAAAACAGGAACTAAGTGAATGGATGTGGGAGCAAGAGGATGATACCTTGTTCTTTGGCCATGTTTTCTCATCCACTTTCAGAAAATATTCTCAAAAAGAGAGAATAAGCTTAATCTTTTCCAATATGAGGGTGAATACATCTGTGGATACCTCTTTTTGGGACACAGCAGGAAGCACTGGAGAGGTTTTAATTAATAAGCAACTTGATTTTATCAGAAAGGAGGTCACGAATTACAAAGCTATATGTATGCCATAATGAAACAGGTATTCCTGTTTCTTACAGAGAAGATGCAGAGAAACCTTTTCTGCTTGGATGGACTTAATTTTTTACCATAAGCATAAGGCAAGTACTACTGCAGCAGTGGCAGGACTTGAGAAAGAAAACATTTCTGATCAATATTACATTTGTAAAAAGGAATGTAATAATGTACTAGAAACTGGTATTAATAAAGAACTGCTTTCTAATAACAGTATACAAGCTCAACTTATATAGAATTTAAAAGTATATCAGTTTGGGTCTGCTATTGAAACAGGTAAGTGTGGGCTCTGTTCTAGTACTTGCTTCATCTAAAGTAACTACAGTTCTGGAGGGATAAGCCTGGATTAACTTCTGATACACAAACTGATCCTCAGTCACTGCAAGCGATTTTTGTAGCTTATGCTATGTATTTTCTCTGGAAGATGATTCTGTAGCCTGTTACTAAAACGCTCAAGTGTCTTAAGACCTTTCCCTAACAATGAGCCCTTCCATTTCAAGCTACTTTTTTTAAGAGCTTTTACCTATAATGAGCTAGGAGTGCTTTAAAGAGGTTTGGTGCTATCAACCAGATATAATTCCTTGTTTATGTAAGAACGCACTATGTTGCAGGCTAATCTGTTCCACATCAGTTTCCAAACAAATAAAAAGATAGAGCAATTTATTCTGCTTGCATGCCCTTCCCCTTCACTCCTACCACCACCCACCCACCCACCTTTTACCCACCTTATTTTTTTTTTTCTTTTCTTTTCAACATAGACTGTAGGGAAAGTATGCTCAGCGTTGGTTTTGCATTGTGTGGGACAGTTTCGATTATAGAAAATGTTTCTTTTGTATATAGTGGATCTGTTGTATAGGTCGAGCAATTTGAAATCTTTCAAAAGAAACATTTCCACGTAGCGTGTGTGTGGGATCACACGACTTACAACGTGCGAACTCCATGATCTCATTTTGAGAAGACTTAGACAATTTTGACTGCAAGGTATCATCACATTATATAGCATTTTTAGATTAAAGAAGTAGATAATTTTCTGTGTAAAAATCTGATTAATATCTGCAAAGGCTCGTAACCGTTAGGTTTTTACAGACAGAAAAGTTTAGGTTATTCACTGAAGTGTTAATAGCAAAGAAAGAATTAAAGCTTCGAATTCTGAATCCCTGTTTTCAACCCATTAGGCCTGTTACCCTCTGGTTAATAACAGCTTTTTCTGTAAAACTTGCTCATTTATAAAAATTTGCAGTAGAAAAATAATTGCAAGCTCTGCAAACTTTGACAGTTGAGAGGTGCAAATTAAGTATTGATCAATATATTGTGCAAGACTGATTTGACAGCATATTATTTTTAAACAGTTTCTTTTTTTATGTAGCTAACTGCAGATGTTTGAATAATTTACAGAGTCTCCTGAAACTTCAGCTATATCTTCAATTTTTTTTTAGCACTGGATAATCAGAATTCTCAAAATGTGACATCTGTGACAACAAAGATTATTATACACTGCTCCATGGTTATATTCATTGTTTACATTTGATTTGATTGGACACTGTGGCCTGGTTTTTGCTACCTTTTTTTCTAACTTCTTCCCCCAAAAGACAGTAAGTGAATTATGAGTGGCAGAACTCGATTATCACATTCACTGTTTAGTTGTGATTGTTTTTTTTAAAAAAAAAAAAAAGATTACAAAAATAAGCAGTAGGGTTTGTGGTCAGTACCTTTTCCATACGTAGCAGCCACGCCTACCGGAAGACTTGGAGACTGCAAGAGCTCAATCATGTTACAGCCTTAATTTTTCTTCCCATTGCAACATTCCCTCAACAACAGGATTTCAGGCAGGAGGCTGAGAGACAGCGATTTGATTTTCAGTTATGAGAGAAGGAGGGAGCAAAGAAGGTAAAAAGTCCCACTGGTGGAAAAGGACCCGTCTCCCAGCATTACTGTTCTTTAAAACATTAGTTGTGATGTAGCTATCAAAGATGTTTTCTGTCTAGATCTGCTGAAAAGTGACTCTTCTCATTCACTCCTTGCAGGACAGCTTTCAGTACCAAAACTGCAATTTGAAATTACAGAATCAAAATCTCTGCATTACTGATGCTACCTCTTTGATGAGGATAGTGCTAGAAGGCCACAGGCAATCTTTTTTGCTAGTAGATTGTCAGTTTTCTTTCAGTCAGTGGTTGGGATCACTGGGAGTTGCTTCTGACAAACAGAATATGTTTCAACACATAGGAATAACGTGTACTGAAAAGAAGGAAACAGCTGGGTATATTCCAAAAACAGGTGTATTCCAACAACGAGTGCATCCAGAACAGGAAAAAATGCTACCATTTGGAATAGCACTTCTTAAGCTGCCAGGCTTTTTGCTTTTGGCCTGACCTGAAAATACTCTAGATGCCCTACGTTCCCACAGGACGCATTTGAGAATCTGTGGTTTTCCTCCCAGATTCACACTGCAAAGTTTCCCACATGAAATTAATTGATCTGGCTATAGTTACAAAGTTGTTTGTAGGTGGAGGTTGCAGAGTCTGTTGGTACTCTCTGCGCCCTGACAGCTGTGTCCCCAAGGAAAAAAAAAAAAAAAAAGGTAAAATACCTAAAATGAATACAACTTGCTTCATCTTTAGAAGAAGTATGAACCTTTGTGGTAAAATTCTTGATAATTTCCTAAAAACCTATTTCCATTATTGGGTAGGTTCCATGCAATTCTGTATAACAGCATTGCTCAGTGGGAATATGCTTCCTGTTTTCTGTTTCTCCCTTTGGTTACTCTCGGAAGACTATCTCCTGTTTCTTGGAAAACTCTTTATGTTGAGGGAAGCAGTGAGTAACCCAGCAACACGTTATGCTGACACGCAGGATGAGGTTATTTATGTGCTTCAGTTTCAGTTTATGAAATATATTATGTAATTTCAGGCAGTTTATGTGCTGTTGTATTGTAACCTTGCCTTTGTATTGAATGTGTTTTACTCAGATGTCTGCAAGAAGCAAAAAGCTGTTGCTGGCTGGTTTTCTGTTGTTGCTTTGTTGGGATTTTTTTTTCTTTCTTTTCAAAATCTCACCCTCCCTTAAGAGCAAAATAGGTTGAGCTGTTAGCAGGAACTGTAAGCAAATCCAAGTAATAGCAAATCCTGGGCTTTCCAAACATAAGAAAATAAGGGGGCAACCCTGTTTTAAAAGCTGAAAGAACAAAGTGAATTGTGTTGTGCTGCTTACTGGGAATCAGTTGCTCAAGAGAGTGCCAAACCCAAAGAAAATAAGAATATAACTGCATGGGTCAATTGTAACACTTTTTTGTTTGGTTGGGTTTTTTTAAGTTTGGACAAGTATTAAAAAATAAGAAGGCCAGCTAGAGAAAGTTAGACGTGCTACTGGAAAAGACTAAAGAGAAGTAGAGAGGTGGGAAAGCCCTCGGAGACACTGCAGTGTGCCGGTGATGCTTTTGTTGCTTCACATGTGAACCCATATTGTCCAGCGCCATCCCAATATTTCTTGCTGGCATAGACCGAGCTGTGTTGCAGGAGTGGGGGTCCAGGTGAGGGCCTGAGAGTGCAAAAGGGGGAGCAGGAGGTGTGAAAGGGGTTTGGAGGCTGGGAGAGACACTTCACAAGAGAGGGTTTGGTGTGGGTGTTCACAGCTAATGAAGGACCTGGGAGGTCTCAAACAAATTTCATGAAGGCTGTAGGCAGCGAGACCTGTCTTTTTAAGGACCTCATTGACCACCTACCCAGGTTAGTAAGCTACAGATGTTCCTACACCCCTCTTCAGACAGTACTCCAGCGTGGGACCCCCACCACAAAACCCTCTTCTAGCCCTTTCCTCCACTACAGTGTCCCTTCTGTCCTCTGCTCCCGCCGATGCCTCAAAACACAGTGGGCTGAGTTAATCCAGTTGAGCCCTGGATGTTTGGATCTTTCAGTAGCAACAAAACTGACCAAGATTTCTAAGAGGAAATACAAAAGTTGACTTTATAGCAACTTTGTGAGAAAGCAGTGAGATAAGTGACATTGCTGACATATAATTACACACTCAATTCTGTCAGGTATTGCTGCTAGATTTTCATTTAAATCTGAGATACAGTAAGGATATAGGTAATGGAAAGAAGGAAGCTTTGTATTCTGTAGTGAAAATATGAATAACTGTGTAAAGAATGTGAAAATCCATTTCAGGAGGCATAGGCCCATCTGCAACCTTCCAACAGGGCTGCAGTAGCTGCGTGGTGTCAGCTCTGGTCTCCAGCTGCAGAACTTCAACACCAGAAAATGCTTCTCTAGAAAATGACGTGAACTTGTCTTACTATCTGAACTAAAAATTTATTATTTTCACTGTGGACATCGATGACATCTGAAGTCATGAATGTTTTTTATAGCAGCACCACCTTTCCCACCCCAAAAATGATGTACAAAGTCAAGGGATGTTTCCCCTTGAATATGTGAGTGTCCAATTTTATAAGATGATTTATTGGAAGAGGGGGGAAAAACGTGTGCATCACTTATAAATAATCATCTAAGTAGGTCTACCAGTAAAATACAAATCACACTTTATTTCCTAAATATTAGGTTAGTTTAACTCCAGTCTTCTAACATGTGCTCAAGTCAAAACACAGATCGGCCAAGGGATGACACTTGTGCTTGCGTTGTCCAGTCAACAACATGATTCATTTTGTAGGGCTGGTTGTGTAAACTGACAAGATAATCTAGCCAGCCCTAGCAGCTGCTGTGCTGCTGACACTCTGATGTGCTGTCCATAAGGAAAAAGCTAAGTACAGTTTGTCTGAAAGCATGCTGGTGATGAAACTTCAGCAGGCACCGTGCAATAAAAAGCTAAAATAATTTATCTTGAAAATGTCAGGTCTCACAACACAAATCTGAAATTTCAGAAGAATATCAATGTGGAAGTACAAAGAAAACAAACCATTGAAGAGATGGTTGGGCAGTTTCAATATGCTTTGAGCAACATTTAGCAAACTTGCATTGCCTTAGGTGGACAGTGTGATGCTGTGTGCCAGCCAAATTCAAATCTAAGATGAAGAAAGGCAGAGGTATGTAATTTGGAATAAAAAAAGCTTTCACCTCCTAATGAAAGACTTGAATCCTAGCTTGCTGCAGGATACTTACAGCTTTATTGTTATCTTTTTTTCTTAAATACGGTTACAGGCTTTGAAGGCACATGTTTCTCTGTAGTAGAAAGGAATATATAAAGGCTTTGAATCAGAAACCTTTTTGTTCTGCCCTACTTCCCTTACCAGCTGCCCTTAATACTTACGCTAACACTCCTATTTGTCTACCCCACATACCTGCTGGGAGTGCCCTCACTTGGCAGGTGAGAATCTCCCGGTCTCAGAGATGGATTGCACAAGGTCTGACAGTAACTCAGCACCAAAACTGGGTTTACTATGCGTGTTTCTGTTCTCCCAGTCTCATGCCTGATGTATTGCACAGGCACAACACAGTGTGTGCTCTCTGCATTTGGCTGTGGCACATGGTACAAAGGTCAAGGCTGGAGGCTGGACCCACACAGGTATTTCAAGGCTGGAAGGGATGGTCACATCTCGAAGTCCGAAATCGAGATTTGTAACACCTCCTCACAACTGTCAGCTAATGCTGGTTTTCACACGCACCTGCGCTCCAAACACTGAAGTTCCCTGTTAAATCCAGGTTTTGCACAAAACACCGATCCTTCAGATTCCCCAAGGGAAAAACGGTGGAGGAAAAAAGCAGCGAAGGTGTTGCTACAATGGAGGTGGCTATAAAGAAGAAGCAGACAAGGGGTAAATCCCAGCGCAGCAGGGGCAGCCCTTGTTCCTCGTGGTGGATTTCATCTACTTGGGACAGACGTCTGCATGGGGCTGCTTTTCCTAACTGGCAATCCGCCCTGCCCTCTCCTCATCAATGGAAATACAAGGGACTGTAACCGGCTCTACGGAGAAGACTATGTTATCAAACAGGGTAAACACACCGGAAATAAAACGCTCTGAATGATTGCCCTCCAGTTATGTTATTAGCAAAACCAAAAAACACAAACCCACTTTTTGGCAGAAGGGACTTCACAGTGTATCGTCTACCATTAACTCGTTGGGCCAACGTTCACTTTGCATGTTGCCACAGGCACTGCTCGCGAGCCAAAGGTTTTTGGCATCAGCCTGGGGCAGCTCCAGGTAAATAAAGCTTACTTAGATACTTTATTTACGTACAGCTGTCTGCTCCAGTTCCCATCCCCCTGCTTTCCCTTCCACCCACACGCTGAGTGTGTGTACAGGCAGACCTGCCAGAGAAGCCAAGTCCCTTCTGGGCCACGGAGCATGAACTCTTTTCCTTTTTCTGAGGAGGAACACCTGCCAAATGCTGCTGAGCCAGGCTGGCAGGCTGTGGTGGTAGAAAACTTCCCTTTCTCTGCATCTGGTCTGGTTTAGCAAATTTCTGAATTTGCTAGTCCATATGTTTTAGTCCCAAAGTTGATCTTTCCATGGAAATTAAGTGACCACCTTGAATACCAAACCTAGTGTCACCTATGGAAGTGCACAGCACCTGGCACCTGTATCACCACTGGTTGAATGCAGCTGAACTGCTGCGGACCCCTTCTCTGAGACCTTGGTGCCCACCCTCCCTGAGGTCCCCATCTCTTCCAGACCATCCCACTAATTATTTGCTTTGCTAGAAAACCCCATCTTCAAGAAACAAAACGAGACACAGTGCTATGAGAAAGATCAGAACAAACAAACTGTTTTCTTTGTGATCTGAGTGTCCATGGTTTTAGTGGGCTCCCTCAGTTACATTAGAAAGTGCAGCTCCTCTGTGGAAGGCTTTCGTATGCACCAGCTGATTCATTAATAACTTTTTTCATCAGATTCCCTGTCTGGAAGGTGGGGATAAACTTCCCTTGGAAGGATATGTAAACTTGGGAGAAGTAGTTACTGGGAAGTGACTAGTGTTTGGCTACTAGTGTCGTGAAAGCCAAATAAATTGTGGTTATAGAGCAAAATCCATTAGCCTTTGTTCATAACGGAACTAATGCGCTACCTAAATCAGTTTTCAGCATCCTGCCCACTGCTGGCTATCCCACAATGAGCTGCACACCTTTGCAACTTCTTTATTGTATTTTTTTCAATCCAAAATACTGAGTCAAAAACATCTATTAAGATTTATAAAATACACATATTCTAAACAAGCAGTAGTTTTTCTTAATTTTCTTTAAGATACTTTAATCATAATTTAGGTTGTTAGTCCTTAAATAATGAATAGATGTTGCCAATTACACTATATTATGGATTTACCTCACCAGCTTCTGAGAAATGACTGTGTTCTCCCTCCCTACGAGACACAGGGAAACAATCTTACCCACTTTCCTACAACCTTTAACCGAGTGATGGTTTGTGGCATTTAAGTAATGACAGAGTAAGATACCCATCAATTAAAATTTCTACCCATACAGCCAAACAGTTGGTGCCAGGATATGGTCTTGGAATAATGCGTCATTTTAACCTGCGGAGTTTACAGAAATCATATATTGTACTTGCTGATCACCAACTGTGGTTTATACTTCATTACTCAAAGTTACGGTTTTCTATTATACCTTGAAGACGTACTCCTGTCAGTTCAGAGTTTTGTAGAAGAAAGTGGTATTACATCTCCATCTTTGTTCGCTGAGTATTTAACAGCGCTGCTATGCTCTGAGCTCTCCTAGAAAGTGAGCCTTGCTAGGAAACAAATCCTCCGAGAACAAATTCTGTCCCTCCAACGAGTACAACCACGCAACAGCCGTCCCACAGAGGTCAGCCTTGTGGCATCAGCTTACGAAACAGAAGCAGAAGCCAATCCACCTCACAAGTAGCTGTGAAGAAATTGTGTGGACCTTTATCTTTCTCCGTGGGGCATATCAAAACATTTTTACTCATCAGGGTGAATTCTCTACTAGTATTGTTAGGAGATTTCTGTAAATATATATTTTTTTTCATTTTTGGTATAAGAGAGACCTTGAATACAGAAAGATAACGCAAGCAGAAGCCAGGATGATACACCTAGACCATTTTTCTCAGGTTGCTGAGAAAGCAGGTGTTTTTTTCTTAATTTCTGCTTCCTACTTGTATGTCTGTTTCTAGGAAGAAATATCAAAGGCCTACTCTTTGTTTCCACCAACTGCCTGGGGGTATATAAGATGTGCTCGGCAACAAATCAAAATTCCCATTCATCACTGTTTATGCAAGGGGAAGAGAACAAATGTTCAGGGAAGAAACGATGCCTTTAATTTCATGCTTTAACAGCTCAAAAATGGTGGTAGTATGTCAATTATTTCTGTACGTGAATGAGCTACCAGTGATTGCAGCATTCTTTGCTGCATTACAGACTGCTTGTTTTGCTGGAGTAACCATAATAGAGAAATGCAACACTGCCTGCGCTGTGCAGCCATATATATCACAGAGCAGTGATATATGGCTGGCATCAGCTGTGGCAGCAGAGCTTATACGGCAAGATTTGTGTTTCTTACATGAGTACATGCTATAAATATAACTTGTTCTTTACTTTGAGAATTTGTTCATAAATTTTAACGGTCAAGAGTACAGGCAACCAATAAGAGAGTGGAGCTCCCTTGAGCAGATCACCCCCATACAGACACAGCTTAAGGAATCCAGGTTTAGCTGTAGCTCCGCGTCACAAGTCAGTGCAGCCTTTAGCACCTGAAGCGCTGACGGTAGATACTCCACATTGCAATACATTGCAACGCTGGTTGGATTTGTACTTAAGGAGAAATCAACCTGTTCAGCAGCCAGGTATTTATTAAGTGCACGTTGTAGGAGATGCCATTGGATTGATTGCATAAACTCCAGACCAGTGTAACAACATCAGCAAGCCTCCAAGAAGGATTTTATTCCTCTTTCAGGAATTTAGGAATTTATTTTTTTTTTTTTGGCAGTGCCTGCTAATGTTTTCCTGTTTTCACACCCTGAGTACATTCGAGTCTTAGTATTGCACAGCTTCCCCTATCCACTTTTTTTGTTGGCCTCACACTCTGGCCGTTCTTCTCATGCTAAACTTCTCATCTGTTTATTTCACACACACAGTCGGTAAGGCGCGTGCATGAAATGTACATTGTGTTACACTGACCAGCGTTCTCCCAGCCTTCCCTGTGGTTTGGTGGCACACGGGGCACACATGGCACACACACACGGCACACGGGGCACACATGGAACACACACAAGGCACACGGGGCAGCCGTCTGCTCCAGACAGACTGAAGTGACAAGCGAATGGGGTTGCAGAAACACAGACTCACGGAACAGTTTGGGTTGGAAGTGACCTTCAAAGACCATCTGGTCCGACCCCCTGCCATGAGCAGGGACATGGTTCACCAGACCAGGTTGCTCCAAGCCCCATCCAGCCTGGCCTTGACACTTCCAAGGATGAGGCATCCACAGCCTCTCTGGGCAACCTCTCAGAAGCACCAGCTCCTGGGAGCCGCAGGTCCATCATCACCAGAGGCTGAGTGCCAGGCGGCAAACCGCTGCTGTCTCTCCCGGCTGGCAGCAGCAGCAGCAGCTGGGAAAAGCTCCGGGTTTCTGGCTTGAGAGGCGGGAAGGAGGCAGAGCTGCCCGTTTTCCATCGTGCCGTTGACATCGGAGGGACATGGCGTGACCTTAGCCCTGCGCAGCGCTCCGTGCAGCTGGTGGCCTCGGCTCTGGGCTCCCTCATAGTCACAGAAGGGAAAAACCCCGAAACCCCGCGGAAAGCCCCGCTCCCCGCTTAAAAGCCGGAGGGGGAGCGGGCGGCGGCGGGGCGGCTCTCGGAGCCCTCCCGGCGCGCTGCGCTGCCGCAGCAGGGGGCGCAACCGGCGGGTGGGCCCGGCCGCGGCTGCCCCGGCGATACGCCCCCCGCGCCCCCTCCCCGCCCCGCACCCCCTCCCCGCCCCGCGCCGCCACCTGCGCTGCCCCGGCCGGCGGCACCGCCCCGGAGCGGCTGGGGCCGGGCGGGGCCCCCGGGCCGCCCTTAAAGCCCGGTCGCCCCCGGCATCCTCCTTCCTTCCCCGAGCGCCTCGCCGGGATCGCGCCGGCAGCATGGGTAGGTGCGGTGGGCAGGGAGGGCGGGGTGCCCCCGGCCGGGCCGGGCACCGGGGGGACCCTCGGGCCGCCTCCCCCTGAGCCGGTGGGCTGGGCTGTGAGCAGCCGGCGGAGAGCTGGTGGCATGGCCGAGGGGTCCCGGCTCCCCGGGGCTGGCTCTGCTGCTCGGTGCCGGGTCTGAGTGACAGCGGGTGCCTTCGGCTCCCCGGGCCGCCCCCCCCCGCCGCTGCCCCAGCCCGGTGCCTGCGGGGCCGCTCACCCCCCGGCAGCGCCGCGGCCAAGCCTGCGGGAACCTGCCCCGGCGCCCCGGTGAGAGCCGAGCTGTTGCCTTGGCCTCGGCGGCCCCTCCGGGCTGAACCCCTCGCTGGTAAGGCGGATCTTGAACTTTTAAGGGATGTGGAAATTGGAAATCCTAGCACAACTCGAATGTGGTGTTTCTCACGGCTATTAAATAACGCTTTTTCACAAGAGTGTTTACCTAGGGTTGACCTAATTAGTGTTTTTTAAATATATAGAAACACATCTGGAAGATTCACATAAGGGCAGAGCCAGTTTAGCTAGCTAATCCCAAAGATTAGTTTGTGTCTAAACTGGAATACAGAGTAGCAAAGGCACGAATGATGCCTCTCTGGGGAGTAGCTCTCCATTGCCCTTTGCTGGACCCTTGGTCCTGCAGTGTCTGAGCACGTTGGCGTGCCTCTCCTAGAAAGCAATTCCTGAGCTGAGGAAACCTTGTCTTGTGTAGGGGAGGAACCTGAGGTATCAAAGCCCCCCTCAGAAAGTACCATTGCATCTTCACCAGGACATCTGTGCTCTGGGGACAGGCAACTGTAGTTATGAGCAGGCAAAGCTTGGCAGCGCTGCTGCCCAGAGAGGCACCAGGGTCTCACTGCCTTGGGCAGCTAGCCGGGAAAATGGTGATGGTGCTGGGAAGGGAGAAGCCCCATGCAGCTGGAACTACTCATGTAATGTCAGTTTTGCTGCTTTATATTTGCTTTGACTGTTTTGCACCAGTGTCTTTCTGGAAGAGCGAGGTGTGAAGCAGGGACTCCTGGTGGTGTTTGTCCTGATGGCAGCAGCATCCTTGTGCAGGTGCTGTGAGGCAGCTCCAAGGAGCAGAGGCAAGAGGCTTGGGTTGTGCCAGAGTCAGTCAGCCGGCAGGAGAACAGACTCCCTCTGCAGCCAAGAACATCCTAGGTGACAGCATGGTCGCGTACAGATTTAGCCTGGCCACAGACATGAAGTATTTCAACCAGGCAAAGTTGCGGTGATGGCTGCAGGGAGCAAGGCAACGCACTCCCATCTTGTGACGTGGACCATGAGCGACAAGAGCTACAGCATCTCCGTGACTGCAGGGAACCGTACTGGTGGGAGCTGTGGGAGAAGGGGTCAGAGCCATAAGCCTGCTCCCCACCTTTCCTGCAAGTGTGGAAGGATGCAGTGACCCACCAATAAATAACTATGTAGACTTAGTGTTCAAGCCAAGAACTGAGTAGCTTCTGTCTTTACATTGCTCAAAAATACTTGGTATCTTAAGGGAATACAAAGTGTATAATTTTTTGGAGCTTTATTTTGAAAAATGCAAAGCTCTTCTGTATTTTGTGGTGAAAATGATCAGTTCTGCAGGTCGTTCTTTGTGGGGAGAGAATGAGAGGTACCGAGGGTTGCCCAAAAGAGGGACTGCTCCAACATGCCACTAGCAAACCCCAGATTCGTGACTGAAATTGCTGCAAAATGCTGGGTGTGCTGTGCTTTTATAGGTCTAACTCCAGAGCTGCCTGACAGTGAAGTCCCTCAGTCAGTTCAGGTGCCTGTGTTGAAATGTTGGTTTTAACGCCACAGGGAGTTTCCTGACTGTCCCTGTAAAAGGAGTGTAGAGGCATAAAGTCAAAATGGCTGAGAAGTAAGTCTCTCTCTTAAACACTGAAGTCAGTCAATGTTGTCTGGGGAAAAAAAGCCTCCGTGATGTCTTCTGTATAGGGTTTCTTGCAAAAGTGACGTCTTCTGTATAGGGTTTCTTGCAGAGGTGACACTTTTATCCTCTGGAAAGGAAAACCCAACCAGCTACAAGTTCCTTGATTTTTTTTTTTATTATTATTTTTTTTCCTCAAGAGTTGGCTAACAGGCAGGCATAAGCTGTTCAAACTGATGTTCCCTGTATGTGTTATGAAAAACTAGCAGTATGATGCACATGTGCTGGAAAGGCCAACCAGTGGAAATACACTATCTTCACAACAAGTCCTTGAGTATCACTAATGCCTTGGAATCCTTCAGAATATCTGCTCACGAGTGGTGTAAGGAACATGACTAATAGCTTTAATGGCTCTGGTATCTGCCTGTACCCTGAAGTGTTAGCACTTTCTGGATGTTACTTGTTTTCTAAGAAAAATGTATTCTTGAATTACCTGTAGAATACTACTCTCTGCTGTGAAAACAGTTGTCCATGGCATTGAAGGAAAGAATCAGATAAATTTTTAAAATTTTTAAGAGTGACTTTATTTAGTATCGTGTCAAGCACTATAGTGTTGCTGTCAGCTGTTTTCATCTGTTGTGAACTATGGACTAAATAATGATCTTGTCTATAAGAAAAATGTTTGCCATCTATTATGGGCACACTTCATTTGCAAGCACGGATTTCAAAGTTCACATCATGTACTTGGTCTTATCTTAATGATAATGAACTCGCTCATGTGGTTTTGTAGGAAATGCTGACATCCACTATGTGGGCACAGGGCCTTTATCTGACACGGTGCAAGCTCAGCCTTTGAGCCTGTCCCCTGAGCCAAGCAAGCCCTGCAGGACACTGCCTGGAGGGCTGCCAGGGGTAGTGAACCTGCCGGGAGCAGCTGGAAGTGACTTCAGGGCTGCAAGCAGCTGTCTACTCTTGCTGACCTCAGCGGGACCCCTCCTGTGCTTCAAGGCTTTCCTGGGTCAATCTCCAGGTTGTGAGACTGGCTGCTAATGTGGATCACTCCGTCAGGCCATGTATTCGGCCCTCTTTAAGTCTGAGCTATGGCAAGTTTGTCCCTTTTCAGGACTTGGCATCCACCCCTGGCAGGGCATCCCGAGTCTGTTCCTTACTCTTGACTTGCCATTAAGATGACAACCCTGAGAGTGAGTAGAAACAGGATTTGCCTTCTGTGGGGGGTAGGGGTGGGCTGCCACCGCCTTGAACGATGTGTGGTGAGCAGTCATAGTAGGATGGGTTTCTTTGTCCCAACAGTTCTTTTTTGTTTTTTCCCTGGCACTGTATGCATAGCCTGAAAAACAATGCTATCGAGTGAAGCTTTTCCTAATAACCTTCTTGTACCATGAAAAGTCCCCCTTTAACAAACTGAAGACTTACTCATCCTGAACAATACTATGTTTGTGTTTCATCATTTGTTTTGAGTTGAACTTTTCCCATGTCTTCCAGTGGCTTTAAAAGAATGTTACTTAGTAGTTTCCATTAACTTGTGTGTTGTTTTTTTTTTTTCCCCTCCACAGCTGCAAAAAGTAAGAGTAAGGGCATATCGGTAAGTATTGTTTTCTCTTATAAAAAGTTGTTATACTGACTCTCCTTGGGTTATGTTGTTTGGGTAACTTTAGCAGTGTGCAAAAAAAAATGTTCTATAAACATACGTTAAAAGTAGAAAATAATGAGTTGTTGGCCAACACATAAAGCAGCCTGGTAGCTTATTAAATCCCAGCTAAGCGTTAGTGTGCTCACCACCCTGCTGAAATGTCTGAAGAACCTTTGCTGGCTGAGCAGACATCATTGGGAGGAGACGTGTCCCTGGAGCCCACTCTGTGTGTGGCTGGGTTGTCATCATCCACCAGCTCTCCCTTAGGACTCTTACATTTTGGTGTTAGTTCTTCCTCTCAAATCTTTGAACCATTAATGACGCCTGCCTCAGCAACCCTATCTCTGCCTTTGCTTTTCTTATCGCACAAGGTTTTACCCCACAGACTTTCACCACAGCTTTCCCACAGATTAGCGGCTTCCTCAGCAGCCAAAGTCAAAGCTGTACAGCGGGGTGGTGGCATCCCCAGGGCAGGGGAAGGTTACAGAGAGTGTTAGAAAATGTGACCTCCAGGTTACCTCTTCAGTGGCAGATCCAGTGCTTCCTGGCCAATGGGGATCACAACAGAAAGTGTTGAAGTAAATGTGTGTGTGCTTGTGTATAACACAATAGAGGTTTAAGAGGACAGTATAGTGCAAAACAAGAACAATATAGGTCATATATTATCAAGGCATAACTGCTTATTCTCTTCTTGCTTTTGTAGCATCTTGGACAAAACAAAGGAGGGTCTTTATCTTGGCAAAGGCCCTGTAGCTTCTCCTGCATGCCCCTGTTCCTGTTCAGCCAGCTCTCCACCAGCTCAAAAACCCACCAGTGGCTGCTGTGCTGGCATGTGAGTGCAGGATGGCTCTGCCGGGCACATAAGCACTAGCAGCTTAAAACAGATCCACAGCCTCGGTGGAAGCTGGTTGCCTCCCCACATCAGCACGTAACACGTTCTTAAACAACGAGCTGTTGGGTGGTGTGGTGGCCGAACACTAGGGAGGGTTGTGAGAATCCCAAGAACATCAAAAAGCTTTTAGTAGAGGTTTTGTGAAGTTCTGGTGGGGATGGGTGCCACCACCCCCTGGGCCAGGACTGCCCTGTCCCTTTTTTCTCTGTAGGCAGGCCACAGGCAGGGAAGGGTTTGTTCTGCTTCGGACGGGGATGTTCTCTCCTCCCCAGCTGGGTTACACCCAGTTACACTGGCAGAAACCAGTCATGCAGTGTGGGTTACTGCACTGGGGCCTAACCTGACAACTGCTGAGATCAAAACCATTGCAGTGTATCAAAGGGATGCTGAGCCAAGCCTTCATGGTGTGGTTCTCTATCCATCTCCTTGGGAGCAGGAACATTTACAGGGCTGGGTAGCATTCTTCCATACGAACACCAGTCCAGCAAAAGCTGCAGCCAAGTTGGGGCTAGTCTTTGAGAGCTCCTGGTATCTTCACCTGAGGGAAATGGGCACCTTCAAGTGAATTTTATCTAAGGATGGTCTTCCTTTTGGAGACACTTAATTCTGGCCATGGAGGATGTGATAAATTGAGTGACATGTTTTTATTAAGGCCTCAGATTCTGGTTGCTCTGAAGCTAGGTGAGTCCCACCTGGCACTTGCCCCGGCTGAAGTCGGGCTCTGTCAGTGAAGCCTGCTTATCAAACCACGGGCGAGGTGTGCACTGTATACTTGCTTCAGCTGGTACCAAAGATCAGGGCTGTTCAGGCTGCTTGGACATACTCATGATTAAGTCAGCAATACTCTCACCACTCTCTTATTTTCGTTTCTCTTGCAGTATTCACAAAAAGCATGTTGTAGCACACAAGTCTCACAGTGTTGTGTTGTTCATTGAGGCTTTGCTGGAGATGCAGGCTCTCCAACTTAATCATGTCAGGATGTCAGGCAGGATTTTCCCACATAAGGCTTCTTTCCTTTTGATCTGCAAAGTTAACTTTTTTTTTTTCCTCCTGTCTCACTTGGAATACAGATGGATTTAATTCCTAAGGCTTCACAACATGAAGACAAACAATGCTATTTATCTTTTTCTTGTCCATACTTAAGTTTCATAACTGTTTTACCCCTGGGATGTTCTAAGGCTTATTAAAAGTCTGATTTTGCAACTTGCAGGACCAAACCCATAAAAAGAGGTAAAAAGAAAAGTTAATGTTCAACTTGCATTCTTAGTAGTTTTAATAGAAATGATCCCATGTATTCATTCAGTAAGAAAAGCAGGCAATCAGAGGTTAAATTCCCAATTCTGCTGTTCATGCCGGATTTGTACCTGATGGGTGCTTTTATTCCCTGTGTCTCCGTGGCAAGAGGCACATCACAAGCTGCATGATGGTGCCTGTGGAGATGCCTATTGCAGTAGGTGAAGGCTCAGTAAATCTGGCCATGCCATTTTAGGTTAGGAGTGAAGTCAGTTCTATCAGCAAGTCTGAAGAAATGAAGGATTCTTCATATAGCAGAATATTTGTAAGGATGGGGAGCTTTCCCAAGATATTTAACTAAAATATTTAAAGGTTTATTTATGTGAACTGGAGCCATTTAAAAATAGCCCCGGGCTTCTAACTGGTGTGCTGTGGGGGTTTAGCATAGTGAGGTTTTTTTGTTAGGTCTGGGTTTTGAGTTTTTTAAAAAACATTGGCTTTTGACTTTAATTTTTTTTGTACCAGTCAAGATTGCTCTAAGGATTAGATGCTGAAGACTTCAAATGTTCATGGTGCAATGCTTGAAGGTCAAATATAGTATTGTTAAAGATCTTTTGCAACAGGCAGATAAGTGCGTGGAGCTCTGGGGACCAAGAGGGGAAAGTAAGAATTGCCTCTTGGTTCAGGTAAATCAGTGTCATTCCACAGAAGCCCATGCAGCCTCCTAACCCCTGGGTACCTACCTGCCCCCACGGAGTCTGCACTGAGCTTCCTCAAGCTTGCGGGTCGCAGTGAGCAATGTTAGTCTGTTGCACAGCTCTGAGCTCACACTGTATGTCTCTTGTCTCCAGCCAAGCTGCTTTGGCTACCCCTTGAGCATCTTCTTCATCATCATCAATGAGTTCTGTGAGAGGTTCTCCTACTATGGCATGCGAGGTATGTGCTGTGTCCTGCGTCTCCGCATGTGGATTACTGCTTACCCAGCCCTGACTTTGGTTTGTAACCTGTTCTTTTTGTTGTTCTTCCTACAGCGGTGCTAGTTCTGTATTTCAAATATTTCCTGCAATGGGATGACAACTTGTCTACAGCCATCTACCACACGTTTGTCGCTCTGTGCTACTTGACACCGATCCTTGGAGCGCTCATTGCGGACTCTTGGCTGGGGAAGTTTAAGTGAGTCCTTCCTCTGAAGACAACCCAAAATCAGGAAAGCTCACCTGAGATCAGTGTTACTTAAACCATCACCTCAAGCAGCAGCTCAGAACAACAGCTTCAGAGCTGGTGCTGGCTACTCCAGGATTGTTTGTGGGTGGGGTTTTGTTTTGGTTCCCCCCCCCCTCTCAAAATCTTGAGGTTTTAATTGATTTAGCTCAGACCTGAAACTGCCCTATGAGTTAACAAATGCTACGGTTCTCTAATTGGTTAAGGGTAGTAGCTTGCTTTCCAAGTATGGTGCATGTTTTTCCTCGCATCTGGGCAAAATGTAAGCTACACTGAGGGAAGTGTTTACCATGTTGTGAAAATAGATACTGGAGGTTATAATTACATTGGACTGCCTCTTTACCTGTTGCAGGTGGTCAATGAAATAGTGAAATGCTGTGTCATCTGGTATTAACTGGGACTTAGAATATGTTCTAAAGTATTCCATGATTGACTTGACAGCTCTGTAGGAGTTCTTACTGAGTTGCAACTCTTTCTCTCAGGGATGAATTCTGGGTTTTTACCTGTGCACTAGGTGCTTGGAGAAGTACCACTGAATGAAGGGCTTTGAAATGTAACCAAATTATTTCCAACAGCCTGGTCTTCTACTGTGTTGGCAGCCTCTGGGAGCCCAGGGCTGCAACCACTTTCAGGTGTGCTCTGGGGGAGCTGGTCTGATCAGTGCAGATCTACTCATTGCAAGTAGCTGGATATCTGGCAGACTGTAGCCTAAATACATTGCATAGTCACTTGTTTAGATGGTATGCTCTTTTTTTTTTTTTTTTTAAATATCTATTTTGGCTTTTACCCGGTTTATAAAGATAAAGCCCTGCTGACCTTGTATTCCCTTCCCTCTTGAACTTGTGTACACCAGTGCCACAAGCCCTTGGCCACCAGGCCCTTAACAGGAGCTCAGTAGGATGGCTCAGGGCTTGAAACTGGAACTCTAAGCTTGACAAGAAAAAAATGCTTTTGGAAAAGCTCTAAGATAGAGCAAGGTTCCATGAGGAAGGCTTAAATAGTATTTAATTTTAAAAAAAATCTATGATGACAAGAGGAGGAGGTTACCCAAGCACTGTTAAGGACTTTATGGGGGAGACTCAAATCTTCTACAGCCCATGTAATTTGCGTAGTGTCTGCCAAGGAACATGCTGGGACCTGCTCATGTTAGGTGTGAGGTTCTTGAGGAAAACAGTACAGAAATCACCTTTTTCTTAATTGGGTACTATCTGTGCAGTGCCAACGATGTAAGTGGTGTCTTCCCAGCATGCTTATGAGCCTCACAGCTAAAAACCAGAGGCTTCTTTCCTGCTCAGCTCGGGTTTAACTTCAATTGGAAACTTTCTCCCAAGTTGTCAAGTAACTCTATGGAATCGCTATTAAGAAAGAATTCCTAATTTTTCTACTAAATAGCAAATTCACTGTTGCCTCATGTTGTGTGGGTTTTTACCCTACTACAGGGAAGAGCATTTTTCAGTCAGAGAAACCTTGTTCTAAAGTCAAAACCTGGTCAATGGAGAGTGGTGCTTCCTCTGTCCCTCTGGTATCAGGGTGCTCCAAGCTTGCTATACGGATCTCTTGCTTTTATCCAACAGATTCTGATTGTCCTAGGTCCTTGAGCCTTGCCCTTCATTGTCATGGGCCACACTAGGTTTGGAACTTCTGCTGCTGCAAACTTAGAGTTTTAAATAATTTCACATCGCTGCACCCCACTTCTGCTTTTCCTCCAGACTGGAGATCTGGGTCTGTGCCTGTGGAATGGAGCCTCAGCCAAGGGAGAGGATGAACGTGGATTAAATTACAGTCATGTACTCTAAGCTCCAACAAAGCTAGAATGGAGTATATTCTTACATAAAGAGGAGTGGACCATAAAGGCATGGGGGTGGGGAGTGATGATTACTTCCTGGGCACCTCCTGGCAGAGGAAAGCCTTCAGTCTGTCCTTTTTGGTGCTTCTCTGATCTGAGTTTCAAGATATCAGGATGTTGGTATGCTCACAGCTGTGTGTGGGGTAATACAGTTGTTCACAACAGTACTTTGGGGAGTTCCCATGCCTAAAGCAGATATTTTGGGTTTTGTTTTTTTTTTTTTACTCCTTGCAGGTAAAATATAAAAACAAAGGATGTTTAAACAGTATTAAAATCAGTGTAAATTGCATACTTTGCTGTTGTACAGCAGTTCATTTGAACTTCACCATATATGGAATATGATAATTACATTCTTGAGTTGGTTATTAAAAAGGCAACCACTGAAGATTTTTAAATATCTCATGGTGTGGTGATATCTACATTTCTCATCTTGCCTTGCTTAATTAAACAAAGCTTGCTAAAATAATAATAAAATAGTACAGAAATACTGTGACAGAGGTATGGGGACAGTAGCTTGTGATAAGTTGAGTCTATCTTGTCATCTGTTAATTATGCTTCTTTACTAAGCATCTTTGAATGAACAAAAAGTCAGCATTATCTGTGTCTGTATGCATGTGTGTAATGGTGTGAATATATCTAAAAATTTATCTTCTGTCTTTACCAGGACAATTGTCTCCCTGTCTATTGTCTATACAATTGGGCAAGCAGTCATGTCTGTGAGCTCTATAAATGACCTGACCGATCACAACTGGGATGGCTTTCCCGATAATGTATCGTTGCACATGTGAGTTGCCTTGTACATGAGTTTTTTCCAGGTTGATAAAGGGTGGGACAGCTTAAGCCTTAAATTTGCACTACTTGAATTTCAACTGTCTCGCAATCAGTCTCCTATGTACATTCTAAGTAAGAAAGCAAAGTGACTTTCTTCTATTTCTCTTTTGTACTTTGTTCCAGTGCTCTGTCCATGATTGGCTTAATCCTCATTGCACTTGGTACTGGTGGGATCAAACCTTGTGTGTCAGCATTTGGTGGAGATCAGTTTGAGGATGATCAGGTAACAATGTCTTTCAGACTATCAATCATACAGAGACCCTTACTAATGCTTAACTATTCTGACACTCTAATAATACACATATTTAGACATGTGCATTACTGCAGCGTTTCCTGAGTAGCTGAAGAAAGAGCTTAGATAACTATTTGTCTTGAACTGTGCAAACAGAGCTGCTGATTGCTCAATCCAGGCTGATCAATGTGGTTCTGGCTAATCCTTCCTAAACATCTTTTTGCTTTTGTGTGTTTTTGTTTTTTTTTTTTCCCCTCTCCTGCAGGAAAAACAAAGAACTAGATTCTTCTCTATCTTTTATTTGTCCATTAATGCTGGCAGTCTCCTATCTACTATAATCACCCCAATTCTCAGAGGTAAGGCCACACCTTTTGTTTCTAAAGCAGGTAGGCATCAGTAAAGGACGAGTGCTGGATTACAGTACAGTTAGGTTTAAATGAATGGTCTGTTCTTTGACACCTTGTGGAGTTATCTGGCAGATGATCTTTAAAGTCTCTGTGTATGTCATTCAACTTCTCAGCCATGAGGTACTGTCAAAAAACAAGCCAGTTCAAGATCTGAATTGTCTTTAGCATCAGAAGTACTAGATCTGAAGAGACATGCTGAAGCCATCAACTTCTATGCCTAATGCATAATTCCATGGAGGTACCAGTGTGGCACCTCTTCCAATGCCTTCAAAACCATCTCACAACAGAGATGTGCTATTTGATGGGAATGGAAGGTGGGGAGAGCCCTCTGCTCTGGAAGTGGAGACTATTCTAAAGTGTGCTCATGCAAAGTACAGAAGCATCTATGCACATGAGAAGATGTTTACCCATGTGACAAAATAAATTATGTTCTCTGTGTGACAAAGTAAAATGTTCTCCTTTAAAGATATGAAAAAGTTATAAGTAGAAGATAAAAAAAGTAATAGTGTGATTCTAAACAATTCATTGATCCATATGTGTATGGATTTTCATGGCAAGCTTACGCAGACTGTGCAATATGGATGTGCTTGGCAGGAGTTTGAGGAAAGCTGTTTTTCTCAAAAGAAAGAAAACAGCATGTGAGTTCTGGAATAACCCTAAAGCACTGGGCTGAAATTCTGGCCTTTGGGTTTCTTGACTGGAACAGACTGTGTAAAGGCATTTTTAGATGTTTGCTTAATGCAAATTCTATCCTTTCCCAAGCTGGAAGAAGATGTGCATAAGGCACAATGGACAGTTTACTTCCATGCTGATACAGGGTAAGAACTGTCTTGGAAAAACAGACAAATTCAGCTGAGGAAAGTGATACCATTATGTCCTATAAAGGTTTAACCCAAAGGCTGACACGAATAAAGACAGACATTAACTAGCAGCAAACTAATTTTTTTTTTTTTTCAAATCAAGCTCTAATCCTCCTGAGGATTAGAGGATGTTAGAGGAAGTATGGTGAAAAAGGTAATAATTCTGTTCTTCTTTTGCCTTTCCCCGTTAGTAGCTATGTCCACGCTCTGAGCACCATTCCAGGGTGTATGCATGAAGTCTATAAAGTCAAATCACTGACTACTGCCAGGGCAGGGCATGTGTGGTGTTTAAGAATTATTTTTTTTTTTTCAGCAAGCTACATTTACTATGCTACTCAATCTTTGTTTATGGACTTGTCCTAGAACCCTAGTAATCTAGTTCCTTTCTCACCAAGAACGTGCATTTGATGTGCATTCCAGTAGCATTCTTCACTTCTTAGTGTAAAACTAAATGTAAATCTCCTACGAGGAGAGGCTGAAGGAGCTGGGACTCTTCAGCCTGGAGAAGAGAGGGCTCGGGGGGATCTCGTCAATGTACATAAATACCTGCAGGGAGGGTGCAAAGAGGACGGAGCCAGGCTCTGCCCAGTGGTGCCCAGTGACAGGACCAGAGGCAATGGGCCCAAACTGAAACACGGGAGGTTCCCTCTGAACATCAGGAAACACTTCATCACAGTGAAGGTGATCAAGCACTGGCACAGGTTGCCCAGGGTGTGGTAGAGTCTCCATCCTCAGAGATGGTTCTGGGCAAACACCTGTTGGTGGTCCTGCTTGAGCAGAAGGGTTGGATCAGGTGACCTCTAGAGGTCCCTTTCCACCTTAACTGTTATGTGATATTTTTGAGATATATAATTCCCCTTTCCAATAATAAAAGGTAAGTTGGATACTGATCATCCACTCTGTCCACAATGTCAGCAGAGACGTTGGGGTTTTTTTTCCCCCACTCTCTGAGTTAACAATGAATATGGAGAGCAGAAACCCCATGTAAAATACTGGCAGCGCTGACTGGGACTCTTATCCAATTCTGTTTCATACTTCAGCTCAAGAGTGTGGCATTCACAGCAAACAGCGATGTTACCCACTAGCTTTTGGTGTTCCTGCTGCCCTCATGGCTATCTCCTTGGGTAAGTGGAACTGTTTTCATCTTGCTGCTTCAGTTATAGACATGATTAAACGATAATGATCTCAGAATAATGAAAGTGGTAGAAATCTCCAGCTATCAAACTCTAACAATGCCTGATTGTTTCCACAGTTCTTGATTTGAACTTTTTTCTTAGGTGGGGTGGATTAAGCTGAAGTATTCACTTCTGCAGGGGAGGCTGATGTATTGGGACAGACAGATTGGGGCTGGGGAGAGGCACAAGTATACCGTTAAATTCTGCACATTATGTAACTTAATGTCTATATTTCTTGGACTATTGAGTTGTATAGACAAGGTCTTTTGGATGTAGTGAGAACCCAGAGAAAATGGGGGTTTTGGAAATTATCTGTAGTCCAGGGTAGCAAACAGTATAAGGTAACTGTCCCTGCACTGCAGAAACACCATACGGGTGTGTCAGTGTTTCTCAAACACCTGCATCTTCACTAGCTGCACTGTGGGTCACTCCCTGAGCCTTGCTGCTGCAGTACAAAGGCCAAGAAGCCAGGGGGTGTCAGTATGTACCACAGCATCCCTCGTGGTCCTGGTCCTTCACCACCCAGGGTGGACCTGCAGCTACCAGTGACCCCATCGTGCCTGTGCACCCAACCCAGGGCAGATGGCAGCTGCGGGGGTTTGCCAGTGTCCCACCCTGTATGCAGGAGGGTGATGCCTGGGAACGTGCCTGGGTGTGGGAGCTGAGGACATCTCGGTGAGTCCTGCAGTTCAGGCAGAGCCTCGCATGTCCCTGCATGGTGTGAGCTGCACCAGCCTGGGCTCCTGAAGAGGAGCCTGCAAAGCTTTTCTAACCTGGTACAGCAAGGCCAGGGACAAGGTCCTAAGTGGTCTATGTTTTGACCATTCCTCAATTAAGCTAATGTTCCACTGAAGACTTACCCTAAGAATTTCCAGATTTAGTCCTTTGTCTTAAATAAAAGCAACCTGCTGATATTAATTTGATTTATTTTACTGTATGACGCCAGGCCAATAGGCAATTTCCCTGCTCCTTAGGAAGCTTATTCCCACCTGATGCGACTCCTTGACTGTTACAGTTTCCATACCAAATTATTTGCCCCTATTTTCCATGAATACTGAGTTGCTTTTGGTTTCTGTTTGCATATTGTAGTTGTGTTCATAACTGGAAGTAGAATGTACAAGAAAGTTCAACCTCAAGGAAATATAATGATTCAAGTTTCCAAATGCATTGGAGTAAGTATTACTTGTATTCCCAAAAACCTTGGCAGCAATTTTTAAAACTGTTCAGTGAACTTGCCTACATCGGAAATGTCTTACAATACAAGGGAAGCCTCTAAAGCTTTTTTACTTTTTTTCTAAGGCTTCTTATACCTCCAGATTTAGGCTGCTTTTTTATTTATCTACATCTTGGGTTTTAGATTAATTTATATGCAAAGGAAACAAAGCAAGGTATCAGTGATATGTAAGACCTTATTCCAGCTTCTGGGGATCATTCTTTCCTCATAATGGGGAGGTCAGGGGGGTGACATGTCAGTGCAAGCCTGCAAGGAAGGGAGCTCAGTCTGTATGGCCAGCACTGCACGTCCCAACTTTGCAGTGCCTCAGCTTTGAGATCAGGGATTTTGTCATTTGTGGTTGACTTCGTTCTCCATGCAGATCTGCCAGCTTGTTATAGCCCAGACCACTGCTTGTCCTGTAAGCACTGCCACAACCACAGCTCTGGATGAGACTTTGGCTGTTGCTCAGAGTGCTGCTGCCCCTAAGGCCCGGCTCAGCCTTGCATGTTACTCCATGCAGAAAGTCTTAGCAGTTCTTCAGGACTGTATCTGTGTATGTTCAGTCAAGGTATGAGGAATATTTACAAGATGCAGCTTCTCATAGTGACACGTACCGTTCAGCTCTGAAAACCTGTGCATATGAGATTCTTCTGTTTGTTGTGGTACGTAAATCTGAAGTAGGTGCGTCTTCAAGTTCCTAACAGCAACCCACATTGAGAGCAGCTACTCCGAGCTCTCTGGTTCACCTAACCCCAGGAGCACACTCCACTGGATACGCAGTGTGAGGCCTTAAATGCAATTCCCTTAGATGTTTAGAGCAGTTTAAGAGAAGCCAGTCACCTTTAGCACCCTCTCAGTGCTACAAACAGGAGTGTCATCTTTAATGACAAAACAGCTTATAGCACTTACAAATATTTGTAGTGCCATTAAACAAAATTCCGTCTCCTTTCAGTTTGCCATCAAAAACAGGTTTCGGCATCGCAGCAAGGAGTTCCCCAAGAGAGAGCACTGGCTAGACTGGGCGAGTGAGAAGTATGATGTAAGTACTGTGTGAGTGCTCCTCTGCTGTGACATCCCCTGATCCCCAGCCTCTCTGTCGGCTCTGATTCACTGCCTCAAGTGCTGGGCAAATAGTTTTGGGCCTCGATCATCCACAAGCTAATGGTCTGGCCAAACCTCAGTGGGCCTGGCAGGTCACCACCCCAGCGCCTGAAGGAGAAAGCAGAGCTGTGTGAGTTGGTGCTCTGTGTGATCATAGGCTGTCCAGGGACATTCAAGGGAGGTGAAGAAAAGACTAGGTCCCTTGTTGAACAAATACAAACACCTATTAGTTTTTGAGTTGGTAAACTAGCAAGCGCTATCCTTGTCAAATCTTCTTCTGTCAGGAGAATATACTGGGAAAAATGGACATAGTGTTGACTGTCATGGTTAATGCACAGGACCGTAACACTTGTCCTGGGATCAAACTGCAGAATTATGCTTAGGAATTTCAGCTTAAGTGGATGAACACTGTGCTGTATCCTCCCAGCCTCAGCACAAACTCCTTACTATGACTCTCAAAATCTTCTGTCCCACAGTCCCTGATCACATCCCTAGCCTCCTACACACCCTGCCCTTTTGTCAAAGGCAGCACAAACCTTAGCATGCCCCCTTTGTTTTTCCTCTTGCCTATATGCATTTTTCATGTGTGCAAAGCATTCCTCAGGTACCTGTTGTTCAAACACCTCCTTCCTAGAAAAATAACGCAACGCTAAGTGCTAGATCTCATGCTGCCATCGGTATACATGCCAAGAGGCACAGGGGTCTCTGGTATCAGTGTCGCCTTTAACCAGTAGCCCTTCCCACACCCATAGCAGACCTTGTGCTTATTAACAGAAATCACCAGAAGTAACTGCAAGAAAAAGTTTGGAATGTGGGTAAACATCACATGATATGTCTCTACTGCAAACTGTAGTCTGCAACTGTCTCTTTTTTTTTTTTTTTTTTTAACCAATTATTCCTCTTGTGTAATTCTTTGCTGCAGAAACGACTGATTGCTCAGATCAAGCTGGTGTTGAAGGTGCTTTTCCTTTATATTCCTCTCCCTATGTTCTGGGCGCTTTTTGACCAACAGGTAAAGTAGAAATTGGTGTGGTGATTAGAGCTGTACTATGTCACTTTACATACTCTGAGGTCACCAGACATAAGGTGTCTATAAGAGGGTGGAAAACAACTCTTTGCATATTCTTTGATCTGGTTGTAATGCAAAGGGATAGCTACAGAGTCATGTTAGTACAGGATGTTCTGTAGCCAGGGGAAAAGGGGAAACAGTTTATCTGGACGTACCCAGGACTGACTGAGTGGCTGAGGCCTCTTCAAATCTTTTATCAACCACGACTCAGAGGATAAAACAGTAATTTTAAAAGTATTCTTAATGCTTCTTCTGCTGTCATCTGTGAGATGAAATGTAGGGTCCTAGTGTAAATGCTGTGGAGAACAAGGGCTGAAATTACCGGAGTGCCAGTTTGCTTAACCACTCAAACATGTTACAAACACCTCGCACCTTAAAGCAGAAGTATAAGCCTGTGATTCTCATTCACTTGGTGGACTGGCTGCTCAGGACTCTTGAAAGCAGGATTTCATAGTGAAGTACTGGAGTATGACTTCAGGAGGGTGTCTCGGAGAACCAGGGGCTTGGAAGCATTATCCAAGGCAGGATACTGTAGGAAGTTTGATCCAGGTTGCCTAGATCGTGCTGCTTAAGACTAGTACGAGTGAGCAGTAGCTATCAGCATGACCTGTTAAAACCAGGCAACCTTGCTATGAAATTCAGCACTAAATACTCATTACATGAGTGATAACACATATCTTGGGCAGTACATCGCTGGTGGCTAAAGGTAAAAGATGCAGCGATGCATGTTCCTGTCTCACCCTGGGCTCAGGCTGGTCAGCCCTGCTTGACCAGGCTCTGGGCATGTTTTCTGGGCAGAAGGCTCAAGGCAGGTCCAGCCCTGGCTTGGCTGCGAGCTGCTGGGCTGTGGGAAGGAAGGATGGATGAGTCTGTGGTGTGGGGCACTTGGGCTCCGGCAGGCGGCACAAAGGCGCTTGGGTGGCTTCTGTGCACAGCACACGGCAGTGCTCTGCATGGGGTGTCCCTGGCATCTCTCCAGCTAATCTCTGCATCTAAATTATTTTCCACTCTATTTCACAAAACTAGTAAATAAAGTGAAATGGGCCACAAGGATCACCTAGTTCAAATGTTTACATTGCAGGGTAAGAATACTCCTGTAGCAAGCTGGCTGTATTTTTATTGTACTGGGTATTTTTCCCCAACAATTTACTTATAGAAACAATTAAAGAGGTACTTTGGAAGATTGATTTACTGTGACATTTAACTTTCTCTTCTTTTGTTAAGGGGTCAAGATGGACACTGCAAGCCACAACAATGGATGGGGATTTTGTAGGTTACTTTTCATTGTTTTTTTTCTTTATTAAGATTTACTGTTCAGATTGGGTTTATTTGTTGTCATAATACTGAAATCTGTTTATTTTTCCTTCACCAGGGATTTATGAAGGTTCAGCCAGACCAAATGCAGGTACAGTAATCTGTCTGCCTATTCTAAGTACTTCCTAAATAGTATATATATTAAATTGCCCTTCATTTAAAAAAAAAGAAAAGACTTTAGAAAAATACTTCTTTTTTTCTCTTCTTACGTTCATCTTCAACAGACTGTGAATCCCATCCTGATTATTGTAATGGTCCCAGTTGTAGATGCTGTGGTTTATCCTTTAATCAAGAAATGCAAGATCAATTTTACGTAAGTTGATGTACTTGCCTGACTTCAGCAGAGCCTCATTTTAGTGGTTTCTTTAAACTGCTCTTCCAGCCATAATGTAACAAAAGCAAGCATTCAGCTAAGAAGAAAATAGTAATGCATTTAATGGGGCTAATATTTTAAAGAAATAGGTGAGAACCTATTTGTAAAGTAACAATATTTTCCAGTTATGGGCAAAATCTTTTGATTGCAGAAGAAATGCTGTTTATTGTTTTCCACTTCCACCAAGTCTGCTCCCTCTCCCTCCCAAAGTATACCAAGTAGAAATACAATATAAATCCTCAGTGTTAAGCTGAGACACATACTACCTGAGACAAGATATGTTTCCTCTTCAGTCCCAGTGAGGAGTCTGGCTTGCTGGGTACTTCTAGGTGTAGCTTCAGAGGGGATTTGCACATTATTTTAACCGTTGATAATGAAGCAGCTAGTGGTTGCAAGTTGGAGAGGGAGAAGTTCTTAAAACAGTTTTTATAGGGCTAAGATGCAATGCTGTTTTTCCATCTACTTATGAAAAATTGAGGGCATGTGCTGTGCTGGAAACAGTCATTCATTTGTGGACACTATATCTGACCAACATTGCCATAAATAAAATACCTACCTTAAACTTACCTTTACAGTGTAGCTGAATGTCAGTAGATGTCCCCTAATTCAACACATTTCCCTGCCTCTTTATTCAATATTATTTTGATTTGAACATAGCAATACAGACACAAGATGATTACCCCCTTTTAAAAAAGGCATAACTTCTAGTCTCTTTGTTGTTTTAAAGCTAACAACCATACTGAATTGCTGTGGGGTTTTTTCTACCTGCAGATCAGACTTTTTCTGCAGAAACCTAATATGTTCAGTCAATGTTTAAGCCCAGCAGATGCCAAGTAACAGGTTATTACGGTGCTGCAGGAAAGACGTATTTCCCGGTAGTATAACTATGAATGTAAAGGTACCCAGCTTAGCAGAACGATTTCTGTAACAACATCAGCCCTTCAAATGGTGTTTATGTGCTAGTTGTGGCCACTTGAGTTTCCCACTGTGGAAAGGAAACAACTAACAGCTGAACCTCTTGAATTAATATTCGTTTCAACACTCACATACATGTTTTGTTGTTGTACTAGGCCCCTGAGGAAGATCACTGTCGGTATGTTCCTTGCATCTTTGGCTTTTGTTGCTGCGGCCCTTGTGCAAGTGGAAATAGATGTAAGTTCAGCCACATGCAAGTATTTCCCATTATTATTTAGTTGTTAATACAGAACAAATTGTGTTTAAGAGGAAAATAAGCCAAGATTCCTAAATATGAAACCAAGCATAGGAGTACAGAAGTGAAAGGAGGGAAACCTGAAGTATATTGCAATAGTGTGATCAGCATAATTTAACTAGTTATGAACACAATCCTGCAAAACATCTCATCTGCGATTGACATCAATCACATGTTAAAAGGCAAACTCGGGTCTCTAAACTGAGATTAAAAGCTGGAAACCATATCTCTGATCTCTTCTGATGTTTAAACTGGAGGTGAAGTGTGACATCACAGCATCGGCAGAGACAATACCTGCCTAAGACAGGATTCATCACATCTAACTCTCCTTGCCCCAAAGGGAGGTGTCATGCCTGAACCAGATAAAGGTTTCTCCTGTAGCTGGACTGTCAGTCACATCTCTGGGAGGTGATCCGTAGCATCCCAAGATCTGAAGAGCTATCTAGTGGTGCTTGCATGCCTTCATGCACCATGAAGGCAAGATGTTCCACTCTTAAATAGCTTTAGTTAGGAATGAGGAATTCTGTCCTTCATGCCTGGGTCCAGCAGTGAAACAAACTTTATGCTCTCAACTCTGCCACTTGAAGTTGTCAGTAAAGGGTCTGGCCTTCAGCTGGTATAGACTCATTCAGGCTGTCTTCCTGCATGCCGTGTTCAGAGGGGCAGAGCTGTGCGTGCACATATACTAGCATCGAGCAGAAGTTTCATCAAGGCTGGTAACTTCCCAGACTGTTGCCCAAAAATCTCCTGCAGAAAGGTAAAGACGGGCCTGGTTTTGTTGTATGATGTACCTAAAGAGACTGAAGCAGACAAAAGTATAGGAAGTGAGGAAAGCAGATGCAGCTTTGCAGCTCTTGATGCTCTACGAGAACAGAAGCCATTTGCTGTTAGATCTAGTGGGAAGTGGAGTTCAGTTTTTCTGGGCTATCACACAAGGCGGTGCCTATATATGCTTCTGTCCAGTTCAGCTGCAGCAGTGCTGGGGAGCAATGAGTCAGAATGGGGTACCAAACTTCCCAGTTTGGAACCCAGGCAGCCATAGGATGCGGGAAAAGCCCGTTTCTTGCTACCAAGGCCACTTCGCAGTTCGGCAGCATGCTGCAGGACATGATCAAAGAGGAACCATGCCTGGCTGTGAAGTAACAAACACCAGTATTGAAGTCGCATCCCTCATACAATCACAGATCATCAGGAAAACGCTAATCTTTATCATGAGATAATTAAGATCACAGCAAATGTAGTACTTTTTCCATGTGACTTAAGATAGGGCACTGATTTTTTTTTTTTCTGTCCTACAGAAAACTCTTCCAGTTTTCCCTGCCGCTGGGCAATCTCAAATCAAAATAGTAAATCTAGGTACTGATGGTGCAACAGTTGAGTTTGGACATCTTCAGAATGTCACTGTAAAGCCTATGGAGTCAGTAAGTAAGGGGACATGGGGAATAGCAAGTTAAACAAATTTAACAGAGTAAGTAAAGATAGTTCTTAACTGATTATTTTCTAGTTTTCCTCTATTAGTTTTAAAGACTTTTTTTTTTGTGTTGTGGAATGAATGATTACTGAAAACACAGTGAACGAAGAAATGGTAATTATTTCAATCTTCTAAGTATACTAGTTTGTTTTGGTGAGTTTTTTTTTTTAAGAAACTTAATAGTTAGTTTGAACTAATTGAAAACTTCACTCTCTCTAAAAAGGTGTCATTTCTTAACAGCAAGAACACTCCTTATTTCAATAGAAGTCCATTCCGCTCTAGTAAGCCACTGCTCTTACTGTGAGTGATCACTTGAACAGGGAGCTTTTTCTGTGGCTACATCGCATACACTAAGCTTCAGATTTTTCTGTCAAAGAATCTTTTCAGATTCTACTACAGCACAACTTTGATAGCCCTATTGACAGGAAAATGTAGTGCAGCTGATGGACATTTTTAATAATGGATATTAGGAGGTGTGTTCTCTGATAGCCTGCAGTCCTGTTTCCATGTGAGGCAAACCTGGAGGAGGATGGAACAGGGTTTCTCCTCTGAAATGGGAACTGAGCTGTGAGGAGAAGATAAGGGCACTCAAATTGTATGCTGATGTGGTATTGATATAACCATGGTGCATACCTGAAAATGAAGGGTGTAAAATGCTCCACTCACTACTATAGACATCTTAAAATGCATTTCATAATCCAAAATATCTGGATTATAATACTATAAAACAAAAGGGTTATTTTAGTGTTTTAAGAACTTTTTAATTAATGTTTGAAGTATTTTTTGCAGATGAAATGTATTTAGAATATTTAAAACACATCCCAGTAACAGTCACTCCTATTATGCTGAAACCATAAAGATGCAGCTTACGCTTGCCTCTCTGAGGCGATATTGCTATGTGGAAAATGCTGCATCTTAACTTATGCTAGTACTGCTTCTGTAGCTAAACAGAATGTTACTTGGTGGTAAGTCTAGTTTATCTGGAGCAAGAAATACACAGGAAAATATAACAGCTGTTCCATAATGCTTGTGGGAAGCTCATGTTACTTGGAAGCTTGTGTAACAAAATAAATTATTAAAAAATAATGATCACATGAAACTGGTGCTTTGTGTAGAAAACCTAACAAAAAATGAAAGTGAGGAGATGCTTGTGTTCTCTGGCACTTCAGAAGTAACACGTGTAAACTTCTGACCACCCCCGCCCTGAGTCCATAATACTCCATCAAAGATGCAGACAAATATGCAGTTGCATAGAAATTCATAGCAATTTGTTTGTCTTTGTAGACGGGCTACATAACTTTTGAGACTTCTCAGTTGCAATCACTAAGAGTAATTTCTGGAAATAAAACTAAAGATGAAGTTCTCAACTTGCCAGGGGAAAACCGTCACACTCTTGGAGTTAAAAAGACTGCAACTGATATTGTTACTCGATTGGTAAGTCTGATTAATTCCCAAGATATACATTAATATCTTGACAGCTGTCTACATGGGGGGTGTGTGAAGCTGAGAGAACAAGCTCTGGGTAGCTGTTCCCTTTTTCTTTTCTGTCTCTCCCTGTCTCTGCTGTACCAGTGAGACTGGTGAACTGTAGAGAGCAGCAGGGCAGGATGGTGTGGAATTACCAATTTAGTGTTTAGCTTGACAGTTACCCTTTAAACAAGACTTAAATGTGTGGTTGTACAGTGTCTTCTAGTAGACATTTATCCTAGCAGGATCCTAAAAGGGAACGTCTGCAGTCTCTCTCGCCCTGAAGCCTCTATTAATTCTCATGCTACGTAATAGTGCATTTAAGCTGTTCGCTGACGCCAACAAAGTATCTTGATAATGGTCTCTTCTTCCAGCTGTTCGACAATGTCGTATCAAAACCGGAAGAAGGAAATAATCTCATCAGGTAGAGTTTGTTTTATTCCTAAATTTTGGCAGTAGTGTGACTGTCTTTTCAATCTGCCTCTTAGGTGGACTCTTCTTGCTTAACATAGTTTTCTATACTGTAGGAGCTCTGCACTTTCTGGACACTTCACTTGATGTTTAGGGGGTGTAGGAATTTCTAGGGCACAATTAATCTAAACCATCTCACGCATACTTTGGGTATAATTAGCTAGAATTGGAAGTGTATGTTTCACTGTTGTCTAGACTTTTTTTTTCGTAGACGACAAACACAGATTGTATATCTATATATCCTTTTTAATCTTGAGTAAAAAGTATCCTACTACTTCTCTGCTTTTCTTCATCTCCCATTTGCAGATGCATTTGTTGCTGGCTGTAGTAGAGGCTTGCTTTTAACAGTCTCCTAAGCAGGCAGTGGGCTGACATGAGTCTAGCTTGCTTTTTGCATTAGCCCCACTTTAAGAAATCTAGAGTTCTTTCAAAAATGAAAGGGGAAGACCTGATCCTTATTATGCTGCCAGTATATAATTAAAAGCAAAACCTGTATTCTTTGACTTACGAGTATTTTGTTTAGCATTTCATCACCCTTGCATTTTAAAGGTTAATAAACAATTTTCCTGATACTGTTAATGTCACTATGGGTGACACTTCTTTTGGAGCACTGATGACCTTTTCTGCCAGTAATTACACACTCTTTCCAGGAGGAAGGTAAGCATTTTCCTTACCCTAATTTAACCACTAAAGAGACACTTTTCCTTGGGAAAAGGACATAGAACTCTTACTTTATATAATACACACAGTTGTCTATACCTGTGGTCTAAACTGTGTTTTTTCTTTCAGAGATGACAACATTACGGTTATTACAAATTCAGCCAAATGTTCAGTTACTTCAAAGGCATTTGGATTTGGCAGTGCCTATACAATTGTACTTAATGAGGTAAGTTGCCAGTGCTGTTGGATGGACAATACAGAATTACTTTTTCATGCCAATATTTTCTTCCTAATTAGAATAACATCTGTAGAATTATCCCTCTTGACCTTAATTGTACACATGATAGAATTTTGGTATATTTAACAGAACATGAAACCATTGTTAACTATAAAAATAATGATGGGTATGATAACATAATGCAAGAATTCATGTTAACTACTAATAGCCTTAAATCTCTAGCCCTGTTAGACACTAAGGATTTGCATGAAGTCTGCGGTCAAATTACTACTTTAACTAGTTATGCAATGCCTCATACACAGTATTTCTTATTTACCCAGAACTTTGTGCATATATGATTATAGAGGTGATATAAACTGCTTAGAGTGCCTTTAGTGTACAGACTCCTTATCATTGTTCCTAATGCACTATTTTAATTTCTAGTGTATTGGAGACACTCTTAATTTAGTGTATTCTGAAGATATCCCACCCAATACAGTTCACATGGCTTGGCAGATCCCTCAGTATTTTATTCTTACGTGTGCAGAAGTAGTCTTCTCTGTCACTGGGCTGGAGTTTTCCTACGCACAGGTAGGTCTTGCTCTTCAGAGCTCTCATTTGTGTTAAGAATCCTGGTACAAATGAAGATCTGTGATCTATTGTTTAAGTGGTGGCTCTGTATTGCTGCTTTGCCTGAACAATTATGCCCTTCAGAGCTCCCTAGCAGGACTATAGGCTGATGCAAGTTGGCCTTGTTTCACTAGCATTCGGTGTTCTCCATGAGGTTATCCTGAATTACATCATTTGAAGACTTGAACCCCTAGGCCTGCAATCTCCTTCTCACATGTGACTTTCCATTGAAAATAAGTGGAACTGTACCGCTGCTGTAAAACGGAACTGGAGAGCCCTCAAATATAAAGGGAACAAGTACTGATACCTTATCTCCACACCAGTTTCCTCCACACAGTCTTTAGCAGCAGTTTAATTATACGCTTCTCATTCGTTTGTCTTCCAACGCCAATATGTTATTAGCTGTGTGTATTTCTTCCCTTAATTCTGAGCCTATAAACTACAGTGACAGGAATGTTGTAAGATGTGTTTTGCTAGACTATGATGCACTCAACTTCTTCATTTAATGTGTACCTTGTGTTACTGACATGCAAAACGTGCCTGTTAGTTACTCTAGTGTGTACGAAGTAAAAGCTGTTACAGCTGGTACTGGTCATCTCTTGTTCCTCAAAGCCTTCTCCAGGCCTTCTCAGTTCTCTAGCAATTTTTAATTAAAACCAAACAAAACCACCACCAACAACCAACCAAGAAATCATCCTCCCACCCCGTGAGAACCAATGCTTGTTATAATGCAAAGAATGCAGTGAACATCAGAAAAGAAGTGATAGCAATATCTGACTGAAACTTGAGTGTCTTACTTCTATAGGCTCCTTCTAATATGAAGGCAGTGCTGCAGGCAGGATGGCTGCTGACAGTGGCTGTCGGTAACATCATCGTTCTTATCGTGGCTGGAGCATCCAAACTCAGTGAGCAGGTACGCACACAAGCGATCAGCATGCTGTTGTATTACACTGTGAGAAAGCAGCTCTAATCCTGGGGGACAGGTCATGGCTGATAATCCACAACAACTTTTGAACATCAGCATTAATGCTGGATTTGCACTTATAACTGGAACATAGGAAGTCAGTTTTGGCTACAAGTGTACCAGTCAGCTGTAGAACTACTGCATGACTGAATAATCTTACTGGAGTATGTAATGGAGTTATAAATCTTCATAACCTATCTGGATTAAAACCAGTGTTGAAGGCTGTGACAACAGGGTTCTCCTGGAGCCTCTTCTAAAGTTTCTGTTGGTCTTTGTCCCCAGCAGGTGTATGAATGTGTACACACACAGGCAAAAACTTAAACTTTAATAAACCTTTGAGGAAGTATTTTTTACCTCCCTTATCTGTTGTTTGCCATTCTTAACTCAGGGTCCTTTGATTGCAAAAATCAATTTCTAGCATCTTTACAATAACTTCTCATAGTGTGGAAAGGCTGCAGACTTCTGGGCTGAAACTCTAGACTAATGAGATTTAAAACCTACCAATATTCTGTTCACTGCTAATGAACCTTCACCTGTGTAACTCAGCCTTCCCTTTTGATGCTGTTGGTTTCAAAGCTTATTCTTTAGGGCATAAAAGCTTTGGTTCTCCTGGCAAAGAGCAGTTGGATGGATGCTCTTAGGCTACTAGTGGCACTCCCTAATGAATCAAAATGGTATCTGAGAGAGGGAAGAGCCTGGCTTTGCAAATGGTCTGGCAGTCCTGCTTTCAGCTAAATTAACCAGAAAGAGCATGAAACAAAGCTGTTGAGACTTTTCAGGTGGAGTAGGCAGCACTCTGAAGCTGGAGTTCCTGGTCTTGATTTCTGCCCAGATTTGTGGTCAGTAGAATTTTTTTATTTTTTTTTTTACTGCTGACCTAAGTGAAAGCAGGATCACTGCCAGCCTGGTTTAAAGTGAGATTACCTGACCAAAAGGAGGGGCTGAGTTTCCTTTTCAGTCTTTCGGTCCATTTGCATGCCTCCAGGAAAAGGGTATTGTAGAACTCTACAGCATTTATAGAACTTTTGTCTCTTTAATGAAGACAGAAGTGCTGAAAAGGCCTCGATTCTGAGTTGCTTAAATATGTATTATATACACCTAATACTTAATCCTTTAAGTCATATGACACTTGTTATGTATGCTCAGTTTCACATTTTGGATTAACTTCATTTCTTGCAAACAGTAAAATAGTGTAACTCTTTTGAGGAATGAATACTGATGGATAACTTAAACTTTTTTTTTTTACAGTGGGCAGAGTATGTACTATTTGCTGCCTTGCTGTTGGCAGTTTGTATCATTTTTGCTGTCATGGCTTATTTTTACACCTATACTGATCCAAATGAGATTGAAGCACAACTTGATGAGGAAGAAAAGGAACAAGTCAAAAAGGACGAATATGTCTATGAAACCCAAGCTGAGGCTGTCTCTCAGATGTAAGAGGTGTATTCAAAGAGTAAATTATGGAATTCCATTAACTATCCCTGCACTAAGAGGAATCGGGGTATCAGTAACACCTCTGGATAATATATCTCATGGGAGAAGTTAAGAAAAACTGTTTAACTTAAAATGCAGCCTCTCTTAGGAAGCAAAAGGAAAAGGTTAGTCTCTCGTCTCCTGAACATGGTCTCCTGAAGAAACTCCAGCAGAATTTGCACTTTTAATGTACCTCAGGCTTAAATACCAGAGCATTAAAATACTGAGATTGCACTACTGGACCCTGTGAAAAGATGTATTTTTATACTGCATTTCAATTTTATATCATGAAAGAAACAAGTATTGCCAAGAAATACTAATCACAAGCCAAGCTGTCTGCGTAACCCCTTTAACCTCACTGTTACTTGAAAGCAGCAGGTCACATGTGCCTTAAATTCTTTTGTACTTCTTTATGGATAATGGGAGCAAAGCTCTGGCATGGCTCGGGTTAAAATGCTGTCTATGTCCAAATTACTGCCATGTGGAACACGTGTTGTAATATAATGCTTTATGTGCCTGTTAACTACCCATTTAACTCCTGTGATGTTTTTAAATTAAATATATTAATGAGGTCTCCACTCAGGTAAACAGACAATGGCAAATGATGTTCAGAACAGCAATAAAAATTGTGTTGTACCAAAATAATAGAAGTTGTGTAAGATTATGATTTACAGTTGCATGTTAACAAAACTTGAGACTACCTCTCTGCTGCCTCTTCATGTGTGCTCCACCACTTGAAGCTAGTGGACCAGTGTCAGTCTTCTCTATCTTGATATACCTGTAGCATCCATCACATTTATAGTAGGGAAGACTAAATTTTGCTGCTTAACAAGATTCTGTAGCCCTGTGGATTATGTTATGGAGTACTAGTGGTCTGCACGTTGTTTTGGGAATTCCTGTACTCTGATCCACATCCTATGCTCTTTCTAGCAGCTGGCTTGGACTCTCTGGCCCTTCCTCTAGCCTGGCCAGACTTAAGACTGCTTTAATACCTGGCTCTCAGTACCCCTATCCTATTTTACAGCAAGTCCAGCTTGATATTTGTAAGTTCTCTCACATACACACATATTCAAGCAAGGTGCATGTTTCTGGTACTGCAGATGCATGGGCCCCTGTGTCCCCTGGTTCCCACTCCAGTTGCTGGCACTTAAACCTCTCTGTGCACATAAATAGAGTCCCTCGCCCATGAAAACAGTTAGAAATGGAGTTTGCTTTTTACCTGTGTACCAGTAAGTCCTGTACCCCATAGGCAGTAACCCCTATGGGTCTCTAAGGTCATCTGGGGAGAGCCTTTCCCATGGATTCAAGATGCTGAGGAGGGTCTCCTGGGAGCAGCCCCAGGAGGAGCTGGCTTACCACCCTCCTTTGAGGAACTAAGGTGGGTTTGCACCAGCTTTACTTGTGGTAGACTACAAGCCTTTACTTTGCCATGCAAGTTAAGCAAAATGAATTCTCTTAACTGTATCCCTACAGGATGGTGCATTCTGTCTATTATTTTGCCCATATTAGGTAAAATGTTTGTTTAGCATTTTAACATCTTTTTTCCCTTTGAAATGCAGGTCACGTGTCTATTTTTCATATAAGATGTTGGAAGTTAGCACTTTAGCAAGCCCACTAACTTGTCTACCACGTGGATGGATGTGTTTTATAGGTAGAAAGCCACTAATGCTGTAAAATTAGATGGGAAAGCTTTCTGATGATGAAAAACCAAACTTCCCCCACTCTTCAGCCTTGTAAGGTAGCATGGAGACAGTTGTATGTCTTTTTATCTTATTTTCAACAGAGATTGAAGTAATTAAAGTTAAAATATCCATGTGCCGGTTCATCCAAAATTTGATGTGAATAAAACCAGGGAACCTTGCACAGACACCTGGGTAGCTCTTGTCAGTATTGCTGTCACCGTCTCTAGAAGCCCTGTGCAAGGAATTAGCGTTTGGGCTGGAATTCAGTGTTTTCAGTCCCTTAGTTCTGAGGATTAAAGAGGTAATGTTAACCTCTGAATCTGAGAGTGTTTAGTTTTGGATGCTGCTGTCTAGACTACCAGACTGCTGAGAGGGTCTTCTGCATATCTTTTTCTGTTACAGAGAAGATACCCTCAAATCAATCAAATTAACAGTTGATCATTCTAATTTCAGTTCTTACTTAAACAAACAAAAACCTTTTAAAAAAAAGCAAGTGTGCTGAATTATGAACGCCTGTTCTAGCAAGCAAATCTGTCCAGGTAGATAAAGCAATGTGTATGTCTGTATGCTTAGTAATACTACAGATATACTGTATAGCTGCCATGTTTTTTCTACTGCTCGTTAGCTCAACCTAATGACACTTGACTTAAAAGTGTTCAAAGTTAGATTCTCTGAACTACATGAATTCAGTCCCTGCCATTTGCTGTTCTTGAAAATGGGCCTGTGAGCAGCACAATCCTTCCAAAGGCTTCTCTGTATTTTTAGGCAAATATCTGTATAAAGTTGTTGGGTTTTTTTAAGTTCCTAGGATAAAATTCCTGGAAGAAATTGCAAGCCACCTATACATGCTGTTACCCTACAAATTACTTTTACATTTTTCATCCATGACTTGACACAGTGCTTTATCACTGATCATCTTGCAGATGTTAAAATATTGATAACAAAATAAGTGGGTCATGCCTTAAAGGGTGAGAGAGAGACAAATAATCGAAGAAAGGGGAAGTGACAACAGCTGAAATCACCCTACTCTACCAGGAGGTGGTTCAGGGCAATCAAGGATGCCCCATTTCCAGCCTAAATCAATCGCTGCTGTTCCTCCTAGAGACACCACTGCAGGACGGGATTTTGTGGAGTTTAGCACAGTACAAAGGTAATATAAGACCAATTCAATAGACTCTCTATTATTGCTGTTAAATTTTATCACTTTCCCATGCTCATTCTTAATCTGAGTCAAAGCTCTGTGTAAAATACCTAATACCCGGAGGTGGATAGTAAGTCCGTGTCCCAGGGAGTTTAACAGCTGATCTGTGTATGGGGGAAGGAGAAGAGAGAAAGATGAACGCAACAGGACCTGCGTGCTTACCTGAATTGGTTCAAATCAGAGGTACATTTAAAGAGGCTTATGCGACGATCAGTGGCCACCTGGTGCTGGCACCTACCCCATCACTTGGAAGCTCTCAGCAGCAGCCTGGTGCAGTGGCTCTGCGGGAGGGGAAGGGGGGCAGTTAGGGGGAAAGTGGACAGGGTGTGGGAATCGGCTTGTAACCTTTTTGGAGAGGATGGGCTGGGGTATGTGGTTCCTAAGTGTAGAGAGCTCAGTGAAGAGCTGAGAGAAGGTCTCTGGCAGCCTGGCCTGAGCAAGCTTGGAGAAAAGGTGGGGTGTCAGCAGAGCACCCTCACGGGTAAAGCCCACGCCGCAGCAGTTCTCCTTCCTTGTGCAGCCTCCGTGGCTGCTCTTTTGGGTAGCAGCAGGGCTGGACATGGCCAAGCCACTCGTGGTTTTGTGAGGGGTCATTTTCAATGAGAAGCAGAGACCAAAGCCTCTTAGCAGTGGGACAGCTTGTAGAAACTAGATCTTATCTCCTTTGTACTGACATAATGAACACTGGTTTTGATGATCTGAAGCAGTGTTACAACTGTCGCTGACTGCACCCTAAAGGAATCCTAATTACTGCAGAAGCTAGTCAGACAGGTTTGCCTTTGCCAGTAGATGGCAAAGAAAAAGCTGGAAAGAAAAAGCAGGCTGTCCCTGCAACGCCAAAATGGCTGTAAGACCTCGTGTAACATTTAAAAGGAGACTATCTGTGGCGAAAGCCGCTCTGTCTCAGTAATGCCATTACTGTATTCTGGGGATGAGGGGGAAATAAATCTTGAAGTGGTGGAAGCTACATAGCTAAATAAAAGATTAATAAAAATGATGCAAGAGCTAGGTGTGAAACAGAGCAAGGCACTTCCACAGCACTCACTCTCAAGCTGCTGTTGCAACCCATTTGACTTCCTTCTGCTGTCAGTGGCAAATAAAACCCTCACGAGATTCAGCTGAAGTCTCAGCTGTCTGCTCATGTGAAATTGTGTTTGTCCTCCTCCTGTGAGATTCAGCTGACTGCAATGTACGTCCCTGTCAGAGCTTCTTTCCATCATAGCCCATATAGGGTATTTTTACTGCAGATTGAACATCCAGTCCTTGCAGCTGGGAAAAATATTTTCTTCAAGCCTGATAAACTTTATAAAATACAATTTTTTTTAAAAAAAAGCAGTGCTCCTTGGAGCCATGCTGTGCTTCCTTGGAAGTAAAAATTGGACGTGTCTTCTACTTAGATAGGAGTCCTATTTCCTAAAGGTCTTATCTTATAAAAAATATTTCAAGTAAAGGTTAATTCAATTTGTCCAGCTCTTTCAGGCTGGTACTTTACTTCAGCAGAGTGCCTGAGATCAGTTCTGTAACCACCTAACTGAATTAATGATATTGGATATATTTTTACTGAAATTTGATCCAAAATCTGGTGGGTAGGGGGGCAGCGCTGTTGCGTGAGTTTGCTGAAGTTTGAGCTGTGGATGTCCCATGCTGGCAGGGCCTGGCTGAGTGGGGGACCCAAGGGTGGGGCACGGAGGGGGGGACTGCCCTTGAGATACTGAACATGGAAAGCAGAGGGAGGGATGACGACCTCCAGGTCCTCTACATTTGTACCCTGGACTTCTGCTGTTCTGCAGGGAGCAGGAATACAAGACTAATGCTCATACTACTCTCTGTTGCAGCAGAGCAAGATGTAACTGTTGTGGACCACCTCCTCCTGCTGTTTGGGACCAGGCTGCGGTCATTCGCCATCACATTCCTGACTGAGCTACGGAAAACCAGGTCAGGGTTTAGTGGTTGGGGTTCTTTTGTTTATTTTGGTTTTGGCTCTTTATTTCACGCATTCATTGCAAGTGTGACTCATCATTTTGCCACTACATCAGCTTCAGAGCAGATGGCTGCCCCTGTGCCCAGTGACTCTAGGTGTAGCACACAGCTGATGAAGTTGCTCCCTCCCCTAATTTGCTACTACCCCGGCTGTGGGAACCAGACCCAAAGTGCTACTCCGTGTCAACTATTTCCAGCTCAGGAAACCTGGCAGAACCAGGAGGAACCAGAGAAGCCCTGAGCCATGTCCGACCTGCCTTGAGGCAGCCTGCAGAACAGGAGGCACTTATTGGCTTTGCCTAGGTCAGGCTTTTTGCAATAAATTGCCAGCCTGCAACTACAGATTCTAGGTAATATTAATAGGGATCGTAGAATAGAATCATAGAATCACTTAGGTTGGAAAAGACCCTTAAGATCATCAAGTCCAACGGTTAACCCAGGCAAGCCCACCACGAAACCATATCCCTAAGCACTGCATCCATGCATTTTTTTAAACACTTCCAGGGATGGTGATTCCACCACCTCCCTGGGCAGCCAGTTCCGATGCTTGAAAATAAATCTATAATTTCTAATATTAATTAATTTAATAGTTAATATCGGAATATATAATGACATTAGTATAACGTAATGTATTTGCTATATGATATTGATGTATTGTATTGCTATATATCGTATTATACTAGTATAGTATGATATTAGTGTATTATAGTAGATAGTGATTATATCATTAATATAGTGTATATAAATACCTCTTTTTTTTCCCGGCATCGCGGCCCCGGGAGCGGCGGGTCGTTTCCCGCCACGAGGTGGCAGAAAAACCCACCGCAGTGGCGGGGAGAGCGGGGGGGGGAGGGGGGGGGCTGTGTGTGTGTGTGCACGCGTTCATGATTTTTTCACTCGCAGTTTTCACAAGCTTCAGGTTGTCCTATGAGAATACCTCGTGCACAGACCTGTATTGCTGGTGAAGACCGTAGGGATGCTGTATGTTTAGGAAAATAAAAGGATCTGGATGGATTTATGGAAGAGGGGGTCCCTGGCGGTGCTGGTGGAAGTCATCTCTCCTTAAAACTTTTAAAAACTTGTTAAAACTGCCAAAATCCTACCTGGTATTATAAAAAGAGACTTTGATTTTGCAGACTAGTAAAGAACAAGAACAAGGCTGACTCCTCTGCAGCACCCAATGCTCTTATTCTAAAAGACGATAATATCACTGGGTACAGCTTCATACTGCGCTTCAGCCAATTTAACTGCAGGACTTAAACCCTGGGCGTGAAACCCTGCCCCAGAGAAGCGAAGCCACCAGCAGGTTCAGGGGAGTTTTTGTAACTGATCAAAATGTCAGCCAGACAACCCAAAATTGGCTCCTGCGGGCACAGCAGACTCGTTCCGAGAGAGAACAGAGCCATGTTAAATACAGGGATGTACAGACACCCTAGCAAAAGATTATTTTTGACTAGATACAGAATTTGGGCTGAATCTACACTTGGTCCTGACAGACTAAGCATGTGCTGGTATCAGATTCCTGCCTCCTGGGTGACTTCCCAAGCTGTTAATCTGTTTTACAACCACTGAACCCAATCCCTGTCTTTAAAAAGAAAGCCACAACCACCACATTTGGTAGGGGACCCAGCCCTCCGAGGCGGCACTTGGTGAGGCCATGCCAGCTAGATACAGTGCATTAGAGTCTGCTGAAAGAGCATCTCATTGCGGAATGATATTTGGTTTTAGACCTCTCCTAAATGCTGCTCCTTTCACACCAACATCTTCTCAAGCACAGAGAGAAGTAGGTCTTTGAGCTATCCCGCAAACTTTAGGGTCAAATTTGGACATGCTTAGGAGAGAGCTTTGGGTATGGGGCTGTTCTAGTCCTTGGGAGGGCAACAAGGAACCTCCATAGCCTGTGGCTGCTGCTGCTGCAAGGGCTGAGATGACTGTGAGCAGGGTCTGGACAGCCCCTCAAGCAACCGGTCTTGAGGGGGTCTTCAAAGCAGAAGGGATTTGCAGCGAGTTGTGACTTGGGATTTGGATTGACCTGGCATCACATGCTGAAAGAGTTTGGGAAGGGCGTATGTGGGACAGTTTGGGGTGCTGGTTGCCAAACCTTTGGAATGGGAGGATTTAGGAGAGTCATTGGATGGCAGTTCCTGAGGCACTTCTAACCAGATCATCAGGTTGGGGCCAAGGACCTGTGCGTAAGGACTGCTGCAGCCTGATCCCTCTCCCCAGAGATGCTCCCCCTCCCTGCTCTGTCCTCCGCCGTGCCTGCTCTATGGAAAGCAGAGGAAACTTCAGCTCAGGATCACCGCAGGGGAGAGGTGTGGTTTCCAGCTCAGCTTAAGTTAATACGAAATGATGCCAATGCCGAAGGACAGGGTGGTGTCTAGGAGAGGCAGTCTTTGAGCAGTTAAAACCCTAGTGATGCTGCACCCTTATCCTCACACGGACTTCTTGGAAGCCTGGGATTTAATTTTAGAGGTGAACTGAAATGCTTTAAAAATTATCTCCACAGAAGCTGGTTAAACACCCAAATCCTTAATTACAAACACTTTATGTGTAGAAAAATCACAGATACACGTGTTTTGAAAGTGCTTCTTTCTTTGTCTAAATAGCTAGAAAATAACTACATGGTCTTGTGTTTCTGCTGGAAGAACACCATAAAAACACATGATAAATCTTTGAGTGCAGCAAGGGTCAGGTTAGAAACTTTATTTTTACTTTCATAAATACAAGCATAGAACTCCACTACATTCTCTGAGAAAATTGCTCATGGAAAGAAGTAAGTCAGCGGCTACAGTGTCAGCCTCTATACGAGTGAGAAAGGAAGATGTGCCATGGGCTGAGTAGCCTCTGTACTACCTACAGACAGAAGAAAACCAAAGTCCGGTGAGGCTGATGAGAATCATTCCACTGATAATCAGTATGCTTTGCCTGACCCCCTCAGTGCACATAACTACAGCACCTTTCCATATCTGATACAGGCAGGTGGTGCACTGGCACTGGAGAGCTTCTCGAAAGATGGGCGAGGAAGGTCGTGATTTGCACCAAGGGAGTTTGGGAGGAAGGTGCGGTTGAAGGCAGGATATATTCTAGGTGCAAGAAAGAGAAAGAGCAGAACTGAGAGCAGATGTTTAAGACAATCGCAGTGTTACAATAAGAAACTAGAGCCTGATCCAGGAAGAACAGGCTGTCTAGGTGAGCTCTGCACACCGAGTGTAGCAGAAATTTGCATTTAGCCCAAGTAAGTCTGCATACAAAAAGCCTAGCAGGATCGCCTCTGTATTTCTTGCTGTATTCAGAAGACACAGAGTCAGTACAGGTAATTCTTCGTAGCAGATTTGGGGGCTTCTTTATTTATTTCTCACTTAAGCCTCATCAGAAAATAAACATTTATGGCCTCCTGCAGTTCCCTCTGATCATTTCTTCAAGCCGATATGGTGCTGTGGCAAATTCCTCCATCAGGGCACAGTGAGACGGGAAGTCTGCGCAGCTCTGCTACTCCATTGCAGTGTTAATATGAGCCTACAGCCCATAACTGCCCCTGTAAATTTACTTCTGAGCAGGGATGAACAGTGGTGCTGGTGTGGAGCAGCAAAATCTGCTCTTCTTTGCAAGCAAAGCATCAGGTACCCACTATCTCAGCTGGAAGAAGTGATATGCTTAGCCTAAAATTCCCAGGAAGCCTGCCCTCGTGAAAAAGATGGGAGGAAAACCGAGCTGGCAGCTGTAGATGCCAGAGGATGGGTGCCAAAGGGATCTTGCCAAAGGTCTGGTGCAAGTGGGAGGTTGCAGCAGATTTCTGTGAATGAAAGGAGGTCTGCAGGAGGAGGTGGAAGAGGGCTGGGCTGTGTCAGAGCACCATGAGCACTGCAGGAATCTACTGGGTAACTACTTTTAGGAGGAGGCTGTGGGATGGGAATGATGGGCAGGGTGGGAAGGGACATGCATAGGATGTGCATTTTTGTGGGGGCACAGTTACCACAGTTTGTAACTGTCCTACACGCATACTTAGTGGGGATGATGATAGGTTCAAATATTAGAAAACAGCTTAAAACCTGTAATTTATTTTCCTGATAGAAACCCTTCCAAAATAACAAACTCACAGTTTTAGGGCTATCTGTGATTTCCAGCTTTTCACTCTTGGATGCTAAATTTTGGAGCTGGGAAGGCTGCAGGCTTTATACTGGGTGTCTCTGATTACCTAGCAAAGAGCTTTAGCAGCAGCGAAGTCATCCCTCCACTGTTCTGCACCTGTTCTGCAAAGACCGCCTGCTTCAGATACGCAGCTCTGGGCTTAAACCACAGGTGGGAGCATTCATTGCTGCAAGCTGAGAAGGTGGGTTTTGTGATGAGAAAGAGCTGGAGCCACCATCCCACTCCATACAGGGCATTCTGGATGGAGTTTCACCTTCTGCCTCCCCTGGGCTAACTGTGGGCTACCGGTGAATGGGATGGGCTGGCCTCTCTCCCTCCCACACACAAGGTGTCCCTGCTGTGTGACACCCAGAGACTGCTGCCACGGGAGACTAATCCAGCAGGATGTGGATGCATTTCCCGTGGGATCAGTGACCTGATCCAAATCACCATGCGAGCATGTGATTGCTAATGCAAGGACAGGAGCCAGGGCTGGGAGAAAGGAAGAGCAGCAGCAGCCCTTTGACAGCAGACCACCGTTAAATTGGATTAAGTGCAACATGAAGCTGTTCCCAAAAAAAACCCATCATGTCACAATGATTTTCATTTGTTACCAACACCCTAGACTGAGAACTGAAACTTGCAGGAATCCATCTGGGTTTGTGTTTCAACGGATGAATAAAATACACTTCTGTCAACACAAGATTTTACAGGTAGCTTCTGGTATATCACGAGATGAATGAAGGGTAAAAATTCTTGGACTGAAATAGTGAAATAATGCCATCAATTGTAAGACCACTACTTATCAGTTATCAGTGAGCTACAGTGCAACTTTTTCTGCCAGGACAACTGTAGCCCACAGACAAACATTTTAGATCTGTGATGACACGGACTGTCTAGGGACATAGTAATAGGATAAAGTGTCTCATCGTGATTACAGGGTCACCATTAATGGATCCAATTAGTCCAGAGATTTTGCCAGTCTGCTGTGTATATCAACATTAATCTGAAATATGAACTGATGCCTTCATTACAAAATGTGAAATGTGAGAGGAAGACAGAGAAGGTATGTTTTCTTCTGTTTGCATGTTTGGTTTTTGTGACAAGGGGCTAACAGAAAGGTTTATAAAAAGCAAGATTTAATGAAATTCCACTCTTCAGGGGCAGAGGAAGAGTGCAGTATAATCAATCTCATGTTTCTTAATGAGTTCTAGGTCCCTATCTAATTTTAACTGTCTGCCTGGAATACTAAAATACTTTCAGGCACTTATATTCTGCTCATTATTAATAAAGGGCATACAACACTTGAGACGTTTCTTCCATTTCCTGCCCCATCCCAGCTTTATGATTCTCAGTACAATGAGAAAGTGAATTTTCTCCTGGTAATGAACAACTCAAAACTCCTCAGTTTTCTATGACTAATATGAAGTACTTCACTGCAGGAAGTGAAATATATGTGGAACAGCATGTTTTACACAAACATAGCAAAATACTGGATTTTTCTTTGGGGAATGTAATTTAATAGCCATTTTTTTTCCCCTTCAGGATTGACAAGACCTAAAGCAGAATGTCATTGTTTGAGCTTCAAACTCTGCTTTTGTAACAAACGAAATCACTTTCTGACAAGATGGCTTGTTGAACCAGAACTTAAATGCACAGCCAAGTCGAGCTGCAGAAGGCAATCTGTGTGCTTTTGAAGCTACGCAAGCTTCCTCTGCTGGCATAAATACATGGCTACAGGGTTACCCATGGTGCACAGAGAGGAGGAAAGGCTCCATCACAAACTTTGTAGAAGGGACCACTTTTCCACCAAAACCTGATAACCAAAATTTTCAAATTTTGGTGGAAACACAGAATACCCCAGTGTTTTGTAAGGGGTATGATCCTCACATAGTTTGAAAGCACACTAGAAACTAATCTTGCAGAGCAAACACAATTAAAACCAGGACAAAACGTCAGTCCTGGACAACACCAGGGTATTTTTTTGTTATTAACAGGGAAAGGTGTATTTCTCCTTCAGCATAGTAGAAGAATGTCAGAATACGGGTGTTGTGAATATCCTTAATGACGCCCTACAGAAAAGAAGCTTTCTGGGCAAACTTTGTAAACATGAAATAGCTAAATCAGTGAATGAAAACCCACAGATATAATTATAGTTCATTTCTGCACACTGAGTCATCCTGACTATGGGTTCTCATTTCAGAACAATACCCAGTCCTTTCTGCTTTGCTTTCTGAGACATCTGCTCAAACAGGGACTTATTCTTCCACAGATGAGCCAAGGAACTGGACAAGGGTATGAAATATTTTTCTTTTGTTTTTAATACGTTTAGTGCTTAAAAGTGTTTCCAAGGAACTGCTAGAGGGTGTAAATTTCTGTTCCTCAAGGTAATTTTGGTTCAGGGCCTCATAAAGAATCTCAAGCCATAAACAGTCAGGCAGACCACTTTGAATCTCGATTGTAAAGTTCTTGACGGAGAGTGCAGCAAGAGAGCTGAATGGCTGGTGAATCATTTATGAAGTGCAAGAAGAAAGATATGGAGGGCAGCCTGAGGAATAAACCTCTTACACTTTGTGCAGCCGTAGGGCAGGGATGAAGAGGAGCCTCATACAGGGACTCTGTTACCTAGCCGGTCTCCCAGGAGGGTTAGGGCTGCTCAGAGTTCGGACCATATACTCAGCCTTGTAGCTTGCAAGTTCTACTGCAGTGTTCCCTACCAACCTTCTGTCACCGAATAAAACCCCTTTAGCCATGTCCCATGTTACCAAGGGCAAATTAGAATCTGAATAAAAACCTTCAGTGCCAGACACACAGCGTTTCCACCCATTCTCCAGCTCAGAAATGGCTGAACCGTTTTGTTTGTGAACTGCAGGTAAACAAACCTTTTAGCATGCATGTGTATTTATTTTATTTAAACTTTAAAGTTTCAAAATGGTAATGTGCCAATTCAGCTATAATGATGACATCAATTCAGTAACATGAGGGTTTAATCCTGTCTTCATCTAAGTCAAAAGAGCAGATTCTGATAGCTTATTTCTTCTCATTCAGAGAAATTCTGTTCCTGATGGCAATATAAAACCACATGAAAAGGGATGGGACCCATCTGCCCATACGGGCAGGCTATTTGACAATTTCACTGTTCAGACACTGTATGTGAAGCTTAAAGCCTGACTTTCTCTCTGATTTTCATTACTTCGTGGAGGGCTCTCTAGAGCCCTGTTATTTTTTTTTCTCTTCTAGTATGCTGATTTATCAAAACTTAATACTCTTTTTAATTTGTCTCAGTAAAGACTATAGATTAACATTGGGAAGCTAGGAACAAGTTATTTCTAACATGTTGCTGTTGTAAGAGCAATTTGTCTGTGAACTTGCCAATTTTTTAAATGAAAAAATCATTTTTTGTTTTGTTCCCCACTACATCTCATGGCAGTGAGCTCCGTTATTCGTGTTACCTGCTTTCCTCTATTTTAAAGTTCCTGTCTGATAGCTCTTGTTAGGAGAAAAAGTGTAGTCGCTCCCTCGTCATCTTCTCCAGGCCATTCATGAGGATACAGAATACTACCCTCATGAAAAGACTCTTTCCTGAGCTGAGGAGTCATAATGTATTTAATTTCTCCACCTAAGAATTTTTTTCTGAATCTGTGATCACAGTTTTCTTCCCTTTCTGGTATCTTTTCCTAAGCTCCAGCATCATTTGGAAATGGAATACTCCGGTAGTCTATAGAAGCAGCATGGATTTATAGTGAGGCATAACGTCTCCCTTATTCTTTATTCCTTTCCTAACAACTCCTCACATAGTTTTACCGTTTGACTGTTTCACAATCAGTGACAGCCAAGATTTCCTTCTTGATTGGTAGGAACTCCAGTATGTAAAGGTACGCTCTTTTCCCGTATACTTTCCTCCTGTACGGTTGTCAGTGCTGAACTCCCATCTGCTGCCATGCCACTCAACAGTCACTCGCTGAGATCCTTCTGCAACTCCTTGCGCTTCATTTTAGTTTTTACCTCATGATACTTGGCAATGTGAGACTATTTTGACATTTCTCTTTAGTCTCTTTTCTAGGTCATTCACGGATATGCTGAGCAAGGCTGGTCCCAGATGGATTCCGCTGACAGTCTACTGGTAGCACCCTCCACTGTTGAAATGTTTTAATTTTTTCTTTCCTTTCTACCATCAGTTATCGACCGATGTCAGGACCTCCCCTCTCCCCCCAGAAACACCTAAATTCTTTAAGGTCCATTTGTGAAGAGCCTTGTTAAAGCTGCCTTGCATTTTATGATACAGGCAAGTGTCATACATTTGAAATGCAAGTATTCAAAATGAAGCCTTACTGACAAACTACTGAAAATTTAATTCTGATTTCATAGACATTCAGGCTAATTAAAAAAAGGGTAAGGCTAGGAACCTAATATATACAGTTAAGAGAGAAATGACACATTTATATACAGGTTGTTAAAATGGTTTACTAAAAAATTGATCAGTCAACAAAGCGCAGAAGAAGGAAACAAGAAAGACAAAAGTTAGTGGTGGATAAAGATGATAAGGAAGCGAGAAAAAAAATTCCAGTAACAAGCTGAGCAGTGAACAGTATGGTACTGTGGTTTGATTAGTTGCTTTACAGCCCTCAGGCCAAGGCTGGCAGGATACCCCTGCTGCCATACAAGACGGACAAACTCAACCCTACCAGCGTGGGAGTCTGGATAATCTCACAGCCATACCTTACTGCAAGCAATATTGCCACGAATTCAGCCTCCTCGTTCTTCTCTCTTCCCCAGGTAAATTTGTGCCTGCTACTTATTCACCATTACATTTCTCACGTGCTATATTCTGTAGACAAATGCCCCACCTGTTACAACCCAGGGTGTTTTTTCTGTAGTGTATTTATTTAAAGACAGGATTATTTATTTATTTATGGTATATTTTATAGATTCTAGAAGAGCTAACTTTCTAGTGCAACGGTCTTACATTGCTCATTTGAGAAGTTTTGATGTTGGTCAGTAAAGAAAATGTTTTTTCTTCACAGGTGGTTCACAAGCAGAACTTCACAGTGACTGCCATTATGTAATTTTTAAAAAACCCTTTTTGTTATATAACCAGCAAAGCAGAAAATCTTTGCATATTCAAAGTATCATTTTAAATTGAAAGCAAAGCAGGTATTGAGAAGTCTACACACAAAATAAATCGAATCTTTGCATGCTGGAAACATGTGTCTTCAAAATGATACAACAGGAAACCAATTTAATGTTAAGAACCGTTTATTTTGAAGTCTGTTATGTCATTGCACTGGGATGGCAGGCTATTATAACATGTAATCATTCTATTTTTAATAAAAGATTTCTGCAAGAGTAGCCTTTCTTTGGAGTACAAAAAATCGTATTTTCTCAGAAAAGTTTGAGAAAAGGAGAGGAAAATTTGCAAGGTTTCTGTTAGTCTGTGGGGATGGAGCTGAAATTTAGACCGAAAGATTAGCATTTACAAAACTGACAGCAAACAGAAACACATTCATTATTTTAAGGTTACATTCAAAACTATCCTGGATAAAATTTCTTGAAGTCCAGGGGAGAAACTGGAAGTCTTTCAGAAAGTAAGATACAGAAGCTGACAGAAATCAGACATTATAATACATTGTTCTGATCTCATTAGAACTAGACTCATTAGAGAATTCATCTTTTAGATGATTTTTTAGATAAAGAGAATTAGAACTTATTAGAACTTAGACCAGTATCTGGTTTATGACAGAGTTTCGAATCTGCTCCTTTCTTTTCCTGCATTTAACAAGTAAATCCGCTCATAGAGCTTATTCCACCGGCTAAAAAAATTTCTTTTTCAGGCACAGTCTGTTGTTGAACACGTAATGGAGAACTTTGAAACCCGGAGATGAAATAAATCCATGATCTTTACTCAGCAACAGCATACAAGCCAGAGAAAGACCTCACAGTGGCCCTAGGCTAGGAGCTTATATGGGGAAAGTTACTTCAGAGAAGCTAGCATATGGGAACTTTTTTGTGCTTGTGCACCTTGAGCTAGAGAATCTACAAACTAAATGTAGAAAGGGAATTAGCAAAATAAAGCATAAACAACTCTAGCAAATCAAGTATACGTTCCTTACAAAAACTATTTAAGTCCCAAAGAATATACTAATGGACAGAAAATAATAGCTTTATACCTTTCATAAGACAAAAGATAAAACTTAGGTTTAGACCTTTTTTATTTTCACTCTGCACTAAATGTGCAATTGCAGAAAAGTAAAGCAGATGATAAAATCTGTATCAAAATGACTATATAGAAAAGAGCAAAAATAAAGCTGCACAGGCAATGGTAAACTTGACATTTTCTCCATGAGAATTTTTAATATTAGGTGAGGTAGTGAAAGCTCAATGGTATTCATGGGACAAAGCAAAAGGTTCACTTGTAGCCCACTGACTTTCTTCCTAGCAAGCTAAAAAAATTTACTGCAAACAGTGGAACAACCACGCAGACACTAAACCTCTGCTTTTTAAAAAAAGACGACTGCAAAAATGCTTTAGAAAACTATCCAAACAGAAAGTTTTTATAGCGATCCTTGCGACTGTCGTTTGGCTTTTGACTGAGGTAAAACTCAAATGAAAGCTTTTACATTTCTTAGAAAATTGCATACCAGTAAACAGTAGAAACATTTTCTTATTTCCTGAAAATAAAAAAAAACCCATAATTTAAACTCCATCCCAGCATTCATGAAACTAGCTACTCCTTCATGAACAACTAAGAAAAGAATTCCAATAGTTCAATTTTCTACGCAATTTCTATCCGTCATCCTTTCTGTATTTCATTATACTCAAGAGCTGGTATACTTAGTTTTCAGGGAAACAATCAGTGTGTGTATATGCATGTGTGTACACATACATGCCTGCATAAAGCTGTTTGCCAATTTTATTCAAATTTGACCGAGGGGCAGAAATCCTAACAGGCATGTATGTTTCTACAAGTTTCAGGAAAACAAGATCGCGTAGTGCTAGTTCAGCCTGTATTAGACAATGAAGAATATTGTAACTAGAGGAAAACCTTCAGTGGGCATACCAACTACAAATCAGTGAGACCATTTTATATTTTAAAGTTTTTTCCTGCAGTTGAGACATTTGCACAAACTCTCTAGTGAATTACCTACTGGTATGTTAATTTATGCAGCGGTGGATGCTCATCTTTGTCTTTAATTCACTTGAAAAGACAGAGAACCACTGTCCTGTGGGTTTCAGGCCCACTGGCCGCCAGGCTCCAATGATTTTAATACTCATGAAACCGCCTAGCTTTTTTTGGGGCGGGGGGGGAAGAACGAGACTCTCAGGGCATTCCCTGGTGCACTGGGGACGTGCGATGGAGCTGAACAGGCCAAACACGGCCAGCACACCACCAAGTTCGCGGGGGCCCTGCGTGGGCCCGGGGCTGGCCTCTGGCGCGGGGGAGGCCCGGGGGCTGCCCCGCTCTCCCTCCATTTCGGAAGCACCGCGACCCCCTAACTGCCATTTTCGTTCGCAGCTTCTGCAGCTCCTGACAGGAAGTCAAGTGCTTCCTGAAACCATACACCTCAGGGGAGCCGCGGCGTTACCCTGACCTTTCTTACACCGCCCGAGCGAAGGGGAGGCAGGAAGGGGACATGCCACAACATGTCTCGGGTTTCTGCCCACTCGGTCTGCCGCCTCACCCCGGCTTCCTCGTTTTAAGCGAGCAGCCTCCGAACCCGATGCTCGCCTCGCTTCACCTGTTCTGCCTCGCCGGCAGCCGAGGCGCCGTTCCTCACGCGGGCTGCCGGCTAGGAGAGGCAGGCCCGGCCCTGCGGGCTGCCGCCGCCGGAAGGGCGAGGGGCGACAGCCGGCCGAACTCCCGGGGCCGGGGCGCGGGCCCCGCCGCCTCCCGCTATCCCGAGTGCGATGCAAGCCCGGCCACCGGGAGCCGGCCCTGCCAGCGGTGCTTGGGGGACTCGGGCCCGGCCGGGCGGGTCTCCGCACACCGCGGTACGCACGGCCCGGCAGCGCTCGGCGCCTCCCGGCCCCCCGCCCCCTCCCCGCCGGCCGAAGCCGATGGCGGCGGGGGGAGGCGACCCGGTGGGGCAGCGCGTGCAGGTAGCCGGGTGGGAGAGGCGGGGCGGGCGGGCGCACGCGCGGCCGCCCCTCCTCCTCCCCCCTCAGGTTTGTCATCTTGTCGCCGGCTGGGCCCCGCGTCGCCAGCGGCCGCTCTGCGCGCGCGGCCGGGGGAGGAGGAGAAGAAGGAGGAGGAGGAGAGATGAGGCGGCCACCGTTGCATCCGTGACGGGGGCCTGGAGCCCGAGCTTGGGACGGCCCCTTTCCCACCGCCGGCGCACAGGCGCTGCTCGCCCGGGGGAAGGGCGCGGAGGAGGAGGAGGACTGCGTGTCTGCGTGAGGGAGAGCGTGGAGATGAGCTAAGCCCTGTCCCCTGGGGCCGCCTGAGGAGACCCGGCTCCCTCTCCCCCGCCGCCCCTGCCGCCGCCGCCATGGCGCACTCCCCGGTGCAGACGGGCCTGCCGGGGATGCAGGTGAGGACCGGCTGCCTGCCCCGCACCGCCCCGGCGGCGGGAGGGACGAGCCCCAAGGGCAGGGGCGGACACGCACCCCGGGGGCGGCGGGAGCGGGGGATGGGCCTCCACCGGCTCTCCCCGCCAGTGGGAATCGGGGGGGTGGGGGCGGCCTGAAGGGGCGCGGTGCGGTCGGTGAGGGGGTTCCCTGGGGCGGAGGGTAGGGGCGAGGGGCGCAAACGCCTCTTCGCTCCCACCCGGCCCCAGGGGCAAAGGGGCGGGATCCCGTAACCCCTGGAAACGAAACGTGCTGCCGGCACCTCGCGTAATGCCTAGCGAGCCCCCCCCGCCTGGTGCATCCCTCCCTCCCGCCCCTTCCTCGGCAGCCTCAGCTTTGCCGCAAGTGTGCGGAGCGGAGGGGTGCGTGGTTTGCCCCCCCTCTCTCCCCGTCCAGGAGTTCTCGGTGTTTTAATTCACGAAGCGAAGCGTGTCTTGATGGGCGATTTTCGGTCCCGTTATGTTGACGTGGTGACGGGAAGCATACATAGAAACAGGGCCTGAAAACGCTGACCTTCAGCGCCTGCTGCAGCGCCCATCTCAGTGGTGCTGGCTGGTGAGGTGGGTGTTTGGCTCCGAGAGTTGGTAAGCTGCTGTTCTTATGCGATGGAATTTGCTGGTTCTGCCTTGTAACTATATTTCTGAAATAACTGGTGTGGTTTTTCTGGTGACTGAGATGGCTTCTGCGCCCCCCTGCCCCGTTTTCCTTAGTCCAAATGCAAACTACTGCCAGAAAAACATTAAGGATATTAGTATCAGTGTGTTGTTTTTCTAATGTTTCCTGCACCTTATTAGAAACTCCCCTGCCCAAACCTCTGAAAGAAGAACTTATGAATGACATGTAGAGTTTTTCTTGCTTTATCTCCTGGATTGAAAGTTTTTGTGCTACATTTGGTTTAAGTATTGATCTGCTCTGGTTCGTTTTTCCATGAGTCAGGATTTTAAGTCGTGAATCTTTTTTTTTTTATAACACCACCCCCCCACCCCCCCACCCCCCCCAGTAATCTTAGGATTTGAATTTAAAATCTTACATGCTTGGGTGTAGCATGATTTATATGCCCAAGCATATTGCTGGTTGCCAAATAGAGTATGTAGGCCCTCACTCTGAACTGCTTAATAATTTATCGCTCTGTAGGTACTAGTGGTGAGTGTTCAAGTTCACATTCCAAACATGAGCAGACTGCCAGAGACAGAGAAGTAAAGGTTTCTTGGTTTGGCTAGGGCTAGATTAATGTTGCATTTTTTTTATCCTTTTGAGACATGTTAGAACCAAGGTGACTATCTACCAGCTTTGAAACAGAATCTGTAATACTTTAGAACTAAAAAGTCAGATTTGTAGCTCCTCAGAAGTGACAGGATAGAGATTATTCCAACAATATGCATGTACTGCTTATGTGTGTCCCTGCATGATCTCTCTAAAGGCCTGTGTTTTTTATTGACTTCGTTTGTTATTTAGTTTGTAATGCTGTTAGCTGTACTAAATGGGTAGCTATTCAGGGGTTTTGTTAGCCCACATAATTTGGGAGTTTAAGTCAAATCTTTTTGTTCAAGACAGTGTTACTTTTCTCATGAATTTTTATTGTTTTAGAGTTTCTCAGGTGTGAACTTATAACAGTGTAAAAAAACGCAAAAGAAACAAAAAACCAAACACCAAAGTAAAGACCTGCTGACAGGTAGAGGCATAAAGTCTGTCAGAAATGCGAGTACTACCTGCTAATTTTCTGCATCGAGCTCAAGATGTCTGTGTCCATTTCCATTCTTTCAGAGTATATAGAAATGGTCTGTTTTCAGTACGTGATTGACTTTGCTTGCAGATAAATGTTCAGTAAGTAAGGTGCATACAATGTGTGACAGCTGCTTAAATAAGACAAAGGTTATGGTTTAGGACTTCTTATTATGAAGGAGAGGGAGGAATAGAGCTTAGTTCTCTGGGTTATAATTACATTGCTTAAATCACGGGACTATCTTTTCTTTTTCTGTAGTGCGATCCCTCCTCACCACCTACTATCTTCTGCAACAAACGGTGTAAGCAGTGTCAGTGACAAGTTATGCAGCTTTCTCCTACATTCTTTGCTGAACTTACACAAGACAGCAGTCAGTATCCTGGGGTGAACAAGAGTAACTTCTTAACCCCCCCAAATCCCATATAGGGACAATGCTTTATTAATGCTGTTTGGCATGAGCAGGGTAGTGTGTAAATAGGGCAGAGGAATGAAGGATTAATGTATTTCTGCCTGAACAACATAATCTGATCGGTGTTTGAGGAGTGATGCATAAAAAGTGAGTGGGTAGAGAGTGAGCCAAAGGAATGAAAAACTGTGGAGGAAATGTAGGATGGTGCTGGAAGGCTGTCAAAACCTGAGATTCACTGTCTGCTGCAAAGTGGGCATGTTGTAACCTGAATAAAAACAGGGTTGGGTTTTGACCTAAATTTCTGTGCATGCAAATAAGTTTGGACTCAAAGTTTATCAGTCCTTGGTTTAAGGGCTTTGTGTAGATAGGCGTTTGAGAGTATGACATGAAGGTGCATCATTACTAAACTGAGAATATGTTGTCTACCTTCTTGATGTTTTATAGAAGTGGCCTGGGGAGAATGCTTGTAATGCATGAGGTTCTGCAAGGCTGGTTCAGAGTAAGTGTATATGACCTTGATTTTCAGACTGGCCTGCGTTTCAAAGCTTTGGTAAGATTCTGTAACTTCTTTATGGATGCTGCTTTTTTAATAATGAAGTACTGTGTTTATAAATTTATGGTAGGGGTGCTAGCTGAACTGTAATGTGTTTTGAAGCACGTTAGGAGTGTGTTGGACCAAAAAGCTCGAGAAATGTAGGCTGACAGAGAAAATCTTAAGGGATGAAGCTGCAAAACACAGTAATACTGTACATCAAGCTGTTGGATATGTGGTGGCAGCCAGTTTTAAAGTAATCTTTAACAATAAAATACTAAAATGAGTACTGATTAAATGTTTTTCTCCTTTCCCCACTTAAAATGTTTTGGTGGTAAGCTGCTTCTGGCTTGCTTGTGTTTTTCTCTATTTCTGAAGTTAAAGAACCAGAAAAGCTGTTTTTTGCCCTAGCTTTTCTGTGTGCTTCTAACTGTGTGAAATAACTGTGTAGAACAGATTTTTATTAACCTGCTTTAAAATGAGTGTTATATTATGGTAAGAACAGTAAGAATACTTTAAACTCCTGAGAAAAGAGAAATAGTTTTGTTGGCTTCAGATCCCAGAGAAGTAAGGAAAACCCACAGGTGGTTTGCCTTTTTGGAGTCAGCTGTGTTCAGGCGGTACAGTGCCATGGTTAGAATGGATCCAGGTATGACTTCTAGTTGTATTTCTAGGTGCTTGTATAGTAAAGGTAATTAAAAGTTTCAGGTGAATAAGAGTTTCAGATACACTTCTGTGGCATAATGAACATTGAGTTACTGATTAGAAATAATTAGTCACCTTCTTTTTCCTGTTTTGGTCTTCTAAAGGGGGAAAAACACCCCAAAAGATCAACTCATCCTTCCCTAAATGCCCTGAAGCCCTGAACTTTGTTTTGTTTTTTCTCTCCTCAGATTTTTCTGAGAAAGTTTACTTGTATTTTTAGGTGTGCCCCTATGTCAGCTTCATAAAATTCCTAAGGTGCTTTTAAAATTCCATCATCTGTAAGCCAAGCCCCTTCTGTGTGACAAAAACTTTTATCCTCCTCCCTTTCATTTTTTTGGTAACAATAACAGTATTTATGCAATATAAGTTAATTTTAATCATTTTTCATTGTTATCTTCAGTACAAGGGCTGCAGGTTCTTCATCCAAAATGTAAATAAGCATTGATGTTCATACTGTCTTGCTTCAAGAAATACTAAAAATTTAACGAAGTTTAAGTGGCAACCTGACAAACGAACAGGAAAGAAAAGTTGTTAAATATGAAGGCAATATTTCTGTCTGGGAAAGTGTTTGAACTGTCAGTTTGCTGGAGATTGGAAGAGTGTTTTGGGAAATAACTGCTATTGTCCTTGCACTTTTCCCAAGACGTTAGCTTTTGACTGCTGCAGAAGTGTTCTGGCCTAGATGATCCTTTGTTCTGATCCAGCATGGCTGTTCCTTTGTTCTTACACACTATATGTATTACTGTCTTCCCTATTATAACTCATTCTCCCTTTACAGTAAACTGTTGCGACTACTTAATATATGAGCTCTGGTTTTGGTCATTGCAAAACATTTAAGTTGCTAAATCAAAGGCACTGGAAAGGCCACATAGCCTCTGCTGCCTTCAATTTGCAGCTTCTGTGTGGGAGATAAAACTCAAATTGGGGGAAAATACTTCTTTGAAAGTTTGTGCTTGCTGTTACCCTTTGTTACAGTTTGATAAATATTTTGTAGTAATTTACAGCACTTAATTATTTGACTGATTCTTGGACTGTTACAATCATGGCTGATCTGTTTTAAAATATGCTGGAGATAGATGTCATGATTCTGCGGCATGTTACAAGCTCATTCCTTGGGTACAAGAACAGAAGAGTTTTAATTTGTGAAAACAAAGTTTGCATCCTCTCTCTCTGGAGGTCAAAGGCGGTATAGGGCTATGCAAGAGATGTATGGAGCTGTTTCAGAGAAGTTGACTTATCAACAGTTCCACTGTTGGTAAGTCATGTGTAGCAGTTTTTAGTGAATATATGGATACTAAGCTTTTTTCCTCGTAACACCCCCAGAATCTTGCTATTAAGCATGTGTGGAGGCATTGGAGTTGGTTTCCTTTGGACATGCTGCTATGGGTGGCTTCTTGGTGTGCTTTACTTCCTAGGAAGTCATTGTTTCAGGGAGAAGCTTCAATTTGGATAATGTTATTAAATCCTCATGCTGTTAACTCGGACTATACAGTTAAAATGGCTGCAGTTCTGTTTTCTCAGTCTTTAAGCTTCTTTGTTCTTTCTTTCTGTGGCCTTTGCAGGTACTTTTCTATTAGGTAGAAAATGACTGGTAATTAGCTGTAACGTATAGACTGCTCAGTCTTTAGGGAGTGGTTTGAGGTACCCAGTCTGATAGTTTTTTGGGTTGACTTCATTGCTTCATGAATAGCTGAAGGATTTAAGACTGCTTTTTGGAATAAGGATTGACAATAGTGAATCCTTATTTTTTGTGAATCTCTGTGTTACATTTTTTCCAGCCCTTCTGTGGTTTTGAAGCTATACATTTTAGACATGCTTTCCAAAATTCTACTTAATTTTTAATGTTTATATAAAGGTAGGGTGTAATATTTATACAGAGCCAGAGGGGGTAAGGAAAGGCACTCTTAATTTCCAAAGGCTGAGCTTGCCAGAACAGAGATCCAAAACTAGATTTTGTATTGGTCACATCCAAGATGGTTTGTCATCCTTGTTAGTTACTGTGTGACCAATGTCAGCATTCACCTTTCTGCCTTAACTGTTGTCTTGCCATTAGTGTTAACAGCCTCTAAACAGGAAAAACTTATTTCCATCAGGTAGCCTTCCAGAACCAAACAGATACTGCTTGTGGCAGCTATATCTTTCAGGGACCCTTATAGACCAACCACTTGGGCTAGTCATATGTTATGGAAAGTTTCATGTTTGAGTAAGGTGCCCTTTTAGTCAACTGTCATCTTTGTTCCCCAGAGAGACAGAAGACTACTGATGTAGTGAATACATTTAAATATTGGGGCTTGTGTTATGAGTGGTATACAAGGCTTTGATGTCAACTTTTACATAGTGGCATCTTTTATGCTTCTGAGATAGAAAATGGATATATGTATCTTGGGTATATTTTTAGATTTTGCTTAAATTATTTTCATTCTCCCTCTTGGGGGTATACCAAACATCGATGAACAAAGCCAGCAAGTTATCTAATATTATAATAATATAAAACACTGCATCCATTCTATAATAATTTGGTCCCTGCTACACAGAAAAGATGTGGACAGGCCTGAGAGGGTACAGAGAAGGGCCACAGAGATGATCAAAGGACTGGGAAGCCTGCCATATGAGGAAAGGCTGAGCTAACTGGTTTTATTTGGCCTTGAGAAAAGAACGCTCAGGGGAGACCTTATTACCATGTTCCAGAATTTAAAGGGTGGCTACAAAGAAGATGGAGACTTCCTTTTTGCAAGGAATCACATGGAAAAGACAAAGGGTAATGGGTACAAGTTACTCCTGGTGAGATCCCGATTGGAGGCAAGAGGACAGTTTTTCATGATGAGAATGGAATAATCTCCCCAGTGAGGTGGTGGATTCTCCAACATCGGATGCTTTTAAGGTTTGACTGGACAGGGTGCTGGGCCATCTTGTTTAGACCGTGATTTTGCCGAGGAGGGTTGGACCAGATGATCTTTGAGGTCCCTTCCAAGCTGGTACTCTGATCGAATTTGACCTGGTTATTGCTTTTGTGATGATACACCTGCCTCCACTGGTGAAGCGTTATTTGACAAAGTGGTGTTGTGTGGGGCTGAAAGTAATAATTTGTGTGGAGGCAGCTATATAGTCAAAACCTCTTTTACTTGTAAACCTTATAAATAGATGACTTGGAGTTTGTCCATATAGATCTGTTAATCTGGGGTAAGTTTCCATGTATGCACCTAAAAATTAGTTACAGAGGCAGTAACATTAGGATGCATCACTTCAAAGCACTGAATTTGAGATGTAGAAGGAGAAATTCTGTAAGAGAATATTTAGTTTTATGAGAAGAAGATATAAGGACAATAAAATGACTGCATACTACATGAGAATAGTCTAAGAACAATTTTACTATTGCGTTTCCAAATGCATTATTAAAGTGGTCTCAGTTTTCCTGTAGGGAAAAGCCGTTTTTATGGTGATCTTCAGCTTCTGCATTCTAATTTTTTTTGGTGCAGATAAACTTGTCTGTGGATGTAGCAGCTTCCTTTCGGCAAAATTGCGAGCTTACTTAAACTCATGTGTTTAGATTATGTGCGTCAGTCTTGAACCATGATTAGTACAAGGTGATAATAGTTGATACCAGTAAAACCTGTTTGCTTGTCTTCCCAAGCTTGTTTAAAGCTCTAGTATGTTACCTGAATCTGAACTCCTGGATATGTTCAGGATGTATAGTTCCAAAATCAAATAAATGTAGTTTACTTTTGAAGAGGAGTGTTGAACAGTCTTTTTTTGGTGAAATGGCTTTCATAAGCCAATAAATATTTTGTTTATTGGAAGTATCTATGCATGGAATTGTTCCCTCTTAGATGTGTGTGTTGATTCTACATTAGTATAGAACTAAGAACCTTCTGCAGTGCAACTCTGTAGAATGTGAAGCTTGACACAGGAAAATTTTGGGAATGCTTGTGCTATCCTGTTCTATTTTCAGTTGCACTGTTTGGCAGCCTCTTAAGAAACATGAGTTTGGGTTTTTTTGCCAGGTGATAGAATGGATACAAGTGTCTCCCCTCAAATTATGGGATTGTTATAGATCCTAAAACTCATTCTTTTGCTTCTTTTCCTCAATTAGTATTAATGCAACATACATTTCTGATTGCCTCTATTAGCATTACTTATTCAGCCATTTGTCTGACCATTTGCCATTTCCCACCCTAATGGTGGGAATTTCCACAAAAAGCCACTATTTTATTTTTTTCTTTTTATCAATAGCTTAGCTATTATAAAAAAAGAGTGATTTTTACTGTGTTTGGTCTTTCTGACAAGTGGAAACAAGTGAGAGACATTGTTCTAAACCTGTTTTTTGGGACTCTTTTCCTTAGCTGTCTTTCTCTTGGTGTCTAAAACACGTTTTGGGTTTCACAGCTATGCTGTGTCTACTGGTAATACTTGTTTGTTGCTTTCGTTGTGTGCTCAAGGCATGGAGAGATTATCAATTGGAATGATTTACATTTTAAAAGTAATGGATGGAAGGGAGTCAGTTAGTTACAGGTTATGAAAGTTTTTAGTAATGTTATATTAAAAAAATGACCCTGAGAAACTATTCAGAAATTCAGCATATTTAATTGGATTTTATTCTTTCTGAATGCTTGTAAAAATCAGGCTATGGTTAGGTAACTATTACTTTTGGTATTAAACTCTTTAACATGGTACCCTAAGCAGCTTTCTGAATGAAAAGCTGAATGAAGAATACCGTAAGATTACAGTGTGATTTGTGCAGAGGACATTGCACCCAGAAGATGGTATTAGTTAACTGGGAATTTGGAAGCATGTTTTGGATATCCATGTTGTTGATAGTGTATTCTGAGTCTCAGATAAGTGCATCTTCCTTGACAATAAGTGGGAAGAGGGTTATACAGTGGCTGAGGAATGCTTTTATGATAGGCTAACTCCCCCTGGCTCCCCCCCATCCCAAAACATACTTAAAACCTGTTCCAGTGTAGTTAGAACAAGGGAGTTGAACTGTGTGAACAAATGCAAGTACTGCTGAGGCTATTGTGATGCATGCTATGTATTTTTATCCTCATTTGCTTGTGACATGCAAAGTGTGTGAGAGATGCAAGGTTTTACAGCTTTAGTTTTTGCTTTCCCCCTCCCATTACAACCCACTGAAGTTTCATGGCAGAATTTATGGCAGTTGTTCCTTTTCATGATAGGTAATGTATTGCTAATTCTTCAAATGGTAACTCTTCCCCTCCCTCCCCCCCCCCCCCCCCCCCCCCCCCAAAAAAAAAAAAAAAAAAAAAGGCAGTTTCCTTATGGTAGTGTGTCTCTGAATTGAATAATTATAACATTGGAGATGGAAAATGAGAAGTACGGAATGCATATGTTTGAAGAATAAAGAAAAGAACAGTAGTGTTCTCTTTGATTGTTGACAAATTCTCAGTGAAACAGCTGGATCTTGGTTTTACACCTAGTTAGTATAGATGAATGTTTTCATTCTAATCTTTGCACCTTTCATTAAATATTTTGCTGATTAGTCCTCTGAAAAGAAAATAAAAATCAGTTGTTTCTGTTCATGATAATTATAAAGTGGCTATCCAAGTTGAGTTCATTTTATTTTATTATCAATAGGTGAAACTGAACCTTTGGTTCAAATTTTAAGGCTGCTTAAATATTTTTTTCTTGCTTAGATAAAAGTCCCAGGCTGTAAATCCAAATATTTTGTCTTTTTGGGTTAGCTGTTCTCTGAAAATACAGGTGGGGCTTGATACAATGCAGTAAAATGAAGCAGTTCATTTTCTGCGTGCTGCCTCTGTCTTGTTTCAGTTTCCTACCAACAGCAGAAAATAATCTTGTGTATTGTATGAGTTATATATGGTGTATGTATATTGCTGAAAGCAAAAACTTGAGAGGTTCAGAAAAAGGTAAAATGCTGGTAGTAAAATCTGGGGCTTCTCATTCCTGGAAGTAGTTTTTCCTGATGCAAAACTATCTTACATGGGCGTTTATTTACAATATATCTCCACTGCTGCCACTTGTGCAGCTAAGTCTGTGGGGGTAAAAGTAAAAATGAAAGCTGCTTAGTACTGGTCTGTGTTGAGGTGAATAGGCTTTAGATGGTTTTTGAAAGATTGCAAGTGATGGTACAGAAAAACCTTTGCAGTGCTGCTTCTAAAATGGAGAGCTGTGTGAAGAACGATGACATCGAACATGCCAGCTGTTCACTTTGACTGGTGTTTAGGCTTGAAGTTCTCCAGGTATTTGAGAAAACTGTATAAACTTGTCTGCTAGATTTCTGTTCTTTGGTCTTTATAGAAATCAATTTAAAATAAAGAAATGATGTGCAGCAATAGTGGTGTGGTTTCTTTGTTTTGTTTTTCAAAAGAAATTGATGTATTTGCACAGTAAATTTAGCAGTAAAAATAATTCTTGATGTGACGGAAATAATGTATTGCAAAATAGCCGAGACTGGAAGGGACCCTCTGGAGCATGTGTAGTCCACCTCCTGCTCAAAGCAAAGTCAGCTAGTGGGTTGCTCAGGACCACATCCAGTGTAACTTTGAATAACGCAAAGAATCTACAACCTGCCTGGGTAACCTGTTCCAGTGTTGGACTACCCTTACAGGGGGAAGTATTTTTTTTTCCTTTTGGTTTTATTTTTCTTCTGAAGTTTTAATGGAACTTCCTGTATTTCAGTTTGTGCCCATTGCATCTTGTCCTTCCACTGGGCACCACTGAGAGGAACCTGGCTCTGTTGTCTTTACACCTTTCCAGCGGGTATTCACGCACAGAAGATTTCCAGCCCCTCAGCCTTCTCTTCTCCAAGCTAAACAATCCCCACTCTCTCAGCCCCCGCTTCATACATCTGTTGCTGCAATACTTAACCATCTTTGTGGCCTTTCACTGGTCTCGCTCCAGTACAGCCATATCTTGGTCCGGGGAGCCCAGAACTGGATGCAGCGCTGCAGATGTGGTCTCACCAGTACTGAGAAGAGGGGTAGGATCTCCTCCCTTGACCTTCTAGCAATGTTCTTCCTAACGCAACCCAGGATGTTGTTGTGTTGTTTGTCATGGTGGCACATTGCTGGCTTATGTTCATCTGGATGTGAAGGACTTGACTTTAAATCCACTTGCCAGCCAGTGAGTCTTCAGCCTGTATTGTGTATGGTGTCACTGTACTGCTGTGACTTCTTAAATATGATGGATAGCGGTTTAACAATTTTAACTGTCAGTTCCTTCAGGACCCGTGCAGATGCACCTCATCACGTCCCAGGGACTTGTGCAACTTCAGATTCCTCAGATGGTGTTGAACCTGATCTTTGATGGTGGTTCTTCATTCTCCCAGTTCCTGCCTTTGCCTTCTGCAACTTGGGCGGTGTGGCTGGAGCACTTGCCAGCGAAGACTGAGGTGAAAATGTCATTGAGTACCTCAGCCTTCTCTGTGTCCGGGGTAACCAGGTTTCCTGTTTCCTTCTGGAAAGGGCTCACATTTTTCCTAGGCTTCCTTTGATCACCGACATACCTATAGAAGCTTTTCTTGTTGCCCTGGATGTCCCTGACCTGATTTAATTCTGTCAGGGCTTTAGCTTTCCTAACCTGTTCCCTGGCTGCTTGGACAATTTCTCTGTATTCTTCCCAGGCCACCTGTCCTTGCTTCCACCCTTTGTAGCTTTCCTTTTTGCGTTTGAGTTTCTCCTGGAGCTCCTTGCTCATCCATGCAGGCCTCCTGGCTTTTTTTCCCATCTTAGCCTTTGTTGGGATGCATTGTTGCTGAGCTTGGAGGAGGTGATCCTTGAATATTAACCAGCTTCCTTGGGCGCCTCTTCCCTCCAGCGTTTTATCTCATCATACACTACCAGGCAGATCCCTGAAGAGGCCAAAGTCTGCTCTCCTGAAGGCCAGGGCAGTGAGTTTGCTGTGTGCCTTCCTCTCTGCCCTCAGGATCTTGAACTCCACCATTTCATGTTCACTGCAGCCAAGGCTGCCCTTGAGCTTCATGCTCCCCACCAGCGCCTCCTGGATGGTGAGAACAAGGTCCAGCGTGGCACCTGTCCTCCTTGGCTTCTCTATCACTTGAAGAAGGAAGTTACTGTCAGGGCATCCCAAGAACCTTCTGGATTTCCTATGCCCTGCTGTGTTGTCCCTCCAATAGATACCGGGGTGGTTGAAGTCCCCTGTGAAGATGAGGGCTTGTGAGTGTGAGGTGACTCCTATCTGTCTGTAAAGACCCTCATCTGCTTGGTCTTCTTGGTTGTGTGGCCTGTAGCAGATCCCCATTATGATGTCACCTGTCCCTGCCCTCCCTTTAATCACATCCCGTAAATTCTCAGTCAGCTCCTCATCCACCCCCAGGCACAGCTCCATGCTCTCCAGCTGGTTGCTGACATAGAGGGTGACACCTCCTCCTCATGTCCCCTGTCTGTCCTTCCTAACGAGCCTGTATCCTTCCATTCCAACACCCCAGTCATAGGAGTCATCCCACCAAGTCTCTAATGCCGACCAGATCACAGCCCTGCAGGAATGCATGTGTCTCTTAACTCCTCTTTTGTGCTCAGTCTTGATAGGGAATGGGGATTGGACTGAGTAATTTGGAATTGATTTGGTGAAATGAAAAGTACACAGAATGCGGTGCTGAAAGATGATTGTCTATTCCAAAAGAGCAGACATAGAGAAATAAAGAGATCTGCAAGTAAAATCAGTTGCCCATATAAGCTTGAGAACTTGAATAAGGAGATAGCTTTTAATTCTTGTAAGTTAAAAACAGGTTTTTTAACCCTTTGCTACAATAACTGCATGAATAACCCTTCGTGAGTGGGTGTTAAAAATAAGAAATGGGATGAAATGCAGAAAGATTCAGTTAAAGCTGTATTCTACGTCAGAATGTTTATGGATAAAGTTTGGTTTAATTATTTTGAATTTCAGTAACACTTTCTGTTGACTTAAAGGGGCAGTTAGTGCAGATGAGAGTTATGGTTTCATAAAAATAAATACCTTGTAAGGTGTGTATTGTCCTGACCATGATTAGAGTACTGGAGAGGTAATGTCGAAGTGGATAATGCTGCTGGTTTCTCCAGGAATCTTTTTGACAGATGGTGACTGAAAAGTGACCTTAGCATAAAAAAAGACAACGCATGCTGATAAAAGTTGCTGATAGTACAAAATTAAAGGCACCTGTTATACTTGAGAGGCCATTACTGAAGAGCTACACAGCCTTGAAGAGTTGAATTACTGAACAGAATAGCATAAAGTGCAAGGTGTTGTAAGCAGGAATTATTACAAGGGACCTTTGCAGTAGGCTGGGAACTCACTGTTTGGAAATGCGGAGGATTAGGAAGAGGTGAGTGGCTTTAGTTGGTCACAGCTGAGTTAAAGCCATGAGGCCAAATGGAACAAATAGTCCAATATGTTCTCAGATCCAGTCTTTATTCTGTAGAAGTGGACAACAGTGATGTTAGGTACTGAGAAGAGTTAATTTGAAGTGCAGTATGTTTTTGTGGCTGACTAAGGTCAAAGTAATGAATCCAATGTGGAACAAGTATAGGGAGATTACTCAAATTATTGGGTGAATGGTGGCTCTGCTTGTCGTGAAAAGTGAAGGACTTTGTTCTGTATGGTGAAACAACATGGAGGTTGAGACAGGATGGCTGCGATTGGCATTCAGAAGTTTGAAAAACTATTAAAAAAAAAAAAAAAGACAAACTAATCCGAGTGGTTATGGGAATTGAAAGTTCTGTAATCACTAGATGGAAATGTTCCAGACCTTGTTTTTCATTTGCCACATGATGTATTCTGTGACACACTTAGAAGGACGTATTTTAGTGGTAGAGATCTAGCTCTTTATCAAACAAGGTGGTTAGCTTTATTCTTTTGCAACAGATGTTGCTGCTCACTTCTGTGCTTTCTAGCAATATTCTGTGTGCTTAGTCACAGGAAGGCTCATTTATTGGTTCCCTTTGTTTTAATATTAGTAGGAGAAAGCTATATGCTTAGTGAAAGCTTGAGAAGAGTAGAGTCAGCAAAAATGTAGTGACAGAATCTATGGAAGACATTTTGCTCTGTTCAGTCAGGTAGAGAAAATATTTACTATTTGTTTGTTTTGGCTCTGTTGGAAGTATTTACAAAACCAAGCAAATATGAGAATCCTTTCCAGGTGTGATCTTGGACAAAATGAATGGGAATTGGCCAGTCATGTACTTTCAAATTCAAGCAGCTCATTATGTATCTGGAGGCCTGATCTCTCTGTTTTTGAAATAAAGCAGGTTGTTAGAGTGAGATGAAATGGTAGTTTTCCAAAAACGTGTGTTGCCAGTAGTTTAAGGCTCTCACTGCAAACACCTGGTCTCCTGAGAAGAAAACACAGACAACCTTAGCAAGAGAAGTTTTTTTTTTTTAAAAAACCCAGTTGCTCCCTCTTGTTGCTTAGATCAGAATTCAAGAGTGGTGACTTTTAAATTTTAAAACTAAGAAATGAATTTACTGAAGTTCTGCTTTGGCAAGGAAAAGTGTCGTGGTTTTACTTGTGATTAGTAATTTCACAAGGAACTTGGAGAAGGAACTATTATTAATAATAATTTTAATTATATTGATTCCAGCTATTATTGAACAATTAACACTTCAAAATGGCTGTGAAATTTCGATTGTAAAAAATCAAGCTGGGACAGTTTTTTCCTGCTTCTCGGGACTTTCAGAAACAGTTATCTTCCCTGCTTTTTTCGAATTACTAACACAAAGTGACTGGGAAAATATTCTTTTGCAGTTGTTTTATAAAACTTTCAGCCTAGTACCAAAATCCCAAGAGCCTGATACAGTAAAAATGAGGCTGTGAGAGTTCTGCAAATCTCTGAAGGTGTTGGTGTCATGAAATAACGGGCTTTAATATATGATGATAATAGATGTTTGAGGGGTTGAGGAGGAGAAGGGACAACAGGGGGTTAAAACAGAAGGCCAACAGATCTCAAAGAGCTGCTGGCAGGTAGCCCTTGTATTTGTCTCTGTTAGAACAACTGCAGTACACTGCCACTTTGAGTAGTGCTGGCTTTTTAGTCTCCGGAGATGAAACACCGTTTGTTTGGGGTTTTTTTCCCTTTTTTTTTTTTTTTGGCAGCTGTGACTAGGATTAGGTTGTGATTTACCCAAATGCCTTTGTAGTGATGTAATGTTTAGATTCCTGTGGCTGGTGAATGGAACTAGAAGGCCTGTGTGGATGGATTAGGAGTGCACAGCTCTCTCCAGCACATCATCTCAAATTCTAACACAGTATGTATGAAAACATAGACTGGTAATTGTCTTCCACAAGGGAAAACATCTGATGCAAGTGTTAAGATTATTGTTATTCATGAAGAATTCTCAGAGAAGACCATTTTGAATATTGACAAAAAAAAGCACCAAACATTCAGGGGGGCATGAGGAGAACCACTACAGCATGATTTGGTTCCTAGTTTTGTCGTCTTACAAATTATGTCCCTGGAAGTGTTGCTAAAAGGATAACTGCAGTTGCTGGAAAACATGAAGTGCCCTGGTCTTGTTTCCAAGTGGGAGATATGTTAGCATATTATGTATTTAATAGCGTGTAATAGTATGTAATTCTCATTACATTGAACTTAGAGGAACAAGATTCTTTTGGTGGAGTGGGCTTGGATCTCTTGCTCTGTTCCTTTTAATGACAAAAGTATAAAACCCCATGTCCTTATGTGTCGAATTTTAACCCTGTCTGGCAACAAAACACCATGCCGTCACTCACTCTCTCCCTCTCACTCAGAGGGATGGGGAGGAGAATTGAAAAGGAATGTAAAACTCGAGGGTTGAGACGAGAACAATTTAATAGGTAAAGCAAAAGCCACACACACAAGCAAAGCAAAACAAGGAATTCATTCCCTGCTTCCCACCGGCAGGCAGGTGTTCAGCCATCCCCAGGAGAGCTGGACTCTGTCATGCGTAACTGTTACTTGGGAAGACAACGCCATGTCAGATGACATGGTAAATTCCTTCTTCTTCCCCCAGTTTATATGCTCAGCATGCCGTCCCATGGTATGGCATACCTCGTTGGCTGGTTCAGGTCACCTGTCCTGGCTGTGTCCCCTCCCAGTGTCCCGTGCCCCTCCAGCCCTCTCGCTGGCAGGGCCTGAGAAACTGAACAGTCCTTGACTTGGTATAAACATCACCCAGCAACAGCTAAAACCATCAGTGTCCTGGCAGCATTGTTCTCACATCAGAGCCAAAACACAGCACTGTACTCGCTGCGAAGAAGAAAACCAACTCTATCCCAGCTGAAACCAGGACATTACTTGTTTCCTGAAACTGAGTTCAGATAGAAAGATGGATCCATAAGACAAATCATGGGGAACTTCTTGGGGCTGGTGAAGTTTTGCAGTATACTTAGCAGAGTGTTTTTTCTTTGGACCGATCTCACCAGTGATCTGTTCTTGGGCTGATTATCTGAAAACTCTGATGTCTTGTAGCTTACTTTGAAGTATTAGAAGTATCAGTGTACTCAGTTTGCGCCACAAGATGATAGAATCCAGACTGCTCCACACTGCCTGAAGAATTGAGTGGGTTTATCTCTGGGCTCAGTCAGTCACAGCTACCTGGTCCTCAAAACAGCTAATTCAGCTGTGAAATTCAGGTACCTCCAGATGAACTAAAACATCTTCTAGACTATCTTCTTCTCAGGGCTACATGGGTTAGTTACATAACCTTTGAGCTGTGAGAGCACAAATAGAAGTATGGGTGAGAAATGCTGTATGTTAATTGTTAAAGAGAAAATGTTGGCTCAGTGCTTGTCAGTGGTAACTTTAGAAATTTTAATTCCTCTCTTTATGCTTTTACAAAGTTTAGCTAAGTATAAATGTGTGGGTTTATGCCTATTTAGGCATTACTGAATTTTTCTTGTATGAGCCTCTTTTTTTTTTCCTCTATCAACAATGTCTATTCGCTTAGCGTGAACCTCATCCTTTTATCTACAATAAGAAGTCTTTTGAAGTGTTTGTTTTACTTTTTAAGGGAAAGATTCCAAGTAATGCTATCTTGTTTTTCTTCATTTAATGACTGTTTCCCCTACTTATGACTTATCCAGTTTAATTGTATTTAATGGTATGTATGCTTTTGTTAGCTATAAAGGCTCCTTGCTGTTAGATGAAGGTGGTACACAATGGAATTTACCATCTGTGCAGTGAAAGTGAGAAGCCTAACAGCACTAGTAGCTAGCTGAATACTTGACAGTGGAAGAAAAACTAATAGGTAGGGTGGTCCATGTAGGTCTTGTGTTTGCTTGTTCAGGTGAGCACTTGCAGTTTTCATGTGACTGTTCAAATCAAGATAGATGGGAACAGGATGTTTTTTAGGAGTGAATGAGTTTTTCTTTTTATGCTTCTCTCAGTTGGATAAAGAGATCCAGCTCCAGAAAACCTTAGGGTCGGGGATAAGGAGGAAGCATGGCAGTTCATGGAGGTGATCCTTAGAAGGAAATTGAAGAGGATTGTTTGCCGCATGAAACAAACGAAATGGTAGTCTGTGCACTGAAGAATGGGAACAAAATCCTTAAGAGGATGAGAGATGTAAAAAATAAAAATTGAACAGGGTAGGACCCTGGGTTCTGAAAATGGACCAATTTTGAGAGAAAAGGGTGGACAGAAGTTTACTTCTATTGGTAGTGGTATTTGATCTATTTTGGTTTTAATAGAAGCCAAATCTTTGCAAGGATCTTTCAGTCTCAGTGTGCAGTTTATTGACAAAGAAAAAGGAATCGAGGTAGCAGCACTTTCTGGTGCCAGATAGGATAAAACTCTGTTACAGGGATGGTGTTAAATTTGTACTTTACGTACAGGAAAGCATAAATGTTGCAGTGTGTGTCTGTAAGGGATGTGGTAAGGATATGTTAATAATGGAGATAGAAAAAGTATAGCTGGATAGGTACAAATGTGTAGAATTTGAAGTGTTTGTTGCCTTCAAATATATGACATTTCATTTCAATGTTACAAATACTAATGAACTTTTCTCTTATTTTTAACAGACCCTGAAGGCAGATCCAGAAGAACTGTTTACCAAACTGGAGAAAATTGGTAAGGGCTCTTTTGGTGAAGTTTTTAAAGGAATTGACAATCGGACTCAAAAAGTGGTGGCTATAAAAATTATTGACCTAGAAGAAGCAGAAGATGAAATAGAAGACATCCAACAAGAAATCACAGTGCTGAGTCAGTGTGACAGTCCATATGTAACTAAGTATTATGGATCCTATTTAAAGGTAAGGTGCTTACAGGTGGTGGTGATTTGATTTTGTAAATAATTTTTTTCCAAGTTATGCAATTGTGCCTCTTTTTGTTGGCAAGGTTTCAGTCAGACCTCAGTTGAAGAAAAATATATTTTTGTCCTTTCAACTCTAAAGAAATAATGAGTTACTGTATTTTGAAGTGTGACAGAACTTAGTAGAAAAAAAAAGTATGCATGTGTCTTGCTATTTCTGTACAAAAAGAATTTAAATAACATTGATTTGTTAAGCTCTAAGTAATATGTTTAGATTCCCTTAACATTAGGAGAATGTAACTCTTAACTGTTGTTTAAATTCAGAAAACATGACTTAAGTCTGCATTTGAGTTGTTGAAACATTAAAACCAATGTAGTATCAGCTGTTGTGTGAAGCTTGAAAGTTTTTGTTGAGGTCTGATTAGCAGCAAAGCTTAGGTTGTGTGTCAAAGGAGACCGAACCTAGGCTTGATCCGAGTGATTTAAAAATTAAAATCTAAAAGCTAATTTATTTGCACATTAGCAAACAGCACATTAGCTGTAAATGAAGCTATAGGAAGGGGTTTCTATTAACTGCCTTGTGAATCTGTTTCCCTTCCCTCCCTCTGCTAGTTAATTTCAGAGTTCAGTTCTAAGTGTGCCAATTACAGCTGGTTTTGTCTGAATTTTTTAATTGGATGGACACAGTGATTTATTACCTCCAAAAGGCAGTGAAAATTTCTGGAAGCTTTTGGTATTTATTTTTTTTGGTCAGACTTTGTCCCCATCTGAATAGCTCTTTTATGACAGTAAGATGGCAATCTAGTAAGAGATGTCCTCTTGATAGGGTTTGAAGTTACAAGTAGGCAGAAGATACTTTAAAATTAATTTTCAGGCATCTTTTCCTTTTGTGGAAGCATTCTATTTATCAGCAAAGACATGGAGGTTCTGAAAGGGGAACCTCATTTTATCTCTGGATTTCTGAGACTGCCAATTAGTTTCCAAGGGAAAAAGGACTTTTTCTGAATCCAGGAGATAAATTACTGAATTAACAGACAGTTTTTCCTTTCTTCCTTGTGCTATGAACCAGTTTGCTTGGGCATGTTACCACTGAATGCTTTGTGAATGGTTTCAGACCTGAAAACCTGTCACCAGTGCTGGACTTTGAAGTTATGTATAGTTTAGATCCCAGAAGCATCAAGAGGCGCATAACTAAGCGCAGTAATATTTTTTATTATAGATTTTTATTATAAATTTTAATTATGGCTTTTATTACTACTTTTGAAATTTCTTGGTCTAGGTTTGGTAAGTTAAGTATGGCGAAAAGGCGAAAGTGACATTTCTCTCCTGGACTGTCTCTCTGCTTCAAATTTGTTCATTTTAGAGGAGGAGCAGTAAAATCTTAAAAGGATAAGTGAAGCAGAATACAAGAAAAGTAGAAGTTTGATGGGAATGCCACTTAATAGTTTTTAAAATGGGTAATAGCAATGTGGCTGAAAAAGATAATCCAGTGTCGGAATTCGAACTGGGTGAATGTCAACATTTTATTGAGATAGTGTTGCAACTGTTGCTTTTACTAATTGAAGGAGAGAGGAGGCAGTAGGGCTCAGTAGCCTGGCTGGGTTTGGCTGGATGGAACTGTCATTAGTGATATTTGTGTTTATTGCTGTGAGGAGGACCCTCTGAAAATAGTTGTGCCTTCTGCATCCCTTCTGTCAAGTGCAGTAGCGTGTGGATTTTCCAACTTGCATCAGTTTTCTAAGATACTGCCCTAACAGTGCCTATGTATGACTTCCTGGTTACTTTTAGAGGAAAGTGTAGCTCTTAATACAGCTGGTAGAATGTACAGCTATTCATGTTTATTCATTACTTCAGTTCCTTGGAATGTATGTTGTTTTGTAAGACACTTGGTACTACAGAATTTTTGGTCTTCAAAACAAAAAGCTCATTTCTTTATGCTGTTAGAAATATATGGTGGTTATTAGGTGATGCTAAAGTGGTGGAATCTTTGCAAAGGAAATATTTTGCAGTTCTTTTAGCTTTCTCAAGTAAGAGTTGGGTCTTGTTATTGGATAATAATAACGTGTCATCATATATACATACACTCTTAAAAAGATCCATATTAATGTTTAAATGAATTCATTAATATTCTTGGCTAGGAATCTAGGTTTATTTGTTGCAGATCCTTGTTGCATTTGCAAGCCAGGACTGCCATATGTAGTTCTAAAGGTCTGACTGTCTTTTAACTCTTAATTCTGACGGTGTGATAATCCATTCAACACACTGATTTCCCATGTTTAGAGTGATTAGGAGACATTATTTCTTCCATGATTGGACAGTTTAGCACTAATTAAATAAATATATTAATGTTTTCTCACAGAATGAACTTCTTTGAAGTAAGCAAGTAGGAAAATGATGGGATCTTCGGTTATATTGCCAGCCACTGCAGCAATTATTATTCTCTAAAGCCTGTGAAGCAGTGTGTGCTGACCCATGTGTCTGGTGGATCTTGGATATAAGTACTCTTTATAGAGAACTCTCAAACTGATTTTCTTTAAATTATTTTTGTTAGACAAATAGCAATTCCAATTACAGTCTGTCTCACTTTTTTCCTTCTGACTCTAGATCAGTCTTTGTTTCCCTGGGTTTCTTGCATATCCTTTTGTGAGCTGAAGAGGTGTCTTTTATTGTGTAATAACTTTTTTCTTAAGTACTCCCATGTCAGTTGTTAAGTAGGAGTAATATCTTTTATGAGAACTTTTTGGTATTTATTTTGTTAGAAATTTTTCTTTTCTAGTATCTTGAAACTTGTTATATCTCATTTGTGACACTGCAGACCTGATAATTAATTCTTTATGACCCTTTCTAGAACAAGTCTATGTAATTGCAGAATACCTGCTCTGACATCCTTTAAAATATTTGACAGATTTTAAGAGGCTTTCTGTATTTCAGCAAAAGTGGTTAATGAGCATTGCCATGAAGACTTTTATATTTTTGAAGGTTCTCTAGGTAGTCGGAATGTTTTGAGGTTGGTTGATTTCTTTGTATTTTTTTTTTTTTAACACCTAAATCATCTATCTTAGAGACTGAAGAAAAATACAAGGATTTCTCAGTTATTCCACACCTGCTTCAGTTAAGCTACTTGATTATACATGTGATTGTGTTAGGGGGCCTGTTGCTTGAAATTTTAGAAGGCTTATATAATACTGCTCTACTTGCCTGAGGCCTCTTACTGTCTTCAGCTGGTGTTTGTGAGAAAAGCTTGTCAAGCTCTTGGTGTCTACAGCATGATATGCGTGGAAGTGCAACTTGAAATGAGTATGAGCATTTAATGGGTTAATGAGAGCTACTTTGTCCTAGAAATTTACATTAAAAAAAAATTAATTTCTAACTACTTTTTAGAGTAGGGTGATATACCCAAAAGCCTTGTTAAATTTTCTTACTCTAAAATTTTTCGTATATCCTAACTTAATCTTTTCGGAAATGCTTGCTTTATAGCAATATTTTTTTTCATAACCAGAGACTAAGCCATAGCTGTTAGTGTTAGTGCTTTAACACAGTGAGTCTTAAATAAAAAGCAGCTTATTGCTTGCATAGAGCAAGTCTTCCATTCCCTCTGGACCCTCTAGACTTTGTTCTTCACATCTTTTGTTGGAGGTTTGTGTGTAATTGCTGTGGCCAGAGTTCATTCAAACAAAGTAATAAGCAGTAGTGAAGTGGATACCAGTTTAGGTTGTCACCCTGAACATAAATTAATTTGTGGAACATCTTTTTTTCAGAAACCCAAAGATCTTTATATAAACAGAAATGCAGATGCTCCTTTCTAAAGCCACATTTTTAGATACGAAGTTTTTGTGTTCTCATTATATTGGGAGAAAGGGCTTTTGTCTACTGTAGGAGATAGTAACTAGAATGCTGCTCTTAAAGCATGTTACAGCAACATGGTTTGTATGGGTGCATATATCTAGGGGGATTGCTGTTCCTTATCTGCCATGGTCTGTTAAAAACCTGTATGAATGTTCCTTAATGCAGTAGGCTTAACAAAAATACACAGTGAACCCTATTGCCTCTCTCTGCTCTGCTCATTGTATCTATCCTTGCTGTCTTCCAAAGGATTCATCTGTTCCATCTATGATCTGATTAAATGCTCCATGCATAGAAGAATTAATAGTTCTTTTTAGATCTTTACAAAATTAATTCTTGAAACTTCTTCGGGTCTGTTTATTTCTTTAGATTTTAGATAACATAATCCATTGCCTCCTTTGTAACAGAATGGGGATTCTTTGTATCTTGTTAGATTTATTTTATTTATTACTTTTCTTATAAAATTGTCTGAAGTTGGTGTTTGCTGTCTGAGTTATGCCATACTGTAACTTTTTAAAAATGTTGCTGTGCTGCTTATTCTAAAAGTTTTTCTGCCTTGGAGCCTGCCAGCTCTGCTTTTTGCATGTTCTTTACTAATTTTTCAATAGCTTAGTCAGATTTGGTTCTGAAGTTGTTTGTTTTCCCCTTTTGGGGATGGGTTGGTTGCAATCTGTTTTATCTCCAAGAGTCAGATGCCTCTCTGATAATGTTTCTTCAGTTTAGCTAATAAATTTAATTACTGCTTTGTTGTAACTTCATAACATTTTTTGTATTTTTGATCTTGTATTACTGTTCAGAAATACATGAGGAAATTAATTTGTCTTTAAATGGTTGAAGAATAGAGTTTCATGTGTCATACATATGAAGAATAAAGAATCTTGGCTTTTTTTGCATATATGTATGCCACTCAAAGCTGAGGTTAATATATGTATACAGACAAAAGCTGAGAACAATGTGTTTATATATGTATGTATACATCAAAAAGTTTTTAAGTTTCCCATCTTAAACTTCTATACATATGAATATAATGGTAGAGCAAATGATCACTAAGTAATTTCAATATCCAATATAACTAAAGTACAGGTGATATTGAGCTAGTCTTAAGAGTATGTGTTTTAAAAAAATATTACTGTTTCTAAGCTCATGTTTCTTCATACTTCAGATGTATTTTTCTAGCACACTTTGTAGCTTTCGAAATATCCTCTCATGAACTGTTTCAACTTCATGACCCAATGTGAATCAAACTTCTGGTTTATTTCCTCCCCCTTTCTTTTACCCAGACAACTTCCCAGTCTATAAAGGTATTTTAAGAATTCTTAAAAAAAAAAAAAAGTATATAAGAAAATGGATGCTGGTAAGGTTCATAAAGGATAGCTGCTGATAGTCTTCGTTTTAGTGTTTATACCTGTATGGGTTTTTATCTCATGTCTAGGATGTAATATACCTGCTGCTGTAAGTCAAGCTGGTGTTTATATAGACTGCAAAAAACCTGAATATAGCTTTTGGTTAAACTTTATGAATGACAAAATATACCCTCATGAAGAAACCCATGCCACTTCTATGAAGTTTGGTTAACTGTACAACAATGAGTTCAGGCAATGATGTCTGAAAATAAAGATTTAATTTTGAAAAGCAGTGATTCTCAAAGTAATCTATAGTTAATTTTAAGTAATCTAATGAACATGAGGTTGGAAAGTAATGCTGTGGCTGAGTCAGAACAAATCTTAGATTGGTTAGGGCTTTGGCATCAGTGAGGGTATTCTTTGAATACTATGGCCAGTTCAGCGTGGCTGAAAAACTGTAATGCATTCAATAAAGAGCTTCAGGAACAGTTTGAGGCTTGGAAAGGTGGTATTCCAGAGAAATACTGAAGTTCAGGCTTGATTTTGTTTAACTATGAGAAGGTTTGGAAGTGTATATATGAGAGCTTTTCCATATTTACATGGTGATAGTTCAGTGCTTTCTAATCTGCTGCGCCAAAATACGACAAGCTACAATTACTGAGTAGTCAAGCTAAGCAAGTTTCATCTGGTAAAGAGACACATTTAGATAGCTTAAATCTTGGAAAAGTTTATATGAGGTGGATGTTATGTCACTTGCAATTACTTTTTAAATCATTATTTGCTGAATTTAAAGAAGCTTAAGCTTACATGCTTTAGGAAACTCAAGGACATTAATGTGGTCATGTTGAATATTCTTGTCACGGCAGTCTATCTAGATAATGTAACTGTGAATGTGGGTGTTTAGATGTGACTTTAATAAGTTTTAAGTCAATGTCCTTTTGCTTTACAGATTTAATAGGTTTACTTTAATGTATATGAACATCTCTGAACTGATGTGACCTTAAATGTATGCAGTGGGTCAGTGAGAAGTTAAGGGGCTTGGTGCATTCCATCCTCATTTGATATAGCAGGCAGCCTGTGGCAGGTGTTACATAGTGCTTGTCAGGGTGGGAGAACAAAGCAGAGTTTTTCCTGCTTGTTGTGGTTTAACCCTAGCTAGTAATTAAGCACCACGCAGCCACTTGCTCACTCCCCCCTCACCCAGAGGGATGGGGAGGAGAGCTGGAATGTAAAACTTGAGGGTTGAGATAAGAACAATTTAATAATTGAAATAGAATAAAAATGTAAAAATAATAACAATTATAATGAAGAAGAAAGAAACATGTGGTGCACAATGCAACTGGCTCACCACCTGCTGACTGATGCCCAGCTGGCCCTTGAGCAATGACCTGCCCACCCCAGCCAACCCCCCAGATATATATGCCAAGTATGGCATCCCATGGCACGGACTACCTCTGGCTAGTTGGGTTCAGCTGACCTGGCTGTGACCCCTCCCAGTTCCTTGTGCCCCTCCAGTCTTTTCACTAACAAGGCCTGAGGAACTGAAAAATTACATCAAAGCCAAAACACAGCACCACACTAACTCCTAAAATTAACTCCATCCCAGCTGAAACCAGGACACTACTTAACATACAAAGGGGTGCAAAAGAGCTGAACTCTACCTGTAGCTCAGGTGGTTTTGCTGTGAGGCCATGTTTTCATGTTTAAAATAGTTCGGTCCTTTCTTATTTCAGAGATTGTTACTTTGCAACCTGAACCTCTGTTGCACATAGTCTTTAATACTTCTGTCTTTTCCTGTAGTCATTTGCTGTGCTCTTAATGAGAAGAATCCCTTGTTTGCATTGTCTTTATTCAAAGATACTACTTTGAATTGTGACTTCAGAAACTTTTAATTCCACTACGTTCCTTTAGCAGTCCAAGGGATTATTACCACTTTCTGGAACCTGTATCATATTGTCCTATTTTCCTGAGTCTGTGGAAGAATGTACCTAGTAAGCAGTGGTGACTTCAAGAATTTTCTGGTTCATCAGTGTAATCAGTTCTGCACTGTTAATTTTTTATAATTCTGAATAATTCTTATTGTACAAGTGTATCAAGGTTGGGAAGCATCACTAGTATAGCTCAAAGAAAACTGAGAATTTGAAATAACTATATTTTGTATTGCCCGGTGTTTTAAGTACTTAACTGTGTCATGATATTCTGATCTTGTTGTAAATTAGAATTTAGAAAGCTCAATGTAAAATGGAAGTTCTTGGAAGTAATGTGTTTGTGTTGTGGTTGTTTTGATGGCCATAAAAGCTGCCTCTGTACTGCTCTGATTGCTGGCTTCTGTATGGTATGAACTACTCTGTGTGCAATTTCATGTCTTGGTACCAGCCTTTAGGCAGATCTTAGAGATAGCTGCTGGTGAAACAGGCAGCAACGGTACCTTGTTCCCCATCCTGCTTTCATGTTCCTGCCATTTTCCTTGTATCGGATCTATTGACTGCATAATGACTTGGTTCAGCTGGGAGACGTTTACCCAATGCCTTCTCATGTCCCTTCCAAAAATAACATGGCTCTTGGAAAGAGCAGAAAGTGCAAAGCCCAAGCCTATAGAAATTAGCCCGTGCAGACCTGTGACTGCAAAATTACTAGGTCTGTTAAAAAAAAAAAAAAAAAAAAAAAGGTGGGGTTGGATGTCTCTGAAACTGGGAGGAGAGGGGACAGAGAGGGAAGGACCCTGAATTTTGGTAACAGCTTGCTTCTAGTTTAGCTGTAAGGTGAAACCTTTTATTTAGTTTGTCCATATAGGTCAGGATGACAGCATTGCTTTCTAACTATGTGATACTGTTTGTCAAATGTCCTCCTGTATCCTGTATGTTAACTGTTACACTTGTTGCTGCATGCTCCTGAGCTAACTGAAAAGGGGGGGTATTGGTATGGCATCTAAGTGCAAGCTTTTTTTCACTGCTGCTGGAAGAGGAAGTCCAACTCTGCCTTGCAACTGGCTGCTTCCTCACCCTAACAGCAGGGGCTATTGAAACTTTCAGTGAGGTGGTTCAGCTGGTTCAACTCACCCAGTAGGTAGGCCAGGGACTAAATGCCATTTTTTTTTTTTTTTTTCTTTTCCTTTTTTTGGCTGGGGTTGACTGTACACTGATGGTTCAGATTGGTCTAAAGCTTTACAGGAGCATACTGCCAAATCATTGTTTATGAAACTTCTTCGATCAGCCAACAGCAGCAACACTGAAAAAAGCGCGCGCGTGTGTGTATGTGTATGTATTTGTGCCCAGGTTTAGGTGGAATAGTTTTGTCAGCTGGTTCCCCATCTTGTTGCCTAAATAGGCTTCCTGGCACAAGGCTTTTCAGTTAGTGTGACAAATGGCACTGTCAGGTGGCTGCCATTCTATTGATCTGGTGATCTCGTGAGCCTCTAAAACATTTGCCATTTCTATTCAAAACTTCTTTTTTTTATGCACCTCTCATAATCCTGCGATCTTATATGGTTGCTATGTTTGTGTCATATCTTTAATGTGAACATCAGGTAGTTTCTATTGCTCAGTTAACTTCCTTTTACTTCAGTATACTTCAGTGTTTATACAGTTATTTGGGTCAAATTAAGTCTTCTAGGTCTTTTTATGGTCTGTATGGTGATAGTTGCATAAAAGCAGAAAACTCACATTCTTTACACATACAAGGGAATATTATCTTATGGCATGTTACTAAACTTACTAAAATGGTTGAATGTTGAACTTCCAGAAATTGTTATTTGGAGAAAGTTGGTTAGACTCAAAACCAGTGAACTTGAACAGGAAAGTTCCACAGTGAGTAGGTTTATGGACTGTGTTAGTTCTAAAACATTGCAGTTCTTGTATTCAGGAACCACTGTTGTCAACCAAGTTCTTAAGGTTATTTCTGTTTTGTTTGGGTTTTTTTTTTTTCATTATACTACTAAATTTGTAAGTACTTGTATAGCAGCTGGGATAAAAATAATCATTTGGAGGTTCTGAGGCTTTCTTCCTTTCTGCATTCTTCAACGGTTCCTTGAAATGGCAATTTATAAGAGGAAAACAAAAACATGGGGAGAAAGGCAGAATGGAAATGATGGATGTGAATAGAAGGTGATTTTAGCAGTAATTAGAGGTCAGGGAAGAACTGTAAGAGAAAAAGTAGAAAATACTAAGGGGTTTGCAGAAAAATTACGTGTTTTGCAGGGATTGGAGTGATGAGCTTGGCAGAAATCTGAGTTGAAGAACCTGGGTGATTTAGGCCTGATAAATACAACTTCATTAGTAGTTAAGAGTTTTGAAGGATTGGCCTATGAATATTATATAAAGGAGGCAGTGGTATTTAATAGCAATGTGAATGCAAAAGGTGAAGAGAGGAGTGAAGATTTACAGGCTGCAAAACGAGGATGTGAAAGATCTTGGAAACTCTATACAGAAGTGGTGAAAAAACTATACAGATGAGTGGTTTGATGTTTGTGCAAGTAAGTGAATTTGAATTGTACCTTTCATTTTGAGTTTAATTTGATGTAATGAGTAAACAGGAACAGATGTAAGCATTAGAGCAATTGGTTTTTTGGGCAATGGAGTTGAAGGAGTTCTTGTGCCTCATATTTTCTGCTGGGAGTTTGTTTCTGGTCTAGAGAGGACAGTAATTCATAACACCCCTGAGCGTTACTCATGTGAACTACTCCAGTGAAACAGGTTTAAGATATGTAAGTGCAAGTAGGGTAACATTTTGTTGGGGAAAAAAAATTACTGGTCTCAGTATTCATTGGATGCAAGGGTAATTTGTTAGTTCTGCTTTTGTTGTATTGCAGTTTATCTGGACAAATGAATTCTGTAAACTAATGCTGATTTACTTGTGCTTCCAATTTCCCATTTTGGGACTTTGTTTTACAGTTTCTTGATAACCATTTGATCTATCTATCAGTAAAGTTCAGTTCTATATGGAGCTTTGATTTTGGGTTACATTTTTGTGTTTCTTGCCTTCTTGGTGCCTATCTGTAAGAGGTGAATAGACCAAGTAAGGATTGTCATAGAACCACTTAAGTCACTCACTAATCTTCATGTGCCTCTTTAAATGGACTTCCTGGGAAAAGATCTGCCACAGATTGCAGTTAGTTTTTTTTTTTCTCCTCTGTAAGCTAAAGACTCAATAGGCATGGTTTTGAAGTAGTTTGCCTGGTGGACAGGGAAGGGCGGGATGACAATAGTCTGATGGCTATTGTCAGCCCCTCTAGGTAATAAAAAAATTTAACAGTTAAAAGGATAGTGGTTGTAAGTGTCATCATTTTTTACACTTTTTTGAAGTGAGAAAAGGGAAAATGGCTGTAGGCAAGTGGGAAGAGGAAGAGCATGGGCTTGTGTACACTTAATGTTCTAAAGTAGTGGTTACCCCCTCCTTTAGGAAGTGAAATGTCTATAGTGCTTCAGTTATTGTGTAAGTTTCTTGTGCTTACCAGCTAGGAACTGATTTTGCAGTCAATACAAGAAGTAAGTGTCTATTTGCTTCTACTGTAATACTGTAATTGGTAAAAGAGTTATAAACCAAGATTGCCTATTAGTTTGAAGCTGTGGGAAATCATGTGCTTCATATGACATGCCTAGGCTTGTGACAGCTGGGCTGTGGAGGTTCACTGCTATGGTAGATGGACACGTGCCGAGGAGATGTGCCAAAGAGGCTGTGAATATGGACACTGTTAGAGATGACTCACACTAAAGGAAAACATAGAGCTTGTGGCTTTAGCATGTTGGCATGCAAACACAAAAGTCTGCTAAATGGTCTGCAGAAGGAATCTTTTATCAGTACTGTGACAGAACTTCCATTGTTCTTTTTCCTAGTGAGTGGCTCTGCAAGTTCTGTTTCAACTAGCTTATAGCAAAAAGAATGCATTTAAGGATTAATTTTATACTGTTGTGAGATTTACTAATTGTTGAAAAATAACTGCTGCATTAGATTGTAGAATACATTGAATGTGGCATTTTTTCTTGAGATCGGAAGAAACTGGGAGTTTCAGAGTGTTGGAAAAATGATTCCAAAAGCAAATAGCTTTTTTTTTTTTTTAATACATATATACATGCATAAAATACTATATACTGAGGTGGTTCTGCTTGGTCTGAAAAATCACGCATGGAGTTCATAGTATCCAAACTGAAATGAACAATTCTTCTTTCCTTAGTCTCTGTTCTGCATTGGCTGCACAGCAGATGCATTTTTTTTTTTTTTGTGGTTGAACATGTTAGATGGCTGACAAACCTTGATTAAAGGACATAAATGCGCCACATGCAAAACCACAATGATTTCTTTGATTGCAGGGACCTTTTGGCCAGCTTGCAGTAAGGACTTGTGTTTAGAAGAGAACCTTTGGGCTCATCTGTATCTCCCTCCCCTCAAAGGGATGGCAGCCCGAGGACAGCTAGCATTCATCCTGACGCCAAGAGACTTCAAAGGAGGTAAGCGCCTCAGAAATGCTCCCCAGACAAAATACTTCATATCAGTCCTACACCCCACCATGGTAATATTCTTTAGTACAGCATTACCATCTCGTAAAGGTTTCTGCTTGTGGCTCCTTTATGAAAATTTTTTGAGAACTCTGGGAGGCCTCGTCATCTGGTTGCAGCCCCCTTAAGATTCACGGAGATGTCCATTGCTGTCAGTAATCCTTGTCCATTTGCTTAAGAATGTATCCCCAGTGTAAGGGAAGAAGACATTTTATACTTCCTGGATTTGTACTCAGACATAACTCCTTCCCTTATTTTGTTTCTCATATTTTGGGTGAGGTTCAAACTTGAGCTTTTGTCAGTTCATGATTCTGAAAGTTAAGGTCAGGGCAAAAAACCCCACCCCAACCTTGCTTGCTCCACAGTTTTACAAAGCTTTTTTTTTTAAAAAAATAGATCTCTGAATGATTCCTTATATCCAGGTGATTTCCACCTAAATCTTGGGATGTTTAAATTAAATTTGTAGCAAGCATGAACCCAGAGAAGTTCTGTAGAAACAAATGATTACATTTCATTCTCCTGGAGTGAAATACATCCTTAGGATGGTGGTTTTTTTTTTGCTTGTTAGTGATGCTGCCTAGATGTAGCGCAGCTGTTTGTCTTCCAAATGCCTATGGAGTAATTGTTTAGTAGAAAGGGCAACTTAAAATAAACAGCAGCTTACCTTGACATCAGAGGTTTAAACAAAAAAAACCCCCATGTTGGCTTATTTATTTATTTTAATTTTTTTTTCATAAAAGCAGACTTTTTCGGGTTATTTCCACCCCTTCCCTACTTACCTTCAGGTCATTTGTACAAATACTCAGCTGTAGATCTTGCTTTTCTTGTTTTTGTGCCAGTAAACATACATGAAACCCACTAAGAATATGTCTGTAATCATAAGGAGGAACTTTCTTGTTTTGTTTGTTGAAGTTGGTGAGGGTTTTTGTTTAGTTTTGGTTGCTTTTTTAAAAAATGGGAGTATTTGGGTGTGTAGTAGACTATTAGTAAATAGGAGTTAGATGAACAGATTTTTTTTTTCTTCCCCTCGATGTGTGGATTTGGAGTGCATAGTTGGCAGTCAGACCATTTAAGCTGTATCTATTATTAAGTCCTGTGAAGTTTTGCCTTGTTTTTTTCTATTTATAATGAAGAGTGTATTATTTAGCTATTAGTTTAAACCTAAATAAGTTTTCTGTCTGTGTAGAGTACTTCTAATAACTGCCATCTGGCTAGCCTTCTTATTGGACTCTACCATATACAAATAAAGGTTCTGTAGATTGTGACTTAAATATTTTGAGGTAGTAAAGCAGTGGATCGTCCTGTGAAATAGTATCCCACCTATTTCTACACGTAGCTTTGGAAGAGGTTTATCTGAGGCTATTATGAACAACTTGCAGATCCTCCAGACTTATAATGTTTACAGGTCCTGGCTATGTTGGTAGATTAAATTAGCTTGGCTTTTGCTTGAGGGTATTCAAATGTGTGGTGGTGGTTGTTGATTTTTATGGGTTTGGATTTTGTTGTTGTTGTTTGTTTGTTTTCCCCCCAAATGCTGAGATTGCTTTTACAATAGTCAGCTTCCTTAGTTTCATTGGAAAATTTTCTTTCATAATCTTCTATGCTTCATATGTTGTATGTTGTTCAACTGTAGGAATTTGGAATTTTTTTCTTGATACATAGTCTTTCCCAGTGTGTTCTTTCTATACTGCTGTTTCTGATGTTCAAAGAGGCAAACAAATATTCAAATTCAAAGAAGGAAACTTTTCAGAAAACTGGAAATCTTTTTCTTAGAATTATTCTAATACTTTTTAAAATCTCTACAAGGTATTACTTGAGTGTGCCAAGATGAGCAGTAGCACACTACAGCTTGTGTAAATCTTAGCAGGTTCGTTCTGTTCGTGTAAGACAAGTTAAATCACAGATACAGTTTCTTTTTATTAATGGGTTGCCCTCTCCTGTGAGCGGATGAGAAGGGAACAAAGGTGTCTCTTGTTCCCTTCATTGGATCAGCCTTTTAGTGTCAGTGAAAGTGGAGATGGTTTTATTTGTTTTATTGAGTGGTTTTTTTAATAAATTTGGTTTTATGCCTACTTCTCCAGGAATTCAGCAAGGAAGAGTAGAAACAGGGCTGAGAATTGCTAGACTGCTTTCTCGTCTAAAAATAAATATCTGTTCATGGACATAATTCTGATAAAATGAGAGGCCTAGCTACAGGTGGGAAGTGTTACGTTGTTTGGAGGCTCTGGAATTCATTAATTCCTTTTAAAGTAAATATAGTTATTGCTTTGTCAAATTTCCCTGGGGGAGCTGATATTCCTGGAGGAAGCTGATATTCAAAGCAGTATTCTTTCTCTTTGGAGCCTTTCAATTTGATAGTAGAATTCAATCATCCATTTAAGACGCAAAATCAATTTTAACTGTTTTCTTCAGTGTATACCAGATGATCTTCAGCATGGCTAGATTTTTGCTCATGCTTTCTTGATTAATAGTTTATCTTAACCTTATTTCATAACATCTGCATTTGCTCCTCTTATATTACAAAACCGCAAAGCGAGATATTAATTTCCAAGTTTAAAGATGGCTAATTCACTGCAGCTGTTGGTGTTTCAGTTATTTTTCACCTTTCAAAGCACACTGGACAGTACTTGAAGACTCTGCTCTAACACATGGGCATTTAGTTGTGACAGGATGAGGAAGGGGGAGGGAGAGGACAATTTAGCCAGAGGATATCATCAGTGGCTAAGGCAACCTGGGTATCCTTAGCAGTGTTCTCTCCTGAAATAGTTTCTCTTGTTCTTCAAAGCCAACAGTTGTCTTTTCATCGCATCTGACTTTCCTGTGCTCTGAAACAAGTGTCTTTAGGAAATACTACAGTTTGTTTTTACTTAATGAAGACCGTAATGACGTAGACATGTAGTTTCCCCCTTGATGGAATGATACACCCATCTGTACAAGCTTGTGTTGTAGCAGTAGGTGGAAGTATATGGAAGGACATTAGCAGATGAATAGATTGTCAAACAAAAGTTCCAGTGAAGGATCAACAGCATGGTGGAACTCAATATGCTTTCTAGGAAGTGTTGGAATGATGGTGGCATAATTTATTCCTTGTAATGTGGCTGGAGAATCTTTTGTTCATCAGATATGGAAGAAAAAATAGTAGCACTTACTGAGATTGCTTTTGAGAACAAACTATATTGTTTTAGAACGGTGGTGTGAATTGGCACTGAAAGATGCTTCTTTTCCCCCTGATGTTGTCTTCTGCGAGGACAGTTCCGAAAGCTGGTAAAAACACTGTAGCATTTTTTGATAGCTGTAAAACAGTCATAGGACCCTAGGTGTGGAGTGGTAGGGTTGGTTTGTTCATTGGCAGTGGAAAGGGCTTGATTATTTACTGGTTAGACTAACAGAATTACGTGACTATGGCATTCAGATTTTGGAGAAACTGCAGTGTAAATAACTTTCTTTTGTGATCAGTAATTCTATTCTTTGTCACATCCCTTGTGTCTGTCAGAAGAGTTGTTATATGACATTGAGCAATCCAGCTGGCATCTGGATAGGCAGTTTGGAGTTTGAGTGTGCATTGCTTACCTTCTCTGTCCCAGGATTGTGTACTGGAAAGAATAGAATGAAAGTAGATAGTGTTTTGCTATTCATTCTGCACTGTTAACATATAGAGACACTGGATCTAGTTCTGATTAGATTTAAATTGAACCAGTAATGTGTATAGGTAGTTACAACTAGTCAAGATAATACAAGAATCGAGGCCATGAGGTAGAGCTGTATGTATTTCTTGTCAAAGCCTTGCATTTGCTGAGTAACAGTAATAGCCACCTTGTACTGTTAAAGAGCTCACTTTTGGCAAATGGCATCTGTTCTCATCTGTGGGTCTAGGAATTGAATAGTCAACTGACAATTGGAAAATTTGCAAATCTTGATGAGTTTCAAGGATCTAATGGCAATACAGTAACTGAGAGGTGCCTTCTCTCTAAAGCCTAAAATAATATTCTTTTATATGTATTCTTTTTCTATGAAAGGGTGAACTCCAGGGAAAGGGCATTTAAAATATTTTTGAGGTCTTGATACTTCTTGAGACATGTTTTTCATATTTGAGACAGTTGGCAACCTTTAGCGTTGTGGAAAGGTTTGAGCTTGTCTAAGAGGAGCAGGAACAACAAATCCATAAACGCCACTTTCTGTCACTGCCTCAGTGCATCCTTTATAGTATCGTACAATTTTTTTTTTTTTTCTGATCGATCTCTATTTTATCTCTGCATGTAAGCTCACAGATGTCCATGTGAGTTGTTAAATAATGAGACCTCAAGTGCCAGGGTGTGCCTGTTCTTTGTCCTGTATAACAAAACTGTTGTGATTTGGTGTTGAAAGGAGATGGTGAATGAATGAAATGGTGCCTGAAGGTAGACTGGGTGATTGTGAAGAAAGGAAAGCATTTTGAAGAATTCAGATATACAAGCAATCATATTCCTTAAGGTGTATTCCTCTTTGGTTAATTATTTCTTCCTGTTATTATGAAGGGTGTCAGAGTGATAAATGTACTTGGATTCATTTAAAACAGATGGTTTTGTGCTTCTCTTTGCGGTGGATTGCACAGCTGCTTTTGGGACCGGACCTGCTTTGCGGGGGGGGGTGGTGGGGTGGCGAGAGAACATCTTTGGCATTATGTGATTCTGCCACCTGGTGGAGCGGCATGGGCTTCAGACGCATAGTTAAAAGCACAAGCGTGAAGAAATCTTGGAAAAAAAAAAAATAATAATCCATTTTTCCTTCCAAAGCAGGGAATCAGTGGGCAAGGTTGCTTAGAGTAGATATAGAAAACAAGTTCCATGATCTCTGCTTTTTTTTTTCTTTTTTTTTTTTTAAGTTGGGCATCTAAGAATCAATGTGCAAGTATTTGAGGAGCTTCTTTTTGCTACAGCTGTCAAACTTCCCTGGGTGTTTTTATATGTAATTTAACAGAAGACAAATTTCACGAGGAGTGGTAATAACCTGTATGGATGAATGCAAATTAGAGAGGTTATCCTGTTGCATACATTGTGTATCTCAAGGTCCTTTTAATCTGGTTTCTTAAGCTGGAGGATCAGTATGAATATTAACACTAAATTTATGCAAGTATTGAAATATAACTCTCTTCTTCTGGCCTGCATTACTTTGGTGTATATACCAGTTAAACTGAAATTTTTATTAAACAAAGTATCACACATTCTATTGTGCAATTCATGTCAGTTTTGGAACTAGTTTGTTCTTTTCAGATTAGTTGAGTTTCTGTCCAAGCTCTTCTGTTTCTGTTTTTCAATACAGTAGGTTTTTCTACTAATCTAGTGATGGTAAAACTTTTAGTAAATAGACCAAGTTAGGATAGGTCTTACTTTATCTAATCTGTTGTATTATTTCAATCAAGTGTGTAATTTCTATCTTGTGATTCTTGACATAAGTTAGAGTGCTTTTAAATGTAGATTCTAAGTGGAATTTGGAGATAGTTTATCTCCAGGACTAAACAAGCCTTTTATACGTATTTATAAATGCTGTCTGTTCTGCAGCTGATTGTGTACCATAAATTTAAGATGGGAAATAATCTTTCCCACAATAAGTTTAAGGTGGGGGAATTTTTCGAAATAGGTGGAGGGATTTTGTTTCATGTAGAAACAGATGTGCTCACTGTTGTACTACTGTTTTCAAATTGCATTATTTGACTTCCTTGATTAAGACTTTTAGTTAAATTCTAAATTACTGTACAAGTCACTTGGTGCTCTTACTTCTCAGTCCTAGGCCTCTTTCACAGCTCTGTGTTATGTTTCCCTCTGCAACTTCTTCCTTCAAGAAAAGTGATTTAGAAACATTCTCATCAGTATGTACTGTGGCCTGATTGCTTTAGGTCAGTCTATCCTATATAATATCACAGTGCTAAGAAATGTGTATTTCTTAATGATAAAAAAAGACCCCAAAACCAAAGCATCTGTAAAGATAGGCCTTTCCCTGTTTATTCAGATGCTTCATTAACTTCATAAGGATTTATAAACAAACATTTTAGTCTTGATTATTTTTTTCTGTATATGTCTTCTCTGATTTCGGTTAAAATGTACTTCTGAGACTCTAGAGGAGTTTTTTGGTGGATGACTTTTTTGCGGGGGTATAGTCCTTGATTTTTACATATTAGAAGTTCTTTACCTGCTGTAACTGCACCTATTTTATGAATAGTTTCACAGTATAACAATGACTTAATGGAGAATATTTCATTAGAGGTAAAGCTGCAAATGTAGGGTTTTTGTGTGATATCAGAATTAAAATCAGAAGTCAGACCACAAGAAGAGCAAACTAGTTTGGAAAGGATTTATAGAAACTCTGCCTTTGTATAACAGAACTTCTTTTAGATTCCAGAGCTGTTCCTTTCCTCAGTGTTATGGCATCAGAGGAAAACCTTGTGTTCCTACTGTGGAAAAGGAAATGTTCCATGTGCCCTTATTAATGTGCTCATCTATGTTTATATAAAGAATCATCCTAAATCTGGATTGATGACTCACTGTGGCTTCAGTGTATTTGGAAGAAAATTCAATGCTGTGTTGTGACTGATGCTTAAAAGAAGAAAACTGGTCTTATTTCAGAGCTTAAAATAAAGCACTGAATGTTGTTAGTATATGTGTAGTATCTTCTTGAAAATTTGATTATGTGTAATATGTAATTACTAATCTAGGCTGTGGAAGAAAATTTAGTGCTTTTGGTGTTCTGTTTTGAGAGGAAAAGGGGGGAATATGTGCAGAAGAATGTAAGAAGTACAAGCAAAAAAAGAATTTGGGCAGCTTTAAAAAGGAGAGTGACAGTAGGTGTTAGGGAACGTGAAGCATGCTGGAGATAGAAAGGAAGGGAAGAAGGAGGCAAGTTGCTCTGGTGATGCCAAAGTCAATTGATAGTAGCACTCTGCTTTGTGCTGTTGTTGCAAGGCACTGTACTGGGTTTGTGTGGTAAGGTTTTGGTAGCGGTGGGCTGCTGTGAGAAGCTGCTAGAGGCTTCCCCTTTGTCCAATGGAGCCAGTGCCAGCGAGGAAGTGAGAATGTGTTAGGGAAGTAACTCTGCAGACACCCAGGCCAGCACAGAAGGAGGCAGGAGGGGCTCCAGGCACTGGAGCAGAGGTTTCCCTGCAGCCCGTGGGGAAGACCCTGGCGAGGCAGGCTGTGCCCCTGCAGCCCATGGAGGTCTGTGGTGGAGCAGATACCCACCTGCAGCCCCTGGAAGACCCCACGCTAGAGCAGGTGGATGTGCCTGAAGGAGGCTGTAACCCTGTGGGAAGCCTGTGCTGGAGCAGGCTCCTGGCAGGACCTGTGAAGAGAGGAGCCCACACTGGAGCGGGTTTGTGACCCTGTGGGGGACCCACGCTGGAGCAGCCTGTCCCTGAAGGGCTGCACCCCGTGGAAGGGACCCAGAACTGCAGCCTGTGGGAAGGACTCAGGTCGGAGAAGTTCATGGAGGACTGTCTCCCCTGGGAGGAACCCCACGCTGGAGCAGGGGAAGAGAATGAGGAGGAAGGAGCGGCAGAGCCATCGTGTGATGGACTGACCGCAGCCCCCGTTCCCTGTGCCCCTGCACCACTGGGCAGGGAGAAAGTAGAGAAATCAGGAGTGTAGCTGAGGCTGGGATGAAGGGAGGGGTGGAGTGGAAGGTGGTTTTTAGTTCCCACTACCCCACTCTGATTTGATTGCTAATAAATTAAACTAATTTCCCAAGCTGAGTCTGTTTTGCCTGTGACAGTAATTGCTGAATGAACTCTCCCTGTCCTTATCTCGACCCATGAGCCTTTCATTATATTTTCTGTCCTCTGTCCGCCTAAGGAGGGGAGTGATAGAGAGACGGGCACCTGGCGTCCAGCCAGGGTCAACCCATCACAGGTGTAAAGTAAGTATATATAGGTTACTGGCTCTAACGTAGAATATGTATTAAGTAATTCATTAAAACTGTATCACCCAAAACATTTCTGTGCATTTTCTTGTTAAGCAATGTATGCAGATTTTAAATAAAGAAGCTAAAAAGATTTCCAGCAACAGTTAGTTAAAGGTGATAGCAAGATTAATTACAACATTAATTATATCTGTTCAGATACTTCAGATGTATGATAAAGACTTAAAAAACCACCCAAAACAGCCACAAAGTTGAGTAATGTTTCTGTGACAAGGGGGAGGGAGAACCATGGGGAATTAAAAATCGCCTTGAATCTAGGACTACAGCTATAAAGATGCCATAATTGTGATAGATTGCTATTGCTTAGCTTCACACTGGGATACAGATGCAGTTATGTGTTTGTTCCTTAACTACATTTCCATACTTTACTTGCTTAAAAATGTAGTGTTACTGACTTTACTTGGTCTGTAGCTTTTATATTGTAAATTCAGACATGTGGCCCCAAGCTGTTGTTGATGAAAGTTTCAGGAGCAAGACTGAGCAAACCAGGAAAAGAGTTGAAAGGATAAATGATGATTTTAAAAGACCATGGATTATGTAAATTGTAGTTGTGTAATTGTGTTATATGACTGTGGAACTCTGTAATTAAAATTATATTCTTAAATTTTATTTTTTGTAGTTATTTTCTGCTATGTCTAATTCTCAGCTGGAGAATTAATAGCTAGTTTATAGGGAATTTATCTTTTGGGTAATTGTATCATATTTCAGGTATCTTGGCTTTTTAAATCCAAGAGGTAATTGAAATGGTAGAAAAAGGAAGATGCATCTCTTACAACTTTTTTCTATTTTTGAGAGCATGAAGGGATTTATTTGTCTTACCTTGTTCTCTCCGACCCAGGCATTTCTGTTGAAATAAAAAGTAGTGATACAGCTGGCATGTTTGCTTGTAAATTACTATTGCAATTAAATGTAAATTTTGTAGGCACAAAAAATCCGAATATTTAGGAAATTTCATGCAGCTATAAGAAATATTATCATGCTGAGGCAAAATATGTATGTAACATTTCGACTGAGTTTAAGACTTCTGAAGATGAAATGACTTACAGTAAGACACTTCTCAGAAGCATACTTGTTCTGGAACTGTTAGGAGCTGGAGCCGTTGAAGGGACAGGGGAAAATCTGAGAAGCTCTTAGTACTGAGTTACTTGTTCTATGGCTATAACGGACTCTTTCAGGATGAGCTATAATTCTTGGAATAGCTGGTGTCTGCACAAAGTAAGCATTATCAAAATGCTGTATGTAGGTACTAAAAATACCTTTTCTTGCTAAAAAATGAGTTCTGGCTCTTTTAAAATATTTTTAACAAAGCTGTGTTTGTCAAGTAACATCAGTTGATTCCTGAAGAAAGGTATCTAAATTTAGCTGGATCTGTCTTCATCATCCACTGTTTTCAACAGTAACTCTAATTCAGAGTCTTACCTAAAAATAGTGCCAATTTGTGTAACTGGAGGTAGGTGGGAAGGGCTGTGTGCATTTACCTGTGGAAGGTGCCTTCTGAAATCAGAGAGGGGTCAGATGCAGATGGAACTACAGCTGTAATACTGACTAAAAGGCTTAAGTGAATAGTAAGGGTTGACATTTTCTAGTCCCTCAGGGGATTTAGAAAAAGGTATGTACTGCAATACATTTATTACCTTTCTACAAACTTTAATCCATGGTTATAGATGAGTATTCAGTCTTACTTACCTTGTCTTGAGCTGTTAAGTTTTACATTGTTTTATTTTGCAGGATAAAGTAAATATTGTTGCTATTTGTGTGCTCCTTACTCTGAGAGACCCCTATGTTTTTATGCTCGAAGTCTTTTGAATGTTTGATACATAGAGTTAAAACTAACAAACTTATAGAGCTCAATAATGATAAAAACTGAAACAAACCCCATCATATGTTTCATGCAGCAATTTCATTTTAATATCTGTCAGGCAGATTTATGGCCTTGCTTTAAAACATGTTTCAAGGCTGGTACTGCAAAGAAAAGGTGGACTACCTGCTTTCTTAGTGTATTAGGGAATAAGATGCTGCAAACACCAGAAAGAAATGATTGGGTCCAGTCTCTTTCTTAGTGTAGTGTATTGTATATCTTGTGTTAAACATTCTTATAATATGTATCAAGCTTTCCCTTGAGAATACAGTAGCTTGATATTTGTTGTTAGCTTTTATTTTACTAGCTGAAGCTAGCAAATTGCTGTAGTCATCTTAAATAATCTTTATTACTAGTTTGCTTCATCTTTCTTGAACACAGTTGTCCAGATTTCTATTCCATATATTGGATGCGTAAGCATTAGTGAAGAAAACTTCCTGATGTTCTCAGAAACAGAGACAGATGACTGTTCAAAAAAAAAAGAAACAACACAGAGATGTAAAGAATAAATTTTAATTTAAGTTCAACCTAGAGAGAAGTCAGGCTTACTAAAGAAAGTATTTTGAAGTATCTATACCAGTAAAGATAGTCAACAAAATTTAAGGAAAGGAAATATGTAATGTAATTATTATTTGGTATTCTGAATATCTAATCAGAGTTTAAAATGTAGAGTGTATTCTCCATTTTCATTGGGTGGGCCCTATCAGTCTATTTTTGTCTCAGAAGACACTTTTGCAAAATATACTAAGGACTGTGACAAGAACAAGCAGGTGAGTGGCTTTTGAGAGTTTGGTGTGCTGGTGACCTCAGGTTTGGGATACTTGTCCAATTCTAGTCAGCATAAAGGCAAGCAAGATGTTTCCTTCTGCTGCTTGACTCTTTGGTTGGGATTAAAGAGAATTTTCTTCTTTCCTGGATACTGTCTATATTCCAGGAGTATTTATTTGTATCAGTACAAAAAAGAGGTACCATGAAATGAGCTTGAGTGTGACATTGAGAGTATGCACCACTTATTGGGAAGTAACAAACCCATTGGTAGATGTAAAATAGCTTTTCTCTTGTTATTTTAGAGGAACAGAATTAAACTTTCCTAAACACGCACAATTGTGTAAGTAGCTTGGGACACACAATGGGACTAAAAATAATATATCTTAAAGAATAATCCAAAGACATTTTTGATGAACAGCTGAATGTTAGTGGCGTTTCTAAACTGTAGATTCTTTCTTCGGCAAAAAGAATGGAATAAATTCCATTGCCTTAATAACTGATGGTTTTTTTTAGATTTAATAAATTTTGTTTTTGCTTTGCAGGATACAAAATTATGGATAATAATGGAATATCTGGGTGGAGGCTCAGCCCTTGATCTCGTAAGTAAATTATGTATGATTTTTGTTATTTTACCTCTTGTAATTATTTTCCTATCTTATAATTCTGAAAACTATAGTATGTCATTTGGCTATGACAATGATTGCTTCCAGTAAATGAGAAGTATTTGTCAGTGCTAGGAAAATGTTATCTTCCATGAAGCTAGACTGATTATTTGTATAAATGAAAGGGAGCTAAGCAACATAATATTGGAAGCAGGCTATAAACATCTTGGAATGCTAATCTTTAGTCAGCCAGAGAGCACTAGTGGCTGCAGATAGTTTTTTCTGTCTCTTAATTCTGCCACCACAACTCCTCCTAGTGTATACATTTTAATGTATCTCCCCCGCCTGCCTGCCCACCCCCACCGCCCCACCCTCCCCCCCAAAAAAAAGTTTTCTTGTTTTCAAACAAGTCTCACTGAAGTCTAAATAGACAGAAACTCAATTTAGGCTGGTATTAAAAAATATATTTGAAGTATTTCAAAGAAATAGGAAGAGCTATGAACTCCCACAAGTATGGAGAGGCCTTACAGAGAGTCCTGGATAGACTAGAGAGCTGGGCAATCACTAACTATGAAACGTAACAAGAGCAACTGCCACATTCTGCACCTGGGATGGAGTACTCGGGTTTGAATCATAATTCGAAAGGTTCAGTGCAGATTGTGTTTTCCATGACTGAATGCTGTCCATTTGCTTTAGCTATTAAAAAAATAACCCAAACAAAATCACACACCTTCTTACATTTATTGCAGATTTTATAAATACTACTATAGAAGTAAGAATGGATGTTTTCAGTATGTGACAATTGTCATACCAATTGAGATGGAATGTTTTTGTGCATACTTTGCTGTTCTCAACTGGGGTAACTAACAAATACTTCAGGAAAGAGTGAAAGGCAAAAGGCTGGTGTGGAAGGATTCTGCTGGTGACATCCAGAAGACAGGGCCGGGGGGGTGGAGTGCAGTAAATGCAGGCTTCTTGCAGTTGTGCTGTCATATTTTCATTGTAACTACCTTTTGGAACCCATTTATACCTTTAGTTTCCACATCGTGTTAGATGGAGTTCTGTGGTTGTGTAGAAATCGTTAATGCTCCTCCCCATAGAGATATGCTGGAAAAGTTTGTTTATTGTTGTGATAGTTTTTTCCTGACGGAAGAGCAATTAAGAAACTGGGTTTGCTGTTACAAATGTAGTCCTTTCTTCTTGCTTCGGAAAGGTATAAAAGAGCAGAAAGAAACCAGATGTTATCATATTTTCTTGTCTTTTTTCATTAAATTGCACACATGTCACTTGTGTGATGACCACATGTTTATTCCCTACATTTGTTGCCTAGAAATAGTACAAAGTCTTTGGTCACATCCTAAAATGTTATTGAAGGAATTGTGCCACAGAACTGAAATCATCATGTAAGTGTGTATTACGCATCTTGTATGTGCTTCATTCATTTTCAATTTATGTTCTGTTGCGTGATTTCGTAGTTCTGACATGCACATTATGGTTCTCAACTGGAATCTGGTAGGACAGCTGGCATACACACTTTATCACGTTTCTGTACTCAAGGCAAGACTGAATGGGAACCTTTAATTCCATGTTTGAAGTGTATAAGTCATGCTTATCTGGTGTTTGCTGTACTTGAATGTGCACTGGCTGTTTTGAAAACCATGCCTCGCAAGAGCCAGTATGTTTAATGCAATTACATGTGCATTGTTGTTCAACTGTAATTTAGGTTTGTGGCTGCGGTACAAGCACTGAAATTCTCAGCCTTTTTCTGTTTTCACTATTTCTAAGGTGAGCTAACATGTGACAAGCGAGGTTTTCCCTGGTTAAGTGTGTGCTGTATCATATTAGCAAGTCTTGAATTGGCACTTGCAGCCTAGCCAGAGCAAAGCCTTGAGAATGTCTTGGTGGATTTCAGGGAGTGGCAAGATCGTATATATTATCACAGCTAAAGAAAAGCAAAAGAGATTATAAGTAAATCTACAAAGGTAAAACAAATATCTTGTTGGCATTACATGAAATCAAATCTCTCTTAGCTGAGGATTTCTGAGGGATGTAGTATTTAAAAATTCCCAGATAAAAATTAATCTGAAATGCTTGCTTTCTCACAGAGCGAAGCTTCAAAGATACAAATGTTTGATTGTGTTTCAGTGACTGCTGTCGTGGAGTAAACTGGAATATTTCCAATATTAATTGTTGTCCACAAAGTTGCAGTGTCTCTTAAAACGTCCTTATTAGTTAAGCCTCTCTGGGTATTGACCTTTCCTCTGTCTCTTCAGAGTTAGTGGCGTTCCCACTTTAGATGTAGCAAGCTCTGAGATCTTCTACCACTACTGTTACTTCTCATAAGAATTAAATTACTTGGAACCTTTAATTCTAAAAGTTAGCTTTCTAAAATGTGTAATACTCTGTCAGCCTAGCAGTTTGAGTTGCGTTTTAGAGTTTCACAAAATCCCGTCCAGTATATAGTAATAGATGTGTGATTCATGCAGTACCTTTTATGCCTTAGTTTCTTGCTCTGACTTTGAGATCTGGGTCTATACAGGGCCTGTGAAGTTGCACATATGAGTTCACTGTACTGTTAATAATCAGATTACAATATAGATGCTTTTCAAAGGCAGTGTGTGTATCTGTGTTCTGACCACAAAGCTGTAACTTGAAACTGTGTCTTTATGGAGCCTTTAACAAACTTTGAAAAAATGTTTTAGATAAATGAAGTGTTTATTTGCCTTTGTTCATAAGGCCACTTAATTTAAACTATGTATTTTTAGAAAGAATATTCTGACTTTTATTTGATGTTATGAAGTTAGCAAATTGGAAGTTTTGAGGTGTGACAGAAGGAGTAATTTCTTTTTGTAGTAGTCAATGTTATTTCTGTTCTTTCGCCTTTTATATATATATGTGTGTGTGTGTGTATACAAACACACATACATAAAAATATTTCTTGTGTCTCCTAGTTAGAACCTGGCTCACTCGATGAAACCCAGATTGCTACAATATTGAGGGAGATACTCAAAGGACTTGATTATTTGCATTCAGAAAAGAAAATCCACAGAGATATTAAAGGTAAATTGTTTTTTACTTGTATTATAAGAACGTTAAAGAGCTCATGCATTATTAATGACCCTTACAGTGTCAAATGTCTTAATTTCCACTATTTCCTCTTTTTTTTATGCCAGCTGCTAATGTTTTGCTATCTGAACAAGGAGAAGTAAAACTAGCAGATTTTGGAGTAGCAGGACAACTAACAGATACACAAATAAAGAGGAATACCTTTGTGGGAACACCATTTTGGATGGCACCTGAAGTAATAAAGCAATCGGCGTATGATTCAAAGGTAAGGTATTTCAAGGCAGTAGCCAAAGTCCCTTCCTTTTTTAACTTGAGTTACGTAGGTTGATCTTCAGAATGTAGCTAGTAACTTTTGCTGTGTCTAGATGGGTGAATGTTTAGGGTAATACCTAGCAGCTAGAAGCTGTTGGTGAGGGTAGTGGCTTTCCTAATTTGTATTCAAACCTTAAGTTTCCTAGCGCATTAAGCCCAGTCAGATGGCAAGAAATATTACAGTATTAACAAGTACATCCTGTCACCTTTTATCCCACTTCGTTGATGAGTATTTCTGATGGTTGTTTAGAAGTAGAAGAGAACAGTATATATACAAAATGCTAGTATGCTTCCAGTTGTTTTTAGAGAAAAATAATCAGCAACACTTAGAGAGTATGGATTTGGTCAGTGTGAGTGTTTGAAAGTGCTGTTATTCATCAGTGGAAGAATGTGCTGCATAGGTCTGTGCTACTGACCATGTTCTTTTAGATAGAGTAGAGGGTTTAATGTTTTATTAAATGCACTTATTTGTAGATATTTACATTACACAGGATTTTGATTTAATGTAGTGGTACAGCAGCATACTGAAATTGTCGGTTGTAGTATACAGTTGGATCACAATAGAAATTGATTCCCATTACAGGTCTCCATATGCTCACCAGCATGGCACTGGGTGTCCCCAGTTGCCGGGAAGGAGTATGTACAATGAAGTCAGATCAAGCCTATCTCTCTTCTCAAAGTTCATCATGTTGGTTACTTGGTTTTTAATACTTCTGTTAGGCTGAGCTGCTTGTACAACCCCTTGCTGCCCCTCCTTTCCTCTTCCCCCACGCTGGTCTGACTAGCTCAGTAAGACATTGCTCTACTGATTATGTTGGGGAAGATACTTGCACAACCCAGTAAACCCGCTGGTACAGCTGTATATCTGAAACAAGGTCACCCTCAAGTCCCACTTGTGTTGAGATAAGATCAGCTTTCTATATGATAATTAGCAGTCATTTCTTAGATTCTTCCCTGAGCTCATCTTTCTTGCCCATCTCCTCTGATGCCCTTGTGGTGATTTGTTGGTGTTGCACGTCTCCATGCAATGAGACAGATTGGTGTCTTTCCTTCCACCCTCAGGCATGCAAGGAACTCACCAATACTGACTCTGGCCTAAACTGTTCATAGTATTACTTCCTTCCCTATTTAATACCTTTCTGTAGAGAGGCTATTTAAAAAAATAACTAGCAGAGCTCTGTAGAGCTTCTAGAAGATTACATGAACCCAAATTCCCAATTTGAAGGTTGTGTAAACAATTTTTTTTTGTGGATTGTTTCTGGTGTTGGAGTGTTGGTGGTTGTGTGTTTGTGGGTTTTTTTGTTTGGTTTGGGGTTTTTTTGAGGTTTGGCTTCTGGAAATGATCTTCACTTGGACAAAACATGATTCAGTCCTCAGGGTTTGAATTCTGCCTGTTTTCAGTCTGCAAAGTCATGTGGACATAAAAAGGCCTTGGATACTCGATCAGTTCCCTAGGAGGCCAGAGTGCAAGTTTTGAAGGAACTAGAGATACTTACTTGCATCTGTGAGCCTTCTGGCACTTAACAGACTACATTGTACAGATAATAGTTTTGCCGTTGTTGCACATCAACCAGTTGAGAAGGCCTGTGTATTTTAAGGTAGTCTTACGCATATGTGAGAACACAGATATCCAAAACTAACCTAATTTTCCTTTCATAAGCTGTCCATGCTTGAAAGGTGGTAGGCAGGACTGTCCTTTTCATAGCATAGTCCCTGTGAGGTGCAAGCAGTTTCCTTTATGTAGTTGCTGTGTTACCCAGTTCTGTTCTTTGCCCTGTTCAGTCCTCTTACTCTCCACATGCTGATGGATTCCCAATAAAAGCTTGAAAGTGCTCTGTAACGCTACCTTGGATACATTTCACCTGCTTCTTTCCTTATTTACTGTATGTCTCACACCAACCATTAAATTGTTTATTGCTGCTTTCCTGATTGGATTGATATCTTTGTTCATGCTAACTGCTGAAATAGCACAACTGTGTAAGGCAAAGCAAACCCTACATTACAACCTAAAACTACTAGCCAGGCTAAAGGAAGGCAGATGCATCCTGAGGCCTAACATCGCTAGTTATTGCTGTGAAGCTCAAAGTGTCCTGTTGATTCAGCGCCGTTATCACTTGTCTTTAATATTATGGGCGGTTGCTGGATTTCCTGACCATGGCTTACACTACATTATCAGTGTAATGCATGCAAGAACTAACTATTATTCCAGTATATTGATTTCCACTAGAAGCGGTTCTGGGTATTAAGATGTAATTACACCTCCTCTGAAATCAGATATGCTTCTGAGTTAACCATTCTGTCAAACACAGATTTCAGAATTGAAGAGACAAACTTCTGAGGAATTTCATCATGTGAAGCACTTAATACTATTTTAACCAAAAGCATTTTATCTTTATTGTCTTTGCATTGCTTTAAAGTATTTCAACATTCATGTCAATGTGTCTTAAGATGGTGCAGTAATGAATACTTAACATAAGCTGTTGATTTTGAATATAGTCTGTTTTTTTCCCAAACATGCATTATGGGAATGCATGTGTAGATAGTATCTTTTATCTTAAGGTGGAGAAGCTGGGTTTTCTCATAGATAAAAAATGTCTGCATTTTTGAAAAATGCTGTTTGAATTCAGGATTTGAAAGATGCATTCATTTTGTGTATTTTTCTTTTAAATTATGTGAAACTTAACAATGTCAAACTAAGTCCCAATTTGTGTTCCTGATACTGTGCTCTCAATATCATGTGAGGCTTTTTGGACTGCTTTGTACATGCGTGAGCTCTGTATTCCTTGACTGCCACACAGAATCTGCCCATTTTATTCTTGCTTTATTCAGTCCTCAGTCCCATTCCCAAACTGTTTTGCGTCCTTAAGATATTCCTATTAGTCTTTCTTAGACATGCAGGGTATGTTTATAAAGCATTCCAGCACTTGTCTTTATTGTCTGAAAAATAATCAAGGTATGTGTTTTTTGACACGGATACTAAAATTTCAACAGCTTCTGTCAAACTTCTGTAAATAATGATTCAGACTGATGTATTTGAGAACATAGGATTTCCAGATGCTTGTGTGAGGGAGTAAGTTAGCTATAACCTTTTAGATTTTAATGTGGTCAGTAACTAATCTGAGAGGTGTACTTGATAGCAAAAATTTAAGCTTTACTTTTCAATTTCCTTTGTAGTTTATTTTTAAAGTCTATCTGCTAAAGAAACTGTCATCTATGGGGAAAAATAGTGAAATGTCAAGACGTGAATATAAGTGTTACATAATGGCTACCACCTGTTTTTTTTAATTTCCTTTATTTATCTTTTCCCATACCATTTATTTCTTTCTCTCCAATCTATTTGTTCTTTGATATAATGTCCTTATAAGATCTTTTCCTTCTATTTTTTGTTATTTTGGCAATAATTCTTAACTACTACTTCCTGTTCTGATTTTTTTTTTCTTCATCTGAAAGTCAGGATCTGTGCTTACCTGCTTGTTTTCCCACATGTAGTTCTCTGTCCTTTCTACTATACAACTTCTAATAGAAAAAGGAATAGTTAATTTTAAAATATTTTTCTTTTGCACATAGCCTGTTTTCTTTGACTTACAAGTGCTTCAAAGTGAGACTAAATTTTACTCATTAGAATGGAACAGGAAAGGCTTGTGGCAGTACTGCAATAAATAGTAGTTACCAGTGACTCTTGTCTCAAATTGGAAGAATAATTTTTGTTCAAGATTTGAAGCTGTAGAAATCATAACATGTGGTAAAACTTAGTGATGATACAGTGGCATAGCTTCTTAAGGTCATGCTTCCCCCTCCCCATTTGGGGGACCAGTTTGTGTTTGTTCTGGAGTTTGTGCTACAGCCACACACAGCCTAGAAATGCCTAGTTGGTTACACATGCAATTGGTACTTACATCCCTGTTTTGAGATCCTTTCTTATCTGTAAAGGGAGAGGTTACAGTTCCAGAGGAATTTGGGGGGTTTATTCTTGGTGCTTCCAACAGGAATGGGCTTCCAAAACCTGTCTTGGACTTCAAAGAGTTCAGTGTGCCGCTGTGGCTGTTCGGACTTTTTAATTCATTTTTTTTTTTGTGCAGGAAAATTACTAGCAGTAGAAAGTTAAAATACTTGAGGGGGAAAAAAGGTAGTATTTGTATATATATGTGTGTTTATGTCCTTACGTGGTATGCGCATGTACACATACAAATTTGAGTTTTATATTTATGCTCACGTGCACCATCTGTGACTGAAAGTCTGGCAGAGGAAAATCTATTTATGTGGCTTTAACATACTCTTCTCAAGAAACTGAAATTCACATAAGTAGGAAATAATAATGCTCAGTTGTTAGCACAAAGACTCATCGTCACAGGCGACATTTTTCTTTCATAACCAAGGAAAGCTTTCCTGCTAGAGCAAAGTTACAAATTATACTCAGACTTGAGGAGAGCTTAGCTGATAATGCTGTTACGAAGACAAAAGAAACTCAGGATCTCATATGCTTAGGTAATCCTCTGTGCTCAGTGTGAGATGGCAGTTCTGTAGTATGGGTTAACAAAATGTCATTTCATAAATTCAGTGGTATGCTAATTGACTCAGATTCCATACACACCACCCCCCCCCTGCTTAGTTGCAAAATTAAGTAAATAACTCTTTAACAATACAGTATGGTCTGAACAATGAAGAAGGATCTTGTTTTTTGTCAGGCAGTGTAGCTATGATAGTGGAATGGATGTATACTTTGCAGCTATGAGCCTGTAGTCTGGTAGGAGTTACTCAGAGATAACTTAGCATATCGAGTGAGCAGGCACAGATGGATTAGAGGGGTGCTTAACAAGGACAGCACTGAGAAATGACATCTCTATCCAGTACCTGGAAATAGATCTGTTTACAGTGTAGCAAAGTTCCAGGTCCTGTGCTTGGAGGTAAAACCAGGCAGCTCACCTCAGATCTTTCCTGTCTTCCTTTGTTCTGCTTTCACTTCAAAAGAAACAGAAAAAAACCAAAATATAGATATCTTGTCTTTTGGAACAGACATTTCTGTGAAATTTTTTCTTTCGTGTTTCTGAGGGGTTTATTCTTCTATTCTTTTGACACTTTGGTCTGTTATTTCAGCAGAACATAGCGAATTACGATATTACTTCAGGCAGATTTGGCAATAGATTTGACTCTAGGGAGACAGCATTCCCTAGAATGAGTAGCATGTTGTAATGATGAAAACCTATAAAATACATATGCTTATATAACCTTTCCTAAAACCCCAATATGCATATTGTGGCATCCAGTAACAATGTGGATCCAGTCGCCAATGAAATTTAATGGTAGCAGATCTAGCACTGGTCTCTGCTGCACTACTTGATTTGTCCCTCTAACTTGGCAGTGAGCCATTAGATCTGCATTTTGCATTGTGCATGACTTAGAGAAGTTTGGTTTAGCATAGGTCTTCTTGGCCTACAAGACTTCTCTTACAGGAGAAGGTCTACAAAGCAGATCAGGTAGAAAAGTGCTGTCAGTATTTCAGAGGCTACTTGGACCAAATACTTAACCAGTTGAGATCTTGGGTTGAAAATAATATTGTTCTAGATTGCATTTCCCTAGTCTGTGAATGAGTGATATATAACAGTGTTAAGCCCCAGGAACATTATATTTCTAATGTATACATTTTTGATGGTTGTAGTAGCTCGTGCCTGTTAGGGAAAAATTTGTGCATGTTACATTTTCCTTTAAGCCAATATTTGGGTCTTGTGCCATGTTTACATAGTGTACTTGAATATGGTGGATTAAATGTTTATTTATAACAACTCTACTTTTAAAAACTACTTTTTTAAACGTTTTGTGTTTCAAGATCAGTTATAACTGCTGGTGTAACGTTACTGATTTCAGAAAGTTTAAAAACTCTTAAGTAGAACTGCTTTACGCCGTAGAATAAAAACCACCAGAGAACTGTGTACTGTATGTGGTTAACCATATAAACCAGACTGTGATAACAAAACCTATTTACATATGAAACGATTTACAGTAAAGGTTTAAAATCTACCTCTGCAAGTATGTTGGTTGTGGCTGAGGTAGAGTTAATTTTCTTCGTAGTAGCTAGTATGGGGCTATGCTTTGCATTTGTGCTGGAAGCGGTGCTGGTAGTTAAAGATGTTTTAGTTACTAATAAGCACTGCTTGCATGGAATCAAGGCCTTTTCTGGTCCTGCTGCCCAGCTGACGAGCAGGCTGGGGGTGCACAAGACGTTGGGAGTCCTGACACAGCCAGGACAGCTGGCCCCGACTGACCAAAGGGATATTCCATACCATACCGTGTCAGGCTCAGCAATCAAACTAGGCGGAAAGTGGGCCAGGGGGCTGCAGCTCGGGGACTGGCTGGGCCTTGGTTAGTTGGTTGGTGGTGAGCAATTGTTTTCATTCGCATCACTTGCCTTTCTTGGGTGTTACTTCTCTCTGTTATTTTCCTTTTCATTACAATTTATTATTGTTGGTTTTGTTGTTATATATTATTTCACTTATTAAACTGTTCTTATCTCAACCCATGAGTTTTCTCACTTTCACCCTTCCAATTCTCTTGCCCCCATCCTGCTGGAGGGGGAGTGAGTGAGTGGCTGTGTGGTGTGCTTAGTTGTCCCCTGGAATTAAATCGTGACAGCAAGCAACACTATTTCTTCTCCAGCCTAACCTGAAAAGCATTGTTTCTTACAGGCAGATATCTGGTCATTAGGCATAACAGCCATAGAACTTGCAAAAGGAGAGCCACCTCATTCAGAATTGCATCCAATGAAGGTTTTGTTCCTTATTCCTAAGAACAATCCACCTACGCTGGAAGGAAACTTCAGTAAATCCCTCAAAGAATTTGTTGAAGCCTGCTTAAACAAGGACCCAAGCTTTGTGAGTTTCATTTGTTTGTCAGTGTATAGTAGAGAACTTGACTGGTTTACACTAATTACATGAACAAGTGCAGTTCAGCTTTTCTAATATGGGGCAACGTATTCACCAGCGCTTTTTTTTTTTTTTGAAGTTACTGTGTATATTTAAAATCTCATTTGTATCAAGACTGAAGTCTGGATTTCTTAGTCTTTTTATAGCGAGTCACTTAACACTCTCAAATGCAGTAAAATACCTTTTTCTTTTTTAAGAGACCTACTGCAAAAGAGCTCTTAAAACACAAATTTATTTTACGAAACTCAAAGAAAACTTCCTACCTGACTGACCTTATTGATAGGCACAAGAGATGGAAGTCTGAACAAAGTCATGATGACTCCAGTTCTGATGACTCAGATACGTAAGTTTGATGAGTTTGTGAAATATCCTTTCTAAATATAGGAGCCGAGTAGTTGAGAACGTGTATTCCTGTGTTCTGTTATTTACAGCTTTTCAGCTTAGCAGCCTTGGTAAACTAATGAAATCTTGATTTCAGTATTGCAAGGGATTTCATGCAAATAACAGCCACTGAGAACAATTCTTCTGGCCCATATTTTATGCTGCCTTGTCTTATGTAGTGTCTAGGGTCAGTCCTAGACATAAGGTCAACTTACTCCTGTTGCGCAAGCAGAAGGTAGGCCTTACCCTGCACGGCCAAGCAGCGGTGCGCACATGCGCTGTGCTGTGGTTGCACATGGCCACCCGAGGAGGGGAGCCGTCTCTTTGCTGGCAGGTTGTCCTTCAGTTTGGCTATCTGAATAAACAGGCAGAAGCATGTCCTTGCATATAAGAGAGCGTTAGTGGACATTGTTTCCATGATAATGGGTTTTTGTGGTGTAAACCGTATTACCTAGTTTTTTCAGTGAGAGGGTTTTTTCCTTCCAGGAAGGTTGGGCCATTACAGCATATAATAGTCATGAAATGTCAAGTTGAAAAAGTATAAGTGTTGTAAATATTTCCAGATTTCTTTCCTGTGTTTACTTCTCTCCATCAAATTTTGATGGAGCTGCTCACTAGGTTTATAAGTTGGTTTCCTTAGGAAACCAAGTTACAGATAGCTATGTCTCAGTAAAAAAGCTAACTTTTTTAGTCTAAAAGTGATTTTGAAAATAGTGTGTATCACCAGATCACATATTTCTGAAAATCAAGTGAAGGGATTGCCACAGTTTATTCACAAATTGATTAAATTCCTCATAATAAAGAAAACACAGCTATTTTTTGCAGTTCCAGGCTGTGTGCTAATCGTAAGCATTAGGCTCATTAAGATTTCTTGGGTGCCATTACAGCTGTATATTTGCCCTACATTGTTAATGGCTTCATGCATTCCAGTGATCACAGATCCAGCCCAAAAGCACGTCTGATTTGGAAGGTAAATTACTAGTCCTAAAACTGGTCTCAGATCAGTTACGAACTGAACTCCGAGGTTACAGTTCATTGTTCCTGTCAAGTATCAGGCCAGCTTTGATAGCTTGGCGTAGGAGAGTAGTGGAACTGGAACGGTTAGTGAGTGCTTATGAGACAGTTTAATGTTATGTCTAAGCCTGCTTTCCCCTTCTCTGCTTCCACAGCAGCCCTTGTATTAGATGTGATAAAAGGGTGAGTTGGTTTGGTGTGCTGGAATACTGACTTGCCAAATCAATAAATACTCTTTCTTTTGGATCAGCTTCCTAGAGCTTATGTATACGAGGAAGGTAGACCTGCCTCTTTCAGTGACAGCCAGAAGTTCTATGTGACTTCAAGCAGGAATCTTGGAGAATTTTCATGCACTGATCACATGCTCTTAGACTTGGTAGGCTGTGCTAAATACTTTTTGTACAATGGCCACCAGATACCCTTTTAATTGGTGGCTTTCTTGCAAGCCACTCTTAATTCACAGATCAGAAAGAAATTAACTTAGAGAAGGATGTTTATGGTAGTGAGAGGAGAAATGTAATGCAGTGATTGATTAGTGCCAGCATAAATATTTTTGTTCTCTTAATCAGCAGGAGTTACAGAAAAAACTACTATGCCATCCACAAAAAATGAGCCTTATGGTGATGGAGTTTGTTAAAGCTATGCTGTATCTGTACTTTTTTAGCCCATTTTTTTGAAGTGGGGAAACATACCTTGCTAACAGGCTGGGGGTGAACTGTCTTCTTTAGAAGTATTCTAAGGTAGTGTCTTAGCTGTTTTTCTAGGTTAAAAAAGTGAATTAAAACTTCTAATTTTTTCCCCCTTCCCTAATGATTTGAAGTAGTCTGCTAAAGCCGGTTTTCAGACAGCAATAAAACACTTTGTTACTTGTGTATGTAATTCGGGAAAATGTTTTCAATATGTAATCCCTCTCTTTTTGAAGTTAAATTTAATATTTAGTGAAGTATCTTGTGATTTATTTTGGGGGCTAATTAAAAAAATTAAACCATTACTTTTAATACTTGTCTTTATACTTACTGGCTTGCACAATAGAATCCTCATTTTGGTCTTGACTGTAGTTTTTAAAGTTTCCTCATGTATATTCAGTGAACATACGGTAATTTTTAGGTAATAAAAAATTTTCAAATTTTTTTCCCCCACCCTTGAAGTGAACCAGATGGCCAGGCTTCAGGTGGGAGCGATTCAGGAGAGTGGATCTTTACAATAAGAGAAAAAGACCCCAAGAGTCTAGAGAATGGAGCAGCCCAGCCTTTGGAGCTGCAAAGAAATAAGGTACTCAAAATACTGACTGCATTACACAAGGAGATAATTCTTGCTTTAATAATACAGTGGGGTGATTTTTATTTTATACCTTTAAAAGCATTACATTGTAAAACTCTCAGAACTTTTGCTAAAAATGTGTATTCTACAGTTGCCTTTCACAAAATGTCTTAAAAGTTTTGCTGTTCTGGTAATTTGGTAAAGACAAAATAGGTATTTTTCTTTAGTTTAAGTATGTACCAAAATATTTCCATAGTTTGTGAAACATTACCACTGGAGGAAGACCAGGCAATATTTTATTTTGAAAATCTTCCTTCTGTTAATTGAACTTAAACCAGTACAGTATAAAGCTAGCCAGTGGTTTTGGGGAAGGTATTCTGGTCTTTTAGTAGAAAGGTCTACAATGGAGCAAAGAATAGAACGTGCATGTCTCCAGAAAACCCCACCAAACAACCCAGAATACGGTAGGTTTAAGAGCTGCTCCATTGTATTTTCTGCAGCCTGTGTGGCTAGGGCAGGTGGTTGCTACCCTTGCTCTGAAAATTCAGTGTGCGCGCCCTTATCAGAACGGGAGAAATGCAAGAAAAATATTTTAGCATATGGGAGGAACCTAGCAAATATCAGTGTGTCTATGATTTAATAGATGCTCAATAGGATTGTGGGATTTTGGAGGGTTTTTTTGGGTTTGTGTTTTTTGTCGTTTTTATTATTTTTTTAATCTTGAGCTTGCATGTATTTGAGATGCTGCAGCCTCAAATTTTAATTCAGCCTTAATTTTCCACAGTGCTTTGAATAGTATGTTTTAGAACATTTCATATATTTGTATGTACATAGAAACAGGTTTTTCATAAAGCGTAGCATGTTGGAACTATTTTTTAATTAGAAACAGAATACTATGAGAATGCCTTTTTTCAGAAATAAAATTATTCAGGATTTTGTTTTCTTTAAAGGAAAAAGATATGCCAGCGAGGCCTCTATCCCAATGCCTGTCTACAATTATATCCCCTTTATTTGCAGAGGTAAGTTATTGCTTTAAAACTTAACAGTTCCAGTATTTTTGTTTCTGAAGAATAGAAAAATATGAGGAATGACACCTAAGGTTCCTACAACCCATTTGGAACTTGATGTGTTACAGTTTTAGCTGTACCCTTTGATTTCAAGCATGTCTGCTTTTGAGATCTTCATTTTGCTTCTAACAATACTTCATGTGGATGTTAGCAACATCAACCTAAAGCAATGAACATGAAAACCAAAAAGGCATGTAAATGTTTGGATTGTAGCATTCCATTTTTGTGACACTGCTTTTTCTCTTTGTGGCACTCTTCTGTTACAAATTTCAAGTTCTTCAGAGTTCCAAGATACGGCTGTGGACCAGATCAGCAAGAACTTAACTTTTGAATTTCAGTATTGAAAACTGTGTTTTATTCCCATTCTGAATCCTATAATTTTTATATTTGCTTTTTTCCAAATACTTAAAATAACTTTAAAAAATCACATGAAGGGGAAGCCAGATATTTACGAGGATGTGACTATTTAAAAAACTTGATAAAACTCCAACAAACAAAAACTCCCCTCTCACCCTAGCTTTGATATGAAAATGTTTTATTGAAATTATGGTTTCAATTATTGTAATTGTTATAGAAATAAAGTTAGAGAAATTGTTTTATTAAAAGGTTGTTGTCTTAATTTTGTTGTAATGAGCGGAGTGCCGCTTCAGAGGATTATAATGGAATTTTGCATGGTCCTTATGAATATTGAGTGCAGTAAAGCACTTAAACTTCTTTAGAAGGGGATGACCTCTGTATTGGTTATTCTGACTCCAGAATTAAGTCAGCCTGTCATTCTCCTATGTAAAGTGGAAAACCACTTTGAACAGGGATATTTTGGCATTTTCCATTGCAGTTCTTTATGTATTACCCACTTGCTTGCCTCTGAGGATTTCCTTTCAATTCCTTACCCTTCCATCTCCCAAACATTGTTCTGGTCGCTGTGCATCTCCTTTAGGTTGTCTTCCACTTTCCTCTATCAAGCATGATACAGGTCCTGCATCCACAGTCTTCTACATTCCATCCATGTTTATCCTTTCTTTTATTTTTAATTTACTTTCCACCATGCCCTTTATTACCTGTCTTCTAGATATCGCTGCTCTGGCTGGGTTCTTCCTTCCCATGGTATTGCTGACTAGTTGCTGTGTCATTCTTTGCCTTTCTTGCTTCCCATTTTCATTGTTAAGGCCATTCTTTTAATTGCTGCTCACTGATGCCTGCAGGTATATGATTCCCTTAGCACTGCTTCAGCAGCAAAACATTTTTCACTGCAGTCCTTAAGATTGCCATTTTCTTTCATCTCTCTAGTGTGCAGAGGCTACAGAAAATTTTTCCTCACATACTTATTTGTATAATTTCATGCTATGGGGGAAGACTTGGTCTGGTATCTGCTGTTTGGTTCATACTTCAAACTCCTTTTCCACACAACTTCTGGTAGATAGCCACAACTTCCCCAATCTGTTCCAGAATCTCATTGTAGGGTTTGCTTTTTCTTACGGGCATTGCTGCCGTCTCTGCTGTCTGGAGGAAGCCTTATGTTCCATTTGTTTAGCATTCAAACCGCAGATACCTGCACCTTCAGGAATTACTGCTAGCATGGAACTCCTCCAAAAAGAAGAAAACTGGCCAGTCAGCACTTTTTTTGTCCTCATGGAGGCTTCAAAGCTTTTGGCGCAGGAGACGGGTTTAAAAACCAACTGCTGTCCCTAAGTAATCTTACAAGGGAAGACTGTGCTCTGCATCCGTCTCCTTCAGCTGAACGCTGATACGACTTCTGAGCCTCGGCTGAAGAGGCTTGGCTCAGATACGGGCTCTGCTGCTCTTTGTTGCTGGTAGTAATTTGAAGCTTTCTAAGCCATTTAAAAGAACAAACAAAACAAAACACCCAACCCCAAAGAAAACAAAACCAACTCCCCCCAAACAACAGAAAACAAAACATACCTTGAAAATGAATAAAGTTGTCGTGCTTGTCAGTAATTTGTGATCTTCAGTGTGATGTGGTTTCTTTCTCCGGGCTTTCTACTGACTGAGTACTGCATGCGGTGGCTCCTGCTGGGTTCCTTTTTGAAGGCAGGAGATCTGGTGGTGTCATTTGTTGTGATGTTCCCACTGTTGTCCCCCTGTATTGTCTTGTCCTCAAGCTGTGACTTCCAAGCTTAGACTAGGAAAGGGTTTAGTTATTAATGGGAAAAAGGCATTTGTGTCTTCCTGTTACACCTGTGCTTTGTATGCAAGATCTCAGTCTTGAGCATCCTGGATGTAACAAAAAGAGAACACAAGCAGCAGCCAAACAAGAGTGCAGAAGCCTTTCTGCTTCTGTGGTTGTACCTCAGCTGTGGTACACACACACACGCAGTCCTCTTGATTTCCTTTTGGTGAGACCCGAGTTACTCTCGGGAGGGTGCCCTAACATACCTATAAGCCATCGCTAAATGTGGAACTAGAACAGTAATTATTTCCTTTTGTAATTTCCCCTGCAAGACTCGGGATTCCTTTTTAAAGAAAAATGTTTCCTCGATGCTGACAGAAATTCTTGGGCTGTAGCTCCTGACACCTGTTGAAAGTCGACTTCAGAAAGTACTGAAAGTCTGCTTTAGGGCTTGGACATCTCTGAAGAACTTCACCGCCCCTTTGTTCCCTCCAGAACGTCTTGTACTACACTGAACTCAAAATTATCTTGGTCTATTAATTCTGCTTTCTGCTAATTTCTGGGGATCATGCTTATTCCATGTGACAATAATCCACTGTTCTTCAGTTCTATGTAAACAACTCAAAACTCTTTGGTCCAAAGCACTCATAAGGCCAGTCAGCTTCCAGCTCGAGTATTTTTCTTACTGGTTTGGTTTTTTCCCCCTGAGAAATGAGTTTGATTCCATCCTGATTAGGAGGATGCTGCAAAGCAGCTCTTGACAACAGCTGTAGTGATAAATGTGGAGAGAAACTTGTAAATGCAAACATCCAACCTCCTGGGCAAAGTCCAGTCCCTGAAAGGTGGCCATGCCTTCATTCACCCTTACTGCCAGTAGCATGACATTTTCTCCAAGGAAGACCAGACCCTGCTGAAATTCTTGGATGTTCTGTAGTGCATTTGGAGAAAGAAAGCATTTTACCAGCTATACTCAGCAGGTTATACCAGCCCCTGCATGAGCAAAGCACTGAGACCTTCCCTCCTGCCTAGTTGTGGGCTCCTTTGCTTCAGGGGCAGGTCGGAGATGCTCAGGGTACTCTGGGGTTGACAGAGCAAAAACATTTTCTAACAGTGCTTGCACAAATGCACCTGCAGTGTGTGTATAAGTATATATAGTATGTATAAGCTATAGGTGTACAAGCAGGTATACTAAAGTAAGCATGTATAAGCAGCACCTCTTCAAACGAACAGCTACAGATAAATAGCGCACCTTTCTTTGGAAACTTCGTTGCAATTTTTGACTGAGCATGCTGAAAAGGATATGGGAATGATTGAAGGCTTGTGAAGATGAATGACATCCTGCTAACTACTGCAAAGACTTCGGGATGAAATGTCTTCAGGATGTGAGGGTGTGTAATGAAAGTAAAATCCTGACACTGTGAACACTGGCAGTGACTTCCAAACAAGCTTTTGCATTATGTTATTTATAGAAATATTTATGACTATCTTATTAATATATCTTTTCCTCCTTTTCTTTCAGTTGAAAGAGAAGAGTGAAGTGTGTGGTGGTAACACAGATTCCATAGAAGAACTGCGAAAAGCTATTTATTTAGCTGAGGAGGCTTGTCCGGGCATTGCAGATAACATGGTGTCACACCTTGTGCAGAGGCTTCAGAGGTAATGAAACTCTTTCACTAAAGTTTTACAGAAAATTGCAGATCTGATTCTACAAATATTTGACTAGTGTAAAATTGAAAGAATTATTTTCTGTTTATAATAGAGGAAGAAACACTTGTGCTTAGTTTGCTCAGTTGTGTTTGCTTAGTAGAAAAAAGCTAATCGTATCAGCAGTTCTAATTTCTGGCTTCAGGTGATAGCCCATACGTACATTAACCCCGTTGGTATGCGTGTTGTGTGCCAGATGAGACGGGACCGCCTTCTCCCTTTGCAGTTCCTGTAAGGGATTTTCATGTTTTCTTGGTGTCAGTGTGTATGTTGTAGAGGATGCCTTGGGTCACTCTTGATTTCTTTTATGCACTTTGGTAAGTGGACTGTTCAGTTAGTTTGTGTTTCTTTCAGTTACATAGTAAGTGGTTTGTCGTTCATTCGTTAAAGATGGTCTGTATGGCCTTTTGGTGGTAATTCCAAACCCAACATTTTATATTACTTCAAAAGGCCAAATTTCAGAAGGGATTTTCTGACTGCTTGGGTTAGGAATATGTTCTTCACGTTCAATTTGTTGTTCTTTTAAATGCTACAACAGCAAAGATCAGGGGGTATAAATTTCAGCATTACTGCTTGAAGAGGCTGTAAATGCAACCTTGAATCTGGCCACAGCTGTTGTGGAACCTGTGGAATTGGACTGCTTGGTACTGGAAAAAACCTTACAGCAATGATTACTCATGGACTGCTACCTTGAAAAAAAATCACCCCGAGCAGATGTCTCCATTATACTGTCTGAACCACAGCTTGATAATGTTAAAGAATTCACACCTCTGAAGCTAAAGCAGAGGATTGCCAGGCTGACACTTTGTCATTCAGTAAAAATCAGTGCCAAGAAATCTGAAAGCAATCGTGTTTCTTGCTTTCTGGGCTGTTAAGCATGAAGCCTTGTCAGCATCTCTGGTGCGAGAAGGTCACTCCTTGATGCCAGATGTCCTGATTCTCCTTTCAGTTGATCCTGGCAGGCTTGAAAGAGTTTCTGGAGCTTCTATCTCTGTTTCCATTAGGGGTTCCAAAATTGACTCCAGTCTTTCATCAGCATCGAATTGCTATAAGCCTGGCACAGGGCCTTCCTGGAATTGGGAACCTCAAAAACTCGATGCTACGATTGAAGCTGAAGGTGACCATGTGGAGACAGGCTTTCCATGGGGCACATCTTTTGTGGATGCTGGAGATGACCTGACTTGTTCCTGTCATGACAGCAACGGTCACTGTTTTTGTCCTAGAAGATAGATTCCAGAACCCTTTATATACCTATTTAGCATTTTGTTTTCCTTCTGTTCTGCTTCCTTGGACTATTGCTGGTTTCCTTGATCGTAATGTCTTACAACAGTGGAGGCAGGCACTTAATTTTCTTTGAAGAAGAAAAAGAAATATTCATAGAGAACGTTCACCAATGGGTCATACCTGGGTGAACTTTCTCTTATCCCAGGGATGATACTCAGCTAGTATGTGATCACCACTAGCACTCCTTCCAGAAAGCAAGTGAAAGAAATGAGTGGCAGGATCCCCCCTTAAGGAGTTTAACCATTCCATAGCTTAGTAGGTATCCCTCATGGATAAAGCTATTTTTGGAGCTAGTCATCTTCTGAAAAGATAGTTCCTTCTTGTGTGAATGCTACGAGAAATACGCTTTGTTACATCATTAGCTCATTCATTGTATCCGCTTAAAATATCCTCTCGATTTGACAGCTAACTATGGAAGATGGCTCTTCAACCACATGTTTCTAATGAAATTTTCATTACCCTTATGATTAGTTGAATCCAGATTTCCCAAGTTTGTCTGAATGAGTGAGTTGGGACCCTCAGAATAGCTGCCCAATAACTTCAGTGAATCCATTTACCTTCCCCCTCCAGTTTTGATCTCTGATGCTTTATAAAGTTTATTGTAAGCTTAACATGATTAAAATGTGTGCTGCTTTCTTCGGACGATTTAAGAACCTGCTTAAACTGAGAAATACAGGTTTCCTGCCCCAGTCACATTTTGGAAAGGTCATGATGTAAACTTGCCAAGTAGGAAAGTTGGAATTGCTACATGTTGCCCCCAGCATGCAGAATTCTTACATCATCATCATCTACTCCTCAGCAACACAGTTGAGTGCACATTGTTGTTATTTGTTAGAAAAGCAGCAATGTTCTAATAGGGTGTATTTTGTTCAGCTCTACGGCCTTTAAGGTGTGGCAGCGGTGGCGAGTGTCATTCTGCAAGGAAAGAGGCTGGCACTTCAGCAGCGTGAAACGGAGTAACTTCTAGTTGCTGCTTGTTGTAGAATGTCTCTCTGCAAGTCACAACTAACTATTTCTTTTCCTCCTCAGATACTCACTAGCTGGAGGAAGTACTTCATCCTACTGACGTTCTGCTCTTGACTTTTCTAAGACAACAGAGATCCCGCGGTGTCTGCATTGAAGGCGTGCACCCTCACGTTGTTCTGTCCCTCAGTCACTGGAATGTCCTTTGGTGGAAGGACGTGCCTAAGTGCGCAAGAGTGAAAATGAAGTCTCTCAGATGGAGGCAGTCTTTTTCAGCTCCTTAAAGCTATAACTTTTTTTTAATGATAATGCACATATTCCAGGGAGGTGTCTTTTTTAAAAATCTGAAATGTATATTTAGGTTTGTGGTAGAGAAATCGAAGATATTGAGAAACCTCAGGTATTGCTTTAAGAATTCCACTGGGAGATGGAGTATGTTTGTTGGAATTGTGTACAGTTATGTATATAATGTCTTTTTTTAACTGAAAGCCTTTCAACGTGCATAAGGAATCACTGTGTACAAAATGGTAAAGTGCTTTTGTAGATAACATTAGTGGGGTAAATATTTGACAGGCCATAACTGAGTATTGCCTTGCCTTTAGTACCTGTAAACTTTGAATTATGTGGTAAGTGACTCTGGGTTTGAGTTTTGTATGTGAAGGATTTGCCATTGAAAGAGTTAATCCTGTACTATGGAACCTTCTATTCGTACCTCAGCAAAGACATAATTTTATTCTGTTTCTCTGGTATTTCTTCCTTTTTATCTGTATTCTGAGCGTGACTAATTATGGTACTACTTCTGGTTGTTTTAAATTTAACACACGTTGTCTCTCAAAGCTTTAAATTTAAATTATTGTTTTTCCTAAAGGATGAGCTCTTTCATATTTTCAGTTTTAAATTGTGCCAATGCAAATTCTGAACCCTATGTATTGTTCAGTTTTAGTAATAGATATTTGTGAAGCTTGTAGTGAAATTCAGATACAAACTTTTCCACCCGAATGTGTTTGAATGCTCACACAAATAAATCTTTATTACCTTCATTCACTCTGAAATATCTCATTGAGGTGTTGGCTTTGAGGTAGTGGCAAGTATTTCTTCATCATGCCTATTTTTATTATTACAATTTATGTCTTGCAGCAGAAAGGAAAAATTTTCCATAGAGTTAATATTCAGTCTTAATGCCTGTATCTGTGCATCTCTTTACTGAAAGTGATAGGGGTTAGACAGAAAGGATGCAAAACTGCCCAGGTGGTGTATGTTACGTCCTATTGCTTGTCTGCCCAGAAAAAAATTACTTCTGGAAAATTCTGAATTTTGAAATTTTCACTGTTCCTGTGAGTGCTCCTAGATAGCTGATTTCAGGTTTTACAGTTCTTGGAAATAGTGACATGAGTTACACACACAGCTGATCGGGTGGCACTTACTTTATTTTTTTCCTCCCCAGTATTACTCCGCGGTTTCCCTTGGTTTGTTTCACCAAGGCTATGTTCAGGTGCTTCCTATTTGGTAGCTAAGAGCATTTTTGCCTTCTTTTTGCTGAAGAAATTGACGATTTTATGTTTTGCATGATCGTGAGATAAGTTATCTGTTTAATTTTAAAATTAGTAATAAAAAAGTTTTGGAACAGAAAGGATTAAAATTTTAAAAGTATCTGCATACCTACCTGGCTTGGTACAAAAAGACCCAGGTTCTCTAACCATTCTGGAAGCTGGTGAGGTCTCCTTGCAGGACTTCATATCACCATTGTAGCCCTTATTCTATGCATTTTAACAGCCTTAATTATTAATCATTAATTTAACAGTAAGAGGCGACTATTGTGCTAACAGAGTTATGAAATTTTATGTCCAGGCTGAAACAACAGTTGAAAGAAATGGTTGTATGTGCACTCGTTCTTACAGCCATATTCTCAGGCACAACATCTTTGCTAGCATACTGAGGTAACGGTTTTCCTTTGTGGCTAAGTGAATTTAAGGTAAATTGAACAATGCGTAAGTTTGAGCAATGGTTTATAACTCCTTTTTTGATTAAAGTCTTTAAATACGTTGTTTTGTGTGCGCTTCTTAAACGTTAAGGATAGGCTTACCCTTGAGGAAACAAATGTAGCTGTGCTGTTGTGAAACGTGCATCCGAGTGTGGCGCAGTGGGAAACTGACTTCTTGACATCTCGGAACATTTCAGCTGTTCAATAAATAATACGCTGTCACAGTGTATGGAAATAAATAGATGTGTTTGCATTTGAAATATAAATAGATTAATGGAAGCTTTTCCCCAGTCATCTGTTAACGTAAGGGCTTGAAATTAAAGCGAGCTTACTCGGAGATGCACAGAACTCTGAGATCTAGTGGGGAAGTTGAGATTTCAGCCAGCACTGTAAATGTAAGAATTTCTCAATTGGAAAATTAAATGAAATTCTAAGGTACGCTATTTTTGAACAATCATTTAAAAAGTTACGCATAGCTGGTTTTGAGTTGCATTTGAGTTGCGTTCCAGGACTGTATGTTGAGGAAATACTTCTCTGAGTAGACTGTGGCAGAATTTGCTTGGTGAATGTGTCTTTTGGTTTAGGACCTTGGTATGAGTAAGACCTGCAGCAAGGGCAATTGGCCAGAAGGCTCAGACATTTAGAAAAAAGCCAAGACCTCATTTATGGTAGAGATGTGTATTTTTATATGTAATATATAGATTATTTAAATATAGACTGTCTTAAACTGAGAGTCACTGAAAAAAGCGTGCTGTATCTTGAATGTGAAATTACAATAATTTGCTCTTGAGAAGTATCGATGCTTTAGAAATCACATCTATATTGGTTACAGAAGAGCTTCATTAGAAAGAAGCCTGGCCTGAGTTTCTGAAGAAGCGTACTGGTATTTTTGAGAGGTCGTTCCATGCTAAAGATGTCTGTTATGATGTTGCACTGATGATTTTTCTGTGCAGGTAGTACTTCTTTACTCAGTCTTGCATATACTAAGCGACAAGCTGTCCCTATTTATGCAAACATTTAAATTAGTGGAACTGCTTATTTGTCAGGGATTTTGAGATTAGGCAGTAAATAAACTCACTGAACGAAATGAAATCAGTCATTTGAACTGAAGGCTTGCTTTTTCTAAGTATCAGATGTGTAATCTATTTTTTTAACTTAATTTTCCTTGCAGTTGCACTTTGTAGTTGATCGCCAGTTTATTAAAGGATGACGGCACAATCACTGTAGTACAGAATGCTTTTGGTGTAATAATGAAGCAGCTCTTTCTCTGAAGTTCCACCGTTCCTTTGCAGCTCCAGGTATTTTGTGTATGTCCATGTGGGGATGGATGGGTGAACCAGTTACTGCGGAATGATTTCGCTGTGGTGTTCTGCCCTCGCTGCACGGGAGGGTGGGCGGAGGGGGAAGGTAAGAGTGCGTGCAGTGGCACTTAACTGCAAAGTAGCTGGTGTGTGGTGGGTTCACGTCCTCCTTTACCCTCCGTAACTCCTTCATCTGCCTGTGCTTTTCACGGACTTGTGAAACATCTCGTTCAGCTCTCTGTGGTGTTTGGCATTACGTTTCTAAACAACACGGTACCGGTTTATAACAGTTGTACATTAGCCTTACTTTTAAGGAAACTTATTTTTGCCTTCAAAAAAAGTCCCTGTTGGAAGATTATCAGAAGAGCTAATAAGCACAGGTATAATGCAAGGATCGGTACAGTTGCAAATTATTTTTGTAAGTTGCTGGAGAGGAGCTTAAACTATAGCACAAATCTGCAAGCTTGCTCTTTTTAACTGTGTTTTGCAGATGTGCTAATAATTGCACTGAGCATATGCAGTAGAAAAATTGTATGTAATGGTTTTCTGCCTTCTTTCAAAGCATGATTACAGAGGACAATTAAAGTGTGTATCTTGTTTTCTGTAATATTGCTGCCTGTTTATAACTGTGTATTAAAATTTTACTTTTGTCACTCTACACCAAGACAACAAAACTCCTTGTAAACGAAATGACCTAGAAATAAAGAAGGAAAAGTTTAATGAAATGTTGCTATTTGAGTGGTCAGTAAGAGGAGATTCGGGGGTCCCCTCCCAGGAGGGGATGCTCTTGCGGGTTTCTAGCTTAGTTATTGCCCACGTGTCAGTAATGGTAAATAGAAAGCTTACGAATTTGTGTTCAGTTTTTAATGAAATAATCTCAGAATTTGTGCAAGAGAAAACTCTTGTTCAAACTCAGGCACATTCTCAGGAAGAACACTTGGGAGTATTTTTTTCTGTTGGGGAATTTAGTGAACTTATTTCTCACAGATGGCCTAACCACATGGAAAGTTGAGTTCTTTTCTTGATTGTGTTTGTTTTTTTGGGGTTTTTTTTGTGTGTTTTTTTTTTCCTAATCTACACACACAAATGATTGATAGTGTACTGTTTTGGTTAAATATGTGCAGTTCTGTATTACAGTTTGTCCTGTAGTAAGACAATGTGCCAATTTACAGATGGCAGCTATTTAAAGCCTGCTTTGTATTCCCCATCCTGCCAGCCCAGTGAAACTAATGAAGTGCTTACATAGAGTAGCATTAGCTTAACCCCAAACATCGCCGCCTTAATTACCCATAGAACCAGTGACAAACCATGTGACAGCTGCACTCCTGTAATTATATTTCATTACTATTTTCTGCTGTTCGAAGAACTGTATGTGTGCCATGTTGCCCATTTTTTTTTCCTCTGAACTTCACTGTGCCCCAGGGGGATGTTTGCGTGCTTTAGCAACTGGAGTTGTGTATCTGCGCATCCATGACTGTGTTCTGAGGGAGAAGACCATGTGGTTGGTCCTGTATAAAAAGGAAAAATGGTCAGAATTGGAGATTTCAGGTCTCGTTTCTGTTTTGTTCTTGGCTGATATAACGGCTGCATATTGTACCTGCTTTAGTCTCCAAAATGAGCTTTCCTTGCAAGAGCTCCTCTTTAGTCCAAGACCTTTATCAGGATTTCTGCAATCACAGCATGTTTTTTTCCTACCTTCTAATTTGCCTTTCAGGCTGTCATTTCTAGCTGGTCTCAGCTGAATTTACAAAGGCATTGAGGTCTCAACAGTACTTGATTAAAATTTTGTGAAAATAGGTAGGCCTGAGGTATATTAATAAATATGTCGTAATGAAAACTAAGTTAGCAGAGAAACGATGGAGGTGCTTAGTCTTGTGGAAAAAAAAAAATAGGCACAGCAGTCTAGGCTTTGCTGATCCCATTGCACGTGGTGCAACTTCCTATGGCAATAAAGTTCCTGTTTTGCTTCTATTTATTCATTATTTGAAGCTGGCAACTTTGTTCTTATCATGTTATCACTTAGCATCGTTCATACTAAGTAATAACAAGATTATATCTCTTAAAGTGACCAGTTTGAGGTTTTCCCACTGCTGAAACACAAGAATGGCGTACGTAGTCGTGGCCACTAACCTGGCACACGGTGACCCTGCCCGTCTCCACACCCCGCTCAGTTATACGGGCAGCAGTATGATGTGAATCAGGGTTAAAAATTAAGTGGTTATCTGTTACAGCTTTCTAGTAAACTATGAGTTGTATTCATGCACATAGACTTCAACTGATTGTATGATATGACCAGCAAGAAAGTCGCTTTTATACCATTATTTCAGTTTTGGAGTAACCTTCGGAGTAACAAACTAGAAAAATGCTGACAAATGACAGAAGTTCAAATGGTTCCATTTAAAAATTTTAAAATCACACTGGTAAAGAAGGAAAAAAGAATTATTTCAAACCTGTTTTCACCTCAAAAAGGTGAGAATGCAGAGCAATGAATCACGTGGATAGTCTGGAGCTGCATCTGCAGACTAGCTAGTCTCTGCTGTCATAATAGAGCTGTATCTTGATCTTTGGCTTAGAAGTTACAGAAAAATTATTTTCCAAACTTACTTTGCATGAAAATGAAATACCTAGAAAAGGTGTTATCTGATTTCAGGAATGTAAATAAAAGCCTTTCTGTTGAGAGCTCAGAATAAGCTACTGAGCAGATAACAGCAATGAAGATGTTATCCAACAAGCCCCAGTGATCTAAAATAAAATTCAATTTCAGCTGAATTAAGGGCACGGCCCTCAATAGAATGTCAATTTTAAGGAGAAAAAAAAAATCTTTCAGTGTTATCTGTAGCAATTGTAAAGGACAGACGTAGGGACCTAGCTTGTGAGGCTTTGCAGATACTATTTTAAAGCTCAGTAATAATTTTTTTTGAGCAGCCCTTTACTGTACTTCATGGCAGCATTACCGGCTGTTGCTGCTTCAGCTTTGTTTTTCCAGGCCTGCAGGCTGCTGCCCAGCTGCGGTTAATCTATGCTGTGTTATTTTTGCCTTTTCATCCCTATATCGATCATTGTTTACATTCCTAGTCGGCCTTAAAGCACTACAGTTCCTGTATGGTACCGGTTCACCGAGGTTGTTGAATTCACTTGCTTTGGCCCTACAGGGCAGGGTCACAGGCTTGGAATAGACCAGCCAGCGGGATCTGCAACTGCGAGTAAGGCCTCCTGATTTTTCTACCTGCTTTCTAAGTTTGTCCTTCATAGTGTCAGAAACAGACAGCGGTGATGCTGTAGGCTAGATGTGATTATATAGGTACTGATAGTCCTGTGGGGATAGCTAAGGAAAAGAGCAACTGGAAGAAGTTACTTGCCCAGGGATTTGAAAGTTTCCACACGGCTGAAGGAAAAACGCCAAAATCCTTGTTTCCCTTCCTCAGCGTGGCTCGGATTTGTCCCTGGGGACTGCTGCTTGTCGTAAGGGGTTAGGAGCCCAACCTTTTCTTGGATGGAGGCAGGCATGGATCTTTGGTTGGGGGGAGGAAGAGAAAGGCCTTACTGTCTCGAAACAGGAGTATGTATGATGGTATCATGAGGTATTTTATTCCCTTTTGCGAGCAAAGCTGTACGCCATTTTATACATCGCACACAGGTAAGCCATTAACAAAGTGAATAGCTAGACAAAGAAAAAGCAGGGGTAGAACGGTCCCAGCTTCCTCTCCCATACCTATATTGATGCCCCATCTGCCTAGCACTGTTTCCTCAACGGCCCATAATGGTGACGGACGTGTTTCTACCACGTTGAACTCTTGTTAATGGAAGTTTTAAGTCACCCCTGTGATGAAGCGTTTCTTAAAACGTAAGGAAAAGCATCTAAACATTGTAGACTTAGTGCTGCCAACCTTCTGAGTTGGGCCACCAGCTCATCCAAAATACGGTGCTGGCCAACGTTAAAGGCAGGTAAGCAAAACGGGTGTTTCGCTGCTGGCTGCGCCTGTTGCTCTGTGTACTGAGCACCAGGGGAGAGGGACAGACTGAAATTCCAACAAGAAACTGGAAGTCACACTAGGATGCGTAGCAGGCAGGATGACAACTTGGGGCTTCAGTAGTACCCCGGCGATTCAGATGCTGAAACACTCTACGAATTCATCACAAATAGCTGCGGTTGTTGTAGCATACAGGTTTTCTTTCAAGTTTGTAAAACGAACAGCAGAATGTCACCACAGCCTTTAATTTCTTCTTGTACATACCATTCACAGTACATTAACAGCCCAAATAATATTGCACTGGATTATTTTAAAAATTTTTCATCTTGCAAGTAGTATTCACTTTTCAAAGCCACCAGATGAACAATTTGGTCAACTTTCCACTAAGAAAATGGTTAGGTAAGAATCCCATACTTATACCACAAGGATTTGTAACCCCAAAGGGACGTGAGAACAAGCTGTAAACTGTTTCCTTGTTAAAGATAGAAAATTAGTAATTTCTTGCTGATTAAATGTAGAAAGACTGGGAAAAAGAATGAAATCTGAAAGTTATCTCATTCCTGTGAGACTGCTTGCTGTATATATAATTATATTCTATACTGTGAAAGTCCATCTACATTTAAAAATCCAGCAGTCTACAGATTAACATGGTAAAAAAAAAATATATATTTTTATGAAAAGAGAAGAAATAGTGTGCCTCAGAGGGGAAAGTTTTCAGATTGTGAAGTAAATTGTTTTTTCTTTTAGGTGCAATCTTTGAGGCAACAAAATGTCTTTTGGCATTTGGCACTCTAATAAGGACAATATTTTAATACTGGCACAAGCTAAAAACAGCACAGAATGACAACACAAGACATGAAACAAACCGCAGCCACTGGGATGATGGTAAGCTAGTTCAAACACACAGAGAACTTAAAACATTTTGCAGAGGAATTGTGAAAGTTTCTGCAAAACCATACTTATTTTTGTCTTTTACCAAATTGTAAGTTTCCCTGAACTTGGAGGGAGAAAAGAGTTTAAAATGTCCTCTAGAAAAAACAGCAGCTGCTGGACAATTGACACGGCGGCTTGTTTAGCCATCAATAGGCATGAGGCTCTTTATGACTCAGAGCTCGAGTGCGTGAGGCAGAGCTGGTGGCACTTCGGATCACTTCCATCCATCTGTGAGGAGGCACGAGGAGAGACACAAACACAAGAACGGTCAGTTCCTAAGGAAGGATTCCTTGAAAGACAGTCTGTGCTACTAGTTTTACACAGGTTTTATCTCCAGTGCCTACAGCAGCATCCTGCTCGCTACTTTACTCCTAAGTCTGTCTGAAGGCCAGAGGCTCTAGATCCAAATGCCTGCCAAAGGCACAGATGAAAGGAGGTTTAGAGAGGATAAACAGGGGCAATGGGACCCAAAAGCCACAAACTTGGAAGTTATTTTACTTGTTCTGCAGACACCAAATCTGTTGGGTTTTTTTCTGGATGGCCCAAGTGATGAGCAGTTGAGACCAACCACGCTTAATTCTAGAGGGAAAAAATGTAATTTAGCTGCAGTTCCTACTTCCTTTTACTAGAACTGAGAAAGGGCTTTTGTGTTTTTTTCCTATTCTACACATTTATTTAATCACCTCTTTCCCACAATTTGCCTTATTTATAGTTTTAGGCTGACGTGGCTAAAACTTAGTAATAGCTTTCTTCAATAAGAGAGGACATTAAGATTTTTGACATGTTCAGGCTTCATATAAAAGAGCTAAATCGGTTCCCAGTACAAACAACCTCAGATCACAATTTAAGAGGAGTGCTGCCTGTTTCCTGGCTCTCTGTCAATCTGAAAATAAGTGGGAGGTATAAAAGTTGCATGCTGAAGTGGCACAAGTAGGTAGTATGAACAGCCGCTTCTGTGAAAAATTAGAATTCTATTTCAGGTATGGATTTACCATCCAGTTGTACTAGAGGGAATGAAGTTACTCTGAAGAGCTACTGAAGAGTCCTGTGAGCTGTTTACACGCTTCCTGAAGTGTGAGACCTGACGCTCCCTGTACAGCCAGCCTGATCAGTTCTGACTGGATGATTTCTGTACGTAGCACAGGTTTTGTAGCGATTCCCGTTACAGCTACCACATCATCAAAACCAGCCACTTGGTTCTAGCATTATCAGGCTTAAAATTCCTTTTAAAATTTTAAAGGGTTCTTTCTCCAATTGTGCTGAACTACTTGCCTGTATTACTAAAGAAACCTGGAATTTTACAAAATGCTGTCTCACAGAAGACTGACTTACCTTTCAAATGTGTATTCACTTTCAGCCCTGAAGTAGTACACGTGGGATTTGAAATGCAGCTTGAACACATAATCTTTGTGAATGTTTTCAGATTCAGAAGGAATTGTAAGTGAATATCCCAGTAAAGGAAGGCTGGCTAAGGGATGATTGTCCTGAAAAAAACCAATGGAAAATGCTGTGAGATCAAATGCCCCTGAGTAAAGAGAACACAGAAGTAAAACGGAAGACAGATGCACGCTCATTTAAAGGTCGTCATTGCATTTCCACGCATGCATGGAAAAATACCAGCTTTATACAATCGCAGCGAACTTAATTGTCTGGTAGTTTCAGCTTGCCGATCTTTACAGACCCTTCTTGTAAGGATCTGCCACAGGCTGATCTTACCGGTATTTCCTCGTATGAAAGGTGTCCCGAGATGTTGAACTTTAGCTGCTTTCAAATTGATGAACATAAAGCTCCATTGTTTGGCATCAACGGAGCGCCACATGTGTTCATCCTAGGCTTGCAAATTCCTACTCCTTTAGAAATTTATCAGCCACTCTGCAGCATTTACTGCTTAAGTCCTTACACTTCTGGCATAGGACGTGTGAACAAATCGTTTCTTTATCCTGCTTATACGTAGAATGTCCTACAATTAATTTTTTTTTTTTAAGTGCAGAAACTATAGTTAAAGGTTTCTATAGAAATAGAAACATGATGTAGCAACTGGATTTATTTTTTGCGTATGGCCTGCTCAAACACAGAGATTCAAAAGTCCAACAGATTCTAGATTCTAGACAGAACCCCCCCTACTTTTGCAGTGGGATGTTGGCTGCTGTTCTCTCTTGTTTGACTTAAAGATCAGTAATGGTAAACAAAATGTATAAGTCACTAGTATGTTTTTTAACTGTGACAATCTCAGAATTTGTACAAGAGAAACCTCTTGTTTAAACTCGTGCCACAATTTCTGAGCAGTAGCAGTATCTGTTTTACTTTTAGGGATGATATGTACTGTTGAAAGTTTCAGGAAACAAGCACGTGTTCTTCAGTTGACAAGTGATCAGACGGAGAACATGCTCTGCTCCGTGTTCCAGTGGCAGTAAAGGCTGGGTAGGCATGACCAGCGCCTCTGCTTCTCTTGCCTACAGCATCCCTGACTGATGTCCGCTTTTCTCTCCGTTACTGCCTTGAAAAAACAAAAGGTTTTCTCCAGCCACACATACTTATGCAGCCTGTTACCTGGTGCGATTTATAGAAGAACATACAGAAGTTGGTGAACACCACCCAGAGCTTCTGCCACCCATTGCTGTTCTTGAATTTTCTTAGGAGATTTCCAGACAGCTGGTTCTGAAACAGATCAAAGGTAGCCAAATGAAACAGTGAAAGATCCCCGCAGTTTAATTAACGTAAGAAAAATTATCTGCTCTTAATCTGGTTGTATGTGACCTTCTTGTATGTGAAAATGTTGTGGTTGAATGGACATATTTTTCTTCTGCATTTTTCTATTACAAAGTAGTACTTTGTGTAACACACTATTTTGTTTGTACCTGGGTACTTCCAAAAACTTCAGGCTGCTACACTAATTATTTTTCTTAAATTGAGGTGGCTTTTAGTAATATATTACTAAACATCAGTCTTCTTGTGCTAGTCTGTCTTTGTTCTTTTCAAATGGTACTTAAATAGAATGAAAACAGAAAGTCTGACATGAATTTGTGATGTAAAGGAAAATTATGACATACTTCAGAATTGCAGATAGAGACTGAGTGCTCAGTCCCCAGTGAGTTCACTTGGTAACTTTTCAAAGATTTCAAAAGCAAGGACTGTTAACCTTACTCTTAAGCCAGAGTTTGGGTATTTTAAACAAAAAGGAGGAGGCAGCCATAACCAAGTACGAGTATTTATAATGGCTGGCTGAAGAAGCTGCTCTTCACATAGTGAAGATGTAAAGTCCAGTATCATTGTGCCTTGCAAATGAAGGGGAGCTCTCAGTGAATTATTCCTTACTTCCCATTCCTTGTTGACTGTAAAGGCTCTCACCTGGATCAAAATAGCTGTTTACGTCATTCTCTTTATATACTGCAAAAGCTAATAATTTAACCTGTAAAGTTTAATAGTCAAAGATGTATCTACTACAAATAAAATATTCTTGAAAACGTTCTGTTTTCACCAGTCTTGGATATACATTCGAGCCTTTGCTTTACATCATCCCATTCTCTGATATCTGGACTGCTGCCTCCTTGCCCTAAGTTACAGGTGTACTCCTTAATTTTCTGTTACCTCATTACTCTGGAGGATATCATAAAAGGACAGGCTTTGCATTCGGTACCAGCAGACATATGAAATGGAAACAGGCCGCTGATCACTGATCAGTCCAGCAGGTAGGGAAGTACAGTCACTGACAGAGAGAGGATCTTCTACCACGAGAGAGACAGAAAGGAGGGAGAGACACAAAGAAAATAAACGATAATGCTGAAGTGAGAGCCACCAACAGAATGATGTGAGCATGAGCGTAACCTGCCACGCATGGAAGAGCAGCGGAGCTGAAGATGTTTTCACAGAACAACGTATGTCTCCAGGGTGTGTTTGGTCTTTGCTGCTTTGGTTGCATTCACTTGAACAAAAATGGAATAATGAGCACAGATCTCCGACCAAAAGATTTGCCTAACTAAATGTTTTAATTGTTAGAATTAGTCACTGGTTTAAGTTTTATATCTATTTATAGTAAGCCCTCTGCTTAAGTGAAAAATACAAGACCTTGTTTCCACGCTGAACTATTCCTCCCTTGCAGGATATGAGGGTATAAAAAGCAAAAAATGCACCTGCATGGGATCGAAATGAGGCTCTACAGTCAAGTGTTTTCTAGTACAGAATAATTTCCTTCTGTCGTATTTCAGCAAAAATCTCCTGTTTAAAAACAGAGGCAGTTACACAAGCTACGGATATGGTCTGTCCTTGCCTCTCTACATTCAGCATCAGTATGTCTTCTCTAGAGCAATGACGGCCTAATTAACGTCTGAGGACTGCCTTGTGAGTGCAAGTTGACTCAGCTTTAAGATGCCTTTAACTGTTTTCATTAACCATAAATTTCCATTTGATGAGTTCTGTGATAACGTACTCTGAGCTCCCTGGAGACTCCTGGGTGAAGGAAGGGCACCCTAAGCAGGCTCACCACCTCATCCTAAAACCTACACTGAACTAGGAGTCTTCTGTTTTAATCTTTGAAAAGTCAACGTCTGCATCTCATCTATGGAGTACAGAATTAATGAATGTGTATAAAATTGGCTTAGCTGTGATCAGGGGGGAAAAAAGGATTTTTATTTTGGGGTGGAAAACGCAAATAAAGAAAAAGCAGATGAGACTGAGCAATGAGACAAGGTTCCAGAAAAGATGGCTAGGTAAAGAAGGTACGTTAGTAATACACGTATTTTAAACTCTGGCTGCAGCAGCTAAAGACAATATCCTTTCAGCTCGAGCAATGACTTAATGCCTCTGTAACTTAAAGCATTAAGACAGTTTAACCTGCTGTAAATTTTAAAGGGCATCAGCATTTTTTTTGGACAGTTACTTCTATGACAATTACTGCTCGAACTGATTTTACAAAGATGCGCTAAGGGAGCAAATAGATGTTTCTTGACTGATGATTTATGCCATCATTTGAGGATACGGGAGTCAGTTTAATAGGTGTGCCTGAAACTTCCTCAGAAGGAGACAATGGAATAGTGCGCTTATTAAGGAGGAGCAAAAAGGAAATTGTCATTCAAGAGCGAGTCTGGAAGCTGCAGTTCAGATTGTTCTGAGGCAGATACCTCCACAGCAATACTAAAGTCGATCATTGAAACACTGGTATTTCTGTGCCAGCAGACGTGCACCGTAGTGTTGCCACGGTGTGGTGACTGACGTTCGAGTGAGGTGCGGGATGCACTGAGGTCGTCCTCAGATTCCTGGTCTACAGTAGTTTCATCAGGAGACTCTATGAAATGCAGGGAAAAAGCATCTTTCTTCCTCTATGCAACAACATATATAATTGGAAAAATTAAACAAATCAATTCTGTCCACAATATTGTGAACTAATTTTAAAACACAATTTTAGAAATAATTTTGTGCTGATGTTAAGTAGAATTTTTTTTCCCACGTGTTTCTGAAAGTGTTAGAATCAAAGACTAACTACCGTGCTTTGTTGGTGCTTTTAATACCTTCCAAGGACAGGCACTGCTCAAATCTTGTTAAATAGTTCCTGGAATCATTATGCTTAAGTCACTTCTCTATTCAGTGAAATTTTCTGCTAACATCAACAAGAACGTTAAAATGGCACATATATATCTATATGTACATAAATCAACTTCAAACGTATCAGTTTGACCTGTGGCCAGCACTTTTCACCACTTTGCTTAGAAGCAATCACCAATCATACTGACAAAAGTGAGTAAAACCTGCTCTCTAGCCTTTACTTACTGTTGTCAGGCGGACTGCTGGCCAGTAACTCTGGGGCAGGGCCACTGCTTTTCTCTGCCAGGTCTATCGCCATCTGAATGTCCTCAGTCCATTTGTCCATTTCAGCGCGGGTACTAACAATGAAAATGCAGGTTTTATTCACTTTCATAAAGCCTGAAAGCAAACTCTTAAGAATCAGTCACAAGCTGGGCTTACTTGTAATTTAAATAAATAAATTCAGATACGAGATGCTCGTTTTTTTCCCCTAATAACTTAAAAGTTTTGGTTCCAACTTGTATAATTGCCACTGTTTTGTCCCATTCACCTTTTTTTTTTTTAAATTATTATTTCTAAGTGGATTTCACAGAATATACCTTTGAAATTGTTTTAGGAGCAAATCCAAACAAAATGACGCCTCTCTGCTTTTCTATCTGCCCCACTGTGAAAGCTGCAGAGAAATACAGTTTATACAGGCATGTTGTCTCTACTGAATTACCTTGCAGCAACAACGATGGACTGGTGTTGACCTCGTAGTGTTAGGCAATGAGGAACCCCCCATTCCTCTTCACTTTCTTCTATCTGAGAGATAAAAGCCCAAATGCAGTCAGATTGCAGGAAGTATGTATTTCTTAAGGTGAAACAGCGACCTGAACAAGCTCTTACCGTTGGGGAAAAGAAAACGAAGAGAAATGTTCACAAATAACAGTTTTGAGCTAGGTATTCAGAAAAAAAGTGGTGGCTGTTGGAAAAGCAGTAAGTTCTGCGGTAACCTCTTAAACCAAAAGCACGTCTTTGTCTGCTTTGTGTCAAAGAAAAAAAGGAAAATAGTGGTATTTTCATCAGAAGACTGATTCATCATACAAAAGGGTGTGTTAAGTCTGGGAGTGCTCTGAACACTGCAGCACCACACAGTTCTGTTGTGAACAAGTCTGTGCCAAATGAACACCAACAATTGAGTAGATTCCTAAAAGTGCTAGATAAAACTTGAAGCCTTGCAGATGTTTAGAGATATTCAGGTACTGTGGTAGTGATTACCTAACTCTGTTCTCAGGAAAGCAGTACGCAACAGATACAAACCCATGAGAAGTTCCAGTGAAAATAACAGGGGGAATGAAAGTGTTTTGAAACTAGCAAAAATATTTTTGAAATCATATAAGAAGATTTAAGTAGGTGCTATTGCCTTGAATTGGCTGTTTTCCAAAAGAATTGCAACGAGAGCTCCAAATGACATACTGCTGCCAGTTTCCCACTATTTTGGCTTTAAGATCCAGAGCTGAAAACATTAGGAAATGGTTTCTTTTTTATAGAAATTTTAGATTGTTGCTACTGTTCACTTGCCTTGCACGGTGTGTCTATAAGCAGTTGGTGATCAATTACTTGTAAAGAATCATGGTTAAATTTATGGCTTTAAAAAAATAAAGAATCCATGTCATGAGAAGTTTTGCAGTATGAGGAAGCTGCCCTGCAGAATGCCTCTTCCCCCCACCCCCTTTTGCTCTATAATCACCTTTGCATAGAATGCTGCATGAACACGTGCCGAACCCCACAGAGCCCGTTAGTGCAGAATGTAACCACAGCTTCTCTGAGTCAGAGAACAGCCTTTCGCTGCTGCTTTCAGTCCAGCAGAAATTCATCAAGCAATTAATATGGGAACATACACAGCCGGTTAAGCGTGAATCCCTGAAGCTCTCGCAATACTTACTGTCATGCTGTATAGTGGAAGATGCCCATGGACTTTAAACTGATTTGATGCTGTCAGGCCTCTACTTGTGTACAACAAGATATCATTAAACTAAAAAGCAAGAACAAGCATTATTAGAATGATGTCAACATGTACGTATGTAGAAAAAAAAATAATTCAGAATGGTAAATATGGGAAAGCTAGCCAGTACTCGCTATTTATATGGCAGTTCTCATGCATGGATCCAAAATACTGGTTTCCACAATAATATTGTGGCACCTAGTATTAACACCTGTTATTTTCCCTGCCTGCCTTCCCAGCTAGTCTCAGTCATGTTCCCACAATTTTCCGCCGTCTTTCTTCTGATGCCTTCTAACATTCCCTTTGTGATCTCTGGGTCAGAAGTAACAAGCCACAGCAGCAGCCAAACCAAGCAGTACCTTTCACACTCTGATGCACTTTGAAGCTATGGAAGGTAAGTGTGTTTCACCAACATTTTCTTCTGATTTGTGTGGAAAGATAAGCTAGCATGCTCAAGAGAGGTGTGTGTAACTTAACTCTTATGAAGTAAGTGGGTATCTATTACTCCCCATATTCAGAAGGAAGCTGGGAGACCTGTTTTAAGGTAGATGGCTTTAGGCTGGAAGTATCAAGGTTAAGAGACTGAGTATCTCGGCTTGTAGAGCTTCCTGCATGTAACAGCAGTTGTCGAAAGCATGTCAAGTGAGCGCCTGCATTTTGTTGCCATATATTTTCACTGTACCACCTGGGTCAAAGGATGTTTTTTCTCAAACCAGACGGCTGCATCAAGAAAATAACACTCTGTGGTATGAAACAGAGCTCTCACAGAGCCTTCTACAATCCAATAGCAATAATGCATGAAGCTATGTGGATCAGCCACTAGAGGGGGATTTAATTTTGCCAATGACGATGCATGTATTTGGAGTCCCAGAACATTGACCCAGGACTTCACTTCCAAAACGATTTTGGTGCTTGAGACAAACCAAAGGCTTCTTTGACAGCCTGAGGAACTGACTTGAGATTCTAGTCTCAGCTTTTTAATGTTTTATACAGATGTAATATCGAGGCATCGCCTGGTAACAAGTATTGTGGCATGTGAGAAAATACGCACCATATTCATTGGGCTTCCTCTTTAGTGCCTTTAAAGGCAGAGGATAACCCTACCCAGAAGATTTAGTGGTTATATCTTAGGCTCATTTGAAAGATTAAATGTCAAACATGTAAAACCTAGTACACTCACAAGCTTTTCTACAGACCCACTGTTGTTTTGCATACAAGCAACCAAGGAAGTATTTTCCTGCCACGCTGTACTGACTCTTTAATGTTGAACATTAAACGCAACTCTTTCAAAGGATGTCTAGTAGTTGTCTATAGGCACACTTCATGAAACTAAAGAGAAACTGTCTTCTTGCTTACCAGAAAGAACATCCGTTGCTGTAAACCTTTACCAGACAACTTACTAAGACTGCCCAGTCTAATGAACTCCTGTGGGAAACAAATACAAAACAAGTATGTATCTTCTGCAAAAATTTTGACCATTTTTTATTATGCAAACGTAAATATGACTCCTTTGTCACAGGACTCACTTGACTATCAGTCACTAAGACTTTTTGTTTTCTTGATTAAGTATGTTAAAAACCTTATTTATAGGATAGTTTCTTTCCACTTGTAACTGTCTTTTGTGATAAACTCCTCCACAGTCTTTCATTCTAAGGACATTCAGCTAAGGAACGCTGATTCCTGCAGACAGCTCCCTCTCTCATCAGTTCTGAATGAGTATTTTTCATAGTACAAATGATGGAAAAACTAGTGATAAGCTGGCCTTTGTGTTACTGGTTAGCCAGTGGTAAGTTTCTGTTGTGCATGTGGCATACATAGGTCTTCACCCAGGTGTAAAATCAGCTACGCAAATCAACATCGCCGTCAGCAGCAGAAAAAGGAGGAAATTTGTCTGGCAGCGCGAGTTATCCTAGTACCATCTATGTCATCTAATACAGTACATTAATTCAGATCAAACTGTTTAAGAATGTTTAGCAATGGAATTATAGGAAAAGTAACACATCTGAAGCTTTCAAAGTGCTGGATTTTCTGGGTTTACTGTGAACTGTACTGTAACTCACCCTTCTACTTACCTGAAACTTGTGAAAAACCCATTTTTCAGTCACTCTCTCCAGCTTCCACCAGGAGGTTTATATTTATTTATTACATTCTTTTAGGGCCATTCAATTCATAATTGTGCATGTAAAAGGCATATAAAGCATCAGAATCACCTGCAGCTTTGGAATAAACTGGCTGTCTTAAGATCAATCTGTTCAGAGGGACACTTTGGTTGCCTTAGTGTCGCTGTGATGTATCCAGTACCACTAGCTGCATTGCACAGGGGCTAAGGGGTGGAAAAAGTGCCTAGAGGTTCTCTCTCTATCATGGTAGGCTCATCGTACCGGAAAGGCCACTGGAAGCTATGTCGGCCACCAGAGAATATTAATCATAACTACTATTTATACGGCACTGCCTAATAGCCACTAGCAGGCTTAGTGCCACCATGGCAAGCGCTGTGCAAACACACGAATCAAGAGCTGCACTCACTGCGCTCTGCAAGCACGGCCGACCACGGGATTTTAATGTCCAATATAGGAACCAGCTCGGTGGCAGCAGAGACCTCACCGAAGAGGATGGCCGCCTGCAGCCTCCTTTAGCACACCTGAGTCACCAGCCTAACACGAGACTTCTCCTTTGAGACATGGAGTTCAGTCCCCTTTGGGTGACCCAGCTCACGGGTGACAGTGGCATTTGCCTCCCTGCCTGGTGTGTGCTGGCTCAGGGACTTCAGTCAGAGCCAGGAGAGTGGCCAAACGGCGGCAAGCAGCAACATTCTGGGCACATGCCAGAGCGTGGTGGCCAATGACTTTTGCCTTTGGCAGGCAAACACCCTCTGCCCCCCATCTGCTTTTTTTCTTGAACTTCCTCAGACAGAAAGACTGCTTGGCCTTTAAACAGAATAGGGTGGCAGAAACACCCGATGACAGCATTTAATTTCATGTGATAGAGAGATGCACAGGCTGTGAAATGTCCCAAGGGGCTTGCCAAGGAAGCGAATGTGCCGTGTGGATCACTGGAAGGAGGCATGAGCCGTGGCAGCTGCTTGGGAGACAGGGAAGAGGCAAAGTGAGGCAGCGGGGAACAGCCACAAATCCAGAAATAATTGTGCTCGGCACTGCCTTCCCAAGGGGACATCACCTTCAACCCCCTTTTTCTAAATGTCTGAATCCTTAAAACGAACTACACCCTAGAGAGCTCAGCCAGCTGCCTCTGTCACGACCCTGTGGTGGCACTAGACACGGCCATGGCACGGCAAGCAGACCCCAAGCTGTGGCTGTCACTGAGCCACGCTCTGGCCATCCCACAGGGGTGTGTCAGGGCTGGATGGCCGGGCTGCAGGGCAAGTTCAAGTGCTGCCATATTTGCAGCTTAATGCAAAACTCATCTTTTTTTTTTTTTTTTTCAGGCTATTTCTCAGAAACACATAAGGGGCAAGTGATGCATTTTTCCATGGCATTTCAGTTGCTGCAAGTAGTGTTTTTCCGAATTACACACAAAAGTCGGGGAGTGGGGAGGAAATTACAACAACAAACAACTCTCAACTTTGCACACACAGATAAGTGTGCCTAGAAAAGTAAAAAAAGCTACAAATATTACACTGAGGCTCATTTATTCTGAAATAAGCCTCACTTTTTTAAAAAAAAAAACCATGACAAATGAGAAAGAGATGTTGGTATTTCTATACCAGAATTTAGAGTGTTTATTTAAGGCAACACTTTTAACTAAATATAACTAAAAAATTATCACCTAACATTACCTGTAGACTAAAAAGACTGCTCATATCTGGGGCTGTAAGTTTCAAAGCTAGGCGTCATGAAAGGGCTGAAGGTCCTCCAGCATGAATTTCTTTCTTCCCTTTAATCTACCGTGCTCTAGCATTGAGGGTTGGAAAAAACAAAGGGCAGCAAGAAATGAGGGAGTGTGCAATTGCTCAAGCTCTGAATGCTGTGATAAATGCTAAGTTTTTTACCGCCTCTATTGTAACAGATGCTTGGAATTGCCTACAACCATCCAAACCTACACATAACATAAACCTAATATAATCAGTAAAAAGGTAATAAAGATGATTGCCTCCTCCTGCTTTAAAGGCTGCTGTGTTCTATGGTATTGTTACGTTTACATTTGAGAGTGTTTGGTGAGAGAAAACCATATGAGGAAACTCAGTTTCACAGCTGCTCCTGATAAATAGGTTTATAAAACATACCTAATGCTTTGAAATTGTACCAGACTTTGATCACAACTCTGCTACTTACCCTTCCTGGGATCACCAGATTGTCTATGCCTATCAAGTCTTTCTTGAGTTCGTGCAGCTTCTGGAAGTTCTCCATCTTTATCATATTGCCATGGAGCTGAGCCACCACTTCAGAAATCTCAGCCAAAGCAGCTAGATGGACAAAACCATAAAATGCTTATTAAAAATTTACAAGAATGTTCAAAAGAAAGATGGCTTTTGTCTGCAGCACCCAGATCATGAACATCACCTTTCCTGTATTACCCTTCTCCTTCAGAGTGTAAAGCTCCCCAGGCAGACTAAAAACCACAGACTCTGGACATCATCTTACAGAGGGGAAGGGAGAGGGTGGAGTGTCGTAATGAGGAGACAATCTATTTCCCCAACAAAAAGTGTGCTCTGTTTTAGCCCCAGGAACTTTGTAGGAATAATCGAGCCAACTCAGAACACCAATGAATGGGTTCTCCTAAAGGACTTAATTTTTTACCTCTCCAATTAATCTAGGGATCTTCTCTATGCTTGAACAAATCTAAACAAGCATTTTTCCCCCTGCCTGCAGCACACTGGGTCAGGTTCGTATTTGAAAACACCAGGACACGGCAGTGTCCTTTACTGTTACCATCTCAGATGGTAAGCACAGGAATTTGGGGGTTTGTCATCAGTCCCAGGAACGAGAACAACTAAAAGGGCTGCATGTTGCTGAGTTGCATCACGGCTCTACTTCATTCTCTCCAAAGACATTATCAACAATGGGTGACCTAACAGCTGGGAGTGATTTTCCTAAGGAAAATCTCCATTGTTGAGGAGGATTTTTGCTGTGTGAAGAAGGATCAGGTGGACCACAGGAGGAAGCAGACACTACAAAGTCCCACTCTGTGGCAGCAGAAGCCAAATCAAGTGCAGGGCTGCTTCCAATCTGCTTCCCACGTTCTGTCTTTTTGCTGTGTAAACGACGGAGTAAGTCAGTTCAGACTAAGCTGAAAATCACTTCACAACGTTATCTTTCCTGGGTGACCAGCTCATGGGCTGCCTCCCTGTGCCACCACGTATGTATGTGAACACCAGCCTTGACACTCCTGAATGAACAAGCAGTTTCTGAATGGGCCAAACAACCTGACTGAATTCAGTGCTAGAAGAGCAGTTTCAGCCACCTGTGTTTAAAAATATGGGCAAGGGAACCGTGACAGCGGTTCTTCCTTCCTACATCATTGCTCAGTGCACAGAGCACATCCACCTGCTAGTGGAAGACCTGTGCTCTGCTGGGATTTGCATCCACACCTTCCCTCTTTTTTTTTTTTTTTTTTGCTTCCTTTATACTCTGACCTTTAACAAAAATCTGCAAACACCTTAGTAAAAGACTGATCCCAGGCTGAGGGTGTCTGAGGCACACTGTTGCTCTCATGCTCTCTTATTTTCACCCCTGAATCCTGTGTTTGTATCCATTTCAAAAGTGGAGCAGGAATCAAACCTTCGTGGCTGCTGCACTGTCTGGGGAGGTGGGAATGGACACATCATCCTCATCACCTTGCCTTGGCTAAAAGGAACGAAGGGACCACTTGCTGCATTCCTTGAGATCATTCAGGCAGTAGCTACATTTAGGCAAACATCTGTGTCACGCAGCACTTCGGTGCCACAGACCTCTGTGGCATTTCCTATTGCTACAGGTCAAGTTACCTCTGTATTTTGTGCACTGCCTGCCCTGGGTCTCCTCACACGGCACCCAAGGGACCTTAGCCAGCTAACACCTTACAGCTGGGAGCAGTCACGCAGAGCATTGCTCCCTGCCCAAGTCCTTCCGTGGATCTGCACCGAGTGCTAACTGTATAGATAACACAGTTACCCTTAAATGTAAGATAGCTTACAGTGGGGGATGGGTAAGAAAGGAGGAAAACAAATCATCAGAAATAGCAGGCAGTGAGTTCAGACTACAGGAGGAAAATTTCTTCACATTTGGAAAATAAACCATGTTGGCAGCTTTGAGTTCCTGAAACAAATCAGGAAAACCGTAACAGAGCAAACCGCATACCTGGGAAACAAACCCAAATAACGTTAACTTAAGGACATAATAATAGCAGGCATACTGGGTCAGACCTAGAGTTCACCTGGGCCATCATTCTGTGTTCCCAGAGGATCTCTAGGGAAAGCTAGGAACAAGACAAGCACTCATGGTTTGTTCCCTGTGCCCTCTCCTAACCTCCCAACTGTTTTGCTCAAGCAATTTCCTGAACTGCGTGCCATCTCTGTGTGTTTAATAACCCCCAGCAGATTTCTCTTCCAAGTACTTGTCCAGCCTGTGACATAATGCATATATACAAGAGCAACCTCAATCCTACCATTTCTGGTCTTTCGAGCGCTAGATTTTGCAGCTCAATCCTCTTTCAATGTAGGCTTAAAAAAATAAAAGTGGGGTTTTTTTTGTCCAACCGTGCATCTCTAATGAATTTGGATGCCATTACCCAGCTCCAGGAACTGGCGTCTTTTCTCTTACTTACCTCTTGAATCCCTGAAGTCTACGTGGCTTGGTGGGTAGTGTTTGCAAAGCCTCTCCATTATCTGCTTGTAGTGCATAAGCCTGTGTAAAGGTCTGAGAAGGAAGGTATTGAGAGGCAAGTAGCAGACTTTCTGTAGCTCAAAATCTCTGCAAAAGGTCTCCAGCTTGCGAGAGTTCTTGATGCCGTTCTCCAGCTCCACTAAAATCTCATTGTGCTTCCGCAGGTGAATTGTCAGTTGCTTACATGCACAAAGAAAAGAGCATGTGGTAGAGCTCTTAGCAATCACTGTGAGACATGACTCAGCCCAAACCTATTCCAATACAAAAATCCAACTAGCACAGCAGTTGGGATCTTGCAAACAAAATCACTGCACAACAGAATGGCTCTGATATTCACTTGGAGAGATGGCATTACTCATTTGAAGTACACACACCCCCAACCCCTCTGCATTCTCTGTAAAACAAAAGTACACCGGTAAACAAAACTGTATCTCCTATCGGTGAGAAATCCAAAGGCAAGGAGATAAGACGAACATAGCTCATGCAAGTAGGTGCAATAGGGAGAGAGCCAGACGATGCAAAAGCAGAGAGAGGAAACAAAATGGGATTTTCTAGGAGGATGAAGGGATTTAGCTGCCTCTGTTCCCTTAGGTGCTTCTGGGGAACTGAGATGGGGGCAAATGGACTTCCAGCTTCTGCTCCCCTGTTATTAAGGAGAAGTTGCATCTCCTGGGAATCCAAACACACACAAAGACAGAGGCATTGTTCGACAGAAATGGGTACGTTAGAGTTCTCCATCCTTGGATTACATCCTCTTCTCCTTAGTGCAGCCTCTGAGATGATCCCACTGGCAGCAGGGGAGTTATGCACCAGCAAGTGAATGAGGTTTGCATGAAACAACTTCATTTAGGTCTCAGTATCACAGACATTCACGAGTCCCATTTAAAACAATGGTACAGTATTTTTTTTGAACAATTAACACAGGGGCTTCATTTGTGTTTTGCAAAAAGTCAACTGGTGCTTCAGGATGCACAGACCTTCTCTGAGCAGCCAAATAACGTCTCCCAGTACCCGGTAGAATATTAACCAGGAACAAAAAGAAATTAAATGCATATGTTGAATGGACCTGAGAAGAAAGTTCAGCTTCATCTAAAGCTTGTGCTTTCTGACACATTTCTAATCACCTCTCTCTCTCCTGTGATTTGTGACATCTCTACAAGAAACATACCTTCCCTACAGCCAAGCTGCTTCCTTCATACACTGCATGTTCATTTTACAAACCTGTAACTTGGGCAAAGACACAGCAGACCCTCTGGACTACTACAGATGCTGCCCATTAATTACTTGCGCTGTTAATTCCTTTTCTGTGTTAATCAAAGAAGCAGTGTCACTTTTCAGGTCTTTTACCAGGTCTCATAATAAATATGTGGTTTTAACTAACTGTGCAGTTCAAGTCAAACTGGGTTTTGCCTCCTTCCTCCCTGTATCTGTGCTCATCAGTGGTGGCAGATCTCAAAGCAAATGAAGAAAATCCTCTGATGGCAAAGGGCGAAAACACACCGACAGGTCTAAGTTACAGCGAGGATTGTACACTGCCTTTAGACTAGTGCCACAGAAGGACCTGCAGGCAGCGAAGGACAGACAATTTAATGTTGTAAGGTACCAAGAGCAGAAGCAGCGTCTGTCAGAGGCTTTCTGTGATTCCAAAAACTGTTTGTGCAAAGGTGCATACTTCTTGAGAGCAGCGATGAAGGCAGAAAAGTCCCCTCTGCATTTCTTCCCATGCATCTGAACTGTGGCTTGAGAGTAAAAAGCAGTTCCCACTAAGTACACTGCAGAAAGGGTAAGGCTCGCTTGCTGGTGACAAAGCTGTCTGTGCTGGGCACTGTTTATCAAGATCTCTGTGTTCCTTTTTTCTGATTTGCTGTATAATCACTTACACGTCACCTAATTTCTCTGCATCTCTCTCTCTGTCTTTCTGAAAGATAAGCCTAGTACTAATGAACATCTCAGGAGAGCTGTAAAGATTAAACCACCCTTTCCTCCAGCCAAGGCCTCAAGGCTGCTCCATTTACTAACTGAAGAATGCCAGAGTGGCAATCACCATGGTAAGATGTATTGGATAGTTCTGAAAGCACCTGAGATCCACATGCCAAAGGTGCAGTGCCATGTTTTGCCGCACACTGACCTGGATGCATGCAGAGGAATGGAGGCAGTGGGTCAATCAGCATTGCTAACACGCAGCTGTGGCCTTGCCTCAGAGGCGGTGGGTTGATTGACATGGACGATGTGCAGCTGTAGCTCGTCCCGCTAAGTGGTTAAATAGCCCTGAGGATGGTGGGAGAGGGGGTTGGATGGAGGAGGAGCAGTGTGGTCTGACCTCTGGAGGAAGGGGATACAGCACAGACAGCAGAATCTGACCGATGGTAAAAGCCTTGTTGTAGCCTACTGGTTTGTTTGTGCTGCAGCAGATGCATAGTGACGTTATAATAAGGTAAGCTGTGGGTTATCCATCCATACTGTAAAAGTCTGCAGGGTTTTTGTACGTTCCCATGCCTGCCTTCAAGGCTGTTTGTTCAGTAACACAGAGCATCAAAAATACTAGTCTGGCTGGACTAAGAACAGATGCAAAGTCTGCTAAACATTACACCTAGATTTACAGTTCACGCGTGCATTTTTGCTTTTAGTTTTAACAGGATCAAAGGCAAGTATTCACATTTATTAAAAAAAAGTCTTTCATCTAACTTGTCATCCTACTGCACAAATTGAAGTTTCCCAAATCAAATCAATATCCAGGTTACGGTCACTATTCCTGCAATAACTTAACCCTTGTATTTGCACAAACAAGTAGGTACACTTGGTGTTTGAACAGCCTCTTCAGCCATACAAATTCTGACATGTTGCCTTCTTATTTGAAAGAAAAAAGAACAAAGAACTGGAAATGAAATGTTCCTGAACTTTCATTTTCATTGTTCCTGTATTTGGAGACTGGGCTAAGGAAAAGGGCTGGACAATTTAAAATCAGCTTGCAATTCTGGAATCTTGGGGCTCACCAAATGCTTTCTATGTTATCAAAGGAAACTTTTACAGCATAAGCCTTGTTTACGATTGGCAAAAACCAGCACAAGACGCAACATCATATGAAAATGAAACACATGCTAACGTTAATCTGTGTCAAAGCTTAATAGTTATATAGGATCATTCCTACCTTCATACTCTGAATGTTCTTTAGCATAACATCTCCAATTCTTTGGTAATCTCCTTTCCCATGAGCATTAGAGCGGCCTTCCCTGTCAGCAACAGAAATATCACACTCTTCAGTCACGCAAGGAAACCACATAATCACTTATAAGCACAGAAAGGAACTTAATAGCTCATTTCTTCTAAAATCCTGATTCCCAGGCTCCTTTGCTCGGGAGTGTGCAAGGAATCTTCCTGACGGACATGTAATTCCCAGGTACAGCAAACCTTTCACCCAGCCTGGCTCGCACTCCTAACAAGATAGAGGGCAGGCACTTAACGAGGATTAGACTTTTAAAGAAAATTGTTAGCATTTTTAAACACACCAGAGAAGGCTGGAAAAGGCTTGAGAAAAAAGGCAGACATCAAAATCCTATGACAATATGTGAGTTTAGAGCAGAAGAATAATTCTGTTCAGAAAAACGGACTGCATCCCTGAACAGGATCCTCAGGTGTTCCCCCTCTGAAAAGCTTTCTGTTTGTGCAAGGGAAAGTGGGACCAACAAATAAAATCCATCCAGCATCTAGGTTTGACTCTTAAGTGTTACATACTGTCAGGAATTTCCTTTCAGTGTGTCACTTCTGGTACTAAAAATGCAAACTGCTCTATCCCACTCAGATGAGTGCTCCATTTGGGAGAAACCCAGCTCCTGATGAAAAAGACAATTCTTGCTTCTAAACCCATGTGTGAGACAGGCAGGGATACCGCACTCTGAATCCAAACACATCTTTCAAAAAACACAGGAGGAAAACTTGTAAGAACCTAACTGTTACAGATCTGAAAACTAAGGTTTTCAAAAGAAAATCACCAGGGGGGATGTGGAGAGAAGCACTGTCTCCCCTTTCCAACTTCTAATACTGCATCCAGGTTTCCCACAGTGTGGCTTTCTACGTGCTGTCCTCAAATTTGAAAATTTAGTTCAACTCCCACATCTATGTATTGGGAGACAGATCTGGTCCTGGTGTGAGCAGCTGCAATTCAGCAAAAGAAATGCACTACCTTGGAAGAGGACAGAAATATAATCAAGCTCTATATAAACCCGAGGGTAACAGGACCTCTGCTTTGTCTTACTGCTAAATGGATGCATTGTTTTTCACCCACTTGCAGTGGTTTATACTTTTAAGACAATTCTGCGTGCAGTGAAGGAGTAAGTGGACAACCAGGTGGTAAATCTCTGCATTCTTTGTACCAGAAATTTAGCCGGGGAGGTCCCACGCTCATCAAATCATAGAGGACACCACTGCTGTTACGAATATACTTCCACCAGTAAGACAGATAGAATTGTTTGTTTGCTTAAAAATCTGTATTATTGCATGAATAGATGCATATTCAGACATATATTTTTGTTTTGTAAAGTCAAACATGGTAATGCTTTGCGCCAGATAGTTTCTCTGCATGCTTTTATAACTGGGAAACATGGAAGGGACAGCTCATGAACACCACACAGTAACATCTCCTCTTTTATCCTTCAACAGACAAACCAACTCGGCTGATAAAACAAGGGATTACTCCATGTTCATTTGACCAATATCCAGTTTCATAGGCTGCCTTTGATTATTTCCTATGGTCTTCAGTCTCCCAGGCACCCACATGCCCATTTAAGCAAGAAAATACACTTCTCAACAGGATTTTTTAATGTTTTTTTCTAAGCCCAAAGGTTACACCAGGGTAGGAAGTTGGGTTGTGTCAATGGTAACTTTAATTAGCATAGCCAGTTTTGCAAAAGCACTACGTTATATAAACACTGCCACAATCAAAACATGCCCACGAAATGGTCTATATTGCAAGGGACATTACAATGGACATTACAAGACTACAGGTGCCACATTACCTGGGGATAAAAGTCCAGTTTCTCTCTCCAGGAAGCCTTTGTCAAGTCATCTCCCTGCTGTACTGTTCCCTGTGCTTCCCTTCCCCCACGTCCTACCCATCCAGCAGCTCTCCCCACTCAAATTTCCTCTGAGAGGCTGCAAATAAAACTTTCCAGCCACTAAAGCACTGCTCCAAGTGATGCATATCAAAGCACCCCCGACTGAAAACCACAACCATTTGAAGTCCAAGGCAGTAGCACCGCACTGGCAGGAAGCAAAGGAAAGTCACCCCCCACCCGTGCAGCCAGCGTGCAGCATCCCATCCCAAATGGTTCATGCTGCGCCACTGCATACAATCCCAGAAATGTCAAAGCCAGATGAATTTGTGCTGCTGCCAGTAACGACATGGTATTTTGTAATTATCTCTAGAAGAATTCTTGCTTTATGTGTTATTCTCTAACTCTCTGGCACTGCCTGGCTTCTTTTTTATGACTCTACATTTGATTTAATCTAACGGACTTCAGCAGTTTGGTACCTTTCTGATTTACTGCCAAGACAAATATTAAGTACTTCATTACAGACTGCTATTTCTAAACAGAAGTTGCTTTTCTGATCTCCCAGCTACAGTATAGGTTGGCTAGAATCCTCATTGCAAATTTCTTATCTGCTAGCTATAGCTACTCGAAGGCTGACCCCAAGCCTACCCAAGTCATAGCGAGCGCTTCCACTGACTTTGTGAACTTCAGCTAATATTTAGTGCAGTTGTTCATTGAACAGTCAGGTCCTTATTTCCTAAAAGTTGACCCCCTGGCCCCTCTTCAGCACAGCCAGCCCCGACTGCTTGCACAGCATCTCATCACATCAGCCATACATAAAGCATCAGGAACATTCCCCTTCATTGCCTTCATTGGTTTTGGCCACAGACCGGTCTGAGGCTTTTTTTTTTTTTTTTTTGAACAGTTTGAGGGCTTTCAGATCTTACTTTGCGTCTTGGCAGAGTTAACCTGTGCAGCAGGCAGACGTGTACTGCTGGAAAAAACAAAACCCTACGAAAATCCAGAAATGTGATGACTAGGTATTGCTCCTTGTTCCAGTCATTCTCCTTGTTTTGCTTATTTATTTCCACGCAAAAGCTGTCTCTTGCAACAGGGATGGTTTTCCCACTGGTGGTGGTGCACAGACATGTAGGCTGTGGTATGGAGCAGAGGGGCAGGGAAAGCTGAAGCCAAGCATGGGGGAACATGATGGCTTCATGCCTGCCTCCTAAACCCCATCCTCCACTCCACTCCAGCTGTCTGCTGAGACTCCACGGTATTTCCTACGCTATGCTGCCTTCTTCCCCAGCTCCTCAACATGCAAATCCCATGTAAACAAGAAGAAAAGAAACCCCAAGAAAAATGCATCCAAATCCACAGCATATTAAAAGAAAAACTAAGCATCCGACCTATCAGATGGTGTCTTGCTGCTTCAACAGCCCGAAGCACAGCAGCAGAGAAGAGCTCTCCCTGCGGTGTGTGTTTTGAATAACAGCACTAAGCTTGCTGTGGGGGAAGAAGCTGCTCATTTGTTGTGCATCAATGACTAAATTGTTCTTCTTACTCCTTGTTTTCACGGGTCACTGTTTGAACATGGTATCTACCTGCCAGTGACAAGGGACAGAGATCAGGGACTAGGTTCTTACAGGTTTTCATCAGCAGCTGATTTACGACCCGACTCCCAGCTCCATAGGTGTATGAGCTGCTCTCCCTAACATAACGAGCCCTCACTCCACTGACTGTGCGGGGAGGTCTAAAGTCACTGAAAAACATTGAAGAGTGGAGATATTATTCTGTAAGAAGCTAATTTCCCATTTTTTTTCCAAATAGTCCCTTTCTTTTTATAGTAATGCAAGTGTACAACTGCAAGCAAAGAGAAGGAGACCGACTTTTATACCCAATAAGACACTAGCTTACATATTACTTAAAACCAGCCACCAGCTCAACTTACAGGGACTACACAAGCAGCTATCATGGATTTTGGAATTACATAAACTTCTCAGTGTACATCATCGAAAAATTAATGTAAAGATATCTCAAGTCAGCCCATACTATCCTCAGTCATCCAGGAATGGTAGTAGAAGGAATACAAATTTGATGGGGATAGTAGGAAGGCAAAGAAGGAGAGAAAGGTCTCAGAGATATTTTTTTCCAGGTGAACACAAAATACTTTGATTACAGCCCTTCAAATGCAGCAAAACAACAACAAAGAAAACGCCCAACAACAACAAAATCAATTGCAGCAAATGATATTTACAGCTTGTGACCTTCCGTTACATGCTCAGGAACAGCACCTCCCTCCTGGATCCTATAGTTTTTGTCTTTGGGCACTTAAGACACTTTTGACTTTTTAAGAGCATTATTAACTAAAGTTCTAATATTAAGAAATACCTTAAACATTCCCTGTTACAAGTGCCTTTTAAACAAGAGTAACATTTTGTGACTTAAGAGTCGATAAATTCCTTGCTCACACCCTGCTATTACTCAGTGCCTCTTATTGCCCTGCCCATTCCAGCTGATGCTGCAGGTGTCCTTTCTGCAGCAAGCAGTGCACAAAACGCTGCTCAGAGCCTAAGGAAAGTACTGCTGAAGCCACCAGAGCTTCCCAGAGCCCCATCGAGCCTTTGGGGAGCATGCACACATTTAAAGGCTTCGGGCTGGCTATCCCTGTTGTGGGAGAAACCCAATCCACAGGAAGCATGTGTCAGTAATGCTTTTGAACGGTAAGAGATCAGAGCAAGTAACACCACTGTACGGAAATACACTGAAAAGACAACATGTCACGCCTTGCTGTGGCACACCCTCAGAGGCGATCCTGGCCACATCCTGCTGGGAGAGCCACAGAGCTGAACATAACGTGGCTCTGGGTGTGACTAATGGATCCTGGACAAGCTATTTCTCTCCCACTATTTCAGATTCACTTGAGCGTAGCGTGGCTCTAATCCCCAGAAGTACCCAAAAGTGACCTCAGCAATGCAAACTGTCCTGTCAGAAGCAAGCCCAAGACACTGGCACCGGGCTCCTCTTAATATCTTTGTCTCAGGAATCCACCACACCGTGTAAGTCTGAGGTTTGTACTACAATACATACCTCATTTCTGCACATAGGAGAACGACACTTCCGAAACTGTTCTCCTCATCTCTTCTCCAGACACGCAGAACCAGCTGAACAGTCAGCACTTGTGCCTTTAAGAAGGCAGACAAGGATTGCTGCCTTGTTTATATAAACTGTTTATCAGGCTGTTCTTCCTGACCGCAAGTACTACTTCCCAAACAAAAAATGGTTAATAAATCAACGTTCAGCTCATCTTCCTACACCTCCCTTAGTGCTTTTTATTACAGGTTTTCAAACTGCCTTCCATGAATCCCGATTGAGTCCTCTCCTTTCATATGCTAACATCTAAGAGCTTTTTTGGTTTTTTTGCAAATTACCAGCCGCACATTTCTCAGCCACATCTGGTAGTACTGAGTAGCTGCTTCCCTCACAAGTGCCTATGAACTGGGAGACTGGCTTCCCTGGGAGAAAGAAGATGAGTCTGCCTGCATTTCTGGGAAGTACATAATGCTTTTTCTTCCCAGCACATGGATAAGGTCCAACATGCAGATTCATACATACTCCCTGACAGGGCTTCCCAGGGCAGAAACGGCCATCCTGGCTTGCCCTAGCATTGCTCTTTGCAGTGCGTAGTGGTCGACCAAGGAGGGAAACTTACGAGTTCTCCATTTGCTATCTTCTGTCAGAATTTATAGAAACCAATATGGAAACTTATAATACAAACATGTAAAAGGGTGTGGGAAAATGAGTTCAATTTTTTTGGCTGGAAAATGGTGCTTGTGGCCCAAATGAACAGCCTATTAAACAGCTTAGATAAACGAAGGAGTAAAACCTAACTGACTTCTCGGATTCAACTGGCCAAATGCTAATGGAGCACGTCACGCTCTGCCTGCACTGCCCACACCTTTTCCTGGGGAATGGGAGCCAGTTTAAGTCACCGAGACATGTCTCCCGTATTTCCTCCCAGCAAAAAAAGTTGGGAACTCCTGGCCTGGCACTCAGAGCCTTGCTGAGGAGCATCTTGGATGAGTCCTGGTAGCCAGGACCAGGACCTGGGTGCCCAGGTACCAGATGCAGCTTTCCTGGCACTAACAGGACAGCCTGATGTGTGCTGTTCCCTCTCCCACCTCAGGCATCTCCCTGCTCTTTTTTCTTCCTCCTCTCTTGCTGTATGAGAGGACAGAGCCCCATGCCAGCCTGCAACCACCAAAGGCCATCCTTCCCCTCCTCAAACCACAGGGCCTCTAGTTGGGTATCTTCACTTGGTCCCAGGAACATAGTCTTGCGAACAGAGGGCTCAGCACAGCTGGGGCAACTGAGGGGATTCACAGGCTGCTTCAACGGCCCTGCAACAGCACAGGCAGGACAGAAAACATCACCCAGATTACGGTATGACTGATCTTAGGATGCTGTGCAATAAAAACGCCAGGGATCTGCTCAGTTTCATGGCTAGAACGAAACCCTGGCTGTGAAAAATGCAGCCATTTCCCATATTCTGCAGGTGGCTCTTGGTGTCAGGATCAGCTCACATCTTGTTAATAACTTTATCACTATGCACTAGGCACCGAGACGTGCTGCTCTTAGGAAATGCAGTACTAAAGAGAAAAACGGGTGAATTGTGTAAAGAAACAAATCAGACCTGCCAGAATCTATAACTTGGTCAACAAGATATCAGCACTTAGATGTTCAGTAGCAAATAGCCTGGCTCTGACAGCAGTTTCAAACAGTTCAGAAGTCTGAGCAAGCCAGAAATGCTTTTAATAATGTGCACAACCCGAGCTTCTTGGAGCCAAATACTAAGTCTATAGATGTTTTAACAAATTAACAGCACAGAGCCATCTAACAATTGTTACACACGATCCTCCCCTGGCCTTGCTCTCCTCACACCATCAGCTTCAATGCGATCCAATCCTGAGAGATCAGGGAATAGCCTCCCGTAAGAGCTTCCAACAGGCAGCACGAAGGTTTCAAACAAACCTTAGACAAACACACGTGTCTAGGCAGAGCAGGCAGGCTAAACTGCACTTTAAGTTGATAAAACCCATCACCCTACTCACTAGGAGAATGAAGATGACTGGTTACAGACATCCTCTCAGACAAGCTCTCACATCACATCTGGGTACTCTGGGGCTTCCAGTAGCTTGATGAAGTCCACAATCCTTCCTTCCATTCAAAGGCCCCTTTCTCCACCCTCTGACAAATGCAGAGCACGCTCATGCCTCAGGACAAGCTTCCTGCATTCCTCCCCCCTCCACCTGCCTGGAAATTTAAAAGAGCTGTCATAGAAGAGTCAGATTTAAATGAGTTGGCTTGAATCCTGCCCGAATGTGCCTGCAGCAGTGCCGTTGGCTCAGCCAGGCCCGCGAGGAGCTCCGCAGCCGATGCAGAGGCTGGGCAGCACTCTGCACGGCTGTGGTGAACGCAGTCAAAGCCTGCTGGCTTCAAACCACCTGGGGCCAAAGACAGAGGTACAATCATGGCAGCACAGACATTGAGCTAAGCGACCTTGACCACGCTGCTGAAGAAATTCCCTACCACATTGCCACCAGCAGCTGCTTCTACATGCTGAGGGGCTGTTTATTTTTGTCACTCACCGTTTAATTCAACAGTAATCTCTATAGGATAGAGTTTATTGCTTGCAGCTTATCTCGGTATCTGTGGCATTAAATAAAAAAACACCACTTCCAAAATCACACCTGCCAGCAAATCCGCCTCCCTTCCTAAGGCACATATTCAAATCTTCCACAACTTTAAAAACAAACACTGTCTACAACAGTGGTATTACGTTAGGCAAACTTGTGCTGTTGGTTGCAAACCGGATGCAGACCAGCGGCAGGAACAGGACTGCTTTTCTGTCAAGTGAATCAGAGCAGCTCACAGAAATCCCAGTGGCTTTATGCTAACTGTGGAAGGATTTGCAATAGCTGACCTGACAAAGTCAGAATGAGGTGCCCAGCCTGGGACAAAGTTACCTCAGCAGAATATATCTGAGTAATTTGGATTGCAAAGTTGCTTCATAGCAAATAAGCACTTTATATCATAGAGCAGTTTAAATATGGTATTAGGAGCCTTAAAATGTGGTTTACCGCTCTGTGAAACCATAGCCTTAGGACACAAGGAAAAGCTGGAAAATGCAAGGCTTACTCAGCTCTAAAAGAAGCTAACTGAAACAAAAAAACCCCAAAATTAAATGACGGAAAGCCTAAAAGCCTGAATATTCCTCCTTTCTTTTAAAATACCTCCCCCCCACAGTAAGTGGTAGTAAACCATTGTAGTAAACAATGTCACCTTTCCACAGCAGGCTATTATTGCATCATCATCCCAGTTTTGAAAAACATCACACCTGGACAGGAGGTTGACATCCCCTTGTAATGCCACCAGCAACCAGAAGGATATAGGAGGAATCTCTGTTTCAATGTGCCCCAGGAATCAGCACCCAGCAAACTCACTAGATTAGACTGGTCTGATAGAGAGCAGAACTTGGCCCTTTACTATACAAATTGTCCTCTTCCCACCATGCACCCTTAACCCCAACTACTGTTAATTCTACACCATGACTGGAGAAACAACACTATTTCATAACATTTGAAAGGGCCTCCCTGGAGTACCTGCAATAAACATTCCTTACTGAAAAGTAATTAACACCAGTAAGAATCCTGACTAGATTAAAACAGCGGCAGCCCAATGCCAAAAAAAAAAAAGGAGATACGGGCAAAGTTGCTGTGCAGCACGTGCCTTAGGAGTAACCTTATGTCAAGTGTCAGCCACAGAGTCCTATGTGAGGATGGCAGCTCACCCAGGACTCAAGAGGCAGCATCACATTCTCCTCCTCACAAAAAATACCCACTAATTCTGGAACCGAGCAGGGTGCGTTTGGATAGCACTCCTCGGCAACAAGTTGTGCTCTTGTTCAACGACCTTGCTCATCATCACAAGAGCTAAACTCACACACTCCAAGACTGTGTTTTGCTTTTGTTTTGATTAATTAGTTAAAGAGGCATTAAACTGATTAGCACTCATCAAGTCTTCCTGCTCTGCTTTCACGTGATTTTTCATTGTCACTTTCCTAACTGAGAAGAAAAAGCTAGGCTTCCAGCACTAAAGATAAACTAACAAAAAATGCCTACACAGAGCGAGACAATCCAGTCCAGACAGGTCTAATGAGACCAAGGAGAGGGCTTCTGCGTGCTGCCTTTGCTCAGACATCAGTGGTCAAATGAACTGTGTTACGAGTCCTGCCACGGAAGAATTACTCACTTGATAGCTATTTCATAAAAATGCCATATTCTACTGTCACTATTATGCTAAGGATAGATAATTTTTAAGCCCAGTGTCCTCTTCCGACACTGTCAATTTGTAGAGTGCACTGTAGACCCTGAGACTGCCAAAGCTGTGGTGCTGCGGAATGGGAAGCCGGACTCTGAACCCCACCGCAGCCTACACCTATTTGACAGCAACAGGACTTGGTCCTTCACCGCTCCCTCTTTATTACTGATAAGTCTTGCTTGCAACACGTTTTTCGGAAGAGCTGCCATATAGAAACACTGACGCTTGGCAAGAGAAAGCTTCATTCAGAATTATGATCTCATTTGCATACATCTGTACCTGACTGAGATATCCAAACAGGTTTGTCGAGCAAACACAAAGCATGATTCAATATACCCAGCCTGTTAATGACCAACACCTGTGACTTTCACAAATAAACCATGACAGTAGATCACAGAGTTACAAAAAGGGAATGCATAGATGCTAAACCGTATGAAATAACACAGCTAAATAACAAACAATCTTACCACAGAGCAAGTCTCTGCTCAATTTCCTTGAGAAAACCAGTATGAAATTTGTGCAAAGGTTCGAAGTTGGAGAAAATGAGATTTTTCAGTGTTTCGGGCATGCAATCCTCTTTACTCACTGCACTCTGAAACCACTACAAAGAAAAAAGAAGCAAAATTATCGTGGGGTAGATAGAATGCAGCAGGTATGATCATTTGCTGTTTTTATACACCTAACCCAGTAAGGACCTTATTTAGCTGGCACTAGGAATACCACCCAGGCTACCCCTGACACTCCTACATGCTGAACTGGGGCTCTTATCAGCAGTCAGGCCCTGCATAGTTAAAAAAGAAACTCCCTTCCCCTTTGCCATTACTGATCAAATCTTGAAAATTCTTTTCAAGCCCAAACTGGTTTGTCAATACAAACTGAATTTACAGATGCTGTAGGTGCAAGAGAAAGAGTATCGCAATACTTGCAGACATTCCAGTAAAAAAAAATAGTACATGCTCTGCACTTTCTTTTGCCAAGTTCTGCTTGAAATTCCTTTGACAGGAGCTGGTACAGTAAGCACTCAAGACCACGCTGCTGTGTGCAGACAGAGAACATCATGCAGTTTGCGAACTAAACAAGTAGAGGGACGGCACTTCCAAGACAAGGCACTAGTAGCAGAAAATAGAGGAGGGTCAGTGCCAAACGCTGCTAAGACTGCAACAGGCTCCTGCTCAGTTTTGCTCCATATTCTCTTTATTTCAGGCTAACAGACCTATGGGTGATGTAAAGCCATAGGACTAGGGGGCTTGCCAAGGTGGCACAGATTATTATCTGTGTATGTAACATGATAATGTTACTCTATCCTCACTGCACTGCGGGGTGCCAACTACCTATGGAACTTCCAACTTCCTAGCAGGAAACCTAGAAGGCTACTGGGACCACAGGAGACTGTTACAGCAGCCCTGACTGGAGCTGCATCAGCTGGAGCTGACCCAGACCTGCGATAAAGAGAGCCCCCTCCCTCTCCCCTGCTTTCTCTCTGCACTGAGCACAGCTAAGGCTGAAGAACTGCACACCAACCAAGTCTCAAAATTAATGTGTAACACTTGTTCCTTCTACCTTTTCCAATGACACTGGCTACTTGTTCACTCTTAGTGGCCTCCTGATGGGCCTGATGATTAGCTTAAAGCCAGTTGTACACCTTTTGGTGGCACACCAAGTTCGAATTTGCCTACCAAAAGAATAACGACTAGGGTGAAAAATGGAGTTTAGCTCTAAAGAGCTAAACTTTCTTTTTCTGCAGCCACTGAGTGAAATAGAAGATGAAAGCACCATATCTACTGTTGAGACTGCAGCAATGACCACCGTCCAACAGAATCTGGCCTCTTCCCTTGTTGGCCTGGCTTCCCAGAAAGCCAGGGTAAGTAGGCAGTGGAGCCACAGCTACCTTGCTGCCTGGAACAGCCATGCTATCCCAGCCTACAGCGGCTACGTTTAAGTTGGTGTTAGATCAGCTGCATCTGCCACATGGACTCCTGGAATAGCTGAGAAGCTGGGGAGAAGGTGTCTCTCCCTGGTTCCCACCTGGCACCAACAGACTCTTCCATGTAGCACATCCTCCTTACCACAACATCAACACAGGAGGGGGCAACGCACCTCACAGAGCTTCACACACGGGGTGATTAAAGACCTGGAAAGTCTGGAGCTGGAGGCCCTGCTGAAATACTATGAGGGGTTTTGGATCCAGTGCTCTTTTACAGACAAGTGTTATTTAAGGCCAGACCTTGTGCACGTTACTCTTGGAAGTTAAACAAATGTTGGTGTGTGTGCAAAGAAGGCACGTATCTGCCTTGGTGGTTCTACAATCACACTCTGATCTGATGCTACAGAGCAATGAACAGACAGTTTCACTTACTGAAAAATCAGAATAATTCAAATAGGTACTGCACAATATTTCATGTTAAATGGAGGGCATTTAATCCAGGAGAAAACATTTATATGTCCCCCTAGGGAGCTACTTCAGTTTTAAGAGGTCATTGAGAACCCACAGGCATTTTTAGTAATTACAACCACAAAGTATGAGAGCATGAAAAAAATAACTGAACTGTGTCCCAAGTTCCTCAACCTGATACAGTTACGTAGCATGTGTTACTAACCACAGTGCAAATCTCTACTTTCTGCTTTTTGTGTGATTTCCTCCCTAGAGCCATACTCCTGGGCACTGCAGAGAATACCTACAGTACAGAATATAAAAGAAGCATGGAACAGCGAAGATGTTAAATGGAGCAGATGAAATACTACTGCTGACTAGAGCTTCACATGTTTCATGAGTAATGCTGAAGTAAACATACCGATGTGATGACTTCAAGGTCCTTCAGGTACGTTCGTTCTGTGGTCGCTACTTCTTTAGCAATGAAGTAAGCTTTCTCAGTTGGGAATCTCTGTAAATTGCAAACATATTAAGTTTTCATCTGCTTTTATGGAACTGCTTTCTATAGGAAAAAACTGCAGACAACAATCACCAGGAGAATTACAAACTAGTGACCTTTGCTTGTGGTTACTGTGACTCATGCTTGAATGTTTCTAAGCCCTGAAGCCCTGAAAACAATCCTTCCTTGTAAACACAGGAGAACAAGCACTTTCAATGGTTCCCGAGAGACACTTTTCAGCCATGGTGATTTCTACAGCTTTGGGGTGCCGATGTTCCTTTCAGCTTATTCTACACATCTGGAGCAGGACATATTCTGAAGTTCACAAAGAAATCCTTTCCAGGCTAGATAACCATTTGAATCAAATTTGACAATTGTCAAAAATGACAAAATGACAAAAATTAGCATTTGATTGTTTTAAGTTTCATCACCAGGGTAAGAATCCACAGTAAAAATATTCTTAAAAAAATCAAATCTGTAAGATTTTTCCAGAGCAGGTAGGCAACCTAACAGGGGGACAACAGAATGATTTTAGGGTAAGCTACAGTTTTCAAATTTCAGGCCAAATCCTCCTGTGTCATCCAAGAGGCAAAAGTGGTTTTGACCTCTTAATTCTGAACAGCCAAAAGATCCCAATTGATCTTGCTCTGTGTTGCCCAGGAAGCAAAAAGGAAGAGCAAAACATCCATAGATCTTTTGCTTCTATATTTCCTCCCTGAAGATCAATGATGCAGAGGATGCACTAGAAAGGGATGCAAGGGGAGACTGCGCAGGCATTTCCTAGTCAGTAGACAACCCCGTAGGAACCATCACCCGCTGGCATACACAGCAGTCACTGGCTGCTGCAACTTGGACTGACACCAGGGAATCCTGAGTTTATTAACTGATTCCTGGCTTTTCTTTTTCTCAAATATCTTGCTAACTGTGCACACTGGGAAAAGGGATCTTCCTTACACATGCTCCCACTTCCCAGCAAAGCCATCTGAGTTCCTACCTCCTTCCTCCTGAGATGCTCCAAGCTCAGGGGAGAAAGTAGGTGACAGAAGGACAAAGGCAACCCCCTCTCGCCCTGCAGCACAGGAGGGACAAGCCAGCAGGCACCTAGAACACCCTGGCTCAGACACAATCCCTTTATCTTCAAAAGGCACTTTTGGATGTGATGTTCCCTTATGGCTCTGCTGCAACGATGGGGCTGAGCCAAACACTCCCAGCTGAACGCTGCAGGCTGTGGCTTGAAGACAGCACTTTGTGCTCCCACAACCAAATGCTCCCAGTGGTGCTCCCAGCAGACTGGAGAGTCTGTGCTGGACACTCCTGAACACACTCAATGCTCTTCCTTTTCCTTCTGTTACAACAAACTTACCCAACTGCACTCCTTAGAACCAAGCCAGATTTATAGGAGACCCTGTCCAAAAAAACTTTTAAGTTTGCAGCCCAGCTTTATCCCACATTAACCTTAGGGACACAAAGCTAACTATCTTTTCCCCACTGCTGAAAGAGGAGCTGGGGCCCCTAACTTCTGAACCTCTGTTAAGGGCAATGAATCCAGGGCATGGAGCCCTCAGTTACAGCCCTCAGTTCTGTGGTTCTGGCCTGATATCAGCTCCAAACCGTGAGTTTGGCCTCAGGAGCACAGGGATGCTCTTGGACATGCTGTGTGGCTAAGGACAGCAGATACCAAGTGACCCAACTCAAGTTATCTGTGTGGATCTACGGGGGTCTAGATATTAGCCGCTTTGACAAACAGCAGTAGTCACAGCACAACACGGAGAAGAGAGCAAAGGCCAACTGCCTCTGCCTTACCTTTCTTTTGACCTCTTCCTCATCATCAGTCCTGATGCACGATGGGTCATTCAGCAAAGGGCTGATCAAGGGAGATGACTGCTTGGCATCAGGGCTCAAGTTTGGAGATAAAGACATATTTGCCACTGATGGTCCTCCTTGGGAATTGATGGAAAGCTCTGAAAGGTGAGGGCTGCCAGTCAGAGAACCTGCTAAAAAATGGTAAAAGAGAAATCAGTTAGGACGGATTCTCTCTAGAAAGTACCAAAAGGAGTTACAACCTTAAGTTGCAGCATGTGAAATTACACTACAAGAAGCAGCCATCAGGGTCCTCAAACTAGTCCAAATGGACTCGGAGCCAGAGGAACTGCATCCACTTGCATCAGCCAAGGGACTGGAGCGTTCCTTTAGCTGATGCACTGGCTAAAATGAGAGTCTCTGTAGGGAAGGGATCAAGGCATACATGACTGAGCTGCAATATTTACTGCTACATCAAATTAATATAAATTTTTTCACCATTGTAATCCACTCTATGAAAGAGAATAAATACAACAATAAGTGGGTTACCCTACGAGTGCCATGCTTTCTAGCAAAACAGAATTTCAAAGACTTCATAGGGAGCTACAGTACACAAGTTAGAACAAATTCATCTAGTAGAAGTCTAAAGAAAAAGAAACTATGACTCTCTACAGCAGTGTTGCTGCTAAGACCAGTCAGATCTAACATGAAGGAAGAAAACTACTAGTTCCCCAATTTCTACACACAACACAAGTATGTATATTATACCTTGTAGGTCTTTCCATGCTCCTCTGATTGTTTTGGGATGGAAATGCTAGCATTACATTTACATAAGAAAAGCAATACTTTTAATGCACAAAGCATAACAACTTTAGATTATCACAGATATAAAGCCCCGTTTAATTTTGGATTAAAATGTTAAAAGAATGAGACAATTAATTACACTTCCATGAATTCACATACACTACATTAAATAAATATTACTGAAATTAGCATTTTGTCTTCTGGGAGGCAGCCAGACTACTCTCTGCACAAAGGAAAGAGTCTGCCAAAAATGCCCAGTGTTCTCCCAGCTATCCCCTCCTCCAAACCTCTAAAAATCTAAACCTGTTTTAGGAGATGGATCTGTCACGTGGAAGAACATTTACAGTCTGTACCGTTTTGGCATCATACATTAAAATCCAACCAAAAACCGTGATGAGCTCTTGATTACCACAGCTAACAGGCTGTCTAGGATTAAATGTAAAATACATACATTGCCATATATAATTAACGTCAAATACATTTTACTACCATGTTTATGTCCTCCCTAGATTATGATAGGTAAGTGTTCCTGTTGCTACAACACAGCTGAGATACTCCAGTAAACAAATGCACCAATAAATGCAATTAAGCCAGTAGTAAAACCTATTTATTTTCTGGAAGAACTCAAGATTTATTACTAGAATATGAATGTTTTCCAATTCCAAACCAGTTCATGTTTGTATGTCATTCTTTTGACAAAAGAAGGAAAAAAACAATGCAGTTATCAGTTTACGTAATCATGACAGTTATGTAGCCTATTATAAATCAAATTCAAAGCAGTATTTGTCTGAAATAAAGGTCTGTATTGTTACAGCTACCAAGGAAGGATTTACCAACAGTTTCACACTAAATCAATGTTCAGTGAAATTTGAGAAAATGCCGCAGCTTGTTACACAAATGTCAATTTTATTGACACTAGCACACAACTGTATACAGTGTTTTCAAAAGAAATGGAATTCGTCATTGAGAAATAGTGAAACAGATTAATAGCAAGGTTATAAGGTTAAAAGTACGTAACTACATTACAAAAGACATAAGAAAAGTGGTATCACCTCAAACGTGGAAACAAAGAAATTCTGGCACTATGCCTGTCGTACGACAGCGAATAAATGATTTGCACCTCTGTGAGAAGTTCACAGGCATTACAGTCTAGAAGTTAAATAGCACCTATCTGTGATAGAATGGTATAGATATATTGACATATCTACCTACCTATTTATAATCCCAGGTCTAACTTCTGATGTACAGAAGTTAGTTTTATCAGTACAACTCAAGTGTTTCAAACTATAAAGTACCAAATGGACAACGAATTAAAAAGACTTCCTAACCTACACTTGGAAGACACGACTTAGGAAAAGTATTATGGAAAGTATCACCAAAAAAGGTGCCTGGTGGCTCACAGCATTGAGTATACAGTCCATTGATTGAAGACTTGCACATCAATACATCACTGAAATTCTCAAAGGTACTCTGCCGCAAGTTGAAATGCTACATCCTCCTTTTTGGTATCAACGTGGACATAAGCAGTGACCAAATCCAGGCTACATCAGTGTCACAAACAGTGACCAAATCCACCTACAAGCAACAGCTCAGCTAGACTCCATCCAATATGCTGAACCAGTGAAAATTGAAGCTAGGTACAAGACAGCGGCTATATGACAAAAAGGTCTCAAAATGCTGTTGCATTAGCGTGTTCTGGGGCCTAATTACAACCAATGCAGCCATAAAGATCAACACATTGGATGCTGTCCTGGTAAAGGTGGAAAACAAACTCGTTCTTCTGTGAAAAAGTCAGTATGTCACGAAAAAAATGAAAATGGAAGGTCTTCTCTCCCCCACTGCCAATCAATCAGGACATGTGTCGTGCTGATGGGTCACAGCAACGCTGCAAAGTGACTTTCTCTTTTCATTGAGGTGAGGAACAAATAACCTGCATTAACCAAACGGTCTTTTCTTTGTGTTTCACCTGACCTTCTGCCACAGAAGAGTGTATTCATACAGGACTTAATCATCAGCTACATACTGCAGAATATAAACAGAGGCAGAAGGGAGAAGACCAATCTTATTTACAAGGTACTGAAATTCCTCACATTTTACCCTAAAGGATTCACTGATTGACAGGCTATTATTAGCATGTCAGTGCCAGCTATCAAGTGGTACTGCACAGAGCATTGGAGGCCTAGAAGGTTTGCAGCTGGTAATGTGGAATTGTCTTTGCTTGTTCTCCAAATGATTTTTATTTAGATTCAGACTTGGGCCATCTTTCAAATATAATTGAGCCAGCTATATATACGTAAACCAAGAGACAAGTACAAAAGCACGTTTATCTAAGGATTGCTTAAGCACATATTAAAATTATATCCTTGGTGGATGGGCAGGAATTAAGGATGTGCTTCAACTCCTTTCTGAACTTGGGTTTACGAAGAGAAACAAACACTGGTTGGTGACAGTGGCAAATAATGAGAATGCACTTTTACCACAGTATGCCAGATTAGCCCATCGATAGCAAAATACCTGCTGTGGTTCTTAGTTTCACTGAACTAGTTTATTCTCCAGACATTGAGAAAAGGTACTGCAGTAGGGAAGGTGACAGAAAAAATAAACCTCGATTGAAATCTAACTCAAAAACAATCTACAAAACGACAGAGGCATTTATACAGCCACAGAACATGAAACCATGGGTTAATCGTCGTAGCTGTACACGCGTCTCAAATCACTCCCCATCCACATACATGTTCCACATGATAAGTAAAATGAAGCCAGTGGCTAAAACCGATTAATAGCCATACCTCTGTCAAAACACACATCACAGTTGCCTGCTGCGGTTTGGGCTGGGAATGCATGGGAGTGCTGGCAAGCTGTGGGTGGCCAGCCGTGGTCCATCCCACTGGCAGCACCTGCTCTACTCTAGGCTCCCGTCACACGCATGGGGACTGATGCTGAGGCTGGAGCCCACAGAGCCTTGGGCTGGCTGAGCTACACTGCTTTAGAACATGGCTAGTACCGGGGAAAAAAACCAGTTCAAATCCATACTTTTCAGCTGAAGAAGAAAGTCTCTCCCAGAGGTCAAATCAAGTCATAGGTGAGCTGAACTGCCTGCTGCCTCTTTCTTTGTTCACTGCATAGATGGCATCAGACTGTCTGAAAGCCCTGGTTAGAGACTAACCTAACATGGGAGGGCTCCCCTCTTTGTGAGGAAGACAAATGGGCCTCAATGTACCCTGAAGATACTCCTCCTCTATTCCTTTTCTCCTGAAACTGCTGAATAACAAACTCAGGCCATTTAGTGTTCTGCATCTGCTTCAAAAGAAACAGTTCTCATCCCTACACACTGTGTTTTGACAGCAAGAAGAGTACAGCAGTGTTAAGATGCTTCTGGGTATGTTCCTCCTCTGAGGAGTGTCAAGAAGTGAGAATGACTCAATTACGGAAACTGAGTGGAGACATCAACCATTACTGAAGGTGATGGAAATTCTGCTGGAAAACCTCGTGTACAGCTACAGTGCTCATAACCCAATTGTTAAGGGTTAGAATGTTCTCAAGATGTATAGGTTTATTATTAGAAATTAAAACATGTTAAGAGCCAGAAAAGTACCTTTCTCAATACCTGGAATGCTGCAGGGCTTATTGTCTCTTAGGCCTGTTCCACAGCCTGCTCTGCAGTCAGGGGGCAGATACCAGTTACCCTGCTTTAATGGCCCATTAGTGTTTTCTAAACTCCAGTCTGGTAGATGAAACCCCAGTTGTTGCCCCTTTGTCCTCTGCATTACTGAACATACCACTTACAAAGGCTCTTTAGTAAGAGAGTATCTGGCAGAGCTGCCACTGCTGTGGCCACGCAGTTAGGTCTAGCTTAATTTTTCCATGGTCACAGTGGTTGCATACCTCTAACTTCTACCTGAAAGTTTTGGTCAGAGAAAGATGCATAGTACAAAATGACACGGTGACAGATAGCACCAGATGAAGCGGCAGGAGTTCTCAGACGCTTTCACCAACGACTAAAGTACCTTAGACTGGAGAAGAGTTTAATAAGTGTGTCCATCCCTTCTCTCCTCAGCTGTGAACCAGGCACAGCCATGCTGCTGAACTAACAGAGTTACGGGATGGACATGCTGTTCTGCTCTCCCTCAATGCAAGAACAAAACCCCACCGACTTCCACGAAAGCTTGAGGGAGACCAGTTCATCAAGCTGCACATCTCTTCCCCATTAAATAAAGCAAGCTGGAGTGCTGGATACAGTTTGTTAAAGATTTTGAAAAGTAGTTAGAAATCAGCCATAAATTTGCGTACAAACATCCCTGAATAAAGTACCAAACAATTTGAGGAGGAATAGGAATTAAAAACAACTCAGGAAGGGATCCCATATCACACATAACCAGTAACTGCCTGGCTTGAAGAGGAACATGACAGGGAGAAAGGTTCACTCGGACTTCACAGCTTCAAAATGCATACCCATGGCAGGAGTGGCAAGGATCTGGGAGAATGGTGCACCTTCTCAATCAACCAATTTCCTCATATTTAGGACAAAGCATCAGCCAGCAAATGGACAGAACAATTAAACCAATGACAGTTTTACAGCAAAATACCAGTTAGAATGAGTAAAAGCCTTCAGTACAGGTAAAACTAAAAATAATTAAAAAAAAAAAAAGAAACTAATTCCATGCATACACAGTTAAATGGCTTGACATGCTTATAGTCTCATCAAGCTTGGTGTTGGTTTAGTAGCCAGCAATGTCTCCAGCTGGTAAAGGTCCATGCTTTATTGGTATACTGAAGTATTAGACAGCGGTGAGTGTGAAATCAGACAGTAACTGCTGTTGGCCTACATCAGGGTACACTCGCATCTTAAGAACAAAGAGTGAACATTACAGCCCGGGAAGAATAAAAGGTCACTGGGCATCAGTCCTTTATCTCTCCACACAGAAACAGAGCAACTGATAGGAGGATTTCCTGCTGTATCCAGGGTTAGGGTTAGCTTGCTTTTGTTTGTCTTCAGACCAACACCACGCGGTGCTACAACAGAACTGCAAAGGTTCAGCCCCCATGTAAGCTTATGCCACAGATACTGTCCATTTCAACAAGACATCTCCCCAAGCCTGCAGTGATCCTGCTGATGAGCTACGGCAGACAGACTTGACCATCGCTGGGTGCAGCCTTCATTAGGGAACGAAGGGCAGTCCAGTTGTGCTCAATGGAGCCCACAGGCCCTGGAAAGCAGACCTCCTTCCCCCCTCCCTCCACTCCTTATCTCCTCAACACGATAGTTTCTCAACCTGAGACTCACGACCTGGTGGGGGCTTTCTCCAGTTCTGAGGAGCGCTCTATGAGACAGGATCACTGTAACAAGAGGAATTAGGTACTCCCAATACAAATAGGTATTTCTGCAGTAAAAGGACATTGAGACAGTGCTTCCAAACAATGCAAGGAACAGAAGATACACCATGCTTTGAGGATAGACAGAACGTTGAAAAGGCTTTTTCTCCCAGAGAGGTACATGCTGACAAAACAGTGCATACAATGAAACAAAAAATGTTTCTCATTAAACGGTATTAAACAAATGACAAAAATGAGAATGAAGTCCCCAGCATTTTCAATTTTAAAAATTAATTTTGACTATTGAGATTTATTAAAAAAAATCTATGCATGTGTACACACAGAAATCAGGAAAGGGCTGGATAAGTGAAACACTGCCAAGCTTATGAACTTTTGTTAGTGGGTCCAGGTGAGTTTTTTAGCAGGAAAGGGAAAAATAAGGATTCAGCTAATCAAAGGTTTTTAACTGCCTCGTGGAAAAGCAACAGGCATGAGCTCTAACATTCACTGAACTAAACAGAAAGACCTACCTCTGATCTTGCTGTAAACCATCAAAGGCAAACCCCTTTTCTTCTAAAAACAGGATTTGCAGCATTTTAAAGAAAGTATCTAATCTAATTTTAACAAGCTTGAAAGCTCTTGAATCAGAAAGCATTCATTTTCCTTCAGCCTTCCATGTTCAATCAGTGACAGCTGTATCATTGCTGTCTTTAGAGCTAATTTTTATCAGCAGGAACTGTGGATTTTTATGATTCTCAGGGGCCACAACTTTACAAAAAAAAATCAATAGAAATCACATCTTAAAACTCTTATCATTCTAGAGCAAACTAAGTATTTACCATCATGTCATGCAGATTTATGATCCTAAGGTCTTTACCCCCTTTACTGTAATAACACCGCCATTATTTACACTCATCAAAAACATGCCTGTGAATACACAGTTCAGCCAGGCACACAGGCTTTCCAGATCTCATAGCATTTAAAAGAAAGTGCTCACTGCTTTTAATAACAAACAACATAAAATAAGCTTATTCTACACGCTCTTTATAGACCACAGAATTAGAACAGAAGACTAGATGCTCTAAAGAACTGCTACATGTCACCCAAGCTAGGCTTTTTATTCATATGATGCCTTCGATTTTTAAGTAGAAAATCTGTATTTTAAAATATCAAAGGCACCACACAGCCTAACCACAGAGAGGAATGCAGAAGATGCCTTTGCTCAGGATCCACATGTTGCACAAGAATTATTTGCCTTATAAATAAGTAAATAAGATATGTGCCCTTGTCTAGGCATGTTTCAGCAACTATAGAAAGAAGAAAGATTTTGTTAATTTCCTAGGATTTAAATTTCCTTCTTTTCTAGAACCTGACAGCATGGGCAACAATTTTTCCTAATATAGCTTGACAAACCAGAGTCTGCGGCTACCCACACATTTGAGAAAACTTACACATCAGTCTAATCTTTGGAATCTCCTGATGTCAATACTGTGTATCAGCCACTTACAATCTAAAACCCCAAAACCATTAGCATCAAGTAGGAGGCACCAATATGCACCTGGGTTTCTGACAAAAAGGACTGTTCTACCACTTGTGCCTGACAGCATCTAAGAAAAGGTGTATGTATTAAAAATTGTTCCAGAAGATTCAATTTCCCTCATATATTTAGTGTCTCTCTTACTTGGTATGGAGAAGAGGACTGATCCCCTAAATGAAGAGGAAAGAGATGTGCTAAAATGTACAGAAGCTGCCTTAAGAAACTACATTGTTGAGAGAGAGAAGTGTTATTGGAAGACTAAAGAGGACTTTGGCTTCCCTCACTTTATATATGCCTGCACAGAGAACCTCTTTCCTTCACATCCACTGCCCTTTCCAGTTGGTAACAACCATGCTGGTAAATGAGGTCCATCTCCAGTGGTCCATATCCTGGTGCACAAAGGTAAGTGACACCCAACTCCTTCCCGCATGTGGAAGGTCAGGAAAAACTTGGATTGTTAATTTTTCATCATTAGAAGCTAGACTGCAGCAATTGAAATTTCATTCTGAAGTCACCTCTGACAGCAGTCTAATGCCTCATTATGACAAATGAGACTAGTTAAACAAACATGGTATTTGACAGAATTTGTAGGTCAGATGTCCTTTCCTCTGTTGAAGAACTGTTCCAGAAATAGCCACAATTCATGCTAATTGCATATAAATCATGCTGACGAGATCTGAATCACTGGGTTTCAATATTCAAAATCAGGTCTGTTTCATCAGTTCTCTCAACTAATCAGTTCAACACAATTCTTGCTCTCCAAGTATCCTAAGAAACTACTGGGGCTTTAAACTCTCAGGAAAAGAGTGGAAAGCACACTATGCCAAAGGAAACTGTAAATAAATAAGGCTAAACATTTTTAGTCTGCTTAAGATATTTCCTATTATTCTCCTTTCCTTTGTCTTCCCAACCCTGGAGCTCCCCCCCAGAACACACTTCTAGTTGATTAAAGACTCTGCAGGCGTGTGCATTTACTGTGGGACCGAAGAAGACAGAATTTAAAACATCTCTGCTTCTTAGTGAAGAAAAGTAGGAGCTATAAGCAGGTTGCGGATCTGTCTAACCCATTTTCCATTTGACCTTCTCTGGTCACCACAAAGTAAATGCATGGACAGATAGAGAGGCCAGACAGGAACTTCTGGCATGAACGCTACTGCTTCAGAACGAGTACAGCTGCGTCAACTAATAAAAGCTGCTCCGCAAACATCTGTGCAAACAGAAACCTGACCTACAAATATTCAAGGGGGGAAACACAGGTCCTGAAGTGGTATTTTCTAATAATACCAGCATCAGTTAGCGAACTAATTCACAAACCACTGTTTTTTCACCCATTGCTGGGTTCTAATGATTACATTCAGCATTGCCAATGCTGCTCGGTTGAGAAAATTCTGTTTAATTTTGCATGCCCATTAATCTTGAAGCAAACTGGTAAATCAATTTAGTTTTTCAAATTACTAACACACAACTCTTTCATTATGCTCATCCATCTACTTTATAAGTGATCTCAGCTCCGCATAGCTCACATGATGTACACGCAAATACAGCAAACCTAAGAACTTTCAGTTACTTGTTGACATTTTCCAGCTACAGAAATTTCTTTTCCAGTTTTAAGTTGATAATTCTGTATTTAGTGTGCACTACAATGGTTAATGGGATGGTACTTGTTAGGCAGGCCTTATGAGCCATGGGTGATTTGAGATGATGGCAGCATCAGGTGCAAATCATCTTCAGAGAACACCCTCTCTGCCATGCACAAGGAATATGTTTACTAGGGGATATGGACAAACTGAAAACAGTGCGGTCTAGGCTATTCAGATATCAATTATTCAAAACTCCATACCTGCAATATCCTACGTAGGTCCTGGCTCCTACATCAACTTGCCACTACCCATGCTTCCTTCATCTAGACAAATTTATTCCCAAATGTTATATTCCAGGTCACTGAGGAAAACTAGATTCTAGGAGAGGCTGATATGAAAAAAAAATCTCCAGGAGAAGATTTCAACAGGACATAACAAGTCTGAGCTGCTGCTGGGCTGGAGAAAACTTAAAATTGTCTGACATGACTTTTCTGCTGTCATTGTAGAAGATGACTGAATGTGGTCAAGTAGCTGGAATAACAAAGAAAGAATCAGAGTGCTTTTTATTTACAGACTAACTACATCTGCATATTATTTCCAGACAAACCCCTAAACTGATTTGAAACTCGTCTCCATACTCATCCAACTACATGGACAGAGTTAGTTCAGCACAGTGACAAGCCGTATGGACAGCCCAGCAAGAGGTTTCGTCCACATCCTCTGGAAAAACAGGAGATGGGTGGCTCAGGACTACTCATTCAGAGTAGATGCTGCTGCTCAATCTTCCTGGGATTCAGCTCCTTCATTTGTAGCAACTGCCCAGGGATATCTGGTCACTTGATGAGTATGGGATTTAGAAGTAAATTATTGAGAATAAAAAAATTTAGAACAGTGAATAAAAATACCATCAGCGACACTCCAAAGTCTACTGGAATTGGTCAGAGAATCAAATCTTTTACTTAGCCTATAACTACCTCTGTTAGACCCAAGACACAGGTATGCTTAGACTAGCGCTATTGACCAGTGTAGGCGGCTCAATCAACACTTGCAATGACTCACTTGAACTGACAGGCTCCTCTTCCCACACGTGCTTTGTGAACCAGAAGAAGAATTCCCTCATCTCACCTTATCCGCACTCTTGCCCCAAAGGTTTCTTCCCTGCAAGGCCTTTCTGTATCTGTCTCACAGAAACAAGCTCCCAGATGAATTCTATGGGACCTGATCCTATGTGAAAACATCAATTTAAAATTGCTCTCTCACTTACCATTCTTGGCAAGCACTCAGATATGAACCACGTGTCTGGCAGAGGAATTTGGCCCACAGACTGTTTTTAATTAAATGCTTGTCTGCTGATATTAAATGGAACTTCAGTGGCATAAGTATGCTGCAAAAATGGTTCATCCTAAATGAAATTATTTCCTATGTAATTTACCAACTTTCTTTCTTCAAACTGGAAGAACTCCCGATGCATTAAAACGACAATCACTTAAACATTTAAAGTAGAAAAAATGCCAGTTGACAGAAAATAGTCAGAGAAATATCCTCAATATTTCAGTTTCAAGGATAATATTCAAAAGGGAAAAGAAAAGCTGTTGAGATACTTTATTAGCAACTAGGCTAACTCCAGCTACCAGCAGGTCTGTTCCTATGAAATTATAAATCCATTATCTTTGTAGGCATATGAGAGAAGAAATCAGGCCTGAAAACAGTATCTGAAAGGATGCAAGATAGTAAACACCACTTACCAAATTTTATATTCACTGAAATCCAAACAATATGAAATCTATTCACTTTTCTTAAGTAGCAGAAACAACTGCAAATCCTTTTGTTGAAAATCCATTACTTGAACTCTAATTTTACTGTCTAACAAGCAATTAATTCATCTGTCCAGACTGCTATCACCTTACTGTACAATGTAACTACTTGTACTTTTGCTGCACAAGCAGCAGAAAAACCCAAACAATAGAAAAGGAGACTCATGCACCCAACTCCCTGTGCTCACGCTATTCTGCTAATGCAGGCTTCAACTACTTGATATATCATCTTAAATACTGAGACGTTCAAGGCAATTATTTTACAGCTATTCTAAATCGAAAACACAAAACGCCTTCTTTTAGAATAATATATAAGCAAGCTTTTCCCTAATTATCAATCTCACCGTTTCTAGATTCATGCTTTAAGCTACAGGAGCAAATGAGAGCATTCCCTGTCACCAAAATATCACTGTCTAAAGAGATGCTTTAAGTCATTCCTGTTCAGAAATGATGTATCTAATCTTTACGAAAACCAACACACTGAAGGAGATGAGTGGGTTAAAATTTATATTTACACGAAGATATATTTTACTGCAAAAAAGTAACATATATAACAAGACATGCCTAACTACTGTAGGTATCTTTCTAAATAACCTTCACTCAGATTAAACTCTGGTCAAGTGTGCATAGACCAAGGCATTAGAAAAATTAAAAAAACTTCTTCCTTCATTACTTTGTAAAAACAATCTTGAACATTTTATATTGTCTAGATTTACAAAGTCTTGTAACATGTTCATCAGTACTTATGTGGGTGGATTCATCACTGCTGCATGTATATGCTGCGTGATGCACATCACTGCAAGTGACCTGCAGTTCAATCAGTGCTGCTGTTCACCACCTAAAATTCTCAGATTTAGTTTCCTTCCCCCACAAGAAAAATACATAAAAGTTAAAATTAAGGCCAGCATTAAAGAGCACATCTTGTCTCCCAGCTCTAATAACTGTAGGAGATCTTTCATCTGGATTTTCTTAATTAACTCTGAGAAACTAGAATCGGGTTTTAATAGGATGCAGCCTTAATTCTCAATACTTTTAGTCTGTGAAAAGGAAGTTTACAAAGAATTAGTATCTCTGTCCTTCTGCACATGTGCCAAAATCTCGCTACTCTATGTACAGCACAGAAGACAATCAGCCTGGACCACAGTTAGTCCCATCATTCTCTGAGTCAGAGGATGAAAATTTTATGAGGTGGCACTGAGAAAAAATAGCCTATGATAGACTAATTGGATCCTGTACAGATAAAGATTCTTCATGATCAAAGTGAAAAATGAAATTAAACAGCCACCATCTCAAGCCCCACACCAAAGATCACCCACAACAGAACTTTGATGTCTCCATAATAATTCTACTAAAAGAATAAGGAGAAAAAAAAATCTCTTGTAATTAATCTTTATACCACACTGATAAAGGATAGAAAGGATTGCCTTGCAAGTAATACTCATACCAGTCTTCATTAGAGCTGTTTCAATCTAAGCTTTTTTCACTTCAATTATATTTTTCAATTCATCCTCTTTCTTGCCCAAGGAAGAGTTTGGAGTTTCAAAATCTCCATCACCAAATCAGCCTGTTGAACCTACTGAAGAAAAAGCCAATATTGTCATTGTTCCTGCATATATAACTAATTTTGTATCCTCAGCTCCTCAGTTAAGATTATAAAATGAGTTATGAAGATAGGTAGACCAAATACATTCTTGCTATGAAAAAATTTTCCAGCATATTTCAAGATTTCAACAAGTCTTGGTCTTGAATATCAAGCTGCCTGCATTTGGCTGGAAGTTTAATTCCCGCCCCCCCCCGTCTCTGTTGAGGCACTCATAAGCTCTCCTTATATCGGAGAGGAAAAAAACCTGTAATTGACATACAAAAGAGCACAATGTACCTACTTAATTTCATTTTTGTTTTGTCAAAATAACTAGTCAAGTGTTAAAGAAGCTACAATATATACCTAAAATATGACTTCATACAAAGAACAGGTGAGTGTATAAAGTCTTACAAAGATACCTAAATCAGTAATAATTTCCCTCTCCTCCTGCCTTTCAGAGGAGATGCACTACTGTTAAGCTTCACTGAGACTTATCCTTATTAGTGTATTTCTAGCATCCCTTCCCTCTGGCTGGTCAGTACAATGATAATGATAACATCTGAAATAGCCCACATGCTGAAATTACTACCAGCCACTCTTCACACGCCCCAGAAGATACAACCACTCTAATGAGCAATCACAGTATCCACTGGTCTCATACGCACCGGTCCCTAGCAGCTGAAGACCTGCATACCATCTTCATCACTGAGGCCAACAGACATATCCTCCTCTACCTCCTCATCAAGCTGAAGGCTTCCAAAGGAGTACTTATTTCTAGGCATGGGAGAGGAACTCAGCACAACGGGATTTCCAAACACCAGGGGGTGAGTGAAGGGGTTAATGATTTCTGAGTCGGAATCACTAGATTCTGTCCCACTGCTGGTGGAGCCCTCCATCATCTGGATTGCAGCCATGTGATCCATCACGCCACTGGCATGCAGCGACTGCATGACTGGGCTCTGCTTTGACTGTGCCCCAGCTGGCACACCGTTGGCTATCATCTTGCCCTCTGGAGAAGACATCTTAGACACCCTGCCTCCTTTATAATATCGCTCTGATCTATACTCCTGCCCAGGGGTTGAGGATATCTGGCTTAGGATAAACGGATCTGTAACCGATTTGTTGCAGAGATTTGGGATTTTCTGTGTGTGAGGTGGTTGAGAATCTGGAGAATATCTGCAATACCCATGGCAGCTGCTGGCACGGCTATCCTCCTCCCCAGTCCTCACCCTGCAGTCATGCCCATTTTCTGAGACATAACCTTGAGAGCCAGTTCTACTCAGGCTCATGTTAGGGCTTGACCCTTTGCTACTGGGAGGCAATGGAGTGGCCAGCGGACTACGGCTCCCTGGCCCTCTAAACATTTCGTCAACCAGTGAGCTGTGCCTTGGCATCCTGGGGCTTCCCCCAGTGTAGAAGGAGAGATTAGCTGGGTTATCATCAAGGTACTCTTCAGAGAGATACTGGGAAGACTTTATAGAGGCTGAGGAATCCCTATGCCTAGTTCTATTGCGATTTTCATCTCTGTAGTGAATATAGGCACCACTGGTCAAATCACCCTCATAATTGTCATTTGTTTGGGAATATGACCGGGTTATTTGTCCTCTGAGGAGATCATACTCGCTATCTACGTCACTGCAGTCAATGAAAGGAATGGAGGTGCTACTGCCATGAGCAGCCCTGGAAGCTGGACCTGTGCTTGGTTGCTGTGATTGAGGTCTGTTCTGCTGCACCCTGTCCTTAGCAGCCTCCTCTTCTTCCTCCACTGTTGACACCACTGCTCCATCCACCTTTCTGCTTTCCTTTGGACTCTTCTTCAAGGAAGGGCTCTTGTGCTGTCCAGTGTCTTCTGCTGAAGCTTTCAATTCCTTTCCTTGCCGGCAGCTCTGCACTGCTGCAGCATCATTGTCATCTCCATAGGCAAAGCTAGAGCTCTGGAAAGATAAAAGAGGGAAGGCAAGGGGGAGACAAAGGGGGAGGGAAGAGTGAAGGGGTGGGAGGTTTGGGAAGGAAGGGAGTCAGAGTGAAAAGGCTACTTGTAATTACGCACCAGAATTTTGCACTGCATTTGCAGCAACATAGGAGCCTCTTGAAAGCAGAAGAGGTAACCCAAGCTTCAAAACGAATTAGAATTTTTTAAAAAAGAGGTCTCTGATCTTGAAGAACAGAAACGTATATAAGCTAAGCAAGGGAAGAGAAAGCAGACAGAATGTGGCGATACGTAAAAATGGGTATTTGAGGTGTTTCCATGCACTAAGGCAGCCATCAACACTCTAAGAACAACAGCGTGTTCACGCTACTCTGAGAAACTGGAGGAAAAGAAACATGTAAGACAAATTCTGCCCAGCCTACACGTATACAATAATAAAAAAAAAAAGCTACGTGTGGGCTTTCGAGCACCCCACATTCAATCCTTGGAGCATACCTGCCACTAGTTCATAGACTGGCTTTTCTGCACACATAAATATGTTTAATCTGCCTGGTAGCTGTACTCCATCTACCTGAGCTCTTCTTAACAATATAAATATGCTAAAAGATATTTGAAATGGGCTGCATTTATAACAGAATTCTCTGAAGTTCTTAGATTTGCAGAAATGAGAGCCTGTGAATATCAAAAGGAAACAGTGCAAGGAAGGCGAAGGTTTGGGTGGCGTTCTTAAATATATTAATCTAGTATCTTGCTCCTGCCATTTAAGCTCTACCTAACCTAAGGTTATGTGATCAAAGGTTTGCCTCCACAAACAGAGGGGTACACTGGCAGGTGTAGGAACCCCAATAATCTAGCCAGGAAAATGCAGCTCCCTGACCTGGCTCCTCTGGGGCTTGTCCCAGGAGAGCCATCAGCCCATGGTCTGGGTGTGTCTGGGATGCCAGCAACTGGAGAGACCAGAGCATATGCATTTTGGGTGGGTGGGTAGGTCAATGTGTAATTGCTAGAAAACATTAAACTGGACTAGTTGATGAGTAGGGTAAGAGTTGGGAGCCAAGTACTGGAGCAGCCATAAGTCAGGCCAATTACTGGAAAGACCGTGAGGCCTGGGTGCCAATTACTGGCAACGTCCTAAGTCTGTACCTCTGTGTAAGGTAACCAGGAACCAGAGGATATGAGTGTCAGTTACTGCATAGGCTGTATGAATTACTGGAGGAACCCATAGTGTGTGTGTGTGCATGTGTGTGTCTGTAAATCTGAGTACCAGCAATCATTTCAGGGGCTTGCATCTCCAGATACCAGCCACTGGGAGATCTGGGGATCCAGGAGCTTGCTACTGGATAGACTGAGTGTCTAAGACCAGTTGCAGGAGGGATCCACATCCTATGTAGGCGTATTTTCCACCAATGAACTTTCATCCTGATCAGCCAAAGAGCGGAACAGGGTGAGGCCACTGGCACTGTTTGTGTTTGTGGGAGTGCTGTTTTCTGCTTGTGTTTAGCCGTGTGGCTGGCTGTGTGTACATGTGTATTTATCCGGGCGCCTGTAGTGAATACTTGCTTAGCCTTACTACTAGCTGGACATGGGAACATACAGCTGCAGCAACTTTGCCACTACTTTGCAAACTCCTACCTCATAACAGCTACTTATGCAAGATAATTACATTAGTTATCTACCACAGATAATGGCTTAGGAGTCCAAAGCTGTAATTTTTCTGAGGAAGTAATTCTTCTCCTCCTTGGTTAATACAACAAAACGCCTTGTCACGGGCAACCAAAATTCCCAAGTGAAAGAAAAGAACTAATTTTTTCCCAGATGCAATAACCAGCTACAACCTAGGACACCAGCAGTAACTCTGTGGATTGCAATTTTTCAGATGGTCACTAGCACAGCTCAGACAAGCTCACTATTTATATTTGTCTGGTTGTCTGGAAGCAATGCTGTTCCACAATGGAAATGAACCTGTTCCACTTGCAGAACCTAAAACTTAATGGCACCCAGGGCTCCTCAGCTCCCAGTTAAATGGTAATGAGCAGAAAACTATGATCCTAGAGTTTTAAAATAGCAATCAATGAAGGGTAATCTAATAAGAAATGTTTAAAAGGCATGATCCAGGGTTTCATCAACATCACTGACTTGTTTTGGCACCTCTGTATGCTGTTCTGAAGGCTGTGCAGTCAGACTCCTGATGGAATGAATCTTGCTGTGTTTCCTGGAGATAAAAGGAAAATCACAGTAAGAAGCCATTTCAGTTTTTTCTACAAAAAGGAATCAAGAGACGTGCCTCTTCAAAGAAAACCTTTGAACAATAGCTTTCATAAAATTTTGCTCCAGAACAGATTAACATTCCTCCTTTCCATAAAATTTAAATGTGCTATGTGTTGCAAACATACCATTATAAGAAAAGGGAAAGGCACTGAAGCAAAAATGGTCTGTCATGTGAACACGAGTTGTAAATAATTAATTGTTCCCATGGTCTTTGGGGCATTTTGGCCATTACTTCCAGTTTACCATGAGCAAAATGAGTTCAGACAGAACTGGCTTTAGCAAGTTGGAAGCTTTCTCTGGAGACCTCTCCCCTTGAGGTTGGCTATTATCTATTCCTGTTAACTTTCAGTTTTATTATGAGCTGAATATGCCTGTTTTATATATATTAATAACATACCACCAAAGAGGATGCAAATCAGTATGGGAGGAAGTTACCTGTGATGGTAGTACACTCACTGCTGAAAAACAGATTGAAAACTATTCATTTTAAGTAAACTATAGGTTATGCCAACTTCTGCCAAAACATTCAGGGCCAAGGGCATATTATACAAGCAATAAACTGTCAAACCAGCAAAGAAGGAACTTTTTACTTAGACTGGTGCCAAGATTTTATAATATAACTAATTGGAAATCATTACTTTTCTTTGATTAAAACATATTGGAATAGTTAATTTATTTCCTCTCACCTTTCAAACTGCACTTTTTTGTGCCCTCCTTCTTTAACATAGTCAAGAACTTGCTTCTGAGTCCGACCACTGGAAGGAAACCACAGTTAAAATATTTAACACAATATACCACCTGGTCATCATAATCTTGCATGTGGCCTGCCTATGAAGTCAAAGCAATCAGAAAAATATTTGTCACTATCAGCAGAAACTCATGTAAGATCATAAGGAAGGGGTCTTGGCCAGATACACACAAATTTTTATCATGTTGCATGTTACTTGCCTCTTTTTTGTGTGTGTGCGCGCGCTATGGAGCTACTTTTTGATGCCATTTCAAAAATGATTAAATTCAGTTGTGTGCCCTTCATAGTGTACTACGTTACTAGGAAGTCATCACAATAGAAAGTGAAGAAGGGCTTAAATTTTCCTCTCAGGAACAAGAAGTATTCTTTAATCCTTTTGAGTCAAATACCAGCCTTGTCCAGTATCAGTAAACCCTGGAACCAAGATAAAAACTGCATTTCATGACTCAGTTGCTACTACTGAACACATCAACTAAGCATATACACATTTTCTGCAGAGATTTAGGCTGTAAATCCCTTTCTCTCCTTCTCTACAGGCCATGAAATAGTGAGAAAGCCCAGCGCTTCCTTCTGTGCGAAGTTTACTGCTCTCGGTTCCCTTTGGAGTTTAAAGGAAACCTACACCTCAAGAATGCTCAACAGAGAACCAAATCCTTCCCATTCATATAGAGCCTTTCAACTAAGCAAATAACCACAGGCCTGGAAAAAGTTACTGAATGCATGTAGCACAGATCACAGTGAGCAGAGGATGTAGCCAAAACCCACTCTCCAAACCAGGAGGCAAGCTGAATGCACCTACAGTCTTATACTTAGGCAGAAATGTAACAAGTTATATCTTGTTTACCCTAACATAGGTCCTTCCATCTTAATTTACGGTGCAGGCAGGAAATGAAGTAGGAAGAGAGTTAGAATGGCCATATCTACTATGTTGTTATGCAAGGCAACCACAGCGTACCGTTTATCTCAGTGAAGAGGGTTTCTGGCTGTTCAGCTTCTATCAGCTTTGCAAACAAAATAAACTCTATGAATAAAAGGATTTCCCCCCAGCATACACAATGCAATATCTACAATGAGGCTTCTGCCAGTGTAAGAAAAAAAGCCAATAATCCAACTATTAAAAACTTTTCTACAGCTCTAACAATACTGCAGGTAGACTTGGTCTTAGCATAGGTGGTCATGTCACATAAATCCTTTGCAAGCGTAAAGGTCTCAGCATAAAGGCAAGCCATTGCTTTTAACTGCATAGAAATAGGTTTAACTACAGAAACATGCAACAAAAATGGAAATCTCTGCTCTGATACGTAGGAAGGAACCCATACCAGAATCACAGGATCCAAAGAGTGCCAAAATATCACTAGCTACCGTTGCTTAGGACACAGGTGGATTTTCTTACATGAAACCACCTGGAAACTATACACTTCATACCTTACCTCCAGAAAGCTACTTTGCAACAGCTACTACAAAATTAATGCAAGCTTTTTCCCTACGGTGTTCTTTGCACTGTTCTGGCTGACAAGATGCAATAGAAAATACACAGGAACAAACTACAATGTAAAAAGGGGGAGCTGAAAATAATGGGTTTAATCCTAGATCATTATGGATATGATTTTGAGCTGGGGAGGCAACAAAGGTGGAAAGAAAAATGCAGGTCTTACCTGAACCTAAATGATGACCCTCTAGAAAAAAGAACAGGTTTAGGCTTTGGCTTAGGTTCCTCAAAAAGCCTGAAAAAGGCATGATGCTCCACGCAGATTTTCCAGAAAGACTTGCAAAAATCTCGACTGGCCATAAGGAATTCCAGGGTGTCCTGGAATGAACTCTGAAAATTGAAACAGTATTTGCAATGTAAGCAAGCAACATACATTACAGAGATGCATTGCCAAAGCAGGTGCTATGCTACAATAAAAAGCTTTTCCCCCAGCTCACTGGCTTTCAGGCTTAAGTGGCCCTTCCCTCTGAGACATCGCTGATCTGCCTGACAGTATCACAGCTATTGCTCCAACTTCCTTTCGTTGACAAATATAAAGCAGTGGTCTTAACATTAACGAGAAGAGGAGGTTTACATGTTATAACCTAAGAATTGATGATATAGTACCAGAGTCACAGCCAGAAGACGAATATGTGACATTCAGTTTACATTTCCTTTGCTAGAACTGCTCACCTGAGATGCCAGGTTGATGTGTGCAGTAACAACAGTGAACATAAGCAATTAATTAAAAAAAGTAAAAGAAAATCTTGAGGCGATAAAAACTTACGTTTGATCTGTGAGCAGAAATTTACTAAATAACCTTTTGTCAACTTCATCAGCTCTTGACAAGGACTTACATTCACATCAGGGCGTAGTTTGATAAGAAAACGTTTCCTCTTGAAGCTCAGCTTTCGAACTTTAGCCCAGTTGAAGGCATTGATCTTGGTGTGACCCTACAGAGAACAAAGCCAGCAGAGTTTAAGCATTCCAGATCTGAATGGAGAAATCTAAACCACTAAAGAAAGCTTGTCATAAATTAATCATCTACTGAATTCACTTGAAATTATGGTACTTCTTACCATTCATCCTCTGATAATGCAAACCATAAGCATCTGGTACTTGTAGTTAAACTCCTGCACACAGGCCTAGGTATACTGAGGTGATGTGAAAGTATCCGACCCAGTATCACTGCAAAAAACAGGGCGGCCCAGCTTTTGCCCAGATGATGTTATCTTGCTTCGCTATGCGGACTCAGATTTTCAGTGGACTAAGTCACCTCCCAGAGGTGCTGCCTCCTCTTTCCACCAGCTACACAGAACGCAGGGAATCCAGACACATAATATGTCACCTCACTGTGACAGGGTAGATTGCCTTCCCTTTTGTCTGTCTACAGGGCAAAATAAACACCCCTTTATATATTACTTCACTGGGGAAAAAAAACAGCAACTGAAAGTTTTGTATTGGAAGTACAGAATACTGGGAGTATTCTGACCTTTTAAAGGGAACAACAGAAGTAAAAGGAACTTAAATAAATTACTTGTCTGAAGAGTCACAAAATGCTTTTCCCAAAAAAAGGCAACCAAAAACCAGAAGCAAAGAGCAAGCTGGAGAGAAATTATCTTCAAAATACTACAATTCCCAGCCACCGCATCATCAGCCCCTATACCCCAGAAGTCTCATTCTTAATTTACGTTAGAATGTATTGGAGGTATTATTTTAAAGCATTCATTACAGCCATTTATTCAGTAAAGACTTCAATATAACATGCCTACAGCACAGTACAGAAGCTTCAGAGAGCTACTACAGGATTGCTAAATGCAGAAACCCACACTGATTTGGGTGCCATCACCAGATGGATGTAGGAGTAATGACAGTGTGATAATCTCTGCCAAGTCTACCTGCTGTCTAAGAATCACATAATTAATCTCCCTTAAAATATTCAGCAGCACTGACGCTGATTTCTAATCAAATGGCAGGCTTTAAAAGTCTGACTACTGCTTATGCCATTTCTGAGTGAACCTGTATTTCCCTCGATGTCTTCATATTTCAATTTCTATCAGTTATATACGAAATAGAAGGATGAACTTAAGGCTCTTGCCCTATGAAGTGCTTGAAGGAAGCCCTAAGCCTACTGCCAGACACCAAGTGCTGGGCAGACTCCGGCAGGTCTGAGCCTGACTCCTTCTTCAGCATGCACTCTTGGGGCTTGATCCAGCAAAATTTCCAAGATTTTCTGAAAGTTCCAAAAAGCCCTGTTTTGGAAGGCCCAAACACACTAGGGCAAGAAGAAGACATCACTAAGTTTTGGAGCTTTACAAAATCAGGCCTTGGGCCTTGAACCAGCAGCTGCATCTTCACAGAGAGATCCCAGCTGTCTGCTGGGACTCAGTGAATGCCATGCTGTTTTGTGGGGACACATACTTTTAGTTGTAAGACAGCCTTAATTTACAAGGCATTGCAATTCATTAATTCAGCTGATGAAAATACTGTGGGGGAGCAGGGGAAGGGCCTGAACATACAATTATTTGAGTTATGTGCATTTCTAATAACATCCTGGTATTCTCACTTTTAAACTATGCTTCAGTTTGGGGGTTTTACTAGCAACCCATTTAGACTATCAGGGTTTTTTCCTAATGATTTTGTTGGTTTTTTTTAAATTTACATCTCAAAGCAGCATTTGGGTCAGACATATTTCTGGGTTGGTTTGTTGCTGTTGTTCATAAAAGGACTCAAAGTACTTCATAAGGTTGGAGCACTAGTATTTTAACTATAGTCAACAGTTAAAATGAATAGCATTTGTTGACAATTGTAACAATGGATAATTTAAAGAACAGCTTACTGTTTTTAACACAGAGTGAGGTAAGTAGCATTTTGGATGCTATCTGAAATGAAACTAGTTTATACCAGCTGACTACCTGTACCTTCACAACTGTAAAAGCCCAATTTGTTATTTACCTAAGGGGAACGGCAGAACAAGAATTGGATAAATTTACTAATGATGCCTCATGAACATTTACTAGGCTGACTGGGGTAGGAGAGGAAAGAAATCTAAAGAAAACACTTTAGATCTTTTAGGGAAAGAAGTAGTATTTGTGGATTCAAAAAAGGTAGAATGGCCGAGGCTGGTCAAGAAAATTGTAAAAACTCTGACAAAGTAGTGCTACAAAGAGGTTATATTCACTACCTACATCCTTCTCCATGTACTCCAGTTGTCTGTTGTTTTATTTGTCCCTGCTTCACACCCACTTAGTATGCACCATGCCTGCAAGACCTACCCAATCCTATACGTACGAGGTGTCAGCACGACCAACTTACAAATTGTGAGCTGTGGATCAGTTTGCATCTTGAACAGCACATTGTTGCTGCAGATGGAGTTCTACCCTGTACATGCAAATTAAGTAAAAGTCCCTGCAAATGAAGCACCTAATGCAGCTATAAAAGGTTTAAGATCATTGTTAGAAAAAAAAAAAACCCTGGAAGACATGGCTGAGGTCCTGAATTCTTATCACTGTAAAAAATCTCCCTCCTTTATAAAGGACAAAGTCATGTCCTAAGCAGCTCTAACCTGAAACACCAGAATGCCTGTGTTGGCAACAGCCAGGTTGATTTTTGTCCCTTCCCTGTCCTTGGCTGGATGCAAGCGTATTCCATACATCTCCAGCCGACGGGCAATCTCCAAAAGCTGGAAGTCAGACTCTGCTGGTGTTTGTCCCCTTGAGAAAGAAAACAGAGAAGACACAAAATTCATCACACCTTTTGACAGAGATTAATAGGTCCTCCAGAGAACAGAGACATTTCATCAGAGACCAAAACCTTTCAGAGGTATAATATCTATATGGTTTTTCCATGTCTCCAGATTTTTATCAGCTACAACAACAACTTTTCCTTAGTCTAAAACAATACCAAAGAATCTACAGATTTCACAGTCTACTATAAATTTTGATTGCTCCGATTCTGAGACACCTGACACAGCAAGATTTTGAACCATTAACTTTTAACAGAATTCACTATCTCTCTTTGTATTTTCCATGCTGTATTCCTAACAAAAAAATAAATTATAAGTGTGTCAGGATGTTGTTCACTGTAAAAGTGAACACAATACCAAAGCAAAGTAAAATGGAAGACAAAAACCTTAACATAAATGCTGAGAACCCATAAGCACTAAATTAATCATGATGAAATTGTGCAAAAGTTTTGATTATTACTGCTACAGAACTCCCTACCAGTCATACTTAATTCAATCTAGCTCAAAATGAAACCGTTCAAATCTTGAAGCATTCTCAACAGCAAAAAAGATACCTTTAAATGCTTTGTGATTCTTTTAACCATCTTCTTACTACTAGTCTTTTCTTCAGATAATCCTATTCCCCCAAATCCCTAGTTCTGCATGAACTCTCTGCTTTTCCTAGAACTATCACCAAAACCCTTCTTCACCCATCTCTAAATACACCATGGAAAGGTGAAAAGTCAACATTCAATGTCCTTGAAATCAAAAAGACTGCTGTCAGAAGTGCCCAACTGATCAGTCATCATTTGCAATCACACTTGTATGCACAAAATCAGCAGTGAAGCATTTTGTATGAAATAAGACTGTAAAATAATGGCATGCTTGAATGAGTATCAAAATCAATTGCTCCTTAAACATCTTGTTATGATGACAGAAGGAAGGCAGGAGTAACCTTCAAGAAATTTATAGGCTTGAACATTTTTTGAGAAGTAACCTTTGAGAAACTCAGAGGTCCAAACCTCTTTTGTACTTATGATCTAGCATATATTTAAGTTAGAACTACTCTAATGGAAAAGGAGCCAAATAACAAGAACAAAAAAGCCTTACATGTGGCTACGGTGAAATTCCATGATTTTGTCTTCTAGTGCTTCTTGCTGAGGTATGTACTTGTTCTTCGCTAAGTGTTCACGATCTATGGTTTCATCAAAATCCCCAATCTCAGCTACGGAAAATTTTAAGAAAAGCCTATTAAAACACTATATTAAAACTGAATTATTCAGGCAATCCAAAAGGTGCAGACAGCTGGGAAAAGGGCAGAGAAACAGTTTCTTGCAAGCTGTGACGGTTTAAGATTCAGATTCCCACTATGTTATCTTTCATGCATTCTTCTCCTCTGTGTTAGAATCTGATAATGTGAGAAGAAGCTTAAGGATCCCTTCCATCCACCACAACCAAGTAAGAAGCTGTTGGATGTCAATTGAACAAATGAAGCCATGAGAGGGCTGCCTTGACTTATGTGAGGGATAAGGGTGGGGGTGACAGGGTGGACAGCACTAATTCAGCAGAGCTCATCCATCTCTCTCACACGCATCATTGTGCTCAGGTGCGTTTCCCTGGAGCCGCTAGGCACAGCCTTCCTCCCCTGCTCCGTGTCCCAACACTGTAATCATTGGGGTAAAATCTGAAAGATAGTTTTGTTTGCTTGTTTGAGCGCAGGCATACATTCCACCTCATGGGGTTATGAAACATTCATCTTCCTCTAATTTTGCAGCAGTTTGAGATGCATTCTGTCTCCCACCTCCTCAAAGTAGCTCCCATCTGCTGCAGTTATTCAATACCATGTGTGCAACAGTATGTCACACCCACCTCCCATTTTGCAGCCCATTCAGTGAGATTTCCGTTTTTGGTGGGGGGAGAGGGTAGGCAATCTATGTGTGGGTACCAGAGTACTATCTTGTTGCCTGCTGTTCTTGGAATGCCTCTGAAAATCTTGCTATTAGCTTTTTCACTGAACAGCGTAGCAGCTTCTTCCTGCAAACCTGCTGGAATAATAGCAGCATCACTACCATAAAGGCTGCTACCTTAATAATGCCAGTGAAATTAAAATGCAGTGCCTTCAAATTAAATCCAGGTTGCAGTCAGACACATCGTTGCACAGCTGACCTAGGATATCACAGATTGGGTCAGATACTTGCCTCAGCCTCACCTCAGTTCTGCTCATGTAAATGAACCCTTAATCCAGTTCTATCCAAAATAAGGTGGTTTAGAAAAAAGAAAGATTTCACATGATGTTTACAACACTGCAGGTGATTTCTGACAGAAGTTTGCCTGGGATCAGATGTACCTGCAGATGTGGAGGGGGAGGAATAACCTTGCGTAGGTAGAGAAGATAAGAACCAAAGCATCTATGAATGACAGAGAGCAACCTTTCAACCCAAATTGCCTACAGCCACAACTTGACTTTTATGCTTTGGAGGTCAGAGATAGAAACAAGTTGATAACCGAGACTGTCTGATTTCCACCCTCTCTCTCACCCAATCTGCTCTGAATCATTCTTTGAGACAGCAGAAATACTACAGAATCTTTGAGAATTCTCCTTTGTAAAATGTCCCTTTTGTCCCTATCTCAAAAAGAGCTCCCTCACTCCAGTTCTACTCACCCCAGCATCACAATCTTTAGGGTCCATTTTTAACCCTAACTCAATGAAAGGCAAGATCCTCTTCATTAATGAAGCCATAAGCCCACCTACGCTTGCAACACCTCAAATAACATGGCCCTTGATTCATTAAAATGCAGTTCATACCCTGTATGTCCTTGTACATGGATGGACTTAAACCACCTTCTGCAGGGCTTTCTTTAGAGCAAAGAGTATAGACGACTTTTATTTAACCTCTGCATGATTTCTATAATGTTCTCTGCATTTGTCAACTGCAAATCCATTATCAAAATTGTCCTCCTGGCTTTCAAGTTACTTCTGAATTTGCTCTCTGACCTCATACTCAACAGCTCTTACTTCTCTCCTTAGCCCTCCTTTTCTACCCTAAATGCCTTTCTAGTAGCACTCCCTCTAGAATGAGAGGGAGTTATATTTTGAATATTGTCAGCCTCACATATAACTCTTCTCTAAAATCTTCTCGTCTTTTATCCAAGATTGATTTCCACTGGTGCTCCCTTTTCTCTTATCTTGCAAGTGCATTACACCATGCTGTATTTTGTCTGCATTAGCACTTCTGATACGTAATGCTTTGTATTTCAGCTCTTTTCTTTAATCAGTCCATCTTCTTACTTCACACACTCACTTTACTGCATCATTTGCAGTATCAATGTGTCCTCTCACTTCTAACAGTTTCTATAATGCTTTTAAGGTATTTTTAAATAGAATCTTTCAAATATAAATGTAATTCTGTAATATACATGCTACTTTAACAGAAACCCATTTGCTGTCATATTGTGATTTCATATAAATAACAATCTATAACACTGACATAAGCTTATATACATAATGTAAGGGCCTGTTGGAATCAGATATCCCCGATGGAAACTGCTCGTAGGCACAGCATCGATAAGACATACGATACCTAACCTGCATTCTCAATCTTTCCACTTTGCTATCATTACTCATCAGCTGTCTAGGTGGGGTTTTTTTTCTGTTGCAGACAAATACCTAATTTTATTTTATTTTTTTTGCTACTGAATAATAAATTAGAGAGAAAATAAATACAAAAAGCAGCTGTGTGGGTAAGATACAGCTACAGATTCTTAACACAGAAACTAGCTTAAGTGAGGGAAGAACTACAGTTGGCATGCCGGACACCATAGTGGAAAAAACTAAAAAACACAAAAATTTTGCTAGCCAAGGATTTTATTTTTTTTAAGTCTGTGCCGCAAAAATACTCAGTTTTAATATGGTATGAGGACTACAGGTTTCACAGAGGCTGCTGTACAGCTTCTTATTGCTAGTCAGTCACACTGGGAAATGATGACCATGGCAAATAGAAAGTAGGGAAAAACCACTTAGTAGCATGTATAATGGTCATAATAGACCATTGTTTTTGAATGGTCATTGTACAGTTCAGTATTGCATATTTCCACTGAAATGATGTTCTATGGAACATAAAGCAGAGCAGCAATCGATGAGAAACTGCCCTAACACTCAGACTATGACAAAAGATCATGAGATTTATCTATTCATCACTAAAGAGCTTCTGAATGTCTTTGTTGACTGTAATTTCCATAGAACATCATTTCAGTGGAAATATGCAATACTGAACTGTACAATGACCATTCAAAAACAATGGTCTATTATGACCATTATACATGCTACTAAGTGGTTTTTCCCTAATGTTATTCCTAAGATCAGTATCCATAAAGTCTTAAAATGGAAATATACACTGCCTTTCAAGTGATCTGGAAGTTAAAAGAATCTTTAATGTGATGAACAAAGTTAATGCATTATTCTACTAAACAATGTTATTGTGCATACTTTGCAATTTAAAATAAATAAATAAATTAAAATCTGTTGCTTTTTAATTCCCTATCAGTTTCATCTTGGGACTGTGATTTATTCTGGCATGCTAAGCATGTTTATTTACTACATTCTCTAGACAGCATACAGATCTCCAGGAATCTGAATGCTCTGCTGACATGATACAAAGTATAATAAAACAGGAATTCAGAAGAATTCAACCTGTTTGCCACCGCATGCAAAGTCTATCGTTTAGGTGATCCTGGGCAGACTAAATGGCAGTGCTTTAAAAATGCAAATCCAGTGCCCAGGAGCTCTTTATTTGAAAGAGTAAATTACCTGTATTTGAATGACATTATGCAGAAATACAGTAAATTGTCCATATGGCTTAAACCTTTCCCTATGGCAGGTACTAACAGGTAACCCTGCAAAGCATGTCCAATTAATCAATCTCTTTATCCTCCTGGAAAGAACTAAAAAGGGAACTTACACTGTACTATGTGTGAGATTAAGAGGGCAGTGCTGGTATCATTACATGTTAATCTTCCCTGTGCCAGGTCCTGCTTCACTTGCAACGCAAATAGGTACCTGCAAAACAAAAGTGAACAGAGTTACACAGAACATGAGGGAAAGAGGGAAAGGTATTTGAAAGCCAACTCTGATTTTCACTGCATGTTCCTTTCACTTTTTGGAATCTATAGAATTGATTTGAATTTTGTAAGTTTAGAACCTAAATAAAACATGAAAGATACTGTATTACAGCCATTAGTCTTACATGGTGGCTGCTTTCAGAACCAAGATCTCTCTCTGCCCCCACCCTTCCCTCCCTCCGAACCAGAGCAATGACGTATGACAGTGGAAACAAATGTGACAGCTATTAAGAGCTCAGCAACTGCACAGCAAGCAGCACTATTCAGTGGAGCTGCCTGTAACTACAAAGACATGACAGATAAACCAGGGATTTAGTTATCAGTTAGCGTTTGTAGGATACAAGGAGAACTCTAAATTTCCACCTTGCTCCTCATTTCTAGGTGAGTGCCAAGACCATGATCAAGCAAATCTAGCTAGTTGACACTTCTGTGGCCCCATTACCTGCACTGCCTGTGCACCAGCCACTTTTAGCGTTGCCTCCAAACCTTCTCAGCCATGGAGGGCAATTTACACTGACGGTTTAAGTGTAGAGACAACATAAGTACATGACATTATTTCAACACTTAAATTTCTTCTAGTTTCAACAGGAATTGAAATTGCTTAGTTCCACACAGCATTAAATATTTCCCTAGAAAAAAAAATGAGCTAGTAGTAGCCATTTCTCTTACAGCTGGTATGAACCTGAACCTTAACAAGCCTTCCAAAGACTGCAGCTACTCTGGAGAACCCACACTAGGATCTTAATAGTTTTTAGTAAGACTAGATTTTAAGAGGTTCAGTGAAAAGCTCTCATTTGAACAGTGAGTTTCTGAATGAGGAGAGGTAGATAAATTAAATGAAAAGCACAAGTTGATTTGAAGGGTATGGAAACATACACAGCACATGAAATAATACAGCAGATCTAAACAATGCCCTTTTGAAACCTGCAGACACCTGCCTACCCATACAAAATTCACCCTAGTAGAAAAACATAGCACAAAAGTGTGGTATTCTCTGCTTCTTGAAGTGATAAAGCTGTTCCCTGTGGATTTGCTTTCACATCCTACACTCTGCTGTGTGCATATATTCAAGTTCCCTAGCATACACATTTAAAATCTAACTGAAAAAGTCATTAGGATTCAGGAACACGTCTCGAGGTGCAAAGAGAGATCACCAAAAATCAGTTTACAGTTTACATACTAAACAACTGATCTGCAGAATATCTATTTGGAAACAGAAATGTTTCATTAGTAACATCACATCATGAGTTTTCATTCAGCCCTTTACTGTTTTTACTCAGTCTTTCAAGTAAATATTCCTTCTTCCTACCCAACTTTTCTACTTTTCTCTGTCCAGGCCAGCAAGAGATATCAATAATTTCTTTTTTTCCATTCCATTGCTCTATTTCCAAAATAAAAGAAGACAGAATATCACAAAGGTGGACTTGTTCTTTATAAAGCAGGTCATAAGGACACAAGAACTCTTTGTAAAAGAGACCTTCATCTTGTGGGAAGACCGAAAATAAAAACTAATCATGAAAATATCAAATCAGAATGGAAAAATGAAGAAATAATAGTAATATTGTAGATCAGAAAGAGTTGAAAAGTTGCAGTGAAGAAATACCGGAAGAAAACATTTCTGACAATAGAGGAAGGACCTTTCAATAAGGAAGAACCTTAGTAAGTCCCTGATATACATGTTTACTCACAGAGAAATATGACTTTTTATGCCAATGCAGCGTGAAATTCAGACCTCAAATGAACTTTTTGAAATGTGCTAAAAATAAAAGCACCTTTAAGGTACTCTTTCTGCATATATGTGTACCTTTCCCTACCTTCCTCTTACTTTTCATGTTATTCCCTCTCCGTTTCTCCATCTCTAAAGTCACACTTCCACCTTTGTGCAAACCTTTGGCATTTGAGTTAGGTATAATAACAGAGTCCAACACTGCTGCAACTCAGCAGTTCAGGCAAAACAATTCTCTCCCAAATGAGGGTGCAGAGTTGTACATGTTCCTCAGCAGAGGAGCTCCCCAAAGTACCAACACATGCTTTAGTCACAGAATCACAGAATGGTTGGGGTTGGAAGGGACCTTTGGAGATCATCTTGTCCAACCCCCTGCTAAAGCAGGTTCTCCTAAAGCAGGTTGCACAGAGTCACGTCCAGGCAGGTTTTGAACACCTCCAGAGAAGGAGACCCCACAGCCTCCTCGGGCAGCCTGTGCCAGTGCTCTGTCATCCTTGAGGTAAAGAGTTTTTTCCTCATATTCAGGTGGAACTTCCTGTGTCTCAGTTTGTGCCCATTGCCCCTTAATACTAAGAGGCAGCCATTAATCCTCACCCTATCATCTCAAATTCCATGTTCTGCCCTCTGTCCACCAGAGATTTAATAAGAAAACACAGACATGCAGCTACTAACCTTGTCAGTTCCTCCTGCAGCTGAGCGTGGTCAGGTGGGAAGAATTTTACTACAAATTTTACAACAACATGCTTCGGTCCTAGGGGAAATGTCAAAGGAAGTTAGTGAACATCAGTAACATGCTGGCCAAATTTTATTACACAGAATGATGTACAGATGATTCACGGAACCCACAGTGCGTACATACATGCTAACCTGTCCTTTGTTAGTATTCAGGTTACTTAGAGATTGCACAATAAAATTTACACACAGTAAAAAAGAAAAGGAACTGGTCAAGGGATACTCTGCCAAAATTGAGTCTGTTTTTAGTAATTACATCAGTTGATCCAATAAAATGTGTTATGTCTGTTTATTTTCCTTGCTTCAGGACAGGAGGGAACTAAAATACACTCTATTTTTCAAGTCCACTAGCAAATTACTATTTCTGTTTTAACAGCAGCACATTTGTTCTGACCCTCACAAGTACAACCAGTAACAAAAGGACCAATGCATCTCTTTCGTAAGGGATACTTGCTAGAGCATACACTCAGACTAATGACCAGAGAGGCACCTAGGAAAACTTAAGCTCAACAGCAAAGCTCAGTAAGTGAAGAACTTTGCTGATATTTGACAGAGAAACAAATTGCCAAAACCTTTCCTGTTCAATTCTACTTTTCCAAAAGCTGACGGCTATTTACAGTTTCCTGTCTTTCCTGCCACAACTTTCCCTGACGGCCTTAACCGGACTGTTTCCTCCTCTTGGTCTCAGACAGTTCCAAGTACTGCATCAATGGCCCATACAGCTGTAATATATTTGCTGGCTCCTTCCCAGTAATAACGTCTTCCCGCTCATTTTCTTTTATCCTGATTACCGCTACCTGTTGGCAATGTATGCTTCCTTTAGTCCTTCTTTTACCGCACTCTTTTTCTCCTCTAAAAAAATGTTCCTCCATTGCCACCACTGCCTCTTCTAGTGACTGACTAAACCTCAGCCTCCTACTGAGGCTTCCCCTTCATATGTTCACGTGATGATAATTCCACGGAATGCACAGTACATCTTTCAAGCATAGACCAGAAATTAAAAATAATGCAAACAAAATTCAACAAAGTTGAAAAGATAAAGATCCTGACTGACAGAGCCCTAACTTACTTCGGTGCTCTCAGAGCGACAAAATAAATAACAGCAAGTAAGTACTTACTTCTTATCTGCTTCATAATAGGCTTCAAAAGATCAAGCCACACCTGGAAGCAAAAGAAGGTAGTGTTACCATTTCTTGAACAAACTACCACCTGCAGAGGAGCATTTTCATTGCACTACTTAGATTATCAGTTACTTATTTTATTTTTTCCACTGTGGTCATCATGCTCTTCCCAATTATACCTAGCATGCTTTCTCCCCGAGACTCTGGAAGATGCTCAGGAAACGTCACTGTTAATGGGGCTGTCCCTGTGGCACAGCTTTTGAAGCAGTACAGATTCAGAGCTAGGGAGCAGTGAGGAAATCTCCCCCTCACTTGTCTCAGATACCAACAATCAATTAGAGCATATTTGTTCAGAAGCCATTCATTTTCTGAAAGAACTGAAACAAGGAGTTCAACAAAAGACAGTCCTCTGCTATCATTGTGGTCCTCACCCTAATTAATCTTGAGAAAGGCAGGTGAAAGGGGCTGGTGCATGCCTTTGAGCGGGGAACACTGGGCAAAAAGAGAAATGAGAAGGTGACAACTTCCCAGTTTTGGGGACCCAACAGGAGTCCTACTGTGATGCCTGGGCATAAAAGTGGAGCTGCCTTGCTTGGTCCCATGGAGGAGTTTCACCACCCCCACCACCACGGCCTGGGGGAGGAATGTCCCCTCAGGCCAAGGGTGCAAGGCAGACAACAGCGCAGACCGTGGGTGGATGGAAGCTTCCTTCCAAGCTGTGTAACATTTTCTCTTTTCTATAAACCTGGGAAGCTTTCTTAACCTGCCCAGGCTTTCTTAATTGGGAGCAGTGTAACTTCTGCACATGGTTCACTTTAACCTGTTTTTTAACAGCCTGATTTTCAGGACAGTGCATTGGTCTTTCCTCCAGCTTTCATAAAACAAGCAGTAGGTGGAAATACAGTTTTCAGAACCCCTGTTCTGCAGTCTCAGTCAGAAGGGCCTGGGCAAAATGTTATGGAAAGCCAAGGGACAATCACACAGAAGGTAGAAGCCAGGTGACCTGCAGAGCCCGGAGAAGTGCAACAGCTGACAGTCCTCAGCCGGTAATTACCTATGCTCAAGATTTGTATTTTGTTGTCTCAGTAAATTGCACAGAGCATCCCTTGGAGACACCTGGAATTTGTGGAGGAACATCCTACAACCATCACAAAGGTTAAAGCCATTAAAAAACAAATTAACTGAGTCTTCCTCTAGAAAAAGAATATATATTGAAATGGAAACTTCTTTGACCTTTAATAATTTTAGATTATGCAGCGACCGAAACACACTCAAAATACCCATTTTAGAAAATCACCCAAGAAGCCAAACAGGAACAGGCCTGATGCTGTTTGCCATTTTCATCATTACTAATGTGAGTGCTTCCAATTAGCAAAGACCTCACGTTCCTGCCCTTTCACACCCACTAATGTTTTTCAATGGAATTCTATTCGTGTTTCTTAAGTCTATGGAAGTATTTTTTCTTTTTTTTTTTTTCTTTTTCTGGAAGGGCTAAATAAACTTGATTATCCAAGAATAGGAACACAGTGTTTATCACATGTTAAACGGGTTCTGACACTTTTTGGCTTTTCAGGAAAACTGTTTTGTTTCAGAAAGTTGGCATGTACCTAATCTGCAACAAAGGTCAGGGACTTTGCCAAGTTTAGTGGCAAAACAACAACAAAAAAATCTTGAATATGAAACAGCCAGTTTACAAGGACATGGGAGTAATGTATTTTACTTGACACAAAACAAAACACAAAAAACTAAACCTGCCCCACCCCCCAAAAAAAAAACCACACCCAACTTCTCTGTCTCTCCAGAGGGAGTTTATGGTACAGAAGGACACAAGTGTGTCATTCCTTTTTCCACTTTCCCAATCATCCTACAGGCAAGTTGCAACACCCTTGACCAGACCACTCGATACTAAGAAATGTGTGTATTGAACATGCGTAGGGAGAAAGGTGGGGCAAAACAAAGACCTTACCACTACCACCAAACCCAAGCAATCAAATCTTTTGCATCATGCAACTCCCACACTGTATCTAAACACAGCCAATCTGAGACTGGTTTATAACCTGAAAATGAAAAATAATGTGAGGATTCAATTAAGATTCATGTTTTCAATTTTCTCTGGAACTACAAAGGCTAGATAATTTATTTTTTAAACGAAGTCTGGCATTCTGCAGTAGTAACCCCATTTCAGCAGCTGGAGAACTGGGGCAGACATCAAGTGTGATGAACCACTGTGAAACCCCAGGCTTTGCAACCGTGCCTCGCTTCTCCTTGTCCCAGCAGGAAGTGCAGCCCTCAGACCCTCCACATTCATCTCCCATGCAGATCTTGTCTGCTATAAGCATGGCATGCTTGAATGTATACAGCTGTCAGGCATCTTGACATACAACTATCAATGTTACACATGAGGTTTGGAGCCTTGCATTTTGAAACAAACACAGCTGAACTGTGGATGTATGACTTCACGTATATGTGATTACATCCAAATAAATATGTTCTAAATATTTATTTTTCCTTTATATTGCACTCTGTGTTGGAAAAGCAACTCATTCTCTTGAGGTGACATGAATGCAAAATACACGTCTGTGTTTTATTTCTCAGACACACCATTAACCACAATTTTTTTATTTGCACAATGCTTGCATTCTACATTATGGCCGTTATGAAGCTTGGAAAGTTTTAAATCCCACAAGAAAATTCACCTCAGCTGCATCATATAAACTAGTTACTAAAATTTAAGTGTAAATGTTACTCTCAGAGCGCTGCTCCACATTGAAACAACGATTCATAATCAAACCTCCTGCTTCAGAGTTTCTGCAAGTTGCTTTTAGGTGGTCAAAGGCATTACTTCCATCGAATGTCACCAATCTTGGAGCACAGCTTACCAGATATGGGCACGATTAGTGGATCTCCCCCTTTTTCAGAAGCAAAAGATTGGAACAACTAGCAGGAACACGGACCAATGCTCTCAGATAGTTGGCTAGCATCTCCTTTTGCAAGAGCAGGGGCCAGGTGAGTTACCATGCCTGATGCACAGATACATTTTCCTTCAGGTCAAACTGGCAATACCCTTAGGGGATTTTCTCCATCCTCCTCTTCATCAGAGCCCTGGTTTCCCCACTGTGATCATCTGAACATGTTTCCAGCCAGTCAATTCCTGTCATTGTGAGGGCCTCAGGCACTGGCAGCACCTCAATCTCTCCTGTGTTCTGCCTCAAGCAAATAAACCATTTTGTTTTCACAAGACTGAAAACCATAGTTTACTTCAGGTCTCTGAGCAAAATGCAGAGGGTCATCTATTTGAAACTTAGTGACCTGTGAAGTAGGGAAGGTTGATCAAATGACCATCTCTATTTCCTAGAAAATTAAAAAGCAACTGTATATGCAAAAGACGTTAGGATTTGTTTCAGCTTTACATCCATCCATCCATCAGAAATATCAGTATGTCATTATTAACATAGCTACATGGACCCTCTGCCGTAACAGTACTGTACAGTTGCACTGCTTTGAAGAGTTACGTTAAGCTCTCCAGTTACCTAAAGCACTAGCCAAGGATATCTGGCAGAATACCAAACTTTCTAGTAAACTCTGTTTCATGTAAATCCAGGAGCAAACTGTGAAGCAGATCACTTCTAAAGATCGATGTCAATTTTTTAAAATTTCCTCTTTAATTATAGTTAGCCTAAAACATTATGGCCACTACCATTCAGTTTTATTGTCTATGTAAGCCTGCACTAAGGTATGACAACAGATGACTGCAGCAGCAGATAAATGCTCTTTTGTTAAGAGATATTGATCCTTAGAGAAATTTTATATAGATGGACAGAAAATAGTTAGGTTTTTTTCTAATTGCCTAACGTCATCTCCTTTATGTCAGCCAGGCTACAGGTGCAGAATTCACTGAACAGGCAAGAAATCCAGTATACACTAGAATGTACTGGTCAAACAATCCAGATAACTAGCACACATGCCAGTAGGTCAACACAGTAAGTCTGAAGTAAAACAAACTTCAGAAAAAGACCTTAGAGGCTGAGAAATCATTAGCCTTTGACCTTCTCTGCTATATGATACTGTTTCCACCCTAGAAGTATTAGTGCACTGCCCAAATGTTGCCAGCAGCTTTTCTCAGAGTCCAAAGTGTCAGGACTAGGACACCTGCCTGTGCCACACAGCTCCACAGACAGGACTTTCGTCAATTTATTTGGGTTTTTTGGTTTTGAGCTCCTTTTTATTAATCTTTTGATATTTCATCTATCAATTGTCTTGTTCCATGATGCTTTTCTTGGAACTGTGTCACAATCATCGCAACTTCTCTGTCTGCAGAAAAAGATTATTTCTGCACTCCAAATTAAGCAGGACTGTAAAATCAGAGTTGAGAATCTGCAACAGTCCATCCTTTTGACTTCTCTACTGCAACTGATAAAGATAAAATGTTTTTCCAACTTGTGTCTAAATTGGTTGTTACTTTCAACACAGATGAAATCTGACAGGAGTAATTGGGTTTTAAAAACATTTCTTCAACTCCAGCAGGCAAGAACATTTTTTAAAAAAACAACTGGGTTTTTTTTTTGGAGATAGTGGATTAAATATATCTTATAAGCAAGCAGCGGAAGGACAGAATACAGTATGTATGTAGATGAAAACCAGCTGAAAATTAATCCTTTTACATACCATCATCTTTTTATGATCTGGAAATTCAAGGCCAAAATAGTCTCCTTCAACAAGATTCAGGTGGTTGCAAACAGCATCATGCAAAACTTTCCCCGGAGCTCTTTGCTGTAACAAGAGAACAAAGCCTAAGGTTACAAAGATGCTTTTAATTAGTGGCAGAAAAATTATTATGCTAAGAAATTGTCCAGCAAACACCACTGTCAAAACAGTTTACAAGATCAGTGGATATTCCAACTATACCCACAGGGTAGTTGACAATAATTACACTGGTTTTAAAGCTACAGAAAATATCCCTCCACTCCTGAATCGCAGCTCAGAATCCATCCTTAGCACTTTTTTTTTTTTTTTTTTTTTTAAGGAAAAAATAGAAGAGGTAAATGAGGGGGATGTAGGATATAGTTTTCTTATGTCAGCCAAGACTAATTTCTAGTGTGAGTTTCACAAGATAGCTACTTCAACCCATGGCCCTTCAAGCCACATCAGGTGGTGCTGTGCATGTCTGTGCACAACATACTGAAACAAAAACATTCACTGACAGACCAGTCACACAAAACTCAAGGGTCTGAGGGTTTGCTGGATGCCACTTGATACACAACAGGCTCAGGTCCTGGGTTCTGACTTCATATGGGCTTATCTTGAGTCTCCTGCTGTGAGGCATTGAGGCTGGTCGAGGCCCATCCATGCTACCCTAACAGAGTTGTCAAGCAATTTGGAGGAGCCAAGAGCAAGCACTTCCTTCCACACACTGCAAGCATTGCCTCTATAAAGACCAGATGTTCTAGCCCAATATTAGCTCCCAGAGCTGCCGCTTTGCCAATTGTAAGGATTCTTCTTATCAGCACATCAGTTAAATCCACACCTGCAGCAAATACTGTAAATTACAGCTCACCAGCAAGTCTTCAGCAAAAAACACAGTTTCTGCATAAAAAGGCCAATCACTGAAATCAAATATTTTTGTTCCTTGGACAAATGTACCTATTTTAAATCAAGAGGCCCTGAAACACAGATCTCTGCTCACTTCAGAACAAATAATAACCCATGAAAGCTGCACAAACTCGTGCTACAAGAAACCTGTTGCACCCTGGACAAGTGCCCTTGCACTCAACCAATAGATCGTCCCTTTCCCTTTCTGCCCAGTAAATAATTACTAGAGCAAAATAATGCAGCAGTAACACAGTGAAGAACAGAAAACCGTTAGAGGTGGGAGTTTGGCTGACCTGGCTCAAATCTGAGCCTGAGCGCAGGTCCTGGCATCTCCAGGCAGTGCCCATACCAAGAGGCTACTTGCAAGTGGGCAGCTGCTCCCACCTCCTCCCTGATGTGTCACCATGCATTTTGGTCTCTGTTTCACTGGGATAACCAAAAATAAATCTCCAGGTTTTTTCCGCCTGGGGTAACACTTGGTTTTCAGCCACAGCCCAAAGTTCAAAGCATCTTTCCAAAGGCAATTTATCTAACATTGTCTAATAGGAATTGTGAAAAGTAAAAGTAAACATCCAGTAGCGAAGCTTGCACCAGAGAAACCAAGAGGATGTTTTTCTAGGGAAAGCACAGGATGTATATGCCACCACAGCAGCGCCATCACCCTGTGATGCAGGACCTGATCACCAAACCCTTCAGTGCTGGCTGGTTTTGAAAGTCAGAAGGGAAAAGCCAAGTGCACCTCCCCAGGAACCTGCTGAGCAGGTTTTTGCCCAACATACTCCCAATGCTAACAGACCTATGCCACCAGGAAGCACGTTCACTTAGATTATTTTATTAACTGTTTGTTAATGTTAGCTGTAGCAAACATTAGCCTCATGAATACTGTCAGAAAACACATCAAGAAAACTTGCAGATAGAAGTACTGTGTTGGTTTTTTTTAAGCATTCATCATAACCAACCATGCAGTAACTAAAACAATTCATACCAAAAGGCCAAATAAGAGGATACAGAAGGTGAAGAAAATAGACATCTGTTTTTCTAGACAGAGGACTTTTGATCTGACATACTGCCATCCAAAATAAGTCTCAAGAGCAAATATATTTGAATACACTCACTCCATGTTCTCCAGCTTCATCAAACCAAAAGCATCGCCAATGACCACCACCCCACCTGTGCCAGCCACCGTGTCTTGTGTGCCAGTCCTAAAAGAAAGCGCCCCATGTTTTCCACTCCAGCTATTGCTATACACAGGCACTTTCAAACACACATCGTCTCATAATGAAAGAGCATCCCAGTAAGTACATTTTGTTGGAAGCAACAGAATAATACTAAAAAAATATCAGATTGAGCGTAATAATGATATTAGTTTATTGCTCTGAAAATACACCTATAAATGATTTAGAAACTTCAGGCAAATGTTCCTGCTCACAGATTAGTCTCAGGCCCCCACAGTTTGGCTGGGGCCCCTAAAGAGTGGAAGGATGTGTTTATTAGCCACCCTCGCAGCTAGAGGTGGAGGATACTTGCTTTTGTCCTCATGCAAAACCAGAAAAATGGAAACGTGCTTGTGCATATGTATGCATATGTCTTACCATAGTACCTGATGGATTCCTGTCTGACAACGACCAAACTTTACTGTTGCTCCCAGAAAAAAAAAAAGGTGTCTCTGGGAGTGTGGAGATTTTTGACCAACAGGAAAAAAAGGCAGAGAGCCCACCTGTGTTACCACACCACCCAAGGTTACCTGAGGACAACAAGCCTGTCTGATCTCAGACCATGAGTAAGAGTATCTGATTAAAACCTACTGAGCGCTTTCATGAAGGTTTTGTTTGTTTTGGGTTTTTTTCTTACAGGCATTTAGACAATGGAATGGCAGTCTCGTAGCATTTATGTCACTTGGCATTTCCTCCAGAATGTGCCTCGGTAACATGAAATGCTTCTTACTCAAGTATTTGTAAATAAGATTATTATTCTAAACGTTTTAGCTTTGATCAGTCTACCTCAAAACAAAATCTGACAGATTATTCAAGCAAAACACTGTGTATATAAAATCTGCTGAGATATAAAGCCTGATGACACTTGAGTCTTGCAGGACCAGAGGACAAGTACAACATACACAAAAGCAGGAACTCTCAGGTCTCACAGAGACGTTGATTCAGTGCAGTTCCATGACATCCCTACTAAAAAATTCAAACACAGTAAATTAAAATCTCAGTCTGCTGAAGTATGGAAGGAAACCCGCAGTCTCTCAGGGCACAGCAAACACGATCTGACAGAGGAAGCATTCAGAGTGAGTGTGCCACACCAGTGACATCATCTGTAGCCAACGGTCGTGCCTGACTTGGTTGTGGTTACAAGGCCTGTGGGACAACCTTTCCCACGGAACTTGGAAAGCGTTTTCCAACCATCAAGTGTGGCCCTGCTGCCACACCTCAGACAACAAGTACTTGGCAAGCTTCATCAGCTCCCGTCCCACAGTCCTGTGGCTGCACCCATGTCCCATGAGCCAGAGCGTGGACCCCTTCCCCACTCCATGCCAGCAGTGGTCTGACCCATGGGGGCCCGTAAGTACCCCAACAAAATAGCTATGCATGCGTGCAAGGTGGCAGGGTAGGGAAAGGCTGCGCTACAGCCTACACTATAAGAGGGCCTTTCCCTGCTACAGTGAGATAGCACAGGCCCATTACATGACCGTCATGCAAAATCTCATACACTGGCATGAGGGAAGGTCTTCAATGCAGCCAGACATGGAGGACGTCGGAAAGGAGAGCCAGGAGAGCTATATCCTGCTCTCCCTGAGCATCATCAGATGACAGCTTGCACTAGGGAAAGGAAGAACTGACCCAAAGGTGAAGATCAAAGGAGAAGGAGGAGGTATGCAAGTGGGATATTGACGTGGAAGCTGCCACAATGGATGTTGGTGGCAAGACTGTACCTCCAGACCATTCCCCACCGCAGATGCCACACTGTAAGGTAGTGAGGGAAAGTGAACAGGAGGGTACGGTATGCTGGTGGAAGGTCACATGTTAACACCCAGGGGTGGGAAGCTGCTGCAGCAGGTAGCAGTCCCCTGCTCTCACTTCTGTTAACAGCCAGATTCTTGTATCATCAGTGAAGAAATACTGCAGCTCCAGAGGGCAATTCTTCCTACCCCGCCTGAGCACACTGGCAACGAACTTTTCCTCAGCAATACAGTTGTACTCTTTTACTTTTGATGATGAGGAGCCCAGACACCTGTGTTATAGGGTTCGTTTTAGATTAGATGAATCCCTGCTGTACTGACAGCAGGGAATTACTATTATTCTCTTGAGATGGTATTTAGTTACACCAAAATAACAGTATAAATTTATTGCAGTGAAAAGAAGCCCCCTGATTTCCAGGTACACATCCTTATTGCTTAATGCATTTTGAACTGGCCTTTCATTTAGATCTGTGAAATCACATTTTAAAAGTCACTTTCCATTTTCAGCGAACGCCAGGTCACTAAGTTCTGAATTATGAATAATGTGCATCACCACATTTAGCTGCAAGCTGTGAAGATACCCACTCAAAGTAGCCTGCTTTACGCGTTATGCATTCAACATTTGCAGTCTGCTCATTATTTCAGTCCTACTCAGTTCACCCTCCCTCTACTCCCACCAAAATCCCAAACAGTATTGTTGCTTATGATCTTCCACTGGTGAATATTTTAATAGGTTCAACAATTCTTTCATGTTCTAGCAATCGCCAATCATTTTTAAAACAATCTCCCTCTACATACTTGTTTAGACCATTCTTTGGCACAGACTGCAATACAGATTTTTTTAAAAAAGAAAGTGCTTAGCTATATGTGAAAGATATCCAAGACTACAAAAGAAGTGGGTTTGGACACATTCCCTCACCTCCCAGTTAACTTAGCAATTATTTCACTAACCATCTACAAAAAAAAAAAAAAAAAAAAAAAAAAAGTGTCTGTTTAGGATCAAATAGCAATTTGACCATTTTTCTGTCCAGCCAACTAATTGCAGATCCCAGACTGAACAGATCTTTGATTGAAAGGTTTTTGTTCATTTGCTTGTTTTTACATTACTGAGAAGCAATACCAGCTGAAAAAAACACCAAATAAAACAAGCACTTTCTTCAGAATATCTGAAAAATCTAAGTCCCATCAGGTTTCAGTCAGAGACAGCTTAGTGTGGAAGCATGGGCTACTCTGTTTTCATTCTCTTCTTCCTCAAAACTGCTGCAAATGCATCTGAAAAAGGTTTGTTTGTTGGTTTTTTTTAATTACACTTGCTTTTGCATTATTAACAGCTGATAAGGAGAGAAAATAATTCCTTATATTAATCAAAAAAAAAAGAAGGTACATTCATCATTCATAACTGCTTCTCTGCCCAGACATTTCTTCCGTTAATGCCTTGTTTCTGTCACATTTTGGGGGCTCGAAAATGAAATGTGACAATTTGGTCATGCTAAATATGTTACAAATACTCAAATGTTACCTTGTACAAAGTTAAAACACAAAGTTTAAAATTCCATTTGTTCTTTTGTGGGTAATCACCCAGAAAATCCCTTGTACTTCAGATCAGTATGATTACCAAATTATTTTTATACTCCCGTTTAACAATTGCATTGAAATAATAGTGAAAATTTCATCCAGTGTCTCTGAACTATTTCTGAAGGCATACATAGTCATAATCAATACTAAAAGTAACACCTCCACATTCTTAACAGCATAAATTTTCTCAGTTATTTAAAGCTGTTAAAAATTATGTATGTATCTAAAGCTCTGAAAGGAAAGAAAAATCAATGAACAAGTGTTCGCAATAAGCAAATAGTATAAAAATAACCTCAAAGATGAGACTGAGCAACAATGTTCTGAAACAAATAACCCTGCCAGAAATTTATACTTCAAAGGAGGCTTGAAAACTACTCACAGGAGAGCAATGCTGTCAGCATCTGAAGACAAATCTCATATTTTAAGCAGTTCTCCTTTCTGGCATAAAATGAAATGCATAAGTCATATTTAGCAAAACTCTGTTGCTCGAAGGGTAGGGTTAAAAGCAAGAAGCACCGGTCTGAGTGTTGTTGCTCTGGACCTAACACTACCAAGACACTTGGAGATCCTCTGCCCTTTTTCTCCTCTCCTCCCTTTCAAAGTGTAGGTGCTAATCCTATAGGAAGGATTAGATTACTATAAAAATAGCTTTAGACCATAAAGATAGCTCTTACACCTGGGCTTACTAGCTTTTACTTTGCCTTTCAGCTTAGACTGGATAGTTAGGAAGTGTTGGAAGAAGCGCGATTCATCACCCCTACATACCAGGCCAAAGCAAAGAGAAGAGACACATTTAAATAGAGAAGCCACACACTCCCACCACTACTTTTAAGTATGCAGGTCCCCACTCTGTACCTACAGCCACCAGGCATCCACCCCATTTGGAGGGAGGGTAGAGAGACGGCAAATTTTCATGATAACCTAAGGGCACTTCATTCCTTTTAAGATATTTTCCATTTGAATGTAGTTGACTGAGTGCTCCACTCCTGGCACGTATCCCACATGCTTTTGCACAGGCTGTGCACGTACCATCAAAGGCAGGATCGAGGCCAAATGCAGTAACAGAATAAGTTTCTTATACTGCCTTAAAAACAGGCGACTGATCATCTGTTGTGTGTGTACAATAAGACTATTTAGTGTTTCTTTCTTTCAAGATTTTAGTGGACTGCTTTCCTACTTTACACTCACCACGTAAGCTCTATTTCCTTTGACACCAGTGCTTGCCTTCTATAGTACAATTTACCCTTGAGGTACAGTTTACCCTTCAGTTGATTTTTTTGGTGGTGTCATACTTTTTAAACAGTGTGATAATAAGATATGGTGCTTTTTACTTCGGGTGTGTTTTACTCCAAATACCTGCCCTTAATTAAGAAAACAAACAAACAAACAAAAACCCAACAAAAAAACCAAAAAACAGTAGTAAAGTTACACTTTCCCCCCCCTATCTATCAGCTATGACAAACAAGAAGACTTAAAAAATTACTATTTTAGGTATGTGATTGCTAATCAAAAAACAACACGGCAAACAATCATCAAGGCAAAAATACAAAGAAAAGGATTGTAATAACCACCTCATTTGCTTGCATTTCTAGCACAGTCTCCAAAAGAAACTTGCAATTTCCTACATTTGAACACACGCAGATTTCTGATGATGACAAACTGGCTTATGTAAACATATTTTCTAAAATAGGCAAAAGCAGAAAGATTGCTCTAACTAGACTTTAAACTCTTCTTCCAATGCCCCAAATCAACTTTACTAGAAATAGCCAACAGTAAAATTCAGGTGAAAATTAAATATTTATCAGGACAATAAATAACTAAACAATCTTCTCTAATAGTTAAATAATGTAGAAGGAAAAAAGAAAAGGATTATCTAAGAAAGCTAATGTAAAGTTTTATAATGAGGCTGTCTTCAGTAGTTCTTGGTTAGATTTTTTCTTAAAGCAGAGTCAGTCTAATACAACATTCAGCTACAGTAAATTCTCAGGTAACTGTACAGCTCCATAATTACAGTACAGTAAAGCTACTGGAACTGGAGTTTCTACTTGGTCTCTATTCACCTGGCTCATAAAATCATAGCTTTATAACTTAATGGGCAAATCCCACCTACACTGTATTATATATGCCATTTCAATGTGCAAGTGAGGAAATAAAAAAAGATGTGCTGTGAACCTTCAGAACAGAGTCTTTCATACCACAGACCAACCTGCCATCTTAAGGTGTAACAATCCAATCACTTGATTGTTCTGCAGTTCTTATAAATGCAAACTGGTATTAATACTGATTTTATTTCCCATCTTTAAATTACTCTAATTTCTAGTTGACAAGGACTTTGCTACTGCAGACGAGGCAGCAACCACCACAAAGCCAGTGGAGCCCTTTGTAAAGAAGAAAGAGGCAGATTCTTGTAGCCCAGACCTTCCTCCTTGGGTAACTGTTGGGACAAAATCCCACACGAGAATTTATTTCACATATCCATCCCACTGTCATCAGTGCCACAGGAAATCTGGAACTTCTCATCAGCCAACCACCACAAACCCTACAGACCAAAAAACATTCAGCCTTTGGTCACTGTAGTCTAAGCACACATCTGTATATTACAAACTGTTATTAATGGTGAAAAGCATTAAAAAAACACTTCATGATCAGTTTCATGGTTCACCGGTTCCTTGAGCTGTGACCTCATCTTACCTTTTCTGTACCGATTTAAAAAAAACCCAAAAAACAACTAAATTCGTCAAATTACATTTGACATATATGCACCTAAAAATCACTTTATCAACTTAAAAAGGATGTTCTGATCCCCTCTGCTAATGAATTCAGCTGAAAAACTTCATTGTTGTCGGCCTAACAATGCTCTAAGAAATTGTCCCAATGGGGACAATGCATGCCTTCACACAAAATGCAAATGCTGATCTCAGTAACTCCCAAAAACCATCACATTGCAACACCACCTCTCTGCACAAACTAATTCGTCCTCCTGAAAAAACCCAAACCTTGTTTCTTGTAGTACAACCATTACTGCTAACATCCTTCAGATTGGTGTAAAATATTTGTGGGAAATCAGTAGTGGCATAGCGAGTCTTCTGTTTAAAGCTGCAAAATTTCACATACAACCATTCAGTTCTTGACACTTCTAGCAGGAGGCTCTTGCCAGAGCCACTGTTACTAAAACAAAACTATCTTCTTTGAACATCATTTCAAATGCACAGTGCGGGCAAGAAAAATGAGGCATTAGAAGAACAATGACAAAACTTACTAACAATATGTCATCTTACTCCCTAAATCAGCTCCTGCAAATGCTGAGTCATCTCTGCTTAATTTTACTAGCAAAACTAAGAAGTGGTTGGTGGCTGTTCTTTATCCCATTAGCAAGACAAACATTCACTTCTGGAAGAGACTATCTTCCTTTCTGAAGGGTATCATCGGCGTGACATATTCCAGCTTCAGTGCCCAGACACTGAATGGTGATTGACTTGCAAGAACCAGAGCCAGCCCACCATCAATTTCAGACCTTAGAGTAAGTTGCAAGGCAGATGCATTAAACAGTGCTTTTCCTCACAACCTGAAACAAAACTATTTTGCAAATCAGCACATTAAGAAAAATGGAAGGCAACAATACTTTTGTGCTACATGGCTTTTTTAAAACCAGGTGCACACTAAAAATGCTTCCCTGAAAAGCTGTGTCTCACTGAGAGCTGTGGGAAGGGAGGGATTCACCCTAAAGCCATTACAATTATGACACCAAAACCCTAAGTGGAGACACAGTTACCTCTGAATTATCTATGTTTAATTGACAGACAGGGGGTGTAACTGGGCAGATGTCCCCATCTGGCATGAGCTGCTCCTCTACCATGAGCCTCTGCCCATGTGCCTACAGGCACAGCATCCTCCAGTGCAGGGATGCCAAGAGCACAAATCCACTGTGTGCACTGTGGACACCGGCTTTGGAAAACCCACCACAAGATTCCTTTTCAGAAACTAGATGGGAGTTTGACATGAAGCTGATAAAACCTCATTTTTCAGAATCTTTTCTTTATGGAAAGCTGTTTTACTGAAGCTCAACTCTGGAAGCAAGTGTATACCTGTCAAATAAATGTTGATATTACTTTCCCTCCCTGTGAGCAAAAAACTGAATGAGTTTAACCCCTGGTGTCAGGGCTATTTAGCAGCACACTGTGCTCCTTGTTTCTTGGGAAGAGCTGCAACTGAGGTTCAGAACACTCATTAAAAATACCTCAGATTGAATTTCATAGCCCACAACTTTTGAAAAGGAATATAATGGCACCATTCAGTGCAATTCAGCAGCATAGCAGCCAGTGTGTAATTGGGGATGGAAACCCCAATCTCTGTGACACCCCCCACCCCTTGCCTCCCACTTCACCACTCCTCTCTGTTTCAAGGCAAAAATTGTCTAACCACCTTCTCTGGGTTTCTTTTTTTAACATTAAGTAGTGCTTGAGAAGAAAATAAAATAATTCTGTTATTCAGACCACCTTCTTCTCTCGTCTTTTTTCTTTGCCTGCTCATTTTTCCTCATTTTCTTTAGCCATAAGCAAACACTTTACTAGAATGAAGGAGCAGGCAATTCTAAAGTCATCAAATGTGAAAACAGAACCCTTATATGCAGACTGGAAACATGAGAATATGAAGTGTTATGAGTATATGGGAGTTCTTAACTATGAAACCAGATTGAGATGCAAAGTGGTTATTTACTATTTTTATTTGGATACATTTTAGTTTAGCCATAATTCTAGTAAAACTCTTTGAAGAAAAGAAATAATTTAAATGCAAGAACTTGAGACCTGACAATTAAAAAAAAAAAAAAGAAGAAAAAGAGATGTTCAGGCAAAATACTAAATCCTTAATCTAAAGCAAAGTCAAATGTAACAGGGAAAAACTGATAATCCCAGTTCAGCCCTGCATCAGTCTCAACATGACTATTAATCTGAGCAAGAGCTGACACCATCCAGGATTGTATGTATTCTACTTCCTACTTTACTAGGGGAAGGAAAGCACATTTTAACAATAGGATACAGAACTTCTCAAGACCAGATTGCTGACTTGAAAGGACACCCTTAAATGAAGTCTCCAGGCTGTGGCTGCTGCTAACCTATAACGTACCCATATTACACCCTAAATCTTGCCTTCGGCCAGGCCATTGCTCCAACTGGATCTAGTGCTCCTACAGCCACAAGGTGAGGCAGGGTAAGGAAGGCAACCTCCCACGAAATTTACAGAATTAAGAGTTTCTGTAGGATCTGCTTGGTACCAGCCTGTCTTGCAAAACCAATGTGGACTCGCTAAGAAAAAGTTTGGCTGCAGCATCCTACAATTACTCCACATTGGATGTGGAGTAATCCTGTACTTTATTTGTGAAACAAACAGAAATGGTCCCAAGTTCATTACTAATCAGTAAAATTCATACGCACAAAATGTTTTCATGGAAATGAAACCCCCAAGTGCAATACATAAGTCTCAAAAGCTATTTCATCCTTTAAGTACCTGAAAGGCAGAAGTTTTGGGTTGCTTTTTGCCAGTCAAGTTCGCACTATGCAAGAGTTTGTCTGGTCACGTAAAATCTGTCACCAACCTGACAGACTCAAAACAGCTTGGTGATCTTTATATAATGAATGTGTAGGCAACGTATTCAACATTTCTCCAAGTAGCCTCAAAAGACATTAAGACTGAACGCACTGGGAATCTGAACTGTCATTTAAACATGCAAAGAAAGATGCAAGAGAAGTCTATACACTTATGGTATTTGTAAGGGAAGGTACAAGCTTGTGTTTTGTGCAACACTGTAAAGTGCAGCCTTTGGTGGGACACAAACCAGAGTGGAAAGAAGAATATGTGGAATTGGTGTAGTGGGTATTACAATAATGGCTGCTTTCACCAACAGATTTCAGAGGCATCTTGTAATTATGTAGTCAAGCCACAGTTTCAAGGACAGATAAAAAATAAGCACCTTCCTTTTTAATACAGCTACAGTTTTTCAGAAAAATTCTCAGGAGCTTTTCTGCTTGTTCTTTGCAGCCTGCCTGCAACTTGCAGTGTCTTCTAAGACAGCAGATGCTTTTGAAAAATCCACCTATAAGTCATCCCAGGTCTCAAAGATGGAACTGCCTCTGGATTGTAGGAGCCTGATGAACGATTATGTTAGCAAACAACCCATAACCGTAGCAATCGTGGGGGAGCACAGAGGAGTGGTGCTGGTGTGCGCTGGAGAAACAGTGACTTAGCCTCCAGCCACTTCAAAACCCAAAGCTGCTGTGACTGACCCAGACGTTGAATCTAGCACTAAAGAGCAAAGCAGTGCAGACAGAGCAGAGGTCTGCTTATATATCTGTGGCAAACCAGGGAAAAGAAGGGATCGGTTCTGTCTGGGGGGGCAGGGGGAGGCGGAGGGGAAAGAAAGTGCAGCAGGACTCCTAAGCTGCACATGCTGTTGTCTGTTAACAGCATGTGGTCTGAGCTGGGCAAAAAGTCTCTCATTGACCTTCAGAGTGCTTCCTCCTGACTACGAGCAAGGTTTTACTCTTAACCTGTGCTGAAGTTGGGACACTGAACTTTAACCTGATTTCCCACCCCTCTTCTGCATGTGCGTGTGCTGCATGTGCATGTGTCTGTGCAGATAGATGCGTGCATACCTCACAGAATTGCCTGCGCCTGCAGTTAACATACAATACTTCAGAGGAAAATAGCTTACACCTTTCTGCTTCATTGCTCATTTAATCATACAAAATGTTCAAGCTAAGGAGATTCCCAAGAGAACTGCTTTCTGTTCCTCTGAGGCCTCAAATATCAAAGGAAAGCAACACCATGTTATTATCACAATTACATTAACATAGTCTCTGAAACAGAACTTCTATGGCTTCTATTCTGTTTTTAACGTGCAATACTGTTTTCTTTAATGCTCTGTTTAAAAACATGTGTTGTACAGACTTGGTTATTGTGATCTGGGTTTTGGACAGACTTGTTAAAATAGATCTTTAGGAGCAGCAAATTTGCCAAGGCAAATGAGCAACCGAACTGTTTTTTCTTAAGGCCAGAATACAGCAGTGCCATATTAGATACCACCTTGATATAGATGAGCTTTATCAGCAACAACAGGCTTCGTGAGAAACAAGCGTTCCCGGTTCAGGTCGTGTCAAAGAGAAGTCTTTGGGGATGTCCTATCAAAAGTCAAGCATCAGGCTGACACAATGTGACTTTTTGACCACATTTTCAGTCTTAGGCTGAATTCCTCCAGAAGGAGTGTTTTAATTCATTTAACCTTGAGGATAATGTGTGTAACTGGAAAAGGATTTGATTTTATCTAATTTGTGTTTTCTTCTTAGTGCTGAAAGCCAAGTCCTTAGGCACTTAAAGATAGCATGCATCTCATTTTAAATTTACATTTACAAATACACTTTATTTAATGTTAATATTCAGGTAATTTCCAGATTACTGGGCTATCCAAGAGCAGTACCTTTATTTATAACATGATTGGATGCTACAAGTGATTACTACCGAGATGCCATTTGAGTATATCAACAAAGATTGCCACAGAATTATTACGGAATCATAGAATCATTTAGGTTGGAAAAGACCTTTAAGATCAGCAAGTCCAACTGTTACCCTAACACTGCCAAGGCCACCACTAAACCATGTCCCTAAGTGCCACATCTACATGTGTCTTAAATACCTCCAGGGATGGGGACTCAACAGCTTCCCTGGGCAGCCTGCTCCCCTGCTTGACAACCCTTTTGGTAAAGACATTTTTCCTCATACACAATCTAAACCTCCCCTGGCACAACTTGAAGCCATTTCTTCTCATCCTATTGCTTGCTACTTGGGAGAAGAGTCTGACAACCACCTCACGACAGCCTCCTTTCAGATTATCTGTCAGGGTTTGAGCAACTTGTTGGAAACAAACTTCTCAATCTTCTGCTTTTTATTTTAAAAATAAATCTAAATTAATCCCATCCAACACTAAGCACTTAAAAAAGTGCTTCTCAGGCAGAAGAGTAATTTTCCCAGAGTCTTGTCTGGTGAACAGAAGGGAAATAAGCACTTTCAGACTACCTGTCAGTCAACCTACAATCTGAATCATCTGGGAGGTGACCCCTGTTCCTCTACTTTTTTATAAACTAGAGTAACTACAGCTGGCATAAATGTCTTATTGAAAGACAGTTTTACTTAAATATATATTCTTTACAATATTTAAGTTTAAAATGGAAAAAAAAACCCAACTAAGGAACCTTTACAAAATAGTTTCATGCTCATTTAAAACAGAAATTTGGCTCCTACAAGAAGACATTTCAGAAAATGACCAATACAAAAGCAGAGCATTCTCACACTTTCCTTAGATGGGCTTCAAAACTCCCCAACAGAAAGCAAAGAGAGATAAAACTAAGCAAATCCATATGCAAAGAGCACACCGCTTGTTGACGGTGCCTCCAGATGGAGGCTGAGCCAGTGGAAGGATGGCTGCACCTTAAGAACCAGAATCCAACACCATCAGCTCTTGCCTAGCTGAGAGCAACTATCCTTTCCTGGCCAGGTGCATCAAAAGAAAAGGTAATGGGCTTCTGCAAAGTAACAAGGCCCCACCTGCCCAGCACTGCAGTGGTGCGACCAGATTAGCCAAAGCACTGAAAAGGATGACATAATTTTTTTCCTAGGAACAGTTTTAACAGAATATAGAAACCTTATGATAAGGCTCAGGTATCAAAACCCACTCCTGTTACATGTTAATTGTTTTAAAGACCTCAAATATCTGGAGATAAAAGCCTGCAGAATGTTGCTTAGAATTTACTACCGATCATCTATTATATTAATAAACTCATCAGAAAGTTACTCCAGATTTGGGTTTTTTTCCAAATTGAAAAATACTTTTTTACCTATTATAAGACTTAGTAAATATCCTTCATCTTTGCCTATTTATAAAATGTTTAGGTTATCTGCATTCTCACCAGCCCTCAAGTGACGTTCTGAGCCAGCATACCCACATACTTTAGCCATCTCCACCAAAATACTGTCTTGCTACCAGAAATTATCTTTCTTCATCATAATTTACTCAGGAAAGTCAGACTACCCTGTCAGACTCAGAATAAATCTCCATAGGGAAAGAACTTCTGCATACAGAAGACCACAATGGCACTGAACCATGATTACTGCCCGCATTCTTCTTGTACTGGCCTTTTACTCACTTCTAATCACAACGTCTACTAATGCTTGACAAACACCATCATGCAACTAAAACAGGGAGAACCATAACCCTTATTTGGCATTAAGGAGCCAATATTACCAGCTCTTGCTTTTTTAGACTAAATATTTCTTATATTGTTAGTACTGAACAGCTTGAGATAACCTGTCTACTCTCAACCATCAAACAAGGTCTTGGCCACAAGAACAGCACAGGCTTTGCAGGATGAGAAAGATACGTGGAGCCACGTGTCACTGGCATTCTGCTGGCTTTTAATTCTTACCAGCTTATCAGCACTCCTCAGCAGGTTCATACACGCTGCACGAAGGCAGTGACTTCTGAGTCCCAGCAGGAGACTCCTGCAGAGCACACACTGGGGAAGCTGAGGAGGCTGGCCAACATGCCCCAGGTAGGCCTAAGCCCTGGTGACCAAACAAGGTGCAGCAGTTCTGCTTCTAGCCATCCAGAGAGCACACCAAGAAAAAAAGTCTTCAGGCTCGTAGTAAAACAACAGGTCTAAACCATGCTGAGCAAGTACCAAGACCAGCAAATACAGAGCTCTGTCATCACTGGAACTTATATCTCATTACCTTTGCTGGTACCAAAAATCTGAAAAAGTAATCTGTAAGTATTATGGATTTGCTCCAAGAACAAAGCAAGGCTTACTCGGTAACAGTATGATAGAGAAATAAGACCAACAATGGGTTTAGTGTGTGGCGCTCACCTGCAGGACCATCATACCCGGACACTGCCTTTGCCTCGGAGAGGACTAGTGCTTGCCGTTAAGAAAGCAGCAAATGCCAGCGGCCAGTACCTCCTGTTGCTCCCGTATGCTGGCACGTGCCTACGGCCACAAGCTGCCCCTCCTTTCTCTCTGTAGCTTACAGGGAAAGGAAAAAGGGCTGAAAACAAAGATGTGATCTAAAACAAGAATTCAGTCCCCTCCCAGATAATCCTTCCATCCAACACTATCACAACTGCAAGCAGACTGTGAACATTGAAGGCCAGGAAAACGTGAGTTATGACCATCACTGTCAGAAACCATTCATTCCGAGGACACACACCTCCTTCTCAAGTATAAGGTAACATGATTTCCTGGCACTGAAACAGGGTGTACCCCACGTCTAGTTACATGCTAACCAGGAGACGTGTTTGCATGTTATTTACTAGTAGGGATATTTCCCCCTTCGTGATCCTCAGAGCCTTGCTTGGGTTAAGATTCATCCCTCTTTTAACTGCAGTTAAGCATCCAGTTGCCCTGGACTTCCTTCACAGTAAAAGGAACGAAAGGGTACTTCCAGAGAAACACCCAGGCCAGCCAAAACTGAACAGATGAACATGGTCTTCATCTCATTGTTACTTGGCTTCTCCCTCTGGATTATGCAATCTTTAACATGGTGGTATGCTTATTCCTTTTTATCATTAACATTCATGAGGTGTTTTGTCTACTGTGCTGTTAGGAAACAGATAAGTGCTTACACAAAAGATATTATGCATATTAGCTGACATCAACAGCATATTTTTAAGTCTCCTGAAACTGAATTCAAATGTCCAAACTACTAAAGACAAACATTTCCCGATAAAAAAACGTTATTCATATCTATTAAGCAGCTCTCACCACCAGCTATTTCAGGATATCCTGACATTAAATCAAATATTTATGGAAGGGCTTAGATTTCTTTTTGAGTGATGCTGAATATATCTGGATATGTGCCCTTGCGGGAGATTTATAATTAGGGTTAGCATTACACTGAGTAATTCTAAAGGCCTGAGAAATCACAAGATCTGTTGAGGTCATTTCTCTGACATGGCATGTGGATCCAATACTGAACATAAAAATTCCACAGACCACATGTTTGCTGATGTGCAAAAAGCTATCCATCCTGAAAGCAGCAGAGATGTGAACTTGCCCCATCAACTGCACTTCAACAAAAGCATGACTGACTCTCTTCCACTCCTGATAATTACCATCAAGAGAGGACACTATTAAAATCCATTTCCCTCAATTGCTGGCTAGTGTCCCCAGATGTTCCTAAATATGCTTTTAACTAAAGCAACCAGTCCATTAAAAGCAACAGATTTCTGTCAGGGCTGAGCTGTGGGCTGAGCGGTGGGCTCATGAAGAACGGTCCCACAGCTGCACTGGTGGTCATGGTGGAATTCAACTCACCCAGCTTCACCTGTCCAGAAATTATATTTAGTCTAAGCTCATTGTCTGGGTCACAGAAGAGAGAAGTACCATGAAAGAAAATTCATCCCATCTGGAGACAGATGTATCACACACCCAGAGTGATTTGCCCACTGGGAGCAACTCTCATCCTACTGACAGACAACTGGGGGAGCCTTTCCTACTCCCTGTTAATCTGATGTTCAAACAACTAAAATCAGGTGAGATCAATCTTACTCTAACAACTTTAACACAGGTGAGATTGTATGGTCTGGCACACTTCTTGCTTGCGATTTTTCCATATCCCCGAGATACAATACACATGCCATTTTCTTTTGGTGGAAGGGGAGTGAATACAAGATGCATACATTCTTACAAAGCTGTGTATTTTTTTTAAGCAAGATAATGGTCTTGAAAAGGCTTAAGAAGACAACAACGTACAAAGCAGAAATAAAGAGTAGCATTGAGAATGTACTACAAGAAGGACAGGTCCCGAGAGATGAACTACAGTGCAGGCTATGAGTAACAGCAAAATCCTCCATTTTCTAAACGGGTTGCCCAACACTTATGAACTAGAACAAGAAGCAAAATTTAACTCCCATGTTTTCTCACAGTAAAAATAATCGATTTCATTCAGTATCATGTTGAGGCCTATATTGCAAAGGAGCTCCAGTAAATTTGTTACCTAAACACAAACACTGAGCAGTTTTCTACATCTAGAGCATTGATGAAATTCCAGACTCAACAACACAACATTCAGTAGCACTATCCTGATCAAAAGGACTTCCACTTTTGCAAGTGATGGCTTTAAGAAGATCCAGAGTCCAACAGTAGCCTACTGCACAAGGATCAAACTTTGCCTTAGCAGACCCAGCCCGCAGGTTACTGAGCATCTGTGCCGAGTGACCCCTGGCCCTGCAGCTACATGGCGATGCTCTTCAGGAATTGAGCAGCTTGCAAGGCCAGCCGGCTGGAATGGCTTACAGTATTTTCCAGAGCACACGTGGCCCCACGGGCAAAATTTTGCTAGCAGAAAATTGCTCAGCAAGAGTCTTTAAAAGCAATGAAGAAACTCAAATAGGAACAATGTGAAGTGCTTTATATGTAGGCTGCTGCTAAAGGTCATAAAATAGATGCCAGATAATGGAACATGTCTAACAGCCATACTTTTCTAGTTACAAGAATTGGCATTATCAATTAAAAGAAACAGTTAAGTAACTGATATACGCAGCCACTGATTCTAGTATCTCCACACTGAGAGATCAGTATGCGATTTGGAAAAATATACCTTCTAAAAAGCACTACATAGCAATATACATATAAAGTTATATTGAAAATACACCGATGCATGGTTTTTTCCCTTCACCACTTAAAGTAACAGACTGAAAAGTATCCATGGCACATACAATGCATGTAGTTATACAAGGGGTGTTTTATATGCCTGTTTTAATGACTGTATTTGCCAAAGGCAAAAATGTGCTTACTGTTATTTCTAGCAACAGTATACTTTGCTAAACAGCCAGTCTTGTGTAAAAAAAAAAAAAAAAAAAGAAAAAAAAAGAAACAACCAAAACCCAGCATAAAACATACACTAACCTTTTTACATTGCTGCTAAGTGGCCTGTGAAATCTGGTTTTGTGATTACATTTCAGATGATTTGTGCAGTCACTATTAGCCAAGTATCCTATGCTGGCCAGGAGGGACACAATAAGCTTGAAATGCTACACTGTAAATCACAGAAGTCCATACACCAGACACATAAATAAATAAAATCAAGCAAACAAAGCAAGGCTTCGCTTTCTTTGTTGACAATGTTGAAGCTGCCCAAAGTTAACAATAAAAACCAGCCTAAATATTCAGATATGGCAGTCTTTAACAGGTTTTAACAAAACTGCATCTCTAACCTCTAAATATTCATAGAAATAACACTTTAATAATGCAATAACACAGTTGCATGCTAGGATATGAAGAACCATGTTTTGGAAAGACAAGCATCACTCACTAAGTCAGGGGTCCTCAAACTTTTTAACCAGGGGGCCGGCGCGTGGGTGCAGTGGCAGGCAGTCATCTGCGGCTGCTTGGTTTCCCCCCAACCCCCAGCTGGGGGGGCAGGGGGTCTGTAAATACCGGGGGCCGGATTGAGGACCCTGGGGGGCTGTATCTGGTCCGCGGGCTGTAGTTTGAGGACCCCTGCTCTAAGTTTTCAGTAGGTACCACAAACTACAGACTTGATCCCGCAGCTAGAGCAATCAATGACAGAAAATTCCAACCAAAATCTTGTGCTCAAATTCACCTTTCGACCCTTACTATTCTGCTTTACTTTTCTAAGGAGTTTTACTTCTCATATTAAAAAAACCCCAGAAGTATAGACATCAGTCCCTTACCACCACACACCTTGAACAAGCAACTCTTAATGTCTTCACAACATCTCCTAACTCAAGAACATCACTATGTCTGACTTGCTTTCTTACTTTGTGAGTACTTTTTTCAACAAACAGTGGGTTGCTCACACTCCGCAACATGCTCTTCTCTCTCTCTTTTTTTTTTTTTCCTTTCTTCATTCTTGTTTCATTTTGCAATGATCGTGCTGGTCACCCCCATGGCTGGTTTTTAAACACATGGTTTCTGGTCACAAAGGCAAGAGATCACTTTGCCCATAACTGGAAGACTAATCTACGGTAGCTTTGCAGCCCCAGCTACTGCCCTTCCAGCAGCCCAGCACCCAGGAGGCAGCACGCACTTGTGCTCACCAGTCAAGCTGGAGACTGCTTTGTGTCCTTACACCAAGAACGAGCACAGGGGAGGCGAGGGGGCAAGGTTCCTAAAACCCACTAGTGCGCGGTGGCAGCCCTCTCTTGGGAAATTACCCCTACACTCTCATAAGGCTGGGGAAAGGGCCAAAAATGCATTTGGAAACTATATACTTCATTTCTGATGTGTGTATGTGTGTGTTTTACCTGTAGTCAATGTCATTAACAGAAAGGCACACGCAATCACACAGGCAAGCACATTTCAAAATCATACAGAAACAGCTTCTCCCACCTGCCAACACTCTATTTGCAATTAAAAGTTCCCACCCAGTAGAATAAAATTAATCTCTCATTATGTCAGGACTGAAATGATAAATACTATGTTTCCTCAACCTTGGAAGCATATCTTCTTGCTTTCTTGACATTTGTTTAAATGGTTCAAACAAACAACAGAAAAACGCAACCTTTTAGCCAAATATCATAGCAAAGAGAACAGCTAAAGCAACAGCTGCTCTGAGCTGAAGCCAAGTTTGCCTGGTGTTTTCACCTTAAAAGTCTGAATGCCTGCAACAACAACAAAAAAGAACTTACTGTAGATTCCCCAAAAGGTGAAGTCCAAGTGGAAGCTCTGATGAGGAATACAAGCTAATTTAAAGCAGCCAGTTTCTGAGCTACTTCATTTTTTTCATTTTACAAAAAAGACAAAGGCTACAAGCAGACCCTGCCACAGGAGTGGCCACAGCTTTCTAACTAATACCAGGTGCTGGGACTTACATAGACGATAAATTTTTTCAGGTGCTGCTGGGTTTGAAGTGGATGTCACCTTACCATCCTTTCCCACTGGGGCTGGCATGCCTCAATGGCAGAAGCACCCAAAACTCCTTTCCCTACAACATCTAGTACATACAACAGCCATGTGAAAGTCGTGGTATTCCTTCACTGAAGGTGAAGGGGAGAGGAGGAAGTTTAAGTGCATTTCAAAGACCTGTGCTGAACAAGAGCCAAGAGGCGAACACCAAACAAATTGTATTTGGGGTGGGAGGCAAGCAGAACAAAATAAAAACAAGCATGCACAGTTTATTTTAATATTCCTTAGTTTGCCACTTTATCTTCAAAGTAGCGAGTATTTTCTCAAAGAGACTGATGCCTAGAAAAAACCCTTATGCCTTTTGGAATAAAATTTCCAGACTGATATTACCATCCTTTATGTGCAATTTAAAACAGAAGCAATACCCTTAAAAGTAAAACGAATTCTTAGAGAAATAATTCAAAATATGGTAGCCAGTGAGACCAAGATATCCAAATGTTTTTGACTTGTTTTGAACATGTTTTTGAGAAAGGCAGCAGTGTTCTTCCACAAATGCAGGTGAAATCCAGCATGTCCGATAACATACTACTGTTCCTACATATAGTAATCATCCAGAAAAACAAAACACACACACACACCCTCACACCCCCTGCTATTACTGTAGTTCAAAATTTTTAGTAAAAACTTGGCAAATCAATTCCAGAAAATCTGGTACTGTGACCCGTCATGCAATTAAACCTAGTTATAGTCGAAATACACCAGATTGGTGAGCACAGAAAAACATTCATTTCTATATTTAAATGATAAATTATCTGCATAAGAGGTGACTCCTTACAACCTTGCAGTTACCATTTAGGAAACTGCTTACACAAGCAGCAGCTGGCCATCTGGACTCCATGATCTTATAAGTCTTTTCCAACCTAAATGATTCTACTCTATGACCTTTCTTGATTTTTACATTTAAAACTTCTGTCTTGAAAATGTTTTGCTGTGGACATCTTATCTGCCAGCTACTAGCAACCATGATCCTTTAGGAACAAGTTTATCAAAAGACAGTTTATTAACAAAGAACAAAGCCATGGGAAAGGTGTCTCACTTTCAGGCCTCTCACTTTTCACCTTCCTTGACCAAAACTGAATTTAAGACACACAGGTGGAAGTCTGAGATGGAGACAGAAATTTTCACAGAGCTAAGCTACCCAAAACCTAATTGTAAAGGATCTGACATGATGTCCCATATGTCCACAGACACTGCTTTAAGTGCATCAAATGAGCCCAGGAGACTGACAAATTTCAAACAAAAGCTTTTAGGCGACTGAGGTGCAGGTCTTTAGCTCAAATCAACACTGAAAGCCCCCAAATGTCAGCCCAATTTTCTTATTCTTAGTATTCAAGTTTGAAAAGATTGTTCTCAGAGACTGAAATGTGAGGTAATGTACTCTGCAATCATTAGCTAGGACACTCTCCAGAGAATGCCCATTCTGCCTGAATGTTTACAGAATTTCTACTGCAACTTTCCATATATCACCAGTTAAACTAGTTACATGCTAGGTTAGACTACACCACCTGGGAGGTAAGCAGCATACGCTCCCTGCTTTATTCTCACACTGCGATTAAATCACTTTACGTAGTAATTTCTACTTAATCTTTAGGATGAACTGTTAATCAAAAGCTATGCACACTTATGATTACGCTGCTTCCCAGGGGCAGCATAACTGTATCTTGTTCTAGACTATGCTACTTTTACTGCAACTGAATGAGTCAACGTATGAGTATTATCCATAATGTTTAAAATCCCTAACACTTGCTCAATCAAAGATATGAAAGACAGGCCACTGTGTACTGGAGGTGGTTTACAGGCTTAAGAGATAGTTGGAAGCTATACTGATTTAGTGCATATTTTCTCATAGTTTGCACTGATGAAGATGATGTTGACCACACCTCAACAAAAACTGTGTGTCAGGAAAGAGAGCAAAAGCAGAAGCAAAACTCAAGGAACACTATACACTCCTATGTTAACACAAGAACAAATGGGTATCAGCCTGGCTATGAATATGTTTAGACTAGAAAATAGAAGAAATTTAATAACTGGTTGATTAGTGAGGTTCTGGAATAGTCTTCCACAAGGAATATGCAGGGCAGTGAACATAAGTACATTTAAGATGGAGTCAAAATAAATTTTAGACAGGATTATGTAATACAGCTGCTTGCAATAAGAGGGGACCATCCTCCGTAACCCAGAAAATCAAGTCCCATCCTATATTCCCAAAGACAATCTAAAGTAACCAAGCAATGCCAACTCATGATTTTGTCATGAGCATGGAATTTTTCTTCTTTAAGCACCCATTACCGAGGCTGATGGGACAATCTGTTTTAAATTTAAGAATGAATAAATAAAGCGTTAGCCTGGGGTTCGAGGAGAAACACTTTTAAAAATATGAACTCTGCAATCTCAAAAACCAGAAGGCAAATAAAAAGAACAAAACATCTGTTACTTCTTAACATCTCATGGTTTCTAAGCCACTGGGGGCAGAGGGAGGCTGATTCATGATTTCTAAATGCTTAGGTTGACAATTCAAAGAAGCAAAGTGTGAAGGAGTCCAAAACTTAGCACACAAAAGCACTAGGATGCCTAAAAATGGAAGAGTGTAGATGCCTAACTTAAACATTCGACTTACAAATTAGACTTCTTGAACTTCGCTGCTGCTGCTGCTTTTGAGCAGGAAGCAGCTACAAGCTTTAACCACAGCACTCTGGTTACTCAAGAGTGCTCTCAGCTTGTTGTCCTGGCCACAATGTTTTTTGTTTTTCAGCTGCTTTGAGGTCTTCTCCCTTGGTTTTGTCTTGATTCATGGCCAGCCACAGTTCTCCTCCTCTAGAAGCTGGCTGTTTCTAAGCAAAGTCAATGGACCCATTAAGAAAAACCCTTTAAAATTATGCTGATGTATGAGGCAAATCACGGACTCATTCCTGTTACTAACAGACTCATAAAACTCCAGCTGATTTTAAAAACTCCAGCACTTTTCAGGTTTAGGATTGTTTCTTCATCTTGGTTTCTAAAAGACAACTTACCTTTCAAACATCTAATCATTGTCTCTGTATATCTGGACTTCAATGGCACCAATGTACTGCAGTAATATTAAAAATAATTATTTGTTACAACTATAAAATTAATTTCTATTATTCCCAGCAGACTCCTGGGAGCAATTTGTTCAACCTCTATGGCGGGATCAAACACAAGTGTTTGGTAGAGGCAATGGGGATGACAGAGTTCTCATTTGTTTTTCAAGATGTGGGCAGACACAAGTTTCAAGCACAAATGGTGGGTCGCTGAAGAACTCCTTTCCCCCATATGCTGTCCTGCCCGCAGTACTTCCACAGCTGCTGTGGCTATTTGGTCTCACCCCTTCACGTTTCCCCAGTATTTTTCTGGCTTTGACTACTCTGTCTCTTTACACCACCCGCTACCTTTGACACAGCACATCAGAGAAGCAGGAATCTCTTCCTAGGGTACAACATCAGGACACAGTAAGACCTTACAACCAGCCACCTTGACAGCCTGAACAAAGTGCAGCTACAAGGTGGTGGTGGTGGTGAGGAAACCCCAATAAAAACAGCCATGCACTGTGCTACACTAACAGCAGGAAGTCCCGCATTATTTACAGAGCAAAAGTGCTTAAACAGTTGATCACAGTCTTGATGCGAAAATCAAACCTCCAAACCTCTTGTGACAGTTCCATTTTGGTTTGTATTAAATGCAATATAAGTGCCACACTGCAGGCTTTGCACTCAAATTAATTTGATGAGTTTGAAGGCACTTTGGACTCATATTGCAGTGGGTAAGCAAGCATCCTATTACTGTCCAAAGAGAATGTTTGTCTAAATTAAAAGAGCAGGTCAGGTACTGACACCAAGCATGGCAATACATTCTTATATACTCCAAAAAGAAAATTTGGGGAAGATATTTCAGGCAGTTTTGATAAACAGGGGGCATTAGAAAATTCCTTTAAAAGATGGGCTACATAGAAGATAACACTTCAGTGTGTCAGTAATAAAATAATAAGCTCATTCTACACTTGTTTTCTTTATAAAGCTGCTAAGTCATACCCAAACTCTTTCACCTTTTCCAATTTATTCCTATCTTATGTTAATGGGCAATATGAGTCAGGAGGTAATGAATATCAACCTCTAAATCCCTTCACAAACACATTCCACCCAGACACAGACCTGGGCTTTGGGCTTCTCCATCCCAACAACAAGTACCCTTCATATCAAATTCAAGTTTAGTGATAAAATACATCCATGACCTCTGGAGCAGGGAGGTGAGCTCCTGACTGCAACTGAAGCATTTTCATCAGCAAGGTCCAAAGCCAACTCCCCTCAGCCAGCATTCCTTGAGGCCACAAAACCACAGATGAGCATCTAAAATTGTCTTCGCCCTTCCTGCTGGCTGGGTTCAGGAGCCCACCGCTCAGTGCAAGGAATGACAGGTAACTTTTCTGCTCTTGCTGGTCAACATTTCAGATGGCTGAGTGTTTACCCTTCTCCAGGTGCCTAATGCCCAGAAGAGCAAAGTCAAACCTTCTCAATCAATCTGTAATGCAAAGTTGTTTACTTAAAGAACCGTGTTAACATCCATGAATTGAAAGATTTATAGATTTATTTTCACCTTTCAGATCCCCTCTGTATTTTAGAATTTCAAAAACTGAAGACTATTTTTAAAAGTCTTGTTAGTTGGTATTTGCTACTTACAGCTTGTACATTAGTGAAAGGTGGCCATTGGGATACAGTCTGAGCCATCTGTTTCCCTCAAGCACTGTGGCTACTGTAACAGAATTGCTTGTCTGGACCTTGGAAAGAGCTGCTGACCTTGAATTTGCAGGAAAAGGTTAAATATTTCAGTGGTAACAAAACAACTGTTCTCTGAGTAATAGTTTTATTATCCCAAGGGCCATGATTTTGTTATGATTACTCAGAAATAACTTTTTCATAACATACACTCTCTTACTTGAGCACATCTCTACAGCTGCATTAGCCTGGTGTGCCTGCAATCCAGAAGACTGCATGCAATTCCAATCCCTTTCCATGTTTTGGGATTTTTTTAGACATTGTTTCTGAATGCACAGTTGGAAGAAAATTACACAAGCATAACCCTGTCTGTCCTCCTTCCAATCCAAAAAGCAAACTACAATACAGCTAGCAGAAGAAAAATCTGCTAACATCTTCAAGAAGTCCTTAATCTATAATTAATGTCAACAACCTTTGAAGGCTGTAATTCTTGCATCTCACATTCATATTTTAAAGGTACAGTAGTTCTGAGTTATGCTGGTATGGAGACAGTTTAAAAATTAATGAAATAGCATTACATTTAACAGCAATATAAATAGCATTGTTTTTCATAAGGTGGGAGCTAATTTTTTCTTTACAATTAAGGAAAAAATCATTAAGTACCACCTGTTACAGTTACAATCTCTAACCTTTTGATTTTACTTTGGCTGCTTATCTATGATCATAATGGTTTGCATGCTAGTGTTCCTCAACCCACCACAGGCATTGGAAGATGCTGTGCATTTATTTCTCTCCACCAAACCTAATACCCAGCAATGCATTGATGTGCTGTGACTTTTTAAACACATACAATGACTTTGAGTTATGCCCACTAACTTAAAAAAGATGTAGTCACACTTAAAAAGCAACCAGTTAAGTGCATTTCAAAAAAATATTCAACTCACCTCTGGTGGCCACTCTTTCTGCAACTAGTGCTTACAGTTCATGAAACTGTTGCTTTGATAAGGAAACCATCACTCTTCCTCAGCCTCACTGTCTTTCTCCTGAACTCTGGTTACCTGTATATGTAAACCCCCTGCAACCCAAAAGTTCTTCAGCCAATAATCTTTTTGTCCCCATTTAAATCTGTTTCTAATGAAGGCGCTCAGATTTACTCCCAATGTTTGCAGGACTCAAAGACCTTACAAGAATGTTCTAGCACCGAGCACAGGACTCACATGCACTTAAGACAGGGCATACACTTCAGCTCTGCTACGGAGGGATACTCAAATTCCAGTAAACTATAGCCTCCTCACTAGGATAAGACACACTTCTATATTCCAGTAGAAGAAGAGGGAATAACATTGTTGTAGCACTTGTTGTTGAACCATCAGTACTGGAAAAATCAACTGGATATCGTCAGCAGCAGGAATATTTTTTTAGTCTTTCCAATACTCCATCAACAAGAATTTGAAGGTGGCAACTCTAGGTAGGCACTACCACTGAAGGAGACTGGAGGTAGATGAATAGGGTCAAGTGTTAGCACTTCAGTCTGGATTCAGTTTGGATGCAATGATGCTTGCAAGCAAAGGGACAACTGGCAGGTATACAAGCCATTAAGACTCCAAATGCTCCTACATTTATTTGGATAACTTATTTGAAAGTAGACAGCACATGAAAAACATGCTACATGCCACAGAAGTAGGCAGTGCCACCTACAGTTGGGTTTGTCAGGCATTTTCCATTATTAAACACCATTTTTAGTTAATTTTAAAAGTTTGCTAGGTCATGTTCCACACTAAGCAGATTTCCTTAGGAAAGTTTCAGCCACAGTAATTTAGGCAAACTACTAAAAATAAGAAAAAGTAACTACACACTATTTCCTCATCTTAACCAGTCTTGCAAGTATTTCTTTGCAAAGGTTCAATTGGTATTATGCTTCTGAGAAGGGGGTCAAGCCTAAGGTCAGAACCATTCCAGAAAAACATATACTGTTTTGAGAAAGTCTAATTTATGGCATAATACACATGTATCAGAACCTGGAAAAAGGCTGCAGCCTGAATCCTACAATGTGCTTGTATGTGAAGGCCTAAGTTAACAACAGGAACATTCTTTTAGTCATTTTCATTCAACTATTTCAGATTTATTGTAAAAAAGCCCACTTTTATGAAAGCTCCATCCCAATGAACCAAAACACTTCACAATAAAAGAATCAACACAAACACACATCTACCTCCTCCCACCAGAAAACATCCAAAAGATTGATTGAGAGTTGAAGACAGTGAACAGAGTGAAAACGATTATCATATGATCATTTTCCCTTTGACTCCAACATTGTCTTCTGGAAGGACTTAGTGAATTCAGCTTCTTATAGTCTGAAACTGATGTAGGGTTTAGCTTTATGACCGTGGAATCTCTGCAGCATCAGATGTTTTGGCAGTAGAAAGGAGCACACACTGAAATTATTTTGAAGCTGTCATTTGCATATACCCAGACAAGCATACAAAATCAGACCGAAATATTGTTCAAAATCCCCTAGGAGATCCCCTCATTCCAAGCTTGCTCTCTCTCCCCGCAACTACACTGCTGTGTCCCATTAAAAGCCATCTCAATCACAGAGAAGCTTGCATTAATAATTCCCAACAGGGACTGCAGTTTGTTGGTATGTCATCTCTCGAATGCCCAGGAGAGCTGTGCTGGGACACCTGACACATGAATATCCCCACACCTATCACAACTGAAGATCTTTGTGTGAGACAGTCACCCTGAAATTGCCCCTAAAACCAGAGAAGGGTGAGAGCTGAAAACCTCCTTACGCAATCTGAACACAGAGAGAATGTAGTGACAATAATTTCTTTAGCAATATGCAAACAAGAGACCAAAATTAACTTCAGCTGTACTGCAGATCAGAGCCAGGGGTTTTTCCCTTTGTCTGTATCCCCCAGCTCTAAAGGCACAGGCCCTGCCAGCTCCTATGCTAGCCCAAAGTCCTGGGGTTTCCCTACCCAGGGGACAGCACATTTTATAAAAAGAGCCTTCCTGGGGGTTCACCTTCATTCAAATCTTCCCAAATGATCTTCCCCTCAGAAGGACAGCAAGAATATTAATGAAAATGTTCTTTTCCTCATAGATTACATCCCACCTCAACAAACCCGTAGAAATGTTAATGCTTTTTCAGTAGGATTAAACTGTCTAGTCACTTCTTCAGAGGTAAACTGAACAAGATAGTGTCTGCCTGCTGCTTAACCAAGAAAAAGCAATCTGTCAGGAGGAAAATGCTCCTCTCCCATTGGCAGGATGACATCCAAATCTGAAGGTGAAGCCTTTTTGTGTGCTGAAATAGATCTCAAACACTGGCACTTGACAAGCATACTCTGTCAAAGCAAATGAACATTGCTGCATGCAGTTCATTGCTATCTCTTTGAGAGCAAGTGATGATGGCAACTTTGCAAAAAAATACCCAGCTGGATTCATGGCCACCATCATTCCCAAGCTTCTGCTCCAGGCTGCCTCCTCCATGGATGCTGCCCATCCTTAGTGCACCCAAATGGGGTTGCTGGATGTGGGCACTGCTTGTAAAAAGCAAGATTTCTTGAAATGAGTTCACCCTTTTAAACATGTTATACTGATTTCTTTCTGCTGAAACTTCTGACTTGTGGTGGAATGGCCCCAGCTGGTAGGTAAACCCTCACCCAGTCGCTCTCACCTGATGACAAGAAGGGATTTCTTCTTTTCTTTCTTAGGCTGGTACATGGAATTAAATATATATAGTGGTGACATGCAGCGTTATATGACTGATTTATGTATAAAACTCCCCCTGCCTTTTGGCGCAAAGAACAATATCCAGAAATCTGTAGTACCTTTCATATGTTGGAAACACAGATACATATCTCTCATACATCAAAACTTTCAAGCCTAAGCAAGGTATAGGCCTGTTAAGTCTCAATTCATAGCATGAAACTTGCAGTTGGCCTCCTGCAGCTCTCCAAGCCATGCTCTTTACACACCAGCAAAACTGCCATTCCCCTTCTGTTCCGCATGGCTGTCGTTTGGGCTGTGGCTCCTTGGCAAGGCCTTGACTGGAAGAACATACTCTCTGCTGCCATGTGGAGCTTCTCGTCTGCGATTCTCGTGTGCCAGACACCCTCCCTGCCTTACTACGTGACTCTCTGACCTGGTTTCTCTCAAACTGTATTTTAGGCAAGTTCATCAGTTTGAAGAGACACCCCTATGGAGCCCAGAAAAATAATTACTAGCATTCATTTATACTTCAGCCATGTTTGAAGCGCTGCTTCTGAAGTACAGCATCACGATTTTTGGCACACAAATACAACTGCATATTCAGCCATGAAAATTTACAACATTTCTGAAGCATTACATGCTTCTTCACAAAAATGCATATATATTTTCCTATGAAGACCCTACTCTTAACTGGATTTTTTCTCCCTTCCCTATCATTAAAAATAAATAAATAAATTCCTAATTATTCTGAGGATTGCATCTTCTTTTCCTATTGTACAGCAACCACAAGCAGCACAGTATCTCCTTGCACTTCTATTAATTCACCAAGAATGCTACCACACACGAGAAACAAAATTCCCGTGTCGAACAGCTTTGTCATCCCTATTCTACAATTGCAGGAGGAGGGAAATTGGCAGAGAGCCACATTTTATAATTCTTCGGGTAGCAAGCCCTTAAGTGAGAACTAGCAAGCTTTGTGGTATTTACAACTGCCACCAAAGAAGCAGTTATGAGTTTATCTTCCTTTCCCTTTCAAGCATTCATAGGGTCCCACCATGCCAAGGACAGAATCAGGCTCAAGAAGAAACATTTCATATTCATCTTTATCAGTATCACATGAGTTTTTCTAACGATAAATTTAACATGATGAATGAAATAAACATCTTATTCCTCACTCATCTGTCAAAAGAAAATAAAAGTACAGTTACCATAAAATACCTCACTACGATGTGTAAAGATCACTCAGGTAGGTTGCAAATGAGCTAATATGCCATATTATACAAGCAGAAATAAAGAAGATTGACTGGGAACATTTCTGAACCTGGATTATGATGGACTTTTCTTCCCCCTAAAAGTATTCAGTACTCTGAATGGCAAACTAAAACGCATAAATATTTAAAATAATTTTTGTGAATGGCACATCAGGAACACTGAAATCTTACTTTCCTCTTTGCTATCAAAAAAGGAAAATGTAACATGTTCTAGAGAGTCACCTGACTTTATTTCCTTGTAATCTACCCCTTAAAAAAGAATCCTGCTATATCTAATACAAAATTCAGAGCTCAGACATACCTAGATTAATCAATTTTTTTCTCCATGCTGTTTGGAAAAAAAACATCAAAATGCAGTATTTCTTCATTTTAGGATTGTATTGCCAAACACCTCTGCTGTTGGCACCCTGGTTCTCCTCCTTCCTATCTTGTCACCTGGTCTCACCACAGCTCATTAGGGAACCTCCCCCCAGGTTCCCTGGTAGAGTCTAGAAAGAGAGACACAAACACTATGAAAATCTTCTTTATTATGGCTTAAACGTGCTTAAGGTTGTTTAAGGGCTTGTTTTGAAACCTACACAATAAAAATCTGATTAAAGTAAGAATGAAGGTGTAATTTAAAGAGTATTTCTAGCAATTGTAGATGTATTTTTTCACAATTTAAAGCAGACAAAGCTTTCTCAGTTAAATTCCAGGGACAAAAAGGAAAGCAAATGCATTACATCTGCTGAAAACACTTTCTTTCTCGGTGCCTTCATCAGTCTACCGGCCTCCCTTGCCACCTAGCAACTACCATTTCTTGTCACTTTAATCAGGCCATTGGGGGACAGCTGTGAAGCCCAGTTCCACCTCCCCAGCCGAGGGCAGGCACTGCCATTTCCCATATCACATCTCTCTGAGGACATCTGCTTTCTGAATGGGCAAAACAACATACCCATACACTGGCTTTGCACCCAGTTGTTTGAGTTTTTTTCTGCTGGGTTCTGCACTATTCTTTTGAAACACATAAACCAGCATTTTCCTCAGCTCCTAAACACCTTCAGCTCTTCTGAAATTGCAGAGACAAAGCACCATATCTTCTGCCCCAGCTGAAACCTTTGCAATCTGCCTTTGGCAAAGTGTACCCTAAGAATTTTCCTCTCCCACTCAGCGAGCTGGAGCAAAGGCAGCAAAGTCCCAGTTAAATAAACACTCTGCACTTAAGTGCTGCAACCAGCACGCAGCAGCTCCAGCTCAAGGACAAGTTACACTTCTCCCAACAGAAGTTAGCAGAGATCAAAAGAGATGATAAAAACTTAATTTTACCACGCTAGCACTTACTCACTAAAGCCCATAAGAAGTTACTGAATTATTTATTCCAGAACAAAAAAATCCTGTACATTTGAAGGTAGCAAATGGCCTCATTTCCAATGCTGTTAATTCAACACCCCTAATCAGCATCTCAGAGAAATGTATTTATTAAGCATAAAATTAGGTTTCACAGATTTCACTTTCTCAGCTGAGTATTATTCCTACTATGGGAGATTAAAGGTATGTACCACTATTACCCTTTCTCTTCCCACCCTGAAAGTTCTTGGAATTTATTAAACTCCTTACAACTTAATGTTAAAACATAGTATCTCTTAAATTTTCCTTGCAATTTTTTTTCCTTCCTGGTTTTACTACACCTTCTTTCTAGCTTCTGTACCGTATTTCTGAATAGTTTTGTACTTTGCGTTACTCCTTTCCTCCTGGTGCTGCCTGTTTTTCCATGGGCTGTGCACTCCCTCCTACCTACACTGTGGTTTCTGCCCCTTTGCATGTGTGCCTTGTAAGCGGGTTCCCTGTGCAGGTCCACCAGGAGAGACCCCCTCACGTCTCCTCTCTTCCCCGCATCTTGGGCAGGCACAAGCCTCATTCATTTGCACCAGTTGAGAAGCAAAAGGCAGATACTGCTGGCAACCTAATGGCTATTCCTACAAAGCAGGCAGCTGCCAGGCAGGATGTTTACCTCTCTCAAAAGCAGCTCCGTGCACATTCCCAGATGGTGTGGGCATCTGAAGGAGGAAGGGGAAGGTAGCAAAGTGCAGCACTGATAAGCATGGGCTGAAGGTTTTGGGAAAACTGGGGCTGAAGGATGAGGCAGAACCAGGCCAACTAACAGAGTGCACCTTCTGAGCAAGGACATTAATACAGCAACAGAAAGATGCAGTAAAGGCAAGCCATGAGAAGCTGCACATCCTTGACTGCCTGAGACATCCATATGCGGCTCTCATGGACCTTTCCATGTGAAACCTCTTAGGTTCACAATGGCTCCACCCGCTCGGCCACCACCAGCTCATCCAACACTGCCCCAGCCCTCCAGATGCCTTCTTCAGCTGCCTGAAGGAGCCCTAAAATCAAGGGTCTAGTGGCAGCCTAGGTCAGAAGGGCTCTAAGGAAAGCCAGCATAACCTCTGCAAGGGCACCACAACGTTCCTGGCAGTGATCTTCACTTTTCTCCTCCTTACTTTTCTCAATACACTCACACCTAGGTAAATGGGAACAGATACAGTCTTCCTCACAATGTTGCACTGCTTGAAAAATACCAGGACAGCTACAAAAACAGGGGAGTAAATTCATATTTATCCACCACTCAAGGGAGTGACAGAGGAAAGAAGTCAAGTCTTCCCCCCTCACTTAAGGGAATCACTACGGGGATCCCCTCTGCCAACTCTCATCCTTCTAAACACAAATCCTGGTGATTTTTCTAAAACACCAGTATCTAGAATCATGTGTCCAATACATTGATATTTAATTCAGAAAAAGAACAGAATCCATGTGAAAGATTAAAAGCTCAACCCATACACTATCTAAAAATCTCCAAAAAAACACAGATAAAAGGGGAATTACTTTTCCCACTTCTTACATTTTTAAAGCTGATGTTTGATTATAGCAATATCATGTATTTGATACATACACTCCAACCCGAATGACCTATGACTTGCACTTACCTGCTCAGCAGTTTCTCTATACCAGTGCTCAATCGCCCCATGCTCCTCACAGGCTCTCTGAAGAAAGAAAGGTCACTCTTTCCACGTTTGCTCTAACTCACTCTAGATTTGCCTTCTGAAAGGGTAAGAGTAATAAAGCATGACATATCAGGCTCTTTTCTATACTACCCACTACACCGACTGACTTTCATGTTCTGCATCTGTAAACAGATGCCTCTGCAAGTCGGGCAGGAGCTTGCATTTCAATAAGAAGGAACAGGAAGCTATCACCGTGGAGCAGAAGAGAATTTCTTCCCTAGCCCTTCTCAAACACTGATGAACCTAAATGTTTTAGAACTTCCCCTGACTGCTGTTCCCCATACAAGTCAGGTGCAGCTCAGCAGACTGCGAAAAGTCACACAGGCAGGGACATTTTTAGTTATCCTACATTAACTGTGCCAGCCCTGAAACTTTCCAACACAATTCAATCTGAATTGAGTCTCTAGATTAAAAACAGTTTCACTGTGCCCTCTAGCACCTGATGGAGATTTATGCAGAGACAGAACAAGATGACACCCTTCAGAGTAACACCTTAGTAGGTGAACCCTGTTCACATGAGCTAGGTTCAAGCAGCCCAGGAGCTGTGCAGCACAGCTGAGACACAATAGCACTACTGTGTATTACAGTTCTTAAGTTCCTGCCCACATTGTATAACACAGTCATTTGATTAATATTTTGATTTTTTAAAGGAATTTTAAAATATAAGTGCTGGACATGCACAACAGTTTATCACATATCACCTCTAATACTCTACAAACATACTGCATAATGTAACATTATGAATCTCCATCACCTGTAACAGCAAAGTTCCTGCACTAACTCACTTGAGTGTATGCTGATTTTGATCCAGTAAGGAAAAGAAGCTAAATAATCAGACCAAATAAAAACTGGAAAGCCTAAACAACACATCATACAATCAACAATTACCAAGTCAAACGGCCACTGCCAAGAAAAGGCTGCAAGGGGAGGGTGGCAGGGTTCTTTCTTTCTTTTTCTTTTATTTTCTTTTCTTTTTTCCTAACAAGGAAAGAAAGAAAAAAAAAAAAAAACCGAAACCCACACTGCTTAGAAAACTGACACCTACATGCAAACGCTGCTTCAAAGCTTTTAGCACAATCTCCCAGGGCAGAACAATAGCGGCTCTGTGCTCATAACCAGCTCAGGCTGTTCCAGGCAGGAAGAGGGTGCCCTTGCCTTTTACAGCAAATGTATTTCTCTCTGATGCTTGGGTCTATGCAATCTGGCTTAAGGTCTTGAAAATTCATAGTCTCTGAAGCAGGACAATGGGCAGCAAGTAGGTACAATGACAGAGGCTGCAGTTAGATGCTTTTAGCTACATTCATCTGCCCTGGTCCTCCTCAGTTTCTGCAGTACTCGGGCTGGAAAAGAGGCAGAACCACATTTAGAGATAAGGCTGCATTTCAAAGCATGCCTTGTTCTTCCAATGTCCTTACAGTGCCTGCAAGCAAGCAAAAGGATCAACTGTGTCCAACGGGTACTCTTTATCTCACTAAGTAAGAGGAAAGCATGGATCTGGCATGACAGCTACCTGTTAGAAAAAAAAAAAATTGGCTGTCTGCTCTCAGGTCTATTTAAAAAAATATATCTTTAAAGTAGGCCAGTTATGAGGGTTGGCTTATTCCATTCAGGGAGCTGCCACAGGATCTAACATACTGCTCTCCACAGGTTGCCCCAAGGAGGCCTGACCTAAATAAGAATTCATCAGATGCCCCAAGATCAGCATTGATCCATTCAGGGCTTTAAACATCACTCTTGAGCTCTGGGCTCATCCAAGCAACAAAAGTTAAAAATATCAAAAGTTCTTCTGGGAAAACCAGTCTGTCTCAACCAGGAAAATAAAGAGAGCAGGGACAACAGCTATGGCAAAGAGCTGAAACCACTTCTTGTGATGAGCCAGGTGAGCCACTGTGGCTTCTGCCTGGTTTTACGGTATGACTAGAGAGATGCTTGTTGCCTGACCTGCCTATGGCCATCCCTATCACACATCATCTAATTCATGCAAGCATCCCTGCTGTGCACCGTGGCAGACACAGTGCCATTCCAGGGCTTCTGGTGGAAAAAGCCCAGAGACAAGACTGCAGGAGTCCACAGAGCCACAGCTGCATCCCTGCACAGTTCTGAGCCAATGTGAGAAGAGGGCAGAGGAAAGCAAGCCACTGGCTGGATGAACTCTCCTGGCAGAAAGGCACTTGGTACCACTGGTTTAGTCTGGTACACCATGTAACAAATATAAAAGCTCACCACATGATTATTCCAATCAAAAGCATGGCTTATGTTCTTACTCAGAGAAATGTCTTGTTTCCGTATATTCCCTCCACACCCAGCATGATTAACTGCCTGCAGTAAAGTGCCTAGGCTTTAATCCTGATGGTGTTTTCTTGGGTTTTTTTTTGTTTAAGATACCTGGTGACCTCCAGTACTCTTACAGAGCACAGTAATGTTCTTCCATTTCTTAAAGAGGATGGTGGGAAAACAAAACAATGCAACAGAGCTGTTTATATCAGTTATAGCTGTTGCACATAATCATCCTGTTTACTATGCTCTTCAAATCTCAGAGTATTGTGGTTGAAGTACCCCATCACATTGAAAATGCAGTTTTCTCTAAAATCACTCATGCAAGTTTTTTTCTCCCAGAGCAGTAGATAATTTTAGTGCTGTAAAAGACTTCCAGGACTCTTTATGTACCACAGCATAAAGAGAACTCATGAAAGAAATGCACATTCATAAGATTGTAATGCAAGTTTTGCACTACTGTACAAGTAAAAGAACTGTAACGGTCAATCTGTAAGGGTTGATGACTTGCATGTTAAAATGGAAAAACTTGCCAACAGGACAAAACCATCATCAAAATCCTTCCTCCCAAATCTAAAACCCTCAGGGGAACGGAAGATCTATGTCAGGTTATTCTGGACACATACTTATACATCTTGCAATGTAAGTGGAGATTACGATGTGATACTGTGTATGGTAAGTGCTCCAGAAGGGATATAAGTTTTGACTACCATTTACAGGAAGTGGAAATGATACCTCCCCCCCCCCCCCCCCCAAAAAAAAAAAAAAAAAAAAATCAAACAAATATTCTGAAGTTCCCTCTTTTTCACAAACCTCGAAATTTTGTTTTAGTGTAAAGGCAATTAAATCCACTGAATTTGTTCACTAAATTTAAAACATTCATTTGCTGCCCTGACTTAACACCCATGCTGGCTACTCTCCATTGGGATGCTCCTTGCCTCCATATTTGAGAAAGAGTGACTGGCACAAAGGGAAGCTATTCAGTTAAAACCCTATTGGGAAAAAAAAAACCAAAACACAACACTTTGGGCTTTCTGCCAAATGCCCGTGGCTTCTCAGGACAACTAAGTGAACAGCCTTATTCCTGTTAGGACACCTGCAACAGCAGAAATGTCATCAAATCCATCAACAGTTACTGACCTGCCAGAACAAATGTCATAAAACAAAATTAAGGCACATCATCCAGTTAAAAGGATTTCTGAGAGCGATTTACAACGGCAATTTATACACGCTTACCTGGGGCAGTATGTGATTAGCAGCACTCTGTCACAGCTGATCTAGCATCTTACAGCCCTCACCATGCCTAGGGCTTCACGGGGAGGGGAGCACTTTCACAGGGAGAACAACCTACACTCCTGTTAATAAATACCGACTCCCATTCCAAACTCCAACTTCAAAGCACTGCCTACATTTCCTCAGAAAGAAAAGCTGAGTGACTTGCCTTCAACTGTACTCATTTGCGGTGAATTTCGCTATCAGTAAGTCAATGTGTAATTACAATCATCCATCCATAAAAGCTGGGGGATGGAAAGAGAAAAAGGGACGTGTCCTTATTTCTCAGGCGTTAAGGAGAGAATTGGGGATTTTCCAAGAATCCAGAAACCAGAGAACAACAGCAATCAAAACTTCTGGCCATCGTTTCTTCTGATATGTATCTGGATCCACACATCCATATACATGTGTGTGGTACACCACAGCTTTAAACGATAACGGGGAATTACCAGATCAAGATGACCTTCACTTCTGAACACAATGGCACTCACACCACCAGAGGCATCTCAAGTGATGCAGCCTGGACTCAGATCCATTTCTTGGTCTATTCACCCAGGCAAGATCAGCTACTGGGTAGCTGTCAGAGAGCTGCTTATCACAGGGACTCTGCTACCTCACCACTTCCACTGAAAATCAGTTGCCCGAAAACACCAGCAGTTTAGGCAGCAAAATTTGCCTCTTCCCCTGGACTTAGGAGAACCATATCACTGGCAAACAGCAGCCCCCTGCCAAAGGCTGGCATCTGTCATTTAGCCAGTAATTACCTCATCAGTGCCAAAAAACTCCAAAGACTACAACCCAGCGATTTCCAGAGGAAGTGATTACTCAAGACATTCACAAGACATGTAGTCCACTTTCACAGCAAAAGCCGCGAAATAAAGGCTATAAAGCTGAAGTAATGGAAATGAAAGTAAATGAAAATAGTTTAGAACAGAAGTGCTATAAAAAAAGTGAGTTACAGGTTGGCCAAGTATTAATATTTTTAAGGTGAGAAAGATAATACTGTAAATTTATCAACAGAGAATAAAATCATCATATTTCAAAAAGTCTTTTCTCTCAGCATGAAAAAAAAATTTACATGGCTCATCAAGCAAACACTGAGTCATACAGATTTCTCCCGACTGGAAAAGTAGGTGTCTGTTCAAGGATAATCTGTACAAAACATGAAATTGAAGTACGTTGATCTGATCCCCTGCAGATTTAGACAAAAAGATGGGAAAAGTCAAAACAGGAAACTGAAAACACCTTTGTCTTGAATTGAAGCGGCAATTCAAACCGAGCACCCTGCCAAAACCAAATAAATACTATTAACAATATAGAAGGTTTTGTTGTCCAATAGTGACAACAAATGCAAACAAACTCTGTAAAAGCAGAGCAGGTTACTTTAACAGTTCACCACACGTAAACTTCCCTAGCATCAAGGGTGAAGGAAGGAGAACAGTGCATCAATTAAATTCCCCCATATGTTATCAGCCAAGAGCTCGTGATTTCTCTTCTCACCCAAATCAGAACTTTTCTAGGAGAGAATGTGGAGGAGTCATTAAAGGAGAAAGATCAGTTGTACTGGCAGAAATGCAAGCAGAATGGAACTAAAATCTGAGAGGCAGATGAAGCAATGATTTTAAATGGGTGGTATTCTTACCACCATCTCATCTGAAACAACTGTTTGCTTACAATTCAGTAATACCCAAAAAGCATTCCTGGGAGAGGTGGTGTGGGAATCCATACACGTCACTTCCTTGACATCTTTTACATCCAATCTACCCTGTGTATAAACCAAGAAGGTGTTTTGGCTGCTGATCCAGGAAAAACAGTATAGTCTTTAAATTAGGGTTCTTTTTTCCCCCTGCCCAGCACAGCCAGTAATAACAATATTTTTTTTAAAATTGAGATTTATGTAGACTCTGCAAAGTGCTTAGCACTTTGAAGATCAAAGTTCACTCACCAAGCCCTACTGACTAAGAAAAATAAGAAGCACCGTAAAAGAACACAAACTTGTGATTTTTAGTAATGTGTGCTGAAGCTGCCATAGGACAGCCTTTCAAGCACTGCAGCTGGGTTTAAATATGCGAAGCAACACAATTCCAAAAGAAGACCAAACTCCAGGTATCAAATAGCATCCTATCTCAACTCTACAACTTTCTTTCCTAACGGGGAGTCTACAAAGGACCAAGTAAAACATCCGTGAAAAAGAACACAGAAATTTGGTTCTTATCCAAGAGCTGAGGTCTCTGAGAGATCAAATGGAAATCTCTAGGTGTAAAACATGATTTGTAGACTATGTCACCAAGGTATATTTAAGTAATTACTTCTGCACGGTTTGAATACACAGAACAAGAACGTCTCATCAAAAAAGTGTTCCACAGTAACTACACACACAAACTCCTTTACAAACCATGAGCTGGAAGGTGGTGAGTGGAGGGAGAGGGAACAACTTCAAAACAGAAGTGGAAGAGGTGGCGAGATTCTTTGCTTCTCTCCAAAAGAAACAAAAGCAGCTGGAGTAAAGGGGTGTGTATGTGAGGGAATATTAAACCAAGGTACATAGTGCTGGGAAAAGGTGAAAAAAACCCCTGCTGATAAATGCCAGGCCCTCTGCAAAAGGCAGGGCAGCTCTTTTCTTCTACCACAACCATTTGAATCAGTTGTGCTATGAGAAGAATGTTTTCCATATCCCATTCTTGTTCTCACAAGCTCTGGGCAGTTCAGCAAACACTGACCTGCTGCAGGTAAACATAAATTAAAACTGATAAAGGTTTCGTTTACATTTTTCTCTGACCAGCAGCATCAATTGCCAGTGAAGTACTAAAACAGTTGGGCCACCTCAGTTTACTTTCCTATGTTAATTAGCAGTAGAGGTCAACACAAGAAATCTTTCATTATGGATATAAAATCATGTGATCTGGCCCACTCTGAATGTAGTTACCCATATGCTTTCCCTGGTGACAAAAATCAATCCCTCCCCTCACATACTTGCATGGCCCATCACCATCCTCCCCAGGCCATGTCCCACAAATAGAGCCCACCCTGACCTCCCGCAGAAAGGAGAGGGCTCACGCTGGTTGCCGCTGGCACATGCATCCATGGTCCCCATACTAAAGAGACCTCAGAGGCAGGATAACCAGGGAGGAATTAGGTTTTAGCCCAATCAATTCTCTGATTGATAGGAACAGCAACCGATCTACAGAATAAGCACACTGGTAATTGGCCTGTGTAAATGACAGGGAGAGGGGGAAAAAAAAAGCAGAAGGGAACAGGCTGCAGTGCCAAACACTGTGTAAGTTGCAAGCAATCATCAGTTGCTTAAATTTCTATGGCAGCTTCCATCCAGAGGCATGATCTGTAGGAGGAAGAGGAGGTGACTGTTTTGCTTCTTTTTTATTAGACCAAGAGATACAAATGGGGAGGATGAGGGGGGAGCAAGCCATGGCTTTCCCCCTTGGTGGGGTGGCTGCGGCAGCAGGGGCTGAGCAGCAGCAGCGGGAGTCATGCCAGCAGGCCTGAGAGGGGTGGAAATCGCAGCAGAACTGTGGCCTCACTCAGTTTTCATGAGTGCACAAAACAAATGTTCCCTCAAGTCATGGCCTCCTTAAGATCTCAAACAAAGAAAGCCCTTCTTACAGGGTCATTTTGCAGACCACCATAAGCACGTTGTTTGTTCTAATGTAACAGTTCAGCCTATAGGACGATGTACCAGGGTTACACACTGCCGAGAGGCACTGAAGCCCTGCAAAACTCTGCCTGGGACTACGCGCCTCAGCCTCAGCTTTTAGAAACTCTGGGCTGCAAGTGTGTTAAAAATGCCAGCTATTCCAAGGCATGACTCACCCACTAGCCATGCAAGGAGCTGGGCTCATTTGTGCTCCTGATCTCCTGGGGAGCGGGATCCTGGCACGTCCCAGCAACCTTTCCTCTGGGCTCACAAGGTCAGAACTAGCATGGCCAACCGAGGCACATGCCTGAAACCGTGCAGTCCCCGGGGCCCGCTTTTCCAGTCCCTAGAACAGCAGGTATTTTCACCTGTTCGGCAAATTCCCACATGGCCCGCAGCAGCAGAGTCACATGGACTCCCTTCCCTCCTCCCCCGGGCAGCGATCTGGGTGCACAAGCTTCCCCAGGTGCCTGTTTTCTCAAGCATACCTCTCTGTGAGGCTGAAAAATCATTCTCACAAACTTAATCATCCACCCTACCAGCAATGAGGAAGATGCTTTCAAACTTAAAATGTTTATCAGCCATACTTAACCACCCTGACCTCTGGGACAAAGTCAGAACTGTGCAGCTGTGATGCTGTGCAACAGCAAGGTCATTTTGGTAGGTTTTAAGCAAGTACAGAGCAGGGGTAGCCTTCATAAACCCCAGTGAGATGTCAGCACGGGAGAGATAGAGTGCAGATTTTCTCATGCTGCATTGCCATTAATCCAGAGGGACAAAATATGTGAGCTGGAGAGAGAAAAGTTAGAGGTGCTTGCATATCATGTCCTGAATGTTCCACCAAGCGTGCAAATCCAGAGAAATTTGTTCAATATTTTTTTAAACTTACCAGGCAACTACTGCACCAGGGGATGGTAGCAATATGAATTGTATTCCACCTAATGACTATGTGACAGAGAGACTCACACATTATCTGTGGAGTCTTCATCAGATCTGTGGACAATTTTTAGCAGCAGAGGAATCTAGAAACCATTTGATAAATTTTGATCCACTCTGATGTGCTTGCTTACTGCTCTGCAACTTTCATAGTATTACCAAGGTGTAGCCTACTTCTATGTTGTAAACTTATAGCCACATATTATTTTTTGATAGACTAATCTTAGCCTTAAGAGACTTTAAGCACATTTTATTTTTGACAGAAACAAAAGTAAGCAGCTAAGCTAGCAGAAAATAAATCAGACCAACTGTATGAACTGATCCAGTGGCTGAGCTCAAATGAAAGTTCTGCCTTCCACTTAAAACAACATGAGACGGTAAAAATCACTTGTAAATGTTCAGCAGAGCAGCAATGACCTAAATGCCAACTACGTGAGATTACCTGTACTACCACAGTTATTTTCTGCTCAACGGTGTTTGCATGATCAGTTTTTATTGGTGCAGATCAATGCTGGCATTGCTCTGACAAAAACCACTCAAGGTGCGTGGGAATTTAGCTCATCAGGAACACGTGAGAGGCTTTGCATGCTGTGTGCGTGGACCTAATACACTCATTTCTCAAGAACCCGGGATTTCTCTTGGTTTCTCATGGCTGCAAAAATACCTTCACAGATACTTAACCAAGCATATAGCTGTGCATTTCCATATTCCAAAGTCTGTGTTAAACTGAATACTCTGTAAACTGAATGCTCTGTGGCTTAGTTAAGTTTTGTTAAGGAGCTACAGTACAGAATTATTAGAACACCAAGTAGCATAGCTGCTGCTACGTTGACAGACCACTTGGTCAAAACCAAACCAGTTGGTAGTCAGTGTGACGGAAGTAAGAGCAGCCACAGTAGGTGGCAATACACTGCTACAGGGGGATGGACCTAGCATGCAAGTGAGAAGAAAACTACCAAGTCCTGCTGGCTCCCTCAACAATAAGGAAACAGAGATAGAACAACAGCTAGAGGGGAGTAAAGCTTCAAATTTATCAGAAACCTACCAGAAGAGAAGGAAGATGAGCTTCACCATCATCTTCCAAATCTATCAATATCTAACAATTCCACTCTATGAAACTTCATAAATCTGAATTGCTGTTTTACAGTGTGTCATGTATGTATACTGTGGCGTTAGAGCTGTTTTGCCAAATACAATTTATAGAAGGGTGGAGAGCCTTTTCGAAACCATCCGATCATTAGGTCATAGACCATCAGATCATGACACATGAGTTGGGTGTACAATAAGCAGGTGTTTGACATCAGGTACTGTGCTTTTGGGAAGTTCAGAAGTATGTTTGAAAGGAAGATTTAACCTGCATTCACAGCAACACAGTAATACTTTTAATGAATCAAGTCATTAGTAACTCTATAAAAAGAAGGGTATCCCTCAGTGTTCAACATCAAAAGCACTACATTCATTTGCAATTTAAAGGGCAGAATTGCCAAGATCCTGTGCACTCTGCTCCCATTTGGAGTCAGTGGAAAAGAATGGTGCACAACACCTTTCAGGGTCAGAACCAACGGAAGAAGCATTCATCTGACTTAAGTTACCACTTCACTTGGAAAATACTTAAACCTCAGAAATGACAGAAGGAAAACCAATACTAAATTCATTGCAGAACTCCTCATTTTCAGGAAAGGCGTTCTGGAAACCTGAAGTGCCACAAAAAAGCTCCTCCACATTTCCAACACGGTGCTGTAAACAGCAAAGTCTTGTGGAAATCAAGGGAAATCTTGAAAGCTCTTTAGAAACTATGAAGATTCTATGCTGAAGCTCTTATAAGTCAAACATAAATTACATACCTTATTATTGACATGGGTCTATTATTAATTCCATGTGCAACATCCAGAAACTTATTTCTCTAAATTTGTGCTTTACCCTTTTCATTTTTCTTCACGTAGACAGTGCCCACCTTGCCTAAGTCTCCAGAACGACCATTTTTAACACAGTATCCTTACAAAAAGAGAGTAAAAGACATGTATTTGTAATTTCTTCATAAGCTAAAAATTTGCACCATTGTCAGGGCCCTTCCTCTCTGCTCTGAGTACATATTTTACACTTCACCTACTTTAATAAACATTAAAATCAGACTGCAAAATCTGACATGGCCTTATCTGTTTTGGGAGGTGCTTAGCACACCTTTCTGCACTATAGAAGGCAACAAAAACCATGAGTGTGTTGCAGTGCTGTATATAAACTGAGATTCCAATGTTGTGGAATACCGCCACTTCTTCAATGAACTTAGCAAGTAGGTACAGTCAGAGAAAAATTCCAGACTAGCAAAACAATTCAGTCTCTGTACAAGCTCATGAGACAGCAAAAGGAAGGAGCCAGGATGGTGCAGATCAGCAGGCTCTCCCTTAACCTCTGCAAACTGCAGGGAGGAACAAACCAGAGAGCAGGAGTTCATTTTAGAAGACTTTGGCTGACAATCGGGGTATGTCATGTATTCCAAAAGGAAAGAGTCCAGCTTTTCAAAGAGTGAAATTGCCAGAAAGGGAACCCAATAACACTTTGAAGTGATTTGTCCTGTTTCTATCGTTAGTATTCCACTCCTTCCTTCAAAGACCTCAGAGACAGCAGAACAACTTGTGACGCCTGCAGCCTGCCACTGAACTGCTAGGTTTGGATTCATGCCTTAGAGGCTCAGGACTGGCATAACTGAATCTTCACATTTTTATTTAGCTGCACATGCAAACCTGGAATGTGAAATGACCTATGCAAAATCTACAGATCTCTCATTCCTTAAAGACTTCACCTTTACATCAGTGGTTATTGTTTGCATGGAGGACAGCAATAACTAGAAAAACTTACAGAACAAGGCACCAACATCAAGAATTTCTGTTACTCGTGTCCCCTCTCCTTCATCCCAGTTTTGAAGCCAATCTAACTTGTTGGGATCTCGCACTTCAGGTTGCCTGGCAGAGCTAATGGAAAACCCCCACTACTTATCCCATTGTGTAAATCTCAGTGAATCCCCTCTGCTTTCACAAGAACATCTGGAAAGCAACACCATACAAAAGATTTGCTTGAGGGTAGGAGGGCATGAGAAGGGAAAAATCCTTCTGAATATTTGTGCTATATTTAAACTCCAGACCCAAGCTTACACTTGGAGTGAATGTCTCTCCACTGTAGGAATGCAGAATTCCAAGCACTGAACAAGGATGTGCTAAGCTTTTCTCAACATGCCCCTAAGCAATGGCATTGCTGCAAGCTTGTAAAAATGGAAAGTACAATGCCTGTATCTTCCATTGCAATTGTTGCAGGGACAGAAAACAGGGAGCAAAAGGAAATCTCAATAGTGCACCAGAGAAAAAAGAATCTCAATTTTCAGCATAGAAAGTTCATCTGTTTTGCAGAAATACCTTCGACAAAGAAGGTGCAAGCAGAGCAGGGAGGATGCAGTAAAATCAGATCAACTCAGACAAAATTTTGAAGAAAGTATCTTAGTTTGGAATTCAAAACTCATAAAACTGGAGCAATATCAGAATCAATGGTCAGTGAAGGCAATGAGAGCTACAGATACTTAATGATGCTGGGGAAAGAACACCCAGGACATGCAGTTATATACATTTTACTGTTTAGGTCCTTAAATCTAGGCAACTATCTTTTGGAAAACAAACTGGCTTCATTTTCTTAGTACCATCTGACCCCGATATGTTATTTGTTCAGGGTACTGTTTTCCTCCCCTAGCCTAGCAGGAGCAAAGGTGTTGTCCATGCTCTGTACAAAGCTGCACATAGGAAGGGTCAAGACAGATCAGGAGGACTGCACAGAAAGCTAGCTTTTCAGGGGAGCGTATTACCAAGATGAGTAGTTCACGTAGTCAAAATCCTTATGGAGAATGAGCCGACAACACCCAAATTCATTAATCACAGAATGGTTTGGGTTGGAAGGGTCCTTAAAGATTGTCTGGTTCCAACTCCCCTGCGGTGGGCAGGGACACCTTCCACTAGACCAGGGTGCTCAAAGTGCCATCCAACCTGGCCTTCAACACTGCCAGGGATGGAGCATCTGTTGAGCAACAGATGAGGCAACTGTTCCAGTGCCTCACCACCCTCACAGTAAAGAATTTCTTCCTTAGGTCTAATCTAAATCTACCCTCTTTCAGTTTAAAGCCACCTATCGCTACATGCCCTTGTAAAAAGTCCCTCTCCAGCTTTTTGGTAGGCCCTCTTTAGGTACTGGAAGGTGCTATAAGGTCTCCCTGGAGCCTTCTCTTCTCCAGGCTGAACAGCCCCAACTCTCTCAGCCTGTCTTCATAGGAGAGGTGCTCCAGCCCCCTGATCATCTTCGTGGCCCTCTATACTTGCTTCAAGAGCTCTGTCCATGTCCTTTCTTATGTTGGGGGCCCCAGAACTGAATGCAGTGCTCCAGGTGGGGTCTCACAAGGGTAGAATACAGGGGGAGAGTCACCTCCCTTGACCTGCTGGTCACACTTCTTTTGATGCAGCACAGGATACGGCTGACTTTCTGGGATGCAAGTGCACATTGTCAGGCCATGTTGAGCTTCTCATCCACCAGCACCCCCAAGACCTTCTCTCCATCCATTCTCTGCCCAGCCTGTATTGATACTGGGGGTTGCCCAGACCCAGGTACAGGACCTTGCACCTGGCCTTGTTGAACTTCATGAGGTTTGCATGGGCCCACCTCTCAAGCCTGTCAAGGTCCCTCTGGATGGCATCCCTTCCCTCCAGCATGTTGACCGCACCACTCAGCTTGGTGTTGGCAAACTTGCTGAGGGAGCAGTCAATCCCATGTCATTACCAAAAGAGCAAAGAGCTTCTCAGTCTGAACTGCCAGTACTACACATAGCATTTGAGACTAACAGCAGTCTGTTCACATGAAATGTAAGAAAAGTTAATGCAGCATATTATGTGGACTAAATTCGTGGGAACTACACTGACTCTCAGGATTAGGGACACTGTAGGAATCAACCAGTAAATTTACCACTGGAGTGAAATGCCTTTTAATTTGCCTGTATGACTGGGACTCAGTGACTTTAGTCATTGCCAATTCAAGATAAAGATATGGCTATGTAATGCCTACACAATACCCTGGCTAACTAGGGTACCAGAAGAAATGTACCACTGGGAACACAGAGGTGTGGGCTGACGTTCTCTACTGAGGAGGATAAATCCTTTTACACAGAGTTCCCTGCTGCCACAGTCATAGTGCTATTGCTATTTTCATATCTAACTAGGCTACACTATGCCGTCTGATGCAGCACAGACATGCTCTTGTTCATCTCAAGATGACTATCCTTACACTAACACAAGAAGTATTATACAATGACAGACATCCCACATGCATCAGAACTCACACTGTGGAAAGTGGAAACAGCAGATTTCACTGTTTTCTTTTGCTTCTGTGTTTTTCCACTGTCTCAAGTGCTGGCTAATCTGTAGCACTGAGGTCAGAGGGCTTAATGTGCAAGTTCATAAGTAAAGGCAATGTTTCTAAAATGTACAGCAGATAAAGAGGGAATTCCAGGATTAAGCTGTACAGTTTAAACCCCCACACTTTCTTCTTCCTTTACTATTTTTTACATCAACAATCCATCACTAAAAAATTATTTTTACATGTTACACTCAGTGTACACTAATAACTGCCCATTATTAATTTAAAAATTCATTCTCTTCCTAATTTACAGGACTTTAATCCTACCCAAACTCCTAAACACCTGGCTGCTGCCCACCAAATCAAAAGCCTGATTGCCATAATGTGCCTAGTGGTGTCTACAGAGTCAGTCACAGGCTTAAGCTTTTCTGTTTTTACTGCAAATAGCCACGGGAGAGGATACAAATGTCAATTTTGCAGGTATTTTGGTCAAAATGGAAAAGTTTTACTGGACAGAAAGGTTGGGCCTCATGCTAAATTTTTGGTGCTTAGAGGAGTGTTTAGGAAGTCGTTTTCAAATGAGCTCTACAAGTTTGCTCAGCTTGAAACATGAGCTATCAAGAAAGACACATCCTGCCAGCTCAGTTCACTTCAGCAGCTGGTTGAATAAGCCCTTTCAGTCCTTGTAAGACTGCACTTTTCCAGTGTATAAAAAGGTGCCTACAAGGTTGCCTCTTTCCAGTCACTAGGTGCACTGCACACACAAATAGCATTTTTCATCTCACACACAGTTACACTGGCATATAAATGTTCATCAATGTCTATTACACTGCACAGAGGTTGTGCAATGGTGTCTTAACTTCTACTAGAGTTTTTTTTCTGGTGAACCATGCCTCTCAGAGCATTCCTAGGTGAGGCAGCATTGCTTTCTGCTGTATTTGTTTTCACATGAAGTCTCTTCTGGGCCGCAGCTTAACTATTAGCCATGTAAGCTTTCCTGGTGTAGAGGGAAAGTTTTAATTAACATCTGACTTTCTACTCCTTAATCCATTAGTGTACATTCTATTGCACTGCAAAATCTAGTAACGACAAATGACAAAACCTTCAATTTGTTTTCTATATATAACGAGAGCAAAGCCGCAACTGCTATTCAGAATTATTACTGCAATAACAGGATGCAATGAATTAAGTTGGTCGTATTTTGGTTATTCTTAAAAAGTCACACCATGGACCAATGCATCACAGAGATAAATAAATCGCCTTATTTCTTTTCATATTTAGTAATATAAGTAGTGCAGCATACTGTGTCATTCATAGCTGGATTTCATGCAGCTTAGGAGTTTAAGGAGAGGACTCACCTATACATGGAAGGTTCGTTTGCATTAAGATTGGCTTGAGTTTAAAACACATAAGTTACGAGGAACGAGTCAAAAAAAGTAGAACTCCTAAAATGTCACCAGATTAATAGGAGCCACAAAAAAAGCAACACAAAACAGAGAAATCTGTTATTTTATTGGAGTAAAAGTTTTCCTCTAAAGTTAACTTCTCCAGAGTCAGAGAGGTTTATGAATGATGAAGGTGAACATGTCCTTGAAATCCTCCTTGATCACAGCTTTAAAAACAGTGTACTAAAGTAGAGGCATCCCATTCTGCTTCAGAGATGTTTTTAACTTGGACCTCTGTACAGATAGCTTAACACATTTACATCTCAGGCAGTGGAAGAAAAATACGTGTAACTCATAAAATGCTTCTGTGGTAAAGTCACATGGAAGGTGTCAATAAAATACAACCTTCTCCCTACTTCCCCTGGCAACGCAGAAAAACAAAACAAAAATATGTCAGCAATTTAGTGTCAAGAAATTCGGAAACTAGCTGGATCAGAAAAATTCAGATGGCTGCACCAAAACAGAAACTTTCACCTCAACCATAGATTTAAGTGCCTTTATTTATGTAATTTTTTTTTTTTTTTGCTAACAATCTGCACAGGCCTTAAAAGACTGCCACAATACCAAAAAATTTGTAGTGGGGTGTGCTTTGACAGTATGCTGATATGCATACTGTACTGTGAGTAGGAGACAATAGTTTACCAAATCATTTTCTGATTAAAAAAAACACCAAAACCAACTTGGCCACCAAGCAAGTTCTCCAAAATCAACAGCCAGAAGCAGATTTCAGAGGGACAATCACCACCCACTTCCAGCCAATATGGCAAACAATAATTTGTATCGTTCCGCAAACTGTGAAAATTCAGTTACTTCTACAGCGTTCTGATTTTTTGTAAAAGTGCTGGATTTTTGACTTATTTTGCTTCTTCAGTTTATCTTCTCTGAAATGTTCAAAGTCTGACAAAAAAGGCTGGTAGAAAGGACCTACATACATGGAAGAATGAACATGAGAAGGAACACCACCAAGGCAGCTTCAGCTGCCAATACTCTTCAGCTGCCAAGCTTTTACCTTAATACTTTCCTTTATCTCGCCTCTGCATGGTGAGCAGATGGATTCACACTTCAGTATCTGGTGGTATCACAAATCAGTGAATCTTGACTGAAGTCTTGGAAGCAAGAAACCAATTAATTATTTTAAGCTTTCAGAAGCCAGACAACCCAGAGGAGTTCTGTCAAGCAAAGATGGAAGAGAATGTATGGATGAATTGTTCGTGTCAGTGATGGGAACAGGTTTCCAACGAGTATAAGAAAAAAATTGTGATGGATGGCTGGAATAACATCCAATTCCTGCTTCCTTCTACAGGTGTCTCAAATTCTCATTTTCACCTCTGCTGTTGCTGTTGAGTAATCCCTGTGCAACATTTAGGGTAGGTCCACCTACTGCTTGTACTTCAGCTGCACTCCAGCACTTTCTCTCCTTTACTGCAGTATAATGCTTCACACTGGGTTGTTTCCTCTATTATCAAAACCTAAACATTTCTTTGAGCTTTGTCTCTTAAATGGCCTCCTGTTTTCCACAGTGAGCTTTTGTTTATGTCTTCCCTTTATTCACTCTTGCAGCTCTTTTCTGAAATGTCTGCAAATCAACTAGCTGCTTTCTTCAATGCTGTGCACCAAAACCAGCACAACATGCCAGTGGCATTTATCTAATGCCAAATGCAGATGTAATACAGCCTTGCAAGACCTGCCTGGCATTTTTCTGGTGATGGATCCATGGACCATATTAGGTGTCATGATGGAAGAACCACACTTGCAGCATCTGCTCATCTGACTATCAACCATGATTCTGCATCATGTCATGTTGGCTTTGGGTTTTCTACAGACTGTAATGGTAAGGATAACAACAGAAGAAACACAGCAATAAAAAGCCTGCAGGGAGCCTGCAAGCAGGGCTTTCTTCCAAGTAGTTGTCTATTAGAAGTGTACTAATACTACGATTGACCAAGTAAACGGATTCTCAAGTTAAACACTGAACGGTCGTCTCTTTTGCCCCTCCCACTGCACAAGTACACATATTGTCTCAATCTGCACCCATTTAAAAAAGACATTTACCAACATCCCTGCTTAAGCACTACATAGCAGACATCCATGGAATGCAACAGCAGGTTGCTGTGAAATGTCGGGCCAACTACTCTGCATTTTCTGTGCAACAGTAGGGATGATGACCAACTGGTAGACAAAGCTAAAGCTAAAACCAGTTTGATTATTTACAGATTCCCAAACCCAAACCTGATAAGAGTCCATAATGATTAACAGCCAGCCGCTGAATCGCAGCAGTCCATAGTTCGTCAAGACCAAAACCAGTGCTTCTTCAGTGGGTGATCAGGGCAGCAAACAACAGTTACTACATGCTCAGCTTCCAGCAACTTGTGCCGAGGCAGAAAGCCCAAGTCCTCCATCAGCTGGCTAATTATACTTCATTCCTACTACCTGTGCTTTTGCACTACTTGCCTCTAACCTGTCAAGGAGATGAACTTGCTAACATCAGGGCCTAAAATGCCCTTTTCTATCTTTTAATTTCATTCTGTTGTTTATTAACTTCCCCTTTATCAAAGTCAAGAAATACAAAAGGGGTTTGCAAAGAAAAAGCAACCAGATTAAGCAGTAATTCTAGCATTGCTAAACAAAAAGCCCCCTGAACTCCTACTTATACATTTCAAAACTTTTCTGTGGGAAAGGCTTTTCTGAGATTGCTTCCGCACCTTCCCAATAGGTGACTTAACTAATACTTACAGGAAGTGTGCTGTTGAGTAAAATTCACATACAGATGAGCCCCAACACTACTGAGCCTCATCTGGAACAGTTTAATGGTACTGCTTCTCATAGCAAAGACATCAAAGGAGAGATTTCACCTTCTGCAGGTGCAAAATTCATACCCTTCATGAAAGCAGATATTTTGAAAACCTACTCTTACAAACTGCAAACCTCTTGCAAGTTTATGCAGCTTACACAGAGGCAAGAGACATGAAATTATGTGCATTAACAGAATAAAAAACAGTTTCACAGCAGTCACTACTTATAGGTCCTAACTGATATAATTCACATTAAAAGTAAGAACATTAATATTACAGAGGTTTGGTTCTCCCCTGTATATTAACAGCATGCATCGTGGGTTTGCTGCAACATTATTTTAAAACGTTTAAGGCCCCATTGCCAAACTGTTTCTCTGCCTAGCAGTACAGCCCAAGAAGAAAGCCTGAACAATCTTTGCTTACTATTTGTGGAAATAAAAAGATTTTCCTGTAAGCCATTTATAATATTGATTTGTGCCTGTGGACATATGCCTATAACTTTATACCATAACACACTGTAACTCTGTGCATCTACTTGTGGAGCTGGTTGGCTCTACAAACTGTTCTCCTGACAAGACAAGCGTCCAGTTTAAACGGTGGTGGCACAGCTCCTGGAGAATGCTAGAATGGATGCTCTCTTTATATGGAGAAGTTAATGGGAAGAGGTATTGAAAAACTATATTGGAACAGCTCCACTCTCCCTGCAGACACACTTATCTGAAATAAAAGTAATTTTATTCTGAAAATGATTATTTCCCTCACAGAGCTCAGCAGTAAATCTGGCCCTGAAAGAAATGACTCTTTTCAGCTCATAACACAAAGAACAACAGAATATGAACTTCATGCAAATAACCTGCTCAAAGAAAAAAAGTTTTTTGCCTTGGTAGACATGCAAAAAGAAAAAAAAAGAAAAAAGGGTCTGTTTTTTATTGAAATGTTATCCCGGACTGTAATTTGTCTTTTTACAACTAATGAGCAACTCAATTCTTTCAAGATTGATTTTGATATGGTGGACATCTGAACAAGAGCTGTAAGTAGCCCCTTTCTACTCCTTGCTGGAACACAAGTGTGTGGGGGACAGGGGGACAAGCCCCCGTTTGCTTCTCCTAGGACAAGTAGTTGGCGAACAGTTAAGGTTTAGAACCGAGCAAGAACTAGAAAAAAATCTAAGTAGATGCAGTTTACTGGCAACAAATTCCTAAAACGCGGGGGGTGAGGGCTGGAAAGAGTAAATTGTGGCGCTCTAAGCACAGTTCATTCCTTGGGAGTCTGGTGGGGTTGCTCAGCAACACACCACAATTACTGTGGGTCAAGTCCTTGGGACATAATCTAGCCTATTGACTTGAATTCAACTACCTCTGGCATAAGGTACTGTCAATGGTGAGCAAGAAGAAAACAGAAGCAATGCAGACTAGAGAGCTCTCAGAAGATGCTGGGAGGAAATTTCACAGAGTTTCCAAAAGTTTTATCCAAATTGTTCTGATCTGCTCAATTAAAAAATCGGTTCCACAGTCATTCTTTGAAAGAAGTGATTCAGAAACAAATTTTAATTTCAATTTAATAGGAAATCAAGAACCGAAGTCCACTGGTGCAGTGAGACTTTTTTGAGTTCAAATCATTTTCCAGTACTCAGACTCCTGCTACTGATACTCTCTCAAAAAACCAATGCTTAATCTTGGTGAAGAATTCTTAATAAAAATACTTGCCAGTCTATCAAGCATAGTTGTTCGTGACAAGCTTGAACAGAAAGTCACCCTTCCCTCTTATGGATAACTCGACCCTTCCAAAACCCATTCACCTAATGTATTATTGGCCAACTTCACTGTAAATCACAATGTGAATATACTACACATGACCCTCCAACCTTCCAGGAGAACAGAACTGCTTTAAGATGTACATGTATGTATGCTTTTTTTTTTAGGGAAGAACAGCTATAAATAGGAGAAGAGACCTTGGGATGATGTGAAGTTCCACTGCGTATTTTGCTTTTGTATATAAAATGCTTGCAGCTTTCTGACCCAGGCTGCAGCCTGCATGAAACAAGCAGCAGCGGTCAACAATCCCTCTGCGTGAACGTTCCTGGCAAAGTCCTGAAAATAATTAGCTTTACTGTAAGAGAGGGAGATCATACAGACTGGAGGAAAAAAAAGATTTCTTCAGTAAACATTTTGTCTCTCACAGGAACTGCAGTATGACTCCCGAGCCCAGGCTTATAAGGAGTATTGGTCTACCCACTGAAATCCAAGTATTGTTGTAGACTGGGGTGGGGAGCGTTCCCTCTTGGAGAAATATTTAAAGTCAATTTTAAACCTATTACTTTTACTACAAATTCACTTCCAAATACTTAGGCAAATTTTGCTAAAATACCTTTCTTTGGGATAAAATTTGGGTTTGACTTACTCTATCTAAACCATTAATAAGGACAATGATGACAGGGAAAACAAACCAACCACCTTACTGCATTAAACAAAGGATGTAGTTGTAAGTTTAAGGGTTTTGATGGATACAGGTTTAAAACTGACGGCCTGAAAACTTGAATAATCCTAGACCCTGGTATTTTGCATAGGCATATGCAATTAAGATGCTCAACACAGTCCCCTGGACCTAGTAGTCCATGGGCACTGCACCCCAGCCTGCTTATTGACAACCGCTCACTGCCATATGGCTGCTCCCTACCAAACCTCAGTTAATTACTAAATGACATTCAGTTTCTTTAACACAGATGTTTTTAGAAAAAAACAGCAGAAGCTGTAGTCAAAATTTTGAGCATAAACTCATAGCAGGATGCAGAGACACACAACTGTAAATGCACACACATACAATTGTAAACACACACCTATTTCAGCCTTGGCCTGGAAGGAAGAGCTACAACTACAAACATGTAAAATGCAAGCTCTGAAGCACAAATCAAGTGAAGAAAGCACCACTTTGTGTTATTACTAATACAGGCATCTAAATATCCAAATTAGTTTCTCTGAGGGACTAGCTTGCGGTTACAAGTACATTCCTTCCAAAATGTATCCATGGTCTTTCTGTGAAGGCTAATGATAATTTTATCTCTTCTGAGCCTTGCAGTAATAAATGTTGACAGCCCCAGATGCCAGGTCCTTGGTGAGAGCATCTGTTTGTTTATTCAGGATTAAGTTAAACTACTTAGCCACCATCACAGTAAATCCACCTCTCCCACAGACCTTCTTAAAAGTACTGAAGAAAATAATGAAAACCCCCATACTGTTATGAGAACAATCGTGTTCAGAGGGCTGAGAAATGTGTAACAACTTATTCTTGGTGTGGAGGGGTGAGGAACAGACTGAACCAAACATCAAATTGAGCAACACAGTATCCCCCCAAAAAAGAAAAAGGCAGTGTGAGCTGCACTTTGTCTTGATTTCATCACATCACACCTTGATACTGTGGCAGACTTTCAACGAGGGACTGTAAAGCTTGATCCTGCATTCTCTGCCCAACAAGGAATGGGTTTAGATACCTAAATATCAATCAGTTATATGAAAAAAGGACTGGATGCCTTTTTTTTTTTGTCCCCTGAGGCAATTCACAGTAGACCTTTACCATCTTACAGTATTTGAAAAGTTAAGACTTTTAGATTTAATTTCCTCTTTGTAAAGGGCATGAAGGAATGTTGTGCTCTTACTGAAAGGAACGCAATTTGAGACTCCAAATTTCCAGACCTGTAACACAGATGCCATGGCTTCACAGTGGCAAAATATTCTCACGTATCATATAAAGATCTAAAGCTGTCAGTGCATCAACATGCAGTAAGACCATGGGACACATATTAAGCAAACAGCACATATTTGAAAAAGGGGATTTTCAAGGCATGCTACACTGCAAATCTGTTTAATTTGGTTTTTTTTAAAAAATCTGAAGATGGCAGAGTTAGCTTCTATTTTGCCATTTAAGGCTGCTTCAAGATTAGCCTTTAATTACTAAATCATGGTCAAAAGCATGAGACAGCTCCGGCACACCAGTTCTTTCTACAACATAAGCAGAAACAGTCTCTGGCTACACCTCAGGGAATCAGGGGGGTAGGGCAACAGTATCTACATGCTACTGAGTTGGAGTGATTTTAATTGTACAAACAGGATTTTGGAGGCTTTTACTATTATGAGTAGGCAATGGATGCTTTATAGATACAGTAGCATGGACTGCAGGATTAAGAGAATTTGAGTTGGATGAGACTGCAGCCTAGGATATGGCTGAGGTACCCAGGGACCCCTGACTGCATGGGTACCTCTCTGGATTACTGTCCTTGCTCTTCCTTGCCTCGTTCCACCAGTGTTTCTCCACCCTGAGTTGGAACTGATGTGGGAGGGTTGGCTGGCTGGTTCACAACAGCTTGCTGTAATGCCAAACATCCAGCTAGAGGTGGGCGGCAAGACCGCCGGAGGCTGCATCTCTGTGGCTGGGAACTCATCCTCAGCTCTCCGCATCAAAGGAGAGAAGCCGCTACACTGATGCCATTCAGCAAACAGCTTCTAAAAAACTCCCAGGCTGTGCAGAGACTGAGCCGAGGCAGAAGCTACATCAGCCCAGTGTGATCAGTCCCCAGAGGAAGAGCTCTGCAGTGGGAAAAGCCGTAGGAAGCGGGCTGAGGACAGGCTGCCCGGAGACACTCGGAGGTCAGGGCGACCAACGAGCAGCTTCCTCTCCACAAGATGCTGTGTTGTGCTTCCACCACAAGTTCATGGAGCAAAGAATGATCGCAGGCAGGAAAAACATATGATATTTAGTAACATAAATTGACAAGTTCTCAACAGCAACAAAACTATTTTTCCACTTTGTTTCTTTATATAAACAGTATTTGATTTTTAACCTGCAAAAGACTGACAGTGCACAAAGCATAAAATAGATAGCAATCTCCGTAAACCAGGATGACTGTTATCAGATTGGCAACATAAGAGGCCATTGTTTGAGCTAAAATTACCTCTTGGGTCTCTCCATATGCTCCACCAAAGGACACTGTGTCCCACTGCAAACATACACTGCCTACACAGACATCCACTACAGAGGCCAGGAGACAAAGGTCTGGGAGAAGTGGAGACTGGACCACTCACCAGGTTTATGGAGCCAGGTTCACTTTCAAGAAGCCAGATTTGCACTCCAAACATGCAGCAAACATTCAGGAGAGAGATCTGACTTTTGGATTTGACTATGCTCATGGAGCACAGGTTGTTGACACCCTCTGATGTTCAAAAAAGACAGTGGTTTGTTTATCAACACCAAGTACAGCCCTGAAAGCTTGAAGTACCTGCAAGCCTTTATTCCAAAAGGTAAATGAACACCAGTGAGGAAGCCACCCACTACCGCTCTGATTTCCACAGTGCTACTCATGTTTCTACTCAATTAGAAACCTGAAGGATGGGGAAGCTGGTTAGCACTTCCTACACGCAGAGACAAATCACTTCTAAAGTCACCTTTTTCTGCAACACCATTCATTACTTCTGTAGGCCCCAAAAAAACTGTTTCTTGGGTAATTGTCTTACACACAAATGTTTTTGAATGGTACACACCTTCCTTGACACTCGTCAGAACAACTTGACACACAGCCACCAATGGCAGTCTGAAGTACCAAAGCTAAGTTGCAATACACAAGGTCTACAATTTCAGGAGAAAATCAAACACCTAAACAACTTTCTTATGGTGAGTTTGCTTTTGAAGGAAGAACACCAGAAATTATTTAGGATACTCTGTTTTAAAATTACACTTTAAAAAGCATATAATATCTTTGAAAGAAATCTAACCTGACCTGAAAATGATTTTCAAAAAACTTATGACCCCTGAAGTATAACCTGAAAAAGAATTGCTGCTTAACCCATACACTGATAGCTGGGCCCTGAAAACAACAGAAAATACACCAAGGAAAATAATTTCTAATACAGTTTGCAATGCAGTACTGGCAAACCAGCCATGTGCAGGCTGAGAGCCAGCAGTGGGCTGTGGACAGGGCAGGGCTAGGATCGCTGACAGAGGGGGAAAGCAAAGATGGGATGGCAATAACAGGATGAGCTGAAAAAACCTGGAAACCCCAGCTTGCTGCTAAAGGGATGCTGCTCCTGCAGGCACATGAAGATGGGGGTGAAGGACTGCTGCCTGTGGGAATGGCAGCTACGGCTCACAGACCCTAATAATAATAATCATTAATAACAGAAGAATTCCAGGCATAGATAAAATTTACTACATAAATCTTATGTGCAACAAAGCATGTGTTCCTTATGGAGGGATCGTATGCATGCATTATGCCCTACAGGGAGGCATAAGGCAGACAGCAATATACATTCTTTTCTCCTGGGAGTTCAGTGGGTTAGCACATTATTTGTGATCAAAATGGTCATTATCACCATTCACATAGACAGAACAATGGGGAAGACAGGAAGGTTTGCAATGAGGTGATCACTCATGGCACCTCTTGTTCATTACTTGTTTAGGGTTATGTCACACCACAATAATTAAACATACAGCATTGTGGCACATTAAGTTTTTTGTTACACAGAATCCATGGAGTTTTGGCAATAGAAACCTGAACAAGGAATATGAATAAGTAGTTTATTGAAGATACAAGTGTCTTGTCATGTAGGAAGTAACTTAATGAGCACCATCAGAGTTTTTTCTAAAACAACAGTTTTGATTAGCAGCAGACAGCAGCGCTCATAGAAGACAATGATTTCTTTTAACTGGCTTTATTTGAGATCCACACAGAATTAAGTTTCCCACACATGAAATGCAAGTGTTTTACTCACCAAGGTTTAATTCTGCTATCAATGATCCCTGTTACTTACTGCACCACATCTTCAGTAATTAAGTCTCTCAAACTTTGGAAAGCCAGTGAATGAATTTTCATTTGAAAGGTGTGGGGGAGGCGAGTAGTGAAGGAGAAAGACAACTTTTTCCGGAAGGTTAGGAGGGGGGGGGATTAAACAGAAACGCCTCAGAAGAAAGTCAGACATTGACTCAGAGTAATCGGAGGGAGCCAGAGCAGGGCTCTTGGCACTGAAAGCACTGTGTGACAATCGAAAACAACCTCAATCCCTCCTACCCCCACCATGCACTAAAGAAGGAAAATGGTAACAGCTCCTTGAGAAAGGCCTGGAAGAAGCGAGTGGTGAGGCTGCAAAGGGCACACCAAGAGCAGCCAGCTCCACTGCCCCCGTCCCCTGTGGAATCTGTGGACAAGCCTTGGCAGGGGCAGTAGCAGAACGGCAGGGTGTATCTCTTGCAAAACACTTCTTGGTCTACTCGCTGCAATAAACAGTAGCTGTCTGGTTTGAAGATGATCCACGATCTTGCAGCCTCAGGAAGCAGCACTGCCTGGCAGCCCCCTGGTGGGCTGGGGCACCGGGAGAAGTGGGAGCTCCCCCTGGGGCGGCAGGGCAAGGCCCATCCTGCCACCTGGGCCGGGAGAAAGGCAGCCAGCGGGCACCTGAGCAGTCCCAGCTGAGGCCTGGTCAGGACATGTGCCTGGCTCAGGGGATGGCCAGGGCCATTCTGTGGGGAGGGGGAGACCAGCACTGCTGGGCCATTGCTGGGGCAGGGGCTGACATGGGGTCCTGGGCCATGGGTGGCCAGGCCCTTGGGGCCCCAGCATACAGACGGAAAGCAAGCACCCCTGGCCTGACAGGCTAGCCAGGGCTACCAGATGGAGAGGGCACAGGTGAGGAGGGATGAGCTCCAAGCTATCTCCCAGCACCAACAGGGACAAGGCCTGAGATGCCACCTGGGCTCTCACAGGCCAGACACAGCTGCCTCTGCAGCCCACAGCAAACCAAGCCCAACATTCTCTGGTTCGCACTGAAAGAAAATGGCAACAATTTGGTGGTTTTTAATTTAAAGTCACTTATATTTGTGTCAGAGCTAAGGGACAACCTGTTCCCCAGGCCCTGATCCAGTAAGGCTGGTCCCCAACACCAGAGGCCTCTGCATCTTTCGGAGCTACACACGCGGCCGCATTTCTGCACAACACATTAGCACATGCAGCACGCCAGCCTTTAAGAACACCTGTGATATCAATACTATACTACATAATTATTTAAACATGTAGTAAAATAGGTCTTGCATATGTAAGGAAACACTGTATATTAAATACGCCCCCCTCCTGTCAAAGTTGACAATGTTTTATGACTAATTTAAGATAATGCATTTAAAAGACGCAGTTTGCTGCACAAACTGAACGTACCCATGGACAGCTCAGTTTTTAACCGTTCAACATCTTTCTCAGCTAACAGCAAGTCAAAGGACAAACTTTCTCGACTGTTAATGATGAGAAAAACTAACCACCACTGTCCTGCCTCAAGACATCCACTCTTCCAGCTGGCCACGAACCAAGCGGAAATTCCAGATTGGGAGGCAATTATTTATATATCTGCCTCCTTCCAACCTCCCCCCCACCCCCCACCCCCAGCCTTAAATTTGCTTCTGACTAAGTAAGAATGAATCCTGCCTGGAACACTTTAAACACTGCTATACCTCTACACTAAGGTCAATATCAATTTTTGCTTCAGACAGACTTGTGAGATTTTTTTGTCTGTATTATTTACTAGCAAATTTAATTTTATTGTGCTTGAGAGAAAACAATTCTCCAGTTTTGGGGTGTGGGTTTTTTTTAAACACACCACTGCACTTAAACTAGAAGTCACATTCCTATCTAGTACAACCTGCCGTTGCAAGTTTAATTAAAATTCTTCCATCTTTAAAAAGGTATTTTTTTGCTAACCATTGGGAAAAAAAAATAAAAATAAAACAAATTCACAAGTACAAGAAAAATGCCATTTACTTTAGGCTCTGGCTCGCTTCTCCAAAGAAAAGGATCTCACTAACAAGCATTCGCTATCACATTTTTCCCCTCAAGTCTTCTTGTGGAGAAACAACAAGAGAAAAACTCGTGGAGAAAAACTCACATAATCTACTGACTAGATCTTACACTTTTGAACTGAAATAAATGCTCCTTCTTGTGTAATGGACTACAAGAGACTTGGGGGGCGGGGGGGGAATATCTCCTCTTAATTCATTTCCCTTGTTGATGCAGAACAATTCTTCATTTCATGCAGAAAATGTTTCTCCAAGTGATCCAACTTCAGATCAGAACAAAGTATCATCTCTTCATACAGCTCTTAAGAAAGGCTTCAGTATGTGCAGTAACATTTGAAACAAATGTTACTTATCCAACAGTGGGTATGTTCCAACATAGGTTTTAAAAATATCTAATTCGGGTTTTAATTTGAAAATACCTCTTTTTGCCTGATGCTTTTGCAAAAGAGGACTGAAATGCAATTAAGTGATCTATACGTAACATCAGGACGCCGTAAGTCACTGCTGTAAAATGTAACTATCGCAGTTGAATCCCTGAAGAGCTATAACATACAATGTGCAGACAACAAGAGAGGCCTCTTATAAAGCATGCAGTATATCTTACTTGCATTGAGCAGAGCTCCCAGAGGAATCCTCAGAGACAAAGCCACAGCTCAGGCAGGCAGCCATTAAGTGAATCTAAATAATCAAGAGCTGTGATCTGAACAGGAGATAACAGGTGAGCAGTGCCAGACTACTCTAAATCAGCATTTTTCAAGGGACGGGCAACAGAGGATGGAAGTTGCCCTCTGTGCTCAGCCCAGCAAAGCCCTGTGAATGCTTACAGAGCAAACAGACCTGGATGAATGATTTCCTGAGGCTGTATGATCAAGTTGGACAAGACGTGGCCCGTCAACAAGAGAGCCTGCCCAAAGGACAAGGGTCAGACCTGGCAGCAGCTGTAGGGACTTGGCAGACGTGAGGCAGGAGCTAACAGAGACACAAACTTGAAAATACCACCCTGGATCTGAAAAGGAAGCTCTTAAAAATGTCAGAGACAGAGAATGCTTTGCAGCTACCCGGTGACACCAGTCATCTCAACTAACGAATTACTTCTATGAAGAAAGGTGGGTGGTTTCTCAGTTGGGAGTTGTTTGTTTTGTTTTTCTTGTTATCTGAGGCAAATGCACGTGTAGAGTCATATATTTTGGACAATCCACAGACTATGACAATTTCCCCATGTTTCTATATGCTTTCACCACAGGGCAGGGCCCACAGATACTTTCACTTCTTTTACAGATCAGAGCTTTGCTCTAATACATGCAGAATGTCACTGCAAATTTCATCCTCCTCCCTGAGACCATCCAACCTACTAGGCATAATCTGTGCCACAATTACTGTGTCTGCAGCTGGTAAATATATTCAACCAACTCTACTTGCTAGAAAAATTATCATGATAACCCAAACAGCTTTGTCTTGGAGCACCATTGCCATTCTTTTTCCTTCAGTGGGCAACAACTCAGTTGTGCTCCTGTTAGCCTCAACAGTGCTTCAGTACTCAGCTGTCAGTTTTTGTAGGCTAACACTACATGCAAAGGTCTTTCTAGTTTTTCAAGATGGGACCTACTGTCTTAGAATAAGTCAAAACCTGAAGCTAGATAAAGAAGTATAAAGAATTTAAGGGAAATGGAACAAACTGGCAATATATATATATCATTTGAAGATTCACTTTCAGTGAACTCAAGTCAAGAAAGACTTAAATATAGACAGAATAAGGGCCCTGCAGAAAGACTACATTATGCATATGCGTTTTGAATGGAATGGAAGAAGAAAAGCTAATAAATGGGTAGGAATATGCAAAATGGTGAGAATGGGACTAAAGAAAGCCTGCAAGTTCTGCGGAAAAAAATGATGGTAAACAGGTAACAGAACCTGCTTATTGTATTTTTTTTTGTCTGATCTCTGAAAATGAAATGTTCTGTAAGACAAGGCAGCAGACACAGCAAGGAAGCAGATATATAAAGGCAGCAGGTGCAGCAAGGAGTTACTAGCAACTTGCTCTTTCTCATCTATACTGCTAGCATTTGGTTCTCCTAAAAACACACAAACCACGAAAACACTCACACTAACACACACATTTAGGACAAAAGATGACTTTTTCCTTGTCAAGAAGGAGTTGTAACATCCTTAGATCTGGCCTTTAAACATTCCCTGACTGAGAGCAATTTGCTCAGTTTTGTCACCCTGTCCTCTGGTAAAATAAGTCACATGCAAACAAGAACATAATGCTGAGTAATCAAAGCTTTTAGGGTTGTGCACAGTCCTTTCCTTTCCATGATAACCTATACCTTTTGCTTTTATCTCTATATTCTGTTTATTTCTTTATCGCTTCCTGATATGCTATAGGCTACTTCTTCCTCTTTTCGTGACTAGGTATAACAAAAGCAGCTGCTGGAAGCCTATTACCTAATTATCTTGTTAGATCCTGCAAGAACTGTGGTGCTCATATAAGCAGATCACACAGATTTTGGCCTCTCAGGTATTTCTTATCTAGCACACAAAACATATTGTCACACATTCTCTAAATGTGCCAAGTGTTTAAGCGAGTTGTCAGAAAAGCTTTTTCTCTCACTGTCATCACTTGGGTTGGTTTCAGCCAGAAGTACCTCCCAGTTTAGCAGGAGCTGTAGGGTTAGAGTGCCTCACCAGATCAGGGCCAGGATGCAGCCCTGTGTCTCAGCAGCTCTTCCATGTGTTGGTGGCCACTGATGAAACCGGGATAAAATTACCGGTTTCCAGTGTTGGAACTGACAAGGCATACCCATTTCTACTGGTGGTCACATGTTCCTGTGCCTTTAGCTTAGGTTCTTGCTCTGAGCCTCAAGAGCCAGAATATAACTGGATCACCATCTTTGTATTACTGACTTTTTTGAAAAGCACATCTGAAATTGGTCACTGAATATCTATCAGAAGAATTATAAGGTACAGGAAAACTACACCCAGCACACGGTGGAGATGCCCCTGCATGCATGGACAGAAAACAGAGAAGAACTCCATGTAGAAGAGTTGTCATTCAGAAAAGACTTCTTATAGTCATCCCAGGGAGGTCTGCCCCTGAAATGCTGACAACTCAGGCAGCATGAATATACACTTGAATATAATATGAAAATAAGTTTAAAACCTCAGGGTCATTACCAGGTCAGCCTGCTCTCCCATTTGCTCTGCTAACTCCAGCTTGCTTTGCCATGCTGATATTCTTTGAATTACCGAACTAGATGAAGCTGACCAACAGTGTATGGTAGTTGAAAGAAATAAAGCGTATCATATTTAAACTCTAAAAGTGCTAGGTTCTGGATTTTTTTGAAAGCAAATCCAAAGATAGTTTGAAAAACTCTGAAGGCATTCTATCAACTTTTAAAACTCCAACCAGCAATTTATATTCTCTCCAGGAGGAAGAACTTGGAAACAGCAAGGTGGGTTTTTTTCAGAAAACAATACAATGTGCTATTATTTTCTCCCTTCCATGTACCTCACCTACTTTCCAATGCAAAAGAACAAGCTTCAAATTCTTAAAATGGATCTATTCAACTTTTACATTTATCTTGATTCTATTCTTAATTTTCAGAAATACTTGTGAAACATCCCAATACAAATTCTGAATTGAAGAGATCCTTGTTGCAGATGATAATAAAAACAACACTTTCAAACTATACTACTCATGAAATAGAGGCTATTCTTAACTACTGTACTATATATAAGCTAACCTATATTTCAATGCAGCCTTTGTGTCCAGTCTGCCTGCTTGTAATAGGCTAGAAAAGCAGCACACAGTTGAAAGCATGATCCAGTATGGCAAATCCTATCAACAGTCAATCCATTTCAATGCCCTGCCTCTGATGTGACCCTGCAGAGAAGAGCAAAGTCTTTAGTCATCTCCCAGCTTATGATCTACCAAGCTTGGGGTCCAAGAAAACACATGTTTCTTCTCAGCCTCCTTAACACAACTACTTTATACCCTGGTTTATTTTGATTAATTTTTGATTTTTATTACAATTACCTTAGCATGCATAGCTTTTAATATGGTAAAAAATTACCTAGCTCTTAAGAAATAAGCAGAAGTATTTGATTCCATATCTTCCTGTAGCAGCAAGTACTGTAATGGAAAAAATACAATTAATTTTGTCAGCTGAACTTTTGATTACCTTAAGGACTTTTTTAAAGCCTAGAATGGAGGGTAAAGATTTCGAAAATTGTATTAAATGTAAGTAGCAGGTTTGATAGCTTCAAAACTTCTTGGTTATACTGCACTGCTCTCCTAACTCCGCTCCAGTGTCACGGCTGCAGAAACCAGCATGAAAAAAATGCAAAGGTATACAATACATAAGAGGCATTTGATAAAAGAAATGCAAATCACTTCTAGATATATATTTTTTTCAGCTCTGAGGATAGCTGTGGCCTTCAAATACAAATTCTGGGTCAAATTACAGTTTAGGTAAATGCACTGACAGAAATTCAGTGCAATGGATTTGATGCATATCAAATATTGGAAATACACAAGGCTCCTTTGTGAAGCAAGTAACAATGGTATGCTTAGACAATTAATTAGTGAGGAAATGTCAAGCTAAGACCATGAAACTTACATACTTGTCATCCTTGTTTCTGCTCATTTTTGTGTTAATTGCTACCGTTTACAGCCTACATACATTGCTAACGCGACATTAAGCTTTGTAGCAAATGCACTGCTGCTATCGGTACATACTTCGCACTTGGTTCTCAGTGTGTCTTTAAATACCATTTTCTGCCCATGAGCCTACAAGTCAGTACACACATCTATTATTATACGGAACTACCAATGTATTTGCACGTAACTGCATTTATCCTCTTGTAGTAATATTTATCTGACAAAAATATGAAAAATGTTTAAGTTCTATATGTAATCAAGCAGCCCAGGAAATGTTCAGCATACTCAATTTCCTTTAAAAAATAAAGTTGGTACACTGGTAATCAGTCAATGAACTCTCAAACAGGCATTTAAAAATAAGTTTTGGTTAACTGAGTTTTCACAAGTAAATGATGGGAGAAATTATATTATTAATACAATGTGGATTTTTTGAATACCTGCTGGCAAGGAAAGTGTTTTGAAAATGGCACAAGGCAAAAGCAAAATCCCAGCCTCACCTCTTCAGGTTAAACTATCTTCTACATTGAAAAAGCCATTTTTGTGGAGCTGAAGTACATCTGACATAGGCATGCACGAACCCAGTTTTCATATGGGATGTTCTGATTTAACACTTTGTCAGATCTTCCTCTTTCCTTTCCTCCACAGTAATCTTCCTTTCCTATCTGATGTCCTCATTCCTTTTGCTAACATTCAGTATCATCAAGAACTACAGTGTGACTGTACTTGAAAATGACTGTCAGGAACAATTTTCATGGTTGAAGCATGGGTTTCTCTGGGCTTAAAGCCATGAATGGGATAGAACTGAAAGCCCAGCATGGTATATTTTTAAGATATTAGAAAGAAGGAACAAAACCAGTAAGAAATCAATTAACAAACATTTTCTGCTCTTCTCCTTCTCTGTTCCACATCTGAGCTCTTCATCCACACAGGCAATGAGTATCTCAGCCTCTTCCCTCACCAGGTGCTGCCTGCCCTTCATACCACGGGGTTCTGCCAGTCTACTGACTACAGCAGAATGGGGGACTGCAGCACGCAGATGCAGAAGTGCTGCTCTACCCAAAACACAGCACCATGACAACTGCCTGACCCTGTAACACCCCACACATAGCCTCACCCCAAACTATGCTGTTCAGTGCCTGCACCTCCCTTCCTTTCCACTGGAAAAACAGCCAGCCACTTCCAGGGTAGGCAGCTGCAGATGTTTTTCTGGGTCAGGGTGGTGCCTTCCAAAGCTCTTCCAGCTTAACCCCACACCTCTCTCCTCTCTGCTCTTGCTGCTTTCCTGGGCATGTCAGTAACAACCTCCAGGCCCATCAGAAGGACAATTAGATGTTCTACCTGAGAAGGCAACAAGGAAACAAGGAGGAAAAGGCCTTCTAAACACAGTTATCTTCCAAGAATAGTTCACTCAATGAGTCAGGCTATGCAATGGCAGAACAAACTCCCAGTACTGAGAGGACAAGGACAGGACAAACCCCCACCTCCCAAGGCTGTTGGAGCCCACTTTTCACTAATTCTCAAGTTTTAACCTTGCAGATAGTCTCACCAACTTCACATACATGGCAGAAATTGTCTTACTGGGAAATCCATTCAGGGAAATGATTTGGCTAAAACAACAGGCTGACACACACACACCAAAAAAAGGGGGGTGGGGGGTGGGGTTTTGGGGAAGAGGGGCATTATTGTTGGGCTGGATTATATCCTGATCACAACAGAATAGGTAGCGACTCTAGGAACTGGCATAGCAAAAATATAGCTCCTCACATACTTTCACTACCAAAAAGGAGAAGCTTTTCTCTAAGACAAGCTCACAAATGACAAATCTTTACTGTAGACAGATCTGTACAGCAGATTGATTTGTTAATATTTTAAAGAATCTGTGTTTCTACACGAGGAACACATAAAGGTCAATTAGGATAAATATCCCAAATGTGGTTGCAGAAATAAGCAGTAAAATAAAAGAACTATAAAAACTCCCAGCTCCTGAAACTATACATGCATTGAATTTTACTACTGCATTTCGGTGATACAACAGGGCAATGCAGAATCAACTGTAGGTCAAAAAACATGACCTCATTTTCTGCATTCCAGCTGACTACTGCATGATCTTTAAGTCTAAGTTTCTGTTACAAATTATCCAGCCCTCTTTGAGTTGAATGGATACACAAGCCGACTTAAGGCTTATAAGCAAGGGTTTTTGATTTGGATTCTGAAAATTGAAGGGGTAATCAGCTTTAAAGAAAAGAAACTGAAACCTAGTTTTGTCTTGCTGTTCTTGTTTGTTGTAACCAAAATCTGTGTTTTTCTGTTCTCCCAGAAATTACTTCTGTAAAGTAAAACAAAATTTGCCAAACCAGATTAAAACACGGAGTGTCTAACTGCCATGGAAACTTCTCTGCAAGCTTATCTGTAACTAGACAAGATAAATGCATACCTGCTTTATACAGGAGAAGGGGACAGAAAAATACAATGTAACACTCTAGTCCTGTGTTTTGCTTTTTGTTTACAAGTATTCATGTAACTAGAAGGCAGTGCAAAGCCCAAGGAAGCCTTTGGAGATTTAAGGCTGAACAGATTTTGCTGGTAACAGAGCTTATGAAACAGAGTATCACAGCTGACAGCCGTTTCAACAAAACTCACGTCCTGTATTTTACGATGAGCACAATTGCAGAGCCCATGTGATGATTCCTGGTGCTAATCCTCCCTTCATCGGAGCGCACAGAACTTAAAAAAATTGTTTTCCCATGTAGAGGAAGCGTTCTTCCTTTAATAACTATCACAGATACCGATTATCTAGACATTGAGCTTCTCAAGAACTGTTTAAACACCGAAGAAAAGAATGCAAACTCCTTCTAAAAAATTAAAATCTCTGCTTTATTTCAGTATTAGCTTTAGACACTGAAACCAGAGAACTGTCTTCTGGCAGTAAACTGTATTGGCACAACCTTTGCTAGGAAAAATTTCTTAAAAATCATCACTAGGTGTGGTGTCTTTGAGAGCTATGAGCTTAGCTCAGAGCTTGTTTCCACAATCACATTACCATTCATAACCAAAATCCTGGGTCTCATTTCATTCCTTTTTTCCAGTTTCCCACCGAGTAATAAATCCTAACTTCATTTATATAGGGGCTAAGGAGAAACAAAGCCCAACTTGTCTCTGAAGGACTTTGAGATCATTTCTTTTTTAGGTGCAAATTCTCCATATGAAAGCCCGTGTGCCCTGTCCAAGAGCCCTCTCCCAACTTGAAGAATAAGCTATATGTTTTTACAGGCTTTCAGGAATATGAATAGCGTCTATACAATAGCTTCCCTTGTTAAAGGCAAGCAGTTTTCAGAGCAATAAAACTGATGCTTTGCATTCTTGCTACACACTCACACATTCTCCTCACCACAGCAATATGGGGTCCCTGTCCATAATCTACACACATCTCCCCAACTGTAACAATCCACAGCCCATGTTTCCCAACCTAAATACTTTCAGTTTCCCCCCCAGCCACAGCAGCCTCAGATCTCGGTCATGTTTTCTCACTACCCCATGAGTGAGAAGCAGCACTGAGTCGTGGCTCAACTGGTTTCCCACCAAACTACACAACACAACTGCTGAGCTTATCTTACACCTTTTCCCTTAGATAGGGTAATTGTTTGTGTCTCCCCTGTACCAAACCAAAGCTATTGATGAAACTTGCCAGTGCTTAACAGCATTGAGAACCTCACTCTCTCCACCAAATTGGGATAGTTGATCATTGGCTTCAAAAAGCTCAGTGGAAGACAGGTGGATAGATACAGCCATCTCATAAACTTCAGTTCCTCAGGAAACCAGGCTAAAAATAGCTGATCTCAAAAACTCAGGGAACAAACTGAACTCAAATTAACATAGATACCAACTGGAATGTTAAAATATGTTGGCTCTTAAATATTGCTTAAAAAAAAAAAGGTGTCTCAAAGGGTCAAAATTAAAACAATATTTATATACAGCGAAAGAAGAGCATTAATTGACTTACAATGTCCACAACCAGAAATGGTTACAGTCTAGGGTGACATCAGTGCAGATGAGTGTAGGATGCAAGAAATGACATGTCTGAGCAGGGATGTTTAGCACGTCCCCTGCTCATTCCACAGATCATTAGCTCATCAGAGTGCATACAGAAAACATCCAGACTTCAACTCCTTTTAAACAAAAGTGGGTACTTTCTTGGGGTTTATCACTTGCTTTACAGATTTCCAAAAGGTTTTAGAATTTCTTTCAGTCCAAAATGTTAGAACCTATTAGCTTCAACAGTAACAAATTTTGGCCTAGATCCTTCAAAGAGTTATGAGTAAGGCTGAATTTATATTAAAACAAAACATCTTGCAGGCAAAGATAATTTCCGAGTTAGTATTTGTCAGACTTGGGGCTTGGTTTTCTTATTGTCAGTGGATGACTCCAAACAACCCTTGAAATTCACAGTGTGGGGAATACCAAACATATCCTACGCAAACTGATGTTCCTTCATGGTGATGTCTCATAGCAAAATTAGTATCTACTCCTTCCCAAACATCCTAATTTCATCTTCTCTACTAGCACAAAGTCAGATACCCTAGAATCCACACACCAAAATGTCCTTTCCTCCTATACTCTTATCTCAAGAATAAAATAAAGCAAGCCTTTGTGAAGTCTTTACAATCCTTTCCTCCAGGCACCTCAGGAATTCTGATGTTAATTCCCACCAAAATAATACAATAAGCACATTGGTCTAAGTCAAATAAAACACTAATAATACTAACTTTCTACCAAGATCAACAGGAAATTAGGACCTTAAATACTTCTATTTTAGTCATTTACATCCAGCCCATCAGGTATCAATAAGTATCCCGATCTAGACTGGCTGGAAGTTTCTCAGACCTGGAGCGTTCTGGATTAAAACAAGCAGCTCAGGCTTGGTTCTGACTCTAGAAATGTAGTGTTTCCCAACATTTTTCTTTGCAAAACTTCCATTCTACTCAAATATCTAGATAACCAAGAGTGAGAATTGCACACAAGTGAAAATCTAGTATTACTGCCTAAGACTTCATAGATTCAGAGAAAAATAACGTTAGGGTGGATTAAGAAGAATCCTATTTCACATTAAAAGCAGGCTCCCATGAGAAAAAATATGCCTTTTCTCATCTTTTTCAGATTCAGGTCCACTGAATGTCAACTTATTATCTAGAATTAATTTTCACAGGTTAGATGGTGAAAGCAGGATCAATCCAACTTCACAGAGGGAGGGGAAAAAGTGGCAAAGAAGAAATTTCTTAATTCTGCTATACTCCCCCACTGAAGTTAAGTCACAATGAAAATCGACAGAAGCTTGGTTTGCAGGGCCTTCAGCAAAGGAAGCACTGTAGGGCCTTTGTGCCTGTTGAAAAGGAACAGCAATAATAACTCAAGTGATTGTGTCCTGGAGAACTGTAACACTGAATTCTTCCAAAGAGAATAATTTACAGGAGAAAAAGAAGAAAAAGACACCATCCATGCAAAAGGAAAAAACTGACTTGGAACAGCATTTGGCACAGTTTAAACAATAGAAAACAACAAAGAAACTGTATGAAATTGAAGACGACACTGGAGAAAACCATTCATTTTTATCTAAATACATTCAACACGTGGGAAAATCTTTATTAAACTATAAGCCACAGAAACATGTGTTTTGATTTAGTTTGTACTGCAGCACACAAACATGAAAGACCATTGCCTGTATTTTCCCCCAGGGCTTCTTTAGGTGAAAGGAGTGTTGTTTATAACATTTGTGCTACAATCCGAAAATTAAAAAATAACTTAGGTTGGATGGAAACTCTGAAGATCATCTGGTTCAGCCTCCCTCCCACCCCATTAAAGCAAGGCCAACTTCAAAGTTAGATCCAGTTTCAGAGTTTGGTTGGGCTCCTTGGGGCCCTGTTCAATTAAAGCTTTAAGTATCTCCTCCAAGGATGAGATACCACAGCCTCCCTGGGTAACTTGTTCTAGTGTTTGACCACCTTCATGGGGAAGAAGCTTTTTCTCTGTCACAGTGAAGCATCGCTGGCTCATGTTCAACTTGTTGTCCACCAGGGCCTTTTCTGCAAAAGTGCTTTCCCTTCAGTCCATCCCCAGGCTCCCTTTGCCCATTTCTTCAGCTTGTCAAGGTCCATCTAAATGGCAGCACAAGCAACTGCTGTATTAATCACTAGTCCCAATTCTGAATTGGCTGCAGACTTGTAAAAGGCATGTCATGCCCCATCATCCAGGTCATTAAAACGGTACAATAGTATTGGTCTCAGTGTCAAATAGCGACTTGCCTCTAGCTGAACTTTGTGATGCTGATCTTTGAGCACTTTTGAGTACCAGCAGCTCAGATGGGTTTCAGTCTACCCTACCATCTACTTACCTAACTTCTACTCCACCAGTATCTATGAGAATGTTATGGGGGACAGCATCAAAAGCTTTGCTAAAGTTGAGACAAACAACATCCGCTACTTTCCCCTTATCCACCATGCCAGTCATCTTATTGCAGAAGGCTACCAGGTTGATCAAGACTAATTTCTCTTTTATAAATCCATGCTGACTACTCTGAATCACCTTCTTGTCCTACATCTGTTCAAAATGGTTTCCAGGATTATTTGCTCCATCATCTTCCTAGGAATCTAGATGAGGCTGATCAGCTTGCAGTACCCCAGATCTTCCTTCTAACTCTTCTCAAAGCTAGGAGAGACATTTGCTTTCTTCCAGTCCTCAGAGGCCTCCCCTGATCACCGCAACCTTTCAAGACTGGCTTTGCAAAGGTACTGGCCAGCTCCCTCAGCACCCATGCATGCACCCCATCAGGTCCCATGGACTTGTTATGTCCAGCTTGTTTAAATGTTCTCTAACTTGATTCTCCTCCAGTGAGGGTATATCTTCCTTGCCCCAGATTTTTTCACTGGTTTAGGGGGGCCTCATGGACTTCCCAAAGGCAAGTCTTAAACCAGTGAAGACTGAAGTGAAGAAATCACTAATTCATTCAGCCTTCCCCCTGTCCATTGTGATCAAGCCTCCGTTCCCGTTCAGTGGCAGACCCGTATTTTCCCCAGTTTTCCTTTTGTTGCTGATATACCTGGACAAGCACTTCTTGTTGCCCTTCATGTACCTTGACAGCTTCAATTCCATCTGGGCTTTGTCTTTCTTAACCCCATCCCTGCATACTTGGACCACATTTCTATACTCCTTCTGGGCCTGCTGAATCTGTCTCTGCTTCCAACTTTTGTGCGCTTCCTTTTTTATGTCTGAGTTTAGTCAGGAGTAACTTGTTCATCCATACAAGCTTCTTGCCACCTTTGCTTCATTTCCTGTATATTGGGATGGATTGTTTCCAATCAGGAGATCCTGATTTTTTCCAGAAAGAAAGCAACTGGATGTCCTCCTCCAAGCACAAGAATCACAGAAATATTGAATTGTTTAGGTTGGAAGGGACCTTAAAGAGCATCTAGTTCCAGTCCCCCTGCCATGGGCAAGGACACTTTCACTAGACCAGGGTGCTCAAAACCCCATCAAACCTAGTGCTGAACATTTCCAGGGATGGGGTATCCACAGCTTCCCTGGGCAATGGTCGATTCCCGTGTGTGGAAAATCAAACAAAGGCCCTACTAATTTGAAGACATTAAAAACACAATGTTTGCCTTCTACTGTACAACTGAATTTTTTGAAATATCTATTCAGATTTAGGACATTATCCAATGATTGTTTAAGGCAAAATCTACTTGGGCAGAAGGAACCATGAACTGCAGATTCTACTAATTTTGTTTGAGTAATGTGGGGTTTCTTGGTGGTGGTGTTTTAAATGCTGCACAGACCTTAAATATCTTCCTAGAATGCCACTTCTCATCCCGACCTCTGCTTGGGGTTAAGAGTAGCTGCCCTGAGAAAACTGAGATGCTAGCATAAAGCCTGCTCAGCCGAATCAAGAGCAAAGCTGAGAGCTTAGGTGACATAAGGATACATTAGCTAGTGCTTGTGATCAGCAGAGCCAACCCTTTATCCAAAATGCATGCCCTCCATTCACAAATATCAAGACTCTGTTCTAGAGTACTATGACATTAGGAGCTTAAAGAAAACCAAAAAAAGAAAAGAAAGAGAAAAATGAAATGGTTAACAGGCACAGCAAAGCTGTACACAGCAAAGCTTTTTTTCTAGCTTGCAACTCAGAACTGGTATGTCAGCACAACTGAAAAAATAACAGAATGAAATGTGTTAGTTTAAAATTCAGTGAAGCCTCTGTATTTACATTACATTTGCTGAGAACTAGGAAGATGAATCATTAAGATGATGAACAGCACTTCATAACTTAATTGAATTTCTGCGACTTCATGAACTATTTTGGATGAAGGAAATTCAGTGACAAATTCAGGGTCAGGCAAACACCCTTAATGAAAAGTACTGTGCACATTTTAAAACACCAGTACAGTAACAAGTGAATTAAAATGGTATCATTGTGTGAAAATATCATGAAACTCCCAATCATAGGTGGAACAAACTTCTCATTTATACCACCATATATTGTCACCCTGTGCAAGCACTCTTTTTTAAGTCAAAGTTTATATTCTTTGCTCCAGCTTACATAACCCAGCAAGGGACTGAATAAAAACCAAAACGAAACAAAACACCTGTCAGAATGCAACAGGACTGTGATCTACTTGCCTAACAGGTACTGGTGTAAACTGTTCCTGTGTAACCAGGATAGCCTTCCCATGCCAACCCCTTGCAAAGCAGAGACAATTCTGAACTTGGTAACAGTAACCTGAGCTACTTCTTACCCACCATGTAGAAGAGTCAGCCCAGTAACCACGCCTTTCATAAGCAAAAGGATGCCATCACTTATGGGACCCTTGACAAGGTGGGGAAGGCAACTGAGAAAGGCGGAGAATCTTGATGTGAATACTCTGTATGTGCTGCAAGTTCAGTTTTTCAATTTGTAACTGTCATACGTGCAATGCCAGGAAGGTCAGAGAAAGTTTAAAAGGTAGACGAAGAAAGATTTTTATGAACATAAGAGCTACCAACATGATTCTTAAGTCCTTCCAACTGGATGTTTAAACTCTTGGGTTTGGCAAATGTGAGAATATTTCTGCAAATGACTTTTTTTTTTTTCCCCCCCCAAACTTGGAAGTTGAAGAAGCAACAACAAACTCCGTATTTTTTTAATGACCGTGGTTTCCATTTTTCTTTTCCTGTTTCCTCCTGCATGTGATTTTAATATTTGAATGGTTTTAACAAATCTTCAGTCCCAATCCCACAAGCTGCTCTGTGAGTGGCTATGCAGAACCCCACTGGCATCTGCCTGGCCAGCTCGGCTGCAGAACATGATCTTTGCTTAAATGACACTCAGATGCATTTCCTTAGAGGGAAGTTCCTCAAGTGGTTAACACTCACTTAATGGATAAATGTTTTTTGATGACTTCTTTTTCTTATTTTAAGCTGTGCAAGCCAAGTGACCCTCTGGAAAAATATACTGCACAATACAGACACAAATCAGGGCTAATGTGGGAACTAAATCCTTCAAACAGTTTGACAAGGGAAAGTGATGAAAGACTATACTGCTGACGTGTCCACAGTAAGAGTTTATTACTTTAATCATACAGTCCTTACACACAAAATCTAAGCTTGATTCCTTGTGATTATTCTAAGTTAATCGTTAAGCTGGAAGTCCTAAACATGGCCTAAAATTCATAACAAAGTCAGAAGAAAAGTGAGGTGGCTTGTCAGATAAAATATTTTAATAATTAAGTGGGGGTTTTTGCTTGAACTTTCTTGGTTTGTTTTTTTTTGTTTGTTGTTTGAATAGGACCCCTTCTACTTTCCTAAGCCCACTGCATAGCTTGGATTAGCGTAGCTCAGTTCTAATAAAAGTTTTAGAAGCTGCTAGTTGGCTAACCACATTAGCTTGGAGTTCTGCTTCTGGTGAAACCAGGGGCATAGAAGCCTTTACATTGTCTTTCTGAGTAGTAATTGAATTCCTTCTGCTTCACGGACTATAAGATACTGAGTATTAGCTGGCATTTTCTATAGAGAGCTTTGACTCTGAGATGAATTTACTGTCTCTACTCCTGACAGCCATTCAAATCACACTACACATACCAACTACTGGGTTCAGAAGACAAATAATTCTGAATATCCATTGCAAAACATTTCTCTACTGTCACCAAAAAAATATAATGTTAAAGCACATTTTCACTAAGAAGTATTACTCTCTCCATGCAGCTTTGAGAGACAGTGTAGTGGAGGAACACTGGTAACTACGAATATACAGTAACAGTTGCAACACACCCACTTTCATTTAAGACCTTTTTTTTCCATTTTGTTTCCTTTATTTATGAGTAGGTAATCTATATTTTATAATATCTTTTGCTGAGGGCTGAGAAACTAAAGAGCCTTATACCATGGGAAAATAATCCATTACCAGGTACAACCTTCTGGTAGCTTGCTGTAGTCACATTTTGCCCAGACACTGGCTATATCAGCTGACTGAAGTGCCTGTATGAAACACATGGCAGAAAAAAAACAAAACAAAATAAACACAACCAAACCCACCTAATTAGAATATTAAGACAGGCTTGTATCAGGTAGAATAGATTACTTGTGGGTTTTTTTGAAATATTGAGTCCTTTCTGATGACAAGCTGTCAGTGCTCTAACTTAGTTTGTATTTTTAAAGCAAATCTTACGGGAAATGACATTCTGGCCTTCAGGCACTATACTGAGTTCAGTAATTAATAAGCTAAATTGATTTTTCTTCTTAAAGGACGCTTGATTTGATTGATTTGGAAGAAAAAAAGGTGACATCGCTGATAGCGTAGATCAATAGGGTGCAATTTTAACTTTGGGAGAAAAACTGTAACAGAGCGGTGTCCTGGAAAGAGCAGAACTTTTTTTATTGCTACGTTGAATGCTTTTTTACTTAAGACAGTACATCTGCTATACATTTTTCAGAAGCTAAAAGCTCTTCTAAATCACAGTAGTAGCAGCAAAAAAGACCAACTCCACCAACACCACAAGGATTCACAACTGCTCCATTCATGTGTGGTTTCCTAGATAGGTGCATTGACATGAAATGTTTATGTAATAGCCACTGGAAAAAAAAATCTGAAAAATCCTTTCTGTCTTGATATTTAGTTTCCTGATTAGAAACAAAATTAGACTTAGCTAATAAGAAGTAGGCCATTTAGCCTTTAATTGCTGTGCAAACAATTGATGTCTTTTACACAGAGCTGCCTAGGGTCATTCCTCAGTTTCATGAGCACACATTCTTTCCCAGCCTGTTTTCCCTTCCCAAAGTACACGGATTAGCTAGAAAACTGTAAGAATAGAGAAGCTTTCACAGACACCGATTTCACAGATAGCTATTAGAGAATATTGTATTTGATTTTTATACTTACAGAATTCTATCTACATTTGAAGTCTAACAATCTGCTGTGGGAGCCTTCCCCTGCCCACCCCCAATACGTATTTTGTAACTTGGGAGAAAAACAGAACTGACCGCTCTGAATAGAACATACACAGAGGTAAATTAGTTATTTTGTACTGCATTTCCAGGCAGTGATTTTGCATGCCCTGCATACACTCTCTCTCACATAAAATGGGAGACAGAGCCTAGTGGCATTCCTGCAGAGACCAGAAGAACCAAAGAGTACCTCAGGAATTACTGAGAAATTATTAATCTAAACTTGTATGTATACTCTCTGAGAAGACATGCATTAAATATGACAGCAGAAAGAGAAGATGGCTACAGAACCACTTAAGGCAGTGTATAACTTTACAGAACTTGCTGTTCAGCTTTTAGCCAGGAATGATTCTTCAGCTTTGCAAGAAGCAGTGGGAAGGAAGGAACAAAGTATGGAGCTCTTCACCTGTAACCATCCCACTGAATCAGCAGGGCAAGCCAGGAGCACACCTGCCATTCAATGCTGCTGATCTCCTGGGGAATGGGACTGAAGCTCATGGACAGACAACATGCTGCAATAGCCCCATTTCCATCCCCAAATCAGCTGACCTTTCTCCATCCTTTCCACCCTACATCAGCCTCAGCTTTGGTCTCACTGCACATACTGTAAGACAGCTCTCCCGATCATGGTCCTCTTTGTACACAAGGCAACGCCAGGAAAATACCAAGAACAACTCCTCAATGCTCAGTTGCACCTCACAATTTTCAGGGCTGATGTCCACAGCAGCTGCATTACACCCATGGCAGAGGCCTGAAGGATGCCAGCCAAGGCTTGTGCGTCTTGATTTCTTGTTTTCTGTGGAAGGAATGGCCATATCCTGGCAGCTACTTTCTGTACCTGCGCTCCTCACCAAGGGGAATGACACCTCAGCCAGGGCAGGGAGCTGCCCTTCATGGAGCGAAAACTCAGGGAAGCCCACCATAAGCACAAGCGCAAGTCACTGGGGTTTGGTTGCTCCCTGCAGTACAAATAAATTAGACCTCAAACAAATGATTTCTCTGTCAGATGTGTTTCTCCCCATTGCCACAACATATAGAGAGGTATTCACTACAGAAATAAAATTCTTAATAAAAAAGTTTCTTTCAAAGTACTTTCTCTGTTTAATGTTATTTGCTGTGGCATAAGAGTACCACCACCACTCCTGAACTGCTCCTGTGGAAATTATTTAATTCAAGGCAGACAGACACAGGAGCAGGCGAGTAAGTAAAAGAACCTGATCACATTCAAATACAGCAATTCACAGAAAGAAAACCAGAATACACTATAATGTTCTCTAAATCAAATATATGTCAGAAGTTTTCCGTGAGATTAGAGAGTGTCTGATGGGTGTTCTCAAAACAATCTTTCCCCACTTCATCAACATGTACCTTGTACACACAGCAGGAAAAAAAATCATCCACTGTTTACATATCAAAACAACCATATACCTTCCTTTCTTTTTACCACTTACAAAATAAAACTGCATCAGTTTTCCTCTTCTTTGTATATTGACTCAAGACAGAAGAGAATATTCCTATTGACACTGATCTGGGAAGCACATTTCAACAGAGATGCTGCCCCTCAGACACAAGGGATTACAAAATTATTCCTCACGCATATATTACTCACTAGATAAAAAGAATCTGTAAAATCAATACAGTGAAAAAGAAACCAACAGAACACTTTCTAAAACAGATATTTCTAATCCTTTAGCTACACATACTCTTATTATTAAAAATGCTGAACTATCTGCATGTATTCAAAGTCACTGCCTGCATAGTTCTTTGCAAACAAGCTATGCAATTATTTACTAACGCTTCAGAAACTTTTGATTCCCGGCATGTTGTAATCTTGAAAAAGGCAGGCTGTGTTTAGAGACTGCTACTAGAAGTAATACATCATAAACAGTGATTTTCCAGTACAAGCCTTTGAGAAGGAAACAAAACCAGTTTCAATGCAACCTCTGGAGAAAAAAAAAAGCCTAGTGTATCCATCATCCTAAATCCCTTTGTGTCCGAAGATCAGAAACTGCTCAGGGCTAGCAATCGTTTCACCCATGTCCTACCAAAGGTAAACTCCAGAACAGGATACTCCTGTCTTGTAGGCAGACAGAGGCAGAGATTTCAGGAGTTGCTACTACCCACTCCATGCAGTTGCTATTCAGTTTACAGCAAGAATGACCAAGTATTACGGCTAAGACTAACATCACAGGGACATGCCTAACTGGGGCTTAATATAATCTTAAAGAATTTGCCAGTGGAGTTTTTACTTGCCTTTATAATCTTCCAAGTTTGTCACTTTCTCCAGTTTTTGCTATGAAATTCTCTCAAACTGAGAGAACCAAATCAAGGGATTGAGATAAAAATCCCTTCCATTTTTCACTTTGCTTTAACTTTCAATCTTAGTGAAACAGAGCAGAGGAGATAATTACAGACAGAAGTTGCATTGTAAGCAAGCCTCCACTTAAACAGAGCAACCCAGTTTGAAGAAAATTCATTGGGTAGCGGTTAACATCTAACAGAAACAAACGGAAAGCTTTTTACTTTCTTTGCTCCACATAACGTGCAGTTCAGGACTAAGCCCACTTCTTTCTTGAGCCAACAATTTTGAATATTCCTTGGAGAAGACAGACAGAAAAAGCACAACCCTGCTCAGTATCAATTTGCAGCTTAGTAACAGGCTTTGCAAGTTATCTGTAAAGTCTCTAGTCTCCTTCAAAAGAGGTTGTCTAAAATGTCATCTGGATTATTTGCATCTTTTCATTGTTGGTGAAATGGGAACCACAAGATAAAACAGCAATAAGTTGTTAGGTTTTCATCTGCAGTGAAATTTTAAAATGAGTCAGATCTAAAATTGTATACAGTACACTTTACTTAGGATACTCCAGTTACAATATATTGTATAACTGTATTCCTTGATCTTGGTCATGCCTGAAATCATGGACAGAAATGAGAGAAATACAAGCTGAATTTTCAACCACACAATGCTGCATTTCCCAACTGCATTTATGGAGGTTTCCCATCCTGCAGTTGCATTCTGCTGGCTTTTCACATCCAAAGTATAATAAAAGACTTAACCACAACCACCTGGTTACATATTCAAATTAATTCAATTCAGATATAAATAGCCTCAATGTAAAAACATGAATACACAAACTGCTGAGAATTCAGTATCTTAGTTCACTGCTGGGATTAATTTCTTTTCAACAGACTGGTTGTCTAGAGAATACCCGTAATGCAGTAAATGAAAACATGTGTGTGACTGCCAGCAGTGAGAATTCATGAAATTGTAACTGATGGATATTCAAAAACCAGAACTGTGGTGGGAAACTGATGGTTTGGCAGTTCTAAAACAAAAATTATAAAGCTAAAGATTCCTGTTTACAATCATATTTTCTTCTCACTTAAAAATGAAATAAACATTGTCTCATATGGAGCTTAATCAGCAGGATATTTCCAAATACAGATGCTTCAAAACCAGAAGATTCAGATTTTTACCTAGTTGCAAAAAATGGACCATGGATAAACTATAAAGAAAAAAACTTGCCTGTCCCTTTAATGGAAAGAAAAAGTGTATACCTTAGTGTTTAGAACATAAACATTTTTGGGCACTTTTGAAAACGATACAAGCAGTCTGAGTATATTATATTACCCTGTTCTACAGATACCTCAAATGAATTAGAGTTGAACTTTCTTAATACTTTTAACAGTAAATTACTCAGGTAGAGGGATACAGGATGCTTTATAAACACTTCATTTTAAATAACTTGTCTGACAGAAGTCGACAACAGCTGCTAATAGTATCAAGTTATAGACATAATTTGTCTTGGCTTTACATTTTGGGTGCCCTTCCCTTGTAAGACATCCATTTCATAAGTTTGCACATACATATTTTTGGCTGTCACAGTGCACCTGCCATTCAAGAATTTAGGTAAATGCCAGCAGGTACCAAAGTGAAACAGAAGAGTCTGACTACAGACAGAGAACACAAAACAGCACAATAGCTGCTGACGCCAGCTAGAGTCCTGCTTGCAGTCAAAACAGCAACTACTGCCTCGTTTAGCAGTTCAAGGTTAATGTGACAAAAATAACCAATGAAGTTAGTAATCCAGCATTTCCAGCTTACTAAAACCATTATTCGAAGCATTTGCAACAAAATCTCGGATGTGGACTACTTTGGACTGTTGGAAAATAATTTCTGCAGTGAAAGGGCACTTACTTCCCTACGCAGCACTATGTTCTTTCTAGCTGGGAAAAAAACCCCAAAAAACACCAAAACCAACAAAAAACCCACATAAAGGCACATTAAACAGAGTGCATCTGACAAAATGTTATGATTAATCAGAGACAGTTTATTGAATAAAAGCATCCGAAACAAATGGCACATGAGATAAACCCAAGCTTAATATGGCTCTAGGGGACAAAGTCCTAACCAAGCTTAAGTATCTATTTATCAGATGGTTTTGCAGCTTATGAAGCCTCATCCCAAGGGATTACACTAGTGCTTCCAAATATCTTTTAACTGTTAGAAATGAATGTAAACGCTTAATCTTTGGCAAGGAACCCTGCTAAATTATCCATAATTCCTCATATCAGAGAAAATTGTTATTTTGTGATTACTGCAATCATTTTAGTCCCAAGAAACCACTTCTTTACAGTTCTGGTACAAAACTCATGTCACCCCTCAAATTACATCCTTTAATCTCTCTTCTTTTGCAAAGGATGAACAGAAGTAGAGAGACAACAATTCCCTCTTCTCAGTATAGATTACAAATCTGCAGATTAAGCAGGAACTTTCTATCCCTGTCTGTAGCTACTGTATCTAACAGCATAAGTCTGTGTACTCCAGAGATTGTATGATATGCATTATTGATTAACTCCAAAATGCAAATAATAATTTCCAACACTAACATATATATGCTAAAATGTATTTTGTAAAACTTGGTTTTTTATAATAGCACTGAAAGCTGTGCTAGTTGAATCATAAAACTTTCTTCCAAGTAGTTTAAAATTGCGAAATATAACATTCATTTCTACAATGACTTACATCAAGTCCTATAACAAAATCATCACTCAAAAGTAAAAAAAAAAACAACAAAAGACACCTTTAGAACATGCAAATCTGTAAAGACTTCTAGTGGTAATTCTGTTTTGTTTCAAAACACAGACACGGCATCCAGTCCACCTAGTTTCACATAGGAACTAGCTAATGTGTCAAAGGTTTCTATACAGTTGATGATAGATGCCTTTGAAGACTTTCTGATAAGAGATCCCATATCTTTATGTCCCACATGTGGCAGCAGTTCAAAAGCAGTTTCAACTCTTATCTCCTGGTGCACAGGAGTGGACTGTCCACTGCTGAGGATTCACGAGCTAAACAATAAAAGTAACCTAATGCATTCAGTGGTATTTCCTTGCCAACACTAAAGCCTTCATGCCCCAAAGTGACAAGCGTGTATGGGGGGCCCTGCAGAGTGACTGTCAGTAAGCCATCAATGATCTAGAAAATTGTGGGGGTGACCAAGCATGGTATAGGTTGCCCAGAGAGGTTGTCAAGCCTTGGAGGTTTTCAAAAGCTGTCTGGGCATGGTCCTTGGCAACTGGTTCTGGGTGGCCCTGACTGAGCAGGGGCGTTGGGCCAGATGACCTCCAGAGGTCTCTTCCAGCCTCAGCCAGTCTGTGATCCTGTAATGTCATATACCAATACATACATACTCTCACTTTCCCTTTAAATAGTATATGAATACAACACTACTGTTTGACTGATATAAAATCTAACTACTTCTGCTCAAAAGAACCATGACCAGCAGGTCAAGGGAGGTGACTCTCCCCCTCTATTCTACGCTTGTGAGACCCCACCTGGAGCACTGCATTCAGTTTTGGGCCCCCAACATAAGAAGGCTGTAGACCTGTTGAAGTCCACAGCAGGGCCACGAAGATGATCAGAGGGCTGGAGCACCTCTCCTGTGAAGACAGGCTGAGAGAGTTGGGGTTGTTCAGCCTGGAGAAGAGAAGGCTCCAGGGAGAGCTTATAGCACCTTCCAGTACCTACAGAGGGCCTACAGGAAAGCTGGAGAGGGACTTTTTACAAGGGCTTGTAGCGATACAACAAGGGGTGATGGCTTTGAACTGGCAGAGGGTAGATTTAGATTAGATCTGAGGAAGAAATTCCTCACTGTGAGGGTGGTGAGACACTGGCACAGGTTGCCCAGAGAAGCTGTGGATGCCCCATCCCTGGAAGTGCTGAAGGCCAGGTTGGATGGGGCTTTGAGCACCCTGGTCTGGTGGAAGGTGTCCCTGCCCATGGCGGGGGGTTGGAACCAGATAATCTTTAAGGTCCCTTCCATCCAAACCATTCTGTGATTCTATGCTCAGTAATCTGGAATTTGAAACAGATTACCAAACTGTAGGAGAGAAATGAGACATTTTAATAATGATCAGGTTTATTTTGCCTATTAACTGTATTCTTTTAATGCAACCCACAGAGCTGGATTTTTGCAGAAGTCTACAGCAGAGCTACCTCCCTCTCAAAAACAAGCAACATTTTTAGCTCCTGTACCCAGTAATGAGTGCTTATGCAGGTTTGTGAGTTCCTCTGCCCCCATGCAAAAGTGGACAAAACAGACTAAGGACAAGATTTTTCTCTCTGCTCTTGAGCTTTTCCCATGTGGTTAGCAAGAGTAAGACAAACTGGCAACACATTCCTGCTCTGCTTCAAGTAGCTGCCCTGTTGCGAGAAAGTGCAAGTGTACAAAAGAACAGAAGGAACCGGGATTCCAGCTTAATTTCCTTTTTCAGCTGGAGACATTAGAAGTCTGACAACACACAGAGTAAATCTCTCTCTCTCTCCTGTTTTTTAAGTGCTCTCAGCACTTGGACCAGAAGTAAAAATAAGCAAATAAAGCTTCCTATTTTCTTCCTCCAAATGAAACCACAGGTTATTTATTTATTTATTTATGTATACAGTTGTTACAGTTATCCTCTCCCCTTGTATCTGATTCTTCAATGTCTGACAAATTCTCTAAAATGTTCTCAAACTGTACAGATTGCTCAGTATCAAAATTGCTGGTCAAATTTTGTAACTAAATATACTAGTTTTCTTGAAATTAAAACTGAAAAATAGCTACAGATTTTTAAGAACTTGAATATACAGTTAATATCCTGCTGAACTGGATACCAAGGTATTTTGTGATGCATTACCTGTTTCTGAGAGCACTGAATGCATGTGTTTTGAATATACCCTCTGCCACTGCAGATGTGTTCTTACAGCTGGGGTTTCAACCCTTGTGTTGATGTTAACATAAGATTAGCACTGTTACGTATTCCTCCTTCCCTCTTTTCCTCTTTCACACATACATAGCTTTGAAGCCTCAAGCAGTTGCAAGTCTAAAAACAAGGGCTGAAATTCCTTCAACTTGCTAAGAGAAACCTGAGCCATATCTATTCCCTCTTCTCTGAACAACTGAAAAAACACAATGAATTCCCAACCCTCCTCTCAACCTTTGCCCACAGAGCTGTACTAGTAGCTGAAGTGGGTCTGAAAGCTGCAAAATAAATTTGCAAGTCTACATAGTCTGTTTGACAAAGACACAAAGTTACTTTCAACATGTCAATTAGTATTTACATCTACATTATACATATAAAGTATTTCCCATATTTTTAATTACTTCCTGTGTGACTGTGCTTGCTGCTAATAGAAAGTTAAGGAAAAACAGACTTCAGATGGATGCACAACACAGTTCACCCACCTCCGTAGGGTTCTGCTGTTTCTAAGGCACACTGGTTATTTGCTAACTGTGCCAAATAATCTTTAATCTTGTGGATGAACAGTGACTAAGCGCTAAAAACAGCGCCTATTATAACAATCTGTAATCTTAAACCAGAGCTGTAACCAGCTCATTTAGGGGTCAAAAGTATTCTTTTTGATTAACACATCTGATTCACTGTGAATTAGCACAAAAGTATTGGAGTTTAATTTTGCCAGATTGAGAAGGGAGAGCAAACCGATAGCAGCATTCAAGCTTTTTCCCAACTCCACCCAAGAGGTCAAAAGAAGATTAAGGGAAAGCAATTCAGAACTGTATTTCTTGCCTTTTGAAAGGCCAGTCTAGTCCACATGGATATTTAGTCATACTAAGCCTCCATGTGCAAAACCCAGGTCACCGTTTATGAAGATGACAATGTGTTCAAAGAACTGTATTTTCTGAATGCATCTTTGTAATGGTTGAACCTCTATGAGATGTCTGTTCAAATACCTTTTGAGTACACAAAACTCCATCACCAAAAATACGTACAGGCCTCAGCACTTACTGTTAATATCATCTTTATCTTCAGTACCCATGAAAAGCCTGGGAGAAGGTCTGTTACAAAATACAGTGATGATCACTGAACAGCATCTACATAGACTCAAGGGACAAACCAGATCTGGGTTTTACATAAGCCAGTAAGATTCGTTCATTACATTACTGAAAATATCTCCTGGGACCACCACCTACAGTACTTAAATTGACAGTTTCATTTATCAGTCAGTGGAGCATCCACACAGTGTTCCTTGGGTGAGTTCACTCAAGGAAGTGTACAGGTAATAACAGAGTGTAAATTAATGACCTGAGGCTTGGTTTGTTTCAAATACTTGTACCTCAGCACATCTGGTCATCCACCTCCAAAATACATACCTATTTCTGTGTTAATTAGTTGTGCCTTAAAGCTGTTTTCACCTGCTTGCTTTTTGGAAATGGATGATCAACTGGATAGTACCTTGTGTTGTTTTCAAAACTCAGCATAACGAAATGGTGAGCACAGTTCTAGTGCTCTCTCTTTTCTGAACTTTCCAATTATAATGTGAATTCTTTTCTTTTCAGTTATCTTTCTTGGTTACCCCACATTGACATCTTGAGTTGAACTGTACTCATTAGAACAAGAAAGTGCCATCAAATAATCTCCAAACTCCAGATTTTGCAGAACTGTCACATCACTGTTTTAATCAGCAAGACACCACCACTCTGCATGCCGTTTCAAGCAGGACAAATACTAGTGTAGTTACTTCACTTGTTTGCAACCTTTAAGTAAGCAGATTCTTAAGCTACCCCAAACCATGGAGGCTCTTGGGTGGCAATTATTCATATTAAAGTCAGCCCTTTACTGCTTTCCATTTGGTGGCCTGGACAGACTTGAAATGTGTGCTTTCTGCTGCATTTTTTTGGTTAACAGCCCACCTAGTTAAAATACTGCAAGAGTCTGTGCCTTCCCTCCTCCCCAGCAAGCTCAGCAGGCTCTCTGCCAACTCCTCCTTTTCGGCTGTGAGGGAGAACAAGAACATCCTGCTGCAGCAGCCAGCTGGCTACCTTCTCCTGTCAAGGACTTAATATACTTCCATAAAGTATTCAGCTGTTGCTGGATGAGAGACAGAGTGCTCTATAGTGCCTTCTTCAAACAGTCCTCCTCCTTGACTAGCAGAAACTGAATGGATGAAAGAACCATATGCAAAGGAACAGGAATGAGGGTATGAACACAGCCTTCATTCTTTGGATAATCAGAAGTCACCTAATTCATCTTAACCTTCAAGCTAAACATTTTCTCTCCAGGACAAAGGCTCATCGGACAAAAGTTCATGCAAACTTGGAAAACCTTCAAGCTACTTACAAATTTTATTGACTTCTCATCATACTTAGCTCAAGCTTGGCTCAATAAAAGCTTTCTTGTACCAAGGATGAAAATGTTTCTACTCTCTTAAATAAGAATGCAAGAAAACCAAACATTTCCAATTGTTTTAAACATGAACATTCCCTTTCAATATATCTCTCTCAAACACTGCATCACCAGAAACTGAAAATGAAAGCGTAGAAGCAGCAGCAGGACTAGCCTTGCCAATTCTTACCTTATTTTCTCCATGAATCACTGTATCAGTCAGGACTGGAACTTCTGTTGCCATGGCAGCAGGAAGCCTACATTTCTGGTAATATGGAATTACCTTGTTGGTCTTTTCAGACAGATGCTGGGAAACTTGCTCCAACTGATTTTGCCTACTTCCCTGCCCTTCCAGAGAAGACCCTGCCCTACAGGAGCCAGACTGCGCCATCCTTCCTCTCCTCCCCAAGGGTCAGCACTCACACAGCAAGCAATACTCAGCATCCTAGAGCAGCTCCTCCCAGGACAGCTGGCAACAGGCTGAAATAGGGGCAGGAGCCTAATAAACGAGAAGCTGAGCCCTGGAACGTGCAAAAGGGGCCCAGAGAGGCACAGGGCTCCTGCTCTGGTGTGAAGATGGGGGCAGCAGAGAGAGGCAATGAGCAGATGTGAAGCCAAGTTAGAGCTGAAATCCCTCAAGCAGCTGGGGCAGGCATTTTCTGGAGGGGATCAAAATCCCCCAGTCCTTCTACATTCTGAGAACTCAAAACTTAAACTGCCTCTCAGAAAAACAGGTTCAAAAATCAAAATAAACCCAAATCATTCTTTTCTCTATCATTTGTGTTTTCAGAAGCCTGGGTTTCTTTTTAATTTGCTGCAGCTTGCAATGTTTAAAAGTATGGAACTGGCATAAGCTGATTTGCACCATCTTACTGTTAAGTTTAACACTTAAGGTTTTTTTTTGAAGACAAGTGTCCATTGTTTTGGGGTATCTGCAACATCCTGTACTGATTTGGTTATTTTGGGTATTTTTATTGAAGGTATGTTCTTCACCCAAATATATTTTAGACCACTGTAATCTGGATTCAATGTATTACTTAAATGACCATTCTCCCAACACCTATATTGATACTGCCAAAAATAAAATTAACAGATCAGACCCCTTCTGCCATTACAGAACATGGAGAGAAAGGAACAGGCAGTTATGCTATGGCTGCACATACAACTTTACAGCTCTATACTCAACTGTGCCTTAGCAGTATCTTAGCTACAGCTTTTAGTTTAAATTAATCATATTAACGTAACAGACTCCCAATTTGCAATAATTTTTAAGAGCTACATCATTAACTCTCTGCTATGTGTAAGCATCTGATAGGAGGCAATTAAACAGACAGGCGAGTGAGGGATTCTGCTTCCAATTCCAACACTGACTGCACTGTGCAGTCGCTGTTATTTTCTAGTGCTCTTCCTTTATGTGACTGTGTCATGCTGTCATGTTTAAAACATGAATGCATCAGACCACCAGCACTGCAAATACAGCCCCCCCCAAAAAAAAAATATTTTAGGAAAGTTAGAGATTTATACAAGTCCCAAACAATTCCTTCCCACTTCTCTTAATGTGCCTTCTTATACATCTGCATCTTTGTATGCCCCTTTTCCTACCACTCTCTTGCCTGCATATGATCTGTCATCTTCTTCACCTACTACTCTGCTAGTCAGTCAATAACCAAAGAGCTTATTCTTCACTAAAATGTAATCATCCCCAATAATAATAATAGGCCCATTTTTGTGATGCAATTTAAATAGAATAGCTCAAACCTTACAGAGCAGAGATTAGGGGAACAGTTGATTAAAATAATACATCAGTTTAGAGGAGGTAAAAGGAGAAGTTTCTTTACATAAGCAGCAGCAAACTGCTAGAACTTTCTGCCACAGAAGATTGTGGAGGTAGGAGGCATCAGCAGGTTCAAAAGGGACTTTGGATGCTGGGGAATAACAAGAGAAAGGCAGAGGGGACAACTCATGTGCCAGAGTGGGAGACAAAATGTTAAGCCTGAAGGACTGCCAGCCTTACTCAAGGAGAGCATTTCAGTTTCCATGAAATGGTTTCATCAGAAAGGGTCAGGGTACACAGAAACAATGTAAAAAGAAAATGAAGGCAACAAGCTTAGTATCTGGCATGCTGGAAGAGTTGCCACATCCTCAGCTGTACCTCAGGGCTATCCTTATAGCTGTAAGTAGAAGAGGATGAGGGAGCAACCCCTACCCCAAAGACTAGAAATGCAAGTACTGAATTGCAGGTCAGGGTGAGTCCTCACTCAAAGCTAGAATTACCTCAGAGAGATCTCCTTGGAACAGCCTAAAACACAGCCAGAAACCCAGTGAACACAGAGTGTGGAAAATCATGGACCTAGTACTCCAGCTCACTCTCTGGTCCCCTCAGCTACCAGCATAGGAATGCAAAAGAAACCCACTCCTGGACTGAAGCCTGAAAGCTAAAGCAAAGGCATTCCCTGTACAATGAGGGTTCCACTTGTTGCTACAGGGCCAGAATATTATGTACAATCATGACAGATGAAGAAAAATTAAAAATAGCTTATATGCTGGAGTAAGAGGGCTATATACGTACCCAAGAACTTCATGCCTTAGTGCAGTAGTTTTCAGCCCATGGCAACAAGCACCCACAAATCCATGGACCATTTCTACAAGAACTAAGTTTATTGACATGGTATTGCCTTTCACATGCATGACCTTTTCAAAGGAATTCGCACCATGACTAGACAGCCTTCCAAGGGCCTTCAAATGCCCCAGATGAAAACAGAAGTAATTGGTAACATCTGATCACCTGGGAAATATCAGTGTGAGGATGTGATGGCTAAGAAGGACAAATGAATTACCTGTGAGTGGTGCTAAGATGTCTGCAGCAGAGGACAAGTCATTTACCTTCAGGAATAATTGTAACTCACAGTCAAATTAGCCAGGCAGCTCCTGTCAAATGAACATCTCTTAAAACATCTTGCTAATTTGAAATAGAAAATTTAAAAGTCAATCCTAAGCTATCAACAGATTAAAAAATATTAATTTGTGTTAAATTTTTTTTTTTTTTTAGTTATCTAATCCTTTCATGCTACTTTATTGTCAGGTTAACAAGTTCAATTTTCAAGTAATTATTCAACAGGCAGTGACTATTGAATTAATTCTGAGAGTGCTGCAGTAGTTAACTTTCAGTTTAACTCTCAGTAAAATATTACCACAGAAGCTGAGGACTTGAGTTACGTTTTTTTTCTTCCCCCACAGAATCCTAAATAGCAGAAGCTCAAAGAGTGAAAAAACCCCAGCAAATCCAAAATGCATACAATCAATTTACTTCACAGCTACACCTATATGGGAAATCAGTCATTTCCGTGCAACTAGCAACAACAGTGTTAACTGACCCCTCAAAGATTTGTTCCCTCAGCCCAAGAAAATGCTGAACCGTTTCCTCAGTAACCTTTTGTCACTTCTCCTGGCTAAGTTGTGCATATGCGATCTTCCCTCTAATGAAAAGTAAGCGGTACAGATCTGAAATGCTCTGCAGACAAGCGACCTTTCCACTGAAAGGCGTCTATCTGTTCAAAGTTACTTTTTTCCTGGAACAGGTACTAAAAGCAATGGTGACAGCTAGACTCAGCTTATGTTTGTGAAACAAACTTGCTCCTAGTTCTATTTCTCTAAGAGCAGCAATCCAGTTGGACTTCATAGAAAAAAGTCTGAAAACTTATTTCTTCCACAGCTGGTGTAAATCTAGAAGGTTTTCACAAGATTTTCAGGGGGGGCTGTTGACTTCTTTTAAGCAGCTGCAGTTACGAAAGATTCCCCTGTTCACAAAGCCTGCTCTCCTGCAGCTTGGTATTTCTACCTTGCTCTTCCTGAGACTGCTAACATCGTGGAATTGAACATGTTGTGACACAATCAGCCATCTGAAGCATCTGCTTTCCACTTGAATTTTATTTTTAGAATTTTCCATAGTCTTTCAAAGCACACATACCCAAAGTTAGTTTTTGACTTCATGTCAAAGTCTAAGAAGAAAATCTGAAGTGTATGAAGAACTCCAGAACATAAGCAAGCTTATGACATGTCTCTTATAAAAAGAATACTGCCTTATTTCTTTTATAAGCCCATATATACGGCTGCAAATCCACATTTGCCACATAGAAACCTGAAGCCTTCTACGTCCAAGTTGCCAGTTGCAGGTTTAAAAGTGACAGATTTTCAACTGGTAACTGAACTTCAACTAAGGCTCTCAAAGAAAAAAGATCCTAAAACACAACAGTCCTGAATCCTTACAGTTAGTGTTTCTTTGCAACCTTGAGCAACCTGCTCACTGCTAGTCCTGCCCTGAGCAAAGAGTTGGGCCAAACCAAATCCAGAGGTCCCTTCCAGTCTATATCACACTATGAGTGAGTATTCAAGTGCTTCTGTGAAAAGTGTTTTGTTTTGCCAGCCACCGGTGTTTGTCCCCAAGTGCAGAGGTGTTTCTGAATTACTCTGGAACATTTAAGCGCATAAAACACCGGGCTTACATTTATTTGTGAATCCAACACTAGAAACTACTTGATAAGGTACTTTTATAATTCCTGTAAGATGCCTTTTTAGATAAGGTTTGACAAAGCATTATCTGTCACATCAGTTTACATGTATTAACTTACTTAATTCTGTAAAACCCCTTTTATTTCAATTCTGGTCACCGAAACTGTGGTATCTGAGATTAACTTCAATAGACAGTGCTCTCAGAGGAGACCCCTGGATCACATCATCACATAATGTAACCCAGCTTATTTCCAGTCACTCTAGTCAACCTAAGACAATGCACAGTGGTTGAGGATCTGGCTTATCTCTGCCAGTAATCAGAAAGGGAAGGTGTTCCCCAAACAGACACTACAGATCCAGTATCAGCTGCTCTGCCCAGATGTGCTCCTTGAAAGATCAGAAAGAGATCTCTGTTATAAAGTATTTCAAGGAGCTACATAACTTGTCCATACAGAGGCTACAAAGATGGATGTTTTCTAAGAAAGGACAAAACGGAGAAATTAGATGGGGGTGAGATGACAGATGGGAACAGAACTGAGCATCTGCACCACATAATGAAGCAATGAAATGTGAAGAGTCACTAAAGAGCAAAAAATGTACCCCTTTATGAATGAAGAACTAGCGTCTGAATAGGAAGCAACATCTACACACATATAATGTCCACGATCTACTAAGTGGACATTATTACAAATAAATTCAGCAAGAACCATATAAAGATGTTATGGCATGAGAACAGGACCAGAATTATAACAGCGAGGCAAACTGAAGAAAAAATAAAAGAAAGGACTCCAAGTTCAATCAGAAAACCAGGGGAGAAGGTAGCAGAAAGAAATGAACAGAAAACTGCCTGCTGCTGTGCACTGCATGAATATTTGCATCTGCCAACAGGCCATCAAAAAGCGAATTGGCACCAAGTCATAACTCACCGTTCGCTATTTATATTCTGGCAGTGTTATGTTTGTGCAATTTCTATCAGTCAAAGCCTCCTTTTTGCAAATGGGGATAAGAAAAGCAGATACTGTAAACTACTTCTGCTATTGCTGTTTGTATTCACTGAGTTACCTGGTGCTGGATGTGTGCCTCATGCATCACACTTTATTCAAAACTCAACACATTTACCCAAGAATGATTTTAACACACTAACCTTATTAAAATATGTACAAGGGCTTTGGCAGACATTTTCAGCCATGCATTTTACGTGATTTATGCGTTGACATGCAAAGGCAACATTTAATTGTGTGTGTATATTGTAATCACAGCCTTGTCAAGGCACTTCGCTGGAGAGGTGGAAACAAGTTTACAGGTAACCAGCCTATTACTAAGTCTTTCTGAAGGCTTTTAAACCTGGGAATTGGTTTAAAAGCAGCCATCTTTATACCAAGATTACACAAAGACATAATGCTTTAATCACTTCATCCTAGTTGCAGGTTTTTTAGTTTCTTTTAAGCTGGTCAAATTTCACTTTAAAACCACAAATTAACTTAGGTAAAACTTGGATAGAACATCCCACTTGCACAGTTTGGGTACAGATGAGAATTTGACTATGCCATTGCAGAAAGCATCCCTAGTTCTGCAGTGCAGATACAGCCTTTAAAAGCGATGAGCACTTTCTCCCTACACACAGCACAACACATGACTTGTAATACAAAGACCTCATACTGTGCTGAGGAACGAGATCATCATGAAAATGAGGTTGGGTGAAGACCTAGGAGATACATCCAGGACTCCTGCATCTTTCTGTACTGTTGTCCCTTGTTTGGAGAATACCAACAGCAAGGAAGTGAACCAGCAGTTGCAAAGGAGCTGTGGAGAGGCAGAAAGCAAGGAGAATAAGCAATGTAAGGTTGCAATTTCTAGTGCCAAGCAAGGAAGAAAAAAAAGAGAACCAACAAGAAAACCAACAAAGTGCTAAAATATGAACCAATATAAAGTCATATTCTTAAGCATTTTAAGGATTGGAGGAGTTCCTAACATTTATTCTCTCTCCCACCTCTGCAGCTTTGTACTTCCACAGCAGCTTTACCCAAGTCTGAACCACTGCTAACATGGTTCTATCCCTTCCCTTCCCTCTGTTGCACCCACACCAGCATCTACCCAATTTTGTAGCAACCTCATGGCTGTAGCTAAACTGGTGAAAACCAAAACATTTTATGCAAAGTTGCCCCACTGGGCTGCCTTACCACAGAGTCACAGAACAGTCAGGTTGGAAGTGACCTCTGGAGATCATCTAGCCCAACCCCCTGCTAAAGCAAGCTCACCTACAGCAGGTTGCACAGAATCGCATCCAGGTGGTTTCTGAATGTCTCCAGAGAAGGAGACTCCACAGCCTCCCTGGGCAGCCTGTGCCAGGGCTCTGTCACCCTCAAGGTAAAGAAGTTCTTCCTCATATTCAGATGGAGCTTCCTGTGCTGCAGTTTGTGCCCATTGTCCCTTGTCCTGGCACTGGGCACCACTGAGAGGAGCCTGGCCCCATCCTCCTGACACTTGCCCTTAAGGCATTTGTAGACATTGATGAGATGCCCTCTCAGTCTTCTCTTCTCCAGGCTAAATAGGCCTGGCTCTCAGATGCTCCAGTCTCCTAATCATCTTTGTAGCCTTCCACTGGACCCTCTCCAGCAGTTCCCCGTTTCTCTTGAACTGGGGAGCCCAGAATGGGACACGGCACTCCAGATGGGGCCTCACTAGGGCAGAGGAGGAAGATCACCTCCTTCAAGCTGCTGGCCACAGGTCCTCCTAATGCACCCCAGGGTACCACTGGCCTTCTTGGCCGCCAGGACACACTGCTGGCCCAGGGGCAACTTGCTGTCTACCGGAACTCCCAGGTCTGTCTCCACAGAGCTGCCTTCCAGCAGGTCAGCCCCCAGCCTATACGGGGTGTAACGGGATGTTCCTCCCCACGGGCAGGACCTTACACTGGCCTTTGTGGAACTTCATTGGGTTCCTCTCTGCCCAGCTCTCCAGCCTGTCCAGGTCTCTCTGAACGGCAGTGCAGCCTTCTGGGGTATCAGCCGCTGCTCCCAGCTTTGTATCATCAGCAGACTTGCTGAGGGCACACTCTGTCCCTTCATCCAGGTCACTGATGAGTATGTTGAACAGGACTGGACCCAGCAGTGACCCCTGGGGAACACCCCTGGCTACAGGCTCCAGCTGGACTCTGCGCTGTTGATCACAAGCAGAGTCAGACAAGCATCCTCACCAGTGCAGCAAAGTGGGTGGGACCACCACACCCAGTAAGTGCTAAGGCTGCGGCTCCACCCGCTGAGCAACCCAGGCATCCCGCAGAAGCAGGGAGGAAGAGAGGGCTTGTGGCAGACTTAAGGTATGAGGAAAGAAAAAGCACAGGTGATAACCTCTAATAAACATACAGTGATGGATCCCAGTGCAAAATGAGAAAATTAATGTCCCAAGCGAAAAGGCAAAGCAGGGTTGGACGCAGAGCAAGGAATCCATAGTAAGCAAATAAACCTGGAGAGAGGCATTTGAACAGGTTGTGTTATCACCAGACAAAAATCGTTAACACATGACAGTATTCAGCTGAGAATGAACTGAAAGGAAAATGAACGGACAGTTTATGACATACTGCTGTTCTTTTATTCTGCAGTGCTTAAGCCTTTGTTTACATGGATAGCTTTCTATTCTGCTAAAAATAATGGAGGAAAGCAACTGCACAGGGTTTCCACGATAAAAGTTCCTTCATTCCTTCATCTTTCAAACAGGTGAGAGAACAAGTTACAGGGATATACACTTTTACTTGCAGTTTAACTTTCTGAAATTCACAGTGCTCACAGTGCTTCGAATGGCCATTTATCATGCTCTGTGATACAATCACATACCAGCAGTACTTTACATATGAGCCCAAGTTTTCTGATCTTTTGCTCAGTGCAGGACTAAGCTGGAGGTACTGTGAAATGCCTGAAGTCTAACATGAGATTGTGTTCTTGGCCAAGCATCACACTTATGCTGCATTTCTTTAGCTACGGACAACACACACTTATTTAATTCAGGAGGAGGAGGAAGGCAGCTATTTTCTCCCAGAAGCTTATCCTGCTCATTTATCCCCTCCAGAGCATATGGCCAGAAGCAAAGACAACCGTTTTTCATACACAGCTTAAGGAAAGTAACTTTAGCCTGACCACCTTGTGCTGACAAAGAATGGGCTTACATAAATCACGGCATGCATGTGCGCCACTGCAGCACAGAATCAAAGCTATGTTCCTCTACAGTGCAGTTTATTGTGTAACTTCTTTGTTCAAATTAGGAGAGAAAAGCAGCACTGAGGGAGGTATAGTTCACCCACCCCAGCACATTCAAGCTAGACAGCATTGCCGGCCAGCTCTGGGGTGCAGAGAATACTCACATATCATTTTGGCATGTTTGGGAACTAAAAGGAAACAAAGGAATTTCTGTGGAACAAGTTAGGTGCCTAGATGATAAATGAAGTCAAAGCTATCGCCCTATGCTCCCCTTATAGGGACATACAAGCACATCCAGAGAACAATTAATCTCATCCTAAAATACATGTTTGAGACAGGCATGATGAACAGCCTGTTGAAGGTACCATGTTTTCACCCTAAATATGAAGGAAGGAGTGATTACCTGAGGCTTTGACATCTACTTTTAAAATCTTTAAAGCTGGAAGAGACGAACCTCAGTCTCAGGGGGAAGGAAGGAAACACACAACAGGCAGTTCCACTCCCCTCCTTCCTCTGACCAGAGGCAGCACATCCCTCCGATTGCCCCTGAAAAAGGAAAATGTAGTCCTAGAAGAATCTGCCTCCACTTCTGCCACTAGCTACCCACTCACCCATACATGCACACTTTGAAGCAGAGAGATGGCAAATACTTCCCACTGTTCCTTGGATAGCTGCCACCTCCAAAGAGGGTGGCCCAGGGGAACACCTCGTAGCTGGGGAGGGAGCCCATGCTCCCCTCACAAAGCATCGATCCAGCCTCATCAGTACTGTGCAAACCAACTTAGAGGCACAGACATGGGTACCAAAATTAACAGCATGATTTCACTGACCCCTTCAGTCAGGGCAGCAGTGTTCAGAAGCGTTCATGCACTGCCTCTTCATCCACAGTTGCCCTTCCCTGTGCCAGCTCTGTCCTCCACTTTGTGCTGGCTCACGCGCTGGTGCATGACTTGGTCAGTCAGCTGAACCAAAAGAGGTGAAAAGGCATTATTTGAGAAGCCTTCCCTGATTACAAGTTAGGCTAATTCATTAAAGAAAATTACATTCATTTCCCAGTTATCTTCAAATACATCAATCCAGTCTGAAAATGGACTGGATCTGTTGACACTTAAAATTATTTTCCCACTCATCCTGTTCATTCTACAGAATATCATAACAAAGAAATCAGCAGCTTAAACAGCCTGCTGTCTCAGGTTACAGAAGTTTGCTTGTGGATTCTTCTTTTCCACTTTTAAAAGCACATAAATTATTAATGCAAGTCACTAAAACTCCCTGTCTTTCAACACCGACATTCTAATCACTTGTCAACAAAAATCATAGTTTGCTGGGTATCCACTAATAATCTTCTGCTGAGAAAAATGCAACTGACATGTTTCAGAATTATATATACACAAAAAAAAAAGCTTTTCTTCTTGTAATTTCAGAGGATCCAGCAGAGTTGGTGTGACAATTAGTGAATATTTAAATGCTTGATATTCATTTGAAATAGTCTGACAATGATGTCCAAATAATTTCAGGCATGAGAAGAAAAGAAAGTCTCAGACTGATGAATAACTGACATTTGACCTGCTGTTCACTTCCTAAGCTAGAAAAAAATGCAATTCATATTGAATTGAAGTTGAAGCTGGCTAAGAAAGCATAAAACACTGTTTCATGTTTCTGCGTTGCCTTACTGTCTAATGCTCTTTTTATAAAATTGTTTTACTCACTGGATATAACATGCATATTGAGGAGAGGGGTAAATACCCAGGACAAAGCAAATACTGTAACTTATAAATGTTACAGAAAATAATTTAAATATTTATAAAACGGTGGCTGAAATTTCAAATTTAATAGAGTAACAATGCTTGTGCAGATTTATAACAAAGTACACATAATCTCTGTTGTTAAGGATCGAGACTTTCTAATATTAAGATTTTTCTGGCACAATTACACTGGCTTGAATTTGGTGGGGAGCACACTTAACAGAAGGCATTTTCCTCACAAAGGGAATATAAACACCACTATATGGCTGCACAAACAAACAAAACCAGCCAAACAAAAAAACCCCACCCAGAACATCAGCCTTAAGAAACAGAGCCCCAGTACGATTATGAAGTCTTTCTCTTTGAAAATTTGGGACTTGAGGCATATGAAGTCCTTCCCTCTAAAAATTTGGTTCCTGATGCACAAGAATTCCCTGCCAAGCTACTACATCTGAACTCCTGTGGAAGATAAATAGTTGTCGGCCAAGACCATTTGGTCTTTATTCTCAAACAACCTAAAGGTGAGGAAGCCTTTCTCTTCTGACAGAAAAGCAAATAGAAATGAAATGTTTACAGCTGATGTTTACTAAGGATTATACCTTCACTCTGCTTTCTATTAAGAGACTCCTGTTGCTTAAGAAACCTGATGTTAATCCCTCAAAGCAGATGACATTTTTCAACCCTGCATATTTCACAAAGCTTGAACACATTCACAAAAAGAAAGTTTACATAAGACACAAAACAGATGTTTAATAAACTTGAGTAATCTGACAGGCAAGTATGTTTTGGTCTTTCCAAAAGGCAGCCACAAAAAGGAAGCAACTATTTTCTTCCAGACACAATAAAGAGGTCTTTGGTTTGGTTTTAATTAAATGACTGGATCCTAACAGAAAGAAGAATCCTTACCTCCTGTGATATACTTTGATCTCACCTTTGATGCTAATGGGAAAGAAACAACTCTGACTTTCTATTTGGTGTCAGTTGTATCATTCCAGTCACATCAGCATCATTCACCCAAAGAGTAGGATATGATCAGTCATAAGCATCGCATCAGTCAGGGTCAAACCTGGTCTGAGTCACCAAATCATCCCAGCAGTATAAGATGAGAATCAGTCATATCTTCACCATTACTTAGAAAGAAACAACACGGACTTTTTCTGCTTAGAAGCAGTTTAAAAGAAGATTACTTCTGGCACTGAAACAACTATAAAAGTAAATATATTAATATAAATGGCATAGACACTAAACATTAAAGGGTTTTCTTTCCTGGAATGATCTGCAGTGGATGCAGCCATCAGCTATATTTACTGTTCCTTAAAAAAATGTATTTCTTTTTTACTTAAAACTGGTTTGAATCTACAGGGGAGACCATATTAAAACAAATGAGAAAATCCATAAGTTTTAGTATGGTTTTATGGAATCAGTGCCATTCTCTTCCAACTGACTTAGGTGAGACTGGTAGGAAAAAAAAACAGAGTAAAATCAAGCTGAACTGTACCTCTCCACCCTCTCTTGTATAATACACAGCTTTCATTTGGCAGTGTTGGATTTTGCAGTCTTATAGTAGAAGTGTCAACCTTTCAAAATGGTCAAGATCTACATAAATATGATTATCATTTATGTGTATAAGGGTGAAAAAAATGTTCTTCTTCCTTCACATTGGTCATTTAAACTAAAGCTGTTGTCCTCTTACCTGGCAGAAGTGACCGTGTTTACTCATGCTATCATGTAGTCATAACTCAGCCAAACACTAGCTAAAATAGACTGCTGTATTTTGGACTTCTGCAATCTTCAGTTAGCATATCTAACTAATTTTTCAGTAAATACAGCCAAACTGGAAATTAGAAACAAAAAGCAAGAGACAAAAAATCTATTCCACGCTGACATGCAACCCTTCAAAAAGCTAACACCATGACCAACAGCTGCAAGTGCTGAATGAGTCTGAACTTTCAAGTCATGGCCTGATTTTCAGGCACTAATCATCTACAACTGCAGCTGAAGCCAGCGCTCATCTGCGAATTCATGGCAGACTCAAAGCTACAGAAATTCAGTCATAAAAAGCTCAGTAACTTAAGAGGGAAGGTTATTCTACATCATTTATCTTCTCACAGCAGAACAGACTAAAGTGTGCTCAAAAAGATAATTCATTAATTTTATACTTTCCTTTTATTTTAAAGGCAGTAAATACAAAGTGGAAGTAATACAATATTTTTAATGAAAGCAGCAGTGCCTACCTTTCCCCAGCCTCCCCCAAGCGTCTGTATTTGCTTGAAAAGAGTCATGCAGCCAGCTAACTGGATGTGTGTATAAGATCCTGAATTATCTATTGAAGCTTTCACTAGCTTTTTGGAATATAGGAATGGTTGGAAATTCTGCAATGAAATATTGTTTGTTGACAGCAAGTGGGATATAACATTTTTCTTATGTACTCTTTACTTTTACAATACTGCATTTGCGAAGATTTATTAAAGGTTTCATTGTGACTTCTGTTTTTCAAGTCTCCCATAAAAACTCCCTCCATACACTTCATGGTTTATTTCCTGGCAAAAAACATTATTTACAGACCCATATGAAGTCATATGGATCTTTATTTCCTCCTTTTTTTGTCTGTCTTTTTGCCTTGTGAGACACTAATACAACAAGCCAAACATGGTATGATTATATAGCATCAAAACACTAACACCAAAATAATCAATTCTCCTTTAGAAGGTCAAATGACACCAGATTGACTTCACTTTTAAACAGCCCAAAGAGCAGCAGCATGGGGTGGGCGTGGAATGGAAGTAGGTCATGTTTTTCTCCTGTTTTGTTACATACAGGACAGACATAGAAATCTGAAGGATTTTGCTCTAATTAAAACAAGTCATCTGCATATGATGGGAGACAGGGGACTGCCTGAGTGCAAGGGTATTGAATCTCGTCTCCTGGAAGATAATTTGGAAAAAAAAAACCAAAAACAATGGAAAAAAACCCCCCACACAACCAGCCACCAACCAACCAACACAACCCACAACACAAAAAAACCCAAACACACACAACAAAACAAAAACAACCACAAAAGTCCCCAACAAAACAAACCCCGAAAAACCAATACACAGATAAGATCTTTTCCAAGTTTTAGCTAATGGAGCGATGGTGGTGAATCTGTAACGAAAGAAATAAATTGTAGAGCTAGCAAGGAAGGCAGACCAGACAGATGGACAGTCCCAACCACACTTCCCAAATTCAGGAAGTAGCAGCATCGGTATCTGTTTCTGGTTTTACGCAGACTTCACAAGCAACTGATAAACTGGCATGACTTAACCTTCACACCGTCCTACAAGACGCATTACAAGCAGCACAAAAACCACTCAAAGTTTTGCCCATTTGCTAACAAAGATATCATCCAGCAAAATTCCTGAAACTGTAGGAAACAAAACCTTCTCCGTTTACTTGTGTCCTGTTTGGAAGGTTTTTTTCATAACTATAGCAGCTCAGGTTTTGGAAAGAGTAGCTTAGACCTTCAACAATGCAAAAAACCCTCTAATTCTCCACTAAAAAGCAACCCCACAGGTGTGCTTAGGCATGTGTGTTTAACATCCTCTGCCCATAGACACACTTGCTGCTCCCAAAATATTTTGTTGAAATGGTGTTGCTTTCTTTTTCCGTGTATACTGCACCGATCTGGCTAAAACCAGCAAGCTTATAAATGGTAACATGGGTTTTCCAACATCAGTAAATATCTCAATTTAGGTATATTAAAAGTTTTTCAGTTTTGTGAGATGGGTCTAAAAAATTAGTGCCTTTTAGAGCAGACTGAAAAGATGTGTATTATTTCATTTGACTATGCATACCTCAAAGACAAAAGGCTTTGGGAATCCACTCTAAGAGACTTTATAATCTAAGCATCCTGCAAATTTCACCACAAGATCTGACTTCAAAACCAACTGGGCCTTCCTTATGAAATAAAAGCCTCAGAAAATAATGATATTGATGTTTTCTGAACAGAGTTGTTTAAACACTTGGGTCTTCCAGGTGTTGCTGAAGTCTAAAAACAAAAAGTAATGTTGATGTCTTCTAATATTGAAGGTCAAAAAAATACAGTTTTCTCAAACTCCCAGAAGCAAAACTGGAGCTCCATAGGTGCACTGCATCCAAACATTACTTATGTTTGCTGCCAAACAATTTGATGAAAGGGACCTGATCTCAAAATGCTTCCTATTAAATGTTTGTTAAACAGAATTATTAACTCTTACAAAGTGCATGTAATTTCCAAAGTATGGTGAAGTAGCAGCTGTGGAGAGGAAAAAACAAGCTGCCTCTGGGATAAAATGGATATTTCTACCACATAAGATAAGCAGCACAACTTTCACTAACATTAGATAATTTATACCAGAACTACACTTTTGAACAGCGACGATTACCTAAAGACTGCTAGTTTTAGTCTGTCTGCTACAGATATTTGATAGGCATTCTGAAGGGCACAAAAGCATAACAAGTTGCTGCATACATGAGCATTTCACTTGATGACAGCTCAGTTCACACATACCTGCCTGCCAAGAGAACTTACTTTCTACTACAACAAAATCTGAGACTGAGCACACAGTCGTAGTTGGGTCACGAACAGCAGCAGAGAACAAACTAAAAACCATGTGCATGTAACATGCACAAACCAGACAAACAAAACCTTATAAACAGGTGTGTATATATATATATATATTTTCTTTTTAATGAGGATTTTTCTAGTCACAATTCCTTTCTCTTTAATACAAGGGTAATGTTTTTTTAGCGACCATAAGCACTGTCACAGAGTGTGTGTGTGATCTATGTGTCTTGTTGGCAACCCTCCATTCCACAGAAAGGAAAACTGAGCCAATGAAGGCATCAAAGTTGCCATAGCTAAATAAAACGTAAGTAGCAAAAGATGAAATTTGAACCCAGGTTTCCAGTTTCCTATTCAATGCACCCTGAGGACTTCAGAAAAATATATGTTCCAGCATATATCCGTAACAGCAACAGTGTTCAACAGCCTTACATGTTAATTACCTAAATATGGCATGTTAAAATCATTAGTGGTTACTAACAGCTAGATAGTGTAAAACAGAATCAGTCTTAAACTAACTTAAACTAATTCTTCTTATCATACACACACAAAAGCAGTAATAACTCTGTTTCCTTGGCAAATACAAACCTAGATTAATTTCAGTGAGGTATACAGAAACTTTAGATGAGTGCTTTGATTCTTTCCTTGCACTCAACGTGTGTGAGAACACTTGGTACCTGTAAGAGCCATAACAATTAGTGAAAAACTTGATTATTTCAAGTTACTATCCTAAGGACTTGCTAGAGGAAAAGAAAAAATAAATAAATCTGCATAGATCTATGGTTTACTGGATCAAGAGCAAAACAGCACCAAGAAAGTATTCTGACTGTTCAGAAAGCAGAGGAAACCACTGATGTAGTATCTGAAGAATACCACCAAAGCCTTTCACTTCTTCTGAAGCTATTCAAACAGTAACAGAATAACTATAATTTACAGTTCACTTCACTGTTTAATGTTATTCTATTGCACCATCATCTATTTAATGCTGATATAACAGCCATTTTCTCCACAACATGAATTCATTAGCCAAGGAATCACAGTTGAAATAAAAAGAGAACTAGTTTGAAAACACACTTTTTTTAGAAATGCCTGAACAATCTTCAGCCACCCCAACCTTCACATCCTTACCGGAATGTCAAAAGTTTCTTGCGTGTCATCCAGCATCTGAATTTTGATGGAGACAAGCTTTCCTGGAGGTGTCATAGGTGGTTTCTGTCCATGCTCCAAGGTACTGATCCCAGCATTTTCCTGAGCTCCTAACCGGGATCCTGCTGTTGGTCTCTGCTCTGTTTCACCCATGTTTAGGGAAACACGTTTGTGATATCTGAAAAAAGAATAAAGGGCAAAGAAGACCGTAACACTTATAAATAACGGGTTTGACACATAAGCATTACAGTATATATACTTAGAGCTAATAAATCATACAACAGTTAACACAAAATAATAAAACATTAGGGCTGGGTTTTTTTAATGTCTCTTAAGACGATAAAACCATTTAAACCTTATACTTTTCAAAATACACAGGCTAATCACCTACTGTGGGTAAGGCTGATAGACTGGCTACAGTACTGCACAATGGGAAAATACTGTACTCCTGGAAAAGGAAACAAGACCACATTGGAAACAGAGCATGACAGAACCCAGATTTTAATGAATTATGCTAATTTTTACGTTGAATCAGACTGTTATCAGCCACAGCCAGGGGTCCTGGAGAAGGGAATAAGGTGAGGACAGCAGGTGGGACAACTCACCACTTACTATTGTTCTCTCTTGGCTATATCAGTATTTTTTCCTTTGGTCCTTCCAGCCTTCCCTGGCCCTGTGCAGCTGCCACCTTGCTTAAGAGTCTGCGAAGCTGGAAAGCCAAAGGGGTACAAGGTAACCCCAATTACACGGCCTAAATATTTTGTTTCCTTCAGGGACCAGAGCTGCTCTAGAACCTGGAACCCAGGTTGATCCTACTGATGGGCCAATGACTGTGGGGACATGCTACTGGAAAGGCCAGAAAAAGCCAGAGCAGTAACAATGGTTGGGAAAAGCATGGGAAAACTGATTTCCCATGGAGCTCTGTAAGCAGAAGGGGAACACCAAGGAACGTGTCCCTTGCTGTACTAGGGGAAGGCTATGCCTGCACCACCCACTGAATGTAGATGTCTGCTTCATATCCATGGAAAGTAACCTCAGAAACTGGCTTGCTAATTTTGTTGCTGTGCAGCTTTCACACCACATTACACAGCATGTTTCTGCTCAGTAAGTATTCTATCCCAAAAAGGGAGCAGAGCTACAGCAGTGGTTCACTGTGTTTTTTCATTATCTGGCACAAATTTGAACTTTCTTTTTTAATTCAAGGACCATTAGTTTTACTTGTCAATCATTACACGCCATACTAGAATTTTATTTCACTTCTTCGCACCTGCCTTTTGACACTTTAGCTGGGTTTCTGATGAAACCCACTGCTACTGTCTATTTATCTTTCTTGGTAATTGCATTTTCATTCTGCATGACTTTTATATGCTGATCAATGACCATTAAAAAAAACACGTAGCACACTGAAAAAATGGAAATGTAACTTTCCAGCTGAACAGAGGCACAGGAAAAATACTGCCAATCATTGCCTGACTTTAAGGTGACAACTATTGAGAAGCCTATGGGAAAAATAGGCAGCATGAGACAGCCTATGTATTAGTGAATGCATCACTAGTTCTACAGTATACTATAAAGAAGAGTGCCAGGTAATAAGACACCAGTTCCCTCCATAAGGGCAGAATAAAATCAATCCTGTCTTCGGCAGGATACACTATTTACTACACATCACTCTTCCTTGTCCTGACTAATCTGTTCCCACAGATTTTTTTACACAGCAAGTAGCTTGGAGTAAAAATTTTTAATACAGCACTTTGATTAAAAAAGTGTCACCTGAGAAGGAAGGGAATGAAAAATTAGAGATTGCGTACTTCTACTTATCAGTTCAACAGGCACAAGTGAAGGAGAACAAAAAACTGCAAAGTTTTGCAATGAATTGGCCCCACCCTACCCATCAAAGCTGGAAAGATACCAGTGAAACCTCCCCAAGCACATGACAAACACTACTGGAGAGGCAAAATTTTCCTCAATTGGCATTGTAATCTAAAATGTACAAGGTGTCAATTAAATTTATTTTATTCTTTAGAATTAATTAATTTAATTTTTTTATGATACAAAGTGCCAACAAGAAAGCTGTAATTGAAGGCAGGAATTCCAGAAGAAAAGACACCAAGCTCTATATAGCAAGACTCCAGGCCTGCTTGCAAATAAATCTGATTTTCCTGCGTGTGAAACACAAAGAACCACTTAAAAAGGTAACACACATACCCAGTCTGGAAGTGCCATTACACACAAAGATACTGGTCCATGTCCTTATTAATTCAAAAACCGTTTTAAGAGCTCTTCTGAAGTCACCATATGGCACAGACAACACCAACATGGCAGAAAGGACCTCCGCAATTGCTGTGTTACTATAGTAGTTTTTGGCTAGGTGCAGACATTTAAAGTGGATGAAGAAGAAATACGTTCTTTCCATTAAATCCTAAACATAGGGAATCAATCCAGTCAGTTCAAGTGACACCATTAAATAATCAATGCAAGGAAATATTACAGAGCTTGAACCTTTATATAAATGTTATTCTAATGAGTTGATCTAGTGGCCCCTATACACATTCAGGCAGGCCAGTAAACTTAGTGAAACAAGAAAATAAGACCCAAATTTAGAAGCCAAAAAAATGATGGAGAAAGGGAAACAACAAACCACTCCATATATACAGCTGAGGGGTCACTCTGATTCAGACAGTGAACTACAGCCACAGAATGCAACAGAAGAGTATTCAGCAGATATAGAGCAAACCTGGTGGGATTAGGATACCTAATGTCTGTCACGATGAGGAGAAGGATCAAGTTGGGACAGAGGATGGAGAATTTTAAAGACACCTACAGTAGAAAGATGACATTGATGAATTGGGGAGGGTATTAATGGAGAAGAAAGAGCAGTGGCAAACAGACTCCAATACACATTGTAAGCAAAACATAAGCGGAGGTAGATAACTAGTACAGGAGCAAAGACAGTGGCAAAAAAGGACTCATTTGAACTCTGAAAATTAGGAGTTTCTGCCCGCTAGTTTTTACAGCTGATGAAACCCAAGGCAAAAATTGCATCTACTGTTTCTGCTGCAGATTCGCTGGGTATCAGGGCCCTTCTCAGTAGTGCTGTAGCATCTGCAAAGACACAGAGAGACCACCGCAGAGAACTAACCTGCATCCTAACCTGCACAAGGGAAGAAGTTACCCAAGAGATCAGAGCTGCACATGCAGGAGCCTTGGCTCCTCCTGCTCCTTCCCAGCTCCCAGTCATGCAGTGCTGCCTGATGCCATGCACTGACTCCCACCCTCATCAGACCCTTCAGTGAGCTAACAAACCTCTCTAACCCAAAAGAAAACAATTCAGTGTTTTATTCTTTGCTGGAGCAAATTAACAAGAGCAAATTAAATCAGCTCTCAGCAGACTGGCAAACCTAACCGCAGGGTGAGGTAAGCCCAGCCAGGTGCTGGCAGGCCACTAGACTGGCTCAGGCCATCCCACCTAACTCTACCTGGAACACCTGGAAGGCATAAAGCTACAACTGCCATAAGATAGATTAGTAAACAGGATTCTGTCCTAATCACACATTAACAATCCTTTTACACAGAAAATAAATGTTCAGATGACAATTTTAAAGTTCTGTACATACTTACGCAGTAGCTGGACCAAGGCTGCAATGTGGTTCAGCATAAAGCCATTTTAGTTACCAGTGTTTAAAGCAGGGGCATTTTGCAGCATCAGAAAGGTTCAGGCCAAATAAAATTTCAACACATTTTTCTTTGGCAGGATGCAAAAATAATCAAACTGACCTAGTCTAAAGGGAGCTAGGAGTATAAACCACACTTTTTTTTGGAGGGGGGGGAGGGAAATGGGAATAAAGAGTTACAAAAATTACGGAATACTTAGGAAAAGAGAAGCAATAAACCACTGTTAGAAACAGGAACAGATCTCACGTTGGAATAGTTGCTAACCCAATCTGTTAACTACACTGCTCTTCTAGGTCAGACAATGAGGTTTGGACATTTGATGCAAGAGGTTCCCAAAGTCTGAAGACTCCTGTTATAGGGGAGAATGGTAGCAGATTGTATAGGTCTTTTCCACTAATTTTGCTTTGCTTAAACACATTTTTGCAGCACAAAACAGAAGACAGCACACTGTTTACTATACTCCTTTCAAAGGCGGGGAAGCCTGAGGTACAGTGGGATGACTTGACTGGCCTGTAAAGCCACCAAGCAGACCCACCACGAAGCTAAAGCTGCAGTCAAGGCCTCTTAAGATGCTGGCCCAACAGTCCCCCAGATCATATGGCAACGAAACATTTGGAAGAGATTAAGGTAATTAATCTGTGAGATGACTCAAACTGACTCAAGGGCTTATAAACCATCAGCAAAAACTAGCAATGCACCAGAGGACTAGAAAGGAGCAAATTCAATCCAGATCTTCCAAAGGATAACAAAAACGAAGCAGCAAGGAGAAAGAGGGGCAATCCAGGCAAACTGCTCACATGTGTTTTTAACTCTCTGCTTCCTATAAAACTTTTGGAAAGCTTCAGCTGTGGAGAGGACTACAGTGAATACTGCTAGCTAACGCTCCTGTCAAGTACCCATCTTCAGTTCTATGCACTTTCATATTTGCAGAAAAACACGGAACTTGACCAATTGGAGTAAGTTTAACGAATCATAATAAATAAGTTAAAAGACAGGATAATATGCACAGGTCACACATGGAAGGCTCAGAGAGAGCAGCTGTGGCAAATCCAACCGCAAGGGTGAAGATGCCACCTTCTCTCCGAAGCCCTGCCAGTCCACCCCTGGACCAGACATCAACGCGCCAAAGCGGAGGAAGCAGGACATGTCTGCACCTCAGCTGCCCACAGCACAGGCCAATTTATCAACTGAGCCCACTTCTCATATGATGTGCTGATCCTTTGCATTTCCTTTTCCCTTTCCATGGACAACAGCAAAGTAGGTATAGATACATAGCCCTGCCAGAAGCACCGAGCAGACCAGCCCTGTACACCTTCAGTAAGGGAAAATTCTGTACCTGCAGCAAAAATTGTCAATGAAGCTGCATTTTCGTTAATATATCAGAATCACCAAATATGTGAGATGAGAGAGCAAGTTTCTTGAACCCACATTAAAGAAATATAATAAAATAATATAACAAGGGAAGAGGACCAGAAAGACTGAAACTGAATTCAGTCTGAAATGATGGGGGACAGAGGGCCAATACGGCTCAGGTTTTCATATTTTGCAAAACATTATCCCAGTTAATTTCCAAGTCCATGGCAGGCTTATAGAAAGCAAATACATCAATTACAAAAATTTAACTTGTTCATCTAAATAACACTAATGTGACTAAACCACAAATTTTGGAAGTTACAATGAATCAACGCAAAAGAAACTATCCCCAGCGCTTGCTCAGCAGACAGCTGATGCACACCAGGTGCAGCAGTGGAAGTCAACTGGTGAGGTAGCAGACCGAATGCACACAGCTAGCTAATGCAGGAATAAATGGCAAATTTTCAAGTCATGCTAAATGAAGTGACGGGATCAGTCCCATTCCAGCCAACCAAACAATAACCAAGATCAGCTTCTTGAGCAGGAGTCACCACGTACCACATGGGACAGCTGTTTGGGAATACCTAGAGGTGACAGATTTATCATTTTCACAAACACAAAACAAATATGTTCTGTAGGAAGGAGAAGTCCACAGCAGAGAAGGGGGAATTTTTTTGAAAGCTTTGAAGTCACCATCATCTTATGAATCTTTGGCAGTTTCTCATGGGAGAATATCAAAGATTTCTTAGAAAAATCTTCTCTTTTGAAGTCTTGATTTTCTTAAGGAGCTACCAAAACCCACAAGCATCCATCTAACACAACATTCTTGCTTCACATTATTCTGCACAGAACCTCACACCCTCTTGAAATTACACAAAGGTCCTTAGAAAGAAAAATATACATTAGAAATCTGACATATCCAGAATTTTTTCATTAGGCTAATGGACCAGCATTTTTGTGGAAGCAAAGAAATGTGACACCAAAAGCTCTTAATAGAAGAACAGCCTAAGCAGGAAGGGCGGTACTACAGGCACAGCTGCTGGGCATCTGCTTCTCTGCTTGCAACCAGCAGACTAAGCTTGGCTGCTCAGCTTCTAATGGAAACGTTAAAACTGAAGGTGGTTTATGGACTCATGTTCAGACTCCTGTCTGACCTTTCTGCTCACGTCTACAATACTCAGATAGAGAAGGAAGCATTATAAAAAGCCAACTCTTCTGTACCATTGGGCTGTATTCTGGAATTAAAAAAGTTAGCATTGTAAACGATGGCTGCTTCATGAAGTCAGAAGTAGGGAGGCTCTAGGTGAGCTATGGTCAAGAAGATCAGTATTACAGGCTCATGTCTAATCTTCTGTACAATCAGTGAAGAACAGGATGGAAGGGGAGCTCCTTAAATGGCCTTAATTTCTAAACACTTCTTTTTTTCTCCCCTGTCCCTAAAGACACAGAAAATTAACCTCTTAAAACCTGCTGCCCAAGAAAACACCATGGCCATCTACTTTCTGCAAGTCTCACAACCAGATACTTTAGCATTCTGTAAACTTCCTAAAATTTGCAACATTAAGAAATGCCCTCAATTAAGCCAGAATATCCTTACAGAATAAAATGTATCACCTGTCATGAAAAGAAAGACAGCCCACAAAGTTGTCCACCTTCAGACTCTGAAAACCTCTAAATCACGCTGTCTAATCCCTTGACTCAGGTACTAGGGCATGGTCACGCAAAGCATAGACGAAGTACTCAGATTTGTAGAGCAATACAGTACACTTAGTTGTTAACACCAAACTAGCTAGAACATGAAACCAATGTCAAATTTAGGGACCTAAGCAGTAAGTAACACAAAGCTATACAAACTCCAGACTATTCAATACACTGATAATGTAGCCTGAAATCCAGAAAAATGAACATTTATGTACGTATAGGACAAAAAAACCCCACCTCTTGCAAGCCTATCAGCACAGCATTCAGCAATACTGAATTCATTACAGCTTCTACCTTTAGGGCCATTCAGCTTCCAACCGGAGCTCATTTATCTTCATTGCATTCAGGTCCTAAAGCTGTTTGCAATTCTGTGGCGCTAGCAGCTGTCCCAGATTCCAAGTCTTCTGCCAGATGTCAGCAAAGAGCAGTCCCATCCCACATAAATCCGATGTATGCTATCTTTTTTCCTCAACCACACACCTGTCAGTAGATATAGCAACAAGTGCAGTAATAGATTTCTGTATGCTTTTGCAATTGCCTCTGTGAAAAACCTCATCTCTTAAGCATAAATACAGATTGTTCTGTGAATCAAGCCAGCCTAGCATACAAATATTTATTTTTTAAACCCACAAAACTGGAATTACTTTTGATGACTCTCAATGATATTAAACAAGACAGTAAACATACTGATTCACTGTGTGCTATGGGCTCCGGACAACCTTGCATTACAAACTTGCTGCAGTCAAGGAACGTGTATTTTTTCCTCCCTGCACATTGCATAAGCAAGAAGAGCCACTGCATACATGTAAGTGAGCAACTGTATAACCGAAGCCTTCATATGCTCAGCCTCCCAAAAGAATCCTCTGGAAACCTCTTCATGCAAGTTACCCTTGGGACTGGTTGTGGCCATTTCCCAACTTCCAGGGACTTGTCTTCACTATTTATTCTTCACTACCTCTTCGTGGTACCCTTGTACAATGATCAATGCTATTTACTTAAATCAGGAATGCCAATATCCTAGTCAAACCAACACAGCCAATTTTAAAGTTTTCCTTTAAAAAGGCCCCGTACAAACAATTCTGGCTGTTCCTGGAAGGAAAATTAATGTCTCATCTGCTAAGCCAAGGGACTGCTTAGTTCCAATTGCTCAGTTAGTGACTCTCCCTCAACAAGTGTGTTTTGCCTTCAAATCCAAAGGCATGGTCTGAGCAAAATGGGGAGCTCCTGGAGCCATGAATCCCTTAATAGGCCAAAGGGAGATATCTCTACACAAATGCTTCGTTTATAGACACATTAGAATTTGAATTAAATATTACCCACTTGCTTTGCATATGTGTTTGCAACTTGTATGTGAAGTTCAACACACTGTTTTTCCTTTGAAAATACCCTGCCACTTTACATCCCCAATTGAAGACCACACCTTTTCTACAGAATTTGTTTTATCGCAGGGCAGGGGAAGAGCATTTCTTCTTTACTGTGAAACTCACCAGCTGCTTTCTGAGATGCTTTTCAACCTGTTGCAAAACTGCCTGCATAAGAAATGATGCTTAGGAATAAGATGCAAGCTACTGGTATCATATCTTTGATTTCATTGACATCCCTTTCATTTCTGGAAGTGCCAATTCTATCACTAAAATCTATAAAAAAAGTGAAACTCAACATGCTTGCACAAGTGACAAAATGCAATTTAAAACAAAAACTAATTCGAGGTGAGGGGGGAGGAATTAGGAGTAAAGAGTGTATGAAATGCATGTTGAAGTCACCCAGATAGTCCTTTACTTATGATAAAATCTAATTTGGAAGTGACAAAGTACATGTTATCATTTTACGAAGACCTAAAGTATTTTAAAATTGAGATACAAAACCATCATGATGTGGGCAAAAAGCTATTTCACATTATGGACAGAAAGACAGACTGTGGAAGCTTTATTGCCACATGGTAAATGCTAGCAACATACAAAAAGAGTTGAAGAAAACTTTTCTCTCCTCTGTTCCCAGCCAGCACAGATTTTCTTGATCAACTGGGTCATCATCTGAGCCCAGTTTATCACTGGAAAACACATGCAAAGTGGGTAAGAACTTAAATCAGTTTGGTGGTTCAATAGTAGTACAAATCATTCTTGAAGCCATTGAAAGCATTTTCCAAAACCCTTTCATGCCATCACTCTGCATAAATAAAGCTGTTGCACCAGCTGGAGTGCTCTGGGCTCATTCACCCATACAACACCTCATGTGAAAGCCAAGCCGAATGTGCTTATACTAAAAGAAAGTAATCTGATTTACTTCCAGATTTAACAGAATTCTGAAAGGGATCCAGCAACTCATACCCAGCCTCAAGCATAACGTAGACGTTTTCCATCAAATAAAAACATGTCAAAAGAATAAATAACACACTACATTAATACTACTGTTCAGCAGTTGGGGGAAAATCTGATACAGTCCTGTTTTTGAGAAATGAAACAGCTCAGGGGAAGTGGTGTTTCTCTGAACCAAGTATGACTATATAGTAGAGGTATTCACACTGCCTAAATGCAAGCTGGCTCCTCCAGAGAGCTGTTAAGCCCCAGAGGCTAATTCAGGTGTTCAGTGTCCCTCCAGAGGAGCTTCTGCCTTCCTTGAGCATGTGGAGCCCTAGCAGAAGACCAAAATGTACCAGGGTCAGCATGCCAAGAGTCTGTTCACTCTCCTGTTGACAGAGATCAGTTACAATCCATTGCACTGATGGAGTGTTGCATGAGTACGGATCAGAAGCTCATGAGCTTGCCACCACACACGCCGTGCTGCACAAAGTGGGTACCCTGATGGCCCAGTGGCTCAAAACCACAGAGAACAACGATATCAGTGTTCAGCATTATGCACCTGGGAAAGATGCCTATGCAAACATGTTAAACTGAAGCCATAATGGCCTTTACTAGTTTCCTTTTGCCCAAACCTTGTGATCAGAATCCCACAAAATTATTACACACATCTTCCACAAGGAAAAACATATTTATGGTCACTGTTGTATGCTCAGTATACAACCCGCTATAAAACCAGAAAAAATTCCTACAAGCTTTAAATATTTAAACATCTGTTCCCAAAAGACTTTTTTTAAGTTTGTAAAAATGCTTGATATAATTGAATAGACAATGATTATTTTTTTTAAATTAAGTCTTTCAACAGAAGCATTTATTATGCTCAACCAAGAAAATACCACACTTGGTAAATGACACAGTTACCAGTAAGAAATGCTCATAACATCAAGGAAAAAAATTGCTTTATGTACTACTGTTTAGAAAACCCCTAGGAAAAAAAACCAAACAAAAAAACCAAACAAAAATCTTGAATCCCTGGAGAAAGTCTACCTGTGCTGAACAGCACAGTCTAGATGCTGTCTGTCCCTCTTTGACAACAGCTCTCCTGATCTTTCAGGACACAGTACTTTTCTGTCTTTAGACAACTGATAACACTGTATTTATTCCATGAACAGCTATCAGAGATACCATAAGACAGAGACATGGATATAATTGCTGCCACAGTTAAGTAGTTAAGTCCTCATTTTATGTATAGCTAAAATATAAGTATTATATACACTGCATGAAGACAGACAAGGGTTGGTTTTCATGTAAGACAGATTTAGACCAAAAAAGCTGTTGTGCCTGCAGAATAAACTGCTTTTCCCACTGTACCTTACTTCACAATGAAAACTGGCATAAATTACTCCAAAGCATAGCACTAATAGTGACAGCTTTAGAAGCTGTACCTAGAGAAGGGCTTACCTGTTCAACCAGCCCATTGTGCCTTTATCAACAAACCTGTTTTCAGTGCAGATTATGTGGTTTCTGTTACATTTCAAAACTAATTACTTACTTGCTTAGAAGCGTGAAAAAAGCATTATCTGTGGAATCCGTACTTTTTACTACTGAATGGAACAGTGGAAAGCATCAATCCTCTTGTTCTGTTCTCTTCCTTGCAGAGTTTGCAAGGAGAGAAAGCAGAAATACTGCCAAAGCAGCCCGCTGCTCTGCACTGACCTCCTCAAAATATCATTGGAAGGGACACTCCAAAACAGCCTTTACAATATAAGCAGGACGAAGAGGCATAAGACTCAGATTCTTTTTTAAAATTAAGATATCAAGAGGTAGAAGCTGTCAGTGAAAGATCAAGCAGAAAGAGGGACATACTAAAAAATGCATTTCAAACCATTCAAAGTGAATGCTGACTGAAAGATTTTGACGGGTCCTCTCATTAAATATCAGGCTCCCAGTAAAGCAGCATGGCAGGGCGCACAGGCTCACCAGGGAGACTGGGTATTAGATTGCTCTTCCTTCCCTTGGAGAACATCCTACACTCCTCATATTCCTTTCTTGGCTCCCGAGTCTCAAGTTAACTTTAGATTATGCTGAACACGGAAAGCAGCTTTTATACCCACATCCAACAGTGGTACACAGCATACTCATGGCAGGCAAAGACCTCTAAAGAGTAAATAGCTAGTATCTCCCAGGAGTTTTTCCTTGCTGAGCATGCTGGAACTCCGCACCCTTTCTCAATGGCAGGGCAAGGTCTCCTCGCAGAGCGGGTGAGCACGCGTCAGCCCAGGCACAGAGGAGCCCAAGACGCCTTTCATTTCCATGGCTGCCTGAACTGGAGCAGGTCCAGGCCCTGGAGCGGGTCCAGACCCTGGAGAGGAGGGAGCCCATCTATCCTGCACTGGCCACGGCAGGGCTGCCAGCAGCCGGGCAGCGAAGAAGCGGAAGGCGTGCATCTGGAGCACAGCAGGGACGAGCGCCAGACCCGAGGGAGGCGAAGGAGCAGACTGGGACAAGGGCCCGAAACAGGAGCGGGAGAGAGCGAACAGGGCAGGGAAGGGAGCCAGGGATCCTGAGGCAGTGTGCAAAACAAGGCAGGAAGGGGGAAAAAGGGGACTGAATGTGAGAGAAAAACTGTACAAAGACAGGGAAGTGGGGGCTGGAACTGGCAAGATACCAGGTTTCTGACAATGAGTCTGGCAGGGAGGAGAAATGGCAGGTGAAAGGTAAGAGAGTAAGAAGCTGAGAACTGGAGACGGGCTCCAAAAAGTGCAAAAGGATTGTCAGGAAGGGCCAAACAAATGAGAGAGAGGAAAAAAGTGCTCTTTGATGAAGGACTAATTCCATGTCCTTCCAGAGCTGGGACCTAAAGTCAACAGTCCTGTCCAGCACGTGTGCAACAGCTCAGGGGCCTCTCTCCCCCCACAGCAGAGCGCCACACTGAGGAGCACGATGGGCTGCTGCTGCTGCCACTCACATCTCCCGCCCCACTGCCAGAAATCTCTTGTGAGGGTATAAAATTTACAGCTACTATGGCACTTTTCATTTTTGAACAGAACAGATTTTCATTTTTTTCTTTAAATAAGGGAAAACTACACACCTTAACAGGAGGAGTTAAGAATCAGGAATTGTTGGCGCTTAAGCATGCCAAAAACCACAAGTTACCCCCTCCTGTTCTTGCACACCATAATCTTCACCAATCTCCCTCCTTGGCCTTGCCAAAGACCACTCTGCCCCTTGCTCCGCACAGGGGAACACAGCCAGCTACAGGGAATGTACTCGGGATTTATGTTTTCCACCCTGTTCTATCCTTAAGGCTTATTAACTACTTGTACTCTGCTGTTAAGGCAGAACTAACAAATATCTTTCTGTGCTTTCTGTATAGCAGGCTGATTTACTCTCTCAAAAAGTACTTTAACTTCACAATACCCTTGCGAGAGGAGAAGGCATCACATTATCCTTTCTTCCTATATGGGGAATTACAGACAGAAACTCCAGGTCCTCAAAACACATAGATATTGGCTCCACTGGGAGCTTGGAGTCTAAATCCATTTATTGATGTAGGTCAAACAGACTGACGTCCCAAGCAAACCCACTGCTTCTGTATTCCCAAAGCGAGACTGTTAGGGCCAAATCATTCTTCAATTATTCCACACAACCTGCAGCTTTCTTTACATATGATTACAGATCCTTTTACTACAGGCTGCACCCAGGAGTATGAGGCTTTCTGAAAATTAGCTTATGGACCTCAAATTTATCAACAGTTTAAACATTTTCTGGGTGTTTAAGTCACTTCCTAAGAACGGTGGGAACTGTCAAGAATTGACTCCAGCTCCTTAAAAACATGAGGCCATCAGCTCTCTTCAGCCACCCTCCTCTTCTATCATCCGCAAAAAACAAGGAATGAGACCTTTCTCACAGACAATGTAATATACAGCAGTGTGCTGCTGTAGAAGAACTACCATACCCAACAAACAAGACAGAGATTATGAGATGGGAAAAAACTTGATTAAATAATTAAAGGTTGTGTCTTAAGTCACAAAAAGGGAGAATTACACTTTTCACTATGGACTTTTGCTTTGCAACATTTATCATGTTCTTTAAATAGCATCTGATCTATAATGATATTTGAAGTATTAAGATGCATTGACTTCTTGAGCAAACTTTAAAGAAAGCAGACATGATGACTGGCACTACCTCGACGGTCCGTAAGACAGTATCCTTAATTTCCATACCTCCTGAATATGAATACACCAGTTCCTACGAAGTCTACAACTGAAGCATCTGCCTCCAAATAACACCTCATTATCCAGACAAAACAAACACCATGTAATTTGATGCTTTCAGCATTGCTTTCACCTTGCCTTCAATTTCTCTACCCTTGTAGATGCACACAGCAACCTGAGAGCTCCTCCACATATACACCGCCCCATCTCTGCTTCTAGCCACCCATGCCCCCACCCCACCCCCAGACACACACATGCCCACCCCCCAGTCTCTGCATCTTTCGATGGAGGAGGTGAGCACTTGTGCAAAGCTCCCGACATATTTCAGGAGCATTCTCATGTGGACTGCACTGGTGCGCAGTGAGCGGAGCAAGGAAGTGGCTGGAAGGGTTGGAGGGAACAAAAATGGATGGGAGGGGAAAGAGATGATCAACTACTGTGAGTTGATGTAATGATATGCAGGTTGACTTATTTTATGTAAATTCATGTATAGAATATTTCCAGGGGTTTAAATCATTACAGCAGAAGGAAGGTCCACTTAAGGAATACATAAACATCTGCCAGGTATGGAGAATTTTCCCCTCTATCATCAGACAAGATTATATTTTCACAGGGTCACTAACATGGCCAGGCTGCAATCTGGGCTGGCCTGCATGAAGCAGTCTGCACTTCTTCCCAGAGAGCATGTGACAGATGGTAGTCACCCTTTCATCCCTGGGGGCCTCTAGGAACTACCTCAGCTTCAAGTTAGATTGGGAAACTGAAAAATCACTAAATGTGAAAACACCACATTGCTACCCCCTTACAGCCAGGAAGCCCTCTATTTTGCGGAAATCCCAGTGTGCATCGTTCAAAAGGATGGCAAATTTGCCTCCACTCCAAATAAAACAGAGCAGTTCTTCAGAACAACAAAACAGCCACCCCAACCCACCCCTGCCCTATACTGGTGATGCACAGGCCAAGGCAGGTCCCTGCCTCTGTAGAAGGCTGAGAAGGCACATCTCCCTCATCTGTACTTGGGGGCTGCTTTTCTCCTGCTTTCCAGCTGCCAAAGCCCGGCACATAAATACCGCAGAATATCACACAGAGGAGCAGGAAAGCGTAGGCAATGTTGCAGCTACCAAATGCAATGCAGCGTGCAAGCAACAGAAAAGACTTCATAGCAAAACATCAAAAATTCAACTGCCAGACCCTACAAACACACACTCCTGGATAAGGTTTAATCTCTTCTGAACAGCAGTCTTCCCTTAAGTTGTCCTATCAATGGTCTTAGCTATCCTGTACAACTTTCTTCCTAAATATACAAATTTTGTCCAACATGGTATATGGAAAAAGAAGCCATTAACTGATCAGTTCAGAAATACAGGAAAATCTGGAAGTATTTACAACCAGTAAATAAGCCCAAAAGTGAAGGAAATGGCAATACTTTGCAGCCATTTACTAACACATTTTTGCACCCTGACATCACATCAGCCCTCCACCAATTAGTCACCACAGAGAAAAGTTAGGGCACCCTGACCACAGAAGCAGCAGCAGGAAGAAAAAAAAGGCCTGGTACCAGCAGGAACACATACAAATCAGTAAACTTACCACACCTTCTCTTGAGCAGTCAAAGCCTTGGTCATGAAAAATGGAACGGCAGAACTGACACCTTGTTTGCCATACAGTCTGCTAAGAGATCACACAGGATTTTTCCCCCTTTGCACTTCAACCCGTAATGTGTTCCCTTTGCTCCAAAACCTGTCACTAAAAGATATGAGTCAACAAGTCTGCTGTGGGGCTGTTTACTTGCCTTCCAACATAAATTGGCACGCTGCAAGCCTCAGGAGTTGCACATCAAATACAGGCCCTGTAACACAGTATCTCCCCCCTCTCAGCTTTTGGCCCATGAATTCAACAGGAAGCAATGCAGGAAATCCAAGGCATCGGTGTGATTCCAATCCATGCCCTTCCTGTCTGGGGAGAGAGATCTAAAAGCATCCAGGACTCTGCTAACAGAAACAGTCAACACCTCTGCTGAAGGCGAGGGGGAGGGAAATTCAACTACCCAACCCAAAGCTAAACATAGTTTAGCCAGCACACATCAGAAGAGACCATACTAACAGCCAACCAGCATTCCAGTTCCGTTTTTCTGATGTACACAGACAAACAACACTGCAACCAGGAGGCAGTGCAGCCATGCCCAAGCCAGCTTTACAGAAGCCAGCCAAGGCTGTGTAACTGTCGTGCTATCTCAGCACAGATACCAAGAAGGGGAAGCAGCAGTCACCCCGTTTGCCTGCTCTAGCTTCTTGCGGCTGCAGACCAGGTGCTGTAATACACAAAGCAGCAGTTTAAAACTTGTCCTGCTAGTTACAACCATGATCCTTAACCTGTTTGCAACATCCTAGTTGTGAGGCTGCAGGACACACAGTCAAGCAGTAAGCCTGACTCTGGCAGAGAAGCCTTTCCAGGCAGCAGCGCAGGCTGCTACTAAACATGCACCGTCATGTACTCTGTACATTTCCCCTGCTGAGCACAAGGCAATATCAAGGTTGTAATTTTCAAAGGTATCCCCAGGATGGCCCCTCACACCACTTGGACTATTGCACCAGTTTGTAATAAGCTACAGTCTACTAGAGCAGCACTACTCAAGTGTAGGAGAGAGGAGCAGGAGGCAATAGCCTTGGCACACAACCAGGGAAGTCACTCCCCAATGTATTAGATACTACGATGAACTTTACTCTTTCAAACAAAACGTCAAATAAATTTGGTTGACCTGTCAGTCAGTAAATCCTTAACAACAAAAACATGCAAACAAAAAAGAAAATTCCAATTAGTTAGAGAGCCGGGGGAGGGAGAGAAGGGAAGAGAATATTCTTTCCTGTATCTATTTTTAGGCTATGTAAGGCTGTCTGAAACCATGGCAATGAACCTGCTATAAATCCCCTCACCAGCTCGATGTTTTGTTTCCTTATAGACAAGGATAAATGAGCGCGTACTACGGATTAAATGGTCTAAACCAGAAATGAATCAACTAACAGGCTACTGGAAATGCTTTTGTCAGTTATGAAAACTACAGGTTAAGAGAGGCGGGAGCAGCTCAACCACTCAACAATCTCATACTGAGTAAGAAATCCTTCAGAGCCCTAATGAACAGCACTGAAGTGGGATCAGCCTCAAGGCTGCATGTCTCTGCCACCATCTGCTTCTGGCTGTACTCTCACATCAATAATTGCACCCTCAGTGCACAGATTCATTCTTCGGGCTGGGCCCCCGTGCCTCCGGCTGTGGTGCTCCATACCCCCACCTCATCATTACCTTTACTCCATCAGCAGAGCTGTTAGCCAGGCTGCCCTCTTAAAATGGTCCAGTGCTGAGGTACAGGCTTGAAGGAGCAGATGACCTGGCAGCACCGAGACAGCAGGTACCAGGCACCTGAAGCTTCTGATCACTTACCCAACTGCTTTGGCTAACTGTACACAAAGTTTGCAAGCCTTTCTACACCAAGGGAGAGTTTCTGAAAGAGAATGATGGTCTTGCACTTACTGAGGCACAAATATTATTGCATTAAACAAACAAACAAGTAAGTACCTGATCAAATTTTTACACGTGCTATACAGCTACACTCAATATAACTGCCATCAAAGAAAGAAAAAATATCAGGGTCAATGACAATTTCCGGGCTGATGGGGAACACCCCCTCAGTCTCCCCCCAGGATTGTAAGTAAAAGCTTGGATTTGTATCCTGATTGGTTTAAAAGGGAAAAATACCACCTTCACTTTCATCCTACCCTATGACCTAAATATGGTGTTTATCCCACTGTTTGACACTGTGTGAAGAATGACAGCAATCACCTGGTAAAATTGTGGCTCAAAGGTAATTGCTGCACCCATATGTAATTTTTCTAGTGCTTCTTATTAAAAAGAATACAAGGGAGAGAAGGAAACCAGCAGATACATTTAAAAAAAAAAAAAAAAAGGTATACTCCTCTGGCTTTGGAAAAAACCAGCAAAACAAGAAAGTAGGGGTGAAAAAATACTTACCCTCTTTTGGCATTTAAATGAGACCAAAACCTATCCACAGGTGAAAATTCAGATTTCAATGTAAGCATCAACAATTTAAAAGAAATATTTCAGAGCTAATAACTTCCACTAACACCTTTACATCTGCTGCTGAAATAACTGATTCTATATCCTTATGTGGTTGGAGGTATCAAATTCATCCTGATTTTTCATCCTCTGCCATACGCACTAGATTGGCTGCCAGTCTATGCTGCTTTGGAGGACTGAAACATCCTACAAAGCTCAGCTCTGCCTTCACGACAGCTTTGCTTGGTATGCGGAGGAGGAAGACAGAAAATATACCTGTTTCAAGACAGTTAATTAGATACCCAGCTCTTTAAAGATCGACATCCCAATTATATTTTGATTCTACATGCTACGAAGTTTTTTACACTTGCATGTATCAGGAAAAAGGGGGGAGAAACATCTGTAACACTGTACTACTCAGCAACATTAAAGAAAAGAAGGGAAAAAAAAGACAGACACATAAAGGCAAGAATGCTAAAAACATTAGACACTTCAAGATTTCTTTTCTCTGCACAGACCACAGAGGACAGGTAGTCTCTTTTGCTCGGTGCGGTTACAGCACACACATCACCCAGGCAGTATCAGCTTCCTGGCATTGCTAGGCAACACCACGCCACATTACCTCAACTGATTCAAGGGAGGGAAGTTGATTCAGAAGCCATTGAAAAAGACAGAAACTAGATAAAAATGGTTGCGCGAACCTCACAGACACAAGCCAGGATCCTGCATGGTCAGAGCAAAAAGCAATTAAGAAAAACCATGGGATGGACACACACACGCACGCGTGCACACACAAACTGAAGCAGAATTTTAAAATAACCACATACATAAAGACAGAAGAAAGGAGAAAATCAAGCAGGTAAGAGAGAAAGAAAACAGCACCGATGTCTCAGGTCAGGTATTCTGAGACTAAAACAATGATTACATCTTTCTTTCCAGGGAATAAAAACCAAAAAAAACAGCCAGAAAGCCGTTAGAGACATGGGAGCGTAAGTCTGATCCGCATCAAAAACAGAGCTTGCATACCATTGAGGATCTTTGTCACAAATATTGAAGATCAATGGCAGGAATGGATATGAAACACTGCATTTTTAACTACTTCAAAATCAAAATCACATTAACTCTTCTGAATACTAAATATTGTCCCCTTCATTCTAATCCTAATTTCTCAAATGTGTAAGACATTCATAGGAGTTGCATTAAAATCTTGTTATGAATATAATCCAAAACAGAACAGCATACATTAATATACTATATAAATCCACTATCTATGCAAAAATCTGAAAAAGCTCATCTGTAAAAGTTTATTTTAATTGAAATTGAGATTTGTTCAAGTGATAAGGACTGGAAACAATGACACTCAACTACACCTTCCATGTAAATAATTGATGCAATAAAAGCCAACTTTTTCATATCTATATAAATATAATTATTGTCACGGCTTCTTGTGGTGGTTTGACCTTGGCTGAATGCCGCTCTATCACTCCCCTCCTCAGCTGGACAGGAGAGAGAAAATATAACAAAATGCTTGTGGGTCGAGATAAGGACAGGGAGATCACTCAGCAACTACCATCACGGGCAAAACAGACTCAACTTGGGGAAATTAATTTATTAACATGCAAATACCAGAGTAGCATAATGAAAACTAAACCCAAAACTTAAAAATACTATCCCTCCCTTCTTCCTGAGCTCAGCTTCACTCCCGACTTCTCTACCTCCTCCCTGCCAGCAGTGTGGAGGGACAGGTTATGGGGGTTGCTGTCAGTTCATCACACACTGTGCCGCTCCTTCCTCCTCTCACTCTTCCCCTGCTCCAGTGTGGAGTCCCTCCCACAAAAGACCAGTTCTCCACAAACGTCTCCAACATGAGTCCTTCCCACGAGCTGCAGTTCTTCACACACTGCTCCAGCATGGGTCCCCTGTGGGGTCACAAGTCCTGCCAGCGAACCTGCTGCAGTGTGGGGTCCTCTCTCCATGGGTCCACAGGCAGGTCCTGCCAGGAGCCCTCTTCATCACAGGTCCCCAGTGGGGTCACAGCCTCCTTCAGGCATCCACCCGCTTTGGTGTGGGGTCCTCCATGGGCTGCAGGTGAATATCTGCTCCACCATTAACTTCCATGGGCTGCAGGGGGACAGCCTTGTCTCACCATGGTCTTCACTATATGCTGCAGGGGAATCTCTGCTCCAGCACCTGAAGCACATCTTCCCCCTCCTCCTTCTTCACTGACCTGGGTGTCTGCAGAGTTGTTGCTCTCACATATTTGCACTCCTCTCTTCTGCTGCAACTTGTTGCAAAGATTTTTTTTTCCCCTTCTTAAGTATGTTACCCCAGAGGCACTACCACCATCACTGATGGGCTCAGCCTTGGCCAGTGGCGGGTCCATCTTGGAGCCGGCTGGCATTGGCTCCATTGGACACGGGGGAAGCTTCTAGCAGCTCCTCACAGAAGCCACTCTCGTAGCCCCCCTGCTACCAACACCATGCCACACAAATCCAATGAGCTTCTGGGCCCACTTAAGCCAAATAAACTAAGTGCTCCCAAATGGCCGCATATTCCTGCCTTCCAGTAGCTGCCTCCTTTCCAGCTCTTGTTTCACATGTAGGAAGCACTCAGGGCAGTAACATGGGAGGAGGAAGGTCTGCTCACCTACTCAGCAGGGCCAAGGGACAGTGGAGACAAACTGGCCACCACTCTCCTGAAAGTCAGGAAGATGTAAGGTGTGTATGGGAGCAAGAAGATGATACAGGTCCAGGGTGGCTGCAAAAACACAGCATCATTAGATCAGACTTTAGGACCAACAGCAGGCTACTAGAATTAGATGCTATTCACCCAGGAATTTTAAAGGCACTCCAACATAAAACCACAGTACTATTAACCATGATGCCTACCTTCCCTCTAAGACAAACTTAACAAACAAGATACAAAAAGCTGAGAATGTGCTGCCAATTTCAATAAAAGGCTCCAGGGAACTACAGGCTGGTAGCTATAGGCTCACCCCTACAGTGAGAAAATTGATAGAAATCACAAGAACAGATTAGCAGGTATGCAAATAAACATAATACAGGAGTGCCATCATAACATGGCTTCTTTTACAACAAACTTCCCATGACATACAGTTAAGTGTGGTATGTATGATATATATAGTGTGCTTGGATCTCTAACAAACCTTTGACAATGTCTCTCACCACAGGCTTTTAAAGAAATTGAACTGTCATGGGATAAGATGGAAAGTACTTCTGTGAATTAACAACTGCTTAGGTGAGAACAAAGAGCACAGGAATAAATAGCCAGTTTTCGTAATAGCTCTGGTTTTGCATTTGTGCTACTCAATGTATTTGTTATTTATGTGGAAAAAGGAGCAAGCAGCAAGATGATAAAGTTTGTTGATGATTACAGAATCAGAAGAACTAACTGTGAAGAGCTGCAGATAAGATTTGTTGGGTATTTATACATACATAAGTAGCCAAAATAGTGAATGTAAACCCTGGCGCCACCACAGTTTAACTAAAGTGAGGAGCCACTCACAGATGGCAAAGCGCAGTGCTGGTTGGGAGAGCAAAGGGAATGTTGGGAGTGAGCAAGTTGGGGATATTCAACACAACAGCGAACACCACTGTACCACTGCAAATCCTTGGTGCAGCCTAGGGCTAGTACTCTGAGCAATTATCAGAGAAGGATATAGCTGAACAAGAACAGGTTCAAAGAAGGGTGACAACAATGGGAAGTCTGGAGCAGCTTTAACCTAAGGAGAGCTAAACAAATAAGTGCTTTTAGATTAGAAGGGGAGATGGATAAGATGATGGACATAAACACATGACTAGCAATATAAAGAAATCAAATAAGAACCATGTCTCAATAAAAGAATTAGGCGGTATAAAATTATTTGTATCAGGCAGCAAGAGCAAAAGGAGGTACTTTTTCCATACTACAATTCATTGTAGAACCCACTGTCACAGGATGTTGTGAAGGCAAAAAATTTAAAACAGATTAACACATGATTAGATGTATTCATAAAAGAAAGTCTGTCAACGACCGTTAAACAAAGGTGCAGACATGACTTTCTTGCTCAGTCTTTGAACTGCAGCTTGCCAAAAGGTGGGAGGGATCACTGTCTTTACTAACAGTTTTTCCACCTTAGGACTACTACTGGCCGTTATTAGAGGTAGGATGCTGGGCTAAACCAGACCTCCAGCTGGAAGTATCAGGGCTAAATCCCGTGTTACAGGCCAAGCAATCTTCAGCAAGATGCGCAGTGCTGAGAAGACCCATCTTCTGACATCCATCTCCTAAAGCATTACTCCTCCACGCTCTTCTTGAGGGTTGCCCCCAGGCTGTGAGGGAACATCCATAAGCAGCATCTGCTGAAGCCACAAGACAGACAAAGATCTGCTTCCTATTGAAGCACTTGATTAAACATGTTCCTGTTACATGAACACAGCTGTGCTACATGTTTCTAGACTGAGTTAGGTGTGGCCAACCTGTAATTTTGCCTACATTAAAGGGCCGGATTTACCTACTTCCATTTCATGGTCGGGTACTAAAAACCTCATTAGAGCAGAGTTACAAGAGAGGAGCTCCTGTCCTCCACTTTAGATGGCTGAGCTCAATTATGGTGCTGTGCTAGTGAATTTGAAAGTCATTTGAGAAGTTGCAGTTTCTGCAAGGCAGCAGCAGAAGGGGATGAGGAAGATGAAGGAGGAAGAAGAAAGAGGCCACTCTACTTCTGCAGGGATTCAGAAGCTGACTAGCAAGGGAAGGCACAACAGACAGCACTAAAACTTGTCCTGCCTTCATGTCCCCTGCCACTCATGCACATCTCCTCCCTAAAATGGCTGGCAGACCAACTGTGAATCTGGGAGATGGCAAGAAAATGGCCTCTTGATGAGATTTATGAGGCAGTATTAGATTTATGCAGCCATTCACAAGGTGAGATACATGCCCACTTGCACAGCCTTACCACCACATTATAAATACAATTCTATTGTGTGCCTAGCAGCTAACCTGTTGCATTTCTCACCTGTTGTTACAAACATGCTTAAAGTGCCTTAAAGAAAGTATATAAACTTTGGTTCCCTTTCAGAAATACTAAGTGAGTTTCCAGTGAGAAGTGAATTTGCATTTCTCTGTATCACCCATTTTTAGCTCAAGTACCTAGAATTAGAGCCTAGGTATGTTATTTCTTTTCGGAGAAACTGATAGAGCTGAAACCCTGAGAAAATCCCTCCCCTGGGAAGCAGGAATCAGTCACAGGGAAACTTCAAACTTTAAATCTCTTTGCAGATAGCAGCCTGCTCAACAAGATCTCTCTTGCCTCATGCGCTCTCTCTCTGATTCCACACACCACCTCTTAGACTTTTCTGTTACGTTCTGCACACAGTTTTACAAAAAAACCCAAACCCAACAACAATAACAAACCAATCTGTTCTAACATCGTACTGGGCTCAGCTGCCATTTCAGCTGCCCTGTAACTTCTGCAGTGGGCAGTGGCTTTTCTGTTCTGCACAGATCACTCAAAGCCACAGAGGCTGCAGGAGATCACCTTCATCCACTGCCCAGACTCTACAGTACTTACCAGATGGACGTCCACATAAAACCACAATTGGTTCCTTCTGGCTCCTCTGATAGACTTGCATTGGAACACTAGCCCACATTTTCCTTCCTGCGCCAAAGATAACACTAACAATAACTCTCAGCAAGACACGAAATACATCAGAGCAGCTTGTTAAACAACAAAGCTCAGTCACTGACATGCCTTATGCTGTTGTTTGAAGAGGTCAACTTTTCCTTGAGGTATTAGCACCACTTGTCACATGGCAGTAAGTCTGTTAGTGCTTATTTTATCAAGTTCTTGGGCTTACTTGTCTCAGCTCAGTGATTATCCCACAAATTTCAATACTGGCACTAAGATGACTTATTTGGTGACTCACACCTACTCCTCCACTGTGATTTCAAAACAGTGCCACTTACCTCGCCAGAGCGCAACTCTATCCAGAGCACCAACATCACATAACTGCTGCCCTGCCTCTTCTGATAATGCTATGTTCCCACAACACCCTGCCTTATCTACAATTTCTGCAAAACCATAGAAGCATCTGGTCTACAGCTCTAGTCTAGTTCTTGGTACCTCGTTTCTCTTTGCATGCCTCTGAGCTCCCACTAATTGTGAGACTGTTTCTTAAATAAAAGCACCACTGCTCTCTTTTCAAATAGACAAAACAAGGCATATCTGCATGACTCTTTCACTGACACTGGTCCATAACTTACCAGTGCTGGATACAGATATATATGACTCCAGATCATTTAATAGCAGGTAATTTATTATTCTGGGGGGACTTTTACCTCAACATTCCAACTGGACAGAGACTGGCCATTAGAAGTCCTGACGTGTACTTTCCTATAAACACCCAGAATCACGCTGATTCAGTCATGGGATCTACCACTGGGCACTTTCATGGCAAGTATAATAGATACAGAAAAACCAGACCTCATTAGTATGGCCAACTGTTAACTCCGAACAGAAGATATTTGAAAACCATCTTACAAAAGGAAGAGGCCAGTTTTTCCCTGTCAAGCCAGAGGTCAGTATTACCTTGCTCCATGCTCTCATGCTTTCAGCACTAACTCTTCCCCTTTTGTACTAAACATATAGTCAGAAATCAGCCTTAACAACTTCCTCTGTATTACAGATCCTTTGAAGTTAACGTGAAGATATATTTGTCTGTCCTGGGTTTTTTTCAGCCCCTGAAATTCCTTTCAGGTTTCCAATTTCAGCAGCTTATGATCCTGGTATTTTTCAAACAAACTCTCTGAAGCAATGGAAACAATGCTGCACCAAGTTTCACAGCTTTCTGTAAGACCTCCTCACCAGCAAGCAATTTTGCCACAATAGTTCCCACTTTGCCCAATATCAGACATTGTTGACATGTTTGTTTTAAGGTACCACTGCCTGGAAGGTATATTTTGGGGGTACTGCATCCCCTGCCCCCATCTGTTTCTATATACAGCCTCTAAACTTTGCTTCTCTAAGCTGTTGTAAGACAGGTTATCTACAAGGTGTTTCTGTAATCACCCAGTATTTTCTGTATTGAGGTTCAATTTACAAGTCAAACTGCTGCAGCAAAAAACATTTTCCAGGGAAATTTGCTAAAAACTTTGGTAATAGTAAAATAACTTTCACTCTCATAAAAAGACATTTTTAATATGCTTCTTTGTATTATTCAGGAATCATTCACAGTCAAGGAGTCAAACAATGAAGCCAACCACCAGCAGTGCTCTAACTGCTCAGCACAAACCTCTATGTTCAGTCTCACAAGATGACTGCTAAGACAGGGGAAAAAAAAATATATATATCTTTCCAAGACCACTGTCTCACCTAAACAAAAGGGTATATAACTGCTTCCGCAAATGGAAAGCTACTGTCATTCCAGGTGTCTTTCAGAGGGTCTGTGACTACCCACAAATCAAAGATGAATATTCTGGGAACCACTGCCACCATATGACTATCCCTTCTAGATCCAGCTGCAGAAAGAGGAAGCAATTAAGTTTTTATGTTGTTAAAAGAGGACAGCGGGCATACCTACACAAAGCATCCAATTTCTGTTACCAAGTAGCACTCGGGTAGCATCCAAGCAAAAACTTTAAAAGTCTCAATAATGTACAGTTAAGGCTTGGATGTAACCACAAGGGAAGCAGCTGGACAAAAGGAGAAGAGCATGAAAAAACACTTCAAACCCCATCACAACACCAAGAACCAAGCTTCTTTATCCTCCAACTTCATGAAGAGCTGAAGGCAAAACAGCCTTGGACTATAAGCAAAAATAGAGCTGGAGCACTGGACAGATATCCTGATCACTCTGAAAATGAAAGTTCAAGTATAACACCTTTCAATTTCTTTAAGCATATATAAGATTGAGTTTCTTTCCAGTCTTGCCTTGCTGAAGAAGCCTCTCTAACATTACAGGGTAATGTAGCTTTAGACACCACACATCCTTTGATCAGACTCACAGAAAGAGTCTTCCTCATGTCTGCAAAGGAAAATAGAGTTCAGAAGCATGAAGGCATCTACTGTTGCTTATGTAAATGACATTTTGCTATAACAGGTTTTTAAATAAACTGTCTGCTCTCTTCCTCAAAAAGCTGAGATTATCACAGCAAGGAGAGAAGCAGAAAATAAACATGCCCACAACAGCATACAGTTTCCAGGAACTGTGCTTTGGAGGATCTGCTTGTAGGTTATTTCATTCTCGCCCCAATGTGTGAAATGGCAGGAAATTCAAGTTTACATGTGCAGGGGACAGAGATCTCATCAGAATACACAACCACTCATGCACAAAGTAATCTGATAAGATGCTGAACTTCCAAGACAGGACTAGTAGCAGTAGTACCACAAGCCTTGCTTGGACAGAATCAGTTATTTTTCTGCAGCAAAGCACAAGTAGTAACAGAAAAAAACAAACAAAACCAAACTTTCCATGCATCTGTCCTGCATAATTTAAGAACGAGAAAAGTTATGTTATAGTCTGCACCTTGGCAGTGAACCTCTTGACTTGCTTCCATGGCCTAACATGCTCTACTAGTATCTGAAACTTGGGGAAGGGAGGAGTGGGGGGGAAGGCAGGATATTTTTAAAGCATTTGTAGATAAATTTTATGGTACAAATGAAAGAAAGGTAAAACAGATGGCTTAAGTCATTACTGGAAAGTAAACACATTAGTAAGAACTAAACCTTACCTTAAAATTGCTTTTGTCATTTTCCTCTAGAAGTTCAATTTTACTATGGCTTTCAACACACTACATTTGGAAGGAACTAAACTTAAACCACTAAAAAGTCTTGAAAGTCACCCTAAAAAGGCATCAGAAAGTGAAAAACAAACCACTGTGTCACAAACAAGACTTACTTACAACAGAATGATTTATTATACAACAGAGAGATTAAAATTTGGTGACCATAATTAATTTTTCAATACACCAATATTCAAATTTATTGAAATGCCATGAGATTCTGTTAGAAATCTAAAAAAACACTAAGCCTGTGAGACACTTAATTTGCATGATGTCTTCAGTTAGATAGCTGGAGTTCCTTGTGTGCTTCAAGCTTTAATGCACAAAATCCTAATTTTCTCCCATCTGATTATTTTGTTCATAGATTAAACAGGACAAAGGAAGAAGAAAAAGCTTTCCTACTTTCTGAGCTCCCAGATGAGTTCTCAGTCCTGAGTTTACTCAAAAAGAAAATATTCTCGCTGCATCTGGTAGCTAAATTGAAAGCAAATACATAACACAAAAGCTTTTCTGCTTCTCAAAAAATGGAAAGTACTTAACACTTGGAAAAATGTAAAAAGCAGAACTTTATCCAGTGTAAAGAAACTAAAATAGAGAACTAAAAAAACTTAAAGAGTAGCTCCCCTTCAATTGCCTTATATATTTTAAATGACTGTGTACAATGTATACAATAAATGACAATACAGAAGGTGCATCTTGTTTGACCTACTTAATTTGAGAAGTCACTGATACCAAGTGTTTCATTTAAGTGAAACTAGGAGGTGCAGGTAAGGACTTCCCAGAAGGTTCAAATTTAATTTGTCAGTTTTATTCTGAACAGGATGATTTTTTACAAAAAAAATCTACATTACTTTTTATCCATCCTAGTATCTAGCTGCTTATCATCCACAGCTTTGCTACTTCACAAGGTCTGCATTAAACACCACAGCCATCTCACATTACAGATTTTATGTTAATCTTCCCAAGGTGTTGCTTCCACACTGAAATAATTTTACTCTGAATCCTAGTGAAATACTAATGCACTGCTGCCAGCATTTGGGATCTGACCTCTTAATCACTGTTTAAAGAAAACACATCCAAGAAATTCAAAAAATTTTTTGCCTGTTTCTCAGTGCTGTCACAGCTCTACATTTCAGCTTTCTCCGAACTCATGCTGCCACAGCAGGGATGGCACAGAAGCCTCCAGAGCACCCCAGCAGAGCCCCTGGACTTTCATAGGGCTCCAAGGCAGTGAACGCAGAGACATGGTGTGCAGCAGCCATCAAACCAGTGATCTGCCTCAATCAGGCCGCAGAATAAGACCGTAAAAGAATGTTTTGTGTTACAGGAGGTTCCCAACCCATCTATGCAAAAATAGCCCATAAGAATGCTGGAATGCTTCGAAGAGAGGGATGTTTCCCCTCTGCTTTAGAAAGAAATCTTAATGGTTTACATGTTCCTACATACAGTTGTTTTGTAAGTTACAAAAGTGAAAATATGGCTCAATTTCTCTTTTCTTACAAGTAGAGGGTGAATTTCAAGCTGCATGCAACTAAAGAACACCAAACTTTCTGCCTCACTGTGCAGAGCGGATGCTCTCAGCAAGATGATTATCCAGGAATCAAGCACAGAAGTTAGTGTTGGAAGAGAGCCCATTTACCCAATGAGAGGCATGGAAGCCCTTCCTCCTTCCTGCCCCTCCAAGAAATGCCACCTGGAATATTTCTGCCTGAAAAACGCAGTGCTTCTGCAGAAATCAAGAGAAGGCTATTCAGAGGCAACTAACGTCAACTTTTCAAGTACTTATAGAATGGTACCCAAGAGGAGATAATGACTGTGGTATACCAACTGCAAGTTTTAATTGACCAGCTACGGTAACACTTCAGGGAAGGTATGAACAGTCCTTGGAAGATGTGCAAGTAGCCCAGATGCACACAGCAACTCATATGTAAAGGTTCACACCAGAAATGACCTGAAGTCCTGACTATGTTAAAATAAATCCTAAATACAAACCAGTCTATTTTCTGGCCTTGCAATAATTTTGATAAGCCCTACTTGCTGTTAGAGATTACAGAAATAGAACTTATTTTGCTCAGTAACTGTATCACAATACTGAAAACCTACCAACGCAGCTGATCTTTGCAGTAAGGGACTACAGGGGGATCAAATAAAAAAGTAAAGAAAAAGGCCACATGCAACACTATATGCTAGTGTATAGCAAGCCCTAATTGTCCCTTTCTCCCAGAAAGATTTCCCCAGATCACCTCTGGCACGCTTGGGAAAACCATACTATCCTCAGCCCATGCAATGCAGCAAGGTCAGCTGGAACATCCCATGGACAGAAGATAAGATGTTCCTGTGCTTCAGTTATCAGTTGTGTTCAAGGCCATACCCTGCTGCTTCACCATTCACATCAGCTCCTGGGTTTGCTCAGATGGATCCTGGGTTGCATCCCCGTTTTCCAAGCCTATGCCGCTTTTCATATATCGTTACCTCCAGTCTGTAAGTAAACTGCACTTCTTCATTCACCGAGTCAAGTTTAAATAAAACTGCCAGAAAAAACACTGACAACATTACCAAACAAAGCAGACACACAGTCATGAACCTGACATTTTCACACTTCTTGCAACTACTAGGACTAGTTAGTAGTCAGTTAGGGAATACTATGTGTACAATTTGGGAGGCTTATGGCTTGGTTCTCATCTGTCTGAAGTACTCAAGATGGGGGAACGGATAAACAACAGCTACCTATGAAGTTGTTAGATCTTGTAAGTTAAGGGAAAAAAAGGGTTTTTTTTCATGAAAGACAATGTAATAATAATTTTAAAAAGTATAGGTATGATTTTCAATCCTTTTAAAGTCTTTTCCCCTCTAGTAAATTCTAAGCATGAAGAACCAGCAGAACAGCCAAATGCACTATTGCTTTAAGTGAAATAAATTGTTACCACAGCCCTCAGCTTGCAAAGTGACTCGGACTTTTTGCATGTTCTGCAGAAATAAGATATCCTTTAGGCAGCTCTCTTAATGTATTCCTTCAGTGAGGAGCCTTCAAAGTTGCATTCATCTAATTAAAAAAAAATTAGTGGCTGTCTCAGTGGGTAAGGAATATGTATTGCCAGACAGCAGAGAATCTCTATTCATCGATGTATGGCATAGTGGTGCCTTACTGAATTCCTGTAGCAATGTCAGGCTTGCTTGGAGGGTCTTAGAATGATCAGAAGTATATAAATGAACTCCTTATTAAAGATGTTTTTTAAAAACATAGGTGACACTTTAAAGCTTTAATAGTCTAACATGCTTCTAACATCTTATGGAACAGAAACCACGCTCCAATAACATTTTTGGTTACTCCCCTTTTTTGCCTCTAGCATACCCAAGAAATTCCAAGATACACTTCTGCTATCATCCTTCAGCTCAAAAACCAGACATACTAACCAAAATAGGTCATCATGACTTACTCACACAGATAAAATGACTAAGCATATGGTAACAAAAGAGAACCTTGAGGTTATTAATCACGAACTGCTTCAGCTCAGCATAAAAATAATGAGTAATTGCATTTCAAGAAAACAAATGTATAGAATGTTTTATATAACATAGAAGAATTATTAAAATTCAGAAGCAGAGACCAACAGATCTACTGGTCCATTAACTAGGTTACAAATGATCTTTCTGGAAAGCCAACTGCTGTGAAGACAAACCCCTGCACAGCAAGTCCTCCTGAAGGGCTCCATCCTGCAGGTAACTCTCTGTACTAGAACTGGACAACCCAGAGCAAAAAAAAAAGCTTCCCAGGGAACCAAGGAGACTGCCACAGCAAAGCAGCAAGAGAACAAAACATTTGCAGGATAATAAAGTGTAGGAGCATGTCAGGGTTGTGGTCTGCAAGTTCAGTGGGAAGTTTAAAGATTTAGGAAGAATTAGAGCCATTTTACACGGGCCAGTTTACCAGCAGGAAAAAAACCCAACAGTAAGATTGTAAACTGTGCAGTAGTTTTATTAGTTGGAGGGGTTTTTTTCTTTTAATGGAAGCAGTGGTATTTAAGACATGAAAGAGGCTTGAACAAAAACATCAGTCCTTATACGGAGCACCCTTGAATCAGATTATGGACACAGAAAAGAATTTATGACCATTGCCAAGATGCCTACAAACACTGGCTTAGGCCTGTAGTTACCTAAAACTTGTCCTTCAGTCAATCACTGAAAATACAGCTCACCAGGCAGTGGAAACAACAGAACCTCATCCTACAAATTACTGAACAAAAACTGAAGCAGGTAAGATCAAGGGTAGCTATTAGTCAGAATATAAAGTCCTGTCTATTAGAGTAAAACATTCATGTTTACCGTTCAAGGTGCCCAATATGTTTAGTGACAGGAAAAGATATTGACTTGTAAATCCATGCCGAAAAAAAAAGATGGATTTCTCTTAGTGGAAAAATGACTGAATAAAATAGATAAATAAATAAAGCAAGGATGTTAACAGTCAGATTCTCTTAACAGTTGATAACTTTCTCACAATCACTGCATGTTTCCGAAAGTCTCCTTTCTTAATCATATGGTACAGAACAAAGCGTATGTAGAACTTACATGACACAGAATTTAAAAACCATTTTAAATTTGAGTCTCGTGATGATCACGAAGAAAATCTTTAGATGACTGCATTCTGGCACAAGGAAGAAGGGGAAAAAAAGCCTCTACAAATCCATCAAGATAACTGTCCAATACCGGGCTTGCCATTTGCAGTCTTTCCAAATCATACCAATCATATGCAAAATCTGTTGCAGCATTTAAAGGCTTCATGCCCCAAAAAATTTAATTTTATTGGGTCATCAAAACCCCAGATGAGCCTCCAAAGATTTGCATTCCTTCCTTACTGTTAAGAAAGCTGTAGGACTAATGGAAAAATAATATTACTCAAAACTTACATACTTGCACTTTTGAAGACGTAAATGAATGGCTAAAAAGTTCCAGGACTCTACACCAGCACCAGTGTGGGCTATAAGCTTACTGAAACTTTACAAAACATAAACAGCGTGTCCTTCTATCACATTTACCTTATTGATAGAGAAGATAAATACAAATATTATGGATAAATACTATAGAATGCTGTCCCAGATAGTTACTGCCTTAAAAAAAAAGGGTTGGGAAATAAGAACATGCACAGAATTCAAGAAGGAAAAAACTGTAAATATTGTATATATAATCAATATAGCCAGGTTTGGAGAACACCAGATAATTATTACTACCTGAAAACCTGATAAAAGTAGTACCAGTAAGATCCTGCCTTCAGTATAGGAATTATTCAAATTGCAGACTCTTCACCCTTTATTTCAAGAAGAAAAGCCACATATTCATTAATTCATAGTGATTAAATAAATTTCCCTAATCTCAGCCTTGCAACAGTGACAGTATTGTTTGTGTTTATTTTTTTCCTCACAAAATTCATTAAATTTTGTGTCATTAAAACTAAGGCAAGAAGAATGGCTCTTCCCAGGACTACCAACAGCAGCACACATGACGTGCAGAAATAGAAACGCAGAACCTTGATTTACATCATGTTTTTTCTTTTACCCTGAAAGAAATTCAGCCTTATTAGTGAATCAGAAAAAAAAAACATACATACTGCTAAACACTGAGAGTGTATGCGAAGGGGAAAGAAGCGTAGACAGAAGAAACAGGCACAAAGAAAGGGGCTACTATTCTTCCCTCTAACATGAACTAATTGCATATTGGGTAAGGATAATCCCCTACGACATTCCATGCATTCAAAGGTCAAGACTTTTGATTGTCAGCTCTCCCCATCAATTCTTATTCCCTGAAGAAAAGAGCCTGAAGTTGTCCCATAACATACACACTCTCAAACTTGGGGCTTAAAGATGCTAGCTCTGCACAGTGAAATACTGCATCAGGCACTACCAACACAGCCCTCACAGATGAGCACTGTAACACAGCTTATTTAAACAAGACGTATGAACAACAAGCAATGAGCCAAGAGCTTCTAAAGGCTGTTCTGTCTATTCCAAAATAGCAGGGACATGGTATTAACACAACTGTATTCACTGTATTAACATTCAAAGGATTTGTGTTGCTGTGTGACTTTAAAAGCAGAGCTCCTCTCCTTGGATGCTTTAAGAGCATCAATGGGAGACAAGCCTGGCCCCACCAAAAGCACTCAGCCAAGAGGGAGTCCCTGTGTCCCCATGCCCAGTTACAGAGGAACCACTTCAGCTGCTGCACCAGGTATTTAAAAAAAGGAAAAATAAATATCTTTCTTTCCCAAATACATAATTACACATACATATGGTAGAGTCCTCGAAACAAGCACCCAAATCATTGCTATTCCTCCCTGCGGTCCCCCACAGCACCAGGAATTTGATTAAACTTCCTCAACAGGAGAGCACTAAATAAACATTGTAAATTAAACAAAACTGTGCTGATGATCTAGTTGCAATTACTTCCAATTGATTTGAGTCCTTGTTGTCCCCTCAAGCTTTAAACTTCATAGATAAAAAAGGATCAGGCCTTACTGGAGGAATACCAAAGGAGTTACAGAACTTTCCTTATACACATTCAAAAGTAACTGGACTAGCTTGTCCTCCTGACAAAATTTCAATTAAATTTAGCCTGGAAGCCTAATGAAAAAAATAGGCTATTCCAGGATTTGCCATCAACAAGCAAGTTAATGCTTAGAATAAATCCACTCATTGATTAATATACACACACACAAATTATAAATTGCTGCAGCATATTTTATTTCACAGAAGTTGGACACTGCCAAAAGACTTCAGGAAACTTTTACCCAGCTGACACTGTACAATCCAGCTCTCGGGCATTTCAGCCTTTTCCAAGTTGAGGCAAACTGTCACTTGATTGCAACAGGACACATACGCACGTGAGTGAAGTGGGACTGGTTACTGCAATCCAAATATTCTATGGGAAAACAAAAGCCAGTATTTTTATTCCACTCCTGGGAACTCCCCTGCATAAAAATCGTGGAATTACTTGTAGGTTTTAAAACATCCTCTTAAGTCCTGTTACATATTATCAGGTTGGTTTTATAATTAATTTTCAGATATTAAATTCATTAGGCTCAATCTACCTGCAAGGGCCAGACCTATTATTCTGATTAATTTGCTCTTCCACATCTCCAAATCACATTTTCCTTGCCAAGCTGGAACTGTTCTCAGATCACCATTCTCTGAGATTCATTCTGCTCCGATGTTAGCTCAGAACTGCTGCAGATACAAGGCTTTAAAACTTCTAGAAGCACTTTACATTTTTCTGTAGACATTTTTTAGATTTACAGCTACCATTTTCCAGTCACAGCACACATCCAAACTTCAGCTCCAATCCTGGGGTGCTTTTAAGTGGAAGGAACTTTCTTCATCTTGGAAGGGGCATTTTGTTTTGACAAAAGCAGACAGAAAAGTAGAATATAGAGTCTTCTTTGGGATTTTTTCTACTGAATTACATTTATGCTAAAATGAAAATCCTTTGAGCCTTCATGAAGGACAGACATCACCTAATCCTGCGGCCATGAATATCCTCAATACCACACTGATTTTGCTGAGAATCTGAATCCAAAGATGAAGGGGCATACCTAGCTGTTCCTGTTAATTTCTTTACGTGACGCCAGGAGAGAAAATGTAGTTCTGTTACTTGCATCCATCTATTGTGATACATGCGTGAAGAGTTCACCATCTCTACAGCTAACTACTTTAGCTTTAATTAGGTCATTCTTTGTGTATTAGCTGTTCTCACCACATCACCTATTTTTAATTTTAAATATTTTAAATAACATATTTCAAACATTACTCTCACTTTTAAGGAAAGGAACTTTGAAGGAAAACTCGGTAGTTTTATCTACTGCCCAAAGAAATTTTACCAACAGATTTAAGGGAGTCAAAACAACCCTAGCAAACACTTGATTAAGAACAAAACTGCATTCACTTGTAATGCTTTCACATACATGTTGGAATTTTCTTGAACATATAGACTGTTGAGTTTGCTTGGCTTTTTTTTTATATCAGAGGAAAATTAAAAGTCTAAAACTTAGTTGCAGAAAAAGAAAATGCTTCTGAACTCCATCTTCTCATCATGTGTACAAATACACGCATACACACTACTCCATCACAACGGTGATCTATTTTTTCAGTCATCCACTTGCAGCACGCCCTAGCTCTCCTTCATCATGGAGTTTCTCTTCATTCAGGAGGACAGGAATGTCGTCCCTGTGTTGGGTTTTCTCAAGCAGAGAGTCACCATCAAGTGTCATTTGCTCATCCATTGCTTCAAATGATCCTTGAAGCGTTATCATAACTAGAAAGCGCTCCAATGATTTTACTGGTGCCTTAACATGCAGTCACTGCGCACAAAATTAAGGGAGAAATGCTCACATTGAAGGTATTACCTGAGTGGCCGTTTATTGGTTCAGAATCTGAAATAGCCCTTGATTTGCACTCTAAAAGCTGGACAACTGGAAGTAAACTTCATGCAGATAGCCTGCTCTCACACCATCGCTTTGGTACTCCATTGGATACTGGCACACTACTTCATGGCTTTGGTACTCCATCGGATACAGGCATACTACTTCATGGCTACAGCATTTCCAGATGACGGTAGGAAATTGTGCTAGGTGTCAATGTGGCCAAGGTTTTTATTAAAGATTTCGCTTTCTGGACAGGCTTCATTAGTGCTAGGTTTGTTTCCTCCCCACTAAGAACCACTATTGTAAACATGCTCACGTCTGGTGATCAACAGAGCTAACAAAAATTGGTTTCCAACCAACTGATACTCTTCCCTCAGCCCCTGCACGACGAAAAGGCAGCTGCTGCATGACTCACTCCACTACACACCTCCTGTCCTGCCAGCCTTCCCAACCCCTCTCTTGACACTGTCCTATTAATTCACTGCTAATGAGATGGCATGAGGCTGCATTTACTTTGAGCAGTACCTATGCGACTGCCCAGCCAACACGTGCCGATTGGGCAGCTGACAGGCAATGCAGATGGCTTGCAGCAACAGCTGCAGTGATTTCACTCTCTCCTCTATCTAGCACTTATTTTTTAATTATAATTAAAATAGTTATAATTATATAACTATATATCTAAATATAAATAAATAACTAAAAAATGGCACTTATTAATTAGTCATTGTCTAACATGGTTGAAGTTGCCCAACAGTTTACACAGGTATACACAGAGAACAGTCAGAAATGAAGAGGCAGCATTACCATTCAAGCCATAATTGTAAATAATAGGAGAAAAACATTGATATTGAAAAACCTGCCCCCAAAAGTTACCAGCAGCAACTTCTAAGAGGTCTATTTAGAAATTCTTCTCTCAAGAGGTTCGCTCCCAACTCACATGTTTTAGGCAAACTGATCCTATATCCGTAGAATTGTGCTGTTTGTGACTCATCTCAAAATTCAAATATTATTAGTAAATGCAGAGCTTGAGCAGCACTTAATTAGAATGCCTTTTAAAACCTTTTTTATATTCAAATGGCAGAGTCACTTGCCCTTCTCTCCACTGCAATACTGTCATGCCATCTGCTTTGTTTTATGTATTTATTTGCAATTGAGGCACACTGAGGATATTTTCTGCTAGCTTCTGTTTCAATATTTATTACTGTACATTCTAGGTATCTTTTCCTTTTCGCTTGTTTTATATTTCTTTTTGTGGTTTCTAGCATTTTATTTTTCATAGTACTGAAAATTATGCTCAACATTTCAAAGGGTACAGGAAGAAAAAATGGCACTCTGCACCAAAACATTAAACAATTTTATTTTCCACATTACACCAGTTAATTCAGCTAAGCTGTAAAAAGATGGCTAATGAACAACACAGGTTACAACAACACAACCATACAGTTGATCTTCCTACATACACATACTGATGCCCTTGTTTAAAAAGCACTATTGACCATTTAGTATGTTAAAGGTAAACATTAATGGTTTCAGGTCTTACAAAAGCAATGCAAAACAGATATTTTCAGGAGGAATTTCCACAAAGATAGAAGCCAAGGTCTTCAAATAAAAAGACTGAAAATTTCCTCCAAGGAAGCTAATCTTACAGATTCACACAAAACTAGTCTAATTTCTATAATGCACTGAGACTACCTGGTACAAAAAGTTATACACACTCATAATTCTTTAAAAGGTACAGAAACAGAATCCCCCCTCCCCATTTTCCCTTTAATATTTTTCATATTAAGGGCCTGAAAACTAACCACTCCCTGGAATAAGAAACTCTTCAGAAAGAACACAACAGTTCCTGCAGATTCTTACTTTTACATGAACCTTACCTTCTTTTTTAGCCTTGGTGTTTGATAAAATAACCACTGGCAGGACAAACTAAACAAATCATACTCGCCTTTAATCTGAAAAAGACACTACTGTTATACACCTCAACAAGAGCTGGCCAGAGACTTCTCAGTTGTAATCACTGTTACTGCAAGCGTAAGACTGCAGAGAATTAACAAAATAAAACAAATTCATTTAACTTTTATGGTAAGCCATAAACAGCAGCAAACTCCAGTACAATTGGAGAACTGAGAGAGACAAGCAGAAAAAAAATCCTCAACCTCTGAAAGACACCCCATCCTCCCTTACCATAATCATAGGAAGACCAGGGTGGCCAGGGAAATGCCAAAGTCCGTCTGGTATCTGCTGTGTTCCCAGACCCTCTACATAATATGAGGCCCTGTTCCAACCAAATAGTGGTATCACCACATACTCCTTCCCCCTTAAAAGAGGTTTATTTTTTAAATTTATTTTCACTTATTTACTAATCAAGGGTAAACACCTCCTATATAAATAGCATGAAAGTCTGCTCAGCATTCCTGCCTCTCTTTGTGCAAGACTATGTTTTAAACCCACATCGCAATGGGAAAAGGCAACTACCAAAGACATACTAGCCATTTCATATAATTTAATAGTAATCTTCCCCTCCCCTGAACTTTCAGGCCAAAACCAATGCCATACAAACCTGCTGAACAGGAAGCCTAATTATTCTAACATATGCAATCGAAGCAATAGGGAGTTTCACAGTAAAACTGACAAGGAGAGACATAAAAGACTAATGAGCAGCCTGCTGGTGCTCCATTGCTGGGCTAGCAAAGGTCCCTGCGGACCACCTTTGGCATTGTTCAGTGGGGAGACAGAGGCTGGGACACATCCAAAAATAACACTCGGAGATGTAAGAAATGAACACACAATGTCTGCAACTCAAGTGCTTAATCCACGGGAAAAAAAAAAATACAATCATTTGAAAGAGCATAACCAACAGAAAAATGCACAATGAGGAGCAGAAAGAGCCCATCAAATGTACAGAGGTTACTGAGCAGCTAGATCCTTCTAGATCCTTTGTACCACATTTGCTATTTGAATAAATTGACAAATATCTTCCTGACCTGTGCCTGTGGTGCAGGTGACTGAAAATAAGGGTCCTTGATTAAGGAGATGCAGTCATCACTATTATTAGTGACCAACAATCAAACAACTGGTCCTGCAATAATCAGGAGTGAAAGATGCAGAGAGGCCGACAGCAGCCAGCAGAAGCCCTGGACCAGAGAAGGAAAACACCCAGCAATACTAACCCTTTCCTATTACTGCTACATTTTCAAGTTTACCAGTAAGTCACATTTTGACCTACAAAAACGTGTGCTCTTCCCTAGCAACGTTTTGCACAAGACAATCCAGGTACCTGAGCAGCTTGTCTCAGAGGCAACAATGCCATTTTCTCTATGTATCCAGAGGATACTATCTGCACCCAAACACAGGGCTGGCTTGCTACTAGTATCTCTGTTCAGAAAGTCACAGCTTTTCCTCAGACACAACGATCTGTGTGACACATCTCCAACTGCAAAATTTCTATAATACTTTGGATATTATACACCTAAGTACCTCCTGTATTACAGAAATAGATGCTTTGGGGAGACCTGTAGCTTGGGGGAGGATGGGAAGGTCCCTTTGGTTGCACAACTTACCCTTTCCACTTCTGTGTTAACATACCCAATGAAGGAGAGAGCTTGAAACAGCAATTTAAAGAGCCTTACCAGGCAGCAGAATCACTTGTCAAATTGGAGTATAATAGTCTCTTAATGTACATTCATTATGGCAAATTGGCAAATTCAGTCACCTTGCAAGGTCCAAACCACCACCTTGGCCCTCCAAGGCAGCATATTTGGAAGGACGCTGGGACTGAAATCACCATTAACTTTACTACTCATTTGAGAAGTCTTGCACCACGGAACAGGAACCTCCAGCACTGATCCCAATGTAGCCAAAAACCTAATTTTAATGGCAAGCAGCAGAGTGCTGCATAGGCAAGGCATCACCAGCAAGGGAACCAGCAACACCACTTCAGAGACACAGTCTCCCACCTTTCAGTGGGCTTTACCGCTATACTCTTATTTATAACCTGGGAAAGAAAACAGCGTCTGGAAACACCATCCCTGACTTATACTATAAAATACCACCCCAGCCACTCAAGTATTCTTCATGCCTAGTAACAAGTGTGTATTGTGCAGGAATCTTCTACTGTAAACCTCAGTATCCAGATTTCATAGCTTGAGGAAGTTCTTTCCTCCATTTTGTACAGCAACACAAACACAGATTTTATGGTACAGACTTCACTGCATAACATTCAAGGGCACATTACAAACAAATCACAGTCCTCTCCGAGATCAACAGAAAACAGAACTTCAGCACCTCTGTGAACTTCACCAACAAAATTTCAGTCCGAGTACAGAGCCACCAATCTTTTTCTAAATCCTTTTTGACCACCAAACATTAAAAATAATTTCCCCAATTTGTATCTCCAGACTTTAAAAAAAAAAGTAGTTGTTGGAAAAAAAATAAAAAAAAAAAAAGTAGTTGCTTACTCCGTTTCTCAAATCCCCTAAAAGGCATATCGTATTTTCGTTTCTCATAATATTTAATCAAGTCTACTTCATTACAGACAAGGCTAAAAAGCTCATCATCCTGCAACTGATTACAAACAAGATAGTGCCCACATCTCATAAAGAATGACCTGTCTGATTTGCCTACATTTCTGCAGGCCAAACATACTGACATTTTGCACAAATTCAAAGCCTGATGACGTTTTATACCTCTGTAATTAGTCTTATGTGCCTTTACAACCAGAAAAGCAAGTTGCCCCTTTACTGTCCCTAATTCAGCAGTCCATCTGTAAACTATAAACTTCACCACCTACTCAGCACCTACCAGTCAGAAAAGTGCATTAAAAAAAAGAAAATACACAAACTGCAACCTTTCAAAGTCACGAAACTAAGTCTGGAAAGGCCCTTTTAAGATAAACATGCCAACTGCTAAAAGAAGAAACAGAAAAAGCAGGACAAGTTGGTGGACCTAATTCAATAAACAGCATTTTTATCATGCTTTTCTAAAAAAGACAATATAAAATAAGGACACTGGCACAGACAAGCACCACGAAAAATCAGTGGGGAAAAAAACAAATCAGAAACCAAAACCAGCAAGTTTAGTCACCATCACTAAAATCAATCACAACACAGTACGAGAAGTATAATGCAAATACATTGATTCTGTCCTAGAATGTAACCAAGATTATAAATACAGAAGTTTAACTGCAGAAGACATCACCAGAACTTCATTTATGTATATAATCAGGTTTTGAAACCTAATCCTACAGTTGCAAAAAAATACTTCCTAATTACAAATGTAAGTTTAAAAAGGTGAGTTAAGTCAATTCTACTGATGAAGTTCTGGATCTAGATCTCCCCTGCAGTCAGCAAGATGCAGATCTGCATTTCCCCAAGCAGAGGGGAGGACAAGGTCAGAGCACTGACCTGCACTTCAAATTCCAGTCTCAAGAAAGAGGGATGGACAACCATTAACAGCCAGAGAAGACACAATGTCATTCTCTGCAGTTTTCCTTACAAAACCAGAGGGGACACACTCAGCCACTGGTGTGCACGTGATTCCTTAGCCCACTGGCAGCCCTGAAATTTCTCTGCCCTGCAGCCAACTTGTCACTGCAAACTATGTGAAAACAATATGGTCCCATGGACCATCTTCCCCAGCTTTGTGCCCTAACAGGTCCCACTTTGGGAATTACTGCACCAGTCAGTCCCTTTTAGAAATCCATGCCCAAGAGGCAAGGCAAAGACTTAATGCAAAGATACTTCAAACCAGAGAAGCAGTTCTTTTCCATAGCTCCATGACAAAGCATAAATAATCTAAAAGGCTGGCAGCACTGGCAGCCTCATATTTGTCAGTGTCAAGAATTTTATATTTTTTTAAAAAGAGCTGCTAATTTTCATCATATATGAATTTCTTAAGTGGAAGTATGGATTTTTTTCCTAACTCAATTTAATCTAAAATCAGCAGGGAAAATTCACTGAATAGCTCTATAAATTCAGATTTCTCTGTCTGAATTTTAATGCAGAAATACATCTCCTAAAGCAAGTCTTTTATTTTTCAAACCATCACATTTAAGTTGTGTTTCCCCTTTGGTCATTTATCATCTGCAATTTTCTTTCAAGAAGTTTGGTTACAAGTAGCAGGTTTTAAGATATTGATTACAAAATTACTAACAAACTGTATCAACCTTGGGAGGGGTAAAAAAAAAAAAAAAAAGGATTTCCAGTTTGAAGATCTGAAGTCCAGCCATTAGTCAGGCTTTGGTATTACACGTTCAATCACTTACCAACTTTTGACGTTTTGAAGTCCCATGTTAGTGTGTTAAACAGTCTGCCCACTTTCCTATTTGATTTGATTTGTTCAAGAAAATGGAGCGCAGAATTAAAAACACCCCACAATTTAATTGGCTATACACAAGATACTGCAAAAGAATGAGCAGAGAAATACGTTTTCTAACCCCTTCCTGTGACAATGCCAGCTGGCCCTACTGCCAATGATCCCCTCCATGGCTACACCTGAACTTCAGACTGCAGGTATAAAAGAATTTACAGCACGTTTGGGCTGATATAGTGATGTCCAAGCTCTCAAATAGCCATCATAATTCAGCGTATTAAGCATTACCCCTCACTTTTGCTGTCCGCAAAGGAAAGACTCTACCAATCCTAGAGCAAAGCCGTACCTCAGAGAATGAAGCTCTGAACTAAACCGCAAACGCATCGGGCGGGATCCCCGAGCCACAGAGCTGCCACACTGTGCGCAGCACCACAGGTCTGGCGGCAGGGAGGGCCAGGGCAAAGGAGGCAGGCGGACCCGGCCGCGGCGCCCCTGCCCTCACACAGCACAGCGCGCCGCCGGGGTAACTACAAGGCCCAGGATGCAGCGCGGCGGGCAGCGCGCGCACAGCCCCGCTCCCGCCCGTCCCGTCTGTCCCGTCCCGCCGTGCCACCCCGCGCACCCCGCCCGGGCCCCGGCGGCGCGGGCACGTGAACCGCCACTAAGAGGATTTTGTACTTTCTCGGTACGCGGGACCGTTTCTAAAAGGCTCAGACCCGCTAATTAGCTAGATAACCGCAATTCTTGCGTCAACATCCACAAGCAGGGGAAGGGGATACCGTAGTTCAAGAGAACGTTTGGGGCTTTTCTGAACTGGATTCCTTCAGAATTTATTTTTTTGTTGTTGTTGGCTTGATTCCAACATGAGCTGCTTGCTGTAAATACACATTGGGAGCAATACATGAAGCAAAAGTAAAAGCGTCTGAGAGATACGAATAATAAACCAGATGAGCAACACTGTTCCTCTAGAGCAATGATCTTCCCCCTCCCCAGGGACCCTGAACAAAACCCTGGTAAGAAGGCTGTGACAGAAAAAGATACGCTCCACACGTCATTTATTTCATGCCAGCAACCAAGTAAATCCAGCAACTTAAAAAAAAATGCCACAGAGTTTGCGTTTGCTGAAAATAAAAAAAAAAAAATAAAAAAAAAAGCAGCGGAATCGCAGAAGATAAGGCCTACTACACACAAGCTCCCGCTCTGAAAATAAACTTCTGTTTACTCAGAACTTCCCGCAGCAGTTCATGCCCGTTCGAGGCCGACCGTGCTGCAGAGCGGGAAACATTCGGTTTTGAAAGCGGCAAAGCCCCAGCTTGGGCACGGGTGAGGCGAAGGCAGAGGCGTCGAGGGAGCCACCTCGGCGTGCCCCGGCCGGGTGTGAAGGTGGAGGAGCACCGGGCAGCGGCCGCTACCGCCGCTCAGGGAACCCGGGGGTCCGCAACCCGGGGGGCGGCACCGGCGGCGGGCCCGCGCCCACACCCACCGCCCCCGGGCCGGGCTGTCCGGTCGCCCGAGCCGCCCTGGGGCCGAGGTGGGGAGGGAGGCGCGCCGCCCCCCGCAGCGCGGCCTGCCCGCCGGCTGCCGGCCTGGCCCAAACCTCCCCTCGGGCCACCGGGGCCGCCCGTCACCGAGCGTTCCCTCAGGGCTCCCGCCCCGCCGCGGGGACGCCCCGCCGCCGGGGTCGGGTTCTCAGCCCCGGGGGGGCGAAACAAAAGGCACCAAGTTGAGCGACCGCCCTGGCCGCCGCCCGGACTGCGCCCGGCCGCGGTGGCCGGGGGGAAGCGGGGGGGGGACGGCGTTCCGGGCGCCGCTCGGCGCGGTGCCTCCCCGCGGATTACCCGCGGTAATGGGATTAAGCGGGGCAGCGCGCCGCCCGCGGGGTGTCCGCCGGGCAGCGCGGCCCCGCGGCTGTCACCGCCCGGGGAGGGGGCGGCGGTGCCAGGGGCGTCGCTGCCGGCCGCGTCGCTGCGCTGCCGGCCGCCGGCTCGCTCACGCCCTCGCCGCCCCGCGGGCGGGTCCCGCAGCCCTCAGCGCGGTGCCCGGCGGGGCGGGCGCCACCCGCAGCCGCTCCCGCCCGGCCCCATTGTTCGCCGTGCCGTCCTTACCGTGCGCGGGGCTGGGGCGGCGCGGGCTCCCGCCGGCTCTCCTCGCTGCGGCTGGTGCAGGGGCAGTCGCGCTTGGCCGCCGGAGGTCCGAGCCATTAAAAGCTCCGCGGGGAGGAGAAGGAGAAGGCGGAGGCAGGAGTGGTGGCGGCGGGGGGAGGAGGACAGCGGGGGACTCGCAGGAGCAGGGTCGCCATGTCCGGCTTTGCAGCCGCGGAAGCCCCCCCGGCCGGGCACTGAGGAGAAAGGGGACAGGCGGCGACGGAGACCGGGGTCCTGCTGCCGCCCGCAGACAGGGAGAGCGGGAACTGGACGCCGCTCGCCGCGCTGCCGCGGCTGCACCTCCCCTAACCCTGCCCCCTCCCGGAGGGGGAGCCGCCGGCGGGAGGAGGCGGCCGAGAGCCCCCTCCAGCGTTCACAGGCGGCGGCTCGCCATGGCCGCTCGGCCCGGCTCTGCCGGCGGCGCAAGGAGCGGGGTGCCCGCCTCGGCCGTGGCGCCCGGCCGCAGGTACCCGGGCAGCCCGCCGCGGGGAGGGGGGAGGAGCAGCGACCACCGCCCTGCGCCGCTGCGGTGCCGGGGGGGGTCCGGCTACCCGCCCCCTCCTCCTCCTCCTCCCGGGCACCAGAAGGAGCCTGCAGCGCCCAGGTGGCCGCGGCGTCAGGGAAGGGTTAAGCCAGGCTGCAGCCCCGCGGCGGAGGGGCGGGGGGCGGCTCGCTCCCCGCCTCCGGCTGCTGCCCCGGCGCCGGGGGCCGGAGGCCCGTCCGCCCTCGCCGCCCCTCGCTGTGGGGCCGGGGGACCGGGGCCGGTGCCGTCGGGGCACGGCCCGCCCGTAGGAGGGCTGTGCCCCGGGGGAGGCAGCTGTCCCGCTCCCCTCGGCCGAGGGGCTGCGCAGCTCGGGGCGGCTCGTTCAGGAGGAACCGGGACATTGCCGCGGGGGGCTGTGCAAACCCATTAGCACCCCAGCTTTCCTGCTTCAGGAGGAGGCTTCAGGAATCGAGGGAGAAAAGACCGAAGCTTGAGTGACAAAGAGGTAGCCCTCCCCGCTCACCATACTGCCAGGTGCTTGTCTGAGACGCCGGAGAAACGAAAGGACTGGGCTTATAGGTAGTGTATTCGCATTTGCGGTTACTAGTTAGTAACCTGTGTTTTCTTCCTCGTTGGACAGCCACAGATCACAGCACTGTAGAATTATTTAACAAGTAGTAGCAATCCGGGCTTCAAGGGCTGTCTCTCAAAACCGTCTCCACTACACGAGTGGAAAGGAGAGCACCGGGCAGAGCCCAGGGCTGGGGGTGTGCCTTTACAGAGACCCTGTACATTCTCTCCGAGATTGGGAGCTATAGCAAAACGGCTGTCACACCTAGGACCACATCGTTGTCTGTAAACAGCAGCTCTTATAATACTATCTGTTTGCGTAACTTAAGTGTTAGGGTGTGCATCTCTTTAAGCCTTTTCCAGTCTTTTACCCGATGTCTTTTTTCAGGAAGAAGACTGAGTGGTGCACACCCGCTCCCCTGAACGATGCAGGAGAGACACTTCAAATCTTTGAAGTTCTGTCGGTGACCCAGGAGGGAGCAGTAAACTAGGTGTGTATTTATAAAGTAACCCTTCTGAGCACCTAGCATTTAAAGACCATTTGAGGACCCAAACTACTATCTCTAGTTTTTAATCTCTGGAGGAAAGAGAAATGATATGTCAATGCAGTTGTTTGTTTGGTTTTTTTTTTTTTTGTATAAGCCTTGGCCTTGGTTAACCCCCAAAAGACAACTGCTCTGTTCACAGCGATGCCTCTATGCACACACGCCTCACTACAAATACCTCAATGCGTATGCCAGCCAACCTAGTAAGAACAAGATAACTTTATTTCTTTGGTCAGCCCTGACACCTTAACCGAAGTACATACGTTACTGACTGAAAGGCTGGACATTGCCTTTAGCTGTCAATACTTGACAAGATAGCAGTTATTATTTTCCCGGACTTTTTTCACACAAAATGCATGGTCTGTCTGTAGAAAATTACGCAGAAAGATTATGTTTTCATTTTGACAATACAGACTAGAATAGAGTATTTCAGTTGGAAGGGACCTACGGCAACCATCTAGTCCCAACTGCCTGACCATCTGAACTGTGGCTAAAAGCACCGACATAATAAAAAAGCTTGCCTCTTTCCAAATACTTATTTAGTCAGCAGCTTTAACTCTTACTTAAGGTGCAGTTAGGGTAAGAGCAGCAGTGCAAGGGTCAATGGTAGCATTTAGAATTTCCTGGTGCTTGTTATGTACACTTCCAGATCACCAATGCCTCATTCACACCTAACAAAAGAGTTGTTGTAATCTACAAATGAGTGAGGTCATCTCTCCTGCCTTCCAAGTTTGAGTGACCTTGAAACATTTTTCAGTACTGAACAGAAGTAACAGGTTGCCCTGCAGCTACTTATCATTTATTACTGAGCTCCAAAAAGCAACAGCGAAAATAATATCTTGAACAGTATACTTACTGAAGCGTCAAAGATGGTAATATGTCAGTCATTTCTCCAGGAGCCAGGGACAAGCTTGCATGTGTTTATTTATTTAACCTTTTCATTCCTGTATCTTCTGAAGGTATCAAGGACAACTAGGGACTGACATGTAAGAAGATTTCTTTACCGTCTCTTGATGTTTATCTAGTCAGCTATAAAGCCATCTTTCACCTATCCATTCCCATTGATGCTCTCCACATTTCTTAAGCAGTTTTTCTCTAAAACAGATTTTTCTCTTGTAAATTACACACGGCAGCAAGTTGCACTTTTCTGATGTGATTGCTTAGAAAAGCACTCATTGCTGCTGTTAGTTTCCAGTAGTGTGTAGGGTTATGTTGCTTCCCTGTTGAGTAAGATGTGGAATTTGTTGGGACATCAAATAAACAGGAGAATTTGAGGGAAACAGCGTTTGTTTTTGAAAAGTCGCTGAAATTAGAAAAATGGTTCTAGTTAGTTCATGTTTCTGAAAGAAAACAAATAAGCTTTGTCTGCATCTGCTGACAAAGATGAGAAGAGCTGGAATTGGATTTCATGTTAAGCAAGACCAAGCTGGCATGATCATTCATTTCTGCCTTACCTGATAAGAGAGAACCCAAGGGAAAGGAAAGGAAGGAAATATGTTAAAAGGCTTCTGTTGTCTTGGGAGACTGCCTCTCTGTGCCTTCTGCCTTTTTCCTTGTTAGGAAAGGAATAGCAACAGCTAAAATGGAATGCAAGTATCTCCGGAAAGCTTTCACTTTTTACAACTCTCCTATGCTGGAATGATTTGTGGTTATTTTTCCGTTGACATTTTCTCGTATTTGTTATGAGGTTCTAGAAGGTCTGCATGTATGCAGGCAGTTATGGCAGAGTACTTGCAAATTCTATTTTCACTTGCCATGTGGTAACTTGTTTGCTCCTCTATGTAATTTGTAAAACTAAATTATTGGACTCAAAACCCAAGTATGCAGATTAAGCTCTTTGGTCTGGTTTACACTAAGGGCAGACTGGATGCTTCAGTGGTCCTTCTGGACTTAAAATCTATGCCTCTTTTGTAAACTACTTTAAAATATGTGTTGAGTTCAAATGTTTTTTCTGTGGTTTATTAAGGCAAGAAGCTGAGATGCTGCCCTAGTCTAAATCTGTATATTTCAGCTATGTCTTTTGTCTAGTAATTCTTTTTCATAAAACATTCCACAGATGTTTTCCCAGGAGCCTGAAATTTTGTTTCAAAGACCCTTTCAGCAAATACTTTTGTGCTAGATTTATCAGTGTGTTCTTATATAAATGGGGCTCAATCTTGCAAACCTATGGCATTTGATTAGTCAGTTTTAGATTCTCTCTCATATGTCTTTATGTTAACTTGTGTTAACTCATCTGTTCTTGCTAATTTCGGTGCAAGAGTATGACAGAATTATCCATCCATTTCTTTCAGGATCGTTTCACCATTATTTTTATTACATGTTTCTTAGCATACATGCTTCCCACCATTTCAGTGGCTTTTGCTTGCAATATATTTTTATTCATCTTCTCAAAATATTATTACAGTCATCAGTTGTTAAGATAATTATACAACTAACTTTTCTGATAAGAGTTACTACGAATGTCTTTCTTGCTTCCACATCAGAATGCAACATCAAACTATAGCTACAAGCAGTGGTAATTATCAGTTTTCATAATAGTGTATAATACTAGCAGTAGACCATGTCTTAAGTTTTGAAGGAAAAAACTAATAAATATTAACCAGTTAGTAAAGGAGCCCATTTCCATTCTCCTACTTCAGGATTTCCCTGTGAAAGAAACACTCAACCCTTGAAAAGAAGCCATTTAAGCACTTGGAGCAAGCTAATTAACAGATTTTGTTTACTGCCTGCTCAAGGTGTATAATATCATGAATTAAAAGAAAATCCTTTTGATGGTGTATGCAAAAGTTTCGCCAGTCCTTCACAATTTATAGAAAGAGAGCTTTTGTGTATCAAGCTGTTGGAACAAGCCCCTCTCCCTAACCTCAGTAGTAATACCATACAACATCACTTCTCTTAAGTGTTGACATATTTACCTTGTATTGTCCAACGTGTTTGCCTGTTTCAGGATTAATGCATTTGTTACGTTAGCTGCATATCTGTGCTAAGATGATCATCAGTGCAACAGTTAATGGATGAACCATCCCTGAAACTTCAGAGCTAAAATGTTCACTTGAAATTCATGAACAATTTATGCTCCTCAAAAGTTACATAGATTGCATCAGCTTATACTTGCTTCCTGCTTGTTTTTTCCCTTTTGCAAATCCAAGCATAAAAAAAGGCTCATATTATAAATGACACCGAGGATTCCAAGTATTCATTAATGGACAAAATTGTAAACTACTGCAGTGTAAATGAAAACATTAATAAAAATTTATTATGATTATCTATAAAATCATCATTTAGCAAATTACAAATATCAGTACTTTCAAGAAAATAGAAGTCAAGGAAAAATACACAGGACTGTAAAAAAATAAATAATCAAACATCCTTTTGCTATTCATATTCAGGTTTCCTCTCCTACAATCCATTTTTACCTTTTTTGCCAAAAGAAGGGAAAAAGAACAGTGAATATCAGGACAAAAATATGTATTCTATGCCAGTAATTCCATCAGAAACAATGTACCTCTTCTGTCATGGTGAGGAGAGAGAAGTAATAATGAAAAGAGAAAATATTTGCAGCTATGAAAAGATTTCACATGTTGAGTAACAAATAAAAATAATACTGAAGAAATGCTGCCGCCTTCATCAAGTGCCATCGAGCCTGCCGTGCAAGATGTAGTGTGTTGGGCAGGAATGAAAGCTCATAACCTCCCCGTTGAATGTAGCTTTTAGAAAACAACAAACCAACCACGTTAATCTCTCAGTACTACTTTGGAGAAGACCAAATGTGTCGTTTGAAATAGAAATGTGCCCTTAGAATTCAGAGTTTAGGGTAGAACTCCCAGCACCAAAGTTCATTCTCTTCCAGTGCTTTTGTAATTTTGTAAAGCACAAACTGTTTATCTATTGTTAAAAATATTTTTTGTTTTTTAAAGCGATACTTTCCAAGAGGGCAGTTCAACTAAATTAATTAAATAATTTTGAGACCATTTAACACTGTGATGAAGAAGAACCAGTTAAGTACCTAGACTGATATAAGCAAATATAATTCTAAAACAGAAAAAATGCCATTTCTTCAGCCCCCCAGAATTTACACCATGAGTAAACACAGCTGAAAAGAGTCCCCTTGCAAATATTAAAATGACAAGAATATAGAACACTAAACATGGGGTTTAGCATTATCAGACTTAAACATTCCCATGAAAATAACCCTCTTGCTCTCCTCTTCCCCCCCCGCCAAAATTTTTGCTGTGACCTCCTGCAAGGGAATACATCTGGAACATATCAGTGTGTCTGAATAAATCCTCCTGAGATAATCCCCGCTTTAAAGTGTGTGGGGGGCAAACCTTACCTAGTGTTCTGTCGCATTCAGGATCTCCCATGGGTCCTTTCTAACTTTATGCTGGATGACAGACATTTTAATTTTACAATGGCTAGTTACAACAGGTGGCTTAACTACTGTCTTCTCCATTGTCATATTCTTCTGTTTTAATTTTTAGAACATCTAAATCTGGCTGGAGGGAGCAACTGTAAGACCGGTCAAAGCAAACATCAATTCAGCATATGATTTTGCTATTTCAGAATGCAGCCTCTGAAATTAGCCCGTTTCTAAATGTCAGACCAGAAGCCAGGTCTTCTAAGGGTAGTAATTTATTTGCTTCCCATGTGATAAACATAGCAGAGCAAGGAGAAACAAGGCCATCTATTGAGGTTTAATATCATTAATGAAATTCCTTCTTCAAAAGGGATCTGTGAAACTTTCTGTTGAGAAAGTGGAAGGTATTAAATAATTTACAGAAATATATTTCACTGTAGAAAGCTTAGCAAGATGAACGTAATTTACATTTAATAAAATCAAATAATCAAATTATTAGAGACTTGAAAAGCATTTATTTTCCTGCTTATTATTTTTTATCTGCTGCAGTTACTGTTTCTCAGAAATAAAATTCCAATGAATGAAAGCAAAATAACTGCTCTAAAAAGTAGAATTTAGACTAAAAATAATATGAAGCATCATTTCTGTTTTGCTGATGAGCGAAATAATCTGTAATAGCATCGTCTACTTTCTGCTACAGTCTACTTTCAAATCAGGAAGGAAAATTCTCCTTAAAGGTCAGGTAGATTAAGCATACACTTTTTCTCCCATCAGCTCCCATCAACTTGCTGAGGATGATACGCAGAACGGCTGGTCATGTTCTGCCACATGCAAAAGCATTAGCTGGTCTATCACTGTCAAAGATCCTGTTTAACCTCTTCTGTGTCTGTAGCAATGTGGGCTCTGCCTGGGGAGTTTTAAGTGTGAGTGAGGAATGCTGCCCAGTTTCCTAGGTTCTGATGCTGACAGATGGACAGGGAACAGTTTTTGTTTACAGTCTCTTAATTTTCTGAGATGCAGGATACAGGCGAAGGTGGTATGAGTTTTTCCCATCTCCAGTTTTTTCCACCTAATATAATCATTCATAATTCATTACCACTGCTTCCAATTAGATAATTATCCCACTCTACTTAGGAGGGAAAAAAATCCCTCATGTCTGTTGTTAGTAGTATTTTTTTCTGTTTTCTCATTTAGTGATCTGCATGTCATGCATGTCTGCATTCCCCTCAGCATTTACGGTGTTCCATAGTCTTTCAGTGTATTGTACAATTTTCCACTTTATAAGTATTTTAAATGCGAGATTCACTGTTTGCTCTGATAATGAAACACAGAAATCAATCATTTCTGGTCTATCAGTAAGCTTTAGGATACATTTGTCCTTTAAAAATATCTTAATTTTCTGTAGTGATAGTTTGCTATTTGCAATAGAATCAACGACAAAGAAAAGATAAATAATCTTATTTTTTAAATTTTAGGTTTCAAAATTAACGTGAGCTTAATATATAACTGGATTGGATTCACTCTGCTGAAATAGGGCAGGCTTAACCAGAATAATTCCCAGGAAATATTTTAAAGCACCAGGAGTTTTAATAATAGTCTTTACTAAATTTAACCAGTTCTCTATTATAAGATGCCTATCATCTCATGCTTTAAGATTCCTAAATGCATTCTTTTATTTGATATTTCCAATTGCTTCACCACTGGCTATTTACTTTGCTCCCTCCACAGTCTCTCTGCAGTTGTTGACGACACTGGGTATTGCACATCTGTACTGTGCCATATCTCCCTCTGGCACTGGGGAGGAAATCTTAATCCCTGTTTCCTGCTGCAATCACTCCTCTTAAGGAGGCAGATCAGTAACAAAGGAGCTGCATTTCTCATAAAACTGCCCAAATATTAAAATGGTTTAATCTTCTACTAGGGAAAGCCAGAGAGTCTCACTGCGTGCCTTACTTTCTACTGCACTTTGATCCTTTGTCCAAGTTCCTAAAATTCAGCATTTCAGCTTTGCTACATTTGAATACATGAAAAACCCATTAGCACCTTCAAAATGGTGCTAAGAAAAAAGGGCAGAGCATTTTATTATGGTTTTATTTTATTATATATTTCTCTGTTGTCTTTTATTCAGAATCCACCTAATGCTCAACAGCATCAAGCTAAGAAAATGTTTTTCCCCTCTTGAGCCTCAGAGCAAGTGTCTACGTGAATGTTAGCACTGAGATATGTTTTATACAAAGTGATTCCTGTTCTAGTTGATCCTGTACAACCTGGGTGAAGAATTATTTGTATCTTACAAAGCCTTATGCAAACATAGTGAGGAGAGTCCGATCTGTATACGTAAAACCAGGGAGGGAGGGAAGGAGTGAGGAGCACTGTAATGAAGGATGTGTACAAATGGCCACGTGAAGCCTGATCAGAGAGCCGGGTGTCTAACAGGAGATACAGTAAGGGAGCCTGAGGGAAAGAATATAAGAAATGGGACAAATGTACAGTGATCCTTTCCCTAGCCTACTCTCCCCGCATCTGACAGCTGATGATTTATGAACTTATTGAGCAAGTAGTTTCCTCAGGAGCACCTTGCTTGTTAACCATTCACACACCTACCCCTTTAAATAACTGGTGTGATTTTTAAAATTTTTTTTTCACTTCCAGAAACATTCATTAGAAAACAGTTTCATGCTTTAATTGCAGCGTATGAAAAAGTATTTCTTGTTGGTTTTAAACATTCTGTCTAACAGTTCATTTGGGTAGCATTTAATTTTGTGTTATGAGAAACAGTGAACTGCTCCCTATTCACCTACTCCCCCCCTACATTACAACTGGGTAGAGATCTGTCCTACTTCCCTTGGAGTTGTCATGTTTTTCCATTCTGAAGGACTCCAACCTCTTTAGTTTCACCTCAGACAGCTGCACTGCATGCTTCTTAAACCTCTCACCTCTTTCTCAACCTTTCCAGTTCTGCTATATCCGACACTGGCATCAGGACTGCATGCAAAGTCAAGGTAGAGGAACACAGATGTTTACACAGAACAGCCTTGGCGGTGGCAACTGCAGCACATGCTGCTCAACTCTCTCCTCAGGGAGGAAGATGAAAACCAGCCTGAAGTCATTCAGCATTGCCCATCTTCCAACCGAAGCGATGATTCTCTTCCACCATAATTCCAGTGGTACCAGCAAAATTTAGGATTTTTGGGAAAATTAATTAAGATTCTTTTTTAGATGATCCGATAGAAGCTTGCTTGCATTTTGAAGTTAGGGCTGATATTTCAGCATAAGGGCAAGAGAAAATATTTAGGTGTCCAAGTCTCATAGTTTAGACACAAAGATGATTTGTTGTCAAGAAGCTGTTTGGTTTTGTTGGCTTTTTTTTTTTTAAGGTTTTAGAATTTTCTTTGTCCTTTTTGTAAGGAAAATCATTGGCAGCTGTGTCAAAGAAGGAAAATAGACCTACAAAACATACCAACCAAAACCAGACCGTACTTTCGATAGGACTAAGAAGGGACTCTTAATTCCAGCAAAACAAACACTACAGACAAGATAGCTTAAAAATGAGGCAGGACAAAAATTATCTACTGCACTTACGTTAGGACCTGTAAAACATGATTAAATGTTTATATAAAAACCAGAAGTTACAGTGAGCTACTACCCAGTTCTGTTTTATGCTCAGGCAGAAAACTCAAAGAGTTAATGAGAAGTCCAATTCCTACAACTTGGAGGTTTGGACTAGGCCATTTTATATGTAGTTTGTTTGGGTTGTGGGGTTATTTTTTTGTTTGGTTGGCTTTATTCCCCCCAAGGGTAATAAATACTATGTGGCAACATTTTAATAGCAATGAGGGCAAATGAAGACTCCATCTTCTCAGATTTCATTTTTTTTTCCAGTTCACCCTTTTTAACTTTCACTTGAAATGTATTTTCTTATCACACCTGCTGCACACACACACACATTGCTGCCACCTCCAGCAATGTCTTGAAGCTTTTACTCATTTTAAGGACAGGAATCCATACTTTTTGATGTTAATACAGAGCCTCAGGAGCTCATCCACACAGCTGCCATCCCTTTTCACTTGCTCCCAGAGACTCACAGGCAACGCTGAATGAAACTCATTTCCTCCTTATCCTATGGGTGAGAAGAGGTGGCAGGTCCCAAAGACGGAGCTTGGCTTCATAGTGGCAAGGAGAAAGTTGCTATGGTTGTCTCCTTCTACAGTGAGGTGTTTATTTATGGGCATGTACTTTATTCAGACTTTTTAATGATGGGAGAAACAGGGGTAGGGAGAAGACCTGGTTAAACCTGTACTGATGTAACACTCCCCCTTTCTCTTTGTTTTCTTTCTCTAGGGTTGCAAGAGGCACTTCTCGAGACAAACTACCTGCTCTGTGCACACATTTCTAGCAAACAGAAGGTACAGTTTAACACTGCCTATAAAATGGTCCTACTAAGAAACACCCTCTCAAAAATTAGGGACTGTAGAGCAGCAAACTTCCCCAGTACAAGTGTGTGGCCTGCTAATATTCAATTGTATCATCTCCACCTACTGGCCAGAAGAAACTAGCTGGCGCGCAGAACTGGTGAAATGCAACCACTGCATCCACACGCTTCTTCATGGTAACTATCGACAAAAATTAGCAGTTTTGGGGGGTTTGGTGTATTTTTGGGTTTGTTTGTTTTTTTCCCAGGAATACCAACTCTTAAACAGATGAAACTCCACAGTAAAAATGTCTCTTGGCATTTCATTCTCAGATACTTTAAAAAGGTGTTGTTGCACGATTTTACTTCAAGTAATTCAGGCAAGGTTAGTTTCCCTGATTAAGATCTTGTGTTATTGTCATTTTTCACCGGCCTGAATCCAAAACATGAATTTTATTCCAAGCTTTTTTGGTTGGAAGATTAGCATTAGTTTTTTAAGATGTTACATGAACTGAATATTAAACCTTTTAATTAATTTACATCAAATCCTATCACTGCAAGATAGGACCATGTAGTTATTAAAGAACAACATTTTTTTAACAGCACATATTACATGAAAAGCTATACTTCAGATATATTTAAAATATAACTTTCTGTTCTACTTAGGAAAAAAGTGGTCACACATTTAATGCAGAAATAGTAAGCTGAAGAAAAGTTGAAGAAATACCCCTTTTCCTCCTTCCCCACCCTCAAAAGACATTGGCCATTACAACAGTAGCAAGCAGTTGCAATGGTGTTAGCAACATGTAAGGATCTTCTAGTTAAACTTGTAATTCTTGTCAGTCACTGCTAAACTGGGAACACTTCACTATTTACCCCTGGACAACGGTCCCCTGGGGAGCATCTGCCAACATACATCCTTCCCACTTGTCTGGAAGAAAATTCCAAAATTCTATTCCAACAACCAGTATGGCTCATCTGGTGCCTCAGGAGAGCTTTGAACTCCCTTTGCTGGCAGCAACACACAACACTGCCTCCTCAAAAAAACCCAAGCCAAACCAAAACACACACACACCCCCAACTAACCCTTAAGGCATTCACTACTTACTGTTAGATTTTCAGTAGCTATTGCTAAATAAGTGAAACTCCAAATACTTGTGTGCATCTAGTGTAATATTAGCTTTATTCTTAAACCAAGAGTGGTACCAATATTAAACTCAAAAGACGTTTTGATTTCATGGTTTAGCACCTGCAAAAATTTTCTGCATCTGAAGCCAGGTCATGGGCAGCCTCTGGAGCCAGAAAGCAAAATCATAACAATCAAAACTCACTCAAATGTACTAGGTCCCTACCTCACCTTCTTGGAAACATACAGAGAAAATTACATCACTGCTCTGAACCAGAATGACAGGAAAAAAATCTCACAGAGGCTGTAGAAACAAGTCTCCCCAGAACAGAAATTGCCATTCCTTGTCTCCACCTTCTCTTGGAGATCACCATCCCAGGCTGCCACTCCCAGGCTGATTTTCTAAATAGACTCAGAATAGCTGAAAGGCTATGTGGTTTCTTCTCCATCAGGTAATAAGAAAGATCAGAGTCAATTCCGTGAGCAAAACCTGTGAACTTGTAACAAATGTAAAGACCAAATATTTAGGCCCCACGGGCTGTGAATGAACAAGACACTGCCTTTGAAAAGCAAATACTCTGGGGTACAGAAAAGTGTAATAAAACTCGAGAGACAAACCCAGATTTCTACTGGAATAGTGATACTGTTACTGAGCTTAGCGTTTTGTATTCAAAGATACGAAAGACGCAGCTTTTTCACGTCCCAAACGGGTCTCCATTCCTCACATCTCTTGTATCAGAAAGCAGGCTGTAGAAAACTTTTCCTGAACTAAGATCAAAGTAAATTTATCTAGGGCTATAGCAGTAGGTAATGTCTCCTGAATGAGGCTCCTGTGAAAGAGGAAAATTAATTCGGTAGTGGCAAAGAGGCGCAAACTTGTTATTGTACCTTTTAATAGTATGTCAGTCTGAGGCTAACCCAAACCAGAAAGCAATCTAACTAACTTGACAACAAAAAGAGACGTTGATGGAGGTACCTTACACCCTCCAGAAACAGGAGCCTTTTCCAAATCACACCTTTGAACAGGGATTAAATAGCAGGTAATTTACCTGTCAATGTGAAACACCTCAAAAGTTGGTGAAATCTCCTCAAAAGCTGACATGAGAAGGCAGCAGGGGGGCTGTCTGACTTACAGAAAGGATTTTTTTTTTTTAATTTGTTGATTCTTGCAGTAGGAAAATAACAGATTGCAGGAAATCAAAGTGTTTCTGAATAGCTGTGTTGTACAACTACTGAGGTTATTCAATGAGCCGCTGAACTGCCAACGATAAAGAGCATTCCAAGAACCACCCGAGATAGTAACAATTTCTCACCTATCGGCACCAACTCAGGTGGTCGTCTCCTTTGATCTCAAACCCTTCCCTATGACAAAATGTATCATCGTCTAGACATGCCTGTTTTCCTTCACTGAACAGGGTGGCAGACAATTACTTACGCACAAACTTTGTTACAGATACCCAGGATCAGGTGAGATGAATTCCATGACTTTTATCCAATACTGAGCCCATACCTCTCAAGTCTCAACAGATGGTAAGCTGTCCTGAGAGATGTTCTTTCTTGAAGAAATACAAACGCCTTCATGATAACAAAAAAGGGGGAAGGACCTCTACTAGACAGAAGCTTGGATCCTGTTTGCTGCTTCTCAGAAGACAATAAATGCATTTCTTAGAATGGAAGAGACCATCAGGCTCCATACAATCAAGTACAATTGGCTAAGCTACCAAAATAAGAGCGTATTGAACGATTAAATACCAAAGGCTAAGGCTGCTCCTCAAAGATGCACTATAAAGTATTTTGAAAAAGTATGTGGGGTGGCAAATACTTGACTTTTGTATTATTTTTAATACCACCCTCACTGTGTTTGAAAGACTCAGTGTATATGTGCAAACCTATAGATACCATGAAAGCAAAAATAAAGCTCTAGTTCAAGAGCCCAAGGCAGCCGCATACCCAGTACATACATGTGTACACAGAGTCATCAGGAAATTCACCTTCCTCAATTATTTCACCTAAAATTCCAGCTGTGCAACACATCTTACCCTCATGCAGGTACTCCATACATGAGACTGAGAGACGTAGCTGTGTAGAGAACAACAGACAACATTTGGCTTAACAGCAGCTGCTCTGTGCTGAGGAATACCAGCCCTTACACTTGGCATTGCTTTGGAGCTTCCGCAGAGAAAAAGCAGTGACAGAATGCCACAGCAGCACACAAATCCTGTGAAGTCTACAAATCATTTTCTTACACAGATTTTGCACAGGATTCTCAGGGAGATTGTCCTGGTTCTGGCTGGGATAGAGATCTTGTAGAGAAAGGCAGACAAAGGAGACCAGACATTTTATCTCCATCGATAGCTTTCATGAAGAACCCAGAGCTGCAAAGAGCAGTAGTTTCACCTTCAGAATGGTAAGAACAGGTAAAGGTTTTTAGATGGGGACTGACCGAAGCTTCAGGACATGAGCTACTTTGGAAAGCCGTGCTCACGAATGCTAATTACTGTTACATGCTTAAATAAGTAATAAAACAGTAATACTGGAACACCGTGTTCAAAAGCACAGGGAGTTTTCTGCTTGGGTTTTGTTACTGAGTACAGCTTTGAATACTTTTGCTCGGACATCTAGGGGTGGATTCAGTACCTCTTGGTTCTACCAAAACAGAGCACTGCTCTTGTTTGCAGTGCTCTTTACGCTACATTAGGTACAACTCTTACCAATGCCAACAGCTGAGCATTTTGATAAAGCATGACTGGAGTTATACTCAGTAAAAATGGTTGCAATGAAACTATGGCTCTTCCCATACCACAGTTGAGATTCCTTCAACTCCTTCCCAATGATAACTTTTTTTTTTTTTTTTTTTTGATGGCTGCAGATAAAGCTACTGTTCTACCATACTTTGTTTGGGCAACAGTACTTCTGTGGAAGATCAGGAATGGTTGAGTGCTTAAAAATTCTGTACTGCATCAATTCAGGAACCCAAAAATGCAGAGAGCTTTTAAAAAGGTAGAAAGGGAGTGTAGAGTTTTTAAAGCTTAAGTGAGTTCAGAAAATGCTCCAGCAGCTTTTGGATCAACCCTGACGCGTTCAGTGGGGACAGGCAAGACGAGACCTCTGGGTATTCCCTGGTACCAACGTACCTGGCAGGCTGGCACAGCGACTCACTCTGCGCCTTCTTCTTTGATAAAATGATTGTTAATAAGGTAGAAGCAACTGCACAAAGTTGCTCTCTGCAAGCTCTGGCACACGGAGCAACCCCATCTCCCAGTTCTTGTTCTCATTTACTTGGACTGAAAAGAAGGAAAGACGGCTAAAGCTGGTCCATTAGGATAGCAATTCAAACGCTGTGCTCTTAGATTAGAAAGCCAGCTGATGTACTTTCAGGGAAATACCAGATGTGCTACTATTTTCTGCACATAGTGCTAGAACAAAGAAGGGAAAAGAAAAAAATTCTAAGCCTGAAGCTTTGAGAAGAAAGCTGCAGGGAAAAACTTCAATGTTTTAGACTGAGTGGAAATTCAAATAAAGAATGCTTAAAAAACCAGCAACAAGAAAGATGATGGATTTGACACAGCCCCACTTTAGTGGTCGGGACCAGTGTTTAAGACAACTGACCCGACTTAACTAGTTCTCTCACAGTACTGGTACCTAATCCTTAACAGTCCATTTTCCAGATGCTTGAATGCTTCGATTTCTATAAATACAAGGTTAACAACATTTAATGAAGTGGAAACTGGACCAGTAGATACTTTGCTATGCTGTTTCAGGTGCCTCTAAACAAACTACAGGGTCAATCCATGTGGTTAAGGCAGTTTATTTCACAAAGATTTGGATATAATGGTTCTGGGCTGGTTTTGGTACATGTCATTCTGTATTGGGCTTTTTTTGAAACAGTTTGAAAGGCAAATCTAAGTTTATTCTTTAGTAGGAAAAGAATTTATTACGTGTAAAAAGTTCTAACTTTTCTTGTTACAAAGAAAGAAAACTTACACCCCCTCCTTGAAAAGACTGACATTTTAAGAGACTATCGAGATTGACTTAAGAACACTAAAACAAGTTTTTAAAGATCGATGCGTACACGGACATCTTCAGAGTAACACACTGCAAAAACGTCACTCGCCTTCGCTAGAAATGCGAGACTATGTTTGCTGCTGTGTTAGCTGGTAAATGATGTATTGCTCTTGCAGCACCAAAAGGACCTGAAAAGTTTTTTGGTACTTTCAGGTCAGGCTATCAATTACATGATTGTTTTAAACAAAACACAGACTCTGTAACAGTATCTGCCAGATCACGTTGCACACTTGCAGCCGGAACGACACTACATTTTCATCTGAACATGAAAAACATTTTTAAGTCAAGATATGTAAATTTACTGTCATAAAAGGAACACCATTAAGTTTCCATTCTACACGGGTGAAAAATTTGTTAAAAAGAAACAAAAATGCATAAAATCTGTAATAGGCAACAATTTACAAAGTTTTAAATATAAAATCATGACTTGTATAGTTTGTTACTTGCATCTTTTCACAAGAGGAAATAAAAAGAACCACACATCACTGAACTTCTACACAAGCTTCTTGTGTTTCAATGTCATTTATTGAGGAGTGAATGAGATACTGTCAGACATGCCAAAGAGACTTCACATTCAAGGGCTGGAAGCTGAACAGCTTTCCTCATTGAGTCACTGTACAAGTTGTTTTTGGGAATCTGAAAGTGCGATCAATGAGGTCTTCATGCTCGATGTTTGTCTTCAGTTTTTCATCTTTTGATCTACTAACTTGTTGGGCAGAAGGACACTTTCTACCCTACAAAGACTCACACTCCAATTAATACAATTAACACTAGATGTAGAGAAACGTTTATCTGTTATAACGTATATACATCTACTGCTGAAGGTCTTAAAGCTGTTTCTTAATTCATTATGTCTAATGAGAAAATTCAACTTGTTTCCCTTTCACCATCGTATGGATGGCTTATACCATTAAAAAAATACTCTTCAGTGCTATTGTAGGGTTTACAGGAAACTTCTTCCGTGTTGTGGGATAGAAACCGATTTAAACACCGTTCTGAAAGAATGCTTCTTCCTGCTGCCACTGCCTGTAGGTTGCAGAAGAATGGCCTACACGCACTACAGTTCTGGTTTTACTCAAAAAAGAAACAAAAGAAACCTAAACAATAGGGTAAACGTTTATTTGGAGTTAGTTTTCTTGCAGATGATAATTAAGGCCCTTCAAGCAGAGTTCAGGAGCTCCTGTATGGCTGCCTGTTGATCTGCATTGAGCTGTGATATGCATTCTGTCCACAGTCCTCCAGATGTCTAGAAAACAAACGAGAAGTTGTCTTTATGCAGGCTGACAAGCTTCTAAGGCACATGCTAAACTTTCTTACGTTTACAAAGCTCAACATTCACTGGGCTTAGTGCTGCAACATACATGCCGGCAAGAACAGACTGAAATCTTCAGTTATACACTTTCCTACAGAGGTTCAGCAGGAGATGCTCTAAAATGCTCAGCAGAGGCACACTCTGGTTCAACAGCAGCAGAGTAATTGATTTGAAACTCCTGGAAACTTCCTACAACTAAGTGGGTCAAATGACAATTGACACTCTTAACTGTAGCCTAAACCATTTGTTCTGTTTTGCACTGCTGTTACAAGATCAACGTTCAGGCAGAACTGAACCATGCCCAAATGTGAGAGTATCTTTTGGGCACTGGTGCACCAGCACCGCATTCAGAGGAAGGGAGTGCTGCAATTACAGCGTGACATGCCACATACACTGTGTGTGTATGTGCAAAACTCTATGCCAGCACACGGCATTACTCCTTAGTGAAAGGAATGGTAAATTATTTCCTGGAGAGAAGACAACATACATAGCATCTAGCCAGGTAAGTGCAAACCCACGCTCGCCTGCCCCTCAGTATACCTCATCTGTGTTACCAAAGCCCTCAGCTGACACACTGGCTTTTAAAGTCACCGTCAGTAGGGACTGGTTCTAAACAGTACCAGAAAATGCTGAAAATTAAAAAAGGTTGGGAAAAGTATTTATTCACTTGTCAATAGAAGCTGGAAGCAACTGGGATCCTGCTTTCTTCAGAAGGACAAGGACAGAAAAAAATTGCAGGTGACTGGCTCTAGGTCTTTAGATTGGCTTTTGCAACAGCACTATACTTGAAGTAAATAAAAAAAAATTGTTTTATCTTTGGTGTATTTTATGTTCAGCTCTGTTATGAAGCCCTTTTCTCACACACGTTAAAAAAAATCAAAATAAAATAGATTCATGGAATTTGTAAGAATTTTCAAATAAAGTCCTTGAGTTTGGGCTTGTGTTTTTAGTTTTAAATAATATGAGGAATTACAGATTCTCAATGTATAATGGAATACTGCAGAATTAAATGTTCTCTTCCAGCATTTCTGACACACATTTAAGTTGACACTCTACACTGAAATATTTCTGGCCTGACAATGCCTAATCATGAGGAGAAAAGTTTATGTTTCATTCTAACTAACTATGACCATAATGTTGCTCATGTCAGATGCTGGCAGTGGAACAGCTTACTGAGGTCATAAAAAAAAAAAAAAAAAAAAAAAGGTCTTTTGCCTAGAATCTGGGAAGCAGCAGCAGGCAGACTGTAAGCAACTATACAGCCTTTAAAGTTCCTACCATGCTATAAAACATTTACTAAAGTCAAAGTACTATGTGTGAAGAGAGACAGGATTCATTACAGTATGCTAAAATTGTGGTTTTTAAAAAAAACACATGACCTTTAAGATTTTTCCCCCCACAGTCTGAAGGTAAATCATTTAACAATGCAGAAGTCTCGTTTCCATATTAAAGTTCCTACCATTCCTGGCCAAAACAAGACTTTGCTATACACGACTAATACATGTATGTGCCATTGTATTTAAAAAATAAAATTCAACTAACCTTGAGCATTTAAGGTAAAGTGAGCAAATGCATTAGCATACCGTAATGTAAAATTCCGTACCCAGACTTTAAGTACTAACAGCAAAGATTCACACCCGTTAGCCTGAATCTAGAGCAGCCACTTGTACCCTTTCACTTTGAAACTTTGCTTGATTTCATTCTTTTTGTTCCTTTACTTGTTTTAACAAATCATATTCTACCACACGTAACGGATCTCACAGGCTGATACACTCATCCAAGTGAATCCTTTCCAAAATCAAGTATTCCTAAAATTCTTGAACCTGAGTTTTGCCAAAGCACGCCGGGTAGAACGAACAGTAACTGAACAGCTGCTGCTCCAAATCCTCTACACGCTTTTATAAGCTATGTGCTTGCCAGGCACACTACTCTCTACCATTAGGTGCTGCAACTGTCAAGTATGACAGATGTACCCGATAACATCTGCCCCCGGACCAGCCCTGCTGTATGACCACTATCACTTCAAACACTGTAGAGAGATGCAGCTTAAATACTTGGACATACCCATCACCCATCACCGTAAGACTCATTATGGCATAAAGGAAGTGAACCTCGAGGCAGTTCCCCAAAGGTAGGGAAAACATTGAACAGCCGCCGGTATTTGCACTGGATTAAAGAGGGCAGCAGTAAAATTACTTGTGGTTTGCACTTAGTGTCTAGCAAAGATCCCAAGCCTCTGCTATATTAGTGTCACCACAGAGTGCTGGGGACCCTTACAGGAACCACATGGTGGATCAAATCCTGCAGTACAGTTCACTGATACAGAGATAGGCAGACACCTCTAGATTTTAATTTCTGGCTCAGAAAAAAACCCAAACCACAAACACCTAATACTGGCTAGTATGTTAACTGTCTAGCTGCATATATCTTAAAAACTTTTTTTTTTTTTAACTGGTAAGTTTTGAAGTTTACCAAAAGAGACAGACTTCATTCAAGTGCAAATGTTACCAAGTTCTATCATTAACAGTTCAAGGAACATCCAAGGATCTCCAAGATCACTGGTTGAAGCGTTATTCTCTAAGGAGACAAGGCTTTCAGAATCGGTTTAATAGTTTGGTTGCTTCTCAAAGTAGGTTCTAAATACTCCCTTCGTACCTAAGCAAGTGTTTATTTACCTGCACTTGGCGAACAACATTAGCCAACCGCTTGGTACATGGATCTTCATGTTTAATAGCTTCATGAATTTCACCATCCGCAATTATACCAAATATTCTGGGAAGGTTAGAGTTGTTGGGACCAAGGACAACTGGGTTGTTGCTGTTACAATCAAAACATATATTACAACGATTAATGTCTAACTAAAAAAAATATTCACGTCAGTCCTTTACATGCAAGCTGAGTGATTTTGAAATATCTTATTCTAAAGCTGCTTATTTACATCGAAGTTTCACTCAGCTGAGTAAGTATGCAATAGCTTTGTTGCCTGCTGACAGAATGTTCCCTCTCCTGTTAATATTTAACCAGCTGATTCTTTAATCAGCCCACACTTTATCAGGAAGAAGTTCTGAACTTTACAGAACAGTTGAGGTCCATGCAGATGGAACTGTAAATACTGTGACAAAAATACTCTGCCTAAAAGCGCTTATTCCTCTCAGTGCTGCAAGGGGGAGGAGGTTGTGTCAGGAGCACCACCAGTGACTTCTCTGCCAGCACTGACACAGCAAGTAAACAGTTCTGCTGCCTCTGTCCCAGCCAAGCGTTGGAGTAGCGAAGTACTGGCAAGCCGGGATCTCAGTGGGAAACACAACCTACTTCCAGCCCGCCACCTACCACTGCTGGAACGCAGAGGCTGCGCACGCAGGACTGACAGAGCTCCAGAGAAGTACGTAGCAAGGCTGAACCGCCTGCACACAGCTGGGTACAACAGCGTGCTAGCACTGGGATTCCTGACTCCTGTACAGGTGTGTAAATACATACAAGGCACATTATTATGGTGCCCCTGCACAACTGTACTATTATCAGTCTAGGGACATACGTTGCCACCTTCCATTTTGAGACCTTGCCTTACTAAAGCACCCAGAGATACATGGGATTCACATAGTAAAAGGACTGTATAAAATCCAAGCTATTTCCCTTCTATTTTTCTAAGATATAATGCAGTGTCAGCCAGAACACGGCTACTACATAATGTTTCAGAAGCTGACATTCTTCCACTAAATTCTGAAGCGCAACTTGTGCCCACACTAGAACAATTATCTTCTGTTGGACCAAGACACTTTCAATAATAGCTGAAATCATCACTGCAAACTTACTAAGGGAGACAGCACCGTACCATGAATTTATGTGTATGACTTCTCACTTCATTTTGCTGATACTCAAGCTTTTGGAAAGCAAAAGGGTGCAAAGCTACTTTAAAAGGTTATGAAAAGAAGGCTGCAAGGGCATGTGTGCTGCTCTTCAGTAAAAAGCCCTGATCAGTTATTAGTGCTGATATGTAAGCAGAGTATCAAAAATTTTCCTGAAATTTTCTGTAAAGTTCCCAGCTGATCGTTTCCCATCATGTACATTCAAAGGAGTCAGGAATTTTTCCAAGCCATACAGACATTAGTCAGGATGAGAACATTGACTGTTTATAAAAACAGCAATGATGTCGTGAAAGGCTCGGTTCTGACATTCCAAATTATCTTCTCTAAAGCATACACAGATGAACACCTGGCAGTTTCTCAGTTTTTGGAAAATGCAAGGAAAGAAGCTGTGAACAGGCTTACTTTCTGCATGAATCTCAAGACTGCCTTACCTCTCAATTAAGTCACACAGATAATTAAAAGTATGGACAGCTTCTTCTTTATCTTCATGAAGTGGAAGCCATGATAACCAGTGCGGCAGGACTTCTTCAACATTTACACAGTCAGGCTTGAACTTCATTATCTTTCCTACCGCTGAAATGCAATTCTCCGTTGCATTGACATTTTCTTTGGTTTTGGCATCTGGTGACTGAATGACCCTCACCAGCAATGGAAGCGCCTCTAATTGTTAAACAACACAAGAAAAAAGGTTTAATGCACAATTTTAAGTTATATTATATTAAAAATTCTACAAAAGACTACTGCAGGTATTAAAAGTGGGATTATTTTTTTTTTTTTTGTGGCCCAGCCACCAAAATCCAGTCATCGCAATGTCCCACTATTAGATGCCTCCCTGCTCAATAATCCTATGAAAAACAAACAGATAGATATAGCTATGCAAGGAAACACAAGAAAACAGTTACTGGAAAAGTCTGGATCTGCTTTATAAATTCAGAAGAAAGAAAAAAATATCTTTGTGTCTCTCAATTGGAGTTATGCAATCTACAGCATACAAGACAGGGTAATTTATAGTAAAAACATAGATAACAAGCATTATCTTTTTAATCTAACAGGTTCTATAAACAGAAGATGATGAAAAGCACCAATACAGTGACATTCACATTAATTTGGACTGTCGTGCATGTCTACAGTGTATGCCTGCTGTACATCTATTGCTTCTGTGCACATATATATAAAAATACATATGTACATACACACCTCCCACCACTACAAGATACACTAGGGAAAGCTCATAGGAGTAACCCCTGGTGAATCCACCTGGCACAGTTTAGATCATAAAAATCAAACATCAAGGAAAAAATCTTGCTAGGTTAATAGCAATTATATTTTATTTTTAGTAGTCATGGAGGTAACCACATGCACAATTCAACATTAACATTTCTATCTTGTTTTTAGTTACTAGTGTCTACGCAGACTTCAGAGCACTCTACAGGCATGCAGGAACAATTGTCCTTGTGTTCTTCTGCTAAAAATATAATGCTAAAGCTGTGAAATTCTGTATCAGCACAGAAAACAGGTTGTGGAATTGTGCAGAAAGCACACTCCAAAATAACTCCTCAGGAAAAGCGAGATCTCACACTACTTCATTTTGATGAGTAAGTAGCAGCTTTGCAGTTAAGGAATACACAATGACACTCGCTGTATTAACTTCACTGAATCAGGTTTCTGAAAAATTCAGCTGCTATGGAAAAATATGATTAACCTTCAGCTAGACAAGGATACTTTGATGGGGCTAATAAACATTACAGCACTGCAGAAACGCTGGTCATCAGGCACACTAGCTTGTGTATTGAACGCAGGGTAACAACGCTGGACTCTTCTCAAAGCCGAATTCGATACAAGACTACAGTGTCCAATAAAACTGAGTCTGCCTTTTACACCTCAGTTTTTCATGACTGCTGAAGTTAAATCTCATGTGTTACCTCATACTCCTTAATACTAATGGATGACTGTAGGTGTGTGTGTCCTTGCAACTGGAAGAGCCGTAGGAAGGTGTCAAAATGAATCAGCATAGCATCCTCCCTACAGCTTAGCTTAGACAAGTTTCCTTCTTGCCTAGAAAACAGATCTATTCTCACACATATTGTGGTAGATAATCCCTAAAAACTCCTTTTGACTATAAAAGACCATATTCTGTAATATCTGTGGTTTTTTTCCAAGGACTAACTGCTCTGACGTCTTGTACCACCAAAAGTTTTGAGGCCAACGATACGGTTTAGGAAGAAACACATGCAGTTAATTGATAATATTCACAGAAAATAGCCGATATTCTTCCAACATAAGAAACAGAAGCAACATTGACAGTCACATAACTTGTAACCCCATTTAGAAAGTTACTGATCTGCTGTAGTTGTTCCTTCAGTCTTATTTCTTTGCTCTTTACTCATTCTATTTTTAATTCTTTTTGTTTCATCATAACGTAGCTCTTGTGCCATTTACAAGTTCTCCCTATAGTCCTGTATTTTTTTCAACTGCCAAAAACGCTCATAATACATCTGCTTTTTCTGAACAGCCTCGAGTTCTTTACATACTGCTACAAACTAGCAATAGAACAATATGCCAGTGCTATATATTAATCAGTAAAGAAATTGAATTATAAATAAAAGCTCACAAACATGATGTTTTCAGAGAAGATAGTAAAACCTATGGGGTAGAAAGCTTCTCATGCCACGGATTTACTTTGCTTCTAATCACAGCACACCTTCATCTATTAAAATAAATCATAAAGTTCTTTCATGTACATACAAAATAATTTAAAATACTTTTGAGGTGCCTGCTAATAAGCTATATGCCGTAAAGTAAAAAGGTTCTTTGATATAAACATCCAAGTAAAGGAAAAGCCAAGTGTCTGAGTTTAATCAAGGCTTATTTGTCCAAATACATAGAAAAGGATCAAAGTTGTTGCAAAGTTCAAGTGGGCCAAGGTAAAATCTAATGAATGAAAAATAAGATGAGACTTCAACAGATACTAAGAACCCCCAAAACTCCAAAATTAGAACTGCCTTGACCTCAGCCTCTACTTTATTCTTGGGACAAGACACAAAAACCTTACGGAAAAGTTCACAAAAAACCCCACCACTTCTTAGGAATTATTTTTCTAGACAATTAAAAAAATTAAGGCTCTTAGTGTTTCATTGCAGTGTCTCCCCTCTCTGCTTTTCTCTTTTTTTTTTTAGGACACCTGATCTTGATTGTCACTGTTACATTTACAGTAACAGTGAAAATTACATCTATTGATGCAGGCAAAACTGGTGTTAAAGCCCTAACTTACCACAATTGCATGGTTCTTATTTTCTTACATAATTTAATTCAGTTTTCATTCAAGATACATGTGAAATACATATTTGAAACAGCTCATTAAATAATTTCTTTAAAAAGGAAAAACCTCTGCTAAGGGTTGCTATTTAGTGTGCAGAATTAACTTTGCTGGTTGGCAAGATGACAATTTTGTCTGCAGACAATAATTTCTTTAAATTCAAGACTAATTTTAAGTTTTAAAGAAACTCAAGACATTCAGAAAGAAAAGTGTTTCTGATAGGCATTATCATACTAATTTCATTTCTTAGTTATAGAAATTAGGCTCCTTTTTATATAATGGGAAAGCAAAAAGCCATATTAACTCTATTCTAGGCTACTTCTTAATACAGGTCACTTGTATAACTCTTCCAGACATCCGAAGGGTTTTGCATTCATGTGTAACCACATCAGTCCTAATAAAGAACAACTATGAGACAGGTGTGCACCAGAAAGCTATTTTTTATAAAATGAACATTTGCATGTCAGACCGTATTTTTTAAAAAATGTGTACATTAAGTTCACTAAGCAGTAAGTGTTGCAACAAACTCTACTAAGCAGAACATCATTACAAGCCCAAGGAATTCAGGTACTTTACTAATCATCACCAGTCTGCCACACAGGTTATACTGGCAACCTATGTCGCTGCCAAAGGAGAGAGACCTCATTAACCAGAAGACAAGCAGGTTTTAATTATTTCCCGCCCCCTCTCCCCCAGAATCTCACATTCAAATAGTTTTATCAGACACAAGTGCGTACCTGTGCAAAAAGGACGATAGCTGTCCCCACCGAACTGTGCCATAACTCCAACACCGTAGGCAGCTGCTTGCCTAACCTCCGGGCTGTTGTCACATATTGACTGTAGCATTGGCCTCAGGAAGTATTCAGCATACTTGAACGAGGAGGGGCTGCAGTGCTCTACAATATCATCAAAAATGCACAGCCCCCACTGCCTGTCTGGCCATGGCCTATGTGGACACTGCATCGAAAACAAGTAACATTTAAGCCACCTTAAAACTGGTAATGTTTGTACAGTCCACAATTATATCAACAGAACAGTAACAGTAACAACGGTCTAGTATTTTTATTAAAATCTTTCTGGATTAAATTTAATCCTACAAACACGTAATTTTCTGTAGTGATACTTGCAGCAATACCATAAGCAATACCAAATCCAGGTGAATACCTGAATTAATTAAAAGGACAATGATTTTAGGCTAAAGCCTTTACACACACCATTACTTATACATTATTATCTCAGTTTTCCGCTATTCCGCAACACTTTTTTGGCCCTCTTCTTGAAATCCATTTTAGAGAGTATCAGTCACTCTCAGGTAAGTTAAATTTCTCAAAATAGTTGTGTGTCAATCATCCTGGGTCTTGCAACACAGAAATAAGTAGTAGCACAGCAGCGCAGCTCTTCAAAAGGCACAGGGTACCAACTTCGTACTTCATGCAGAATAAACCTTTAACTGACTCTATTTTGTAAAATAGTAATTGCTACATTCTATCTACCAAGCTCTCTAAGATTCCAGACAGAAGGCCTATTAACACATCAGGAAAAAGTAATCAAAGTCAAATTAAAAGAAAGCAAGGTACTTACAATTAGGTTGACAATTAGCGGAAGTAGCCTTTCAAACCATGGCAGTACCTTCTCCTTATAACTGCTGAATATTGAGTGCAAAATGTCCGATACTTTAGTCAAAATATAAACGTCACTGTCATCCTGGTAGGAGAAGGATACAACCCACATTAAGACTAAGGATCTTTAAAATAGTGGAAGTCACACGAAACACTAAGGTCTCTAAACTAATGGAATACAGTTGTTTAATGATTTGGTTTTGTAAAACCAATCTTTTTAAGTCCACTGTTTTTCAGCTCTTGTTCTAATCACAGAATGACAATCAGAAAATGGTTTGGGTTGGAAAGGACTTTGAAAGATCATTTAGTCCAACCCCGCCTGCCATGGGCAGGGACACCTTTCGCTAGACCAGCAACTAGGTTGCTCAAAGCCCCATCCAACCTGACCTTGAGCACTTCCACAGCTTCTCTTGGCAACCTGTTCCAGTGCCTCACCGTGAAAAAATTCTCCCTTATGTTCAATCTAACCCCACCCTCTTCTAGTTTAAAACTTGCCCCTTGCCCTGTCATTACAGGCCCTGGTAAAAGGTCTCTCTCCATCTTTCACAGGAGCCCTCTTTATATGTGGAAAGACTGCAATGAGGTCCCCCTGGAGCCTTCCCTTCTCCAGGCCAAACAATGGCAACTCTCAGCCTGTCTTCGTAGGAGAGGTGCTCCAGTCCTCTGATCATTTTTGTGGCCCTCCTCAAATGGGTCCATGTCTTTCTTGTACTGGGGACCCCAGAGCTGGATGCTCAGGTGGGGTCTCACAAGAGCAGAGAGGGGGAATCACCTCCTCCACCTGCTGGCCACGCTTCTTTTGATGCAGCCCAGGATACAATTTGCTTTTTGAGCTGTGAGCACACATTGCCAGCTTATGTGCAATTCTTCCATCCACCAGTATCCACGAGTTCTTCTCCACAGGGCTGCTCTCAATTCATTTGTCCTCCAGTCTTTACTGATACTGGGAACTGCCCCACCTCTCAAGCCTGTCCAGGTCCCTCTGGATGGCATCCCTTCCCTCAAGTGCATCAGCTGCACCACTCAGCTTGGTGTCATCTGCAAACTTGCTGAGGGGGCACTCAGTTTTACTACTATGTTATTAATAAAGATATTAAACAGCACTGGTCCCAATACACACCCAAGGGACACCCCTTGTTACTGATCTCCATTTGGATATTGAACCACTGAATGCAACTCTCTGGACACAGCCAGCCTGCCAATTCCTTATCCACAAAGTAATCCATCCATCAAATCCATCTCTCTCCAATTTAGTGACAAAGATGTTTTGTGGGACCATGTCCAAGGCCTTACAGAAGTCAAGACAGATGGCATCAGTTCATCTTCCTTAATCCAACACAGTCACCCCATCACAGAAGCCACTAGATTAGTCAGGCATTATTTGCCCACTGTGAAGCCACATTAGCTGTCTCTAATCAGCTCTCTGTCTTCCGTGTGCCTTGACATAGCTTCCAGGAAAATCTGTTCTATGGCAGGGAAAAATCTTACTGGGCACAGAGTGAGACTGGTTGGTAGCTCCCAGGGTCCTCCTTTTTATCTTTCTTAAAAATGCGTGTTGGTTGGTAGCAGTCAATTGCCTAAGACTTGAAGGTTTGTTTCAGGGACAGAAAATTTTACCAAGACACAGTGTCTTGCACAGATTTACTGCTTCAATGGATTCCCTTTTCAGAGGGCCCTTTTCCTCTTCTATACCTGACAGATACTGTAACAAGCCTGCATTGAAAAGTAAATGGACAACTGTCTTTGTGACAGAAGGTTGTGGCAAAAACATAAGGAATATTAAACCTCTCCTCTTATCACTTAACTTCATTTTTCACCTTGCCCAGTTAATTCATCAAACTGATGAAGTAAAGATCCTTAGCTCAGATCCAGCTATAAACTGATGTTATATCTGCAAGTGAGGATTGCTCCCTGGACAAGCTTGTGTTGTGAAAACGCTTTAACCTTGTTTTAAAGCAGGTTCTCTTCTACTCCCTTAATCAGTTGATACTTTAACAGGCCGGGAAAACAGAATACAGCTAGTTTCTGGTCGCTATTGAGAAATTAGCAAGTATTTCTCACACAACAGGCAGCTTCCCACAACTGGATATTTAAACCTTCCCTGGTTAGACAAGTTCTGCATTATCAAGGCACAATTCAAGCAGTAACTCTGGAACATACACACAAATGAAAACAGAGGTAGAGAACTGCTGCAGGACACCACAAGGTCCACCTGGCCTAGTACTGTCTGGTTACTGATGCTCAGGGGAATAGCATAACACTTGCTTAGTGTATGCCTTCTCCTACCCTCTATCAAATCAGCAGTTTAGTTACTGCCTAAGCTAGGGCTGTATCTGGGTATCTTACTGAAACTACTGTTTGAGTATCTTCCATTACTTTTGTCCTCTATATTTCTGCTGCCTTGAGGTAAGGGCTACAATGAATATATCCTGGGAACAAAAGTGTATATCCAAATGTTACTCATTACCATATGTTAATTCTGTCCATATGGCAAGTAACATTCTGGTCCCACTCCTACTTTCACAGGGTAATGCAGAAAAGTCTTCCTTGCGGTCTTTAGAAAAACATATCAGCAAGGTCAAGTATAAATTAAAGCATTTTTTAAAATGCCTTGCAACTCTGTTGCAGAATATGGATTCAGCTTTTCTGAAACTGCTAGCATTTTCTCTCATTATCAGCATAGAGTGACACATAAGAAAAAAAGATATCAAACTGCCTAACTCACCATCTACCAGAATGAACAGTAAACATTGCAAATAAGAAAGGGAGAAAAATCAGGAAAGGCTCTTGGCTCAGAACTGAAGTTCTGTTATTTTTTGATCCCAAGCAATATGTAGGTGCCAGAAATCTATCCTTTTGAACGGGCTTAATGTTCGAAAAGGAAAGGGGCTCAAGAACTGCATGGTCATTTAAGGAAGTATTTACATATGGGTGCATGGTCTGTTAAGATATATTCTGGAGTCTGTATAGAAAGTTAAACTCATGTAAACAAGCTTCACAATTCAACTTTACATAGTTCAGGTGTGAAGCTTGAGGCAAAAAAATTCCCTAGTCCTTAAATTTACAGAGTATCCTTTACGCCTCATGTTTTAAACAACAGTGATTTATTGTTCTTTATTACTCTCTCCATAGCAATATTGATTTAATAGAACTGTATCTCTTCCATAGTCATCTCCACTTCAAACTAAGAAGTCAGTCCAGTATCTTAGTAGATAAGCAGTCACTTTAGTGTTCTCTCCTAAGCAAACACATTATACGGCAGCTATTCGCCCTGGTGTTCTCTTTTGAAACTACTTTAGGTCTATTCTTTCTGAGACAAGCTCCTGACCTGACACGTCAGAGATCTACGTATCAGAGGTATGTTCAAATTTAAAAGCCACTTAGGTCATAAGGCACAAAGGAAAAGCAAGTCAGCAGGGCAAAGCCTTAGACTATCACTGATACAGCATCTGATGGCACGCTATTTAAAGTCATCTGAGAGTTGTTTGAGAGGATGAAAATGAAGAGCTATATCCTAAACTACTTCTTCCAGTATACTGAACAAGGAAACCTTTTGTATTTTTTAATTCATACATGTAGCGCGATCCGTTTCTTACTGGAAGTTTTCAAGGAATATGGTAACAGAACATTCTTCCAGGAAGAAATAAGATGCGCTGTGCTTTAACCGAGTAGCACAGCATATCCGTTTAATGTATTTCCATCCTGGTGTTTTATGAGTGGAAAAACTCCCCAAACCAACTTACTTCATCTTGTAATGACTCCTCAACTTGTTCATCGTAGTCTTCATCTTGTCTTTTCACTAAATTAAGAAACAGATATTAAACCATTACATTTCCACAAGTGCCTAAGAACTCTGCAAAGGGAAAAAATGATGTAGAAAAATCTAGAAGGTAGGAAACAGTAGCTGAAAAAGCAACAGGGATTTTCTGTCTTTAAGAAGCTTCAAAGAGCTTTCACAGAAAAACGAGTATAGCGAGACAGCTCAGTTTAAGAATGTGTAAAAGCACACAAAATAGAAATAAACACACCAGCTTGTCCACAAGGACAAGAAAAGTGCATAGAAATAAGTAACTACCATTGCTTTAACAAAACTGCAAAGACTTCATATTAAAAAAACCCACAGAAACGACATCATAGACATGTGCATTGCCTTCAAGTCAATCTGTCCATCAGCTTTTGATTAAACTGCAGTATTTCTGCAAATGATACCACCTTCATCCTCCCAGAGCTTACAAATATAATTAATGGAATCTGTTGTTTTAAAGCCCAATTACCTTACATAAATATACAAATAAAAGAAATCTGAGCTAAGGGTTCAGAAATTATTAGGAATTCTGCTTTAAAGGATAGCCATTATCACATGTTAACAGGAATTTGTGTTAACTTACCTTGTCTTAATTCTTGATTTTTAAAGTGCTCTTCTAGTTTTCCTTTCAATATTCCTCCAAGTTCTTCAAAGTGTTCATTGTTAAGGCATCCATCTCCCATCACCTCAATGCACTAGTGAAATAAAATCATCAGTCTTTCCAGCTTTAAGCTACATGAGCAATCTCAGATCTAAGCACACAGAGAACATTAATACATGCTCTGCTTTATGTCATCACTAGCAGAAATAATAGTAATAGAACATTCATATTGTAATCAATGCTCTAACTATAAAAGTAAGGTATTTCAGTGGGGTGAAGTTAAAACGAACAAATCTGATAATTATTTTAGGTTAATACCTTGGTATTTTAGTTCTTGCAAAAAAAGCACACCTAAGTTTTTCCAATCAGCTACAACATTTACAGTTGAACCAAAGTTCATGTAGAGGAAGCCTTGCATTTCTTACAGCCATTTAAATGAACATCAGCCACGCATCCTTCCTTACTGTAAAAAGCTATGAACAGTAACACCACAAAATTTGAAAGGAAGAAAGTTACCTTTGCAAAAGAATGCATTATTTCTGACAGAACATCTGAATCTGGTTCTGTTCCAATGGCTTTGATGAGCGCATCACACATGAAGTGCCACATCTGTGTGAGGTATTCTGGCCCACGAACTCTAGCACATTCCAGAAGGAGGGGCATCGACTCTGCGGCTGCCACTCGAACGCGTTTCATTATTAAGGAAATAAAACAACTCAGGCCAACATAAAGTGCTTAGAATTTAAGCACCGACCACCATAATGAAGCTATCAATTTTCTAGCTGTAATTGATTATTTTTTATTACAGTCCAGTGCATTTGATTTCTTAATTAGATACAGATCAAGATCATAGTAAAAGTAAACTGTTTGCTACTTAAAAGTTTTTAGAAGCCTGTTTCAGGCCATGATGGAAAAGCTATTCAAGTTCTCCTTCACACTGTTGGCACAAACATCACTTTCTCTACTGTCTGCTTTCAACATTATAGACACGCTTATTTAAAAAGAAACTAGGGGAGAAAGTGGGATACATTGCCTAAAACAACGTCCTCAGAAACAATTTCTGCTGTAAAGCAACAGAATATTTTAACACTAACACTTTCAATTCATCTAGGAAAACAGTAAGCATGACTGATTCTTCCAAAGCAAGCTTCCATTTTCACAGTACAATTTGTTAATAGGATATCATCGTGGAAATAGAACTTCAGCAAGGGAACCATCAGCTTTACAACTTGCTCTGTGTATTCCACAAATCCTTCTTTTAGCTCTTTTGCATAGCAAACCTGAAAAACAAAGCACAGAAGTGCCACCTCTAAGGGAAAATACCATTACTGATACTTTTTGACTGTGTAATGGTGAGAAAGATTGTTAAAAGTTTAAGTTCTTAAAATTTACTTAAAAACCCATGCAATAATCCATTTACGTACCCCCTCCACTGTGGTATTTTACGAAACCCTGACAGCAGCGTCAGTTCTCACTCTTAGTACATAAGTGTACTTTTCAAACTGAATTCAGAAACATCAGTATTTGCAAAAAGGAACTACTCCAACATCTCAAATTCCTTAGAAGTTTTGCCAACTAAGGAAAATTATCTGTTATTGAAGCTCCAAACTAAAATTATTTTTAATCAAGTAAGCCACACATCACAAACTGTCTGAAATCCAAACTTAACACTATCACTCAAAGAAAACCAGAACTATTTCATTTGATGAAATAAAGAATATTTTCATTACAGATTTTGGCTTCAGACTCAATTGTCCAGCAATACATAGATACTAAAATTGTCATCTTACCAGCATCTGGCATGCAGTTGCTTTTTCTTCAAGGCCTGCAGTTTTAATTCCAAAACTCTGCTGATCTCCTAGGTTTACAAATTCCCACCCATCATCATCACTCATATTCTCCATATCTTGTGCTGTTATACAGAGGGGAAGAAAAATAAAATAAATCTAGAAGTGCTACAAAATCATTTATTTCAGCACTTTTTCAAGCAAAATTTTATCTTTAACCTACTGTCTAAGAGAGCTACTTCAGGTTTAATAGACGCAGTCTTCATTAAAGGCCCCATGACAACTGGAAGGTACTGCTGAAATTCCTTTCCAAGAATTTTACACATTCTGGCCCATGCTGAGATCATGTAAGAAATCTATAAAGAGAATAGTGTCAGAATTTTCATGTCCCACATTTCATTTTAATGCATACTTAAAAGGAAAGCATAAAGGAAGAATATTATACAATAGGACTTTTAAGAAGCATTTGTCAGCAGTGCATAGAACTTATTTCAAAGAGAACTCATCCAATATACAATCCATATAAAAATGCATCTTCAAAAGACTCATCCCAAGTCTTTATTTGTAGCAACACATTGACAGTACCTCTGATCACAGCTGCTATACATGTAAAAATGTGACAGTATAAGATGTGCTTGTAATGCAATCATGGCTATCTTGAAAAATAACTTTCTTTCTGAAACAAATAATTCCTTGAATTTAAATGATACTACTGAGCCGCGTTCCTGAAAATAGCAAACAGAGCAAAAGAGTGCAGTACTGTATTTTCAGAGGAGTGATTGTTTTCAGATGCACAAGTCAAAATAGCTCTCCGCTCATTAGAACAGCTGTCTAACAAGTCTTGTTGAACTATTTATAAGAAGGTGACAGCAAGGGAATAGGTCATAGAATGCCAAACAAAGTAGGTACTAATAGACAAGAAACCATTACCCACATGCTGAAATTTCTTCAGCAAATGTAAGTCCTGGAAGTATCATTTCCTAAACACACTTGTGTGAAAGATACTAAGGTCATCTTAGGACAATGAATCTCCGTTTTTGTGAGACATGCTGAACAATTAGTCTGATGGTGTAATTTCATGGGGGGCGGGGCAGAAACATCATCTGTACAAAAACCTTTTTAAATACTAACCAACAAACTATGCACTATAATTTTAACATACCTGTGGATCATCATCTTCTAGATCACTGAAGTCTGTCTGTGTCTTCAATAACAGCTGCATTACATCTGATGCATCCTGCATAAACTAGAAACAGGAAAAAACCTACATGTTTTTAAAGGCAAATTAAAAGGATTCTTTTCAGAGACTTAAATGGTCACTGAAATTGTTTGGTGTTAAGTCTAACACACTATCAAGACACAAGCTAAAGCTGGAAATAGACTGAAATGCAGATAAAAGTGAAAGCACGGGTTCTTTTTCTGGAAGCATCACCAAGTCATTCTGGTGTTAAGTTTCACTGTACCTCTGTTCATACACTTGAAAGCAGAGCTCTATTTAAATAAAACACTACATAAATAAATACTAATACAAAAAATATCTGACAATTTTAACTTCCTTAGATATCCTCCTTACTACTGTGACTACTTTATGGAACCGGGATAAAAGCTGACAGCATGAGCTACTTAACTCATGAGTTCATAACGTTTTAGGTCATATCAGATGCCTCAATGACGTTACACCTACTTCTTTTCACTCCCCATGTTTCCCACAGTCCTCAAAGTAATTTATTAAACATTAGTTATGTTTAACATCTGTTTAAAATTTAGTTGCATGAGTGGCAAGTTTACTGGTCGTCCTAAGTTGAAGGAAAGGGATGGTAATTTTGGAGGGGGGCTGTTAGTATTTTTGTACCACATACATCACGTTATTTTACTTTGAAGTGTGACTTTGTTTTCCTCACTCAATAAAATGAAAGTCTGTAAACCGTAACGTGAACTTGCTATCAGAACATCACTTAAAGACTCATATAGTCATTCACAGTTGTTTCTTGGTACCTTTACAGAGAGATGTTTTAACTAACTTATCTAAACAAATCTCCTACCAAATACATCAAGCCTCATGACAAACAAGTACATCAAGTGTTATTACAAGCACATTTAAACTTTCTTCAGGCATCCACATACAAAAGTTATGTTGTTTCCTTTGAACTACATACATTTTACCTGCCATTCTGACACTGCCTAAATTGGATGCTCCAGTATTTCTCTCAAGGCAGAAAAACCCGAACAAAGAAAAAATTATTCCTTTCAACATTGTTCAGTGTGACAAGAATAACTTAAGCTGTAATATTTTCGTCAGATTCTATTGTAAATCTAAACAGCAAGATAGCCACCTTAGAAATAAAAACAGGAAGACAAGCACAGAAATCAGCAACAGCTATGTGTTTAACAAGTGAATATATTAATTCAATGTTAACACCGCAATAAACAAAGGCATTTTAAAATACATTTAGACCGTTAGATAAGATCTCAGCTTACCTTTTCTTTACCAACAGCAAGACCAATTAGGCTGATGCATTCAATAGTCTTTCCTCGTAAAAGTCTTAATTCCTTCTGAACTGCATTCTCCACAATGTGTTTTAAAGAGGGCATAAATAAATCATAGTAGGGAACAAACTTCTCCTCTGCTGTATCTGCAACTGATGCAATTGAAGTCACAACTTGCTCCAAAACTAGCTTAGTGCCTTTCTGTATCAACTTGGAAAGAAGAAGAATAAAGTGTTATATTTCTAAAGCACATTATTTTATTTAAAAGCATGCCAAATGTAAAAATCTGTTTTTGTATTTATCCTAATTCTTGCCGATTTAGACCAGTATCAGCAGATATGTATACTGGCTTATTTCGGAGACCTTAGTTCAGCTATACCTGTTCTGCTATGTGACAAGGTTACCCTCCATGAAACAGTTTGTTCAGTATATTATACCTCTTGTAATTTTATCACCATAGTGGAATGAAGATGCTTCACTAGATTATCCAAATATGGAATAAGCAGTGACTTGGGACAATCTTCAGTGAAGTTTATGAGTGCTGCAGCTGCATGGGCTTGAACACGCTGGTTGCCTTGATCCTCCATGGTTTGCAGAAGAGCTGCTATCACCTGAAAAAAGAAATGTTTATTTTCAAAGAAAAATTTTCTGAAGGTGACATAGTTTTATAATTAATTTTTTTTTTACTATTCTACTACTTGCCTTCTCATGAAATTTCTTTTGAAAACCCGGTGCAAAGTCAGTTGCCATTTGTCCGATAGCATTACAAGCAGCGTATCTCACTCTTGGATGCTGAAAAAGTTATTTCCCTCAAATAGTTAACAAGTCATGGCAGCAGAAATGAAAATAATTTTGAAATAACTAACAGAATTATACTCACAGGATCCTGAAGGAATAGCAAAACAAAATTAACTATCTCATTTAAAATTCCCTCCATCTGTTGGTGGCAACCTTCTCCAATGGCTGAGAGTGCCATCAAGCCAGCATGCCTGTATTTCCAGTCAGCTACAGAAGAGTAAAAATGAAAATAATATTTAATTCATTTTGGAAGCTAAAAAGCACTGCAAAGAGAAATCACCTTTTGGGGGTGGGGGCAGGAGAAGGAAGAGTGACAAATAGGAGAGGGAAAGGAAATTTATGCATCTACTTGATTTGTTAAATACTTTCTACTTTTCCTTATACGAACTTCCAGAGATGCACAAAAATTTAAGTATCCAATCCACGCCAAATCCAGACCTAGAAAAAAGAATTCTTCACTGCTGATACAACTACGTACATAGTACTAATATCTGGGAACTGCATTTTAATTAAATGAGCTAACCAGGGAAACATCAGGACAGTATTTCTTTTTCCCTGTTCCCCCTTTCCTTTTTTTTTTTTTTAATGGTACCAAAACAGCCTATACCTTTAGGTCAGGGGCAGAAAAACATCTAGTGAATCAAACAATATCTAAATTTAAAACAACTCCATAAGCAGTACTGAACTTTTCAGCAGTCTCCCCAAGACTGTTTAAGAACAGTAACATTCCATTTAGGGATGTAAGGCTTTCCTCGCCAAGTCTTATTAGCCCATTCTCAGGCTAGTGGGTATTCTTGAAATGGATCTTTCATGCTCTTCTCCTTTTTCTGTAGGCAAGGGAAACATATAAGAAACTCCAATTTCTTTTAATTTTTAATTATTTTTTTTCCAAAATCTTTCTCTGTGCTAGAAACCATGGGGATTACAGAAAAGAAACCCAGAAGAACAAACAGGTTTATCAAGCAACCTGTGGGAAAGGCATGTAACAGAACTTCTTTCCCAAAATAATGCAACATTTCATTATTGGTAGGTAATGCATTACGTTCTTGGAATGAAGAACACTGAAGTTCAGAGCACTGGAATCCTGACACTCAAGCTTCTGTCTGATCAGGATGAGATGAAATATTATCTTCACAGAAGGTACAGTGAAGAAGCAGTTTATTTTGCACTGTTTAAGTTCATTGCACGTTCCTAGTTAAGCCTGCACCTCTTATTACTCTCATTGTACTACTATTAGCACGCATTCCAGACTTGAAATTAATGATTCTACAAAATGAAACACAATCATGTTTGGACCATCTGATACCTAATCAAAACCCAGTAGTTTTAAATTATTATTTCAGTAAATATTTGTGAGAAAAGCAGAAAGGCTGGGAGAATGGAAAGCTTGATTTCTGAGAGAACTGATGATGTTTTAATCTAAATGTCTTCATCCTTCCTCCTAATTCCCGACCAGTGAGAGCCTCTGAACCAAACATTTTCTATTGCATTTCCCTTTCCCAAAGAGTACTAACAGTTATGGAAAGCTCTGACCCAGCAGAAAGAAAGCATCAGGCATCAACTGCACGACTTCTCCCCTTCTCAGGAGTCAGGTCTTCAGCCATCAGCCTTCACACCTTTCTGTGGGTACTACAAAACTAGGCATTAGCTAGCCTTGGAGCTTTTAACACTGGAAGAGTCAAGTTAATCTGCTTCCTTAATAAAACTTACTTTACAAAAAAACACCATTCCAAATAGACTCTGTAAGTGTCCAGACTTTGCAGGTGGTCCTATGTTCCATATCCAATACTGGAACAGCCTTTTTTGGACTGGGTTTTAAATCACAAAGCAGGAAAAGTACCCAGAACTTTTGCATTTTCTTCTACTTCAAGAGCTCAAAGCACAGGTCAAGTGAAAGTACACACAACACACAATATTTTTTAAAATGATTGCCTGAGCAAGCACTACAGGTATTTTAAGAGGAAAAGCAGCATACAAAGCAACTGATAAGAATATATGGAACCACCTCATGAAACAACTATTAAAACCAGCATACCAAAAGACAGCCAGCCTGCCATACACTTGTATATTTTGGTCCACCAAATTACAGGGGGAATAAAGAACAAATTTTACTCTAAACTGTAATATATTAAAATTTAATTTAAATGCAGCACTTCTGAAGAAGAAAAAAAATTGAGCTACAGAACAACAGGTGGCAGTTTAGGCACACTTAAGGTACTGTGAGGCACTGTATACTGAGTTACAGAGAATATTCTAAAGTAAAAAAAAAAAAGTCTCCCCTTATTTATATGTAATTTAGACTGTGAGTTTAAAAAAAAAAGTACTGTTTTGGTTTTGACATGTCTGTTCAGCTGTCCATGTTCCAGAAAAATGTTGTAATGCACTGTACACAAGTTTAATACATCACTGTCTAAGAAAGACACAAACTTCCAAGTTCACAGCATTTACAGTTTTTGCCACTGAAATCAAACATGGAAGTGTATACAAATATATCAAGTAGCTAAACATGAAGATTTAGGAGGCATCAAAGTTCATGGAAAAGACAGAATTGTAAAAAAAAACCAAACCACCATTACTTACGATTCTGAAGCATTTGCATAATATGTTCTTTAATCATAGGTAAAACAAGTTTTCCTCCAAGGCCACATGCCATCCTGTCCAGTGCACTCTCACCAGCAACTGCATTGCTAAATATCAATTACAGAAGTATCAGTGGTCTGATATCTACAATAAAACGAAGAGTCCAACAGGGCACAGAAGGGCCCTTTCCTGCAGTTCTAGTCTTCAAACTTTTGCCCTCTGAATACATGAGCCTCCATAAGTACATAAAGCATACCCAAACCTAAAAGCACAAGCAACAGTCACAACGCAGTTATTTACCCCCACCTCAACGTTTACTATCTGTAGCCCATTGATTAAGTCTAGTACAAAAGAAACTTGGGCCTTACTAGCACTGAAGGTATAGACTGAATTTTGCAATAACTACGCATATCTAGAAAGCTGAAATTAAATTTGCAATGAAATAAGCAATAACACTGGCCATCATCTTTTTGTCATGAGAACACAAACCAGTTCAGACTTGCTATGAATCTGGTGAACCAGCAGAGTTCAAGCTCTGGCACATAAGAGACCTTTCTTGAACAGCTGCAGTAGCAGTACTCTAGTAGCGTGTTCTCTGCCAATGACTCAGGCAGAAAACATTCAGCCCAGGTGAGGAATTTGCGACTCTCAGCCAGTTCCAGAACTGACAATAGCCAAACATTGTTTGTGTAAAGTGACCTGTTCCACCCGATAGAATTATTCCCTACAGAAAAGAGCAAGGAAGTTTCCAGGACAGAGATAACTACTAGCACTGAAATAACTCAAGGTTATTACAGTCCATCCTAGACACCCATGCTGATGGAAGAGCTGAGTAATGGTTCAGAAAGGGACAAATCTCCTTCTTGAACTTTCAAGTGTCAGTCAGTTATGTCCCCAAGTCTCATTACAAACCATAAACAGTCTAGAAACTTGCATGCCATGAACAAAGGCATCTCTACAAAGATATTGACAATATAGTATTTGTTCTTTAGATTAGTCAGGTTCAAATAAAGACACATCACCAGCAGGACAACAGAGCATGGGCACACAGGCTTAGATTGCAGCAAACCTACTAAAGTTAATGGCAACTTTCATCTGAAATTACATTCTTTGAGTTCTTTCCTCCCACCATTAATTCATACATTCAGCTTGAGGAAATAAAGATAGTTTATCTTAGAAAAATGACCACACACTTCTGCAATGTTTGCAAGGCTTTTGCCAGGAAAAGAGGAAGTTGGATTAACCTTTTCCTCCTTTTGAATTTCACTGTTCTCTGAAATTAGAGCAACAAAAAACTGGAAATGCTAAAATATTCCCTGCTGCTTTTGTGTAGGCTGACTCACATCCCCCTTAGTCAGATCCAAACACACCCTAACGTGGCAACAGCCTGATGATGATTAGCCTGTTTCTTAGATTGCAGAGAAATTCTAGTCTTCTTACAAAGCTACAAAGACTCAAGCACCAGAAGAGGTTAGCATGCACATCAGCTAATCAGCAACTCTCCACAAAGGTGAACTTCAGTGGTGGGCAACAGAGTAATATGAGTAAACCTGCCAAAATAAAAAAAACTAACACCACACACAGAGTCACGAAGAGACTAGCTGATATCCAATGTCTAAGCCTCAAGCTTTCTTCTTACTTTGAGGGTCAAAGGAGCTATGTTTCTCCTTTGGGCTAAGTTGCTGAGCATAACTTGTTTTCTGATCTTTGCTCGCTCTACTTCAACTTGTAATAAAAAAAAGACCTTTTTCACTCAAAAATTCATACACAGCTAATGCATTTAGAAGAACAAAGTTACTCTGCTGACAATAAAGAGATACTGGCATGCCTCAAGTGGATGATTCAGAGTACTTACTAAACTGCCTAAAGCAGGCCATCTGAATAAAATTCCACACCCTGAAAGGCTTTATGAGGATCTGAACTTAATAGACTACTTCCCCTTGAAATTTGTCTGAATGAAGAGATCCAAATACTTGACAAACCTGAAGGCAGTGGTGCCTGACAGTTCTAACTGTATGGCAAAATTTCAAAGCTGAGGAAACAGAACAGGTTAAAAGGATCTGGTCTACCATGTGAGAGGGGGAAGAAAGGACAGCTTACTTTCAATTCCATAATCAAGGGGAACAAGAAGTATTCCAAATCAAGCAGAGATTAAACAGGTTCTTCCATAAATTCCTGTGCATCAGTTTTGCAAGTGTCTTTACATGTCTGATACCTAGTAGAAGTTGCTATAAATTTCAGTGGTAAATCAACATTGCTTATCTTCCTATGAAGATCTCAAAGTATTCTGTGACAAATTGTTTCAAAACTCTAATTACACCTGAGTCTCAAAGGTGATGCCAGATGTGGCAAAAAGATGTCTAGACATCCATGTCTTTACAGAAGTGTGGCAATAGTTATCTGCCACCTTCTGCTTCATTCTAGCTGTATTTGGACAAGAGCAGATGTAACAGGATGCTGTAGACAAACCACTGTTATTCTAGTGAAAAGTTGGAGCAAGCTACAAAGCATGCAGGAATAAGCAATTTAGAAAGACTGGACATCTTTAGTAGATCTTTCTCACCTAAGACACAACAAGATAGTGTTAGCCATACCAAAGGATTTAAAATAATAGCAAAATCGTAGTATTTTTGAGCCAGATGAAATCCAGCAAGAAATTCCATTATGTATTCTGATGTCCCTTCTAAGGTAGGCAGTTTTTTTCTTTAACACCACCTTTTCAAGGGTACAGGAAAATAGGAAGAGATTGGTTGCAGATGATTAAACAGGTCAGTATCCTTCAGCTTTGGTTCTAGCTAATATCAGGGTAAGCCCTCAATTTAAGGTGTTAGGAAGCACTGACTTTGAACTGAGTAACATGAATGACAGACGAAACAGAAGTTTGCAAAGTTTACAGTGCAAAACAGCAGACATGCATCTTGTAGAAGTAAGCTACAGCAATACACAAATATGGAAAGAATTTACCTACTTGCTAATCAGTTCCTAAATAACCTACATATAAACTGTCTGAGAACACTCATACATACTGCTCATGACCAAGGGAACAAAACTAGAAGACTTACCTGAGCAAAGAAAAAGTAATGCACTGCAGTCATTTGCATCCTGCACTTAAAATCTGCCTTTAGCCACACAGTCCCGATAATATATTGAAACAACTAGTTTTATAATTACCTGTCAAAATCATCATCTTCAAGCTCATCTGCATTTGCCCAATCTTCATCTTCTTCCAAGTCAACCATCATTGCTAACATCTGAGGAACTGAAAAAAAAAAATTTCAACTCAGGTTGCTTTCTTAAAATAGATTCTTAAATAACAAGCATAAATTTCAAGTTCTTTCCTTTTAAAAAATCATTGAAGAAACATAACTTCTTCCAGTATCAGATAGTCAAGTCTGTCGAACTGCATCAGCCAATAATTCAGAGTAAGTTCTCAGAAAAGTATTTTCAGAACATTCAAATTGAGACTGAAAACACAGTTGAGTATTTCTTACCAAAACTAACAGCATAAAGCAAATTTCTTGTTAAATCATAAAAATTATGGAAAGTAAATTCCCTAAAAAAGTCTAAGTTCCTTGAAAGAGTTCAAAATAGTATTATACGCCTTAAGAAGTCAGACGTACTTAATTCTTTTTGCTGAAACTGACATCATCCTTTGAACATTTACTGATGAAAAAGACTATTCATTATGGAAGACTACTATTCAACCCTTAGTTTTACTAACGTGATAAATTTTGTTAACTACCTGTACAGTGGTCACTTAGCATAAAGCTTTACTTTTACAATAAGATAATGGTTCAGAACTTGAGGATTTTCCCCACTTAATGTAAATTTTTGTTTTGTATCATTAAAATATCTTGCATGTTTCCTACTTCTACATCTGTAGATCGATTCTGTCTGTTTTTCTCAGTATAAGTCTTTAAAGACTATTACACAATCTTTATCATAACATTCGACTGTTATGCAATAAACATCACCTACTCTTCTGAGTTGTTCTCACAGGAGGAAGGAGTGCAGCAATTTGTCTATTGTAAGTCTGCCTGTTCCTGTGCACTTCAGAAGCCCAAGGGGTGAAAAGTATACCTTGCACTTTCAGAGCAAAATAAGGAGCTCTTAAGTATTGTTTGTGTTACACCAACCACTCAGAGCAGTTGTTTGAATTCAACATCATGTATGCAAAAAAGCTTCACTTTGCCCTCAAGACAAAAGTTCTCAGTCAAATACGCAACCTTTAAGACCCTTCTTAGGACAGTCCACCACATATGGTGAAGACAGGCATCATAGTTAACTGTCCTTTACAGTACCTATGACAGAAGCACAACCCTACGCAAACTGATCTCACCATACGTCTGGACAGATGAGAAACTTCTGGTGAGCTGATGATAGAAGAAAATGTTGCTCACTGACAACACTGTGGGTCAAGTATCAAGAAAAGACCAAATTATGGATTGATTTGCTTGATGTAGCCACGTATCTTCAGCCAGAGATTATACCATGGTTGCAAAAACCTTCACAGTGCTTTTATATACATATCAAGATAACTTAATCCACGCTATGAACTCTCTAGCATGATGTCCACATGTCAGAATTCCGTATACTCACTAGTCACTGAAAAGAATTTCCTCAAAAAAAATACAATTACAGCCCAGAAGCTCTTCAGACACAGATACTCATAAGCACACAGGTGAAAATAATGTATCATCGCAGCTCTGAAATATGGAAGTCAACCATCATCTGTCACAAATGCTATGTGGTTCCAAAAACTGATGGCATAGCGTTCATTGCTACTAACAAATAAAGCTGAGAATAAACTGCCATGTAAAGCTGTCTGGCCAACATCATATCTAGAACCTGCAAAAGCCTGTGAACATGTTGTTTCTTATTGACATTTAATATGAATGTGGTTGCCAGTAAATATAGTTTCACAAAGATTTATTTTTTAAATACAGAGCTGTGCATTAAAGTTTCAACATTGTCCCAGAAAGCCCTCAAAATTCAATTATTGCCAATATATAGAGTATTTACAAACAAGTGAAGAATGAGCCCGCTAAGCCTGCTTCTTTTCAGAGGCATGCCAGGACTCTCCATTTTCTGGCAACTGAGCAAAACCACAGCCAAAGATAGGCTGCAGCTCTTATTTCTAGGGGGAAAGCAATAAAACACTCTACTGTCTTGAACACTGAGCTCAGGGAGAGAAGTCTGAATCCAGATGGAATTTCTGAGTAGGTACTGGTACACAGGACACAGACTTACTTCTAAATCAGCATCATGTTCAGTAAAACCAGCATAAGATGACAGTTTTGCCTAAGACCCAGTTCTAGTTGTGAGGATCAAGCGATGTAGCAACTTTTTAGTGGAATGAAAACAGAAAGCCTTACAAACTAAGGCACAAAACCAAGACAAAAGCAATCCCTTTTGGCTACTTTTTTATCATTCTCTGAACATAACCCCTTTCCTAGCTCTGCAGAATAAATGTCTTTCATCTTAGTGATTCATTAATATTAACAGCAATTTTACAATGGGCTGCAAACCAAAGGTATTTCATCCTCATATGGTGCCTTATCTTAATACAGTATCTTAATACAAATATTTCATTCCTGAACAGCAACCAGCAACCCAATATAAAAGTAATACATTCTAAAGAGATATGAGGCACCTCATTATGCTGCCTGACCAGCAAAGAAGCTTGTGATGATTTGGGGACAGCAAGTGTCAAGCATTAATAGTCCCAACGAGCTATAGGATACAGTGAAAATGCAGCATTGTAAAAAATTTCAAATTTAAAAATAAATTCTAAAAGGATTTGTTCTTAAAAAAACTATTCTACAAGTAAACAAAACTTCAACTCCTAGTCAACAGTTGCAACATGTAAGCCAAATAGATCCAGAAGTTTTATAATTATTTTAGTGACATGTATATATGCAAATTTCCCCAGTCCATGCACACAAGAAATTTGCCTTTTAACAGATTGCCTTTATGCAAGTTTCAGAAAAAAGTAAGGATCTAGGCAAATACAAGTGTGACAGGGAAGGAAAAGAATCCTTCCAAACAGCAGGCTACACTGCTGTGTCACTGCCCTGATCCACTCACAAAAAGGTTTTAAAAGCCAGAGAAATACCAGTGTGTACAGTATTGCTGCTGTGGATGTCCAGAAGACAGTTATTTTTAGTATCTCAAATAATAATGCACGATTTTAAAAGTGCCTTTCCAAAGAATGTACAATCTGCATGTTAAATAGACTAATTAGACTACCTCTAAGTATTTATATAAGCATCTGATTTTGAATTCACAGCTTTAACTCAACACTGAAGCTCAATATGCATGCTGAATTCCTTCAGTCTTCAGTTGCCAGCACCACAGAGTATCTGGCCTACATGTCAAACTTCAAACACAGAACTTCAGAACTAAACGCATCAATTTTTTTTTTTCAGTACAAATTCCCAAAGCCAGCAGAAAAGCATCAAAGTAGCTTTTTCCTTGGGAACACCAAGAATCTACTGTATTTTTATTCAAACTGTTGGTGGCTGCATAAGCACAGATTAATTTATGCAGAGTCATAAAAAGAAGGGTTTTTTTCTCTAAGAAAACTCTTTTCAGTGGCACTTAAAGTTATCAGCACCAGCAAACTGTGAGTTTGACATGGTTTTGTCACTGACCACCTGCAAAGTCAGTTTAACACTGTAAAGGGAGGCAAACTGTTTCAACAAAGAAAATGAGTAAAGTACTTACTAGCTTGCGCAACAACGTTTGTATGCCTCCTCAGCATAGCAGCAGCAGTTTCTGACAAGGTCACGATTACTTCAAGCGCCAACTGACGCTGCATGTTACTCAGACTGGCATCTGCACACAGCTACAATCCAGAAGATTAGAGCAAACTGTTAGAAAAGAAGTTTTGAGGTGGGAAGAGTGATTTTTTTAAAAAAAATCCTAGCTTTACCTTCAGACTTAGTTGCAATGTAGGTTCTAAATGTGGTCGTAAATACTTGGGAACAGAATCTGCAATTTCTACAAGGGATTTCAGAACAGAGTCGTCATTTTGGTAGCAGGAATCATTTACAGCCTATGAAGATATAAGATGAAGATAAGTTAAATAAAAAAAAATACTATGAATGGGAGCGCTGTTACAGAAGCAATGTGATTAACCGTGTTCTGGTCTCTGAACAGTCTCGTTCAGCTTCAGTGGCTTAGCATTAGTAGCTAAAGTAGTTGAAGCCTTTAGGCTGCAAGAACTGATTTAGAGTAAACTTTTTGTTAAAACTAATGCTGCTAAGAAAGAACTAGCTGAAGCTGGCAAATACAAGTGGCATGAAGAATGACCAAGGAGACAATTCCGTGAGAATGAAGTAACTTCAGAACAAGGCCAGCCCAGCAACAGTGAAAACCAGTAAGAACTCAAAGAGACCACTGACCAGAATTAAGTGATTGGACTTGGGTATCTGGTGATGGGTGGTATAGGTATAATTGAGAGGCATGAACCAGGGTAGGGGTCCCTCTCCAGAGTCACCCAGCTCGAGCTGTAACCTGAGAACTAATAAAAAACTAACTGAAACCCTTAATTCAGACTTCGTATTTTCAGTGGGATCCTAGGGTCGCACCCCACTACAGCGGCCAGCGTGCATAAATCCATAACAACTACAAAGAGATAATATGCAGGGTCCAAAACTACAAGTTAGTTGTGGCTCACAATCTTATCTATACATATATATGCATCATCATTTTTGACCATTATTAATTTAAATCTAACACACTAGACACTCAGAAAGAATTACAGTCATACATCAGAGGCACCAACATGCAAAACCACTGTTTTCACAAGTACAACTTCAAAACCCATTGTAAATGAAGAAAAACTCCTCTAAGTAACTGCCCAAAAGAAGGAAAATGAGCCTAACTCCTTTTTTCCCGTTACATGGGAACAGCTTCGAATAGCTTACACTTACAAACACCAGGAAACTCAAGATTAAATAATTTATTTTTTTCCAGACAACTCTGGAGAGCCACCAAATTAAAACAGAACTTTTAGCCTTCAGTCACAGAACACAGGAAAAAGAAATCAAGTTTTTTCCCAGTATCTTTCCTAAGCAATAGCTACATTCTGAAAAGTAACTTAAATCTTACTTTTTACTGATAAGGTTGATACTCTAGTATCAAAAGAGCACACAGTTATTCAATGGTGTTAAAACTCCTCTACAAGTAGGACACAAAAACCCAAACCTCCAAATAAAAAACAGCCTTTAAACACACTTTTGGGGTTTTGAAAGGAATTTTCATTAGCAAAGTATCTGATGTCTTCCTAATGCAGAAAAATTTTCTAAAGTGAATAATTGGGGTTTTTTAATACTTAAGAATCCAACACTTTTGATAATGCCACTCAAACAGCCCACACTTTAAACACAGAAAAAGCATCTTCTAGTATGAGAAATATTTAGGGTTGGGAAGGAATCTGTCTTGGTTAAGGCCTCTTGGACTAACAGTTATCGATTGTCCTCCAATTCTGGCAAAGGATAATGTAATATTTACTGGAAAATTCTGTAAAACTCTGTATTTTATACCCATTGCAAATTTGACAGTTTATAAGGATGACTAGTTTTCTGAAGAAAGAAGTTCAAAGCGCACAGTGAGCCCTAAAAGGCAGAGGCACTCTTCTGTGTCTCTTTCGAACACCGTCAATGACAGCAGTCAGTTGAAGTTCCAGCTGCTTTTACCTCCACTGCAAGATATATCTCTTGGATAAAAGTTTCAACTATTAGTTCTGAAAGCTCAAATTCCAGCATAACCATCATAGATATTGTACTGAAAGGACTGAATTGCCAAGACAGTTTTATTTTTAGCTTTTTTACCATGCCAATATTTCAACAAAATGAACTTCAACAGCAACAGAAAAAGCATCCAACTGTCTCCAAAGGTCACTCACCACTATTCTAACACATCCCATCTCCTATTTATAAACTCAGATCTTCATATCCATCTTGTGTTACCACCGCCAGAAAATCTAGTCCTTCTCGCAGTAAGTACTTTACAAAGACAGATTTCATAGCATAGTTCTGTGCTCTAAGTTTGCAAAATAAAACTTGAAAATGCAAGCCCAGTGCATGTGTTTTTACAGCCTAAAACAGCAGCATTGAAACTTGTATCACACAAAGCAGGCTATTAGTCTTAAGTCTAAAAACAGCATACTATTTAATTGCCAAACATCAAGACGAATGGCATGCCCACCCCAAATCCTGTCTCACTCCCACTGGTATGCTACTCAGCAGCAAAGGTCCTCTCAGCCAGTTACAGTGTTTGAACAACACAACTGTTAACTGCCAAAGTCACAGACAGGGACTAACTACCAGATAGTAACCTCAGTATCAAAATACGTATCTTGTACACACCGGAGCCCATTTTCAAGTTCAGTTGATTTTAATACATTCCTCTCAGTTTTCATTTAAGATCAAGCATAATTCCATTGGTTGCAGAAGACAGTAAACTCTGCACTATTTTTCTTCAGCTTGTCACAAAGCACACACAGACAAGGTTTATAGCTTACACTGTCAACAGAAACCTGCTCTACCGACTGCAGCAAGTTGTCAGTCTTTAACCTAAATTTAGCCTAATTCAAAATCACCTACAGTTCATTATCACTCTTATCACAGGCACTTAGTTATTTCCATTTTTTCTTGATACAGAAAGGGAAATATACTGTGAAACTGTCGTCCTTCAGAACTCAAACCATTTCTGTCTCTGGTTCAGTTTACAATAGTCTTCCCCCCAAACGTAAACAACCTTATATTAGAATTCCAACTTTTGCTCAAATTCATGCATCCTAAAAGAGATTTAATCCAGCCTCAGAAACTGCAAGAAGCTTAAAAATGCATTTTGTTTGGAAGTTCCTAAATTATCAAATAAAGACTATTTGTCCAGACTGCTGCTCTTTGAGAATCTTTATTCAGAATAATTCTACACCTTCCTCTAAACTGAAGATACCTTCCTCTAAACTGAAGAGATACAGGATATGATAGGTCAATGAATTTCCAAATTACTGATTACTTGAAATCTCAGGGTAGCCAATATTTAAAGTATATTTCAATATCATGATTGATCTAAAAGCTGTATGACTTGGAGTTAAATACCTTATGAAGAACTTTTGTTTATTTATCTAGGTAACACTGTATAAATTAATCAGCGCTGACAGCACTGAACTATTTTCCTCAAATCCCTGCCAATTAGCATGTGTTAACAAAATTCCTTCCCAGTTTCCACCGCATCTTGCTGGTGACTGATGGTTGCGCTAACTAAAATAAAGAGTTAATCCAAGTCTTGGCAAAACTTCATATGCTACACAAATTTGCAGACCAATAATTTACGTTCGGATACAGCCAATGCAGACAGCAATGCCACATTAAGTGTCACTTGGGTGGTTTCTTACCTGCAAGATTCCAGGTAACAAGTCTGCAAAATGTTTAAGAAGGGGAAGATTGTGCTCATTAGCCAGCACAAACGCAGCTGCAGCTCTAGCAGACAGAGTCTTGATCTAGAAGACAGGCAGGATTGGATAAATAAACATGAAGAACTGGTAAGGAAACATGCCTTTGTTTTCTTTTAACTTTTAAGCCTATTATGAGACTACATTTTGTATTATCATTTCCCTTTTACATTTTCCTAACAGACGTGGCAATTAGCTTTTACCATGGGATTTTACATCTTACTTCAAATTAAGGTAATGCAATAATGAAGGTCTTCAGCAACTATGTCCTCTGTTATACAAAGAAGTTTATCATATTACAAGGTCGTAAGTATTTCCTAGTTTTGTTTTTGTTTGTTTTGGATTGTTTTTCGTTAACAGAAGAAAAAACTATTGTTTTCAACTTCCATCCCAATTTCAAATGTGTATGCAAGCGTCAAAGTCCCATTTTTTCAGAAAGTGTGATCTAAGCGTTTAAAACATGCTTCTTTAAAGGCATGACTTGTGGTACTTTAGAAAATGTTACTCTGTTGACTTTCAAAGGTCAAAAAAAGTAATCCATGGGGAGCAGCAAACTGAACCCATATACCACAGCAGGGTTTCCTACCCTTGCCCAGTATTTTCCACAACAAGAGAAATGTTTTCAAAGTACAATTCTCTGCAAATCAGTAAATCTGAAGTCTTCCAGAAAAACAAGCTTTTCTAACATGCCCTTACAGCAAAACAGGCACAGTTTAAGGAGCTGTCATATATTCAGAGTTTTGAGACATACTGTGTACAGATACTATGTATATATACTGTTAAACACAAGGGCCAGAAAGAGAGCTTAACAAGGACCTTCTGATCTCTCATGCTTCTGGCTAAGACCCTGGCTCTTTGGGCCGCTACAACTAGGCTTCTCCAGGCATACTACTAGAAGAGTCTGGGCCTAAACAGAGCAGATATGAGCCAGCTAGTCAGCTTCAGGACCATGAAAGGTTTGAAACTTCTGTTTTGCAGTAGGCATAGTCAAAACTCCAGATGTACATCAGTTTCAGGTAACGCAATCTATTGGTGGGAATCTATAGTTTAACCTTTATAAGTTTGAGACTATTACACTAAGATCCTATCTATGCTCAGGACATATCAAAAAAAGAACATAAAAGTCTTACTGATGGATGCTCTTGATCTTGCATACACTGAACCAGCATTCTCTTAATGACCTCTAAATAGTGTTGCTGTTGATTCCCAAAAATCCCAGGAAAATTCCTAGGGATAAGAAAAGACCAAAACATCAATAAAAACTCACAGTTTAACCTTAACTATTGTTTTAAACTTATCAATTGTTTAAGCTACAGATTGTAACTGTACATGTTAAGAGTTAAGTAAACCACAATACAAAAGAATAAATGAAATATATATGATTGCTTGTTAATTTATAAAGTTGTGACAGGTTTTTTCTAACATTTTTACAGACATGACTTAGCTAACCTGCAGAAAAGTAGCAGTCTGAAAGCTTACCAGAAAATATGTAGAGCAGCCTCACGCAGTCCCACATTCTGAGAGCTAACAGAGTCAAATAAGAATTTCAGAACTTCTGGCCACTGGTTGTTGCCATCTTCATCTAGATCAAACAAAACAAAGTTCTAGAATAAGCAAACTTAAGAGTGGTTAGATCTCAACTGCACAGGGCAACCAGTCATTGTTACTAAAATCAACTTAAAAAAAAATCTGAAGATGTGTCCAAGTTGCAGTGTAAAATACAGCTGAAATGTTAAATCTAAAAGGCACTCAGGAATAGAAGATGATCTCTTTTTACTGTCACGTAACAGCACTCAAAAAATAAATTGATGCAGATGTTTGGCACAATATTCACGAGAATTTAAACAAAACTGGATTGCTAAATCTTAATACAATCTCACCTAAACCAAGCAATTTCAAAAGCAAAGTTAAAGAGTCTTATTTTTATCTGATCAAGGATAATATAAACAAATATTAGGTTTTATTTTAAACCATGAAATCACTTAGTACATGATTTGCAAGCATCTACATGAGACTAGAGAACAAGAAACAAAACTACTATGAATACATAAACATCTTACCACAATACCAGCTTATATAAAATACCTATTAAGTTCCTGGCCAATTCAGCAACTATGTCACAGATTTTTTTCCTCATACTGGACTGTGTTTCCAACTGAATAATCAACAGCAATCCACTTTTGATAGAGTTTTGATCACCAGGTGGAAGAGCTGGATAAACTTCTTCAAAAGCAGAAGACAAAAGACGTCGTAGAAGGACAGCTGCCATCTGTCTAGCCTATTGAATAAGAAAGTATGTAGGTTAAAGAGTTTTGATATGGTAATCGTGCTGTTATGAGGAAAGATGACTGACATCATGCTTCCAAATGATCAGTTTTCACTGTGTAGACTTGTTTGGCGAATGCAATACCTCTCAAGCAACAGACGACAATTATGATAGGAAGTAGAAACATGGTAAAGAAACATCAGCTTACAACCCTGTTTCTGACAGTTATAGCTCCTCAAAGAAATAATCATGAAATCCACAGAGGTATTCATTTATTTCCTAGAGCTGAACCTTAGACATGTTTTGTGGCAAGTTAAGGACTTAGCTGCGTTACTGGAAGATGTTTAAAGCATGTCTTCTTCCTATTTTAAATGGCCCATTGAGATAAATACAATCCAGACAGGTTTTTTTGGATTAACAAGTGACTTAATGGGACAACTCTGTCAGATGACTAACCTGCAAACCTTCACTTTCTCAAACAACCAAACTTCACACTAAAGATCTAAAGACTGAGGAACCCCGAGTGGCAAATAAAACTCTACTCTGAACAACAACAATAAAAAAAGCCCCAAAGCTTTCAGCCTGTTGCAGGCATATCATGAAATGTTTTTCTTTAAACCTGAATTTGAGCATAAGAACCTCAATATGACATACTTCTACTGTCTATGCTTCCTGCTTGCATACCATTTATGTACCTGTATTTAATTACAATTATACAAGAACTAGAAGCAAAAAACACGGCTGAGTAATTCAAAATGAATAGAGCAACACATGCAGTAAAGGCAAAAAGACACCTGAAGCACTGTGAATGATCTAATACCTAGGATGTTCACTAAGCAGTGTTTCTAGAAGGACAAACAGTAATTAAAAAACACCCTCAAACTTCTGATGTGTAACAAAACCTTACACGTTAATTTCTCACAAAAAAATAATCTAATGCAACACACAGTCAATTTTTTTTCCTAAGGTGTTCTTATTTAATGTGTACTTGGTTTTTATATGTGTACTTGTAATTTATAACAGCCTTTGGAATTCAAAAATGTTCAACGAACAGCAGAACTAACAAAGTCCAATTTCTAAAAGATCTTAACCATATTGCTAGAGCATAACCTATAGATGAGAAACACAAACTGCTGCAAAGTCTCAACTTTTAACGTACCCTGGAAAAATCAGGTATTGCTAGCACATTACCCAAGATACTATTGTTATGTCCTGCAGTCCCCAGGCTCACTGTGCCCTTTTCCAATCTACCCAGCTCTTTTCTATACAGCTAAGGAGTAGTGCGTACACTGTGTCTCTACACTAGCAGAAGGGAAGGACTAGAAATGAACCCTACTCTAGATCATTCCTTATCTCCTCCTCAACGGCTTCAGCATGGACCAAATCCACCACATATGTAGGATTAGTAGGTCTTCCCCAGTAGATCTAAGGATGACAGCCGGTGAACAAAGAGGGTCACAGTGCCCACCAGTGCCACAGTTCCCATCATAAGCCAAGGTTCTCGAGCAATAGGTCATCACATGGGGCACATGAGTTAGGAAGGAGAAAGATTCTTTCTGCACTGCCTCTGGGAATTCCACAATGTGTTGAAAAACTTTACTGGTACCACAATACAATGGTATCTTTCCTTTTCTCATCCCTAGAGGCACCAATATTGTGAAAGATTAAATTTCTCCTCATTAGTATGGTGAACTTACATAGAAGCCTTGACTGGGGAGCAAGTTTTCTGGGACTAAACAAGACACGCACTCTCCCTTACTCAGGGCATCATGTTCCTGCACATATTCTTCGACATCCGATAATGACTGAACTCACGTTAAATTCATTCCTTTCCTGAAGTAATAATACACGGCCAGATAGGGAATAGAGCTTGTTTTCATAACGCTTGTAGTCTCAAAGGTAAGAATTTCCACCTCTGAAGAATTTTATTTAAAATATTAGAAGACTGCCAAACACAGCCTGATTGCAAAGCAAAAACACAAATAACAAGGCATACAGAAAGACACAAGATCAACACTACATGAATTAGCTCCTGGTTATTGTTACTAGCTTAGAAAAAAATTCTCAAATTCCCAAAAGCAAATTCAAATGTTTGAAGAAGTAACAAAGAAGCAACTGATTCCTAATAATAAATGGCATGTTTTCCTCAGCAGGTATCCACCTATATATAAAAATTACCATTGTCAATTTAATTTTGATGAACATGGCTGCTCTGGGGTTAAGGAAGAATGTATTTCTCACACACACCAAAGGCTCTTCTATATTTAAGCATGACAAGTACCCAAACAAGCATTTTAAAATCCTGTAACTTAGCAGCTATAGACTTTATTGAGAACAGGAATAACATAAAGTATACGTCCCCAAAGAACTTCCATCTACTAATGAAGCATAAAAAAAGCAGAATTCTCTCCTAGCATTAGATTCTTCTGCATGCCTAAATTGCTGGGGTGCTCACATACAACTGGAATGTCAAATGTATTAACATAAAAGGTCGTCATACTACTCAAATTTCAACATACCACTTCTAATTAATAGCATTTACAGTGCTTTAAAGATGTTCTAGGATTTTATGGATGATCGAACCAAGGCACAAGAAGAAAACCAACTTGCTCAGCAGGGCAGCAGAAAAGTTATGAACAGAAATCTGGGATACCATGCTCTCCACTAGCATTCAAAGTGTCCAGGTAACCCCTACACATTTTGTAAGAAAATGACCAACCATCTTGTGTAGCACAGTCACAGTGATTTTTAATTTTCTTTAATGCTCCTTTTAAGTCCTCAAGGAGGAAAACATGCATGGATGGAAGCAATCAATATTTGGGACATGGTCCAAAGATGGACTTGCACAACCTTATTCTGGGATCCAGCCCCATGTGGGATTCAAAGCATGCAGTGCCTGAGATCCACATACAACTCAAAGGCAGAATTGTGGCGCATCAGAAGTCCATCCTTCCTTCCCCTCCAAATGCTGAAGAGGAGGCTGCCCATGCAGTGGTTTTCAGACTAAGAAATGCAATCTTTTCATGTGGCAATATGGAGAAGGGGAAGGAAAGGTCAGAGCCCTGTAAGGCGGCTCTGAGTAATGCAGAAACACAGTTTTATACAGCATGTGTTACTGTATTTCACAGGGCTCGAAATTAGTCAACTGTAAATTAGGACACAACCGCAAACTGCCAATCTGGAGTTAACCAGGAAGAATAAAAATGCAGGAGAAAATGCAGAACAACTGTTCCTCTCTGAGATTTAGGTGGTAAATCGAAACGGCAAAGGAACAGCCTCTAACACGTGAGAGACATCCTAAAAGTAAAAACCATGAAATAAACCGTGAATATATACCACCTTTCTGTTCAAGCCTTTAAAATGCAGTTGCGTAGGAAAAAGTACAGTCCTAACTTTGTAACAGTGAGACTACACATTTGGGAAGTTGGAGACCTGGGTTCAAGTCCTTCCTCAGCCTGAGGTGTACAAACTCGCATATCATCTGCGGCAGAAGTGTTCTAACTGCTAAGTCCAACGCTTCACTTCTGTGAACAGCGTTACTCTGCTATCAGGAAACTATGAAATGAGAACAGAGGGAAAAGGTGCTTATTTTCACAGTTTAGGCATTTGGTTAGAAGAAAACCTTTTTTACAGTTAGTTTTTAAAAGAGTTACTCCTGATCAAGCTTAATTATTTTTTCCACATCAAATGTAAGGGGTCCTGGGATCTGAATCTCTGTTTCTCCGTTTAAATGTCAAAACTACTAGCTTACAGAGTCAGGATTCCCCCAGCTGTTGTCCACATAGTCCTACAAATCTTGTGACCTCTACAACACCCCTGCCAAGCTCCTGCAACCAGGATGGAGTATTTTCTTCGGCCTAGTTTTCCTGGGATGGGGGTAAAGCAATAAAGAGGCTTCAGGATGAACAGGGATCTGAACACAGCTTTCCCATAGCCTGGGCGAGGGACCTTTACAGTTCTAAAGCTTCTTCCAGTAGCCCATGCTCAGTGGTGCCGGTACATTCAGTGTGCTCAGAGGACATATACCAGGCCTAAAGCCCTATTCACTGGTGACACATGCACTATTCTGCCCAGTGTTTGGATCTACATGAAACATATGCTCATCTATTGATACCAGCACCATACTGAACACGCACAGAATGCTTCCCTGTATGTTTATATGCAATGTTTAGATCAAGCACGGGGATGACTTCACTTAGGCTTTAATTAGGATACTTTGTATTTGGAAATCCAATAGGGAAGAAAGGTTGTTTGCCCGTTTTATCATCAGGACGTTTTGAGTCCATCACCTAATATCTACTTAAGTTATGAGCTTTCACTGATTTATCCATTGGTGGAGTTAAATATCAAGTTATTCTACAAATATTAACCTCTTACGTCTTCGGTAAGAGTAACTTCTACAGGTGAAAAGTTTCTTTGCATTTGAGTAAGTTGGAAGCCAAGTCATTGGCAAGACTCTGAACAAGTTTTAGACTGGGTTATTTCCTTAGTTGACATAAAGAGAATAAAATCAGTTAAAATACATGGAGCAAGTATTTACTTACATAAGCATGACTTTGTAGTTGTCAACTCAGACTTATCAAATGTATTCAAAACAGAAGCATGTGCAATACAGCTATGACTTCTAGGGCATAGTATTATCCGATTATTATATATGATATTATTCTGGTGAAGAAGCAGCAGCAGTAGAACTTATTTCTCATGGCAAATTTAAATACAAGAGAGACTACTCTACAGCCTTCTATCATTTGAAACAACTCAGAGAGGCAGGAGGGAAAGCTACATAGCTCTTATGCAACCAGTTGCTAGTATAATATTGAAAGGTTCTGTCAGAAGAACACTGCTTTGTAAGTAGATAGGCATCAATATTAGTAAGCTAATACTTACCGAGCACTAAAAACTTCAAACAGCATCTACCTCTAAATTGGAATACAATCTACCAGAAGAGATAATAATCTAGAAACAGCACACTTATGCTCTCCTTATAATATTGTTCAGAAACTCTACATGGTACACCCTTCCGTTGTTCAGTAAAATGCTAGATAGGAGCAGGGGGAAGTCAAACGATTTTACTTTTAAGTGACTGCGAAGTTTGTAATATTTTGAAAGTCTGGTTGTTCTTCACTCTGCATATCCAAGTGAATTAACATTCTCACCAATAAGTACTATACCTGATTGCTAAAGTGTGTGAGCCTTTGCAAAATTAAGGAATAACTAAAAGGCACACTTACTGTAGGCCCACAGTAAAAAAATTATATAGTGCTTAGACTGCTCTCCATTCACTCCGTAACACTGCTAGATGACTTAATGAGCATATCCTCACCAAATAGGATAAAATACAAAAGCCACCTGAATAAAACATGCAAAACAACTGCTACCTTTTCTCTCCCCAGTTCCCATTTGAGAAGCACACGAAGTTTCAGATGATACACAAGTTTAACACACTTAGGCACAGGACCCCAAAATGGAAAGCATTTTTCAACTGTAACTTGAAGGAACATCACAGTAACAGTCGTATATTAGTTACACATTTTAAGGAAAGAATCTGTTCATAAAACAATACACCCAGCCAGAAAACAATGGAGATCTAAGCAGTCACTTACGAAAGACTACTTTTAAAACTAAGTATCCTACATCAAAAGGTCTCAGCTAGCTAACTTGACATGCAACAAACTAAATGAGTGGTCCCTCTACAAATGTGCACTAAATTAAGATGATTCAGTTAATGCCTGGCCTTGTTCATTTATCCCAAAATGACCAGCACTGATTTCTTACCCGCTTCTCCAAGCTCCCTTGAAAATCTGCAGAATTCAAAGGTTACTGAGACATACCTCCTCAGCAGCAGCAGTATTCCTGATTGCTTGTAGGAGGAACGTGATCTTGGATTGACCTGGAATATTTTCATATGTCTCCTGCATAAAAAGGGAAACAGTTTATTGTAAACAATTGATATAAAGCATGTGTTAAGCATTAATACGAATCAACTTTCTTTTTAAACAATTTCAGTATCCATCCAGTTAATAGAAAATAACATAGCAAAAAATTAAACCTATCAAAATAAAATTTTCTGACCTATTTTAAAATAATGAATAAAATCTTAGTTATCCAGTAAGACTTGCCATATTGGAATGATCTACATAAGCATTACTGGCCACTTACGAGATAAGTTATGAAATACAACATAAACGGAACAAGTATCCTCCTGGAAATAAAACATATATGGAACGTATATCCTCCTGGTAATCCATCGCAGCTTCTATCACATCAAAGGATTAAGGACTTTGGAAGCCTGAGACTGAACTATGACCAACAGGTTAATAACCACTGACAAACGTACAGTCAAAAAATTTGTTCAGTTCTTTTTGAACGTTTTTATGGCCTTTACAATGCTGTGTGGCAGTCAAACATCTCAACTACACATTTTGAATAAGAACTTTTAATTTCTAAACTCCTGGCTGAGTTTCAGACAAAGAGACTATTTCGTCTCCCTCTTAGAGAAACCCTCTTAATAAAATGGGAAGTTTAATGAGAAGTTCAGTTACATTGTCTTGCCCACTTCTGGCATATAGTTCATTCACTACAGCTCTTTATTAGATTGTTATTTAGAAGCTAGAGTGAGCACACAGCAAAGTAACTTTTGCTGTCCAAAAAATGGTATATGTGATAATTTTAAAACTATAAATGCTTGTCTCTAATATACAAAACCTACGCAAGTAAGAGCAGGGGAATTACATGCTGACGAGCAACCACTTAGAACATTCAGAAATAGTCCTATACTTACCAGCTTGGAAAGAGCTATTTTTTGCAGACACAAACTTGAAGATAAATTACTCCACCCTTTCCAAATACCCACTATCTCATTCTGAACTCAAGGAACAAGCCTACCACACAAAGACCAGGTTCATTTCAATCAGTTCTCTGCCTGCCTACTTCCTATTCTTACCACTGCAGCCGTTCTTCCTAATTCTCTAGCAAATTTACACAACTTGACAGTATAGCTGCTATTTTCAATAGTCTCCCCATCACACATTTATTATCAGACATCATCTTCCTCCACTTTCTGTACCTTTTTCCTAGTAGGCCTCATTCAAGTCAATTCATACTTCATATTCTCTCTAGTTGCTAGTACATGCTCACAATCAGTAAGACACTGAAACCCCCCCAAATCCCTGCGTTTAATCTAATTATTTCATGGAGTGCAAAATTAAATGAGGTTTAGGGTCAGAATAGAAAAGTCTTCTCAGATTAACCGTTTGCAAGAATGTATGTATTTATATTGCACTATTACCTACAAATACAGAAACAAGAAGGTTCCCTAAACACAGGCCCAGCACAGACCTGAACTTATGCTTTCATGGACAGCTGAAGCACTCTAAAAGCTGGCTTCCCTCATGCCAATTCTGATCATAATAAAATTCTACTTTGAGTTGTTTAAATTCACTAGAAAGGGCAGCAACCTATCCAGCTGTTCACTAGCATAATTCTGCCGATTCAGTAAACTGGATTCAGAGGATGCCAAGGAGCACCAGGGTAAGGCTGGCAAAAAGGAACCTATGGCCAAAACCTTCCTTCTGTGCTGGTGGAGGACTACTTTGCTGGCTCCACCTATCTTACCAGCCTTGGCTATGCCCTAACTATGTACCTGGATCCTGCTACACCTTCACTTTTAGCTCATGGTTAGTTCCCCAGCTACTTTATCCAGAGGTACAAATTTCTCACATAGCAGAACCAACTTTCAGAATACATGCAAATATCTATTATCTACACTTAGTACTCGTGTTTTTCCAAACCTGAGAAATATAATTTAAAGAAGAGCATAAAATCACCAAGATGAAGTAAATACAATTTTCTCTATCAGAAGACAGATACACAAATAAAAGACAGGCTTTTCCAGCCAACAGACAGCATCTCAGTAATTTTTAATGAGAGATAAATGAACGAACCAGGCTTCAGCAAACTGGTTGGAATAAGTTATTAGTGTGCTAGCACATACATAGATCTATATACATAAACAAATAAAAACAGGGTTTAGGCGATTAGACTTTCCTTCTCTCCCTTTTTTTTTTTTATAGCTTTCACTACACCCCCATCCAAACAGGGTATGACTCTATCCACATACTCTAGTCTAGTCTTCAATGTAACACCACCAGTCACCCTGATTTTGAAGACCAGACATGTAAGAAATAACCCAAGTCTGTTCTCCTTTGGTTCCCTGTCTATCCATTTCTCATTCTCACTGGTTTTCATTGGACACAAATGAAAACCTCATATGCAATTCACCTGCAATTATGTGAATCCCTGTAGTATTCAATATTGCCTTCCAACAGCAAGTACACTTTAAAAAGCTGATTGGACTGTGCAGATGTTTAGTATCATTTGAGTCTTGTATGATTTTAGCAAGCTGATACTCTAAATGCTATGCAATAGTTTCAGCCAAATAAATATTACTTCAAGAAATGGACAACTTTGTATTCAATCTAGCTACACTGTAGAGACACAGATTTGTGTTTCCAGGTACAAGTTCATTAACCCACCATGAAGACAACTGAGCTGGGTGCTTCACATCTGTGCATGGTGGAAGAATGAGAGACAATAGGCATAAATTAAAAAAAAGGAAGTTCAGACTTTTTGCTTTAATGAGGACAGCCAAGCAGGAACGGGTTGCTCAGAGCTTGTATAGCCTCCATTATTGGAGGTTTTCAAGACTCAACAGGACAAAGCCCCCGAGTGACCTGGTCTGACCTGATAGCTGACACTGCTTTGAGCAGGAGATTGCACTACAGACCTCCTGAGGACCCGTCCGCTCTGAATGATCCTAATCCATAAAAATACTTGCATATTCTTGGAAACATGCAGAAACCAATGCCAGATTAAATGCAGTTAAATATGTCAAAGTTATACTACTTGCTTTTATTTGTATACAAAACTGATAGACTTTGAAAAGTTTGCTAATCTATGCTTTATTTCACAGGCATTATGAGACAGCCGTCCAATAGATTTGCTTTGTTACAGTTTTAATAAAATTCAAGAAGGTGTGAGAAATGTTATGTTACATGCAGGCAGTTGAAAAGTGAAAGAAATTCAGCTCCCAGGGAACAGCCTCCATTCCAGTTCTATGTTCAGGCATGTGGGAATAATTCTTGCTACTTCACTAGAAAGTGTGTGCAGTAATCAATAGTGAGCTGCGCTAGCTTTCTGAAAACATCCGTCTCCCCCTCCTTCCCGTTCCCAAATTATATTTGGGGTGTTTTCAGCGCAGCAACGGGAACAATAATACTTTTTATTCTTTGCCAAACAATGCGCTGAACTCTGCTGACCGCTGAAGTGATGAGAGCGATAAAAGACCCGATGCAGCCATCCAGTGGGAATTCACGCTAAACCTAGACGCGAGTATTTAATTCAATGGGAGAGATTCCCCACCAGGCTTGACAATGGAGTCTTAAGCATGACAGAGAGAAAGAATTAACGTGGCTTAACCATCACAAAGAATTGTAGCTGAAATAACACATCTGAAAAGTTTTTGCTGATAACGGAGAAACTCAGCATATTGGAAAACGCTTCTTTTAGTGAAATATTTCTTAGCTGACGGAACACTTGAACGCACGGCCCACTCCGGAGTTAAAAACTAAACTATTGTGGGGCAGCAGCACAGGACCCGGGCGGGCCGGGGGGCAGCCGCGGCGCCGCTCCCGCCCCAGCGACCCCGGCGAGGGCCGCCCCGGGAGCGCGGCAATGCGGCTACAAGTGCGGCCACCCCCGGGACTCGGCGGAGCCCTTCAGTCCCGTCCCGGCGAGCTCCGCGCCCACGGCGGGCAGGCACCCGCCCTGACCTCGTTTGGGGGCGCCCCCCCTCCCCCCCTCCCCAGCCAGCGAGCACCGGCCCCGCCGCCGGCTCGGCCTCCCCTCCCCGGACCGCGCTCCGTCACGCCGGCCAGCCCGGGAGGAGCCGGCCCAGGCCCCGTCTCGCCATGGGCAACGGGGAGCAACGGCCCCCAGGGAGCTCCAAAGGGGCCGGGCGGGGGAGCGGTGCCCGGCGTGCAGGGCCGCCGGAGCGGGGGCTGGCGCGGCCGAGATCCCCCCACGCCCTCACCCGCCGGAGCCCGCGCCCCCGCCAACGGCCAGAGCGGCCCCCGCGCCCCGCCGAGGCGATCGGCCGCAACCGCCCGGCTCCCCCGCGGAGGCCGGCGCCGACGGCGGCGTGGGGGAAGGCCCGGGCCACCCCGGCAGCAGCTGGTGCCGCTGCTCACACGCGGAGCTCGGCCGGCGCCGCCGCCTCCCTGCAGCCCCCCTCCGGCAGGGTCTGGGAGGTCTGACAGGCCGGTCTGGCGCCCAGGGCCGGGGCGAGGCGGACCCGTTACCTCGGCCTGCTTGCGGACCGCATTGTCTGGGCTGAGCAGGTTGCCCAGGAGAAGGTAGAACTGCTGCTGCTCCTGCTCCGCCGTCGCCGCCATTGCTGCGAAAGGGAAAGAGAGCGAGGCCGGCCGGGCGGGGACAGGGAGGCGGGGAGGGGGAAAGCCGGCCTCGCCGCCAGCGGAGGGGGCGGAGCACGAGCCGGAGCCGCGCTCCGCTCCCGGCTCCCCCCTAGGGCCGACCGCGCCAGCCGCGCTCTAGAACGCTCCCATTGGCCGCGACGCACGGGGTCTCGCCCCCGATTGGCCTGCTTTCTCTATGACGTCCCGGCGACTCGGGGCGAGGGGAGGAGCGGAGAGCGGCCGGACGGCCGTCCCTGAATGGTGGTTCGTCTCCTCTCGTCTCATTGGTGCGCTGCCGGGCCGGAGGTGGGAGGTAGAGGCGGGGAAACGCCCCGAATGGCACTCTCATTGGCAAGCGGCCCTGGCAATCTCGGGGGGATTGGTCAGAGGCACGTCGGGCGGTGTGGGAAGGGCGGGGTCGCGCCGGGACGCCGAGCTGGAACAGCGCGGTGGGGGAGGGGAGGGGAGGGGAGGGGAGGGAAAGCGCGGGAGATTGCAAGGCGTCTCCTTCCCCGGGCACCGCCGTTCCCGCTGCCGCTCCGTGACGTCGTGCGGCCGCTCCGCCCCTGCCGCGCCTTCCTTCCCCCCGAGGGCGCCGCGCTGGGGGGTGCTGGTGAGCCCCAGCTGGCGGAACCCTGCTGGGGGGAGCTGGTGCGTGGCCTGACGGGGCGGGGGAGAGCTGGGGGGGCTGTGCCGCGGCCAGGTCGGGGCTGCCGGGCCGCGGTTTGCTGAGGGGTGTGTGGGGGCGGGGGGAGCCCGTGATCGTGGGTTCCTGCCACGCGGGAGAGACCGCTCAGCACGCGGTAGGCGGGCGGGATCGATGCGCGTCACGGGCTTTCCCCGGTGGGTCCGTGTGGCAGGTGGCCGTTATGGTGTAACGTAGGCAGGAGGTGTAAAGGTGCAGGATCCTACACCTTGGCCTGCCCTGTACACCGTTATGTGCGTCCTGGCCCAGCTCTGCTTCAGGTGAGCCCAGCACCCCTGCGTACCCCGTGTCTGCTGCCGTGTGAGGTGATGTGGTCAGGCCTGTGTGGCGCCCCAGTACGGCGGCCAGTAATGCACCCCACCCGCTGGTCCCTCCCAGGGATGGGATGGGATAAAAGGCCGCTAGCATTCCCTGTGCTCACAGGGAATGTGTGAGGTTCACAATGTGCACCCTGAGAGGCTCTGGATGTCGCCCCGCTCGCTGGCAGAGGGCTCTCTGCCACGGGGTGCGGTATGGGCTGTGGGGGTTCAGCCATGGCCAAGCCTGGCCCCACCTGGGCCGGCACCGCAGCAGGGCTGCCCCCAGGGCATGTGAGCGCTTTGAGAGCAAAAGGCAGCAGCCAGTGAGCTGGTGGGAAAAAGATGGAAAAGTCTTCTTGACTGTATTAAGGAAGAATTGCAGGCAGAGCAAAAGAATGGTTTTAAGCTGACTGAAAGCACAGAAGGGCCAAACGTGAGGATGAATTACAAAAGTAAGCATGCTTTCTTACGTGCTCTTCTGCAAACACCCTCAGATGCCAGCTGTGTGGATTAGGTGTTCACAGCTTGTCACAGGTTCTGGAGGGCCTTTTGTGATGGGATCTTGAAACAAGCACAACTTTCCAGCCTTCCTGTCACCGGTGGTTTGTATGAACTGTAATGACATTGCTGCCTCCTTTCTGTGTGTAAACAAATAAAGGTATTTGTTTCCATCGTAACCTGCCTTAACAGTGATTTCACCATAAATCTGTAGTGTGATTGTTAGCTAAAGAATGCAGTATCTGATAGGGGTTGGGGAGAGAATGTAAACTGCAGGATATAGAAAATTGTTTTCTTGTCCATGCTGGTTTTTCCATCTGTAGATGTGGGGAGTGGGTTGTTACATAAAAACACTAGTTGTCTTTGAGAAACGGCTAGGCAAATGAAATCAGTAATTTGCCTAAGAGCAAAAAAACCATTTGCCAAATCATCTTTAGAGTTCCAGTGTTGAAAATTAGTCAGAGCTCACTTGGAAGGGGAAGGCAGGAACAACTTGGTGCAGTCTTTAAGAGCAAGCCTAGCAAGAGTGTCTCTCTACGTGTGTGTGTGTGTGTGTTTGTGTTCCTGTGTGTATAGTTGTTAAACTCAGGCAGTATAATGCTCAGGGAATGCATTTGAATGCATTTCATGCTGGTATTCAGAGTGCAGAAGGGAGAATCTGCACTGGGTTGAGAAGAACTTGCTGGTAAACCCAGCAGATCAGTGCTCTTCTGCTTCAAATCCTAACAGTTTGGTGAAAGCAGATTAAAAATAACATAGGTGAAAAGTAGTTAAGATATGGAAAGAGTCCCGAGGAATTTAAAATGTCACTAATGCGATGTGATCATAGAGTCTACCACATCAGGTGCGTGTTCTTACCTGGGACACGTTTGAAGCTGAAGTGTGGGAAGCAGCCAGAAACTATGCTGTAGAAGCAGGTATCAGCACCAAAGGTGGTTTGAATAAGCACCTGAGGAGAGCTGAAATAGGTGCAGCCACAAAGCAGTCAGCAGCAATGTTAGCATTGCTGGATATTGCCCATCTCCTGCAGTGTCTCTCAAGTAAAAATAAAAGACAGTACAAAGTACTGAAAACTATTCCACATGTTCTGAATGAAAGATGTTCATTAAGTAGCAGAAATCAAAAGGACTACCTTGACCTACCTCTTCTAACAGTCTAGACCCAAGTAGTGTGTTGAACTGTAGTTTATCCAAAGAAACTTTGGATATACATTTATCCAAAAGATGTTTTAAAACTCAGACTAAGAAATCGAAAATTCAAGTCTTTGAAAAGCAGAGGCTTTTTTTAGGTATTGAACTTGACAACTCTGCTAATGAATGGATTATAAAGAAAGAGAGAGCTGGGAAATGATTTTGCTAAACCTGAGGATTGCTATAAGATTTCTACTACAGTAATCGGAGATGTAGGATAACAAAATAAGGAAGGGTGTCTCAGACTCTTGTAAGACACTTTCTGATGCTCATGTAAAGGTGATAGGTTTGACATATGTGTATTACAACCTTCTGAAGCAAAGACTGACATGAAGGTAGGGTAGAGAAAATGAAGATCAAGAAAAGAAGATAAAGCAAAATAAATCCAAACCTAGTTACTAAGCGTAGTAACACACCAACTGCATTCGGAGTCCTTAAGATGGTCAGCTCTGCCATACAAGGAAGTCTAACATACATTTAAAGCACCAGTTCATGGTCCGTATGGATTCCATATCCTCTAAATATCACAAAAATGCAGTTATGATAGCCTGAGAGGCCAGAGAAGAGTTTAAAAAGTGCGTGAAGGCAGATTTCCAGAAAAAATCAACAAAATGGAGTAAGTTGATGTCATGGAAAGCCATGCTCTAGTGGGGCCTGGCTGAAGCTATCTTGGCAGAGCAGCTATCTGCTAAGCGGGCTCTGGGTCTGAGAATTGTTCTGGCCAAAATGTGGGGTAAGGCAAAGAACTACAAGTCTGTTGGTAATGAGCATCAGAGGTAGACTACAGTTTCCACAAATTTCAGAAATCCTTCATTCATCTCTTGTACTCAGAGCTCAGGAAGGGCATAGCAGTTGGTTCCCATGCCCAAAGCCCTGGGGGTGGGATGCCTGTAACTAAAAAAGGTGCTGACAGGGATGCTGCTATTTCAGTTCTACACCAAGAAGCCCTGACTTGGGCTTCCTGCTGGTTTTCTGTGTTGGGAAGGCACAGCTGGGCCTGATGGAGGTGATACAACTGTGTCTAGCCATGAGCTGAGAGGAATGCTAGGGTGGTAAGCATGCTGGGAGTCTGGAGAAATGCCATCAAGCACTAATGAGATCTAAAATTCTTGGGCGGGAACTCCCTGAAGGCATTGGAATGGTTAATGAGCTTAGCAACAAGACAGGGAAGCTTCACACACAGAGGTTATATGTGACACCATAAACACTATAGATTTGGAAAGCTACTGTATCTGAAGAAGCTCTGAACATTATGTAGAGATGGGAAGAGGCATCCCAGATTCTCCCCGCTGCCAAATTTACTCACTGAAAGTCAAATATCCCTTAGAGGACCATCAGACTGCAGGAACTTTGCTCCACCCAGAAAGCAGAACTCATAGGGACTTCTGTATATGTCCGGGAGTATTTTCTGGCAGATCAGGTGTACCTGGAAAAGGAATTCACAGTAACTTTATAGGAGACCACCAGACAGTGCAGGATGAATTGTACTGGGCTGGGATAACCTGTGGAGATCAGCGAGTATTCGAGCAGTGCTTTTCCCACTGGCCATTTTACTGGAGAGTGATAAAATGGAAGAAAGTTTTTGTGTGGATTACAGATAATGCTACACTGGGGCTGTGCCTGCAGTATCATAAGACAAGGTGGATAATTTACTGAACAGCCTGAGCACTACTGAGTGCTGCAATCTTCTGAACTTCACCAAGCTGCACATGCAAATCCCACTGGAAAAGCAGTAGTCTGTATTTTTCATCAACACAGGCCTTTGAGTTCACTGCAAGACCAGGTGATTTTGTTAGTTTAGGAGGCACCTTTCTGACGCTTACGAACCGAGTGTTTGTAGGGCTGCATGGTTTGATGTATTGACAACATAGGCCGGGAAGAATGCAAAATACATGGGGTTTGTATTGAAAAAATGGATGAAGCATGAAAATACACATCAGTTTTAGCTGGTAACAGCAAGAGGTAGTAAGGAAAGTTGTAACTACTCTCTAAGAGACTAAGATAATGACACAGGGAATTAGCTTGTACCAAAAACCAAACAAAGAATTGGACATTCATAGAATTCCTTTCTTAGAATCGAATTCTGTATTGTAGAATTCAGTTATTGAAGATTTATAGATGGCTTCAGTGGTACTGTTGCTTTATTAAAAAGCAGTTGTTGGCTTTTTTGTTTTATTATTTTTTATTAAGGCAGTTTAGCAAAAGCATCCATCTGACAAGTTGGTCAGAACAAGGCCTTGTCACAGAGGCTTTGAGCAGGGTAAAGAAACTTTCTGACTCTCCCTGCGTTAGCCTAGACTACAGTAAAATACTTGAACAACCTGCTAGTGCATGGATGCAGGTCTACTGATGATGCTTTTCTTGGCATGGAAATGGAGTGTTGCTTTTAACAGCAAGATATGAACAGGAACAGAATTACTCCAAAATGAGTACATTGCCATTGGTGGGCTATCAGAAGAAACACCATTACCTTAATCACAAATTCAGGGTCCCCAGGGGATGAGTAGCAGTGAGGTTTTTGTCAATGTCTTGTAATACCCACAGTAAATGTCCTTTATCCCTAGAGGGCAAAACTTGACAATCTTAAAATGAATTCAGTATGGAAGAATGTAGTTTGGAATGAGTGAATGTTGGCAGCTCTGATTAAATATTTATTTCTTTGGCAAGCCTTTGTGCTCAAAGCATCTTGCCAGGGTGCTCAGGAATAGGCAGATTCACAACCATTTTCATACTTCTCTACTAGTTACTCAGCATCCTTTTGATTGTGCAACATATTTTGTAAGTAAACAGAATGAAAGTAAAGCAATATTTTTTCTGAGACAACGAACAAGATGCTGTGGAAAACCTGCTGAATTCCTGCCAAAAACTTTGGTTTTCCTACTGAAAAAGTTGAAAGCTTCCTGCTGTTACCAAGATGGTAACTTAACAGCATCCTTGCTGTCAGCTGTACTTTAGGTTTGACATGTCATCAAGTATTATTCAGAAATAACGTAAAATCATGAAAACCATTGTGGAAATGCACTGCTACTATATCTAGTTCGGCTTGCCGGAATTGAAGATTCAGCTGTAGTGCCTGCTCCCCTCAGAGCTGATTCTGTCTTACTGGTGCACAACTTCATTTCCCCTTCCAGCCTCCTTATGCATGGGAGAAAAGAGATTGGTAAATAGTCAAAATTCAGCCCATTTTGCTGTATTGATAGAAAAACAGACCTTTCAGCAGGAATTAAATTTGCAATTGTTTGTGCATTAGAGCGTTAATTGGTTTGGCATATTAGTTGGCTAATAACTGGGAAATCTATTGGAAGGAAGCATATGCTGTAAATACATAATTATAACACAGTGCATTTTCAGATTACTAAGATTTGCATGCCTAAAACGTGTTGAATGTCAAATTTAATTTTTTATGGTTTATCTCATAAATCACTTCTAGTTTTTTGTGTATAATACATTGCATTTGTCACACCTTTATAAAAGTTTAGCTACTGTTAACTTGTTTCAATGCACCTCTGAACCAACATTTTCAGATCTTCAGATTCAAGAAAATTGCAAATTTGAAAGGGCCAGTATTCAGAGTTTAAGAAAAACATGAAAATGTGACTCATTGTAAAAAAACCCTGTTAAATAATCCATTTGGAAAAAAACCCAAACCTGAAATTCAGTCACTCATGATTTTAAGTAAGCACATGGACGGACATATGGACTCAAGACAGGTAGAAAATTAGGTGTGATTTGGTCCAGTGATAGAGTGGCAGAACCACCAATGTACTTTTTGGTTGCTGTAACAGAAGCATGGCTTCCTGGAGTGGAGAGATGATCATCGCTGTGGAAGCATCACCCCGTGAGATCAGAGGAAAGTGGCAAACACAACTGCAGATTCTAAGTTGTGTCCCTGGCATTTCCATTCCCTTTGATGAAGACTGAACGTGCTTATCACAGGAAAGACTCTAGCCTAGAATTAGGGGGCTGGGAGGATCCATTTAAAAGGGAAAGCTAAAAGAGATAATCTGCAATTACCATGATAGATATTCCAAACACAAATTACACTCTTGAGAGTTATATGAATTATTACATGCCTTTACACATGGGCTAAATTAAAGTAAAAAAACCCTTTGGCTATATTTCTGGAAAATTTCACTTGAACTTCCTTGATCATATGAGGTTGTGTATGTAAGTAGCTGTGTTGTAATTGTTAAAAGGTCTGAAATGTGTTTGCACAGGGAACTCTCATTTTAGCATTTTCCAAATCCTGACTGCTTAGCTTTGTAAACTTAAATCTTTTTCTAGATTATTATTTAAAAAAAAAAAAAAAGTAAAAAATATATCACGTGAGATTAAGACAGAACATTATAAAGCTGTGGTCTTCCCTCTGGCGTGGCTTTCCAGTGAGTGTTTGAACCTGTCTCTCTATACCCTTCAGGTACCACAGGTTGGTTCCAGCTGTTAAATTGGGCAGAGCTGGCTCTGATGTGCCCTTGCAGAGTCAAAATCCAGCTCAGCAGTAGCCAATAGGGTTCTCAGTCTAATCAACATTTTGGATAAATTTTCTTGAAAGGGTCATGACAAGTCTCTATTCAGCATGTATGAGTTATGGCTTCTTGTGGTGGTTTGACCCTGGCTGAATGCCAGGTGCCCACCAAAGCTGCTCTATCCCCCTCCTCAACCCGACAGGGGAGGGAAAATATAATGAAAGGCTTGTGGGTCGAGATAAGGACAAGGAGATCACTCAGCAATTACTGCCATGGGCAAGACAGACTCGACTTGGGGAAAACTGGTTTAATGTATTATCAATCAAATCAGAAAAACACCTTCCCCTCACCCCTCTCTCCTTCCTGGGCTCCACTTCACTCCCGATTTCTCTCCCTCCTCGCCCCGAGCAGCGCAGGGGCACAGGGAACGGGGGCTGCGGTCAGTCCATCACACAGTGGCTCTGCCGCTCCTTCCTCCTCACACTCTTCCCCTGCTCCAGTGTGAGTCGCTCCCACAGGACACAGTGCTCCGTGAACTTCTCCAATGTGAGTTCTTCCCACGGGCTGCAGCTCTTCATGAACTGCTCCAGCGTGGGTCCCTCCCGTGGGGTGCAGCCCTTCAGGAACAGGTCGCTCCAGCCTTGGTCCCCCATGGGGTCACAGCCTCCTCCGGGCATCCACCTGCTCTAGTGGGGGTCCCCTACAGGGTCACAAGCCCGGCCAGCAAACCCACTCCAGTGCAGGCTTCCTTCAGGATCACAGTCTCCTTCAGGCACATCCCCACCTGCTCTGGCGTGGGGTCCTCCATGGGCTGTGGGTGGGTATCTACTCTGCTGTGGACCTCCATGGGCTGCAGGGGCACAGCCTGCCTCACCAGGGTCTTCACCAGGGGCAGGGGAACCGCTGCTCCAGTGCCTGGAGGCCCTTCTGTCTCCTTCTGCATGGGTGTCTGCAGGGCTGTTGTTCTCACACAGTCTCACTCCTCTCTCTTGCTGGTGCAGAATTTTTAGGGTTTTTTTGTTATTATTATGCTATCCCAGAGGTGCTACCACCGTCGCTGATGGGCTGGACCTTGGCCAGCCCCAGGTCCGTCTTGGTGCCAGCTGGCTCTGGCTCCATTGGACATGAGGGAAGCTTCTGGCATCTTCTTGCAGAAGCCACTGCTGTAGCGCCCCCACCACCAAAACCTTGCCATGCAAACCCACTACACTTGTTTTGAAATTTGAGCAAAATTTTGAAAGTGTGTGAAGTTAAAGTGGCTTTTTCCAGAGACAGTTTATGTCATATAATTGTATTTAAAAATTCCCCAGTCTGAATCCCAAGGCCTTCCAAGCAGGCATGTCTCAAAGAAAAACTTGTAAGAATTCATTAATGTGGGCAAATCAAAACACTGTCCTTTATTTCCATTCTTGAAAATGCCTAACTTCTGCATGAAACCAAAATAAAAGTAGTTGACAGAAAAATGGAAAAAATTAGTACAGGTTGTGGAATTAGATAAAATTAAAAAAGCAATGAGGTACCAACTGAGTTTGTACCATGCTTTAATTACCTTTTCATTTAAGATACGTAGCTGTGTCATCTTATAAAATTCTGACATCTTCCAGCCATTAAATTCCATTCTGTGGTTCCTGGGGTCTGTCAGACATAAAGAGTATGAAGTGGCATTGGTTCCACTCACTTGTTTTTCATTATCCCTTAGAAACTGAAAGTTGTTCCCAAAGAAGAATGAAGGTCAAATTGTTTAATTAAAAGAAGATTTGATTTTTTTTTAAATAGGGATGGAGACCAAGAACAGTCTGCCAGACATATTGAGCTCCAAAGAGTTTCAGTTTAATCTAGTTTAGATTTAATTTGGTTTTAATTGCCCTGAATACCAGACTTATCTTAGAAGTCTAGAAAGTACTTTATTTTTCTTCTTGTCTCTTTTAGCTTCCTAACTTTACATTTCTCTAGCTCTCTTTCATCAAATAAATCTCACATAAGCCATCTGTAGTTCAGGTATCCTTATTCTTGAATTTATTAGTTCGGAGCCTGTGATTCTTTTCTATGCCGAAGATGGGGCACAATATTTGTCACTTCAGTCAAACTGAAAAGATAATACCAGAATTTGAACACTATATTGTTGGATCATGCGTGCTGTTTGGGAAGAGATGTACAGTATCTCTTCTCTTTATGGTAATGGTTCTTTCTGTCCTTTATAACAATTTCTCCTCCTCCAGCTCTACCTGAAAGTATTTTTTATTGTATTTCTTTAAGAAAAGCATTTCAAATATCTTTGTTGTGCCTTACACCTTAGTTAGTCTAAAATGCCAGGGTGCCAAGATACTAGTTTGCATGTCAATTCCTTCTTACTAGTGTGGCAGAAAAAAATCAAGCTCAGTTTCTACAGCAACAGAATATGTTTTAGTAGTATTCTCTTGTTATATGGTTCTAACATATACATATTTTAGTGTAATATGTAAATAAGTATAAATAGTACAAATACTTTTTTTTTAAACCAATGTGTTGAAGGGCTGGGTGCCTGAAAATGGATGTTGGGCTTTTTTTTCATACGGTTCAGTAAAACATACTGCCTTTTGCTTGCCTTCTTTCTGTGGGGGATATTGAAAAGGATAATAAAACCTTTAAAAAACTCACGGAGTATCATCCATTGCAAGGGGTGATATTTCCATGGTAGTTTGCTGTGGAGGTTTTTTTGTAAGAAGAAGATGAAAGATGGACAGATGTTTGATGAAACAGTTAATGAAAAAGAATGATGCTTGGAACAGTTGATAAAACAACTGCCAAAGGGGCATGTCCTGTTGATGGATGGTTTATCTCTTTCAAGTAAACTGTATTGCAGGTAATAAATACTGGTGAACAGTAATGGCCATCTAAACAAAAGGTTTGGAAATCACCGTAGCTCTGGTTAACCTTAACAGAGCAATATTTGCTTGATTTTGAAAGAATCTAATTATAGGTAAATAAAGATCTTTCAGGAAAGATCACATTTATCTAATGAAAGTTTTTTGTGGGACAGGGTATTTAAATTCTAACAGTTTTTGTAAATAAAGTCCAATTAATTTTTCCCCGGTATTTCTATTGTTCCTAAAATCCAACCATGGCAATGGTCAAATAAAATGATTCAGAAAAAATTGGATGAAGATGTTTTTTCTTTAAGATTGATGTAGGAAAATGGAATAAAAATTATCTGCAGGAAAGCATGATAAATTATAATAAAGCTGCAGAAGAGTCTCCTGGTTTTCCTTGTTTTTCTTCATCCTCAAATTACCTTTTTTTTTTTTTTTCCTTGCTCATACAAATACGTTAAAAATGTAGGAAAAGACACATTCTGTTGTTCTTCAGAACTCTGGAAGGAAATCAATGACACACTGGACCAGCAAAAAACTCTGCCCTAGATTTTTTCCCTTAGGCATATAATGCAATATGAAGAGAAAAACTATGGAAAAAGTGGATGTTTGATGGTTTACCTCTGTGTTTTCTGTACTTGTTGTTTGGATTTGGGTGTGCTGCAGTCAATGTTTTTGTGTGCTACAGTCCAAGTTTCAGGTCCTGGGTGTGTTATAATTGTAGAAGTCTTCCTAGGCAACCCATGCCTAGCTTGGAAAGTAGGTTGTTCAGAAAAAGGGACAGAAGGAGAGCCATTTTTATGATTTTGCTATATTTGGCCTCCTTTGGGGCCACAGTCATAAATAAATATGCTTTCCTTGGGAGGATATAATTCTGTTTTGGAAAATAACAACAAAGATCTGAAAGAAAAAAAATACCCTTGGAAGATTCATTGTTGGAGGTGGCAAGTGAAAATTTAGAATTGTATTAGGCTTCCTGCTGTGAGTCTGAAGGTCCTCACTCCTGCCTTCTCCCATGGATGCTTTGCTCCTGTGTGGTAAAGCATGTCTCCTGGTGCTGGGCACAGCATCCTCTAATATCAAACATCTGCCACACGCCCATGTGGAATATCAGTGGGTGATGACAAAGCATCTGAGATATTAAACTGGAGGCATTAGGGCAGATAACTTTCTCCAGGCATTAAAAAGAGAAATTTGAGAGTTCCTTCCAACCTTCTGATTTCCCATTAAATGACAATTTACTTCCCATTACAGAGAGGGTGCCAGATTAGAAGAATTTTAACCTGGAGTCAATATGGCAATTTTTGTTCTTAATGGGAATATTTTTAACATAATGAGTTGGGGTTTTTTTATCAGTTACAGAAGATATCACCTGGAGGGTATCCTGAAGTTATTTCCCAAAGGAAATATGCTTTCCCCAAAATAGATTATGAATTCAAATAGCCCCCTGCTTATCGACAGTGATGTTAGGCAAGAAACCAGCGTGCTGACACAACAGCATCCTGCTTAGTATGTAACGTTCTTGAGGCAACCAGCAGCTCTGCCTTGGTTATACTGGGCAGTGCTCCCACATGTCTCAGAAGTTATTTACATGCCCCAGTGCAAGTGAGTTGTCCAATGAAAACATCTGCTTGTGAAGTATATGTTTCAAGAACTTTTTAAATGGTTAGATCTGGAAAAGTGTGAGGATCCAGCAAGGAGAAAATTATTTTCCTGCTGAATGAAGGACTGCAAGATTTTTGAGGCAGATAATAGTTCAATTTCCCTGGTAGAACACAGTCTCATTTCTGTGATAGCAGCAAACAGCTTTGCAGACACAGCAGGCAAGGTGTGGTTGCTTTGATTAAGAGCACACATCTTGATGTTTTAGGTGAGAAAAAGCTTGGCTGTGATTCATCTTGAGCCTTAGCTCATTTTAAGAAGTGTGCACAGCCTCTGGGACCACCACCCATCTGATTCAGATGACCAGGCTCCGAGGGCCATCAGCATTGCCTCTTGCACACATGCAGCGTATGCAGCAGGAGCAGCTTCCATACTATGGCTTGGTTCATCTCTGCTTCTAGACATCTTACACTGTGTGAGATTTATTTTCATGCCAAAACCACTCAGAGTCCATACGGCCAGCTTGCTCTTCCCTGCAGTGACGTCACCGCCTTCCTCGCGGTGCCTGTGAATGTCAGCAATCTGCCCACTTGTTTGTAGTGCGTGGCTGGTCTGATGACAACTGGCCTCCTTTAGGGTTAGCAGCAGGGTTTGTGGGCTCACACAGGAAAATTCTGCATCGTCCAGGGCACACCTTTGCCTGCAGAGGGTCTGTGTTATCATGTTGTCTGTGGGGGATGCTATACCTTGCACAGCGAGACCTGCAGGCACAAGTTGCTATTGCCCAAGGGCCTTCATGATGGGGAAGAACAACTTTCCCACTAAGATGCAACATCGAGGCTCTGGAAAAAGGGGCTTTCAGTGAGGAGGGCTTGAACAGGACAAATGGAGCCACAGCTGGACTGGACCACTTGCCCGTCGTGGCCAGGGTAAGTCATGCAGCAGAGAGGAGGCGTTGTGAATGAAGCAGCTGAAGATAGCCCAGGAGTGCTGGGCTCAGTGGATACTCAGGATGCTCAGGCAATGTCCATTTAACTGGGGAATGGCTGAGCAGTCTCAGAAAGAAACAGCACAAATAGGTTTGGAGAATAATCAGAAAAAGGGGTTTCTTACAAAAGTGAGACAGATTATGGGGTTGCTTAATTTGTCTTCTAAATTATGAACAAATGTGGCTAAATAATTTTTGCTCACAATGATTCCCTGCTGAAAAAGAGCCTTTACCTCAAGTAAGGATCTTGAGATGAGGCATATTTTCCAAGGAAACCTCTCTGATGCCAGAGCTTTGGTTTGGGTTTTTTTTCCCTATGGAATGAAACCCAAACAATGATTTTGCACAACTGGAAAGTCTTCCAGTAAAACACTATAGTCTGTACACGCATCCACGCCACACAGGAAAATTTCACTGAGCAATTACCAGTGGATGGACTGCTCTGAGATTAACCAAACAGCATGCAATATGTGTGTGGGTCTCTTGGGTGGCGGTGCTGGTGGTGGATAACTGACGGTGTGCTGAGTGTTTAAAACTCCTGGGGTGTTACTATGCACAAATATCCCTGCCAGATTCACTTTGTATTGCATTTACTGATGGTTGATTTATTTGTGGAATAAAGTATCGGCTTTATTTACCAAATACAAGATGTAAATCTCTCTGGTAGCATCAATTTATTGGGTATGGTTTTACTGGCTTGTGCAGGTTGCTGCTTCATTATGCTTGAAGAAAACTTTTGACTATTCTTATTTTTTCACAATTAAGTGCACAACAACTGGTGGATAAATAAACAGTGTCATTAAACCCACACATTTACATTAACACAAATTTATTATCAATGAACTGTAGATTGCTGGTCCTTTACAAAAGGGAAATTAGCTGTCTTAACTATCAAAATGCTACCTGAAAAATCAGAGTAAAAACAAATGCAGGCAGCTGTAATGATAGAAATTACTAGACTAGACTAGACTATTTCAGTTGGAAGGGACCTACAGCGATCATCTAGTCAAATCGCATGACCACTATAGGGCTGACCGAAAGTGAAAGCATGTCATTAAGAGCATTGTTCAAATGCCTCATGAACACTGACAGGCTTGGGGCATTGACAACCTCTCGAGGAGGCCTGTTCCAGTGATCGACCACCCTCTTGGCAAAGGAATGCTTCCTGATGTCCAGTCTAAACCTCCCTGGTGCAGCTTTGGACCGTTCCCTCATGTCCTGTCATTGTATCCCAGGGAGAAGAGATCATCATCTCCCTCCCCACTTCCCCTCCTGGGAACCTGCAGAGAGCAACGAGGTCACCCCTTGGCCTCCTCCTCTCCAAACTAGACAAGCCCAAAGTCCTCAGCTGCTCCTCACAGGACATGCCTTCCAGCCCTGGCACCAGCTTTGTTGCCCTCCTCTGGACACATTCAAGGACCTTCACATACCTGCCACCTGCAGCACTTGTCTTGTTTCCCTTCCTTTTTAATCGCTTTCTGTACTCACTGTGGCAGATGTCCCCATGAGGCATCTGTTTGGTGTTTAGCTACTGCAGGCTCCCTGTTTATTCAAAGAGCAGTAGCTACTGCCCAAGGGCAGTGCAGTTCACCTGGCTCTGAGATGATCCCAGGGAGTTCCCCTCTTCCTCTTTCTGTTGACGAAGCCCAGGATGACAGGTTTTCCAGTGTAGGCATGCCATTTAGGTGGGATGGGTCTAGATCCTCTGTCATATTCCATGGGAGCTGAGAGAAGGAGAGCTGCTTTCCTCCCTGCTTGCCGGCACTACTGATAGCTCCATGTCTTGAAGAGCTGGTGGACTGGGAAATACTGAGTGTGAGGGATTTGGCAAGGTCCTTACTCTGGCTGGGCAGTTGGATAAGTTGTTGACTGAAGTCACGTATGCTTGTCTCTGAGCTAGAAATGACAGAAATCCCACAGAGGGGTGCAGTGCTGCAGAGATTGATCTGTAGACTTCACATAGAGTGCACAGAGTCCATTGCTGATGCTGGTCTCTGTATGAAATGCCTCAGAGGAGCCTGTTTGGACATAAATTTGAGAATTAGTCTAGTAAAGTTAGCTCCATTGAAATAAAGAGATTAAATGCTAAGAATTCTGCACAACAATAGTTTTCAGTGTCGCTTCTTAGAAAGGGAGAAATGTCCTGCTGAACAGGCTGTTCTATATTCTCTGTGGACTGAGGGACAGTAATTGTGGTTGCATGCTAAGGACCTTTCGCAAAAGTTTCCTCTCCCTTCTTCCAGTGACGCCGGTCTTCTTGTGAAGCGAGTCTCCTGGAAGAAACGCATAATGGAAGCAAATGAATTTAATGTCTAGTACATGACTTGGCAAAGGACAAGAGGAAGGAAGGTCATTAATAAATCAACCCTGTTCTTACCCTTTCTATATATCTGCATGAGATGAAAGGCTTGGAGTCATAGAGATACTTCCCTCTCCGGTATCTAAGCCATGGAAAGGGGGAAAAGATGCTTTCTCTGTTTTCAGGGATCATAGGACCCTTTTCAGTGGTTGAAGAAACACTGCCATTTCCAAAAGCTTTCTTAAATCCTGTGAGAAAGAAGCAGCAACACAGAGGACGTTACATGAGGTACCAGCCCCTCCTGCTGCTGTGTCAGCCACAGCTAACCAGAATACAGGGCTGTCTGCCAGCAGGTAAGGCTTGTTCCTGGTGGGGTGTGCTTAGCTTGGCGATTTACTCTGTGCAGGCAGATCCCACAGAAGAATGGATAGGGCCAGACATTTATTTATTTCTGACAGAACAGTATGTATCTTTTACATACATCAGCCACACCAAGCTGTCTTGTTCTGCCGATGTGTTATTGATGTACAAGCTGATCTGAGAGGTAAATTTCCCTCTTCTTTCTTTTGCCTTCACTTAGCTCCATCTGTAACCCTGCAGGTGTGTACATCCATTCTTTCAGGTCTCTGATTTGTGAGAATTTTCTGTTTAGAGGAATAGTACTAACTCAGGACTGCCTTCTTGTTGGCAACTTTGAAAAATACCTTGTTAGAAGACTTTATTTGGCCCATGCAGAAAGAAGCAAGGAGAGATATCACTCTTATCTATGAAATACACTGTAGCCCATCATATTCCTTAATATTTTATAATTATTCTCAAATATCAAATTCCAAATAAAATATTTTTTCTTTAGTGCCACTGTGCCATGTTGCGTAAGTATAACACCAGTAAAGTTTGTGAGAAACTGATAAGGAATTGTACTTTCTAAGGAATTCCTGGTAGAAATATTAGGAAGCTTTACCTTCACAAACATTTGTATTGGGTTTGCGTGGCAAGGTTTCCGTAGCCCTTATTTCTCCTAACATACGCCTTAACTTTGGCTCATCAGTGATGGTAGTAACGCCTCTGTTAAGAAGAGGGAAAAAAAACCTGCATGGCAGAGCCAGAGGAGAGGAGTGAGACTGTGTGAGAGCAACAGCCCTGCAGACACCCAGGCCAGCGCAGAAGGAGGCAGGAGGGGCTCCAGGCACTGGAGCAGAGGTTCCCCTGCAGCATGTGGGGAAGACCCTGGCGAGGCAGGCCGTGCCCCTGCAGCCCATGGAGGTCCACGGTGGAGCAGATACCCACCTGCAGCCCCTGGAAGGCCCCACACTGGAGCAGGTGGGTGCCTGAAGGAGGCTGTGACCCAGTGGGGGACCCACGCTGGAGCAGTTTGTGAAGAGCTGCAGCCCGTGGGAAGAACTCACATTGGAGAAGTTCATGGAGGACTGTGTCCCATGGGAGGGACCCCACGCTGGAGCAGGGGAAGAGTGTGAGGAGGAAGGAGCGGCAGAGCCACTGTGTGATGGACTGACCGCAGCCCCCGTTCCCCGTCCCCCTGCGCTGCTTGGGGCGAGGAGGGAGAGAAATTGGGAGTGAAGTTGAGCCCAGCAAGAAGAGAGGGGTGGAGGGAAGGTGTTTTAAGATTTGATTTTTTTTTTTCACTACCCCACTGATTTGATTGATAGCAATTTAAAGTAATTTCCCAAGTTGAGTCTGTTTTGCCTGTGACAGTAATTGCTGAGTGATCTCTCCCTGTCCTTATCTCGACCCACGATCCTTTCGTCATATTTTCTCTCCCCTCTCCCCCTGAGGAGGAGAGTGATGGAGTGGCTTTGGTGGGCCCCTGGTGTCCAGCCAAGGTCAGCCCACCACATTTGGTGTTCTTCCTGAAGTTAAACTGATACTGAGTTAGCGTGCCATGCTCCTTGCTGGTTTTGACCCTGTAGGGCAGGAGTCCCACTGAAGTCACAGGAGACCAGAGAAGTGCAGTCTGTTGCAGGATTAGTTGCACTTCATCTCCACTCTGAAATGAAATATAAAGACTTACCCTCAACAGAGCTTAAAAGGTAATAAGAACATATGTTGAAATCAGCAGGTCCTTGTAACAGGCTTTCAGATCAACCATTTCCCCTGAGTTTTACATTATTCTCCTCAATGCCAAGGAAAGTTTTCTTCTGCTGTGTTCTGTTGTAAAAACCTCTTCTGTAACGTAAAAATGAAATGTGTATGTCCACAAAGTTCATGTAAATCCATTTGCTCTGCTTATTCTAGTTTGTTCTTGTGTATACTTATTTCACTGTCATAACTGAAATTCTCAAAGTGGCTAGTCACCAGAAGCACCTCCGTTCTGAATACTTTTAAAATAAAAAGGCTTTGAAGCTTTTATCTCCAGAACTATTTCAAAATATCAAGAGAAAAGTTATGCTATCACTTTTGCTGTAGCAGTCACTATCTCAGATGAAATATATGTTTCTATTTCCCTGTCATTTGGGTCATTTGATTGGATATATTTTGCAATTTTCTTTTAATTGGAATTTCTCCTTATTCTTCATGAGAATTATTGTGCACCTCACCCCATGATTTCCAAACTATTGTGTATCAGTCTTTTGTTGGTTGATGTTATGATATTGAAAATCCTTGGAATACTTCCTTTCACAGCAGTTGAATCCGCAGAGGCATTTCCTCTGAGTGCCAAAGATGAACTACTAACCAAACTGAGTAAAGTTTAAAAAACATAAATAGTATTAGCATTAAAAATTAATAATATCTCACTGTAAATAGAATGCTTTAGCTGTTCATTAAGATTCTTTTCTTCTTTGTCTGCTGTTTATCTGCAGCAGCTGAGTGAGAGTAAGTATCTGGGAGATAAAATGCAGTTCAGGTTACTCTCAGCTGTTAAAAAAGGAAGATAGGTCAAATGAGAGGCAGCCATCATCACCCCGGAGATGACAGCCCCTGATCCAGCCCTTCGCCCCGATTAGACAGACCCAGCTGGGATAACTGTTGGGGAGTGATATAGGATGTCAAAAATCTTACAGGCTGGCGAAACACGTGAAGTGTGCTTTGTGACTGCTCGGTGTTACATTTGTCATTTATAAGGAGGCATGGCAAGTGCAAAATGAATGTTAAAAGCGAACTGGTCGGCTATGATAGCACTTCCTAACTATTTAAAATATCATAAAATAAGTCAGCTGGGAAGGGGTCTCTGAACACTAGTCCAACAGCCTGCTCAAAGCAAGACCGACTTCTAGGTTAGACCAGGTGGCTGATACATGAGTAAACGTGTATAAACATGGGTCATGGGAGAATTAGTCTTAGCTGGGTTGAAACAGGCCTGGACTAGACAAAAAAATAAAAAATGTATAAACTAACACGAGCATTTAAAGCTTTTCTGGTAAAAATTGCCTTTTCTTCGTGAAGGTCTGTATGCCTGTTCCATGCTGATGAGACCTGGTCTTTTTGATAGCGCTGTAACGCTGTCTCCCCTAATGAAACACATCCTCAGAGAAGAAGCTTCCTCTGGGATGGTGCCAGCACGCACTGCATTCTCCGTCCTACTAACTGTCCTCCACAGTCCCCAAGCACGCCATGTCTCTGTCAGTCACCCTGATTATAATTTTGAACTCTGCTGCACAGAAGTCGCCATGTCCCAGAAGTGGCTGCTTCTGCTCTTAAAAATTGCTAATTATGGCAGTGTCCCTTTTCCCATTAGCTCACAGCTGCAAGCAGAAAGCACAAAAATTAGGCTAAAATGTAAAGCAGGGGAGGGGATGCTAGAGCCTTCCTTGGAAAAAGGACAGGGGTGGGGGGAAGGAAAGAGGTCAGGGAATCCTGCATCACTTGAGGGTATGGGGGAAATGGTGTGGAGGGTCCCAGGTCACCCACATGGCTTGGGGCCATATGCAGTGTGTCTGTGGGTGGTGGCTCCCTGGTCACTTAGACAGACTGCTGAGGGACAGGATCACGAGTGTACCCAATGTGTCACTGGCGTGTAGAGAGAAATTTCTGTATCACAGAGACTCCCCTTTTAACTTGGAGCCGGCAGGGCAGCTTTATGTTCCCTTGTCACAGGTCGGCTGTCACGGGTGCGTGGCCAGAGAGGCGAGGAGCAGCAGGCTGTGTGTCACCCCTACTATTTTTGACCACAGAAGTACCCGCTAGTGGCCCAGGGTGGCTAAATTTATGTTTGGACTGCCTGGAGATGGCAGGTGGTGTGACGGCTGTGTTGTTTCACCTTGCCTAGATTCCCCCTCCCTAGGGACGTGGCCGCCCAGGGCCCGGCTGGGACGCAGCCCAGCTGCAAGCCTGGGCTCTGCCTCCCACCAAACCCACCACGCTGCCAGTAAAATCGTGCGACACAAGGAAGGGAAAACTGCAGGTGGAGGTAGGTCTGTTGAGAGCTACTCAGGAGGAAAAAACCCAGTAACATGGAAAGGTATAAAATCCTAAAGGAAAGCTGTAGTAAGGAGGTGGTAGGTTGGCAGCACGGGGCCAGGGGATTGACCCTTCCCCACCTGCATGATGCCTGCCGGGCCAGCAGATGCTTCTTAGGGGTCTTATCAGGGTGGGGAACACACTAATGCCTGGTAACTCATTAAACTTCAGCTATCTTTTGTGTGTATTCACCAAGAAATGGCTGCTTGGTGGATACTCAGCTAAGCTGTATGCACCTACACTGGCAGAGCCTCTCGACACACGGTAAGAGCTGCGACAAAAAGAGTCCACAAATACATGTGGCAGCAGATATGTTTTCTCATGCCTGCAGCTCTTTCCAAAGGCTAACGTATGGTGAGATACAAGCCTGTCCCGCCCAGCAGCCACCGAGCTGGGTCAGCCTTGGAGGAAAGCACTGACAACATGTCCTAAAGTCACACCATGCCTCCTTCATGCTGCTGGAGAGCTGTTCCTGAAACAGGGCTGGACTTTCAAGGCTCAAGGAAGAACCGAGATGCTTTCCAAGCTGAGGGGAAAAAAGCGTAAGAAATGGAGCAAATACACTCCTCCATCTTGTACTGGTTCCATGTGTAGATGCTACAGGTGGTGGTTTTTTCCATCTTAACTGTTGCTTTTAATACTGATGAACATAAAAAAAAAAAAAAAAAGACTTCAAACCGTTTCAGATTTATCCTTCCAGAATTTGTTTTGAGTAGTTACCAATTTTTTGATAATTTTATTTTGACTTCATTGCAATCCTTAGCACTGTGTTCTATGATTTAACTGCATGTTGCATGAAAAAATCCTTCCTCTTTCTTATTTAAATCAACTCCCTTCTAATTTCACTGGAAACTCTTGCACCAAGGTGATGCAAAATCTTTCTATCTCACCTCCCTTACACCATTCATGTTAGAAATCTCCAGTGTATTCCTCCCAACGTATGCCTTAACTTTGTATTTTTTCCAAGAAATAATGAAAAAAACCTTTACAATTACTATTTTTTTTCATGTTATTCTTTCTAACAAAGGAAGGAAGGAAGAACTGCAACCCATGATTGTGGTCCTTTGTTTCTTTGATGATCCATCTGTACTTTACTATTATAACTACTGGTAGCTACTAATGAGAGGCTAAGATATTGTGCTTAAAAAAGAAGGATACCTGTTTCAAGTCAGGTACAGACACATCCAGAAGGATTGTTGGGCAGGATATTTTATTGTAAAATCCACCCTTTTTATTTACAACATGGAGGCTTTCATAAATGTCAGTGGTCGTGAAAAAAACACAAGTGGGCCTTGTGTGATAAAAAGATATGTATGATTTCTAGGTGTATACAAATTGTTGTGAAAGTGTCTGAAGAGTATTTCTATAGATATGCAGTGTTCTCAATACCAACAAAAGATGCAGCATTAGCAATAGGTGACAGGGCTGAGCAATATTATTCAAGGCACCTCCTTGAAAATACATCAGCTAGGTATGTAAGTTTCAGGAAAAGAAGTAAGTCTTCTTAACGCTGACTGAAAAACAAATGAATGAAGTTGCATTCTGAGTAGGCATCAAAGTGTTTTCTTTGAATTATCAGTGCTTTATGGAAGCCTTAAATAAAAGTTCGATGTTGCTTCGATAGCTTGTAGCTGTAGACAACTACGGATCACTGAAGTAATTTCTCTATTGACAGAATGATTCTTCTTTAGTGACCAGCTGAGAAAATACACTTTGTCTTTCACTTCCTCTATTGATACTACATAAAGATTAACTAGAAGATTATGTACCACTCCCACCTAGTGGCAAATAAAACATGCACGGTATAACCTCTTTTTTCTTTCCTTTTTTTTTCTTCCTTTTTTCTTAGGACTACAGGAATCTGTGTTGCCCTTCCTAGAAATGACTGCGTGGAAACAGTGGTTTTACTGCAGCTTTGCTTGTGACAGAGATCAGCTCTAGGTTGCTTAAAAATTATGTACCAAAACCTTCTAAATTAAAGTTAATGTACTGGAGTCGGTAAAAATGAAAAACAAACCCATGATTTTGTGCCTGTAACTAGGCAGTTTTTGTACAAAAGAAAATTAAGACAAATATAGGCCAGTGTTTTACGACATAGATTTATTTTTAACTTTTAATGGATACAGTTAATAATAGGAGGAGACTGTAAGATGACAGGTCATGTATATAAAAAAAAAGTGAGTAGCAATTCATTTGGTTTTAAAATAGTCCACACAGAGTGTGTCCCACCAGCAGCACTTGGCAGGACCCCAGGCTGGCTGAAGCTGCCAGTAGCTGCTTGGGTCCTTGCCTGGCAGTCAGGTCCAGCTCAGCCAGCAAGTCTGGGAGCAGGGTTTACCGAATACCATGGGACCAAATTCAGCCACTGGGGCTTGCACAGCCCTGAAGACATCATGGATGGGCTTTAGCTCCAGGTTGTTGCTTCAACATAGGAGTCTAATCCTGCCATTTGCCTGTAGGGTTGGCATGCACTAGTGCTGCAGAGCCACCTTTCATTAGAGACCATTCCTAGCACTGTGGTTGCAAAGCAAATCTACAGGTGCGGTTTTTCTAGAAATAGACTGATGCAACTCTGACACTAGAATTAAGATGTACAAAGACATGTTAATTAGCTTGTTTGATTAGCTACATTGTCTTGGAAGCACAGAATCCTAAAATTACATGTTTGGGAGAGGCTCCAAGAGGTTGTATAGACTATTCCTGTGCCAAACCCCAGTACCTCCTCTATCAGCAGCATTCCTTGACAAGCAGTAATACACCTAGTCTTTAATATTTCAAAAGTAGAGTCTTCCACATTCCTGCTACAGCTTATTCCATGTATCATCAGTGTTGGAAGTTTTTTTGTTTTTTGGTTTTTGGGTTTTTTTTCTAATATCCGATACGAATTTTCTTTCTTGCAGTTGAAGCCAATTCATTTTTGTATTCCCTGTAGGTAACCCTCTCTCCAGTTTGAGATTTTCTTGAGTGAAGACTGTCTTCTCTCCAGACTGAACAACCTCTGTTTGTTCAATCTTTCCTCAGAGGTCACGTTTTCTACATCTCTGACTGTGGTCCTCTGGACTTCTCAGAACTAACTAGTGTGGGTAGGCCACATGGGTCATTTAATGTTTTTATGGGTTGTACTGCTGTTATTACAAGCCAGTAGGTTATTTAAGTTGTGGCAATAGCATGACATCATTGACTGCTGTTCTGCTTATGATCCACTGAAATGCCAAGTCTTTCTTTGCAGACCTGTTATCTAGTCCAGTCATGTGACTCTCTTCCTGCTTAGATGTAGACTTTTGTACTTTTTTTTGCTTAATCATATGCTATTTTAGAAAAAGTTTGTTCAGTTTAACAATTACTTTGAATCCTAATCCTGTCCTAAAGTTTATTTGCTTTTTTTAAAATTTATTTTATTTCAAGGTTTGATAGGAACATGCTGTTTTCTGTCACTCAGTAGTAGATACTGCTATAGCCTTGAAGAATTGTTTTCATTCAGTTTCACTGTAGGTCCATGATAGTTTCTTTTTGAATAATTTTCCAATTACTTTTGCTTTTCTCCTGGAGTAATTTCATCTGTAGTTTACTTATGAGAATTCCTTTTTCCAAGTCCTGCTACGTGACATTTGCTATTTCTCCTTGTGCTAGTTTTGGCTGGGATAGAGTTAATTTTCTTCACAATAGCTGGGACAGGGCTGTATTTTGGATTTGTGCTGGAAACAGTGCTGATAGCACAGGGGTGGTTTAGTTACTGCAGAGCAGCGCTTGCACAGAGCCAGGGCCTTTTCTGCTCCTCACCGCACCCCACCAGCGAGCAGGCTGGGGGTGACAGGGAGTTGGGAGGGGGCACAGCTGGAACAACTGGCCCCAACTCACCAAAGGGATGCTCCATACCGTATAATGCCATGCTTGGCATATAAAGCTGGGGGAAAAGAAGGAAGGAACGGGATGTTTGGACTGATGGCGTTTGTCTTCCCAAATAATTGTTACACATGATGGAGCCAGGCTTTCCTGGGGATGGCTGAACACCTGCCTGCCCATGGGAAGTGGTGAAAGGATTCCTTGCTTTGTTTTGATTGTAGGTACGGCTTTTGGTGTAACTGTTAAACTGTCTTTAATTCAACCCATGAGTTTTCTCACTTTTACTCTTCTGATTCTCTCCCCTGTGTCACTGGCAGGGGGGATGAGTAAGTGGCTGTGTGGGGCTTGGTTGCCAGCTGGGATTAAACACCATACTCCTCTACACACAGAAAGAAATTATTTTACGTTAATATATTTGTCCTTGACAAATCCACGTTGACTGTTACTTACCTCCTTGTTTTATAAATCCTTAAAGATACTGGATTTTTTTGTTTCAGAGGTTTGGGGGAATTGAAGACAACTAGCCATCCTTCTGTATTTACTCTTGGTTTTGTCTCCTTTTAAAGCCAAGTGCCACAGTCTGTCTTTCAAATTTGACAGTAACTCATCTGTCCTCCAAGTGTGCTTGAAGATTGCTCATGTCTGTTTGTTCAGTCTGCTAGGACAGTATTGATGAGGCCTGGCTGATTTGAAAAAAAACCCACCACTTTTCTTATTTAAATGCTTTCTAACCTGTCTGTATTCTAAACAGTGATTTGCCACTCTTTTTGGTTCATTAGCTAATTGATTTCAGGTTTTGTGTGAAGACAAATACAGAAAGGCATTTGGTCTTTCCTGGTGTCGTCTGCCAATAGATTGTCTTTCCAATCAAACAACAAATTGACGTTTTTCTTGGTCATCTTCTTGCTACTTGTTAGCCCTATAGATTGATTTCTTTTTACCTTTGAAATCCCTTGTCTGCTTGCATCTCTTTTTTTTTTTTTTTCCCCTGGGCATTTCTGATTTACCCCCTGATTGTATATGCTATTATTTTATATACCCCCCGATCAATCTCACCTAGTTTCTGTGGCTGTGTGCTTATTTCCTGCATTTGATATAATTAGAAAGACCATAAGATAGCTAAACTAGTTTCCCATTGCAGCTCCAGTCTTCCCTCTGTTTTGGGAAAACTGTCACTTGTAAACTAGCATCTGTACCCTGACGAGATTTCCAAGAAACCTTTTTCTCTTTGTATTTTAAACCCATTAGATTTTACCTGTGAATGCTCTGTGCTTACTGAAGTCTGCTTTCCTGAAATCCCTGTTTTATTACCCTCTTCTGCCTCTTCCCTTCTTAGGGAATGTGAGTGTTATATTTGCACAGTCTTGCATTCTCAATCACTTTCTGCCTCTGGTAAGGATAAAATCTACAGCAGCCTTCTCTAGCTGCTTCTTTTACCCTTTTACAAAAAAGAGCATCCCAAGAGCTATGTGTGGCTGTGTTCTTTTTCCAACAGTTTTAGGTTAATTGAACACCTTCGCTAATACTGAATACTGCAGCTTTTGAATAGCTGCAAGCAATCCTGGCTTGCATTAGCCTCATCTACTTTGGTGATGAAGAGTCACCTATCTACTGATGCAAAGACATTCTTCCTCCCATCTGTTTTCACCAAAGTTTATTAAAAAACCCTTTTTCCCTCAGTGGTTTGGACCTATACGCACCACTGATACAGACAGAAATGCTTTCTGTTTTTTTTCCACAATAAACTACACAACTTATATTAACATCTATCTTTTTTCCATAAATCTAGTCATGGATGATTATATTGGCATAACCCATAATAGGGGACCATTGCAGTGATATAAAGGTTCCTTTAACTGATGGGATTTATTTTCCTTCCTTGTGGCAAATATTTTCTAGTAGTGTCACTCTTCCATGCTAGCAGGGCTGAACAGCTCCAAGTTTGTGGTTGTGACTAAAGGTATGCAAAGTTGGTGTGTTTATGAGGTTTCCTTCATGTATTTTTAAAGCATCAAAAGTGCAACTTAACCAATTCCCACACTTTATGTTTTAGTTTTATGACCAGGATTCTGCAGCACAGTGATTGAAATTTTAAAGGTGCCTTCTAATGAATTAAAACCAATATTGAGGATAAATTAAGTGAAGAGGGCTGTAGTGACATTGTTGATTGATGTATTGTATTCTGTAGAAGCCTCTATTGTTCTCTTCATTGAACTCCAAAGAATCTCAGATCTACTCCATCCCACTTCTGAGAGTCCAGGTGCTTTGATGTATAACTCACAGTGATTTTGCCACAGAGTACACAGACATTTGTTTGTAATTTATTTTATCCACCTTATGTTCCCAAATTCATCAAGGTGTTACGATACAGATAGAACCATTCAAATGATCAACATCCTTGAAGATACTCGATTTTAAAAACTATATTCCATTACTTTTCCAAAATACTACACTGAACACTTTGAAGTGTTTGGTTAGTGAAGTGAGAGGGAAACATACTGTTAGATGGATGGATAGTAATTCTTATCTTTCCTGAAATTAAAATCTTGTATTTTCTCAGATGATCCCTTTTATTGTTCAGAATATTTGAAGATCAAGTTCAGCTAGATACAGGCTTCCAAAAAGTATAGTGCAAAGAATTTCTAAATCCTCATCTGTGTATACAGATGGATGTGGAGTCAGTGCAATTGAGGAAAACATCTAAGTTTTGGCTTGAAGGCATTGGCTTTCTAATGTTTTAATAAGCAAGCTGTTCAGTAAACAGAAGGGAGCTCTATAATTCCTCAAGAAGTCTTTGGAGGAATTCAAGCCCTGTATATACTGGTTACAAATACTTATCATGGAGAAGTGTAGTGATGTTCTTGCTTTTTAGATCGCTGAAGATACGAAAGCCAGTTATCTGATGTTTAAAATACCTTCGCTTCCCAGAGTGTATTCCTCCTATGATGTTTTATTTTCCTTGACATCGTGCTTATCTACAGTGAATAATCGTATCACATATAATGGATTACAGTCTATCTCACCAAGAAAGAAGAAAAAGCAGATGAATTTTTGAGTCCAAATACCCAATTTTCTTCAAGTTGCCAAAGAAAAGGAGAAATAAGAAACAAGACAAAAAAGAAAACCAGAACTTTCTTCAAAAGATTGACTATTGTGTCAGTAGAACTGTCTTCACTTGTGCAATGGGTGAAGTTATCAGTAAGATGAAAAGAAAAGTCAATCCATTACAGAAAAGTGAGATTTCCAAACCTACCAGTACTCCTCTATAAATTCACTTCATGTAGCAGAACCTTCAGGGGCAAACCCTCTTTCTGCATCTTTTCCTAAAATTGAGTATTTGACCTAGAATGCAGGGTTTATGTGAAAAATCTTCCATGCCATGGGTTATCATGTTTCAGAGCCGTGATGTGTTTTCCATAATCAAGATCTGCTTTCATTAGGTTTACTGGTGGATCTTGGGAGGTCATCTTCAGCTGTTCCTCTTTTTGTCTTGGCTCTGAGCTATGCTGAACACTGTTATCCCCCTGTGCTGTGGTAGCAGAACGCCTTGGCTTTGGGCATAGGGACACATGTGTGGTGTGGAAACCTCCAAACCTTCTCCTGGAGCCTGGGAAGAGGAACCAACTGTTATTTTCCTTTATCTGAAACTTCTGTTTTAACAAAAGAGCAAGAATTTATCTGCAAGTGAAGGGGTACCAAAGTTTATCCTTAAATGGAAACCTTCCCAGTTTCATGTATCTGCTTTAAAGAACTGTTGTTTTTGAAACAGCATGTAAGTGAATGCATTAAATGAATTATCTTATGCACTCTTTGTCATGTGGAGCAGAAAGAATATTCAGTGATGAAAAGCAGGTGTGAAATATATTCTGCGAATACACTGGAGAGATGTCTTGATTTGAAAACAGCTTGGGAGGTCTATCAGCATTTCTCAGAAGAAAAAATTATTTTCAGGTCTTGATAATTAAATGAAATGGTTTGTTTTGCCAGTTCCCTGAGTGGTATCAATTGTGAGAGATTTTTAAAGCCATAATTTTAGTCAGAAATGATACTGAGGTCTTGAAAAAAATCATGTTCTCGTGATGTTCTCATGTGAAAGGGAGTGACACAGACTCACTGCCACAGGCCCTGGGAGGCGTCTGCTCTGAATGCAGACGGATTCTAGGGTGGATAAATGAACTCACTTTTCTGTAAGACTTTTGATTCTAGGATTCAGAAATAAACCCACATTTTCTGTTTGTTTGTTTTTAATGAAGGTTGACGAAGAAAGCTAGACTTCCCAGAAGCAAATTAAGATGGGTAATAAAGTTAGGTCCCACACAGCTCCTCACAGCTGAAGCTCAAAAACTGCAGTGGCTCATTTTGGATGCTAGTCGAGAGACACTTAAATCAGACTTTTTCAGATATTTCCAGTTCTCCCTAATAGTAAAAGTATTTCTGTAATTCTAGCTTTGGCCAATACTGAGATGGAAATAGAGGATGCCGCAATAATAAATCATGTAAGAACATAAATAAATATTTTCAGCTGACACTGTGTAGTTATTCCCCTTGAGCATAAGGCTTGCTGGGTGTTTAGGTGACTACTGGATTTCAAGGATGGGAAAGAAACCTTGTGTTGTCTCTGCCTTCACATCAGTCAAGTACAGCATGGCCAGAAGGAAGAAAACAAACCATTTCCTTCAAAAGAAAATGTATTTTGTTTTTTCTATTGAATCACTTAGCATGGGTGTACATCGTGTTACAGAGGTTCCTGGACTAGTGTTGGCTGACTCAATTCCAGACTTTCTAATAGGTGAGATTTTCTCAGGTTAGTGGCAGGTAATGTACACAGAAGGCTGCTAATGAGGTCCTGATCCAAGAATGAGAAAATCTCATGGGTTTATTCAGTCAGACATGTTGAATAAAGGCCACTTGACTGAGGTTTTTCCAAAAGAAATCCAGGAGAATCAAAATCACAAGGAACGTGGTTCTGACGACACCCAATATTTCTATGCAACTGGATCCATGGATATGGCTCTACTAGTAGTTTTTCTAGTACTTCTGTTGTTGTTGTTATCATTATTATTATTATTATTATTATTTTAATTATTAATGCTGCAAACAAAAGTTCATGACATTCTGATGAGCTGAGGATGTGAATTGTGATGTGAAGATTGCAACTGCTTAAGGGTCAGTAATCAAAAGCCATGGTATAACATGAAGAACTGTGATTTCACACTGATGAAATTATTTTTTGAGTACAAAACAGTCACATAGACAGTAAAAGACTGTGCTCAAAAATGAAAAAGCAGATGGAAGGGAGTTTATCAGTATTTAAAATATCTGTAGTGTACAAACAGATTTTGCTGTTGCTATAAAGGCATTCTGGGCACAGAGGACCCTGTATTTTGAGTTCCCAAACACAACTTCCCCAATTGCTTCCCAAGCAGCAGGGGAAATGTGATAAACGGGGACAGTACAGGACATTCACAAAATAGAATTCATATTACAGCTCCCTATAAGCTGTGAATGCAACAGCTGGATGTGGCAGAACTGTACAAAAACTTTCTGTAGTGGTTGATTGCAGGTCGTGTATGAGTGTGATGGGAAAATGGGGAGACAATGAAGATGAAAGTGTGATCCTGGAGCCTGTCAAGCAAAGTATTGCCAGTAGAGATGAAGTAGTGTGCGCCATTGGCGATATTCCTGTGGCACCTCTGCACTCCTGTGTGTAATTGTTGTTACCTGTGTTCAAGATAGTTTTGAATGACCCACACTCTATAAAGAGGAGTGAAAACTGCTATTGGGACCATTATCTCCTGATTCATAAGAAGAAACTGAGAAAGTTTTGCTTGCTTAGTCTGCTTAAACAACCTGAGGGAGAATAAGGACAAAACTGGTTTGAAAAATTATATTTGGAGAGTATTATCCTTGTTACACTGCTAGCAGGGAAGTGGAAGTGCTGAGGATTCAGCAGCATCCATTCTTCGTGTGTTTTTACTCTGTCCTTTCACTAATGGCTTGGATGAGGCAATAGGATATGCTTATTAAATTTGCCAGTGACTGAAACCTGAGAAATTGCCACACTGGTGATTGGAGAAGCAATTTGAAAACCAGTCAGTTCATGGAGCTGTGGGTTTATTTCCATATCGGTATCTGCCCTGCACATCATCTGCCCTCCCTGTAAGGTGCCATTTCCCCTCACCACCTATTTCCCAGCTCCGCTCCACACTGGGGCTGGTTCTTCCTCTTGTTCCCTGGCTTGGAGCTGGACAAGGGGCCAGCAGGCGATGGGGCTAGCCCTGAGCTAGCCCAGACGGAGGGGCCAGCTGGCAGCCCAGGCACAAGAAATGCCCAGTGAGCTCATGCTGCAGCCTGGCCCTCTGCAGGGGCTGTAATTTCCATCTTTTCCCTCTATCTGGTCATTGATTTTCACACAACTTGAAAGAACTTAATACTTTTGCAGCTTTTCAACAAAATCTGATAAAGGCAAATGAAAATTTCAAGAAAATTGAGGGAAATAAGAAAAAGAATCAGGTAAACAGATAAAACAGCTGCCTAAATGCATATGTTTTGTTTTCTCAGGAATCGAGTAGAAAACAGGATGCAGTTCAATTTTCAGTAACTTTCCAAGCAAGACAGGGAATAATTGCCATAGAAGCTCTTTACAAAATTATATGGGAGCTAAGGTTGATCCCAACATAGTCATGATTCAAAAATTCAGACATCATATTAGCACATATATGAAAAGAAATTGAATACTTCAAGCTTCTCAGGATGGTAAAGTCTTGGTTGCAGTACTGCATCCGTTCTTGGACAACAGAGTTCATAGTCATACAGGCTGACTTGGAAACACACCAGAATGGCTAAAAGTCTCAAAAGTGACATAGGAGAAAAGATTGAAATAATTTGTAGGATTTACTCCATAAAAAAAGAGCAAAGCATGCCAACAGCCTTCAAAGGCCGCTTGTAAAAGGAAGATTTCCATGCAGGTTTCCATGCCTGTAGTGGATTGGACAAGAAGAAACAGACCTGATTTTTCATGAAGAGAAGATGCAGATTAGATGTTAAGAAAAAAACATTTCTGAATAGTCTGCAATAGGTTACCTAAATATTCTTTGTGTTCACTATTACTGAAGGCCTTAAGTTGCTGATAAGACAGGTGTTTTTCAGGGGTGATATAGATGTATACTGATGATCCCACCTTGCGGCGGGGAAATGGCTTACATGGCTTCTTGAATTTCTTCCAGCTCTATTATTCTAAGACTCCATGTTTGATCCCCATGAATGCATAGGAAAGAAGAATTATTTACATTCAGGAACAATATTGACAAAAAAGACTGAATTCTGGCTATAAATCAATTATTCTAGAAATCAAAAGGAAGCATCTAACTATCCAGGGACAGTTTTCCATATGAAATGCAAATCTAACTGGCTCCAAGCAGGAATATAATCAGTTTAGGAAGGTATGCTGCATGTTTTCTTCTGAGTCCAGGGGACTTGGCTCATAGATACAGAAAGACCCTTCTGGTAGTCTTACATATGCATGATCTTCGCTTCCCAAAAGAAGGCAACTGAATGCTTTAAGCCCACAGGAGTCCTGCTGTGGCATTCAGCTTGTGAATAAGGCAAGTGAATCTGACTCACAGAGGTGTGCAAACTCACCTCTGCTTTTAATATACTTCTTGGCACATTCTTTTCCAAAGCTCTATTTTATCAGCTTTTGTCCTCTTTTGATGTTCCAGTTCAATTACTAGGGTTTTATAATCATTGAAATGACAGTGAAGCATCACGAACACTGGATGGTGACATTGCAAAATGAATCAGGCATGCAAAACAAGCAGCTTCTATTTATACACACAGATATCGCAGTAATCAAGGAAAAGATTTGCAGAGTAAAATGTGTTGTAAAATACTTTACATATAATTTTCTTTTGGAAAAAGAGCAGTAACTACCACGTAAGCTCATCCAGTGGTTCAGATTTTCTCTTAAGTAAAAAGATGAATGATTCTGGGGAACAAATGCAGTATAATTTATGGCATTTGTTCTCACAGAATAATCATTGATTGCTCAGCTTTAAGAATACAGTCTATGCCACAGACAGCATGGGGCAGACAGTGGTTTTATAAGGGAGTTAATCCTGCAAGGAGGAAAGGCAGAAATATGTTTGTTGCAGGCTTCTTTAATTTTCTTTTCTTTTATTGCAGTTGTTGTTTTACTTAAGCTCTGCAAGTGTGAGAAGCGATATGAGTTCCCAGACGTTCAGATGGGATACTCATCCTCTGTGGCCTCATCTCAGCCTAGGAGGTAGCAAGATACTTGCAAATTAGATGCAGGTAATATGTATGGCTGCTCTTCCAAAGAGTCTTTTTGATGTGATAAAATGTTTATTAGTGTTTTTACTGAAAAAAAGTGCAAGAGTTGCCTACTGTGGAACCAGAGTCGAAGCTGGCAAAAGCTGCCAGATTTTTCTGTGTATAATCCATTTGGCATGTATGAGTAAACTTTCAGGTGCTTCAGGGTCCTTTATAGCTGGATATAGCAGAGGCACCTGTTGATGCAGATAGAAATTTTTACTCTCTCAAATACCAGCTTCCCAGGTCACTCCCAGGAAACCAGTCCTCTCTGAAACATCACCCAAGAAGGGCTGGCTCAGGCTGACCTCCATTTGTACTGCCAACAGGCAGTATGGACCTGCCTATGCCAGGTCTGGTCACCTCTGCTGGAGGACACCATCCTCCAGCACCATCCCTGAGCTTTGGCTGTCACCACCCTGCACTCCCACGTAACCCCTCCACCGTGCCCCAGGGCATGCAGCACCCATCCTCGACTTCATGATATGAAAAGGCCAGTCTGGAGGGTGTCACCCCATCCACCTGTTAATCTGAGATATTTTGAGGTAAAAACAATGCAAGCCCTGACAGTTCTTACTTGTAGCATGATAGGGGCATTGCTCTGACCCTGTGATGAGCCTCAGGGCCAAGAGTGGCACTGGATGAATGTAGCCCATTGGCTTTTTGGGAGGTGAGGACTGAGCAGGGTAGACACAACCCCTCTACATCACTTGGTCTGGCCTTTGTGTTAGTGGACGTAGCACTTCCAAGGTACAATCAAGTGCTAAGTGGATTTTCAGAGCTCTGATTTTTTGTCAAAGGCATCCACAGGAGGTTAGGTTGGATTTAGGCTTTTAAGTTCTTTTATAGATCATAGAATCATAGAATGGTTTGGGTTGGAAGGGACCTTAAAGATCATCTAGTTCCAACCCCCCGCCATGGGCAGGGACACCTTCCACTAGACCAGGTTGCTCAAAGCCCCATCCAACCTGGCCTTCAGCACTTCCAGGGATGGAGCATCCACAGTTTCTCTGGGCAAACTGTTCCAGTGCCTCACCACCCTCACAGTGAAGAATTTCTTCCTCAGATCTAATCTAAATCTACCCTCTTTTAGTTTCAAGTCATTCGCCCTTGCCCTATCGCTGCATGCCCTTGTAAAAAGTCCCTCTCCAGCTTTCCTGTAGGCCCCCTTTAGGTACTGGAAGGTGCTATAAGCTCTCCCTGGAGCCTTCTCTTCTCCAGGCTGAACAACCCCAGCTCTCTCAGCCTGTCTTCCTAGGCAAGGTGCTCCAGCCCTCTGATCATCTTCGTGGCCCTCCTCTACATTTGCTTCAAGAGGTCCACGTTCTTTTTATGTTGGGGCCCCCAGAACTGAATGCAGTGCTACAGGTAGGGTCTCACAAGAGCTGAGTAGACTCTTGACCTCAGTCCAGCTCTACTGTCTATTTTACTACTTTTGAAACTGTCTGTTTTCCCTTTGTGGGATAGCAAATGACTAAATTGCTTTCTACTTTAAATGGGACTAAGACCCTTGGGACAAAAATGTATTAGTAATATGCAAAACTAAAATTCAAGCCCCAAGTTGTTGAAAAAATAATTATTATTGCTTAGAATAATAAACTGCTTAATCCAAAGGAACCAATGGATCCAACTTCTGAACACCCCTGGTTTGAACTAAGTTCAGGCTACAACTTTGGGTGAAGACAGCACAGAGACAAAGGGAGAGAGAAGACATAAGTCCTGGCTTGCTTAAACGTCCCTGAAATGAAGTGTGTGCAGATTTTGAAGACCTGTTTTGTGTCTGTCAATGAGAAAGTAGACATTAAATGCACCATCCGAGGGATTTCTCCTCTTGGTTTCAGATGCTGCTCAGAGGCACTAGATGGCACCTTTTGTTTGCTACGTGCATGGGGCCAGAAATAGAGCCCATCTGAATGCTGGTGAGAACTGACAATTATTTTTGAAGCAACTGGTGCATCCATATGGATCCTTGCTGACGAAGAAGACAAAAATATCCTGGTGCTCCATATCCAGAAAAATGGGGAGAACAGAGCACCTATTAACTACCTTGTTTCTTCTTTTTATATCTTCTTTGCGCTGTAGCTGGTGGGGCATTTGAACACCCTGTGTAGTTAAGGAACAGACTGAGAATGGTTGTGTTCATGGTGCATTTTAAGGAAATGTTTTTGGGGAAAGCCAGACATGGTACAGGCAGCTAAGGTGGGATTTAGGCCAATAGGATATAACATATCCAGTGTGAAAGTGCAGTGTATGGACATAGGAATCTGTAGCACTGTTTAGCTGCCTCGTCACAGGTATCAGGTGTCCTTCAAGGTGTCATAAATCATCCCACATGAAGTCCAGCCACTGCTCCTGGAAGGTGTGGTTTATATCTGCTCAGCCTCTGAGTCTGTGTCTGGGTTTCCTCTTCACTAGGTGGGTGCCTGCACTGAGCTCCCATCAGGGCTGGCGGAGACCTGGTGAATCAAGGCAGGAGAGCTGCTCACCTTACATGAACACAGACACCCATCAGCCCAAACTCTCTTCACCCTTCCCTGACTTTACTGGCTGGATCTCTGTTGCCCAGGCACCCAGCCCCTAGGTAAATACCTGAATTTGGACGACTACAAAAGGAGGTAAACCCCATACCTAGGGAGCAAGAGTGCTCTGTATTTTTCTCCTGCTGATCTTAGACTCAAGTAAATTGGTGACCCGTAGAGGAATTGTAGAGGAATGAAGGCAGGTTAATTAACATTGATAATATACAGCTGTGGGCTGGCTGCAGGGGCAGCCAGGGGCAGCAGGCTGGCTGATGTGGATAACATGCAGCTGTGGCTGGTTCCTGCTAAGTAGTTAAATAGCTGTAAGAGGACTAGATGAAGAGGGACCTGGAATAAGCAGAGGGAGGAGAGGGTGTGCCCCAGATGTAGGATAGCCCCTCCCCTGCCCCCCCCCCCCCCCCCCCCCCCCCCCCCCGAGGAGAAGGGGGCTGGGATGAGGAGAGGCTGGCTGGAAGAGGAGCCTGGACAAGGAAGAATCTGGATGCAGCAGACACAAGAAGCAGGGTGGACTGGCCTGAGGAGGATGAACAGCACGGACAGCAGATGAACTTTTGAAACCTTGTGGGGGATCGGTGGCCGTGCTGGGGCAAGGTGTGGGACCTGCTTATTGAAGTTAACCTGGTAAGGGGTGGTAAAAGCCTTGTTGCAGCCAGCTACATGACTCCAGCAGGGAATTGCAACGAACCAGCCAGTGATCACCACTGCAGTTTGCCAGTGATGTGAATGAACATAAATGTAACACTACAATGGCACCGTTGTAGGAAGGAAACTTAGTCCAAGGCGAAGCTATTTTTTCCTTAATTCGGTGCTGAGAAATCTCTGACTGTTCTACCTAACAAGTTTCTACAGGCATGCATTTTTTAGAAAGGATTTTACTAAATCATTTCAGAAAAATCTGCCCTGAGCTAATTGTGCAACTTCTGCTCTGTTTGTTGTGGTGCAACCCCACATTCTCATTTTTGACAAGCAGGGGGATTATGACTGTGCTGTTTTGTAGGACTTCTTAGGCACAGACCACTAGGACTGCATAAATCATCAGTCCAGTGCCCTGATAATGAAAGCCTTCATCTGGCCAATCCTTAATCCATAAGGATCTGCACAATCCCTGCTCTCCAGGTACCACAAGCCATGAAACATCTCCTTCATCCATTGCAAGTGAACCTTACTTTTAATATGAAAGCTGAAGTACTAGAAATTCAATGAAAGGTCACAGAGAAGACCAAGGAAATGCCTAGTTCTGGAACCAATGACTTGGACTGCTGCAATCGGAGCTGACTTGTAATGAATAAAGGCCCAGCAGATGCTGGGGGTTGGACTATGTCAATCTTACAGAGAAAAGAAATGACCCTCTCCCACAGTGGTGCTGCCACTTTGTCTTGGGATGACATTCCTTCCTATCCCTGGATCTAGTGATCTGTCCAAGCCTGAGCTGTCGTCAGGACAGATAACCCAGCTCTTGCTAGAGGTTTTCAGTACTGTCAATATATTCTGCCCGTCATACTATTTCTGAAGCTAGACCATGTCCCCTGATTTCAAGGGAGGATAAAGTAACCTAAGAGGTTATACGTTAACAAGAGAAAAACCCCATCTTCCTGCACGCTGCAAGCAACTAGTAAACCCCTTGAAACAAGGCTCTAACTAAAAACAGTGTAAAAATCATGCAAATTTACCCTGTCAAAAAATAGCCGTTGAGTCTCCTTTTAGAGCCCTTGCAACTCCTGTATTCACTCCTACAGTCTCCATGTGACATGCATTAAATCTAAACTAAATAAGTCTACTCCCTTTATCTAAGAAGCTGCTATTTTTCAGAAAGAAAAGTTGCACAATTAAAAAAACCAGGTGTTTCTCCTTAGGAGGGAGTCCAGATATCTCCATATAGTTGCCTACAGTATATGTGTCTACATGTGAACTGGGAGTGTAGCTTCCCATTACAGTCAATCAAGATCTAGGGCTGGATTCAGCTGCCTGCATGTAGGCTTCTGGTGACATTTTGGATGCCCTTTGGTATCTGAGACGTCTGATTTGGGCTGACAGATACAGGACAGGATCTGCGTCCTTCCAGAGGACAGCATTTGGAGGCCATTCAGGATACCTTAAATGGCACTGGATGTCTATCTTTAGACAACTCAGCCAAGCCCTTAGCCAATACAAGGAAAGCCAGAGAGTTACTCAGCTCACCCTAATCTTACCAATATTTCCTTAGCTTGATAGCTTTCCAGGCTCTGTTGACTATATTGACTGATTATAACAGGCCTGTAGACAGCTAGCTTATGTGTAGGTGCTACACATGGACACCACCCCTAGCTGGTGTGCATTTGCTGGATCAGATCGTAAGAAGGCGTAGAGCCTGCAGGCGCTGTTGTCCAGGTGGAGGGGAGAGACCTGCCTTCCCATTCCCTGACTATGGTTAGTGCACAGGCCCATCTCTGATCCATCATTAGAATTAGGGTCATAATTGAGAAAAAAAAAGAAAAAAGCCATATCCGTGATCTATGTAGGTCTGAGCCACATGCTAATGATCACAGTATCATTGTAATACGAGGGTGACCGGTAGGATTTCTTAAGCCAGATGACCTGCATTTGTAAAACCCAGTGAGACAGATATAAATGCTTAATAGTTGTTTGCTTCACAGAAGCAGAAGTCCATTGCAAATAGGACTTCAAATCTAGTGTTACGTACGGGAGATGTATGGATGTGTGAATGGAGAGATTTAAAGGGTTCTGTGAAGTGAGACAGGATCACAAGACACTAAGGGAGTAATTTTGTCCCTGTATAATCAAAGTTACGATCTAAAATACAGTGACTGAAGTGTCACATTTTCCACATCACATTTTATGCTTTGTTCTATCTTTTCATCTTTTGCTACCTGTTTTAGTACATACAAACCGAGGACATGGAGCAAAATGCACTGCTGCATAGAGAAGTGAATATGCAGAGGGCTTGCAGCCATCACCAAAATCAGAAGTAAACCTCTTAACACCAATGTAGCATTAAGAAGCAGGCATTCCCTTTATTTACAGTGCTGGATGCATGGGGGAAGACCGCTCCACCCAATGTGCACACCAGGTTACTCAAGGGTACATTACATACAGTAGAGTACTTGCACATGCATAGTGTATTACATATTCATTTTCATTCATGCACAGGATAGGTTACAAGTTTCTTGCTTCTAATGCAAACTAGCACGCATCCTCAGTAGCACAATGGAAGGTTTTTACTAGCTAGGCATGCTCCCCAAGCGGGGCTTTGCCCTCTTTTGGCAGGGGCTATCTGAGTCGGAGGTTGCGATCTTTCACTGCCACAATTACCTTTGTCCCACTTTCAACCAGTTTTCTGGGGATTGCAACACTTGATCAACTTGTCTCCTCTTGCGGCCAGAACTTCCTCACTTGGAGGTTTCTTTCTGCATAACTTAAGATAACAGCGTTCTTTTCACCATCCATTCTTTGTTCCCCGTCCTTCCCAAGGCTGACTCCTTTGATTAGAAGTCCCTTCATTCATCACTTTTAACAACTTTAGAGAGTCAGTTTGGCCTAAACTTTGTGCACAGATTTATTTAACATGTAACTAAACACTAAATTGGAGTTTGGTAATTTGGGAGTTTAGACAACACCCAGGGCTCTTGTCATTCCCTTCCTGTTAGAAAGGTAAGCAACGTTGCCGTCTCCAGAGGCTCAGAAACACCCCATTATGGTTCAGCAGTTGAGGGGAAGCAGATGAAGGCAGAGGACCACACTCAGGGATGTATCCCTTGATAGACTCCAGCCTAAGCAATGGTTTCAGTGCAGGAAAGCACATGCATGATGGGAGCAGTAGGCAGGGAGGCCTGCACATGGGACACGGCTCCTTTACTAGTGGCAAGGCGAAATGACTTGGCTTTGACCCTGCACATCTTCACAGAGACCTCTTAATTGCTTGGGATAACCTGACTGGGAGTTCTGGTGGACAGCAAGTTGCCCACAGGCCAGCAGTGTGCCCTGGTGGCCAAGAAAGCTGGTGAGATCCTGGGGTGCATTAGGAGGAGCGGGGCTAACAAGTCCAGGGAGGTGATCCTCTCCTTCTGCTCTGCCCTGGTGGGGCTGCACCTGGAGTGTTGTGGCTGGTTCTGGGCTCCCCAGTTCAAGAGAGATAGGGAGCTACTGGAGAGGGTCAAACAGAGGGCCACAAAGATGATGAGGGGACTGGAGCATCTCCCTTATGAGGAAAGGCTGAGAGAGCTTGGCCTCTTTAGCATGGAGTAGAGAAGATGGAGAGGGCATCTATCAACATCTACAAATATCTTAAAGGTGAGTATCAGAAGGATGGGGCCAGGCTCTTTTCAGTGGTGCCCAGTGCTAGGACAAGGGGCAATGGGCACAAACTGCAACACAGAAGTTCTACCTGAATATGAGGAAGAACTTCTTTACCTTGAGGGTGACAGAGCCCTGGCACAGGCTGCCCAGGGAGGCTGTGGAGTCTCCTTCTCTGGAGACATTCAGAAACCACCTGGATGCGATTCTGTGCAACCTGCTGTAGGTGAGCTTGCTTTAGCAGGGGGTTGGGCTAGATGATCTCCAGAGGTCACTTCCAACCCTGACTGTTCTGTGACTCTGTGATTCTGTGACCATGGCCTTCTGGACTTGTTCCAGTTTAAATCAACACTGCAGTGCTCAGGGCAACCTGCTCCCCATTATGGACTCACAGAGGCTGCCCAGTGCAGAGGCCATAGGATGTGTCTTCATCCAGTCAGGTGCAAATCTAATCAAGCAGTGAAATCATGGTAAAATCTTTCATCTAGGGCAATAAAATGTGGGTGCAAGGCATTTTGGTGGTGAAAGCTTGGTGTTAAGGGACACATTTCTCGTACAGGGGACTGCTGTTAATTTTTTTTTTACTATGGCATTTCATGAGGAACCTTTCACTAACAGCCTACCATTAATTGCTAGGTGGCTGGTCTTTTATTTCTTTTTGATCTCAGACATTCATACACAGATAAACAAAAAATCCAGAATATTTTTCCCTGAACAAGGCATGGTTACAATAGATGGCTGCAATGAAGTAAGAAATCCAGGTGTTTTGTGGCTGAGCATGATAATTTCAGAGCACAAGGAAAGGTGTTAATTATTTCTTATCAGCCATTTCCTAAAACAAGTAGCTTTAACTATAGCAAAGAAATCCCATCAGGCTGGAAAGGTGTATTTTCACTGTTGTTCTCTGCTAAAGGAAGACAAATACACCAGTATTTAATGTTTTATTCCATACAAGTGCGTCAGGTAAAAACATCCCTTGGCCACAGCTTCCCCACCTGTCCTGCTCTGCAAACACATTAAGCCATCCCTTGGTTTCTCAGCCATTTGAACCACAGTACTTGACACACAGCTCGCTTGGCATCCTCTCTTTAGTAAGTAAATGTGGCTGGAGACCACACTGAATAATTTATTGTGTTTTCAGAACCTCAGTAGCCAGGCCAATTAATATTTAGTGAAAATCATTTTCCTGACTTTGAAAGGCAGGATACTGGCAGGGAATGAGGCTGGTCCCTCCTGGGGCTGGCATGGATGAGGAGCTACTTGTCATACACATTAAGACAAGCATTAAAGTTCAAACCCTTGTGGCACATTTCAGTGGGTCTCCAGTCTGAGAGACTGAGACTCCGAGGTGTGCTGCAGCACGTCGGCACAGCAAAGGTGGGATCAGTGGGATGTCAGTCTCTGACAAGACAGGCTGCTGTATCTTACACACTTGTTTCCCTTTTCTTCGGTAAAGAAAAGCAAAAAGCTGTGAAATATGAGTGGAGAATTTACACCCAAGGAGGAAGATGATGGATGTGAATGTATCTTCAGTGCTTAGTTTGACCTTTGGGTTCTTGGAGCCTTCTCGTGACCCTGTTTTCAATGGTGACGCTTCCTTTCAGTTTCTTATTTGTCTCTTCACTTCTCATTTTGCATTTCATGTTGAAAATGTTGTACCTGTCTATAGGGGTAAGGGACTAAAATCTGTGTTTCAAATAGATGATAAATTAGCAGAATTGGGTTCCACTGCAGTTTAATATTTTAAGAATTTGATTAATCAACTTGCCATCAGTAGATGAACCCAGCAAAGAACACCAGAATAATATCTTGGTGAGATATCAAAGGCTGGCCTAATATTGCCTCTTCTTTTCCTAATACTTCTGCTGTTAAAAATTATAATAGCTTTTGTAATCATGTCTCATACCTCTAGAAAAGGAAGCATTAAGAAAAAGATATTAAAAAGGAGGTATTAAGGGAAAAAGGCAATCCACTAATTTCTGCAATGGGAAATTGTGTCTCACTAATCTATTAGAATTTTCTGAATCTGTCAGTAACACCATGCAAAAATGTAAAGCAGTCTAAAAAGAAGTAAAAATAATGTCTTTTAATTTTCAAAAGGTGAATGAAAAGGTTCCTTAGAAGAAGGTGTAAAAATATTACTTGTTTCTGTTTGTAGAAGAGAGTATTGTCTGGGAGCAAAAGCCAAGAAATAGCAAATAAATAATCAGATGAATCCTTTTCCAACAAAGCAAAAGATTAGGAGTAGAGTACTCAAATACTGATTTCTTGAATAATATTCTTGGGGTCTGTCATGCGTGGGAAAGGCTGGTTGGGGCTCCAGAGAACTGAACAAGGTTGAACAAAATGACAGGTGGAGCTCAGTGTCAACAGTTGCAAAATAATATTAATTGGAGAGGAAAACATGATTTACTCATTAACCTTACACCATTCTGCCTCTGTCAGGTTAGGAAGGGGACTTGGTGGTGGACAGCAGTGCATAGCCATAGTCCAAAGAATGAAACAAGTTTGTAGGTGGTAAAGGTATGGAAAAAGCAGGTAGTGCTTTTATGTGATCAGCAGTGTGACTCTGTGGGGAAGACGTGTAGGACTGGTTGCTCACACTCTCTAGTGACAATGCAGATCTATGTCAGCTTCAGCACAGGGTGATGGGAATGATTGGGAGCGTGTAAAAATATTCAGCAGAAACCATGTTTTAAGAGATAGAGATCATTTGCCTTTGAAACAAGGAGAAGTGGGAGTATGATAACAATATATAAAACAGCAGATGATCTGGAGAAGTGAGCTTGGGAACACAAGAATTGGGAAAATCAATGGTTTGGACAAAGGCAAATGCAATTAATTGGAATTAGTTCACTTCTAATCTGGATAATACAGTATGTATCTGGTTTTCACTGCCCCAGCGTGGTACACCAAACATCTGTGCTTACCCACTTTTTCAGTCAATGAGTCTCACAGAGAGAAAATTACAAAATGATAGAAAGGAATCTTGTTGCCACTGAAAAAATAACTAGACCATAAAAATCATTAACCTAGAGTTGTGTTTACCATTAATACTCTATCAAATGTTGATTGTGTGACTAAACTACAAAATAAAATGGCAGCCATAACCACTACCCAACAATATAAACAAGGTCATTGCTCAGGAAACAGACAAAACCAGTCCAAAATGTACTTTCATCTATAAGTGATGAAACTGGGCAGGTTTTTAGACATACATCATTAATTTCCTGATTATGTGATAGAAAAATAATTTTAAAAAACCTAGTGTCTGTTAAAAATTTGTGCACAGAGAGACATGTTCCAAAGATTCAGAAATGCTTGTGCACGTTTAATTTGAACTCACCTTAATACATTTTGGAAACAGAGCATTTTGCTTGGTGTGAACATGCCTGCCAAGTACATCCATGTGAAATATCTGCTTTCTGCTATCCAGTAGTCTCCATTCAACTTTCTTCATTGTTGTCATGGCAATAAGACTGTTTTTGACACTGTCATTAATGAACTCTGAGGGTGAGAAAGGTCCTTCTTCAACAAAGAGTGACACCACCACAAAGCAAATTAAATTGCTCTGACAATGTATCTATTGAGACTGAGTTCACATGTCACCAGAGCTTTTAGGATTTTATTGATGACTTTGTGGCTGCCAAAAGTCATAAAGTACTGCTGTTGTAACAGGTTTATGTTTATATATGGTATTTGCCTGCATTGTTTGATCGCCGTAATGCTGATATATTCTGTCATTTTACCTTGACAGTTGTATTTGCTATGACTCCTCTGTCAGTGAATTAATGAAGGTGTGTGTGTCAGTAATAATTTCTTATCTCCAAAACAGTACAATGTATATGCCATAAACACATAACTAGGTGACAACTGATTACACTACAGTTAAGTGATAAGACCAGTTGACAGGAGTAGCTGTGGATCACAAAAAAGACATAGGTCAGCACATTCTTCTGGGTGATACAAGCTGAAATAAAAGTGGCCCAAACCGCATGTGGGTAGGGCCTTTTACAGTAATTTTGCTGCTTGTTGAAAAAAAAGGACCTACCACCTGCAGAAATTATAAAAGATCTCAAGAAGACTTCTTTTAAATACCATACACTAATGCGCATGGCGCTTTACATCGAAAGAAGATGACCAGCCTGGCTCACTGGTTCTGAACCTGCAGCACTGTCAGCTCAGAGCTTCTCAGCTGCACAGAAATACATGCATGTTACTTCCCTTGAATTAAGAGGCTGAAATCAGTCTGTAACTTTATTGTTTCTGGAAAACAGAGGAAATGAGGTGAGCGGTAAGAGAGGTATAAGCGAGGTATGTGCTGAGGTGTTAGGGTAGCCAAAAGGGCTGGGGAGGTACGTGGGAGACAGGTGAATGATTTGCATAGTCATCTGTGATAAGTGATGTGAACTGCTTGGCTACTTAGCTGGCTACCCATTGCTGGCCAGTGTAGACAAGAGGTGTCCAACATGGATTAACCTGAGAGGTCACAAACATTAAAGTGTCCTTCACCAGCAGCCAAATTTTCCATACTCTTTTCAAGCACATTTCTGTGCCTCCACCGTCTATTCCTGTACAATGAAGAGCCATTTGGAGTCCTTGCTATTCTGATGTGAACCAGCTCACCCAAATCTGCCAAGGTTTGTCAAAGAAGGGTCAGATGTGTAGGTGTCTCACTGTTTCATCCTTCTTCAGTCATATTGTGTGGAGCCTCCAAAAGTTTCCATGTTCTGCCTTAAAGCAACTTCATGATATTGTGCCTGCTGCTGGAAAAAAATTTAGAACAGTTGAGGCATGGATTCAAGGTGCCCTGTAATCAAGAGCAAGCAACTCAGCTTTACTGAGCTTCGCTCAGCTTAGCTGAAAATCTGGATGGAAAACAATGCTGCACTGATGACTGGATACTGCACCTGAAAAGTCATTTAATTAGAATCTCTAATGCAAGGTACCTTGTGGGGGCTTATGGATGGATCTCAAAGGGATTTAAATACCTTTCAGTGCACTCAAGACTACCGAGCCTCGTACAGCCCATACAGTGATATATCCGCTGTTGTTGTTTCACATGGGCACGAACGATGCAGCCAGGAGCAGTCTGAGGGGCATCAAAAAGGATTACAGAGCTCTGGGGGTGACAGTAAGAGACTCTGGAGCACAGGTTCTTTTTTCATCAGTCCTCCCAGTCAAAGGGAAAGGATTTGAAAGGATGAGCCAAATCTGGCAAATCAGCAGTTGGTTGTGGGACTGGTGCCACAGCCAGGGGTTTGGCTACTTAGTCCGTGGGGCTTGCTTTGAGAAACCTGGTCTGCTCGTGGCTGATGGGGTTCATCTGACAGGGAAGGGGAAGAGCATTTTTGGTCAAAGGCTTGCCAAGCTGGTCAAAAGGGTTTTAAACCAAAGTTTCCAGGGGAGGGGAACCTCAGTTCATCCCACTCCTACCAGTTTGGTCTCGGTGCCAGCAACAGATGCCCAGAACCTGGAGACGGAACAGGGCAGCAGGAGAGCACCTGCAGAGCAGCACAAGGGAATTCCAGCTTCTCCAGCCAGTAAGTCAGCTTCCTTGGGGGCCCAGATTAAATGTCTCTATGCAAATGCATACACGTAGCATGGGGAATAAACAAGAGGACTTAGAGACACGTGCATGCCTGCAGGGCTGTGATCTGGTTGGCATCACAGAGACATGGTGGGATGATTCCTGTGACTGGAGTACTGGAATGGAAGGATACAGGCTCGTTAGGAAGGACAGACAGGGGACATGAGGGGGAGGTGTCACCCTCTATGTCAGCAACCAGCTGGAGAGCATGGAGCTGTGCCTGGGGATGGATGAGGAGCTGACTGAGAACTTATGGGATGTGATTAAAGGGAGGGCAGGGACAGGTGACATCATAATGGGGATCTGCTACAGGCCACATGACCAAGAAGACCAAGCAGATGAGGGTCTTTACAGACAGATAGGAGTCACCTCACACTCACAAGCCCTCATCTTCACAGGGGACTTCAACCACCCCGATATCTGTTGGGGGGACAACACAGCAGGGCATAGACAATCCAGAAGGTTCTTGGGATGCCCTGACAGTAACTTCCTTCTTCAAGTGATAGAGAAGCCAAGGAGGACAGGTGCCACGCTGGACCTTGTTCTTACTAACAAGGAGGTGCTGGTGGGGAACGTGAAGCTCAAGGCAGCCTTGGCTGCAGTGAACATGAAATGGTGGAGTTCAAGATCCTGAGGGCAGAGAGGAAGGCACACAGCAAACTCACTGCCCTGGCCTTCAGGAGAGCAGACTTTGGCCTCTTCAGGGATCTGCCTGGTAGTGTATGATGGGATAAAACCCTGGAGGGAAGAGGCGCCCAAGGAAGCTGGTTAATATTCAAGGATCACCTCCTCCAAGCTCAGCAACAATGCATCCCAACAAAGGCTAAGATGGGAAAAAAAGCCAGGAGGCCTGCATGGATGAGCAAGGAGCTCCAGGAGAAACTCAAATGCAAAAAGGAAAGCTACAAAGGGTGGAAGCGAGGACAGGTGGCCTGGGAAGAATACAGAGAAATTGTCCAAGCAGCCAGGGAACAGGTTAGGAAAGCTAAAGCCCTGACAGAATTAAATCAGGCCAGGGACATCCAGGGCAACAAGAAAAGCTTCTATATGTATGTCGGTGATAAAAGGAAGCCTAGGAAAAATGTGAGCCCTTTCTTTCCAGAAGGAAACGGGAAACCTGGTTACCCAGGACACAGAGAAGGCTGAGGTACTCAATGACTTTTTCGCAAGTGCTTCAGCCACACTGCCTGAGTGAACCTCATGAAGTTCAACAAGGCCAAGTGCAAGGTCCTGCATCCAAGCCGGGGCAACCCCCAGTATCAATACAGGCTGGGTGAAGAATGGATTGGGAAAAGCCCTGAGGAGCAGGACTTCAGGATGTTGGTGGATGAGAAGCTCGACATAACTCAGCAATGTGCACTTGCAGTCCAGAAAGCCAACTGTATCCTGGGCTGCATCAAGTGTGGCTAGCAGGTCAAGGGAGGTGATTTTGCATCTCTGCTCTGCTTTCGTGAGACCCCATCTGGAGCACTGTGTTCAGCTCTGGGGCGCCCAACATAAAAAAGATGTAGTCCTGTTGGAATAAGTCCAGAGAAGGGCCACGAAGATGATCAGAGGGCTGGAGCACCTTGCCTAGGAAGACAGGCTGAGAGAGCTGGGGTTGTTCAGCCTGGAGAAGAGAAGGCTCCAGGGAGAGCTTATAGCACCTTCCAGTACCTACAGAGGGCCTACAGGAAAGCTGGAGAGGGACTTTTTACAAGGGCTTGTAGCAATAGGGCAAGGGCGAATGACTTGAAACTAAAAGAGGGTAGATTTAGATTAGATCTGAGGAAGAAATTCTTTACTGTGAGGGTGGTGAGGCACTGGAACAGGTTGCCCAGAGAAACTGTGGATGCCCCACCCCTGGCAGTGTTGAAGGCCAGGTTGGATGGAGCTTTGAGCACCCTGGTCTAGTGGAAGGTGTCCCTGCCCATGGCGGGGGGTTGGAACTAGAGGGAACTAAAGGGAACTCTTTAAGGTCCCTTCCATTCTATGGTTCTATTATTTCTATAACTTAGTATTTACAAAAGAGATGCAAAGACTGCACAATATCTAACTAAATAATGTCATTGCAGGCATCAAGAATAAATTCTCATTGTTAAAGAAACATCATGACTCATAACTAGAGTTGCTTTTCATTATTTGCTTAAGTGCTAAAGAGTACAAAAGATATATTCATGACAGACTTCAAATTTGTGTTACTTATTCATTTTATTTTTGATTGAACACACCAACCTCAGAAAAACTATGCTAATCTGTTCCACTGGAACTGATCTGCCCTCAGTCTTTGTGTGTGTCTGACACTGCTGGCAACCCCCATTTCAAAAAACAAACATATTATCAACACATGTGGGAGGAGGTATCTGAAAGCTCATCTTTGTCTTTGTGTTTGGTCTTCCAGTTAGATTGCTTTACTCATATGCAGACTCACTCATTTTAATGTCCTTGCAGGAACTGCTAAAATGCTCTGCCGTGTGCTTCTTATGTAAGCAGGGCTCCATTTAAAAATTTCGTTTCTCCCTGAGTGCAAGTGGTGAAATTCAGCATGAAAAATGGTTAGAGAAGACAAAACACATCCTGTGGTTCTGGTAGCAAAACATGGTTTTGCCCTCTGGGTCCATTATATCAGCAAGCCTACCCCTATGCTAATTTGCTCTTTCTTTGGCATTTGAAAAAGAATTTGAACTGAAAAGTAAATAATAAACCCTATACCTCTTTTCAGTTCCCTTCATGGGGATTACATTTGTTCTCTATGACAGGAATGGCTTTTAGTAGACTGAATTTGTACTTCTGAGTTCAAATTCAGAAGAATGGAGAAAAAAGTAAAAAAGAAAGTTGTGCAAAAACCCCTGAAATTTTTTCTTGAAACCTCAAATATTATATACAAACTCATATTTTAATAGAATGAGGAAAAAAATCAAATGAGACAGGTTGCTCCATGTATTACGTATCATCAGGACTTCAGTAGTGAAGGGTCAAGTGAGCAGTTAATAGAGGTTAACAATCCTACAGGAAAAAATCTGGGTCTGCTGAAGATAGCAAGCTGGACATTAGGTAACGATGTATTGCTGCTAAAGGGTGGATATCCTACCCAAATATCTAAGCAGAAGCATACCCTGCAAGATATGTGAAAGAATCCTCTCCTCAGGACTGGAAGGTCCCCAGAGGCGCCCAGCTTACAGGATGCCTGGTATATTTGGGAACCGTGTACCTGGAAGGGTCGTGGGCTCACAAGGACTCAGTGTAAGTAGTGCAGAGAGGAATGGGCATGGTCAGGATTTCAGAGAACATTAAATACTTTTTCAGCCCAGAGCCAAAAAGGTTGCAGGGACATGTGACAAACCCTTGAGCAAAGGGTATAGCACAAAGAAGGGGTCCATGACTCAAGGTAGGTTTGGAGCACACCGTCTCCCTAGAACTGAAGGAGCCAAAGGAAAAGCCCTTGTGGCCTACAGCCTGCTTCACCTGGAAAAATGTCTTTGTTTTCTGTCATATAGACCTCTGGCATGTATATCATGGGACATGCCTGAGAGCAACTGCAAAGGGCCCATTTTGCTGTGGCCTGGTGATGTCTGTCCCCAAACCCAACAGGAGAATGATGACACACTGCTCAGTCTTCCAAAGGGCACCTGTCATGCATATGCCCATGCCCATGTCATCCTCCTGCACAGCCCATCACAGATAAGCTGTCTCCTTGACTCAAGCCTTCCAAATCTTTACAGCAACTTAAAAATCCCAAGATGTTTGAAGTAATACATTTAGGTTCCTTACTTTTTGGTTTTCAAGTGTTACAGGCAATGTCTGTCTGCACTATCAGCTCAGGGCATGTGAGCTTGGTGCAGACATGGTACCACTTACCTTAGAAATCAAACTTTCTAGCTTTTATCCATCATCATGAGAAACTTATTTAGTCTATTTTTTTTTTTTTAAAATAGGTAATCACAGTTGACCTGTCTCTGATGAAGACCTCAGTTCTTCGTTTTCAGGACTTGGAGATTCTGTGTCTGAAGTCCCCAGGTGCTATATCCTGTTAAGTTCTCCCATTGACTTCAACCTGAATGGTACCAACCCTCAACTCAGCAAATAGGACACTCATGAGCCCAAGCTCATTCTTATTCAATAAAAGCATCATCCTACACTAAGTTACATCCTATGCTTGAGAGCGCTGTTGAATACAAAGAAATTTTGGAACTGACACCTTTTCAGAAACAGCCTCCTGGCTACAGAGAAACAAATTGCTTTGTGTGTTGACTGTATTTTTGTCTCCTTCATTTAAACTTTGATTTATTTCTTTGTTTGCCCTTAGGTTTGAGGCCTTCAGAGCAGAGATCATCTTTGATGGGAGGTGCCGTGCACATAGCTACTAAAGATGCTCAACAGTGCAACAGCAACAATAGCTTTAACTAAAAGCAGTGAAATGACTTTTTATCCTTCTTTAAAACTTGTCTTAGAAACAGAAAAGAATGGAAAACTGACCAATTAATGACAAAAGGCAAACCATTAATCATATCTTTAAAATTATTTTAATATCTTAACAGAAGCCTGTCCTGAATAAGAAAATTTGAGTATGTGCAATTAGGAAGTAATGTAAATCTCCTAAGTAGAGACCTAGGTTGAAAGAAACAGGTATGACATGAGTCAGAAAGACTTAATTTATGCAAATCATCAAGACCAGATTATAGCATCCTAAATTGTAAATGGAAGTACTTAATGAGTTTATTGAATCCCTAAATTATTTCTGAGCTGTTCCGGTGAGTCGGGAAGGTAATGAGCACTGGGCAAGTATGTGGGAGTTGTCTACATTTTTATATATCTGTGAGGTGGAGGCTGTTGTGCAGCTGGTAGTCAGACAGGTAGTGGATGTGCTAATTTCTTTGAAGTTTATCTTCTTTACGTGGTGTCTCATTTTCCCGTAAACAGGGGTAAAGTCAGTGGGGGACACTGAGACAGCAACTCTTTAGGAAGAGAGCCTGAAGCTCTTAAAACCCCAACTTTTGAGAAGACATGAAGAAGCTGGCTATAGCCGTGCCCCTGTGGGGCTCCGGAGGGGCTGATGCATGTGAAGTGAAGGGTTTGCTGGCACAGCGGAGTCACCAAGAGGCATGAAAAAGCCCTCTCAAGCTCCTTCCCCAAAGCAACCATGCCAATGCCAACAGAAGGTTGCTTGTGTCAGTTTGTGAGGCAATGCATCGCACCTCTTGCTCCTGTGTACTGTCTGACACCAGCACAGGCTTTGTAAGGTGGAGGGGAGATGCGTGACTGGTCACAGGCACAATCTGCTTTTGAACAAAAACTTTTGTGGCAAGTTTTAAGGGCAGAAGTTCTTGAGGGATGCCAGTTGCCTTGATAAAACTCTTCTACAGGCAGGACAGTAAGAAAGAGGGAAAACCTCTTCCCTCTTCCCCACCACAGCAGTCAATATCTCTCTGTTTAGGCTGGCATGTTCTTTATTGCCAGAGTCTGTGCTCATGGAGGCTGACTCTATAACGACATGTTTGTGATTCATTATATAAGTGATAGTGACTAATGTCATTTTGCATGTCATCAGGGGATTAAACACAATCCACTTAAGGCACACAAGAAACTCCACTATAAAATTATATTTGTGATTGTTGCTGATGACAAATGTTGGCTTCTAGTGTCAGACAAATCCAAGGGCTTCCTGGAGGCCTGCCTATTCCCTTGAAATACCCAATTAATTAGCATTTTGCCTACAATAAGCAGTTCACAAAAGTAAGCCTCAGACAGGCATTACTGTCCGTGTTAAATAAATTACTGTTCCTCTTTTGTACCTCAATGTGTTATGAAAATAAATCTGCATGCGCTTCTTTTCAGAGCAGTAGAGTCTTTCTAAACTCTATTAGTGTGAAAGTTCCTAAAATCAAGGGGAAAGATAGTCGGAAATGTGGGCGCCGAATGCAGCAAAATGCACCAGCGATGTCTGAGTGCTGTGTTCATTGTGGTATTGATTGGTGTCAGAGGACTGGGGCCCTCAGGGAGATTTGTTGTTCTTTGGAATTATACAAGGTTGGGCTTTTTCTCTGAAATACCAGCTTTTCCCCTTCCTTAGTATTTACAGAATTACTATGTGATTTTGGCTCCATTGCAGTACAAATAAGTTTTGGGGCAGATCTGCCATTAGCAGGGTATGGAGTGGTTCCTGGGGTCTGGCACGGAGCCCAAGTGGGACAGACTTTCCTTATCTGCTCCTTCTCTGCCACTGAAGAAGTAGTAGCTATTTCCAAATTTCACACAGAAATTCACTCTAAATAGAGGACCTGACTTTCCCACCATATTAGAGTTGTTCTAATGGAACATAATCCACTCAAGAGGGGATCAAAACAAAAATATTTTTGGAAGAAATAGGACTTTTCTGCTGTTACTAAAATGGGACCTGCTGTGGAAGGGTTGGAACAAGAGGCCTCGGCTGCAACTGTGCAACATGAACTGACTGACCAAATACCAGATAGCATCTGATAAATTTTTTTCCTCTCAAAGAAAATACCTCTTCACCCAGAAGTCTGAATTTTGTAGACTAGTCATGAAAAAAAAAGAAAAAAAAAAAGAAGATCAGAACGTACTTAACATCAGTGTATGCCAGGTTTGGAAAAGCTAAACAGGAATATCTAGGCAATGCTCACTCTCACCTGGGTTTCTGAGAGGGAAAGATTTACTTCCTGGAGGAGTGTGTGGCAGAGGGAGACGTTCTCTGGCCCAGCTCCTGCCATCCTCCCTTTAAGCATGGGGAAGAATCCCAGGGAGCTCCTGGAAGGCTTCTGGGGCACGAGGACCCCATCCTACTTTTGAGCCAACCACCCCTGAGTTACAGGGTTGTGCGAACAGTGATTTGGATTCATAAAATAATGTGATTCACAAAGCAAGCACTCTCTGCACTGTGTTTCTTGGGAGAATGCAGACAAAAGTTTGCCTATTCTGTTTCCAGTTCCTGGGTCCCAGGAAAGGGAAAGGGCTTTTTCCAGATGTGCACTAAGAGACATCTAGGAGTCAGACACCTCAATCCACAAGCTAATGATCTTCTTTACTTCCAACAAGGATAAACAGACCGTGTTAAACAGAAAATCAGATCAGATAACTATGATCAGACTGTTCTCTCATTATTCTTCTTATTCATCATTTTGAATGAATGAATGATTGTATATGACTTGTATATTCATTTACTCATCATAAATCATTTAATTCAAGGCTTTAAATCTATCTATTTTATTTTGATAAAAGCAAACCCAATGTAGAGATTAAAATTTTGCATTTCAGAATCCCCATGCAGTCTACTCCCTTTGATTTATTAAAAATCTATTTTCTCCTCATATTTGTAAATGCCCTTTTTATTTCCCTTCATTCCTTTAGACAGAGATAATCGGGTCTTTTTTGGCTCTCTGTACACTGGCATACTTATAACTGACTCTGCACATTCTAGATGTGTTGCTTTTTCACCCCCCACCCCCCACCCCCATTTCCACTATGGCTTTTTCCTTTAAGCTGGTGGTTAAAGGTAACCTCTGGGTAGCTACCTACATTGCACATTAATGAATTTCTGTCCTTTAGCAGGGGTACTGTAGGGCCAAGCTTGAGTGTGGCTCCTCATTTTAAACCCCCTATTTTACATTCTCATTCTGTTCCTCTCTATCACTTGGAGTGTTAGTTGCTAGAAGGCTTTTGTTCGAGCCTGGGCAGCTGCCTCCTGGCAGGGGGAGTTCTGAGCGGCTGACCTGCATGTGCTCGTTGCTTGGTTAAAAACTTCCATTTTCATATGGGTGGAACCAGAGGGAAAACAACTTTGGCCCCAAAAGCATCCTCAAAGAGTTCAGAATTGTTCTTCACCCCAATCAGGAAAACACAGCAAAACAACAACAGAAAAGCTTTCTCAGATGTGAATCCTGTACTACTCTGCAGCTGAAACAGCCAGCATATTGTTCTTGCTCAAATAAAATACATTCACAGTGAATTTATTGAGTGCAACTGATGTGACTGTGGAGAGGAGGGTCTTCCCCTGGGTCCTGGAGAGGAGAGGACCCCCCAGCCGCCTGCGCTGTGAACCTGATCCCCCATCCCCGGGCCCTGGGATCCCCTTTGCCAGGTGGTCCTGGGACCACGACATGGCAGCAGACCTGCCCTGGGGAGCGTTTCTGAAACAGGATTTATTGTTTTATTTTTTCCCCTGAGGGTTTAAGCAGCAGCAAGTTTTTGTGTGAATTGCAGTGGACTAGAAGCTCCCTGTTGAACATGGGGGTGCTGACTGCTGCGGTGCTCACCATGCTTTGTGAACAGGTCCACAGTGCTTTTCCGTTCTGAACCACCTCCTCCTATGATGGCCTGTGGCAAATGGGAGGAGATGCCTGTCGGAAGCTTTCCCTCCCTTGAGGCACCTCAGAAAGCAGTAGAATGATTTTCCAGGCATTAGACCAGTGTGAAAATATTGCCACCAGTAGGTATCTCAAAATGGTATCCAGCAGCCCAGAATAGATAAAAGAGTGTCGCTGTAGTGCAGTAAAAAACCTCACCTTGTCCTCTGTAGTTCTGTATATTGTGTGCATGCTTGGTTTCCTTGGAGCCCAGAAATCTGCTGTTAAAAAGACGTCACATAGGCATGTGTGTGCTTCTGTTTCAAACCACTTATTCACATCAGAAAGAAAATGTGCTTTGGAAAGATTTATTCTCATTAAAAGACATAAGTTTTATTTGGGGGAAGAATTGTGTTTGGCAGCCTGCAACATTTGATTGCTGTAATGGTAGTGACGGCAGTAATCTGTTTTTTGCCTTGCTGGTAAATGGAAGTATCCAGCAAAGATAAAAGGTTACCAGCTGGGATAACTATCCTCTAATTAGTACTGCAGATTTTTTTGGGAATTCAGAAATAATGTGATGCAGCCTCTTAAATTTCTTATAAATAAGACTAAATAGGAACAAGCAACATACTCAACATATGAACTGCAGCACCTAATCTGAGAGGGCTGATCAGCCGTTCGCAGCAAAATAGTTAAGAATTCATTGCACTGGGAGGAGAATAAGCTTGTTCTGAGAGCCACCATTCACAAAAATCAATCCAGTCTTGAGCTTCTTACTTGCATCAGGTGCTCCTGAAGTGGTTGGTCAGGGTACATGGCCAGTATAGTCACAGTGCGCAGAAGCACCAAAGCTAATTTTCACTTAGGTGTCTCAAGGACTGGTAACAGATTAAGTATAGGGGGGCAGGGAACCAACAGTCCTGGTTGATTCTCCCAAATATTGCTTGATTGTGTCAAGAGTTTTACTTGGAAACTACAAATTATGGAGTATGAGGAAGAAGAAAAATTCCCACAGGGGAACATCACTACTCTGGGAGAGATGATAAGAAAAAATGAAGCTGTTAAATTTAACCATGGACTGAAAACTATGGAAGCTTAGGAGCTGTGCATAAGCAGATCAAATGCATCTGCCTTTGGGGGATTAAAGTCCAGGAATGGGTCAACAACAGCTTCAGTGGTCTGATTTCAATGCCTGTGAGAACCCACCCCATCTATTGGTGCTAATGAGTCACACAGTCACCTTAGCCCATACCCACCTGAGCTGTGGCCAGTATGTTGTTAGTGAATGCCTGCAACTTTCCCCATGCAATCAACTGGTGACAAAGGCTGAGACCCCAGGGTAACTGTTCCCAGAGAGGAGATGTAGGGTGATGGGAACAGTTTTTGCACTGTCATCAAACAGCTTGGCTGGGCAGACATGCTTAAATGTCTGGGAAATCTAACAGACGTTCCTGAAATCACCTGGACTAGCAGAGATGCAGTGTAGACAAGGAGAACCAGGGTTTCAGAAGGCTCTGCAGTCTTCTCTTTCTTTATTCATATTTTCCTTTGTCCCCACATGTTTTTCTAGAAGCAATGTGCTTGCAGTTGAGGGCAGTTTGGCCCATTTACCATCAGAAAAAAACTTCTGGAGGACTAGTCACTACTTGGCATTGCAGTTGAGTGACTTTCAGGACAGGATGAACTGCCCAAGCTTCACTTCTAGCCTGGACAGCTTCCTCATACTTTTAGGGATCAAAGGTGCAATTTATGTGTTTGGAGCACAACTGCAGCCCCAAAAGCTTGTGACAGCCCTCCTAATGCATCAGCTCAAAGCCAGCAAAGGCCATGCGGGAGCCGCTCAGGGTGACAGACCTTGGAGCCCACAAAGAGGCTGCAACCATAGCTCAGTTGCCTCCTCACATGCTGGTAAAGCCATGGAGAACAAGACCTGCAGCTGCTGGAAATTTATTATTCTTCACACATACTTGGGGAGCAAAGATCAGTCTGGACTGTGCTGCAAAAAACCCTTGAGGCTGCTTGTTGTCAGACCATACACCATAGTGCTAAGCAGAGAGTCCTGTTTTAAGTGCCTCAGTCTGCTATTTCTAGGCTATAACTAAGGTGAAAAAGATTTTGCCTTTGGTCAAACAGGAAGAACGCCTCTGAAAAACTAACGTGGCAGAGACAGGGATCCTTGGCTCCATGTTTAGGCTGGCAGTTCTCAAAGTTTTGTCCAATGTGAGCTCCTTAGCAAGTGGGATAGCAGGTTGGGACCTGTGTTGTTAAATATGCTGGTCCTTGGACGACAGAGAGGGCTTGAAACTTAATCCATTTACAGGTGCCCTGCAATGGTTCTAATAGTGGGACTCTCTATGAAGCAGAATAACACCAACCATACTTTAATGTCTGTGCTCCTCACAACCTCAGATAGTCCAGGCGGCCTCACAACTCCAGCAATTCCATCTCCCTTCTGTTTCTCACCTCCCCTCTTCAGGGAGTGACAAACGCTGGTGCAGATGTGACATAAACACACAGAATTATCCAACCAGCAGTTCTTATGCCACCAATGTCCACCCCTCCCTTGTGAAATGCTGTTTAAATAAGAACAAATGTAATGCTCAGGAATCCCGGGAGATCCAAATGCACCAAGGGATGGGGTGGGGAGGCTGAGGTAGAGAAAATGTGACGCAGTGTTTCAAAGCCTGTGAGCAGTCTCCATGCAGAGTACCAGGCCAGCCCACCTCCTTAGGAGGCCCCGTTTGGGTTTCTTTTTGTGCCAGTGGTGTCATCGAAAGCTGAGCAGATTAAAAACTCTAAACTCTTTAGGATTACATGGGTAGAGCAATTCTGTGATTGACATCCATAAATCAGTCCAGGAATTTACTGGCATTTAGACCACTCTGCATAACAACAGGCTGATGTGGTTTCTTCCCACCGTGCTATTTACTGAGGAGACACTGGCTTTTTGCACATTTCTGGAACAGTGCCAGCATGGATATGACCCCTATGGAGAACGCATTACCGTCCCAGGATGGACGGTTGGGTTTGGATTGCCTTTGTCTGAAAATATCCAGGAAATCAGAGTCCTTGGCTACTTCTGTGGCAGAAACTGTCAAACCCACATTGTGCTGATAAGCAATATCAGTTGCTATATAAGAATCTGCCAAAGCAGTTCTTTTCTTGTACTTAAACTACTCCAAAGCATCCTGCTGGTGTGCATGCAACAGGGCTTTCATGCATTTAAAAGAAAAGGGGGAGCATCAGGAGTAGCCATGGCCACCTGCTCCTCTGGGGTTTGAGACCTTTGTGGCAATTTTCCTGAAGCCGGAGAAACTGGTCTTGCATTAAGTTCACAGTGCAAATCTTGAATGGATCTTCCTGATGCTGTAGGAGACACTTGCTGCTTCTCTCTTTTGACTAGCCCAGACAGGAGTTTAGTTTTTCCTTTTTAACACTAGAGGAGTCAAAAAAGAGGACACAGTATCCATGGCCTGAAACAGGACAGCCTGGCTGTCACTGTGATTAAATGCAGTGGAGGATCTGATACTATTTTTGGAAAAGTTTTTTTTCAGACTAAACTATGGGATAGCCAAGGCTTTACTTTTGATACATTTTAAGTAACAAATCAATCATAGTAAATAGTTTTTCTTTCTATTTCAAAATAATATTCGTAAACAGAGAATGTCTACCCACCATGGCATATTCTTTTCTTGGGCCCACAGAAATAAGCTCAGCTTGGCAAACAAACCCCTGCTGTTGGTGTCTCTGGCAAGCAGGACCTTCAGGTACTGAATTTAGCAAAGCAGAAGCTAGCTATTGTCAAGACTTCCTGTACTGCAAGCTTTGTAAGTTTACCTTCATGTCAGAAGGCCATACTTCATCCAGACCTTAACGTCTTGTCTGTAGAAGAAAATACGTGCTATGGAAAAAAACATATTTGGGGAGGTATGAGATTTCTGTGGTTTGTTGGGAAACTCCCGGTACACGCTTTTCCCAGTGAAGTGTAGTATTGCTGGGATGGTGGGCACTAGCATCTCTGCGAAAAAGGACATGTCTCTGCATGTGCAAATCAAAAACCGGCATTGCAGGCCCATGCTCCATTTGTGTTCTGTCTCTGATGTGAGTCAGGTTGCTGCCATCATTCTAAACATGCTGCCCTCATATAAAGTTTTATATGTATGTGGAATTTGAATAATACATTGCTACATTTATTTATGCAACTTATTGGAACAATAGTTTGACTGACATGCAGGGTATTTTGGAATGTGGTATTTATAGCTGAAAATAAACAAGTGAGAGCAGTCACAAGAAAAGAGAAATGCTTTTCTTTAAAAAAACAGGAAAGTTTGCTTTGACTTAAGCTTCTTGTGCTATTAGCCACTCTGGAAAAGTAAAAATTTACTCCATCCCTTATTACAGCCTGTATTAAATGCATTATTAAAATATTTATAGTGTTTCAGTTACAAGCATCACCATCAAGAGTTACTTTATATAAATACATCACCTGCAAAAATTTAAAAATTCTGTGTAAAAGGAGTCCCACCACTACCACAGCTTAAGTGAAGTATTAAGTTAGTGCCCAAGGTAGAAAATTAAATCTCACTAGTCTATATTTAGAAAAATACAATTGGAATTCTAGCCACTTCAATCTTGATTTCTTCTCATCTTTTGCTATTAATTGGAACAAATTTGGAAGCTTGTGCTTTGAACTAGACTTCAAGCAAATATACCGTTCAGACTCCTAGGATTTGGGGATACTTTTGATAGTGTTCCAGCAAGTTATCCACAATCATTTCAATCTGTGATTCTGCTGTGCTAACTGCAAACTAAGGAAATAATTTTCTTATGTACACATCTTCATTTACAAAAACATGTATTTTCCATGCGTCTCTACCATGTCAATTATTGTATATTTTTCTTCATTATACCCTCATATCTTGTTTTGTCTTTTGTCATGTACATTAGAATGTCTCACAAGCTACACATTTCATTCTCTTAATGTAATGTGTTTCTCATTCACTGCAACTATGAACTTTCTTGTCCATTCAGAATCAATGCTCACCCGATCGATAGATTAACCAGTGCTATATGTTTGTTTCAACACTGGAAGAGACATCTGTAATCTAATTTCTTACTTATTTTTTTTAAATTGACATGATTATTTTAAATGACACATAGGTGATTCTGCTTTCCAGTATTTTCAGTATAAGCACTAATGCTTTTTTCCCGCTTGTAGAGATGAAGCAGGGAGAGAAGAAGTTTGTATTTCTAGCTAAGGTTCCCCTAGAAAAAAGGTGCATTAAGAATGTTAAAATATAGAATATTAAAATGGAGCAATATTTGTACGACAGAGGAAGGAGCTGCAGGACTATGTGCAACAGTGCCATCCAAAATCCCCTATTCTTCAACACATGGGCATGTACACAGGTGGACATTTCCGCACACATACATACTGATGCCCAAATCTCCCTCGTGCAGCATGCTGCCATACAGCTTCTGCGTCACAAACAAATGGGAAGCAGAGTATGACTGCCAGGTTGCTGTACGTGTTTTTGGCATGTTGACTTTCAGTGATTTGCCTTATTTAGCTGCTATTTTTAGCAAGGGGCACGGATGGGGTGGGGAACAGGACCAACATACTTGTGTACAGTAGCACCTTTCACACAGTAAAGCCCAAAAGTTCATGGCATCGCTGTAGAGAAAGGAAAGATGCTGTGCATTGCTGGAATGCAGCCAGCTCTTGAGTCAAGACTAGCATCCTGGTGTTGTGGTTTAACCCCAGCCAGAACCAGCACACCTGGAAACAGCAAACATTTGACAGCTGTGTACTCCTGAACCTAGCAGCTCTGTGCAAAGCTGGTGGTATGCTCTCAGCCTCTGCTTACACCACTAAACAAGGCAGAGCAGGGCCCATACGCTGGCCCTGAAGTCAAATAGTGTGGCAAACTGCATGTCTTTGCTGTTGGTGGATAGCCTGCACAGTGTGTGCACTCTCTCTTGAGCCACACCTGGGCATCATCTGGGAGACTGCTGGTTCTCGTGGGCTGAAGCGGAGGCTGGCAAGTGAGTTAACAAGCAGTATGGAGGATGGAAAGTCAGTGCCAAGCCCATGCTCTCTCCCATCTCTCTTACTAGCGTAGGTGCAACCAGGGAAAAACAGCACCCAGAATTATTGGATTTGACCTACTGCAATCCACCTTGAGGCTGAAGGTGATGGGTTGCTTGCCCTAAGATGGGTTCCAGGTTTCTCTTCCAAGGGTTCATATAGCCCCTGTTTGTCCTGGGGCTGTGCTTTGCTGCATGTTCCTCACCTGCAAGGGGACATCTGTGTAATGTCTGTATCGCCTCTGTGTTCATGAAGGGGGACCTCACCAGGTCTATGACATGGAGGAGTGCTGCGGTGGAAACATCTGCCCTGGTTATTTTTGTGCAGGAGTGATGCAGACCTGGCTTGTGCAGAGGTGTCCCGCTATTTCCCGATCCTGGGAGGCCACAGGCTGAGCAAACTGAAAATGGCAGCAGTGAAAAGCTCTGTTTTGTGAGCTGCTGAGTTAACACCCCCAGCACGGCCCTCACAGAGAGGCTTAATAGCCACCTAGTAGGCTATTCGTTGTACAAATGAATCCTAAGCTTGGGAAACAACATAAGAGTATGGGTAAAGGTTTTATTCAGAGCAAGGAAAAGTATCTCGTCATAGCTGGTCATTGTCAAATTAAATGCTCCTTAACAAAAGCCTATGTAGTATACTCTTTTGTATATTATACTCAGCCTGTGTTGTCAAATGCACTTAACTGTTGCATTTATCAGTTCAAATGGGAGTCAGGATTTCTGAAAATTTTGCATTCAGACTTACCGACTTTACCAGCTGAACACTGATTGCACTTCCCCGAACTTACATAAAGGATATATAATCCATGGAGTTTGTGATCGATCAGCAGAGCAATAATGATGCAGCAGCAAAGAGAAAACCTTTCCTGCATGCTGGATAAAGGCCACTATTTTTTAAGAAGCCTTGCTATGGCCAAAATGATGCAAAAAAAAAAAAGGAACTGCTGTGAGGAAAAATAAAGGACAGAAAATGCTGAGAAGACCAGCTTGATTTGGATTGCTTTGAAAGTAGTCTGCTTGGCTTTTAATGTTAATGGAGGCCAGCTCTGAAGTCAGGGCTAGGTGTACAGGGATGCCAGGGATGAGCAGGGTTCCTTTCTGACCCCCATGCATTTCTTCTCCACAGTAACAAAAGGACAAGGTGGGTAAATGTATGGGACTGTTGGGCACTGGGAGCTCCCACCAATACCTTTGGGGGTGGCACAGCCTTGGCCAGGGAATAGCAGGGAGGAGGAAGAGAAACTGCTTGTAAAAAAACAGAATGGCTCATATGAAAGTCTGTACAGGAGTAGGTTCTCATAATGTTTCTGAGAACCAGGGAACACATTAGCTTTCACTTAAAGACTCTGAATGCAATGAACATTATTCTGTTTTCTTGACTCGTCTGCATTTTCCTCTCTCTGCAGCAGAATGAAGATTTCAGTGGGAAAAAGCAAAACCCACTTTATAAAATACCAACTTATTAAAGTGCTATTGCCTTTAAAAAAAGGCTTCCACCTATTAAGCTTTATGCCTTACAAAGCCTGACATTTGTATTGAAAGAGAATCATTGAACCCATATAAATGCATCCCATGGTAAAACTTGTTACAAATCTCAGGTCAACAACCGAAGAAAATAAATAGACAGGCAGAATCTTTCTAGACTATTTCTGAACATAATTTAGATACTGTAAATAGTCTACTCTCAAAAATGTATTTTATTGTAAAAAAACCCACTAGTATGTCATTCTGTCACCCAAATAGCAGAATGAAAGTTATGAATACTCATCATCACAACAAAGAGAAAGAATTTTAACACCAGTTTCACCCCATGTAAAATTTAAACTATTTCGCTAATTTATAGAATTAGGTTCTTACATTTCAAAACTGATTTCAGAAACACCACAAGAGAACCTGTGCATTCATCTGTGTAGGGAAAAGAAAGGAAAATCATCTTTAAGTATGTGACAGCACTGTTTTCTGGGTGGCTGATGTCTGTTGTGCTTAGAAATGGCTGCCTATGCCAATTCAGAGCTACTCTGCAGCCTTGCATGAATGTGTAGCTGCATTGGCATGTCTAGATTACTCCACATCTTGGTTACAGTTCACTAATAATATTAAATTACTCTTTTCCAAAATAGGGAGATATTCTCTGAACTAAAAGGCAACAACTTAGACCACTCTGTGACTCAGTCTCATTAAAAAAATGTCAAGCCATTTATGCCTGCTTCTTTAGTTCAAATCTGACTCAGGTTGATAGCAAACCCCTTTGCTCCTGATTATTATGCCAACTCAGGTGAAGAGGTTTCAGCTTGTGTTTCCAGTCTGGTCAGCACGAAGAGGACAAGGTGAACTGGCAGCTGCCTACCTTTACAGGAGTCATGGTGTCCACCTCTGCCTCCCGATGAGCAAATGTTCTGTGTTCACCAGCAACCAGCGTGTCAACAGGCAGTTTTGCAGAGTTTCAGGTGAGATCTTTCCCCCCACAAAATACTGGCAAAATCCCACAGGCAGTTAAAAGAAGACATAGACAAAAGGGAGTTGTCACTGATTCATATGCTAGGAAAATCAGCGTAATGTAAATTTGAAAACTAGATACTCTGCTATCAAAGACTATAATTTAAAACATTATTAAATTCATTGATGTGACTTTTTCAGTAGAAAATTGCAGTCTGGTTTATATCAGATTAGAAATTTAATACATCTGCTGTTAAATATCTAGAAAGCATTGCATAACTTTCATCCATGAAGAACACAGCCGGAGTAAAAAAGCACTAGAAGATGAAGGAAAACCTGCGACAGGGGTGTTGCATGGCAACTGAAAGCTTGGCTCTGCCAGTCGGTGGCACTTCTTTGTACTTTAAACTCTATGGTAGGGAAATTAGTCATTAAAGCAGATCTGAGATGGATGACTCTTAATTTCTGAAATACAGCTGAAGCGCTGCTGTACACAAAAGCTTGCTTATGAAAACGTCTCTTTTTGAACCCAAGCGTGCTTTGTGAAGAGCTGGAGATTAAAAAAAAATGTAAGAAATGTCTGGTGCACCTTAGTCAGAGAAGACCCATTGCTCTTTTTCCCTAACCACAAATGGTCGAACATGCAGTCCTGTTCAGACCTCACACGACATCCAATCTGTCCTTAATTTTAGAGAAACAATACTTTTTCTATTCAGAAAACAAAATATACCAAATAAAATTGCTTGGCTCAAAAATGATGGGTTTATTTTTTTTCACTTGTTCTGGTAATCAACCAGTCCCACGGAAGATAAAAGATTAGTTACATATGTATTTACTCAGTTTTTCCGCAGAAGTTGCATAGACTGAAATGTGCTAAGGCTTGCTTGTAAACATCTTTTCCAGTGGCTGCTCTGTTTTCACAAAAGGCATAGATAAACAAGAGAGAAAGGTCTTTTAAGTGACTTGCTACTCACTCCATTTGCTACTAACAAACAAAACCGGGGAGCTGCATTGTATTTTCCATGTCCCAGCCCTGGCCGGGGGTCATGGTTGCAGGAGGGCTGGGAAGGTCCTCCTGTGCCAGGTCCGTGGGTGGCTGTGCTTCCCCTGCACAGCAGGGAATTTGGGCAAAACCCAGTGGGGAAATCATGCAGAGGTGTGTGGATCTCAGGTCCTTTTCTAAGGTTTGAAAGTGTTCCTCATATAACAGTGAAGACTGTTATAAGGAAGACTAAGGTATAGTCATTACTGTGCAGAAGACAAGACCAGTTGTGTCCTTTCTCTGGCTTTTGTCAGGGGTTTCATGGTGTTTGCTGTTTGATTTCAGTGCAGAGCTTCTGGAGTCTTGTGATTTGTGGAAACTGTATTTATGTTAAGATTTTTGGGCACAGCACATATCCAGAGGCAAACCTTTGCGTACCTGGAGAACAGAGGTGACAGTGAATGGCAAATGTAGGGCTCTGCCTTAGTCATAGACCCTACACAGATGCTGTTGCAGACATGAGGCCTTTTAAATTTTAATTCCAAAGGCTTTAATTTGCCGAATTCCAAAAAGTGAAGTTGGTAGTGGGAGCTAAACACGAAGTGGCATGTTTAGAGACAGGCTTAGGGAGATGGTGTGGGGAGTTTTGCCAATTGTAGGCAGGGTGGTGGTGGTGGAAAACTCAGAAGACAGGGAAGTTAAGGTGTGAACATAGTGAAAGCAGAAAAAAAAAAGATATGTAAAAGAATTAAATCTGATTTACTGATTAAGACATTTGAAAGTTGAAATGTTTATAAATGTTCACACTGTATCATCTTAAATTTCAAATGTGGCAGACCTGTGACTGCCTTTTCAGTTTGTTTCCTAACACCTCCTAAAATTTCACATTTCACAGCAAAATGACTTTGCTCTCAGAAATCTCCAGTTTAAAATGTTCACATGTGCTGTAGAAAGAGACACCCTGGGTCCATGCCAGGGTTTCACCAACATCCTTATCATAAGAAACCCATGCATTTGTGCAAAAAACGGGAAGGCAAGTGCTTGCAAAGAGGGCCAGCTCTAAGTGTGCTGCATCTTCTTCACCTAGGAAGGCTGAGAAGTTGAGCCCAACAGTGGAGGGGACTGCTCGAGTTGTTATGTCTGTGTCCTGTGTCCATGGGGCATGGGCACTGAAGCCATTGAGATGCCTTTGAGACTCCTTCCTTAGGATGCTTGGATATGAGTATAGGAAATCAGCTTGGTTTGGAACTTGGCTGCCTTTTTGAAATACAATTGTCTGCATTGATTTAGTAGATTGAAATTAGTCTAAGCAGGTTTCGTTTCCTGTTGCTTCACAACAAAACTGCATTCTTGTTAAGTTTTTGCTACTGAAAGTTGTTTTAAAATAAAACTTTCTGGTGCTGCGTACTCTGGTGCTACACACGTTTAGCTTCGATGCCAAATGTAGTATCACTGAGAGACCAGGTTCTCCAGGTAAAGACATGTATTACTCAGTTGTGATCTTGTCTGCAACAGTTTTCTCGTAATAAGACAAAGTACCTGATCAACAATAGTGCTGTCTTAAATTATTTTAGATTTATTTCTTAATTAACTTTTAAAAAAATCTATTACAAATTTAAAACAACATAAGTTTGATTTTAATCACAAATCTGTTTTTAAGTAAATAGTTCTAACCTGGCATTTGTAAAACTCTGAGAGTAGATTTACCAGTGGAAATATTTCACATGATTTTGTTTTGTTGTTTTTGGCAGCTTTTCATGGATTTAAGAGCCAAGTAATTCCCTGAGCATCAGAATTTCCTACAGACTTGTGTCTCTTCTTGTTTAAGCTATCCCACTGCAATACTCCAGCTCTCCCTCATGTCTCTTATGGTGCTCCTGCTTGGCAAGAACCAGCAAGCACTGCCACCAGCCAGGAGCGGTATGCCTGTGGCTTGGGCTGCCAGCTACTGCCAGTCAATATAGAATGTGTGAATTTTGATCACTTCTCTGCCAGTGGGAGCACTAATTCGTGTCCCTCTCTCACCTGGATGCAGGCATCATCAGAACCTGCAGGAACTTGGTCATCCTCACCTCCTTCACATTTGGTTGAAAAGCCAAATGGGTTCAAGAAGTGTTAGGGAAAACTGGGGGACATGTAAAGTTATTGCTTAAAACTCAGTTTCTAAAGACACGAGCTAAAACAGGTCTAGTGGTTTAAGCTATCCCTTTAGAAGCAGGAATATTAACTATAGCAGACAAGGGGATGGAAAAAGGTTACATGTTATAGTGTGCACTGAAAGAGTGGAGAAAAATTAGGTGATGTGTGAAAAGATCAGGTAAACTTGAAGGATTGAGGATATGGTGGAGTGGAGCAGGAGCAGCTGAGAGGATAGAAGGTTGATGGTAACAAATAGTAAAGGGGAAAGAAGGAAGTGCTGTGGCTGGAGAGGAGTATGTTGGAGAGGTTTGGTTGATCCTCCATCCCCTCTGGGACTTCCACTTTTTGACATTCAGAGAAACCTTCTGGGTCTCCCTGAACATGGAGGCAAGTTGGGGATGTGGTATGGACACAAAAAGGGGGCATTTGTCACCCTCTGGGCAGTGTTGGTCTGGGCAAGGCTGCTTTGATGGGCACCCATGAGCTTCCCAATCATACCATTCGATTTACCTTTTATCCTGTTTTTTCCTGCCTTCAAAATAAACAACCCACTCTTGTTCACTCTTCTGCCTTTGGCCCTTGTTTTGGTGATTTTAGACCTTTATTTAGTAATATTGGCCTTAGACTGTGGCACCCGTAAGGCTGGGAATCTTCTCTATTCCCACTGTCTTCTAATGTCTTTCATCCAAGCGGAGTTCCCAGTACATGCCTTTCCCTGTGTGCGATAGCTGGCAGTTTCTCCTGTTGTGTTACTAGTTTAGCCCCCGGCCGGGGCTGTCCAGACACTTTTCCCCTTCCGTTGCTCTCAACATCTGTTAGTTTCTCATTTTGCTATCATATTGTCATACTGCTGGAGTGAGTGGCATACAGGAGGTGGGTGACGGGGGTCTGACTCCTGCCCGCTGCAGGGAGGGGAACTGTGGAGAAGATGGAGCCCATGTCCTCTGAGAGATGCACGGTGAAAGGTGAATGTGAAACAGTCATGAGTCACACCAGGTGAAATGCTGGCTGGAGACAGGGGAAGAAGATCTTCCAAAAAGGATAGTCAAGTGGCTTTTGCTGCCCTTTTTATGCTGCCAGCTAGCCAGGCTAGTCAGGCAATCAAAGTATCCTCCTCTGGACTTGCAATAAGCAGATTTGCTTGTCCTCTGTAATTAAGATTTGAGAGGCAGTTTTACCTCAGGCGCTATGATAGCAGTCGGTTGTCATGTAGACAACTGTGCTGTCTAAAAAAGGCATCCATATAAACAGAGAATCATTGACTTTTTACAGCCTCTGTACTGCGATTTTTTGTAGCTCCACTTCATTATCGGAACACAAAAAGCAGATCACTGCCAATTTACATTGCAGTTTTTCATTGGGCACACGTAGAAAAACGTCCAAAGCGTAGAACAGAACCCATAGTCTGAACCCCGAAGGCCCCACAACTTGTCACATCCCCCGAGAAGATCAGGCAGGTGAAGGCTCAGGGTTCAGCTGAGCAGTGAACTGGGTGAGAAACAGGCTCATCAGTGAATGAGAGAGTTGATTAGGGAATTAATCACTTGGGGAGAAAGTTGTGCAATTACACTGATAAATTTGGCAGCAAAACAAAAAGCAGAAAGAGAATGAATGCAACAATCAATCAATAAAGTAGTGAATCAATTGTCTATTTAATAAGACAGCTAATTATGCAGAACAGAGCAGGCAAGGCAGTGTACTTGGGCAGTTTTGCTCCAACAAATAGCCCCAGTGTATTTCAGTCACTACATCATTTACTTTGGCTAATTTTTGTTAATAAAAGTCCCAGATGTTTAACCTCTGAATTAGTATTCTCCTTCCTTTATTAAAGTAGTTATCTTTAGATAACTAACTTTAGATTAAAGTAGTAATCTTTAAACACATTAGCTGTTTCTAGACTGTTATGTGTTGCTTCTTTGTATTGTTTCAGAAAGGCAATAATTAGCTCATGATCTGGGAGAACTAGTATTCTGCTCCATTTGAAAAAGCAGTACTTAACTATCAGCATATTTTTATTTCTATTATTTCAGTGGTTTTCATGCTATTTTCTTATTTAATGTTAGGGAAGGTGTATGTTCTATTTTCTGTTACCATGGTATTTCCACTTCAGCACAAATGTGCTAAGTGCTTTCCAAACTAAAATACACAAACTTTTCCTCAAAATAGTTCTTATTCTGAAAGTCCCTACTTACAGAATACTTTGTTATGTTGTTGAAACAGCCCTCTCTCTACCCATTGTACAACACAGATAAAGAACTGACAACGCAGTGTGCTTGCATCCTAAAGTGATACAATACAGTATAATGCAGGACACAAAGAAATGCCTTGTAGAAGAAGATAGAAGTGGTGGATTTTCAGAAATTGTCTGAAGCTGGGACCACACCCATGCAGATAACATCTTCATTTAGGATGTCTGCATTATTTGTCAGAAGTACTTTTATTGTACTGTTGCGATCAGCTTCCACATAGTACGGCTGCAAGACCGGGCAGTTTTGGACAAGATGCAATACTTTCTCCATGCCTTGGATGTGAGTTTGATTTGGCCTTTGCTGTTGGAGCTGGGCAGCAGTAAGCTTTGAAGGTGCCCAAATGCCATTAGCACTTTAGTTTTTTCTTCTGAAGTTCCCAAGGCATCTGTGCCTCTGGCCACGTCCATATCTGCCCACCACCAGAAAGAGCTAATCTACTTGATATTGGTCTCACACCTGAGCCTGAAAGAGGTCCATAATTAAGCTTTCCTTGTCAAAGTCAACAGCGGTCCTGGTTCCAGGCCAGTCACTCACCCCAGAATCCAGGTCTGCAGAAAACGCTGTTCAGGTGGTTGCTCTCCCTGTTCAGATCAGCACTTGTGGTGTGATGCTCATCTGCATCCAGTAACTGTTCATTGTAAAATACGAAAATAATCCTGCCAGCAAAGTTCTGTGGAAGGATTAACCAGAGTCTGAAGTGTTGTAAAACCAATATTGTCCTTGCATCTATGACTTTTAATGATCAGTTATGAATAGTAGTTTCTAGGGCTGGCTTTTGGTAGTGTTTGAAGATATTCCTCAGGTGAAGATGGAGAAGCTGAAGATGGGATGGCTATTTTGTGAAACAGTGCTATTGGCAACTAGAGTTAGTCCTGGTTTTGTGTATGTGAATTCAATCTGGTTTGCAGGGTTTGTTTGGCTTCACTCATGTAGTTTCCAGGGACATTAGGTGGCATGAGTTCATGTTCTGAGATGTACATCCTAAGGGACCTTTATTTACTGGTGTTTCTGAAATTGTGTTGGAGGGTTTTACATTTACTGCACTGGCCTGATATTGCTCCATCCAAGAAAATTAACTCTATTTGTCCTTTGCCCTGCCAATATTGCAGATGCAGAACAATCCTGCTGCAAAGTTTCAGCTGACTTCTGGTCTTTTTAGGGCTAAATACAGGCATCTCTTGCCGAAACGTGAGACAGCTGTTAATGGTTAGCAATCTGTTCATTACTTCTAGTTATCTATCAGCTGTGGACCGAAATAATTTTGAGCAGCTCATCTTGTGGTTTCACTAAAGATTTCCCTTTGCCTTTTTACAGAATCTGACATTGTTTTGATGGAAACACCTTACGTGGAGGAAGTAACTTTTGGCAGGCAGTTGGGGCAAAACACGGTACAGAAACCCAGATGATGCTCTCTGTTACTATAATTCTTGTTAGCTCAGTTGGCTCCTGTGCAAGACGCTTTTTTGCTGGTGTCAAACACTTTGAAATTATTAAGTGGATATTAAGACTTCCATAAAAATTCTGGTGACTGTACTTGAATCCTTCCAGTATTGTATGTGGCAGGTTGGAGCCTGCCTACAGCGTGCTGTCAGATGCTTACACATGTGGAACATGCTGGGTAATTGTTTCGTGTCTCCTTCCATGAGCTGATCTACCTAAAGGGAAAAGCCTTTTTCCTCTTACCAGACAGGACATTCATTTTTCTAGCTCAGGAATTCAGTGTTTGGGGCTTTAAGTTTTTATTTTAGTTAATTCCTCCTGGTCATATCTTGAGGACTTGTAAAACTAATAAACACAGCCAGTAAAGCCCAATTTGTCATGCATAGTAGAAATACTGTAAAGAGGAGCTTGAAGAAGCCAACAAATAGGTTATGTGGAACAATGAGGAGCGTTATGGGCTTTATCTGGGCCATATACAATATTCTCTTCAGTCACTGTCACTTTTCAGAGCACATAAGAACATGCAGAATTCTAAAATAGTGCAAGAGCACATTGGCAGCTTAATCAGAACAAGACTTATTACAGTAGAGTGCCAATCTATAAAGAACTGCTTGGTAATATCAGCTTCCTGTTAATCCCATAATAATCAGATAATGGTGAAATGTTGATTTATTCACTGATTTACTCTTAGCTAGATTGAAATAATGGAGTAAAATGAGCCCATTTAGACTGGTTCTTAAATTGAATGCTTCTAATTGCATTTGAAAGAATAGACCATAATGCATTTGAGTATCCCAATGACCCTGCTAATCTATGCAATTAGTTAACTATTTTGGAAAGGAGACTACACATAGTTTTGTCTTAAAAACTAAAATGTATTTTTCATATATTCTATATGTGCTTCTGTACTAAAGTCATTGTCCGTGTAAAATCTTCAATTTAACTCCAATACTAGTAGCTCTCTATGTACGCTTGCAATAGAACAGACTAATTACTTTATTATATTTCCATTTAATTATTGAACTAGAATTCTGAAATTTGCACATATTCATTCTGGGTCACAGAGTTCAGCATGGGAGGGAATCCCAGATTACACATTCCATTAGAAATTATCAAAAGGCCATCTGTCTTTCTTAGTGGATTTCAGTCATTCAAGAGCCTGAGGAAATTTAGGCAGGGAAGAAGTAAGAGAGAAAAGCTCTTGTAGTAAAAATCTGAGCAGGTCACTGGCAAGTTTTGAATGTTTCTAGAGGGCTAGAAGCTGATTGTAATTTTACAAGAATCTCCCACTCCACTTCGTGGTTTTGACCCTCATATTTTTGGAGAATCATCTTTAAAGAGATGTGTCAGCAAAGACTTGGTGAGCTCCTGGCTGTTGAAGCTCCTGGCTATAGTCCTGGCTATTGAAATAAGCAAATGAAGGAGACAGGCTGGTGCTGGGAATTTGAGCACTGCTTCCAGTCAGTGGATCCTCTCCTTGCCTTCATTCCAAGATGGGCATGTTGCCAAGCAGGCACCATTTTGAGATATCTGTGTTAAACTTCTCTGTGCATATTTACATCATGGTCCATTTTCACATACAGCTGGGCAATACCATATTGGTAATGTGCACAGCTGCAAATGAGAGTAATTAAGAACATGAATCTGTGTGCCTCAACAGCCTGAAGCTCTGTTCACCAGTTCTATCTGTTGGGTGTCCCTGAAGCTAAAAGACAAACTGTCCCAGTGCTTTCAACTGCATGGGACTGGACCATTACTGTCCATCCCATAAAAGTTTGTTTAGACATTAAATTTCTATCAGAGTTGAATTAGCTTATGGTTATTTGTATGCCTGGCCTCAGCTGTATGCAACGTTCTTGTCCTGATGCATGCATGAAGCAAGTCTCGGAAAACACCCTAGTCTTTCAAAGTAAAATGTAATGATTAACACCTATACAATTGAAAGGGCTTTTAAAATGTGCTATATGGGCTATGTATGCAGATAATTTTGGATTCTTTCACAAATAATGCATATGTTTGTAAGTCACAAGGCAACTGTTATAATAACAGAATCTGAAACTCTGCTTAACACTGTTGGAGCCTTTTAAGAGAATCTCCTGGGAGAGGAGCAATAAATGGTTTATCAGACTCTATGCAGGAAATACTTTGGGAAGAAACTATAGGAAGGACCGCAAAGAGGTCTGTAAAGCTAGTGGCATCGTAACTGCTACTAGTTTTCTTTAAGCTCATGGAATCTGTGCAGAAGAAGTGCAAGACCAGATGTTGGGTGAGTGAGTAAAGGCACTGGATACATCTCTCCAGATCTAGGTTAGGCTAAGAAATATTCAGGTTCATCAGATTTTGACAGTAGAGATATCCAAGAAAAAAAAGAAAGAACAGTTACTAAGGATTGCAGCTCCATCAGAAGTGGAGGGAAAACTGTCTACTGCATCAGTGCCACCTGCCTGATGGGGTCCACTTGGGCTACAAGGTGCTCTGTTCCCTTGAGATCAAGCACTATGAACACTCTTAGGAGGATATGAATGGTGATAATGGTTGGCTGTCCTCTCTTTGAGGATCTTATGATCCAACCTGACATCCTGTGAAGTATGCTGTTTGTCAGGAGTCCAAGCCCAAAGTGCTCATTGTTATGTCTTCAACTCTTTGCTGCAAATTAACATAAAAACTTGATAAGATAATCACAGAATGGCTGGGGTTTGAAGGGACCTCTGGAGCGGGGCCCCCCTGCTCGAGCAGGGCCACTTAAAGGTGGTTGCCTAAGGACCATGTCCAGATGGCTTGTGAATATTTCCAAGGATGGAGACTCTACCACTGCCCTGGGCAACCTGTGCCAGTGCTTGATCACCTTCACTGTGATGAAGTGTTTCCTGATGTTCAGAGGGAATCTCCTGTGTTTCAGGTTGTGCCCATTGCCACTGGTCCTGTCACTGGGCACCACTGAGCAGAGCCTGGCTCTGCCCTCTTTGTAACCTTCCATTGGATATTTACATACATTGATGAGATCCCCCTGAGCCTTCTCTTCTCCAGGCTGAACAGCCCCAGCTCTCTCAGCCTCTCCTTGTAGGAGAGGTGCTTGAGTCTCCTTATCATCTTAGTGGCTCTTCACTGAACTCTCCCCAATATGTCCATGTCTCTCTTGTACTGGACACAACACTTCAGATGTGGCTTCACCAGTGCTGATCAGAAAGGAAGGATCAGCTCCCTTGATTCGCTGCCAACATTCCTAATGCAGCCCAGGATACCATTTGCTACCTCTACCACAAGGGCAGATTGCTGGATCATGTACAACTTAGTGCCCACTAGGACCCCCAGGTCCTTTTCTGCAAAGCTGCTTTCCAGCCAGTTGGCTTCCAGTGTGTACTGGTGCCAGGGGTTGTTACCCACCGGCTGCAGGACTTCACGCTTCCCCTTGTTGAATTTGGTGAGGTTCCTGTTGGCCCATTTCTCCAGCCTGTTCAGGTCCTTCTGGATAGAGCATTGTATCAACCACTCCTCCCACAGCAAACTTACCGAGGGTGCACTTTACCCCATCATCCAGGCCATTAATGAACATGTTGAACAGAATTTGACCCAGTATTGATCCCTGGGGTACACTGTTACTTAAAGACCTCTAACTAGACTTTGTACCACTAACCACAGCCCTCTGCGCCTGTTAATCCAGTTTTCAACCTGCTTCACTGTTCATCCAGCCCATACTTCAACAGCTTGTCCATGAGGATATTACTAGAGACAATATCTAAAGCTTACTAAAGTCAGAGTGGACAACAGCCGCTGTTCTCCCCTCATCTGCCAAGCTAGTCATTTCATCACAGAAGGTAATGGAGCTGGTCAAGTGTGATTTGCTTTGTGAATTCATGCTGACTACTCCTAATCTCCTCCTTGTCCTTCACGTGCCTGGAAATTACTTCCAGGATTACTTGTTCCATCACTTTACCAGGGACTGAGATGATGCTCATTGGCCTGTAGTTCCCCGGGTCCTCCTTTTGCCCTTTTTGAAGATAGGAGGGATAACAACAAAGGGACAGAGAATGTGTACGTAAGGTAGATGGTTCCAAGTTCCTGGTATCTGATGAGGTTCACCATAGTGTACTTGGAGACCACCAGTAGTTCAGGAGTTGTTGGTTGCATAGTTGAAAGCTTCTGAAACATGTCTGAGGCCCTAGAAAATTTGGAATGGGCAAATTTGTTACTTAATTTTCAAAAGAAAAAGATGGCACCAGTCAGCTTAACCTCAGTTCCTAAAAACTACTGGAAGAATACTAAAGCTGTTGTCAGGCACCTGGAAGTTACAACTAAGGCAAAATTGTCAGGAACAACTCATGTGGAACCAATCAAATATTTTCTGACAGGGTTGGCTGATAGGAAAGAATCGGTATCTGTCATCTCTTGTCTTTTGTGGAGCTATTACACATGACATCCTCATATAGAAGCTAGAAAATTCAGTTCTGGAAAGCAATGTAGCAGAGAAATGTACAAAAACGCATTGCTCTAATAACAGATACAAAAAGAATTTGCTGTGCAGTTGCGTAGTTATGGCCAGCTGAACTACTTGTACAAAAACATAGAACTACCTCAGAACCCCCTCCCCTTTGCAGACTTTCTTTCCCTGTCCAAACTCACATCTCGGGCTGTTTCTTTCTGTCATTCCCATGGATATCTAGCTATTTGTTCAAGGTCAAGAAGACCAGAAGGACTTCCTTACATGCTTCAACACTGGAAAATGCAACTAAATTGCTTGCAGGTCAGGCTCTTTTGCTCATCCAGGCTCTTCAACCACATTCCAGATCTTTCTGGGTAAGGTGCCTGAAATCTAGCAATTCTGTTTATCTACTTATCTAAACCGTTTGGCCACACACTTGTTGGAATCAGTGCATGTCTCAATTCCTGAATCATCACCTCTCTGGCTTTGACCAATATAAGGGTCTTGCCCTCCAGATATTCGTCTAAAATGGTGTTGCAAAGTTAATTTCACAGAATTCCAGAATGGCTGAGGTTGGAGGTGACCTCTGGAGGTCATCTGAGTCAACCTCTCTGTTCAGGCAGGGCCATCTGTAGCCAATTGCCCAGGACCACATCCAGAGAGGTTTTGGATGTGTCCAAGGAGGGAGTCTGATTTCCTAGTTTGATGCTTTGTTGTTGGCAGTCTCTGTATGTCTTCATTGGCTTTCTCTTTTCACTGTGTCACATAATTAAGAAAGTATCTTTTTTTTAAAGCCCTTCAAGGTCTATTCTCATTTGACATATCTCTCATACACTATCACCTCCTGTTGGCCTACAGTGCAAGCCTCAATCTTCAACCTTGAACATTTTCAAGAAAAGCATCTTTGTGGAGTTTCTGGGTAGATATCCCTCAGAATAGGGAAAACTGGCAGATGTATGCTAAGTCACTGGCACTTTATCTTGGAAAAAGAGGAGATAATTAGGCAATGTTGTTGATAGGCAGAAAAGTAAGTCAGAAAGGAAGGCTTCTATGGGATAAGAGTGAATTTGCTGGAATGTGGCTCTATGGGGATGTGAGTGGGAAAGGAGAGTAGAGTCCCAGCTGAAAACATGATCTGATGAGCCCTGTGGTTCATGTGAGCCACTCAATCCTTCTTTACCAGTTTGCTTTCTTAACTTGCTTTTCTGCTTCAGAATTGAAGTCTACTTTCCAAGTACACATGGAAAACTGAAATTCAGAACAAGCTTTAGAGCCACGTGTCACAGTTTCCCAGTTGGCTACAATCTCCCCCCTCCGAATGCTTTCTCCTGCCAGTGTAGAAAGTATTATTTATAGTGAGCTTGCTTGTGTGATGAAACCACTGCCTGTCAGGCACATCAATATCCATCACATGAAAAGCAGATGTGAGCTAAATTTTTGGACAATAGTCTTGGGATTTCATGAAGTCATAGTTAAATATAACTTGTCACATGGCCTACTTGAGCCAAGGGTGAGAGTGTGGAAGGGATTATGGTTTTTATATGGGAAGGTAAGGACTGGGAATAATAGTACTACTTCATATTGTCAGAACCTCCCCTTTCAAAAAGAACTTTTTGAATAACATACAACTAGACAAAGGCTGTGTCAGGAAATCCACACCGGGCACCAATTGCCAAGGGCATGGGGTCTGTCCTGCCTTAGCAGCCTACAGAGAAACGTCTCTCCCAGCCCTCTCCCTTGCCTGAGCCTCCATCCCAGGCTTAGCCATGGATGACTAAGACTCATGGGAACACCTTATCTCATATTCTCCATGGGAAAACTTCTAGTAATGAGGGTAAGCTTCTCCTGGGGTCAGCTTTCCAAGGATATATGAGCCACCCTCCACAGCTTCTGCTTCCTAACCCCAAGGTGGTCCCTTGGATTGCCCTCAGTTCCCTGGATGCCGTGACTTGACACTTCTACCACTCCCTCAGCAGCCCAGTGCCTCCATTCCAGGTCTGCTTTGCTGACTCCTTGGCATTGCTGTGTGCCACTATGCTCAGTGGCTTTTCCAAAGCCCAGACCAGCACTCAGCTCAGTTGTAGCCAAATTTCTCACTAAGAAGCAGAATGACAGTTCCCCTCACTTGATGTTGGTGGCTGTTTCTCAGTGGCCCTCTTCCAGCTCCCAGCACCCCAGGAACATGTACAGAGTGGCCCCTTGTTTTCTGGACAAGGGCCCCAAACTCCATGTGGTCTCTGATTCTCCAGCCCTTTCTTCGCTTTCAGCAAAGCTGGCATGAGACCACAGATTTTGACAAGGCACAGTGATTGCATGCAAGAGGCATATGAGGACTTTGTCCATGGAGCTGTGTGTGCCTAAAAGTGAGCCTGGAGTCACTTTCCAAGCACGCCCTTCCTGTCCTTGAAGAGCCCTGCTTGCTGAGCCTTACCTCAAAGCCCTAAGCCCCTAAGCCCTTGCAACTCAGCCCTATCTTCATCCTCCTCAAGAACCACCTTTTGAATCATATATCTAGAAATCTCATGGCTCTTCTTCTTGATTCCTTTGGGACATGGCTCCTTGGATTAATCTTCCTGCCTTCCAGAGCTTTTTTGTTTCTCAAGCCTGGACCTGAGTGTAGCCAGAGCCTGGTCCCCACCACCCCCTGAAAAACTATAGACATCTTGAGTTTCTGCCCAGAAACCATATAGAGACTCTGCAGAGGTCTCTGGGGAGCAGGGGACTTGAATGATGATGTGAGAAACTGGACCACAATGACAGGGACCCAATATAGCCATTTGGTATCACAGCAGGGGTTTTGAGAGGGTCTCTCCCGATGTGAATACCTCTCCACTTCTGTATGAGAAAGTCCTGTAGCTCCTGGCTGACACTAAGGTTTGAGCCTTTTCTTGTCTAATCCAGTTATGAACATGAAGCAGAAGTCAGAAACAAAGCTGAAGGGTGCCATGGGAGACAGACATAGGGTTAGTGCGGTGGCTACTCAGTTTCTCAGTGAGGAAATGGGAACAACATGGAAAAGGCTTATAGAGGATAACCTAACTGCAGAGCTTTTGCAAGTATAAAGTGAATGGTGAGAGTAATCATGCTTTTGGCAAGGATTTTCCCAAACCCAGCTTTCTGCAGTGAAGGTAGAACTCTTCCTTGTGTCTCTCTTTTCCTGCCTTAAACTTCCCACTGTCTCAGGCCGAAACTGCATAAAACCTACACATCTGACTTAGCCCACACACTAGCCAGCAGTGTTCAGTCCCCTAGCCCTTGCTGAGCTAGTCCTTTTTTTTAGTTTAATAATAAGTAACAGTGTTTATTGGAGCAAGATGTGGCTGGCTGCTGGTAATGTCATATCCAGTTTGTACAAATCTGCCAGGGAAGCGTGGAAGCTGCTAGGAGCTCTCCTCATGTAAATTCATTGTCTGTACTTCCACAGCTGCGTGCCAGATAGGGAAGTCTTGTTTAAAAGAAAAGTGGATGAGTGGGCCTTGCATCTGGTAGCACAGGGAAGATACAAGAAACCTCCAAATAGTTTATTCCCTGTAAAAATCCCTTTGTCCCTCCTGTTCTTGATCTCTTGGGTTTTGGTTGTTTGGTTTGGTTTTGTTTTGGTCTCACCAAAATAAAATTTTCCTCTTGGATTCCCATGTGTGGATTCCCACAGGACTCCCACAGAAGTGGGGTTTGTCCAGAGGACACGGGGATTCCTGTCCTGCAGCAGAGAACAGCATACTACACTGAAGCAAGAGTGAGCTACACAGCAGGAACCCTTAAATTGTGAGCTGACAGTTATGTATGTCACACATCACAGGAGATGTATAGGCTGCCTTTGGGAATTACTCCTCTGCAGCATCCTGCTCCTCCTGCGCCTTATGGTCTTTCTGGACCTTATCTGTCCTTAAAGACAGTCTCTTCTTTACTGCTTCTATGGGCTGGAGGACCTTTTGGGGATGAGATAAAATGCTCATTTTTTTTTAGAACAAACATCTCCACAAAGCTTTCTGCGGATCATCACACCTGTCTAATGCCAATTAATTATTAATCTCTTTAGAGCTGTAGGTATGTGTGAGTAACATATTTAAGCACAGAAATTTGGATGGACTCTATTTTTAAGCAGATCTGTACAGACCAAATGCCTGGCACTCCCCAAAATCTTCAACCTCGCTGCTGCCTTGGGGTCAGGGAGCAGGTCTTTGCCTGCACCCTGGCTGCAAACACAGTTTGGGCTCTTACAAAGGCTCGAGAAGTTTACCAGTCCAGCCCCTCGCTGACTGAATACTTAACCTAACATGAATTATTCAGACTGAGCTGGCCCCTGTGGGGAGGTTGGAGAGGGTGATCCTGGAGAGATGCTGCTGGAACCTTCACTTGGAGATGAGGAGGGTGGGAATGGGTTTATCAGAAGGATCCAAGGGACAACTGCAGGAATAAAGAGCAGAAACGGGGGAGGGGGGCGGGATGGGACAGGACAAGGGAAGGTTTTTAGATGGCTAAAACTCCTGCCCTTTGCTTACCTGAACAGCTCCTGTGGTTGATTATTTTAACGAGGTCCTTTGGGGAGCAACTGCCAACTATAAATCCTTTTTCTTATGTGCTTAATTGAATTGCAGATTAACAATGGACTAGCTCTGGCACTTGACTGGACTTTTATTGCCAATGTTCGAAAAGGAAACAGATAGCAGCTTGAGGACAAATAGGCTTCTCAGGTCTTAGATATTTCTTAGAGCCGTGTCACCAGATGGGAGAAGTGGTGGCACTGTATAGTGTAAAATGTACAGAAAGCCTTGGAGAATCACAGGCCCGATATAGATCCAATTATGCTCAGGATGGTCTCCAGGGTCTAGGACTAGGAGGTGTTACTCTAGCATACCACAGCAAACTATGAGCTCGCCTGAGAATGAAATACCAATGGAAAAAAAAAACCCAAAACAAAATCACACTTCCATGATACGAAGGCAATCTGGGAGGAGAGCGAGTGCCTGGAACAGCATGTTATAGGGAGTTCATGTCTGTAAGGGAGCCGAGTTAATGATTTCCCAGTGGGTGGAACTGGAGAGGAAGTCTTATCTCCAGACTCCTCAGAGATAGTCAGTGGGAAACCACCGGCTCCAAAGCTAATTTTTCTGGCTGACTAATAGAAGTGCAGAAGTCACAGATATGGTATGTGTTATGTGTCAAAGTTAAAACAGTTTTCACCAAGCCTGAATCACAACTGCATTAAGTCAGGCAGAAAACCTTATAAAGAATGCAAGGATAATGACAAAGATAATAGGAAAAGAAGTAAAAGATGCAATCCAACAAGTCACCCAACCATCTGAAATCCTACTATATTTTATTTGCTTCTGAAAGAAATTTTCTGTTATGGCAGACAGACAAGGATACATCATTGGTTGAAGTAAATCAGCATGGCTCTTCTGAAGCCAGCAAAGCCATATTGATTTACATTACTTGATGGTCTCTGCTTGAAAATTCATCATTATAACAAATACTATAAAACTTCGGGTTTGTCATCGGAGAAGAGCCTTTTGGGATGACAGAAAGGAATCATCCTTCCTGCTTGAACAAAAAGATTTTTCAAATGGGAAACTGTCTTGCACCAGCCTTCCTTCAGGATATGATGCCACAGTGTTACGGGGAACAACAGTATGGGCAACAATCCTGGAAACCAGCTGAGTGGCCAAAAAACAGGAATGCCTGGTGGCTGGGGACCTTAAACAGGAAGGAATAGCAAAAAAAGAGGGCTTGTAAACAGGACAAGTGTATGAGTGTTTTACTGGCTGTATGCTCACTGCCAAGGAGCTGCAGGAATGGATGTCTACCAGAAGGGTAGCAAGAGGAAGTTGGACTGTCTTCATGGAGTCTGTATAAGGAATGTGGTGAATCTCCAGGCTCACCTGGAGAAGGGACTGAAAATACTTTCTTTATGGTCTGTTCTATGCTGAAAGAGGAGGGTTCATTGGAGATTTGGAGTTCATAGGATCAGAGAGCTGACTTTCACTCATGTTTTTGGAGATAGCATAACTCTAGGGAACGGATTGCATATGGGTTTGGGAATGCTACATGCTCAGCCTCAGCAGGGTCTGGCCATGCTCAAGAGTCTTGCAAGTTATCAGCTATCTGGTAATCACGTCCTGATACACACCCCATCTCTATTAATAGTGCCTTTCTTTTTGCAAACAACATTCAGTTCCTCCTTTAGCTCATTAGTCTGAGTGGGGACTGTTAGTAAATGTCATCTTTATACATCTATTGTATGCCACAGGAGGTTGCTTTATACTGTGCTACGATTATATGCAATGGAGGGAGTACAGAAGCTAAGGAAGCAAAATCGTGTAGGAATTCACAGAACTTGTCTTTGCTGTGGTAAACACACTAAAACCAGCAAGCTCATAATCAACACTATTTGTTATTCAAAAGATCTCCCAAGCCACTTCCATCAGCTATACAATATCGGGGGAGGAGAATCTGCTCTTATCTTCCAAGACGTACAGCAGATGGCTCATGTGTTATGAACGGAGAAGACACCACATATACACACACATCAACACACGCGCACGTGCCCAAGCTTAAGCAGTGAACGCCTTAGTCCAAAGTACTATTGTATCATGTGCTTTTTGATAGGGAGTTTGCTTTGGCTGCTCGTCTCGAACTTTGGCAACCTGTTTTTTCCATCTCTTTTCTCTTGCTATTTGTGGCTGTGGCGATCTCACACTATCCACCTAAAAATCTGCCTTGTGAAATACATCTGTTGATCCCTGCTCAGCCTAAACTGGCCTCCCCCGTCCTTTGTTATGTGCCTGTAGGAAGTTGTTTGCATTTTTAAGAGAGGAGAAGAAATTATAGTCTGTGATCTGATAATAAGACTGCAGTAATCCTGACTTTTGACACAGATGGCCTTTATTTTGCTACCTGCAAAATTCAGATTCAGAGTTCCCTTTGCTTTGCTGCAAGGCCTGATTTCCCAGCTTTGATTAAGTCCTTGGAATGGGAGAGAATTGTGAAGTGCACAGGGAGGTAAATTATCTTGGGCAAAAGAAGTATGCTTTAATGTGGTCAGGCTGATTGAAGTAGCTGAGGTTGCACAAGTATTTTGAGACGGTGCTAGGCTTTGCTGCCAGACCCTTTGCACTACAGGATTTCCCTGAAAGTGTGGAACATCAGGAGATTATCTGCCCAGCTGGCTGACTACCAGGCTTAACTGAACACACGCTTCAGCTTAATTGTCTTTGGTGCAACAACCACGTTACTAAATGCAGAAATACAATGATATTAGAAAGTTATGCACCCCGAAGGTAGAATTCTCACCAGTCATTAGCTAAACAAACAGACAGACTTACATACATTTATATAGAAACAGCACTGTTATAACATGGATTGTATATTCAAGACTGAAAATGAAGCTGGGATCCTTAGAGAGCTTCAGAGTGACTCAGCCAGTGTAAAGGATTTGTCACGTCGTCCTGAGGATATGACAGTAATTTATACTGATATGGGCGTGATGACAGCGAGCCACATCCCGCAGACCCTACTGAGACAATACACCCCTTTTGCCAGAGGAGGTTTGTGAGGAAGATAATGATAGTCCTAGCATCTGAATCTGCAGCAAGTTGGCACAAGCCCAAAACAAATCTGTAGACGCTTCCTTTACAAACCCTTGTATCAAACTGGATCTGTGGGTGGAAGAGGACAGGGGGCTGGATTTTGATCCAAAAGAAGTGACTGTGCCTGGCTGCAGGAACTGTCTTGAATGCCGATTTCCCCAGGCTTACAGGGTAATTGTCTCCCTGCATGGGGCATGGCAGACCCAGCCTTTGGCTGGAAGTGTCTGCTGCTCTGTGGTACGGCTGGTAGTCAGCCCCTTCAGGGGCTCAGCCTGGCACCCAGCTCACATTTTGTCCCAATTTTCCTGGGTTTCAGCATCCTTACCCTTCCACAGAAATATCCAAAACAGCAGGGAGCTTTTCTCCCCTTTTCAGTTTTGCTCTTTTCATAAGGGCTTCTCCCTGGAGTTCCCCAGCAAGACTGCAGAAAATTCCAAAACAAAGAAGGCATTTAAATGACTTCTTACCCTCTGGCCTCAAAGCCACACGCTGGGCATTCACAAGTTTGGCCATGGCCTTGGTTACCTAACCGAGGGGCTTCAGAGGCAGCCATATGAGTTAACATCATGACTGGTAACCCCCATCTCTGCCACTGTGCTGTTCATAACCCCACAGTATATATATATGTACACACACATCTATCTGTATATGTGTGTATATAGATATATATTTGTGTATGTGTTTGTATGTTTATACAGTCAGGGTATACAGAACACATCAAGTGGTTCTAAAACATAGGGACAACGATTTGCACCCCAAAATTGCTTTCTTGTCTTAATGCTTTGTGATTTAATTTAGAGTGCAAATTCATCCTGAATGACTTGGTGGTATGATGACAGGATGCAGTCAGCCGTTTGCTTTTGGGTATGAAAAGCCTCAAGAGACATGGATGAAGCTTTCCTGGTGGCTTTCTACTTACATCCATCTTCCATACTTTTGTACATGCTCACAATGCACTGGGTTTGAAAACAGAAAAGTTGCAAAGAGCTATACAATGGTATACCAAATAAAAGTCTGCCTCCAGCTGTAATTAACAACGAAGAATTTGCACAAGCTTCATACCAATGTACATGTGTGTGTAGGTTTTAAACCCAGTGTATCTAGAAAAAAACTGGAGCATTGCCAGAAGGAAAGAGAAAGGAAGCTCCGTGCTGTTCCAGAGTCTTCATTGTGCAGTATGGGTGGAGAAGAAGGTGGGATTTAATCAAAGTTTGGTGAACATGCTGGTGTTCATTATCTAGAAAAGTGACATATTATTTCATTCATGTTTTTAAATCTAGCAGAAAGTTTCTTTCCCACAAGTTATTAAATGCAGTAGCCTGAGTCCTGCTGTGTGAGTGAGGCTTCTGCCACCCACACTTATCAGCTAGTTGCAAGGAGTGCCTGCTTTCCTCTATTTCTGTAATTTAGCTTCCTATCGGAAGCCTGGGTACCCCTGTTGAGAGTTAACCCCCTCCACTGGCATAGCTCGCAGGGTCACGGAAGTACATAAGCTTTCCCACCATCTCTCGATGCTCTCCCCTGGGAAGTATAATCCTATATATATATATATATATACAGCATAGACATATAAAACTTGGGAACTCTGGGAAGGCAACAGCCTCTGTGACCTTACAGGCACAGAGCATGTGATGTAAGTGGGAACTTTCCCTGAAAGATTGCGGCAAGATTTGTCCCATGTGGATTACATGCCATGATTATATACATTAAAGTATTCAGAGTTTAAAATACACTCCAGATGCTTTTTCCTGCCCTTTCCTCCCACTCAGCTTGACTTTTCCCCAGTAGATTGATTCTCAGAGCTTCTATTTGGAAATTCAGTATTTTGCTTGCTTACTAGACTAGCCTTTTTCGGCACACTGAAATCTGCCCTGTAAGCCCAGGGAAATGCAATATCATACGCTGAGAAGCTGCAGTGTGTCAGAACAGGATGAGCAATCAGAGTGTGAGTGTTCAGCTGTACTCAGCACCAGAAAAGCTCTGGGTTTTGTGAAGTCAGCAGGTGTTTCCCATCAATGCTAAAAGTACAGAATCAGGCCAGTGTCGGGAAGCACTGACAAATGCAATCTACTAAAGAGCTAGACATTATTCCTTCTGCAATGATTGTGACTTCTTTTTCTTTTATTTCTTTATGCATGTTTCTGCATGTTTCCTTAAACATGAAAATTTTAGGCTGCTTTTGGTCCCAGCTCACCTGCTTGATTTGCCTTTTAATTCTCCAATTCTTTGTCTGCTTAGTGATAGGTAAACACCACAAAGATCCAAAGATACCCCTACCATTTTTTTCCTGTCCACCTTTGCACTGCAGCTCATACCTTTCCTGCTCCCCAGAGGAGGAAGCAGCATGGTCTTCCTCTATAGAGAAGAGCTCACAAAGATTGCTCTCCATGCACTAATTCTGTGTATAGCACGTAAATTTGAAAGGAAGAAGCAAACACAGCTGGGATGTGACCCAAAGAGGGGTAATAATTAAGAACAGCCTTGGATACAGAACAAACCCCAATCCCATAAGTTACAGTGTTTTGGTTTCCTCCCACAGCAGCTTGCAGTGCTGGTAAGATCCCAAACAAGTTTTGGGATCTCTGGGTCCCCTTTAGCTCTGGGAGCTAAAAGCTCTGGGCAGTTTTATGTGATGTGCTTCACACATGCAGGCCAGAGGGAGAAAAGCAATATTCCAAAATATTCAAGAGGTTATGAAGGTAAATGCTGATGCGAGGAAGGAGAAGGGCTGACAGGCAGCTCCTCTTTCAGGGTGATTGCCAAAGGCCTCCACAGCTCCAACTTTTGTTTGATTAATTCAAATAGTTCTTCCTATATCCAGTTACTTACATATTAAGAGGAATAATATTTAATTACCAGTGAAGTGCATGGTTACCCAACAAATATACTAATATAAAAGAGTCTTTCTTCTGATGCTTTAAAAGAAGAGTTATATATATATATATATATATTTTCCTAGCCTCAAATATAGCTGATTGTAGACACCAGAAATAACGCATCATCTATAAAGGATCAGAGCACATTGGAGAGCTGGATTTGCCTGCCTCGTCCTGCCTTGCCATTCCTGTCCTGGCCTTTCCTCAGCCAGCAGGAACAAATCCGCTAAGCTTTGCTGAGACATCGGCCTCTGAAATTGATTCTCCGCAGCTCTGTAAGGAGGGAAGTCTGGGGTTTGCTGCATAGGGTCGCTGGTGATATCACAGCTCAAGATCCCTTGAGGTCTGCTCAGGATCTCTTGGCTGGTATCTCATGCTGATACACTCATGAAATTTCTTGGATAGACCCCACCTCACCTACAGGAGAGTCATTTGTTCCTCAGCTCCTTGGTGGAGAGCAGTCACATCCATTTGTCTTTATATCTCCTGGAACCATCACTGACATTTTAGTGAACCACATGCACTAATGCTGTTATTACTTCGTTTGTGATGTCTATCTTTTTCTTTTTTTTTTTTCAGTGTGGAAGAACTTTTTTGGTTGCTTATGGGCCAGAAGCAGCACAACTGCACTGAATGTATGCAACTCAGTATGTCACAGTATGTCACAGTATGATGTATGTCACAGTAGACCAAAGTAAACACAATCTGCAGTGCATAGGACAAAGGGAACTCCAAAATCATTGAGCCTGGTCTTCACCTATCATAGGTCACATGCTTTTTTGTGCCACTTTAGCCCCACTTGTTGCTTCAGCAACATTATTTTTCTACTCTCACTGTCTCAATTCTTTGCTCCAGCAGAAACACTATATTCCCCCCGCCCCAGCTTTGTCTTCTTCAGGCTGAGAAAAACATGGTATTAACTACTCCACCATTAATATATTCTTTATATATACATTCTTAATATATTCTTTATATATAACCTTCCCAATACCCTTTCTCTCTTTCAGCTCACCTTCATTTTTCTTGAACTTGCATCTCCTACTGTACACAGTAGTACAGACGATATCTCATTGATGCCTAATGTGGTGGCATTAATACTTCTCCATTTCTGCTAGACATACTAATGCTTAAGGGTTGCATTTGCATTTTTCACAGCCTCATCAAACTGGTAACCTATCATAGTCAAGACAGTAAGTAATACTAGCAAGTCCTTTTCTTCCTTTGTCCTTTCTACATAGCCCCCTGGTTTATAGCAAAAGTCTTCTTATTTGTCTGGATATATATTATTCCTGTGTTGCAAGCTTTTACATGTAATTCCATTTCTATTATGGGAGTCTGCAAAGTCATTAATTTTTCCCCTTTAGGATATTTAAACCCTTGTACCTAAGTGTCTTTAGCACATTTCAATAGCACACTCTCACTTTGCATCAAATTTATTTGTGAAAACATTAAAATTAGTCCCAAGACCGAACCTTGAAAAACTGCTCATAACCTCTCTCCAGCCCACAGCTCTCTTTTCACCAACTACATCTTCTCTTTATCTGTTCTCTTCTACCTTGCATTTCCTATCCCAATGCCAATCTTTACTAATGGTTTCCCATGCAACAAAGTACCATAGGCTTTATAGAATAATAGGTATATCTCCTTTATTCTAAAAATCAAACCCAACAAGAAAAGATATCATATATACCACACTTTTGATAAACCTGTGGGGTTTTTAATTTTTTTTTTAATTCTTCTCCATATTTTTTATTGCCTTTACCTTTAAATTCTATTCTAAAGCTGTATCTGCCAGGGACAATAGTAATTATCCACCAGTTACTGAGACCGGAGTGATGATCCACCATAGCATAGACTATATTCCCATTTTCTTAGAAAATGTGGCATGAAAGCCCCCATTTGCTACTCTCTGTTCCAATAGCACTACCTCTGAACGTGAAAATGTCCTGAAGACCCTTTCTACTTGGCCTGCAGCTGCACATTGGTATTTTTTCTGGACGATGGGCTCTAGCCCAGGTGCTCTGTCCTTTTTGACTGCAGCACTTTCAGTTCTCTGAATTTTGCTTTTCTTGTCCTTATTGCAACATTCTCAGTTTAATTGGTGATTCTGCTTTTACCTCCTTGTTTTTTACCGACCTACCTGTTGAAGGCACATTGGAAACAGTCACTGAATTTGTGCATGGTGTCACAGGGTTGTAGACTCATGATCATTGCCTCCCCTTCCAGCTGAACAGATATGATCCAATCTTCCTGGTCGACTCATTCTGTGGGACTCGGATTCCTGGCCCTCCAGACCACATTACTGGAGAGATCACTAACTCCTGAGGTTTTTTTTCCATGCTTTGGATATTTTCGTAATCTTGCACTGAGTCATGCACTGTCTGTGGTTCTGATAGAAATTCCCCAGCCCACAGATAAAGAGTTAAATTCCTCCACAGAGGCCATCAGATTGCCCTAGCCACAATTCTTAATATGCCTCACCTCTTCTCAGCTAACCTGTGTGTTTTTCATCATGTTTAATACTTCTATTCAGAAGCTTCCATCCCTCTTTTCACCATGAGAGAAGCTGACCTGCAAAGCCCTGCTGTCCGGATTCCAGCTGGCGGAGTCAGTACCAGGCTGGGCATGGGTATCTTTGGGCACCCCGATTTAAGTGGCAAATTGTTAGCATCTGTACCCCATTGAAAGCAACGGAGATCTAATAATACAGCCCATGAAGCCCAGAGGTCTCTTCAGCTCCTCCTAATGACAATGCTTAGGGATCAACTGAGCTGCCTTGACACAGGTCTCTGGTGATATTTGAGATGCCTGAAGTGTCTCCCATGGCCTCCAGCTACCAGTCCAGCAGCAAATAGCACTGAACTATGACAGATGTTGCACAGTTCCAAGGTAAAAAGCAGCAGGAGAAGGGAGTAAACAGAGAGTAAGTATCCAAATATTAGAATTTACAGAGTATTTTTCTACTAACAAGTAAAATGAACTTTGTAGCTTTGTTCTCCGGAATATTTTTTTTTTTCCTGCAAGCCCACAAGTGACTATTCCTGTAGCTGGTCTGGTCCCTCAGGATTTCTCAGGATGTTGCAGGGAATATGGATGGTTTTTGATGCTTCCACACAATGCTGCATTGTGTGGTCATGCTGCAATTATGTTTATGTGCTCACTTCCCTTACTGAGAAGCAACTGTTCAGAACACTACACATTTTACCGCCTGAATGCTTAGCGTCACTGCTTCATATGTACTTATATCTCCCACCCAAAGAGCATCAGGGAATGATGAAATGAAGGTCCTGAAATGCAGCTAGTAGATTGTAACTGTGATTCCTTATCTTCCACAAGCTGTAATTAATTTCTTTTTTTGTTGTTGTTGTTTTTTGTGATTTGTTTTTGTCCTGGACTTTTACACAGGTCTGCGCATTGCTCTTTTTGGCCACTTCAGAACAATTGAGATCTGTAGAAGTAAACCGATACACTGCTGACTAAAAACCTGTCAGGTTTTGACAAATATTTATTCTGGTCCAAAGAGCAAGTATCTGCTCTGCCAGAACTCTTGTCATAACCTGTGATAGCACATGCTACTCCCCTCCCAAGGAAAACAGGGGCTCTTTCAGCCTGCTGGCAGGGGTGGTGATGAGTGTTCGCATTGGCCATTCTGTGTTGAGGCTGGAGGCAGGAGGAACCAGTCAGGATAGATTTTGTGACTGCAGAAGGAATAGTGGGATGTGGAGAAAGTAATAAGGTCTGTAGTGCCATAAAAAGTGTTTCTGCTGTTTTGGCTTCAGAGCAGGTCTTGAGCTGGCTGGTGGGTTCTCCATACCTGAAACCCATCTGCTCTGGACCTCCTCAGTAAATGCGAGGGATTCAGTAACTGAAGATCCAAAAGGCTTCTTCCCTCTACCAACTGTGAAGACAACCAAGTGCTAACTCTGCCCTCACAGCACTTGATACGTTGATTAAAAATTATTATGGTATGAAGACAGATCTGAGGAAATACAGTAGGCCTATCTAGTTACGAAACGGATAGGATTACAGTGCTCTTGCGTTGCACGCAGAAAATGGCAAGATGTGCTTTCAGGTGACATGTGCCTTTTTACTCTAGAGATAAATATGCATTAAAGTTAATGATGAAGAGGAACAGAAAACAATATCAAAGTAACCTTTTGTAGGCAGATGTCACACTTTATATTGAGTATTCATTCTACCTGCCAGCCTTGCCTTCCCTATATCCTCAGACTATCACTGCTACACCCTACACCTCTTATATAGTAATACTAATATATTTGTCTGTACAGTTTTCTGAGAGTTTCTTTTCTGTGTATTTTCTAGATGGAGAAAAAAGGGCAGGGTTCTTCAGCTTCGATTTGGAGGAAATTTGCAACAACCCAGGTCCCATACAAGAATTCTGATTTTTTTTTTTTTTGGTATTACTAGAACTGGCTAAATCTTCTTGGTAGTATTTTGGTATCTTTTAAAGTTGGAAACCATTCTATTTCTGATTAATTCATACTGCCATGCAAGTCCTAGAGCTATGCAGATAAGCTGAATGCACCACACTACAGTATCTGTGTGGTAAACCTAAGGGTATTCATGGGCTTTTCAAGTGAATGCACATTCATACGTGAAGTAGGCAACACACAGTGAATGAGCTACATTATGTGAATGTGCTCAACAGCTGAAAAATGAACTATGTCATGGGTTTCAGCTTCATGGAGTGAGCAGCTGAATTTGATGATGACACTGAAAGATTGTTCTTCTGCGTGACTCAGTTCGATTCACTGGCCTGACAATGCCCTCTTCTTTGTGAATCCTTCACACCTGTAGATGCACAACACTAACAAAGGTCTAATTCTGGCAGTCAGCAAAATCCAAACTATTAGCATGCCTAAGTAAGTGCAGCGATTTTTCTGATGTTGATGTCATTTGCAACACTCATGTGTTGAAGAATAGCATTAGACTGACGCATTCTTTGAAAGATCAGTTCCAAGATTTTATGTCAGGAAAATATTCATGTTGAGTTCGATAGACTCTCCAGAAAATCATAGGAAATATACCATTCCTAGAGCGTAGCACTACAAACTTGAAGCCAAATAGAATGGTAACTGTTTTCCCCCTTAGGCCACTTTGTAGTAAATTCTTTGCAAGAGAAATAACAGCAAGTCACTAAATAAATAAAGATTTCTCAGTCACTCTAAGGTGACATTGCCAAGCCCAAAACACAGGAAATCCCTACAGACTAACCACAGATTTTCTAATTGATATACCCCCAAATAAATATTAAAACCAAAACCACAAATAGCATTCTCCTTATGCAATGAGATTTACACTGAGCTGTCAGAATATTAAAGCAGTCTGTACCCAGGCTGTTTATAAAGGTAATAGTGCCTGTCACTAAGCTAAAGGAAAAAGGGAAATAACCATCTACCTGAAAGCACAAGGCTTGCTTCTTTCTAACTAACTTTTGCTGTGATCCCCAGTTAAACTGTAAATCAAGCTTTCAAAAGGGAAGAGGAAATAAATCATTCCACATGGAAGGAAAACTAGCCCAAATTTATATTGCAGTAGAAATGCCAGCACCTTCTTGGAACTCATTTTTAGCAATAATTATACACAAAAATGCCACTGAGAAACCGTAAATTTTGAAACGCTTCTGTACCTCCCCAGAAACATGCAAAAATTTCTTGAAAGCCTCTAGAAATCATGCATGAACTACAGGGCCGAAATACAAATTCAGCTGAGATGCTGAGGCATATTGCTGGCTGTATGTTGATACCCAACATGTAATGGGTTCCTGTTTGGGACTGGATTGGGTAGTTCAAACACACACACACAAAAGAGAAGTGCTTGTTTCAGTTTACAGCGGTTCTTTCAGGTAGCGACCTAGCCTGGAAGCTAGGCTCTTGGATTCCTCTCTATGTGATCAGTGATGCAGCCCAAGACCCAAAATGTCAAGTGAAATAACACATGATTCAGAAAACCTTCTGGAAGGGCACAGCCAAAAAGCGGAGAAGCTGGAAGAGGCCATGTAAGGACAAAAAAGAAGGGAAGGGAGTTTTGTTTCTGACTGCTGCCTGTTCAGGCAAACCTAAGTTTAAGGACTGTGTGTTTCTTGAAGTAGTATGGATATTTTTCTTTTTTGTTTCAACATTTTCCTTTAAGTACACCAATTCATCGAGAAGGAGTGTTGGCTAAATCAAATGCATAGAATGGATTGTGCTCTGGGTGCCGTGGAGGAGGGGATTTGGTTTCAGCAGTGGGGGCAAAGTGTCTACCTGAAGAGGCGCTTCATTTAGGAGAAGTCGTTTGTGAGGTACCAACATTTCAAGTGCCTGTGCTAGCTGGCCAGCACGCCATCCCTTCTGGGCTGGACACATCTAAAGGGGCACGTAGAACTGGGAACAGCCTTCTCTATGCAAACATCACTCCCATTTCTTGGGCTGTGCTTTTGGACTATCGGCTGAGGAACATATCTGCTAAATGCCTCTTCTCCGCTTCCAGAATTCACCTAAGGGCAATTACTTAATTTCTCTCTTCAAACTACTAAGTTTGAGTTTAAAATAGTACTTCTCAGGGGTAAAACCACATGGAAATAATTGTGACAGTTTTTAAAGCTGTCTGGTGGATGATGTTTGCTGCCATTTTTCTCATTCATCTTTTAAGTGCCAGCTACCAAGTGGAACCCTTTTATTTGGCAAAGGTGTATCTGTGCTATGTTGGAGGAGACTTTGGACTAAAATTAGTGGGAATAAAAGCAAGAACAGCCCCACAGTGTCATTCAGTTAAAATAAATTGAGTTATTTTATATCTAAATATCTGTGACCAGGGCTCTTTGCAATGACATAAAGCAAAGTTAAGCTGCAACACAAACTTTAAGTGTACACTCTCCTAAAAATTATAACTACCAGCCCACTCAGTGTGTGACAGTGGGTAAAGAAGATGGTGAGGGAGGGAAGGTATGAAGGATTAGCATTGGAAGCATAATAAAAGGCATCATTAACATGAATCTTAAAACATTAGATTTGTGATTCCTAACAGCAGGTTACAGACCTCTGAAAGGTGGCCTCAGAGAAGGCACAGTGAGGAAGTTTTGGAAAACCAAGAGACTCCCGTTAGTGGTTCTGCCCTAAGTAAGGCAGGTGGGAAGGAAGGCCTGAGCCCAGGAGATGTGCAGCCCTCCGCTCTGCACCATCTCAGGCAGAACATGAGAGTAACCTCCCTCAATAGGACCCTTGCTAAGCACCAGTTTAATTGCTCTGTTACACTGGTCCAGGGTGCCAGGCCATCTCTTTCCAGTTGCGGCTCACTGAAGCCAGAGGTATTAAAACCAAAGATGAAAAGGACTTCTGAGTCCTGGGCAAGCACAGGGTGACACCAGACCTGCTAGGAGAAGCTCATGGTTGCAAGGGCATGCACAGCTCAGAAGGAGGGTCAAACAGGCAGCCTGTTGCCTCGTGAGGGATGCCAATGGATGACATGAAAAAAGGACACTGTCAGGTGTCCAGGAATGTGGTGCAGTTCACAGGGAGATGAAAACATGCTGACTTCCTTGTACAAAAAGCTGCTCAGAAGGCTTTCTTGCAATTTAAATAAAAATGGATTCTTGCTATGCCCCATCCCCGGAAATGCTGAAGGCCAGGTTGGATGGGGCTTTGAGCATCCTGGTCTAGAGGAAGGTGTCCCTGCCCATGGTGGGGGGTTGGAACCAGATGACCTTTGAAGTCCCTTCCAAACCAAACCATTCTATGATTCTATGATTTCTTCTTGCAGTGTTAAAGGATAGGGGAGGAGACGAACAGTACGCAAGGAGAAAGGCAAGGGGAGAAGGCTGGCACTTAGGAAGAAAGAGCGAGGATGACAAGACCACAAAGAAGCAAAACTCTCAGCAGTCTTATCCAAAGGTATTACCATATCCACTGTGCACTGGACTAGGGACCTCGTAGGATGAATCTTTGTAAAATCAAGCCTGGTTTGTGTTTTACCAGGGAACCAGGTATCTAAACCTGACCCGGACACTGAGCTGCTCAGCATGTTAGAGGAGCTGCCACGGCAACTCTGGGCCTCTGCTTCTCCTGCCCTTTCAGCCTGGAAAGTTCTGGGGCAGGCACCCCTGGACTCTGTATTTGTGCAGGGTGCAGGGCAGGCAAATACCCCTGTTTCAGTCCCACCTCCCCCTTTCCTCAGGGTGCTGCTGCAGTAATATAAGACAGGATGGGCACGGGCATGGAAGCAGACCAGCAAAAGTTGTGAGAAAAAGCTACGGTGGCCCAACTCATTTAAATGCCAGGAATCTTCAGGTACATTATATATTCAGCTTACTGCTGGTTTTATGGTCAGGAGCCAATTTTGCCTTAATGAAAATAAAGTGCTGAAGTTCAGAGGCTATGCAAATGGAGATTAATACACAGTTTAAGAAAGGTTATTTAACTTTTTTACTGCTCTAAAACTATAATGCTTTTTGATTTTCAACATTTTCAGGATTATTAGCTGTGCTGAGATTTAATACAATAAATTTATATATATGACGTGGAAAGACGAGTGTGCAAAAATGATTGCAGGGACTACACTGCAGAGTGAAGGCAGTGTGTGGATGCTGAAAGACTCCATACATTTAAAGACAATAATTTTGGGGATAATGGTGACTGAGTCATCATTACATACTGCGTATCTGTGTGTGTCAAAATAAGAGTAATAAATGTAGTCATAAGGCAAATCTGTGTGACTGAGTAATGAAGAGGCTGAAGAAGACCTAATAGCTGGAATAATGATGGCTGGGAGGGTTGCTTGTTATGATAATATGTGGTTTGCTTAATAAGGAACAGGCACAATAAAAAAGTCAAGGTATTGCACTGTATATTATAAACCGAGAGATTAAGGAAAGGTGTCCAAAGATCGCATTCAGGCAGATTTTAAACGGCTTATGGTATTTAGTCAGCGCATAGTAGAAAGGCATGTTAGAGCTAGCAAGGTGAACAGGGTATCCCTCTTTCCAGAGTGTTAGCATCTGTGCCTTCTGCAAAGCGTGGCCAGCACACCTGATCTTCTGTCCGTGGAAGGGAAATGGGCCATGGCACAGCACACTTGAGAAGCTGCTGCTGATTGTCACAAGCTGCTGGTGGGACAAAGACAAGTTGTCCTGTTCATGGAGAAAGGGATAAGTGGCCCTGTGGTGTGGCTTTTGGTGTTCCCGCACCGAGAGATGGTTAGAGGCAAACAATGAGTTTCCAATTCCAAAATGCAAAATAGTTTTGAAAAGGTGGTAACTCATTTGCAGGTATTTCAGTGAGAGTTTTGCCATTAACTTCAGGTGATTAAATATTTCTTCTACAGATGTTTATGAACCAAAAATGCTCTAATATTGAGCAATGGCTTAGCATGGATGTCCTAATGTGTCAATTGGGAAATAAATTATCTGCCTCGAATGTCTCAGTTAACAGAAGCGATGAGCCATGCTGTAACTTCATTGGTAATTTTCCCTATGTAGATAAATAATTCCCCTCTAGATTTCAGTGAAGTCTTTATTTTGGACCTGTGATAAGACTGTCATGGTGACTTAGAGATTTTTCTCAGTTGAATATAGTAATGACTGAGATACTAGTTATTTCTGAAAGTACTATAATTTAATTAAGATGAAATGCGTAAGAATTCCTCAATATCAATCACCAGTAATAGATTTTCATTATCCATTAGTTATCACGCTACTGTCGGAAGCAACTCATGAAGAATATTAATGTTTGGGAACAACCTGTATTGTCCACGACAAATAATACGCGGCTTTCCACGGTGTGCAAGTCAAATATGACATTAGAGATCAGTTGGAGCATTGCTGGACTGTTTGCAGGGTTTGGGTTGCTGAAGAATCAAATCATGGAGCAGATCATTACCTGCACTGAGTTGCCCCAAACATTTCTCAAACGGGGACCAGGTCAACAGCTGAGAGCTGTCGTAGAGAGCCGGCGCGGGCATTCCGCTCACTCTATCCTCCATCCACATTGTCTCGTAGCTCTGAATGTATAATCACACCCAAAAGCTTGGTTTTGTGCACGCTTATGCCGAACCCTTTGGTTGTTGTGTTTACTTGAGCTGTTAAAGAAACTGAAGATTTGCTGAGGTATCTGCAAGGTTGGGTGCCTAATGAACAGAATTCTTAATGGGCCATAAATCCAATCAAGATTTTCATACCGTGTAAGCAAGCAGTGCCGTTTGTGGAAAACAAGAGCCTCCCTGAAAGCTACTGTTATGCAAATATCATCACACTTGGGGCATACATTAAAGCAGCCCTCAAATTGCAGCTTTTTGGCTTTACACAGGAAATAAAATGAGATCAAAACAGGAGGGAATAATGCCGGTCGATTTGCAAGATAAAGATTAATAAAAGAACTCATTGTATACTTTACACAGAAATTTTATGGTTACCTTGCTGTAAATTTTTTTAAAGACTTTTTTTTACTTTCTGTGCCAGAACTATGATTCATTCACACAAAAAGGTTATATAAGAAGCACAATTTTTTAGTTCATTCAGGCTCTCCTATTCAAAGAGGAGAGGCTTTTGTGAGATCCACCGTTGTTCAGAAAGGGAATTAGTTTTATTAGCAGTGTGTCATTCACAGCGTGCTTTACACATCTACCAGTTTCCTCATTTCATTTTTTCCCATTTTGTTAGTGCTGGAGTGGTTTGGGATTCTCGGTATGAATAAAACCCATTGTATGCTTCCTATACTCTCGCCCTGGGGTGGTATTTCCTTCTGACCAAATCACAGGACTTTCAAAAAAAGAAAAGGGAGCACACACAAAAAAAGCAATGCTGTGCTTCCAGGATGTCAGCGTCACCAACTAATTTAACCATAAAAATCTTCCTGCTCCATCCTTTCCTGTATCTTTACATGTTGTTCTTTGCACTGAACTAGCTCAGGAGCTTTTCCTAGACCTTTTGTTTTCTTTGCTAAAAGCTATGTGCTTGTTGCTAGAATTAATTCCTGCATTTGGGGGAACATCGAGGCCATTCACTACAAAGCGAACCTTTATTATTCACAAATCCTGGTAGGATCACATGAAGCGTGGGGTGTCTCCCTCGTCCCTGGCAAGCAGCCGCAAGCAGCCGCAGCCAGCCTGCCCTGCTCTAGCTCCCAACAGCTGGAGTGGGAGGACAAGAGGCCCGTGTCTCCTCGCAAAGGATGCTACCGTCATACCACTGGTGCCCAAAATAAGCTGTAAGCAAAATTTAGGTGTCTCAGTTTAAGTAAACAAGCAAGTCAGCCTTTGCTGCGTCAGGAGCGTGATTAAATCAGCACTGACATACAGGTGACAGAGCTCTGTATTGCATCAAATATACATCAAGCAAGTGTAATAATTTGGGTTTTATTCTCATAAATTAAAAGTCCAGGGGGAACTGCTAGTGACCATTTCTCTGACTGTTTGCATGTAGTAGACCATAAGTTTTCTTCAAATTAATTGGAGCAGGAGCATCTGTTCTAGAAAAAATTCAATTTATTTTAAAATTTCCAGTACTGTAGAAACCAACAAGCTAAGCAGACTCAGAGAACCCACATACTTAATGATTTGTGCCCTGTTTCTCATTTGAGGTTTTCTATTTTCAACACCAGGCCACTGCCTGCTGTTACGCTTTTCTTTGCAAAACAAAGAGCCTTCAGACTCCTGTTCCATAAGTGCATACAGACTATGATCCTATTTCCTCCTTCTGCGCTAAGTAAAACTGGTGGAGCCCCTGGGTCATTTCATTATTTCACATGTTTTTGCCTATCACATTCCTTGGGTTTTGGCTTTTTTTCTGAACTTATCTCGTATTCTCAATGTCCTTCCTAACCAGGGTGCGGGTAATGGATAGTCCACTTTGGCAATGGTTGTGTGTAATGTGGGGATGGTGGATGCACCCTCCTCCTCCTCCTCCTCCTCCTCCTGCTCCTCCTGGAGCCTGTCCTGGTTCTACAGCCTCTAATCACAGCTCGTTTAGACCCGCTGGTGCAGTACGGGCTGTTGAAGAGCAGCAGGCATATTTTATGATGCTCAGGTCTTTCTCAGGGTCTCAGCATACCTGCAAGCCTGAGTTCTGTAAATGCAACCTATGTTGTGCAGTTAGAGGTTATCAGTTTCATATCTGGCTGTGTTAAAATGCCTGTGGGTTTCTTATGTACACGTTAATACATGATATTTTTGCCATCTTGAAATTTCTTAGTTATGATTTCTTTTTTTTTTCCCCCTTCTTCTCCCCCCCCCGCAAATCACTGATTTAAATGTTCAGTGGAAAAGAGTCAGGAATTGATCTTTGTAGGACCTCCTTAGAAACCAATCCACTCCTGAATAATTCCCCATTTACACATGCCTTTGGGGAACTGTCAAACAGCTTTTAATCCATACTGCTAAGAGAATAGCATTAATTTTGACACTGTTCATGCCCCAGTGGAAAGGAGCACATTCCAGGACTGCCGTATTTGACCCAAACAAAGTTGAATCTGCAGCTGTATTTGAGTTTTCATGGGATTCAAATAGCAGGCAGCTGGCTGACCATCTCAGCCTGTTCCAGTGTAATATTTCCATGTTTTTTTGAAAAGGAAAGGCAGACCTCTGCGGTGATGTGTTGCCAGCTTTTTAAGTCAGAGGTCCCATAAAATGTTCCCAGTTTTGTGTGAGAAATCTAAATCAGCCTTTGTAAAAAAAAAAAAAAAAGAGAGAAAAGGAGCTATGGGATCTTTTCATACATTTTAACTCTTTATGTGCTTTCCTGTAATGCAAGACAAGGATAGCATGGCAAAACATGCCTGTCTTAGTTATAATGCAAACAGCTATAGTCTGCTCCTGGTAAATACACTGAGGATATTTGCAAAGCCCAGTTTGTGCACTGGTAGATGGGGTTTTGGTGAGAAGCCAAACATTTTCTGCAGACAGGTTTTGCTTTTAGCCTGCTGGACCCTTTGTACACCCCTAGCCATTCCAGCGGCAAACTCTCCACTCTGCGGAAGCAACTAGAATGCATTCGAGAAACCATCCTTTCCTGGGTGGCAGAGAACTATATATGGCAGAAAACTATATGCTGTGTATTCCCCAAAGTCTCCCTTGGGTTTAAGGTAATGCGTGAACGGCTCAGGGTGCCCCCTCCCCCTGTGAAAATGGGGAGTGGGAGAGGGGTAGGCAGAGGGGCAAGGGGGGTAAGTTTCTAGGCAGGGCTCTGGCTGGGGCAGAGGGGCATGCCCTGAGTACCATCCAGCTCTTCCAGCACGGGTCCTTTCTCAGCGCAGGGAGAACGTGGATACATGATGGGATTTTGTTAGTGTTGTCAGATGACATCCTGCAATGCGTCGCTGGGTTAGCCACAACCACAGTCAGGGACAAGGGGAAAGATGCATGGCATGAAAAAAACCCTTGTTCTCACACTTCTCAGCCTGTAAATACTGTGGCTGAGGCTGTATCTGCCAAAAACGAGCAATTTTTTTTGGTGGGAGGTAACAGTAATTGATGGAAGCAGCAGGTAGGTCTGCAAACCCAGCCAGAGGGTCCTGTGCTTAACTGAGTATCTCCAAACTGAGTGGAAGAAGATGTCTCTCTTGGGCTGAGGTAGTCTAGCTGTCATTTATGAGAATTATTCCTACCTTGAAGCATAATAATTCATGAATCGTTCATATGAAAAAACCCCAACAAAAAAACTCAGGTTCTCTCTGAGGATGGAGTATACAGAGACACTGTGAACTTCTTTTTAAAAAAGAAGTCAATGAAACACAGGCAAACCACATGGTGTGCAAAATTCAGCATCTAGACCTAGACGGGTGAAAGCTGAGCAGGCTTTTCCTTCTTCACCTAAGTAACCAGTTGAGATCATTTATCTTAATTTCATAGTTGTAAGACTGACAACCACTAACGTTGGCACACTGGAATAATTACAGAAGAGGAAAACTAATCTCTAAATCTCAAGGAAGCAATGAAGGAAGTTTACTATCAAATGTCCAATTTGCAGGAAAGATAGCAAAATGAAATACATGAAAGAGTAGCTGAATGTGCCTCACTCTTCTTGGTCGACACAGACTGGTTCATTTGTGGAACAGATTACCATGCAGTTGCAGCTACCAAAAAAAAAATAAATTGCTATTGCTCACCTATAATGGACAAAACTGCCCTTTGCAGCAAGTAAAAACAAATTTGGCAAATCACTCACTTGTACAACATTTTTCTGCTGCTTTCCTATCCCACGCACTAGATACATGTGTGTCAGTTGTGCTTGCGTCATCTATAAAAGCCTTGATGACTGACTCATTTTTGCACGGCATGTGGCAAACGTAGGCTGGACTTCTGCGGGCTTTTGGAGCCAGAGAACAGGAGGAGGCTGCAGTGAAAGCATGGCTACAGGGAAGCAGGCACCAGGAGGGTGGCAGGATGGGCAAGACTCACCCTGTCCAGCTCTGCTTCTTGTTTCCACCCTCTCGTTTTGGCCACTCTGTGTAACTAGCTCACAACCAGGCATTTGTTTTGCAAACACATGAGCTGATGGAAAACCATGTTACCTCCAGCTGAATGCCGTGAATTCTCCCAGGGAAGTTATCACTTGCCTTCCACGCTTCTCCTAGAAAAATGGGACAGCAAAAGCACATCTGCAGGGACTTCAGGAGAGCTCTACAGTTGCCCAGTCCTGGCTGGTTGCACCAACACAGTTCACTTAAGCTGAGGCAGAGGAGGGAGCATGCACAGAGGAAGCAATGACAGCTGGCACAGCCACGTCTGCAGAAAAACTTTGGTCTATGTCACCGTTCTCTAATATCTTCTCACATGGAAAGTCACTTGATTGTTTTGGGGAGTGTAATATCAGCCATCACCCAATGTCCCAATGGGAGCAGTGTCCTGTTTTCTCTCCCAGGCTTCCTTAGTACCATCATCACTTTAACAATGGATCAGCAATAAAGACAAATTTTTTACTCCAACATCCCTGCCAAGTTGGACAAGTTGGGCCAGAAGCAATACCTCCCAAAGCCAACCTCTGATTCCTACAAAATGGGGTACTTGGAGGGACAGGCAGCAACAGCAGCAATGCCAGCTGTGGGTGTAAAGTCAGGCAGATCAAACCTCTTCGTTTATACAGCTTTGAAATAGCAGCAGAGGCTAGCTGGCTTGCCTGTGATGGGCTCTAATGAAATCAGCACGAGGTACCAGCTTTCTGACTCTTCCATGCACCTGTTGCACATCTACTGTGGCATTGCTGTGTAGTTACCTTTCTTTGCTGGCCAGAGGGCAAGGTGCCGCTGAGCATCCTCCCTGGGACTGGCATCCCCCATGGGACTGGCATTCCCCATGGGACTGGCATCCCCCATGCTGCCATACATCAGGTGCCGCCCGGGCAGAGGCTGGGCATGGCTTCTTCTCACCTTTTTGCTAACACACTTCAGCCCATGTTGCAAGAAGCTTGTTTTCAGGAAGAGGAGACAGACATCCCTGCTCGGTTTCTGGCTTCTCTCCTGCAGCAGCAACAGTATCAATTAATATCAGCAAAGATGCCAGTTAATTACTGGTGGTAGGCCGGAGGACTCTGACACGTTTCCTTTGCATGTCCTCACGAGAACAGATTAATCCCAGGTGGGTCAACCAACTGTGCGGCAGATGGCCGCAGCGTTCCCTGCTGCTCACCTTGGCTGGGGCTGACCTGGCCACTTGGCACTGCCCACCCTGATGTCCAGCACCACTCTTCTAGTCCATCATTCAGCTGCACAGAATTTGGGATGAGACATTCATTTATCAGCTTGTTTTTGGAGGTGTAGAAAGCAACCATAAACAGTTATGTCTCAGCTATATTTTGCCAAAAATTATCTGCCAGGGAGTGAATTCTTTCAAGTGAAATTTCTAAACAGTTGAACAGATCGATTTAAAGTCATTATATACTGGTGCTGCTGCAATAACATGTGCACCATTCTCCTTTATGATACTCAAGTATTATTTTAAATAAAGCTAACCTAGCCCCTCATGCATCTGTATTGATTACCGGATCAAAGCACTAAATGCAGTCTGGGAACCCCTGGGGTCAGCTCTAAGCTTTGCCATGGACTGTCCCATGCCACTCCCTTTGCACATTCACCTTACCTCTAAACTTAGTTGTCTTCTACTCAAAGTTAGTTATGTTGGCTTCTCCTAAGGCAATGCCCTCACCTTGCTCAGGTGAGCAGACATTAGAGGACGAGTTGCCCTGTGATGGCCCTGTGAGAGGTGTCTCTAAGTAGTGTTTTTCTTTCCTCCCGGGTTTTGTTTCTTTATTTTTTTAGTCTATATGTTCTTGACAGTGATATATGGGACACGGGCAGAGGCTTGTACAGCACAGCTCTACTCCTCTTGAGCTACTCTGCATCTTTGTGGCAGAAACAAGGACCAAGCTCAGATTCAAAGTGTGCTGCGCAACTGTTGGTGAAATATTAAGTCTGAAATGATCTTAACTACAGCTTCTTTCCATAAGACTTTTTACTACACGTTACATGCAGCCAGTTACAGAGAAAACATCTTTCCTTTACTAGATGTAGCGTCGTCAACAGTGAATAGCCAGGTTGCTCCGGTTCTGGTGCACATACCACCACTGATGGGTTGGTGGGCTTAATGGTGCTAGCTGCACGTTCCTACCACATTGTGCCCAAACACAGCTGTTTGAAGAATGGTGATCTCACCCTTCAACTGGCTTGAAGCTTCCAGAGCCTAACAACCTTCAACTGCTGCAACTTCACTTCTCAGAGCAAGAAGTTATGGAACTTCTTTCGTGTCTCCAAGAGCAAGAATTCATCGCAATGCAGGACGTTTATATTTTTGTAATCGCTCTCCGCCCCTCTTTCCCACAGAAAAGGATTGGATTTCAGTGGGTTTTGTTTCTACATTTTGCTTGAAAAGGAGCTTGGCTGTTGGGTCACAGGTAGGTGCTGCGGGGGCACAACACTTTCCGGCTGGGGCTGGCATGTGGATCTCACCAGGGTGGCAAGTTTCATGGTTTTAAAAATCTAAAAGGAGGAGAAACCAGCTAATTGCATGCTAGAAGCCCAGGCTTAAGATCAGGCACCAGTTATAACTTGCTTGTTAATTCATGTTCTCAGAGGAAAGTGCTTTTATCTGGATGAGCTATACTTAACTGCTCCACTTCATAGAACTGGGAGTCAAGAAGCTACCCCGCTGGCGAGGCACCGGCGTAGGCTCACCAGCTTTCATGTGCTTCAGACCATCTTTCATTTATTCTCACTTGACTGATCTGAGCTACCTGCTCCAGGTGAGGGCCAAGGGTAATGCAAGCGTCTGACAGCCTGCTTCCCACACGGTGAGGCTACATCTCTTTCTGCCGGTTTGCCTCTTCAAAGGTCCAAAGAGCCCAGAGCAGTAAAGTTGAAATGAAACCAGCACTGTTGAAACTTTGCTTTCCTTTTCCTTTGCTTTCCAATGTGGCTACATTTTCCAGTTTTGAATAACCCCTTGAAAACGTGGCCCAGCCCTCAAAGATGAAAGCTGGCAGCGCTGATTAGCTCTCCTGACAGGCAGAGCAGCAGAAAACGAGCCCCTGTGGTCTTACCACAGTCTTCTGGGCATCGTTTGGGTGGAGCATCCCCAGGGTCTCATGGCCATCAGCCAGCCAGGCAGTGAGCTTGGATTTCCTCAACATATCTTGGTCCTGCTCAAGACACAGTTTGAGAAGCTGTGTGAGCACCGGAAAAAACTGAACACAAGCCAATGCATAAGAAGTCCTTCGCTTGCTGCAGTGATTAACCAGCCGTAAAGGGCATTTCTGTGGTGATAACATCACACAAAATTAGGAGCAGGAGCTTGAGACAGGTTTAAAACGATGAGGAAGAAACTGTAATTGCCCAAACAGAGCCGAGCTGCCCCAGTGCAGGAGGCGGGAGAGCTTTGCTGCTGCTGCTCTTCACTCACTTTTGAGTGTGATGAAAACAGTAATCACATACTGGGCATAAACAGCAAATATTTTTTAGAGTGCCTGTCTGAGTCTGCATCCAACCACTTCTCTCTGTCCCAAGGCCTCCTAATTACAAATTTTTTTCTGTGGCTGGAAAGCTGATACAGGGAACTGCTGCTGAGTGGATAATGGCAGATATATTTGCCTCTGAGCTATTGGCAGCCAAATTATGACTTGACCCAAAGTACCTGAAAAGATCACGCCAAAATTTCTCCTTAGTTGCATATGGATGCAACTACTCGGTTGCAGAAAAATTTAATCAATGAAGGCAGCAGCAGCACAAAATGTGCCATGTGGGATCAGATTCAATTGCTGTCAGGAAGGGAGAGGCTGTGGGAATGACTGCTTTTACAATATTGTGACTACACCAAATACAAAATTTTATTTTGGATCCACCCCAAATCCAAATATTTCAGAATTCCGGGCAAATATAGAGAACTTCCTGAATCAAATTATATACTGTGTTCAACCCCAAAATGTTTTTTTTAAATGCATTTTTTTCATCAGAGCAACCAGTTGGTCTTGCGACACTAGGATGGGGTGATGTCATGTCATACTCAGCAGCATGGTGGAAATAGCAGGAGGATGCAGATACATTGAGGTTCTGGCCTGGGTAAAAAACAAATAAAGGAAGGAAATCTAAGTCACATCACATCTCAGAAGCATGTCCTGGCTGCTGAGAGTGCTTTCCCATCCTGCGTGGTTTTCTGACTGGCAGTTACACAAATTTTCTCAAATTTTCTCTCGAGCAGTGAGTATTTCCCAGAATTCACAGATAATTCAGTCTGGCTGAAACAGAATTTTTCATTGCCAAAATCTTGTTCCAGGCAAAGACATAATTCAGAAGCAATACCAGGTATGAAGCAGAAGTCTGCCTGACTGTGCCATACAGAGGTAATAGAGACTAAAATGTGACCCCAGGGGGACGCAATTTGTGCCTCCCCCCAGCCTTTGGATGTGCTTAGCCATTGTCAGTCCTACAGCGTATTCATCTCAGAACTGCAGAACCTCTTTGTAACAAAGAAAAATGTATATTGTATTTCTCCAACTGAAAAGTGATGAAGTTGGTAATTTATAATGTTGAATTGCAGCTTCAGCCGAATTTGGTGGTTTGCAGAGCTTAATTCTCTTTATTGAAAGTTTTATTCGGTGTTGCTGCTTCATTCCGAGCACATTTTTCAAATGACCCTTAGAAGATGGGGAGTAATTTCAGCCTTTGACGGATTTGATCTCTTATCATTTTTGAACTAGGGATTTGGAGATGTAATTATTTCAATGCTTTTTTAATTTGAAAATTAAACTTGTATTTATTTTATCAATAAAAGGACTAATGAGTTCCTTTGAGGGAAAGCTCTGCAATGAAATAACAGAAACCTACAGTAAGAACACAGCCTCAGAGCTGGTTCAGGAGGAGCTGTCTTTGAGCCAACTCTAAGATCAAGATTGTTGCCGTGTTCATTTTTGGAAGCCTCCTCCATTGATTTTTCATTGTGTATTCATTAGACTGAAAGCCCACAAAGTGCAGTTGTTAATTACCATCAATGGCCTGGTTTTGAATTCTTTTCTTTTTCAGACTAAGTTGATAATTCAGCTGAGTGTCTGAATGGCTGAGGCTGGTTAATACCAGCCTGCTGCATTGCCTTTCATTTCTTCTCTTGAAGGCCTTTGTGAAGTGAAGCAAGGGCAACCACACAGATTATCCTCAGCTTTTCTTAGTGGTGAGATGCCAGCTTCCCTGTCGGTGTCTGTCGTGTTTCTGCTGGGGGGCATTCAGGCAAAACAGAGTTGTTTTAACAGAAATTAACAATATTTTATGTTACACCAAAGCAGATTGAAAGTAGTTGATTCAGGCAGCAGATTAAAATGCTCTTTCCTGCCTGTGATTTAGGCAAGATTTCTACCGTTTGGTATTCAAGGACAGGGATGCAGCCGATGCGTCTCTATTACAAGGGTTCCCGTTCTTCAAAAGACATAGCGTGACAAGCGGCCTGCCTCTACAAAAAGAAGGTGAAAGCTGATACAAAGTCATTTTAATGCCATGGCTTGCAGGTTTTTAATCACTGTAGAAGGGCAGTAATAGCTTGTGCTGAGAGTTTTCTTTTCTTTTCTTTTCTTTTCTTTTCTTTTCTTTTCTTTTCTTTTCTTTTCTTTTCTTTTCTTTTCTTTTCTTTTCTTTTCTTTTCTTTTCTTTTCTTTTCTTTTCTTTTCTTTTCTTTTCTTTTCTTTTCTTTTCTTTTCTTTTCTTTTCTTTTCTTTTCTTTTCTTTTCTTTTCTTTTCTTAAAGATAGGGAGCCCCAAATGTGTAACCAAGGGTTTCGTGACAGAAGTGACATGAACACAACCTGATTTTCTCCATCAGCCCCCAAGACAAGACTTCACAAAGAAGGAATGGGAATGAACATGATTGAACCCAGCACTGTACTCAGTCAGCAACAGCTGTGGCTGCTCTCTAGGCACATCTCAAAGATGACTGACCCTCCATTTGCATCAATGCAAAGACCTCAGAGACTGCAGAATCTATCCAGGCTCCACAGCTCCAGCATGTCCAAAAGTAGAGCTCTGACTGCTGGAGATGCCCCATCTCCATGGTTTATGGTGGCTGCAGCCACCTTACAGGGTGCGCTGCAAAGTGGCATGACACCTTCGTTCCCTGATCATGCTCCGATTCAAGTTCTCATGTTTTGGGTGGATGTCACTAATTTTTTTTTTTTTTTATCCCCCCCCCCCCCCCCCCCCCAATGCTCCAGATGCAGCTTTCAGACTGTAGCTGGGCTCTCATCTTCCCCCTGCCATGGCGGCTGCTTTGTGGGGGTGGAAGAAGCAGTTTGTGAATACGCAGAGCACTGAAGGATGCTCCTGGTTGAGACATACAATAAACCTGTGTTAGTGCACTCTGCCATGTAATTACCCATATTTGGTATTTTTCAAATGACTAGTTGAAAGTTTTGCAAAATTAAAATAAAATTTGCTTGCTAATGAAAACCAGAAAGATGCGAGAACTGTGACCTTGATCAATTTTTCCATTTTTAAATGTTTCTGGTACAGTATATTTATGCCTAGTTGTAAGGAATGCCTAGGGAAGGGTGCTATGAAAATGCCAGGCATCAGCAACCAGACAAACCAACATTTTGATGGTTTGTGATTATGTAGCCCACAACATCCAGAGCTCATGAAACACCTTTAACTTCAAACTACTATTGTTCCATGGGCTGGAAGAGAAGGGGGACAGGTCTATGTCCTCTGGTAATATGCTAAAAATTAGTGAAAGCATTTCTTTTGCATTATTTTATCATGCTTTAAATCAGCACGATGTTTTTTCCCCAAGCAATATGATAATTGAGGTAGATTTCTGTACTGGCAGCCACAACACAAAAGGTATGGAGGAATTCACGGTACTTCTTTTGTATAAGAGGTATCGTGCTTGAACATGTTGATGGTTATTTTTAATGTCTCAGCTCTGACACAGCGCTAGTCAAAATGCAACTCGTGCAGTGCGCTCAGCACCCACACTCCCCACCCTGGCTGTGGGTGCCGATGGAGCTGGTATGGGTGCCAGTGAAGGTGTGGGTGCCAATGGAGGTATGGGTGACATGGCAGCTGGTCTCAGGTCACCCGTGGGTCCTCATGGCTCATCAGCTGTGCCAGCTCCAGCACCACGGCTCCTGGCACCCATTGGAGTCAGGGGAGAAACTGAGTTTGAGACAGTCTGTCCAAGCAGGTTACACTGGGGTCGGTTGCGGCAGGTTAAAGGAGCACGCCTTTGGACTTCATTACATAGTTAAAAGAATTTCAGGCTTGTGTTGATGGGCACATTATAATCAGATTTATTAATTTTTTTTTCTTCTGAACAGAAATGAAATCTCATAAAGCATTGTATTTTGCTAGCCTGGTTATTCTTCCAGCATGGGCCATTACCAAATCACTGCATCGCCGTTGACATGCTTGAAATATTTCGCTTGCTTCAGTTACATTTCTCTCGAGCCCTGACTGGCTGTGTATGCCAGATAACCGAAGATGTGCCTGGAGCTTTGTAAGAGCAGAGTTAAGTCATATTGTGTAGGCTGAGGTGTTCTAGCTTCTGCATACTATTGCTCATGCTTTACAGTCCTTGGAGTCACCTTGCTGCCTTGCCTTACAGATTTTTTTGAGTGCTGCAGTGCTGTTTGTTACTAAGAGGAGAGCAAGACTGAAGGCTGCTTTGAGGAGGAGGTTGTTTCAGCTCTGGAGTGGCAGCTTCCAAACCCTATTTAGATTTTTCTTCTGGTCTCTTGTCTTCAACTGTAGTTATGCAGAGAGGAGCTGTTTATTTGTTTTGCATGGCTCCCAAACGTCATTTAAGCATTATTAACAGGAGGGTTACTACCTCCCAAATTTCTAATTAAGGTCTTCCCTTCAGTCTATTAGCAGTGCTTTTGTGGACGTATTCTTTAATTAGTTCTGACTTTCTGACTCCAGTGCAAAGTAGTTTTTAACTACTGTCTGCAATGCCCACGAGTGGTGAGTCAACCTATTAAAAATTAAAAATCAATTTTAGTTTCACCAAATGAACCGAGAGCTATTTCATCTTACTTTTATTATCACAGAGTCTGAGAGTCTGGGTGGTGATGAGAGCTTTACAAGTGGAAATCAAAGACAGCCACCTCACCAGGCCTTGGGCGAGGGAGGGGTTCTGCCTTCGTGGCCCTGCCAGAGCCTCATCCCAAGCCAAGGAGGGGATGTGTGGTGGGAGGAGATACTAGATGGGCACCACACGCTTAGTAGGATGGGGATGCTGAAGAACCTGCGTTTTGATGTCTGCCCTGTTGTGGGCGCTGACCTGGGCTCACCTGGCTCGGAGGGAAGGAGACCCCACAGGTGCTCCCCCTCCCAGTTATGCAGAAGCATCCTGTTTGTTCACAGCCCCGGGAAAAACTCCTCTTAGAGACTTTAGGCAGCAAAACTCTGAAGATAATGGCTCCCTCTAAACTCAGGCCATGTTTATCTGGGTCCATATTTACCTTTTGAGAGCACACACATGTCCTCCGTCCTCAGTGACTGGACATCTAGCCTGGGCCCAGAGCATACTATGGTTCCTATCAAGGATGCGACAGGAGTGTGGGGTCACACTACATCAAATCCCATCTAATGTCCATGAGCCACCAAAACCCATTCCTACTCTCTGCTTCATCTCCTGCTGATGGTCTTGCAACCCTTCAGGGAGCTAAACTGGCAGAAAACTCCCCTTGTGCTGGCTGGATACTGGAGCAGGGACATAGCTGAGCCTGGGCCAGTGCAAGAGGAGGAAGCTGGGGCCAGGGAGGACCACCATCATCCCTTGCAGTGGCTGCTAGCATTTAATCAACTGTAATGCTGAGCAATGTGTGGACACCAGAGTGTCCAGAGAGGCTGGAGACAGAAAGACACATCTGGAACAAGGAAGAAGATGGCTTCCCTAACACATATGTGGAGGTTCACATCTAGATTTGCAGCCCTCAGATAAGAAAAATTTTGAGGCACAAAGCCATGGCTGGGCCCATCGTTCATGCTGCCACAGATGGCTGCATGCTGGTTCAGGAATCTGTTCAAAGCCACTTGCAAGATCAAGGCCTTTCTTTGTAGCCTGTTTGGACCAAAGATGGTCTCTTTTTATAAAATGCTTCACATCCCTGTAGCTGTTGCAAATGGAAAAAATGATTCGGCCCACCGCAACATTCATGTGAAAACTTTGTTGGCTCAGTCTTCTTCACCTTTGTGCTCGTGCCTGATTTTCTAAGTGCATGCATAATTATTAATATGTTCATTAAAAGTATTTCCCATGGTGTCAAACAACTCTAAATAGATTGCAGAACAGAGGGTCAATAAAACCAATGTGCATAAAAGGTGCAAAACCGTCTGTAACGAGCAGGTCAAGGGGAGTCTATTACAGGGTATATTTTAAAAGACATTCATTTATCATTTTGGGGATATATTTTTAAATTGAAAACCCCACAGTTCTTATTGAGTCTGCCTTAACTAGAACTAAGGGTAAGTTTTCATAGTTCAAAATATAAGGATTGTGTTGTACTTACCATTTAAAACTTACTAGAGCACATCAGATGCTCTTTGAAAGTGTTAAGTTATTCACAAATATTGACATTGTCAAAATTTCATACTTGACTAGATAATCTGCTGCAAGTAGGACAAAAAGGTATGGTCTAAGTTGTTTTCTGGGCCATGGCAACGTTCCACAAGTATTTTCACTTTCAACAAATGGCATCTGAGTGGTAAAAATTATGCAGTACCAATTTACGAATTGCTGGGAAAGAAGGTTTAATTCCAGGACCTTTACTGTAATTTTGGCTGAATGCTTTTTCTAGGATCAGGGCCAGCAAGGAAGGTGGACTTTCAGGGCTTAGTTAATGGATTGGAAGAAGGTATAAAGAGGAAGAGTTTAAATGCATTTGACATTGAAGAATGTTTTGGGTGAAAGAGCCTGAAGCTGGGGCTGACTGGGCTTAAGGAAAAAATACATGCTGCAAAGATAATTAAACTATGGGACAAGTTGCCCCAACAGGTTGTGCAGTCTCCATCCATGGAGGCTTCCAACACCCAACAGGACAAAGCAACCTGATCCAAAGACAGTGCTGACCTTGCTCTGAGCAGGAGATTGGACGAGAGACTTCCCAAGGTCCCTTCCTGCCTGAGCAACTTGGTGCTTGAGTGGATGGGTCTACCACAGTCTGAAGTGTAAATGGCCTCAATAACAAACCAATGCATTGGCATGTGAACACAGTGACATGTCTATGGTCTGGAGGTGCCTGAGATCACCAGTCACCAGGAGGATATCTGGGGACTGCTGCCCTCTCCCATCTTCTCAGCATCCTGAGGTGGCTGCCAGAGATGTGGGTGGATGGGGCTCTGGTCAGACCTCGTGCAGCTTTTCTGGTCTTTGACACTGGTGAAAAACCACCAGGCATGCCGGGAGTCTCTGGACACCCAGAGGTGTTGTGCTGCCCAGTCCATGAGAGGGGACACCAGCATCGCTGCAGCCAGGACTTGGCTGAGTACACATTAAAGAAGCCCCTGTGAGGAAGGGGAAAATCCCACCTACCACCTCCCCTGCTGCCCGCCAGCCGCTCAGCTCAGTGCTGCAGCTGGTTACTCAAGCGCGGGTTGTGGGGAGGGTTTTATTGCGTCTCAAAAGAGAAAGCCTAATTTCCTCACGTCTCCAGCAGAACATCCCACCTGTTTTGTAAATCCTTTGGCAGTATTAGTCATTTATAACTATCAGCAATGCTTTTCCGGGCCTCCTTTCACAGCCAGTAACTAGGAGAAAAAAAATTATACCATAATGGAAACGGTTTGTGTTTCTAAATCACAAACATCAGCATTGTGTTATGCTAACAGCTATCATCTTTATTTTTAGCGTAGTTAATCAATTTGGATGCTTTCAGATATATTTTAGTCAGACCAGCTTGCTCTAACTTACCTCCTAAATCTGGTTGCCATGGCATAACAATGATTTCTCTTTTAGCTAAAAATAAACCTTCAGCAACAAATGTATTAGCCACAAAACCAAAACAAACCAACCAACCAAAAACCCTAAAAACCAAACCACCACAAAAACAAAGCACCTGCCTGTGCATCAATTCATGTTACCCCGCACTGCTGCTGCTCGGGCATCAGTTATACCAGGCCCTGGGTGGATGCTCCCCGCCTCCCATTGCCTATTTACACACTTTTTTATCCTGGCTAATGAAAGGCGGCCAAATGCCTAAAACATTGCAAACATCTTTTTATATGGCATTAAGATCAAGTGCCATAAGACAGACTGCCTGTCCTCAGCCAGACAGAACTGCCTGTCCTCAAAGCCTCTGTAGCTCCCAGGCTCTGTTGGGAGAAATCTTCTCTTTTTTTTGGTATGAACCCAAGCATGGGAGAAAAACCTTCCTCCCCAAAGAGGCTGATGGTAGAGAAAGCCAGGGCATGGGGTGCTCCTTCCCTGGGGCAGAGGCCAGCCCCATGTCTGCCCAGCAATGTGTCACCTTAGCAGGGGATGGGAGAAGTCCTAGTACAAGGCACTTCATCCCTCCTGGGGGAAAATTCCCTCCTTCACAGCCAGCTATATCTTTTGCTCAAAAATGAAGTGGGATGCCACATATTTAACAATAAAATTAAACGAATGCAAATCAAAAGAGGAACAAGTCACCTACGAGCACCTACTCCGCATTTTGTAAGTGTTAATTTAGAGGTGCAGCAGGCTGCAGCAATGCTCAGGTCATAAGAAATAATGTTGGTAGGTTCAGGGAGGTGTTTTCTTTCACTTTTGATTGCAAAAACCTCTTCCTTACAGTCTTACTGTGGGCACTCTGCAACAGGGAGAGGACAAGTCTGGCCAGGTTTGTCCTGCCCTGCCCTGCTGCCTCTCAGCCAAAATGAGTTGATAATGTCGCTGCAGAGCCCTGGTAAGAAATGCTTCAGCCACACAAATCCTGCCACGCCTGCACAAGGGAGCAGAGGAGCATATGCAGCTTGCTCTGCTCCTTGCTACCAAAACGGCTGTTGGCCAGCCCCAGTGAACACAGGGCAAAATGGTAACATGGACATTTCTGAAGCTCAGCTACAGAAATGAAACCGAAGCAAAGACACAGCTTCTCTCCATGAGCTTATGGAAGATGACCGAGCTCTTACCCAAACTGTCCGTGTTTGCCACTTCCCTACATTTACTGGTCCTGTTTTAGACAGTCTGTGAAGCTGATCCTTGCAGGGGTCCTGCCCATTTTTGTAAACACAGTCGCTAAATAAAGAAGGAAGAGGAGGGACTCCTGCCCCCGAGGGTGACTAGGACTACCTGGCTCCTGTCCACACAGCAAAACTCCCTGGCCTTGCATCTCTGCTAGACTGCTGTCATCAGCACCCTGCTGGTAACTATATACGTATATATAAAAATATACCTATAATGCTGCTGTCCTCTTTTGTAGCTGCTTTAATAGCAGAAAGGTTATCGGCTTTATGAATGCTCTCTTGCGAGCCTGATTCCTTAGCTCCCATGGGGACAGCAAGCAGGTTAATGCTGACGGTCCCGTGGTTAAAGCCCAGCAGGTTTGGGGCAAGGAAAATTCTTTCCTCTGAGGCATGTGTTGAGGCTGGGAAGCTCAGCCCACAGCAGAGGCATGTGCTTTCAACATGCTTGCAATGGGTGCACAGTCCCCCTTCAACATAAACAGATGGAGCTCGGGAGTTCTCCGTAACTGGCAGCTTCTTCAGTCCTTGGGGTTCCCCACCGGTGTGAGATGCTAGCGCAGCAGCTAACTGACCCAGTGGGCTCACCAGCTAAGCTCCTTGTTTTACCTGTTGCTAATGCTGGCATTTTAATAAAAACCCCACCCCTACCTGTGAGAAGAACGAAGCAATGCCAGAATAGGTCTGGCCTGAGATCCCATCCCAAATTCACACCTTGCGTCCACACAAGCCAGGCACTCACTCTCCTGCTGTTCTTCCCAAAACATGACTCTCAGCCTTGGGGCTTGTATTCAGGTAAGAACTAGAGCATTTAGGCCACCATCTCATTTCTGCAGCGTTTGGACATCTGTTGTTGCCATGCTCACCCAGCTCTCATTTGAGAGAACAAGGCTGTGCTTTGTAGACTGATGGATGGATCAATTTCTCAGGCACTGCCACTCACCACAGCACAGCTGAGGCAGCATCACCAGTCATGACCTGGGAACCTGCGGGTCTGGAAAGGCTCTCCAGAGACACACGCACTGCTTCTTTCTCCCCTGGTCCTCGGGGTTTGATGAACAGACCAGGTTCATACCGCCTCCTGTCCTCACTACCGACAGCAACCACTGCAAAGAAGCCGACCTCGTTACTGCTACTAATGGGCAATTTGAGCATTGCTTTTCCATAGTTACAGTGTCCAGCCTCCTCCTTCTCACATCTTACCATCGCAGGTTCAAAGGAATAGAAGAGCACAGCAGATGCTTTCCACATGAGTTGTGCTGCTGCACTGTCATGGTGGAGGAACCCACAAGCTGAGTGAGGATGAGGGAGAAGGTGGAGCAAGTGCAGGTGCCTGGGGAGCCTTACTGCGTTTCTTGTGCCAGACCCACACCAATGCCACCACCTCTTGGAGGGACAAGCCCTTCCACACAGCCTCTTCCTCCTCTGGGGTATGGGAAGGGTGAGAAGACAGTCCGTCTGCCTGCAGGTTCCAGGAGGTGGCGGAGGGGCTGTGGGTCCGTGGCTGCCTCCTCCCTGAGGGCCTGGCTCCTGCGGAGGGTGGGCACCAGCCCAACTGCATGGAAGTTTCTGGCAGAGCTGGTTAATCTCGAAACTGATTTTTGGGAAAGACAACTAAAAAGTGCAGATCCATTTGCTGCCCATACTCAGCAATGCTGTCTGCGCTGGGCTTACAGAAACACTCTTCTGCTGCTCCACTTGATTTTCTGTTTTCCTTTAGAGCCCACATTTTTTCCCTTTTGCTTCATGAGGTCAGCCTGCAGTTTAATGAGAGCTTTAAAATCCCCGTTGTGGTATTTAATGATTTTCCCAGAGCATCTTCCCTACCTTTTCTTCCACTCCTCTTTTTGCTCATCATATCTGTATTTTCTTCTGGAGTATCTGACTCTTATCTGTTACAGAAGCCCCTTCTCCCCCGAAATTATTTATTCCTAGTTCATCCTCTTGGAAACCTACTGTTTTCCAGATCTGCTTTTAGTAAGTGACATCATTTCTCTTCACAGTGCCCCAAACCTGAGTTTCTGAGAACAAAAATCTTTCTGTTGATTATTAGCATTGTCATCATTTGGGCTTTGTTTATATTGTTTCTTTCTATCTTTCCCCACAAAGAGAGGCTAAACCCGCTCTGGTGCACTGACTGTTGCTACCATCAACTATCTGGCACCGTCATTAGTTTCACAGAAGCCAGAGGGATTTCTCTGCATTCAGCTAAATGCGAGTGCGTGTTTTTGCAGGCTTGAGAACAGAAAAAAAATTACAATATCCAAAAACTTTTGATAATTTATGGGTATAGACTTACACCCCACTAATATAATCCCTGTGAGGGTGAAAAAAATTGCCACTGGTCCAAAATGGGATCATGCAAGCTAAAATAGACCCATGCTGCCTCACTCCAAACTGCTTGGCAATTCTTGCTGTCATCTGACCAGCAGGATCTAAACCAGGAAGAGTGCCTCAAAACACAGCATGTTTATGGCCAAAAGAGCCCTCCAAGCTTTTCAGCAAATACAAAGAGAATAAGGGGTTAAATCCCAAGAAATATTTTGATTTGATTTTATCTAAAAAACCCCATCCTCATTGCTTCTTCAGAAAATGCAGCAGTGTGTAAAAAAAAGCCATGCACTGGTGCATGCTTGGGGCTCCCAGTAATAAGTACATTACAAAAATATTACTTTAAGGTCAAAGAGATAGTAAACGTGTGCAAGAGTCTCACATCAGCCTTTTAAGGGCTTAAAAATAACAGGATTGTAATGACCTCCTCCTCCGGTGGTCCACTCGCTTAATCAATAAATTGGTTTCCTGCTCGTGGGATGTCATCCAGGAGTGGAAGAGAAATTCCCAAAGACCGTGTGCTGGTTCCTGCTCATGCCGCTGCCCCCTTCACAAGGGAAGAAACATTTCCAGATGACAGGCGAGTGTTTTAACATCACCGTCAGGACCAAGAGCCTCGCTCGCTCCTGGGCACATGAACATTTGCACGGCTGTGCCTTTCTGTGCCTGGCTGTGGGAATCAGCAAACCATGCCTGCGAGTTGGCTCACCACACAGCATGGCCACCAAATTGCTGCCCAGAGGATGTGCGGCAGCCAGGGGAGGGAAAGGTGAAGGGTTTTCCATAGGTGTTTTCCATCAGGACTGCATGTTCACAGGATGACATTGCCCCCTTGGTCAGCATGGGGCTGGTCAGGTGCCAAGGACGCTGCTTGGAAGGGCTGGACAGTCAGGGGCTGCCAGGCCATACCTGTGTGCGGTGGCCTGAAACACTCACCGAGTTTTATCGGGTTGCTCTTGCTGTTCTTCTTCCTCTGGTTTCATTCAAATGCCTGTATTTCTGTTCAACGCTGTAAGGGAGATACTTTCTATAGCTTAGCACCGTCCTTTGTAAAATCATATCCAGAATAGGTATCTAATGAGGTCAGGCAAAACACAGGGGTATTCATGTGCTTAGATGTCTATGACTCACCCTGACCATTCATGATACAGCCCTTGCTAAGTGTGTGACTGCTTAAAACTACAGTTACCGTGCATTGTACTTATCTATAGGTAAATATAAGTAAGCATATTCATGTGTGTGTGTGTATGTATGTATACACACATATAAAACCTGTGTAAATGTGTTTTTGCATAAAACATATATGATAAAACTAAAACAAATATGTATGAAGTTGGAGTTTGATAGCACCACAGTCAAATGGATTATGATTCACCTGCAAAAGTACACATTGCTGTTTGGTGGTACTGGGTAGTTTGACTATTGGTTAGGTTGTTTTTGCGCATAGATGTTTTTTGTGCATGCACATAGCTGCCAAATTAAGAAAACTGTTGATTTACCTGCAGAAAGGTATAAATAATAATAGAAAATGGGGGATGCTCTAATGACCGCACACAAGAAACCTGGTAGCCAGGGCACCTGCCTGAGCCACACCCATTCTTTTGCACCAGAAATTGTTCTTTCTGAAGGACTGACAAGCTCCTGGGACACTTCAGCTCTGCCCATTCATCTCCATTGGTGCCTTAGAGGTGGCAGAATGGAAAGAGACAGCCCTCCAGCAAAGGCCAGAGTGGTGGTGTAGTGGGAAGGCAACACAGGAGACCTCACAACCAATCCGGAAAACTCTGCAAGAGCATCCAGGAGGCTAGGGAATGCTCTTGGTCATGGCTCGTTAGTGCTTACCTATCCCAAGGAAATATGATGCCTCCGGGTCCTGTTATCAGGAGGTGGTGGTGGGCATAGCTCCTCCAGAACTGGCACTGGGGGCTGGTTTTCAGTTTTTTCCATCTTGTATGGTGCGGGAACCGGCGTAGGGCAGAGCAGCCCTCCTTTACCCAGCCTGCTCATAAGAGATAGAAGTCTCCAAACTCCTCTGGTGGGATTCCAAATTTCCAGCTTGTGACAGATTCCTAGATTTTTGGCATTGTTTTCATTCCAGATTGAAGCGAGCTTGAAATTTCCCCATAGACCACATTCCTGGCGGAAAAAGAATCTCCTCAGAGTAAAAAAAAAAAAAAAATATATTTTAATTTAGAGCTGTGATCTTTTTCATCAGAAAAAGAATTTGGAACATTTATATAGAAAACACATAACTGAAATGTCTGTTTCTCTACACATCCCTATATTAAAAGAAAATATGCTAGGAGGTAACAACCCAAGTTCCTCAAAATGTTTAGGGTGTTGGGTTTTTTTATTCCCCCATTTTAAAAAAATAATAAAAATCAGTATGTTCTAAGAGGATATTCTGGATTTATCAAAATGCTTTCAGGCAAAAACTACCCAATAGGAACAACCCTCACTTTGTTTTGGTTCCTAGAGGCCTTCCTAGGGGCTTGCTCCCATGGGACCCTCACTGGTCACCTCTGTGGTGGCCAGAGCTGCTTCCTCCTGCAGCTCCGGGAAGAGCAGGCAGCTGCAGGAGCATCAGCAAGAAAGAAGTGACTGCATCCTCTAAGCCAAGTCACACCTCAAGCCATGGCTGCTTTTGCAGCTGCAAAGGAAATAAATGCTGGCCTTGCTGTTCTCTGGGATGCTGGGGTGGCCAGGCATGGAACTGGGAGACAAGACAGTTTTTATAGGTCAAAAGCAAATAGAAATGTCCTTATAACATAGGCACCTTGACGAGCAGCACCCCAGCTTCAGCAAGCCATTCTGGCAAGTGCACGTGCGCTCCCTCAAACTCTTTGAGCTTCAGTGTTGCAGGGGCTTTGCTATTAAATTAAAGTAGCAAAATTCCAAAAAGCTTTGAAGAAGGAGGGCAGTGAGTCTGGGAAACACTGCATCTGGAGCAAGGAAAGGAAGTGAGGGGATACGGGAAAGCAATCCCACAGAGAGCCTCCTTCCAGCTGTCCGGATCTATGTGAGGAACTGTTGTGTGTGTTTATGGAGAGAGATATCTGCATGCGTTTGGGCTTCTTTGTTCTGAGATCATGGGACAATCCAGAAAAAAGGGGGTTTGGGGAAAGAGCCATAGCAATATTTTCTAGGGGTTGGTTTTTTTTTTTTTTCTACTTCTTTTTCCTTGATCTTCCTCTAATTTGTCTTTATTAGTAAAATTAATGCAGGACTAAACCTTTAATTCTTTATGTACCTATTGCCTACAGTACTGCTGTCCATGGAGGAATTATGGCAGGGTTAGGATAGAGCCATGGAGCTCAGAAATGACTGACTAATGTAGCAGTGGAAGATAGCAGAGTTCATTTTGGCCTGCACTTTGTTGAAGAAGGGCCAAAGTATTTTGGCAGTAATATGCAATGGGATGTGGGATGGTCAGGAGGACCAGCCTCATGGAAGCTCTGTGATGTACTGATGGTCCCTGTACATTTATGTCAGGCTGTAAATACCATTTTCAGCCAAGGTTTTCTTGTGAATAGTTATAAGACTTGGAAAATCTTCTGTTCAGACTAAGACTGTCTTAGCCAATGACAAAATGCCCTGAAAATGCCTCCTGGCACTCTGCATAGTGCTGGTGGGATGTGGGATCTGGGGGATCCAGGCAGCGGGCACCTCACAGGGACAGTGCAGGTTGATAGTATTTTACCTCTTCCCCTCCTCCTGTCACTCCTGCCTGCCACCTCCCAGCACTAATGTCTGTGTGGCGTTGCAGTGCCATCGGTCTCACAGAAGACCAACCAGGGGAAGTATTTGTAAAGCTACAAAAGTTGAGTTAAGCAAAATTGCCCTGTTAAAACAATGTCTCCTTAAACATTATCTGCTGGTGGTGTCTAAAAAAGAAAAAAGATGAATCACTCTTTACAGTGGAAAGAAAGAAAGAAAGATTTGCTAAAATTTATGCTAGGCTTGCACATAAAATCTGTAGATTTTTCATGCTGGCAAACACCTAGACTGGGTATAGCAACAAAGCTGTTCAAAGTTGAGTTACTCAGCACCAAAAATAAAGGTCCCTGACTGTACAGCAGGGCTCAGCCCTTCCTGCATTAGCTTGAGACTCTACAGTTGCCTGTTTGCTACAAATGCTTGTCCAGGTTTCAAGTACCTTTGCTCTTCAAAAAAAGAAATTACCTCTGGGACTAGTGTTTTTACAAAGTTTGAAGTAGTGCCTTTGCGTTCACCCATGAGCTCGAAATAGCCATGGGCTTTCTGACCAATTTGCTTCATTTATTTGGATGCTGTTTTCTCCAAGTCCAGATTTACTGGAGTAAGGGCACTGCTTATTTGCACAAGGTGACGTACTTGGACCACAGTAAAGGTGGCCTCTCTCGTGGCCTTCAGTTACTAGTGTTTGGCAATGCTGGGCTGCCTTCTTGGAGTAAAGTGTGTACCTTCCCCCCCCACCCCCCCCCACCCCCCGTGTGTCCCCCGCCTCACCATCAAGGCTTAGGAATCCAGGGAGAAGCAACAAGTTTTCCCTCATGTTTAGAACAACCTGTAGCAAACCTATAGTTATCCTGCAGGTCTATGGACGCCGAGCCAGTAAAACTGCCATCTGGCTGGTCTATGCTACATTTTAGCCTCACTTTTTGCCATGTCTTCAATTATTGGTTCCCTCAGAATTTTACAGCTTTGTAAACAGATGAGGTTGGATTAATGAGCGTGTAAACAGCTTGGATCACTCCCTCCCTCCCATTTCTCACACTAGCTAGATTCCCATGTTACGGTATCTATCTCTGATTTGATAGATCAGAAATATTTACTATCAGGCCAGCAATTTCATGGGCCAGTTCCCTCAGCACTGGGGATGGAGATTATCTGATCTTTCTAGCTGGAATATAAGTTTAGCTTCAATCTGTAGTGGGGTAATTTCCATTTCTCTGAACATTTCCATTATTCATCTGGCTCTGACCCTGAAGTCTAGATAATTATTCTTACTGAGCTGCAGAGGCAAGCTAGCCTCTTATTTTTTGAGACCTAAATTAATTGTTACTCCTGTTAACCTGAGTAGGAAGCTGAATGTCAGGATCTCACAGATAATTTCATTTAGGAGGGTAAATCAACAGGAGAAATTGAGAGGCTCTGAAGCAGTTTTGTTTACTTGCTTGCAGGGATGTGCAAAGTCCAGAACAAAAGGCTCTGATGGGTTCCCAGCTACCTGGCCCACATCCACAGGTGGATGGTGCTGGAGCTGCCACATGCAGGCAAGGCTTCCCACAGAGCTGGGTGCTACTGTCACTGTGGGCACCCCACCAGCAGCCAACCAGCAGTGCCTCCAGCCCCAAGCATTCGAGCTCCCACAAAATGTTTTGTTTGTCTTTGAGAAATGTCACTTATTAGCATCTTCTTTCAAGCCCCTTAATTGAAATGTTAAGCTGCTGATTTCAACATGGGTTAATCTGATAACCTTCAGTTTTGTCTGATCCCTCCCTCGCTGCTAGAGTAGGGCACTTCCAGCTCCAGATGTAGGCAATATTTTCACATTATTAAACAATTTTAGGAGGATGTTTTGCTATCTTTCCATGAATTTAAACAAAATCTGCTCATGTCCACTTGGTTCAAGGTCATCTTCTACAATGAGTTCTTCTGTAGCCAGCTGTATGGCTAACAAAATAGGTTAAGGTGATGTAACCCTTGGCTGGCTCAATGACAAGTGAGCTGCTGCATCCAAGAATACCTGGGGCTGCTGAATATTAGTAGGACTATTTGTCAGTTAGTAACTGTGAACTTTGTGAAGTCTTTGCAATGATGTGATTCCCAAGAGCACCCATTCTGACGAAATGGCAAAGCTTTCTCCCACTTCTAAGTCGAGTACTAGGAGTATGTGGCACAGGACACCAATCCCTAGCTCCTTAATCATGTCTTGCAAAATTAGCAGGTAATACCACACTCCTTTTTTTTACTTTGATCTCTCTGTTTCTTCAACAGCTCACGGATTGGTCACTTGTTCTTTCCGTCTATCTGTCTGTCTGCCCACCCACCCATCCACCCACCCATCCATCCATCCATCCATCCATCCATCCATCCATCCATCCATCCATCCATCCATCCATCCATCCATCCATCCATCCATCCATCCATCCATTACCTTCTATCTACCTGTCATGGCTGTCACTGTTGCTCCTCTGTTGTCCTTACAACATCCACATGCTCTTCCCTCCATTCACTTGCTCACCAGCTCCCTAACAAGTGTGCACAATGCAGTTGTGTCTTCCTGATTTTGTCCACATTCTGACCTGTAGCAGGCCCAGTCCTTCACCCTATGCATTTCTGGCTGTGTGAAAGCTTTTTCCAACAGTAGGATTTTCCTTCTGTCCTTCCTTTTCTCATTCCTTTGTCCATTCATATGTCTGCTTTTAAATTACTTTGCTCAGTAGTAAAACCAAGCACATGGCTTCCCTCCTCCTCTGATTTTTTTCCCTCCTCACATCACCTCCTCCTCTGATTTATTTTGAAAACTTCTGTTCCTAGGCTTGCCAGCATTCATCCCACCAGACTGGTATCTTAGGCATTCAGGTGAAGTCCTTTTGCCAAGAGGAGTCCTGTTCCTGGAAATGTCTACTATTGCAGCAAGAATGTGATGATGTTCAGTTCATGCCCTGCTGCCATGAGGGTGACACATGAATTTTCTTTGTTCTGAATCCCTGAGAAAGTGTAACTACTCCTTTTCAACATTAAAATCAATAACTTGGAAGAATTTGCTGATTATTTGGTGTGAGTTAATCAAGTGGAAAAGTAGATAACCGCATTAATTCACTTTCATTTAGCTTTTATTGGAGTTTACTTCTTCAGCAGTTATTTGCTCAACTTGAAGACTGATTACTTCATCCTATAAGCAAACTGCTGTGTATTATCCACCGTTGTAGGTGCCCATGGCTCTCCTGGCTTAAGGCTATCAAGGCAGGTGTAGACGTACATGGGACAACATCTTAACTGATCTGCCCTGGCCCCTGCTGTGGCTGGAAGTGTTGAGATAACAGTGCCACTGACTCTTGTTGGGATCGCATGGACAGTTGCACTCTTGGGTTGGCCAGAAATAACCCTGGCAGGAAACAAATGATCCAAGGAGAGTAGGAGCAAACCTGGTTGGTGTGATGATGTGAAAAGAAGTCTTCAGGCCAAAATGTTTTTTTGCAGACATAGACTGAGCTGTTAGAGTAGTCATAGCCCCTGGTAGCTGACTGTTCCCCTCACTTGCTGGGGTTGTCACCATGACAGTGGGACCCCATCATGAGTCATGCGAACACTTGTCACATCAGCGTGACATCTCTTCATTATGCTAAAATCCCTGGGCATGTTACACTGAAACGGAGTGGGTGCGCTCACGCAATCCTTTATGAGGCTGCCTGTGTGGTTGCCCATCAAGGGGCAACAATGGACATCTGTGGTGAGATTTCCCCCTTGAAAGTGGTCACCTAAATATGCACGTCTAAATACAGGTGACTAAAGACAAACCAGGTGTCTACACCCCACTGTGGTTAACGGAGCCTGAAGAATGATTCAAATGACCAGATGTGGGTGTCCACTGGAAGGTAAGAAGAAAAAAATTAGGAGTCTGCCAACTGGAGCTGAATCTTGCATTTGACGACTGATAAACCCTTCATCATCTCCAAGGGGTTTCTAAATGACTGTGCCTACTGTAAGATGACTGTAAAACTAGGCACTTTATGAACAGGTGGAGCCTTTTCTGCAAGGTCAATCACAGACCCAGCCAAAGCTAACAGTTACCCCACCCACATGTGCTTTCTCCATCCTTCCTTGAAGCGCAGAAGCTACTGCTGCCCAGCCCCACCGCCCACCCCGCGCCTCTCATGCTGGAAGGAGACCAGCAACAGCTCCTCTCGTGCCCCACATACCGTGCCGCAGCTGGGGCAGGTCAGCACAGTGGCTGCGTGGCAGACACAGTGGCTGGGGAATATTCGCTATTTCCTTTCTATTACTTGTGCCCTTCAGCATCTGGGGAGAGAGCATGTGTTGGCTTGGGGATGGCACCTATGTAAACGTGTGGCCCTGTCCCTCCCTCTGTCAGCCAGGGAAGAATGACTTAGTGCTGCTTCTTTTGTCCAGCTAAGCCGCAAGGGAGATGCGTTTTCCTTGCCATTACTGCTGTCTCTGATTTCTGTTTCAAAACCAGCTTTCCGAAACTTGGGAGGAAGCACACTTCCCTCCCTTCTGAGCACAGGTAGGTTTTGCTTGTTGAGGCAGAGGGTTGCAGTGCCTGTCTTTCTGCACTGCAGCGCCCACAAATACATCTCATAGGAATATTTATCCCTGATACAGACATTCAGGCATTTATTTGCTCCAAGATACAAACACAGAGACCTTTATTTCCACAATTTAACCTGTTTAACCTTGTTCGTCTACTGACAAATCCCAGTTAAGTGCTGTTCTTTTTATTTTGGTTGCTGTTGCACAGGAAAAAAAAAGTTCATCAGGAGAGAAGGCTCTCTGCTTGTGCCAGGGCTTGCTGAAGAAAAAAAGTAGGCTTGGGGATGGGTTTAATTTTTTTCATTGCAAATAGGTCCAAACCAGTCACAGGTCTCCTCATTTCTGTCACTGAGCCTGCAGATGATGCCCTCTGGGTGATGTTGGCTGGGAGCATGGGGCTTCCCTGTCCATTTCCTGACCACCTGGCAGGGGTGCAGCAGCAGTGCTGAGGAGGGGTGGCAGTGGGGAGCAGGTTGGTGTCCCCGGGCACGTTCATTCATTTGGCAGGTTGTCCTGAGGCCACATGGGGACAAGGGTAGGCAGGAGTGGCCGTGCACCGGCCAGCTCAGGCTGCTGCACTGAGTGCCGACCAGGACCACGTGCCATGCATACTCTTGGGAGACATCCATCCTGAGGGGAAGTATGTGACTGGCACGTTACCATTTTCATGTGTACGTTAAACAGCACTGATTGCAAATTAACAATCTTTTAGCCTGCATTAGTGTATTGTCATTAAATAACTGTGCACAGCATGAAAATTGCCATTGATGTCAGGGCAATTTAAGGATGAAAGTAAGTGCCCTTTGAAGCGGGTTATGCACAGCTGCATCTACCGCAAGCTGATGGCTTTTCCAGAGTAGCCCAACCTGGGCAGATAACCACATTGAACAAACACAAGTCAAAATGGTTTCATCAGACTCTGAAGAAAACAAATGCATGCTCAGGACTGCTTAACCAAGCAGCAGACTCTTGGCAGCATGCTCCAAGCACTGACATGGCTGGGTCTGGAGCCGTGCTGCACCAAGATGAAGTGTCCCGATAGCAGAACCTGGGATTTGCCCCTGGGTGAGGGAGGCAGATGAATAAGTCATGGTGCTTTGGCCAGCTTTGTGCCATGAAACCAGCCCTAGCTGGTGCTTGTGCTTCTGGAGGGGTGTGATGGGCTGGGACCAAGAGCCGGTCTGTACCCCGCATGGGCACCAAGTATTACAGGAGGACCTGTGGTTCTGTGCAGAGCACCTTAGGCAAAGGGGTTTGGGTGCCGTACGTCCCTCAGACTGCACATTGTGCACATGCAAGGCAAAAAAAGGGGGTGGAGGGTGGAGGCAAGGGAGAAAGGAAACAGCTGCCTCATGTATGGAAAGATTTGCCAAGCTCCCATGGTTAGATTTAATAGCTGGGTGCTGCGAGCCCAGGAGAGCAATGTAATTTATGTCACTATTGCTAAAAGGCTGGTTTGATGGCAAGGGCTTCATTTGAGTTGCCTAAAACGTTTAACAAAGGCGAAAGTGAAAACAAACATGAACGTTATAATAAAAATGATGAGGATTTTGGGGAGACTGCCAGGCACATTTTTCCAGTGGTATAAAGTTCTCCCCTGAAAAGCAGCTCATATTGTCTATTTTCATTCTAAGACATGAAGCTGGAGTTAGAGGTAGAAGGAAATAATTAGGGTTTGCTTTAACTACTCAAGTTGCTGGAACAGTAGTTAAGCCACCCTGTTGTGCTTGAATAGCAAAAGCAATAGTGTGCTTTTTTTCATTCAGAATTAATTTCCTCTTCTTGAAAAATGACCTCTTAAGCATCTTTTTAAAGTATTTTGGGGATGGGAATAGAAGGAGACAGAATGGGTCCAAAGGGAGGAGGTCAGGGTGCTTGTGCTAAACCCAGCTTTTCTCCCAGTACATTGAATACGACAATCCTGTCCTTGCAGGAGCAAAAGCAACGTGTGCAGCTAACCCTGTTGTTTCGCCTGTTTCTGTACACGGTGCTATTTTTAATACATCATCTCGTCCAGCATTGAGTGGAATGTGGCGGGAGCTCAAGTTAAAAAAATGCAATCAGCAAAGCTGCTGCTTCACAAAGGCACCACCGCACCACTGCCTCTTTAATGCTGGCTGGTATGAGGCCATACGGTGCTGGGTACTGCTGGTCCTCTCCTTGCGCCTTGACAAATGCCACTGTATGCTGCAGGGAGAAGCACAGCACACAGGTGGTAAATTCACCACTTATTGCAGCCACCTGTTGAAGCTGAGTCAGGGTGCCTTCCTTGACTGCCTGCTCATCCTCTGCCAGCAAAACACACCGAAGGACTCATGTAGTCTCACGGTGAAAACGGAGGCAGCGTCAGCCTCTGATTTACTGTTTGGGCTGAAGCACTTCTCTGAGGCATTTTTTGCCCTGAGCAGCAGCTGGTTGGTGTCAGCTGCCATCCCCACCAGTGTCCTCCTGCAGCATCACTTAGGGTGGTAGTGCTTAAATTACTGGTATCAGGAATTCACTGCAAAGCTCCCCATCCTGCAAAGAGGGCTGCGCCTGTATTTGCCCACCTTTTGGCACTGGTAGGATGAGTGGGAACAGGCCAGGTGCTGCCAATCCCTTCCCCACAGGGACACCTACTCCTTACGCCACTTCCCACTCCCACCACAAAGCCCTTCTGCCTCCCACAGACAACTGCCCAGGGGAAATTTGAGATGACAGTCAGCCCACCTTCATCCAGCCAGGCTGATCTTTGCTTGCTGTTAATCGCAGCCAACTGGGTAGCAATGATTTTGCAATTGAATTGCTACCAGGCCATTCAGATTATCTGCTCCAGTGCTTTGAGGGACAGCTGGTAAAGCAAACAGTAACAATCTAGAGAAATTATCTTTATTTGCCTGTAACCACAGCATTGTAATGTGAGGCTCAAATGAACCTCTTTTTTTGGCACAGAAGGTCAGCATTGCCTTTTGCATATGGCATACATTAGAATATATCCCAGCCAGGGACAGCGTCTCTTTACCAAGAAGCTGCATTTAAAACTTAGATGCATTTTGCTGCTTTTGTCAGAGACCAGCTTACAGAATGGGCTGGCAGAGAGCTTTCCGGTTTCATGTCTGCAAATACTTGAACATTTTTAGATGAGTTTTAAGGATACATTATTTTACTGTTTCTTGGTCCTAGACTTGTTGTTACACACAGGAGATGGTCACCAATTTCCCGTCAGCTTTAATGGCACAAAACGAGGGATATTCACCCCACAGAATCCTATCTGGTTATCATGATACTGGACATGCCATTGTCTCTCCCTTCCCCTCTTATTCAGTTAATGTTACATGGCAGTTTCTTATAGTGAGAAATATGCCTTTTGTTGAGCAAGCCAGACCCACAGACTGAATAGGTCTGTAATTTGCACTGGTGTGTGCTTTGCTGTGCCATTCTCCTCTGACACCCAGAGAAACACTGCAGCCAGAGAAATGCTGCAGGCAGGACGTGTAGGCAGCAATGCAGCTGCTGGGGCATAAGCATCTCAGGCTTTTTGCAATGTGCCATTACACAAAGACCTCCACAGTGGTTGGACATTTGTGTCAGGGGCCCCCCAGGAAATCTCTGCCCTCTGCCTCAGCTGCCACTACCGATGGGCTCCCATGCGAGCGTTGCTGAGGGCACTGCCCAGCTGTGAGGGCTGTGTGAGAACAGGCATGGTGCAGGCAGCCAGCACTGCGCCAATCTGCTCACGAGAAACTTCTCTTTTAGTTAGTGGACCTGCAGTCTGTCCTCTGGCTGGCTCCTCTGTGGAGGTTTCCAACAAGGAGATGGCTTCAGTGCTGGAGCCAGCTTGGAGCGGGAGCTGCACGGAGATCTGACTCAGACATGCAGGTTGCCAGATACCCACCAGCTGGCAGAGTATTTCAATCATTAATAATTGCAGGATTAAATGGGAAGCATCAGTCACATTTCCAGAATGAGCCAGGGCTCTCAGCCTTACTGCCTCTGAAAACAAGTTGCTTTTCCTTAAAAGATCCAGATTCAGCACGTATAGTGCTCCTGGAAGGACCTTCACTCTCCTTCAGGTTCTGCTCATTATATTTGTACCATACCTGCGCTGTTGCTGCCACTGTCACTGGCTGAGGAGGTCACCAGAAAGGGTCAGGCTCTATTCCTGGCATCAACACGTGAAGTACATTTGACTGACTCCACTGGATCATCCCACCTGTGGCAGACCATTCCATGTACTTTCTCCTGTTTCCAGCAGTGGCTACTGAAATTTCAAGACATTGGTTTGGGCAGCTCTGGAGTTTTAGGACTGTCGCTCTGCTTTTATTCCTTCCCATCACTATGCATTTAAATGTTGTATCCATTTCAGCGTTATCAAATTTCTTGACTGTGGTTATCACATGCAATAAGCTCCACTGCCTTGTATTTATGCTGTCTTCAGACATTTTCCCTTCTGGGGTTGCTGTGAGAAGGTGCATGAGCTCTGCTGGATCTACATTCGCTGTATGGCTCACTGATCATCACATCTTCACCTCGCAGTGTCATCGTATTAGTCTCATCTCTTAACTTGAGCAGTTCTCATTTTCCTACTGCTGACTGCAGAAGTTTTGTGTATCGCTAATCCTTCTCGTTTTTGTCTCTGGCTTGTTTTGCCGTTTCTGATGCATGCTGTGAAATGGCACGCTAATAATGCTCTACAATATTTCAAGTGGGGGTACCACAGATTCATAAAAAGCTCAAAAGTTTGTCAATTTTCAGATTTGCTGTCTTTTTTGAGGCCAGGTTATTGAACACAATAAGGCGCAGTGATGCCTGGATCAAAGTGACTTGAATTAGTCTAGGACATACGGTCTGTATATGATGAAAACTTTCAAACCATTCCTTCCATGTGCCTCTCAAAAAGGATTTCCACCCACCGTTGTGCTATGCATCCAGTTTTCCCAGTTAGCAGCAAAGCCACCCAGCCTTCCCCAATATTGACGAAGCTAGCTGTATATTTTGCTAGCAGCCAGTTCTGCCCCCGCACTGCTGTTCCAGGTCATTAACAGCTCTATTAATCACTGTTGCCAGTTTGGAAGGAGAGTATACCCGCTTCCTCACCTCTCGCTGCATTAAAATGAATCATTTCGCCTCCTCCTTTGTCTCCTGCCTGTTTCAGTTGATAATCAGGAACATCTTTTGCCCACTCTTGCCATTTCAGAGCCTTGAGTACCTTTACTAAGTAAGTGGGAATGACAGGTTTGACAGTGCCTTCTGACACTGACAGCAAGCTCTTCTACTAGGTGGTTTTGCTGACCAAGTCCCAGCGTTGTCAGCGCTGAAGAGGGCCCTGGCAGAGCACGGCGCCTGGCTCCAAGCAGAGTGGGGAGCGGTGGGGAGATAAACTCTCTACCAGGTTTCTACTGTGTGGCGTTTCACTGAAGCACTTGAGTGTATTCCCCATGCAGCACTAACAGTGCTATTGCCTGCATTTGCAGCTGGGCAAACAGTCCAGCAGCCAGCCCTGAAGACTCAGCAATCACTTGATCCACGTTCACGAATGTCCAAGGTAGCTCCAGGTGGGAAACGCTCAATAACTCCTGCCCCATGGCCACAGAAGAGGCAGGCAGAGGGGAGGGCAGCCTGCGAAGTCAAACGGCATGTTTACTGCCCAGAGAGACAACCAGCAGGAGGGTTCACAAAACAGTGAATTTCAGATGACTGCAGAACAGGCACTGGAAGTGAATTTCCAATTCATCTCAAGCACCAGCAAGAGGAAGTTGTTTCCAAAAGCCACGCTCAGTCAGGGAATAGATACACCCTGTGACCTTGCATCCCATCAACACCGCCTCAGCGCTGTGCATCTCAATTAGCACCGGCAATGCTCACGGCAAACATTAAACGAGCATCTCCCAGGCTGGAATGACTCATTCGGAAGCCATTGAGTGGAGAAAGGGGAGAGCATGTTGTCACTAAAACTCGTCGCCTGTCTAAACAGGAGAGAGTGACAGAGTGAGTCTGTGAGGGCTTTGATGAAAGCTGCATTTCATTTGAAAGTATGAGGAGAACAGGAGCACCATGAAATACAAAGCCCAGCTCCTGTCACCCACCAGAGGACGTCCCTGCTGACTCCGTTTGAAGGGGGTCAGATGGGGAGGCCATGCTTTGCTGCTTCCAGTTGCTAATAATTATCACCTGTGTGATAATAGGTGTCAAGCACAGGTTTTGCATGCGGCCGAGAGGAGCTTGTGCCCACTCTCACCTGGAAAGCAAGCGAGAACATGCTGCCATGCTTTGCAAAACAACCAGGTAACTTGCTTGGGCCGCCGGTACAAGAGCCTCCCTGACCACAGCCTTCATTTAACAAGTTACAGACAAAACTGTACTTGGCGGACGAGGCTCCACCACAAGGCATGTGGGTGTGCGGCCCACGGAAGGGCTGAGCGTGGGTGCGGGTGGAGGGGCAGAGCCCCAATCGCCGGGCCTCTTCCGTGAGCAGGGAGAAGGGCCCCCGCCACTCCGGCTCAGCGGACAGGCTGTCATGGAGGAGGCCGGAGGCCTCCGTACGCTCACCGACTCCACCACAGTGCTTGCCTGCACCAGCCCACTGGGACCTCACAGCCCCTCTGGTGCCTCCTCCCCTTTACCTCTGTATCTCCCCCACTCAGGCTGGGGCCAAACCCTGCCTCAGGAGGGTCAGCTGCCTCGCGCCGGGTCAGCGCCAAAGCCTTTTGGTGGCTTCATCTGGGAAGATCCCTTTGCCTGCCTTCCTCCTCCCTGCCCAACTCAAAGGTGCACGGGTCTGAAAAAAGACTGAAATTCTCTCCCCCCCCCCCCCTCCCCCCCCCCGCCTTGGAGGCCATCTCAGGCAAACTGATGTTACTAGATGTCAGCTAGCCTCAGCCTGAACATGGTTTTTTTTGGAAAACTGTTTTTAGCAGCTCTAAGGAAGTGTTTCCCTATAGGTATGTGCCCGTGGAAGCTGCCTGCTTGAATCATTTCACAGGGACCCTTCAGAGCAGTTCTCAGACAGGAAATTTTGATGGTGAGAATAGGCGTTTTGGATATCGCTTTTGCTTTCCTCTTTAGAAAAGAAATAGCATTTAGAAGGTGTTTTTGGTGGATTTTGTTGGATTGCCAACATTCTGTGGGGGAAGTTCACACGCTGACTTCTCTCCTGGGGCCATTTTCTTACTGCTCCCTCTCCAGCTGCAAATTTCTCTATCAGTAAAAGCAGTTACTAGTATTGCAGACTTTTCTTCACATTTTTGGGGTTTTGCCTGACAACCATAGTCTGTTTGTGGAATCACTCTTTCCTTGGTTTGTTCAGGGCGTCCCATGCGCTCATAAGCCAGAGTGCACCACGCTTGTTGCTTACATAGTTGGCTGTAGGAAGATCTGCCTTCCTGGATAAGGGCTGGAGAATCCCCAGAGGGGCTCGCTATTCATCACCACGCTGCCAAACAGGCCGGTGAGCTTGCTTTTGTGTCTGTAGCCTCTGAGGTTCACAAAGCATTGCTCCATTTTTTCCTTCTCCCCCACCACTGGATGATCAGGAAAAGCATTCAGCGCCTAGAACAAGACATGTGCAAGAGACGAGTTCCCTCCTCACTTCCTTCTCTCCTATCCACTAAGGCAGAATGGAAAGACCCCCCTCAAAAGAGCATCGTGTATTCCCTCTCACCATTACAGTTGTGAGCAGAAACATACTGTCACACAAAAATGTACTCTTCTCAGTTTATAACAGCTCTTTTTAAATAATTTCTGCCAATTTACTAAGCCCGACCTCCTGTTCCCTGGCATCGCAAAGGCTGGTTCTATTCAGGCTACCCCTTTGCAGGAGATTCCTTATTTGAGTGCTTGAAAAGTTTTTTGTCTCTTTTGCCACATACATCACTAAAAGGGCTGGAGTAGAGTTTGTATTTACCCAGGCTATTTTTATAAGTTCAAGACCTACAGAGCTACTTCTGAGTTCATCAGTTTTATTAAACAAGGGAAGAAGAAAGATTGAAGTGTAATGTTTTTATAACAAGCAAAAATAATATAATTTCCTCCCTTGTTGCCTTACACTGTATATATGTTGTTGCACTTAGAAGCAGGGTGGTTCCAAAACCAATGTTTTTTTTCAAGTTCCTCTAGTTTCAGAGTTTAATTTTTATTTTCATTTATTGTTGCTACACAGTAGTAACTCTCAGAGACAGGAGTTCATGGATCTGCTGTGCCACGGAGCACTCCTTTGGGCAAATAACTGTCTCTACAATTTCCTTTCCATAAGCATGAAATGAAGTTATAATGCATCCATTTTACTCAAGAGTTTAAAGATCATTGCCTGAGATCATGACATAGACTATAGCAAACAGAAGACAAAAAATCATGTTTTTCTAAACAAGTTTCATGGCAAGAGACTGCTAGACCATTTAAAAAAAAAAGGTTGCTGATAAAGGTGATGTGTATGTAGATAAATTATCAGTAAAGGGTCTGCTAAGTATCACAGAGGAAAGGATTTCTTATTCCTAGACTTGAACATATCAGGTCTGCAAAGGCGTCTCCTTGCTGCAATAGGAAAAAGCTGGGAAGGACAGGTCATTTCAGATCCTCTGGCCCTGGGGTCCTGAGTTTAACTCACATTTGAAGCACTCAGTTGACAAAAAATCAAGTGCTCATCTTTTCCAATGTCTTATTTATGATAGTTGTGCAGAAGAAAGAAGTCGGAAAAATCAGTCTTAGCTGGAAATTAACTTTGCTTTAACTGACGATGAACTGTTACATTCTTCAGAACATTCAACAGACATTACTAGGTTATTTTATTTTTTACAGGCCCTTAAGATAGGCCTTCAAAAACCTGCTTTACCATCAGCACCTGAGCGGTCCTGGCAGAACTTTTTAAACGCTGTTGTATTGTAATCACTAGATGAGGAGCCTTGCCAGGTTTCACTCAATTTTGATTTGGCTCTTCTGTAGGAGCCTCAGAAACCCTCTCCATGATGGTTCGGTTAACTACAGGAAGAACTCCTGCCCCACACTCTCAGATGTTTATTTCAGTCACTGTTAGAATAGCCAATACTGAGTGTTTTGCCTTTGAGAAAGTTGTGTCAGTAGAGAGATGGGTAGGTAAGAAATACCCCATCCTTTGAAAAAACTCAGATGAGCTCGTAGAGAGACATTCAGAGAGAGGGAAAACATCTTACATGCTACCCCGACTCAAGGTGTCCTATCACCTCCCGTGCCTTCAGTGACTTGCAGGTGGCCATGTCCTCTTCTCACACCTGCAACATCTCTAAGAACTGACTTCTGCATCTTGCTTGATGTGTCTCTCTGGAGAGGGTCCCCCAGGACGGCCACATACCACTTCCAGCACCAAGACACTTCAGCTCTGGCTTGGACACGGGCAGGCCAAGGATAAGGGTCTGAGCCACCCTGAGAGGTAGCATGGTCTGCAGCTTAACCACAGGTAGCAGCACGCAGGTTTTGTCAAGGATGTTGTCAGAGTGGCGTGCAGGAGGCACATCCTGGAGAAAGCCAGCTAGAAATGTGCCTGCAGTGCAGCACTGCAGGCATTTCACAGTGCTAGAAACCCACACAGGCACGACATCGCACTCCAGGGCATCAAGCTGCTTTGCTGTTGGTGCAACTCAGCAAAATTAATGCATCCAAGCATCCTAACAAATCTGACAGCACGGATGCTGAATTACCCTGCTGATACACCTTTGGCAGCATGTTTATTGTGGCCAGTACACAGTTACTTCAGCGATCAGGCAATGGCCAGAGCTTTTATGGGGTCTGTCCACACAAGCTAGGGCAATAGGAGGTCTGCTCTAAGGGGATTAGAGGGGATCTCTGCTTAATTAGTCTAAGAGGGCTGATCTCAAAGATTATTTCTTACACAGAGCAGAAAAGCTACCAAGTGATCTTTGGGTCAGTCAGTTACTGCACATATTGGGCGGTACAACAGAAAACAGCACCAGTTGAGCCAGGAGAAATCCAGTAGCAGAGATATTTGGGACCACACCAACCTGCAGCCGGTCAGGAGGAAGCGCAGGCTATAGCCCTCTCACAGGGTGGCAGAGCAGCAACCTCTGAAACCACAGCAGCCAGTTTAGCCCAGCTTATCTGGAAGCATCCTCTGTGGCAGCTGCACAAGGCAGAGCAAGTATTCCGCATGCTCGAGTTGTGCAGTTCCTGACCAACAACTTGGAAAGAGGGATGACACCCCACCCTTCCTCTGTGAGGGACAGCACCTGAAGGTTGGTTTTTAAGGAAATCACAGGTTTAGGAGCAATTACATGACTTGTTAAAGTAGCTGTGTGTTTCTAAACACAGGAAGTCCCAGCTGTGGTCTGTAGGAAAGCTTTGCTAAAGGTGAATCTAGCAGCTGCTGCAATGCTAACCCAGCTTTCTCGGTGCTCACAGCACCATTGCCAGAGCATGCCGCGCATCTCCCAGTGCACGTAGAGATGCTGTTCATCTGAGCTCCCTTATAGGGGGACATGTATAGGTAGAGAACAGTGAACTTTCTTTTTTCTTGAACTTCTCTTGTCATTACTACCATCCAGCCCAGAGTCATCACCTGCTTCCAGCATCTTCTTTTTATACTTGATCAAAGATCCTTATGGATTATTTTGACATTGCCACCACCACCACTCCCCACCAGTCTTCCCTTTTTGCTTCTTTTTATTTGCATTTATAGATTTCTGAACACATAAAGGTGTCAAGTAGTAGCTGAAACATTTTTTGTTGGAGTTACCATGAGGAAACCTGAACTGAGCTTGTATTGTTTTCCACCTTGTTTGCTTGGGTTTTAGTGTTGTTTTTTATTTTTTTCCATTTTAACTTCAGACAAACATGCCGAAATTTTGAACAAATGAAAAATTTCAGTGTGGTCTTCATAATTTCCTGGAAAATCTGCCACTTATAAATAAGCAAACTAGGTTTATAGTTATAGTGATACACTGGCTCTGTACATTTCTGAGTAAGAATGTCTCCTGAGAGCAGGGGAAACAGGGCTTCTGCCATGAACTATTGATTCAAGAGCAGTGGCTCCTATGTGCAAAGCTGAGAAAGCTAAGACAAGATAAAAAAACAAAAAAAAAAGGAAAAAATAGGGAAGAATCTCTCTTGTACTACATGAAACAAGTTGTTTTCCACGTAGAAAAAAAGCTGAACATGAGAACATGACACTCACCCAATGGCAGAGGTGACTTGCCAAGGGTGAAGAGACTTGATAAGCAGTTAATCTTCACTGTCGCTATCCTTCTTCCCTACTGACAACCACAAAGTTTTTACTAATATATGTTTCTAGACAAACCAAAGAGCTCTGAAACTGGGGCTGCCTTCTCCCGATCAGGAGAAAACAATACTTACTACACTTTGAATTTCTTGTAACCACAAAAACTGACCCAGAAAAGGAGCATTTTGCTTTAGATCTGAAGCAGAGACGAGAGCCTCCTCTCCACTGTCATCTCATATAGCTTGTCTCCAGACATCCTGGATTAAAAATGTCCACTTGACAGGTTAACTGCCACTTTAAATGCAGAGAGTTGGGATTATCCCAATAAACTATCATGCATGTCACACATAGCATTCCCCAGCTGAAAAGGGGAACCAGCAGCCACACATTGTAAATGCACACCCACACTTCATGGCCTCTGACTGTGTGAATAAGCACATTCCCAAAATTAACCGCAAATACCACCTTCATCAATAAAAGGTGCTTCAGTTCACCTAATAAAGAGGTACCAGCTCTTACGAGAGCTTCTGGAAAGCCTTGAATCTTCACAGCCATACCCTTCCCTGAAAAATTAGGCAGAACCAGAAGTTTTGGTTATCACCCTCCATCTTAAAACACAAAGCTAAATATGAAATCAATACTGCATCTAACTCACTTTAAGGGTTGCCTTCCCCAGAACAAATTTACAATAGAGCCACTCGCCACTCAGGAAAAAATGTAAACTTTAACCAAAAAGCAGTTAGGGAACTACACGGGTCTGGAAAGAAAGCTATCCTGTTACAGCAGCACCAGACACAGCTCTTGAGGCTTCACAGAGAATTTGAGAAGTGTGTTAATTCACATTGCATTGAAAGTCTTAATTCATTTACTTTCTATCAACAGGACACATAAGAGTCATCTGTTTTGCTTTGCAGAATCTCATCTTCTCTGGATTAATCAATTACTTATGTTCCTGTAATTAAAATCTCACGCAGCAAATAGTGTAAAGGTTAACTTATTATTGCTTTACTTAAAGGGACAAAGACTTCAAAGTAAAATTATGCTAACACTTTTGGAAAGATTTTCTTGTGTCATTGCACCAGCCATGAGCCATCAGGTAGGTTACGATGTCCCTGCATTCAGGCCAGACCTCTGCCACTGGTGTTGGAAGTCTGCCTCTGAATCTGCTCCTAGAGGACTTCATCAGCAAAACCAATTCCTGTTTCTTGAACAAGATACATCAAGGGCTACAGCTGGAAATCCTCCCTGCTGAACAGTCTAATCCTGCTCTTTCCCACTTTTTTCTCAGCTGCTACCCAGTGTGCTTAGATATACACACATATATCTATATGACCATGGACTGTGCCTGGCATGCAGCAGTTACTATAGATGAACCACAAAGGCTTGAAAGCATATCCAGTGGCAGCTGAAGAGTTTGGATGCATATTTCCATCTCTCTTCATACCAGGTAAGCCATTTTTTCAGAGGCTTATAACTTGGCCAAGTTTAGACCCATGTCCTGAGACAGTGGTATTTTAGGGCAATATCCCAGTGGTTCAAAGCAGAAAGGTGCCAGGTCCTTAACAGAATGTTTTCAAGAATTTAGCATGTGCAGAATGATGCATCTTCCTTTATGTTATACTTAGAAATAGCTGAACCATTAAAAAAATGAAGAAAAAAAAAAAAAAAAAAAGAGAACAATCACCCGCCCCCAAATCTGGGACAGATAGATCACCCTGAGAGAACTGGAACTCTACTATGTATTTCAGGCAGCAATAAAAAAAACTGATCACATTGTCTCATACTGGAAAGTGCGAGGCAACCCTTAATCAGTTCGATTATCTATTCCATCTGCAAGATCAGAGGATGACTAGTAAAAAGAAGCCTATGTAATAACCAAAAGAGCTGTAATCTAAAGTATATTCTCAGCTGTAGGATGAAAGCATATTTTTCTAAACTGTTGTACAACTGGAAAGCTAAGGTGCCACACCTCAAGTATTTAGGGACAATGTCTTTTGGTTATTAAACTGTACAAAGACTTTAAAGAGAAGAAAAAACTCCAAGTATTCAGAATCTTTCCCTTCAACACCTCAAGAAGCAGCTTTATACTTTTTTTAATGAAAAGAAATGTCTTGTAGAAGGCTACTTTTAAGATCCAGTTCTCAGATTTACCTACATAAAAGTGCTTATTAGCTGAAGTTATGTAGGAATACCCTTAATCTTGGCCTGTATTTCTCAGTGAAAAAAATAAACACTGTATTTCTCCCATTCAATGTAACACCATCTGCCTACATATTTTTCTTAAACAATCTTTCAGTTTTATATTTTCACCTCTTTACCTAGATCCATCCCTGTTCCCCTCAACTCCTGCCAACTAACAACCTCACTGTTCCATTCTTTAGGGAGCTTACTGTGTGGCTGGCTGGCCTTGCAAACACTCCTAAGGAAGAGCAGGCAGGTATGTTTTCCAATAGCCTGCATATGTGGTCACTGCACCATGAAAAGTTTGAACTAAATTCTCAGCGCTCCCTGAACTGCTTCATATTCCAGTCAAACCAAAAGTGTGCACTTGAAAGTACACAGAAAAACCAGTTCCAGCAAAGTGGAATGAAGATTTGCTGTTAGCAATTCCAGTATTGCATAGCGCCTCGTTCACAGCAATATGGCTTTTCCTTCCACCCACTTGCAATCCAGCCTGCAAATTCAACCCACTGTCCGAACATCAGTGTGGGCTCTGCCTGGCCTGTGCCTCGGAGGCAGAGCTAGGGTAATTGCTGCTCCTGCTTCCAAGCTGGGTTGGTTTTGCTATGGAAATAGGCACAAAATTTAGTAAAGTGTGCACAGATACAATTCTGAACACAGTTAGGTACTCCAGCCATCGAGACAGTGCTTTTATAGTCACCTTTCAAGTAAAAGTGCCATTTAAAATTAAAGGACCACATGATGAGTATAATTGTAGGAGCTGAGGCAAAAAAATAAAGAAATTTTAAATGTTACACTAACTTTTTACCTCCAGTGTGAGAAGGTAAGAAAAACATGTTGTACCAACCATCAGTCAAAGTTAAAAAAGTAACAACTGGAGTCAAAATCCAGATGTATTCACAGGCATAAAGTGACCTCCCTATGAAGAGAGATGAGAAACTTGCAGCTCAAAAAGTCTGCAAATTCCATGACTGCAATTAGCACAGCAAAACAGAACAAGTCTTTCTGCAGGTTTTATGGTAAAACAGGAATTATGTGTAAGACAACTGACCAGGGTGCTAGTGCATCCAAACAGAGCCACTGCAAGCTGGAAATTTGTATTTATTACCAGAGAATGATCAGGTCGGTGCCTGCAAGAAGACGACATGACTGCATACCAAGTACACTTGTGTGAGGCAGACAGAGCAATAAAACCAGTTGTCAGCAATTCCAGAACAATTCTTCCAGCTCTCAGAAGAGGATGTTGTTTCGATGGAGCGGAAAGGACAAGGCAGCAGATGAACAACAAGGGAGAGAAAGCTACAGAGGGTAACCTAGGGTAGAAGATGTAGTCCAGTGACTCCCTGGTCAAGCAACAGAAGCGACCAAAGACTGATGATCCAGTAAGACTCACGGAGGAGTGATAATAAGATATTTATTTCCAATCAAAATATTTTAGAAAGCTTTCTCAGAGTTAATGAGTTTCCTGCAGTAACTAAAAAAGAAAAAAGGGGGGTGGGGTGGTGGTGGTCATGAGAAAGCATTTGTTAGGAGGACAATATTCAAAGTGTTCCAAGTTATTCAGTTATTTGAAAAGAGCACGTAGCACACTGGCATCTTTTTCGGACTGTACAGAACACCCCAATGAATTCCTGTTGCTCCTACATAGGTATCTTCTTGGCAAAACAAAAGGGTATTACTAAGTTAACGGGACTGCAAGAGCCCATTAGCAAAAGTTCCCCTGGAACTGGTTTACAGAATGAATGGGCAAATCAAACCCATAGAATTAGCAGTATGTGTCAGCCTTCTATATTATCCATAGAACTAGGAGCTTTTAAGATGTGCCAGCCTCAGGCTTCTTGTTCCTTATGGCACACATGACATGAAAACAAGACACTACCAAGCACCTATCATTACTGAAAACAGGGTATTTTAGTGATACTGGCATGACTGAAATGTAACTGCTGATCTGTGCCAATTAGCTAGAATAATCCTGTTAGCATTAGCTCAACTGTTCATTTATAAATCTCTGCAATGCTAATTGTATTTGAAGTTCTTTCTAACACTAACTCCTTTTGTATGGTGCTGAAAGCCTGCAAAACACTCATCAATTGAACAGCTGATATAACAAACAATCCTTTTTTAACCCTTTGCAACCTTGGTGTTATAGAAGTAGTTCTGCATATTAACTATATCATATATTGAGCAACTTCATACATCATTTTATTATATTTTAAAATAAGCCCTACTCCTCTCTTGTCATACCAAGAGCCATACCTTATCAAATACTATTTTACTGACTTTTGTCAGCATATATTCCTCTAAGTAACCACCTTCGCTATGGTTCTTTATCAAGCTTATAACTTAAATCACAACATCCATCCATCCATAAAAATTAAAAGTATATTTGCTTTTTATGTATTGCTATTTAATTTGTACCAGAAGAACATTTTGGCAAGAAATACTTAGCTGAACTGCAAATAGTTTACAGTGTTGTTTGAAATTACTGGCTAATGTCAGCGTTGGATGAACTTTTTGATCAAATCAAAGTGTATAATACAGGAAATGCAAGGAAGATTTCATTAAATAAATTTATTTGTTAAAATAATTTAACTCCAAATACAACTGCTGAGTTTGCATTGAGTTCTATGTACAATTCTTGTTTTATTTGAAACATCAAGGTTTAAACAACTGACATTGTTACAAAACAAACTGTTGCCCCATTTTAAGTTGCCAGTTGTATTAGAGCTCAACAATTAACTGTGAAATACATTAATTCACCCCTAGGAAACTCCAAATCAACAGCGTTAAGCCTGATTCCAGAACCCACTTCAGTCTTTCTTCAAACCCTGATCAAGAATTAACAGATGCACAACAATGCAGATAAAAGCCTCCTGCAGTTGTCAAACATTTGCTTTTGTTGCGGAGTTTCACAATTAAAGCCTAACCAGTGTTCTGATGGCACACTGGTAAAAAAAACCAAACAAAAATAAAAGCCAAACATGCACAAAACCCCCCAACCAAATGGCTGACATCTTTAGGCAACATTCTACACAGGAAAGCAAATACCAGTAGTTTTCCCACAGAAAAGTAATGCAACTGTAGCACTGGGGTTAGGGAGAGGCTAGAACCAGAACAGAAAATGTCACCAAAATTCTTTTGATGCTCTGAAGGGGCGGGCAGGGGGAAAAGATGCAACAGGGAAGAAAAAAACCAAACAAACCAAAAACAACCCAAAAGAAAACTCAATGCAATCATGTTTAATACTCGTGATCCAATTCTGGTTTGTTTGCTTTGACTAGTTTTTGTGTATATTTTTAAGGGAAAGAGGAAACAGTTGCTCTCACTATCACAGCTTAAAAGAATAAAAGTTGCAACATTTAAAAAAAACAAAAACAAACCAACCAAACAAACCAAAAACCAAAACTGGATAAATGCTGTCTTTGTAGAAAAGTACAAAGCTCTACAAGAACAGCCAAAAGAAAAGCGGGTCTTTGGAACAAATCATAATATTTTAAGGCATGTTATAAGAAACTTTCAAATACTAGAATTGGTAATCCTATCAGGGTACAAATGAAACAGTGATCCAAGACCGATGACTCCTGCAGGGTGGCCATGCAGCTGCTGCGTGGCTCACTTACCTCCCTTTCTGCTACCTCTGTAATCTGAAAAATCTGTCGAGTGCAACTGTCATTGATTCAAGCTCCACTATCTTCACGTTAGTGGAAATACAAATAGTGCATAACTACTTCCTCAAAACTATACGATGAAAGACATCACTTACGCTTTCCCCTCCCCCCGCCACATTGTGTGGTAGCTTACATACGGCTTATGTTTTTGAAAATACAAGAGTGTAATGAAGAAACAAGACTGGGAGATTTTTTCATTAATATTTTCTGTTAAAAATTTACTGTGAAATTTTTCCTATATTAAAAGCCCATCTGTTTTATATTAAGAACTTCATGTTAGGCTGTTCAGACTGTACTTCATGTCATTTTCTTGGTTGATGAACAATCTGTGAGGTAATATTTTGTCATCTCTGCAAATAACATTGCATAACATGCAACTCAGTTTCAAATTTGGGTTTGGTTGGGGTTTTTGAGGGCTTATGCAGTGGATCTCACACTGGCAAGCTGTTCTACAAGAGAGGTTGTAACGCTCAATAAATCATTTCCCAATCTAGACATTTTAAACTTTGAAATATCATTAATTCCACATCTGACATCTTGATTAAGCCTGGCGGCTGACACAACGGGCAGATGGGGAGTGGGGGTAAGAGAACATTCATACCATCTAGTTTAGGCATATAAGTTGTGTGACTCTGAGGACCAAAGTTTGCTATATGGTCAATGGAAAGAGGTAGGTGCCTCTAGGAGGGCGATTCAGAGCACCCAACATGGGCATTCAGATGCCAGAAATAAACAGTGTGCCTATCTCCCTAAGAGAACAAAGTACAGTAACGAAAGCTCTGCAAGGTAGATGGGAAACGGGCTACATTTACGTTCTAGTAAGGCTTAATGTTTTGTGACATCTAATGCCCTTTGATACACTGGCTGTGGAAAGGTCTTGAAAGATTAAGGGCAGAGATGGCCAGTTCTCTTCCATTAATATGATTTCCTTTAGTTATCATCCACTGAACTATAATTCAAAATGTTAAGGGCATTTATGTATGAAAATCTGCAAAGCGTTTTGTACTCAAGTTTCTTTTGTAGCAGATGAGAGCGTTTTTAGGAAGTTCTGCAGATGGAGGCAAAACTCTCGAACCTAACTCCAATTACAGCATTTCTAAGGGCCACATACACACACACACACTCAACGCGCACACACACACACCCCAGCACCCCTGTTTTCACTCATTTAAACACAAGGAACTACACTGTTACTGCACAAGATTGAAAAACTAATAAATGCATGGTGTTATTTAGACCACAGGCTCAGTGACTCTATTTTTATGGCCAATTTTACCTATTAAAAGATCCAGCTCAAGACAATCTCTCCAGCATTTAAAATCTAAACATTGTGATTGAAAACTTCTCTATACTTTGATTGTAAGACTTCAGAATAGGTATTTCTGTGCCATTAGTCATGCAAATGATAAATACTTCACTGCTATGAAACTAGCAAGTCAGAGCTCGAGCATCCTTTCAAAATAAAATATTTGCTCCCACCATTTAACACTACAATAATTGGGGCAACCTTTGAATAGTGTGTCAGGCAATTAAAAAGCCATTTCCACACTCACCTAAGGAATTACAACCGTAACTATTTCACCTCTGAAACAAATGATTTCACATGGTTATTCAATTTAAGTTTTCAACATTAAAGCTATCAAATAGCAAACTTGATTTTCAAAGGTTAGTTAGGGATCACACCAGAGAACGTAGCCCTTAAAGGCAAGAAAAACTGTTGTCTTTAACAAACTTAAAAATGCAGGATGTTCATACTGTCCCACGAGGTTTCTGCAGAAGGGAACATATGGATGCAACATGGCTTAATTTTCCTTACAAGATGGTACTAGTTAATCTATTAAAGTGTTCCTTGTTAGTAAGGCTCAGCAATTTTTTTTCATCACAGTTGCTTCCTCCTGGTTCAGTAAAGTGATAAATAAAGATGCTTCCTGCTTTGTAAACAGAGGGTTTGTTTGGCTTTTTGCAGACCAAAAACCTGAAGCGATCCTCCATTTTTGAGCAGCAAAATGAAAGATTTTAAACATTCCAATGCCAGACTGTTTCTTCACCCGTCTTTTGTTTTCAGATCTTGCCTCTCATTTCACACACTGATTCAATGTTTTCTATTTCAAGATGTGGGATAAAGTGTAGAAATAATAGCATCAATTTTGAAAAAAATCCAAACTATATAGGTCTCTGGTAGCCTCTTCCTCTAACACTGTCAGAAGTTCTGGTGAAATCAATGTATTTGACTGAACAAACTTGGCCACAAGTGATAGCGCACATCCTGAAGCACGGTAATTAGACACTGAAAGACTTGGCTCTCCTTTCGCACTTTTGCTAGTTGTGAATGGTCTTCAGAGATATTATCTCCACTGCTTTTGTTTCCCATTTCCAAAAGTTTTCCAACTTCTTCAGAAATAGTTGCCGTTGTTGCTGTCTGACTTGACAACACACAGACGCTCAACCGGAACGACCCTGTAGATCAACTGGCTGTGCCATAACATTGCAGGTGCTCAAAGGGAAACATGGGTGAGATGTGGTCATTTAACCCAATTATATTCAGAGTCAGTGATTGACTTTCAATGCTCAGCTCTGAGTTCATGTTGCTACTTCACTACAGATGTATTTCAAGTGACCCACAAACCAGGAAGTGAAGTAGACAGTTTTACCACCTTACAAAATTTCTGCAAATTAAGTCCAGGTTAGGTCATTTTTAATGCTATTGTATATTACATGCAGAACAGCATGGGTCATCTTTGTCTGGCTGTGCTGCATAGTTCATTTGTCTAACAATTTCCGCAAAGAGCTCATCCACCATTGTTTTACTTTTAGCAGAGGTCTCCATAAAGGGGCAGCCCCATTCTTCAGCTAAGGCTCTGCCTTCGCTCAACGATACTTCTCTCTCACTTTCCAGGTCCACTTTATTACCAACCAGAATTACTGGCACCTTCTCATACCTACAGTTTGAAACAAACAAACAAAACAAACAAACACAAAGAACAACAGCAATAATTATATTTTTAAAATGGAAACATTCTAAATGTAAACATCTATCAGCAATCAGTACAGACCCAACAGGAAAAGAAACATTTGGATGACCTTAAAATTTTACGTTGAAAAAATGCTTTGCATATTTCACATTCTAGCAATTTGTTACACATCTCTTTCCCCCTAGAGCCTTCTTTGAGTTCTAGGGAATGCTTCCTCCACTGAATTTTCCTTCCCGCCAGGCAATCTGCCAGGAACACTTCCACAGCACAGAAACCAGGAATATAATATTTTTAATTTTTTTTATGATGGCGATCTCAGGGTCTAAGAACAGGATGGACGTCCAACCCTCCCTTCAACATTACGTCCTCCTTCTCCCTGAACTGGTATCATATTTTATTTTCTGCTTGTGATAAGGATGCATCACTCTCCCTTCCAAGAGTACATTTATCTTTGGTTAATATACACAGAACTCTCAGGTTAGCAATAAAAGGGAGAAAACCAAAGGGCCAGTAAATTCATTTGCAATTTCAGGAAACATAGCCCACTTCAAGTACCGTACGCACACAGAAGTACTGTTATATAAAAACATGTATTAGTCAATACAGAATATGTAAACTCTCCCTTGCAGCATTCACACCATTATGCCAGTTAAACAAAAGGGGGAAAAAAAAAGTGTTCCTGGCAATACTATCACAGTTCTGCTTCATAATCAACTTGGACAGCACAATAGATCATATAAGCCATGAAGGAATTTATTACTTTGCACCTCCTTGTGAGGGGATCTTTGCCAATTTTTTTAAAAAAATTCAAATTCTTGTCCTCCTTTTTTCCATCCTCACATGCATAAACTCTTCTTCAGATATGGAACTAAGTAAGTGTTGTCAGGTTTTAAATTTACATATTTGCCATAGCAGAGAAGAAAACACTGGGCTTATTTCCAAAATACTCTTACACAGGTTTTCTCATGAAAGCAACAAGGACTGAGAGAAAAACTGATTACAGCTTTTAGCACTTAAACTAAACAAAGATTCAAGAGAAACAAGATGGTTCCCTCTTAATTTAAACCTGATTTTCTATGTTGTATTAGCTTAGTATTACTGCTTTGAGTCAAATCACTTGAGTAAGACAGCTGCAGACAGACAACAGTCACAGCTGACACCTGCAGCAGTTGGAGATGCCATTGTCCTGAAGGCACCTATAACCCCTTCTCCATCCATCCCACCCACCCTCCCTGCATCCCAGGCAGGGCAGCAGAGCAGATCCGGTGCACGTGTCTCAGCTGGTTGAGGGAAACATCCAGCAGCTTGGTCTAACCTAACAGTCATGATGAAACTCAGCACTGGAACAAGGAACCTATGTGCTCCTGGTGGGCTCTACTGCAGGGACAGTGGGCTCCCAGAGAGTCAGGAAAGGACAAAAGGGCAGTGACTTCTCAAACCACCTCAGCAACTCTTACACCACTGCAGCAGTATCAAAAATTGGTCCAACTAGGCCACAAGATGCAGTTGAAATTCTAAACTTAGTTATGCATCTTTGCTAACTATGGGAATGTCATTTAATCCACAGTCTGGGGCTGCGGTCAACAATTGTAGAGAATTCCCCTTTCACCATTTATCCTATCCTCGTTTACCATCTGAAGAGGCACAAGCCATTGCTTACTCTGTGGATATACAGTATTTAGCACAACGATACCTCTGGAACTCTAGCAAGAGCTAAGCTGCCATTAATTAAGTACCAAAATACACACAAGCATCTTGAAATCTGTCCTCCCGCATTTAAACACATGATAGCATAGTCTTTAATTACATAAGATGGATGGCATTCAACAGATAAAGAGAGTAATTCAACATTTCTTTTTATCTTTATTGTTCAGATGCATGCGTCCGATTGTATTTGCTGTACAGCATTAAAACCCCTTCAATGAAAGTGGAATAGGGTACACTTTCACATTTCTTGGTATCTGAGGACCCCAAACTTCCCTTGCCCCCCACCAGCTCCTCCAGGTATTCCTTTATCTTCTGAATTTTACCAGTGGGAAAAATTGAGAAATTCAGAGCAGCCACTTGACAACCATTCAGCAAAGAATTAGATGAGCCAGAATTAAAACACAAGATTACTTCTCGTTCTGCAAGATCACTCCAATTCACTGAGAAACATATATGAGGGGGAAAAACCCAACCCTCACTTGTTGCAGATTTATAGCCAGTTCCACTGAAATATTCAAGTACTTTAAAAGGTTTAGGAACCCTAGAAAAGCTGGGCAACTAAATATCTGAGGATCTATTTAATACTGAGTACTTAGCACCTGGGAAACGGAGTGGTGGAAATAATGCAGTTTTGTACTACCAAACAAAAAGAAGAACTGACAAGCTGACAGGATAGATGTGAAAAGTCTAATTTAATTTATTTGCACAGGACCATCTAGGAACTATTAGGTGGAACAGACAGAAGCACTTATATGTATTGCTTTTTCCTGCTTTTGCCTCCTGTATTTACATTATTCATTACCAACCTTCACCACCAAAAATAAGATGGGAATTCTACAGTCAATAGCCTTATTCACCTTATAATTCAGATTTGTCCAATAACCACTTTGCAACATTAAATTGTGTAAGAAAATGTTTCTGCAAAACTCTCACGATGTCATCTTATTAAACTCATCTTCACAGGACAAAAAAAAAGTTACTCTTGCAAAATATATCCTTGTACTACCTAAATTTTGAGTAGTCAACATTACAGAGAAAATACTGATTATGTATGTATATTCTGCGTGACTTAAGATATTTTGGTTTTATATATATGTATGTATTCTTATGCCTGCCTATAATATATATAGAAACTGTTTGTAATATGTATGCACACAGAGTCATGCAATTTGTCTTTCTATATAGAAAAGTCAGTATTCATTATCTAGAATAACAGAGGTTGGAATATGGCAAGTAATGGCAGAACAGCCCATGGATACTGAGTGGAAGACTGGCTCCAGTATGGGCTTATGAGCTCCAGTTCAGTACCAGTCCTGCCAGAGCCAAGCTGAGCATGGGAAAGCCAGACCGGACATCTATGTATTGTTTTCCCCAAATACCGAGATGATGACGAATTGACTGTGTGTTGGTCAGTGCCATACATCAACCAAAAGGTCTTTACAGAAACTATGTGGTTCCACATAGTGGTTCCAGCCCCTGCTCATCTTCATTCAGAGTCCCTGGAGGTCTCCACACAGTACTTCCCAGCTTTTGAGTTCTGGTAACACACCATGGAAACCCTAGCTCTCAACTAAATCAAGCCCTACAAGCTCCGAAGTTCAGGCTGGCTCTCCACCCTTTATCTCACAACAGTGCCAGAATTTCCTGCCTCACTTTGTATTCCGAGCAAATTTATTTCTGATAGGTACGGGGGAGACTCCTCCCTCAGTGCTCTCCTCACCATGGCTGCCGATCTTGCTGGAGGTGACTTTTGCCTGCTCCTGGAGGCTTCACTCACCATTTGCAGAGCTTGGACTGGCCAGGCATTGGTAGACCCACCACTGAGGTGCTGTGCAGCAGCACAGGCCCGCAACGGGGAAGGGTGATTTCTCAGACATAGTGGAATTACACAATTCCAATGAAATTTGAGGGCAAGAACATCACCTCTTCCTCACACGCTTTTCACCCTGCTGGATTTCAGTAAGCCAAGATCTGCCCTGCAACACCCAAGCAACAATGCAAGACCCTTCCATACAACACCTGAAAAAATATATAAAATTGCCAAACTTAGGAATTCACGAATGCTTCCAAAAGCTTCAAGTAGGACCTAACCTACTCACAAATACTTATAGCAGAGCTAAAGAGGCTAACCTCCCACTCCTCATCTATACCAGAGCCCTGACAAGCCGGACTGCTGCTGCCATTGCAGGATGTCCGAGGGGGCAGCTCAGCCCACTGCAGGAGCTGGGCAGGGGTCTCTCCTCTCAGTGCTGCCCATCTCCAGCACTAAGGTATGGGCAGGGGGAGAAGTGGCACAGTTCTGCTCCTTGTTCCTGGAGCAGGAAAATCCAATTTCCTCAATACTGCTGAAAAGCTTCAAGCGGCACTGATCGCTCCTAATGAAAAGCATGAAGGCCACCTGAAAATGAGAATGCCTGCTGGTTTCATCTCTGTCGGTGCAGCACAGTATATATTCTAGGGCAAACATCATAGCAGAGCCTGTAAGAAATATACTCAAATGCAGCACAGGAAGGCTTGACTTTTCAAGACCTCTTCAGGCGCAAGTTTTTGCAAGACCAATTACACGTGTTTGCAGAACATGTTTAAAGAACAAGGTACCTCACCCTGTTTAAATGATCTCACGATCTTAAGCTCCAGCGTGACAAGATACTGAGCAGTGGCAACTCCTGAAGAGGTAATACAATTGCAGCCATTTACAGCCCCATGAAAGACACCGGTGCAGAGTCAAATACCATCATATCCAGGATATCGCTACTGTCACGGCACAGTCATTACTGCATAAAAGACAACCAGCATGTAATTCCCAGTCCCAGATAACTACTCAATGCTAAAACCCATGTTTCTATCCATCTTTAATGAGTTTCTGGGACCAACAGGCTGCAGTAAATCCCTCAGTTTTCCCGAGGATGGACACCATAGCCACGTAGAATCAATAAATACACAGACTTTAAATGTTTTATGTGGCCCAGCCATGCACCACTGACCACACAGCCTTACACTTCACACAATGATAAACAGTTTCTATATTTGATCTTACCTCACATGGCACATGTATCATCCACATTTCTGTTTAGGTTAGTATGTATACTTTGAATTAACAGCTTATAACAGTCAGAAAGCCTCAAGATGAATGCTATGGAAATGATCCTCAGAGATTTTTACCTCCTGTTTTCTCTACCTCTCATTTTACTCAGGGAGAAAAAAACCATGGGCAGTGCTTGACATTGCATCTGAATCTCTTTTACAAGGTACTTACCAGATTTCTGGTTACAACTGTCATTGGATAAAGATAAAAACCAAAGATGATGTGCAGTGAAAATATAATAAAAGCAAAGAATAAATGAGTAAGAATTACAAAGCAAACAAACCACCGAACAAACCCCCAACAAATACCTCACACCAAGACTAATAAACTGTGCCAGAGATTACCCAGTACTCCTAAACAGGGGGCAGGAAAAGCAAGCTGGACCAGTACAGGAGAAGTTACTAAAAAGTTCAGATGGGTTCCTGCTTTGTAATTTCATATTCTTGAAGTGTTGCATCTTTTCCAGAATTTTTGCCTGAGCTTCGTATCAGAGCCAAGTATGTTCAACTAAAATGCAGAAACTTTCTGTAGAGTAAAAAAAAAATAATCAAAAAACCAAAGAACAAAAACGTGTATTCTTGAAGACTATTTCTTATAACTAGCTTCAATTCTGTTGAAGTTTGTGGAAAGATGTAAGATTTCTAGCTTTACATGTTAAATACTAGGACCACTAAATATAAAAGGCATCTATACATGATAACTATTCCTAATCATCAAAAGAAGTCTTCAGTACTAAGCCACTTTAATCACCTTCTACATGCAGAGTGTCTCATCTCCCCCCTATTTTACTAATATATTTCTGACACTTCTAATTGTCTTTCAAAAAAGAAAGTAATTTAAAGGACAAAGATATTATTTACATCATTGTTGTCCCTAATATCAGAAAGTCAGTAAAAATACTCTTCATTTCAGACTTAACAGAAAATTTGTGGTAACAATCCTGCCAAAATACACAGTAAAAGAATTCTGGGCAATATGAACTAAAGTATCAGAAATTACAGTTAAACCTATTAGATTGTTTACAAATTCATGCATAAATACCACTAAGCATTATTTCATAATGTAACTTGCAAACTTTGATTGCCTGCAGTAAAATCTGTCACAACTTAAACTAGAAGTTTCCTCATCTAGAGAAAGAACATATTCCCAGTGTGACTATCAAGACTTTTCTTATCCCTTTCACACAATTACTTGGACATTTAATACAGGATCCTCAATAGTTAAAAACTCGCATCAGCTTCAGAAGATGAGAGTGGTGTCCGGGGGGGGGGGGGGGGGGGGGGGGGGGTGTTGGTGTTGGAACTAGATGATCTTTAAGGTCCTTTCCAACCCAAACCATTCTATGGTTCTACAAATAGACAGTGTTCCCTAGCCTGTTTCTGAGCCTCTCATACACCAGGATGAGAAGCAGCAAGACCACAGAATTGTCAAGGGGAAACCAAACAATCTTAATCTTTTGCTGAAAGCTTCCAGTTCTTAAACCAAAACAGCAAGAAAAACATATATACTTCTAAAATAATTACTACCTTGGCTTAAGAAATTCAGCCAGAGAAGACTTTTCACTTTTTCTAAACCTTGATTCTTTGTATTTTGGTAGCTTTACAGCTTCTAACATTATGAGTTAAATCAACAGCAGGGGCTCGGTCTGCAGAGCCTGCAAATACACACCAATGAACATGTGTGTATTTACAAATATATTTATTACATCTATAGAATTTATATTTTTATATCTTATTATAATTTTTATATTATGAATATATCTATATAATATATTATATATTTATAATATATAAATAAATGTGTAGATTTATGGAATGTGCCAGGAGATAGATAGGTATATCTAAAAGTAGGCAAGCTTCTGCAAAGTTTGAGTACCTTGCTCTCTAATGGAAATTATTACAGCTTCATAGGTAAATCCATACAGAACACCTATAATACCCCCACCATTCTGATGCAAACAAGTCACTCCAGTTTACCAATTAATTGCATTTAATATTTGCTTTTGTAAGCTATATTGTGCAAGGCTTTAATTACTTAAGCAACAACTCCAAACAACAACAAAAAAAAGCGTCTTAAAATCATTTGTATAAATGAGTAGATGTTCAAGACCTTATTGGAAGTCCCACTGCAATTAGGTGGCTGAGTCATGAATTAGTTTGCTATAAAGAACAGCCTATGGCCTAATTGCAGGACGGGGGATTTAACATTTTATTCTAGGCTTTGACATGAACTCCTTATATAGCCTTTGGGAAAAAAACTCTTCAGATGGATCAACTGAGGTATATAAAGTCAGAATAATTTTACTTACTCATAGGGGAGCAAATTAAATAATTATTGTAAAACAACTTGAAGAACAATATTAGAATAATGAATAAGCACCACATCACATCACTTTTGAGCTGCAGAAACTACGTTTATTCTTGCACACAAAACTTTCTGGAAATAATCACCTCAACTTAAATAAAATACTTTTAACAGTTCAGTTCTGTGGTTGTTATAGTCAGCTCATGCTTTCCAGTTTGATTTCAAGGTCCAGGAAAAGTCTCAACCAATGCCAATTTTGCTTAAATTGTTTGGCAGGGTCACCCTTGGTACTGTGCTTGTAAGAAATTAGAGGAAATAATTCTCTTCCAAGCAAAAGCCCAACAAACCCCAATGTAATGAAGCACCGTATATATTTGCTTCCCAACTGTTACCATAAGCAGTTTCAGCCAAAGCACCTGAACACATTATTTCTAGGCAGCTTACAGCTGAGACCTTCAAAGTGACAAGAACCATGGATGGTACTATCCAATATGCATACTGAAAGGCCATCTAGTAAACCTACATCCCTTTGCTGCAACAGAGGCAACAGGATTATGCATATCATTTTTATATGAAGGACACTAAAGAACTTTCCAGGCCATTTCTGATCACTTCAGAGAAAAACTCTTAACTGTAGAGGAGATTATATATATATATATGTAAATATAAAATGTATATACCAGGTTGGATCGATCTCTGAGCAACGTGGCCTAGTGGAAGGCATCCTTTCCCATGGCAGGGGGGTTGGAACTAGATGGTTCCTTCCAACCCAACCCATTCCATGATTCTATGATTTTCCACATCTAAGATCTTATGGGGGAGCTAGAGTAACTATAAACTCCTTAGATGTGTTCAGCCTGCTTCTGCAAGTCACTGCAGACGCAGCCTATTTTCAGCTGTTACCTGCTTAAATGGTAAACCAGCAGGAATACCTGAAAATCCAATGCCCTGCCAACATGCCCAATGAGAGAGGAGTTCACTATTCACTAAAGGGAAGTCCTAAAGAAAAAAAACTTGATTGTCAAGACCTTAGGGAGACCTTTGCTCATTAAGTTTGCAGAACTCCATGAATTTTTAAATCATGTCCCATGACATTATTAGTTCCCCTTAAAGTAAGGCTCTGGCATAAGAACTGACAAACAGCACTGAGGGCTGGGGATGACAACAAGAAGCCCAAGACAGGAGTCACAGCGGTTCACACCTAATGGCATTTCAGATGCTCAAAAGCCTTTGTAAACAAGAAATTAGCTTTCACCTTAAACAGGGCACCTCTCCCTATTATCTATCATTAAAATTCATATCTCATCTAATACTGAAGTCTATTATCCAGTGATATATAACAACCACCTGCTTAGCAGCAGGTCTACTGTGAGCATATCCAAACAGTATTTTAATGCTTGAGTTCCCTCTCTACGCCAATCAAAATTCTTGTCTTATGCAATTGAGAATCAACATCACTTTGTTGAAATCCTGAAGTGCTTGCCACATTTAGCAACTCAGAAACACTGGAATTTTCAAATAAGAATTTTCTATTTCTTGGTATAATTTAAGAACTTTAAGAAACCACAAGTTTCAATTCTATATAAGATGCAAGGCAAGTGTTTCACCTGACATTTTGTTTCTAAAAGCAACAGGAAAATCGTAATGTCCTACAAATCTGAGATTCTCACAGGTGCACAAATTTCACTTATTTTCCATCTCTATACTCAGTTTGCATTGAAAGAAGTCTAGTTGCCAAGAAAACAATGAACAGATTACAAGGCACGGTATGGCTGCTTAAGTACAGTTCTTGCTCAAAGTTTCCAGACACTAAAGCTGAGCATTTAATTTTTTTTTAAAACTGCTGCTACTAGCTGTAGGAATGACTCAACATCTCCAAAATTAGGTCTCATTTAAGTATTGAAACTTCTGTGTCCATAACTGAAAGTTATTCTTAGTGATCATATTAGTTTTCTGATCTTAAATATTTTTAAGCTGTATGCCATGCTAATACATTAATGTTTGTTCCAATATAACGAGCATGACTGGGTATGTCAAGGTTTTTGGTACCTACCAAATGTACAACATATGCAAGATACTAAAATTAAAGAGGCTACTATCTACCTTTTATTTGTATTTTGAAGTCTTAAAGACAATTATTTAAAATGACCTTTTTTTCAGACATAACCACTTAAAATTAAATTTTATCCTCTGATACCTTGCAGAAAACACATTAAATGTCAAGTAAGATGAGTGCTGACACATGATTTAAGAGATGCAGGTTCAGTTCCATCCCCCGTTACAGGCTTCCTATGCAGTTTTTAGCAAGTCCCTTTAACTCTGTACCTCCAATTTCCAGCTGAAGAAAGCAGCAGTTGCCAGCTTTAAACTCTGAACACCTATGGCACATAAACACTTCTGAAGTCTTCCACCCGTCATGATGGAGGCACCTGAACATCCTGAAGGATGCATTAGCAGTTTTGCTTGGTCTTCAAGAGAAAAACATCCTGCATCCGAGCTATTCTCAGCAGTAGGCTATGTAGCACCACAAACCTTCAGGCTTTCTTTACAAGTACATTTACAGGTACATTAGGGCAGAATCTGCACCAACATCAAGCTTGCCAGAAGAAAGAAAAAAGCTATCGGATTAGGTGTGCGTCAGACTCAGAGCAAGAACACCAGCCTGGGGGACAAAGCCAAGGTTGTTACCTCACTTCAACACCACTGGCTTGAGCAGAAACTGCAAGGGCTCACAGTATCTTAAAAGATATGCTGACATTGAGGATTCCTCCTCCTCCCTGCTTCTCTGTACACAACTTCTACAAGGTCAGAAAGCCTGCCTATTCTGACAACATGGGATGGAATGGGTCCCTTTGCAAAGGCAATAAAAAATGCAGATACCTATTAAAAGCAATATAAGCTTCTTGCACATCATACAGCAAATCTATGGATTTTAACTTTCATATTTTTAATGTTTTATATTGCTGTGTTCAAAGAAGTTAACAGTGACTAACAAACACTACCATTTTTCTATTAGTACATGCTTTGTCACAAGAAATTTCTCTCAGAAGCGTACCACTTGACTTGCAAACCTTTAGATGAATTACTGTATTATTTTAAAATGCACTGTAAACTTACTGCACAACGAAGTACTGAAAAAGGTGAAGGAGGAGAAAAAGTAACGAAAAGGATTTGTGCCAATTCAGATATACCAAAGTTTACACCTGCAGCTGGGTTAAAGAAAAATCTGTCTCAAATATATTGTTAATATTCCATTTGGAAAAGCTGAAGCAGCATTTGGCCCTTCTATAAAGCACAGAATCTGGGAAGTAACTTATGAGGACAATGGTGGGTCTAGTTTCTTATAGATTTGGTCAATGCTGGTATCTGAAATTCTAGTTTTTCCTTCTGTCTACAACTTTTCCCCTCACCATTCCCCAGTTCATAATTAGAGCTGAGCACATGCCACAGTTTCTTCCACAACTAAGAGCACTGACAGGGTGTCTTTCCAACCAATAGTTCAGATAGAACTTAATCATTATTTAGATTTCTAATTTGTTCCAGACATTGAGCCACAGAACCACTGGGCCAGCAAGGAACCTCAGGAGGTCTTTAGTCCAACCCCCTGCTCAGAGCAAGGTCAGTCAGATCTCAAGCAGCTTGCTCAGGGCCAGCTGCAGTTCAGTCTTGAAAAACCCCAAGGCCAGGCCTCCCATTACCTCTTTGGGAACTTGTCCTAGTGTTCAGTTTAGTTTAACTTTGCCACAGAATTCAAAACTTACTGGAAGGTAATGGAGGAAGACAAGACAAGTAGACAGCTGAGTTGCGTAAGGCTTGTTTCCATATAAAATGGACTGAGAAACAACTGCCAAAGCTATATAAATATTTATAGCTATTAGTTTATGTACAGGAACTGATAATCATACTTACAGGATTCAACATAGACATATATCCTAGAATTATGAAAGCAAAGTGAATTAAGCAGATTTTACAGAATTAACGAAAGCTCATGCATAAGTTAACAACTTCAATCCCTTTATCCTTGTTTATTTAAACTAAAGAAAGCAAAAATTTTTAGTGGATAAACAAAGAAAAACTTTGGCTAGCAAAAACAATCAAACGCATATGCATTTTAAAAGGGCCAGAAGACTATAGCCCTGTAAGGTATTATTTCACTGTTCAAAGTGAACACACACTTATATTCCTTTAACCAATTTATAATCACTGATAAAAATCCTACTGCAAAACTATTGTAATAGGATTTTCTCTAGCTCATTAAAATTACACTTTTACAGTCTTCAAGAATAGGCCTAACAATTAATTCAAAACCTTCTTAGTAGCATCACTTGCTTCCATAGGATTAGAGTTCAGGAACTATCGTGTCATGTCATCCAGTCAGAACCACACAGAAAGCAACAGTTTCTCCTCCATGTCGAGGTAAGAACCTTCTTAGTCCAAGAAGTCAGAGCTCCTGACTTTCAGCCTACCCAGACCTAGCCTCTGAAAATATATGCAAGCCTGGATCATAAAGTTCGATTGCCACCATCTGGTCTGTAGATTAGAGCATTACATATGGATATGAACTGTATCTCCACAGCGGCTTTTATTTATTTAATTTTAAAATAATTTGACCTTTTACAATGAAACTAGCTTCAGGTCACTACAACTTGAAAAAAGTGAAATAAAAATAATGGGATTAAGAGGCAAACAATTTGGCATCAATGTCTGCTCTCTCATCAATCCCTGCTAAGGCAGGTAGATACCAGAGTTTATATGATATTGCATAGCCTGAAGAGAATTTGTGTGTCTAGTACGAAGCAGAGATGACTTTGTTGCCCTAGTAACCAAAGAGGAATACAGCTTAATGTCCTTCAAGCTAATAAAAATATCCTACAATGCATGTAAGACAACTCTGCAAAAATATGCCCTGTTGAGACAGATTTCCTGCACAACGGTACAATTAGGTTACAACTCTGGGTATTTTTCAGAAGATAGACTATTTCACAAAAACTCTAAGCAAGCGGCCACACTGGTATACTGAACCAATTTAGGAGAAAATAGTACAAGTTCTATCATTTTCTTTTACTTCAGCAGTAGTATTATGACTTCATTCATATCCTTTTGACTGTAGTCAAGCTCTCTTTCTCCAAAATAAAATTTGTCTCCAAAGAAAAGAAACAGATAAGAATCCAAAGGCCTTGACTAGTTTCATTAGCAGATGCTCTTCACTCCTGTTGAGTTTCTATGAAAACATTTGACTTTCAACTTGGGAAAGAAAAACATTCTGCCATAACTTCAAAAAGTTGGTGGCCCTTATCTTACGGAATAATTTCTACCATAAGCCTGGTTTAAATAACTTTTAACAGTGAGTGAACAGAGCACCAAGAAAGTTTTCTTTCCACAGTTTTCAGAAGTGACCTCCACCTTGAACAACTCAACTTTGCAGCTCTAGAAATTTGATTCAGAAAAAGCACATCACCTAGTTAAGTGAAACTGTTGCCGTATCTAAAGATGAATATACAAAAATAAGAGCCTCCTAAGTCACGTGGGGTTTTTTTGGGTTTTTTGTTTTAAAAGAAGTTTTTGTTTATCTTCAAGTATGAAATACTGCCTTCCACAATACCACCTCTATGTGGCAAATAGAAAATATGATTTACTGATAACCTCTCTTCTATGCTGAGGATAAACTTCAGAAATAATTTTCTTAGGGGCTTTTTTCATTCTTCCTACAATAAGACAGATACCAATTAAAGAAAAACAAAACCAGACTGCTTCATTCTACATCAGCATCCTGAATGTATTGGAAGACTTGAAACTAAAGTTTAGCAATTCTAGTGTCCAGAACTTTCCTGGGAAGAACTTCTTTATAAAATGACATCAAATATAGGGTATCTAGTACATAAAACAGTAAAAGCTAAACATATTATTCCTCCTTACCTGTGTGTATGTGTATCTCAAATCTAGTACTTGAGTAAGTATGAAAATGAAGCCAGCTAATATGAGGAGCTCAGATATACTCAGATGTTGAGCTATTTATATTTTAAATACTGCATAAATGTTAATTTCTTTGGGTCTAGTCTAGGTTAAAAAAAGCTCCCTTTTTCCCCAGGAGAGTTTTATTAACCTGTCTGACAGCCATTTTATCGTCTCTGGAGATACTCTGTGGCACTGTCACCTTGAAGACCGTTTTCTCTTGCACACGTTAACCCGACCAGCTATGAGGCCATACCTGCACCAAGGTTAGCCTCTGGGCCTCCATCACCATGCAGTGCCCACACCACTGCCCCTCCAGGGCTGCAGCACCTGGCTGCTTTAGCCGGTGCCAAAGCTGTGTCGGCAGCGGAGCGGGTACACCAGGGTCCAAGCCCAAGGCTCCTGGCTGCCAGCATCCCTAGGGCACCGCTGGCTGATAGCCTATGTCACCCAAAGAGACAGCAGCTGAACGGATGGACAGGATGGACTTTGCTAGCTGATAGAAAAAGCAATGTGTGCATGCGTGTGTGAGAGAGAAAAAGAATGAAAACATTCACAACAACAGGCTATAGCTCTTTGCAACATTTTTTTTTCCCCAGAGGGAGAAAAAAACCCCAATAAGCCAGGCCAAACTAAGTAATTTATTTGAAGTGGTGTAAATTCCCACACGGACACGAATTTTAATGTTGCTTAAATTAGACAGGAAACAACAATGTGGCTTTACATTGAACAAAACTTTCATATGTGGGAAATGCCTATTTTAAACAGAATATGAGTGCAGAACCTGGTGAAATGCACATTTTGTTTTTTGTCTTGGGTCCTGACCCCACAGGCTGGAAGACTGAAAAAAACCCTGCACATATATGCATATATTTGTGTATATATGTACATTTCAGCTGTCTCTCTAGAGAAAACTTACTTTTGAAGTGGTAGCATTTAGGTAGGTCACAGTTTGTGATAGATTCGCTAAACCATAAGGTACTTTGTTTTATTCTGAGTAACAAAATGTTACCCCAATATTTAAGTGCCTGTTTGTCAGGCTCTGAGTACAGAGAGGATGGTAATTTGTATACTTAACCCTCAACAGCAACAGTAAGGACAGTAAGAAAACATTTGAGAAAGTTGGATTTCTTTTAAGAAAGAGCCTATATTTAAAAGGTACCACACACCCTAGTGTCCATTACACTTTCTTCATTGACTCACTAATTGGTAACTAGAATTTCCTGAAAATTGTCCACTAATTATTTTTCCACATTAAATTGTCCTATGCAGAAAGGCCATTCAAATTAATAAGAGAGTGTGTGGGGGTGGGAAGCCCAGACTGTTCCCAGTCCTTTTAATCTAACCACATTTCTTGCTGACAGACAGAAAGTCTTTCAAAAGGAAGGCGTTTTGATCATCTCTGGGAGAAGAATGTAGACTTCAATTACCAGTCCAATTATCCCAGCTAGAAAAGCAATACAATTGCTTAATTTTAGAGTAATAAGGGAGCACCTTCTCAGCTTTCATCCAACATGGAGCATTTCATTGTCCCTCTCTGGCAGATGAGGCTACCATGACGGCAGTCACTATTTCTGACTAAAAACCATCTGGAGGAGAATTCAACATACGCTAACTTCAGTGATTTCACACCTTCAGGTTATTTGTTTTCTTTCTGGAATACACTCATCTCACCTTAAAAAAAGGATGCTTTTTTGTATATTTTAGTCAAATACAGTTTATGAGGGTTAGAACAAGATAGAGAAATTAAAAAAAAAAAAAAAAGAAAAGAAAGCAATAGCCTGCAATAAACAGCAAATCACATTGAATGACCAGGTTCTTGAGAATTCATGGAAAGAATACAGGGTAAACTTTACCCCGCACACACCAAAATCCTGTTTTCTTTCCTATGTTGAGTCTACAAAGTAGCAATTCTTCCCAGAGGTGAAAACTTTGAAACTCACAGGGTTTTTTCCTCAGTGTGTCCATTTCAAGCCTAGAGATACACCAGGGATAAACCCTGCAGTACATGGTATGCCTCTCACTCTCCTTCCCTCTTTCCTTATGTTTCACATCAATCTGGACCTTTTAAGTTCAAATATCCTGATCTTAGCTTTCCATATATTTTCTTTCCTTTTCAGAACACAGTTACATTGTAAATGTTGGTAGGTCAAAACTGAATTATGTGGATTTAATCAAAGAGTTACAAAAGTAGTAAGAGGAAATAGTCAGGAAACACCACCTTTCCATCATCAGATTAGACTACCATGATTCTCATCTTGAGCTTCTTATGATACCGTTTTTAGACAGATAATGGTGTTTTCAACATGTCCACTACAGTTCAGTAGCATTCGTACTGTCTGCAACTGCCAGTCATTTCCTTCCCCCGAGACAGGGCCCTGCTTTTAGTTAAATGTTCACATCATGTGTCCTGTCTCTAAACCATTACTGCCTCTTGGAAATCACAAATGTAACCAACAGAGTAAATGAAAAAGATGAGAAGAAAAGATGGTCTACCAGGAGGCTGTCCAAGGACTGCATTTGCTCACCAAGGTTCCTGAAAACCACCCTTGCACAGATGTGGATCAAGTCCAGCAACCCTCCAATTGCATGGTCAGTGCAGAATCTGAGAAACAAGGCCTGGTGGCAGAAGGATTATTTCCATAATCGAGCCATCCTTTTAAGTAAAAAAACTAGTACTTGAAACAGTAATAGGAAAAGCATTCCTTGCCAGCAGTTGCCGACAGACTCATCTGACGGGTAACAAGCATCTGACATTGCTTGCTATGACACCTGGTTACAGAGAGTGCTAGAAATGAAAGGGTTACAAGAAGTTTGACTAAAAACTGCTCGATGGTAAACAGGCTCAGCAGAAATCTGCAACAGCTACATAGTAAGACAGTGATACTCCAGTAAGTAACAGAGGTTACACAATCCCAGAAAGAACAACTATAATGTATATATTCCTGACTAGAGGCAAGACCATTGGATACCCATTCAGTCCAGGCAGAATTATCACCTGATCCATAATGTTATCGTTAAAGGCAGCAGAGGATTCTTAAGCCTAATCCCATCAAAACACAGCCACTCATTCACCACATAAACGGGTAGCCTAGCTTCTCCACAATTTGAATCGAACTTGGGAGTATTTGGATTAAGTGAAATTCCAGAACATGCCATCATGCCTAAATTTCCTGGATCATCATCAAGGATCAAGGAGCAGAAGGCTCAGATTTGCTCATGTGGCCAACCTATAACAAGTACTGGAGAAGCAGATGATAAGATTAAAAGCTGTGGATGCTCAGTGAGCTATGTTCTTAAGTGAGGCTGCAGACATCCAAACTAGGGAAAACACAGAAGAGATGCCTTTGAAGACTGATTAATCAAGCTCCTCATGTTTGAGATTTAACACTAGAACTCTAAGGACTTTTGGCAGGCTATCTTGCTATCATCTGTTTCTCCAATTTCTTCCCAGGAAAGAGTCTATCATCCCTCAGACAACTGTTTGTATGAGGATAGCCACCTAAGCAGATTCTACTCCAAATATAGTGCTATAATCAGCAATATAACCTGTGCATAGAACTTTTAAGAGAAGGAAGACATCTGAAGTACAAGAATTGTCAAGCCTATGATGTGGATATGATCATCAAGCCTGTGGTCTACTCAGTATTCTGTGCTAACAAGATCATACAAAGGCATTCAGAAATTCACTGCTCAAAACATAAGGAACGGAACTGATGTAAGAAAGCAGGAAGTAAAGAAAGGAAAACATTCTGATGGCAAGTATTTCTAGGCCCAAATACAAAACCAAGGTAGGCAAATGTACCGGGACTCCAGAAGAATTTAGGGAGCCATGTCCAAGAGGCTGCTCCACAAATTTTCTGCCTACCCACTTAATTTCTTGGCAGACGGCATCCATCTAAAGATTTTGTTAAAACAAGGTGGCCGTCTGAAGGCCTACAGCTGTGCAAGCCCAGCTGAGCCATGTACTGGAACCACAACAGGGTCACACACCCAAGCTCCCTTGGGATTTATAGAGGCATGCAAGCAGCCAAGTCCCTCGGGAGGCCTAATTCACTAAACACTCCTCTGTGAATCTAGCAACACACCAATAGTAAGATACTCAACAAAACCCACAGCAGATACCACTTCCACAGAAATCCATGGGAATAAAAGCAAGTAGCTGCAACCCTGTTTCTCACATGTAAGGCAGCAGTACATACAGCAACCACAGCACCGATCACAGAGGCAAAAGACGTGCACCGTACCCCTTTCTTCAGTCGTAGAGTTTCACATTTGTTTTTCCCAGACGACTGCTCTAAGCACTAAGCTACAAGTGAGGTTGAGAAAATACTCTTCAGTTTTTCTGCTGAAGATGAGCCCCTATGAAGGCAAATTCAAAAATCCTGAGGGAACAACAACAAGAAAACATCAGGTGCCCAAGCTGAAGAAAGATACTAGGGACTGAAACCCAGGGATTTCTCAGGACTACTTATTCACTTTAGATTAAGAAGTCGCTGCCAAAATGGAAAATCAATATCCCATACAGAGAATGGTCACTAGAAGACTCCCCTAGTCCAGGTGAATACAGCATTCCAGGAAAGGTCAGCTATTGCTCCATGATGACATAACTGCTTCCATTTTTCTCCCATTCTTTTAGAATTTAAGTGTTTTGATCAGCGACAGGGCCTGCCTTTCAAGAGGAGAGATTGTACATAACAAGGAGATAGTTCAAACGCTTTGCTGCAACAGGACCAGCCACCCCAGAGCAAAGCATATTCCTAAAGAACTGACACAGAAGAGAAACACTAAGCTATGTTGCAAGACCCATTTTTTTCTCAATGAAATGCAAGAAAAGTGAAGGCTGACACTGGGGCATGCAGGGGTGAAATTCCACACATCTCCTCCGGTGCATTGCAAGTTCAGAAGCTCACCGCCAGGTGACTGCCTGCTTTAGACAGCATCCTGCATGCTTGGCAGAAAAACAAAACCAGCCTCTCCTACCCCCAAAACCCCCACTGTATACCAAGGAGGTTCTCTCTTAAAGAATCCATGCAGATCAAACAGATTTAAGTGGTTCTATGCTGACACTCCCCACCACTCTCCTCCCCAGATCTGACACCACACCCAAGTGGACGAAAGCAATGGGAGAATTCGTTCCAAATTACTGCTTGGATTTTGATTGTGGACCGCAACGTTAACCCAGCAGAAGGTGACTCATGCTTCTTTCTTCCAGGCATTGTAGGGAGTAACCTGCATGTCAGCTACCAAGAATCTAACTGCTCCTGAGACTAGCAGAGCAGATGCCTTCTTTAAGCAGCAAGATAGAGAGCCTGGATTTGATCGGAGACTGAGAAGCACTCAGGCCAGTTAAGATTTTTTTAAAGTTTATTTTTTTGGGGGTGGGGGTGAAAGGCATCTGATAAAATGCTCTAGAAGGAACAGTTCAAGGTGACCAACTTCTGCTCTCCAAATTCTTTTGAAAATAATTGAATTTCTAAAGTTAAAAGACTCCACAACCTAAACCACAAACACAAAACGCACCACCAGTTGACTGGTTTTCAGCAGAATTACTACAGCAGAAGAGGGGCAAATTTTGAACCTGGAGGTTGAAGACTACTACTAGGAAAGCCCTTTACAATGTCAAGTCCTTTTGGCAGTAGAAAGCGATCCACAAGCTGAAAAACCTTCTTAAGAACAGTATACAAATAAGGACAGCTGTCATGTAGTTCAAAAAAACCCACACATGTCCAGGATTCTGCATCACGACCAAATGCAATTAAAAAATACAGAGGTGGGTAGAAAACCAAAACCACTATTTTTTTTCCACGCTTGTTCATAACTTTTGGGGGAAATTGTATAACCCCCAGATATTTCATATCCATTGTTCTGTTCTGACAAAACCTATCTTCTAAAATTTAAAAAAGAAATTGAAAACATGGAAAGAAAGTTTCAAAAGAAAAATAAATTCTAGAGGAAAGAATTTATGCATTTCTAGATAGGTCTTATAAAGTTCATGGCTTTTTCAGAAGAAAAAAGCATTCCAATTATTTGCACATTTAGGAAACATTTCAAGTAAGATTTTGTATAGCAGTTAAAAAAGACGTTACAGCAGCGTGGGAAACTACAACCAGATCTAATCAGATGAAGTAGGTTGATCAGTCCTGGCTTATCCTCTACACTGTAAAATATATTAGGAGTAAGAGGGCAAACAGTACAAACATTCTCCTACCAAACCTTGCTCATCACAGCAAGCACACATATAGCCCAGAGCCTATTTCCTGAAAGCATCTTTTCTTGCAATTAATCAAAAATCCAGGACCAAAGCTCTTCTTCACAACATTCAGAGTACTTAAGTTCAGCACCCTCATCCAATTCATTTCCAGTTCAAATTAAACTGTAGTTGAGTGGATACTTACATGGAAATCTCAAACACTATTAATCTTTTAGTTAAGGTGACTACCTGCTAAACAAAACAATAATGGGAAGTCACCAAACCATTCTATAAAGTAAGAGTTGTATTTTATTTTACCCCAAACCAGTATTATAAGCTCTTATATTCTAGTATCTTTAAATGCTTTAATGTCTGCCTCATTATCCTAACTTTTTACAGAACAACAATATTTTAAAAGTCATTAAAGCTCTATCTACATGACACAAGTGATATTTCAAAAATAGCTAATCAACTCTAAAAACACTTACTCTTCTTTTTTTTTTTGTCCTTTACCTGATCTTTCACCTAGTCTAGGCCTAATCAAGGCAAGAATTAAAATTCTGTCACCATTGCATTTTTAAAGCGTACAGCACCAACTAATTGAGCTAGCCCCATGACATTAATGTTGGGAAAGGATAACATGCTCATATCACACCTTTAATTCTCTTGTCTAGACTAGGATTTAAGACAACACAGCTGCTAAAATGCAACCCATGGACAAAGAAAGCATTCAAGTTGCATTGTAAACTGTATCTAGACTATACTGTTTGCCTTAGTGCAGCAAAAATGGAATAGTAGTGCTGTATTGGAAACCTCTGGAAAAACAAAACAAAAAAACGACCAAAGAAACACCCCAACAGACCAGCAGGAAGCTAATGAATAAGAGAACATGAAGAAGCAGATAGCTATAGTTCTTGTTACCTTAACAATCACATAAATCTTTGTACAAGTCACTACGTGCCAGGATAATTTAGCACTGCAGTCCCAATTGCTTCCCTATTCTCTCTCAAAACGTTATCATCGCACACCACCTACACAATTTACAAGGAGGAAAAAAAAAAAAAAGAAAAGAGGGCGGATATTGGAACAACATTTGCAATATTTCTGAAATGAAATAACCAGTAAACCCCAGGTTTGTTCTTAGGTGCAAAAATAAATAATCTGACACTAAATTATTAAGGGAAAAACTGGGAAAGGAATGGATTTAACAATTTTTGGGAGAGCCATCCACTCAGATGTTTCAAATTTTCACCCCAAAAACTTCCAATCGCCAAAGAAAGTCTATTTCTGAAATTTCAGTCCAAATAGCATGCCTGCTAACATAAGAATTTTAACTAAACATACTGTTACCCAGATTGTTTTACATATGACCAAACAACAAAATTTGTTTCTATCTACATACTATCCAACGGAAGAGTAGAGAATTGTGGTTATTTTGAAAGAAAAGATGAAAGTTACTGTCAACTGTGTTGGCTATAAAAAACAGTATTTAAAGAATTATTGTCCTCTAGGCAAAACAGAAATTCAAAGGCAAAACAGAAATTCTAATGAGCAGTGATTTTTTTTTAATAAAGTTTTCCAAATATTCATTGCAAAAAAATCTGTGTCAAAACAGCTTAATGAAGAGCAAGATAGAAAACATTCAATCCCAAGCGTTAATGCTATATTATTGTACTGAACTACGAAAGCCATTGAAGTCACTGGTATATTTGTTCTTTAACACATTAAATGGCATTTTTAAAAACACAGACACAATCAAGCAACACTGCACAACTGAAAACAAATTTAAAAGTATTGCTACATACTGTTCTACTATTTGATAACTGTCACTATCCAAATTTATTCACACACCTCTATGATAACGTGAACTACAGTAGCAATTAAGATCCAAAAAGAAAAATGATGCTAAGCGATACAGGCATCATAAAAAATATACGCTATACTCTAAACTAGCACAATCTAAACACACATGCAAAAGGAGCTTGCCTACCTGGCTTTTTCAATACAAGCCCAAAGGACACCTAAAAAGGAGGAGAGGATAAAAAGATCTATTTTCAGTGCCCACATATGGAAACTATCATGTCACTTTACCTTACAAAGACAAATAAATACATCTTCAAAAATAATACCTACACAATTAGTTGGGGGGGGGGGGGGGGGGGGGGGGAAGGAGGAGGAACAAAAAAGAAAACCCCAATACATTTAAGACTCTGGTTATATACATTTTCTCAAATTTTCATGGTTTCAACCAAAAGTAACTCAAAGCAGCACGAGTATTTCAGATTATCAAGAAAGCGGAGGGTAGAGGGGAATGAAGAGAACTCTGCAAGTATGGAATTTAATTCAAAAGCTTCTACAGGAAAACATTCAAGGTAATATGTTCCAAAGATGCATGAGCAACTTGAAATAGCCAAGTTCAAGACTACGCCAGGCAACGTTTAAATAATCTTCTATAGCTTAAAATTGCACACTGACAGAGACACTTTTCAGAGGATTGTCTATTTATGACTACCCAGTCAAATCAAGAAACCTACATTTTTGGTCTGATAGAATTAGTTCATTAATTTTTGAATTAAAACAAAGGCAGATTCACAAAAAAAATTACATAAACTCTACAGAACCAGAAAGAAGTATTGCAAAGTTATTTTTAAAAAATCAGAGCACAAAAAGAAACTAAAGATTTTAGTTTTAAACTCTGATTTTATAGTAATGTCCTATATTCTACAAACCTGTACTCTACAGAGTCAATTAGCCTCTGTTTAGTTACACTTTCTAGGGGACAGTCTATGTATCAGTTCCCCAATAAGACACAAGAGATGGCCATATAGCTGAAGGTTCTGATGTTATATACTGGGTCAATTAGATACAACTGACTACTTGTGCCTTCCACATCTTTGTATCTCTACAGATGCTTAAAATATTTGCCATTCCTTCTTGTGAATTGATAAGGTTCTCCTATGAGAAACAGCTATCCATAGGTGTCCCTTAAAGGAAAATAACAAACAAAAAAAAAAGGCAACAAAAACCCCACCAACCAACCAACCAACAAAAATAAGAGTCTGGTATAGCTCTTCTACTGTATTGAAATATTTTAACACAATGGCTGATGTCTGCACCATTTCAGAATTTCATCCAGGTGCCTACATTTTCTCAGAAAAATGTAGAAGTATTTGACAGGATTTAAAATCTATTAATCTGTTATTCCAATAAAGTGCTAAATTTCATCTGATGAGTGCACAGGAGCAGCTGGCAGCTTGGCCAGACATTCTATAGAGAATGCGGGCCACGCTTATTACCTGCGCTGCCTTCTTCATGTAAAGATGAGTACTCTAATCAATCCACTGCATTGAGATTAGTGCAAGAAAAGGAACTCTTTCTAAAAAAAAAAAGACTTCAGAATTTCAGTCTGTTCTTATTTCTACCATCTCTACACAGCTAGCATCTGTGAAAAGCCCCTAGACATTTGTCAAGCTTTTACATACAGTACTTCAGAAGGAATAGGGTTTTCCAAGTTTTACTTCTAACGAACAATTAGGTATTTCTTCCTGGAAGGTTGGAGCCACCTTTGTGGTTGAATGTGTTTATGTGGTTGCAGCAGTGTTTATGAAGAATTCTCTAAATAGTTGTCAAAAGATGAAAAGTATTTTCTCAAAGATGACAAACACTTGGAATTTCAGAAAATTGGTAAATTCAACCTTGCTTTAAAAAAGCATACTTAGTTTTCATAGTACCTGGAAAGCAACATTTTCAAACTAGACATCTGAGCAATTTGTAATTTCAAGTATTGTTTTCCAGACTTAACCACCATTAAGTCACTAAATACAGTTATCATTGACTCACGATGCTGAGTTCACAATAAGTTTCAATAACTACATCTCTTGTATGTTTTAAATTGCCACACAGAGTCCCTGGACTGGGGGCAGTCTTTCATCCTGATGACAAACACCACCACAAAGAACATTCTTAACTCTGAGACATAGTTCTGTGATATTTCATAACAATATACCTGCATCATTTAGTCTGCATTTTCAGCCAATCTAAGTTTTCTGGTCTTTGCCTTCTAGAGAAAAAGCAACAGATTAATGAAAAGGGTTTTTTTCACTACTTGAAATAAAATGGTATTTTGAAAAATGCTTTTAAGTAGAATCTGTTAAGACTCTCCAAAATATGAACACAACAGTTCTATCTTTAAAGCACTGGTCAGACATCTAGAGAAACCATTGCAAGTGAAGAACTCTAAATTAGCTTCCTTTTTTATTTCTGTGCTTTAGTTTTCTGCTTGAATAGAAATAATAATACCTCTCTGTTTCATGGGAATCTGTAGGACAGATTGAGAAATTACACTATCAAAGGCTACATAAACACCTAGAATACATACCCAACGAGGTTTAAATACACCTTCATGGGATAAAAAGATTGGCAGAGTCATATCCAAAACTAAAATGCAGTATATAGTAAATACCAGCACACACTCTTCAGAGAGCTTTCTAATCATACAAGAGACAAACATGAATGCATTAGAAGTTATCTTCTTTTTTTTGACGCACAAAAAAAATTATACTGCTTAATCTGCATATTCACAACTTATTTCTAAACCTTGATATCTAATTGGTGTGTACCACTTCCACTGTTTAATTTGACAGCTTCTGTTCTTTCTCTGCAGACCTTTGCTGGCATAGGCCCACTCATCCATTTTAGCTTTGCTCTCACAAATAAAAGGTTTCTCCAGAAAACAGCTCATTCTGAAACTACAGTGAGTTCTGTCTGCAACATAAACAACAGACAGTTCTTTGCTGCCAAGCCTGCAAATCCATTTCGGAGGGAAAGAAGGTCCAAGAGTTGCAGCACCTACAAATGCACAGGTAACATACTTTAATACCTCACAGGGAGGCAGTAAAGCAACAGTTGATTCCTTCTATCCTTTTACACAGAAAGTAAGAAATACTCTTCAAAGCTACTACATAAAAAAATCATACTTATGCATGATCCATCTTCCCAACAGTTCAAACCCTCAGCATTTACAAGAATCAGAAGAAACAAGGCTTAATGGACATATTTGGCACATATTTGGGATCCAGACACTGGTACTAGGTACCCAAGATGCTAAGATTATAGAGTTGGAACAATACATTTCAGACAAGCAGTCAATTGTACAGGGAATAGGATCTCCCAAACCATTTACTTAGCTGTCATCATCCATGATAACAGCTTCAAACAAGCTGGGAGGCACTCTTAAGTTCCTAAACCTAGAGATCAACCCTATACCTTTGGCCTCGCTCTGTACAACCCACCACCCTATGTTAGGGCACGACCCCTCTGTCCCTCCTACCTTCCGATTGCACTCCTTATCCAGCAAAACAAGGCATCAACAGCATCACTCGCCTAGGGCACATTCCCTTGTATCAGTTTTCTGCCCCCCATGCACCGATACTAAAGCACAAGTTCCAGCAGCAGGGCTAGTTGCCGGCACTGCAAGGACAGCTGACTGCAGAAGCAATTGCTTTGTATAACACAAGCTGTAGCCAAGCCACTCCTTGGGTAAAAACTATTGTAAGACACAGCACCCAGAGAGGGAAAAATGGCAGCTGTAATTTGGTACCACCACTATCCTTCATTCAAATCCAGCAGCATTCTGTGCAGCGGGAAACTGCAGCCAAGAGTACAGGCAGCACTTCTGAAACCTCTTTCTCCTCATCCTGTGTCTGGGCAAAGCTGCTGGGGATACACCCATCAACTCAGAACTGACAGGGCTCTCTTACTGAAGGTAAAAGCACCTTGACTCATTCTTAGGAAGACCCAGACAAAAATGTTTTATTTACTTTGAAAAAGATAATTATGATTTACACTTAAACAAATTCCCAGGAAAGACCTTTAATTACCTGTTTAAAAGCTACAGAGGCATCCTCCACTCTCGATAAAACTGTGCGCAATGACTGAAAGGGATGCAAGACTCCCACACTACAAAAGAAAGCTTGACTTTATCATTTTTAGATTAGGAGACTTCTCTGCAAACCGGGAGACCTGGATTTCAGTCCTGTTTCTAAGTCTATTTGTGCATTCTTTAATATTAAACAGCCATTTAATGAGAACAGAAACTATACTGGCAAGAGTGATCTCAACCTCTTCTAACCACTAAGCTTCAGAGTTAAGTAAAGGTCCACTTGTTCCCTCTCTTTCATTCACGAACACATCATTCATTCCTATAAAATAACTTCATCAGGTGGAGTGAAGGACTCCCTTAGCTTAGTTTGGCCTGGTATGTGGCGGTTAAGAGACCAGGGAAGCAGAAGTCTCAAATGTGCTTCTCAACCTGAAGAAGGAATTTCACCTGGCTTTTCTACTTCTGGGGAGAGCAATTAAAATTACTCTCCAATTATGTAGTAACAGAGGGATTCTTTCATCCAAAAAAAGGCAAGGACAACATGTAAAATGCAGAGATACCTACCAGTTAGAGACCTGGCCTGTTGGTTTTCAGGTACAATGGAAATTTCAGAGATTTTTAGATCATAGTTTTGTATCAATATAAGCATACAGTTGCCATTTTCAGGTACATCTCACCCAAAATCCCTAAGTACACAGGACTGTGATCATTTGTCTCTCAACATGAATTAAATGTATTTGTGCAACTGTAAATTATAAATTTAGAAGTCCTTGTACAGATACATATTACCTCTGTAAATATGCACTCTTCCAGTTTGACTGGTAAAAAGGATGCAAGCTTAAGTCAAAAGCACATTAGGTCCCACACTGCCTGCAAACTTAAGTTCTAAAACATTAACACCGCCACCCACAAATACCAGAGGGGGTAAGTTGACAAGGAAAGATCTGCTGCACTTGCTGAAACTACATTTTTAATACTTCATGTCAACAGCACATCCCTTTTAACAACTCAAAATTTTCAGGATTTCGGCTGCTTTTAGATTACTTCGCGTAAGTGAAATTTAGGATTAAAACATTGCTCATGTCTCTCTCACCAAATACCTAACCAAAAGCTGAAGTCTTGCAGTAAAAGAGATGATAGAAGAAACAGAAGAGCAGCATTTAGACCCACTCTCAGCAGTGCCGAGTCAACGTAACCATGGGAGTACAAGTTGCTTTCTATTCTGCTTCACCTACCTACAGCTTGCCAGCTGGGGTCTCAATACAGATGCTCCACTGCAAGGCACAATGCATGCTGCAAAAGCCACAGCTAGGCAGTCAGCGACTACATTAATTTATATTAGTGATTAAATACAGGAAAACCAAAAGCATTTATTAATGAATAAAGTCTACTCTAACAACTTAAAAGAAAAAAAAATGTTCTGCTATAAGGTATGTGTGAGTGAGAAGGATCACGAGGATATAGAAAACGCATTCCCTGTAATAAATGCAAAATAACTTCATTACATTAGTCTTTAGAAATCGTCAGTGAAAAAGTTAGGACATACATTAAGAAATGCCTACTATGAGAAGGTTGCAAGTCTCCAAAAATATCAGGGCTTTGTCTCCTCCCTCCCCTTTCCCCTACTCATCCTCCTCCCCAGTTTCAACACACATCTTCCCCAGGCCCTGGTCTGGAATGGTAGTTTCTGCAAACAGCCCATACCCGACCATGCGATTAGCCATTATCACCCATTATCACCTCTTATGCTCCACTCCACATTATGATGCAAACCCAACAGCTGTGGTCCAACTAAGTTATTTACAAGGGTTTCCCTTTCAGATGTCCAAGTCAAAGCTACAACCAGTTCTGCGACATAATTACCACCTCTCTCTCTCCACAGGCAATAACAGATCTCTGTCTGCGACGATCTGGCCAGCGGCATTTTCTCATCCACACTATCGAACCATACGGTTGCTATGATTTCAGATGGTGCATCTTACCCTTATTTTTGCGTGACTGGCTGCATTTCAGCTGCTGACATCTAACTGATTGACGCATTATCTAAACAACGCAGCGATTATAAAAACAAACTGGCAGTATGCACCGGTGTTTCGCCACTGTGCATTTGCTCCGCGCAGAGTGGCTGGCAATGCGACCGTGGGAAATTTAAGAGAAACACGGGCATACGTAAGGCCTAAGGCTCACAGCCCGCATCTCCTTCCCAAGGAAGGGGCTCGCCTTCTGCACTTTTCAGAGAAGCGGGAAGTTGACGGGAATACCTATGCAGGTATCCCGAAAAGGCAGATCTCCGTCTGCCTCCGAAGACACCCGTGCTGCACGAAAACACCCGGGTGCTGCCCTCGCACATCTGCCACGGCGCGGCCGCTAAGGAAGTGCACGGGGGGGGTGGGGGTCCCGGCCCGGCCCTCGGGGGGGTCCCGGCCCGGCCCCCGGTTACAGCCGGGGCACAGGCTGCCGCCCGCCCGCCTGCTGTATTTCAGGAAGGAGCACCCCCAAACTTACCGCATCGCCAACGCGAACCGGGACGGCGGGGGGGGGGGGGGGGGGGGGGGGGGGCGCGGGCAGGGAGGCAGCGGAAGCCGCCGGAGCCCCCTGCCCCCGCTCGCCGCCCCTGCGGCTGGCAGCCGGCACCCGCCCACGGGGAGCCCGGGGCGGCGGGCGAGGCACCGGCGGGGGCGAGGGGGGCGTCCCGCCGGCCCGGGGAGGCGGGAGGGCGGCGGGCGAGGGAAGGAAGCGGCGGGGCAGGCACCTGAGCGGCCAGCGGGCCGGGGCGTGGGCAGCCCCCGGGCCGGAGATCCGGGCACTGCGGGGCGGCCCGGCGCGGGGGAGGAGGGGACGGACGGGAGGGGCGGGCGGCCCGCAGGCCCCGGCGGGCCGGGCCGCAGGTGGGCGTCGGGCGCGGCCGTCGGAGGAGCGGCCGCCGGGCAAGTCACCTCTTGACGCGGATGATCTGGTCGCGCATGGGTCGGATGTCCTGGAAGCTCTGCTGGTTGACCAGGCTGTAGACGAGGATGAAGCCCTGCCCGTTCTTGATGTAGAGGTCCCGCATGGAGGCGAACTGCTCGGTGCCGGCCGTGTCCAGGATCTCCAGAACGGAGGGGGAGGCGTCCACCTCGATCTCCTTGCGGTAGAAGTCCTCGATGGTGGGGTCGTACTTCTCGATGAAGGTACCGGTCACGAACTGCACCGTGAGCGCCGACTTCCCCACCCCGCCCGAGCCCAGCACCACCACCTTGTACTCGCGCATCCTCCCGCCGCCGCCAGCGCGGACCCCCCGCCCGACCCGCACCTGCCGACGGCCCCTCCTCACCCCCCCGCCATGGGCCACCCCGCCCCGGCCGCCGCCGCCCCCGCTCCGCTCGCCCGCCCGGCGGATGCTGCCGGCCGCGGCGGCTGCTGGGCGGTGCTGCCGGCGGCGGGGCCGCGCTCACGGGCTGCGGCGCGGCTGAGGTGGGGCGCCGGCCCCGCCCCCTCCTTCCCCTGTCGCCACGGCAACAGCCAACCGGCCGCGCGCGGAGGGGCGGGGGGCGCTGGGGAGGAAGAAAGAGCGGGGAGGCGGGCGGGCGGTGCCTCGTCACGTGGCGCCTCCCCCGCCTCCCCCGCCAGACGGCGTCGGCCAACCGGCGGGCGCGGCAGCCGCACGTGACGCCGACGGCAGCAGCCACTGGGCGGGCGGCGGCCGCCCGTCCCCGCCCGCCCGTCCCTCGCTCGGCGCTGTCGCCGTGGCGACAGCGGCCCGCCCCCGCCCCGGGCCCGCTCCTCGGGCCGGCTCCGCGGCACGCGCTTCCCGGAGGGCCAACCGGCGGCCGCGCAGCGGTCACGCGCTGAGCGGGACGAGCCAATGGGAGCGGGAGCGGGGGCTGGGGGCGAGCGGGGTTGGGCGGGCGCTCGGCGGCCCCGCGGCCGGAAGTGCCCGTCGGGGGCCGGCGGCGGCGGCGGGGCTCGGTGCCGGGGCAGCGGCGGGGGGCGGGGGCCGCACGCTCGGCCTGGGCCCCGGGAGCGGCCCATGGCCCGGGGGGGTGCAGGGCGGTTGGGTGAGGCGGCTGCGGCGGCCCCTGCGCTGCCCTCTGTCCCGGTAGTTGGGCGGGAGGGGGGACAGGCCTTCCCGAGCCGCCCGAGGGGAAATCACGTGCAGGCTTCCCGGTTCCGCTGCCCGGTGTGCTGGGGAGGGGGCTCTGGCGTGGTAAGTCCTTGCTGTTTTAAACCCGGAAGTTCTCCGGAGGCTGGAGGTGCCTGCGGAGGGCCCGAGGCTGCTCTGTTAATCCCAGCGTAAATGGGATTCGCAGAAGCCAACGCACGGACCCTGTGAGCGTTCCCTTGGAGCGCACTGGCCGTCACCCCGGCCTGTGCTTGCAAGGGATGCCGTGAGGTGATCGGTGCTGATGAGTGCCTCTCCCCTCATCCCCTTCTGATACAGGCAGAGGGCCGGGAAAGATGGTGGTCCAGTTTGAGGAAAAAGGCTCCATCTAAACAGTGATGAAAATGAAGCTGAGATGACATTAACAGTTTCTCATGGGAGCCAGCAGTGCTTTGGAAGGATGCTCACATTTGTATGCTTGTCTTTCTACTAAGAAAAAGGCTCCTCAACCTATTTTTCTTTTTCCCCCTCAAACATTGCTGGTTGGAATGATTTGATAGAGGGAGAAGAGACTTCCATTAGAGAAGGTTCAGCCACAGCCATTTAGTCTGCTGTTCAGGTGCTTTCCAAAAGCTGTCAGAAAAGGAGCTCACTTCTGGGGTTGCATTTCTTACTGTGCTGTTCTTCCCTTGCGCTGTCATGTCTTCATCTTAGGTAAGACCTAAGATGTCAGCCTGATTTCTGGGCAAGTCCAGTTCTGCTTCCCGGTTGACTTGTTCTCGTGTTTGCAAACCAATCTGGGAATTTTTGAATAGCAGATAGATTTCTGGCTTTTTTTGAGCACTTGTCCTCTGTTCTGAGTCTTTTGGTTAAATACTTGCCACGTGCAGTGTTCCAAGCTTTACAGTGTTTTGCTTGGGCATTCTGTTTGGCTTTTCCTTTGTGTGTGTTTGGGGTTTTTTTTGAACTGCAAAACTTCAAAACAAATTTATCTTAGTAGGATGCCCATAACTTTGGGCTGTCTAGAAGAAAAAAGATTATTCGCTGGCCCATGTAGTCAAAAAACACCAAAGCAAAACAGAAACCCCACGCATCTGTGTGGTGTAAATATATTCAGTACCAAAGAAATACATGGAAGTTTTCAGAGGAGTGCCAGGATCCATTTGTAAATGTAAATGCAGAGCCTGGTCAGTTTTGTCAGAAATGAGTAATAATTTCAATGAATAATCTCATTTCTGTTGGTGACTTGAGACCTTCAAGTAATAGAAATGAGCCTACAAGAACATGTCAACACACAAAATGCAAGGCACTGCATGTATGTATTAGTAAGTATTTGTTGTATAAATCCAGGAACTCTCCAGCAGAGTAATGGGAAAATACCTGGGTCTATTAGTCAGCAATGAAAGGAAGCTGCCGATTTAATGCGGCTGTGAAAAAACAAATGTGACTGTGCTGTGCACACAGTCAAGCTTCTGGGTGACTGGTGAGGCATTACTGTGCCCGCTTCTGATAAACCATGTCCAGCAAAGAAAACCTTGTACTGAAATACACCTGGGAGGGTTACTGGAAAAGAACAAAGCTTGCCTACAAAAGTACACTGGGAATATTTGTCTGATTAATCTAGGAAAAGCAAATGCGGAGGAGCGTTATGAGTAACCAATAGGGCAGGGTGGAGTCAAGCTCAAGCAAGAAGGCATTTAAGCTAGTGAACAATATTGGTAGAAGAGTGTGGATCTAAACTGGTTTGAATCTACGTAGAAAACTAAGACCTACGTCAGAGGACTGAAGGTTTTGCCATCCGTTAAGAACAGTGAAAGATGAGCATGTCTAACAGGCTTTAAAATGTACTGCACTTCAGAACAGGAGGATGATGCACAATCATACAAAATACATTAAAATAGATTTAAGTGATCTGTGTTAAAGGTAGAAGATTTGGGCCTCCCTTCTTACTCATCCTGAGACTGTAACAATCTCCTGATGTACGGTACTTCTCGGAAGGAAGCTGTTGACTGCTGGCTCATGTTGAGGGTGATCATTAGGGTGAGAAGGCAAGGGTTAAGAAAGAGGTTACAGGAATGCTCCCACTGTGAAGATTTACACCAGGCATTTGGTCTCATACATTACTGAGTTTGATGGACAGCAAAGTGGGGTTTTTTCGCTTAATAATGATGGTGGAGCGATGTGTGCAGGGACTAAAGAAACATGAACAAACCCAAAATATAGAGGGACAGTGTATATATAGCATGGAGGATGGAAAAGAAAAAGAGGCAGGATGGTCAGCTGAAGAGGGTGCTGGATGCCTTGAATGGACTCTTCCCAGGGATCTTAGCCACTTCACTTGTGAGGCTGAACACCTTGCCATGGCCCTGTTTTTCTAGCCTTCACCCTTGGCTGATTTTGATTCATCTGGGGACAACAACAACTTTGAAAATTGAGCTAATAAGGGCTGGAGGCTCAGCCCTGAAAACAAAGACAATAACAGTTACATGGCATTATTTGTAATGAGGTGGAGAACATGGGGCCATTTAGGTATGGCCAGTCTTTTTTATGCACGTTGCTTATGTTTTGGCTGTTCTTTACCAAAGAGAGAGTGTGTGTGGGAAATAAGTAAATTTCGGGGGAAGAGAAACTTCCTGCCCCAAAAGATTGAACTGGACAAGGCTTGCCAGGCAAATACTTGGCCCGCAGTGTGCTTTCCCAGTGTGACTTCCTTTGCAGCTTCTTACAGGAGACTCAGGAGGCATCTGGTCCCTCTGCGCTGCACAGCTGGGGTTTTGCTGGCTTTGTAGGATTTAGAAACTTCAGTTTTATTGCTCGCTTCTCAAGTCTTTTATGTCTTCTATCGAACTATCTTATTTCAAACTAAAGCAGCCTGCGGCTAACCGTGCTGTTTTATGGTAGGCTGGAGTTTCTCAATAAATATTGAATTTTTATCTTATACAGAAACCAACATACCGTTTCATAAGGGGTTTTTGCTAGCTGTTGTAGCCTCTGACTACATGTTAGGGTATGTGTACGAAAGAGGAACAAAGCCTCTAACATCTATTTTCATTCCAAAGCCAGGGTTTTCTAATTCTTCACTAGTAATGGTATCAGTGGCAAGATGTAAGCTGGAACAATATGAAAAAGTGGGAAATCCGTAGCCCCACCCTCTGAGAGCTGATGATGGTCTCCTGACACTGAAGCACAAGAGGATGTGTGAAATAGAACCTGTCTACTGTACAAACTGTTCTTGTGTATATTTGTTTTCCATGGTCAAGAGCTCTTTGAAGTGCATGTTAAAAGAACAACAGTGGTTTCCTGGCCTTACTGTCATATTTTTACATTCAGGCTGTCAATGCAGTTCTGCCTTCATGTGGATTGCTCCTAACCATGTGTCATTACAGTATTTTAGGAAGTGTAGCCGGTGTTAAGGGTTGAAATTATGTTTAGTCTTCAGTATTTCTGGCTAAATTAATTATCTTACTAGAACTGTCCATAAAGTTGTTATCAAATTCAGGATGCAACTAGCTGGAGTGAAAGGTGGCTGGCTTTTCTTACTCTATCCTTCACATTTTCAGGTGATCACAGTGTTAATTTCCCTTTCATCCCAGCAGTAATATTGTCCCATTTTTTAACTGACTGCAAAACCGTAGGTGTTTGACATCTTTATTCATGAAAACAGCAGGTTTCTAGAGGAGAGCATTAACCACCTGAGTGCTTTTGTAAAGGGAAAGGAGATCGGACATCCTCCATCCTGTTTGGCAGTGGTTGGGTGGCAGCTCTGATCGCCCAAGAGCCTGACGGGTGACAGCAAGTCTCCAGCCTGGTGGAGGGTGTGGAGTAGGTTTTAATTTACTGCACTGGAAGAGCGTGTTATGGGAGCTAGGTTTCATTAACTTCACTGCTTGCAGGCCAGTTTGCTGGGGGCTTTTGTCTTCTTGTTAAGGAAATCTAAGCACTTGGTTTTGAAGGCATTACTACGGCATGTTCTGTGGTGACGAAGCCTAGTGTGAGCTCTGACTTTTGTGTCTGTGTTAAGCCTTACTGAAGTCAGGGGTGCTCTGTGCAAAGATGAGATAGCAGCTCTCCATAGACCTCATTTTAAGATCAGAGTCAAAATTTACAGTGATGAATTGCAGTCATCAGTGTCTGCATTGGTTTGGGTTTATAGTTCTCTAAGCGGAGGGAGTTGCCCGTGTGCCATCCTGGGCTTAGCACCCTACTCTGGTAAACTAGGGTGCACAGGAGCTGAAGCTCAGCTGATTCACTGAGTGTGTTAAGAGTGATGGTGATCAGCATTGCCATGCTTTAGTTCTGGTACCAGGTTTTGGGAAGACAGCTCACAAAGCTGAGGTGAGCGCTAGGAAACTCTTGGCAAAACTGAGGCTTTAGCACTTGGGATTCTCAGCAGTCAAGCATGCGAGTGGGGAGATCTTAAACCACCTGATTGGAAATGTGGTGCGAGCATCTCTTTTCTCCTCAGATTAAATTACTTACAGCCTTCGTTTAAGCATATTTAGAGTCAGGGAGCCCAAATCTGAAATGGTCTCTTGCACTTTCTGTGGCTCTTTAGTGGTGCCTGCTTTCTGTGCCAGCTTCCCCACTCTGCCCAGACCCACACTGCCTTTCTCCCTCTTACGCCTGTGCTGGGCCATTTCAACTCACTGGATTTGTAGAAAGTGAATCCAGACTAGAAATGCAAATTGTTTTATAATTGCTAGCTGCCAGGGACTCAACCATGAAAGGGGAACACAGGTAACGCTGTCCTCAGCTTGAAACAGTTTAGACCCCCACCTGTTGCTTCCCAGGAGACTGTTTTGTGTCATGAAGGAAAACAAACTAGATTACATTCCAGCAGAATGAGATTCAATTAATGCGTTTTACTTTACAACTAGAGAGGACAACAAGTGTGAACACAATTACTGTGGCTCCACCAATAGATACTCATTAAATTGCCATACCTGCCGCTTTCAATTGTGTGCTCCAGTCTCCAGGGTTTGGGTTTGTTTTTTACAGTTTGAAAGAGATGGAGACAATAGGAGTAGGCATACCAAAGTCTTCTCTCAATCATAATTTAATTTTCTAACCAGAAAGGAGCACTAAATCTTCAGTCCCATGGGTTTATTTCAGAGGATGACCAGTTTGATAGCTCTGCAAATCAGGACAGCTTTCTGTTGTTATCATGTCATTAATGCTCTTTCCTGACATTGCAGATCAACCATTCAAAGGAAGGGGATCACTTGTCGAGGCGTAGGGCTGATGATTTTTGTAACTACTTCATGCATCAGATAGCCATGCCTGTCATGTAATAAGGTCGTCGTGTTTAATTTAAGATGGTGGTTAAATTTAAAAAGAGTAATTGCTCCTGGCCCCTCTTTTTATTAAGAATGAAAATCTGATCTAACCATTCCCCAAAGCACCAAGAAATCTAAGTGAAAATACTACAGTTTAGCTTGTGACCTGATTTTTACTGTTCTTAGTGGAGTTTTGTTGGACATCTGCTGATGTATTATGGCATGTCACAACAAAGTTTTTGCTTCCTATGAAAGCAAATGGGAAACCTTGGTGGTGTTATTAATTTTAATGAAAAGCTTCCATTGCATATCTAAGTTTTGTGAGAAATACTCATCTGCCAATAAGGTTAAGTCAAATAGCTGTTATTCACATGTAGGTTCAAAACAGGGGAAGTCAGTTTCAGGATATAAAAAAACCACAGTAAACTAAACTAAAACCAGCTAATTTATTATTCCATTTGACTCTTTCTTTCTCCTTATGATGTTCAAAAATCAATTCAATTGCAAGACTTAAGAGAAAGTGAAGATAATGATAGTCTTTTTATTAAGGTACAAATCTTGCAATGTCTGTCACAAGTCACATAGCCATGTTTATTTCTGAGTCAGACTTGAAATAAGTTTAATTCTTCCTTTTTAATAACCAGAGTATAAGCATCAGGGACTTGTATTTCACAAACATTAGATATTGGAGGCATCCATAAAAATTTAATATTACAGTTAATATTTTTTTTACATGGTTACTTTGAGCAAAATATTCAGAACTTAATTAAATCGTAAGATCCCTTAATTGCTGTTACACTGTAAATTAAAACAAGATTTCCGATACTCTTTTCACGTTTATTTCTTATATATACATTTTCTTAAAAGGGGCAGCATTTAATCTTGATCTTGTGTAATCAAATCATAACTTAGATCAGTATGTGTCCTAAAACTGGGTAGGTCATTTTGGTGCATGTCCAAATAGACATATTTGCTCTGAATGTTTGGATTTACATCATCTGCTCTAGGCAGTGAAGCTGGTTGCTCCACAGAGTATCCAGGTCGAACAGCAAAAGACCCCTGAAAGGTTCCTGTAGAGGGGTAGGTTTTAAGGGCAGACCACAGAGAGGCAGGTTTTAAGGGGGCTGGCCGCTGCCTGGGGGATGGGACATCCCCCGGAAAAGACTCAGCAGCCAGTTTGCCAGCTACGTTGACCCTGTCTCCACACACAAACAGCTGGACGAGTGTGCCCAGCTCCGGCATGGGCCCACACTCCCTCCCTCAGAGAATGCGCAGGTGTAGGTAGGAGCCAGTCTGGGGATATGGATGTGGGGAGGCAGGTCTCACCTGCAGAGTGACTTGTCTCTTTCTACCTGAAGGTCTTCTGGAGTTCCTACTTCTGGGAGCTTGTTAAGCCCAACCTCTAATTAGTGGAACAGGAAGTTTTAACCAAATGCTTCAGAACTGTGAGTTTTATAGAAGATCTTTATCAACGTAGGAGTTGCTAACCACTGGCCTTCAAAGATAAACATTAAAGGCTTGAAAATTATGAGGATTTGTGTCCCAGTGCTGACTATTGGATTTGCCTTTAGTCTTTAGGTATTGTTGTTTCTTTTTGCTGCTTCCTTATACATTAAACATTTGGGATTTTTTTTAACAGAAGCCAGGAGTCTCATGTTCTTGATTCCAGTAGCTGGTCCTTTAAGAAGACTGAATATCATAAATTTGTGCCAAAACGTAGGATTTTGTCAACAGTGATTTATGGGTGGAGTAAAAATAAGTCAGTAATCATTCTGAGACCAGAGAAAAGATTCATGCAAGGGAAAACCGAAAAGGAACTGAGTTTGTGAGGTCTACAAAGCTGTCATACTCTTCTTTAGGTCTTCAGTGCTGTACACAAATGCAACCCTGTGACTACTGCTTTCAAGCAAACTTTCAGAGCAGTGTTACAGTGGGAGGCCTATCCTACAAGCGCAGGAGATGCATATGCTACTTTAAAGAAGAACCACAGCTCATTTGCTTGAGGAAAACAACACAAAGAATTAGCTCCAGCCTCTCTTTGCATTTCCCCTTAGGATTTCAGTGAGGGCTGATACAATTGCAAGTAGATTCTTGCAAAATAATTCGTGAGCAACTTGGAACACACCAAACAAATCCATAGTATTAGATTTTCCAGAATTATTCAGGAGCTTTCTTATAGATCTAGTCCCACTGCACAGAGCTGAACTTTATCAGGATAGCTTTTCTGGGACAGATTCCAACAAGATTTCCTCATGGGTTTGGAGTGAATGTATGGCCATATTAAATGACTGAGGAATCGGTCAGAACTGGTCCGTGACAATCTTCTGAAGGCAGTCAGTGTCTGGTAGTTTCTCTCTTCTTTCTGGTTCTCCTGTCATCTTCCAAGTCAATGTTTTTCTCACACTTGGATCTCTTTTTCCAGTTACTCAGCAGTGGGGGGACAAAATATACAACATTTTGTATTTACTTAAGGAAGGAGTTTGATGCAGCAAGGGGGTTATCTCTTGGGTGGTTTTTTTTCGTGCTGTCATAATTCTTGGTTCTATACTTGCTTCAGACTTCTCTTCCTCATGGGGTTTCTTCTTGGCTTCCTTCTCTTTTTAATGTAGTGTCCTCACAACTCCTCATTCCCAAGGCCATGCTTTTGTGGTATGTTAGCTCTGACAGGGAAACTAGCTAACCTAATTCCTACTCTCCCCACTAGCTACTCACCATATCATCCCCCAATGGTCTCTCATCCAGTTAGCACAGGGCCTTTGGGCTCCAACACACCATTGCTCCTCCTTTTTCAGTTGCTGCCTGCGGGGCTATTACTGCAGTTTGAGGAGTTGTAGGAAGGAAATCAGCACTATTTTGGTTTTTAATTGTGATTGCATTTATGTGATTGGTATTTTCTATCTCTTGGTACAAAAACTCTACCAGTGCTTTGATTAGAAGTTTAGTATTTGCAAATTATTTGGCTGTATCACATCCTGATATCCCAGCCCTATAAACAATCACTGATTAGTACAGCTCTCAGTTTCTGAAATTACCCGTGAAGGGGGTTACTTCCACCCCTACAGAGCAACAGCACTCAAGCATCTTACTCGGAAATGTCAGGATCACTGCCATGAGCAGCTACAACTGAAAAGTTCTGGAATTTCTTTAGAGCCACATAAAAAATAGGCTGATGAGTGGATTTCAAGAGATCACATAGGTCATACTGTCCTGTGAGGCAGTTTGAGTGAATCAGGGTCAGTCCTGATGGACATCTGCACACCCACTTCCTAAAGACCTCGTGCAATGGAAGTGCCACAACAGCCCTAAGCAACATATTCCTGTGTGTTGCTGTGTGCACTGTGTTAGTTTGATGTTCAACTCGAACCTCCCTTTCTGTAGTTTAACCCTGTTATAACTTGTCCAGTTCATTCAGGTTATGAGGCTACATGCCACCTTGTCAGCAGACTTTTAGGAACCTTAATAAAATCAGATTTTCCCGTTGGTCTCCAGGATAAAAGTGCCATAGGCAATAATGTCTAGACATCTGGTTGAATTTGCATCTTCACTGGAGTTTTTCTGACTAGACATCCTTTTCTTGAAGCAGAGCATCCCAGACTGGACACAGTACCTGTGGGAAAATCACCTTGAGGGGGAAATTAGAGAAAAATCGGGTCCTAATAGAAGCATAGTATTACAGAAAGCTTTTTAGGGTAAAATACAGCTATTGCCTTCAGGATGGTTGGCATACACAGAATCGACATCACCACAGTTCCCTACGCCACACAACCTGCTATCCTAGAGGAGCAGTGGAGGGCGGAGTGGAGTGGAGACCCTGCGGCCAGGCTCTGCTGTGCTCGCTGCAGGACTGGGAACATGATGGTACCATACAGCCGATAAGCTGCATAGTGGCTGTGAAATACATGAGATGATGTCTGTTGCTGGGACAACAACCGTGGCAGAGACCAAGCAAGAACCTCATTATCTGTGAGAGAAGGTCAGGAACTAGGCCCGCTCAGCACTTCAGAGCCTTCTGATGAGGACCTGCTAACTGCTAAAAGAAAACAAACTGCTGAAGAGATACTCAAGGATGTTTGAGTAAAATAATTGTGGTAGTGGAGCTCGTGACACCCCCACCCCCCCCACCCCCCCCCAAGAGAGTGAATCCCCTGCTCGGGGAGCATGCTTAGTAAATTTAAAATTAACTGTATCTTTAAATGAAAGCGAGAGAACTTTACACCAATCGTAATAAAGGAATGTATGACTAGAGTCACTCAAGCTCCACCCGAGAGTGAAGAGAAATATAAAAAGTGAATGAATGAGGGGACAAGTGGGGAAGATGCCACCGAGACTGACTCCTGGGATCGGTGGACGGGCTGAGCCTTGCTTCTCTCCCCACCTTGGGACACCTTGGGTGAGACTTAAACTAAGTGCTTCTTCGGGAAACGTAGAAATTTCTCTAGAGAGTTACTTTTTAATAGCCAGGGTGTATTGTTTGTAACTTTTCTGCGCATTTTATACTTTATAACATTTTATTTGCATGTGCCTTTTTGCAAACAGTCACTATCACCGGCAAAGAAACCTATATATCTGTTGCACAAATAAAACTGCACCGTTAGGTAGCTGGTTGTCACAGTTTCTCACTGAATGTGACCGAACCCTAGAGTGTGGCCATGCTAGTTCATGAGCACGACTGGACTGGCAGTGCAGACAGCTCTCAGTGCATCCAGACCTGTGGTAGTTTAATATACATATTAAATGCGACTGGACTGGTAGTGGTAAATTGGACGTCACCTAGGATTTAAACCTAGCCACACCTAACCTCCCACGTTGGTGAGGAGAGTTGGAAGGCGGGGTGGTGGTGTGGTGGGTATTTTCTGTTAAATTACTCCATCCCCTTTAACGCAACAGTACCTCAGCTGGGGCCTCCCCAGAGCTGAGTAGGTAGGACTCGCTCACCTTCCTCGGCAGGGTAGGCTTCTGCTTGTACCTACTGGTATAACCTGGAATTTCACCACAAAACCATGGCAGTGTTAATTTGTGTTAAGCTTGTGATCTGTAATTAACCTTTCCCACCCAGCTCATTCATGAAGAACTTTTGCTTAGCTAGTTGCGTCTTATCCTGATTTTTGTGAAACTGATTATTCTTACCTAAATGGTAGTACCTTGCATTTTTCTTCACTGAATTACATCATGGCCTTCATACTCTTTTCTCCCAGTTTGCCAAGACAATTTTTAATTCCAGTTTTGACCTCCAATGTACTAGCAGGTCCTTCTCAGCTTTGTATCATCTTCAGATCTAATAAATGTCATCTATTCCAACAGATGTAATACCCCAGTAAGTGACCGGTTGCTGAATTGTTCCCTAATGCAATAAGTATTTATCATCTTTACTGTTATTACATAAGAAAATAGAATTTAGCAAGTTCAGCAGCCGCATGTATCAGATACAGCGTAGAGGTATCTGCTCTGTGACCACAAAAGTGATGTCAGTGCAGAGTACAGAAGCCTTAGCCAGCTAGCATACATAGCACATAAATACTCACTAAACTTGAAATAGTAATTAGTAGTGTAATTTGCACTGCTCCTAGCTAATTCTCTAGATAGTGGTTGGTTTGGTTTCTTTCCCTGAGAAGCTCATATCTGCAAAAACTTGGTGCCTGTTTAGATATGATCGCACCATTGATCATGCCCCCACTGAAAAAAAATAATCGTTTAGGCAAAAGTTGTGATGGCTCAGCTTTTTCATGGCTTGGATCATAATTCACCTCAACAGCCACATCCCATCCAGGCAGCTGTTAGTAAAATCTAATTGTTTAATAAAACAGCCTCATTAATAATACGTATTACCATGTAACTTTCTTCTGTTTATTTTTGCTTCCTAAAATTTGCATCGCTTGTGTACTCTTGCATCACAGCTACTGATTGCTTACAAATCGAGTTCCTGATTTGCATCCACGCAAAGGAAACAAGATTCTGAAAGAAGTTCAGTATTGTGTTTCCTGCTGTCTTTGGAATAATGACTCCAGAGTCCAGTGTAAATACACAGAGACCGATGGGAGCCCTCTGGGAGACCCACCCAGAGTCTGAAGACCTGGGACCACGGTACTCAGACCCCTACGCTCCCTTCAAATCTGCTGTAGAGCCTTGTGCCGTGCTGAGGGAGTGTGCAGGTTTGTGGAGGTCTGGTGCCACACAGGCATGGTGCTCTTTGGTCTGGCTTCCTGCTGGTCCAGGCGCCTGTCAGCGCTCCTCACCTCGGTGGCATGCAGGGACACCTGAAGGCAGGGGCAAGTCTGCAGGCAGTATCTGCTGGAGGCATCTCAGCGGATCGGTTGCTTTATGTCAGTCATTCCTTTAAGTTAAAAAAAAATGTAATGGGCTGTTTTCCATAGTTTCAGCTGGGAAAGCATTAGATAGTATGCAGGTGGCAGATAACCTGGAGAGCACACAAGTATCCAGGGAGGAATCGTGGGAAATGGTGGTCCAGAGAGACATCGTCCCGTGCGTAGCTCGCAGCAAATGAGATCTGCCTGTTAGTTGAGAGTTGGCAGTACATCAATGCACATTTGAGCTGGGAGAGCACAGGGTAAGGGACATTTCTCTCCACACAGCCCAGGAGGGGTCTCCTGCGGCACCACCCTGTGGCTCCTGGCCTTCAGTCCCTAAATCACCTCTGAAGGTGGTTCCAGAGCCCCTAAGTCATTCAGGTGAAAGACATTACTCTGTATAGCTTTTTGGCCAGTCTTTAACGGGATACAGTAGAGAATTTGTGTCCCTGATGTAATTTAAAAGATGTTTAGAACAAAACCCAGAAAACAACCATTTAGGTTTCCGAAATAATTCTTTACAAGAAGAAACAGCTGCAGTTTAATGTGGGAGAAAGAGAAACCAAGCCAGCAATAGCTCCAGATCAGCCAGGAGCAAACTTGCTGCGTGTTAGAGGGCGATATATCCAGAACAGCACCGTACCTGTGTATCTGCACTGCGGTGTAGGTATGGCTGCAGCTCATACTGGGGCTAACCGCACATGGGGGGACTGGCAGTGCAGCCTGGGCATGTGTCCGGGGATGGGGGGTAAACGTGTGTGTCCCTGCTCCCCACAGGAGCAGGATGCTCAGGCGATACTGCAGCTCCATCTCGTTTGAAGGCGAGGTGGGTGTGTATGTGTGTTAGCTGTGGTTATATGTGTAACCACTGTGCTGGCGTGCCCCACACCCATTGTAGAGAAAATATATTTCTATCAGATAACCTTATAATTTTCTTTATACAGAGGGAAATACAAGCAGCAAAAGTTACTGGTCACTGTGGCCCTGAAATGTTCTCTTAACCATACAAATCAGCCAGACTATCTTTTCATAAAATACTCTTACAAGCAAAGTTTTGAAATTATTAAAAGCATGCTGGGAAAAAAACACAACAGTGTTGTATTTTAAAAAGTGGTAATTCAATTTGCATATATTATCAAAGTACCTGTGTGTATACATGTAAGTGTAGTCTCTCCCTGTGTGTATGTGTGTGCATGTAAACCAGCTCAAACCCCGCTAACTTTTATTTAAACTCAGTCATGATCAGGGTTTTTTGTAGAAAGTGGTTGATTCTTGTCTGTTTGAGCAGTAAATGGTATTTTCTTGTGTTCTAAATCAGACAGCTGTCCAGATAAAAATGATGATAATATAGTTAACACACACACACACAAAATTCCTATTTACAAAGAAAAGACAAAGAAGCATGTTTTGGTTAAACAGACTATTTACAACTCTCTTTGCACTTTTTTATTTCCTTTATTTTGGTATTTTAGCTAGTACCGAAGAAATTGATTGTCTCTCATGCTGATATATTGTTACATGAAGCCATTTGACTAGAGGAAGAAACATCTATTTAGCAGCACGTAAAGGGAATTAAAGAGTAAGATTAGTCTTAGCTGCAGTATTTTCCATAGCCTTGAAAACCTTCAGCCAGAGTCTCAGCTGCTAGAAACTGGCATAAACTCCAATATCTTAAAGGTCCATTAGTTTATGTGACCTGAGGAGATGACCTCTGGGATTTGTGGGACCACTGTATAAATACATCTGCAATGGGTGGGTAGATGAACACACAGGGACAAAAGTGGGTGAGCTAGATTGTTAGGAATGTAAATGAGGAATTGGATTTTTTAATTACTTTATTTTTTCCCCGGGGATAAAAGAGGCAGTGATGAACTCAAACCTTGGGGAGCTGAGGATTGACAGATGCCAATCCGAGCTTTATCCAGAGGAAGAAGGCAGCAGCCTGTGAGGTGCCAGGGGTGCTCCCAGCAGTGGCACAGGAGCTCAGGGCAATCCCTCCCCATGGCAGGTGCAGCAGGTTTGCTGTACCAGCAGGCATAGCTGCAGGCTGCGTCATCGTCTCATCATCAACCTCCAGCTATTTTTGTTTCATCAAAACAAATGCAAAGTTCCCCCCTGAATGGGTACAAAATGCTCTCAAAGGGTCCTGTGTCTTGTGCCAGCACAGGGAGGGCATGTGGAGGGATGCTGGGAAGGGCTGAGGAGCTTTTGCTGGGGTCTTGGTTGAAGCTGGGTGAACAGTTGAAGACGTGAGCCTGCATCACTCTCATTAAGTTAGCGGAACCGTTGCAGGGTTGAAGGCCAAAGGCACGCAGATCCAGCCAGGTCTCTCTTCTGAGGGGGCAGGAGCTTTGGCAGCACCTTGGCTGCCAGAGACAGTAGTGGAGCAGATGCCATCAACAGTCAAGAGAAGTTCAAGGCAGAAACAAGCAGGCATGTTGCAGGCAAGCCTCTTCTCACCTCACCTGCCTTCAGGGTCTGTAAGTGTCCCATGGGAGCTAATCAACTTCCCTGGCCTTCTTAATTTTACTGATTTAAAAATAACCTCGGGCTCCTTGAGGGACTACAGCTGAACTCAGCTGGCTGAACAGGGTCTGTAAAACTCACCTGCTCCCCTGGGTGCTCCAGAAGGGTGTTTTCCAAGTGTGGTAGAAGTAGACTCTGTACATTTATGTCCTTGCTGTATGTTTCTGTCTTTGCATGCGCTTCAGTTCCCCTCTCTGTGTTTTGCACCAAGGAAACATGGCAGAAGGGGGTGGCTCCAGGGTAGCTAATGCTGGCACCCACCAGGAATTTGGCAGAAGAAATCCCAACAAGGAGGAGCCAACAGGACTTGCTGCAGAGGCCACAGACTTTCCTTCTTCATACTTACTAGCTTCTCAGTGGGGTCCTGCTACTGCAGGTGCCAAAGGTTAGGGGACTTTGGGGTTTATAGTGATATTATTTTGCATGTGCAGGAATAGGATAGCTGGTGAGGCTGTTAGGATTCTGCCATGGGAATGTGCCAGACTGCTCAGGATGAAGATGCAACCCCTGGGCTGTGCCTCTGGGTCCTTTCCTCTGGGCCCTCCCGTTGCCTCCAGCTCTGCAAGGTTGTAGGACATTCCTATAGTAAGTCTAGTAAGCTGGCTGGTGGACAAAGCTGCTCACTTTTACCCGGGCACCTGGGGAGACCTTCTATGGCTTGTTCACAGCCAGCCTGGTTATCCATGTGCTGATTGCCACAGCCAGACACCTTGGGACCCTGAAAAAAATAATTCTGCTTAAAAAGATGAGATGCTTGCTCCCATTTCCAACAGCTAGGGCACATTTCACTGCACAGCAGCTACCCACAGCTCCTGCAGAGTGCAAGCACACGGGCAGTCCCCATAAATCAGGGGTCCTCAAACTATGGCACGCGGGCTGGATACGTCCCCCCAGGGTCCTCAATCCGGCCCCCGGTATTTACAGACACCCCACCCACCCCCCACCCCCACACACACATACACACCGCCGGGGACTGGGGTGGAACCAAGCAGCCGCAGATGACTGCCTGCCACTGCATCCGCGCGCTGGCCCCCTGGTTAAAAAGTTTGAGGACCCCTGCCATAAATCCACACACTAGCTTATCCTAATACCCTGCTCAAGTAACCCAGCCCAAGTTTACTTCTTTCAGCTGGGCATCCAGCTCCAGTAATAAGTTTGTAATCCCAGCAAAGCCCAGCTGCTGCAGATCTCGCTGCTGAGGAGCCCCACCACAAACCCCGGCTGGTTCAGTGGGCATCAACCCCATTATCGGGGGCTTCTCACACCGTGATGTGATTTCTAGGTAAAATTCACTTTGAGACATGTTTCCATCACTGAGCAAACTAAATCCAGGTTCTACAAATATACCAGATCTTATCAGGGCCATTTTCTTTATCATTCTGTTACAAACTGGCTCAAGTGTATGGACTTCTGGAGCATGAGGCCACATCCAACTACATCTTAGAAAGAAGCTAAAAAATAAAGGAGAGGCAGCTGTTTCTGCAGTATTCATGAGGTAATAATAGTAACAATAAGGGGAAGCAAAATAGAGCAGTTTCATTGTGATACTTTTGAAAAAGTAAGGATTCAATTGAATATAAGACGATCATTGATTTTAGGCACTTTGACGGACTAACGTTTGATTCTAACAGTCATTTTCTGAGAAGAGCAGAAAGACAACTGTGTCAAGAGGAAAAAACCCTCAGTTTGTATAGAGAGGTGCTGCTGAGTAGCACTGCCGGAGTCCTTTATTTAAATAAGAATAATTATATTGCACAGGAAACTTGGATTTGAAAGCAGTTCCTCTGACAGTTACTCCTGAAAAGGAATGTACCTGCTGCGTTCACCAAAGTGTGAAGGCTGGTCTGGTATCACAGGATCATCTGCATTACGGCTAAAATTAAAGCAAAGGGAGAGGAAACAAACAAGAAAGAACATAAAACTCCCAAATGCCAAGTCCAAAAAAAGAGTTCTTTCCACCAAGAAGTGGTGAAACATCTTTTGGAGTGACTATCTGATGTGGATGGCGGTGAGAGGCAAGTAAGACAATAGTTATGCTGCACTTGGTTTCCACTTGAAAAGGAATCCCTGCTGGCTCCCGGCGGTACAGTGTCCCCTCGCTGCTCTGCGCCTTCTGCTCTCCACTGGGTTTCCACTGTACCCGGCGAGCTCTTAGGAAAACTTTTCCTGTGGACAGCATTCACTGCGAAAGGCTGGAAAACTTCTCTGGCCAAGTAATTGTAGGCAGAGAGCTGCTTCTGCTGCTGAAATGGGGCCTGTCAGCAGCCAGCCTGGAATGCAGCCTGCCTTCTCCAGCGCCTCCTTGACCTTAAAACGTTGGATGAAGCAGGTGAAACCCTGCCTGCATGAAAGCTGGATCCTTTCCAGGAAGTTTTAGGCCACTCTACCTTCCACACAAAGCAAATCCATAATTAATTAAATGATGCTTAAAATGCTCAGACTGTTGTGGTTTCCTGATTTCGTTATGAAAACGAAGATCATCTGGTCAGTCGCGCCGGCAGTGACTCTCACACAGGCTTTCGTAAGGTTGCAAGGAGCTTCTCTGTGTGGTCAAGAGCAGCGTGGCTCTTAACTTGGACTCCTCCTAAGGAAGGCCAGCAGAATCGAGCGGGTGAAGCCAAAAGCCTCTGCACACAGATTAAAACAGGATTGGCTAATACTTCTCATAAGTAGCCAGAGGACATCTTCCCCCTAAAGCTTCTCTAAGCAGTAGAGGATTCGTATTAATGTGCAGGTGTAGCAGTGGGGAAAGGTGTTTGATTACTGCAGAACAGGTCACTACTTACAAATCATATCCTTGCCTTTTGGGCAGCACGCTCAATCTGTATCGGCAAGAGGCATCAATTAATTGCAACTAATAGGCCTAAATGATCTGTTAAAGCGCTGCGATGGTGCAAGGACTGAAATGTGCTCCTCAGTCACATGACGGTAGAAAAACACAGGTCATTGCTAAAATGAAAGGATGAAAAGAGGGACAAGATGCTTTCAAAAACCAGCCACCCTCAGACAAAGGCGTGGAAGCTGGCAGGGGGCATGGGGTTCCCACGGTGCACATATGCTTAGAAGAGAAGCTCAGGTGAAAGGCAGAGCAAGAAGGATCTGGCTGCCTGAGGGCAGGAATAGAGATGTACAGCACCTCACCGTGTGCCCCGGCTTGAAGGAGGAGGAGGTCATCCTGGGCATCTCCACAGGCAGCTGGGCTGGGAAGGCCCCACAAGAGGCAGTCCTGCCTAGAAGATGGATGTTGTTGCCCTCTGGCAAAGCCTTGATTGCTCTTTTTCCATTTGCTTATACAAGAAGCCTGGGGCTGAATGCAAAAGGCCTGAATGCTGTGTGGTAAAAGCGTGCTTCCATTCTGCCTGCATGGGGAAAAGGACATTCAGAAGAAAACTCTGGCCACTGTTTAGGCAGCCCATGTAGATACTGTGCTACATCTGGCCAACAGAGTGGCTACAGGCAAGAAACCGCAGAGTTGGCTGACAATTTGATGTAATTGGGTTTCATTTACCTTATAGGCTCTCTGTATAGAATAAATCATAGAATAGTTTGGGTTGGAGAGGACCTTTAAGGCCATCTAGTCCAACCGCCCTACAATGAGCAGGGACATCTTGAACTAGGTTGTGTTGCCCAGAGCCCCGTCTAACCTGACCTTGAATGTTTCCAGGGATGGGGCATCTACTACCACTCTGGGAAACCTCTTCAGTGTTTCACCACCTCATTGTAAACAATTTCTTCCTTATATCTAGTCTAAATCTACCTTCTTTTAGTTTAAAACCATTACTCCTTGTCTTATTACAACAGGCCCTACTAAAAAGTCAGTCCCCATCCTTCTTAGAAACCCCCTGTAGGTACTGGAAGGTGCTATAAGGTCTCCCTGGAGCCTTCTCTTCTCCAGGCTGAACAACCCCAACTCTCTCAGCCTGTCTTCATAGGAGAGGTGCTCCAGCCCTCTGATCATCTTCGTGGCCCTCCTCTGGACTTGTTCCAAGAGGTCCATGTCCTTCTTATGTTGGGGGCCCCAGAGCTGAACACAGTGCTCTAGATGGGGTCTCACCAGAGTAGACGGGGACAGTCACCTCCCTCAACTTGCTGGCCATGCTTCTTTTGAGGCAGCTCAGGATACGGTTGGCTTTCTGAGCTGCAGGCACACATTGCTGGCTCATATCCAGCTTGTCATCCACCAGCACTCCCAGTCCTTCTCCGCCGGACTGTTCTCAATGTCTTCAGCACCCAGCGTGTATTGACACTGGGGGTTGACTGAACAAAGGTGCAGGACCTTGCACTTGGCCTTATTCAGCCTTATGTGGTTCACATGGGCCCACCTTTCAAGCTTGTCAAGGTCTCTCTGAATGGCACCCTGTCCCTCAGGCGCATTAACTGTACCACTCAGCTTGGTGTCATCTTCAAAGTTGCTGAAGGTGCAAATGATCCCACTGACTGTGTCCCTGATGAAGATATTAAACAGCACTGGTGCCAGTATGGACCACTGAGGGACACCACTCATCACTGATCTCCATCCAGACATTGAGCTGTTGACCACTTCTCTCTGGGTGTGACCATCCAGCCAATTCCTTATCTATTGATCAGTTCATCCATCAGATCCAATCTCTCCAATTTAGAGACAAAGATGTTTCGGAGGATTGTGTCAAAGGTCTTACAGAAGTCCTGATAGATGACATCAGTAGCTCTTCCCTTGGCCACTGATCTAGTCACTCCATCATAGAAGGTTACTAGGTTGGTTAGGCAAGACTTGCCCTTGGTGAAGCCATGCTGTCACCTCCTTGTCCTCCATGTGCCTTAGCATAGCTTTTAGGAGGATCGGTATGTTGCTACAACTATTTTTTAGATTGTACTTCATAAAGCAGAATATTTTAAATGCCTTGCTGCAGAGTAAGCTCTGTACGAGTAAGAGGAACTGATCTAGATGACGTATGAGCATATCTGAAATGTGTGTTTAAAGGTGAAGCGAACTTGAAATCTAAGTAGTCTGGCCCATAAAAGCTACAAAGTATGAGTGATCACTCTAACAACTAAGTTGGGGAGAAAACCACTAAAGAGAAATCCCCATACATATCTGCAACTGCAAATAAAACTGTACTTGAAGAAGTTCAGCCTCTGCCATCATCCAGTTAAAAGGAAATAAAATGAAAAGTCCACAGGCCACAGGAGGAGTAGCCAGTGTGCTTCTACTGTCGCCCATAAGCACTTAGCATGGACTCTTTGAGACAACGGCTGAGGAATGGGCAGGGCCATCAGCCCAGGGCTTCTCCAGTGATTGGTCTTGGAAAGTTCACTCTCATGGAGGAGGGAACTGGTTCTCTATTAGAAGAGTTCAGCCTCATTTATTTCCTCTAGAATGGGTATAAAGGAATTACTTTTAAGGTCAATGGAGAGGGAGAATGCTTTCTATCACACCCTGTAGTTAGAAAACCTACCGGAACCTGCTCAGGGCTGACCACTTTTTTTCCATGTGAGTCCTCCTTTACTTGTACTTGCTTACATGGCTCATCTTTTGAGCACATTCGGTTTGAGGAAGGACACAAAACTGGACTCGCCTTTCACCATTTATCTTAAACCTGGAAATGAATCTGTAGGCTCTACCTAACGCCTGTCCAAGAACAGCTTGTTATCAAGGCTTGCAGACAGAGAAATTAAAGCAATGTTACTACATTGGATGGAGCAGGGTACAGTTGTTGCACATGAATGATTTGCATACAGGGACAGTCCATTCCACTGCAATTGCATTCAGACTAAGTTATATGGACATCACACCTTCATTGGCATAATAATAATTGAACAAAGCCCATGTGAAGATAAGCCTGAAGACATTATATTACATGCCAAAGGGTTACCATATTTCTTCATTCCTTCCTATAACGTGGTAAGAGATAAGAACATCTTGAATTCACCTATAAAATTTGTGTTGACAGTTTTAATTACTTTCTCAAGAATTTTATGAGCTGCTCTTTGCCTCCATGAGTACATGGGCACGTCAGGTGACATGAAAAACATTTGTAGGCATCATGGTAGGAGAAAAAAAAGCTTCAATATGCGAGCTGAATGTACTCCGAATACCTACAGAGAAGAACAAGGGTTTTAACTATCAGATTATTTAAGCCAATGTCATGATTTTGTGATTTCTTGTCCATGATGGTCTTTTAAAATCCATCAAAATTATTGTTAAGATTGACAGGCCCTTGTGAAAACAGGTGGGATACATGGACTGAACTCATCTGGGTGTTAGTATCTGAGACACCTGCATGGGGCTGGCAGACTTAAGAGACCCTTCCAGACCTGTGCTCGTCCACAGCAGCAGCTTTAGGCCACGTGGGTACCCTGCAGTGTCTGAAATGATACACAACAGCTACAGAGAAAAGGTCAGATCCCACCCTAACAGCTTTCCAAGGGTGACAAACTTGCTTGCTCGCAGTCCTGAGCTGTGCTGTCAGCTACCAGCTTCAGCATCTCTGAGGGTGCTCTGCTGGCATTCAGTGTGGGGACTGCAACCATAAAACAGGGACATAAAAGGATTTCCTCCGTCTGCCCCTCTGTGGAAGGAGAGGCATTCATGGCAAATGCAAACTGGGGCTGAGCGTAGGCACGCACCTGCACGGCCACCCCTGGGGGCTGTTCCTACCGGGTGAACCTTACATCATTGTGGTCACCCCTGTCACCACCACATCCCAGCACCTGTTTGGTGATCCTCTGAAGAACCACTCGCCACACGGGCTACACCCCAACTGTTTTGTGGCAATTAGGCTAAGGAGGACACTCACCGGAATTTGTATTCCTTAAAAGTAGTATCCAAATCCAGCTCTTTGAAGATGAGAGGAGCAGGGCGTCTTTCCTGTAGTGATTTTCCTAAATCATAAAGCCAAGTGTATTTTCCTCACTCTGTAAGAAGCTTTGGTAGAAATAATGCAACTGCAACACAACGTTGCATAAGCAGCTTGCAGCCGTATCCTCCCTCCACATTTCTTAGTGGGTTTTTTTCCCCTGCTGCAGCAAAAGGTATTTTCATTTAACTAAATGTGTAGTTTATTTTCTACAATTTCCATGGTTTCTACAATTACGAATTAGAAGAGTAAGAATTTAGAAGACATTTCTGTAATTTATTAATTCACAGATTATCTAACTATGTACTACCACTTTCTGCTGTAATACATTACATACCAGCAATAATAACTGCTGTAATGCAACAGCGGAGATGGCATTGCCCTCGCACCCCCACTCCAGCAATAAAAATCATCTTGACCCATGCAAAAAGCCTCCAGAACTGTCAATTATCTGACCTTAAAAAGGCAGGTTACTCGATAAAAGGCTTGGCTAGAGATACGATTGCAGACGTAAAAAGCATGGTATGCATATGATCAGATGCCAAGGAAGGTTTTCAGCAATTCCAGGCAGGGCATTTTTGGGGGGTCCCATGAATTCATGCAATAAATGCCACTCAGTGCCCACACTGTCGAGCAGCCTTGCCCACAAGTCCTTTTTTTCCGTCATCACCCACAGTACAGAAATGTTGGGTGGTTCCTAGGCTTTCTTCTGGAGTGAAACAACTCTTCCTGAAACAAAACCCAGCTGCTGTTTTAGTAATTTGCTCAGTGGACACTCCCAAAATGCAGCACGGACAAGGCTGAACCAGTTTTGGCTTCCTTTGCTGTGTACAAACTCATGCCAAGCTGTCCCAGCAGGCTCTGATCCGTCAAATGTCACATCCCCTTTTGTTTCATGCTATTAATTTCAGCAGGCTGCAAAAAAAACCCCAACAAACAAAAACCCAAAAAAACCCAAACCACCCCAGCCCTCAGATTACTTCAGACTGTTGAACTGAAAACCAAAACATACTGAAGATAATAATTATGCCTTATGGTCATGGCTACATCATGTGGGGCCGGAGGAAGTAAGACAGCCGAAGGCTGTGAGCATGGACCCGGCCATCCTGCTGTAGAGAAGGCTGGTGCTGAGGAACACGATGCTGCTGCAGCGCTTGGGCTGGGGTGAGGGTCTGCTCCTTGCCGGGGAGCAGCTTTTGGCATCAAAGCTGTGGCCACCTTCCATCTGTGAAGACGTGCCTAGCAGGGGAGATACCAAAGGTTTCTAAAGCCTCTTTGGAAGTATCTTGCTTCATTTTGGAAACACTGACAGTATCTGGCAGGGGCATGCTCCGCACACAGAGGTGTATGAAGACCGCTGGTTTGGTGTGGCTCTCAAAGCTCAGGGCTCCCACCAGCGCTTCTCCACTGCCGAAGAAGTACCAAAGCTGACAAGAAACAAAGCAGCTTTGAGGTAAGTAAATTGACACGTCCTGACCATTTGTCCTGGTTTCAGCTGGGATAGAGCTAATTTTCTTCTTGGTAGCTGGTGCAGTGCTGTGTTTTGGCTCTGATGTGAGAACAATGTTGATAGCACACTGATGGGTTTGGTTGTTGCTGGGTGATGTTTATACCGAGTCAAGGGCTTCTTGGTTTCCTGGGCCCTGCCAGCGAGAGGGCTGGAGGGGCACGGGACATTGGGAGGGGACACAGCCAGGACAGGTGACCTGAACCAGCCAACGAGGTATGCCATACCATGGGATGGCATGCTGAGCATATAAACTGGGGGAAGAAGGAGGAAGCTGGGGACATCCAGCATTACGGCATTTGTCTTCCCCAGTAACCATTAGGGAGCCCGGCTTCCCTGGGGATGGCCGGACACCTGCCTGCCCGTGGGCAGCGGTGAATGGATTCCTCGCTGTGCTTTGCCTGCGTGCGCGGCTTTTGCTTTACCTATTAAATTGTTCTTACCTCAACCCTTGAGTTTTACACTCCTTTCCGATCCTCCTCCCCATCCCTCTGGGCGAGGGGGAGCGAGCGAGCGGCTGCGTAGGGCTGGGTTGCTGGCCGGGGTTAAACCACGACACCATTCTCGCTGCTGACAGCTGCCCAGGGTGGGGTTTAACAGAAGAAAGTGCCAGCAGGCAGGGCTTCTGCTCCCGAATCCTTAGCGTTGAATTTGAATGGTTTGCTGCTCCTGCTCTGCAGTGCCCTTGCAGCCCACGCCTGCTCCAGTCCTTCTCTGTCCCTGCACACCATCCCCGTACCTCTCTCCTCAATCCCACATGCTCATTCTCAGCAGGCTTCTGGCTCAGTGTGCTCGTGATATATCCAAACTGACTGGTTGACCTGGTGGTTTTCCACATCACTTGTGACCCTGGACTCCTTTCAAACCAGCCCCTTGCTGACAAAATGTACACAACTGTATGAGACAAGCTCTTGTTGATTCTGCAGGAATTGTATTTCCTTTCTTTACAGCATTACGGGAAAAAAAAAAAAATGGATCAGAGAAGGAACTGTGCAGCTGCAAGCCAGAGGTTTTAATCCCTCCTCCATCACTAGCTTGCTGTTAGATCTCTGCCCTTCGGCAACTCCTCTGTAATGCTGCCCTCCCCGGAGGAACCGGCAGGTAACGGGGGTGATTTTTCTGTGTAATACTGAGATGCAGGCAAGGAAAGAGGATGCAGAGGATGCAAGGGCGAAAAAAAATCCTCTGACAGTTAGGCATCCGCGAGCCATGCTGCTGGGGTAACACTGCCTACCCGCACCCCAGATGCAGGGCTGGGCAGAAAGGGCACGAAATAGTTGCTTGGGGCTCAAGCCACATGGCGCAGCACCCTCGGCAGGCAGGAGAAGGGTACGTGCGTCCTCATGCAGCACCTGCCTGTGTCCTACACCTGGGGACAGATGGCGCTTAAGCATTGGTTACTTGAACATGCAATTAAGCGGAAAAAAAAAAAAGTAAATTTAATAAAATAAAAATAATAATAATAAAAAAGTCTTTTTAAAGACTCCTCCGCTTTCTTTTGACTGTTTTTGTTACCCCAGGCCCGTCTTCCCAGAGCCGCACCACAAGAAAGGACTGCCCGGACTCCACTCTCATTTTAAAATGCTTCTTTTTATTTCAGTGGTTGTACATTGGGTGAATGAATTTAACGTCACAACAGAAATAGAATGGCTATTTAACAGACCACTAGTAGTTATATGCTGAAAAAGAGTGAACGGAGGGGTTTCTTTTAACTGTTACTGAAATATTCATCGTACGCGTCGTCAATTTTGCTGGATGAGAGAGGCAAACAAAAAGGTATTTTGGTGAGGTGCTGTATCCTTTGAAGAAAATAAGCACTGAGACATCTCAAGTCACTCGAGACTGTGTCTCAGCTACAGTATTCACTGTCTCTGTGTTGGCCCATCTCATGGTTCTCTTAGGGGGTTTTATTTGTTGTTTTTCTTTTTTAATTAAACAAAGCATTTAATCATTTTCATTAGACTTTTTTTTTAAATATAAACAAAGTTTTGGCAAATAATATTTATACAGAAAAATAGTTTTAGATCTTCCCAAATTTTGAAATAGTCTATAAAATTACTTTATAAATAAATAAAATGCAGAATCTGTTGTACACGTATTTGCACATCTCTGTAATTGCCTCCTTACTGTTCGCATAGGTTTGTACTTGTACAGTTTTCAGGAATATTACAAAGTCATAAAGTCGGAAAGTGGATCTCTTATTAAAAATACATTTTCTCTTTTTGTCTGTCAGTTTATCTGGATGAAAGACCTGATGTATCTGAAGCTTCGTCATCCATGGGCAAAAAAATAGTAGAATTGGATTAATTGTAAAAAACATAGAATAACAGTTATTTTGAAACATAAAAAGTTCACACAAAACAATGTCTTGAAGACTTATCTACATAAAATATTTAAACAACATGGATAATTTACCATTTAGTATTATACAATAAGCTACCCAAATGCCTAAATTAACTATTATAAAAAAATAAAAACAACTTTGACAGATATAGGCAAGTTGCAGTGTCAACTACCTAGTTATAATGACTGAGAAAGTCTACAAATATTAGTGTTTTAATAGTATATAATGGTGATACCTTAACTGCTAAAGTAACAAGTTAAGATACGTTATTTTTCCACAAATTAAAACTAACGCAACGTTACAAGCACTATGTTAATTTTACAATCGAATTGTGATTATTTTTTTTTCTTTCGGATGATCAAATCTCCAGCTTTATATATAAATAGATAGTAATTAGACATTGGACAAACAAGATTTAGCCCGGAAAATAATTTCCTAGACAAATAATTATATGATTAGTGCCTTCAGTCGTTCAGAATAGGCAGTGCTGCCAAAGTTTAAAATAGTTTACAATCAATCTGAAGAGGTTAAGTTAAAATACTGCAATCACTAATAATGTCCACATAGAAAACTTATGCTGCAAACAATTATACATAATATCCACTTATAACAGCTGTCTTGTTTTTTTAAACAATAATTTAAAAACTATGTAATTTATGTGATACATGTGCAACATATAAAATGTGAAATATGAAATATTTGGTACAATAGTGCTTGAAACAAATCTCAAATCAAACAAATGAAATTTTAATTATACATATATAATCACCTTGTAAATCAACAAAGTATTTAAAAAAGTAAACAACATTAAAATCTGCTTCATCCATATATATGTATGTATGTATATATAACATGTATATAATTGTATTAAAGATATCTTCATACTTTTGTGACATAAAATATGTTTTTAAAGAAAAACAATTAAAGGAACTATTTTTTTTCTCCACTCTAATCTGGTTACAATCTTATAATCCAATTAAAAAATGCAAATACAGTAACGATTTATTAAACTGAATCTCATTCTACATTCTTAAGTGTTCAGTTAATAGTCTAGATTAAAGTCACCTACAAAGTTTCGGTGACTCTACTGAATTTTAATTAAATTAGAGTATCATACAAATCTCTTCATCTACAGCCTTCTTTTTTGCCTTTTCTTTTGCTAGTTTGGTCTTTTTGTCATTTTGCTGTTTGATTTTACACTTCTAGAAGTTACTTCTTAACAGCTTGGATCTTTTTGGTAACCTGACTATGAGTTTGAAAGATTATTCGCTCCGGTGAGATTTGACTGTTGGCATCAGGCTCACTTTCATCAAGTCTGATGTGACAAAATTTAGGCACTTCTGCAAAGTCTCTTTTAAAAACATTATAAATATACTCGTAAAATAATATTCTCAAGACTTTGTTCTTTTGGGGATTGAAAGGGGTATGAAGGTCATACTGTGCAAAATTTTTTAATTTTCTTCTGCTATTCTGCTATGATTCAAATGCAACTTCTCCATACAAGCCAAACACCAACCATGTGCATCTAAAGAATTTGTGCTTTACTTTGGATTTCTGGCTAAAAATACTCAGACTGGCAGGGTGATGTGCAGGACACTGGGCTGCGTTTCACTTCCTCTGTCTTGGAATCAACTCACTAGGGAGGCAAAACCAAGATTATCATTTTTTAACCGAGAAGAAAAAACCCCAATCGTAGTTCGGGTGAAAATTAAACTTGCAAGTGGGGTAAGTTTTTAGCCAATACAACTCGATTATTGCTCAGCTCGGAAGACTCATGAACGCTGAATCTCACGAGACTAACTTAACTGGACCATTTCCGTTAGGTATCATTATGGAGAAAAGACAGTATTCGCAAGAATTAAACTATGCTTAGAAAATCTTTAAAACTAAATGTTACCCTTTATGTCTTGAAACATCACAGCTGGTATCAGGTAGTTAACTATTTTAGGTTGGAGTATAGTAAGCATACCATATTTAATATTCATATATGACATAGCAGCACTAGCTTTTTTGAGTTTGTGATTTGTCCGTAAGAACAAATTCTTGACTTAGCATGCAGTTTGTGGCAACTCTAGAGAGGAGGAGATGGGGTAGTATGTACAGTAGCCGTGCTTGGCCGTCCGCAGGGAGGCTTCGTGACACTCCGTTCCGCTCCTGCCGGCTATTTCAGGATTATCTGTTAAGAGAAAGGAAAGCGTGATCGCGCTTTTAGGTGACGTGGGGAGAAGCAGTTGGCCCAGATGGCCGGTGCTGGACTAACTAAGCTCGGGCGCAGCTCGCACGGGACAGCGTCCCGTATCCTCACGCTGCCCGGGAGGCGTTTGCGCTTCACAAACCTGGTCGTCTTCCTGCCGCGCACACATCCCCACGTGCGCGAGAATGTGCAGAGGGGGCGTTTCAAGGGTCAAAATACTGGAGATGGTGCCGAAGCCGCAGAGGGCGGGCCCGGCCGCAGGCGGGTGTGCACCCTCGCGTCCCCGCGCTCAGCGGAGTGGGAAGCAGCCCTGCGCCTCCCCAGGAAGCTCGGAAGTGCATCGGTGCCCGGTGCGATTCTCCAGCTCCCTGCTCCCACCAAGTCAGGAATGACAAGGGGAAACGGTGGAGGCAGGGCCCTTGGCACTAACGAGCAAAAAGGTGTATCAAAAGGGCCGGGTGTTTTCAAGAAGCTAAACTTTAGCTAAAGTGCTAAAGTGTCTTTTCAATGCACTTTTAGCAGCTGCTCATTTCCTGAAAGTATTATCTGCAGGTCAGCAAACTCGAGAGGCTTTTTTCATGCTTCCTTATGTTGGGGGGATCCAGGGGGATGACCGTAACGGTACCTCTGTGCACCTAGCTAGTCACTAACCTCGCTGCTTTACCTCTACCCTGTCTCTAAACTGAAGGCACAGCAACCGTTTTACAGATGCAAACTCTTGCACTTCCAGTACTGCGAAGGTTAAACGCACAACGTGCCCAGCAACGGACTCAGCCTGCTCACAGTATTGGAAAATGGTCGGGGTTTCCATCGCCTGCCTGAAACAGCTGCTGGTGAAAGTGATGTCAAAAGCCAGGGGTGTGATGTTTTATCCCACCATTGCCAATCTGTGCTCTGGACTTAAGCACAAGTCAAGGAATTAGAGTGCAACGCCTGCTCTTCCCGTTTGATTTGGCACTCGACGTATTTTTAAGCTGTATTTGTAGGTGGTATGCAAGACAATCATGACAGCACTTTGACCTACTTGTGTGTTACAAAGCTACACCGCTGCTTAATGCAGTATTTATTTAAAAAAAAGGGGGGGGGGGGCGGGAAGTGTTTTGAAAATAACTTCAGCAACATACTACCTCTGACATACAGATTGCAAAAAAGAAACACGCTTGCCTCTGTGTGGAAGGTGCTTGTTCTAAGTCCCCTGCCCGTCCACCTCACAGCTGTAACCACCTCGCTTTCTGTACACAGCTACTACCTCCCGGACCCCCCCTCACTTGCCAGAGTGCCAAAATGTCATCGCTGATTACCATCAGCACTGAAAATCTGGTGACACGCGAGGCCCCATTGTAATGGCACTGTACAAACACCTGCTGCTCCAAAGGGCTTAACATCTAAATACATCATACATACAACAAGGACATATATTTTTAATGAACTTCCACCCATTGTGAGTTTGTTAGCTTATCGCCTGTCTTCTGTTTCCTACTGAAATAACAAAGAAATACCTTTGCTGAAATAATAAAGCCCCGCCTGCGATAACCCTGGTCCATCTACAACACAGTGACTTGACAGTACGTACAAAGAACGTGGCCGTGCTGAAAATAAGAAGTGACCGAGATTATCAGCACCGATATTTTTAGCACGTTACAACCCAACATGTCAATGTAATTAATAAAGCAGCTTTAGCTATACGGGTTAGCCATAATCACACAAGTGTATTTAAGGGATCCTAAGGTCTGCTTTAATGGGACACAAACTGAAATCTACTCAAGTGTAAAACCCCAGAATTTCAGACGGTGCAGCTGCTTACATCATACGCCAACTTTTGAGGGTATAAACTTGCATTTTCCTACAGCTTTTTTCCTCCCTGTACAGGGAGACAGATTGCTGACCCTTGTGCCGAGACATCCTAAAAGGTCAGGGAGCCCCACAAGACCGACGCTCCCAATTCCCCCAGCACGTGACAGAGAAGGCAGAGGGCCTCATCTCAGGCTGTTTCTTGGGAAACGAGTAGGACTACCCCGGCACTTTGATTAACTCAAGTATATCTCACCCTGCCACGTGCCAGGCAGGATGCAGGGGTCCTGGGCAGCGTAAAAGAGCAGGGACCCCTTCTCCACCCTGCTCCAGCGAGTGGCAGAACCCAGGAAAAGGCTTCCACTCCCCTGTCCCTATTCCTGCCATTTCTCCCCTCTTGAAACTGGGGACACAGCGAAAACAATGTAAACACTTTCCTTTTGTGCGCCAGCATGTCCTGTTTACACGGCTGCGGGTGCAGGAGGAGCAGCTGGAGCTCTCCCCACCATGCTCCTCTGACAGCGGCTATGGAGCTGGCTTGCTCCCACTGCATCGTCCTCGCCGCACCGCCGCTCGTGCATGGGATGTAACTAGGGCATGTCGCACCCCAGCTATTTCTAGTACACGTAGGAGTCCACCTAGGGAAAAAACCCTCCAGTCTCTCCTTCAGAATAGGCTTCTTCAGTGCAGAGATGCAGAACCGAGGAGCTACTGCTTTTTTTTTTCCTTTTTTTTTTTTCTCCCCCTTAGCCACAAAGTGTAAAATGTACCCCGTAGTCTTTAATTATATGTTCACACCCTATTTCTGAAAAGAGATCACAACTCCGCCATAGCTGCATACACATGTATCAGCTTCTGCAACTGTTTTTTTCTCTGTGTCTGACAGAGAAACCTAAAATGCTAAACTACTTTACATGGAACCCACACTGCGAACCTCTTCTGTTTAATCTATAAATGAAGTAATAAACTGCGATGGAAGACGGAGACTATCTGAACCTGCATTGCTGCTAATTACTCCATCGCTTGCATGCTGGAAAAGGCGAAGCTGTACAGAACACACTGATGAAGGAACATCCCTGCAAATGCTACTACAGGCTGCACTCCCTCGTTACAACAGGTCCAACAACCCTCATGTTCTGTACTGTTTGAAGAACAACATCTTAGATGTACATATATATGACTTGTCATATTTGCAGTGACACTGTTGTATCATTACACTTCACAGCAACTTGCTATAATGTATCGACACTTTTACCATAGAATATATATGCATGAACAACTTCAGAATGAGTGTGCATTGTCCCCTGTACAAAGGTCTACAGGTCAGCCGTGGGAAAACATTTTCTCATGCTCTGTATGGGTAAGAGCCACAGCTGTGGATACAGACGTGCCAGAAAACATACCTTCTGCTGCTGCATTAAGGGATCTCGTAAGAATACTATTTCTAGCATAAGCAGAATGGCCTGGCATTTATGGTCAGGAGTAGTAATGCACAAAAGACTTAATAACAGTCAAGGGCATTTTTTTGGAGGCAATCACAGACATAGGGTATGCTCTCCATTGCCTTCATGCTTGGTACCTGTCTGACATGCCAGAAAGCTGGCTACCCTTCGGACTAAAATCGCTGAAATTGTGCTGATGTCAGTTACTAGACCTCACTGAAACAAGCAGCACACAGAGCGAGCCTAAATTTCTGCAAACTACTTTCTAACCACCAAAAAGCATTCACTCTTCCAAATTTTCCAGCTCCTTAGAGGTGAGATTTTCAGCTCCCAAATGGCAAGACTTTCTCCCTTTTCCATCAGAGCACGGCTCGTTTAGACCTTTACCTTCAGGACCTCCGAATGACCACAGTGGTCATTAAGCCCCCTGCACAACACGGAACAGCCCTGAATTCAGCCAGGGTTGCTCCCAAGGGTGATATACTTCTGCAGTGTCATCCAGGGGAATAACAACCAAGAGAGATGTTACTGCCAATGGTTTCAGCTTCTCACTGAACTACCAACCCACGGCATGCAGCAGACAAATCGACATCTGCTTGGGACTTCCTCACACTCAGCAAAGGCAGCTGTGATCTGTTATCGTCCTGAAACTTAAAAACCTAAACCTGAGAAACTCTTTTAAATTAAGGTGGAAATCTCACCTTTGTGAACTCTTCTGACACCCAGGTTACTACGCGCACTGCTTTACTTGATACAGCTCACAGAATTAACCAAATTACCTGGAATCACAGCTGGGTGCTGGGAATTTAAGGAGAGAGGTTTTCTGTTTTGAAGCTACAACTCACAAAGCTTCTTTATACTCTCTGTTTAATTCTGTTTCCAGTTCCAGATTTAGTATACGACGACGAATACAGAAGATTTACCATCCTGCATGAATCCAGTGTACATGAACTCTTGTTCATCTACAGACCTGTCATAGTGGGTCAGCTGGAAAACATGACTTTGCATCTACCTCTGACATGTTTCTCTTTCAGAAGTTTTGAAATCATTTCCCCAAATCACACTCTGATCTGTAAGCATCATTACACTTTAAGGGGGCACTAAGACTACATTTGACCTCCACATTGCAAAGCAGTTATCCCTCCAAAAATGAACTCATACACAGGAAAAACATTTCAGACTGCTCAGCCTTCCATTTTAAAAGCAATGTAGTAACCGGAGTTTCTTGCAGACAAGATTAGTCTCTTATGATTTCAGATATGTACAGCTCAGCTGGTCACCCTATTTTACATCTTCCCAGCCTACCTCTGGGAACTTGTTTTAGCATGAGACAGATTATCAACTCATGATGCTTTTTCCCCCCTCCACCAAATGGGAGAGTCTGTGGCAAATAGTTCACACTGAGGTATTTAGCTTTCAGGCACCTGCACTGGGGCAGATGAATCCTTCCACAGTGACATTTTCTGTTTTCATGCTTTTTACACAAGTAGCAGACTGGTCAGATATGTCTAGGGTATACATTAAAAATGACAGATATTTTCAGACAGACAGCTTGTATCAAGCTGTCTCATAACTTCTCCCGCTTTCTAAAAATAAAACTAACACCAAGTATTTCTTCCCTTTGACATGAAACCCAAGACTATTTATATTTCACCATGCCTTTGGGAAATGCCTCCATCTCTTTTATTTTTCATTTTCTCTTAGAATGCTGTTTTGTGGCATGTGCCTTGTTCTTCAAAATGAATCAGTCTTTTTTTTTTTTTTTTTAAATCAGAAGTGGACAAGGATGAGTAAATATTCAGGCATTTACTGAGAGTAATCACTATCGTATCAGTGATGCTTGGTCTTAAGTCTTAAATAGCCTTACCAATGAACTTTTTCACCTCCTATTTCTCCATAGCTTCAGCAGCAGCACAGAGCCTCAACCCAAGCTTTCCAATCCCCCTCCCCAGGACTCCCACTGACACTCCCCAACGGGATGGGATTTGCTCCTGTCCTCAACTGGCCCACAGCTGAGCCAGCTCCAGCTCCCACCTGCATGAAAAGCAGCCTGCCTGCTCCCAGCGCTCGGGCTGGAAAGGTGCGTAGGGGTACACAAGCCTCATCTTTCCCACCACAGCTGCTGTCCTACCCCCCCCCCTGGTCCCGGCACCAGCAGTAATCCCCCTTGGAAGTCCCCTCCTGACCTACGCAGGTCTTGCCACTGCTGCAAAAGACTCCCTTCATTGTCTCTACACTTGCACATGTGTGCATCCATCTAACCTGTTTTTCCATTTCAAAATTCACGGTCAGCAGTCTGTACCCTTGTAAAACTGGTGAAACTAGCATCTTTCTACAGGGTCACCTGCAGACACTGAAAAGAAACCAACCCGAATAAATGCATCCCCATACAAAACCTAAAGGAACTACCAATAGGGTTGGAGCGACCTGCTGAAAGCACTTTGTTACTCCTGTTATCGCTGCCGAACACTTCATCAGTTTTCATAAACACACTGAGCTCCACCTTGCATCGCTGGCTTCTTTTCTTTGCTGCTCCTCCTCTCTTGATGGCCAGAAACCTCATTCTCATTTCCAGCATCTTATGATTTAAGGTACACGGGTTTTGTTTTTCTCACTGACTGTGAATGTCTCCTCAACTCAGGGGTGAAGAAGGATTTTTATCTTATTGCTTCTCCATTAATCCAGTGCATCCCCAATATATCTGTCTACTTTGCACATCAAAAAGATGACCTCTGGTTTGTATATAAAGGGTGAGATATCTAGGCCACAGCTTTCCTTGGCTGCCTGCCCATACAGTCTAACATAGGGGGCATCTGGTGTTTCCTGAGGACTGGAAGTCCTACTCGCTTGGATTTCTCACAGCCCATCCCCTGACACAGTAATTCTGGTGCCCTGCTCCATGCCCTCTTTTCTTCCCTAAATCCTAGTTCTGCCTGTCCCATATGTTGATAATATACTTCTGGAAATGGCTGAGGGTCAATGTCCACGCTGAAGTGGACACTACCTAGCACGTTTTCATTCCACCAGGTACAAGTTCTTGGCCATCAGGGTGTCATAAAGCTGACAAAGACCTTGTCTGAATCCAGCTCTTCAGGATAATCTGAAGAAAAGATCAAGGCAACTACGGGATCCCAAAGGGCTCAAGGGTTCAAAAGCATCATTCTTCTCATTTGAATAGTCACAGGCTCCCGACAGCAGAGTCCAGAGCCACTTGTGCTGCCAACTCCTTAGCATGCTTATAAGCTTCAATAGGTATTTACTCAAGTAATCATAGAATCATTTAGGCTGGAAAATATCTTCAAGATCACCGAGTCCAACTGTTGACAGGTACTTACTCACTCCAAAGAAACAGGACTGGTTGTTTTAAAAATGAAAGCAATCTGGCTTTATTTATTCTTCTTTGAAGTAATAAATAATGCAGTACTAAAAATTGATCATAACATACTCTAATACATTCTACCAAAATCTATTTTTAACTAATCATCCAGGCAGCAGACAGACTCCATAGAAATGAGAAAAGCACTGCTGTAATATTTTAGGAGCACCCGTCCAGTGACTGTTTTGAATAGGCACTCAATTTCACCTTTCAGCAGGTCTGAGCTACTGTAATCATCTGTTTTTCACTTCCTACTTTCCGGTCATTTTCCTTCTCTTTTTGAATTTTAGAAACTGCCAGAATAGGCTTATGTGGAGGAACTGAAAGCGCAAGGGAGTGAAAGGCCAAGCACAAGCTGTGCATTACCTGTGAGAGTGCCCGTATTCCTCTTGTAGGGGTGTTACTTCTCCAAACCTGCATTTTCTTAGGCCTCCTCACCTGGCTTTTTTTTTTTTTTTTCTTTTAACAAAACCTGCTTTATATCTTTTTCTCACACCTCATGCATGCCCAAAGCATGCAAGACAGGGCTGCCAGTACACATAGGCATTCCTTTTAGGTGAAGAGTGCCACGGCACGCAGGGCATGGCTAGCAGGTTCCCCAGCAGTACCCAAGGCTCTGAAACCTCTCCTCTCCCAAAACCTGGCGCTCCAGTTCAGACTCCCTTCCCAGCAAAAGGTGGTCCACTGCAACATCCAGAACTAAACTGAAACATAGAGAGGTACCACATTCCTGTTCATCAAGGATATTCGTCAGAGACCGCACTTAAAACATTTGTGGCAGTTCTATAAAACTCATTACAACTTCTCTGAGGAAATCTTTATGTTCCCGACCTTTGACTGCTTAGCGCTTCCTTAATTCCTTCTTGTCTGAATACTCCCACATAAATAGAATATATATACTATTGTGTGTCACTGCAGGTAATATTGTGGCAAAAATGAAGCCAGCCAAACAATCAACAAATCTCTGCCTCGAGCTGGAAGTCATGACAGGCACAAAAACAAACAAACAAATGAACAAACAAATAGATGCCTCTATTGCGGGGACTTGAGCAGCCTCCTGCACACTGAAAGCCAAAGACTGGCATTTCTGGTGGGCAATAAATCATACACTGAGATAAAACCATGATATTCGTTTAATTCAAGGGAAAGTAGCTGGAACAGCTAGAGATGTCTAGATGCAATTATTTTGAAGAACAGAATCCCAAACAAGCTCATCTGGAGTGCTGCACTGCACTGTGTTGTTAAAAATTTATGACGGAAAAAAACCAGACTCACATGAGACCCTGTGTACATGCTAAACACAATGAAACAAAATAATTTTCCCCCAAATGCCTACAAAATGAGCTGACCTCAGAAAAATGTCCCTATGTTTAAATAATAAATACATGCCCCAAAACGCTTTCACTCAACTTGTCGAAGTATCATTTGTTGACAACAGAAATCAAGAACACAAAAGAGAGCTACCATGTCAAACATAAATACTTTTTTTTTAAATTGCAGTGATATGAAAGCTAAAACAGTCTGCAACAGGAAAGGGAACTATGTCTTTATTTTTGTTATGTAAAAGAAGTGTTTGCCTTTGCTGACTGCTGATGTGATGTGATGGTGCCATCTAGCAGGATACCAGAGGAAGTCAGGTTTCAGTCCTCTACAGCAGCAGGGCTGTGTGTGTGTGGGGAATTTCTAAAAAAACAAACCCAGAGATTTTCCATTTCTTCCCACTGGCTTCTTCTATATGAGCATCTGATCTAAAACTCTGTATGCAACCCTGCCAGAAGTCTTCATCATCTACACAGAAAAAAACACACTATCTTAAGACAGAAAAAAATGTTATTAAAAATAAACCCAAAACTTGGTTAAATTTTGCATGAGACTTTGTTTTTAGAGCTGCTTTACATTTTCAAGGGTAATCTTTTGGCCTTTCTCCTTTCCTGCCTTAAAGTTTAATAAAACAAAGTTCTGCCACATCTTCTGTAACATCAGTTGTTTCAAGGCAATTCAAAGGGTCTTTTCTTGACACTGCTTGAGATTTGTTGTGGGCTTCAAGATAAGGAATTCCCACTTCTTGAGTCTGCAAACTGTTAATTCTGAAAGTTACAGATACTTACATGTAACTCAGCATCTTTAGACAAAATAACTTGATTGCATTAAGGCCTGTGATTCTTGGGTGTGCAGCATGAAAGAGGCAGCAAGCCACTGAAGTTTGCCTATCCTACCGTGGCAAGCTATTGCTATTCAAATACTTTCTCCAGAGAAATGACTCTTCACAATGACGGATCGTTTAGGTTCATTTTTTCAGCCTGGTGCAGGTACAAGGCAGGATGTTGAGTCCAGCATCCCTGACGCCAAGGCCTGCCGGTACCTCTGTGCGGAGCAGCACTGCACCACAGATGGGCTTGCTAGACGCCCAGCACCGTTCCGCCCAGGGCACGCTCCCTGCGAGCACCTCCTCTGATGATGTGTCTGAGAAAGGAACCAGTTCCTCCGTCTCCTTTTTTGGACTCTTTCATATCAGATTCAAATTGCCCTTTCTGTTGCTAGAACAGAATTTTCTATAGGAGCATTTAACTTGGTACTTTATAGAATTTTTAGACCAAAACTTTCAATCAAAGAAAGCAGACAAAAATTGTTCAGATACTTATTATTCACTGCAGAATTGCTTTCCTACCTGTTCCTCCATTCCCTTAGAAACTGCAGTTGAAGCTTTTAAAATCACTAAGAATTTTGCATAGGCTCTTATTTGTAACGTTGTATACTGGCACTAAAGATGTAAATAACATTTGTTTCCCCTTCCCACCTTCCTTCTCAAAAGCTTGCCTTTAGCCAACAAAAAAGGCCGTTTACTACTACCTTCCAGATTTTTCAATTAATTTTCTCAGTATATTGCTACTTCTCCCCGTTTACAAGTTCAGCAGGTTTCCACCAGGAAGAAGGGGAGTGTGAGACAGGAAAAGCCTTGTCGGCAGCGCTGAGCACGGCCCTCCGTCCTGCCAGGTGGCTTCCTGGGGTTACGTGGGTAGACTGGAGGGGCAGCCCTTTTTCGGGACACCAGGCAATATTTGCAAGAGGGAGAAACTGGCACTTCTGCTTTGTGTAGAAGAAAATAACTTCAGGAGGTGCAACATGACATTTCAGTCTAAGGAGACTGCCTCCTTTGGGAGCGGTGGCTGCCTTTGTGGGCACCTTGGCAAAGAGGGGTGCTCTGTTGCTGCAGGTCGCAGCTCCCCTCCCTCGCTGCCACACGTTAATTCCCGTTAAACATCTGGCATGTTTGTATTTCATCCTGTTAACTACTTTTTGAATTCTGGGGCAAATATTCTAATTGTCCTTTTGTTTGTGGCATAACTTTTTATTTTCACTTCATTGTATTTTTACAGATTTTGACAAAACTGAAGGCTACTGAATGATTTCATAATTAATATCTGCATAATTGCCACCTAATTTAGTGCAAACACTGATGCATAATTTAAAACAGCTGCGCTAGATAATCACAAGGCTTAGCATGAGACAGCCTGTTGATCTTATATTTCTTTTCAGACATGGCCTATGAGTATTTAATTTTCCTACTGGAAATGTTATTTTTTTTTCCTTCTTGACTAAAGGTCACATAAGCAGTAGAATAATGCTGTCACTAAATAACATCTTTAAGCAGCATTCTCTGTAATGCTATTTTTATACCGTCAGTCTTTGTCCCACTTCCATTGCTACAGAAAATAAGGCCATGTACTACTGTTCTCTATTGATGTGAGCAAGACTGTTTTCATTAAAGTAATTTGGAATTTGGTTAATTGTCCTGTAATAAGCAAGAGCTTAGGAAACACCCGCTGAGCTTGAGGACACAGATAAAAAAGGCCCAGAAGTGCCAATGCCTTAACCTACCGTCGCAGTCAATGGGGTGATACGACCTAGTCAGTAAGCCAACGGAGCCTGGAGATCACTTCATGTGATCACCCACTGCTGCTCATTTGCTCACCAGGCTTTTAGTACCACTGGGCTAAGGTCTCCTGTCTGTCATCCAGCTGCCAGTTCAGAAGTATGCAGATTGTCTAGCTCCTGTACTGCATCTGTCAAGCTTGTCAAAATGTCCTGGATAACCTACAGCTCCAAGGTTATCTTAGGACGATCTTAAACGTCAGTAGACACATGTTTAGGCAACTGAACCAAGCCCTGCGTGACTTTTGAAGGTTGAGCCAGACTGTTCTCCAGAATTCATCTGACTGTGTTGATAACCTTCACAGCCTACACTGGGTACTTAAATCTTCTACCTTGCACGTAGACACCCATACCCAGACACCAACACCCACAAGTCTTAATTTCGGGCTGAGTCCTAACCTTTTAATCCTTGTAGGGCTCACCAATGCATATACGTACATGAAGCAATAGTAAGGCTTTCTACTCAGAGATTTCAAGTCCCCCAAAGCAGGTGTGTTAGCATTATTCAAAACTGAAATTCAGTCCCAGAATTTAGAATGACACCTCTCTCAAATGTTAGGATAGATTATCCTGAACATTGTTCCTCTGTTAACTCATCTTTGGAGTGCAGAGTAGAGGAAGTCACATTTCTCTGCATCTGTATTAGCATGAACATCAACACCTCCAATCTTTTTCCCAAGTTTCTAATCCTGTATTTACTTATAGAACAAGTATTAAAACAAAAAGAGAACCAAACTTCCAAATCCAATTTTCCTTATGGTCTTATGACTTCAGTATCACCCTGAAATTACAGTAGTGTACATAAATATAAATAAAACTCAATAAATATTGTTTTGTTCCTCTGCAACTACCTGAAAGGAGGTTGTAGCAAGGTGAGTGTTGGTCTCTTTTCCCAAGTAGCAAGTTATAGGATGAGATGAAACAGCTTCAAGTTGTGCCAGGGCAGGTTTAGATTGGATATTAGGAAACATTTCTTCACTGGAAGGGTTGTCAAGCGCTGGAAGAGGCTGCCCAGGGAAGTAGCTGAGTCACCATCCCTGGAGGTATTTAAAAGATGTGTAGATGTGGCACTTAGGGACATGGTTTAGTGGTGGACTTGGCAGTGTTGGGATAATGATGGGACTCAATGATCTTCAAAGTCATTTCCCACCTAAATGATTCTATGATTCTACCTGTGCGTGAAGCTGAGCAGGTAACAGTTTCCTTGCCTGCTCGAGTATTGCTAGTCCGCTAGCTACAGGAGTAATAATTAAAAGCTTTATAATAAAGATCTCTGAAGTATATATTTACACACAATGACTGTATTAATACTTTAAATAAGATGTTTCACATATCTCTGCCCTCACGCATGCACTAGAGGGAGCTAGGATCAAACCCTCCAAATACTTGCCCTAATGCTGCTTCTCACCGTCGTTTCACACTACTTGGAACTTTGCTGGTTCCATCCTCCAAGAACAAGCTGTCAGCATCCCCAAACAACAACTGAATGGAAGTTTATTAAGGATCTAACCCTTAAGCGAGATTAAGCAGCTGTGGCTTCCAGCCCCACTCTGGTGGGAATGGCTGGAGCAGTTGTGGAGGGGGAAAGAGCAAAAGGGAAAGGACCAGTAACCTCTTGACTGGTCATGCTCCTGGCCTCCTCACGTACCTTTGGAAGTCCACCTGCCTTTCACTGGAAATCCCAAGCTGAAGTCCCCCACCTCCACCTCCTCTCATCACAGCCTGGCAACTAGAGTAAGTAGGGACACCCCCTCACAAAGATGTCCACATGCCATGAACAGCAACACCACCAGTTCTTGTATCAACTGAGTCAGTTTTTAACCAGGATTTGTAAAACAGGATTTGCTAAAGCATTTTTGCTCCATCCTGTTTTCATTGCACTGAGCCCAAAGTGATTCTCTTCCCCTCTGAAGGACACTGCAAGAAAATTATTTTGGTTTTAAAACCTGACTTCTATGAGTCAGGAAAAGCAAGAGACTTCCAATTTTCAATATATTCTTAACTGTCACCCTGCACGGATGTACTACAGTAAAGCCTTTAACCCTACACAATGTTCTCACGTGCCTCATGCCATACATTGAACACGCAACGTAGAGCTGCTGGCCGAGCATGACCAATTGTGAGTGTCAATGCAGGCACATTTTGAGCTGTTACTTGTGTTATTTTCAGAGAAAGGACATACAGAAGACACGAGACACAGTTCATCTTTTTTCAAAACACAAGCTGACAGCACATACTAAATAATTTACTGGAACCAACAGAGTTGTTCGGGTTTTTAGCCATGAGCTGAGACTCTGTAACTTTTGGGATGCTGACTTGTCCTTCCACTGGTGCTTCAAAGACACAAGGATCATCACACTCCCCCAAAGAAGTCCAGCAATCTCTCCCGAGGCCAGAATACCAAGCCAAATGACACTGAGTGAAATGATTAAGCCCTGCTACAACTTTTATTTCATGCCTGGCTTTGTGAGAAGCCATGGGAACTGAAATGGGATGAACCAAAGGCTGCAGGTTGATTTAAAAAGTGCAGTAGAGACACTAGAAAGAGGAAACTGTATCCCACAAGTATGTAAAGCAGAGTGGCACAGACCCGGAAAGAAAATTTTATCTAGATGGGAGTAAAAAAAGTCCTTTTCTGAACAGAGGAGGGTTTACATCCATACAAGAGGACACAAAGGACATCACGACCATGAACAAAGTCTTAACCCAAGTTAATTACCTGCTCCTTCTGTGTTTCTTGGGCTAAAGAAATACTGAGAGTAAGGACCACAGAGTGACTACGGGGCCCTTCCCAGTGTTGCAGCTTTGTCTCCAACTCTTAGGAGGTTGGAAACAAACAGCAAACTTGGAGATCTGCCTTTTATAAAGCAGCAGTAACTACTACTACTTTCCCTATGTTCAAATACAGTTTTTTACAGTAGCTTTGAAAGATCTGCAATGACTAAAAGAAAGGGAAGAGTGAGAAGAAAAAGACAGGAATGGCACATGCTACAGAAGCCAACAAGAAAAGCTGCTGGGGTGGGGCTCATCTCCTCCACGTGCAGTTGGTGCGGCTTTGGTTACACATCTACGCTCCTTCCACAGGCAACAGAACAGAGGCAGGACCCTCTAGGGCAATTTACCTTGCCCTAACACGGACTTCTAGAAAGGTAGATGAACTGGATGCCAAACTTCCAAATGGCTGAAGTCAAACAAGTGAAAACCCATCCCCGTGTTAAACCATACTTTAATTTCAGCATGAAGTTAGATGTATACAAATATATGCAGCCAACTAAATACACACAGACACTTCTTACAACCCCTGTTAAAATTTAAAATGCTTCAATCCTCCAATGCAAGCAAAATCTGCAATGGGAAAGGAAGGGCTCTGCCTGCTACTCTGCTAGATGAGAAAGTGCATTAAGGCACACCTATGCCTCCCCAGTTGCACTAGTTACTTGTGTACCAGTATTCCAATTTTAACTTAAGAAAAATAATTAAAAAATAAGGCTGTTTACAGGTCCTTTTGTAGCACATGCATTTATGCTACTTCAGCCACCATCGGTCCCTCTGGTGCTCAGGAGTGTGGATAGTGGAGCCGCCCTGGCTGCATTCCCATGCTGGAGAGTGTCCCCAGCTGACCACCCCCCCCCCCAGACTGCCCCTTGGCATCTTCAAGTCTCTCTGTCACCTCTTTGGGAACACAAAACTACACTGGGTACCACCAAACCGTTTTCTGTTGCCGATGCTGTTCTGGGAAGGACAGTGAAACGTGCCATTTGCCTGCTGTACTTTCCCACTCGTCCTAAGCATTTTTCCGTCAAAAGAAGCCAGCTCTCAGAAAAGAACACACAAAATGACAACCCTCTTTGGGTGAAAATGCTAGAAGCACAAACACCACAATGTCGGCAAACGAGCCTTTCAAAAAAAACGGAGAAAACTGACTGGTTTGTGTTTCTTTAAGAAAGTAGGGTGTATTTCAGAGGTAGTATATTTTTCCTAAGTTATTATAAATAAACTCTTGAGGCAACTTCTATTTTTCCATGGGATACTTAAATAATTTTGGGACAGACAGCAAAAAAAGGTAAATCCGCTGGTCTAACATTATTAAGCAAAACGTTTTCACCGATTTCTTTGTCATCCCTTGGCAGGTGGAGGGGCAGGGTTTCTACTGGGTCTGCAACAGCTTGTCAGTCTGGCCAGGAGCAACACCAGGAAAGGTGAAGGGGTCAGAGCCCTTTGCTTTCTCTTGGTGAGCAAATCTGCTTGCTTCCTCCACAGTCTGACCTCTCAAAACCTGAGAGAAAACAGCTCTCGGGTTGAAACACCCGAGCATGGTCCCAGAGCAACAGAAAAGCCAGAGCGACCCAACTGCTGCGCAAGCCCCTCTCCTGGCAGATGCTGGGCACACCGGGGGTGGGGGAATCTCTACAGCCCCCGAAGGGGAGGTCAAAGCTACACGCTCTGAGCTGCAATAGATACATTCTCCCTGGGAATCGGGTTCTACAGGAGGAGGGGGGAAACCCTACCAAAATGAAAACTGCCATTAACATGACAAACCACAGAAGAAAAGGAGAAAGTATCATCTTTCCTAGCCTGCCTCTGCCAAAAACCCTAGGGGTTCTTTGTAACAATGTCCTTCCTTAGGGAAATACAATTCCCAGGTTCAAAATACACTTTCAAACATTAAGCAGGCATAGTCATAATTTTCAGCACTTCAGTGCTGTTTTGGTCACTAGCATTTACTGAAAACATTCAGTATTTTTTCTGGTTTTTTGCTAGCTGCCTTGTTCCCGCTTGTGAGTTTAGTCAGCTTCCATGCTCACAGATTAGTCACTTCCACACACCCCATGGAGAAGGCTACATTAACACACCTGAACGTTTGAAACCTGTGATGATTTTTCTTTTGAACTTAGGAGTTAATAATAGACTTTTGTAAGCAGTCCAGTCCTACAGTGATTCTAACTCCAGCTGGGTTAATTACACAATAATTAGGTACAAACATCGCAACACAAAACACAGCTACATCATTATTTGCAACAAATGTTAACTCTAAATAAGTGCAACCTGTCCCACAAACACTTGCTATAAACGACTTAAAAATAAAATTAAAATTTGATGGGGTAAACACAGAAAGAAAAAAAATTCTCTGGGAGAATTTTTTTTGTTAAAAAAAAATTAAAATAAAAATCTCAGCACTCATTTAGAGTTCGGGATCTTGTGAAAGAAAGCTTTAAAAGGAGCAAACCTGATTTGCTGTGGCTGTTGCGGCGAAGGGAACACTTGTTGCAGGAGTTGTTGCTGCAGAGACAGTGGCGGCCGTAGCGTTGTGCATCATGGGTACTTTCAGGAGGGGAACCATGGAAGCAATGAACAGGAGGGTGCAGCATTATGGTAAGAGAAGTGGTATTTTTGGCATGGTGAATATCAAGAGCGGCAAGCCATCGTCATGGGTTAAACCGGCAGATGGCATGCAATCACAGTGCAAAGCGAGAAAGCGTGGCGGAGAAATAAAAAAAAAAGGGAAAATAGCTTATTACAAGTACAATTAAAGGAAGGTTGTCAACACAATCGGCGATTCCCAGAAAAAAAAAGCAAGGACCGTTGAAAACACGGGTGTTATGTCTAAGAAGAAGATTGCTTGTGCAAACGAGGTGTCTATCAAAACTGCCTGTTACCTGAGAATTGTTACATGAGCAATTTGTTTTCCCCCAGTATTGATTTAAAGCCCCGCATAATAAAGTTCTACTAAAAAAAAAAAAAGCCAAGAGCGGTTTGTACTGGGAAGAAAACCAATAAATGTTTACCTTAATTTTCAAATGCAATTAAAAACCGAATCATTTTCACTTAACTTCACTTTGAAGTAAGCCTGAAACTTGCCATCTTCCTTCATAATGTTATCTACCCATTTTTTCTGCTAGCTCTGCCTGTTAAAGACTTTATCAGAGTTAAATTACTATCTGCTTTGAGGCAAAAATCAGAAGGATGATAATAATTTTCCTGATCTAAATACTACTTTGCTTAACCTAAAAAAGCAAGGTTGATTTTGTGAAAGTCATTGTTTTTGCTCATTTTAAGAATGAATTTTAATAAGCACCTTCATAGGAGAATTATTAACTTGACGTTTTAAAGGCTTGGTACTTTAAATGCTTATCTGAGTAGTCCCACACACACAAACAAAAATATCACTGGGACAGGGCTACAGAATATAAGAAAGATTACTCTTCTGTCTTAGAGGCTATATTATATTGCATTGGACTTCCACTTTGCATGCTCAAAATATTAACTCCAAGCTGCAAATATGTTTAACAGAGGAGTGAGATTCAGATCGCGGGTTTCAACAGAGCCTCTGTGGATCAAAGTAGGCATTTCTGGGAAACGCTGATAAAACTTTCTAACACACAGCAAAAAGGAGAAATAGGCACACCACTATGAAACTTTAAAACACTGATGAAATTTGCTGGCTTTTCTCCAGTATTTTATGATTTTATAGTACTAGACAATATAAAATATAAAGAGAAATAAAACTTTGAAAACTGAAAAGCAGACTGGAATTCATGGTATTATGCTTTTGCAGTGTAGTTGTTATAGCAGGTGATATCACATCTAAACTGCAGCTTTCATCTATAAATCTAAACACTCTGCGAAGTCAACCAGAATGACAAGCGAACCTTTAATTCTAGTCAGTGTCTGAATCTTGCCTAGGATTTTTGAAACAAGTGAACATACATCATATACAGTATAAAAAGAGATCAATAAAGAAATTTGGAACCTACCAATACTGGTAGCGGGTGTCATGCACAAAACTGACCCTGCGTGTCATGCAATGATAGGTGAAAAAAGTGGATAAAGGGAAGAAACAGGTTAGCTGTTTAGAGTTAACATTCAAAGTGAGATTCAAGCATAACCACAGAGAAGTAAGTTAGTTAAATGAAACTGTAAGGTCATTCATAGTTTTGCTTTAATACAAAAAAAGGTGATTATGACCTTGCTGAACTCCCAAGCATATCGTGCGACTTTTGGCACTTTCTGTGTATATACCAAATACTTCATAAACCTTTTTATTTGGTACTTTTATCCTTCCACTTAGTACTTTTGCAGCAACAGGTTTTTCTTTGCAGAAACATCTTTGGTCAAATGTCACATTATTTGGGAATTTTAGAACTCGTTGCGTAATTCAGACAGCTCCATGTTGTGCGGATCAACACTCCCCAACTTTTTGATGTGCAGCAGAGAAAGAAGTTAAAATGGAATTAGCTGATATTGTTCTGCAGGGGCTTTATGAAATTTGTGTTTGATGTTAATGTGCTCATTCTTAACACAACACCAGAGGTGGAGAGGTGCTTCTGACCAAAGAAAACAATACTTTGACAACTCCCCAAGCTTAAAACCTTAAAGTGTGTAATGTTCCAGCAAAAGGCTCCCAGCGCACTTCAAAGGTGCTCTGGAAAGACTGCCATGTAGTTTACTTTTGGTGCCCTTAAACCTTTCTGGGAAGACCAAACAAAAAAAAAAGAGCAGCAGCGGTGTATTTTCAGTACAGTGCATATAGCAAGCTGGTGAAGGCAAGCAGGTAAGTAGACTAGTCCCAGGTAGATGCATATTTGATACAAAATCAAATATGCTTCCTGTAGTCCTGCTTAATTACTACCACAGCCCCGTATCAGACCATCGCAGTAGCAGTGTTAACTATGAATGACCTTACCCAAGAAAGTCCCCAAAGAATACACAAAGTTCGTCCTCTAGAGGCTACAGAAACACTAACAAACAGCAATGGGAAGAGAGAAAAGATCTGTTGTTTTTAAGATCATTCACCAAACAATAAGGAGAAGGTGACAAAGCAATCAAACAGATGTAAAACAAAGTGCAGAACTTCAGAGGTAAGCCATGCTAAGTCAAGCCCCACACTTCTTATTAGAGGAGCGAGTGGTTAAGAAAGCAAAGAAGTTATATAAAACAATTAAGTTTTATATATATACCAGCAGCAAAACTTGTCTTAAAATTTAACTTAACACACACACACAAGGAACACATTTGAAAATTATACCAGTTCAGAAAATACCGCATAATCATTTTAAATCCAACAGATAATGTCATGCATTGTTCCTTAGACCTGGGCGGCGTAACAGTCCTTACACCCACCAAATCCAACCTTCCCAGGAAATGTGGGAATGTCAGACACAGCACCATTAACGAAAAGCTCATGACACCCACTCATATAGAGGGGGTCCCCTTTCCTAGCCTCCTCCCATACACCACTCCTCTCTCTAACATCCTTTCTAGGTGCTGATGGTGTTTGCAAAGAGTAGGGTGTTCAGCACTTTGAGAAAGGTTTTCAACTCTGGGCTTGGGCTCCATCTGCTATGTTATCCCTCTGTTTCTTCTTTTTTCATGCACTTGTTTTGGGGATGCCAACAACCTGGCCTTTAAGGTTTGGTTCCAAGACCCACCCTTCCTACCACCAGAAATTTGTAAGATAAAACTATAATTACAAACATTAGTTGTAAAGAGGGATGGACAATAAAAAGCACAAAGAATGAGCTACTTAAGGAAGCATGAGCACTCCAAAAGTCTGGAAAATATCCAAACGCTATTTCACTGAAAAAGGTTTAGACTACTGTATTTTCCATAGTTAATTTAAAATCCTTGTCAATTGCAAATCATAGCAATAAGCCCTCAGAGAGAGGGCTTAGGAGAAGGAATAATGCATATATCATACTGCAGCTTCTCAGGGTTACAATGTAAAATAAATTTGTGTATGTTTTTAAGCACAGGGCAGTCTTCCATTCATGTCCAAATAGGCAGGCTCACAATTTATTATTTTTTTTTCAAACACTCCCATAAATGTCAGTATGTTTTCTGCCACAGATATTCTGGTGCACCAATGTGCTAAAAATATGGCATGTATAATTTACTATTATAAACAAAGGGGCAGGCTCCAAGGTTGTTACTCAGGCCTTATAGAAAAATTCCATGAAGTCAAAGCCATCTGTGTTTGTTTTCATCTTTAGAAACATATGGGAATGCTGATAGATCAGGAAATCATCATGTGTTGCATTTCATTCCTTGTTTAACCGATATTATTTCTATATACTAAAATAACATCGCTGAAATGTCAAGTGCATTTGCAAACACATAGTTTTAAACGATTCTGAAAGTTCACACTCGATTAACATTCTGGTACAAAACCATATAACTTATTATTTACAAAGGAAATCGGAGAATTCATTAGGCAGGATTTTACCTTTGGGAAGTTTGGAGTGGGGGTGACCGACTTAATTTAGAGGGTTATGTTGTTATTGTTTACATGAGCACCTAGCACATTCTTTCTCTTGCAGTGCTAAAGAGAAGCCCTGCCACCAGCCACGGTGCAGTTCAAGCCATCTCTTCATGCTCTGACTTTTACAGAGCTCTGAGCACTGAAATGCAAATTACGTTCACTCGTCTTCAGATCACCCCTATGAAGAATTAGAACCCCAGCTACCAGCCGCAAATGCTAGGAAAAGTTCTGCTGGTGTTCCAAAAATGAAAACCACAAAAACGCCTCTGATGCTTCAAAGCCCTTTAATGGAGCTGTGGGGAGCAAAGTGTTTTGCTGCGGCTCCCACGCAGGTGTCGACTAGAAGGTTAAGCCCTGTGCTCCCCTTCTTGCTCCACTCGTGGGCAGCCGGGGTAATCCCTGCGGCTGTGACACAGCACCCGAGGGAGCAGGAGGATGCACCTCGGCCACAGCATACTTCCTGCAGCACCTCTGAAGCGTGATGATCTTTCCCAGCATTTTTGTTAGCAGAACTTTGCCCTCTCATCTCCGAGGAGAGCGCTGGCAGACATAAGTCAAAACACAGCCAATTTAAGGTAGGAAAAAAGGGGAAAACTCTGGAAAATGATGAACGAGGCTAAGAATGTGAAAAGCAGCCTGACAGCATATTGAAATTTCTGCTGGAGTTCTCTTACTTTGCAAGAGGAATTAAAATAACGTGTAAACATCTGTGCAGACTTCACTTCGAGTAGGGTAGGGAGCATCAAACATCTTCTGTTAAGTGCAGCTGCCTGAGATGGAAGCTGCCTGAGGAATGCGAAACTGGTTCAACAGAAGTACAACATACCTGTTGGGATAAACGCTGCGTGTTGCTGCAACTGAGCATTGGCAAGAGCCTGTTGATAGTGCAAGACACTGGGATTGAAAACGGCACTGGCACTATTGCTTTTTTCAAGTGCTTGTCTCTTTGGTAAAGGGTGAAGAACACCAGGAGGAAAGGCCTGTGAATAAGAAAGTTAGTTAAAATGGCATAATTTTCAAGACGTTGTCTGTAACATATACATAAATACAACAACTTATTGTTTTTTAAAGCAGCTGAAGATGCCTCGCCATGCATATTAACTCAAAGCACAGCAATGTAAAATGAGTGAAATTTTGTTACTGATAGCAAAAGCATGGTACTATTAACCTAAAACTGTAGCAGCACAACTACTGAAAAGAAAGGCCTTTAAAGCAACGAAAATGGCATTGCCTTTAAATAGGTTTTCAAATATTACAGGGAGAAAAAACCACTTGTGTTTCATTGCCAAGTATTTTATTTCTTAAATTTAAATATTGTTTCCTATTATTATACAGATTAATGGATTACGTTAAGCACTTTCAATTACAGAAGCAGTTTTATCTCAATTCCACTTTTCATGAGAGGATATTTAAAAAAATGAAACCATGTTAGGAACCAAACTAAATCGTCTGCATTTATTACATATGAGAATGAGATGGATAAATAGAGTTTCTGGTAAATTAACGAGTATGTGAAATTATTTCCGGTTGATGTTCGAAAGTAAAGCGATACAAATTTCATTAGTTGCTTCTCTGAAAAAATAAAAAATAAAAAAGCTACATGCAAAGCAAAAGGTGAAAGGTCAAAGTACCAGGTCTACAGTTGCTTCGAGAGGTCGCTTCATTGCTTTGGCAGTCGACTGAGTCTTTTAATAACAGGCAGCGAGCACATGATGGCAGTGGGCCAATGGGATTCAAGCGAATTAACATACAGGTAAACAGCAAGCAGAGGTGCATCATGGGAACGGCATTGCATTTGTGGATAGGTGAGAAGGAAAAAAATATTCTGAATGCAATATACAACATACAAAACACTAGGCATGCACAACAACAAAAATGTCTTCTAAAGAAATGAATATTACATTTTGAATTAGTACCGAAGCAAAAATGCATCTACTATACCTTAGTTAAAAGCATATAAGAGAGTAAAATATAGATGTTTGAAATTCAGGAAAGTTGAGTAAAACAGCAGCTTGCAGACACTATTAAGCATCGTATAAACACTTCACAGAGATGCAGAGAGTTTTAAGGATACGCCTATAAGAATTCCTGATAAGTTAGTTAAGTCACATTTTAAAGTGGAAAAATCAATTTAGAAGGCTACGTTTTCAAATACAAAGAACTAGTGAAAGTTGTAATGCATTACAAATGCTATTAATATCAGTGCTTGCAAGGTGAGGGTATTTTAATTAAGATAAGTGCATCACTCAATAGATTTGGGGTTCAAAATAAAGAGAGGTTCTCCTTTGCCAATACAAAGCAGAATAAATAATATGTCCAGTTACACTAACTTATCATTAATTCCTTTTTTTTTTTTCCCCTATAGTTGGGTCATTTTTGAAAAGTTTTTTGCCTTGTAACTTACCACATTACATTCAGAAGGAAAAAAATGTCTTTCAGAATTTAAAACGTATTTTTAAATTTTGCTACAACCTTCAGTACTAGCTTCTGGAGCAGGGAGTAAGAATACGGCTCTCAGTTCATAAGCGAACATTAAAGTATGAGTTATGATACTAGTCCAGCATTATTAATCTTTTTAAAAGAAAGTATTTAGGCATAATACATAGGCATATACATTTATGTATACTTCCATAATAAGATCAAACTTATGGCTGATATGATGGCACTGTAAAAAATCATCTCATATAAAATATCACTTTCAAGTTTTACAGTGTAAGTAAGTCTTACAAACCTTTAGAAAGGAAAGGAAAATTTACTTAGAAATCAGAAATTTTACTTTTGTTTTTTGAACACAGGCTGGTATTTAGCTCTCATTAGGATATGTAGATTATGTCTATCTTGACATCAGTATGTGGAAACAGGAACAAAAGTAGAAAAAAAGTAACAGAGGACAACGCACAAAATGCTTACAAACAGCCTACGGCCACAAGCTTAGCTAGTGCCAACAGGGTATTTTGCACGATAGCCCTCACTTCACCTGTTCCTTATTCCTGGCTCTGTTGCACCTATGTTGCATGAGGCTTTCCGATGCCCTCCCCAGCTCTCTCCTTCAGCATGTTTCTGGATGAAATACCCTGACCTACGGGATCTGCTCACCTGTCCAGGTCCAAGACTCAGACATAACAAGAAACACCTGGTGCAAAGTGACCATCTGGAGAGATTTCTTGCGTCTAAGCAGGGTGCTGTGCAGCCAACGTGCGGTACCCCCCATGGGTACCCCCATGGAGGACATCACTCTGTCTGCACGGGACACTGCCTCAGATCCACTCCGTATCCATCATGGATGGTAGGCTACATGGAGGTGAAGCACTAGAACTGAATTCAGCATTATGTGATGATGAAGTCCACACATTCAAATCAACATCATTAAGAGTAAAGCGTTTCAGTTAATTACCTTCATTAATCAGATCTTATCTGAACTCACTTGTTAACTTATCAACTCTGTGCTTATGACTGCCTTTCTCCACTTCTGCTCCATGCTTTTTTTAACCTCACCTCCCTCTTTTGAAGCTTTATTCCTGGCTTTCCCCTCATCTTCCACAGCAAGTTCAGTCTCACAGTTTTCCCCACTTGAAGGTTTTAACTTGATCTGTTCCTAGACCTACTCATCAACCTTGTTTCCATGTAGTCTCTCACTCTTTTCAGGCTTTCAGACCAACCGTCCGTTCTTCTCTCCCACCTTCGTCTTTTCTTCCATTTTGTCCTGATGGTAAAACCTCCTTTGCCTCACTCTGTTCCATCAGGTTATCTCCTGCTCAACATTTGATCTCCTACATAACTAACAACCAAAAAAATCAATAGCTACAGACTCAAGAGGAAAAGGCTATGGAAAGGAAATAAAAATAATAATAAAAATGATCAAACATATTGAGGCATAGTATTTCTCTGCCATACATTGCATTGGTATGCTATAATGTCTCCTAGAATACGAGCAAGATCCACACTGTGGATGCCTGCATGGATGCGCATGGAGCTCCTGACTAAACTCAAACACAAGAAGGGAAGCACACAGAAGGGGGAAGCAGGGACTGATGGCCCCAGAGGAACAGGAACACAGCCTAAGCATGCAGGGATGGGCTGAGGGGAGCCAAAGACCACCTGGAGTTGCATCTGGTAAGGGATGTGAAGGACAACAGTAAGGACTTCTCCAAGTGTATTGGCAACAGAAGGAAGACTAGGGATCATGTGGGTCTGCTGCTGAATGGGGCCAGAGATCTGATGACACAGGACATGGAGAAGGCTGAGGTACTGAACATCTTCTCCACTTCAGTCATTACTGGTAAGACTGGCCTTCAGGCCAGTGGGAGACCAGTGAGAAAATCTGAAGTGAAGATTTACCCTTGGAGGAGGATCAAGCTAGGGTATGTTTAAACAAACTGGATGCACACAGACCCACAGGACCTGACAGGATGCACTGATGGGTGCTGAGGAAGCTGGCCAACGTCACTGCAAGGCCACTCTTAACTACCTTTGAAAGGTCCCTAAGACTGCAAGAAAGTAAATGACACCCCTATGTTCAAAATGGCAGGAAAGAAGGTCTGAGGAATGACAGGCTGGTCAACCTCACCTCAGTCCCTGGGAAAGCAATTGAGCAAATCCTCCTGAAAACCATCTCCAAACACAAAAGCCAAGAAGGTGATCAGGAGTTATCAGCATAGACTTATGAAGGGGAAATTGTGCTTAACCAATCTGACAGCCTTGCATGATGAGACTGGCTTAGTGGGTGAGAGGTGAGCAATGGATGTTGTTTCTCTTGACTTCAGAAAGGTTTTCAACACTGTCTCCCATTTCATACTCACAGACAAACTTACTTAGCATGGGCTAAATGGACAACAGTGAGATGGACTCAAAATTGGCTCAACTGCCAGGCTCAAAGGGTTGTGATCAGCAACACAAAGTCCAGCTGGAGGCCAGTGGTGTAAAACTTGGAGGAGTGGTTGACACACAAGATAGACATGCTTCCACTCAGAGGGACCTGGAAAAGCTGGAGAAACGGGCACAGAGGAACCTCACTAAGTTCAACAAAGAGAACTACCAAGCCCTGCACCTGGGAAGGGACAAGCACAGGCACTGGTACATGCTGGGGGCCACCAATGCTTGGCAGAAAAGGCCTTCAGTGCCCTGGTGGACACCAAGCTGAACATGAGCCAGCAATGTGCCCTCGTAGCAAAGGCAGCCAACAGCGTCCTGGACTGCATCAGGAAGAGCCTCACTGGCAGGTTGAGGGACGTGATCCTTCCCTTCTACTCAGTACTGGTGAGGCTGCATATGGAGCACTATGTCCAGGTCTGCGCGCTCCAGTACAAGACAGACATGGACATTCTAGAAAACAGCCCCATAAAGGGCCCCAAAGACGATTAAGGGACTGGAGACCATCTTGTATGAGGAAAGGCTGAGAGAACTGGGACTGTTCAGCCCGCAGAAGATGCAGGGGGATCTCACCAGTGTATATAAACACCTGATAGAGGACTAAAGATGGAGTCAGACTCTTCTCAGCAGGTCCTACTGACAGGACAAGAAGCAATGGGAACAAATGTAAATACAAGAAAATCCATTTAAATGTAAAAATTCTTACAATGTTTTTATTGTAAGCATGATTTAACCATGGAGCAGGTTGTCAAGAGAAGTTGTGGAGTCTCCATCCTTGGGAGACTGTCAAAATCCAATTAGGCACGTCCTGTGAATTTTCTCCAGCTCATGCTGCTTGAGCTGGAGGATTGGACTAGGTGATCTCTAGAGATCCCTTCCAACACCAACTATGAATTCACATTTTAATTTAGGCTGTACATTTTTCAGTGACTATTTATGCTCTCTAATGCACCATATGAATATTTGGAGCTCCCCAAGTACCATGACAGATGACACTGTCTTCTAATGCACTTCACAGTTAAGCTATACAGAGTCTACAGCCTCCTTCACAGTCCCCTTTCGTTTTACTTCAAATGATGAGGTCACCTAAGATACTGCGGTAAAAATTCCTAACCTTCAGGGTACAGAAATACAGACAAAGCATTTTCTGCAAAGGTTCCAGACTGCAGGATTCATTGACCTTCAGTGGTTTCACAAGCTTTGCCTACAGTGCTCTAACCCTATCCACAATGCTCACCTATATGAGCACCCTCTGGACCACAGCAATGCAGCCAGCTCCCCCAGGAAGGAAAACCTCTCAGACACAATTTCTGTCTGGGAGCAACCTCAAGCTACACAACCTACACATAAGCACTTGTATTTCAGCCTTACTTTCGCTCTCTAGATCCAATTGAGTATTCTTAGTCATTCTTGGGGGGCCTTGCAGGCATATGGTTTTTCTACCACTTTTTTGTTGTTATTGCCATTCCAGTGATTTTTCATTCACTCTATCTGATTGTTTCAAATCTATAAACAAAAAATAGCTGGATTGTAAAGAAGCTTTTCTGTCTGGTTGTCTAAATAAGCCTTTAAAATATTCTGTACGTATTTTTCTGCAAAAAGTTACTGAATTACAGGTCCCTGCCTTCTCCTGTGACATTAGAGTGCCAACATTTCAATTCTGTGCTTCATCTTGCTTTGGGGCTAATGTGAGTCCAATTACGGCTTATTTAAAATCACAGGATATATATCCAACTATTACTGAAGCACAAAAACATTAATCCCCTCATCTCTCTCCTTTCTTCTTTAGTACACTGCCTAGAAATATTACATTCTCTAAATAGACAATAAATATGGCACAATAGAAGCTAATTAGAATAAGAAAACCAATCTCCTTTGCTTTAATTTCCAGATGGTATAAAAATTCTGCCAGCACAGGAAAGTTTAACTAAAAATCATCCAATTCAAAACAGAGACTGGGGATACTACAAGAGAAAGAATATTAAAACTTAAGAAATGTTCTTCTGTTTGGCGGTTTACTTTCTTGCATAACTTACCCTTTGTCCCTCATAAAAGTCTGGTCTTTGCTAATTTGCTAAATACAATAGCTTGGGGTAGTTATACACTGTACTGTATTGTGTTTCTGGTAGGCTTTTTAACCAGAGAATAACTGTATTGTCTGTAACTATTGTATGCACTGCCCACAAGTCCACAAACCACATCTGCTTAATTATTCGTCCACTGCCAGCAATGAGGACAATGATTCTTTGATTTGCTGCCAGAAATTTTGTCTCCCAAGTCAGATCCTGCATGCTCGATTTATTTAACTTTATCAATACCACTCTATTTAAATGTATCAACTTCCGTGGTAGCAACCGTAAGAGAGATCCAATATTGGTAAATGAATAGGCTGACTTGTCTAAACAGTTTTAAGTAAGAGCTCAAAATATGTGAGAATAGAAAGCCCTCAATCTCTTCTGACTATAGTTACTATGCTTTTTCTTAATGATTCCCATCTTAATTTACTATTTTCAGACCCCACCATTCAAGTAACTTGCCCATGACAGTGGGAGAGGCAAGAGAAGTCTCTAGGCATGAGATTCATCTAACCAAAGTTCAAAAAGATACAGTTGATACTCTTTAGTCAGCAGGGACAGATGTGTGTCCACAGAGAGCAGTTCCTTCTCATTCTCTGACAGACACTAATGGTAGATCAGATGAATGTGCTGGTTTTTCTCTACTACCTATAAAGCGAGACCAAGGTGGCTAGACTAGGCTCAGGTATCTGTCTGGCATCTAAGGTGGAGGGAGTTGAGTCTTAATGCAGGTTTCTTTTCTACTGCCAATCTCCGAGGCAAAAGCTCTCTCTTTGCTTTTCTTCCTTTTCTTCCAAATTTCCACATGTGTAACTATCGTCAAAGAGCTAAAACCCCCTATGTGCTCCGGTTTTCAAGCTTAGCTTATCATTTTTGTTTCTGTTTGGAAATATTACAGGCAAATTTAACATATAATCAAGGCAGAGAACAGAAGTGGTATAGAGCGTCATTTGCTTCACTGTCTTGGATAGAAATACAGCATCAAAATAAGGGCATAAAGAAAAAAAGTGCTTCCTCCCATCAAGCAATAGTAATAATTTCAAAAATTCTTATATTTTAAAAAAAAAAAAGAGGCAAAAGAGAAAAGAAAGTATAAGCAAACAGCATTAAGTTGAAGCAAAATAGGCATCAAAGAGCTTCTGTCAAAAAACAGGCAGCCATATATGCCAGCACTTACCATCACAGTCGCAGCTGCCGCAGCTGCCTGGGCTGCCACCGCAGCCTGGTTGGCTTGGTGTTGCGCCGCTTTGATTTTGGCCTGCAAATGTGCAGGAGGGTGAAAATACTTGCATTTCTCCCTCATGCATCGACCTTTTATGTAATCCATACACACGGTTACGGTGTTGTCGTTTGTGTCAATCATTGTGCTGTCTGCTGGATGCGCAAAGCGGCAATCAGTCTCTCCACGCGCACAGTTTCCCCGCTGGAACTCCCTGCACACCTACGTGCAAAACAACACGCGTTGCAGGGGAAGAGTTTGGCGCAACGCGAAAGGGCAGGGAGAGCCCCATGCCCCAAAAAGACAGACCTGCCCCCTTCCCTGGTTAGTTCAAGTTTTTCAGGGAATTCAATTTAATAAATGCTTCATCTTCTTCTTGGAAAGGGAAAATGCATCTGTTTTACCCTTGATGTACTTGGCTTCTCAGGTAGCTCTGTGGTACGGCAGCTACATGAACTTGACATGCAACAGAAGCGTTCCCAAATGCCTTTCCTCTTCCCTGTCTAGAAAACACCTGGGAAGGATACTTACTGAAGTAACTGCCCCTGCAAAATTAGCTGGGAATCACAAGACATTCAATCCCTTTCTGGCTACAGTTTATATTCTTGCAGGTCCACTGGTAGGGAAGGAGTTCCTCTTGCTGAGACCTAGGGAGGGTATGCAGCAGATGCACTCTATTTTTTTATGGGGTCTACAAACAAAATTGAGAGCCTCCATAAAAAATCATTTTCAAAAACGGACAGAATGAACACACTGATTTTCCTAAGGAGAAACACGCTCTAGCCACTAGTGTTTAGCCTTTTGGGAAAGGACATTCATTTCTGCAAGACCCATTTGGCCATCTCATGTACTTGGATCACAGATTCCTCTGAGCCCGGCCATGTGGAGATCCACCAGCACCAGGGAGGCTCTGCACACAGCTGGAGGCTTGCCCCTTCAGCCTGCTGTGGGGTTTGTAACATTCGACATATCGATTTGTACCTCTAGGCTGAAGGGCTATACCATTCCTCTAATATCAATCCATAAGGCTACGGATTTGTGGGTTTGCTACCACCAGATCCTTAATATCAATGCATAAAAACAGGGATAGAATTAATACTGCCGTAAAAAAGTGCTTGTTTGATATTTCATCCAGGCATACCTTTACAGGCATGTATACTTGAGGTATTTCAGAGGAGATGAACTTTACCAATGATGAAAATTCATGCTGATGCCTGTGTATTAAATTCGAGCGCATGCACCACCTTAAAAGTAACAGTGTTTAATTACCACTGTCTGTAAGTGTAGAAATCCTGCCCAGTTTTTACTTGTAGCAACTAAATTTAAGTATCGTTTCTAAAACAATGGAATTTTTCCCCTGCAGGATCTTTCACACAGCCTAACTGAGGATGCATTTCTAGTCATGGCAGTGTTTACAATACCTCCAGTTTATCAGTCCTGAGGAGTTTCTGGGTAGCAGTTGAACCGGGGACTGAAACCGGTGGACTTCCAGGAACAATGACAGGCGGCGTGGGTAGGATCTCAGTTGGGACTAAGCCAACTCCTGGTGTTACTGGCGTTAGGTAAGGAGCAAAGCTAATAGCCGTGTTCGTTCCTATTGTGGGACCCACTGGAAATGTGGGCTGCAAAAGGAAAACACAGACACAGATGAAAAAAAACATCCCCTTAATCAAGAGCTCACTAGTTGTCTTTTGCATGTTCTTTCTGGCACCGATTCATTTTCTTAATGAAAAAATTTCAAACAGCTGGAAAAACACATGGCATACTCTCTTCTTTTAATCACGTAACACATTCCAGCAGCATATGAAGAACTGCCTTTGTAGCTCTATTATTGGAAAAGAGGCTGCCGATGCAAAGGAAGTCGTACTTTGAACCTGAATCTCTATGGAGGTCTAGCTTACATCGCAGGCTTATTTACACATCTAAAAGTAGAAATAACATACACTTTATTGCTTTTTCTCAATACCTGTTTTCCTTGGGAACACAGGCTATTTTTCAAAGTAACAGATTTCATAGGTGAAGTGCTATTAACTATATTAAAGCCATATTTCTAATAAGAGTATACATAATGAGTTCTTTGGCATGTACCTTCCATCTGTTTGCATGCTGTATTTTGCCACCTCCTCCAATTATATGTTACTATGGCTCTCACATTGAAAAAGCTCACCTTTGCAGATGTTTGTGTGCTCAGCTGCCACCAGTGGCGAGCAGAATAAATATTATAATCTCAGCCGGACACAATATTTAGAAAGGGATTACTCAGGCTTAGCTAGAGTTCATCTGACGAAAAAATCTGATTGGAAGGAATGATACGGTCTAAAAATCTGTTTCATGCCTTCCTACAGCGAATCAGTGAAGTCATGACCAGAAGAAAGAGCACTTGTGTGATGCTAAAACGCAGCCCTACCAAGGCAGAATGGTGGGTTTGTTACCACCAGTTCCATGGGGGGTGGAGGCAGAACATCACCACAGTCAGACCACGGCGAGACCTGCAAAGTGCTTTAGTTCTGCAAAACTGACATTTACCCCAGAGAGTGAAGCTATAATTATAAATGAGGAAAAACTATGCAGAATACAGGACACAGATCAGCTTTGTCAGAAATTAAGTTCCCAAATAAGTCAGCAGCTAGAAATGAACCGCACAACAGCAGAACACTAAGGAATGACAAAGGACACTAAGGAACAAAGGAGGAATGTCTTTCTCCTCAACATGGCCCGCACGGCCTCTGCTGGAGAAAGGAAGCCAGCCACGCACAGTAGGTAGAAAACACACAAGAGAGCACAGGAGCAGAGGTTTATTTCTGTTTGGTTCTGGTTTTGATATTTTTTTGTCTTTGGAATGAACTACTAAATTATAAATGAACTTGACTTAGTACCAAGAAGATGCTTTGAGCAGCAGATCAGTTAGGATACCCAACTGTATGGAAATGGCATCTACCTGCCCTAGAGAGTTGAAAGTGAATAATGCTCTGGTTTTATCAGAGATCAAAACTGCTTGACATCAAACAGCCCAGTTTATATGTCAAGTGCAAACCAAATTCTTAAGAGCATAATAATGAACATTTATATGAAACAAGAGTTCAACTATGTTGAGGACAATATGTGTTATGTAAAATACAAATAACAGCTTTGTATCAGACATAATTTTAAAAATAAATCCACATGTCAAGTGACTTCTATGGAATTTTCTTTCATTTTTTAATGAGTGGTCAAGGCTGAGTCATCTTAATCTGGCAACTTATGCGAGACAGAGAAATAAAACCCGGCGCACTTATCACAGCCATCAGTACAGATTGCATTACATCAATAAAACTGTAAAGTTCAAATGATGAAATGGGTTAGTAGAAAAAGGTATAATTTTGCCACTTCAGTGTTTCTCATAATACTACGAGGTAGAATCTACTACTTCATCAGAACTTCTTCTGTTTAAAACTCAAGCAGTAAAAACCCAGGAAATAGCAGAACACATTATGCCAGTATACCAAGATACATTTTGATGACCATGTACCAGAAATTCAGGGACTTCTGACACCCAAATTTTGTTCATGCCTCCCACCTTACAGCAGATGTTTCTCACATTTGAAAAAGGCTTCTGGGATGAGCTTCCTGTGACCAAATACAGACGTCTTGCTCTGAGAGGCTTACACTTGGCTCCTGTGATAGCCCGTGGAAAGACAAAGGCACTTAAAAAACCAGATCATCTAATCCAAATGCAGGCATCTGAAGCAAGCCGAGTGAATAGTAATTAGAAGTGCCTATGTCTTTTGATAAACTATAAACGGACCTTGGAAGCCCAACTCAGAAGTTGATGCCAACACTCCAGATGCCTCAAGTTAGAGAAAGAAATCCTACTCCAGTGGGATGCCTAACACTAGGCATTCAGATTGAGAAAGCATCATTAGCAGCCATGTGTGAAAAGTTTAATTCTGATTATTTGCCTAACGAAGCTTTGGAAGTCTGGTACAATGAGGAGCTCAACTGCAAGGGCAGCCCAGAGCAACTGATCATTTTAATGTGTATCCAAAGACGCTGCTCATGCATGTAAGACTCTGGTTTTATGTCACCTTCTGGATTTGAAGTGTTCCGGGCACTATACACATTACCTTAAGATAAAATGTCAAGTTTGTAAAGTGCATGCACCAGCAATTCTGTCTTATCCTGGGACACTTCAGATCTCAAGAGAGTAAGAAAAGCCAGAATGACATTAACCTTTGTTCCTGGTACTGGGATTAAATACTATTTAAAGTCATTCAAACTCATAGACTCCTGAGAAACTTTGCATTCCTACTCAAACAGCTTACTAGCTGCTGCTGCTGCTGCTGCTGCTGCTGCTGCTGCTAATAATAATAATAATAATAATAATAATAAATAAAAATTCCCCTCCAGAAGGATTATTGGCAACACCCTCATAAATCTAGACTAAACCTGACATGAACTCAATGAAGGGGAAAAAAAAAAAACAAAAAAGAGAGGGAGCAAATGCAAATTATTGTGGGATAAAAAAAATATATCAAATCCACAGCAACACTCCATTATATCTTCTAATGCAGATATAAATGACCATATCTCTAGCATCTCGGCAATTCCTTAAGTCAACAGATGGGGACTATTTTTATTGATAGTAGTTTAGAGAACTTCTGTGGGTCAGTATAGTCTTCAACTTTACTTACCATTAACACCATCAGAGAAATATACTTACCACTGGCTGTAGTGGTGTCCCTGGAAACATGAACTGCATTTGCTGGGCAAGCATTGCTGCTGCAGTTTTTTGTTGGATTAAGTTGTTCCTGCCATTGATTTCCAGTTGAGTTTTTAAGTGTGTTGGTGGGTGAAGGTACTTGCAGTTCTCCCTTGTACAGCGACCCTGGAAAAAGAAGTCACACTAATTGGTCTGCTGCTTTTGATGATAGTTTAATGCCTTCAAGCAAAATATTACACCATAAACTAAGCAAGAACTAATGAAATACAGGGTGTTTCCTGGGAACTATGTAGCAGGCTTGGGAGGAGCTGATGGCCTTAAGCTCTGCCTCAGCCCACTACCTCTGATTGATCACTAAGGCTATTAGCCATGAAAAACAAGAGAAAGACTTTGAAACAGCATTTTCATTGTTAAGTACTGATCACTGCCCTACAATTAATACTCTATTATCCTGACCGCCTGAACTGCCTCTCATGGTATCCTGGCTAGAGTATCTGGTGTTACCATAACATAAATATCTTTTATAAATTACTTTACATTATGAATAACAAATTTAAGCCTTCTTTAAGAGAAATTAAGCTTTTAAGTACATTGTATTAAAAAATAATTGTGTGCTCATCACCGTAAGGATCTAAAGTGACCACTCTCTGCTCATGTTCTCTTGTATGTTCACCCTTATTCCAGTTCACTGCCTTCCAGCCTCCTGTTTTTATTACATCAGCACAACTTTGAACTATTTCCATTCAAGTATAAAAGAACAGAAGTCAAGCTGGCACTTTTGCAACCTAAATTTAGAAGTGGCGCATGGAGCTAAATCTGAAGGCACACAGCAAAAGGAGACCTCCTGATCAACCTGAAAGCAGGAATTTTTAAACAGTTACGAGACAATAAAAACAAGGGTGGGCAGTCACCTCTGAGATGGCTTGTGTTGGAGGAGACGGACATGGAGCACACCTCTACAAGCAGTGCATGCTGACCAAAATGTAAGTAGAGCAGCATATTATGTGCTGATATGTTTTCCCCCAGAAAGAGAAATCGTGGAGTGCACTGGCAGGTTATGCAGCTATGGGGCAGAAACTGCTGAGATCTGAAGCTCCTCCATGACACAGCTCACAAACAGTCATAAAATTTTAAGAGTTGTGGCCAGAAGACCTAGAGCATTACTCCAACTGCGCTTGACACACTCAACTTGTAGAAGGTAAGTTTCCAAATTGAGATGTTTTTAAAAACCACCTTTTAAACTTTCTGTGCACTGGTATAAGGGCTTTACAATTTGTAGCCACGCAGGAATATCCTCCTATCGTCAAGAAAACATTAAGATCCCTATACAAGCACATCACACAGTCCACATGTGCACCGACTCTCTGTATGCATACACACACACGCTCTGCTACAAAACCTTCAGTACGCTTCGAGTGTCCCAGAGTAAACAGTGTTAATGTTATATACTGCTTACTCAGACACCAAAACACCTCTGATTTTGCCTGTAATCTGCTGTAAGGATGTAGCAACTACCTACACAGGAGTGACAAACCTGTTCAGGAAGGTTCTCATGCACCAAGGCCCACTGGAATGCCACCAGCCATTTCCACACAATCAAACTACTGAGAACAGACCCTTCCTGAACTGCGCCTGGCCACTGCTCTGGAGTATGCTGAATGGCAGAGGCCAGAAGAATTAAAAAAAAAAATAAAAATTTGAGAAAAGACACAGTCTTGGCACTCAGGAACACTTCTTGGTGCTGTTTTAATCTGCTAGTATAGATGCAGCCATTGTCAGGACATCATGCCTTCCTTCTGACTTCTGTTGTGTGAGTCACTAATCCTGTCTGGTTTAATGAAGTACACAAAAGGAAAACTACTCCGTCAGCTGGCATGAACAGAACCAGAAATAGTCACAATTTGATGGACGCAGAAGGCGGCTGGCTCTTCCATTTGGGGGGAGCAAGGCTGTCGCCTTCATAACCTTAAGCTGGTGCATGCTCAGTGCAGGCAATGAGCATGTACGCTTTTGTGTCGGCTGATGAGGCCAACCGATTAAGACATTTTTAACTGGGATCTATTTAACCCTAACCAACTTTGTATATGAATGGTTCATACATCAAATCTGAAAATTAGAACAGCAAAATCAAATCAAACTCCTCTACCTCATGGAAATACCTACCTATGGAAACGAAAGTGCTCCTCAAATAAAGATTGAGAGCAACTCTCAACCACAGTGTCTTCTGAAGTACCTTAAGTCTGAAGAGTGCCTTCAGACAGCCCTCCACTTTTATCTCTGAAAGCACACGGCTACTATATACCATCACTTCAAGCTCTGCAAAGCAACCCACAGTGCACAAAAGATTGGTTATTTCAGAAAACTTTCCAAAATAATCCAACCATACAAAAATGTACTGTCCTCTCTAAACTTATGCATGTATGTGCCTCATTTACTAGTTTTTTGAGCTCCTGGTTACCAAAGAACGTACTATAAGAGAGCTGTGTGGCCCCGTCATGCTACTATAGAAAGCGCTGTAAACAGATCAAGCCTTGTTGAAATTAAATGACCCAAAATAAACCGCAGTGGAATGAGCACTGAAAATAGTGAGCAGATTAATCCAGCCCTAGCTACCAAAATTAAATAAATTCTGAGACCAGCTTTCTGGACCTACAACAGTTGTGGGAAAACACCTATAAGCACTTTTCATTCCCTTTTTAACATATGCTCCATGTCCCTGTGAACTCCTGATGAGATTAGTTTCAGAGAGGAACAGGGCTGACTCCCAAATACCAATCATTGCAATAACAAAAATTCAAACTTGTAGTGTCCATCTTAGTCAAATGGGATCCTGGATTTTTTTGTTTATTAGAAAGGCAAATATTAAGTCCAACTGAGATGACAGCACATATGAACCAAGCAGCAAAGCAGTCAGCTGTACACAACATGCAGGGTTATTCAACATGTTGGTTGGGTCAACATCTACAATAAGAGTCCACTTTGGATTCTTGCAAAAAACTACTAGGCTAGCAAGGTCACCTTGTAACAAATACCGAGACAAAACTGAGTGCTTTAAATTTAGGGTGCATCAGTATCAAGCCTCTGGAGTGAGGCTTGGTTCATCACTGCTTGTAAAACCACAGCAGCTCAGGAACTGCTCCACAGACACTCAGTCCCCTGGTGCACGGCAGCACAAATTCCATCAGCAGGATGAGGCAGGCAACAGGGAAAATAATTGCTTCATACAACTTTTAACCTGCTCCCACATATGAGTCAGAGTCCTGAAACTGAGGGCGCAGACAGATTGGTTTGAAACTCGTTCCCTAGAAACTCCTGTCATCCATGAAGCGAAGGTTATCAACAAGCACATCGTAAGTTGTTGTGCACTTCCCATGCGAGTTCACCTGAAAATACCACTTTCAATGAGCTGTCTCCTTATCTGCAATGGGTAGTAACAACAAACAGATTATCACACTAAATTCCCAGCACTCTGCGACTCCCCTCATCCTACAAGGATGGTACCTGCCTCTGACCTTTCATTTCCCTGCCTTTGTCCTCTAGAACTAGCCTAGCCTAATGCATAGGGCCACATTTGAGGAGGGTAATAGAAAGTTTTAGCAGAAAAACTACTTTTCTGCCGCTGATTATCCAGACTGGGAACAAGCTGTGGCTTGCATTGAGGGTGCGCCACAGGCTTCAATTCAGTATAGAAGTGAGAGAGGGCAAGAGCGCACCAAGGAGCTGGGGACTCAAAGGACTCCAGTGCCCATCACCCAGGCACTGTAGTAAGAGGCTCCACTTCTGCAGGGGCAATGGTCTTCGGAGCTGCTACCTGGCTGGCTTAATATCAAAACCACGTTCTTGAACAAGCCATGACACATTCCTGTCTTTATTTTTTGATTATTATTATTTTAAATGAATAATCTCCCTATTAAGAACAACAAGTAGTTTGCTTAAAATCAATGGCACAAGACAGCCCACAGACTGTATTAAAAAGCTAAGCATGTGCTAAGAATTATAATTTTAAAACAAACAAAACAAGGTGAGTGCAGAAGTAACAGCCCATAACTTTGCATATTAAAATACTAAGAACCCACTTCCTGTCTAGAAGTTGTATGGCCACATCGTGTCTTGAATATTTTATAAATCCACAGCTTTCTTCAGTTTTTTACTTTTTCTTTAGCAGCAACAAAAATAATAATTCATCCAGGCCCAGGCTGGGAATTGCTTATGCATAATAAATTAGTTCGGTTTTACTTACTAAAATTACCTTTATCTTTCATAAAAATAAGATTTTTGAATAAAATAAAATTTTAAAAAAAGCAAAAAAATGTTTCTTTTATCTCTTGAGCCAAGAATCAACTAATGCATCCACAACCATTTTGCTCAGGTACTGCATTCTGCTTTTAAGACAGGGTTCAATACATATTCTTAGCATGCTTATCATTGATGTCCCATTCATAAATGTAACACCCCCAACCTGTACAGTCAATACCGAACTGCTGTAAGACACTTTTCTGCAGCACAACATGGTGGGGGTTTTTTGGCAAAAGGAAAAGCTAACTCGGGTTGGAAAGGACATCGAGACGTCCCCAGTTCAACCTGCTCAGAGCAGGGTCAGTCCTGGGCCAGACCAGGTTGCTCCAGCCAGGTCTTGGAAACCTCCATGGGTGGAGCCTGCACAACCTTTCCATGCAATCTCATCTACTGCTTAGCTGTCCTCACAATGAAGATGATTTGCCTTATATTCAGCCTGAACCTGTCTAGTTTTGACTTACTCCAGCTGCCTCGCATCCTCCCGATGTGCACAGCTGCGAGGAGCTGGGCTGCACCTATGGACAACCTCCTTGTCTTTGAAGGCTGCTCTTACAGGAGAAGCATCACCATGCAACGTCGTCATGTTTTCTTCTGTTAGTGTGCCTGTCTCAGGTTTGAACCCTAAGGGATATGTGTTAGGCTTTCTAAACCATACCAGCTAAATTAAGACTCCCTCTACACCTTACCTCATACTTTGGGATGACGGCAGCCATGGTTACCTGCCATCTTATCAAAGCACCACTGTTATCAATCATCAAACCAATCCAATTATTTATATTTTCCTTAAGTAGTTGAAATGGGGAAATTCCAGCCTGAAGCCAAGTGTACAAATCCAAAGTTAACTGAGGCAACTCACTGATGCTGTTAGTGGGAAATAACAGAGCGTGCCTCCCCCATTACTGCACAGTCTAACATCTGGCACGGGGCACCCCATCACCCTTAAAAGACAGGTTATCCCACGAGGAGCAGAAACAAGGAGGCCTGCTTCCTTGCAAACGTCAGTCTCTTGCCCCCAACCTTGCTCCACCCACCCACCTCTGTTCTCCCCAAACGCCCACCTCCCTCCTTCCTTCTCCCGCAGAACACCCTCCCACCCCTCCTAACTACAGACAAGGAAACAACTCACATGATAAATATAACCTGCTCAAGCTGTGCGTGCCCTGAAGGGCCAGCCAAAATGTGCATGTGGCTGGCAGGCCATGCTCGGGAACAGCTCATGCACGCTCTAGCCTTTTCCTTAACGGGGCAGTAATGTGGATCTCTGTCTTCTACCCAGACACTAATTTTTGCATAACCACTAAGAACTTTACAGTATGTCTTTGAGCTGCCTGCTTCCGGCGACTTTGCCTGAAATTGGCCAGGGTGTTCAAAAGTTATTAGGGTGTGAGGATGATGCTGGCAAAAACACAGATAGTGCAATTATGCAAAACCTGTTTCCTTAAGAAAACAAACTAAAGGTAACAAATGCTGATGAAATTCCATGATCTCTCAGGACTAAATATGGAGTCTTATGGGGGAAGAAAAGAAAAAAGGACATGACTTCCAAGACATGGATGGTTTTAGAAGGCATGTGAGCAACCGGTTCTACAAGGGCAAAAAGATTTTCTGGTTTCCATAGACACTCTGAGGTCCAAATATCTCCTGGAGTTTAGATACACCAAAAAAATATTTTAAAAAAAAAGTAATAATCACCTGATGCCACAACCACCTCTCCTACTGGAAGAAAAAAAACCCCAAACCGTACAATTTTCTGTGTCGTGCAGCTTCAGCAAACTTGTACATGCCTGTAAAGGTCAGGTCACATTTTAATAAACTAATGCACTTGCAACTGTGGGCATGCTGGTGAGCTAGACATCATCTGCTTGGTATTGATATTACATACCTGAAGATATTACATACTGTTCAAACTTTGACAGAGCAAGAGGCCACTGTCTGGGGCAGTGGCAGCACACAGCAAGAACAGCCACAGAGACAGCAGTGCCAGCAGCTGCAGAGGTACCTAAGCCATAAACACTCCTCTGGAAGACTTTCTGACAAAGAGTACAAACTGTTTCATCTCCTTTGGGATTCCTCCTAGGCAGCCCCTCAGCAAATTCTGGTTGGGAACGTGTGTGGCCTCAATCAATCAATTTAACAATTTCACCATTGCATAATCAGGAACTTCTCAATTCCAATAATCCCAGGCTCCCTGGGGCTAAAAATAGTCCCAGTCAATAGGAGGGCAGGGTGTTTTGAGATACTCAAGCTCCTGCTCCTGTCTATAGACAGCCACACTAACTCTACCACCCCAAAACATTCAGTTCAGGTATTATTTTTCAAATGCAGAAATACCAAAAAGAAAAAGAAAAAAGAAAACCCACAAAAAACAACTAAAGAAAACACTGACTATGTATTCATATGCAGAGGGATGATTCCTCTTGTTCTACAGGCCTTGCATTTATGCATTTCCCTATATATTTTAGTACATGAGAGCTCAATAACCAACGGCACTTTCAACACTCAAGAAAAACCACTAGACTTCAGTTTGGACTGAGTTTACAACTATTTTCCATCTAGCATCACAATGTGGGAATTCAGTGTTCCTATGCAGGTCTATCTGCTTCCCAACTTCTCTCAGAAAGTAAAAAACCAGATAACACATTTTCATTAAAGTATTCCCTTTGCACTTGCTGTGAATATGTACCATCTCACAGAATCTGTAGGGCTACACATGCCCACAGAGTTAAGCATATGTGGAAGGACTTAGGGGATTTAGTTAAGTTTTAAGAATGACTAGTCATAGATTTTTAAAAATGTAACTTAGCATTTTACTTCTTCCTTAAGGTATAAAAAAAATCTTCAAACTTTTTTAATTTTGCATAATTTCACATCTAGAGTATGTTGACTTGCAAATATGCATGCTTATGAAAACACGATTCTTTTAGCCTAAGTAGAAACATATCTAATTTCATAGAAAGAAATGGAGATCAGAATAAGATCCCTTATCTTGAAAATGAGACATACTTGAACTATTTAAGAAAAAGAAAAATAATGTCAAAAGGACCAAACTGTCCTAGTAACAGAAACACTAAGCTTTTAATGGAGAGTTCAAATTCCTCAGACTTCACTTGGTGCCATACACCTGACCAGCACAAAGACCTAGATGAAAAAAAGTATTTCAAAAAAACACAAGCATCTCTTATATTGCACTTGAAATATTTCAGCTGTTGGATTGTTGGATCTATTTTCCTGTAAAAAAAACCACCAAAAAACCCAACAAACCAGAAAACAAATAAAACCAACAAAAACAAACTTGGAAACTGCTGATAAATTAATTCTGTACTTCTAAAGCCACCTTGCAAGTCCACCCACTGAAGTTGGTGAGTGTGCATACATATTTATATGCACCTACACACTTCTGTTTCTAGAAAAAGTGGAAAGCAAATTCACTTTCTTACTTTAAAGTAGGAAAGGAAGAGAAGGCAAAAAATTCTCAGGTGACTTCAGCTTGCTTCAGTTTCCAACAAGCCAAGAAAACCCATTAGCTGCTCTTCTGAAAATTTCAATTATTTGTAAGAAACTGAAAGCTGGTAAAATAAAAATGATCATTTTATTCATAAAGATAGAGAACAAGAACTGTCTGTAACCGACAGAAAAAATAGAAAAATACTGAAGAAAAATGGAAGTCTTACAAAAAAATGGAATGTCCAAATGATGTAAGAGTCTTAACACTAAAGACTTAACAGGAGATATTCATTTAAATGGAAAAAGACAAAACGTTCTGCTGAAGAGCACATTTGCAATGCACAAAGAGCTTTGAGTCTCTCAAGATGATCTTTCAAACAAATGTTGAGAAGGATGGCTATAGAGAATGGTTTAATAATTTGCCTTGCAATATCAAGGGAAGTACACTCAACAGTAAATTGCTCAGAAGAGAGAGAACTCAAGCAGATTTTTGCAGACACCAAAAAATAAGACACTTATGAAACTGTAAGCCATTTGACAAACATCCTTGAGATTACTCTAACAAATAAGACGAAGAAAATTCAAAGAAACAAACAACAGTTTAAACTAACACCAATTTATTTTATTTCTGTGTTTACTGCCTTGAAAATAATTTGAGAATAATAAGGAAATAAAGATTATTTCTTCCCCAATTACGCAGCTCCTTTTCTTTTTCTTTTCCCATTTCCCCCCCTCACTGGCTCTCAAATCTAAACCAGTTATTTTTATCTAAGTTTCATGTTTGGCTACCAGCGTCAATCAGTACATCACAAGCAACTGTGGACAACCCCTGAAATAAATCTCTAACGCACACAGGCAACTTTCATGGAACGAGAGGCAGCCAACGCATAGTACAGGGGAAGACCCTTATGGAATGAACATAAAGCAAGCAGAATGAAGCATGACCTCATTTAGTTAAAATTCCTCAGACGTCTGATTTCTATTACATGGGTGGTGAGACCCTTCACAGGATGCGAAGTCACCTTGTACAGGGCTCTAAAAAACACACAGCTCCTCCCGTGGAAGGACCAGGTGCAGCCTGCCATGCAACTCCAAACAGGCTGCAGTAGCAGAGCAGTGATTTATGCCCTCCAACTCTGCCCATTCAGAGAAATCAACGTATCCACAGATAGAACATTATAGAACATTATAGAACAAGTGTCTAAAATCTCTATGGAGTCTCATGATACTCAGCATTGCACACAGTTAACTGATGGCTGGGCAGCTTTAATGTACCTACCCATCACAACGATCAAGTGTTTCCATGGAAGACAGAAGACTGCTGTGTAAATTGCAAATGGGGCCACAGGGTAACTGCAGGTGACATGGATTTTTTGCTGGTAAACAACATACTCCACCATTAAGTTTTAACTAGACTGAACTGTAAAAGAAGAAGAAAAGAGCTTGGAAAGAGGCAATTTTCTTCAACTTTTCTCAGTATCTCAAGAGCGGACAAAAACAGCCATTCCAGAAGTAATGCCAGTAAAGAAAGGTAAGTTGATTGACTGCAGGTCAGCTGGCAAGAGAAAAGGCAACAGCAGTGTAGCAGAAGAACAGAAGACCAAGCAAGAAGATGGCCATGGCATGGTGCAACTTCCTGATGTACCTCTTCTTTACTCACCTCCTTTACAATTCCCATAAAAGCCTTCAAGCAGATGTATGCTGACTTTAATGTGCAACCTTGCTCATATGAACAGGACCGAGATTAAACTCCCTTGGTATGGAAACATCATTTTGCAGTGAAAAGGTAGGCAAAGATAACTGCAGAACAGACAGTCAAGCCCTGAGACACCCTACTGCTCTCTCGGTGGCCTATGAAGGAAAGCCACCACGTCTAAGCACATAGACTACACCCTCCAGCATCCATACCACATGTCTAACCAGGTTAGAAAAGAGCGAGCAAGTAATGAACACAGGTCTTCGCTGCTGCGATGGCTGTGAGCCTAGATGGTGAGCAGCCCAGCAAGGACAAGGCAACGGGCTGGTACGCTGGCAACGGTTCCCTCAACAATGCAGCAGGAATCTTAATGTGCCTCAGGAAAAGCCATAAAATCAGTTATATGGCACCAAAAAGGAGCAGGAGACACGCCTTGGCAGTGAGGAGGCTGGCTGATCGGATCAGAAGCAAACAGCAGACTGCTGTAAAACTGAATTAGCTTTCTACAGCGAGTCACCTGCCCAAGGTGACTTGAGAAGATGGTTCATTTGAGAGTTGCGAATCAAAGATTTGGAAAAGGCCTGTTATTTGGAAGAGTCCCACCGTGTGGAAAAGGCCATCAGTATGATGTAGCAAGTCCCTCAGGTACCAAGGGACCTCACTGGTGTTCCATAGAGAAAGGTGGATCTAATGTACCAGGAGCAAGTGACTGCCTTGGCCACCAGCATGGCACAAACCTCAGCTCTCAAGCTGGATGCCCAGCAGCCATGAACTGCTACGGGGATGACCTGTTCTGCTGCTGGCAAGCCCCTCTGCCACTTCTGGCAGGGATGCTTTCACCCTGGCCAGGCCACCCCACACCTGTGTGTGCGCCAAACAATGCACCAGGACTCCCAGTCCAGCTCGGGCTCACTGGCCCTCTTCCCTGTTGGGGATTCCACACTTTCTTGGCCAATCACTTTAGAAACAAATGGAAAAAGCAATGGTCGAGTTAAAGACAGAAATTGCCGAGAACGCTGCATGTAATTGCAGAGGTGAAAAGTACACTATCTTGTCCCTCTGCAGAGGAGGAGTGTTTACCCGCCCTGAGTGGCAGTGCTGGAACTGCAGCTACGTTATTAATAAATCATTGGCTTTGCTCCCTGGATGAGCTAGCAAGGGCTGGAGTCTGACACCAGCTCACCCACTGGAAAGTTGCTGAAAATGCACAGAAACTTCTTGGTTGTGTTAGAAGCTCCATGCATTTGGAACTGCATTAAAAAGCAGAAATTAAAAACTCCTAAAGATGAAAATACATTTGTATTTCCAAAGAAGAATCACATGTAAAATCCCCCATACTATCTATAACCACATGAGAAATGGCAAACAAATTATCAAGATGAAAAGACACCATACCACTACGGGACCACCCACAGAGAGCAACCAAGTATGCCCGACATAAAAAGAAAAAGGCCAGCAGGCACCTTTCCTTGTCTTTTCCATACCCAGTTCAAGCTCCTCCTCTTCTGGGAATTGGTTTCTTAACATCAGTGGTATGTTTCAGTTTTATCTTTTCTTGCAATCCAACACACCTCGGATTTCCCTCTTCAGGGAACTGGAAAACCGGGCAGTGAGACCCCTGCCCTGAAGCAGCAGGACATGAGAGTTTTCAGTGAGAAATACCCAGAGAATCACAAACCACATCAGCTTAAAAAAAAAAAAAAAGAGAGAGGGGAAAAGGGTGGCAAGAGGTCCAGAAATTCAAGCAAGAGGAAATAGTGAAGCCCTGTCATCCCAGTAACGCCACAAAACTATTTTCTTTTTTGCTGAAGGGCTGCCTGTCCCCCTCCACCCTGTATTAGGAAGCTTCCAGAAGATCTAGCAAAAACAGCAAGAAGTATAAGGTAGTTATCTTTATCTCAAATGGTAGCTTACAGGATTAGGCAGCTAAGTCGTGGTTATGAGAAAAGATAAGACACATTAGGATGTCTTTATTACCTTCCTTGAATGTTATATTCATCTAAGTACTAGAATATGTGATTGTGGTCTTGAGAGTGCTTATACCTTTTCAGTACTGTGTTGAAGGAGCAGATAATTATTCTCTTCCTTAAGACAGATTCAGCACCAACTAAATAAAATTCTAGGTTAATCTCAAATTAAAATACTGCCTCTAGGTTTTCCAAGGCATATCCATGACTTTCAGGGGAATGCACACACTGGACTCCCTCCCATTTATTATACAGCAATGACACTGCTAGTGTATTCCGATGTCCATGGTTCTGTCTTCAGTGTCAAGAGTAAATGCGGTGATGTCAACCTCAATTACGTGACCACATCTACTATTTTACAGAGCCTTCTTTTCCCAGACAGCGAACAGGCAGTCAAATGGTCTTTCTTTTAACCCTGGCAGTCAGTGGGTAGCAGTACTCCAACGTGTGTTCATCCGTCTTCTGGCCTGAATGCAAGATAGTTACTTGCTTTTGGGCCTGCCCATAGGGCTGGCTCTATAGGATCACATTAGGAATGGCTCTCAGAATTATTGATGATTTCTCACCCTATTTGTGATATTAGACAGCATTACTCCCACTCTGCACAGAATAAACAAAGACTAAATATGGTTAAAGAGCTGTGAGTTCCTGCAGATGTGTGCTGCAGATAGATCTCTGCCCTCCCTCCACTTTCCCACTGCATCCGCCTGGCACATGTAGGTGCTCCACTAGACTCCTACTGCTCTTGGGCTTGGCGAGTCCAACCACCTAACGGCTTGCGGTGAAGATGCCAGTTTCAGGGATTCGCTCGCTGGTCTCCAGGGGAGCAGTGAACGCCTGACCAGGAGGCCACCTCCTGCCAGCTCTGCCGCTGCTCGCCTCACTTGCTGCACCGGCACCCTTTGGATGGAGACCTGACCCCCTCCACGCGCCACCCCCTCTCCAGAAAGCTGTCTGCGACACACACCCACTGAGGCAGAGGAAAATAGAAGGCTGGAAGACAGCATACACTAATGCTAGCTGGACAGCACCTCTCCAGGACGTTTTCCTCAGCTCCCGGTTCCCACCCAGTTCATCTGGGCTAACTCCCACCTAGTCTCAGATCTCCCCTTCCTCTGCCTTTCCCCACCTTCTGCACTGCCTCTTCCCAGCTCCGGGCCCCAGCACCTGACGTGAGATGGAGCAGACACAGACAGCGCTGTGCTCAGTCCTCAGTCTGAAGCCAGCTCGGTGCACACGGAGCCTGTCTGGTCTGCACGCCAGCCTGCACACAGCCCCTGCCAAGCGTGCAGAGATGGCAAGTTTTCATGCTTACAAAATGACCAAATTTGGGTGAAATTTCAGAAAAACAGCCTAAGGCAAATTACTGATACCGGAGCAATCCTTCAGCTGCTAGATCTTGAGGTTCAGTTGTAAACAATGAGAAATAAAGTTCATTACTGAACCAGTGTTAAGAAACACTTAAGAAGGAAAACCAAGGTATTTACGTCTCAGTTGTTTCTCAAAGATGGTTGAAGTGTTTCGCTGAAACTTTAAATAAACACTCTGAGTCAGTCACTCATCTGTTTCAGCCCAGATAATTGCATTTTGACAGACTTACAAACCACAGAAAAGGATATTATTTGGAAAGTGGTAGGCAAGATTAAACCCAGGTGATGATGGCACACTGTTGGCAATAAAACACTCATGCATGCTTCACGAACACACCCGACCAAAGGCTAATGATCACAGGAACTCCAAGCACTTAGGGAGAAATAAAATATATAAACACAATGACAGTAAACAAATAATTCACTAACATCTTAAAAATTAAATCTGCTGGACCATTTGTCCAGAAATACTTTAATGCAAGTAGTCATAATACATCCCAGCTGATGCACTCCACCACAGAACAGAGTCACCAAACAGTGTTCTGAGAATACCTATAGCATACAAACACCATTTCAAGGCAAACTCTTTGTTATATTTCGAACGGCATCAAAAGGGATTGTGTACTAGTGTACCAAGTCTTTCCAGTGTCACAGCAAAGCACTAACGATCTCTGCAGAAAGAAAAAAACTTGTGACCATTTGACTTGAACAAGGACTTCTCTGCTTTGTTTTCTCCAGCATTTTGAAGATGAAACCTTTCTACCCTAACTCTTAGCAGGTAAAAGAGGTTCATCAAGTACTGATAAACTATTAAGAGATCTACTATAAAATATGCAAACCCATTTGGATAAAGGAACCACCTTTGTGACTTGTTCTTCCTTCCCATTAAAGTTTCCACAGGAGACAAACAGGCTCCCCTGCAACAGTGACACACTGACTGCTTTCAGGGTCTATCTCCCGGAAGCCTTCACAGGCTTGGAACAACTCATATGTTTCTCAGGAGAAACTAACACGGGGTCTGAAATACTGTTCTCCACAAAGGACCACAGAATTTATAACTCTCCCATGTGGGTGAAGCATTTTCACTGCTTGCACCTTATCCGAGCAGTAGTCACAAGATGGCGGTTCCTATCAAACACCTTTTTGTCAAATGCTTCCCTTTGTTTAGGTGCCCAGGAGGGAGAGGCAGGATGCGGTCAGAAGCCAAGGGCACAGCCGAGGTTTCCATTACTGCTTTTTATGCCAAAGTGGTAGTAACAACCAAGTGAGAAACTCTAGTGAAGATTATACCACCTGTGGCTGACAGACCTTCTCCCTTCTGCTCCCTAGCAGGAGTGAACAGAAGCGCTGAGAACTTTCCTCTCTGGAGTAGGAAGGGGGAGAAGATCACAACCACGAAGTCCTCAAAACTGCACGCAGACTTTTGAGAAGGTATCTGGCTCACCACCTGTCCTGGCAGTGCAGCTGAACTGTGTCTTCATTCCCAGGAGAATCATACATCACAGCTACATTGCAGGACTTTGGTTTAAATATTCTTTATAAATACCACAAAGCTGAAGAACATAGTAAACTAAAACTCCACAAACCAAAGTTTTATGGAATTAAAAAATGCGTAATGATCTCATGCTTTTGACCACAATGGCTCTTTCGCAGCCAGGAACCATGAAGTATTTGTTTCTATTTTCTATTTTTATTTGTCTGATACACACATAAATTGATTACAGTTGCAGTGGCATGTCAAATTCAATCTGAAGGACGGTCAGGTTAAAATGTAGCGTGGTATGAAATGTTAACCATAATTGAAACTATCTTGATTCAGATTTTTCAAAAGCCTTTGTAATTGCAGACAGTCTGGAAAAGAAGTATTTAACTGGCCAAATCAGTGTTTTTTCCCATCCTGCTGCTTTTCAGTGAAGAAAAATTGTGATGGATGAGTACCATTCATCAGAAGAAATAGTCAAAATATGAGATCACTAACCAGAATCTAGACAGGGTTTAACCATCTCGCTTGTTTAATCACTGGGGATTCAGTGTCTGGATGGAGGGAGGGCGGGAGGGAGTTTATACAAGGCTACGAAGTTAACACCAATGTATTAGAAATATTTTAAGCAGCCTGTAATACCTAGCAATAGTCACTGTGGGTTTCCAGAACAGCATAAGGAGGATTCTCTCAACCAACAGTGACCACATGAAGGTTGGTGTATGTAGCACTAGGAGCTATTTTGCCATGTTAGCAAGGCAAAGAATAGAGTTAGGTTTTCTTTGTCAAATGTAATGTAAAATCATGCCCAAAAGATACAGCTCCTGATACAAGCCGTCATTTACCTCCTACCACTCATTCACAAGGCTGCCTACAAAATATCACTCTTCAGGCTATTAAATCCCTATTCTACACTACTTAGTAAATAAATAAAACAATGAAAGTAAAAAGATAGATCTACTTTCAAATATGTTTTCACATCTTCAGGTCAGTCTTGGAGGCACATATGCTGCTCTATAGGGGTAAGTATCTGAGTACCAACACACACAGTATGGGAACCTAAAACTCATTAGGGATTCTCTGGAAGACCTATGAGCCAGATGGAGCATCTTCATACAAGGTCAAAGCTCTGACCCTAAATACTGCCAAACAGATCACAAGCACACAGGTAAAAGATGCAGGAAGTTGGAAGAACTGCACTCATCTCTCTTTGGTAGGCCAGATACACACTACAGGATATGTGGATTATATATATAGGCAGACCAACCACACACAAAATGTGAGATTTTTATAAGGGTACCTCTGTACCTCTAAAGATAACAGCCTCTGATGCAAGATTGCTTTGGAGATGCGTTAAACATGAATGCACCCCAAACACATCATTATTAGCTTTTCAATTATTTAGTTCTACTTATTTTCACAAATTTTTAGATACCTTAAAAGCAGACTGATTAGAATTATCTTGCCTTCTTACAACAGATCACATGGAATATAGTAAATAATCTTCCTTGGCAAGTATCTTCAGTAGAAAGGAAGAAACTGCCAATGGGGAAAACAGTTTTTAATGAATTTTAAATTGACATTAAGACTACAGCAGCACTATTAACATTTTTTAAAAAAATTGTCTCCTCCAGCAGATGTCTCTGGGGTTTTTATTTATTTTATTTATTTTAACTGAAAGCCCAGCGTTTCATCAGCAACTATTTATCAGATTTCTTCTCAGCAATGATAGTCCCAGTCTCAAAGTTTCAGTGAACACAGAATGCCAAAACAGCTTTAAACATCAACTCTGCTTTGAGAAGAAGAAACACAGTGAATCTTAAAGGTATTGAGGCCTCAACAGAAGGTTCATCGTATGTAGAGCCACCCACCATACTGCAGACCACGCTTTATTAGTCTTCCTGCGCTATAATTCTGAGAGCAATGATATAGGGAGCCAGCAAAGAATGGGGATGTGTGCCCAAAGGATTCCCTTGGCTGGCTGTATTTAACAAATAAAGTGTTCAGTTTTAACTACTTAAGGAACATTTGCTTAGTGTATCATAACAAAACCAGATAAAAGGTAACAGCTATGAAAAAACTTTTCAAACATCAAACAGAAACGAACCAAGTTTATAAATAGAGTTGCCTGCAAGCAAACAATTTCTGGAACGTACTGGGGGAAGCAGAGGAGAATCCCACAACAAAGGAAATTGCAAAAGCCAACCCAGTTTAACAAGTGGAATTACCAGTTTGGAGACTACAGGGAAACAATGCAAAAACACCAGCAAGTCTGATAAAAAGAACTTTTCTCAGCATTTAACAAAAACCCCAACATAAAGGCCAATCACTAGGTAATTAAATATGGCTCTTTGGAAATAAAAAGCCTTACACAGCATTATTAACTACTCATGGAGTACTAGAATTAATGAGGAACTGAAGGTCTCAGCATAAAGCTGAACAATTTCAGACACCTCTGATCACAGTTGGAAGATGTTAAGCTATTCGAGTACCAGACAACAATTTATATACTATCAAACAGCTGTCTGCCAATTCATCATGTACTCCTTGCAGATACAGAAAGAGCTGATAACCTATGAAGACCTCTAAAACATGATTCTAATGTTTTAAATCTACCTTTTATGCTTGCTATTAAAAACAAACTCACATACACACTAGACCCTAGATGTACAATGAAGTATTTTTCAAATCTCTCTGACTGCAACTAAGAGGAAGATGACAACCCTGCTACACTGGAAAGGTGATGGCTACCACTGCTCTCCAACACTAACCATCCACCCACCCTGCCCCAAACCCCCTAATGCTGCAGGGGAGTACGGGTATTTGAGCATTTGCCGGTCATGGAATGCGAGAGTAATTTTGCAACATTTCTCCATGCCTGTGCGTGGCCCCAGCAGGCACCGTGGCTTGTGGATTCAAGCAGCGAGCTGTCTACAGAGGCAGGCAGAGATTGGACACCACACTGTACAATGCTGTACTCCTCAGCAACATTCAGTGCCCCCAGTTTTCATTCTCTCTTCCCACACAGAGGGATTACCTAGGATGACTCTGAGTAGCTGCACTGGGAGGTGTGGGATTGCTGGTGCTGTCCACAAGCCAATACCCATCTCCGAGGATCCAGCTGAAAAGACAGCAAAGCAAGCTATCCAACCCACGCCAACCTCTTGGACCTTAGCACTGGCAGGTCCCAAAAAACATAGGGCAAACCAGCTTGAGTGTGTTCAAATAATTAGCTATACATAAGCACCTATTTAATGGTCTTCAGATAAACATCGTCTTCTGTTTGGAAAGGTAACTTACATATAAAACAAACTGCATCTGGTCTTTTCTTTTGCTCATGTTCATGAATAGATTAGGGGCTAACCCTAATATTCCTTTGACTCTTTATCTGCCCTACAGTTAGAAAAAAATAAATGCATATTCCAGAATTTTAATCTTTTTCTTTGTTTAAACCTAAAATAAAAATACATGTTGGCATTCCTTAAAAGAAAAGTGTTTCAAGGACAGTAGAGTCAGATAAGAATGTATTGCTTGTTGGCTAGTACACTATCAGTGGAGAAGCTGAAAACTGCTATTTCCAAGTACCCCAGCGAGGAAGTATTTAGGACAAATATTCGGCCAACTTTAACTAACTCCTGAGCAGCAAGTCAACAAAGCCCAGTATCTGTAAATGCTCTAACAATTTGTAACATAAAAACAAGGGTAAATGTTTTCAAAACCTTCTAAAAATACAAAAAAGAACCTACAGGTGGAAGATGAGTGCATCAAACAAAATTTCGGAAAATGGCATGTGAAAAACAATAACCCTAGAGAAAATTAAATCAGGTGATAAATACATCCACTTAATTACAAAATCAGCTCTGATGATTAAATGGGTAAAAATACAGTGAAAGTAAAATAAAAGTCTAACTTTGATGTCCAAATACAGAAATTGGTTGGAAATTCTGTGAACACAAATCCTAATCCCAAGAAAACTTGCACCTTTACACACAGCTAGGTAAACAGGTAAAATTAATGCCCAGGGATCTCAGAAGACCTCATTCCGAAGCTATCATTGCAAGACCATCTTCGTCAGCCCAGTGTCATTAAATAACAGTATTTCTGTGATTCCCAGCCATGTCTGGGCTCACTGCAGCATATCACAACCTGTTACTGACTTCAGGGGTATATGAATTAGGAATACAAAAAAAATCAACATTATAAGGAAACAGAGCTCACATTTCTATGTCTGCTTCTTTAAAAAAGAGAAGTTAACTTTTTATCATCTTACATATTGAGAGGAAAACATATTTAAGGATCAAAATCAACATTAAAACACAGAAGTTTCAAAAAGAAGGTCTGAAAAGTTGTAGTTGTGAGCCCTTAAAGTTTTCCTAAACTGACTATCTAATAAAACATTTACCATCTACAGTTTTGATAAGTTATTATAGAATTTGGATACTCCGCTGCCCAGTTCTCTCCTATTCCCCTTCCTAAACAGTTGCAACAGCTACCAAGTCTCAGGCAGGTTTTGTTCCCCTATGGCACCCATTTTTTCCCTTCAGAGTGCAAGCCTGGGTAGATCCCCTCTTTCCCTGCTGTTGGGGTCTCTGCCACTTTTCCTCAAACATCCAGACTTTCTGCAAGTTACACACTTCACTGCAACACACGCTCACTGCCTCGGTGCTCAACAGAAGGTTACAATTAGGAACACTTCTGTAATTACTTAGATGAGCTGTTGTACACCTCTGAATTTGTCCTCATATTCTCAAGAGCAAACCACAGACTCTGCTGCTCAAGAGCCACTGCAGCTGCATGTAAATAAATAAAAATCACTTTTTCTGTCAAATGATTCAGCATTTAAGAAAATTAAAACAGCTGTACTGTGTTAGACCAAGGTCCATCCAGCCCAGTATCCTGTTTCCAAAAGCAGGCAGCAGCAGATGCCTAGGGAGCAGTATAAGAACAAGGAAACCATTTAATGATATATATTGAAAATATTTTTCACATATCCTTGATGGAAAACAGAGATGGAATTTTGACAGAAGGGGAAAAAAAGCAAAAGAAAACAAAGAGTCCAACACACACACCCTTTGCAAAAGCATGAAACATTCCTTTCAGAATAAAAAGAGAACTGAGGGGTAGATAAATCTTACATATTCCCTTCTTTTTTTTTTTTTTAGAAAGAAGCCTGCAGAAGCAAGAAAAAGAAAAATAGAATCCCACTTGCTATTCACAGAAACAGTGTAAGCACATATTAATGTACATCACTGGCCAGACAATGTTTAAGAACCCTTGACTACAAGTGTAAATGGCTTTTCTCTTGTGAAAGGGTCCTTGTGGAAATGTGCAGGTAGGGATTCATGTCATGGTATCACAGATGAGAGCTCCCAAATTATTTAAATTAATGGATTTATCAATACAGCTTCAAAAAGCATATAACTCAGACAGAGAGAAAGCCTGTTCCACTTAATTCCCCAGGCAGAGGAACAACCACTGAGGCACGATACAGCAAACAGGCAAAACAGGCTGCACTTCAAAAGGTACAGAAAACATGGGGACAATGAAGTGCTCCATGAGACAAACTGGAGGTTTACAATTAGCTTAGTTGGACATGGGATCAGTCCCAGGAGAAGACATCCATGGGGATACAGGCTGGAGGGGCTATAAAGTCACAGATGCAGAAAGCAACTGCTTTGACTGCACTGTTAAGCTTCATGTCTCCAGGACGCCAAATCTGTGGTTTTTAGGAGCTCTCGATAAGCCAATGAAATGTGCTGATGACTCAAGCTCATCTGGCAATGGGAAGAGAGAAGAATCAGAATGACAGAATGACAGAAGATGATGACCTTGAAATCCGGAGAACAAGAACTAGTATGAAAGAACGAAGTATTTCTAGGCAACTGCATGAACCCCACGCATCAGCAGACACAAACAGGAAGGTGTCTGGCTATAATGTGGGGATGGAGCTAGCCATGGCACAAGAGAGCATCATGGATGCTTTGATCAATCAGTGACTGACAGTGGAGACACTGGTGTGAGAAAACTGTGGAAAAGGCAATCACAGCCCAAGGATGTATCAAACAAGTATTGCCTAGGAAAGCCAGTAGGGTGCTGCAGCAAGGCTGCTTCTGTCACGACGAACTTCTACTTGCAATGCCGTGTGTGCTTTATCCAGATAAGATGGATTTGGCCTGGAGCAGGCATGGGCAAGGGCTGCCAAGGAAAGGAAAGCCTTACAAGCAGAGAAATGGAGCGTGGTGGGTTTTTTTGGCTGAGTAGAAGAAAGGCTGAGGAGGGGTATGCCTATTTCTAGTGAACGTCCCAGCAGAAGTTGGAGTGGCCAGGAGGGGTGGCAGGAAGAGGCAACGCAGTTGCTTCAGCTGTAGAGTAACAGGAGCCTTCAGCTGAACAGAGGTAAACTGGCAGTGAGTAAGTCCATGCTGGAAATGAAAAGAACGCACATGAGAATTGGAGCTATAGGAAAGTTTTCTGATGGAAGCAGAAAAAAAATCCTTCCAAAAAACCCCACCCACATTTGGCATGGAGATTAGTAAATAACTTTAGCGAGGAAGTGATGTGGCTGCCTATGACAAAAAACAGCACGGAAATCTCTACTTCCACGACTCCCTCAAAGCTATCTTTCTTACCTGTCATTAATACAATAGGTATCTGCTAAGCTGCCTGAATGATATCAAGGGATTCAGAATCATAGAGTGGTTTGGGTTGGAAGGGACCTTAAAGATCATCTGGTTCCAACCCCCCGCCATGGGCAGGGACACCTTCCACTAGACCAGGGTGCTCAAAGCCCCATCCAACCTGGCCTTCAACACTGCCAGGGATGGGGCATCCACAGCTTCTCTGGGCAAACTGTTCCAGTGCCTCACCACCCTCACAGTGAAGAATTTCTTCCTCAGATCTAATCTAAATCTACTCTCTGCCAGTTCAAAGCCATCACCCCTTTCCCTATCACTACAAGCCCTTGTGAAAAGTCCCTCTCCAGCTTTCCCGTAGGCCCCTTTAGCTACTGGAAGGTGCTATAGCATCTCCCCGGAGCCTTCTCTTCTCCAGGCTGAACAACCCCGAACTCTCTCAGCCTGTCTTCACAGGAGAGGTGCTCCAGTCTTCTGGTCATCTTTCATGGCCCTCCTCCGGATTCATTCCAGCAGGTCCATGTACTTCTCATGTTGGGGGCTCCAGAGCTGAAGGCAGTACTCTAGGTGGGGTCTCACAAGACCCAAGTAGGGGGAACAATCACCTCCCTTGACCTGCTGGCCATGCTTCTTTTGATGCAGCCCAGGACAGGGTTGGCTTTTTGCCAGCGCATGTTGAGCTTCTCATCAACCAATACCCCCAAGTCCTTCTCCTCAGGGCTGCTCTCAATCCATTCCCAGCTCAGCCTGTGTTTGTGCTTGGGATTGCCTCGACCCATGTGCAGGACCTTGCACTTGGCCTTGTTGAACTTGATGAGGTTCACACGGTCCCACCTCTCAAGCCTGTCAAGGTCCCTCTGATGGCATCCCTTCCCTCCAGCATGGCGACTGCACCGCACAGCTTGGTGTCATCAGCAAACTTGCCGAGGGTGTGCTCAATCCCACTGTCCGTGTCACTGACAAGGATGTTAAACAGTGCCAGTCCTAATACCAGCCCCTGAAGAATGCCATTCATCATGGGTCTCTGCTTGGACATTGAGCTGTTGACTGCAATGATTTGAGTGAGACCATCCAGCCAATTCCTTATCCACTGAGTGGTCCATCTGTCAAACCCATGTCTCTCTAGTTTCAAGACAAGGCTATCGTGTGGGACAGTGTTAAAACACTGCACAAGTCCAGGTAGACGATGTCAGTCACTCTTCCCTGATCCATCAATACTTTAACCCCACCGTAGAGGGCCACCAAATCTGTCAGTCATGATCTGCCCTTAGTGAAGCCATGCTGGCTGCCACCAATCACCTTATTTTCCACGTGCCTTAGCATAGTTTCCAGGAGCATCTGCTCCATGACCTTGCTGGGCACAGAGGTGAGACTGACTGGTCTGTAGTTCCTTGGCTCTTCCTTATCTTCCTTTTAAAAAATGAGGGCTGTGTTTCCCCTTTTCCAGTCAGTAGCAACTTCACCAGCCTGCCATGACTTCTCAAATATGATTGGTAGCGGCTTAGCCACTTCACCCACCAGTTCCCTCAGAACCCACAGATGCATCTCATCAGGTCCCATGGACTTGTGCAATTTCATATTCCTTAGATGTTCTTGGAACCTGATCTTCTACAGTGGGTGGTTTTTCATTCTCCCAGTCCCTGGCCTTTGCCTTCTGCAACTTGCCAGTGAAAACCAAGGCAAAAAAGTTGTTGAAGTCCTCGCTCAATAAAGTACTAACAAGCAAAGCACTCAAGTGGGGTCAGGGTCCTCCTGCATCAGCAAAGCACTGAGCGTAAAACACTGCAGCAGTATGCTTAAGAGAAAACCTTTGTTGAGAAACAGACGAGATGAAGGATGTATATATATTAAATAATAGACGTCATATATATATGATATCTATTAAAAAATAAAGAAACAACCAACATCACAGGATTTTTAAGCCTCCAATTCCACACCAAAGAGCTGCATTACAGGTAAAAATTTAAAAAGGTGAGGGAAGAGTGTATTCAGATGTTACTACATACCTTTCAAGCGTCAGTTTTGATGACTAGAGAAAACCTCAACAAAAGAGCACAATCTCCTATTCAAACATTAAAAGAAAAGATTACATCAATCTTCAGCAGATACCTGAGCATGAAAACAAAAATACTGTGTGCTTGATAGGCTTTGAGAATCTCTGGCATGCCTTTTTTAAAAAAATAAAAGCTGGGAATGAAGCCTCACTCTCCGTGGGAGGAGACATTAGTCTCTTCCAGTGCAAACCAGCACTTGTAACCTGCTCTCTGCAAAGCCCTCAGCACAGCGCTGGGCTACAGGTGCGGCAGTGAGGCGGCTAGGAGATGTCCCTCGCTCAAGGGGCTCCTCAGGCAACCTGCCTCCACTTTGGGGAGCCCAAATTTAAACTGGGCCAACAGTTCAGAAGTGAGAGACACGACTTTAGGTACTACATCCCAGGGACTGGATTAATGACCTGTTTTTCCCCTGAGCACTGGAATCCAACTTACACTTCAACCACCAAGCTGCTAGAGGTAGACACAGGTCCTTCCATAATTCTGGGTAGGAATTGCTTCTCTGAGCTGCAGAAGCCATTTACAGTGCTCTTAATTCTACCATTTCACCTTAATCTAGCCAATTTTTTGGGCGTTAGGATCTCATGGACAAATTACAGTTGTACTGCATGAATGACTCTATGTCCAACGTATTCTGGGTTCACCAACTCTGGTGTACAGCACACACTAAATATTCCACATTTCTCTCTATGTGTATGTATGCGATCTACGCATTCATAGACTCCTAGGTAAATAAATTCTGTTACAGATGCAGCCTCTTCCAGATATTTTAGAAGGCTTTTTTTTTTTTTTGATGAATGAGTATCAACAGACATGCTCTATACTTCCAAGACACTCTCTAATTATCCATAAATATGACCCAGAGAAGGGCTTGTGGGCAAAAAAGTTTGTCTGCTTCTTCCCAGCTATGTTAGCAAGTCCAATAGAAAGTACTGTCTCTCCTTACTAACCTTGAACAGCTAATTAATTTCTCCTACTTCTAAAAGAAAAGTAAATAAGAAAACCAGGAGTTAAATTCCTTTCACAAAGGCAAAGGGTCAGAGACGTTAAACAATCTGCTTCAAATAACACAGCACATCATGACAAAAGCCACCATTTTAATAAACATCTTCCAATATCCAAGGTTATCTATTTGTCATCCTATAGAGGTCTGCTATGACGTGAATGGTTACTATGACCTGTAGACTGAAGACTTACATTTCAGCTCAAAAAACGCAGATACAAGTATTTTGCAAGCAGAGGTGTGTTTAAATATACATATAAAGATTGATACCTTCTGATTTACACTAATTTTAAGATTGGTATAAGAGAAAGACATACTCATAGGAGATCTATAACTAAGACTTACAAATACTGTAAATTTTACACAGATTTTTAAGATGTCTGCACTGCATCATCAGACAAATGCAGCCTTGTAAAGAAAACAAGAGAAAAAAATACATTTAAGAAATCGTAATTAAATAGAAAACACATCCCCTCCATGTTCTTGGGGAAGAGAAAGCACATTAACGTTACTGTAGTTATATTGAAAAATTATGGCTATCTATGTAAAATGGGTTCCTAACTTATGCATACACTATACACAAACAAAGTACAAAGTCAAAAAAATACTGAAGTAATCAATTTTCATAACAATCCTGCAGATGCCATATCAGAAAGTTTCAGCCCTCTGTTTAGATCACTTAAGGCTTTTTTTTTTTCATTTTTCTTTGCCTATAGTTGCACATCAAATTTTTATTATGCTAACACTGTTCTCCAAGCCAGTCTGAATTAAACAGCCAAGGCAGAGAACATGCAACACCACTTAAACACCCTCATAACAACACTGGCATTCCCATACTCGCTATACCTGCTGGTTTTTACCATCGTACCAGAAAACAGTGAGTTTAGAGAGAAGGTTGCTTCACATTAAGTGCAACAGTAGCACATAGTTCTGCCTGCAGCCTCCCTCTTTCTACGCACTGGCTTTATTCTTACAATTGTCACTGAAAAAAACAGCACAACATTTTCCAAACTGTGTTGTCCTCTCTGTGGTCTCTCCTCCTGGCATCTGCAGTGATGCAGGGGTACCAGTGTCTACTACCGGGCTTTGCTACCTCACGAGCGTCACCCTCTCTTCCTTTGGGCTGCTCTACTCGCATCTCCTTTCAAGCGATAAAGCAGTCTTAAGATCACAAGCATGCTGGGATCAACAAAAGCTGTTAGGTATATCAGTTAATTAACTTCTGTTGAACTGAAGCACAAAAAAAATAATATTGCTTTATGGCAAAATTAGATGCCATAAAGAAATGGCCATAAAGCTACTCATTTATTAACTTACTGCACTACTTTTCCATTTGGTATATCCACATCTATATCAATACGTAAACCCACTAAATAGAATTTGGCCATGTATACAGATATGAGTTAACTGAGCTTCATTTGCTACTTAATTAGCCAGTAATGACATTTCTCATTTCACATAAAAAAACTTGCTGTCCACTTTCACACCCCTAATTCTTTTGTGCATCGCTGAGATGCACAGCTGCTTTATAGCAAATCAAAGCACACCAAGCTACAACTGACACAGATCACAGCAGGTCTTTTTGCAACATCCAGGACTGAAAGGCAAATAACTAATTAGAAAGAACTGCCTTATTCAATTACCTAATAATAAACTCCCTTGCTCATTAAACACATTACATATATTGTAACAGCTGGCATGCTGAAATATCTGATAAAGGAAAACCTGTTTATAGAATTGTTGGTGCTTTAAGGAAAGCTAGCTAGATCTGTGGGGTTTTATAGCAGTACTTCTTTAAAAGATCATCATGCACAAAACAGTGGATGACAATTACACTGCAAAAATGTCAAGTCTGGGGGAAGAAAGAGCAAACATCACTTAGGCATTCCTGCTTTGAGTAACGCCAAAGACCAGCTTCTTCCTGCACCAGGATACAGGAAGAGCCTTGTGGGCTGCTGCCCTGAAAACAAAATGAGATGCTAAAAGCTCAGGACAAAGTGGCATATGGTTCTTACATAAAACATAGTCACCTCTGCTTCCAGGACAGGTTTTGTTTTTTCATCAACTGGCTATCTAAAGAAAATATGCCTCTAGAAACCTAGCAGCAGGGATGGTAACTGCAAACTCCCTCCTTCCAGATGAGTCCTAACCACAAACTCTAGTGTGTTACACCTTCTCTCAGTCTCTCTTAATGCCTTTTGTAATTTCTGTGGTGCTTTCTATACAACAGCAAGCTTCAGTGAAAGGTGTCACCTTCCCCACCTATCAACCACAATCCTTTCGCTGCCTTGGACACCCATCTAAAATGAGACCTAAACTTGCACTCCTAATGGAAATTGCCTTCTCCCTAAAGAAAAAGAAGTAAAGGTAAGTACCAATGACTTGGTAAGATAAATCTGCTATTTGAAAAGGTCAGGAAAGGAAAATATCATGAAAACTACATTTAACAAGCAAGCAGAGGCTAAAGGTAAAAAGGGAATGACTGCAAGCAGTCCTCTGCAACAGTTCTGCTCAGCACAAAGACTGTTAGTATCATTAAATGGGTAGTGCTGCAAGCACCAGCACAAATGAAGTCGGGGGCTTTACACCTTTGCAAATCCCAAAATGCAGCTTCCTTGAGGTTAGCTAAGTTTTAAGGATCTTCTCCTGCTGGTGCTCTTTGAGAACCTTCACTTGTCTTGCTCTTTCTCCACCCTACTGACTGGTTGCCTGTTTTTACAGAACTTGTGGAATCATAGAATAGTTCAGGTTGGAAAAAACCCTTAACATCATCAAGTGACACCGTTAACCCAGCACTGCCAAGTCCACCACTAAACTGTGTCCCCAAGTGCGATGACTTACACGTCTTTTAAATACCTCCAGGGATGGGGACTCAACCACTTCCCTGAGCAGCCTGTTCCTGTTCTTGACAACCCTTCCAGGGAAGACATTTTTCCTTATACCAAATCTAAACCTGCCCTGGTGCAACTTGAGGCTGTTTCCTCTTGGCCTTCACTTGTTACTTGGGAGAAGAGACCGACCCCCACCTGCCTACAGCCCCTGTCAGGCAGCTGCAGAGAGCGATAAGGTCTCCCCTCAGCCTCCTTTTCTCCAGGCTAAACAACCCCAGTTCCCTCAGCCGCTCCTCACAGGACTTGTGCCCCAGACCCTTCACCAGCTCCGTTGCCCGTCTCTGGACACGGTCCAGCACCTCAGTGTCCCTCTTGCAGTGAGGGGCCCAAACCTGAACACAGGATTCGAGGTGCGGCCCCACCAGTGCTGAGTGCAGAGGGACAATCACTGCCCTGGTCCTGCTGGCCACACTGTTTCTGACACAAGCCAGGATGCTTAATTACCCTTCAGACTATGATCTCTTTGTCAAACTTGGCTGAAACTGGCCAGAGGGTTCACAAGTTAGCGGGGGAGGAGGGAAAGAGCCTGACTGCGTAAGCCTCATTTCCTCAAGGATCCAGGCTAAAAACAATCATAGCCAGAAGGTTCAATTAAAGAAAGAGAACCGTAGACTCTTCCTGCATTTTGAACATAAACCAGTTCACGCATTCTAATCAGCTAATGCTGCTCTCACTGAAGTAATGAGACTTTTGCAGCAAATTAATATTTGTATTGATTTATACTGATGACTGTCGCAGGCTGGAACTTCAATGACATCATCATCTTCAGCATGAAGCACAAAATCGCCTTCATACCAACACCGTAATTTACAGATCCTGACAGTATCTCCACAGTTACATCCACATACCACCATGGCAAACCCCATGCCTCCATTTTTAATAACACTGGCATACATTGTACGACCAGTCCTATGAAGTACACAGGTAAGGCAAAATATGTTTGGGGAGTAGCCTGCATTTTCATGACATTATTATCCACTACCTTAAGAAAATCACCATTAAGATACTCTTTGAAAAGCAAGTATTTTTTCCCTTTTTTGTATCAGAAAGCAACTACATGCACATTTGATGGCACTTGACATATGTTCACATCTGGAAATGAAGTAATTGAGACTTATACTTCATGGGAACGGGATTTCCTTGTTGTAACTTTCATGGTTTTTCAAATGCATAGAGCATATTCTAGTTAATTTCTAGCTTTAAAATCTTCATGAAGAGGTAGTTATGATAGCCATTCAATTTGAATTTGCAAAGGGTTGCCCATCTTTTCATGTTTAAATAGACTGAGTTCATTATCATAACATCCCTGTGCCTGGGAAGATTTTCTTTCTTGTCACAGATATCAAAAGACGAGCCCAGGTACACGGTCACAACTATTTCAAATCAACAAGTTTATGTGAGCTGTTAGCTTTACAAATGCCAAGCTATAAAGTACAAGCTAAAAGCGTTCATCCCCTTTTGGTCTCCACAAGGGCATTCTTCTGCTACAGAAGCCAGTTTCTTCTGGGTTTGGCGTATACCCCAGCTTTCCTTTCAGCCAGGTCATCACGGTGGCAAACACATCGTGAACCTTTTCACTTAAAGCAGTTGATGTTGGAGCCTCCAGTCAGTACAAGAGCTAACGCTGCCTCCCAAAAAGGGCTTCACTCTGTTGCCACAGAGAAGTCAGCAGGACCATTTGGAGCACCCTGGCACATCGCGGACCTCTGCACAGTGCCAGCAGATATGACACACTCCTCTGACACGTCACTGGAAAGCTATCAAGAGCGCTCTAGGTAGCATCAGATGCTTCTGTCTGGGCAACCGATGCAAGCCCAAAGACTCAGGTCCTATACACAGCAAATAAAACCACCGTGATTTTAAAGTGATGGCTTAATCTAGCAAGTGATCTTAGAGGGAAAAAAGGCATTACACGTTTTGTGACTTTCACACATTAGATCTAGCTTAAAAAGTTGGCTTTTGTTGAGTTTTTTTACTTGGCTGGGGTTGAGGGTTAGAGGCCTGTTTGACAACAGGTGGTAGGGTTTGGTCTAGTGTCTGACATGCTGGATTTTATTTTTTGGCTCACTGTGAACAAACAGAAGGTCACAGCAGCTCAGGTTCTGAATCACAGCTGAGCTGTTCTTACAGCCATTGTGTATCTTCACAGGTGCTCCTGACAACACCTAAGATGGTACAAGAACCCATTCAGTCAGAGGTATGGCTTCACTGCAGAATACTAAAGGCCCAAATTAAATTTTGAACAGAAGTAAATAAATTAGTTTTTTTACGAAGTTTAAAAGGTCTGTGGCCTACGGGACATGCAGGTGAGGCAGCAGCACACTTGATGGGCTGCTAGCACAGGTCATCCATGCAGCTGCCATGATGCTGTGCCCCGTAGACCCCCTCTTGTTCAAGCCAAACGAACCCAGGAAGGAAGCAAAGGCTGAGAACTCGTAATGCCTCATGCAAAAGAGTACACCTGCACTGCAGCGACTGCACCCGGTCACCTTTCAGTCAGAAGCGCTGTGGAGCAATGCACAAGCCCTGCAGGGTTACAGCTGCCTGCTGGGAGCAGGACGGCTCCATTAGCTCCTTGAGCCAACAAGTGCACACAAGGCTGCTGCATCACAGCTGCTACATCTCTCATAACGTTTTCATGCAGTTTCTTTTTACTGATCAATCATTTGTCTTTCCAAGTATTGGGGCTATCTATCTGACTTCTGAGGTGTTCACAACACCTTGCTATACAGCTCATGGACAAAGCAGATGAGAAGACAGTTTCTTTTCCCCATTATTAATTTCTTCTTTGTTGTGGTCAAAACCTTGCAGGAATTGAATCCTAGGTGGCACAGCATGCCCACAGCCACAAGAAGCACATCAATGTGGAAGATGACAGATCCTTACGATTTCCTCTTGCATTTCAGTTGTGGGACAGGTACCTCACATCAGGCTTTCAGTGATATGTTCCAACATCTCTAAAACCACAACAGCTTTCCTTCTATTGCAGTGGGTTTCCAGTACAATCCACCTCCTCAAAAACAACGTGCCAGTCTTCTTATGAGGACAGATGAGTCAGGAGATCGGTATGGTTGTCAAAGAGACTTGCATATATACTCTCCAATCCTTGTTGTGCTTCTTTTTTTTAGATTTAAAATAAGTTTCTAGTGCTGGGGATGACCTGGACTAATAGGAACAACATGGGTCTCGTCTCTGCTATGCTTCATCAGGAAGCTCCCTGCATCTGAGCATAGCCTTGTCATTTGTATTGATGATGCAGTCAAAGTATAACAGCTTGGGAAGAACAGCTGACGCCTGTGCTGACAGAAAGCTTCATACACAGGGCCAAGGGGAAAAAAAGCGCTTGGAATGAAAGAGGAACCACCTGCCAGAAAAATAAAGGAGTAGGTGGGGAGACCTGGAGAGAGCATGCCTGTGGGAACAGTGAGTGACCCGTGTTAATAGGGAGCGTGGGGGAGGAGTGGGCAGAGAGCAATTGCTCTTGTGTTCAAAATCCTAGTGATGGGATGAGTCAGAGACTCTGATTGAATTTTGCCTTCACTACACCCACAGATTGGTTATTATAAAGCTATGGGGAGCACGGGCTGGTGCAACAACAAAAACTACACAGTGAATCAATGGGTATATGAAGCACTCCCAAGTGCCTGAAAATCTGAAGAACATCTGCCAAACCCCATGCTCTTTCACACAAGGTTTCCTGCAGCTCTAACTAGTCTGCCTAGCTGCTCTCCTTCACGTAATAAGACTTAGACTGATAACCGATTGGCAGCTGTATCCAAGATGAAGGGACAGGACAGACTACCTGGGAATGCTCTTCTGCTGGGGCTTAACTGGAAGCAGCGAGCTTCAGGAGTTAACTCAGCAAGATCACTGACCAGGAACTACTAAACAGTCTGTTAGTCCCTCAGGACAACATGATTCAGTGAACAAGGAGATGCATTTGTATTAAGTCCTTCAGTGATGGTTCCTTCACTGCTTTTTCTTTCAACTATTTCTGCTCCTAGTGCTCATCTCCCTCCCCAGCCCAGGGGCCAGGTGACCTGCTCAGCAAGTTCTACCACACCAAGACAGTGAAAACTGCTGGTCAACGCCCACACTTGCTCACATTGGGCAGTCCTAACGGGCCAAAGGAGGCACAAGCTGTTGTGAGGAGTCTGCCTGTGAAAGGCATCTGCTCTGACCATCAAGTGGTTTGCCACTGAATGGTGCAATTGGGAAGAGGGGCTTCCCACATCTTCAGAGGGGAAGGAGGCCTGGGTAGCTCACTTGTCAGGCGTCCAGCTGAGTTCTCCTTTGAGAACGTAACTTATACCAAGTTAAAACAAGGTGCACAGGTTTAAAATCTGACAAGTCAGGTGGTGACAGGCGATACTAGTGACAGCCAGGACAGCTTTGTGCTCTCAGTGCTGCTGCTAAGAGACACAAACACAGAAACAAAAATGGGGCCTGAAGGACACACCTGGTTTTTCTAACAGCCTACATAACCAACTTCAACTGGTTCAACTCCTCTGCTGAGGGCAGAGACAGTGGCAGCAGGTCAGGACTTGCTCCTCACAAGTTGACTTGATGGCAAGTGCCCTGTGCTGCAGCAGCCAGCCCCTGGCTTGGCACCAGCGGCCTGCGGCCGGTTAAACCTCACAGGCTGAGCTGTGCCTCCAGACTTTGCTCTGAAACAGATTAGAAATGCCCCTCTCAAAAGTGACAAATCCTAGCAAGCGGTATGGGCCCCCTCTGCAGTGAGCAAACACCCACAGCTTTTTGATTTATCTTTTAAACGTAACACAACAGGTAAAGACTTCTTTTAGTTCTGTTTAACACTCTCCTAACCAATTTAAGCGAAGCTCACGGATTTTTTTCAAGGGCATCCGCTCAGCAGTTCAGCTAGCTGGTTGTTAACCCTACCTTGCTTTTAACCCTTCCAAGCCAGAAAAGCTGGCATGGAGACAGCTACGTGAATAGACGGAAGGGAGGTAAAAAGGAAAAAGGAAGTGTTAAAGGAACTTGTGCGTGCTGGGAGGACAGCAGAAGAACATTTAAATATTTTTTGCAGAAAACAAACAAGAACAGGTGACTGAATGCAGGGAATACTAGGAGTCAATGAACTTAGAGACAAGGGGGGGTCTTAAGATAGAGATTCCGCTTTCTTGAACCCCACTGTATCTCAGTTTATGCTAGATGTTGCTGCCTGAATTCAGTTTCATCTCACATTTCATGTAGTTCTTTGCTTTCCTTTGCATCAACTCAAAGAAGTTGCATGGCTGCATGATTATCTGAACAGAGATTAAAAAAAAAAAAAAGGGGAGCCAGTTGTGATAGGACATGGGACTGAATGTAACCGTCTCTTTTTAGCAGCAGCTCACAGTTGCACGGGTTGGATATAAGGTGAAATATAGTCTCAGGAAACAGGATGGCATAATTTCATGTAGCATCTGATGCCTTGCACTTTATTCTGAGCCAAAAAAATTCCCACATCCTGAAAAAGCAGGGCCCTTCAGGAATCCTACAGTATTTTCACATAGTAGATTTAAAACAATGAGTCTTCTCTCATGAGACTTCCTTTGAACTCACTGGGGAGAAATACAACCCTTCCTGAGAGAAGTCAGTGGAAAAAGTCTCACCCAGATTCATCCTTAGGACAATTCAAGGGAGAATCTCCCCTGATTTTCCAATACAAGAACTGGGGCCATCCATGAGACAAGGAGGCTTGAAATGAACAACAGAAGTTGGTTTCCATGCTGTATGTAATGAAGTTGTGGAAGTCCTTGCTGTAGAATGCTGTGGGTGCTGAAGATATATACGGTTCAACAAGCAGTGAGACAAATTCAGGGGAAAGATGGTTGGGCACTGAGAGCTGTTAAGCACCACCATACTGTGCCTGGCTCTTGATGCACCCAAGCAGCACACCGCCAGGAGCTAGGAGAGCACTCCAGGAAGACATTGCATCTTTGCACATCACCTTCTAAATATCCACTACTGGCCATTACTGGGTCACTGGGCTAAATGTGGCTTTGGTCTGACCTGGGGTGGCCAATGCTATTCTAATACAGCGGGAGCCTACAGAGTTAATTCTCAGTCATCTAAAACTGGCCCTGATTGACACTTTCTCTTCATGCCCACACTTTGCAGCAACTCAGACACAAAAAGCTTCTGCCAGCTGGTATTCTCAGACTACCTGTAATTTATTGGACTATTTACAAGAGAAAAAAACAGAAGTGGGTGAAAAAAAAAAAGGATGCACCCAAACTTGTTGCAAGAAGTGTGAGACCTGGATTCTGCATCCCCCACCTGGGAAGTTTCAGCCTGCAACTTCCACATCCCCAGAGCCCACAACTACTGAAAATCACAGCCTGTATGCTCCCATCCTGCTGGAATTGGGTCACTGTGCAGCAAAGCAGGCAAAATTCATGGGCCCAGCAGGAATAAACCCCTCTGTCACCCAGAAGAAATAAGTTTGCCCATTTCATTGTTCCCCAACAGCTGTAGGCACAGCCCTTGAACTCACCTTGTCTTTGAACACTGTCACACCACATAACCGGGTGATGGGCAGAAATTCAGCCAGCTAGCACACTGAACACCCATTTAAATGCTTTCTAGTACAGACAAAACTAGCCAATCCCCTCTGCATATGGTGCTCATCTACAGTCTGTCCAGATGCCTCAGCTGCCAAGGGAGAGTGGATATCACCTACTTCAAAGTATGAGGTGATCCTGGTCCTTGATAATCGTAAAATATTTAGAGATCCACAAAAAAATTATCGGAAGGTAAATGACTACCTACTGCATCCCAGCTCTGAGCTCACCTCTCTTACAAACAGCCTGCTCACTTTACAAAGACTTCCCCCCCCCCCCCGCCCTTTATTTTTTTCTAAATAAAGCTGAGGCCATCTTAAACATATTCTTTTCAGTTCCAGATATTTTATCAAAGTGGATGTTCCTAATTTTTTTTCCCCCCCCTGGAACCCTTTTAAGTTGGTAAACAGGTCTCTGTGTACAGCTTTCAATTACCTTTTATTCTGTGGTGCCAAATGAGACCAGATAGGCATATTCTTAAAAGGCTTTCATGAAAATGCAAATGAACAGTTCACACTAGTCTGCTGGCTCAATAAATAGAAGAGCTCAAAGTGTTTAGACACTAGTAAATAGATAAAAAAATACAGAAAAAGCCATCTGTAGCCCTAAAGAAGCTTTCATTTTCTTGTTACCACCATAAAACTTGCAATGACAGTATCTTCGAGATACCTCTGTTATCTGTATTAGCTTAGACAACATATCCTTCTAGTAGCTGACCTGCAGAAAAGGGTGTAAATCTGAGTCAAGAAATAACACACGAATTTAAAACACAGACTTGCCTGCAAACATGATAGTCAACTCCCAGCAAAATGCACATGATCATATTTATCTGCCAAGCTTTTCCTCCTCCTCCTAGACACCACCATTCATTTTAATGTTGTTGGGTGTTTTATTTTTTTAATTCCAGCTCAAATACAGCACACTGTTGTGAGGTCTTCTCCCCACGCACTATATTATATATTAGCATCCTTTGAAAGGATTTTGTTCTTTACTAGTAGCCGGACAAGAAAGCCTTGAGAAGAGGTTTGCTTACCAACTTGGAGGGATCTAAATGTGATATATTACATGTTATATAACCACGTTCTTCAATTTTAAATTAAGCTACTGAAACCCAGCGAGAAGTATAAAAATACAAACAGAACAGCTCCTGAAATTCAGACTTCCCAGCTAGACAGCCCTTTTCACAGACCCTTCCTGCTGCACAAATACTGCAGCATCCAAAGGGGTGCCCCTAAGGGCTCCAAAAAGACTTTGAGAGGGTTTAAGGCAGCAGACAAGGCTATGGCAGTGCTTCCCCAGCATCCTCCATTGTCCCACCCACTGGCAGGGCTCTGGGCCTTGCCATGGAAGTACCCCTTCATTTATCTCAGGCACAGTCAACCAGATTAGCTCAGAGACACTTTCATCCTTGCATTAACCCCACTGAGGCCACTGCCTGGTACAGTTGCCTGCACAGCCACACCAGCTGGCTGAGTCACAGTGGGCAGCTTCTGCCAGAGGAGCCCCATCACTGGAGGTGATGTTATGACGGGCTAACAGGCACTCATCTGGCTGACTGCCGCATCTATCATCCATTGGGTGCACAGGAATGACCTATCTGTGCTCTCCAAACACCCCAGAAATGCTTTGTTCAGAACAGACTGGGCTCTGTCCTTTAAAGAGTGAGAAACAAATGCTGAGCCGCATCTCAGAAGTCCACGCGGCAGAACCTGGCTTGAAATCAGCAAGTTCCTGGCCTGAATTTGAACCAGGCTCATTAGTCTTCAACTATTTCTGTCTAGCTGGAACATCTCAAAAGATATTCAGAGCTCAGACAGTCTACAACAGTGAGCATTCTGGATCCTCAAAACTAATTGGTCCAACGGGTTGCTGTTGCAACTTTTGCTGGGCTTAAAGTCAAGTATTGCAAGGACAGGTATTCAGAGCCAAAAATCCCTTTTGAGTTAAAAGCAAACAAGGTCCATTAAATTCTGTTGACCTTTTACTTGGAACCAACAGACCTACAAATACACTTCTTTAATATAGCAAAATTTGGTTTCTGATGCAATCCTGTTAACTCCAGAAGCCTAGCCTAGGGCCATAGCACTATCACTGACAGAAGTCACACACTGCTCTGCTGGTGCCAAATGGCCCCTCTTCCTTTCTGTCAGCAGCAAATGCAACAACTTAGGTTTAACCACAACTTCCCAACCTGGTGCACCAGACAATCATGAAGACATTGGTGGGAGCACAATGGAGGACATGGCACAGCATGGAGACAGGTGTCCCTGGCTGGGATTATTACCTTCAGTCCCAATGTCAGCTTTTCCTAGCTTAGAACAACCCTGAGGCTACGGGCAAGTCAGTGTGAAGATGCTTCTGGTCACATAATCACAGGATGGTTGAGGTTGGAAGGGACCTCTGGAGGTCATCTGGTCCAATGCCCTGCTCAACCAAGGCCACCTAGAAGCCGACTGCCCAAGGACCATGTCCAGACAGCTTTTAAATATATCCAAGGATGGAGACTCCACAACCTCCCTGGGCAACCTGTGCCAGTGCTCAGTCACCCTCACAATGACAGCATTTCCTGATGTTCAGAGGGAACCTCCCATGTTTCAGTTTGGGCCCATTGCCTCTGGTCCTGTCACTGGGCACCACTGAGCAGAGCCTGGCTCTGTCCTCTTTGCAACCTTCCTTCAGGTTTTTAAGCGCATTGATAAAATCACCCTGAGCCTTCTCTTCTCCAGGCTGAACAGTCCCAGCTCTCAGCCTCTCCTCATAAGAGATGCTCCAGACCCTTCAACAATCTTTGTGGCCCTTTGCTGGACTCTTTCCCATAGCTCCATACTGCTGCTTTGGCAGCCTCATCCAGCTGGCAGATACCATGCTCCCTTCCCTCATCTACCCTGGAAATCTGGAAAGAAGGCGGCATGCTGGAGCGCATACGTCCCTTTCCAAAACAGGGGGTCTTTTGATCTATCAGTGTGTAAAGGAGAGCCCTTTCAGAGCACTAACTTGTGGTTGACTGACTTTTTAAGGAGCAACTGTAACTACCAGGCACCACCAAAAGTAACACATACCTCGGAGAGTAAAAAACAATTCTGTCTTCTCTGGGTAGCAAGATGTTTATTCACAGAGACTCAACATACTCGCTATAATTTATTGTTACAGCAGGTACACCAAACCAAGACAGTTAGAGCACTGTCTCCAAAGTTCTAGATATTATGTAAATAAACTCTAAATAATTACCTGCATTAAAGTGCGGTTCTTTAGTGCTCATTAAGGAAAACAGCTCTTGGTTTTTTTAATTAAATTCTGATTTTATCTATAATTCTATACTCCTGTTTATTTACATGTAAAGTTATCCTGCTTGTTGAGTGCCAAAGCCTTATTCTGAAACAGTATGGCAAATACCAGTATTCCCAACTCCTATGCATCAAATAGATTTATGTGACTAATGACGTCAGCCCCTCAACCAGCAGAATAAGCAAACTGAGCTAAGCAGGCACATTCCTGCTGTACATAGGGTAATTTACAAAAACTCTTCCAAATAACAGAGATAATGGCTGTGAGGATACCAGCTGATACAGCCAAGAGCCACTCACTCACCATGATCCCTAACAGGTCTTTTTTATGCACTGCAGGGGCAGGCAGCACACAAAACACACAGAGCTCCAATTCATGCTAAGCTGTGAAGAGTTGCAGTTTAAGACATTGTCCCGTTACTGGATCTCCCTCTGCCTGCAGCAGGGTTGGTGAGAAGAAACCTGTACCTTACTTCTGCTGCTTCAGGCCAAAATCTGACTGCTTGGTGTAATATCATCTTTACCAGCAATTTAACCCGATAGACTCAACCTGAAAACACGACTTAAGTACATGCTCCCTTCTGCCAGCTGGGAAGAGCGTGAGGACAGGCAGCACGATGGAGCAGCACCACTTCGGCCACCAGAGGCAGGCTGGAGGGAACCGGCCCCTCGGAGCAGATGCCCCCCTGCACTAGGAAAAACATGCCTACTTGCTATGACTAAGTTTTTCGCATGGTTTTGGACTTCTCTCCACTGAGCAATGGTGCTGGTTTGTCAGGAAGTTATCCACAGTGATCCCTCAGGACTTCTCTTCACGTATTATTAGCTTAGGTTGTCACTCCAGTTTCGGTTCATGGGCAATAACCATCCCTGCACAAAAGCCTCCAGCTTGAATAGCTGGCACCTCCGCTGTGAGCACCCTTGCCAGGGAGAGTGATGCTGTCCTCGGGCAGCAAGGACAGGCGCATCTCTGCCGTCCAGGATGATGTAGTGGCAGCAGCACTTTTTGCACTGCAAACCCACCACACCCTGCCAGCCCATGGGTGACTGAGCCCTGCTGCCAACCTCCAGCCTCCCAGCCACAGCCCTGAGCCTTTACAAGACTTAAAAACTGTTTTTAAGAAGAAACTTCTACCAAATTTCTTATTATTCATAAAAAATTATTATTGCCCATTTATTGCAGATGCTAGCCTGCCTGTTTAAAAACAAAAGTATTATCCCATTAGCAGGCAACCATACACAAGAACATCTACAAAGAAGCTGTTACAGTTTACCATGCAGTAATCCGTGGATTAAGGTCATTAATATTACTCGATGACATACTGCCATGACTCCAAAGGTGGTGTTCTGGCTCGCAGGGTATACAGAATATAACCCCCTCACAAACACTTCCCCTGAATTACTTTCTTCTGAATCTTCAAAAGAAGAGAAGAAATGAGAAAACCCAGAAGAAAGTTGCCTAGCACAGTATCTTGCACTGCACCAGAAAAAAAAAAAAAAGTTTTAATGAAAATAAATCGACATTTTCAAATAACACTGAATTTTCTTCTCATTCACACTGATGTTTTCACAGGAAGAACGTTCTCTGTGAGTAACTGAAATTTTGATCTACAGAGCTAATTTAAAAAGCAAGCTAAGATGATCTCCCATGCCCAAAAGAAAAAGCCACATCCAGAACTTTCAAAGTAAAATCTTAAATGCTCGAATTTGCTCTTTAATTATTTATATGTAATAAGCGTTTTCTGTTGACATAACACACATATGTCATCACAGAAAACACTGTGTACTTCCAAAAGCCCACAGTCATTCATCTTCTTTTATGCAGTACACGAAGTATTTTTACAGAATTTTTTAAAGTTTTCTAAAGCATGCCTGGTGTCATTAGGAAATCAGAAGAAGTTGATGGCCTAACAACGTAATTGCTAACTCTCCTCCAAAGGAGGAAACCCCTTCACACTGTTCTAAACTTACACTGCTGTCTGCACTACCCATATATGTAAACATCAATGCTATTAATTTATCTGAGAGTCCCCAATACCAAGGGTAAACAACCCATTGTATCAAACCTGAAGTAATGGATAGACTTTTTTTATTTCTCTTGATTTAAATGAAAGAATCTGCATTCTACCCGTGTGATTTGTTTCATTAGAACTCTGGTAATGGCCTAGTATTGCGCTACCATGTACTTTCATTTCCCATGAAACATCAATAATTCATAAAATGTACTCTGAAGAACACAATTGTCCCACCAGCTGTAAGCAATCCTGTATCCCACAGTCATATGCAATTTCTGTAAACAACATATTGACACTTGAAAAGAATATCCTTAGAAAGAAACCATTTAAAAGCTTCTATAAATAGAAGTTATGACAAACAACATTTGTATTAATATACAACTTACGACAACTAAATGATTTTCTGATTTATCTGGTTTAGTTGTAACCCATCATTTCACATTTTACTTTCAGTACAATGCAGTAGCACTTTTACTACATGTGCAATGTTTTTTTCTTACCTTTAAGGAATCAAAGCAGGCAATAACTCTTCCATTTTCAACCTGGCAACTTTTAGGTGGGTGTGCAAATTTGCATTCTTCATCAGAGCGTGAACAAGTTCCCCTCTGAAATTGCCTGCACACTTCTAATGTTAGCCATTTTGTATCTCTTACAGGAGCAACATTCAAAGCCATGATGAAAAGCTGATTTTGAATGTGTAAACTGCTGTCAAGTGAATGATACTGAAGAAATTTCCCAAACTAACGATGAAGGGAGAAAAAAAGGAAACTGAAATAACAACAACAAAAAACCCCCTGAAAAATTAATTTCAATTGCAATCGAGAAGAAAATTAAAAAAAGTGGGGGACCATTAATGATGTCCAATGCACACAAAGCAGAATAAACAGAGAAAGTTTATCAGCAAGCAGTCACTCATCAATCATTAAGTCCCGCTTGTAGACTTTTGGCTGGGAAAAAACATGCTCAGTTGCATTTCTGGCTGTAAAACACGTGGGCTTGTTGATTGTGTCACAGATGCACCAGTTTTAAGCCAAGGTCCTTCAATGCAATGGCACTCCTTGATAGAACAGTAGTTGCTTGCTGGTATCGATTACACGAGAAAAGCAATGCAGTCATTTGTTCATGTCCCAGGAATAATAATTATTATTCTTCCTCTTTTCCTGCTTTCAGTTTTCCATCAACTAATTGGCAAATGGAGACAGCTGAGGTATCTTCTGCCAGGTGTAAGGTGAAGGCAATGTCTGGCTGGCAAAGACGGGGTTTTGAGAATACAGGTGTAGCAGTCCTCGCTCATAAAAGTGACTTGACAAAGGCACTTTTTAAGTCACTGACCTGACAAAACAAATACGGCATCAGTTCACGTGCAACTCATTCGAATCAACATTACAAAACCGATCATCCCTTCTCATCAAATATTATAAACTTACTGCCAATGCTCACTTGTATTTCTTTTTTCCAAACAAAATCAGCCTCCTTCATGAAGTTACATGTGACAAGGGAATAACCAGTTGAAACACGTATTACTGTAATATTCTAGGCAACAATCCAAAAGTTGGGAATGACTTAAATAGATGAATGTGGCAGACACAGTAATTAGGCGTGTTGATTGTGAAACATTTCAGCCTAATGTGCTTAGTCTCCAAAACAATATACAAGAACCCATTTCCATTAATTTATCATTTGGCCCTTTAGAACGTGTTACTACATATTATTACTTGTTATTAGTTCTTCCTTAGAAGGGAGAATGGTAGTATTCTATTTAGATTATTTGTCTCTCCCTCTGTTTCTCAAGGGAAAAAAAGCAACACCCCACAAAAGTCATTGCAAAATTACAGGGGAAAAAACCCTCTTACATATCCAGGAAACACTCAGTTTCCCTGTTAAGCTAAAGGTTGTTCCATAAAGGCTTCATGAAAGGGCTCACCACTAAAGTCATCATCCTCTAATGAGTTCTTTCTAATATGAAAAAGTCTTTATCTAAATTTTCCTTTGGTTAAATTAGCTTTCATGTACCTTTACAAATACATGTTTCAGCATCAAAATCTAAGACATAAATATGGAACTTAAGCTATTTGGGGACTATAAAATACCTAGGATATTTTATAGATAAACAGATCCAAAAATCAAAACGTCAGATATTATAAATATTTTTAATAAATGACTGTATTTTATACACAGACAGCAAAACCACAGACATGATATTTCCTTCTATTCCACTTCAAAGGAACATGACTTTCACTTTGCAGATACCAGCCAGAAATATTTGATGGATTATTTTTGTCCAAGAGTAAGGGAAGGGGGAAGGACTGGAATAAGTGAGGTTTAAAAACACATCAATAAAAATAGCTCTAAAAACAGTCAGCTTTCCCATGCCAGAATAATTACCATTATGTGCTTGGATTCTTCCAATTTCATTGAAGTCAGTACTGTTAGTAATTTGAGTAAGAATTAGTGTTTCAGGAATAGATCCTAGTTCTGACTTCCAGGTCTTCACAATAAGGCCTATTACTCAGTGATGTTACCAGAAAGGGTTTTACTACATGACTGATATCTATACCAAAATTTGCTAGTGCTAGAGTAAATAAAGGTAATGCAACGCTAACTGCTCAAAAACTCAGTTTCAAGTGCAACGTGCACTAAGATGGGTCTGCGTGATACTTAGCTAGCTTTACTTGGTCATCAAGAATAATGACCCGCAAAAGAATCAGTGCATTTTTAGGTAATTCTACACTATTGCAGCATAGTACAGTACATGAATTATATATTCCTCAAATAAAAATTCTTCAAATTAAATATTCCATTGATGCTGTCCCAGAGCATCAATGAAGAGTGAGGTTAAGCTGAAAATGTACAGAGGTGAGAAAATACTCATAACTGATGGCAAGGAAAGTGAAGGGGAGAAGACAAGGAGAGACTCTCCACAAGAGCTTGTTGCACCGATAAGCTCGTTGGGCCGATGATTTAGCTGGTTCAATGTAAAGAAGAAATATTCTCCCTAAAGCCACCCAGTCCAATTCAGAAACATCACTAACAGTTTTCAGTAATAGATGTGGGAGACAGAAATTTGGGGAAAAGGGTAAACATTGTACCGCGCACTGCTGTAAGTCATGAGGAGTAATACTCTTGTCGGGCTGCATACTACCACAATCGACAAAGTCATTTCTCAAATAGTAGGTGTTAAGGCTAAAGAAAACCAGACACTGCACACGGCAGCAAACTGCACCGCTATATAGATGGCAGTAGCCATGGGTTTAGAAAACTGCACAACAGAGTCACATACAAGATTTGAGAGATTGCATCAATAATTGATACCAAAAAACATGTAGGTGGCAGAGAGTAGAAGAGAGTGAGATACAGCATCATCCTATTTCCTGTCTTCTTACTACATGAACATTTTCTAAAGAAAGGGAAGCACGAAAAACTAGTCTCAAAAATACGCAACTTGTAAAAAATAACGTTATCTGATTTCCCAAGAGGCACTGGGTGCTCTGGCAGTTTCTACCAATGGAGGTCTAGGAGAGACAGAGCTGAGACCTTTCTGAAGGAGGTCATGCCTTCATCAGGAGGCAGGTGCAAACATCCCACCACGGACATGGCCTATGTGTTCACAACCACACCCTAGGCAGCTGCCACCCCTCCTCTGCCCATCACCTGCACGCGGAGGGGGAAGGAAGAGGTGCCACGTGGAAGGCCTGAACGTGAGAGGGAAACAATACAAGAAGTGAGAGGAAAGACAAACTGAGAAAAAAATTATGGGAGGAACCAAGGAATGTAGGATTTGCGACACGAGGGAAGAGCTCAAGAGAAGGAAAAATTGGGAGTGGAAGGTAGGAAAGTGAAACAGCTGGTTGTGGAAGAGGGAAGAAGGGAGAGGCTTTGTGGAAAATGAGGAAAAAATAAGACGGGTGTGGAAGAACGATGGAGGGAAGATGCAAACACTGCAGGAGAGAAGGGCAAGAAGGAGTTTTAGAAGAAAAACAGAAGAGACTACAGGGGGAAATCTAGCAGTTTGGGTAAACAGAAGGAAGTAAAACAGGGAAAAGAAACTCTAGATTTACAGAAGAAAATACAATAATAGTAACAGTAATAATAATAATACGCAACAAAACACCTCCCAGGGCACAAGCCATTACTAACATCACAGCCCACCCTGACCGTATGGAGAACACCAGGGCCTCCAGTAAACATGAACTTTGCTGCTCTTTCCACTGCTTCTAACTTCTATTTGTGTTCCAACATACCAGCCAAAGTTAGCTGACCCGCCAAAACCCACGGGATCTCACCAGCCTAGAGCCCTCAGCACCAGTGGGGTCCCTTATCCAAGCAGAAGGTTTGCTTTTTGGTTTGCTTGGGCTGGGTTGGTTTAGTTATTTTGTTGTTCTTGTCATTAACGACTCCAACTCAAGCCTACACTCCCCCCTGTAGCTAAACAAACTACCAGAATTTACACATTGACAATTGTGATGCAAAATGTTCTCACTGAAGCTGAAGAAAGCACTCAACATACAGTAAGTAAAAAAGAACTTACTTTGTTTGGTTTTTTACAACTATTGCTGTTCATTTTAAGTCTCTCACACACTCGGACAATGGAATTGATCCAGAATACACACCTACAAATGCAGGTTTTTGTATGCTAAGTGAAATAAATTCATAGACATATATTTGTAAAAACTAGTTTTAGACTCCTCTTTTCAGATAATCATCAGTTCCCCTTTGTGGAAAGCTAGCAAGGCATGGATGAGTAGGAGGCTTTTGCCAATCCTGTGCTCTCCTGAGAGTAGGACAGAGCCTGTGTTAGGCTCCAGATCTTTCTTCTATTCCAAACCACAAAATCATTTCTCATTTTCCAAGCAAATAAACAAACAAAAAAAAACCCTCCTGGTGTAAAAAAACAAAAATCCTTTTAATTACTAAACAAGGCAAAGCACACAGCCACTAGGAGCCCTCAGAAAATGTTCTCATTCTGAGGAACACCAGGCAGCCAGCATCTTTAGGAGTTGCAAGGGAGCACAGAGCCCTGTCATGTTGCAAACCAGCTGGAAAACAGGAGCTCTTGCTATATACAAAATACAGGCTGCTCTGATGCAGTAGTTCTACTTACCAGAGATATTATGTGGCAATGGATTAGGTAGTATCTGTCTAATGGAGAAGCTCAGACTTCCTGGACATGTTGTATTCATGCTTCAGTAGATAGCGTGTAATAATGAGCAAAGACCTCATCTTCAAAAAGTCAGCTCCTCAGGTGATGACTTCCAGTAAAGGAGCAGAGTCCTCTACACGATCTCAACACAGATCTCTAGTGGAACCACCAAGTTAACCCAAAAGGCGTTAAAATGGTTTTTCACTTTACTCTTTAGAGATTTAAGCACTCAGTATTATAATCTGCAGTAAGAGGTGTCAAGACTGGGGCTCAATTTGTCGTTCCTACTGTCAAATTTTATCAACATGATTCATATGTTTCCTCTATATACACACCAGAAACTCAAGAATTAAGAGGTTAGAAAACCCTCAGTCGTACCTAAGAGAGACTGCACAGTTTGAAGTATACAAACTCTTCTTTCCCAACAAGCCAGAAGATGTGATAAATATACTTAGCTTTACAAGTTTGATCATTTACAGCGATCTGTTTTAAAAATAAGGAACTAAAAAAAAAAACCCACAAAACAAAGACTCACTCTGCAGTGGAAAGAGGGTGTTCCTCTTTTAGGTCACTAGCAGGGCAGCAACCTGTTGACTGTCAGAACAGATTGCTGCCCAAATTCAGTTATATACCTGAACTCAGGGGGGATAAAATTCACCTTTCAGAACCCACCTACCAGAACTTGACTTGCTAGATAGTCTAATACCAAGAAAATGTCTTGAGAACTTAACTTTTCTTGATTTAAATAGCATTCAAGGCCTCCAAACCAAATAGAAGCTGCACACCAAAGGACTGCCATGACCCCACAAGCATACTCCAGTATTGCTTTCAATTCCAGCTACCTGCCATCTCCATGGCTCAGCCCCACTGTTTTCTCTTGCCCTCCCTCAGACTCCATGCTGAGGAAAGCAAAGCTGCAGCATAATCCCAGACTAAAGCCGGATCTGTTATGATCTGCCTCCCCAGGTGCAGAATAAAGCCAACACAGCAGCATAAAGCACCCTGCACCACACGTGCTGGCCAACTCAGCCGAGACGTGCCCACCTGCCCATGCCCCACACCTGATGAAGTAAACAGCGGAGCAGGCACGGCAAGGCATGATGGCACGGGCTGCAGCCCTATACCTTCCCAACACCACACCTGCGGCTCGTCTGGCTCCTCGTTGCAAGCTCCTGTAATTACAATGCTCTATGCCACAGGACATGCTCCCTGTCCCTGGAAAGCAAGGCTGACCCTTAAGTCATCGCACGCTAATTTAAGCCTCACTGTGCAAAATCCTCCACTAACCAAAACAGAGAGTATCTTATGTCAAAGATTAATTTTTTTAAAAAGTTATTTTACAAATAATGTGACAGCATGTTTGTTAATCACATTTTAATAAACTACACTCTTAAATAGAGAACATGCAAGAAGTGTTCATGTGGTGGATTGATTTTTCTTACTCCATCAGCCCACCAGATTAGGAAACAGGACCAGAAAATGATGTGATAGCTCACAGGTATCATCAGTGAGCACTATGCTAGCTTCGCATTCTCCTCTTGAATTTTTGCTACGTACCTAATAGTAGATATCTAGTAAGACAGGACAATGTAAAGTTTAGTACTGTCTTTGCATAGTTCAGTAAAATTAGAGCATTAAAACCAGACTCAGGCTTCAGGCTCTCTTCCAAACTGTTGTGAAGTTACAAAATTAACATTCCCTATATTCAAGAAACAAGAGAAAATAAGACAGATTTCCATGAAACATCATCCATTCTTTGACAGCAAATATGAAGGCAAAACCTTTCTGCCACTGTAACTTTTTTAGAAAAAACGTCCAATTATAGTAGAACACAAAGCATACATTTTCTTCTACAGATTTCAAATGAAACTCATGAACATTTCTTTAATAATTTTAAGGGGGGGTTTGTTGGTTGTTTTTTTTTTCCACTATAAGATGTTAAGCAGCTTCTATTTGGCATTGAGCAAACCAGCATTGCTCAAATGAGGAAGAAGCCAGAACCGCCCTACCAGAAAAGCAGCCCACTACTTTGACCAGGTGGCCAGAAGCCAAAGACACTAAAATTCTAACCCCAGTTCCTGTATTAATTCGACCTGAACTCAGATGAAGTCAAAAGTGTTCTGACTTACAAAAGAGCCATTATTTAATTTGCTTGAGTTGGAGATAACTATTGCAACATCTCTCTTTGCATTATACAACCAGAGATGAACAGTTGTCAACTGTAATTCAGAACACATTACCCTGAGTTGATCCCAACTATTTTAGTTAAGCCAAGAGAAGTCCAGGGACAGGTTAGAAAACACCAGTCTGTTTTATTTAAACTGAGCATGACCTCCAAATATCAGTTTTGCTAAATGAGCCATATTCTCCTTGTCAAGATCATTAATGTGCCGGGTTCAGGCTTTTTAGTGTGTCCCACACTATTTACAGTATGGCAATTAGCTTCATATTAAAACCTGCCGGTTCACTTTGAAGCTGGCTTTACAGTATAATAACGCTAATGTCCTTTGTCCCCAGGGAAGCAGGTGAGGAGGAAGGAGCACCACTGACTGCAAAACAGACACAGCCTGGGACCTTTTCAGTGATCCACTATACGACTTTACTAATGGACCATGAAATATTTCTGCTGAACTTTAAGTCTGTAGATGACTGGAGCGCACAAGAGTATTTTCTAACTTCGAAGTGCTTCAAAGTCATGCTGATAAAACCAATGCTCATTATGCTTCAGTTAAAATGCAACTGCAGAAAACAGTTTTTCTTCTAGCAAATTTTTTTCTTTTTTTAACAATGATACTCATCCCACTCCACTTAACCTCCTCTCTTGGTCTGTACCTTCTCTCACAGTCTGTAACTTCAACACGTCTTGTTTTTAAGTCCAAAGAAGCCTGATTTTATCCTCTGTGAACATTATACACAAAATTCTGCTCCCACCTTGACAAGAGGGTGAAAGCAATTTCTGTTTCTGTGCCTCTGTGAGCAGAGTTAATCATCCTCGGCAGCAATGACGTTATCACTCGGCCTCTTGTGGACACAAATGTTTTGCTTTTGGCAGAGTGCACAACATAATAGCTATTAATCAAACCCAATACCACAGGGAAGGGTACCCTAGTGAGTTAGGAGCTCCTACTCACACCCAGCTGCAGACATGCATTGTGTTCATTTTCTTTTTAGGACTGTAAAAATATTTATAGAAAAGTGTGCCTATGTACTATGAAATTTTTATAGACTGGCACCGAGAGAACCATGATCAAATGACTGTTCTCACCTGCCAAAGGACCGATAACATGCTGTTACACAGAAGCACAATTTAAAAAGAGCTCAGGTTGTTGTCAATTTCCTATTTTCACTACTCTGGTTTCACACTAAGCTGAAAAGGCAGAACTCTCACCAAGGTATTTATGTGACAATGAGCATCCCTCCACACTGAAAGACAAGGATAGGTCCAAATACACCAAGGACTCCACATAAATTAAGATATGTTAAACTCGCAACCTGAAAGTATGTTTAAGACTGCCAACAGTGTTATTAATAATATAGTCCAACAAATTACACAGCTCTGGGAAGCTGCATGGCACATCCAAACAAAGCTCCCAAGGTGAGGACAGCAACAGCACTACCTAATGCTATTAACTCTGACCGCCTCCTAAGTGCTAAACCCATTCTGCTGAACAGATGCCCCGCACAAAATCCAAGCAGCATCGCTGTTCTGAGATAACGTAGCTACAATTTTGTGCTTGTTTTCTCCATCTGCATTTTACTTGACAACAGGATACCAAAGTACACAAGGATGACTTCAGCAGGTCAGCCAAAAAGCACATCTTGCCCAATATCTGCTCTCCAATCACGGTTAGTACCAGACGTCTACAGAAGAACACAAAACCAGGGCAGGCAGAGCGTGATGATTTCCAAGAATCTTGTCCCAGCAACCTGTAATTGATGTCTTTGTATTTAATAGGTCTCACTGGATTTTTCTTCCATGGATTTGCCCAGTCCCTTTTGAACACTGCTCTGTCAGAAGTGTCTTTCATCATGTGCATGGAAGCAGGATACAGAGAGGGAGGCTGACTGTTTTTCACAACTGTGGACAAAAGCCCAGACTCTCAGGAGGGGAGCATGGATATGGAAGGAAACACTCCAGGACTTTGGAGACAGAAAAATCTGAAAACAGCAAACAAAGCTTGGGAGTTAAGATGACTGATTATGGAATGTCTTCGATAATCTGCATCATTACTGTCTTTTTATTACCCCTGAACAGGTTAAACTAGAAGAGAGAATATACCTTTTCCTTCCAGCAAAAGTGGAGCTTGGAGAAAACCACTTTTACAACCTACCAGAGGAGAAGCAGCAAGATCGCTCCTTCTGCACCCCAAGCTGCATCACCTAGAAGCCTTCCCAGAAGCAATGCTTTCTTAGTGATTCAGCAGAGGAGGGACGACCTGAGAGTGTGCCCGAAGGAGCCCAAGCAACACACTCCAATCATGTTCCGCCAGACCCCAAGCATTTCACAATCATCTCAAACACATTTTGGAAACAGCAATTCATTACAATAGGAAAGTGCTTCCAAAAGGGCTAAGAAAAAGCCTCAATAGTGTTTTCGCATAGGGTTGCCCAACCAAGCCTTCATCAGTGTCCATTTTATCACAAGGATTCAATTCCCCTTTCTCTCTCCATCAGTAGCACACACATAACATGCAACAACAGTTTTACTTACTTCCAAAACTAAAGAAATCCTCATGAAGCGGAACATATGCAAGTGCTTTATTTCCTATGTATCTCATGGGACGTACTGCAAAGCCAGATTAAGTGTCTGTGTCAGAATACTTTATATCTTACAGCGGTTAAAAAGATGGAACAGCAACCTAACTTTAAAGTCACCTATGGAACAGCACGTTGTTGTCAAGTACCTTCAAAGGCAATTTAATTTTATTTTTTTTAAATAATGTTTTTATGCTAACATTCAGACAACAAATGTTTTATACAACAGAAGCTGAACTCTTCCACTAAAAGCTATTTTTCAAAGACATTTCCCAGTCAAGGAAAAACTGGTAATATTGTTGGGGGGGTTTTCTGGCATAGCCCTGGAGGAAAAAAAAAAGTAGTATTCAACAGGTTATTGGTCTCTCCTGAAGGTAGGTTGCCTTTGTGTTTTCAACAGAGAGATTGCTTCCTGACTGATCATCTTTGGTCATCCAAGGTGAATAAAGAAAGCACCTAATCAAGCTCTGTGTGAAGATGACAGTAAAAGACTTTTTCCAAAATTCACACCATTTATTTGTCAAAAAAAACCCCCCAAAACCAAACACCCACAATCAAAAAAAAAAATCAAAACAAAAAACGCAAACAACTAAACCAAACCTACCGCATCAACAACTAACATTTTAAACTTCAGAGGCTGAGCTGTGTTCGACAACACTAACAGAAATTTATTTGCCCTGGAACAAATATGCATTTAGTGAACCACTATTCTGTTGTGAAATAGGTATCAAGTTCAGAAACAGAGTGATTTTCCTCTAAAATTGTTTTTGCAACTGGTGGCAAAGAAACAAGAAAGAGTTTTTCTCTGAGTACTTGCAAGTTCCTGGGAAATTATGTTTTCCTGGAAATCTTGAAAACTTCTATTTAATACTGAGGCAAATAATGGAGTTACAACTGGAAGGAGGACAGAGTAACTGTCTGCAGATACTGGCTACCAGAGCAAACGGGGGTTTTTTGATCTCTAGGTTGATGAATTTTGGGTTTGGTGTGCAGTACTGCTACTGACCTTCCTTTTTGCTTGCATACCGATTAAGAAGCAATGACCCAATAAAAATGGGACCTATCAATCTCTTGGTTTAATCTGTGTAAGACATCATCCTCAGTCCAAAAAGCTCACCACCCATTGCCACTTGGAGAAAGTATTTTTTAACCCAGTTTCATTTTAGAAAATAAACTTCTTTTTTTTTTTAATAAGTAACAGAAGACAAAGTATTTAAAACAACGCACAGAGAGGATACACAGGAACAAATTCGGAAAGTTTATTAGCCTACAGTAAGGACATCAGATGAGTTCATACTCATTCTTCTGCCATGTGCATAGTTCAGTTGTCTGCAACAGTAAAAAGGGACATAAACTACATACAGATTTCTGGAAGGAGAAAAACCAAACTTGCCAGTTCTTGTAAAAGCAACTTTAATGTACAGAGACTTCCTTTTTCATTTCTGTTAGCTTAAAAGTTGAAAAGGGAATGGATTCAGGCAGCGATACTGGATGGTTAGGCGGCGTTAGTCCAGTACTCCTCAGTCCCAGACCCAGCCACGTCCCTGCCTTAAATCAAGAAAAATTCGCAATTATTTAAGCGACAAACCCTCTCTATTTTAACTCAGCTATTTAATATGGAAAGAGAGCAATAGGAAAAAAGTAAGTCTTTCTGACTCTCACTAGGTCTTGTTGAAAACCTTCCTGAATTTCAGCATCTCAATGCCTCCTCTGACTGGTGAAAATATGGGGGGTTGGGGGGTAGAAGTATTTTAGCAGTACTGAAACAATTCCACCTTGACACTTTATTTTCATATGGATAAGCACACAGTTCTTTAGGAATACACCGCAAATTGTGTTTCAATAGGAAAATTGAAAAAGAGTTCTTTCATCCTTTGACACAATGAATTGCAATATTTTTGCAGTGAAAACTGAATACATTTCCCAGAAATGTTTTGACAGAGCACTTTTCCAGACCTTTTTCTACTATCTCTGCTTACGTGTAACTGCAGAGATTTCTCCCTCCTGCTGGGGATGGCAGTACTACTAAGCCCAGCCCAGTGTCCACCAGCGCTTCCAAAGCAATGGATACACTTGTGACACCAAGTACAACAACTGGCTTTTGGCAAGAGAGACTTTTCTGCTCACATTGCAGTGAAAAATTTAGACTGGTTAAAATAAGTCTCGACAGTTTTGTCCTTTTCAAAGGTTTAATTCATTTGTTGTACTTCAAGCTGAGTCCCAAATGGGCATTCAAAGCCACGTTTTGTTTTGCACTGTACAATCTGTATTACCTTGCACAACTTCTGTATTAATTGAAATTCAAAAACTTCCTTTAACCCTGCATAAATCTCACCTTGATAGACAGCACTATTTTTGAAAGATAATGTCAAATTTTCAGTGTTACAAAGTCAATAATGGCATAAAAAAAATATTTTGGATTCAGTCAAATAACATCAAAAACAATATTGAGAGATAAAAACTGTATATGTATAAATATAAAAAGTGGACTGGTGCTGTTATAATTACACATTTCTATTTTAAAAAAAACAGTTTAAATTTCTGATTTGAATGTGCCTCATTTTACTGCAATATTTGCTTAGTTTGTAAATAAGAGATTTTGTATCTTCTAACCTCCAGCCTATGTACACACACTGGCCCCTGACACTTGATAGGACTTCCTTGCATTTCATACAGCATTTCCAGGACAAAGCAGATGACACACAAAATCAAACCAGAACAGAGAAGAAAAAAACAAACGAACCAAAATTAACCAACTCTTTCTCAGTGAAAATTATGCCCTCCAGTAATTCTCTTCAACTTTATGGCCTTCAAAGTATACATTACCAATATTTGGCTTTCACAGAGATACCCACTTTATTACAATGCATAGCCTAGAAATCCTGAAAACCTACTTGAAAGGCCCTTCTCCACGTTTATCCTTCTGTCCATCATCTGAAACAGTAGTAACCATGGCACCATTTTATAGCAACTGAACAGAACTGCCTGTCCACTACCAAAAAAAGTACTATTATACTCTGAAAAGACAGAAAAAGGGGAAACTAAGAAGATACAGTGGTATCCTGCTTTTATGCTTTTAGGATTTCTTACAGAAAAAGTTCACTGTTTACATATTAAGAGGGTTGGGTGTGGGTGTGTGTAAGTTTAATTATTACGGTTCTGTAAAGTTGAATGGAAATCTACAATTTAAGGTCCCAGGTTTTTTTCTGGCCTCACTATTGCCAAGCATTCGCCAGACGAGTTCTGCCAGGAAAAAAATTTAAAGAACAGTCCTGCTGATCCACAAGGCACAACACAATATAAAGTTCTTAACTGCAGCACCAGAGTCAATACAACCACACAAAGAAAAAAGTCTAGTATTTTAAAATCAGAAAAGTAGAAACTTGCTTGCTGTTTCTAAAGTCCTGTCTCATAGCAATTGTGCTTACCTTCCAGTGAAGCACTCTAAAGATGCAAACCATCACATTTACCTTTCCCCTAAGTGAAATGTATGCTGTCATTTCAGTGTCTGGGGGGCCAAGAGGGTTGAGATCTGAGTGGTTATCTTTACCAAAGCAGACCATTACTACCAAGTCTTTCATTAGTACTAAGAAATTTCATTTCTCTTTAAGAAAAAAACCACACCCTAATTGCTTCCTGTGACAAGAATCCTCAAGTTTAAGAAGCCCATTGCACAACCCTACTGCAGCACAGCTATGTCTCACCCATTTCACTGGAAGCCTGAAAACACCAAGTGCATTTCATAAAGCCTCATTACCTACAAGTATGTTTACAAGGAACTGTCAGTTTTTATTAAAAAGTACAATTCTGACAACTATAGAAAAGAGCTAGACAATACAATCCTAACAGCCCAAAATTAAGCAAAATGAAAGCAAATGAATCACCTCACCTTTGTAACCTGATGATTTTTGTGGGACCTAGTTCTCGTGATGACATGAGTCTTATAGATGTTAAAAGAAATTTACTGTAAAAGGCTAGCTAAAAGTGCTGAGCATTTGCAGACTGAAGTCGGAGCAAAGTTCAGGGTCAACAAATTCTACAACAGCCCCAAACTCAACAAATTCACACAGTTAAATATCATGCTTTTACTTCTAATAACCTACTGTAATTTTCATAATGAAGTTTACAAACAGACTTGTCCTCTCCTTTGCAACGTAAGTATAAAAGATAATTTGCCGTTAAAATTTTTGCGAAGTCATACCTGAAGCCAACCGTGAAGAACTGTGAAAGGGTCTCATGATAATAAGTACACTGGATGATAAAATCAGAAAACAGTTTAACATAAAGATAGGCAAAATAACGCAGATGAGGGGGAAAATGAAAAGTAACAAACAGCACACACAAAACACTAAGTTCAAACAAGACACTTCTACAAAGGAAAGATCCTGTGGACATCACGGGCAATTTGATGAAAACTTCAGCAAAACAGCAGTTGATGGAGTATAAGGCAAACAGAACATTTGGTAATATCGAAGGAAAGCAGAAAAGAAGTATGCTACTACATATAGTCATGGAGCATGTTACTCTTGAGTGGTAAATGAAGTTCAGACACACACCCTGTCTCAAAGAGATTACCACAGAGCTAGAAAACAGGGGGAGAACAGCCACAGCACACCAGCACTACAGAAAGGCTTACATATACAAAGAGGCAATGGCAAGGCTTCTGGCAACAGAAAAAATACTGCATTCATGCAGACTGATGAGGACCACTAAATTTTGACTGGGAGGCAGGGGGCACTCAAAATTTCCAGTCAGGAGGCCATATAAAAGACAGCTACCTTTGCATACGGCAAACAGCTAGAGCGTGAAGCTAAATGGCAGGTGATGTACTGAAGGTCAGAAATATAACAAGTTAAAAATAACTTTTCAACTTAAAAATCAGGTTATTTAAATAGTCATCAGAATCACCGATGGCTACAAAACTCAATGGTCAAGCAGTAAAGTCCTCTCCAGAAAGCCTTTCACCCTTGGTGACTAACAGCTAGAGTCACGCGCCAGCCAAGGCATGTACTGCTGTCCTCAGCTTACCCTTCTGCCTTCTCCGCCTTGGCACGGCAGCTCCTTACAAGCAGCCTAGCCCTGCAGACAGGACTGGCTATGGATCCATAGGGACATGCTGATCCTCAAGCCCTCCCATGAGAAACTCAACACTTCCATCTCCTGTTTCAAGCAAACAGATTTCAGAGATGGCGGTCTCATTCCGCCTATCTTCCAGCACTTCAATGTGTCCTTGGTGACCAAGGACCACAATCTCCATCATCCTTGTGCCAAAGGGCAGACAGGCACTTCCAAAGGATGATTCAGAACATGAAGGGACAGCTTTATGTCCTGGGGCCACCACAAAGCCACCGACCTAACTAGACAGACGCATGCCCGCAAGGACCCGCAGATCACGCGACAGACTGTGCCACCTCCTCGGCTCTCCAGAGATGCAGTTTACCAACTTTGGAAGGCAAAAAAACCCTCAATAGAACAGTTTTTCCTCAGGCCTCACTCCCTTGCCCTTCAGTGGCTGCGTCCTGCTCCTCAAGAGACCGGGGAAAGAGGGGGGGACAAAGTGGGAAACCAGAGAGGGGAGAGAGACTAGATATCTCACATCCCACAGAGTATCCAACCACTTCCAGCTCCCACCAGGGATAAGGTCCAGGTCCAGGAGATGGATTTAGCTCCAAATACTGCTCTCCAGCTTCTCACCTTGAGATGGATGTTGTGGCTTCTTACCACTGAGGCCCTTTCACACCAAGGATTTTAAGCAGCTGGCTTGTCCCCCACTGGTGCTTCCACTTCACAGAGCTGCCTCTGTGGATGCCAAAACCTTTGAAAATGGCCTCACTGCACAATGATGTGGCATTAAACAAGGTCTTTAAAAAAATTTTTTTAAAAGGGGGTGGGTGGGGGGCGGAGGGGTGGTAAGCACTGTCTTTATAAACTCATCAGTGCAGCCACTTTCAAAGCCTTTCATGCCTTCTCCAGAGCGGCAAAGAAAATCTTAGGCGTTCTGGGCTTCCCTCCCCCTGCCCTTAAAATTATGGCAATAAAGCGATCCAGCCCCAAAGCGTGCCCCAGCGTTAGCAGAGGGGACCTACAACACGTGCAGGAATGGTAAAAAAAAAAAAGAAACCAAACCAACAAAAAAACCCCACACATGAAGCAAAAAAAAGTTTTTAAACGCAAGCGCTGGAGCTCCAGGAGAGCGGCCCGGCGCCGCCGCACTGCAACCGGCCGCCCCTCGCCCGGCGCGGGAGGTACCCGCGCCCCAGCGCCCGCAGACGGCGGCGGCGAAGCCAGCGTCGGGGCTCCCCCCGGCACCGAGGCTGCGCTGGGGGTTGCCGTGCCGCGGCTGGGTGAACGCAGCCATCGGGGAAATCCCGTACGTGTTATCGCAGCCTTTTAAATAAATAAAAGCGAGGCGGTGCTCCAGTCCTGAATCGTTCCGCAGCCGGGTGCAGAGGCACGGGCCTGCCCGCCCCACCGCAGGCGCTGCCAGAGGCGTGTGCTGACTAACCACGCAGCTCTAGGCTTGCAATACGTATAGAGCTGCAGAAAACCGCTCTGCAGACCAGCTGAAAAGCGAGGAGGAGTAGCGAGGAAAAAAAAAAAGGGGGGGGACGGACGACTAAAACTAGGCTTCGATATCCCATAAGGCAGCCGCTTCCCCCACCCCGCCCTCAGGCGTCCCCCACCGAGGTGCATGAACCTCACACGCTGAAACCCAGCACTGAAAACAGTCCTTCCGAGTGCTTGGAAATAAACAGAAGTCTTGCCACTTTGCAATTTAAGGTTAGTTTTAGACTAAGTTCAGAGCACTGCCCATACATAGTACCTATGGGCAAAATCCACGTCAAATTCGGGAAACTGGGGGGCAGGGGGCTGAGCCATCTAGTATACCCGAAGCATACATAACAGAACATTGGGGTGGGAGGTGTGAACCAACCAAAAAATCCTCAGGAACCAGGAAAACAAAGTATTCAGCCTGGATAGAAGAGAACGCTACAGGGTTAAAAAAAAATATTAAAAATTATTTGCTAGGCCTAGCTCTTAAAAGTGATCAGACACAAAAAGCATACTGAAAAATTGCCTTCAGAATTCACAAAAAGGAAAGAAAAAAAACCAAACATTTTAACTGAGTTCTAGCTTCCTTCCATAAAACTACAGAGGGAAAACATTTCTGTATTTTTCCTTATTTCTGTTCTCTAATTCTTCCTGTTGTCAGAGGTGGTGTACTCTCTGGAGGAGACAAGATTTTACAGCACATGAACCTCCAAGACCGACCCTGTCTCTATCTACAAGTGCAACGATGTGCAGACACCCAGACCTTCTTGAAACGCCATTTACCATTTACTCAGCAACTGATAAAAAATAATTGATCTAAACCAGAAAAAGTTAATAGACTCCAATACAAACCATCCATTCCTATTTCATATTCCATTTCTTTATGTAACAACTGTACCACAAAATCCCTCCTACTGTCTTTATTATCTATTGGTTTTGTATTGCAAAAATCACAAAAAATGAAAATCCATTTTTATTGGTGCGTATATATTATATATGTGCGTACACATTTGTGGACACACATCTAAGTATAAAAAAAAAAGGGGGGGGGGGGGGGGCACCAGCAAGTGTGAACCTGTGTATTCATCCCTTTTGCTCACAGCTAAACTCTTCTAATTTATAAAGTTGAAGGTATCACAATCCCACCAGGTCCTTTGCCACACTTATAACCCCAGGAATCCCACAGGTCCTGGCAGTTCCCAACAGCTTTAGTGATCATCAACAGCACAAAGAGTCTTCCACAAAATCAGTATTTGTGTTAGTTGTAAGGATTTTGCATTTAACCTCCTGTTGGTGACGCTCTTCAATTTTCACAGCCCCAAAGCAAGAACTTTACATTGCCAACATTAGCAGAGGGAGAGATTGGTGTTTTAACAGCCTTATCAAAAAAGAATAAAAAAAAAATAGGGAGACTAAGAATTTGGCAGATTCTAGGAAGGGACTGCACAATTTCTTTCTCCTCACAAACCCTCTACCCCAAATAAAGCTAAAAAGTTTGTTTTTAAAAGGCTTTGGACTCCATATATCAATAACCAACTATTTGCTAATAATGTATAAGAAGATTAATTAGTCAAGCACTTAATACTACTATTATTTGAACCACTTTTCAGCACTGATACCCTCTTGAAATGAGTTTTATTTTCCTCAGGCTGTAATTTCAGCCTGTTTATAGAGACCAGTTACACAGCACTAGTTCACACTAGTTAACCATAACACATTGTATTAAACATATCCAATTGCCTTCACAATCAAAGACTGGAAATCAGTTTTTTTTAAAAAAATATACTAACAAATTCTAAAGCAAGTGATTTTATTCTTTTTTTGCTACAAGTCTGTAACAGCCATACTCACAAAAGGGGGAAAAAATCATTGGGCTTTAAAAAAAAAAAAGTGTTTCTCCTATGAAAAAAAAAATTAAAAATCTTCAAAGCCAGAAATTTCTAGTAAATTAGAAAACTTAGTAACTTAGAAAAAGTATCACTAATACCTATTATGTGAAATTCAAATCTTTGCAACGTATCTAATGATTTAGGAAATTAAAATTGTATGTGAAATCATTAATGAGGAATTTCATTTGAACAGTCTTTTTTCTCATCTCTCAATACTACAAAACCTGAACATTTTGCAGAGCTTTTTACAAATAAACACAGTACAGATTATTCCTGACATACTTGTGATTAAGAGAACATTCACAGCAGAGTTACCAATCTGAGTGCCTGAAATCTCACATAACATTAAGAGCTATTTTTCTTGCTCAGAAAAATAAAAATATTTGTAGCACACAATTAAGATTTCTATAAAATGTATACTTACAAATTAAGAACTGGATTTGACTTTATGAACACTATATAGTCAAACACTATACTTCATGACCTATAACTCATTAGAAAATCTTACCTTAGGAAAATGGAGAAACTAATTCTAAACAGAGTAATCATTCCTTGAAAACAGACAGACTGCACACAGTTATGATGTTATTGCACTAACAGTTCTGATGAAAACCACTGAGCAATTAAGCTAAAGATACTACTGAATGAAGACAGGTACCAGAATCTGGTCCAAAATACTTTAATTACAAATATTTAAATAACAAATGTAAATACAGAATATTTACTACCACCTCTACCCTCCCAAGACCAAAGCCTACTTACCTATCCATACAGAAGTAGTAGTATACACCTTGAGCAGGAAATATTTTTTTTTTTAAATCCTTTTGTCACTTGATTGTCAATTGTTTGGTACAAACTGTGAGTGATGAATGCAAATTTTCACTTTAGTGGTCAGGCATAAGGAGGATAATTCTATCCACTGCAATCTCAAAGGTATGAGAGACAGCCACTTAAATTATCTATCTTAAAGTAAGAAGCAGTCTCAAAACATGAGACTGATTTTTTCTGAAAGCTGTGCATGAAAATGGTTTTAACCGCAAAACTTAAAAAATCAGCTCACATTTTCTATCTTGAAAAAGATTATTTGACTTGCTTCTAATTATCAATTTTTGCCTCACATGCTTAACACTCTGCACACAAACACACATCAACAGTGATAGAAAACCATACATATCCATACCCCATGGATTTTTAATAATAATGCACTATACTCTGACATGTGTTTCACTTGTTAGCAGAGTTTGAAATCCTAAGACACTGGGTTTAAAAATAACTCGTTCATCAGCTGGAGATGTGTCAACCACCTAGCTGCAGGTCTTCAGCAAGTATTTAGTCAGGGACCGGGGAAGCAGAATCAACCCCATCTGAGCAGTCAGCTGTGACAAGCCAGGAGGCAACATCGGGAGATTTAAGCCTATGTCCTGTACTTCTTGGAAAAGTGGGGCGATGGACAGTTGGTCTAACAGGGCCTTTCAAATGCAATACTTTTAAAACTAGTGTAATTTGTTCCTAGGATAAAAAGAATCTTGAAACTTTCCCCAGAATTACACCATGGAAAGCTTTTCGAGCCAGTAAAAGGTTCTTCTACCCAATTTCTTTTTTAAGAAATTGATCTTTAGTCTTTCTCAGTTCATAGACTTCATTCTTCTACCAACATCCTATTTGAATACAAGTATCTATATGCAATGTTCATGGCTATTACAGGAAAAGTAAGAAGGTAACATCTGCTTGCTGTTACACCAACTGTTAAATCTTTAAAAAAAAAAAGAAAAAACTTTATTATATACTGTACATATAAATGATGCTGCTATAACGCAACTGAAGACAGCATGTTGATTCAGGCTGCCAGCTGGGTGAGATCCTGAAAGGTGCCGAGCACCACCAATGCATATGGCAGTCTAAGAAAGTTCAAGAGGCTTCAGGGCATCACAGAATGAGTCAATGTTCTCAGACCCCTCCCACAATATGACTGTAAAGTTTGCTTCCAATCTAAGAAATAATAAGAAATGAGTACTCTATTATTCCAGAATTTTACAGACTTCTTCCTTTTCCTTCTCTCCAGCATTTAACATAAATCATCTCCATTCCTTCCGGAGGCTCCTCCTCTGCAAGAAAGTTGATGTGCCTCAGCACAGTGAAATCATTACTCTAAAAGCCAGCCTGCTCATTAAATTATTCTGCTAGCTGTGTGTTCTCTCATTAAAAATGTATGAAGATCAGATAATTGCAGCACGTATTATTAACCTTGTTTCCCTTGTTTTCATGTACAGGTTCTGTTTTGCTGCCGAGACAAAGACCTGGAAAGGGCAGGGGAAACGCTCAGCTAAACTACAACACAAAAAACTCTCCCAGCTCGTGTTCAAGAGCACAAGAAATCACGGTGCAGTCAAAAACACCCATGCTTTTATAATGGGGTAAAATATTGTAATCTCATCGCATGGCTCCCACAAGTCTAAGACAGGCAGTCTTGTCTTTAGTTAAAGCCTCCAATAGGGAATTATTTAGATCAGCCTGCCTATTTCACCTAAATCTGCAAATGTATCAGCGATAAACTTCACAGATAACCAGGTTGACTCTCTTACAGCTAGGAAGCACTACCAGACAACAACCCAGCTAAAAATCCAATTAGGGTAACAGCACTTCCGAAACACACTGACCTATTTCTTTTTTTACTTGCGTTAATATGCATATACTCACATTCTATTTCTGAAGAGAGCTATTTACACTGGAAATTAATTTCCTTTGAAAACAAGTTACCATTAAATCCACCTACTGCACCCGAACAGAATATATACACTAGAGAAACGCTGTTTCCCCAACTCCCCCAAGCAACACATACAGTATGCAGCATACTGCAGCAAACTCTTTAAACATTCAATAAAAGACAACGATCCTCCTACCTTGTTTAGCCCTGTCTATTCGGCACATTCCCAACGTGAACAGGAACATCTGATATAAACAAAGAGCTGTATCTTTCCCATTGCATCATGGTGAGTAATTCTGACATGAAACGATGAGCAGCCAGTATTTTTTTAATTTTTTTTTTGTTGGGTGTTTTTTTTTCCCTGCTCAGAAAGCCTGGTGCCTTATCTGGGGATTTTTCCTCAGATGATGAAGCAAAGACACAGCCTAAACTCTGTTGCTGAAAGACTGCAGCCCTTCCTTCTCCCAAAGCCCTCCCAGCATATGGCAGCCAATCACACCCAGCTTCGTCAGCCCTACTGCTCTTAAACTGATCCTAACGGGATGATTGACACAGCAACACAGCACTTCTAATGTGTAAAAACAATGCACCCATACTGATGAACCAGGAATTTCCCTTGCACAGGGAAAGAGTTTTACTGGCAAGGTAAAGCGATACCTCCATGAAATAACATACCCAGCAAAAGCAAACAACTCCCTTCCCCTCTGCTGCAACAGCAGCTGCACCGTTTCTTGCACAAGGATTTTCAAAGCTTTTGCTAATCATAAACGCGTACACAAGCAACGCTGCCGAAATCGCAGAACTGCAATGATGCTGTTTCGTTTTGAGGGTGAGGGTGAGCTGTACCCCATAAACCAAACAAGCTATCCTTTATTTTGACATGCAGCCGAAACGCACTCCGATTCAGGCAGTAATAGCCTCATTTTAATACTGCATAATCTTATGTGCAGTGTTTGCATATAACAGCAATACATGCATAACATCTTTCTGAATATTTGAGACCGGTTGTTCAGGACTGCAGGTATGGGATGCTTCTTGAGGAAAACATAATCTATATGATGGTGTTTTAATATCCTTGGCAGAAAAATTACATCAGCAGGGTCTGAACTGCTGTTTGTGTGATTAGCTTACAACTGATGTTCATTTGTATCAAGGTTCTGGCATAAGGACTACAATACCAGTTGCCATCTTCAAGTCAAACTGTGCGCAGCTTGATATGCTTGGTACACAAGGTCTGCTGTCAATCAGTTTTCCCACAAATTTTGCTGAAGTTTTAAAACGAGAGAACAAAGCAGCCAAGGATTATTGAACAAGACTTGCAATTAAGGAAAAAAAAAAAAAAAAAAAAAGGAGCTTAAGCTGAAAGTCAGTCTTTATCCAGAAAGGAATAAAGATTGCAGTGCAATATTACTTTAGACAGCAGTTTATGCAGTTCATGCCATTACATTAAAAATGTGTAAAATGTGTTTAAAATTCCACTAAAAGTTTAGAAACATGAATAAACAAGAAGAAAACAAAGCTCTCATTCAGTGGCAGCTCTGTCCCAAGGCCCCATTGTTTCCTATGGACTGTTTTGCATATTATAAACACGGCTTCCCAAAAATCCATTATTCTCTATCCCACAAGCAAAAACTCTCCTTCAGGCTCCACCATCTCCCACCCAGTTTATGAAAACCTTCCCCTCCCTGGCACAGCTGAAATGCGCTCCTGCCAGCCAGCCCCTTGCTCTCTGCTCAATCACCCCCTCCACTCTGCTCTGTTTCGCCTTATATAAAAAAACAAAACAAAACCAAAACCAAAAACAAGACCCCCAAGACCCCAAAGAGTTGATTGTGACAGGTCTCGAGACACCCTCAGGGACAGGAGTGGTAACTCTATTCATAATTAAGATGGTCTGGTGCACATTGTCGGTATTTTCCACGTTCTTTTGACTTTACCCAACTTGAGCTGCCTGTGTTAGAAATTTTCCATGCTGGACATCTGCTGCAGGATTTATTTACTTTTCTGCCAAAGCACAGTTTGCCCATTTCTGAGACAGCCTAGACAAAAACATGTTGCTGTGCCACCCTTGTCCCCCTCACCAGGGAACTCCGGCTCCTCTGCCTAAGTCAGGGCAGTCGTTCAAATTTGGCAGAGTGCTGATCCCTTGCTTTTTTGGTTTGGGGGTTTTAGGGGGGGGAGGGGTGTTAAATCAAAGCTATGGCTTTTTGCTATACTTAGGAAAACATTTTCCTATTTGATAAAGCTTTAAAACCTGCTAAAATTCAGCAGACACACACCGTCTTGTTATTTTTTTTTTCTGATCCTTAAAGCGCAAACCTCAGAAAACGTTCTGCAGCAAGCATCCACCGCCTCCTCCAGCCGTCCGTCCCTATGTGGCTGGAAAGGCACCAGCCCCACAGTGCGACTGAGCATGTAATGGGCTCAAGTTACAGGAGATTAGCAGGATTTCCCCCGTAACTGCTGCTCCCATCTGCCAGAGACCAGACATTGGAGCTGACAGCAGGAAGACAGCCCCGCCTGTTGCTCTCATGACCCTTCAGCTCATGCCCCACGGACACGCAGGAGACTGGCCCTTGAGAGCACACTGCAGAGCGGGTGTGAGGGAGGTCAGGTGGACCGAAACGGAACACAACGCTGGGCAGAAGAGGGAGAGCCAGCAGTGACAGGGTCATGGAAGAAGAGACTCAATAGCCAGAGTACACCCCCAAAAGGCAAGGGTTCAGAACACAATCCTGTTTCAGCGGCAGCCCTCCACAGCTTGTATGCCAGTCTTCAAACCACTGCAGAGCTTCAGCAGTGGTCAAACAGGGCTGAGGTGCTCCTAGATATCATTCCTGGGACCCCTGAATCATGAACACAAAGCTAGCAGCCATGCGCCCACCCAGCTCCTCATCTGGGTTATCGTTTTGGTTCCTCCCTTGACAAAGGATCAGAAGCCCCTCAACTCATTAGGGCATGCTGAAAGTAAATAACCCACTGTTGGTGGGTTAATCTTGGCTGGGCACCAGGTGCCCACCAAGCCCCTCTACCACTCCCCCTCCTCATTTGAAAGGGGACAGAAAACATAACAAAACGCTTGCAGGTCAAGATAAGGACAGGGAGATCACTCAGCAATTACTGTCACAGGCAAAACAGACTTGACTTGGGGAAATTAATTTATTGTCAAACAAATCAGAGTAGGATAATGAGAACTAAAAAACAAATCTTAAAAACACCTTCCCCTCACCCCTCTCTCCTTCCTGGGCTCCACTTCACTTCCAATTTCTCTGCCTCCTCTCCCCGAGCAGCGCAGGGGGATGGGGAACGGGGGCTGCGGTCAGTCCATCACACAGTGGCTCTGTTGCTCCTTCCTCCTCACACTCTTCCCCTGCTCCAGTGTGGGTTGCTCCCACAGGGTCAAAAGTCCTGCCAGCAAACCCGCTCCAGCATAGGCTCCTCTTTCCATGGGCCTACAGATCCTGCCAGCAAACGTGCTTCAGTGCGGGCTTCCCACTGGGTCACAGCCTGCTCCACCGTTAACCTCCACGGACTGCAGGGGCACTGCCTGCCTCACCATGGTCTCTGCTCCAGTGCCTGGCGCCCCTCCTGCCTCCTCCTGCGCTGACCTGGGTGTCTGCAGGGCTGTTGCTCTCACACAGTCTCACTTGTCACTCTTGCTGGCGCATCTTTTGGGTGTTCTTTTTTTTCTCCTTCTTAATATGCTATCCCACAGGCACTACCACCGTCACCGATGGGCTCAGCCTTGGCCAGCCCCAGGTCCGTCCTGGAGCCAGCTGGCACTGGCTCCATTGGACATGGGGGAAGCTTCTGGCATCTTCTCGCAGAAGCCACCGCTATAGCCTCCCTACTACCAAAACCTTGCCATGCAAATCCGCTACAGCGGGTCAAGATAAAGGCAGTTTAATAAAGCAACAGTAAAGGTTGCATGTGCGGAAGCAAAGTAACAAAAGATGTTATTCTCTACCGCCCATCAGCAGGTGATGTTCAGCCACTTCCCGGGAAGGGGGGCTTCAGTACGTATAGCAGTTGCTCCAGAAGACAAACATTGTAAGTAAGAAATGCCCCCCACCTTCCTCCTCCTTTCTCTTAGCTTTCGTTGCTGAGCAGACGCTGTATAGTAGGGAATATCCCTTTGGTCAGTTTGGGTCAGCTGTCCTGGCTGTGTCCCCTCCCGAGATCATGCCCACCCCGAGCCTACTGGTGAGGGGCAATGTTGGAGACACAGCCTTGATGCTGTGCAAGCACCGCTCAGCAGCGGCCACAACCCTGGTGTGTTACCCCCACCTTTCTAGCTACCAGTACAAGCCCAGCACTATGAGGGCTGCTATGGGGGCTCAGCCAGACCCAATAGTCACAATTGTGAACCCTTCTGCTAGGCCCCATCAAAAAGCCCAAGGGAAAATGTCTGATCATCCTCAAAAATGGCGCTTGAGTAGTGTAGAGCAAATAAGGCATGAGTTCACGGACTGAAGAAAAAGAAGTTTTTAAAAATACCTGCTCTGTACCTTGAGAAGTTCCACCGTGGCTGATCTCAAATTGAGGTATGTCCATGTGTCCATGCATTCTTCACACCAGTTACAAAGAAAAAGCCCACGATTTCAATTTTCAGGCTGATCTATACAGACGTTTTATGTATTTAATTACAAAATTACAGGACCTTAGAGAAGCCAAGAAATTCAGGTGTCAAACACAGCAAAGAATAACAAATAAAGGTAAACTCCCAACTCAGAAAATGCTCTGCTCAACTTGCTTGTATAATTAATGAATCAAGGGAAAAATGCTACTAAAAGTATCTATTACACACAATCTTCCGAAGCGTGCAGATGTAACTTTTGGAGAAAAGTGGACTATTTTGGAAGTAGTAAAGAGGAAAACTGGAACATGCAGAACCTGCACGCTTGCTTCTCCTTCTTTACTCTTGAATCATAGCAATTAGATCTAATCCCAGAAACAACAAATCTTCTCAATTTAAAGGGAGTTTTGCCACAAGTGCGGAATATATAAAACACTAACACTGAAGACACCAAGCAACTCACGTGACGTTCACTACAGCAGAAAGACAATTTTGAGCCTTGCATAGATGACCTATGGCAACAGTGATATTTTTGTAACTTCAGAAATGGCAAGAACAACTTCAAAACTATTTCCTGTGTCAGTAGACTCTTCCCTTAGTGACTACCCACAACCGCTACTACCAGCAAAATTAAACTTTGGTAGCTATGGTTTGAATGACAGCATAAAAAAAAAGTCAAGGCAGCTGCCAAGATTTTAAAACTAGGCACCTAGACCTATTAAGGCATAATACCACTGATGCCAGCCTTTGCAAAATACCTCTCTCTCAGGGCTGAAGTGATGGTAGAAATCATTATAAGGTACAAAAATAAAGAATAATGCCAAAATTAAAGTTTTTAACTGGAAGCAGGTATGTTGCTGTGAAAGAACACTGCTAGGTCTAATTTTGGTTTAAAAAATATGCTTTTCAGAAGAGCTTTTAAGTCCAGGACTTCAATTGTTTTAACTTCCTAGCACCCAGACACCCCAACATCTCCATAACCTGGGGAAATTGGAGACTCACTGTGCACAGACAGGAAAACAGCTTATTCTATTTTCATTACATATGCTGAGAGAATTATGAAACAAAAACACACACAGAAGCAAGTGTATATTCAAGTTACACGTTAGGATTCAATCTTACCAAAATTAAGGTGGCTTCTGGAGGCCTTCCAAATCCCCTCTTCTCCTTCCACTGGCTGCACAAGGAATTTAAGCCACGTCTAAATTGTAAGATCCAAACACACAGGTTCAGGCACACATCAAGTCTGCATCCTGACTTTATTTTGAGATGACACCAGCTCCCCATCAGGATGAAAACTGAGTACACATGCATCATTCCTTCACAAGTTGGTTCCATTTGGGAAGGGTGATAAAGGCACCAGCCTGAGAGCTGCAGTACACTCCAACCAGGCTTTGTAGCTGAATGTTTGAGACATAATACCCCAGGTGCCATGCAGAGCTTGAGCTGCCTCTGGATTGTAGTCTTATGCATTTAGCTTGAAATATATTTAGCCAAATATAAACAACCACTTCTGAGTCACTCTACTCCCCCTCTTTACAGTCACTGAAGAGAAAAGGCATTTGTGGGCTGTGATTCATCCTATCCCAAAGTAGCTATTCTAAGAGATGCCATCATATCCTAAAAGCATCTGTATTTCTGTTGTCTACCTGAGATGGTCACCCTTAGGCTCCTTCTATCACGTCCTTCATTAAACATATAAGAGGCTTATAAATCTTACTACAGAAGAGGCTTTATTACAAACATAAATATTTAGACACCTAAGTTACACATACTGAATAGCACTTTTGATTTTTCAAATTCATTTAAAATAACTAAAGATGCTAACATATAGCTAAAGAACACCTGTATTTTGACAATGTACAGTTACAGCTTTGGTGTAAATCCTCAGCTTGCCATAAGCATGTTCCAGCTATGTTGCTATATAAGCTACATAAGCTTGTTCTCTAAGCTATGCTGAACATGTTCCAGGGTGGTTTTTTTTTCCCCCCTGACTGAACATCAATCCTTGCACTCACTCACGCTTTCTTCCTCTGAACAACTGATTGACACCAAATTAACCTAAGAGGAGCTGCTCTGGGATCCTCCTCCTGATCTCTTTGGTTTTTGAGGGGGGGATTTTGGAGGGCAGGGAAGGTCGGTGCAACAACCAGTATCTTGCTGACTCCCATCTATACAAACTAGGCAATTAAAACTGGCAAAATAATAACCTAGGTAAAATAAATTGGCAAAACACTTATATTGCCTTATTCTTACAATGCTGACCTATGCAAAAGTTTTTTCAGGAAAGTGATTCTATTTTCTTCATGACAGCTGAAAAAAGCTGTGTGCAGCTTGCTGATCTGAAATACCAGATCACAGAAGCATTAAAACTTTAACATTTACATTTTAATCATCCAAACCAGACATCTAGTGCCTTCTTGCATGCCCTGGAGAATTCTTGTTGGACTCCAGTGGCCACTGCCGGAAAGACTGGGTTACTGGTATGTCCTGGTTTTTATCTGTCAGCCCCATGCAGATGTCCCAGACACAAAATGGTCTTTTTAGATGCCATATATTTAGGTACCTGCACCTATCCAAAAATGTAAACCACTGCCTCAGAAATATTCCTATCAGAATCGATCTTCCCAATGCTTATAGGAGAATCTAAAAGGGTTACATAAAAAACAGAAAGCCTTTATCTTCAGCTGCTGAACCCTACTCAGAATAGATGTTTTATGAATCACAGGGTAAAAGCACAAGCACTATTTAAGCCAGCAACATATATCATAAATTCGAGATAAATCCTTCTCTTTGCTAAACGACTTCATGCCCTCCTATTTTGTGCAGCATCTACCACAACCAGGCAATCATCTGACAGAAGTCTCCCAAGCATCTCACTCCAGACGAAATAAACACCAAATACTTAAGTCTTCATAAAAAAGGTATTTCAAATCAATGTGGTTACAAAGAATACTTTCCAAATGTGTCAAATTAAGAAGAAAGGAAGTGTTGTACCCTTCAGTCCTTAATACCCAGTTTAGAAACAATGCAAAGGTGTAAACCACCACTACTCAACTAATGCCTAAATTATCTTTAGCAAGACCCCTGTGTATTGGGAAGTTCTTCCATTGCTGATAAAAACATGCTCCTTCCCCCTCAGATCCCTCCATGACTAATTTCCTCCATAGCTATTGTTCTGGCCTCAAATTAGGAGTAGTTCCTATTTAAACCCACAACAGGAGGAAACTGTTCTTTTCAGAGAACATACTAACCTCAGCCACAAAATCACATGGGCATAGGAAAACCCTCTTGTGTTTCAGGGAGCATAGGTGGAGGATGCATATATTAAACTTCTGCTGCTTATCCTGAGAATTCTCTGACTTCCTGCAATAGCCAACCTATTGGGAAGACAGAGGAGCAAGATTTGTCCTCTAGAAAGTTCCTAAATTACCAAAAATAATACTTCACAGCTACACAATAGAACCAATTACAACCAATTACATTTTCTGCAGGTAAACCAAATATTTTTTTTTAATCTTCTATGAAGTTTCACTTATCAGCCTCTACTGTATACCAGATCCTGCATATAACTCAAGCAATGTCTGCAAATAATAAATCTTCCAACCATGATGTAATGAGGACTCTGTAATTATCCTTTAAATCCAAAAGCTCTATTTTATTACTCCATCATAAACCCAAAGGGAAAAAGATGCCACTGAAACTAAGCTACATTTTTAATTTTCCCATCTTCGATTAGCACAAAAATAATTCAACTCTAATTCATTAAAATTATCCTATTGGTTTTGCACACTACTGCAATACAGGTGTAAAACATTCCATTGCTATTTAATAGGTGATGTTAGCTCCCTTTTCCCTACAAGCTGCCACTTAACAGCCTGAGTCTGCAGGGTAGATGCTCAGGGGCATGCAGCAAAATCAGCATGCAATCTCTACTGTAAGCAGAGAAAATAGGCTCCAGGAGACTTCAGAGAAAACGAGAGCCAATTGGATAATTTTTGTTTTTTTAAAAACAGTAAGAGTAGGATTCAATCACTCACCCTTTTACAGCAATTAATAATCCACACATGTAAGAGCAGAGGACTCCATATAATTAACAAAGCATTACTTTGGCAAGGAGGGAAGGCCTGGAGTATGTAAGTACAGGGTTTTATTTCTTTCTGTGAAGTATGGATGACAGGTAGGAGAAAGCAATGCCAAGTGAACTGTTGGCAAGCAACTAGTCTTTTGGTTAGCAGGCTGCTCTGTTTTGTGAAGTCTATGAGTCTGTGTTCACATAGGCAAGCTTTTCTTTAAACATCAGACTTGCATGCATTCAAATGGTCATGAGTTTTGCATCAAATTTCCATTTTCACCTCAAAAGAGGTCGTTTTGTTTCATCTTGCTCTCAGATTACTGCAAAGTGCTAGGAATACTTTTATTCGCATAATGTTTTTAAACATGTCGTGTGGATCTTCGCCTAATTACTCTGTCACGTAAGACTATATACATGACAATGAACCTTCACTTTTCCCCAAGGTCATGTAACAGAAACAAAAATAAGTAGCTATATACACAGGAAGAAACAAGAATTGTTTTCACTCAGGAAAAATAAGCAATCAAGTAAGAGTAATGAAGGGCAAGAAACAAAGTCCTCTAGCAGAAGCACTAGGTGTGGGATAAAATGGCATCCAAAAGCTTGATCTCTGATGACAGTGTGCTTCAAGGAACACACATCAACATCTAATCCCACCACCTCAAAAATGAAGTAAATTCAGAAAGAACGTCTCAAAAATCAAGATGGATACAGGACTTCATTCACCAGAGATCCAAAGATAGAAAATCAAGTTTATTTGCAGGGAAAGGTCTGCACAGGGATAGCACCCAGGTTTTCTAACACGCTGTACTTCACCTCTTCTGTATTTTTCTCTGACTCTCCTCTTCTCCCTTTCCCTCATAAAAAAAAAAAAGTGTTATAAAATTTACAAAGCCATTCATTTGGCTATTCCCCCTCACACCAACTCTAATAATAAGAGCACTAATACATACTAGTAGCACCAAAAATATATTAGAAGGCACCCGTCTGGTACCTTTGGCTTACTTAAAGGTAGTACTAGGCAAAGGGGACTGCAGAGGAAAAGCACAAGGTGAAGATGACAGATCTTTTGCTGTGGGTTATATAGACTTATGAACTGAAGATCAAAAGCAAATTTCAGTGCAGTCCACCTACCCTCCTGGCAACTGTAATGCCACCTCATCCCCCAAAGCCACCTTGGGCAGATCCCCAAGGAGGGGTTTGCCTGTTCTGCTCCCTCCCTCTGGGCCAGGCGAGACCACAAGAAACCTGTTGACAAAGTAACCTGCAGGTCCTCAGGTCATAAATACTTAGGCAAACAATACTGATCATGAGGACATGAAATTAAGTTTACCATCAAGCATCCCACAGTAGCCGGTCAGCTCAGTTCAAAGCTGTCTAAAATTCTTCATTGTGCTAGTATCTGCGACAATCTCCTAGAAACTTTGGTTTCTCTTGGAAATCTCTGGAGGTCACCTAGTCCAGCCTCTGACTCAAAACAAGACTATCACCTGCAGCAGATCAGGTCAGCTATGGCTTTGCCTTGGTGAGTCTTGAAAAGCTCCGAGGACAGATACTAACTTCTCTGGATGACCTGCTGCAGTGCTGCACTACCCTCCTAGTAACAAGATTTGCCCAACATCCGACCCAAATCTCCAAAGCAACAATTTGTTGTCAATGTCCCTTGCTGCCATCTGCCACTACTAAGTAGAGTTTGGACCTATTATCTTCAGATCCATCCTGTAGTAGCTGTAAACAGCTACTGGATTGTCCCTTAGCCTCCTTTTCAACCAACTACAGAAGCCCAGCTTCCTCAGCCTAGATCCCTATTCATAGCAGCAGGTCTTCACTGGTTCTAGACAATGAACTTCATCTGAGCTAGAAGTACTGCCTTTGACAAAAGCAGTGACCCTGTGCTCAGATCCCAATGGATGAACTTAAGAGACTTACAGCCTTACCTCCTCCCTTTACTATTGGCAGCATATACAAGGGAATATCACTCAGATGTTTTGAATTTGCTTCTTTGATTCTTCTTTGAACTGCTGACAGAAGGAATAGGTTAAAATCTCTGGATCCTGTACAGAAAGGTTCACCACATTTTAGACCTTACTACTTCAGTCATTTCAGATATTTTGCATATTGAATGTGCTTCCATTCTACAAAGGTATCTATGACTAAACCACCTAACAATAAAAAATGAAGTTACTTTATAGGTCCTTCAAAAACCAAAATTTGATGCAGACACTTCCAATTATGGCCTTCTCCAAAGATTTATTTTTCATACTGTGTAACTTCCACTGTATTGGCAGCTCCACAAAAAAAAAAAAAAACAACCCCAACCTTTAAGGATATCCCATTCATTTTGCTCCTCTTTTTCAGTCTATTATGCAGAAAGCAACAAATAACTATGAACCCACTGACAGAATCCTGCTGAAGTAAGCAAAGTGCAACTACAGCAGTTTCAATCATTCATCCTGTTTAGAAAACTCATCACCTCAGTCCTAAAAGCCTTCTGCACAGTTCTACACAAACTGACATTTTCCCCCTTTCCAATTCATTACCAGCAGCAGACTCCCACCAGGGACTGAGCAGCAGCAGGGGACCAGCTCCAGCAGGTTTGGCATTGCTGGTACCATGTAAGAAAAAGTGCTTCAATCATCTTTGAAATGTGTAGAGAAGAATGAGGTAAGCTTTCTAGAAAGCAAGAACAATGCTGTAATAATCCTCCTGTCAGCCCCAGGGCCATCGCCGTAACTCAGATGACCAAACCGCTCTGCTGCTCCATGAGGGAGGAGTACTGAGCTCCACCCAGCCCTGGCCTCCAGTTACTGCCACACTATTAGTCCAGAGGCCTCTTAATAGCTCAGCAAGTGTATTGATTTTTTCATCCCCCTTCCTCCAATTCACAACAGCGAGGACAAGTTATTTCAAGAAAATGACCGACTGAAGCCACCAACACCACCTCCTAATGCTGGGATGTGCCTTAATCTTACCATTATGGCTATTACGCCCTCACCCTCCCTGTCCACACTCACCACTGCTCCCACGGGATGCATATCCAGGTCTAACCATTCCCAGGATTCAACAGCGTGCATCTCCAGAAAGAATCACAGGGTGTCCACTCCTCTTCCAGTGGCACCCAGCAATCCAAATGGCACAGCCCACTTCACCTGGCATGGTGTAAACTGGAATGGGCTGTTTGCAGAATTAGGAAAAGACCCAGAGAAATCGGATCCCTTCTAATAGCTGCAAGTAGTGGGAGAAATACACACCACAAGCAGGAAGCAAAGAGCATAAAGCATTATGAAATTAAGTGAATGAATTGAGTAATGTAAGACCTACCTCTAACTGCCAACAAGCAATACACAATCCCAAGAGTGAAATACCTGATACGAATTGCATCATCCAAAGCCGTCTAGTTGAGATCTAAATCCCATGTCATCTTCTCCCTCTCACAATACGGAGTCAAAGACTTGGGCACAAGTGGATAGCAGGCAGCACTTCGTTCACCTGTTCTGCAAATGTGAAATCTAAGGAGCCCTCCAGGAAGGCATCTTTTTCAGATTTCGTTAATCTGGAAAGCTAAAGTTCACACTTGTTCACTTAAAGACTGCAACAAACAAACAACTTTAGGAAGGCTAGCACTGCTATCTTGGAACAGAAGGTAGCAAAATGTACTAGAACAATAAATCTTTGCAATTTCCACAAATACATTGACAAGGCCGAACATGCTCAAGTCCCCAAAATTTATCTTCCCGTGTTCTTTATGGAAAGCTGGTTTCCTCATAATCCTCTTGGCACCTTCACAGGTCACCTCTGGTCCGACGTGCAGCATTGGTCATATTTTTGACCTGACACTTGACAGAGAAGTTGAACATTAAGGATATCACAACACCACTGCTGTTTGATGCTGATGGAAAGAACATCACCTCATTCAAGCAATTAAAAGAATGTGCAATATCCCAGGAACTAGAGAAAGCCTCTGTAGAGCAAAAATCAAGAAATTCCAAAATTTTTTCAGCTCACAAATGGCCATCACAGCAAGGGCCTGAGGGCGCGGGGAACCACACACTATCAGTGATCAAAAACAGTCAACTCCTAACAACCACTGCTCCAAGATGACCTTGGTGTTTTCAGTATCTCACCATACACACAGGGGACAAAATCCAGATTTTAGAATGGCAAATAAAGGCTGCAATAATTAATGCATCAAAGCCTATGCTAAGGCCTTTAATGCTGAGGGCCTATAATGCCCACACAGACATACTGCACTGCAGGGAAATACTCCATGAAAACATTGTATGCACTTGGAAAACCCTCCCAGGTAACAAAAACACACTTCATCCATACCCACCAACAGTCAGCTTACACAACTCAAAGGCAAGCACATTAAGACACCCCTTTAAAACCATAAAACAGATGGTTTTTTCCTCCTCTGAGATTTGTGAATTCAACCATACTCCTTACAGTTTGAAATCATTAAGAAAATACTGAAAAGTTTCCTTCCTCCTTGAAAATGTAACAGCCCTATCATTGCTGAAGAAACCCACCGTGAACATTCTGCCCCAAGCAACCACTGGCTCGCGCCAAATCTCCCGTTCCTGAAAAAGGTCAGTAACAAAGCCAACTATCAGATCACTTAAATGAACCTAATGCTATAGACCAGCAACACAAAACTAAAGAAAGGACATGGACCTTCTTACACTTCAAATTATCTCCTGTCAGAGGTGGTGCGGGCTGATACATACTCAGCCTCCCAAGACCTCCTTTTTGATGCCACCAGGCATGAAATATTTGCCTCTCACCAGGAGTGCGGGGATACCTCACAAGGACCCACAAAAAATACAACGAACAGTCTGGCTCCTTCCTGGATAAACTAGGAGCAACGGGGAAACAAGCAGCAGGGGGAAGCTGCTCCCCCATCACTCAGTCCTTCCCCTGTAGGGAACCTACAATACCCAGCTCCCTCTATACTACTTCGTAACATCAGCACCAAATGACCAGGTGACCCAGCCAGAAAGCCTCAAATTCTCTCAATGTGGAAACACAACAGATCTATTTATCCTTCAGCACAAACACCTGCAACACCATCAAAACAAGGAGGGGTAGCTGAAGTTAAACCTAACCCTGGAATTAATTGGTAAGCAGAAGAAAACACTGTCAAGAGTTTGCAGCCACAGACAGACCCTGGTTTTGTTGCTTTAAGATACATGATCCCAACTGGTCATAGGTCATAAGTATTTCTGGACTTTACACTGACATTATACTTTCATACTGAAACATTACTCAATGACAGTGTTGCTGCCTCAGCCCTATCTAGGCAAAGAGTGATCTGTGTCGCCACCACGGTGCAGGCAGCTCATGAAGCCTTCCAGTCCAGGAAATCTGAATATGCCAGAACATGCTATATCTTTCCCCAGTAATACAGTTGCATATCACCACCCATCTTCCAGGCTGCATCTGTACAGTACTCAAACATCTACCCACAACCTTACAGCTCTCTGTGGCCCCGGCCCTGGGCAGCAAAAGGGCTACCTTGGGCTCCACAGAGGAACAGTCCCTGACTGTCATCGTTGCCATCAGTCACCCAAAAATGTTGGTGTGCAGCTGCAACTCAAGATAAACAGAGTTATTCAACACTTTAAGCTCTTTTAAGAGGTTTACTCCTCCTTACATACCTGTAGCTGATTGACCCCTACCGACTACATTTTTATTCCAAATTGAGTTGAGTGTTTGGATACTGTGGTTCTCTGAAGCCATAAGCGCATTGTGTCAAACCCAGTTCTCACAAATAATCCAACCACAACGATCAAGACAGCAAAAAGCACAGGGGAAATATCAGCAGTAGAAAAGAGATTGTTTTTGTTTTAAAAGGTTTATTCACCAGAAATGAGTGACTTGAAACTGAAAAGCATTATGATCAACACTCTTCCTGACTTTCACTTCAGTGACATTTTAATGAACACTTTCTAACTTGCTCTACTTATGTAAAGTTGCGAATAAATGCGGAAGAATACTGAAGAAAGGTAAGCGTGTGTATGTGTATAATTCTATCAGGCACTGTATTTCTCAGATGCATCTGAGAAAATAAATAATAATTCATCTGGGGGAAAGTGATCCAGCAAAGATTCAACTGGCAAAAGACATCCGGAAAGGAGTAGTAAACAAACAGAAAGAGTCTGAATTATGACAGAGGGACAGGAAGAAAGATACAGCAAGATCTGGAAGCCAATCAGGGTACTTTGTAATACTGTAAAGATGAAGGTAGTGTGTTCACATCTGTCCCCAGTACTTCAGCCCCAGAGAGCCAACGATAAACTCCAGGGAAAAAAAAAAAAAACCCAAAAAAAACCCACACCAAACAGAAGAGCAGTAAATGTGATTGTAGGACTGGTTGGAGCCATGTGAAATGAGATTTATATCCTGAAAACTGACAGTATGAAAATACCTAAATCAATAACAGATTTAATATGGTTCATGGTTCTTTATTTCTGTTTTTATTTACAGATTGGACTAACTTCTGAAACCTTCAGTAGAATCACAACAAAACCTATGAGGGCCTATTACAAGTGGGGAGGAAAACCACAATCACCTGGCATGGCATGAGTTTCAGTGAGAACATGCATAACCTAAAAAAAATTACGCTATGTAACTTTACTCAACAGTGCAAGAAGTAAAATAATCACGCAGTGTTGCTGAGATTCCAAGAGCTATCCAGAGGATGCAAAAACATCTAAAACCATCAGGCAGCAATGGGAATAGCAATTTAATATGCTTTTTCTTCTTCCTGCCGTAAATCGTTAACATAACTTTTCCCGGTGTCTTGTAACCAAGCTTTTAACCTAAGAAAAAGCAAGACTAAGAAGGTTCCCAAAATGGCAGTCACATGCCACGGATGGCAGGATTCACTTCTGCTACAGCAGCTATACCACGGTTTAACAAACCCTAGGTTAGCAGAAAATAAATAGTCTATTTAGTACTGCACACTACGATTCTAGAGACTCCGCAACCAGCAGAGAAAGTACAGAGCAGCTGTAGCAGAAGAGATGAAAATTTCACCCACCAAGTGTTAGCAACAAGTAGACTTTATTTTTAATCTTCTTATGACAACTGTTATTCTGTAAAAGCCAAATTTAAGAAAATGATGTTCAAATGAAGATTTCAGCATCGCAATCCCAAACACACCAGTGCCAAAGATTTGAGATTTTGGCAGGTTTGGTCATGTCTAAAAACAGGCCATTTCTTCAGAGAGAGGGCCGTAAATGATAAAGAAGGTAAGTTTCAGAGGGAAAGTACATTGAGGTGACACATGTCATGTCATCCAGCCACCTGTCTACACAACGCAGAAGTACCACTCCTGTGGTGACAGCAGGGATGCTGCAACAAAGCAGCCCATCTCTTCAGCTACAGGAAAACATTACTGTATAGCCACTGACCTACAAGTTACCTTGGACAGACAGATCCTCACACCAGTGCAAATCACCACTGTCGCCCACTCCAGATTTCACTTGCATGTAAGAGGAGCCACAGCATATACCAGCAACTGTGGCAAGTGCCAAAGCCTGATGTGCCCCAGCTGGGAGCTCCAGCCTGTGTCAGAAGCTTTGTCGCCACCACCTCCAACAAGCAATTCCAGGTGGCACACCACCACCACTACCTTACCACAGGAGAGAGAAACCACAAGGCTCTGTGGTTTATACTCTGCGGTATAAAACCCAGGGTTTATACACCCTCTAGAAGCATATGAGGTTGATGGCACACAAAAGGGCCTTGTCCTTTTGGAATTACATGCCTTCCAGCAACCGTATCAGCTGCACTGGATGCATGCAAATAGCATCAATGCCAAATACAAGTTACAAATTGGCATCACTGATGCTGAGGCAACTTTTTTTTTTGCCCAAGCATACTCAAAAACTGTATGAAAGAAGCCTCCCGCTAGTCCTTGACAGTAACTTTAGACCATTTCCCAGAAGAGTTTAAATACGTATTCGACCCTAAAGCCTACCACAGGTACCTTCCTCGTTTGTGCAGCATGGTATGTGTACACACAAAGGGAAAACAGAGGACAGATGGCTAAATCTATACATATTTACCAAGTTACGAATACCAGTTAAAATCATAAGCACTAGGCCAAGTCACATGTTTAAAATTAATTACACTTCCGCTTCTACCTACGAGCCTGCACTGCTTTAAAAATCTACAAGTCCGAACAAGATACGTCAGTGTGACATGACCGCTTAAGTATATTAATCCCACATGGTTACGCTCAGCAGCTGAATTAAAGGCACACAAGTTGTTCCACGCTACCGTTCAAATACATATTCAGCAACATCACTGCTGCTTGTTCCCCTCCCAGCAGAAATGCAAATTGGCCTAAAAGAAACAGAAAACAAAACATCTGGGAACAGGAGCCTATAGGCAATGTTCTCATAGCTCAAAACGTAAGTGTATATATTCCATGTACGCACAGATAAATATACACGTACATACGCAGAAGGAATAAATATACAGGGTTTCCGCACAAAACTGACAGGAAGAAAACATTTAATTCCTGACAGTTTTTCCCTGCTGTCACACTCACCTCCCCGCGTGGCAGTGCGTGTGTCCCCCCCGCCAACCTGCCCAGCGCTGTTCGCCGCGCGCCGCAGCGAGCCCCGGCCGCAGCGCTGAAGTGGGGGGCTGGGGCGGGGGGGAGGGGTGGGGGGGCGGTTCGGAGGAAGCCCTTGGGGCGGCCACGGCCCCGCGGAGCCCTTCTCCTTCCCCTTCCAGAAGTACCAGAAACTTAGGACTGCCGCTCGCTGCTGCTCCCCGCGAGCACGCCCTGCCAAATGCTGAGTTAACAAAACCATAAATCACCGCCGAACCAGATGCGACGGGCAGGCGGCAGCTCCCGCCGCCTCCCGCCCGTCCCACGCCGCGGCGGCTCCCCCCGAGCCGCCAAGGGGAAGCGAGCGGCGGGGGCAGGGGGCACCCGACCGAGCGCCGGGCCCGGAGCGCCTTCCCGCGGCCCCGGCGGGGCGGCAGCTGCCGCAGGAGAGGCCGCGGCGGGCTCGGGGGCGGCGGCCGGCCGGCCAGGTGCGGCGGGACGGGCAGCGGCTCGGCCGGTCGCGCTCCGGCGGCCGCTCCCTGCGCAGGGAGGCGCCGCGGGCCGCCGCCGCCGCCAGGGTCCCCCGGGGCCGCCGGCACCGCTGCCGCGACTGCCCCCCGGGGCGGCGGAAAACGAAACTCCCGCCGCCGCGCACCGCAACGTCCCCGCGCGGCCCGGGGGACACGCGGGGGACACGCAGGCGACACGGAGTCGCTGCAGGACCCGCTGCCCCCCCCCCCGCCCCCGGCCCCGCCGCCGCGGGGAGGCCGGCGGCGGCGCGGGCCGTTGCCTTACCTCGGAGCGGGGCGCGGAGAGGCGGCGGGGGGAGGGCACCCACTTCTCCCACCCGGGCGGAGGCGGCTCCGCGCAGCAGCTTGTCACCTCTCCCGCCGCGACCGCGACGGCGGCAGCTCCTCGCGTAGGGGCGGTACGGCCCCTCCCTGCCGGGGCTGAGCGCCGTGCCGCACCGCCCCGGGGCCGGGCCGGGCCCGCCCGCCGCAGCCCGCACCGCCCGCCGCAGGCCGCGCCGCCCCCCGCACCGCCCCCCGCACTGCCCCCTGCGGCCCGCACCGCCCCCCGCGCCGTCCCGCGGCCGCCGGGGCCGGACTCCGCAGTGTTGCGCGGAGAGCCAGGCCCGACCCGGCGGCAAAGCCGAGCGCTGCCTCCGCAAAAACAGCCGGCGCGGCGGCCGGGGTGCTGCGGCCGGGCTGGACCGCCGGCTCTGAGGCGGGGTGTTCCGTGCCTTGTTATCGCTGGAGCCGGGGAGTGTCACCATGGCCGTAGGCGATCTTCTGGAGGGGACCAGAGCCTGGTTTGGCTCCCCCAGCTCGTTCTTCCCGGATTTTGACTCGAATTCCTGAGCAGTTTCTGGTCCCCTTCAGTGGCGTTCACAGGCGAGAAGCTGCGCTCCCCTCGCCCGCAGCAGCCAGAGCAGGCCCCTGGCACCCCCCGCCTCCCACAGCCCGCTCCCCCTGCGGCAAGGGCCGCCACCTTCCCCTAAAACCCACAGAATATCCCCAGCCAGAGCGATGGGGAGAGCAGCGACGGTTCCCGGTTGGAGTCCCGCCGTGCCGAGCCGCGCTTGTGCTCTGCCCGGGGAAGCTGGCCGCGGGGTTCAGCAGAGCCGTGGGGGCACCGCCGAGCCCGGCCGTGGCCGCCGCCTCGCCCCCGGGATCTCTGCGGAGCCCTGCGCCGTGGCTTGGCAGGGCCGAAGCCTCGTCTGACAAAGGCTGGGATTCCTTCCCGGGTCCCTGAGCAGGCCCTGCGGAGAGCCGGGCAGCAGGGAGCGGGTCGGGCACGGCCGGGAGCGGGGCCGCAGCAGCCCCACGCTACTTGGGTCTGAGTTCCTGCAGCATCGCTGCGTAAGGGCTGGCGGGGGGGACAGATCAGGCAGCATCTCCGCTTCGATGTCAGCTAAATTCCTGTACTCTGTCCCCGGGGTCTTCTGCAAGCATCAGTAACTGAACTTCCAGATTTCTGCTACTGCAAAATGTGTTAGTTACATTTTGAGACAGAAAGCGAGCCTTTCAACTTAGCCACCTCCTTTGGCATTCAGAGGCTGAAAAACAGACAAAAAGAAAAATTTTTTTTTTTTCCTGAAAGTAATGAGCAGAGTGATGAATTAATATTTTAAGGCTAATTGGAAACCAGTTCTAAGCAGTCGGTTCAAGGCAACCCCATGAATAAAGGTGTTTGAATATAACCAATGAGGAAACGTATGCTAATATTGCTCTACTTTGGAAAGGAAATATAATAAATGCAATAAATAAAAGGCCCAGCCAGAGGCTAGCAGAGGATGCCACCAGGTACAATAAGCACCCTCCCCTGGCTGGCAGGAGGTGAAAATGGCTTTAGAAAGGGGGTGCATGGGTGTTTAAGAAAAAAAGTCTGCTGCTGCTCCAGGTTAACCCATTGCCGAGGACAGCAGTCCCCAGGCAACCAGGGGCAACAACACCATCTCTACCCATTCCTTCCCTCCATTTGCACAGTTTTGGTCTTGGGGAATGGCAGTTCTGTGAAGGAAAATAAGTGAGATTGTAAAATTTTTCCCTGGCACATTGTTTTTTTTAATCTTCATTAAATGAGAGAAAGCAGAACTGAAAAATATGTTAAATATGCAAAAAGCCTCAATAGGACATTTCATGGATAAGACTTTAGTACACAGCTCATATCATAAAACACAGGATCTCCTGAGCTTTTCTGTTAGGCATCTACTTACAGGGAAGTGGAATTAAATATTTTTCAGGCCAAATCCGACATGGGTTTTTACCCTGCTTTTAAAAACCTCAAGTGATCTGCCTGTTCTCTTCAGGCAACTTACTGTGCCCATTAACTGTTTCTTGCCTCTCTTTCAGCAAATTAACCTGATTAAATTTTGTCTTCCTCATGTGAGTGTGGAGAACAGCTGATGTTACCCTGTTTACAACAATCTCTTACATATTTTCCCTTCAGACTTCTCTTTTTGATTCAGACTGTCCTGTTTTTCCAAACTTTTATCATTTCTGTTGCTCTCCTCTAGACACTTGAATGTAATGTCCACAATAGGACACCCTGAATCAGCACAAGCCTCAGCAGTAAATGAGGAAAGTAGAATAACTAGTGGTGACTTACATATAGCGTATTTACCGATAAATCCCTCAATGAGATTCGTTCTTGTTGCAATGGCAACTTCATGTTGACTCATCAAGTAGGGGGGTCAGTGCCAACAGCACCCTTTCCTCACCGGCTATTCCCCGTATGAATTTCATGCCTTCCAAAGTGCCTACCCAGCACTTGCCCTCATCTTGTTCATTTTGCATACTCTCCACCAATGGATTTTTTAGTAGCAGTAGTTTATCAGTGTACATTCTGAAGTGGCTTATTGATATTAGAACATGAATCATTAATTTTGCATTTTTCTATTAAAAATAGTTTCTAAATCAGTTTAATGAGGCTTAGTCAGTATTATCCTGCTTTGAAAAGCACAGCCTAGAAAATTTATGAGAAAGCAAGACAAAGTTAAATACCATTAACTCTTTTAATATTTCCAGGGGGGGTTGGTCTTATTTGTATTAGTACATTTTACTAAGAACATAACACAAACAGTGAAGGTATCCTACCATTAAAACAAGGTGTGTGAATAAGGCGATTCATATTTTACAAAATTATTAAATGATGTCCGGAAAGTTTGCATACACTTCAAGCCGATCTGTCAAATCTTTTAACAGAGCACGAGATCCACCCTTCTGGTCTCTACTCTCCACTCCCCTCCTGCACCACCTGCACCTGAGGGGCTTGCCCTGAGGCCACCGGCCATGCCCCCTGCCTGGAGTCCGGGAGCCTCATAGGAGCTAGCCTGCAGAAGATGCCTGCAGACATCATTAACCACCGGCAGCCATCCCCCGCCCAGTGGTGCCCTCATGTGTCTCCACACGTGAATTTCAAACATTGGGATTCCAGGAATTTGTTCGATTTTTATGTGACATTGGAACTCTGGCATACACAGTCCGTATGCTGTGCAGCCCCTTTCTCTGAAGCCTCAAATCAGTTTGGGAACTTCATACAAGGGAAGATCTATGGAGTGAAATAACTTAAGCCCATACTCGTATAAGCTGTGCGATTAATTGAATAATAGTAGGTACCAAGAAAATCCAACCACCTGTTTTAGATCATGGCAGATTCCTAAATTTACACATGAATTCTCTTTGCCCCTTAATTTTCAAGGCTACCAGTAAAAAGAAACTGTACAAAAGACCCTTTTTAATATCTATATATTCACAGGCTGCAGCAAGGGAAAGTTGGCATCTTTTCACTGACATTATGCCTGTCTACACAAGCTGAGATTATTTTGTTGTTTCAAACACAGTTAAGTCAGTTCAACCCTATCTCATTTTTTAAAGAACAGAAAAATTCAGCTGAGTATGAAGTTTTCCTGTATGTGAGTACCTATGTGTACATACAGAGTCCATCAGGAATCATAGCCAGTACTATAACTCATTCTTTTCTTTACTTTTTTTTGGTTTGGTTTGGGTTTTTGGCTTTTTTTTTAATAGTAAGGAGACAACAGAAAACTTAACCTATGAATTCATGCAAGTTAATTGAACATATATTTTATTATTTAATGCTGGAGCATCAGGTTTCCATAAACAATTGCAAAGTCTGTGCAATGCCATCATCCAAGCAAATTAGGTCTGCAAGCTGCTTTTTCAGCACGTCTTGCAATGCCTTTTTTCATGTATCCAACATTAAATTTGTTCATACGATGACTGCGGCATTTGCCCCAGCTGTTCAGGATGCTTTTTGGAAACAATGCTTCAAATACCTTCATGATACATTTATTAGGGAGCTTGACAGACCTTCACTATTTCAGCACTTAAGGCCACAGTAGATCAATATATTACAGACACTATATGCCATGTGCTATTAAATTTTCTCAAGACACGGCCACAGAGAGCCAGCCAAATAACTTTGTTACTCATCTTCAGCAGTCACAGCAGAAGGTTATCTTATCCCACAGCAGACGAAAAGGAGAAACTAAACTTAAACAAGGGCCTGGTAGGGGCTGACTTCTTTAATTTGCAGTGGTGCCATATCTCCAGATGATCCTAAGAGAAAACCCGTGTCCTGTGCTCCAAAGATAGGATCCCCCTGACTTGGAAGCAAATTCTTTCCCATTTATAAATTTGTTGAATGCTTTGGTGCTTTGTTCATAAAAAAAAAAAAAAAAAAAACGTAGCAGGCAAGCATCTGAGAAGGAAGGTTTTCCATATGATTTCAGAAAATGAATGCTTTCCTACCAATATTCCAGCTCTAGGAGAGACTCCTTTCCAGTGTGTCAGAGGGAGAAAAACCTCTACCCACAAAATACAATTGGGCTACTGTGCATCAGAGAGGAGCCTTTCCTTGCTGTGACAGCCAACCAGCTGAAGTCCAGACATACAAGATTTTAATACATTCATTGTCTTGATGAAGAGCTGCAAATGTAATGAACATGCTCAGGGCCATACAGTACTCCTATCCTCCAGCAGGACTGCAGGGGGACATCTCTATACTACTACATATGACTCTTCTCTGACCCTCTAGCCAAGTGTCACAGTGTGTGTTGCATGCATATGGCTAAGCTTCCTTCTACAGCCAACAAAGTTGGCCACATTTGCGCTGCCTGGTGTGCACAGTTATTCCCTGAGCTTCGGGGGGGTGGTGTCTGTTTGCACGTTCAGTATTGTCTGAAAGCATGTTAGCTGTCATGTAACTATACCACGTGTTAAATAGTCATTAAACAGTGTGGACCAATGCAAACTGCTGATGCTGAGCCCATACTCTTGCCCTAGGCAGCTTACTTATATACACGTAATCTATATAGAGTCCTCAATCAAAAGAAACATGCAGCACTGACTATCCATCCTGAAACTAGGCTAAACTATATGCATGGAGAAAAGTTTCGATTAGGTTTTTACCCACTTAGTAAGTGTGAGTCCTCCATCTTCCCCAATAACCTATTCCAAAAGTTATGTTTGCTCCTAGCAGGCTGTCTCTCATTTCAAGTTTGTTTTTAGTCAACTTCAAAGTTCCAGCCACTGAATATATAGTGTTGCACCTTTGTCGTCCAGGTTGAGAAGCCAGCCCTGACCGAGCTCCCTCCTTTGCTCATTCCTATAGCTAGCAGCCACTTTAATTCTCTTCAGTCTTCGATAGACCACACATGCTGCATTTCTCAAGCCTCACACTGTAAAAATCTTTTTTGACCCTGAGCCTCCTGCCCTATAGATACAGCTAGTGTTGCCAGATCCCATGTGTAATACATTGTATTTGGCCCTTTTAGTTTGCCTTTTTGTGGGACTGTGCCTCTCAATAAGATGATTCAGCCCAGCTGGCAAAAGTAGTACGTGCTCTTCAGTATTTACTATCATCTGCAAACTTTACCGTAATGTTTTATGTTGTCTAGATCATTGATAAAAGTATTAGGCAACAAAAATCAATCTCTGGGAAAAAACCCTCATCACAATAATTTGCTTTGTTTATGTCTTTTCATTAACAGTGACATCTGGAGATCAACCAGTAAGTCAGTTTTTAATCTATGTAATGTTAATTTCATATAATGGAAGTTCTTTTAAATCAAAGTGTTATTGTGGTATTGACTAAAAAGCTTTGAAGAAATCAATGGCTGTTATGTGAATGCAGTCGTCTTTAGCACTCAGAATTATGTACTTCTCAAAGCAAGCAAAGAAGCACAGACACCCCCCACCCAGCAAAAGAACTACCTTATAGGATGCCATGTTGACTAATCTTAATTATATTTTAACCTCTAATTTTTGTTAATAAGATCCCAAATTACCAATCTCTTTGCTATGGTTATGACTGACATAATTAATTATTCAATAGGTCCTTTCAAGCTTTTCAAAACTGATGCAGCTTTGACAACACTTTTCTGGAATTACTCATGACCTAGGGAGATGCCTTATTAGCAGCTGAAGACAGGTTCTTGTCTAACTCCATCAGGATTGAAGTTTAATTTGAACAGATCCTGGTCTGCTTGCTTTCTTGCAGGTGATATTTATTCTTTTTGCCTCTTTCTTATGTGGATACATAATCCCTTTGCTCCAAATACCAAACAGAAATCTCTTGTACTGTTTACCTACCATACCTCACATATACTTGTTGTAGGAGTCTTCCTTTCTTCTCCTCCTAATCCTTATTAAAAGTGCCCTTTTACTGCATTTAATCCAGTTGCCTGCTAGTACTCCAGCAAGTAACTTTTTTTTTTATCTTATTACTTTCAATCCCTGTCATTAATTTCTTTGTTTCCCACTTGAGTCTTTACAAATTGATTTTCTATTTTCTCATTTCCTCGTTTCATTTTTTAACCAGGGTGGCATTCTGCCCAGTAAAAGCTTTACATGCTAATGAAATCATGGCTATCTACATATCCAACTGGCTATCTTTGAACAACTGGCAGTTTCTCTTAACACTTCCTACTTCAAAGCCGTGTTCTTTGTCCATTATGCTGACAATTAGTCTAAGCTTTGGGTAATTAGCTCTTTTAGAGTCTCACAGATGAATATTGGTGCTACCATTACGTGTTTACCCAAATGGAGTGTAGTCAGATTCTAATCAGAAATACATAAACAACAGAGTAATTTTTAGAGTGACAATTAACTATTCTTTGTCAAGAGAAGGTCTGATAATGAGTCGTTCCCTTTGGGAGCAGGGCATACTGCATTAAGAAGCTTTAAAAAAGAAAATAACCCTTTTCCTTGAAGTTTTTCACTTATTTCTTTCCTTACAAACTACCCAGCAAACATTCCCTAGGTTGAATTAACCAATGCTATATATTTTCCATCTTGATGTTTTATATGTAGCTCATAAGCTTTAGCATAAAACAATTTTTCATTAGGTAAGATCCAAATGTTTTGACGATTCATGTATAGGATAATGTATTTCACGTGTTTTACCCTATAGCATTTTAAGGCTAGTAAGACCACAGCAATAATCCAATCAGACCTGCATTAAAATGGGACCCACATCCAGACCATATCCTCCTAAAATCACAGCATCAAGAGGTCAGATGTTGCACCAGGTACTCCTGCTGCCGTGTCTAAATCTGGGCAGAATTTAATGCTGCAGATGCTCATCTGCTAAAGAAATTGTATTTTTAAAATAATACTCGTTTGGTTTTTTATACAAAAACCCATCATGTATCTGTTTCTACACACACTTTTTAAAATATCATTTTTGTACCTAAATGTAACCAAACTGTATGACTCTGTTAAAAGACAGCGAACACATTTTTAACTATTATTAGTTCCCTACCAGAGAAGTTTTCTCACACTCATTAGTAAGGTTGCTAAAGTTCATACTTTACAGTTTCACCTACATCTATTTAATAATTTACAGGGTGGGAATTGCATCACTGAACAAAGCACTTTAAGCATTTGTTTAAGTTCATCGCTATTTGTCAGGCCACTTAAGTATGTCTTGAAGTTCCAGTGGAGCCTTGGTATGTTTAAATGGTTTGCTGAATAGAGATGAATTTAAGTACACACATTTGGGTTTTGTTTGGTTGGGTTGGGTTTTTTTTTTCTCTGAGAAAGAATAGAGACTTATTCTGCAATTTAATACACACTTTCAGTATTTCTCCTACTAAATGTCTTAAGAATGATAGCTATTTAAGAACTTCGATTTTAATGTTACCTAGTAAAAATACACAAATATTTTTTATAATTTATCCTTTGAATTATAGAACAAAGCATTGAAATATTCAGTGGCTTATAAACTATAGTAAATTTTTTAAATGTGCAAATGACTCTTGTAGGGATATGCTCAGTGAATACTTAACAGATCCCTAAAGCTACTGGAACAACTTCATAGAAGTTATGTCAGAGTTTTATACCTCTTCAGTGCTGCTGCAAATGGATAATGTTTAAATAATTCATTTCCTTCTGCATGCAATGCATTGACAAGCACAGGTGCCCTCCTCACTACATGAGCCTTAGTTACAGTGTGAAAAAAATGTTGAGAGTTTCTGGAAGTGCGAAGGTGAAAAAGTAACGTGGTGAAGTAAGTTGTGTAAATTCTGACGTGAAAAGTGAATGTTGAAAACAAGGGGCAGCTAATCCATTTAGGTCTTTTTCTTAATCCATTTAAATTAAAAATAATAATATTTAAAAGGCCGTATAGTAGAATTGTCCCAGCTGCAATGAAGCAGGTTCACAGCCAGATGATACCGAGTGCCCCAATTCCGACTGCCACCTGAGCTGGGTGTTGCCACACACTCGGTGCAATCAGGAGAGCAAAGGCTGGGAGAGGTCAGCCAGGAGCTGCGGATGTGACAGCCACATTGAGCGACCCTGGCGGAGCATGGAACTGGAGCTGAGCAACAGATTAGAGCAAAACCAAAAGGGTTTTTATTTCCAAATCAATAGAGAGAGCAATACAAAGTGAAGTCACAGATGGGAAAGTGATACATGCTTTCACATCTACATAATTCACCACTAATGTATGATTCATATAAACGCTTTCTTGTGGATAAATCCAACGCTGCACTGTGAAGAAGCGATGCATCTGTAGGTTAACTAATAGGGTATCTGGCACTGAACAGGGAAATCTTGTACTCAGTTGTACATCTTGTACTGATGTTACATATGGAATAAAACTCTGATTTGGCAGCATCCTATTTCTAATTGTGATTTGGATAGTCTGGACCAAATTTACAGCATGTAGGGTACAAGTGGTGTCTTAAGTATGTTGAACGTATGCTTTGACATTTAAATGGCTGCCTATACTGTGTTTTATACATCTGAAGGGGCACATATGTTGGGTATAATCCCCATTATTTTATCTTTGGCTTTTCTCTTCTATGATTCATTGAGTGGACCCCTTTTTTTTTAACTAGCATACCTCAGAAGAACTTAACATTGGAAGTCCTTTGCCTACCCAGGTTAGATTTTTCTTCATTTTAAAAACTTAAATAGAGCTTTATTTGGGAAAAAAACCCAAACCTTTTAAAAATGAAGCTGTGAAACTTGTTTCACCTGGAAGCATTATGGAAACATGGTACTTCACCAGTGAAAATTCAGTTGTGGCTTGTGACGCTAGAATAGTTAGATAGTATAGAAATATGATATAAATTAAGTTTACATAATCTTACAGATAAACCACCCATCTTTAAAAGAATGGTTATTTTATAGCAACACATCTTAAGGGAGCTGGGCAGGGTTGAAATGATATAAGAATATTTCTGTTCCTTTTTGTTGGATTTTAAACAGGATTGTGAAAATCAGCTGCAGCTAAAAATCGCAACCATATGAGTTCCTAGGTAATAACAAAGGTCAGCAGTATTTAGCCCTTTTTATTCTGCTATCTTACCTAACATTATCTACCTTTAAATGTACCGTCACTGGGGCACTTGAGTTCTCCGCAAAGCAAATTCAATTCAGTGGAACTGTAATACAAAGTAAGAGTGGCACCGTAGGAAAAATGAGTCAGGCAAAATGGGTATGAAATGACTGGGTAATAAAAAAAGTGCAGGGTGTAAAAATTGAGAGGGTTGTTGTGGAACTATTTCTGTTACGGATCTTTCTAATAAATGTGGAAAACCGGAGGATTACACAGAATAACTAACTCAGTGGAAATCTCGGGTTTGGGCTTCAGTTTCTCATTGCCAAAAACAAGAGCTGGGAGACTGATACAGTCTTTTCTACCTCCAAGTAAAACTAGCATAGTCTTTCTAAATACTCAAAACCATCTTTTGCTGCACGATCAATACTTCACAGCACTTTGCTTCTTCAAAGTGCAATGTAAGTGCTACAAATTCAGTATAATGTTAGACTAAAGTTTAATAGGGTAAGGATTATATTCATTTAAAAGGATGCTATCAAGTCAGATATTACATTAAAGTAAGCCCTCTTACTTGTGTTATTGATTAGAACTAGCTACATTTTCTTCTAAGACTCAATGCTATGCCCACCTATATGGGTCCTGTCTATTTTAACACAAGACTAATACCAATCTTAAACTGCTTTATTTCTTTTACTCTTTCCCTGCCTGAGCCACTGTAGGGTTTGTACACTTCATACCAATACCACAATGTAAACAAAGTCCCCATACCTTTAAAGAGGCAAAGACACATGCCTCTGCACTGAACTTAATTCTTTGTATTGAATATATATTAACAGATTGTCTTTCACAACATCCTTTTGGGTTTGTTTGGGGTTTTTTGTTCGTTTTGCTGTCTTTTAATTATGGACGTAGCTTTTTATACTAGATTTTCCTATTTCCTCCCATTGCGCCTGCAATAAATACAGTAAAGATTAGTGGTAAATATCACTCTCTTGAAAATACATCTTATGTATAGGTTTCCTGAGATGGTGCCTCATATGTCAGGGAGAAAAGGCAGCAACAGCACATTTCCCTTTAGGACAAGACATAAAGGCTGCCTGGATCATGGCCAAACAGCCTTGGCGCACACACCACACACAGGTATATATTCTCAGTGTGTCAGGCAGCCTGGGCTCAAGAGCAGCCTAAGCAAAAGGAAGACTCTGTTTCTAGGCCCTGCTATGAAGCTAATAAGCAATATACTAATCCAGAGTCAGAGAGCATGGGGAAAATGATGTTTTTGAGAAAACACAGCTTCTCCAGGAGGAAGATGAATGTGGGTGACAGAAGCTCTGGAAATAAAACAGTTTTGTCCAGATCCCAAAACACTCTGGGTTGTCTTAAGGATGGAAACTGGATCTGTTCATTTTCTGTATCTGAAGAGGCCACCCCAGTAATTAGATGAGATGAAGATGAGTGTAGGTTGTTTGCTAAAGAAAATTATTTCTAGGCAGCACTTTACTCAATTTGCCAAGAATTTTCAACTTGCTTTCAGAAGGCTCTTTTCTCATCCCTGTCATGACTACCATGACAATGAGAAGTTGACCCAGGAGACACAGAACCATCCGATCCAGTCAAAGGGAGGAATGTTATGAAATTCCAGAGCTACCCATGAAAGGGACTAAGGCCTAATGCCTAAAAGCGTGCACTCATTTGCTCTTCCAAATCACATGCCACTGCTTTACTGTATTTTGTAAAATCATTGCACACCATATGGAATTAAAATAGCATCTGGGAATTGGCTCAGAATTCCAAGTTTCCATATAATCCTCAGCCATATCTTTTCTATTCGTACATACACCTTGGATATCTTCTGAATTATTTATAAAACCTATTTTTTAGATGACAAAAAGGGCTATCTGTGTGGTTCTTCAGGAATTTCTTGGCCTGCTGTAGTTTTTATTCCCACTCACAAGACTGGAATTTTATGTCCGTTTTTACTTACAGCAATCTGTACAAGATCATCAGTACTATTTCATCCTTGTATTTAAATTCCCATCCAAAAATTTTTATCTGATAATCTTTTTAATATTGTTGAAACAGCCCCCATATAGCTGTGTGTTTCCACTCTTGCATATAACAGAGAAGACCCTGACATGCGTTTTGCAGCTGTGTACCAGCACGCTTACAGCAGATCCTTCAACACTCAGCACACACATAGAGGGAGTCTGAATAATATTCTTGATCCTTTATAACGATGGGGTTTAGACGAACAGGGAAGTGGATGTCTACAACCATTTCATCTTCCCAAAGAGAGATGTAAATGAAGCCTGTTGTATAAGTTCTTCTTTCTCATCAGATAGCTCCAGAAAGAAACAACAGAGAAAGGGATAGATTTGGTCACATCATTTTATTATGCTGGAATTCCTTACAAGAGCAACTGTGATACCACAGTCTTCCTCACATTGTCTTCAAGAGCATGTGAAATGGCAACGAACAGTGACTGATATTACACTTGCATTATTTACGACTCTTTAAAAGTCAGATTTAAATTATTCTTTTAGTTACTATGGTAATCTAGGAGACCTTTGCAGCCTCCAGCTTTTCTGAGTAAGGAATGAACTGTTGCTTCAAAGCACTCTCAATATTGCTACAGAAGATTATTTATGATGCCTTTTTTTTTTTTTTTTTTTTAATCTTTCCCTTTTATATTCGTTTGGCTGGTAACACATTAGATTGCTGTCATCTGGAGTGGTGACTTCAATATAATAATTCTGGCACCAGATCTGTAGACAGCATGGGTTAAAGATGCTCAGCCTTTCATCCTCATGTGTAATGATGAAAACCTAGATTTGCTCTATATCAGATCATAAAGGTACTGATGATTAATAAAATATGAAGTAAGAATTTGGAATTTTTTTTATTATAACGTTACATAGACTTTTTCATTTTTTTGTATGTCTTCATTGGAGGATTTACGTTGGAGTTAAGATTTAAGTTACCCTTACAGGTGCTCTTCTTCTGTTGAGACTTATGAGAAATGTTTACAACTAGTACCTCTGAACTTCACTGACTAGTATTAAACATTGGTGATCTGCTTTAAAATATTACTCTATTAGTCAATTTTCATGCAACCTGTATGCAAATAGATTTTTAAAAATAATTACATAGCTATGAAAGGCGATGGACAGGGAGAGCCCCGAGATCTTAACTTTCAGAGGAGGTGCGATGCTGAGTAGTACAGTACCTCAGGTTTGTATATGTTATTATTCTGCCCAAACTTCCAATGGAAGCAGCAGCAGGCTTAAGAAGGCATTTCTGTGTCTGTGCTCTTCCCCTTCTTTATTGTCCAGATATCTGAGTTATTTGTTAGGTCTGGTGGAAGTGTAGTGGAGAGTTTTGTGATACACCCACCAGTCTTCAGGGAAATTAGCCTGACATCACCTCGATAGTTTTAGGGAATGGTCAGCCTGATGATAACGGCTTTCAGTCATTACTGACCTGGATTGGATTTGAATCACAGATCAAAGGATTAGCTTTAAACTTCACTAATGGTTTATTTTTTGTGTTTGAATGTCAGTTAATATAATTTGTATTCCTTTCATCCTGGGCACAACTCCCAGTGTTGATCAGAAATTATAATTTTAATTTAAAAGTATATTTTAAAATTTTCTTCTACTGCATCTTTCCCAAGTTTTTAAAGGTAGAGGCACTTAAGTATTCAAGAAATTTAGGTAGGCTTTGCATTCAGATCACTTTCTTTGTCCAACCTCCTGCATATACTGCATGGAAAATTTCACAAGAATATAGCATAAAAGTTTGTGTAAACAATCACGTTGCAGTGGTAGCCACCATCTCAGGACTTCTGATAGCTTAACTTGTTTCTCTGGTGTTTAAATCCATTATCTATGCAGCATCGCAACGTAAGTAAAACTCATAGTGATAAAACTCATGCTTCTTTCCAGAGGAAGCCATTGAAATAAAACATTTGGATTTTTTCACCTCATTATATCCCATTCTTCAATTTCAAGCTACTCGTACATGCTGTTTCAAGAGAAGTCATAGGGAATGACACTGGGTTTAAGTTACATGAATTGTACACATCTTCTTGTTCTGATGGAAATGTGGAACGAGTGACCAAATATAATTAGAAAATTAATAAGGCTGTGTCTACGTTGACATTTTGGCTTGGACCCTTAAAGCAATTTTGAATCAAATCCCCCAGTTGTTCACACTTACTGCATGTTGTTGCATAAAAGGAATGGGTTTTATATATACAGACTAGATTTCTTTCAGAGAAACTAAATCCCAAGCCCCATACCAGGTGTTCCCCAAATGTGCTCCATCCCCATGTGGGTGTCCAAACTGCAATGCCCAAACCAAACATCAGACAGTTTCCAGCCAGAGACATTTGGTCCAGACCACCACTTCAAACCTACTCTGAGTCAAAACTTCAGACCACATTTATTGAAGATGTAGAAGGCTCAGCATCTAACAGCAGATCTATTGACCCGCTCCTAATGCATCAAACTGCTGGCTGACATACACACAGCCTCCATCTTCTCTGCATGTGTAGGCCTGGCGCAGCTAGAAGGAGGGACATGTCTGCGCGCTTTTTGCAAACCACTGTGCAAACCTGTGCGCTGAGACAGCCGTTGCTGTGGCTGAGTGAATCACAGCTACTAAACCTTTCTAGGTTTAGTAGATCTTCGCACTAACGCAGCTACGCAGCTACCATGCAGCTCAGCGTGCAGGCCAGCTCGTGCCTGCCCACCAAAGGCTGCGTGCCCACCCTTGGGACACTGCTCCACACGTGCTGGGTGTCATTCTGCGCAGAGCTTCCTTAAGAGCAGGATGATCACCCAAAGACACTGCTCCCAGGCTTGGGACCTGTTCCGGTGCCCCTCGGAGGAATGTTCTAATGATGGCATGCAAAATTATACAACACTATCAGATTTCAGCCAAATCAGACCATAGGTCACGTACAACACAGAGATGCCTGGAAAACAGATGCTCCTCATAGCTCTGGTTATCTAAATGTATGTGGTTGATTGCTTTTTTCATGTTAATGAATAGAAATCAGGAGAAGTCTTCAGATAAGATATTAAAATAAAATGACTGCAGTGGGTCCAAGAGGTCCAAAGATGTTTTGCAAACACACTTAAAAATGCAACAGCTCTGAAACTACAGTGAATACTTGACACAGAGTCATCCCTGTCAATATGCATAATGTTCTCTTATTGTTGTTGATGAGATATTCAGAATAAAATACTGAGGCTTATTTTTAAGCCTATTTGTGGATTACTTCCAGCAAGTCAGTTTTACAAAACAATCCTAACAAAAAGCACACGGTATAGCTCTTTATATAAATATATTTCCCATTCCTCTTTTTTATAGATACTTTATAGTCCACCCATCTTATCACACAAAAGGAAAAACACTTTCGTTACTAAGAAATGGCTTTCATATGAAATAGCATAACTCAATACTTTTCCACTAAGTAAGAAAATGAATCCTTCCTTGTTAAAAAAAAAAATAATCTGTTTTCATTTCACTCTTCTTTTTATCAGCCAAATAAAGATGAGCAAACTTCAAACACATGTTCAGTTTTTCAGCTAAAAATCTACCAGTGTATTTGAAAAGGCCAGACTTCAAACAGGCCAGAAGACAGTTCCTCTCTCATGACACAGTTTTGAAGGACTCTTACCAAAGCACCCACTTGCTTGGCCAGAAACCTTTTAGTAACCAGAAATGACAGTTCAAGCATACATTTAAGTTCTAAATTCTAATGCCCAGCATCCTATGCTTGGCCATCTCTACAATCACCACATAAAAGAGCTTTGCTTTCTCTTTTTCTGTCTTCCAGTTAGTTCAGCTGCTTGCCTGTACTGATCTCTCCCTTTCTTATCAGACATGGACACATCATAAGACTAGTATGTTTAATACTAATATTAATATTAATTAATATAATATTAATAATAAACAAGACAGCTTGTTCAATAATAGCACTATTCCTGCAGGGTACAGAGGACTGGATGGCCAAGCAGAAAAATTTGCTACTGCAAGATTTATTCCTATAAAGTAAATGAGGGAGAAGTCCAGAAATCATTCATCTCCCTTAAAAGATAAATTCTGAGCACAACCTTGAAATGCTTTCTAGCATTTCACAGAATTTCATTTTCATAAAATTGACCTTACTGCTTAAAACATCCAGCAAATAAAAGGAAGGAAAAGCTTAAGTTAGTAGTTTCTGATTGCTCTAGACCAAGACAAGTCATCTTCATTGCTCCAGAGTTACTCACTAAAGCTGCTGTCACTTGCCAGAGATTCAAAGTCATCATACAGCTGAACACATTTTAAGGAGATGCACAGAAGCAGAAATGTCACAGAGGCATTTTAAGGAGATGTACAGAAGCAGAAGGTAGTTTGTTGTAGTGCAACTCAATAGTGAAAAAAGAATTGTAGGTAAAAAAGGGCCTCTTGCCCTCAGCAATTCTTCAAACGCTGCACAAATGTAAGCACGCTCTTGCTGCTTTTGAGAATGAGTCTTAAATCAGCCAAGATAATCCTGTTGGAGTCAAGCAAAAATTAATAACACCTAGTCCTAACGTGACCTCAGCTGGACTCCCACGTGCATCTCTGCCCACCCATGGTGAAGAGAGTATAGCTGAAATTCCAACAGTTGCAAATGATACTCAAATAATCCAGGGAATGGAGAGCTTGCTTTGCAAGAGGAAACTAAAAGGTTTTAGACTGCTTGGTCTAGCAAAAGGGTAACTGTGGGAGAACATGATTCATGTCGTGTGCTTGGGCTTGTTCCCAGCTGTATGAAGGCTGACCAGCAGGCCAGTACACACATGCTAGCTGGCTAATGGGCAAGCCAAATAGATCAAAGTCATGCTGGGACCTCTCCAACAGCGGCCTGCTGATGTGGTTGCCTACCTAGCAAAACTTTTAGTTTCTTAAAACTCGTGAAAACTTAATATCTGAACTTTCAGTTCTTCTGACAAATTCAGCTGAACCTGAGCCATGGCTTCAAAAGATACTGAGCCTAGAGCAGACTGAAACCGAACAACTGACCAGCAGAGAGACAGAATCAATAGTTTCTTAGGAAAGCAGCTGTGGACACCTTAATAAAAAACGTATAATGACAGTAAACATATCTTTAAACAAGGAAACAATGGTGAGACAGAGTCGTTAGGGAAGAACAAGAGATATTTGCATGCATTGCATAAGCCAAGACAGAAAAAAGGTCTTTTGCAACTTTGATCAGCAGGAGCAGCATATTACATTTTGAGCTTCTCCATTAAACAAACATAGACTGTGAGTAGGAACAACTACATAAAAGATACGATAAACAGCATACTATATTATTATTTCAAATTATAATGTAGTTTAAGGATTTGCACTAAGGGGAAAAAAATCAGCAACTCTGCTTGCAACACAGTCTGCCTACTATAGGTGCTACATTGTAGCTTTGAACGCTCACTTTAAGAGGACTGTTTCACCAAGGTACCGCTATAAAGAAAGAGATAGGTGTCTCTGAAGACCTCTACCCCTTCTCAAAGAACCTTGGCCCTTACTTTGGGAATGGTGATTCAACAGGCATCTAAAATGGAGGTACAAGTCAAATATCCGAAATGCGTAGATTGAACTTGATCCTTACAGTGAAGTATGTTCTCAAATCCTGGGGGTTTTAATCAGTATCAATTGCAAGAAAACACTTACTGTCATTATTTTTTACATGTGCGCTATGAACACTGTTCCCTGATGCCCAGCACTGTAAAGTATAGATCCTTCCCACGTACATTCAAGATTTCAACATCCCACTGAAGCATTTCAATCTAGTTAAGGAGTTGGCTTGGGAGACTGATGGAACGATCAAATAGATTTATTAACTTTCAGCTGCTGTCATTCATGAGTTTCCATAAGAAAATGTTGGTCTTACTCCTTTACATGTTATGAGGGAATTAAATTCTTTTTTTAGTCACATTTATTTACAGGAAGCAAGACAAACGTTAAGACTCCACAGACCACCAGATCTGAAGGACTTGTAGTCAAGAATTAAATTCTATTTTAAATACTCAGACATTGTGGTCTTGTAAGGGCTTATAATCAGCAATAGGTTGTCAGTAACATACAGACAAATTTTCTCAGGGGGGTGAAGGCAATGAGGGATGATAAAGGAAGATTTTCTAAGGGGTGGAGGGGGTTTGTACCACCTGCAACAGGAGGACTGCCAGGAGGGGTGGCTTCTATATAATCTGTGTGGAGCAGCATGGCTTTTGAGACATACATCCACAGCAGAGAAGAACTGGGGGGGGGGGGCGGGAAGTGCAGGGATCCCATGTCATCACTCATGGTCAACTACAACAAGGACTGCTGCATCACAGCGCTCAGCAGAGCGATGCATGCAGCATACTAGGGAGCTAGGAGACACCTTCTCCCAAACTGCTGAAGATGGCAGCTTCTATGCCTTCCCACTGCCGGAAACAATGCAGGCAAAAAAGGACTGAAATCCAGATATTGGGAGCTCTCTAGTGGCCCTTGTCTTCTCAATTTCTACCAGAAAGCACGAGAGAGTAACTGAACATACTATGTTTCTCTGACAAACACATCCCCATGAAGAAACCATATGGACTCAGAATTGCAGCTTGACAGTTTTAACAGAGATGGGGACTTCTTTTCAACAAAATCCTGACTCCTAAAGAAAAACAGAGAAGGAAGGGAAGGGAAGGGAAGGGAAGGGAAGGGAAGGGAAGGGAAGGGAAGGGAAGGGAAGGGAAGGGAAGGGAAGGGAAAAGATAAATGCCAGCCTTTTCTCTTCTCTCTTTATTCAGCCTACTAGTATAGAGATGAACCTGGTTTTTTTTATTCTGGGCTGTTTTGCAGTCTAGCTCTCCACAGGAAGCCTGTCTAATCTTACAAGTGCCTCAGACTGACTCCAGGCTAGTAACTAGATCTGAGCAGGAGGACCAGTGCATTGCTGTAAAGCCCCATGGAAGTGGACCACCTTTCAAGATCATGTCTACCTAGCACTACATTTATGGAACACTTTTTTTAAGCAAACATGATGCATTTCAAGGAATATGATGTATTTAATACTTATGGTATCCTAGCACTTGTGTGAGACATTAGAAAGTACGCAGCAAAGCACAGTATTGGCAGTCGGACTGGATGATCCAGTATAATGAAAACCTTTAATTTCTAACATCTGTAACAATGTCTCCATTTCAGGCATTTGTGACAATGATCTTTACTTGCTGTATTTTTGATTAGTCGTCCAAGTGGTATCCTTTCCAAGTATTAGCAGACAGAATAATGATAGCTCATCGTTGTAGATGGCAGCAGGCATAAACAGTAGGAGACATTAATTATCACCCTTTTGGTTTACAGCAGCAGAAACCACCATTAAAAGAAAAAGAAAAAACCCTAAGTAGAAGATAGTTCTTCACTATCAAAGCTTTATTTCCTACCAAAAGGTCACCTAAAAAGGAAAATAAAGTTGAGGTTATGCCAAATTTCATGGGGTTTTTTAATGAAGTACAGAGGCAATCTGGAAAAATATTTTTGATCCACCTATTGGTTACATTGGAAATTCTGACATGTAATATGTGGAGAACGAAATAGATTGTGATCTGAGATGTACCAGTAGAAAGGGAGTGCAGGAAGAAGGAAAGGATTTACTCAGATTAATTGTTTGCCTATCTACTAGTAGTGACAAGTCCAGAGTAAACTGGGACAGAAGGATAGATAGCATAAAGCATATAATACTGTTTCCACTTCTGTTAAAACACACAAAAAAAGGAGCCATGTTATCTTTTGCTTGGTGTGACAGTAGACTAGTATCAGCTCTTCTTTGACTTAATTGCATTTTCTTATTTTCATTATTACATTAATAAATCTACTTTTTATGCTACAAACATTTTGGGAAGACTTTCACAAGTATAGAAATGTTTGGTATCAAATCAAGTCATAGCAGTTGAAGCAGTGTTACAATCATTAAAATCGTAAGGTTCTCTATCTGTGTCATGCTTCCCAATTTTATTAATATTTCTGTGATTAGACAATTTTCATTAAGGCTTTAGAAAAGGCAATATGAAGATCACCTTAGCGCTGACGTCTCCCTCAGAAAGATAAGGATTAGGAAATCTTCTCTCAAAAGGAGATGTGATAAAAGCTGAGGTTATAAGAATATACTAGAAACATTTAAGAATTATTGGGATAGAATTGAACTTAAATCATGTAATGCAACTTTATTCTGGAGATCTTTCAGTGCCAAATCTGCATCTTGAAATAATCCTGCAGTCATTCTGTTTGAGCAGTTTAGTCTATTTTAGATTTTCTACTTGTAATCCCAAAGTTGGCCAGAAGTGTTTGATATAAAGGCCGCATAGAAGCCATTCAGGCAACAGCATGAATTAAAAGCAAAATCTTTTATCCCACAGAAAATCTGACACTGATCCAATTGACTTGTCACTGTATAAACAAATTGCTGCTATACCACATCAGCTTTTCCAAAACTGACCTGTGTGATTTGTTGGTTTGTGTGTTTGTGATCTCATCCTCTAGGTTTTCAAGGCTAATGACTTTTCATATGGCTGTTGTTGGAAGTTTCTAATAGTCTCTGCTTTGTATCTGATGTTTGACACACACCTAAACAATTCAATTTTATTTTTAATGCAGAATCCCAGCTCTGTTTTTAAACGTCTAATACCAACATTTGGGTGAAAGCTCTTGAAATCTCCTTTCTGACAGGATTCCAGGAAGGAGAATTCTGGGGCACGGAGAGGCATGTACAGCAAACCCCCCTGCAGCGGCGGATTCAGCTGAGGTGTTCAGCTCAGGAATTCTGTTCATTGACAACAGTTACTTCTGCATAAAGCTTGTTCTGAAAAAAACATAATTTGTCATTCTTAAAAAGGGCTGTAAGTCAAAGAGTGCTTAACAGTTCAAGATAGCACTGCTGCTGAAAAAAGGGGTCCCCAATCTCCTCCACTCTCTGTAGCTCATTCCTACCTTTGTGTTACTGCCACCTTTTTGTGGACACAGCTGCTTCCGCAGCTACATGCTCCTCTGTCAGACAGGAGATCGGGTCAGGCCCTGTGTTAGCTTTTGGCCTGGTCTGTTCCCCACCTTAGTTCATGGTGTAACCATGCAAACATGTACGATGCTATAAAGCAGGGAGTGAGCAGCTGGGGACTAGTGGAAGCTTATTCTAGTGAAAGCTTATTCTGGCTTTAAAAGTTCCTCAAATTACAGACTTGGCTATGAGCCACATGCAGTGATGGCTACTCAGGCTGGTCAAGTCCTGAAAAGACCCCTAGGAACACCAGAGGGACTCACCCTAGCGAGGTAAACAAATAGGATGATGTTAGACGAAGCTCGATGTCTCTAGCTAACACACCTGTGAAGGGAAACTTGGAATTGTTTGGGATTCTTATTCAGGAAGGATACCCACTTACCACTAGGGACAGCTCTAGTGACAGCCTTTCTTTAGTACACAACGATGTTCAGAAACAAAACGCAGCATTAGATTGCCTGAGAATGGCACTGAGGAAAACACCAAAAAATACTATGTACCCATTATATTAAAAGAAAACAGGTTGCAGAAGTGATTGCACCATCTGCCAACAGAACACGGCACAAAACAGCGGTTGTGGGTATTGAGAGGAAAGCAACAGGAATGACTGGGAGTACAGAAAAAACATGCACAAATAGATTTAAATGATTGGGATTGTTATTTCACAAAGCAGACATTTAAAAGAGAACATGATAATAGTATTTGAAGTAAGGAATGGTACAGGGAAGGTAGATAGAGAGCTTTGTTGAGACAGCTTTGTTCCCTGGCTCAACACAAGACTATGGAGACATTCAGTGAAATTGTAAGGTAGCAGATCAAAAACTGACAAAAAATAACACTTTTTAGCACGATATGTAATTAGAGGATGCAGTGCTGACGCAGGCAATGGGGCGTATGTGGTAATTTGAGGTCTCTTACACCTCCGTCAAAGAATAAGCTAGTTAGCGTGCAGGGTAAGGTAAGAAAGCTTGAAGTTAGGCAGTTACTGTGGAGCAACACCGATTGCCACCAGCTGCTGACCTACACCAGCCTGCTACCTGTCCCAGCTTGTAACCATCTACTTCTCGTCTTGCTGAGGGGTTTGTAAACCGACAGACAGCAAGACTCCCATCTTCTGAATAGCATGTCTATTGAAGGGAAGCTGGGTACATTCACTGTACGGGATTAAATATATGCAAGCACAGAATCACATAGAAAGGGATTTCCTAAAAAAAAAAAAAAAAAAAAAAAAGTGGTCTACAAAGGGACTTTCACGGAGGAGATGCACCACCACACAACATGTCTGCTCTGTCTGGGAAGAGAGGAACTGCCACACCTGCAGGTTTAGGCCAGTTTGACAGACCTGACATTGGTGCGGAGCTGTGGCGGCAGCTCCCGCATCCCCGCGGCTGGGGAAGCAGCAAGGACCAACGCATGAAGTCATCGCAATAAATCACTTTTGAAACGAGATCTAAGGCTGTATTTGTCAGAATTAAATAAAAAATCGGTGCATAAAACACTGGGGGGGGGGGGGAAGCAACATTTCAAAGCAGACTGTTGACAGGTGACATTATCCTGTCACCTGGTAACGACAAGTGACCTGCCGAGCACAACGGCGCTGGGTGCAGCTGCCTGTCACCGGTGGGCTGCTGCCTCCCCCCGTCTCTCGCTACCAAACGCGCGTCCGTGGGCTGTGCCTTAGCGTGGCCAGCCGGGCGGCCCCCGGGGAGGGCACACCGCAGGTCCCGGCCCTGCCCCGGCGGGCTGGCGGCCGTCCCGCACCGCACCGCACCGCACCGCACCGCACCGCACCGCACCGCACCGCACCGCACCGCACCGCACCGCACCGCACCGCACCGCACCGCGGTGGCCGCAGAGCGGGCGGGGGCAGAGAGGCCCATCCTAGTGCCGCCGCGCTCCCGCGGTGGGGGAAGGCGGCTGCCGGCCACGCCTGCGGCCCGCCCCGCCGAGCGCCAGCGGCCGCCGCTCCCCGCGGCACTCCCACCCGGGGCTGGCCGGGAGGAGGCCGGGAGGAGCGGGGCCGCCCCGCTGCCAGGCCGGTTCCCTTTCCCCAGCTGCGGGGCCGCCCCCGCGGCGCGCCGTGTCTGGCGGCCCCGGGTCCCGCTGGCCGCCCACGGCGGCGCTCCTTCCCCCGCGGCGAGGCCAGGCGCCCGGCCTCGGGCCCGCCATCAGGCGCGGGCGCTTGGCAGCGGCGGCGAGGCCTGTGCGCGACATGGCTGCGGGCCGGGCCCGGCGCCTCCGCCGCCCCGGGGTGCCGCAGGCAGGCGTGCGGGGGGCGGCCGCCTCGGCCGTGCTGAGGGCCGGGCCTTTGCGGCTCGGGGGGGTGGAGGTGGCGGGGCGAGGCGGTGTGTGGGTTTCTAGTGCCCAGTGTTTGGCCCAGCAACCCGAAATAACATTGTAATGCAGCGTTTGCAATGCAGATGGAGAAGGGGCAGCCCCGGGATACAGCATAAAAGGAAGGGGTGGTTTTATTTCAGTGTCTTGGATCTAACAACCCCTTTGGAAGAAAGAAAATCTGTGCCGCTGCCATAATTTTAGGAAATTTTACCACTAGCACCCCGAGGAAGCAGAGAGCAGAGGAGCACTAATTATATTGGTTTATCCCGCCTTAAAGTCCTGTCAGCTGTGCCTACTTGTTCTCTAAAACTTACTTTTATCCTCTTCGATGAGCTGGCTCTACCAGCCCAGCCCTTCTGTTCCCCCTCAGTCCCCTCTGCTGATGGTCCTGTAGCCATGGAAATAATTTTTCCCCTGCCTTGCCCAAAAGCAAATTAAAACCAAACTATGGTAGCAGCTCCTTCACTTCAGTTTGGAGTTACTTGCTGCTATCTCTTTATGCAGCATGGCCTTACTCACATGGTTATCTCCTCTCTTCCTTAGCCCAGTTTTTCATCTTTCATAATGGCTGGGGTTTTTTTCTGTGATGTTACTCTGTGTTTGATGATTTGGCTTAGGAAGGAGCAGAATTACTCTAGTTATGGTCAGATTTTTGCCTTCCTGTGACACAATTTTAAATACATGTTTTCTGACTTCTCCCATCCTGTTTGTGAGGGATACAGCAGCTCTGTGGTAATTTATATATATCTACATGTTTATGCAAGGCGGGCCCACACTCTTATAAGTATCTAAGCATCTTTGTTTTTAATAAGGCTTCAATAGGGCTGGAAACACTTGAGGATCTGGGCTGGGTTTCTAGCATAGTCACAGCCAGATTGTATTACTCTAGTCTGGTAGCAGTTTGTTGACACTCTGAGAGAACACAAGCAGGAGACAAGACAATCATTTAGCAAAGTCCTTGCAATTTGATGCAGAGCACAGTAACTGTCCTTAGAAGGTTAGGACCTATTTGCTGAAGAGCTCAACAAATCATTTTTGACTAGCAAGGTCAAAAACTCTAGGAAATGAACCAGAAAACAATCTAAATTGACAAGGACATTTTTCTATGGAGATCTGGGGAACTGCGCAGAACAAGCTTCTGCCTGGCATTTTGTGGAAGGCTGTGGAAGAGTACGTTCTGGGGGGGTTTATGATGGCAAAGCTTTGGCACACTAGGTACCTGTATAGTCTTTACAGTGTTTGGGAGATGGCAAATTCTTCTAGATTATCCTTTCCCTTGACTCTTAAAATTTGCTTTAATCTCTGAGTGATGTTTTGATAAAACACCCTTGTGTTCATAGACTACAAAGAGGAAGAGTTATACTCAGACTGCCAACATGTTTGGTTCACAAGGTGATAGAAGAATTGCAGAATTGGCAATTGTTGGACGTCACACTTGAGGGGACGTACCCAGACAGGAAAAGAGACAACTTGCTCGGTAGTAATGGTGCCTGTCCTGAGAACTGTTCAGTTATCTTGAGTTCGTGGAAATGTTGGCAATAGCACTGAACAGTACCTCTAGATTTACTGAGTGAAGAGACAAAAGGGAGAGAAAGACCGTAGTAAATCCAAATGACCTATTTGTAAATGTAGAAGCCATCACATTAATTTTGTAACAGTTTTTCTAAGTAATATTAACTATATAAAAGTGCTCAAAATTGATGTTACTCTAGGCATGTTTTTCTCTGAGCAAAACTGAAGACCATTTTGGCTCCTAACCTCAGTGTATGTCCTGTCATTGTTTTGAAGGAGAGGTACAATAAGCCAGTGAAGTCAAGCAGAAAATACTGGGCATAAGTGGGAAAGATAAAAAGAAATCCAGTGTTTCCCTATACAGCTAAAATAGATGAACACTGTTTGATAGTTGTAAAAAGGCTGCCTGTTATGTCAGCAGAAGCACAAGGTTCAGAGTTCACCAGGAGAACCAAAGCACAGACAAATGTTGAACTGCCTAATTATTAAGTATGAGACTGACCTAATGAGACAAGCAATAACCATATTTCAGGTTCAGTGGTTCTCAATAACAGCACTGGAAGAATGCAGCTAAGACTGGAGATAAGCTTATTTTTAGAAGCACTAGTACTAGGGCAGTGATTAGAAATAAGGATGCTTTTCTCAGATAATGAGTATCTTAACCAACAAGTGTAATTCCCAACATTTTGAGACACAATTGTGCAGCAGAAGTTAGGACCGAAAGCCTATATAGGAGGACACCTCTACTAAGCAAGAAGCAAAGATTTAACTGCTTTCCTGTTTGTGGAAAAAGGGATGTCTACTGTGAGGTTTTCTATAGTGTAATTTAAGAACCAGCTGTCTGCTCTTTTGGACAGGGGAAAAAGAAAGAGGGAACCCCAGAAGCAGGCTAGAAAACTTAGGACAGGAGATACGAAGGAAATGATCAGCACTGGCAATTAATGGGGGATGAGGAAGGAGACTTCCCTAGGGCCATGGCCAGCCAGTGTCTTAGAGGATGTAGAAAGATCTTGACCTAGGTCATTACTCCCAAAGCAGGTCTGCAAGAACAGGGAAACAAGTCTATGCCAACAGCAATCCAGTAGCTCATTATACAAGCCTCAACTTAAAATTAAGCTGAAGGATGCAGCTGTGGCTGATGCATAATGTGAAGTCCCACACACATGATTAAGACTCCAACCTTAAGACCACTTTTTGTGGAGAAAAAACACAGGCTGGGGGTTTTGGTTGGAGGAAAGTGAACCCTGAAAACTATTGTCACCTGAGCCTCAGAAAGAAATCCTAAGGAATGAAAGACTGCTTCTGTGTGGCATTTTCTTCTAAACTTCAAGTGAGTATATAGATGTTTTGGTCTCACTGAGGAATTTATAAACAGTTGACAATGGAATCATCAATATTTTTGAAGAGACATTAAAACTGTCTTGGTGTGTCTGGCATCCTTAATTTATTGAACCTGAGATTTAAACTAATCCATTGATTTTTGTGATCTGCCATTTACAGCTATTAAACCCTTACATGCATTCATCAGTGGAAACATCAATGCTGACTAGAATTGCTAAAAACTGGGTATTGCAGTGGGGCTACATGTAACAGCTAAATTCTCTTGACCCCAATGAATGTAAAATATTGCTGGGTTTTTAGTAATACCCAATGGGACGCAGAAAAACATTCCTGCTGGTATGCTAAACTGTTCTGTGATCAATAAAAACTGTATGAGGACACGACACTGGATAAATAAAACTGTCCATATAATTAATGTATTCTCTTCTCCCAGAGTACTGCAATGCTCTTCTGTACCTCTGAACTTCTGTGCTCCCACTGCACAGCTGTAGCCATTTTGCATTTTTATCATCTCCTGTCTTGTTCTGCCTTCTCCCTTGTCATTTGTAGTGTGTCAGGGACAGAGGAGGAAGAGGGAAATAATGTTGTGGTTTTGTCAGATGGCTACAGCTGGGGGGCAGGAAAACCCAAACCCACTAACCGCACCAAATATACTAGCTCTTATCAGTGACCACTGAGAGCAATAGGATGGGAAGGAGACCTTGAGCTACCAGCAGCCTGGTACTCTCTACGTCTATTTATTCCAGCTGTGCAGCTCATCAAAATACAAAGCACTTTTGATACAAAATCCTAGGTCCACTAAACCCCCATACTATACAAAATGATAAAATGATGCCGTTTAATGACATTTTACTCTTGGGCTTTTGAACAACAGAATCTGGTGAAAATTCACAGATTATCATAGCAGTGTCATCTCCAAGACAGCTGATTTTCGGTGCCCATTTAACCAGATGAATTGGCTGTGCTTTTTATGGAGGTGAAATGGCCAAGTCAAATGAGATCATTGGTACTCATGGATGAGATAGCCCTGCCATGTTCAGCAGTTAGCTCAACACATTTAGTATATATCTCATTGCCTATAAATTAATATAATTCTCAGTGTAAGTAGTACTGTGATTCTGATTTGCATCGTTTGGACCTGCTAGGGAGCAATGATAGCTGGCGACTGCATATACCGTGCAGTAGCTCTGTGGAAAGGAGTATGCTGGAGGAAATCCTCTAGAAGTAATGCAAGTGAGGTTGGTTTTGTCTCTATGTGTCCAAGACAACCAGGGTGTATTTTGACATCGACTATGCAGAGATAATGCCCCTCCCTAGAAGGGGAGGACTGGCTGCTCCCTGGGGCTGGGGTGATGGGAGTGGAGGTGGTCCCCTGGGCTAGGTGGGTGGCAGAGCAGGGGCTCACTAGCCAAGGCTGTCCCACAGCCCCAGCCAGGAGCAGGGCATCTGGGGTGCACCAGGGAAGCCCCAGCCCCAAGCTTTGGTCACCTCTCTGGGGATGGGCCAAGGCTGGGACAGGACCTCAGCCTTGGCTCAGTGTGGCTCAAGCAACAGCTGGCTGGATAAAAATCCTGGCAGCAGGGTGTTCAGCCAAAGCTAGAGTACAGAGGCAGCACCAGGTTTTCCAGACTTCGCTACTAGGAATTTTCAGGATTTCAGAAACATCCGGTAAGTACATCACTTAAATTCCATTGAAAACAGCCACTTTGAAAACTTTCTTACATATCTTTAAATAAGTGTATATCCTGCATTTAACATGAAAGTGTTTACTAACCTCTGAGATAAGGGCCGCTAAAGAGCTGAAAATATAGTTAATTTGCTGCTGAAAGTAGTTTGTCAGTTCCTTGTGTGAGGTCTTCAAAGGTTAAACAGCTATAATTAAAGTAATTGGAACAGATTCATGATTGCTAGGAAGGTTCTGGAAGCCCTGGGCATGGTGAAAGCTAAAATGTTGCCTTCTTAGTTTTACAGAGCAAAAGACAGCTGAATTTAGGGCTTCCTGATCTATGTATTTATTTTTATAATTATGGTATCACAGGAAGAGAGTCTGGAGGGGAGAGAGCTGCTATTTTGAAAAGATTTATATATCTGTCAAACTGGGAGAAAGGGCAGGGGAACAGGGAAGTTTCTGTCAGAGGAATTTCAGACTGTTGGAACTCACTGAATGGCTGACAAAAAGCGTGACACAAGAAGACAGAAAATATTTAGGTCCTGTACACTACACAGTACGTTACATAGTTCCTTTATCCGATGTCCCATGAAATGAAAAAGACAAATACTCTTTGGGTTTTGCTTCTGAAGCACTATGTTTGCTGAGCACAAATGGTGAGCCACTTTTCCTGCAGGAATGACAGACAGTTGTAGTATACAAAACTGTGTGTACACAGGTACGTAAACAATCCCTATCTCCTCCACAGGCACGTTCTCTCCAGGTTTTTCTATTTTGCTGAATGTGCATGTGGTAGTTGTTGCACAAGTTTTAAATAGCAAAATGTTTTGAACTAGGCAGGGCCAGATAGGATATTAATTTACTCCTGTGTGCAGCAAAACTGTTTCTCCATCACTTGGTATAGGGAATGGGTGACGGAAGCTTCATTCTCCTCTGTTTGGAGACCCAGCTGCAGTTTACTGAAAGAGAGCAGAAGTTTGTCCTAGATATCCTGCAAATTCTCATTCAATATCTAAGTTGCTTCCTGCATATGCCACACTCAGGAAGGGTCACACCAACTAGTTGAAGGCATCTAAATGAGGTGCCTCCACTGAAAGCTTAGTCAGCCATGGGCCCTGGGGGGGAAAGTGGAAACAGCCCTCTAGAAGTGTCTGTTTTGCCCTATTGAGATACGAACCCCTTTCTGAGGATGCCGTTACAGGAAATGTTAAGAATCTGCATTCTCAGTCAAGTATTTCAATTAAGTGGCTAAAATGAGAGAGCATAATTTTTTTCAGAAAGCTCTCAAAAGATAAATTCCCTCCCTGGGATTTCTGTTATCCACTATTGCTCCAAGATGTCTTTAGCCACTGCCCAGGCTCCTTACAGAATTTATTGCAGCTGGCGAAGTTACATGCACCTTTCCCAGAGCATCCCGTTGTCATCTGCAACTTAGGACTCCTGAAGTGAACACAATGAGGAAGCCTTCATGCGCAGGTCATGGTGATGTGTGAACAAAAGTGCTGTTAAGCAACCAAGAAGGGTCATTATAGGATTTTCTAGGTCAAGGGGAGGGGAACAGTAGTATTAAAATGTATATTGTTCTGGAATGCTTTTGTCTATTCCATATTCTCTATGACCAGATCCTCAAAGGCTCCCAGCTGATACTGAAGTAGCTGAACTTCTGCCAAAACCTAACTTAGAGTTAGCTGGATTACCTCTGTATGTCATGGCCTATGGACACTACACTCAGGGATGTGAAAAGCTGATGATCTGTTTATGAAAGGCTTTGTTTACAGGCATGTAAATAATGCTGGTAAGTTTTATTTAATAATGAGAATAAATTTTAGTTCTGTTTTCTATATTAACAGTAAATGGCTGCTGTTTGGTATTCCTTGTGTAAACGGTGGATCCCACAGAACGAGACAGATCCTAAAAGGCCAGATTAATTTGAGGTTCATCTTGCCCTAATGGAGTGGTACAAGACGGCAAGAGTGTGACTTAGGTCCACAAAAAGACTGAAAAGAAAAAAAAGGAGTAATACTGTTTGTAAATCGTACCTCAAAGACACAGGAAGTTTTTTTTTCTTCTGCATTAACCTGATTGAAAAGTCCAAATGACTTTTAGTGAAAGTTAGGCTGCATGGTGCGTGTGCATATGGCATCTTGAGGAATATAACCTGTACTCTTAAAGCTTTGATAAAGTGATAAAAGCCTTAAAGAAACATACAAGTGCAAAACATTGCCAGACAGTTGCTTAGCCTGGGAAGAAAACAGTGATTTGGGGTATTGCCAGGGCCTGATTAAGGTGCTTGCTTTAATGCTGAGTACTGTAGAAGAGTGCTGGGGATTGATGCAGCTCTGACTCAAGTCCAGGGAAAGGATTCCACTGTCTTCAGTGAAAGCTGGGCTGAGGCCTTGATTCTGAGATAAGAGGAGGGTCTTTCTCACCCATGGTAAAAAGGCAGGCTGACTTGTAGTCAACTTGACTTTATTTTGTCTTTTTGTGGTTTTTCACTTTGTAGATGCCCTTGCAGGCTTTTATCTATTCTAGGAGTCCCATGAGACAAAAACATTCACGCTGATTTCATGGAATGGACTGAGAAGTTTCAAGAGGCTCTCTGAGAAGCACTTTATGCCGCTGGCTAAAATCTGAAATACAAATCTACAAGAGAATAGGGAATTAAGCTAAGGAAGGAGAAAAAAACCAAAACCAAACAAGGATGATACAAGAGACCAAAACATGGCAACAGCAACAAAAACACATTTATCTCTGAAGCCATGGGCTATTACATTTTATTCTCTGTAGAGGGAAGAAAGAATTAGAATTCTACTTAGGTATCTTCAATTGAAAGGCATGAAAGTAGGGGATTGGAAAGAGATATTGATGGCTTTAAATAATCACTTTCCCAGAAAAGGAACAGAAAGTTTATCCTGTAATGCACTCAGAAAACTGCTTGCCTAAAGTCACCGTTATTTTAAGAGGAGCCACGTTACATGTTGGTTGCTTGAGAAGTAAATCACATACATACAAAGCTTCAACAACAACGACAAAAAAGGACGAGATAGGTGCTGGTTTTTATCTGTCTACTCATTTCTGAAAGTCTTCATCACAGCAACATCTGAGCATCCATGGATGCCAGCCAGACCTTCAAAACATCCACAGAACATGCTAGAGTTTCTCTTACTTTCTCTTAATGGATATTATTATTTCCTATCACAAGTTGTTTCAGACTGGAATTTAACTTCTTCTGCGTGTGGGTATTTTCATTTTCCACTGGTATGTATGGACTCTTAGTATTTAGAGAGCACAGCGGAAGGAAAAGTAGTAGGATAAAAATGAATGGTGTTTATTTTTCTTTGATTGGATTGAACAGCAAATAGTGTGAATTTGAGTAGACAAAGAAGCCTGTTATTCCATTTTTGGGTGAGATTAACTGCTAAGTAACACTAAAGCTTGCACAATGGTCTAGAAAACTGCTATCAGACTAAAAGGATAATAAAATGTTTTGGACAGAAATCCAAACAATGGTGAGTAATGAATATCTAGCGATCTATAATTCTGACAAAGGTTTTTCTTTGAGGCTATGTGTTAGAATTACATGCACATACACATGCTCAAAATACTGCAGTACTCAGCATGATTTATGTACTTGATAAAATGCCTCATAGTAGCGCAAAAATAGAATTACACCAGGTGCGTAACAAACAGACATGCTACTTTTAAAAAACTCAAGTCAGCCAACTGGAGTGGGAGCCAATGAGAGCAGATGATCAACATATTTATTTTGAAAGCAGCCAGAATGCCTCAACCTTCTTCAGTCACAACTATCTACACTAAATCATGGTAATCCCAGATTCAGCTAATCCCAGTTATGGCTCTGTTATCAGGTGAGAGTAAAAGTAATTCTTTTACCTGGGCCAACGTTCTCATTTCTCACTGTCATCATTGTTTGCTTTTACTGTCCATGCCAGATAAACCTGGCACTTCCTAAAGCCATGGCCAAAGTTCGTGTAACTCAATGTTCAAATTAAACCACAGAGAAGTCCACAGATCCTGCCGCAGTAGCTCCAGGCTCCAGGGACACAAAAAATTAAGGCAGTGACACAAAGAAGAAAGTTGATACAAAGTCCAAGAGAAGGGGAAATAATTGCTTTGATGGAGCTGAAAGACAAGAATGACTCCTCCTGCCAGTATAGTGGCATCTTTGAAAGAGGGAGACTACAACTCTGAATGAAAACTGGGCATTCCTTCTCAAAAATTTCTGCTAAGCAAAAGGAAATATCTTTGAATATCTGGATTCATATTCTAGATCTTTGCATATTTGGATTCAAATTCTAGATTTTAATATAAATGTTTGAGAAATAGAAGTTAATTTTGAGAAATTTTAACTTAGGGATGGAATTTTACAATAGTCTGGGTGGCAAGGAAAATCATCAATATAATGTCAAAGTATGGTCAGTGGTAGAAAACAGGGGAACAGGATAAGCATATGTCTGCTGAGAAGTAATAGTTTCCCAGAATCTAATTCTAGCATCAGAGTAGCTAAGATTCAGTAAAGTGGAAATTCTGCTGATGTAAAGTTATCGTTACCTAAAAGTTTTAAGGGAGAAGGTAAGTGTCCTGTCAGCTGTAAGGACAATGTACTATTTGGTCTATTTAATATCTTGGTTTTCAGAATTTACGGATGGTGAAAGCATGTCCTGATAAAAAACATAGGTGTGGAAGTACTTTGTAGTGAACACAAATAGCTGCATAGGACAGGATTGAAGAGAAGAGTTAGATAGGAAGAGAGAATACAAGAACAAGCAAGCAGATCTGGAATTGACGGGGAAAAGCAGCAGTCAAAGATTTTATGCGAGCAGAGAGAAAAATATGGGGACTATAGTAGGTAGGTGAAATGCAGGAATGGCGCAGCAGAGGAGCTGGCTCTCATGGGAGTACCTTAACCATGACACAGAGATTTTACCTTGAGAACAGGTTGGGGGTGTCAGGAGAGAAGGTTAGGAAACCAGAAAGAATTCAGGAGAGGACTTGCACAAAACAGGTACAGAGAGACTGGCAATGCATAAAGCAAACCTTGTTCATAGACTTAGAAAGCAAGCTGATGATGTGTTGTGCCGGCTATGAGAAAGGTATCAAAACGGAGACCCATTTAATGGTGTAGATCTCTCCTGGAACTATGATAGCATACTTTTGTCGATTAGCATTTTAATGGGTCATAATAAAATACAATATGCGGATGTAATCTGTGCACAAATGCTTGGGGAAATGAAAGACTTACTAACCACCGTTGCATAATTTCAGCATGGAGAAGTTATTGCCCAACTCAGATGTCAAAACCATGCAAATAGAGATGCCTTGGTCCTACTAGGTTAATGTTCAATTTGTTCTATTACCATTTCAAACATCAAAGAACACAGGCAATAATATTTCTGATTTGGATGTTTAACCTTTATTCCAGTAATTTCTCTTCTGGATGAAATGATGCCTAGAGCTAAAGCAATGTAATTGAGAATAAGGATCTTCACCCAGTTCTGTGATTAGGCAAAGGTCTTCACATAGTAAATCCGGTAATATTTTCCCTTAAATCAATATTTCCAGGACAAAAAGGTCTGTCCTGTAGGCCTTCAATACTTAATCTACTGAACATAGCTATTCTCAAATCCTGAGTTGCTTTAGAACAACGGAGAAAAAGCTGAGGGTCATTGTTTGCCTTTTTTTTCCCCCAGTAAGAAAATGTCAGTTTATTGAAACCTCAGTGTTTTCTGGCTTCTGCCCACCTCACAGGGACCCCCAGCTGAAGTTATGTCAAGTCAGCTCCTAAGAACAAAAACATCCTGATTTTAAAAAAGGAACTCTTATAATAATACTTCCCCCCCCCCCCCATAATACTTGATTTGCATGCTTCGTCAGAGTAGAAATCGATTTTGAAATCAGTTTTCCATAAAGTTGGCAAAGTTTCTTTCTTAAATGACTTTTCTTGCACAATGATATTTAATGTTCCCTAGAATAGCATGGAGAGAAGAGAATACAAAGTACCAAATCAGGGAACAGATAGCTGGGTAAACAGGGAATATAAGAGAAGGAGCCATTAAGCACACTCCTCTTACTTCAGGAGTGAGTCCTTTTCAAGGACAAGGGAAAAACAAAATGTACAATTCAGCTCCGTGGCGGTAGGTGTAACATTTTAATAGCTGGCACGCTGCCTGTATCTGATGCACTCGTTCAAATAGGCAGATGCTGGATTGGATAAATGGAAGGGCATGTAAGGACATGGAGTCTAGCTCCTCGCTGCATTTATTATCACTATATCTCACTGACTGCAGAAAGTGGAAAGAAAGTTCCCTGGGTGTTAAGAGCGGCTTTATACTGACAACCTGAGGTGGAGGCTTTTGCTGTGATTAATGGAAGCTAAAGTCACAGAGCAACTGAAACTATTCTATGTCCAACTGAACTACCGCTTGTAACATTTACTAGTGGAAGAGCCTCTCTCCCCCATCTATCAACTCAAATTTAACTCACATGATTTATATTCTTACACAGGTAATTTTATACTACCCAATTCTTTTATTATCAGGTATTTTAAACTTTCATTTTTATACAAAAGTCAAATACTTCTCTTTTTTTTTTTTTTTTTTAGTGGGTGTGATGGATGGTGTGGCTGATAAGAGATCCCAATGCCTGTATTTCCATGCTCCATGCCACCCTGCAGCAGCCAGCTGGTAAAGCCTGGCTATCGGGAGACTGATGATGAGAAAGCTCACCATTTTTTTAGCAGAAAGGTGTCAGGTTTTCCTTCCTGTTTATTATGTTTTAGGGCTGACATTAACTTTGTCTCACCCAAGCCACCGGGGATATGATTTCTCTTTAAGAAATGGAAGACTCTCTGTTTCTCTGGATATGATTGTTCATAAAAATTTGTTTGAGTGCATTTGAAAAGAAAAGCTAATTTTTAACCCGTGTATATTCTTTTGATCCGTGATGGTAGCACACCACACATTTCATGTAGATATGATGTTATTGTTACTAAAAAACACCTCAAGAGAAAAAGCTCTAACCGTATCACCCAGTTTCTAAGGGAAGATGCTCCCATTTGCAGAGCTGCAGAGCACCTGCTCGTGCTGGGGTGAATTACAGTCACGGAGGGTGCAATACCAGTAGCCCAGGTGTGAAAAACAGCTTCTTAGAAAGTATATCCTCAAATATCTGTTGCTGTCACGAACAACGTCACAGGTGCCCGTGAGTCAGCACTGCAGTCCATCCTATTTTAATGCAGAGACCGAACCATAAACTTCCACAAGAAAATAACGCAGCCTGCAACCACCGCTGTAACGTGCCCAGGGATCCTTCTGCCAGCTGGCAAAATGAATTAAAAAGGAAAGAAAATGTTTATTTGCCCGTGCATCCCTGTTTTTTGGTGTTGTGGGGATTTTTTTGGGGGGGTGTGGTGTTTTGGGGGTTTTTTTTGTTTGTTTTTTTTTTTTTTTTCCGGTGAGTAATGACTGCTCTCTGGTACTTGATAGCCGAGGCTGGCAGCGCTATGGCAACCGGGCTGCAGGAAGGGCGGAGGGGAAAAGTCGCTTAGCAACTGGAAGCTTTTAGACAGGCAAGGCTGGTTTAAAGCACAGCAGTTTAAAAAAAAAAAAATAAAAAAAAGTAAAAAATGAAGCACCAGAAATCTGCTCCCCCCGCCCCAACTGCCCCCAAACCCACAATTGCTACTATCAGAAAAGATGAGATGATTACAATATGGATCAGGAGAGTTGAGGATTTGGAAGAAAAAGGCGGGTGGGGGCGGGGGGAAGACATGACAAAGCCAATAATAAAGAAGATAGCAGCTTAGGGAAAAAGAAGTAGAGATATTTTGCACTGATCATCCTAGATGCAAGCCTCGTCAATGCAAACAATAGCCCTAAACCAGCCCAGACTATTCCCTGCCAGATCCCAATACTGTTCCGCAAGGCAGAAGCCCAGGGGCATCACCCCCCTGGCCCCCCAGGCTTGGGCTGGGACATCACCTCCCCAGCCCCCCAGGCTTGGGCTGGGAGCCCAGAGGGGCTCGGCGGGGGCAGCCCCGAGCCCCTGCACAGCCCCTGGGCAAGGGTCCCGTGGGCTGCTGGCACCCAGAGCCCACCGGCAGCGGGGCCACCACGCCTGGGGCGGTGGCAGGAGCAGCGCCTGCGTAGTCTTCCTCTTGGTCGTTATTATTTATAGCCTTCCTCCAGCATGATAAGGACTCTACGGGCAAGAAAAAAAAAAATCATATGAAAGGTTATCCAATACACCGATTCAGATTTTTAGTAGTAATTTTCCAGAGATGTTTTTCCAGTGCTCCAGGCACCCTAACACTTCATTAATAATGCAGTAAAATCCCAGCAGCATTACATTAATCACTCTGGTGGGAACCCAGCCAGTCAGGCACCTCTTTTTCAGCCCTCCATCCTCAGCCTTCTCTAAGCACTGTCTCAAACAGACGTCTTTCACTGCATGCTTGGAACGCTGCCCAATTCGAGCTATTTTGGACTAACAAAGGGACAATTTCATCCAAAGACACAGAACCCCCACAGAGCTGTTGCCCTCCCCCTCTCCAGTGCAATGGGGGCTGGGTGTTTCTGCTGACCATCGCCCAGGCAGGAAAACATGAAAGGAGAGACTACGTCGGTCTAACCTTCCCGTTTTAAAGTCTACCTAGAGACCGACGGGGAGCTAGCTCACACCTGCAGGTACGAGGAGCCGCAGACTCCTTGCGAAGTGCAGGGTCCAGTGACCGAGCTGCGACGTTCTGCGCACGCTGTGGGGCTTTGGTGTTGGTCTTGTTTTTTTAATGTGGAGAAATTAGTTTACTATTGGAAAATCCTGATCAAGCAAAAATCAAAATAGACACTGGGAATGTGTCAGTCTGGTCAAATATCAGCATAGGCAAGTCACAGGCAGGTTGGCAGGCAGATCTGGATGGCATAGCTTTTTTTCCAGCCAAGCAACCCAACCGGCATCCAGAAGGAAGACGTTGCCTGAGCTCCCGGCCACCCCTGCGCCCTGGCAGGCCCCGGCAGCCGGTCTTGTCCTGGCTGCCTGCCGGCTCCCTCGGACCCCGCGGCGGCCAGCTGCTGATGGGCAGCCAGCTCTCCGGCTGCAGCATCGCCGCCTCCCAGGCTCCGGGAGTCCCGGCTGAACCAGTGTTTTTAGGGCTTATAATGCTACAGAATTTTTGTGTTCACGTTTACCAGCAGCATTGTCTCCCCAGTAGATAATGCTGACTAAATTGATACTTTACAAAGGCACAAAGGAGTCAGCTTGTGACTGATACACAATACTGGTTAACAAGGCACATACAATGGTGGTATTAGTGGGAGGAAAGAAAAGCTCAACTTTCTGTCAGTCATAGGTTCATTAGAAAGTAAAGAGTTGTTAGCAGGCAGAAAAGCTCTTTACATGCATGAAAATGGTACCAGTTCTGAAAAAGAAAAAAAGAAAAATTAATCTTGCTTTAATGCTTGTGGAACTAACTCAAACCATCCTCCCTCAAGTAACCTTTCCTAATAGAATTCTGAAATGTGTACAATAAAAGGACAAGATCTACGAAAGCCCCATTTTTCTTCATTAAAAATGCCCTCAGAGCATCTTATATACACTTTGGACAGAGACTGATACCGTCAACCTGAAGCTTCTTGAGGAATGTCATACGTTATTGTAACGCTAATAACCAATAAAACCTTCCAGAGTTACAAGAAATAAATAACTTAAAAGGTACGTTATGTTTTTCTTTTGTGTCTTCTAATGTTTTTCTAGAGTTCAGGGAGGTCCTACAGTCAGAGGCTGTGAGAAGGAGGTATATAAAAAGCTTTAAATCCTCCAGTCACACACAGAGAAAAGAGGCTAATTGTTGCAGTTTGCAAATTTTTCTGAAATAAAATTCAGTGATTCTTGGGTTTAAAAGTCCAAGAGCCATACAAGCATGCTCTAATAGCTAGGTGTTCATTTCATCTTTTTTTCTCTCTGACAACTTTGCGCTCATCAGATGAGCAGTCAGAGCCTCCAGCACAACCTGGGAGTCCTGCTCCTTTATTGCTGTACAGCATTTTTGGCTGAAGAGTTGTACAAACCTTATTGCAGTTCTGTTTGTCTTGGAGCAGAAATGGCAAAATGTAACCCACCTCACTCACATGATCTTGCAATGCAAACAGTCGCAGATTTTAGCATTGCCCACACTCAGTCTGGGATGTAAGAATCCCAATACAACTGTGAATATGTAGATTCACTCATCTGTCTACACTCTCACTCAACCCTCCACTTGGAAAAGTCCCAAAGGTAGAGAAGTCCAGGTATTAAAAACATCAATGTAAGACATATGAATACTGTGAAGTGCATGGGTCCTATCATTTACTGGACTGCTGGCTGCCAGTGACACCAATGAGCTGCAGGATTAGGCTGTATAAACTGTAAGGGTTAGTTTTGCCTTGCTTTGGATGCCATATATATTGCAACAAACAATGTATGTATTGGTAAGGACAGGCAAATTAATTAACTTCTTGTTAAACTGTGAATTTTGGGAGAAGGGAGTGGTAGGATATAATTTTAACATCATTCTTACCATTTGTTTTCTGTAACAATACTCTAAATTACATATGCCCTTAGAGGAAAAAAAATATTATAGAAAAATGAACGTGATATATGCAACTGAGGATTGTTTTGACAAATACAAAAGCAAGGTATACTTCTTTGGCCACCTGTTTCCGTTGTTAAATTTTGAGTGTTTCAGCTTGAAACGGGCTTCATCAGAAGTTACTTGCACCATGAAAAGCCTGACCATTCTCTGCTTCTGTATGCAGGGACAATTTGTTGTGATTATCATGGCTGGGAAAGCCTGTGAAGACAAATGCATTTCCCTAGTACCATCTAGTGGAGGGAATGCTGGAGAAAGACTTAAATGAAAGGAGAAGGAATTATTTGAGGTGGGAGCCAAGCTCACCAGGGCAGTGTCAGTTCTTCGGGAAAGAAAGATGCAAACCCGAGAAATACTTGTCTTCAAATTGTGTGGAGACTTTTCCAAGGCTCGTTGTCCCTGAGTCCCACAAAGATTAGTAAACTACCTAGGACTAACATACCTTTAATAATACGGACCATCAAGCTTAAGAACATTTTGAAATTTTACTGTTTTCTGAAGAAATTTGCAGGCAAACCACATGTCAGTGATGCCACCTGTTTCTTATTTGACAGCAACCATCTGGACAGCAAATACTCTAAAGCCAAGAAAGTCATTGCAGTCTGCAAGGCAAGACAGAAAGCTGTAATTTAAATGCCCAAATGTCAACCACAATATGAAGAATTATATGCGGCCCAAGGGAGGGATGCATAAAATGGAAAGCATGCCTGTAGTAATAAGCCTTGCATTAGAGGAAACAATGATTAAATATGTAATGTATGGATTTGCACGGCCTCCTACTCACCCTCTTTCTGTTTGCAATGACCACTGGACAACAGAGAAAGCCTTTCCAGAGACTGAACCAATTTAGAGGTGGAACAAGCAAAGCAATAGTAGCAAAAACCTGAGTGGACGCCCCTCATGACCTCATTCTTCCACACTCCCCAGACAGCAGTGGAGCAAACAGCCCATGCACGCAGCTCAGACTCAGCTGGCTTCTGGCCACTGGCTGTTAATCTGACTCTCTCCTTCCCCTAATCTTCCTCCTCAGTATCCCATCAGTCTTGTGCTTACTTTATCCTCCTTATTTCCTTCTACCTGCCCATCCATTCGATTCCTAAAGATTAAACTAAAATTTACAAAAAACCCAAAAACCAACCACAAAACCAAAACCCAGAAAGAGCACTAGGAGAGTTAACTCCTATATCTCATCATAGCAGGGAAGCGCTCTGCCCAAGTAAGAATAAAATTCAACAGAGAGTATAGGGCAGTAAGGCAGGAATAGAGAAAACAATAGAAATTGAAGTGTATAATTTTCTTTTGGGAAGTGGAGTACTGAGCCAGGCAGAATAAAAAAGGGATGATTTTTAGTACTGCTTCACTAGCTGGTAATCCCATCTTCAGACTGAGCGCTGATTTTTAAACTATGCAAAGTGTGTCCTCGTGCCACAGAGTATTTCTGGAAATGAGACCCACAGGATGGAGAGCAGGCTTCAGTGATGGGCACTAAGCACAAAAGAAGTGTCTCAAGGTAGCAGTGAAGCAAACAAACAAGTAACCCTTTATTTGCATTCTCTCTAAGTTCTTTATAATGGTAGTGGCCATATGGCAGTGATCAAGAATTACCAGTGACAAAAAGAGGAGGGAATTACTATCAGGCATCAGAGTAACAGTGTTCACTATAGTCTTAGGCCATAGCTGTAGCATACATTAATTATAGTTAGCATGATAGATCCAAGATATTTTGGAATCAAACTTGAATGTTTGATGCTTTCATCAGGAGATGGAGTAGAAGGTCTTTCCCACACCGTTCGCCAAAACATAGGTATCCTAAGTAAGTATGAGAGTGCTGTCTCCATGGCTGTGGCCTATGCTCCATCCCGCTGAGACAGGCAGCCCCAACCTGACACCTCAGAGGACTTTAACTAAGCCTCCATCTCCTTTGGCACCAATGGAGAGTGTGCCTTTGGTGACCAGCTCCACGCTGGAGGGCCTTGATGGACAAGTCCAAGCCAACATCCCCAGTACTCTTGGTAGTGCATGGTGACGCTAAAAACCTAGCATGGTTATCTAGACAATATCCTTGCTGCGCATACATCTCGCACCTGAAATGTGTGACTTTGTATGAGAACATTCAGCTAAACCAGTGCTGCTGCAAACCGTGCCCTGAGACTTGCTTAGAGAAATGGTCTAGAGCGGGTCGCAGGGCAACTCCTGAGACCGTGAGCCTGGAGGGGATGGCGTGGCTGTGGGCATCAGTGCTACTAACCCTGCAGCCGTGCGATACCCCTAAGGCTTAGTCTGCAAGAGAAGGGGAGGAGGGCGCTCAGGCAAGCACAGGCAAAGGGAATGGAGGCAAAGAGCATGGAGGCAAAGAGCAGGAAGAGCCCATCTGTCTCTGCCGTGTGATGAGTCCCATGGCACTTCCCTGCTGTGTCTGTAGGCTGCACTGCCAAGTGAATGGAGAGCCTTATGCTATTCCCAGTGTCCTGCTGGGAAAAGGAGAGGACATTAGAGATCAATAATAGAGTTTGGCTAGGCTTGCAGAGTGACTGCTGGTGTGTGCTGTGCTGCTCATTGGCAAGATCTGGGAATGCTACCAAAAGCCCTTTGCTCCCTGGGAATTGCCTTTGCTGGTCTGGAAATGGCTGCAGAGTGACCTGCATGAGAAGTTTGCTTCCTTCTAGCACAAGTGACTGCGTGTGGCAAGGGGGAAAATGTGTAACGTTCCTGCAGAAGCCTGAAATCCCAGGGAGCTCTGCCCAGAGTTGGTATAAAAGTTTTCTCCCCAGTCCTGGTGTTTCCCCTGCCTCTGTTTCTCTGTCCTGAGAAGGGAGCTGTGCCTCTTTTGTCCCAGACAGCATTCAGGACTCTCCTCAGTCAAAGCAGTTTCTTTAGGATCCTGTCTTGCAAGTGCCAGCCTCTGCCCAGAACAGCTCCTGGAAGGCTCTCTGTGCTTGAAAGTGAAAGACAGCATGTTCTGCAAATACTTCCCCTCGCCTGACAGATCGTGGTGTGTTTAGCCTAGCCCATGTGGTTAGCGCCCTCAGCTCATCACTCCCAAGCATTTGAGACACTGGGCAGCTGGGCAGCTGGCTCCACTGTCTTATTCCAGAAAAAGTCAGTAGTAGATACAGGGACAATGTTTTGCCACTTAAGCTCCCCGGGTGCCAAAATACGTGCTAAGTCTCAGGCTGAACCATGGGGAGTTGTACACCACAGTGAGCTGCGCTGTATCCTGGTTCAGGTCAACACGGGGTGGACTTCTCTGCTGAGCTCCTGGCTCACTGATGCCTGGGCTCACTTCTGCAAACTAATTCAGGACAGCGTGGACAAGACTGCACGAAGTGCAATTCCTTCCATCCTACACAATCTTCCAATGCTATCCCAGCAGGTTTTACACCCTCAGACATGCCGTGCACATATGCAGCTTCATGTTACAAACCCATCACTCTGGCAAGCTGCAGCACAGGTTATACATTACTTCAGACATCTTGAACTGGGCAGAAACACATGAAAAGAAGTGTTTTCCTTTGGAGCACATGGGATGAAACGAGTTGCAGGGACAAGAGCTGTGTAGCATGGATCTGTCTGTGCTTACCACTTGGCCTCAGCACTAAGGATTAGCTCCTGGCTCTCTTCTACTTAGCAGTGTAGCCACAGGATCTAAGTAACCTTCTCCAGCCCTATCACAGCTAGAGTTGTAATACCAATGCTATTATGCTTAATATAGCTCAAGCTTAGGAAATCATTGCAAAATTCAGCCATCTTCCACAGGTACACTTTCAGACTCTCTGAAGGCTGAGTTTCAGCATTTTTGAAGAATAATTTCATGTTGGTTGAGATCCATATCCTGCATCAATAAATATATTCTAGGCCAAAGAACACATGTATAGAGGTGTGGTTCTTATTTCTTCCAGTTTCTTTTATATTTCAGGACATTGCAGGTTGCTTTTATTTTTTTCCTATCAAGAAGTATAATGTGGCATGCATATGGCTGTGATATAGGTGCTGTATTTGGAATTACCAGAAAGATCAAATTTACTAGGCATTTCAAGATCTCTTCATCTGAAATAATAAATCAAACATCATGGGCCCAACAGTGTTCTCTTTATACTGTAGCAGCCAGAGTAAATTTAACTCATAAAAGTAGAGCCAGAAGGATTTGGCTGAACACCTATTTACCTTAAGGAAGAGTTAAAAAAAAAATATTAATGATACTTCAGGAAAATGTAGATTGATAGCATGAAATATCCGTAACCAATAGTAAAAGTCTAAATGGATGCCATCTGTGTATTCTGGCATTTGGTAACATAAACAGATTTTGATATATTTGGACTCGGAAACAAAACTAGAACCAGTAAAGCTTCCAGAAACCATAAAAGAGAATAAAAGTATGAATTCACATGTTTCAGCAACTCATATTTCACACTTGTAACTCAAACTTTGTTCCATGACTTTTTGACAGAAACAAGAAGAGGGACTACAGTTAAAACAGCCAGAAAATGTCTTTGTCATTGACCAGGATTAAGGAAAGAAACAGGAGAAGGTGCCTACGAGAGGCTCAGTGCCAGAATATAGCCCAATAGACAGTCATGATATGGATCCAGCCTGCTACGGGCTTGTGAGTCTGCATCATCTCTATTACGACTGGACAGTAGCACTGTGATATAAAAAACATTTCTTTCATCGTAGTTGTTTTCATTTAAAATGTAAGCTTCTAGGAACTTGATTCACCCATGAACCAAATATAAATTAATCTGATCTGTGCTATGGGAACACTATTCTTACTTACATGCCCACTTAAATCTCTGTACTTACCTTACTGGGATAGGTTAATGGACTTTCAAGTCTTTTATACTTCCTTTTGCTAAATGGAGACATGGAAAAACTCCATGTTGAGGCAGTTTTGTTTGGAAGAAAAGCATAAGCCATTGGTGGAGCATCATTTTTGGAAGGAAGATCATATTGGAAGATGGTACTATTTACAGCCTTAGCTAATGCGCAGTGCTATCCCAAACACTGCCAGAGTGCAAGGCTTGTAACGATTTATACAAATCTAGTGACAATATTTAATAGTTTTCTGTTTGGCAGAGAGCCAAGGAAATGCCACCAGTGCTTGAAACTGCTGAGGTAATATGCCTACTGCCTATCTCAGCTGAATGTGATCCAGAAAGCTGAAGTTACTATAGCTACTCTGTAGGGGAAAAAAAAAAAAATAGGGCTTTGAAATGAAGAGGTCAGGAATTTGGATTTCCTTGCTCTCCAGCTGTCTGCTCTCCAGGAGCACACGGGGGACCGGAAAACTGGCAGTGCCTGTAACCCGCCTGCATCCCTGTGCTGTCTGAATCACTAGGCACTTCTTTCCTTTGAGCTGGTAGGGGTCTGGTGCTGATAGATGGTTGTGGAACCAGCCACAGTCCAGCATTGACTGCAGAGCAATGGAGCTTGGATTGCATCAACTGATGAAAGCAGAAGTAGGTCTGTCCTAGATAGATACCTAGACATAGATGGGATGTATTACACTCAGGTGCTTTTTCAAACCACAAACTAGTTTGATTTTATTCAAAGCACCGAAGAAAACTTTAAAAAAAAAAACAAAACAAAAAAAAAAAAACAACCAAGACCCAATATTGATTTTCAGTGTTTTCAGAGAAAAAGAGAAATTACTAGATCCGCAGAGGAAATCAGGCACTAGAATGTCCTGTTTTCCACTGAATGCCTAACATTAAATGCTTAAATGTTTGTTGCAAATGATCTGGGATCCAGGCTGCTATTACACCATAAAATTGCCAAGGAAGCAACTGGTTTCAGTTTCTAAGAACTGAGTGCAAGTTGTAGCACTATGAATGACACACCAAAAGGGCCCGCAATGAAAGCCTGATTTATGGCAACTCATTGTTAATGGCAAAAATCATCTTCCTGCTTTGCATTGAGCTAGGTTGGAAAGTCCTAAGCAAGATGGGCAATCTGTTCAAAGGTCTGCAAGTATCATATATTTCAGGAAGTAAATTATAAAAGGATTTTACAAGGTATGTTGTGAAAATATTGACTGCCCTAAAACTCTTTAAAAACCCAGCTTGTGTGCCCACGCTGAACAAACCACATAGCAATTTATGAACTCGGCACTGAAGTTGTAAGTATTGGCAGAATAGCTGTGCTATACTTCATATATGATAATGAAACATTAATCTCAGGAAAAAAAGTCCTTCAAAGCTGTAAGCCTTGGTCCTACATACTTTTTTTTTTTTTCCATTGAATTTGCTAAGTCGTCAGTTGGACACTGCAAAGGCAGAGAGACAGACATCATAATTTCCCTTCTGCCAGCTGAAAGGATTTTATGGGGACACTGAATATATGAAATGCTAATGTCTTTTTTAGGAGCACAGAGAGAGCATGGCAGTTCCTTTTCATGGTGTCTGGAGAACTTTCATCGAAGAAGGACTCCATAAACAAGTGCCAGGCACAGGATTTAATACGTATAGTGCTATTTAAGCAGTTAATTTAAATGTGAGGTAGTGCCCTGCACATTCAAAAGGGTTGTTTTCTTTCTTACCCTCTGGTTTCCAAGAAGGATCTTTGTCAAAATTTAGTTTATAACATATCATACCATATATTGTAATAGAATTGCTGAGACGGGTTGTTCTTTGTCTAAAAATTAAAGGGCTCCACCGCCATCATCGTAAGTGCTCTATTACCTTTGAGGTTTGGCAGGCTTTTAAGGTCACCTCTCTTTAAATTTGAAAATGCTTGTTCACATTCAACTCTTCCTGCCAGAAGGACTCAATTCATTAACTTGCACTTATATGGATGGCTATTTTACTGTTTCTTTAACTGAACTTTTATGCTGGCTGCCTGCTGTGTCCTCAGTGCTGCGAGCATTTCAGAAAGTAGGTGCATGCTGTGAAGGCAGCCCTCTCTGTAAATAATGTTCCAATTAATAAGACAATTATACAGCACTGCAGTACTTTATTGGTGTTCTCTGTTACTGAGTGTTGGTCAGAGGACAATAGTTAAGATAGCATCAACATTTTTGTATAAGCCCTTCTCTCCAGAAGCTTAGATGTAGAAATTCATACCACTCTGAAAATTCAACATAGCAAAGAAGCAGACAGGCATGAATTTTACAGTGTTTTTGTATAAAATTGTTCAAAGATTATATGAGTAAAATTAAAATGAGAAGAGGGGATTTGGTTTAGAGTCTTTTTATATGAAATGCTTTCTACTTTATGGGTTGTAAGAGTGAAAACAGAATGGAAATGTATCTTCAGTTACGTTTTAAAATGTTTACTATAACTCTCCAAAGGCATTTTAAACTGAAATTTTACAGGTCATTAGTCTGTTATATGAACAGGTCCTGGAATGACAGCAGATTGAAATGTCGAAGGTCCAGACATAACCTGTAAAGACCTGGATGGAATTTAGCTGCCCAGCACAACAGACCCTGCACCGCCCCCGTGCAGCTGCTGGGTCACTCTGGGGATGCCTGTGGTCTGCAACCGCTTTGCTCTTTTAGTTTAAAGTTCTCCAAATGCCTCAGTTTGTGGTTTTGGGCACCAAAAGTATTTCTGTCTAAACCACTTGGTACCTTTGTCATGTCGCAGCCCAACAGAGATGCAAAAAGTAGTGGCCCTTTCTCCCACTAGGTCCTGACACTGTAAAGGAGCCTCAGACTAGCCCCTCCTGGGTAACGATGCCCTAAAGGGCTATCCAAACCCCACTACTGCTTCCTCTTACAACATGTGAGAAAAAGATTTTGTCTTTCTCCCGTATGTCAGCTTTCTCATCAAACAGGCAGAGAACTAATGGAAGAAGCAGGATGTCCAAGGTGAGGCCAAGAAATAAATAAAAAAAAGGAAAGCAGAAAGAACAGACCATATAGGCCAGTGGTGAGAAAGTACTTGGCAGACAACAGTCCTGGGTCTCTGTGTCAAATAGAGATACAGACTTCATCAGGTTCACCTGTGCGTATGTTGATATATGCACATATACATAATCAGTGAAAATGTTATGAGAATCCTATAAAGTCTATTTCAGATGTAATCAACATTAAAATTACTGTTTAAATAATACCATCATCATTTTTCCATGCCTCTGTTGCAGTTCATCCAGCCATTACGAACTTTTTAATTCCATGAGACGTAGAATGTCTCTTCTGTATATTTGTGCAAATTCCACTGCATTGGAGGTCTAATACTCAAAATCAGGGTTCTTTGCCCGGTGTGCAAAAGCTGATCAACACACAGAATCGAGATATTTATTTCGCGTCTGTCAGACATGGGCACTAGGTGGTAAACCCACAAAGCTAGCACACCTTTTCTGGTTTTAGGAGGTTTAAATACAGCTCAACAAACAGAGAAGTTAGTTGTTGTATAACATGATTGGCTATAACTCTTTACATAGTATAGAATATGCACTCTCCAGAGGTTGGAGTGAGCTACTTTTTCAAAGTTTCTTATTCAAGGGGAATTACTTTTACTATTAAAAATATTTTATAATGGCAGATAGTTGAATTTTGGGTAGTTTGTCCCAGCCATTTATGGGGCTGCAAATGTTTTTCTTATCCTAGTTCCACAGCATTGGCTCTTCACGTGTTCTATTAGCCTTGTCAGGGTCAATATGTCTGTGTTTCCCTTAGCCCTATCAGTTCCTTGGATTATTTTGTATTCTTCCTTCGGCTGTTTGTCAAGTTTGGATCCTCCAGCTCGCTGATAATATTTAATAAGTATCAGATTTGCCCGACTGGTGCAGATGTGCTTGTGCATTTTTGAGATTATCAGTTTGGAAATCATGCTCCTTTCTGTCCCTATCAGCTCTCATAGCGTTGTAGATTATTTACTGTGGCTTAGATCTTACAGTATAAAATACAGAATACAAACTTCAAAGGCTTTTCTAGTCTATTTGACTGGATAAATCCACTGGATAAATACCTGTCCTCAGCACCACTTACCTGATAGGGGGAAGTTGTTCTTTAATCTGACCATCAGCCAAACCACACGAATTTGCACTATTGTTGCAAAAGGCTGGGAAAAAAACCCCAGCTGCTCATATGCCTGCATTCACTCTCCAGGAGCCCTCCAAGGTCAGCTACTAAAACCAAGCTGTGACCTTGCCTCCAAGTTCATTTGGCCTCAGTTCAGGTGCCTGTGGTGAGGAGATCCACACCTGAGCTGGGTATCTCATCTCCCATGATACCCAAAACTGGCCTCATCAGTTAGTACAGTCCCTGGTGTTTTAAGATCAAGTGGAATTCTTCACTATAGGATGAGGTGACTGCAGCCTATACGCTACTGTCTGTATTGTCCAGCTTTCCATCCTCTGTGAAGACAACACATATTTATTCAAATAACAGATTATTTACTCAGCTGTATTGAGGTGAAACCACCTGTGACTTCAGCATTCCTGCTGACCGCAGAGCACAGGCAGGCTGGAAAGTCATGGGTGTGTATTTATGCAGTTCTTTTACACTGGATCAGTATGGTGAAATCTTGAGGAGAAAAAGAGACCCCTACATTTATTGCAGGCATGAGAAACCAGGGAATTGGAAGAACTAGAAAATCTAGCTATGCTACTGACAACTCTTATGGGGCTGTATGGCAAGCCAGGTTCGGAAAAGCGAAAACCACAAAGCTGTTCCTTCCCCACGATGCAGAGGTTTTCGCCGTAAGCCACACCAAATGTCGCTGAAGCTTATCATGTCTCAGTATCATCTGGATGCCAAGCTCAGGATATCTGTGCTACAACACATACGGGCTGCACTATCCCTTACCTTCAACCTCATACGGATAGTTTAGTCTGAATAGGTGTTTACATCCCTTGCACGTTTCAGAGATGTTAGCGCATGAACCTGGCACAGCACAGACAAGAATATAAGCAAAAGTAGAAGCCATTTGCGTCATCTGGGAAAAGAGCAATGCCAGGCACGACAGAGCTAAGCTGCTTGCAGGGTGTTCGCCTGCTGCCTTTTGTCCCCCAGCTCTGGCAGGGCTGTCAGTGCAGTGCGGAGGAGGCCTTGGGTGGCATTTGTGTCCTTGCTGGCCTTAATCAGGCTGACTCAAGTGCAAAATAATGTCACATTTGAGGAGGTGAATTGTGTTAGTTGAAACATTGCTTCATGAGGCTACGCATGAGGGTCTGTCAATGGGCAGTGGGAACCACCGGCGTGAGACTAAGAAAATATGGGCCGTTTACAGATTGCTGTTAATGAATTTAGTCTACACATGCTTGCAAAACATAAATAAAGCGTTTCATTAGGAGTTCTGTGGGTGCAGATGTTCCCTCTGGTGGGTGCCCAACAGTGCAAAAAGGTGCACTAGTTTCAGCAGGACCTGAGCCAGAGGAAAGGCGATCATGGTGGGTAGGAAGAGGGAGCACGATGCAGCAGGAGACGCAAACAGACCTTGGTAATGTGATCTTTCTCCACTGGAAACGTTTCTCCTCCTCATAGATTGCCTCTTCCCATTGCTGTCAGTGCAAATACAGGAAATGAAAGCTTCTGGAGGAGGTCAGGTTTTCCCTTCATGGGAGTTGTGGGCACGCACGGAGGCACCTGGAGCGGGACTGTTTCCACATGTGTGTAGCCATGGGGAAAAGGGGAATCAGAAGCGAGGTGTGCCTAGGAGCCAGGCTACACTGCAGGCCTTTGGGAGAAATGAACGTCCTTGCTCTGGAATTTAGGTGAAAAAAAGTTGTGACAGCTAGAGAAGGTTGGGGAAGGAGGGACGAGTGAGCCAGCTTCCACCACTGACCTCCTCTCCACCAGGAACCAGCCGGGAGCAATGATGGCTCTGTCCTTGTCACACCAAAACCCCTGCTGTCCGGCAGACAGGGCACCAATGAGTAATGACTAATGAGGTTTATCCCCGGCACGCAGGCTGCCAACCATCACATCATGCAGTAGTTTTACAGAGGGGTGTCACACACTGATCCCAATGCCTGTTATGGAGATTGATGTGGCTGGAAGTGCTGAGCAGAACGGCTATTTTTGTGCTGTCACAGTTACACAGCTGAACAGCTGGCTCTGTGCTCTGACAGCCACTGAGGAAAGTCCGGCCTGGCTTAAGAGCGACAGAGAAGTGCATAAGAGAAATGCTGCAAAGGACATTGTGATGCCTGATCAGGTTGTCAAGATCCTTGAATTTCTTTTGCTAGTACGTAAAAGAAGCAATAGAAGCAGAATAAACAACAGGAGAACTATGACTTATATGTCTATTTTATAGAAATATATGTATATATTTTAAATACTTTATTGTTAGGTTTTTCCAGGCACTTTGCTTTGGGTTTGTCTGTGAATTTGCTTTTTCATTTCAATGTTACAGTATTATTCTGGAAGCACTTACTATGGCGTCTATGAATTCATACAAGCTTTTTTAAGGAAATCTCAGCCTTCTGATGACCTTTGTGGAAAGACACTGTTACCGTAGGTCACTGGTGTGATTACTCTCCAGTGCTTTCCTTTGCACAGCCTTTACTGTAAGCCAAAGACTGCCAAGAAAGCAGACCGAAATGAGGGTGAAGACTGATTACAACGAAGTTATTTATAAAAACCATAAAATTCAGTCTTATCAAGTGACAGCATTATCCCATGGTAATAGAAAAATTCTTCTTTGTTTGGAAAAGCTAATTTGTATATTAAAAAAATCAGGCTAACAACTGAAGCATATCAGTTTATATGTACAAGATGACTTGCTTTCTAAGGTTTAGCGCATTTATTACAGCTCTAAAAGCTCAAAAGAACAGTTCACCTGCCCAACCAGTGGCCCAAAATGTAAGATGTTTGCAAACCTCATAAGGTTTTCATCAGTTCCACTTCAGGCTGTTGAAAACTATTAGTAATGCACCACAATAAATGGTTAAAAGAAAAACTTACTCTTCATGTAAATCTGCATTAAACTGTCATCTTTATTTTTATATTTCTTTTATTGTTATTATGGAGATTTGTGTGGTTTTTCTCCATTTTCTCCATGTCTCCATTAGCAAGAGGTAGAAAGTGACTGCCTAAATGGACTTTTTCGTGGTTTGAAGTGTACACAAATTGAGCACTGCGCACAGAAGATGGAAATAACACAGTAATGACTCTTCTGTTTGCAATTAAGCAATGCAGAATTGTAAAGCAAGTTCAGCTACAGCTCCTGCAAATATCACAATGGTAAGTTATGTCTGCTTCTTGCTCATGGGCAAATAACGTTCACCTGGGCCAAATAAACTGCAGTGATTCTGGCCCATGCATTAACAGTGAATAACTGTCAAGGTGGAAGAGTAGGAAGTTTATTAGATTGAGATACAGATAATGAATGGCATCATAATGAAGCTTTTAATATTTAAACTGTAAATGAAAACAAAATGTCAGAAAAATACTGAGCAGGCTGTCAGAGGAGTATTTTTTAAAGGCCAGGGAAGGAGCCCTTCCCTGCCTCTCCTGTGGTGGCAGCTCCCTGGGATCTCCATTACCTCCTCCCCACAGGGTGAGGAGTAAGGCGTCAGGGCTTCCCAGCTGAAAAAAATCAGCCAGACCCCACAGGAGGGATGATCAGGGTGGTGGGAGGTGGCTGGGCTGTGTTGTGAAGAGGGGAGGCAAAGGCTGGCTGGGGAGAGAGGGAGGAAACCCAGCCCTTTTCTGCAGTGCCTGGCAAAGGACAAGGGCTGACATGGCCATTAATGGCAGCAAGGAAAATGCCTGTGGAAACAAAATCCTCCCCATGAAGGAGGTTTTCCCAGAAAGGTGGTGGATCCTTGAAGATTTCCAGAATTAGACTGGTGTCCATTATTCCAGTTTTCTGTAAAGTGAGGGACGCCACCAGCATCACGGTCTTTTGCTCTGTGCTTGCACCTAGCCGTGTAAGTATAGAGATGTTGTTTAAAAATACTGTGTCCTGTTGCAGCATGACTGGTAAATATTTCTGGTGTCGAGCTGGCCTTAGCCACCCATGCCTCCGCAGTGCTTACTGACGAGTCAGACTGAAGGTCAGAATATCCTATAAACTGCATCGTATCCGCGACGCCTTTTAGCTCCTGCCAAGTCACTTGCTTGTGACTGCAGGGGGAAACAAATGCGTGCCCTTGGCAGCCGTGTGGCTTTTGCTATGCTACAGCATTTAATCACATGCTAAGCGTAGCATTGGATACAACAAGCTTTTCTTCCCTCACTTGGGTTTTTTGGTAGCCCTTTTGCTGTTCTCTTCCCAGTCTTAACACTTGTTTAGGTGCTTATCTCACTCTGGGAAATCTGTAGCATAGCACTAACTCTACATTTGCATTTTCCTGTATGAAGCTTCAGACTAAGTTTTTAACAGATAAATTATTGGTGCCATACTAGCAGCTCCAAGTTACTGTTTTGGTATTTCCTTTTAACAGAAGCAAAAAATCTAGGCTCCACCAGGACAGTTTTCCAGCATAACTCCCCTGGTGCAAAAATCTTCCGTGTAGGCTAGAGTTTGGTGAGCAATGCTGGTGATTAAAACCAGCTGAGACTATCTTTTTGGAAAATGCTCTTTTTACCTTGAATATATTGCAGCATAAAGAGCCTGCTGAAAAGTATTTCAAACCATGATACATTAAGTTCACACAGTGTAGGAAAGAAGGCATTAAACTATAATGTTGGGAATGTCAGTTGCCATCAAAGGACATGGAGCTAGTCAACAATTTATTCAGTGATTTGAAAGCGCTGATTAAAAATATACAGTTGTCAGCATTAAAAGATCATATATAGTCCTTAAAAGACAGCAAATGACCAAAGTGTTGCAACTATAGTTAATTCAATTCTAGCTGCACCTTTGTAACATTTTCTTGGCTTTCATTTAAAGTTCCAGCTGAAAGGCAACCCGTTTCTGAAGCTTAGGGAGAAATGTTAGATGAGCTTTGAGCAGTGAAAATACTGGGGAAAATGCCTCTTCTGACATAAATAGATACATATATACACATATGCACATATGTCATATATACCCTCCTTACTCATTTTCCTAAACAATTGTTTAGACAAAGTGACTGTAGAAAGATGCTGAAATTTGGCCAGAATATAGCCAAGAAGAGGGCGTTTTTGCACTCTGGTGCATATTGTCTTACTTCATAGTGATGATCCTTTAGAAAAATAAAAGTATTTCTTTTTCAATACAATACATATTTTGCTTTGTATAGACTAGCCATGCATTGACCCTGCGTCCCCAGCGCATATGTGCATGTGGCTCACTGTATAGCTTGCTGCTTCTTCAGCTGTCACGCACTCAGCAAGGTATGGAGCAGACTTTTGTAGATGACGGCAGGTAAGGCAAGGCTGACTGCAAACATTAAAGCTCTCACATTCATATCAGTAGGGGCACAAACAGTTGCAAAGAGAGAGGAAAAAAATGCCCTTTCCAGCAATTATTTTAATTTCCATATTTACTGGTTTCAGAGTTTTCCCTTTGAACTCTTAGCAATGGATGGTATCATGGGAATTATTGGTAGATTTCAGTAAATTTTTTTTGGAGAAAGCAGTTAGTGTGGCAAAAATGGTGGGTTTATTTTTCCCTAAGCTGAAACCAGTTTTCTGGGTTTTTTCATCTGGCATCGGGGATGGGGACCAATGGGAAGCTGTGATCATAAGCATTGTGGACAAGTTTCTGCCACCCCCTGACTGGGTGGCCAGCAAGCTACAATGCTCAGCTGTGAAGTGAGGAAACTGGGTTTAACACTTGGGGGTGAAGTGTTGATCTGCTTGGGGGTAGAATGGCTGGACCCATCTGGACAGCCTGGATTGATGGGTTGAGGCTGATCGTATGAGGCTCAGCAAGGCTCAGTGCCGGGTCCTGCACTTGGGTCACACCAGCCCCACGCAGTGCTACAGGCTTGGGGCAGAGCAGCTGGAAAGCTGCCTGGTGGGAAAGGGCCTGGGGGTGCTGGCTGACAGCCGGCTGAACATGGGCCAGCAGTGTGCCCAGGTGGCCAAGAAGGCCAGCAGCATCCTGGCTTGTGTCAGAAACAGTGTGGCCAGCAGGACCAGGGCAGTGATTGTCCCCCTGCACTCAGCACTGGTGGGGCCGCACCTCGAATCCTGTGTTCAGGTTTGGGCCCCTCACTGCAAGAGGGACACTGAGGTGCTGGAGCGTGTCCAGAGTCGGGCAACGGAGCTGGTGAAGGGTCTGGGGCACAAGTCCTGTGAGGAGTGGCTGAGGGAACTGTTGTTGTTTAGCCTGGAGAAAAGGAGGCTGAGGGGACCTTATCGCTCTCTGCAGCTGCCTGACAGGGGCTGTAGGCAGGTGGGGGTCGGTCTCTTTCTCCCAGGTAACAAGTGATAGGCCAAGAGGAAACAGCTTCAAGTTGCACCAGGGGAGGTTTAGATTGGGTATAAGGAAAAAATTCTTCGCTGAAAGTGTTTTCAAGTGCTGGAACAGGCTGCCCAGGAAATACATCCCGGGATATATTTAAAAGACTTGTAGATGTGGCACTTAGGGACATGGTTTAGTGGTGGAATTTGGCGGTGCTGGGTTAATGGTGTGACCTGATGATCTTAAGGTTCTTTTCCAACCTAAATGATTCTATGACTTTTTAACAACATTGAGCTGTGCTGCAGGAAAGACTGGCAACCAGCCAGCCATAGAAATATAATTCAAGTAGCTGAGGCAGGTGAATATAACTCTTCCTTAGGACATGCAGCTGTGCTCTCCTTGAGCCCTTGGGTAAAAGCTAGCAGGAGCAGTTCAGCTTTTGAGGGGCTTTCACTAACATACTATAGCATTTTATTTCCGTTGCTAGTCTTGATGATAAAAAAAATTAATTTACTGTTTTATATTACAACATACTTTAGGTTTTTTCATTTACTTGTTGAGTGTCCACTCCATCTTTGAGAACTGAAAGAGGATTAGGATGTGTTTCATGATCTTATTATTTTACTTTTTTAAAAAACAAAATGATACTGTGAGATTGGAAGGACACGCGCTCACACTCACACACCCCCCCACCCACAGACACCCACACACACTCACCCAGTTATTGCCAAAAATATAGCACATTATGTGTTCACATAGCACCACAGACATCACTGTGGTGCCTGAACACTGCCAAAAGGGCTCTTATAAGTGGCCTGGAGACCATTTGCCACATAAAAATTTGTTTAATTTTTTTGTTAGGAAAGTTTCTAAAGTACCTTGTTAGGAAGTTTCTAAAATGCATTTTTGCTGATGTTTGATCAGTTTTATGTATTCATGCTGGAGTCAAAGCGAAGAGCAGAGTACCTGTACTGGGATGGAATTGGTGATACCCAGGGCAAAGTGGGTCTTCAGCCAGTCAGTCCCAGGGCCTTTTTGCACCCTGCAGAAACCTACTCCAGGGTCGAGCTTTGCCTTCACCATGGAGGTGGCACAGCATCCCATCTCCTCTCAGGACAAGTCACGATCCTTACCTTAGCGCTTCAGCTGCCCGGTACTTGAGGGTGAGCTTCACAGAAGCACCATGAAGGTAAGGACAGACACTTTCAGGGTGAGCTGCTGTTGAGTGGAAAGTGATTGTAAGCAGGAGGTGGCACAGCTGAGCTGTTTGCAATTGTCTTGAGTGCTGAGGAGCTGCTTTATGCTCTGTGTTAATGCCCTAAAAGGGAATATACAAAGCTCGGGAATATTACACACATGGTAAGTGTGTGCCTGGCTACTGCATGGCATTTATAGAGGCATTATAGTCCGGTATAATAGTTCTGTTTCAAGAAATAGAAGAACAAACACCTTTGCCTGATGTATTATAATCACGTATTTGATTCAAAATATGTCCACAAAGCCCAGTTTTCCTGTCCTATCAAACTTTTGCTCATGGTACAGGGAAGTGTAAGGCCAGCATAAGGCTCCCTCACCTTGTGTTTGCCTGACAGACATGTAGCTGCGCAATGAGCTGATAATCAAAGGCTTTACCTCAGAGCAGCCATAATTTTTTTCTGATTGCTCCATAAAAACATATAAATCTTAGAGCAATAATTCACGTTTGAGCCTATGCCTCCAAAGGAGGGTTTGTGGGTGTTACGGTTTTTTTAAGGATGAAAACATTACCATCTAGTGGCAAGGCTTCAGGACACAGCAAACTCGGTACCAAACCTTGGATCAAAAAGCAGGCACCTGGAGTTTCTGTGCTTGACATAGCAGGCTTAATGAAAAAACAAGAACAAGGTGAAAATTTTAATTGTGACCGTAAACGGGCAGCAGAAAACTGGATGTACATGTGTAGGGGGGTGAATTTCTGAAATTCTTAAGCCGAAGCCTGCTGCTTGTCAGCGGCAGCTGCTATGTGCTGGCTGTAAATTTTAATCCCACCTGCACTGAAGAGACGTGGAATGTTCTAAGTCCTCCAATTAATACATAGACATAAGAAAAATCCTGCAATTAGGAGGCTGATCACACATTGTGCTTCTGCACACATACTATTTAGACCGGGAAAATCAGGCTCAGTGTGCTGGAAAGAAGAGCTGGTGCCAATAAAAGAGTGGTTCCCAAAATGAAGCAGCAGTCTCAGAAAGAAGAAGGGAGCCTGGGAAAAAACAAAGCGAAGATCTTGCCTGAAGGAATAACCCGGCAGTGTGGGAAGATGCAGGAGACCAGACAGGTTGTGGCACATAATGCCTGAGACTGTTAACGAAGGGCAGCAGCACCAATCTGATTCTGCTTGACTGTCCTGGGCCAGCAGCAACCTCCCTGCTGAGATAGATGGTGAGACCTTGTGACCATAGTGCTGGGGTCAGTGAGGAAGTGGGTGTCTCAGAAAGTAGAGTAAAACTGTTGTCTCACTGTTTCTTAAACAAACCCTGGTTGCCCAGAGCCAGTGCAGGCTGTTGTTCACTGTGTCTGGGCCCATGAGTCTCCTATTTCCAAACAGATCCTTTTCAGCCAAATGCAATTCTCAAATAATGTCAATGGCTGGATCCATGGGGTTTCCCTTCATGTTACCTAACCCCCTCGGTTTAATTTGAACAGTGCCAATGATTATTTTTCTCCTGGTACAACATCCTCTTGCATAATCTCCCAGGTGGATGAGACTTGCTGTTATGAAAGAAGCCACACACTGCCTTCCTCTGGAGAAATTCCAGAACTGCCAAACTGACATACAACCCTGTCACTCTCTTCACTAGTGTTATTAATAATGCTGCTAATGTGATAATTTTTTTTCAAAGATTCTTCTAAAACAAGCACTTAATGCTTGACTGAGGTCTCTGTTGGAGTGGGTATAGGGTGGAATTCAGAAGGAAAGGAGTTTGTGACAGATGCCTATTAGTGAATCATCTCACCTTCAGCATCTCTCTCGTGATGTCCCAGTTGTGTAACTCCTCCATTCTGCCTCACTCTTGAAATTGCATATCCACAGCAGACATTAATAATAAAGACAATTGGTGTCTCTTTTTGTAAACACCTTCTGGTCCTGTACAGTGAAACTCCAGGAATCCAAACACAGCTGAAAGCATTTATGTAGTTATTATACCGAAACAGTGGGATTTTTCTGGTAGGAAAATCATTTTATGTGAACAACCTTTAAAATGTTCACTGTTTAAGAGAGAGCTTGATACCGATCAGAGACCACTAGCCAAAACTCCAGCAGAAGTCAGAAATTACTGTGATTTCCACACCTTTCTATAAAGTGAAGTTTACTGAGGTACAGTAAGAGTTGTCACCCCTGTGAGAGCAACTAATATTTCTCTTCAGGGAACCTGGTTCTTTCTTACCAAGAAAAAAAGACCATATAGCACAGGTGCTCCCACATGTTGCAACTTTATGAGTGTTTTACCCCTGCCTGGGCACTGGTCTGGTCTCCCAAGATACTCAAAGGGGCTCCAAACATGTTATTAACAAATAAGTGAGTCATAGTGACAATGTGATTGTGGTATGAATTTCTCTGTGGTCTTTTGAAAGCTCCAGCCCTCGGTGCTTAGGGCATAACTGCTGAAGCAGTTGCAGAGCCGCCAGAGAGCTGTTGAGCAGAGAGGGACGCAGGCTTTGCTGGCATGGCCTGGTCTGGCAGCCTTCCACTGCCACAGATATGCCAGTATCACAGGTAGTGGAGCAGGTTTGGTTTGTTCTTCACCCATAAGACAGTAGCCAATTAACTCTCTTTCAGCCCCTCAGCACCCAAATTTACTATTAAGTTTCCACCAGTTTATGTATCATAATGGCAGTTTTGTGGTGACATGGGCAGTTCTGTATAATATAGCAGGCCCCCAACATACATTTCAAATACTGACATTATAAATAAACTGTGCCAAAAAAACCTCAAACCCAGAAATACACCTTTTCTTAAGGATTCAATATACCTTTCTTTAACCATTCAGAACAAGGTGTAGGTGCAACATCTTGCCTAGGAAAGAGAAGGCTTGGAGGATACCTTATTGCAGCCTTTCAATACTTATAAGTTTATAAGAAAGATGTTGAGAGAATTTTTATCAGGACCTATAATGATAGGGCAAGGGGCAATGGTTTTAAACTGAAAGAGCATAGGTTTAGGTGGACATAAGGAAGAAATTCTTTATGATGAGGATGGTGAGACACTGGAACAGGTTGCCCAGACAATGTTTTGATGCACCATCATTGGAAGCGTTCAAAGTCAGGTTGGATGGGGCTTTGAGCAACCTGATCTAGTTGAAGACATCCTTGGCCATGGCAGAGGAGTTGGACTAGATGATCTCTAAAGGTCCCTTCCAACACAAATCATTCCATGATTCTATAAAAGCTATGGTTTTCTATGTAGACATCTTTCTATCTGAAAATAAGTTTTCACTCAGTAGCAATTACTATCAACAGTCATTCTTCCCCGCGTCCGCCCCCCCCCAAAAAAAAAAAAAAAAAAAAGTCCATCCTTTCAGTGGAGGACCCAATCTCTATACGTTAGGCAAGAGTGACATCTACTGTCCACCGCCACCAGCCGCGGCAGAGCTGATGTGTCGCGGTTCCGCGGGCCGTCCCTGGACCTCTCCGGGTTATAACCTCTCCGGGTTATAAGGACACGGTGGGGATAGGCTCTGGGCGTTTCTGCCCTCAGGTCTTCAGTCGATATTGTCAACTAAAATGAATGAGAGTCAGCATTTTAGCCAATATTAGCAAATCGCCCAAAATTCTGGCTGGTAAAAAAAAAAATATGAAAATTGCGGTTGTTAGCACCAAAGCTAGGGCGTGTGTGAACAAAGCAATACTAGTAGCAACTCAAAACCAATTTATACAGAAGGTGGGAGCTCTCAATAATTGGGGGTACGTAACCAGAGAGCCAAATAATTTTTCATTTTGAAGAGGAGTCTACAGAGGATGAGAAACTGGGCTGTGAAATTGAACTCAAATGCACTATTTGAACGCTGAAGCATTTTGATATTGAAAACAGATTACAGCCTAATCTGTGACCGCAGATCTAAAGCTTCCTACCAGGGCTCATGTGTGCTCCTAGCCTTGGTCCGCAGAGAAATACCACAATGCAGGCCTGAAAGAAAGCATTCCTATTAAACAGAAGCTTGACAATTTGTTTATCAGAAATTAGATTAAATAATAGAAATATTTTTCAGGCCCCAAGTCAAGTCAAATGAGTGATTTCAGGATACAAATCTCTGTTTAAATCCTAGCTGCTTTCTGCATGTGAATGTCGAGGGTAGCCAAGCATGCACATATGCACCCAGCCATACATATAAAAAAAAAAAGAACATAAAGGACTGCACAATCTTGAGGACTAATAAAATAGGAAAATTAAGCTATTTCAGCTAAAAACTTCAGTTTTGCAGTCTTCAAGATTCCTGAGAAACAGGGAATGGACGGACGAGCCTGGCTGGTGCCGTAGTTTAATCCCCAGCTGGCAACTAAGTACCATGAAGCTGCTCGCTCACCACAGCTATACCCCAACCCCACTCCCAGTGGGATGGGGATGAGAATCAGAAAAAGCTAAAACTCATGGGCTGAGATAAGATCAGTTTAATAGTTTAAATAAAATAATATAACATAACATAATATAATAATAATTATGATGATGATGATGATGGAGAAAAGGGAGATAATAAAAAGAGAGAGGAATAAAGCCCAAGAAAAACAAGTGACGCACACCACAATTGCTCACCACCCGCTGACCGGCGCCCAGCCAGTCCCCCAGCAGCAGTCGGCCCCTCCCAGCCAACTTCTCCCAGTTTCTATACTGAGCATGGCCCCTCCCGGACAGCTCCTCCTAGTTTCTATACGGAGCATGATGTGCTATGGTACGGGATATCCCTTTGGCTAGCTCAGGCCAGCTGTCCTGGCTCTGCTCCTTCCCGGCTCCTTGTGCACCTGCTCACTGGCAGGGCATGTGAAACTGGAAAAGTCCTTGGTTTAGAGTAAGCACTACTTAGAACAAATAAAACATCAGCGTGTTATCAACATTATTCTCATACTAAATCAAAAACACAGCACTGTACCAGCTACTAGGAAGAAAACTAACCCTACCCCAGCCAAAGCCAGGACAGCTGGTAAACAGGACTTTCTAGCTGTGGAAAGGAGTGGATGAGGTCTAGAGTAGTTTTGGTATATCATGATTTGTCTTTCCTGAAGTAGTAGGCTACTTAGATACTTCTTTCTCTTGAAATAGTGATTCTTTGATCTTACCCTTGACTTTTTAAGCTTGCAGACTTCAGAGAATCATAAAATCCTGGAATCAAGCAGGAGGCCTCCAGTGCAATAGTGTACTCAGAGCTGGGCTAGCACTAATTTCAGACCAGGTTTCTCAGGGCTGCGTCCAGCTGGGACTTGAAAATCTCCAAGGATGGCACCTGCACAGCCTCTCCAGGTGGCCTATTTTACCGCCCGGCTGTCTTTATGGAAAAAATGTTTCTTACTGTGCTTTTCAAATTCTTCTTCCCACAAAATTTGACTGGATGACATTTTCAGATATTAACCACAAAAAGGCACCAACAGAGGGAATAAGGGAAAACCCAGGCCTCCGTGAATACCGGCTGGCCCGCAGGCCAGCCAAGCATGCAAGGGGAAGAACACACAGACACCAGCAGACTGGCTCAGGCAGTGCTTAGGACTAAGAAATGTTTGACGAGAGGTGATGGTCACACCTAGATCTGCTCTTCCTAGATCTACCATCGTCTGCTCTTCCACTGTGCATACTCAGTGTTTGGTAACTGGCATCTGTGCTGGACAAGGATGTCATATGCAAGAGCTGTAATTTTTATCTTCCAGCGAAAGTACATAACGGCAAAGGTGATCCCTGGAAATACCTGCTTTTTGCCCAAACTAGTCTTCACACAGTATGAGATCTTACGGGCTTCTGAGCCTCATCTTCCTCCTTTTGCAGTGAGCTCCTTCTTCACTTCCCTGCCTTTCTGTTAGCCACCGCCCTCTCCTTCTTGCTTTTCCACATTCATGCTGGTCATGTTTTGCCTAAGCAGGGTATCTGCAGCTAAAGAGAAGTAGCAGCTTCATCCTTAACTACTACAAATGGGAATGTCAGTAACTCACACTGCAAACCCAATAAAGGGAAGGAGAATGAAGAAATAACCTTGGAGGGCTCAGCTGAGCTGCAGAAAGACCCATCAGTAAACCCACCCTAGGCAGAACACACCCCCTGAACGACAAGAGGAACCTTCAACAGGGTGTGGGAAAAAGAAGGCAAGAGGATCTTCTCAATGCCATGCCAGAGACAGAGAAAAAAAATGTCAAATGCTTGAAAGCTGAAGTGAAAGCAGACAATAAATCTAAGACATGTGAACTTCTAGTTAAGACACAGACTGTGGGGCCCCAAGTGTGATATATGATAACCCATCCCTGAAATATATGTTCTCAGTAGTTGCCTAATTTGCCATAGCGCTGCAATCCCACTGAACTTAAAGAAAGAAAAAGTGCTACAAATAAAACATACCAAAGACTAAGTTGCATATCTTGTTGTACAAGGCCCATGGGTATTTTCAGCACTCTTCAAAAAAATTTTTTGTGTTTCACTCCAATAAACAATTACAACATGTGGGAAAATAAATTGGGAGTAAACATACCTTTGGAATGTACACATCTGACCTGCATCGGAAAGGTGTGCATCCAGGCAGTGTGCACCCACCTACACGGCTAGATCCTGCAGGCACACCAGTATTCCTCTGGCGGCAAGGGTGTTATACCAAGAGAAAAAAACAGACCTATTAGCTTCGTGTTTTAGCAGTCTGAGTTTCCCACTGAATGCAGGAAGGCAGTACTCAGTGCAGCAAAGGGAAGGAATGGCCGGAAAAATGCGTGGTTTAGGTGCATCAGTGGCAAAAATTGCCAAGCTGCCAACTCACACGGGACAGCTGCACTCTGGGAATTCTATGCAGAATCAAAAGAAAAAGAAAGTTTTTCCCAAAGGAAAAACTGTGGATGTGAATGAAAGTATATGCATGTTTTGTGCATGTTTTAAATCATCTTGACAAAAATTGGGGAAGGCATTTCAATGGCAGGCCCTTGGAATGTATCCACTGAAAGTGTAAAAACTCTGTTGGAAAAAAGAGCAGAGGGGAGCAACACAGGAGGAAGGAAGTGTGTGGCAAATGAAGTCAGAAGATATTTATTGGAGGAATCAAGGGCAATGAATATCCAACCCCTGTTGATGCCCATAATGCTTTTGTAAATCTGCTGTCAGTCAGCATGAACTCTGGCAAAGATAGATAACATCTTTGAAGTCTTCAGTTGTAAGGGACCAAAAACATCATGGCAAAGTCAGAGCAATTTCAAAGACATCCTTTGCACAACATGAAAATGGTTCAGAACTGTATATAGGGACATTACACAATGACCACGTGGAATTTGTGTAAAAATACATGCTCAGGAATATCTAAATTTGAGCAAAGAATCCAAGCTAACTAAATTATTTAAGAAAAACTAATTCCAAGGAGATAAACCCCCAACAACTAGGTTTTGCTGGAAAAGACAGCAGGGGGTCTCATCTATTTTCTGACAGAAGGAGGCAATCTCTGACCACTGGATCACCTTAAGGTATTTTACCATGACATATTTTGGAAGCAAGCTGAAGACAATGCAGCACAGTGTAGGCAGGCCTGAAAAGCAGGAGAGACACTCTGACAAAGCCTACATTATGGAGGCTTCCTTTGCTGACATTCCATGGCAGAGATTGCTTTGCTGCATGGCTTCGCTGTTCTATATGATAAAAGTGGACAGAACAATACATTCCTTGTTGTGTTGTGCTGGTGCAGCAGCAGAATGTTTTGGCTGGGTTTTCTTGTGGTCCTTAGACTCCATTCATTGCAATTATTTTTCTCTCCACCTTTCCCACCTTGGGTGATAGTTTCCTAGCCCAGGACATCCTCTTTACATTCCTGTCTTTTCACCATGGTGGTGAAGAGGAAGATTTTCTCCATTTCTAGATTTTTCAAGAGAACAGGGATACAATGACGTCTCTTCTCCCCCCCTGGCAGGACAGAGAGTCCCTGCAATCATCACTTGGTGCTCCAGTCACGATGAGAAGGCATATCTATGCTGTCAGTGGATGAAGGGGCGGAGAGCCCCCAAAGCAGGGAAGGTTCTCTAGTTGCTGCAGAAGAATATTAGGGCTCAGGAGGGTGAAGTGTGCGGAACAGGCCACCTTTGACACCCCTCAGCAGAATCCTACAGGGCAGCTTGGGCAGAGCTGACTGGTGCATGCACACTGGGGATGCCTGGGATTTCTGCAAGCTTGGTACAGCAGGCAGAGACATGGCTCCAGCCATGTTGCCCAAGATGTGGAAAGCCAGGATGGAGGCTGGAGGACCTCATGTTCTACCTAACAAAGCCAATGGGAAGAAAAAGAATAGACTGGAGAAGCCTAGATGCTATCGTAGGATGCCCTAAGCTACCAAACTATTCAGGAAGAAGTATGAAAGGTGACTGAATTATAAAGTTAAAATATTTCCACAAAACCAAAACAGCCATTGCTAAATGGTCTTCTCTTTCCTTACAGCAGAGACACTTATGACGAAGTTGAAAGGCTGGAAGCACAAACTAGAGAGTCATTAAAATCTAAGGACATCATTTAAACCATGGGCATGATTCACCTTTAGAACAAGCTATCAAAAGAGGATTCTCGCTTTCTCTTCAAATCAAGATTATCCTCCTATTTTTTTTTTTTTTTAAAAAAAAGAACCACTAAATACAAGTTACTAGGAATTATGAGCTAAATCCCATTGGCTTGGGTGTACAAGGCCTTAGGGATACAATCATTTAGACTGGGTTTTCTAGAGGTCCTTCTAGCCTTTAAAACTTATGAATATCTCCTGCAAAGCTGTGTGATGGTATCCTATGCTGCTCTGCGACTGTACCAATATTTATGCAAAAGACACTCAATGTCAATTTAAAAATTCCAAAGTTGAAGAATCTACCATATTACTACAGGGATTTGTTTTAGTAGCTACTCACCCTCACTGAGAAATACTTGAGCTTTGCTACGAGCTTGGATTGACGTAGCTCCAGCTATGCTGATGCCAGAAGTCTCTTTGCATGGATATGATCGAGGCTGTCACATTAAGAAGGGGGGTTTCTTTGTACCCTTTATATTGGATCAACCTGTCTGTTTCCCAAGAAAGACGAGACCCTTGTGCCTGAACAGCCAGTCCACTACCTGTGTTTTGACAGTCCACTGTACTGGGGGGTGACTCGACTAAAACTACTCAGGGACACCCACTGACAGCGTCACTGAGTCAAATCCCTTATAACAACTGCTCAGATCTCCAGAGACTTATGTAAAATGAACTTCAGCTAAAGATTTTTATTATACAAAATACAAGTTTGTGGCGGAGTAGGGTTTGAAGATTGCCGGTGATAATACACTGGCAGCAAAACAAGCTTCAAACAACGCACTTTGTAACAGCCAGCGTGAGTCAGTCATAGAATGATGTGCTTAACCACCACACGTCCCTATGGGGGAGAAGACAGCTTCAGCCTGTCCACTGATCCCAGAAGTTACAGTGGAGTCTTCCCTAACTTCTCCCCTCATTTGTTCACTTTGCACACTTCATAGTACATTGCATATTCATTCATCATACACTGGATAGGTCACAAGTTTCTCGCTTCTAATGTAAATTAGGCGCATCCTCAGCACTACTGAAGTTTTTTACTAACTATGTATGCTCTCCAAGCAGGGTTTTGCCCACTTTTGGGGGGGCTATTTGAGTCGGAGGTTGCATCTCCCACTACCACAATTACCTTTGCCCTACTTTCCTAAGTTTCTGTTGATGTATGGGGGTCGTGACACCTTATCAGCTTGTCAGCCAGAACTTACAATTAAAGGGTGGGTCAGCTTGACCTAACCTTGTGACACTAAAATAAAGTGCGGTATTTCGGGAGTTTAGACAATAATTCCCCCACTTTAGTCTTATTTCAGTCCAGGACCAGTCAATTTTCTTTATGTTTAGGTGGAGCTTGAGTGACTTCAGCCATACATAGTGTTGTTATGGATTGCTATCACGTGCCCAGTGAGGTGTGGTGGTACCTTGAAGGCAGGTAACTTTGGGATGGAGGTGTGCGTAGGTATTACAGTGAAATTATTTCGTCTGAGGAAAGTAATTTCCCCGCAGTGGTCAGCTCAGCAGTGGACATCTCATATATTCTTCACGTGACAACTGCTATGCAGCTTATCAGACCACCAGGTCCCCATTCCTGCAGGGAGCCCAACAGAGCCTGGCCGTGGGGTCTCTACTCCACTCCCCTTCTCATTACTCCTACCAGCATGAGCTGAGCTGGCAGGGTGTGTTGCTTAGGGAGCCCTGGTAAAGTAGATTCCCTGTATGCCAGCCATCCCAAAAGCCATAGCTGTATTTTACCCTAAAAAGCTTTCTGTAATACTATGCTTCTGTTAGGTCCCAGTTTTCTCTGATTTCACTCCAAAGTAATTTTCCTACAATGGCTATCATCCATTCCTGTTTAAATCTGTTCTCAAATAAACTAACCAGAGAGAATCCCTATAGCCTCAAAAGTCTCTCAGGGCATGTCACAACATTTCCCAGTAATCCATTCATTCCTGAAGCTCTTTTCCAGCTCCTCCCAATTTTTCAAAATCTTTTCCTGAACTGCAAACACTAAGCCTGAGATGAAGTATTCAAGTAATGATCCCATTGTAATCTAACTTGAATCATAATGCCAAAGCAATATCCATTCTTTACTGAAAAATACCATACCAGAGCAGACAAATATCAAACAATAAATTTTTAAAAATAAAAAAACCCTGAGCAATAAATCAATACCCTTTTGTTGTGGTTTAACCCCAGCTGGCAACTAAGTACCATGCAGCCATTCACTCACACACATCCCCCACCCAGTGGGATGGGGAAGAGAATCGGAAAAAGGTAAAACTTATGGGTTGAGATAAGAACAATATAATAATAGAAATAAAATAAAATATAATAATAATAGTAACAACAACAATATCAATTCTAATGAAAAGGAGAGAGAGGGAGGAATTAAACCCAAGGAAAAAGAAAAACAAGTGATGCACAGTGCAGTTGCTCACCACCCGCTGACCGATGCCCAGCCAGTCCCCCAGCAGCGATCGGTGGGCTCTGGCCAGCTCCTCCCAGTTTCTATACCGAGCATGATGTGCTATGGTACGGGATATCCCTTTGGCTAGCTCAGGCCAGCTGTCCTGGCTGTGCTCCCTCCCAGCTCCTTGTGCACCTGCTCACTGGCAGGGCATGGGAAACTGGAAAAGTCCTTGGTTTAGAGTAAGCACTACTTAGAACAAATAAAACATCAGCGTGTTATCAACATTATTCTCATACTAAATCAAAAACATAGCACTGTACCAGCTACTAGGAAATTTTATCCTATCTGAAACCAGGACACATTTGTATCTTGACAGGAATTTATAAGTAAGATGCACAAAGTCCTTCATCTATGTGTGTAGGGGTAAACTGGGACTTCTGAGAACATACAGGTTCATGCCCTTGTTCTCTCCATGACTCCCTATATATGTTTTGCAAAGGATTTTTTTGCACTTTGCAGAACGTACTGTTTCCCTGATGCAAAGTACTGAAATTACTACTATCTACTAGCTAGTCACATGGTATAAAGTGGTTTCAACTCTTTCTATAGACAATGGTGGCTTCTATCAGCTGTCATGCAGGGATATGTTGACAGCTGTCAGTTTACTTATGAATATTTGTATTTAGCGGTCCGAAAGTAAAGGCTGATATGGCCAAACATACCAGAAAGAGTTAAGGACAACAGGTTATGTACAACCAGTAAGCTGGAAGTCATTCATGTGAAGATGGCAAATATTGAAAGCATCAGGTAAAGAAACAGGACAGTTACGCAATCATTTTAAAAGTTACATTTACTAGATAATTTCAGCCTGATTCACCATGACATTATGCAATACATAATTGCTCATATTTCCAGGTTCACATCTCTTATCATCATGAGAAAGTTAATAATAGCTTCAAATGAGATCTGAAATTGAGTTCAGTGTTGGAAAACATTCAAGTTCTTTTCAGCCTCATCTAAACATTTCCCTCTTAAGATAATAACTTTGCTGCCTGTTCACAGAAGTTTGCAAATATTTAATGCACAATCAAATCTGTAATGCTTATGCTTTTGAAAGTGTTTTCTTTGGGGCAGGGAGAAGGGGAGGAGAGAAGCCTGAGGCTGGTGTAAGGATCACTGCTGTGATACAAGGTGAAAGTCAACAGAGCACAGTCGACCCAAGAGTCAAAACATGTTGAGAAGGAAGAGGGAGAGAAGATCAAGCAAAATATGTAAATACTGGCTCTGTAGGAGACCTCTGCAATGCTACAGCCTCAGCTAGCACCACATGCTGGAAAGCTAAGTCACCCCTTAAAATCTTTAACTTCCACACCATAATTACCCTGGCACCTCTGGGTGGGCCCATGCTCCTCACTGTTTGCTGTGCAAAGAAAGTAAAACCGCTGTCGTAAGGCTCCCCAGAAAGTGCCTGTGCCCTTCTTCCCGCTTCAAAGGGAGAGCAGATTTCTGCTAGCCCCTTCTTGAAGGTTGGCCATCACATCCAAGGAAATGCTGTTCTTTCTTCTGCTTTATTACCTGGATATTTGGGGACTGTAAAGTGCTCTAGATCACACAGCAGGCTGTGTATTTTTTCAAACCATATGCAAAGGGAGCACACAGTTTATTTCCTAGGCTTCTTCATTCCTCTGACCTCTGGACAAGTCACGACAGCAGAAAAGCATATTACCCATGTAGTATGGTCAGGATAGTTGTCTGGCAGAGTCATGCAATCCCTTTCTCCAGCAAAACCCTCCTCCCACCAGGTTGTCCTCACAAGCACATGCTCTTAGACACCTCTTCCAGCTACAAGACATTGCTTGTGTCTTGGTTGCACAATCCTTGCTCTTCTCAGAGCCAGGTCTCTCCCTGCAGAAAGGGCACCTGGTTCCACCAAGCTCCCAGTTTGGAGATCATGGGTACCTTCACCCTCCTTGAGAGACAAGGGTTTGATCTCAGCTCCCAGTATCCACCAAGACCTCTGTATAGCAGCTCCTGCCAGTTTGAAACCCTGCTCTCCCCATCTCCCACCTCTCCTACACTGTACGCTGGGACTTGGGGAGCAGATATTCCTTCAGGCAGGCGCTGCGGTGGTGCTGCTTCTCCCTGCCTGAGTGCTGCTGGCCTGCCTCCCTCACTGAGGGCTGGAAGCACCCCTAACAGTCCACTCCAGCCAAACCTGACGGGTTACAGGCAGCCCCAACTGATTTTGCGAGTGACATGAGGCAGGTCCTCCATGTCCTGCACAGGTGGCAGAGGCTCAATGGGAGGACCACCGACACCAGCACGGCCCTGCAGCTGGGGATGGATGTGGCAGCTAGCCTGCAGATAAGCAAGAGGGGTCAGAGCTACTCTCACTCAGCACCATGGAGCCAACTCCGCCTTCCCCTGGCAGAGACCCGGGAACGGAGGCAGAGCATTCCTGCAACCTTCCTGCAACCACCTGCAACCAGGTGGGTTGCTACGGCTTTCCTGGACAGTCTCACTGCACAAGTCCTGGAATTTAAAAGCAAACTCTGCCAGCTGGAGTAGGGTATTTAAGAAACCAGCTATGAAGAAGAGAGAAAATGACACCAAGGATTTACAGGTAAAATGCATATTTGGATTTAAAGGTGTGAACTTAGAGGCAGGGTGAAGTGGAGAGAGATGAGCAAAGGGTTACAGGATGATGGAAACATGGAACAAATTAAGCTTATCTGGGATGCATCCAATACTCAAACCCACATACTCTTTCTGTGTGGAATTACCCCCCTGAATTATAAAGGGTAGGGGAAGGAGGGCTCACATCTTCATCCCTAAATATATAATTTGCATCACTTAAATCTAAGCCAGTGGAAGAGTCGAACACTGTGAGCCAAATCCTATTTAATTTATTCAGCAACACATCTGTGTGAAATATAGTCCAATTACAGGCATTAGGTTACTTTGCCATGGCTGCAGCCATTTGACTTTTATTTCCAGCAGTCTCTAATTAAATTATCACAATGCAGGAGCAGACAAGTTTCTCTTATATGTGACTGCAATTAAAGACATGCAATCACAACATTTTTTAAAGTGACTCCAATCAATTGGTTACAGTAAAGAATACCATGCAATACAGCAGTGACTCCACTGTTAAAACTGAAAGAGGGTTTCTATTTCAATAATCTAGTTCCCTTTTATTGTGAGTTCGGCTCTTGGATAATTTATTTAAAGTTCATTATGTGTCTACACCATATATCATTTGCTCTCAGCTTTGGCTGCAGAAGTCCCATTATGGCCAATTACTTAGTGTGATAAAATCTGCCACAGTACAAACTGTTCCTTAATTAGATTTAAGTTTTGTCTAAATTCTATTTGTAATTCAGACAGCAAAAATAATAAGGCCAACAGCAAAGACTTGCTGTCTCCTTTCTTGGGTCCCTGTGGTAACCTGTTAGGCCGGTTGTAACCTTAGGGCAGTTCAGAACCAAGACCCCGCACCCACGTGATTTTCTTGCAGTCCTTGTCCCCACTTCTCATTTCCATAACCAGTGCAGAGCTTGGCGGGTGGCCTGGCCCTTGGCGGCCCCATTCCTTGACCCGAATCCAGCCCTATCATATACCTCGCTGACAGCAAAGGGGATGGCTCTGAAAGCACCCGAGAGTGTGGGGCTGTCAGTAGGGACTGCAGCTGCTGAATGCTGCTACTCTGCTCTCCAGCAGCTGGAGGTATTTGCTCTTCAGCCCCTATAGGTTTGCTGCAGCAGCACGGCTGGCTGTTGGGGGAAAAAAAAAAAAAAGGCTGCTTACAAAACGATATGCCCACAAACCCACGAAGAAAGTGATGTGGGGAGCAGCACCCAGCTGTACCCTTCAGCTCGCTTAATAGCTGTGCACTGTAAACACCATGGTGTGCACAGCCCTGGTGCCTCCAGCAGGAGACAGCACGCTGTGACCTGCTACTGCAGGACGGGGCCTTTGCTGTTAGCCTGGTTAACCATTAGCCATACCAGTGTCCAATGTTCAAGTTTGTTTGGAGACAACAGTATTGCTGCATTACTTCTTAACTGAATTAGAGCCACTGGATTTATCCAAACCATCCCCTGCAGCATCCCCAGTCGTGAGAAGAGGTTTGAAGCTGTTTTGCTCTTTAAAAACAAGTGCCAGTGTTTGGCATGTGTCTCCTCAGGCTTCAGCTTCAGTTTTTGAAGTGTTTTAAATACGTTTGAACCAAACGTTCTCCGTAAATTTGAATTCAAATCCTACAGCCTGTCTCTGCGATATCTCACAAGTGAGTGAGGGTAGAAGCTACATGAAGAAAATTCAGAGTGAGACAAGAAATAGAAGCAGTGATTCAGTAGGATCCGTTTTAACAGATCCACGCCACAGTAATCTGAAGGTGGCATCATCCTGAAAAAAGTTGCATTCCTCTGGAAAAATGACGCTAGATGTTTATTCATTTTTTTCCAACAAGACTTTTACTCCACTTTAAAAGAAAGAAGGCATTCACACAAATGCACTTACTGGATGCCATGTTAGCAGTTATTTGCCATGTGCTTCAGTGCCCCCATATTTTCTGTTGCAGACACTGTAACGGGCTATCTTTATTTCCCTTGAATCCTGCTTAAGGCATGTGTTATATCTTGCAAATGGTTGCTTTGCAAAGTTGGATGAATTTATTCTGATGTTTCAGAAAAGTTATCTGAGATTCTATCTAAGGCTAATGTCAGAGTGAAACACCATTAAAAAATTTTACAGGGATAGAAATTTACATAGCAGCTGATGACAAGCCTAAAAATAACATTTCTTTGCAACATCTATCTTGTTAATGAACTAAAAGAGTGAAATATTCCTCTATCAGTTGTTTCCAAGGAGCAGGGAGAAAAATGTTAACCAACTCCAGTATCAAAAAGGATATGAAAATGTTTCAACATCCACCCTGTTTTCCACTTAATTAACAAGGCTGCAAATAGCTTCTATGGGGCAGTTGTGTTCTGGACATTCCTCTCCACATTGTCGGTCAGCAGCACAACAGACTAGTCTGTTCTTCTGCTCCACTTGAGCCCTGTTGAGAGCAGAAAGTGAACTTTATATGCCAGGGGGCCCACATCACACACTGTGGGACTGGGAAACCCTTATATTAGAGCTTCATTGTGCCTGTGCAGACCCTTCCCTGAAAATACATGTTTTAAAATAAAATTTTATCTATCTCTATATAGATATGATAAAAAGCCTCTGGATCAGGATCAGTTTCCATGACAGTAGAAAAGCCTTTCCTTGTTCGATAAAGGCACTTTAATAGTGGCACTGATGGGAAGCTGAAAGGAAAGATCTAGTTATTAGTTGTTTTTAACAGGCTATGAGAAGGTCTTATCTGTCAGAAGGTCTTATCTGAACACTAAACATTCCTCTCTTTCTTAAGCACTAAGGAAAAACATGAACACCACAAATGACAACTTAGCCAACCCCACCACCTGGCAAGACACTGAAGGTGATTTTCCGAACTGCACTGGTGTGGAAGTCGATCTGAAGACTTTGTACCTCCTCATTACATATAGCATCATTTCCCTGGTGGGCTTCCTGGGAAACATCATTGTGATTTATGTTTCCAGCTTCAAGATGAGGCCTTGGAAGAGCGGCACCATAATCACGCTGAACCTGGCACTCACAGACCTGCTGTACGTCACCAGCCTTCCCTTCCTGGTACACTGCTATGCCAGTGGGGAGCACTGGATCTTTGGTGAATTCGTGTGCAAGTTCATCCACTTTGGCTTCCACTTCAACTTATACAGTAGCATCCTCTTCCTCACCTGCTTCAGCACCTTACGCTACGTGGTGGTTGTCCACCCTACGAAGTTATTCCTTTGGCTACTGGGTCCTGCACACGGACTTGCTACAAACAAAAGGCTCGCAGACTCACTGTCCTCTTGGTGGTCTTCTCTGTGTGCTTCCTCCCTGTCCACGCCTTTCAGGTGGCTGGGGCTGAGCTATGGTTCTGTCCAGTCAGCTGTCACATGGAAAAGCAAATCCACTCCACCTGTATCATCTCTCAGACACTGGCTGCACTCAACACATGGCAACCTACTGCTTTATGTCGTGACTGGAGGTAACTTCCAGCAGGCCATGCTCTCTCGTTCAAGGTGTAAGTGGAGCAAATACGTCCAGCAGCCTGGGAGTTACAATTACGTGACCAAGTCAGAAACTGCATTAAAGTTATGAAGGAATCCTTTGAAGAAAATCCCAGCAAACCCAGGGTGGCTTTGGCACTATTAGCTCCTGCAGAGGCAGATGTGTTGATATGGGAGCAAGAATTGCAGCTGGCTTTCCCCTCTCCTGCAGTCGAGCACTTGTCAAAACGCTGTCTCAGAAGCAGGTTTATATATACCTCTCTTAGCAACCAAAGAGAGAGGAATGAAAAAAAAAAAGATTGTAAGCCAACCTGAAGGTGAAATTTGAAACCATCCAACGAGACTGCTTCCAAAAACATCTGGGAAACGCAGGGTTCTCTTGCTCTGGGCTTTGCAGTCGATTAGAGAAACATGGAGAGGTTAGCCTGGACATCAGAACAACTTCCATTGATTCCAGCATTGTCACTGATGTGGAGCTTTGTTTATTACAGCCTGAACAAAACACAGCAGATATTGTCATGGTTGCTGAAACCACTGAATTATATAATTAGAAAGCACCTAGATAAATCAGGTGTTTTCATATTAGATGGACCTGATGAACTTCAGCATAGAGCACTGAGGGACTGAACAGTGAACTCTCAGAGCTGGCATAGGGCAGGACAAGAGGAGCACCAGAGAAGGATATGCATGGTGAATACAAGGAGATGGATTTCTATCTATATATAGGTACAAGGAGAGATATATATGGAAAAAATGGAGGAACAAGGAATTAACAGTCACCTTAATGTCCATCTTAGAAAATACTGAAACAGACAATCAGATGATAAATCTACAGAGAATGAATACAGGTGACTATCAGCCAGTATGGATCTATCATGTACAATCCCAGATCATTCTGGTTTCCTACTACAGCAGGTTAACAGGATCGTACATGAAGAAAAAGGTGATGTCATATATCTTGACTCCAGAAGAAGTTTTGACACTCTCTGAGATTACACTTGTGTGTGTAAGCTAAAGAAACAGTCTGGAGGAAACTATTTTTGTTGGTTCAGGGTTGTGCTCAGAGGAGAGGTATTAGTGATTTGCTGTTGGAGTAGGGGGAGCCACTGAGGGGGGATTTGACCACTCTGTCCTGGGTTTAGGGATATTTGGTGTTTTCATTAACAAATTGGATGATGAAATAATGTCTGGTCATTATATTTGCAGATGACACAAAGCCGAAAGGACTAAACTGACAAACTGAAACTATGGTCTAAAAAAAGACAGGATGCTATTAGACAGTGACAGGGGCAAAGTTCTGTGTTTAAGTAGAAATAATAAACATGCAAACAGAAAAGGAGAAAAAAAACCCTATTTAGGTAGCAGTTCAGCAGAGAAAGATCCATGGTTACTGTGAATGACAGGCTGGACAGGAGCCAACAGTTTCAGTGGGCTGACAGTGTCTGCTGTAGCAAAAAGGGCAGATGCAATTTTGTCATGTATAAATAAGAATATAATGTGTGAGATTTGTGTAGCAGCCCTTGCACCCTTTGCAGCATTGTTACCTTCCCAGCTGGAGCACCGTGTCCAGCCTTGGAGGCTGCCTTTCAGGGAAGACACAGATGAGAGCAGTGTGGTAAGAGCATTCAGTGAAACATCCCAAGGGGAAGGAACTGAACAGAAAACCAAATGGTATTCAAATCCCTCAAGGGCAGATATCAGAAGGACTTTCTCTCAAGACAGATGATGAAGCCCTGGTAAGGACAAGAGGAGCATCAGCCATGGCATGTCTCTAGGAGTAGGCCAGCCAGATGCTGAGCAAGAGGGACACAAGCCTGCCTGGCTTCTGGAGATCCCTTTTGGCCACGAGGCTCTGCATTTAGGCTTACGCTGCCGATAACACTGGTGCTAGCAAAACAAGCAGTGCCTGGGATCATCACTGGCACCAGAGCCTGTCCTGCCGCACTGCCACAGCTCTTCGGAGCCTTGGGCAGGCTGACTGGCAGCAACCAGCATGCTGCCAAAGCCTGGGCACCTGCCATGGGTTAGCACTGCGCCCCAGTGCACACAGGCACCTAAGCAGGACAAACAATGACACCATAGTGTTTGACAGGCCTTGTGGATATTTAAAATACTTTATTTGGTAAAGGCTCAGCCGTCAGATACATCTTTCAGAAGCAGCATCACAGGCCTTTTGACAAGTTTCCCATTTTAGATTGTCCTCTTTCGTATTGTTGTCCAAGTCTGAATTTTGCAGGTTGCCACTAGATGGTGATCAATCATGGACAAGCTACCTGGTTTCACACATGCATGGTTGATTCAAATTCCACAAGTTACACAAATACATAAGATGAGTCACATGAAATAAATCTTTTCTGACATAGATTAATAACATCTCAGCTCTCCAACATGAGCAAAAAGTACAAACACACTGCACAAAGTCTCTTCCTTTCCCATATAAGTGAAAGCACAAGATGTGCCTATCACTTACACATACACATCTGAAGGAGTGGATTAAAAATTACCTTTTTTCTTCTCTTGGAGTATTTTTAATTCTTGTTCTCAGAAGCTCTTCCTTCTCAAGGCCAAGCTGAGCTTATCACACACAAGCAGAAACTCTTCAGTACAACTACACATACAATGTAAAATGGAGCAGCTATAGGTAAAAAGTGTGAAATAGAAGTCTTCAAGGCTTTCCATCTCTAACAGCGACTCCCAGTTTCAGTGACTTGGAGAGGGGTTACCCTTTTGGCTCCTTCTCTCTTTCCTTAACACAGCTGTTGTTTGATTGCCTTATTCCCGTATCACCTGTTCATCTACCACCTCTCTTCATTTAGTTTGGGCTAAACCAGCCGATTTTAAAGTGCTGAAGTAGGTAAGGGAATGCTCCCAGGAGCCGTAGTTCACTGGTGTGGCAAGAGCCTCCAGACAAAGGGCAGTCCCGTCTTGCAGTAACACGGCTGGGTCTGGAAAAGGAGGAAAGTTCAACCTCAATGCATGCATTTTTAATGCATTCAGGGACTGCTCAGGTGCTTGGCAGGACTGAGAGATCATTATCTCATGCAACTCATTCCTTTTGCCTACTGTGAAGGGTGACATCTCAATAGCTTCTATTTTTAGCAGCTGTTAAGTTTACTGCTGAAACAAGGATAAGTGCTTCAATTGCAGAAAACAGGAGACACTTTCCAAGCTCTGTACGCAGTGTGACAACACAGCTACAAAAATTACTATACTATTGCAGGCGAATTCACAGCATAGTTATGCTCCAGTAACCAGGCTTCTGTCAAAAGTCTCTAGTAGGTTTGTCTGCAAAGACAGTCACGTCAACTCAAGTACCTACTAGCAAGCTGCTCCCTGCGGGGGACCACAGAACGACCAAGAGAGTAATGTTGCAAGGTAAGCCTCTCCGGGGATGTCAACTCTGATGATATTAAAGGTGAAATTTTGGCATTGCTGACTGCTTTTGTAGATGTGTTGAACGTTATTCTTAACAGTGATCCACATACTGTCACAGATTGCAGCATAATTATTTTCTATCCTTAGTTGTCCAGGAAGAAAACCAGCAGCAATTATTTTCCTTTTCTCCCCAAAACGTGTTTCTGTAAGAACTGAAAGCAAAAGGCCTTCCTTGTACTCAAACTTCCCAGAGAGCAAAAATACTGACTAATGTTTTACATGAAAAAAAATATTCTGCTAAATCTGTCCTAATCCAGCTGCATCTAGCTACCTTTCAAGCAATTCTGTGTTATCCTGGACACCTAGGAAGAGAGTGTGAAGTGACTGCATGCAGCATCAAAATGAATAGCTTGGTAAACAGCTAGCAGAGTCAAAGGCTAAAATACCTTGAGAACAGTCTGTGTTGGATGTTGATGTGAGAAAAGGCTGCAATTTTATCGTGATGTAATGGTATGTGTAGTTGGGATGCTGCTGCATTAGCTGTACAGTATAACTGTATGGTAGTGACCCACCAGATGAAGTGGAGGTTAGTGCCAGGCTCACCACTGAGTCATTTAGACCTCAGATAGGTGTCATTTTGTTGGTGAGGCTAAGCAAGCAGAATAAACTTGGAATGAATTCTTCTATTTGTCAATACTTTCTACTCTGAAAATGCAGGTTGAGTGAACGTAAACTTTGAAGCAGCAAACAACAAATGAACACACTGCTATTCAACTCCTGCCAGCCCCAAATTGTATTTGGCTTTCCCTGTCAGCAGAAAAGGAGAAGAGATGTAAAGGAAAATACTTTGTGTCTTCCCTTAAAGCTCCCTCGTGTTTTGTGACAGTGGAGGCATTCAGTGGTGCTGCCTGATGCCATGTTAATGTAAAGACCACACAATTGAGTCTAGGAGGGGAAAAAAAATGTTTTCACTGAAGAAAATGTATTTCAGGGCCTGTTTTCTGACTAGCGACTGGAAAGTCACTATTGAAACCTGATTTGAAGCTCTAGCCTACTGTGTGTTGCAGTGGAGAGCAGAGTGAGTTGGATGCCTCCTAGAGCAGTAGAAGAATAGACATTCCTGCTTTTAGTCAGAGCTGTACTTTGGGGCACAGAAGGAGAAAAAGTAAAGTTGGTAAACACTGAGCTAAGTGTCTTTCCAAAATAACATTTAAAATTCAAATGCTGATTTTTTTAAAACAGAGAGGGAACATGATTTTTCAGGGCTGCTGCAGGCAACTATAATGCAGAGTATGTTAGATTTACCGTTGCTAGAACCTTAAAAGACATTGGAATTAAAAGGTTTTTTATCTTCTAAGACTTCTTCTTGGTTTCTTTGCTCCTCAAAATAGTTGATATCACTGATTTCTAAACCAAAAGAGAAGCAGTTGCCTGGAAGCTACAGTACCAGTGATACTCTCCACTCTTAGAAGGAAAACAAAGTTCTGATCTTCTGTCTTTTTAAAAAAAGGGGGAAAGATGTGTTTTCCAAATTACTTTATGGATTTCCTTTTACTTTGTAAAATAGTGAAATAAGATACAGTGAAGAAGAAAGAAATACAGCTTTGTGCACAGACAGACAATGCCATACTGAATCCTAATAAAGCAACGTAGAAGGTATAGTTCCTGGAGACATCTTCTTTTGTGTGTTTTCATTATAAGGTTGCAGTGCCAGCACCCTCCCTGCTACCCAAGCTAGCAAACCTGATACCAGGTTACTTGGTCCTTCCCTCTCCCTTCACCGCATCCAGCCTGTTGCTCAAGACCCATCAGCTTTTTGCAAAAATGATTAGAAAATTCATTCTGTCCCTTCTAACAGTTCTGCTAAAATCCTCGTGGTTCCTGTTTGTCCCCGATCAGCCTGAGCTAGCTGGCTGCATCCCAGGGTGCTCTCAAGACAATTCCCACATGCCTGGCAGAATCTGTATTTTGTCAGTGGATCTGTGACAAGGTATTTTGGTATTACCACAAAAGCAGCCTGTGATACTCTCATATCTCTCTCCCATCTTCAGGGACTTCCATGGTGCCAGCCACTGTACAAAGTGATGCTCTGGACCTGCAGTTGGCAGGGCTAGAAAAGTCCTTTTCTGGGGTGCCTCAAAGGGCATCCAAGGTAAAAGTCCTGCGCTGCTCTTGCTACAGGTCCGTTAAGCTGGGCAAAAGGGAGGTGACTTGGCATAAAGCAGGGAAGCATTATGCGTAGATTTATTTCCAGCCCCACGTAATCCCAAAGGGGCAGTTTTCCACTGAGCGAGCCACGCTTGCCCTATCACTTATGGCCTCAGCAATAACGAAGAAGATCTAGCGGGCAGTGGCGTACAAATGCACTGTGCAACAATTTCAAGCCATAAATCTTTTTTAAAATTCCCTTTTCCCTTCACTTCATGATGCTTTTTATCAACAGGAAGTTATCTCAACAGACAAGGCAGCAGCACCTGCCTACAGGAGTTTCCTCACATTACCTTTCTGCTAGTAAGCTTCTCTGCAATATTTATGTATCGTCCCTATTTTACAGGTGATGAAACTGAGGCACAGTGGAGTTAAGTGACTTGCCTCCAGTCACAAAGCAAATTAGCAGCCAAGCAGGGAAGAAATCAGTTCCCAGCCCAGGGCTTTTACAAAGTGCATTTTAGGCTTAGGGTAAGATTTTCAGGGGAGTCTTGATTGCTCAGTTGTGGCATTTCGGTAATAAAAGTTGAGTTAGAGCGCTGTCTGAGCTACTCAGGCCCTGGTTCATCCCCAATGTCGTACTCTGCATCTGCAGGAGCACTTCTGTTTTCCTTCAGAGGAGGTTTTGGAGGACAAGCCCTTTATCGCCAGAGTTATTTGGCTACCACTTCATGTGATCTCAGCCAAAAGCCAGTGATTAGCTATATTCATCCCCTTTACAGGTTTGTATCCAGTATTTGTTAATTTGCAGGTTAACACAAAACATTAGCAGCACATAAGGAATTAGCAGCATATATATATAGGGAAACCTTTCAGGCGGAAACACATGCATCGCGCCACGGGTCGAGGAATTGTTGTCCATGGGCTGCAAAGGTCAGAAGTGGGTTCCATAACTGGTGATCTGCCTTCAGCCAAGGGGGTGGGGTACACTGCTCACCACATATATGTGCAAATTCTGGAAGAGCACATGGGTTCAGTTAACATGCCTCAGAGACGGGGCCGGGCCCCTTCCTAGCACACCCTAATTCAGATCCAGCAGCCCATGTTCTGCCTTCAGATACTGATACCAACACTTTCCTTCTACTGGCAGAAGGGCAAATGGAGTTAAGATGCAGATACACATCTTCTAAATTTTCATCCTCATTTTGGCTCAACATGACTAATACAACTATACTTACTTTCCAGAGTTAACTGGCCAACACCAGTGAAAATCTAAATCTGTCCCTCTACCAGAGCAAAATCCTAACAAACATAGCCCTCGTCCCTTTTTTTTTTTCCAAAATATAAACAAGAATCTCATTCAGGGAGGGGAAGGACAGGAATGGGGCATCGTGTTGGCTGGAAACACCATGAAGATCGATCCTGCAGTAATTCCAGGCTGTGCCCAAGGGGCTCCAGCCTCCTGTACTCCCACAGTTATAATTCAAATTCCCACTAGAGGGTAGACAAAACTCTTCCAGTAATAGGATCACCCTGGAAAAGCATAAGTATGCAGGAAAACAGTGTCTTGATTTTGAAAAGGAGGTCTGCCCTGGAGAAGCAGAGAGTTGGAAAAGGAAGAACAAAATGATTCTTATACCATCTGCAAGAGCAAGGTGGGAGCATTGTCCCAACTTTCTCTAAAGAAACACATTCTCTGGTTTATGCTTTTAAATCAAATACAGCTACAGTGGCTATGTGGTTATGAACATGTAAATCATAAAGCAAATACAGCTGATCTTGCCTCTATGGGTGTTATCCTACAAACAGTGATAGGAGTCGATTAAATATATCGAACAGTTAGAAAGGATAAATATAGGGAATTAGAGTTTATTCACTTTGGGGAAACAGTGAATTCACCCCCTCCTGACTGCTTGGCCAGAAACATCAAATGGTGGATTTCTCTCACTCTTTTATTACTGACCATTCTATATTTGCAGGAAAGAATGGCTTGCCTTTTCTCCTTGCACATTTTTCCTCTTCTGAAATGCAGACAGGTTTCTCTGAACCTTGCTGTGGAGTAGAAAGTATGGCCGTAGGCATCAACACGTCTTCCTCTTCTTGTTCTCCCTGGAAAAACAATCCTTCTCCAGGTGAGCATGACTGTCCCAGGGAGCTCCCTGCACTGCAGATGAGGGCACTGGGAAGATTTTTCTTAGCACATATCTGATTTCTCCAAAGCAGGCTGTCGCACCGATTCATCAAACCCGATGCTAGGGAAGCCAAAGCAATTCAGAGTTTATTTTCTAATTTAGTCCCAGATCTACAAAGATGGCCTAAGACCCAGAAGCATCACTTATACGAGCAAAATGCCATTTTTTATATGCTAAGCAAGGACTTGATTTAATCTTCTTAAGTGTAGCTTGTTTATACTGACAGAGGTAGGAACCAGAGGTGGCCCATCAAAGAAGCTGAGCTCTCAGAGGCCTTCCTGCAGCTGGGACACCTACCACAGCTAGGATAATTTAAAGGCTGAATTAAATATACTTTGGAAGACTGACATAGCAATGTTTGCTACCACAAGTGCTGCCCTATCTTGTCTCCCCCTTAAACAGATAAGATTTTTTGAAAAGAAACATTGCCCCTCTGTTCTGGATGGGTCCCATCTGCTGGTCCCACATAGTCTTGTGAGTGGCAATGACCCTCTCTCCAGTCAAGTGAGTTGATGAAACTGGGTGGGATGTGGTGCTACAGGCATTAGTCTCCACAGCTGTCACATCAAAGGCTAAATAGGTGTGCCTGGAGAAGAATTACTTTTGTGGCCCTAATGAGCCGAAAAGAGGAGCCCTTCAGGCAGCCACATGTGTTTTCACTGCATTAGGGCATGTGACTCCATGGCAAAGAGATTTTTCACAGCACAATATTGGGAGCAAAGGAAGAAGCATTAATTCTGAAATACAGCCATGCCAAATGAGGTTAAATTATATATTCTTTGACTTGTACTGTAAGGTGTGAATGATAGCTCTGCTGGACAGTGGCATGGGAGAGGTATCTGGAATTTAGCACAAGGCTGTTGCAAGAGATCCCATCTCTTTACCCTGTGGTTATCAATACCTCTGCCATCTGTCCTTGCCATGATAACTGGGAGAACTACTTCAAAAGATGTGTATCTCATGCAAAAATCTCCTGTCTCCATTTATTGTGGTTTAACCCTAGCCCACAATCAAACACCACTCACTCGCTCCATTCCACCCAACTGAATTGGGAGAACTAGAAAAAGGTAAAACTTGTGGGTTAATATAAGAAAAAATTAATAATTAAAGTAAAATACATAATTAATAATAATAAACAACAATAATACTAATAAAAATTGTAAAGAAAAGGAGAGAGAAAATGAGAGGATTAAAAATCAAGGGGGAAAAAGCACCAGTGATGCACACAACTGCTCACCACCCACTGACTGATGCCCAGCCAGTCCCCAAGCAGCGATCGGCCCCTCCCAGCCAACTCCCCCCAGTTTATACACTGAGCATGATGTTCTGCAGTGCGGAATATCCCTTTGGCTGGCTCGGGCCAGCTGTCCTGGCTCTGCTCCCTCCCGGCTTCTTGTGCACCTGCTCACTGGCAGGGCATGGGAAACTGGAAAAGTCCTTGATCTAGAGTAAGCACTACTTAGAACAAATAAAACATCAGCATGTTATCAACATTATTCTCATACTAAATTCAAAACACAGCACTATCTATCCAGATGAAACCAGGACCATCACTCTGAAAAAAAGAAGTCATATTTTATTGAAGAAAGAGTTATTGTTACACACAAGTCTGTGACAGCAGGTGAAAAGCAGAAAATACCTCTTGCAGGGAGTCAAGAAGCTGGATTTGGTAAGGAACAGATGGATCTCGGCAGCTGTGCTCTTTTACCGAGTAGTTGCCTCGGGCGGGAGTTGATGTTTAATTTTGTAAATTTCCTTTTCTTGCATGAATTAAAGATACTGAAATATAGAGATATGACCTTTATTCCGGGACCTTCTTACTTTCTTCCTATTCACTTCTGAGGCATTTGGAGAAATTGAAGGCTCTTCCATCAGTTTAAAGAAGCTTAAACAACACTCCTGGCTTCAACTGTACAGTTGCTGTCTTTCTGGGGTACATGAAATGCATCGTCTCATCGACACAAGTTTCCTCCCTAAACCTTTCTGCTCCCAGGCAAATGAGCTAGAGATACTGGAGGGTGAAATGCCACACTAAGCAGCTTCTGAACCAGGTCTTCAAAGAAAGAATAAGCTGTATCACTGTTGACCCCCTCTTTGTATTACTTGCACAGCCCTCTCTGGTAGACAATTTATTGATAACAGTTTTGGTTCTTGGAGAAGTAGGGAAGGTGTCAGCAGAAGTTCTCCCATAGGTTTCCAGAGGGCTGACTTTGGCTTGTTTAAGGAGACAGGTTGACAGAGTCCCTTGGGAGACAGTCCTGAAGGGCAAAGGGGTCCAGGAAGGCTGGGCATTCTTCAAGAAGAAAATCATAAAGGTGCAGGAGCAGGTGGTCCTCATGTGCTGAAAGATGAGCCGGCGGGGAAGAAGGCTGGCCTGGCTGAACAGAGAGCTGTGGCTGGAACTCAGGAAAAAAGAAGAGTTCATGACCTTTGGAAGAAGAGGCAGGCCACTCAGGAGGGCTGCAAGGGTGTTGGGAGGTCATGCAGGGAGAAAATTAGAAGGGCCAAAGCCCAACTAGACCTTAATCTGGCTACTGCCATAAAGGCAATAAAATTATTTAGCAACAAAAGGAGGGCTAAGGATAACCTCCATCCATTATTGGATGAGGGGGGAAACTTGGTGATAAAGGCTGAGGAAAAGGCTGAGGTACTTAATGCCTTTGCCTCAGTCTTTAATAGTAAGGACAGTTGTTCTCTGGGTACCCCGTGCCCTGAGCTGGTGACAGGGACAGGGAGCAGAATGAAGCCCCCATAATCCAAGGGGAAATGGTCAGCGACCTGCTACACCACTGAGACACACACAAGTCTGTGGGGCCGGATGAGATCCACCCAACGGTGCTGAAGGAGCTGGTGAAAGCGCTCACCAAGCAACTCTCCATCATTTATCAGCAGTCCTGGCTAACCAGGAAGGTCCCAGTTCACTGGAGGTCAGCACATGGGATGCCAATCTACAAGAAAGACTGGAAGGAAGATCCAGGGAACTACAGCCCTGTCCGTCTGACCTTTGTGCTGGGGAAGGTCATGGAGCAGATCATGCTCAGTGCCATCACACAGCACGTACAGGACAAGCAGGCAATCAGACCCAGCCAGCATGGATTTATGAAAGCTAGGTCCTGCTTGACAAACCTGATCTCCTGTGGCAAGGTGGCTTGCTTAGTGGATGAGGGAAAAAAACTGTGGTTGTAGTTTGCCTGGACCTTAGCAAAGCCTTTGACACCATCTCCCACAGCATTCCCCTGGAGAAACTGGCTGCTCATGGCTGGGACAGGTGCGCTTTTTGCTGGGTTAAACACTGGCTGGATGGCCGGGCCCAGGGTGGTGGTGAATGTCGTTACATCCAGCTGGTGGCCGGTCACAGGTGCTGTTCCCCAGGGCTCAGTACTGGGGCCAGTTCTGTTTAGTATCTTTATCAATGATCTGGATGAGGGGATCGAGTGCGCCCTTAGCAAGTTTGCAGATGTGCAGGACTGTTGATCTGCTTGAGGGCAGGAAGGCTCCACACAGGGATTGGTGCCGGGTCCTGCACTGGGGTCACACCAACCCCATGCAGTGCTACAGACTTGGGGCAGAGCAGCTGGAAAGCTGCCTGGTGGGAAAGGACCTTGGGGTGCTGGCTGACAGCCGGCTGAACATGAGCCAGCAGTGTGCCCAGGTGGCCAAGAAGGCCAGCAGCATCCTGGCTTGTGTCAGAAACAGTGTGGCCAGCAGGGCCAGGGCAGTGATTGTCCCCCTGCACTCAGCACTGGTGGGGCCGCACCTCGAATCCTGTGTTCAGGTTTGGGCCCCTCAGTGCAAGAGGGACACTGAGGTTCTGGGGTGTGTCCTATTTATCTGGGAAGAAATCAGACACGCTGATTTCAGCTAATAAAAAAAAAATTCTGACAGAATTCCTCTCATCTGCAAACTTCTGAATCAACAGAATCAAAATGCTTCATGTGAATATCTTGAATCTATAAAAAATGTCGATAGAACCAAGTAGGCAGCATGCAGGCTAGCTACCCAGCCACCCCAGCAGTCCCAGACACAGAACAGGGGAGCCAGTGATGGTGGGATAGAGAAGGCTGCTGCATTGTCCATCAGGATGATTCAGCATCATCGAGCTACTTTCTTGGAATGGAGCAGGTTTGTCTCTGAAATGCTCTCGGAGAGGGACACAAGATACAAAAGACTTGGTATCTTGCTTCTTTTCTCTGATTTCACACAAAAGCTGTTGCTCCTGGAGCTGTGGCTGAGCTGCTACTCAAGGCACAGATAATACTGATGGAAGTTTCCAGGAGAGGAGTGCAAGGCCCAGTTGTAGGATGTTTAGCATGACAAAATTTTCCATCCAAGTCCAGATTATGTAGTGAGCTCACCCTTAATATATTCACTAGTTATTTGGGCAATGGCGTAGAAAGTATACCGTTTAAGTATGCAGATGACAAGTGAAGGGACTCCCAGCATGCTGGCGGACAGCATTAGATTCAAAGCAGTTTACAAAAATTGGAGAAATTGTCTGAAAAAAACCAGGATGCAATACAATGAGGACAAATGCAAAATTTATGTTTGTAGGAAAGCAATCAAAACTGCACAAATCTGGACTATCTGCTTAGGCAGCAGTACTGCAGTAAAGAATCGAAGGGCTGTGCAGGTCGCAAGCTGAGCATCAGTCAAATATGTTGTGCTGTTGTGAAAAGGGCAAACAGCAGAATGGGACATAGAAATAAGAGCACAGACTGCCAGGCAGGATGGGTAGCCCTTCTGCTTTGGTAACGTGTGTCCTGGGGTCACACGTCTGGTCCAACACTGCACTTTAAGGAGGGGGACCTGCTGGATGGGGAGCAGAACAGAGGTTCCAAAAAAACAATAACCAAAAGCAAAAAAGAAGTTTGTTGGACCGAGAGTTGTTCAATCTAGAAGTACCACTGAAGAAAGATGATTGTGACCTTCACATGCTGACCTGTATCCAGAGAGCAGAATGCTTCCAGGTAGAGCTAGGTCAGGGAGATGCTGGACATGAGACAACACATCCTGTGGGTGCAGAGAAGTGGAGGAGTGGTTTGGTAGAGAGAAGATTTTAAATAAGGTAAAGGCATCTGCTGGGACTGCCAAGGATATGACCTGATCTGGGGCAGCAGATGGACTGCATGTCCTGACGACTTTCCTTTTACCCTACCTCCTGCAATCAGGACAGAGGGTTTCAAGAGACACAAACATCTTGCTGCAGCACACCAAGATGATTGCTAGAGACGGGAGATGTCTGTGCTCATCAGCTTGCAGTAATGGTGCCATGGAAGCCAATGGTTTAGATACTCTGCTGGGGTGGATTAACTTGGCTCCAAAGCCAGCACAATGCACCAGTTTATACCTCCTTCGAATATGATGTGCAAAATCTGATGCAGAAGCCTGTGATTCCCTCCTCAGGCTCCAGCAGGCCATCAATCACACTGATATGCAACAGGAGATTTGAATGCTGGCAAAATGCAGAATAGTGTCTAAAATACCTAGCCTGACTCCGAACAGCCTGAACACACAAGGCATTGCATTTTTTTATATCCTTTAACACATTGTATCATTTCATTTTATCACCAACCATTAAACAGTTCCCTTTTAAAAAATAAAAAGCCAGGGTCAGGCACACAGAGATTCTTCTGTCTTTTCTTGAAAGTGTAATCTTCTGTCCCATGGTGATGTAATTTCTTCCATGTTTCTCTGCTCCTGCAAACTTTGGTGAATACTGTCACAGTATTTAGAATAGGCACTGCCAGCTCTGAGTGCAATGACAGAAACACACTGCATCATTATTCTGTACCACTGGGTTTACGGAGCATTTCCTTGTGAAGGAAGCCAGGTTAGCTGATTTCTGCTAGCTCTCTGTGTGGGTAGGGAGAGCAAAACGCACACCCTCCTCTCTTGCTTTACTAGGTATCTAGCTTTGAAGATACTGCTCCAGCAGAAGCCAGTTCCACCACAGATGGCGGCAAAATGTTACTTTCTGCATTATGTGACTGATTTTCCAGTGTTTCACAATTTTTGCATTTGGACTATATAAACCAACGGAGTCAGTCCGCTGCTCTGTTTTCAAAATTATAGAACAACACTCACATTTAACGAAGTGCTGGTGTTTTAGCTGAAACTCATGCCCTGATGGAGATAAATGTGATATATCAGCTTAGAGCAGAGTTCCCCAGCTGACCCAAGTGTGGTGGGTAAGCCTGATGCTGTGTTAGTTCAAGGCCAAAACCCAGGAGTGGCCCTGAAGCTTTTGGTGAAAAGTAGCATAGAAAAGCAAAGCAAGCGAAAGCGTCTGCAGAGGACATCACCTCCTTTTCAAATATTTGATTTAGATGAGCACAAAATAGCCAGAGGAAAAAGGTTAAATTAAAAAAAAAATAAATTTGAATTCCACAGTTTTGGTTTGCATGAATTATCTCTTTGAAGGCTATTTCAACAATCCATGCCTCCACCCAATCTGAATAGTTGGAGAGCCATTTAATTGCCTGAGGATAATAATAGTTAGCATTTAAGAATCATTTAAAGAGCACAAGACTTTCTCATATGCAGGGAATCTGCATAACTCTCGGGGTGAGGTCAGCTGAGCAGCCTTGGCAAGGGGAGAGCAGAGGGAGCTGCTTTCTGCTATCCCATGCTGGCAGAGGAGTTTCTCTACCATGAGGTATGAAATAGGAAGGGTTTGGGATGAGGAGCCTAAACATCTTCCCTGTTTGCGCAGCACTCTGCCTGAAAGCAAGGGAGGTTGCTCCAAAAAATACAAGACCTTTGATTTTGCAGTCAAGTGACGATTTGCAGGGCATTTCTTTGGGGATTTCTAGTTCTGTCTCTTCGGTCACTGTGGTCAAGCAACCTCCTAATTTCACTTTGATAATTATTTCTGCTTATTACCTTATGACTGCAGAATTCTACCTAATCATTACCTTACCTTATCAGAAACAAGCACTTGTAATGCAAACAACTAACTTAACAGTCTATAACTTCAGTGACTGTGTGAAGAAAAGAATTAAAAGATATAAACTTGGGAGGAAAATGTTGGTTTTAAACTATGAAGTGTATCCTACATGGCTGAGCTCCTTCTCTGTTGTCCTTGCGCTACTCTTGGCACCAGTCCCACTGGGAAAGGCTCATTTACAAAGCAGGGGAGGAGTTTCGGCAGGTGGGAGCTGGGCCTGGAGGGATGAGGGGTACAGGTGGGAGCAAGTGTGTGTGCAGGTGGTAACAGAACTGCAGAGACCAGTACAGCACCAAAGCCACCCAGGGTCTTTCTGCCAAGAGCCAGGCATTAGATAAGGGTTTTTGTTAGCTGAGGGAACGATACCTGGCTCATAGAAAGGCTCATCTTTGGCTGCGTATATTAAATTCATGTGTAGAGAGCTGTGACGATACAAAGTCACTTTCTGAAGACAAAGCTTTATTAGAGTGGCCTAAAGCAAAGGGCAGACTTTCCTTCACATGCCACCGCACTCTGCACACAAATTACAAGAGCAATGGCACCACAACAGAATATAACTTCAGTGTCTTGTTGCTTGTACGCTGGAGGCCACATTAAGAGCGCCCTTTGCTGAATCCTGTACTGACACGTTATTGGAAGCCAAGGAGGCTGCTTCATCTTGAATTGAAAAAAAACCCAACAATATAACAAGGCAGCAAATTGGTCCTCTCTGTTTTCAGACGACTGAGCTGGGCCATTTTCAAGAAACGCCCCATTACCTGGAACAATTACAACTGTTGTCACATCTCTGATGAGTTTAGTTTGGCTTTTAGTGTCTGCTGGGAAAACTTTAACTGGTGCAGCTGCTGTGTTTAAGGCCACTTCATAGCTGGGTGCTCCTGCGGCGTCTTTTACTCACCAGTTTATGGTCTTCCTGGTGCTGTAGCAAGGTACCTGAGCACATACTGGCTTTGAGTAGGCAAATTGTCCCATTGTCTTTCCTCTCCCAATAGCCCATGGGGCAACTCACCTTCTGGAAGTTCAACCATCACCTAAGCGCTGCAGTAGATTTTATCTTCTGTGCCCTGTAGTTGATGAGCACCAATTCACTTCAGGGACTAATGCTAGCCATAAAATAGTGCCTCAGATCCATACAGGCTATTTTTGGAACTGTATCAAACTACTTCTGCTCAGCTGATATGGCAACAGTGCTGCTTACATGCCAGATTATATATGTAATTTTCCGAAGTAAAATATTCTTTTCCAGAAGTTTCCATTAACAGTCTCTATACCTACATAATTGGATGGCAGCGTTTAACTCTGATTAATTTAGAGTTACCATGCATTTAGGGATTGAAAGAATGCTGCCCTCACCATTCTGTCTCAGGGGAGAAATACGAAGGGAGAGCCAGAGCTGATTTCCCCACGTGATGAAGACTCACAGTATCATTCTCAACAGAACCGAGCATCTCCCGACGGTGGTCTGATAACAACTGTAATTAGGTATTCAATCACACACAGCATAAGATCAGCCAAACAAATGTATGTCTGCTAAGGGAAATAACCCATGGAAAGATTATAGGTTTGCTGAACCTGAAGTAAAACATATAATGAAAGCTCTTAACACTCTGGAGCCTAGCCGTTGCCCAACAAACTGCCTGTTTTCCTGCATAATTATTAATCAGAGCTATCCTTGCCATTTCTACTGTGCCACACTGGGTGCTGTCATGTCCAAAGGTCTGATTCTGAAAGGAGTCTTTCACTCATGCCTGTGGATCTTAGATCAGGTTTTATGAGATGAGAATGGCCCCTGAGCTGGAGGAGCACTTTGTGGGCCCTCATGACTGTGAGTCCTAATCACAGTCAAGTTCGGCTGTGCTGCTGAGACACCACAAAGCCCTGCTATGACCTTTTCTGCCCCAATGCCCACAAAAACTAACGGTCAGCCCATTCGGAGGAAAGAGATATTGTTTGAAATCAGCCACAAAGCAAAACAAAAGTACTGGACTTTGTTCTCCATTCTGTATTTTAGACTGGAGGTTTTTGAAGCAAATTGTGTGGTCCAGGTGTATGAACTCATCTATCATCCTGTGCATCCTGTTCACCCTGCCATTACAGAAGGAAAAACACAATATGAAAAGGTGATTCTATTTGCATCATGCACTCTAGGATAACTGACCCAGTCAACAGTATAAAGTTTTAAGAGGAAATATTTCAATAATAAGCCTGCCACCAAATTGTTGCTGTTTCCTTTCTATACAGTGACTAAGAGCACCATTTATACACACACATGAACTCTGTAGGATTTTATAATGGTTATTTCAGGAAAGGTGCAAATAGCTAGCTTTTTGCTGTTGGATTACTGGTCTTTGCAATTCTTATTAATATTCATCAAATTAGGGAAAATGACAGCCCATCTGACAAGTCAATGCAGCCTGCCTGAAAGACCGTTGAAACAAGGGACGAGTGCTGTCTCCAGGGTGAGCATTGCTGGAGACTAGCTTCAGCTGAGGGTGGCTGGTTGTCTGTAACAGCAAGAAAAACAGCATTTCACAACAGGAACCCAAATGCAACCTCGCTGCCAGCACGAGCCAGTCCACCTCTGCTGTCCTCCTCTTGCCCCTGGCCAGTCCCCATCACTGGTTCCTGTAAGCCCTGGAGCCTGCATGCCCACAGAAGGAGCTGTGGCCCCTCACCAAAGTGCCAGAAAGCTGACCTGAGAACGAGAGAACTGATTTGTTTTCAGCCGGTTCACTTATCCAGCACATCCCATGATTGCACGAGGATTGGGGCCGTTGAAAACATGTGGTTTAGGATGAGAGGAGGGAGGTGGTGCTGCTAACTCTTTTGACTGCAGCTTGTGGTTAAGTCACTTCAGCTGACTGTGAAACTATGGGGTATTTTGATTTCCCTCCAATGATTGTAGAGAGGAGCAGGGTGAGGACAGCCTTAAAGCACAAAAAGGGCCGTGTTTTTGTAGAAGATTGGATTGATCTACCTACGGGCAGACTTAAAAGGTCCATGAACATGAAGTGGAAAAACTAGTGCTGAAGAGAAAAGGCCCACAGACTGAACTGAAGATTTGAAAGGCATGCTGAAGAATCAGCCTTTATTCATAGAGAACCTACACAATGCCAAACAAGCAATTAAAAAAAATAATTTAAAAAGGTATTTGCAAGTGGCCTGTGTTAGTTTATCCATAATTTCTCAAGCACCTGACATGAGCCCCTGGGACAATCACATGGCTACAACTGAAGGCAATGTTTCCAAAGGTCCATGTGCAATGAGGAGCTGCTGAAACCCTGGTGAAGGGTGCAAGGAGGCTGGAAGAAGGCAGGAGCCACGTGATCTCTATGATGATGAGACAAGATTTGGGTAAGTTAAGGAGCTAAAGAGCAGCTCTGCATGAAGGACCTTCTATTAGTCGCCTTCTCTTGAAACTGGTCTGAAAAATGGGTGTTTTATTTTCTTTTCCTGTCCAGAGTCAGATACTTAGAGGTGACCCTAGTGCCTGCTTGAGATCCCAGTGCCCCAAATCCCTGGCAGTTCTGGGCCATGGTGCCAGGAAAGCCCATTTCTGCTTCATATCAGGCACTGCCACCACCAAGGAAAGATAAATACCAGCCACTGCTGCACAGGTTTTCTATTGCTCAGGGGTATAATGAATTAAGTAGTGGATGCATTAAATGATCCCTAACTATAATTAGCTCCCTCTGTGCTTATAACGCTACAGCCTCATACAAATGGTTTCTAATGACACATGCAGTGTCTAGGAACAGGGTAATAGCTATTTAAACAGTTGCTGATCCCTGAGCTTGTACGCGACAGTGTATTTTACAATTATTGAGAAACTTCGGACATTTTTTAGAAGTGCTCTGGGCATTGACCTAGAGAAAAGCTAGGTCAGATGAGAGCAGAGATGATGCCCTTCCCCTAATAGTTACAGATAGATAATGTTCTAGTTGTCAGACATTACTGCTGCCCCAGTCTTGATTGCCCCCATTACCACTCTTTCTCTGCAGTATGATTAGCAAAACAGATAGCCTTTTCCCAACTCATATCTATGGTACAGGCACTCAAGGAGAGTCAAGACAGTTTTCCAAAAAATATTCTTGTGTGTGTGGTCCTCAGTAACTGCACTAACTTACATACTGTTCAGAAATGAAAGCTTGCTCATTTAAAACTGGATCATAAGCCTCATCAGCAAGTAGGACCTATAAAATGTACCAAGGCCAAAAGGCTGCCAGCCATGCTGGGCAGCTGGGGCCTCTTTGCACGGACCAGGTTGCAAGCTTAGGGATTGAAGACTGCGGTTTCAAAATTCAAGATACTGTGACTTTTTTTTCTTTTTAAATAATAATCTCTTTTCCTCTTGTTCCTAGAGCTAAGGATGATAATGAGATTTTTATTCAAGAACAGTCTTTTGATTCAAGAAGCATGGAAAATTGCCACTCTTGTGAATCATGAGCCCCAAAAGCAAAGGCTCAAAAGAAAACAAGTTTGCAACATCAGCTACCCCAGTAAAAAACAGCCAACACTAACTGTAAATATTTTATTCACCAAAAATAAGCAGAAAGTATGCCACAGTTCCTGAAAAGCCCATCTTGCCAGAAGAAAACTTCATTTCTTACCTCAGTTAAAAATTGTACTTCGTTAGAGATTTGTTTTTAATGAAGACAGTATGTCATAACATTTTTCACCTGACCTTGAAATGGCAATAAGCCTTGTTCACTTCAGCGATCAGATTTCACTTCACAGGAAATGGACAATAAATTTAATATTCTCTTTTATAAACACATGCATACACCACACACTAATTTAAATGTGATCTGCTGCTATTTGGATACTACAGGTCTACTTCAGGATGCAGAACTGCTGCAAGCAAAGCGTGCTCTGCTCACTGAAGGCAAGAGAGCATGAATGACAGAGGGTAAAAGAGATCTCATCCAGCCACCCAGGTCTAAGAGCTCATATCTGAGCCAGTAACTGAGGTTTTCTACCAATGTCCTAATTTACAGCCACAGGGAGTCTCAGTCTGCCAGGGAGTGAATGTATATGGCTGCAAAGCCATACTAAAACCTGCTTCACTGTAAGGAAGACATAAATACATTTCATTTGCAGTGCTCTTTGCTCAAAGCAATATCAAAGGGAGAAGTAGAATTGCAACGTTTCAGGTAAGCAATATTTCTCTTTTTTCAGTTTGGAGGGCTCAAGATTGCAGCGAAGAACCAATCAGCAGTGCAAGAAAACTGAACTGGGGATGAATCAAATATTCTAGAAAATTTTGTGTAACTTTACTTGAAATATACCAGTGAGAGGCATAAATGTGGGTAACAGTGGTATCATCAAGCAACAGAAAAGAGAGAAAACATGTATATCCCTAGCTTTTGGGGACATAAATCTGGATTTGTTTAAAACAAGCTTCATGGCCTGTACCTAATGCATCTTTGACTGCAAAGCTGCTATACCAGAGATAACATTCATGTTAAAAAGTATTAGTGTTTTAACTAATTTATGGGGATGCTATTCAAATTTCTTTCTGAAGTGCTCCTAAATAATGAAGTAATACTCATCTTTCTGACCAGTTATGATCAAATAATTCCTGCCGTGTCCCAGCTTTAATGACTGGCTTTGTCAAAGCAAATTTGTCATGTTCTACCAGTCATTGGGATAATGAAGAAACATCGATACTGGTAACATGTTAAATGTTGTTAACTGAATCACATGAAAAACTAGTTCTATACACAGGATTTCCAAAACTGCAGTAAGGTACTGTTCTGGTTGTTGGTTTGGGGTTTTTGTTTTGTTTTGGGTTTTTTGGGTTTTGTGGGGGTTTTTTTGGGTTTTTTTTTTTGGTTTTTTTTTTTTTTTCTAATGTGATGACTTCATCTTGGATATTCAATGTAACACTGATTTAGTTTAAAGACTGTGTTTCTGGGTCAAGAGAAAGGGATTTGGGCTTGACAGTACCCTGACTAGCACTTTTTGAAGTCACTTAAACATACTTTCTTGCATGGAATTGGTTAGAATCTCAAGGAGTGGTGTTCACCTGAGATGCTGAAGGCACACAGTGGCACACCTCTTGCCTCACTTGAGACATCCAGGTCTGAACTAGTCACTTTGAGCTGCCTTTGTCATCAATGGAAAGAAATAGGCATCCCAAAAAAGTAAACCATTTATCTTAGAAACCTCACTTATAGGAAGATGTATTATGTCCTGGAGGAACCTACATCTCTCCTTCAATGATAAAAGGGGGCTTAGGTTGACTGGCTCCACTTTAAGCATCTAACTTTCTCATATCTGAAGTCAGATGAGATGATTTGCATCCTTGGTTACTATTCTTTCAGGTTAAAATACTACCAAGAACTACCAAGGTTATCTCCTGAACTCACTATGAAGGGATCCAAATTGGCTATGGCAGACTATTCAGAGACAAATCTAGTTCCAGTTCACACAGAATGGGAAGCAAGGCCAGTGCCTTCAGTCAATACCTGTGCTTTCCATCTTCCCACTGCACTTTGAGAAACAGTCTTTAATAATAAGCTTTATGCCACTATGAAGCTTGATTTTTTTTTTAAATGCATTTATACTAGTCTTATCCTCTGATGACTCCCAGAGAATAAGATCATATTCAGGGACAAGCCATGATTGTCAGTTTATGGGAGTCTCAGGTCCTGAGATCTGTATCTGAACCTAACATCTTTTGGTTTTCATGAAACCAGAACAGTATCTCTGGTTTCATGAGCACAAAACACTGATTAGCTCGGATTAATGAAGAGAAAATATGGGTATAGTTCTACTTTCTCAAATGCTAAGACTAATTCACAGTTTTGCAAACTCTAAGCCCAAACTCTCTCCAGCTCTTTGTGGTTGCTATTCCTGAAGGTTTGCAGATAAAGAGTAATAGCCTTCTTCAACCTAGGGGGTTAAATAAAACAAGAGTAAAATTAATCGTTATCAAAATTAAACATAAAGGAGAGGGAAGGTGAAATTAAATATTTGAGTGGGGTTATCTAGGTCAGAGCTGGGTATGTTACCAAATCCCCATTTCCTCCCTCTACTATGCCTTGTCAAACATACAACATTTGCTCCAGCAAAAAAAGATTTAACTGAATGCATTTGTCCTAACAAATCAATTAAAATTAAGCATCTGATTTTTGTAAAGCTTTAAGAAGATTTCTGCCAACATGACATCTGAACGCACCAGCAATTTTACTGCTCTGCCAGGCCACACAGACCCATTGGGAAGCTGCAAGGACGAAGATTTCTTACAGGTGAAAACCTATCTCTCTGTCCTTTATGGCATAATTTTCCTGGTGTGCTTCCCGGGGAACGTAGTGACAATTTTTGTTTACTTTGTCAAGATGAGGCCCTGGAAAAGCAGCACCATCCTTATGTTAAACCTGGCTATCACTGACCTACTATATATAGCCACACTTCCTTTCTTTATACACTACTCTGCTAATGGAAATAACTGGATTTTTGGAAACTTCATGTGCAAGTTTATTCACTTTTGTTTCTACTTCAACATGTACAGTGGTATTATCTTCCTTTGCTGTTTCAGCGTCTTCCGCTTTTTTGTAGTTGTTCACCCAGTTAAATGCTTTTTTGTTCAAAAACGGAGATGGGTGGTGGTGACTTGTGTAGTCATTTGGATGATTTCCCTGGTGGCCATCAGCCCCTTGGGCATATTGATTGCCACAAGGCATATGCAGAATAGGACTATCTGCCCGGACCTGGCAGCTGCTGCGGACCTTGACACTAGTCGGTGGTATAACTGGCTGTTGACGGTATTTGCCTTCTTCTTGCCCTTGCTGACAGTGACTCTCTGCTACATGCTCATTATTTACACCTTGGCTACCGGGCCCCACACACAGGCTTGCTACAAACAAAAGGCTCGCAGACTGGCTGTCGTCCTCTTGGTGGTCTTCTATGTGTGCTTCCTCCCCTTCCACGTCTTTCAAGGCATTCGGCTGGAGCTCCGAGTACGACCGGTTAGCTGCCACTTGAAGAACACAATCCTTTTTATGTTTATTATAGCTAAACCTTTAGCAGCATTAAATACTTTTGGAAACTTACTGCTCTATGTAGTGACAGGAGATAAGTTCCAGCAGGCAATTTTCTCACTCCTCAAGTTTGGACAAACAAGAACTTAAAGTGGAAGAGATTGATGCCATTAAAGAGTTATGGAGGAAGGGTCCAAACCTGCCCTCAACCAGCCAGGCACAACCTCCCTGCCATCAGAGTACTCAGGTTAACGCTGCCAACACCAAAGGAGAGTTAATCTGTTTGTGTTTTGAGTTACAAATTGATCATGAAAAGATAAAACATAGAATTTTAAATAAAAAGCTTTAAATAAAATGCTAAAATATTAAATGTGAAACTTCTCAGAAATTTCTCTGTATTTGCTTTCTGAATCTTTGATACCTCTTTCAGAGAATGGCTAACAGTTCCAGAAAAAAATAATTGTGTATTAGTGGCAGATACAGATTCAGGGTGGGAACAACTCGATTTAATTTTAGTAACTTGGAAGTTAAGTCCCTAGACTAATCTAGGTGCCTGCCTTTGACTTGCTTCCTAAGCAATGGAGAGGGGTAAGACCCTCCAGAGGGCAATTCATCACAACTGTTTTAGACCTGTAGGAGGTTCACGTCACCTCCCTGGAGGCATTGACAAGGTAGGTGTATGTATATAAGTTAATCACCCTGTTCTCCCTTCATAATTTCCCATCATAGTGGAGAGAAATCAGTAGTTTTAGAGTGTGATTCACCTAATTAGCCTTGATGCCTGCATTTGGACAAGGTGAATCATGGCCCAGAAATGCCTGTTTCTCTCCATTGGCCATAAAAGATAAGTAGATCACACACAGACCCAAACATTCATACGTGCCTTTGCAGAGCTGAGCCCCAGCTCTGGTACCAAGAGGGATGGATCTCTCTCCAGAGGTGGCTAAAAGGAGGACTTATGCAGTAAGACCCTCTTCAGTGCCTCCAGTGACCACCTGAAGATTAATAATGCGATAATACAAGACCACTCCTATAAGGGTTTTCCGTAGTATTGACTGTGATGGCTGGATTAATTTTAGTCCAGAGGTGAGAAGTGAATGGACTCATAAATGTGCCAGATCCATAAAATCATAGAATACTTTGGGTTGGAAAGGACCTTTAAAGGTCATCAAGGTCAACCCCCCTGCAATAAGCAGGGACATCAACTAGATCAGGTTGCTCAGAGCCCTGTCCCACCTGACCTTAAATGTTTCCAGGGGTGGGGCATCTACCACTGCTCTGGGCAACCTGTTCCAGTGTTTCACCACCCTCATCATAAAAAATTTCTTCCTTACATCTAGTCTAAATCTACCCTCTTTCAGTTTAAAACAATTACCCCTTGTCCTATAGCTACAGGTGTATATCTCCATCTTCCTTATGATCCCCCTCTAAGTACTGAAAGGCTGCAATCAGGTGTCTCTGGACCCTCCCCTTCTCCAGGCTAAACAACCCCAACTGTCTCATCCTTTCCTCATAGGACGGGTGTTCCAACCCTCTGATCATTTTTGTGGCCTCCTCTGGACTTGCTCCAACAGGTCCTTGCCTGTCTTGTACTGAGGACTCCAGAGCTTAACATGGTACTCCAGGTGGGGTCTCAGGAGGGTAGAACCACCTTCCCTGACCTGCTCACACTTCTTTTTATGCAGCCCAGGAGACAACTGGCTTTCTGGTCTGTGAGTGTGCATTGCTGGCTGATGTTCTGGTTTTCATCTATCTGTACTGCCAAGTCCTTCTTGGCAATCCATAGACAACACAAAGTAATTTTTGCCCATTTCTTTACTCAGTGCAGCTCTGCTTGGTCACACCAGGTGAGGAACAGCTTTACGTAAAAACACATCTGATGGGGAATATGGTTTGCCTCACAGGAAAAAAAAATCGACTCACAGGAAATGTGAGTCCAATACTTGAAGATACCATCTAGAGAGGTCCCAGAACCAGCTGAGGTACCCCAGCAAACAGCCACACAAAACTATTAGCAACATAAATATTCAGAGCCCGAAAGTACGACCACAGAGTGAATCCTCTAATTCATTTGTATAACAGCCTTATTTCATGTGCCACTACTTTTGCTCTCCACTCTGAAATGTCCATTAATCAACTGTAACACACGCCAGGCTCTCAGACAACCCGTCTCCCTAACCAATCCCTCTATGCATGGCCTGGTCTTCCAGTGACCACCAAACCGAGACCACCAGACCACCATTCCCATTAAGCACATGCCTGAGTGACTGGCAGATGGCCTGTGACTCCTCTGTGCCGTGGGGTGCCCATTTGCTGCCTCTCCCAGGGCCAGCCTGGGGACAACAGGCAACAGCAAGCAGCAGGCATGCCGAGGGAACGCCAGGAGATTAGAAACCATCCCTGACATAGGAAGGAGCAAGATGGGGAAAGGCAGAAGAGCATTTGTCTGGATAGGGTAGAAGATGGGCTGTGAAGGAGAAGTCCTGGCAGAAAGCAGAGAAGGAAGCCATTTTCCTGCAGAAATAGCCCATTTGACTTTAATCCGCCCCTAGATATTCATCAAGGTAACTTTTGAAACTTCTGCACAGTGCAGCATGATCTCCCCTGTGACCACTATCCATCTCAATATCCACTATCAATTTGTGGATGAGCTCTTTAGGTGAAGAAGGAAGCTCACCTAATGCAGGCCTGGAGAGATGTAGTGTGAGGCACACCTCCAAAAAATGTAAAGAAAATGCCTCCCACCCCACATGCTGCATTGGTTTTGCCAGTCTCCAAAGGGCAGCACAACCTTCCCTAATGCACCTACAGTGCTGCTCACAACTGCTTGCCTCTGTGGCCTGGCTTTGGCTGGGATGGAGCTGATGTTCTTCTCAGTAGCTGGTACAATGCTGTGGTTTGGACATTTTTATGATAATAATGTTGGTAACACACTGATGTTTTCAGTTGTTGCTGGGTAATGTTTACACTGAGTCAAGGGCTCTCCCTCCTTTTCATTACAATTGCTGTTGTAACAACAACAACAATAATAATAGTAGTAGTAGTAATTTGTTTTACTTTAGTTATTAAATTGTTCTTATCTCAACCCACGGGTTTTACCTTTTTCTCAGATCTCATCCCCACCCCTGTAGGGGGGGTGAGTGGTTGCATGGTACAGATTTGCCAAGCTGGTGTTAAACCATGACATCCTGAGACGCCAGAAGCAGCTGATCCACCATGAGAAGGCAACGCTGAACATAGCAACTTGGCTGTTTTTTTAGTTTAGGGTATCCTATCAAAAACTACCAAGGTTTTTTTGAGCGAAATCAGACTGATGCATTATCTTTCAAGCCCTTACTGCATATAGACACATGAGTTTTATTAACTCCATTTGAGTCCTACTCCAGCATCTACATTGTGGAGTCTGGTTCTGGTGTTTGAGATAGAAAAGGAACTGCTTCTGGTTTTCCAACAATATAGGATGAGGTTTTGCTTTCAACTTTAAATGAAGCTCTGTGCTAGTCCCATTTCAGTTGTACTTGATATTTGCTGGATTAATTACTCAGCACACTCGTTTGTTCTTCTACCCAGGCTATGTACTCTTTTAATGCAAGATGCCTGGAATATCTTCAGTATAGCATTATTGCCTGGAATGATCTGGACAGATATTATCTTGAGTTGGCAAGGGGATGAACCAGATCTTAGTTTCTCAGATTTTTCTAAAACTATGAAGAACAAACCTATAAGCTACCTTATTATAAACAATTAATTTACAATTTCAACAGACGTCATTAAAAAGAGATCCATACAAGAGTCCGACCTGCTCCCCTGCCCCTCTCCTGATCATCACTGGCCTTCCACTTTCATATTGCTCTGTTCTGCAATAACCCACCACCTTTACATGTCTTCTATGCATACCTACTTGGATTCTACTCCTGCCCTTGACTCATGCTGCTCCTCTGCATGTGTGCCATGCTGATTGCTGCAGGGCTATAACTGCTGGCTGGCAGGTTCGTCCCTAACCTGGTATCTTATGGTGTGACATTAGCTAACCAAAGACAGTAGCCATGGTTGCTGTGGGGTTGTCAGCATTCATTCAACAATCTGTTCACCTCATTACAATTCATCCTCAACTGAGCTGGGGTAAAAAAGGGAAAGACTATAAAAATGTTATGAAGCAACGGGTACCAGCTGACATGACAGTCAAGTCCAACAGCAGAACACGATCCTTGCCTTTTAAGATTTACAACACCACAGACAGGAAGAATAGTTCAGTCATATTCATGTTTTACTATTTCTTATTTGACATCTCTAAGAGTTATATTTGCTTTTTAGCTTTAATTTTAAATGTTCTTGTAAGTTTGTCAGATCTGCTACAGCACGAAGGCTTGAGATTTCTTCCAACAACCTCTAATATGTTTGCCTTCAGGACAAAGAAACTAACCACGTTCAAGGAGTAAAGGACAGGTCTATATACGCCATCCACTATGTGTTGGGTACCAATCCTTAAATAATGATTATACTGTGATCATTTACTGCTTTTGTTTGCAATGTTCTCACAAGACCAGAGCATTGTCACATCCACATACAACCCACAGGAACATAAAGTCAAAATAAGCATTTTAGTGTTTTCAGGAAAGGTCCAGATCCGTACCTCTAACCTCAGCACCCGCCTGCGCACACATGCTGGAGGAAATGATGTAACAGAAGAGCACAAGACTGACCTTTTCTCAGCAACTACAGAATTTCTCTGGTGTCTGATACCCAGCAATAATTCAAAGAAAAATGTCAGTTCCTAAAATAATTCCTTCCGTAAGTTAACTGACAGCGATCACTCTTGTAAAGCAAACAGTAAGTCTGTCTTAGGAGCATCGCTGTGCGTACCACCTTGCACGTGTTCTGTTCTCATCTTCAGGATCTTTGCAGCAGTGTGAGAGCAAGAGCTCTGCTCCCCTGGGGATTTCTGACTGGTCTGTTTAAGGTCATTTCTGGAAGTGCAGAAGGTAACCTCTTAACCCCTTGGCCAGACCCACCAGCTTCATCCCCACAAAAGGCTTAGCTATCAGAAGGCATGGCTAGAGGGAGAAGGCTGTAGGCTCAACAAAATATCAGAGACCAAAACATCATCCTCCGCCTGTCTATACCAAGTCACCTTCCAAGGGCCAAGGAAAAAAGCAAGAAACTTTTTTGCACAAATGCAGGAGAAACCTATTCAAGAAGCCCAGGTGGTGCCACCAGCGTGACAGCGGCAGGTTGTCAGGCATTGCCTGTTAGCAACATGGGGTTCAGGGGCTTGGCAACTGTGCCAGTGAAGAAAGGGACAAGGCTAGTTTTACCAGGTGTACAACAGACACACCTCATTTGATCCTTGCCTCTAAGGACACAGAAACATCTACTTCTAGGATTTTTGTAGAGCCCAGCAGATAGTCCAAGCCTACCTGAGAAAATAGCCTGCACTTACTACAGACCTGTATGTGTGTCATGTGTGGGAGCGCATAAGGGACAAGAAAATGGGGAGGGGAGGAAAGCCCATCTCAACTTTGATAAGACTCTCATCTCCTCTGAATGAATATGACAGCCCCCTTTCTTTTCCTTTCTTTAAATTGTTGTTTTGGTTTTTTTTTTTTTTTCTCCCTCTGGAAGCCTGTGCTCGAGGATAACTCCTGCAGACCCTACAAGGAGCAGAGGGCTCACATGCCCAGCACAGCTGTGGGGAGGGAAGGCACTGCACACAAAAGACTTTGTAAAGCGACCTACAAAACAGAGTCAGCTGGTTAGGTTTGGTTTAGAAGTGTCACCACGCAAAGATAATCATAAAATATGCTCTTTGGTCTTGCAGCAGCAGTGGAGGAGAAGAAGCTTCTGCCAATTTATCGACTGTCCATTCCCAAGGACTAAACCTGAACCTCAATTAAACATACCATTATTTGAGCACTGTATTTAAAAACTGTGACTGCCAGTAACCTTTCTTTTTGTATATGTACAAATCCAATGCAAATAGCCATTTAGAATATCCCTACAGATCCATCAGCAGATTTCAACTTTATAAAACCACGTATCTAAACATTAACCTCAGTGGCTGCTCATTGGTTTGCATATGCAAACTCTGAGGAACAGAGATGAGGATGAATTAACTTGCAAGAATGCACATGCACTAGGCTGAAAGCATGAAACAGGGTTCAGGCATTAGCTGCAAATTGTGTTGAAATTTTGAATCCAATTTGAATCCAAAGCCTTCCCAAACTCCTGTGACATCTTGGGCCAGCATCCCAGGGATGGTGGTGTAACCAAAATAAATCATGGGTTTGTATAGCAGAAGGAAATGAGGGTGTTAGGGGTTTCTGAATTTTACATAAATCTGCCAGTGGAGGTACAGCACACAGTCACCCCAGTTCGCAGCTTTTGTTCTCATTGCTGCATACCACAATCATGACAGAAGGTATAGTTCCTACTGCACTTCAAAACTGACTTGAGCAAGCTTAAGAAAGCAGTCTGTTTAATTTACTCTCTTGATCACTTAGACAATTCCTCACCAGAGATACGGAAACATGGGAGCAACAGGAAAGGCAAAATGGCTGCATTTGTACCATCATGTTTCTCCTCTGCTACCCACAGTGGGGCTGAACTGACAACATCAGCAGTGGTGGTCTGGCTTGTCCCAAAACCAGCAGGGCTGACAACAAATACAAATGCAGAGGTGCAAAACTTCTGCAAGAGTCACCAGTGCAAACCACACCTCCTCATCCTCAGCAAATGCAGGTGCCGGATTTTCAAGCTGGCTCTGGAACCTTGGCCCCAGAGAGGGATGGGGGTTCAGGGCTGTCCCCATGCCTCACCTTTCATGTCACCTCCACCCAGTGCTCAAGGTGACCTCCTTCATTCCCTGTCTGGCAATGGCTGCGTGTTGGAGATGAGGGCCTGGACTTTAGGCACAGAGGTGCTGGCACTTTGGGAGAGCATTGCAGAAGGCTGACACACAGAACTGGGAAAGGCAGCATGTGGGGATGTGCCAGAGCTTGCCACTTCTTGGGGGTTCCCAGCTGACAGGAATGTCCTCTTGGGGACAGAAGTAGGGGTTCTATATCTTCCTTGTACCTGCTCTTCCTTTTATCTGTGATGGAGAAATGAGTCTGTGGCAGGGAAACATTTTATTTGCCCCTCCTACCTCAAAAAGAAATCCAACGACAGCAAAATCTTCCTTACATGAGTCTCAGGCGTGATTCCTAACAAGTGTGCACACGGAAAACCAGGGCTGATTTATGCCATGGAGGGGGTCTTCTCTGGGAGAGGATGATACTGTTGTGCAGCTCAGCCGAGGTGGGGGACATCCTGCCACCCACCAGCACAAGAGGGAGGGACAATCTGGCTGTGAGCCCGGTATAAAGCCAGGTTGGTGCTGCTGATTCACCGATAAATCAGTGCTGGGCAAGTATGAATGCTTGCTCTGGTCCTGGATCTGACTGACCCTCCCACCTAACCAGAGAGAGTCACTTTATCTCCCCCTAATTATTTCCCCTGCCACATTTTATCCTCTTAGAGTTACAAGCTCTTTGGGGCAGATGTCTTAGTGAGTATTTGCACAGCAGGACCTGAATCCTGAATGGGCCCTCCTGGCATTATGAAAATTCAATCAAGGGCTTCACCCATAAAAATGTAAACGACGTAGCTACTTATCATTTGTGCGCATAGAGACACATAAACACACATATGCAGATACACATGCATGGGGAAGCAGTGCCTAATGCAAAAATATAACTCCTTTAAAATAACAGCACTATGTTGTGTTTAATTCTCTTCCTTTGGATATGAATATATGTTTTACTTGTTCATTTTCCCTCCTGTAGAATAAAAATAGTGTGGCACTGGAGACAGAAGTTGGCTGAATAGAAATCACTTTTCAGGACAAAAAGCAATTGCTACAGAATTAATTGCAGCACTGCACAAAATCTTCTGGAGCAGTTTTCAAATGTTTTATATTTTTCAGATATAATCTGCTATATACAACTTGATAAGGTTTTACTACTGATTCAAAGACCAGTCCCTAAGTATGCTGCTTTGTTTACCTTTAATATCGGTAGCACCTGGCTATTTAGCTGCCTTTTTTTTTTGTGCCGTGGAAACAAGCTGTATTTGCCTGTGTGATAAATGATAATGTTCAGTACTAAAATGGATTTGGATGTGTATTCAAGGGTAGGCTATTCAAGTCTAGGGTATTTGCTTGTGTAAATTTTGATGTAAATTTTGTTGTTAAGATGTTGATATTTCAAGATGATTGCGTGGCTCATTTCTGCACTGCAAAATTGAGTGTCTCAAAGTCCCAGCAGTTTAGGCTTATTCAAGTACCTAGAATACAAAGAGCGTTCTCATCTGGCCTGTTTTAAATATGTATCTTACATTACGTTGAACTGTATCACCATTTTAATGTGACTACTTTTGCCCTACGTGCTAGGAAGGAACGGGTTTTTTCTCTAAAAAAAGTACGTGCCTCTCTGTCATCGCTTTTTGTTTTATTTTAATTTTTCTTTTTTTCTTAGCAGTCACTCTGGGTAAAATTTCCTCAGCTAACTTCAGATAACATACAGGCCTAGCTCTGAGATAGCTTCCTAGGGTGTTTTTATAGTCAGCAGGGAGAAACGGCAGCTTGGAGGTCCAATGAACCCCTGCCCAGGGTGGGTCAGCTGAACCGTGCCTTGGCAGAGCCTGCACAGGGAGTCAAGGGTGTCCACACTTCTGACTTCGCTGCTGAGTTAGCATGATGAACCTGCTCCTGTCTCATCTGCAGATTGATTGGTTATTTCTATATGAAAAAAAAAAAAATTGAGCTTATGGGGTTCAAAAAAAGTATGAAAAGTTATGAGCAAAAAATAAATCAAATAAAGAGGCAGGGAGACACCACAAGGGAAGAAGAGGAAGACTCCAGAGTGTCACCATAGCTGCAGTCCACATAGATTTAGGTACACACACACGCAGGGTGTTAAGAGCTGGACAAGCTGTTCAGAGGGGTTGCTTATGCCTGAGTCCTGTTCGTGCACATTTGAAGTGTCACTACTCTGTATCTCCCCAAACTTTCTGAGTTTGCTGGAGAACTTTTCTGAATGGCCCTTAGAGGAGCTTGTGCAAAAAGGATTTCTCATTAGACCCCTTTAATTTGCCATAGCTCTGAGATGGGACATGCTGTGACAGATGCCCTAAATGAGGTATTAAAAAAATATTAAGGAAATTCAGAAGTACAATTTGTAGGAGATTCCTTCCTGTAATGCAACCAAACTATTAAACTTCTTCACGAAACTTCAGAAGCACATAATTTTCAGCAGCGAAATTGAGGGGCTGCCAAGTGCCTGAGAAATACAGGTGACGGGGAGATTAAAGTGAGTGGCAGCCCGCAGGATGACAGCTGCTGGAGCGATATCTTCACCACCTGTGGAACCTGCTCCTGAACTGACAAGCATTAATGCTCATTCCTAACACTTAGTAATCTCTAAGCTACACGTGTAGTTAAAAACTGACACAGCTGAAAATCTGTCTCAGCTGCACCCAAGCAATGCTCACATCAAAGGGTACGATACAAAAATATCCTCCATTTACACAAGGATAATGCAACATAATGGCTGAAACAAACACTGGGAGATGAACACAGAGGGAGAGCTATAGAGAGGTGTATGTGACTTACCCCTCACATCATGGAGCCTTTGCTGTGTCTTGTTGATCCAGCTGTTTTTACACTGTCTGTTCAACATTACCTTTGTCCTTTGAAATTTACAGAGACATACCTACCAACCACAGCAACAAATGAGGAGCAGATTAGAGAGCTCTTTATCTGATCACAGGATCTATTTTTCAAATAATCTGCCCTAGCTCTTCATAATCTAAGTTTATTCAGACACCCGAAAGGGCTTATAAATAGAGGTCACTATGATAAATTTTCCTATCTGGCTTACAGTGTTGTTTCCCTAAGAGAATTGTGCTTTTCCTCCACCCTGGGGACTCCAGCCCAGCAGATTGTGGGGTGCATTGCAACCACACATGGAAATCCATCTGCTCAGGCTGGGACATAACATGTGCGTACAGCTCAGAGTGGAAAATCAGTGGCCAAAATGTTGAGTCCCTCCATCCACCAGAGAAGGGCAGGTACCCTTGAAGGCTGGGGGAGGAAGGGCTCTCTCTATCCATCCACAGCTCTGACCCATGGTCTGAGCTCATCCACTTGGTCCTGCCTCCAGTTAGTAGAAGGAGGAAGGGATGCCAGGAGGGATTTTTTTTCCTCCTAAGCCAGCTGGCATGAAGCATCCAAGGATTGTCTTTTCCAGGGATCTGGACATCACAAGTTACATATCTGCATGTGGTCAACAGCGGGGAATCATAGAATGGTTTTGGGTTAGAAGGCACCTTCAAAGATCATCTAGTCCAACATCTTTCGCTAGATCAGGTTGCTCAAAGTCCCCTACAAATCTGACCTTGAACACTTCCAGGGTTGGGGCATCTACAACACCTCTGGGCAACCTGTTCCAGTGCATTATACAAACAGGGAAACTAAGCTGGAGGTGACTACATCACCCTCAAAACATACCGAAAATCCCAGGTCTTGGGCTCAGTCTGGTGAGACCATGGGCATTTCAGTCTGAGTATCTCTTGCAAACAGGCATAGCTCACAGTTTGTGCAGGTGGACAACATTTCAGTGTCACCCTGCCTTTCCCAGCTGCTGTGACAGCCACTGGCCAGCTCCCTACCAGCTTCTTCACCTCTCCCTTCCCTCCAAAAGTTTCTATCTTCCCCTTTTTCCCTGGAACCAGGTTTGCTTGCACACCCACGTGATCCTTTTTACTTCTATTTTAAGATGAAGAATTACATATTATTCAGCTTTCATTTCTGAGGCAGTGGTCATTTGTCACAAAGTACGTACCTCTATAAATATTACCATGTGGTTGTCACCCTCACTTGTCTGGTAGAGGATTTTCTGACACAAACTAATGACACTGGGGCTAACTAGGGCCACCACCCCTGCCAGCTCTTGCCTCACCACTGAGACAGCATATTTGAGTATAACTACTGACTTGGTGGCAAGGTCAATGGGAAAAGGACCAGAGCAGTGATGAATACTGATCCAGGACAGCTCCCAGCTAGTGCCAATGTCTTCTTTCATCCCTTTAAACAGCTTCACCAAGACTTGTTTTTCTCACACGGGAAATTTGCAGTCACCAGCAGCCCTGGTTATCAGAAGATGTGATTCCTAGGTGTGTGGAAAGCACCATGCCAAAAGCACCCCTCGGAGCAGGAGAGTATATTTGCCTTATTTTAGGTGGAGAAATGTTTTGTTAAATCTGGCTGCAGCTGTCATAGGGTAATTAATGTACATATCTTCTCTCTGTGACTATTATTTGAATAAGCACCTGCATCTGCCCCCAAAATTGCACGTCAGTTACATGGATTTGTCACCAAGAGATAAATGAATCCTATCTTCAAATTCATGATTCCCTAGAAAATGAAATGCTGATTTTAATTAGCCCCTGGACTAATTGCTTTATTTTATTTTTTAAAAAATATTAAAATTCTCTAAAGTATTCCCAGCCAAACATTTGGGAGACTACTGCTCATCTGAAAGGTACTAGTAAGCCACCAGCAGAAGATAAAGTCAACTGCAGATCCAGTGCCTGGGCATGCAGCCCCCCTCTGGCACAACGCTGGAGTACCATGGCCGGGTTTACTTAAACTTCGTGCAACAGGGAGATCAGAGAGTTCTTCTTTCAGTAAGAAAATGGACTTGGGTGTTGACCAAAAGAGTCACAATAAACACAGTAGGACAAACTGATGTGGGTTCACAGGTATGGACTCAAATACTCAGGTAAGGATGAATGAGCAGCACGATACTGCCCAAACAAGAAAATCTGTGGTCTAAACTGATGCTACTACTACACTGATGTAAATATGGAAGACAGCTCATATTTAAACCTGGTTTTAGTCCCACTGTCAGTGAGATTTATTTAACTGCTTTACAGAATTGGGTAAATACCTCCATGTATATTACCTAGGTGAGAATTTTAACATGGAGTTTTTTCAGCCAGTAATGTTTTTCAGATTGTTATGGCTCAACAGTAAAGATAGTACATTTATTGAATGCTTGTTCATATCTACCCCAACAGGACCAAAGAGTTGTCAGGGCTTGGTGAGCCTGAACATTTAAGTAGTCTGAAGGAAAAAGGGGGCCAGAATCATTTCTGCATGCTCAAACCAGGAATGAATATCTAGGTATGCTGGAAGGGGTAATATTTATCTCTTTTTTTTTTTATTTATTAATTGTGATTTTAATTAGTATTTCAGTGCTCTGTAAATTCACAAAATGGAGTCTTGTTCATTGCAGACTCTTTTCAAGGTGCTGGGCACCTCTGGTGACAGCTACAGTTTTTCTCCCTTCTGACCTGAACCTTTGGGCTGAAACATGAGCTGTGGCTCAACTCCTCAAAATTCACCTGACTCCAGGAGCTTGGGCTGAGAAACAACCTGAGTATCCTGCACTCAGGTCAGTGCAGAGGTGATGGATAATGTCTATGCCTGACGGTATCAGAGCAAGACACAACACCAACGGTCTGCAGAAAAGCAGAAAACATCCTTCACCAGTGCTGTGAAATAAGCTGGCCCTAAGATAGGATCACCATCTACGCAATGTTCAAGGTGAGCTGCCATTTATGCACCTAGCCCAAACTAGCTCCCATTGGGCTCGCACAAACTGCCAGCAGAGATGCACAAAGCCTCATAACAAGACAGGGAGCGTAACAGTTCTCAGCAGCGCATTTCTTGCAGTCTGTAACATACATAAAAAGACAAGGAGAGTCAGTGAATTAATGTATCTGCTACAAAAGCCTGGTCTCACTCCCAGCTTGTTTACTGGGAGCACTTCTTGTGAAGTAATAAACATCTCTCTAATTTAAGACTACGGCCCCAGTCCTGAGCTGTACCCTATGTGCCCCAACTGTATTGAGGGCTGCAAAGTTCAGCTTGCAGCCACCAGGTGGGTGTTTATTTGCTGCATAATTCATAGTTGTAGAACCTGCACATTTATATTAAACCCCTGATATTTAAAGCAGAAAAATCAGTTCAAATCCCTTTTAAAAGCAGGCAGGACAACAAAGCAAAGCAGAGAAAAAATAGCAGAGCCAACCTGTGCCACACTGTGTGCAAGGAGCCCTGAACCTGCACAGTGGGAGAGCTGGAGCATTTTTATCCCATGGGTTGTTCAGCTACAGATTGGACTCTGTCAGTTGTGAATAGCCTTTACCTTTCAGCTCTTTGGGTATGTGGAAATTATTTAGCTGGTGTCTAACCCAGAGCCAGGGGATTTCAGCCGAAGGTGCAGTCCTTGTCTGAATGATGAATATCCTCAAGAAATTACTGAATAATTAAGAAGCAAACAACACAATATCCCCAGCTCCAGCTCCTTCTGCCAGCCTGCTCCTCACTGTCATTTCCATCCTCTCCATGTGCTCTTCCTTCTTATGTCACAAATATTTTGAACATTTATTTAGCTCAAATACTGGAGAATTGGAGCATAACAGCATGAGCAAGAACACCACTATTTTTCTGGTCAGTAATTCAGCTCCTTGGATTGTCGGGATAAACTACATGGCCTTGGAGAGTATTCATCTACTTGGGAATTGGATTGCAGCCTCATAAAACAGCACAGTGCTCCTATTATCACCTAAATAAAGCTGCCATCGTTCTGGAACAAATAGGTGGAAGTAGTCAGTCACCAAATATCCAGAGCTGAAGCGAAGAATAATAAACTGACATGCAGTTCTTAAGGAATTCTTCACAAAGAGGCAGATTTAATGCCTTGAAAGCTAGGCTCTTACACACACAAAAACATACACTCATCTTTTTTATCACTGTCTTATCTAAAGCACTGAGGGTTCTGTAAAGACAGGATCCAGGTGCAACGCTTTCTGAATAGCTGATGATGACAATGCATCCACCGCATTATCCTCCCTCACAAGACGCTGCCTGAGAAGTTTCTTGGCATTTACAAGCTAGGAAAGGAGCTGGTTTCCTTGCAGCTGCCCAAGATCCTACCTGGCTCAACACAAAATCCCTACTGATTAAAAACATCTTGCTGCAGGTTTCTGCAGCTTGTGTTGGAAAAACGAGCTGGTGAAAGAGTTCTTCCACAGTGTCAGCTGGACCCTGTTCTGACTCCACTGCTGAGCCACTGAACAAGGCAGTTTAACTTTCTTGTATACGTGTAAAAAGGGACAGGCCCATCTTTGCAAAAATCTTTGGGCAAGTCCCTATAGACAGTGACTTGTAAGGGTGATATGCTGTCACCAGTTTTTCTCCGTTGGGTATGGAGATGGAACTGTTCACCCTGTAGTTGCCACAGGGGACCACACATCTGCAAAATAAGGATGGATGCACAATCCATTTAAAAGGGCTTTTAACTAAAAGACCAGCTCCTTTTCTTTTCTAGAAGTGCTCACACAGCTGTTTCACAAGGATCATCAGGTAAGATCTGCCTTCAGGACCACATCATCACAGAAAAATGTTATTTAAGGCCTAGTATCACTGCTCACAAGCTCGTATCTCCAGCATCTAAGAGCTTGGGAAGAGGCAGGCTTCCCTCATAAGGGCCAGCTTGGCCTGTGCTCAGGCACCAGGAGGGCACACATCCACTGCTGCCTCCCCTCTGCCCTCTCCCCGCTCCCAGCCCTTTGCTTCTGCTGCTTGCCTGGTGCCAGTGAGTGACAGACCCCCTGTGAGCCACTTTCCCTCACATAACTGCAGAAAACTACCTCACAAAAAATCTCAGCCTGTGTAGTTTTCTGCTGTTGGAGTCAAAAGAAGCAGGTCACCTGGGAGTCTGAATAAAAGCCCAGCCTGCACAAGCTGGTAGGGAGTATAGGGAGAAGAGCAGAGATGCACAGGGGAGCAGGGAAAGGGCTAAAGCCTCCCCGCACCAGCATCATAAAGCAACGAGGAACCATGAAATTGGCCTGCCTGCCAGCGGAGAGGGATGTGAGTGTGCTCAGACAGTCCACAGGCAAAGGATGGGGATTTCTGCTGTACACGAGAAAGCGGTGTCACTCCTCCAAACAGCATCGTTTGATCGGTACCAGACAGCAGTGTCCACTTTGGGTGCCCACACTTCAAATGAATGTTAAACGCCTGTTCCAAAACAGTTATGGGAGCAAATGTACTGAGAAACCCCTGACGTGCAATCTGTTTGGCTTAACAAAGAAGGGGCTTTGCTGTGTTAGTCCCATTTTAGGTGCAGCTTCACGATGAAATCACTGCTAATGGAAAATTCTTTAATCCAACAAACAAATGCATGGCCAGCACAGCCTCTGGGCAGGAAACAGAAACTAAATTAATTGATATTCAAAATGAGGTGCACAGACACGGCCAGTTCCCCAGTACTCGAGGTGTTTAAATCAAGGCTGGATGCCTTTTTAAAGGCCATGTCATAGCTCAACAAGAAGTTACAGGCTTGATGCAGCACTCTCTTGATACTGTTTTATGGTGTGTAATATACAGCCCCTTCTTGCCTTTGAAATTGCTGGGGGACCAAAATCAACAACAAAAGGTGTGTCCTGTTGTTGCACTGGTGTGTCCCCTGTAGTGCACTGGGCTCCTACAAGCCAAGTTGCACTTGCACCAGTGTGCGTCCAGCTCTGCTCCCCAGCAGGGTGAGGGACTTACTCTTTATGCTGGTAAATCTACGGAGCTGCCTGGACAGCCGCACATGTGGGTGCCACTGCTGCGATGGGTAACACAAGCACAGCTGGGGACAGAACTGGCTGCCCTGGTCTCAGCAGGCATCACATGCCCCCGTAGCAGTACCCTGCTCCTCCCTCTTCCCAACACTCTTGTCTCTTGTTGGTTTTGCTACCCTCGCTTAGGGCCTTTTTGGTTTCCAGCTATGGAAGGAGTCACCACTCAGAATTTGAACTGCTGAGGTTTGCCCCATGAGGCACACATTGCTGGCCCATATGCAACATGCAGCTGGGAGTCTGTGTGTGTGTGACACATGGGGTGTGGAAAACAGTGGGTATGGAAAAGGCCAGTGCTGCCAAAGCCTGAGGAGTAGGAGATGGAAAGCATCCGCAGAGCCCTTCTCCCCAGGTGCATGCCATGAGCATCTCTAGCAGGAGCAAGCAGCCCAACACAGGCAAACACTTCCCACTCTCCAGCCAGGATGCTGACTGTCCTTCAGTGCTTTGCAGTCCTCTCGAGTCTCTCCAGCTGGCATATATGAGGTCTGATCCTACTTTCAACATTAAAGTAGCATTTGAGGTGTTTGAGCAAGCAGATGCAGTTGGCAGGTTGCTGTGTGCTGTAAGGTGTAAGTGACATCCTGGTACAAGTGGCTGGCCAGCAGTCCCCAGTTGCTAAAGGGGACACGGCAGAGATGCAGCCACCTGGGAGAGTAGGTGTGAGACCCTAGTAGTGATCCTCATTTCACAGATGCTTTCTCCTCCCTGCGGCAAAAGGAGGGGACAGCAGTAGGGACCCCCCAGCCTAGAGGCCACCCTGCCCTCCCCACCCTCCCCATCCATCCCAACAAAGCCCAAGGCAACTGGGGGTTTTTTCCAGCCTTTGAGTCACACTTCTCTGTATTTATCTCTATCTTATTTTAAGACCCAAAGTGCTCAGCTTATCCTTGCAGCTTTTAACAGGTCCATAACAAGCTCCAGCAGCACAATGCCTTTTCTAAATGTTTGCTCCTGCTGCCTGACAGATGAGGCTGTGGCAGTGCTGTGGGATATTATGACATCCAGTGGTCGCTCAGGTAAATCACCACTTTTTCCAAGATCCCTCTCCCTGATTTAAGGCCCCAAAAAAGTGCAGGGTTGACCATGACTTCCTTTGTGCTGGAGCAAGGCGAGCACATGGTCAGCTTCCTGCGATAACACTGTACTCCAGGCAAGCAGACCTCAGCTCCTTCCAAAAACTGTTTGCTCATAAACATATTTAGCCAGCAAGGCAACAACATCTTAAGGCAAACAACTGTCTGCTAGCCATACCTCAGCAGACAGAGATGCTGAGAGCACCAACAGAAGTAAACTGATGTGCCCTGTTAATACATGGACTCTGGAAGGTTCCTCCCTTTTTCCCTCTTGTCCAGCTCCAGCAGAAGCAGAGACACAGGGAGCAGGGTGCTAACAGGGCTTAGCAGCATCAGCAAGCAGGATCCAGTGCTGCTGCTTGCTGGAACAAGTGGAGCTACCAGCCTCCGTGATTTCTATGGCTAATTTTGGGGAAGGCATCAGTGCTTTACTGAGCCTAAATGCAAGAAGCACAATTAAGAAGCAAATTTAGGGGAAATGATATCAGGATCAGGTTATATTTAGTTTTCCCCAAGGAAAGCCAGTGATATAACCAGACTTATTACTCACTGTTTTGCAGATGAACTGTTCTTTTGGAGCCTGTGAGGTGACGGTTGCTTTCTTGAGTGCTGAATTCACTCCGCTCCCACTCATGTCAGTAGCTTGGCTGGCAGCCGCTTTTAAGTCTTTTAGCCCAAATTGCCTTTTTCTCCCCTTGTGAGTGCTCTCACCAAGGAGCCTTCCTGAAAAGTACAGCAAGAACTAGATTGCTCAGGTTTACAAAAGATTGGGAGAAAATGTAGTAGGAGCAACAAGGCAGCAGTTCCCCATCGAACGTCGTGGTAAGGATGTTCTTACCTGCCAAGGTAAGGTACCTGCCAAGGAGACCTGGCTTTCTCAGCTTCTCAAGGATCATGGGGACTTCAGAAGCCTCTTCCTGGAAGTGAAATAATAATTCTGCAGTCATCAGCTTTAGTGTACGGTCTTTGGCTTTTATACATGTTTCATTAAAAGACAGATAGTGAAGAGCAATGTAATTTTGCAAAGAACTTGAAAAACACCCCAAGATAAAGCTTTCCTTTCAACAGAAGTCCTCAATTTTGATGCAGAGCTACTACTCCTCTATGCTACAAGGACAGTTATCACTTCTGTATGTTCATATATCATATGTCTACATGGTACATCACCGAGCCCAAACTATTGCTTTTCTTCAATCTCACTGCTGCCTGTGTGATTAACCCTCCACCTTCAGGCTGTGCCAATCAAGCACATCACTTGAAATCCTTACGTTCCCTGAGATCCGAGGACACCTGACAAGAAAAAACTGTCTTGCATCCACACATCAAAAGCAATGATATGGTGTAATGGCAAAACTAAGGTGGAGAAGCTGGGAGGCTATTAGGAATGTAACCCAATGTTGGAGATAGAACACCTTGTATGCAGGCCTGGAGGGAAAGGTGTGGTGGCCCGAGCATCTCCATTTCCAGTGGAGGAAGAACTGGGCTGCTGTAAAGACATCCAGAGGTTGATCCAGTCCAAATAAGGGGAAATAATAGGCACCTCTGTCCTCTTACAATCTGGTTTGCCTATGTGTTTTTAAGCAGAGGTATCTGATGCAGCAGCAGCACCTTCTTCAGATGAAGAAGCATGGACAGTTAGGTAGTTACAACTTTCCCAAAAGGACAGGAGGGGAAGCTGGGCTCTCTCAGTTTTAAAAATGCCAGTGGCCAGGAGGTGTCTCGTCCCCTTGGCCCTGTGATGTTTTGGAGAGAGGGGACACCCTCTGCATGTCCCACAGAAGCTGGACAATGCTCATCCTGAGAGCCTAAAGCAGCCTGCCCCACGGGGAGGGGTGGTTGCTGGAGCATGTGTTTGGCACCAGATGCCCATTTAACTGAAGATGGTCCTGGCAGAAGGGACCACTGGGCTCGCATGGAGGGCACAGCACCTGGGTTAAGCACGGGCTCCCTTCTGCATCTGTTCTTTTTGTTCGGGTTTCCTTTCAGCCTGGTGCACCAGGCTGCAGGTGACCGTGCTGCTTCGTGAGCGACTCGGACGCATCTGCCTCTGTGGCAGCCACCTCTGACAAGCCAGAGAACAAAGTGAATGGCCAGGGGGTGGGAAGAATCATCTGCTGTCCAATTTTAATCTGCAATTGCAAGGCTGTCAGCCTCTAATCCCAATTTAGGCAGACTGACTCCCTCCTTTAATAGGAGGAGGCAAGGAATTGCTTCTTAAACTGTCCCTCATCTATGTCTGGCTGTGAGTGTTTTTAACCCATTGCACTGCAAAGTCAGATGTCAACAGTGATTTGTGTTGGTGTCTCGGATATTGTGTGGAGAAAGCCTGGAATCAATGGCTGACCAGCTACCACAGAAAGCTGAGTGGCTTAAGAAGCTGTCCCTGTTCAGGTGTGAAGTTCCACCTTCCTCCTGTCAGTGTAGATACCTTCTGTTTCAGCACAACAACAACAAACACTAGTTCATTTAAACTCCATGAGTGTGGCCAGGAGATGAGCTTTTGCACAATTAGGCACAGCTCAGAGGAGGTTTAAGTGCTTTAGTGCCTCTTTGCCATTAGTGGCTGCCTCCCAGCTGAGACACGGGGTCTGGCTGTCTGTTAATTTGGATACAGCAATTAGAGGCTAAGAGCTCTGCTGGGCCAGATCCCAGCCCTGATGTGCGATGTAGATACAGCTATAGCTGTGCTTCTGGCATTTGCAGTGAAAAAAGACATTTGCCATTGAAAATACCAGGTTAAATTTTATACACCTTATTTCCATCAAGGCTCTCTTAGTAATGAATAACATTTGCCCATATGAGAGTGCTTGGTACTTCTCCAAATTTGAGGAGATCTGCATTTGAGCTGAAATTAAAAGCTGGTGACTCTAATGGTTGGGTCACTTCTGTTGAAATAATAACTAAAAAAAAAATCAGTTCAGGAGAACTGCTAGAAGAACTTTGGAGAAAAAGATGTGCTATAAAAAGTACATTACAATACTTAAAAGGTCACCTCAGTCACTTTAAAAGAAGGAATGTTTTAGGGCTCAGTCCCCTCAGCATCAAGCTGGCTGCACATTGGTGGGGTGCGGGCACAAGCCTGACTTCCAGGATGGGCAGTGGGAAGAAGGAAGGCCCACGATGCCATTTTGCTGGGCGAAAATCTGTGGGCAAACCCCTAAGAGCATGGCAGGGTCTGTCAGCAGCACGCTGCTGGGGTAGGCAGGGGATCGGGGAGCAGGGACCTCCGGGTCCCCTCACCACAGGCAACAGCAACCCCTCAAAAAGCAGCCCATGAGTGTTTCTTAGAAGATATGCCGTAAGCTAATTTTCTTCTGGAATATTATCTTTCTCTGTGATGATGTGCCTGTTTATCGAAAGGCTGTTTTCTAAATCCTTCCTAGCTCACTGTAAACAGCTTCACCTGATGTCTCAGCCCTTCACCCACAAGCTGCATGTGAATTTTTCCTTCCCAGCTTCTAGCCAGCACCACCCCCCCCTCCCCGAGGACATAAGGGCTTCTTGGTTTTTTTTTCATTTAAGCAAGCTTTTGCTAAGAAGCGGTATCTGAGGCATGCATATACTGTTCTTTAATCCTTTACCTCCCACACTTCCCTCTTTTCTTAAACCAAGCTGTTAATAAGAATGCAGATTACTGTAGCCAGAATTTATAGCAGGAATTTGCAGTAGCCAAATACAAATTTTAAAAAGCAGTAGCAGCATGATCAAACAACAGCTCTGCTCATAAATATTTCTACAGTATATATTTTCCACAGTTTACCTATCGCAGCTTATAGCCATAGATACAACTTTCAATGAGTAGGCCTGTTTTTAAGGATTTCCTGCGTTACAACCATCAGTGGAAGCATTTCTTATCTCATTGTCTTCAAGTCTGCAGTAACTGTGAGGTCCCAATGTGATTATCATGTGTAAACGGCAAAAAAACCACAACCAGTGGTGAATTGCCCCACTAGTCCTACCGAAAATGGAGAATGTGAGTTCACCTCTGTATGGCTGCAGCTCAGGGAGGAATTGAGCAGCTGGGTGCCCTCCTGAAATGGCAAGCACGAGATGGAACGGCAGAAAAAGTGCCTTTTCTCCTTCATCAAGAAGAAAAGTTTCATCCAGGTTTGAAAGACGTGCTCTGGTTGCCCTTGCCTGCTTTGTGGGGTGACAGCCCCACAGCCCCTCACTGGGGATGCCAGGGAGTTGCCTTAGAAGCAGACAGGCGCATACAGGAACAGGGACAGCCTCGGGTGGCCACGCAGGTGTAGGCACCCAGTGCTGCAGACGGTGTGAAACCACATCAGGTTTAGGACAGGGAGTTAGTAGCAGGGCGAGCCAGGCTGGTGCTCAACTGCTTCACAAATCTGCAGTCACCTCTTTGCCCCTTCAGCTCCTGTTCAAGTGTCTTTACTCCTCTTTTCCTCACTCTTTTCCTGCTCAGAATCATGGTGGCACAAGTCCCACCAACAGTGGTGGTTGGACGGGTGGCCGGGATGCTCCTGGGGCTCTGTGGACCCCAAACCGCCTTGCTGGGGGGGATGTCCAGAGACGGCTGCAGAAGCTCAGGGCTTGGCTGGAGGGAAAGTTGCCCCCCTCCACGTGTCTGTCAGAGGGTGCTGTTACCTCCCTCATGCTCCTCTTAGAGGTGCACCAGGTATGGCACAGTGGAAAACCGGTCACTGCACTAGAACCAGCCCCAGGGTGAGGAGGGGTTTCTGCACAGCACCACAGCCACTGTGCATGCTCAGCCCTCCTTTTGTGTTAAAACCTCACCTGAGATCACTTTAGCTCAGCCTTTCCTCCTCACCTCAGTGGCGAGTGGGAGCCATGGACCTATGCGTACCATCCCAAGAACTACTGCACACCTTGGCCAGGTGGGACCATCTTGTGGTTTGGTTTTATTTTAATGAAAATAGCACAGAAAGTATCTTTCAACAGTAATTACCATAGCTACATCTCCAAAGGTACTTTCCTGAGTCAGTACCTTACATATGTGCGACTTAAGTACCCACCTACCTCTCCTGCCTTTGACCTCCTGGCAAACCTCCTGGCAGCTGCTGGTTGCACTGCTCAGCCCAGTGGGCACGTCCCTGCCTTCTCTTGTACAAATCTGTACTGAAGGTTTGCAGGCAATTTTCTTTGTAAAATTTTTTACAGTTTGCACCCAGCATAAAAACTTACAATTAGGCACATTTTAAAGGCATAGTTTAGCCTAAGTACATTAGTCTCAGCTGAGTGCAATACCACTTTTTCAAAAAGCAGTAACCCATCACCGAAAAGGCTTCTCCATTAGTAGCACTTACGCTACTTCTGCATATTTAATACAAAATTGCCAGTGAGTAAAATGGCCATTACATCTCTCAATTAAATTGACATATGCAGGTGTCACATCACCTTTGTACCTTCATTCACCACTTGCTACAAACCTCCATAACACAGAGCTTCTCCCAACAGTTTTCCATGCAAGGGATAACAGGGAAGGACACCCCAAGACCCCCTGACTCCTACACCATGTGGCATTTAGCATGTGTGCCCCTGTTTAGATTGTGAAAGCCGCGGCCAATGCAAGTGATCAAATGAAAGAAAGAACTTAGCCGTGCTTCTGAGAGATCATGAGGTTTATCCTGTTGCAGTCTCACATTTCACAGCTAAAAAAGCACAAGACGTGACAGTGCATTCTTTATTTGAAGATTCATTTCAGCCAGCGAATGACAATGCTTGCAGAGGCAGGGAAGATAAAGCACGTTACATATTTGAGTTCACTGCTAGAAGCGTGGATCACAATGTTTAGACAGTCCATGACACTAAAAATCGACAGCCTGTCAATGGCTTTCTGCCACACTTCCAGCGTCTCCAGACAGGGGACAGGGTGATGGGTCTCAGCAGGGAGGTCCTGGGTCTCAGCAGGGTGCAGACAGCAGGGTGGGTCCCTGGGGAGCAGAAGAGCAAATGGAGAGCATGCCTGGCAAGAGCAGAGCAGCTATGCTGAGGGACTTGTGACTACAGACACTTTCCAGCTTTTCTGCTTTATCACCGGCTCTAAGGAAATCTGAACTCCTGAAATGCAGCAGCCCCGCTATGCTCCAGTCAAACTCACTTTGTGGCCAGTCAGAGAGATGCCTGGCAGCTGAAGGAAGCTGGTTTTGCTGTCTCTTCCCTTATCAAAGTCTTTTATGAGATTGTGACCCAGACTCCTCGACCGCTGCTGCTCTTTGTACCGGTTGCTAAGATGTAACTGCAGAAACTCCAGGGAGAAGTGGAAATCTTTGCCCTCAAACACTGTCCTCTTCAGAACACGCACCTGCTCAGCGTGATGAACATACGTATCTTTTGGGGTTTTCCCCCCAAGTCACGCACTGCTCCCACTAGCTGTTCAAGGTCTTGGGAAAACATCTCCAGTGCCTCCCAGCCTGCTTTCCATCAGCTCCCAACTGCTCAGACTGGGAAAATCTCTGAGCTATTTTCTGCAGGGGAATGGAGGGTGCAGCTGGCTACACCTACCTGAGCAGTCTAAAGCAGGCCAGGTCCAAACTGAGGTGCTGGTGCCTTGTTAATATGCTCTCCAGCACAGGTCTGACCTGGCTTTCTCCCAGACACTGCCTGGGGGTAGTTTAGGGGCTGGCACAGACCAGGGGCAACTCCTAAGAAGTTGCACAGGCAAAGTCAGCCTGGTTTGGGAGGAGGGAACAGTGTCTGACCATGTGGACATCAGCTGGGCAACCCAGTCTCCCACGGGATCAAAGTGCAAGCCGTGGCTGAAATGTTATTTATGCAACTCCTGCCCACCCGTCACTCTCTTGCACTGCTGCCTCATGTCCTGTCGTAACGAAGCTTCGACTCACCAGGCTGGGACCTTCCCTTACAAAACTGCACTCGCCATCACCTTTGTTTAATGGTTGTGGCAATTCCTGCTCACGTCATAAATTCAGACATCTGCCAGGAATTTGCAGGACCATTTCAATGTGCTCCCACAAAATGGCTGCTGTAGACCCAGGAATTGAATCATCCTCAAAATGAAATTTCACTACAGCGTACTGGAGAGCCTGTAATGCCATGTGTGTGAGGCATATTCAAGATCTGGCCACAAAGGAAGATCTATGAGCTAAGAGTAGATAACTACTGTGCAAATGAAAACAGCAATAGCCCATTTCTATACCTCATATGTCCTAAACTATCTCTTCAACAGCATGTTTTCATCAGATGAACAGTACATCAAGCCCTGAGCCCTGAGTTTGAAGCTCAGATAAGTAGGGAAGGGAGAGCAACTTCTCCCTCACCTTGTCAGAAATCATCAGCAGAAAATGTCACCATGTTGACTTACTACCATTTCAGCAGTGGGCTAACAAACTCAATAGCTAGGCCAGGCATCGCCACACGCAGGTCTCTGGCACCAGGAAAGACATTTTTAGCTCTTGGGTGATGTATATACCCAAGAACGGTATAGCCTGTGTGTGCTTGTGTTGACCGATGCGTTGACCACCTAATGACACGAAAGGCAGGGCATCCTAGGTTTTACCTTGCTATTCTGTTGCTGTGCCCTGCACAGTTCTCCTTCAAAGGGTTTTTCTGTCTTCAGACTTCCACTCCCTAAACACATGACGTTTGTTATTTCTTAAGACAGGCCATATCAATTACAGTAGCTAAAGAATTCAACTTGCCACAGTTTTCCTGGAAACCTCCTTGATATTCATTACCTGCTTGGCAGATTGCATGAATTTGAATGCTGATTTACAGAACAGAGCTTAAAACCAGTGTGATATACCTACCCAGTTGGAGAACAGGACATGGGGTCTCATTTCCAGTTTTATTGAAAGGAAACATTAAATGCTCTGTTTTATTATAGCAGTTCTGATAAGGGCTGTGTTATGTTAAATAACAGCTTCTGAATTAACACAAGTATAGGGAGGTCCTGAACCTATGTGGCTTCCACTACTAACAAAACAGAAACTGAAGTAAGCTATGTAGAATAACCCAGCCCCACCAACACCTTACTTTACCATCCTGTCCTCTACTCCACCTTTTCTATTTCCAACAGTCAGACTCCTACAATTCTCTCCCCACATAGTCCTTCTTCCAAGCACCCTGTCAGCAGAGCCATTAGGTGCTGGACCTCTCCAGGCAGGAGGTGCAGTGTCATTGCACTGGACCTGCCTGGCCAAGACCAGCTCTTGACCTTTCTCAGTACCAGTGATGGACTCGTGTTCTCCTTCAAAACCATGATTTAGCTGGTGGCTTACTTTCAGCTAGCAGCAGGTTATAGAGCTAAAATCTCACGTGTGTGTTTTCTGTGCTTCAGCAGAGACCCAGAGATGGTGACTGTAGTGGATGGCTCCATGTAGTAAATCAGCACCTGGGGCAAGGTATGTAAACATAAGAAAAGAAGATTCATATCTTAATGTTTTGTAGGGGAGGTGGAATCGTGCCTCTTCATATTCAAGCTGATCCTCATGGAAAAGAATGGTAATGTTTTCCCTGCCATTTTTGAGGTCTATCTCATGTTAGACTGATCCACCTGCAGGCCTGGACCTTGTGTTTGCTAGTGCTTAAGGCATATCCTTGGAGATGGTATGAGATCTCTGAAACAACGCTGAAGTGTGAGAGCCGCATATCAAACACCGACCTTGAAACAGCAGCTCATGTGTAAGAAAATACGTCTCTTTGTGCTGGATAATTTATTTTAACTTGAAAGCAAACTAAGATTAAAAGTAGGATCTCTGTGGCAAAAAGAAGATGAGGTCAGAACCAAAAAGCCCCTCCACATGGAAATGAATTGAAGAGGGCAAGCCAAGCAAATCCACAGACCTCAAGTCAATCACTCTCCCGAGGAAACACAGGTACCCAAACTTCTTCTTTGTTGAGATCATTTAAGAGGCTATCATCTCCTTCATAGTCTCCCACCCAGCTGAAAATAGAGTAGAGAAGGTTGCTCACCTCTTATATACCCTTCTCCTTCCCCTTCAGCTTGACTCTGCCCTGAGCTGAACGGATGGCCATGCCAAGTTCTTAGGAAGAAAGACCAGTAGGCTCGAATCTCCTTAGGCCAGAAGTACTTGCAACCTACATTTATATTTTTTAATGTCACTTCTACCTCCCATCACATTTGCAAAGAAGAGAAGTGCAGGTCAGACAGACATGCACAAGGCTGGCACCAGAGCATGGGGAATGACGTGCTCCAGTTTGGCAGAGATGTCCCATTGCGGCTAGGTAGGTGCTCGGTGCTGAGGCAGAGGGCAGGCAGAGGCTCTGGGCTCTGCCCTCTCTTCAGCATTTCAGACCAGCTCTTTCAGGGCTCAATGTGACTGGTCCCACTGGAGTCCTCTGTGCTCCCCACCGACCCCTAACTCAGCGCTGTAAGTGCCACTCCAGGAGATGAGTGTCAACTTTTAGGGATTTCAGTGTGAATGTCACAAAACCTGTTGTGTCAGCGGCTGGTAGTTACAGAAATGCTCCGCACTTGACCTGGTGTACTGCCTAGGCATTGGCCTTTCCACCAGAGATCTGCTCCTCTATGTTTAGCCTGCAAAAGTCTACAGAGACACCAGTGATGTGTCTCCCAGTCATGCAACCATAGCCATTAAAAATCCCACAGCTGAAAACAAACTCTGACACAGCGTCTGTCGAAAGAAAGCCTGTGAAGCTCCTTGCAACTGAAGGCATTTTGCAAATGCTTTACCTTGTTTCACTTGTCTCAGACAGTCCACCAGCAGCAGGACTTGTCTCCTCTGAGCTGGATGGATCCACCTCAGAGGCAGAAGGGATGACTGTGATGGTTTCTCTTGAGCCTGTTGTCAGTAAGAAGCCTGGAGGGCTTAGGGAAGCCGAGCAGCGAGCTTCTTCCCCTGCCTGCAGCTGCTCACAGCTGGCACTGCCGTCACCTGCACAGCTGGTGCCCAGTTCGTGACAGCCGCAGTCAGGAGGGATCTGCCCGGTTTGCAGCAGCTCTCCTGGCCCTCTCACTGCTCTTGCCCTCCACAAAAGCAAGATGCCCTTCCCCAGGAGGCCTCAGAACAGGTCAGCAACCACGGCCGACCTCTCTGCCTACTTGCAACTGGGCTGAAACACAACGTGAGGAAATGAAAGGTGGCAGCTTTGTCCCCAGTGCTTTTGATGGTAGTTCTTGGCCTGTGCTACACCTCAGCGATGCCTAGGCACCACGTAGGAGGGTTTTGAGTGGCATGGGCATGGCAGGCAGGGTGCCACCAAGGACGTGCCGTGAGCTGAGCCACAGCTCTGATCTGTGTAGTTCAGCGGCAGCAGTACAATGCTCACGACCTAGTGGATAAAGCTCATGCTGCTCAGTTATACAGGCTCTACCAGATCCTCAAGAAAAAAAAAACCCAAATCAACAAATAATCCAGACCCCCTAAACCATAGGGTTTGTCTACGAGGTAATGTGCTTCTTGTATGAGTTTTCCATAACCTGGTGCTGATGTGGCCATGATGACACCCAGATGGCTTTCTCTGTGCCAGGCTAATTTGCCTCCTGTATGAGGTAATGTGGTCATGAGCCACCCAAATTGCTGTAACTGTGCCCGAGGGGGTGACATCCCACATGCAATGTCCCACCATGTGCAAAGTCCTACCAGCTCACTGCATGCAAAGTGCCTGTTAATGGCTGAGAGCCTCCTCTGTCTACACAACTACAATACATTAATGCTACCCAAACAGAAAAGATAAACTTTGGGAGTTTGCCAAAGACTTAAACAATTAATAAGCTAAATTTATTTCCCTCCTCTCTGAGATCCCAGTGTTGTCAGAAGGGCATCAAGGATTTCTCTTTGTTTATTGGAATTAATTTACTTCTTCCCCCAGATGACAACTGCAGCTTGGTTAAAGCAGTCAGTCTCTTAATTTATTTGTTCAGTGAGTACCATTCAGCTCCCCACAGAAGCTACCGAATTAAAAATTGTAGGTTTCTGTAATGGCCTGACCTTTTCAATCTGAAGAAGTTCAAAGTCGGGCCCACTGGGTCTGAAAGGAAAGCTGCCAAGAGCAGCTGCCCACACTGGAGCATCAATGTAAATGTTCCAACAGGTAAATAGTCACCTGGAGAGCTTGGGAAAATATCTTGCAAGTTGAGCAAGAAGACAAGATGCCACGTGTAGAGTAAATTAAAAAAGAAATACCATTTTAGTGATATATCCTAGGGAAAAGACAGAGCTCAGGTATCTATCTAATCAAACCCAGACACTGGAAGTTAATATACTTCCATACTCTGAATTCAAAAAAGGGGAATAACTAAAAATCCAAGCTTGCTTGAACAGAAGGTATTAACCCTTTCATGCCTGCTTTTCCTTTTTAATCAGTGTCCTTATTGACCAGTTATCTTCAGCAAACTTAGGATTCAGTAACACTCGGAGCCATTGTGGTATAGTCAGTACAAATGTGCCTTTGGAGACCAGCAGGGTTTGTGCTTGCTGCAGTCTCACTGCAAGATACCAGTGCTGGAAGAGGTACCCCCAGTCTTCCTTCTTCCCTTGCTCCCTGGTGTCAGGCATTTGAGCACCCACAGAGCAAGTGGAGGTCAGCTTGAGCCCCTTCTCCAGGTCTTCCAGCATGTGCCATCTACCTGGTGGCTAGAGAGCCAGTGGCTCTGCTGTGTGGGAGGCTGTGGATCAGGGCATGCAGGCAGGGGAAAGCAAACCTAGCCTCTCCTCTGTTAGAGGAGATCAAATATAATATAAAAATACACCCCAACGCCCCAGCCCTGTTTCACCTGACACGCATGAGCAACCCTACACAGTGCCAGGGCCAGGTCACACAGCCATTTATTTACACAGGGGCAGGATTAAGGCTGGGTTTTAGCCAGACACAGATGCAGTAAATTAATGCAGGGAAGGATGGGGACTAGCTAAAGCAGTGTGTTAGGATGCAGACCTTGGGCTGTTTGCTGTCACTGCTCTGCTGGAAGGCTGTGGGATTTTGGTTTTTTGTTTGTTTGCAGCCCTCAGAAGCACTGCATGGGACAGCTGTGACTCCCACAAACAGATGACTTCTGATGTAGATTTACTGACACATTGCAGCACATCATTTGTTAGTGGTCTTCCCACTAATGATGCAGATTAAAAACACCAGCAGGCAAATCCTTGTCCAGAGGAAAGGTTCCAGCTCTCACAAGCCAGCAAGGCAGAGAGCAAATCTGAGGGAGCAATTCATGCAACAGTTCCTGCTTCCCATATAGGTGCAGCAAAGATGGGGTTAACGGACATGGCTCCTTGGGATTTATCTCTCATCTTTGATCAGCAGGGAGAAAGAGACTGAGTCTGTCTTGCCTTTTCTAAGTCCCAGATAAGTTTCTCAGGGACTGAAGATTTTCTTCTGACCTCCTGGCATGACAGTTACCACAGAGTTTAAATAGTAATTGCTCCATGGGATGCTCTCTGCATTGACAGAGAGCAGCTTTGCTCCCTTGGATTTTATTTTTCTAATCAGAGATTCAGCCATTTTACTAATATCTAAGAGCAAAGTTGAAATCTACATGACCATGCACTCCAATTACACTATTTCTGATAACAGTGGGGGTCTTCACAGGTTTAAGTATTTAAACAAAGATTTGGGGGGGGGGGGGGTGTTAATAATTTTTGCACCAGAAAAGGGAGGGCACTGAGAAGAGAAAATCAGCGGAGAGCTTACTGACTAATTACAGCCTAGAAAATACCATTCCTGGTCCCTGAGATTACTCTGTTTTGATTACAGCACTTCAAGGCTGCGTCGCTGGCTCTACAGACCTCTTTGAAAACATTTTTCCAGTGGAATTAGTAAGTCAATAATTGATGTCACCAGGCTTCCAGTAATTCCTGCTGTCTACCTGGCTATTTTTCTTTGCGTGGTTGAAAGTACTGAGCACAGTTAGCTTTTCCTTACTGTGAACACTTTTTTAATGAAGACTCTGATTTTGCCTGCCTCCTACTCATTGGACCTGGTGTCCTGCAAACCCCTCTCAGCTTCCCTCATTCCTGCCTCATGTGACTGGAACTCCCTACCCAAAAGCAGGTCCAGATGCCTTCTGTTCCCTCCGCTGACCCGTTTTGCTGTGATGAACTGTAAGGTCAAACCAGAAAGTGAAAGTGAAAGCAGGGAACGCCCATGGTCATTTCATGTGTGCGAATGACACATGATCCAATGAAATTTTTAGTGTGTAGGGAAGACGATAGAAAAACATCCCTGTGGCGCACTTTTCTTCCCATCAATGAAGCTGCATGGGGGTAGATGTTATCTGACGTGGTCTCGGGAAGTTTTAGTTTAATTCTGAGTTCTTGGTGATATATTGGGCTATCCTTCAAAAACCTCCAAGGGGTTTCCTTGATGGGTGGTGCATGGGCACACCACGTGTGACTTTTTCCATGCTGCATCCCTCACCTGCTGTACCAAGATCTCCCCATCAAGCGGTAAGAAGGTACTCAGGCTTTCAGGCAGGTTGTCTTGCTCACGGCTAATTAACAATCTTGAATTAACTCTCCACTGAGAAGCAAAGTCAGATATATTGTTGCAGACCTTAAAACATCTGTCAGTTTGAAGTTCCTTACCTGGAGCTTTGGTGAGAGACAAGGCAGTGCATTAGATGCATGAAGCAACCAGAACCCAAAGTTCCCACTGGGCAGGAGGACGACCCTTGACCCTCCAACCCCACTCCAGAGACCCCATACCCATGGGCAGGTAGCTTTTCCTGCCTGCTTTAGGAGAGAGTATATCAATATTCGCTACGTATTTACAGCCTTGGCGTGGAAATGCATCTCCTCATACTGCTGTATTATTTATAGGCTAGGCCAAACACCAGGATATTAAAGTAAGGCTACAAGACATTTTCAGTTTCAGAAGCAGCTCATAAATAAGAAGTGAAGTCTTATATTTTAAGAAGAAACGTTAAAGTTCTTGTCCTTGAGCCTTACAGGAAAAAGCTGAAGAAAACACACTCCACAATACTGCCAAAATCTATTAACTTGAGTCTTCCCCAGCTCACCTCTGCTGTAAAGCAGCTTGATCCCAGGGCTGTCCTGCCAGCCAGGGGGAACCAGGTGGCTGCTGTCTGCAGCAGAACGGGCAAAGCGAGAGGGATGATTTCACCCAAAAAGCCACCTAACACCCTCTGCAACAGCTCCTTTCTCCAGCCATCTCTTCCTGCCACTCTCCACTAACTGACTGCAAGGAGAATGACGTCCACCTAACAGTCAGATGCTACTTTTGTCCTCCTAATCTGGGATTTCTGGGGGATAGGTTTATGAAACCGTTTTTTTGCTCATGATGAAGGCTGGCTTTCTTTCAACAAGTGAGGAACTGGGGTTATTTACCTCAAAATGGCTTTGGTATCCTTGAGCACCGAGCCTGGGTCATCTGCACACTCCTGGAGAAAAACCACCACAGATACAGACTGGGCTGTAGCAAGGTATCTCGGCTGATCCCACTTTTTACAGCTTCTAGAGTGGGTGCCTCCTTACTCATGTCTCCTTCTGCAGACATCCAGAGAAGTAAAAGAGCCTGGATTCTTGCATACTATTGAAATATAAGCATTAAATCATTGTAATTATACCTTTCTGGCAGCTGCTAGGGTGGCAAGTTTGATTTTTGAGCTTCCAAACCAAAACAAAATTAATGAGTTTTTTGTAGAACTAAAAGCAACCCCCCTCTTCTTGACAATCTCTGCATGTAGCTCACTCTTGCTTCCTACTGCGTGTAAATAATAATGTGGCTATCAATGCATTATTGCTATAATTTCTAAATGCAGTTGGAGCAAATTAAATCAGAAAAGGAAGTTTATAACACTTCACATTTTTCCATATATGGTTTCATGCTGTGTTATACACAGTGTTCATCACATTCCCCATATCTTATTTGCTGTGAGATATCTGAAATCCTTTGTCTTATCTGATCTATGATTTAAGATTCTGACCTTTTCAGCTTTCTGTAATTTCACTGCCAGCTCACTCAATATGCCTTTGTTTATAGCCTTACAGCAGAGAGACCAAGTGAAGATGGGAGCTGCTCATGTGATGGAAAGACAGAAATTTCCATTTGCCAAAGTTTGCATGTGAAAGAGGGAAGCAGCAACATAATTTCAAAAGTTTTTAAAGAAACTGAGAATACAGATGAGAAAGGGGATTAAACAGCCTTTCAGTATGACTTTCTGCTAAAAGAGTGAACCAGAAAGCAATACCTTTCTGTTAATGGCAACCTGTGTGAAAAGCAATTTCAACACTAATAAAACCTGATTTTTCAGCTCCATGGCAAGAGCAGCAGAATGGCAGCATACATCTCAGCACTTTCATCAAAACGGTTGGGAAGGCAAATGAAGCCTTTATATCTGCTACTGGGATGTTATGTCAGCTTGCCTCAAGTTCTGCTCCCCTGCTGCCCAGGCAGGTTGCAGAATGAGCTCTGGGGACAATAACCTGTGCTGGAGAATAGCTGCTAAATTATTCTGAGTACTAAAGACAAGGGCTGAACGTGACTAGCAAAGCACCCTGACGACACAGAGTGACGGCGATAAAATGATAGATGAAGTTTAGCTTAGATTGAATGTAAAGTGAGGCACATGGAAGGGAAAAAACCCCCCAGTCTTAACTTTACATACACTGTGCTGATTTCTGAGTTAACTACTGCTACTTGGAAATGAGATCTTGCCATTAGAATAAATAATTTTATGGAAGTGTCAGATTTGTGCTCTGAACTGGCCAGAAAAATCCAAAACTGAACTCTAGGAAATATTATGAAAGGGATGGTAAACAACGTGGAAAACATCACTCATATTCACCATACAGATTCTTGGTGTGCCTGTGTATTGAATGCTGTAGGCAGCTCTGGTTCTCCCATCTCCAAAGAAAAATATAGCATAATAAGAAATGCTGCAGGCAGGCTCAACCAAGATAATCAAAGACACGGAGGCTTACTGAACAGTCTTGTGCTTTTCTGCCTGGTACAGACACAGAGGAGAGAAATACAAATGATGGAGAAGCGTGAAATCAGGAATTGCATGAAGATGAGCATGGACTTGTTGTTCAGTGTCTCTTCCAGTGTAAGAACTAGGCATGTTTAAATGAAAATAAGTGTTCAACTTGAAACAATTGGGAAAAGGTGGTTTCCTGTTGTGTTCATGAAACTAATTGCAGTTAAGCTAAAAGGTACTAGAAGTTAATACTTCAATTTAAGGAGCAACTGGGTAAATTCAAAGAAGAAGAAAGCCCATGAAAAGCCCTGTTAAATTCAGAGATGCTAAATTTGGTCAGGAAGTCCTTGACCTGAAAATGACTGGCAGGTAAGAGACAATTGATCATATATATAGATATATATATGTACGCCTTCCTGCTCTTACCACAAGTCACTTGGGCCGCTATCAGAGAGAGAATGCAGATCTAGCTGACCCTTGTTCAATTCTAAAACAAAATCTGTTTTTAATGTAAATCTTTATAGTTTTGTCCATAGGATATTGATGGCACAGGGAGATGAGCCCAGGAGATTTCTCAGTTATATTAAAGAGGTCATTGCAAGCTTGGGTTCATCCAATGGGCATGGCACCAAAGCAGATAAATTAGAGTCTATAGATAAAATTCATCTGCTTTAGATTTCTTCTGTTTACCTCGCTTTGTAGTACACAGAAATAAAAAAGGCAGACTAGTAAGTCCTGGTTTAGGTAGGTGTTTCAGGAGATGAATCACCCTCCACTAGTGCCTACATTTCTCAAGCCTGGGACCGTTATGACTCAATGAGAGTGCATATTTTGCCCAGGAGTATCAGAAATACATATTTCCTACATATTCATTTCTTCAGATACTTATTCCATTTTTTAATTTATTTAAATAGGTTTAAATGTGGCATAAACAATGTTGACTGATAAATTCTGCTTGGAGTTCATAAATAAAGATGCTTCTTTAGAGCAAAATCTGGCAAAGATGAGCCTGGCTCAGACCCAGGAGGAGTTTAAATTTGGCCCATGATCTGCTGAGCCAGCTGCCCACTTGATCTAAACGTAAGATGAAACATCCTACGGTCATTTATCCAAACCTTTCATAAACTGCAACTCATTTATTTGCCATGTAATTCTCACAAACATACAGCTGAGTAAACCTATGGTTGAGCAATTTAGAAGATCAGTGCTTAAGTCTTGGTCACCACATGACTCACTACAACTGGGGTGGCCGTAGCCCCCATTCAACCCATCTGTTCTTGTTTCCTTTGTGTGGAGAGCAGGATGCTTGGAGGGGGCACGGCAATCCCTATGCCCCCTCCAGTACTGAGCTGGAAGCCAGAAGCTGAGAAGAGCTGCCAGTTCACAGATAGCTACAGGAACTAAATGCTTGTGTGAGCACACCAGAAGTGAAAGGGACTCAAAAAGTGAGGGGGAGAGAAAGCAAGGAAAGCTGCAAGACCAGCTAAGGTCCAAAGAACTGAACTTGAGATAGGGACCTGTTCATAAAAGCAGCTTGATACAGAGGAAAGGATTCACCAGAAAAAGCATTAGTCCCCAAGAGGATATTGACACAAATCCTACCACACACCCAAGAATGGTGGGGGACTGGGGAAGGGATTTAGTACTTCTTATTCTACCTTTATCTCTGAAATGAGTGCTGTCTTAGAAATGTTCTGCAGAACCATTTGCTGCCACCAGCAAGCATTTAAAAAAAGTAGACAGAACAGAAAGCTCACAAGGCTCCATCTCATGGATGGACGCTCTCAAGACAGCAAGCCATTGCTGAGCTTTTGGTACTACAGCAGGTGAGGAAAAGGTCCCACACTCAGCAAGTGCTTTGTGCTGGATGGAGGATCATTTCTCTGTATCTACTCCTTACATAAAAATATCTCCCAAAACAAACACAGATGTGTGGCTGGGCTCTCTCTGACTGGGACTCCAAAGCACACGGGCCTAGCATGCAGCAATCCATCCAAACTATACACAAGTGGCTAGTAGCAGCATTTTGACAGACACCATGTGTACACCCATGTAGGCATGCAGACACAAGCATACACACACATATTAACCCCACCACTCCCCAGGATCACACCTGGAGCTGTGCGGCATTAAAGTTTCCAAAAATGTTCCTGCTTTCTTGGCAGTGTTTATTTTCACACCATCTCTTTGCTGAAACCCTGTCCTGACCAGAACACCATGCATGACGGTGATGATTTTGGTCTGTTGCTGGTGAATTTCACCTAGGATTGTTTTGCTTTTCCTATTTAACATCCAACCATTTATAAGCATGCGTATTCCTGCATCCTGTTAGTCAGAAAGATTTTCACTTCCATAGCTGTGACACTGTCATCACTGCTTATCATATGGGTCACCAGTCTCAGATTCCCAGTCTCACAGCTGAAGCAGCAAACCTGTCGCTACATTTGCCATAGACAAAGGGAGATATTGCTTGGTGTCTGCACGACTGTGTGCCAACAGAGGGCTGCTCGTTTGTCACTTGGATGTCACGCCATGGAAATGAAATCCCAGAGGGAACGCTGGGTGACCTTGCCTGCTTTTGGAAGAGCATGGGCAGTTTTGTATGACCCTGCAGACCCTTCCACAAGATGCTGGGCCTGAGGATACCTTAAATATTCATTGTAAAGATTTCCGAGTAAGACAGAAATCGACCAAAACTGACTGCCAATTATTTCCTTGAAATCTGCACAGCTAAGCAGATTTTTCAGGGGATCTCCACACCCACACTTGTCTTTTGCAGTGAGGGTCTCTTGGGCTTTCAGATGCTGGCATGCCTCCCCACTTCTCTCTTATTTCTTTGCTACCTCACTCATTGCAGTGGTTTTGATCATCATCTTTGTACACATGGTCCCCAGATCAGCTCTCTCAGCCCTTAATTCTCCTCCTCTGGTCTTTTTTGCATCTTCAGACATCTCTAGACCCAACCACTTGGAAGCTTCACTTCCATTTCAAGAAGTCTTTCTGAAAGTGAAGTGCTGCCCCCTCGTCCTCTGGCACAGCTGAGGCTCTACCTTCTCTAAAGTTCCTTTGGGGATTGCTTCCCTCTGATTATGAACAGAGAGGGGAAGGAGCCATTTCTGGGATGAGATTCTTCTTACACCACCGTAAACATCTAAAGCAGGCCAGATGCTCATGCCCTGAAAGTGCATTTTCCTCCATTGCCCTTAAGGAGATCCCCAGGGGTTGCACGAGAAGGTTGGCTGCCAGCTGATCTCTACTTACATGAAGGAGTCTCACTCAGTATGTTTTACAGTGAAGTGGCAAGCTGCTTAGCCAGTGGACAAACTCCTGCAGTAGCCCCCTTTTCTGAGTAGCACAGACCTTATTTATTCTCACTGCTACACGTTTTCAGCACTCTAATCTTTTACAGGACAGGAAGATTTGTAAGTCATTGAGTTACCTCCATATTGCCTAATCTCACTTGCTCATATTCAGATTTTTAGGGCCATACTCACAAATTTCTTAGGAAATGCTGAAAGGTGTCACACCTTGTATAGCCTCGGTAGGTAAAATAGAAATAAATGCGAATGAAATCTTAAAAAAACAAAGCCTTTCTCCAGCCATACATAATCTAGTCCAGCAATGTGGAGTCTCATTCTTGCTTTTAACTGTGGCATAAACTGCACATTACAGAACAATTTTCTGATGTATTTCTTGAAATGTAACCATGTATGTAGAAAGAAATTATTTGTCTTCTGGTGGCAAAATCTATTTCTTGTTTTGCTATATAGTAATATTGATCAGCAATATAGACATATACAGACATTTATTTCACCTACTACTTTGCTGCCCCTGCTTCAAGACTGCTTTCACCAGAGTGCAGGACTGAGAAATGTAACAACATACATTTTGTTCCTCCATCGCTCACACTGCCCTGCAGTGCATTTAATTTTGTGTTCACAACTGCTGATGACTCTCAACTTACAGATCATCTCAAGTGATGCCCCCAAATGCTGCAAACACTGTGTGAGCTATTTGGGTTCCTAACCGTAAGTATTGAGGAGAGAGACCACTGTCTGGATATTTGCAGTTATCTGAGGCATCTGCTGCACAGGGTTTACCTATCTGACAAAGCATCCGTTTGGAGATCTGCATCCTTCTGGAGCAGCAGCTGAAGGTCAGGTAGGCAACTTCAGGGGGCCATAAATGGCACTGGATGATCCTGTACAGCAGCCTGAATGGCTCCCCAGTAGTATGAACTCCCCATGCCATCTGGCCTTCACTGTCAGGATGTAGCGTTCATGCCCATTTAGCCATCAGCTTCTGGGAGCTTGGTTTTAAACCATAGTATGAGTTTCAAGATGCTGACATCTGTTTCCCAGCTTCTTTCACAGCAGCAACCAAGCAAGCAATGAGATACTACCATCACAACCTAGAGAAATCTGGAGATTACAAAGTCCTCCAACCCCTTTGCTTCCCAAAAATCTTATACCCTAAGATAGCTACAGGTGGCATGAAAACATAAACTTGCAGTGGGGATTTCATTAATGGCACTGAAAGGAGTTGCAGAAAATTACACAGTCCTGCTGTGTGGCACATGTATAGTTGTACCTAGTTCTTCATTATTATTAAACAGATCACAAGCCTCTCTGATATATTGAGTCCAGACATATATATATATATATATATATATATATATATACACACAAATATACAGAATCAGATTCATTTAGATTGGAAAAGGACCATAAGATCATCAAGTCATACTGTTAACCCAACACTGCCAAGGCCACCACTAAACCATGTCCCTAAGTGCCACATCTACATGTCTCTTAAACACCTCCAGGGATGGGGACTCAACCACTTCCCTGGGCAGCCTGTTCCAAAGCTTGAACATCCTTTCAGCGAAGACATTTGTCCTAATATCTACTCTAAACCTCCACTGGTGCAACCTGAGGCTGTTTCCTCTCATCCTGTCACTTGTTACTTGGGAGAAGAGACCGACCCCCACCTGCCTACAGCCCCTGTCAGGCAGCTGCAGAGAGCGATAAGGTCCCCTCAGCCTCCTTTTCTCCAGGCTAAACAACAACAGTTCCCTCAGCCGCTCCTCACAGGACTTGTGCCCCAGACCCTTCACCAGCTCCATTGCCCGTCTCTGGACACGCTCCAGCACCTCAGTGTCCCTCTTGCAGTGAGGGGCCCAAACCTGAACACAGGATTCGAGGTGCGGCCCCACCAGTGCTGAGTGCAGGGGGACAATCACTGCCCTGGTCCTGCTGGCCACACTGTTTCTGACACAAGCCAGGATGCTGCCGGCCTTCTTGGCCACCTGGGCACACTGCTGGCTCATGTTCAGCCGGCTGTCAGCCAGCACCCCAAGGTCCTTTCCCACCAGGCAGCTTTCCAGCTGCTCTTCCCCAAGCCTGTAGCGCTGCGTGGGGTTGGTGTGACCCCAGTGCAGGACCCGGCACCAATCCCTGTGTGGAGCCTTCCTGCCCTCAAGCAGATCAACAGTCCTGCACATCTGCAAACTTGCTAAGGGCGCACTCGATCCCCTCATCCAGATCATTGATAAAGATACTAAACAGAACTGGCCCCAGTACTGAGCCCTGGGGAACAGCACCTGTGACCGGCCACCAGCTGGATGTAACGACATTCACCACCACCCTGGGCCCGGCCATCCAGCCAGTGTTTAACCCAGCAAAAAGCGCACCTGTCCCAGCCATGAGCAGCCAGTTTCTCCAGGGGAATGCTGTGGGAGATGGTGTCAAAGGCTTTGCTAAGGTCCAGGCAAACTACAACCACAGCCTTTCCCTCATCCAATAAGTTGGTCACCTTGCTGTAGAAGGAGATCAGGTTAGTCAAGCAGGACTATCTATGATCGCTACACCGGTGACAGCCTCCAACTGTCACATCTCCTAGAAGTCCTTCTCTGTTCACAAACAACAGGTCCAGCATGGCACCTTTCCTAGTTGGCCCACTCACCAGCTGTGTCAAGAATTTATTTTCCACTCACACCAGGAACCTTCTAGACTGTTTCTTCTCTGCTGCATTGTATTTCCAGCAGACAGCTGTTAAGTTGAATTCCCCCCCGAGAAGAAGGGCTAGCAACTGTGAGACTTCTCCCAACTGCTTATAGAATATTTTGTCTGCCTCTTCATCTTGGTTGGGTGGCCTGTAACAGGTTCCCACCAGTATATCTGCCTCGTTGGCCTTCCCCTTCATTCTTACCCATAAACACTCAACCCTTTCGCCACCATCGTCAAGCTTTAGACAGTCAAAACACTCCCTAATGTACAGAGCTAACCAAAGTCTTCGTATATGAGGACTTCAAAAGCAAACCAGCAGTGCAGATGAATTTACTGTTGAAGTGAATGGAGGTAGAGAAGTAAAAAAACAGGAGACTGAGATGAAAATCAGTTCCAGAGAGGTACCGATTGCTATAGGCTCATACAGCCCCTGCTTGCAATGGGGCTTTTTAAACAGTAGCTGTTTGTCTAGGGTGCTGTGAAGAACAATTAAGGAAACAAAACTAACCGGAACCTTTGAAAGCTTTCTTCTTTTGCTACCCTCATCAAACGCTGTCTTTGTTGTTTTCAAAGAACACTTTCTCATGCAGGCTGAATATATATTTATTTTTTTCTCCATTAGTATAGCTTTCCACAGCACTTAGCAGAGGTCAGTCAACTTTAATCAAAAAGGTGTTGGCCAGGGTCATTGCATCCTAATTTGCCACAGCATGGCCTTCTCTTTTAACCAGGCTCACCTCCAGGGATGCAGCATGTCTGCAAGGCTTGTTGTTGGGAAAATCAAGAAATGTGAAAAACAGTTATGGAACAGGAGCCTGGACTCCTCTTGGAAGAAGCAGACCTAACAGAGGCCCTCAGTTACTCTAAGATACAGGTCAGTGTTTCCGCCTCACTGAAGTCTGTCCATGCTCCTCCATGCTCCCGTCACTGCCCCAGTTCACTGTATTCACACACTTACGTGTAATAGTGTGGCTGAATAAGCGATCAGCTCCTCCCAAGGTCCATGTACCCTCAGAAGATACAAGGACATGCACACAAGGCTAACAGTGCGGCAACAGACTGCAGCTACCCATCCTTCCCCACAGCAGCTCGTGAGATTATTCTCGTGAGAGTTTGGATTGGTTCTCAGTGCTGCTGGAGTAGAAACGAAGTTCAATGAATTCACTACCACTATTTGCATATTTAAGTCTTAATTCAATCCAAGTATAGAAATTCTGACACCAAGGTCACTTCAGTTAGTGCTGGTGACTGTTCAAGTCTCGACTCTCCCGTCTTAATTCAATCTGAGATCAAGCCCAGCAAAATCAATTGGAATCAGAAGATTTGGTATTGGGCCCAACATGACTAAACAGTAAGTTATATCAACATGCTTTTTCCACCATGTACATTTTGTTAATAAAATGTAATTATGGTTATGTCAGACCTCTACTAATGCTTGAAACTGGCCTGACAGGGGCGTTTTTAGTCATTTTATGGCTATGTAGATAAGATGGAATCTTTAGTGTTTCAAAAACGCGAACAATGTTTATTTGTTTCTCATAAATATGGACCCAACAATACTCAACAAAATTTCTTCATTTTTAACAGATTTCTTAATGAGCATCATTTTACAGAAAACCACCAATAAATAAATATATGAAAACAATTGCTTTTGACATCACAATGGTTAAACACATTAAATAATTCATTAAATTGTGCTTTACATCAATGAAAATCCCTATATCTACAAACTATCTTGTAAATAGGAATAAAAGTAGATATGGTTACTCACAATACAATCTCTTAGTAGCAGAGTTCACACACATTATTGCACATAAACAGAAGGAAAATTCCTAAATAAGAAAGTAATTTACAGCCTATTGATTTACCCCTTCATCTTAAATATAGCAACTGATGGGCACTCTTGATTTTTTTTTTCTCACTTCCAACATTTATTTGAAATCACAGAGCTAGTGATATGGTCAAGAAGAAAGCCAAGGACATTGTAGGCTATGAAACTCATCACCCTCCACAAAGTATCAACAAAGAAAGTATTACAAGAACCAGACTGAAAGAAGTGTTTCATTGGAAACTGGGTACCTTTTCCGAGTATGCTTTTGCCACATGTAGGGAGGATACAGCAATCTGCTCCAGCAGAGCGATTTTATTGTGATTGTTCGTCTCGTATGGGGTAGTCTCCACCAGCCTGGAAACAAGATATTCCTTATCCCAGACTGAAAAAGAATAATTCTACATATATCAAGGGAACAGCAACAGAGGGGAAAAAAAGTGCCAGTAAGATAAGTTTTATAACATCAGTGCTTGTAACTGGTAGAAGACTGCAGGTGGGAAACAAGAACCCACTACTGCAGAATAAAGCATGTGTTAACGAGAAGGCCAGCTTGAAAAAACTCCTGGTTTAGCAGTGGACATCAAATCTGAAACATCTCCAGATGTAAAGGTGATGTGACCTGCCGTTTGGTTTGGTTGAGCGGATATGCTGCAGTTAGGAAGTTTGGCCCTGGATCTGACCTCCATCACTTTTTTGTTCTATACATCTGTTTTTAGTGAACTGCAAATAACTACCGCATATTGGGTAGAATGCCTAGCAGGGCTATTGCAGCCTCACTATTAACACAACCGCAGTGAAGAATACCCCGCATCAGAAAAGGTGTTTTCTTTTCTTTCCCCATAGTGAAAAAGCTTTTTATTGTTAGCAATGATGAGTGGGGAAGAGAGGACAAATTTTCATTCCTTAATAAAGCACGGCCCATAGGCAACAGGCCGAGTTCTTGAAGTAGACATCAGATTACTGGGAACAAGTTTTAACGACACAGCATGTTTCTCTGTCTGCTCCAAGCCTACAGTGAATTATAGCTGGAAAAGGCAGCCAGTGCCGAGGAGGTGATGGGAGAGATTAGCAAGTACATCTCCATTACAAAAGAATGAGATTTGTTTCAGCACCACAGTAGCAGAAGCCAAATTGCCTTGTTTAAGCAACAAAATAATGCCAGGAAGATGGACAGAAATCCTATAGCATTGTTGCTTATGAAGGTTTTGAAAGAAACATGCCGCGCTCCGATCTTATATGAGCCAGTGCAAGTCTGTGCTGTCAGAGCAATGAAAACTTGGAATAACAGAGATATGATCCAGGGCCTTTATTTTGCTTTTGCGTTACATTATTTCAGGTGGAATGCCCAAGAGGAAAAAAGCTGCAAGCCTGTGTCTTAGAAATCAGCCTGAAAATATTTCCAAACTGCTTTATTTGTCGTGTGTCAGGAAATTCTGCGAAGAAAAACAGTATTGTTGGTACCAGGTCCCCCAGTCCCAGGGACTCTGGGCAAGCTCTCAGCTGCTGGCTGCCCCCCTGCCTCAGCTACTGCACAACCAGGGCTACCACTACACAGGCTCCAGGGAAATAAACCCAACCAAACAACTTAAATTTTAACTAAATCCCAAGTGTTAAGGCAAATCCCATTAACATAGATGGCACAGCACATTAACAGCTCTTCAGGACCCTAATGTTGTCTCCTGGGAAATGACTGATGAAAAGGTTAGGCATTATATTAAGGTATTGCCAAACTATTAAAGCAAATGTAAACTGCCCATAGACCGCTTTGATTTTCCTCATTAGGCTTTGTTTTGTGTCGGGCAGAAGGAATAGTCTGGAAAATGGCTGGTGTGCTTAGACAGCTGAAACTGAGTCACTGGTGAGGCTCCCGGGGACCATTTCTGAGCTCTGTCTCCTCTTCCCTGAAAAGCTAATACTGCATTTTCTCCATGAAAAAACGAGGCCCTCATTGCCGTGAGCAGTACAGAGAGGTGGCCCGCTGGGGAAAGAGGCAGGGACACAAGAAAAGGGATCCTACTTTTGTGCTTAGGAAGAAAAAGAAGGGATGCTTTAAAACAAAAGATGGGCTGGGACTGATTCTAGTCCTTTGCTTACCTTCCTCCTTAATGTGAATTTGGCCTTGCATCTTTCCTCCCGTGTGGCTGGCTTCTCTCCTGCCCAGCCTTGCCTCCTGCCAAGCCCCCGCAACCTGTCTGCCAGACCTGCCTCTCATGCATGTCCCACACCACTGCCCACCCTGCCTCTGCCTCTGTTGTGGGGTCCTTTGGTGTCCCCCAGGCACCCCTAGCCCCCTGTGCTCATGGAAACAAGGGGCACACCTGCAAATTCTGGGCACAGAGTATCAGGTGCCAAAGGCATCCTTCCCCACTCTTGCTGTGGGGTCTGCAGCAAGACGTAGCAATGGACCCAGGATTGGGGAGATGTGGCAGGTCCTATTGTCCCTGCATCACCAGCCAGAAAGATCCTTCCCTCCGCAGGGCCAGGGCCAGCCCAGCCTGAAGCCCTTGTGCCAGAGGGTAAGATGTCAGCTCACTACAAATTACCTGCACCGCGCTAAAGGTGCAATAATACTGATCAGGCTTAGCTCTTCATGGCCTTGCTGTCCTGCAGCCAGGACATCCAGAGAGAGCTTCCATCCTAGACTAGAAACATTTCAATTTAAATCTCTGAAGGTAGGTGTCCATGTGTGAGCGAGGTGTCTAAGTGCCTCTTCCAGGCGATGGAGATCCAAGCAGTACCGTCCAGGGTCTAGAGAGCTCCTCACTCTTCTCTAAGGCAGTTATCCCATGCTCAGGCAGAAGAATAACAATCTGTGGTCCTGCATTCTCCCTTCTGAATGTGGAGGTGGGAGGAGATGCACATGATGCACCAGTGGAACAGACATTAGGGACCAAAACCCACTGCTACTCACCCCAAAAGCAGCACATTGACAATCAGGGGTAAAGCAACATATTGCTAAAAAACTACATTGAGAATGAGGCATCATCCCGGTAGCCCTCTTCACTTCTTAATAGCCATTATGATATTCCATTTTTAATGTATTATTGTATGTATTAACTCTCAACAGGATCGATAGATTGTATTTTTGATATTGTGCATAGATAAGTAGCAACAGCATTGTCAGAGGAAAAGAAGACAACGCATGCACTTAAAAAATAAGACTTGGAAATGAAGGGACAAATTTTGAAATTCAGCCTCTTTTTTCTGTAACACATTACTTTTTTTTTACCAACCAGATAAAAAGCTTGACTTTTGAAAATAAATGAGAAATGTGCATCCACATCAGGTACTCTGGTATTTCTAATTAGCAAATCTGTAAGGTAAAAGCCATTCATGCATGCAATAATATACTTTCAGCATTTTGATTTAGCAGCCATGGTGAGGCACTTAGAGAAATTTCCTCCTAATGCTTTACATTTATGCCAGAAAAAGAAGGAAAAAAACTCAAAAATCTGTGGTGCACAGGACCTTCTTTTTAAAATTTCACTATTACGAATGGAACAACATAAAATCTTGGAATAAATAGATGCAGTTTCATCACAAGAATGTAACGTGTGGAGGAAGAACCCATTGAATCCTTTTCTAGACAGGGAAGAAAACCAGATACAGATCTCTCATCATCAAAACAATAAATTTACAAAGAATCTTTATACAGAGTAATAAATACCAAGACTTTCCACATATCCATTATGTATCCTATAAAAATGAAAGCTGTCTTTTTTCTAGCCACTACTGTAGTTAGAGAGAAAACCAATTTAAATTGTATTCACTCGGCATCAATGTATTTTAACAGACAGTATCATAGACCTGCCTACCTTCACAGACAATATATCTCCAGGCTTTTACAGCAAATCTGGAAAATGTCACACTAATATTTAAGCTTTCCCTGCTCTCTCTTTCCTCTTCCCTGTAGTTTGCTTAGCCCCTCTTCACCTTTTGTGAATGTGAAGGCTGACTTCATTGCCTGCAACGCGATAATCTCTGCGACGGGTGCCCAGCTGCCGCACGAACCTCATTTCTCAAGGCTTTCCCTTTGCCACACACACACACTCAGAAAGATGGCTGCTATCTGGCTGGGTGCGGTGCTCTCAGCATCTGTGGAGAAATCAGCTAACCCTTCCAGCACTTCACGTACAAATCATCTCTGATTACTGGCTAACAGAACAGAACAAGCCATGCCCCAATCCCACACTTCCTAGGTCTTTTTTCGATCAACTCAGAAAATTCTTCCCTTAATTTAAACACAGCATGTAGAAGTTGGAAGGGCAATGTGCTTTCCTCCATTTCATTCACTAGAAAGCTACACACTACAGTTGCAAAGGACAGTATGAAATAAACCAGCTCTCATGTCACAGAGCAACCAAACTAGTTATTTTTTCCCAATTTTTCATTCATGTCTGTGCAAGTTTTGGTAGCTCAGATTGTATCTGTCAACGCAAAGGATATAGCTCTCTCTTCAACACATTCTCATAGCTTAGGGCTTTGAAGGAAGTCTTTTTGGACAGGAATGTATTCTGCTGCCATTTAATAACACTAATCAATGCCTGTTGAGAAAAAAATACATTCTCCTCACTGGCAGAAAACAAGAAAAACTGAGACAAGGAGGGGTAGTTGTCAGGCGTGATCTCATTTACTAAAGTGGTAGGCCTTCCATGGCTAATTCCCAGGTAGCCATGTTGCACAAACTCACTGATCCTCTCACCAGTTTGTAAAGATGGAGGAGCATCACCACCTTGCAACCTGACTATTATAGTCTTCAGTAACGGCTACTTCTACTGCCTCTTCTCTTGGCCACTGGTGAGCTCTCTGCTCCCGCAGCAGCCGCCGCTCCTCGCGCCTCTTTAGCCGGTTCTTCTGATGTTCTTCTTGCTTGGAGTACTGGAAGCGCTGCAGGAACAGGTCCTTCGCATATTCGTACAGCTGCACGTCCAAGAAATTCAGCTCCTCTATCCGCTGCCGCACGTCCTCACCAATGTCGACATTGGAGGCCCGTGTAACGTTGAACTGGGTGAATGGAGAAATGAACTTCAGGTTGAATGTCCTCTCAAAGAGATACTGTGTTTTCCTCTGAAATTCTGTGAGCCCAAAGAAGGCCATATTTTTCAGATTGTTCTTGGCGCTTTGGAGAAGAATCATATTTCTTTCACTCTCGTTCATAAAAGTCAGGTTGTAGCATCCCACCAGGCTGAGGTCTGCCAGCATGCGCACCTGGCGGTTGTTGGCCAAGTTGTAGCTACAATCCATGAATTCCTGTAAACTGACTCCCGACCAGTCGTCTCCTTCGTAACAGGTAGGCAGCTCGTCTGGTGTTGGGCTTCTTCCATCACACATATGAAGGGAAGTTTTCCACGTCGCACCCCTCTGGACATGCTTCCATTCACTCAAGTACCGTGACACCGGATCCCTCAGCATCGTGATGTAATAGAAGTTCCTGAAATATATCATTAAACACAGTTTTAAGATTCAGTGGGTTTCACTTTTTTGTTCTCCAGTAAAAAGATTACCAGCCACTGCCACCACCCCCTTCACTTTTTCCAATGTAATGTAGGCGCTTCAAGTGACTACTTCTGAGACAGTAAAAAGCTTTAAGCTTCTTAAGTACTGTGAATGAAATACAAGGTAAACTGGGGAAAAGACACAGATATGAAAGGAAATAATCAGCTATCAGAGAAACAGAATTACTTTGACCTGGCAACTGTTCAGTGGTAGTTACTTTATGTAGAAGCCAATTAACTGGAGTGTACTCCCCTCTACTTCGAAACGCCAGCCCTCAGTAATATCAGAAACAATGGGTAAAGAGATGTATATAATCTTGCAGCTTCTCTTCTGGACTGAGACATAGGTGCATAAGATGATAATCCATACAGCATTTGGTCAAAATGTATAAGAGAAGCATGAGCAATTTCATGTGGATGCTGCAAGTGCTAAAAATAATGCCATGTGGAACACTGGCATGAACCACCTATGTAAGAAGAACCCTATTATTAAATGGGTTGGAGTGAAGATAATGAGACATCCAAAATCCATTCATATGACTTAATTTTAGACAAGTGCTTGATTGAAATTAGTTATAATCGTGTAGTACAAAAGCATTTGTTGATATAAAGATTATCATTATTCAGCCTCATCTGTCACGAACACAAGAGACACCAAGAAATATTGATTTGAAACAGAGCAAATAATGGCAGAACTCACTTTGTCAGTTCACCTTTTAGCTATTGAATTCAGTTTGTACATCTATTTATGGCAATCTGAAATGGACTGCAATTGAGTATGCTTCAAGCAGGCTTTCACAGATTGAGGTTTTTTACTGAGAAATGTTTTATTCAATAACAACTCACCTGAATTACAGGGGGATATCATAAAGACAAAGCAAAACCAAAATACGATTTCTGCCAACTAGAATAACCAGCAGAAGATTCATGACTAAAATTAACACACAGTCTGGTACAAAAATAGACCCATGAGTCTGCATGACTCATCTGACTGCAAACAATGCATTAATAAATCATGAGCCCTAAGATTTCTTAAGAAAAGCTTGATCTCAGTACTTTCTTGAGCCTAGAGAAGTATGAAGCAAGTAAGCAGAATGCAAGCTTGCTGAAGACAAATTACCCTGTAAACAAACCAACGCTTTGTGAGGACCATCTCATACACGAGCTAACTCCAGTTAAACGAAAAATCTCAACATTTTTAACAATCTCCAAAACAATTTTCAGATATCACCCATTTTCTGCCACTAAAGAGTCCGCTTAAGTTCTCCACAAACCCCATGTTTGTCATAAAAAAAGGCATTTCCCCACATATTCCTGAAAATGCAGATATATTCCCCAGTGCAGACAAAGCAAAAAGAAACAGGGCTGAATGCTTTGTCCTCCTTCATTCTGAGTTCTCCACCTACAGCATCTATAATATATTTTCTGGAATGAGGTTATGAGGCCAAACTATGGACTATGTTCTGCTGCAGGGTCATTTCTTGAACTACAATCTAATGGAAACACCTGTTTCAAGAATTAATTCACAGCAGAAGGGTTACAGCTGGAAGGATATAAACTAGGGAGTGCCATGGATATAGTTTCACTATCAATCACTTGCATTGGAAGCCACGATTTGTGCTAGCATCAGTTGATACTCTGCAGGATGATATTTCCAAAACCATTTACCTCTTGGGTTTTCTGGCTTCTGCTCACACATGACCAGACTGTACCACTTTGGTTACTTACACAGCCCACATGAACAGCAAACCCAAGGAACACACAGCTATTCACCGACAGATATTTTGAAAATCCCTCTTTTACTCCTGCAGAGTAGGAAGTACCAGAAATCATCCTGTGTGCTGTGCATTATAGTTCCAATACAAAAAGCACAGTCTTTAAGTACTTCAGGCACAGCTTTCCCTTCTCAGATTGGATGTTCACCTCATCTTGGCTCTATCCTGCATGTATGAGAGAGCACATTAAGAGTTGCTTTCCAACTAGAATGACAAAAAGAGGACACATTTCACTAGCGTGCAGATAAAGCAGCCCAACTCTCCAACACCCATTAGCTCTCAGTATAAGACACTGTTGTTGCAACATCCAGCAGGAACTGGTAGGGTTGTCAAAGAAAATGATTGAAGCTCCAAGGAAGAAGAAATGAAAAAACATGGACAAAAATTCAGAGGCAGTTGCCAACATCTACATCGACAGAGATGAGGTGTTGGCTTAGTCCTTGTATTGCTGTCCCTCCCCTCATCATAAAATTTTGGATGTTGGTATGTTGTAACAGATGGGTTTAAAAGTTGCTCTTGACAATTATTTACACCTCTAATAATAGTTCTGTCTTTCTTCACCCATCTCTAGCAGTCCATCAGGCATGACTCAGAGCAGCAACAATTAACAGAAATACCTCCTTTGCATCAATCATTTCCATTTCATCCCTGGATATGTAAATGTGCAATAAACAGCAGTATGAAGCAAATGCAGGGAAATGAGAGCAGCGCATCTTAGTATAACATCCTCAGCTTCCCTTACACAGACTGGGCAAGAAATTTTCACGTCTGTTGCTGTTCCTCCTTGTGACGACTACTTGACTTCTGCATCTGTTTTCACTATCCTGATTAATTTGCTTCTTGGCTGTGCAACTTTCAGAGTGTTGCCTTCTTGTGTTATCAATAGAATGCTTCCTCATTTGGCAGACATCCTTTAACAGCAGCCTGACACAAACGTAGTTACCGAGGCACTAATAACTGAGTGCAGCCATGCCCACCCCATTCAGTTTCCAACCTTCTGTGTAACCTTCTGTTCATGACTCTCCGTTACCCTTTTAACCTATCTGAGGTCAGAAGACCTCGAGATTTCTTCCATCTGATCCTGGGCACTGTCCAGATGACACTGTTACCATGCTACACAGAAGACTGGGGTACGCTGCAGAGAAGTCATGGCACAAATTTTTCTTTCAGGGAAAAGGATGCCATGTCTCTAGAATAATGATATACATAAAAAATGCATAGGTCACGCACACTTGTTTCAGTTGGAATATTATAAAAATTATCTTAGGAAATTTTCAAATGTTGACATTTATGGATTAAATATAGCAGCATTGCAGAGCTCTCAGTGCCTAATACACAGCGTTCAATCACGCTAGGAACGGCTGAGGAGTCAGCTCATAATGAAGACAAGAAACAGTTCATAAAAACATGAAACTGGGGATGGCCTTCAGTCTCTTCTTTCTTCACTGTTCAGTAAAAGAACACCAAGTCAGCTACATACTGAACATGCCTGAGCCACTCTGAATGCATTTGTTCTTGTCGGTGTCAATGACCCCCTTGCATCACCCATGCTCGTGCTTACACGGCTATGTTAAGCTCTGCAGCTACCCACTGTGGGAAATCTCAGCCAAGAACTAAGCGATAACTTCTGTAACCCTGTTTGACAAAGCAAACTCATCACAAACTTATTGGCTCCATTTCAAAGGACTCCCATCGTTGATTACTCAAACTGCTGTCACAGCCTCAGTGCTTAAAGGCTAGCCAAGCAGAATATGCTGGCACGTCAATGAGAAGATGTTTAAACAAAACATTCCAAATTAATTAAATCCCGTACAAATTATATCTGTACGTGTATGTATAACTGTATCATCTGTATCTATAGCTATATTAGCGTGTGCATGTATGTGTGTGTAAAAAATTACATCAGAATCTGGCCATAAGCTGCAGTTGTCAATGGAAGAAAAATCATAGTAAACATATAGTATGTATTTGCCAATATATCTTGTGGCTGTCTATATAAACACATAGACATGTACAAACAGTTTAGGTTACATTTCAAACGACAGCAGCCCACTAGTCACGATGTTACCTCCTCCTGAGAGGAAATTTCATACAACTTCCCCAGATTAAACGATCTCCTTTGGAGCTTGAAGCACTGAAATTAATGGGTTATCAAAGTTGCCACTATGGGATAGCTGATTTTTTAGACAGATGCTAAGCAACGTGATGGTCAGGGCAAGGGCCTAATGATCCACGCAAGGGCCTCAACAAGCAGTGGTGTGAAGCATGGGCTGCACACTACTGTTTACACTAGAATTCAAAAGCACTTAGGAATTCAGAAGGCTCTAGTCCCACTCGTGTGGAATGCAGTCTCTTCACTAGCATTAGGCAAAGAAAACCTTTAACAAAACAGCTAAAATGAGCTTCTAGTTATAACCTAAGAACATATATTTCTTTCACATTATAATGTATTTTAATATAAATACTCTAATCTTACATTAATCCTTCAATAGTATTGCTCTGGTTTAGAAATTAATTTCAGAGGAGCAGACTCTGCTGTTAGTGGAGGTGATCCCAAACCAGGGCATTTTGCCTCTTCTATCACCATGGAACAGACGTCCCAGCTGAAGGAGATTTACTAAATACGTGAAGGATCACCGCACATCGAGAACAAAAACATCCTGTAGGGCCTCCTGGGGAAGAAGGATGAATGGCATCTTCTCTGTCATTGCCGCTCTCATGTGGAACAGCCGGCACAAGGAGAGCTCAAGCAGCACTCAGAGGCTCGGAGAGGAGAAAAAAAAAAGCTATTCCCTCATCTTTGAAAGCATGAGGCAGGACCTTACGTGCAGACTGATGAGCTTCATAAAAGGAGAACAGCACACTCACAGCAGCCGACGCAGAGACGGAGGAATATTTGAGGTGGAGAAAAAGATTCACTGGAGAATATTCTGGAAGACGCTAACAGAAAGAAGAAAGAAAACCCAAAACATCTGAAAAACCCAGGTGCATCATAAAACCACTCACATTCTGGCTTTTTCTGGTAGCAGTGAAAATAAAAGCCCCGATCAAGTTTATGACCCAAGTTGAGACAAGAAGTTAGCAGCTTTAATCCTGGAATCGAGGGGTCTTCCGAGGAAAGTTCTGAAACCCCAGCAAAAGCCAGCCTGGCAGCACTCTTCTGCTAACAACAGAGGTTGTGGCAAGACAAAGGGTTAAGAAGGATCTGCATTATTTGAACAAAAGCCTTATGCTTCCCAGTTTTATCCTGAAGCCCACATTCTCAAAGGCAGTAACGGAGTTCACCACCAGTCAGCAACCCCTCTTCAGGCAAAGTATCATCAGTGTGGATAACGGTGAAGAGAAGAGTGTAAACAAAACAAAAATAAGGACAATGCAATATATGAACAAGGAGCAAATAACAGCATGCAACAAGGACAGTGTGGGGAGGCAGAAAGCAAAGAAATATTCTTGGGCTGATCTGAACTGGTCAAAGTCACCCTAGTGTAATGCAGATGTATCAGCTCATGGCTGGCAGCATTACTGTGCAGTGTCACTGCATCTACGTTGTGCTTAATTTACAGGTAACCTGCCCAATGTAACAAGAACTGACTGTATACTTCTTACTCAGATAAACAGTACTGTAACAAAGAAGCTACGAAAATGCACAAATTATAAGCATGTCCATCTGACTGCAGGAAGCATCGTTCAGCTTACCCACCAAGCCAGACAGATGAAGTCTCGCTAGCCCAAGATGATGTAGCAACAGCACATAGTTTTCTGAAGCTTAGCATCTGTCACAGGATGCTGAACCACTGTGATGGGAATCGGTTTCTAAGACATGCTTTAGAAATGTGTGACCTTAATACTATTAGCTGCCTTCTCAGGTTTTTATGGGTTTCTTTACAAGCTTTTAACTGAAAGAACAGCAGTCACCATTAAGAAGTCAATGTTTATCCACTCTTACCATATACATCACTCATTCAGCATGTAGGAAACACACTTGGCTGTTTTGTCAAGAGGATCTGAGCACCCACCACTTCTGCTGTTTTTAACCAGGATGATGAGCGCTGTGCTTGCTTAAAACAGTGGCTGTAATGTCCTAGAGGCACTCCACATTAAAGAAGAACTTGCCATTGACTTCAGCAGAGTTATTTTAAAAAAAACCAACAACATTGCACTTTGAGGTACAAAATTACAAAATTCTAGATATATCTCTTTATTCTTCTGAGAATTTGTCTCATGGCTCTGAATCCAACTAGAAAAAAGCTGGCCACCGTTTCCTATTTCCAAACTGCCCACAAGCTTTTCTTGGTTAACTACCCTTTTCGTTACGCCAGTGACATTCAATGCAGCTAAATCTGTACGACATGTCTGCTCAGAGAAAGACTGGATACTACTTGCAGGGTAAGACACCTAAACGCAGTGGTCTACATATAAGCTCTATGTTGAAGCAACCTCTGAAGCCAGTGGGCAGCTCCCCAGCACACGCAGTGGTGTGTGTCCGGAGAGGGATGCAGCTGGCAATGGGGAGGTGTCAGCTCTGTCATGAGCTGTATCATAGTCACTATATAGAATCATAGAATCGTTTAGGTTGGAAAAGGCCTTTAAGATCATCAGGTCCAACCGTTTACCCAGAACTGCCAAGCCCACCACTAAACCATGCCTCTAAGCCCCTCATCCACATGTTTTTTAAACACTTATAGGGATGGTGATTCCACCACCTCCCTGGGCAGCCTGCTCCGATGCTTGACCACCCTTTCAGTGAAGGTATTTTTCCTACTACCCACTCTAAACTTTCACTGGTGCCACCTGAAGCCGTTTCCTCTTGTCCTGTCACTTGTACTTGGGAGAAGGAACCGACTCCCCCTGCTTACAGCCTCCTGCCAGGCAGCTGCAGGGAGCGAGGTCCCTCCCGAGCCTCCTCCTCTCCAGGCTAATGCACTGTGTACTTTGACCACAATGGGAGCTTAGATACCTGCTAACTTGCAGATGTCTACATTGTAGGTACCTATATACAGGTGTCTCCGTCTGCAAGGTAAATCCCACACCTGGAGTCAAAGACTCCCTGCCTGAATGGACGCATTCACAGAGTGCAAACTTCATGCCAACCTCCAAAACTGACCAGGCACGTAACATTTTGTAATGAGTGAGAACCTTTGTTTCATGACTTTTTTTTTCTTAAAATCTACCAGTCAGATTAGGAAATCTCTTTCTAAGCATGCTTTTAGAGCTGGAGCATTCCCAAAGTAAGTTCTTAAGTAAGTTTCGTATTATTTCACACAAATCTCCAAACCAGCAGTTAGAAAAACTGTCTGCCATAATTTTGTTGTCCTTGCTGATATATCAGTGTATCAGTGAGATAGTGGGAGGGCTTGGAGTCAGACAGCTGGGTTTATATTTCTGGTTCTGGAAAGCAAAGGCTCAGGAAGTTACTTGTGATGACACAGTCTGTTATACAGGCAAGAGAAATGTGGTGTTTGGGCACTGAAGAAATGTGAAACCTCACATTTTGTTGCATGTTAGGAGGAATACTCCCTGTCACCAACTTCAGCTTCTTTTACAGTAACCCGTTGCTTTAGGATTCATTATAAAACTCCCTATTTTTCTATTTAGAAATTGCAAGCCCTTTTTTCTTTAAAAAAGTCCTCTGAAAGATCTGATTAAATTATGTATCCATGCTATCAGGAAAACCTCAGGAAAGCTTTACAGTGCTATTTTATTTTTTTACGTGGCTGTTGGTCTGAAGATTAGTGTCCCACACCTGATTAAAGAATGACAGATGATAAAGAGTGTCTTTAGAGATCACTCAGTCCTTGACAACTTCTAATGGCAGTGATTTAAGGTAATCCAGAAGAGTAGAAGAAAGAGAGTGAATCTGTGGCAACACAAATGCTGCATGTACAACATTGGGAATTTTTCTCCTAAAGAGTCTAATTTTCCTTGAAGTGAAGCTAGGGCAAATTCAATATATGTGAGGATATGAGAAGAGGGAGATACTAGGTAAGCTATGTGAAAATAGCACTGTTCTATATTGAAAAAAAAAAATACTTGTTTTTTCTTAAATACTTTGGGAATGAACACAACTGGCCTGGGACTGCAAGCTGACAACTTTCTTTTAAAACATTATAGGCTTTTGGATTTAGGACCTGTGATTTTTTTACTTTTTTAAAGTGACAAATAACAAATTAAAATAATAATCACATTTTCTACATACCACATTGACACATGCCCCTCAAAATCCTTAGGAAAATGGATCTCAGGACCTATTGCTGCAAAAGGAAACTGGTAGTGCTGAGACTTTTTTTCTTGACATAGGAGAATATAAATTTGTGAAGATGCAGATTTTAATGAAGTATTTCAGTCCAAGATGTTAGGTGGGGACCAAGCAGCAGCCTTCCAGTACATAAGAGATCAATGAGAAGATGGAGACAGGCTTTTCACTGACGTGCATGGTGGGATAGTAAGAGACAACGGTCATAAACTGAAAAAGGGCAGGATAAAAGGAAAACAATTTTTACTATGAGAATAACTAAGCGTTGGAAAGCTTTGCCCGAAGAAGCTATGGGTCCTCCAGCCTTGGAAGTTTTGAAGGCTCAACTAGACAGAGCCCTGAGCGATCCCATCCACGCTCAGTGGTGACCCTGCTCTGAGCAGGGAGTTGGACCAGAGACCTCCTGAGGTCCCTTCTTACCCTATGGGTTCTGCATGACGATGCACAGTCTTCTGTCACCAAATGTACAGTCCTGTCAGAAAACACATCAAACGAAAACCAACGCCCACTAGATCACACCTGTCCTCCCTTGTTCTTCCCCGGCTACCCTAGGCAGAGTACAGGGAACGTGCCTTGCCTTTTATGAGATTGTTGGGGTTTTTTAATATGTGATTTTTAACTAGAGCTATAATGCTCTGAATCAGCACACCCTGAATTATTGAGCAGCTTCATGAATATTTATTTCAATGACACTCTGTTCAATACAGTCTCTAGAAATTGGAGAAGACAGTGTAGCAACTACATGTCCCTAAAGAAATTAATTCTGTTCACAGGTACCACGTCTGGATCTTGAACAGCTCCTAAAATAATGAAATGATGCAGCTACCCATGGTTTTAATCCCAGTATTTTAGAAAATGCACACAAATAGCATATGAAAATGTGTGAGCTTTCTGAGCTGGTATGTGTTTTTCCTGTGTGTTAGGATTTAGGCATAAATTTTCAAACACAGAACATAAAAGTTAGGTATCTAACTCCATATTTAAACATGTAGGTAAGCTCAGCCTCATTGCCAGTGAAGAAAATACACAGCAGTAAGAGCTAAGGATGCTCAGATACCTAGAAAACATGATCTGCTGATTTATTTAGCAAAAGGAGGCTCCGAGAGCCATCAGAGTACCCTTCCCTGGCAGCACACATAGCAGCACTCTAGTATTCCTTTCATAAAACATCCTAGCCCATTTTGAAATACCCTTTTTATGCCATTGTTCCCACTGAAAGGAGCTTGCAAAGATTGCTTCTCATGGTTAGGAATCTGAGTCTCATTCCCAGACTAAACCTGATTTCGTTCTACTTACATCCAGTGGTTCTTGGGTTAACACTGCAAATATATCAAGAGGATTTAGAAATGTAACATCAGAGAAGAGGAAACAGCATTTAAGTTGGAAATCAGAGAGCAATCACATCTCTCTCTTTTCATTTCATGAAGCTGAACTAGTCGTTATTGTCTCTTCTGATAAGACAAGCCAGAAGTGACCACATTGCAGTTCCCCAAAACCTTCGGGTCACACTTGGATCACTTCACTCAGAGGTGCACCCTGAGTTTTCCAATGTCTCAGCACTCCATGCTAGCTTTTGATAGGAGGCTCACAAAAGTAAGATGAGCTGGAAGCTCCTGAGATCGGTTCTGGTTGTCGACCATTCAAGCATTCCTTCCCTGGCATCTGAACTTGCACAACCTCCCATTTCACTATATATGGCTAGGAACTGGGCAAATTTCACATGAGGCCTCACAGGTGCTTTGTGCAATAAATACCTCTTATCTCCACTGGCGATGTATTCTCTGATACACCCTCACATTGCATTCATTTTTCTGATTTTTCTGTGGGGCCGCATAACTCTGGAAACTCATGCTCGCTGTGTTACTGGGCTAATATACAGAGGTCTGTCTGCTCCCCCCGTTTCGGCTGGTAAGCCCTCAGCTGAGAGAGGAAATCTGTTTCTATTGGCCTCAAACACATGATCTCCACTTTGTGCTACCAAACTTAATTCCAGCTGTTTTACTGAAATCCTCAAGGTCATTAAGCAAATTCCATTAACATACTTCAGCTTTTTTGTGCCAACATTGTTAATGAAAACATGAAATAGGATCAGAGCTAAGACCAGCCCTGAGGAAATTCATTAATAACTTTTCATTTAACATGAAAGTTCCTCCTTCAGCATGTCCCGCTTTGTTACCAGCTTCTTGTCCACCAGAAAATTCTTATGCTCAGCCTCATGTCTTCTGGATCGTATAATAACTTTGCAGATGCCACTCTACCAAATACTTTACTGAAGATGAATTTTCCTTCTCCTGCTAGAGACAGATGCTGGGTATTTACGTGTCTCAGCCCAAAGGAGGAGAATGGCGTCCCCAGCTTTGCTGCATGTGAGAACACAGGGAACGGTTAAGACGAGGAAATGACAATTTATTTGAGAGTGGTCTGGAATAGAAATGTACAGATTAGGCGATTTGATGGAAAAACAAACCTGCCACTTTCCATCAAACAACCTTGATACAAATTGTAAATCATTTCTTGATGAGACACAAATCTAACAAAGTTCCCTCCAGAGATTTTTGTTCTTTGCCTAAATTGTATCAAGCTCGGTTGTTCTAAGTGTTCTTTAAATTGCTGAAATCTTGAAGAGCCTTGCTGAAAGAAATATAAATATAAAATGCAATAATAAATCAAATAATAAGAATTTGATTCTTCTATCAAGCACATGCACAATAAAAGCTTTGTACCTTGTACGAAACGGTGTGTGAACACACGTGGGAGGAAATACTATTCAAATGCAATAGATACACAGTGTCTTGTAAGATTCTTTAAAGATACTGTATGCGAGAGCTTTGCACCAGAGAGAATAATAAATCCTTTGTGGCCAGGACTGGCAAAGGAGGAATCCATTGCTCACATCGCCCCCATTCTATCGCATCCCTATTGTGCACAGATCATTGCTGTGTCTCAAAAGAACCGCGCAAATCTGGGGCACAGGTGACATCTTTACACAAAAATGTTGCTTCTCCTATCTCTGCCTTCGCTGTGCCGCTGCACAGAAGGGAAAATGAAATAAGGACGTATTTGCACTGCTGCGCTACCTGCCTCCTCCCAGAGCTGCCTCTAGTCCCAGCTTGGGGAGGAAGTACTGAATTTGCCTTTCTCAGAGAGATGTTATGACTAAGGGGAGACAAGCTAAGGGGATGACCCACAGCGTCAGGCAGCAGCAGAAAACAAGGGCAGGGCAGAGAAAAGAAAGGTGATGACAGGCAAGGGACAAGCAAACCTGGAGACAGTACAGCATGAGGGACCTGCAGTTCGAGCTCGTTTTGTCAACTTAGCCCCCAAGAGTTACAGAAACCAGGTTGGGAAGGGACCCTCCTGACCAAGTCGGATGCCTACAATCACGAGCAACAGTTTAGCACAACAGGATTCATAAAATATCCTTTATGCGCACAAGACAAGCCACAAAACCTTCCTCACTATCAGGTTGCAGTCTCTGAGCAGCTGCCAGCAAGGTTAGAGCAAGTCCCTGATTCAGGAGTCTCTCCTGGGTGACTGGGCACTCCTCCAGCTCTGATGCAAAGAAACGGGGACACAGAACTCCTGACTTTTGTTCAGTAGCCTAAACAACATAAAGCCTTTTGTCACATTTATAAAGAAAAAATACCCCTACATACTTTCATGCAGAATTATGAGAGATCTGTTACTACAAAAGTCCTGGCTCTTGCAAGAATACACCTGATTGGTAAGGTTCAGTTTCAAAGAGCCCCTGACGAAACAAAATGTAGACAGTCCCTTAAATCTTCTGACATTTATATTTCTTCAGTTAGACTTTGTTAGGTCTGAAACAGAGCAAAAATATCTACGTTGAATTTAACCACAATGCTTACTTTCATCCTCTTCCTCCTTTTTGAAGGAGCTGTTGCTATCCCATTTTATGCCTTGGCTAGGTAAGACAAGACGCACGGGCATCACCAGTGGTCCTCTACAGCTGGCTTCATTGGAAACCAGTTTGTGACACAAGTGGCGTGTATCATGGCTCCCTCCCTAACTGAGCTGTCTCTGATTTCCAATAGCTCCGTTGCAGATGGTCTCCTCCAAATCTGGGATGCTCAGATCAAAGTTCTGTGGGATTTTTCACTGCAATGCATTTTGAATCAGTACAGTTAATTATGCTTAATTAATAGAGTAATTAACAATAAAAAAGCCCAGTAATTGAAAATCCTTTGAAAGTACATAAATTTATTCTCTCTAAGCTTTGCCTCAAGACTTTATTAATTCTGACATCAAGCATAATGACCATAAATTATAAATGATCATCACAAAAACGATGCATCACTACCATTTTCTTGTTCTATATGCTGAGTTTCTAAAACATCTAGGTTTGGTCATAACGTTTGAGATTTGCCTCCCGTAAGGTAAACAATATGACTACATGGATATTAAAGAAATAAACATTATGATAATATGGATATTAAAGAAATAAACAATATGACAACATGAGTATTAAGGAAATTCAGGCAATTCTAATGAAAACATTGTAAGAGTAGTCTTTCCTACTTATACATTGAAAAAATTCACAAAACCTAAGGAGATTTCTTAGCTGTAAGACAAAAGTGCTTACTCTGTTTCTCCTAAAATTTCTCTTCTTGTGTTGTAACTGTACATTTTTTCCTGTAAGACATTAAGCAAGCAGATGACAAGGTATTTCAACTGAACACTTCTAAGACAGACCACTGACTTCCCATTTTACCCTGCACTTTGTGTTTCTATTAAAATACTTGATGGCATCTAATCAAACCCATAAATGTTTATTATGAATAATACAACTCAAAGCTATAAGCAAAATTGCCATCTTCCTCCTCCATTGACTTAACAGATATCTCTCCATCAGGTCAGACTGTGCGTGTGTGCGTGTTTATACATAGGAACTCCACAAGGGGGCGCTCCTATCTTCCCCAAAAGCTAAGCAACCGCTTAACTTGCTTTCAAAAAAATGTATGTCGTAAAGCTTCCATCTACAGATACTACGGTATCTTAGAAAAAAGTTTTTATCAGCTCAAAATGAGTTTATGATAGAGTTTTATGGAACAAAACCTGTCATTTGAAAGGGAATCAGGTTTTATGTACAATTTCCAGTGCACACCTGGCATGCAAAGAACAGTGATAAAGCTTTTGCAAGTTCACTACTTGCAATAACCAGCCAATAAGCCCCAAGTAAGCGACTATTAGTGATTTCAGCTCTGTGTGAATGCATCCTGTAGACACCCCAGTTCAGGTTAAAGATATTTGCACTGTCCTTTCAACTCCCAGCAGATACGAAAACCAAATCTTGTTTGGGATACCTTGTAATTTGCTTTGCTATTCTGAATGTTTTATTGCGACAGTGTTGTAAGTCCTCATCTTCTTAATTCAATTGTAGCTCTGTGAGGTTTTTATTATTTACCATACCTTTGTCCTTGGAATACCTAACAGAAACTGGTCCATCTCCTTCCTCTGACCTCCCTCAAATCTTAATGAATCAAGGCTCTGACACACACGCCAGGCTGTGCACTGCACTGTACCACTATTGCCTGTGGATGCTATGCTCTGAGGAAGAAGGCAATAAGATGAAATAAAAAAGCCTAGGCTTCGAGCCTCCAACTTCTGTGAGGGATTCTTTACCTTTCAGGAAAACTAGCAAGCAATTATGTGAATTCAGCCTTGCTGATACAGTGCAAACCTGCCAATCTGCTAACTCATTCAAGTAAATCTGCACCTTGATCTGCAGAGCAAACTTCAGGCAAAGTTTTCACCATCGCTCAGCAATACTGCCGTATGATATGGTCGTGTTTAACCGATGTCGCTGACAGAGTTCAGGCTGCCACAATATTTCTGCATTCAGATAAAACAAAATACCCAAGGTGCTGATGGGACTTCATATGAATTACTGGCTGCAGCAAGTCACCGGGGGTGCCTTTGGCTTTGCAACCCTCTTCTGGAATGGACAAATCCTAATCAATGAAGCACATCTGTACCGTGGAGGAAAAGCACTTCCTAGTCCCTTCAGGCCATGAACTGACTACTTGAAGCATGGCATTTCATTAGCCTTATTATCTCAACTCATTTATATAGAAATGTTGTTAGGGGCCGTGAAGCCATCCAGCCCTTTGTAAAATCCGGCCACAGTCTTTGAGCTGATGTTCCCACTCTTCTTCCTTTTTGTCTGTAAAAACAAAGAGGAATTTCTTCTTTTGAACTGCAGGTCATCGTCTTTGCAATTTTATTACTGTAAAATAACCTTCTCTTTTTACATTAGGGCAGCAGACTGTTGCCGTACCCCTCACATATGCAAATAGGTCAGGCTTTCTAGTCTTTCCCCACAGAGATACTGACATTGAGACTCAACATGATCTAGCTCCTTTCTGAACTAAAGGCCAGGGGAATTGTGTGCAGGACTTTATTTTCAAATGTATCTCTCATGGAAATTAATGAACATCTGTGCAGACGCTGAACATGAATTTAGGGAGCAGAAACAAAACCCATCTGATATTGAGCTTAAGGTCTAGGAATACGTAATAGTAAGGATCTTTGTCTTTGCAAGTTGAGGATTTCTTCCCTTCCCTTTGAAGAGCCAGTGCTCTTCAGGTCACAAACTTATCTTGCTCTAAAGAAAATGGGATGGTAACAAGGTTATGAAAGATACTTCTGAATTAATAAGGAGCAAAGTTGCTGATGTGTATCTGAAGTAACACAAAGATCTAAATATGAAGCATTCATTAAGATTCCTTTATAGACATTATAAATTGCTTTCTGTTTCATAGAGAATATTACTGTCAATACAATCCAGCAGTGATGCAAACAGGAAAGCAAAATTCAGATTAAAATGTCATAATATCATGAACATTTTTCTACAGCTGTAATGACTTCAATGTTCCCATCTTTTATCTAACAGAGTAGATTGCTTAGTTTGGTTCAATCTTATTTTTTATACGCATACCGAACATTACATCATTTTACAAAAATTAATACCTGTGAATTTAAAAATTAAATCTCAGCATAGTTTCCTGAGCAACTGAAGACATGCTACCTGCCTAGTAAAAATGGGAAAGAAAAAAAAAAAAAAAAAAGGATGCAAACTAATCTGTTTTTCCTTTTTTCCTTTGAGGATGTTCCTTTTCAATGGGCTTTTTCTAAAGCAGTTTTGTTTATAATTGTATCATTTTTCATACATGACAAAACTATACATCCCAATAGTCTCACCAAGTGCTGTTTAGCACTTGTATCTCTGCTCTCCATCTTGAGATAGCAGCCACTGTATGCTCAGGCTAAACTACAGCTCTGACTAGATGAAAAGGAAGTTTGCATGCACATAGGCCTTTATTTGTGACACTTTAATTTGTTCCATGGCCTTAATAATACACCAGCATTAAGCACGCTCATGCAAACCACAGCTCTAAAAATAACTCACTTCAGACATTCAGGCATTTTTCCATGTTGTTTCCAGTATCACCACTCTTACTGCTAGGAACAATGATTAGCACAGGCAGGGATTTATCACTGAAAAATCACACTCAAAAAAAGCAGCAGGGATCCTCAGAGGTGTAGTAGGGGACTAGCTGAGGGGTCACATTAGTATTCCCTGAGCATCAATGGAAAAAGCCTGGCAGTGTAGCTGGGCCACTGCAGTGAGCGGGGTAAGCAGGCGTGGGCAGCCCTTCTCATTCATCATACTGACATCCGACAGCAGGGCCCACAGGTGAGGGCTGGGGGCAGTGGCCACAGCTGCACAAAGTCCCTGGGGAAGCATTTTGCCCAGAGGCCAGAGACCCACCTCTCCCAGTCCAGCACCCCTCCCCAGACCAAAGTCTTCCCTAGCAGACAGCCCAGCCTACCTTGTCGGAAGGAGAGGGGCTGGTAGGGTACACCTCTTCTTAACTTCATAAAGACAATCACAACTTTGCCGTAACTTATTGCTTTTCCTTTTTATCCCAGTATTCTCAACAGAACAGGAAAAATATTTATGAACAATGCCGTGCAAACCACGCAATGATAGAAGAATATGAAGTATTCTTGAAACATTTTTTTTACTCCTAAATGCAATTCTCTTATCTGATCGCCAAACACACCTGCATTTACTGTAAAATGCAAACCAAATATATAGAAGAAACCAATGGCCTACAAACACACATAAGCCAGAGAATGAACCTTGAATTTAAAAAAACCCAAACCTGATTTTAATGAAAAATCCATGCTAAATGCCTTGGAGCAAAGGATCTGGAGATAAAATTCTTAAATTGGTGAGCCCAGAGCACTATCTCAATGCTCAAACTAGGAAGATAACGTGATTCATCAGAGCTACGAAAACTGCACTGTTTCTCACTTACTATGTGTGCATTTATTTTTCTTTTCCTCCCAGCTTCTCTCTCATTCATTGGCACCACTTCCCGCCCCCCCAGTTTCTTTTCTTCTTTTTCTTTTCTTCTTTTCCCCTCATTATTTGTGTTCTCACCCAGCAGAGTAGCATAACTGTATGCCCGGAGGAGCTGCAGAGCAAACAGAGCCTCCCCATGTGCAATGGACTGTCAGGCTGATGAAGAAAACGCTTTTCCCTGGCTAGGGTTAAGCCCATTTGCTCCTGCACCAACATTCTCTACACACTGAGCTGGCTGCAGAGAAAAACTGAGTGGGAGTGGGATGTGTCACTCACCCAAACCCCTTGTCACCACCGAGCTGTGCCTGTCGCTTGCCAGGGCTGGAGCAGGGGCTGTGCTGCTGACTCGCAGGGCCAGGCTGAGGGCTAGCGTGGGGGCGCAGGTCCCACCCAGAGATGTGTTGGCATTGGTACGTGGCTGCTACCCCCACAGGTCATTTTTACAGCACTGCCCTCATTTGTGCCCCTCCCTCTACAAGCTACTGAGATAGGGATTTTTGTTTACCTGGGATTTTTGAACTTTAGGTCACTGAAACTGGATGCATCCCATTTTTGCACCCCAGATACACCGACTCTCCAAGAGCTCTGTTTAGATCCCTGTGCATTAGGTACATTACTGCCAATTCAAGTTTTCTTAAAAAATCTGAGGCAGAAATTATTTTGAAAACCTTGGTGTAGCTTTCAATGATGGATATCCTATAGCACTTATAATATTACAGTACAGCATTTGGGCTTTGTTCTGTTAAACCCAGCCTGTTCGGCTTCCTAAAAAGGTTTCAGAAGAATCATGTAAAAACAGCTAAAGGAAAAATGTCATATTAAAAAGGAGTTCAAGAAGCTACTCGACTAGTTCACGGAAGATAAACCCATCAAGAGCTATTAAATTGTTCTGGTTTCATCCGGGACAGAGTTAATGTTCTTAGTAGCTGGTGCAGTGCTGTGTTTTGGATTCGCTATGAGAACAATGTTGATAGCACACTGATGGGTTTAGTTTATTAGATGGGTGATGTTTATACTCAGTCAAGGACTTTTCAGTTTCTCAGGCCCTGCCAGCCAGAGGGCTGGAGGGGCACGGGACATTGGGAGGGGACACAGCCAGGACAGCTGACCCAAACTAGCCAAAGGGATATTCCATACCATGGGACGGCATGCTGAGCATATAAACTGGGGGAAGAAGAAGGAAGGGGGACATTTGGCATTATGGTGCTTGTCTTCCTGAGTAACCGTTACACGTGACGGAGCCCAGCTTCCCTGGGGATGGCTGAACACCTGTCTGCCCGTGGGAAGTGGTGAATGGATTCCTTGCTTTGCTTTGCTTGTGTACACGGCTTTTGCTTTCATATTAAACTGTCTTTATCTCAACCCACAAGTTTTCTCCCTTTTACTCTTCCGATCCTCTCCCCCATCCCGCTGTTAGGGGAGAGAGCAAGTGGCTGCGTGGTGCTTAAGTTTCCAGCCAGGATTAAACCACAACACAAATACAGAGACACCTCCACTAAGCAAGATATTCTCAAGTCTTGAGGTTTTTTGACCAGGGGAGTGCATTCAGGGGTATCACCATTACATGCTTGCCTTGTATTTTACCTCCTTGGACATATCCATTATTGGCAAGGTATTAGGCTAGACAGACCTTTGGTCTGACTCAGCTTAGCCATCCCTGTGCTACTTCAAGCTACCCACATAGTCTTACTTTTTTCTTAACATTGATGAGAGAAGTATCTCACATGCTGATGAGTTAATTCAAAGGAGAAAAAAGACAAAAGGCCTGTACTGTTTTAGTCATAAGCGTACGGAAGATTTTGGATGTCATGCTTGCCATAGAAAATGTTCTCTCACCTTCAGTAAGAAATCTGTTTTCTGTTTTCTTAAACATGGATCTTTCAATTTGGGTGTTACAAATGGCAGTTCTTTCTCTACCGCTTGTAAAAATGAACACTTTCCATTCATTTACAAAAGGACTATCAGAAAAAAATATTATTACCAGGGCTTGGTAGGAGGCAACATCAAACAGCATGTCAGCTCTGAAAGAGAAATGAACCATGGAAACAGACTGAATGCTGGAATAGACCACCGAGGTTCAGCATGCAGGAGAGGAGCCATCGAGGGCCATTGAGGACACAATGCAGAAAGGGCAGCTGAGGAGATTTTCAGGTAGAATGAAAAATGGCTCAGCCCCTCCTGACAACTGCACTGCCATTCAGTACCAGGTCTGCGTGTGGCTAGGTGGCCTGGCAACGCAAATACGACCCATGACAAACACAGGCAACACAAATTAGCTAGAGTACATACCAGCCTATGCTGGTTTTATGTGTTCATGTGAGCCAGATTCACAGAATCACAGAATGGTTAGTGTTGGAAGGGACCTCTGGAGATCACCTAGCCCAAACCCCTGCTAGAGCAAGGTCACCTACAGTTGCACAGAATCGCATCCAGGTGGTTTCTGAATGTCTCCAGAGAAGGAGACTCCACAGCCTCCCTGGGCAGCCTGTGCCAGTGCTGTGTCACCCTCAAGGTAAAGAAGTTCTTCCTCGTATTCAGGTGGAACTTCCTGCAGTTTGTGACCATTGTCCCTTGTCCTGGCACTGGGCACCACTGAGAGGAGCCTGGCCCCATCCTCCTGACACTTGCCCTTAAGGCATTTGTAGATGTTGATGAGATGCCCTCTCAGTCTTCTCTTCTCCAGGCCAAACAGGCCCAGCTCTCTCAGACTTTCCTCATAAGGGAAATGCCCCATATCCCTCATCATCTTCGTAGCCTTCCACTGGACCCTCTCCAGCAGTTCCCTGTTTGTCTTGAACTGGGGAGCCCAGAATGGGACACAGCACTCCAGATGGGGCCTCACTAGGGCAGAGTAGAGGAGGAAGATCACCTCCCTCAAGCTGCTGGCCACGCTCCTCCTAACGCACCTCGGGATCCCACTGGCCTTCCTGGCCACCAGGGCACACTGCTGGCCCAGGGGCAACTTGCTGTCCACCAGAACTCCCGGGTCCATCTCCGCAGAGCTGCCTTCCAGCAGGTCAGCCCCCAGCCTGTACTGGTGTGCGGGGTTGTTCTTCCCCATGGGCAGGACCTTACACTGGCCTTTGTGGAACTTCATTGGGTTCCTCTCTGCCCAGCTCTCCAGCCTGTCCAGGTCTCTCTGAACGGCAGTGCAGCCTTCAGGGGTATCAGCCGCTGCTCCCAGCTTTGTATCATCAGCAGACTTGCTGAGGGCACACTCTGTCCCTTCATCCAGGTCACTGATGAGTATGTTGAACAGGACTGGACCCAGCAGTGACCCCTGGGGAACACCCCTGGCTACAGGCTCCAGCTGGACTCTGTGCCACATATAACAACTCTCTGAGCTAAGAAGTGAGAGGACAGATGTTACCAGATGGGCACAGGATGATGCAGAGCAAAATCACCTATTCTGGCACAAAATCTTCTGGCGCAAAAATGATGTATTGACTCCTCCTGAACAGCCTGAATTGGCCCAGTGAGTTTATGCCATAGTAATTCGCATCATTTGTTCACCCCACTTTTGAGCAAGTACTAGGAGATCTAAAGCCAGTTTGACTGTATCATCAAACTATGGCCTCACTACCTGACCTGTTACAATTGTGCAAGAGTTATTTTGGATTTGAGTGTGCAACCGCACCAGGACAATCTGCTTAGTTTTGCTGCCCTGAGCGCTGCTTCTGTGTCTGTCCTAATTTACCGAACCTCTGCAATTCTTTCCACGTAAGATACATTTCCTCGCTCCAGTGTACTAAAACTACAAGAAAGAGAAGAAAGCAAATGACACAACTGAAATATTAAATACTTTAAATGTTGAATATCACACATAAAATTTAAAGGAGTACAACATACTTAACAACAACATTGTGTCAATTCCATGAGAAAATAAATGTATAAAAACCTCCATTACAAGGTGAAATACTGTCCTCAGAGTTAGAAAATGCCAGAAATAATGTTATTTGTGCAGCTTTCCTTTGACATTATGATACCCTATTTATTTGCAACAAAAATTATTACTTTTCCACAGGACCCCTGCTTTGTTCATTGCACAGAACAGGCAGCGTTCAGCAAGTGAGATGACTGTTCAATATTTTTTATCTTCATCTGTGAGCCTGTAGTTCAGTGTTTTACTTACAGCATATCTCACAGACTCTGCTCAGGGTACAGAATGTCACATCTCCTCACCGCTCTTACTAGCACAATCATCCTTGCAATATATTGAACTTTTTTTTTTTCTTAGTATTTCCTACAACTCCTATTATAGTCATATCCTTGCACTTTTGCCCATGGAATCTTGATTTCTTTTGGGTCAAAGACTGGGAACAAGTTCCTTCCTCAGAGAAGCAGAAGGCACAGAGCTGCAACAGTCTCATGGGCAATAGAAGAGGCAAGCTTGAATCCCTCAGGCAGTGGAAGAAAATGAAGAAACATCTCTCGCGTCCTACACACCACCAGCAGCTTTTGACAAAAGCAGCTGTGACTACTACTTGCTGTTGGCACTACATCTGCAGGTGCTACGTGCACCGCACGGCTCTTGAAGCAAGGTGCTCCCCATTTGTACTCCCTGAGAGGGACTCGTGGTGCCTTTCAGACCCCCCAATGCAGGCAGCTACGCTGCATATCCACAGAAACAACACCAGAGACTCCTAACAAACCTTACTAATTACAACTAAGGCTTCCCACGACAGTGGAATCAGCAGGGTTTTGAGTATGGGACTCCCAGACTTGGTACTTGCTCATTACGGCTTGGGGTCTCAGACTACTTCATTACATACCAACAGCTTTGTAAATCAGACCACCCTTTTTCAATTCCAGCTGGAATCCTAAACTTGAGCAACAATAATTTAAAATAATGGCATCTTGAAGTTTTAGTAATGTATCTACCTTACCATCTTGCTGTGTGTACTGACTGCAAGTGTGCATGGCCCAGGATAACAGAGCAGCATGAAAATACCATTGCTACTAAACGATCCATTTTTTCACCTTTTGTTTGGAAACGGCTGTCTCTTATTTTTCATTGCATCTTTCAGGCAGTACAAATCTTAACAAGGAAATGACTGACATGAATAAGGCAGCAATGTGGTTTTGGAGCCATCACTTATTTGGTGGCAGACACTAGGAATAACTACGACACAGGTAATGGACAATTAAAAGAAAGATGTTCACGTGGCATGTCTTATTTTGTCCACATATTTCTCAGCAAGAAATACTCTTGAGTGCAAGAACTGTTCCTATATAGTCAATAAGGAAAAAATGATTATACAAAAGGAATATTCGATACATCTATAAATAATACCAGCCTTTCTTTTATTTCTTTAATCCAGAGGATGTATGGACACAATATATTGTCAGTAAATCAACAAGTAACATTAACATCCTTTAAAAATAGTACCTCTAGACTACATAGAAAACTTGATTTTAGAATCAGTCTACCACTTTATACTCAATAATGAGCACAACTTCACAAGCAAAGTTACCTGAAGACAAAAATAACAGTTCAATGAGATGGTACAAGGGACCAGTTGGCTATCTTGTTGCCATTACTACCTTGTACAAAGTTAAAGATGGGCTTGTGCACCTTGTTGAATAAAGATGGGCTTTAACTGCCTTGCTGACCCAGGACTTTGACTGTGTGTGGACATTTTAAAAGTTATTATGTAGTTCATTATGCAGAGAGACAGCTGTGAGCACAGTACATTGGGTGGATGACAGGTGGACTGTGCATGCTCTGAATTAGAGTAATCACAATTTTATTTTCTCTGACAGGGATTTATTCAGTTGAAGTACAAATAAATGACGTACATACAGGTAAGCAAATAATTATTGCAATATTGCTTCAGTTCTGGAGATGTTTTAAATTCGTTTGTGTTTGAAACCTGCCTCCTTTAGACTTCAGGAGTCTGTGAGAAGGCGACACGACAGCTGACAGGAACAGAGAAGCAAAGGCTACAGCAGCCCTGCTTCTGTTCAAAAGCCCAGGTTGAAACGCAGAGCTGAAAGGCTGGGTAAACCCAATGAGACACCATGTCCCTGACTCATCGAGCAGCAACACTGTGCAAGGGTAAACCAGGAGAGGGCAAACCAGCATTCTCCAAAAACATCCGACTCCTTCAGTTTAACTTTTCAGATAAAATAGAAGTTTTCTATCTTTCAAATATGAAAATATACACAAAATACAATCATATGACTCTGTGGGATACAGTACCAAAGATTATGAACACTTATATCTGCTGTTTGATTTCTTACTTTTTCAATGACTGGAGATACCCTTTTTCAGACAGTCAAAGCTTTGGAGACTCTTAGGAGACAGTAATTCCATCAAATCTTTGATTTCTTCCATTTCCTCTGGTCTTTGAAGTCTGTAGGATACTACTGAAGTCTTAACTTCCAGTAAACTGAAATTCTGATTTTTGTAAGATCTGCTCTAAATAACCATTGCCTTGATGTATAAACTCTGTTGGGCAAATTTCCTCTCACTCCTCCCAGTCGTGACCTCAGAATTGCCATGCACGTGTTTTGCTGTGAAAGACTGAAATAACTGGTCTCTGAAAATGGTTTTTGGCTTAAATGTCCTTGCTCTGGAAGCCCTAGGAGCACACTCTGCCAGTGCACTACAGTGTCGCACAGATCTCCATGGTTTAGGAACAGCTGTCTCTGCTCTTCCTTACCTTTTGATATTTTATTTTGATTTATTTATATGGATAAAAACCTTCCCCTGGGGAATTCAGCGCTCAGAATGGGATCATTTATCTAAGACAGAAAACACGTAACTCACAGGTGTTCAAACACAAATTTTCTTTTGAGCTATCTCTTAAATGTTAGCTTCCACCGTTTCTAATCTATCTTTTAGGATGAAAATAGTGTAAACAATTTGAATTATCTTAAGTTTAACATACTCCATTTTGACTTCTGATACCCACTTCCTCTCACAGGACTTTTAGGGCAAGACCTATTTCACCTTCTGTCAGCCAATGTTAAATATCTAGTCTGAGTTAGCCATTTCAGTTCCTTCTGCAGCCAACACAGCAAGGTGGACACCTAGCTGTCTGCAAGACATGGAATGAGTTTGTCTCTGAAGGTGTGCTCCAGCTGAGCTCTCTACAGTTATATTCTCTTTTGCTCACATCCCCCTGCCACAGCCACCGACAGCATCACCCCATTCTTCATGTCAGTGAGGTTAGATCAAATGCAAGTCAATGACTGAGAGTCATCACACTGAGTATGTAACTGCCTGCACTTAGTAGATGCTCCTTTCTTTTCAGCAATTGGTGAGCAACATGGCAATCAGTCATAGTCTTCGATGACCAGCTGGCAATGACGTGCATTACATTACTGGAAAAAATTACTTCGTTCCATCATTTCTTTTACAAAATGATGACATTTAAAAGATAGTTATCTCTTTGGCATTTAAAAAGTTGAGTACTGCTTGTCCTGTTTCACTGTTTTGCTGAGTTCTCCAGCTTCGTAAGTGTGGCTGCTCAGTGATCCACTGAGTCACTGGTTTATTGCCATATCATTCAAAAAAATGATGGTCCACTTCAGATTTCAAACTTCTTCTGTGTCAGAGCTTTTGTCAAGACTTGTTCATTGCTGTCACTTGGCAGAGGACATTAGGATGCTGTTTGGTGTGTGCACGGTAAGCATGGGGTTAATTCTGTCCCTTCTGCTTTTGATATGAACCAATAAAACTGACGGATTTAATTGAGAAATGCAGTGGTGGGTTGCCTGAGCTGGAAGCTTGAAAAGTGATAGCAATTTTGTCCATAAATTGGAAGCCCAGCCACCAAGAGTTTTAGTAACAGGGGATGGACACTAGGCTTTAAAACATGTATCTAGATTTCAGTAGAAGGCGGCTGACTTCCTGCACAGGATGAGATTACAGAGATTTCTATCACCACAGTGCAGGTATCAGAGAAGTGCAATCAATGTATATGAACTGCTGTAAAATTTAATATTGTCCTATAAATCCATGACAAAAATGCTAACATTTCTTACCTGTTGACATGGTCATACAGACTGGCAATTAAACGACGGGGGAAAAAAAAGAAACTAACATCAAATCTAGAAATACTGCAAGGAAGAATTTATAATGGATGCTACTTTGATCAATGCTATTGGATGCAATGTTATATAGTGTAATATACGATGATTAAATGCTTTAAGAGAAAAGATATCAAGTGCACAAATTAATTGTGACAATGACACTAAGTTGGAAGATGCCAACTAACTGCATGAAAACAATATAAAGATACTTAAGAGAATTCAGTAAAAATAAAATAGAAAATTGTATGGAAAGACATGATAAAAATACAATACAAAACAAGTACTATACGGGACGGAAACATTTTAGGACTCAGAAGTATGGAATAATATAGGAAGTGTTTTTACATATACACTTCAGGTGAAAAGGAAAATTTGTCACTTCACACTCAGAAGTATCCTATTGGATGGTATGACTTTGCTGACTTAAGAGTATCACTGTCTGAATTAATTACAATGTTTTGGAATAAGAAAAAAACCAACAAACTAAGCTGGAGGGAATGGCAGCAAACTGTTGACAGGGCAGGAGTAAATCTGTGAAACTGGGCTATATTAACTCTTTCTCCTTGAGCCTTGAAGACAGTGGAAATCAACTACAGCAGATTGCTCAGGACCATGTCCAGCTGGGTTTTGAATGCCTCTGAGGATGGAGACCCTGCAACCTCCCTGGGCAACCTGTGCCAGTGCTGAGTCACCCTCACAGTGACAGAGTGTTTCCTGATGTTCAGATTCCTCCTGTGTTTCAGCCTGTGCCCATTGCCTCTGGTCCTGTCATGGGCACCACTGGGCAGAGCCTGGCTCCGTCCTCTTTGTATCCTCTCTTTGTGTACTGTACATGTTGGCAAGATCCCTCCTGAGTCTTCTCTGCACCAGGCCAAGCAGTCTCAGCTCTCTCAGCTTCTCCTTATATGCCCAGTGCTTCAGACTTTTAATGATCTTAGTGACACTTCACTGAACTTTCTCCAGTATGCCCATGTCTTATACTGGGGAGCCCAGAACTGGACACACCACTCCAGGTGTAGTCTTGCCAGATGTGGTCCCACCAGCATTGAGTAGAGGAGAAGAATCTCCTCCCTTAATGTCAACGGTTGTAGGATGGTGCGCTTTAAGAATGATGCAGTTTATAACTTTGTAATTTAAAGCATACAAACAAAGCAGGGGAAGAAATGAATTAGGGAAGAAGTAAATGGCTGAACAGTAAGGAAAGACATGACAACTATTTTAAACCCCTGTAAATTAAACAGAAGATACACCTGGATGGTGGAAGCACTATTTTCTCTGAGAATTGATGGCAACTGTACTAACTGAAGTCACCTGGAGTTGTATTAAGCATAGACAGACCTAAGCACTGGGAACAAACACTAGGACTAGCAGAGGAAAAAACAGTGTTAGAAAATGCAGCATGTCTCTTCCATTTTTAACTTGTAGGAACATGTGCTGCTTCTTTTCTGAATGCTAGCAGATGTCAGCACCCTGCAGACTGGTTTCTCAGTGGAGGAGAAATCGGAGTGGATATACTCTAAAGGCAAATTGAGTCATTTACATTTAGACATTCATCCTGAAGCAGAGATTGTCATAAATAACATGCAGGCAATGTCTTCTTTCAAGACACTCAGCCAAACCCCAACGCCCTGTTCCCAGGGAGCAACTTCAATCAAAGATACCGGCCGAAAGCAAACTCTCTGGCCTCTCACACCGCGATGCCCCCATCAGAAAGGTGTATTAAAATGTCAGCAGGAAAGAGATGCCAATCTCTGCGTTTCCTAGTGCACACTGACATTCTGAAAGCAGTGCCACCTGGTGACACCTGCCAAACAACACTCCGCTGCTCAGCAGAGCGTACACTGCCTCAGAAATACTTCAAAGAGGATACGGAATTGAATGAAACAAAAAGAAAGGCAAAAAAAAAAAAAAAAAAAAAAGTGGTAGGCTTTTTTTTTTCTTTCTTTCTGTATTTCTTTTACAATTCCTTGTCAAATTTCCACATGCAAAAATCTTTTCTTTCTTTCTGAGTAGTGGTGAGAGCAGGCGATGGGTTTAATCATTGCCATCAGCTCCTGCCTGCTGGCACCGTAATTTATCTCAGCAGAGTGCAGCTCTCCCCTGTGATAAGCTGCCGCGCTACCACGAGTTATGAATCCTCTCGCTAACAGTGAGGCTGACCCATAACCAACAGTACCAAGCCTGGTACAAAGAGGGTTTCAAAGCACAGTTAAGCTGACACAGGAGGGATCACACAGCCTTTAAATGCCACAAACACCCAAGTACAGTCTGGGGCAGCATCTCCTCCTCACATGGCCAACAGAATGGTTTTGTGATGCTGGCTGCCATGAGCGCGAGCCTTCTGTGTCAGGAATGGACCCTAGACAAATCTGTACGTCAGGGTTTGTTTAGAGGAGGTGGGTCAGCTCTCTTCTGGTTCAGATGGTACTTTGTCAGAGGAAATCCCACTCTCATTCACTGGTATTCAACCCTCTCTCTAAAACAGCTCTTTTATTTTCAGATTCAGTTCCACATCAAACTATAAACTGTAAGTACAAGGGAGCCAAGAACCTGCAGGCTGAGAGGGAAGCCAAAGCAGTACCTTCTCCATAAGCATCTCAAATACGGCAGGGCTGTTACACAAAGCAAAAAGCTATTGCTTTAAATTGTCGTTTCCTTCAGCTGCTGTAAAAGTAGTCTTTTATCTGTCCTTTGGATCTATTTTTACCTGCCTGTTCCCAAGTATCAACATTCAGCCAGCAGAGAGAAATCTGTTGCTGCTGGAAGGTCTGTGAAACTGAAATTCCCCTTAGGTCCTACGTATGACGTCCTCTCTGTCCACTGAATGTTTGACATTAATTACTTCAATCACAGCACGGACACTAGCTCTAGTGAAAGGGAAAGGATTAAAGCAGGAGCAAATGGAGGAAATCTTCTGTGGGAGGATGCAACACCTCCAGACTCAACACCAGCTTCTGCTGGTGCACTGTATCCTGGTAAAACTGATCCCCATACTAGACCTATCCGGATATTTGTATGCATCCTGCTATCACAGTGTTTCTATGTGTCATCCCATCCAAGTAGGAATACATTATCATCCTTGCCTTTAGCGAAAGAGATTAAGTAATCTCAGAGTCACGCAAGGAGCCCGTGGGAGAAAGAGAAACTGCATCCAGCTTCCCTATGTCTCTGGTCATTCCTGACCCACCAGCGTGTCTTTCCAAAACCAAACCATCATCTACTTACGGACAAAAGAGCTGCTTTTACTTCATAACATCCTGACTAAAGAAGAGATGGTAGATGAGTGAATACTGAATTTTCATACCCAGCATGTTTTCCTTGCACTATTCATACACTGGCATGAAGTCAAAGAGGCAGCCACCACCCCACCTCTTTGTGTTTGCACCTATCACATCTGATAGGTTTACATGTCGAGTTTGAAACACAGAAGAAAATGTAACTTGCCTAACCTATTTCTCCCTGCCCTTTAAAGACAAAACCGTAGAAAAGGAACTTGCTAAATGCTTCAGGGCAGTCAGTTATTTTTCTCCATCTTCCAATTTCCAAATCAAAAGTCTTGATCATAAAAAGATTAAGAGCAGTCTCTGAAAAAGAGAACACTCGGTACGCATGCAAATAATAAAAACATCAGAAAAGAAAAATCACTTGTCAAATTTCCCTTAGACTTCTGGGTGTTTTTTTGAGAAACAAATGTTCATTGAATTGGATCTGGGAGGTGTTTGTGATATATGTAACCATCTAGCTCCTGAAGATGAGGCTAAACCCAGAGAAGCCAGGATATCACTATGAGAGGTCCAAAGCTCTTCAGCCATCTTCTTGTTTCTCTTTAAAATGGGGATTTTTCTTCCTGTTTAAAGAGCTATTAAAGCAAAGAGTGTGCTAGTGTCAGTCCAGGCTCTGAATCTAAATATTTTAAAAGGCAAGCAATAACACAGAAAATATCTGGATGCATATATTCCACCATAAGTCATTATATTTTAATATTTTGGTGTCTGGCAAATCACTGAGTGCATCACTATCTACCCTGTGAGATAATTAAGTTTAAAAGTCATAACAAATGTAAAGTAACACGTAATGAAACAATCCAAAAGCTATGCATTCACATTTTCCTTGGAATATTTTCTGATTACCCTCTTGCAAATTGTCAGCTACCCAGTGATAGTAAAATTGTTTGAATAATTTTAAGAGAAAAATCAAACACATTAACATTTAATAATATTTTATGAGACCCATAATTCTTTGGCATGTAATAACCTCTTATCCTACTGTGATTAGTCACTTGGATCCATCATGTTGGTCCCCTGGTACTCAAGACAATCTACATTTTGAGTAATACTGGAAAAGGTAATAGAGATCCAAAATTAATACAGTCCTTTGTGCTTGTAATGTATTTCCTAATGGAAGCTTTTTGAAAAAAAAAAACAACAAAAATTTAAACTGAGCAAGGGAGCAAATTGTGAAGAGCCAGAAGATGACATAATTTGCAGAAGACAACACTGTGATGGGACCCTACTACAAGGATTTAATTATTATCTTGAATAATCACCGTTCTAATGATAGTTGTCTGAAACGACACTAGACGCTGAAACTCCCTACTGTCAAGGCCAGCAGCAAGCGGCAGGAAGACAGTAAACCCCTTTTCAACTTGATGGAGTGCAGGGAATTCTCATGTTAACATTTGCAGCCCACAGCTCACCAAGCCCACCATCCCAGGTTGTGGGAGGTACTCCATACCTCACAGACCACCATATTTCTCCTGCGTTCTTGTCATAGGCACTGTTCACAGTCATGTTTATCGATTTAATACCTTGGCTAATTTCACCCCAGAATAATGTTTGTTTACATAAATCTATTCTCCACGGTAAACTAGCTAATGCTTGAGTGTTTCAAATGTTACCCTATTAATGGAAGACAGGATGGTGAGAGCAGACGTCCTATAGAAAATTACCACACTCTCCAATTGCCAGTGTTAGTCCTGCCTGTCTGTAAGTGGTGATTAACACCCCGCTGGCTGCAGCTGTACTTCTCAATATAGCTTCTCTGAGTAGGAGGATGCACAGAGAGTACCTCATTACTATGTCTTTAAAGCTGTAAAGCAAGGAATAATGCAGAATAAATCCTTTAAACTAAAGGTCATCGACCAGAATATGTTGGCATGAACACCTGCTTGCATTTTTTTTCCCTGATAAAATCACAAAGATAAGTGATTTATCTGCTTTCATTCTGTTCCCTTTCATCGCGGGTATGCAGAGGCCACACAATTGGATGTTAATAATTCTCAGCCATAGTGGTATGTTTCCATATAACGCCAGAAGAAAAGCTTAGGAGCTTAGCTGACAGGCTGCTTTGCTGGCTGTGACAGCAGAGCTGGCATTAGCTATTTCCCCTCCTTGTCCCAAGCTTTTTGTTCACCACAGACTGGGGGAGAACAGACCAGTCATCCCTCCACGCTTCCAACACTGAGAAGTTTGTTCCAGTTCAGGCCCTTTTTGTGTGCACATCCAGTCTGTAAACTGACAGGTAAAACCTGGCTGTATTGCTAAGCTATAAAACTCAATAACCACAGGTTTATATGAGAGAGAATTATTGCCTGACAACGCAAAGGAGTCCGCATGGTCACCACCTCAATAGATTTTGGTCTTGCCGTGGATAATGCTTCTGACCATGGGGCAGGTTGGTGGCTACCTTCAGTCTCTATTGCTGTCTCTCACACAAGCTCAGAGGCTGTGCAGTTACACAGACCAGGGCAGATGACAGTGCTGCACATAAAACCTAGCAGTGCTCTGGTGTGGTCCCATCAACTCCCTTCCCAGCTGGAGACAACAAACCCTTTGCCTTTTACTAGGCACAGTGCTCCTCTGCATCCCTGGGCACAGTTGGGTGCTGCAGGAGTCCAGGCATGGAAGAGGGGGGGCATTGCAAGGCTGAAAGCAGGCACCCAGTCTTTTTCCAAAGGACCCAGCAGCCCCTGGAAAATCCAGTCCCACATATGAGCAGTGAATGTATCTAAAAATACACCCATAAATGAGCGAGGCGCAGTTTTCTTGCCCTACTGTCTGCTGCAGGCACACTGGAATAGGTGCAGCCTCCACCACTCCCTCTGCCACAGAGGTGAAAGTCAGTCTTGGGCAGACACCGACAAAGAAAACTAAAAATATAAAAAGAAGAAAGAAAACCTGACTGTTGCTGGTGAAAGAAGTACAGGCTGATTCAGAAGTACTTGGATGGGAAAGATTTTTACCCAACTGAGTCACTGCAAAGCAAAGTGATCACATCTCCCACTGCCGCGGAACTGAACGCAGCACCCCTTCAGATCACACATGCCTTGTAAAACAGACATGCAGACTGAGCTGTCCCCAAAGACACCACCTCCCACTGTGCAGAATTATCCTCCCAGGCACAGGGTTCACCCACGTCCAGTCTGGCCGACCAGCCTGCCAAGAACCCTGCCAGGAGGAGAATCAGGAAAATATCCACCTCGCATTTTGGTGACTGAAAGAAACAGTGTGATGGAGACTGAGAAACAGCTCTGAGAGTTCTGCGGAGCTCTGAGATGATGTCTTAAGTCCTGGCTGGAGTACTGCAATATTTAGGAGTTGAGGGCTGATCTCCTTTGTTTCCCTGCTTGTCTTGCTGCTCAGCCATAAAGATGCCAACGGTACTAGTCCTGACAGGCTCTGTGATTAATCAGTATCTACATTCTACCCTAAACGACTCCATAATATTATTTCAACTTCAGAAATTACCACTTGTCCATAAAATTCACAAACCACTGCTGAACGTATAACCTGTGCCTTCTGTTTGTTTCTGAACTGGCCTGTTCAGAAAGCAGGCGCAGGGGGTTCTGCTAGGACTAGGGATTATTCTTTGTCAGCTCTTAGGGTGAAGACTTTCATAGAGATGAAAGATCTCCTTTCCACAGCAAAGGAAAAACCACCCTGCTGGACCTCTGAAAGACTGGCTTCTGCCATCTCCCAAAGTGCCGTTGGCACTGCATGAAGAACAGCCAGCAAAGGCCAAACTCAAGTAAGACCAAGGTATGGGCTGAAAGAAAACAGGCAGTGCTCTGAAGAATTCAAAAGCCTGGGGAGTTTTGAAGCCACATGGAGGACACCCCTCCTTAATTCAGCAGGTTTACTGGCAGATCCTGGGACCCTCGAGAAGCCACAGAAGCCAAGGGCACCAAGTACCACTGGAGACTGGCAGACAACTCTGTACTGCCCACCCAGCCTCTCAGCCTGCCCTGCGTGTGCTGCCTCTAGGCCAGGTCAGCGCAGGTCTTCTGTAGGTAAGGAGTTCTGCCTTCCAATCCTGTGAAATCGGCCAGCCTGGAGAAGACACAAGATGAAAAAGTTCAAGGATATGATGCAAGCACCACTTAGGCATGTATTCTGCCCTGGCAAGCCATTCGGTCTGTAGTGTGATTCGGCTTTCTGAAGTGACATTTAATATTTGCATTTCCCTCTAATGCACACGGGATTATGCCTGGATACCTGACAAGTCACCTTGCACTCGGTAATCACAACTGCCCGTTAGGATAATTAAACTGTCATCTAACAGGGGGAAGCTTATGAGTGCAGGGGACAAACCTGATGTAAGAGCCAAACCTGGACTACTAAACATGTTATTTATCTACTTACTCATTTTGTGAGAGATAAGAATAGTCATGAAACGTGTCAAACTGCAAAAATTTAGCACAGCTTTTCTTCAACATGTCATTTATGGATAGAAGCACAGAACATTTCATAATTACAAGAAAACATCACATCTAGAGAATTATAAGAAATAGAGTATTTTTGCTGTTAAATACTTGGGGGGCACTCAAATAGTCTAGTTATGTCAGAAGGCTATGTCAGAAGATAATGCAAATACATCAAACTCGCCCACCTGGAGAGATGCAGTACAACTAAGATTAATAAACACGTCACCAGGAAAAGCTTATGTACCAGAGTCTGCAGATTTGCAGCTCAAATTGTTGGGGCGTTGTTGGGAAAGAAGTTCTTTTAGAACAAAAATGTGAGGTAAGTTCAGAACAGAGAATCCTGACTGCACCTTATTTGCTGTCAGGAAGTATTTGAGGGCGAAACCCCCCTGTTTCTCAACAGTGTCGTAAATCTGGATATACCATGTGGCTTCTGGGCCATTCCCAGGCAACTGAGTATACCTTCACCAAAAATCTCTGTCCCCTGGAATGCAGAAATCTGAAGGAAAATCTGAAATATGTGTACTTTTGCATGCATTTTGGCTGAAATAATGAATAGAGAAAGCCCTCAGGCAGCAGCAATCTCATTCCTTCCAAAAAAAGCTGCACAGCAAGATGGTAGAACAGGCTGGAAAGTTACCCCATACTACCACCAATGGCCAATCTATCACCATCTGAGACAACTGGAGGAATCAGTCACTGATCAAGGCAATCCCCTTCAAAGCCTCCCTGGCCATATCACTGTATTATGGGCCTGTCTTGCCATTGCCGTGTCAGAAACAGGCTCATCCCTAAGCCAGGCTCTATGCCAGGGAGGGATGCCAGTCCTTCCTGCACCAAGCTGAAGTGATGGCCAAGAGCAGTGAAGACAGCCATACTCTTCCACCCCATACATCTTTGCTGAAGCAGTGTCAGACCAGGCTGGCAAGCATCAAAACAGACAACTGAAAACAGAAGGATGCCACCATCACTCTCTCTCAGATGTATTTTTTAAGGCTGGTTAGAAGTACATGCCAACAGTCCCCATCAGTCAAACTCCGGTCCCTTCTTCCACAGCTATCCTCATTATTGACAGTACGAAAAAAACTTTTTTAAAATCTTTTTTTTTTTTTTTTTTAAAAAAAGCAGACTGTGATGCCATCACTGAATTCGAGCTTCAACCAGTCACCATTAGAGTAATCCTGAAGACTAACTGTAACTGGTGAGGAACCAGCACCGAGAAGACAACACTCCAACCCAAGCCATGCTGGTGCAGACTGTGGGGAGATCCTGTTACACATGCTTAATGCATATTAATTATAAGTGTAGAATCTTTGATCCCATGAAGAATGATTATGTGTTATTGCATTAAAGGCATGGTTTGCCATGAGCCACCAAGTCATTATGGACATTACTCCTCACCTGAAGAGAAGATGAGCTGAAACACTTAAATCACACCTGAACCATGGTGTAATTGCTGCATTTTTCAACAATAAGGGAAATGTTCAGTTAACATTTTTTTTTAAAAAAATTAAATCCATTAACAAAGTGAACTGAATGTTTTTAAAAATAAAGATTATGGGTTTTTTCTTAAGATATATGATCCCATTTTTAAATTAAAAAAAGAGAAAGAAATGATTTTTTTGAGTGCTTCCATAATTACACTTAGACCCCAAAATAATTAATGACAATGCAGTAAGTTACCTTGGAGTATGAATATAGACTGTCCAAAACAGTTTAACAATTTTTAAGCCTTCCTGATACTTTCATAGTTATTAATTAGCACTCAATAGTACACTCCTGGGAGCTCCACACCTAATTACCTTTCATAGGTAAGAAAAGTTTTATCTAAGTATTCATACTAAATGTATTCTCTTGGGAAAGAGTATGCCTCAAAGGTACATTAATACAAAATATGTACAAATAAGTGCATCTGTGTAACTTGTGGTGGCTTGTTGATGTATTTGAATGAAGACTACAAAAATTATTAAATAAATCTGACATTTTTTTTAAAAAGAGGTACCTCCAGAATACATGCATAGTTAATATTCTCCATATGCACAACACTCAACTAAAAGACTTCAGAAACAGCCTCATTCTATGTCATGGCAAGAAACAATAGAAAACATATTGGTTATCAAACTGCTGGCATGAATTTTTACTGCGTATAAAGAAGCATTAAATTGCAGCAGGCAAGCTACCCAGCTGCCTTAACAGGAAAAAGTACATATGATCACATTATTTTAATTCTGCAATATGGATTCTTCATGAAACCATTCTGTACACTGTTTATTTATTCGTGCCATATGAAACACGAAACTTCCCCCGATAGAAGGAGAGCACTGCTCAGAAATAATTACGGTTCACAAAGTTTAAAATATCCTTTAATCAGATTTTATTTAAACCTATTAAAATTTAAAACAGATGCTTATAATCTGTTTGACGAATATTGTGTAGTGTCTAGTACTGGACGCCGCCCTTGATCAGGATTGCCTTCAGGAACAGACCTGCTACCTTCTCACCATGACAGGAGTGGTCAGCATTATATAGGGGATCACGCCCAATCAAACGAGGTGATCGATAAAGCTGTAATCCTAATGTGTGTTTTGCAGCATGTCCTGCCTATGTGAGAACAAATACAAACAGAAACGTGACTTCCAAGCAATTAATTGTACAGAAGGGGCAAGCTGCTTTCCTATTACTTTCTAACAAAATTTCAGAAGCTGTACTCAGTCACTGCAGCAGACTAATCAGTCCTACCAGTGATGTAAGGAAACAAAGAGAAGCTGTGTGCAAGTGAAGTTCAGCAGGAGCCTGTTGCCGGGCCAGTGCAGCAAGCAGGCTTTTGGTGAAGAACCCAAAGGGAAAGAGAAGCACTCAGTAGCGGCTCAGTGCCGTGTAATTTATCACCGCACAGCCACAGGCTACAAGGTATAGTGCTCTCATAGTGAAGCACCTGAAGGCAGCTTGGTAGGGCTCTACGAAGATCAATCATATACCAAAGAACACCATTAAACGACACATTTATCTTCCTCTAATCAATAATGGCCTTAAAATGATCTCTGTGACACACTATTCTTACCAGCATTGATGCTGGGCTTCTTCAGCTCACTTGTCATCCTCTACCTCAAGTCTTATTACTGGCAACTACTTCACATACTCCCTTTAGTGGAGGAATCTGGCCTCCCCTGAAACTTGATAGACAGAACTAGGAAATACAAAAGTGGCATCAAGTTCAGTGAAGATGCTAAAACGCATTCAGTCTCTTCAATAACCTCTGATACAAACAACACATGTGGTAAGTGATTTTTTTGAGCCTTTTATCAGACCAAAACAGTCTACTCTTACACAGTGTTCATAGATTTTTAAGTGAGCCATTGCCAAGGGGATTCAGAATTAGTGAAAAGCAACCTCAGATCAGAATAAAAAGCAATTACAGAGAAAGAAGCAGCAGACTAAAAATGCAAAGCTTGATTTATCTTTTTGTGCAGGAAAATGTGACATGAATTTGTGTTCCCTCCATCGACAGGGATTCTTGCCCTCCTGGGATGAGCTTTATTGTCTGCCTGGAAAGCCAAGGGTCAACTCCCAATGCAGGGATTTACTGAAGCAGCGTCTCCAGGGTGCCAGAGTCCGTATGTTTCTGGATCAGCCCCGCTAGCATCCAGCCTCCTGCATGAACGGGAACTGCTGGTGGCCCGTGTCCTTGCAGCTCAGCTGCCCTCAGGTTTATTGCTAGTGAGCACCCTACAACCTCCTGGAGTGCAACATGAAAGGTCTCTCTGTGGTCAGGGGAGAGCAGAGAACGGCAATACTTGCTGTCAGACCTTCCTGACTTTTCGGAAAGATGGATAGGCTACTCCTTCTTTCACACACAGGCATCATGGTGGGTCCTGTGGGTCCTCAACCTTCCCACCAGGAAATGATCTTTCTAGGCAATGTAGTATTCACTCCCTGAAAAAAAAGATACTACAGTTTTGCTTTGGCTGCAACAAAATAGATGCTGCTGTTGGCAGGGGCAGGGGGACTAACACGTGAATTAACAAGTCCTAGATAAATCTCTTCTATTTTTATTGATCCTTCTACATTGGCTTGACCAAACTGCTAAGTCAAGATAACTTAAGCACTAATGTCAGAGTGACATTGCTCATCTGCCTTGTAATGTGCTTAGTCAGCATTGTTGAGCAGTTTACCATTGCCGTCTTGAGGGCAGTAACTCAGAAGTCATATAGGAAAAGCCTCCTGCAGACAACGTCCACCAGTAACTCCAAGAAACCTCCTACACCTATGACACACTACTGTCCCCAAGTTCACCACATCTGATAAACTGCGATTTAGCACTGTGTTGAGCATGGATAGAAAGTCCGCTGCTTTACTACCTAGCTGGAGTTTAGTTCTGCTTCATTAAAAACATCGCTCTAGCTAAATGAATGAGATTTCATTAGGATCTTGGTAGATATTTATTCGGTAGGGGTCACAACCATGATACCATATTATTATTTTTCTTGCACTTAAAACATAGTTCCACCTAAGATACAAAGTTCAGAGCTGAAAGCATTGTGCTAGGACATCCAAAACCCATGCGTACATTTGAGTTCAAAATTGCACTTGTGAAAGGTACTGCTATGGATTGAGCTGAGAGACTACAGCATCCAGAACTAGTAGTTTTGCAATCAAGCCTTTGCCTGAGATGATTCTCTCATCTGATGCTGAAACTTGCAAATCAGAAAAGGTTTATATATGCTTAAGAAACAATTACAGCTAGCGATGCAGAAATAATTCCCATGCCAAAAATACTTCAGAAATTAGGAGAAATATAAGTCAATTTTGATTATAATTAGGTTTCCTGTGGTTAGTTAAATGTTTTCTCTTTTACTCTTTCATTCTACCAGTGTAATCAGTCACCTGGTTCTTTATGAGCTATGCACCATGGTGTACATGCAAAACTGGCTGAAGATAGTCTCAGGACCAGCTTCTGCAAATGTGGTGCCCCAGGCAGGAAATAGGCATGGGGCACATACATATTAAGAAAAAATAATAACAACAGTAATTAAAGCACAAAGCTTAGCTCCACTTTGTTGCTTAAAACTAATGTAGTTATTATACCGAGCAACAGGACTTTTAATTTCTAATTACTGTATTTATTTTCCTAAACAGATTTCAAAGTTGTTGCAAAAACCTGGATAATTGTTTCACATGAGCAATTAAATATTAAGATTAAATACATAATATTCATTGGATAATTATGTTGAGCTATGTAATTATTTAGGAGAACAAAAATGGATCAATAGTTTGCATTTTCTAGCCTTTGGGGAAGAAACCATTTTTGGAGTTTCTTATTAAAGTGGAAGGATTTTTCATATCTTGTAGAATTCAGACTTAAGCTAGTTCAGAGCTGCTTGCAAATTGGATCCATATTTGCAACAAACATAAAAACCCTCAGAACATTTTTCACTACTTAAAACAAACTACTTTTGAGTACAAGACTCCTCAGTGAAATTTTATTTTCCTTTAAAGGGAAATGAAAGGTTGGCAGGGAAGATGAAACAGGGTATAACAAAAAAAAAATGCAGTTTTCCAAATCTTTCTGCATTTGGTTCCCTTTCATTCCAGCTTCTCTGCTTTGCAGGATGAATCAATAAAACATATTCACACCTTTAAAGGAACACAGAAATGGAGCAGTTCTAGCAAGTACCCCTTTTACTACCAGTAGGTAAATTAAGATGGGTCTTTGTGATTAGGTGCTTTACATAGGTTCTCACTGAAGCTCACCAGCAAGCGCTGCTCTAATTCCAAGACCACTGTCTGCATTCCCACTTAACAGTGTATTTCTTTCACCTGTACTGAAAATAAAGTGCAATATATGGTTTGGGTTTTCTTGTGGATTTTTCTTTCTTTTGTGCTGAAGTTGCACACAGTTAGTAGGATAGCATCTACCCTCTATTGCTGCTATGGTTAACTTTTTGCAGCGCAGCCTTAAGTACTTCCTCCTATGCTGTTCTTAACTTCAAGCATCCAAATAGCATTTTAACCTGAAGTGTTTCCTAGATCAAGACACTGATCCTTCATTGTGGTTTATCACTTAGAGACTGGAAACAAATGAAAACTGTTTTTAACCTTTAATTGTTAGCTGGCATGAGAGCAGCAACATAAAATCATGCCAACTATTCCCTAGATAATTGTATGTCTTTCTGCATCCACATGTGTTCATTTCAATATATTATCAGAATTAACCAGCTGTTCTCTTTACTAAGTACAGGGAATACAAGCAATAATCTAAATGTTGATGTTGCCCAAAATAAACCTGACAATCTTCTAGCGAAATGCACTGCAGGTATCACTACATAAGCTCATTGAGGGATGTCTAGTGAACAGTCCAAACAGAGCTTGGAACAGCAGAAAACGCCAGTGTTCCCGCCTAGGTTTTAAATACTCTGGACTTTATCAAAACTAATGATTGCATAATTTTGGGCTTATAGATAGTCCTCTCTCTTGGCTGCATTCGGAGTCGTGGTTCCATATCCGCACAGCTGAGCAGCTTGCCTGGTATTTGCAATTTTTTTCATGAAGAAAAATATTTCAAGCAATGAAATTTCTTACAGAGTGGGAAAATTTTATTTGAGAGGTGTATGACAAAGCCATTTGTCCCCTAGAAATCCAGACGTGTTTTACCACTAATGGTTTTGTAAAAAGCAGGCAAAAACCCATAAGCACAAACAGTCCCAGATAATTTATAATTCCGTACCATAAATAGCCCGTCCATAATTCACTGATGGAGAGTTAATGAGAATATTTGTAACTAATACCCATAAGAAAGATAAGGGGTGGTATAATGTGGTTTATACTTTCCTACAATACTTTTCAAGGACGGCAGGGAAAGCTTCCTGACAGCAAAAAGCAACAAGAAATATTGCACTGACCTACCGATTTCCTCCATTCCCATCAAAGTAATCCATGTGTAGAGACATTAAAGAACAGTTTGTCCCAACTGACAGTTTCCAAATAACTAGATGCCTTTTAATTGCTGGCATCATTAACCTTAATAGTATAATTGTGTAGCTCCAAATAATAATAATAGTAATATAATTTCCCCTCACTTCCAAATCATTCAGGAAAACTAGGAAAACGTGATACAGAGAAAAAATCTAAGAAGGAAAAAGGGGGGAAAAGTTCCTAACGTATAAGAACAGGAACTTTATCAGTTTTATCTGCCACAGCTCACCACCTTTAAGGAGTAAGTATCTGAACGTAAACTTATTCAGACAAGCAATAAATATTAATAAACTCTAACTACCTCTAGGTTTTAAGTGACCTTTTCAAACAACAAGTCAGCTCTCCCCATTCTGAGGACACACTGTGGAACATGGTATAAAACCACCATTGTCTTGTATGATTCATTCCTGGGCACACCCAGGCTTTAGCAACACTACCTGCCAGAGTAACCTCTACTGAAGACATGCTGACACACTTCTTTATTATTATGTTTAACCATGTATAGAAAAAAAGGAGGTATGTTCCCTCTCCTTAAACAGACAAAAAGGCCTTTCCTAGTTAGTCTGGAGTTCCAGAGACACACAAGGCTGGGTACTGGTCACCACAAGTTGCCTCCACACTCAAGAGAGAGGGAAAGATATGCCTTCAAGACAATTCAGATTTAACGATCTGAATGACACTCTGGGGGTAGTACATAGCGTAGTCTGTACTGAGTTCATGATGATATACCTTCAGATTAGAAACATCACTGTGTTTTAAACAGAATAGTACATGTAAAGTGAAAGGAAAATTCATTTTGTCGGACAAATCTGAGTCTATAATGATTATTGGTATAAATAAACAAACTATTATATTGTTTTTGCCATGAAGAACACAATAGATCATTTTTTTATGTATTAGGCAGTGTAATGTAGCCAATGTCTGATTCAGCACATAAACATCTGGATAAAGAGGACCAGCGTTCAATGGGAGAAAGGTGCTCAGTGTATAAATAAATGCGTGAGTGCTGCATTAAGTGTAATATCTATGCTATGCAATTCTCTATGTCAGTGAAAAACACAGAACTAAATGATGAAATGCATCCGTGGGTACTAAGGGAACTCGTGGATCAAGTGGCTAAGCCACTGTCCATCATATTTGACAAGTTATGCCAGTCTGCTAAAACTCCCATTAACTGGAAAAGGAGAAATGTAATTTCCATTTTTAAAAAGAGAGAAAAGGAAGACCTGGGGAACTACAAGGCAGTCAGTCTCACCTCTGTGCCCAGCAAGATCATGGAGCAGATACTCCTGGAAAATATGGTAAGGCACATGGAAAATAAGGAGGTGACTGGTGAACGCCAACATGGCTTCACTAAGGGCAGATCTTGACTGACAGATTTGGTGGCCCTCTACAGTGGGGTTACAGCATTGATGGATCAGGGAAGAGTGACCGACATCGTCTACCTGGACATGAGCAAAATATCTGACACTGCCCCACATGACATCCTGGCCTCGAGAGAGACATGGGTTTGATGGATGGGCTGCTTGGTGGATAAGGAATTGGCTGGATGGTCTCACTCAAAGAGTTGCAGTCAACAGCTCAATGTCCAAGCGGAGGCCAGTGATGAGCAGCGTTCCTCAGGGGTCGGTACTGGGACCAGCGCTGTTTAACATCTTTGTCAGTGTCACGGACAGTGGGATTGAGCACACCCTCGGCAAGTTTGCTGATGACACCAAGCTGTGCGGTGCAGTCGCCGTGCTGGAGGGAAGGGATGCCATCAGAGGGACCTTGACAGGCTTGAGAGGTGGGACCGTGTGAACCTCATCAAGTCCAACAAGGCCAAGTGCAAGGTCCTGCACATGGGTCGAGGCAATCCCAAGCACAAACACAGGCTGAGCTGGGAATGGATTGAGAGCAGCTCCGAGAAGAAGGACTTGGGAGTGTTGGTTAACAAGAAGCTCAACATGAGCCGGCAATGTGCGCTTGCAAGCCAGAAAGCCAACCCTATCCTGGGCTGCGTCAAAAGAAGCATGGCCAGCAGGTCAAGGGAGGTGACTGTCCCCTCTACTTTGCTCCAGTGAGACCCCACCTAGAGTACTGCCTTCAGCTCTGGAGCCCCCAACATCAAAGGGACATGGACCTGCTGGAATGAGTCCAGAGGAAGGCCATGAAGATGACCAAGGGACTGGAGCACCTCTCCTGTGAAGAGCTGAGACAGCTGGGGTTGTTCAGCCTGGAGAAGAGAAGGCTCCAGGGAGACCTTATAGCACCTTCCAGTAGCTTAACGGGGCCTACAGGAAAGCTGGAGAGGGACTTTTTACAAGGGCTTTTAGCGATACAGCAAGGGGTGATGGCTTTGAACTGGCAGAGAGTAGATTTAGATTAGATTTAAGGAATAAATTCCTCACTGTGAGGGTGGTGAGGCACTGGAACAGTTTGCCCAGAGAAACTGTGGATGCCCCATCCCTGGCAGTGTTGAAGGCCAGGTTGGATGGGGCTTTGAGCAGTGTGGTCTAGTGGAAGTTGTCCCTGCCTATGGTGGGGGGGGGTGGAACTAGATGATCTTTAAGGTCCCTTCCAACCCAAACCATTCGATGAATCTATGGTTCTATAGAACCTCAATATTAATTTGCGGGAGAAACTTCACCAGAAAGGAAGAACCAGCCTCCTGGATAATGTATGAAGCTGATCCTTGGCTCTGTTCCTATTGTGGTCACTGTTATACTCTTCCAGTTGTCCTTTACCAGTCTCTTAATCATCTCTTGACTCTTTCTTCACACAGAAAATAGGGATAATAATTCTTAGCTCCTTTAGGTAGTACTTTGAGACCCATTGATAAAAAGCTAATAATTACAGTGATGTTTTCTACAGTAAATATAATTGTTCCGAAAGACAAAAAGGTATACAAAGAGGACAGTCCTTAATGTTTGAACTGTAAAGTATGTGCTGCAAAAATAATTAATGAAAGTGTAATTTCCTAAATGTTAAAAATTCAACAAATCAGAAAGCTTATAAAATTTCTCATTGTCATACCTTCAACTTCTCATTAGATACACTGATTTTTCAGTGAGGGGCTGCATCCAAGAGCACTGAACACTTTCTTTTGAATCTAGTCTCTGATGAGCAGTACTATACTGTTTCCTGCAAATATATTTCCAGGGAAGCATCCAAGTTTATTTTGCTTGAAATCCTCATCCATTCCTATAATATCCTTATACAGCTGGTTTTGAGTTTGGTCTCACCATGCTGGAGCTTCTGTGTCTACTCCATTCTGCTGCACCACTAGAGCAGGCAATAGCTACCCTCCACAAACCTTTCTTTCCTGGAGTATAATGTGATTGGTAAAGACTAAATAGGTACTGGTGAACCTTCAGATGTGGTATTTTAATTCTTGGGACAAAGGCACTAAGCTTCAAAGTTAGCCACAAACATACTTAATGCCCTAACAGAAAAGTTATGGAGTGATCTTAGGACAGGTGTACGCACCATCTCAAGCATTTTGGAATTTAGCACCTTTGCCGAGTATTGCATTTTCCTCCCTACTCTATGCTCAGAGTTGATGCTTACATAGGAATATCTTTGTGGGGCACATCTATCAAAATTCACAAGGATCTGATACTTTGCCATGGTATATGCACATACATGCTTTGATTATTTTTTTTTTAAAAAAAAAAACAACAAACCAAAACAAATCCAAAATTTGAGTAACAGATGTTTCCATAAAGGCTCAGCTCTAACAAAGCTATCTCCAGTGCACTATGAACATTCTTGTTAAAAGGGACATTGAAAGACTGTGGCTCTCTACAGCTGCTTTGTTGAGATCTATGTAGCAGAGGTATTACACATGGAATTCCCAGCAGAAAAGCTGAAAGCTTGAGACATCTCACAGAAAACCAGCAGCAATCATATCATCAATCATCTCCAAATTTTATCCAATCCACTCTCATAAACTGTTATTTAATATGGCTTTGTCTGGAGAGAGCTCCTAGGAGAGCTTCTGCTTCCAAACTGGGAAAGAAAACAACAAAAAAAAAAGATGTTGCTAATCTTTCATGCTAAGAAAACAAGATGGAACTAATAAAATACAATTAGCAAATCTGTTCAGTGTAGTGAAATCCAGCCAAGCCTGCTGCTTTAAAACTTTCTGCATTTTTGGTAATGTTATTTTTTGTCTTTCTCTTGAATTTTTGTAAATTCTAAATTATTCTCTTTTTAGTTGCATGGTTTAAGTATTCCATTCAGATAACTGGACATGGGCACTGGGGCTTATATAAATGTTCCTTTGTGAAAAACTTTGTGAAAGGTGGGACAGATTGTGTTTTTGCTTTTCCACTATAAAACTCTTCCATCTTAATCTTCTCTATAGACACCCTTAGGGCTAAGAGAAGAAAATCATCAAAAAGAAACATGCAGGTTGTCCCTTACAAAATGCTGATATCAGCAGAGCACAGACTTTTTCTACATGGAGGTGTTATTTTCATCCATTAATACCTCAACCAAGTATTGCTTTTTGTCACCTATAAAAGTTATGGCTTATTTTTAGGCTGCAGACTAGCAGTTATATATTGGGACACAGCTGTATAAACTGTATTTGCTACATGTTACACAGCAAAAGAGTTTAGATTTCTTGGAAATAAGTCACCACACACACAGAGCTCTGTGTCATATTTGATATTCAAAGATGTTGTTCATTAGGTTGTGACAGCTGTTGCCAAGTTTTGCTTCAGAATGCACTGTAAGAGTGAAAGCATAACAGCATCAAAGGTAAGCTTTATAAAAGATGACTACTGTGGAAGAGTTAGAAGAGAAAAAGGTTGGCTACTAAAAACCATGTAAGACTCCAGAACCAGATAACTGAACCTCACCTTAAACAAGCTGATTTTCCCCATGAGCAACTAGAAAACTGACTTTTTGGGAGCTTTGAAAGGAAAAAGATTCTTAATTCTGTGAGTGATCACACAAAAGGAACTCTGCAGGGATAATCATGATAAAAAATATGTGCTCTGTGTAAATGAAGGTAATACCATATGATAAAAACATATTTCTGACAGTTACAATGAGCAATTCTGCTACTGACGTGCTTTAAGAAGTTAGTAAGACTAAGACTTTAAAAGGGAGGTTACAAACAGGATAAACATTGAGGAAAAAACATGTACACTTCCAGAAGCTCTTGCTAAATTTGATAAAAGCTCAAGAACAGTTTCTCACCAGATCACAGCAACAGATGATTTGACGGGGCAAGAATAATCCTCAGAGTCACATCCCCTGCCTTTGGCTCTTCTGTTTGTTCATTAAAGCTAGGAAGGTTTATTCCACATAACAATTCAGACAGGCCTAAATAATTGTGCCTTTCTGTAAAGCTCTAATAAGAAACAACTGCAATTGATGAGACTGAGCCACAAGTAGTAGTTTAAGCAGTGTGTTACTGATGGATACTTTTCTTTACTTTTGCCATTATAACTAGGTTTTCCCAACTTCTTTTCTCCTTTGGCACATGACTTAGCAGTTTATATATACATACATATTTAAACACTTGTGAAGAAGCACAGTTTACAGTTTGATGCTTAATGGATCAAAGTATTTTGCAAGCACAAGGTAGATGTGTTGTAGGCTTCTTTACTTAAGCCAACCAGATGGCCACGTTGTCCAACTGGCTGAATTGTTCTTACATGACACAGAAAGAGAAGACTGATAAAAACGTAATACAGAAAATTATTATGAAAGAGGAGTTAAAAAGAAAAATAGGATGACTATTTCAAGTTGAGTCCAAAAGAAGGCATTACACCCATTTTCATGCAATCACTTGCAGTATTAAACTGAACAGCTGTGATGTGGCTTGCTAGTGTCATTCTCTATTGGCATCCCTGTGTTTACTGGAACTTCATCAGGGAAGGTACATCTCTCCCCATCCGCTAGTGGGACAGAAAGTAGAAGACAGCTCACAGTCCCAAAAGGAAGGCCCTGTTTTTTGAAAGAAGCATCTCTATTCCTAAGGAAATACTGGAATATAATTTCCCAAAAGACGTATCAACCAATTATGTTCAGCTTACTTTATTCAGCTAAAAGTTTATTATATTCAGCTCACAATCTCCTTCTACCTCTTTCAACAAAATACACCTATTTCTCCTAAAGTGTTTAAAAAACTAGCTGTTTGCAATAAAAACCCAATGGGCCTTCAAACTAAGTCCCATCAAAGGACCAGTCAACTCTCAAAACCACTCAAGGTCAACCAAATGCCGTACGCACTGAGGAATCTCAGTAGTCTTCAATGACACTGTGGGAGGCTTCTTTCTTCTAAGCAGCAGCAGCAGGTTCCTAACATGATAAATCCTAGAGCTGAACAAGAATGAATTCCACTGGAAATTGCAACTCAAGTAGCAGTCAGGCTCCTTACATACATGAAACGCCAACAGATTCCTGTAAAAATATCTGCCAACCCCTGGAGCTTGGATCTTACAGAGAAATAATGTAAGGAGAATTAAGTGGACCTCCTCTTTAAAAATTCAACTTACACATCACTCCGACCTTCTGCTCCTGCTTCTGTTTTTTCTGCTAGGAAATATATCTAAGCCAAAAGGAAAGAATTCGCTTTTATGAGCCAGTGTGATCCAGTTCGATTTAAAAGCTCCTGATCTGTAAAAAACACAGTAACAAAAGACACAATGTGGTTCCTGTTTACTTAATGCACTATTCCCCCAGGAATTCTGGTACTATCATAAATATAATTTCTTGTTTTTTATTGCGTTGGAGATATTTCCCTTTTTCAGTAATTCTATGCAGAACTAAATTGTTTATATAAATTTTGCCAATCAAGTCTATATGACAGTAAGCAGTGTCAACATTTTTATGCACATTCTTCCCCTAATAACTCAGTGCAGGTGGAACTTTGGTCTTCTGAAGTAGGTAAAAAAATTTAGACTGTTCAGGGAAGAAATATTTAGCACTTCTGCATATCAGGCATAAACGCTCCTTTTCTTTTTTACGGCCACTGTCAGCCTGACAGATGGAGCAGAGGGTCGGTCACCTCCTGTGCAACTCCCCCCACTGTGGGGGTTCACAGGTTCCCCTTGTCAGCAAGCTGCAGCAGCCGGGATGGGGCTTGCTTGGGATGCACAGATGAGACACTGTGGGTTTTGGAGCGTTTGGGCCACTTCCTTTTTCGAGATCTACTGTTCTTTGTGAAGCTGGCTCAGGAAAGGACACATCTCCATATGGACTCCTGTTGGATGTGAATCTTAATCAAGAAGCCTCTATGGCTCCTGGATAACCTTGTCCACTGCCCTTCCGGAGGTAACATTGTATAGGGTGGTCCAAGGCCTGGCCAAAATGCCAACTTACACCTGAATTCTCCAACAGCACCTTAAATTTTGGACCTTTTGACCCCTTGCTAGCACACCATCCCTCAAACATTGGTGTGCTGCCCGAAGGCTTACGTCTAGCGAGCCTGGTTTTATCCCTTTTCTCCTTCAAATCTGGTTTAAAGCTCTTTCAGTGAGCCCTGCTAACTCCTATGCAAAGATCCTTTTCTCCCTTTGGGAGAGGTGCACCTCAGCTGCCAGCAGGCCTGGGGTCACGTAAACTGACCCATGATCAAAAAAACCCGAATTCTGCTGGTGACACCAGGCTCAGAGCCAGGTATTGATCTGCTGGCTCTCCCTGGTTCTTCCCTCACCGTTCCCTGCAACTGGAAGGATAGAGGAAAGCACCACCTGTCCTCCTGACCCCTTAACCAGTTGGTCCCAAGGCCCTGAAGTCTCTCAATTGCCCTTGGACTTCTTGGTGCAGCTTCATCGCTGCTCACCTGAAAAGTCACTAATGGACGGGCCCCAGGGAGGCAGCAGAATTCCCTAAGAAGTGGGTTTGGTCTGCACACTGGGCCTTCTGTTCCCTTCAGAAGGGAGTCTCCTCTGACAGCAACCCGTCTTTTTTTCTTTATGGGAGCAGTTTAACACAGGGTGTAGGCCGACTTCACCTCGGCGACACCTCCATGCCAGACAAGCCATTGTCCTCGCCATTGTTGGGCTCTACGTGCCGAGCCTCACGCCTGTGATGCGTGGGCCCTGGGCAGGTGGGGTGGTCACACAGGAGACGCGCCTGCTGCAATGGCCGGAACTTGTTGCTGTTGCCCCTATCCCTTCAGTCTCTGTGTTCAACCAAGCGGAGAGAGGAGAGGGAATCCTCCGTATCACGCGTCCTGTCTGCCTGTCAGGCCTGTCTCAGGCAGGGTGCTGTCTGTCTCTCAGACTCCCTGACGCTCCTCAACCTCCTCACCTCCACCCAGAGCACTGTCACTGAGCACAGGAGCTCCCCTGCCTGGGTGCATGTCCCACAGCTGTGCTTACTGCTGCCATCCCACACCAGCCCGCAAGCGAGGCACGTCCTGCAGCCCGGCGCCTGGGTGGCTGCGTGCTCCCACTGCTGCCTGGCAGCTGCGTCAGGTGTGGTGGGTGCAGAGCTTACAGGGGCCATGGCTTTCTGCCAGGTGGATACCGTTGCCAGCAGGGCTTCAGTGCCCTTCCTGCATGCCCTTCTCTGCGCACTGCCATGCACCCTGCCGCACCACGCTCTTGCTGACCTGCCATGCCCTGTTTGCCCACCCTGTTCACGGTGCTTCCTGGTCCCTAGCCCTCCCTAAGGGCTTCCTTCACAGGTGGTGTGGGAGCTTGCCCACCATTGCTCCTGGCCCTGCCCAGGTCCCCTCAGCTGCTGTCGTGCCAGCTGTGCTCCCCTTGAGGCTCTCCCACTTTGAGAAACGGCCCTGTGCACCACTCTAGAGCATTCCACTGCGCACCATGCTAGCACCAGAGCCGCTCGCCACAGCAGTCCTGGGTTAACGGTTGGACTTGTTGATTGGACGTTGGCACCACCTGAGTTATGGGATGGCAGCAGCACCTAGGTGGATGCCGCACTCCAGCCACCATAAAGGAGCAAAGCAAGGCTAAAGGGCAGCAGCACATGAATGACAGAACTTAGCATCACTCAGGAGCGACATCAAAATTTCTGGGAGGAAATCCAGGTATACTCAACAGAAATTTAGTAAACAGCATCATCACAATGCCACTTTCTTCTTTCCATTTTGAGAGCAAAGACAACCGGAAGAAATAAGAACAACCATAGTGTATGTTTTTCAGTCTATCCAGAGGTCATACTGCTGCTACATTTGCTTTTCTTAACTTTTAGACATAGCATTCTGTCATGTTCAACACCTGCATGACAGTTCCCGTCCACTTGGATGAAAATCTCAACGAATAAATTCATACTGTATGGAACTGGCAATTTTTTATTGACCTTTTTCTAGGGAGGAACATAATTTTTAATGTTTCTTCAAGATATTTATATAGCTTTCCACCTTCCTATCATAGGCAAAAATCCTTAACTCTTTCATCAGTGTGTTCAAACCTAGGCACACTTAAGGCTACTCCTATGGCTATACAGTGTCTTATCTAAGCAGTTCACTTCTTCGTAGCAGATACACTCCTTACAATAGGTCTAATTTCCCCAGACTTTACTTACTCCTAAACAATATTTTTAGCAGCAGTTCAGACACTCATTCTCATTGATTGCGTAACCACAGATTTGTGCTTCTTTCTGTGACTTCCTCAGCTCCAAACAATCCTGCCAGAATTAAGATCCTACTGTGGATGGGGCAGAGGGGGACTGGAGACAAAGGATGTTCCTCCAAAAGAGTTTAATGGCCCCAAACAGGGCACAAGGAGAAATGGCTTCTCTTCCAACTCACAGGCTGAAATACTACCGCCAAAGTGGTATGAACGCAGAGCTTGAAATTCTCATTTAGTTCTCTACATGAAGTCTCCTTATCCTTGACTTGAGAAGAGCAAGATGAGTTTCACTGATGGAGAATTTCAGGACAGTGCTTGATGCATACTGGCTTTATAATTAAAAATATACAACTGAAGAAAAGATGGCCATAAAATGTTGCCTAGGGCTATATCTAATACATGATGTTGTTTCAGTTTCCTCCTTACATTATATTTTTATCATCAACTCAAGGAGTTCATTAAATCAGTAAAGCCGTTGGAAGTTATCTGACAGCAGATTGTATTACTAGAGAGAATATCGATCCAGGCTACTCGATCCCATTACAACACAATTCCATAAAGCTTGCAAGAGGCAGCAATCTGTTGCTTCTGCAGTGACTACAGTTATTTCTCATGGATGGAATAATGAAATGTTTTCTGATGTATAATCATGATAGATTTTATCTGGAATGAGTAAAAGAAGTAAAAGTCAGTCATAAAATATAGCATGGCTGGAATCAAACGAAGCAAACTCCTCTGCTCTTCCATCAGATTGACAAATAACTAACACATTGTGCAGCTCCTTGTATATGACATTAAAACTCAATCAGTTGTTTTCCTACTGTGAGATTAAAATGGAATTATTTATCTGGAATATCAAAAAGGCCACTGCATCATGAACTCTAAACTCCTTGTTTTCATGCAGTATGTTTCTCAATAGAGAGTAAACAACGTCAAATGGACTCCTTCATCAATGAAGATGCAATATATGAAACCTTCACCAGGGCAAGGAACCATCACTTGAATCTTAAAAAAATCCAATTATTAAACAGGGCTTATGTCATACCTAATTCTTACATCTGGAACTCACTAGTCTGAAATTCATGAGGAGGAACTCAAGAAAATCGGTAACACAAAGGACTCAGAGGAACTCTTTCAGCAGTTTTTACATAATGAAATACCAAATTATATGTACCAGTTTATGTTACTATATTGACAGCTGGCAGAATTACCTCCCACTAAAGCAGTGCCACACTTCATATGATAATTTTAGAACTCACAATTTAATCAAATTTGAATATCTGGAACTGAGGTTTTCACAGAGTAATACACGCACACAAAGGCATTCTTTTTCTTCTGGAGAGTCAGTGATAAGAGAAAAGAAAATCTCTATTCTCCCTGCTATCCAGTTCACACGTAAGAATTCAGAATTCACTTTCTGGAAAAGCCTGAACATGATCATGCTTTGGAGTAAAAAAACATAGCTTAGGTGCTACCCTGGTGTCAGAAGCATATGCACATTGAGGTGTTATCCAAGTTTGACCATATACCACTTCTCTAACACAGTTCATACATACCAATACATGCAGGACTGACTACCTTGGGGAGGGAAGGGCAGTGGCAGAAAAAGAAGGTCAAGGAAAGACTGGAAGCATGCTTCCACTCAGAATTTGAAATTTAGGGACCTCTCAGCAATGCTTTGCTGGCAGGAGAGAGATCTGAGTAAGTGAGAACCTCACAGTCATTCAGCCTGGTCACTAGTCCACTTACTAGCAAGGAGTTACCTGCTGTCTCATGAACTGAAAAGATCTGGTCCCTGCTTGGGATGCAAAGGAGTCTTCTGCACATGATTAGTGTGAGACAATTTGCATCAAGTGCTGTATTTTGGCACCTTGTCCCACCTTCTCCCTGCCCCCTACTCAGCACACTTCTTCATATTTGGATTAAAAATTTTAAGATGACACAGTACAACTGGTGAATGAAGAATTCTGTATGCAACAAACATCCACCTCATAACACAGACTTGGTCCTTGTGCACTCCCTCACTATAATCATAAATGAAGCTCATTTCAGGGTGAATATACATAATAGGCACCCGTCAGTCTAACATCAGGATTATAAGTCACACACATGAAAAAACGAAATTAAAATGGTATTAAACAGCCTTACCTCTGGCATTTCTGGACTTCCACATGCTTAATTTGATGCTGTAACTGTCCTGAAAACTTCCCCCCGTCCCCCGTCCCCCCCCCTCCACATGCATGTCCACCTCATACTATTACAAAGTACATTGTACTTTCATTACATCCTGTAAATGTCTGTTCAGTATTGGAGTACTGCTTAGAAAGAAGCATGACAAAATGTAATTTAATTTGGAAAAGGATGCCCTGTAGGTGCACTGTATGAAAGGAATCAAAATGCAGCAGAAGATGCCTCACATGAGCTTGTGGCACCAACAGGTATGAAGGAACAGAAGCTATGCATCCGCGCTAAGGCTTGAGCTCTAGTTGCATCCATTTCTTGTGGTTAGAACATGGAAAACTTTACCCCTGTTCTTTGCTGGGGGGAGCCCGCACTACAGACCTTCCACACAGAGCTCCTCTATGAAATGCACAGGGATAATAATCCGAGACCTTTCCACCTCTATCAAATTTTTCCAGCAGATTCACTGAGGAAAAACAGGCAGGCAAACAGGGTACAATCATAAAACCTGGAAATTACTTTGATAAAATGCTGTTGAGAGCCGAACAGAATAGAACCAGCAATCAATAATCCAAATGCTACAATCTGACAAGCAGAAAGACAGCGAATTTGACATGAAAGACAGTTGGCTGCAGAGTTCACACATATGTTGTACAGCATGGACAGTTCTATAATTAGAGAAGTGTTGAAACCTCCTTTATAATGGTGTCCTTAGATGTTACCAAATCATTTCACAAATGGCTTCTTGATACTTTTGCACAGGGTGGTTTCAGAGTTTAGATCACTATATCAAAGCTTTACTTCTGAAAACTTGACCTCAAACTCTGTGGCTGGTCCCCACTGGGCTATAGAATTAGCTGAAGATGAAGCACAAATAATTCTAGCAGGTGTCATACTGGCAATAAAGCAAATGCACATACCACAGTAGATCTTTTCTTGCCATTAAAAGTGTCCATTCCTCCTATAATCTCTAGGCTGTCACGTAAAATTTTTATTTTCTTCTTTGAAATGTAGTTTCTTTGTTTATTAGAGACCATATAAAAGATAGGAAAATAAAGAGGAACTCTCCCCTTCCCTTCTCCAACAATTAATGATATGGTGTCCCTTTTCTCTCAAAAATGGCAAATAAGCTGGACTGAGTGAAGATGCAACACAGACAATGCAGTGAAGATATGAAATGTAACCCTGGGCTGGATAAATGGAGCAACAGTTGGGAGAAAGATAACTTTACCTCTAAATATCACATCGATGAGAGCAATACCAGAACATCATACAGCATTCTGCCATTTTCCTTTTGCAAGAATAAAACAAACCTGGAGCACCTACATAACATTTAACTGAGATTTGGAAAAAGGTGCTATAGTGAGGGACTTAAGAAGTTAAAACTGTTAGCTTTTCAAAATAAGACCAAGAAGAGATTTGATTACAGCAAAGCTGTACCTTTTCAGGGAGAAAATGCCAACATTAGCAGCCTATTTAATTTAATGGGGAATGACATAACAAGAACCAATGACCAGAAGCTGAAGCTAGATAAATTTAAATGAGAATTAATGCCTCCACTTCTAGCAGACAGCATGATTAACCTTTGAAACAAACTACCAAAGGAAGTGCTAGATACTCCATTTATTGAAATTTCAGATGAAGACTCTACGACTTTCTGGAAAATATCCTTTAGTCAAACAGGTCAGTGGGCTCCACACAAAAAGTTTTTCTGTGATTTCCTTAAGAGTGGAATCTACTTCACTTCTTGAATGACAGCACTACAGCTTTACACACTAAGACCTTCACTTTTATAAAACCTCATCACCCTCCAAAATAAGAAGTTTCAGTGTATTTTATAAGGAGATTAAAGAACCCAAGACTAAATTGCTCTTCTTCTCTCTCGACATTAAAAGTGAGGCAGGATATAGCTCCCATTCAGCATTTACACTCAGAGGGTGCTCTGCTGCCCTGCCAATAAAAAGAGCACATGTTCTTGGTGGATCCCATACAGCTCTTCAATCCCAGCCCCATTCAGCCACACCCCTTACTAAAGGATAATTAAAGTCTCACTACAACAGCTGGAAAGCTACTCAGTGGTGTCAGTCATGCAAACTGCCCTGTTGCCTAAACTTTTATTCATGCCTCTAAACGTGCACTCTGCTCCATGTGGAAGGGGCTGCAGGTGGTTTGGGAATAATGGCAATGCTCACCAGAGTGATGGCAACCATGCCACTGGTGCACCACCTCACTCCTCCAACCTGCCACAAGGCCCAGAAGGACAGAGCAGCAGTTAAGTCATATGTTTTGAAAAGTGTTTCATTTAGTAAGGTACAGAGGGTTTCAGTCTTTGAATTACCACTGTATCATATGGCATGAGTTTTTAATAAATTTATGCATGTTTCTTAACAGGATGATTAACTGATTTTCTCTATTACAAAAAGGTGGCACCTTAATTTAGGTGCAAATTGTATTACACTGCCACCGTGACGTCACTGGGAATAAAGTATCTACATTTTGTCAGGTAATGCATATGCAAACCAGCTACAAAAAATGACAGCCACCACAGTCAAGTCAAAGCCACTTTCCTATCTGCCCCATCCTGATCCTTTTACTTCTGTTTTCTCATGCTCCAGAGCCCAGAAAAACTTTCCCCACTTCTTTTTTCTGCTCTTTTCCACCCCAAAGCCTTCCTGTCCTCATCTAGAGAGATAAGCTCTGTGAAAAGTTCATGTGAGGGAAAGAAAACTGTCAGATGACACAGTGCTGCGCATCCTTGCTATCTGCTGGTTCCCTTGACAGTAAAGAAGTGCAAGACCGGCAATGCAGATTTCACCACCAGCCACGTCTCTCCTCTCCTACAATACACTGCACAAGCCTCACAAATTTGTGGTAAGCCAGCCCAAGTGTATTTGTTCTAAAGATGTCCATTCACTGCTTGACTTTCTACTGCTGGCTACACTGCATTTAAAACGTCCACCCTACTCATGAGCTATTTCTGACTCCAATGACTCTGTATTTAAAAGGGGCAGAATAGTCATTCCGCGAATCATAGAAAATATTTTTGTATTCCTCACTGTGAAATGTCAAGTTCACAGTTTTCTATGATCCCCAGAAAATACGTTCAAGTTTCTCTTTGTTTTATGCCTGTTTTAGTGCAGCATGCTTCCCTCTGGCTCAGGCTTTTCAGGTTAACCACAGCTGGCTGTTTTGCCAGGGTTAAAAAAACACGTACCTGATACGTCACAGGCAGTCTTAAAGATAGAACAGCTAAGTTTGTGTAAGTAGTACCTCCCCCACAAATATTCAAATAGCAAGCAATTAATATGCTATAATAAAGAACTGATCGTGACAGTTCCAAAGTTTGCAATGCAAAGACTGCATCTGATGGAAAGAAAATTCTCATAATTAGGCCAAAATGTTCTGCAGTTCCAGCATCAAATAACTGCATTACAGTTTATACATGACTCCCATAACCCAGAAATAGAACCGTAAACTCTAACTTCCCTTGTGACACAGGTGACTGACTCATTGTCTTTCCAAAAACCAAATCACAATGTATCTCCTACTAGGTTTGACTAAGGTTTTGAGGTGTTGCATTCAGAAAGTCTTTACATATTCTTTGAGGTATTTTTGACTGAGTAATATTTCCTGCATGTATAAAAGGGGATATTGCTGGGAGGAAAACCAAAATGGAATATTTAAGTGTATTCATTTACAAAGTCTCCTTCAGCTTGGCTGAAAAATCAAAATGCTGCTCCTCTTGCTGTCAAAACCAATTTCTTTCAAACTTCTTGAGCATAACCAAAGAGTCTGTGCCAAGTATACCTCTCTTAAACCACCAGAAATTCTGACCAGCGAGTAAGGGACAGTTCACCAAACCATCTCCTTTCCCAGCTGCACAGCCAACTTTAATCATACCCAGAAACACATTGCTCTGTGACCTCTCTACCTCCTTTAAAGCCATGGCTTGTATAGGAAGTTCATTCAACATTCTCAAATGGGAGAATTCCACTTTGTGAAGCTGTCAGTTTTAATGAGGTTCCTGAAGGAAATGTGAGACTCTCCGGTCTGCTGAATTCTTGTATAGAGGTGGCCCATGGTCCTACATGACCACCCCAGCATATGCATGGTCCTTTGCTATGCATTATCTTAAATTACCTACAAAACATCTCCTAAATATCTCACCTACATGCAAAAGATGTCCTGAATGACCATTTCTGGATCTGCAGGAACAGTTCCTACTGATTAAGGACAAGAGTCTTGTCTAGGTACGATCTGATCCATTCTGCAAAAGGAATTACCTGGTGGAGTCTCATATGACCTAGGGTCACCACCCAGCATGCTTATCAATGGGTGAAGGCACAAAAGTAGTGCCTACCAGTTGGTGGAGACATGGCAGGAACTGCCTGGGTGAATTTATAGTTCCAAAATTCCCTCCTGGAGTGCTCCTGCACCAACTGGTCAAATACTTTGCTGTGAAGGTGGCTGAAAGTTGAATCAATTACCTTGTCTCAAGTTGGTCCATTGTCTCATCTACGTACATGGGGAGCTCCCAGACCACGCAGGAAATTACTGATTTGGGTGCGCACAGAGATACAGTCCTGATACCCAGCTACACCACAATTATAACTATAGGACATGCTTGAATTTCATCCTTGCAGTTCTCTTGTAATCTACATTTCATAGCTCTGGCCACTATGAGAATGTCGCAAAAACACAATACTTTTCATCTAACGGCATATGAATAGAATATTATATCTAGCTTTTACGGAGTATGTTTCATCAACAGAAATGATTAACATTATTGTCCCCATTTTACAAACAGAGTTCACAGGTGGCTGTAAAAGGGCAAACAGACTTCCTCAAAAAATTCCCCAGCCCAGCACTGATACAGAAGGGAGAACGTATGTAGCAGAGTAGGGCAGCATGCTTAATTTCTGTCCTCTCAAACCTTTCATCCTGTCCTCTCAAACCTTTCATCAACATGATGAAAAAAATGCTCACCTGAGAGGTTGGTATCATCACCTCAATTCAGCAACAAGGGGACAAATCCAGGATGTGTCAAGGGATCTAACTAAGAAACTTGTGTACAAGTCACTATGACCCACATTTTTACAGACTTTGTTACATGCTTTTTTACTTATTAAACATTTTCCCTATATATATTATCAGAAAATACATTAAGTCTATAAAAATATACATTCTGTCCATTTGAGTATAAAACAGACCAGAAGCCAGCTTCTCAGATTTATAATCTTGCCATTACTGAAATAAACGAACCTGAAGAGAGAATACACACCAAAAAAATCATGGTTTTCCTTGAAGAAAAAAAACACTTCCTCACCTTCAAAATGCACCCTTTAGGATGCTCCTCATGCTCCTCTCCTTTTTAAGTACAAAAGTCCAGGAACAAAACCCATATGATTTAGAGGAACCACCAATAAATAAATTATAATTCAGCACTACAATTTTCAGGATGCATGGTTCTTTTATTAAAATCAGCCTTCGAGCACTAAAATGAGAAATCACAGGAAATTAGACCTATGTTTCTGCTGTGCTGCAACAGCTCAGAAAATAGAGCACTTGCGGATTTACAGCACTGACATTGCTGATTCCACCAATTAATGACTACCTACAGGCTTTGCTGCTGGTTTGAAATAGCGCTGAACTTGAGCCACTGCAGGACTTTGATTATGGAGGCAATCTCTTTTTGTCCTATTCATTATGCTGATAAACCAACACCTAGCACTTCACATGAGGCAGAAATTCTACTTTTAATTACAGGATTTTTACTAAAGCTTGTCTTTAAGTGACATTTCAGGAAACGTGGAGTTTGCATCTGTAATGTAGAAACAACTAATTGATTCTGTATTGCTGTGCCTGCATTACTACTTGCAATAGATTATGGTTCCTGGTATTTAAAGTGTGGAGAAGTAATATAGTGATAACCACTTGCTACCTAAATAAATACTCTGTATGAAGAAAGGCCTTTTCCTGGATGGTAGTGCAAGCACAGAATTAAGTTCGTTCACTGCATCAGATAAAACTTTATATTAAATATACAAAAGTTTGATTTGAAGAGTATTTAGAAAAATGGTTATCTATAGATGGTGACAGATTACTCAAGTTTAAAAAGTCAAATGCTGAATTTAATCAATACATGATCACAACAGCAAAGTCGGATTCATGAACATTAAATGCAAACCTGCTAGGAATAACAAACAATTTCTAACTAGGAACAAGCGGCAGCTCACATGAATGCTGATCTTCCCAGCTTTATCAGTGATCAGAAAGAAATACAGTTAGTAGTAACACAGCACTACAGTTAAGTCCTCTCATGGGCCACTGCATTCCTGAAAGTCTTAATGAAGGTCACAGGCTTTGTGACATTACAAAGACTTTCAAAATTACGTGAGTTTTGTTTTCTTTTCAGGCATCAGCCATTTTTGGGAATCAGTTTAAGTTTCCCTCACCAGGTCCTCAAGGGGTCACCTTGCCTACTCAGGACATCTACAGATGCATCCACCAACAGCCAAAGGAGGCACCAGAAATTGACACTTCTGGGTCACAAGTCACCCGACCATTTTGGATGCCTAAAGACATACTTTTAGGATGCAATGAACTGTGCCCTAAAAGTGTGAATTTCTCTCCACAGACTATAAGAAGAGCCCAGACATGTAACTCTGATGGAGATACCTATGATTAGTCAGATGAAACCACCCTTAGTAGCACTGCAGAGACTCAAGTCCAGCAACTTGGATGCACACTCCTCATACAAATGGGATTGGTATTTTCAGATATAAGTGCAGAATTTCTTTTCTATTTCCAGTGTAACACAGGTAATAAGTGACCTGCCACAGCAAAATAAGCTTCAGAGCCTGGAGGAACCTTCATGTGACAGAGATATTGTCTTTCTTCTCTGGTGAGAGGGTGGAAATGCTTTACAGCAAAGGGGAACTTAATGTCCCTTACCCTAGTGTTGTACAGAATAATCTCTCTACTGCCCTACAAGCAGTACCATGTATCGACCCTAGGATCGCTCTATTTGCACTACTGGAATTCTAAACGTATCGATGGATGTAATTCAGCCACAATTCCCCACCAAGAGGGATCCCCCAAGAGGGATCATGATCACCTCAGCTTACATTTCTAGTAGCAAAAACCAATCCCTTTCAGAAAATTACTTATATAAGCATACTCTCCATAAATTAACTGTTCTGTTTTCAGAAGTGACCTGCCACCCATACCTTCAATACAGATACTGAATGTCCTCACATCAACAGCAACACTCAGCACCAGACTACGAATAACTGAGGAATGATTCAGTCCTCCCTTTCATAAGTGACCCACACCTGTCCAGGTGCCAGCATGAGTAAAGCTGCAATTATCACAGATTCATAGAATGGTTTGGGTTAGAAGGGACCTTAAAGATCATCTAGTTCCATCCCCCCCACCATGGGCACTAGACCACATTGCTCAAAGCCCCATCCAACCTGGCCTTCAACACTGCCAGGGATGGGGCATCCACAGTTTCTCTGGGCAAACTGTTCCAGTGCCTCACCACCCTCACAGTGAAGAATCTCTTCCTCAGATCTAATCTAAATCTACCCTCTGCCAGTTCAAAGCCATCACCCCTTGCTGTATCGCTACAAGCCCTTGTAAAAAGTCCCTCTCCAGCTTTCCTGTAGGCCCCCTTTAGCTACTGGAAGGTGCTATAAGGTCTCCCTGGAGCCTTCTCTTCTCCAGGCTGAACAACCCCAGCTGTCTCAGCTCTTCACAGGAGAGGTGCTCCAGTCCTTTGGTCATCTTCATGGCCTTCCTCTGGACTCATTCCAGCAGGTCCATGTCCCTTTGATGTTGGGGGCTCCAGAGCTGAAGGCAGTACTCTAGGTGGGGTCTCACTGGAGCAAAGTAGAGGGGACAGTCACCTCCCTTGACCTGCTGGCCATGCTTCTTTTGACGCAGCCCAGGATAGGGTTGGCTTTCTGGCCTGCAAGCGCACATTGCCGGCTCATGTTGAGCTTCTTGTTAACCAACACTCCCAAGTCCTTCTCCTCAGGGCTGCTCTCAATCCATTCCCAGCTCAGCCTGTGTTTGTGCTTGGGATTGCCTCGACCCATGTGCAGGACCTTGCACTTGGCCTTGTTGGACTTGATGAGGTTCACACGGTCCCACCTCTCAAGCCTGTCAAGGTCCCTCTGATGGCATCCCTTCCCTCCAGCACGGCGACTGCACCGCACAGCTTGGTGTCATCAGCAAACTTGCCGAGGGTGTGCTCAATCCCACTGTCCGTGACACTGACAAAGATGTTAAACAGCGCTGGTCCCAGTACCGACCCCTGAGGAACGCTGCTCATCACTGGCCTCCGCTTGGACATTGAGCTGTTGACTGCAACTCTTTGAGTGAGACCATCCAGCCAATTCCTTATCCACCAAGCAGCCCATCCATCAAACCCATGTCTCTCTCGAGGCCAGGATGTCATGTGGGGCAGTGTCAGATATTTTGCTCAAGTCCAGGTAGACGATGTCGGTCACTCTTCCCTGATCCATCAATGCTGTAACCCCACTGTAGAGGGCCACCAAATCTGTCAGTCAAGATCTGCCCTTAGTGAAGCCATGTTGGCGTTCACCAGTCACCTCCTTATTTTCCATGTGCCTTACCATATTTTCCAGGAGTATCTGCTCCATGATCTTGCTGGGCACAGAGGTGAGACTGACTGCCTTGTAGTTCTCTGGGTCTTCCTTTTTTCTTATTTAAAAATGGGGGTTTCCAGTCCATGGGAACTTGACCGGACTGCCACAACTGGTCTAATATGATGGACAATGGCTTAGCTACTTCATCCGCAAGTTCCCTCTGGACCCACAGATGAATATCATCCAGTCCCACGGACTTGTGCAACTTCAGGTTTCTTATGTGGTCTCAGACTTGATCTTCTCCTACAGAGGGCGGTTCTTCAGTCTCCCAGTCCCTGCCTTTGCCTTCTGTGACTTTGGTGTTGTGGCTGAAACACTTGTCAGTGAAGACTGAGGCAAAAATGGTTGGGTACCTTCAGTCTTCTCCATATCCTGGGTAACCAGGTCTCCTGTTTCACTCCAGGAAGGGTCCACATTTTCCCGAGTCTTCTTTTTTTCACTGAACTACCTATATAATCTTTTCTTCTTGGTCTTGACATCCCTGGCAACATTTTAGTCTGTCAGGGCTTTAGCTTTCCTAACCTGATGCCTGGCTGCTCGGACAATTTCTCTGTATTCTTCCCAGTCTACCTGTCCATGCTTCCACCCTCTGTAGGGTTCCTTTTTGTGTTTGAGTTTGTCCAGGAACACTTTGTCAGGGCTGCCCTTGAGCTTCACATTCCCCACCAGCTACTGTGTCTATGCCTCATCAGCTACTCTCATGCAAGCTGCTGGCTCCTGGTATTCCCCTGGCTCAAGACCCGCCCCCCCTATACCGCGGTCCCCAGCTCCACTGCAGAATGTGCCTGCACCAGAGCTGACACCTTGGTGATAGTCCAAGAAGCCTTATGCAGAACACCTTGTTTTCAGAGAGGGACTATTAAGTGGCCATTTAAAAAATAACAAACCAAAAATGGATATTGCATACTTTTGCAAAAATTTTCTGCAAAAAAAGAATTAAAACGTGAAAGGCAATATATAGACTTAAGAGCAGTACTTCCCCCCCACCCCACCAGCTCGTCTCATGCTTCAGTGGGCTCGCTAGTGGCTGCTGCATCACCAGCATGCAGCATGCTGGATCATCACTTGAATGGGAGCCAGCCAGCCATGGCAAGGATAGACTCATGGGCACTAAATAGAAAAAAGTCAATTTTGAGGTAATTACATGTTGAATGCCCTTCTTAACCTGCAGCTGTTGGGGGCATTCAGCACATATGGTTAAGGTTGATGAAATTTTTAAAGTCACTGAAATTTATAAGGTTACCTTGGCAGTTCACCCAGCTTGAATGTTTTTTCTTGCTAGTGTACAGAAACAGCTGAGAATAGGACTATGCTATTTACTGATTATAAAAGGGGAATGCAGTCATGCTGCATCAGGAACTGCTCAAGGACCAAAACTCCTCAGTGCTCCAGGGCAAATGATTGAGGGAGGAGAAAAAAAGACAAGAACAATTATCCACTGCCTCCTTTAAAGCACCTTATCACTGTCCTGGCTCTATCCATCCCTTTTCCCCAGCCTCAAAAGACAGGGAAGTATTTGTGAAGACACTGCTTCCCTTTTTGGCTGCTGCACGCCTTTGGGTGTGGGTAGTTCCTGTAAAGGAACTCCTTATAGCCCTCAGACTATTTTTTAGCTCAGTGAGGAATTTTGACAATATTTTTTTGGATGGAAAATTCCTTGAAAAAGATCACTTTTCTTTCTTTTTTCAAAGAAACACATGGACTGGAAGGGATTGGATCACAGAGTCTTGACCAGCTGCTGTTCCCCTTAGATTTCTGCCACACACCTCATTATACCAGGTGCGTGTCTTCAACTACAGCTGAAGTGAGTAGCCTTAGAAAGACATCATTACCTAAAATAGATTTAAGTCAGTTGGAGTTCTTATTTCTAGTCAGCTCTTTGTGCCATTCCCACTGTCATAGCACTGAGTCCTTGCCTTTAAGAGAAGCCAAGCACTGAAGAGCTGTCAAGACCCAATAAGCCTTTGTGTCCTTGACGATGCCAGGAGAATAACCTTCCCTTACCCATTAATCCCTCTTCTGCTCTCCTGTGACAACTGAGGGCCCTCAACCACAGCCTGCAATTAAGGTAGCCACGACTCTGCCCTAAAAAGTTCACTCGCAAAAAAAGAAAATAAAAGTTCTACAAATTTTCTTGCTTTTTATTTTCTGAGTCAGTCTTTAAATCTGTGTCTGTTGTGTGCCTACAAATAGGTCTTATAAACAGACGTGTACAACATTAGTATTAGGCAACAGGACATTAGCTGAACTGTGAGTAAAGCACAAAGGAAGAAGTCATCCGATTTGGAGGATCTGAAATGATCTTTCCCAACAAAAGGATGTGGCTCCTTTGCATTCATCACTGTACGAAGGTTCCAGTGTTCAGCCCTGTACAACACAAGTTCAGTGTTATTACAGAGTATTTCCATGCAAGTCACTGTGGAATTGTGTTGGCATTTTCAGAGAACTAACCATGATAAATGCGTTGCAAGCTTCTTTACAGTTTTTAATGAATAAAAATGTAGAGCTGGGTGATTCATAGAAGATGCAAGCTTTGGATGTTCAAAGTTTGTGTTACAAGAAATCATAATAGTAGGACAAGCTTATGAGTACTTGTCACTTAGATTCTTTCATGACCTGATACAAGATGTAAATAGACCCGAGTTTTGGAAATCTTACCCTTTTTGTATTGAAATTAGTTGCAAATCCTTGATGAAGTACAATGGTGTAAACAGTGAACAACAGCAGTCTGCACTTAGAATATCTGGTTAAAGTACATAAAAGATCTTCACTAGAAGCCAGGATTATTAAATGAGTTCAGGGCAAAAAGAGGCTATGCATATGCATGGCACTAATACTGAGGAGTACTTACAAAAGACTCAGCCGCATTCATCTTTACATGGAGCTCATCCCATTGAGAAGTTTCATGGCATTGCAGACACTTAAAACAGCCGCATACTGGTCAGATGACTGGTAAAATTAGGTGAGTAAAGTGCAATTAAACTGATGTGTATGCATACTGTAACGTCAACAGTATGTGTATTTTGACAGCATAGAACTTGAAAGAATTAGGCGAAGCTTTAAAGATGGCAAGTGAAAAATTACCTACGGAATTGTCCCTTTTGGAAAACCAGACTAATTTGTAGTGCTGATCAATCTCATAACAAAGAAATAACAGCCATAATGGGCAAAGGCAGTCAAGCATCTCAGCCATCTGAAAGGAGGTAAAAACATCTTCAGCTTTAGGAACTGAGATTGAGTTATGAATTCTGCACATGGAAAACTTTAAACTACGCTAAGTGTAGGTCATCTGCATGGGATAACAAACTGAGTCACCAACTATTAAAAAAATGAATGGGAATCACCTTATGTTAATACTTTCTATGTAAACATCATTAAAGCCCCTCATCCCATACCCTGACTATCAAGAAAGCAGGCTAATGTAAGTAATTTTGAAAAAGAAGCCAGACTCCAGTTGTATAAACTGACTGTTGGAGGTTAACCATTCTGGTTATCCTGTTGTAGATAGCTTTACTGTAGGTCTGTATTCTTAAGACAGAAGAGGACAGCAAGCCATTGCTGAGATGAAAAGTAACACAGTGGTTTCAAGAGTTTTCCAGGTAAAGTCCATTTAAATCACTTTCTTCCACAACAGCTTCAAGATCTGTGTACTAGAGCACTTTATTACCCGAGAGCAATGACGGTGTTCACCAGCAATGTGCTTTAACACCATATCTGTGCGGCATACCTCTGTGAGGTAAAAATCAGACTGCACAACACAAATAGTCTAGCTGGGGCTACTGGAAATAATTAGAGAGTGAGGCACTACCTACTGATGTGTTGTTATTACTGGATATGATTAGAGCGTATCTAAAATTTCAACCAACTATCTAGTCTAGCTTAATTCAGGCAAATAAAAAGGGTTTCCTGACTCAAATGCTACTAATAGTTATGAGGGATCTGCTCCAGCCTCTAAAGGAGGAGGAGGTCTCCTGACTGGAAGAGCTAGTAGACAGGCCTATTGCCCCAACCTCTCTGAATGGATGTGGGATTTAGGTTGCCATGACTTGCTGGCCCAAAAGATGAGAAGAAAATGAGCCCTTCCTACCCTGCAACCTCCAGGACAGTACATACTTTATTTGTGCAATGCCTTACAGTAACTCTGACTTTGGAGGCAGAAGGGAGAAAGGGGTGAAGAGCCCTCTGCTCTCCTGACTGACCTGGGCTAAGAGCAACAACATGTCCGTGCATGGTCAAAATTAACCTAAGTAGGTTAGCGATGAGTGGTCTTTCCCTGGAAAAATGAACCATCTTGTGAAGGGAAAGAAGATTAGGGAATTTTTCCCAAGTCAGTCTGTAAACTGGAGGGAGCTGTGTCCAACAGAGAAAGAGTCTGCTGAAAAAGGAAGGAGACTGCATTATCAGTGGTTGGGGCAGCAGGCTTGGAAGAAGTCAGCCGAGGATTTTGTCTGAGAGGGATCAATCACCTCAGGAACATCAAAGACAGAATGACAGAAACTGCAAGTCAGAGTTTCATTCAGACAAACTGCAGTCTAGAGAGGAATGGAGCAAGTAAGCTTGATGATTCAGTCCTGTGTGACTTCCGTAGCGCAATCACTCAGTGTTGAGATACTGTGACCACCTGGACCAAATGCTGCGTACAACATTCAGTGCTTTCCTTACCCACAGGAAAAGTCAGTCTGCAGTGAATACTGATCTCTGCAAAAGAAACAGTTAATACTAAAGCACACCTAGTTTTAGTTAAAAGTTCTGCTGCTGTCTACAGGAGCTAATTGCAATCACAGATCTCTTCCTTTCCCAAAGCACTAGCAATAGGTAATGGAAACATTTGTCATAATTATCCTTTCTGAAGAAGCTCAAATCAAATGAAATCACCACAACACTAGCTGTCTCGAAAAGGTATCAAGATGATCTATTTATAAATGTTGATATATAGCCAGAGCGAGACGAAGCATTGACTGTTCCCACAATATAGTCCTATTCAGTAATCATGCTGGGACACCACCAGCACCTTCTCCTTTGAAGAACTGGGCAGAAGGAAACCAGAGAAAAAGGAAAGCTGACAAACCCTGCCTGCACTGATCTTATGTAGGGCACTCTATTTGTGTCCTGTACGAGGCACTTCAGCAGACCCATGTGTTGTTACTGTTCCTTTAACCATACTTCTAAGTGTTCAAACTTCACCGTTAGTGTGGGAAGTGTGTGACAAATACACAGTTAGTATTTTCAATAATGATACAAATGAATGACATTCTACTCAAACGGTTTAGACAACGATGATAAAAATAAAAAAGCACACCAGAAATGAAAAGGAAATATGTGTGTCAAAAAGCTACCTGTAGTTTGAATGATGGAGGAATAATTTAAAGGTTGCTAACAGAGCAGCAGAATTCAAACAAATGTCAGGCCAGTTTGAGACTAATATGCTCGTAATTCCTTTGATCACAATGTTTCACAGTATTTAGCATGTGATTGAGAGCTTTCACTTATTTATGGTAAGAAAAGTAGGGTACAGATTATTAATAACTTGTCCCATTCACCAAGTGTTAAAAAGTAGCAGGAGGTAGTACAGTGGCTGTTTAGAAAGCTCTCCTCCTTAGGAAGTTTTAAAGGAAAATCGCATATAGCCCAAGCTGCTAAAATCCTTTTAAAAGATAACATTGGTTAGTGATTCCACTTCAGGGCAATCTCCTACAAATTTTCCAGCGATGCAGAAAGAACCAAGCCAGCATCCCAGCCAGTGCTGTGCCATTTCAGTGGTCATTAGTACCATCCCACGTTTCCAACCCAACACATCCAAGTTCTCTAATTTGACTCCCATGGTAAACCAACTGGAAGAATGATCTGCATTTCTGCACCAGGGTAGGAATATTCAAATAGCCTGAAACCTAGCAAAAATGTGTGAGGCTGGCAGAAAGAAGGAACCAACTGGGAAATAAAAAAAAATCACAAATCAGACCGAACCAACCAACTAACCAACCAAACTAACCAAAAAACCCAAACCCCAAAGCAAGGTAAAACTTGCTGCCTCTGTAACATCCTTATCTCAGCTCCCTGGGAAGCCTAAACACTGGAGTGGAAAAACTCATCTGTTTCCTCCATGGCTGCCCAGAGCCTGAGCCTCAGATTCCATGATTGTAAGTCTCAAGAATCAGGCTAACACCATCCATCTGCCTGCCATCTGAGGGCTGATTAGAAAACCTGTTAGGTTAGGAATTGGGTGTGAGATCTGGTGGAGATACCTCGGGCAGTCATTCACTGCACCTTCCAATACCTACGTTATTCCTGACAGATGTTTGTCCAACTTATTCCTAAAAAGCTCTGCCAGCTCCATCTATTTCTTTGCTATCCCTACTGTTGCAAAGTTTGCCTAATATAATCTGCAGCTGGCACAAAATACCAATTCCTTCCCCTGAACAGAGACTAAGTTTGTTGGAAACCTCCACAGGTGCACTTAGATATCTGTGTTTACTTGTATTTTTAGAAGCATGCCTACTGCTAAGCATGTGTAAAATAAAACGAGCAGTAAGTTAACCATGACTTACATTTTAAGATTCTAAATAACAACCTGGACTGCCAAAGAACCTCAAGTTGCACTTTAATGAACTACATAGAAAAATCATCCACAAGCAATAAGCAGACACCACCGAGATAAAATGCACCATCTGCTTAAAAGAGCTCCATGACACTACACAACAGTGTATGATGAAAGTGAGATGCCAAGAGGAAAGTAAACTGATTAAAAAAAAATTCTATATCTATTACTCAACAGTTCTCCTCCCTGTGTGTAATTCTGGTAACACTGCTTTCCTCAGTGTCTAACATCTCTTTTTACCTCCTTTTAGTTCTGCCTAACCAAGAGAGTTATGGTAGCAGAAGCTCCAGCTCTGGCCAACACATCACCAAAGGAATTTTTAATTAAATTGCAAGGTCAGATTGCAACCTCACTATTCCAATGTAATGAAGTACATAACCTTTGGTACCTGACAAAACTGAGCTGAAAATTATGGAAACAAACCACTTTATTTCTCATTTTTTCTCTCTACCTTTTTTTAGTAGATAAAGCTGATCTAGTGAAATCTGTGCAAAATTTAGCATCAGTTTCAGACGAATGCGGGGTTTGGGTCATGAAAGCTGCAATTTTCAGCAGAATTTGGCAAAGGCATGCAGACGGACATGGAATTTGTACCAGGGGCCTCAGTTAACAGTTTCAGAAAGTTGAACTGAACCAGCTTTGGTTTGACTAAACAAAGTTGTAGCAATAAAATTAGGGTAGCAAATCCACATTGTATGGCTGTTATTCTATATGCATCTAGCATTTTCTCTAAGGATGAAGAACAAACTGTGTAAAACATTTTCATAGGAATTAGCAGCCATACTGCAAAGGCATACTGGTTCACACACATCTATAACTGCAACAGCTTATATTGGTACAAAAATCTGTCCTTAGATTACAATGTGTTAAGAAGATGCTTTTCCAGTTCTCCACACCACCAATGCTTCAGAATTGACAGCTGGTGAGCTGAGGGCTTGGCCAGTCTCCCACCATGCGGAAGAACAGAGGTAGGAAGCCCTGACTAATGAATTCATGCACTTACCCAGTGAGGACATGAGGTACCATGTTATTACACACACCACGGATGGCCCCTCCTGTTTTGATCTAAACTGTTTGTTTTACTGAGGTTTTACTGGAACTGGTATTTTCACTTGAAAATACTCATTTTTGATGAGCAAACATTTCCTGATAAATCACTTCCCAGCATATTCTCAGTCTCATTTTAGATGGATACATGTCACATTCTGAACAGCCATTATGCTTCCCGAACACCCTCAGATATTTTCCCATCTAAATGCTAACTAGAGGTGATACTACCTACTTAGAAAAGTCAGATGAAGTCATAGCCCACATTACTATAACAGCAATAAAAGGGCAAGAAAATGAGGAGCTGTGCTATTAAACATAATGAAAATAATAAATGTTGTAGAGTTTGTAAGTGGGCTGGGAAACATTTTGAAGTGCAAGCATTTTTCTCCCCAGTCTAGAACAGAGCTTGGTAATGAGGAGCAAGGCGTGAGAAGCGGACACATTGCACCGAGATACGCTGGAACTGGTGGATCTTTCCTACCTGCTTAGTGCAGATCAGGCAAAGAGTGCAATGTACTCTCTGCAGGGTACTCAGGCTGAAAAAACTACTACCTACTAGAGGACAAGGCAGATTTCAAGGAGACACTGGCACTTTACAAGGAAGATACTGAGATTTTGCTATACTGACCACTTTTATAGGAATGGCTGAAAGTGGGTCTCAAGGTCTTTTATAGTCAGGTAATAAAAATACAGAACTTCATGAGAAAATCTTCCATTGTAGCTGCAAAATGTATCTGAAACCAGGGGGAAAAAACCAAAAACTTTTAAAAATAGAAAGAAAAAATTGCTTTTTTCTTCTTGGCAAGTTATATCTCTTTTATAAAGAAGAAAGAAGCCCACTCAATTTTAATACTGTCCTTGCTTAGGTACATCCTTACGGTTTAGATTTACCCTGCCACGACAGACTGCTTGCTGGTATCCAGCGCCAGGTTGATCAAGTATTTACATCCTGGCCTTGCCGCGAGTTATGCTGAGCTAATCCACTTAGCGCACAGCTATCCATCTGCTGGCCTCAATCTGCCCCTTCATCTCTTCCTCAAAGAAGGAGATGAAACCTCGTTATACTTACTCAGGCTAATCCCACATTAATCATGGGAGCTCTGGTAGGCTGGGTGTTATTTCCCTCCTTATACCTTAAAAAAATGCCATGATACAGATGACAAATAATGAGTCCCTGAAGGTGAGCAGATATAACTTCTCTGATAACATGCTCTCAGACTTTCACATGGGGACCACACTTTGAGTAGACAAAATATCTCTTGCAGAGGCAGTTTACTCCCTGGCTAGAGAAAAAGAATATGCAAGATGCAAAACAAAGGCCAGTCCATATGCCACATTTTTTTCCATGTAAATAATATGGGGGGGAAAAAGTTTTACCTGCATGGTGCAAGCTGCTATCTAGACAACCCCTAATACCGATATAGTCAACAAAGGAGGTGAGGAGCAGCCACTTGCACTGAAAATAACCATCAGCTAGTCTCTCCACTGTTTTCCACAGTTACTTTCAACTAATTCACTCAGAAGCCATAATTGTCCACCTTGTTGTGGCAGACTTTAAATTAGCTTAAATGTTTACAAAGCTTAATGTGGCCAGTTGAACGTTTCAGTTTAGACAAGCAATGCAGCCAAGGTAGAACCAACTTATGAAAGCCACTGGATTTTCTTCAGAAGCACATCCAAGGCTGTGAAGTAAACTCCAGGAAGATCCATGAATGAGTACAACCCACACCACCCAGAAGTAAAGCACACATCATTGGCACTGCCCTCAGCAGCAGGGACACAGAGCTGCAGCATACTGAATTATTAAAGAAAAGCCACAGCGGGCTTTAATTTTTCCTCCAAAAAAAGTAACATGGAAAAAGTCAGATAAGATACAGGCAGCTCAGCATACTCTGGGAAGTACTACAGTGCTGTGATTCAGATGCCGCACCTTTGAAACACTGGAACTTCAGCAGAGGAAAAGACAATTTGGTTTGTACAGCACTTTATTTCTAATTTGCTATCATGCAATGGCTACTTTATTCTAGAGTGGTGTTTTTATGATTACAGCTTCAAATATGCCTTCTCTGTGTTCACTCCCTTTTAATACACATACATGCCCTATTTTCCTGTTATCTACATCAGTTTTCAAGAAAATCACATTGCTATTCCATACACTTTGGTGTTTCCTAGAAATGTGACTGGTTTCTTTGTTTCTTCTACAATGGATTTAATGAATGGCAGTTTTACAAGCCCCTTCCCAGTAACTGTTCACGGTAATGGATTCCATCTTTACCTCTCACTCCCCCTAAGGTCATTTGTACACCCTGGATCACGTCCTCTTTTCAGTTGTCTCAGCTCTGGCTTTGTTAGAATCATAGAATCATTTAGGTTGGAAAAGATCTTTGCGATCACCAAGTCCAACCGTTAACCCAGAACTACAAATTCCACCACTAAACCATGTCCCTAAGCAGCACATTTACACGTCTTTTAAACATCTCTAGGGATGGTGATTCCACCACCTCCCTGGGCAGCCTGTTCCAATGCTTCACCATCCTTTCAGTGAAGAAGTTTTTCCTCATACCCAATCTAAACCTCCCCTGGTGCGACCTGAGGCCGTTTCCTCTTGTCCTGTCACTTGTTACTTGGGAGAAGAGACCGACCCCCACCTGCCTACAGCCCCTGTCAGGTAGTTCCATGAGCGATAAGGTCCCCCCTGAGTCTTCTCCTCTCCAGACTCAAAACCCCCAGTTCCCTCAGCCGCTCCTCACAGGACTTGTGCCCCAGACCCTTCACCAGCTCCGTTGCCCGTCTCTGGACACGCTCCAGCACCTCAGTGTCCCTCTTGCAGTGAGGGGCCCAAACCTGAAGACAGGATTCGAGGTGCGGCCCCACCAGTGCTGAGTGCAGGGGGACAATCACTGCCCTGGCCCTGCTGGCCACACTGTTTCTGACACAAGCCAGGATGCTGCTGGCCTTCTTGGCCACCTGGGCACACTGCTGGCTCATGTTCAGCTGGTCATCAGCCAGCACCCCCAGGTCCTTTCCCACCAGGCAGCTTTCCAGCCGCTCTGCCCCCAGCCTGCAGTGCTGCGTGGGTCTGGTGTGACCCAAGAGCAGGACGCGGCACTGCTCCTTGTTGGACTTCATACACTTTGTCTCAGCCCACTGATCCAGCCTGTCCAGATCCCTGTGCGGAGCCTTCCTGCCCTCAAGCTGATTGATTGCTGCAAACCTGAATGTTTGGTGCAAAGACAAAATACTTTCTTTTGTTGTTTAAGACTGACAGAAGAAGCCTTTTTGATTTTCTGTAGGGGTAGCTATGCAGATAGATAATCTGAGGCAGCGTGTTTCAAGACTACAGAGCTCTGCATGTGCCACTCTAAAATTTAACAGCCATCTTGCCTCGTGGCACCTTTGGACCACTTCACCTCAATCCCTTTACTTATTTTAGCTGAAAGAAGCTTCACTTCCTATTAGCTTTAATCCACTTCATAACAAATCAGAATTAATGTAGGCTAAGGAAGCCAGAAAAAATCAGAAATGAATTTTCAGCATCCCGACATAGAGCCTCTAGGGAAATTATTGGGTTTGGTCTCCAAGACTGCTACAAGCTGCTAATACTTGAGCGGACAAAATGTTGTGAACATAACTAAAAGGAAAGGACTGAAAGAACACAAATACCCTGCTATGATTTAGGTTTAAACAAGGACATAGACATTAGGAAAGGATTTGATTTGTGGTAAACATGAAAAGAAATAAAACTAAGTGTGTGTGTTGCTATTTCACGACCCACTGTGCAAACGTTGCTGTAGGCACTGAGGGTTTTATTGCTCATTAGTAAATAATAAAGTTAAAAATAAGATGGTTAGGAAACTGCTGATTGATGAGGAATAAAATAACATGACATAAACATCTGTCTCCCAGTCTACTATGTGTTAGTAGAGGAAGACATTGCTAAGGCACTTGAATGCTCAATGCACTGATGTGATACTGATTACACTGGGAACAGTGTAAAGCAACTAGAGCTGCCATTCCCTTTCCCACAAAGGGAACGTTACAGAAATGCAGGTCTTGATTGTTTACTTCCAGAATGTTTTTAATCCCCAAAGACTTCCACATGGCACAAACTTTCTTTCCACATAAAACTCTGCTCTCGAGCTCCACAGCTCTCAGGCTCCTGTTTGCAGCATGAATCCCTCCTTTACTGGAAAAAACCTCCCCAGCTGCAGAGAGTAACTGTTGTCATGCCCTCTGATCTCAGACATGCCCAAATCTACTTTGTCAGACAGACAGACAGGCCTGGGCAACAAGGGGCATACAAAGCTTAAGCATTTAAGAAAGATATCCCACACATGTATCCCCACTTCATTTAAGGAACTTCCCTGGCAGAGAAAGAGCAACACACTGCCTCTTCCAATAAGGCATCTCCTTCAGTGGTCTTCTGTGCCAGGCTTCACACCTAGAATTAAAATCATTACCAATTTTACTACTGAACTCAATAATTCAGTCAGTTTCTATCCTCTACCGACTGAACTCAATTTCTATCCTCCGAGGACAGAAATGCAGTTCCTCCCAAATGCTACCCGCATCCTGCTCCTCCAGTCTATCTTTGCATAGAGAAGAAAGGCTGCATTTGCAATGACCATCTCTGTATTATTAAAACCATAATAATCACACATAAATATTAAATAGCCTCATCCTTTTCCCCAATCAAAGATCAAAATACTAAGCTACTATGTAGCACTGCCAAAGAGCCTGTCCTCTGAGCTCAAACAGTGGTTTGTGTCTTCCATACTTTGTGGAATAAATATGAATAAAACTACAAAGCTAAATAAATACAACCTGTAACAGATGCAAGTAATTTTCAGTATTTTCGCATTTACTTCAGATTATAATATACTTGTTCAGACTATTAACGGGCTTATTTCAGCCAGAGTTACAAGTAAGAAGATACTGATTTTATATTTGAGGGACCTGCTTCCCCTGGCCACGCTACTAAAATTGAAATTATTTATGCAAGAGAGAAAAAATGTTGGTTACTATCAAAACCATTAAAAATTTGCTCAGAAGGAAGAACCTTCATTTTAGTTTTATTATTGAGTTAAGGAATCAGTAAAGGAATGAAAGAGAAGCAGTATTTTCAGAATTTGATCAGACCATACCACACAAAACTGCACCTACAAAATAAATGCACACACACTGAAAACTCTCTTAAAAAATAAAAATGAAGCTTGCTAGTTGATAATAAGTGAAAACAGCATGAAACGAGGACAAATAAAGAATTGTCTGGAATAATACTGATGTCTTGGATTTATGTTACACCCTCATTTACAGCTTAAAAACAATAAACAATACACTAATTTCTAATTTGACACAGTAAATTGGGAGTAGGAAGCAGCTAGATCGGGGGAGTGAAAAGCACGGGCAGAAAACAGTACCTAGGAAGAATACAAGAGACAAACCTCTAAGAGACATATGCATGACTGGTATACCAAGAGACAGAGACCACAAAAGCAGGAATGAAAGTAGAGGCAGGCAGAGAACAGCAAATTAATCTTACTTTGCCATGCAACATGCTGCAGTGAAGGCACAGCAAGCTTGTCAATTTGCACAGACAGAGCAAGCCCTGAAGTCTGCAGCCAAACCCACAACTGATCAGACCACCATGAATGGCTGCCACCTTACCCACTGTTCAGTTTGCCTTCTATAAGCACTGCCAGAAGAACGTGTTTCAGAATCCACCACGCACACAGATCAGCAGGTCTCACACAATAACTAGAACCATGTATCATTTGATATGGTCACAGCCAGCATCTCCTGTTTCCAACCTATGCAAGAGCTCTGTGGTGGATTATACTTGGCTAACAGCCAAATGCCCAGCCAGCTGCTCACTCACTCCCCCTCCTCAGCAGGACAGGGAGACAAAATAGGATAAAAAGGCTTACGGGTTGAAATAAAGGCAGAAAGATCACTTACCATTTACCTTCATGGGGCAAACAGACTCAGCTTTGGGGAAATTAATTTAATTTATTGACAATTAAAGTAGACTCAAGTAGTGAGAAAGAAGACAAACATTAAAATAAAACACTTCTGCCCCCTTTTTCCCATGTTCAACATCACCCTAGAGGCCTCCACCCATCATGAGTGTCACAGAGACTGTGTGTGTGGGCACGCGTGTGTGTGCATGTGTGTGGTTGGGAGGTGTGTGTACAATCAGTACATACCAGTTCCTTCACTCTCACAATTTTTCTGCTCTAGCTTTGGCTGCAGGGGATATCTGATCTGGCACCATGGAGCACCTTCTTTTCTAACCTTGGTGTTCCCTCTGCTGTTTCTCACCTTTTTCCCCTTTTTTCTCTGCCTGTCCGGGCAGCTTGGCCGAGGGGCTCCTGTGGTGTGTCTGTGGGAGCCAGCAGGAACCTTCACATAGGCCCAGACACGGAGAGAGCTTGGCCCAGCGCTCTGTGTGTCAGAAGCTGGGATAGTGTCTGGGACTGGGAAGATCTGGCTATGAAGACCGTCTGGGCCATACCCAGAGGGAGATGTGAAAGGAGAGGCTAATCTCTGAACAGAGTATTTCAACAAAAAGCCTAGAAATGGGGCAGATGGGTGGCTTCTCCTGAAAGCTACCTGAATGAGGGTTGGGAGAATGGGAAAGAAGGTCATATCTTACTTGTGGAGCATTAGAAAGTTTCTTCAAGGGCCTCTTTTCATCCTTCAGGGCCTTATTAGCCAGTTTTGTCCTCTGCCTCCTTCACATCTGCAACATTTCCCCCTATGAAGCTGCAGCTGCTATTCTCACAGCCCTGTGGAGCTCCCCTTTCCTCTCACCACCTCCTGTCAACTCCTTGCAGAGCCACAGATAACTAAAACGTAATGGCCTCCTGACTTTCCCTTGCTTCTCCCTGAGCTGAACGCACCACAACTGGTAAACCATCAAGCAGCCTCTGTGGAAAGTGTCTGTACCTCAAGATACAAGGTGGGAAGTAGTGTCATGAGGGTGCTGGAGATTGTGTCGGTGTCACACAACAAACCCGGTGCACAGAGGGTTGGGAAAGACATGCCCTGAGCAGCCATTCTGGTCAGGAGGGACTGTGAATCCAGGCCACCAGTGTGCAGATGAAGCAAATGGCATGTAGGGGCTATGACAATGTCCCTCGTCCCTCTCTAGAGTCGGGGAGAAAACATGATAAGCAGATGTTTGGGGCATCTACACTTTTTAGTCTTCATGTTACAATAATTACATTTGGTAAGGCATTGACATTTAAGTGTATCCTACTAGTCCCGTTCAGTCCACTCCTGAAAGTACAGCGGTATTCACAGCGTCCACCAACTGGGGACCAGACAGTGCTCTAAAGCACGCCCCATGCATATACAGGGGGTGTAAAGGTCCACACCAACTGCTGCTGCAGTCACTGGTCTTCACTATTCCAGTTTGGATTGGTCTTCTACTCTATACAGATGTTGCACAGCTCCAGAAAACACCTATGAATTAAAAAAGATTAGCTAACACAGGCACCAAGTCATGCCTTGCACACCTCTATCACTACTTTTCCACCAAGCTGGGCAATTGAAAGATTTGGGAAGCTAAAAGTCTCCATAAGATAGCCACCCCAATGTACTGGTAACAACTCCCAAAAGGTCGTAAAAAGGAGGCAAGCACAGAGCACAAACCCTCTCACAGACCCTGAAAATGAACCTCCTCATCTACATGTCTTCCATGCACTAGCAGTCACCTCATGTCCCAAGACTGGACGATACAGTCTCAACCATTCCAGCTCACTGCCAGGCCCAAAGCCTTGGCTGGCTGTGGACAATACAGCCACACTAGCAAGGACTGGCAGAAATGTCATCTTGACTGTCATCTTCTCCAGAGGAAAAGCAGTGTGGCCAAGACAGTATCAATTCATTCAAAGGGTTCCTCCCAGCACACCTGCTGCAGGCACAAGATTACTTTTGCCACTACAGTGTCCTGCAATGCACAGTATCGGAACTGGAAGTGATGAGTTAGGTCAACCAAGTTCCATGATATCACTGAGAAACAACATGAGCAGTAATTTAGGTTTTAGGTCCATGGCCATATGTGCGCCATGGTGGTAGACAAAAGGGTATGGTGGTCTTTTCCAGGGGGGCTTAAAGGGCTCCACAGAGGAGTCTCCCCTCAGAAGGCTTCATACTACATTTGTAGTGACGTCCAGCCATGCAGACCAAGCTGTATCAAGTAACCGTCCCCAAAGATATATAATGAAGATAGGATGAGCAATATGTAATGTAATCACAGCTGATGAAATCATCAATTACATAATTCAAATTACTTAGGAATATTTGCTGGGAAGTAATGTTGCATGAAGAGGGGAATTGAAGAAATGACCTGAAAAGCTTCTTTTTTCAGTCTTCACCAATCAACAGACAAAATATTTCACAAGCTGAATGGGACCTCTGCTGCAGCCAAGAACATCTGGAGGAAAAATATTTATCACTTACAACCACACTGTAGAAAATTAAACTAGAAGACTCCAATAATTACAAATGATAAAATTCTCAGGCAGGTAAAAGAAAAGAGATGCTAACTATACCTTCTCTGTACAAGCTGCTGACTCAAGATGGGATCCATCAACAGTACCTTGGGAAGCTGAACCTCTTGTCACCTGAGATAAAAACACCTAAGTTCAAGAGCCACACAAGGGAAATTCCTCCTGCTCCTACTGAAAGTGTGGAAGCTCTTCCCTCAGCTTTCCTGCAGGTAGGTTTCTACACCTTTTAACTTTTCTTATGTGTATGAAGAAGCTCTGTCTACATTTGCCAAAAATGTAGTATTTTGTGGAGCCAAAAAAAAGAGCTGAAAAGCATCTTGGCCCCACTAGATAGGGTCTTGCCACAGTCACATCCTGATATTTTAATTACTTTTTCCTTTCAGAATTCAGTATTTCCACATTTTATATTGCTGCATTTTGTTGTTATAGTTGATGTTCTACTTTCAGATGTAGTGTGAATTATGTAGGTTTTTTTCCTGTTCCACACTATCACACAGACAAAGGAAATATATTTGTGTCTATTTTGAGATTATCTTCTCAAGGTCAGTTTCCCAACTTCTCCTGTTGTCAGTCAGCCCAGAATGCACTTATGCACAATGCTTAACTTTAAGCATGATAATCATCCCACTGTATAGTAATTTCCATAATGAACTCAGAGTAAAAACTCTCTTACCAGCTGCCTCAAAATTAAAAGAGATGTGGTAGGTCTCAAATCAACTGCCCAAGTACATAAATTCATTACCACTCCCTTTAAAAGTCTGTATTTACTAAGGCAAAACCACTGCAGTCTTAGGAACCCTACTGTCAGCATCCCTTCCTTCTGAGATGGCCATTTCCCTCTAGTGAATAAAGTCAAACCACCAGAAACTGAGCAGAGTTCTGCTATTAGTGGTGGTTGTGCATATGCTTTGTATTAATAGAATCAGCTGCCCTGAGGAATTAGCCATCTATATTCATGAACTAAATGAAATACTATTCATTGAGCAGTTGATGACAGCACAGCTGCAGAACAGGTCAGTTCTTGTATTAGGAAGAAATCTTTGCTTTCTGTTGCAGATGAAGGATATTCTCTATGGGCTCAACAGTATTCCACCCGGGTCCTTTTCTCCTTTCACCAGTGCTTCAGCCTCCTTCCCAATGCAACTGAGACTTTAACTAGTGCACTAGATGGGAAGTATGTTTCATGGTGACATGAGAGCATACAAAGAGAATTTATTTAGGGAACATGCACTACCCAGTAGCAAGGCAAAATGCAAATAGCAGCTAGTTTTTGAAGATATATTAGACACCTTCCATATCTTAAATCTATCTTCAAGCCAGCCTATTGTATCATGATTATATTATCAACAAGGGGTTCAGGAGTTGTCCTCTCAGCTAAAGGGTTCAATGGCCATTTATAGGTCTGTTTGATACAGTGAGGTATTCAATACAAAAAGAAGGAGCAAAATAAGAATGAACGTATACAGAACTGATCTGAGATAATAAAGGAAGGAAACAGCAATGTATAGCCAGGTGCTAAGTTAAGTACAGTCTTTCATTAACTCTTTTTTTAAGGTGTTTACTTCTATTTTTATCTTTGTACTACATCTTTTTCCCCTTTTCAATGACTCTACTGTGACATGTGTGAAACAGCTCCTACAGTGAAAGGGGTTCAGAAGTTACCTTCCCTTATTCTGAACACTGACTTCAAGAGAAAACCTCACAACAGATCAGAGACACCAAAGAAATGCAGAATAAGAACAGATCTTTCATTTTCAGCACGCAGAGATACAGTCGTCAGATACCAGTCACGTATGCAGCCTTGACAGAGGCACTTCATCGGAATGTATTCATGTGGCAGTACGCTGCACCAACGTGCTCAAGACATTTCCTTAGTCTGGATAAGCTCTAGGATTTGGTCTTCCCTTGGCTCCTCTGGTGTATCTCTTGGGAGCAAGCTCCCATCCTATGATTACTTTGCAAAAAATGAACCTATACCTTATCCAGTCTGCATCTTCAGGACTTTTTCTGCCCTCCTTTTCCCTCTACCCAACAACACTGATAAGCACATTTTTCTCCTTGAATGTGAACATTTTTGTCTCTCTTGATTGACAGTGTAACACCTCTAATGCCCTACAAAGTTCACTGCATGTGCAGACCCGGTGCAGGATGCTGAAACATTGGTCACTCACACTACCCTTATCACTTGGGAGCATTTAACCAACAGATGAGAGATCCTCTTGTGTTTCCAAGTCATGGTGGAGATTGCTCCCGCCTTCTGGCTGGGACAGCACTCTCCTCCTTACCCCTTCTCCTCAACCCTGCCCGGGGAAAACATGGTCCTGTTTCATTCTCTCTTGCTCATATCTTCTAAGCATCCTCTGCAAGCCTCAAGCACTCACATACCCAAACACCGGTTCTCTTTAACTGCAACTAAATACTTACACTGCTCCCAATCCCCTTCTTTGTGTGTCCTCCTAATACACTTGCTGGTTAGTCATCGTTAACATTATTAAACTTAACATCTTGTCAGTACTTCTCATCTGTTAGTACATGTGGAAGAACTGGCAGAGAATTCACATAGATCAAGGTACTACGTGAAAAAGCAATTTTCAAAATTTGAGAATTTTGCACAACTGGTATCTCAGTGGTCATGGTTGTAAATGCACAGAGGGTGCAAGATGATATAAAATAACACCTGTGGCATTACTTCAAGAAATACTAAAGCATCCTGTGTCCTCTCAGCCCACGGAGAGACAGTTCTATTTCCACATCACCTGTTTTTTCTACTTCTCTGGAGACAACATACATCTCTTTTTTTTTTTTTTTTTTTTTTTTTTTTCCTTTTCCTTAACAGTGTCTCAGCCTGGCATCATACACCCACTAATACAGAAATTAAGCTGAGAAGTTTCACATAAGTTTAGAAAACAAGAAAATGAAGTAACTAGACCTACCTCAAGAAAATTACTATTAGGATCTTTACAACCTTGTCACTGATGTTTTAAACAAAATAGAGTACAATGAAATCCTCTGGCAACGACTGTGCCTGCCAGGTAGTTAGGGAATATACCTTTTCACTCTGGATCCAACTAACTTCATTCTCATTTACAGTTTCCCACTTGACATTTAGGTAACTTTGCAACATTATTAATAATTAAAGGCTGAATTTAAATCAGTAAACTTAAGATGGGAAGTTACTTATTCTATTTGTTGCTCAGTTCTACAGATAAGCACTTCTACCTCAATATCATGTATCAGTTTTGAATGTGGAAGTCACAGCTGATGACGGGGTGAAACAGTGTTCATTGACGAGTTGCTGATGCATTCCTGAGTCTGACTAATTACACACAATCAACTGATTCTCAAACATCAGGATGCCGAATGTTGCTTTAAATCACTCCTACTTGATGGGAAACTTTCCACTGCCTGAAGGGGTGAAAACAGTTGAGTTAGTAACGAAAATTAGGTCCAACACTTTGACAGCAATCTCCAGAGGGCAGCTACGAAGAAATTAAGACCTTTAACACAGTTCCCCTCCCATCACACAGAAAATAACCTCTGCTAGCATTTTTTCTTTCCTACAAAACTGAATAAAAGAAGCCCTTAAAAACTAAACACAAAACATTTAAATGTGTGCAGCAAGGGTACCGTTAAAACTCTTACCTGACTAGATTTTTATGCCAATACACTGCCTGGAAAACAGCAGATCTGTCTCTTTATCCAAGGAACACTATTCCACACAAAATTCCACCTGCTACAGAACAGAATTGGTCTTTCACAGATAATCCAGTAGGACCATAACTTAAAATCAGCCATTACCTTCACTCTGGATCCAAATAATTTCACTTTTATTTAGAGTTCCCTGTTTGATATTTGCATTAGCTAAAACGTTGCCTGTAGATGGGCAATAGCTATAGAAACAGCAAGACAACAAGGCTAAGGAATACAGTAGCTGATAAAATACACGAAAATGAAACTATTGATACCATGCTTCCTAAAACAGAATGTACCATCAACTCAGTTTCATTTCTCAGGCTAAAAGTATAAATTATTTAGGTGTTACAAATCTACATAACTAGCAACTTGGCCTATATTTGCGAGTATGGTCTCCATACATTTAATGCTGAAAAATATGGAAAGGAGAATGGTACACAGTGAGGTGTGCCAGGGCCTGACTGCCCTCCCTCCAGGCACACACTTGTCCCTGCCCTGACACCCAAACCACAGCAGGGACCTCACCTGCTCTGCCCCCCAGGCTCTTCGTTGTGCTCCCTGACACGAGCCTCATAAAAGCATTTAGGCACCTATAGGGGAACTTCTGAATAGGTCAGCTACCAATGTCTGAGTCAGGCCCTCAAAACACCCATGTCTTCATATTTTCTGCTGTTAACACAAAACACCCTGTTTGATACTTGGCATTGTACCCCAGAATTTTGTTTGGGCAAGCAACCTGACCACTGTTTTTCAGTTCTGACTGTTCACTCATTGGTGCTCAGCCTTTAATAGGGCATTATTCTGAAACACTTCATTGCATAACCAAAGAAAGGAGGGGAAACAAAGAGCCCGTGAACCCAAACAAGCCTATTTTCCATCAGTTTGGACATCCTTAGACTAAAACAGAGATTGCACCACTATCTGTTTGCAAAGAACAGCACCTGTATAAGACCCCTGGAGAAGATCGTGGAGGATCTTCCAGTGGCTCAAAGCTGGCAATTAAGCCCGGAAAGGGTCAGAATTCAAGACACAGCCAGAACTGCAGCACTTAAGTTTCTTAATTGAAGGCATTGCTCTGCACTGTGGTTCTCTTCTGTGTGTAACTCTCCCAACATCTTGTAAGCAGAAGTCATGCACCAAGACCACAGGTATAAATGCTATTCTGGGGGCCTGGAAACACCGAGTACCACCAAGAACAAATGCTTTACAGGCACAATGCAAATGCATGTGGCATCATCCATGCATGTGCAGGATTCTGATCTTTTTTTCCTGACACCAATCAAAAACACAGTGCTGACTGCTATTACTACAAGAAGCAGAGACGCCCCCTTGGAAAGCAGGCATCTATTGACAGGTTGTCATCTCAGTTGAAGTCAGGAGTAAGTGCACCTAAATCAACGCTGGAAGATAAAACTTTTTATGGCAGCTTTGCATCACTGTAACCAGAAATGAATCTGCAGTATTGCATTTTAAAGGCCAAATCCTTTATTTCTTTGTTCTCTTTTCTTCTTTTTTCCCTTTCGCTTTCCTTCCTTTTTCTCCAAATTAACATCTAAAACACTTGAGAATGCTAATTGAGTTTCACTTCATTCAGACAGGAAATAATGACCTCAAGCTAATAAGACAAGTTAATAGTCCCCTGCAGGTAAATTAACACAAGACCAAATGCTTGAAGACCTTGAGGATCAAAACTGTTAAATTTAAGTATGCATACAAAGCAACTCTGAGCATCTAACAAAGCAGGTCACAGATCATAAATCAGAGCTACTGGAAAAAAAACAACCCTCTTCAAAAAGCCAAGGGAACTGCAGAACACATGAAGTTAACTTTCTTTCAACATCTACTGTAACACAGCCAACTGAAAGATTTTAAGTAAATAAAAAAAACCCACTACCTGAATGCTCAATGTTTATGGAAAGGAGTGTTCAATGAAGACACTAACTCATTCCAAACATCAAACACATACATTTCAGTAAGCCATCTATCAGAGACAGCTACCTTTCCATTGCAATAACATAGCATTTTCTTCTGGTAATCACTTTATAGGCTTCAAAATACAAATCTGATATTATATCCATGAAGACAAAATGCTTACAGAAATCATAATGCTGTTTAAAGTCACAAAACAAACACTGCACAGCCCATAAACTGAAAAGTGCTATAAAATGCCCAAAGTATAATAGTAACTCTACAAATCATCTTCATGTCAGGATGGACAAAAATGTATGACCTAAAAAAACTCACAGAAGAATATCCTCTCTCTTTAAAATATAGATGATGACAAATAAACGGGTAATTTTTACAAACTACTCAAGTTTAATCTCACAGTCCTCTTACAATAACACAAATGTGTTTTAGAAGTTAACATATGTTGCTGAATCATGTACAAATTAATACATATAACAGGCTTTCAAAAATAGATAATTATAAGAAAACAAAAATTTGGGGGCTCAATATAGTTTCATAGATATCACTATCTTATAATCTTTTGAGCTGATAAATTAACTTCGTGTTTAGAATGAAGAAATGCTGTTATTTACAATCTTCTAGGTTTTATTTGGAGCTTTTTTCTTAATTTTGGTTTCAGCACAACTAGCAGGTGTCAAGCGCATATTTTCCTTGATTGCACAAGTTGAGACACCAACTCTCAACTGAAAAAGCTGAAAAGCTTGTTATCCTCTCCCAACATACTAATACAAAGTATGTGGTAAGAAGGGGGACCTAGTAAATATAAAAACTGAAGGACATGCACAGTTATTCATGGGTGCATAACAGTACAGGTATCATCAATGGTACAGATGCATCTCAACAGGCTCCAAGTTGTAAAGCCATTACAGTCCTTGGTTTGTTTGGTGCTTCATGGGCAGGCCCAAGAGGAGAGAGGATGCGAAGGCTCTTGCAGGGTGTAGCTTGATGAAGGTGAGGTCGGCCTGCTAGCCAGTTTTACTGCTCTCCTGATACCCATAGTAACCACAACAGGACTTTTTCAAAGACATAATATTCACAGGCCACTGTCTCCTTTGAAGGGCTGCAAGCATATCCCTGACACTGCTGGGACACACTGTTGAATTCTCTACACAGATAGCTGCTTAGATCTCCAGAAAACTCAGTCCAACAGTGACTAGAAACAATGCTGAAATTTAGTAATCTGTTGTTTCAAAATGAAAACCAGACATTGACGGAACTACAGCAATAAAGATAAAATAATCGCAATCACTAAAAATCTGATTTAAAATTCTAGCTTTTTGTAAAGCACTCATTTCCACCCAAATGGGAAGAGCACAAATTACGAGTGAAATAATAAGCAAGTATGAAATATATCAAACAATGTTTTCTGCATAATAAAGATTAAACAAAGTAATTTCATTGGAGCTTGCTAATAATTAAACCACTTGAATTAATCTCCTGCATAAACAGTATTCTGGGTTTGCAAAGAGAGGACTCAAAATTGAGTGTGAAATATTGTTTCAATTAGAGAAAACTATATATGAGTGGGTTTCCCTGTTCTTTGGTCTTTCTTCTGGAAACAAATACAAAATGACATTAAAACAAACCAGTTACAACATACTTGCTTATTTCATCACTACTGTCATTGCATTAAGCTATCTTTGAAGACTAAATCTTTTCTATTTAAACCAGCTCCTCCTCTTCACTTTTGTGCGATTTCCCACACAGCTCAGTTCTGTTTTGCAATTATTTTGGTTTTAATCTTCTGTGAACATTGTGAAAAACACATTCTGAAGAAATTTCTATGCAGTTTTGTCTGTATCTTCCCAAACAATGCTGACGTTATCTTGTGTTTTTTTTTAACAAAGCTTTGCAATCAAAAGTCTGCATCAGCCATGTTCAGGATGGTCCCTGAGGAACCTGAAATGGCTTCCAGAGGCTTCATGCAGGTACACACAGGTCATAGTGTACACTTCATGCAAGTACACACAGCAAAGAGAAAAAGGTGTTCCAGAAAAGAGCTAATATTTATCCCAACATTTTGCTGTTAGTGCCCCAATCTAACATGAAAAAGTCAGAGCACCTGCATACACACAAATGCATCTCAGCCATTAGAGCAGCACTGGTACTAGTCCACACATCATTCCAACTCTAAATAGTTCAGTTACCTTCTCCACCATTTCATTCTTAATTTCAATAAAACTGGTTCCCTAAAGTCCTCTGCAACATCCCACTGATCTGTTGTCTCCCCACCCAAGAAGAGTTCAGAGTTTTTACAAGAAGTATTGTGGTTGACACCAGTTTTTAGTACCAACGGGTGAAAGTCTACCCTGAACAAAGAACGATTAGGTAACAGGACCACAGTTAGCATAACACACACCAACCTAATTAGTTGTCTTTTCTACTAAACTGAATAGATATATTGATTAGCTTTCAATCAGTTTTATAAAGTTATCTTAATACTTAGAGCAGGTCTTACTCCCCTCACAACAGAGGTCAGCATCACCCATGAATTTTGAGAAACCTAAATCCTTCTGTTTCCCAGACTTTGTGGCATCACCCTGAATGCTACTCAATTCTACTTCCTTCGCTAAAAATGAACGCCAAAAAGATATGTGCAATATTTACCGTATATTATGCTACCATGTGCAGCACACTTTCTATAAGCACCCTTGTACATAAACAGAGCATACTAGAAAACCTCAGTTTCATTAGTATAACTTGTACACAATTCAATTCCAGATGTGGCATTCAAATGAGTCTTAATTTTTCACCCTGAGGTATCACAGCCAGAGTTGCTCTGATTTACTGACTTATGCCAAAGAAGTACAGGTGCTGCAGCGCCTTGTTTAGGGAGAGAGAAGAGAAAGCAGTATGGCATTTCCATCCAAAGTTCTGAGGAATTATACATAACTCAACCCAAATTTAATACAGGTTCATATTGTCCTTGTTTAGATGCACATATGTAATAGCCAAATTTAATAATACCAGAGATCTGCTTAGAGAATTTCAATGCTCAATGGGCTCAGTCAACTTGAAAAAAAATCATAAAGCTGTGGGAAAATACTAGATATTGTTACAACTAAAATCTTACGTGACAATGACTGAAACAAGGTAGTGAAAAAGACAGTTAATTTTAGTATTTCTTCATGTAGTTTGTCAGTTCCTCTTTTGCTGTTATAAATATTCATGACAGTAGAAAAATATAAAAATGGTAAAAGGGCTTTTTTATTTGCTTAAAAAAAACCCAAAAAAGAAATCTAATTTGTCTTCTTACTGTGAGCTCTCATCACCTTCCTACTACCAGCAGCTTTGGCTGCCCATTTTTAAAATTATTTTTTATTTTTTAAGCCTTCTCCTTACTTTCGCCCATTCTTCTTAGGCTTTGGAAGAACTCAGCATGGAGATTACCAGCTCCTGTTCTCTTTTGGGTCTTTCTTTACCAGCAAGTCTTCCACTGTGATGCACATGCATTACTAAGGATGACTACTTTGACACTGAATTCATGAAAAATGACTCCTGTTTTTAGTGCCTATACCTGTACCTACATTCTGCCCTTTTGCTGCTCTGTTGCATAGCCAAAATTGTCTGAACTTGAGCCAGTCTGTACATTGCCTTACAGTGCATGTCTGACTGAGGCCTTAAACTTTAACTGACATTCAAAGACACTTTTCCTTGCAGAACTGAATAAAAATATTCTTAATAGGAGCTGTATTAATTCAAAATTTATCCTACTGCCACACAGCCAAAAACTCTAGCGACCAGACATGCACTGAGCTTTTTCTTATAGGTCTGCAAACACATTTCACCCAGTAGCAGTAAGGGCCCCAAATACAAGTTGTAAGGTGATTTTGAGAAAGTTAGTGGTTCTTCGCAACCTTTCAGGTTATAGAATCACAGAATCATGGAAGTTGGAAGGGACCCATAGGGGACACCAAGTCCAACTCCCTGCTCCTTGCAGGACTACCTAACACTAACCATATGACTCAGCACATCGTCCAGATGCTTCTTGAACTCTTGACAGGCTTCGTGCCATAAGCCTCACTGGAGCAAGGACTGCAAATGGAAACCAGGTGGCACTGACAGATATTTGGGAATAGAAGATGCATGACACTGCAGATCCCTGATGCATCATTCTGCACCACCACTCCAGCCACTTCTCACACGACTGGCTGCTGTCAGCAAATACTCTTCACCTAGCTTGTTTTCAAGTTGGCCAACTGAAGACCAAGTGGACAACATTCCTTAAGTTTTTTATACATACAGCTGATATATAAGAGTTTGCCTTGTGCCTCTCACTAGCATGAGGTTGTCACTCATACTGATTGTCAGCACTTGCTTAAAGATGTGAACTTTCTGCACCTACTGGAAATGCATTTAATTCTTATTTTTGCATCGGTTTTTACATCCACTGCCTTCCAGCTTTAGAAAAGCAAATAACAATATTCTTTTAAGAATCAGAAGGGCTGAATGCAACTCATGATAATTATGTGCCTAACTCAGTCATGTGGACCAAAGCAGGGGAGCAGGGAGCATCCTGTCTGCCAACCACACATATTTCTTCTCTGGAGCAAGTAAGTTCCTCTGAAAGTTCACATAACTGGAGCATCTTCTTGCTTCTACTAACTCACAAGAAACTTGTGCACTTCCAGAGGGAGTCTAAGCCTGCTCAAACTGTGCATCTTATTTCCTTTCCAGTGAGAGGACAGAGTACCACCTGGAAACGGGAGGCACCTTCAGTCAATCAGATCCAAGACTGGATTTTGCATTTATCAGTAATGGTGTAATTTACATTCATATTCTGGCAATCCCTGAGCTGAGAAGATCAGTTCGGCATCCTCCTCACCCATTAAAGTAGCTTTCTTCTTACCTGTGTTCTCCTGGGCCCAGCTTCCACAGCACAAAATGTGAAAGCTCTTGCTGAGGACAGCTCAAGACCTAGTAGTCAGAACAATTCCCTTACCAGGAGCTTAGGTCACCCTTCTCCAGGCTGACCAGCAACCAGAACCTGTGTCCCCGCCACCCTGGCTGACAGGTCTAACCATGAACCACAATATAAATGTGCCTACCATCAAAACCCATTTCAGATGCAGACCTTGATTTCAGGGCATCTCTTGGAGATTTATACACCACTTTCTTAAATTTACCTGGTAACACCCACGGGGCCTGAATCTTCCCAGGCCACTGGAGTTAAGCATTTAGAGACCTTAGTGAATAAGTAATGAGTTCAAGAATGCAATTAGGCAGCCCCTGAAAGTCACCAGCCTGGGCGTCTGTCTGGGTTTAAACTCCAGGTATCAAAGACTTAACACAGCAGGGTTTATGAGTCTAACCTCATACTCATCCATGGTCATCTACAAATAGCAGGAGCTGCATCATAAACAGCTCATGATCCAGGCCTCTGCTGAATTTCCATAAAAGCAGAAATGATCTGAAATCTATTGCTTCAAACTGCCTGTGTAGCCCTGAACTACCTGTATATATAAAGTGTGGTGAACAAAACCAGTAACTCAAAAGGTCACAGGTCACCTAGCTGTGAGTATGCACAAATGCCCTCCTGACAGATACTCTTAAAAACCTTCAGCACTGACTATGGAAATTGTGGCATCATTTCATGCATTTCAGTGTTTCATTACACTCACTGTTTATGATATTCCTAGTATCTGACCTGAATTATTTTTTTTTTTTTGGTAATGAAGTTTTTAATTTTGTTATCCTGTCCCTTCCTCTATGCAGCAGCATTTATGTATAAAGACTACCTTTAATACAAAAATTTCCTTAATTCATTGAACATATCTTCTTAAGTTTCTCAAGTATCACTGATGCCAAATTTATAAATCTGTGCTTCATAAAGTGTAATAGCTGCTTCATTAACTCAGACGGAGTAATTACAGTCATTTGAACAAGCCTGAATTACACCCATCCAACTAAGCACACCAGCAAGATCCTGAAAGTTCCCAATTGCAATTAGCTGTTATTTTAAACACCTGAAAGTACTGTGACCATAGTGACATATTTGAGGGTTGCTGTTCAGTTCTCCAGACCAGTAACCACATTATAAAAAGTACCATAGAACATGGTAGCCTCTTGGAAGAGACTAAAGGACTGAGGGCAGTTGGAGTTCTCACCTACAGGACACTGTGTCCTATTTGCTGGTTTGTCTGAATTAAAACTGGAGGCCAGGAATGACAACCTGGCACCTTCCCTAAGCCTAAATTAATATTAAACAATTGTGCAAAAGCTGATACTTCAGGAGAGAAACATTGTCTTCTGCTAATCCGGGGGAAAGCACGCAAGATGCAAAAAATCCTGTTTCCTCTTATTAACATGAATCTTTAACTAATCAGGGCTTCTGACCATTATGTTGTTTCATTTATTTTAAATTAATACAACATACCTCCTGTAAAAAAAGCATAGCTCTATATCTTGCATCTTAAGTGTGTTTGCCTTAAATAGAAAACAAAGACCAAAACAAAACAAAAACAAAACACACAGTATGGAAGGACTGCCTATAAATTTAATCAAATCTGAGCCTTTGCTCACCCCCTTTCCAATGGCTAGATAAAAAAGGAATCAAGCTGCAAAATTTGTTCTGGCCAGGAACTTCTGCTACCAAGTCAGAGTCCAGAGCAAATTCGCGTCACCAATTTCAAATACCTTGATTTAACTCATATAACTCAAAAAACCACAGCTTTGATGTAAATCATAATGGACTAAATCCTGGCAGGCAGTCACACCCGTGCACGGGGCAGGAGGCGTTCCTACAAAGAGAGAACAGGGGGCAGAAAAGTCCCAAATTATTTTGCCCTAGTAAGGCGATGAACTGTTTGACACCTGTTTTCCAACGCTAGTAGTAGATGTAAATGCCAGTTAATCCATTCCTATGTCTCCCTCAGGAAGTATTAAATCAAAAGCCTCTGAGCACTGTGTTCTTTGATCCCATTCTTTTTGACTAGGAAGGGTGTCAGACCACATGCTAGCAGAAAGCCTTTTGACTGTCCTCTAGAAATGTTATTTTCATTTTTAGTTAGGACTCACCAGCAAACAGCAATCCTGTTCTCTTCCAAGCAAGTCCCAGCTCTAAAGATATGCTTGAAGCTGAAGGAAACAGGGTGACGTCCCTACTCCCCAATACAAATGCAATGCAAATAATGAGAACCAGAAGTGCAGAAGGAACACCTGGCAGTCCAGAAACCCCGAGGATGAGCATACTCTTGGAAGAGTAGTATTGGAAAGGGTAGATTCCTCATCTTTCGTAGATCAATCTTGTCATAAACAGCAAAATGGGAGAAATACTGAGATTCCTCACTAAAGAATCATCCAAACCACAGATTATTTTAGTTTTGCTTAAAAAGAAAAGATCTGCCAAGGTAACAAAGTGTGTTTCGTAACACTGTAAAATGGAAGCATTCACAGAATTTTCAGTAATAAGGAGAAGGTGAAATATCTTCTCATCAGTGTTCTTCAGAGCTTTGTTACCTGAAATGCTCTTTTCAAAACATTTCTATCAGTCATCAGAGATTATACCCTTTAGGGGAGAACAGAATTAATGTGGCATTTGCCTTACCTCTCTTCAAACTAATTCATGCTAGCACGGTTCTGATGTCTTCTGTGTTAAATCGTACACCTGCTGTTGGCTTGGTATCAGAAGAAAACACTACTAGCTTCTACACAGTGAAAAATAATTTGGTTTCTGTATTTTCAAGAAGCAGACAGAAGCATTTATCAAACCTGCAAAAGGGTTGGGATTTCCAGAACGGGCCAGGTTCCCACATGACGCAAGCCAGATCTGTAAGACTGCACAGTACTCAACTGCTCAGGAAAGGATCTACCAGTGGATGATGTGCCTAGCATATAGTTTTACTCATAAGATTAAGGCACTATTTTGGTAGAAGAACTTGTCAAATAGTGTCTTCACCTATTTTCAGAGTTCTCAACTTCCTCAGAATGTATATAAACCAAAACTGTTTTGGCAGAATAATTAATAGTTGAGATTTCCAGGCACCTTGTTTCCCCTGTACAGCACCATCTCAGGACACGAAGAAACATAAAGCCAGTTTGAAGACAGTCTTATTACCTACAGTATCCTTCTACTGCCTGTGTTGTCCTGGGGAAGAAGTCACTCTGTCTTTTGGATGAATAGTTTGTAAGATGAGTCAGGGATGAAGGTAAGACTTGGGGAAGGCAATTGCATCCAGGGGAAAGATGTAACATTTTACTTATAATTGGACAGCCACTCCAAACACATCTGTATATCCTAAACAGTTCTTAACATTCACATATGTTTTAGGTGCAGTGATTTCAAAGATATTTCACAACGTGGTGCAAGTTTTGCAAAGCAAACACCAACACATAATTATCTCCCATAATTATTTAAAATAGTTCTCAAATAACTTCTTTTCTAAATTACATTACTGTGCAACTGGAACCATTACAAATGATCATATTGTTTAATTAGCCAGTTTCTCCTAATTTCTCCTACAATTCAGATTTTTAATTAACATTTCATTACTCTTAAACTGAATGAAAATACTAACAGCTCACATGAAATCCAACCTAAAACTGAATCTTTTAATACACTGCTATTCTGAAAACTGTAAGGAACACCATGTTCAATGATTAAGCATTTCTTTGGCTAAATTCCTTACCTCTTCTAAACAAAGAACTAGATCAACAGTGTAATAGCACAACCTTTCTATGGACAAAAAGCAAATATAAAAGAGAAGTAAAAAGCCCAAGCATACAGCAATGTCTTTTTCAGAAACTGAAGTAACTGTATAGAAAAAAGGGGATGTTGCAACCTATGTAAAAAAAAAAGAAAAGAAAAAAAAAAAAAAGGCATGTTCCCGCTTTCAGCTTCTGGAAGAGGTGGAAGGCAGACTTTTGACTTGGTTGTAGATAAAGGTTATGAACAACATGGCTAAAGTCATGGCAGGGAGCTACCATTTAGGAAGGAGACAAGGGATTGGTTTCTAGTCAGCAGAAATGCTTAGAGGACTATGCAAGCTTTGGGAGGTAGAGCAGGAGACTGCTCCTAAAGGTGAAGGAAGCTACTTGAGAAGAAAATATTTTAATTTTATAGATACTAATGGGAAAAAATTGGGAAAACTAAGTGGAAGTGAGTTCAGTAAAGCTGAGAATAAAGCAAAAGAACCTGCTATTTTAAGGAAAGGAATCGGTGAGAAGAGAAAGGCAATCATCTTGAAAAGTGGAATTCAACCTACTCAGGGAATAGGTTGAAAGGGTCTCCTATGAGAGAAGCATAAGGGATGGAAGCGTTCTGGAGAGCTAAGAGCCTTATTAAATAGAACAGCAATGAACTATGCAGTTGCAGAGGAAGGGTACAGATAATAGCGATAAAACAATATGACTGCATCTGGAGCTCTTCAGTGACCTCAGAATAAAAAAAAAAAAAAACAACAACCAAAACTATACAGAAAGCTTAAATAAGGACATCTATTTAAAGAAAGAAGAGAGGAACAGCACCAGCACATGGGAGTAATGCTAGAAAGGTTATAACACAGGACAAGTTATAGTTTGCAAGTGACATAAGAGGCACCAATAAAGGCTAATAGAAGGAATAGTTTATTTCTGTATTGGGAAAAGAGAGCACGTAATGGATGATGCAGGGAAGTCTTAAGTATTCAATGCCTACCTTCTTTCAGTCCCACCCCAAATTAGTTAACCCACCTTTAACAGCTGGACAGGATCTTGAAGGAACCGGCTGGGAATTACAGAGTAAGTCAGAGGTATTCAAGTCAGGACAGCCTCTGAACTACCCCTTACACTTCTAGAAAGTAGCTGAAGATGCCTCTGAACCTCACCCACCTCAAAACACTGTCAATGTGAATTTCTTTAAAGGCAAAATAATTGGACTGAAATCCCTTCTCTAACCAGTTCAGAGCAGGAATTTCTGCCAAAATCTCCCTTCTTAACATGAGAGCCTAAAATAGTGTTCTTAATTTATTTTTTTTTAAGCTATTCTCTTTTGCACAAAAAGCTTTACCAGCAAATGAAACAGGAAGAAGAAAAATACTCCCTAATTTAGGTGATTAGATTGAGGGCATCTGGGTGTTGGTCCTTGTCCCAGTGACTGTTCTCTTATTCAATGTGAAAGCATATTGGTAGGAAAGGCAGAGGACGAGATCTGGTGCTCAGGTGTATTTCAGATTTGGAAAGTTTGGGTTTGTGCCCCTGAGGTAGAGAGAGGAACTGAATAAATTTCTCCCACATCAAGGGTGAATGCCCTAATCATCAAATTAGTTATGGGATTAACAAAGAGAAAACTTCCAATTAAGCCTTGGACTTTTTCCAGCCACAATTATTTAATGCGTTCAAATGCTTCTGAGACTTTAAATCACACTGTTCAGCAAATTTGCTATTTCTCAGTAAATATAAACACACTCATACAGCCCTAATGATTATTGCCTGAAGGTGAACAGAGAAGGAAAGGAAAGTTATAATTAGCTGAGCCGGGATACAACTTTCAGATAGTGTGTTCAGCTGGCACTTAGGGCCTTCGTCCCTGCCACCCCCCTTCACTCTGGCTTCTTCCGGTGGACGCTGTGCGGGCAGTGTCAGCTGGGAAAGCGCTGCTCTTCCCGCACGGCACGGCAGAGCTGCAGAGCAGCAGCTACTTCATCATGCTACCATTCACATCACATAAATACGGAGAATTAGAGCCTATTTTTCGTAAGACATGCTTTTAAACTCCATATGTTGCTACCACTGTTCTCACTCGGAGTTCTCACTCGCTCTCCCCCTTCTCATCTTCACATTTGCAAAAATAACACAAAGTTACTATTCAGTCTTCCTTATACGAGGCATATGCAGAGCACTAATTGGCAACAAAAGGTGAGAACAGCGTATCGGCTAATTCTTGAAAGTATTTCTTCTTTATGCATTCATTATCTCATTTTTATCAGGGTCATATCTGAGTCAGCAGTTTTGCTCAGGCAGTTCTTCCAGGAGCAATGCAATATCCAGGTGACAATGGCACCATCCACATCATCTTCAACGCTCACTGAGAAGGAGGGGAATGCAGCCAGGTTTAACCCTGAGAAAATGTCTGGGGAAAGCAGCGTGGCTGCTCATCAGACTTGGTCTTCATCATCACTCCTGACTGCAAACCATCAACATATTGCATGGGATTGAAGCCAACTGTTCAAGAACTGTCGGTTCGTCTGTCCTGTTTCTGTGGCTATAAAATATGTTATCACAGCCATCTCCATGTCCTTTCCTTAAGAAGCCTGACTGATTGACTTTGATGGAGCTAGCTTTTTTCTAACTTTCTTCTCATAGCTTTGCATGAGGAAACCAGTCATCAGCCTATCATTTTAAACTGCTAAATTTATGTTTTGCCAGGAATTTTTTATTTTCTCATTATGTTTAAAGCCAATCATCTTAAATGTTTCTGCTGTGTGACAGCTATGTTTTCCTTCGTGTTTGAAAGTGAAAAAATACCAAATCTCTTACTTCCCACTGTAGAACAAATCCATGTTTGTGGTAAGAGCAGTAAGGTTCCTTAGGCAGCTGTCTAAGGTTTTAAATCCTTGCTTGTCATCTTAGATAAGTGTGCAAATGAGCTTCTCTAAAGAGCAGCCTCGATATCCTTCAGGCTCTGGGTGGCCTTTTCCTAATAGTAAAAATCTGGCTTAACAAAGCACAAGCTATGCCATTTGCTTCCAGTTCAGGCACTACGGGATGCACCATTCCAAAACGTCGCCTTTTACACTCAGCAAAGCCACACGATGAGTCTTCCAAACACAGAAGTATTTGCGTTAGTGACACAGGACCTAGTCATATATTACTATATCAACCCATATGACCCTACTCCTAATCCTTTATGACAAGGAATCAAGCAAAGCCTGAGGGGCGTGAGTGGCAACTCACCAAATAGTCAAACCCATGCCGAACGCATGTGCTATGTTATGTGACTTGTAGCTCAATGTCACACAGCATGGGCTAGAAAAAGAAATTCAAACAGGAAGAGTGAACACCTGCTCCTTAGTGGAAAAAATGATTAATATTCACATAGGAATAGATGTATTTAAATAATTTCTTATGGAATTTTAATATAGTTTAATTGTATTTGTTCAGGGTAAGCAGCAGCACATTACAGGCACCCTGTGATTAATATCACCTACAGAAAATGAAAAATTTGCAGCCAGCTGTAATAGTGGTTAATACAATACAGACAACAATTTGTTTTAATCAAAGTTACTCTCAGCTTTCAACTAGTTTGAGAAGCCAAAAAAACCTCTCAGGATTCATACTGCCAAACTTGCAAACTTCATTTTGGGTGCCTAGAAAAGCATTCCTCAAAGCATTGGAAAAGAGGCAGGTGTCCCTGAAGGCTTCCAGAAGGAAAAACATCTGCCCAACTTCAAGCCTTTTTGTTACCAGACATGTTTGCCTAACATATTTTAAAAGATTCAGCTCTAATCCCAGTAGTTACTGCTATATTATTAAATACTTCACTTTAATTATGAAATCAGTACTTGTCAATCTTCCCTGCTTCCATTCTGGATGTAATCTCCCTTCCAGGCCTCTGTCACTGCAAGTTAAAGGCTTGATTTCAGAAGTTGGTAGATGTTAGACTACTGGAGAGCTTCTACACAAGAAAGGACCTACTACCGATAATAAAAGAAAAATATTGAAATCATACCTAGAAAAGTTGAAAGGAAAACTAAGGAAAACTTGATATGCTGGGAAAAAAAACTTGTAAATTCACTATGTATAATTTTCTCTCATTTTATGTACATATCTGCAGAATACCTCAATGAAGGAAGACTTTAGACTAAAGATGAGACAAACAGAACAAGTAAGCACTCCTGACTTGCTTCAGTTATTGTAACCAAAACCAAACCAAGTTATAGTAAAAGGTTTTTTAAATTTCATCTTGACATAGAAAGAAAATGAGGTTCATCTGCGTTGTTCCTAAAATTCTTCCAAACCAAAAAGCTGTGTAAGAGTTATTATTAGCTATATACATCTTGGAAAGTTGTTGCAATCCAGATTGTGATCACTAATGACTATAGAGCAGAAATCACAGTAAAAATTTAGCAATGAGATGGTTTAAGTACCTGAAGCATTAATGAGCTGCCCCACACTCTTCCCAATGACTTCAACCTCCACCTGCCTGACCTGTTTTAGTTCCTTGTTCCCATCAACACGAGATCTTCATCTGACCTGCAGGTTTATCTCCTCTATTCACAGAAGCCCATTCATCTTCACCACATATGCTGCTTCTCTCTCAGAAGCCTCCGTACTCCGCTCTCCTTTTCCAGGCACCACCAGCACTCCTCCTCACCCCTCCCTACTTACATCCTCGCATCCAGCTTGGATGTGATTTATACTGCCTTAGGTCTGATGACATTTTAGCAGAATTCAAGTCTTCTTCATGCCTCTCCAGTGACAAAGCTGCTTGAAACTGTTCATCTTTCAATCACCTCTCCCGTTGCCTTTACATGGCCCATGCTGCCGGTCCTCGTGCATGGATCATTCCAACATTTGCCTCCCCTGCACCTGCTTTTATTCTACAAGGCACCTTTAGTATACACTGCAAAGTATCCCTAGTGACATCTGCCATCACTGATTCATCCACTCTTCCTTTAGCTCAGCATCCTCTACGTCCTTTTAATACCTTCACAGTTTGACTTCAAGGAATTACACACTTAACAGTTTCAGAGAGCTCTTCCATGTCCAGAATTTGTTCCTCAAAATCCCAAAGCATTTCCTGTCTCTACTTCTCTCTCCACACAGCATCTTGATTTCTTTGAAAATACCAAATGAAAAATTATTTTGGCCTTTCTCTTCCTTTCAGTCCTACTTTCCATGGAGAGAAATGAGTCGGCCTGGCTTTGCCATGATTCCCTTCTCTTCCTCCTATAAAGCCTGTGCTTCCCACCCGTCTCCTCAGCTGGGATCTGCCTCACTCACTCTAGACACATCTGCACTGCAGTTGTCTACAATGCAGCCAGTTAAGACTCAGCTGATTGTTTTCTGCCTTTTTGTCAACAGAGAAATATGCCCTCTCAGGGCACAATTCACCTCCACCGAGGTCAGCTTTTAAAAGAGGACAGGTGAATTGTGCCCCCCAAATGTATGCTCCTCTGCATCATATGGAGCAGGAATATCAACTCAGTCAGATGTAGCTGGCTACAGTTAAGCAACAAAACCACCCCCTGTCCCTATCTACCCTATAGCTGTCAATGCAGGTTCAACATGACTAACCAACCATGTAATGCCTCCTTTCACGTTTCTTCTCATCACCACCACAGTACAGATCTTGGACTTTCAACCTGTACATCTGACTTACCTATAACTTTTTTTTTTCCCCCACATCTGTTTATTCAGGAGATCACTAAGCCCTGCACATGATTTTAATTTAATGCAAAAATGCTCTTCAAATCTTCTCCCATGGTTTTCCATTGCCTCAAACCTCAAAAAGCCTGGCAGATGGTACTCTGCTCTTGTGCAAAGGTCATTGTTTATCATATTACCATTTGGAATATTGACTGACAGACTGTATCATAATAGTAAGTGTAGCAATACTGTCTCTCTCCCTTCCTTGTTCTCATGAAATTGTTTCTTCTCCCATCTTAAATTTAGATCACAAATTCTTAGGGGCAGAGACACGTGTTTCTGTTGTGCATTTATCCAGCGCTTCTTGCAATGGGGTACTGTATCACGGCTATGCCTTTGAGGTATTTTAAATATGTAACAAAAAAAATCACAGTAACACAATTACATTTTGGTTTTCCTTACAGCTATGCAATTTTGCTTGGGCATTAAGAAAAAAAAATATTAGATTTAGCATATGTAAGTGCTTTTGTGAGACACCACACACCACCCCCCCTCCCCCCCATGATATTTCCTTATATTAGAAATGCCATATAACAAATAAGAATAACAGAAAAACATCAGCAGATTTACAAAAGGACCAAATAGCACAGATATAATCATATCTACTTTACTGCTAATTTGTAGGGCTCAGAACACTTCTGCACATGTACTTTCCTCTCTTTCCCTGACTGTTTCAGTTTGCTCTTTTCGCAATAGCTCACACACTTGATGGACTCGACAGCACTAGAAAAATAAGGCAAGCCTACAGTCAAATTCTTTTTCTCAAATTCATCCAGCTCTAGGAAAAGTATTACAAGAATGGCCTACTTATTTTGATATTCTATAACTAAACCTCTCCAACTTTTCAAAGGTAAGGTTTTAAGAGCAATTCTTTCCATTTGTACCAAGTTATTATTCCCATCCGTCAGTTAAAAATCAGAAACTGCCTTCTTGGATGACAGGCAAAAGACTACGCAAAGTCACTGCATCCTCCTGACTAAACTTCTTGGATTGCAAATAGAAAAAAACCCACAAAACATAAGCATTCAGAAGTCAACATGATTTTTAAGCATGTTTTTGTGATATTCTCTATGTCATATTCAGCAAGAGGAGTTTTAGTTTCCTGAAATGTATAATATTTTTCTTGCATTTCCTCTTCAAAGTAGTTACTGCACTCCTTTTAATGACTTCTAACATCAAGAAAACTCAGGAAATATAGTGCAATTCATCTGACCTGCATTTCACAAACTTCAAAAGGAACGAAAACATTGTTAAAGCTGCATAAATGACAACTTAATCCCGTATCAGACAGAGGTAAACATAACAAGAAGCCAAATTAAATGCCATCTCTTTTTCTGTTTTTCTCCTTGGACTGCCACACACCAAACATTTCACATGATCTATGAGGTTTCCAGGATAATAAAGCAGAAAGATACATTTGTATAATTCTTTTTGTATTTACAGCAAGACAAATTGTCTTGTTTTGAAACACTAGGGCTGATTGGAGTTGTACAATAGGGTATAAAATTGTCATTGCAGCAATCTGTGTTTGTGTATAGTCAAATATCACACTGACAGTGTAACAGGAGTTGATTGCACTTCGAAAGAACTGCATCTACACATTGTTATCCCAACTAACCCCCTCAAAAACCTTGCTTTACGCTTCTAATCTTACTTTGTTTCTAACATGTACAGATTGATTCAAAATGCAAATGCAAATCTGGAAGAATACCAGAAAATTGTTTTTACCTATGTTCTGCTGGCTCTACTGAGATGTTTTGATATTTACATAAAACATGTTTTCTGAGTGCAATTTTTCTTGTTTTTCCTGTGAAAACCCAAAGTTATAGCAGCCAGTGTTTTCTATGGTGATGCCTAAAATTATCTTTCTGGATTTAGCTTACGGCCTCCATAAAAGCAGACATATTTTTAAAAGACACTGGGAATCATCCTATTTTCAATAAATTGATCGTGATGTGAAAATCTCCTACCTTACTGACTTAGTAAGACCAGATTGCTTACACATGGCACAGTTGATACAGTGCACTTACACTCCAACTGAATACCAGGCAGTGCCCAGCATCCACATGGAGAAATCTCTGGTGTGTTCACAACTTCTCCCCCAGACCCTGAGGTCTGGGGCCCTGTATCAATGCTCGAGACAAAGTAGTGATGCCTTCCACCATGATGCGCAGTTGCAAGCAGTAGCCAGGACTAAGGTTTTGGGTGGGACCAGTTCACAGAACGGCACAAGGACAGAGGTACGGGTCAGATCACAGGGTCTGTGGAGCTGCAGTATCAGGAGGCCACAGAGACAGACGTTTAAGTGTAAACATGGGTACACTCCTAGCATGCACCAGCTTCTGATTCATGCATTTTCAAATCCAGATGGGGCACCTTTTTACTTCAGTGGATTTTTCTTTCATTAATTTCTTAAATTTTTGAACCTCTGAAAACTTAAGGCATCCATTCACTTCCCCCAAGGGGAATCAAAAACATGTTGCATGCAGAAGCATTTCTCTTGAAGAGTTCTGCTCATTTTTATCATCTATCTCCAGAATTACAACTACTGACAAGATTTTTTTTTTGTCCTATCCAAAACAGAATCTAAAATAAAAACGCTATCAAGTTCTAAAAATCTCTTCCCCAAAGTAAGTCAGGAAATCTCTGACACTCAACAGCAGTTTGTTATTCCTTCCCACTGCAAAGCAGTGTAAATCTGACAGGAATAACTAGGAAAACTTCCCAGCCTGCTTTATGAAGGCACAGAACGCTCTTCAACATCTGTACTCCATTAGCGATTTGAGTACACAAGGTCTTTAAAAATATATGAGGGAGAGAGACAGGGAGAGAGGGAGACACCAGTTCAAGTCACAGGGAGCCAGCAGAGAAGACATATTTCACTTGAGGTCAAAAGGCTTAAGAGTGAATTGCTTCAAGTGGTTAGGAATGCCGACAGACGTAGGCTTGTTTCTCACCTCTTTGTGGTGAAAATATTGACTGGCTTTGTATAAAGCTCTTGCACTGGGAAAGATGAAAAGCAGGTACACCGTGCTGCATAGCTATGGGTTTGGCATGCTTGAGGATGAAAACTGAGCTAGAGAGTGGTATGGTATATTGGTCGCAACAGAGCCACTAAGTCATGAGACACAAAATCCTTACCTACCTGCTAACCCAATGTCCAGCAAAACACGGGCAAATCACGGTCATTACAGGACTTTGCATTCCCCTTAGCTGAACTTCATGAGGTTCCTGTCAGACCAACTCTCCAATCTGTCAAGGTCCCAACAGCAACCCAACCTCCAGTTTATCAACTACTCCTCTCATTTTATATTGCCTGTAAACCAGCTAAGTGTACTCTGTCCCATCATACAGGTCATTAATGAAGATGTTGAGCAGCACTGGCCCCAGTATCGATCCCTAGGGCACACCACTGGTTACTGGTCTCTAGTTGGACTTGTTGTACAACTGATCACAACAACCCTTTGAGCTTATCAGTCCAGCCAGTTTCCAGCCCACCTCACTGTCTACTTACCTAGTCCATTAAGTCCCCAACAGACAATAATATAACCATTCTCTGCTAAACTGAACTGAATCAGACAAAAAAAAACAAACACCAAAAAAAACCCACCCAGAACCTTTTGGTGCAATGTACCTCACTTTGTGAGTGAGACACTTCAGTCCAGCTTCATTCACCTTCAGCTGCAAGGTGTTTGCTGTGAAGAGAACAGCAGGACATCCAGTACTACAGGGCACTGTCAGGGCTTGTGGCTCACCGAAGGTGCACACTTTCACCGAGGATGATACCACATCACCGACGCTAATCTTCCCCTAGCTGTCCCTGAGATAATCCCCCCCCGAGATTAAAGACAAGGTCCTAAAGTGGGAAGTATATGCCTCAATATACTACTGAGGCCTTTCTCAGTAGCGCACAACAAACTGATTCCCTTAAGGAGTGATTCATCCCTATGGCCATGTGGGTTTTCTGGGATGCGCTAGTCATCGGTGATGTCTGTCAGACGTCACGTCCTTTGCAACTAGGAGCAACGGAGCTTATGGCAGGTCCAGAAAGAGGGTCTTCATGGCTCAGCTGCTTCGCAGGAGGCGTGTCCGTGGTGATGGCTTCCCTCTGTCCCATTGCACTCCCTGTCCAATGTTTATTATACAGCCTGACCAGACCATTGGTCATTCCCATCTAAAACCTGAAGGGTATTTTACAGTCCTAGTTTGAATTTGACATCTGTTGCTTAGAGCTCTGTTGAACTTGTGGGATCCGCACGATGGGACAGGATCCACAAACTGGCACATCATGCTTTCACCTATTTCATGGTGGAAAGACTACAGCCCTAGCAGTTTACAACTAGCCAGATAAATTCAGAGGTCATGTGCAAGTGGGATCAAGAAGATTTTAACCTGTTTAGTGTGTCTATGCTTTAATTCTTTTCAGTATAAATCTGATTTAAGAAAAATATGAACAGCAGCTTTGTCTTTGAGCCTTTTTTCTGAGGGCTAGGTGACCCTTTAGCACGTTAATCCATAAAAGGCCTATTCCCCATTCTTTTCTGTTTCTCATTTCATACCTTTGATCCTCACAAAATCTATCTTCCCCAGGCACTTACATCTGTGATTAATTTGGGTATTTCACACTTTTCTGTGTATGGAAGTCAAGTTTACTTACAATCATAAATGAACTAGGCTATAAATAAAGTCATCACCACACAGTCTGATTCACAGTGCTCCTTTCCTTTCCAGATTATTTTTTTTATATATCCAAAGCATCTGTATTACAAGCTGTCAGTCCCAGTTAAAAGAGAATGAAGAGGCATAGGGCTAATTTCACCTTGTGTAGTTATTTGCCACCAGACAAAATGAATATAAAAATGCAGCTATTCTGTTACAATAGGATTTCAAAACTTGTGTGCCCACAAATCTGGAGCAGCACGCTTTCCAGGTAAGGTCTCATTACAAATTTTTAAAAATGAAGTGATTGTTACATTTCTTCTTTAATAAAATCACATAAAATAATGCAAATTCTTGAACAAAATTATCTGTTGCCTAGTTTTCAAATTAAACGGTCACAAATACTGACATTAGTACGAACATCTGTCTTTCTCATTGTTCCAGTCCTAGAGAAATTACTGAAAAACTACATGTTCACTTCTGTTTTGCCAAGGATCACTGAGAATTTCCCAATATGTTTCAGAGAATCCCAGAGCAGCAAAGCATCTCAAAATGTCTGCAGAGGATAAAGCACTCTGGCAATAGACCACTGTCTGCTGATCCAGTGTAAAACCAACAGAGGTGAGAAAAGCAACTCAATAATTTGAGCAGAGCTTGGTAAAAGATAATTTTAGAAGCTCATCCATATTTTTTCAGCTGTCAGATGAGCTAACAAAAGGTATCGTCTCCCCCTGAAAATCAAAGCTCAAAAATGCACAGAAAAAAATATTCAGATATAAAATGAAGGCCTGCAGAAAAATGTACTAGGAAGAAGCAGCAAGGGAAAAAATTATGTTCTGCTTAAAAAAACGGCTGTAGGCAACCATCGCATACAAAATGAGTTTCTTATATTTGATTAAGAAATAGACAGGTTTGTGTAAAACTCTCATTAGAAGCCAGAAATTAATCGTTTACCTGATAATCTACACATACTTTTCAGGTGAGGGGCTTTTTTCTTTATTTTATTTTTGCCAATAGTGTTAAAATATGATACAGTAGCAGTGGGGGAGCACATGGGAGGAGGATGTCAACATCACTACCTCTTCACAGGCTCGGCTCATGAGTCGCTTTGGGAAGTAGGAAGAGTTGGTGGCATCTCCTGAGCTTCCCCAGCAGAAATCAATGTCATGTCCTAAATTTGCTCAGTGCAGGTAATGCATGGGGTATCTGTCTTCAGTTAAGTGCCCCAGTGTGTCTCCCTAATGAAGTTAAAGAGCTGAAAGAACTTCCTATCTGGGAAGGAGACTGCAAAGCATGCTCATTGCAGAAACAACGTTTAATTTTGCCAAGTATCAAATTTTAAAAAGACTGATTCAATGTTTACATTAAGCCTACTGAGCCATCAATTGCAGCCAAGCGTCAATTAGGAAGTACAGCCTTTGCCTACAGATAAAACAGTAAAGCTATGCCCTCGTTCGTGAAGGCAGTTGGAAAATGAGGAAACTGCAGGGGAAGGCAAGAAAATATAACTTTTTCTCCTTAAAAATCAGGAAAAAATAAAAGAAATAACGAAGTTCAAAAGATCCTTTACATCAGCTTTCTTCTGTAAAGAAAGGTTCAGGAGAACTTCAGTAAAATAAATAAGAAAAATCTGCCACCCTCTCTGGAAACCCTCTGCCATTGTAAGTTTAAAAGATTTAAAAAAGGAGAAGCTAGGTTAGTGTAAACTTGGCTCCATCCTGCCACACTGGACAGAAATTACCATAATAAATTATGACATATGCCAAGAGCACTCTAGGAAAAATTACTTAAAAATTAATTTTAATGTACCTTTAGATAGAAAAGATTAATATTTTAAAGACAAATTGACATCCTAGGTTAATAATTTTCTTCTAATGTTAAAACCCAAATGCATGTTCCTTTATGTCCTGTTCAGTATTCAGCATTACTTTTTTTGAGGGCTGAGGTTTTCTTTTTGGTTGGTTTGTTTACTGGGTGCTTTTTCTCCCCCAAGTACAGTCTTCCAGTTTTAAGCTTTCATGCAAAAATTTCATGGATGTTTATAATTGTGCTGGAAATTAACGTAACATTCAATGTTACTCCAGAGCCAAAGACACTGGAAAGTAATTAAAATACTCTTGTGCCAGCGTATCAACATTCAGCCATGGAACTGAACAGCTTCCACTGTCAGTGGTAAAATACCTAAAGCCATTTAGCTCAGCCTAGCACTATTAAAATCTGCACAAAAACCTACTTGTGATCTATTAGCAAACTATAAGATGTTTTCATTCAAAGTTTTTAGTGATTATTTTTTAAAGTGTTTCTCTGAAAAGTGCAGTAGTTGATGGCACTTCCTACAGAACTGGTCCAACATAGGAGGTTGGTCATCGATCTGATTTAACATGAGCCAGCAGTGCAAAGGTGAACTAAAACTTGACATGGACTGTCCAATCATATCCTATCTACTCAAAAAAACCCCAAAATAATATACTTGCTGATAACCACACTTTCATATTCTACTACTTTTTGGCTTTAGATACCACAGTTACAAAAACAGGATTTGGAGCAGGTGTCATTTTTCTTTAGTCCCACTCAGAATCTTGTACTGGTGTCTATTAAAAATAGATCTTCTAACTAGACATGGTTCAGAAACAGAAGGTGAGTAGCTACACATAAACATGTGCTCATGCAGCTTCAAGTCAAGGTGACCAGACAACATGGGAGAATAATGCTTGGGACACCTTCTTCATTCAGCAAAGTTCTTCCAAGGAAGAAGCAAGGTCTTTATTTTAAAAGACCTAAGCACTTAAGAGGCAGTCACTGTTGTGCTACTGTCACAAAGCAGAATAGATTCTGTAACCGTTTCTAGCTCCTCAGAAATCAGATACTAAAAAGTAAACTAAGAATGTAAGCCTCAAAAGAAGAATGTAACTCTCCGACCTTTGCACTGAGGTGCAGTAGTCATGAATATGCAACTGGTAAAAAGTAAAAAGTACTTCAAAGGAAAGCATTTGGATTTCTACGTTTTAAGAAACAGACAGTTCATAATAACAACTGTCCCTTCATTCACTATGTGTTACGTACATCAAGTCCTATAACGGAGTGAAAGCACAGGGAAATCACATAAGTTGTAATTTAGTATGTGCAGATTATACAAGGAAATGAATATGATTATTTTTCATGTTGTTCCAAAAAGGCATTTATTTTTCTCATTAGCAGAGTAAATTAAGTTCTATGTTTTGATAACTGCCAAAGAGGTTGGGATTGTTTTTTTTTTTGCATAAGTTCATGCAAAATTTCAATATGATCAAATACCAATTATTTGAAACTAATGATTTGGGAAACCTTGTTATAGCTCTGCTGCTAATGCTGGTCCTTTCAACAAATCTGCTTTGAGTACACTGACGACAAATAAAATACTGTCTTATTCTTTTAATCTCTGTAGCATCATTCCTACAAATTTGTATGTGAACATATTAATGTTTTTGCACTGATGCGAGCTAAAGGGTACTTAAAACACTTAAATGATAAACGGAGGTCAGCATGCTGGTGCTTGGTACAAACCTCCCACTTTGCTCCGTTTCAGGGTTTTGAGAGCCCATCAGGTTCACCTGCATTTGTGATTTTCTGTTTCTTAAAGTACAAATAACTTCCTGCACAGGAAACTCCCTACAAAGCAAAGCAAACACACAAAGCCAACCAAGCCAGCAGTCCCATCGTGTTGGGATGTCCCAGCCTATCTGTTGGGTTGGGAGAGAATTTGCCTTCAAATTCTTTTTCTTCACTGTTAGGAGTGAGATAGCAGGAGCCAGGTGCAAGGAAGCAAACAGGAAAATTGCTGCATGTATCTAAATCCACAGGCCTTGCGACAAAATAAAAGGAAACTCTCCTGCTTTTTGCCACAAAACTTACCACATGGGAAAGTCTCCTTCAATTCCAGTTTCTACAGTCAAATAGAGAATCTTACCCCTTGTTTCTACACACACATATATACCCCCATCTGTATTTGCTTCTAACTGTCATTAAGATCAAAGTTGTGTGGCTACAGCAAGACAAGAAATGTATATTCGTTACTGACCAGGCAGCGGTACTTTGTGCTCGAGGGTAAGTGACAACCACGCTGTCCTGCGACAAGTGGGTTTGCATCGAATCACAGCTGGATTCTTCGGTAGGAAGCCAGATGCCTTACGTGTGGCTATAACTCCTATAAATCAGGTCCCTTTCAGTCCCTTCAGTTTCATTTTTTTTCTCAGACCTAAAACTGTTTGGGGTGGTCCTTCTTATTGTACGCCAAGAAAAAGATGGCACAGAGCTGTAACACCTGAAGTTTTCAGAAGCCTCCCTTAATCCCCATGCTTTTCTTCAAACACAATGGACTTGTTTCTTGCGTCTTCTCCTTGTTCCTTTCCAGGCAAGCAGTAGGAGTATAATGAACTGCAAATTTTGCAAAGCAGTGAGCAAAAGCAGATGTAGTTTGTGTTTTTTTTAAAAAAAAAAAAAGTAAAAAAAAATAATCACCAAGTAATATACTTTAGCTTGCAGTTGCCAGCCAAGAAAGCCACATGGGAAATCAACTCTTGCATTTTTCCCAGCAAACAGACTGCCCCCATGCTTTAATGCCTCCTTACTAAGTCTATTTACGAAAAGTAAAAAGTAAAACCCCAAAACCCACAACAAACAAACCCAGAGATACAGCTTGAGAAGTTCTCAAAAGTGAGGTAATTAGTCATGGACAAGCTGAAAAGAGACCTTGCCAGTAAACTTTTAATCAGCACACTTAGAAAAATCCTCAAACCTCTTTTTAGAAATACTTCTATTAACACTCCTCTTCTCATAGAGCGAAAAATGCTGTAGATTAGCCATCTCACAAAATGCATTTGAATCGGTCTTTTATTTCACCATTTCATTTTCAGGAGCAGAGGTACACAAACAGACTCAGCCTACCCAACATCCTGATGGTTTGCAAGAGCAGCCAGCTGGGCTTCGCTTCACTCACTGCTTGCTGAACAGCCGGGCTGCCAAGACTGTGCAGCTTTTCACCACCAAGCCTGGCGTTTATTACTTAAATAATTTACCACTACTGTCCTCATGTATCTGTCCCCCTTGTTGCTCCTCTTGCCTTTTCTGACACTTGCGTGGCAGATGGTACAAATGGCTTGACATATACTTGTTGCCTCAGTGCAGAAAAGCATAAGGACACCATTGCTGAAACCATGGACATGGCCCTCTGGAGCCAAGGCTCACGGGCTGAGAAGAGCAATGTCTGAATATCAAGTTGTGAGGTCTGGATGACTTGATGTTCTCTCTGCTATCTCTTATCTCTTCTTTTTCAGACTCTTTCCACCTCTCCTCTACTTACACACTGAAGCCACTGGGTATTAGATGTTTCCGCTGGACTGGAGGACACCTTACGAAGCAAAGCGCTTACTTCCAACACATTATGCCAGTATGAATATGGGTAAACAGCTCTCCAATAATTTACAAACCAATTGCCTGTCAAAGTAAGTGGCTTTTGAAAGACTCCTCGAAATAAATGAATGTGTTGTGGTTAAAGCACAGATGCTCCTAGTACCAACATAACTTAGGTACCTGATGGTAAGCTGCCCCCTCCTCCGTACTGGGAGTAAAGGGCAGTACAGCATCAGTGCCTTTGGATAGCTCTGCTTCATAAACTAGGTGGGAAATTCTCACCTAAGCTGTAGCTTCAGTGTGGCCTCAAGAAGAATGAGTAGGAAAGTAACATAGGTAGGTACCTTGGGATTAGCTAATAAATAAATAAAATCTCACATTGGTTTGCTGGTGAAAATTGACAAAAGAACTGGCCAGAAACCTCTTTTGTTGTAAACGTTGCAAGGTTTTTGCCTTGGAAAATCAGGTTCACTGAAACGGACATGCTTCAAACAAACTTCTGAGTGGAAATAGGAAGGTAGAAACTCAACTGTTTTCCTGCCAACTCATCTGATGAGATGCTAAAAACCCCAGACTCCTTGCCTGGCAGTGCAACTTTGCCTTGGTATTCAAGATCCTGGGGCCTTTCAGCTCCTTGCAAGTGATACAGGAGGATGGCTTTCCAGTGGGGATCCTAACAGCTCTGAAGCCACAGCCGGTACAAGGACTTGTCAGATGCTCAAGCACTAGGACAAGATAGGACTCCAGTAAACTAGAAATACAGAAACTGAGCTGCCAGTTCACACTTGTGTCTTTTTTTTTTTTTTTTTAAACTGAATATTTTCAGTCTTATGAAACCCTTCTTCCTGGAAGTTGTCTTCAAAAGAAGATTTTGAATTTTACACCCAGAAAAAGGAAATTGAAAATGACTGAACAAAACCCACCATCCTACTATGAAAGCCGACTGTTAACAACAAAACTGTCAGGAAATGCATTATTATATTTTGACTACATTTGTATATTTTGACTACATTTGTGTGCATTCTCCAGAAACAGCCTGAAACAGCTTTCTGTTGGTGTTCAGTGATCCAGATTTCTCTGAGACCTAAAGATTTCCAAAAACAGTTCACAAAAAAAAACACCCCAAACAAAAGGAAAGACATTTTTTCAGGCTTACGTTGTAGCTTCTATCTTAGCTTGCCGCCTAGCATTGCTGTAGAACAAAATATTGAAAATACTATTCAGGAATATCTACACTAGCAGTAGGGTAATTGAAAACATGAAAGAGGCAGAAGAGTACCTAAGTATCTATCCCCAGGAGAAAGATGTCTGCTTTGTCCACCATTGTATTAACAAAATCTTTGCAGCTAAATTGACCTGCAAAGTAAAATATTTTAGGGAATCAGATGACATTTTGTTTCTCCAAGCATTTACATTAATTCTGCATTATGCATGCATCTCCACACTTTCCTATTTACTAGATACACAGTGAACTCTAATTGAAGTCAATAATATACATTAATAGCCTCCAACTGTATGTTTACCAAGGTATTCTTGAGTACTTGATGTATAGCAGGAACATTTCACAAACCATTTCATCTCAATGTGAAGATGTGTATCTTTTCCTCCTAGCATAAAGGCAAGTCTACAAAACCAATATCTAACACACGTACTGAGAGGACATTGTTTGTTTTCTAAATCTTGTCAGCACTCATATGCTGGAAGGCATTGTGGGACTAACTTGACCATACTCTTCTGAAATTTTGCCACCAAATGGCAGCAAAGGTGATGTTATTTTATTTTTTTTTACCTTTTCTTTGCTAGAAAGGCAAAGCTTCTCTGTTAAGCAACCTCTGCCAGAGACTAATTCACTGGAAAATTGCTTCTTTAGTGCTAGTTCTTTTTCCCCCTGAATTGCATCCGATTGTCTCCAGCGGCAGATTAATGCACAAACATGACGGACATGGCCAGTAACTACCTTATCTTTTCTGATTTCAAATTACATATATTAAGCATTGCTCTGTATTACTCTTTTTCAATATTTGAAGTATATTTTTCTAATACTTTAACCATCCCAAATCATTATTAGGAACATAAATTTTGCCAATGCTTATTTTCTCCCAACTTAGTTATGATTCTCTAAGGTTTTTACATAGTCAGTCACTGAAGTAAGAAAGCGCTCCATGTAACAAACACAAAAGCTGAAAGAAGAAAAAAGTCCTTTCAGTTACTCTAGAAACAAATGGGCAATTTCTTCGGATGGACAGAGGTGGGCAGATACCAGGTAACAGAAAAGTCTTTCCAAATTAGCAGCTTTCCCAAACATCTCTAGATCCTTCCTACTCATCTGTGTTTCAGCATGCCACAGATCTTGCTCCAAATGAGGCAATACAGTTCCATGGGAGTTCCTGATTAAGCTACAGACAGCACATTACTGAAACCATCAGTCTTACTGCTGGACAGCATCTCAAAACCAAATTGACATGGAAATAGATGACCTTTGCCTAACAAGATGCTAGACATTTGCATCCCTCATTGGATTTGCATGCATTTTCATGTCACAGAAGTGACATAACTGAGAGAAGAAACTTCATCTCTGTAGTAAAGCCTATTATTTGCTCAAACAACTTACAATAGAAGTGGCTACAAGATTGTCTGTAAAAATGCACTTCAAACAAAATAAACAGCACATACAGTTTACCTCTTAAATAACAAGAAAGCATCTAAATGAGAGCAGCTTAACAGAAGTCACTTAAATTCATTTCGGTGACAGCACTTGAATTAACATTAGAAAAAATTAAAAATGAAGTTCTTCTAGTGCAACTGATGTTGTGCTGTCTCTCTCAATGAAATTTTCATTTACCAGTCATTATCATTTTGGTGGAAGACTAAATTATTTGCTGCTTGTCAGTGAGGGGCAGAGTATAGATGAAATGTAAGAAGCTGACAAGTTAGATGATAGAAATGAATAAAATTTATGTTCTTATGAACCTAATGGCAAGTAATTATCTCTGAACCGGCAGTACAAATGTGCTTTTTCATCATGAATACCTGACATATATCAGAAATTTCCAGTAGATATATTATTTATACAGTAAAGCAACAGAGTGGAAAACTTGTTAAATATATGGCTTCTGCATCTAGCATTTAATAGAAAAGTTTAATTGAGTGGTGAACCTTTTAGAAAATTTTAATGCCATGTTAAAAGGCAGATGCTAAAAGAACAACTAGAAAAAATCTCCTTTAAGTCAACATTCTACCTTTTTTTCTTCTTAACATTCATCTGAATCCCCGATTCAGCTGCATCATGTTCTGGTCATAGATTCTAGTATTAACAAAGCTGATTATAAAAGAACGTGTGTCTATGCAATACAACAGAAAATATCACAAAATATAGCACCTCATAAAAATAGTATTAAAGCTGTAAGTCAGCAGCCAAAAAAGCTGCAGATACCAGAATTATGGTAGACCATCCTACCTTTGTTCTTTTTCCACATGCTTATGTACACTTACATACTCAGCACAGAAGTCTTGATTCACACACAAGCCTTTTTTTCTAAAATAGGAGCTCTGCCTCATTTGGATGCACAGCTCTCTATTCAGCATTTTGTGTATGACCCTGCACCTCATTTAGTAAACAATATTCAGATCCCGCTAGAAAGACAGAATGTTTAATTTCCTTGTAGACTTCACAACATTACTCATCCCTTAAGTACTTAAGTGGTTCACTAATAATTTATCCTCACAATATCCCTGAAAGATGAACAGCTGGTATTATCCAAACTTACAGATGAGAAAACAAAGCACAGAAAAATCAAGGTCAAACATACCTGTTAAACGTAGGTGCCTATTTTGAATATCTAGACCACGTGCTCTTGCAGAAGACAGAGCTCACCATAGCTGCAGCTGCAGATGTTGAAGAGCAGCTGGAAGCTGACACCAGAGAAAAGCTCAGTGAGTTCTCCCAGCTCTGAGCTGAACCATGGTTGGGTACCCTCCGTGACACTGCAAGCCCAGCTTCTCCAAGATGTTGTCATAGAGCAGCAGATACAGTGCAGCAGCTATGGAAGACCCATGTGCTTCTGGAGCAGCAGCTGGAGGCCAGGCAGGGAATACTACAGCAACCCAGTGACACTAGATGCCAGCGTGCAGGCAACTGCATTGTGCCCATAAGTGGTTTGGAGTACAGTTTTATTTATAAAGAAAAGAAAAAAATAATTGTCTGGGAGAGTATTTTTGCCATGAAAGGATTCACACAGCAGTTCTGTATAAAAGAAAATAGCTTTCATATTGAGAAGCATCAGGAACTCTTAACATACCCTGTTCAACAGTCTACCGAGAAATGAAATGCATGTGTCTTGGAAGTTTTAAGAAGCAAGTCAGGCCTACTCACTATATTTGGTCTCAAAGTCCTTTTGCAAGAACTAAGAAAGTTATGTAGGCATAGTACAAGCTAAACCTGGATTAAAATTATCTTAAAGAACATCTTACATGTAAGTGGGCAGCAACTGCTAACTGATTTTTGGAGTTGATACATCCAAAAGTAACTAAGTAAGTATGTCTGATACTTTGGTAGTGTTATTTTTGTATAATACTACTTCATCCCTGATCACTCCTCGTAGCAGAACAAAGCAGAACAGGACAACAGACAACTCCAAGCGGATATAAAAAGCTACACCAGCCAGACTACCTTGGGCTCCTTAGCTAAACAGTACCAAGTCCTTCCTTCCCAAGAAGAAGGAGGTAGGTGTGTGTTGCAGCACTCTCAAAACTAACCAGCTGTAACATGGTCTTTCACCATCACATACCAACACACTCTTCCTGCCAGTCCCTCTGCTGCCTTCTCCTACTCCAGGGGTCCTCAAACTACAGCCCGCGGACCAGATACGGCCCCCCAGGGTCCTCAATCCAAATAATAAGTCATCCAAAGTAAACATCTAACCAAGATGATAAACTGAAATAGCAGCAGCCTTCAAAGAAAATGATAGCTCCTTTCTGGCCCACATCAGAATCAGGAAGAAACTGCTCCTTAGTACTGCTACACTGCCTGAAAACAGAGGTTCTGGAAACCCTTAGAAAAAACAAAGAACCATTTTGTATTCAGTCAAGAGTACTTTGGTATCACACAAGTTAAGCATCAGAGGTGAATCTCACTGCTCTTCAAGAACTTCCCACAAGGATGCATACAAAAGTTAGGCAAAAAGACTCGTTCTTTTTATTGACTGCACAGCCGCCCTGGAGATGACGCACATTTTTTTATTCACAGTTCTAACTTAATTATTTGAAAGACTGTACACCCAAAGTGATCAGTCTCTAGGTTCTTCCATCCTAGGGGCTAAGAAGAGGGTATAGCTGACCTGGATTTTCCCACATTTTAATAAAGCCACCATTACAGGTAACATTAGTCTTGGGAAACAGCAGTGTCTTATTATCAAGCTGGCGCTTCAGAGAGCACAAACAATGGAAGGAACTTAGTTTAGTGAAAATAAATGCGGCTGAAGTTTGAAAATTTCAGTCATCAAAAAAGAAAATAAGTTTTGTTGCAGTATTTGTCTTTACTGCCTATCCCATTATCAAAATTTGCTGAATACTTTTTGAGAATATCAAACTATAGTAGTACAGTGGTCCCAACAACTTCAGTGTTGAAAGGAAAATGTCTTGAAAAGCAGAACCTCCTCACAGCTTGCTACCCAAGGCTGGTTACTCCAGAATGAATCTTCCATTTTAGCACATGAGAAACACACTTGTTTCAGCAAGTTTGTTTTCACTGCATTATTTCATGATATACAGAAAATGCATTCTGTTGACAACAAAGCTACAATATTTATGCCTTTACCGCATATAAAGCTGCATGTGACTATCTGTTACAACCACCAAAGACTAACAGGTATCAAGCAACATAATTTCTCGTATATTACTTGTGACAGAAGGACAATATCAGTAAACAGCCACAGGACAACAAGCATTACCGCACATGCACATCCTTCTGCCAATAGAAAAGTCAAATACAATTCATTTCCTAACTAAAAATATCTCAGAAATCAGCCTGTACCTACTCCACACTCTAGCCTGTACATTCTTTGCTGGCTTTAGTGTACGTGGTATTTTCCCACCAGCAGAAGGAGCCCTTTATTAAAGGAAAATTGTACTCATTCAGTTTGTTGAAGGTTTACAGCCTTCTTGGCTCCTCCTGGCCAGACAGCAATTGGCAAAGAATTTAAGACATGTGGTTGATCTGGGGGATAAAAAGAAAAGAAAAAAAACCCCACCCAAACCCAAGGAAAGAACCCACACAAGAACAGCAAAAGCAGTATGCTTACTCCCATCAGCTTCTGAAAAAAACTAATAAAAATATAAAAGTTATAAAACTCACATTTGTGGGTGTGCTGGTTTTGGCTGGGATAGCGTTATCTTTCTTCACAGTAGCTAGTATGGGGCTATGTTTTGGATTTGTGCTGGAAACAGTGCTGATAGCACAGGGATGTTTTTGTTACTGCCGAGCGGTGCCGACACAGAGCCAGGGCCTTTTCTGCTCCTCACCGCACCCCACCAGCGAGCAGGCTGGGGGGGGCACAAGAAGCTGGGAGGGGGCACAGCCGGGACAGCTGGCCCCAACTGACCAAAGGGACATCCCATACCATGTGGTGTCACGCTCAGCATATACAGCTGGGGGAAGGAAGAAGGAGGCAATGTTCAGTGATGGCGTTTGTCTTCCCCAGTAACCACTGGGTGTGACGGAGCCCGGCTCTCCTGGGGATGGCTGAACACCTGCCTGCCCGTGGGCAGTGGTGAATGGATTCCTTGCTTTGCTTTGCTTGTGTGCGCGGCTTTTGCTTTCATATTAAACTGTCTTTATCTCAACCCACGAGTTTTCTCCCTTTTCCTCTTCGGACCCTCTCCCCCATCCCACTGGGGGGAAGTGAGCGAGCAGCTCTGCGGGGCTCAGCTGCTGGCTGGGGTTAAACCACGACAGTGGGCTTATGAGGACTGCCACTACTTGAAGAATGTACAAATGCTTAACTACCTACCTAAAGTCAATTACTGAGCTAAGTACCTGAAGTCACAGCACCTGGGTTTTCCCCCATACACAGCAAGAAAAGCCAAAGAAAGTTCATTTTCTGAAGCTATAACACTTGTCTGATTAAAACAATCAGTTTAGGCATTGTAATAATAAAATTTTCTGTTAAAAAGTAGAGATGCGGTGCCTGCTATTATAGTGCAGGAATATGGGCATAAGGAATGCTTCAGCTGGGTATTAAAAATGAATCCTCAAACTCTGAGAAGTGAAAGGTTCCCTCAAGATTTCTATTACTGTTTCTCAGCAGGCCTACACATGTGGTAGCAATTTGGTACTCCCAAGCAAAAATACTAAAGGTTTAAGCTCAGTCTCTATTGTCCTAGTAGGAGAGAGAAGATAGAGCACTAAAAAGCAGATCTCTTCAGTTACCTAGGATTATATTACCTAGGATTACACAAACTTGAAGGGTTCCTTTTTATTTCAAACTCCTGCTGGGCAAATCGGGTTACTTGTTAAATCAGAGGACTGCTGCATTAGCTTTCTGCAGATACATTGCTACAATAGTTTTCTTCTATTTTCTACAAGAACATAGGTAACTACAATTTTAGAAAGTTCCTCTATTACATACAGATACCTGTTTTTCTTCCCTCTATCTGACTTGAAGGACAACAGATAAAATCTCCAATTCAAGTGAATACGTGATGCTTTCACCTTCTCCTTTATCTCCAAGTTTCTAAATTTTTTCCCCTTACCCCAATTTAAAAAACAAAAAAACCAAAACAAAGAAACGTAGAATGTGGTCACACTTGTTTTACTTTAAAATACTTTAAAATAAAGTTTTGTTGAGATTAGTGTTTAAAATCACAGAAGCACAGTCCCAGCTTGTGTAACTCTGTATGAATTCACTAATTTTACTCCATCTTTTGAGGGTAATACTTTTCATCCAACTATATCTGTACATCTGGTACCTACTTTAAGTCACTCTGTGGAGATGGACAGAGATGCACCACAAGGCAATTTATCACAATCACCTCTAACATCCTAACATCCATGTGAGGATGGAGAAGAGATGCTTTCTGGAAAGTTTTCTCTCTTTCTCGCTTGTAGCGGCCACAAGAAGGTGCCTAGATGATGAGCTCAGACCATCCATTTACACTTCATATCCCATATATCCACCTTTGGCAGGATCAGTCCCATCCGTCGGCACACCAGAGTGCATCCTACAGTTCCACCGAAATACAGATAAAGAGGGCTTGTTCAAGAGCCTTTTGGACTCACACTCCCAGTGACCAAGACATTACTTGACTCACAGCAAGTACACTGGCCCTTGCCCATTGATCTCACCTTACTAGCTTTCACTTACCAAAGCTACTACCTGACCACAGCACGAGCTGTTTTTTACTCTGCCTAATGACGCACTGTGCCATTTCTCTCTGAAGCTCCTTCTCCCTGACTGACCCTTACACAGAGACAGAAAGTTGCAACCAAAGCCTTTAAATGCCATCCCCACCCTCCTTCAAATTCTTCATGAAAATGTACCTTCTGTGGTCTTCTGCAAAACACAACACCCTTGCACTAATGACGCCACTGGTAACTCACAACTACTGATTTATACGTGCAGTCTTTCCCTCATCAGCCCCTGAACAAGAAACTCCTTTGTCATCTGGCTTCCCAAAGCCTGATGCATTTTATCCATCTGTTGAATGCATTTTATCTATCTGTTGAATCCTTCCATAATCCTAAACTGGAAGCTCTCTGGTTATTTTAAACTTTATTAGTACATACAGCATACATCATTATATAAGCCTCTATCCAATGGCTACTGTCATGCACATTATTACAAATAGCTGCTGCAGCCTACTGCTCCTGGGTTATAAAACAAATTTGTTTCTAAAGACAATATTACAGTATCTCTCAATCCTCCTCATAAACTCAAGAGGATTTATCAGAGACTGAGAACATTTTGTTGAAAGTGTTAGCAAACCATGCCTAGTGTAGCCACCTCCTTTGAGGATTCTCCTGCAACTTCAGTAATGCTTTTAAAAACCCCTTCTGGAGTTAAAATAATTTGCAGTGATCTTCCTTTTCACATGAAACAAAGAGCTAAGCACCGATTTAGCTCACTAAAGTTTAATCATTAGGTTTAAGGTGACTAATTTAGCACTGTAACTACCTCCAAAGCCTCTTTGACATCTCTGTTACCTAATTCTAAAGGGGCCTATCTTCCTCTGTTGACTAGAGGGAAAGTATATGCAACTGCGTGGCTAATGCAGGTACCTCAGTGAAGTGTGTGAAAGTAGGTAAGCTGAATGTGTGCCTCATGACTGCAGTGAGAAACCTGGAAACGCAAAGGCTATGCGTTTGATAAATAAGAGACAATTAAAATCTCAGCATTGTTTTTTTAAATACTTACGTTTTAAAGGTGGCGTAATAGTTTCATATTCTGTTCCATGGATACCAATCTACCACATTCTGAAGAAAAACAGTAAACCACAGTGCTTTTGCAAAAAGTGTGATAGGATAATTTACATCTAAGAAGACTTGCTGAATGCATGTTTCTTCTCTGTGTCGGCTGCGCACAACACAGTTCAGCAGGTTAAGGCAGATGAAGGAGGGAAGCTGTGAGAGTTCTTGTTTTGAGTGTGAAGCTGAGCTCATTAAGACATACCTGAAAAGTTCTAGTTTCTAAGCAGAATTCTAGCCTGGGCTGCTTGTTTACATTGCACAAGATTGTAAGTATTACCATCAATTGAGCCCTTTGGCTTGTTTTTTCTTCTCTGTATTTTATTTTATCACACACACAGAGTAGTTGCCAACCTCATTTGGACTACGCTTTCCTCTCAGTTGACTTTGAAGAAAAACTGTATCAGCATCAATAGGCATATTTACCAGTATTCACCCAAGCATTACAAAAGGTAAAAGCTCCCATTTCCCTGCCCCGGCACTCATCAAAGCCAGCGACACACACAAAAGGAAAGGCACACTGCAGTGACATACATCCAATGACGGGAGACCTGCCCCAGCACCACTTCAGTGCTAATCAGTCACAGCACACAGCATTTACACAGGCTACTTAGTTTGACCCCTGGACATCTGTTCTTTTGTGCATAATCCCTATTTAGCATCCACAGTCACTTCAAGAACCAAATTTTGCCAGGTGAGCAGCTAGTTTGGTTATGCCCACTAGCATAGTTTTCTCGTCAACTGGCAAATAACTAATGTGATAAAGACTGTCCATATTCCAACACATGTTCGATTTCAGATGGGAGGGGAAAAAAAGAAGTATTTTAGAATATTTCTATTATTCAGGGAAAAAAAAAAAAAAAAAAAAAAAGAACAACCAGAATAGAAAGGAGAAAATAGAAAGACTAGAAAGGAGAAAGAATACAATAGGAAGGAGAAAGTGCTGAGTCTGTTGGTTCAGCACCTGTGCTTCTATTCTGGGGATTCTGCTTATCTGACTGAGGATTCAGAGAAGCTCCTTTTCTCATCTTTTCTTGTGCACTGTCAGTGGTGATAAAGGAATGACTGGGGGGTGGGGGGGTGTCACCTTGCACTGTTGAGCACACCATTGACTTAACAGGAGAAAAAGGAAAAACTGCCAACTAAAATTGGGTGTCCTGCTCAGAAGGAAAGCCTCTGATCTGTGCCACCCTGCGGAATCAGGGAATAGATCTACTCAAATAACTCTGTGGAGTGCCACTCGTTAAAAGTAACCATCACAGATGGAGAAAGAACAAGCAGAAAGCACCGGCAGAGTGGCTCGGGCAACAACAACAAAGCTACTTCTGTGACTTGCAAAAGAAGATATTTCTTCTCCCCCCTCTCCCCAAAATTAATAATTTTATATCAGGAAAAAACCCCAAATCTGGATAAAGGAGAGAACAGAATAGTGAGCTAATGAATGAGAGGTAATCAAAAAGTCAAAACAGGCAAGGTATAAACTAAAGGACAGTGCTGGATCAGGCATTCATGTGCCTGGGTGAACTCCCTGAGGATTTGAACCTGCTGGAAAACTCTGGGGTTTTTTGGAGAGGCTGAGGGGTCAAGCTGAGCTACTTTTCAGCCAGCTCAGGCTCCTAACCAAGATGACTCTGTGGCCTCAAAAGGTTTATGCCAGCATAGCATGTGAAAGAGCAGAAACTACTTTTTTTGTATTGGTAGAGCTGAATGAACCAGTACATACTCTGTACAGAAAATGTTCTATTTCTGCAGCTGGCAATGGTAATTTCAGGCAAGAAACAGAGATGTTGGGAGCTAATGGCAGAATATTGGTCCTTAACAGGGCAATTTTAACTTCAGTAATTTAACATTGTTGCTAACACCTTATAAATTACATGCTACAAAACCTGCCATTTTTTTCCTGCCACACTTTCAAATCAACATGCATTAAGTGCGTGCTCTGTAACATGTCAACAATGATCACACCAACAGCTCATCAGCTCGTCTGTATGTCTCTCTGCAGCACACCTGTAGAAGTCACACATCCCTGCTTCAGAGACCCTGCCACCACCCCACTTGTATTCCTAAATAATAGCGTATGTTCCTCACGCATTAACCACGCACTATTGTGTCCTTTTATTTCTTTCTGCTTCACATGCTTGACACAGCTGGCCAGCTGTAATGATGCATGGGATCCTGGAGCAGGGAAGAGACTGTGGGATTGCTTGGCACTGCAAACTGGGTGCTTCCCAGCAGGCACTGTCCCAGCCAGAGCATGAGCTCATGCTACAGCCTTGCACTCGCAGCTTCCTGTCATCTGGATGTCACTGTATCTCAAGACACGGACTGATACACAGGGACTTCATAAAGTAGAGAACTTTGATGTGGTATTTCTAAAAAATCATGACATCTGCCCCTTGGTCCTGTTCACCTCCTCGCCACGGTAATTTTCATCCTAGCTTGTGACAAAGCACCGACTAGCAAACACTGGGAAACACCATATTGTTACACACTTCAACATGGTGCCTAAACCCATCCAGCGGAGCACCGGACAGGAACGCCCATTAAAGCAACCAGCCCAGCTCTGAAAGCACAGCTGGAACAGCGTGGTGCTGCATCCAGGGAGTCAACTTGAGACAGGGCCTGCCAAGGTCACCCGCGGGCTCCACTGGTTCAGTTTGGTTTTGTCCGTCTGTCCATCTGTTCTCGTAAACTGGGAAATCACTGATTTGATAAAGACTTATCAAAATATATGTCAGCGTTCAGGTGGAAGGGAAACAAAATAGTAAAAACTATGGTGAAACCAGAATGGTTTTCCCTAAGGACAGAGTCACAGAGCCATTTTGTGTTCTTTATAGCACTCTCTTCTTGGTTTCATAGCCATGAGAAGGAAAGGATGGGTCTTTGTTCCAAATCCACAGACAGATTTAAAATTAAAAGCCTGAAGTAAGACTGCAGCACCCAGCAGAGCTGACCATAAAAAGCAAGTATGGGCGACGATGTGCCCAAAGCTTTGTTTTTTCCAGTTACGGCAGTATCCTGCCTCAGTTCTCAACCTGGAGACCCCAGCAGTCACAACTAGCTGCCATTGTGCTTAAACCCACCCAAGGACCTAACCCAGTAAATTCTCTGGTGTATCAGTTTATCTTTTGATAAAGATGGCAATCTACTGGGAGCACACTCCCGGGACGGGACACACTGGGGTCCCCCTGCCTGACCCACAGCTCCCACCTCCCAGCACAGTGTAGGTGTTTAGCAGGCTCAGGAAGATTGGCACTGCACAGCTCCAAACCGAACTTCGCTGCATCGAACACAAAATAAACATGTACAAACCTAGTATCAGGTTCCACGTGTGCATGTGTATTCCATATATTAAAATTTTCCTAGATATGACAAAACCATATTGCTTGATGCTATCCTTTGGTGACACATACGATTGCAGAAGCGGGGTTTTTTTCTTAGTTCTACACGTCAGTTATCCTTATCTGTCTCTCACTGGGGGTTTTCTGATAGTGTTTCTATAACACTATATAGCTGATGTGTAGGGCCATGTGCTCACACAAGCTTCAAGAAACATTGTTTTATTCTCCGATTGAGGAAATTGGACCTGAAGTGAGTAAGGATATGGCCCTATCCAGATGCCAACAGCTAAATTCTCTGCTTCAGAAGAAAGCAAATAATCCATCATCCTATGCTTCTCTTCAACATGCAGGAAGCTGGTTGCCCCCATATCCCCAAGTACTTGTGAAGTTCTTCTGCCCATCCAACCTCTAAGCAAGCTCTTATCCTCAGAGCATTCCTCACTCATCTCCCTCCAGTGAGACACAACACACTACAAAGACCCTGGGACATCTCCTGTATCATTATTTGATCAGACAAATAGATTTATTGTCTCTTTTGGACTTAGCAATAAGCCCAGGCACTAGGTTGGACCCAAACCAGCAGCGGCAACAAGGCCATCTAAACTTATGCCTGACACAGCATTACTCAAACCAAAGGCGCAATTCCCAGCGATGCTCACAATGGCATGGTGCAGTGCTGGTCAGCAGCTGGCTTGCAAATTGGCCACAGGTCTGTAGATCAAATCAAACATTTTCATTATCTTGTATTTTGCATGAAATCATAACGTCTCCTATAATCAGCACCTGTAAAATTACTGTAGGGATAAGGAACTTTATAACCATCTTTGAGGCAGTCAGGCATTTTATTCTGCCTCCTTGGTATCATTCATGTCCTATGTTCCTATTAAGCAGCCAGGTCTGACACTTGCCTCTTTAACCCACTCCCACAGATAACCACACAGGTCTGCATGTAAATGATTAACACTCCTCTCTCATGAAGCCACACATCCACACATCTTTGCGCTCCAGTGAGAATAACTGCTTATACTATTGCAAATAATAAAACGTGTCATTCAGTCCTTGTAATAAAACCTTAAAATCCAATGTGAGGTGACGTGGGTGTAAGTCAACATGAGCAATTTGGACTCAAAGGCAATTTAACACTATTCATGGGATCAAAGACGAGTAAATCAGCTCTCCGGGTTCCTATACCCTACCACCATCCTAGTATTCAGATTTCTACCAAGAGTAACTTACTACACACTACTCAAAGCCCCACAGTGATCATTCCTCTCCCCTCTTAATTCTGGCATATAAATTACACTAGCTGTGTTTGAAAAGGGAAAACGTAAATCTGATGTGTAGGACAATGTAAATAAGCCATAATTAGTACCTATCAAAACGCTTACTTCTTCAATCGTCTTTCCTGATGGGCATACGTAACCTCACGAAGCAGTACAATATTCCAGGAGACACTTAACAGTGTATGCTTATCCAGCTGCAATGTATTTGTAGTCCCATCTTTTAACACAGTGAAGGTTTCTAACATAGGTAAAGACAAGTGTTCTGCCCTCTGCCACAGATTTCCAGCCCTAAATACCTGAGCTCCAGAGGTGCATGCTTCTCCTAACTGTATCCTACTGTGAGATACTAATGTGAACAAAGGAGAAACACACAGGAAGCATAGCTAACGTTTTAAATTGTTCCATTTTTATGTAGTTAGAAAACAGTTTCTCTTCCTATTTCTTCACTCTCCAAGGATAGTATGATTTGTTTCTGGTTTTAAAAGTCTATTCGTAGACTCACGATGCACGACCTTCCTTCCTTCCACTAGAATAATACATTCTTAAAACAGAGCCCACCACTGTATTTCACTCTTCACAACTGCTGCTGGAAGTGTTCCTGCTCTTCTTCCAGAATCAAGCAAACCTCTGCTAGAGCGAATGCTTAAAAGTGTTAAGCAACTAGATCCCCCCACCCTCAAAGCACTCCCAATTCTGGATGCAACGGCAGCGAAGTACGGTTCACGTAACTTTGTCATACCATCTTTTTCAAACAGAGCTACAGGAATCAAATCTCATTGGTAAATTTACTGGAACAACAAAAGCAAAGGACATTCAGAAAGATAGGCGAGTGTCCCCTTACAGGGAGGAAGTGCTGTACTGAAGCGTTGCAAGTCTTACTCTGCTACTATTTACACAGACCTTCTTGTGAATACACTCTCATCGCCTGTAATTTATCAGCTTTGCCCAACCTACCCAAAAGGTGATCTAAGGGCTCATATGCCATTTCCATGGGAGATGGGACATTAAAATAAAATATATTTCAGCTCTTTGATTCCCATTGATTTTGTGGGTAATACAATAACCAGAATGAGATAGCTGAAACCAATAAAACCTGATTTATAGCATTAAAGGCATTCTTTATAGCACTTATTTATGGTACATTACATCTGAAATCCAATTTCACAGGCTGCTGTTTGAAACTTTCTGTTCAATCATAAATACACTACATACAGCATAGCTCAGTGCCACAGAGTCAGATTATACAAATGCCTGTGTTCCCAGGAGGAACAGCACTTCTGCTGCAATTGTGGTAAATGAGTCTGACAGTAATTTTTCCCAACCAACTTCCAACCAAAAAGTTCCAGTCAGCACTCAATAAATTCAGAATATATGGTTACTCCCTTAATCATAATAAACATCTATTTATTCATATACTTCAGTTATTGAAAAGGCATTAACAGAAATCACAGAAAACAAACTCGGCATATGCTACATGATGAACTACTAAGTACATTTAAGCGTGCTAGTAGGGTACTGTTAGAAAACACACTCAAGCAGGCATGTGTACCACTCCCATTTATGGGGACACGAACATTGCAATCCTGAGAGCTTAATTTTCAAAGGGTGAAAAGAAAGAGCCTCCTCAATGCATCTCAAAGCTGCTCACTTCAAATGAACAGACCACATTCACTTACTATAATCATTGTCAAGAAAAGGGCAAAAAATCAGAGCTGACTTTTACAGAGACACTGTCATCTGAATCTGGAGCAAGTTCTTATTTATTTGAAAAGGCTTTCCCCCAAAAGTAAAATCACTGCAAACTGTGTTTGTCAGGCTTTATACAAATTTGAGTTGAAAGATGTTTTCTCCCTGTCTCTGACAGGAAGGCAGACTTTGTCTTTGTGTGATGTTTCCCTTCTTGGTTGTAAGAGATTATTTTTAAAGATGCAACTACATAGATGTGTTACAAAACAGAGTACCTGCAGTGCTACTACTTAAAGAACTAATGAAAAAGAAATCCTATTGTGGCATATCACGTTTTGGTCCTCTAGAGACAGCACTCCACAGAGAAATAGAACGAGACAAAATTAAATCTCCAAACATACAGGAATACTCTTGCTCTCTGGTTCCTCTGCTATAAAGCCACAGACTCCTGCAGGGAATAGAAAAGGTATCAATATCGTAAAAGCAGACAGTGGTTGGAGGCCTAGCGAGAGTAATAAAAAAATATGTCGACTTGCTATACATTTTGGGGGGTAGGGAAAGTGGAACAGGAAAGGTGAACCTAAATCCCAGGTTGCCAGTTGAGAACAGACCTGACCTGACACATGTTGTTTTATCCCAACCTCTGCAGGAAGCAGAAGGGAAGGAAGGACACTTTCAGCGAAGAAACTTGAGACTGAAAAACATTAATAATTTAATATCCAGTCTTTCACCTCCAGAACACCAATTCAAATCCAATTCACGTCAGCAGTGACCCAAGCTTATTAACTGCCCTGCATGTCGAAATGATGTGATAGACTTAATTGGTTTATAGTGTACATGAGATAAAGCTGACCACTACCTTTGACATTCATAGCAAACTACACAGTGAGTTGAAGGTGACAGATGAGAAACACTCCCCCAGAATAGACTCCCCCCTCCCGTGCCAGTTCCGACAGTTGCCAGAAGAAATATTCCCTTGTACTGTAAACAAAAGGAACCTACGTACCATTAAAGCAATATAAAAAATACACTAATGAGAATTCGTTAGCTTGTGGCACATATTTTTCCACACAGTAATTATTGTATAACATTGATATTTATTTTATTTTATCTTATTAATTTTTTGCCACTGAAAGGAAGGCTTGGCCACTAAAAGCAAGTATTGAGCAAGACCACAAGCTGGCTGACATGGACATGAGCAACCATTTGACAGCTTGTATTTCTCTAAGTTATAACCCAGATCCTACAGCTGTAGCATAGTGAACCCAAGGATGAAAAGAGGCAGAATGGAAAAAAGCTGCAGATCCTGTTATCCAGGTCCTGGTCACAGGCAGAGAAACACTCTTCCATTTTCCTTGTCATCGCTTACAATTACTTGTACTTGAGAAAATGCATAACTTTGTACTATCTTAGATGTCTTCTGGACATTAAACACAGACTCAGCAGCCTTGTGGAAAAAAAACCCCACATTTATATAAATTTCACTGAAATGAAAAGATACCATAGCACCTATTTTGAATTTTAATGAAGTTAAATTCACTAGGCTTGATCATGAATTGGCCACATCCACATAAAGATTTCACTTCAAGACAAGGTATATCTAACTAGATAAGCATACAGTATTTCCAAAAGAGATTTTGATGACATTTTCAGAGCAAAGCCTCTTCCACAGCCTTCTTAAATAAGAGTAGTACAGCTACAGAAACATTTTTTCCATCTTTCAGCAATCCAGTGTTCTGCTTACACTGCAGTTGAATTTGTAAATGAATTTATGAAGAGTCTGCTCAGAATATTAAATGCAACATGCTAGCACTTGGATGACCTTTCCCATGGAAAAACATACCCAACTTATCCACGAAACAACCTGCTTGAAAACCTAGAAATTCTGAAATCTCTCTCAAGGAGAGATTAATAGGGAGAGCAAAATTTGCAAACGAAGAGAAAAAATTGCAGTGAGTCAATCAAGATTTAAAAAGGTCTGAGATAATTAGAAATACTTCACTCAGATCAATGTACAGTATTAAATGTATTATTGTATACAATGCATAACACTTAGAAAATTACTTGAATCACTCATACTTCTGAATTCTTCATTAAACCACTCCAATGGGGAAAGAGTGGAAGTTATAGTGGATAGTCCGCTGACAGTCTTTGCTTCATGTAGAGGGTGTTCACCTAAGAAAATTAGTTAAAATATTAAATCTTTATTTTGTGTTACAGGTTGCAAACAACCATTGAATTGCTTTGTAATTCAAAGAGTAAACTATACTCTTTGAAAAAGAATACAGAAGGGTCAGAAGGATCCAAAAATAGAGTGGAATGCTAAAAGACATGAGAACATCTCTCTAAGCAGATAAATTTAAAAAATGATAAATTATGCCTGTATTTACATTTTCTTCCTATAAGACAAGATCAAATTCAAAGGTAATACATTTAAGTCTGATTAATGGACTTTTTTTTTTAGATTAAATGTAATATAAGCCCAAAACATAAACTGTAAGTTAGACTTCTAAAAACACAAAAATACAATCCAATGGTGTTATGGATTATGACAACACCCCAAACTTACCCCAACGCCTTTTTGTATTTTTCTTTTAAATGAAATACATAACTCCTTAGACCTGCAGAAAGTGACAAATATAATGCTGATGCAGGTGTAATGCTTCACATTGACACATAGGTTTTCTCTGAATACCTGAGTAGGAAATTAATAGCATAACAGACACCAAAGTAAACACCTCATGAAATCTAGATCAATCTGGCTAACCAAATAAAAGCAACAAAGAAATCACAAAATAGATTCAGTCGTATGGGAATTCAAACTTCACTCTCCTGCCTGTGGGGTAGGCTGACAGGTGGACAAGAGGACACAGCCTCTTAGCAAATCTTTGGCCTCCAACATCAGGGCAACTAAAAAATACAACTGTTTTCTCTGTTTACGCAGTATGTTTGCAGTTATCTTGTTTCACAAAACTTACTGAAAAAAGACAGAAAAACAACAGAAATGGAAACACATCTGGATAGGACCTCTTGGGTTCTTAAATTCAGTTCCCTCACATACCAGCTCCCTCTCCCATAACCCTTTCATGAATGGATTAAGCTCCATTTCAAAAACAGCTAAGAGGGTCATTAGACATACAATAGCTATGCAACCTGGGACAGACGTTAAAGATATGCCACAGGTGAAGCCTGCATCTCTCACAAGAGAAGTCAGGTTCAAGGACAAAGGAAGGGGGGCATGTCTGTAGTGAAAATTCATTAAACTGATTATTGCTTATGAAAAAGTCTTTGTATTTAATTAGGTATCGCTTAACTTGGACTGTGAGCTCAGGGAGCTCACAGACAACTTTAATAAGAGGGTGGTGTTTGTCTTGAGCCCCCCTGAACAAGCAAGATATGAGCAGGAACATCCAGACAATAAATACTGTGTGCAGCTGTGGCATGACGCTAACTGCTCCGCGCTCGGGGATCTGGCCAGCGCCCCTGGCATGTGTGAACCTTAAAAATCATGAGATGGTGCATGCCTGCACTTAGCCTAAACTTAAAAAGTTTACATACATTAGGTGTGTAAACTATTTTTGTTTTTTACTGAGCATAAAGGCGGGCAAGCTCCGGCACTGGGCCAGAAGCCTCCCCTACGGGTGGACGCACTATGTAGGAATTTTCCCATTTACCGAGAGACTCCTGGCGCCAGCTGCAATGGAGCTTCCCAGCCAAAATGTGGGCCTGGATGGTGTTAAGGTGGTAATTGGTGACATATCCTTTTCTTAATCTCTGTAACGCTTTGCAGTAATGATTTGATGCTTCGCTCCTATTGCTCTTTTATCATCTTGTGCACAATAACTAGTGCTGTTTTCTTTTATTACATCGCATCCTGTTTTTTCCTTTACTACAGTGCAATATAATGAACTGCATTTATTCTTACATTTGTTTTGGAATTCCTTTTTGCTTGGTATCCAGTCAATCAGCAAAACACATGTCATACAGCTTTGAAGTCTCACCTACACTGCAAAAGGAGGGCCAGGGTCTGATTCTCTGACCCACTAGTAACTCCATTTTCTTTTGGGCTAGTCCCATCTAGCCCAGACTGGACTGAACAACACTATTTTTGCACGTTTTCAAAGCACTTGAAATGACTGCGTTGCAAGAAAAAAGAACAGGACTTTATAAAGAAACTGAGTAGGCATGTGTGCCATGGCAGGCAATGGGCAGGCACATGGCCATACCTGAGAGTGCCAAGTCTGCTCAGATAGTGCCAGAGAACTGCACAGAAGAAAGGAAGATGAACCTTGTGTCTTTTTGTCCACAACGTTGTCTAAGGACAGCCCCTACAGTGAACTATCACCAGGTGAGGTGAACCCATACCTGGTAAAACCACCTGCCCTTAGGAATGTGATGCACACCCCAGGAATGCCTCCCTCCTGAAAAGGTAATGGGTGACTGCCAAGATGACCTTATCATCAAAACCAAGTGCCTTAGACACAGGACAAAAAGCGGAGAGATGGGCCAGGGCCAGCATGAGAAGGGCATCAAAACCATTTTGAGGAGCGCTTTTATCACATTTATCAGCCCCTAGTTAGAAGACTCTCAAAATCCTCCGGGGCCACCCGAAGCAAAGGTGCACAGACTCTGAGATGGTGCTCTCACAGTGCTCTCCAGCTCCCTGCTCTGAAACAGCTGGAGTCTAATAAGCTTTGCTATTCAGTTCTGACTTTCAGGGCAACTTAAAACATACTATTTTCCCCAAGTTCTAAAAGACTACCAGAAGACCTCTGCCAAAGTTTTCCCGCTGGTATGTGAAGAAAAGCCTGAAAATCACAGTACTAAAAGTACACAGCACTCAAAGACTGAATTTACAGTACTTCCACCTACCATAAAATGATCCTTCTTGCATTAAAACAAAAGGGTAAGGAAAGATGAGGTAGCACCCTAAAAAGCAAATCTTAAATGGCATCCCAAACACTGCAGAGCAAAACATTTTATGATGAATATTATGCATTTTCCTAATTTTTCCTTTTCATTGGAATCTCAGAAACAGGCATTTTGTTACTGAGCAACCACCATAATTCAGGCTCTGAAAATATGTCAGTCTCAGCAATTCAGAGCTAAGATTTAATAGGATAATGTTGAAGCACACAATAAAGAATTGTAATTATTAAAGCAAACTAGACTTTGAATTTCATTTTCATTTATTTCACATGTGAAGACTTTATTATGTTTTATTTACTAATTCGTAAGATTTAAAAATTTGTAAAGCGCTTTCAATTACTGGTGTGACTTAAGCTTTCAAACGTGCTCAACATATTCCTGGCCTCATAATCTAAAGCCTAGAGGCTCTTTAATTTGTTCATGCAATTCCTGTCCAGCTGTGCACATACAGAGAAAAGAAGGGACACTCTCCAAACCAGCCACCACCACAGAGCATATAAGACCTGTGGAAGTTTAACATTGATTTTACAGTCTAATGTTACAAATCTTGATAATAACTGGCAGAGGGAGCCATTCCCTGCACCCTGGGGATGGGATACAGAGTCTTTCCTTTAGTTTCTGGAGTACAGGTGACCACAGAGGACATGCTAGCATCAGAAATCTTGCATTTTTAGAGGGCTTCACCCACTCGCTCTGTAAAATGCTAAGAACTTTAAGTGAGAAAATCTCTACCGGAGAGCGTTTTTTTCTTAGTATCGGTGACAGATAAACAAAATATACTTGCTGACACAGCAACAAATCTTTCAGAGAGCATATGTCACATTGTGAAAATTAGAAATTCTCTCTTTTAACTGACTTTTCCCTAATTAATAACCAAAGTACTTCTTATGTTCTTACGACCATTGTTAATGAAGTCCATGAACTCGCTGCAATTGGGAAAGTTATGGCGTGCTTTAAGGGCTTCATAATTATTCTAAGTTGATGAATAATTTTTATGATGAGGTAGATCAAAGCCAATTCACTTCATTTTCAATTAGAAGTATTTTTAAACAGTATTGTCTGCAGCAGTTGTACCAGACAGCAACCAAGACACCCTGCTCTTTTTCAGATGTTCTTAACATTCCTTTCATCAGTCATCTTCTCTACTGTAATCCAATATTATACATTTCTGAGAGTTTCTTTGACTAAAACAAGTCACAACTGCACAGAGAAAATATCACCCAATATACACAGCCTTGCAAACATCTTTAAACTGGATCAACATTTTTTTCATCTTTTATAAGTTAATTTTTAATGTTTCTGTTCTTAAGCTCACAGGGGCCTGAATGGATTGGGGGAAAAAAAAAAAAAAAGAAAGAAAAAAAAAGTACTTGACTTCCAAGTGGTGACCTACAGAAATAGCAGAAAATAGCTCAGAGGGATGTTATCCTTGCAACTGAAGCCAGTAACTGAGAAATGAACTAGTAATCTGCTAAAGCCTTCCACCAAACAGTGCAGCTCTATGGAGCTGTCTTGCAGTTGGGAAAGTGAGATCACATTTCCATTACCTCCACATTGCCCAGTATGATTTCTGTGGTTCTACTTTGACTGTAGGAGCGGCTGGGTACAAGCGGTGGCTATAAGCTCACTTTGACTATGCCTTTCCGATGTGACGGGGTGTACAACAGCTTCTGCCATTTTCAAGGATGTCTATACTGAAATATCTCATCACATGTACAACCCCTTTGGATATTGATGACATACTGCCAAGAAGCCCATGGGTTCCCACTCTAAGCTCTACAGCTTCTTGACTGCAGAACTGAACATGCGACCATGAGACCTACCTTCTCTGATTTGTGTAAGGTGTTGGGTATTTCCCCACAGCCACGGCTGATAAAATGTTCCTACTGAAGTCCTCAGAGTCAAGGAATGACATCTTTGACTTTTTGCTCTTCCTAACAGAGGACCAGCAGAATAATGTGGGCAGGGATGACAAAAGGCTGACAAGGCGAATCGCAAGGCATGAGCACACCAAGACTCGTTTGCTTAAATTGGACAAAATTATCTTTTCAGGTAAGCCATTTTCCTAAACAAAATGAATGCTAAACCTGCCCATTATGAAAGGGAAATGCTCTCACACACAGCAGCAAACTTGGGAAGAAGCATTTCAGCCCCTGAATTTTTAAATATTCTTTTGTTTAAAACAAGAAGAGGGAAAGGGGAAGAGCTCGAGTACCTGCAAAACTAACTAAACTCAGAAGGAGGTACTACAGGATAAGGTCCTATTTCAGAAGTATGTGCAAAAGTCAGATGGTAAGATAGCTCAAACCGAGGACAGATACCGAACAGCCTGGCTGTAGGCAGAAGCACTATGGAGCCTGCAATTTATGCTATGAGGGAAGAGAACTGCAGAAAAACCTCATGAAATCAAGTGATTAGTCAATAAAATGGCAAGTGAAATTCGGTGTAAACAAATGTGGTGCACGTGGGGAAAACAGTAATCTGAACCATGCATTCAGCCTAGCAATGAGACCTTAACGGGCTGTTTCCACTGAGGAATGAGACTGTGAGAGAACAGGAATTTTTTTATGAAACCATAAGCTCTGGGCTGATCCTGCATATACTCCAGGGCTGGTGGGTCATCTGAACCAGATGTCTTTCTCTTTTAAACAACGAATTCAAATGTCTTTCTGCAAAACATTTCTGTAGCAAACATCAGATACTAAGGACTGGGCTGTAATTTGCTTTGTGCTTCTACACTGTTACCAAAATCACACTGGAATGGTTAAAATGCTCTATTAGGCCTATTTAGGTAAATCCTACTACGCAGTTTATTATCTCAGAAAATATTATTGTAGATTGTTCTTTAGCCATCTTCCCATCTTAAAAACAACACCATGACACTCATCATCACTTCCCCTTTTTTTAAAAAATGCACCCTTACCCAGAACTTATGCTTCATGGAAAGGGCTTTCCCCAGTACCTAGAAAGGTTTATTTCTTAAAACAACACTTCCTGGAAACACCTCACAAAACAAAGTTACACTGATTATTCTAACAGGCAGAGCAGTAACACGTATTTACAGAACTGAGAGACTCAAATATTTTCTGCTGCTGCAGCAAAGCTCAAAATTGAGGTCCAGCCTCAGAGCACACAGGCAACCACACACTAGCTCCTTCTCCATTGTCTCTGTCCGGTACAAAAGAGGGGAAACAGAAAGAAATGAAAGATGTTTTGCACAAGACTCATGCTACTCAGCCTGTCAGCTCTGTTAATCTCAGCAAAGAGATGGGTCAGTGCAGCCTAGGAGCTATTAAAAGTGTTCAAAGTCAGGTTGGATGGGGCCTTGAGCAACCAGATCTACTAGAAGATGTCCCTGACCATGGCAGGGAGGGTTGGACTAGATGGTCTTTGAAGGTCCAACCCAAACCATTGCATGATTCCATGATTCCATTCAAATTACGACAACACAGGAGGTCCACGTAAGCAGCCAAGAAAAAACAGAACACAGCATGCCTTCACCAGCCACTCTCCTACTCACAGCACCGAAGATCACCCAGACCGGGCCGAAGGACAGTGATAGGACCCCACTATTTATTTCTCCTTGGTAACTCCACAGCAACATAAGGCCCATTGTGTTGAAGACAGGAGCGAGTACAGGAAAAACTGGAATCACAGCGAAGGTTACCAGGAAAGGTATAGTTCATGTCATTCGTCATAGTATATTTTGGTTTTCCTCTTCCTCAGCAACCGTCCCCTCCCTGCACAGAAATGAACCCTTTTCCATGATAAGGTAGTTTCACGGTATGAAAAATTTAATGACTAGATGGAACAGCAGTCCATTATCCATTAAAATATTGCAGAGGTTTAATCCAGCAAATAAAAATGGAGAATGAAGCAGATGGCCGTTTATAGTTCTCTTGATTTCTTAAATATTCTTTCCTAGTGCACATTCTTGTATTTAACATGAAATGCATGGTTCTCACCATGTGCACATTATGCAACCATTCACATGACCTCATAAACATTACATCTTATAGAGCAATTATTTTGTATGCCTTTTTTTAAAGGAAAAGCTGTATTATTTCATGGCAAATTGTTCCCAGATCTCAGATACCTTGAAATAATTTGCAGTAGCTGCCAACAGCAAATGATATCCACCAAATGCAAATATTTGCTCAAGATACTTCTTGGATGTATCTTAATTTTCTGGGTTCAAGAAATAATACAGGAAAAGCACTTTGGCATGGGATTTGGGTGTAGTATTTCAAGTATTTAGTATTTTGTCAAACACACAGGCCAGGAAAATAGGTATCTGAGCTCCTCTCTCAGTATGATAAACCCAAAATAGCTGCTTCATTAAAGGGATTACAATTCATACTGAAATAGCAACTGAGTATAGACAATCTCTACTTTGGATTTCATAGAAACATATTCTCTGTCACTAAAAAAAGTGAATCTAAACATCAGTAATTGTCTTTTAGTTGTCCGTATACACGGCAACCAAGTCCAGACTTTGTCCATATTCCTTGCAAAAAGCTGTGTAATATCTTTAAAAAAATTATATCGTTATTCTAAGACCCACATAAAGTTAACAATTTCTAAAAAGAATTTTTGTCATTAAGATGCACCAAGACATTAACACACCAAGTGCAATTAATATACCACAAATTAAATCTGCTGTGCACAAAAAGTCAGTAAGTCTTACACACCAACTAATCTCAATTATATTGACAGGTAAAGTGGCACTTACATACGTATTTTGCAATGGGGCATGGTCCACTAGGTAAAAAACAGCGTAACCATCATCAAGGTTTATACGTGTGCTCCTTTCTTCGTTACCACTTTGGTAATCTACCGCAGTGTAACCCACTGCGCAACCAGGACAGCACCTCAGGAGAGGACAGAGTGCCTACACAGAGCCTGAAGAACCTCCATGGAGAAGAGGCTGGAAGAGGCAAGGAAAGGGTCTGGAAAAGGAACTGGGCAGAAAGAAACAACAGAGCAGAGCACGTCAGAAGCGCTTTGGTAAAAAGAGGCAGGGATGTGCACAACCAGAAACACACTTTGTTCCAGAGGTGGAATGCACACCAAGATTTCTACCATGGGAAGCCAGTTTGTATGAAGCTACTGGAAAAGGACAAGTCATTCAGAGGATGCAGCTGCTGACTGCTGACCGAGGTTTCATAGCAAACCTCTGCACAGTGGGCCTCAGTTTTCTCAGTCCTTACGATGATCTGTGCATGCACTGTCTTATTTGCTGCTTTCTTCCCAATGGATCTTCTAAAACTACCGGAAACTGCAGGCACGAAATTTTGTTGAAACAACCTTATGATGACTTTAAGGCTGGTACTCCAGAGATATAATGGCAGAAATTGGATTCCATTTGCAAGTTTAACTTACTCCCTCCAAGCACACACTACTATAATTCAGTCTTTAATTGTCCGACCACAGTAGCTCACGGAGGTTGGATTCAGATGGTGGGATGTGTTTGTAGGCTGTGGCCCAACAAACTCCTGAAGCAGCAGTCTGGCTGTAAGCGATGGCTTGTGACAGGCACAGAAGGAGGTATCTGGCTTTTTAGGCAGACACTGTGCAGTGATTGAAAACCATAAAGGCCAGCTGGAAGTATCCTTAGGATAGGTAAAGCTATCTGACAGGCACAGCAACTGAACCATGCTGATACTTGCCCAAATACACCTCTTCTTATTTACTACACAGAGCATTCTACAAGCAAATCTGATACACAGGAAAGAAAGATGTTGCAGAAGCTTTGTAACAAAGGCATATAATGACAGAAACAATAGTATCAAGGAGTGTAAAGGAACGATTGTGGGGTTTGGGAGTACAAAGATGTATTACACTCCTGACGTATCAATCACAATTACATGTTTAAATTCAGATGGCATGAATACACATCAGGAAGCCCTCAATCTCGGTTGATTCTTGGAAGTGGTCTCACAGTTATGTTTGAAATAAGTAAAAGCTCTCTCTTACAGTGCTCGTACAGTGTCTTAGCATTGCATATTTTACAAAGCAAGGACTTTAAAAACCTAGGTCCTACATGCCTGAATATGGTCAGCTCAAGCATAATAATTCTGCCCATAGTTCCTCAGTGGCTCACTGCCTTAGCTATACATCAGGCAAAATACTGTTCTCTGAGGCACTGACAAAACCCACACATTGGTGAGGCAAACAGATCTTGCTGTGATGAGGAAAATAAATTTATTCTCACATAGCCAAGTTTAAAAAATATTAGTAAAGTAAGATATAGAGAAAAGGCTGAACCAGAAAATTACAGCAAATTGTTATATTTAAGGGAATGCTATGCAATCCGCTGAAAGAGCAAGGAAGAGATTCTGTATGAAAAAACAATAGAAGATCATTTAATTGAAGCCTATGTCACAGCCATAAAAATTAAGTTTGTATGCTGCTTTTGTAAGCTTATTATGGCCTTTTAGCAATTTCTGTATTTGCAACAAATTTATATTAATATTTCATGCTATACTGAAATAAGATAGATGCATTTGAACTGGATATAATTGGTCTTCCCCTGTATTTATTTATATTCAGCAGTTTATATTTGTTTTTCTATTTTGTATATTTAATTTGCATTTATTCTGGGTAGCATAAAATATTTAAAATGGATATTACGAAGTTGAGGATATCCTTACAGCATGAAAGAGATTTTGAGAGGAAAAATTTGTCAGTTTAAAATTGGAGCAAGCATAATTGAATAATGAGAAGAAATTTGAACCATCTAAAAGAATTATAATTAGAGCCCAAGTGAAAGATGACAAATTTCACCATTTAGAGCTATCGTGATGAAAATGGTAAATATGACTTGTCATGCTTTAATTAAAAAGGAGTGGAAACGGCATGAAAGCATTCATTGTTAAAATGTTCTTAGCACTGTAATTATTTTTATTGATTAAAGTAATTATTAATTCATGAACAGGCTCTAAAATGTTGATACTGTAATTCATGAAATGAAGAAAGGAATATGCCATCTCATTTATTCATGAAACTCTTGGATTCCCATAAAAAGATCTTTATAAATACACGATAGCTAAAAAAAGCATACCCAACCTGAGACAAACTTCTGAAAACATCCAAACTTACACATTGCAGTGCCTCACTGAGAAATCTGCCCTTCGCTGTTTACCGTGATGTTCAACCCACCTTTACATTACACCATGGCTCAGCTGTTCACTGTATCTGAATAGCTTTTCAGCAGAACTGCATGCAACGTGTTAGCCTGGTGGCGAGAACACTACTGATATATTACAAAAACAGGGTGCTCTTCCCCCAGATCTGTCCTATTCTTCCTCCTGGAAATTTGTGTCTGGGCAAAACAAAAATTGTGTCCAGAATTCTAAAATATCCGGAACGTTTCAGACCTACTGTACATGCCCAAGGTGGTCTGGCTGGATGGGACCCCCTGAAGTAAACGCTGCGTTAATATGCACACGCACGGCAGCTCCCAGCTGTGCCAGCCTCACTGTACGTGCAGGGCACACGCACAGCAAGCGGCAGCTTCACTGGACTCACTGCATGTATGTTGTACGGTGGACCTCTGCCTGTGTCCCTACTCCAGTACATCCTGAATGGCCAGATGCAGCTCTTTGTGGGCTCTATCTGCACCACTGGAAAGCGAGTATCCTTTCTCAATAGGCTGAGTTTGCATTTCTTAGCTACTGAAGATGTGTAACGGTCAGAACAGCTAAAGGTGACATGCCCAGAAACAGCCTTGACATAATCGCTGGATCTCTGCTCATGCTAGTGTGCTTATGATGTATATAATATGTGTAAAAAATCAATACGTTTCTACCTATGAAACAAGAGGACAAGAGCAAGCTGTTGCACATTAAATGCTTTTCAAGAGGAAAACCAACCAACCAACCAACCAACTAAAAAACCTGTGCAGCCCACCAATCATTACACTTGGTAGGGGCTGAAAAAGTATAGCCATGGTGACATTTAAGCTCATGAGTTTCCAAGTGGTGCCTAGTACAAGGAGAGTGGGTTAGTATAAAGTTCCATCAGCTGTGAGCCAGATGGATACCAATCCTGCGACAGGAATGACTGTAAGCACGATTTCAAAGAGATTTTAATTATGCAACAACTTAAATCTATATAAGAAAAAAAAAAAAAAAAGGAGTGGGGGTGGGGGAGAAGCTCGTTTTGGGAATGTCAAGAATACTTTGTGTGACAGATTGCTACATTCTTTGTTTAGGAGGCTAGACAAGGGTCATAAGTGAGAAATAGAGGGAGCACAGCAACTACTCATTTGTTATTAATACTTAAAATTTTTCTTGCGGATTAGGTTTTCATCATGCCACAGTCCTCAAGGAAGGAGCCAGAGGGGTAATTTGTACGGCATATCGTGCTTACATCACTTGTGATTATCTAACCACTTCCATAACACAAGCACCCCTAACACAAACGTTAAAAAAAGAGTGAAAACTTGGTGATCTTTGAGTTTGTCACTGTATTTTAAGAACTGTTCTGCCAATGCCTTTCTCTGATATTAGACTGTAACTCTGAGCCATGAAACACTATGAATGTACAAGAAATGCAAGCTCTGTTCTCTGTTCATGGGCACACAATAACTTTGCAAACTAGCACTTCAGGGCAGTGGAAACAGAAACAGAAAATACCATATATAATGGCAAATTAAATGCACGATCACTTAAAGATACCCTTATTGTACATATTCTGGATGCACATACATACTATACCTTCACCTCTGACCTTCAGCATGTAGCGAGTCAGCCATTTACTACCAAGGTCCATACCCAGCCTACAACTACAAATACTGATAAAATACGGAGTGCAAGGAGTGCAAAAAAGGAGTGAATTACAAGAAACAGATGGTCTCTAACGAAATTCGTTTGCAGAGACTACACTTGGACTACTGCAAAGTCTGTCAGATTGCCAACAAGCCACTTGATGCCCAGTGCAATACTGTCATACAAATAAATGGAAGACACAGTGGACAAAGGCACAGCAATCCTGACATCCAACCTTCTCATCTCCTAAGTGTAACAACCCTACAAATTCAACCATCTCTATAAGGTGGAGGGAACTGTCTGCCTTCAAAAAAGGGATGTAGAATAACAACGCATCCCATGATCTTTAAGTCCCAGCAACACCATGGGAACAATCTGTGTTACATAAAACAGACAGGACAAAACCCTGAAGAGCCCTGCTTCATTAATACTGTTGAATATCATTTTGACGAGCAAGCTCTGTGGAATCCTTTCTGGTTTGGATCAAGCATCCTCCAGAAGGATAGATAACAGAGAGGCCTCTGGAGCTACAACTGCTAGTCCTGGGAAAGAAATTCCACACTGGAAGTTGCTTCATGACAAATGGGATAAATCTGTTCATTTCTAAAATATGCTTTCAACCTCCTAAGTTTCTGCTGACCTAGTCACGCAGAATAGAAACAGACTTCTCTTCCCATCAGGAAATGATGGCATAGCCTTATTAAATGGAGATGATTAATCATTTACGGAAACATTCTTGTTTCTGACAGTGCAGGAAAAGAAAAAGGTATTAACAAAGTTAGATTCTCTTATCTTTCCTGCACCATAATCAAGACCCGCAAAGAAGCCTGTTCCTCCTACAAAGGACAATGGGAGATTCATTCTGCTAAAACTGAGGGAAGTAAGAAAAACTGCAAATAGTCAGAATTTGGGCTACAACCAGTTTTCAAAGGCATTACTGCAAGGGAGAAGGCTCTGCAGACAGAGGAGAGACTGGCCAGAAAAATTTTACACCGCACATGGTTCTGGGTGTCAGATGAGAAAATCTCAGCCTTTACTGCTTGCCCCACTTCGCTTTGCAATGGAATTCTTTAAAACTACTTTTAGCTACTGGCACTGTAATACCTGTAACCATATTATTTATTCTGGACAAAATTTTATCTAACTCACCCAAACAGATACAAACTTTGAGGGAGTAGAGATGAAATGCTTATGTAACTCTAACCTCTCTAAAAGTGCTAACAGCTATTTGAGTTTGCATTTAGGATAAACACCTGATTACCTCCAGTTTCTGAAAAGTAAAATATTAAGGAAGTGGAGTTTTCTGTTTTGAATTGAATCACTCTGCCAACAGAAGACATTATTCTATTTGTTCCCTGCCCAACATCATTTTTGCAGATTGTTGGTTCAGTTGGAAATATAATCTCCTGTGGTATTTGTGCTACAGGTTTTAAAGACAGTACCTAACAAGCTTTGAATCTCTTCAATGAGAACAGGAGGTAAATAAATTGAGAGTCTTTAAAACTGCATTTACTAAATTTTCTTTTTCTTACCAGAAAATATCAGTGAATAAAGTATTCTTCAAAGAAACTGCTAGGCCTTTACATTTGAAACTTCCCAAACCATTTCCTTGGTCATACATTACAGTGTGTATCACTGCAGTTCAGTGATGTACACACTGAACAGAGATGGTTAATCATTTGCAGAAACGCTCTCGCTTCTGATGGTGCAGGAAAAGAAAAGGACATCAGCAAAGCTGGATTCCCCTGTCTTTTGAAAAGCATCATTGGAAATGCACGTGATCCCCTGAGCCTAGTGTACCCTGGAGCTTTGTACGTCACTAACACGCACTCAAGAGGCTTCAGATGCTGCCAGGAACACTCAAAAGCATCACTGCACAGACCTGGTATAGACATGAGACAGCTGAACAAAAAAGTAGCGTGCTCCTGATATCATGGTTAGGAGGAGTGTGGACAGAACCACTGGGTCCCACCATAGCACTTCTTTAATTGTTATTTTGGCATGTGTTCTAAAAGGTCTTAAGCAAGGAGGATTTTATGTACGTGAGCATCTTAATGCTCTTCCAAAGCTCTGCCCAGCACTGCTCAAACTATCACATGCATGAGACTTTACATTTGCATAGTCCTAACTCAGTGGACTATTCATCATATGTAAAAAGTAAGTGAAGGGCACATATTTTGCAAATTCTAACTCTGGAAGTTTAATCAAATCTCACAAGAAGAAGATGCTATGAGGACTCCAAACCTTTGCAAGTTAGAAGACTGACTTCTGCATTAATTCTCTTACCAGAACAGAAGTCAAACTCATAGTTATTCAAGGACAGAAACATCAAGCAAATTGAATGAACCTACAGAATTAAACACTGCTATGTAAAGACGCTGAAATTAAACTAACTCAAAGGTGTAATAGCAGACCTGCAAGTCTGACTTAGCACTGAGTTAGTCTTTGTATCTTGTTTTACAATATATATAAAACCCAAACCACTTCCTTCTAAACTGCAAAAGTAATTAGACTTTTGATGGGGATGCTGACAAAACAGCTTCTACTACAACAAAAAGCAAAATTTAAATGCACCATATTATAAATGCACCATCATTTAATTTGACATTGAAATATGATTAAGGCCCATGATTAAAATTAAACAAGAAAAAAGAATTGCAGTATTGCATGTCTTCACTGACAAAAATAAGGAAACCTCATAGTACCTTCTCCCCACAAGAATATTTCCTCCCTGTCTCCTCCCTTACTTAATTACTGAATTCTTGAGGAACAAACTGTACAACAGACACAATAGAAATGAAACTGCTCTACCATATATTATCAGAACAAGAAACCTCATCTCTTGCTAAAAGAATGTGCTATTTTTTGCAGTTACCAATTAGCACTTAAAAGCCCATTATTAGGTAGGATAAGGAAGAATTCAGGGAACTGGAGGGGAAAAAAATGTCTAGAACAGCTTAGCACTAAAGCAGCAAATAAAAAAAGATATCTCATTAATTTCTTCTCCCATTTTTACCAGTGAAGAAACCCATACCAATTATTTTAAAGCACAACAACTGCCAAATTGTGCATTAATTCAAGTTCCATAGCATTGTAGGCATCAAAAAGAAATCTGCAAACAGTGTGGCAAGATGCATGTTTGCAAGCCTTGGTGGGCAATCACATGACTAAGGGAACACAAGTGTACTCCTGCTCACGGTGTACTGGTCTGCTGATGAAAAGAGAGGCCCAGATCAACCAAACCAAGATGAGAGAAAGCTTTAAAAATATTTTTATTTTTTAAAATCTCAGTGCATTTCAAAAGTTTCCTATTGATTTCTTCCAAGGCAAAACCCAACTAGTTAGAAGCAACAGATACATTCTTGCCTCCTTACTTCCTGCTGACAAGGCGGCTAGTCATCGTCAGTGCCATGATATTGAGAGCTTATGAGTGTTATTTTTATACAGAGGAACATTCAAATTATTCATTTAAATATATTTAAAATGTATGTGTTTCCTTTTTATAGAATCCTTTTAGTAGCTTCAAAGACTAAAACAGGAGAAAAACATGTAGACTCACCATAATTTAAGCTTAACAGTTTAGTAAACCACACATCTGTTGTGAAATCCTCTAGAGTTCAAATACAAATGCAGCCTCGATAAATAGTCACTGAGGGGATTTGACTTCTAAGCCCAAAAGACTCTTGATTATCAGATTCTTCACAGACTTACTAGCTAGCCTACTATATTGTATTTAAATAGCAGAGATGCAATGAAAAGGAAATAAACCATTCACTGTTTTGTTCTAAATATTGTTGGTTTATATATAGTCTACTTTGCAGTCAAATTTCTATAGAACACAACTGCAGGTTTTGTATTACAACTTAAAAATACAAGCAAAACAAACCCAAAACAAGCAAAATCCCCAGCCTCCTAGAGACCTTGTTATGTTTGCAGCTTAAACTACGTTTAAGGCAGAAAGGACAAAGTTCAGGCTATGTCCCTTTGAACACATTTAAGTGTGTGGCCACAGATACTGTTCTACAGAACCCTTGCATCACTAGATTTACACACATGCTTTTGATGCCTTCTGTTTAGTATACTACCAAAGCAAACACCAAGCACAGCTACAAATGACAAGGGGTTTTGCTGGTTTGGGTTTTTTGGGGTTTTTTTTGTTGTGGTTTGGTTTTGGTTTTGTTGTTTTTTGTTTTTTTTTCAAAACAAGGCCATAAAATGTAAGGTGAAGCACTTAGAAAAACAGATATTCTCATTGATAGAGGCATAGTTCCACTACACATTCCTTGCTCAGCAGCAAGTGCCTGCATTCCGCAAGGAGTACTGCATTTTCCTCCTAGATGGTGTTTCCTACCACAAGGAAGGTAGAGTAGCTAGATCCTTTCAAACAATGTTCTCTTAACTACTCGAAAATACTTGTCCCTCTTACGTTGCTGCTACAAAATGGAGGGGAATCACATGTATCAAAAAACAAGTAGGGTGTGTACTACAAAGGGAAAAATAAGCAAGCACATTCTGGACCTTGAAACCGCTAAACCTCACGTGCGCCCTCCCTCACCTTCCAACCTGCACACTGAGTGGGAAATGAGTCTCACTGGAAACATGTTCTTAAGGACCACAATATATGGATGTGCAAAAGGAGGGAGCAGTAAAGCAAAGCGAGAATTCTCTCTTTACATTTACAGCTTTTTAAGTTTTTCATCATGATACTGTACATTTGCTGGTAAGTTTTCTATGCATTTCAAGCAGACAAAATTGAGAAATTAAGAAAAATAAATCCCACTGCATACCACAATCTATTAGACAGGGGCAACATTTTCACTACACATGCATTCCACCAGTGGAAGAAAATGCTGCATTTTGTATTCATTTTTCTGTTTGGAGACTAAAAAGTGGAATAAAACAGCAAAATAACCCTCCAGCCTGCCATGCCAGGATCATTTCCTTGAGAACACAAAACTTTTCCCATGAACCAGTGTGTTCAAAAGCACGTAATTTTGGAAAAGTGCTTAAAAGTAAAATCAGTGTGCAAACTCAAGGGAATAATTTTTTTTTCTGTCTAATTTTGAATGCAAATTTAACTTAAATTAAAGGCCTATGTTAAAAGCTGACCACATGATTCCTGAACCATCCTGATCTGTTTCTGAACGTCCTTTCTACTCACTCTCTAGGAAGCCCAACACGAACAGATTGCTAGCTTAGGTAACTCACAAGCTTACAGTTAACAGATACGATTCTTCCCTTGTTTCCAGCTTTTAAACAACCTCCTACAAAAATGGCAATGATTTCATAAAATTTTATGACAGAGAGTCATATCTGCAATTTATAAAGGATTGTTTCTGGAAGAAATTAAATTCACAAACCAATGAAGAGTTTACAAAAAATGAAAGAGCCCATGAAAATAAAACAAGAAATGTTTATTTTCCTATGACAGTAAAAAAGACATTAGTGCTGTGGAAATATTCCAAATTCATACTTGGGCAGCTAATGGACCTGGCAAATTGTTCCCAAAACACACTAAACTTGAGAAGTTGTAGGTTAATGAAGATGGACCTCGAGGCTGAAAGAACTCTTACTTAGTCTCACCTGTATCTCACACTAAAGCCTTCACTGCAGTCAGCAGGCTTTGCTCAGACAGACAGCACCATTGATGCATTGCCTACCCTATACTAGTCTGACATTTTTAAAAATAATTATGATCACATTTTAGCCAGACATAGCCAATGGAGATTGAAGTCACTTATATAAAATTTCATGAGCAAGTGTAAGCAATAAAGTAAGTAAAGTCCTACAGTGAAATTCTATCTTCACTGAACCTCCTATTCTCAAGACTGCAGAGGTTATGAAAACAGTGGATAACATATTCTATATACCCACAGTAACTTGAAAAATGCAATTTAATTACTTCCATCCTCCAGAATGAAGTTTAATCTTTACCTTTGCACTGAGTTGAGATATAGCCTTCATTTTCATTTCATGTATTATAATGTTCCGCAAAATCTGCTATTTTGGTGGACTTAATTGATCTAGAAGTCTCTTTTGACTTCATAAGAAGTATCACCTAAGAGCTCTTCCCATAAAGAGTTTTTTGATTAATGAACAGATGCTTAGTTCCTAATGTTATTTCTGAGGTTTGTCTACTCTAAATGAAACTTACTTAGATTAGCTAATTTTTAGTACTAAAGAATCACCTTAAATAAAGGTCACTGAACATCTCACTATGCAATTAATAAAGATTCAGCTAGTAATTCCTTGATCAAATATTAGTATTTTTGATTGGTCCCAGAAGAAATACCTTTTTTTATGTAAACCTGGCACATGAATCAGAGCCACAGCTGCTGCCTGATATAATCAGTGTACAATATTCTAATCCCATGAACTCCGACTCAGCAAGCATCTGCTTTCCAAATAAACTTTATCAAACATTATTTTTTCAGAACTGATTTTGTCAGCCAAGGTTTAAAAGGAGACAAATTTCAAAACCTTTCACAGAAACACATTGAAGTCAACCACTATATTTCAACTTATTTGCAGAAGACCTTCCCTAGGAATTCAAATGGTTATGATACTGAGTGAGACAGTTTAATTAGTCATGAGTACTGTTAAGTTTTTTTAACGACATTTTATGTAGACTACAGTTAGAGCAGTTGCTGGATCCACAAGGTTTGATGTGCAAGTTTTAAATACTAGTGTTTTACTATACCAATTGTCCCCTAGCTGATAGGAACTAAAGTAAATTCATAACACCTGCACTTAAGACTGTACATTGATTATCTGTCTGCTTCTAAGCACACACAGAAAGACCTAAATAGTGGGGGTCCAGGGCCTGAGACAACAGCTACCATTCTCTCCTACTACCTTGCAATTAAAATCACAATTTTGTGATAGCAAATTTCCAGTGCAGTTTGCAGTTCCCCACATGGTTTGTGGACTGAGACCCTTCCTACCACCAACAGAAAAAAAAAAAAAAAAGTTCAGTTGCAGATTCTTTTAGAAATGAACGATATTAATACCCAAACATATGGACCTTCCAGGTGAGGCATAATGACAATTTTTTCTCAACTTCTTGTACTCATGTTTTCTAAAGTGCAATCAATGGGATTGCAAACGAACCACAAGATCATTCCCCACAACAAGGGTGAGTCAGAAACAAGGACATCACAGCAACATCATCTTCTGAAAATGGAAAGCACAAAATTGTAGAAATCGTGTCATGGAACCATCTAACCCTGAGGTCCACGCAGCCTCCTGCTCAAACTAGGACTGTCACCTACATTGTACCATAAGGTCACCTGTAGCTTTATCTAGCCAATCTTGAAAAACCTTCAAGAGCAGAGCCTTCGCCACATCTTGGGTGTCCTGTCCCAGTGCTGCATGACCCTACTGAAGTTCTTTTTCTAATGTCCAGCAGTGGTGGTGTCCTTCTCCCCCTCTCCAGGCTGCTGCATGGCCTTGGGAGCTGCCGGCTGGGCCTCTGTGCCTTGAGGGATGAGTCGGGCAGTTCAGCACCCTTCGACTGTGCCGGTAACTCCTGCTCGAGAATGGCTGAGAGCAGCACTGCCTGGCTGGAGCTCCTGTTGGCTGGTCAGAACAGGGAAGAAGCACGGAAATCATCAGTTATTCCCTGATAACCCCAGAATGTTCCTACCAGGTCATAGCCTGAGTGGCAACCGAGCGGAGCTACATATTGTTCCTGGATTTTTTGAGAAAATCAACAGCTCAGGTTGTGGCTGTGATGGAAATTTGCTGATGACTGAGGGCATTCATCTCACAGCCTTATAAACAGCGGCCCTAAAGTAAGACCCTTTTAAGCTCTCCTGGACCACAGTGGGCTGCTGCCAGCACCTCCCTCTGAGCAGGATGCCACTCATGGCTCGCCAACCACTAAGTCACAGAAAGTCGACGACAGATCCTGGGCTAATGCACGAACTCCTGCTCCTCGAGGCTCAACCCTTCACCTGCTGAGGAATGCAAAGGTGTAAGATGTGAGTATTTCACTGAACTCCAGGGCAAACTTTTAGTAAGTATACCTTTGCTGTGATATATTGCAAGCTTGAAGTAGTTAGGTTAAGTATGTAATTTTGTGATTTAAAACAAGTGATTTGCTGCTAAAATGTTATGGAATATGAATAAACTTTCTTTCTCCCTCTTTATCTCTCCCCCCACCCCCCCACCCCCCTTTAGATATAATCCACTGTCCACGTCTCAGACTAGGAATAGATCCAACAGCACATAAACTGAACGTTCAGAAAGCAAGGGAGTCTACTCTAAACCTTGTGACTCAACGGGAGAATGTCCTTTACCCTTTTTATATCTTCCATCTTTATAAAATGTTTCTACCTCTATTCTGCTTTGATTTCAACATGATTTACCTCTGTGGATTTATTCCATGTAATAAGTAATACAGTGAATATTGCCATTGAAACTTGTGTAGTCGCATTTCCATGTATTCATATTAAAACCATTTCACTGAAACTTTTTGGTGGTAATTCTGTAAGTGACCTGACCCAACCACTCCTTTCGCAACACCAACCTAAACCTCCTCATACACCGTCTGCTATTGCCACTTGTTATGTTCTCCAGCATTAGAAGACCTTGTCATATCTGTAAATGCATTTCAAGGCTGTTATTAGAGTGCTCCTAGCCCTCTTTTCACAACTGGAAAAGCCCGGTTCCTTCAACATCACACAGGATGCGGATTCTAGCTCTTGCCCATTGCAGCAGCCCTCGCTAACACCTTCCCAGTTTCTCAACATCCTTACAACACCGAAGTGTCCAAGTGCAGCCTCACATGGTGACAGAGATGAATAAAAGCTCCTCTCTGCTGGTGGTTGCACCCCTTACTTTGACTTTATACGCCAGTGAAGAACGGCTGAGAACAGAGTTAGGCTGGTGTAAGGAAGAAATACAAAGGAGCCTTAGCAATCGACACACCACTCACACACCACTGATAGCTGCTGTGGTAAAATGAAACACAGAACACAGAGTTCCTAACTGGAGGTAGGCTGAGCTTCCAAACAATTTTGTTGCACCACGAGCAATACACATTCTCTTCACCCACGTTTTGGCTTTTACTCCTGAGGGCTTGCCATACCATCTTTGCTAATTATAACAAAACTTAGTAAGTATGGCTTAGATGGCTGCCTATTCTAGGGTGGACTAACTGCCCTGAAAGCATCTCTCTTACTCATGTGGAAGTGCAGCTGAGATTCACTGCACCTTTTTCAGAGTACTACAGCGTAGACATCTACAAATAAATAGTTATCTGGGGTGGGTCCATACAACAAAACACTTTCACAATCTTTGTTGGTTTTTTTTTTTAGACCAATACAAACATCTTTTTGAAAAAAATGTTACATTATAAGCTTTTAGTTACTGACAGGTTTGAACATACAACAGTATAAAATAAAACAGCTTACATACAGATTATTGCTATAATTGGTTAAAATGTTGTTCTCTACCCAAAGTATTTTATATTAGGAACATTCCATAAGCATTCAATCAATATGGATTCATTAAAAATAACTGCCTGGTGCATCACACTGAGATTATATAAAGACATTTTCTAAAAAAAAAAAAAAAAAAAAAAAGTATAAGAAAAAAGTTGCCTAATAATTTAGAAAAACTCCATTATAAAACTCCGTCTTTCTCCAAGTGTTACACAGTTAAAGACCTATCTCTATATTTAAAACTAAATGTAAGAATTAGCATAAAAAGCTATAATTAAGGCAACAGCGTAAGAAACATTCTCCCCTATTATTTCTAATAATTACTAATAGGTTCAGGGTAAAAAGTATTCTGTACTAGTTGAATACCAAAATATGATCACCTAGTACAAAAATAAAAGTTAATTTCAGTGGAGGAAGGCTTTACAGAATTCTGTTGCAGTGCCAGTCTGCAGTCTCACAGTCCTAAGAATAATTTCTTTTTAGCTTAATTAAGTAATATATTCTCTTTTTCAAATAAGCTACTTGCAAAAAATCTGGTATTTTTATTAATACTTTTGTTCAGCTTATATTATATGTGGTGTTGGTTTTACTGATTCTGGTCTACATTATTATTTTGAATGTACTACACACTCAAAAGCTTCTGCAGTTCTGTAATTGTTAATGACAAGTTAATAGCTGCAGTTTCAGGCCTCATTGAGCTAGACCCAACTAGCAGGTCACACTCCAGGTCATGCCACCATCCTCACCGAGGATTTAAATCTTATGCAGGTCCAAGAGGCAGAGATATGAGTGCTGCAGAACTCCATATGACACAATGCTCTTGGAATGGCAAAGGGAAAGGGAACATCATCACAGGGTTGCCAAAACATTGCCTTCATGGGGGAACAGCAGGAGCAGTTACAGAGCAGCAAGCCTTCAGCCTAAGCCGTGTGAACCTGCCTGGGAGCCAACATGACTGCCCTCCACATACATGCTCCAGCATGTAGCCCTAGAACAACAGAGAAGGTGCAGATGTGGTGGAGGAGTTTCCTACCAGTATGAGGGCCGCAAACGAGGAGGAGGAAGTATGATTCCTCTGGCTATCAAAAGAACAAACAGAAGAACAAACCAGAGGCAGTGACAGGTAGAAAGGGAAGCAGAATATCAATACGGGATATCCACAAAGAACATAAAAATGATAAAGAATAACCATATGCTGACAGAGAAGAAAAGTAAGTGGGGAATCACAGGAGGGGGAGGGTGTGGGGAAGTGAGAGACTGAGACTGAAGAAAACAACGGTGAAATCCAGGAAAGGGAAAGCAATGTTCAAGTCACAACATTTTATTTATTTCAGATTTATGCATTTCTATATTCATTTGTTGAAGGCAAGATTCCTTTTGAACCATCAATCATTTTTGCAAGTTGTGACAAGTAGTTTTTCATCTAGACTCCCTTTTTCCATTTCCTTTTTCTTTGCCTTTTCAAAGACCGACAGATCACTTCACTAAGCTATCTATCACTAGCACTGTATGGCAAGGCAGCAATTGCAGGTGCACCAGGCAAACACGCACACCCTTCCTCAACAATGCAGCTGGTCTGCTGACTCCGCCAATATCTACAGCTCTATACAAGTACCAATTTTGTAGCCACTTCTTGAGGCCATTAAACGTGACTCCTGTTCTTTTGTGTGTGCATGACGCACATACTTAACTTTTAAGTCCACGAGTGTCTAAAGGACAGAGAGTGTAAGGATACAGATCACCGGAGCTTTACTGAAGTCCTCATCCTCCCAGAGCAACGGTTTCTGGAAGTTACAAGCAAACTGCCATGTAGGTTCTCTGCAGACCCCTGACACTGAGAAGTTTCTCAACCAACTGCAGGAGTAGCCTCAAGCTCTAACAGAGGAAGGAAGATATCTGCTAGAGAGAGGCGTATAATCAGAAGAAAGTTATTTGTTTGGAAATTGTCAAGTTTAAACTGGTCTAGTTTCTATCCATTCAGCCTACAAAATCAACAGTGAGGGCCTGAAAGACTTTGCCCTGCCAGGGTAGAATGGTAGGGTTTCAGTGATACCAAGGATAATGAACCAACCTGTACCTAAAGTGATTAATGTGTGTAGGGAAAATGCAGAATATTCTAATTAAACTGAAAGTATAGAGTTGATATCTGTCAGCAGTGTAGACACCATCTCTACATTACATTGCCTCAGAAAGCTCAGATAAAAGGACTTCCATGCCACCTACGTCCTAGAAGATGTGATGCATATGCAAAGCTACATTTTTGCAAGCAACTTGTAATCCGTTTATGTAATAACCCCTGCAATCTATTAGGACAAAATTTGATCCCTACAAATACACAGTTTCTAGTATGATGCAATAGTGTTCTCATGACAGAAGTGGATTTTACCCATTTATGAACGGAGATCAATAGCTGATGTTATGATCTTGAAAAATGTACATATTAGAGGAAGTATGTCTGACTTTTTAAGATGGAAGTACTAATACAAGACATTTTGTGTTCTCCTAAGGAGGTACCTGCGGCTATGACTGCAGTGCAAAAAATACCTCTATTAAATAAAGTACATGATCATCATCATGGGTCCTTTTTGCAATTCAGCAGAACACTCTGAACAGCCAGCTTCTTTGTGGACAAACCCGCTGTACTGGAAGAAGTAGAATAAAGAATCTGGCCCTTATATAGAGATAGGAGATCCTTCATGCCTAGAGGTAGGTTCATAATCTTTTTTACAGACAGCATGACAAGGTACATGAGCTTAAGCATCTCATCTGGCTGAGGCTATGAAATAATTTGGACACAGCCTTCCTTCAATATAAACTTTACTTTGGTATAAAAGGGAGCATAGGAAAAGCATATGTTAGACCTTAACAGGAAAGTTCAAATGCATGTGTGTGCCTGCTTATATTTTTGCACAAGCATGTGATGTTCCTTAAAAAACAAACAAACAAACAAACAAACAAACAAACAAACAAAAAACCAAAAAAAAACCCCAACCCAACAACAGTAAGGCAGAGGGAAGGACAGGAGATGGCCTTTCTTCTAGGGAACTACTGAGCAGAGTGAGAAGGACCTACCTTCCAGAGGCTGCAGTGCCTGCCAAGAGAAAACGGAGTCACAGCTCAGACTGGGGACCCTACAGCTCACATCGAAACTGCCCATAGCCAGCAGCAAACACACAGACCTCAGACAGATAGCTGGAAGGCAAATTCCTCAGCATCAGAGGAGTCAATGCAGCATTTGCTGCTATGTAGAGGTATTAAACTGCCTGGAAGCAAAAACCTTTTGAACAGACACAGTGAGTAGCAGATTTTTTAAATCAACAAAAATGCTGTATGCTTTCTTTTCATTCCAGCTTACCTTGCTACTCCAAGTTTTCTGGATTTAAGAAGTTACTTCCAGCTTTGACTCAGATAAAATCTGGCTAGAGTTCAAAAGCTTTTCCTCCTCTTCAGGGAGCTTATTATAGGAGAAAGATCTATGCGCATCTACCCCTGACATAAGGCTTCATTCACAATGTAAATGAGGAAACCAGGAATAAACCTTCACCTGGAAAAGACCGCGTTTTGCCATGAACAGGTTCACATTTAGGATCTCCCAAAAATTAACTCTGCCACTTTGTGACATTGCCAGAGCATGCTGCTGTATAAGCATGTTAAGGACACATCCATGCTCTCAGAAGACAAGAGAGCTAGAAATTCACCTCACTTCAATCCAGAAGTTCCTGGGAGCCTTGCCGACCTGAGGCAGAGCAGTGCAGAATAGTGAAACTGTCCAGAGCAGTTCAGTCCGTCCCACGGCTTCCCAAGAAATGATGCTAGTTTTCAGCAGCTGTGAAGGGAAAGAGGGCTCAAGCCCAAATAATTGACTGCCCTCAAAAAGAAGAGATGCTGGCTGTAAGAGATACGAAATGACAGCGGCTGGAACAAGAAGAGGTCTTCTCTGTGATCTGGATCACCTCAGGCAATTCACAGCCTACCACCACATTATGCTGATGAGACGTTGATTCACAGAGCTTACTTAAGTGACCTAATGTATAGAGACCCCAGTATGGAGTATTTCAAGGAAACATCTGTGACTTCCTGTGTTTAGCAAAAGGGAAAAAATAATCAAGTATCGACAGTGTCTGAACAATATGCTGTAACTGAGGAGAAACTACAGATATGAACTTCTGTGGAAAATACAGAGACAACTTAAAGGCTGATGAGGTAGAACACCACATGCAGTACCAGAGTTATCACACACAGGTTTTTTTTGAAACAGAGTTAAGTTCAGTGCCTTTCCTTTAAATTAAATTACTCAGGAGGAAAGGATGAGTTGGAAGCTGATTTTGATTGAATTCACCTGCCAGCTCATGGCACATGTCATGTACCTTGGCAATGAAGACTTCTCCCTTTCCTCTGGAGTTCCCTGAAGAGACTCCAAAACGAATGTGGATGACTGAAATGAAGACTGTACACTCAGGGATAACTCACATGAGAGGAAACAACCAAAGCCCAGACTTCTGAAGTGCAAGCATCTGTAATTACCAAAACAAAAACTGCAGAGAGATTGCTCTTCCTTTAGCGACAGATGATAATACAGGTCATGCTACACTTCGGTCACTAGTTACTTTAGAAGTCTTAGCATTCTCCTCTACAATAGATGTGTACTTTCAGTAATGTTTTCCACTTTTGTCCTCTGTGTTGCAAAAAACCCCAAAAAACAAAACCACCGCCAACAAAATAAACTGACAGAGAAAGCAACATCTTGTTTTCTCAAAAACACTGTCTTCCATGAGCAACCAAGCAGCTATTTCTAATCCCAGATCTCCATCCCTCCAGGTTTCCCTAGCATCTTTTCTTCCAGAACTGTGTGCTCTGAATTGTATTTGTTGCAATTAGGAGATTGTCAGTGGAGCAAATCAGGATGCCCTCATCTTTAAAATGTATTTAGCCAAGTGATAATTGACAAGCATTGGCTTGTAAATGTTTACTGCTGCTTCATGCATTACTCCTTCCTTGTTAAACTGCTGTAAAAAGATTGCATATAATTTAAAACTTGTATACATACAAGAGCAAAAGGCATAAGAGATTGTTACATTATGCTACAATGACTGAGACTATGTGATTACAGAAATCTCCATAAAATTGTGAAAAAGCCTTTGATTCAGTAGAGTGGAATAATACCCTAATAAGGTCCCAGCACCACGTTGTTCAACTGGACACAAGCTTCTTTACTGAATAAAAAGATGCATAGGAAAGAGCAATATTTGCACACTTTGTTCAAAACACCAACTAGCCTATTCCTTTCTTTTCTGCACTGCATATAAAACAGTTACCAAATCTAAAATAGCAACTTCCATTTTTTTTTTACTCAGTTATATTAGTGAAACTGTCAAACTTAAAGTTTCATGAATGTAATATTCTTGGGACACTACAATATAAAGAAATGTCTGGAAATTTTGAAATATTTTTTTAAGTGATATTTGTTTTAAAATAAGCCAGAATAAAGTTATTAATCAATACAATTCAGCTACATTATTTTACTCCATTATTCAAAAATGTGAAGCAGTGCTACTACTTCTTTGCTAGACTGCATGGTTACAAGCAAGATTACTTTCCTGCCTTAACTCATCTTTTCATTCCAGACATTTCTAATTATGCTGTTCTCAGGGATGGAAATCAGTGAAAAACACAAACTTAAGGATATTTTCTCTCATATGAAAGAAAAAAAGCCGTGTGCATGGTTTCAATAAACTCCATATGCCAGGCCAGGCAGCATTTCCAAGCACAGAGGCCCATTACCATTCTAGACAGTTCAGAATTACTATTGCTCAGATGGAGGTTCATAGACTTTGCATTAAGGAGTTGCTTCAGCATCCAAGAACAGCCTTGTTCTGAAAATCCAGTTAAACTGCTCTGCTGGTGTGAAGTAAGATAATACATAAACTGAGCAGTTTCTTCTCACTACTCATTCCCAAAGCAGCAGCCTAACACTCAATTCAGGCATATGCAGACAGACGAATCAATGAATTTTCACGTTGGGCAAGATCAGGAGGCACACAAACTAGGTCAGCTGTATATGGGAGCTATTGCAAGGAGATGGAAAATCATACTGTCCTTGGCTATCCCAGTCCACACTTTGCCTGTTTTTTACGACCAGACACCACAGCTAACCTTCATCATAACTAATTAGGTGTCTAAAATTTAGGTCTCTAAATCTTGAGTGATTGTTATCGCCCTGAGTGTACCTTTAAGTTACAAGACCTACACGGAAGAAAGTGGATCAACAAGCAAGACTTGCTGCATGGTGGATCCGTATAAATCCACTCAGATAATAGTCAGGCCCAGTGACAAGTAATTATGAATTGCACTGACTATTAACACAAAAGACTGGTTTGAAAAGGATGATCTGATAGCTAGCGTAGGAACAGGCTCACCATAAATCATGCAGGCTGGCAAATCAGACAGCAGAAAAAGTCATAAATCTTGAACATCTTCCAGCCTTTGGGAAGAAACACCTTTTGGTGTTGAAAGGTAAGCTATACTTCATCAGCTTCATATTTTTCTAAGAAAAACAGAAATAAACCAGTCTGACAGAGACAAAACTGCTGTACCCTCAGGGATTGATTAGCTCTTGTATGTATTCAACTGCCACTCTACACAAATGTCCCTGATACAGATGTCCAAGTGCAGATAACAGAAAATTCAGAGTATGTCTGGCAGGGAGACATACCTGGGAGAGTAAGGGGCAAGTCATGGCACCTAAGTATTTGAATACTGTTTTGCTTTTGCAGCATTTGTGTAGCATCAGTACAAATCACAGAACGAGCATCGCCCACAACTCCTTACAGCTTTCCCAGTGGCAGATGTGTGACGCATCTGTACTGCACCAGCAGTACTGTCAATACATCTGTATCACAGCATATATCAAAGAGGCTGTGTTTGTTTGGCACGCTTCTCCCTCAAATTCTGCTTATCGCTGAACACTCCCAGGTAACGCTACCCATCCCAGGCACCTTTTACAGTCAAGAGAGAGTAATACCTCCAGAAGGTGACTTACCTGGACTCTTTTAGGTGTCATCTTAGAATGATGAATCGTCCCTTGGAGTATGTATTTCTCCCCCTTGACTATAAAGAGGTGAAATGCCTCAGATGAGAATTAGCCAACACATAAAATGAATACGCCCCTATGTTTTAATTAAGATGTTGCTTTCAATCAATGAGAAAAAAGTTTAGATTGATAAACCACTGGTATCCATTGGTTATCACTGCATACCTATATAATTTTTTTATCAGTGGAAATTTAAAGGAAACAGTTTGTCTCAAGGAAAGAGGCAAAAAAGAATATTCTGACATTTGATTCAAAATTTTGATACCACTAATAGTAACACTACAAACGAAAGCAATTTAGAGATTGTAAGTACAAAAATATAAACAGCTGTAATATTGACGCTTGAGGAAACAAAGAAACACTGGAAGCAGTATTATTTGAACTCTTATAGTCTACAGGCAAGATAGTTTTCAGCAGTACCATACTTCAAAACAGTAAATGTGGAATAATTTTCAGAAGACCTATTAGTGACTACGAGCTCCTCTCAATTAATGACATAATTTTTGAGGATGTTACAAGAGACAGTACAAGACATGAGACAATCCCAGAATCATAGCTCAATTAGTAGGAATTAGAAAAACTGTGCTGTTATCCTCACGTCTAGAAGAAAAAGGTTTTGAACTCACTGTTATAGAGGCATTAACACATCAGATTAAAATTCAACAATAATAATACTAATAGACATCAGTGTTGCAGAACACATGCTTGGTGATTCTAAATGGAAGTGGGCAAGGGGAAAAAAGATCACCTCCAAAAAAGTACTAATCAGATTTTAAACTGGAGTAGTTTCAGCGTCTGTGATAAATTAAAGGAGATGAAAACACTTTAAGTAAAATGTGCAGAATTAACACTTAAAACGTTTTTCAACGTTTTTGTAAATCTGAACACTTACAATGCTGCACTCTACCATACGTGAGTTATGAACAAAGGAACTGGTTGCATTTTACATGTCCTCTGCACTGCTTCACTCCTTAAGTTAGCCTGCAATTTCTTATAATTTGCTACACTGATATCCATGAGGGTAGAAAGAGATGCGTTAATGTAAAATTTCAGAGAGAACCACTGAATAAATTACAGTATGTAGCTGAGCTGGTCACTAAAATGCTGGTAAAAGTAGGCAGCCAGGCAGATCTGAGATTTCAAAGAAAAACAAACAGAAAGCAGTGTCTAATCTACAAAGGCAATATCCAAAAGCCTAGCCCACATCAGGAATCACTCAAAGCCAAATGGAGTAACACCTTGTTTCTAGATACAAAGCTACTGGGGATTACTTTAATAGAGAACACTTAAGTAATCATGTTTGATGGTTGAGACTGCATCATTTATCAAAAATCTATGGTAAAATTTAATTTTCCCTGCGAGTCAAAGACAGCAGTGGCAGCACTGCTTGCTGCTGATCTGTGCCTGTTGATGCCTTCTGAAGTGGAAATGATGGATGCCACATGTTCTAGCTGTGATTAAATTTGCTTTGACAAAGCAGCATGGAAATCTGATTTTCAATAGACTCTTGCATTTCACCCAGTGCTGAGTAAACAGATACACAACATAATGCTATACGGTTGTCAAACTGATGGCTAATTCATTCTGCCAGTCCAATCAATCTATCCATTAAAATATCACCTGTCAATATCAAGTAGGTTCAGCTTGGAGATTGCATGGGAACAGGAAGCTGCTTAGGAGTAAACACAGCCAAAGCTGAATGTGTCATAAAGATATTTCTCCAGGTCCTCCCAACAGCTTCAGTCAGCCCCTGTAACAAGGTCGGCAGAGGAGTGTTTGCTTTAGTGTGCTCAACGCTTCTCAAACCTGTCACCACCCAGTTATGCCACAGAATGAAGGTACAATGCACCAAACCCCCCTCTTCCCGTGTTACTGCTTGAAGAGAAGGAAGCACAAAATCACATTATTAATACAGTTTATCTAAATGCTTTTATCCCAATACTTGAACACTGTACCTACGCTGCCTTCAGAAAGAGACATCCTTCATTATCTTCACTGACAGGGGGAGTTGGCAAAACCCAGGGACGAGATCTTTCACCACACTGAGCTCAGGCAACCTTACATAACCTTTTAGTTTTACCCTTCGTTTAGAGCAAATCAGAATATTACCCACTAATCTTTATCAGCAGCAGTTCTGCAGACATTCCTGCCCTCTCTGCAGTGTCTGAGCTCTCCTGTCAGCTGTCATAACCACACATGTGTGATACTCCCACTACTACCTCTGCTTTCAGCGTTCAGCTCCTCACCACACAGCAAATCACCATGGCAAGTGGTATAAGTATATACTGAATATATCCTGAAAAAAAAGAATAATCTAAAACATCAATATAATGATTCTTTCTTTCTTTCTTTCAAAAAAAAATAACACAAAAAACCAAAACAACAAAAGTATGTCTAGAATCATAGTAGAGTCAGTTGCTAAATTGTAAAACAACTCCCAGCCCTTTGACAGTGTCAAACAGAGCAGTAATTAGAGAGGGATATTTTAACCTTAATTGAATCACAATGAAAAGAAAAAACATTCTAATAAGCACAAGCACTAGCAACCACTTCCTATTCCTCCTATTCCTCTGCTATTCAGACTTTCAGAACTTGAAAAAACAATCTGATTTAATACAATCTCCTTCCTAAAAGAAAGAAGGAGAAAATTAAATTCAAATTACACCAAGAGAAAGCTGAAAATCCTTGGCTCATGGTCACATGACAACAGAAGTTGGATCCAGTGCTTGGCTTTGTCAGAAAGCCATAATGGAATAATGTGTTTTATTTACAGAAAATAAAAAGATACTCTCCAAGTTCTTATAATTTTATCAGGGATTTATGCTGTCAACATTAAGACAGAACAAGACTGTTGTCCTTCTCACCAACACCACCCTCTAGTCCAAAACATAACTATGTCAAGACAATTTCTCTGTCCATAGTCTTGCATAACACATCTGGACTGCTATACATTTATTCATTAACAGAAAGGTCAAGGCACTGAAGGACACTGAAAAATGACACCAACTGAACAGAACACTAATTAGTATGTCAAAATTCATGAAGATTAAAAATTTGCCAGTCTGCTTACACAGTACCAGTCACACACAAAACAAAATGACCAAGTCTTGAACCTGAGGATTAACTTGAGCCACTAAGAAAACAACTTCAAGTTTGAAATATGGTAGATTCAGCATGTCTGTAGGCAGTACACACATATTTGCATCATTTTGAAATACCTGCTGCCTTCTTGTTTCCTTGTGGTTTGCCTGATGTCACGTTACTTGGAACTGACACATGAAATTCTGTGCCAGACAACATCCAGAGTCCACCTAATCAACAAGTCTCTAGCAAGGTCGTTGCAAGAGAAAAATTCTATGTATTAACACAAATCTTTCAGAAAAGTTTTAAAAGATTCTCTAAAGTAAGCTTAATCTTGACATAAAAAAATTACTATCAGAGCTTAGTGTGCTGACTCAGAAGCATGAAAAAAGAAGCCTGGGATTTAAGCCCAAACCCAAAAAAGAAAGAGTGCTGTAAATTCCCTTATTTGATAAAAAATGGATCATAAGTGATTCCAATGTATTTTACATTTGCTGGTTACGTTTTGTGACTTCATGAAAAAACAGCTGTATTTATAGAATTTATGTCAAACTTCTCTAAAGCTGCTGAAGACACATCCACATCAAGTAATGCATTACAGGATGCAGATGCTCAAGGCAGCTGTGACCCAGACCGATACATGCACAGCAGTTAATGCTGGTTAGACAAAGTAATCTGGGTCAAAAGGGATGTAGTTTTGTAAATGTAGGGGGGAAATGAAGTTGATAAGCTCCATCTCTTCATAATCACACTGTTCTTAATTCCACAGCAGCCCTGGTTGAAGACTTGCTCAGTTTCATCAGAAGACATTTTATTTTCACTGCAGTAAGGACATGTCAGGTGCCCCATAACCATCTTACATACTCATATATATATATAAATTCTGGATGTTTTATCTCTAGAATATTAACCTGTTTTCACACACAATCTGGTTAAACACAACTTTTTCTCTTCATGAAGTTGTGGTAAGGAGAAGATGCAATCAGTAGTTCTTCTTGTTATTATTTGCAACTGGAAGGCATTTCTTCCTCTCCTGACTCTGGGCATCCTGACGCATATAGCTTCTATGAAGGTGACATCTTTTTCGTCCACTTGGAAGAATGACGCGGCTAAGCACAGCTCTTACCACACTGTAAATTTTCTGTGCATTTTCATTAGGAAACTTGCTTTGTTTTCAGCTAGTTCTGTTGAAATTCCTCTTTATTATACGTAGGCTGAGGTTAAACCCAAGAATTAATTTACCATATCCGAAGTAGTCAATGCAGTTACAAACAGGTGTAAGACACAAAAGCAAGGAATTGAAGGAAAAACGATGCAGCCTACCTGCACCAAGATCAAACCTGAAAGCTTTCTCTCCCCTTTTATCCAGGCGACTTTGACACACACTATGAAGACTTTCTGCATGCCCTGTCCTAAGAGACAGCCTTACCTACAGAGCCCACTCCTAGCGGCATGCTCTCACTTCCACAGGTAACATCCTCCTTGCACTCCCCTGGGGGTCCAGACAGAATTAAGTTTCCTCCTTATAAATGTATTTACCACTTCTCCCCCTGCCCCTATAATTTAATTACTTTTCATTTATCCAGGAAAAAGCCTTGCCACTCTTTGAAAATAACTCTTCTTCTTGCTTGCTCAGATACGTGGAGCTTCCACGTTAAGATCAGGCGTCATCTTTTGAGCAGGTAATCAACAGCCTCCCATTTCAGTCTGTGCTGAACTCTTCCAGCCTCCCTCGCTTATACAGATCAATATACGTGTTCCAATCTGACAAATCTTCATCCCCTGAAGTTTACATTTTATACCTGTGTACATTCACAAACATGTCTGGAGCAAATACGTAATTGGGAGAAACATGAGAAGGTCTCCATGGGTTCCCTCAGTAAGACAAGGAACACCAGCCATTAACTGCACCGGGATGGCAGCGGGCTGGGGGGTGCTGACCCTCCTCCATCTGGCTAATGCAATAAAGGGAATGACTCCTTGCGATGCCAAGCTGCTGCAGGTTATAAGGCTCCAAGATGGTCCTGCAAGCCTAATGCTATACAGGGTAACAGAATAAATGCACTTCAGAAACAGTATCTTGATGACAAATCTGAGAACCTTGGTTTTTTTCCAGGCCCTTTAGAAGGAATTGCACCCTGGAATCATAAAGTCTTACTGTTTTGAAGAATGAACTCAAAATCACTATCCATCTACACTAGCTGCTTGGTAAGGGTCTACTTACAAGAAGCACTATGCCAGCAGATCATACCTACCTGCCTTCTTGGTAAGTTTTCCTGCCCCTTACTGTATCACAAGATTATTAAAACTGAGCAGTCTGAAGGCTTATGTTAAGTATTTGAGGTGGCTGATGTTTTAGTGGCTAACAATGTTTTACTAGGCAAACAAGAAGAGGAAATACCACATAAGGGATCCAAAAAGTTTCCACCAGGAAGAATATAGAAGGGGCAGTTGCCTGGCATAGTCCAGGACACTGTCACATGGAACAGATACAGCATGTTCAAAGGTCTAAAATCAGAAGTCCAGGAGCATGGAAATGCATTGTGTAATTTTCATGGGACATGAGATAGAAACTTCTCATTATCAGACATGTTATAAAGACTGTAACAGAGTTTCTAAGTAGAAGGAAACGGCATGAGAAAACGAGGTACAGGCGAGAAGCTCTAACTGGCGTGAAAGGTATGGTTCAAACAGTGCGCATTTCTGTTTCACTATTAAAATATTACACTGGCTCCATCTTGGTTTATTTTACAAAAAAGGTCTAAGATTTTGGCCCAATAAATTAGCACTGAAACTTGAGACACTTTCACTAGCATTTACACAATGATATACTGTACAATTAAAAATTCTAATAAAAAGCTTCACTCTAAAATGCTTCAGAAAACGGTTCATATGTTGTAGCGTTCGTTTTAGACATTTCAAGAACATTTTCATAATCAACTGCCCTATCTGCCTACAGTTCTGTGAAAAATTTCAAGTTGAAATTATTGAAAATAATTCTAGAAGAACTAAAACCACTAGTAGAGTAGAGAAGAACATGAAACTTAAGCTCTGGGTAAATATACAGCAAATAGGAAAGCATTAATTTGAGTGTCAAAATAGGCTCCGGACAGAAAAAAAATGAGGTCCACAGAGTACTGTTAATCATGTCTTAACCAGTTTAGCATTAAACCTAAGAGATAAATTAACCAGAAGACATGAAGTAGTGGTGTTTCTCTCAACACCAACACAAACAGAAGTAGCAAATTTATCTTTGACAAAATAGAAACACCTCTCGTAATTAAAGGAAAAACATGGTAATATTTAATGAAAGCAGAACAAAACACTATCACCAGTAGCAGATGGAAGGAGAGACAGAGGAAAGGTACAGAAAGAAGAAAACCACTATGTGAAAAACCTATAGATAAAACAAAAACTTATGATAACAAAGAAAAAATCCAAACATATAAGCCCCAGACATTTTTCTTAAGGAAACTTTATAGGAATAAACTCACTAGAAGTAAAACTCTGAATATAAGACTTATAGAACAAGAGCATCTACTTGTTTGGTTAACGGGAAAAAAAAGCCATTTTTAAAAAGAAATTTTGAGTAAGGATGAAATATTATTTTGTTGATAAGAGAACAATACAGTGATCATGCCAGTGGTACCTGCAATAATATGTAGTAGCTGTTTGCAAAAGTAGTTTTTAATTATTCCTTCCGATTTAATTCTTGTTGGTGGCAGCACAGTCAAATTGTTGCAGAAATTAAGATGGCTGCTGGTCATCTTTACTCTGGAAGGGGTAATAATGTAGCTCCCAAATAAAACAGAATTATCCTTCCCTGAAAGACGTGAAAATTCTGATATTCAGAGTTTAGGACTTCTTGCAATTTTTGTATTTCCCACAGAATCACAAATTTAAGCATCGTTTACCAAGAACAGTATTTAGGACACACTTTTGAAATCTGTCACTGACAGTCTGATCAGATGTTGCAGGTAAAATCGTCTTGACTCAGGGAATTTTACTTCAGTTTTCTTCCACTGCTTCTTCCTACTCGTCTGCTCCTTTGTGGGTTCCTGTGGTCTTTTCAACAGCCACGGTCCCTTTGGGTGTATTCGTACACCAGCGTGGGTTCTCCACACCGCTGCAGGCTTTCAGGTCTCCTCTGATGTGGGTCCTGCATGGGCAGCAATCCCTTTGGGTGTGTATCTGCTGCAGCATGGGTCCTCCATGGGCTACAGTCCCTTCAGGGGTGTACTTGCTTCTGTGTGGGTCCCTCCATAAGACGCAGTCCTCATTTGGGGGTTTCTAGCTCCAGCATTCGTTGCCTACAGGCCACAGTCCTATTGGGAGTGTCCCTCCTCTGCCACGGTATCTTTTTTCAGGAGGGCATCCTCTTCCACGCTTCTGTTGCCTCTCCCTGTTTTCCAAACACACCTGTACACATATCTCTTCATGGATCTCCTCCTATGACTCCACTCCTAGCAGCTGAGGCTTTTTCTGAAACGGGTCTAAGCAGAGGCATCATATGCTCCCCTGGCTGGCTGAAGTTCTGGTACACTATGGGGTGTTTCAGAGCTGGCTTGAACTGCTTGAGCCTTGTGCAGGACAGTTCTTGGCCTCCTCCTACAAGGGGTACCCTTGGCTGCACCCTGCTACTGAAATCCTGCCGTTTATACCCCATACACCGGAATTCCAGTAAGGCACCAAAAAAATTGCATTTTCACTATAATGGAAACATGGAAAAGTTGCACCCAGTGGCTGTAAAGGCATCAAACATCAGAACAGACAGAAAAGGGCATTTTTCTAACAAAGGACATCAACTACATGAACAAGACTTGAGGGCGATCACAGTCTCCCAGGAGAACAACATAAAGAGGAGTACCGAAAGACTGAAGAGTGAATTGACAAGATGCTGACTAGTTTTGACATGCATTCAGCCACGGAATGTTGCAGTGGAGGTTTATGTATTTTTAATTTTAAGACATTAATTTGCATTTTAATAATTCCATAGCTAATAATGCTCCAAAACCAAGCAATAACCTTTAGCATGTAGACTACACCTCAGAACATTTGGTATGTTCATTTTTCACTGCAAATTATGCATGACTTATCACCAATTCATATCCTACTGCTTCTAATTGATTAGCCAACACTAGAAAGCCAGCAACACCGAAGTAGCTTGGTAGTTGAATTCCAGAAGGGAGAGGAAGTGGGAAACAGGCCATTCAATGTTTTTATCTTGAAAAAATACAATATACTTTTCAAAAAAGCACCTTTAAAGGTTTTTACTATTTTCGACCCAGATCTACCACCATGGGTAGCTGGCGTTATTGTTGCAGCATTGCATACCATTAAGGCATTGAACAGTGCAGCAAATTTGTTGTTGTCTTGGTTCTATGGAGTAGGATGTGTTTCTCTGGGATAATAACAGATTTAACGCTTTGTTCACTATGCTTGTTTTGTTTCCATTTTTTTGATTCTACAAGCCACCTATCTGCTCCGCTGGGAAGACTATATACAATTTACTAGTACTATTGACATATCAAAATAATCTGTAAATTTAAATTGGGTTTGTTATTATGCAGTGGTAAAAAAACGTTCCGAAACCATCTATAAATTCACACAGCAGTTTTCTAGCCAAACTAAACCAGATATTTGAAGTGATGTGAGTAACTGAATCTAGAAAACATGCAGGTTCACTCTTCCACAAAGATTAATTTAATTCTAGATTATACACTCCTTGGAAAAAAAATCACAAATCAAAATAATTTATCGATTAGCAACAGACTATGAAAGAAGATGAGCCAATGTTAATGCATTACCAGTGATAAGGAAACCTAGGAAATACTTTATGCCATTCACTAAGATAACAAAATAAAATAACTTTTATATCAATTTTTGCTTTGACCCATAGCATTTTGATGGGTGGCACTGATTAATAGATGGGTTGTAGCTCGAAGTTTTCATCTGACCACCCAAAATCAACAGGAATTTTATTGTTATTCAACTACTGTCAGGCAAAAACATGGGTAAATATAAATCATAATGTTATCAAAAGCCCACAGCAGTGAGAAACTGAATTAAAAAAAAAAAAGTTTTGTGCAAGAACAGTTTATCAGTGATAAATAAGCAATATGCCACCAAGGCTTGCTACATAAATCAAGGAAGAACTGGCTGAGACAATGTTACTCTGACTAATACCTTGGTTAACAGTCCACATCAGAGACCTCACTTCACTCCCAGTGTTCATAACTGAATATTTAGTCCTGCTCTGCAAGCCCCTGTCAAGGTCAGGCCAGCTCCCTCGACCACTGAGAGTGCCAGAAGCAGAGGGCACACAGAATGAGGGAATTGTCGCACATATATTGTTACCAGCCCCTGTATAATCTGCTTGTGACACACATCATTATCTTTTACATTAAAAGCATAGGAAGGTTAAACAATATACTGCATAAAGCATACGTGCCATACCGATACACACAGTAACACATTCAGACGTAAGATGCAGCTGGATAGCTCTTGGCTGTTAGTGTCGGGCAAGCTCAGATAGCTCTATCACCAGGTATTTGCATGTGCAGTTTCAAATTACAGTGTATTAGTACAATTTTTATTAGCAGATAAAATTAATTCTTCTGTTGTCAAATATTAGCTCTGTCTTTCATCTTTAAATTCATGCATGAAATACTTACTGAGGACACAAACAAGACTTTCAGCCATAGTAAAAGCATGTTAATTCCAACAGACATTATTTACATTTTACAACTTAAAAAACTGAACAAGTAATTTGCCTAGAATTTTTTTTTTCAGATACCTGTCCACTCAGGACACTCAAACATGAATCCCAATTAACCAAACATTTGGCTTTAAAGTTCTTAAGTTACATGAGATCTAAGTCTCTGATTTGGAATACAAGTAAACACACTCAGGTTCCTCTCAATTTTTAACTGAATTAAAAAAAATCAAATTAAGGCCACTGCAATTCTGAACCAGAAAGGTTAAACAAGGATTTGATCTAATTTAACTAACTTAAATTTGGCCATTTAGTGAATTCGAAGAGATGGAACCTAATTTAATTAATCTACTTTAAAAATCAATTTGGATTAGTTTTCCTGAACGACCCTGTGTAGACAAACCCCTGTTCTCCTAACACAGATAAAAGTATTACTGTGCTAGCCTGCATATATCGATAAGAGATTATTAGCTCTTAGGTAGTAGTGCTGAATCAGCTAACAAATATCCCAGGTGGCAGCAAAATTATTTACCTCTGCTAGACTAACCAAATTGCTACAGATTATTATCAGCGGAAGCATGCAGAGAAGCAAAAATTTCCTATGGATTTTCCACACTCACTGTCCTGGAATGATTTTGTTTCTGTACTGATGACTGTTATTGAAATAGTAATGGAGCAACAACGACCTGCCGACACCAGCCAGGTGAGCTTCTTGTTCACTTAAGCCCCGGTCAGCACCAGCGGCAGCTTTCATGAGAGTTGCACAAAGAGCCCAGGTGGGGTAATGCCAAGAGTGACCGTGCCTGTCATCCTCTGGTGCCGGATGGATATTCCCAGATCCACATCGCTTCCTACACGCCCTAGACTCACAGAGGTAAACCAGCTAGCAGGAAATACTGGGGAGAGGGATAGAGAAAAGTATACCGTGCTGTACCTTGGCATCTGCCTTGTGGCGTACACTGGGTTTTCAGTGAAGGTCAGGCTCACAGTTTGCATCCCCACTTGCAGTTTTGTCTATTGGAGTACAGTGAACTGAGACTTTCTCCTGCATTTTTCGCAATCTCCTACATTGACTGGAACAGTTCTCCAGTTCATTGTCTGCTGCAACCCACTGAGGAGAATGGGGCTCACCAAATCATTAGTTAGAATAGGTATTTTAACGCCTTCTGTTGAAACTGTGCCGTTGAGCAGGAAAAAAACCCAACACTTCATTCTGAGATCAGAAGCAGTAAGTAGATGGGACCAGGACACTGCAATCAGCAGTAAGAACAGGGATATAGCCAGGGGTATGTGCACGAGCAGCCCTGAGAGCAGGATGGGCTGGACAGCTTGGCTCCCCTCTCTTGTTGAATGCCCAAGCACAGAGCTTCAGAGCCACGCTCCCACATCGAACACTTGCTCCGCAGCCACAACCGTTTCTTCCCACTCTGCCTCAGAAGCAAAAGCATCATCCCAGCCACAGGGATGCACTCTTACTTGGCTTTGGTTATTATCGGTATGCTGCCTGTCACAAAAACAACCACAAAGCTTCTGGGTCCTATTCACTACTTACAGGATGAAGGCACACAACCCCACATTGTGAATTCTGTCTAGTGGGTCAAACAAGTAAAGCTTAAGTGCTGCAATGCTGAAACCTGAAAGTCTAGGTCCTGTAGCCAGAATTTCAAGGGTATAGATTACAGAAGCTCTCCTAAGGTTTAAATTATCCAGTCCAACACCAAGAAAACCAAATGTACCAGTCCACACTTAATGATGGCCCTAGCAGAACTGCAGGAAAAGACTAAGTGTAACGATAACCAGGTATCACAATAAAATTGGACCCAGAAAAATTACAGAAAATAAGTCTCCAGCTGTGGAGACAACTGGCCTCATGTTTCAGTATCTCTGCCCCTCTTACAGGGCCAGCATACACCTGATAATTTGCTCTGGATTGTCAATGCCGCCTACCACCCAGAGTTTATATCCAGGAGTTTCAGGACTAGCAAAAAATTATATAAAAATAGATTCTTATTTCTGTTTGTGAAGAAGGTTTTTGTAGTTCCCAAAAGTGTCCCTGATGCAGTTGCATCCAGTTACCTAAAATCACAAAAATAGCTGCCTTTGATTTGATAGAAGAAGCTCCAAGACTACCAGATATTTACTGCCCTAGTCCTGACCGCTCTGTTCTAGTGCTGGCACACAGCAGGGACCACAAACTGCACAAGACCTGCTACAAATCTAACCACTGTTTTTTTCTTCGCCATACTGACAAGCAATAAGTACCAAACCTTTCCCACATGCACTTTCAAAATCAAACATGTTACAGAAGAATGGTGGGGAGGTTTGTGAGGATTGTGCTGACCTGTTTGAGAAGGCGAGCACAAACTAAGACATTTCTGTTGAGTGCATTCCCAGGGAGTCTGATGTTTCCCGCATTTTAACTGAAACATCTTCAAATACACCTTTTCTATTTACTGCCTTTCCAAAGCATATTAATATTACCATGTTGTTTAATTATTCATATTGAAATTTCATCATTTTGGTAGTTTCTTAAACTGGCAAGAATATAACCCCAGAATGTGGCTGTACTGTTCTATTTCACTGTTTTCTTGATACACTCTCACACTACTAGCAGACATTGAATTCAAATTGCTTTTCTCTCCTTGTCATGCATTTGCTTTAACACTTCAGAAGTTCACCAGAGGAACATTTGTCCAAGCCCTTGGGTGCTGAATCAAGAATGCTTAATACTGTAATACACATAAACTAACATACTTGCATCCAAACACTGATTATCCTTTAAGCATATTAGCCATTTCATTACATCATTAGACTTTAAGCTCCCTCTACAGCAGGTTCTTGGTCGTTTCCTAATAATTTCTTCCAAACATTTTCAGATGCAAATATAACTAGTTGTTTTAACTGAAGGCAAGCATTAAGTAGCTTGGTGCCCATACAACAATTTGCCCAATACTGTCCCATTTGGAGCTCCCATTTTTCCTGCTCTGTTTGAGGATCCAAATTTTTAACATGTGTTTGAGATGAATACAAACACCACTCAATTTTTTTTTCCTTTTTTGTTTGAGACAAAACAGATGAATACAAACACCACTCAAATTTTGTTCCTCCTCTTTACATTCAGCACATAAAATATACTACAAATACGTAAATATTTAAAAACTGCATTCAGCAGTTAGGATGAGTCCTTGTTTACTTTTGCCTTGTGGGCTTTATGCCTTGCAGCGTCTTTACTCTGTACCATGCCTTGCCTGTTGTGAACAAGGAATGCATTCTTGTTCTGTTACTATTAATTCAAACGTGTATCATAGACCTAACGACAAAAGCAATGGCAGGGACAACTGCAAAGCCACATGGAAGTACCTACACCAAATGCTGCTAGAAGAACGTGTGAAGGGAAAGGGCTATAGTCTCCTTCACACCTGCTCCCATTGGGTACAGCTTGAAAAAAATGCTGTATTTCAGAGAGATGCAGCTCTTCTGTGACAGTCTAACCGTAAAATCCAGCAAAAAAAATATTATTTTTACATGCATTTTCTTATACACTAACAGTCCTGATCAAATACATACCTCACAATTCTTTGACTCTCTGACTTCCAGTCATTATCGTTTCCCCAATATTTTGGGCACATTAATCAAATAATAAAATCAACAAGAAATCAGATTTTCCTCAAAAAGAAGTAAATATATTACTTAGTGAACCAGATCACATTTGTCTTTCTGAAATTTAATTTTGGGCTTTTACTTTTCTGAGAGTAATTCAGATCAAAAAAGAGGATGCCGAAGCAAATGTGTTTAACGTATCCTCAAAGGTCCAGAGTTGAATTCAGGGTCCATCTTGTTACATAACAACCAACAGCCTTATTAATGCAGTATTTTACAATACTCACATGACTGGACACAAAACAGAGTTTTCAAACTTCCAACATAACATGATTTATGTGAACATGAGTGCTTTTTCCTTGCATTTAAAACCTGTACCATTTTAGGAGCTCACACCATCTCATGACTCTCTTACGTTTGTATCCTACAATGAGCCTTTTCAAACAGGTGAAGACATACTTCTGAGCAAGCTATATTCAGGGAAGAACCAAGGACGTTAACTGAGGAAAGAAAATATCTAAGCAGCAGTCATAGAGTTAGTCCCTATTCTACCAGTTTAAGCTCCAGTATTAACAGTCAGCAGTTCTCTACTACCTTCCCATGCATCAGAAAATCACCACTCTGTGTGATCATTGCTTTCTTGAAACAACTGTGTAACTTTTTTCACAGTAGGTACCCAACTGTCTGCATATACATCTGTATGCACTACATATAGGAAGAGCTGTTTCATTTAAACATGAACGTAATTGTGAATCACAAACTTTTTTATTGCTGCCACTGAAACAAAAATGTAAATGGAAGCTATAAGGATGCCCAAATAGCTATTTCATTAACTGGGTTCTTTCACACTTCTCCAGAGTATCGTAATAACAGTCATCAATTCTGGCATTCAAGGACAGCGAATGATTCATAACCGACAGCACTAAACTAATTAAAAGCATCTTGCATAGTGCAAGACGAAAAAACTGTCATCTGCTCTAAGTAGGATATAGGTGAAAATTGTGCTGCAGAAATATTTACAAGCAAGTTTCTTACCTGTTAGAACTGAGTACGTACCAAATAAAAGTCAATGTTCCCAGTGTTCACAAGGGTGATAGATTTGCCATTCAGAATAATCAGATCAAGGGAAAACAAGATGAAATTAAATTAGGAGGTTTATATTCAATAATACTATCAATGCTCACACGTAGCACTTTTCCTTAGTAAATATAAAAGAACCTGATTAGAATTACAAAAAGGTAACAATTAACCTATTTCAGGGTATGATTTACCAGGTGTTTTTACAATGGTCTATGCTAAAAAGACCTGCTGACTTCTAATGAGACTAGTGAAAATAAATTCGGACTTTTAACATCTCTTTATAGAAAAGAAAGGGGAAAAGCATTGAAGATCCTGATGGCAGTGTATTTTCCTTTCATTCTACACCCTTAAGGTCTAAGGATTCTCTTCTCTTTGACACAGCAAGCTGCCAATGCCTTTCCTTCGAAAGTTGCAATCCTTTCCAGGTACTGCTTGATGCAATCAGCAGGAGTCATGGCCAAAGGCAACATGCAGAGTTTATATGCTGCGCATCCTGGTGAAACAAGGAGGCAGGCACACAAGCAATATGAACAGTAAAAATGAACACAGAAGCAGTGTGCAGTCAGGCTTGCAATTAAGATAGAAAAAGGTATGTGCAGTGCTACTGTAGTACCATATGTGCTGTCTAAACGTCCTGGGAATGCTTATAAGACTATGCAACACTTGTTCCCGATCAGCAATAGTCTTAAAAGTACATGCAGGAGGCTGGGTAAGACCACCTTGTTATCGGAAGAGAATGTCTAGTATGTAGGGTAGAAGAGTCCCCACCCCTTGAAGTGCTAGATTTCTTAAATTGATCGAGATTTGTGCAATGTGTTACCATTCTTTTTGCTACAGAACTGCCTGGGTTTCCAGCTTACCTTGAAAACAGAGGTCTCAAAACAACTTCTAAAAATATGAACCAAGAACCTAAAATTCCTCACCAAACAATCTAGTTTGTTGCTCATTTTTTCCAAGAGCTTTTGTGTAATGCAGCACACAATTTCTGTCCGCTTACAAAAACATATTTACCAAGAACTTGGTCACGCTTGGCAAATGAACAAAAGCTAACTATGTGTCCAGTTTTATCATGCTGTAATACAGGTTTAACTCAGAATAAACGATTGGTACTTCTTGTCATCTGTCTTAAAAAAAAAAAAAAAAAAAAGCTATAGCAGCCAGTAAGTAAAAAGTGGGCAATGAAAAAACACAGGTATTTAAGATGACTCATAAGGAACAGAAACCTGAGATAGGAAGGACAGAAGTAAGCAAAGTACGGTACATAATACACCAATGGAGAGATAATACGTTGAATTGCTTTCTCTTTACAATCTCAGAAGAGCAAGGGAATAATTAATAAAATTGAAAGGTAAAGGAAATAGAATTAAAATTAATAACGATCATCTAATTTCAACATCTTTTTATTTTAATAAATTAAAAAAGTTCTTCTTTTTTTACTTCTATACCATGCATAATTAACCATGGAAGTTGTTCCATGTATATAGATATATGGAAAAGATATTGGCATATGTGTCTCTGTTATCCAAAAAGCTTAGAGGGATTTGAAATGAGATTACATACTCACATGAGATGACGGGAATACACAATTACAACAGATAAGATAAAAAAAGCATTTTTACAAGAGCATGTAGTGATAGGACAAAGGGAAATGTCTTTAAACTGGCAGAGGGTAGATTTAGATTAGATCTGAGGAAGAAATTCTTCACTGTGAGGGTGGTGAGGCACTGGAACAGATTGCCCAGAGAAGCTGTGGATGCCCCGTCCCTGGCAGTGCTGAAGGCCAGGTTGGATGGAGCTTTGAGCAACCTGGTCTGGTGGAAGGTGTCCCTGCCCATGGCGGGGGGTTGGAACTAGATGGTCTTTAAGGTCCCTTCCAACCCAAACCATTCTATGGTTCTATGATAAACACCTGCAGTGGTTCACATAATAAACCGTGACCAATGCTTCTAGTGCAGTACCACCAGATGTGGGATACTGGAAAGAAGATGTTACCGGTTTGCTCTAACGCAGCCATTCCTGATTTCCTCCACTGCCACTGCTGAAGGTCAGGGAATGGGCAAGCACATTTACTGTCTCAGCCAAACTTGTTAGTTTTAGTTCAGTATGAGAAGAAGAAAAACACAGGTGTGTGGTGTTTCAACCAATTTTGCCTAGATTGTGACTTTGGCATTATCAGATGTCTCCACAAGTCTGAGAAATCTTCAGGATCTAATTCTGGTTCCCAGCTCCCCACTGACAGTTTGCTGGCCCAGGCATGGATCACTTTTCTATGTGAAAAGGAGATGCAAAATCTGGCCTTTACAGGGAACATCCCAAAGCTGAAAAAGGTTTTGAAACAAATGAATGCAGGAAAGGATAATACTGTGTTGAGGCACGCAAACACAAGACCTTTTTAGGCAACAGGAAGAAGATCTACACAGAAGAAATTCTTTAGTATTGCAATAATCAGCTTCAGAGTTGTAGGAATAAGGACAATAACTCTTACAAATGCTGAGGATGTTTGGGAATAACACAAGAAAGGCTTTTGAGCCAGCTATTTATGATTGAAAAGCTGTTAATTAATATGAAGCCTAAAGGGATAACAGAGGATTGATAGCAGTCCACTGAAAGCTGAAAGGCTGCACTTTCCTCTCAAGGAAGGTATTTTTAAAAGTGTCATCAGCAAAGCTGTCCAACACCGTCTGCCCCCTCCCCATATCCCCCAATGCCATTATCAGTCAGGCCAGTACCTTTACCCCGGGAATCCTGCCTGCTTCCAGCCCAACTAGATGGTGTAGCAGAGGTAAAGGATGCAGGAGACAACGGGAGGCTGTTGTACCGGGAAGGAGCCTGGGGACAGAAATGATAGGGACTCCACAGCTGCATGAAATTGCAAACTCTAACAGCAGTTTTTCTCCCAGCTCTGAATGATGGCCCCGGGAGAAGAGAGACCTTCCACTCGCCTGTGTGTGTGAGAAAGAGCTGAAAGGTACTACAGCAAACAATTCAGCTTTCAGTCAGCTGGAGAGCCCTCCATCCCCTTCGCTGCAAATTCATGCAGTGGTTGCATATCCACCAGGAGTGGCCAATATGTCATTTAACAGGTGGGAGGCACAGCTTCCCAGACAAGCCAGTACGGGCAAATCTAATGTTTTATTTGGGAACCAAATATATATTACCCTCTAGTGCTGAATTACAGCTTCAGTCTCTGAAATCTAGAGCATGGACAGCAAATAATCCCTATTTCACTAGTGCCTTTAAAATACTGTCTGTACAAGCCCCTGATACGTTTTCAGCTGCAGTGAAATTATGTTCTTGAAGCTTTGTCTCACCCATGTCACAGCTCTCCAGCTCTGCAGCCCTTAGACAAAGATGAGGGCCAATACACCACCAGTCACTCACATCTATGTTTTTTCCTTTGTTTTAATGCACAGTTCAAAATTGCCTTCTCCTTGGTTTTGAACTCCTTTACTGACGTGTGGCAACCAACCTCAGATTGTGCTGCCCTTTAAATCAACCCTTCTCTTCACTTTGCATTGGCCACTGAAGATAGAGCAGGCATGAAAGGTCATATAATCAGAATTCCTTATCTTTAATCAGACTTCCCTTTCTCGCCTCTGCTTTAATCACTTTCCATCTCATTTCAGATCTCAGCTTTTTCCCCCTCTCCCACATTCTTTTTGAAGTTTTCCTTCCTTCTGTTAGATCACATGATGAAATGCTCATCTGCACACACAGACCTTCAATTACTAATTATTTCTGTAATATTATTTTTATAAAAATATAATAAATAAATAAAATTCTGTAAATATTTCTGTAGCTATGTTATTTAGGCCTGCACAGGGTTTTCAGAGTGTAAAATCTATGGGCAATACAAAAAAACCCCAAACCCACATCTAATATACTCTATGACCTCTTATACTACATTATTGAGGACAAAGAAAGGAAGCTTAGATTTATTTCTGGTAATGAACAGAAGAAAAGCAGGAGATGACAAAGCTCTGGCCAAGAATCTTTGATGGGCTGGTGCACTGGAAAGATCTGTTCAGATGTCTTTTACAACCGAATGAACTTAACTGCACTGCTGTTTTGAACTCTAGCCTCCCACACACAGCAAAAGAAATGGAAGAGAAGTCTTAGGAAGTCAGACCAAAGGGTCTTTTAGCTCAGGATCTTCAGCAAAAGGACAAAGGGATCACACAGAGACACATTCTAGGGATATGCTCCCAGCTGTATGCAGACCAGCATTGCCCTGAGTCACAGGCACAGTACCTGTGTGCTTTGACAGATTTTTCTGTTTTGTGACACATTTTCATTTCACTCAATTTCAATTTGTTTTCTGAACCCATGTAAATGTCTAGAACATACAATATCCTTGAGCACACAACACACAGCTCCCTTTGTTCTGAACCTGCCATCTGTTAGCTTCATTTGCTGCCTCAGATCTGGTGGGAGACATCCTGAATGGGAACCACTCGCTGTTCACCTTTTCCATTTCTGCTTATTATTTCCAGTGCTGAATCCTCTCATTCCAAGGATGGTAAGTCCTGATTTGTTTAATCATTTATTTGTGCAGCAGCTCTTCCCTACCTTTACTTTATTACTCTGAATTGTAGTTTCTGCAGTTCTATTCATTCCTTTTCAAGGCAGGGGGGGCAGAAGCATACAAGTCATAGTTTTCTTCAGCGACGTCTACTTTGTTCTTTATTCTCCACATAACCATCCCCAATATTCTGTTTCTTTGACTACTGTTGAGCACAGAGATAATGCTTTTACGGAACCACCTGGTAAAATTCCAAGGTTTTTTTCTTGAATGGAAATAGAATGTTCTAAGTGCACTGCCACACATATAAAGTCAGGATAATTCATCCTCTCCCACCTCAACACACACCTTAATATTTCACACAAGAATTGAATTTCACCTGCCATCTATCACCCAGTCACTGGACAATTTAATCATATATTTCAAATCAGTATTAAGTTGAATAAATGTCCTTCTTACACGTTAGTCCTCACTTAGTGAGCTCGCATAGCTTAGGTTACATTAAGCAGAAAACAAACCTCCAAAACAAATAACAAATATTTGTTAGCTCAAGTTACCCCCCCGCTCCACTGTAAGTTTACTCAGCTGATTTATTACTCACACACTGCTACTGCACAGCACTCTAATACCTTGGTGTGTTCCATTCCGACTGGGTGCAATCCAGGCAGATATTTCTTTCTTCCCTCCAGGTAAATTTGTTCAAACAGGCTCAAAACAACACTAACAGCTTATTACTTTTACATTATCCAGCAAAGCTAAGAAGCATACACGGGAATGGTTTCAAGTATTCACAGATTCTTTGTTTTCCTTGCGATTAATTTAAGCTGACTCTCCGACTCTCTGCCTGCAATACACATCTGCAGTCGACACACCAGAAGATACAGCAAAGAAGGCAGTCAACACGTATAGAAAGAAGGTAGTCAACATTGGTAACAAAACACATTAGTCAGAAGATAGGTGAGTTAATATGTAATATTCCCTATGACCCTCTAAAAATAAATATAATATCTAGCTTTTCTAAAAAAATAAAAAGGTATCTAAAAAATCTGTGACTGACCAGAATTTTTATTGGTTTATTTGTGGAATTTAAACTTTGTTTACATTTTTTCCTGTCTCAAAGGCTGGGCGAGTGAGGGGTTTATTTGCTTGTTTGTTCATTTGTTTGTTTCTTTTCTTCTCCACACCTGGGAATTTCTGGGAATACTGCAGGTTTTAAAATCATCACGCTAGGCTTAGGACCACGCCTGAGATGTCAGAATGACAAGAGCAAGCTGTCAGGCACTGGAACACAAACCGTCTGGCTGGGCTGGGTGCCATGGCATCGCAGTGGGGTGCAGAAGCACCTGGCAGTGCACGCTCTTACTGGGCAAATCTTACGACTGCCCAAACAGGCATCTCAGATGCTGTCCCACTTCCCGGCTTACAACTTATATTTCAATAGTAGACCCAGGCTAACGACTTGGGACTGTAGCAACACACACACCTCTCTGTCACTATTCCTTGCATCCAGAGATGCAACCCCTGTTCAGCTGGAGAGGGCTGAATGAAGAGCCCATTCATACGACCCACTGCCCTTTTGCTGGGGCAGGTGCGGGGGGTGGGGGGGTAGAGCAGGCGTCACGAACTCCAGAAACCGTCGAGTTTTTGGGAGAAAGCCAAGCTGCTTCTGCCACTACACTGTTTTCTGCAGGACAGGTGGGAAAAAGCCTGAAGCCTAAACCAAAAGCCCAGGTATCTAGGGGTGGTTAGACCTGCAGAGGTGCTGGGGCAAATGGCAAAATAAAAGCAAAGAACTGCAGAACAGTAAGAAAAATCAGGCCTAAGCAGGTTAAGGAAGCTGATTAATTTGAACCGTGTGAAAAATTAACTCGGGAAGCTGAGATCTGATTTGCAAGCAAGGATTGATTTATTTGTCCAAACAGCAAGTCGAAGTCTCAATTAAATGAATTCAGACTTGCTGTTCCTGGATGCACAAACCGGGCGCTACGCAATTGCAGCAGAGCCATTCAAGATGCCAAGCCTGCAAGCCAGCTCCCTCCCACAGGCAGACACATGTGGCACCTGTAACAGAGGTTTCATGAATGTGCAAAGTCACAGGCCGAGTCTGCCCAGGCAGCGGACACAGAAACTGAATGCGGGGCACCATCACTATTTGCCATTCGCATGCTTGCCACTGCAGTACAAAGACACGCCACAGAGCTGTCTAGAAAGGAGTACTCCACAGGCAGCACCTGGCTGGCACCCCGCCAGCTGTTCAGCTCAATATGCACATCTAAAAATATCAATGAGCATCTTTTTTTTAAAAAAAAAAAAAAGTACATTCATGTATCACGTCACAATTTACTTGCTGGACAAAAGCCAAACTGCCCTGCCACTAGCAGGCTGTGTTAAAATGGAAATCTATTTGACAAATTATTGAAGTATTAAGTCATGCAGTATGTATGTTGTCCAAAATATTAAAGGGTCAGAAAACTTTACGGTACAAATATATCTGTCTTTAAATTCAGGTTAAGATGCAGGCTGCCAAATTTAAGGAATGAGTTTCCATCTCTCATACCAGCCTTCTGCATCTCTGCATTCCGGAATCCATGTGTTAGGTGACACCCTGTTGCAGCCATCTCAAAACTAGCCAGCTGCAACAAGGCTTTTACCCCCCCTTACCAGGTTAACTTCAATAAGCAGGTCCCACACCTTGCCCCAGCACGGCCACCGATCCCCTACAAGGTTTCAAAAGTTCATCTGCTGTCCGTGCTGTTTCTTCATCCTCCTCAGGCCAGTGCACAGCTGTATATTACCGAAGTTAATTAACCCAGCTTCATTCCTCTACAATTCCTCCCCCTTTTTTTTCTTTTTTTTTCCTTAACATTTCATACCTTATGTTTTTAACAATCATCACAACCTTTTTGCAAATAAATTTTTCATACGTTCCTCTATAATTCCTCTACAATTCCTCCTTTTTTTTTTTCTTTCTCTTTTCCTTCTTAACATTACCCCATGCAACAGGTCTAGTTTTACTGCATGTGGTCCAGCTTTTGCGGTGAGGAAACGCAAGGGAGCCCCGGATCAGAGCCATGGGTGGGCACACCCTGTGAGGGTCACTGGCTGTAACCAGTTCTGCAAGAAATGCCTGTACTCACAACGCAGACAATGGTAGTAAGTAGATCCTGCTGAAGTGAGACATTTGAAACCCAGGTGAAAACTAGATGTCTGAAGCTAGTATCTGTCACTAACAGCACTTTTCTTCATTAATTGTAATTACAATGTTTACCCTATTTTGATGTCAATTTACCTGTCTCAAGAGTAGATATGAGAAAAGACAAATCAGCACCACCCTGTAACCAGTTTCCCTTTCTTCATATGGCACAAAGCTGCAGCACCGAAGTATTAACTACTAGTTTGCTGTCCAGAGCTGCTCAGAGAAATAATCGTCTTTAGTTACAAATCTTAAACCCAACTAATTTTGATACATGTCTGAACCAAGGTTGTTATTCTCAACAGATACTGAATCTGTTTAGTCCTTCTGCCTGCAATGGTGGATGGAAGTGTAGACAAGCAAAACACATTTGCAGAGCCGTGGTGATTTCTGTATGTGCTGCCCAGACAATAATTACTGCAACAGATACGATACAATGTCATAAAAAAATTAAAGTTTCTTTTTCTGTTCTTAAAACACTAGTTAAGGAAAACCTGGCCCGCATGGATATTCAATGACTATACTCACACAGGCAATGTTAGGCATATGCAAGAATAAAGCAGGTATTAGGTTCCTAGATGTGTGGATCAGCCTTTTAAGAAATTTTCCATGTACTCTTTATGCTCCAAGTTCCTGGTTCTCATGAAACCTAGATTAGGACAGCCTGGCACGTGTACGCTCTTACTTTAGAAAGTCACTTGTGGTATTTCACTTCAGAGGAAAACTAGTTACAGAAACTGTAATAAGGCGCTCAACCCGCTGAAATCCAGCTAACACATCTTTTACTGATTTGCGTAACTTCTTGCTTGTGATAGGCATGAAACTATTGTTTTAAAAAAAAAAAAAAAGAAAGAAAAAAGAAAGCAAGCATTCTGCCTAAAAGTATCACAGAATATCCACCGATAAAATGGCAAGTAAACACCACAAAGTTTTAGGAAGAATAAATTTCCCTGATTCAACTGTTCCGATGTAACCTTAATTTCCTCATAAAGGTACACCTTGATTTTGGTATAGTCATTCTTTAAGATGTTATGTAAATCCAAAACAATAAACAATTTTTCCGCACAGCTATTACCAGGTAAAACTTTAAAAATAAAATAATAACAAAGGGAAGAAACTTAACTACCTGCAAGTGAACAGAAAAAAAGCCATTAATGGGACAGGGACACTGAAATATTAAATATTAGTAAGCCAAAATTGTCTATCCAGACCAGTTTATTTATTTCCTCTAAGTGTTTCATGTTACCATCCTAAAAAAAAAACCAAACCAAACCAAACCAAACAAACAAAAAACCCACAACCAACACAAACCCCAAAACCCACAGAACCTGTTATTCTCTAACACATAAGGTTAAAAGGCAGGTAGTATTTTGGAAGTTGTTTTCACAGGCAGGAAGCTCTGGAGACTGGAGTTCAGGCTGGGCTGAGTGATGACTAGCAGGGCAAAAGGACCACCTAAACAGCCTTCTGCTGTTCAGCACTTCTTGTTGAGATGGAAATTCTCTTCTCTGCTCTTCCTCTGGTTAATAAATACGTAAATACAACCTGGTGGCAGAAGTATAGGGTGTGGGAATTAAGTAAGACTCATGGTGAGAGCTGGAGAAGCCAGTTACACAGCAGCCAGGCTACGCTAATAACCTCCACTCTCAATGGGTATGGTCTACGGCAGAACATATTTTGACAGAAACCTACTAAAATAGTATGTGCAGCCATGGCTTCACTTCTAATGTCCCAGCATAGATCAAAAAGAAGGATTCAACTAAGCCAATGATGGAGAAAAACTAATTTCATGGTAAAATAATTCTAAAATATATTTAAGGTACATTGGCAAGGCTACTTTAAAGGGAATCTGCATTACAAAACACGTAAGGGAATTGAAGACTATATTCTGATGCTCTCCAGCTGCTAAAAAAATAGTTATTCTTTATCACTTTCTGACTACAGTATTTTATGTAAACAATCTTCTGAGAAGAATACTTCTTCCTTTCCTCACCGTATTGGTTTGGGTTTTATTTTTAAGACAGAACAGAAAGAGCTACTGCTTCTCTATCATCCAGAATTTCTTCTTTCCTCTTAGAGAACACAGAAAAATGGGATGGAGAGAAAAATGAAAATAACATTTTAATTAAAAAGGCAACTATCTAAATATGATTTTTAACAACTGCTTACAAGAAGTTACTTAGAAAAAATGTAAAAATATGATTTGGCTTTTACATATGACAGTACCAAGAGTCACTGCAGAAAACTTGCCAAAGGAGCTACAACTAAACTTTGCACATACACACAGCGAGGAGTGGAGGACTGTTCTGCACTCCCTGCTGCAGCAAAATGTTTGCAGGAACAGCAGCTTAACATCAGACAAAAGGTGGAATAGCTAGGTTTTCAAATCTGTGCTTCTCCAAAAGTGAAATATTAGATGTTTGAACAATACCTGGGATCCTAAAATGAGGACGTTAACTTTTGTCTAGAACACAGAGTACCTGAAAAGATCACTAGCAATCATAGATTGATACTGTATTCACTACCAGGTTAAAAAACTCCACCTATTAAAGAACAAATTGTTAGTACATGAGCATTTTAAACAGAAGCGTACCATAGGTTTTTTTTCAAAAAGCAGAATTCTAAGGGAAAAAGAGGTAAGACCAACAGAAAAGAATTGGAAATACATTTAACAAAAAGCTTAATTAAAGCTTGCAGTGCCATTTAAAACCCGAATTTCTGGTTAACGCTCATTTATGTTTGCAATGTCAAACTTCATTACAAAAATTATACATAAAGAATATTTTAAATATAGCATTTTTCTCTCATTTATGCATCTTGTAACTGGAGAATCAAGTCCTTTGGCCAGAGTAAGCTAATTTAAAATCACATGATATAAATTATATCACTTTTATGTAATTGCAGGATTATTAAATGTGAAGCTACTAGATGTAGCGTAACTTAGATGTAACACTGAATTTGCAGAGCAGAGCCATAATGGAGTATTAATTTAATTCCATAGTTTGAAAAAAAAAGCTGAAATGGTTCACACGTGAAAATAAATTGGTTCATTTTCATTTCATGCATAATGTGAAATTAAGTGGTCAAAAATGAAAGATGAGCACAATATGACACCATTCAATTATCTTTTCTATAAAAACTCTACTAGTATGCAGGATATATTTTGTTGTATGAATTTAAAAAATACTTACAGACCCCACGGCCAGTTGCTCTACAAACGCTCTGTTTGCTTAGAAAAAAAGGTGGGGAAGATGACCATAACAAGAGTATTTTTCTTTCCTTTTGTTTTAAAACAGATTTTATTCTACCATTGTCTTTTATGGGCACAAGCCTGTAACAAAAACCTATCCTGTGGCTTTCTGTATACCCTTCCTTGCCACATTAGACGCTGGAAATAGTCATGAAGTAAGTCTCATAAATTGCTGACCTATACTGCATCTTGACACGTACGATGTGATCTGCACTGCAGCCAAATCAACCTTCATTTGATTCTTGATACTTGTCACCTGTCCAAGGAGCTCCACCAGTCACTACAGCAATACTGATGAGAACAGGTTTTACTTATGCTCCATAACACTAAAACACAATCATCTCTGCTCACAATAGCCCTCACCTAGCCACAGATCTTTTTCTTCCATGTTTTTCAGAAGAAAATGTTAAGATTATGGTTAATCTTATGCCTATAATTAAGATGATTAGTAGCTCACTCATTTTCTCACCTCTGAGGGATTTCTCTGATGCTAAAAGGCCCTCGCTCAAAAACTGTTTCAACCCATGGGCTGTGCTGCAGTCTTGTCTTATCTGCTTCTGCCTATATTCTGTATTCATTTCACCAGCTCCCACTCTACTCCTTGTTTGTTTTGCTAACAGACTTGCTGCCACAGCATACATAAAAGTAATAGTAATATGATCAAGGAATTTCAAGTCCCCAAAATGCAATTTCAAAACGTTTTGCTTTTGATACTGTGTTGTTACTATAGCAAATAAAAATGTTCACAGCTAAGGAAATGCTGAGAGCAAACAAAGAAACCCAAAAGCCAAAACTGGACACTGCAGCTTGAACATCAGATGTATTTGTATGCAAATCTATATCCATTTGTAGCTGATGTGGCTTAAAAAAAAACAACAACCAAAAACAAACCACCCTGACCACACAACCCTGCATTATTGTTTCATCTGATTTTTATCATTCACTTCAGATAATGAGAAAACATATCACATGACCTTTTATAATTAGACTGATAGACTACCTATGCAAGGCAATTCAGACCTATCCATGGCACAGCTTTACGTTTGAACTACACAACTGATTTGAATGGTGGCGCTAGGCAAAGCAATTAATCTCACTTCATCCCGATTTCTCCTTAAGAAATTATACTATCACTCTTTTATCTCTCAGAATCTGAGTCAACATTATGAAGGTGAAATTTTGCATCAAAGGCTGTTTCCAGTTCTCGCTGTGATACAGGAGACATGACACACAGCTCTTGCTAAAAAAGAATGTTTCAAATCAAATGCTTACAAAGAGAGAATCATTATATGCAGCTAAACAAAGATGTATAAAACTTGTCAAAATTAGTATTATGAAAAAACATGAGCCAGCAGTGTGTCCAGGTGGCCAAGAAGGCCAGCAGCATCCTGGCTTGTGTCAGAAACAGTGTGGCCAGCAGGGCCAGGGCAGTGATTGTCCCCCTGCACTCAGCACTGGTGGGGCCGCACCTCGAATCCTGTGTTCAGGTTTGGGCCCCTCACTGCAAGAGGGACACTGAGGTGCTGGAGCGTGTCCAGAGACGGGCAACGGAGCTGGTGAAGGGTCTGGGGCACAAGTCCTGTGAGGAGCGGCTGAGGGAACTGGGGTTGTTTAGCCTGGAGAAAAGGAGGCTGAGGGGAGACCTTATCGCTCTCTGTAGCTGCCCGACAGGGGCTGTAGGCAGGTGGGGGTCGGTCTCTTCTCCCAAGTAACAAGTGACAGGACGAGAGGAAACGGCCTCAGGTTGCACCAGTGGAGTTTTAGAGTAGATATTAGGACAAATGTCTTCGCTGAAAGGATGTTCAAGCTTTGGAACAGGCTGCCCAGGGAAGTGATTGAGTCCCCATCCCTGGAGGTGTTTAAGAGACATGTAGATGTGGCACTTAGGGACATGGTTAGTGGTGGCCTTGGCAGTGTTGGGTTAACTGTGTGACTTGGTGATCTTAAGGTTCTTTTCCAGCCTAAATGAATCTGATTCTATATGTGCGTGTGTATATATATATATATATACACCTATGTCTGGACTATATCAGAGAGGCTTGTGATCTGGTTAATAATAATGAAGAACTAGGTACATCTATACATGTGCCACACAGCAGGACTGTGTAAGATAACCTTTTGCAACTCCTTTCAGTGCCATTAATGAAATTCCCACTGCAAGTTTCTGATGACAGTGAAGGGTCTGAAGCACAAGTCCTACGAGGAGAAGCTGAGGGAACAGGGGTGGTTTAGTCTGGAGAAGACTCAGGGGGGAACCTTATCACTCTCTACAACTGCCTGAAAGGAAGCTGTAGGCAGGTGGGGGTGCATCTTTTCTCCAAGGTAACAAGTTGCACCAGGAGAGGCTTAGGTTGGGTATTAGGAAAAACGTCTTCACTGAAAGCATTGGAACAGGCTGCCCAGGGAAGTGGTGGAATTGACATCCCTGGGGGTGTTTTAAAAACACGTAGTTGTGGTGCTTAGGGACATGGTTTAGTGGTGGACTTTGTAGTCCTAGGTTAATGGTTGGACTTGATGATCTCAAAGGTCTTTTCCAACCTAAATGATTCTATGGTTCTATGAAAATTCAAGAGAATTGGATAGACTTGTGCATACTTAACATAAACATGTTTTCTATTCTACCTCAGAGTCACATGATGATATTTCCAGGACTAAATTAACACAGCGAACATTCTGCAGTGTAAACAGGCTCCTATTGATAAAATTAAGCATAGAATCATAGAATCATTTAGGTTGGAAAGGATCTTCACGATGTGGTTAACTTGTGCTGTTTCATCTGATCGTCAGTGAATGTTTTGCTGGCTGGGAATGTCCCCAAAGAGGAACAGAAGTGCTTGGAATCGATACTGCCAAAACCATTTTTTTCTCACTGTTACCAAGGACAACCCTGTAATTAAGAAGCAATTCCCTTAAACTGTCCACCACAGTACAAAGGAATGAGAGTCAAAGACAGCTTCTCAGACATTGCACCCAGCCTGGTGGGTTTGAACAACGTTATCACATGTACCAAGCAAACCCTTAAGCGTATATGAGAGGCTTTATTGCAACTAGATATTATTTGCTCGTACAAAGAAAAATGCCTTTAATGTTTACCTTATCTGTTTAAACAGATGTCATCCTGGAGAACTCGGGGCATACATAAAGTCAAATTAGTCTGAGTTTTTAGTTTTGCAATAACCTTGCTATCTAGGAAATTCTAGTTACATTACAGAACTATAGGAAATTTACTCTAACCTACAGAGGTAACGTTGCTTATCCATCTGCCTAATAAATACTGTGATGTTCAACTCAAGAGATACTGTCTCAATATAGCCCAAAAGCATATTCAGTAACCTTATTACAGCAGTAGCTGTGACATATCCTCACAACATACCTGTTCTATTCATGGTCCCATCACAGACCTCCCTACTCAGATGTGAGGTTTGCAAAACTTTTTGTGTGCTGGCCTTATTTTTCTACCCCCTCACTTTCTCTTTATTTATATTGAGGTCAGAAACAGTTTTCCCTGCCCAGAATTCATAAGGTTTCTAAAAGAAAAACCTTGTGAAATTCATATTACAGTAAGATGTACAAATGGTTACCAACCAAAATAAGAATTAAAAATGTTTAAATTTAAATTTAAAATTAAAAAGAGAATTTGAGTTGAACAGCCTTACCACAGGCTTTTTTCTTTTCTTTTTTCAATATAGTTTATCCATATGAAACAAACTGTTTTATAGATCACCTTTAACTTTTGCAGAATCTTGAGTTACAAGTAATTTTATTGGAAATAAGCATTAAGGAAGAATAGTAATAGAAATAAGGTAAATGTATGTTCAGCTAAATAATAAGGTAAATAGTGTTAAATAATAACATAATAAAATGTACAGTACTCAAACCCAACTGTACAACAAATGTTTGAATCAAATGATTTTGTCCATATGAGCTATTTATTAGAACTACCACCTGATTTTGACAAAGACTACTGATTACTTAATAACTCTCACAACTGAATTGTTCAGTTTCAAACACAGTAATACGCAAATTATTTTTGGGGTGTGTGTTCCTTGTTAGGAAGCTGTTTTAATATTATTAGATAAACTTTTAAATATATATATATATATATTAGGATAAATTTACCGATAAACACTGCATTTCTGTTGTGTATTTCAGAACCTGGAAAGGTATGTAGGCAGGACTTCTCAGAATGAGTAATAAAGCACAGCAGCCTGGAAGAAATGAAGCACTGTAATTTTGTCTTTTTATTCATAATACTTCAATGCCCTGCAGACCTGCTTCTTCTCACCAAGCATTTGAATAATGTGTGGTTCCTGAAGCCCTGCAGCTCCTTCAAGGAACATCATAAACTTTATAAAAAGGAAAGGGGTTTGGGGTAAAAAGCAATTGCTCAAGTTAGATGGTGCTTTAAAAGTTATTTCAGCTGTAAGACAGGAAGGGTAAACTATGGATAGTTCTTTATGAAAGGAGATTGAACATCATGAAATCACGTAAGACCTGTGTGACTGAGATGTTTTCCATTTATCAGGCAAGATAAACAAGGCAAAGGAAACATTAGCTAGAGATCAGAAGAGAAGACAGTTCTTCCAAGTTCAGAAAGCATTTTATGTGACTATTTTTCCGCATCGATATTCAATCAGCTGCAGGGTCGGTCCCTAGCAAAGGAAGAGTAAAGAAAAGCAGCAATTAGAAACAAATAAACCTAAACCAGTATTTACAGTTAATACAAGGCCTAATGATCATTTCATTCCTAGCCAAATCGTAGTATTAATCTAAGTTAACTAAAGTAATGCAACAGTTCTTACTCACTGTGGGGAGCACAACAATACATATTGAGTTTTTTTAGGCTAAGAAGGAACACTGCTGTAATTTAGGGATGATATCCAAGTCACAGATCTCAAGGAAAATTATTTTGGAAATCTGGTTCTTTTGTTTTAATATTTCTCAACTGCTCTCTCTTGTTTTATGAATCCTAAGCACTATACTTCCGAGCGAGACTATGGTGTCAAGACACTTCGGGAAGTGTCTCTGCTTCTCAGGAAGTCATGATGAACATAATATGCACAGTATTCATTCTGTCCCTTGTATACAGGGCGATCTGTACACACATCAAAGGTTCTTCTGAGAGCAGGATATTCAAAAATATGCAAATCTGTGTATGATGTGCAGACCTCTCTGCTAAAACTTCTTGCACTGCTAGAAGTGTGCACAAGCAGACTTCCAGACACCAAAAGAAATTAACTTTAGCTAAAGTCCTTATGGATTTGGGGCTTGATGGAAATTTGGCAAAAGTTAGGATGACACAATTAGACTCTGACGCTCAAATTCCTTCCAGGCCCCACCTCACATCTATCAGTCTTGCTTGGATTGAGCTCTTAGCTGTTTAAAAAGAAGAACAGAATCAACTTAAAATTTGGTTATTATTAAAAACCAACGGCTGTATGGAGGAAGAGGCAACTCTTATTGCAAGCTTAGCAGGGTAACTAGGATTGAAAGGGAACCCTTTACTCAATATAGGAAGATACAACAGAGCTTTGTGGAGGAGAGTTCATGAATTACTTGCATTCAGGGAAGTGGAATATTTTTAGAGTAATCCAGCAGACCCAAACATCATAGAGAAATTTCTAAAGGTAGCAAAGAAGAAATGAGAAACATCCTTAGAACAAGGTGAAATTTTGCTGCTCCCACTTTAAACTCTCTATCTGAAATAAGTAAAAGGAAAACTGAAATAGCAGTGATGAAACTTCTGAAGTAAGTAAGCAAGGCAGAACCAAGGACTCTATGCTGGTGAAGTTTCATGTGCAACTCTCTGAAACGGAAAAATAAAATCAGCAAATTGATGCAAAAAAATCCAAGTAAATAAATGATTAGCAATCATAATGCTGGATAACCCTTTCCTTTCTGAAATCTAATGCAGCTATTACTCAACAAAAGGAAGATGCTGTGCAAGACCAAAGGTTTTTAATCTGTTCTAATTCTGACAGTATCCAGTAACAGACCTAAAAGAGGTAACAAAAATAGCCCAAACTTGTAATGTTTTTTCCCTTAGCATCTCCTTCCAATTTCAGCGGAGATTTCAGCTCATGGACGTCCTGAGCCAGAGATGGTATCTTTGTGTTTAATAACCCTCGGCAGATTTTTCTTCCATCAACTTGTCTCTTTCAACACTTTTAGCATACAGAAGCATCCTCTGGTAAAATGTTTCACCGTTTCATTGATTCATGCAAAAAACTATCTTATTATGTTTATGTTGAGCCTGCCACCTGCTGACATTTAATAACTCCTAGTTCTTATATTATAAAAGGTAATGACAACCATGTCTCATAAAACATTATTCAGCTAGAACATGTTTTACAAGTGCTCAGTAGATCCCTTTTTCTTGACAGAAGAAACCTAGAGAAAAAGATGGTGCGCGACAAGTAACAGTAGAACTATTTTTTAATATATTGAGGTTTTCTTCTGCCTTACTCTAGCTGACTGCTTGACACACAATCCTAAGCATTTTTTGCATATGAAGTTCAGAGTTGTCATGCTAAGACTTACATATATATCTGCTATGTCTTGATTCTGTACCAATGGTTTATCATTCTGCAAGCAGTAATCAAGAAGGATAAGACATCACCGTATGACCAGCCTCAAAACTCCCGCCAGAGAGTTCTTTGCAGAAAAGAAGAAAAAGTATACCATGGATGCCACCAATTAGTTTTTAATTTTTCCTGTACAAGCAAAAAGCTTATTATGTTTTCTTGTTTGAGAAGCATTTATATTTACAGTAACTTGTGAGACTTTTTTTTTCTTTTAAGAAATACATATAATCCAGGCTTTATGGAAGTCACAGAATTTGCTGAAGTTATCAGGTTAGCTCTGTGGTATCTCTACATTCCATTTCCAAATTTTGAGGAGCTACAAAAATAGCATTAGTCAGGAGACCCTACACTATGTGTTATTATGAAACCACAGCCAAGCGTTAAGTAGTTAGTTGTTTTCTGTTTACAATTTCATATTGCAGTTTGGCTTCTTGGTGCTCACTGTACAACATACACTAAAAGCTGATAATAAAAATGTAATGTAAATGTAACATACACATTGTCTCTCAAGCAGACTATTTTAGACTCCAATTTCTGATGGCTTCAAAGTTCTCAAATGTTAATCACAGATTCCCCCCCCCCCCCCCCGAAATAGTAAGCATCTTTCATCAATTGATCAATGATTAAAACCCACAAAAATGCACAGGGAAGAAGTCCATAAGCTTTAAGCAACAATAAAAGGTATTATACAAATGACAGACTTTTGCAACATTTCAAAATGTCAAAAATCCTTTTAGATACTTTAAGAACTAAAACAATTACAATTATGTAATTCATTTCTCAAATACGTTTAGTCTAAATGTTCCTCTTTGCACAATATCTTTTTCTGTTTGAATGCGGCAAAGCATTAATTAATCCAGCACAATGAATCATCCATTGCAGCATCATAGAAGTAGCTTACATGATCACATTGTAAATGGGTAAATGCTTATGTTTCCTTTACAGGATGAAAAACAACACTGTATAGATTTTTCAAATTCTTATTTTGGAAAAGAAAAGCAATGAGAACCCAGTTTAATCTTGTACCTGAAAATTTTGCTTTCTTTTTCCAGTCTCATTCTACTGGTAACTGGTGTGATGTTTGTAAGCACATAGATAATTTTCTATGGTGAAATAAGATAAAGGACTTTTGCATATACTGTAGATAATCAGTGAGCATACAGATGGTCCTGAAGTGACAGCTTCAGAATATCAAATGAAATTCAGACTGTTCTAAGAGTTTCAAACAGCACCTATCAACCTAACACTCATACAGCAATGCACAAGCATCTATTCTCCTAAAGCCCAAACACAGACACCCAACACACACACACAAAAAAAAAAAAAAAGGAAAAAAAGAAGAAAAAAAAAAAGTAATTCTTCTTTGCTGAAATGGTCCTTGACTCTTACCCAGACACGGTCAGATGTACTTTACAAGCTGGCTCCTTAACTGCCCTGAGCTCAGCTAAAATCCAAACACCCAAAACGCATACTCCACTCACTCAGCACTGGTACAGCCACACCTGCGGTACTGTGGCCAGTACTGGAGAGAGTCCAGCAAAGAACCACTAAGATGAAAGGACTAGAGCATCTCTGGTATGAGGAGAGGCTAAGAAAGCCAGGACTGTTCAACTCTAGAGAAGAGAAAGTTTGGGGGAATCTCATCAGTGTATATAAATAACTGAGGGGAAGGTGCAAATAGCAGGGTGCCATCATGCCTTTCCTACTACTTCCATCCCTAGCAGTAGCTGGCATTAGATGCTAAGGAAAAGAATATGCCATTCTATTTCACAGAGCAATGCCTCCTTCCCCCTGCACAACCCTCAGGCAACCTTTCATCTTCCCGTAAATTGTGATTTAGGGATTCCCAATTCCCATCATTCTGTTTAATAGCCCTAGATGGAAGTATCCGTCATGAATTTGTCTAATTGCTTTTGAACCCATTCAGACTTCAGGCCTCCACAACACTCTGCAGCAATGAACCCTGCAATTTAATTATGCACATCATGAAGAACTACTTCCCTTCATTTGTCTTAAAGCTACTGCTTGATCATTTCACTGGATGTCCCTTTGCTCTTGTACTATGAGAAACAGCAAATAATTATTCCTTTTTCACCTTCTCCATGACATTAATGATTTTATATACTTCACTCTTACTTCTCCTCAGTCATTCCTCTTCTAACCTGAACAATTCTTTCTTATTTAAAGTCTCTTAACACAGAAGTTGCTCCTTCCCTGTGATGTGAGATCAAGGTGGATTTGCGAGAGCATGATGTTTTTCAGTCATGCCCTCCTCCCCTCCTGATCATTCCTAACACCATCAAAACCCTCCTACAACTCCTCCTTTTCAAGCTGAAGAACTTAATTTAATCTTTCTGTGTGCAGAATCTGTTCCATCCTTTACTTAATGCTACTACATCCTTTCTGAGGCACCATGTAGGTGCCATGCACAGTAACAGAATGGGATTTTATTTTGTTCAAATGCTGATGCTACCTGGAACTATTTTGTTTTTATCCCAGGTCTTAAAAACTAAGCTTTTTCTTTATCAGAGTAGGAAGATGTTGAAATAATATGAGAAACAGCCCAGGTCAAGAGAGAGAATGCAACTGAGTTTCACTTCAATCACTAAGATAGCTTTTTAAACAAATCTCAAAACAGACTGGAGCTGTTCCTATGACAAATAGCAACCAAAAGCTATGTAGAAGTTGTTTCAAAGTCATAGAAGTTAATAGCACCTTGAAAAACATCTGCATGTGTGTGGGACCATTTATTACCACTAAATGATGCAATGGCATATATGTTTATAAAAATTATGAAAGCCATTAGCTTAGCCACACACACACAAACCTGGCTCTCCATATTCTGTCAACTTTGCCAATGTGCAGCACACAACAGAGATAGTTATCTGGGTGACAAAACTAGCACTGCAACAACACGCACCAGAACTAAAACATGGTACTACTATTCATCAGTACTCATCTATGGAGTATTGTGTTCTATGTGCAAACTTATGTTGTGAGTTTTAGAAAGTTGGTTGGTTTTTTTCTTTAAAACTCTAGTCTTACTCTGCTGTACCAAATTCCATGACCTTCATGTTTCAGAATGGATATATCTAGCAGGCAGTTCTGTTCTAGCACCATGAACACTGCTTTAGCCACTTCCTCCAGATCGCTCGTGTATAACTCTCTGAAAAAGTCCTCCTCAGCTAGATCAAGCCTGGTCCAGAGATGAAAATCTGAGCAGCTCCATCCTCTGAAGATTCCATGTGCACCGCCTCTCAAAATTCCTGTGAGCCCATGGCATACCGCAGTCACCATCCTCACAGAATTAAGCAAAGTCTATGCTAGATAAGCACAGAGAGAGCAGAATATTTTGCAAGCATTCCTACTGCTTCTTGGAAGTCACTGGCACTTCCCTTTCCTCAAACCATAGAAGAAAGACTCTGTACGGCCCCTTGAGACAGTGAGAAAGAGCATAAATAAGCACTTCAAACAAGAACTCAGAAGAATAAGGAATGCGAACAAAATAAATATGTAAGATCAAAAGAACAGGGACAGGAAGCAAGGGAATGCAAAATGGCGGTGGGAAGAGAACAGAACCAGAGCAGTAAAGGATGGGGTAAGATGACAGCTTGCAAAAGTCCTGTAAAGAACAGGATAAAAGGCATAGGCATAAACTTTCACGAAGAGTATTACATTAAGTCAAAAAAAGAAACATATGGGCCCTGAGAAAAGGGATGAGAGTAGTATTGTGAGAACTGGAGAACACTTCTTCATAAAGTCAGCTCTACTCTTCTGGAAGGTTACGTTCTTTGCCTATCTCTCTCAGATGGTCTGCAATTCTCCAGAAATGCTATCTAAATTAGGGAGATTCTCCTGACTTGGCTACAATAGGTAAATGCTTGAGTGAAGTCACTATGAACACCACCCTATTGGCAGTTTAGCTCTCCAGCATCTTCCAGAGGAAAGCCCATACAGGGATAACATTCTCCTCATGCTAAGAAAAACCTGATAGACAAGCCCACTGTAAAAAAAAAAAAAATCCAACACCACAGATGATCCATCAAGGGGAAAGAAAGTAGAAACCCTACTATACAGTTTCAACATATTCAGATTTTCAAACTTGGATATTTAGAATGTTAAAACACAAAAAGGATGCTAAAATTTCAAGTCCACCATTCAAAAATCAGGAGATGAGAAAAGAAATGATGAAATAACATTACTTAAGCAGGGTTTATGTGCTCAGATGCAATATGTGGTTACATGATTGCGTCCTCTTTTCTCCATTAAATTACATACAGGACAGACTAATCTGACAATGTCAGTGATAGCTATCTGCAGAATTAGCCATATGGCACATCCTTTTTTCTGCTGTCACAAAAGTTAGAAAGTGTGTAATGAATCAGACAGGAGACTTCAGAAGACAAGCAGATCATATGGTTTGGTGTGGTTTCTGCTCTCCAAATCTTAAGAACTGTATGTCATCTCTAACAATGCTGTGTAGCTCCTGTATGATGTTGATCAAAAGTCCTCTTTAAAAATAATCACAAGGATTCAGCTTTTTCTCCACTAGCTGGAGGTATTTTAAGTCAGGTGTTTACATCAGACGGTCAGAGATAGCCAGGTGGACTTGACTGCTCTCTTGTAGAGCTTTTCACCTCTATAGACCTGAGACGGGATGTTGGGCACCCAGCACTCTCCATCCACATGTCTTTCTGCATCTCTACTACACCCAGTATGACAGCTGGAGGTCTGATTCATTATTTAATAAATCCAAATAGCTGTAACTGCTGTTGATATAAAAACACAGTAGGATAGTACTAAATAAAAATGTCCAGCCCCAGACATGCTCAAACTCTTCAGTCAAAAAATATTTATTATAATCTCTGTGTTTATTTTCTTCATGTGTGAGCAGTGAGTACAGCACCACCTCCCTTCACGGTGATGTTCTAAAATTGTTTACAAAGATCTAAGAGGTTGCTGTAATCAGGGAGGAGAGGGTGGGTTTTTTTTCCAGTGTGCCTTTGATAACCTGACATCCTACAGTGAGGGCTACAAAGAACAGCTCAGGGCAACGAGAAGATAGTATCTGCTGTAGGATACACCTGTCATATATAAATGATGCAGAAGAACACACAATGAAAGAGAGCAAAGAGCAAATGCGTGTTCACTCAACACGACTAACCTTCTGGGATGAATGAAACAGGCATTTTTGCTGATGACAAGATGCTTGGAGAGTCTTCATGTTTTCAAGAATGTTTTCTTAAAATGTTTTCAACTTTTTTTGTATTAAAAAGAATTATAAATAATCATATCTGTGCTTCTACGTTTCCAGTAAAAATAAGGTTAAAAGCAAAAATATTCACCAGTATTTCATTTTTTATGATAACAGAAATATAATTTCTGTCCTACTTGAAGACGGGAGGGAAAAAAAGGATTTATAAACACTAACAAGACAGGTTGATCATCTCCACACATCTCCACAGCCCACAGAAGTCATCCCCCAGTGAAACAAAGGTATGTTATAAAGCCAAATGCCTTAAGAGTAGCTCATTAAATAGAGCACTACATGGCTTAAGCACCCATATTCAATGAAAATAAATAATTCCTTCAGTGAATGCAGAATTTTTACTACTTTCTGAAAAATACATATACAAAACTCAACAGGAGTGAAGAGGCAACACAGTGGATCATCTGAGAAACAAATTAGTTCCATTTCATTCTTCAGGGTTACTTAATAAATTAAGTCTGATGAGATGTCTGAGTCAGTAGTGCTAGAAATGTCAAAGGAATATACTCTGTTTATAAATATTCATGACTGAGTTACTATGAAAGTGTGTCCAGTTTTGTTTTTTTAAAAGGTGTTTCTCAAGTGTCTGCAAGCATGTAATCACAGAAGTATGTATACTGTATTTTAACAGATGGTAATCGTTTCGGTGCTTTGTCTAGGATACAAAGGTAGTCACATAAATCTCAACGTCTGTTAGGGCAGCGAAAGTGTAATCAATTACTGATCCTAGAGCAGAGACCTCAAATATCCTGTGAGTATGAATGCTGCGTAATATTACAAATAATAAGCATTATTTGAAAATAGACTATCTGAAAATAGTTCCTTTCTATTATGCCATTCTGAGAAGTGTCATGACCTTTTTCACACCCTAGGCTATACAGTGTTAGCACAGTGAAAGGAGAGAACACACTACCCAACTTCCAAATCATGCTTCTCATTTGAAAGTATGTATTGGCTCCACTACTTCAAAAGGAAACAAAAATGACTCAAAGCACTCGTGCCACAGGCAGCAAGGTCAGATGGTTGGTTATGATTAAATTTTGCCTCAGCTTACTGACTTGAATAAATTCTAAGGCACATAGAACAAGATGATAAATTCTCACCCAAGAATACCAACCACTTTCTCTAATAGCTGGATGATGTAGAGTGATTCATTAATACTCATGGGACATTTTAAAAGATAATGTTAGTCACGGCTTGTGTGTTGATTTGGACAGAGTAATTCACAAATTTACCAATGGGACTGTGAAAGGCACCTAGAAACATTTGTGATAGAATACTGTAAAGGAAAAACAACCTAAGAAAACCCTTGAAGAGTATTGTCTCCTATTCACAACTACCTCATTAATTTTACTTTAAAATATTTTAATCAATATCATGTGACAGTACATTTTATGTCACACAGAATGTGCCAATCACCCTGATTTATTCCCCTGTAAACATCAGGTGATCCTGGTTCAGCACAAAATTATACCAAAGGCCAGAAAAATAGGCTTGCAGATTTCTTTTTCTTCATCTCTTTCCAGTTTCCACTGTGCTCTGTGCTATCCAGCATTACACATCACTTTTGAATACATGAACAAGCTTGAGCCCAGCACAAATCCAGATTATCCATTTCTTCATTTATTCTTATTTGGTTTATGTGTTTAAATCTTCCCATTGAAGGTTTTCTGATTTCATAAAGCATTTCTGCTTAAGCATGCTAATTGGCTCTCTTTAAGGAGAATAAGGTGCAACCTACTAGAATCAAATCTGTTTTCCTTTAATCTACTAACAAAATCTACATGAAAAAGTACTTATCAATACCTTTTCACCCATGATATAGATAGAAGCATAGGTCAGCAGTGACATAAAATCCCAGCAATGCACATAAAGATGAAATTCTGATACCACACTTGAAAGATACCAAGATTTAAATTCACACGTAGTGTGTCCACTCCCGTTTAATCTATTCTATTACTTCCATAAGGTACTTACGAACGCAGGCTACTAAAGAAATTTGAAGATTGTATCTTCCATTATACACTACTGCCTAGATAAATTACCACTAAATATCAGTGACTAATACTGCTGGGAGAAGCTTCATAATTAGAAGAATAAAGGATTGAAAAATTGGAGCATTACCATCTCCTGTATTCTGATACTCACGCAATTGTTAATATACTTCTGCTTTTACATGCAAGTCTGTTTCTTTGAGAATAACATTAAATGTAATATATGCAGAATAGGAAAATAATCAGAAATTCTATAGCTGGTAGATCCAAAGGAGCATTTAATGGATTTTTGGTGCACAAATCAAGAGTGTGATGCAACCTCTACTCTTCAACCTTTCCCTGCAATGCAGTTCCTAAATTCACTGGTCTTTCAACATAACAGTTCCTAAGTATCTTTAGAATATGCTGTGCACATGTTCAGTTGTCTCCAGAACTGAGCAACTGGCTACCCATCTGATTCCATCAGATTTGAGGCCAAGGAACTACATAAAGCAATGCAAGAGCTCCCTGAAAAGCCAGTCGCTATGTATGTTCCCAGCATCCTACCAAGTACTAACCTCATTGAACCATCCTAAAGCCAGAAGTAATTATTTTCCCTTTAAAACTGAGCTTCTGGAAGAAAAGTTTCCTCACTTACTAGCCTCCAATGCTTATCGGTCCCCACAGGCTACAAAATGCATCTCACCTATGCATCTTACCACTCTAAATGGCTCGGCAGCCCCCAGGTTAGAGCGCGAAGGCCATCTTTTCCCAGTCCTGTTGAAACCTGGCTAACAAAGCCACAACGAATACAAGAGCTATGGATCATGGGGTGTATTTGGCATAACTGTCGGGGTGGGGTGGAACCTGCAAGGGTGACCTGTGGACTTGGGACTGCCCTGTGCTGGTCACAGCCACTTCAGCAACAAAGAAAGTGGACCACCTACCAAATCAGAGGAACATATAGCACTTCTGCAAAAAACATATTTAAGAAAGGGCGTAACTTCTAGGGGCACAGGAGACACGGGAGAGAAGGAGAAACAAGAGCAGATGTCCGAGCAGGGGCAGAAGCACAGAAGACAACACAGTAGTAAAAAGACCTCTACATAGAGGGGATTACAGCCCATGGAGAAGCCCACACTGGAGCAGGTACAACCCCCAAAATGGACTGCAGCCCACAGAACAACACATGCCAGAGCAGGTACAACCCCTGAAAGAGACTGCAGCCCATGGAAGAGCCCACGCCAGAGCAGGTAGTGTTCCTGAAAGGGACTGCAGCCATTGAAAGCCACACCACGACAAATAAGCAACAAACAAGAAGCAAAAAGCTAATGAACACCACCACACCAACCCCACCTTTCTGCGCTGCCTGTCATCTCCACGAAGGGTCTGTGTATAATGTGCAGCCAGGGGACTGCAGACCAGGAAGGGGCAAGGAGAAGTGTCTGGAAGCTGAGGTGTTTGCTCAAAGTGTTAGTTTATCCATTCATCTTATTTCTTGATACTGGAATCAGAAGTTATAAGTTAATATAAATCAGCAATAAACTAACTTAAGTAGAATTTCCCAGTCTGTGACTGATTTTGCTCATGATGGGGGGCGAAAGCTCTACTTTACCACGTTTGTCTGCACTTTGGATGCTGTTTGGCTTATGTGCTTGCAGGATTGTCTGAGCAAGTGAGGTGGCAACAAAACCTTTTTAATGGCTTTGATAGATGGCATAAGTTATGGAGTCACAACACCAAATTACTATTAAAAGTGCCATCTTTTTCTGAATCCATTTGGATAATCCTGTAATTCTCTTCATCTAAAAGACATATATTTGTATGATAGGAAATGCAGCAACCAACCTGTGGAAATGTGTCACACAGGAATTTACCACGCAGTTACATGAGAAGTACTGAGGATACCAGTTCCTCAGGCTTCCAGGCACAGAATGAATCACCATTTAAGGACCCATAGGGACCCATAATCTTCCACATAACGTGCCATAAACAAAATTTTCCACTCAACTACAGTTCTCCACAGGTGGTGTTCCAATTTTATCTTTTCAAGGCAAGATGAATTCAGTATAATGGAAGTCCAAAGCTCCCGATTTAACATTTCTATCAAATAGCAAGCACTATATTCCTTTCCTCCACTTTTTCCACAGTCTACCACTTCTAGGTTTTCTCTATGCCATTCTTGAGGCTTTTTTTTCCACACAACTTCTTTTGCAATGTATTTGGGTAGACAGGCTAGAGATCCAGCTCCATAAACTTTAGGTCTCTGTTCATTTCAGATTCAGGAAGATCTGTCTCTCAAATCCTGGCAAATTTCTCAGCAAACCTTCAGTTTCTAACCCCTAGTCTTCAAATCCCATTGGACTATAGCCCCCTAAATGTTCTTCTAATCTAATAGAAGACATGACATAATATTTAAAATTGTAAAACATTATTAAACTCCAGAAACTTCAAGGAACTTGTCAACAGTCAAGGACAGAGTTAACGGTAAAGCTACAGGCATAACACCTTCTGCTCTTAAGTTGCTCCTAAAGTTACCACTTTCTAACTATTTCTCATAATCACAGCCACTACTCAACAGAAACAAAGCTTTTCATACACACACTGTGTTAGCATCCACCTCTTGCCACAGTCTCACCTCTACAATTGCCCTTCACCTCTGCTTTGCCTTCAGCACTACAGGTTACACAGATTTACTGGTTTGGACAGAGGACCACCGAAGATGCTTATAATCACTATCTGCTCCCTCTATTCTGCGTAAATGCTGTTAGGAGACTACATAGGCAGTTCTTTCTATATATTACAATATATCTCTTGTGGTTAAATGTTAACCTATGTGTAAGACCAGCTGTACTGCATAAACCCAAGTGTCAGTCTAACCAATGTCCTCTCTTTAATAGCAGCTGTAGGAGATGCTGAAGAAAATGGCACTAAAGTGGGGGAAGTATGCAACTAACTCTTCCAATTTTCAGCTAACTGTACTTTAAAGACTTCTGAAGCTGAAGAATCTGTACACATCCTTGTGTTTATCAGTCCTTGATCTACCCTCTCTGCCTAATCCATTCAGTGGACAGTCAGCTTTGCCAAAAAATCCACGGACTAGTTACAGTATGAAAATAATTTCCATTAATTTGTTTTAGAAATGCTTCCGGTTGATTTTACTGAATACCCTCTAGTCCAGTGTACTCCAAGACATTTCTGACTATTTTTATATATATATTTAAAATCAGTGTCTCCTCAGTCACCTCTTTTGTAAATGAGAGACCCTAGACAATTTCTCCTTGTACAGTAGCTGTTTCCTACTCAAGATGTAAGTGCACAATACATTTATAAAACAGTTTCCATTTTGTTCTTGCCTCCTCTCCTAATCATTTTTAACATTGTTCTGACTGGTACTAAGCACAGCACCAGCATTTTCAGCCTCCTATCACAATGAGTTCCAGAGCTCTTTTCTGAGTGCTAATGGATAATTTACAGCCCATCACTGTGATAGCAGCAATAGTTTTATCCCCTATGCACTACTTCGAATTTATTGCTACAATTTCATTTGTTGCACTATTGCCCAGTCACTGAACATCATGAAATTTTTCTGTAATACTTCGGTGTTAATTTAATGTTTTAATTATTTGATGCTACAGAATTATGCCACTACTTGACCTTTTTCTAGATTCAGGAATATGTTGAACAGTATATATTCCGAGAGATTTCTGTTAGATTCCAACCATAATCTCCTGCCAGATTTGTGGTAACTTCCCCCCACAAAGAAATATCACGTTAACTCCATACAGTCTCTCATTATTCCCAAATTGAGTTTGCTAACAAAACTCAGCTCTACATACTCCCACTCAATAAAATAATGATGATATTGCTGAGGTCCAAAAGCCTCAAAAAATTAATGACTGGAAAAATGGAATTTGTGATCCCTGAAAGAAGATGAGGGAAGATGGGGGTTGAACGTATTCCAGGGACAGTCATGACTCCTCAGAGCCCTTCAACTGATCCTCTTGCTTTCTCTAAGTGCTTTCTCAAAGAGGATTTACTACTTCAGACAGCTAGAAGTTGCTTTTAGAAAGTATCAATCTTCACACAGAATTTTTTTTTGGTTAAACTGACCCAGACCAAGGCAGCAAGCCCATGACCAGCAGCTAACCTAGCAGCTCACTGCTGATTCAAGAGCAACAATTTTCCTCTTCCCCTCATCACACAATCCTTTGGCATGAGCTTTAGCATGTCTTATGTCCTTTTATGAGCTGATTCAACTCACTAGCCAGAAAGAAATTTAATTTCTTTCTCTAGTCTAGTTTCTTTCCAGGCTGGCGAGTTCAACTGTTAAGCAAAGTGGTAGGGTGAGCATCAGAGACTGTGAGTGGGTGCACAACTGCCTCCTTTGAGACAACTTCCATCTCACACAGTCCCACACCATCAAGGGCAGGGGAAAAAGCAAACTGCAACAGCAAGGCTGCCTCTCCCCCTCCCATGACATGTAAGTTTTAACCTCCAACTCCAGAGACAAATACACTCACTCAAACCCAAAACTTTCCTTTTTAAACTGCATCTTCACTAGATTATCAGAAAATAAATGAGAAGCATTTTTTAGATCATATTAATAAATTTCAAATTCATATTTAGAATTACTACATCAAATTAACCATCCCAAAATTATCATTTATTCCTCTAGGAAATATGAAGATTAATTGCCTGTAAATTCCCAAAGACACTAAATACTAATATCATCACTATTCGTGTGCATTTAGTTTAATTGAACTGTAAACAAGCCTCTGGTCTCGAGACTTAAATGTCCATTCAGTGTTCCAGGAAACTGTTATTAGATGTTGTGTTCAGAATATTATTTTCCTATCAATATCAGAAAAATTAATTGTGATTTCCTAGCACCTATGATCTGTGCATCTCAAAATGAATTTACACTCATCATACAATCTGATCATGGTGAGTTTCAGACGGAGGCAAGCTTTAGAGTGATTCAGGCTGCTCTAAGAACCATCATCTGTAAAGAAAAATAAAAAAATTAACATCCAATTCCTCTCCAGAACCACAGCTTGATGCCTATTGGCTAAAACCATGACACTGGGTACCTCAATTCCAACTTAATCACATTCTTATTAGCTGGGACACAGACAAATCTGCTCAAAGGCGCAGTGACTATGCTCTGAGTTTCTAGAGCTCTTGTCCAACAGTTAGTTGCCTTTGGCTACTCCATGACATTGTATTAGTCACATTTGAAGGCTGATGCCGCTTTGAGTTATGCCAGTTAAGTAATCACTAATTCATCCCGCTCTCAGCAACCAGGCTCTAATGCAGCTAAAATCTCCCAGAAACGTGCAGTCAATTGTTATTAGATTATTACTAGCGCCTCTCTGACCTTTGGTGTCTTGAAATTAAGCTGCTCAGGGACTGAAATAAGCATCTCATTTAGGTGCACAGTAGTAACCTCATCTTAAAGTATAATGACTGGAAGCCATTTATAAGTATTTTCTAAGGTATTTGAAACTGTTACATAGTAGCTGACATTTCCAAATTACACAGCTCCTGAACCATATTCCATATGGGTAAAATGGCATCTAATTCAGCTTTTCATGCTCTTGGCTACGTAGAACTTAACTTGCTTTATGTTACAAAACTTTGTGCACACATTAATCGATCTATCTTCTAGGGGGTTGTTAAGCGTTTTCCTTAAATGCTTGCAACAACTGCTTAATGCGTAACAAGCAGAAGTGCTCAAAATAAAAAGAATTTAACTGCTGAAGCACATTAAGTTGTCTCTCATCTGTGCATACACAGATTCGTTGAAGTAGGAATTTTTCACTCTTTTTCTATACACTTTAAATTTGCAGTAGATAGCTCTTAGCAGGGTTTTAAGGCCTGTGTAGTCTGGAGATAACACTTGGTTTCCTATATTATGTCCACCTACATAAGTAGGTAAGTGTCAAAGAACCATGTTTCTCTAAGTTTTCTGTTTTCAATTAACTTCCATAGAAATAGTGTAACAAATTTCCCAAACCCCTGAAAGAGAGATTAGGGAAAGTGTGAAGGGAAGATAATTGCCTGCTATAAAATGACAAAATGTTATTAACCACATATATAAAACTTTACAAACTACAAAAAGAAGTGTGGAAGAAGGTGGTTTACTTGGGAAGACAACTTTCTGAACTGAACTCCTTTCTAGCAAAGGATCAATAATGTAACTTTATGCAAATGTGAGAGAATGAAAGGATGAGCAGATTGTGAGGTTTTCCTGGCTAAGCTTACACCTGACAGAATCAACTCCGGTTCCCATCAGTTGTGGTCTTTTGGATCTATTAATTTCAAGGATGAGCTTATACTAACGTTATTTTAACTTCTGTTAACAGATTGCCACAAGCTTTTTATTATTTTTCAATGTTTCTGAATACATCCGTTTACTTCTTTAAGGTAATAAAGCAAGCTAAAGTGAATCTCATACCTCTCAACCAAGACTAAGGGAAAATTTATTACTATCTGCTGAGAACTTTTTCTATTCAGTTTCTTTGAAACACAGAACAGTCTGTTGTTTTTAAGCTGTTTAGCACAGAAAACAAAGCTTTGTAACAAAACTGATATGAATTTATATAGAAATTTTATCAATTTGATAGTCCCTCTGAGCATCAAATACTTCTGCAGAGATGCTATAGACATACACTAGTGTTGTAAAAGTGTCTACAGCTGAGAAGTTCCCTAGCTGCCACTGTTTCTTTAGAACATTTTATTACATTCCCACCTTAACTTTCAAATTTCATGTACTTTCACGTAGTTAATAAGTAAATTCATTAATAAATAAAAATAATGAAAAACTGTGATCAAAAAGCATCAGTCTCTTCAAGAAAAGGAAAGATCTGGAAAGCTGGGACTGCAATGAATATTATAATCGTTGTCCTTTATACTGCCAGAGATGGACAACCTGGTGCAGAGGTGAAAAAACCCCTACTGAAGCCCAATACTGAATGGAAAAACTTGATCACCTTCTCTACCTCCAGGATGACCCTTCAGAGTCAAAATTCAGAAATATATTCTATATATTGCAGCATGCCAAATGTAATACTTGGCTTGTGACCTCCTTGAATTACACTGTCATTTTGTATTCTCAAAATAGTCAATGCTCATACTATAATCTTCAATATAAAAAGAGGAGTCTAAGGAACGATGCAATATCTTAGGAAGGCCATCGTCCCTCTAGTTGTGAAATCTCTTCTAGGCATCTCTCTAGCCTGCTCTTAATTTATCAGGAAATACTACAGATTCTGCTTTGGGACTGGGGACAGGAATAGATGACCATCACAGGAAGATCTTCTGTGACTTTATCATCTGCTGCTGACCTCTATCTGTAGCAAGACTGCAAATTAATTCTCATTACATTTGCAAACCCTACAGAAGAAGTGCAAGCTATTACTAATGCTATAACCATTCAGAACCCGAGTGACACAACACAGACTTACAGAAGGGTAGCAAGTGGCAAGACACTGAACTAACTGAACTCTACTAGAAACAGACTTTATCCCCCATTTCTCTTGCATAGGGGAAGGCAGACATAGAAGCTGTTTTCCTGATATATGTACATTTTCTAGTTAATGGGTTCAGCCTTTGGCAGGTATGTTCAGCAACTGAGCTTCACTGTTATTGGAGAGACGGCAACAATTTTCTTTACTTCTCATCATGACCTGTGGTGCTGGTAACTCATAACGTGTAACAGGACAAAATATCACTTAACCAGAAGTTGACACTAACATTACCAGGCTTACTATTTGACAAACCCATAGCTCTTGAGGTCCTTCAACAGAAACAGCATGACAGAAGGGTGAAGGAGTAAACAAAAATACAAATATAAAGTCATTTTTTATAGGACATCAAAACTGAAACCTACAGAGATGCTATCTGAAGGAACATAAGGAAGGTAAACAAGAACTGAGAAGTTCACTTCGACGAGAAGCGAGAAGAACAAATGATACCTGTAGGTGTTGCAAAACTGGTCTCCTTGCCCCAGAAACAATCACCACAACAACAAAAATTAGTCTCAGTGCCTTGCGCCCTCCCCTTACTGATCCCAAGTAGGGATTTGGTGAGATGGCTTTGACAGCAGAAAAATTTTAAAGTCTGGACTTACATTAACCAGGGCCATCCCACCCAGACCAAAAGTGCAACAGAAATTCCACCCAGCCACCTGTTTTCTCTCTCAGTTGCAATAGCCTTTAACACACAAATCAGTATACTGTTGTTCATATTAGTAAGATAAAAAAGTAGTTCTCCTTGTAGTTCAGACTGGAAGAGATTAAGCTGCTTTTCACTTTCATAACAAACTGGTCAGTAACTCAAAGACTCAACCGTAACAACTGGCAGGGATAGATGGCCAAGTTTCAACAGACACAAGACTTGGCAGAAAGCCAACAGACACGTGGTACCATCAAAGGACAGACTGCAAGAAGAAAAAGTAGAATCAGGAGGATTAGTGGACTTGAGCTTTGGAATAACAGTAAGAGAGCAGGATCAGATCATCTTTTCCTGACACGCTCCCCAACTGAGACTTAGATGTATGCACAACAGGCGTGTAGTTAAATATATGTGATTTAATAAAGATCCTGCCTGCCATTTAAAGTGGCGCTACAGCATCTGTCCCACCCCCTGCGTAAGGCCCGAGAATGACCTAGAACCAGAGCACATGCTGGACTGTGAGGAGAAATACCCATCTCTACAGTTTGCTTGGCAGACATTTCCAAGTCTATCTCTTGTTGATAAATCTGTAAAATGTACTTGACATAAATAATTAAATATTTCTCCCTGAATTGTAATTATAACGCAAAGAGGCTAGCAAACAGAAGTTGCAATAACCAAATTATTCCAAGCGGTGGGAATTAGATAAGCATTCATTATCATTCTCATACTCAACTACAGCAAAATAGAAAAAGCTATAAACTGCTCACGCCCAAAAAGACAACACATCTAAATTAATCTCTATAACTAAGACAGTGCACAAAGCCTCCAAAGACAGTGACACCAATGATGTTGGAAGCCGTTCCCCGGCAACCCAGAGATCATTTCTTTATGATCGCTAACCAACAGTATTCAACTAAGCCTAGCTTACTGGTCTAATGGGGAAAAAAAAATAATCAGAAACCAAAATAATAGAATCATAGCATCACGTAGGTTGGAAAAGATGTTTAAGATTGAGTCCAACTTCAATGATCCTGCAGAAAACTCCAAAGTCTTCACAAGCATCTTGAAAGGTTATCAAGCCAAGGCAAAACTGCAATTCTTTTGGACCCACCCCTCCAACTTTTTGCCATTCTTCCTTGTTCCTATTGGGAGCAATTACCTGTAGGCACTGAAAAAAGAGGGGTTTTTTTTTTCTGAATTTCTTGTCACAGTTCAAAGTAAGCACTCATAAAACAGTGGTTTATATTAGCTTTTGAGATTACAAATTCTACAAGCCAGTGTTCAGCGAGTATTTCTGGGTTTTATTTAAAAAAAAAAATTATGAACAAAGAAGATGTGTGCCACAAGGCAATAAGATAAGCCTATGTGTTACCTTTTAACTGCCATGGTTTGTATCAATTAGCCAAACCCATCACTTAAGATTGTCTTTCCTATGAGAACCTAGAAAGAAAGAATGAACTCCTATCACCTATCGCAGAATTAAGCCTTTCTGTTCACAAATATCATAGCTACTTTTGTAAATACGCTACACTCAAAACTGCGTGAGATACCAAGCCATCACTATGTACACATGATACTTCTCAGATAACCTGTAAAAATGTTGTCCCTCAAAAATAAGAGTATGTTAATATGCTTCCATCCTCATATAATCTACCCAGAGAAAAATAAATGGTGTATGGGAAAGATTTTATTCCCTGTTGCAGAAGGGGAAGGGAGGCTTTTTCCCAACTTGGGCCAGAGGAACTTATTTACCTTCTCGATAACTCTAGTGTAGTACATAACTTGCATCACTGCTGTATTGTACTGTCACTGCATCATCATACTATGAATAAGCTAGTTATTAGAACATAACAGGGCTTAAAATACTGATACTATTGCAGACAAGCAAGATTTCAATAAGCATGAGATGAATCAAGCAGTGTGTCAATTTACTGGACCACTTGGAAACAATGATCAGTGGCACACATCTGCAGCTTTTTTGATTTGAGCAAGTTTGGTAAAACTTTACATAATGTGAAGAATATGCATTCTTCCCCCACATAAATTTTGAAGGCTGGAAAGGATAAGAAAAAACTAGCACTGGTAGTTACATGCACACAGATCTGTCATTATTTTATTTGAACAAAAAATAGATCATTCAAAACAGCACAAACAGCGGGTGCTGAGATGAATTAGTGGTAAGTAATCCTCCCAATACTTCCTTATAACAGCCAATTAAATTGTTTGAGAAACTGCAGGAAAGTTTTCCTTTATTTTTTTTTAAGAAACTCTCATTTTAATTTACTTTGTAACTATCCCACCATACTGGGTATCCTATATTTTATTACCCTTATTAGAACTGCCACTAACATGTTATAAGCAGATACTTAGCATTTTTAATTTCTTTTGGCAAAGGGAACTTAAACTACTGTGATTTTAAGGATGGATCTGCATTACCCTGCCAGGACAAAGATTCCAGACATTGCAGAATAGGACATAAAATATCTGTATGAGAATAGGACATACTCTATTTCTTGACTCCAGTCTACCTACAGAACACAGTTGCTGGGAGTATAACCCATTTATGAATCTAAAACGCATTATGTTTATAAGATACCTACGGAGCTACAGTGCAGTTATTCTGAGTTGCTTTCTTGGTGAATTTAGTCCTTCCAGGATTTAGTTTGATGGAGTAAGAACTCAACAGTTTGCATTTGTTCATAGCTGGCCAAGCTGTGTTGATTCAACAAAATACTAGCAGTGATTTCTTTTTATGCTAATATTAATTTTTTAATCCATAGCATAGGTATAGACCTTCAAAATGGGGGTCCTGCGAGTCCCATAAAAGCCTTCAGCAAACAGTGTTGCCTTTGCAATCTTTTCCCAAAAAACAGTGGAGTTTTTAATGCAAGATACTAAGATACAACCCTTTGAGTGATTAAATGCCTTTTCATCAGCCCAATAACCAACTGCAACAATTTTCTGTAGGTTTGCTCCATCTTGTTCCAGCAACGGTGCAGGTGTAACAGCAGTTCTCATTTTGTAAGTCTATGCTGTTTATCACACTGTCCATTATTACTAAAAGATCTGAAAAGATTTCTGCAATCTCATCAGTACATCCTGTGATACACAGTTCAAAATGCAGAAAGAAAATTATCCTTCTTGCGTTTTTTTTCCCTAAATCAACATTTAAGATTTTTCCACCTCTTTTTTGTCATGAGTCTGTAGCACCATACTAATTTCTCTTGATCTGAACGCATTTCAGAATAAAAAGTCACTGTTCCCCTCCGTTTCCTACCTATAGATATCTTGGTGCCCTTCCCTTACTCTTTTTCACCCTTCCCTTACTCCCAATTTTATGTTTATATCTTCCTCCCAGGCAATTTCAAATACAGATTTCCTAAGTTGTGGGAAATCAGCCCTTTTGATACAAGCTTGTGATTGGACTTGTCCTCTGTCTGCCTATACTAAATATAACCAGGCCAAGATTACTGGTCCCTAGGCAACCATCAGTTTCCAGTCCAGTGGTTAGTTCATCTTTATCCATCAAAATGAAAACTGGAATTTGCTTCCTATACAGTCAATGCAATACCTTTTTGCTGTAGCAAATTATGGTCTATTTTCTTGCAACAATAGCTTGTTTTATGTCCGACTGCACAGATCTTCCACTAAACATGTCTTAAATTGAAGTTCCTCCGTAACACCACCATTTTATTAACTGAGAATTACAGAGGTACTTAAAGTAACTCTTCTTTTCTGTAGTATCATTTGATGGTTGGTAACAGATCCCTCAGGCTGCATATTGATCCACACACATGCAAAAACCCATGGTTACCCATTCTCAGTAACTCTAAGAAAGGTAATGAAGACTTTAAAGAACAGAGTGCTACCTGACTTGTTATTCTCTCTGTCCTTCATACAGTGACTCTAATTCAGTTCAAATGATCCTACCAGTTATACACAACTTCTCATCATACTTTCTGCTTATTATCTAGGCATCTACCATTACTGGAAAAGGAACTGAAAAAAAAATATTATCCATATTATATGGGGCTTCACTGAAATTTTTCTAGGTGCACCAAGCTACAGTCTGTATGTATTTGCCTTCCTTACCAACTTCTTATGAAAATGGTGATCTAAAACCCTCCTGGCTTTTTCCATGAAGTTTTCAATCAAGATCATTAAACTTCTTCCCGAAAGATGCAGAACACCTTGTTCCTGTGACTCCCCTGACTACAGATCCAATGCAGGGTTCCGCAAAAATGGACTTTCAGCTTTACCTCCACTTTAATATTAGAGTCACAAGAGAGCGTATGAATTTGGAGAGGGATCTCCAAACAGATCAAAATCATCCTGCAAGTTTTGGAATTTTTTTTCCTGTTCCTTATACAAAGCATACATTTGTCTCCCTAGGACAACCCCTTCGGGAGCTATTAAGAATATACATAGTGCATACCTTTGACTTCACTAAGCATCAGTGACAAAAGATCAGTAATGGTCTTTTTTCCAAATTCAAGCAGATCATGCTCATTTAAAAGGACAGATACTTCAAAATCAAGTAATAATACAGAAATTCATTTAAAGGGCATGGTTTTCCTGATAAATTAGTCCTCCCCTTATTTGTAGTATTTAAACAGAATGTTACAATGCAAACAAATAAATCCTGTCTTCCATACTGAACCGTGTTACATGGTTTTATTTATAAGTTGTACTTAACTACTGCTTAACATCATTTTTTAATCTTAATTTTTATAAACTAGTGTTACAGACCTTTTAGAAGTCCAAAATACAGACATACAGATCCAAGTATTAATAAGAAAATATCTAGCTTAATTTTCAGCTTGCATCTCCTTGACTTTGTTGTTCTCTGAAAGGCAGTTGGCTGTTGTCCAGCTTAACTCATGTAACATTTTGTTGCTTATGTTTAATGTAATTGCAAACATGACATGCATTCATAATTAAGCCCAAAGGGTAAGCCCAGAGCCTGAGACCTTCTGGAAAATGCTAAAATAATAGTGGCTAATCTCTTCAAGAGCAAAAAGTGGAAAATATACTACTAATGAAAATAAAACAATAAAAATATCTATTATAATTCAAACATGCTGCAACACCATTGCCCATGACATTGAAAACTATATAGCCACTTCACTAATGAAATTAAATTATACTAGTTATAACAGACTTGAGTCTGCCCAGCCTACTTAATGAGTCTGTAAATCTAATCAGAGGAACCTGTGATAGTCTGGTCCTGTCCGGACAGACCTGAAAAGCTGGAAGGCTTTCACTACTGCACTTTAAAACCTTGCAACACTTCTGATACTTGCCCCTTCCTATGCGTTACCCAATCTGCTGGAAATGTAGTACCCTACAGTACCCCATGAAGCCTTTCTAAAAAATCCCCAAAAACCTGAATAACCATGGATGTGGCCTCCTTTGACACTATGACCTTGCCAGAAACAAATCACATATAGCAGTCTTTATAGCTCTTGGCTGTAAGGAAGGGATAACTAAGACTTTGAGAATGGCTGATGGAAGGGGATTAGATGTTTGTCTGGAGATTACTGATTGGCAGCATCCCAAAGAAATAACCCTAATGATCAGTACCCAAAAGTAAAATCAGAGAGTAACCAACAAGAATAGAAAATACGATATGAGATGAAATCATTTAAAGTGTTATATTCAGAGACTCCTGTAATACCCTGGCCAAGAGACAACAGACATCACCTGGCACAGCAGAACAACTTTTGCAGAGGAGAGGGGGAAGATCCTCCAAAGACCTGGAAGAACATCAGCCAACAGGATCGACAACTGCGCAGAAGCACTGGAGCCTTTTCTTCATTGTTGGACCTGGGACAAAACTCTGCTGCTCACTGACCTGGGCCCTGGTCTGCACAACCCCATCCTGATCAGTGACCGGAGTCCAACACAGGCAGCCTCCCTCAGCCACCCATCAGGATGGATAAGCAGGGGCGAGACCCCTCTGGGTAGCCACTGCATGGGCAGCAGACAGTAGGCAACTGGAACACATCATAGGAAGCGTTACTATTTGTTATTGGTTTGTGTAGCTTTTTCTTTAGCTTTACTGCTTTTACTAACTCCAGGTACTTTAATCAGTTAATAAAATATTTCAATTAAGTGAGGGTTTGTCTATATCCCTGGCATTGCCACACGCACACTAATCAATGGGCTGTCACAGCCCTACCGTGACAAAGTTCAGCGCACAGCGTGTGGGCAGAAGGCACTGAAGGTACTGAAAGCTGCAAATCGATCCCTGTGCTCCAGTGCCAGGGCTGCCCTCTGACAACCTGGGGGAGCACATAGGCAGTGGGAGGTTGCCCCTGCAATGAACAAATACCCCCATGACTAACTCATTAGATAGTAACTTAAATACTTCTCGGAACTTCACCCCCACTGCACAAAAGACCATGATTATCAAATGTGTTACGAAGACAACATGATGCTTGTACAGATGCCCACATCCATTTTTAGAATACAGCATGTTACATCTTATTTTCTTCTCAGAAGACATAAATAACCAAAAGAAATTGTGCTAATAGGCACCAACAATTACAAACAACAAAAAGGGAGAACAAAATAAAACTCTATAGTACATCTTTGTATCTTGCTGACTGAAGAAGAAAAAAAAAAAAAAAAAGTCACCTACCAACCCTACAGAGAATTCTTAGATTTCTCATAGAGCAATGGGAGACTAATTACCAGGAAGACAAAAACGTTTGCTTATGTACCACAGCTTAATAGGCGAGGAAAAACAGGCGCTTTTTTCTCAACTTTACAAAGCTGAGGTGTACTAAGATGGCAGCAACTCCGGGGCGGGGGGGTGGGGGGGGCTGGTAAAGAAAAAAAAAAAAAAAGGATCTTCAACATTCAGTGTACCAGAGGATACAGAAGAAACTAGAATAGCTTATGGTATTATGAACTTATAAATCCACTGTTGTAAAAAGATCAAAAGAAAAGCCTGCCCTTACAAAGTATGAACAAATCATATTAGTGCAATGTTGTAAGTGCATTCGGAATTATGCTGGATTTTACTGATCATTCCCAGGCATATCAAAAGGAACAGAAGCAGATTAATTTTGATGTGGGACAGATTCTAGGAAGAATCTAATAAAACTGCAATACACAGAGGAAAGACTTGACAGCAGCTGGTATCAGTCTATCCAGGCAATAAGAGAAGAGACTGTAATACATGCACAAAGTCCTTTTTCCCATGACATGTTCTTCTTTTTCCTCACTTCTATAGCTCCAGGTGTACAAAATCTCAGTGGTACAGCAAGTACAAAGGACTTAAGAGCTGCTCAGACTGAAACGCAGAAGCTGGAAAACTGAAAACAAGACAAACCCAACCTTACAACTTTCACACAAGCGCACAATCTTTTACATTGTGAAAACTATGAACTCCAAGAAGCACTGGAGCTGCGTAAGACAGCCTGAATTGATTTTTCAGAAGATTGTATGTTTTTGCAATTTAAGTACAGAATTAAGCAGCACTTTGAAAAACAATGCAAATAGCTCAGCAGTTAAATTAATAACAACAATAATAATAATAATAAAATCAGAAATAAAGAGTGAAACTGCCAAAAATGGACAAAAGAAAACAAAGCTAAAACTGCCAGGTGCAGCAGAGCAAGAGACCAGCAACAGGGCTGATTACCTGAGGACTGCATTAACTTAAAGACTAGGTTGTCTTAAGACCAACATGAAATATGACAAAAGTCACGTGCTTCTTGAAGCTCCTAACCCTTCCAACACAAACATTTTTTAAGAAAAACTCTTGTATAAAGTTTAAGAAAATCTTCCAATGTCATTGCTGTAGATCCGTGCACAGTATATTTAGGGAAAATTATGTTCTCACTTGCTAAACCCTGCATGTTTAAACATAAAACTCAGAATAATCCCCTAGCAAACAGGAGTACTCACCTTTATGTTTTGGGAATACAGTGAGGAGTCTTATCCTACCCATGTGATCACTAGATATCCCTACAATACAAATTTACAGGACTCCCCTTTATTATGGAAAATCAGACACTGACAATGACTCTTGGAGGAAAAAAAAAAACACCCAAAACACAACCACACACCAAACCAAAACAGGAAAATATTTTGTTGACATCTTACAATACCTCGCTTCAGCAAAGAACAACATGGAAGGTACTACCAAACCTGCAGTTCACTGTCCAGATTGCAGTCTCCACTCTGTGCCTGCTTTCCATAGCAAAAATCAACGGACATTCCATTTTAAGAATTTTATGACATAAATAAATGTAAGAGGACTGCACGAATACAAGTGTAAAAGGGCAATTGGAAAGACATGCATGACATGTCGTTGCTGGGGAGGAAGATGCACAGACAAGCAATAGCTGCGGGCTTTCACACAAGAAATGTGACAGCCAGTAAAAATGGAAATAATACAATTTCACATAAGTATCGTTTGCCTCCTCACCTTATTAGGCAGTTGAAAGTTGTGCGAGAAACAGTAAAACTGTAACCCTCTGCTTCTATTTTTTTCCCAAAGCATAGAGAACAAGCATACTAAACAATTATGTCAATACAAAAGTATTAAATAAATCAATTAGAAGACATTATATCTTATGCAAATACAAATATCAAAGCATTTCTCATTCATATTTCAAACTAAGGATTAAGAGAGCAACCCAATTATTCACTCAATCTGCTCATTTAAGAATCCATCAACTAAAGGGATTAACACGCCTTATGGTTGTAGAACATGAGACAGCTTTGTCCCTGTATCTGCATTAGCCTCATTAATAAATGCATTCTTAGCATGTATTAATGTTTCTTAGCTGTCACCTGTGAAATGACCCTGAATGTGAGGTAATGAAAGCATTCAACTCTCACTTCTCCCTTGTACCATACAGTAACTACAGTAAGAAAAGACAACCCAAGTAATTTATTTTTAGCAAACTCATAATTTTAAAAAGGTTGTTCATCTTTCTTTAGGAGAACAAATAAAATAAGAGAGACAACATTTAAGTCACACCACTTAAAGCGTAACTGCATAACGCTTTATGATGAGCCTGTCACCAGAGGTACTCTGTTGCACAATTACAAGTGATGAAAAGAATAAGAGGATGGTAATAGCTGCTTTATCTAAAAAACCCACATCTTCATGTGGCCATCAAAAATACTTTTTCATTCACTAAAAGCACTAAAGAAGAACTAGTCAACTGAAAGACAGCTTGCCATCCCATACTACATTATGTCTCAGAAGGAACTGAGGAACTACAACCAACCCTGGGATCGCCATCCCCCCTCCATCCACAAGCCCTGCTACGCCTACTGCTGCTCCCAAACTGAGGAGGGGCATTATCAGCACTTGCTCTTTGATGGGAGGAGAACACCTGCATCTCAAACCCATCACTGAGAGCCCATTGTTCAAAGAGGCTGCTGTCTCCTGTGCTTTAGCATCGCTCACAACTGCATGGGAACCACAGCACTGCTCTAAGGGAATGCCACCACGCTCGGCCACAACCACCACCCTTCAGATACCTGAAGTTGAAGCAAGAAGGGTTGCAGGACAGGAAATGAAAGCAACATGCAATAAGTGTTTATCCAGATCGCTTCTCTCTGGTCACATCACCCTATTTATAAATTATGCTTGTAAATACCTGTTTAGCTGGGTTCTACATAACGCACAATAATTGTTGGATTACTTCATTGCTGATTCACAAGTACAAATGGCAAATATGCACCTCAGATTCATCACAACTTCTTACTGCTTACCATAAAACAGAGGACTCAATCTAGATAAGAGTTGTAAAACAAATATAATCTGAATTCCACCTTTTTTTTCCTGCATGGTGTACAGAAAAAAATAGCTATTAGGGTGACAGAGTACAAGAGAGAGCAGAAAAGCAGTTAAATACCTTGACCTTAATAGCCTGCAGTGTCACTGTGGAAAAGTAATTAAGATACAATAACGTTTCACCTTCAAAACCAACTTCAAAGAACAGGCATGTTAGGAAATGGAGTCTGACATAGCAGCAGCAATTTCTGTATCAAGAAGACCTGAAGAAAGGCATTGTTGCAAAGTGCATCTGCATGAAAATACACATTTTAAGAATGTCTAGGTAACAACATTGTACCCATTTCATGTCTACCAAGATGCTATGCAACAAGTCAATGCAATTTTCACAGCATCCTTTACAGCCTAAAAACTGACTCCTTATTCTGAGTTTGCCTTTTTTGATATTCTGCCATAACAGCTTTAGGCAGAGCACCACAATACAGAACAGATACTCATAATAGGATCACGCTTTTGGCATTTTATTTCCAAAGATTATTTGCTAAAGCTGTACTCATGCCTGCATTCATTTTCTGTACAAGCAGAATATACAAGCAATGTGACTACATTTCAATAGGATACACATCTGATTACAGACTGAAGTGAAGGTTCTGAGTTCTGAATAAGCACACTGAGTATGTTAACTAAAAAGCTCTGCAACTGCACTCTGTAAGCCTTTACACAGCAATTAAACCAGGGGAACAGTAAGGAAGCACAATGCATAGCTTAGGATGCATTGTCTGTGTACCTGATCATACAGCAGATCCAGATACCCCAGACACTTGTCTTTACAGTGTCTATAATGTGTGCAGGTATGTATCAGCCTCCTCCTTTTGCTCTACCAATACAGCAAAAGCAACACAGTTATTTAGCCCCCTGATGAGAGGGGATCAAGGGGAAATCACGACTATCACCCAAAGCGAACAAGCCTTGAACACACACTCAATCAACTTTAATTTCCATTGCTCACCGTCCCTTGCCTTCTTGTTTGTGTGCACCTCTTCTCTACACTTGACTTCAAGCGTGACACATTCAAATTCTCAGGTTGGGATATAAACCTCAAAACTCATTGTTTTGCAGAAACAATGACTAAGACAACTTAGTCAAGTGGAACATTGGCACAGTACTTAGAGGGTGGCTGGGACTAGTTTCAATTACAAATGGCTACAATTACAAGAAAGAGCTGCTTTGCACAGATCAGGAGTGACAGCTGTTTTTAATAAAGCCATTGATACACCCTGACCTCCTGTGAAGCATGCTTTCGTTACTATAAGTAACTCCAGCTCAGCTGGTTCTACAGTCTTGGACAAGGCTGCTAACTCCTTGAATAGCCACTGAAAGGAAACTGCTGAACTTTCCGTTTTCTTAGTTATTCACACATTTACAGGAAGGCCATCTGAAAGGCTTGATCCTGGGCAGGTAGAAGGCCATGTGTGGAAAGCAGCCTTATGCGACACGCATGTCCAAGCCCATGGTTCCACCAAAGGAGGCTTGGAGAAAAGCAGAGGCAGCTGAATTTTGTGACTTAGGAAAAAAATCAAGAGTTGGACACAACATGAGAAAGGAACTCAATACGGACACCCATTCAGTGAGAGAGAGCTTAGTCCCTGTGGTATGGGGGGCAAGGGAAGAGAGACAGAAATCTCTCAGTCTCCTGGTAAAGATGATTGGTTATCAGACAGACCCTTTTACTAATTTACCTCTTTACCAGAAAGATCCCATTCCCAATTTTGATCCAAGAGAAGAGTTCCCAAAGACAATCTTCCGAAAAATTTGGCAAGCCCACAAGACGTACTAAAATCAAGTACATTGAATGTGGATTATTACACTTCGAGAATTCAAATCCCTTTAGAAAAAAGAAGGGATCTTGCACCACTATGTCAGATGATGTAAAATCGAATCCACTGAAAGCTGTAATCATGTGCTCCAGAGTGCCCTGAGCTTTAATGCAGTTGGTATTCCTGAAGGACCAGCTCTTCAACAGAAAAGCTATCACAGTCAGTCTGTGAAGGCAAGAACAGCACATCTCTGCTGACACTGAATAGCCCTGACAGTATCTGCAAGGAACATCAGGTAGATCTTGGAAATAGGAAGAGTCCACTCTGAAAGCAACTCCTCCGTTTCCTGAGGACAGGATATCGTGACCTGAAGGCGAAGCCAAGAACGGGGTGCTATACAGGTATGGAGCTGTCTCTCTTCCAGAGCTGAAAGGCAGATCCTAAGAATCATAAAAGGAGCCCTAACAGCTAAGAAATTATCTTGTGGCACAGATTTTGGAGTGGCAAAAGTAATAGTTGTCATGACAAAACAGGAAAAAGTAATTACCTTTGTATACTGATCAGGAGGCAGAAGAAATATTTATAACGCTATCTGGAAGCCATTTGAAACCTCCTTAGATAAACCTGCCCTTTGCCACCAAAACAGAGATACAGGACTAATTCCCCCAGCTATTAAGTCTCAGACTGATGGTGATCCCACACAGTGCTCATAACTCAAAGCTCCAGGTGCTTTGTGCATCTGCATGTAGTCTGCTCTCTTCTCTTTCTCCCTTTCGAACAGCAGTATTAATAAATATATAGGGAGTTTCTATGTCTTTCTGTTTAGTTCAGACTCTACAATTTCATTTTGTCCGCCAGTGAGTCCCCTTCAGCCCATGCTTCCATTCATGAAACTGTCTGCACATACAGTTCAATTTAAGAAGGGCTTTGGTTGTTTCCAGGACCTGCTCAGGAAAGCACATTCTACGCGGGAAAAGACCTGGGCACACAGTGGTCAGTTTCATGGCCTGGTTTCCACTATGCCACCAGCACCCATAACCTCCATAAGAACAGTGACATCCTCCAAATGTTCATCCGGTCACTGGGGCAGCTGGGTCCCAGTATGCACAGACCTAAGTGCAGACTTAAGTAAAAATGTGAAGAGGCCACATACAACAGAGCAATCTTTCACACAATCTCTCCTTAATATCTCTGGCAAATTTATAAAACAAATCCAGGCAAACCATCAGTAGGTCTATGTTGTCCTACTTCCATCAACATCAATGAAGCTATGAAAATTTAAGGCAGCAGAGGATCCTGCAGCAGACAACTACATGTCAACCTCCACAACATCTTACACTGTGATCCACGTGAAACAATTAATCTTTGCATACCTCAAATGCTAAATATGTTTTCCCTTGCTCTTCATGGTACTCTAGATGACAATGGAAATCACACATCACAGATGTTTAGGCAGGAAGACAGACCCTCAAGGGTTTGCTTTTGATGCTCACTCCAAGTTTTAAATGTTTAACCAAACCTGTCAAAATCCCTTGTTGCCTCATAATCTAAGCACAGAACACCTGGACACATACAAATTTCCACAACTACTTGTGCCATTGATCAAAGAATAAGGTGATTAAAGAAAACATTCAAAGGTTTTAGTTCTATCTGGATAAAACAGACATCAACAGTTTAGACCCCTGGCCAAAGCTTCTTTGAACATTAAGGACTAAATCTGGCAAGAAATTTGAGAGTTAACTTCACACTAAAGCCTAAGAGCCTGTGCTTTGTGCGTAGCACAGAAGACAATAAATCTACTTTTCTTATTAAAAAACAAAAGCTGATCTACTTTTAAGCAAAGACGACACAAACATGTGGGGCCAGATTATCAATCACTTTTACAAGGTATTGGTTAAAAACACCAAACAAAATCAAAATGGAGGACTCACTGTGGATACCGTTCCTCTGAACGGGCAATACACACTCATAGGGCCAGAGAGGGGACCAAAAGCACTGAAATTATCAATGAAAATGAACCATAAGCGTTGGGGTAAAAGCCTTCCCTCTCCATGCTTTGACACATATTTTAGCACAGAAAGTTATAAACACACAGTGCTTATAACAGGTTGATCGACTGAATCCATCAGCTTCTTTTTTTTTTTTTTCCATATTCAACACTGAGGCTGACTTTCTCTTCACTTGTAAGAACATGCACAGCCTGTGTCAGCTGGACACTCCAACTAGCCCTTGGTTGTGACTATGTCCTTCTTGGCTGACCATCTGCATTCTGAGTTTTGTTTGGAATATTTTTGTTTCCTTTTAAAGTTTTAACAAAAGCCTTTTCTTCCCCACCATCACATTTATCTCAGACTGCTCAGTAACAGACAGTCTGTTAAAAACCAAAAGTGGATGAGCAGAACAGACACTGATTTTACTTAAAAGGAGTACTTCAAAAGTTTGAGCAAAGTAAAAATATACTTCCCTCATCTACTCCCTGTATCAGAATGAAGTATGATTCAGCTCCAGGTAGAGACACCTAAACCTAAGTGTCTGCATTGCTCTTCTACTCAGCTGAGATCTAGTTGCTACAGTCAGCGAATCCCAGGGAGCAACCTGGCTCTCCTGCAACAGACACATATGGCTGCTCAGCTAAATCACTATTTAGGCTACACCACTGTAGCGACTTTATCTCCTTTGATTAGAATGGCATGCTCACGGATAGAGAACTAAATTACAGGTGCTTTCATGCATTCTCTTAATTTGGTATGGACAGTGAGTAAGACTTCAATAACCAAAACTGTGCATCTGATTCTTTGGTGCAACACCACCCCAGAAGAAGCCAAGCACATTCACGTCAGTGGCAATGCCAGACTGAAGGTGCTAGACCAAACCACGCTCTGCCAGTACCAGCTTGCCCCTGCGCTGGACCGAGGGACCAACTTGAATGGACCGAGTCAGACAAAATATTTGCTGACAAAACCTGTGTGTGAAGTGGTATTGATGTTACCAAACCTGCATAGTGGAAAGGTAGACAAGATCCTTGTTCCTGCAAGTTTTTAGTCTTACTACAATACAAAAAACTGGATCTGCTTGAAAATCTTAATTCGGAATATATTTTAAAAATAAAATAGGTTTTTGGAAAAATGAAGAGTTCTCCCAGGCAACAGTCTACTCTTGATTATTGTAACTCTAGTTCCTGGTTGCTTCCAAGCAAAGATGATTTTGTTGTTATACAGCCCTCCACTCAAAATAGGAAAAACTGCCTCTCTCAACTTATTTTTCTGAAAACTAAATTAACCAAAAGCCAATTGTACAGGTTTGCCATATCAAAGGCAGCAAGCTGTTAATAAATAGGTTGAACAATTACAGATTAGTATCATGGCTTTACCACTGGTCTTGCTGAAGTGATATTCTAAATTGAAATCAAAGTGAACGTGAAGCCTTTCCTCTCCCTACTGGCCCCACATGATGATCACAACTTTCTCTGCAGGGCTGGGGGTGAGCAACTCCCTGGGTAACAACTGTGTTTCCTTGCAGAAACAAAAAAGCAGCAACAGCAAGCCAACTGATCAAGGCTTTCTCCTAAGCCACAAAGGCAGCAAAATCATGCACGTTGTGCCATCATGTCCATTTTGGACAACAACCCTGCCTATCCCTTGAGCCAGTTCTACCTTTGCACATCGTTGAGGACAACCGTGTATTTACCCAGTCCTGTCATTCTGATGCCAGGTAACACCACTGTTGCAAGGTCTCTTCATATTGTTCCCCAAAATGGTGTTAAAGTACCAACACTGTTTAATAGGCTCTAGGGTTTATGCCAGAAAGCTAATCTTATCAAAAGCAGTAGTTGTAGGAATTGCACCAACTTCCAACTGTCTGACAGGTCTTTTATTGCCATTGTAATATATCCAAAATGTGGAAGTGTCACGTGCTTTGATACCACAACTATAGACCACAAAAGTCATAGAATAATGCACTTGCAGGTTGCGGAAGTAGCCAAAGGCTAATGAAGCAACTTACCAAAGGCCCTTCTTTCCATTTCAGTATATGCTCAAACATTAAATATATACTAATGTTTCCAATTGACACTCAAAAGTGAAATGATAATTTTGTCTCTATAATAAGCAACCACATAACCCACAAATAGATTAAGAAAATTATAGAACGGAAAAATTTGCCAAATCCTATATTGAAAATGTGAACTTTCTGCTAAAGAGCAGTACCTTTAAGACAGAAAGTCTGTAATTAAAACAGGTTGTATAAATATACACTAAAGCAAGTTAATTAACTTAAATAGCACAGCATAAACTCCTTTAAGGCACACAAGAAATACAGGTGACACTTATGACATAATTAAATGAAGATGCTAGCAGCTTCAACATAGCATCCTATATGGGTTACCTATGGTTGGGGGTTAAAGCGTTTGTGGCAGTAGTAATGGCAATGCTCAACTTTTCTTTCTCCTCTGCTTCTCAAGGCAGTCCAGAGACTGCAGGACCAAACTAAAATACCTCTGCTCCAACTTACTCAGCTCTCCATAACATCCTATAAATAAATCACACCGTAAGTAGACAGAGGCATACAAGAGAACACTTTTGTTGTATCTTATCTTCACCCAGTTGCATAAAACAACTGGCCCTTACCCAGCACCTGCTTCTTCCCACTGAATATCCTCTGCCAACACCTGCTGCTGTTTCCACCTATGAGGTTAGGAAGTGGGAGTTAAGACCTTTGGGGTCTTTTCAACAGAGGCTTTGAGAACACCTGATATTCAGTAATATTCCTGTTAAATACAGTTATTTAAGGCAAAAGATCAATCTAATAGCACAACATACCAAAATTTATTTTTCAATTTTCTAAACGAATGCATCATCATCATAAACCAACTGAGATGCACCATTGGAGCCTATGTAAAAATAAATAATGTGTCCTTTGGAGCCTTCTTTAATTTTTATGTAAGATCTTTCCCATGTTGTTTTATCTCCATCTGCTCTAACAGCAGCGGTCACACTTCCTACTCTCTAGGAATCCAGTCTCGCTCAGGTTACAGTCAGTCTGACTACCATATGCTTTCATAGCCACCGTTTTCACACTGCAAGTGTAATACAGGAACAAAACACCAAAAAGAAAAAAGCAAATAACACAAACCAGTACATAGTTATCACTGAAACACTCCAGTACAAGCTGCTTCCCTTACTAGATAATCAATAACGCAGTTTTCAGATCTTGATTATGTTACAATTACCTGTGCGAAGGGAATTTTTATACTTTCCCTCATCTGGTCAGTGGAATTTGAAAGTATTTAGAGTTAGTGTAAAGTAGTCCTTCTGTTCATGAGCACTCCTACATATACCATTTGTGAATAATGACCATAATGAGCATTTTTAAAAGTGATAAGCCATTAAAGCAATTTGTGCTTGATTAACTTTGTTTTACCGTTTTTTATCTTGCGGTAAGTACTTTAGAGATGTGAAAACAAGAAAAGAAGCCAAAATCAGAAGAATGAGGCATAAATGGGGTGGAGGTGTGTGGCAGCATAATTCTTTTTGAAACTACCATGACCTCAGGCTAATTACATACCATTTGGGTTTTACATCTACACAGCAACTGGGTGGAGTTAGCCTTTTTAGCTAATTGAGCTAATTTATCTCAGGGGGATACTCAAAGGTCTGAAGACTGAGCAGCCAGCCCAGACATGACCCCAGGCTGACATTCAGCACCTGAATCTGTCCACACCACTATGGCTTCACTGCTTCTTGCAACTCAAAAGCTGCTTGATTACATATATCCACCCCACAGTCAGTTCTGGGTTTTGACTGGGCCAACTTTTATGGTGTCTGCAAATGGCAACTTGCCTTACCTGGGGAGTAGCATACAGGCACACAAGAGGGAGCTGTGATTGCCATCCTGAACTTCCACAGCGAGAGCTGTGATTGCCATCCTGAACTTCCACAGCGAGAAACAGCTACGTGCTGGCATGTTTCTGAGCTCTTCTAGAGCCTCACAGATAATGAATACAGCTAATGGCTCCAGACTCTCACTGAGACCCCATGAGACTATATCCCGATGCCATTGCCGATGACCCTGATCCCCACATCCAGGAGCCACAGCAAGAACACCACCATTCAACTCTACCTGCCTGCCTCCACTCACCTTCGAGACCGACCAAAAGCTGAGGCACACACCCCAGCTTCCATCTATACCATTATTAGTTTGCAAAGTAAACCTCACAGGACAAAGACTGCATGAGCTGAGAATATACTTTACTGCAGAGAATTCTGTACAGGAGGGACCTGTGGACAACCAAATCCACCTGCAAATTCCAAAGCTATGACGCCTTTTACTTGTCCTTTGAAATATGATCAGTGCCTGTTCTGAGGACTAGAACTGCGCTTAACCCTCTCCTGCACCTCCTGTTCACCTGCTTTTCCTGGTGAAGAGAATCACTGTTCAGATTAAGTGTTGCTGCCATGAAGTTTCAGCTCTCCCTGTGAGGCTACTTCCATAACCCTTATGCCTTGACCAAAGTCCTTGGTACATAACCCACCAACTAAGGTGAATCTGTCTGGGTCAACTTCATCCAAAGATCTTTTTAAATGAATGGAAATTTAAAAAAAAAAAAAAAAAAAAGAGACAACAAAAAAACCCCACACAGCAACACTATTAACCCTTTCAATCTTTGTTTCCTGCCATGAACTTCACTCTTCCAAACCAATGCTCAAACTTGTGAAGATCTGTTGAGTATCCAGATTCTTCCCAGTTGGAAGATTATCGCAGCAGATTCTTGAACCTTCTTAAACTTCGTCTTCACACTAAAGAAACAGCCACCTGCTACATTTCATTGAACTCTAGCTTAAATATTTTTTTCAGCCTAGAGAAACCATGTTCATTCTTATCCCTATGTTGCTGCACACTTATAAAGCAGCTATAAGCCTCTGGCACCAGTCTGAGAACTCTGCCAATCTGATGTGTCCTTTGGGATCAAGCTGAGACCCTGGCAATTCTCACTCATGTTGGTAATTTGAAGCATACACATGGGCCACTGTCTATGCTAAATTCATAGGGAATTTATGGGAAAAACAGGGGAGACTATGAAATTAAACGTTAGACATGTTTTGTTATTTCTTTCTAGATAAATTGTGAGAGAGTCAGCCAAGGACAGATTCACCCACAAGCCCAGTCCCTGTGCTCTGTTACAGCACAGACATCACAAAAGGATGCTGCCCACATGGTACAAGTCCTGTTAGCTCAACAAAAGTTCTATCTTTTACAAATTGCAACATATAGGACACTCCAAGAAGACAGACTGCAACACCTGCCTCTGTACGTCTGCTAGGATTTTGGCACTGTTGCTTACAGTTGACTGTTCCTCGCTGCTTACTACAACTCAGACACCAATATAGAGAGCGAGTAGGGTGACAATAAGTAAAATTACCTTTTACGAGAAAGACACAAGCAACACAATTCATCAATATCCATTACAGGCATACTGAAATTGTGCAAAATGTGTTATGAATATTGATTCCCCACTAGCTACCAGCATACATCTGCACAGCACATAGCAGTGGCACAGAGACAAAAGTTAAAAACTAGCTGGGGGTCCCAAAAGCAGGACAGTTGCAATACCACCAAGAAGTGATGTGCAGGCCATGTGAGGAGATGACAACATGTTTCCAGTATTCATGGCAGCTTCGCTGCATCGCAAAGGAGCACACGGCACTGATGTTCCCTGAGTGCCCATCTGTCAGAGACCAAATAACTGCCAGCTTCCAGGGTAAAGAACCACATCTTTATTAATAAAAACACAGGCATGAAAGTATTATAGAGGTACTTTTCAACTGATGGCTTTCTATCTCCTTTACCTAAAATTACATTTATCTCTGTGTATATAACTATGTGCGTGTACATAGTGTTTTTGAAAAGCTGCCTAATGTTGGGACAATATCTACACTTTTCCATACTAAGTCAGAGAAAGGAAGTTTAGCAACTCTTGGGAACTCTGCCTACAATATTCTCCATATTATACCACCCAAATACTTCAGGTGGAGACATCTGAGTGTTTAGACTTCTAATTTTCACACAATCATAAAATAAGACTTTTAGAGGCACTGAGCACCTATTTCTTATTCTTTACAATAAAACCTTGCTTTGCATAGATAGACAACTATTACAACTGAAACAGTCTAGTGTAGAACAGCATTCTTGCCAGTACACTTGGTCACAGCACCTTAAGAATACCAATAGTTGTAAGGCAATTCTGGCTGCCCCACATGCAAGTCCCAGTTGGAAGCAAAATCACATTCATAGGGATGAAGACAGTCCCTCCCAGCCCCCAAGGGAAGGAATCACTGCAGCTTGCCCACTTTTCAGGCTCTCAGCTCCTGCATTTCTCTGCAAGCAAACAGCACTCATCCGTCTCCCCCTGCCAGAACACTGGCAGCAAGGTGAAAACGAAGCAAGCAGCAGACCATTTCAGTTTTATACAACAGATTGCTTTTTTTTAGAGGAACACATTCAAAGGCAGACTTGTTACTAAGATTTTTACTTCTTTTTTAAACAGATCTCATGTTTTATACTCCATCAAATATTAGTATGTTCACAGATCTAATGACAGGATAGGTCTCAGAAGTTTGCTCTCTTTTTCCAGTCATATCACCTTGTTCAACAGATAGCATTCCAACTTTTAAAGCCTCTTTTTTTCTCCAGGGTTTTAATAGTTCTTAGCAAATTTGAAATGCAACAGCCAGCTTGCTGGGCTGTTTGCTGTTACCAAGCAGCTAACTCCAGCTGATGGACTCATAAATACAAGACAGTGCTGTTACTGTTTTGAAATCAAAATTATCCTCACTGACTAGTCTGCTGTCATGAGACATTTACAGCAATATGAACATACTTTATATGGTGTTCGTATATTCTGAAACCCAACCTGCTTTTTACACAGTATATACTAGTTTTATAGTTAAAAATGAATACAGATTATTTCTTTTTCATAGCAGACTGGATTTCCACTCAGTAAGATTGCATGTATTGTTGTTAGTCCTAAATATAAGGAAACTTCTAGACCTTCTTTTCAAGCACAACTTTCAGATTTTGAAAACCTAGTTCAACATTTTCCACTTCAGAAGGGACTCTCTGATCCTCTTGTCCTCCCTCCATTTCATTCTCATTTAAGTGTAACGAAGCAACGTGAAATCACTTTGCAAAATGCCAAAACCTCTCTGTTCTCCTTTCTTCAGGCATTTTTTGCACTGCTGCTGCAGAGAGGACAGAGGCCACAGTAAGGAGCTAACAAATAGGCAGGTATGACTAGAAGGGGCACAGACTACAAAATCAAATTGTTGCTAGTTTTCTTTGTCAATTCTCAAAAAAAAATTTCAGCCCTAAAGACTGGAATATATTTGGGTCTTAGGAAATGCTCTAGAGACCAACTCCATACCCCATCATAATGGAACTGACTTCAGCAGTACAACAGCAGAGCTACACGTGACTTGCAGCAGCAATCAGGCAGCTTTTAACAATACTCCAAGAATTTGGGTATTTTAATAATTATACTTTCTGCTTAGCTATATAGAGGACTTGGAAAAGAGACAACCTATTGACTTGTATCTTGGTTTCATTCCCAAAAGCTCAAAAATCTTATTATTCACATGCTCCACCCACCAGCAAATTTGAAGGGAAAAAAAGTCAGTCACTGTGGACATTTTAAGGTCCAGCACTACTGCTTTCTGTATCCATCATTTATTTTTGCAAAGGAAAAAAATTGCTCAGTTGCAGAGATTTACCACAGCTGAAATAATAAGGGTCTATAATATCGGCATTTCATCAGGAGAAAATTGGAGGAGATGCTCATTCCTAACCTAATACAAAGAAACTAAACTAACCAACATTTTGGCTTTGAAACACTATGTGTGGGTGCAGCCTGTTGCATCAGTAGTGTGAGACTGAAAAGTCTACACCAAGCACCTAATAAGAGTGCAGCAGTATTTAAAGCTTGAGACAGTTTTGGAGATGAAGATCCAGAATGCTCAACTAAAGGCTCTGCTATCATCTCCGATTCTGTAGATTCATGTATTTCCATACAGACAAGAGTACAATAACTGTTCTGCTCAATAACTAGCTAAATATGACAGAGAAACTACAAACTGAAAGTCAACTTTTAGACTAGAAATGGAGGAGGAGGGTTGTTTGGATTTTTTGTTCTCACTAGTGAGAGCAATAGTTTTATCTCTAGTATCACATCTATCTGCTTCTCAAAGTTCTTCCATTATATGGATGATTCACTTCCGTGGTTGAACACTACAGTTTCTTAAAAAGCAATTCAGCTTGTGATGCTGAACTTTATCACAGTAAAAGGTCAGTTCCTGGCTGCACGCACTTCCCATAACACTACAAATTTCACTTTCATATCGTGCTTCTCTGTCCCACTTCAGGAGCAGAGTAGAAACCGGCAACTTTTACTTAGAGGTTCCCAGAGCACAGTGTCTGGGACAGTATTCCGAGATGTGGAGGTCAGCTGAAGCAACACCCAGCAGCTTAGCTGTCCTGACCAGTTTACAAGCAAAACTAACAAAGATATTTGCAAAGGAAGAATGGTGGTATTAAAAAATAAATGCATTTTTTTAAAAAAATGAGAAGAGCAGCAAATGAAAAGAATAAACAAACTAGAAAGTCGCGTTACAATTTTCCCTCCCACATCCAGGACTACCTCTCCATAAGGCAGAAATAAGATGTTCATACAAGTACCTGTGTATAAGTTACCCACTGAAACAAGCTTAAGTGGGTTGCAGCTTACCAGGCTGCAACAGCTCACATTTTGCCCAAACAAGCAAATCTCTGTTGAGCAAGTTGTCTGCATGCGTCCTGCGGCCTGAGGGAAAAGATGTCTAGTCCTGGCTAGCAGCACTCTGGGATCTACCAGCATATGGACAAATCTCTCACCAGTCAGCTCAGCAAATGTTGGGACACACCGGAGTAAGCACTCATGGGAACACTGCCCCAAAATTTAAATATTTATGTTGTCGCTAGGCTGAATTCTGTTAAACTTTGTTTCCAAAGTTTTGCCAGAGCAGCACTTTAGTCATCAAAATGGATTATCAGTCTCCAATCTACACACACTGTACTAACACCCTTTAAAAAAAGTAATCGCAGCACTTAAAATAGCTACAGAAATGGATGCTGTGTTTAGTCAAAAAGAAAATTCTACAACGAAGTACACTTTACACAAATATTTCATGACTGCAACATTAAACATTTCATTATGTACTTAAATTATTGATATGTTTATCCATTATTATGAAAGTAAAAGCACTTGTATTTTATTACTTTGCTTTTCTGACTGTTTGAGAACAAAATAGCTGAAGATTAGAGAGCATTTTAGGGTGCAAAGGTTTATTGTTACAGATTACTTTTTCCCCCATGGTAATTGAACATGCACCTTCATATAGAAAAAGAAATACATACCAAACATTGTAGCAAGAGAAAAGGAAAGCAAGCACCATGTGAGATTTAGATATTAATTATAAAACCACAAAGATAAAAATAAATTCTTACACAGTGCAAAAAATTCTTGAGCATCATACCAGTAATCAATGTACAGAAACGACGCTAGGAGGAAAGAGAAAGAAAATAGCTTATTCATAGCAGGAATCAGAAATAATTGTCACGATCTGAGGTTAGCCTTTGAACTTTAATGTTAGCATTCTGGGTTGTGTCTGCACCCCTGCTATCAATGTTTAGAAGTCTTACTTGCTAAAAAGAACACAGGGAATCATTGAGTAGCTGTCAGAGAGGAAAGGGAATCTGTTGCATTCTACTACTGAACCAGAGAAACAAAAGGCAGCCAAACCCTATTTACATGTTTGTAACCTAGTAACGCTAAACTAGGGTGGATAAAACTAATGGTGTTTCTTTACTGCACCTCCAAGAGGCAAAGCAAAGCAACTGTACTCACACCCTATGCAAGCAGCAGTCCTAACGAACATCAGAACTACGCACTCTGATAATGGAATTGCTAAAGTAAACCGGTAGATTCAAGTGAGAGAAAACAGGTGTTGACAGAGTTAAAAGGAAAATTCAGACAACCCATTAAAGCTGTAGATGGATCATAGATGCCCATAAGATTTCAAATAGATTCAATGCGTGACACTGCTTTGTAAACAAGAGTGGTAGTGCATAGGAGCAGGACTGGTTTGTTTAATACCAAAAGCAGTGATATTTTTCAGTTTCCAGAATAGCAAAAGCAAAATTTAGTGTTCAAAGGAGAAAGTTAACTTTCTCAGAACTTCCCACTGATTCTGGATGCTTCAAATACTCTCTTTGGGGCTGAGCAGCCAACTTGAAATCATTTGATATGGGTCTTGAAATATTTCAACCAATATGCTACGAGAGAAGCAACCTTGCAACCTTTTTTAATTTTGAACTTGGGAAAGCGAGTATATAAAACTGCATCCGTCTTCAATAACAGAGGAATTGTTTCACAACTGTGAGCAGCAGTCTGTGGAAAAGTGAGGTTTTACCTACAGAATTCAGTTTTTTAGTAGACAACTGATATATTTTTCAGGATAAAGTGTCAACAGCCAGTCTTCCAGACAGAAGTCCACTAAGTCAGAGTTGCAATATCTAAGAAAGGAAGGGAGACTTTTAAAGAGATTTTCTTAGACTGCAGTCTAAGTCAGATCTGGTCATTCTATGGGATTATTATGGGAAAGACAGCCACACACTGTGCAGCACAAGAAGGTCCCAGAATGGCAGTCAAAAAAAAAAAAAAAAAAAAAAAAAGGAAACAGGGGGAGCAGGGGGCAGGGAAGGAAGGAAGGAAAGAAGTGAGTACTAAACCCACCTGACATCTGATTTTTCTCTGGATTTTCTCCTTCTTTCAGACAGAAAAGGCAGAAAGAGTATCCAAACAAATCAAAATTGGGAGTTGATAAGCACTCAGAACTCTTCAGTCAACAAAACTATTTAAAACATTTTCAGCTCATTGCCCCAAGAATCTTACTGAAAAAGTATCTCATGGACAAAATAATAGTCTGAACACTGAAGCAATGATTACTATTGATTCAGCTTTGAATGGTGAAGCAAGAGGGTTCTGGAGAAGTGAACAGGGAGGAATAAAGAAATCAAAACATCCCTCATGCAGGTAATGTGATCACTGTCTTTGCCTACTGATTTTTAGAAGACTATGCATCAACAACATCAACTAGAATTAAATGAAGAAAATTGTATACAGTTTGAAGTACTATTCACCCCAAACTCAAACTAAGTTATTGGAGGGTGGGAAACAATAATCAGCAAATTAAGGTTTTTTTGAATGGTTGTTACACAAAATTAAATATAGCATGCAGCAGTGACTTTTGTTTACATTAGAAAACTCATATAGAACCTGAAGTAAGGATCAAGTATCATAACCCATCATGTGAGAAGAATGAAGAGTAAAGATTACCTACTGGCCCTACTGGATCTTTAGATCTCAGCTGGAAAATATAGTATTTCTCACTGAAAACTGTAAGGATACACAACTTAATTGCAAGGGCCATCTTGAGAAAATAAATACAGACCTATTAATTTTATAGATAGGAATTGGCAGCATACCAGGTTTAAAAAAAAAAAAAAGTATTTGAAGAGGCAGGTTTTGCTTTGATTTCTTTTCCAGACAAAAAGAGGTTTTAACAATGTTTTCAGAGGAAGATGATGAGGAGGGAAAGGAGACACCAACAGAACGGCAACATTGGAAGCAGTGCTGAGGACTTATTTACCTGGGAGGTACAAAGCTATTGATAGAAACTTTCAGTGATTACTCTCAGCTGGGTGTGCCAAACTGTAATGTAGCTGCCCCTAGTGTGATAATTGTGACTGCTAATGCTCTCAGTTAGATCACAAGACTGAAACATTATTAGAGATACTACTTAAGCCACACCATGAAAGCAAATGAGACCTAAATTCATTCCACTACCACTCAGGAACAAGTCTTGCTAATGAGGTATGCTACCCTCACATTGCAGGTGCGCGCTGCTGGACAGGTCTGTCACTTTTCAATTTATAGTCCTGTCACCATGTAACCTGAAGGTAATTTCAGTAGAAAATATGAACCTATCTCCTACTGCTTGCATTCTAATCTCATCTTTACTCAACAAGAAGCAACTCCCCATTATGACCTTACTATTTACACCTGGAGGTACAGCGTTTCCAGCTGAGAGCCACCAAATGAACTGATACTTTTCCCAGACACAAACAAGTATAAATTGTTCTGAGGTTCACTGTGGAGATGGTACTTAAATTGCACCCTGTGCATCACTTCGATACACCAGATGACCCTGAGTAAGGACAGAAGATGAGGGAAGGGAGAACAGACATGTTGGGTTAGGATGGGATAAAGGTATTATCAGCATAAATTTTGCAGGAAGTGCAATAGTACAAATGTTTAAATTAATTATGTTTCCCAGCTCTTTAAGTCTCCATGCAGCTCATAACAACTTACACTGTCTTACGCCTGTACGTACGAGCCGTTTTAAAAACAACTAAAATTGTGAAAGTTTAATATTTGTATGCATTGTTCCCATAGAGGCCAAAAAGCATTTACTTAAGGATGACAGCCGTTTGCTCCCTTTTTCCCTTAGAACTCTCTGAAACCCCTGAGTAGTCCAAGTTCAGAACAAGGGTCTGGGAAAATGCATCCATGGGAACACGGAAGGTGAGGTTTTCAAAGAAGCCTGGCAAACTTTATTTCAGAGCAACTATGGAATTCTACATGTGTGTAACTCTCCACTCCTTTACCATGTGAACAGGTTACTGTACATGTACTTTTAACATTGTAACATGGGCAACATACCAGGTTCTGCACTGTATCTGCTCTATGAACAGATAAGGAATCCCATCAACAAGGCTGCCTAAAGAACACTGAACTAATGTAGAACTGGAAATCCTTTCCATAAATAAAAATGTAAATATTCCCCTTATTAAATAAAATAAATGCAAATTACCACAAAAACCCGTGAGTTTCATGCAAACACATGACCTCTGAGACCCTTCTCTGCCATTCATTCAGCATCTCCTACAGCCTCCTAAGAGGTCAACAAAAGACCACCAGCTTGAAGCACTCACTAATAGTGACTATGCCTTTCACACTGTATCACAGGAAATAAAAATGTACTATGACATTAAAAGCCTTTCTAGAAGAAATCTTTACTGTCTCTACGCAATCAAAACACCAGGTTTTCCCTCCTACTGCTGCTCATATCCTACGTAGTGGAAAGACAAGAAATGTACCCAGATGAATGGGTTTTGCACTTGACGCCAATATGAGCATTCTCAAAGTATACTAAATCCCTTAAACAATAATTAAGCACCAAATGAACCATTTTAAAACTCATTGCCATCATTCGAACAAATTAAATTAAGTCAAGATTAACATATTAAGTTTGCTCAACCCAAAAGCAGATTATTTCACATAGTTCCTGTTCAGCTATGCGAAAACCATTTTTCAAAACATCTGACCGTAAAAGATGGGCCTGCAAATAAATGCAAATAAGTAAATGGGATAACTGGGTAACTTACATTCAAAGTATAATGGTGAACTAGCTCTTTTGCCCCTGCAGTAGTTAAAATGCTCAATGTCCAGATTTCTGATGATAAAAATTAACACTTTTGACATTCTAAGATATTCTATTACCCAGTTTACAAAGCTGTGTCCTTTGTGATTAGCATCTATATTTTACGTGCTGATTCTTGCGGGAGAGGAGTGAATAAGGAGGGAATTTCCACAGGATTTCTGAAGTACCTAGAAAGTCTGTTTCACTGAAAACTATTTTGTTCACGTATGTGGTGTAATTTGTGACATACCTGTGACCTTTATGTCAATGAGGACCACAGGATCTAGGGAGGTGAAAGACTTCAGCACAGTAAGTTATCTCTTGGGTATTATTCAAACCAGGAACTAGGAAACATGGGGTCATTATACAGAGCTGTAGGTTAAACTTAGATGTTTTGAGTTATCCACAGAAATAATCCAAATGTCAATAATTCAAAGCAGAAAAAAAACCCTAATATTTCGAGACATACATGCATGTTTTACAGCTTACAAGTGAAAGTAACTGAAGGTTTTAATTAAGAAGAGGAGGAAACTTTTCTTGGAGAATTATCTGTTACCCATTGGCAATCATGACAATGATACATGGGTAGTGTTTGCTTACAAGGCAATTTAGAGGTTTGAAACTTCTTACTCCTTACACCAGTATTTTTCTCATTTTTACTATGCAAGCAAGCACATAATTCCTATAGCAAGTTAAACAGGGCCATCCCTTTAAATAGTCACCTAGCAACCAGTTGGGAAATAATTAGCTCACATTGTTATATAACAATAAGTATCAATAAAGATGATGCATTTCTCTTTAAACAGTTTAGAGATAAAATACAAAGGCAAAAAAGATTTCAGTACTGATTCTGAACAGCAGTTTATGCTATCGATGATGTCTAAGAGTGGCTACTGATGCACCTTGTCCACACAGTTACAAAGTGAAGAACAGAGAATAGTGTCATTGTTCCCAAAACTGCAAACCTCCCAGCACAAACTGATGAACATGACATTGCAAATAACATTTACATTTCAAAGGCACTGCAACAATCTTTTCAAGGAAGTTGGACATGGCATTTTACTGCTGACTAACACAGCCCTCACATTTAACATTACTTACGCTTCTATCTTCGCTTCTTGGAAACCTAATTATCCAACCCAGTCATTCTAACCAGCTCTGAAAGCTACCTAAAATTGAATTTGACTGGTATATCAAAACTTCACCTCATTTTCAATTCAGTGATTAAGCCATAATTATATTATACATTTCTTTACATTGTATCTGGAAAGTAAAGAAGCATATCAAATAGAGTAAGGGATACTGCAAACACCTTTCAAAGTTTCTACTTAATTCTTCAGGTTTTACTAAGCATTAGAGAGAATAATGCAAATAAACAGATGTCAATTTTTATGAAAGGATGTTAACAACCTCTTTAAAAACACCTGAGGGTTTGAGTGCAGATGGTTCCTCTTTCTTGTGATTGCCCCACCATAGCCACAAACTCCTCAGGCATGAATCTAAAAGCTGTAATTCTTCATAGTTTGATAAAACGTCTTTCTCTGTGCTATATGCTGTTGCACATTCACAATTAACAGCTCTTCTTTATAGTGGTGTTTTTTTACAAAGACACTGAAAAGCCATAACACCTACTCTCACTGGCTCATATGATGTCTATAATCAACAGTAACGAATTAGAAGCTCCTAATCAACACCTCTGTCTGCCGCCGGCAGTATGCTCCATCCAACAGTTCTGACAACAGACTACACACTCATCAGAGGACCTACAAGAACTGGTCATGAAGGCTAAAAAAACATGTAGGATTATTTGTTTACTTGTTCATTGTCGTTCAGATTTCATATCCCTTCACAAAAAATTGCACAATCACAGGAGTGGGATCAAGTGTGACCTTGTATGGTTGGAAGCCAAATTCCAGTACATTAAGATTTGTCGTCTTCTTTGTCTGCCCCACTCTAAGCTCTGACTATGTTCTGTTCCCACGTCTTTTGTTTCTAGAAGTTTTTTCCAAATACTGCTATTTTTTTTCCTTTAAATAATGGTAGCATGACATAGGTGATGACCATCTTTGACCAATTTCACTGGGAGCAGCAGAATAAGGCTAATTAACTTAGTACTTCCTGTTCATGGTTTTTTTGGTTTGGGATTTTCTGGGTTTTGGTGGGTTTGTTGTGGGTTTTTTTGGGGGGTGGGGTCTGTGTTTTGTGTGGTTTGGGTTTTTTAACAAACAACACATTATTACCAACTACTTCATCAAACTGGACTTCAAGGGCTTTCTCCCAGCTCTCAGGAAACACGTCTCCTTTCACCTTTCTAAGAGATGCTGCTGCACGGATTTGTTGGGAAGGTAAGGTAAACCATTACAGATATTCAGAAAACACATTCATTAACAACATACACCATATATCACTGTCTTCACTGACAGCTATCATGCATTATGAAGCTCCTAGTTTTTACAAGGAACTGAAATACTATTACACTCCACCACTTCAGGTCATAGCCAAAATTACTGATTGACAAGACTTGAAAGACATACAGCATGCCTAAACTGCCCAATAATGAATAATTTAAATCTTTTCCAGAGACAGGACATAAATCCGATATTTTTTCATTGAAGTAGTTGACAATACATCCACTGGATGGCAAAACTTCATCCTTAGAAGCAATTAGACTTCCTCATGCCTTTGCAAGGTCAAGCACATCGAGAAAGATCTATTGGACTACAGGTACTCATGATGTCAAATTGGTATAATTGAAACAAGTGTCCTGTGGCCTATTTCTCTTTCTCCCTTCATGAGAAAGTTTCCATTGCCAGAGATTCTTTTTTCATCTTGTCCCCACTCTCAAATTCAGTACATCTTTGTCAAGGCTATAAATGCTGGAGCAGGAGTGTAAAATTAGAAGCAGTGTCTTGACTCCTAGCTTAGGGGTTTGAGGTAGCCACAATGAAACACTTCCAGCATTTTAGTTTAGAAGTTAATTAGTCTGCATCTTAAAGACACTGAAGGAGAGAGTACAAAGCAACACAGTGCTTGGAGTACTCACTGTATGTACTGAACTGCAGTTACTGTCCAACCTATGCTCTGCAGCCGTACAAGAACATACAAAACGTGAATAAGCTGCACAGGTACTGCTTATGGCAAAACCTGTCTTGCTTTGTTAGAGGTCACGTAAACACCCACTTTGTGAATGCACACATACACAGGGGAGACCACCACTGCTAGATCTGCCCCAGTTTTTGGTGAACACCAGCCACCATAATCCCACAGAGGCCAGCAACACGGCATACAGAGTCAGGCATGACAGCACCCTTGCCCAAGCCAAAAAAGAACATGCCTAGCAGATCCACTTACTTTCTTACTTGTCAGCCAAAGGTGACAGCTCTCAGCAGAACAGAGGCCATAGGTGGCAGAGCAGGGGCCACACCGTGTGAGCAGTGCGGTGAAGTTTCCTTTACTGGGGAGCAGAATTTGAAGATTTGGAAACAAAGGATGATCTCATGAGAGGAACAAGAAAGAAAAGAACACCCACCCAAGATTCAATCCCTTCCCTACGAAGCAGCAGAGTCTGAAGCAGAATGGAAACAGGAATTTCTCCCACAAAGCAATAGAAAATCAGCTGAAGACCCTGACCATCAGGCCGCAGAGACGCTGGCCTTGAAAGGAGATCCTGGGCAGTTTTGATATCCTACTCAGCAACTACCAGCTGACTGCACAGCTGTTCCAAAAGGTATTACAAGAGAATGGCTCTGGCACAGATATTGCCTACACATGAAAATTATTGCTGGAATAAGAAGAATTGGAAAACAAAGAAAAGATAGCAAACATTGTTCACAACATACAGGAGACCTACAAAAACACAATACAGTTGAGAAAATTCATATTAAGGAAAAAATTACCATCTCTCACTTTAAGAAGCAAAGGCAGTTGTTAGATGTAGAGAACAGTATAAGGGACCAGAAGCACATCAGAATAGAATTAACACAGCTGAGGTTTTCTTACTGAGAAGCAAGCCTCAGCAGCAACAGAGATTACTCAAAAGAACTTGCAGAGTGCATTTTGGGTGCCTAGGAAGCCAGAACTCTGCCAAATTGGTTTTTACCAACAGGTCGTGATCAAAGGGTTTGTTCCAAAGTTGCCTGCCAGCAGCACGCACCTGCAAGACCAGTGCTCCTCAGCCATAGAAATGCATACCACAATAAGGAAGAATTTGGGTTTAAACAGCAAAACAAGCTAATACATAAGCATAAGAAGACTCCTTCTTTTCTGTAAGTAAGGATCCAGAAAAGCTAAAACATCCAAGACATTTACAGACATTTGGATTGCAATTATTTTATTAACTCTGAAATGCAATGCCATTTTCTTTTAAAGCCAAATGAAATTAGAAGACAGTATTGCAACCCAATTAACACTTACTTGTTTAGTACCAGAAAAGGGCACTCTCACTTTCTGAGCAAGAGGTTAAGTATATAACTGTGAGCATCAAGGAACTTACTCAAGCACCAAAGGAAGAAAAAAAGACAGAAAGAGGTTGGAGACAGATGTTGCAAACCAGCTCTGAACAGAAAAGAGACTTCAAACTCTGTCCTCTGCCCCACAAATGCTATAGTTGGATAAATCAAATTCTATTCAGATACCATTACAAAGAAAGAAACTGTTACAGACCAGCAAAAAACAGCTGTTTTAAAAAATTAAAATGATTAAAGCAAAAAATTATTTTCCCTTTACCCCTTACCCCAAACATAATTTCTTCTATTTATATTAAGTGCAGGGATGATAAAAGCAATAAGCTTATTGCCAGACTGCTGTAGTAATTGAGGGGTTAAGATTAAAAAAAAAAGTACACATGACAGTAGTGGTATTGTAAAGTGAGATTTTTTCTCCTCTTTTCACTGATCTTCATATAAATCTGTATTTAAATGTTATCAACTTCAGCATCAGTTAATCGTTTTCAGAATTTTTTTACATTAAATCAATCCCCTTTTTCCCAGCAACTGGTGGAAGGTGGTGCCAATCCAAGTGAAGCAATTATGTCAGAAATCAAGTCAAACCATTTTCCTTTTTATTCACTAAAACAGTCTTTAAGTGTGATTAATCAAATCAACCTTCCCTTTCCAGGCAGAGCTGTAATTGCTAAGTGCAAATTAAAGCATATTATATATGACATATGATACTTAATCTGAAGACAATTTTTTATTAAGCTTTGAGTCAAACTTTGTTAAATGAGCTAAAGACACCCACTGAATATATCTTAACTTCATGTACATGGCCCGCAGGAAAATAAATAAAACATTACAAAAATACTTAAAACCCCATAGATAATCCAATTGCTTGACAAAAGACAAAGAGTAACAGTAATAACATATTTGTAAGAATAAATAAAATATCTTCACAGATCCTATCATGCAGTTTAAAATGCGGTAGCAGATAGTTTTACATTATTACATGAAAAAATCAAAACAAAACATTTCAAACCTAAGATCTCAAACCTAATTCTTTTTCAGCATAATGCACAACAATCCTTCACAAAGATAAAGCAGAACTACATTCACTACTGGATTAAGCTGATACAACTGTTGTGAAATTCACTCCTATCACCATCCCCCAAGCAAACAGGGGCAAGGAAAATACCCCAGTAAGGAATTTAAAGGATGAGAACTGAATTTAATACCCCAAGGTTTATTTTACCTTCTTAATTTTGCATCTATTGATAATGGCATCAATGCCTTCTGATGTGATTAAATACAATTCTTTGTCATACTATATGTGTAAGTAACTGTGAACCTATTTTATTAATAAAAGCTGGAACAAAACAACATCGTCTCAGAAATGTGAACAGGAAGAAGCAGCCTGCACAACCTCTGAAAAACCCTTACAAGGTAACAGGAATAAAAAATAACCAAAACCAAACCTATGAAACGTGACATGGAATATCAATTTTGTAGGTTTTGTTACCTACAGAAACATGACGTGGGCTCTCACTTTAGTTCAAAAAGAAAAAAAAAGCATTGGGGGACATAGTGTTGCTAACAGAATCCATCTTTCTGGTGCTGAACAGTCAAAATGAAACATATTAAAGGGTGTACAGTTATGCAGAGTTAATCAATTACTTTTAGGACAGCGCTTTGTCCTACAAATAATGCTCCAGTGAAAGTGTTTGCCCCATCTCAACTAACTTTATTGTTTAGGTCACAGAACAGCAAATAACTTCTGTATTAATAATGAAACCTTACCATATACTTGTATATAAAAATAAAAAGATTCAGTGTCCTGTGCTTTTTTGAAGTACACCATCAGTCCTTTTAAAAAAATCTTACCTCAAATAACTACTGTTGTGTATCATAGAAAAAGTGTGTTGTATCAGAAAACACAATGTTTTCTACCCAATTCACATTATAAGCCATCAATTTAGAATGTAACTACAAAAGCAAAATTATTTAAATTAGGTGTGAGATTGTCATACACCACGATGATTTCAAGGCTGTAAATCCTCTCAGTTTAATGTGAATTCAGGCAGAATGGGAAGGGTTATCAATATCTAAATTCAGTTCTGTAAAGACTCTTCAGTTTAAGTACAACTTGCGTAACTATGCCATAGCACAAACAGTGAAACAAGAGAACTCTGCCTCCAGCAAATGTGTCTTCTTCACCCCATGAATATAAACAGCCCAGCCCCTTAGGTCAGCTTTCCTCTCACATGGCCTATGACATCCCCAGTGGATCATATACTCTGACACCACACATACTATAGGGGATTTAGCAAGTGCATGATGACCAGCCAGCTGGCTGCCACTGTATGGAACAAGACACAGGCTCAGTTCCCTCCTCAACAGGCAAAAAGTGCCATTTTATTTCCTGCTTTCAACAGTCAAGAACACGAAATCTAGCACCTTTGGGAACCCTATTTTTCTTTCCAAACTGACAATAAGCCAATAGCTTCAGAAATTACTTTGAGAAAAGGAAGATGTATTTGACAAGTCAGCTGCCAGATAGCAAGCCTTTGACCTCCACCTCATCATGTCAGAAATCCAGGATGAAATGTTCTTGTGGATGAAATTCACGTAATCCAAGTGTGAATTTGTTCTACTCAACTCTTATTTTTCATTCAGTGACAGCAGTGTTTCCGATAGCATGGATATATCCAAACTACCCACACAATCAAGAATAAGGTAGAGATGCTAAAGGTAGATTTCAAGAAGCCTTCACTGCTAGGAGCCTTCTGGGTGTGAAATCTTAATGCAGACTTCTCTATTCCACTGAGCAATGCCTAGGCTCCGTCTGATACCCGAAACACCTTTCTAAACTTAAGGCACACCTAAACCATAATGCAGCTACTACACTTCTCCTCTTTTGTTTTTCCCATTAATTGCTGAATAGCATTTTAACTAGCTACAGTTTAGAACTGTAACAAAAACCTGTTTATCACCAATTCCATCCCTGCTGCACTCCTGTCATTATATACATTTGAAATTACCAACTTGATACTTCAACTCATTTGCACTCTCCTGGCATATGCAGCAGGGTATGAGAAAGAGGAAGAAGACAAAAAAAGGGAGAATGGAAGAATAAAAGGTGCCATTGACTGAGTTGTACAAGAGACATCTAACTCCCCATACCAAGTCTAGACAACATTACATTATCTGACTTTGACAGTAAATACACTTGTACTTCTGAAATCAGGCATTTTTAGATGCAGTTTTCCTTGTACTGTACAGTTCTGGCAGATGCACATCTAACTGCCTTTACTACCTGTTTTTTTTTTTTTCCCTTCATAAACAGTCATCTCTTAGAGCTAACCACATCATTTGAGAAGTATTTCGAAATTAATGAACTCCATGAAAGTCACATGATGTTCACCCACAGAAAGCAATCTAACACCTCACTGCAGCAGGCGATGCAGGATTTCCTTACCAGAAGTTCTAGCCTGAACACATGTCCGGTGACATTATCTACTGCAGAGCTGTTCCTCCTGTTTCACTTCCCCATCCAAGCAGTAACTCACGATCCAAAGCTTAAACCACATCTTCCATGCATGAAGAATCAGATTCTGAGCTATCAGTGATAAGAATGACACTTTACACGCATACTACTCTATTATTTGCTGTATGTATGAAAGTATTTTTCATGCTCTAAAAAACTTTTCCTTTCATGACACAATCCACCACAACTGCTACTTGTTGTAAAATTCCACACTGAATGTCACTTTCTGCCTAAACATACCCAGATGCTTCATAAAGCTTTTAGATTTACAAAGGTTTCTTTGAAGCTGCCTTAATTACGGGAAGTATTTGGGCTTTTTTTTAATTAAGAGTTAAAAGAAGTCAAGGACAAGATGACTAGTAGTCACAACATTAATCTTCTTGCCGTAACTAACAACTTCATTCACTGTTCAAGACACAAACAAACCCTTGTGGAGTTCCTGTTCCGTTGAGCTGAAGGTGATGTACTTACTAGGAAGTTACTTCTACCTGTTCCATCCTCCTCTAAGATGTTACAGATGTGCTCTCAGAAAATTGAATCTGATAGGAAACACTCTCACTGACTTCCATGAACTCTTAAAAAAGCTAAAATAGAAAAATAAGGATCACAAATGTCAAGGGAACCCAACACATTTCATTTAAATACAAAGACTTCTTTGACAGTGGGAATTAATTCCCACATCAGCAACGAGATTTAGAAAATATACTAAAATATACTAAATTAACTAGAGATAGTTAATATTATAATTAACAGTTAAGAAAGGTGTATTTTAACAAGTTCCAAGACAGGCTTTACATACACCGTTTTCATCATTGGAAAGAAATAAGACCACTTCATACAATTCACATTAAACAGCAGACTTCAGCTCTTAACTTCCCAGCACAGTTGAGCAGCTTCATGCTACATTAGTCTGACAATGCAAAGAGAACCCAAAAATAGAGACATTTTTAACCTGGACCATCCAAGCCTCCAAGGAAATGAAGCTTAGGCAGTCCCTCATCTGTTCACCTGTCACACTTAACTGCTAAACTTGCTGGCCAATTTCAACTACATTTGGTAAAGAGTTTGGAGACACAAAAATAATCAAGTACCTTGAACTTCTACAAATATTAGATGCTGAGCACAAAAGAGAGACCCACATAATGCTCTTAATGAAGGCAAAGGAGTTTTGACTAATTATTATCTATCACCTAACCAATAAAATAAACACAACGTGTGTCTATATATTTGAGTATATATATGTATAGTGTGTAAATATATTTGAGCATACATATATTGTATATATTAGAAAACCTAACTGGACATGGTCTTAGACAACCTGCTCTAGACAACCCAGCTTGAGGAAAAGAGTTGGACTAAATGACCTTTAAATTCCCTTCCAACCCAAACCATTCTATGAACCCATGATCTCTAGAGGTCCCGTCCAACCTCAACAATTTTTGGGGGGTGGAGGGGTGTTCTGTGTGTGGCTTCAGAGAAGCCATAACAAATGATATCAAACAGGGATGCTAGAAGAGAAACTCAGGGGGAAAAGGAAGAAGAATTCTTTGGAAGGTAAAGGACATAAATGCAAAGGCAACTGAGCTTTAGCATTTTTGCTATTAATGACCCTTTTTCTTCAGTGACCTTCAGAATTTCACTGAAGACTTGTCACTCCACTGCTTGCGTGCTATTAGCAGAATCATTTTAGAAATCACCTCTAGGGATACAAGCTACACAAATAATTACACTAGTGTAAAACATACTTCTGATAGCAAAGATCATTCCTCTAACCTTTTACACTGATGTGAATGTACCCATATTAGGAGTTGCATAGCTTTTGAAAACACATACTACTTATTAAATGATTAAATTAATACAAAACTGTAGAGACGAGGCTTAAAAGTGAAATTCATTTTGACCTACCATTTTGATGGAAGAGAGTACTGAATCACAAATTTTGAAACAATTGCTAGGGAAAAAAATTAGAACCAGCAAACTGATTCAAGTGGGGAATTTAGAGAGATAACTAAACACTTCCAGCCTAACTGAATGCTACAGAAGAGTCTCATACAAGCGGAAGAGCAAGAGTGGAGTCTAGGGGACCCATGGCTGGGTCTTGGACAAACTGTACACTCCATTATGGACCAGAACAGAAGGAAGCTGAGCGGAGGACAAAGGCACTGTGTAGACAACCGCAGATGCAGGGTGGAAGCCTGGTAAACTGAAAAGTGACAGATCACAGGAGCAGGATTACTCTTGACTGTGGACATGCAGAAGTAGGTACCTGCAAGTGACCTTGTCATCTAAACTCCTCCTACAACCAATGGGCCATCAAATCCATTCATTCATGAAGACTGCAACAACTCCACCTTAGAGTCAAGTGAAATGAGGAATGTAACCACACTCAAATAGGATAGAAGAGGGCTTCAGAAGCCTAAGAAGAAATTCTAGGTTGAAATTCTGTGCCCAGGCAAGAACTAGACAACAGCTTATAACATTGTCTGGGTGCTGACAACAGCATTAACACGCTGAAGGAATCTGAAGATGCAAGGCCAAGAAACACCATCAATGGCAAACATCAAGACTTCACAGAGTGGGTGAGCACTTGGTTGGGGCAGAGTGCCCGAACAAGGAATTGTGATAAGAGTTCAAATTTGGAGAAGCACAAGGGGAAGCAAATCTTGATACGGCTTGGATCAGCACACCAAGTTCATAAAATAGCTTAAGGGCTACTCGGGCACAAAAGTACTAATATTCAGCACTCCTACAGCAGCAACAGCAGTTGAAGGGTTCACTAGAATTGTGCTTAATTTTAAAAATGGAAACAGCATGAAAACTTGTGAAACTTTTGCAAAATATTATAAAAAGGAAAAGCTTTGTGGATAATCTCAACACTGTTTAACAGCACTGTACTGAAGGGTAAACCAATGCACACCATCTATCAAGGTATTTTGGAAAATACAAGTGAAATCCATATGGCTGAGCAAAAGAACAAGGCAGGATAATAGGAGCAAAAAATATTTTTTAAAATGGGCCTAATGAGTTATAAAATCATAATTCTGACAGGCCAAAAAATAAAATACAATAGGTCTTCCCAAAAAGATTTAAGGAATAATCTGAAAGAGACTCAAAAACTAATAATGCCACCTCTCAACTACAACTTCCATGATACCAAAAAACTAACATGACTAAGAGGACACTAACCTTTGAGCAGATCTGGGTAAAGCAGTAAGCCTTGTAAGTGGGAGGAACCATTCTGATAAACACAGGCTAACAAGGACATACTGCAAAAGACTTAAAAGCTTTTGTAAAGCAGCATCATGACTGACAAATCTTAAAAGGCTCCGCATGCAAGAAAAGCAAATTAGAAATCCCATCAGGCACTATTAACAAAAAAAGCATCTTTCAGTGTCATGCACAAAAAGCTCTTAAAGACACAAAGCTGCTGTAGCCTAAAAGGAACATCCTTGCTTGCATAGATAACTTTGCAAAAGACAGAAAACCAAGAAAAGAAATGGGCAGTACTCACCCTGGGAAGACATTGCCCAGCAGTATTTCATGCACATCTGCTGAGATCCACGGTACTCTGCTCTCTTATAGACAGCAGCAGGAACAAAGAACATCACCCCCCGGTACAAATTCATGGAGCAACCACATCTGCAGTGCCCTGGCCACTTCTGATTCCTCTGGTATCAAAAAGGATGTAAATGAGGAAGTTACTGAGAAGGACAGCAAGCACCCTCAAACACATGGAACAGATTAATCTGGGGAATCATTAAAACACTAGGACGACTCAGTCCAGAAGATAACTGAGATATGACAGCAACTTATAAGATAATGAAGAGCATGAAAATGGAGACAGAACAACTGTTCAGTGCATCTTCCAGTGTATTAACCAAGGAACATTAAATGAAGCTAATGTGTGGCAGGTTCACAGAGGGCACTCCTCACTGTTTGTTATCCTATGAATTTCCTTGCTCAAGTACCTGCAACAAACCTGGGAAGTTTCATATGTTTAAAAAGCAACTGGACATATTTTTGGACTAAAACTCTTCCAAGCTACAGAAAACAAAAACCACTGCAGGCTTGGAGAGTATTCTGTGGTTTCTGTCCAGTGACAATGAAAGTCACTATCCTATTGCCAACAGGAGACTTGGGTTTAAGCCAGTGCACCTATTTGTGTATTTTACTGGCACATTTCAAGTAAAAAGCATTGGGGTAATGACCAACTTCAAACATGTCAACATGGAAAGATCCTCCAATTTTGTTCTAACTTGCAACGCTATATTCAAAAGAAGATAAAAAAAGATTTGTGCCCAACAAAGAGACAAGGAAAATTTCATATATGAATAATTCAGAAGACAGACCTACTGGTGATTATTTATATCATCCCAGATTTCCATGAAAATCTGTAGGTTACACATAAGTCTTTATAATAAGCTCCTATTACATAACCAAGCTGTGCAATCAACTTCAGAAGGCATCAAAAGAACTAATCTCAGTTCTTTATATGCAAAGCAATGGTTCAATTATATTTCTTCACCTTAACTTCCAGGGTAGGTAGGAAGAGTCAAAGTAGTAATATATGTGCAGCATCCCAAGTTTGCACTTTTTCCTTTTTTTGCATTGTAATATATGCAGCACAGACATAACACAGAAAGAAATACTTTTAAATCTTCATATATCCTACATTAACAAAGTAACACACATTAAATGACTGAAGTCTGATATAGTAAAGGTAGCTGGAAGCACAAAGTGGAGAGGGGAGCAGTGGGAAGCAAGGTATGATAGTATTATATTTCCCCAATAAAAGGAACAAATAATTTTGCTTGCACTTAATCTTACTATACACTGCTTCTCAAGCTCTGAATTTCATTTATCATTGTATGTTGGTATGCTGTCGTCTGATGCACAGGCAACACTTATCATATATTTTTGTGCAAGAACAATAAAAATATGATCCTTACTAAAGCTCCTTGAAGGAAAAAAATGGCAACAAAACAGTAATTTATATTATTTTCATTTTCCATCAAATAGAAAGGGAACTTGTTCCACAGAAATAGAATATTCAAAGTTTCCCTTGGACTAGAAGGGAAATGTTACTAAAATGGAGACAAAGTGGTTGGTTTGCAGCCTGTCATAATAGGTTAACCAAAGACTGAACTGTGAAAAGTTGACATAACACATTTGACAAGATGAGAGAAAAACTGAAGAGTTCAGAGTTATCTGTTGATGAGATACATATACTGCTATTTGAAATAAAGCTTTTCTTCATGAACCAGTTCTGAATCAAAACAATTCTTCCACGAACACAATCCAAAATCTGCCTACAGAACAACTCACATTTATTTCCATTTTTTTAAGAGGTTAATAGCTCCTCTGCAATACAAAACAACAAAAGGGATAGAATTTGAAGAACAACTCTGACTGTGGCACTTAAGAGTAAAAGAAAGATCATCTTTGGACAGCTCTCATTCCCACAAATAAATATGTATTGAAAATATACTGAAAAATTATGCCATACAGTGAACCTGTTGGAGAATACTGACTGTTCACCATTCCAAGATCTGTATGATAACTGTTGAGTTATAGTAATATTTAGGAAACTTGAGTTATTTTTACAGGATACCTTCAGGGATAAATCTCCAGAGAAAGTAATAACCTTTAATATTGCAACGATGGCAACACCCACAGTTTCCTTTAATAGGCTTAGGAAAGTCAGAATTCAAACAAATTCCTAGGACAGATAAGAGTATTTAACCTTTAAGCACTATTTAGTCTTCTCATAGCTATGTAATATAGGCTTCTGTATGCATTCTTATCACACTCAAGTCAGTGACATATATGAGCATATCTACACAATCATTTAGTTGTTCACAGACTGTGCACACTCAGTATTTGATTAGCAGATAGAAACCGTGTACCCAACTTACTATACATGCAGGCATAAAAATATACACAACTAACCAAAAGATAGCTTTCAAGTATGTCATTGATTTGCATATTATCTTGCATACAGACCACATTAGGCAAATCTCTTGATTTTTAGCTGCTAGATCTTTTGCCAGGTGTTTTTTAGCCCTCAGGACCACTACGCAGACAAGGTCTCATAACTTAGGATGGGATTTGATGGCCCATAATCACTTCTGGCTAGATGTAACACATACACCCAGTCCTAGGGACTATTTTTCTGCTTAGAAAATCAGCCCAAGAAACACTGCCACAGCACAGCTTGAACAGATTCAGTGCCTGCCTATATTCTTAAGGCAGGCTAAGGAACAAGAAACTTTATGAAGTACTTAAGTCCCAAGAGAAAACTGGGTACATCACACTCAATTATTCTTTCAGCTGCTGCCAGTGATAGAGCAGGCATTGGACAGAGATGCAGCTCATCCACCATTCCCCTATTAACAAAGCCATCACCTTGTCCTTTGATTTGACTTTAAAGAGAAGTAACTTAACCTCTCCTCTGTAACGGCAGCTGTCTCTAATTTCTAGGCAAGAATCGTGACACATGACAGCTCCCAGGAATGATGGAACTTATCAAAATGTTGAAGCTTATCCTACCAGCCTGTAACACCACAGCACTTTCTAACAGAACACCTATGATGCCAAGATACACCCTTCATCTTCACAGTTACTAGTCACATCCACACAGTAAGGTATGAATTCTTTCTCGAAGGCTGGGACCAGCATCGGTATTAATGTTGAGATGCAAAAAGTGCTGCTCGTACAACAAAAAGGAGTGTAAGAATTGGTTGGAGCAGTTTCAGCTGTCCTTTAAGAGTCCCCAGTCCCCCAAGAGTCATTGCCAGAGAACTTGTAACACTTACAGCACTGACAGCCACAAGCTGAAGCACACCATAAAACAAGGCACAACACAAAGGCACGCCTGCTGCATTTTCAGCCTGTTCAAAGTCTCTGAGGGACAAAGTAGGAAAAGAGCCTCATGAGGATGCTAGCTAGCTGGCGCACACCAGGTATACTGGCTATTCACGTTTCAAGCACAGCCCAAGCGACATCTCCGTTCAAGCAGAGGCAAGTGTGGGGGTGGGTAAGCACACAGCGATGTGTATATGCACACAGTATATATGTGTATACGCTGATGCAAGTGGTCAAGCACAAAATAAGAACAAGCCAAAACCAACACAGGACTTTTTAACAGGCCTTAGAAAAATGGCCTGATGTAATGAGTGTATTCTGTGATTGTTATTTTGGTAACATTTCAGAAAATGTTGTCTTTCAACATCAGTTTCACGCCAAGTACTTCACGTTTACATTAATGTAATTTGTTTGAAAATTGTGTTGACACACACACCGTTTCGTGGTGTTATACTTTGTCAGTATATACTTGGTGTTAAATACACTCATTGTTAGTCACATACTCTGTGTTAGTCACAAAATAACACCCAGACAACTTTGAAAGAAGGATGGTCTGTTTATTCTATCAGAATAAGGAACCCTCGATTAAAGTACACAGCTAAGCTTCATGCATCACAACGCAAGTGACAGATGCAGTTCACTGTGTCCTTCTCATCTTTGTAGCTTCAGCTTCCAAGACAAGTTTTCAGCATACAAAAATTAGTTTGAAGAAATTCCTGTACTTCTTCCTTTAAGTCATTACACCCAATGATTTAGGGAACACTGTTCATCATGTAGAGCAGAGCACATCATTATGATGTTCAGCTGGTAAGAATTGTCAAATAGATGCTTTAATGCGGTACGGATCCCTGTCAACTAAACTTGTGCACACAGACAGCACCTGCTCAACTGAGCCCATAGTATTAATGTGGATATTTGTCACAAAATGAGTCACATACAACAGTTACTAATTTTAATCAAATTCTCACAGGGATTTCTGTATTTAGCTTCAGTCCATGTGCACTATACATACATGGTTTGTATTCTGTAACCATTTGGTTATAACCTGATTTAAACAAGAGTGTATAATGTACAACATGGTAAAGCCCTACACATGGAATTTACTTAGGTGGTCTAAAAAGTGGGATCATGGATAACAAATCAATAAGTTTTTAAACTAAGTGATCTCCATCACCAGCCACATCAACTTAACCCATTTGAAGAAATGCACAAGACTTCCAGTACTGTTGCAACATCGATTAACGTATTCAATTTGGAGTCATTTTTGCATGTGAAGGCTTTATTGAGGTACTAAAACCAACTTAATTCGGACTTGTCCTTGGAGATAACCTGTTGCTTACATCACCGCCTCCTTTAAAAACAAAAAATAACCCCCCCACCCCCCCCACTAATTCTACCCACAGACCTACCAGCTTTAACATGTTCCTGTCAACAGCTAAGGTAGCACAGTAATTGTGTGAGATATCGGGGGGGGGGGGGGGGGGGGGGAAGAGTGAAAGGAAAAGAGGTATCACTTTACAAAAAACATCTAAGCAGAAACTCTTTTTAGACAAAAAAAAAAAAGTAATGGAAAAACGGTTTTGCCTGACATCAGTTTTTACTGACCTGATTCTCTCTAGAATACACTATCTTAACAAGCAACTTAACCATGCGCTCAATTCTCCTCTCTTTTTATCTAATAATACACGCAACAGTCTTTTGAAACTTTTACAGAAACACTGTCAGGTACTTAGCTCCTACTGAAGACAAAGTATTGAACTACATAAAATAAAGCCAGTGTGATAGAAGTTATATACCTCTTAACTTCTGGGGATAACAAAAAGGCAGGAATAAATAGCCACAATAAAAAGGAAGTAACACAAAAGCATGGTCACAGCAAAGAGCTCTTACCAAACACAAAAGGATGTAAGACATACTTGACAGCAGTTCAAATCAAGCATTACAAGAGCTGAGTGCATTGTAAATTCTAGGTTGTTTGGTTTGGGTGGTTTTTTGCCTATTACAGGTAATATGTGATCTACCACCAAATTTCATTAATACTTGACACAGGATAAAAAGCTTCCCACTGAAAAACATGTAAAAGCCCCAGCACAGGTACCCTTACATTAAAATATATCATTAATTGTATTAAATATTCTAAAAACACTTATAGAATGATTACTTACCTATATTTTTTGTTTAATGAAATTCCTTTAAATATAGATTTTTGACAACGGCATCTTGGCACAAGGTCAAAAGATGTCTTGCTCCCAATTTCAGTCAACACATGAACTAGTCAAATCTCAGAAAAAAAGGATGATAGGAAGGGAATACCACCAGGAGGTGGAACACCTAAGAGGACCGAAGGAATCCACGTGGGAGAGCTTGGTCAATAGGCTATAATGGTTATTTTCTTTTATTTATTAATGGTACCAACTGCACCCCAGTGGACTGTGCATGCATCCCACTTTGGATACCACTGCTGTCTAGCACCAAGCCATCTCTTACCTATGTACTAGCCCTGCAGTCAGACAAGAAAAAGTGGGCTGCATATTCAGCAGTGCAGGACATTAAAGTGCACAATGGAAACTGCTTCCTTGATCTGCAGAAACAACCTTGAGTGGTACTCAACCGCAACTCAATAATAGTAGGAGCTGACAGCAGCGATTTCTCTTTGCAGCTTTCCTATGACATCTTATATAAGCAAATTATCTGGATTTTTCCAGTCTCTTTTGTTGTGTCCCAGACTTCGTCCCAGATAATGAGGAGCTGATGGTGGAGCTGCCTTGCTATTTCAGTCCTACTCCTGAACAGCTGGCATGGAAACAGACATTGGCTGCTATTGCTTAGCTAGGGTGCAATTACATCTTAGAATTCAAGTCATCATCTTTAAATAAAAAAAATTAAAAAATTAATAGGCTAGGTTACCTATTGCCATTTCACTGTCCAACTAACTGATCACTGAATAAAACCCAGAAACCTAATTACTTCTCACTATTAAAATAATTTTCATAAGAGCAGAAAGCAGAATTTCTCCCTCTGGCACATGCTGCTTAAGAAGTGTAGCTGCAATAACAGAAAGGGGAAGCCACACAATCAGCAGGACTCCTAACACAGCACACACACACATCAACACTTCCTAGAGAAGATCTCCAGAACAAGAGGTTATCATTTGTCCTTGCAATTATATGCACAAACATAAAAGGGTATTTTAATTTTAAAAGTACTCTCCAGTACCAATTTATTGCAAAAATAACAGTGTAGAACAATTTTGAAGTGTCCCTATCTGTTACATGAAGTCAAAACCAGCCATCAAGTGCTTAATACAAAAGCAGGTTTTGTATTAAGCACTCCAACTAAGACAAGGCAAACCTTCACTGCAATTAACACCATGGTGCAAGGTTATCACAGTAAGAGCGATCAAGTTAAACTTTCCTTCGCAGCTGGTGCTCTGCCTCAAAAGCCTCAGACTGTACAGTCTCTCTCAACCTTTCCAGCCACAAAAACTGATCAGTGAAGTACAGCCTCTTTCACAAAGACTGAGCTCCAGAACCAAATGCAAACAGCACATCCCAAGATCAGTAATTAAATAGTGATTTAGGCAAATCCAGCATTTCCGAAGTTTATAGAAGGCAACTCAGTACCACTTAGTTCCTGCCACCTCTCAGCTCTACATGACTGTCTCTGGCTGCTTCCCACAATGGCAAAAGCAGCAGACTCGGTTCAGGGAGTAGAAGGCCCAGTAACAACAGCTAGAAAGACCATCTATTTGGGCTTCATAAGTTCTTTTTTTTTTCCTAATCTCAATACCAAGTAACTCTAATTTCAGATTCCTTCCATTCAGTGCTTAATAGGTACTTCTCCAAAACAAATTCAGGAAGTGAAGATACTTGGTAGAAATTCAGGCAATTTATATCTATTCCCACTGCTGCTTCCTCCCAGTTTGTGTGCATATAAATAAAAATACAGTCAAAGGGAAAGAGCGGCCCCAAAATATTCACTGCTTCAGCACAGCATCACCTATGGATGCACCTGACTGCACTGAAGAAGTGTGTCCCACCACAATTCCACGAAGAGCATTCTCATGCAACACAGCCTCATGGTTTATTTACTGCTACTGGTTTATTTACTGGCACAGCCAAGCCAAATCTCCTTAATTAAGGTTACTGAGCTAATGCCACCAAGTGATTTACCAACCTACTATCTGGGAAGGAGGCTACTCCTACTCTCTTATGAACAGTGCTGTTAAAAAAAAAAATTCAAGCAGGGAGGATAACCAAATTAAACTAATATCAAAAAGAAATATTCAGAATTATTTCCTGAAACAGCACCTTGCTTCTATAGCAAGCCTCCACAACATGCATGTAGTGGGTAAAAAGGTTATGTTCTCAGACAGACTCATTCCTTTACAATACAGGTAAGGGTGTTCTTCAAATTACTAGTACTTAAAAAACCTCCTTTTAACATTATGAACATCTACAAGTCATTTAGACATCCTTTACACATAACAACAGAGACCTTACAGAAGACAAAAATCAAAATTGATGCTCATTTATTTATAGCTGAGTAACTTTAAGACTTTGATCATGATAGAGCAATAGGTATGAAATAAAGTTCTCAGTTATTGGTTTCTCAGTTGCAACAACCAACTCAGACGGTTCAGTCTTCATTTTTCTAATTTTCAAATTTCTAATGTTCTGAAATGCTCAGTGTAAGGCTCAAAACTAACTGCCTTATTATAACTTGATTTCAATAGATTGTAAGAAGTAGTGTTTTTCTCAGCTTCATTTTAACAGCTTTGATGATGTGCCCAGTATACAAGAAAAACACAGCCAAGTAAACTGATAAAACAACCCACTTCAAATCAGCACCTTAGTTCCTGTGAAACCACTGAAAGGCATGGAAAATGAGAGATTTCAGAGAAAAGGTGTTAACTTGTCATTATACGTGCATACAGGAATATGACTGTGGCATATGTGGATTGTAACCCCATCCTGACCCTGTTCCCCTCTCCCTCCCTTGTTTTTAACCGAAGGACAGATAAGAAATCTCAAGAGCACTGGCTTGGCACCCTCCACACTGCCACAGAACATCCCTTGCCCAATGCACATCTAGTTTAGACACCGCTGCACTCTGCAGGGCAAGTGCCTGGCACGCATGAGAGCTAGAAAATATCCTAATTTTACTGCTTTCTAGGGCAGCTTGCCTCTTACATCCCCATGCATTGCAGATGCACCCACGGGTGCTCATGTTGCATAAGTACTTTTTTAATGAGAAGGAAAATACTGGCAATGCTGAGTATTTCACACGAGAGGGGGGGGAAAAAAAAAAAAAAAAAAAAGAGAGTATCAAGGTCACTTAAACTGCAAAGAAGAATAAAACAGAGCAGAACTTCCTCTTTCACAGCTAAGAAAGATACAATGACCCAGCTGGTATCTCCTTCGTTACTTATCAGAAATAACCCTCAAGTTCAGGGCAACTAGAATATAAGGTCCAGCACAACTCTACGTACACCAGCTACTCTTTCCCTCCACTCCAAAAAATTATTTAAAAAGAAAAAATCACAAGGAAGTTGCTTATTTCTGAGGCACACAGACTGTCAAGAAAACAAAGGAAATCCCCAGATCCCAAAACATGGACATTACCTTGGTAGGAAGAAAAACCTAGTCTTTCATTATATTATACAATGTGGCCTAACATTTGAAGAGTGCAGCTAAAACTCATGGCATCATGGCATTTAGGGTATTAACCTGAATACTGTTGGAGTTGAAACAAATTAATCTAGTTTACCCATCACCAAAACCACACAGAAACACAGCTTATCGTTGTGGGAAGCGTCTATGTGTTCTTTGCCTCTGCAGTATCTCCTTTGTTGTTTTTTTTTTTCTTTTGCATATCACAATATTTTAATTGAGTTACAGATGCCAAGCATCCAAAAAAAATGATGAGGAAACATAATTTCATTCTGACAACTAACTTTGTACGTACTCTTTGGAGAAGTTCTTCTGAATTCAAAAGTTGCTTTGTAATCTATTAAATTATTACTAAAATCATCAGCTCAAAATGAAAAAATATCAACACAGTATAGATAGATTAGAAATGTATGGAACATGGTAAACACTAAATGTCAGCATTTGAGTTTTCAAATCTTGCTTTGCAGATATTTACTTACAACTACTACTTCCCTGACTAAATAGGAGTTCCTCTATAAATGTTTTTCTTTTCTCTATTGAGCTGTTTTTCCTCTATTTATAAGGAAAGATATAGCTAAAATTATTTAGCATCTATGTGCTCTATACATTACCCAAAATTAAGTAGTCATTTTTCTATAAGGAAGGAATATGACAATCATGTGCAAGCATACCTAAAATCTGCTATTTTGAAGACTTTTTTTGTTTGTTGCTGCAGGGTCCAAAATCCCCAAATAATTATTGGAAAGGCCCACTGCCATCTAGTTGTATAAACACAAATAAGCCTAAGATAACACCCCAAGCACCAAGAGTAATGACAGAGGTGGAAAAGATAGTTTAGTCAGGCATGAAATTGATTTTATAATAGCAAATATCTGTTGCCTTCCATGTGCTAAGTAAATAATTCTAAAGAAGAGAGTAAAGATATTTTAAAAAAAAAATCATTAACTGCTCACTAAATCAAATGAAAGAGAGAAACCTGTTCTCACATTGACCCTGAAACCTGTTTAATAGCTAATTAAAGCAATTACTCCAAGCATGACAAAGTCCTTAATCATCAACACCTTCAGATGCAGAAGAGATTTGGTTTTGTTTTTCCTTTCTACAATGATATTAGTATTTTATTTAAATGAGAAGTTTATGCCAGCAGAACTTGCACCAAGTAGTCGCTATATTGTTAGCCACCCAAGAATCCCTAGCTTTTTACTAGTCTGGTTAACAAGATATTTGGCACAGACTTTACCAAATTTGACTACTCAGCACAACTATTACAGTACTCAATAATTTCAGTGCTTTTATAAAAAATTTCTCTAAAACACTTGAAGGTAGCCCTAAAATTGACTTTTTTTTCCTCACATTCAGAAACAAACTAGATAGCCAATGGAAATCCAGAAATCCAGTATTATCATAAGGCAACTACAAAAATGACTCTGCTGGAACAGTGTCGCCCCAGCATCTGTAATTCTGCACTCCTTCGCATCTCTTACTCTTTTAAGCTTACCACAGTTACTTTTCTTCTCTGCCCCAAAGCCATCTGACAGAGCCTTAACTTGGATTCCTTCATTTGTAAGTTCCAGCCACAACGTTTTATTTCTAATAAAGCTTTATGTTCAGTAATTTCTCATAGCCTTTCAATAATTACCAGTTATCTAGTGCTGTTCCTAGTGCTCTGCTGGAGTTAATTAGATTGCTGTTTTGAACACTGATAATTTTCCTGTTACTAAACATTTCTGCACTATAACAGTACACAGAACAATATTGTGAACTCATGGCTTGATCATTATGAGGTGTTCAGCCTGACAGTTTATCCAGTCATAAATTAGATAACTAGAAGGTTAACAAAAAACGAAAGCACCTTTATTACACTTTACCATGAGCTTTGCTATTTGTGCCTACACTTACGCTGCAGAAAAACAAAGTATTCTTTGGTAAATAAAGGAGATGGAAATACAGTACTAAAAACACAAAGGAAACTCTTTCCATCCTATTTAGGAAAGATTTAGAGCAATTGTGAGTTGAGGAAGGGGAAGCCCCCAAGTAAATTCCAAGTTGGAGTAAATAACCACATCACTGAAATAGAAATGTTCAAAACACTGCCATAATGATAACACTGCTGCCAATCACAGACTTGGAATCATTCAGGTTGGAAGAGACCTTTAAGATCAAGTCCACCGTTAACCTAGTATTGCCAAGTCCACCACGAAACCATGTCCTTCAGTGCCACATCTTTTAAATACCTCCATAGATACACTACCAGTAAGTATTGCACATCTTCCTAAACACATACAGATGCACTCTCCAGTGCCAAATCCAACTATAACTAACACTTTCAGTAAACTTATTTCAGAAACTAAATATCAGAAATTACAGTTTTGTAAAGACCTACTCCTTTACCTCACAGCTATCTAGGCTATTCCTTGGAATACCACATCTGTTTCCAATGCCAGCAAGAAAAGAGTTTTTAAAAAATACTAAAAAAGCTCTGAAGAAAAACTGCCTGTACTTCAGAAGTGCTACTTGAGCTGTCAGCAAAGGTTGCAATACCATGAATAAAGGCACTATACTTAGCTTGTTTCATACAGGACGGGAAAATTTCTTGTTGCATTGACCTGGACAAAATTCTGCTTACTACATCACTAGATTCAAGCATTTGTATTTATCCTGAAACATCTGTACAATATAGAGCTCACTTTTAGACATAAAAAGTTAAAAATTGGACCTGAGAATCACTTTGGTATCTCTAAGGCATCTCCCCTGTGAACTGATCAGGGCCACAACTAAAGATCACGTTTGGTATGGCCAGAAATATATATAAACTTTAAATCTTTCTGCTGCTTTCATACCTTTTGAGCTCTCTGCATCTTTCGTACCTCTTCAAACATAGCTCTCAGGGGAAATCCATGCACCCGAGCTACAAAAAAGTAGGGGCAACAGCCAGATCAAGATACACCTATACGCTTGCGTATTCTGATCATACTGACACACCACTCCACATGTCTCCTTCAACTCTACACTTCTTGCCAAGAGTGGCCTCTTTTCTCCTCAGAACTGCCCCACATACACAGTTGGAAGCAAGAGGGGAGAGGAAAAGATGCTACATTCACAATGTTTCTACCATCAGTCTAAAATTAGAGCCAAGGCAGGAAATCAAGCTTGTTACTGAAATAAATTTTAGTAGTTATGTATTTTTTTTATTTATTTTCCCCAGAAAAAGTTTGCCCTCAGCAAGCTGTCTTCTAGCTGGTATCCAAACTAGAATGCTGGCATTTCTCCGATGGCCCAAATCAAAAACAAAACAAACACTCCAACAAAAGCAAAGCATTCCCTAGGGAGATGCAGAGTAATCTCTTATCTCTATCCAGAACAACTCCATCCTGAACTTAGCTGGCAGTAACTACCACTTAACTGTGCAAACCCCTGAGCTATTTGAAACTTTGGCAAAACTGGTGAGATACCAAAATTTTGTAACTTACCTGCTTCTGGGTCCGGGAAGCACGAAACATGACAAAACCCAAAACACTTTGCTTCTTGATGAAAGATGTGAATCAGGACACTTACAAATTATGCCCCTTTTTAAGTACTATTACAATCAATAAAAGCTCATTCATCTTTCAAAGAGTTAAAAATTCACTTGTAGCTAAAAAGCTAGCATAACAGCACTCATTTTTGTGACTTATCATTTTGATTTGTATATTGCTGTTCATTTTACAAAGTTAAATGGAAGAAATCCTAAATTCAATTACCACCAACTTTTAAATTTAGATAAATTATTTTCAAAACACTGACAGGCTAAATAGCTGGAACTCCTTACCAATTCAACTGTTTTTCCAAAAGCTATCACTCTACTCCAGTATCCAGATGTTAAAGGAGCGAGGATAACCTCACACCCTTTTTGCAACCAAATAGAATGGAATATATTCCCCATTTAACAACTACATTTCTACCTAATTCTCTGTTTCTCTTTGGAAGAAGCATTCTAAGACATTATCACATTTTAACAGAAAGACAGCAGCCTCTGCCTGGTGCTCTGATTTTCCATGTCTGGCACCCATTTATATACAAACACACTTCTCTTACAAGTTAAAAAAACTTAAGAAATTCCAGGTAGGAAGGTACATCTCAAAACTGTACACAAAAATTAATAAATAGTAAAGTACTGTTAGTTCGTCATGCTTGGGTTGTTGTTTTTTGGTTTTCTGGTTGGTTGTGGGGTTTTTTTGGTGGTGGGGGGGGTGGGGGTGGTAAGTCGTGTTTTCTTTAAAGTAAATCTTTATTGTGTTCATTAGCCATCAAATGGAAGTTCAATACTGGAAACAAGAAGCAAGGACCAAGACATCAAACGACAGATGACAGGATTTAATTTTTACCCAACCTTATCACCCCAAAAAGCTAACAACTAGTGAAATGCAACTCCTGAACCTGATTTGGATAAATTCTATACCATACTCTAATAAAAAAAATATTAAAAAACAACCAAAAAGAACCTGTACAAATTGCACAACCGCACGAACAAGGGAGATGAATCAATGCAATACAAACCCAAATCTTCCTTTGTCTTTAGGCTATACCTCATTGCTGCTGAGCAATCCTGTCACTCCTGCCTTGACATAGAAGGAAAATGAGAACATGTGGGGTTTTTTCAAACCATATTACACATAATAAAATCAGTCTCATGTACAACTACAAAGAACTGAAGTTTCCGTCAGACTAACAGAAGAAAATCAGGGGAGCATGGGTACCAGCCCCAAGGCTGGACTTCCTCAAAGCTGTCTTCCAAAGGGAAAAGATAGAGGCTGTCAGCCTGCAGCCTCATCTACAGAGAAAATCCAAAGCAGCTCCATGACATGGCAACAACCCTCCAGTTAATGGTTTCACAATCTAATACTAGTCTGTTATTGCCGTCCAGATTAAAGATATTTCCCTGCTCCCTCTTGGCCTGTCCTTCTCCAGGTACACAATCATAGAACCATTTAGGTTGGAAAAGACCCCTAGAATCAATGATTCCAACCGTTAACCTAGCACTGCCAAGTCCACCGCTAAACCATGTCCCCAAGTGTCACATCTACACATCTTTTAAATACCTCCAGGGACAGTGACTCCACCACGTCCCTGGGCAGCCTGTTCCCAATGCCTGACAACCCTTTTGGTGAAGACATTTCTCCTCATACCCAACCTAAATCTCCCCTGGTGCAACTTGAGGCTGTTTCCTCTTGTCCTATCACTTCTTACCTGGGAGAAGCAACTGACACCCACTTCACTACAACCTCCTCTCATGTAGCTGTAGAGAGCAACAAGGTCTCCCCTCAGCCTCCTTTTCTCCAGGGTAAACAACCCCGGCATCCTCAGCCGCTCCTCAAAGGACTTGTGCTTCAGACCCTTCACCAGCTTTGTTGCTCTTCTTTGGACACGCTCCAGCAACCGATAACGGGGGACACTTCAGCCACTGGACACACAAAACGCAATACAACAAACAAAGGGCTAAAGTTCTTCTGCAACAAGGCGGAAAGTGTCGGGAAGCAAAACATATGCACAGAAAATTTATTGACAGTGCAATTCACTAATGGATGCAAGAGCAGTAGAAAAATATCTTCTGATAGTTTTGATGTGGATTCATGCATTGATGGTATAGGCCAAACAAACAGCACAGATATTGCTTCTTTTAATACTTTGCTAGGGTGAAGTGGTATTATGCTAGAAGCAACAAGAACTGAGGAGAAAGATTTAAAAATAAATAGGCCAGAACAAAGCATATTTTCAAATTCAGTTGCAAAACCAATGTAGCCACAATTTTCTCTTCTTTTAGTATGAAAAATAATGCTGGCATGTTGCAATGTCACCAACACAAAACAAAGACTGAACACCAAAGCATTTTTGGTGCTCACATTTTTTCATTATTTTAAGAGAAAACTGTTTATTGAGAAGTTTCTTTACATGTAGTGAAGGGAAAGTACAAAACCAATATGTAAATCTAATATGCTCAGCCTCTATATTTGAGCTTCCATTGAAAGAAAACAACTCAATCTTCAGCACCATTTGAACACTTAAAGATGTCTCAAAAATAAAGCTCACACCTGCTTAACTTTCTGTCACTAGGATTTTATTTACACATGTTTTAGTGTTTGTTCCAAAGTGACTGTACATAGGCCCCAAAGAGCAGTAGTTTAGGTTATGAAGATCAAATAAAATTCAAGGATCAGACAGATAGATTTGGGAAGGACTTTAAGGTATCGATTCTAACAAACACATTTTCTATTTTGCTCCTGAAGATCTCAGACACCAGAAAAAAATCTCCAGGTAAAATACCCCAGTGGTTCACTTGCATTGTTGTTAAGGGTCTGCCAATCCTTAAAAGAAAAAGAAACAAGTTTTGTTGCATTTGTTGTTATTTCTTGCCAGGTCTATTAGAGACAAATGGGGTTCTTTACTCTCTATACTGCAATCTTATTACAACATTGCTTCTTAGTTGTATTTTTATAGGTTAGGTTAAACTATCTCTACTCTTCATCTCTCCTTCAGAAGTCATGTACTTTACACAGATTTCTGAATAAGGTAATGTTCCCTTTTTAAAGATGAGGAGTTCAGTAATGGGAAGGAGTCCATTTCAGAGGTGGGACTTGAGTCTCCTGACTTTTCCTTACCAAACTCTGGTCCAAGTATGAAAAGAAGCACTACATGTCATCCACATCAGCTCCATAAGCTCTTGAAATGAGATATTCACCAGGTAAGCACAGAAAAAATGGCTTGGGGGGGGGGGGGGGGGGGGAGAAAAAATTTAAAAAAAAATAGAAAGAGTATAGAAAGAGGTACACATATAAATATTTACATAAATATACACATTTTTATAGGTTAGGATAAATTATCTCTACTCTTCATTTCTTCTTTCAAAGTCATACTCCAGACCCTGAGTATTCTTTTTCCTCACTTCTGCATCGCGTTTACCTGGCACTTATCACTCCTAAAATACAGTGCTCAAAACGGGGCAGAATAATGCAGAGGGTTTACCAGTGCTGAACCGACCATCAACTTTACTTCACGTGCAACATGCCTGCAGGCAATATTCCTTTTTATACAGCCCAATATAACTTGCCTTTAATCAAAAGGCCTTGACATCACTGAATTATATTCAGCTTGTGATGAGCTACAGCCTCATACCTCTTTCTCCAGAACTGAAGAGTACATGAGTTTTTCCTGTGTTTCATCTGTGGGGTTCATGTTAGCAGTTTGGGCAGGGAGTAGTGCAGAACCAATCCTGAACTCAGCCCCTCATTTACTTCAGACCACTTCTCCAAACTACCAAGCTCCTTTGAAATTCTGAAACGGTCCCTTCAGCATCCCAGCAGATGCTCTCAACTCTGTCACAAATATCCATATCATTAACACAACAACTATGGCTGTCTTCAGACAGATGAGCCTTAGGGCTATACGGTAATTCCCTGTGAAAGTGGAATGCTGAAAACTCTGCTGGATACAGTCTGCAAACAAATTTTGGACCTGACTTGCATTCCTTTCCTCTAAGCCATTCTTCCCACGTTTACCTTGTGAATATCTCATTTCAAGAGCTTACTAGACATCATGTGGATGGCATCTAATGTTTCCTTTTGTACCTTCACCAGAATTTCTTAAGCAAAAGTCAGGCGACTCAGTCCCACCTCCGAACGGACTCCTTCCCACCACTGAGCTCCTCATCTTTAAAGAGAAAACACTACCTTATTCAGAATGGATTCCCTGAGCTGATCCTACCAAAGTTTTTAAGTTTGAATTCTAACTTACTGGAGGAACTGGAGGGCTGATACGGTCACTTCATAACCTTAAACTTACAAGCCTAAAGTCACCTAAGGCAGGTCATAGGTGGTGTTCAGACAATGCTATTCAAAAGGTTTTGAGCATGTAGCAATGACATTAGCACATCTAGAAGAGGTTCCAAACAGATTTCATTTTAAAGATACATGGCTACCAAGTATAGGCTTCATTCATACACTAAAAGAGTACTGTGTTGTAAAATACTAATTTATTTTAGCTGTTTGAATTTAAAATGGTTTTGTTGTTTGAGCAGTACTTTTACAAAACATTAAATACTTCGACTTCAGTTGATCTTCAGGTAACTTAAATCCAGAACTTTGGAAGATAAATAGATACTTAACTCCTAGTCTCATCAAAAGCCATTACGGTGACCAAACACATTTGGAAGCCTGAGCTTTGGTCCCTCTGATTCTCAAGTCCCCATCTACAAAATGGTGACAATTTTCCCCTGCTATTTCCTATCATATGAGGGCAAACTACTCAGATAAGATGATCACAGAGATGATATAAATAACCACCTTGATTTTACAGATTTCACTACTTTTAAAGTGTTGGTGCTTCCTCTAGCAGTACACTTTCATGCAACGCAAGATACATATTTATACACCTTTGTTTCTGAAAGTATTGCTTTTAATGCTGGCACAAGTGCAGCAGAAACAGTAATCAATTTGATTTGGCCTTATGAAACAAGTGTCATTTTGATAAATGATCCTAATTAAGTTGATATTTCAGGTAGAAAGTGTATTGAGTTAACGTGTTGGCACCTCTCTAGTTATAGTCAGACAAGTACAGATGTTGCAATAAAGTAGCAGTAGTACATTATTCACTTTGCAAGTCACTCAGTTTGCATTCACAGAGTTTGATCAAAGCCACACAACTCAGTAACTGAAAGAAAACACTGATTTTAAGTTTTAATTATTCAGAAACATACACAAGTTGTAGCTCCAGGAAGTTTCAAAGCTACAGGTCATTCCTTGATGATCCCTCTCCAGCATGGAAATGATTAATTAGTCTAGTGGCAGCACAGTATTTAGGGCACAGAGTCACATTTGTTTAGAAAACCTTGCTCAAACAGCAGAAGGCAAAATCTGTGTTACTTCTCTTTTACATAAATCTAATTATAGAATGTCCTGTTAAGGCTAAAAGACACCATACATTTACATAAATCTAATTACAAGATGTCTTGTTAAGGCTAGAAGACGTCATACGTTTATGCAGTGCTTTCTTATGCTGTGGAAGTGTTTGATACATGGCTCGTAGTTGGCAAATACAAGTTTGTTTTCTATTTAGCAATGATAGCTGATAAAACAACACACTAGTCATCTGCTTTGAAGTCAAAGCAGATATTTCCCCCATTTTTCTACCAAGTTCTCTGTAGCCCTAAATCAATTTATTGCGCTTATCAGTTTATACAGACTTACAGTTACACTTACTATTAAAACACAACTCTACTGAAGTGAGGGAGCAGCCTTCCTACCTAGCTTTTCCATGACAGGTATGACTGTAGAGTATTGGCTTGCAGCTCAAGCACCAGTAAAAGCAGTTATGACATAGTCAGATAGGTAACCACTGGTGAGACTCCATCCAGTTCTGTCACTGCAAGTTTGTGGCACTCCAATACAGGCTCAAGCTGACTTCCAAGATAACAGTTTGGTCCCTATATTCCAAGATAACCACAGGGCTACATGTCACTTCTGGAATCAACAATGAGCTGCCAGCCTCTTGTGTGGCAAGGAGCAACCTAACTTAGAAAGCTCCTTCCCACTCTCAAAACACATTTTCTTGGAAACATTTCCAGAAGCATAGAGACTGACAGGGACAAAGCACTTCCTACCTGCAGCAAGTTTCAAAGGAGTTTTGAGAACCACGCCACAGCTACTCAAACCCTGGCCTGTTTGAAACTGTCATTCCTTCTTTTATCAAGTTTGGCCTGCTAAAAGCATGCATGCAATGAAAATAATTTCTGATGTTTCTTGTATCCAATTACCCATCATCTCAGGGGTCTCCTCTTGTAAGACAGATGAGAGAAACTGTTTATCGTATTTTTCTCAGATCCACAGAAAAGTTCCCTCTGGAGTATAGAAAGAGATTCTATTCTTGATATGTATTTGTCAAAAATCAGGATATTCTCCACCAGGTGTTTACCCCACAGAACTCATCTTGACATTGGAGCAGTCTACTTTCATGTTGTAGACCATGAGGCAGGGATCAGTCACCATGGTTGTAAACGTCTTTCAAGCTGACACATCAACTAAGCCAGTCTAGAAATGGATGTACTGTGGGCATGACAACAGAACAAAATGACTTCAGGCACCCATGCTTCTGTCAGATTTAGATAATCCAATCTAAAAATTTAAAAAAAAAAAAAAAAAAAATAAACAAACCACACCAAGAAAAATACATACTTCTAAACTATAATGAGAACAGCCATATAAAGAGCAGAGACAGGGAAAAGAGAACAATAAATGCAGTTGAATATGACTGTAAAACACTCTTTTCTGACCACAACATAAAGGAATATTCAGGCATCATTCTAGAAAACATGGCAAATTATATACCTATTTCTTTGATGAATCCATATATATATAGTAGCATTACTAGTCTAAATAAAAGTTATTTGTAACCACAAAATAACCACAAGAACACCAAGAAAATTCTACTTTTAAGCAGACCTGTAAAGACATAGTCAATTTGCTCAGTTTTCCCCATAATTGTATACTAAGAAACTTTAGCCACAAAAAAAAAAAAAAAAAAAAAATCTAGAGCAATCGGGATGTGGGGCCTGGGAAAAAAAAAAAAAAACCCTACATGCAATGTTACATTTGTCACAAGATGAGAAAGACATGTAAGTAGCATGGGATGTACTGTTATAATTAATATTTGCAGAAATACAGCATGAAAACAGCCAGGTCATCCACCTGGTGCAGAATTTAAAATATGCTTCAACTATGAAGCATCTTTCTAGCAGATACTAATATCTGACAACTCTACTTAGGTTTGAAAACCTCTATCAGTTTTAAACAACAGGAGCAAGTTAAACGAACTAAAATGACACAGCTCCAATAGTGCTGCATACTCTCTCTCTCTCTCTCTTTCTCTCACAGTCACTAGAAAAACTGTTTTGAGTTGTCATTTTGCATGTTTATCACAAATACAAATGCCAAACAGGCACTGGAAGTCTATTGAATTACTCATATGATTATTTTTTTTTAATTAAAAAAAAAAGACATTTTCATTTTTTGCAAATTTTGTCAAAAAGGCAGGGTATCTAACACTGCCATAAAATCTTGCTGGATGGGTGAGGAACAATAGGAATCAAGTATTTCCTCACACTCACAACAGTTGTTCAATACGGGCAGATCTTGTAAGGCAGTCAAGTAAGTCTTAATGCTTCAAGGTCATTAAGCACTAGTACTAGAACAGACACATGGGCAAGAACATAAGCAGTCCTAGCAGATGACAAAGTGCTCTGTATATTCGTATCCCCTCTTCACAGATCTGTTCATGCTCACCCTTGCCATCAGACAGCAAACTACAAAGGAAAACAATAGACGAAGCTTCGTTCAACAGCATCAAAGCACTGCAGGTAGTACCAGATTAAGTTTCCTATGTTGCTATAATAATGATACATACAAGAACTTCAAGGAATCTCATTTACGAAGATGGCTCCTACCTGTCAACATCTGGAATCTCAGCAATTTTTGTAGAAGCTGTGTTTTATCTTAGTTGTGGGAAAAAAAAAAAAGAAAAAAAAAAAGAGTATGTTGAGGTAACTGATGTTTTCTATGCACCAAGGATATTTCTTGATGCTTTTCGTAGAGGGATTGATCCTGGTTACATGGTTGCTTCCTGCAAGAAGGAACAACTAAATACTAAGTTCTCCCAGTGGTAATGACGCCACTGCTGATGCCAAGAATTAAAGAATTATCACCATCAACCACAGCCCTCAGCTAGTGGTGTCTGCAAACACAGGTTGAGGGAAGTATGTCAAGTGTAGAAGCTGACCTTGAGACTGTACCAACCACTCTTAAAAGAGGAGGCTTCTAACTGTTCTGAGGATAAACATTTTCATTTCTTCCCAGACCAGCATCAGGTTATACATTCACCCAACCCACAGCTTTGCCTGGCTCTGGTGCACAGGCAGTACCAGTCTGCAGTGCTGCAGTGGTAGCTGGTAGAAGGGAGCCAGGAGTGGTTAATCTCTGCTCAATGCCAATGATGTTTCACTGACATAGTTGCCATAGGTTTCGCAGACACTGGCTGGCTAAAATCTCAGATGAGTATTTTCCTCCCCAAATGGCCCACCCAGGTTAGAGTAGGGATCTCTTCTTTTGGACAATGAGAAAATACAGGTGCTGACAGCTATCTCTGAACTCCCCTGTTCTCATTGAGAAGGTCTAAGACAGACACAGAGTCCAATAAAGAAAACGCATTAAGGCAGAATATGCAGCTTTCTGTGGGTTTTCTGTGGCTATCTGTAAACCATTTAAAACAGTGTCTAAGAAACCAGAAGCATTGAGGGGTCTGATGCTTTCCTTCGGTGACAAGCTGGCTAACACAATTTTAGAGAGAGGAAGGGAACACATCTGCTAAAAAAAAAAAAAAAAAAACCAAAACACACACAAACCCACACAACCCAAAACCTTAAAATATTACAGAAGAGAAAGGGAAAGAAGGCTACATTATTCCAGCAGTAAAGCTACTGGACACTAAAGGAGGAGACACCACCAAGATCGTGTACTGCTATGCCAGCAAGATGCATTTGTCCTCAGGTGTTACTGCAAGACAGCATCTGTAACATCAGTTTGGCCCAGAATCAGCCATTTTATTTCCAGTCTTGCATACATCCATTTACAAACTGCAGATCATAAGGGAAATGCACAGTAAATAATTCATTGTTTTATTCATTACCAAAAAAAAAAAAAAAGAAAAAGAAATACTGAGGCCATAAAGATACAGGAAGAAAGTTAGAGATTTGGAATTCAGAGGAAAAAGGCTTCTATATCACAATCACTTCCACCTTAATCATGGATAAATCTATTTTAAATATTCCTTTACACACACTGCATCTATAAAAAGGACAGTTTAATATCATAATATCCAATGCTCAAACAACAATCACTTCTCAATGGAAAAAGCATCTCTGCACTAAGTACCACTGAGGATAATTTCTAAAATTAGGTTATTGCTACCTCTAGACTTCATCTTCACAAACTTACTTATAAATTTTTTCCCCCACCACAGATAGCTAATATTCCTGCATTAGTGACTTGGAAGCGAGCGTACATGTTTCAATTCATTTTACTGCACCATCTTGTGGTTAATAGTAGCAGCCACACCAAGAATGATCCACAATAGATTGTCAGGTGTTGACAAGACCTCTGTGCTGCCTCATGCTTTTGGGATTACAACCGATACTTTCAAAGCATGCCACAGAAAGCTATCAGTCTCATTCGCTCAGTCAGGTTCCAACAAAAGGCAGAAAACTATGAAACTTCCAGTTACTGGGTGTTTACTTGGTTATGCAGCAAGTTTTAAATATCCACAATCATCCAGCCCTGTCATCTTGCTTCCTTAACTCTGCATTTTACCCTTCCCTTGACCACTTCACACTCCCTACACACAGCTGCGTGTTACAAATGCAACAAAATTCCCACCCAACCAAGTTTAAGCATACGAGATGACGATGCTGTGGCACGTGACATTATGAAGGGGTGTACCACCATACACAGAAACTCAAGTCTACGATGTCACAGCAGAGTTATTAGTTTAAGAAACAATGCACAGCAGCTCCTTGAATACTCACTTCATAGAGAAAAACACAAGATGTTTGCAAATAGACACAGACCCTGGCTAACGCTGACTACAGTGATTATATTCCCTCCTAGAAACTCCTGCGTGTGCTGAGGAGACAATTTTCATACAGGTACCATCATCATAAACACATTTTAAAAAACAGTCCAGCATTTTTTATTTTCCAATATTCTTAGGCCAGACTTAAACAAGCAACCAGCACTCTTCCTGCCATATTTATAAATATCTTAATGCTGCTTTTGAGACTATATGGATTTGTTGAAGTGAATACCACTATTTAACTATATAGAGCAGTCACACGGATGACAACTAGTGAGCACTTCCCTAGATTAGTCGATACATTCTTACAAAGATGAGTTTTTGATTACTATTAATGAATATTCAAGTAGTTAATATTTGGAAGACATTTAGGCTTCACAACTAAATGACATAAAGCTACAGAGTTTAATATTTTTCAATAAAATCACTTCTTAAAACTTTACAAAATATCAATAAAGTATTAACTTCCCAAGTGTAGAGAGCTATCAGCTCGTTCCTATCAGTGAGTTTAAAACATTCTAATCTCCTTGAAAACCATTAGCCACCAAAATATTTATGCACAAACTGTTATAAAAAGCCACTTTACTAAAACTAGATAATTTTGCTATTCAACAATGACAAATGAAGTAGATACTAGTATAAATGAAGATAAGTACTTAAAAGATCACTAAAGGGAGAACGAGGGAGCGACCTCACTACTGATGATATAAATGAAGACCCCTAAACAGGCTAAGTTTTAAATGGCATAATTATTCATGGAAAAGTTACTAACACAGTAAATCTGTATAAATAAGTGTTCTAGTGCTGATTTAGTAACACTCAGAGCCGTCAATGCAATTACTAGCTGTTAAACCTGAATAATGAGCTCTCATTTAGGCAACAAGTACAAACAAAAGAAAAAGCTCCATCTTAAAACTAGGCAGATTTTTCCTCCTCAAACACACCAGCCAATTAACAAATACTGTTTCAGCACAGCATTGATGCTCCACAAAAATTACAATACCTCTCTGTTAGTCTACATACCTCCCAATCAACTTTTATCCTGTAGGCCTGATGCCTGCAATTACTTTACCTACAATATTCAAAGTACTGAACTGAAGCCCTTCATTATTTTGTTCATGCTCTGCACAAGACAAATAGCATGGAGCTTGCTCAGAAACACTTGTATTTCCCTTTCAGCTGTAAACATCAAAAGCACCAGCACAAGGTACTGCCCAGACCCATATATAGCAGTATATATTCTCAGACAAACAATCATTAAACAGTTACCCTCACTACTCCACGACAGGCCAATATATAACATGCTTATATCTTAGGTATTTCCTCCTAGAGTTTACATTGGCATCCTTGATGTATTAAAATGCTTGTACCGTCCAATCTGCAAAAAGCCAAAAGGAATAAATTCATATCTTAAATTTCTTTATAACAGCCTTTTTAACTAACCAATCTAAAATTACATTTAAAAATTAATAAAAACCTATGCTAGAAGCTAACCTAACTAAAATCTGTTCTAGAAAGCTTAAACAATGTACTAAAAAGCAGTACATGTCTCCTAATAGAATTGTAACATTGTACAAGTGTCTGACCCACGTGGAACTACAAATTCCTGAAGTGTTAACACAGTTTTGGCAGTAGCATGTTCTCCTGCGGGACAACAGGCAGATATTTTGCCTTTTATTTTGTTTAACTGGTTCCACTCATTGCCTAGCTCCTTCGCAATTAAGGATCTGACTGGGAACTGAAGAGGCAGGAAAGCTTAATGCACTTTCACAAGAAGAATGAGTATCTCGAGGCGACATGACAACCCCACATACACACACAGTAGTATGAAAACATATGTCTGATGAGAAACAATGGAATTACTATAGAATAGTTTTAAGGAGATGTTTGAAAGATGAGGTAAAGGCAACTTCACAGAGGAAGAAACTGAAGAGTTCTTAGAGTTGTATTAGAGATCACACATGAAAACAGACTTTTAAAAGTAAATGGATTACTAAGTACAAAAACATAGGAGAGAGGAAAAGATTGTTTTCTCAAGTCTAACATTTTTTTCAAAAAACTATTCAGTTTAATTTGAGACAAAAAAGAGAAGTCAGGTTTAACTGGGAGGAAAGATACATGACAGACCCTAATACGATCCATAGAAACACACTCCTCTTGTTAACTTCTGCTACAAAGGTAAATAAATGAGGGCTTGGTTTCATTCACTAATGAAACGTGATATATAAAAAAAAATTGTATCTTAACATATCCCTGTCTAGGTTCACACCACCATACATAGCTTTGATGAGCACCGCATATATTTTGCATCCAAGCGAAGAGCACTGTTAAGACAAAGTAATTTCACAGCAGCTTCTCAATTTAATCAATCCATATTAGGTTCCAATATAGAATCACATATGGGTGTAAAGACAAGTTTTGTTACTCTGACTGCTATCTCTGAAATACAATTAAAGCCTCATTTGTTGAAAAGCATTTTAAGGTATGCTTACAACCCAGGATCTGATGGACACGCAATTAAATAAATTAGACTTTCAGAACAGTAGAATAACTCCAGATGTTAAGAAATGCATTTAACATAAAAACAGCCTTTCAGAAAAACCAAACAGTAAGCAGACATTTTGAAACATCAAAAAGAACATGGAAACATCATTTTACTTGCATCAAATAAAAGCCCTGTTGATCAAGTAATATTTGGCAATATTATTTCCCTTACTGGCTCATTCTTGTCAGCTGTTCTTAAATCATCTTGAGACAACCCCTGACAAATACTTTACCTTACTTTACCAGGATCAGGATGAAGAACATTTCCAAACGTCTTTGGAGAAGTAAGGGGAAAAAAAAGTGGAACCAGACATCTAAAGTAAGGCATTAGAATTATCTTACCTCACGGTCCTCCCTGTCATGGCCCATATTGGGTTGGATTTATTATTTTTGCTCTTTTTAAAAATAAATACTGTATTCTATTTTTGGTACTCAAAGTCCTACTTAAGCAAAATCCCTAGACAAAACTCAAGAGATGATTGCTACATACAAAGTAAGTTCAGAGCTACTTTGATAAAGTGAGTCTGTGGCTTCGCTTTACCACTTATAGACGTGCAAACTTATGTTACTGTCAGTTTTGATCCTCCGTACCACCCCCTACAGCGATTAGCATATCTGGAAAGGAACAAGGCATAGGCGTGGGAAGGAGAGAGAATCTAGATTCCAAGTAGTAACTATACTGAATTAAAACTCAAGCAACTTCAGGATTTTTATGCTTGATGATATAAAAATTTTCGTTATCAAAGAATGAGATGTCAATCTCTGTTTTGTTATGAATTTCATGCTTCCTCTTTCCTGAATTTGGATTGCTTATCCTATACACAGGACACACAATGAAAGTCAACAATAAACACATGGCAATGTATTTAGAAGCATCACTGTCCTGAAATGAATTACGAAAACAGAAGTATATGCACACTGTATCAGAATTCATATTAATCAGAATTCATATTAATCTTAACTACCTCCAGAAAGCAACTAGAGATAAATGACATCCAAATGGGCAAGACATGCCTATTCCTTAATCCTTTCTGACAGTACTGAAGGCTCCTTGGAGTGAAAATTTAAGCTTTTTATGGCCTATTAAAGATTGTAAATTCAGTTTTCAAACAAGGAAAGGGACTTCAGTTCCTATATGAATGGACCAATGAAACTGAAAGTGCAGTTGCTGTCTAAAACAAACTCAATCTAAGGAAAAAAAAAAAGGACTGGAGAATAAGAGAGGATGCACATATACCACATGTAATTCATCCGTGGGGCCTCCTTCATAATTATGCTGGTTTGGGCTGGGATAGAGCTTATTTTCTTCACAGTAGGTAGTATGGGGCTGTGTTTTGGTTTTGTGCTGGAAGCAGTGCTGCTAACAGGGATGTTTTCGTTACTGCAGAGTGCTGCTGACACAGCGTCAAGGCCTTTTCTACTCCTCACCGCATCCCACCGGCAAGTAGGGCTGGGGGGGCACAGCCAGGACAGCTGATCCCAACTAACCAAAGGGATCTCCCATAACATACGATGTCATGCTCAGTATATAAAGCTGGGGGAAGAAGGAGGAAGGGGGGATGGAGGGGGGTAGCAGGGCAGAGGGGGGAGTGGTATTCAAAGCGATGGCGTTCGTCTTCACAAGTAACCATTATGTGTGATGGAGCCCTGCTGTCCTGGACATGGCTGAACACCTGCCTGCTGATGGGAAGCAGTGAATGAATTCCTTGTTTGCTTTGCTTGCATGTGGCTTTTGTTTTCCCTATTGAACTGTCTTAATCTCAATCTGCAAATTCTCACTTTTACTCTTCTGATTCTCTCCTCCATCCCACTGCCGGGGGGGGTGGGGTGTGAGCAAGCAGCTGTGTGGTGCTTAGCTGTTGGCTGGGGTTAAAACACAACAGTAATACTACATACTGTAAATGTCTAAGAATTCTGACAGAATGAACTCACAGATATGCCACACAACAGATCTAATACAGACTGAAAAGAATTAGAACGGTTTCCATAAATGTGGAGTAAAAGCAAACAAGAACATCCTATTCTCTTATTAAAAAGTTGTAAGCCTCTGTGTTATGTGTGTGGATAGTTAATAAGATACCCATCTGTTCTCCATGCAGAAGAGGGCAGTCAGTAAAACAAGCCGATAAAAAGTCAACAAAATAAGTGGCAAGCAGTAAAAACCATATACACCATGTATAAGACTTCAGCAATGACTGCCAAAGTTAGTCAATGTCAAAACTCAGAAGAGACTGACACTAATAGATTTACCATAGTTAATGAAATATGGGTGCCCAGCTGCTTCTGGCAAAACAGAACTGAGGAAGAGAAAGCATAACCATATCCCGCATTGACCCTAAGGAATCCTTTGGGTTTGTTGTTTTGTGGGAGTTTTGCTGGTTTTGCTCTTTGGTTCTTTTGGGTTTTTTTCTTTTAAAGGTCTGGTAGCGAACACAGCTTGCTAGCTGTCATGTAGACAGACCAAAGGATTTCACCCCGCATGGCAAATCTTATTTTTCTGTAAGCTTTTCTCTGTGCTAGCATGCATCTTGCCGACAATGACATAATTTGCAAACATCCATAAACTAAGTTTAGAAAGCCCACAAATTAAAGAAAGTCCACTAAAAATATAAGCTATCCAGCAAGTCTGCTTTGTACATCACCAAACCACAAAGGCATTTTGGTTGGACAGGACCTCTGGAGGTCACCTAGATCCAAACACCTGACCAAAGGTGGTCAGATGACACTGGGCAGCGTCCACTCGTGAACATGGCCAAGCACAGAGATTCCATCACTGCACGTGACATCCCGACCCAATATTTTGACCACCCATGTCCCTTAAGTTTCCTAGTCCCTAGATACAACATCTTACATGCTTTGCTAGCTGCCAAGCCCCTTCACAGGTCCCTGAGGCCTCACGTCACAGCCCTGCCAGAGCCCACGGGGAGGCACCCCTGACAACACCAGCTGGTCCCAGACAAAGTTACCCCACCAGCAGGCAGCACCAGAGCAGAGGCTGTCCCAGCACCGCACCACTACCCCATTACAATACCCCATACTCTTGACTGCTGCACCCCCATCTTGTCACCGGAGACCTCCCTGACTGCCTGGGGGCTATGGCCACCCAGAAAACTCCACACCTAACCTCTCCAGCTGCCCATGAAACCCTCCTCCAGACCACCAGCAGCCCCAGGGTGCAGGCCTCCCAAACACCCTCCAGCCTGAGCCACCTTCCTTTCTTGCCACGCTGCAAGCCCACCCAAAAGATTCGCCACTCACTTTACTTGCACCCATGGAGCAGAGATGCCCCTGCATCCCCCCAAGCACACCACCTGGCACACCTGGCCACTTTGTACGCATCCTGGGAATCTTTTCTTTTCACTGAGGTAGCAATCTTGAAATATAACTAATGTACATAGTAACAGCAACAACATCTGTGCAAAACAATGGAGAAGCATCTTCCATCATCAGAGCTCTGCAGGCAGTAATGAAACCCACAGAAAATCCCAAGCTGTCTAGAAGAGCTGATGGAGAGGGGGAAGATACAAAACTTACTTGCTATCAGTGGCCCAGGCAAGAGCAAAAAGGGGATGAGCAGCACAGCAGTACAAGCTCAACACTGTATAGAGAGAAAAAAAAAAAGAGAAAGCACCTCTTGCCTACAAGTGGAAAAGGGGCATATATTTAAGCACTTATTAGCCAGAAGCTAGAAAAGTCTAGAAGTGACACAGGACCTTCTCTTTTCTGATAGCTCTGAGAAGAGGGTTGGAGTTTTTTGGTGTTTCACTCAAGCATCCCTCTAGACAGCATGGCTTCCTATTTCAAATGCCAACTGCATCTAGTCCTCAGTCTGGTAGGCTTTTCAAACCCTATGACCGGGTGGTGGGATTGATGCTTGGGTGGGTGGGAGATAGATGGAAACAGAAGGAGCTAGGAGGTAACATGACTAAAACAGGAAATAAGGGTGTGGCCGGAATATGACACAGAAAACCAGAAAAAAGACAGTAAGAATAGTAAGACAGTGGCACAGAAAAACAGGGAAAAGATTCTACAGATTGTAACCAGGAAGAAAAAAGGTGAAGTCGGAAAAAAAAAAAAAAAAAAAAAAAAAAGAGAGAGGGAGGGAGAACAACAAAGAAGAGACAGCAAAAATCATTTGGTATAAAGTAAATTATAAATTAAGACATTCTTCCAGTACCAAACTTGATTTACAATGCTACCCATTAAACACAATGCACCAAAACCAATGCAATCTTATGTTCTTTGGGGTAAAGGAGTGTAGCCCTTTTTTTTTTCCCCTTGGTATTGTGAGTCTATTTCTTCACAGCGAAGGAAGAGATTAGTCAGAAATTTTTGAGGATGGGAGATTTCTGTAGTGCTTTTTGACTGCTTAGAACTATATGCCTGATGTTTCCATACACATGCTTCTCCCCTACTTGAACACGTCACCTGTGAAAACTGGTAAATCATAATTGCAGAGTGTGATGGCAAAAGATAAAACAACAGAGGCACAATTTTATATCACATTTTATCTGAGTGCAACCTAAAGCTGCAACTGTATAGGGTATTTCTACAGCTGCTAAGCTCAACTGATTGATTGTAACCCACAGCACTAATCAAGCTGGCAGAAGCAGCGATAGTCTCAGCCCTTCTAGTCCCAGTTGTCATCTTCACACGGTCTTCCTTCCCTTATATGCAGCTGCATGAACATAACTATAGCTAATTTTAATGGAGCTAGATTTCTAAAGCAATGCAATCCACAGCTACACACGCTTTGGAAAGTTGAGACAGGCAGAGGGAAGAGAAACAAGCATTGCCACAGTAACTGAAATGAAGGAGAACACGGGACTTCTTTTGAGAGAATGCCAATTTATCCTGGCTTCAAGTCTTCTGCTGTAGTTTCATACCCATTTTAAAGCAGTTCACAGGACTGCCATCTATGTGAACACTTACATCATCTCCTCTGAGACAGTAAAGATTCAATAATGTGCTTAAGCACAGCACAACCACTTTTTAAAGACAAAAATAGGAAAACGTGTTGAACCATGTACCTAGTCCCATAACAATCCCTCATCAGCTTCCTGAATTTTAAAAATGAAGGACCTTTCCTTTGCAAGATCATATTTCCAGAAGCAGCTGTGAATAGCTAAAGGTGTACTGGAAGTGAGGCATGTAGCTGTTTAGAAGTCACATGCACGGATAGCCAGCTTCCCAGAGTGGGAAGAGCAGAAAAGCAGAAGAGCAGATAAACCAAATCCATGTATAATATAAAACCTGCATAAATTAGGCATAGTGGATTTTGCACATTAGGCATGTAAAAACATAGCAGAGAACATAAATGTCAGTGATGCTGCTCACTGAGGAACACAGAAATTCCCAAACTAGTGTTAATACAGATTTCTCACCTGGATTCAGATACACTCTTTTGGACCAAGTAAGCCCTACCAGGACAGGTTTGTACAGAAGCTGTGCGACCAACACTGCTTATCTCCTTTTATATTACTTGCTGTTCTAAGGTTTGCATGTGTGCAAGGAAATCATCTATTATTTCTGCACTGACAGTATTTCCTTCACACTAGGATAATCCAGATGTGGGATTACAAGCATTTCTGTAAGAGGAATAAATGAGAGAAGATAGTGTATGTCTGTATCAGCCCAGACTAAGACAGGGCGGTGTGGGAGACAGGGGGGAACCCACACTTAAGTTTTAGGAAAGCATACAAGTTACCATGTCCAGGTCTCAGGAGAGCAAAAACAAATTGAGCTGAGAAAGCAAACAGAACATTTGCAAGTGCCAAAAAATTCTCACAAGACTTTTGCCTCAGTGGAAAAAACTTTTTCTCCTACAGTCAAAAGTAATCACAGTTGTATAGTTATTAAATAGTTTTATTGTTCCTGCAACCAGTCACTAGTTATTCAAGCTCTTCATATTACCATGAAGCAGGTCATTCCCCCCCAGCTCTATGACTAAGGAGTTTGAACAAAAGAACAAAGTGTTGCCTTTTCCTTTCCACATTACCACATTACTTCTCAAAGACTCCTGTAACAGCATCCTTAACATTTCAGGGATCTGAATTAACACCTTGTATAACTGAAATATTAATTAGGCAACAGTCTGAGAGATGTCAACTGCTACAATAAACTGCTATGGGCATGAAGGGCTTTGATTAATCTTAGTCTTCATATGCTTACACAGAAAATTAATTTATGATATCTTTCAAATAAAAGCTTGCTACATTTCAATAATCTTCCAACTAAACATTTTTACATAGGACAATTTTTTTCAGAAGTGATCCAGACCAGATATTAAACACATATTATCACAGAAAATAAGCTTTACTGTTCTGCTATTCAAGGTGGTAACTTAACTTTCTTACATAAGGAATCCTCATTATATGATTCAAATAAATCTTTGATTTTCTAAAATATACTAATGTACTTTTATTCACTACTCACTTTACCTTAAGAAAGTAACTCTGAAATTCACATGCAAAAAATACTTTGTTGGTTTGGGGGTGGGGGTGTGTGTGTGTAAGTTTTTTCATTTGTTACCAGTGGAGAGGATGTTTGGATCCATTGGGGGGAGGAGGGGGAAGAGTTATTTAAAGTTTGGAGGTAATTCTTACCACATTTTGCAAACCACTTCAAGAATCAGTAATAAATCAGATACAGAAGCACACAGGCCAGTACATTCACACAAATAAGCATATGTACCACAGATGCCTAGGTATGAAAAATCCTCAAAGAATTCACGTAAGTGAATGTTACAAAAATAATTAATTGTACACCAAAAAGCTTCAGAGGTAGACACAGGCACCAGAAAAATAATCCAAAGCAACCTATATACACTGGTTACTCCCAAGAAATACAATAAAAATCCTGAACTTGTAACAAGAAGCTTCATGTTTGGGACCTTGTCACGGTTTAAAGCCAGACAGCAGCTAAGTACCATGCAGCCACTCATTCAGTCCCACCCCACCCCCCAAAAGCAGGATGGGAAGGAAAATCAGGAAAAAAGTAAAACAAATGGGTTGAGATAAAAACAATTTGAAATAAAATATAATAACAATAACAACTGTAACAAAAAGGAGAGAGAGGGAGAGAGGAGTAAAATCCAAAAGAGAAAGAAAAAACAAGTGATGCACACCACAATTGCTCACCACTCAATGACCGATTCCCAGCCAGTCCCTGGGTTGGAAGGAATCTTTAACATTCAGCTATTCCAACACTCGTGCCACGGGCATGGACATCTTTCACCAGGCCAGGTTGCTCAGAGCCCAAGATCTTCCGTGATATGAAGAAATACCCATATGATACGGTCTTATAAGGCAAATCACAAAATGAAAAACGTAAGAAAACTACATTATGTAAAGCTGACAAAATTTCAGAGTGTGGTCACTTGCTCAAAAACACTTAAAAATTCATATATCCAAAATGAAAATCAACGTTTTAAAATAACAGCAAGACTATGCGACTTTATGTTTTTTTCCTTCATTAGTTACTGTGTACACAGATTACATCAAAGTTTGGCTAACATTTTAACAATGGATTCACAGAAGGACAAATATTATGTAATTTCAGTAGCTTTTATCCACTTTAAGGTTTAAGAAAAGGCACTAACCATCCATTCACAACACCGGTAACCAAAATCTGTGTTTTGTACCGTAACAGCTAAAGAGTAGCCAAGGCATTTTGATATACTATACTGAATCAAAAATATTGAAAAAAACACTAGCTCCAATTTTGTTTCAGCCTTCAGCAGGATACTCAAGTGATAGAAATACAACAGGTACATAAAACAGATAAAACACACAGAACAGCTGGAATACCTTCTTAGCCTTAATTGCAAATGCATTGCTTACCTATTAAACTATTCCCGATTTATTGCCCACTGAGTCAATTCACTTTTCACTGAGATGGCTTTTAAAAATACAATGCCATTCAGTAATGTGGGTTACACCAGGAATGGACTTCAATATTGATACAAAGATGACTACTAATACAATCATCTCCTATTGTTTTAATTTTGATTTATAACATAGGAGTGTCTAAAACATAGTAAAGGCAAAGGATTTACAAGAATCTTTCTTCTTTCAAGTACACTATGAGCAACTGCATTGTAAATACTGATTATTTGGTCGAATTGCCTTCCCATGCATTTTATGCAAAAAAAGTCCCTCTCAGTTGTTGTTTTATATATCTAAATCAAAAGTAAATGTAATTATTTTTTTTCAATAACAATAATGATAATATAAGAATTTCTGGTCTTACTAAATATTCAATAACTGGAGATACAGTTTGGCCTACACAGATGTGTAGGTAAAAAATACAAATGCAGGTTGTAGATAATAGTGTGTCCCCTGAAAACTCTTGTCAGCATCCAGTGATTCTGCCACAGAAGTGCCTTAAGCACTTCCGGCACCTTTGTATAGCTCTGGATAAGTTCTCTTTCCATAACTTTGCCTAGTCACTTTTTAGAGGCTGTTTCAAAAGGAGCGAAGCCTAAGTAAGGTAGGTAACTAAGTTACTCCTTTGCTTTTTCTCACAACACTGAGAAGTCATTTTTGAAGCCACATAAAGTAGCTAAGAATACTGAAACTGGCATTTTCTTCTTTTTAAGTTACACTAAAATCTCCATCCAAACTCCAGGGAAGTTTACAGCTGAAGAATTTGTTTTAAAGAAGCTAAGGGTTATTTTCCCACCAGATTTACTTGTACAGAAAGAAAGCTTGCTTTTTAAAGTGTTGTGATGGCTTTAGAAGTACTTTCTGCAATACACATTTCAAAATGCTGTTATCTAATGATAAGCCTTTCCGTAACAATTTCATGATGATACTCTCCTAGGAATAATAAAATGTTATAAATACAAGATAACTTTATGTTATAAGTGATTAATAACAACATTTCTATCAGACAAGAAATAAACTGCATGCTGTTGTTCAAGCAACTCCTCATCAAACAAAGATAAGAATCTCTCAAGAACTGCCAAGAGGAAAACACACTTACTGGTGAAGTACAAGACGGAAAAATGTAACATAAGTCTTTAAAATGCAAAAGAACTGGGAGATGAAAATTTTCTATGAATTAAATATGACAACATATTATCTTCCAAGCACAACCAAGCCCTCAGAGGCATACCTTCCAGCTTTGGAAAAGGCTGTGGAGGGCATGCTGTTTTTCACGTTTTTCTTCACTCTTACAAACAGCATACTCTTAGTACATCTGTTTACATCACAACAGGCAACAAGGGGCTAAAACATGGAGAGTGGCAAAAAAGCTAACTGCTATGTGCCACAACATGGGGAAGAGGGAGGTAATGGAGTAACTCCTTGAAAACGTAAATAAAGTTTTGAAGTAGGAATTTGAACAGGACAATGACTCACTACATTCAACTATGTCTGACCTGGAGAAAATGGCTCAACCTAGTATCTGGAAGCAAAGAAGAGCCACGAAATTTAAATTTAATTTGCTAAGCTGGCCTATTTCAAAAACCACACATTTAACAGCTTCACATATATGAGATTTTTTTTTTCTGACTATTCATAATACTTAAGGCTCCTAACCTCTCCTCTTTTGCGTATTGTCTAGTTACGCATGAGATAAGGTGAGGATTCACAAACATTTTGGTTAAACTTTTTTATCCAACTTGCTTCAGAGTTGGTGACTGCACAAACACAGGATTTCCTACCAATTCTTAGAAGAACATCTACATTGGTCCAAAGTTACCTTGAGAAGAATATCCGAAATAGAGATAAACCCACCGCCACGGATGTAATACATAAAGGTCCTCCATGCAAGATACAGATCAGATATTTACTGAAGTATCCATTTGCAATGGTTACTTATTCTAACACTGATTATTTTCACTTCCTTAAGTGGTAGTATTTTTAACAGTATACAATAAAACCTGGCAATGAACATCCAAGAAATTAAGTCTAGAACAACACATTAACACTTCTGATTCAGCAACAAAACTTTGATAGGAAACTCTTAACTGCAGGCTGTACGTATCTATTAATTTGGGCCCAAACATCTTAAACACAAGTTTCCTCAAGCCACTGAACTCCTCTCAGTATTTTATTATGAGAGGAAAACCAGGTTATACAGTATGGGTAAATGACACCTATCATACCCCATTTACGTTTGCTAATAAGCTTTTCAAGCTTTCACCTATAAGGCTAGAATTTATCTTGCTTGCTGCCTGTATGGGGCTTAGGTGTTATTCCGAGGAAGAACAGCAGTCCAACAATGTAAGACACAGATAGTGTAAGGGAAAAAATTTCTGTGAAACCAGTTTCCTTTACCCCTCCTCCAAGAGAAAGATTAATAAATAAAAAAATATGCCCGCACTTAAAAAAAACTTGAAAGCCTTAAGCTATGAAATGGGAACTTTCATAGAAGGTGACTTGGATGTCAGGCACCTGCCTTTTTCTAATCTCAATGAGAACTCATGCCAATATGAAAAAGTCTGAAAAATCAGGGCTGATAAATTCTAGATGCCCAAGAGGACTGTTAACATCTAACAGGTTCTTCATACATTTTCAATTAAAATGAGTTTTTATTGAAACAAAGACCCTATGATTACACTGGCTTCCCAGGGCTCACCGTTTTTTGGTGGTAGCGCATCATCTCCCCCTGTTGAGCATGCTGTCTATCCACCACCATCCACTACCAGAGAACCAGAAGGTGAAACTCCTTCAGCTCTGGACTTACAACCAACTATTCTTCTGCCTCATCCGGAGTCACTGAACTTGACCTATCATCATTTCTCACTCTACTGATATGAGAGGGGAATGTCAACATACAACTCCTCTTCACATCCTTCCTACCCTAATTGTTGCTCGCAGCTCTACAAGGGCCAAAGCTAGTTCACCACTGCAGCCACAAAAACTTTTTACCAGTTGCGTGCTGGAAGACATGATCTGACTAGGGATAAAATTTGGACAAAGGAACTTGGTTTAAATGTGAAATTAATGAAAAGCTTTATTAAGGTTTTTAATATCTGAGTTCCACTAATAAGTTTTCTTGTATACACTTAGATCTGACTCCCTGTACACCTATACTTCAAGAACGTTCTTTGCTATCTTCAGAAAATCCTTGCCTTGGTCATTGACCAGGAAGGAGCCATCCTAGGGATGAATCAGAATTGAACACGGCCAGAGGTCCTGAATATGGATTGTGATGCTTTCTAGGTCCCCTGCCTTCCTGTTCCTAAGCTGTTTTCCACCTTTTCTTCTTTTATCTCTGCCTGTGGTTTAACTGGAGCCTTCTTCAGGCAAGACTACATCTTTTCCTGTAAGTCTGCAACTATAGAGGCAAGCAAAAACAGAATCTAAAAAAGCCAAATGTCACAACAAGTTTGGCAGGTCTCCAAGTGGCTAATAAAACTGTATTCCATGCCAGAATGCTAGGCCAGAAGCTCCCAAGGGTCAAACACTAAAACATAGTATTTTTCCTTTTAATCTTTCATATTGGATTGAGAGCAGTCCTGCAGAGAAGGACTGGTGATATTGGCAAATGAAAAACTGGGTATCAGCCAGCAGTATGCTTGCAGCCCACAAAGCCAGTTGTCTCCTGGGCTGCATAAAAAGAAGCATGGCCAGCAGGTTGAGGGAGGTGAATCTTCCCCTCTGCTCTGCTCTTGTGAGACCCCCACCTGGACAGTACTGTGTCCAGCTCTGGGTGCCCCAGTCTCCAGCACAAGACCTATTAGGGCAGGTCCAGAGAAGGGCCATGAAAATGGTCTGAGGGTGGGAACATGTTTCCTATGAAGGAAGACAAAGAGAGTTGGGGTTGTTCAGCCTGGAGAAGAAAAGGCTCCAGGGAAAAGTCATTGTAGCCTTTCAACAGTTACAAGGGTGCTTATAAGAAATATGGAGAGAGGTTTGTTACCAGTAGCAATGACACTGTAGTAAAAGAACAAGGGATAACAGTTTTAAACTAAAAAAGGGTAGATTTAGATTGGATATGAAAAAGTGAGGGTGGTGAGACAGCACAAGTGTCACAGGGGACAAGTTGCCCAGAGAACTTGTGGATGGCCAACCTCTGGAAGTGTTCAAGATCAAGTTGGATGGAGCTTTGAGCAACCTGATCTAGTCAAAAACGTCCCTGCCCCTGGCAGAAGGGTTGGAACTAGATGATCTTTGAAGGTCCTTTCCAACACACACTATTCCATACTTCTGTGATTCTGTATTTTTGTGCTTTCCAGATCATCTCTTGTCCTCAAAAGGGTGTTGGTTTTTTTGGTGAGGTACTCAAACACCACAGCAATGAGCACCACAGAAAAGTCCGCACAGAAACTAATAGCCTACAGTGAACAGAGCCTGAGGCTCACGAACAACCGGGCTAAGGTAGAATACTGGTTGATGTCTTAGGAATTGAGAATCATCTGTCTTCTCCATTAAATGAGGCAGGAATTTGGGGGGAAAGAAATGCACAAGTGATTATGCACCTGGAGGTTGTATCCTGCTGCCCAAGCACAAGGGGGCAAAGGAGCAAATTAAAAACACAGCCATCACCTTAGTTATGGGATTTCTTAAATGTTTTATGTCAATTTAATATAGCCAGTGCTTATAATTAACACTGCTGCCTCTCAACCATCAAAATATATTAACAATGAATTTAGAAACTTCTTTAATCATCTCATATTATTCATTATTTTACTATGAAAGCAGGTGGGAGACATCAAAATACTGAACATTATATTATTCCACTCTATTTTTATCGACATTTTATCCTTCAGTTTTAAAAATCCTCAGATGTAACCTATTAAAAAAAAAAAAGCATTTTAATACTGCTCTTGTTTGAATGCGTTAGACTTCAAGTAATTTATATGTGCAAACATTCACACTATCATAACGATCAAGCATTAAAGGAAAACAAGCATTTTGCCTGAGGAACATTTATGTACTTACAGATGTGTACAAAACTAAACTAAATGTGCCTGCATTTCTCCACAGAGACAGATGCAGCCTCCACTGGTAAGACATTTAGGGTGTAAACACAAAAACGGATTTCAAAAATGTTGAAACAGCATTGCCTCTTAGGCAGTTTCTTTCCTTCTGCCCATATTTCTACTTTCTCAAAATACATAAAACATATTTAAGTTATTAACATACCAAAAAATAAAATTAACTACAGATTCTACTAAAAACAGTATTCTGAATTCTATTCTCAGAGGTATTACAATTTTCTGTCTGTATTTAAATCATAATAGCATCTTGGATGTGTAATATGACCCTGAAATCATGAGGCATCAATAATATACACCTTGTAGAAACAGAAATTAATAGTCCTAGAAAACCCATTAAGTCAAACTTTTAGGGAAGGAAAAGAAGTAAATTTCTTTGCCTACATATATACTACTGCAATATTCAAAACCACTTCAAAAGTGGACTTGGACTGTGCATTAACTGGGCATGCAAAGACACTTTTACTCAATCCAGTGATTCCTAGAAGACATTCAGGACCAAGTAAGAATCAGTAGTTTTAACACGGACAATTAGTTCTATTTCAGGCTTCCTAAGCTAAGCCCCACTCCACTCTAGTCTCCAGGTTTTGCTCTCTTAGAAAAACCTGTATCTCTCTCTCATCTGCCAGCCAGCTGCAAGTGCCTACTGTACCCTAAGGGAACTAGAACCATCAACTAGTGGACTAGGTGGAATATCTTAAAAGGTATTTAAAAATCCTCTTAACAACAGTGTTTATATCACCGATTCCTGACTTCAGCTCTGAAAGTGGAGTCCTTCTTTGAAGTTAGGCACCCACAATTTCTAGTCACTTTGAAAAATGTTTAAAAAAAACTTTGAAAAAAATGTTACTTCAAACTACCCATTTACTGAAGTGCTGGCAGCAGGTCAACATTGCCAGTTCCCATCTAGTCCCTTGCCAAAACAGTTAGCTTAAAACACAGATTTGTGTACATCTATAGTGTCAAGGCCCTCCAGAAAACAGTCAATATCAAATCAGCTGGTCTATAAAGTGTAGGTTTAAAGAAGCTGCTTCTCAGTCATTTTAGGTCCTACTTGAAAGAGTAAAGTTGTGGAAGACCTACCAAATAATCTGAAGCCCATGGTTCTGTGATATCCCTGAAGTAGTTCGCTAAAGTTTTTAAGAAGGGATAAACAATTGTCTTGAAAGTAAGAAGCAATTTATTTTGATTAACTGGCAAATTACTTTTGGAACACTGTATGAAGACTTCTATTAGAAGGTGAGTATACCTCATATTGTATCAAGGCAATCAAGAGCAAACCTTTACATTTCATTATTTGAGAAGAGTTTCCTTCAACTGGTATCACCGGCGGAGATCTCAGGGTGGCCTCAGAATCTTCATAGGATACATTGTGAGTTTAGTTAATGTGATTTTTTTCCAGATGAAGCAATCAAGTAGTCTGAAACACTGAGGTAAGTGGAAGCAAGCAACAAAGTAGTTAAGCTTGCTCAGTGACCTAACCTCCCTATTTTTTCTTGCCATTTCTCAATAGTAACACAGAAAAATGAGAAGATAGAGACAAGCATTAATTCCACCTTCTAAGACAAGGAGATGATGGTGACTTTAAATCTTATCAACTGTGGAAATTTGTATTCTCTGCTATATGTATGTATCAAAAAAACCCAAACACCACCAACAAAAACCCAACAAAAACAAAACAAACAAACAGAGAACCAACAAAAAAACCCCCACACACTCATCTTCTGAGGAAACCATTTCTCCTTCCCTTTCACCCAGCAGCCAAAAGATGCAAATCTAGGATATGTTATTTGATAGAACTGCACAACGTATGTGCCTGAATTGCAAAGCCATGCAGCAGGGATGCTTACACAATTGTAAATAAGGCAGTTTGTGTGTGCTGGAGGGAGCAGTTTGCCTACAGGCTAGGCAATAACAGACATATTTAGCACTTCCTGAATTAGAACAGATGAACTTCAGAGTTTGATTTAGCCATGTCTATAAACATGAATGGCCCTTAATTCCACATAAATCAGAATTCATGTTTTTTCTTGACTTGTCAGCATTGAAACACCATTCTTTTGAGAAGTTCTGCCCCCTTAAAATAGATCAGTAGTGAGCCAGTAAACACCTAGATATATTGTCCCCCTGTCAGTAGGGATTCCTGTTGCTGTTGCTCTTGAGAAGGATGTGTGATTTTGTGACATACTCACCCACAACCATAATCTTTTCCTGGACTCTTCTCTGATTAAGGGCCGGAGGAAAAGGAAACGGGGGCTCTGCCATTATTGGACAGCTGCTACGAGGCAGTGAGAGAGATACAGGAGAGCTATTTCACTATGTATGCAACAACTGTCAATTGATTTATCTTTTCACCATAGGTAATATTGTTTCTTCCTTTCCGAAAGTCAAAAAGCTGGAGTCCATTAATGAAACTGAATTTAATCTTTCCAAATCCTTCCCAGATGTGCAAAGCAAGTAACTACACTAATTGGCAGTCATCCTTCCACCAAGAGATGCCTAGGTGTGTCTTCTTCAAAACTGAAGATCAAATAACCTAGAGCAAAACTAATCTGTGAGAATATAAACATTCTCAAGTTTAAACAAAATGAGGTCTCAAGTCCCACAACAAACCGTGCATGTAATTTTTGCGTATGTAAAATATGATGTAATTAAGTCTACATGCACTAAGTTAATTTTAGATTTGATCAATTTCTCAAGAAACTTAGGAGAATATAAATTGCTGCCATCAGTGGAAGTATTAAGGCATTCATACCATCAACTGCAGGTACAAAGTCTGCTTCCATTAACATCAAATGAAAAGGTTTTATAGTGTCATTACACCATTGCTATTTATATCCAAAACAATCTTTAATGATGGCAGTACACAGGTTGCAGTGGAGAAAAGGAAATAAAGCAAGGGATTTCTCACCTAAGTTCCTAGGAAGCACAAAGAAACCTTGTACTATCACTCCAGCCCTGGAGCTGCTCCTCTCCTTGGCTGTTCCCCCTGCAGGCGATTCAGCTCAAGAGACACACAGTACCAAAGGACACCAAGAGCAGCTGTGTCTGGAATGCACGAGTAGAGAAATACCCTGGCCCTTTCTCCCCACTCCCTTCTTTACACTGTGAGTAGCTAGCCATTTTATGTAAGAAAATAATAATCTGCTTTTATTTTAACAGGGCCAAAAATCAATCTCTGCCTACTTTCAACAGAAAAAAAAAAAATAAAATCAATGAGACATCATGAGCTTAGAATTTCCTCCTATACACTTCCAAAATATTAAAGACTTTTTTGGTAACAACTTCTTCTCCACAATACACTTGCCTCGTCTCTCCAAAATACATACACACATATATAAGAACATAAGAGGTGCAAAGGACTATGAGCTGTCATAATCTGAATAAAAGAAGACCTGACTGCTTTGATCAAAGTGACAAAGAAAAAAGAAAGGAAAAAAAAAAGTTACTTAGTAGCTGTAAAAAATGTGAAGCCACTGGGGAAATATCCAGAGTAAACAAACACTATTTTCCTGTGTGTAACCAGTGTAAATGGTTGAATACAAGTGTCTATGGGCAAGCACACAAGAGAACAGGAGCCTGGTAAACCCACATTTAATGTTACACTAAGAAGATACAAACTCATGTTCATGCTTTACAGAATTTGTTATCTTCTTTACTTCATGAGGTTACACTTTGCAGAACACCATAAAATTCTTGCAATTCATAAAATGTCATGTGACAAAGAAAGACTAAAACAGAAGTTTTAGGGAATGATCTGGTGGAAAAGAAAGGAGATTAGGGAAGAAAGGAGAGTTCTTCCCTGAACCCTGAGCCCTCTTAGCCATTAAAAATACAGAAAAGAAGCACAGAAGTGACAGAGAGGGACAGATGGCAACTAGGGAAACTACAGGGCAGCCAAGACTGACAGTGTTGGAAGAAAGGAGATGGTGCTCTTGACAGCTTCAGAAAGCAGAACCACAGTCAAGCCTCAAAAGGTGACTGAAGAAGGAGATTTTTCTCAGGGCTCTGAGGAAAAAAATCTCAAGATGGAAAATGCAGATTGTCTCAAGCTGAACAACCGCTGGGAGAGGGAAGAATGAAAGGGGTTTGGAACAAGGACTGAAGGAAAAGCCAACGCTCTTGAATAACATGTGAAGCAAGCAGTAGCTTATTTTCCAGCCTTACAACTAACTCTCCCCGAGATTTTCCTGAGCCAGATTTGTTGTGTTCTAATAAAAGTGTTTAGTCTCTTTTGGTACGCTTGATATAAAAATGGAGATGGGGATGCACAGAGGAAGTAATTCCACCTACACATGCTGTCTGATTCAGGGTCCTAAGAGATTGCACTGCTGGGGGGGGGGGGGGGGGGGGGGGGGGCGCGGCGGGGAGGGTGTGTGAGTGTCATTTTTTAAAAAGCCTTGTAGTTGAAGATTTAAATTACAGCTCCAAGAGCCAGTGTAGTTTATTTTAAAAGTGCCAAATGAAGGTAAAGGATTTCTGTGCTTTATGCATATTTAAGAAGTCACAGGTAGTATTTCTAAGCATCGCTACCATATGTACCTATGCAAACAGCTGTACCACAGAATAAGAAGCTGTCAGAATTTGCAGATTCAGAGCTTCAGCTGAATGGGATTTACCATAGCAGATGTATCTAAGCACATTTTTTATGTACAAGTACTTTTCATACCGACATCTCATCAAGCCAAAAATTCCTTTTCATTATGTAGAGGATTAAAAGGCGCATATACATGTAGCTCACAGAAATTTCACGCAAAGTGTAGGGATGATTATTTTGATTCAATGGATTTAGAATCCATCTACTGCGGTGCAAGTGTCTGCGTAAGTCTGAATTTGAGTGCTAATACGGGCAACCATGGCCAAGAAACTTGAAAGTAATATGACAAACCAAGTACCTATAAGGCATGAAAGAACTAGGGCATGCAGAAACTTCTTGTCTCCTTCCCTCAAGAGTTTGCCTTTACTCTGAAAAGTTACAAGGATTTCACAACTGTTATTTATAAACTATTTCTCTATCAATGATTCTCAGATAAGTCCTGCCCTAAAAGGACTCTTAACATATAAGTTTGGATAGACAACTGCTAAGAATTCAAGGATATCAGTTATTTTTGAAGATAGGAAAAAAACATCAGGCTCACCTTCTGTGAGTTTTAAAAGCTGGTAAGAGCAATAGGCATCTACCTATCTCTGTGTTCAATGGATGGCAGTTCAATTTCAATTGAAATGCCCGTTAAATATATAAATTGTAGCCAGTTTTCAAAAACTCCTCCAAACACCTCCAGCAGACTCTGTTCCACTTCACTGCCAAGCCACACATACCCTTCTGCTCCTTCTCCGCACTCATTTCAGTCCTGAAAGGCCCTAGCCTCCCAGCAACAGCCACAGCCTGAGCCTCATGTGCTCCAATTCCACCACTGCAATCCACTTCCATTTACAACACAGTGCATCCCATGTTCTTCTTTCTCTACCAGTCCTCCCTCACGGTCTCCTAAAACAAGAGTCCTCTAGACATTCTGCATTCAAGCAACGCCAGGAGTTTGCCAACTTTAAGACCTTCCTCTGCTTGTTCTACTTCTTGCTCCAGCCACACAAAACACCTAGAGCACACCTGCAATGATACTAGGGAGTAACAAATCAACGTATGACGTAGCTAGCGATCTCATGTTATCCTATACTTCAGAAGCATTTGAAAGATCTTGCAGGGAAGGAGCACACAACTTCCTTCACTGTAGATCATCAACATTGGACCCAGTCCCTAGGAGAAAATGAAATTATATTATACTAGTTACATTCTACATTTGGATGCCTTCCCTCGCATCAATCACACATTGACACAGGGTAGGGGCCTTGCTACTGACATAGCAGAACTGCCACAGCCAAGAAGCGAGCTTCCTCATCTGCGGTGCCTAGAAAGTCTTTTATTTTCATCCCAAACAAGTAAGAAACAAACAACTCAGTATACATTAAAAATCTATTATTCATTCACCTGTTTAACTAGTCACGTATCTTTCTCAGGTATTCCCTAAACTTTATCTCAAATGTGTTCATAAAGTGAACTTCAGATATACTGACCACACTCTACCACCTCTATGCCTTCCAAGTCCTCCAACTCTCATATCAAATTTAGAATTCCTATCCTGAAAAGTTTTCCATAATTCTACCCATGCCATTATCTTTACTTGGTTTTTTCCCCAACTGCTTCTAACCCAGGTAGATGATCATCTCACAACTAAATGTCACCTTTTTCCACACCTCATCCCCTCTTCCAAATTGCAGTAAGTCAGTACACAAATCGACCAGTAGTCAAAATCACCTCTTTCATATGAATGGGTGGGGTTTTTTTGAAAGGAACCATCCTGTGAACTGCTAATTCATCATCCTAAGACTCAGTTTTCCAAGACTAAGAATTTCACTCAGGTTTTGGACTATCAAGTCCAACATCCTCATTCCAGTGTACAATACAGGCACTTAACTAAAGTCACATCACCAGCAATATGAAAAAAAACCACCCAACAACAACAAAATAAAGGAGAGTTAAGGGTACAGTGGCAGGAAAAACAACACACAGCTCAGAGAACAAACTTTAATTTACAGCCAGCATAAGCATCATGCTGCAAAGCCCCATTGAGGCCCTTGGCTCGCCATCACTGCTGCACAAGCAGTATATAAAGCTAGTTTACAGCATGAACTTCCACTCAACTTGCAGTTACATCTTTGCAATGCAGTCACATAAGCATCAACAGTAATTGAGAGGGCTATTAATCTGTTCTGGATCTAACAGAAGAAAAAGGCTAAGCCCACTCTAACAGGTTTTCAATAAAAAGATACTGCTACTGAACTTCTTATTGAAGAGACTCTTCTCACAGCGGTGTTACAGCTCTAGAAGACTTGAGTTTAAGTGAGCTACTGATGAAAAAAAGTGTACCATAAGATCCAAGAATACAATTTTAGTTCTTCATTTGGAATCTTTTCCCAAGATTGTGACCAGAAAAAGGTTTGAGATCAGAGAAAATTATGCAAAGATATATATGGTTATCAGCTTTATCATCTGCAGCCTTTGAATTTGAAGAGACAGTCCACTGAAAAGCAACACTCTACTTAAAAGCATTTTCACATGGACTACTAAACAGCTTGCATCTCAGATGACAAGCAAAGAATCAACCTTCATTCAGAAACTGAAGCAATACCATGAGTCACAGGGCTCATGTGTCTGTGGTGCCAGCAACTGCAGTGAGCAACGATACATGTCAGTGTGCAACCACTATTGAGTATCAAGACAAACCGGCCAATGAATAGGCTAAGTGACTGGGGAACCAGGTATTAAAGCAGCTCTAAGTCTAGGCTGTTACTCTGAGTACAACAACTGAAAGAGCTGGCTACTGGAGCTAGACACACTGCTAGAGGGACTGTAGGATCTGGTGGTCAATTGAGAGACACATTTGCCTGTACATGTGTGTCTGAGGCAACTGGAGGAGTTGGCTACCAAAGGGGCCAGGAGGTCCAGGCCTGGACTGGAGAGACCATAAGGTCTTGGAGTCAACTGGGATGTGTGTGTCTATGTTGGTGTATGCAAGGCGGTCTGTACCAACAACTGGCACATGGGTACAGGCCTCAGGGACTCATACACCCAGGTACCACCAGTTGGGGAGACTGGAGATCCAGGGGCCACACCCTGGACAGAGTGTCTAAGGCCAGCTAGCAGAAGGATCCATGTTGCTTATCTACATTTCCCACTAATGGACATTCATCATGACCAACAATAGAGGGGCACAGGCTAAGGTCATTGGTACTGTTTATGTTTACACGAGTGCTGCATTGTTTTGTCTGCACTGCATTCTGTGACTGGCCATGCACACATTATATATGTGTATTTGTGCAGGTGCCTACTGGAAGTACATGCCCAGCTGCGCTATTAGTTGGACCTGGGGACACGGAGCTGTAGCAGCCTCGCCTCCACTGAGCGACTGGAATTGGCAAAACCCTAACAGACATACTGGCCCAGACCAAAGGTGCAGTATCCTTGCTTCCCACAAGCAAGTGCTGATTAATAGAAAACTTAAACCAACAAGGACAACATGTAGTTTACCCTAAGTACTCATCCACGTTTCAAGAATCTGTAGCTTGGGGACTTCCCAAAATAGCATATTAAAGACTGTTGACAGACTTCTTTGTACATGTATTATTATTTGAGCCCAGATTAACTTGTAGCATCCACAGTGGGAAGGCTCACCTCCTCTTACTTTGAACCTGATACTTCCCCATTTAGCTGACACTCCTTGGTTATCTGCTCCATGTGACCTACAGTTTACATAAAGCAATTCTAGCTCCCTCAGCACCCAGCAGTCTTTATTCTAGCCAGTCAAAAAAACACTCCTGCCTTTCTCTGAACATTAAGCACCAGATGAATACAGTAATAAAGGTCAGGAGGGAGCTCTGGCAGTCATTTAGCCCAAACCCTTGCTCAAAAGTCAGTCTAACTAGAATAGGGTGCTCTAAGTTTTGCCCTGATATTTTGAGTAACTCCAAGGATGGAGATGCCACAGTGTCTCTGAGCAACCTCTCCCAATGTTTGACCAACCTCATGGGAAGAGAGCTTTCCTTCTCACCTAGCCAAAATTTCCCGTTTTCCAAATTGTGTTCATTTCCTCAAGTCCTATCACAGTATACATCCAAAAAGAGACTGGTTCCGATCATCTATAGGTTCCCACTTGGAAATAAACTCTTCTCTCTAATTTGGGGTCACCCATGAACCTATTGAGACCAGACTCTGTCCCACCATCCAGGTCATTAATGCACAGACCTTTAAACAGCACTGGCATCACTGCCAGTTCTTGACTGACACTAGTTATCAGCCACCAGCTGGATTTTGTACCACCCCTCACCCCTGCTTGCAGCACAACAGGCCACTCGCTATAGCACGCCATCACCTAGTCCACGTCTCATCAGTGTACCTCAAAAAAATGCTGTGGGAGAGCGCGGCAAAGTCCTCGCTAAGGTCAATGTGAACAACATTCATCTCTTTCTTTGCCTGTACAGCCAGATCTCTCATCATGGAATCTAACTGTGCCAGTCAGACATGGTTTGCTCCTTACAGCTTTGTAGCAGCTTTACCCTGTCCCCTTCCGATTCTTCACACAGCTGGAAATGGCTTCCAAGGAGATTTGCTCAATTGCCTTCCCAGGGACAGATGTGAAGCCAGCCAGCCCACAGCTCCTTGAATCCTCCTTGTTGTATTTCTTGAAAAGGAGTAGAACATAATCTCAGAGCCCATACTGAATAAGTAAAACTAGGATGGCTTGTATGCATCGCTATACATTTACCAACAAAGAAAGCCAACTGTCATTTTAGCACACACTTACCTAAAAAAGTCTTCATGCAAGTCTTCAGTCAGCTTTTTCTTCATTATCATTCATTCATTATCATTATTCATAACATCATTATCTCAGTATTCGTCTTCTTTCCAGACAATATCCCTTTAATTTTGTCAGCGTTTTAGAAAATAACAAAATGAACATATTAAAAATAAAACAGAGGAAGAATATCCTTCCACCCATGATGTGACCTTTCATCTCATTTGATAGCAGCTTAGGTTACCACAGAGCTTTTGAGGGAAAGCCTTGTTGAATGCCCTTGGCAACCCAAGCAGACTACAGCCACCAGATTTCCCTTGTGAAGATGGTTTTTGACCCTTTACAGAATCCTACAAGACTACTCAGGCATGATTTCCTGTTGAAAAAACCACACAGGCCTCCCACTGTGTTGTATTAGGCAACTATCCACTAATTCTATTCCCTGTAATAGTTTCTCCTAGTTTTCCCATTGCAGATGTTAAGCTTACCAGTAAGTAGTAGAGGTCTTTTTTAAAAATTACTTTTGAATTTTCCGAATACCAAGTTTTAAGCAGGAGGTCACATCCACATTTAGTAGTTTGGTCATTTAATTCCTGAGCTCCTTGAAGTACCATATAGTTCTAGCAACTGGCACCTTTAAATACCATCTGGTTTATGCCTTTTTTTCTTCTCTGCCCACCACCCCCTTTTAAAAGAAAACCACAACTTATTCCACAATTGCTTCGACAACACCTCAATTTGAAGACAGATTATTTGATATACCCTCTATAACAAAAGGTTCCAAATCAGAAACTTCCTCAAAGCTCAGAGATGAGCACAGAGGCAAGAGGTAAAATATTAAGATTCTTTTTTGATAGAGCTTTATTTCCAAACAGAGGATAGATGGAGAGAACATCTATTAGCCCTACGCATTCTTTAACGAGCTTCTTGTTCCCAGTGTGTTTCAAAAAGATTAATTTTATACCTTCTACAAATTGTTCCTCAAACATCCTTCTTAGTTGTGTTGTATTTTTATCTTATCCGGCCAGAATTTATGAACCTTTGTACTTTGCTCTTGCAGGCAAAATTTGACCTTTTAAAAAATGGTGAAAACTGCTTTGTATAACTACCTCTTACCCTGCTGTTTAGCTATGCCACCCCAGTCTCTTTTTGGACTTATTATCTTCAATGGGTGCGTGCATTTTCTCCCAAGACTCCCACGTGGCATCTTCAAATAGTTCCCATGCTACTTGCAAGGATTTTACTTTTATAAATTGTCTCTGAGATGCTTTTTCATTTTAAGTAGCTTTCTCTAAAAAACAAAACCTCCAAAGCAGAGGATTTTCAGAGGTAGAATGGTTTGAAGCTGTAAATACATTAAAAAAAAAATTATATGTAAATATTTTACAGAACAACTCTTTGACAGAAACACTTTGAACCAGATCCTGCACACAATGGTCAGAACCTACATGAAACCCTGCTTCTCTGTCTTCAGCTTTGCAGACTAACTGCTCCATGAAATACTCACTAACTGTGTCTAGCAATTTAGTCTCCACATCAATCATTGCTGCAGCCACTGCCAGTACCATGCAGGCACCGGGCTGACCAGGGAGCAATATAACTAAGAGGACAGAAGAGAAAGAAAGGACTCCAAAGAGAAAGAAGGAAAGGAGAACAACCACATAATAAAGTCAGTAAAGTCAGCTTCTGTGCACTTATACACCACATTGCTCACAGGGCTCCAGGTCCTGGTATTAAACATTTATCATATTTCATGAGCTGCTGTTTCTTCTAACCCATGATTGCAGAGAAAATTAATTAGAAATCAGATACTAGATGCGAGTTCAAGAAGCAGAAAGCAAACAAATCTCTCTTAAAAGATAAGAAAGCATAAGCTAACGGCTTAAAATTAGCTCCCTAAATTTTAAAAGAAGTTAAAATTTGAGTACTGAGATTGAACAAGCCACTGCAGAATCAAAACACCTGCTGAAATTTTACTTGGTAGAGCTATGTGCATTCCTGTGTTTTGATGCAAACAGATACCCTATTTGGATCTCCTTGACTATTGTTTCTATCATGAAATCATCTTTCCCTCTGTGTACCCCAAGGGTATCTCCCCCTCTACTTGTAAATTCTCTTTACTTCATACCTTCTCGTACCATCAAACCATTCCCTTTTTTCCCCCGGGTCACAGAAGCATTAGCAACCCTCCTTCTCTCCCCCTGTGGCAGAGGGACAAAGCCAGGACCTATCTACCTTCCTTCACCTGCTGGGAAGGACTCTCCTCCTCCCTGCCTCAGGATGAAACTAGTGGCTCACACTGCAGAGCTGGGTTTCAGTACCACCAACCAACAGCTGATGGAAAAGCATAAAATTTTTCTGCCAACTCTGTCAACACTAATCTTAAATACCTTCTTTTCCAAGACATTATAAAAGCAAAAGACTAAAGCTATAGAGATAACTTGCAGTTGTTTTAATTCTTTATACCAGGAGAAATTTATTACAAATCAAAGGGAAGCAATTATAAAAGCCCTCTGAGCAGCAGCTTAAGGGAGCAGATAGAAACACAGGGGAGTTACACATAAATGCATCTTTTCTGTTCCCTGTCTTTTCAGGTAGGGGGAAGAGAACAGTTATTTTTCCCTTATCAGTTTTTGTGTACTGCTAGGAACAGAGGGAACAATAACACAAAGAATTTAGGACAGATTAGTCAGTTCTGTTAGCCCCTGCAAGACCAAACAGTTAAAAGTCCAAACCCCCCTTTGAACCTCAGCAAAGCAGACAAGCTCAGAGCCAAAAAATTCCAGCCTGCAGCTTGCCAAACAGCACAGATGAACACTACTCCAACAAGCTCATTCTGTATGCCAAGCAAGCAGGTACAACACAAAGGGGATGTGAGTCACACAAGAAAAATATATAAAACAAAGGGAAAAAGAGCCGGCAAGATAGGAAGAATAGTGGTATGGGAGAATGGACAACATCAGGCTGACAAGAAAGTAAAATGGAAGTGTAGGATGTAACCTGGATAATGCAAAAAATAGGAAGCATTTTTACAGAGAAAACTGAAAACAAATGTGAAAGAGAAACTTTCCTTTTTCCAAATGTGCTTTCAAGCTCTCCTGTTATCTAAACATACAGCACAAAATGAAAATCCTCTAGTCATGTAGTACCAAATTTAGCTCATGAAATGATACACAACCTGTAATTTTGTTTAAAATATCAATGCAACTACAATTACCTTCTTGTCATGAATACTTCCTAATTAACTTGATTTTTTTGTTTCATTTGGGTTTTTTAGTATTTTCTTTGGGCTTATTTTTATTATTTTCTTTGGAACTACCTGATAACAGAGTGAAATACAAGCAGCAGAGCGTGAAACAAGAATGATAAACATCTACCATTCCCACTGCTCTCCTAATCAAAGCTGCAGTTCTGTGTGGCCGCACTTAAGCTTCCTAGTCAACCTGTTAGTCAGATGCACTCCATCAATTTTACTATTACTCTACAGTAATACCCAGCAGCCATTTGGATACCTGCTACTGACCCATATCACAACGGGATTCTTTATCCCATTATCAGATATCTGCCAATTTAATCAAAATGAAAAGAGATACACACTAATACAAAATAATCTGCAGAAGTCAAAAGCAGTGCTGCAAAACCCAACATATATTTACATGCTTGTTGACCCACCAGCTTTGGACAATAGCTACAGCAGACTGGAGATCAAAACAAAGACTTCGCTGAAGAAGGTCACGTGTTACAGAGGACCTGGGCTTTTTAGGAAAAGCTATTTTCAGTTATTCCTTTCATATAGGCAGCTAAATTCTCTATGTGGAGAAAACCATCTCAACAGGCGCTTTCAGGTTTTAAAAAGCTTGACAAGAAAGGCATGACCACTTTAATACAGCTGAGCTGAAGTTTGTGACACAAGTTTTTAAATGGGGACTTTAAACCCTTAAGTCACTAAAAAAAAAGTTTAGTAAAAAATACATACACACACACACATATACACATAAACTACTTGAGGTTTCTCCCCAGTAGCTTAATAAGTAGAATGATTAAAAAGTTTTGAGGATATTCTGATTTTTTCCTACTTAGCATTTTTAAGCATTTATAGTCCACTTAAAGGAAATATGAAGGTATAAACACCAGTGTTCTTTGTGTGCATATTTGTTCCTCTTTTGTGGATTCTGTATTTGCCTACATGATTTTATATAGAAGTTTTGAACCTTGCACAAAAGAATCTTACCTATATTGAAAGTTCAATCCAATAACTCAACTTTGGAGCAGGAAAAAAAAAGGCACAACAGTTATGTTCTTTCATTGTAAACTCTAGGAAGTTATTTCATGTTAACGCATGACAATTAAAGTTTTACACTGTAATTTAACTGTTAATGGTTTAATAAAGTTGTAACTGTAGATGGAAGTTAAAAAGCTCTGAAAAACACTGCAATGTGAATACAGAAAACTACAAAAGCATTAACTTTCTGGATAAAAATAATTTGCATAGAAATGCTTGACTCAACATACCCTGAAACTATAAACACTACAGAACACCAGGAGTCCAAGTTTTAACAACAACAAATACATGACCACCTTATTTACTGAATTGCTATTCAAGTTCTATTTTATCTACTAAGCTTCCCCTTACTAAGAAAAACTGGACCCCTGCAGCCACCAGAGAAGCTGCCATCCCACTCTTAAAAGAAATGCACAAAGGAACATATTTACAGCACATGCTTGAGGCCAGCTTGACTTTAGATGTCATGGACATATAACACATTAAAAAAGTTATTGCTGGTACTAAGTTGAGTCTTTCAACAAACTAAAGTAACACTCACAGCAAAAAAATCATTGCAGCTCTCCTTCCTTTATTTAATAATTATAGCTTCTGATCCTGTTCAAGGAATTCTTAAACTGAGGAACAGGGAGTAGTCAAAATATATACATCAGCATGTTGCAGCATCTTCTCCATTGCAATTTTTCTCCCCATTGTCCATAAATAAAAAGTTTTGCAGTTATAGAAGTTATTCATTACTCACATTTGAAGCCTCTTGGAAAATAATGGTCCTACTCCCATCACTAAAAATCAAGGTCTAGGTAAAAGGATCAAAATATTACATGACAACTGTGCTACTGGGGATTTACAGTGTAGAAGTTGAATATGCTTAATTTAACATTTGGGTCTCTTATTACAATGCTTATGTGACTTGAGAAACCTATGGAGAAAAAAAACCCCACAACCAAAACCTATTTAGGACAGGGCTCAAACTAACTGGTACTTGAAGTTTCTCATTATGTCCGCATCATTCTCTTCCACCAAGTATAAAAGAACACATGGAGAGTCTTAAACCCTAAACCAAGTTTTATTTGGAAAAAAATGAACTTTCCAGTTGCAAAATTTTGATCCTTCCTTCACCTCACAAGATCGTAGATTTATTTCTGCTCCCTGCTCTCTTCTGCTGTCTTTCAGACTTCACTGTCACTTTAGGCTCACAGCTTATTCCTACACTGCTTCTGTTCTTTCCCCTCTTAATCTGAGGAGTTCCTCAAGCAAACACTATCAGTTGCTATTCCACCTACCCCACATATTCTCAGTCATAGGCTGTGTGCAAAGACACATGGCAATGAAGTAAAAAATTGCAAGTAGCTACTTTCAAGTGTGAAGATACACAAACACTAAGATACAAACGTATCTGCTACTTTGACAAAAAAGAGCTCAAGAAACAAGTTAGAAATAGGCTGCTTGGTTAAAGAAAAAAATCAAGTTTTTCCCTACATTACTACCTCTAAAATTTCATGTAACATACATTTAGAAGCATAGCGTGCCAAAGTCTTATAAACAGAAATCTGTAAGTCACCAAGCTCCTTCCACTGACATTATTAGACTTTAGATGAGAATTTGAAAAAAAATCTTATTTTTTTAGTGGTGTTTTGTGAAGTGTGCCTCCTTTCACTCACCTCACTTTCAAGTTTACTTGTTTGCAGAAAGTAACTGGCCTCAGATAGGTCCACATACTCCACATACTCTAATATCCTTAAGGACATTTGCTTCCAATACCAAACAGCACCAGGAACCATGCAGCCAGCCTTCTCATCAACTTCCAAGTTACTCCACAGAACTAAGTAGTATACTGTCAAGTCAGTTATGAATATCATGGTTTGTTTCATCAATCCTTCATTATTTTGAGTTTGGAAACTGGAGTTACATCTGGTCATTTCTCTCCCCATTCCAATATTCGTCTTTATAAGGCATTCCAAGTTTCCTCACTACTAAGTCAGTGCATTTGGCATCTCTATCAGTTTGTAGGCACTCAGCCATGCTTCAACCTGTATTAATACACTTTCACAATTGACATATAACTATTAGTGCAACATTTCTAATATGACCAAAATCCACTTTACATCAACCATTTTCTAACAGATTAGTATTTAAAAAAAAAAAAGGGGGGGGGGGGGGGTTAAGGCATCAAATTTAAGCCATTAATTAAAAGCCAACAGCTCCCCCCACCCCGATTCCTAACATGACTTTAAGCTGCAGGCCAAGCTCCAGATCTTTGTATAAGTATACACAAGGCCACCTAACAGTAAGCTTCAGAGCAGAAACAAAGTCCTCAGAGCTTGAAGATAAACAGCCCTATCTTTACAAGAACCCATTTTATAATTTTTTAGTCAATATATACCGAAATCTTGAGCACTGATCATGTAACAGACCACAAGTACTTAAAGAGTTATTGATTTTGCCAGTCTATAATTTATTCTGAAAGATGATCCATGCCATCTCGAACAAAATCCCGAAATAGTTCTGTTGTTAATTTTTTCCCCCTAAATTAGTAGCTGTTTCAAGGCTGAATCATTTTATCATAACAGCAGTCCAAATTAGACCCTTAATTCATACAATCAGCCTCCTACACAGTGTTTGAAAACCTTGTTCAGCAATAACAGAACTTTGAAGGGACTTCAAGTTACATTCTGAGGCAACCAGGAACATTAAGACATCCAATGTAGTTTAGCACTAGAAGTTCAGTATTTCCAGAGAACAGGCAGCAAGTTGAATCCAATACTAAATATGTTAAAGAATACAGGTTCCCTTGCTTTCATCGGGTCTCATTCTGCACAGAAAGCAGCAGTCTTTAAGTTATCTCAATTCATTACCACGGCTGTGTGAAACTCTGGGAGGAAATGCTTTACTCTTGGTGACTTAGAAGGCAACACATGAAAATTACCAACACACCTGAAGGGAGAAATCATTCAGTTCCACCAGCTCTCTACACTTTCCATCGAGCTTCTCTGTGATCACTAGAGCAGAGCTGGCAGAGAATTTTTTATTCCTCTGCAATGAGTTCTCGAAATTATCAAGAGTAAGCTCACAATTTTATCCCTATTTTTGCCACTGGCTGGGTCTACAGATTTAAGCTCTATCAATGTAAAGGCATTACACAGTAACTTTTCCCATTCCACCTCAAACTGACACATACCCCAAAGCTATGTAAGAATTTAAGTGACATCCTATTCAAGAGGATTGGAAATTACTCTAAATTAGGCAGCTAGTTCACAGAAATTAAAAAGCATCTTAATAACACAAGAGAGTTACAACAGTTGCTATGTCTTATAACACTGTACAGCCCTAAGGGGATGCTACTGACGCTGCCACACTCTTTTTTTTCCCCCCCATGGTTTCTCTGCCTGGCTCCTGTACACAAAAGAAAACAGCTCCTTCGTTTTAAAGAAAATCTTATTAGACAGCCTATTTTCCAGACTGAAATACCAGAAGCTGCCAAAAAACCACCCCTACATGATACATTAAACTAGATTAAAAAGGAAGCAGCAAGGTCTGCATGAAAGGAGCAAGCAAATTTGCCTGGATAAATCACTAAGTTCTCTTCCAGAAAGTTAGAAGAACTGCTGCTCAGGTAACCGTTTTCATAACACGCACCTCCCTGTCTCAAAACTTATTAAGTTTCACAGTTACCTGTAAACTACAGTGATGGGTGCATAAGAACAATCAATTCCCAAATGAATTAGTGCTGACCACTGTTTTGTCAATACTAGCAATTAACAGTAAACATGAGTTCTAGCCATTTTTGGAGGCAGCCTGCCAAGGTATATTGCAGCTGCTTCAAAAGTCTAAAGACAAAAGTTGTCTTTGGTTCAAAAGTTTTCCAGAGCTGTGACAACCCTGATGCTGAAAAGTTCTGTCCTGATCAATCATTTATCTGCTACTCTGGGCAAGGGAAGTCTCACAGAAGACAAGTACAGTGCAAAAAATAGTTAAGGAGAGTTGCTAGTTGTTGCCACGAGTTCTAAGACAAGTTCTTTAAACACAAAGGAGCAAAGATGAGCAGGAAGCATTACTATCTCAATCAAGCTGGATCAAATTAGTCCAATTTCCCTCTGAAGTACAGTAATTGACAACATATAGGAACAAAAGGAAGGAAATGCTTCAAAACAAAAAACAAATGAAGAAGCATGACTTCAGACAACATTTCCAATTAGTGTTGTAAGACTGAAAAAACACAGCCTAGAAAAAAAAATACAATGTGGCAGAGGCAGAACTCCCTGGAAAGCAATTCTGAGAGTTGTATCAAACAAAATGTTTATTACAAAAGGATTTAATTCTATTCAACATTCACATCAACAATGTGGATGCTGAATACAAACCACATTTATTAAATATGCCAGTGATTAAAAGCTAGAAAGAACAAAATTGAAATGTAAATCAATTTTACAAATTAAAGAAATTGATAGAAGAGGAATGAAATCCAATTGGGATGAGCACAAAACTTGTATAAAAAGACAATGGGAAATGTAAGTAGCAGTCTTCAAGAAAATGAATAGTGTCTAAATCCCAAGCTGAACAGTCAATGTCAGGCAACTGCAAATAGGCAAACATCACTGAAGTGTACAACCACAAGTAAACCTTTCAGAATAAGCAAAGGAATCTTTTTTGCTCCACTTGGTACTACACTTACAGATCAAATACTGAACCTCCACTAAAGTATCACATTTCAAGAAAACAACTGACATAAATACAAAGACGAGGAACATGAAGAATGGCCTACAATAAATACAGAATGAGCTGGATTTGGTTACTTTTTAGGAAGGGAAGGTTTAAAGGGGACTTCTTAAGAACAAAAGTACCTAGCAGGCTTAGTGGAGAGGAAAGGGGATCAATTTGTTCTCAGTTTCTCAAAAGACAGAAGATGCAATGGGCTTAAAATTGAAGTTATTAAGATTCACACTAAGTGTTGGGGGTAGACAATACCACTTTCCCATAGTAAGGACAATGAAACCCTTGAGCGGATTGCGAAGGTTCTTTTAAAGCATCCAGCCCTGGAGACAGTTAAACACCCACACCGACAGTAGCAGGACCTCAAGAAATTTAATCCTTGTCACTCCTTACATCTTTAAAAAAACCTACATAGAGCTTACTGGCTCTAACATTCACTTCAGTAGAAGATACCAGAGAATTTGCTCTTTTTTCAGTTTAAACATTTGTGACTTTTTATTCTCTTCTCCCCACTACCTTCAGCATAGTTATAATTTTCAGTTAATGCTCTTACATTTTTATGATCATCGTAGTTACCATGGCTGCAAAGAACAGAGCCCATCTTACGCTCTGTTGTTGCTAGAGCTTTACAGACATTCAATGGTCAAATAAAGGACTGCATAAAAAGAAAAAGGAATCCTAATAGTTTCTATTCAACTCTCCCAATTCCATGACTCATAGGTTTACTGCCAATTTATACTTCTATAGAATAACAGAGCACGCAGTAAGTTAAAAAGACATGAGGAAATGTAAAGTATAATGAAAACAAAATAATGAAAATCAATAGTCTTGAAGACTACACTGATAATAAAGCTCATGGGGTTTACAGAATTAGACTGTTCTCACTGTTTCAAAGAAAATTAGAGACCACTTTCAATGCAGTGTCCTTTCAAGTATATAGTTTAAAAATTACCTTCCTAGTTCAATCAAATTTGCAACAAAAAATAATAATTGATTAGTAATGATATTGAAGACACACCAGTAAGGGAGAAAACATGTCTTGATTAGGACTTTTAAGGTCCCTCTCAATCCCTCATACGCAGAGAGGCAAAGCAAGCCCCACCTCACAAAGTTTTACCTGGCAACTAAGAGGCAATCAGTTTAGACAATGTCTCTGCAACATTAGATGTGCAATTCTTCTCATCTAGTTTTAGACATTAAGTCCCAATTAGCCATTGCAGTCTTCCCTTGTGATCAGTGAAAGGAAGAACTGCCCCTCCAATGTGGCAGGTCTCAGCCATGTGTTAGGTCCTCCAAAGGACTGCCTGTATTATTCCATTTCTCACCGCTGTCTACAGAGGCAGGGTAGCCTCTCTCACTCAGACTTGAGACCAAGCCTTCCCTGGCATTCCAGGTTAGACACCTAACATTTCTCTTCCCCTTTCTTTCCTCAAGCAATGTTGGCTAAACCTCCACAGTCTCAGCTTCTTGGCAGCTCTGAAGAAAAGCCAGGTTCCAGAGGTGGAGCTCAACATAAGCATCATCAATTTCAATGACTTCCAGAGACAGCAAAGCAAATATACAAGACTGCTCCTTTAAAAAAAAAAAAAAAAAAAAAAAAAAAAAGATTCCACACCAGTCTCAGTTACTTCCTGCTGTAACAGCCATCTTCATAAGGCAGAGCAAATATTTCATGTCGTGGACACAATGCAGAGCAGTAACTCTCCTATTAAATGTATGGTGGCCTATGCTACTGATGCAAGAACTTCCATGTGAGCCTAACCGCATCTTCATGGGAGAAGTCACATTGCTTTAATAATACTATTTGCAATGTTGAACTGAAAACTATGCTAATAAGAATCTAATTTAACACTGCATCAGCTGCATAGCCTTCTCAATATCCTCATTATCCAGACAGCAACTTCTGTAAAAGTGAAAGCTATACATTAGTATGAAAAACTAATAGCCTAGCTCTGTCAACACTTCAGCAGGTGTTTCAGCAGAGTATCTCACATCCTGAAAAGTAAAACATAAAAAATGTTTGAAGAAAAAAAAGTCTAAAAATGTTTTGGGTTGGTTGGTTTGTTCGTTTGGGTTTTTTTGGTAAAGTAACGTCATTCAAAAGAATAACTTTGATCCTTGGCAAAAAAGATAGCTCTACAACTTCACAATAGAATCCATTACATTGACAACAAACAACTTTTCATACTGAAGTACCTAAGCTGGGACAAGGGCACAGGACACTTCATACCATTAAGTCACAGAGAGGTAAAGGTCCAGTGACATTAAAGTGACAGAGCTGGCAAATGGCCTTAAAAAGTTCAAATTGCTGAGGCACAACAGCAATTTCTACCCTGTGTTCCTTCTTGGGACCCGAGACTTCAAAATGCCAACATCAGAAACAGGAAAAGCTGAGATAAAGAGTCTTTAAAATCCTGACAAGATTTCTGAAGTAAAACATCTTTAAAACGCACTGCCCATAAAAGACAAAGAACCCAAGGTAAGGTGAGGTGAGGTAGCGCTTCACACGCCTTTTAAGACCCTCAGCATCATCATCCACACTCTCCTTTCCCTACCACCTAGCCCCTTCCCCCATGAAGTCTAATTATAGTTTCTTCATGAACTCTTCTAAAGACCTGTATTAAAAGGTAGGATTTAATCTAATTTATTCATAACAAAACAGCAAAGAAAATACTTCCAAGAGGCACTTCTTTAATTTTTACTTACATTATTACCAGCCCTCTAAGAAGCAACTTCTCAGGACATGGAGATTTACACTATAAATTCCTTATTCCCTCTATGTAGTAAAAGACAGACTACATATATAGATCTGAAAGACAAGATTATATTAACAGCCTGCTATGAGAAGAAACAAAAAAAAAAAATCCAAAATACACTTAACATAATCCTCACTGCATCAAATACATGGCACAAGAGACCAAACACCTTGGTACCAAATTTGTAATTTTTTGTCCTGCTGCCTCCTTCTAGAGACAAAGAAAATTCACTGTCAGATATTTAACCAATTTAGCCTGATTTTCTGACTCCATGGCTGGAAGGTAGATGAGAAAAGTTGAGCTACCCAAGGAAGTCTAACGCCTCAAATACACTCAGAAGCTTTAAAGGATGACCAAAAAATAATCAGTATGCTTTACGTTAGACTCATATGCTAGTTTCTTGCCTTTTTTTGGTATAGTCTCATCATTCTCAATTCTCCATTCAGACATTAAAGAAAAAAAAAAAATACTTAGACGCATGTCTGTAATAGTACAGTCCTCCAGCAAAGTATTTTAGGCTTGATTCCAACTTTACCACAAGCAAAGACATTCACAGCAGAGATAATCCATACTCTGAGCTTACCCAATTCATTTTAGACCTCTGAAAAACTGAAGTCAAGCTACATGATTATACAGAGAAAGCAAAGGGATAAACGAAAAGGTGTCTGCCCAGCACAGGATATGATACAAGAAAGAATGAGTATTAGAACAATGCAACAAATAGTTACTCACAGCACTTTCCTCAGTTCTCTGACACAGAACTGCTATGTCACAGTAAGCAGATCATTCACTAACTAAACCAAAAAAAAAAAAAAAAACAAACCAAAAAAACATGGTTCAGCTATATTGGTGAAATGTCAGTGCACGTCTTTCTCCAGTCAAAATAATTACTAATTATCCAACAAATAAGCACTATGATCTGCTTTGTAATTCAACTCAGTTTTAAATTTAGAATGTTTTCATTTAAAAGTACTGAAGCCACCACCCCAATTTTATAGCTGTCCTGTAATCTTTGCATTTCATTTAATGCTCAGTTATTTACCTATTAATATTCTTCATGAGAAAGGAAAAAAAAGACTACTTCGGTGGCAGATTACATATTTTCACACATTTCTACAAGTATTACTCTTCCTCCTCCCCTCCCTGGTTTACCTTACAAGTTTACTGAATATTCCTTAAAGCTGTACAGTTACCACCAAATTATTTTGTCCTTGAGGACATTCACAAATACATACACTTTACCTTCAGCTAAACATTTTTCAAAAAATTGAATGAATTACCTTAGCAGTATACTGCAAGTACAGTCCAAGTTCACAACCATCAAGAATAAATTCAAAATATCCTGACTGGTGTCGCACCAAAGGTGACTATTAGCTTTGTGGTATGGGAGGGCCTTTGATGTTCACATCAAATAATCTTCAAATTGTTAAACAACAATAGTCAACTCTATTGTCTTGACGAATAGGTCCTGTGAAAATCAGTCTGGCTATGTCATGGACTGTACTTGTTTTTAAATGACAAGACACCAAACACAATGTGTGAGTGGTCCTACTGAAAATTTAAAGTTTGCGGACTCAAAATCAAGATGGATAGTAAAGTGAAAGAACGTAAGTTATCTGGAAAACCATAACTACCAAAAAAAAGAAAGGTATTTTTCCCAAATATTTTACAGATGTTGACATTACAATCATTACAGTGCAGCAGTTTAAGAGAGAACCCAGCTCATAATTTCTGACTACACATGTTCAAAATCTATCACACAAATAAAGACAGGATCTAATATTAGCCTGCAAATCTGATTTAATGGTAAACAAATCAGAACAAAGCCCAAAACTTCCTGAATCACCTAGCGCTACCTCGTATTGCGAGAGACTACCCATCTGACACTTTCCATTGTAATTACAGGCAAGACCTTTTGCAAGACCCAACAAAATACAACATCACAAGCTAACATGCAGAGAGGCAACACGCACACAAAATTCAGAATTTTTCCACTGTCGTCAAAAGAACATTAACAGCATGATTTGTTGTTAGTACTGCGTTCCCCGCCCGGAATCTGGCACACATGGCCTCCCGACTTTCAGCTCGCCCGTACAGCGAGCGATCAGTATGCAACGGGAAGCAGAGAGCCAGCCTATCTGCCAGCAAGAAACACGGGGAAAAGAGTTTAAAGGCTTCTGGATACGTCAAACTCCACTCTAGTTAGACCATTCAGCAGCTGCAGCGATCCATTAGATGCTGCAGAGGCGCTCCGCTTACGCACAGCCGTTCAGCGTTTCGCTAAAAGCAAGTTTTAAAAGGACAAATAGGTGGGAAACTCGCATAAAGCCGAGCGGAGTTTCTCCCGCGCTAACCTGTACAAGAGGCAACTGCACGCACGCTGCGTGGAATCAGCAGAAATCTGAGGCGAAGCGAATGCAACTACAGGTCACAACCGGGGAGGGGAACAGCCCAGCTAGAGCCTCTTTCCGGAGTGAGACTTTTGGGGTTTTTTTTTTATTTTTTTTTTTACGTTTGCTTCTGAACGACACCGGCAGCGGCCAGTGCTCGCCACACTGCCGGAGAGCGGGACCCAGGCACAGGGAGCCGGCCCGCCGCGCCGGGCCACATTTCACGTCGGCGGCAACGCTGCCCGCCCCCCCGCACTGACCTGAGGGTGCGGTTGCCGGCGCAGCCGCGGCGCTCCATGGCGGCGGGCACGCAGCTGGTGAGCTCGGTCCAGTCGGCGTGCAGCCCGCAGCTCCAGCCGGTGGAGAAGCGGGAGAAGAGCCAGGTGTCCTTGTCGCCGCCCGGGCGGTGGCAGGCGCACTTCTTCTGCCCGGCCCGGCAGTAGCAGGGCTGCTCCAGGCGGATGTTGCGCACCAGGTGCCGCCCGAAGGTGGTGCCGCCCGTCTTCTGGATGTGCAGGAAAACGATCACGTCGCGGCCCCGCATGTCGAACTGCACCCGCCGACACAGCTCCCCCCGCGCGAACGGGAACTTGGCCACCAGCCGCGGCAGCGCGCCCGCCGCCGCCACCTCCTCCTCCGCAGCGCCTACTGTCGCCGCCGCCGCCGCCTCCTCCTCCTCCCGCTCCGCCGGGCCCCCCCCGCGGCGGGCGGCGGAGGCCGGCGGGCGCCGGGGGCAGGCGGCGCCGGGGCAGGCGGGCGACACGTACTGGTAGACGATGAGCAAGAAGAGCAGCGCCAGCAGCGGCGGCAGCAGCCACCTGTTGAAGCGCTCGTCCATGGCGATGCGCGGGGGCTGCGCGGCACAGGCTTAGGCGCTGCCGGGCGCTGACAGGGCAGCCGCCCCGGTCGGATCCCGCAGGCGAAGCGCGCCCGGCTCCCCTCCCGATGACATGGCCCTCGCAGGCGGCCGCGGCTGGCCCCGCTCGGCTCCGCTCAGCTCAGACCAGCGCGCCGCGCTCCAGCCCGCCCGAGGCGGCCATCCCGGGCCCGCTCCCCGCGGCTGAGGCGAAGGGGAGCGGCCCGCCGAGCGGGAGGCGCCGTGGCGGGAGCGCCTCGCACCGTCCCCGGCACGCGCTGCCGGGCGGCAGCAGCAGCGGCAGCAGCTCCCGAGTCCGCTCCGCCAACAACTCTCCAGCCCAAACGCACCGCTCGGCCCCCGGCGGGGCGGGCTCCGGCCGTCAGCCAATCGACACAAAGCCGGCCGCCTGAGCAGCCAATGGGCGGGCCTAGCACGCGGGCTCTACCGCCAATGAGAGCGAGCAGCGAGTAAACGGGGTTGGTGGGAGCCGCTCCTCGCTCCTCTCCAGGTGTACCGGACGGAGACCGATGGTGCGCGGGTGGGGGGGGAGGTGGAAGCAGCCAATGAGGCGTCGGGGGAGGGGCGGAAGGCAGCCAATCAGATTGAAAAGGGGGCTCCGCCAGGTGAGCGGGGATGTTGCGGCCGCTCGCGGGCCGCTGCAATCGGCATGGAGTTGGGTTGTTTGTCTTTTTAATTCCTTAATATCCCGTTATCTTTGTTTTGGGGGTGGTGTCTGTGTGTGTCCTGTACCGCCTGAGGCTTCAAGCCCGTGTTTTATAACCGAAGTGTTCTAAGTATCTCATGTAACTAGGTCCTACGGTACTGGCTACTACACAGACTAACTAATTAATTGTAGATTAAACCATCCGCGGTGCTGTTGGTGCTCGTGGTCTTCAAAGCACAAAATTCTAAATGCTGAATTGACTTGGCAGAAAACCTGATCTCTCCCAGGCAGCAACAGCAATTCCCTAGCAGCTACTTTAATAAAGATTCAGAAGTTGATTTTTCAAGCCCTTTCACATATTTGCAACAGTCCCCAGTTGGAAACTGTGTTGTTTTCCCTATTGAAATTATTTTTTTTAATAAACATACAAATCTTTAGCTTACAGGTCACGCTTAGCTGAGCTTTGTCAAAAAGTTTTGTCTGCAGTGAGTTCCTTGTATTTTTAAATGTCTGTTACAAATACTTCATATCCAAATACAAGCCTCGCACAGCTCCTGGATTATAATATATTAATATGCAAAACATTTCATGTTAGAACTGATTGCACATCCCGGTTATTTAATTACAGAGTGCCTTTATTTACTGAGGGATTAATCAGGTATATGACAGTGCTAAAGCAAGTTTCTTGCTCAACTCTAAAGACAACTCTACCTCTGGAAGGCTGAAAAGTAGTGCCTTCCCATGGGACCATTAAACTTCAAAACTTAAAAAAAAAGTTGGACAAACACATTTTAAGCTGAGTATCTTTATACAGAAAGTAAGAGTATTTGGGCTCTTGGAAGAGAGTATCAGCTCCCATTAAAACTTGCCAGAAATACTATAAATTACCAGAAAACGGTTTAAACAAAAAGAGTTAAAACTAAATGTTGTGAGATGTTCCACAAGTTGCTACCACAAGAACAACAGCACATACCACCCAACATCAAACACATGAACATACCGTACACACATACACATTCCCAGCATCCCACAGCACTGTTAAGGTATTACACTGGTAAAGTCTGAGAGTAGCGAATTATTGGGTCTTGCCAAGACATCAAAAGAAATGCACTTACATCTTCAGTGAAATTTTGTAGGATGACAGCTATGGGTTACCTGCTGAAATTCCCCTTGTATAGCCATGCACCACAGTACTGGAAGCCTGGTCCCTCGATCCTCTGGCAGAAGAAAATGCAGAGTTTGGTGTCAAACAAACCTATTCAGTCTTCTTCCCATCATGACAAGAGGTGTGCACCCGCTCACTCTTACCAAAGTGGAGAAGAGCATTTTTGTCCTGGAAAATCACCACGTTCTTTGCCAGCAAGAGAAGCAGAACATCCATGTTCTCTCTAAGGAGACCTGACTCTTCTCTGCTTTGCCCACCACCATGCTCACTTACTTTTGGACTCCCTGTGCCTTCTGAGTGTGGACTTCATGAGGTTGCATTTTAACCCCTCCTTTTCACAAGGTGACAGAAAGCCTATCCCAGAAAAATGTAAATATTTATACATGTAACATATAGAAGCATTTTGTTCTCACCTCAGCCTATTCAAAAAAGAAAAAGAAAAACAAGCAACATTAAATATAGCCTTGTTCTGGTAACAGAATAGCACTAGTAAGGCTTGTGTGGGTAAATTGATATTGGGAATAAAAGCACTGCTAAAGGATTTAGACTGAAGTATCTCTGATAATGCTTTTAGTAAGATAAAGAAATGTTATCATAATTCACAATTTTCTCATTAAATACCACAGTGTTGACACTGTACCTTCATCACCATGAAAATGAGATCAAAGCTCAATTTGCTAAACCGAGAAATTGTGAATTTCAGTTAAATTTGAAGTTCTTATTTATTTAAACTTACTCAAGACAGTTACTCATTTGTGAAGACTGGCAAAAATATTTTTTACTGCATGGAAAGGAAGTACAAGAGAAATAAAAATATTTATAATGAGGTTTAGATGAAAAACTTGACTTTTAAAAAGCTCTCATTTTGCTGAAACTAGCAAAAAGTATTTGGAGGTCCATATGAATTAATGCATTTATGCAGCTTTCAAAGACAGGTTTTTACTTATGAATTTTAATATTCTTAATGACAGTTTGTGGACCATGCTTTATGTAGAACCACAGCCCACAGCACATCCAACCACCACCCAGTTCTGCCCAACTGCATGCAGATTCTGCAGTTTCACCCCAAGTTATACTGACTGTGGCCCTAGTTTAAACAGTGGTTGGGGTCCTCAGAGTATGCCTGGGTCTCATGATATTCAGCAGAGGCTAAATATCCCTACACAAAGAACACAGTGTTTTCATTTCATAGTATTTTATATTCTCTTTATAGAGTTCCACGTTACTTGTGCAAGGCCTTGTGGGATTAAGCTTTAATAAAATCAGTTAGTTTCTTTAGAAGTCAATGCCTGTAACTCATTAGCATCAATGAAGTAATGATACTGGTCATTTTGAACACAGTTATGTTTGCATCAATTTTACGGGAACACGACTGGGCTCAAAATGAAGCCCTAAACATTGCAAACACTGTTCAATCCCAACATTTTCCCTTTCAGGTATAACTAACTTGTAAATCTCCACTGAGAGTTTAACTACAAGGACGATCCAAAGTCAGTTACAAGCTCGTTTTGAGATACTCTTACAAAATGAATGTAGTTGCGGTGGATTTCAAAATAAAACAATTACAAGTAAGATTTGGGATTTTCTTATTTCCAACATAATAATTCTCCAAGATCTTGTGCTGTCAGCATATATCTTAGAGTTCACCAAGCATTCACATAAAGTAATTCCAAAATAACCTATTCCTTGTAACAATTTCAGGCAGAATACCTTTACCTGTTAAAATTTACATGCCAGCTCTACTGTCATGGATGTGCTGACATGTGAAAATGTGCACACAATATTATTTTAAAATCCAGCACAGTATGTCCCTTCTTCTTGCCAGTTCTGAGGTAACAATCAACACATTTTCCAAGTTGCTAAAAATAAAAATTGACATACTGACCATTTATTTTAAAGGTCAATACAATATTTGCTAGTCTGAAGCAATGGGCATGTGAAATAGTGTCAGTGCCAACATCAAGGTTTATACAAAACGCATAAGTAAGCAAACGATATTATAAAGCAAAGGTACAAAAGTGTGATTTCATTTACCAATTACCTGTCTGACAAGGTTAACATCTAATAGATCTGTTCATGTAAAATTAAAGTGACAGCTACCTCACACTGGTTTCTTTAAATTATTTATCACTGCTTGACCTGAGTTGTTTCAACACTTCTAGCCAGTTGAGATTTCCAATAAACCGATTGTTCATTGTGCAGCACGTCCCAGGTGTCTCCTTTGCCACAAGGATACCAATTATTAAATTAATAAACTCATGCTAACTTCAGTCATCTCTGGGGTTAATTTGTTCCAAGGTTCATAGTATAAACCTCCTTTATTTTTTGCCAGATTAAATTTTAGTATGCACACTTACTGAACCTTCTATTTCAATAGCACACTGAGTGCTGTATTCTTCCTTTTAAAACAATTTCTGCATTATATTGTCACCAGTCCATCGTCTTGTAAAGTTGCAATTCATTATAAGGCTTGTTAATTTTCACTTTTACTGCTTACTGTTCTTTTTTTGGACTTAATAACTTCGTTATACCTATCACCCCCTTTTATTTCCATTAGTCAGAACACAGACTATATAGAAACAATGTTTTCAGTCAGTGTCACATATGTGCCAGTCCATATGTAGTGGCTTCTGCAAGTCATTTCTTACATATTGCTGCATGTTTTCCTTACAAGAGAAAGGATCAGCTATATTCTGCTTTGAATATGCATAATTCCACCTGCATAAGACACTGATGTAGGACAACTGGAACATCCTAAATCAGGTACAGCATTCTAGTAATTTTTCTTTTGTTTAAAATCATATAAATGCTCACAGAAATATCACAATAGCTTTTTTTTTTTTTGTTACAGTTGTTGGAAAGAGAGTTTCCCCAAAAAAGGAACATTCCTGAAAGCTTCAAGCTAGATTTTTTAGATCAATGCCAAAACTAGATATTTATAGGTAGATCTCCTTTCTACCATGTAAACGTGGTCACCTTTTGCTCTTGCACCACAGATCATTCCTGGGCTTTGCAATGTGAACTTCTAGCGGAGTAAATAATGAGAAAATGCTCTAACCATGTTTGGGCATGTGCCAGCTAGCACTCTCCCGAACAACTCTTGGACATAGTTTGGGAGTCAAACCACTCCAGAGATCATTTCCAACCAGCACTCAGTGACTAAGATTACAGCTTCAGTACAGGTCAGATCATACCATGCTATTTGGCCTCGGTATCCAAGAAAGTTCCTGAATATATTTGATGTACTAATGTAGACAACACCACTGAGCAGTTTAATTTAAGGAAGAAAAATCCATGTTGTCTCTTGCCTTTTGTGCTGTGGTATAGCCAAATTAAATTACAAAACTCAGGTTGAAGTTATTGTATGTTAGCTAGCAGAGAAAATCTCTAGCATGTAGGGCCACGTACGGGGCTTACTGGAGTCTACTGCCTAGAGAATGGGATGGAACGAGGGGCAAGCAACAGCGAGCATTGCTGGTATCCAGCTATAATCAGAACTGTAGCAAGGGTGATGTGAGGCATGACCAGTGCCTGCAAATTAGCCAAAGCATCTCTGGCTGCTGTTGCCATTCAAAAGACATGTGCAGCTTCACGGCATGGCCAGATAGAGTTGGCGAGTGGGAAGATACTTCAAGTGAAGTCACAAATATTCCAGTTATTGAAAGATGTGATATCAAATGAGTAGCAGCAAATGCTGGTCCTGCACCAAAGGAAGAAAGCAAAGAGTATGAAATGCAGGGTGGGTTTTTTTGTAATCCTCAAAACCTCTAAACATAGGGCTGTTCATGCATGCTTTCTACAACCAGAACCTGTAACATGAAGACAGCCTGAGGAAAGCATTTAGCAGGACAGACACAGCAAATTGCTCTCTCATTTCAGTTCTATGCATAAAGGAAGTTAGACGTACTTACACACATCCCTTTCTGCCCTCAGCCTTCTGAATCCTGCAATATTTATGATGCAAACTCTAGACTGCAGAGCAGTTTTTGTGGACTTATTACAGATCAGAGGCATGTCATCTGTACCACATCCACATTTATTTTTCCAGATTCAGGTACAAGTACAAACGCTACAGACTCAAGCCACTGTCAATGATGTGAAGGATATCGCTACTGCATTTCCATATGCTCTTTTGTTTTTCCCAGTAAAGAACAGTCTAACAGCATGCAATAACCTCCCTTATTTAAAGATTGAGGTGTCCAAGTCAATGCCCAAGCTCCCAGACTGCAACTTCCTCTCAAGAATTGACTCGGATCAGGGAGATCAATGCAGAGAGAGATCTGTTTCTTCTGAAACTGGTAGATGCTTCCTTCTGCCTAGCAAAAACTAATATCCCTATCAGTATTCCTTCCAAGACCCCCAAACTTCTCGTATAGTATAGGAACTGCAAGACTGTGTAACAGTGCCACCTGGTGATATGCATCACAGCAATTTTTTTCTTCCTCCTGGAATCACGCGAAAATCTTCCTTTCAGGTGGTCTTAATCTGCAAGTCCCCATAAAACATAATTTATCGCACTGTCAGTTTATCTTGAGCACCTCTGCTTGTGCCTAGAAGTCAAATTACTACGGTTTTCAAAGTTATTCAGGCCATATCTTGTCTTTTCCTTCAGGACTGGCTCTTATATGCGCTCTGTATAGACGTGGTCTAACTTGATACAAATCCCCATCATAACTTTGTATGGAGTCTAGAAACTTAGTGTCTTCTGAGAAATAAATCTGAATTAATATTATCAATGATCGACTAGACCTCCTCCCCCCTGCTTTTTTTGTTCATCTTTTCAGTCTTTGGGATGTGATGTAAAAAAAAAAAAATATTTAAAAAGAAAAACCAAAAAGCCCCAATAGCAACAAAAACAAATCTCCCAAAAAGTTTCCCTCTCAAAGACAGAAAAAAATATTTCTGTAGTATTTGATCTCACACTCTTTCATCTCTTTCACCTGATCTCTGTGGGATGCAGATGGAAAATGGAGGAAAGCATTGCAAATGGGAGATCAGGCTCAACTTCTAGCACCCCTATCTGACTTTCACAGCTGTCTGCAAGCCTGAACCTTTCTTTTATAAGTGACCTCCAATTCCTCTACTGAAAATCACAGCAAGTTCAGAACTGTTATCGCTTTCTGGGTTGCCACTATTTCTTACTAGACCTTTCTTGGACTTGTTTCAGCAAGCTGACCTGGATACTTTGAAGTCTGAATTCAAGAACCGCACTTTTTTCTGTGCTGCTACAGGAGTTTTTAGAACAATTCAGCCCTTTTTGGAGAAGGACTAATTTCTGTTTGGGGATTTTTCTTAACTCTTTCTTATTTACCTATAATCCTATAAGCACCTAAAGGCATGTAATCAGCGATTCTTCCTTAAAGTATAGCCACACAAAGATTTAATTTTTGTGTGTGTGTACTCATAAAATGTATGAATGATAATATTTATTCTCTAAATTATCCTACCAAGATCAGTGAAACACTGGTCCTGTAAATATTTTTCAGTTAAAAGTTCAGTTGCACTTCTGGAAAATGCTGAGAAGTATTCTGGTTCAATTATGAGGAGATCTAAGTTATTTCACCGATGGGGCTGCAGTGGAATTACTCCTATTGCCTCAAATCTGGCCAACCTACAAAAGTCACAGTGCGGAAAAGTCCCTAATACTGTAGCAGACAGGTTAGATGATCCTCATACTCAGCTTGAAGTCTTGGTTTGACATCTGCCTCCAGCACTAATTTATCTTATGATCTTAGATTAAAGTATGCAAGGAACTGTTATTACCATGCAAACTGGGGATTTTAACCTATAATGGCAAATTGTGGCAACAAATGTCAAGATAGAAAAAGTTCCCCTAACCCTTAGCAGAGGGAAGGATCTGTTGTCCTTGCAGCCTGTCTGCAACAGACCAATGACTAGGTAAGAAATATGAGAGGAAAGAAAAATTGTTCAACACTGTGACAGGTTTGAGATGAATAAACTGTAAATTCAGAGGGAGAGTTGAGGTGAAGATTGCTTGAGTGTTCGTTGCATTAAAAATCAGCAAAAAATGAGGGAATAATTCTCCAGCCGGCAGAAAAGGAGATCAAAATACAGGTTGGTTAAAGCAGCTTGTTTGGCCAAGGGGTCTAAGGGCACCTGAAGTTGAAGCGGTTTAGTGAGGAGAAGCATGTATCCACAAACTACCAAAACTCTACACCATTTTGTGGCAAAAGGAAAGCTCAAACAGAGTAAGAATTGCACCAGAATTACACTGAAAAGAGAAGACAAAGATGGCCCATAGCAGCGTAGTCACACTGTGGCTTGCAGATCACTGATGGCAAGTGAAATATCAGACTTTGATCTGTAAAACAATTATCAGTCCTGCACACTCATCTGTGGCTATGTGCAAGCATAACTGGGAATTAACATCCATTAAAATATATTAATTGATGTTTATGATTATAATAATTTATAAGTTGTAAAGCTATTTTATTTAAATATAGGTGTTTTTAATATAATTATCATCCCCTCTCCCAACTGCTAAGAAATAGTAGGATACAAGTTGTCCAGAGATTTTATAATTGCATACCTTTAATAAAGTGTTTGAGAATCTCAGTTTTATAGCAATAATGTGGAGAAAATGGGAGCTTACACTTTCTTTTGGAAGGAATACTCTTACAAAGACTCTTTTGGAAAAGTTTGCTGGGGCCTCCAGCAGGCGGGGTCTCACTTTTCATTCTTTAGTATCATAGAGTAGACCAATAATTTAACCTTAACGCTTTCAGGAGGCCTAAGTATATCAGCCTAACATAGTAAATTGTTTATAACTGTCAGGATTTTCAAAATTATAGTATGAACAACAGGTTAACAAATGTGAATAACCAGTACCAGCAGCATATTTCTGATTTAACATCATTTAATCTAGGAAATCATGACCAAAGAATAACGGAAAACCAAAATAAAGCCAAGGTTTCCAGTCAGAAACCTAGCTTTATTACAAACTAATATATAAACATAACTTTCCCTTAGTCTGCGTTATTAGTTATAGGTGATTACCATATATGCCTGCATATAATCTTAGAAGTTAGCCAAATATCTGTCTGGATTCCTGACCATTTTATTTTAGTGACAGAGTATGCATCAAGATAGCATGCATCTAGCATTAATCCTTTTGGTTTCTTTTTCTTCCTGCGTCTTCAGTGTCCCATTGCCTGGAACTGCACATCACTGCTTCAGCAGCACTAGGGAGGGGTGACAAAGGCTGCACACCACATCCCACCGGCTACTGTCCTCACCACTGTGGTAAGCTTGCACGGCTGAGAACCCCTCCACCAGCAGAAGGATACAGGAGGTATCATTAGCAGAAGTTAGTGCATTAGGGGTTAAACAATTTGCATTTCGTTAACAACACTTCATTTTTGCCCTCAAAGTTTATCTACATTAAAATATTCTAAATGTAGTGTGTTTCTGTAAGTCTAATTATATGCAATATGTGAAAACATATTTGATAATCACATTGCTAATTATGTGCAATCACTTCAATACACAGGTGCAAAGCTGCAGAAATATGCATATTTGAATCTCTTCATATACAGATATAAACCACAACTTTGCAGTTACTTAAGTGTTCAGTGACCCGGTATTTCTCTGGGACTGTATTTCCTTAGATTTTTGAGTGGCTAGTGCCTTTGGAACCAAAGAAATGTGCTAGGCTACTACAAACCTAGGACTGAATTTATTTGTGGATGTTCCACTGCAAAAAAAACCCTGTAATTCCTGACTTTCCCATAGTTTATGAACATTTTAAAGCACACATTTTATAATTTATTGAGAGATACACCATGCTGACTTCAGAGATGTGGGAATCATAATTTTTCATTTTCTTCTGGGAGCTTTAATTCTCACAATGTTCCTTTAGTATGTATTTGCCTGGAACATCATGTATATGTGCATATGAATGTGTCTTTTCCAGTTTGGATTAAACTTAAGGGACTTTCTTAATGGTTTAATAATAGAAGGTAATAAAAGACTCGAGCAATAAATCCATTTTCATTATATGTGTAATAGCTTGTGGTTGCACTTTTTGCTTCTCTTTCATTTATGTGTAACTGTTATTTTTTACATTGATTTTTAAAGCTGTCTTCACAATGGATTGTAATTAGCTTTGTGTATAAATCATAAAAATTGAAATTTTTATATACTCAGATTAACTGAAAAGGACATAAAATATTAATTTGCATCATTCAAAAGAAATACTTCTATGTTCCCTCTAAAGATATTCAGCATAAATTATTGGAAGAAATAGCTTTAGATGACTTTTCCATAAGTATTCTTTTTCACATTTGGGAATTGAGCTGAAATGAGCCCTGACAAGCGAGAAACCTATCTACTAGTTCACTACTAATATTGCCAAAATGACAGACCTATGAGAAGGGACATAGCAAAATCTGAAAAGCAGCATTGGAGTTTGTTCCACTGGAAACAAATCCATTGTATTTCACACAATAAAGCAGCATGGCTTTTTCTGTTTCTCTTTAGCCACAAAAAGCTTTAATTAAAATAAATTATACTTAAGAGTCACAGAATAGTTGTTATGGAAATTGCGCATGCCAGCCACCATAACAGGGTTCAACTCTAGGTTTCCACTGAATCGGTAAGCCAAGAAGAGATTCTTTTATATAAGTCCTTTTCATTAACAGCAACTATAGCTTGAGCTGGGTGCCTCCAAAGAGAGATCCCAAAGAAAGAAATCCCTGAGCAATTATACACTCACATCTAAGTTCCCTACCCCTCATGCGACAGCTTGGACCAATAGTAATATTAAGGTCTGGGGTCTTCCTGTTCTTCATTGAGTCCATTCATTGTCTCTAGATGGGCCGTTTCTTTTCTTATCTCTGAGGCTGCAGCTTCTGCTGAGATGGTAGCTTCCTTACCATCAGCTTGAACCTGCTCTGGGTCCTTCTTTTACTTAACTAGGCAAAAGTTCAACATATCTAGGTGAAAGTTCACAGCTTGTGGCCTCAGGTTTCTGCAAATTTTGCTACTTATGCTAAGCAAGGTGTAAGTAGTATACCAAATCACACAACATAGTTTAGGTTGGAAAAGCGTGCTGAGGGCCGTCTTGTTCTCCTTGTGCGTAAAGCAGGACCAGCTTCAAAGTTACTCAGGTTGCTCAGTGCCTTGTCTGGTCAAGAGTCACAGCCCCATAAAACACAGGATGTAATCCTAAGTGTCCCCACTCTCTGAAATTAGAATGACACAATGCAGAGGGGAGCATCCTTTTAAGAAGTGCATTATATTTTTCTTTCCTGCATTAGAGGTGCGCTAGCAAGACATTCAGTGGGAAGTGAGGGATAAACACACAATTTCTCCTGCTGGCTGCTCAGTCACACGCAGCCCGCGAGCCAGCTGGTCCTGGTGCCTAGCTTCTGCTGTCACCCAAAAACTGCTCCACGCACAGCTGGGAACAGGGAGTTACTGCAGGAGAAGTTACTTCTTCAGGAGCACGTACCTTCTCCCACAGAAGTGGTTCCTCAGTCCTGCTGAGTCTGTAATTCAGCCTGAGCCAGGAGCTGCTGTGTCGAACAGCCCTGCCTCCCAGCACACACCTTCACTGGAGGATGCTGGATGGTGTGGTCTACACCTGCACAGGTGAAAATACAGTTGCAATTCTGAATCATTTTTAAAAGGACGGAAGAGTTTCTTCACAGAAAAACTGCACTTGGCTCTAAGTAGACAGTATGTCATGGTCCTGCAGTTCTCGCTTCTGTGAAAAGTGACTTTGTTGAACACACGTTCAGGACATATTGGCTAATTTTCCAACTTCTCTTAGGCATCCTGGAAAGGATTCAGAACTCGGCTCACTGATCTCACTAAAAAGGAAAAATCAGCAATATACTTCGCTCTACAGGTATTTTACCTTTACATTTTCCACCTTGCATGTAGCAATAGCACCTTTTGATTTGTAGATGATAGGCCTACAAGTCAAATCCTACTCCTCTGTTCTGGGAAATATTGTGTTTATTTCCTCTGTGAAGGCACCTGCATCTTCAGACCAAAGTCGTCTTTGATGCTGCTGTTGCACTATATGTCCAGAGTTGCCCTGAGGTACTTCATTGCACATATGAGCTTATGAATTAATGTAAAAATATTCAACTTAGTACTTTTTATTTATAAATGCTCTATCTATTGAAGTTATAATCTCTAAAATATTTGCATGTGACAAACCATGTCTAAAATACAAGTATGTGGCTATTATTTGAATTATTAACTATAGTGATGTAATAGCCTTACTGTACATTTTATGCTAATTTTTGTGTCACCTGTGTTCCTTTCACTGAGTATGTAGACAGATTCAGAAGTTACAGTTAGGGAAAGAAGGAAACTTTTTTTCAACACCTGAGAACCTCACAGAGTTCTGTAGATAAAAGAATAATTATGAGAGCACACCACTTAACAACCAGGGTTGTTAGCCGGTGTCAGAAGTGCCAACTCATGTTACATGATGAGCTTGATCCAAAAAGCTAAGATGTAGCATAGTCAGACCTACTATGTCTGACTCAGAAAAACCTACTATGTTAAAGATAAGCCCTATTTTTTTCCATTGTTACCGTTAGTTGCTCAGGTTTGGCACAGTTGGAGACAGTACAGTCCAGAAATTCACACAACCACACTGCCTTGTTGGCACAGCAGAGCTGTGGCATTCCTTATGAACTTGAGCTGGTATATCCAGATGGAGCTGCCTTCCCCATTACATTTTACTGTTCTCCACCTATGCAGTATGGACATGCCCTGAGATCTGTAGGCAGTTTGTTGCCTGGGAAGTATACATTTCTGTCTTTTACATTTCTGAAGTGGGTCATTTTAAATAAGAAGCTGTAACTTTTATGTTTATTTTACAAAACAAAATGTTGCTTCAGGTTTTTTTCTTTTCTTTTTTAATAAATGTTGGAAAGAGACGAATACTGAAAGACAGCCATTTACTGTCACTGAAGCTGCATGTGTAGGCATAGCAAAGCAGCATGAATTCTGATTGCCAGAAAGTTGCACTGAGCATCTTCCGTGAGCTGTTGAAACCAGGCCAATGTTACTTCTGCAACAATTTTTATTTCACTTGCTTGTCCTTGTAAATCAAAATGAAGAGCTAACAGACTATCAAATATATTTTGCATTATTACATAATAACACTATATTGAGATATGCTAATCAAATAACCCAGCTTGGGTTATTTATTTTCAATGGAATGGATGAGAAGCAATGCAGTACCACATCCTTAATCTCTTCAGGGAAACACCTCAAATGCCTGACATAGGAGTGACATTGACAGGTTCTGAGGAGATCGTCCACCAATCTCGCAGCAAGATAAAAGGATGCCAGCAGTTACTGCTCAGGAGGCTGTCAATTAATAAACAGATAGCAGGTATATCTTTTGACTTGTGTTTGACATTTACATTATCTCTGAGTTAGGGAGAAAGGGAGCCTTTCAGCTCAAAAATTGTTTTCAACCTGTTAAAAAATAAAGTTTTATTTTCAGCTAACTGAATACACCAATGAAGCTCAACTTATTTCCACTTATTGCTACTGTTCCTATTAAATAGACATAGCTCACTGTGACTTATACTATAAAAGTTATGCATGTTACTGAGAAGCGTTCATTAATCACTTCCTCTGTTCACACTGAAACAGCTATGATAATCAATTCTTATTTGCACAGCTGTGGTATGAATAATTTCAAAATTTTGCTTCAATTGTTCTTCTGTTCTGCTGAAAAATGGTTTCAGAGAACTAAGGGTGTTTTTTCTCATGTATGTATGGAATGTACATACAAGAATGGCCAAGTGTTATTTGGAATACTTAACTACATAAAATTCTGCTGTAGAAATGAAGATTAAGTCTGCTCTCCATCTTCTACGTTTGCACACTGCTTAAAAATTAAAATTTGCTTTTGTCAAAATATAAAGAGATAGATATTTTAAAAGTGTGTAATGGCTTTTTGTGGCTAGAATGTAGCCAAGGTACCAAAGCAAAGGGAAGATGGATAAATATGCAAAAGATTTTATAAGGAAGATAATGTTCTGCTACAACACTGTATTTCTTTCTGAGGAGCGATCAAAACTGCATCTTAAGCAATGGATCAGATTGCCCAGAGAGGTTGTACAGGTACCAGCTTTGGATTTTTTCAAGACTTGACAGGACCTCAGAGCTGATCCTGCTCTGAGCAGGAGATTGGACTACAGACTTCCTCAAGTCCCTTCCAACTTCATTTATTCTATTTATGATCCTGAATTTTATGCACCTAAAAAAAAAAAAATCCTAAATAGGAGGGAGAGAAATGTTTCAGCAGGGAGATTCTTTCTGTCCAATGGAGATCTCTGAATTCAAGCAGAAAGGACCATCCCTCAACAGAAAAAATGGAGCAACTATTTTCTGTAGTTGACCACAGACTAATTATCTGATCTTTGATTCAGAGCTTCCACTTTGTCTTGCCGCTGAATTCAAAGCCAGTTGTATTTCCACAGCCAGTGCCAACAAATTTTATTTATCTTTTTGTATGGCAAATCATAAATTGTCACAGTTCAAGATGAAACAAGTACAAGCTATTAAGAGTTCGCCTTTAAACAATAGCAGCCTCTTCAATATGAATATAACACAAACTGTAACACAGCAACTTTATAGGAAAGCAAATGATAGATTAGGGCAAGGTAGATGCATCCATCATCACAAATACACAGTATCACATGGAGTTATGAAAAATGGGTGGTAAATGTATATATATGGGGAAAGTGCTTAGTAAATTTCAGTTTTGGCTGAAGAAACAGCAAAAAGCAACTTGTTGGTAACTCCTTTAACCACACAGGATTGTTAGGGTTGAGTTTGCTTTGGTAGATGGTCAACATAAACAGCTGTAGCCTATTCTGTGCAGAACAAGTGTAGTGTGAGTTCTAAGTCCATCAAGTGCATTTTGAAGTGGATGAAGTGAAGCATTTGCTATGGAGTGATGGAAGTGTCTTTTATCAGTTCATCACATGTGTTTTTACTTTCTATGGATGCAAGACTTTGACCGCATACATGTGTTATTAGCACAGAAATACAAGGAGCCCAGACTTACTCATCTGTACAGTACTTCAGCCATGCCATCCCTGTTAGCAGCAACAGCTTCTGAACTGTCAATATGAAAGAAAAAAGCTGCTTAGATATATTCTTAGATTAGATTTCTCCATATAAAAGATGCTGAATTTTGCTATTTCTAATGGCCTTACACATGAACCAAAAGAATTACTCATGTGGTTTTCATTTCTACAGAGGCATACCAAGGTTGGACTATTAGTCTTGGTTGGCACCACCAATGTGTAACAGTGGTACCTGAGAATCATCTGACATAACAACACAAATTTCTAAGAATATGTCCAAAAAAGGTCAAACACAAAAGCCCCAGACTGAATTTACATGTAAGTGACCCTCAGGAACATCTTTGTCATACTTTCAGATGATAAAGACCCAGCAGCATGTTAAGTAGTCATTTTGTTTGGTCAGATTCTGTTTGAGAACACCTGGCAGACAGACTCCTTTTGTTTGTACATATGCTGTTATACTGACCAGTCCTGAGCGCTAGCAACCCAAACTACACAATCCATAGCCTGTTCCCTAGACTAGTGCCCTACTAGTCTCCTGCCACCCACACAGCACCTTTAAACAGTCACAAAATGATTGTGAGCAAAATAAATCAAGGTGTATGCAGCAGCAAGATGTTCCAGGTTTCAGCTTCAAGTTCCATGAGTCACGTTTCGGAAAAGGTAATACCCCCTATTTTTAATACATCTGGAGAATTCTTCTTCTAATAACTACTCGGCGCTACTCTGTATTCACATCCCACAGTACTGCTCCAGAAGCACCCACATCAGCCTCCCGTGGCTTTGCTACAGCTGAGAAAGAACCAAGGGAAGTGTAGCAGCTTTATTAAAGAAATGGAATTACTACCGATATTTCCAAAACAGATATAAAAGAAGTTAGACCACAGCCTGAAAATTGTTAGCAGAAGTTAGGTAGAGGCATGGTTCTAGTGAAGCTCATGTTTATTGAGGAAAAAAAATATGTAGATAGGAAGAACATACCTGAAAATAGAAATTGGTTTGGAAAACTTTCACTTGGCAGGGGAAGGCAATAAATTACTTCCCCTTTCCACCAACTGCTACATAGGAATACATACACGTATTCTGTATGAGGCTGCTGACACTTAGGTAACACCTCAGTTACCATTTTTAGCCTGGCGAAGGCCAAGGAAGAACAGCCATTTAGAGGCAAACGCAGGCAGAGAGGCACTGCGCAGCGTGGGGAGCGTCCGTGCAGGCGGCTGCTGTCCCGGCGGCGGGATAGGACACCACCGCCTCGCCCCTCCTCAGCCGCGAGCGGCCGCCGCGCCTCACACCGCTCGGAGAGCGGCACAGCCCCGCAACTGAAACCTAAAGATAGCCAACACAAAACCCACGCTTGTAAAACAACCCAAAAATTTACAGAAACCAGTGGAAACGCCCCCGCGCCAGGCGACTGGCCGCCGGCCGCGGGCAGGGCGGGAAGCGCCTGAGCACAGCCCAGCGGCCGGAGGTACGGCCCCTCCCGCGCTTGCGCGGCGGCTCGAGCCACTCGGCGTTCCCGCCCGTGCTCCGCCCCCAGCGCCGCGTGTCACCCCGCGAGGCTGGCTAGCCCCGCTATTTATTTGGCGTCAGCTCCTGATTGGTTCCCGGCCTGGCCAATAGCGCTATAGCGAGGGCACAGCACAGCTAGTAGGAGCAAGGCCGAGGCTGTGTGGGCGGGGCAGCAGTGCGCACGCCGAGGCGGAGCGGGCTGCGGGAGCCGTGGAGGGTGGCAGCAGCTATGAGCAGCCCTCGCCGCCCTCTCTTCCTCATGGCGAGCCGGCCGGCGCTGCCTGCCTTACTCCTCGTCCTCTTGTGTGCCCAGCCGTGCCCCTGCGGCAAGGCTCCAGCCTCCTCCCAGGCCGTGACGGCCCGGCTGGCGGCGAAGTGGCCGGCGACCCCGTTGCTGCTAGAGGCGAGGTTCGTGCAGCCGCCGCCTCCCACCGCTGCCTCGCTGGGCCGGGGAGGGCAGGGCCGGGCCGGGCAGCGCAGCCGCGGCGGCGCCTCCCCGCGCGGTCCCGTGGGGCGGGGGCGCCGCGCTGAGGGGGCGCGAGGAGGGGGCGGCCCGTCCTGTCCCGCTCCCCGCTGCGCGGGCTGAGGGGAGGGTGGGCTGGCGGGAGGGGGCGGCTGCGCCCCCTTGCTCTCTCCCTCTTTGAGAGCGTGTGTTGAAGTACTCCTTTGGTGTAAAGCTTAGCTGTGTTCTCCCTTTGTGAGGCGTTACGGATACTGCTGGCGGTTTTGAGTTGCTATTTAAGTCGGCTTGTATTTAACCTCCTCGGGCGTCTTGCCGGTTAGGTTGAGGAGATGCGATGGGCCGATCTACTCAACCGCTACGTTCTGCTGAGTAACGGTATTGCTTCATCTCACCCCAATTAGTTTACTCTCACTCAAGTGAAATAATTATGTGTAAAGGTATTTGTGAACATGTGAAGCTATAGTAGTAAAACGTCTTTTTTAAAAAAAGGTACTGTCAATTATAATTGTATTTTCAAAATAGGAAGTGAAAATGTTTTCCAGTGTTACATGTTTGTGGCTCCCCTGCCAGATTGGGTTTAAATCTTTTTTGGTTTGTTTTTAAACTTACTTGTTCGGAGAACTCCCATGAAAGGGAGAACTGCAAGTTTCTGTAATCAAATAAATGGCAATCTTCCAAAGTAAAGATTAGAAAACAGTACACTCATGCTAGCAAGTAGATCTTTCTGGCAGATGTAAAGAGGGGGAAAAGCAACTGATTTTCCTTTATGAAAAATCACAGAACTTAAAAAGCGTTACTGATAAATTAAATAATAGTATTTGGAAGGAAGCAAACCATACCTTTATGTTTTGTAAGGATTACCCCATCTTTGAAAGTGATCTAGAGATTGGGAGCCTCCCCAGCATAGCGCTGTAGATACTGTCATCAATAAAAGCTTGTACTTTAATTAAGAACTGTAACCTGGCAGTGGAAGTGGTTGAGTCGCCATCCTGGGAGGTATTTAAAAGATGCATAGACGTGGCACTTGGGGGACATGGTTTTGTGGTGGGTTTGGCAGTGCTGGGTTACCAGTTGGACTCAATGATCTTGAAGGTCTGAGTGTATGGTTCTTATTATTAAATTTAGTCACTATTAAATAAGGTTTGTGTGCTGAACTGATTTTATTTATAACAGCATGTTGTGGAAAAAGTAGAATTTTGTGTTTATTTCTGTATCAGAGAATAGTCTGCTTGCTTTACAGCTCTGATGGTTAAGTTCAGATTGGTAGTATTTTGTTCAAAATTTCTTTTAACCAAATATATACCACTGTTCAGTGTTTTATGCTACAGAGGTGTTAGATGATCATTGAATACTTAACACTTGGTTGTTGCTAGTTATTTGTTATTTTAAACAGCTGAAGATTTTAACTGTGGTACATTTTTGGACTAAATAAACCTATGGACAATTCATTTTTGTTTTTTAACAGTGAATTTATTGCAGAAGATGGTAATGAGAAGTTTTGGCAATTCTTGGAAACTGTAAGAGAATTAACAGTTTATAAACAAGGAGGTAAGTTAAACAGCGTGCTAGTTTTAATACATTAACTTGCACCATATTTAACTTTTAAACATCAAGCTAACACATTAACTAGTTCCAATCAGGTATAGCCTAACTCTTCCACTGTTCCTTACTAGGCAGTTTTCTTTCAGAAAATTGTAGCATATTTCCACCTGAGAGCTCTACCTGTAGAGGAGTTATAAAAGCAAGGAAGATGAGGTGGACCGATCTGTTAACATTATGGAACAGAAATGTAACACTGCCTTGTTAATGGCTCAGCAAGAGCTTATAGGATATTCAGACTTCATGTTTTGTGTAAAATGGATGTTTGTAGGGGAGAGAATCCCACAAATAACTAAAAAGAGAATGCTAGCTAAAGTAAAAAATGAAAAGAATGACCGAAAAAGGTTTAATACTTCTATCCTCCCTTTCTCAGTTTCTCTGTGACTGTTTTCTAGCAGCAATACTGGTGTTTCAGAATAAATGTTTATCACTGTCAATACAGGATTAAAAAAGCTTTGCATGCTTAGACAGAAGATTACTAAGTTGTTAGAAGTTTGGAGAGAAGAAAGCATAAAATCCAACAAACGAAGCGTAAATGAGCCATCCCGGAAGATACCTGGGAGAGCAGTTTACTAGGAATGACCATTATATCTAAAAATTTGGAAATCTATCAGGCTTTACAACAGGTTGGTGGGTATTAGACTTCCTTGGTAGGTCAATAGATGAACAAGGTGAAAAAAGCTTCAAAACAAGGTAGGGCAGTTTGATTTTGCTCTTCACTTCAGAATGGTACAGCTCTTTAGGCATGGGTGTGAGGACCTTACACTAGAAGACACTTCAGGTAAATTGAATGTTACATTAATAGTCAAAAGCTAATAAATCGTAGAAAGATCATGCAGGAAATGGCAGTGAGATGACAGAAATGAATCCTTATTATGTGAAAAATGCTGTAGATGGGAGGGAGAACTTCAGGAACAACACACATCAGCAATCATAACTGACTGAACACAAGTTCAAAAGAGATTGGTGTCTCTGTGGATAAGTCAGTGAGAATGTTACCTGAGTGCTCAGCAATGCCCAAAGTGGCTGATAGGCTTAAAAGATTAGTAGGGAAGGCACAGGGACCCACATGGTAAACAACATTTTGCTGCTTATGACTGGTTTTTTTGTTATAAAAAACTGGGGGTTTATAACTGCTTCTTTTATAACGGTGTTGTTATAATTGCTTTTATGTTAAGTAAAGCATGATGTTCTACTTTACTGTCTCCCTCTATTTACCTCTTCATTTCTTAAGAAAGGATATAGTAGGAGCAGAAGACGTACAAAGAACTGTAATTATAGTTGTGGGATATCAACTGGAGAGGTAAAAAAAAATAATTACTGTGAGCTGATCAAAACTGGGGATGATCTGAGGTCAGAAGTATAAACAAAGCAAGAGAGAATCACTGAGAACAGTAGGCCTGAATGGTGTATGTTGCTTGGAGCCATTCTATGTAAGAGTATGAGGACGTGCAAAATGGAAGTAGGTACAGAATTTGACCTGTGGTCGGCTGCTAGTAGCATTTGTTGAGGCAAGTGCTGTTGACTCATGGTGTTTAAAGCCTTTCTTTTTAAGGCACAGCATGGTGGCATGAGGTATACCCTCTGCAAGGTTTTCAATGACACAGAACTGGGAACAGAAATTGAGAAGCTGGAGGGTAGGGCTGCCATTAGAGGGGCCTTGGCATGCTGGAAAGCTAGGCCAACAGAAATGGCTGGAAGTTCAGCAAAGGTGTTTTACAGACTCCTTCCTGCATGTGGGCTGGAATAAATTCTGCAGCAGTGTGACCTGGGCGCTGACTGAGTAGAAAGTGTTTTTTGAGGAACAGATCTGAAGATTTTTCTCAACAGGGAGTTGTATTAATTTTTTTTTTTTTTTGCTTGAGAAGGCCAACTACATGCTGGGCTGCATCAGCACGTGTAGCCAGTAGGTCAAGAAACGTGATTATTGCACTGTATGTGGCACTTGTAAGACTACCTCTGGAGCACTGGGCCCAGTTTGTGCCTCCCTGTTAAAAGACAGACAGACAAGATATACTGGAGGAAGTCTAGGAGAGGATCACCACAATGGCTGGAGAACTGGAGTAGACTTCTGAGGAAAGGCTGAGAGAACTGGGTTTTATTCAACCTGAGGAACAGAGGAGTAAGGGGAGACCTCGTGTCTCAACTTCCTGATATAGAGAAGATGGAACCAGACCCTTCCTGAAGGTACACAGTAATATGAAAAAAAGCAATGGGCACAAGCTGAAATGTGAATATTTTGGTTAGATACTAGGGAAAACATTTCTGCCATGGGCTTGGGCGAACACTGGAACAGGCTGCCCCAGGAGGTTGTGGAATCTCCCTTCCTGGAGGTACTCAAAACTCTGCGGAACAAGGCCCTGAGAAACCTAATCTAGCATTGAAATTAGATCTCCTCTAAGTAAAAATTTGGACTAGATGACCTCCAGAAGTCTTTTGGGTTGGTTTTTTGACTTTTGACTTGACTTTTTTGGGTTGGTTATTTTTTCTGTGAGTGGTTCAGGTGCAGCTGGTATTGCCTTGAGCCAGGACTGATGTATTGGTTGATGTGTCAGTGTGCTTTCATCAGCCATTTCTTGTCTGCTTACTTGGACCAACTTTCCAAGGAATTTGAAGCTTTAGTATTATTAATTATTAGTGGCACAGATGTCTGTTGAAACCGTCTGTTAGCTACATACTTTACCTATTTCACCTGGATAAAATCTGTGTGATTGAGAATAAATTTATTACCAGTAGTATGATTTGCATGGCCTGTCTTGCCAATAAAGTATTAGATACTGGTAGTGGGGAACCTTGAGAATGTACTAAGATATTCCTTTAAGTCTATTAAGCAATTGATGTGTATGTTTGTCATTTTGGCAAACAAACTCCTGTGTTTATAATGCAGGAAGTGTCAAAGTTCTGACATCAGACGGTTCTCCTAAAAGTCAAGTTCATAGTTGTAGTAGTATTGTACAAGCAATATGAACAGGATGAGAAGGATAGACTCAGTTTTAGAGGAAAAGAAAATGGTTATTTAATGACAAATTACATCACTATTGATTCTTCCAACTTAGAGCATCTTACTGAATTCAACATGATAAGTATGAAATAGAAATATTATGAGCATCATATGTATCCAGCAATAGTTAAGCCTCTTCCAGTAGGGAAGTCTGCATTAGGCACCTTGTAGTAAAATGGTCAGCTAGAGTGAAGAATACTGAAACAGTGGAGCGGTGTAGTTACTGGGAGGTGTGTAACAGTATACCGCTGGGTGGAAGTTGGTTCTGTAGATGGTGTGGAATAGGTTTGATCTTAGCTGTTGTGTGTCAAGACACATTGACATAGAGAGATGTTCATGATGCATTGAGGCTGAAGTAACAGTAACTGCTTGAGCAAATTAAAGTATCTCGCCTGAAAAGGATTGGTTACAGGGACTGACTTCTCAGTTCTGCTCTGGATGATACCTAGATAGGATGGATAACTGGGAAACAAAAGCATTGCTTTTAAATAAAAAGAATTTCTAGATTTGAAGCTGAAAAACTGGGTTTATAGGAGAAGTGGATGATAGACATGTATCCCAACCTATATCGAGTATTTCAGAAGAGTCATGAAATATTAAAGCTAAAAGGCAACTTAAATCAAATATGGTGGCTTTTTCTTTTTAAATCATTCCTTGGGTGCTTTCCAATCCATTGCTTATCAGTTCTCAAAACATTATTTTAAATTTAGAACAGTCAAATCAGCATTTGTTAACTTAGATAAAATATTTAGCCTTAGCAAATTAGGTCTAGTAATTTGGGTTTATCTGGGTACCTATGATATATGTAGCAATTTAATGGATTTGGTAGGAACTATGTATGTGGAATTTGGTAAAGCATTTAGTCTGTTAATATGTTTGCTTGTTCTAACATTTTCTTTAATATGAACTCAAATCAACTTGGCCATTATTGAGGTTATACACTATGAAAAAACATAAAGTTAATTATGCGATACAGTGTATTAAATTAGATTGAGGTCTTCAGGTAGGACAGACAACATTGTGTACATCTATTTAATATGCAGCATGCTTGCTGCCTGTCTTGTGCAACTTTTGGAAATGTAGATGATGGTGTTTTGGGCTGCATGTATGTTATAAAGAAATCAAAGCTGCAAAAAATTCATATTAAGACCAGAACAGTTACAAAACACTGAAGATTACATTTTAAACTTGCTGCAGCTTTTGTATCCCAAAAGGTTAATTTAGAAACACAAAGTGAAGGTGAGTAGCCAGTTCCCTGCCGATTAATTATAGCTTGAGTGTTTACTGTGTTCCCAAGTGGTTCAGTTTATGTATTGAATTTTCAGCAGCCTCTTAAATATGTATTTAACCCCCCCCAAAAAAAAAACAAAAAACCCACTAAAAAAACAAACACACAAACATACATATAAAGACCAATCATGTAAATTACCTTTTGTGATCTAGAAGACTAGATTCACAGTCTAGGAGAGTTATTCACAACTAAATTAAATATTTTTTACGTACATATCAACCTTGAAGATTTAAGAGGAATCAGTCTGCCAAGCATGGCACTTCTGTAATAATGCAATAAAAAGGTATTCTTTCTCTACTGGCATCTTGCTTGAATGTTATAGGGATTTGCCTGGCCAGTGATTGCTTGAACTGCTGTTACCTGGGCTTTCTAATTCCCTGGCTGATCTATAGAAAAGATATATGCATCTATGCAGTTGGAACAATCCCCATACTCCCATTCCCTAAAAATAATGATCCCAGCATCCTGTGGTGTTGTGACCAATTATGTTCGTTATGTTTAATCTCCCTACCTCCCATGCCTCAGTACTTTGAATTCTCCTGTGGGCCACCAGCATATATTCAGATTAATTTTTTGCTGCATCTGTGGGGGATCGGAGGAGCTGTGATGCAGACCTTACTTTCCTTTTGTGACTGTCCTGATCATCTGCTTTCAATCTAACTGATTCGAGATACCGCTGTGGGTTGCTGATAGTAAATGTCGATGTTTAAATAGGAGTCTGCTTAGCTAGCTGTTCAGTTCTTGTTGTAGTCAATCTAATCAATTTAGCTACAGGACTTGAGAGCACTATTCAACTGACAAATTTAGGCATCTTTAGAGGGAGCTAAATAGGTTTTCAGATTTTGTTGGCTGCTAGGCTATCTCTCTTGGCTAGGGTGGATTTTACAGAAATGTTGTTCATACACATGTGTTCGCATGTCTGCAGTCTAGAGCTGTATTCTATTAATGTCTCATTTATTTATTTTTAAATCAACTTTGTTAATGATTTTAGTGGTAATAATGCTATCATGCAGCATTTTATGACCAGAAGCATCTGTTTCTCCATGGTTCCCTGTAACATCCTAAGAAATTTATTACGACTTCTACTCTTTGGCATAGAGTGCAATGTTAAAATGTGCCTGGAGAGCAAGTAGTTACTAAGTTTCAAGGAACAAAGACTATATGAAAATAAATTTGTGAAACTGAAGCCATAGTTTTGTGTGTAATAAACTTAAAAAAAGGTTTTGCACTAGGTGGATCATGTAGCATTTGATGTGAATTAATTTATCTTGTTGAAGTTTAAAGTACGATTGTACTCTGAAAAAAGCCAGCAGCATTAATGTCAGTTGAAGCCGTAGGAATGGATGTATGATTTGATAAATGTAACCTTGTCAATATGTAATGCAATCATTTCTGAAGGTACATGACAAATTATCTTTTTTTTAACTCATTAAAATCATAATTGTCTTAATCATCTTCCAGAGCAAAAATGTCAGTTGTTTTATATATGGCACTGAAAGCACAGCTGGAATTCGTAAACCAAAGAACTTACAGACTTGTGGTAAAAATATTTTATTGAGGCAGTACCTTTACAATTGTATATTTAATAACTCTTTGTTGTATCCAGTGGGATGTTATTTGGGGCTGAGTGGAAAGGCAGAAGTTTCAGATTGAATTTTTATTGTTGTGGAGATAATTTGAAGAAAATTTGGAAGTATAGTTACTGGAAAGATGTTTCAGTCTGGAAGTATTTGTCACTTCCAGATTTTTACATTCACTGCTTGGAGTGCATGAAGCCAAATTTATCTCATTTGGGTTCTACTAGGGCTGTGTGTAGGTTTAGAAAACACAGATGAAGGTTTTCTGTCCATTGAATTTAATGTTAGACTGTGATGATCATAGAGAATTTATGGGAAGGCAGCTTTCTGGAAATGCAGATCATACCCTTTTGTAATATTAATTTTTTTTTTCTAGTGAATTACAGCAAACTCAACCTTTCTAAATAATGAGTTTTAAGAAGGAGGAAAAGGCAGGAAGGAGATCCTAGAGGCTTTAAGAACAAAAGGAGGTTGGGGTTCTAAAGAGGAAAGTGAAAGGACAGGAAGTGCTCAGTTATAAAAATTGTATACAGAACTGCTGGGAGCAGTTAATGGGTATTTCCAAATCTATGGCAGGGCTGTTGTATGTGGTCTAATGTTTTGCTGGAACCCAGGCCATGGTGAGGGAATGGCATTTTGATTGATGTACTCATTTGAGATCAGTACTGCTGAAATCTACTGCAGCTGGGGCAGGTAAAATCTGGCAGGTTAAGCCATGTGAGATGATTTTCACGCTGTGTTAAAAATTGGGTGCCACTTTGGACCCCTAAAGGGGGTTTTCTACTGGGACGATTGTTCTACTTCCACAGCAAGAGCACCTTTAAAATTAGGTGTTGACATAAGAACACAGATATCAAACTGTGGACAGCTAGAATGGCTCCTCCCTGCAACTTCTTTTCCCTTTGCTGCAAATATGAAAAAGATCTTGAATTACTGCAGTTTCCAGGTAGTATCTATCAATGTAAGTAAAACACATGCTGATTACATAGATTTGGTTGTTTGGGTTTGGGGGTGGGGGGCAGGGCAGGAACAGACATAAATTGGCAGTTCGGCACTGCTTCACATGGGTTCAGCTGTTCCTCCTGTGGAAGAGTAATCTCTGGAACAGGGATGGTGCACAGTGCTTGGTATGGTCACAGCTTTGGTTCTCCGACCCTAGTTTGTGTTCAAGAATATTATATAGTATGATGTATACAATCTGATTTTTGGTGAGCATTCTTAAACAGATACAGGTCTTTTTCACAGCTTCATATTATTACAACCTTTTCTAATTAGGCTTCTTTGCTTCACAATCCAAGGACGACATGAGAATGTTCATTTGAATATGCCTCTAGAAGAAGAAATGAAGTTTAATTCTTTCCAAGCAATGTTTTTTATTGTCACTTCCGTCATTCCCAGACACCATCCACCTTTCTTCTTACTTGGAGTCCTAATTTTGGCCTTGAGGAGAGATATGAAGGGAGGGTGGAAGCCACTTCACACATTGCATCCATTCTCACACTCATGCTTATCATGTATTTTTAAGGAAGAAACAGGATATGTGAGAGTAGCTCAAAGTATGTCACCTTTAAAAGATTTTTATTTATGTAAGTTGCATGGTTAAGAGTGTTCTAAGACTAAATGTGAGGAAATAATTTGTAAAATAATGCTGGTTGAAAGTAACCAACCTTCAAAATATGCACTAAAAGGCTTACATAAGCTTGACAAATAAAAATAAATGAACAAGCTCTATTCAAGACTTTCCATATGGGTCTGCAGAGAGACATTATTGTCTTGAGTAGATTTTTATATTGCTGAAAATTATTTGGGTGTTAACTAGTGCTATTGTGCTCACTTTTGCATCAGGCCTTTAGAATTCATAGTAAAGGAAACAATCAACAGTGGACAACATTCAAGACTTTAGAACTGCCAAGCAGCACTAATATAATACTTCCTTATTATGTAGCACAGGTAGATATGCCACATCATTTATGGCTAAATACTAAAAGTTTGTCTTTTTTTTTTCTTGTTTTTTTTCCCCAACAGATTCAGAGCATTCCTATTACAATTTAATCTTGAAGAAAGCAGGGCAATTTTTATCCAATTTGCAAATCAATCTGTTGAAGTTTGCACTTTCCATACGGGCGTATTCTCCAACTGTTCAGATGTTTCAGCAGGTGACTGTATTATCTGATATATTTGGTATATGATTTGATATGGTATCTTGGCTGCAGAGTAAAGAATGTTTGTTATTAGAGTTCAGTAAAATGCATGCTGACATTATTTGGACTCAAACATGATCCATTTATAAAGGTGATGCTTTATAAGCTGGTTATATTAGTAGGAACAAATATTCATGTTTAATTGTATGGATAGCATTATTTTCAGCATAGAATTTTTGGAATTGTTCATTTGCAAAACTCGGGTTGTGGGAGTTTTTTGCATTGCTTTAAATGCAGACATTCCCAAAGTAGGAAATTTCCTGTAGCGTGAAGTCATTTGTATTTATTATTTAGTGGACTTCTCATCTCTTTCATTATTTTAGAATTTGAAAAGGTGAAAAATAGAATAGTCAAATACCTGCTTTGTTAATGAAAAAGTGGGAGGATGTAAATTCACTGTGCTTCTAGCCTAAAACTGCTACTCTTTTTAGCAATGCCACCTTCAAGATAAAGTGACAAATCCATGTATCTGAAAGGTAATAATCTGTAATAAAGTTAGGGTTTTTTTGTAAGTGTTCTCTGGAGGAATATCATTATCTCAGACTCTTCATCTTTTAATTTTTATCTTTCAGCTTGTGAATACCGAACCATTGATATGCAGTCATATGATTATGAGAATAGCTGAATATAGAGTTCAAAAAAAAGGGTTGGGGAGAGAACCAAAAATTGACGTTAATTTTTTGCGATGTATTGGTTAGCAGTCAAATCTTTGTACATTAATATGATTGCTGATAGCAACTAAAATTAAAAATATCTCAGAGTACAGGCTGTGATTTCAGCTTGAAGAGGAGATTTCTCAGCCCTGTCTTTACAGAACATAAATGGACTTGCATTTTCTGGGGTATGACTGCATTTGATAGACTATATTTCACAAAGGCTATATGGTCTTAATCTTCTAGTATTTTCCATTACTTTTTTCACATGTACCCAGTTTTGAATGGGCTTAATTAGAAACACAACTCAGTGGCAGCTGTTGAGTTATTTTAATCAAAGGGATGTGAGTTTAAGTTGAAGTGCAATCAAAGCATTCTGGTTGAGTATAATTGTTGAAATATTAGATTGCAGCTGATGAACCTCCACCAGAAGGCTGCAGTGCATTTGTGGTTATCCATGAGAAGCACACCTGTAAGACTAATGAAATAAAAAAGCTGCTGAAGAAGGCTACTAAGAGGTAAATGTAATGATCTGTTTTAAAAGGAAAAGTAGATTACTAAAGAGGAAAATACGTTATTGCGTATATACTTGCAGTATTTTGAAATTTTTTGTTCTGCTTAACTTGATAATGCCAAGCCCATCAATTCATGTTTACTGGATATTTAAAGACATACCCATTGACAGGGTATGTTATTTTAAAAGAGTTACTTTTGGTTTTGAAATACTTTGAACACTCAATTGTAAATCAAAGTAGGCTTTTAAAACAAAATCATAGAGCTTTGCTCCTCTAACCACATGGATAATTTTGTATTTCTTCCCTTTTTTTTTTTGGTATAGGATAGTCAAGTTTAAGTTACAGTGTACTTCCTATACAAACCTACCATTTAATGCATCTGAGACAGTACTGCTGCTGACAGATCTTTCCATACAGTCAGTGCCACTGCATTTGAGGTTTTCTGGATTGTGAGGGCTTGGCACAGGAGTGGAAGAAGAGTCTTACCTCAGCTGATGTAACCTTTCCTCACCTTGTGCTAGACTTTGCACCTATCAAGTTTTTCTGCAGACTTTGTCCTGTGGAAACTGGCATCAGTCCAGAATAATTTTGGGCTGTGAAGTAAAATATGAAAACCTATCAAAATAATAATAACAAAATAATGAAAGCAAAATGCTTAATCTCTATAAAAAAAAATTAATTTGTATTTTTTCAAGACCCGTATCTAACATCTATTTGTTTTTTTCCTGTAATGGTCAAGGTCACCATAATATACATCAGTGTCCATATCTTCAACAGTTCATGGAGATACATAAAGCTGAAAGATTTAGTAGTGCATGTTTCTTGGATTTTGCGTTCTAGCAAATATAAATTGGGGAAAAAAAGCCAACACTGAAAACTTAGAAATTTCTCTCTTTGGGGATGGTTGCTTCTGAAAACAATTTTGTGCTCTGAATATATGATTTGTGGTATTTTCGAAGTCCATTGATGCAATTACAGTGTACTAAATTGTTGTCTTTTACTTATTTAATAGCCAAGGCTTTTGCAAAAACTTCACTGTGTAGTTTGCAATATCCCTTTTTTAACTATTACAGTCAGTCTAGCAAATCTCTCTTACTGTATTACATAAATTATTTGTACCATATTTTGGCTTTTAAAATGACGTTGAATTCTTCTGGTCATATATTAAGGCATCATGGGACTCTAACATACCACAAAGTCTGAATATACTCTTCTAAAGCAGCTAACTGGATTCAGGACATTCTCCTTTCTGGAGATGCTATCCCCAAATTTACAAGATTCTGGAAGATCGATAGAATCCTGAAGTATTCAGAACTGAAGGAGTTAGACTTGCTAGAAATCATTAACTTTAAGAACTCAAAACAAAACTGAAGTTATTTCTATTGAGTTGTTCTTGTGTTTTGGTTAGTTTTATGTGCACCAGTCATACTACAACCTTCAGAGCTGCAGGGAAAAAATCTTGATAAATTTCCTCTCCTTTTCCCCACTCCAAAAGCAGTTGTGTCGCTCTAAATATTTAGAGTTCCTAGAGCTAGACTTTGAGAAAAAACATATTCACCTTCAGGTAATTGTTTCCACTGTTATTTCCAGTTGTACTGTGGGTAATGGATGCTTTTCATTGTGCTGGAGATGTTTAGCCTAGGTGAGGTAGATAGGGCTGTGCTTCTGTTCTTCCTTTTCTGTCTGGTGAACAAATGATACATGGGACAGTATACCTTCTCACTGTTGATTCCTCTCAACCAGTCATTCTTTTTCCTTGTGGCTTTTATGAAAAGACTTAGTTTTGTTTTATTGATTCCATTTTTATTTCAAACTATTTTCCTTTGTGTTTCATTTTATTTTTCTGTTTTCTGTCTTGGCATGACTCTTCCACAAGCCAGGCCAACTTAAGGTGGGCTTTCAGTCGTGTCATAAAGTTCCCCATATTGGATGAGGACACTAGAAATGTTCTGTGTTGGGGGATGATAGTTCCAGATCTCACTGGAAGAGAAAGAAGTCTGCAGTATTATTTTGTGCAGATCCGTCAGCTCAACCGGAGATCCAGGAAGTCTCAGGCACTTTGGACTCAGGAGAGACGAAACAGTCTGCGTGTCAAGATCCAGGTTTTTCTTCATCCAGTCCTTTATGCAGCAGCTACTGTGATTTGCACACTTTCAGCCATGTTGCAATGGACTGCATAGCTGTAATTGGAAGTATTTTGTGTGGAGGTGCTGTGGGCTGCTCAAGGATTGTGGATGTGTCAAAGGAAGATCTTCAGTAGTTACATGGCTGGGATTGCTTATCTTGCTAATTGTGCAAAACACAGTGCTAAGACTTCTGGGGCTGTTGCTGCCAAGAGCAGAAGTATTGATGGGAGTCATGTTTTGCTCAAAACAGTCAGTACCTTTGAAGGGTTGTCAGTACACGTCTTCTGTCCATCACATTTTTTCAGCATCCCATCTTGGCAACTATCTAGGCAAGCATATAGTTGCCTGTATTACACTAGTAACTGGTTAGTGAGTGCTGAATACCACATCCTTGTTGTTGTTGTTGTGCTTTGAGGGTTTTTTTTGTCTGCCCAACTGATGTTCCTTCCCTTTCAGGCAGCCTTCTCATGAGAATCTCTTACGGCAGGAAATTAATTAGCTTTCAGCTCTAAGAGCAAGAGAATAAATTCCTTCTCACTACTCTTCAGTGTTGAAGAAAAACAGAGAATGGAGGCTTATCTTGGATTTACAAGGGCTGAACGTTCTAACTCTCTGAAGTCATTATGCTAGCTCTATGCAGTGTTACTTTACTGCAGCACTTAATTTTTTAGTGAAGTGTGTTCGTTACAGTATAAAATGTGTCCTTTGAGACTGTCAGTGTTCAAGAAAGTCATGGTGGCACTTGGTACCCACCTTGTGAGAACAGGAGTCGTTCTTCCGCTATACATAGGTGAACAGTTGAGAAAAGATAAGCCCCTTGGTTTAGGTTTTCAGCTGTCTATAAATGGCTGTGGCAGTTCTTGTCCCTCTGGATATGAGAAGGAAGTAGAGCAAGGCACGTGCTATATGTGTGCTTTCATTGGGGCAAATCTGGATCTGTTCTTGAGCAGAGCTTATTCATTCAAGAGTTGTTTCAGAGTCCCTGATGGCACCTACTTTGTCTGTCTTGTCTTGTGATGACAGTGGGAAAGCTTGCCCGATACTTGTGACACTTGGCTGCATGCACCCAAGTTAATTCTCAAACCAGGCCCCTCCTTTTATCTGTGCCTTACAGATGTGGTCTTTGATTACATACCTACCAAGCTTACATGGAATGTTGATGGTAAGGCCCTGAGTAGCCTGATGCAAACTGGGCCTGCTTTGAGTGAGGGTTTGGAACAGGTGACCTCCAAAGGTCCTTTGCAGGGTAATTTATTCAGTGATTTTATATTGAAGATATTCCTAAACTTTGCATCACAGAAACTGTGGCATGTGGAGTTCTGCTCACACCTTTCTAGTATGACTTTTCAGTGAGCATCTGCTACACACATTTCTGTAGTGCATGTTGGATTAGAGAGGTCTGGAGGGAGTTTACTGGTCTACTGCACTGTTTACAGTGCAAAGGCAACTTTGAAAAAGAAGTGTACTCAATAATTAGCACCTTGAGTATATAATCATATCCTCTGTTACTTTTCCATCTTTGCCAGGTTTTATTCAAAAAATGTTTGCAGTCATCTAAGAAATCATTGCAGGTATAGAAAGCGTAACTCTTCTAGTCGTGGCTTGCAATGGTGAGGATAGGTAGGCAGTCAAAATTTGCAAAATTAGCTAAATTAACAGAGCTTGATGTTGTTTAAGAACCATAACCCCAGTTAGTTTCCATGTGTGTTTAGCAGCTCTCTCAAGTCACTGAATATCCCTCTGCTACTCTGTTACTCACTGATTGCTCTGCATCTCCAATAGGTTTAATGCATCATTTAAATTCAAAGCTTCAAGCTGTAACTGATTGTTGCACAAAATCTCAAAGTACTATGCTTTTCATTTGCTTTTGTGTTGTGATTTTATAAAATATATTAAAATTATTTATACTTGATGCTGATTTTTCAATTGTATATTTTAATTTGTAAATTTGGTGTTCTAAGTTCATTTATGAGCAATCATGATTATTTTGTGATGATTTTAACATGGATTGTATACTTTTAGCATATAAACCCTTACTGTTTTTTTCATATTTATCGCAATTATTTGTTTTTAAAACCAGACCCAGGCCATATCTTTTTAAGGGAGATCATAAATTCCCAACTCTCAAAGAGGATGGCCCAGTGGTCGTTCTTTATGCAGAAATGGGTACGAAAGACTTTGTCAAATTTCACAAGATTTTATCTGAGAAGGCGCAAAAGGAAGAAATTGTTTATGTTCTCCGTCATTATGTTCAGGTATGCAATTCAAATTAACATTGGTTCAGTAAACTGTTAGTGTTCTGTAATTATTTTGCTTGCTTTTTGACCAAACGCATTTTCTACATTTATTTTTGCATTTGCCTAAATCATATGCAGTATGTATTCTAATTTTAAAACTTTCTAGGTGAAGTGATTCACCTAATACAGACTTTGAAGCTGGGAAAGTATGATAATATTATCTAATCCTGCATGCAAGCACTGTTTGCATCACTGATTGATCTTGAGATATCCTTTTTTGGTTATATGTCTAGTTTTTGTATGTTGGTGAATCTTGGTAGAGCAGACTGAACATATTAGGAACAAGAATGAGAATAAAGGAAAGAGAATAGGAAATAAAGTTGGAAAATAATTATGATTTTATATATTATCAGTATAATCTCATATGTTCGTTGCAGTACGATAGCATGGACTGTCACAGTCAACTTTACTAACTAGTTTTTTCATGTTTGCATCCCACAGTGTCAGTATTTTAAACATAGTGATTCTTAATGCTTTTCTTAACTTACTCTTCTCCCTGAAACAAAACGAGTACATGGAACTATATTGTCCCCAGTTATTGGAAGGTTTTTGTAATTTGTATTCAAGGTATAGCTCTTCAGTAGTGTGGCTAATACAAGAATAATCTGATAGAGTGAGAGGTTGCTGTGATTTATGTAGACCAGGCATTTCAGGAAGATGAGATCCATAGTTTGTGGATGACTTTGAGTTGTTTGCTCACAGTAATGAAACAGAGAATTTGAAGAAACCAGCCTTAAATATTAAGTGGGGTGGGGTATAGTTTTACTGAACGTTACATTTTTATGCACTTTTATTTCAGTTAAATACCTACAGTCTCCTTGCTCTGACCAGCTTATGCACCATGGTGCCCTCCCCCAAATGCGTGCGTGTTGTCTTCTTTCCTGCACTTTTTCTCTCTTCAGACTGCTCATCCCTTTTCCTCCTTCTTTACAACCCCCATTTTTAGTCTTTGCTTCCCACTGAGAGATTCTCCCTTCTTGTTTATATTAAATGCCAGAAGAGGGAGCATTTCGAGCAGAAGAGGTACAATCTTTCTGCTTCCATTTTTTGTGCCAATATCACTGAGACTGCTTAGAGATTGCAGTGCTCTGTGCATTGAGATTTGCTTAGAGAAAGTCCCCAGCCCTGCTAGGTTTTCAGCTGTGGACTTGGAGGATTCTCAATACAGAATGATCCATAGGAATTGCAAGCTAAAGCTGAAAGACTTTAAAAAAAGTTCCTGCTCTGCATGTGAGAATTGCATTTTGGAAAGGGGATTTTCATAGTTTTTTGGCAGATTAGGGTATGTTTTCAGAAATGTGTTCTCTGAGTGATTACAATACTGCATGTCAAACTTCCACTGCAAAATTAGAAATACTTATTGTATGTTTTTAGTAAGTGGCAACCTGGTTTTAGCAGTGATACTTTAATATATTTTCTTAATCCTCTTTGCAGAAAGTGATTAACTCTTTCATCAAAACCTTTTAAAAGAATCAGCCTGATGCAGAAACAGAAAACTTCCTCCAAAGTTTGGCAAAATTAAAGAAACTGATAACAGTTTTTAAAATGTGAATTCTAAGACATAAATAATTACATAGGGTACTACCAGCTCTGCCTATTTTAGTCCTTCTAATACTATGTGAAGGGACTATGACTTTGACACAGTGTTTCTGTGGTCTGCGGGAGATAAAGGAGTCCTTAATTTGCTACGCACCTTCTCAATGGACTGTCAATGTGTTACATGACTTAATTTGTTTGATGTAGCATTTTGTACTTTGAATCATAAATTGAAAGATGAATTTAAGTTATTACTACTATAACATTCTGAAGTTACAGTATTATATATTGTTAATCTCCTAATACAGTTTATTAAGGTGTTTTTTTTTCTGTTAAAATAATATCATCAAACAGAAACCAAGTTCCAGAAAAATGTATTTATCTGGATATGGTGTAGAACTTGCAATAAAGAGCACAGAATATAAAGCAGTAGATGACACACAGGTTAAAGGTATGTGGGTTTTTTTAATTTATTGTTGATATCTTGTTGGAGATAATACTGAAATATATTATAATCCGGTTATAGAAATTAATCATAACCTTCAAAACACTACTGACTCTTTTTACAGAAGGAAGTCTCAAGCATAGGAACTAAAACATCAAAATATATGCTAGCATTTGTAAACAGCTGTGCTTAGGATATAGTTCATTACCTAACCTCTAATTGTTGTTTTCTGTGGCTTTTCAAAATGTAACCTTTAAGTGTAAGATTGTTTAACCTTTGTTCTTTAATTACTTTGTTTGTTGGCGTCCCTAATGTGTTAATCACTACAGTATCTACACATTAGTGTTTCAGGGGTGAGTGTTTTTTTCTGAATTTATGTGGAAGTACTTCCAATTTTTTGTAGGAAGGATGTGCTATATCATAGAATTTGGTACCAGTGTATGTTACTACATGTTGAAATGAGACATTTACTATAGCAGGTCATAGCTATAGCATTCTGACACAGAGAAATTACTTTGCATGGACATGTAGAACACAAAGAAAGAAAGTTAAACCTTAGTCTTGCCAAAGAGAGTTAATACCCTTTGGGTTGCATTGAAAATAGTTTAATTTTTTTAAGGGAAAGAAACTAATATCTGACTCACATCAAATGCTAGCTGGAGATTCCAATACTTTAAAGCCATCATGCTTTTCAAACATAAATTTTTTAGTAGTTGACTGATAAAATTTACACTTACCACTTAATCCGTCTGAGAAATGGCTATTTTGGGAAGTAAACTACTTAACCATCTCAATTTCTTTTATATAAAAAATGTGACAATTGGTTGAATTGTATTTAAAATTAATCTGAATGTTACTAAATTCTGTAAAGTGATTCATCTTGATGCCAAAATATGAACTAATAAGTGTAAATCTAATTGAAATTACATCTGAAAATTACAATTTTCTTATTGTATGTTTCTGTTAATGGTTTTAAAATTCATAAGAACATAAATATATCAGTAACTTTCCTAATATATAGTGTCTTCATGTGCTATGTGTTCAGGCGCAAATGAGACAAAAGAAGAGGAAGATGATGAGGAAGAAAGTGATGTCCAAGGATTTCTCTTTGGAAAGTTAAAGTGAGTTGATATAAATTATAATTAAACTTATTTTTGGTTCAGGTTCCAGAAAAAAAACCAAGGCTTGACTTTTTTATAGAATTGGTGAGTGTTATGTTGGAAATTGCTTTATTTGCCACATGTGAAAAAATTCTGATTAATTTTTTTGTGTGTGTCTTGTGAATATAAAGATGGAACACTTGTTTGTTCTGTTCATTTCAGTTTGTTGCTTTTAGTTCTCTAATTCTTTTGAAATGTATACAGTAAACTATTTTAGTACAAAAATTCTGTCTGGGCAACAGTCAAAAAAACTTAGAACACCATGTTATCATGTTTGTATCTACAGTAAATTGTTGCTGCTACTTCTGTTTTCAGATAACTAGAATAAAAATGTTGGTTTTCAACATGCAAGTAGTAGCACAACAAGTCCAAACCTGTCTGTTGTGTCTACGTAAGGTGTTTTTAAGATGAATAGTCGTTCATTTCTTAGAGTTAAGGAGTGATATTTCTAGGAAGATGTGCTTATTAAGTTGGTGAATCTGTGTTGTGTTGTATTCCAGCAGGAATTCTTATATTTAAGTTGCAATCTATTAGATGAAATTGGATGCTACCCTACCAAGGGCCCCTTCCAGTCCTCCATTGATGAATTCATTTTGTGGTTGCAGTCATTAAAAGTGCTTCCCTTTTCCTGTCACAGATCCATGCAGTGAATCATAAATTTTGGTGGTCTTTTTTCTTCAACAAGATACTCAAGAGTGTCTTACCTTCTCTAGTGTAATTTTCTTTCTTATTATTTAAAGCAAAAAGTAAACTTGTTTGTAGATATTCTCACCAAGCTGTAAGTCTTCTTGGAGTTCAGAGCCACTAATGCTGTCTAAATTCCTGAGTGTTCATCCCCTTTCTGCCTTTTTAACGTCAACACTTTGAGATAAAGTGCAACCAGATCTGTGGGCTTCCATGTAGCTTCACCTATGTTTTAGAGGCATTCCACAGCAGGTAATATCAAATGCTTATGTCATATCTTTGAGCTTTTTTTCTTCTTGGATTGTTCTAGGTTTAGCTATACTTAGATTCTTGATGTTGCGCTTCAGTTTGTGAAGCTGTCAGATAATTATTCAGAATTTTTGACATTGTTTCTAGACTCCTGCTTTTCTATTCTTTTCATATTGGAGATGAAAGAGATGTTTCAGTAATCTGTAAATTGTCCCTCAGTTGTAGCCATGTCAAAGGTTGTACTTTTCTCAGCTGTGAAATAATTATGAATGTAAGCAGAAGACATAAAATCTTAGAAATATAACTATTTGATAGTGCGAATTAACATAATTCAGTCTCACATCATGAGTGGGATACCCAGAGAAAGGTAACTTTTCTCAGTTGGCTTCATGTGTGTTTTATTTTGTGCCTACATTGACCATAGCATACATGAGAAACAGAGGACCAAACATCAGTAATAGATCTTGGCTGTGGCTTCTGGCTAGATCTTATTTGTCAGTTGTCTTCCATTCACAGAGGAATTGAAGATCTGAACAGAAAAAAAACCCTAATCATCAAGATAAACTTGCAAAGGCCACAGTAAAAACAGTAATTAAAGAGCTCAAAACAAGTTACGAGTTTGCTATTTCATAGGCAGATTTCTAGGAGTACGATGTTATTTCTGTGTGTGTTATGAAGAAGAAAATTAAGGAATCTTCTATTTTTGCTTCCCTTTTCAGCTGAGTATGCTTTCTTTGAGGAACCTAGACTACATTTTAATTTCAGAACAACAGTCTTCATCAGTGATGTTTTTCTTTTTCTGTGAAGAACAACTGCTAATATCCAACAGCTAAAACATTAGGAGGGAGGGATTCCTTGTGAAACTTACTAATATCTAAAATAAAATGTGAAACATTACAGAACTTAGTCTTACTGCTTTGCGTGCCTGTTTTTTAGCTGCTATTTGCTGCTTGCTCAATACTTCTAGTAGAAGAATCTTTAGAAAACTAATGGAGATTATTTGGTGTCTGAGGGTGTCTTGTAGCAGGCTGGAGTCTTTGCCCTCAAGACTTCTTTGCCCAATTGTGTTTAAAAAAACCCCAAAATGTAGCTAAGCTTTTGGGCATCATGATCTTCAGGTCTGACTAGTGATTTGTGTGCTTAGTAGCTTGCTTTTGTCAGTGATGTTAATTTATAAAAGATGTGCTCAACATTGTCTTGCCTACATCTTTTGTGGGTAATACAGATTAACTGTAACTGTGCACAGAGTTTGTTGTAGTAAAGTTAGGATACAATCATGTATCCATTATGCTATAATAAAATAACTATACAGTATCCTGTATTGTGTGTTAATACTATGTAATCTTTGAGTTCATTGATTCCATCAGAATTTGTTACAGGGTTTGAGACAGATCACTGCAAAACAATTGAACTCTTTCTTGTAATTAACTGATTTCTAGTCCTCAGAAATCACCTCTTCTCACCCTAAATCCTCATTTTTGTTTTAAGAATGAATTAGAATTTTAATTCTTGCTTGTTACCCCAAAGATACCATACTAGCTGTGAGCAATACTGTGGATAAAAGTAGTTGTTCATGGATGACGTTGATTTTTGCCTTTTAAAAAGAATGTTTTATTGTAGACAGATGCATCCTGATTTGAAAAATAATCTAAAAGAGTTTAAAAAACATCTAATTGAAACTACTAACAACATGGAACCACTGAAGGTTTGGGAGCTACAGGGTATGTGTTGCTTTTTTCTGAATTAACATAGTACTCTGTTAATTTCTTTAATTATGTTGATGTATCAACATTATGATAAAAGCTTTTTTAAAGAGAAATATGGTTTCATTAAAACACAGTATTTTATGAAGTATTTAAAAACAATGTGTTGATATCTTGTCTAGCATTATATGCTAGAATTAAAGGAGCATTGAAGTAATTTGGTAAGATGGAGAATCATTACTACCTTTACTGATTTTAAAGACAGAAGCAGCTGTAAAGCTTTGATCCCTTTAGTGTCTACCTTCAAAAGCCAGTAAAAGGTCTCTAGTGGTAGTCTTTTCTGTGATGTCCTGGCTGTATAAATAAAAAATGAAATTGGTGCTGCTCCCCAAGCAACCAGTTCATACAGTGTTGAAAGTAATTAAGTATTAGGATGGTGTTTGTTCAGTGCCAGGGAGACTGGTACTGGCTTGTGATAAGTACATTCAGAGCCTCTTCAGGCAGTGGGTCTTCAGCCCCTTCTTTGTATGGTACAGTCGTTTTGATACTCCTACTCCTGACATTACTGGGTACTTTCTCTAGTTCATTCTTAATGACTAATTATAGTGGCTGAGTTAATGGCTCAGCTACTTCTGATTTCCTTTAATTAGCTTCCAAGTAAAATATTAACTAAATTTAACCAAAATAGTCCAGCTATAGGGTATACTTCTATTTATAAATGACTCGAAAGGCAACTCTTGAATGGTGTTTAAACAGCCTCTATGTTTTAGATAACTAATTAGGTTTACTATTCATAGTGAAAAATGGTGCAGAGAGTACCAATGTGGTATTCCCTTTAAGTCATTGCTTTATCTGTGTGAACAGCCTCTTGATCTCTAGTGCTTTGTTAGCTTTCAAAGCATACTTTAAGATCTGCTTTATGCTCAGGATTATCTTTTCCCCAAGATGCCCTACACTGCTCTCAGCTGTATTAGGGTGCTGCAAGGGGAGCTCTGTCAGTGACAGTCCCTGACCAGAGGTAACCAAGGTTTGCTTTGCTGGGATTTGAATATTTGTACTTCAGCTGTTCAGCATAAAATGGAAAAGATTAACAGTTTATGAAGGACTTTAAGTGTATGTCCTCAGTGCACAGCAGGTAAGGCATCACTATCTGTAGTAACATAAGCAATTGGGTATTTATTCACCTGATCACAGCTTATGTAGCTGTTGAAAGGGATCTGAAACGTTCTTTTTTGAAAACAGTGTTCACTTAATACTTTTAACAAAAAGTATAAAGACACACCAAATGAACATTCCACCTCTCAGACTTGCCTTTTTTTCCAGCCAAGGTGTACCTTATCAGGCTAAACAAGGAATGTGTGGTGGTCACTTTTCTTCAGCCTTTTTTCTTTTTTTTTTTTTTTTTAACCCCTAATTGCTTCAGAAACACGTTATAAAGTTCTGCTAGGCAGGATAGTCTATGACTTTCTGCCCAGCGGTTTTTACTACACGTGGCATCAGCTTTCCTCAAACTGGGTAACCTGAGGCCTTCAGTTTTTGCTCAGGCGTCTTATCTAGCAGATTACGAGGAAGCATCATCATTGCCCTGAGGTGGTTAGGCAGACTGTATCCAAAGTACATTGAAGCATATCATGTATTACTGCCTTGCCGTATTGATTCCAAAAATGGTTTTTTCGCAGTTTCATGTACCAAGATTTTTCATACCCAAGTTACGCACCATAGAAGGCTAACTGAATTTCATTGTTATTTTCCCAGTGGGTAGTCAAGTGATTTATAAATTGTCTTGATATATGAAGATTTGCTTCATTCTGAGAAAAAGCATAGAGAGAAAAACGAGATCCCTTTAAAAATTGTGCTACACACAGGGGAACTGAAATTTGATAGTATATTGGCCTTTCTTTCATGGGTTTCCATTTTTTTCTTCCTGTGAGATTGCTGCTACTCTTGAAAATTGTACTCCTCACAAGCTCAGTATAGCCTTCTAAATTTAATATATCTCTTCTCTGAAAATCTTGTGAAGTTCTAGAGCTGGAAAGATCTTATTTTTTGCTGCAGTTACAGGTGTCTGTAGGTTGGTGTGTGTATCTGGGTTTGAGCATGAGACCCTTGTGATACCGGCATAATACTGCATTATGAATTGTCTGGTTTCTTCAGTATGTTTTTGTAAACTTAGAAATTACATGTACAATGTGTATGCTCAAGATGGCAGAGCAGAATTCTGTAGGAAAGCCTGAATTTGTTTTTTTCCAACTTTTAAATGCCCATCTTTTTGACCTTAATTTCGTAATCTATTACAATGTATAATTGAAAAAAAAATATTAATAGTGAATGTGTATGTATGGAACAGTTTTCTGATTGTGGGCAGTATTAATTGAGAGTGATATTTCCAGTGATTTTATATTTTTATTTTATTTTTCTCCCAGATCTTAGTTTTCAAGCAGCTGCTCAAATTATGTCTGCCCCTGTTTATGGTGCCTTAAAAGTAATGAAAGACATAGCTCAGAACTTTCCAGTAAGAGCCAGGTAAGATACTTAAGCTTGTTTTCCAAGTACTGTTTCTATGTTTGCGTTTTAATTTAATGACAGTAATACAGATTTATATCCAAATCTTGCAGTCAGATATTCGTGTTTTACAGCTTGCTAGCTTGATTCCAGGCAGTTTCATTGAGCAGAAAATAACTCCTGGGAGAGCTCATGATTGGTTTCTTGAATGTTTCCTGTCTGATGCAGAAGGTGCCGTGAAGGCATCCTTAATCCTTCACGCATTTATGGTTGAATGCCCTGTCCTCCTGGCTTTTACTGGAGTGATGTTTTCCTGGGCGGAAAATTCTGCTGAACTAATAGCAGATCTGCTCACTGTAGGAAAAGGCAAAATTATATTAATAAATTTCATAGGGGATCCACACACATAAGTTCTAAGCACAACATTGCTGACAAGGTTGGACCCTGGCAGCTGTATGTTATTGTTCTTCCTGGGGAAGATCTGTCTCCCATAACAGATTATCTATATTGATCTTTTATTAAATAAATTAATATCATTTACCTCTGTACTAATATTAAAAATTGCTCTTCCTGAAAGCCAATTGTATTGTAATTGAGAAATGCTTTTCTTTATATTTAATAAGTGCTTCATGTAATCCTATCAGCAATATTGGCTTGAATTACTGTATTAAATATGATGCTAAATAGGATTCTTAACTCAGTATGCTTTCACATTTTATAACTCTTGTTTAATTTTCAGTGTTTCATTATTATTTCTGATTTTGTTAGAGAAAATCTATGCTGTAATGGAAAACCTACCTTTGCAACATCTTGTTTCAAGGAAGGTGCGAGTTTACACTTAGATTAGCTGTCAGAAAATGCAGCTTTCCATTAGAAGATAGTGGGAACATACATAATGTTAAACTGCAAGGCCGGTTCTGTTCTTTAAAGGACAGGAAAAAGTCAGTTTGAAGTATGCTAGGTGACATTTAAATCATTGATTTAAGTCATTAAATTGTAACATCCCACTCCAACTCCTGCCATTTATTTGTGGCATTAGAGCAAAATTTACTTACTCTTCAAACATTTTATTTTATGGGTAAAAGTATAAGAATACTTTAGAATGATTAAAACGGGAATTATTGTTCCAGTCCTGTATGATATATTCTAATATGCTAATCTAGCATGTTATTTTTAACAGGAGAGATTACAGATACTTAAATAATTTATAGTTAGTAGGTCTGCATTGACAACAAACTTGAATCAAAGGGGCATTGTGTACAAACAGCGACCAAAATATATTTCCTCAGTAATCTAATCATGCTTAACCTGCTGAGTCAACAATACTAGTCTGGAAAAAAACCTCCTAGAACAAACAGGAAATGAAAAACCACTATTTAATCACTTTAGATAACTAATGATCATAATAGTAATATTTGTAAAATGTTTAGATTTCACATAGTTTAGATATGAAAACCATTTTTAATTACGGAAATCTTGGCTTGAGAAGATGGTATAAAAACTTTAGAACTATAGTTACGAAAACAATTTAAAAAAAATCATATTTGCCTTAAAAATGGGGGATTCGACCATAAAAATGAATATAAAACTCCTCTGGAAGTTTTTCTTACTTTTGAGTGTCTCAGTATTTCCAATTGAAAAGTTAGTCTGAGGTAGATTTTACAAAATGTCATCAGATATAGACAGTGTATCAACTGATACATGTTGTGCTGACATTTTGCTAATTCATTTTATACAATTAAAAAAGATAAAAAATACCCTATATGTATCATAATTATCTATTATTTAGTAATGCAATAATAAGAATTACAATACTTTTGTTTCTTGCTATTCATTTGTCATTCATGAATGTTAACATTATGAACATGTGAAAAGTTTCCTTTTTTCCACCAATATACACAGTATAGCTACATGCTCTTCCAGGTAAGAATAAAGATGCGTAAAATTACGTGATAGAAAGTATTATGACCTTAAGGTTATACAAGAACATTCCTACATCATGTAGAATGATAAATAGTATCCTTTTATTTTCAGGCAGTAAAGTGTTTCTCTCTAGTAAGTCCTTAGCACTGAATACTTAAAAAAACATGCATAAAAATTTGTGAAGCTTTGAACAAATGACTGAACTCAAAATGAATATGTGTCTTTCACAGGTACTTTTAAAATTGTTACCTCAAGTTCCTAGGGTGCCCTTCTCAAGGGGTTGATCATCACACTTTCTCCTTAAAATCTTCCTAGAGTCCTGCATCATCAACTGTCATGCATAGAAAAGATTCTTTAATTTATTGCTTTCTTACTACCAAAAAAGCTATCAGTAAAACTTAACCTTTTGCTCACAAGTGTTTTACTTCCTTGCTAACAGTTGGACCAGCTTTGTGTTCTCCTTTCCGCCTTTTTATTGTTTTCATATTATTTTTATCTTTCTGCATTACTACTCTAAGCTATTTCGAAAGGTTTAGGTTGTTCTTTTTATCTATGCGTTTTTTATCACCTGTGTATGCAGAATGAAGCATTGACTCTGAGAGTTGCAGGCCCTACTACTATTTAAGTTGAGTTTAGCAGGATAAAAATCAAAGTTTTTTTTTCTGAAGTATTTTTTACTTCAGGACTCTCTACAACTATTGCTGTGAAGTCAGAATAATAGTTGTGGTGGTACTGCCATGCATTACATTTCCACCTCACTATGGAGGCCTTCTGTTAAGTAGCTGTTTTGCCTATTGACTAAGAAAATTCTTAGTGATAATTCCTGTCAATTACAGATGTTCTTTTAATGACAAGTTCTGTAGTGTTCCTGAATTATGTCTGTAGCTGGTAGAAGGTCCCTTAAAGCAGTGTCCTACCTAGTCAGCTTTTGATACTTTTGACTTCATACTGTTTTTTTCCTAATCCTTCTCCTCCATTTTCCCCAAACTTAAATTTGGCTTGAGACATTCTTTTCTTTGTACTCTACAATTTTTTAATACTTTTTTAAAATCCTAATCAGCAATGTTTCTTTTTCAACAGAAATGCTTATATTTTCTTGCTTTCTGTTCTACAATTTTTTATTTCAAACTAGTGAACACAAAGTAATATAATACAGTATAAAATATCTTTACTTACTATATTCTTTACATGCATGTTGTACCTAGCAGTATGATTACAAAAGCTTTATGAGAAAGAGTTTAGATTAATTAAACAGTAATAAGCAAGTTAAGCTTGTTCTCCAGTGATTACTGATAATAATACATTTGAATCATGTTGACTGTTCTTTAGTGCTGTCTTTGACATCAGATTTTAAGTTACACCATTCTTACTTTGAGTCAAGGAAAGCTCATCAAGTATGGGTTGATATAAATACAGCTCGTTCTTGATCCTCTGTTGCCCTTTCATCACGTGATCCAGAAGGGATTCACAGTGACAAAAATAATCTGGCAGAATATTTAGAGTGTGTGAATGGAAAAAGGGTATTTAGCTGTGATGAATTGTGTAACATTTCTATACAAACCCTGGAAATCAAATTGCACTTAACAAGTAGTATCTTTGATCACCTGGGAAGCTTGAATATTTGTTAAAAATAAACTGATTTTATGTCATATTTCTGACATACTGTGAAAAATGTGGCGTTTGCTAGAAAATCTATTCTAAATCAGTTTCTTTTTGTTGGGAGGTGAGGGTTTATGTTATTAAATTACTACTTTATTGTCTGTTAAGTATTGAAGTTGGCTTAGTGACATCATTCTCTGTTAACTTTCAGGTTTAAGATTACTGCAGCGTTTTGTAGTTTCATACAGATTTACTAAATCATGTACAATCAAGTTTTGGAAAAAATATTTATGTAGGCAGCTAGAGTATTTATTTTGGCATTTATTGGAAGAATCAGATTTAGGTTAATATGGTTGAAGGTTTCTTAAAACATGGTGAGATTAATTTTCCTCTGGGAGTATTTTGTGATAGCCTAGTAATTATAAACCTCACATACAATACATTGTGGTAGAGGAAGTTAGTCTTCCACAATGTTCTTAAAAGGTAAAAAAGACAAATCAATGGATTATATTCTAAAGATAGAATGACTAAGGAGGCTAAAATGTTGATTGTCTGTGAATACGTAACATTTTCAAGGGTCTACATCTGTAAATATCTTTTCTAATCTCAGCTAATTTTAAAGTGGTCGTCCTTTGCATGTTTTCCCTGTCTTTGGTGAAAACATCAAGTTGTATCCTTGGCCACCTGTGCTGTAATGTTGAGTAGCATGGAGTTAGTAACATTAACTTAAAATATACAAACACGGCATGCATTTAGGTAATGATTTAGATGATCAGACAACTTCCTTTTTTTATATACGTGCTATTTTTCTAGAAAAAAAAAAAGAGAAAAGATTGAGAGTCTTAAACAATAAACTGATAATATTACTTCAACAAAATCTAGCCTAAATTTGAAACCTGGGTTTTTACTGGAGTAACACAGAAGAAAATATTTGTTTTGAAAATAAAATATTTATGACACTGCATTACTCTTCTTTTTAAGTCTTAATTACAGCATTCTTCAATTGCAGTGCATTGGATATGGTATTAAAATAGATATTTCACATTATTTAATGCATTTTTCAAAATACAGTGGTTGAGTGATAGAAATATTTTACTTTTACAGATCACTGACCAGAGTGCGCGTAGAGAAGAAAATGCGAAATGAAATAGAAGAAAATCAGAAGGTTTGTATCTATTTCTTCAAGTGGACATTTCAATTACTATCATATTACTACTTCTGGAGATTTTTGTTAGTGTAGCAACTTTCACATGGTTTCTATTGGAGAAAAAGAGCTATTTTTTTCTAAACATATTTTACTAAATAAATAACGTTGAAATACTCAATTCCATTTTTTCACTTTCTGCTGTTCTTGGTACCCTTTCCTGTACTACTTTGATGTTACAGAATTAGGCAAAAACAAATTATTTTTACAGAGTTTTGTGTTCGGTCATAAATTGTGAGCTGTGAGGGCAAAACAGGTCTCAGTTAATTTTTTTAGAGCTTTGGTGTTGAATCTAGGCCTGCTGCTTATATTATGGTCAGCACATGCTAACTCTGAGCTTTTCACACTCTCAGAATCAAGCATACATGCAAACTATTCTGAAAGGTATTTTGAATTGTCATCTATGGTAGATGGTGGTTTTATTTTCATCCTTGATGCACTGCATCTTTTGTGCCTTGTGTGATGCAAGGAGTGATTGTTCACATGATTTTGAGTGATGTGAAATGTATCCTGAGATGTCACTTCGCATTTGTTGAGTTTGTGACATCTGTTGTATTTTTCGTCTCAGTTGAGAGTTTGGATTTTTTCTTTCAAGTTGAGTGTTAAAATGAAATGTTAGCCACCATGCTTTTAGGACTGGTCACATGAAATGACATCCATAGCACTGTTCTTAATCTTGATCTTCAGAACATGTATTTTCATATGGTGTTAAGACTGACCAGCCACTGCAGTGAAAAGGATTTGTTTCTTACTTATGGCACTCCTGTACTGCTGCAGCATTTCCATGTGTTGTTTTGCTTTGTATCCATTCATGCTTTTTCCTCTTGCCTTGCCAAGAGTAGTATATCCAGGGGAATGCCTTTCCACTTTCTTGAACAATGAAAGTGTACAATGTCCCTGTTGCACTAATGCAGCCTTCTTGTAAAGAGCTCGTCACCTCTATGGTAGCAAAAATTTCAAAATTCACATAAATACTAGAGCTCCCCACCATGCAAAACTAATGTATGGCTTTCCAGTCTCGAGTATTTCCAGCCCAGACAGTGACAGGCTCAAGTGTTAAGTCCTTGTACACAGTTATGCAAACAGTTACATGGGGCTGGTTTTGTCCATAGGTGATTGTGTGTGGAACCAGTGTATTGAGAATACATTTTTCATATCCCAGCAGTTCAATGTCTTGAGCCCTTCAGTTTTCTTGTGTGCAGGGTGAATGCTTGATTCTTGGGTTTCCACAGAGGTCTTACAGTGGGCTGAACATTATGCAGGCCTCTTTGTTTTCTTGCAGTAGTGTGAAATCCCTTAGGTTTTGCTCAAGGGAGCAAATCGGTATCCGTACCTTGCTTCATTGCTTTCTCTATACAGCTGAGGTACACATTTTCCTGTGTCTCTTTGTTCTTAGGGTTATAGTAAGATAAAGCAAAACAAAGCTTGAATGATCATAGTGTTGTTCTCAAATTGCAGATCTGTTAACACGAAAATCAAAAACAGCTGCTTATTCGACAACCACTTCTCTACTCCAAAACAGAGGTGTATCAGGATCTATTTGTCTGTTCTTTCTAAATATAAGGGTTAGGAAAAGTAGCTAAGATTTGGTTTGAAATTAATATGTCTGCTTTTAGGCATATCTACATGGTATCTAAACTCCTGTTATGACAATTAATACGTAGTCAATGGACATCAAAACTAATTCAGCTCACTTAATCATGCCCTGCAAAATAACCATTGAGTTGCCTAAACCTGAATGTCTGAAGTCATTTGAGATGCCGCAGGCTATCCAAGATAGCCACGCAGGTCTGGCAGATGTGTCCACTGGGACATCCATTCCCTTCTGTCTGACCTGTGCTTTCCAGTCCAAAATGCCTTATCCTGGAACAGATGACATTGGATATCTATGTGGTTGGTCAGCTGAGTCACTTCTATGATTCTGTGACTCTATTAAATACATTAACTATAAGAGGATCTTAAGCACCGATCACACGAAGTTTAAATTTCATACTGCATCCTACCTATAGGCCTTTAGACAGCTAAAAGCTAAAATCTGTTCAATAAAAGTTGGGAAACTTCCTGAACACTGCTGCCAGAGCACAATAAATTGGCATGTGCGTTCTTGAACTGCAGTACATCCATCTAGCAGCAGGAGAGATACAATCTCATGCTGTGTGTAACTGGATGATTCCCTCTCAAGATAATGAAAGTTGAATAGGAAATGCAATGGGAGGAAATAAAGGTATTAAAAGTTGAAAGGCATGTGATGATTTAGGTGTAGTGAATTGATGCCTAACTAAGAAATACACAAAGAACTGCTATAGATTAAAAAACCAAAATATCTCATTAAATGCAACTCACAACTTCCAGTGCAATAATTTGCTGACAGTTTAGCAAGAAGATACTACAGGAGTACTGTCAGTGTTAAATTCTAGTTTTGGATGCTTAACTACTCCTTCCATCCAAGTTGTTAATGGCAAATGGATGCTTTTCTGAACAATCAAATGCCTAGCATCAAAATTGTATTTGTATGATGAGCCTCAGCTCTGAGTCTGCCGTTTTTTTCGTACTGAAGGCTTTGAAAAGCTTTTACACTCCCATTTCAATACCCAGTGGCTGATAATTTTTTTCATTGTTCTTGCATTCATTTTAGTTGTAGTCTTTCTCAGTATCTGTGTTTACATGAGTATCTGGGCTTACAGGAATGACCAGTAAGCTTTCAGTAGTGGTAAGACATTTTTTATCCTAAATGCTGATTTCAGTGCTTCAAGGAGAGGGCCTGTTCTAGCTGATCTCACAAGATCTGCATAAGAGCTCTGAAGGATGCTGGTAAGACTTCTTGAGACTGTAATCCTCTGCATATGTATTGTTTGCTCTGTGAGTTCAGTGGCATTAAAAGGGAGATTTTTCTGTGGTCACAGTACTTTGTGACACAACACTGGTTATTAAAACTGTAATCCAAGTTGGATTTCCCAACCACAGAAAAATTCAAAGTATACCTAGGACTTTGGGTCCTTCTCTGCCTGGTGCAGAGAAGTTTCATCACTGTGTGTCTGGCTGTTTAATTTTGTCCTGTCTGCCTCTTTTGGTTGTATCTTAGGATCAAACTCTGTGTAGATAAAAATGATCAGAAATTTCACCTGCTGCAAAGGCACTTGGCATTGTTAGGCATCTTTGAATTTTGGCTGCTTAGGTGTAGAGTGAGTCCTTGCAAGAGCATGTAATTCTGTGTAAAACTGTAATAGGAAAAATGTAAATGCCAGACACCGGCTGCTGCTTCTAATTATTGTATTAATGGTTGCATGAGGTTTAAGACAAATATGAAATCCTGCACTTGGGCCAGAGTAATCCAAAGCAGCAGTTAGCTTTAAAGAAGATGGAAGTCCTTCCTCTTGTGAACCAAGTTTCGGGACATACAAAACCCCCACATCTCTGTAATTTGAGTATATGATTGGGAATAAAGTGAGTGTTATGAATTAGGAAAGTAATGAAATTATCTCCTGCAGGAAGCTTACTGTCATGTATTTATGCTCCTCATTGAAGGGAATGATTTGTTTAATCCTGAAAGGACCCCCAGTGAAACTCACTTAATTGAAGGAGGCCTGTGGGAACTCATGAAGAACGGACCACAGGAGAAAGAACATAATACAATACGACTAGTGGAGGTTTAGGCCGCAAGGGCATTGCGACCCTGGGGCCTGTGGTTATACAGTAACAGGATGTAGATCCGGTTAGAGCTGACACTGTCAGCAATCATGAAACTGAGGCATGCAGTGGAAAAGTACCGAAGCAGAACTTGTAACCCTAAGAAACGAAGTAAGCAGAGTGAAGAGGAACAGCGAATAAGGAATTTAGCCTTTGCAATATGTAATCACTTTTGTAATATGTAACCAATGAGCTTTGTATACGATTATTTTAGACTATGTATGTAGCCTTATAAAAGAAGCATGTTAAGAGTAATAAAGCAGATCTGATTTCCACCTGACCAGGTCTCCTTCTCTCAATCGCGGCACCTCATTTTTGAAAACTCACTGGCATCCATCTTTTAGATGCCTAATAAAATTGTCATGGAAGATAATAACTAAATTAAAAAAAAAATCTGGTTATTTTTTAGCATTAATGGGATGCAGCCCCTCCCAGATCCACAGTATTCTTCACATTATGTCTGAGTTTGAATGTATGTATTTAGATACTTTATAGTAAGCATAAGTAATTATATTACTCTTCTGTAAATCTACATACAAAAAAAATAAATGAAAGCACTACAAGGTTCAAGTTACACTACTAGAATAAATTAAATTTACAAATTTCAAAAGTTGTTTTGGACTTTCATAAGCATTCTTTCTGTCTTACTTAAGCTTATCACAGCTGCATTTTTCCTTCATGGAGAGCCCTGTCTTTCATATGCAAACGTTAGGTGCCATTACATATTTTCATTTTGCTTTGGGTTGTGAAAATGTTTGTTTACTAAGGAATGTGGTACCTTTTCAATGAATGATGAGTAGAGTGCATATACATTGGATTACAAAAAGCTTCAAGTAAACTGTTGTCTCATGTGGAGTTGCTCTTGTAATGCCACAAACCAGTTAGCTTTGACTCTATTTACACTTAACCGTGTGAAAATAGCCACAATACTTTAAAGATACAACATCACTTTCAATGTTTTCCTGTTTTTTCTCTCATTTGTTCAGTGACAGGCTTATAAATGGAATAATATACGCAGCCTGAGTTGCTTGCTCTAAGTGTGCTTTTGTTAAAAGTATGTTTTTTGTTCTCACTTACTCTGTTCAGCAAGTGGGAGCTAAATGGGAAAAAATATCTTTCTCAGTTTGCTTTTTTTCTGCATGTTTTTCGTGCTTTCCATTCCTCTATTGGGAATTAAGACAGATCTGGAAATCTGACTGCTCCTCATGGGGTGAGTTGGAATAAACCTACTGCCTTGCTCCCATTACTTACCTTGCTACAGCCACCATAGACTGAACAACGTGGTGCCCTACAGCTCTCTGAAATAAAATAGGGCGTACTTTACTCCCCAAATACTTTCCTCTTCTCTTTGTTTATTGTGGATTATTTTTTTCCCTTCTTTTCAAAATAAGGATATGCTATATTATGCCTTTCTGATCTATGATTTTTCCAAGGTCCCTTTGTTACATGGGATTGTGTGTTTCTGGTCTGTCTTTCCTAATTCCCTGTAACAATTGCAACTGCGCAATTTCTGGAGTTGTGAAAGATGTTAAGATATCGAGAAAGCTAGTTTCAAGTGGAGGTCTGAAGGATACATGTAAGGTCTCTGTTGAATGGGTATGTAGGAGTCACTTTTCAAAAAATTACAAGCCATATTTCTGTGTGTGTGTATCTTCACTTTCTGTTGGCAGACATTAAAGATGTGTCTTTGTCTCTCCCTTGTACAGGTAGGGACACTGTAGGTTGTTTAGGGGGAAATTATCAGGTTTTTTCATTGGTATTTGTACACTGAAAGTGTGTCAAATAGCACTCATGGAAGTATGTTGTCAGTATTTTTATCAAAAACACTCAGCTAAAAGAAGAAATTATGTGGAAAATATTTAATGTATCTTTTGCAGAAGTAAATGGTTTATATATATATGGTTTTTATATATTTATAAATATGTATTTGTGCTGACGTATACCTAAATAAGTTAGCGGTAACTTACTTTACAGCATTTTCATGAAATACTTGGAATCCAACCTGGAGAAGCACGCCTGTTTCTAAATGGCCTTCAAATTGATCTGGATTTTCATGACCCATTTAGGTAAGATGGTACATTTTGTTTGAAGGTTATGAGATTACTGATAATACTGAGAACTTGTGCTCATAGTGATTGATAATCTCATCAGTTGCATTTTGGGGGACAATAAATGCTCCAGGAGAGGAAATACGGGTTTACAGTGGTTTTGCTTTGAGTATGAACATTGTATAAGTAGTTGAAAACAGCCTTTTCTCTTGAAATATGTTCTCTAATTTACTTACAATTTTACAACTTGCCATGTAAAATCAGTTTGGAAATGGAAGGAATCCAACGTGTATGTATAAAAAGCTGGGAAAAGCACTTAATAAAAAGTAAGTTAAGTGCTTTCACATCTCTGTTTCTTAAAAATTACAAAAAAATCGCAGGCATAAAATTTAGGTATACAACACCTTGGGTTATTTTTGGCATGTTTCTGAGTCTGTGTCTGGCCACCTTTTAGAAGTTTGTTAATGTAGCACTAATATGCTTTTTGGTATAAGAAATCTTTTTCCAGTTTCTGTAATTATATAATAATTATTTTGGGTGTGACTTGCCTCTTATGCGAGCACTCACAAACTGTAAACATTTTCCTTTGAATTCTTCTGAATGTTGGCAACAGACATAACTACTTCAAAATAGTCTTTGGTGGCCTGCAAACTGTCTATAAATCTACTTATGCTAAGGCTGAGGTTTTTTCATGTTCCTATGATTTGTCAGAAACTACAGGTTTTTCATTTTCTGTTTTTTAACTCAAAATGTCTTTTTCTTCCATGCAGATTCCTAAACTGCATTGGGTTTAACATTTACACTTGGAATTTTTGCTTAAATTTTTTTCTCAGCCAGAGTTTTGAGGTGGAGTGACTTGCCTCTTTGTTGTTAATGATGGAAATATTAATAGCACTTTTTAATGATAGCGCTAGGTTTAATGTCAACATATTTTAGAAGAAACCTGTCGGAACAGAGAAAAATCAAAATGAAGCAAGATAGCAATAAAGGCATTTGTAAAATCTTGCCTGCTGTGTTCTGCTGGTGAGCACTTCAGGTTTGTTTCCATTCTTGTACTGAATTTTCAGATTGCAACGAATTTTCCAGAGTTCTGTTGGGTCTTCTGGCAAAGAGTCATTTTTTAGAGGTGTAGCTATGCCTTTCCTTCGTGCTGTTTTCAGGCTTCTGCCACGATGACGACTTAGAGCTCTTTCAGTGTCTCCATCGTTTGCTGCCCGTTTCTCTACACACTTGCAAAGCGTCCTCTTAGGGTACCCATGCCTGGGTTTGTCTCAGACAGGACAGTGCAGCAAGCAACCTTCCACTTTGCTGTCCTGCCATGTCTTGCTGAAGATGGATGAAATTCCTTCATATAAAATAAGTGTGAATGAACAAAACAGTTGTTTAATTGGTTATAATTCTGTTTTGAAATAAGTTGAAGACATCTAGTGTTATTAATTGATTTTGTTGTAAACACTTGACTGCAGGATAATATAAAAATTGGTTTTAATACTAAAAATACTATATTAATTGTCTTTGAAATATTTTTTCTTTTTATGTCACAACAAGAGTTCTATGTAGACATTATGCATTTTTGTCTTCTTGAAAAAGTATCTTAGAGACTCTTAAACTTGAAGGAAAAGTGATGTATGGCCTTCATGAACTTGGAATCCAAGAGGAGATCCTGAATAAATTTATGAGATTACATATACATCCTACAGATGAGAGCTACGCGCTAGATATTCGTCATTCTTCGATAATAGTAAGTAATTAAACATTTATTTAAATATTAACATACTTGATAATGCCACGTAGGGGCAGTCTATTTTTTTTTCTGTAGTATAATTGAAATACTACACATAAGATGATATATCAATAAGCAGTTTAAAATGTTTTGGAGAGTGATATGTTTTCAATGAATTTTAGGAGTAATTTTCTCTAATCTGTACCTCATTAAAATTTTAAGATATAACGTGTTTATAAGAAAAGAAGGGTGTATCTGAGAGTAGTTGCACACTCACATCTATAGAATTTGATTTTACAGCAATTAATCTAGCTATGTAATATCTTTGTATTATGCAAGACTGCTGAATGTCCTTTAAGAGTATAAGTGAATTGTGGACAACTTAAATATTTTGGTTTTAATTGTCCATTGACTCTGCTTTTTTCCTTCTTCAAAATTTATACAGTTTTTGTTAAAAAGGTCATATGCCAGTGGAAAAGGCACTAAAATACTAATTTTCTTCACCTGAAAAGAACCGTATTTCACTCTTCTGTTTGCTGAGGCTTGCACAGAAAACAGTAGAAGAAAAAATTGGCCATATATTAATTAGTTATTTTGATGTATCTGAAGTGCTGGTGCTGCAGATTATAGATAATACTGTAATTGTCTTACAGGATGGTTATGCTGTGTTACACACATCTGTGTGATCTTTTCTTATGACCTCTGTATTGTGAAAGTAGTTTCCACACTTGAAAAAATTATTTTATTCACATCCTGATACAGAATACAAGTGTGTTTTTTTCCTTTTCCATCCATTATTAGTTTTATTAAGTAATGCGTATAAAAACTCTGAATGATTTGATTAGAGAGAAGTATTTTAGAAGCTATTTTCTGTTACTATTTCAAAAAGAAAATTTCCAGGCTTTCCACGTGTTTCAAAATACCTTGATTTGTACATACATATTTTACCCAGTGTGTAATGCATTTTTTAAATGGCTGCCTTTTTAGTGGGTTAATAATATAGAACAAGATCACAGCTATAGCACATGGCCTGCAAGCTATCAGGAACTGCTAAAACCCTCATTTCCTGGAGTTATACAGCAGATTAGACGCAATTTATATAACTTGGTAAGTTTGGAGAACTTAATTTCTTTGCATACTATATGTGTTGATATGTGGACAGACAATTTATTGAAAAATAAGTATGCTGTATTCGTTGTTAAGATGGGTTGGAATTTCATGTTTTCTATGTGAGTCTGCTGATAGTGAAAATCTTTTAGTCTTGTGAGCCATACGTAATCATTAGTCTGATTTCCAGAAGCAGGCTTGGGCACAGTTTTGTGAGGAGCTTCTCTGTTCCTTTCCATGCTACGTATAGGTAATTCACTACTATCAGTGATTTCTTTTCTTAGTACACTACTGATAAAGTAATGATAACTGTTCTTGTTTTAGAGGTGGTGAGTTGAAGTACAAAAAAAGTTTAAGTTATAAAGCATACTAATTATGATGTCTTTATAGCCTAATTTTTCCTCTGTGCATAGCATTCTGTGTCCCTTAGTAAGCTTAAGGAAACAGCTATTTCTGTTTTAAATTGAAATCTAAATTATGAAAGGTGGCTGTATGAATCATAGAATGGTTTGGTTTGGAAGGGGCCTGTAAAGGTCATCTAGTCCAACCCTCCTGTAATGAGCAGGGACATCTTCAGCTAGACCAGGTTGCTCAAAGCCCCATCCAGCCTGACCTTGACCGCTTCCAGTGATGGGCCATCCACAATTTCTCTGGACAACCTGTTCCCCTATGACACCTGTGCTGTCTCAAGACACTTGTTTCTTCATAGGTAATCTAAATATATGCCTTTTTATTTTAAAATTGTTACTTCTTGTTGTGTCACTGCTACTGGTAAAAAGCCTCTCTCCATCTTTCTTGTAAGTCTCCTTTAAGTATTGAAAGGCTGAAATCGGGTCTCCCTGGAGCCTTGTCTTCTCCAAGCTAAAAAAACTCCAGTTCTCTCAGCCTTTCCTCATAGGAAGGGTCATCCAGCCCTCAGTTTTTGTGGCCCTCCTCTGGACCCATTCCAACAGGTCTATGTCTTTCCCATACTGAGGACTCCAGAACTGGATGCAGTACCCCAGGTTAGGTCTCACTAGAGTGGAGTAGAGGGGCAGAATCACCTCCCTTGACCTGCTGGCCACATTTCTTTTGATGTAACCCAGGATACAGCTGGCTTTCTGGGCTGTGAGCGCACATTGCTGACTCATGTCCAGCTTTTCATCCACCAGTACCCCCAAGTCCTTCTCCGTGGGGCTGCTCTCAATCTCTTCATTCCCCAGCCTGTATTGATACTGGGGTTGCCCTGACTTGAGTGCACAACCTTGCACTTGGCCTTGTTCAACCTCATGAAGTTCACATGGGGCCACTTCTCAAGCTTGTCCAGGTCCCTCTGGGTGGCATCCCTTCCCTCAAGCCCATCAACTGCATCATTCAGCTTGGTGTAATCTGCAGACTTGCTGAGCGTGCAATTGAGGCCGCTGTCGTTGATGAGGATATTAAACAGCACTGGTCCCAATATAGACCCCTAAGCGACACGACTTGTCACTGATTTCCATCTGGACGTTGAGCTTTTGGCCACTACTCTTTGGATTCATGCATCTATCGAATCCATACCTCTCTAATTTAGACAGAAGGATGTTGTGGGGGACTGTGTCAAAGGATTTACAGAAGTCTAGATAGATGACATCTGTAGTTCTTCCCTTGTCCACTGATGTGGTCGCTCCAAGTGACACGAAGTTCAGTATATGAGAAGACAACCAAAATATAAGCAATATGTAATTAAAAAAAAAGTTTTGAATGAAGCATAAGACGTGTGTAATATGAAGTAGATTGCATTATGTATGCAAAGTTAAATATTGGCATAGATGTATATAACAGTTATATTACAGACATCTACAACATGTCATTTAACTATGATCTGAGGAGGTGGGAATGTTCAAAATTTTTACAATTACTCTGCTGCATTTTAGCTACTCTAGCAAAATTATTCTAAAAAATTCTAAGGGGAGTTGCAGAGCAAAGCTGAATAAACAAGGTACCAATGTCATAATTAAATCTGCATAAAGATAATCTACCTATGCAGACAGATCCTAGTTTTAGATTCTGTGCATGCTTGAAAGATCTGATTTTATACTGCAAGCAAGCTACAGTAAGTGAAAGAGTGAATACAAAGATATGTGAGACTGGAAGGAAGAATTCTTTCTCAGTACTCCATTTCTTAATTAAAGTTTTAAATCAATATATTCTGTTTATTTTAGGGTTTTTTTTCACAACAGAAGAGTTAGTTGAAAGAACTAATAGAAGAATCGGAATTAGATCCTTTTTAATGAAATAACCAACTTCATTAATAAAAGGAAGTATTGGCACAGAATGTATCAAAGGAGACTAGTGATACCACCTGGTTTGAAGTTTGATAAATGGTTAAATCTTGCTTTCAGTATTTGGTCCAAGTTCATTAATTCTGAAGTTATTTTCATTTATATTCTTAATGTTTTCTTATAATGAATGCTCTAGGAAATTGAAAACAGTTGGGGTGCAATGCTCCTTTGGAAATTTCTATTCTTGTATTAGATTTTATGACTTAAAAAAATTAGAAGCAGACATAAAGAATAAATATTGCATTGTATAATATGTTTTATCTTCTTAGGTACTTTTTGTTGATCCAGTCCAAGAAGATGCAGGTGACTATATAAAACTGGCAGAATTATTCTATCATCATAATGTACCACTTAGGTAAGGAAAACTGAAAATCTTGAAGAAAAGAAAAGAAGGTTGCCTTCATTTGAATTCGTATCTTTGCCTAGCAGAACAGAAGAAAAAAGGAAGTCCAATGCAACAACATTCTAATAAGACACATTGATTACTCTCTTGTGTTAAGCTTACTTGAGTATTAAGTATTCTTAAGCAAACAAGTTGCAAGGGGTAACATACCTCTGTGTGTGGAAAGTGAACTGCAGAACTCTGATAAAAAATTATCTTGTCAAATAGTCCCACTGGATGCCCATGTGGAGTTGCATTCTAAGTAAATTATTCTTTAAGTAAAACACTATTTGAGGGTATTTTTTCATTTAGCTCTTTCAACTGAGGTTGCTTTACCTAATTTTGTTTTTATATAAATACTTAGACCAAAATAATCTTATCCTCACCAGCTTTTGAATTTCTAAAAATCAGTTGTCTGAGACTGAAGTAGTTGTCCTTTGAGAGAAATAGACACTTCTGAGGAAGAATCTGGTTGATCTGAGATGCTTACTGTAAGAAAAAATGAATTGCTCTCAAAAGTGTCTGTTTATTTCCACAGCTTATAAAAAAGAAGGTTGTCCAAACTAGACCCAAGGTCCAGTAGGATGAATTCCATGTTAAGTATTTAAAATCCTCCTGTGAATTTTTGTTTGTTTCCTCAATAAATTAAAGATTTTCCATTTTCTTTTAAAATTTTACTAGTTCTGACCATTGTTTTGTTTTTCTTTGGGTTTTGTAATTCAATGACAAAAAAGTAATGGAGGACAAAAACTAGTTTATCTGTGCGTTTTCTCACTGTTGTCACTACCTGTGAGACAACTCTGCCTCAGTCCTTAAGAAGAATATAGCCTAGAACCTAATTTGCCTTTTCTGATACATAAACAGTATAAAAGCAGCCAAACTGAGTCAGACCAAGAGACCATGTAAGTTAATCAGTCTGCAATAGCTGCTTAGGGATGATAAGAAGAACAGGGCAACCAGCTATTTTGCCTGGCTGTCAGGTATTTGGAGATCAAAAAATTCCAGACTAAGGTGTAGTTTCTAAATATTTAGCAACCCTCAACAGGCTTCTCTTCCATAAAGTTCTGTTTTCCCCATGAATTCATTTAAAGTGCTACCACCCATGGCATCCTTTTCCAAGTGTTTTCACAGTTGAACTTAACATGGTTTATAAAGAACTGTTTAATTTGTTTTGAGCCAGACTTTCAATAGCATTAATTACTGTCTCTGTAACTCTTTTAATTGGGAGAGAGACTTAGCGGTCTCTCCCCCTCTCTAGATGCCAGTCATCATTTTATAAAGCTTTGCCATATTTGACCACTGTCATTTCTTTCTCCAGGTTCCTAGTTATTTCTTGCCTGGAAGCTGTTCCAAAGGCTGTTTTGTTTTCCGAGTTGGCCTTCTCTGAACTTTCTTAGTATTAATATAGCTTCTCTGAGATAAGAGCAACAGCCATGTACACAGTATTCAAGATGTGGAAAAGCCATGGGGTCTGTACTGTCATACAATATTTTGCTTGCTGAATGTTCCTATGGCACTCAGATGACACAGGACTTCAGGAAAAGTTATTTACGATGATGACATATAAAAAATGAGAGAAGCAATTAATTTTGTAGAACATGGCACATCTTTATGCATTAATTATTATTTATATATATTTTAGAAAACTTGCTGCATTTCTTGCTTTTCATCTGTCCTTTGGTCTGATGCACACCTGGTTGTCCTGAACATCTGTCTAAATAATTTTATACTGATATGACAGATTTTGTTTTTATAGTCTTAGAATATCTAATATGAAGTGGCTATCCAGATGAAAAGATAACTTCCTAAATCAGCTCGTTGAATTATCCCTTGGAAATATGAAGGTCTTCTGAAACATGGGCTCAGCATGGCAGATCGTTGTGTTGTTGTGGTAGTGCTCAATGCATGATGAGATCAGTAGGGGAGTCTCATGGTCTTGTAGCAGCTATGATGGAGCTATATGCTTTGTGGAAACATTCACAAGATGCACAGTGATTTGTGTAGCAGAAGCCAGATTTGAGTCTCTGTGATCCTCCTTTAGAAAGACTGTAATTCCTTTCTTCTGTCTTACAATTTACCTCTTTTCCATGATTGGCATAATTTTCAGTCTTTCAACCAACTGCTGCATATAGAACATGATCCAGTGCTGTCATATGTGTAGTCAGGAATAGGCAGCAACTTACACAGCTGTGTTTCATAGATGGCTGCAATTGTGTAAGCCAGTTAGCACATTATTAAATGTTTTCCATTGCAGTTTGGTAGCTGGAGACACCCCTACTGTTAGGTTTGCCATGAAGTAAATGTCGAGGAAAACAAAGCTGAATAGCTCATTCTGTAGGGATTTTTCATGGAGCAGCTTTTTTGTGCCCTGTTGGGTTTGTTTTGGGAGAAGTGACAGCTAATGGGAGAGGATTCTGCTGCAGACCTAGCATGAATAGCATTATCTGCGGATACGCAGGATGATTCAAGGATGTGTTCTGGAAAACTATGTCAAGTTGATCCCTGAACTGCTGCAACATCAAAGTCTTCATGTAAGATGTCCACTTCTGATTCATAAAAATACCTGGGTTTGGCCATCTTCCCGTTCCTCTCTCCCATTAAGCAAGCAGGCTTAATGTTGAAGTGCAAAGGGTGGAGGGGAGGATATTTATTCTTCTAAGAAAATGTATTGATACCAGACCAGTGGAAGGCTTGGAAATTCTTAGAAGCATTCCAGTGGCTTTGCACTCACTACATTCCAGGTGACTGGCAGGATCCACCTTCCTAGTCTTCATATCTTGATGCAGGCAGCAGTGTTCATGAATAGGCATATATTTCTCCTCTTGGGAATCTGTCTGTTCTACCTATGGATGTACACATAATCTGACCCTTGAGACTCAATGGAAGGATCTTTCTTGTCCTTTTCCTATAGCAGCTGAGATGTGGAACTGACTGCAATGATCAGAAGTCCTTTCCAGTAGTGTAGTAGAGACCAGAAGGATCCTTACGGGTTCTCAGCAGGGAATATAACTTCAAGTATCTTCAGGTTTAACTCTCCTGGTTCTTAAGTCTGTGAAAGACTTTGCGCTTTAGTCGTTGTGCCATTATTTGCAGTCTGTTTGATCAGGTTGTATTATTGCTCTGAGCCTGTTCCTGGAGAACATGATCTTCACATCAGTATCTTGGACTTCTGGGCTTTCGAGAGCACGTGACAAACACTTCAGTGACATCTTCATGAGTTATGTGTGCAAATGATGATGTTCAACTTAAATGTTTTGAGTAGACAAACAAGTGGCTGTTAGGTTTGAATTTCCCCTGCTATTGTAGAACACTAAATCTCTGTTATGCTTATGCTGTAAAGATAGTGTGGGCTGGTAAATCCAGGATTTTAATGAAAACAGTATCAAAATACTGTTTCCACAAAGAGGTTTCTAGACTTTTTGTATTTTTTCCTATCAAGTCTCATATTTCTGGGGCTTTTTTAATTTATGGAAATGTAGGGAATTGTAGCAGGTGTGTTAAAATTGGTGTGAATGGCAATGTGAGGGTGGGGAAGCCCCAGGAGGTAAAAAAGGCAAGAGAAGGGCTAGTAAGAAGAGCATGTATTGATGACAGGACATCAAGACGCCAGCAGTCTACATGCAGCTAGTCAAGACAACTATTTCAGGAAAAATAAAAGGCAGACAATGCCCAAACTGAAAGAAAGACTCAAGCCATTAAGTGATGATGGCAGGAATGTAAAGTATGTCATAACCTTCAGACAGGTAAGGAGAGAAAGGACTGTGAGTAAGTCTTAATGACTCACAGAAATCTTCAGTGCTGTTAGCTTTAAATGGTAGAAAAGGCATATCCAAAATCAGTACATCGTTGGTAATCTAGGCATAATGTAGGAGATCTGATGAAAACTGTGCAGCTGGTATCCTCAGTGTCACCACACAAGGTCATGGGAGCATTCATCCCTACATGCTGGACATACTACTTGAACGCAAACATCTTGTTCTTCTATGGTGGTATTAGAATGTGTGTGAAACTGATACTGTTCTAAAATATGTGATCTTTCTGGTTTTTTATAGAATTGGACTTGTTTTCATTTTAAGTACAAAAGAAGAAATTGATGGCAATGAAGATGCTGGAATAGCTCTGTGGAGAACTTTTAATTACATTGCAGAGGAATCTGACACCTCTCAAGCCTTTACCTCGATAATTAATGTTAGTTCTTTCACAAGAAATCACTTTTTTTTAACTTACAACTTTTCTGTATAGTTAGGATTTTGCTGCCTTGTGACAACATGATACATTTGCGTTTAGTTTACATGGAAGTAAAGTATTAAAAACAAGTATAGCATTAATATACTATAGAATGATTTGCAGAATTACTTTCTTCCTCTAGAAACAATCTTGCTCTTGTCATTTTACCTATCCACAGGTTTCCTTCAAGAATGTAAAAAGGTAGATGCATGCCTTACAGCTTTTAGTATTTTATTGTGAAAATGATTCTGTATTATTTGTGTTAACATCATGTGCCTGTCTTCATGTTCTGTATCTCTTGGAGTACTGGCATTTTAATATCACTTGGGAAATCCTATAAACTTTGAAAAGCCCTTGGTTGTTCTCTTGTATAGAAAGTGAAACAGAGTAAGATAAGTTCTTTTTTGGTCATGATTGAGCTGTTCGTGGGTGTATAAAACACAGAAGTATTTCAGGCTTGCAGCTTGATGAATGAGACGGGGGTTTTGCGTGAGAGAATGCAGGTTCATGTAAAGACAGGAATTTCAGAGATGAGAGATGAACGGAGAGAAATAAAGTGAGCAGTATTGTATGAAGACTCTACAAGCAAAAATATATCAGAGGATATGGTATTAATACATAACATTTTTTCTTACTTTTGTTTTCTATTATTCTGTTCAGTGCCTAGAAACTAATGTCATGGACAAACTCTCAGAGAGCTTAAGATGAAAGTAATTGAAGTAACTAGGAGAATTTTGGAAGAGAAACAGAAATCTATAAGTGTTAGGAACTGACACACATGCCTGACTGTTATCGGTGACCAGATCACACAATATCAATTTACAATATGGTTTTTAAAATGTTGTGTTCCTCTATTTACTTTGTTTCTTAATATAAAAAGGAGAAGGTTATAAATATAAGTAAAAGACAACAAAACTGGAATCAATAAAATATAGGTTTGAGATATTCAGAGATATAGAGGGAAACGTGTTATTCCTCGTTTGAAAAGGAATGGATTGAACAATTTTCACTTCAAATGTCTTTTGTATGTTTGATGAAAGGAATAAAATCTTATGCTGTGAAATAAAAATAGTGTTGGTAAGGAAAAATAATCACTGTAGGGAAAAGTATCACTGACTGATTCAGTCATTACAGTATTCATATCATACATTTTCAGGCAACTACCCATGGTTAGGTAGTTTGTAGTAAGAATTTAGATTCCTTCTCTAATCGGTGGAGAGAAATAACCTTTCACATTCAGCTCACGTAAGTGTATTTCCTTTGCCACTTCAGACTTAGGCTAAAGGTATAACAATAGTTTAATCAGAACAGTGCTCTGATGAAAAATTGTGCCTATGTGCGATGGTGATCATTACAAAAGCAATACAAAGCCTGCAATATAGGAATATAAAATTAAACCAATACAAAATTCACTAGAGCCCTATAACAGGATACTTGTTTTATGGTCTATTTACTTTTATTAATTGGGTTTAATTATTATTGAAAATTTGTTAATTTTTTTCTTTGTTATAATTTTTACAGATGTACCGTGAAGTGAATGATGGAAACGTTCTAACAGTAAATCATGTGAAAGATGTTCTTAGAAGCAAATACCCACATGCTGATATTCAGAGTATACTAGATGTTCATTCTGAATACGATGAAGGGAGGAAGGTATGTTACAAGCAAAGTGGTAAGTAGTACTGCAATACACGATTCATTGCATTTACTAAACTGAAAGATTGCAAAATGGTAAAGATACTGTATTTACTAGCTTTGAGTCAATTTTTTCTTCAGCCACCATTCAGTCATTAGTGGATATGTTGAAAAGATTCCTGCATTATTGCTCTCACTATTGAAATTTACTATTGCCTACAGCATTCAGGATCACAATGTCAAGGGGCCTCTCACTGCAGAAATAGTTTACTTGTGTCTTCTGGGTGAGGAGCTGAAGCCTGTCTTCTAGGGCGAATCATTTTTTCTTTTAATTGTGCTTCCTGATTATAATTTCCTTTGGGAAAGACAGCTATGGATTTTGATGTAAAGGCTATAGAGAAAACATATTTTTAGCTATAATTGTTTATGTAGTCTATTTTCTGCTAAAATAGATACCAAACCAGTTTTCTTTCATATGTCTTCAGCCATGTCATCTATACAAACTTGTGTTTCTGAAACACACCATCCATTTTACTTTATTTATTTCCCTTTAAAATTTGTTATATAATGTATTTTTTTCCCTGTTAAAAGGCCCATCTGGGCAGCCAGAAAAAAAGGTGTTGATTGCCTTGTGCTGCTTGTTCCTCACTGAGCTGCATGGAGGCTTCGTATAAAGGGCAGTTTGAATCTACCCTGGATACACTTAGGGGGGAGGAAAGCTTCCCACAGAGAATATTAAAGGAAGGAAACCAGACAGCCAGCGACCAGCAGAAAGCCCCCTGTACAAGCAGGGTCAATGAGAGTGAGATAAACATCAGGGAGGAGACAGTGGGATGACAGAAAGATGGGTGCATAGATACTATCATAGAGTTTGTGGCTATCCAGAAAGTGACACTGAAAGAAAACTTGAAAGGCTGCAGAATAGGAAGAGGGAATTAACTTACAATACATTTTTATTTCTGTTTGTCTCACTGGATTTTCTCTGCTTGAGGAAAGATCAGCTTGTTCTGCTTTCTTACCAAATATGTCTTGGCTTCTGAACATAAAAGCCTTTTGAGGTTTTCTTGGGGTGCTTTCTTTGGGGAAAAGGTCTAGGTTGATCCACCTGAAATGATGACTGTCTTAAGGCCTTTCTCCAATTTTTTAATTTATTTTATTTTTATTTACATAATGTTTTTGCTAAGAATGTTAGGCAAAATAAATTAATATTTCTTAGCAAGATGATAAAGCAAAAGTAAAACACCATACATAGATATCTAATTTCTTTTGCCATTCTGTTTGAGAAGAGTCCTGTGTCCTGTTTGATTCTCAACATTTCCTGTCTTGACATGAGAAGGTATGACAGGGAGTAGAGCTTGGAGATTAGGGGTACACTGTCTCCTGATATTAGTTTCATTTTTTGCTGCAGTCAGCCACAGTCTATTTAATCCTGTGATATTTCTGATATCAGGCAGGAGCAACCTTTTATAAAAAGGCTGGCCTGGGTCCATTGCCTCAAGCTCTGTTTAATGGCGTACCCTTTAAGAGAGAAGAGATGGATGCTGCAGAGTTAGAGACAGTTATTCTTCAGAGGATTATTGATGCCACCGGGTTCTTCCAGAGGGCAGTGTTCATGGTATGTTTAACATTTCTGAATGAATGCAAGATGAAATAATTGGCAGGGAATTGTCTGAGTCATGTTTATATATAATTTTTTTCATAATGGGATAGCTTGAAATTAATAGTATCACAACTGAAATTGTATTGTTACATTAATTTGCAGTGATGGTTTTAAAATAGTATATTTAGATTATAGAAGATTGAAGGATCAATTAAGTATATAGTAATTATATGGAATTTTTCAATCAGAAACTGAGACTGTACTGCAGTTGTTCATTGAAGAATGTGTCTGATGGGTTGAAATACTACTGTGTGATATTTATAAATTTATGACTTGACATTATCATCCATAACTTGGTGTATATAGAAGCTTTAAGATCAGTTGTGAAAGATTGTACAAATACTTGGTCTTTTTTTTGTCTTGAAACCATAAAAGTACAGGTTTAAACATTTTTTTCCTCTTACTACAGGGTTTGTTAAATGATCATATAAATGCAATGGATTTTCTTATGGATCAGCACAACGTAGTTTCCCGTATAAACCCCTCTATTCTTGCAGGAGAAAGAAGATACATACATTTCAGATCCACAGCTGGTAACTACTTTTCTCTGACTGGCTATTGTAATGATTGTCCTGTTTTTCAAGTCTAACATGTTCTGTTTTGCATTTTGCAGTTCCATTTGATGTGGAAGACTTCTCTACTTTCTCCTTTTTGGACTCACAAGATAAAAGTGCTGTAATTTCAGACAACATGAAATATTTAACAAAAAAGGGTATATTCCTTTTCTGTAAGGGGGTGGGGAAGTGTTACAATTTGTTGAATTTTGCCAGTAAAATATCCCAAGTAAGTCAGTATCCCAAGGACCCATGTAAATGAGTACATTTCCCAATATTTCAGTATCATCTTCCAGGAGCCAGATCATATCCTAATATTATAAACATCAACTGTAATAAACACAGTAGTTATTTTAGTTTTTGTAGTTTTGAAATGGGATGGATGTCACATCTAGTTGTTTTTGTTTTACAGTTACGAAGTTAAAAAGCTTTGCAAGACTTCTGTAGCTTCAACCACAGACTAGTCTATACTGATATGTTTTACTTGAGAATATTAAAGAGTATAGTTTTCAAGTGACTCAGTTTCAGCATTATCAAGTGAAGAATGTATAGTCTTTGTAATATCTGTATCAAAATTAGGCATATATACTAGCATTCAGTATCTTTTTCATCTAGTTTATTTTTGATATCTGAAGCTTTGTCTTTCTGTAGAAAAGAAAAATATGTATGTTCTGTTGGATTATCACCGATTTATAAGTTTTGCTGAAACACTTTTTTGTACATTTAAAGTATTTTTGATGTAAAATATTCTTATTGCATATAGAAGTACTTTCCCTTGGAGTTAGTTACAACTAGTACAGTTACAGAAAGTGACAAAAAGTTACAAAAAGTACAGTTACAACAGTGGGGGCATATTACTGCATGGAATTTTGCAATAGTCTGTACCTTGTGAACTTCTAGAAGTTACAACTGCTAGACAGCTGCTAAACAACTACCTATTTACTTCAGTCCATCAAGGGACAGAATAATCCTCTTAAAGTGCTATTCTTCAGTAATTTTTAACATAGTTTTACTTAACTCCATTATCAGAAAGAAATGCCATATAATTACATTTCTTTAGAATAAAACTATTTGACTGTATTTGGTTCTCTGTGTACAACCACAGGACCATCCCAGCTAGCTGCTAAATGATGACTGGCTTTCAATCTGTAGGCTCATTTCTAAGATGCAGATCTCTTGTGCAAAACCCATAACCTTTAATCTGTAATCTATATTTCGAATCTGTCCCCAGTGTGTTTCTATAGACTGCAGCAACACTTAATAATTACCTCTTACTAGAATCTCACCAGAACCTTGTACAATTCCCATCTATACACATTACCTTCTAGGGGATATGTGATAGAGCTGAGTAGACTGATACTCTTCTACAGATAACTTCCCAGAATTTTTCACGTACTACTGCCCTTCTGTCTAGAATAAAGAACAGGAGGCCATAGACCAGGAAAAAGGGAAATTTTCTGCATATACACCTATACAGTAGTTTACGCTCTTGCAACTGTATTTGGTATGTTCCCGTTTGTGTTCAGAAGTGGTAAATTCTGTCCTGGTTTTGGATGAAGGACTCTCACTTTGCTGCCAGAGAAAGTGAATGGCCTAACTCATGCATTCTTCTAACTAAATTCTTTTCATTTCTGGCTATATGACTAGCCTCCATCAAATGTTCACAAGAAACCTCTGGTAAAGCAGGTCTTAACTGGAGCCGACTTATTACTTAAAGCCATCTTGTTTCAGTAGTACAACAGATTGTATTAACTTTATAATGTTAATTAACATGATAAACTGCCTCCTCAGAATTTTGTTTCCATTCAGAGGGCAAAAGATTCTGATTTGGCAAAGATTAGTCTTACAGTTGAAGTCAGCAGTCCAGTATAAACATAAACTTCAAAATCTCAAGCAGAATTAATTCATTATTAATTAGTTGTGAGAAGATTCTCCAGGATGTAAAGCAGAATTATCTTTTGTTTTCAGATGAAGACAAATTGTATGCTGTTACTGTCTGGATTATTGCTGATTTTGATAAACCAGCTGGGAGACGACTGCTTTCTAATGCCTTGAAAAGCCTGGTGAGTTTCTATAAGTCTTTATTAAAATAATTATTATGAATATGTCCTTAACAACACTGTGCGCATTCAAAAATTATACTCTTAAATTAAGGTTGTAACAGTTTAAATTTTTCTGTGGGTCAGGTGCAGCCTTATCAGACACTGCTTTCACTTTACTTTGCTGCAGCACTGACATCTTACAGGCCTGTAAATGATGAATTGGTTCATGGACTTCTGATGCAAGAGACAAACTACAATGCTTGTGTGTTAGAATGGTGAAATTCTTCCCAGTTACAGACCCTCTCCCATGAGGTAACCTAGCATGTTACCTGGGCCAGGGAGGTTAGGATAAGCCTGTTGATGTGAACCATTAGGCAGTGCTCTCTTTATTGTGTGGTATAGCTGTGGCCATGAAATGACCATTTTTGCACATACTGTTTTATGCTTCTGAGACAGATCAAATGTTTTATGTTCTGATATGCTAGGAGGATCATCAACATTTGAGTTCACTTATTTTTAAGTTCTTCACTATTAATAATAGGATTTAAAGTATGCAAGTACATGTCATGTGGATATAAATGAGAAAAAACCCCATCAGTTCCAGGGAGGTTAGAAGAGTAACTAGACTGAAATTGGGAAAACATCTAGATTTACTTATCAGGAATGAAATGGGAATGACCCTAAAAGAATTAGAAAATTTGTACATTGCAGGGAGCGTGTAATACCAAATATGTCTTTAAAAAAGGCTTTAAAAAGCTGCGAAGACGAACATGCAATGCAAGTCCTTGTTACAGGAAAACAATTTCATTTATCTGACTGCTAGATCTGTGGCCCAAGCTTGACAGATGTATTCTCTCTGTAGTTTTATTTTTGCTGCCTCCCCTGCCCCAGCCCCTTCCCCCTTCAGCAGGGAGGATATGCCAGAGCTCCCAACTGGTGAGTGAAAACTCTCTGGGGAAGTCCTCATGTGTTAGTGAGGAGAAGCTAGGAAAAACATGAGAAAAAAAAAATCTTTTGAATAAGGTTTGCTGAATCTTCTATGCAATAGAAGTTTAATTGGTTATCTTTGTGCTAATTTATAGATTTGGTTTAGGTAAGCTTCACGTACTGCTTGGTCTTAATAATTTCCAAGTTTCATGACAAAACAATCATATTTTTTTAAAGTCCGTTGATTTGTATGGAGGTTCTCTACTACTTTTCAGTCCCTTTTGTCTGTTGGGTCAAGGTCTAGTAGAATTGGCTAGATGCAAATTTGCACAGACACTTCTTGCGCGTGACGTGCCATGGGCATTTGTAGATAAACATGCAAGAATCTGGGAGAGGAAGTGACCGAAGGGAACTCACTTTTCACTATTCCAACTAATATCTAGTATTTTGAAAAGTACTAATATATTTTAACTTCATTTGAAAAAACTAGTGATGTCTTACTTGAAAGAGACCTCTGGAGGTCATCTAGTTCAGCCTCCTGCTTAAAGTGGGATTATTGCCATCATTAGATCCAGTCAGCTGTAGGTTTGTCTGAAGGAGTCCTGAAAATCTCCAAGGAGGTGACTCTGTCCCCTCCCTTGACAACTTGCTCTGGTGTTGCACTGCCTTCCTAGCGTAGTTTTCCCTGACAGCCAAAATCTGTGACCACTACTCCTTGTTATACTTCTCGCTGCTACCGGGAAGAGTTTGGCCCTGTCATGTTTTTCACTCCCACTTTTGTTCGTTGCTATTAGGATTCTCTGTAGCCTCCTTTTTGCCAAACTGAGCAAGCCCAGCTTCTTCAGTGCCTCCTCATAGGCCTCTGACCATCTTGGTAGCCCTTTGCTGAAGCCTCTGCAGCATCTCAATGTCTTTACTGTACTGAGGGGGACCAAAACCAGGCACAGAAGTCCAGGTGCAGCCTCACAAGTATTGAATAGATGAGAGTAACATCTTCCCTTGATTGGCTTGCCATATGTCTCCTAATGTAACCTGGTATGCTGTTCGCTTTCTTGCCAGCAAGAGTATGCTTCTCAGGAACACTTTAAGATACACATTTTCAACCTTTTTAGATAAGTGTTTTAACAAAATTTTTTCTCAAGGGCTGCAGTTTAAAGTTTGCTGTTTAAATATGTTGAATACCAGTGATTTCATTCCTTATTTTTATAGTCTTTACTGCAATAGAATCCATTTATCTTTAATTCAGGTAGTGATGCTACTTGATACTACCTTAGAGTCATCAGTCTAGTAAGATTCAAGTGACATCATTGATTTTAGCAAGTGAAAGATTTTCTTGCTGATTAAGAATAAAGTTCTAAGTGGATAAATTTTCTTGGATTTACTTTATGCCTAGTTTGATAGTTTTTGAAAAATAGAACAAAATGTACAAAATCAGTTCTGAAGTCTGTAAATGAATGCTTGTGTATGTCTTGTTAAAATACACTTCTGCAGAATGCTGAAAGGCAATTTTTCTATTAAAAAAAGCATCTTCTATTTAAAATTGGTATTGCAGAATAGGTAAATCCTTACCAACAACGTTTTTACTCCTAGTTAAAGTTCTCAATTAGGTGTTGAAACATGTTTTCTAAAGACAAATAGCTGCAAGAAAATTACAGAACTTCAAAGCATTTTACAGAGTTATAATAGATATGAATACATTAGGTAACAGCAGACTGACCTGTAAAATTGTGTATTCTGTATTTTTCTTTGCAGAAAACAAGCAGTCATACACGACTTGGGATTTTGAACAATCCTTCATCAAAAATAAAGGAAGATAACACAGCCATTGCTAGAGGAATTTTGACCGCTTTTCTAACGCAAAACAGCAGCAACTTAAAAAGTTTCCTGAGTAAACTCAGTAAGGAAGAGACAGCAAAATCTCTTGCTGCTGGAACTAAAATTGCTAAATTCTTCATCCCAGTGAGTGCAAACTAAATTAGACTGTTTTCTTTTTCACTTTCCATATTCTTTATTGTAAGGAGATGTTGCTGAGAGTAACAGTGTTTGATCAAATGCTGTGTGGTTTATAATCCTTATACAGTTTCTGCTCAAGCAGATTTGATTTTTTGACAACTTTTATATGATGGAAGAATAGAGAATTTCTTTAAAGTAAAGGAAAAAAATAGAGTACCAAAAAATACAGAGTACAGATACCAGATTATTGAGGCCAAAATCGTTTCATTTTCAATTGTTCATTAGTTTTTCCTGTAGCTCTCAAATTCTAATGTTTTATATTATTTATATAATGTGTTATAATATTAATGTTTGTCGAGAATTAAGGCTTCAGAAGTAACTGTTTTTACCTTGCTGTTGCGGCTGTGAGCAGTAATAAGCACAGACTGAAGTGGTTGAGGTTAATGAGCATGGTATGCTTTTGGCCAACATTCTGCTGTGTTTCTATGAAACTTCATTGTTTTAAAATACAGATGTTGCTGATTTCAAAGTTCATACAAAGAGTGGAGCTGAGTTATCAAATAACAGCTGCAAACTACAGTTTCTGTTTCAGAAGGAGCTGTAAATTTCAGTGTTTCTAAATAGGAAGATTTGGAAGACTAAGAACTCTGGCACCATATTGGAAAACTAATTAGCTGGCTTGGGTCATGCTCTTACTTAATTGTCTAATAAATTTTGAAAGACGTAAAGGTAGTTAAGCAGTCTATGCATGTTACTAATTTATTTTGTTAGATTAATTCAGATACAATTATTATATTTGCTTGGTCCATATATTTGTAATGAAGAAATACCTATCAATAGTTTCATATAGCAGGATAATTTTGACAGGTGAGGCACAGTGCCACTGTAAGCATGGCAAAATCCCAGCATTTTTTTCCCCACTTTGAATATTGATTTGTTATGTGTTTTACTGGATGATGTTGGCTTCCCCAGAGCATGTTTAAGCTGTATTCAATGACCACATTAAATTGACTGTTAGGTTTTTAGAGTATTATGGATATTATTTTTTTTACCTTTTTCCTAAAAGTGAGAATACAGTTTAGTTGTTAACAGAGAATGTTATTTTTCATGCAGCTGTGTGCTGGATCATAGAATAAGTGTTTAACCTCAGACTCAGCTTTCCTCTCAGTTAAGCTGCCCAAGGGTAAAAACTGCATACTGGCTATTTGGGAGGTTGTGGTTCCACACTGAGAGGCTGAGGTTGTTTCATTTTGATTTCTGGTTACCACAAAACTTAAAGAAAATCTTTGATTACATCAGCTGTCGCAGAACTTATTTTTCCTGAATCATTTCACCATCTCATGCTTTACCTTTGCTTTAGGGAATGGATGAAGGTACTTTTGAGAAGAAGTACAACACTTTAGGACTGGATTTAATTAAAACTCACCAGATGTTCTGCCAGGAGGTTCTTAAGCTGCTTCCTGGGCAAATGGCTGTTGTGAGCAATGGCAGGGTAAGAAAGGAGTTAAGTCATCTCTCAAGTCTTTATGTAGGTATTTTTTACTTCCTGGAACTTCAGTTTGAAGTTAAAGAAAATACGTTGTATTGATTTTCCACTTATTCAGCCTGTTGTTAGAGAATGATCTGAATGTTTGCCTGGTTTTTTATTTTGTTTTATTACTAGTTTGTTAGCCTCGTTCCATTGAAGCTACTACGTATGTTGTTCCCACAGCTATTTAAGAATTAATCTGACAAAATTCTCTAAATAGGTTAATATTTTATGTATTATTAATAATATTTAAGAATAAATTTTGATCCTGATGTTGCTTTACACATTTGGGGTAGGATAAATCTACTGTATATATAATAAAAATTTATGTTGACTATGGTAGTATTTCAAGCTCTTAAAACCCAAATTGTTTATAAATATTAAATTGTTCTATAGTCTTAATTCTTAATGTTCAAATTGAAGTATAGTAGTTGTTTCAATTTCTTGTATGTATATTCTGAAACTAACAGCCTTAATTAGTGTGGCTATAGATGAACTGTGACTAAAAAATACAATGTTGGGTTCAGTGTTTAGCACTTGTTAATGACTGTCAATACCTTACATTACAAATCCAACTTATACAAACTACTCTGAGTTAGCTCTTTTTATTTTCTATTTATTGCTCTACCATTAAAAGGAAATAGAGATACTATGTTGGCATCTTGTTACTGGAAACTCTCTTTAAATTGCGTTTAGTTGTGCATCCACTTGTGCATCTTAAATGGCTTCTGAGATGTGGCTGAAGTATAGCTGATGAACGCACAGTAAGCATTTTTGTTGATGAAGCACAAGAGAATTGTTGGGGTTTATGTCACCCCCACCACCAGAACTAAATAGGCAATGTTATTTTATGAATGGTTATTACTGTTTAGGAAAACAGTAATTACTGAGCCTAAAAAAGCTCAAATAATGTCGTATTTTAAGTTTTGAGAAAATGTTTCTTAAAAATACTTGGATACATTTGATAATGTATATTCATCTATCTTAAAGTGTGTTTTCGTTTTAGAAGAATACTTTTAAAAAAAGATACGGGATAGCCTTAATTTCTATCCTTCATATTTCAGCACTGAAGTTTGTTTTTATGAGCAAATGTATTTTTTACTCCATTTACAATTTCTACAAAAATGGCATGGTGTTTCATAATCACACTGTGGTTTTGTCTATCTCATGCATCATTATATCATAACAAAACATTCAAAAGTGAAATTTTTTTAGATAACCTCCCATTTCTAGGAAGCCTTTGAATTTTGGGTGAGAGGCATTCTGCACCAAACTTACATCATGGCATTCTGCATCTAAGGAGCCCTGTAGGTTCTTGGAAGTTTACTTGAGTCAGTTTAGTCTAGCATACTATGAGCAGGAAATCCAAACAACATCCTCAAAGCTATTTTCCAGGATTTCAAGGCACCTTCTTTTCCTTCAGACCCAAAAAATGTAGTAGTTCTGTTTCTTGTCTCTGGATATCCTGTGTTTCTTATCCTTTGCTCTTTTCTTCCTTTCTATCCATTCTGCTTCATCTGAGAAGCCTTAAAGTTAAGATTGTGTTCACAGAATTAAACTAGAGAGTGTGGTACACAGTAATTTGAATTTCAGTTTACAATAATCTACTTAACGGAGGCTTTCTTCAACTTAATTTGTGATTTCTAAATATACATACATAGCTTTACATGGGTATGTATAATGAAAAATATGCTGGATATTTCCATTACACCTGCTTTTTGTGATTGATAAATAACAGTAATTACGTAACTTTAAAAACCCTAATCCTGCATAGTTACTATACAGTTTGGTACTATATAGTTAGTAATGATGTATATAGGGCTGGGGGTTGCATATGGAATATTACGCATTTATGTAAAACGTTAGTATGTTTTTTGCTTACAAGACACATTTTTGGAACAGGCTATGCTTAGTGACATTTTGTTCTCTAAGGTACTGGGCCCTTTAGATGAAAATGAATTCCATGCAGAAGACTTTAATTTGTTGGAAAAGATAACATACGGTACCTCAGCGGAGAAGATTAAAGCTATTGTCAAAGACATGGGGAACAGTAGTAAAAGGTAAACATCTTTTGCATTTGGAGGCTTTATGATATACTGCCTTGTTTATTGCCTGTGAGAAATTAATAATCCTTTTGCATGGAAAATATCAACAAAAGTTCAAATATATAGTCAAAGTACTCTTTATACTATATATTCCTATATATACGCTCTACGTGCACTTAGTGTTTGCTGTTTGCAACCTATATATTTGCTGTCATCTTAGCATCTGAGTACTTCTATGTAGACAGGTTTAACTGTCCCTTGTTTCCTTTTTAGCATTTCCCAGATAGACTTCGTATAACTTACCTACTCAAACACCCTATTTTCTAGAAGAAATGGCACATCTACTAAATTTTGTATTACATTTATGCTTGGCTAATTATGCTATTCAGTGTGTTTCCACTGTATATATAAACTGTGTATGTTGGATTTAAATTGCATGTGTCATTTACCCTGCGACTGACAGCCTCTTTGGCCTTGTTACAGCACAGAGCAGAAAAAAAGGCACCATGTATTATTCAAGAGACATGCATCCTTTTATCATTGGTTTTACGTGTGATGAGGCTAAGGTGTAAGAGATCACTGTGTGTCTAAAGAATCATACCCTCTCCAACTTGCCTCATAATGTGTGCAGCTGTGTGAAATTGCTCCAAATACTTGTCTGCTTTGACTATGCTTACAACCAAGAGATGAGTACAGCTAACTGTAAACTATTCTTAGTAGCTTTTTACTTCAGAATACTCATAAAGAACAATAATAAGCTTGATAAAAATGAGTGCATCTTAAAACCACGATGAGTATTGATATTTGTAAGTATATTAGGTAGATACACCTGAAGTATAGAAAGTGCATTGTCTTTGGGAATTGTTAGAAAAGGAGCCTATAGAGGCATGGACAGATGTGGCGCTCTGACACCCTGCTAGAGAACATTCACACATCTGTTAATTGAAGAAGTATAAAGATGAGTTTTAGCCTGCTTTTAATCTAAGGATCCAGTTTGTGTACAAAGAAGAGAGCAAAATTACATTATTTTTACAGTATCTATTGATTTTCTGTGTCAGAGTATCATTTCTGTTACCTGGAAGGACTGGCAGAACTGAAATAACTACCAGAAAAACAAACTCAAGAAGAGGTAGAACTACCAAAGGGATAAGCACTGACAGGCAAAACGTACTTAGTAAATACTAAGACTTAGTGACACTGCAATAGAACTACTAAGGTTTCTAAGTGAATTCCAGTAAGAAATACCAAAAAAATTTAAAGATGTGGCCAAGTAAACATGAAACTTGTTCATTTATTTTTATTTCCTTTTGTGACAACATCTGGAAACAATTGGAGAGGAAAAAAAAGGAAAAAAGAGGTAGAAATGTCAGTAGATTGTACCATACAACTGTAAGGCTGAATGATGGTTCTGCCAGTTAATTTCAAGAAGAAACAGTTACACAAGTTCTAAAGTAGTTGTGGTTCTTGGCCTTTGTCATGCTAAAGATTTTACTCAAAGCTACCAGTCTCAAGGTGATAATTGTTTTAAAGCAGTCTGGGATGTGGACTTTTAAAATACTCCTTATGTAGACAGACGTACATTAAAATGTGAATGTTTCACTCCTTTTCTAATGAAAAAAATTACATGTGCCTTATTTAATGTAGTGGCAGTGATTTGATTATGAAAATAGATGCCCTACTGTCATCTTTGCCTAAAACAGAGATGAGACAAGATGCTGAATTGCTCAAAGAACAGCACAGGTAAGTTCTGTCTGTCATGATAATGCACTTAAAATACTTTCATATTAAATTTAGAATATACTGATGACCACATAAGGTCTTTGGAAACTTGACTAAGTGTTCCAGTTCTAAAAGAAGTTGTTGATTTTGTGGTTGTACGAACAACCTGTTTATCTGGCCCAGCATAATGCATCTTTACCTCTTTCTTTATAAATTAATTAGTAATACCTAATGATTTTCCAGCCTTATCCTTTGCTGAAAGAGTGATTACAACTGGTGGTGTTAAGAGAAGTGGTGATCTGGAGTTAGAAAACTTGGAGTCAATACATTTACTGAAATGTTAGAAGTAGTTTCACAGCTTAGAGCTAAAAGAAGCCCCCACTAATTTTCATTAATTCAGAAGACTCCAGCACTACTTTTCCTGTTTGTGTATCTTGAGTACTATTGTTAAGACTAATATACACGTGCTTATACCTGTATAACAGTTTGTGGCTTAGCAGTGTCATTGTTGACTACAGCTAAATACATGGTTATTACAGCTAGATTACATTCAAATGCAAATGATAGGGCTTATCGGCACCTAATTCCTTAAGAAGAACTGAACAGACTGTAGTCAGCAAGCAGATTTACACTTGGTGAGCTCATACTAGTGTCTCTAGTGTACTTGCTTGCATGTTGACTCCTTGTGTTTCTGATCCTACATTTAGAAAGTGAATATACCCCAAGTATCTTCTTTTGTTGTCATTGTTAACAAATGAGACCTAAAATACCAAGATGTGCATCTGTGAATCTTATCCTCTTTGTAATGGGATACTAAGAGTACCTGGTTTTAATTTAAGTTTAGCTGGGACAAACTTTCTGGGGCAGCCAGGTACATTTTTTTTAAAAGGCCATATGGTAAAAGATACGTATACGTGGCACTTAAGGATGCGGTTTAGTGGTGGACTTGGCAGTGCTGGGTTAATGGATGGACTCGATCTTAGGTCTTTTCCAACCTAAATGATTCTATGGTTCTGTAACACAGGAAGAGTAATCAAAAATGTTTGTAATACTATTTCCAAATCCCTGCTTGTTTTTATCTGTAAAGGTACTCTAGTGTGCTGTGCCAATGGGCTGGCCCTGTCGTTGATAATACTAGGAGTGAAATCAGTAGTAGCCTGTTTTAATTGGCTAACGCATTTTTCCAAAGTTATACCTGTAACAGCCAGTACTATGCTACTACCATATTGGAGGAGTTTGACTCACTAATGGTACTTAAATTTCTAGGTATATTTTTTGTGGAAAACCAATTCAGATAGTCAATTTTGTGTGTTTACAGCACATGATTTCTTTTTTTTTTTTATTTAATTAAGTTTACTAACATTTCCTTCCTGTAGATCCAGAGTACATTAACTAGGTCTCCTTGACTTAGTCTAATCAAGTTTATCAAAATAAATTATTTTCTGGAATGCACAAAGCTAATCCATCCCACTGGATGTTTCACACTTCTACATTGCCATTTTTTCAAACTGTTTTTTAAAAAAAAAAAAAAAAATTGTGGCACTGCTGACGCTTCTGAAATCTGGTGATTGTGGATATCAGTGAAGAAAACAGTAGACCAGTGACAAAAAGACCATTTTTAATATTTTGCTGTATATTTTCCTTTTATTAATTCTGTTGTAGGGCATGTATTTAATCAGTAACCAGTATGGAACTATATAGATCAATGCTGAATCTTTAATTGTTCTTCACATTTAGGTTTCCCTAATTTCAAGATTACTGCTTGGAATGAGGGAAATGTCTTCATCAGCAGTAAAATTTAAAGTGCCTTTGATGCTACAAATTCATGCCTAAAAATATTTATTTCCACAAATTCGGTTTAGAGTTTTCATGTCACTTTTTTTTTTTTTTTAACAGCGTAGTAAAAATTGATCCCCAACAGAATGAACCATTCTATGATGTTCTTGCTATTGTGGATCCATTGACAAAAGAAGCACAGAAGATGGCTCACTTACTGATTGTAAGACTGTGGTCATTTCTTTTCATTTACATGTTTGTGGTTTAATTTTTACTAAACTTTTTCTAATTTCCATGTACAGTGTAGTAAAGAGGTAAAAAAAATAAGTATTTTGAAATATATATATATTTAGTTATTTAAATTCATATTAAAAAGTTGGGGATTATCTAATTCATTATTGTAAGTATCTTATTTGCAATTACAATTCAGATGCCCCGTGAACCAGTCCTCTTAACAGTGAGTCCATAAATGCTCTTTATAGTCAATAGAAGGAAAGGACGAAACTGCCTGTGTAATATAGAGGGAAAGGATCTCCTATCTCAAAATCTTGAGGCGTATGCTTCTTCCCATTAAACCAAATCACCTTAGTTTTCCAAGGTGCCTAAATGAGGTGTTCTAAATCTGACCTGTAATATCATCATGAGAAGATTGGACTATAAACCTTTCAGCTCTTGGAAGGGTATTTCACAGTTGATTAATGCTACCATGTATATCTAGAAGTCTTCCATTGTGTGTAGCTATTGGTCATCTAAAGAGAAACTGTCCTAAAAACATAGCTCCTAAAATGATTTTCTTTTTTCAGTAGCTGCAGAATATCACTCTACCTCAGGTTCCTTTATAGTTTCCCATAAAAATGTAAATTTTGTCTTTTTTTTAATGGTCTGCTACGATTCTGAAGCCTGTAACTTGATTTTTGCTGCATCCTGGTTTATCTTTTTCTCTGCAGTAATTATGAAAGTTCCATAAATTCTTACATTGCTTTTTCCCCTCCCGTTTTCATATGCTTTTCTGCCTTTTGTATCAAATGTTGAAGCATCCATTCATTTTCATATGTAATAGTGAAGTAAAACATTTTAAAAACATGAAAATTCTGATATTTCAAGACTATGAAATAGTAGCTTTTCTCTAGAACCAGATCTTTCGTTTCACCATCCTCAGTTGAAATGAAAGCGTGGTATTACCAAATGGAAGTGTTTTCAGTTTGGAATTGACTGGAAACTCTGTCCATTCAGCCAGAAGTTCATATTATGGTAAGTTCTGTCAAGGACCTTGTAGCTCGGATCAGGAGCCTCCGTTCCTCCTAGTGCAACAGGCTGGCTAATGAGCAGTTTCTTCCCTAATGCAGGCCTGGACAGCTGACTCCCATGGCCTACCAAGCTGTTCAGCCATTGCAGATCCTGCTTGATTCATAGGAGCTATAGTCTTATTCAAGATTAGGAGAGAATAATGAAATGCTGTTGAAACTAAAAAAAAAAACCCCAACCAAAAACAAAAAAAGCAAACAAATACTTTGATGTAGATTAATTTTATTTTTTTATTTTTAAATTAAAAATAAAATAATCTGAAAATACAAACATGCGTACACACACACACACACACACACATATATATATATGAGAGGTGTCTCAGCACCTCCTGGTGTAGAGACAAAATGCTTACATGTACAGCAAGCCCCAGACTGAAAGTTCCTAAATGGATATTTTTCTGATTATCTTGCTATATATAGGTGACTTTAATACTCTAAACTTTAAGCGCTGGGATATATTTATATTGAAAGGATCTTTTTTTCAATAACATAATTGGTTTAGTGCCCAGTATGTTGGGATGGTAGCTATTCGTGGTGCAAAATTTGTGTAGTAACTACCACATCAAAGCACATGATTCTTGCCCCAGTCCATGTTGAACATGTCCACATTGTGATTTTTATTATTTTTTTACCCTGGTGAAGTCATGCTATTATATTACTTTTTGTCATTTAATAGTCACTTAAAAAAATTTTTGGTATTTTTTTTTAATATAAACAAACAGTTACTCATATTAAATGGAATTGAAATTGAGAATGTGTAAACAGCTATAGGTAAACTGTCATCTGAACTTTACTGCTTAGTCTGATAAAGTGACAATTTGAGGATAAGGGCAAGGTAAGAGTCAAGAGACTGAATGAGAGTGGAGCCAAAGCTTTTATGTGGTCTGTACTGGATTGTATCATAAGAACTGCTCTATATTCTCTCCAGAGGGAGGCAGGTAGAACTTCCCATATAACCCATTTTCCCTTTTTCAAAAAGTTTTTTCATAGACTTCAGCATCAAGTATTTCCAGACAAGGCAACAGTCACTGCCTACAGTAGATCTTTAAATACTAGCCATAACTTGACCAAGGTTGGACCACATCAGTTCTCAGCAGAATGCATGGAATACCAACTAGTCCTAAAGTTATGAATGTGATCCCTAATGTGGTGTGAAAAAAGTAGAAATTCCTTCTTCTAAATATGAGGACAAAATTGAAGAGGTGGATGGTCGGGGGTTTTTCCCATGGTTCACCAAAACCAGCTGAAAGTACCACTGAAGAAACTACATGTCCACTAGCCTAACTGCTTTCCCCCAGCAGTATGTAACTCAGGATCATCAACTTTTATCTTGTTCCAGTAACTGTCAAAGGACTCAAAAATGTGGAGGGAAAAATCAAACCTTTTCTTTTTTCCTGTCAGTTATCTTTTGCCTTTTTGCCTTTTTTTCTTTGTTCATTCTGTCTTCAGAGAGAAACTCTTATTTCATCCCTAAAGTGATAGGAATCTCTGAAGGACCCTCTTTTGATAACATAGTCTGATGTCCTATATAACATGGGTCATAGGACTTCTTTTTATCAATTAGCATTAAAAGTGGAAATATTTTTTTATTCCAATTTAAATATTATCAAGTCGTTGAGTACAGATCACAGGTCTTACTGAGCTTTTCCAGTGGCTAATTAACCTGACTGTTAAACTCAGACTTGGAATTGTAGATTTTTATTTAGCTCCATGCTGTAAACGTTCTTCTCATCATTTTGTCAGTTCTGTTGAAGATTCTATTAGAGAGTTTGTTTTCAGTGCAGATGCTTCCTATTACAGTGATGGTCACAAACAGTTCCAAGTGATTGAATTATCGTGGTCTAGTGAGTTAATGATTTTCGGATGAGTTGTGGTAACACAGTAAGTGTTTTGCAAAGTGACTGCACATGCAAAATAAAACTTGCTCTTAAATAATTTTCAAGCCTAGTAAACTGAAATAATTCAGCCATTTTTTTCAGTATTAAATATTCCCTGAACTAAATTTCTGTGCTCTTCTTTGGATTTTCTGATTAAAAGTAAGCAGACTGAACTCTTCAAACGCTCTGCTGTAAAAGCAGCTTTCCAGTCTTGTAACGATTTCATGTGTTAACTTGAATGTCCTGGCTTTTAGTGTCCTTGTAAGGCACCTAAATAACAAAACCAAATTCAGTATTCCAGAAGCTGCATTGTTGAAAAACACAGAGGTAATGCATTCTTGCCTTATTTGTCATTGCCTATTTAAATTCCTTTGAAATGTTTGTTAAGATAGGCATTATTCTTTTGGCTACAATACTATACTAAATTTTGTGATCAGCTGATGAATTGGGATGATACTTTGGTCTCTTTTCAAGATCATTGCATCCTACACAACAACCTATCTGTGCAGATTGCTGGAGTATTGTTCTTACTAATGGGGTGAGACTTTTGTCTTGTTTGAAGATAGAAGTCCAGCACAGGTTTACATAATTTTGGATGCAGCATGTTTATTTGAGAAGTTTTTTTCTTTAACTTTGAAAATTCTGGGTATGTTTTAGTAGATGAGACCAGCAAGTGCTGCTTACAAATGCTTTTTATTCTGAGTGATAGTTAAATACCTGAGTCACTTTGACATCTGTTTTGATTTTAGTGGTCTCTAGCCCATGTCAAGTAATACTTTCCCTTATGCTTCCAGTGCTGCCAGGTTCTCATTTCCTGCTTCTTCACTTGTCACCGTTAAGCCATTCTCTAGTCTATACTTTTTGCTCGGTAGTTTTTCAGTGGTGGTATTCAGGTGACACGAGGGGTAAGCATGAGAAACCAGGAGCAGAAAAGGTCCCTAGGACTATGTAAAGTTGTAGCGCTATAGTAAAGAATATGTGTAGTCATGGGTTGAACTGAGGAAAGAGAAAAAAAATGCTTATGATAAACAAGAGATTTAAGGATGGCCATTGTCTTGCTTTGTTCCCAGTTTACTTGCCATTATAGTAATTTTAGATTTTAGACTTAGTAGTATCAGTATTTTAACTTGGCCTTTAATATCTTATTTGCTTTTCTAATAATATCCGTAAAAGTAGACACAGCTGCTTTAGGCTTTCAAATAAGCACTTTGGATCAGAAACCACAGAAATTAAGATAACTTGGTAAAGTTTTTTTAATAGTGCTTTAAAGAAATTAGTAACTTTGTTAACTTTAAATAAAATAGACTGCTCATGAAAATGAGAAAAAATACTGTCCTAATATTATGGTTCCTATATAACAGCATCTAGAAAATTGGTATTTTTAGAAATTAACAGATGGAGAAACTGAAGAAGCAGCAGAAATATTTTAATTTACTGGAATGTTTTGAAGTTGATCAAATAGTTTTAACACATCATTAATCTATTGCTGACACTTAAAACTATTAAGGAATTAAGTATTAAAAAAATTCTTTGCACTTTATTCAACAGCTTATACAACTATTTTAATAAGAGGGGAAGTCATTGTTTTAAGATTGGTAATTGAATAAAAAGCATGTGTTCTGCTTAGACTTTCAAGTGCTTTAAGATCTTCTAGAAAACACAATATAAGAAAGGTGATAATATGATTTACTCAAGCATTGGAAAATGGGGATAGCTGCTCTTCAAAAAAACGCATCACTAGGGGAAAACATTAACATTTTGACTATCAAGAATATCATGTGCTAAATCATGCAGTTTTAGAAAAGGTCAAATCTTTATTCGGAATGTCTAGACAACCTCCCTTAATACCATAATATACACAGATATTTTTAGAACTTTAAAATGTTTGAGCTTTCTACTGAAGCTTGAGAAATGACAGGATGTCACAAGGGTAACTTTGGCTTATTTTCAAAGTTTGGTGATTACCAAGAACCACTTTTTTACAGAGAGATTTTTTTTCCTGTAGGTACTCAAAGACGTGATCAATGTGAAACTCAGGTTGTTTTTGAACTGCAGACCTAAGCTGTCAGAAGTGCCACTGAAGAGGTAAGTAGTTTATCGCTTTTGTGCATAATCTTGCCTGGTTTGGAAAAACAGCCCTGTCATAGTTTCAGCCCAGATGGCAGCTAAGTACCACACAGCCACTTCCTCACTCCACTCCCCCTTGGTGTGGGATGAAGAGGAGAATCGGGGGGGGAAAAAAGGTAAAACCCACAGGTTGAGATAAGAACAGTTTAATAATTGAAATAATATAAAATATTATAATATTAATATGCTAATAATAATGAAAAGGGAGACAACAAAAGACAGAGAGAAATCAAACCCAAGAAAGACAAGTGATGCACAGCACAGTTGCTTACTACCTGCTGACTGATACTCAACCAGTCCCTAAGCAGTAATTGGCTCTTCCTGGCTTTATATACCGAGCATAATCTTTTATGGTATGGAATATCCCTTTGGCTAGTTTGGGTCAGCTGTCCTGGCTCTTTTCTCTCCCAGCTTCTTGTGCACCTGCTCACTGGCAGAGCATGGGAAACTGAGAAGGCCTTGACTTAGAGTAAGAACTACTTACCATGCTGTTTTAGTTGTTACTGTCAACATCATTCTCATACTAAATACAAAAACCACAGCACTGCATCAGGTAGTAGGAAGAAAATTGACTCTGCCCCAACCAAAACCAGACAAGCATTAACAGTATGTAATCCCTTAAAAATAAAGTGGCTTGTGTTTCTGGTTTCTTTTGTTGCATTAGTTATTTTCTTTGAATGCAAGTTGAGTGTTACTTAAGCTGTTTGCATTTGTCTAGAGAAAAATTATAATTCTAAGGTGTCAAGCAGGGGACCACAGGGAAGGGATCTAGTCCATCAAATGTACCTCTCATAAACAGTCCTTGGATAAATCAGTGGAGAGTGTTTCATGACTGTGAAAATCTGCAGAGAGATTGTCTGCCTAACTTGGTCACTTCTTGCAGCCCACTGCCTATGTAATGAATTTTACAGATTAAGTACACTTAGAAATGAAAGTAATCTCAGTAAATGTGCAATCTGCACTTGAGATCTGTCTGTAATTCGTTAAGAACAGTATACCCTGAAATTACCTGCCTTAAATTGAATATTCTTTTAACTGTCTGTAAAGCCCAGGTTTCACTAATTCAGTTACAGACGTTTACACTTAATTCACCAGAGAGCATTCCTTTCTGTCGAAGGGAAATGTTTAAGCACTGCCATCCCTTTGGCAGATACTTTACCTATAATCTTGACTATGAGAGGCTGGTGGTAGTGCCTGCCCTTTAGCCAGCAGACGGGAGAATTCATCACTTGCCCACAAAACGGAAGTCTTTAGTTTCTGTTTGGTTTGAGAAGAATTGAACTCATACCTTTTACACTGCAAGAGAGTGTCTTAATCATCAGTCTTCAGGGTATCTTGTGTGACATTGTCATGATTGCTTTTAAAGCTAGGCACTGTGCAGGTGTTAGCGCCTGGCTCTTTCCCTGTGCTTGGGAGAGGTGAGAGGAAGAAGTGTTCAGACATCTGCCCTGCAGACAGGTTATATTTTCATTGCAGCAATGGTTTCACATGAAGTGCATCCATATACTACCCTAAATGCTTTGTGTATTTGTATTCCTCCTGAATGGTACAGATTTTCTTTCTTCCTTACTTTTCATAGTAATTAAATACCCTTCCCCTGCCTGTCCGCTCTGCCCCACCCCCATGTGAAGCATGCATTGTTTGCTGCTTTTGCTCACCATCATCACTGCTCTCTTTCTGTTCTGATTCTTCTCATTTTGTTGAATATCAGTAGAGGAAGGAAGAAAATCATGATTGTTTTGTTGTTGCAGGGTACTTTTACCTGTGGAATAGAGGGTAAGAGTTGGAGAGGAAGAGAGAGAACCCTTCTTTCTTTCCTCTGCTCTGTCTTTGCTGCTGCCAGTGTCAGAAGCTGTTCCCAAAGACTCTTTTCTTCCAGCAGAGATTAGTGCTTCTGCTTAGTTCAGTGATACAGGTTCTGAGAATTCAAGGCAGTTCACAGTCAAGATACACCTCTTGGGTATTCACCTTCCCAGCCGTTTAGAATGCTAACGGAAACTACGCACTTTGATAGAAATAAATACCAAAAGCAAATAGACCTATGTTCATCTACCATCCCATTTGAGATGCTATATGTATAGTCTGATGGCATTCCAAAAGAATAGGAAGCTACTGTGCCTCCAAACACCATTAATTTAGTAAACATTCACTATATCTTAAAGCATTTTACAAGAACTTCATGTTTGGAACTTTGTTTCAGTAAATTTATTTTTCTGAACACTCTTATTTTTCGACAGCTTCTATCGTTTTGTTCTGGAACCAGAATTAACTTATGGGATCAACAAGCACCTTGCTTCTGAACCTGTGGCAAAATTCCTAGAATTGCCAGAATCACTCCTTTTGACTCTAAACATGATCACTCCTGAAAGCTGGTTGGTTGAAGCAGTAAACAGTTCCTGTGATCTGGATAATATTCATTTACAGGATGTAAGTAATAGTTTGTAAACATTATAAAACTTGTGTTGGACCTTCTACCTCAAGAAGGAAATGGAAATATTGTGAGAATTTTGTGTCTGTTTTCCAGAAAGATTTTCTGTGGTAATTGATTATTTAGTCAGTATTTTACCTTTTTTATTTCCTTTTTTTTTAACATTCTCTCTTGATTTAAAAAAAGTGCAAGTTTTAAAAGAAAACAATGAAACAGAAAAAATCAGAATGCAGAGTACAAGTTAAAGTAATTATCTGCTATGTTGAGCTTTATAATGTTTACAGAAATGCTATTTTTTTGAGATAAAAATAAAAAAATCAAGGCATTCTGTGTATTGTCTTACTATTTCTATTTTTTCTATATTTTCAGTTGTAAGAGGATTAACCTGAGTAAATCTTAAAATAAACCTGAATATATGGCTTTTTATTAATATAGCTTAAAGTATATTTGACCCTTTTTTAGGTAACAATTTTTAAATTTTAATCCCTCAGCTTCAAAGACACTAGATTTGTTTCGGTCACTAAGCTTATGCAAAATATTGATGGTGTTTGGTTGACCAAAGCTGTGTACTTGGAAAGTGTACTGTGAAAATAAATGTTGGGGTTTACCTTCTTCAATAGTCAGTGGAGAAGGTCCCTCCAGACAATGATTCATCGTCTTTATCTTGGGTACCTATTTGAAAATTGAATGAAGCTCCTTCTGGAAGGGCCTTTCTCTCTTTTTTTTTTTTTTTGACAGCTGAATTCAGCTGAGGTAAATCCCACACAACTTGCTTGTCATTGTAATATGTTGCTTTTCCCACATAGTTAAATGACATCATTTATTGATGAAATGTTCCTCCCACAGATAAAAGGGATGGTTATAGCAGAATACGAACTAGAATATATATTACTTGAAGGACATTGTTTTGATGTGACAACTGGACAACCTCCTCGAGGGTTACAGTTCACTCTGGGCACAAAGCATAATCCTGTCATGGTTGATACTATTGTGATGGCCAACCTGGTAAGTAAGTAAGTACAGAAATAGTCACTACAATTGCATGTTCTTAATGAGAATTCTTTATGAGCTGCTTGTTCTTTAAATCCATTTCTCTGTGTTGCAAGCTTAGTAACACTGAAACTGATAGGAACCTCCTAGAGTTTAGACTGTCTACAAAAGACGTGCATCTCTAATTTGCTGAGCTTTCCACTGCTGCTCTTCTGATCCAATATAGGTTTGGATATAGCCTAATTTTAAACTAGTCTGAAGTGCCTAAACTAGGAGGCTAATTGTGTTAAGTAGATGGTAGGAGGTAGCTATGTTCAGATGGAGATTCCACTGACAGATGTAAGGTATGAATCACATTCTGATTAAAATAACCTTTTTTGTTACACAGTGATCTGGGCAAAAGGCAGCTCCTATTTTCAGTGCTTCAGTTAAGCGCTTAAAGGCTCTGTGGGACAAATCCCCACCTGAGAATTCCTTTGGTCATCCAAAGTAATTATTTTTCACTTTAGCAGTCCTTAGAGCAGAAGATCTTGTGATTTCTGATGTGAAAGATTAATTTTCTGTTGGCCGAGGTAATTTGATAGGGAAGGATTTTGATGAGTAAGATCTGTTACTTATCTGCTATTCTCTGTTCTCTGTAAATACTGTATCACAGGGAATAAAATGCTTAAACCATGAATCTTTGATTTTTACGCAAGTACTGAATACGGTCTCAGTGGTAGATGTTCAACATGGTGAAACTTTGAACGAAAAGTTTCAATGAAACATTTCAAAGGTTGCTTCATTTAGCTTGCACATAGTGATAGCTGTGTGCAGTGTTCCTGAATTGGGTAGGAGCTGTGTTGACTTGGAAAGTTATTCCAGACAAAAATTCAAAGTCTCAAAGAAGCTTTTCAGTTTAGGGTCAGTTTAATAATTTATTTCTTTTACTGTTCACTTACATACTGATCTAGGTGGAGATTTCGTATATGCTCAAATTCAGCTAGAAACAAACGGAGCACTGTAAGACATTAATATATAATAATAACAGGAAAGGTAATAGTTGGTTGCATCACTGCCATATTACTTTTAGGGCTAGCATGAGACCTAGGTAATGGTTGCTAACCTTGGCTGCAGTACCAAATGTTGGATAATTGATTTTTGTGTATGCATATGATTGATTCTGAAATGCTAACAGAAAAAGTGCCTGTCTTTCCTTTTTTTCTTAGGGGTATTTTCAGCTGAAAGCTAATCCAGGTGCTTGGATGCTGAGGTTGCGTAAAGGAAGATCTGAAGAGATTTACCAGGTTTTTTCGTAAGTAATAATCCATCTTTTGGAAACGTACTTATAAATTAGAAAGTGCAATATATTTTGAAAAGATCTGACAGTACTGAAGGAAAATGAGCAAAAAAAAAAAAGAGGCAGCAAATGATGATTTGAAGTTTATAACAGATACCTGATTTCCTGATAGCGTAAATTGTTGTTTGATTGCTCCATGTCTTCTTGAAGGCATTTGGATATGTTAATGCGTAATAAGCCTAAGCTGCTCAGCTAGACTTGATACTAGCTCTTACTGTACAGCTACACAGCTACCAGACATGTGCCCTCTGCTTGCACCGAATTCTGTTAAAATGTCACTCTTGGTTTTGTTGATTAGTATTGGCATTCCAAACATACTTATCATGTAATTCCAAGAATATGTACAGTGGAGCATTACTAGCTCTCCAGCAGTGTCTTGATAGCTGAAGGAAGTGCCATGAATTTCACTCTCGTATTCTTTTTTTCGGTTCTGAGGGTGCCTCTGAATGCAGTGTTATTACTGATGGATGGCGTCTTTTTTTAACAGGAACATTATATTAATTTCAGTTCTAGGGGTTTTTTTCTTCAATTAATTCTGAGTGTTTCTTAATTATGTAAGTCATCTAAGAGTCACTGTGATTATACCACCTCAGGATACAAAAGCACCCTTCAGTTTTGTACCCTATCTGCATGTTGACTGCACCACATTTCCCTCTCTTGGTAGACCCCTGTGCATGGAAAGAAGTCATGTTACTCCAGTAACTGGCATTTACTTCTCACCTATATGGGTTGTAGATCTGTAATGTCCATGGTTGGTTTTCATATGAGGAACGTATGCTAGCCATCATTCCAACTATTCCTTGGAAGAATCGTCTTTCTTTTTCATGTTTTATGTAACGGCATAGATTTCTAGCATATGAGGGCTTCCGTATGAAGCTTTGGATCCTATCCCTTCTGGAGGAAGAGTGTTGTTTTATTTCAGCTTCAGTTCTTCCTTTCGCACCCCCAGCTCTGTAATTCTGTGGGCTGAAACAGATTTATTTCTCATAAAATACTTATTATTACTTGGAGTTCAGGAACACATAGTTCCATATTATGTTTAGTCATCAGCTACTATTAAAAGATGAAAAAATTAATGAACATCTTTGCTGGTTTGGATATTTAGTTAATGCATCAATTTCAGTGTTACAGGAAGAAATGTTAACAGGGTATTAGGTTAATTCTGTTTCTTTCCAATTTTCAATTTAATTTTTCCAGAAACCACTTACAATCTGTTGAAAAAGCAGAAAAATAGTCTTTATCCTAAGAAGTTCATGTAATCTGCACCAGCTCTAGCTATATAATTTGTCTTAATTTAACATTCATTTCTTCAGATATATAAAGTGATTTATAAAAGATACCATAGTTTAAAAAAAAATGTAATGAGCTATAGTTGAAATAAAAAATGAAACAAACTCACTCTATATTCTAGACTGGATGCAAGGAAACTTAAATCTGCTGTTTTTTAAGATTACTGATTTTTCCTTAAGATGCAATACAAATGAGCTTAATTAAGCTCAGCTAAGTTATGTAAAATTCCTACTTGATGAGGAATCTAATAGTGTTTATTTCATTTAATTATTACAAGCTGTAGGTTTAGAGTACAACAGCTAAATATGTTTGGGAGGCTGTACCAGGACCTTTGATACTTCTTTTACTGGTATCAGTATTAATAGTATCAAATTGCTATCAGAACTCAAGCAACTATTGACAGGATGGAATTTTGCCAAGAGGTATTGCAGTGTATTCTCCATTTTTGTATACTAGCCATATCCTCCCCTGCTGAACTGTCAGATGACCTCTTTTCTTTGAGGCACAGGCCTGTACATTTTAAATAGGAGTTGTAGTAGAAATACAGGATTTTGAAGTTACAGCATGTTCTGTATCTCAGTGCTTATTTGCTTCTCTTATAGTAGCATCTAATACATATGCAAGTAATTTATTTTTACTTTATGTAAATACACAGGTTTTGAAATAAGCTTTTTTTTTTCCCCAAACACTGCTTCTAACAAGGATCATTATTTTGAAGCAGTCACACTCGTAAATCAATTTGTTATTAAGTACTATGAATATTAGGAAAACAAAAATTGGTATACTTGGCAACAGTCTGAGCAATGCTTTATTATTGGAAATTTGATTCTGTGATGTTGGTAGGAAAACAGGTAGGTATTGCAAGATAAAACTGCAGAAAATAGTTTATATCTAGAGAGATATATGTAAGTTCCTGCGGAATATTTAATTTTTTTAAAAGGCAAGTAGATATAATTTATCATATTTTGATGGTATGCAAACTGCTTAACTGAAAGTTTTATCTTTCATAATTTGGGCAAGGAGTTTTTTGTTCTTTTTTTTTGACATTTTAAAAGGTTTCCATTTGTTGAACTTGAATGCTTCTGTTCTCCATATGGAAAATTATACTTTGTATTATATTGATATTTGTTTTGAAAGTATATAGGTGTTTTGAAACATTTTAAAGCTGTGACATAAATACTGTGGGCGTGTTTAGTTTTGTACAGTAATTATATACCAGCAAAGTAGTTATTGTTAAATACTTAATAGTGCTGTTGGTATGCAATGCATCTTGCTTGGATTTAAAAAGGAAGCTATGCCTACTTTCAGTGAGTTTACAAACTAGGTTACATTAACAGAGTTTAGTAAACTTTTGGACAAAACACAAAATCCTTACTGGTATGTTTAAGGGTGCTTATATATCATGATCCCATTTTTTTCTAGATCCCAGGTCATATTCAAAACCTTATTCACACGATTGCTCATTTGAAATGTACATCTGTTACATGAATAAAATTACAACATGCTGAACACCATATACACAGAGACAGAGAAAGGACAAGAGGTCTTGTGTATGATTCAGAGCACTGATGTAAAATTAGAGACAGTATTATGGAGTTAATTTTCTTTCAGAGAAGAAAAGTAAGTGAATATCCTAGTCTGTAAGCAGCCATTAGCACGTAGTTGGGTGACGAGGAATTGAACTTAAGTACTCTATCAGGAAAAGATGTTACCATAGTGTAGTAGGAAGTATACAAAGATGTGACTGGAGAAACAGATAAATTGGATCTTGAGACCAGCATTAAGTGTCTGAGGTAACTAATGGTGACTGTCACTATTTACAGTACATTGTTCACATGGGGACAGAAATTCATCACACTGAGTGCTGCGCAGAGTAAAAGAATTGGCACTCAGTAAAGATGGAGCCTACAGTAAGGGATTCACAGAAGAGATTTAGGGAGACAAAGTGATGTTGTTAAATTTACAGCCAAACCAAACGCTTTTGAGAATATTGTAAGGACTCTGGAAAATAATCTTCTTCAGCAGAACCGTAGCGCTAGCTACAGAATTCATAGCATAGAGATTTTGAGGTAACTGAGTGAATAACAAAGAAAATTTTGAGTGTGTAAAAACTGAGGGCAAAAATGAGAACATTGTGCCAGCTGCTGCCATTTCTGCTAAGGGCAGTTTGGCTGGCTCTAGTTTTACTATTTTAGAGCTTTTTAATGACACACTATACTTAAAATGTATATCAGTGACCTTTTATGTTGGGTACTGTACATATCTGATAAAAAGACAGTTCTTGGCCAAGTGTTCATATGTGCAATACTTTAAAAGTGTGAAAATGAAACTAAATCGGAAAGTAGAAAAGTCAAGATGATCCTGAACATTGTTTTGTACAAGAATCAGGCATTTCTGTGAAACTTAGTAATCATAGGCCCATTTGACAGAAAAATATTAAATAGGAAATTCAGATAATTATATAAAATCCTGTCATTTTTAGATGAAATGGATTGAAACAAGTTTTAAATATTTCTTTTTTTCTGGGGAGGGCAGATTGCTTTCTTAAACCAGTTTTTTTAATGCACAGCCTTAGCAAGAGGAAACAACATAAAGCTGTTAAAAGACAGAAAGCATTGAAGGAAAAATATATGGGCTATGGAGGTCTAAAAGCTGTAAAATTTGAGGATTATGTTATTGCTCTGTATCGCAGAGTGACAGCAATGTTTTTCATATTTGTTACTCGGTGAACTGTGGTTTTGAGATGCCTGAATGGCTTTAAACTAATGTTCAGTAGGGCAGATGTTCATGTGGTGCCTTGGACAGCCAGGTCTTTAGGGGTACAGTTACCAAAGCCAGCCTGTACTGTCTCAGCACTGTGCTAAAGGTTTCCTCAGATTTATTTTAAAAGTACATTTAGTGCTATCACACAGCAATTTCTAAGGTGTTCTCCATATTTGAAAAATAAAACATAGTTTAATACTTGAATGTAATATATACCTGTATAAGGCATAATAACATGTTCAGCTCTAGGTTACTGCATTTTTTCATTGGTTGATAAACTTGTGAAAATCCAAATTAAAAAGTGAGGGCTGCCACTGTAGACAGTGTCTAGTGACGGATAACTTCAGAAACTTTCTGAGTTTTAAGATATAATTAGGTGCAAGTGAAGAAATTTTTGTTTCTGTAAATATCAGCAATCTTGAACCTTATACTCTAACTAAACAGAAGTAATAATGCATGTTTTAATGAGCCAATGCATTTGCATGGTTTGGTTTTTTTCTCTTCACAGACATGAAGGAACAGATTCTGTAGCTGACCTGACAGATGTTATTGTGGTGTTAAACAGCTTCAGAAGCAAAATTATCAAAGTCCAAGTATGTAGGCATACCTTTTTTGTCTGCAGTCTTTCTGTATATGAAATATAACTAATGCTTATATGTCTTAGGCTATATTTAATTGGAAGACGTATACTGAAATATATAATTTAGATTTTGTATAATTAGAGAAGGGTGTGCAGATTAATGTAGTTAATTTGATCCAATCAGGTTATGCTAATTTCATGGGAGACTGTTAAAAAGCTGTTAAACATAGATGGGATTTATCTGATCTAGTTTAAGGTGTCTAAGAGTGTAGTCCAGGTGCCTTAAACTTCCTCTCTGCTTAGCAGAATGAGAAAGACAGTCTAAAGAACTGCTTGTCACAGCTCACATATGTATTTAAACCAAGGGGATGACCACCTCTTGAGACATCCATTTCTCTCCTGTGACTGGGGAGGGATTTTAAAAGAAGTTCAGATACCAGAGTGGAAGTTAAAATTAGGTACGTTGAATTCTACCCTAAGCAACCAAATTTGTTTAAATGAAATTGTTACTTTCATTCTTACAGATGTATCAAAAAGAGATAATGAAACAGGAGTTATTAAGGAGAAAGAACCTTATAGTATGTTTTCCACTGTTTTGTAAATAACATTTTGTGTAGGTGTCCTTGATACATTGTATCCCAATTTTAGACAGTTTACATTGTCTAAGTACAAAAGGAATTTTTAAAACCACATATATGAGTCTCTTCTGCAATCCTGTAACTGAAAGTTTCCAGAACCTGGAGAAAATGTATAACTCTCGAGTGTGATCAGCCTGCTTTTAAACCACAGAAAAGGGTGAAAGGGGGTGCTGTTTGGGTCAAGATAGGAAAATTGTTTTATGTGAAAGATAGTATGTATTAAGCTTACAACTAGAATATGTAAGCTCTAGTATTCAGGTGAACTGTAGAATGACTTCAGCGATACCTAGGATGTGGCTTCAGAAGCATTAGCTAAAAGGATACATGATTTAGTGTGAACAGAAGTCTGTAAGTGTTAGTTTGACAGTATAAATGACAAACTAAAATAAATGTGAAATAAATATGGTTAGAATTGAGTATGTTCAAACACTTAATGTTTTAGAAGCTCTTTGGGTTTCAAAAACAATTAGGTGTCTTTTATCAAGGAAACTAAGGTCAACGAGCAAAATTAATTTGGAGCCTTTATTAAGTATCTGGGTAAGACAGCAAAAATTGCTTAAGCTGGATGGGAGAGCTTATGTTTCAGCGACGGATTTGTCACTTTCTCCTTGTGAAAAGTTTGAGAATCACAGTTTCCCATCCATGCATGGTGCAACGCCCTGCTACCCTTCTGCCAGCTAATGGCTGGATCACAGACTCATGAGGGATGAAACTGAGATATGATTCCCCATCCTTTTAGTTACTGTTTGCATAAAGAAATACAGAGGGCTTGAACATGCTGTTTGATTTATTAATCACCATTTATTTTTTCTTAATTGATTGTTTTCCTTCTTATTACAGTAGGTTCTGTGCTTTGTTTAAAACTATGAAATGACATTGTTCAATTTAATGCAGTTCAGTAAGTATGTTCCTGAAATAAAAATTGTTAAGATGTTGGTCCAGCTCTAGCCAGTAGGTACACCGTAGTTAGATATCCCAATGGAAGTAGTAATTGTTATCAACTAACACCCTATATTACACAAATACATTTATTTTAATGACTAGGTACAGAAAAAGCCTGATAAAATGAATGAAGAACTCCTTACTGATGGAACAACAGGGAAAAAAGGAAATCGGGAATCAGTTACAAGGTAAATAATAATTTGCTTGTATTTTAACCAATGCCAGGACACGTTTATTATTATTTAAGTAAGAAACACTTCCTTGCTATAATATGAGTAATAATACAAGCAATACATTAAGTGATGCAAATATATAAAAAGGTTCTCCAGGGGATTTATAATATAAATAAAAGGGGGGAAAGACAAGCTATTATGTCTTGTACATGTCATTATTTCCTTTTTAATCCCTCCTTGCATTTCTAGTTCCTGTTAATTTTCTCCATTGGCATTACTTTCATTTTGTTGTGGCAGAGATTCCGTCTCAATGTGAAAATCTCAGCCAGTAATATTGTACTCAGGTGTATCAAACTGAACATCAAAAACCAGGCTATGATGCTGCTTGTCTGATGTTAGACACAGTTTACAAAACCTCAAGAATTGTTTTTATATTTGACATTAAAATACCTTTTACTTTAAAGTTTGAGTTTTATAAATAATTGTAATAAACTTCTCAATTTGGAGTTTATAAATTTGAAATTTTGAAGTTTATTACTTCAATATAAAACTCTACATTTGGGGTTAATAACATTGTAGTATTTCTGACTTGCCATATACCATTTTAAAACTTTGTTTTCAGTTGCTCATAATTATTTTGTCTGTGGCTGGTGTGTAGTTCAGGCAGATACTTTTTGAAAACTTTAGTTTTTATTAATAAGATACAAATCCCTTTGAAATTATGTCACTTTTGAGAATGAGATAAGGGCAAAAAAATGGTATTTCATCTTTGCTTAGAAAAATTTTAGTGTTTTTCTTTTAGTAGACTGGTATATCTGTGCTGTGGAGCAGAACACAGGGTATTATATCAGTTTCCAAGATACGTTAATTGTCCTTTTGAGACCATTTCAGTCAGATGACTTTTACCAATGTATTTTAGGGGGGACTTAATTTGCAATACACAGTTTCCATACTGCAGTCTGTCCACTTCATAGGAAACACTTCTGTTTTGTTCTTGGAAACTCTGATTTCCTGCACAGGTTGTTACTGCAGTATGCTGCCATGGCTCTGTAATTGCAAAGGCAAAGTAGTCAAGGTAACGCTTTCTGAAATAACCAGTTCAGGGCTAATGACTTGACTGTGTAAACGACTTAATCCAAGTAATCCCGGGTCTCTTTGCCCTGAAGGAAAAAAGTAATCGCAGTAGCTTTGTCCATAAGTACCTTTAAGCATTCCAAGATGTACTGTTGAGGTAAAGTCAGATTCCTCTGCTCTTCAGGAGGAATATACAGAGGAATATAATTCAGCTAGTAAGAAAGGGATAATGTCAGTATGAGGGATTTAAAGATGGCTTTTTCATCACTATTGTCTCCGTACCCTAAAGACTTTTTGGCCCCAAATGACTGCTATGAGACTCAGCAACGGTTTTCTTCCATTTTCAGTAGCCTTGGCAATGGTTGTCAGTTACAAAGACTATTAAAGAAGATAAAGAAAAGGCATAGCAGTTCTACTTTATCTAGTAAACAGTTGACTCCAGTCAGTCCTCAGCGCACACATTTCTTGGTAGATCCAGGACTGGCTTCTGTTTCAGCTTTATCATCTGTCCTGGGAAGGCCTCTTGTATCTCAAGTACCTGAACATTTTATTGAGTCTCTGTTGCTGATTTGATGTTTATCGCCATTTATCCACAGATGATTTTACTGCTATATTGACTCTATTCAGAAAGCCTTCCAGACTACTATACTACAACTCCCAAAAATTTCTTCCTGAAACCACAGGTCAGGGAAGTGAACATGTGTTTTTGCACAAAGGTGGCCTCTTTTGCAGAATGACAGTAGTTGCATGAATTTTTCATCATTCAACGTTCCCATCTCTAATTGGCTGCTTCAGAGGATATATGTGCAGTGGTCAATATCTTAGCTTTCTGTAAGAAATTTATAGGTCAGAGATTCACAATATTCTGGATCTAGCCTTTTTTTGCGGTGGGTTGGTTTATCAGTGTGCATCAGGCTCAGAGCTTGCTGGGCTGTTGAAGCCCCTCACCCAATGAAGTTTGTTTGCTTTTCCCATTGATTTAAGATTGTGGCTTAAGGATATGATTTGAGGCCTGCCGTTTGTCTGTTAGCCTCTTGCTGTCTAGGAGCTTGTCAAATATCCTTCCTCTGATATCCCACAAGGAAAAGTATATCCTGCCAGCACGCTGTTCTTTACATGAACCCACGCGTGCTCTGACATGGGACACGTGTGCCTACCATGTCACCCAAGTCCTTTCATAACCAAACTGCCCTTCTCCCACTGACTGCTTTTCCATGTGGCCTTACAGGTTAATCCTGCCTTCTTCAGAGCAACTTGTTCAATTTGGAAGATCTCTGGCTTCTGTAAAGCTTTGCAGAATCAGTATTTTCAAGATTCTTGCATCAAAACCTGATTATTTTTTTTTCGCACCTGTCTTTGTAGCCACATGTGGCAATGGTTGTGTTACAAAGAGCTTGACATTCTTTCCGTCCTGCTCTCACTAAGTATAAGAAAGGAGACAAAATGTCAGCAAGAAAGCAGACAGACTGCTTGGGACTGTGAACTGCGGTCTGTTTAGCCTGTGAGAACTCAGTGCTAGCCGGGGGGTTGTCTTAGATGCCACACGGTTCAGTCAGTGCTGCTCCACTGATGTCACTTTCATTTGCATTTGCTGTAGTCCTGATCAGGTATGACTGCGGTGCTATCTGCTCTTACCATTGCTGAGTGAAAAGAACGTGGATTTCTCAAAAGATTCTTCAAACACCATTTACACACATTGCAGCCTTGTGACATTTCAGTTTTGTATTAGTGACGTGAATTCTTTCAAATATACTGGAGATCTGAGACTTGTCTCACCTCTTCTTAAAGATTATGAAGGATACTTATTTGTATGTTTTTTAAAGTATACTTTTAAAAGGGATCTAACAAGAAGAAAAATTAATAGCAGTGACTCACACAATCTAAATGTGAGGAATGACTCACCTAAAAAAAAAAAAAAAACCAACCAAACAAAAAAACCTCTGGGGGTGAATTTCCAACAATATCAAACTATACTGTAACCACTTTGGCTAGGGCAGCCTTTGCCGTTCTGAGATCCATGAAGCAGTGCCCTGAGGGAGACTACAGCCACCATCCTCCAGCTGTGTGTGCTGGAAGCATAGATGATTAAAAAACAATCCTGGTAGACTTTGGTATTCGAAGCAAGGAAAGAATGTTGTGCAGCAGAAACAAGAAAACCTCTAGACAACATACCTCGGAGATATAGGGTAGCTTATAGGGAGAGTAATGGGATGAATTTAAGGAATAATTCAGCAAGTATTACAAAAAACGCTCAGGAAGTTCCATCACCACAGACCGCTGAATGTTACGAGAGCATTGTGGAAAGGCTGCTACTACTCAGTTTTGTCTTTTGCTGTTGGTAAGATACTGGGCTAAGCACGTGCTTTGGCCTGGTGTGACCATCTTTGTTACGTCGGTCTGTATTTTAGAGTGTATGTTCAGCTCAACCACTTCGGGGGCTATGTGGACATCCCACATCTCAAGAATATTCAGTGGTGGTTCTGATGTAGAATGCATGTGGATGAAACTTGAAAAATAACTGTTGCTGATTTTAAAATACCCAGTTCTCAAGATATTCTGGGAGCGTGTACTTCTGATTTTGGGCTTTGATAAAACATGGAATTCTGCCCAAATTTGGGTTCTGTTTGATTGAAAATATTCAAGACTGCATTGTGCCATTTTTCGTCCTGGGTGACTGGGTATAAGGTGTTGCTTGCAAAAGGTTTGGGTATCATAGGCATGTGCGGTGGGAGTAGAATGTAAGTCTACTCAGTTACTGTGGGATGAGTATGTCTTTTGTGTATTTTAATACAATTCTTTATGAGCTTAATGGTAATGTAGTAGTATTTCCTTTCTGCTGAATGTTTGTGTAATAATCTGGGGGGGGTTTATTAGATTTTCAGAAAAAATTCCAACAGAAGAGAAGGAAAAGAAAAGTGATATTCTTAACATTTTTTCCGTTGCTTCAGGACATTTATATGAACGTTTTTTAAGGTAAGGAAAGGTAAAAAGGAAAGAATGTGATAGCAGTACTATCGAATTTCATTACTATACTAATAGTAATAGTAATATACTAATTAGCAATAGTAATTTACTATTACATTTCATCCTAAAACTAAGAAGCTTAACGAAACTGTCTTTTTAAACAAAGTATAAAGAATCAATTGTGAAAACATAGAAAAGTTTTATACAGTGAGGATTAAATTAGTATTTGAGAACAAAGTGATTCAATGTATAGATGTTCAAAAATACCAGTATTCTTAGAAGAAAGAAGAATGTTCTCCATGTCTTTCATGAGTGCATGTGTGAAATGTGAACGTAAAAGGTGAAGTTCAGCCTCTCTTTATAAAGACATAGCAGAAGTGACTTCATTAGTTGTATCTGTCTATGTTTAGTCCAAACTATGGAAGCTACTACATGTACATATGGTCTTAATAAACAGTGGTTGCTTTTAAGAATTCTTACAGTATGGCCTAATCTGTTCACAACCATCTCTGTTACTTTCCTGGTTTGAGTACTTGTCTATAGGCATCAGTTCTCGTGATTTTATTTCTTAGTCTGATGCAGTTTGACCATCTGCATTTCTTTCCTTCAGCCTACAACAACCTTCATAAAGGGAAAGACTCGTTTATTTTAAGGAAGAAAAAAATTAATTCTAAAGCATCCTACATGCTTCTTTACCTTATTTTGAAGTTTATTTCTTGATTATTTTTTTTAAGGCAGACTTGGCCTCTTTTAAGACTTTAAGGCATTCTTTATCTCTCTGATTGCACCAAACAAATGCCACAATAGTAGGAAAAAAAAAAAAAAAGGAATCAAAAATAGTGGGGTTTAGTTACCAAGGGTTTTCTGAAGAGGATCTTAACTTGAATTGTGCTTTCTCTTTCCCACTGTTTTTCTTTCAGCAACCTATTAAACTCAGCCAATATATTTCTAAAAGAAGTTCTCTCAGTAGCCAAGTTAATATAAGGTATTAGTTATTCTAATTTTGTCAGGCATGTCTTAGAATAAAACTTGTTAACAGATCCACTTCTGAAATTGTTCTTTCTAATACTGCTTAGCCAATCTGCATTGAATAAGTCCATCTCAAAGCAGTCTCGAACACATGCTCTTTAAAGCTTTTAATTAGAAGTAGACAGAAACTTCGTCTTAAACAGAGTTAAAGGAAATTAAACTTAGAAAGCTTTAGCACCTTTTAAGTGCAGTAGAAATTTAATGACCTGTGTGTATTTGTTTGTTTATTATAGACTTCTATTTCCACAGAATTATGATGCTTTCTGTCCTACGTCATACAAAATCACCAGTTAAATTTTGGTTTCTGAAAAACTACCTCTCCCCAACATTTAAGGTAGGAGCAACATCTTCCTTTTATGTATTCTTAAAAATGTTAAGTAGCTTTAGAAATAAAAATTACAATTGTGGTGTTATATAATTGAATTTTCACAGTTGAAAACGATGTTTGAATGCATTAAATACCAGTATTATTAAAGTCTTATGTGTGAGGTTCTTCTTTTCGGGAGCCCAGAGCCCAGTCATACGTTATAATTTATTCTCTTCCAATAGTCTCCAAGAGATTGGAGGAAATGCTTTTTATATTTGTGTAGCTGAGGATACTGCTAGAACTAAAGAAACATTTTAAAATAATAAATTATGTAGTCAGTAAGGCCAACACAGCTTCAACTGTGTTGTGACATTCCCTCTTTTTCTTTTGGAGTCCTTGTGTGTTGCATACACGTGCAACTAATAGGTTTTTTGGTTCTTCTTCTAGGATGTTATTCCTCACATGGCTAAGAAGTATGGCTTCAAGTATGAGTTAGTACAGTATAAGTGGCCCCACTGGCTTTATCAACAGACTGAAAAACAAAGAATTATTTGGGGCTACAAAATTCTTTTTTTGGATGTTCTTTTCCCTTTGGCTGTGGATAAAATAATATTTGTTGATGCTGATCAGGTAAGAAAAAATAATGCTGTATAAATATGAGGAATTTGTTTTGTCTTAAATTGGTGCAGTTTCAGTCTCTGTGGCCATTTTATCCAGACATTGGTCTCGTGAGATTATTGCAGTTGTACTGGCTGAACTGGCGGTGTCACAGAGGGTGAAATGTGATAATTTTATTTGTCTTTAGTCATGTAGAAATGAAGTCTCGCCACCATGAGCTGCCCTAAATTGCCTGTGAAGAGAGGAAGGCGTCTAGAGTTATGTGTGACCTTAAAGGTGCATTTCACCTAAGGCATATTTGAGTGATTCAGTCTCTGGGCTTCTCAGCTATGGACTTCTCCAGTATGGAAGGAGTCTGGGGTGATTAGTTCAGACCATTTGAACAACTTCTAAATGGCTGAAATTTTTCAAGATTAATTCTCTCTCCATTTTTCTAAAATTTGTATGCAGTCTTTCACTCAGAAATTAATATTGTGTAATATACTAAAAGGTAACATGCTGTCTCAAAACAGAGGAGATACTGAAGAGTCTATCACATGGTTATTAAAAACCTCAGAACAAATACCACGTTTCGGTCCTTTTCCAAAGCTTGAGAATAAATTAAATTTAGATCTAGCAATGTGGACTGCAATTTGCTGCAATTTCATCTGGATACGGTAGTAATACTGATTGTCTGTCCTAACTACTGTAAGGATTTTTCTGTACTCCAAAACGGCTGAAAAATTTTTGTCACCACTGATAAATTACATAAATTACATTAGTGGGGTTTGATGGAAGAATGATTGATTAGTGAATAAAGGACATATTACAAATGTCCTTAAAACATGTTTTTGAAAGTCCTTTACTACTAGATACAAAGATTTTTTCAAATAATGCAGTAATTTTGGAGTGCCCAAGTTATGTAACAAACAGGAAGGCATTTTTTAGAAGGGAGATATTCAGCACATTTGAAAGTTACACTTCTGCATGAAGGAGTTTAATATTGGGAAACCAGAAACACTGGTCTGGGAATGAAAAATTGCTTGGTTTATTTACTACTTAATGTGTTACACAGATGGCCCCAGAGTAAGCACTTTTGGTTTTAACTTGAACAATAATTTAGTAAATATCATTCCAGTGGAATATTTTATCTATACTCCACTGTTGTAGCGTCTCCATTTATTGGGGGTGGGGGAGGTGTGTGTTTGATTTTTTTAAAATCAAAATTAAACTTTGGGAAGCCTGCTGCAATTAACTGTCTTCATATGCACCCTTTAAAAATAGTATTAAATTATATATATATCATTTTTGTGTAGATTGTGAGAAGTGACCTCAAAGAACTCAGAGATCTAGACCTAAATGGAGCTCCCTATGGATACGCACCTTTCTGTGACAGCCGTAAAGAAATGGATGGGTACCGTTTCTGGAAATCGGGATACTGGGCATCACATCTTGGAAAAAGGAAATACCATATTAGGTAGGATAACTCCTTACGTATTTTTGTGCAGCTTGTGAATCTGATTAAAATCTGCGTCTTTGTATTGACAACTGAGGCATTCAAAAGTAATTGCCCTATAGTCATTTTCAGTAAGAGATAAGACATAAATTCTGAGGACATGTTGATTTCACTTTTTTATTGTAGCTTCAGCCACTTAATTAAAAAACTATATTCCTTTAGGATGGGAACAGGTTTTGCTTTCTTGTTACTTTTATTAACGTTATCATAAAGAAGGTGAAACTCCACGATTCTTAATTCTTTTTTTTTAATCTTTGTAGTGCCTTATATGTTGTGGATCTTAAGAAGTTCAGAAAGATTGCAGCTGGAGATAGGCTTCGGGGCCAGTATCAGGCTCTTAGTCAAGATCCAAACAGTCTGTCAAATCTAGATCAGGTATATATATGGCTTTAAGCAATTTGGGCTTTTTTCTTTATCTTTCTCAATATGCATGGAATTATTTTGTATCTCAGTGTAGAGGTTATATGATTCTGAAACTATTTGCTCTTCACTGCTGTTTTAGCACACTTTCAGGTGTGCATATGAGCACAGTTCAGAAGACTGAACACTGTGATGATTACTTGAAATAATTGTTTCATATGGAAAAAAAAAAAAAGAGGAAAAAACAGCATAGAGGACTGCTGTCCTTTTTATTTGTAGTTGTTCTGTGTGTATTTGTGTTTCTCCAATGATAATACCATAGTCTGATAGGTAATTCACATTCTTATTTAGCAAGAGCTTTTCCTCTTTTTTTTCCATTAATGTAAATTAATTTTTTTGTAAACTAATTGCTAATGCACTCTAGTGGTTGCTGTACGTGGTCATCCTGGGGTGACTACTCTTCATTTATATAACTTCACCAATATTTTTTTTAAAGATAGGTGGGGTGAGTCAGGGTGCAAGTCACAAGCATGTTTAATGTCTTGACTATCAGTATACTTATTTGATATAATTTTTCTGTACTAGTTTCTATATTTGAATTAAATTATATACCTTTCATAATGCAGCTGTAGGTGCTATTTTATTGTCACATTTAGCAGTGTGAATTGGCAAAAAAAAAAAATGTGACTCTACTTATTTGGGTACTGACATTTATTTTCAAATATAATGTAGGGTTGCACATGTAAAGGAGCTTACAAATGGATCTACCGATTACCCCTGGCCAGGGCATGTGCGTCATACGATCAGCTGAGGGGTTTCTCATTTGTAAATGCTGCTTCCTGCATTCTGCAAGATACTGGCTCTGAATTTTCACGAGAGTACTTGAATTCTTATATAAGGTTAAAAAAAAAAAAATAAATTTAAATGAAGTAAGGAAGATAACCAGAATAGCAATTTAATAGCTTTTCCTTTTCATGATCATGTTTCTGGAATCCATTTTCCTAGAAGTCTAAATTTTGAGTACTGCCATAAATCTGGATTAAATGCTTTTGAGTTTTTTGTTGTTTTTTTTTTTTTTTTCCAAATTTGAGGAATGGGAAGGCAGTTAAGTTTTGCTCTAATAATTTCACACAGTCTGTTGTAGTATGACATGCAGTATCCGACCTGCAAGTATCAGACAGTAGTATTCCTTATGTCGAGCTAAGGAAGGACAGACGTAACTACAGGAAAAAATTGCTGGAGAAATGAGAGATGGAATTGGCCACCAAAATGAGCAGGACTTAAGTTTTGAATCTATTTGAAAAAGAACTAGGAAAATTTGCAGAAATGGTAGTAGGCAAAGATATTTTGCTTTTAGCTAGTTGCTTGATAACCAGTTACATTAAATTGAGTGCTAATTTATGATTTTATAAAATTTGTACAGGATCTTCCCAATAATATGATTCATCAAGTAGCTATTAAGTCTCTCCCTCAGGAATGGCTTTGGTGTGAAACCTGGTGTGATGATGAATCCAAGAAAAAGGCTAAAACAATAGACCTGGTGAGTTGATTTTGAGTTATATTAGTTTTATAGATTAAAATCTTTGCTGTCATTTCTGTGGCCTTTGAGATATACGTATGCCATGTCACGGAGGCAGCCTTGCTGGAAGGTACTGGAAGACTAAATGCTGCATCCCTGCCTCTACAATACAGCAACCTTTCTCCTTTCCACTGAGAACTCTCCTCCTTGCCCTGCACCAAATTTACTTACGTTGAAGCTGAAAACTGTACCCCAAAATTAAATGTTGCTTTCTGTAACCGGACGGGATTGGGTTTTTTCATACCCATACATGTATTTTCCCTGTCTGTTTTCCATGTTCAGCCAGGGCAGTGGAATTCTGATGGGTACTGTTAACTGTCTGGGTATTGTGTGCCGCTTTGCGCTCCCTACAAAGAACGTTCTCCCAGAACCCACTGTGTAGAGAACTTAATATTATCATGTTTTTCTCTGTCCATTTCACCACTACAAACAGGAGATACAGCAGAGCTTAAAAAGTGTCATGTCATTATTGCCCCCATTCTCATTTTTTTGACAACCTGCCTACACTGTAAGTGGTAATTCAGAGACATAATTAAGAAGAAAAACAGACAATTGGAATCTGGTGCGAATGTTCAGTATGTAAATAGTTTTGTTTTCTTTGTGTCTTTACGGCTGTTAAAATAAGCTTTTTTTGCACACTAAAGATGGGTGCGCTCCATTCAAGAAAGAATGAAATTAAGTTGCTAGACCTTCTTTCAATCCCCATTATCATGTAACTTCTTATGATTTCCATTTATGTTGTTTTATGGAAGTGACAGATACATTTTTCTAGACAACACTAGAGGAAGCATCACAAACTTAATAAAAATTACATCAGATTCAGTTTCAATATGCTAATTTATATCTTGCATTTCCCCGTGTAACTTTGTCTAAATCTTGGTAGTCTTGTGCTAGCCATGCCTCTGCTATCCGCATACTCAGGACCACATGGAAAAATAAAAGTATTTACAATAAAATGTTTTAAGTTATTTAAACAAGGTTTGTTTACAATTTGTGTTGTGCAATTATTTTTTTTTGCTGTTTTTTGGTGGTGGTGGTGGTGGTAGTAGTAGTAGTATTGTCAAGTACCTTGCATGCTGTTCTTCAATTAAATTGTAAATGCTGACAAATTTATTTTAGGGCAGTTTCTTGGAAGCATTTGCTTTGTTTATATCTAATGTTTCAAACTTTTAGTGCAACAATCCGCAAACCAAAGAACCAAAACTGAAAGCTGCTGCCCGGATAGTTCCTGAATGGGTTGAGTATGACTCCGAGATACGACAGTTAATACAGCAAATTGAAAAAGAGAAGAAAAATCAAACACCATTATTTCAAAAAGGTAGTTTATGTATATATTTGTCTGTTAGTTTTTAAAAAATAAATGCTAATATAGTTGAAATTAAGATCGGGATCGGTAGGCACAAATACTGTATTTGTGTAATATTCCCTGATTTAAGAGAAGTCGTGTGGGTTTTAAGAGTTGTGTGATGCTTCTTTATGTAGGAGTTACACTAAGAGGATAAACCCTTTTGTTTTGTGCCAGAATCTAAGAGAAAACATAGCAGTGTCCTATTATCGGACCTCAGACGCAACAAACTGTTCCACATCATCTGAGCTAAAAACATTAAAATGAAGCACATTAGCTTAGGCCTTAGAGAAGCTAAAGCTAATGTCTATTAAGCAGTAGGTCCCAGAGTCTTTATTAATTTTTCTCCACATCTCTCACGCTGGGCTTATCTACGCAGGGCCTTGTCACACCAGATAAAACGGTGGTTTTGTTAACAAATAAATGTTGGGGTTTTATTTTAATAAAATTGTTTTAAACTGAGTTAAATAGCATGAGGGAAAAAAACACTCATGTAGGACTTCCAGTAAGACTTGACTTGTTGGAATAATGTGGGGGCGGGGGAAAAAAGGTGATCTCTGCTCTCAAGGACATAGAAAAATCTTAGGAGATAAATATTTATAAGTGTTGAGTCAGGGAACAAATTCACTTTTTGTTACAAATAACTCAGTACGTTCTATTCTCTGTGAAAGCGTATGGTAAAGTTTTAGCAAGGCTCCAAGAATGAAGTTGATGTTGCTGAACTGACTAGCAGTAAACAAAGGGCTTTTGCCACATTTTACAAAACTAGTCATTAAGTCGTTCTATAACAGGGTTTTATAACTTTTTTTTTGTTTTTTCCTTTGCTTACAGGTCATAAGCATGAAGAACTTTAGCACAGCCTCTAAACATTAGTGGTGACAGCTGAACAGTCTTCTGTGAAAGACTGAATGGAACTTACAAATGTTACATTGGCAGTATTTGTAACATTCTTTAACATGAAGTCAAATATTTTATAATTTATAGTGTTATTTAAAACATTTTAAATTAAATACAAAACCAGAAGAGAAATCGACAGGTACTTGATTTTTTTCTTTTTTCTTTTTTTTTTTTTTTAACCAGTGGAGTAGCTTTCCTAATTTCTCTGGTTTTCTTTTCCTTTGCTAAAAGACAGTTTGCCCGGAGGATTTTAGGATATAAAGAAGGATGTGTTCAACTCTTCAAAGATACATTTTATCAGTCTGGGGGACAACACACACATTATATTTAAATGAAAACTTCTGTGCATATTACATGCATTAGTGTATTTAAATAGAAAGAATGTTGTTTATATGTCCATAGTTTTGTCCCTGGAAAATGCTGTGGTCACAAGAAAAAAATCTCAGTGTAGCAAAGATAAGACAGAAAAAAATAACTTGTTTAATCTAGACCATACAAATCTAAGTCAACTCAGAAGCTTGGAATGTCACTTTTCGTTTATTATGCAGGACTGCTGCACTCTTGCTAATGTTAAAAAATAATTTTTGATGCTTGGGCTCCTTCTGGTCACTTAAATAGTATGTCATAAAATTCCATTATGTTTTTTGAGACTGTTTTCCAACCAGTATATCTTGCATCAGAAGGTCAGTCCTGAAAGCCGTTTCCACTGGGTTTTGATTATCATCATCCTGTTTAGAACTGAAAATGAAATAATAAAATACATGAGTAATTTTGACTATCGATCAGTGGCGTCTCCTGTAATTTTCTAAATGTGTGTTCACAAAACTGTTGCTTTAATGGGCTACTGATATTTTGATCCCACAGATCGCAGCGAAAAGTTCTTGCAGTACACGTATTTGAAAATAGGGAATTTATTTCTTCAACTGAAATTTGATGCCTTAAACGCACAATCTGGGCTGTGCTGGTTTTGGAATAGATCGGATATGATCACAGAATTCTTACAAGAGCAGCAGCTTAACACAGTCTTTGTCTAAATGCTTGAAACTATAAAAGATAAGGTAATTTACACTAAGTGGGGGAATCCATAATGAATTGCATAAAATTTCCATACCAGCAAATAACTGAATAAATAATAAGAAAAAGGAAGCATATTTTGTGTGTACTGTCAATGTCATCAGGTGCTGGTTATTTAAAATTTCTTACCAGCAAAGCAGGATTTCAAAGACTTGCTCTTAAAATATTTTTCAATTGTTAGTAATATGAGACATGCAAATGAATTTACAGCTTTTTAGATTATTTTTTTTATTGTATTACCTTTGTGCATTCTGAACAGTTTTAACATGCCACAGAGATTATTTAAAGGGTCTGTTGTGGGCATTTTCTTTGTATGAAGTACTCAACAGAGTATTTCCTGTGTAACTCAATAGCAATGATGAGTAAAGCCTCCTGTCAGTCCTCTTTATCTATCCCATTTAAGTGCAGTAGCTCTTTGGTTACGCTTGTCCTCCAACGTGGTTACTTCAGGGTATCAGGCAGCACGTCAAACATCTGAACACAGAACCGGGAGTTGGTATTTGTATGCTGTACGGATGCACTTATCACTGACTGAGCAGCTGTATATGCATCGTTACTACAGATTCAGTGCACAACAAGGGAACAACTGATACTTCACGTCAAAGAAAAAAAAACATTTTTCAACTGCTTGCTGCTCTTTCTTTTTTTCCAAAGTTTATGTGTCCTTCCTGATGCTTTGCTCTACAGCATTTCACATTGACCTGCCTTGGAATTTTGTGCTTGACGTGTACATTGGAAAGCTTTTTTTAAGCCAGAAGTTAAAGGTTTTTATCTCTAAAAAAGCTTAGTTCTTTTTAATTATGATTATCTCTGTGGGAAACTTCTGTTACGCAGTATAAAAAGTGGATAATTTATGCACTGACTTCTTTTTAATTTTATCTGTAGCATCCTGTCCTTTTTAAAATTGCATTATTTCTACAGGATTTAAAAAAGAAATAGCTCTTTAAATGCTATTCCCTTAAGATTACTTAAATGATTAGAATATAATTCTTAGAAATGTAATTTCCCGGAGATATTTTGAAGATTTGAAAGATTTCAACCATTTTCTATAGTATTGTATTTATTTGTAAAAAATGTCATAGTGTTTCTTTTTTTCTATGTAATACTTTCAAGGAAAGGTCTCTCTTGAGGTACATACTGCTTTGTGAAACAAAGGGTCCAGCAAACATATTCACTACTCTTCAAAGATACCTTTAAACCAGAATTTTGAATCATTAGCATATTACTATATTTTTAATACTAAATCACTGGATTGTGTTTGTTATGCAAAGTATTAAAAGGTGCCACTGGAGAAAACCTCCCTTCTCTTCTGTTCTACTGGTTTGTATCGCCTGACGCCCACTACACCCGTGGTTAACAGGTCCGAGGCCCACCACAAGCCTGCCTTGCTGCTGCTGCCGGAGCTTCCCCTTCCTCTGCTGGCCCTGCCTAACCGCCTGCCCTCATCGAAGATGTCCCATTGCCACAAAAGCCAAAACCCTCCCACCAGCCGGAGGTTGGTGGGCATGACACAGCCCTTCCGCTAACTGGCAAAAGGGAACCGAGGGTGCTGCGCGCACCGGTCCTCTTCACCTGCGCCCCCAGCGCCCTGCCGTCAGCTCAGCTCCTGCCCAGGTTCTGGCCTGTGCTGGCATCTGTGCCCAGGCGAGCAGAGGACAGCGGTCCGTGTCCTCTTTTCAGGCAGGGGCACCCTCTGGCACCACCTCGGCAGCCTGTGCCTGTTGTGCCTCCCCATCAGGCCAGCACCTCGGTGCCCCCGAGAGTCACCCACTGCACGCACTCGTCACTTCTTTTTGCAGCACCTGCTGTGTGCTGCTGGCAGCTTCCCCTCACAGACCGTGGGTGCCCACGAGGCGGTTAAAGCTTCATCCCCGGTCTTGGTTTGTAGTGCTGCTGGCGAGCTGGGTGCCTCTTCCTGCTTAGGCTTTGTCACCGCAGGGTGGAGGTCTCCGTTTGCTCTGGGATTCCTGGCCCCAGTGCAGGAGTCGCCCAGTTTCCACCAGAGTCAGCACTGCCAGGCCTGACTGCCTGCTGATGGAGACCTCAGGGTTGGAGACCTCCGCCGCCTCTGTTGAATGGCGCATTCCAGCAGGTCCTTGTCACACACTGCAGAGATGTTGGAAAGGCTGTCACACAGCCAGCTTTCCCTGGTCATCACTGTGGCACTCTGGGCCCCGTTTGGGGCTCTGACAGCTGTAAGATACCGAGGTCTAGACAGCTTGTGAAATGCCTTTTGCTAAAAATAAATTTATTGTTATTTGTGGCTTCAAAACAGAGCACTGCATTCACACACACACCCCCCCTTTTTTTTTTTGACCCAAACGCATTAATAAAATTGTGTAGATACATGGTGGCTGATCTTTTATTACCAGATAATTAGTTTCTTCCTTTGCAAGAGCTACTAGTTTATCTATACAGATGAATACACAGAAGCTTGCAGACCTGGAAGTGCTTGGTGTCTCTACGCCTTTGAGGCGCTTTGTCTTTTGCAGATACCACAGCACGAGGCGCCGCTTTCCCAGCGCAACACCACTGAGCAGCACATGGCCGCTGATGAGCAGCGCCCCGAGCCACAGCTGTACCGCAGGAAAGGGCTGTGGTAGACACTCCAACAGGACCAACTGCATCCTGAGCCAGCATTAAGACTTCTTGAAAAGATGCAATTTTGCCCCCAGAACAGAGCCAGGTACCCATCGGGGATGGTTTGTTGGTGTGTAAGGACAGAAAATGAAATTGTCTCAACATCACTGTTTCGTGACCGCCATTTTCCTGTTGGCGAGCGCAAAGGACATAGTTTGTCTACTTTGCGACCACAACATCCTGGTATTGTCAAGAGCCTCGGATGAGACAACTGCTGCTGGAGACAGCAGCCTGGCAGAACCGGGGCTGGGGAGTCAGCACAGTAACACCTGGGCACGCGGGCAGAAACGGTGCAGACTAAACTATTTCAGAGAACTGGGCGTTTTTTGGGGGAAATGACGTGGACTGAAACCTGTAACTGCTGGGGCTCCACTCACTCCTGGGGCTTGGCGGCGCAGAGGACTCCACAGGCTTCACCGACTCCACCTGCTCCACCTGCTCACCTCCACAGTCTGGGACTTGGACAACTGCGCCGAGACAAAGCATCGCTGGAGCCCTATTGGCAGTGAATAGGTGCACCTCTCCTGTTCCCTTGCTTGGGGATTCTGACTTTCTCTTCCTCTCCGTCCTATCGCAAGTATCAGTTGTTGTAGAGAATAAAACTTGTAAGGTTGTACGGCGTCTGGCCTCGTCTGTGCCTTAATCTCGTTCTTGGGATTGTTTAGGAACGTCCCCGCTATCAACTTCCGATAGCGGATCGGGACAGTCGAATGCTCTCCTCTGCGTTCGCGGGAGTGCCGCCCTCCCGCTCCCTGCTCCACTCCTGGGAGAGGGGGCAGGACCCAGCGGTGCCCAGCCTCACAGAGCAGAGCCGCGTTTCAAAACCCAAGTGTCAAGTACCCAAACGCTGCCGCTTCCCTCCGTCGCTCACTTGGTAAAGCCTGACACCTTCTGCATGAGCTGCTTCAGAAATTTTCATGAGCTGTGCAGAACTGCTTTGGGAGCTACAAACTTGACACCTGGGGAGCGGGAGGAGGGAAGAAAGGCAGACAGATAGATACACTGCAGCGCTTTCTTGTCATCATAAATATCTTTATTGTGAAAAATACCATAAAATAATTCCCACAGTTCTAGAAAAAAAACAGTTCTTGCTTTTTAGATTTATGATTTTTTATAAAGACATTTCGTAATTTGAAACATTCAATACCTCTCCAGCTAGCTTTACTTATCCTTCTTAAACCATAGAACTGCTACTTTGAGATTTGCCGAGGGCCAAACAAAAAAAATTCTCCCCTTTGTTATTTTATGGATAAAAGTGTGTATCACAGAGCAAACAAGCAATACCTTACAGTAAGGCACTTTTAAATACAACTAAACCTGCTATGCTAAACTGGCCGGCTTCCAGCAACACTCCTACCCATCACAGCCCTAAACAAATAATAACTCTTATTCCAAACACTGGTGTGAAAACTGAAAACAATAACAAGCTTTATTATTTTTTTTTTAAGTTTAAGCTGACACATTTTCTGCATCCGTCACAAGTTTGAGCTTTTAAATTTGTAATTTCACTTTGAATCTGTTTTAATACTGATTAATGTCAGCATTAAGCACGTACACCAAGTAAAATATGCTCCCCTCCACCTTCATCCAGGTTATTAAAACTGAAAAAGAGAATTCAACAGAGAAAGTCTCCATCTACATATAGGCCAATTATTGCAGCGATGCTTCATGCACATTTCAGGGTTTACAAACTACCAAGACATTTATTTCCATGTTCAGTTATTGAACATTATTGCACTACGGACACCCACTAATAAATAAAAAGGCAAATTCAGCTTCCTTGTGTGCAGCTTGCACCATCAACACTCCGTGTTTTCAGCACTTGAACTTCTAACTTCACACCAGGAAACGTGTGACCCTGCCTGAGATCCTTGAAACAGAAACGCTTTCTTTTAACACAGCTTTGTCTTTCCGTATCTTCAGAAGTACCTTAGAGCCAACAGCCAGGACCTGCTCCCTGAAAAGCAGCGCTGGACCAATAACCCTTTCTGTCACCAGCTGCTGCTTCGTGTTACGGTGCCCCCTTCTCCACTGTCACTTTTTGTTTTCAAGACACCGTCTTCCACAGAAGGAGCCTATGAACAGCATTCACACACGAATCCTTTTCCTCCTACTGACTCACTCAAGCCTTTTGTGACTCGATGTGGAATTTTCCCTTTCCCATTCACTCTCCAACATAATCCTTTTTGTTCCTGACTGCATCCAGCGCTTTTCACCTTAGAGAAACAAATCCGCACTGCTCTAACATCAGCGCCTCGTGTGAATAATTTGCTCGGGAAGAACCATTTTATTCTTTCCCTAAAAGAAAAAAATCCAAACCTGGGAAGCCGTTTTCTCAGCTGCAGCTTTTAAAACAGAGGAGGGAGAGGGATGAGTACAAAGAAGCTGAACTAGGGTCACCCTCTGAAAGACGACGTATCACTCGCAGCACTTCCCTAGCGCACACAGACGGTGGCTGTGGTGGTTGCTGTGATTTCCTGACACCCAACAACGCTCCTGTACGTACAAAATACGACATATTGCTTACACCGGCCATTCAATGCTAATTTAAGAACAGCCCCTTCTGTAGTGTAGAAGGCGATATAAAAGCGTTTACGTGTACAACCGACAACCCGCAGAGCAGCGGCTACCTGGCCCCAGGCAAGTGCAGCTGGGCCGCCTCCCCCCCAGGGGCAGAGGCCAACGGCCAAGAGAGGCCGCTGCAGACGGCGGCCGCCCACCCCTCTTTTCAGTACTGCGAGCACACAGCGCACGCGCGGAGCCTGATGCCGCAGGGTGACGGGTTAGTTACTGCGCAGCGTGTCCATGTCTGAGCCCTAGGGGTCCCATGAGAACCATGCTAGCCCAGCGGTGTGAACAGCCTCCTGTACAGGGTTTGAACAAAGAGCTTTCGGACCAGTCAAAAGCAGAAGTCAAACTTTTAGGAAGTCATTCAACTTGGAAAATACCTGACACTGGAGTTTTAACAGGCTGCTGGGGTGGTTTTGTACCATAAACTTAGAAATTGCCACATACACTTTTCAGCTCGAAGATAAGTTTCTGCTGAACAAACACTGACCTTTAAATTACTGTTGAAAAATATTTTACAAAGCCACAATTAGGTTTGTGAAGTACTTAAGGCAGGAGACAAGGGTTATACTTAAATAGTAACTCTGATGACAGCAATAAAAAGCCCCCTTTCAGACCAAAGGCCTTATTTGCTGATTTCATTTGTTTTACCGAGGCTGCTTGCGCTTTCAAATGCCATGAGCTGAAGCGAGAGACGATTCCTACCAACTGATTATTGTTTTCCAGTTAAAATCCAATCAAGAAAACACTGATGAACTGTAATTCTTGCATTCTAAGACAATGGCTGCTGCTGAGACTCACCAGTACTTAGGATATATTCAGTTACAGGATGAGAAGACTCCTCACTCTCAGCAGCTACAGTCCCGTAACACCTCGTACCGCATTCACACCGTTCAATCGATGACACTAAACCAATTTTAACTACGTGCTATATTTTCATATAGAAAAAATAAACCAGACTTTTGGCTAATGGAAAATTAAGTCCTTTTCGCAGTTGTTTTTGCATTACTGTGCCTGTTACACAAAATTACTTCAATTTCACATAGTATTAACTCACTGTTGCATCACCTAGCAGAAACGAAGTCGGATTACAGGGTAAAGCTAGAGTTAATACCGCATTCCTGCAGTCCACCTGCCACGCAACCTGGATCGGTTCTGAGTTTATGTACAGAGAAGCAACACATCGCTGCATAGCTGGGGAAACGTCACATCAGTATTTTTGCTCAAATCTCAAGCAGGTATTTTCTTAAAGTGCAAACTACTCAAAAGTGATACCTAAACATCCCAAATCACATTCCAAAAAAGTCTTTCTGAAAACATCAAGTATATTCTTTTACTTTCATAGTTGACAATTACCGCCAATGTAATCATCCCAATTCATTTCAGGTTAATGAACAAAGCGAGTAAACATTTTCAAATATAATTACTTACAAGCAATCTTCTTTCAGAGCGATTGTTCAGACCGTCAGCACGCAGCCCCTTCACCCTACCCATGGCACTGCCGACAGTAATACAGCGGGTGGGCGCTGGGGCGTCCTCTGAGGAATACTGAGAGACGGATCATTCTGCTGAGCACGACGACTAACGATTTGTTAACGTAGAGACTACTGTAACTACCCTTTCCATGTTTATTAGGCCCCGATCCAGGAAAATATTTACATGCATTTTTACCTCTAAGCATATACTTCAGTCCTAAATTTACGTTTAAGTGTTGTCCTAAGTAGCCTCTTACTGTTTTTTCCATCCATAGCAATAAACGTGTCCTGCATTTTCACAACAAATATATAGGCAGTAACAAACCCCCGCAACCAGTACGTGCTTGTCAAGTTCACCGCAAAGCAAACCCTCTGAATACTAAAAGAAAGGAGTTTCTCCTAGTGCAGCAAGACTCTGGGTTAAGGACAACATTAGAAATTAAGATTTTGGGTCTTGAACTGAAAGACTTTTTATTTTTCAACGAATTAAGTAAAAAACAGCAGCAGCCACCAGAAACAGTCTTGGCTCTAACTGAAGTGAAATTTGAATGTAAATGGTCCTCCTCCAGAACCAAAGGGATTGAATCCTTGCCACGTGTTCCAGTTCCTGTGGAAAGGGTTGCCTCCACCCTGCTGACTCTCTGCATCCAGCGGGTCCTCCCCCGCATCGAACTTCCGCCTCATTTCTGCGGGGAACAAACCAAGGTGGAATTACGGCACAGCAGTTCGGGCAGTAACACCAAGCATCTCTGATGACCAACAACCAATTCCCAACCACCCCCCAGGCCACAGAGCCGCAATTACCACTCTTACTGGCAGCATCTGTGGAACCCAATTACTCCGAGTTTTTCAAAGCTGTCCAGGAGACTGGCAGAGGAGGAGACCAATCCATGAAAACACTGTACGAAAAACTTCAAACAGGTCCTTTCGTTTAAAACAAGGCACGACGGTACCCGGCTGCTCAATAGGACAGGTCAGAATTTCAACGGGGACGGGACAGTTGCACTTTGACCGACTGCATCCCACAAATAACTGGGACATTTTGTCCTTGATGAATTTATCGGACCTATTTTCTCAGAGCTGTACAGCTCACTCAGGATTGTCCGAGGACAGACCGTGCTGTATCCTGCCAATTCTTTGCAACTAACAAATCATAATACTGATCCTTCAACAACAGCACCGAAGTTGGCATGCAGAGCCCCCGACTTCTTCAGTCGTCCCCACATACCAGGCAGGCAGAGCGCTATCCAGGGGACAGCAGCTGGGAGGCAGAAAGCATGTTCTTTTAAGTCGTCTGGGCCAGCAGGGACAAAGCTGAAAGCCTTCCCCAAGACCCACAGACAAGGCACAGGCTACAGCCTCTACTATGCGAGTTATCACACCGCCATACAACTTTCAAGCAGCCTGCCAGTGCCACAAGGTTTATCATCACTGGCACTTTTTCAGGACAAGTGAATTTAATCAAGGCAGAGAAGAGAAACAAAGGAGTTAAAGGGGGACTCGTGACACTGGCTAGGGGAGGAACGTGGAAGGTGGCCTCAGAATACGCCACAGCCCTACGATAACAGGCTTGCACATCAAAGCTCAGAGATTCAGAGGTCCACAGGCTTCGCAGTTTTTCTTTACATAACCAACGTGGTCAATAAAGACAGAAAATGACTTGAGAAAAATATCTGGTTGAAAGGCGAGGATGTCCTGCATTTAGAGAGGGAACACAATGCAGATGGCACTACAAAAGCCAGATACAACCAGTGTAGCTTTTCTCGCCCAGCTGGTTTTACAGGAATGGTAAACATGACATAAAGAACAGTGCCAAGGAGAAAGTAGGTGCTAGAGACACTGATAGGGCAAACAGCATCTCAAATGCTTCCAGTGTGTCAGTCTCTTAATTTGTTCAAAATCATGATCAAAAATCACGTTAACACAGAAAAAGGTTTTCTGACCAGAAGTGTTTGTAATGCAGTTCACCACTCTCTGATCCTTCCTTCCTCCAAGAAAGTCTGAGCCCATCTCCCTAATTATCACTTTGATGATCCTGGAGAGCTCAAGATAAAACACTCCAAATACCTACATCTTTGACATGCTTCTCTCTTTTCAGTGACCATACATGAACAGCTTAGAGACAAGAACTTACCAGATGGCTCTGGTTGAGCATTGTTGGGTGGGGGGTTTTGGTGGTGGGGGTTTTTTTTTTGTTTCTTTTTTTGGGTTGTTTTGTTTGTGGGTTGTTTTTTTTTAAAGGAGGTGAAATATCACCACCACCCCTTTTTTTATTACATTCTCAAGACTGAGCGGTCCAACCCCTTCTGTTCATCTCTTGGTGAGAGACATCAGATCTCCTGGTCGCCACACCACAGGGTCTCCCAGGAGAGTGACTGCACTCTGCTCTTTTTGTCCCCCGCCCAGCAGACACTGTCACACCTGCCAGGGCTCCTTGCTCCTAGGGACCGGGCTGGCCCCAGGAGACTGGCCACACACCAGCAAGGAGGGCATCCTCTCCCTCAGGCTGACAGAGCCGAGAGCCCCGTCCCTGCCCTCGGAGGAACGCTTTGTTTGCAGAGCATCTGTTGGTGCAATACATCTAGGCTTTGACGCACACCAGGGCCAATTCTAAGGGCTTCTCTGAAGCACTTCAAGTGCTGTTGTCGTCTAAACCTTGTCTGCAATGGAACTTTAAACAGAAGGAGACACCCATATCGTTGAAGTAAGCATCTCCAGAGTTAATCGATCCTGGAAATCTCTGCAAGATGATATCCTAAGAAGAGATCTTTGAAATAATTATTTACTTTAAACAAAAGTCACTGACACTCAATAAATAATTGCAGATTTACACCTGACTTCATGCAACAGATGGGAAAGCAATGCACTAATAATTGCATCCAAAGATGGATGAGGGGAGAAAGGGAAGCTGTAATGCTTGTTACAGCTTACAGTTGCTGCATTTTTACATTGTTGTTAAAAAAAGTAATTAAAAGAAATGAAGTCACTGCATAAGAACAATCATTACCTGGGTCAGTGAGGACTTCTTTAGCAGCTGCTATATCAATGAATTTTTTCTCTGCTTTCTTCTTTTCTTCCTCACTCTGGAAGTTATCAGGATGCCATTGGGATGCCAGCTTTCTGTAAGCTTTTATGATTTCCTGCTTTCGAGCATTTCTGGATGCATAAAATTACAGATGACTTAAAATTTTCAAATTGTTCATATGCCACACTAGTGAATTGACACTTATTTTAAACACTGAGACAGTAATTAAGGGCATCAGGAAAATTTTGAGGTGCTATTTAACCTTCTGTAGGTGGTACTGAAGATTCTTTACACAAAAAACGGAGGAAGCAGTTTGCAACTTTATACAAGGATTACTCGCTCTTTCCTTCACCACCAATTTACTTTCAATGGAAAGATGCTACTGCCAGCTACTATGCAGACTACAGTTCCCAGTACAAAGAGTTTACAATCAGGTAAGTAACAAAAAGCACAAAAAGTAGAGATCAAATTAGTTCATTATTGGAAAGATGACCAATACTAACTCAGAATTGGACATTTGTTTGGTCCTTATTAGAAAGAGAAGTCGTTAGTTTCTCAAGGTTAATGCCACAGATATCTTAGATACCTTTCAGTTAGTCCTTTCAAACTCTTCCAATCTATCACACTATCTGCCATAATTTTATTTTTTGTTGCTTTCAGTAATTCTTTCAAGTCTTCATTTCTTTCTCAATTCATTCAACCAGCTCTTGATCACCTATACCAAGAATTTCTTGCCAAGGGATTTCTTTCCTTCTGAATGTTGGGGTTTTTTATTCTTTCTAAATTAATTGTAAACAAATGCTACTTAAGAGCTAAACACTGCTAAACTAGTATAGTAGGAAAGTGAAGATAAGATACAGGAAAAAAACTAATACTCAGAAGAACAAATTCAAGTGATCAGCCTTAGATGTACTGGTTTAACCAACTTTCACGTCGTCATCATCATCTCAGATATTAATCTCACCTTTTTACTCCTAAGATTTTATAGTAATCCCTCTTCTGTGATTGTTTCAGCATCCTCTGGGCACGTTCTAGCCCCTCCCGAATCTGCTGGTCATTTTCACTATTGGCTTGAGCAGTCTCATAGTCTTTAATAGCTTTTATAAACAAAGTGAATGAAAAAAAAAAGATTACACAACTCTTTACAAATTCAATTTAAAGAACTCAACCACTCACCAAAACTGAAGTTTTGCTATTCCCATATATAAACAGCAAAACCTTTATTTCAACTTGCCATGATGTTTTGTTTTTTTTTCCAAATTAGAAAACCTTGGTGTAGAAGAGATTAATTTTCACATACTAATTAGGTAAGTTTCCTTTCTTCAGGTTCATCACACTTTTTGGAAAGGAAAGAGAGGAGAGGCAGGTCAGAACACCCTCTAGATGTTATATTAGCCACACGGATGACAGTAACAAGCATCTAGGACTGGGACAAAACAGAAGTCAAGAAGCAAGTTTTAGCGACTAGTATCTGAAGAGCCCACTGCACAAGGTTAGTCCCACACTGCTGTTCAACAGAAGGATGCATTATACAGAGCCTTTAAATTAACACTGCTTCTTCTCCCACCACCTGCACTCCAACATGACAAAGCCTCTTCCTCTTTAGCGACAATAAAGATGGATTCCAGTTTACCAGTAAATTCACAGTCCGTGAAATACAAATATTTGCTTTTTACACCTCTGCATAATATGCAGTTATATTTTAAGGGGTTTTTTTCCCTAGAGGCATGTTCTTGCCTTTATTTCAAGAGCTGCATTTCTCAGGAATGAAAGCAAGAGCGGTGCTGTAAGGTATTCATGAATTTCTAAGAAATTCCAGGTCTAGATTTTTTTTCCTGAAGTGAACTATATTATCATAAATGGTAACTGAATGCTGAAAACACCAAGTTTAAATATTCTTTGATATCAAGATTTATCAGGGGAAGCAACTGCTGAAGTCTTTAATGAGGCTGCTCTTCTTTCACTGTTATAAACCTCAAAGCCTCATTTGCAGATCCCAGTCTCCTAGGTTTCTCAAGTTAGACAAAGTACTTGCATCAGATTATTTCCAAGCAGATGCTATTTCTCAGCAGGTGTTACATTTGTTTTTCACTGTTTCTGAGCAAGACAGCAGGAAGTGTTAATGAATTTGTATTACCCAGACATCCGATACCACTGCAATCTGGTTTTGCTTATTTAAAAAAAAAAATTCCAGAAAGTATTTCTAGTGCCCCACCAATTTCATACGCTATTATGAACAAAACAAAATTTCTGTTCATTTGCACGTCACTGGACACTGTCATTTGCTGCTTGAAAAAAGCATTTTCTTTCTGCTGACATTTTTAGTAATTTGTCCAGTCCTTGAAAACATCCCGAACAGGAGCATACACCAATGTGTGTGCCCAATTCATTATTTTTATCAGTTTCAACAGCATGTAAGTGCAGGGCTATTATGCTGCTTTAACACTCTAACAATTTTAAGCACCAGCATACTTCACCTGCTTGATATAATAATAGCAGGTCCCATCACAACACCCTGCCAAATGCAGATCAGATTGCTCAACTTCACTGAGCACCACATCATCTACAGCACGCACCGTTGCTGGAAACCAAGCTGTTCAGGGTCAAGTATTTCTAATGACAGTACTAGATTTCTCTTTTTAAACGGACTCCCTTATTTAAAGGCTGCAAGTATTAAGCATATGGGAAGGTGCGTTTTTTAGTGCTGCACACTGCAGAGGGAATGTGCCCAGCACACCTGACGGCAAGTACATTTAACATGTCTTCTCAACTGGAGGAGACTTCAAATTTTGATGTACTCTCCAGTGTAGCAATTTCCCTCTTTCAGCGAGCTAATTGCTCTCCCCACCTGAGGGGTGAGGGTTGGAAGTAGGATGACAGCTTCCTGACCACAATAAGTTTGCTATGAAACCAGGAGACTTATTATTAATTCATGGTATGTCAAGTGAGATACTTAATCAATTCCTTTCAGTCACTACTTCTAAAAGAACTAGTACCTCACAAACAGACGCAAGAATCACTGCTGAGTATTCCTGGCCTGCTATTTCAAAAAGCATCCTTTCTTCCTTTCACCCTGTCCCACAACAGGAAAGGAACAACCCACTCCCAGTATCACTTTCAATTTAAATACTTTAGTCAAATCTAACTCTCCTTCTTTCAATACAAGAGTTTTCACCATCTCTCAGATAGCAATCACATTGGATCTCTAAACACCTTAGCTCAGGCTTTCCCATTTTGCCTGCATCTTTCAAACAGAGTGACCAAGACTGGCCATTATTCCATATGCATAACTAATCCCCTATCAAAGACAAGTAACTGCAGACAATCTATGTCCATGCCAGCTCTGTCAGAGGAATAACTGAACTCATTATGCTCTTACTGACATCGGGACTGTTTCCTCTACGGTGGGGTGGGGGCGAGAAAAAGGATGTCCTCACAGATTTTGAAATAGCAAGGGTTTGGGGTTTTTTTCTTCTTTAACAAAACTTGTGCTGTACGCTTTAGACAGATAGACTCCTGTACTTATGAGGTAAGCCAGAAAGGGAGTCATTACGCATCTGTCTCTGTAGACAAGTGCTGGATCTCATGTGATTATAAAATAATTAAAACCATTTGATGGGAATCAGAACTCAGCAATACATACTGAAGTGCATCTTGAACATTTAACAATAATCACCTTCAAAGTCCTGAATTACAAGTACTTCAGAATTTCCCGTCTTTAAACAGGAAAATAGGTGCCTCCAGCTTGAAATTTTCTTGAGGAAAGAATGAGAATCAGCTTGCCCCTTTAAATATGAGACTACAATTTTAATTGCTCTACCGTTCTCTGCAGCAGCTAGAAATCAGCCATCGCTTTATAGCAGTTAAAACCAAAGGATAAATGAAGACACCTTCAGGCAGACTAACATTAATGAACTATAATACTGTTTATGGAGGCTCTGCTGGAAGGCAGAGTGTAACTACAACCATCTTACTACTGTCAAGGGCAGGAAGAAGGCAGGGGATATGCTAAACAGGGATTTGCAGGAGTACAGTTCCACTGTAGCATGGTTGTGCATTCAGAACCAGGCTAGGCCAAGCCCAGCAGGCTCCAGCCCAAGAAATAAGCAATCCTAGATCCCAGGTGTGTCCTCTCTGTGCTTCCTTATATTCCATAATAAGGGAGGCATTTGCTCCAGCACACAACAAAGCCGGCTCTGTGCATCTGTACAGGATCTTGTTACAAAACTTTTTTTTCCTCTGACTTGTAAGAGTTAAGTCCCTGGAGGTATTTAAAAAGATCTACTGATGCAGCGAGCACTTGGGGACATATTTAGTGGTCGACTTGGCAATGCTGGGTTAGCAGTTGGACTCTATGATCTTAAGGGTCTTTTCCAACCTAAACGATTCTAAGATTCTATGCAACAATATGCATTTTATGGAAACCCTGTACGGAAAAATGCAGCCTCAGGAGTAGAATCAGGTTACTGCTCTTAGCAGCCCTAGAGACCCATGGAGGTGAAGCAACAGCTGTTATCTTCCTCTGCCCTTGAACACATGCTAGGGGATAGAACAGTATTGTTTCACGCTGCCATCTAAAGACATTAAAATGGAGTTTCTAAAATGCATTTACATCACCCAAGTATTACCTTTTATCTCTGAATGCAATTGTCTGACACTGCTGATCATATAAAATTGTGTTTAAGTTGAGTAAACGGTACAGTCTCATAAAACATCCTGAACGTAGCCCACTGTTGTAAAGACAACTCCGTTGTAGATAAAACAAGTATATTCCACTTTAGCTAATCAAGACAAAATTACCAGCAGGTATTTTTGTAAATCTGCAACTACCAGTGCTGATTAGAGATAACAGCATAGCATAGAATGAAAGTGCATGTTAAAAAATTTGCAACACTGACTGCATTTTAAATGCCCACAAAAAAAGTATGTGCAAACTGCAATACAACTTTACCTTCTTCATACAGGTCTTCCAGCAAATAAGCTTCTGCTCTGTCTTTCAGGGCGTTCACATTGGTTGGTTCCAGTCGCAGAACTTCTGTACAAACTTCTATTGCTTCTGTAGCCTGCTGATTCTAAAGGGGAGAAAGTAAAACAAAAAATCATTAGCTGTGGGGTTTGGTGTGGGGGTTTTTTTGTTTTGGGGTGGGCAGTGGTGTTCTAAAGAACTTCAGAGATGGAAATAAATGAAATTACCTTTGATAAGCAGTGGCAGATCCTTTCTTTGGCACGAGTAGCATAAATCGGGACTCCTGGTTCAGTTTTCATTACAGAATCGTATTTACTGATAGCATCTTCATACCTGTTTAAATCATAAAAATAAGCATAGTATCATGACACATAGTAACTATTTCAGGGTGTTGTAATTATTTAAAAATTTTAAAATTCACAGATTTTCACATCCTTCTAGCAACTGCCTTAACTTCAATAGGCTTAAAGACGTGGTGTGAGCCAACTGCATGAAGAAAACTTTCAGCCAATTCAAGAATTATATCCTTGTTCCCTTTTCTGTGCTATGAGACAGAAGAGCAGACACTATGTCTGGTAGGCTTTTGCGAAAGATAACTCCTACCATCCCTCACTGCGCACAGCCAACAGTCTCTAGATTTGCCTCCTGTCCAACACACCACTCTGCACTTGGAAAAAAGCATCTCCCTCTCTGATATCCAAGATGGACTAAATCTGGTGTCTTGCCGTCAGCACTGTACTATTTGCATTTCTTGGTACAAAAAGAAAAAGTTCTTTATGCCAGCTTGAATCAGGCAGTTGTTTTCTCCCTTCCTTCTCTGCAAGTCACGAAGTAAAACGTGTTTTTACTGTGAAGGTTTCAAAGATGCTAAAGTTCTATGGTTTGAGTAAGAAACAGATTAGAAGATTCACCTAGAAGTGCAAGTGTGCAATTGAACCTATGGGTTTCTATGAACCAGAGATTCAAGCTCTCAGAAGACTCCCTGTAAGTGTGCTAATACTGGATTAAATAGAAGACTAAAGTGAAAAAAGTCCAAACAGACTCCTGACAATAAGATTTGTCTTCAGTTGTCCTGATTTACATTCCTGTTGTACTTCATTTTAAAAAGCCACCTTGACAACATTTGATCACTTGTTATGGATCCTTTCAGTTGGATGTCGTGTGCTCAGGAACACGTGAAACTGAAATAAAGCAAGAAGCTGAAGAATACAGAGGTACTGTCTATCATTTAACAAGGCACTACAGTTACTAGGTGATTTCAGTCTAAAGATGCAGTCTTTTAATCACAGAACTTTTGAGGTTGGAAGGCACTTCTTGAAGGCCATCTGGTCCAAAGCCCCTGCTCAAGCAGGGCCACCTAGAGCAGGCTGCCCACGACCAGAGAGATTTTGAGTATCTCCAAAGTGGGCAGACTCCACAACCTCTCTGGGCACCCTGCACCAGTAAAAACAACGGGATACTGGGAAGCATTTCCTTATCTTCAAATGGAATTTCCTATTTCAGTTTGTGTCCATTGCCCTGGTCCTGTCACTAGGCACCACTGAAAGGAGCCTGGCTCTCCCCTCTCTGCATTCTCCATTCAGATATTTATATACATATATGAGATCACCCTGTAGCAGAGAAGGTTTGAGGGGAACAGTCTCAGCTATCTCAGCCTCTCCTCACAGGAGAGGGATGCTCCACCCCCTCCACTGTCTTAGTAGCACTTCGCTGGACTTTCTCTCTCAGTATCTTCATCTTCTTCCAGCGACAGAGCACTGGCACAGGCTGCCCAGAGAGGTTGTGGAGCCTCCTTCTCTGGAGGCATTCAAAACCAGCCTGGATGCAAACCTGTGCAACCTGCTGTAGGTGAACCTGCTCTAGCAGGGGGTTAGACTAGATAATCTCCAGAGGACCCCTCCAACCCCAACCATTCTGTGATTCTGTGAGCTCTATTGTACTGGGAAGCCCAGCATTCCAGGTGTGACCTCATCACTGCCGAGTAATAATATATATGAGAGCTGAAAATTATCATCCTTATCTTGGTCTTACTACCTGCTCACCAAAGATGTTAAGTATGCAAAGAGAAGACAGTGGCACCAGAATGAATCAGAACAGGATTGTCACTGTGTGAGTCAATATTTATTTTAATTGTAATTTGAGAGCTGTGCTCAGCTATCCACTTCAACTGACAGACGCAAAAAGCATCACTTAATCAACTCCTCAATCAATAATCAGTTTGCACCCTCAGTAGCAATTTCTTTTTTTTTTTTTTTTAACATAGCAGTGAACACTTACCTGCCTTCTCTGATGAATTCCTCTGCTGACTCGATCTGCTTATTGAGTTTCTTTACTTGCTTGTAGAGGGAGAAGCATTGCTTATGGTCTTGGTCCAGTTTTAGACACTCCCGGACTTCACTTTTCACAGGGAGATGGGGAGGGGGGAAAAAGAGAAAAGAAAAAAAAACCCACCAAAACACAAAGACATCACCATACATTATGAAATTTCACCTAGAGACACGATGCAGCATCTGTAAGCTGTCCAGAACAACAGTTGACTATTTTACAGAATCTCTCCCTTCATCCAAAAACGAATTCAAAGTGAGACACACACACAAAAAAAAAGAAAAAGTCTTCTAGCATATTACACGGGTATTTGCCTGGTTTTTTGTTTAAATAATTTTGCATTGCCAAATATGTAAAGACTGAGTATTATATTAATAACTGACTAAACAGCAGAAGATAGATATACCCTTGGAAAGAAATTACATTTAGCAGTTACCAGATACAATTAATTGTAATTCTCCTGTATATTTAATTCTGCTATATTACAAAATACCCACGTAGAAATATATATTTTATGCTGTCTGAAACAGATAAAGCTCAGCTAAGACCCAAACATCCTCATGATGGAATCTTAACCAAGCCTGCGCCTGACTTCACCACAAAGCCTGTTTAATCAGATTGATTAGGGTAGATACTTCTTAAAATAGTCAAAAGTCTTTAAAAAAAACCTCCTTCATATGATTGCACTCCGGAGGGTAAGAGTTTTGTATCATACAGAGTCATTACAGCACAACCAAGGTGTTGTTTCCATAAAGAGATCACAGAATCTTACTTCACTCCTAAGCACAGACAAAAATATCTATTATTTTAAAATCATTAGGCCTGTAAAGGTAAGAGAAAAACTAAGGGTAGGACAAGATTAATCACCCAGCAAGTCCAAGAGCTACAGAACTCTTTGTATCTTAAGCAAATAATAATAAAAAAATAGTATCAGAGAAGAATAAAGGAGAGGCTTATCTCTTCATTCTGATACCATTCTGTTCTTCAAGAGCCTTCTCAACTGTACTTTTCAAAATCTTAGGATTTGGTTATTAAAGAGGAAGTTCATGTGTGGATTTCAGAGAAAAGAAAAAAACCAAAAATCCACCACATCTGTTCTTGAAATCACTAGGCAAATAATGACCAGCTACCAAAAGTCACCACAGACATGACCTATGAGCTCCAGAGATTAAGTATATGCTGGAAAGGCGATTCCCAATGCAAACCAATTAGTTATTTGGTGTTTACTTTTACCCAGCTATAAAATTAATTTTTGCTATTATCATCACATGCAGTTTCCATCCACCAGCCAAGAAACAAAACTCAGGCTTTTTTAGTTCCCTTCACCTCTTACTGAAGAGGTTCTGGGGAAGAAAATCTATCGGAAGGAGCCTGGAGAAGAAGTTAACACAACTGAGATGATGAGCTGCACAGAAACCACTCATGTGCAGAAAGGATTATACAATCTGTCCAGCTAGACACAGAGCATGAAGTTTACAGCCTGGGTTGGGCAAGGGCAGTAATGCGCAGGACTGACTACGGACATATGGGAATAGCACTTTAAACTTGATTCAGTATGAATAAAAGGGTAGGGAGTTATCAAAAATACACCCAAAATACTGGACACTGTCTGCAGGAATGAAAGATTGACAGCTCTGGATCCCCAGCTCCTCATACTTGGATGTTCCTGTACTCTTAATTTATTCTTAAGCTTGTAATCTTTTGTTTCCACTCTTGAAAATAAAAATGTAGCCTTAAGACTCAATGTATACTTTTGTTGTTTGCATTGTAATCTTCCCTTGGATGGAGGTTCAAGGTCAAAGGGTCCACACCAAACCAAGTTTTAGAGAAGCATGTTCTTCTAGTATAGAAAAATACAATAAAGACAGTCAACGTAAGCAGCTCTGATCAATAGAAGCCATATAGCGCAGGTCTAAGTAAACCAGATGCTAGGAGCCATCAATGGCTGGTCAGCCAAGAATAAACATGGTGTCTTCTCCACCAGTTCGTAACTTCTGGAAGGCAGATTCCTTTATCAGATCTAGACCAGAGTTGCCACTCCATCCAAAAACAAAACAACATGGGTATTTCACAGTTTATGACCTACCCCATCACATCTTCTGTCTCAATTATAATGATTACCACTAACAGTAAAATTACCTGAGTGATAATTCATGGTCCCCCAGCTGATAATATATTCTGCTGATTTTATAGAAGGCTTCAGTGTTATCGTTCTTTAATTTAGCAGCAGCTTTCAAGTCGCTAATAGCTTTGCTTGGCTCTCCTTCCTTTATATAACACTCAGCTCGAAGCTCCCGTAGCTCTGCATCCCAAACACAAACCTCGACAAATCAAAAATAAAGGTTGTTTTTGGTCCGTAACACTTCACTTTTCCTCCCCAACAAACAAAAAATCCCGTTTAATTTCACTTTGCCAAATGCAACAGCATAAGGTTCAAGCTGCATGCAGAGCACATGAAATTAGCATCTCTGCTTCCTGGTGGATGCTGTGATGCACCTGCCCAACAGAAATCAAAGGGATGAAAAATTTGTAAATGATTCAGTGACATCACGCAGGGAGATGAATTAAATCTAATGGCACTGCTTAAACTGGGACGGTCTGTTGAGCCTCCAGGGAAGGATATCAGAATAATAAATTATTGTATCTTCCCAAAAGAATAGGGGTAGGGAACAGCAAGGACCAAGGTGTCAGTTATCCTCTAGAAAGAAGCCTGTGGGTAAGATTCAGCTACGCAAGAACTGACCTTAGTATCCAGATTTTAAAGATCAATATACGGAAGCAACAATGTCACACTATGGCAAGAATTAACTACTTAAAAGGAACTGCCTATCATCACTGGCACTGGAACAGGCTGCTCAGAGAGGTTGTGCAGTCTCCTTTTCTGGAGATAATCAAAACCCACCTGGATGTGATCCTGTGCAACCTGCTCTAGGTGAATCTGCTGTAGCGGGGGGTCAGACTAGATGTCTAGAGGTCCCTTCCAACCCTGACCATCCTGTGTGATTGTGCAATTCGTTCATTTGTTTGTAAACCATCATTTTAGAAAATAAGGGTTTTCTGCTTTTCCATGTTCCCTCCCCATAAACAAACTCCCATGCTTTGGCAGTTTCTTCACCAAAAGTCAGAACATTGTAAAATCCAAGTCAACAATGTTAATTTGTATGTGAAGTGATAGCAGTTAATTGTCTTTTAATATATATTTTTATATGACACGCCAAATGCCCACAATTGATTTATTTACACTTCTACTATCAGACTACCTATACTGATGATGATTCAACAAATACAGATATATAAAGAACGAGCTGAAAATCCAGATAGCTCTGTACTTCAACTTTGTGATTTTTTTTGTATCTTTTGTTACTTCATTTACTCAAGACAAGAATTGCCTGCATACAGGCAATGAAAAATCTAGATAAAAAAAACCTTACACCTCCTATATTTACCAAAACTTCATTGTTGGAGAACAACTTTTTTTACTATCTTCCTCAAGAATATTAAACTCTGGAAAAACAGGAAAGTATAATCAAGAAAGTTATCTGTAGCAGAAGCTTGGCTGAAGTTGTATCTTTAACCCAAACTACAACCTATTACTTTGACTTTTTTGCAGCTAGTGCTCAGCATTCTCCACTCTCCAACTTCATTATGGACTCACAGTACGCAGCAAAACTGAGCCAGTTACACCAGTTGTTTTCACACCAGTGAAGAAGTTATTAAACAAAAACACACAGATGTCAGACAGGAACTCTTACTTCCCTTTCACAGTACCATTTTACTTAACACTTACTGCCAAGATTTCATCAAGGAGAGAAATAGCAGCTTCGTAATCCTCTTGCCGGTAGGCAGCTAATGCTTGTGAATGCAGGCGCTGTAGCTCATCAGATTTTGTCAGTTGAGTCTGGGCTTCTTTTTCCTCATTATTGCTAGGATTAGATTTGAGCTGCAAAGATTAACAAGGAGAGACTGAAATGCTTGTTCAAGGATTTTTTTTATCCCACTAACAATCATATAATGGAGAACTGATTAAAGCTGCAAATAAAGCAAAATTCCACTGGAAATGTTTCCAATTCCAAACTTCAGAAAAACGAAAGACATTTTTAGCTTCAATACAGATTGTCAGAAGTCACAGAAACCTAATTTTTGCCCCTACCACGACTGATCATTTACCATCGGACACACATCATACATAACAGTTGTCCCCCTATCACCCGGTGGAAATCATAGACCTCTCAATTTTAGTCTAGCTAAATCATCTTTCTGCAGTTATTAAACACTGGATTCCTCAGCATCAGTAGGAAATATATCTACATGGCATAATCACATATCTCACTTTAAGCACAATACACATTTAGAAATTCATGGCAGAAACATATGCAATGTGTCACAGACAGTCTTGAAGTGAAGCTGTGGTGCTTACATTTTCCGCAGAAAGAGTGGCTACTGGAGCAAGTTAAGATGCTACAGATGAGGGAAAGCCTCAGCTGGGAATTCATGCACTTTGCTTCATATGTAGTTTTAAACAAGCCTAAAGTTTTGTCTACAAAGGCTTCCATTTCTCAAACCCCTCTGAGCAAGCAGAAGGGGTTACATTGTACTTGCCTTCACTTGTTTAGGCAGCTTTGTATGTTCAAAGGGAATCAAAAAACAACCCCCAAAAAAAATCTCACAGGCAACTCCTCTACCACCCAGGAAGACAAATATGGACCAAGAGGAATCTCAACCATTCTCCTGCAAAACCAGGAAGCAATTTGTAAAATCAGCGTAGTTTGAGTAAGGCACTGCCTTCACATGTGAACACTGACTTCCAAAGTTTTAAAAGAAACAGATCAGCAGGACTTGAATTTTTTTAAAATTTTGCTTGTTGTAAAATAAAAACTTGCACTATGTTGCATTTTAGGCACAGAGTGCTGACAAAAGATAAAGTCTTCAAAGTCATCCAGTACTTTCTTCCCTCCTTTAAAGTAAACTGATGAGGAAAAGGGAAGAGGCAAGTTCTGCAAACATTCATACTTTGTGTTTAAACCTCTAAGGTAACTCAACACCAGCCCTCAGAACTCCTTTAACAAAATTCTCCCTGGTTCTAACACTTAAGTATATAAAAGGAAAAAGCTTAAATGCAACATCAAAAGCACGCACAAGTCCCACCTCTGCCTTAGATTCTTCATGTTAAGTCTTTTTGAACCTTATGCAGTTGTTTCATTTTTAGTCTGGCAAAAATCAAGTTGTACTTCGACCTGATAATTCTCCTTTATCCCCTGCACCGTCTTTCAGCAAGAAGAGAGGAATGTGATCAGTTTTCTTCTTTGCAGGCCAATTCCTAATAGAAATCTCAAAAACCTTTTCTTCTGGTTAGAAGAGAAACTCTGCCTATTAACCCTGATGCTGTGCATCCTCTTTCTCCCCTAAATCCGGAGCTTGTAGTAGAGGTAAATTTCTGCACTTTTAATTTTAAAAGTTCCAAGACTACAATACTCTCTGAATTTCCAGCTGCCTTGCTTAATTTTTCCCTCAAATTCTCAGCATTCTCCTCTCTTAAAAGTTAAGAGCATTTCCTATGGACAAGCTTTACACTTCCACCTAAACATCTCATGATAACACTGCGCTCCTTAGACACACGGTATGTTTCTTGTAATTTATTTGGAGCAAAACGTCAGTGGGGTATGAAAAGCAACATTACAATCACACAGACAAGTCCAATAGTAATAAATACCATTTGAGTGAAACATCCTAGAAAATTCTGGGTAGTACAAACTGTCCAGTTAAACAAAGGGCAACTTTTCAAGCTATCATGCAAATTACACATCAGGCCTTTGTGTGCCACAGTATGATGAAAACAAACTCAGAAGCTTTTAAATAGTTAGCTTATTGCCATGTTTTAATCAGTAATGTTAACTAAAGCAAAAAGAAGACTATTCATTCAGCTTCCAGAAAAAAAGCTGGAAATGTGATACAGTTGTTTGATACTCATTTTGGTTTGCTTTCCTATTTTTTTCTGTCCTTTGCCTTATGATCAGAGGACTGTCACATCACTATCAATAACAAATCACATTTCAATTAGTTTCTCCTTTTCCTGTGGGGCAGTAAGCTTGGGGGTGACAACTCAGAACAAATGCTTGCAAAAAGCGTGTGCAAGATTTCCAAGAAAGGAGCAAAGTATTAAGAAAACCCTTCAGCTTAATTTAATAGAGGTCTAAGACAAACCTAACACTCCTCTACATGCTTCACCAATGGCCTCAAAGCACAAAGTCAGAAGCCATGCTCTACTCAGTTCTGCTCAACAAGCATGCTGCTACTGGTGAATGTGTTGCATCTGAGTATCTTAGTATGTATTATAAACAGACACTACAACTTGGAACACTCTTAAATACCGTTGTTTAAAAAACAAAATACTGTTAAAACACCCAAAACGTTATAGACTCACTGTTTCTATACCTTTCTTACAGTGGTCCAGTGAACTAATGTAGGCATACACCTGCACATTCTAAAGCTGGTTTATTTTCTTGCTTTTCAAACTGGTAAATACACAATGAAAAGAAATTGATTAGGCTTGCGAAAAACATTCTGTGGGGAACTGAAGTAGCCTCCATGGTTTGTGTTATCTAAGATCAAGATATCCATGCACTCAAGAAGAGTGCACAAAGGAAAGCTCCACATTGGCAGAGCAATATATTAGGTAATGCAGCTATGATGTTAGATAGAAAAAAAGCAAGGAAGTATTTAAATACCTTTCATTCTTTAACCATGAAGCTACAGACGATCACAGTACCACAGAGAAAAGTATTTGGAAACAATCTAATGTTGCTTTGATCTGGTTAGGAGTGCTTCAACTACCCAAACCAAGACTGCCTAATAACTTACTCAAATCAGGTTAACTTATAGTGCCATAAGATGGTCTCCACCCACACCCAAAATAGTGTCATTACACATACCAACCAACCATGGAAAACTATTACCCAGTGTATTTTGAAAGACAAGGGCTTCTCTAGATGAGAAAAGCATTTGCAGATGTACAGTGTTCAGTTGCCTGGTCGTGGCTGACATCTAGTGGAGCTGGAAGCAGCATCTTCAGTTTCCAGCTTTTAAGTGTTGATGCTTCCAAGGGAGACAGTACTGTCTATTTAGGACACCTCAATTTACAGTATTTATTGCAACAAACTGCAACTGTGACTATTACAGTCAGTCTAAAATAAATAATTTAAAAAATGGAGACAATTTAAAATAATATCATAACTTGGTCCTTTCCAAAACGTGTCATTTTCTCTAAAACACAAGCAGGGTCACTGACAATATTACAAGGCATACACAAAGGGCTGTCAGGACTTGCGTTGCTCTTGTCAAATTTTCAAAAGGCCTTCTATCAACCAAAATATACCAATATTCCTTCCATTTTCACTAAAAATCACATGCTTAAAAGATCAAATAAATATTCCTGGGCTTTCATGAATTGAGGCCTTAGATATGAGCACTGATGTGCCCACAGATCTGTCCTGTTGACTTCTATCATTCAGAAAATACTAACCAAAACAGAAGAAACTTGTTATTAAAGCATATGAACACTCAACCAAAGTTGGAGCAGAGAAATAAATACTATTTATATACTGTGAGCAACAACTTTCTGAAGTCACCTAAGGACTTCTGCTTAATCCCTGTTCCATCCTGGGCACTCTGAACACAAGAACCAGACCCCTCTGCTGACACCTGTTGCAAGTTTTAGTACTCCCTAGATCCTGTACTTCCAAACTGGTAGCTGAGCAGCCAAGGAAAAAGCTAAAGAGCTTCTAAAGACTAATGAGTTGCGATTCTGTATTGCTAGACAGGGGAAAAATAAAACAAAAACTGGCCCATGTAAGGAACCTCGTCAACTTGGTGCATCTGCTGGCCAAAAGGAGATGTTTCCAGAAACGTCTTATTTCTTAACATGTCAAGGCATAAGTTTGAATCACACCCTCTACCCAAACCTCGTGATTAATTCTGGCCAACAGGGAAGTACAGAGTAGAAAAAACCATGTTATTTTTAGATTGCCTTGTGAAGGCCGGGGTGTCAAGAGGCTCTGCTCCTGGAAGGAGTACACTCACCCTTTCCAATTAGGCATTCCCACTGCCTGCTCTTACACTGGCATTGCCTCACAACACAGGCAGCACAGATATGCCACAGGGGGTAGAAACATCCAAACATAGGAACAACTCTGCTTAGCAATCATATAACCTTCAAGAGGTTTAGGGTCTTCATGAAACTTTTCCTACATACTATAAAAACCATGTAGAAAGAAATTAAGGGTATGACTTTTTTTTCTTTTCACAAGTATATGCTGAACAGTGGGTTTTATTATTGTAGACAAAGAAAAGAAAAAAGTTTCAATGATTCTTTTAAGCTCTAGACAAAACTGCTGCTGTTACAAACTAGGAAAGTTTGTCATCCTCTCCTCTAGATGAGCTGGATTTTTCTTACCCTTTTCTTTTCCTCAAAAATGACTGCATCTCCTAAACTGTTGAGATCCCTTTTAAAGGGGCATGACTCCAAGAGGAAGGATGGGAAGTAGGAAATAAATAAAAAAAAATAAAAAAAAAAGCAAAGCTTTTCAGAGTCTCCACTGGGATTCACAAACCATCTCACCCCTGCATGTCTCTCCTTGGACAGTCCAAGTAAAATTATTCTCCTTAGTTTTCACACCCTGATCTGATTTCTCCAACTCAAAAGCGGGGGATATTTTAAACTACAAACTACTCCCATGAAGTCAACACCTGACCCAAATAGACAAATGATCTTGTGTTAAATCACACAGAGAAACACATCTACTATTATTCAAGGGGATATAATCTACTTCAAAGAAAACTGGCTTTACCAGAAGAAAGCCTATCTCATCTACACAACTACTTCCTCAGGAAAAAAAAAATTAACACTGAAGATAAAAATTCTCACATGTAACATGCCACAATTAATTTCTGTAAGCATATGACTTCTTCAGGACCACCTATTCTAGGTAACATCCTGAAATCCTGCAGAGTAAACAAAGTATATTAATTTTCTTCAAATTAAGACTACCCTTTCAGTGAAGGATGGGTGGGGCAGAGGTTTGTTTTTGGTTTGGGTTGTGGTTGTTGGGGTTTGTTTTTTTTAATACAGTATTTCCACCCCATCCTTCCATGATACTCAGTTTCTGGAGGCTCAAACATATGACCAAGCTGCTGCATGCCTACTGACTTACAGTGACTGTTTGCAGATTTAGTCTATGCACTATTAATGCTGGATGTCCCAAGTTTTTCTCCAGTTTAGCTCCAGATCTGGACATCAAAGTTTACTGATATGCTACATGCTTACCCAGTATGACAGCATTCTAGTTAGCTGACCCAGCCAACAAAAGATGCTAGAGGGCTGTTCAGATCCCGATTCATGTTTTCTCAGCTAAAGAGCAGAATCTTAGATTACATACGTTACTCTGATCACATGTAAAGCACACAATTTTAGGTATTCAAGTCCACAGCTACACTCTAGTCTAAAAGTTACTGAGATGCTATTGGAATTTCTTTGCATCATTATCTGCCCTAGTAGCAGAAGGCACTTTCATTTCAAGATACAACTGGTTCCTCTTGTCTTCTTGACCCCCAACTTAAAATATGAGTCAAAGCTTCCTGGTACCTACTATTTACCTTGCTCCTACCACTTCTGGCAGCAAAGATAGGCTCTGGATGTAAAAGTCTTGAAATCATCTAGAAAGCTATTAAATCCCTAATAGCCTTCCTCCTCCTCTTGTCCCCTCTCATTTACCAAAAAAAAAAACCCAAAGAAACACAGACTATTAATACATTTCACAGTATTGTGACTATACTTAATACAAACATACTGCCAGAGTATACTAAAATACAGGTATTTTAGACACACAGAGAACCGGTACAATACTCACATTGACTATCTGAAAGACTTTGAAGAAAACAAGGGAGATCTCTCAAAGAAATATGTATTCTACTTAAAAGATTTAAGGTATGTAAGATAACTTAATCCCTCCCCTGTTTGAATAAGTTAACCTATTACAAAGTATTACTTTAATATTGGATTGTTTCTTTGAATATACTACACAAGTGAAAATTGTGCTCTTCAAAACAGACTGCTTGCCATATTCTTTAAGTACATGAGCAATAACGTTCACAGAATCAAGGAAACTGGAATTAAGAATTAGGACCAATATTGTATCTTCATAAATAAGCTTCTGAGAAGAAACATTATTCCACCTCAGATTTAGAACTTGACTGAAATAGGCAGCAATCTAAATTTTTGCAGCTGGTTTGAAAAAAGGGCAAGCTACTGGACAGTTGGCTAGAAATGCTTCTCCATCCATATGAAGCATTAAGCAATACTTCAACAAAGACTTAACTGCAAAGAGATACACACACAAAGTCAGAATCAACACTGACATCACATTAATTGCTATTGCAGCAACTATGTCCTGAGTTAATCAGACCTGAATGACATTCTCCCACATTTGCAAACAGCAGGGCTGCATTGCCATCAGACATGCAACAGCAGAACACACTCCTAAAAGACTTACGAAGCAGCAGCAGCCAGAGAAGCCATGCCTATATGGATTTCAGAATAAGCTACTGCAGCTTTACTACAAGCACAAAGACTGCTCGGTGCATTTACACCTGCAAGAGCTGTTCCTCTCAACTGTCCTGCAGAGTGTACAATGTAACTGCTCTCTGACATACATACTCGCTAGTAAGATTTCCTTAAACATCTGTGACCTGCAAGGCAGAACTGTTTTTTCCATCACACTCTTCAAAGAAAGCCAGTAAGACAGCATCAGTTACACTTGCAAATTCTATTTATTTTGGCATAAGGAACATGCAAGCTGTTCAAACTAGCAACTTTTAAAAGTAAGCAAGAATAAGAAAGGATCTTCTTTGTTTTCATGCTTACAGAAGTTTTGTGCAAAAGAGAGGGAGTAGTTTCACATATTCTCTCCCAGAACAGAATTCTGGGGTTAGATTAGTGTATTTTTGCAGCACAGCTGAAATGGACAAAATACCCAGCAAACAAAAAACCAACCCAAGCGAGTTTTAGGTTGTTAACATCCAACTGTGTTTGTAAAGAAACTGTGGGCACTTGCAGAACACGGAGAGAAAGTATTGTCAATGCATTCGTGAAAGATGGAGAACTCTGCAGGTGAGAAGACATACAGATGCATGCCACTGACACACACTGATTTTAACAGCCCAGTGACCAAATTCAGAGCCCAGGATCCTTTTGCAATCAGTGAAGAGAGACAGGAACCTTCGAAGGTTGATCCATGAGGCCCCTAGTGATTTCCCAGGGTGACCAGAATATATTGATGTAAAGCAGCATTCAATTGTGTAATCCGAGTGAGTCCCTTGTCACTTATCCTTTCTTTCTGAATGAAGACTGTTCCCTAGTGTAGGCGCCATCAAGCAGAGATCATGAAGTGCCAGGCACACACAAAAAAAAAGAATTCTGAAGTGCTATGCTACTTCATGCAACACCTTCTGATTTCATCTTCTGCACTGCACTGCCACTTTATTAGTCATTTATTCATACAAGGTAGCTTGGCTACCATACCTTTAAAGAACAGGAAAGACATACACATTTACTCTAGAGCATCAGAGTCAGGATGAGACCTTGGCTCAGAACTCAACCTTAAAAGCAGTGATGTAGTTCAGCTTAGGCCTCCAACGTACCACATTTTTAAAGTCATCCTCTGCTTCATCAAATTTTCCTTGCTTCAGCAGTAAGTGTCCTCTCTGTAATCTCGCCTGAAATGAAACATAGTATGATTTCTTTTGATACAAATTGCAATCCAGCAAAGTATGAACACAAGGTTCAGTTTTCTTTCACAGGAAAAAAATTTCATTTTACTACAGCTAACAAGCTGAAACACAGAACACAACACCTGTTCTTATCTTCTCAAACTGACAATGTTCTTATGAGGGCTTTTTGATGGTAAAGGATCACTCTGCACCAGAAATAAGGGGCAAGAAGCAGCCACAGTTTTTATTAGCAGCTGCAACTCATAGAAAGAACTCATTTGAAGAGTTGCACAAACTGAGTGTTAAACTTACACCATTTTCCTGACTGTAACTGCTTATAGATTTTAAGAAATTAGCAGAAACAAACAATAACCATATCCACATATAATTCTTCCACTGAACTTTCAGAATAAAAGCTATGTAAACAAGTTAATGATTTAGAAGAATTTATTATAAGAATGTTTTCATACAACCATGAATTTAACAGTTGCTCCTTCATTCTAAGCTATAAAGGATGTGCCACTGTCCATGGAAAAGGGAGACAAGAGAAGACTCCAGCACCAGTCTCCCAACTAGCGATGCAGTCCCCACACATAGTACACAGAAGTGAGAAAGGGGTAAGTAAATCAGAACTTCCAACAATCCTATAGGAAGGTAGTGAGATTAGGACAGTTCCCGCGGAGAAGAGATGCCTCAAATCAAATACCAATTAAGACAGAAGAAAAACAGAGACATCTGCGCACTCTCTTCCCCCAGCCTCTCTCAGAGGGCATAGCCTTGGTGACTGAAAGAAGTCACAAGCAAGAGAAGGAAAGTGTTTAGCACAAATCCACGAGGAACGTGAACTTAATAAAACTATTAGTTGATAGAGTAACTGATTATAGACTGTCCTCAGCATAGTTGCTAATTCACACACATACACTATTCCTATTATTTTATCCTATTTAAAGCCCGAGTGGTATCATACTTTCTATTTCTATTGAGCAAAGTCTTTTACAGTTTGAAACAGGGTATTTTTTTATACTTGAACAGTTTTCAATTCCAGTAATACTTACTGATGTGAAGTCCTGCTTTAATTCAACCACTTTACTTAAATCACGAATTGCTGCTTTAGATTTGCCCATGGCTAAGTACACTGTGGCTCTTCTGTAATAAGCAATGTAGTTATCAGAGTCTCCCTCTGCAAGTAAACAAACAATGATCAGAATACTATCTCAAGGTAATTGAAACTTTGGGTACAGCGACACTGTAATGACTAAAAATATATTATCTGACTTTTAAGGCACTGGGAAAAATGATGTTTATCAAACATAATATTTGTAACATTATTCAAGCAGTATTTTCTATGCAGTTTGAGTATTTAACAATAAAGATTACAGAAACTATGTAAATGCCAAATAATTAAAGAGTACTGAAGGCGAAATATGTACATGTTTTTCAGCTTTGTACCGGAAAACAGCCACTACATACTAGAGCTTTACCTCCAGCTGCAAGCCTACATTTGAAAACATGCCAATTCGTCGTTCTCCATCCCATCCATCATACAGTATGCAAGCAAATAATCCCAAAATGACCAATGTGTTATTCCAATGTCATCACAGACACATAAACACTCTACATCATCCACTGAAATAGCAGCAACTTCTTTCTTTAAAGTGGGCACCAACATCCCCCTCTCAACAGCAGACAAATGCACGTACATTATAAAAACCTGAAGGCTAAGGCCCACACATTCCATGTTGTCTGCTGGTCAAACTTCCAAGATCCAGAAATTTTAACACTCTCTAGGCTAGTACATATATGTACACCCTTACAGTAAGTAGTCTCTGAAACCAAGAAGAATTTTCTTAATATTCTTCTCTATGCAGTATTTCAAAGAAACAGATGACAGTTACTGTGAGCTCTCAAGCAAAAGAAACTCAGACCATCAAAACAGTGTCTTCTACTGCATGTGGCTAAGTTTTTTACTAAAAAAATTTAAAAATCATCTATTCAGAATTTGTAGACAAGTATATCTGAGAAACAAAACATGTATTTCTCATTCTCACTTCATCTGATGTTAAAGTAGAACTTTAAAATAAATGGAACAAATAGCAATGCCAAAAATCTTATGATCAGTAATCAAGCTTCATAGCTAGCAACCTCCATTACCAAAAGACTAGTTCAGTTCTCACTAGAAAAGGTATCCACACTCTTCCTCTAAAATGCTTTGGCTGTGGAAATGCTAATGTCCATAACTGAAATTTAATAGTAACTCCCATGCTGTATGCCACCTTGTATGCCAGCATTATAGGCATCAAGTAAATTCAAATGTTACTATCTTTAACAAGTATTAAGTCCTACTGCATACAACTTAAACGTGTAGAGTAAGCACAAATCAACAGCTGAAATTAAGGAACTTTATTAATACACAAAAGATGAAAGATACAAAAGAGCTAACCCCAAAACACACATTCCAGCACCAGATAACAATCTTTCTGACAGAGAGTATGGTTTTGCGTCAGCTCCCTTGTAACAGTAGTGAACAGCAATTGACATTTACCCAGAGAGACTGCATAAGCCAGCAACTTAATGAGATTGAATTGAAAATTCTTTCAATGAAGAGAGAGAAAAAGGACAGTAACTTTCTTCTATTTTAGAAGTTTGCGAAAGAGAAAAATAGGCCTGCTGAGGCAAGACAAGGATCTGTAATGATGCAGTACAGGCAAAAAAGGATTAGAGAAATTTCATCTCCCCTCCTCTACAAACACAGTAGGCAAATTGTGCTTAAAATCTTTTCAAAGAAGCAAAATACGAAGAAGAAGGTCTGATAGAAGCTGAGGCAATCAGGCTCAAATCAACGTCCAACTAAGAATCCCATCAAGGTCACAACAAAGCCAGTCACACTGCACTTCTACCAGCTGCTTGAGCACTGCTGGCAAAGCACAGGGTTTCACCCCATGCAGGCACTGCTCATGTCACCTCACACCACTGCTGCCTTTGCACCACCAGCAGCATTCTCATGGCCACAGACTGAACTGGACTTTTCACCAAACCCAAATTAAAGCTTGCCAACTTGCTGAGATCCCACAGGAATGCTTTGGCAGTAACACACAAGGCAAAAGGAGTAACAGACCACCTCTTGGTGGAATGACGAGTTTCCATAGCACAGATAAAAGAGGAAGTTCCTCCCTCCACTCCCTTTTACATAAAGGAACCTGATCTTACAGAAGATATGAACTCTGAATCAGCAGATATTTCACTTACATATCACTATGAGACCAAGGCATGAAAAGTCGCAATAGTATGACTCATTAACGAGTAACACCTTGGTATTATTCTTCTCACAGAGGAAATGATGCACTTATACACACTATAACAGAGTACAACAACTTAAAAAACAAAAAAAAAACCCCATGCAATTGAGAAACTGTAGTGTTAATGGACATTGCTCTTGGGTGGGGCTGTCTCCACATTTCAATTAAAGGATTTTAACCTGCAAAGTTGCTTTAAAATTTATAGACATTTAACTCCTCTGTTTGTTGAAAATGCAGAACACCAAAACAAAACCTCACTCACTAGCTGACTGTAAGAGAGGGACAGTTAATATGCTCTTCACTACCAGTTTAGTATCTCAAACCTGTAGCATCAGTTTCACTGAGGTATCACCCATTTCAAGATTTAATAAATAAAAAAAAAAAGAGACTATTTTAAATGTTGAATTTTTTTATCCACGCTGGATAAATCAACCTTTCAAAGACATACTTCAAAAAAGTTTATAAAGATGAAATCTAATCTTGATGGGATTAGCTACAGGGAATACCTCAAATGATACCACAGTCAAATATAATTGCTTTGATATAGCTGGCTACAGCTAGCTTGCTGAACAGCAATGACTTTGTGGACCTACAGTTTCTTTTATCAAAACCAAAGCATAAATATTCTACTGCATCTCTGCTGGGTCCTGTCCAAACTGCTATATAAAGGTGCCCCAACTTCTGTGACTCATGGAACACAATTTACAAGAAAATGGGTTAATTATGAAGCAAATAGTAGGGGAAAAAAAAAAACCCCACCCAAAGGTATTTCAGCACAAGAGTCGTCTTCCTGAGATACATACCTATAGCCGCATGAAAGTGAGACAAAGCATCTGCTAGCTGTCCAGCAGCCAGTAACTTCTTTCCCATTTCAAGTTGTTTTTCCACTTCTGCATTTATTCCACATTCAGCTCCTTAAAGAAAAACAAAAAGATCAAGGTTCTAAATGACAAGTTTGATTATACTAAATGCATACAGTCATAATACATGTATCACACAGTTCTTGATGTAGAGGCAGAAGTCACATCTTCCTGTACTAAAACAACCTAAGGCCTAACACAAGACACATCTGCCCTGTTCCAAAAAGAAGTCAAAATAAATAAACACTGTAAAGCACCACATTGCAAGGCGGCACCAAACATGCATTTCTATTCCTGTCTATATATTCAGTAACATACCTTTGCACATCAAGCCTTATACATCAATTATAAACACAGTTTGACAAAATACATTTTTAAGTGGGCTTTCAATTTCAAAAGAATCTGGAAAAACACTCCTAATGCACACACAGCAAATATAAAAAGGCTCTAAGTTAAATTTCATTACCCTACTGGTAACTTAGGACTCAATTGAGAGCTGTTAGGTACTTCAGAGATTGGCTTCTGATCTACTGCACTTGTCTCATCTTTATAACTTCCACGGCAAAATGTTTCTTAAGCACATTTATTTTGACATAAATAATTAAAATTCTCACTCCCTTGTCATTTAACCAGTAGTATGAAAATCATACTAAAGTGGTATGCTTTCAAAGTGCCAGTTGTAGTTTAAAGCTAATAAATTGCTGCTGGTCAACCAACAGGGAAAGACTATTGTTGAGAGGAAATGAGCAGCTGTGTGCAAGTACATGCTGTACATCTATTAATTTAGCCACAGAGGTTTTTCATTTGTACTGCTTCTGGCATTCTTCAAATCAGGACAGAATTTCCCTACAACTTAACAGTTTATAACTGTTCAAACTTCCACGCTATAACCAGTTTTCTTTCACTACAAGCATACCCCATGCACAAATTTAAGCAAGGCAATATACAAGGTAAATTACATTGTTTAGAAAACAATGAACTACAATTACTCAGAATCAATTTCTTCCACTTAGGTTTTGTATTGAGCTAATTCAGATAGGCACTGAAAGGTGATTAAATAACAGAGTTTGTAATGAAAGAACAGTAATTTCTGATCACCAGGTCATCAAGATTTTAGAACTAGGACCTCTCAGCACCTGGGATCTTAATTTAATTTTCCTTTCCTATGCAGTAATATAGTTCACAATTCTTTTAATTCCACATTGTAAGAAAATCATTGAGCTGTCTATACCAAAATGAACAAAATGCCCTCTGTATCCACTGGAAACCAAGCTCCACCTGCTAAAAGTTTGACAATAATTCATCAAACTGGGCTGCAATTCAATTTCTTTATAACGATGACAGCAAACAAATTCCTTTAATTACAAAAATTACTATAAAATAAGCTTCACATTTCCAGTCAGTAATTTTTTTAAGTAGATGAAGTTAAAATAGTAATTACTTATCATATAGTCAACTTGGAAATCTTACTAAACTGTGAATTTCAAAATCCATTCTAGGTATGTACAGCTCCGAATAAAATATAAATAGCTCCACTGTAGTGGAAAAGTTTTCTTGACAGTAATTTTTTTTTCACAAGCCGTATTCTACTTCAAGATGGCTTTTATGTGAATGTCCAGCTTTCCAAAAAATGGATGTTCTTTACCATTTTGTTTCTTCTCTAGCTTAAAGCTTTGATCACTGTGTAGTCCAATGTCCTCTAAAATAACAAAGCAAGCATTGGGAAAAAAAAAAACCAAACAACCAAACCAACAACACAACACAACAAAAAACCAACGCAAAACTGGAAAAAACATGACAAATTTCCCTGGCTTTGGAAGTATGTATACTAGCAACAAATCAGGTATCAAACCATAAACAGAATGAAGTATTTAAGGTGAGGTAAAACAAACAAAAAACTCCTAAGCTTCATCCCTTCTGTCTCTCCCCACATATCAATATATGAAATCTTTCAAAACTTGTCAGTTTGAAATGGCATCCTAGAAGTGGGCTGCAAATTACTCTTTGATGAACCTTCCATCCACCTAAATGTGGCATTCAATTTTCAGTCTCATGCATCTGAAGGAGTGTCCTTGTTTCACAGTTTAGTCACATCAGGATAACTTCAAGAATGGATTTTTCACAGTAAGGTGTATCTATACAATTCAGTGTCTTTCATACATATTGTTCAGCACAGTTTTAAAGTTACACAATACTCTAGGCAGGAGAGCCATCTTTTTCCTTGAAAATAATGAAAATAAAGGAAATTAGAAAGGTGACCAGTAGTAGTAAACAAGTAAGTAATAAGAGCAGAAGCAACAAAGATAGAGAAATAAGGCAAGCTGTGAAGGACTGTAGGTTCCCTGCAGAACAAGACTAATTATACCAGACATATTTTAAAACTTGGCTCTGCATGCTGCTGAACATCATGAATTGACGCGGGAACCTCCAGAAGCAGCCTATATAGTCAGGGTAACCCTGATGAAAAGTGACATTCACTGTAACTACTCAGGAACACTAGACTCTGACCTGATAGTTGGGCTATTTATTCATACAGATCTATTGCTTATTCATTTTCTGGCTGTAGGCAAACAATTGCTCTAAATAAACCATGCCACAGTAAACATCTAAAAACCATTAACGTACTCACAGGAGTCTAAGGACCCAAATTCTATGTAACTTTTTTGGGTATCTATTCACTCTCTGGTCTGGGAATGAACACAAGGATTCAATTTTAACCAGAGGAAAAACCAAACCAACCCCACAGAGCTCCTTCCCACAGTCATTAGTGAACTGGATGCCAAAGGCCCAGCACTACAGCTGAAGAAGCTTTGTATGCTCCAGCAAGAAACTATATTTATGCCAGAGATACACAAGTATACTCTCCATTTTTAAAACTTCCAAGTATTTTAATTTGAGTATTATTTCTAAAGCCGGCCTAATTGTTATCTCTTCACCAAGGACCTCAGACAACCACACATAAGAGCCTCAGCTATCAAATAAAGTCAGATATTCTGGATAAATTCAGAGTGTGTAGTCCTAGCACTGGTGCAAGAGTGGAAGAGTCAGAAAAACTAACCAAAACACCCAAACTACTCATAAGTAAGAACTGGTATCAGCCCTGACAACTCGAAGCCAGCCAGAAGGCACGGGAAAGATTAGCAGGTGCAGCTAACCTGTTTTTCCAGTTAAATACACTCACGTCAAAAATTGTAACTTCCTGGTAGGAATTTTGTTTTATTAGAAACACTGGTGCTAATATGTGGGTACTTAAGTATACAAACTTAAACTATATCCTCAAATAACCAATCACATCCACAGTGTAAAAAGCTTAAGAAAGCCCTCCAACTTCAGAATAGTTTCATGAGTTTACATTTGTCTACAGGCTCCTCTTTTTCCCCTGCAGAATTTCCACCAACTTTTTTTTTTTTAAATCTTGTTCCCAAGATGGGTGTCAGGACCATGAAAATAAATAGAATTAGTTCTGTGTACCAGAAACAGAGTTGTTTCAATTACAAAAGAAACATGTATGTCACTAATCTTAATTAGTTATGTGAACTTTTTTTGTTTTTTTAAACACACAAAAACACAATAGAGCTTGATGATTGTCTTGTCACCTGAGTGTCAGATCCTGCTTTGGGAGCATTTTTTTATCAGAATGACCCTATGTTTAGCCTAATAAGTTATACTTGCTGTTACTTTTAAACAGGTTTGGGTTTTGCTTTAATGTGTGATTGCATCTTTGTGAACTGAAATCAAGTAAATATACCCTAAAATAGGAATGTGGCTTTGGTAAGTCCACATGTCCATTAAACCATATACTTGAAATAGGCTGGCAACTCCAAATAAAGAAACCTCATCAGGAACATCACTGCCACAATCTTGGGGGGGGGGGGGGGGGAAGGAGGAGGAAGTATACTTTGACCACAATTATTATTTTTCCTCTAACACTACCAGAATACACATCCAAAAAGCAATTCCACACCACAGTATGTATTTTTACTCTACACAGCATCTTTGCCACAGTATGTTCCTGTTGCCACTTGGCCAGCTGGAGTATTCGCTAGTTTAGTGCAACTGAATTTCTAATGTCAAGCTCAGGTCAGTCTGAAGTCTACAGACTTTGATTACTGACAGCTTCAGTTCCACTTCACACTGCCACTGCTAGTTACAGAACGTTCCTCAGGTGAAACTCTGACTACATGTGCAACCGTATAACCAAGATACAAATTTAACAGGAGCCTGTGAATACAAGTTTGGTCATACAGGTGTTGCTGACAGTGTACTCTGAAAGTAAACACACCACACAAAGTGCAGATAAACTTCTCTGCTGAACTTCAAATACTAACGGTGAGGAAAAAAAACCGACTAAAAAAACCCCCACCAGAACAAAACAAAAACAAATGCAACACAACTGTCAAAAGCCTTAGTGAATTTGAAGGTTTGGCACTAATAATGTCTGTGGCTGAAGAAGACCACTGAAAAAGCCTTTAAAATCGGGAACCGCACAGAATTCATACAGAAGTGAGGAACTCCAAGGCCAGTACAGAACTGGCCAATGCCGTCACACAGGTGCACTGGAGGATGCCACCACATTTTCAAGACTTCACAGCAGCTGGCACCCTATCAGAAGGCCAGGGAAAACTAAGCACACACCAAGCCACCTCCAACAGCACCGCCAGGAATTCAGGTAAAACCAAACAGGTTACAAGCGGCGACGGTGCCCTCATTACGCACGTTTCGCAACAGCCTCAATGAGGCGGCGGCTCCTAGCCCCTTCACACCCTTGCCAGAAATACTGCCCCGCTCAGGCCGTCCGGCGGGAGCTGCGCCGCCGCCATGGCGCTGGCGGCACCGGGGCCTCCCCCCGACCCGGCCCGGCCGGCTCAGGCCGCCGGCTCCCCGCGGGCAGGCCGCAGCCCCGCCGGCTGCGCTCCGCTCTCCACTGGCACCTCGGCCCGGCCACGCCGGCTGCCCCACGGCCCAGGCGGCCACCCCAACACCCTCAGCGGCGCGACCGCCGACGAGAGCACGGCAGGAGGGAGGACGGCCAGGCACCGACTCGCCCTGGTCAGGCACCGCTGCGGGCCCGACGGCAGCCCCCGCCTCAGGCTCACTCGCCTCACACCCCGACTGGCCGAGGAGCACCGCGGCCACCGCCACCGCCCCCACACACCCCCGAGCCGGCCCGCAGCCCGCCGCGCCCCCCTCACCAACCCCACGCACGGCCCCAACAGCACGGCACCCCCTGGAGGGGCGGGCACACCCGCCGGCCCTCACCCTGGTACTGCAGGTCGAAAAGCACGAGCAGTAAGGGCAGCGCGGAGCCCAGGCGGCCGGCGGAGGCCGCGGGAGACACCATCGCCGCCGCCCCCCCGACGCCTGCGGCGACAGTGGCAGCGCCCCGGGCCAACGGCTCCAACTTCTCCGGGGTGGGTCGTGGGCGCCCCTGATTGGCCACGCCGCGCGCGCCCGCCCCTCGCGCTGGCCGAACACCGCCCTGAGCGGCGGGGGGGCGGGGCGGGGCAGGGCAGGGCGGGGCGCGCTCCGCGCCTGCGCGCCGCGGGGTCGGTCCGGGGCCGCTACTGCGCCTGCGCGCATGGGCGGGGTCCCGCTGCCGCGCGTGCGCAGGCAGGCGGAGCGCGCTTCCCTGACGGGAAATGGCGGCGCGGGCTGGCGACCCGGGTCGGGCGCTGGGCTCCAGGCCTCCAGCGGGTGGGGAAACCCGGCGTGTGCTCGTCTGCCGCCGCGTTTTATGTCGCGTCTCCTTGCCAGCCCCTCCTCCAGCGCCCGGGCTTCTCCTGAGGCCACGAGGGCTTCGTTCCAGGCCTGGGTTCAGCCTGTGTGAGGGGGCTGTGCAGGGAGTGGCAGGCCTGGGGAAGGACGGGGGCCGAAAGGGCTGGCGGCGGGGCTTATGCGCTTAACACTCCTGATGTGAAGGGCCACCTCTTGGGGTGTGATGTTGCTGTTATCCTTCATTTTTCGAAGACAGTATATCTGGAATGCCCAAATTGTAGAAAAATGGGGCAGTAGCCACGAGTAAGTTGATACTGGTTATTCACTGCTGGGTCTGACCTAGCCAGCGAGCAGGGGAAGGCAAGTACTATTGCGAACTGTGCCCAGTTGTCCCCAGGACATTGTCCTGTTTTCCACTGAGAGCAAAGGCAACATAGTCAGTGTGGCCTTAACCATGTGCAGACTTCCAGGCATGACAAGTATAAAGGAATTTACCAGCCTGCAGAAAAACTAGTGATGTGATTCAACACAGCACAGTGTTTTCATGCTAAAAGTTTGTACCGGATCTGTAAACTGAAAGCAAAGCCTATGTTAGATAGCCTGTAATCTAATGTGTATTTTTGGAGATCTTTTCCTTCTTTTCATAATGAAAATACAGTATACCACAGAAAAACTTAACTCTGTATGCACCTAGTTGTTCATTGTTTCAAATTACCTGACTGGTAGTGTTGGATATACAACCTACACCAGGGGCATATTATATGTTATACCCCATCAGTGTTAAATAAGAGTCATGTTCTCGGGGAGGCAGGGAATGTGCCAAGAAAGTAAAAAACTTGAGACCTGAAGTCTGATTTGGCAACCACAGAAATTTCTTTTTTCATTTAGCAGGTATAGTCACATTACCCTTCTCACCATAGATGGTATAATTTATAAGCTTTCTTGAAAGATCAGGCTAAAAAAAAGAAAATGAAGTTACCCCTTTTCAATGTTTCATTTCAAAGATGACGCTTCAAAGTTAACACCTTAAAATCTGACCTGCAGAAGACGTGCAGAATTAAGAACTTGAAGTAATATAAGAAGTGATAGATGTGAAATGAATAATTGATGATGTTCTAAAGATATCAGCATGAAGAAGAACATGACAACTCTATAGCACTATAGATAAGACAAAATATGAAAGCCTAAAACTGAACCGAGCAGAATGCAGTCATTATTAGAGTTAATTAATTCATTTGATTTATCGGAGGGAAAAAGTATTAGACCAAAGCCAGATAAACTGAATATGAAAGAAGAATTTACACCTCCAGCCCCCTAAGATAACTGAAGATAATACTAGAGATGATGAAATAATTAATGGGTCCTTAATAACAAGATAAGGATAAAACAATCTGGAGAAAACTCGGTACCTCATACTGGAACACTAATTCAGACATCAAATCCCTGAAAGCAAGATGAATGTAGTATGGCTAAAGGATCCAACTGTCATTTTGAGTAGATGCTTAACAAACCCTTGGTCCTTGACCTTGTCGCTGAAATACTGAGCCAAGGTCAGCATTACAGGCTGACAGTAGTGTAAAAAACGGTAATGTGAACACTACATAATGATCTGCTCAAAGAGAAAGCATTTATCATTGTCGCTCTGTGCTAGAAATGCCACCAGGTACACAGAATTGCACAGTAATTCTTGAAAGAGACCATAAACCATGAAGGACAATTCTTGATTATCATAGATCACCAAACATAAATTCATAGAATGGTTTGGGTTCCAAGGAATCTTAAAGATCATTTAGTTCCAATCCCCTGCCATGGGCCGGGACATCTGCCACTAGACCAGGCTGTTCAGAGCTCCATCCAACCTGGGCCCCAACACTTCCAGGGATGGGGCATCCCCAGCTTCTCTGGGCAACCTGTTCCAGTGCCTCACCACCCTCACAGTGAGGAATTTCTTCCTCAGATCTAATTTAAATCTACCCTCTCTCAGTTTAAAGCCATCACCCCTTGTTCTATCGCTACAAGCCCTTGTAAAAAGTCCCTCTCCAGCTTTCTTGTAGGCCCCCTTTAGCTACTGGAAGGTGCTATAAGGTCTCCCTGGAGCCTTCTCTTCTCCAGGCTGCACAACCCCAACTCTCTCAGCCTGTCTTCACAGGAGAGGTGCTCCAGCCCTCTGATCATCTTTGTGGCCCTTCTCTGGACTCGCTCCAACAGGTCCATGTCCTTTTTATGTTGGGGGCTCTAGAGCTGAAGGCAGGACTCCAGGTGGGATCTCACAAGAGCAGAGTAGAGGGGACAATTGCCTTAACCTGCTGGCCTCGCTTCTTTTGATGCAGCCCAGGGTTCAGTTGGCTTTCTGGGCTTCAAGTGCACTTTGCCAGCTCATGTTGAGCTTCTTGTTGGTGTGTTCAACACCACACCAAAATCTTTCTCAACAGAGCTGCTCTCAATCCATTCTCTGCCCAGCCTGTATTGATACTGGGGGTTGCCCTGACCCAGGTACAGGACCTTGTACCTTGTTGAATTCCATGAGCTCGGGCCCACCTCTCAAGCCTGTCAGTGCCTCTGGATGGCATCCCTTCCCTCCAGTGTGTTGATCACAGCACACACCTTGGTGTCATTGATCATACATTATTTAGATATTAAGTATAGACCTGGGAGAAAAAGTTCTTTAACATCATATTCCCTTGTGCAATTTCAGAAACAGAAGAGGAGAAAAACCGAAAGAACAAAAGCATATGACATGCCAACATTGTATTTTAGAATTTGAAAAATAGCAATACAGCCGCAGTGCAAAAAGATTTTCAAAGGGTTTCACCAAAATTAGGCTAGTATCAGAAACAAGTTTCTTCAGCAGTCTTGAGTTTTGGAGTGAAAGGGTGGATAAAGACTACACTGATGTTCAAAGTGCTCAAAAGAGGAAAACCAAGGAATTTTCTCCGAATTACTGCTGGTAATATATACAGTAACAGCAGGAGGCAGCAGTTAGCAAGGAATGACTGCTTCTAATAGAGACAGTGAACTGAATAAGGTGATCTGTGGTGGGGAGTTAAATCTGTAGCTTCTATTTATTAACCGAGAAACCTTCTCAGATATAATACAGTAAGAAGTCTGTATTAGATGTGACAATACACAGGGTCCTGGAAGGACCCTTGTATGCTTGGCAATACATTTTAATTAATAATCTTGATTCCACAACCACCCAAACAAAACAAAGTTTCCTGATACAAGAAAAGAAGCAATATAGCAGGCTGTTATGTTGCCTGCACAGTCAAGTATGAAAATAAAGGAAGAGGCAAGAGAGGATGATAACACAGAGATACTATTCTCAGGGCTTCTTCTTGTAAAAGATCTCTCAGACCTTACACCTTGTTTTTATGTTCACTTATGTGCATCCCTATCAGAAACTTGGTTGTGTTGGAACTAAATTAAATAGTAGTGTACCTCCGGTTAACATGGGATTACTGTTTATATAACCACATATTTTGGTAATTTCACATTTGGTTGGTGTTCATAGGAGAGGACTTTAAGGGAAATTCCTTTTTCTGGGCTCCTTTTGCAATAAATGGAAGCAGAAGGGCTCCTAAAAGCTGGTGTTTATGCATGGACTTGAAAGGGAGTGTGAGGGACCAGGCTTGTTTAAGGCAAGGCTAGCCTCTCTTAACACTTTCCCCTCTGTATGTCCTAACAAAATTCTGCACATATGTCTGTCATATCTCTGATGGGAGAGGTACATTTCTGGTGTGGAATTATTTAGCCTTCTGTATTGTGGCCTTGACTGTAGATGCTATATAAAAATACTAGCTACTACCTCCTATGTATACTGCTATAAATATGCTTTACATAGCCCATTTGGTCTCATTTATTTTAAGCTTCTTGTAATATAGGTCCTAAAGTCTGTTTTATTCACTAAGCTATATCACTGATTAATTTATCAACAGGGCTGCATTATATGTAGGACAGAAATTGGAAAAGGGAAATTAGACATCAGTGTTTCTTTACACAAATTTATTTAAAATTTATTTTAAGCAGGGGAATTATGTCTGCAACTTTTCTCACTAGTCACAGTAGCAACAACAAACTCCAAACATCTCAAAATGCATCCACTATCTGCTGCCTAACTTTAACTTTCTGATATAATGTAGCGTCAAAGGGAAGGCGGTATTTGGAACCCAGTTTTACACTTGACCTTGACATTTTAGTGTCCCAATTAGTTAGCAGATAATTTGGTGGGGGTTTTTTGTTGTTGCTTGGACCAGAAAAAGTCTAGAAATAATTCAGATTAAAACCTAACTTCAATTTGAAACAATGCAACCCAACCAGTATTTTTTTCAAGTATTGTGATTTAATATAATTCACTTTTGTTCATTTGGGGGGGTGGGTGTTGCAGCACTATCAAAACTAGCCAGCTGCAGCAAGGTCTCTACCATCACACACCAAATTAACTTCAATAAATAGTTCCTGCATCTTGCCCCAGCACAGCCACCAATCCCCCACAAGGTCTCAAAGGTCCATCATCATGAACATCAAAGGTTCATGCTGTTTCTTCATACTCTTCAGGCCAGTCCTTCTGCTGCCTTCACCCTGTCTCTCCTACATCTAGGGCACTCTTCCTCCACCCTCTTGCTTCTTCCAAGTCTCTCTTCATCCAGTGCTCCTCTTCATACAGTCCTTACAGCTATTTAACTACTTAGCAGGAACCAGCCACAGCTGCATGTTATCCACATCAGCCAGCCTGCTGCCCCTGCAGCCAGCCCACAGCTGTATATTATCAATGTTAATTAACCTGCCTTCATTCCTCTACAGGGAGGAGTCTTGATAGAAAGCAAAATGTTTCGTTTATTATGAAAACACACCCCTTTTAAAACATTTATTTTAATTATTAAGGCATAGAACATTTTCCAATTAGAATGCTACTCTGAAAGTCAAAAAACTTTGCTTCAAACATTAAAATACCGTTATATTTCTGAAGTAAAGCATTCTGGTTTGAAAATACATGGAAAATTTTAACATTAATGAACTCTCCTCTTTTTTTGATTGAAGCAATTTATGAAATTCATCTAGTTTTGATTTCCCTGAAACTGTTTTTAGTTTACCTATCATTCATTACAAATATTTTTCTCAGCTCCCAAATTTCAAACCTACATGATAACTGCAAGCTGTTTGTTTCTCACTTGATGTTAAAAACTGTGAAAAATATAATTGACAAAGTACAGTGCTGTCACTGCAGGTATTCATTCCTATCTTACGTCCTACCAAAACCCAAGGTCAGAAAATCTCACATCTGAGAATTTAGAAGTTAAGTGTCTGTGTGTGCAACCTTACCTCTGCCTGCTCTAGCAGACACCTTTGTAATCTTCCTTCCTAAGCAGAAGTTTCCAGCATCTCTTAAGCAATTATTCAAGGCATTCAGCAACAGAATACCCCTCATACACATTTTTACAAGCATGTAAGCTATTGGCAAGTGATGCCATCTAACATGCTCTTTTATGCACCCACCTCCAAATCAACAGACTTCATTTATCCTCTAACTGCTCACAGTCAAAAAAGCAGCCGTATTCACCTTGCTGGTACATCAGTGATGGCCTGAGGAACGGAGGCATCTTGCATCTCTTTTATGACCAGACACCAAGCAGAGATCATCTATATATAAATACATTGCCTCTCCTCACACTCACAGGTTTTCTCCAGCTAATCCTTCTTGCCATTCAGTACAGCACCCTGCAGATGAGTGCAACCTCAACAAAGAAGGAAGACAACAAAGAGCTCCCCTGCATCCTGCAGAGTGGCCGGTACATTAAATCTTCATTTCCTTGTTTTCAGAAAGAGTTTTGCAGAATCCAGGATTCTGGGAAGTCCTGAAGGGGCACAAAGTCTTAAGGCATGCCCTTAAATTTTTAGTATCAGGATTGACAATATTTGGGGAAAAAAAAGGAAAGAGGAAACAGATTGCCCTTGTATGCTTTGCAACTGAGCTTCTGAGAGATAGCGTTCATTTTCCTTTTTCATACAGTTTTTCTCTTGCCCACAAAAATGACTGTGTCCCAGTTGGTGCAAAAGTGCAATGTAGTTGCTAAAAAAAGAACAAATATCTAATGTATGCCATTAAGAATTCTTCTAGAGGTTGCTAAGTGTTAGTTAAAAACTAAGTCCTTGATTCAGTTTCAGTGTTCAGTGATCTTCCTATTGTTCCAATTATATCAACAGTTTCTAAATAAAGAAATACCACATGTCAGATCATGGACAGTGGATGTTTTTCTGAGTGCAAACCTGAGCTTGGATGAGTGGAGCTCAGTGGGTGAACCCCATGGGTTGGAAGAGGGAATCTACCTTGCCCAGAGCTGCAAACCACCTGGAAGCAGTGCAGATATGATTCCCGCTTCAGTGTTGTGTCCCAGCTTCAACAACAGGGCTCTGGGGAATGTGGACCATTTAGTTAGAACAGAGAGCAAGCCAGGTTGAGGCTGACATCACTTTAGTTGCTCTGCTGAGTATCTACAGAGGCTTCTGGTCAAACTGCGTTTGGCAAAGGAATGGCTGGAGCCAAGAGGAATTACAGTCATCCTACCTGAGGTCCTGCCTGCAGCCTTCCCTCTCCTCATCACGCAGAGGTATGTAGTGTGTGCCCGGAGACTCTTGGCCACGTGTAAATTATGACAAGTTAGGAAAGTATCCCTGTGCTGAAACTATGGTACCTGCAATTACCTTATTGTTCACATACTGGGAAAGAACTTAATGAGAAGGCAAAAAGTCGTCAGAAATGAGACAGCAATTTCAGGTTACACTCGCCCAAGTGAGTAAGTTTCACAATGCTCTTCTTGGTGTATGACTGAGGTGTTCACCACAAATAAGACAGGCAGCTTGCTATTACAATAATACTCATATAAAGCAGATGAAATTCACAATCACTGTGTTTGCAGACATTTCTTTAGAGTTGAATTCTGTTAGGGAGGAAGGGAGATAAATTAACTGTGTGGCCATCTTCATAAATCCAGCTAGACTTGTTACATGAAGACTAACCTTTAAAAGAAACTGGCTTACTTGAAGAAAAGAAGATTTAGTCAGAGAAGAGTCTGAAGTACCCAAACTTGAAAATAAACTTCGTTAAAATCCATGGGGCTGTATCTCTTCAAACTGCTTAACCACAGCTGGTGGTGTGTGTTGGAACAAAGGAGGTGGCACAGAGGAGACAGGAGAGTGGCTCATCCTACCTTTCTTTTCTTTTAAATGCTTTGTTCTCCCATGATAAAAATATATATTTAAATGATTTCATCAGGTAAACTAAGTGATGGAAAAATTGAATGGACAGAAGTATTGTAGGCATTGAAATTGAAAAATGTGCTATGAGGGTAGTTGGTAGGGAGGAAAAGATTAAATAATCTGAGAATCTGGCTAGACTCATCATTATACCTGTACCATGCTACTCAAGTCAACTTTCCACCAGAGTTAATGATTACTGGTATGTGTCACTCTGAGGGTGCTGTAGAAGAAAGATTACTGAAGAGTCTGTTTCTCAGTTCCCAAGACACTTTTCCCACCTGCCCTCTCAAATTAAAACATCTTGTAGAACATGTATGGTATCCTCCCTCCATTCCGCAAAGCACACAGATATTTTTTTTCACTTAAGGCATTGCATCAGGGCCCTGAGGGCACCACCAGGCCTGCCTGTCCTCACCCAGCCTCCCCACACCTGCCCCGGGCCCGGAACCCCCTGTCAGCCCCCCAGGGCTGTCAGCCCCTGCCCCAGGGATGCTGCAGCAGAGCCAGCCTCCAGCTCCCCACAGCCCTGCCCGGCCCAGCCATGGGCCCCACTGAGCCCCAGCCCAGCCCTGTCCCCATGGCGGTGCCCGATGCCTACGGATGGGGCTGCCCCAGCGCCCCCACCCCCCGCTGGCTGCCCTGCTCCTGGCTAGGGGGTAGGATGGGCCCGGGCTGCCGGGTCCCTGCCCTGACACTCCATGGGGAGCAGCCAGCCCACACTGTGCCTTGACACCCCTGCTACCCATGGTGTTTCCCAAAAAGCCATCGTATTTCACTCCGCAATCAGAATAATCTCTCGGGTTTTGTGTTCTCCAGTTGCAGATACCCTCTGTAAGCCTCACAAATCAGTACCCTAGGTTTACTTCTTGCACATTAACTCACTTTCCTCATCCCATCTTAATTCTTCTTTAGCTCTTCTCACCAGCTTTCCATAAAAATCTTTCTATTTACAAACCTCAGTTCTCCCCTACTCGTTTTTCCTGAATTCTACCAAAAAAAAACCCCATATTCATCATTGCACTGTGTCAACAGAACACGGTTAATTGTCCTAGAACAACAGATCGTAGTTTCATAATGGTTTCATAAAACCATCACATGCACAAACTACGTCTAGAGGACTCTGTTAATTGCCAGAGTCCTCTACTTAATGTGCAGGACTTAAGTAGCAACATAGACTTGACATTATTTGATAAACTTGGATCACAAACTGGGAATGATCTTTATTTAAGCCATTCCCTGCAGTAGGCTGTTATGTGGAAAACAATGCGTTAGTGCACAATGATGAGATGTACAGGTTAGAAAAAGAAAAGTGTATAAAATTCGAAGTGTGACTGGGTAAAAGAAGCTGGGAATAAAACAATACAAGTGGAAGAAAAGGCTTTGAGTTAGGACTATAAAAAGCCTTAAGTGCCTCAATGCAAATTTAGATTCCTAAAATACCCATCCAGCTATCATCTGTTACTGTAATGTCATGGTTTGACCCCATCTGGTAACTAAGCCCCACGCAGCCGCTTGCACACTCCTGGCTCTACCGAAAGGGATGGGGAGGAGAATTGGAAAGGAATGTAAAACTCGAGGGTTGAGATAAGAACAATTTAATAACTGAAATAAAATAAAACAGAAAAAAATTAATAACAACAATAATAAACAGTTATAATGAAAAGAGGGAGAAGGGGAGAGGAATGATATCCAAAGGGAAGGGAGGAAAGAAACCAAGTGATGCACACCACAACTGCTCACCACCCGCTGACCGATGCCCAGCCAGTCCCCAAGCAGCGATTGGCCGCCCCAGCCAGCTCCCCCCAGTTTATATACTCAGCATGACGTCCCCTGGTATGGAATACCTCTTTGGCTAGTTGTATCCCTTCCCAGTTTCTTGTGCCCCTCCAGCTCTCTTGCTGGCAGGGCTGAAGAAACTAAAAATGTCCTTGACTTAGTATAAACATTACCTAGCGACAACTAAAACCATCAGTGTGCTATCCACATTGCTCTCACCCCAAATCCAAAACACAGCACTGTACCAACTACTAAGAACATAACTAACTCTATCCCAGCTGAAACCAGGACAGTATCCACCCTTACTCCATACCATTTACGTCATGCTTTATTTTCCAATACGTCACCACCTTTCCTGTCTTTTAACATCAATATGGAGATATCATTCCCTTAGTCTATGGACCATCCTTCTAAAGTCTGTTGAGTTCATTTAGTCCCTGATGTTGGGCTCCAGATGTTATAACAATCTTTCAGGGCATGGAAGATGGTACAAGGTGTTGAATCATTGCATCTTGAAGCCAGTTCTGATTCTGCTACGGCTGCGCTGATCTGGCTACACCAAAGTCATTCTTCATTGGTGTGGCAATTGAGAGTCAGGTTCACATCATCAAATCCAAAGGGGTAGAGATGGGTGCCACAAGGCACCCAGTGTACTAATAGGCATATAGAAGTGACAATACACGATATTATGTAACAATTAACATCCCACAATTCACTGGCTATTTTCAACCAAAATCAAATTCCCTTAAGGCACACATCGAACTTCCCCATCCTCCCACATTACCCACCAAGTGCTCCTGAGTTCTTGAGCAAAAGCAATCCCACAAATGGGTTTGCCTTTGCCTGAGGCAGGAATGACCCAGACTGTTTTCCCATGCATATTTTTAAGGTGCACAACAGGAACTTTATCCACTTCTACAGTATGTAAAAGGGTTGTTTGGGCAGAGCTCGGTCAGCTGGCAGATCCTCTGGTGTTGACTAACCAAGTAGCCTTTGCTAGGTGTGTATCCCAATGTTTGAAAGTTCCACCACCCATTGGTCTCAGTGTAGTCTTTAACAGCCTGTTACATCATTCAATTTTCCCAGAGGCTGGTGCATGATAGGGGATGCGATACGCCCACTCAATGCCACGCTCTTTGGCCCAAGTGTCTAGGAGGTTGTTTCGGAACTGAGTTCCACTGTCTGATTCAATTCTTTCTGGGGTGCCATGTCGCCACAAGACCTGTCTTTCAAGGCCCAGGATAGTGTTTCAGACAGTGGCACGGGGCATGGGGTATGTTTCCAGCCATCCAGTGGTTGCTTCCTCCACTGTAAGCACATGGTGCTGGCCGTGGCGGGTCTGTGGGAGAGTAATATAGTCAATCTGCCAGGCCTCCCCAGATTTATATTTTAGCCATCGTCCTCCATACCAAAGAGACTTTGACCACTTGGCTTGCTTATTCGCAGTGCGCATTTCACATTCATGGATTACCTGTGCAGTAGTGTCCATGGCTAGGCCCACCCCTTGATCCTGGGCCCATCTATATGTTGTATCTCTTCCTTGATGGCCTGCTTCATCCTTCTTTACTAAACGAGCTGCTTTCCATTTCCATTTCTTCTTCTGCATAGGGGCAATGGATACTGACATGGGTTGGTCTTCTGTATCACTCGTTGCAGGGGCTGAGGTAGCTGCAGTGCCCACCACAGGGGCTGGAGCAGCTGTTCTTTCTGCCAAGGAGGCTAGAGCAGGTACAATTAGTTGCTTAATTGTCCACTAGGTCCAGGAGGTGAAAACCGTATTCACTATTCCTAGCAATAAGATCAGGACCTGTGCTATAGTGGTTCCAACAGTCCAAAGATACTCAGAATTTCCAAAAATCTTAAATTCCTCAGTCATTAGCCCTGGGGAGAAGGGGTGTGTGTGGACCCCACCCACAGGCTGGCCCTCCAGAAAATCAAAGCCCTCAATACAGTTGTTGTCATTCCCCACCAGGGACCACCCGATGCACAGGGGCAACAACACCACATATACAGACCAGATTAGCTTTACAACCAGCGAGTGCATCATGTCGTAAACCAGTACTATATACTACAGCACTATGATAACTTTAGCCCAGGTCCCAAGGACAACAAACAGCACAACAGGAAGCACATACTTCAAGCGAAGTAGATAACGCAACCCTAAGACCATTAGCAACTTTAAGAGCAGAGAAATCAGCATAAGTGACCAGTGAATATTAAACCAATACAATGAATACCGACAACAGGTTTTTTCTAACACAGCCTGATAAGACCCATCGTTATCTCAATCCTTCGAGCCCCACTTGGGTGCCAAAAAGGGCTGTTGTGGTTTAACCCAGCTGGTAACTAAGCCCCACGCAGCCGCTCGCTCACTCCCCCTCACCCAGAGGGATGGGGAGGAAAATAGGGAAGGAATGTAAAACTGAAAGGTTGAGATAAGAACAATTTAATAACTGAAATAAAATAAAACAAAACTAATAATAATAATAACAATAATAAACAGTTATAATGGAGGGAGAAGGGGAGAGGAATGATATCCAAAGGGAAGGGAGGAAAGAAACCAAGTGATGCACACCACAACCGCTCACCACCCGCTGACCGATGCCCAGCCAGTCCCCAAGCAGCGATCGGCCGCCCCAGCCAGCTCCCCCCAGTTTATATACTCAGCATGACGTCCCATGGTATGGAATACCTCTTTGGCTAGTTCAGGTCAGCTGTCCCAACTGTGTCCCCTCCCAGTTTCTTGTACCCCTCCAGCCTTCTCGCTGGCAGGGCCTGAGAAATTGGAAAAGTCCTTGACTCAGTATAAACATTACCCAGCGACAACTAAAACCATCAGTGTGCTATCCACATTGCTCTCACCCCAAATCCAAAACACAGCACTGCACCCACTACTAAGAACAAAACTAACTCTATTCCAGCTGAAACCAGGACATGTGAAAAAAGGTCGGCATCTACCTGGAGAAGCTGGTATTTCACTGTCCTCTAGGGACCTAAAGAAAAAAATGCACCATTCTGCCTGAAAATGCTCAAAGCACCATGTCTTTGAGAAACAAGCTGCCAAGGGTCTTTTTCAGTGCTTCATGGTGTGCATAAGCTGGGCATAACTTAAGCTAGTTCACCAGAGGAGCAAATCTCATGTGTTCTCACAATACAGCTGTTAAATGTGATGGTGACTGAACTTCAGAAGCAGGCCAACAGAGAGTGTTTATCATCTCTCAAGGCAGCAGTCCATGGGGTACATCACCTGTGCAGCTGGGTATGAGCTGGAACCTTCTTGGCAGATGTAGGTGCATGTTGGATTTATGGTGATTGCATACCACTGCCTGTTTGTGCATGAGCAGTAAGCACCTGCCTGCTCCAGCCAGACTGCTGGCTGTCCTAAACCTCCTGCATCAAGTCATGCTGACTGGGAAAAGTTATAACGTTCTTGGTCTTCTCCTAGTAAATCCATGCACGTTTTAGGAGAGTACTTTTGTCACCAAGCTATACGATATGAGGAGGGGAGGAACCAGGCACTAATGTGGGTTAAAGAATACCTGCTCTTGCCAAGTGAGGCTGTACCACTTACAGCAAGTAATTAAAGATTAATCAACCTCAGGAAAGAAGTAAGAGGGAAAGAATGAGACTCTGTGTAGCAGACAGGGTAATGGCCCTCCCCTCACAGAACAGGAAACTTGGTTCTAGCTCTCATTCTAAGGGCTGCTTGTATATTTTATATTAAGCAGATCCTAGAATAAGTGACCAAGACCCAAGAGTTTCTGCACACCTCCTACACACCTTCCTTTACCAACTGACCAGAATCATCAACATTTTCTCACCCAGTTAGTATTTACTTTGATGCAACAAACGGCTTCGGCAAGAGATCCTTAGAAAGCATGCTGAACAAACTATGGTGTTGCCATTAGGGCATTTTAAGAAGGGCACTGGACAAAACTTCTTGGGCACAGAAGGGACTGCCTTTGCACATCGTGCTTACTAAGTGGGTGCTCCAGCCATTCACATAATGTGCTCATCAACTGTTTGCCTCTAGGCCTGGCCCTTAGAGGCAGTGACCGTTGCATTGCTAGTTTTCAAAGTTATCTCTTCATTATTAGTGTTAACTAAGGTTTACCACACTAAAGCCTCAATATCAGCATCTTTGTCTGACAACACCTGCTTTAGTGACCCAACAAAAGCAATCTACAGAAGCAAAAGTCAGTACTGAGGACCTGAGGTCCACATCTTATACATGTTTGGGTTTTCCTTCAGACTAGCTCCAGCCTGATCCTGTGGATTGAACACCCATTAGTGATGGGAGCATGCTGAGGTACTCTTAGGACATTAAAACTGAAGCATCCAAATGATTACTTATTTTCTTAAAGCTGGTGTATGCAGCATATGTGCCCACATCAACACTGTCACAGCAGAATTTCATGGTTCAGCAAGGAAAGCTGGTGTCCTGCAAAGTCTCAGCGTGTGTGTTGAGAGCCAAAAGTTTTCCAGAATTTATTGCTTATGTACTTTGGAAAAAAAATGGTGTCTCTCTGGCCAAACAGAACTCCTCAGTGAAGACTAGGTGTTGTAAATATGTGGTGGTCATCCCCTCCGCTGAATTTGCTGGTGTAGTTTATATTAAATACAAACTGTTCGAAAATTTCCTCCTTGCCACAAAGGCTGCACAGCATTTATTCTGGAAAAAAAACACAATTCAAAACCTTACAGGGAAGAGGAGGAAAATTAGGAGGATCTGATGTAATCTGTAGCCGTTGGAATGATCTTACCTGCATGATACATATTATTATACATATTTTCGTTTATATTTTCCATTCCATATTATACATATTACACCTGTTTTCACTGAACCCAGTCTCTTCACCTGACATTACTTAAGATACCTTCAGGACAGCATACCGCCGCCTTACCCTCCCACTGGAACTTGGTGTCCTCCTGCACACTTCAGAAAACGCTCAGGACCACCCCCGCCCACGGGAGTTAACAGTGCGCCCCCGGCAGCCCCCGGCAGTCCCCCAGGTCCCCGCTCCAGCCCCGCGGGCAGGCGGGGTCCCGCCTCCGCCCGCTGCGGGGCTGCGCTGCGCTGCCCGGGGCTGCCCGCTGAGGAGCGCGCCGCTTCGCCGGTTTAAATGTCTCGTCTTCAGTGACTGCGTGGCAAGTAATTGCAAAAGCTTCTTATAACTTCCCGTGTATTGAAAAAAAAAAAAAACAACAAACCACCAACAAAAACCCTCCCAAAAACCCCACAAAACCCCCCCCAAACAAAAAAGCAAACTGCCCCTGGCCGAAGAGGCTCGGGACCCGCTCCTGGGCTAGGACCAGGACAAAGGACACCCCGCCTGGGCACAAACATCTGCCGGGCGACTGTCAAGAGCCGAGAGTCGGCGAGCAGCGTGGGGGTCCCCGCCTGCGCCTGCAGCGCCGGCCCCAGCCCCCCGCCGCCGCTCCCCCCTGCCGCAGCCCCGGCTCATCCTCCGCCGCCTCGGGGCAGCGGGAGGCGCAGGAGGACGGGGGAGGCGAGGACAAGGAGAAGGAGGAGGAGGAGGAGGGGAGCTGCCTCCCCCTGCGGCATGCACCAGTAACCGCCCGGGTCGGGGGCGGGGAGCGGCCGCAGCCCCGCCACCCCTCCGCGCCCGGCGGCGGGGAGCCGCGCACCGCCGGGCCGGGCCGGGCCGGGCCGCCGCGGAGCTGCAGCCTGAGGTGAGCGGGGGGCTCGCCCCGCGCCCCGGGGCCGGGCAGCCGCTGGGGCGCGGGGGGTGAGGGGAGGGAAGCGCGCGGCGGGGCCTCTCCTCAGGGGAAGGCGGCAGGGAGCGGGAGGGAGCGGGGCGGGAGCCTGAGGTTTCGGCTGGGAGATGGAGCCCAGCTTGGGCCTCCCGCAGGCCCGGCCCTGCTCGGGCGGCTCCCGCCGCACCCCGCCGTGCGCCCCGCTGCCCGCCCGCCGGGCCGGGGCCGGGCCTGGCCTGTGGGCACGGCCGGGGTGAAAAGCCGCTTCTCCCCTGTGCCGCCCACCCCGGGGGAGGGGGTGTCAGGGGGAGCCAGGCCTCCTCCGCCGTCCGCCACCCTACGGCGGTGCCACCCCCAGCGGAGGGGGCCCGGCGGGTGGGTGATAGCCCTGACCTGCATGGGCACAGCTCCAAGGATGGAGTAAATCTGACAGAAAGAAAGATGGAAAAGGTCTGTCTCAGCCTGTACGTACTGTTTCTGCCTCCATGGATATACCTGGGCAGCTTGTGCCTCCCCGCAGCTTCGTGATGCATCGCTGTGAGGTCACGTTCAGTTAAAGCAAGTTTAGCTGCAGCAGCATGAAACTCCATATGTATATTCCTGACTAAACACGTTGGCCGAGGAGAATAAGCATGGCCACGGGTTTGGTTTAACTTTGCAGTCTTTAATTTTTTTTTTTATTAAATCCATGCATCTGTGAGTTAAAGACCCTTGTTGCATGTGTGCTTTTTCAGGCTCCTTCTGCTTGACACAGAAATTGGTAGTTTGCATGTTTTCTTATGTGAAGAAGTTTCTCCTATGTCAAATAGATAGAGCATGTGCTAGGCTCAGATCTTTGGGAGATAAATTCTGTTATGTACAGCTTAACAGTTCCTTTGCCTAGGAAAAATATCCAAATACAAGTTTTCAAGGTGCTTTAAGGAATTTGAGGCATGAACATTTTGGACAGTAGTGGGTAGTTGAGCATTTTTTAAAAATCTAGCTGCTTACAAATAGAAGTGTATTTATACACTGTAAATGGAAGTGATTCTGCAATGTACTAGAAATAGCTTTAAAGGAGATTAGCAGTATATTTTCTTACTACTTAGGGAGTCAGAGCAGTGCAAAGTTCAGCAGTAAACCAGGCAGATCTATATGTGATATAAATAAAAAATGTTAAATAGATTTCTTTAAAGGTAGGAATTGCTGGAGGCCCTGTTCATGGACAACGGGGTGGCAAAAATGTCATCCTTGCAGGAGAAGATGGCAATGTTATGAACACCACACAGTATCTTTCTAAATTAAAAAAAAAAGTGGTAAGTGCTGGAAGAATGTGAATGAGGGATGTATGGAACCTCCGGCATTGCAGTAAAGCGTAGCCAGTAGACTTGAGGTTAAAGGTCCAAAAAGGAAGTTGTAGTGCTAAGTATTTTGGAAGATTGCCTTCCAGGGTGGCTTGAGCCAACAGGCAGGAGGGCCCACAGTACTGCGTTCATGTTTTTAACTTCCCAGTTCAAATGTCCATACATTGAAATTAATTTTGTAGATTAATGAAGCCTTGTGCTGGGCCTAGATATGTTCTTGGAAAGGTTGATTTCAAGCTTTTTATAAAAATGGGGAAGACAGAAGGGTGTAACTTTTCAGTATGCGGATAAAACAAGAGAGAAGTCCTCCTGGTTCTCTGTGGGTATGAAAAGAAATCTCCTCCTTCTTTGCCTTTGTGCAGGGGTAGATGTCAGTGTGAAGAATGGGAGAGGCTGATAAAGAGTTGGACCCTGGGTTGCTGAAGTGAGTGTCTGACCGTCACTGAGACTGATCTGGGTCTAGGTTTTGGTAGCTGAGCACTGGAGCAAATGCGTGGGTCTGTACTGTGAAGCAGAGGTGTATCCCATGGTCGTGGTTCTGGGATGCATGCTGGGTGCGTTGACTGCAAGGACGACACTTCTGCTGCAGGTGTTCAGTACCAGACCCTCATTTTTCCCAGGCAGAAGTCCATCTTTTTGGAGTGTGAGTTTGCTGTGTGCCCAGGTTTCCTTTAGGAGGAATGGCGATGCTCAGCCTGCTCACCTCCTGAGGCCGAGCCAGAGTGTTGCCAATGTCCATATGGAGAGCAGAGTTCATGGAGGGGCACCACAGAGCAGCTGTCCCTGTGCTTCAGGTGCTTCAAACACAGCATAACCAGCCGGTCAAAAGAGGCGACCGTCCTGCTGTATTCAGCACTGGCGCAGCCTCACCTTGAGTAGTGTCTGCAGTCCTGGGCCCCACAACTGAAGCAGGATGTTCATGTGAATGTGTCCAGAGGAGGGCAACAAAGCTGGTGCCAGGGCTGGAAGGCATGTCCTGTCAGGAGCAGCTGAGGACTTTGGGATTGTCTAGTTTGGAGAGGAGGAGGCCAAGTGGCGACCTCGTTGCTCTCTGCAGGTTCCCAGGAGGGGAAGTGGGGAGGGAGATGATGATCTCTTCTCCCTGGGATCCAGTGGTAAGACGTGTGGGAAGGGTTCAAATCTGCACCAGGGGAGGTTTAGACTGGACATCAGGAAGCATTCCTTTACCAAGAGGGTGGTCGATCACTGGAACAGGCCTCCTCGAGAGGTGGTCGATGCCCCAAGCCTGTCAGTGTTTAAGAGGCATTTGGACAATGCCCTTAATGACATGCTTTCACTTTCGGTCAGCCCTGAATCGGTCAGGCAGCTGGACTAGATGATCGCTGTACATCCAACTGAAATAGTCTGTTCTGTTCTATTCTGTTCAATCTATATCTGCTAAGATAGGGGAATTAAATTAGTCCAGGTGTATTTTTTTTTATATCAATTCTTATATGTGGGAAAAGCAAACAAGATTTTTGGTACAACCAATATAAAAACCTAGATAAACCTAAGAGCTTGTAATTTGTGAGACCTTGCATCAGTGCATGTAACGGCATTGTTGGTATTTGCATAGAAGTAGATGTATGTTGTGGTTAATGGTAGACATGTGACCATTTATATTGGAAAGGGTAATGTTAAAAGTGCAGATGAGACATGAGGTTCATTGCACGTTCCTAGGAGGTGAATGGAGGAAAATGTTAAAGGGAAGTCTGAGGGATGGGGAGAAGCTGAAAGGGGCAGAGGAGGGCTAGCAAGATGGTTAGGGTTACAGCACTACTTCTGCAAGAAGAGGTTGAGGGAGCTGGGCTTGTTTAGCGTGGGGAAGAGAAGGCAAAGGGGGCACTCTAATAGTGGCCTACAGTTACTTAAGAATAGTTGCAAAAATATCAGAACCATGTTTTTCTTGGTAGTAGCAGATTCTCAATGAGATACTAGGGAAAATGTTTTCACGAAGAAGAGAGCACAGCCATACACCAGGTTGCCCAGAGAGGTCATGGACCATTCATTCATCTTAAATGCCAAACGTGATGTGAACTAGTGTTGGTGACAGCCCTGCATTGAAAGTTGGACTAGGTGATGATCACCAGAGATCCCTTGTGAACAACATTTATGTGACTCAGTGAACCATGATGTAGAGGAACCTGTGGAACGGAGTGTATGATTAAGTATACGTCGTGTGAATGTATGATTAAGTATATGTTGTGTGAATGTTCTTGGAGAGGTACATATCTAGGAGGGACTAGGGGGATGAGAAACTAGAGCATGTGTGGAAGGAACTGAAAAGTCAGGTAGGTATAAACATGGAATGTGACAGTAAGGCCGAGGTAGCATAGGGGACTGAAATATTAAGAAGTGTTAACAGGAACAGCAGGCTTTTGGAGGACAGTAGTAAGGATGAGCAAGGCTATAGGGTAATTTTGTGTGATGCAGGAGAGGGATGCTCCTGCCTGGGGACAGTGTTTGAAGTGACTGAGCAGGAGCAGGAAATGGGAACACTAAGCTGGGGCATACTGGGAATTGTGGTGAGACAGGGATATAGGCAGCAGGTGTTGGTTGCCTTGAAGAAAATTATTTGAGCATGGATGATGAAGTAGGCAATATACACAACCCACCAGGTGCTTCTTGGGGATGAAGTGTTTGGGATTGGTAGCATGAGGCAGGAATGATGGGCCTATGTGGTGAGGCTGTAGGGTTATGTGGTTGCAAGAGGAGGTCTGGTGGTACCAGGCAGAGGTGTGCTGGTGTGACGAGTGAGGAGAGTATGTGGAAGCAGCATGCAAAAGGTGTGTGACTGTGTTAGGGTGAGGGAGGTGCATGGAAGCACCTGGCAGGAGGCTGCTGTGCAGGCATTGGGAGGGTATGGAACTGCACTGAAGAGACTGCATGGAGCTACCAGCTGAGGCACATGAGAGTGCAGCAGCGTGAAGTCGATGTAGAGAGAAATGGCATACGTACCATGTGCTGATGGTGGGCAGGTGACAGGTGTCACCCCTTCGGGGAGGTGAGTAGGTGAGGCTGGAGAAGGGCATAGGACGGCACAGGGGTGGAGGCGTGTAACGTTGTCATAGAGTGTGAAAAGTTTATGAGTCAGGAGCAGCAGGGAGGAGGGACAGGGTGGTGGGTGGGGTGGCACGTCGATGCAGTGAAGTGAAATGTGTCTGTAGGGCGCCACGTAAGGGCTTCCTAGAAGTGAAAGGAATGTGGAGAGAGAAAACACGTGCTGTGTAGCTGTGGTAAGGGTCCGTGCAGGTAACGGTGTGGCTGAGGATACGTATGTGTTGGGTGTGAGTAGTGCGTGAAGATGGCACGCACGCGGGGTGTGCAGGGCAGGAGCAGCGCGGGGACCCGCGGGAGCAGGGTGGCGGCACGGCGCTGCCAGGAGAGCGCGCTGGCACCGCGGGATGGAGCGGGACGGGACGGGGAAGGGGACGGGGTTTGTGCCGGTCGCGGAGCCGAGCCCCCGCGGCGGGGCGGAGGGCGGCGGGGCGGGGGGCGGCGTGCCGGGCCCGGGGCGGGCGGGAGGCGGTGCGGCCGGGCCTGACACCCGCCTCCCACCCGCGCAGGCCGAGGCTGCTATAGCGACGCGGAGGACGCCGGCGCCGAGCGGAGCCCGAGGGACGGAGCTCGGCCATGGTGAGCGCCGGGAGGGCGGGCGGGGGGCGGGGTGGGTGCCGGCCCGGGCTGAGCCGTGTCTCTCTCCCCGCAGCCCTTCACCGAGCGCGCCTACTACCCGCCGGCGGCGGGGGGAGCCGGGGGCGGCGCGGGGCAGGCGCCGTTTCCCGCCTTCCAGTTCCGCGGCCGCCATGAGAGCCCGGACTGGCGGCGGCTGAGCGCCGTGGACGTGGGCCGGGTGTCGCGGGAGGGGGACGTGGCGGCCCTGCAGGAGCACCTGGAGCACGTCACCTTCTGCAGCGCCGAGCGGGAGCGCTGTCCCCACTGCCAGGGCCCCGCCGACCCGCTGCTGCTGAAGCTGCTGCGCCTGTCCCAGCTGTGCACCGAGTACCTGCTGCACTCCCAGGAGTACCTCAGCGCCCAGCTCGGCAGCCTGGAGCAGGCCCTGCGAGCGGCGCAGGCCCAGCGCGACCAGCTGGGCAAGGAGGTGGCCCATCACTCGCAGGAGATCAAGGGGCTCAAGGAGGAGTGCCGGCGGAGGAAGAAGATGATCAGCACCCAGCAGATGATGCTGGAGGCCCGAGCCAGCTACCACCAGGTGAGAGGAGAGGCCCTGGCAGCCCCGGCACACCCACACCTTGCCAGCTCCGAGCCGGTCTGGGGACAGGTGGCAGAACAGACCCGCTCTGCTGCGGTGCGGTCACCTGCGGGGTGGAAGGCTGGAGCTGAGGGACCGGTGACCTTAGGAAAAGGGAGTAGGGTGCTTCGCTTCCCGTCTGTGTTTCACAGACATTTGGGAGAGTGCCACATCATATTAACAAATCCTCTTTTTACTAATAATTGCTTTTTATTTTTGGATTCGCTTTTGATGCATCTGAAGTGTCACAAACACACGCATACAAAACCTGTGATAAATATGCTACTGCTTTCTGTTGCTGTCTTTCCTTGTCAATCAACGACTTGGTCAGAAAACACACAGGGCAAGCACATCAAAACTTTCCTGCAGTAATGTTCTCCAGGCACCAAGTTGCTGCTTGTGTGCATGACTCAGAAGTGACTCAGGCATGATGTTAAAGAGCCCCAGTGAGGTAGCTCATCTTTAACTCCACAACAATCTGTTCCTTAAGGTTCTTCCTTAAGAGCCTTAGTACGTTGCTGTTCTGACTCTGTGTCACGGCACTCATTTTTTGAGGGAGAGGTTTTTGTGTTCTGGGTGTAATAGTATGATTTAAATATTTTTCAGCTTCAGCATTTTTCAGCAGGTTTCAGGAATGCAGATTGCATCTTCAGTTGTAGTCTGAAGTCTGGAGAGTACACTGGACACAGACTTGACATGATTTCAGGCTAGCTCTTTGTACCTATATGTTTGCAGTTATAGTTTTCTTTTTATTTTTTTTTTAATTCTTGGGATACTAGCAATCCTGATTGTTGAAATTCTCCTTAACAGTGGAATAGTTGCAGTACAGAACCAATGCAAGTTTTCTTAAGAACGTACAATCTTATCCCATGGTATGATACCAATTTCAGCAGGCTGGCAAAGTTTAGTTTTTTAAGACATCAGCTAAGTTGATTCAAGTGTTTCTGTAAGGGAAAAAATACTTCATGCTCCAAGAGCAGAGCTATACATACGGTAGATTTCATGGGAACCTTGTTTCAGTGCATTTGAGTGTTAGTCTTAAGGCCAAGCTGCTGATGTGGTATAATTTTAAAAAGCCTTTAGGCAACTTAAAGAACAGTTTGTCCTGTGTTGCAAAAGAAAACTATTTGCATGCATCATTTTATGTGTAAACCTAAATAATTCTCAGACTGTGATTGTCAGCTAGGTATTACCAAATACTACTGTAAAATGGTACTAGTGCCTACAGGTCATAAATTTAATACTTGCTGGTCAATACCTTCATCAGAGTAATACAAATTTAATTTTATACAATCATTTTTCACTTTTTTTGATACTTTGTTCAGAAACTTTATATCCTCATTCATGATGTAGGTTGAAAGCGCACATTGTGTCTAACACTGTGAAAAGTAGTTGCAAGAATAATGTTACATAATTCAAAACCTAAATATTCCCTGTGTTAGTCCTGTCTCCTGCAGTAAGAGCTTTCTTTCACTACTAACAAGTCAAACTGACGTGAAGTTTGTGCTTGAATGGATAACATTATTTCACAGCCAATTTAATTCCATAAATCATGTGCAATCTGTTGCACTGGAAGCTCCCTCTTGGTTGGCAGTAATGCTTTGCTGCCATACTATATCTCTACTTTGGTTTTATGTTAGCACCTTTTTTTATGTTTGTACAACAAAATTCGTCTCAATAATTAATGGCTTTAGTGTTTGCTCAAAGATGTATTTAATAGGATACCTGACTCTCAGTGGCAGTATTTTAAATATTAGATGAAGTCTGGGAATTTGATTACGGTGAGAAGATCTTGAATCTGTTAAGTCAATCTCTTACAGTCATATCACACTGATAAGGGAAGAGGACTCAGCTGAGTATTTGTGGTTTGCTAAAATATATTTATGGGGAAAAAAAGTATGAGAGAGGTGAAGAGCAGCGCTGCCTAAAGCGATTAGGGGTTCTGATTCATAATCATACCAGTATGTTGTAAAATCTGTAGGTGTAGCTTCTGTCCTTGTACTACCCATCTCTTTTTACTATTCTGAACATTAGTGGAATGTACTTTGAACATGAAAAAATTGCCTGAAAATATGATTTTAAATTGAAAATCAAAACTAATAAGTAAATTATAGGCATGGTAATTGAAATGGCTTTACGCTTTGGAAGGATGCTAGGTAGCATACTAATGTGTGTATGTACTTCTTGCAAAATTGTGTACTGTTACCTTATTCTGGTTGAAATGTCTGTGCTTTTTACATATCTATGGTCTTTCTAATACTGTCATCTTACAACTGACGTTTATTGTTTCTTCCTAGCTGTGTGGTGCTGTCCTTTCCTGTGATACAAGAATCTTAATACCTGACCTACTAGTTGGCTGGAGTCAGTGTGTATTTTGCTGAATAGTGTTGTCTTACTTTTCCCTTATAGTTCTCTACCTACCTATATTCATCTCTAATCTGTGGTTTATATCTGAATTTGAACTTGCTTGGCTGGAGTCTTTTGTTCAGAGTTTGTACACTGCCTAGCACAGTGAGATTCTTGCCCGTGACCATCACTGAAAGACCTTACATAACACAAATATATTAATAACTTAGCAGAAATCTGGTATCATGAAAATTTTAGTCATTATTCTTGTGAGATGGAATTTATTAAAGTTACCTTCTTTTGAGGTATGGATAAGATGTAACCTGTTAAAAACCGTAACAACTATACTTACCAAACAGATGTTACTAATAATAACTAAAATATTTTTATCTGGTTTTTGTAGTGTCAGTTTTGTGAAAAGGCTTTTATGAACTATTCCTTTTTACAAAGTCACATGCAAAGGCGTCATCCAGAAGAATCTCAGATGGGTATGTACTTTAATGTTATAAAAAATATTAAGGTAAACAGTTTAGAAAAGTGTAAATATAGTGAGAATGTGCAGTCCATGATTTTGTGTAACTGGGAAGAATGATTTTCATGTTCCATTTTTAAGTGGCAGATACCAATTTGTGTGAATGCAAGGAACACTGACTGACAAAATGTGTTGGGCACCCTATATTTCAGTCTCTGGAAGATAATTAACAAAAAATTGTATGCCATATTTACAGTACCTTTTCAAACTAGTGATCCCGCTGAGTACTTTAGTCTGTAGCAGAGTTCTGAGCACAGTTTCTCTTTAGGCATGCATGTTAGGAAGGTGTGGGTTAAATGAACAAGTTGTGCTAAGGAAAATTCATTTTGTGGGTATGTATGAATTACCAGTACAGAAATAATCCAGCTCACCTGAAATCAGTTTGAATAGAATTAGGCTTTCCTGAACTAAATTGACTGTAAAATATAGTAAGAAAAATAAACTGTCAAGATTACTCTTGACTTCATGTATCTATCATAATCTTGCTATACCGCTAATTTACGTACTTTTGTCTCTCTTCATTGAAAAAGGTTTAGTTTGAAAAACAAGGCTCTCAAAATTTGTTTCACCCATCTCTTAAAGTCTCTCCTTCCTGTTAGGCTGCATGCTTGTGATTTATTGGTAAAGACTAACGAGTATTGACAAATGGCAGTGATAAGAAATGAGTCAGGTAAAAAGAGCATTTGGGAGGAGAAAGAGTGGGAAGAATCCAGCAAAGTCTGAACTGTAGCTTGTCAGGCAAATAAACAGCAGGAACAGTGAGAGGGGTCTGAGGAAGCATTCATATTTTGGAATAAGAAAGAAGCTCCTGTGCACTTTACAGTTGATTAAAATCATAGTGGAAGATGCTGCAGAAACAGCTAAACTAATCATGCAAAGAATTAGTCTGAAATGGCTGTATGAGGGAAATACTCCATGCAGTTATTTCTGAAATAATATTCTGCATTGTGCTCAGATTCCCAGGTGATGGGCTGGTAAATCCTTCGTAAATTGATAAAATGTTTCAACGTTAAAGATTGTTAGCATTTTTGCATATTTTAACGTGGGTTTTTTTACAGTGACATTCCCCTGACTCATTCCAGGTAAATAATGAGTTGTATTCCAAATGGACTCCTTACAAAAGTTATGTAGAATAAATTAAACCTAACAGAATTGCATAATGGAGTTTCACTTTGTCCTTCATACATCCTTTTTTGAGCCTGTGCTGCTTAGATTCATTTGAAATTAGATTATAGAATACTTTTTGTCGTAAATATTTCATAAACTATTTCACATGTCAGTAATACTGGTATTTTTCAGTCTTTGGGGATAAGTTAGCAGTCCAGAGAACATACGTATTTAAAAGTATCTTTAGAGAATCATTGTAGTGTGAGGGTAAGTGGTCTAAGAGAGTCACACTTCATGAAGATGTTACTGAAACACTATAGAAATGCATTTGCAGTAACTATCATATTTCCAGAAATTACAACAAATGTTTTTTCTGTCTGTGTTTGTTTCAAACAGAACAGAAGAGGCAAGCAAAGACGGACAAATTGCAGGATGAGATTGATAAATTGAAGGAACAGTTGCAGCTGACAAAGTCCCAGTTAGAGGCTGAACAACAGGCTAATATGGCCAGGTTTTCTAAGGTAATACGTGCTAAGTAATGTGAACGTCTCAAAAGAATTAGTACTTTGGAATGTGTTCCCTCTTTTGTAACTGGAACAGGACAAAAATGCATCTACAGCTTGCCTGTCCATCAGCGATGGTGCTTGGGCATTAGAGCATAGCGCTCCCTTGCCTCCCATAATACTGAACATCCACTTTCTCCTTACTTTTGTTTTAGACATAATTGAAAAGAATGCTTGAGATGACACTTTGTTAGCACTTGCCAGTCCATAAGATGTGGTCTGTTATTGAAGCAGATAAAATTGTGTCACTGTGGTGAAATACAAGCTATTTTTGACATAATGATATTTTGTGATGATTGTTTCTTAGATATGGCTATGATTTTACATGTGGCTTTATAAACTGAGTAGGATTTATTCTTTCCTGTGGAGGACTTTACTGTCTAACAGGAGTAAAGCAGTTCAAGGAAGAGAGACTGAGAAAAACCAAAACAGTCTAGGTCTTGCATGTTGGTCTTTAGGTGCTTAGGGTTTGGGCTGACCAGAGAGCAAAAGCAGAAAGTAGTCTTAACTGTTTCTATGTGAATAAAAAGACTTTAGAGCAGAATACTTTAAAAGCAGTAATCATCTGTTTGTAATCACATGGAAGGCTTTGTTTAGGATGATACTGAATCTTGTAAGTATGCTGTTTAATTTATTATTTTTTTTAAAGCTTGATAATTTCAGATAATCTCACAGTTTTCATTTCTGTTTAAGTAAATGCAATCAGATAATTATAGAAATAGGGATGGAAATTTTTTTAATAGGAGAGGGTCTTTGCACTTCAATTTGAGGAGCACATTTTTGGCATAAGGGACAAGATAGTTCACATGATTGAATTAAACACTGATCTTTATATTGCAGTTGCAGTTTGCTGTGTATCACATTGAAAAGCAGTGTTTTGTGCTTGTTAACATAACGTGTGACAACCTTCCTTCCTCCAATATTCAGAACTTATAAATGGCTTTCCTAGTGGAGTTGGAGGACCTTCAAACAAAACCAACCATTACCTTTTGGAAGAAACACTACATTTTGAATTTAAAGGGAATAAATAAAACATGGCTATCATTAATTTTCTTCCTTGTTTTCAGAGGAAAGACTGATCTTCTGTAAGACACAGTGTTTCTTTCCCTGAGCACAGCTTCAGACTTTCCTTTCTTCAGTCCTCTTGTTCCCCTTTTCTCAGGACCATTCAATTTCCTGGGTTTTTTTCCATTTTCAAAAGTAATGCATGACCAAATGAAGAGTGTGCGTAGAGTTTCACTTAGGAGTGCAAGCACTGGCAGAATAACGGGCTTTGGCCCTGCGTGAACATGTGCTAGGTATTGTACTCATTCATCTGTACCTTATTTTTGGGAGTACATCTATAACATACTTCTGCCCTTTAAGCATTATTTTTCCTACGAGATGGAACTTGGAGCAGTCATAACAGTGCAGTGTAGACTTTTTGTGCCTTAGGGGCCTATTTTGAAGTCACTTGTCGAAGCTGAGTCTCCTAACTACAAGGGGACTGCCTGAAATGTCCTGAAGCTGCAGCCTGCAGTGTTACACAACAAGAAGCTTTCAAAGCTTCTGTGTTTTTCTGGGATGTCAGGGAAGATAGAAATGTGAAGCATGACTGGTTGCAGTTTGTCTGCCATGACTGACATCCACTGTCAATTCAGGTATTGTTATGTATTGGTATCTTTTGACTGAAAGAGTGGAAGATCTTTCACCTGTGCTTTTTGTTAGGAGAACCACTGCTGTAGGGAACGTGGATAAAAACTGTCATGCTTCGCATTCTTGGTTCCTTCTGCTCCTTTGAGGTGAAATGATACGGAAGATCCCATTCTTTGTAAATGTACAATGATTGTTTGTTGTAGTTGGAGAACAAATTCAGAGTGAATGCTGTGGTGGAAAGAGGTAGGGGTTGCCTAAAAAGTGTGTCTATTCTGGGCAGTGAAATGCAGGACTTTCAACAAGTTGAGGACTACACAAAAATGACTGACTAGGTAATGGAATGGTAAAAGGAATTTTAACATAAAATCGAGTAAAAAAGATAATTCTAAATTCATCTACAAAATGGCGCGTTCTGAGCTGAGTGTTATTACTGAAGAAGGGTGAGATCTTAAGGTTGTGATACATACTTCCAGGGAAGTGTAGACACTGGCTAGTAGCAGCCAGCAAAGAAAACCAAGTATTACAAATTATTCTGAAAAATCACTAAGCAAGCCACAGCCTAAATACTGTGTGTAGGTCTGGTCCCTTCATCTCAAAAAGGATGTGATAGAATTATTAAAGTTACGAAGATGGGCTACAGAGGTGATCAGTCATTATTTAGAATGACTGAGCATGCTAAGAATTGTCAGTCTGAAAAAGACAACAGCTTGGTGGAGATGGAGGGTGAGATAATGATGTCTGCGAAGTCATGAGTTTACATAGAGTGAATAGGTATCAATGATTCACTCTCTTTTTTCGGTTCAGGACTTAGCATCCATCAAATGAACCTAGCAGGAGCCAGATTCAGATGAGAAAAAAAGTACTTGGCTCTTCCTGCAGCTTGTGGAGCTCGCTGGCAAAAGATGTTGCAGTTGTTAAAAGCTGATGCAGCCACAAGGGATGACTGCAAAAGTATATGAGGATAAATGTATGGAAGGTTACTAAGTTTGCCAAACTATATCAGGCTGAGGAGGTCCTCTGAGCTGAAAACAGTTGGCAGCTTGGAGATTACGAAGGAGAACACACATGTTTGCTTGCCCTGATATTACCCTTTCTCACCTATGTGCTTATGGCCTCTGTGAGAAACAGGATGCTGAACTAGATGGATCTTTGATATGACCAAATAAGGTCATTCATGTGTTAGTCAATGAAAAATGATGAATGACCAAAACTTCTTGAGGTGTACTTGTTTTGCTAACAAAATGTATAGTTTGCTACTCACAGTTCTTCAGAAACTGGTGGGGTTTATGTTTTTTGATGTCATGGTATTTTCCATTGAAAGTGACTGCTTCCCACACGTAGTTTGGGTACTAGAAGTACTATTGCATGTGGGGAAAAATAACAAATAAAGTTTTTAAAATAATTTCAGGAATGCGAACAGCAAAAATCAAAAGAAGAAGAAATTCTACAATCATTTCATAAATGGAAAGAGGATGAAAAAGAGAAATTAGCCGATAAAATAGAGAAAGTGAAAGAGATGTTTATGAAAGAACTTAAGGAGTTATCTTCAAGAAATTCAACATTAGAAAATGTAAGTGATTTATATTTTCCAACATTTTAAAGCATGAATCCCTTACAATATATGGCAGTGAACTTCACGTATTTGAAATGTGATGTAGTTATCGTAGAGGTTGTCTTACAAAACTCAAAAAATAATGGTTGAATGCTAGCCATAATTGTATCTTTTTATACTGGTACTTTATTAACATAATTTCAGTTCTTTTTTAATAGCATAGTCTTGGATGAATGAATTATGCATTCAGTAACTGTCTTTTTTTTTTTCTCCTTCTCAACATTTGAATGCCTGTTTATAGATTAGTAGATACTGTTATTGCTGACTATTGGGTATCCTTATATTAATATTCTCATAACTGGCACGGAGGGGACTAACCTCTGCATTATAGTCCTGACAGTAGAACTGCATGTGTTTTCAATATGTGCTTTGGAAATGCTTTTCAGAGTTTTCACTAGAAAGAGAATTGTAAAAGTGTAGGTGGGTCAGAAAACAAGTATGCACAGCATTACCAGAGCAGCTTATATTTTGTAGCTGCTAGGTCCTGTGCACATTTGCAAGACATATTTTTGCTACATGTATATATTAATTACATGAAATTTGATAAATGCTGAACTCATGAGAAATGTGAAATACTTCAAATGTATCTGATGCAGTCTCTGGATAGTTATGTTTACAGTACATTTTGTATTAAATGACAGTTAACAAAATCTCTATACACGTTCTTAATTTCCCTCCGCTCATCCTTTTAGCAATTGTTAGAATTACAAAAGTCCAATATGCAACAAAAATCCAATCTAGGGACGCTGAAAGACAGCCAAGAATTTACAGAAGAGAAGCCTCAGAGTTCTCAGGATTATCACAGTGTGCTTAAGCTTCTTGAAAAACAGGTAACATTGTAACTTAATGTATTGCTTTTGATAGACTATTGGTCTTTTTATTTTTGTACATCTCTGAGTAGGATTTTAAATCCATAAATAAAATTCTCATCCCTCTCAGTGCCTAAAATAGCTGTTTTTAAAGATTTACTAGTATTTAGTACAATCTTTATAACAGAAATCAAGGAATTATTTCCCTTATTCTTTAGAAATCAATTAATTGTTATTTATTTATTGATATCTAGCTTTACCAGATACTGTTGCAGTTCAGTTGCAGAAGGCTCTGATAAACCATTTATGTCTGCTGATCTCTGAGGCCACTTATGGAAAAATTGGAATTTTCTATTTTCCAAAATGAAAAAAAAGTTAACTTTCTGACAGGATTTGTCAGCCTGTGGCTTTTGAGCCGTATGAAGCACTTGAGCTTGTCAGATGCAACTTCTGTACTAGGACTGTGTCATCTGACCAGCACAGATGCTTGTGCTAGTTCAAATCTGTTGGACAATCCGAAGTCCCACCTGCAGGAAAGATTGAGCTAGGAAGGACCACTGAGGCCAAGGTCCTTGCGTTGCTCTGAGACTCACTTGCATGTCTAGGTTGTTCCTCTAAAAAAAATGAGTTGTGAGGCCTTTGGAAATACCTGCAAACCTTTTTACTCTCCTCTCTCTTTTTTTGTTTTGTATTTTGTGGGTTTTGTTTTTACACTTTGAGACACACATTATATATTTTGTGGTTCTTGGGGTGTGAAGATCTTTGCATGCTGCTGGTATCACCTAGAAGTTTGGTCACATCTGCTCAAAGATGTGGAAAATTTAGTTTTACTTTATGGTTTTTTTATTTCATCAAAGAAAATTCAGTTCACTCTCAAACTCATATATTAGTACTGGTTTTTTTATCATCATTACACAAAATAAATTGTTAATGAGTGCTTGAAATGACATTATTTTGGGGGGAAAAAACCTGCTCTTACTACTGTTATTGTTAATACACAGAGATATATCAAAATACTTGTGTATTTCTAACTCACAGTCACTATATATACAAATCAAGGAACAAAAATATAGCTTCTAGAGTGATTGGTAAGAAAACCATACTTGGATGTATGAAACTTGCTAATAACTGTTCTAGGTCTTAAGTATGGGGTTACACATGTTTCATATCATCAATAATCTTTTCAGCGTTTATGCTTTTTTAGAAAAATAAAGCTGCATATATTTAACTAAATGCTAATATGTTATTAACAAGAAATAAAGCTGCATATATCAAACTAAATGTTAATGTGTTGTTAACAGGAATTAGTATTGCTTTCTTCTATGCAGGAAAGTAAGTGGACATCTAGAATACAAGCCCTTCATCATGACCATGAGACAGAAAAGTCCCTGGTAAGAGGCACAGCAAACCACTTAAACTAAAAGGAGACATTTTTTTCCTTGTGTTCGTACCCTTTCAGTAGTTCTTGATGTGCTATAATACATCTGTTGGATTAGAAAGCCTAGATATCAAGAGTTTATAAGAGTGTTTCCTCTTAGATGTATTTATTGTCTCTGTATTTCTGATATGCTAGGATCTTGATGTTTCAGTTAAGGCCAAGGCTGAAACAGAATTTGTCATTTAAGAATCTGACAGACACCCGAAACTGCATCTTTCTTTTGAGAGTTTACAACTAATTCTGTGAGCACTGTATTACGCAGTGTTTTCTGTATTACTTGGATATGCTGGATAGTTGAGATATAACTTTACCAACATGTAGCTTTCATCTACCTTGTACCTTCTGTTACCATGGACCTATGGCATATGTCTCAATCTTTTTATCTCTTTTCTGTCACTTCTCTGCTGCTTTTTCTGTTGTAGCTTTCTAACGCAGAATCTGTTCAGCTTTTCCAGGGAAAAAACACCATGGCATTTTATTTTGCATCAGTTTATATATTTTACTATACAAAGCTTTATTCCTCAGATTTTTTTTTTGTGTCTGCATTTCTTTTTAATCTCTTTCCTGCTTTGTTTCTCTTGCTTCTTTTCCTTTCATTTTCCTTTCATCTGCGTGACCATGTAAGAACTGAGCAGATCATAGTGGTCTGACCAATGCTTCTCCTCCTCTGGCAAGAAAGCAGTGGGGAGGAACCATGGAACATTCCCCCAAAAGGATGTAGTTAATGATACACGCACATACAATGCAAGAATAGAATAAGGGAGGAGTAATGTAAGTATTACTTTTGGGATAATGCTCCTAAAATATTGTTCCCTTTCTTCTACATTCAGAGCTAACTAACATATTAGGTTCATCATGCAAATTCATACCTCATCTCCTTAAAATATCATTATTTGGCGCTGTTTATAACCAAAACATTTTTATAGAGTTGTATGCTTTTATTTGTAGGCAATCTCAGCAATGTGTTTGTATGTCCCTTTCTTTGTATTGAGATTTAGGTAGTCTTCGTGGTGTAAATAAAAAGTGATTTAAGCATGACGCTTGTTTAAACTTAGAGTATTAAAATGTTTTATATACTGTTAATGTGAAGTTACTTTTCTTCTTGCTTTCTAGCTACTGTCACAGATTGATAAGCTTAAATCATCAGTGAGAGAAGACCTGAATAAAAATAATACATTTTATAAGAGGAGGATAGAAGAATTGGGACAGAGGCTTCAGGAGCAGAATGATCTGATTATTACTCAGAAGAAGCAGGTCTGTTTTGTGAAACACTGTGTTTCAGAGAGCATAGGACACAGAAACATTTTACTAGCAATTGGTCTGTGATACATCTATGGTTGCATATTGAATATTCCCAATTTGTAGTATTTTGGTTACACTTTAAAAACTATGTTGATAAATTACAGACCTGGAGAAGAGATACAGGAATATAAACCATGAATTAAAACACAATTAGAAGGAAAGGCTTAAAAAACCCAAATGTTTTTAATAAGTTCAACACAGAGTTAAAGTATTAATAGGTCGCAGTCACCAAAAAATGTCTACAGATGAAAAATTTCTGATGGTGAACGGGATTTAATCTGCCACAAAATAATCATAATGAGACGTAGTGTATATGATGAAAGTAATACTTTATTTTTAGTGGGAAAAGTCATGTATCATATTTAGTATTGTGAAAATTAATTGAATTATTACCATACGAAATTTAACAAGAATAAGTGCCCAGTTCTCCACTTGGGATGAGGTAATCCTGTTTACACGTACAAACTGGGGGACGAGGTTAGAGCGTAGCCCGGTGGGAAGAGGTGTGGGCGTTTGGCTTAATGTCATTAAAAATTAAAAAAGCAAATAAGTTGAGTGAGCCAGCAGTGTGCCCTGGCAGCCAGAAGGGCCAGCTGTGTCCTGGGATGCATCAGGCACAGCATAGCTAGCCTGTCGAGGGGGTTGATCTGCACTGCGCTGGCGTGGCTCCACCCCAAGTACTGTGTGCCTCGGTACAAGATGGCCATCAAACATTAGAGTGTGTCCAGAGGAGGGCGACAAGGCTTAGGAGTAGCAGCTGAGATCACTTGGCTTGTTCAGCTTGGAGAAGAGAAGGCTGAGCTGACCTCATCGAAGTCACAGCTTCCTCAAGGGGGGCACTGGAAGGGGAGGTGCTGATCTCCTCCCTCTGGTGTCCAATGACAGGAAATGGAATGAAGCTGTGTCAAGTTCACATGGGATCTTAGGAAAAGATTCTTCATCGAGAGGGTGGTCGGTCTCTGGAACAGCCTCCCCAGGTCATGGCACCAAGCCTGTCAAGAGTTCAAGGAGCATCTGGGTGACACTCTTAGTCGTATGGTTTACTTTTAGGTAGTCCTGCAAGGAGCAGGGACTTGGACTCCATGATCCTAGGGGTCCCTTCCAACCTGAAATAGTGTATGCTTCTGTGAAATTGTTTGTTTGGAATTTAATTGTTTTTTCTTTAAAATATGCTTCTGTTCAAAAATAACTATAGATTTTTTTGAGGTGAAGGGTGGGTGAAGATCTGGGTGGTCTGCAGTTTACACTACGGCGTGATTACATTGTCCTTAGAACCTATTGCTCTTTTACAGAATGCATTCTTTACAAACCAACGCCTGATTTTACACATTTTTCTTGAGATTAATGTTAAACCTTTACTTAAGTGCTTAAAGAACTGGAAAGACAAATAATAGTTTTTACATCTCCACCTTAACAAATTCAATAGCTAGAGCAATAGAGGACTTAATCCTAGACAGATTTCTTACAGTAAGGTCACCTTTTAAAACAGAACAGTATGGTGACAGACGTGAAGTGGATTTGGAGGGATCTGAGTCTGGTGTTCGTGAAGTATAGTTGTGAAGATCTGTGTTCTCAGTCTGTGGAAACTGGAAGGGCTTGAGAAATAGCTAACACTTTTGTAGAATCTGAACTGGATGGGCAGTGAATTGAGGCACTACTGGCTGTAGCAAAACTGATAAATGAAAGAGGACCAGGGTCCAGTATCTTGTGCTAGCTCCAGCTGACATTGACTGTGTGTCTGTATGGTTTGGGTTTAGCTTCTGTTTGGGGAACGGGAGTGCAGAACACCATTGTTTTAATGGTACAGGATGATTCACAAGTTTCCTGTTTTCTTCAGATCAGATCATAGCCAGCTTCTTTCCTCTGCCATCTCAGTTTTGTTCAGTGCATGTCTTTGGCGTCAAATACACAAAACTGTAGAGCAGACAGGAGAACTGTTCATACATTTAAAATCAATGTGTAAAGTGTTTCCCTGGAGTGAAGCTAAACTTGCAAAATTGAACATGAATTGCTGTAGCAGAAAGTATTGAAACTGTAAGTGCTGAAGTGGCTCATAGGCCTGCTCTTGTTTCTCTTTATAGCTTGCAATAACAGGCTGTACAAAGCGTAAGTTCATGTAAGACAACAAACAGAAGTAAAGCTTCAGCATTGACTAAGCATAAATGGAATACACATTAGGCAGTAGCAGTAGAGCAGAGTTCCGCAAAAGTAGTATTTTTCTCCCCAAATCATAAACAATAATTTCTCTTATGGAATAGTACTGAAGCCAGGTATTTTGTACTAAATGTTCATTTCTAGATATTGATCATTTACATTTTTAACTATTCACGTATGCTTTTTCCCTTTTAGATAAAGGAATTGTCCACAAGATCAGTTGCAAGCATTAAACCACATGACGGTAGGTACAAACTGTAAGAAAAAGCAGGTTTTGTTTCTGATTTCAGCAGCTTGGCCAAAACAAATGTTATGGTTCATTGAAAAATACAGACATCAACTTTGCTAACTAAATATTGAAATCAAATCAGCATTGGTGATGTATTTGTGTTTCACAGGGTACCTACCTGTTTCCGTGTCGTGGTTTGCAAAGTTCATGTTTTGCAGCTGTACGGGCTTCTAATGGGAAAAGTTGATTGCTTGAATAGTGAAGAGTTGTGAAATACAGCAACTCTATTTTGTATTATGTAAACAACTTTTAGCTTTGCTTTATGAAGTGTAATTTCAATTGTTTTTTCATGAGTGACTGTCCTTAGACTGCAGAACTCACAAAAGGGAAAATACTGAAAGAGTAGACAAAATTTATTAGTTTGTCAGTTACGACACAAGTGTTCAAAGAATTTTAAGTACTCCAGTGTTTTTGTTTGTGCAGTGCTTTAACATCTGATGTCCATTACAAATAGCTAAACTTGATAATAGGGTTTTAGGATGCAGTCTTGCACCACAAACACCCATATAGTTGATGCTGCAGTTGCAGTGACTTGAAATAAATTTATTGCAGTAGATCATGACAGCTGAATTTATTCTAATCCCACTTTGGAAACCATCTTGCTCTTAGCAAGACTTTGGCTTGAACTGAATCTTAACAGTGGAGAGCAGGTTAATCTTAACAGGGGAGTGCAAAGTAATGGTATGGCTGCATGACTTTTTGACTGGAGCTGGTCATGTTCAGCCACACTGAAGCACAGACAAATGTAAGACCATGGCACACAAGCAAATTTGATCCTAGGCCCCAAGCTGACCTGAATAACGTAGAATTGAAGTGATAATTCACTCCAAGGCTGTGCTCTTTAAATGATGTGAAGTGCAAATGCAGCAGATCCTCTTTGGGAAATGCAAGGGAATGCAAGCCTTGGTCAGGGTAGACCTAACTAAGTAGCTTTGGGCCAAGGATTCTTCCCTGGGACACAAAACTGGCATACAGATGTGACCAGAGATGATCACATTCCAGTTCAGTGATGTTGTAGTTACTAGTTTCTTTTCCTGATTCTAGAAGTATTAAAAATCTTAAACATACGTAGAGATGTACTTTTATGTTGTGAAGGACCATTTTTTACTTTGTAAATGATTTGTTTAAATTTTTTTGCCATTAAAGCAAAAAATTACATTATTTATAAATATGATTAAATATTGCTACATTTAAGAATCTGTATGTCTGTTACTGTTTAGTATAATACATATACTTATTTTTTACTTTTATGCTACTTTAGTGAGCACTACTGTAGAGCCTCTTGAAGAATCTAAACCAAGTCTACCAGTGATGCATGGTAAGCTTTTTCGATAGGTCCAGATCCAGCACTTTTAAATCTTACACTCTGTCTTCTCAGATGTGTTGTTTGTCACATCATAGCTGTAACAGCAGTTATATTGAAAGAACATAATTTGAATTGCTTTGCTGGATGTCAGCATTGAGAATTTCTGTCAAGTAATTGTAAAGATGACTATTGAAAAGAATACATGAAAACCAAAGGAAAATTAGAGAATATTTCCTAACACATGTATAGTATTGAAGCACTTTAAGGTAAATGAAACTAATTGAGGAAATAAAATTTGTTTTCTTATAGAAAATATTCTTACCTGGTATATGCATGTTCTGGATAGGTATATGCATTTACTGGAATTTATATAGGGAAATATGGGGAGATGTTTGTTTATAAGTCTCGAAATACTGTAGTTTCCATGTGACTTCAAATGGCAAGGAGGAAAAAATACAGAAGTGATCAAAGTAGAGTCATTCCATCTAGATAGTTCTTCTGTATCTGTAGTTACATATAGATCATTACTTAGGATTTAACTTGTCATCTTGTGATACTGTTTAGAAGTGGGAGGAAGGGATGAACCTCTGTTTACATTGTTTTGTACTTTGTGAAAATAGTTCTTTTTTGTTCTCAGTATGCAAAGTAATGGTGAGTATTGTTACTATGCCAATATTCTGCAATCAATTAATTCTTTATTTTCATTTTAAGTAGGAAAATAATGAAAAATGAACTTTGAGCAAGTAAAATATTTAAATGTTAAAAACCAGTTTATTTGAATTATTGAATTCTAATTAAATAGTGGGGGGTTATTATTATTTCTCTCAGTTTTAAAACCTGCCAAAGGAAGACAAAATTGAATTTGTCTAAGAAAATTTTACAGAATTTTTCTTTTTCAACAAATTAAAAAAGTTCTGAAAAGGCATATGAGGAGAAGGGGCAGTATACAACAGAAGCTTTCAGTAACTTAATGAGGAATGAAAAATATTCCTCATATTTTTTTGCTGATTTCCTCATATTGAAATATGCTGATTTCAAAATATTTGTTATTACAGGAATTATTAAATGAAGGAAACAAAGAGTTTATTTATTACATGGTAACATTATTTGAATAATACAGAGGTTTCTTTCTAACCTATGTAAGGTTAGTAGTTCATTGCTTGAAGCTTTTTAAGTGAAGCTATATAGATGAAATATTGCGCAGAGAAAAGTAATGATATATTAAGTATAGATTATTAGTAATAGTGTTTTAAATAATCCAATTCTTTTTCATTCAAACCAGCTTCATTGCACCAACACAGTAGTGCCGTTTCTGGCTAAGAGATCTCACAGCAAGTAGCTTAACTATTGCCCTGAATTTAAGAAATTAGTTTTATGAAGATCATTACTGCTAAGTGCTTACATGCCAAGCTTGCCAAGCATTGCTTTCTTAGTGCATTTACTTTCATTTGTACTGAGGAAGAAGGGAGTTCTGTGAACATTAGTATTTTCTATACTCTTGACAATATAAATCAGCTCATTCAGATCTTTTCTGATGTCCTGCTGCTTCAAATATGAAATCTGTGACACTTCGTGAAACTTCTCAAGATAGAAAAGGCTGTTCCTGCTATTGATATACAAAAGATTCACTATCAGTTTATTATGAAACCTCAAAGAAGGTCTTTCCTTCGGATTCCTTTGCTGATGATTATTTTATTTATCTCTGCAGGTCTCTCTGTCTGTCCCTTTTCTTCCCTTCTGGATTTTTTTAAACTTACCCTACCTAATTTCTGGATATAAAGGTTAGCAGAAGTTATAGCGTGTTTCCCAAGATTTTCAGGGCTCCTCAATGGAATGACTTACATACTGAATTAAGACATCATGGCTGCATCTCGTGCCATTATGAAAATGAAAGCACTTGCTGGTAACTCCTATACACAAATTTATGTAGCACAGAGCATGTCTGAAATCACAAGAGCTGTAGTTTTGCTACCAAGAAATTGCCTGCGTATGGAATATCTTCCTTTTTTTTTTTCTCTGAAAGAAAATTAATTCTGGAAAAGGCTCTGTAATGTGAACCTCAGTACATTTTTCAAAGTTGCTTGGAAACTTCTACATCCTAGTTTTCATTCTGCACACCTTAAATCTATGTTATGAAAAGATACCTCATTTGTAATTTGGGTATCTTAGGTGTAAAGCAGTGGAATAACTGTGTTAGCCTGGTGCTTTTGTGTTAACCTTCCTTATTTCTTGTGAGAGCTAATAGTGTGCCTTGAATGCTGTCCTGGCTGGCCATTCTTCTATTTCGTAGCTAGCTGTAGGGTTTTGTGCTGATAAAACTTCAGTCTTATTTTCAAAGATTACTTCAGTCTCTCAAAAAGGCAACAGAGTAATTACAATTGTTTTTAAAAATCGTATTTTAAAATCAGGCTTTGGCTCCTATATTACTCTTAAAATGTTGATACTTGTTCCGTATTTAATCTTTGTTAGGTCAATAATATTAGATAAGGGGAAAAAAAGCAAATTTAGAAGCAAAGATATTAGATTGTCCATTAAAACCTACGTCTCAGTCTTCCAACATGGTATGGACTAAGGCTCAGCTATCATTAGGGATGTAGCTGAAGCATTTGAGGAAAATTTAGTCAAAGTAGTCTTCCTAGACAATGAACAGAGAAAAGGGGCACCTTCAGAGTTTGGTTCAGCTGAACTAAGATCTGAATTGCTCTTTTAAGTTGCCTGTGTCTCTGCGTTGACTGTAGAAGGAGTCTGAGATGACTAGGCTCCTAACTTAGAGGCCTCAGGTAAGTGTAAAAAATTCATCATATTTAAGAATATTGGTTTAAAATTAATATTTGTGCTGCTTATATGCAGTATGGCTTCCCATTGATTAGTTAAGAGAAAAACATATGAAGTGCGTTGATTCAAGGATGACTCTCAAAATTACAGGTGTCACAATTAAGTCTGGCAGCTCTTTGGATGTAAAATCAGAGTATAAATTAAATAAAGGCTTATATAATGACTATAGCCATGGCTTACGCTCCTTACATCTTTAAGAAGTGAAGCAGTTTACAGCAAATAAGTGGTACATTTTATCCTGGGTTTTCATATTGCAAGTGCAGAGTGCTCACTGTAGGCGATGCTCCACTATAGATAATTATAATACTTCTGTTCAGGCTAAAAGTTCTTTAGCATTTCATATTTCAGAGAAAATAGACAAGATTTCTCCTTTAAATGTTGGCCAAAGACTGCTTTGCCAGCAGGACTGTCAGAATATTGGGGTTTTTTGAACTAGTAGTTAAGAACAAATAATATATGATACGCTTGAAATATACACAGCCTGAATTCTTCATTATTATTAAAAATATTCTCCTATTCTAGCTGCATAGAAATTACCTTCAAATATTATTTAAAACAGATATTTAATGATTTGTCAAAGTATGCCAGGCACATAATTTTTCAACAGTATAATTATCCACTGAAGAAATTAAGGCAACCTGTACTTTTCATACATCTCATCTATTTCTCCACACATATTAGCAGGCAGAAGAGATACTCTGGGAGATGTAGGACAGCAGATACATCATTGTGGAGGTCATCTTAAGGTTGCTGGTCTTAATGATGGCTAGAATTAATATAACTGGGTTCAGGCCAGTGAGATATGGGTACAGTCATCATGCGTTAAGACTGGTGTTGGAAGCTGCCATTTGGATAGGTTCAGGCCTAAGGCTGACAGGAGCTGTTCTTCAGAGGAAAAAGGTAGGGCTATGTTTGGGACTGAGGCTGGCTGATGACATATGGGGGGGATGCATCTAGAATTTGCCACTGGGCTAGGTATAAGATTTAGCAATAATATTGTTTGGTTAGGGTCAGGTGTGGGGGCTGTTGGGGAGGACCAAATGAATTAGGATTGGAGTTAAGGGGTTTCATGCCAGCAGCAGAAGTTGGTTTATGGCAGGGTCTGCAAAAGGCTGGTATTACCCAGAGACATCTGGTTATTGCTGAACCAAGGTTTTACAGGGATCGCTGAGCTTGGGTTAGGGTTAGGCTCAGACAGACATTGATTGAAAAAGAGAGTTATGGTCAAGTTAAGCATCAGCAGAGCCTGACTGAATAGGTTTAAGTATGGAGTTGAAATTTATTTTATAGCTAAGAAAGGGGTGGAGATAAGAGCCAGGGTTCAAACTGTGACAATGAACGAAGTATAATTGGTGTTGCATCTGAGCTGAAAACTGATGTAATCTGGAAGTCCAAAGCAGGTGATCTGCTGGAGCACAAGCAGCCTCTGGCCTTGCTTCAGCCTTCTGGGATCCATTTCCAGTAAGACAAGGACACAGAATGGCTGTTCGGCTGGAGTGGGGACCTGAGAAGTGATCGGGAGCAAGTGATTTATTTGTAGGTGTGAGTCCAAAACCTGAGGTAAGCAGTATGTGTAAGTTCACCACTCAGGCTTGAATGAAAGGTAGGAGTAAGATCTGGGCCAGCAAGGTCTGACATTGAAGATGTTGGTGTAGAACAGCATCGGCTAGGATCAGCTGAACTAGATTTAGGGCTGATAAGGTAACTGGCTCTACTTAAATCAGAAGCAGCGACTACTTGTTTAAGGCTTGGATTGTGGCTTGGTGAGATTTTGGGCAAAAAGATCAGATAAAATAGAGGAGGTTACAGTAATTCAGAGTAGTTAGGATTTCAATCTGCGTCAGCAGCATTGTTTTAGATTTTAAGTTAAGCAAAAACTGCATTTAGATTTTAAGTTAAGCAAAAACTGCATTGTACAGACTTGTGGTCTGGTTGGGTAGTCAGATTTAAATGATTCCTGGAAATATTCTTGATGATATTTAGTTGCTGCTGATTTCAAGGATGCGTACTAAGGCAAGAGCTGAGAGGTCTGATCAGATGGCCAGAAGTATATTTCTGCTAAACATAAGGAGAGGGCTCCTTAAGCAGGGTGATCTACACATCTGTCAATAAACCAGAGGAGTGGTGAACCAAGCCACTGCTTATATTTGATTCCAATGTGATATTTAATAAATATCTCTTAGAATATGTTTACAGTAAAGAGAAAGAAAAAGCTTGCTTACATTGGAGAAGTTGGTGCTTCCAGATGTTGCACTCCCCTATGTCTTAGCATTTGATCTCCTCTGTTGTCATGCAGTGAACAACAATGTTACACTAACAATAATACAGTTTGGTTTTGCTCTTGGCATTGTTCTTTTACTGATTTTTAACTTCCTCTGTTTCTAGTACACTGAGGAAGAGAAGCATGTACCTTTATGCCAGATCAGCAGACTCTTTTCAAGTCTGAGTTCTGGGGACCGGGCTTTGCCTGTTAAGTTACTTGACAAAGGCTTGTGCAGAGATGAGTCAACTCCTTTAAGCAGATTGCATTTGAGTGAAGTACAGGTAAAACAATTATGGTTTAAATCCAATTACACAGTAACTGGCTGTCTAGTAGGTCCAGCCAAGAAACTCGGAGGCCTCAATGCCTGTGCAGCTAGATTAAATCCTCCCAGAACATCTCATCTGTGCTTCAGGCTCTGTCCTCCAAAACAGGCCTACTGCAGGCTTTTGGGAATGATCCCAAGCTGTGCCTGAACATTGTTTTGGAGAATGTTAGTTGGTGTAGGGCAACAGTGTTCCAGGATCAGTAGCATGGTGGATCATGTTCCAATGCCCAGGAATGCTCTGGCCACTGTTAAATTTTACCACCTTAGAGACTGAAAGACCAGAAGACTTTGTCTCTCAGAGTTTTGCTTTGAAGCGTTTCCATAAAACACACTGAAATTTGCATCTTGTTAGCATCTTGTGATGGTGTAAGAAGCATTTTTTTACAACTACTTATTTAGTGCAGGTTATATAGAAGCAAATCTTTAGTCTGGTAACCTGCTTGGAAGAGCAGGTGAGAGGCTGAATATAACCACAAGTATGGACAGCACGGAGAGAGCTGCTACCACACCTAAGTATTTACACCGCCAGCTTTAGTTCCCTTCACATGGGGAATATTGGAGATGTGACAGTAAGTGTCACTTAGTTCCATGTGCTCATTTCGTTGTGATTACCCATCACAGTGCATCCATGTTTGTACCTAATTGCATGAGAGGTGCTGAAGAGCAGGCATCTTTACTACAGCATCACTTCCTCCCCTTCTACCCATACAGTGTAGCAACCACTTGTAGTGCCAAAGGTTTCTTGTGAGGCTGGGCAAATGTATGCTGGCCCAAAACGTTGGCCAATAAATTGGTTTTTCTCCTATACTGCCAGTAGATGAATGCTGAAAGTATAATTTGCACATCTCTGCCTTTTAAACCCTAGAAGAAACTCAAGTTCTAGTTTTCATTGGAATAAATTAATTCTATTTATTTATATATAATTTGAACATTAACATTATAAACCACTGAATTTTTATTAGTCTTCATACAAGTCTTCATGCATCCCTTATATTTGAAGTCTATCAAGTTGTAAATTAACTGTACTCTGGCTTCATTGATATAAAGTAAATTGTACCTGACAGCCTAAAGAATGATAATTTCAATGTGGTTAGGAAGCTGTTTTCAGCAGAGGACATTTCAAAGATTTCTTTAAAGCACATGATAATACTTAATCTCACTATATTGGAATGAGTGAATGTTTTTTTAAAATAGGTTTTATTGGAAATTATTATATATTTATAAAATTTTTCTGTGTCTCCCACTTATGATCTCAGTACTTAATAATTCTCTGGAATAATGAGTTGATTTATTTTTTCCATATATTTTTGAGGATTTCTGTGTCTGTCCATTTCACTTGCCTCTTGTAAACTTCTAGTATCAAATCGCACATAAACAATTTTTTGAAATAAATTCTAAAATTAAAGCGCTTCTTAGGAAAAATTTATGACAGTATTCATTTACTTAATCCTAGGTGGCCTTGTCATTGTAGATTCCTAAAAACATCCCACCTGGCCTCTGGGTGCCTTTCCAGAAGGGCACAGGTTTTTTTATAGTTGTGTGATCTATCAGCCGGCCCTGTGCTGATGGCTTAAAATTCTTTTGTATCTGAGATGACACTAGACACCCATGTTTGGGCAACTACTGCTCCTCAAGTGACTATTGTATTAGGGTCTCCTCTACAAAAAGTACCACCTAAGGCAGTGAAGAGTCATGTTGCATTGGGCTTGTGATTGTTACGCAGGTTGTCAGCAATCAGGAAAGTTGACTTCAGTGTGTTTTTTTTGCTTAACTTTCCCACTCTGGACCTTGACCTTCTTCTGTCCTGTTTGTCTGGTGTTCCTGTTCTTCCTCATTATTAGAGCAGGCACCCTTGGTGCATATGCTGGAGCCCATAGAGGAGCTTTCAGAAGAGGAAAAAGGTAATGGTTGATTCAGCTCAAAATACAGGTGCATGCGTTTCTTGAAAATAAAAAGTAAATATTATTTGATACCTACAGTATTTTTCAGTGTATTTCAGTTTCTTATGTGATCTGAGTGGGCACATTCCTTGTTTGTGTCAGTCTCCTGTTTGCTATTGGTGCTTGTAAATATGATGATTTCGTTATCCAAGTTCACTGTTTTTATGAAAATCCGGCTAACTCTTTAAAACAGGTATATTCCATATGTCTAAAAGTACTTGTGCTAAGCAGAGCAAAAATTTTTGATGGGGAATACCCCCTTACCAGGAAATTTTTGGTGCTGACACTGTTGCAATGTGTGCTTACTTATTTTTCAAACTCTGCGTAAGAGGATAAGGAGTTCATATAGAAGAAGGAAGTTGCTGGTAAAGGTTGAAGCTCCCAGCTTTCATAACTGTACCAAAGATACTTTTGCAAGGAATCTAGGTTACACCTACCTCTAAAGCAGCCACAGCTCCAGCCAGGGCCGTGCAATTCTGAATGAAATGATGTAGCCCAGTGTTGGCAGCAGTTCTTCTGCTTCATCCGAGGAAAACTTAGAGAAGGCCACGTTTATGGTAGCGGAAGAGAAAGCATTGGTTCATCCTGCGTGGTATTCTTCTGAACAAGGCTAACAGTAGTTTAGATGAAACACCAAACAGCTGAATAGCATCATAATCTGTACTGTGTGCAAAAATCAAAATCAGTCTTGAACTTTATAGCCAATGAGTTTAAATTTTGAAGGAATGATGCTGTTTTGAAAACAAAATTGTTGTTTGAATACATCTGTGTGTGAGAGGTTTCCCCAGGGAAAATCCAGTGACTCTGAGCAATCTGAAATAAAGACTGCTTGCATTTTTGCCGTTCTTTCTACTATTTCTCTTGCTTGCCATCTTCTCTCTTGATGGATTGTCTTTGATTCTTCTGTTGTGCCTAAAGGCATGGCCTGCAGTACAAAAGAAAGAAAGAAAGAATGCAGTCTGAAAAGATCGACCAAGATTTTTTTGTTTTCGGTAACAGCCACTTGTAAGGGAGAGTGTGAAAATTCTTGACTTGGCATATTATTTCATAGGATTATGTAGGAGCTGAGACAGTGGACCAAACTTAAGGTCCCTTGTCAGCAAAGTTGTTAAATCTAGTATTTAGTTATTTGTTGTTTTGTTGTTTGGGTTTTTTTTTAAATGAGTAAGGAAACAGTTCCTTAAATAGTTGGCTCTGGCAAAGATGATTTGGCTTGAGTTAACTAGCAAGAATTAATATTGTCATTACTTAGGATAGTGCTGAATAGTCTTGTTGCCCATATTAGTATGTAGTAATTATGAATTTAAAAATCATTTTAGATGGATCTATTTTATTGTAAGGATTAAGATCTGAAAGGGGCAAGATTTTCAGAAGGCTCCTTGGAGCCTTCCACTTTAAAATATGTCACGTCTGGCTTTCTGGGAGGATTTCATACTGCATAATGCACCTCTTCCAGACCAACCAACATTTCCTCACCAACCAGTAGTTTGCCTCTTCTAGGACTTGGCTCTCCAGCCAAATCACTTTTAATCCCACTTCTGTCAGGAATTGAGTTGTCCACACAGTTCCTAAAGCCAGGTAAGATTTCAGCCAGATCCTGTCCTCTTCAACACAGATCTCTTACTATGGTAGCTGGACTCTTTTTTAGTTTTCATTACTTACAGTTATTTCCAGGATCCATCAGAGGTCACTTCCTCAAAACAACCTAAATATCATTTGTGTATCTTTAGGCTTTTTTGGATACTCTTCAGGGTGCTTATCTTTCCCTTAAAGAAAAATGAAAAGTAAATGAAACTGCTTTTTAAGCAATCATTGTTTATAAATAGGAAAAGCGGCACATTTGTTTTGAAAGAAAACATTTGAAGGTCACAATATGGAATTATTCCTTCATTTATGTCCTTATCTGTGGGCTGGCAAATGACTCTGCTGCCTGGTGAAGCACACTGGAAAGAGACAAACTCCTGTCCAAGATTTACCTTTTTTTTTTTTGGGGGGGGGGGGGGGGGGGGTGCGAAGCTGGGAGTGTGGTTTGCAGCATGCTTTCCTGGGATGTTGTGTACCCCTCTATGTACGCTTTGCCAGCTGTGCTGACCACTGCCAGACAGAAGCAGCAACTATGGTCCCACAGATTATTGGTTCTCTTAGTCTAAGTAGCATTCAGTAAAATTTTATCTTTCTGGAGACACTTTATAAGCAGGTTCCAAATGTGTATGCTTTGCTGCTTTACTCCCCCGTATGACCCTATAATACTTTGGCCTACCTTAAATGTCAGCCTTTAATTTAGATGGAAGAATCTGTCTAGGTGATTTTCTTGCATGAGGGGTCATGTCATTACTGACACTTAAAGCAAGGAAAAGTGATAGAAACTTCTTTGTCTGCTTTTAAGTATGTATGATGTCATAGACCTGCATAGAAGAAAACACAACAGAGAACTTTGTCCTTGAAAGAGTTTTGAAGATAAGTATTGTCCGTCATGTTTTTTCTGTGAAACTGTCTGCCTCAGGCTGAGATTTTGTCTTTAGCAAGGCTTTTGCAAGTGTTACTGCTTTCCAAAGATTTAATTGCAGTAGATGTTTTTTATCAGAGAACATTACATTGTGTGGAGCTTTTCTTGAGAACAAGCTTGTCATATTCCTGTCCTAATTCCTGCTGGAGTTCAGCTTCGATTTGAAATACCACTTTTAAAGAACTTAATTATCAGAAGATAGTCTTTTGTTTTCAGAAGTTTCCAAGTACAGTTCTAAAACTAAAGATCTTTGTTGCTAAATATTCAGGCATATATGTTTACAGCGATTCTGTAACAAGAAAAATAAAAGATATTTGTGATGGTGAGCACAAGATGCTGAGGTTTAGTGACCTGGCTTCTATAAGCTAGCCCAAGATTTTAAAAAGAGTGCAACTCCATGTAGAAAAAAAGTGCACATGTATGTCTATGGTGTTTCTAAAAAATGCATGCTTCAGTGCAGTTGTCTTGTGAACTGTGGCTTTTTCAAATGTCTCTTAAGTGCATTTTTCCATTCTTATTTCAGAAATTGATAAAAATGATTATAAAACAGGTAGAAGTAACTACTATTTAATAAATGCTTTGAAGACTGATCCTTCTTTAACTAAAGAATTACGAGTTGTTTTGGAGCAAGCACTGGAGGAGAAGCTGGAATCCTTGGGAATTAAAGCAGTAAGATTATTTTGAGTTATATAAAAGAGGGGTCATCTTTGTCCCACTTTTTTGCTCTTTCACTCTTGTGCCACAACCCTCAACCTATAAAATCCAAAGGTAAATTTCCACTTGTTATAAAGAAGTGTAATTCATTAACCTGAGAGGATGGCCCTCAAATTACAGCTATGGAAAATATGGCTACACCTGTGAGCAGTGTTACCAACTTCTATGACTTTTCTACAAGCTTTGTGATATTTGAAGTTTAAAAGAGTGTATGTGATTGTAGGATATAAATCCCAGAAATAATAGCCCCTGTGTTTACAATACAATTTGTTTCCTTAGGGTGTTCGTGGTATCCCAAATGATCGCTTAAATAAAATTTTGCGTGCTATTGAATCTGCTAGAGAATGCAAACAGAAGCAAGAGCCTCACATTCACCGAATTCGAGAACATCTTGAACGCCAAGTTAGCTTTAGGGTTGAAGAGAAATCATCATCTTGTAATAGACCTGTTTCCTGTCCTCAACTTCCTTCAGAAGGTTAAAATGGTGTTGTTTTGGGTTTTTTTTTCATTCTCTTATATTTTGTAACTGCTATATAAGGTTTTATTTAGCAACATTTCTGTATAGCTGCTTTCATAATGTTTCATATAAATATTCTATATAGTTATGGCCAACTAAACAGTTTCCTTTAAAGGGTTCTTGACATTGTGTTTAACTGAAGAAATCTTAGCTCCTATATTGGCAAGATACATGGAAACTCTGAATTGCTTTGAAGAAAAAAATTTACTTTTTTCTTCTTTGTTGTAAAACTATAATCTGCAGCAGACATCTTTAATTCTAGAAATTAAATATAAAAGATATCAAACATTGTTTCTAATAATGAGATAGATAACTTTTCTTGTAGATAAACAGAAGTTCAATCAATTGGGAATTTTATCATCTGTCACACCACAAAAAACAGTAAAACGGTCTTCAACAGCTGTCCGCCCAGCAGAACAAAGAACAGCCGTTGCTGAGAATACATCTACCCCAAAGTAAGAAATGCTATTCTCATAGTACTTATACTCCAGGTGACAATCCTATGAGTTTGGAGTGTTTTGACTGATGTGAACACTTCCTGCTAATGTAGTAAGAATTGAGCAAAGAATTCACATTACTTCTATGTAAACTTCATGCTTGCTTACTTAGCTGACTGTTGGCCTTGAAATAACTTGTCTTGTTACTTTTAGATCCAGGAAGCTTTTTGGAAATGGAGTTTCCAGAAAGACATCTAGCATCACGTATGTTTTGTTCCCTTATATTTTTTAAGAAAATATTTTTGGTGACAATATTCACATGCTTGCCACACAAAAGCTATTATTAAGCTAAAATTATAAACACTTTCTGGACTGTGTATTTCGTGTTCTCTTTTAAAGTATCACTCCATTTGAGTGTGTTATCGCAATCCCTGAAAGCACATTCTCCTTTCAGTAGATGTATTCTTTGTTATAAGCTAGAGAGGGACATTCAATAAAATCAGGTACTGTCAGTTCCCTTAGTTTCATTCTCAGATGCTTTTTTTGACCCACTTAAAAGCATTTAAAGACATTGGTGACCCAATTTTTTATGTTCATTGATATTTTCTTACTATGACAAAAATTAAACACAGTGTTCCAGATCCCACTCACATCAGGTACATTACTTTGCGATTTCCTAAATTCCTAGAAAAGTCCTAAATTATTTTCAAATAACAGAATGTCAGAACAGACCTTCTGTGGTACAGATTCCTTGCTCCTGAACTTGGTTTTCCCTGCTGATCCATGCAAGCCTATCTTTGTTTGCCTGGCAAGATTTGTAATATATTGGTCTGTTCTTCTGTAAAGATAGTTGCAAAGATGGAAAAGAATAGTCTATAAAAGAGGTAATTTTGTGAGAACATTCTGAGATTACTTAGCAGCATGATTTCTTTTAAATAGTTTTATGGATAGTTAGAATTTTTGGGAGCTCCTCTTTTTTTCACTGAAGAAAAATGTGTATTATTGGAAAGGAAAATACAAGGAAGCTTAAATATGTACATAGCAATGCAGTCACTGAAATCCAGTAAGTCCTCTGATTGTATGTGTTTTTGCTTAGAACTCCACCATTCAGTTCAGAGGAAGAAGCAGATGAAGATGATATTAAACAGTCTCATGTATCACCAGAATTACTGCAAAAGCAGTCAAAACCATCAAGCAGCAAAGTCATTGCTTTTCAGAAGGCTTCTGTCAAAAGCGATATGGATGGGACGGAGGAAAGTGAAACTGAAGAAACTGGGACACCTGCCAAAACTTCAAAAGGTTTTTCACTACTTTTGTATATGCATTTGTTGATAATATCTCTGTGTTAGAAAACATAATGAAGGCACACTGTCTAGTCTTGAGTGTATATATATTTTTTGAGCACTTCATGGGTTTGGTAATGTGTTTATATTAATAATATTAATACCTAGAGGGGTCAGTTCAAATGCAGTGTGTATCGTGCTAGTTTATATCAATGCAGAAAAAGAGACAATCTCTGCCTCAGAGAGACTTCTTTTACTTATTTTTACTTTGTGGAAGATTTCTAGAGGTTTTACAGTAAAGTCCCTTGCTTGTGAATGAAAACTGTCAATATAATTTTTTATTAATTTTAGGAACAGTTATTCAAAAACTTACCGAACAAGTTGGAAAGAGTCTTTCTAACCATGCCAATAAGAACAAACCAGCTGGAGGGATTAATGTTGCACAGGCATTTATTAAAAAAGAAGAGGTGAAAGAACTGAAGGTATCACTTTTAATAGTCATTATTATTTCATTAAGTAATTGAACTATATATTTATCTGGGTTTTGTCATGGTGAAACCGTCTTGATGCAGGAAGAACTTAATTCTCAAAGGCAGTTTTGGAATTACAGCTAAGTAGTCTTTTTGGGTACGTCTGTACTGGTATATAGAAAAGTGCTAGCAAGTGAGCTGAGGCAAGTGACCACACTGCTTATTAGCTTATACCGTGACTGTTTTGGATCACTACAGCTAGCCCAAAGTTTGGGCACAATTGGTATACTTTTTATTTCCTATTGTAGCAGCATAGAAAGAGCCCTTCTTTACTTGCTTTCCTAGTATCTTGTTTTGATGGAGGAAAAAAATAATTTGCTTATCTAATATTTAAAAATATTTTTAGAGCTTTATCTGATACAGGAAAAATTCTGGTTGTATGGTCTTTTTCTGCTGCATCTATTTACAATTATACACTTTTCAGACTACATCAGGTCTGTCACTGATGTCTATCCATTGAGTATGGCATGTGTTCACAATCAGAGTACTAACACAACTTATTCTTAACTCCTCAGGCTCCTAAGGTCTCAGTCTTCCCCTCAGTCTAGAGTTTTATTATTGGTAAATCACTTTGATGCACATTGATATTTGCCTGAAAAATGTTTAAAAGCAGCAAAAGTTACTCCAAATCAGAAGTCAACAGCAGATAGTGGTTTTTATTTAATTTTTAGTAGTTATTAGATTGAAGCAGATGGCCAGGTACTAGTTCTAGCATTCAAGAAAGTATCTTTTCACTAAATAAACAATAATTACTGAGAATCCTGTTACCCATAATAGAACTGATACCTTAGGGCTTCCTGACTTCCAGTTAAATCTGAAATTTATCACTCCTTCCAGAAACAGTGACACTACTATTTCAGTTTTCAGAAAGGGTTGGTTGTCTTAATCAACTTTAGCTGTAATGATAGGGTAATGACATTTAGCCTATGTGCTCTTAATTGCCACTGGTGACACCTAACTTGTCCATTGACTGTGTGGGAGCTGCAAATCGCACCAGACTCAAAATCATCAACTCGGATATGACTATTACAGTGTAATTTTCTGTCCAAATATTACTTTCAAATTCTCTGCAATGTCAGATGACAGAAGACTGTAAAATCTTCACAGTTAAATTTAAGGGATGTTACATTTTGTAAAGATCTGTAGATGGTGGGCCACTATGTTAAGGAATTTGGGCTTCAAAAGCAAAGAGCTGTAGCAAAATAAGCCTTAAAATCTATGCTTTAGAGATGCCATAGTTTTCACTGGTAGCCTCTTTTCCCACATCTTTTAAGCCCCTGAACCTTAAGGCAGGGACTAGGCGAATGGAGTCCCTCTCGTTGTGGGTGATGAACAGGTTCAAGACCACCAGAGGAACCTGAACATACTTACGTTCATGGGACCTGATGAGGTGCTGCCCAGGGTCCTAAGGAAATCAGCTAATGTAGTTGCCAAGCCACTCTCCATCATATTTGAAAAGTCATGGCAGTCAGACAAAGTCCCTGACTGAAAAAAGGGAAACATCAAACCCAGTTTTTAGATCAAACCCAGTTTTTAGAAGGAGGACCCTGGGAACTACCAACCCATCAGTCTCACCTCTGTGCCTGGTAAGATCGTGGAACAGATCCTCCTGGAAGATATGTTGAAACATGGAAGACAGGGAGGTGATCAGAGACAGCTGACATGGCTTCACCAATGGCAAATCGTGCCCGACTAATCTGGTGGCCTTTGATGATGGAGTGATGGCATCAGTGGGTAAGGGTAGAGCTATGGATGGTCATCTACCTGGACTCTATAAGGCCCTTGATACAGTCCCCCACAACATTCTTACCTCTAAATTGGAGATGTGGGTTTAATCGATGGACTGTTAGATGGCTAAGGAATTGGCTGGATGGCCGTCTCCCAAGGAGTTACACTCAATGGTTCAATGTCCAAGTAGAAGTGAGTGGTGTCCCTGAAGGCTCTCTACTGGCACCAGTACTGTTCAATACCTTTCTTAATGACATAGTGGGATTGAGTGCCCCCTCAGAAGTTTGCAGATGACACCAGGGTGAGTAGTGCTTTTGGTATGCTTGAGGGATGGGATGCCATCCAGAGGGACCTGGACAGGCTTGAGGAATGGGCCTGTGCAAACCTCATGAAGTTCAATAAAGCCAAATGCAAGGCCCTGCAGGTGGGTCAGGGCAATCCCGTTCAACCCCTAGTCTGCATTGAACAGATTGAGAGCAGCCCTGTGGAGGGGACTTGGGGGTATTGGTGGATGAAAAATTGGACATAAGCCAGCAGTGTGCTCATGCGTTCCAGAAAGCCAACTGTATCTTGGGCTGCATCTGAAGAAGCATGGCCAGCAGGTCGAGGGAGATGATTCTCCTTCTCCTTCTCCTTACTCTCATGAAACCCCACCTGGAGTACTGCGTTCAGTTCTGGGGCGCCTAGTACAAAAAAGATGTGGACCTGTTGGAGTGGGTCCAGAGGAGGACCACAAAAATGCTCAGAGGGCTGGAGCGCCTCTCCTGTGAGGCAAGACTGAGACAGTTGCGGTTGTTCAGCATGGAGGAGAGAAGGCTCTGGGAAGACCTTACCGTGGCCTTTCAAAATGCAGAGGGCCTATAAGAAAGAGGGAGAAAGACTTTCTGCCAAGGCCTGTAGTGACAAGACAAGGGGCAATGGTTTTAAATTGAACAATGGTAGGTTTAGACTGCATATAAGGAGGACGTTTGTTTTATGATGAGGGTGGTGAGGCACTTGAACAGGTTGCCCAGAGAGAAGTTCTGGACGTCCCATCATTGGAAGTGTTCAAGGTCAGGTTGGATGGATCTTTGAGCAACCTGATCTAGTGGAAGGTGTCCCTGCCTATGGCAGGGGGATTGGACTAGATACCTCTAAAGGACTTTTCCAACCCAAACCATTCGATGATTCTATGAAAAATATTTTTGTTATAATTCATTTAGGATACATTGTGTCCATGATGTACTAACACAGCGGTGGTTTCCTGTATGGATGTGATGGGTCTGAAATAAGTTTATGAACCCAGTGCAGGCATTGCTACGTTGTTTCTGGAATCTTTACAGAACAACACACCATCCTGTACTCTTTGCTAATTGTATATGAATGTGTGTATATTCATGTCCGTATTTGTATGTTTAAATGTAGATGTATACTTCAAGTTAATTCTTTAAATGTTAGGTGGGATATTCAAAAGTGCCCAAAGATAAACACAAAATGCCATTAGAATGATGGCTTCTCTGAAAATGCAGATTTTTGTATTGGTTTAAATACTAATAGCTTAAATACTTAACAGGTGTTAATGGTTGTTCTCAAAACCCACAATACCATAAAACCTTTTCAAGGTATCCCATTGTCATGTGTTTTATAAAGCTCCCATTTCACAGAAGTTAATTCAAAATCTTTTAGAGAAAAGTTATTTTGTGCTTACCTGAAGCTGTTTTACCTGAGTTCACCTGTACCAGACATTGTATGGATTATGGTATTTCTTTGGAGTAAGTCTTTGAGTTAATAAAACTGCTTAGCAGTTTTGATTGGGGCTGTGTATTTACACTTGATCAAAACTGAGTTCTGTTTGAAGTTGAGATTTTTCTCTGTGTTTTGTACTTTAAAAATCAGTTGGGACTTAGTGAATGTTTGAGGAAACTCTTCCTCCAGCATTTCTCAATATATGTGACTCTGACTTTCCCATTACCATGCCCTCCAAATGCAGGTAAGATAAAACAGCAAAATGTTGGATCCTGGTATGTTAATAATAAAGCATACTGAGCAGATCTGTCAGCTTTTGAAAAACAGTTTGCAATGGTAAAATAGAATTGTGTTGCAAGATAGAGCATTACTGCAGTCTCTTACCTTCTTTCAAGATACATGATGTTCGTATTTCTTGATTTTTCTCTAGTATGTACATACCTTGCATTGTTCTCTGATAGCATCTCAATCTTTCTTCTGTGCAATGGAAGCACCTTCTGTATCTTACTGTAATACTGAGAGACTCCAGTGAAGTAAGGTTTCAGCTTTGTGAGAAACCATCTTTTGCTTTCCACAGTTAAGCTGTCTAATAATGGCTCGATTCCATTGAACCACATCAGATTGACAAATAGGGAAATGCTGTAGCTCTTCTTTCAAAAGTTGAATGAAGATATTTAGTTCTCAGGCAGATAAGGTAAGAAGGGCTACAGACTCGCTGCCTTCAGGTTCATCTGTTTGGCTTGACTCATTTTGCAAATGCACCACAATTAAAAATATGTTTGTACATGCTGACAGTGAGTCTTAGAGAAATAGATGTTTTAACTTTGAGCACCATGTGGGATTTTTTTGTAATGTTCATTATTTAATTTTCTCTTTAAATAAATTAGTTCTAAATTGAAAAGGCCATTGTTGCAATATTAATTTTTTCTATGTTGTAATACTGATTTTTTCTAGTGTGAATACAGAATGCTTACATAGCAAACAAAACTGCCACTTGCATGGTAACATGTCATCTCTTTATTTGCATGTAATACACTTTTTAATGCTTAAAGGACTTTCCATCTCATTGAAATAGCTCATATCCCAGAAACAATGATCCTTTTTTAAGTTAGACTTGTAATACCTGAAAACATAGGTTGGCAGAACTTTTAATTTTTGCAGTTCCTGATTTAAAAAAACCCAACACTTCTAGCTTTGGGACTATATTAGTGAATTAATATAATTTAGGTAATTGAATTATGTGGATTTTAAAACTGTGGTGATAGATGTCATAAAGGATATGTGCCAGTGCATTTTTCTTCAGCAGTTTCACATTGTTGAGTTTACAGAAGATTTCAGCACAACTTTTAACAGACAGAGGAAAAACGCATGTTTTTTCTTCTCGTCGTTAGTTCACAGAAGCTGATGAAGATGATTGGGATATATCATCGGTAGAAGATGACTTTTTATTGATGAAAGATGATCGAAGTCAGAAGGCATTGACAGTTCAGAAAAATGAATCAAATGCTGCATCTGTGGTACATGCATGGGGTCTTCCAAAGACAAGTGTACCAAAGGAGGAAGGTAACGTATTCATACTTCCACATTATAAGCCTTAAGCGACTGACACACCTAGAGGAGAACTTAAGTCTAGTGTATTACACATTGTAATGCAATATGTGGTCTTTCGTATGAAAAGAACAAGTAAGAAAAAACTGTGTGCGTGGTTTTAAGTCACAAATATCATATATGATGTTTAGGTAAAAGTGTGTATCATAAATATCGTGATATTTATGATACACACCTATATATATAAAGAGCACACACACATAGATATACAGAGGTGCCAAGAAACTGAGATTTTAAAACATATAGTACTATCGGGCTTCAGCCTCATTTAAAAATTAATTCCCTTCCCAAATTTAAGGGAGGAGGGAAACTTTCTTACTTTGTCTGGAGACTAATAATAAAATTCCAGGTTTGTTGAAGGTAACTAAGTGATCTGCCAGGCTGAGATAAATACGTGAACTACTGATAAAGTGATAGCCTCAGTCTCACATGTAACTTACACACTAGTTTCTAGCCTTAACATTTCAATATACATAAAGCTTAAAGCTGTGTCAGTTCTATAGAAGTACTTCAAGTTGCTTTTAAGAGGAGAGTAATGTTGACACTGACTGCTTATGTGTGTATTGTATTCTGTGACAGAAACAGCCTTCATATTAACCAACACTTGTAATTCCCTCACTGGTTGAAATTCTGGACTTCTGGAGTACACAGGTGTTTGCTCACATAGCAACTGATTTTTATCTCATAGATGGATACAAAGTAAAAATACTCCCAAAATAGTACTACTAATTGTTAATATTTTTTTGTTATTTTAACAGGCCTTCATGAAGCTGATAATACAAGCACGTTAAAAAGCAGCTTAGTCACTGTAACAGATTGGAGTGATTCTTCAGATATCTAATTGTTGCATTGCTGATGGGAGGCATTGCTTTCGGGTTCTGTTGGGGTTGAAGGTGGAGTTGAAAGCATCAGGTGTTTCCTAGTCATTTCTTATATCGGTCATGTCACAACAAGGGGATACAGTTTAGAGAGCTCTCGTGTCTTTCAGTCCTGAATTTGAAACAAGAATATTCATATGTGCATTACTGGCCATGTCTGTTTGGAAGTTGAGAGTTAATTCTTCTTTCTTGTGAATTCAATGGTGCAAGTCTCTTCGATTTCACTGAGGTAAAGATTTTTGCCTCTAATGTTTACATTAAAGACTGAAACTGGTCTTGCAAGAAAGCCTATTAATCAATGAACAGAATTTACTGCAGAGTATTACTTTATAAATTTTTAAATGCATATTTTGTTGTATTTTATCATAATATTTATATAAACTTGTGAACATTTTAAAGAAAATATTCCCATGTATTAAAATGTTAAGTTTCTACCATGGTTTACAATAAACATCAAATGAAAAAAAAAAAAGGCCTCAGCTATAAAACTATTATTATTAAATGCCTATTTTGGTAAGTTTTTTGGGGCTTTTTTGTTATTAGTGTTGAGTCTTAGTTAATGTAAAAGCACAAAATTGGAAAAAAACCGGAACCATCAAGCTAAGGTGAGGAACGCACTGACCTGCCATCATGGAAGTACTCTCATATTTGCATTTCGTCTGTATTAGCTGCCTTCTTAAAAAAAACACAATAGTGTTTTGACTTAAGTCAAATACAAAAATAAAGTAACAAAAAGAACCTTGAATGGTTTTGTAGTTCTGATATGTTTTAGACGGTATCAGATACAAAACCTTTTCTGTCATACTGTGCCATTACTAAATAGGACTACTCATTTTTTTACATTTACATCTTTGTCCCCAAATAACCAGTGTACTGAAACTCCAGGGGTCCATCAGTTCAGACTTCAAGACAGACCTGAGTTTGTGTCAGACGTCTAGAAGGCATTTTGTGGTTATTCGTAATCTCTGATCTCATTTATTGAGTTGCTGTATGAATATTCCTTCAGAAGCCATCACATTTCTAAGGATAGGCAAAAGAAAACGTACTAGCTGAATTTTTGAACTGTTGTAACTAAATCAGGATTATCCAAAGGTGCTGTTAAGTATTGCCTGCTTTTATGTGGTCAGCCCTTCAGCAGTGTCACTGGCAGAGCAGGCCAGCTGGCATTGCCTGGGTTTTTTCTTCCCTTTCATAAGCTGCTGGCTTGGAGCCATTCTGGAGCTGATGGTGTCCCAGCACCCTGCCCAGCAGGAGCGAGTGAAAACCTGGAAGAGACCTCACTAGCAGGGATGAGTGCTGAGGCAGGTGGGAGCCCAGCGGCACAAAGCAAATGCAGAACATAGGAACTGTCTCCGAGCCTTGTCTTACCCACCGCAGAACTCCCCACGGGCTGCAGCCTCGCTCAGCCTTTGCTCTCCCTGCCATGCACATGAAAGCTCACGATCACGCGTGCGTTCGTTCTTATGCATGCATTCTTCTTGGGCTGTGCAAGACCCTCTCTAGTGATTGTTTTTGTAAACAGCTGGCCCTGACTCTTCTTTCTACCTGCTCCGGGCTCCCCAAATCCCATACTTACTTTCACTTCACCCAGTCTCTTCCTCTTCTTACTCCTGTGGCACTGAATGGACCAAGTTACACATTCTTCCACCCTGGCAATATAAGGACGCAAGAGCCTGCTGATTCCTGCTGCCTGTCCTGGTCTGGTGCTGCAGTTACGATGTGCTCTGTAATTCCAACATCACTGCTAATCAGTGGTGAGATATTTGACATATTAGCCTGCGTGAAGTATGGCTGTTTTGTCCAGTACCAAACCCGTTTCAGAAGGGGTTGCAATGATGCACTGCAGTCACCGTGATTGTGATGCCATTCCCACAAGCAATTAACATACCATACTGGTAAATACCTCATTTATTTTTTTTTTTTTCAAGGAAGCAACTCCAGCTCATGATTTCCAGGTATAAACTTTACAATACCAACATAAATCTTAAAATATTATATAATAAAATTTACATCAATATGTAAAAAGCTGCAAGATAATGTTTTAAAAAGTCATTGTCTTAGTGGTAACTACATTGGGGGTGTGGGGGGAAAATCACTCTGAATGAAACATACAAACTCATTTTTTAAACGCTTTGAATCTTCCAACAGTACAATTAAACATAAGCGTTCTTGTCAAAGTGCTTTGGTGGGGTTTTGTCTGGGACGCTGTTGTGGACCTTTGTACGAGAAGATATCACAGATGTGGCTCCGTTATATGCATAGCCCCTCCTGAAAAGAAAAGAGAATCCACCATTTGCAGCTCATGCCGCAGATGGGTGACATCTCTGCATCCAAGCATTGTAGTAATATAAAACCAGAAGAAGTGTATAGGAACGTACCTATAAATTTCAGGGGAAGGGGCAGGGGGGACACCTCCTTTCCCTGTGTGGTCTCATTCTGCTTTGACATTCCCCCTCCGGCATCTCTCTTTGCCTTTTGCTTTTCTATAGTTGTATATTTCTGTATTTCTATAAGCGTATTCCCCGTTCACAACTAAGGAAATTAGGGCCCAGTCATGAAGTATTTAGGCTGTGGCAGATCCTAGGTGACCAGTTACTCCCTGCAGCTGCTCCGCTTCATTGCCGGCCCTCTGCTGCTGCTGGAGCTCCCACTGCCACCAGTGCTGTCCTTCACCTCTCTCACTTTTAATCTGATGATTTGGGATTGAAGTAGCTTGTCTGTTCACACCTGTGAAGTGACCTAACCACGTTTCCTATGTCAGTGCACGCACTTTTTTCTCAGTGGCAGTAAATTTACAAAGGATATATACCACAAGTATTTGTTCTAAGTCAATAGCTTTTCTTAATTACATTAATGATGGAGTGAGCATTACCCTTAAACCTCATTATTTTCTTTCATCCACACAATCTCTTCCTGAACCTTACTACAACATGTTTCGTAAAAGTAATCAAGCTACATACATACAGCGGGTACAAATGAGCTAGTATTGATTTCTTTCAACATGTACAACTTGTGTTTTACCTTGGAGAGTTACTGTTTTCAGCTATGGAGAAGCAGAATATACTGCCACCAATTATGCAGAGCGAAGCGCCAGCCCATCCAATGAACAAAGCTGCTCCCAGTTCATACCTACAGGAATTTAATAAATGGGTTTAACAAAAGAGAGCGTGGATTTAACTTTTTTTTTTCAGAATAAAAGAACTAAACTTTATTTTTTCCTGAATAACTTCCATCGACATACACATTATTCATCACAAAAGCAGCAGCTCTGCCATTCACCTGTGTTCTTGTCATTATTCCCCTCTGACTCAGGAGGCAAACTCTGTCCCTGCAGTACGCCTGGGCGATGCTTATCTCCCCACGCAGCCAGCCCGGTGGCTTTTCCACCTCCTCTTGGCTGCCGGGTTACATGGTTCTTTGGCCCACTTACGGCACGCAGCTCCTGTCCCCTTGGACCGTTTCGGGTTTGTCCCGGGTTTGGCTCCCAAACTGGAGTGGGGCTTTTGCTGAGCCGGCAACTAGAGCTGCTGCCTACAGCTCTCCTTAACTCCTCCCTTAAGCTCTTGGGATCTCTCTCCCTCCCTGCCCACACTCCAACCTGTGTAAAACATGAGGGTTTTGTACATATAGAATATGCATAAGCTGCAACATATACACACACAGATATACAGATGTATCTGACATACGCATGTGCACATACAGGTATGTACACACATGCAGATGTACATGTGTGCACACATGCAGATGTCCATGTGCCAGCAGTGTTCTGCTTCTCTGGTCCCCATGGCTGCATTCAAGCTGGAAGGCACCATCCCCTCCGAGCCCATGGGCACAACTCCAGGTCACCAGTAACCGTCCCCTCTGCCGGCCAGGGCAGCCACAAACTGCTCCGTTTGACTCCGAGAGGAGATGGTGGTGCTTTAGGAGCATTATCACATACGGGTAAGTCCAGGATTCCTTAGAAACAACTACTTTATGGTAGTAAATGAAGAAGAAGAAGGGCAGGGGGAAGACATTCTTTCCCTCCCCCTGCTCAAGCTCAGTGCCCATAACCTGAGCTCTGGAGCTTCAAGATGAGCAGCAAGCCATGGCTGCCACTTGTCTGCTCCACTCCCCAGCTCTTTGCCCGAGGTACTGCTCTTTAAAACACTTTCAGGATGACCTGCGTTAGACTGCAGGCCCACCAGCTTCCAGAGTCTCATATTGCTCACTGTTGGGACAGACTATGTGTCCCTTGCTCCCTCTTCTCTGCTCCAGTTCCTCCTTGAGGAAACCTTTATCTCCTCCTGACTGACAAGCTCCTCCTGAGCTGCAAACACAGGCCCCTCTCCCGCCTCCAGCTGCAGTTACCAGTCAGGTGGCTAAGCTGTTCAAGCCTTTTTTATTAAGTTTATTTATTGTAAATTCTGGTGAGGCAGCTGAACTGCAACCTCTGCCTGCCAGCCTGCTTCTACAACTGAAAGACTTTGCAGCTGCGTACTGCTCAGCCCGTTCCGAATGCTCCCGTGTGAACGGATCCCAATTTCACATTAGCTGGAATATGTAACCCAAAAACACCTGTAAGCTGTTCTACAGAACTGGTACCTTTACGAAGGCGACACTGCAAAAACACTCAAAAATTGCCTGTGAGCCCAGACACCCAGAGAACAACACGGCAGCTTCTGTAACAGCTTACAAGGGGGTGAACACTGGCTGGAGAACAACATAGCACTTTTCCACGTTTTCTTGAGATTCTAGACAGATGTAAAGCACAGATTTAAAAAAAAAAAAGTCACAGGGATTAAAAACCACACTGAGGATATCAGTGCCAGATGCTACGGACACTAAGGCTCAAGTAATGTCTGACTTGCGGAGGTACTGCCAAAAAGAGATGGGAGACACCAGAGCTCAGAGGTAGGACACTTTGCACAGGACTCTCTGTGGCCCTGCTACTGCTGTAGCTTCTTTTTCATTTTCCATTCACATAACCTAAACAGAGTTTTTATTTATCATCCCTCACTAAAAAAGCATCAGATTCCCCCAAACATCTCCATACTCAGTGTGGGACTTTGCCACCCAACCCTGAAATTAAGCTGCTGGAAACCATAGTTCTGCTGCCTTTCACCCAGGAAAACTCTGCACCCAGCCCTGTTTGACTTCAAAATCTGCCAAACCTGTAAAGCTTTAATTCTAGCTATGCTCACATTTCCAACCATGTGCTACAGCTTTCCGAGGACTTGAGCAGATTTCTGTCTGTTTAAGGACTCGGGGTTCTCTGAGTGCAAGCAGACATCTACAGCTGAGCTCATCACCTAGGATCCCAGATCCTGCTGGAGTCAACACGCAAGACATACAAAGTGCACTTGTAAAGCACCCTCAAGGCACCTCTTTTCATGAGCTGTAAAGGCAGACTGAAGTGACTAACTTTGAAATGAGCTAAGCCCCCTCCTGGGGGGTCTCTCCATCCCTGCAGGTACTGCCAGAGCACACCTAAGGCACAGGGACCAGGGCCAGGCTACCCACAAACGTCAGCGCACCCCCATGGTGCTGAAGAACACAGCTGGACCAAGACCCAGGAAGGCTGCTGCTGTGGTAACAACTTACTTGCCAAGACCATTTGCCTAGAAAGTGGAAAACAAGTTCGTTTCCACATTTCCATCTAACACCATGAAAGGGTAGCCCAGAGGCTAGTGTGAAAGAGAGGAGGCCAATCCCCACCTCCCCTCTGGAAGTTGTACAGGAAAGAAATCAATATTTCATTGGGTTTAATTGGGTAGAAAAGGGTTACCCGAGTGTTGCCTCGAGTTGGGAAAGAAGACATGGGCTCCAGCCTTTGTCCTTGGGACTGCCTGTACTTTTCAAGCAACATTTGTTACTGCAACATGTATAACCAGATTGCATGTATGGACCCTTCTCGGGTGACTGCCACACCGCTAGGTTAATGAGTGGCAGAGCTGGCCTAATTGGTCTCTCCTCCACATCTTAAAAAAAACTTTCTGATTTACACTGGTGTTCATGAGGAAAATTTCAAATTTTCAATGGCATATCAGCCTGTGTGGCTTCCTGGATTTTACCCAATCCATCTTTTCAGCGTTTAGAAAGCCAGCTCTAACCTCTTATCAAAATCCAGTATGTAAAAAACCTCACCATATGTAAGTAAAAACTTACATACATTGGTACCTCCAGGGGAAAAAAAAAGAAAAAAAAGATGATAGGCTTTTTTAGATGAAATTTCTGCACTTGCTGGTTTTCCTTTCCCTCTTTTATCATTGAAATGTTTGCAGGAAACACACTCTTCTGTTCTTACAATTCTTGGTTGCAAGAACCAAAGCAGCCACTCTCCAAAGTCTGTGGCCACGTATCCACGGTCTCCAGCCAGGGAAATCAATCTGATTAGAGATCGCTGGCAGCTCAGGGGGGAGCGGAACATTGATGAAGAGGCTTAAGAGGTGGTAACTGCTGAGGACTACAAGAATTCAGCTGCAGAGAACTGAAAGCCACCTTCAACGATTCTGACCAAGCAGGCTGAAAGCAGATTTTTTGCTTTGAGACAGGGAGGCAGAATTCAGTGAAATAAAGAATATCAGCATATAAGAACAATATTCTATTTGTTACATGCATTAGGACCACGAAGTAAACTTCCAGCCAAACCAGTGGAAGCTTCAGTGGCCGACTGGATGTCAGCATATGTAAACCTACCTGCCTGCCTACCGAATCAGCACAGCTAGGCAAGGGAAATACACAAGTTGAATGTCTTATGACTTCAATGAGTCATAAATAAGACCTATGAATCTTATGATTCTTTGAAAATGAAAAATAGAATCAAATGTAAGAGCGGGACAGTGGAAAGAGTGCCTATGTGAACTATGCACAGTCCGTTCAGAGCCAGGAAAGCTGAAGGAAACAATTCCCTAAAAAAGAGAATGGGAAGTTAGGCAGACAGCTTGGATAAACTAACCCTGTTCATCACTAAGAATGATCGTGATTACAGAGTTCAAACTGTGGCAAGGGGCAAAAAGGATAAAAACGATAAGAGGGTTGTGGTTTTATTTTAATTAAAAGTAGTAAAGTGACAAAATAAGTTTCCTAAGAGAAGCTGTGGGAGCACTGTCAGCAAGACAGCAAAACAGAAGCACAGATTTTCCCCTATTAGAGGTGTCTGAAGAAAAAAAAAAATCCATTTTGGCTGTACGCAGCAAGGCGTCCCGTGCTGTCCCCAAGACTCTGAGTGTGTTAGTACATAGGGTCAAACAATCAATTCCTTTGGAGCTGTTTTAAATTGGCAGTGCTAACTATTGCATTGGGACATAAAGTCCAGCCTAAGATTTCTTTCTAAGGCGGGTTTTAGGGTGTCCCTGTGGTGCCTGTCGTTCTTTGGTAAGTGTAGAGGAATGGAGGCAGTGGGTTGATCAGCATTGCTAACACGCAGCTGTGGCCTTGCCTCAGAGCGGTGGGTTGATTGACATGGACGATGTGCAGCTGTAGCTCGTCCCGCTAAGTGGTTAAATAGCCCTGAGGATGGTGGGAGAGGGGGTTGGATGGAGGAGGAGCAGTGTGGTCTGACCTCTGGAGGAAGGAGATACAGCCCAGACAGCAGAATCTGACCGATGGTAAAAGCCTTGTTGTAGCCTACTGGTTTGTTTGTGCTGCAACAATTGGTGCCCCGTGTGAGGCTGACTGAGTTGGACTCTGACTACAACAAGTAAGGTGCATAATTCAAACCAGAAGTCTCTTAGGCAACAGCTTGAGGGCAGGTCTCTGATTCTTCCTGCACCCATACATAGTCAGGGTGCCTTTTCCAAATGCAGAAGGCTGGAGGAAAATCCTGATGGCTGAGATGATGCTAAACATCTCTTATCATTTGTCTTCCACTAACAGTATCTCAAGCCTGTCTTTGACACCACCAGAATAACTTCAGGAGAGAAAGGTTCGGTAAAAGGTGGAAGGCTGCAACCCTCTCAGTGAAGAGCCAATACCAGATTTCCACAATACTGCACCAAAGCATATTAAATGCTTCTACAATGCATATCAAAGGAAGAGTTCACAGACAGCAATGAAATACATAGCTCCAACATATTTTACAATGGTTGAGAGAGAAAGGAGTCAAATGCCACCATTAGCTTAATCTGATGCAAGGTCACTGCATGAGATGCAAACACCCTGTACAACTCAAATCACAGCTTCTGGTTTTTCCCCTCTGCCTTTATCTTTGCAGCTGTGATGACATATGCCCACAGCTGAGCTATGCTGGTTGTTCAGGGAAAAAGGTGATTTCTGCAGAGGATGTGTTACTACCTTTATTTCAACATTTAAGCTGAATTTCTTATTCCCTCACAGTAAAATTCCACTGGGTGGTCTGCCTGTTCTTTTGCCGCAGAGGAGCATAGGAATACAGTAGGAAAGGGACTTCTCACAACAACCACAATATTTTTCACTAGGAACAGTAAGCCTGGTGAATAATTAACATCTGGCTGTATAGCCAGGCTCCGTTTTCTTCACAGTACCTCACATTCTTGTTTCCTTTGGAGGCTTTTCAATCTTGTCCTCACCGTGTCAAACAAGCAGAAACTATAGCAGAACTATGGAGAAAACAAGTATGAACTTGTTTTCAAGACAGGAGAACAGCATCAGCCCGACTGCAAATGTGGATCCAGTTAATGTTATTTATTCAGGCTATTTTCTTTCTATCAAGGAGAAACAGAAAGGCTTGGGGTTCCTTACTGAGCCCTTACTTGGGTCTCAGGGAAATGTTTACCCAATGCTGGAATCACCACGAAGAAAACTTTGAAATCCCTGCCTTGAAAGTTAACTTTATGTTGTGTAAGAGGCCAAACCAGGAAATTCTATGATGCTACAACTTGCAGCCAACATTTTCAAGATTTGGTAGTTAAGACATGAACCCAAAATCCAAGCACTGGTCCGTGAATTGCTGCTGTTGTAGATCCTGAGAATTTGCACAGCTTTAAAGTGAGTCTTTAGGGATGCTCATTACTCCAGGTATGGATCCTGCAATTCTACAAACGCTCCCTTAAATTTAATCACAAGTATAGTCACAGCATTCATGTTAGTGCTTATAAGATCACAGGTTATGGTAAGGCCTACAACCCAAATTTCAGCACCTGGATTTGAAAATCTGTCAGCAAAAGGTGCACAGAGCTGCAGAGGCCTCTCTTCAAGAGGACTCAAGGCTCGACACCTTTATGGAAACCACCTTCTATCAAAAGCTTAAGGAAATCATTTTCTTCCTTTCCCATCGAACGATGTGCCTAACGGGCACCTCTGCCTTGTGCGATCCTTTTGCTGCATCTCTGACACACATACACACAAGCTTCGCTCCTGATGAACCCTGTCTGCTCTGCAGCAAGCGGGGCAGAGCCCTGCCAAGCCGCAGTAAGCCTGGGCGCAAAGAGTACAGAGCAACCGCTGTACAGGAAGGGGTTCGCTCAGCGGATTTCAGCACACGGTTACTCCAGTTGGAAAAAATTATTAAATAAAACTGCAGCCCACTCTCCTTCTCCACCCAACACAAGAAGCGCCTGCTCTCTGTCTAAATGGGCTCTGGTGCGCAGTATGAAACTTAAGGTCTACTTCTTTGAAAGATTTATGGGTATAGGAAAGTACTTACTTTTGTGCAACAAAAGAAGGATCAAAGAACTCAGACGTAATCCTGTTTGCATACAGGGAACAACTAGTCATAGAGCACAACCCTGAAAAGCATAAGACAAACCATTCAGTGGAACCAGCAGAAGAGCTTTGGGCCTGACCCTGAAGCCAGTGAAGTCATGGAGAATTGTGCACGGATTTCTGCAGAAAAGAAGCAGCTCTGGTATGACTTCAAATATGCAAACTTAGAGAAATAAAGTATATTTACCAGAAAGTATGAAAATCAGTCCAGCTAAACAAGCTATTTTTGCTTTAGTCTGATCGGAGCCTCCAACTTTTGTACACTTCATCCCAACCAGTCCGAAAACAGCACCGAAGAAGCCCAGGCAGACAGCAGAGATCATCAGTCCTCTACAGGCTTGGATGTAACCTGCAGTGAGAAAGAGTGAGACTACTGTGAGAACTGGGATCACAACAGGTTTTGCTGTAGTTCCTCTCCCTCTGCACAGCGTTAGGCATTCACTGTTGCCAACTCAGTCCGACCTTGGCTGGAGTAATGTCACCTTACCATCGAGCGTATTCTTCTAGATGATGTACACCCTCCACAGGGCATCATCACCTGAGCCCAGCTTATAAGAAACATACTATGAACGGCATTCAGGGCTGCAAAGAACAATCGCACGGTATTGGGCACAGTATCTGCAAGAGGTTGTACCCATGAGGTTTTGAAGAGCAACTCCATGTGGTCTGCGCAGTGGCTGTCCCAGGTTGCAGAGCCACTCTGTGCACACAAAGCAAGACTTACATGTCAGTCACGTTGTGCATGTGTGTTGCAGATGCCACATGACTGACAGCAGGTTGGCAGCACTGACCGTGGCTGGGGTCCTGGCCCTGCCTGGACATGCCACCAATTTGATTCAGATCCAGCAAGAAGACCCCCATTCTGCAGGGAAGTCAAACACCTGCTCAGCTTTATGGACAGCAGTAGCCCTTTGATATAAAACAAATCACTGCTGTATTTAGGCCTGGAGTAACGACTTGTGGCTGGCTTTATCCACATACAATTTTGATGTGCTGGCTGAGACTGCTCTGAGCTGGACCTCCCTCATCCAGGAACTTTCAGCAGGACAATGGGTTGCTTGGCCTCTTCTCTCTTCTGAGACTATCTTGTAATTGAAAGACTGATAATCTCATATCACTGTGTAGAGGGTGGAACACTGCAATCTTACACAGCTGAATAACCATCACAACATATTTTTCTTCATAACCTGTTGTTACTGCTCATTTAAAGTGAAAATGTACTGCCACTGTTAGGGTATTCATTCCTTTCGCTTTGATCTCCAGTGGGTGGAAATGCTGAAAGCTAAACCATGTTTTCATTGCCTATTACACCAAATTTTATGCAATAACAAATAAACAAACCAAAAAAAAACCACCCCTGCATAGAAGTCTTTAATATATAGGAGATTAATATATTAAAACAGGAACTAGAAGACATCTAATGAAACCAGAAGGGAGCAGATTCAATACAAAAAATGCACTTGTTCATGTAATGAAGCTGTGGAACTCCTTTCCACAGGATATGTGGATGCTAAAAGTTTACAGGGATTCAAAAAGAGACTAGATACATTCATTAAAGAGAAATCTGTGTCTGGCCGGCAGGTTCTTGAGCTGCAGATGGCCACAAAGGATGCTTGGCCATCTTCTGTTCTCCTTACTGCTGCCCACTTTAGCCGCTGCTGGAGGCATATCAGCTCCAGGACGACCACTCTGTCTTTGAACAACGTTTAAAAAAACCCCATTGAATCATAGCTTGGTGTAACAAGCAGCTCACAAGAGGCGATTTGTAGCTCCTAACACCCCATTTTATCAGTCCTATCGAGCTTAGGTGCTGTGCTGCACGTCTGTGAGTGCAACCTGCTGGCATTTACCTACACCTGCTGGCACACATACAGCCCTCTTCCATTTGCAACATGCTTCTGTAACCCGTCTGCTAAAGAAATACAATAATCAATGAAATAACTGTAAGCGTTGTACGACTCGCATGTTGGAATATAAGAAAGTCACATTTGTGCAAGACCCAGGTCTGAAGAAAGCAGGCTTGCTTTGTTAATTTTTGCTATAGGCACAGAAAAATTGGCTTTTACTACTTTTACTTGTGTGTAATGTATTTCTTGTAGCACACAGGTAAAAAGCAGGAGATGAAAACTGGCAAGGAAGCTATTATTTTTGACAGGTCCAATTTATTGACACTGTTAGTAGCTAATTGACACATTAAAGTGCTGAACCATGAACATATTTACCCGGAGGTCCTCTAAACTTTTATTTATGTCTGAACCTCCTAGGAGAAACAGTAAATATTCACCCCAACCAATATAACCAGCATATGCTAGGAACCACAGGGCTGAAATTCAGCTATTCCTGAAGGTCAATACACAGTTTTAGAATAGGTAGAGGGTTAGAGGGTAGTGAGACAGCAAGAAATAATTAACTCACCCAGAAATCATTTTCAATTATAAACAGCATGAGCTGGGGGACTGCTCAGCTCTGCTGAATGAATAACCTTCCTCACTAAATATTTCACCGAATTGGGCCGGCCAACCACAGGGGGACTTGTTTCAGTTCACCACAGCAATCACCCAACTGGCACATATTTTAAAAACTAAATATACCAAAACCACCCACAATCTACACCCAATAACGTGGAAAAGCAGAAGACTGTGTAATCATCCAACTGGCACACATTTTTAAAACAAAATATACGAGAAAAAAAGAAAATCACAATTGACACCAGTAACATGGAAGAGCAAAAGACTCAGTTAGTCCCACTAGGCTGACTGGAGCATTAGGATGCGTGAAAGGATGAAATTAACCTTTTCACCAAATCCAGCCTCCTATTATCTGGATCCTCAGTTAAAACGATGCATAACACTTGGCTGTAGGAGTAATTAAACTTTTTCTTGGCTTGCTAGAAAGCAGGAAAGCAAGAACATTATATTGCTTACCAAGGGTTATAACGCAGAGAAGTGTGAAGGGGAGCTGCCTATTTCTCCACACTCCTCCACTCAAGATCAAAAACTGTCCCTTTTCCAAACATTTATTTTCTGTATTTGCACCAACTCCTGTAGGGAGCTTGTCATGTACGTATTAACCAAATGAAGCTCCCAAGCAACAAAAAGCCATGTGTTTTAAACAGACAAGCAGACAAACATCCATTACTTATAAAGTCATGTTTAGCAGCATTCCAAGAGAAACCTATTTCAAGGTGCGTTTTTTTTAAACAAATGTGTTTTGTCTTGCATTCAAATTAATCTTGTTAGATCTTCATCTTTTTTGCCTCATTGCCCCCACGCTTGCTTCTCATGCTCATGAAGAGTTAGGAGGAATTCATATATTCATATCATATGACACTCAGAAAAAAAATATGCAAAGTTCTGGGGATTGTCACTTTCACAATAAGTGCCTCTGGTGGCATCTTGCAGTTTGCATCACGTGAAGTGGAAGAGGTTGCCTTACGGATACAGCACAGATTCCTTCCAAAAGTACACACCCATTGCTTTTGTATGTTTTTCTAAGCTCTAATACCCTCTTTTAACTCATGAGTAAATTTTTGTTCAGCTCTGTTCTAGCAAAAGGTCATCGGATCCACCGTTGGAAAGAGGGAAACCGATACATCCTCTTTTGGGCGGTGGTTTCATCACTAAGGTTCTACCTACGAGTGGTAGCACACAAAAGTCCCACAGACAGCAAGAATATTTTTGCTTGCATACAGAATGTGGGGCTGAGCCCTTAACAAGGGCTGGCCCAATTGATTTCTTGCACAGGAATGCATAAATGTGGAAGGGCATTGCATGCAATTTTTTCTGGCAGCCACTCGTGTGGAGCGATGGGCTGAAAGCCATCGGGGCAGCCCTGCGGCCATGCCACCTCACAGCAATCCGGGGAACACAGTCCAAGACCACTCCATGGTGCAAACCAAATCAAGGGTAAGAGGGACCCACCTCTGGATCACTCCTGACCCAAACTGCAACACCGCTTCTGAAGAAGGAAGCGCTTCTCCTGCACGCCAGAGGAGAGACCCAGCAACTGGCATGGTGACACCCCGACTTCTTACCCCCTCGTGTTGCCTCTGAACCTCTGGCAGACCTGAGGAGTCTCTCTAGACAAGAAATCCAACACAACTCCGAGGTTTCTGATTTGACAAAAACGCATTGCCATAGAGCAGGAGCTGCTCTGCCAGGCAAATTCTCTCCAGCTGTGTGAAGGAGGGGAACGGAGCCACCTTTCCCTGGGACAACAACAGTATTTCTAGTAATTTCCCAGTCCTGCCCTAGCGTTTTGAGGAGAGCAACATGTTACCACTACATATATCTCTATAGGGTTATTGTTTCTGCTCACAAACTCTTCAGGGACAATGGGAAGCCAGATCTGTCCTTTTTTGTGTCTTCTGAGACCCCCACCTGAGGATGGAGTGAGGAAGTTCCCGTGCTCCTGATCACAGGGAATGGGATCCAGCTTTGCAAGCCTGTGCAAAGAGAGAAAGGAGGGAAGGGAGAGGCTACTCGGGGGCCAAGGCAGATTTGCGTTAGTGCTGACACACGAATCCTCCAAAGTGATGTGTGACGTACCGCAACCCTGAGGTACACTCCTGCACCGGGGAAGGGGAAGGGTTAGGGTGAGAAGAGGATGTCTAACCCACTGTTAGACACTAACGGGTTCCAGCAGAGCCCGTAACCACAAGGAGGGGAGTCTGGGCTCGGCCAGCTGTGGAGAGCACCTCTGACTGCGGTGGCTGCCCCTCCGCCCCCTCCCAGCTTGCCTAGCCCATGCTGTGCGGATGGTGTTTCTCTCCAGCCTGCCCTTCGTTCACATTGTGCCTGGACACCAGGACCTGGCCCCACAGCGTATTAGAGATGTTATTGAGAAACACTGATGCCAAGAACCTTCCACTTCCACTACTGACAAACAGTCTGGCCAGGAGGAGGGGATAAGGCCCTTCCAGACATGCATTGCAGATTCATTTCTGTCCAAAATGCGTTAGTGCTCTGATGGCTGCTTCACTGCGCACAAGGTGCCTCAGAAACTCATTCCTTGGGCAAGTAGAACACATTACCCAACACACCACATCTCAACACACCAGTGTTTGGAGGAAGGGGTGGTAAGGGCTTTGCTGTCAAGTCTCTTCTTTTCGGAATTTTAAGTGTTCCCAGTTCTGCACACCTTGTTTGTAACTATGCTTTTCTCACTCTGAAAACAGATTAATGCAGAACTAAAAGAACAGCTAAATTTTGGTGGATCCAAAAGGTTACACACTGGCAATCGCTCCATGCCCACCTGCACACAGACCACAGCTCCTTGCCTCAGCCTGGAAACCACGTTCTCAGCTGCTACACTTGGCCATAGGGTGACAGGGTGACTGATGCCAACTGAGACCAGCCCGGCCTCCCAGCCCTTTGGAGGAACTGGCAAACCCCCCCGCCACCACGGGGCTGGCTCAAAAGAAGGTTTGGGGAATGGTACTTCTCCATCCAAGGGAAGCATCCTGCAACAGTGATGCTTAAGGGCTGCCTGCATTACCTCTTTTTAGTCCTTTGTACAAACAGAGGTTAAAGGTTTTCTGATAGTGGTATTAATTAGCTTCATGATAACATTAATCCCTGTGATGATAACATTCATCTCTGTTAGTAATTTGATTAACAGACTTTCTTTTCCTTTCAAACAAACCTTTCACAGCAAAATCCACTCTCAGACTCCAGTGCAAAGGGAGTACCTGGCCAGAGCGTGAACAATAGGCCTGATTTATTAAAATTTTTTTGTATCAAAGCCACTGGAACACTGTATATTGCATTTGTTTATGACTATAAAAACTTGGAAAAGGTGCCATAATTTTAAAAACCTTTTCTTCCTTCCTTTACAGTCACTCCTGAGCCCATAAACCCGCATGACCTTCACTTTCCCTTGTTTCTCCCAGCCATCATCAGCGCAGACTTATCAACCAAAAGTTTAGTTGCAAACCTTTCCTGCAGAGACCCAGTTTCCCAGCAGGGCTTCCCAAAAGGGCAAGCCACTTTCCCCTTAACCAGGGAAGCAGCCCTTAACCAGGGAAGAAGCGCAGCCCCAAGGCAGCCTCTGGTTTCAGGCCCTACAGCAAAACTCTCAGCTTTGCTTCAAAATAACACCGCCTAAACCCAGGCTGAGCTCTGCATCACTTCGCCATACCTGCGCATCCCTCACCGCCCCAAGCTTTTACACTGTCATTTATCAATGAAGCAATTACATCCGAGTTAATAACTGCTCAGCAAAAAGAAAAAGCAAAGGAACATAAATTAAAACAAAACGACGCCACGGCTTGTTCTTCTCCACCGACTGTAGCATGGCTGGCAAAACCACAAAAAAGTGGAATGTCACGACAGTCGGAAAATTAATCAGCAAGAAAAATCTGCCCGCATTCTTCTTGTGTCAAATCCACACGCACGGAGCCTTCGGGGCGGGGGGGGGGGGGGGGGGGGGGGGGGAGGCGAGGGAGGGAGGGAAAGCCAGAGGGGCCACCACGGACACCCAGGCACCTGCCCACGAGCCCGCGGGGGCGCCCCCGCCGCCCCCCGCCCGCCAGCCCCGCCGGGGGCATCGCCCGGCCCCGCCGGCTCCGGGCCCCGCCCGGGAGGAGCCCCGGAGCCCCGGGCCGGCGCGGGGGCGGGGGGTGTGGGTGGGTGGGATGGGGGTCGGCGGGAGCCTGACCGTCCAGCGCCAGCATGGATGGGAAGTCCTTGCAGTTGGAGACGCCGGTGGAGTCGGTCACGCAGGTCTTCCAGAGGTTGGCCCAGAAGGTGGCGGTGGTGATGACCGTGCCGTCGATGGTGGACACTTTCCAGTAGTCGGTGGGCAGCGTAGAGGAGACCAGCACCCAGCCCGAGATGGTCAGCAGGAAGGCGATGATCTCCGCCGACGTGCTCGCCATGGGCCCGGCGGCAGGCAGGCAGCGGGCGGGCGGCGGGCGGGCGGCGCGGAGCCGCGGCGGCGGAGTCCCGGCGGCGGGCGGGCGGGCGGGGCGCGGCGGGGCGGGGGCGGCCCCAGCTGCGGAGGGACCTGCCCGCGCCCCCGGGGCCGCCCCCGCCCCGCCCCGCCCCGCCCCCGGGGTCCCCCCGGGGTCCCCCCGGCCGCTCGGGTCGGGAGGGGGCAGCTCTGCCGCCCGCCCCGGGCGTGCAGTAACGGGACCCGAAGGCAAACCGACGTCCCCGTCCCCCGCCGGTGAGCGGTGCGGGGGGGCGGCCGCAGCGCGGCGGGTCCCTCCTTAGCGCTGGGTCAGGTTTGCGCATCCTGCACGCAGGAGGCGCCCCCCGCCCCCGCAAACAGCCTTGCCCGGGGAGGGGGCGGGGGGTGAGGACCTGCTCGCGGTGTGCCGCCCACACCGGGCGCTCCGCGTTCACACGGGAGGTAAGCTCGGAAATAGGCGGCGAGGGGGGTTTAATCCCCCGAATCTCAGCTGGGCTCCCCTTGCTGCCCGGCCGCAGGCGGCGCGGCCTCTGACAGCTGGTTTTGCCGTGTGAGGGGATGGACCTGGGGTTTCTACCCTGGTCTTGATGCGCTGGCACTCGAGCCTGCAGCTCACGGGGGTGGTTATCAACCACGGCTTCTCCTCTTGTTCGAAGCTGTTTGCTTTCCACACCAGTAATATATTTGCCATTGATGTGGAAAGTACACTGCCGGTCTTTACTTTCCTCCTATTTATTTCAAAACTATTGTTACAATTTCTAAACCTTTTTGCCAGACGGGCAATCACTGGAGGATAAGAAGCCACATTTACATCACCGTTCTTCTGATGAATGCTCTTTGGTTTTGCTGTGTGGACACAAACCCGGATGCAGTCACCTTACAGACATTAAAAAACAACTAAACCAAACAGCTAGTGAGGTGTACCCTTGGACGCCTGTCAGAGCTCAGTGGGAACGGGCTGTTTGTTGATTTGCTAATGCCCCAGCAGGATAAAATGGGGTATGCAGCTGCGTTTACCGATGCCATGGCTCTTTGCCCGCTCTCTGCCTCCTTGGTACCCCTTGACACGCGGGTGACCCGCAGAGGCACCAGCAGGGAAGAGGGAGAAGGGGGGAGCAGGCAGTGGGCTTGTTTGCCCGGCAGCATTCGCAGAGTGTGCTACAGCTCCCGCTCAGCCTCCCTGCCGAGGCGTCCTCTCCCCTGGAGGGAAAAGAGGGTGAAAGGGTCTCGATGTGGGTGAGCTGCACTCTGCCGTGGTGTCAGGCTGCAGCCAGAGCCCACTTTGGGGCACAGAGAAGTGCTTCTGGGTCAAAGAGTAGGGGCATGGCTGTAGATCCAAGTCTCGTCTACAAGACATTATGATCTATTTATAGCAGGGCATGGCAATGGAAAGGATTAAAAAAGAAAAGGTTTTTTGAATATTTTCCCTCATCATAGCACTTTGAGGTCTTGAAGACTGGGTTTCTCTTGATGGTGGAAAGCTAGGTCGATCCAAGCAGCTATCAGCTGGGATCGAATCCAGTCGGGGGTGGGAGACTGGAGTCCAAGTCTGGGTCATCGTGTTTTCTTGATGTGGGGAGCTCGCCTGTTCTCTTGGTGATGAAGCCGCTTTGTTTGGTGTAAAGCTTGTGGAACCCCAGGACTAGTGTCTGGGCAAATTTTGGCCAGGGCCCACGGCAGCTTTCAGCGTGCTGCCACACTATAACCAGAGGGCTGGAGTGAGCGTTGAAGGATAGGAGCATGGCCTGAGGACTTCTAGGTCTGAGCCTGAACCCCGGGGAAGAGGGAGGAGGAAGAGGAGGTTCCTGACACACAGTCAGGGGCTGTGGAAGGGGCAGGCTGGGTGGGTGACCCTGCTGAAGCTGCTGCGGGCTCGGGCTGTTTGATAACCAGTTCTGCTGTCCCAGATCGCTGTGTTGTGAAGTTTTCAGCAGAGCTGGACTTCAGCTGCAGTGTGGATCCATGTGTCCCTGCTGCCAGGGGCTTCAGGGAGAGCCCATGCAGGTGGCTTAGGACAGACGAGATTAATTCCACCTCAAACCCACTCTCTGCCTGTCAGTAAGGACCCTTCAAGCAGGGCTGGTTTAAAATGTTCATTCCCTTGTAAACCACATTTTATCCAGAATGATGTAAAGTGGCCTCAGCATATGTGAGGACCAGAGTCACTTCAGCTTCAGGGAAAGGCTTGTCTTTTTCTGCTCCTGACATTGCTGCTTCTGAGGATGTTTGCATTACTCATCCGGTTGTTACTGTCTTTCTCATCTAAAATCAAAGTAAGATGATGAGCTTCTGATCTAACCTGTGGTAGTGTAACCCCCAAGTGACATTGTGCATGGCTGAGTATTCACTTCAGGTTGAAGTGTAAGGGAAGTTGCAAGAGATACGGTTTCCCCATGGCATTTTCTTTGTGTTGGCTGGGATCTGCAGGGATTAGACATTGGAAAACATTCATCTGTGAGGCTGTGTTTCTCCCCTTGTTACATCTTCAGTTCCTCTCTCTGGTGCATCTGCAAGTCCCTCTGTCATGAGCTTAAATTACACATCTTCCAGCTTACAATTTTCCAGAAAATAATGGCCCCTTTTCTCCCCATCGCTGTGGTAGGAACTTCATACCCATGTGAAGACATGTCTATAACTCCCTTCAGCCTCTCTTTTCCTGCTACCAAAGCTCTGGCTGTGGCTTTGCTTACTTGGCTTTCTTAGCTATTTTTAACTTGTGTAGTAGAGTGAAAGACTTGGCCTTTGCTTTGTTTCTTGTTCCTGTGTTTTGGGACAAGCTATGACTCGGGAATTTATTTATTTAAGATGCTCAGACCGCTGTGGGACTGATTCCTGTTATTTTTTTCTGGACATGAATTGATCAGATCACTGTATTCACACAGTTTTGTGCTGGGTCATTTGAAGAAGTGTAGATTTATTCCCTCAGGCTGCGAAAGAAATGTGCTCACACCTTTTTGCAAGAAAACTGAACCCTGTGGTTCACTTTTTGTGGTAAGTCTCATTGACTCTTGGGCACAAAAATGGCATTTCGAGCAGAATTGTTAGTAAGTGTTTAGAATAGAATATATCAGTTGGAAGGGACCTACAACAATCATCTAGTCCAGCTGCCTGACCAATTCAGGGCTGACCGAAAGTGAAAGCATGTCATTAAGGGCATTGTCCAAATGCCTCTTAAACACTGACAGGCTTGGGGCATCGACCACCTCTCGAGGAGGCCTGTTCCAGTGATCGACCACCCTCTTGGCAAAGGAATGCTTCCTGATGTCCAGTCTAAACCTCCCTGGTGCAGCTTTGGACCGTTCCCTCATGTCCTGTCATTGTATCCCAGGGAGAAGAGATCATCATCTCCCTCCCCACTTCCCCTCCTGGGAACCTGCAGAGAGCAACGAGGTCACCCCTTGGCCTCCTCCTCTCCAAACTAGACAATCCCAAAGTCCTCAGCTGCTCCTGACAGGACATGCCTTCCAGCCCTGGCACCAGCTTTGTTGCCCTCCTCTGGACACATTCACATGAACATCCTGCTTCAGTTGTGGGGCCCAGGACTGCAGACACTACTCAAGGTGAGGCTGTGCCAGCGCTGAATACAGCAGGACGGTCGCCTCTTTTGACCGGCTGGTTATGCTGTGTTTGAAGCACCCCAGGGTGCAGTTTCCCCCTGTGGCTGCCAGGACACGCTGCTGACTCACACTGAGCGTGCTGCCCACCAGCACCCCCAGGTCCCTTTCTGCAGGGCTGCTCTCCAGCCACTCCTCCTCCAAACCATACTTGTGCCCAGCGTTACTCTGTCCCAAGTGCAGAATCCAGCATTTGGACTTCTTAAAATTCATCCCACTGATGATTGCCCAACGCTCCAATCTGTCTAGATCTCTCTGCAAGACCTCTTGTCCCTCAAAAGAGCCAGTAGCACCTCCCAGTGTGGTATCATCAGCAAACTTGCTGATGGTGCATTCAACTCCTGCATCCAGATTGTTGATAAATATGTTGAACAGGACTGGCCCTGAGGAACACCGCTGGTGACTCTTTGCCAGCCCAATTCACTACAACCATTTAAGCCCTGCCCTTCAGTCAGTTCTTCACCAGCGCACTGTGAACCTGCTCATCCCACAGTTGGACAACTTGACCAGTAGGATGCTGTGAAGGACAATATCAAAAGCCTTGCTGAAATCCAGAAAAACTGCATCCACCGCCTTCCCTTCATCCACCAGGCAGGTGACCTTATCATAGAAGGATATCAAATTATTTAAACAAAACTTTCCCTTTGTAAGCCCATGTTGACTGTGGCTGATGACTGCATTGTTCTTTATGTGGCTTTCAACAGTACCCAGTATAATGTTCTCCATAATTTTTCCAGGATCTGAGGTTAGACTAACAGGTCTGTGGTTTCCTGGGTCTTCCTTCATGGCCTTCTTGTAAATTGGAATGTCATCGGCTAGCTTCCAGCTAGGGGGGAACTTTCCAGAATCTCAAGATTTTTGAACTGTGTGTATTTTACAAATCAGAATGGAATATTATTAAATAGTTGGATTTTTAAAATGTACAAAAGTTTATTGTATTACTATGTATGGAAGAGTCCTTCAGAAACAGTTTTGCTCTCAAGTCTGAAATACAGGATATTATTTTAGCTCTTGCAGGATCAAAATCACAAGCAATTGTTATTGCCTCATAAGTTAAACACCAGGTGACAACAACATTTGTTCTGCAGCCAGGATAAGCAAGCTAGGGTCGTCATGCCTTTGTACCGGAGTAATTTTTCTTGTAATTTTACCATGCATAGGTTGGGCAACTTGAGACTCTTTCCTGGCTCTGCCGTGTTATGATTTCCAGGGTGCCAAGAGCAGGGTGCCAAAAGAAAAACCCCCAACTTTATTTTTCTAAGGCTGAAGGACAACTTCCTTGTTTGCTAGGGTTTCCCTGAGAATCTGAATATTGAAAAGATAAGATAAGGCAGATATGTGGGAAATATAGGCAGGCTCGTAAGAGTGTCATCACCAGGGCAAGATCAGGTCTGCTGTCGGTGATAGATCTGGGGAATAAATCTCGAATTGGCGTATGCTTTAGAGGAGATTAACACAACTGTAAAATGAGGAGCCTTGTGTGGTGTTCTGCATTGTGCAGAACAAAAAGTGCTGCCTAAAAAATGAGCAACCAGATCCTCTTCTCCAAAGGAGAGCAGAGAAATGTATGTTTCTGCACTGCCTAAAAAAAATCCATTGGAGTGGGAACATCAGTTAATAATCACCACTCCTTGCTGGGGCCGCCACTGTTGTTTTTCTTAAGCTATCAGAAATGGAATTAAATTAAATTACTGCACGTCTTTTGTAAACTGCCAGGACAAGAATGATTTTAAGCTATGTAGTTCATCTATTACGTAACAAAAAGTAAAAAATTAATAGGAAGTGACAACCCAGAACATTTTAAAGGAGTGAAAAATTGCATTCCACATGCCAATAAACTTTCCCCTCTCCCATTCTGTGCAGCGCGTTCAGACATTACAGACTTTGTTTCTTGACACTGAGATTAATGCGTTATTTCTTTTTTATTTTTTCCTGGTCAGCTTAATTTTGTTGAAAAAAGCCTGTGTTGTTCCCTGATGTAATACAATGCTTTTAAAAATAGATATAACCAGTTTAACAAACTAAGCAGGAAATGTGAAGAAGTGCATCTCCTACTTTACTGGAGGTGCATTCCACCTGGTCAACAGCACAGGTGCAGCTCTCGTCATTGCCTCCACATCAAATCAAGGTTTGCTAAATGCAGGTAGGTTGCAGAGGAAAGGAGGGAAACTTTCAGGCTCATTTTTAGAACATGTGGCCTTACGTAATGTGATTTAGAAAGTGTCTGCACAATAAAAGAACACGGTGTCTGATGGAATTTAAAAGGATCTAATGGAGGTGGGAGGCAGATAAGCAAATGTCTTTCCAAAGCAGCCAGTGTTCAGAAACGATCCTTGCAGTGAGCCGTAAAGATGAGGAGGCTGAGTCCTTACCGGTGGCTGAGCTGCAGGACAGGGTTGAGACCTTGGTGTTCCCAGAGTGGGAACACTTTCCCACCGAGCGTGTCCTCTGCCCCTGTGTGCCGCAGCCGGTCTCTGCCGTTTCCTGAGCACCTGACAGATCTGGGCACAAGGAGCCTGTCACCTTTTGCAGACACCAGGATAACTCCCGGTCAGAGGACTTGGAAAAGCTAGAGCTGACCCTCGGGGAGAAGCACAGGAACAGGACAAGGGGCGTGAGCTGGAACATGGGAAATTCCCATTAGTTATTAGGAAAAAAATGTTCCCTATGAGGGTGGTCAAGCACTGGAGCAGGCTGCCCAGAGAGGCTGTGGAATCTCCATCCTTCGAGGTCTTCAAGACTCAGCTGGGCACGGCCCTGAACAAGCCCAGCTGATCAGACATGGTTTGGACTAGATGACCTCTGGAGGTCCCTTCTAACCTGAATTACTCTATTACCCTATGATTTTGTTACCTCATTGAAGCAAATAGAGTAGTAGCACTGGGAGGCATTTGGCTTATTATAGCTCTAAGTGGCGCACTGGTGCACTAATGATTATATATTATATGTTACACTCAGAACACGATTGCATGTGGTTCCTGCTATCCTGTTACTCAGCCCACGTGCCGAAATCTTTTCACCAATACATGTATCTCAGTTCATAACAGTGGTACATTTAACTACTTTGCCAGCTGTTTGTTTACACATAGGGAAATGTTTCCAATGGTCATCCTTTTTTTCTTTTTTCTTTTTTTTTTTTTTTTTGAGGATGCCTCTGGATATGCTAAAGCATGGAGCATGACACGGAGGTCTTTAGCTGTGCCACTGTAATAACCTTCCTGAGACAGCAGGGCAGGGATGAAGAGAAGAGACGAGCTTCTGGAAAAAAGGGACTCATTTCCCAAGTGGATGCAAGGAACAAAGCTGATAAGCGTGTGCTTCAACTAATAGGGGTGGTAGCAACTGGAGACATTGGTTGAGGAGATGACACGGTGTGAGGTGACTGACAGGCATGGCAAAATCCCTGGAGGAGACAGAAATAAGCTGCAGGAGAGCACGGACAAGGGGTGATAATTTACACCATGCTCTTTGTACCTAGCCCTGCTTAGGTACAACAGCCCTCAACACATATTTCTCCCAGCTTCCAGCTGGGAGGAAGGGGAGACAGTTGAAGGTGAGTCAAGGTAGTGGCCTCACACCTTCCCACCAGTATCTCTATCTGCAGGCAAGCTCTTCTCCATGCCCTCCTCCTGTTCTTCTCCCCATTTCCCACAGTGGTCCCTTACTTACTCAGAGAAGGGCTGTGCCACGAGGAGGGTGCTGTGGTTTACCATCTCTGGCCCTGCTGTTTACCAGGTACCAGCTGCCCCAGCCGGTGACATAGAAAAGTTTCATTTAACTGAGAGCATGAAAACCACAACAAGGAGCAAAAGAGCTTCTATAGCGTGACTTCATTTGAGAGCAAATGGGCTGGGATCAAAAAAGGTCACAGTGACAAAGCACAGTTAAAAGCTGACTTAGATCAACATGCTCAAGCAACTCAGAAACAATGGGAATAAGGAAATAATATGTGACTTGTTTTGATCAATACAGATTAAGAAAAAAAAAATCAATAAACGGGTTGAAATTAACATGCATTTGATCCACCAGCAATACTGCTTCTTTTGAGCCTGCTGGTTTGGTTTGGTTTCTGAAGTGGTGTGTGTATTTGAAATAGAAGTGATAGCCAGACTGATTTGACAGAAGTGGGTAAAAGCCTCCAGCAAAAAGGGGGGCTGCCTGCAAGCACAGAAGCTCTTGGATAAAGAGCACAGATCTAAAATAAAATTTAAACTTGCTGAGCTTAAAGAATCACAAATAAAACTAACAGTAATGAGATCAGACCAGAAAAAAACACTTTAAAAACATAGATGCAGATGGGAGTGTGCACGTGCTGGGGGACATGATTAGGTTCCCCCTGTCTTCCCATCCCCCAAGAGCACTGCCTTGTCAAAAATCAAATGGATCAAATGTACTCAGAAGGTTTTTTAGTGTACGAAGCAGTGCTTCGGTTCCTTTTGTGTGCAATTTGTGTGCAGCACGGGGTCTTCCTACTCCTCAGTAGCAATGCTGTGCCCCCACACTGACTCTCAAAAAAACCAGGCTGCCAGTGTCTACTGCACATGGTAAATGGAGCAGTATATTACCCAGGAGAAAATGCATTTGGGCTGCTTATTTTTGCTGGGTTACAGTCCAGAGTATCCAACAAGGCATTCGCCAAGGACAGGACACAATGTGCTCTGCCTGTTATGTTAATGCTTTCATTTTCCCATACAGAAAAAAAATTCTTTCATTACATTGCAGAAGTTCTACCTTGCTATTGCCCTTGTAAAGAAATAAAGCATTTTCCACTGTGTTTTTCTGTTTACCTCTTTGTTCAAGTGTCTTTTCTCAGCTGTTTATTTCAGTGGCTCATTTAGATGTTCATTCTAGCTCTTTAATTCATTTTAGCTGCAAGCCACGTGAAGAAGGGTACTTTTGAGAATTTAGTAATAAAACTATGTAAAGTCTTTTTCATGTCAGAAACACATTCCAACTTTTAGAAAAAAGAGAAATTCTCAAACAGTTTTGACAACTCCTGTTTGTAAGGAAAGTTTGCTGCACAGAATGATGCTGTATGCACAGAGCCGGTGCTTCTGATTTTGATAGTAAGGCTTTTATGTGGATTTAAATATTGCACTGCACTTTTTTTTTTTTTTAGTAACTAAAGTTGTAAAGTGGGAGAAAATGGAATAATGAAGCAACCTTTTTACTTTGTGCTCTGGGGAAATTTAGTTTCTTTTTCTTTCCCAGTGTCTGGTGTAATTACCTGATGTGTAGGCAGGAATCAGAAAAACTTCCAACAGCAATTTCATAAATTTCAGAAGTCTCAGTGTGGCAAAGTGGTGGCTTTTGAGTCTAAATTGCTTGACAAATACCAACAAAATATAACTGCCGGCAGATGCCAAACAGTGAGGCTGGAGACACTAGTGCTTATTGTAGCAACTACTCTTTTTTTTTTTCTTTTCCATGAGATAGTGCACTATTGACAAAAATGACTTTCAGTGGTGTCTGAGGATTAAGGGTTTATTTGGAAAGATCACCCAGAGCGTTTTTTTCATGTGGGGTTCTGAGAAGTGTTAACTTTTCTATGTACATACGGGATAAACCTGATTTGGTAAGAGAGTTAGGACATAACCTGGCATGCAACAGCTACACGTTTCTTGCATCCATTAAAGAACCTGACAGAAATGTTAAAATTCAGCTGGAGGAAGTGTTTGTGTTATTGCTAGATATCCTGTTAATGCAAAATACGGCACTTTAGTATGAATGCAAAACATAATCATGCATGAAATTCAATTCCCTGTCATAAATCCCACTCTCCCTCCTCCAGCCCCATTAAATATAGGGCATCTCTGGAAGATGTGCTGATTTATGAGAGGAATTCTCTTGCTTGTAAAGGAAACCTAGAGGGACTGCCTTCGGCGTAAGCATCAGCTTATGGATGCCTGTGAGCAGGCTGGTCAGTGGCAGAGCTTACTAGAGCCTTGTGGAGCTGTGGTCCTATGCCAGCCATTGTCCTTGCCGGGCACTTTCTGGTGACACATCACATACTCTGAGCTGAAAAAATATTGATTTGGGGATCACACGCTTGGACTAGTTTCAGTTTTCCTCCCATCCCAAATAGGAGCTAACCTCAGGCTGAGATCCTCATCAAACCAGCGCAATGCCCTGGAGTTTGCTCCTGGCCCTTTTGCTGCCAGTACTTTGCAGGAGGTTTTACCCACCTCTGCCACAAATGTTTTCCAGCTCTGGCAGCACAATTCCCAGTGCTGGACACCTCTGCAGGCTGAGGTTTGCTTAAGCTTGACCCAAGGCGCAAGCCCCTCTCACCTGCCTGTGATCTGCCTCTGCAGAGCCCCATAGCAGCTCTGTTTCAAGCCACTGCTGCTGCAGGGGATGCGGCTGGAGGTCACCAGTCTCAGGCAGGAGTTATGCCCGACCTCTACACGGGGTGACCAGAGAAATTAAAGGAATGATGGGTTTTGAGGATTTGAGTTTAAAGTGTAAAAAGGAAAAGATACAGTTAAAACAAAGGGAAAGTTCAATCCTCGAACAAAACTTTCAACAAAAGTTGAAAAGTTATTTTTGTGCATATTTTTAAGCCTGATTCCTGGAGCGCTGACCGAGCAGCCTTTTCTTGCCCACTCCAACCAGCCTAATATTGTCCTGGGTTCTTCCAGGCCTCCCACCTAACCGTACGCGTCGGCTGGCTGCTCTCACCCTGACGAGTCATGGCATGAGTGGCTCAGCAAATGGACATCTCCGAGTCCCGAGCCCTCATCCATCAGCCCCTCTCATGTCTCTAACACCCTCATCCATCGGCCCCTCTCACGCCTCTAACAGTGGCTGCCGCAGGTGAGCATGTCGTGCAAGCAGAAACTGCCCCGTTGCCCAGTGAACCTCTCAGGCACCGGTGTGTTTCTTGGCTCTTGGCAGGGACCAGCAGCATCCTTGGATGCACGCCTGGCAGCTGACAGGCTCTTTGCCCAGCTGCGTTTCAGTGATTAACCTACTGCCTCTGTCTGTCAGCTTCTCGGTTTCTGCGCCACACCAGAAAAGACAGGAAAGTTAAAGATTTGCTTGAACTGTCTGGGCTGGGGCTGGTATGATGCCCCGAGGGCATGCATCCATCTGGATATTCAGCTAGATATCTACCATGTGGTCGGAGTGATATAGACAGCTGTAAATAAAGCCTGTTACAGCTCACGGTGCAGACCTTGCTCTCAAGACAGGGCCTAGAGGAGCCGAGGGGCCTGTTTTCCAACGCAGGACTGTAAGAGGTCACTCTCCTGTTTGTGCTGCCCCTGAACTCAACCCCTTTTCTGCAAGACACTTCTGAGCACGCCAGTGTCTGCTGGCTTCTGAGAATGCCCCCTGCCAAGTTCTTCAGGCGTGGAATAGGTTGTTCCCTTCTTGTTTTTAAAGTGTCGTGGTTAATTTCTAATTAGAAGTGCCTTTGAACTCCTGAACTTTAAACTTAGCGGAGGAAGCCTACCCTTGAATACATCAAAGCCTGTAGCTGCACCTAGAGGAACAATTCATGCCACATATTCATCATGCTGAGAAATAATCCCAAGTCCTTTATGTGGCACATGCACCATTGAATATACTAATATACATGAGTAAATAAATAAAGCCATTAGACTAGAATGCATGTCCCTAAGAGCAAAATTTTCTCTGCAAGTTATCAAACAGACTGAAATACCAATCACTAATCTTTTGCAAAGAAAATCTCTCACATTTTCAAACAAAGCAAACAAGTACACTCATATATATAAATACATATATATGGATGTATATATTGAAAGAATGTGATACAAAGACCTTTTTGTATCCCTGCCTTATATTATGTCTCAGAACAGGAAAGAGAGATCAAGCTGTTACCAAAAGTGCTATTTCCTTGATACAGGAGCAACAATATTAGCCAACAAACCCACCAACCACAGTTTCACCTTTTCTTAACAAAATTAAACACATGTACAGCTCAGTAAGTATTGCTACTACAAATTAATTAAGCCAATTCATAAAACAGCAAGAGAGAAAGAAAAGTTTAGGATAAGTAGAGGAGACCAAAGTAACCCAGCTCCCACCCCTCCCTTAAGCAGATAAAAATGAGATCTTTTCCCTCTCCTTACAGAAGGCTACAACTGGAGATTGCAAATGGTGTCTGATCACAGGGCTTCTCTTTATACACAGAATTTCTTCTGCATTAGATATTCCTACACACTACCACCTACCACCTGTATATCACTAGGATTTTTCATTACTAGAAGAGGGATGGGCATGTAATAATTACAACAATTCATTAGCCTTGTCAGGAATTATCTAGAACTACTTGAAAACAGATTCCTTGCTGTTTTGCTTTAAAAATCGTTGGCTTAAAAATACCCATCAGGACATTAATATAATTAGGATTTTGCTTGTCATCCTCTTTTTTTTTTTTTACCCCCTTCTGCACTATTAGTGTTCTTGGTGGTTAGAACTTGCTTTAATGTGTTAAATCCATTAGAGATTTCCCAAATGAGTCAGTTATGAATCATGGGTTGTTATCTTTCATCACCTCCACACAAACTGCAGGTTGTGACGAAGTATGACGTTCTGGCTTGGTTTGTTTGTGCAGCGGCTGGGATTTTTGTAGTGGGGGAAGTAAGTTACTTGAGTAATTTCCATTTGTTTTCAATAGGGCTGCAGTAGCATTGAACAGAGGCGTTTCTGAGGTTCTTTCTCTGTGGATTTCTAGCATTTGATGCTGATTTCACTTTTATGGGAGCAGTAATGCCTGGCAAGGTAAGCTATCTCAAACCCTTGCTGATACTCCTGTGGGCAATAAGGATAGCGTTCAGCATTTCTGCAGGCACACTCTATACCATTGCAATGCAGTGATTTTCACTTTAGCATTCCATCACATTCAGCGACTTTAGCTTTACTGTCCCAATATATTTGTAAGCTTGGGAGTACCCAGAGCTTTGATGGTGGCCCTGTATAAGCACTCTCTTGTGTGTGTAATTTTGGAGTAATTTGTACTCATCAGGAAAGCTTGCCAGGTTTTCTGTTAAAAGGATGAAGTTGCCAGCTCATGTAAACTTGCTGTAGTCCCACTCTGCCTGGTGTCTTCCTTCAGAACAGCCAGTCGTCAGTTTGCACAATTATTTCTGCATTCTGCATCCAGCAACGTACAGTCGTATTTGAATGATGTCTGCTCACGACTGGCTCACTAAATAGTTCACATCCAAACCCAGTTGCCTGTGGTTCTTTCGTCATTACAAGCCCGATCCTGGTGGGTTTTATTATTATTTTGGAAGCAGTGAAAGATCAACACCATAAAAAGCAAGTCAGTGAGGGACTTAGTTTGTTATGACGTTAATATGGGAGTATTTTAATGTAGGTGTGAAGCTGTGAATGTTGTTTCTCCAGCTCCCAAACCCTTTTCTGATGCTCATTTCAGGAAGGCTCTCTAAACTGTGGTAGTAATGGTTGAGCTTGCCTTGTGTATTAACATGCTCATGAATTTATCTTAGACTTACTTTTGTTGCTTCTTAAACTAAGACAATACTACTACATAATTATTAGCTATCCCTGTTTGCTGGGAGCAAGGGTGAGGTTAAAATGCGCTTGTGCCGGCGAAGAAATCTTCGGATGGAAAACTGCAGAGAAATGCAAGATTTTTCCCAGCTGTGTAGGCTGAGACAACAGGAGGGCCATCTGTGCAATCTCCCCATTTGGCTGGACCACAGCTAGAAATGTGATGCTTGCCTTGCACCTGAGTATGCAGAGACACCTTAACAGAAGTGGTTTTGTGTGATGACTGCTGTATATATGCTTAAGGGGCAGGGTTACATCTCCGAGCTGAAAGCAACCCTTTGTGAATACATAAATCACAGAAGGACTGTGTTTGAAGATTGTATCTTAGCCAGTGGAGGTGGCACAATCTACAAAACACGTACATCTCTGAAATGAGTCATTATTTTGAATAATGATCCACACTTGTACATTTTCATGCAGACAGTTATGAGGAAGACTTAGCAGGAAGGACTTCAAGCTTTCAACCGCTCCTCAAGATCTGTCAGTCTGTGAAGTTTAAAGTGAGCTGACAAAGGCCACGCAAAATGGTAACAGGGATTGATGACACGTGAATAAACTGAGCTATTGATCTGTGCGACAGCTGGCATAAGTAGCAGTGTTGTCTAACCACAGCGATGCACCTCTTCCTCTCCCTTCCCTTGCCAGGCATTTTTATTATGACTTCTCTCGTGCCTCTGCAAGGGGCCCTTCATCCTGGTCTCTATTGCAATGTTGATAACAGCTCCACAAACAAAGGAATTGGAAATTTCCACAAGTTCACTTAAACTTGCAATTTATATGATGTAATATGACAAGTGGTGTTTGGCAGTAAGCACAGCAGGGGTAATCCTGTCCCACACTGTTACTGCAGAGCATTACCTGCAAATGCAAGAGGTGGGATTCTCTCTTAACTTAGATGTCCAAAGTACAGATGTTCACATCTGGGCTAGTCATTACAGCTGCAGGCAATATAGTCAAAGGAGTCTGGAGAGCTACTCAGCTGATCAAATATAGGGTGAAATGGGGTGAACTATGCCCCTGAAGTGTCTGTTTCATATTACTGACTGTAAAAGGAACCAAGATGGACAGATTAATGCATAGTCATCTATATTATAAATGTCACAAGATGGGATTTTTACTATCTTTAATGTCGAATTCCATATTCACAAATGAAGATAGAAACAGCCTGAAAAGGTTTTGGCATTTGCAAATGCAGGCTGGCAGCAGCGTAGTTCTTTTGTATTGCTGGAGATAAATTTTGCGCCCTCTTCTGGAAAAAATGTTTGGCACAGTGATGTAAAAATATTTAAAAAAAAAAAGATTGTACAGTGAAGTCTTCTCTTAATTTTCCTAGAGGAGATTTGGCACAATGAACAACTTCTTAGATGCTGACTGTTCGTTCAGTTCTGATCATGTACATGTATTGGTACATATGGCTCCTAATCTGTGAATTTATCTGCTGATGAGGTTAATAACCAGACTGTGGTCTCTTGTGACATATGACTTCCAAGTAAATACACCAAAGCTCAATGAAAACAAAGATTAAAAAAAACCCCAAACAAACATGTATTGGTATCTGTTCACCTGGAAAATCCAGAGCAGAAAACGACCCGACAAGTCTGTATATAATCAACTATAGCAGTTTTATAGCAACATCACTCAATTAACATCTACACTGTTAAGATTTATGCAGCTCTGGGTTCATAATCAGATCCCATATCCAGTCATAGGAAACAAAACAGCAATTATGATTCCACTTGTAAGAAGAAGTGTCAGTTTTCAGGACTACATCACACACCTTGTCTCCCTGAACAGGCTGAAATGTGGGCAGATTGATAATGCAAGCAAAAGAAAGGGCTGGACCTAGTGAGTCTGTCCTTGAAAGAACAGTAATTTCAGGTATCAAAAAAAGGGAGAGCTATCAGTTCACCCACTCATGTGGGAGGTTCATTGATGCTTGAAACATGTATGAAAAGGGGCATGAGAAGAGTACAGACAACTTCCTGGGTGGGATCTGCACGTTCCTGTCTCTCAGTAGTTTCATCCTATTCAGCTGAATGACGCCTCTTCCAAACTTCTCATTTAAGCAGGATAAACTAAAATGGAGCAAGCAGTTAGTTACCAGAGTCCCCAGTCGGTATGCTCTCCGCAGAAGTGTTTGCAGGGTATCTGCTTTCCACTGATACTATGCAGTTGTGTTGGAGGTGTGTGATCACTCAGAAGGTTACTGCATGCTGGCCAGGTATCAGCAAGTGAATAGCAAATAAACACTTCTGTCAACAGATGGATTTACTGTGTTACAATTGTGAGGATCACAAACTACTATTTGTACTGCTGACAGACCAATGATGCGTCATAACATCTTTGGCAGAGTCTTAGCCAACGGTCTGAAAAGGGTCACAGGAATCGTCAGTTCCCTCCAGTCATTTTGAGCTTCAGAAAGAAAAGATTTGCTAGGGAGAAGAAATGAGATCTGTTTTGTGACATCAGCTGTCCGTCAGGCCAGTTCTCTTCTCCAGTCTGGATAAGGCAGGATCAAGTCAGACAATGGCCCAACTGTTAGCTTCCCTTTGTTGGGATGTTAGGTGTTAGCTTTGCTACCTGTCCTTGGAAAAGGAGGAGCAAGTGGGCAGCATATGGATGTCCAAAGATGTGGACCCAACACCTCTCTGGGGGAAAAGACTAACACTGGAGTATAAAGAAAAAATTCATGTCTAAACCTTTTGCCATTCCACAAAGAGCAGGCTGGGTGTGAAGCTGCTCTTAACTACAACTGCACAAAAATGGCTTGTTGGAAATGCCCCCGTGTTGCATCGGTAAAGGTGTGGGGTCCTACCGTGCAGCTCCTGCTCAGTGCTGGGCGTTGCAGCAACCACCAGCACTCCCTGTGCAGTGGGCAGAGCCATGCAGGGTTAGCAGAGCCCCGGTGGCCCCCACTGTCCCCAGAACCATCATCTCATGCCCTGAAATGGAGACCTTGCAGCTCTGGCCAAGCTCTGCACCCAGGGAGCCTTGACTGCTTCCCACTCCCAGCCTTGCCTGTGCAAACTGACGGTGGCTCCCGCTTCCTGCGGACCTGAAGGGCTGCCCGGCTTCCTGCACTCCAGCTGATCTTGGACCTGAACACATTTTGCTACTGGGACCTTACAGCAACAGGGATGGGAAAAATCTGTTCTTTGGGAACAGAATTTCCCGTGAGTTCCCAAACTCCGCACTGTGACAGAGGAATAGGTCTGTTCACACTTCAATGCTCTGTAAGAGCAACATGGGAGCGTGGGGATGCAGAGGCTGCAACAGGAATGGAAGGCAGAAAAAAAATGAGAAAGTGAAAGACGGAAACAAATCAGTCTCAAACAAACCTGAAAGAAAGAAACCTCTCTCCTGTGGACTCAGGAAAGTTGGAAATGTGTGGTACTTCAGAATATGCTGCCCATGGGCAGGGAAAACACAGGCATGAGAAGTAGTAACAAGACCTGAGGAAGAACCTCTCAGCAATTAGGAGTGTTTTGGCACAGAGGTAGGAAGGCACAGCAAAATGAGATACATGGTCATTTTGTAAGAAAGGCTTACTCTTCATGTAATAGAGCTATGAACATAGAGGAGTCCACGGAGAATCTGTAATACACAAATCATGGGCCTCACCTATGAGCCACAAGCCTGAGCCACATACCCATTTTGGATGGCATTTGTCTCTCTTAACTTTGCTGTTGGAAGTTTTGGATTTACCCTAAGCCACTGACTTTAAACTCCGTGTACAGTGGATGGACGCTTCCAGAGGTGATCTAGCCCACTGACCTCATACGCATTGCCCTCTGGGGACGTCTGTCTGTTTCCACCTACTGCAGAAGGAGTTCAAGACGATTACCTTGGACATCCCCTTTAGACTGCTAAAACCGGTGAGGTGAGTCCCACCTCCTACGACTGCTCAACTCAAGCACTAGTGCTGTTGAAATGAGCAACTGTTTCTGTGCGCCTCTGGAAAGGCAACTTTCTGGAGCAGTGACAAACCGTACACACTGCCAACAGTTTGGTGCCTGCCTGTGTCATCCTCCGTCTGTGGTCAGACCCTGTGGTCACAGCTGGGAAAGATTTCTCTCCTCTTCGGTGATGCCTGCTCCAGCCATGGTTGGATGAGCCAAGCTATTGACTAATAATGTGTAGACACAATCAAAAAGTCTGGTTTCAGCGTAACAAGTGGGTTGGCTTTTACACATGTGGAAGGATATGGCCTCAGATGACTGTGGGATTGAGGTGTCGTGCTGCAGGCAGCTAGAACACAAGGAAAAGGTCACACTGGGAAAGGGGAAGGAATACACCTTTGTTCATTGTCTTCCCAGGAACCGTCAGTGTTTATGTAATGCACTGGCAGTGTGCACCCTGGCTGCCAGAGTATGCAGCTTTTCTTGAAGCATCTTTCTCTACCCAGGCAGGCAGCAGGTGGGATCAGTGGGCACCGTGATCATCCTCGCAGCAGGAACCCCTCCGATCTGCCCTTCAGGGGTAAGGAGCAAGGATGTTACATTTCCTCCACATCTGCTCCTTAGGGAAAAGGATGTGTCTGACCAGTACCTTGGGAAATACATTTGTATTTACTGTGTTATTTATGACAGGGTGAAATTTCACACAGTGTTGCAAGTCATCTGGAATGTGTTTGCCTTGGCATGTCCTCTTACTGCCCTCAGTTGAATTATGGCCATCTCTTCAGGTATCTATTCACATAGATCTTGTTCATCGAGTCATTCACTGCCTCTGGGAGGAAGATGTGACAGGGTGCTGCTGCTCCCGTCTCCAGTACCGGGTCCTTCTGGTGCTCGGTGGGCAGTGAGGGAGGAAGGTAAGCAAGGGCTTTACCAAGCAGCGCTTGCAGAATTGGGAGCTGATCAACATATACCTCTAAGCTGCTCGCTGGGAGTAGGTCTGCACCTGTTCTCACCACTTGTTAAGAGACTGCTACATTTTTTGGCGTGGAAATGGAGGAGTCAATGAGAGGTTTTGAGACAAATGTATTCTGTGCAAAGTGATCTGTATGGAAATGGATGGGTTTTTTCTGTTTGGCGTTTGGTGAGGTAGTAGAAAGCTCCAGTGTGAGTGGTTTTGTCCTACATATAATGCTTTTCCTGGGTAAGGTCTACTGCAAATTTTGCCAGAGTAGGGCTGAGCATTTGTTGGTCAAACCATCATGATGCTCTTCAGCTAAGGTATCTGACGGGCTTTTACATCTATTCATTTGCACTTCACGGCATCTCTGTGGAGGAGGGAACAGCTTTTCACTTGCTTCATTTCCTACCCGAAGTCCTTCGCTACATTTTTACTCTTCTGTCATCACTTTTGTTTTTCTTGTGTATTTATTTTCTTCCCGTTCACAGCCCTAAGCCAAGGATATGGATCGCTCCTTCCCTCTATACTGACTTGTTCAACTTTATCCCACCTAGTTACTCTTTATTTTTTCTCTTTCATAAGCCCAACTATCTCTGTGTCCCGTTGAAGAGTTTCAGCTATTACAGGGCAAGTTACATTCTATCCTCTATTATAGCACACCTTATATTTCAGGAAACATTATTTTCTGCTCTTGAGGATTCCTTGTGTCTTAGCTACATCGTAATTGTAAAATGAGTGCAAAAGTGTTTTGGACAAGGGGATTAATTCCCATTTTGATGAGAGAGGAACACAGGAACCAACATGCTGGTAACAGCATAAAATGGCCATCTCTGCCTCCCTCTCACAAGGACCCATAAAGCTGTCCCTCCCCATCACTTCTAAGGCAAGCTCCATTTGCAGCAACAGTTGGTGGCACATTGCTTCCTGGTCAGGAGGCACGCGTTTGCTCTTGCAGGGGAGAGACCTGTGTGTGTTTGGGACGTTCTGCCACTTTTCCTTTGCCGTTATAAAAAGCTGAGCTGACATGGTATTGATGTGTTACACCTGCTCATTTTTTCCCTATGTATTTGTCTTGATGGTACTTGGTAAATGCTACTTTTATTATTTGGAATTGATGAATGAGTCTGCTTGACCTCCCAAACATCAGTTCTCCAGGTACTATTACATTTCAGCCTTTCAGCAGAATTAAAAATAAATCATAGCAAGTGATCTGGTTGGTGGTCCTTTTGAGCACATGAAAGCATCTGTTTTCCTCATATCATTTTGTTTCTCATACCTAAGACTTGCAGTATTTGAAACACAATTCTGTATGTTTTCTCAATGGCTTCTGTATTTATCTTCTGTATTTATCAGTGCTACAGATTCATTTCTCTAACCTTGAGCACTCCATGGAGGCACTCCTACAAGGAACATTTAAACCTTTATTTAAACTCAAACTTTTTCCCCAGGTGATGGAGGGGAAAATGCTTGTGGTACCTACAGGGCTTAGTCGAGGACAGGGTCGTGGTGACCCTGACATGGTAGTGCTTCAGCAGAGTTCTCAGCTGAGGCACTTGTGATACTTTGGGTAACTGGTCTAGTACCAAATGCTCCTGAGGTAACCAAACTACACCTCTATGAACTTTCTTTTCAAATTTACCAAGACCTTTTTTTTTTTTTGGCTTTAGTACAGGGCACTTTAATCCCTGGAAACCTTTACTAAAATTAGGCTTTGCAAAATGGGAGCGTAACTTACAGACTCTACAGCCAGTCCTTTCAGATTATGGAGATAAAATTACCTGCACAGACAGCTACGGAAGGTGCCCAGGCACCAAATGACCATTACAAATAGTACACACGGACCATCTGCCAGTGTCACAGATGGGTAAATAAACTTCTCTTAAAAGAGGTGATCATCCTAGCTCCAGGATGAAACACCACGCAAGAAACTTGCACTGTTAAGATGCTTCTCATCTAGTCCAACTTAAGCAGACTAAAATTTCAGGGGATAGTATATGCCAATTCTCTAGGCTCTCTTTATAGGCAAGACAGAGACAACAGAGGGAGAGGACATGATATCCAAAAACAGTTGTCTGAGATAGGTGGGGCAAGTTGCCTCTTTCGTTCTCTTGACAGTAGGGAGAGCAGAAATTAGTTATTTAATTCTTATTGTCCTCTTTGCATCCATTTTTTGGACAGTGTAGGATTTCTATCTTCAGCTGTGACAACCTGATACCTTCAATCATATGGTGTTTGAAAGAAGGTAAGATATTTTTCTTCGCATTTGCAGGATAGTGAACTACCTGACAGAAGAAATAGTTATTTGCACTTTCTGCACATTTATATGAACAAGGAATCCCAGACTGGCTAATCTTGAGTGACCTTGAGGTCTGTCATGTAGTTCTGAGAACAGTTTTCCTGCAAGCCAGCTGTACTCTGAACAGTGCTTTCTAATGAACATAATTACTAACCTTTTTATCTCCGTATTTACTGGACTGAGTTACTGCTGTAGGATGCATTGGGTCTACAAGTGATAAAATCTCACTGGTTTTATACAACTTTCTATGAAGTTAGAAGATGTACCTTATATCCTTCCCCATTTTAACACCTCTTTGTGCCCCCATCACCTGCCAAAGAACATAGTGTTTTCTGTAAATAATACTTAACTTTATTCAGGATATCTCATTTTACTGTATATTGTTCTCTTTTCTCACAGAAGACTCTCACAGAGGTTTGGACTCTGCAGATACTCTGGACCCAGTTCTTGCAAAACTGGTTATGTGTAATGTTTTGTAGCCATTCCAAAACACCTTCGGCGATATCTGCTCTCTCACCTATTTTAACAATTTCTCATTTGTTTGAATGTTCTGTTGCTTGTATGGGCTTTATATTTTTGGGCTGACCTCAGAAAGTGCAAGGTATGTGGCAGTACTCTCATTAACAGAAGGAGTTAAGCAGAAGATTGCAAGGCAGGGATGCACAAAGCAAAGATGAGCAGTCTTAAGAAACACTGAAACTGGACTCAGGATTAGCTTGAAGAACAAAGGAGGTGCACCGTCGTGAAAGGATACAGTAGCTCAAGATTCAGATCTAGTCCAAAGAACCTAAATCGCCAAGGTGGCTTAATTTTGAATTCATTCTGTCTGCTTTGAAGAGGGTAAAGATCTGCAGAGGATTTCCTTTGCAATACCTTTGTGACTCATACCTTTGGCAGGTGGCCAGTAGCAATGGCTTTGCTATTGACTGAGAGAGCACTGTGAGCAGCGTGGTCAGCTGGGTTGGCCGCTGTGTTCATGCATAGCTTCGGTACCTCCCTAACAGAATAAGAATTATGGGCTGCCTCTGCATAGCTGAAGGCACTCCTGGGGATGAGACGGTGCTCTCAGGCCAAATTCGCAGGGTGGCTTATGTCCACTCACTAGTTGTCGCTAAAGCTAATTGTCCAGGATCTTATGATATATAATTTGGTTTGGATCTCTTCCAGATACTAAGTGATGGCTCTAAGACATAATTATGAATGTTAAGGTAGGCTTTTTTCAGTGTTTTTATGTTGTGAAACTGAATTTAAAGTTTTCGCATCCCAGTATAACATGTTGGCATGTGTAGGAGAGTGTGTTGGCTATTGGTAGAGCCAATCTGTACTGCCCTGACTGTGGGATGTGGGTCTCCTCTATTGTATTTGCCAGGACTGTGGAAAGTCTCAGATATTTTAAGGTCTTTTAAGATGACCTATGCTTAAACACCTCAGTAGTTCCCTTCTGTCTAAGTTAGATGAGCCTTTCTCTCAGGCCCCGATTCATCCCACTTAATTCAGGAGTATAACTGCCCTGTGCTCCTCTCGCAGAGAGGACTGGAGAGAGGTACTTAATTTACCTACGGTTTGATCCCCTCCCCTCCAGAGATGTCTGCATAGTGCTGAAGTTCAGCACAAACGCTGGTTGACAATGTTTATTACTCAGATTACAGGTATGCTTAGAGATTATGCTATTTCTCATGGTCTGTCCAAATAACAAGCAGGTAAACTTTAAATGCCTCGGGTTTTTTTTTCCTAACCAAGCAAACAAAATGACCAGCTTCTTAGTGTGCCACTCCAGCTTGGGCTTCTCTTTATCCACTGGGTGCTGTGGGAATCCAGCACCTCAGTTAAAGGTCTTTCATGGCACATCTGAGTGTCTCATCCGAAGGAGCAATTCACCATCTGAAGTAAGACACAGTCTGCCCAGACTCTACTACACCAGAAAGTTCCTTGCCTGGGATCACACGAAACTGTAGCAATACTGCAGCTCCACCTGAGAGGCTGAAGGCCCCAGTGTGTTTGGAGAGAATCACTTACTCCTGTGAGCACAGGGCTGGCAGCAAGGGTGGCCAGATCCTGGTTTCTGCCTTGGACAACCCAGTTCACTTTTGTGTTTCGCTTTTCTGTACAAGAAGGTACTACTTTAAACACATCTATGCTTGAGACTCAGTTTTAGATAAATTTTATCATGAAAACCTCTGCTTGCTGATAAAACATCTGACTTTACTTAAACGTTCTTACATCAAGAAGTAACCCTTAAAGTATTTATTCCTCTCCTTCGTAGAGCTCAAACACCGCTCCAGATAAGGAATACAACCGAGAATTGATTTTGCATGAAGACTTGATTGACGTTCAGGGCAACGCCGTAATTCACCGGATGGCCTTTAGGGGGCAGCAGATCCAAAGAATCCATGGAGCGCTAGGGGACAAGCATTTCGCAGGAACGCGCTGCGAGATCTTGGTAACCAAACCCGAAGCCGAGGCACTTGGCTTGTTCTCTATGTCCCCGTGTAGTACTGGGTGAGTTTTAAATACCCCTCACTTTTTTTTTTTTTTTTTTTTTAGGGAAAGCTCTCATAAAGCGAAGGAAGTCAGGGCTAAGTTACTTTAAATTGCTAGGGTCAGGAGACCTTGCTGCTTTATCTGGAGAGTCTTCCTTTAGCCTTCAAAAGCTCCCATGGGAGTAGTATTTGGGGATGACAGAGAACCGCCGGAACATCCAGGGCACATGCAAGTGGTATTCATCAAGTCTGGAAAGAGGTGCCTTTCTGTCCAACATTATAAAGCATGATTTGACGTGACCTGAAGCATGGTTTGTGACCTGAAGCTTCCCAACTTCCCTCTCCTGTGAGGGATCAGGCAAAAATGTTGTCTGAAAAAAACCTAGATACAGACTTAGAGCCAAAATCTTAAAGGATGATTCATATTTGAAGGGCTGTGATATGTGTGACATTGTAATTCTACCTGAAGCATTCCTTTCACCCTAAAAAGTGTTTTAAAGACAGAAGATAACTTAAAAAATCTTTAAAGATCAAAAGCGGCAGCAAAATCTCCATGGATAAAGTTCTCTGCCCTTGCTATGTCCTCTTAATGTCTCGGAGGCACATTGATGGGGCGGGAATTCCCCAGCGGGCATTCAGCCAGGGCACTGTGCCTGTGTGCCACACTGTGGGCGAACAAGGGCTGTTGTTTTACAGAGAGCAGGCAGATGTCCTAGTTGTAGCCTGGAATGAGATAATGAGTTTGAAGCAGTCTTAGAGAAGTCCATGCAATTTTCAGTACCTGCATATTTCTCTGTAAAGAAAGTCCAAGCAATGAGCTCTAGGGTGGGACATCGGCTGCCAGCTGTACAACTTTATGGCTCAGTTTGGGCCACACCAACTGGCTGTCCCCAAGACATACCTTCTCTGGAGTGTGCTGTCATCTAGTTCCAACCCCCATTCCATGGGCAGGGACAACTTCCACTAGACCAGGTTGCTCAAAGCTCCATCCAACCTGACCTTGAACACTTCCAGGGATGGGACATCCACAACTTCTCTGGGCAACCTGTTCCAGTGCCTCACCACCCTCACAGTGAGGAATTTCTTCCTCAGATCTAATCTAAATCTACCCTCTCTCAGTTTAAAGCCATCACCCCTTGTAAAAAGTCCCTCTCCAGCTTTCCTGTAGGCCCCCTTTAGGTACTGGAAGGTGCTATAAGGTCTCCCTGGAGCCTTCTCTTCTCCAGGCTGCACAACCCCAACTCTCTCAGCCTGTCTTCACAGGAGAGGTGCTCCAGCCCTCTGATCATCTTCACGGCCCTCCTCTGGATTTGTTCCAGCAGGTCCATGTCCTTCTTATGTTGGGGGCTCTAGAGCTGAACACGGTAATGCCATGCCCCAGACTTATATAAACCCAGGTTGATTACATCAGCTTTGGTGTATCCCATTTCACTGATATTGCAGAGGCAAGCTATAAGCAGATTAACAAGTGCTGGGTGTAAGTTTAAGCTTTAATCACATACGTTAACATCCAAGGGTTATGCAAGACAACATTTCAAATGAAACATGTAAACAACATTGGATAATGTTTTATATGTTGTAGAAACCTTACTGGGTTTGTATACTATTACATGTTTTAGTCACAATTGGACTGAACAGCCTAAGAGAACAGTTTTAGGTTTTTACTGATGAACTTTTGAATCTCTAGGAATAGGAGTTAAATTCAAAGGAGAAAAACAGGCAAACAACAAGGTTCACATTCTAGGGCATTTCAAGGACAAAAAGGATTATCCACTGTAGAACCTCTCCTCTTTACAAGTTAAGTCCGGTTGAACAGGCCAGCATAAAGAGTGAGAGGAACTTGAGAAAGAAAAAACTCCTGTGCCTAGGTAATGTGACACTTTCCTTTTTGTCTTTAGGTGAGAAAGATTTGTTTTCCTGTGTTGCATAGTAATTTGGGGATCCCAACATAATTTTTTTAGACATGTTTCTCCCAGAGGATCACATAAAAAATTTTAAAACTGCCACCATGCCAATTCTTGATGCATTTACATAAAGTTCTTCCTCTAATGGTTGTTCCTTGGACCCTAGTGTCAGCTGTAACTGGCTATATAAGAGCTTCTGTCATATGCAAGTTAATAGACAATTAATTATTATTAAATTTTATATATATAAAAATAGAAAAATCAGTTATTAGCACAAAAGCAAGATGCAAACATAAAGAAATCATCTGTTTCTTCTTAGGTATAATACAGAAGCTCAGATAAGTGGACAACCTATTCCTGCTCAGATGGTTAGGGCCAGACTGGTGCCTACATCGAACCTTACTTCCCATGCTCGCAGATTAATTTCTCCCAACACATAAAAAAAGAAGAGCACAGTGTGAGCTACATTAACTGTACCAAAGGGGAAAATCCAAATTGTTTTGTGTGATAAAGGTTTCAAATTATGCAATTAAAAGCACATTATTGATCAGAACTACCCTATCTCTTCCTAGGTTGTACCAACTGACAACCTTCTTGATCATTTTGGAGGGACAGCATGGGGAATCTCCACCACTGAGACTTTCTGCCTCCATGGTGGTTACTGAGAATCTGTATGATCAAGACGTCAGTCTTTATCCAATTATATAAATGTTCCCTACACATATTCTTCTCGGCCTCAGATTTGTTGTTTGAATAGAGTAAAAGTTAGAGACATCTTTCTCACAGGAAATCTCCGTTATCTTATGTCCTCTTCTCAAGAAAATAATTATTGTAATCCAACCCCCCTCTTTAAAAGCGTTATCTGTGTAAAACAGACTGGAGCTAAACAGTCAAACCCTTTATGTGTTTAAATTATTTCTTCCTTGGAAAACAGATAAATCAATTTAAAATGTGACTTGTCTAGGTGGTGAGTGGAGGCACCATTTGAATCTTGTACTGATACCAGAAAAGTATTCGGGTGCTATCACCAACTCAGAAATCATTAAACAATTTGAGAACATGGCCACGGGCTTTCAGAACTGAGTTTTCTCTCTTCCACAATTAGTCCCTTTTCCGCAAGCTTACTCTCTAGCTCCAGTGTCAATCAACCACCCCAAAACACCCTCTCATCATATAGACTGTGTTTTGCCCTAAGATGCACCAAGGCTTAGTGTGAAACTCAAGAGCTGGAGAGGACTGGATCCAGTTTCCCATGTCTAACGCTCTGCCATTCATGGGCTGCCCACCTGCACCGCCCAGCAGAGGAAGGTGTCCCTGCAGTCCCATGGGTGCTGAGGAGCAGGGGGTCTGCTGAGCCCCCCGCTGCTGCCACCACAGATGCCCTTTCCTATCCAGCGGTCACACTGCGGCAAATGGTTCTCGTTCCCATCTCATTTCTGGGTGTGGCCTGACTGGATATTTTGATCCTTTCCTTCAAGATGCCAAAGAACTATAAACTATAAAACATTTCAAAAGGAGAGCCGAAATGTTGTACCTTCTTGATTTTGACAGAAATTATTCCAAGCTGGGAAACGCAGCAGTGACTGGTGGAGTAACTCCCAGAACCCTGGAGGAACAGCCTGACAAAAAGCCTACAAACCCCACCAATCCAATGGATTTTCTCTTTTTGCTTTTTGTGAAGCAGTGTGATCAAACAAGCTCATTCTTCTTCCACCTCCTTCTTCCTCCTCTTTCATGGCATAAACCTACCTGCTTGTTCTGAAGTTTGCTCCCTAGATTAGAAATGCTTTGGGACAGGGCTGTGCTTTGTGCTCTGTGTTTGCACAGTGCCAGTTACAAGATTTAGTTCTAGAAGCCAATAACAATAATAATAATAAATAATATATATTTGTTCTGGTTTCAGTGGTTTCTATTAAGTGCAAACAGAGCACAATGCCTGTGTTTGGTTCCTTGGTGGAGCACTGCATAAGACAGAGGTAATCCCCCAAATATGTGAATGTAGCCGAACATCAGCAGAGCCGTGAAAATTTCTCACGAAGCAGGAACAGATTCACAAATGCCCTAAGCACCCTACAGAGCAAGATTTTCCTTCTAGTCCTTGTCAGTTCTAAAATCTGTGTGGTTTAGGGTAATAATGAAAGTGGCACAGCCTTTCCAATGCAAATACAGTGTTGACTTCAGTTTGATCCTTCAAGAGAAAGAATGCAACATTATCGCTGGAATTAAAATGTAGTTATGGAAATCAATAGTATACAAGCTACTGTAAAAGGGAAGTAATCTTAGTCAAACCTTAGCACTACTATCAGACACATCACCAAATCTCAACAAAGCTCCTCCATTTCCGGGAGGAAATGTGAAATTTCTCTGCATTGAGGATATTCCACCAAAGATATACATCTGAAGCTTTTTCCTTAGTGTCTTTTCAGTGGAATTTGGTGAGTGTGCACAGAATTGATGGCCTGCCCTTTCTTGTATGTGCATGTTGAATAGACTATCAATGAATAAATGTGACAAAGGCTGTTACTTTTAGGACTTTTAGTCCTACTAAGGGACTTGGTAAGTGAGGAGCATTTTTAGTGTTTGGGAGAGGTATCTCATGGAAACAAGCGCTCAGTAATGCAAAGGAGGGGAAATTCTACCTCTGAGAGACCTCTCTGTACTGCTTCTGTTGGGAATCCCATCGTCAACCCGAGCTGAAATGGATTAACTGCTTTAATACTTTGGTATGGGTCATTGGTACTCAAGCCATCCCCTTGCAGGTCTCCTTGCCTAAAGGACATGATCACCAGCTGCACCTGGTGTAGGGAGGATTGGAGCAGGACAGAGGTGGCCATGGCTGCACGGGAAGGGTAGCGCTGGCACTGACACTGGCACGGGGAAGCATGAGGTGGGAGGACGGTGGGAGGCTCATTGCAAAGCTGCGAGACTTGATGTATCTAAATATGCTCTGGGTAAAGGAGAACCTGCCCCTAAACCCTTCTGGACTTGATTTCAGAGGCTCAGACAACAAAGCCAGTGAGAACTGCATCCTTTATGCACAAGGCCAGTTAACCGATTACTTATCTGACATTAGGCACCCAAAGCATAATATTTTGGGCTGAGATAGCGGCTATTAGGAAACAAACACCAACAGGATAAGAAAAGCTTTCTTGCAACATTTCAAACTTCCCCAACCCATTTAACAGCAGTGCTTCTTCCCTCCCACAAGCTGCTGCCTGGTCACACTGCTACAATCGTTGGTCTCTTTCTCATGCCCTACTTCTCCCCTCCCAGGGCTTGGGTCCTTTACCAGACTGACAGGCATCCCAAGGAGTGGGGTAAGGACACTGGTAAAAGAAGTAGCTTTTTAAAAGTATTTGGTATGGAAATAATGATTAATATATGAGCTAAATATAAGGATAACTGGAATAATTATAAAGGTATCTGTTTTTATTTTACATTTATTAAATTAATATCTTATATTGATTATATAATATAAATCGTTAAATAATATTATATTGATTAATTAAATAAATTAAATAATATTTATATATTTAATGACATTGGGTTGGATTTATATTTAATAATATATTAACGAATGTTATATATCTGTTATTATTTTGCCTGTATTTTAGGACAAGAAAAAATTAAGAGTTCAGATTGTGTATTTTAGACCTAGTAAGGTAAGTTACTTAAGGCAACATATCTGGGATAAGGCAGTCTGTAAGGAACCAATATATTGATAATTGCCTTAAACATTGCTTAATGCACAAATTCAAGCAGAGCTGCTGAAATAAACCCTGTTCTGCTCAAATTGGAGAGGAGCTAAAATGAGCTGTAGCTGCACAGTGAGCCACTGTTGCCTAACTTGGTAACCATAAGGTGGTCCAGGGTGAAAAGGCTTTAGGTCTTGCGCAGGCAAGATCTAGGTGGCGTGTCCTGGAAAAAACTGCTGTGGTACAACATAAGGCAACTGCTCATGTGCACAGCAGGGGTTGCTTAAACCCCTCACAACCACCAGTGAGGATGCCCTGTGACCACTGCTCACACCATGAGCTTGCACAGACACAGGTATGTAAATTTGTATGTCAATGAGGTGTCCTCTCAAGAGCATGAAATTCGAATCGATGAAAACTCAGGTGGGACACCCCCCCCAAGACACCTAGTGTGAAGAGGACTAATAGGACACTGCTGAATCCACGGGTGGTGATATTTCTTCTCCCTCTCCCCATCCCCCCCCCCCCATCCCCCCCCCCCCCATCCCCCCCCCCTTTTTATTGAATACTGACCAGATATGAGTAACAATGTATGGCACAGGACTTGCTTATCCAGTTAACCGCAATTGAGCTATCGTATCTAACCACATGTCTTGTATTTCATATTAATAAATCATAAAACTGGTTGGTTGGTGTCGTTTCACCTTAATTCAGTCCAAGGGTATCATGAACTTGTTCCTTGAACCCAAAGGGAGGAAGGTCGTCCTAAACTACTCCTTTTGGGTCGCAACACAGTCATGTTGCCTTATCCCAACTCATGTTGCCACTTGCTACACCCCCCCAATTTTTATTTTTTTGTTGTTGTTGTAGAATGTGATTTCTATAAACTTATCCTGACATTTTATTTTTAAAAATTTGACAGTATGCTTTCAATAGGACTAAGTTCTATTGGCCTGATTCAGTCTGAGTCTGATGTAACTCCATCAAAACCTGTGGAGTTTCCCTGGCGTTAAAAATGCAGTAATTTAGGAATGACTCAGGCTTTGAATTTCTTGGATTTTGCCAGTAGGAACTTGGAGCCAGCAATTCAGAAATTGCTTTTAATCACATCCGGAGATCCCCATTTACTTTTAAAGATGTAATCTTCATCGTCACATACTCTGGAACAGCATACTTGCATTCATGTTTAGAAGCTTAATTATGCACCAATTACATGGGGGAATTTTAAATAAGATTTGCTGATCCTTTTGTTTCATAGATTTGACTAAAACATTCTGTTTATTTTGGTGTCACTCTCATAGCTGGCATGACTGATTTATCTGATGACTAATTTATTTGAGTCCAGCCAGAGATATACTGCCAACTTTTCAACAAAGGGCTCCTTTGGAAAGGGTTTATATTTTCTCAGTGCATTCTAACTATTAACCACTTTATGAAAATATCTATTGATTCCCAAAATCTGTCTAGCAATGATATAGCCTTAAACAACTGAGCTTAACTAGCCCTTCCTCTTGTTTAGCCTTTTTGCTCACTGTAACTACTTCTCCACCAGCCTGGTATTAGTGAAGCATCTTTCAAGAAGGATAGCATTATTTCTGCACAAGAACAATGAGGGACAGCTTGACTAGCCCCATCTAACTTGGCCTTGAACACTTGCGGAGAAGCTGTGGATGCCCCATCCCTGGAAGTGTTCAAGGCCAGGTTAGATGTGGCTTTGAGCAACCTGGTCTAGTGGAAGGTGTCCCTGCCCATGGCAGGGGGTTGGAACTAGATGATCTTTAAGGTCCCTTCCAACCCAAACCATTCTATGATTCTGTTCTATGACTGTGTGCACGTGTGTGTGCACAGAGCATGTTTTATGTAAAAGCTCTATCAAAAGAATAAATGGCAGGCTTAGTTTTTGAAACAGTTGGAATTATCTCTTGCATGAGTGAGATCCTGGCTGTCAGTGAATGCCTATCAGACTTGTTTTCCATACTCATGTCCATCACTGCACTATAGCTGAAGAAGAATGTGGATTTCATCGGGGCATGTAGGCTGTGTGAAAAGAGGAGGAAACAAGGCTTTGCACGTCAAGGAAAGTTTGAGTCCTGGTCAGCTAAAGATCTATTCAATGAACATTGAATAATGTGGGATGGAGAGGGGCTCCTCAACCCAAGGCGAGTTTTTAAGAGCTGCAGTGTTTTAGCCCTGTAACAGCTTTTGGTGAAAGTGTTGCTCCCTTTGAGCACAGATTGGGAGAGAGGAGAGATGTAAAAATTAGCTGCAGGAGGAAAGAATGAAATGGCTCTCTGTGTGCACTCTGGTTTGGACTGAAAGTTGTGGGTATAAATTACATCCAGCTGATCTAAGATAGGGTAGGATTCACCTGCAGGCATCTACTGAGTCAGGGTGGGATTCAGTTGAATCCTGCCCAGTATGCCTATACCTTCACTAATCATCCATCTACTTTATTGTCAACTGGCATGTCTAGACTGCTCCTCTGACCTGGTACAGGTGTCTCCCAGAGATAGGACGGATCCTGTCCTAGAAGGGGACAGGATTCCCTGTTCCTCTTGGCTGGTGATCACAGGGTGACTAGCTCACACACAGCATTTTACACCACAGATGTCTAAAGTGGTCTGGGATAAATCCTAATCCTATGCTTGAGATGTGGTACAGCAATTTTAGCACCTCATCTGTACTTAACTTCAGGTGACTGATAAAGCAGGACAACATTTCCTAAGTAGGAAGAAAGAAAAACTAGGGGACCCACACAATTCAAGATCATTGATGTGTGACTCTCCGTTCTGTACACAGGATTACAATCTCATGGCAAATCCCAGCTGTTACAGAGGACATCAAGCTTATTCAAAACATTGCTTCTCCCTGCCAGCCTCACTCGACTCTTTTCCTGAGCTGGCCATTAACTGGATGGGTTTTGTTCAGGCTGAGTCTAAATGCTGTTTATATTTGATACAAGGAAGATAATGTTCAGCTTGAGTACTCAAAGCATTTTGGCCTATACTGTCTCCCCGCCTCCTCCATTTTGGGCTGTTTCAGATATGTTAGGAGAATATTGTTTGGACGAGAAAATAGCACAGGGAAGTGAAACAGGATGAATGTGAGGGTGCTGCCTTTGCTTAGGACTGTGGATCTCTCAGCAACATCTAGGCTGAATCATTGATATCAAATGTGTTACACAGGACTATGGGCTTTGCAAGCATAGAGCAAAATGCCCACTCCAAATTCAGGCAGGGAGTAGGAAATGTACATAAAAAAGCACAAGAGGATTTAATACCAACCAACCTTTGCAGACCAGAAGTCCACTAAAAGACCTTTGCAGAGTAAAGGCTACTTAAAAATGGGCCTTAGGTACTTTATAAATTATTTTCTGAATTATAGCTTTCCAGCTAAGCATGCTGGCTGCAAAAGGGAAGTCTGACAGAGAAGAGGCGAGGGAGGACATCAGGGGGCACATTTCACTTCTGGCAGCTAGAACTGACCACAAGGCTGACCTGATCCAGGTAACCACAGAGCAAAACAACTGCAGAGTAACAAAATTAAGCTAAGGGTTAGAGGCAGGCGGTTCGTAGGCAGACAAAAAAGGACAGTTGCTTTTAGGTTAGAATGCTAAAACTGCTTATAGTCTTTGTGGTAACCCAGGCCCACTATTTCCTGTGGTATTACCACTGGGCAAGGGGAACTGATTATGCTTTTCCTGTTTGCAGCCACTTTTTAAGTATTTGAAGGCTGTTTTCATGCCTAAAGTTTCTGCCTTTCTTTAGACCAAACAGCCTTAACTCTTCCAGTCTTTCCTCATAGGTCGCATTTTGTAAACTTGAGGGATTCTAGTTGCTCTTATCTGCATGCTCTTTCCAAGTGCTCTGCATCTTGCTCCAAGTGTAGTACCCGAGCTGGACACAGTACTGCAGCAGAGGCTTTGCTTGGCAAAGCAGAAGCCATTTCACATCTTACAGACAAGATATTTTTTATAAAGACTTGCTTTTTGTTTTTGCAGCACAGCACAAGCTGTATGTCATGCATTGTCTGATCCCAGCTGAGAGGATCCTGGATGTTGGATTGATCCCTGCTGGTCCATCTACACAGATCTGATAGCTGACCAGAAGCTTGCGGGAGCTTTTTTCTGTTGAGTTTCTAGTAAGTTATTCAGAAAGGAGAAGGTAGATATTTTGAGGCAAAGGAGGGGATAGGTTATAAGAACTTGACATTGCTTGAGCAACAGTACCAGATGAGACATAGCATTGAATTAGTTTATGATCCCATTTCTGCTAGTGGCATGAAGGAGACAGTAAGGCTGCAAAGATATTGAGAGAAAAGGGGAAAAAAAAGAAATAAATCCATTTAGAAAATATTGCCGTTGGTAGAATTGAGTGAAAGCAGATGTAACCCAGTGAACTTCAAACCCTGAAGTAATGTTATGTCTTTAGCTTACTGAGAAAAGTGAGCAATGACAGTGAAAAAAATCTCTGTCTCTAAAAATCACTTTGTATGACTCATGCATAATCAAAATTAATCTTGTTTGGAAACAGACCTTTCCTCATCATTCCTTCTTTTAAAAAGCTACTCAGGAGCCTTGAACACCTAAAATACAATTCTTTGCTTCCTAGTTCCTCTGCCTTGTAGAGCGGTGCTTTCCCTTCAGTATTATGAACTATAACCATCTTGCTGCAGGGCTGCGTGCACAAGTGAGCACAACATGGAACTGTTGCTGGACACAGATTTTTATTTGAAATGATCCAGGATGGTAAAACTGTAAAGAACAGGTGGTTGAAAGCACTCATAATCTTTAAATAAGAGTTCCCACTCATTCTTTTGATTAAAATCCTAGAAGTTTTTTGAAATGATCTAATTTTTCCCAGTTGAGCAGTTAGCCTTTGCTGAGATTTCAGAGAACTTGAGCCTGGTCCCTCTTGTGCTGAACATCGTGGCCAAATTGTCACCACCAGGTCAAAGCAGAGCCTTGCACTTTGCATGCACTCTTTCGGCTTTCCTAACCATCTCCTTCCATCAAACTATCTGATGTATTTTGGGTGGCTGTGGCCTATATGTTTTGTCAAGAGCTCTCTCCCTGCCCCATGACCCAGCTGTTGTAGATCAGACTTGCTTTCCCTTGGCTGCAAGTGTTTGGGCTCCTTGCAAATTGTTCCCAAGCAAGAGGAGTGCAAGAGAAAGCCATTCCTATCTTCCTGACTCTCCTTTCACTGGGGTGCATCTCAGTCTTACATACTTAGATCTTGCTGATTCAGTGCAAGTCCTATCAGCTGGCCCAGATAACCACTGTGCCTTACTCTGCCTTGGGCTTGCCCTCAGGTCTCTGCAGTATCCAGAGCAATCACCACACTGCAGCAGGACTAGCAAGTGACCCTAGGAAGTGCTCAACCATTTGCATATTATTGCAAACATAAAAATAATAATAAAAGACTGTGGGATGTGGGGTGGTGTGGAGTATCTCTTATCAACAGCCTCCACAAAAGTTCCTTCTTTTGTTTATAAGGAACTGCAGACCAGAGATGCCTGGATTTGCAGACAGGAAGGGTGAGGGGGAAAACACCCCCACTTGTTTTCTCCTTTGAGCAACAACGTTTCTCTTAACCTTAACCAAAGAAGGTAGTGAAGCCACTTGGCAAACAGACTTGTGTTAAGTACCTTGGCTGGAAATGTTTATGCTTGTTCCTGCTAACACACACAGGGCTCAGCCCGGTGCGTGCAGAGGGGAGGGAGGGGAAGGACTCAGCACTCCCCCGCGCAGCTCACCGCACCCCTATGCCACATGTCTGGGCAGGAGCTGGCCCACAAACGGTTACTGCTGCCTGCAGGGAGGGATGCTGGCTTCAGCTGCCTGTCTCTCCTCCTGCCTCTCTCCCTAGATGTGCCAGGCACAGCTCCTTGAGAGGAACTACTACCAGCAGCCAGGGCAGGGGAGCTTCACCGCTCGGAAGGAAGTTAGCTGAGCCATAGGCTGGGGGTGTCTGCACCCCCGGTGAAACCCAGGCCAAAGTATGGCTATAGCAGTGCAGGATGTCCTAGCCAGAGACCCAACTGGCCATTGACCCTCTGAGAGTGAGCCCTGTACCACAGGCTGGAAAGCGGATGAGATGCACAGAGCTGGAGAAGCACAACCCCTTTGCTCCCTGCTGTACCCCTGCACTGAACATCTCCAACCATGCTGCATCGCATTTGCTTTAGGGGAAGGTGGCTCTACCGTTTGTAGCATCCTGTTCTCTCAGGGACACACATTTCCAGCTGTAGATTATTTCTTTGCCTTTGACAATCCCATCTTCTACCTCAGCCGAGTTCCCTGCACCTCCTGGAAGGATGTACCCATCTCAAACACCTACACAGAGGCAGCAGTAACATCGCGGTCCCTCTGCAGCCTGTGCTGTCAGATTCCAGTGTCAGCCAGAAACACAAAAGGAGCCCTGTGATGGTCTCAGCTGGAGATGCCCTTGGGACAATAAGGTTGAGGGAGAAAAGAAAACAAGATGAAGTCCATGGGGTTGGCAGGGGGTGTGCAGGATGGCCATACTGTGATCACAGTGCCCCAGGCAGTGAGGTCCCTGGCAGAGCTCAGTGAACAGTGCCAGCCTGTGGTGCTTGCTCAACCTCTGGGACTGTGGGGCGAGTTCTGGCTGCCATCAGGGCAGCGAGTCTTTCTGACTCAGCAGGAATTGACCCAAATCCCTGGTAAGGAGGAAAACAAATTTTCTGCCTTCCACTTACATCCTGTCCCTGGCTGTGGTGGGTGCCCTTGTTTTAAAAGTTGAGGTCCAGGGCTTTGAGTCGGACAATGGGTGACTTCTCATATGGTGGAGCATTTTTGTCAGGTTGCATCAGCATTTCAACAAATCCCACCTCTGCGTACACCCAACATGGAGATTTTTGTAGCCTAGTAAGATGACACCCAGCTCAACAGGAAAGCAGGGAGCTTCAATCTGAACAGGGATGCATTCATGAGGGTCAAAAACCCTGTTGGGTGGCAGCCCTGCAACAAGGCAGGCAAATAGGTCTGTTGAAAAGGACCTGAGCCTTGCTGCACACAGAGGCACAAGAGTCACTGACACTTGAAAATCATAGAATTATAAAATGGTTTGGGTTGGAAGGGAACTTAAAGATCATTTAGTTCCAACCCCCTGCCATGGGCAGGGACATCTGCCACTAGACCAGGCTGTTCAAAGCTCCATCCAACCTGGCCTTGAACACTTCCAGGGATGGGACATCCACAGCTTCTCTGGGCAACCTGTTCCAGTGCCTCACCACCCTCACAGTGAGGAATTTCTTCCTCAGATCTAATCTAAATCTACCCTCTCTCAGTTTAAAGCCATCACCCCTTGTTCTATCGTTACAAGCCCTTGTAAAAAGTCCCTCTCCAGCTTTCTTGTAGGCCCCCTTTAGCTACTGGAAGGTGCTATAAGGTCTCCCTGGAGCCTTCTCTTCTCCAGGCTGCACAACCCCAACTCTCTCAGCCTGTCTTCACAGGAGAGGTGCTCCAGCCCTCTGATCATCTTCATGGCCCTCCTCTGGACTCGCTCCAACAGGTCTATGTCCTTTTTATGTTGGGGGCTCTAGAGCTGAAGGCAGGACTCCAGGTGGGATCTCACAAGAGCAGAGTAGAGGGGACAATTGCCTCCCTCAACCTGCTGGCCTCGCTTCTTTTGATGCAGCCCAGGGTTCAGTTGGCTTTCTGGGCTTCAAGTGCACTTTGCCAGCTCATGTTGAGCTTCTTGTTGGTGTGTTCAACAACACACCAAAATCTTTCTCAACAGAGCTGCTCTCAATCCATTCTCTGCCCAGCCTGTATTGATACTGGGGGTTGTCCCAACCCATGTGCAGGACCTTGCACGTGGCCTTGTTGAACTTCACGAGGTTTGCTTGGGTCCACCTCTCAAGCCTGTCAAGATCCCTCTGATGGCAACCCTTCCCTCCAGCATGTTGACCCCACCATGCAGCTTGGTGTCACTGGCAAACTCACCAAGGGTGTGCTCAGTCCCACTGTCCGTGTTGCTGACAAAGATGTTAAACAGTGCTGGTCCCAATGCCAGCCTCTGAGAAACACCACTCATCAATGGTCTCCACTTGAATGTCAAGCCATTGACTGCAAGTCCTTGAGTGAGACCATCCAGCTTATTCCTTATCCACCCAGTGGTCCATCTGTCAAACACGTCTCTCCAGTTTAAAGGCAAGGATGTCATGCGGGATGGTGTCAAATGCTTTGCACAAGTCCAGGAAGGTGATGTCGGTTGCTCTTCCCTGATCCAAAAACACTGTAACTCCATCACAGAAGGCCATTTGTCAGGCACAATTTGCCCTTAGTGAAGCCATGTTGGCTGTCACCAGTCACCTCCTTATTTCCCATGTGCCTTAGCATACTTTTCAGGAGGATCTTGCCAGGTACAGAGGTGAGACGTACTGGCTTGTAGTTCCCTGGCTCTTCCTTTTTATCCTTTTAAAAAATGTGGGCTATATCTCCCTTCTTCCCGCCAGTGGGAACTTCACCACACTGCCACAACTTCTCAAATATGATGGAGAGTGGTTTATCCACTTCATCCACCAGTTCCCTCAGGACCCATGGATGCATCTCATCAGGTCCCATGGACTTGCGCACCTTCAGGTTCCTTAGATAATCTCGAACTTGATCTTCTCCTACAGTGGGCAGCTCTTCATTCTCCCAGTCCCTGCCTTTGCCTTCTGTGGCTTGGGCGGTGTGGCTGGAGCACTTGCCAGTGAAGACTGAGGCAAAAAAGTCATCGAGTACCACAGCCTCCTCCACATCCTGGGTAACCAGGCCTCCCATTTCCTTCTGGAGAGGGCCTACATTTTCCCTAGTCTCCCTTTTATCACCAATGTACCTATAGAAGCTTTTCTTGTTGCCCTTGGTGTTTCTAGCCAGATTTAATTCTGTCAGGGCTTCAGCTTTCCTAACTCGACCCCTGGCTTCTCGGACAGTTTCTCTGTATTCTTCCCAGGCTACCTGTCCTTGCTTCCACCACCTGTAGGCTTCCTTTTTGTGTTTGAGTTTCTCCAGGAGCTTCTTGTTCATCCATGCAGGCCTCCTGGTGTTTTTGCCCAACTTTGCCTTTGTTGGGATGCATCAAATCCTGAGCTTGAAGAAGGTGATCCTTGAATATTAACCAGCTTCCCTGGGTGCTTCTTCCCTCCAGAACTCTGTCCCATGGTACTCTATCAAGCAGATCCCTGAAGAGACCAAAGTCAGCTCTCCTAAAGTTCAAGGCAGTGAGCTGGCTGTGCACCCTCCTCACTGTCCTAAGAATCTTGAACTCCACCATTTCATGGTCACTGCAGCCAAGTCTGCCCTTGAGATCCACATTCCCCACGAGCCCCTCCTTGTTAGTGAGAACAAAATCCAGCATGGCACTTCCCCTCCTTGGCTCCTCTAGCACTTGGAGAAGGAAGTTACCGTCAGGGCATTCCAAGAACCTCCTGGATTGCCCATGCCCTGCTGTGTTGTCCCTCCAACAGGTATCGGGGTGGTTGAAGTCCCCCATGAGGACTAGGGATTGTGAACATGAGGCAGATCCTATCTGCCTATAAAGGGCCTCATCCACTCAGTCTTCCTGGTTGGGTGGCCTGTTTGGGTGTAGGAGACCCCCATTATAATGCCACCTGTCCCTGCCCTCTGTTTAATTGTGAGCCATAAGCTCTCAGTCAGCTCCTCATCCACCCCCAGGCACAGCTCCATGCACTCCAGCTGGTTGCTGACATAGAGGGTGACACCTCCCCCTCATGTCCCCTGCCTGTCCTTCCTAATGAGCCTGTATCCTTCCATTCCAACACCCCAGTCATAGGAGCCATCCCACCATGTCTCCATGATGCCAATAAGATCACAGCCCTGCAGGCATGCACGTGTCTCTAAGTCCTCTTGTTTATTCTCCATGCTACCTGTGTTTGCGTAGAGGTATTTAAGCTGGGTTCCCAAGGAAGCTAACTTCCTGGCTGGAGCAGCTGGAATTCTCTTGTGCTGCTCTGCAGGTGCTCTCCTGCTGCCCTGCCATCCCTTTCCACTCTCTGGGCATCTGTTGCTGTCGCTGGCATCAAACTGGTAAGACTGGGATGGAGTGAAGTTCCCCTCTCCTGGCAACTTTAGTTTAAAGCCCTCTTCACCAGCACTCTTCAATGAATATGAAGAAATGCTGAATTTCTGTGAAGAACTGAGTTTCTAGGGACAATATTAAGTTAACATGATAGTGGAGGTTTTGTAATTGCCACTGAGTAAAGCAAAAATACTTGCAGCATGAAGATGTTGAAAGGTGGTGTAAATTCATTGCATCAGTTTTTCTAGAATATAATTGTATCATCTGTTTTGTAAGGTGGAACATTTCCATTAAAAATATGCTGTGGAAAAGCCAGATGTCATTAATGATTATTTGGTTAATTAAAATGCCTCTTTTCCCCACATTGTGACATAGCTACTTCTGTTATTAACAAAAGGTGGATGACTCAGGGCCCAGTATGCGGTGTGTTGCTTGCTTGGGATGGGATGCCAGCCTGGGGCAGCTGCTTGGGCTCATGGTGGTCTTGCAATGGAGAAGCTGTTTATACCTCTGGAGAGTCCTGTTCTCCTGGTCACCCAGGATACGGTTAGTGAGTAACTTTCACTGTTTCTTAGTGGCTGGGGTTTGGTTTCTGTTTTTGCTGCTTACAGGATGGAATATCAATAGAAAGGCTTTTATCTGACATTCTGTGTTATTGTTTAGAAATTCATTTGTGAAGAAGGAAAAGGCAGTCTCCAAATATTAGAAGAATTTGGCGGATTTCCATCTGCAGCGGAAATTCAGTACTTCGGAACTCTCATTTCCTCTGGAAATATGAATCAGTTGTCTGCTCCCCTGAATATAAGCCCAGGACACATCTTTGTGCCTGACTGCAATCTGCAGAAGAGTATCCTCACATCTCCACTGGGTACAAAAATAATAGCAAGTATAAAATTGGTAGAATGGACCTGGTAGAAAACCAGTATATATGTTATTATGAAAGCAAATCTGTGAGAATATTCAAGTATTCAGTTTTGCTTCTCATTTTGACTGTCAGGTTATGCAGTCATACTCTTTCAAATACCAGTAGAGTGTCTGTAATGAACTTTTGGGGAAATGGGGGCTAGCAAGGAAATTTTGGAGTCTAACCTAAAATCACCTTATAACAGATGAATAACATATCCAGTTGATGGTGTACAGTATTAAAATCTATGGCATGGAAGTCTTGATTTATGGAAAACTGTTTGATAGTATAACATAAATCTTAGCTCAGGATGTGGAATTTTAAAATTCTGTCTTTAAGGAAGTTAATCCTGAGGATGCATTTTACTACAGCTTTGTTAATTACCTCCAGACTAACATACATTTACTTTGGAAAAGTTAACACGGTAAAACAGAAACATAACTGTAAAATGATCACATCAGTAGACTGTTGGGCATGGTCTTCAGAAGTCTTCAGTGCCTCTGCTTTTTTAACTGTTTCAGGACCTCTTTTAGAAATTTAGAGGGCAAATATCTGGGTGACCAGTACAAGGTATTTAAGGTGACAGATGAACAAAACGTTCTCAGGAAACTTTGCATGTGCCTGAATTTCAATATATGCTTTGTCAGATTAATACCATAAATTATTAAGTTCTATTTTTTAAAATATTTGGACAGGCTGAACAGGCTCTCCTAGCATCCCATAAAGGGTCACTGTAGGTGAAGAACAGGAATCTGTTTTTCCAACTGTCTCTCCAGGCCAGCACATCTGCTTATCCCCCGTCAGTCCCGCACCAGGCATGAAGTAGAAATAAGGCCATCTTGTTCTATAGGTCAATCCTATTTAGCCACCATCTTTGTTCTTGAGTGACCTCAGCTAGTTAAATGTGAGTTCATAGGGTCAGCACTAACAGATTCTGGCAGGGTTGTTGGTTATCTGTGCCACCTCATCAAATTACTCCTTCTAACGTCTCTTGTTCTGTTTCCTTTGATCCTGGTTTCATGCCTTTCTGCTCATTTCTGTCCAACAGAAAGAATCCCTTGGAACAGGAAGACTTTGCTAGTTTATTATTAATAGTGAAATGAATGAAGGTTTGAATGCTTGGCTTTGTGACCTGAATTTTGTTTCGAATATATGTGTCTTAAAAAAAAAGAAAAGTAATAAAATCCAGGAAGATTTTAATGACACAAACCCATTATTAAATCCTGAATACCATCAAAAGGGAGGTGCTGCTTCTTCACCTCAATAGTGAAATGTCATCGGAAGTGCTCCTTTCCTTGCCAGGTACCCTGCTGCCAGGCCTGTTTATCTTGTACGTTCAGCTTGGGACCCTTCTCAGCTGCCCAGCTTCCAGACCTCTGCCTCACCTCCTGCACCCCTGGCTGCTTGCCCCTGTGCTGATTGTTTGGTCATCAGGTCCATGGGCTGCTGCCTGGTTGTGCTGGGCAAATGAGGCCATGGACTGTGAGCACGAAAAAGAAGTGCCCTAGAAAATAACAAAGCCCTGTTTTAAGGCACAGCCACCCGAGTTGATGTCCTCTCTCCTCTGTTAGGAAATGTATCCCTGGAGAGAAAAGCCATGCAGGAGCCTTGGACTTCAATGTCTACTCTGTAGAGAGAAGACCGAGTGGATTGCTGGCATCTGTTGGGCACAGCCAGAAGTCCCTCACAGCACTGGCGCTAGGACTGAGTCAAGGAACAAGTGCTCTGAAAAAACGGGAATCTGAAGCCCTCAGTAACACCCCTGGTAACACCTCTGCTCCAAGTATTTGATTTAATTTGAATCAGTGAAACACCCAAGAAGATACATCAATCAGCCTCTAAACCACCAGAGTCCCATGGCACCCACTCCAGAGAAGGCTTATAAGGATAACCAGACACTGTAAGGCTAGGTGCATATGGAATATGGAGAGGAATCCCATGTGTACAGCTCTATTAAAATGGCTGCACTCATCTAGCATCTTGCTTGACATTGCAAAACTGTGTGTAAGTACTGTAAGACAGAATAACACCTGCATTGAGGGATTTAATACCCCTATTGTCTGTGTAGCAATTTGTTTTTGCTACCAAATTGCCACTTAACTCACACTTGCCCAGCCAACTCCATATGGTATCCACAGCAGAGATGATTTTTAAGTACTTCACACACCACACACACACACTCCCCCCCCCCCCCCCCCCCCCCAGTTTCTCATCTCATGACCATTGGCTACACTGATTTTCCCATACCCATTCCCCAGCTCTTTGCTGCTCAGCCTCTCTCCTCCCCCTTGTACCGCTCCCGGAAAATGTCGTATGTGCTAGAAGGCTAAAGATTTAAAATCTTGAATCTCAGCAGTATGAATTCCAAAACTGATAAATCAGTTTTAATGATTTGTATTTCTCTCTCCTTCTCTCACCCATCCACCTACCATGGCTGTTTTTGCCAGGTCTCCTCTCCCCTCCTGCTGCAGGGATTTGTGAAAATGAAATGGATTGTATCTCTGTAACTTTGAATGAAGCGCTGGTTGTAGCACAACTGCTTAGAAAGATTAGAAAAGGTACACTAGCCTTAGGCTCCTCAGTGCACACTAGAGGGAAGCTCCCCACCCACCTTGGTGTTCACAAGGCAGACCAGGGTAAAAAACCTGTTTGAACAAAGGTATTTTAAGACATTGGCTGCATACCAATTACTGCTGAGTCCTATTCATTTTGCAGTACACTCTCTGCTGCTATGTAGGAGTAATCAAAGACAGCTAAAAGCAAAATAAAGATAACAATCTATCCTGGCATGAGTATTAGAAGATGAAAGGGCTTTGTTATTAATGCCCCAATAACAAGCTTTGCATTCCCATCCTTGCACCAGCTTTGTGGAAACCATGCGAGCAAATAGCAGCACTTTACACCTTCCAGATTGCCTCACTGATTTTCTGCAAATGAAGACCACCTGTGGGGGACTGTCCACCTGGCACAAGCTCTTCTCCAGGTTTTGAGAAAAGTGAAAAAGATCTCAGCACCATAACCTCTGCTCTTGTACAGAGGTGGGAAGACAGAAGGCTTATAGCACAAAAAGAGGATTGAAGAGATGCTGTCAAATCGCCAGATCTAAACAAGAGCTAAAAAGGACAGCTGGTCTGCAATGCCTTATGTTTTCCTGAAATCCTGCAGATTTTAAAGCAGTGTCAGAGCCTATCCTTTGTAACCTGCCACCAGCTTCTCCTCCAAAATGGCAGCTGTCTGTGAAAACCTCCACGGTCAGTGTTTTCCAGCTGGCCCATGCAGTCTGGTCCTGCAGTTCTTGGACTTACTTTGTGTATCTTTCTGGCTGCAGTAGGCACACCTCTTTCCAGTCTGCCCCATAGCTCTGGTCTGTTCTGGTGCAAGTAGTTGGTCAGAGCCAGACAGTCTTCACAGTAAATAGCAGTAAACAGTGATTCATTGTGGTTTAGATTCATGAATTTCCAGATCTTCTAGATTAAAATCTTGGAAACAGAGAGCTCAAAGAGAAAACAAAATTTGGCATCAGGATTCCTTGTGAACCACTTCAAAATCTCTAACCTGTGTTCCAGCTCTGAGATCCAAAAATGTGTGTTTCCCAGAGTTGTCCTGCCTCTTGGGGGATTCCTGGGCTCTGAACGCTTCCTCTAGGAAGCAGCCTTCCATCTCCACAGAAGCCCTGGGTTTTGCTCTGGAGCTACTGCAAAGCTGTTGGTGGAGCTCACTAGGGGGAAATCTCTTAGATACTTGGGAATTAGCCCCCTCCTTCAGTTCACATCTGTTCTAACAGGGACTTCTAGGTCAAACATGGCTCTCTGCTTCATGAATGGCTCTACTGCATACGAATCAATTCCTTCCCTTACTTGAAACAGAATAACGCCTACCCAGGCTGAACTTTTCAATTGATGTTCTTCTTTCACTGTTGGGGGTGGGGAGAGGGGAGAGGGTGGGCAACAATATACAATACAACAGATTAAAAAAAAAATATTGCTGTATATTGTAACAATGTCTCGTGACCTCTAGTGCATTACCAGCTTCCCCTAGAGACCAAACATGCGTTTCAGGCTACCCTGTTTGACTGGGAGCAGGCCTAGTCATCTAATATTAGAATGGAGGCCATGAGCTTGGAAAGAGGCTTTTGCTACAATGGAGAAGCAAACTGTGAGAGTGGAGAACGTTTTGTTACCAGGGCTTAACACCATTTCTCTGCATACACAAAAGTCCCTGTGCTGGAATCAGCATTTCAGTCAGTCCAGTGACCCTTCTGCCTGCTGAGAAATTGCGATTACATTGGAATTAAGCCATAAAACTCTGCGATAAATTCTGGCCATGTCTCACGGTCACCGAATTTGCGCTATTGATCCTAGTGTCTATTTCTTTTTATATTGATGCAACTTTGCTAATGCTGTTTTGACTATTTTTCTAAATTAGCAAATGATATTGTACTCATTGGGCAGAAAAACTTAATGGAGGGGTAGCTTAGTCTATTGAACACAAATCAACCATACCTCCCTTCTGTTGGCGCTTCTCCTAGAAGGGTTTGCTTGCTACAGGAAAGTTCTTAGGCACAGTTATCCTCTAACCTGAGTATCAGACCCCCGTGACTCGGTCCCTTTGACTACCCGGAGTACCCCTCAGCAGACTTCTCCTTGGCCGGCCATCAGTCTGAAGAAAACCTCCCGGATGGATTTCTCCCTGCTGATGGCTGCAGCCATCCACCCCGCGTGACTGCCCGGCCCTCTCCCCTTTGGACCTCCCAGAAGTGCCCGCCGCTGCTGCTCCGCCGCGGCTCTGGCTGGGTTGCACCGCTCCTCTCCTGCCGCCGGCCCGGGGAAGCCGGGGCCGAGGCACGCGGCCGTTCGGGGAGCAGAGGGAGCGGCCGGGCCCAGCCGGCCGGCGCGGCACCCCCCGGGCACGGCCGCGCGTCCCCGGGGCCGCCTTGCAGCACCATGGAGAGAGGAGCGCGCCCGCCTCCCGCGGGCGGGCAGGGAGCGGGCAGCGGGCGGGAGCAGGGAGCGGGCAGGGAGCGGGCAGGGAGCGGGCAGCGGGCGGGCAGGGAGCGGGCAGGGAGCGGGAGCAGGGAGCGGGCAGGGAGCGGGCAGGGAGCGGGCAGCGGGCGGGCAGCGGGCGGGCAGGGAGCGGGCAGCGGGCGGGAGCAGGGAGCGGGCAGGGAGCGGGCAGGGAGCGGGCAGCGGGCGGGCAGGGAGCGGGCAGGGAGCGGGAGCAGGGAGCGGGCAGGGAGCGGGCAGGGAGCGGGCAGGGAGCGGGCAGCGGGCGGGCAGCGGGCGGGCAGGGAGCGGGCAGCGGGCGGGAGCAGGGAGCGGGCAGGGAGCGGGCAGGGAGCGGGCAGCGGGCGGGCAGGGAGCGGGCAGGGAGCGGGAGCAGGGAGCGGGCAGGGAGCGGGCAGGGAGCGGGCAGGGAGCGGGCAGCGGGCGGGCAGCGGGCGGGCAGGGAGCGGGCAGCGGGCGGGAGCAGGGAGCGGGCAGGGAGCGGGCAGCGGGCGGGCAGGGAGCGGGCAGCTGGCGGGAGCAGGGTGCGGGCAGAGAGCGGGAGCAGGGAGCGGGCAGAGAGCGGGCAGGGAGCGGGCAGCGGGCGGGAGCAGGGAGCGGGCAGGGGGCAGGGAGTGGGCAGGGAGCGGGAAGCAGGCAGGGGGCAGGGTGCGGGCAGGGAGCGGGCAGGAGGCAGGAAGCAGGCAGAGAGTGGGCAGGGAGCAGGCAGCAGGAGGAAAGGGAGTGGGCAGGGACTGGGCAGCGGGAGGGCAGGGAGTGGGCAGTAGGAGGGCAGTGGGCAGGGAATGGGCAGCGGGAAGGCAGAGAGTGGGCAGGCAGAAGGCAGGGAGTGGGCAGCAGGTGGGCAGGCAGTGGGCAGTGAGAGGGCAGGCAGTGGGCAGGGAGTGGGCAGCAGGCGGGCAGGGAGCGGGCAGTGGGAGGGCAGGCAGTGGGCAAAGAGCAGGCAAGGAGTGGGCAGGCAGCTGGCAGGGAGCAGGCAGCAGGTGGTCAGCGGCAGGCAGCAAGACGCAGAGGGAGAGCAAGCAGTGGGCAACGGGCAGGGTGTGGGCAGGGCATGGGCATCTGGCAGGCAGCAGGCAGCAGGTAGGCAGGGAGGAGCAGGAGTGCATTCTCTGGCCCCAGTCCTCACTCAGCCTGCCCGCCATGTAACCCCACTTGTGATGTGTGTGGAGCAGCAACATTGGCTGCTGGGGGACTTAGCAGTAGGTTTGCTCCTCATAGGCTCAGGAGAAGCCTGGCCTTGGCTGCCACGCAAATATCTGGCCAGGTCATTGTCGGCTGGCAGCAATCAAATGGCTAGTGTGTTTTCCTTGGCAGTAAGTTTCTGACTAGTGAGGGAAACTCTCATGTCAGTCCTTTCCTGCTCTAGGCTGAGCCCTTTGGGAAAGTTGCTAGTGCCACCCCAAAGCGTGGCTGGAATTGCTCTCCACACCCCGATGAACTCAATTGGTGTTTGACTGTGCAAGGCTGATCTGGGTACCGGTGCTGCAATAGCAGTTGCCTTGTTTCAACTTCCTTCCACTCCTTAGCTGCACTACAGTGGCAGCTTTGTGAAATGGGAGCTCTGAATCTGCCTGTCAATGTGACCCAGAATGCATGGGCATTGCACTTTCCATATTGGCTACCATCAGGATAGCACTACTTGCCCTACCTGGCTCCATCAAAACAGGCACTAGCAAGACTAAGAGATGCCAGCGGAAGATCAGAGGCTCTAACAAGCAAGGATTCAAGGAATCTTTTCTTCTACTTCCTGCTACACCTTCCTGAATGTATGGTATGGAAAATCAGAGTGCAAAGGAGTCATGAAACAGCGCTGTAGGCAAGGCTTGCCAGATGCTGAACTAATTGTTTGAAGAAGCCTAGTAGCTGCCCTGACAGATGAGGGAAGTGTCACAGAAAAGGGATGTGGGCACAATAAATTTTGCTAGTTACAATTCTGTCTTATGTGAATGAAACAGCTCTCTGTTGCATCACCAATGGCAAAATACCTAAATAAAGCGTCTAAGCAGTGCTAGGCAACTAAAAGCTAGTTTTTGTCAACTGTGGATAATTCTGAGATTGTAAAAATCAGGATGATAAACATGAGAAGAATGAGAATAGAGTTAACTACTGCCTGTAGAGAGAGCACTGAGGAGTTAGCAGGAGACAGTGTGGGTGGAAACACTGTCATAAACAGTATCTTTCTGGAGTCCATGATAGCTTTGACTCCAGTGGAGTCAGGAGCTTTAGTTCTCAGGCTAACCCTTTGAAGGGTCTTGAGGGTCTTTCTTACTGGTAAGGACTGAGAGGTTAATCACAGGTTAGTGGTTTTGTTAAACAATATTGTCTTTCTGCTAGTTTTAATTTCTGGCATTTGTTGACACTGAGTTTGTGCCTGTGTGTAATGGTCCCTTGGTTTTGATCCCATAATTTCCGTGAGTATATCCAGCACACTGATAATCATAACCAAGTTAACTGAAAAGGCAATGTTCCCAGATAACATTTAGCTTGCTGTATTTTGTGTCAGATCTGATGAATGACTTTGTTTCATACTTCTCCCAAAGCAGCTGATTTAATAAAAGATACTGCTTCTTCCCACAAACATTGCCTTAAATGACTGTAGCTACAACAGTATGACTATCTGTGCTACATTAAATACGTTGTACTCCTCCCAAGATCTTCCATCTGAATGTTTCGGTCACTGCAGTGGAGTACACTGTGGCTGTACATGTGAATGTACAATTTGACAAGAGCCCAGCCAGCTTGTATACTGTTAGCAGCATGGTTGTGCTAATCCAGACTTCCAGAAACATGAACCCCTCAAGATCTGTAGGTGGGCTGGGTTGCAGAAGGTGAGCTCTTATTGCCTTGGCTACGCTCCTATCAGCACAACTAGTCCTGTAGCTGAAAGTCAGTTCGGGCAAATACCTACATACCGCCTATGACCGCAGGGTAATCCTGTTCAAAGAAAGACCTCTGGAGTCTGTTCTGTTTACTGTCAAAATAGTAAAAAAATCTTAAAACTTCATAAAGCTTGCATAGAAGCCTCTCCTGTAAAATCATCCCAAAAATACAATCAAAACTTTAACGATCAAATAAATCTGCTTTGGAGTAGAATGACTTATGTTACTTATTACTAATGATTTCTGTGAGATAACCTGAAGATGGATAGGTAGGAATGCAGTGAGGAGCTTGTGTAACAGAGTTATCTTTGGCTATAGGATAAAATGCAAATAGATTCCATAAAATCATAAACATGCAGAAGAAAAAGTTATATTGCCAGCCCACCCTGACGTCAGTTTGTCAATAACGACGATGTACTTCTTTAATCTGAGCATTTTATTGTTTTACAATGTAGGACGGAATGAGAGTGCAAAGCTCTTTCCCTGTTGAACTCTTGTTTTCCTTGGATTACCAGGAGTTTATGTTTAGCAGGTTTTCCAGACAAAATGCCTCACTCCTTCTGAGTAGTGTTTATGCTACATGTAACATTACCCTTTGCTGGTGCATGCACTGGCAGGTTAAAATTAGACTTCCTAAATGTCACTACAGCAACTTGCTACTCTCTTACAAGAGTACAGTACTTTAATTTGTTGTGAATTTGTTGTCTATGTTACTCTAAACAGCAAATAAGCAAAATCTTACTTAGATAAATACATATTTAATGAATGCACATGTAGTGATGTGTGTTTTGTTTATTCAGATTCCAATCTGTTACTGATCAAATAATAGTAACAACACAAAGTGGCAAACGGATTAAAGCTGATTGTTCTGAAAGCAGTTTTTGTACTACTAATAATAGCAATAATGGCAGTTTCTAGTTACTGAAGTACTTTACATTGCTTAAAAAAATTTGATCATGTGTACCTCAGAAAAGCTGGTGCTTTTTTTCTTTAAATCTCAGCAGAATTAATGTATAAATGGTTATTTGCAAAGATACATAATATTCACTTTTAAAGCATATGTGTGAATTTCTATGCCTTTTAAGCCATTTTTGATGAACAGCATTCTTTAAAAGAAGTAAAACTCTTCTTATCCATTCACATCCCTCATGTAAGATTTGTGATGGTTTGGAGCAGGGCATGATAAAATGTGTACAAAAATGATAATGAGTTTTATCTCAAAATCCTCTGTACATGCAAGAGTTGATCTGTATGTCTCAGCACACAGTCTGATGTGGCAGGGGTGTGAAAGGCAAGAAAAGGTATGGATCTGTAACGTCCCCATGATTCCATGTTTCCATGTGTGTGTGTGAGGTGTGGTGTGCGTCTATGACCCTGTTTATGTAATATGGTAACAACCGTGCAACAGTACATTTTATATCTCATTCAGCCACTGCCTGTTAATATCTGAGAATTGTGCTTCTTTCTGGTCTCATAAAAGCTTTGGAAGAGTGGTTCTGTCTAGTCTGGATTTCTTCTCTGTTTGCCTAAAATTCCAGTGTCTTAATCCATTTTTCCTACTCCAGCCTGACTCCATCTTGCTTGCGTGCTGCCCACATCCAGGAGAAGCAGTCCCTCTGCCCTTGCCCTCATGAATGCTTACATACTGTTTCACTGAAAACACTATCTTGCTTACTGTCTCAAGGCTTAACAGCAAATGGAAAACAAACCTCTTCATTTACTGCTTTACACACAGAGCAAAACAGAAAACACACTGTGTAGCAAATTTTTGGTTAGTCCCTGTCTCTGAGAAAACCTGTTCCTGATACAAGGCAAGAAGATCCCACTTGTTTTTACGCTCTGATAGACCGTTTCCGAATCCAATGCTTTCCATTAAAATGGACATTCTGAAACAGAACACCTTTGATTTTCAATGTTAAAACATTAGCCTGTGATACAGAAAGTACATACATGCACACCTAATTACCAGCATATGAATATTTGCATAGTATTCATGGATGTGGTTCTTTGCTATCTAATTTCATTAGATACTAGGAAGAGTACTGGTAGGTGTCACAAGCCTTGCTATCTTTCCTCTTCTCCTCATCCAGCAAGCAGGATGCTTATTTTTGCATGGAAAATAAAGCTGGAAGACAGTTTAGTCCATCTTTTTGCTAGCAGTGGTTTGTTACTGATAGTGTATTTACTGGAACTTTGTCCGGTATACTTATCATGTGCTACCAACCACAAGTAGAGTTTACTGTCTTTTTTGGAATACAAACCTTTCCTGCAAAGTTGTTTCTGATATTCTGCCTACAATATCCTTTGCTTATATTCATCACATTGCTTTAATCGTAATCTCTTGTACAAGCCAAAATAATCTTTCTCTCCTCAGGCTCACATCTTGCAATACACATAGCTCTCTGTATGTTCCAGTAAAATTACACTTACTTACCTTCCACTTTGAAGATGGTAAGGTGAGGTCTGCAGTGAAAAGCACCCAGTGCATTGCCAGCACAGTTCATCCAAAGACCCTGGAAAACCCAGGTTGCAGTGATAACGGATGATGCTCGACTAGTGACTTTCCACTCATTTGATGCAGTAGCAGCAATAGCAGCTCCTAGCCCACAGAAACAAAATATGAAAGCTATAATCTGTATTCCTAGCATGTTTCTCTGTAACCCAGGGACTTAGTAATGCCACTGCGTGGAGAGAAAAGTACTTTAGTCATGTGAGTAAGCAAAAAGGCATAACATAAGCAAATTATACTTGAACAACTTTAGTAACGCTACAGAAAGTTAATGTGGCTGAAAGAAACTGTCATGCTTGAGTGATTTAAGAAAAGCCCTAGGCATTACAAATGTTTAGAAATAAAGTCGAGTTATGACCTTATGGGAGGCAATTACTAGTACTTACTTACTAATTTCTAATTGTTAAAATTAATTAAAATGTTTTAATATTTTTTTCAATTAAGGTATTCCAGTTAATGCTTAATTTTTAGTTAATTGGAAACTTAGAACCATTGCATCTAGCAAAATAAGTTCAGAGTCCAAACTGTACAGCGCTATTTAACAGATTACCATAACATTTTAGCAGGATCATGCAACACTTGAAAAATAAATTTTTAAAAGGCTGTGAAATTAGTTCAGCCATAACTAGCTACCATATAAGCACCTCTAAAACAGTAGCATCTTGGAGCCAACAATGGAAACAGCTAGTCATCCCTGAGCAGTGGTGCAACTGCAGTAGTCAGCCGAATGAACCTTGTGTAGCCCCCATTGAGACTTCTTTGGTCAGTGTAGAAAATTTACTGCTTCTTATGGTATGTCTGGACAATGAACATAGTGCAGAAATATCTGTGCCACCACTAACTGAGCTGCTGCAACCTCACGCCGTGTAAAATCCTCAAAGAATTTCACTGATTTAGTAAAATGTCATCTTTAAAGTAGTAGGCACTCACGGCATCAAACTGACACAGCTATTCTACTACCCGTTCCTGAATATACCACCATTACTGGTGTGGGACCTACACAGGGTTTTGCAGGCCCGTGTGGCCTTCACTCTTTTAAGATGCCAACTTCCAGTTTTATTCATTCCTCTCCTCATTCTCCAGTCCTTTGGGTCTCCTCTCTGAAGGAGTAGTATGCACCTCTTCTCTTTGGTGTAACTGTATGCCATTTGGTGACATGAGATCACTCTGGTTATTGAGCATACACCATCACTTTTGACAATGAGAGTAGTCTATTTTTTCCCCTTTGGGTGCTTCTGGTGTTGCTTCTCCCTGTTACAGCTATGATAAACACCAGACTGAACTTTGGCATCACAGTTTTTCTGTAGACTTTTCAGAGCTCAAGGAGGGATAATCAAGGCTCCTAAAACATCATTGATACTCCGGTCAAAGAGCAAGAGAAGTTTTACTGAGATTGTCCTGTTGAACCATCGTCTGATACCTCTACTTTAACCAGCCTTTGGCTCAGCACTAAGAAGTAGGACCCAAAAGTATGATGATGCAGACCAGAGAATTACACTACAAGAAAGAATTTCTTTTCAGAGTAATCAGTAGGCTCACATCCCACACATCAAGGGCAAATAGAAGGCTTTTTATTAACACAGCCATCTTGAGAGACATGGAAAGTGGTTTTGCTACAGAGTAACACTATAATAAAGGAGGTTGTTTTAATGATGAAGACAATATTACGCAGGCAGGAAGCGATTTTTCCTTGCTGTCAAATAATGCTGTAATGTATTTTTCTTATGCCAAGGGTCAACCTTCATGTAATCCTTCATTTATCTTTTCACTAGATTTGAAAGGCTATAGAGGAGAATACAGAAATGGGTTCCATCTTTGAAGCAGATTCCTGAGAGCTAATAATATTTTTTGTTCAACCCCTGCCATACAAAATGGTGGGGCTTAGGGTTTGTTTTTTCGTTGGTTTTTTTGTTTGTTTGTTTGTCAAAGGCTGTGCTAGTTCACAGAGGAGACTGAGAAGAGATGTCATTAGGTACCTTTTTTTAAAAAAAAACCAACAGCCCAGTGACAGTGATGTTGGCTGCATGCTCGGAGAAGCTCAAAGACATGGTATAGATCTCATGCTAAACTCAAGCCTTACCCTGGACTTTCCCTGAGTATTCTCCTCACTGATCCAGAAAAAAACCTGAGACTCTGTTCATATGGGATGCAAACTCTGTCCCAGCCCTCCCTGCTCTGCTTTTGCTATTATTTTGCCTTATCAACATAGCCGTTGAGGACAACCCAGGCTCAGCAGGACAGGGCTGCCTGGTTGCTTCTTGTTGACCTGGGCCAAAGGCAGTGGTGCCTTCTCAGTAAGACCTCATTCTTTTAAATTGGTATCATGCTAGGAAGGGGCTTCACATTTCTGTTTCTAGATAAACTGCAATACAAACTACTAAGTCATTTCCCTTCTCACTCTTATATGATCAAATACAAAGGTCCCATCCAGTACACGTTCGGTCCTGGGTGTCATGCTGGTGGGACGAAGCCAGCCACTTACTTTAGTGAAAAGTGCCTGTAGGCATCACTTGAACTGTTGACTACACTTTTAGGGCTTTAGGAGGACTGAGTGGTTTCTTGACCTTTATCTTGATTCTCATCTAGTGCATGACTTTGTGGAATTCATGGTTACAAGCACTTCACCTGGCATTGTTTCTAGGCAGTTAGTGTGTGAGTGATGAATAAATTAAACAGATACTTAAGTGATAAGAAAGAAGTAAGCAGTCCTGTTTACAACCCTCATTTCTTCTATAAACTGTCAGGAAGTAAGTTAATCAGTCATTTAAGAAGTTCAGGGCAAAGTTGAAAGTTAACCTCTTAATGGCATTTTCCATTATATCAAAACTTCTTTTCTCTGTTACTGAACAGACAAAAGTTGGAAAACAGCTGGGAGCATAAGGAGTGTTTAAATATGGAGTTGGAAAAGGGAAAACATTGCTACAGGTCTTTGTTGAACCATTTTCCCAAAATGCCACAAATACACTAGCTGATCATGTGACATATTGCTGGCTCGGCTTAACTGAACACTGTGTCAGTGACATGTAATTTTTCTATTACTACTGATATTGTCTTTTTAAACCAGTCCAATGCCAGTTTTTAAACACAGCTGACACCTTTGCAGCACGACAAGAATATTTATACAGGTAAGCTGTAGCCTCCAGTTTGCAATTTCTAGTTCAGCTTCTGCTAATTGTTGTAACCTACTGGCTGGAGGAGTTCCCAAGGCTGGTATGTTGGCTGATACACACATAACTGCTGACAATGTATGTTTCCCTCATGAAGACATACACACTTAGCTAAACTGAGGTATTTGTGGGGAAAGTTATAGTAAAGCCAAAACCAAGAACTAAGTGCAAGTCAATCCTGCTGTTATCCAGATAAGAAAAAGGAAAGCTCTGCAAAGGAGGTAACGTGGAGACTGTGCCAGGTAAGTAACTAGTAATGCCAAAGATATCCCTCTGCAGAGTGGGTAGACAATGCAGTTTGATTCTAAGCACTGTGGAGGAGTTATAAGAGGCCTAAACAACCAAGGAGAAATTGGACAAGCAATAAAACTAGAAGTTACTGAGACTGAATAAGTGACTCAAGACTTCTGGAGAAGTTGAGGAAGTAAAAGCATTGTGTAATGTGGTGAAGAAATCAAAAAGCCTGGAGACATTGCTACTCAACACAGGCAAGGGCTAAACTGTATAGCAACGTGGTTGGCCAATAACACAAACACAAAAAGAGTTCCTGAGAACTGGCAGTGAAGTATGAGATGGTGTTGAAAATAGGAAGGGTGCATTCCAGTTGAGTGCCAAATCCTGCCATCTCTTCCAGATCCATGGAAAGATCCATAGAAACTGGGTAAACAGGGTAGCTGGCAAAGGCTGAAGGGGAACCACCTAGAGAGAAATTTCAAGGTACAATGAAATCACTGGAAATGGGAAAGTTGAGGGAAAGACAATTTCACAGTTTGCTATAGCAAAAGGACAACACCAGATTACAGTGGTATGAAGAGCTGCCATTTCAGATGTTTGCTGCTCACCTTGTTACTCATGAAGTGATGAGTGGCATACACAGTTAAAGAAGATAATCTCAGAATCTTATGCTCATTCCAAATTTGTTGCCTTTTACTGGGCACTGCAGTCACAATACGATAATATGATTATAGTATTACTGTTACCTACTACAGTATAATCCTATTATTAATAGTACAGTTGTTTTATTGCTGTGGAACAGAAAGAAAAAAAATCATATGCTCATCACTAGGAGAACTGCTTTGAGAATGTATGGATACAACAGGTAACAGTTCAGGATTTACACTAACCTCATACAAGCTAGGTATACATGTGTTTAAAAATATACATGAAAATGTATATTCATAGATGTATGTATTTAATATCTATATAGATACAAGGTCTGCTTTGTAACATTTTTAAACATTTTTTGTTAGTCTAATGGGAAAACTACTTACTCTTGTACATAATTTACCTGAGCACTTTTTGAATATTTGCCTAAGAATGACTGGGATTTTGAACAACTGGTTCAAATCAGTGTTTGGTGGAAGAATAAAAATACATAGGATTAACCTTGATTTTTCATCATGTTCTTCAACTGGACATTAAGGATAAGAGATTAATTTGAAAATGTTACTTTTGGATGATCTAGCATTAGACTCCTTAGTTTATGCTGTTGACACTGAACACTAGCAAACATATTTGGATCAAAGACATTTGCTGTCATTAAGCATATCTTTATTGTTGGCATGCTCTGCCTAGACTTGCAGTAAGTGGCAGAAAGCCAAAATGGCTTCATCTGCGTAAAACTACAAAATGCAAACCACTAAAATGCAGTGAAGTTGAAAGGGTAGGACAAGTCATATGTTTGATCAGTGTTGAAAGCCAGGGTGAAATTCAAGGTCATTGTGCTTTGCTTAGAACTTCAGAACAGACACTGATGAAATGATGGGCTCAGTGAAGACTGATGTCTCATGTTTTTTTATAGAGCAAACTCATCAAACCCAGCCACTATTAGGATTAGCCTGTGCTACAGTATATTGATGGCATTACTGGAAGCCTTTAGTAGTAGTATTAGACAGTAGTATTAGACATGCACAAGCACCAGTGCTGCGGACAGAAGAGTTCAGTGCTTTGAAAGGTAGTAGATCCAAAGTGAAATGATTGCAACACAGATGAAGAAGGAATGAGGCTGAGAAACAGGGAAAGAGGATATAACAGAAATATTGTAAGTCCTACAGATAAACATAAACACTGAAGAAAAACATCACAAAGCTGAAAAAAAAGCATTAGCCTGCCCTCCAAATGAACTCAACCTCCAGAAAACCCATGTAAAGGCCCTAAATGCATCCTCCCCTCCCAGAGATTTTGCTCCCGGGGCTCAAGGCCAGCTTACAAACAGTGCAGCTGGGGGCAGCCCCCTTTCTGCCAGACATGTGGGGAGAGGCTCCTAGCCAGCACGGTGCTGTGGGGAAGCCGTGGCAGGTGTCTCTTTCTGCCCTGTGGGATCTGCTTTTAAACTGAGGCTCCAGAGCTTTGCCCTTGCCAGAGCTACAGTGCCCATTGCCTCGCAGCCCAGTTTGCACTGGGCTATGGGCCACCAATCTGGAGCTGAACCCTGTCCCTGACCTGCTGATTTGACTTCCCAGCTTGACCTTGGGCCTGCCTCATCGCCAGGGTCCTGCGATCACTGGGCTGTGTCTGACCTTGGTTGCTGCCACCATGGGCTGCCACTGCCTGGGCTGCCCCACTCCCTGGCGGGGGTGGTGGGACAAGCCCTGGCTGGTGAGGCCCTGCCCTGCCACCCCTGTGGGGAGGCCCCGCTGCCCCATAGCCAGCTCGGGCCACCCTGAGCTCTGCACCGAGTGCCATGGGGACCAGAACCTGGAGATCCTCCCTGTCTGAGAGCTGCAGGCCTGCTCTGAGGCTCTCCACAGCACCCACTCAACACTGCCCCGAGCCCTCTGGGACCCCTGGATTGCCCCTGGCTCCCAGCCTCCTCAGAACTCCTTCAGGTTCCCAGTGGCACCTGAACCACTCTGCCCAGCCCTGAAGCCCCTCAGGGGCAACCCCAACTCTCCGCATACCCGTAGAGCTCTTCAGGGATGGCCTGACTCCCTTGTCCCTCCTGCCTGCCCTAGACTCTGGAATGACTCCCAGCAAAATCAGCCCAGGCCCACCCAGTGCTGGATCTACCATGCAACCCACCCCAAGCTAGGGAGCTGTATGGACCCTGGAAATAGCTCCATGGAGACTCGCGACCTGGCCTGGGACCCATCAAACATCACCCAGCACCACACCCCATGGCCAAGGAGCCTCATGCCCAACATCTTTGGTGCCAGGGCTGTGTGAGGTGTGAGGACACCCCTGCTGAGGAGGCATCCACGGCCAGGGTCCACTCTGTCCCTTAGGAGCTGCTCTGAAGCTGAGACTTCAGTGCTAGATCCTTAGCAGAGCCATGGACCCCTCTGTGGTGCAGCCCAGCCTGTGCCTGGCCGTGAGCCCTGCTGATCCTGGCCCAGAACCCCACCCGTGGGCCAGTGCCTGAGCCTGGCCTCAGCCTGGCCCCCTCCCCAGGGAGGTGCCCACTGCCCAGGGCTGGCGCTGCCCTGCTGCTCCCCGGCTGCCCTGCTCCTGGCTGGAGGGTGGGGTGGGTCCTGCCATGACAGGCCGCAGGGAGCCATGTCGTGAGACGTCATTATCCAAACATCTGGGCATTAGTGGCAGAAACCGTAGTAGAACTGAGGAATCAGAAATCCTGTCTATGCATAGTTCACATTATCTGATTGGGTTAGTTCTGAATGAGTACATGCAAATAACCCTCCCTGAGTACTGAGCCGTGTTATTGAGTATGGACACAGAGAAAAAAAGCTTAACATGAAGAATATACCTGCAATAATTTTGTGAATATTGAAGATAAGGTCCAACTGTGCCAAAGTAATCAAAATCGCATAAAATATCTTGATCTAAAGTAATGATGCTATGAAAATTAATAATGAAGATGAGCTACTGAATGACTTTCCTAATACTATGTTTTGCAGATGAGAAAAGGTTTTCATGCCTTCACAATATTCCACCCGATAATACTGCTCTTTAAAATTGCAACACATAATCAGATTGCAAAATTCTATCCACATCTCTTTAGCCTATCTCATAAGCAGTGTGGCAAAGACATCTCTGCTATCACTTCTCATGAGATTTAGGCAAGAAGGTAAAGAGTTGCTGCCTTTCTGCACCAATGCACCCCCTCACCTCCTTCAAGAGGGTGCCCCCACCCAGCTCACTTTCCATTCTGGTGAGGTAGGGAAGCAGCCCCTCCTCTGAATTACTACATTTGTTGGGCATCTGCCAGTGTGCAGCTCTAATGACTTTCGCTATGTTGCTAATCATTCTTTCCCTAAAGGCAGAAGAAACGTACCTGCTCATAAGCACACATATGTACTCCTTTTGTCTTAAATAATTGAGATACTGAACATGATATGTACATTCCTTTCAGCAACACCAATCTCTCCCGCCCACATAAACCCTTTAATACCATCTTGTCGACCAACAAAGGCTAGGTGATTTCCCCTAAAGCTAATGCACGAAACAGAACTGTGGCTACACATCCAAGCATCAATTCCTGTGATCTGCTAATATAACCCTGAATGTGGAATTTGGTAGAGTTTAGTACTTTTGTGTCACTGAGAAATCATCTGCAGTTGTGCTATTAACACATTTGCTTGTCACCACTGACATCCCAAATCCATGGCATGCCAGACACACCTCTTCATCACTTTAACCACAGTCTAATACCAGGATTCGGACAGGTTCTTGCAAATTCTTTGGATTGCTTCTGGGAGCAGCCCAAAACACTCTTTTTTGCTTCAGCTGTGTCTGCCTCAGACCACTTCCTCTAGAGCAGGAAAGGACTTTTGGGGTTATATATTCTACTTTTCCTTCTTGAATCTTATCAGTACTGCTTACCCTGCCAGAAAGCCCAAACCTAGTGTTTCATACAACACACTCAGATTAGATTCAGGTCTGGCTGGTCTCCAGTCTTCCTTTCAAAGGGAAGCTTATTGCAAAGTTTGAGAAACCCTCCACTTCTTCAGTTTTCAGGTAGCAATGCATTAGTCTGAGCCATGATTCAGAGCAGCTGAACACTGCCCAGAGCCCAAGTTTGTAAAACTGAAAAAAGCCAGTATTGTTCTGATAGCCTTTCTGAATGTCTCAACCGACTGAGCCAACACCATCAAGCCTGCCAGGAGCAGCGAGGTGGCTACATAGATCTGCCTCACACCTCCAAATAGACCAGGTGGAGAGCATATGTGAGGAGCTAAAGGTGTGGCACAGCTCTTTGTTTGCTAGTGTGCTCCTAGTTTACCACCCAACTAGACTTAGGCCCAGCAGCTACAGCCTTTTCCTTAAACTTAGCCTTGCTGCTAACTGAAAACATAGCCAGGCAGTCTATCACCCATGACTCATACACCTGAGAATTGCTAATCACATTAATGTCTTCCAAAAACTGTCAGGAGCTGGTGAAGTATGATTACAGCCCTCCATGGGCCGAGCTCAGCTTCACCTGTCTTGTAAAAACCACCAGATGAATGCTGTGAGAGTAGCCAGGAAGCTGTTTGATGGGATCTGAGCCCTTCTCAGCTCTCTGTTCACAGCAGGGTAAGCACTGAAGAGGATGGGAATTGCAGTGCTGTATCTTGCTCATTACTTGCTAACTGCGTCTCATATGGATTACTGGCTCTTGATATTGCAGCACCCTAAGGCAGGAAGGAACCCTTAGAATCTTTTTATCTTTCTGTATGTCACAACATGGGTTAGATATCAACAATTTCCCCTTTTCACTGAGGCTAGTCTGACTAAAGTCTATCTTTGGAGAAGGCATTTGCTTCTGATTTAATGGATGAAGATGTAGACAGTAATGTGTTACTCAGCAGTTTGCTCCAAGGGCAGTTCGTTCAATATCTTAAATGCATCTTCATCGTTCAATGTCTCTTGTTTTATTAAATGGCCTTTTAATATTGGCTGCTCTGGAAATGGACCAGGTTGAATGAGATGATCTTTTGCGGTCCCTTCCAACCTGGGGTGTTCTGTGAAATAATGTTATACTGTAGTCAGTTGACCCTCAATTAGAGTTTTCATAAACTAAACACATTAAGCTCTTTCAGTCTCTTGCATTAAGTATTTTCTTGAACTTCCAGATACTTTCTGGGGCTTTTTTCTGCATCTTTTCCAATTTTTCAACATTCTTGTTAAATTATGGGCACCAAAATGGAAAGTTATAGTCTGGTATTGCCTGTTCCAGTGCCAACTCTATTTTTTTATCCAAAATAATCTGATTAACTTTATTTTCCACAGTACTGCATTGGAAACTCATATTCAGTTATGACTCTTGAGCAATTTCTGAAAGATTATTTCCCAGAACTGGAAATTGAGTAATCTCTGTGCTATTTTACACATTACTCTGTTAAAAGAAAACAGTATTTGATGCCACCTATGTCAAAGAAAGGCTTGCTCGTTTACTGTCCTATATGGAAGACAGTAATAACATTTTTTAAAATACAAAAAAAGTTTGATAAAAGTAATAGTTCATAGACATTAAGAAACAAGGCCAACTTAAACAAATAGCTCTCGCACATGAACAGCTGCTTAGGCAGAGTAATACCAGTCCATCTGGAAAACAAGTAGTTCAATGACCTTAGTTCAATGATCTTTCAATATTAAAACATATTCCTCCTAAAGATTCTAAACCGTGGAATTGTGCCAGAGGTACCTTTTTAGATTTACTGACTATCCTTTCCCATTCTGTGCTCTGCTTAATTCCACACAAATAGCCAAATGTGTTGCATGGTGCTTGGAAAGCAAACCATTGTCATGGTGTTACAGTTTATGATGGGAAATACATGACTGACCTACTTCAATTTTGTGGTACTATCTACTTTGGCAACCAAAGCAAAATAAGTGCTTTCTCATAAACAGTGGGTTTTATGCCTCTGTATCTGTACTAGCTCACGTTCCAGCGATGTTTGTATGTTTGCTTGAGAAGTGCTCAGACAAACTGAAAAGCCAAATTCCAGAATACTTCAGGACAAGAATTAATGCAATTACTCACGCAATTTCAGGACAGAAGTGGTGGTCTGAGGAAGAACTTTGCCATTTCTTCTAACAGTGTGGAGTCCTCAGGCTCAGAGACTAAAGGATTTTAATTACCAGGATGATGGTATTTATACATGATTATACAGTGTCAATGCTTGTAGTTTATTGCTATTATTTCATTTGGCTTGGGAAGGGAAAGATGGGGGTAGGAATAGGGAATGATATCACTGGGAAGTTTTGTCTGAATAGTTGAGAGCTGATAGCTATGTTGTTCAGAGGCTGAGCTTTGCCAGGAATGAACACTTTGTACTCCCAAGTGGAGCTGGCTTCTCACGGACCAGGAGCAGAGTGCAAGTGAGAAGAGCTGTGCTTTTTCCCATTTGGTCCTTGGCCCTGGGTCAAGGGAATTTTCCTTTTCCTCTCTCCACTTCCTCCCTCCTGAAATACAACCTGATGGCATGGCAAGAAACAGCAGAGTGGGGAGGGGAAAAAAATAAGAGGGGAGGGAAGGAGATGGGAGGATAGGGTAGGGGAAGGGAGGACTCTGCAGTCGGTCACAGTCAGTGGCTAGTGTTGATCCATTTCTGAATATGAATGTGCATTGGTATGCTCAGTGAGACAATATCTAGGGCTGAAGCCTATGCTTAACACATAGTGGGAATAACAGCTTCTCTGTTATGTTCCAAAAGACTATTGCCTGCATTTATGGTTCCTGGGCATCCTGAACCAAACCCTGGGTGACTGAGCTGATTGGCACTATGGTTCTGAGTCTGATGGAGCAGCACCATGAGGAAGAGCTTTGAAAACATTCATATTGTCTGAGTCAACATCCCCTTCCTGTCTCATTCACCTCTCATCTTACGTGCATGAATTGCCTTTTTATCTTTTTTAAATATTGAGGGTTTTTTACTCACAGCCAAGAGATAATTCAATCTGGAAGCTTTTTCATTTTTGAGAAAGACTCTAAAAGAGTGTCTAAAAGAGACATGCTGACTGCTGACACAACTTTAGTGAGCATAGAACAAAAAATACTTTTTCATTCGGGCTGGCAACTACAATCTTTCTGAAAGTTCTGCATCTCCTTGGCACTGCTAGACTTGTTAGCTATCATTTGCTGTTCAGAATCAGCCAAATTCCAAAAAGCTAATGGTTCTCAGAGATTTGCAAAGGGCTAACGGGTAACAACTTCTGCAGCAGGTATTTTACAGCTTTTTGAGTAATGCCATGCCAAAGCCTCTATCAAGTTACACATGCATTCCAAATGTTCCAGTGTTTCTTTTGCCATGTGCCTTTCAACAGATTTGCAGTGGGCTCAGAAAGTAGAGGACATTGGTTTAGACAGCTGTAATCAGATGTTAACACAATCTCTTGTTTCCTATCAATAGCATGTACAGTTCAGTAGTGGTGAAAAACATGCTTTTTGCAAAAAAAATACTGCTTGATTTCCCATTCTCTCCTGGTATTCATCATTGTTCCAATGCAATAGGTTTCATCATGCTAATTCTTACAAGAAAACACATTTCTTAACAGGTATATACCCACTGTCTGACTTGTGGATGATGATTAATAATTTTCTTAAATTACTGGTCTATTTGGGATTTGATGGAAGCAAGAGTTTATGTTTACCAAGAAGGACCATCGTGAGAGAAGAATAACTATTGAATAGCCACCTCCTCAACTGTGGAAACTTTGAAAATCTCATTCAGAGAAGAGAGACAAAATGCATTTTAAAGTGTAGACATCTTTGTCTACTGGCCACGCTCAGCTGCATTACACACATCACAAATTTCCATCCAAAGTCCAGCTCCAAGGGCAGAACCTCATTTGGCTATAGCTGCACCAAGGTCAGTGGAACTGCCCTTGGTGTTAACATCTTCCATAAAATAACTCACCTGTTATTATTTTTCTTTCATATTTTCTACCCGCTTCAGGTGGTTGAATACTAACACTGCTTTTTGAACATTTTTTTTAAATGAAAGCATGGAATTTGCATCTTTGCCACTAAGTACTTTCCTCTGATAAAACTCAGATAAGGTTGTGACTACACATATAAACAATGAAACAGAAATCAAGAGCGAAATACTCATTTGAGGGGAATATATACTGCTGTAGAAAAAGAAAATATGAAGGTAATCCATGTGATATGCATATCACTGTGATAAAATATTACTAATGTGGTAAGACTGAAAAAAATAAGGAAGGAAAATGTGGCTAGACAAGAAACCATCTAGGTCAAAGTACTTTAAAAGATTACCTGCTTAGTTAACACTGGTAATGACCACCTAAATCAATCTTGCAGAGGAATAGAAACCTTGGTAATTTTATCTTGTAAAAGGTAAATATCTCTGATAATGTGGAATCACTGTGGTGGAATGTAACTTTTGGGAATCCAAAAAGGACATGATGCTTTGGCAGCAAATTCCTTTGTGGTTTCTGTCTGTTCTTGATTGGCCTCTTTTGCTCCCTATCTCTCTGTTCCTTGTTGATCCTGTTGTGCCAGCTCTCCCTGTTTCTTGACCAGCTCTCTACTACATGTCCAGTCTGTAATGTAAAACCTTGGCAGACATGAAGGGTGTAATCTCAAAATGTTAGCTACCTGAGCTGCTTTACTCCTCCTTGTGCTCACAGACTTTATATATATATCTAGAAAACGTGCATTTCCTGTTTCCTTAGTAGCAGTAGAACATATTATTTCTGACTGTGAGAGATGACCGGTTCTTCTCCAAATAGTAATTTAAATATCAGGAACTGATGTGATTTTAAACTTGGTTTTGGAATGTGTGCTTTATGGAAGATCAGGTTCTAGGGGAAAATTTTAAGTGGTCACAGGATGATTCAATTTAAGAAAGAAGGGAGAAATTAAAGTAGTTTTGCAGCTAAGCTCCCTGATTTTGAAAGCAGCAGTGGTGGTGAATTCAAAGGACTTATCAGTAAAATCAGCTGCATTAAGTTTAGGGACCTGAATGCAGAGGAAGTCTGTAACCTGCAGCTATGCAAAAGGGAAAAAACAGCTTCAAACCTAGTGAATGAATAGGAAAAAGTGAGTACCAGAGACTATTTTAGCCTGGTAAAGTACTTAACTGTAGTTCAAAATGCAGTGGGATAACATTAGGAATGCCAAAAATCAAACCAACTCAAAGCTCACAGAGAATTTCAAAGTAAAGAACAAAAGGCCTTGAGACGTACAGAGGACAAAGAAAGAGAATGTGGATCAACTGTATGGAAAGGAGGAGGTAAATATTAATGCTATGCTGGTATGAATCCAAAATGAAAGGTTGGATCCAATAAGGGATGTCTGTTGTGTGATAGTCAGCACTCAGTCAGGAGTGCCCATGCAGTTTGTTATGCATTGACTAGGGAGAGGTATGTGCTACAAATAGGATTTGTAGCACCAGAAGGCATATGTGAGACTTTAAGTAGAGTATGAAAGGGCAGTCTAAAATGCTGTCTCCTGGATTTAAGCATCCTATTAAGGGCTACAGGAGTGCTCCAGTGAGGCCTGGATCAGTTTTGTGCTTAGTACATTCATTCATTGTATATTCAGATGCAGATGACTGGCTCATGGGTTCCTTAGCAAATATGGGGAAGAGGAATAAATGGAAAAAGGCAACAATTAGTTCTGAAGAATAATATATTAAAGCAGTCAGCAAGGAAGTGGAAGTCCCGTTCCTCAGCCTGTGTAAATCCAAGCCTCTAGCTCCTAGGTAAATCCTGCAGACTATGTGACCGGTGGGTTACAGAGCAAGTGGGATGGAGTCACGCTTCACCCTCTACCCCAGGCAGCCACACAGCTGCTAATGCAAGATTTCATGATTTCAGAAAGGACATCAGACCTGACCCTGGGGCCTAGCAACTAAGGGGTGTAGTCGGATAAGGAGACACCTAACATCACCTCATCTTTTGGTTCTTGTATATTTTATGTTATCCAGTGTAACAGGATAAAAAGCTGAAATAATTTTGGTGTGAGGAGCCATCTAAACACAGGCTGATGTAGAAAGTCTAGGCTTGTGTTATCTTCATCCCTCAAAACCCGTAAAACAGAAGAGCTTCCATCTGGTTTGTTCTGCCCTCATAATTGATATCAGCACTTAGTGGGACAGACACTCCTGCAGCATGCAAAACTTTTTGAGATTCTTCAGGGCAATACTAAAGCAAAAATGACACAACATCTTTATAATTTCCACATGAGTGAGGAAATCAATACCTCCTGCCATACAGTGCAGAAGCAATCTGTGCAGGGTTCACTTTCTTGATGCAGATTTGGGCTCTTTCTCTTGTGGCAATGCTTCAGTGCCTCTGTATCCTTCAGCTTCCAAAAGGTGCCTGCAGCGTGACCATGCTTGTGGAACTGCTTCTTTCTACCAAGGTCTTGAGGGAGTCACTGTCACTTGGCCAGTTTTACAAATTAAAAATTCCTGCATCTCTAATGACTGGATCATTTGCAAGATCCTTTAATCTAATTTCCAAATGTTTCAAAGTAACAGAAGTCACATTCTTTGCCGCAAAAAAGGAACAGCAGGTCTACCAGTTCCCCTGTTTCTTGAATAGTCTGAATAGAAGCACAGCTTTTACCTTCCTCAGGAGACAATCTTAAATCTTTTGATTACCTCAGGGTTCAGAAGGAGCAAACCAACACATTTTCTGAGATGTTTGACCTGACCTGTATTTGAAAACTCAGGCTTGGGGTTCATGTAGATGATGTCCACTTTAAAATCAGTCTCATGCTTTCCATGCAGTTTCAAATGGATGGAGTGCTTTAAATTGATAGGCAATAGTACTACTTCCTATTTAAAACCCTATTTAAAACGCAAACAAAACAATGCCTTTAAAAAGCCCAGGTCTCCTTTAAAACTCTGTTATGGTGATTTTGTTGAAAAATCTCTAATGGACTTAATTCAGGCATGCTACAAATGTGCTACAGATCGGGCCCATGGAGGATAACATAAGAGTGCTTAAGAAGTTTATTGCATCTCATAAAGTGTCCTGCAGTCCCTCATGAGGATATGTACTAAGATCCTAATCCCGCAAGAGCAAACTGTGTTTTGTTTGTTTGGGTTTTTTTGCAATTGTTTTGCAGTGATAAGTGGATTGCTTTAATGTGCAAGTATCGCTGACCATCATTGCTCATGTTTGCAAAGCCCACAGACTTAGTCATGGGGATAAATTATATCATTAATGTAGGGCCCAGGCACCTATATACCCCTGCCAGTCTCAAACCAGGGGTCACTGTTCTATTACAGTGTTCCTGGGAACACCTTCCAGGCCAAGGTACTGTACAACCAAATGCAACAGGAAGAGTTAAGCTTATTATGAACATATTAATGTCACAAGCAATAGCAGATAGAAAACAAAATTATCCAGTTCATGAAGTAAAGCTGAGCAATGACCTCATGCTGCTCACCAGCTAGCTAGTGTGTGTTAGCAACAACTACATCGCATTCTCAGGTCTTGTGTTTGCCTGGACATGAACCCCTTCCCTTATTTCTTCAGCTGGTAACAAGTGGCGCAGCATAGGCACCAGAACTGTCCAAAACTGCTGGTATACTGAAACACAGGGGAGAGAGAAAATTCAAACATTCCTCATACTTCATGGTCTTTGCTCTCTCTTCCCATCTACCTCTAACCAGCCTGCATCTCAGAGGCCTCTGCCCTCACCTTCTCCAGAAACTGCAGCAGTAACGTACTTCAGAGAGACAAGATGGCACAAGATGAGCTGCTCACTAGCTGTCCTATCTAGTTTCAGGCTACAATGGATGCACAAGAAGGATACACCATTCAGCATACTCTGTGTCACCTAGATAGCCTAAAATTGTATCCCTGGCGCTGCCTAGTTGACTAGTACAGAAGTGGTGTTGCTGTGCCGAAGGCATCCTCAACAGAACAGTGTTAGCAAACAAGGCTTTCAGTGTTGGCTGGTCCTCCTGGCACGCCTCTGCAGAGATGCAGCTGCCCCCACAGTCTAGCCCACTTGCTCTGAGGGAAGGAAAAATGCTTTCCAGGACTCTTAGAAATGCATGCATCCTGCCAGAGCTGGCGATGTAGTAAGGCACCATCCTGACAGAAAACAAACTTTGTTCTCCCATGTCTGAGAAAAAAAATCTTCATGGGTTTGTCCTGGAACAATACCAGAGCCTGGTTTTGGCAGGGGGCTGTGCCTGCAACAGACGGAGCTCCTCCTGCAGCGAGGGTGAAAACAGGAACAGGCCTCGAGGTGCTGCAGGGAGCTTAGATAACTCGTTTTATCCTTGGGCCTTTCTCATTAGATAGTTGTGTGTTGTTCTTATCCCATTAGCTGGCTGAGTTGGCTGGAGCTAAAATCTATAGGCAAAAAGCACATTTAATATAGGAATCTTCTGTCAAAGGTATAGCCAGGAAAGTTTCATCTGATGGTGTAGAGTCTTTCAGACCCCTGGCAGTCAAGGCCCACTGTCCACTGTCCAATGCCACATTTCTGAGTTTTCTGTGGTGGTCTGAGAATAACAGTCCCCATGTTACCCTGCCTTGGGAGCCCCACAGGGTCCACGGGATTGCCGTTCTTTGGGTGCTGGTTCTAAGGGTCTACATTTGCCCGTGACCTTTGTGAGCAGAATGAAAATTATCTATCTTGGATATCAGCAGCGGTAACTGGCTTTTGTTGGGTTGCAAACATGACTTGTTGCAGATGGGCCTTACTGCCCAAAGTACTCCCTTCTCCTTGCTTTGTCAACATTCTCCAAAAGGATGTGCCCTCTGCCTTCCTGTAGTCTGACGCCTTCTGAATCCGGAGCACCCCAAAACAGGTGGACATCCAGGCATCCTGCCAAAAAACAGGGATGGAGGGAAGGACATGGATCATTGTGGGATGGGCTGGGGAGGCAGAAAGGTCTAGGCTGGGCCTGTGGGGATGGGTTCCTGTCAGTGACCCCAGCAGGGCTGCCAGGTATACCCCAGAAAAACTACTGGAAGACAATATGGCAAGCTGTTAGCCTGGAGGACTGGTTCTTGATTGTTACCTCCCATTTTGCTATTAGACCCTGATGGATAAAGGCACAAGGCAGCTGTGTGACTTGGTCAGCAGGTGTATTTGGAGCACAAGGGGAGTGTGTAGTATGACATGTGGAGAGGTGGGGAGTGTGGTACAGGTATGCCACCCCACCTTTGGGCCCTGTCACTGTGAGAGCTCTGCAGCATACACAGTGCTCTCCTAGGGAAAACTGCCTTATTGTGTAGTACTTCCTTTTTTAAAAAGTTGCTGGAGATGTTCTTTGTGCTACTTATCTTTCATACTATGGTTAAAGCACTTGTATGTGAAGTGTGAATTTAATGTTCAAGATGGCATACATAGCCTAGTTCTTTTAAAGCACGTCCCCATCAATGTTGTGGTACCCATTAAAATCAGGCAGTTGGTAAAGTTCTACACGAGGGCAAAGCTGGGATAAGTGGCTTCTTACTTCTTTGTAATTTTCTAAAAAATACATTCACATTTAAATATTTGAGTTTGGGTTTTTTTCTGTCTGCTGTGATGTGTCATATGTCAGACCTGTTTCTAGGCAGGAGAGGAGTCTGACTGGATGGAGACAGTTGGTGTAGCTGCTTTGCAGTGCATGCTTCCAATCTTGATTGCATCCTCTGACTAATATAGAAATGCATCTATGTAATCATAAAAATCTGCTTATAATAAAAATGAAAAGGTTAATTATTCCAGTGCCTGTGCAGATGTTATTGATAATGTCTTTTATGTGAAAGAACATGAACAAAACAGACCTCTGACTTTCAAAGACGAAAAACTCCAATACTGTGCCAAATTTTAAAAAGAGAAACCCTTAGGGGAAAGAAAAATAGAAAGATTGAGAGTGCAGAGTAAACCAGCAAGTATTAAAAACTATGAAAAAACCCTTGTCACTACCACATTCATTAGAAAAATTCTATTCTGAGTACCCTTTATAAAATATCAAAGCTTTCTATCCCAGCAACAAATGAGAAACATAAATGAAATCAGGAGAGTTGAATTACATTATATACTGCTTCAGTTAAGTCTTCAGTTAGTTGTGTCCTCAGCCTATAAACACACTGATTGTAGAAGATAAAAATGTTCTTTTATAGGATCAGAAGAGTATAAACCTTTAAACCAGATACTGCCTAAATCCAGTAATAAATATAACATCCTTGGTTTGAAAACCTATCATCCTGTTTGACATTTTATGTTCCGTTTTCTCCATGGTTGCTCAATCTGTCTGTTTTGCTTGTGGTCCTACTTAGGGCAGCAATTCACACCAGGCTTCGTGCAAGAGGAAGCATGAACCTGGCAAGAGCTGGTGGCCCCCAGAGATGAGAGGCAGGACCGCTGTGTTAGAGACCCAGCAGGGTAAGTCAGGGATATCTGCTATGGCCATTCAACTTTAATTCAGAAAAAAACACATGCCCCATGTACCACAAGTTTTAGAAACGTCTTGTTTGGAGTCAGTTTAAAAAGAAAACATGAACCTGTAGCTCTGGAAGAGCCGAGAAATGATGTCTGCTAGTCACAGAAAGGAGATGTTGATAAAATGCCAGCTAGTGATAAATTTAAAGGTGGGCCCAGAGAGATGAAATGCAGTGAAAGATTGCTTCAGACCTAATAAAATCTAAATTAAAAATTTCAAGTCTAGCAAATTCTAAGACCTTTTTAGAGGGGATAGGTGGAGGAGCACTATCTCTATTGCTGAGTCAGCATGAAAAGAAAGACAGGGATGGGGATACGCAGGGATTAAGACATGCCAAATAGGGAAGGGAAGAGTTCTGAAGGTTCCTCAAATCATAGTTTTCTTGAAATATGGTGCAAAATGTCCAGTAGTCTCTTATGGAAAAAAAGTAATTCTGGCAACACAATTTGTTCTGGATTCACGGAATTGTGTCAAATCCAAAGTGAGAATAAAAGCAAATGCAAAGAAAAATATTATTTTTTATGTTAAATAACATGTTTTTATCCTTCTATTTTAAGTTACTTGTTCAGTCTGGAATTTCTTTTAAGATTAAAAATGTAAAGTGCTCAGATTCACAGGCTGAATAAAATGCTTTCTTCAACCTGAAATTAACCTTTTGTGCAAAATCACCATCAAATAATAAAAAAAAGAGTATCATTCACATAGGTTCATCCATCCATCTAACCACAAAAAGGCCATCTTTTTCCCACTTTTCTAACTGCTTTGACTCTCTATCTTCTGTGGTTTATTATTATTTAATTGTGCTGCCATTCATTCAAGCCAGGCCTGAACTGTGCAAGTTGCTGCATGATTAGGTAGCAAAACCTTTAAATTAACTGTTTCACTAAAGAAACCTTTTAGATTAGAGACATAAATAAAAAAGGTTTAATCGAATATTTATCCAGTGCAGTCAATCAGAAAAAAAATGGTTGCCATGGCAGCTACAATTTCCCTGTACAAGTGTTGGGAGTTGCGATAATTCACTAGTCAAGCCACAAACGCGGGAGCCCCTGCTACTACAAATTTCTTCTCTGGCCATAGGAAAGTAGCATAGACCTCTCTGCCGCCTTCTCTAACTTATACAGCTGCCACCAAATTTAGATGTGGGAGTTTTTAAGTTATGATCTGCTAAAGAACATGTACTTTTCTGCCCTCTGTCCCTTGTCATTAGTACAAATTAAATCCAATTTAAACATGCTTTGCAAATGTTGCTTTTAGAATCATGTCCCATTAGGGACATAAAGATGTGCCTAGCCTAAGCATTTTGCTTTGTGACCTGTATTAGTTCTCAGCTAGAAGTTAAACTCTACTGGCTCCTGTAAGGCAGCATTAAGAGAAACTGAAAGGCAGGCTTACATCTGGCGTTTATGGCATTAGACCATACTATATCACCACTGTTGATGTGTGGGTTTTTTCCTTATGGCAAAGGCAAGAACTACATTTCCGTGTTGGTTTTTTGGTTTTTTTTGTAATGTTGCCACACCTCTAGAGAAAAGTACGTTATATGAAATGTCACCTAGTTCACATAGAAGTGACAACACATGTCACTTTGTATCTGGCTTGGACTACTACCAGCTTAAATCTTTCTGAATACATAAGAGCTACAGGGATACTTATTCATATATTTCATATTTGGACCTACCTGAGGGGTTGTACAAAGAATGGGAACAGGCTTTGGACCCTATTAGGAGCTCAGTAGGATGCTAGTTTTGTTTTCATTTCCAAAAGTCCTATTTACCTATTTCAATGCTCTCATGCTAATTTGTGTGCAGATACGTCCAACAAAACAGCTGGGTGTACTGAGTCACTCCTGCTGAATAGAAACTCTGCAGGTGGAAGCGGAGAGCACTTGCCCAGTTCACCTACTCACAAATGTTCCAATGCAGAAAATACTAATTCCATGGTTGTCTTATTCTGGGTGGACCTTCTTCCTTCAAAGAATGTACTTCCTGTAAGGAAATATCATTCTTACAAAATTCCTAAAGGAAAATATTTTTGAAAATTAGACAGGCTAAATGACTCATTCAAAGGGTCATTATTTAATGTGTAGAACAAAACCTGGCAAGACTATTCTTAATCTTTTTCTGTGTTAATGTAGCTCCTGGGAATCCTGCTCCTGAACTAAAAGCGTTATGCCAGTACTGGACAATTAAAGAATGAAAAGGCTAGTCGATCCCCAAAGGAGCTCAGTATCAATGTATGAAGACAGTGATTTACCCAGTCCTCTTGAAAATTCCGTGTTATAAAGGTTACCTGGTAGGACAATGACTGTTAGGAGTTCACTAAGTTTTTTACTCTCTGTTTTCCTCTGTTGCAAAGAGCAGGAAGGAAGAGCCATCAGCACAGGTGCCATGTTGGAGGTGGGATTCAAAAAGATCACATCTACATTGTTAGTAGCATGGTAGGTTTGTGGAAAACTAATTCAGTCAGAGCCTCCTGCTGGGAAAGGGTTATCATGGTGCTGCCTGCACTTAGCGTGGGGGAAGCTTTTGTGTTTCCTTTTAGTTATAGCCAGAAAGAGGGGTGGTACTTTCGCACAACCCTCTGATGGCTGGTCATCTCCTTTGAAGATGATTCGGAGAAGAAAGGAGCACACGTGGTGGCACTGACTTTCTGTGTCAAGAGAGATAGTGGTATAACAGTTTGCTGCTGTGGAGTGTAGTTTGAAGGGTATGATATGCATTTAGTTACAGAAACAGAACCACTGCACAGCTATGACTACTGATATAGCCTAAAGCTATCTCATGCACAGAGATATGAGCCTATAAATATACACACAAATTTATCCCACCTATTCCTGCTGCCCCTGGTCACAAATGAGGAGATCTGTAAGACAGTTTCTTCTTTGTCAGTGTGCTCTTTAATTAGAGTTGTTGTCAGGACCTGATGCATACAGTCAGCTTTTTGGACAAGGCAGCTATTCCACACTTCACCATCTGCTGGTCATCTTAGTGCCTGACACAATCATCCTCTTTCCCTGTCCCTCTCTCATGGTTAACCTCACCTCTTTTTTATTTTTATCATACTCAGTCTTCTAACCTTTTACTTCATTTTCCTTGCTTCTCTCTCTGGCACCAGTCTGGACCCACATCCTGCCCAAGCCCTGGAATACTTGCTCCCAGCACTTCTTTTGTTCTTAATCTCTGTGGTTCACCTAGCAGTCCCTACTGCCATGGCTGTTGTTCTTATGCTGACATGTCTTACTTCATGGCTGCTTCTCCTCCTTATGCTATGCCTGCAACTACCACTCCTCTTCTGAAAATATTCACAGCCTTTGATATCTTTCTGGTCCACAGTATAAAGGTAGAAATGCCATCAGAATGAATATGCAGGCAGAAGATTTGATCAGAGAAGTAAGAACTGTTTGGCAAACACACTAGCAAAGAAAAAGATTAAAATGTAATGAATGCATACATGGCCACAGGATTCCCAGGAATGCTCTGCAGCCTAAAAGCAAGAGCAGAAGGTGCATAAGTATGCGTTTACATCTGGCCAGTTCAAGTCCTGGCATGGTAGTGCTCCACGATTACCCACCAATGCTAACCTTTTGCATATTACCAAAAGTGAATACCTCTTTCTCTTACCTCCCAAAGAATAGGAGACTGTGACTTAGTTTAGTGTAATGCACCTGAAGCCATGGTATTCTTCTCTTTTTAACATTCACCCACCTGCCTGTTCCTTCTGGACTACACCCGCTCTGTGCACTTGGACATGAAGCCTTCAGCCTGCAGCAAATACCATGAAGTGCAGAACACAAGGTGCACATCCCGAAGGTAACACAGAGTACTATAAACACATATCTGTGGTCTGTTCTCTGCTTTGTCTTCCATAAACTATCATTAAATGCAAGATCTCAGTTCTTGCCCTCCAAGCACACTGTTGCTTGTTCTCAGTGATCTAAATAAACACCTAAACGACCAAGGTAAACATCTTCCCACCACAGAGGAAGTAGAATGTCCCTCTGTTTTCCAGCTTGGTTTCTCTGAGACTGAGAAACATTATGGCATGGGAGCATGAAGGAAGACCTCACTGCCTTCTGCTCTACCAGCAATATGTATTGCTTCAACCTTTTTTTCTCTAACCTAAACACAGCTGTGGGCATATTAGCCTGAAGCTGCACTAAATCAAAACAGATTGAGAGCAAGAATAAACAACACTTGACGTGTGTTAGTCATGGAACTTAACATGTTGCTAGAAGATAAACAGATGCAACAGTGATTAAGATGTAAGAATCTACACACACAAAAATGTTGGGTACATAAATATCCTCGGTGTCTGTAAGTCAATATTTATAGGCATTCGAATCATAGACTTCATAGAATCATTTGGGTTGGAAAAGACCCTTAAGATCATGAAGTCCAACTGTAAACCTAACACTACCAAGTCCACCACTAACCATGTCCTTAAGTGCCACATCTACACTGCCTTTTAAATACCTCCAGGGATGGTGACTCAACCACTACCCTGGGCAGCCTGTTCCAATGCTTGACAACCCTTTCTATGAAGAAATTTTTCTTAATACCCAATCTAAACCTCCTCTGGTGCAACCTGAGGCTGTTTCCTCTCATCCTATCACTTGTTACTCGGGAGAAGAGACCAACACCCACCTCACTACAGCCTTCTTACAGGTAGTTCTAGAGAGAGGTAAGGTCTTCCCTGAGCTTCCTTTTTTACAGACTAAACAATATGTAGAGTTTGAGCTTAAATCTACCATTTTAAACTAAACCAAATAAACAAAGGATTTAGCATAAATATAGTACAATAATTGCATCACAAACATTTTAGTATAAAACTCTGACTCACAAAATGCATGTGATTCAGAAAAAGCTTCCTATATTCTTGGTATGTAGTCCACCCTTGCCTGCAACACCCCAGACAGGTGTCAGACTGCCAAGAAAGAAAGGAAGAAGAGCCTTGCCCAGTGGTGTTTGGTTGGGTGAGGAGGATATGTAGGCCGAGGATGTAGGGACAAAAAACATTGCCTTTTGGGAGCTTTGCACTGGCAGGTAACTGGTGGTCTGCTGAAAGCTGTGTCCAGAAGTGTCAGAGAAACTTCTGTTTCTTCTCAAACTGTGGGTGCCCCAGAAAAGGTGCTAGATATATGATATATGACATATATATGTGCTAGACCCTGGTGAAGCAGCCAAGAGCTAAGGAAGGCCAAGTAATAGTAGTGTTGACAGACTGCGTTGGCCAACGTTGAGAGAACTGTGTTTGCAGTCATTTGACGTTGTTTGTGTTGTGATTTGACTGTCTATACTTGATAGTAGGTGCCTCATATCCAGGTCAGATGTGACATGTTTTGAAGATGGCTCTACTGACCTTAGCTTATTTCTGTTAGGACAGAATTGCCTTTTCCCCTTTCCATCTGTCACTAGCTTTCCAGTAAAGTATTGAAAAATGAGTAAACCATCCTCTCCTTTATGTTACAGGAGGAAAAAAGTCAGATCTATGTAATAACTTATTAATTCATTTGTGCTGTCTTCTGTCCCCTTGCTATTTCCGACTAAAAATAACTTTCTTGAACTTAAGTCTGGTAATGCCAAATGAAATACAATCAGGATCCAGATGATTTTGATGGTGATGTTTCATTCTGAAAAGTGACTTATGTGCCTTTTCTTCTGGACCTTATTGATTATTTGTGTTATTACCAGAGGGAAAGCAATTCTTCTGGGAAGAAAAGCAATTTTGTTTGACCATCTGTACAAAGTCTATTTTTCTGATTGCGACATGCAAGCAGAGTGGGTTCAAGAGCAACCAGAAACATCTGGGCCATAATGGTGGACCTGCTGATTTGCTGAGTGGCTTATAAATGGGTGAGTGCTCACCATCTGTTTTTTCCTTCCTTCTTTAACTCCTTAGGCAAGGGAGAACTTCCATGCTCCCACTTTTGATGTCTTTCACTCTTGCCTATTTAGGTTGACATCAAATGAAAGAGATCATACAATGGAGACCATGTTCATGTAAATAAATGTAGAAAATGAAAGAGAATGCTGTAATCAAGAAAAGCTTTGAAAGAAGCACAGGTTTTACCAGCTGGAGTAGAAGAATGTTGTTTGTTGGTAGATTGTTACATGTCTTCTTAGGCAGTTTTGAAAACAGAGCTTTCTTACCAAAGCCACTTGAATTCTACATTTTTTAGTGTTGTATGCCCTAAATGTTGTTTTAGAAAATCAAGACAAAACTCTTATGCTTAAGATCCTCATCTGTACAGCAGGGGCCCAGTATCACTGGAACCAAACTTACATGAATGGAAGTGGACATCTACCATTCACCTCCACGCTCCGAGAAGAGGTTTTAAAAAAAAAATAATGACCTACGTGAATGGAAGTGGACATCTAACATTCACCTCCAGGCTCTGAAAAGAAGTTTAAAAAAATAATTTCCCCCTTGGTTGTGTGGAAGTCATGGCATCACCTTGTCAGTCTTGCCTAGTCAAATCAGTCCATGGACACTGGCGTTCACAGAAAACATGGATGCCAGGAGGTCGGCTAATCCACTTCCTACCCTTGCACTAGATGGCCTATGTTGAGCAAACATCATGACAGAGATTAATCTACTCTGGTTTTTAAACATCTGGTCAGGGATGGGAAGTCTTTATTTCCCTAGGCCATCAGTCACAGTCTGCACAATACTTCCAGAAGTTTATTTTATGTTTCCTAACTCGCTCTTGCCCTGTAACTAGTTCAATTTATTTTTTCTGTTACTGTAATTCACTGTTGCTTGGAGATTATCCTGGGCTTTGGGAACTAGTGTTAAGCTAGAAAAGCAAGAGACCAGGATAGGAATAAAGCAAATAAAGTGCAAGATTTTCTGCAGCATATTGTTTGATAGAGAATTTAAAGAAAGGCTTTGTTCTTCAGAAGCTGTATTATCAATATTAGAAATGTGGATTAAGAAGTGGAAGACTTGAAACTGTAATGAACAGAAGCAGGAAGTTTAATGTCTATTACCTGGTGAGGCTAGAATAGTGAAATAATCTCTTAGCTGCTTAGCAGTGGAGAAGAGAGTGCTATTGTAGCTCAGGACAGAAATACTGTAAATACACACGAACGGCTGTTTTAACTAATAGCACAGGGAGCTGCTGCTGAAGGCCTGCTGCAAGCTCATCCAAATCATCCTACAGAAATATCAGTTTCTAAGTATCTGTGCATGAAGCACAAAGATTAAGTTGTTAGGGGCAACTGAACAGGTGGGTAGGTGTGTCAATTTTGTCAATTTTAACTTTTAGTGCAACCTTTTCTGATACTTCTCTATTGCATCAAATATTTGATTTAATAGAAAGTAACTGGTGTGAATCTTATCTTAGCAGATAGTCAATAGAAACTATTCGCTATGGATAAACAATTTTTACCTAGTTTTGTGTAAAGCAAGTAAGTGGCCATCCAAACATCAAAAGAACTAAACTACGAAAGTTAACAGAAATATTGTGTGTCCATATATGTATGTGTGTGACATTTAGATAGAAAAATGTGAATGGAAATTTTAATTTCCATTCATATCATTAGGAAGAATAATATCGGCCAAAATAACCTTAATACAGTGGCCAAAGATGGAGAATACTGTGGCTTAAAACCCAGGCTGCTTCAGTAGTGAAGATGGTAAAGGTAAACAACAAAAATTCAGTTGTTTAAACATAGGTGCCTACTGCCACTTTTGAGGCACCAGAGACATCAGCATGGGACAGGTGGATATGACACAGTTAATGAAAGACCTGAAACCTTCTGGACTGGTAACTTGTGGCTGAGTGGAATACCCTACCATGTCTAGAATGAAGGCGCCTTGAAATGGTTAGGCACCTGAATTGCACCATAATTTCAGGAGAATGAATAAGTAATTTAATATAGATAAGAAACTATGGCATGTAGAGAATTGATATGGGGAGGCAGAGAAAGATATGGGGAAAACAGAGATGGCTAGTGGGGTGATGAGAAGAAATAGGAGTTGTATCTGAGGAAGACTGTTGGTATTACATACCGATGACCAGATTGAAATAGCAAAATTACTTACAGCTTGGTTCGCAGCATTGACATTTCTGTTCTGCAGCTGAACAAGAACAGGCCAATATGTCCATATTGCAGAAGGATGAGAAACTGTTCTCCAGTGGATACGTCAGCAAGATGATGAGTCAGGCCACCGGATAGTGACAAGCTGGGCTTACAGCCAGCAGAAAAGCCTGCTTTCTTGCCTGTGGCATGGTGGGAAACAAGGCTGCCTGTTTGGTTTGTCAGGCAGGCATAAGGTCTGCCTTTCTGCCTGGCTTCAATCAAAAACATCAAACAATGTACTGTCGTAAAGCCCTCGCATTCTCTATCATAGCTTGTCTTCAAGAAACTACTCCCTCTGATGCCTTTCAAACAGCTTTGAATCTGATTTTGTGCCTAGAACTGCCTCAGAGCCACCACATAGAGCTCAGCAAATCTTTTATCCAGACTTTTCAGACATGCTCATGCATATGTCATCTTGGTTTTCTAGGTAACTGTCTTGAGGCCCTGGAGTATGATATAGAGAAACTGTTCAGCTCTGAAGTCAACGGCTGCTTGCCTGAAGGGGAAAGGTTATAGTGCTACATCCTCTGAAAGACTAAGCTTTAGGATCCTATTGCATAATTGGGATCAGTGGCTGATTTTCACCTTAAGGGCCACGTGCTTTTATTCATCATCTGGAAATCAGCTGAAAGTTCCCAATTATCTTCTAAGGGTTTTGAGAAAAGCAGATGTTTGTGAACTCCTCATACCCTAGAAAATGCACATGAAGAATCTTGTCAGGCTGACTGTATTCAGAAGGATAACGGAGTACAGCAAAGAAGGCTTAAGGCCACACATCATACAGATGCTTATTTAGTGACTATTGTCTTTCTTGTACACTGAATAAATAGGGAATCTTGTGTGTTTGCATGTTTTTGACATCCTCTGTGATCATCAAATTGATTTCCCTAGCACAACATATATGCATAATGGGTTTAATTTAGATGCCACTGGCTTAATTTGGCCATTACCCTATTTGAGTAGTTGTCTTTGCTAGACTGCTATCCATATTACATTTACTAAGTGGCACTTTGATTAGTTTGTATATATATATTTCTCTTTCCATGTTGTGAACATACTGTTGCCGTACAAAATATTAAATGGATGAATTGGTAGTTGCTTTCCTTTCCCCCTAAACCAGAAAGAAGGTTATTATTTTCTTTACTGTGCTGTTTTCCCTTCCCTTTCCTCTCCATGTGCAAGCTCAGATTTTCCTGAGCATCCCTATCGCTAATTGCTTCACAGTTCTTTATTACTGCATCAATTTCTAATGGCTACTTGCACACTTGACAGAGTTAGGGATTAATTTGGCTTTCAAGATATTATTTTTTTGGTTCAATTTTGTTTTCATTTTCAGTTTTCCCTTCTCCAATACTTTCTAGAGTGTTTTGGACTTAGAAGTAAACATCAGTATTTATTTTAAAATTAAGTAGTGTCAACATTTGTCACTGATAAGGCTGGCAAAGGAAAAATATGTTTCTTGAGGTTTGTTCTTTGTCCTTTTCCTACCATTACAACAATATCAGAAAAAGTTACTTTAATCCTTTTAACTGTATTTTTAAAGAAATTACTTGTTCATGATCAGTATCCTACTTCCTTGCCCAAACTAAGAAATGATTGGATAATCCTTCATTGCACATCTATATCACAAAGGTAATGCTTCATGAAACGAAGCGAGTTTTAAGATTTACATCTTCCTTCCTCCCACTGCCTGACCCAAACTTTATACACATTTTGGGACTCGCACTGGGCTGTGATACCGTTTAATTCTCTTATGAGTACCTAGTTAGACAAATTTGCTTCACAGAAATCTAAACCTGCCAGATTTTGCTAATGGGCAGAGCTTTTCTTCATAGGTTTTAGGATATGTTTTAAATTACTTATTCAGGCTCTGGAATACATAAACACTACTTTCATTAAAGCCTGTCCTTTCAAACTACTGCACCATTTCCGTAAGTTTATTTCCTAGTTTTAATCTGGAAGGATCTACAGACAGTTGTTGACAAATGTACTACTTATTGCTTGCAAAATTCTGTGGCACATCGTCTATGCTCAAGCAGTGCATGCTGTTGCCAGCCCCATCAGTGCTCACTGACAGCAAGCTTAAGCTTGATTTGTTTGATTTGGGATTATTATGACATTCTTGCAAGCACGAAGTGATGCTGTTTCTTCAGTAATACAGTATAGCCAATACCCTATTCTTCCTTTATCTCAACACGGTGTAAACTCTGATGCCTATAATGAAAGTCAGATGCCAGCCCTGTTAAACACTGGCAAGGCATTTTAGTGGGATTATATAGGGCTGGTTGCTGCTGGGGACATGAGATGAGTACACAGAACATAAGAATGGTGCCTATCTTGCAGCTGGCTCAGCTGGAGTGGGAAGGAGTCTCGATCAGGGCTGATTAGTTGTATGAAGTCTGGTTGGAAGTCAGTAACTAGTGGTGTATATCAGGGGTCAACACTGGGTCCTAAACTGTCTGACATCTTCATAAATTATCTCAATGATGGGGCAGAGGGTACTCTCAGCAAGTCTGCTGATGAGGAGAGGTTGTTGAGAAGAACTGTGAGGAGAGGCTGATACACCAGAGGGTCGTACTGCCACCCAGAGGGACCTCAACAGGGTGGAGAAATGATCTGACGGGAAACTCATGAAGTTCAAACCCGGGAAGCATCAAGTCTTGCACCTCAGGAGGATCAACTCCAGGCACCAGTACAGACGGGGCCACCCAGCTGGAAAGCAACTTGGCAGGAAAGGGCTTGGGGGTCCTGGTGGACACCAAGCTGAACATGAGCCAGCAGTGTACCCTTACGGCTAATGGTATACTGGGCTGCATTAGGAGTGTTACCAGCAGGTTGAGGGGTGTGATTTTTCCCCTCTACTCAGCACTGAGGCCACATGTGGAGTACTGTGTGTGTCCAGTTCTGGGCTCCCCAGTACAAGAGCGACATGGACATACCGGAGAGAATCCAGCGAAGGGCCATGAAAATGGTGAAGGGATGGAGTAGCTCTCCTATGAGGAAAGGCTGAGGAAGGTGGGACTGCTCAGCCTGGAAGAGGGTCAAGGGGATCTTATCAGAGCGTACAGTGGGTGCAAAAAGGACGAAGCCAGGCTCTTCTCAGTGAAACCCAGTGACAGGATCAGAGTCAGTGAGAACAACCTGAAACACAGGAGGTTCCCTCTGAACATCAGGAAACGCGTTTTCATGGTGAGGGTGATCGAGCACTGGCACAGGTTGCCCAGGGAGGTTGTGGAGACCTTGGAGATCTTTAAAAGCTGTCTGGACATGGTCCTGAACAACTGCCTCTAGACTGTCCTGCTTCAGCAGGGGGGTTGAATAACTTGACCTCCAGAGGTCCCTTCCAACCAACCTCAATCATGCTGTGATTCTGAGACTGCAGAGAAATAACAGCATGGCAGGGACCCATTCTGCCAGTTACTTTTTTGTGGAGGGTAATACTTCAGGTACATTCCCCGCATTCCTATTTTCTTTGGTCTCTTCCAGTTTCCTGTACTCGTTTTGGTCATACTCCCTGTGGCAGGCCACGGTGATGGTTCTGGAGAGGAGTATGATGGTCATGTGCTGAACTTTTGAGAATTGCTTCAAGGATTTCTGCGGTGCACCATCTCCCGGAATTAAATAGGTACTTTGTACCACCAAACTCTCCTAAACATTGCTGGACGACAAGGAGTCAATTTTTTATTTTTATTTTTTTGATCGAAGTACCTGCCACACCTGGGAAGCAGAGGTGGCAACAGGCCTTTCTGGGAGGGTTCGGTCCCGTTACGCTGGGCTCGGCCCTGACTCGCGACGTGTTTTTCTGTCCGAGAGGGTGCGTGGGCGCGCTGCTTGACGCTGCAGGCGCCGTGGAGATGCTTTTCATCAGCAACGGGCACACACCGACGAGGAACCAGGGACAGAAGCGCAGAGCCCCCGCGGCCCGGCGGTGGCCCACGCCGGCCGGAGGCCCGGCCCGCCCTGAGGTGACGAGCGGCCGCCCGTGGCGCTGCGAGCGGGGCGGCACCGCCTCCCTCCCGCGGGCGTTTGGCAGCGCCGCGGGGCGGCCTCGGCCCCGCCGGGGGAGGAGCGGCAGCGCCGCGGGGCGGCTGAGGGGGGGGGTCGCCCCCGCGCGGCCTCCGGGGCTGCCCGGCGCCTCAGCCGCCGCGCCGGGGCGGGCGCCGCGGGGGAGCGAGCCGGCAGGAGGCGTCCTGCGGCGGGAGGGAGGGACGAGGCGGGGGGTGCCGGCTTTCCCGGAAACAGCGCCGGCCGGCGGCAAAGCGGCGGCGGCCGCGGTGGGAAGTCGCCTCTGGTCCTGCGCCCTCGCCGCCGGGGTTGGCGCGGTGCGGCGGGCGGCATGGAAGCGGTGCCCCGCGAGGAGAAGCCCAACCCGCTGCGGGATGCCAACCTCTGCTCCCGGCTCTTCTTCTGGTGAGCGCTCGGGCGAGGGCAGGGGGGAGGGCAGCCGGCGCGGCGAGGTGCGGCTCCGGAGCGCCCGCCGGCGGGGAAGGCGCTGCGCCGGGGCTTAGCGCCCCTCGCCTCGCCTCCCTTGGCCGCTCGGCCCAGCCGGCAGTGGGGGGATGCTGAGCCCTGGCTAAGGGCCGGCCGGGCTGCACTTCAGCGCGGCTCCCGTGGGGGTCCGGGCGCCACAGCGACGGCCGGGGGGGATGGGAGGCGGCGGCCGGCGCAGCCCGCGCTCTTCTGTCGGCTGCCGGCGGTGACTCTGCAGCCGCGGCTCGGACCCGACCTGCCGCCCGTCCCAGCGGGCCCGCCGGGGCAGCCCCGCCGGCCGGCAGCCCCTCGCCCGCAGGTGGCTGCGGGGAGCGTGGCGTGGCGGGGTCTCCTGAGGTGAAGCCGGCGGCCCGCGCCGGGCGCTAATCCCCGCCGCGGTCTGGGCACAAGCGCGGCCGGGGGCCTGGCCGCCTCGGCAGGGCAGCCCTCAGCACGGCGCCGCCGCCCCCTGCGAGCGCGGGTTGGATTTCCTCGGTAGCTGCGGGGAGGGGAGGGCGGGAGCGTCCTCCGCCTTGTGGCCCGGGACCGGGTGCAGGGCTGCTCCCTGGCATTGTTCTGCTTCCCCGCTTGCATAACGGATCGCGGCCAGGTGTTGCTCATCTCGGCGAGGCTTGCTAATCTCGCTGTCGGCGCGGGGCTTTCCCCTTCGTGAATGAGGCGGTTTCTGAACTGTACTCTGCGTGGGAGTTTCCCCGTGTAAGGAGGGGATGGCTGGGCTGCACAGCCTGCCTGCTCTCGTCAACGCGTCAGCTGCAGCCGGGCTGCCTTGGCTCTCGGGGCGCTTAGGATGTCACACAGCGAAGGCTGGGGGTGTTATGAAGGCTGGGGGTGTTACGGTGCCGCCACAGACTTTTATGGGACCAAACGACAACTAGTCCAAAGTTAGTACTTGCTTTTTTTATTAGTGGGGACCTTGGAGTGGCTAGATAGAATCATTCAAAGCAGTGAGGACCTACGGCTACAGTTTAGTTGCTTTGAAATGTCAATAGGAGAAGATCTGCAAAGTGCAGTGGGAGAGCGTTGAGCTTGTCTATCTTTGCAGGTGCCCTTTGGAAGAGAGCAGTTCTGAGGGTAGCGCTGACTCCTGCTTCACCTACTGTAGCCTGAGCCAGGGCACACATGCTGTGTTATGTGGTGGAGGAGGGAGGGGGAAGGCAGGAAGAGAGGGCATGGCAGGTGAGGCTCTTTTTTTGTGTCTCTGGAACACAAGTAAAAATCTCTTTGATCCTATAAGCTACTCTGAGCAGGTGCAGAAATTCCTTTTGGAAGGTAGGGGGATTTTGAAAGCCCTGACAAATTTTAGCTAAAGAAATTTTCAGTCAAGGATTTTCCTCAGGGGTACTCAGTGCAAAAAGAAAGGAAGGAAAGGGAGGAAGAAGAAAAAATAAAAAAAAGGAGGTTGTATGCTTGTGCAGAACTCCCTGTGTTCAGCGTTTTAACTTGTAATTTCTTCTTTGACACCAGGGGTACCCGTGTTGGGAACAGCATTGCTAGGAAATCCATACAGAATTGGATGACCCACATAGCATTCCAGGGCTGCTTCTGGTCTGTTCCCTTTCCCTTGCCGGGATCTTGTGGTGTTACTGGTAGTTCTGCCAAAAACAACCTAGTTAGACATAAAAAAGGAAGTGTGCAGTGCTCCTAGCTAGTTTTCTGACTGCTCCCATTGTCCTTTCTTTAGGCGTTTTGTATCGATCTCCATGTATTGCAGTGAAATGTTAAACAGCAACCACAAAGCACTTTAAATTTCCCAAGTCTTAGACAAGCACTTGAAAGGTTTGTTTTACCCCAGACACATTTGTAGGTTCTCACTGTGCAAAGGGAAGAATAAGTAGGTGGCAGGCTGTGCTTGTGGGATGACAGAACTGCTGAAAAGTCCAGAGATTGATTGGGACTTCGTGCTTTATAGTCAGATGGTAGTGCACAACTGTAGGGCTTGTACTTTGAAAAAGGGTTTAGTGGGGTATGAAAAGCTTTAGAGGTTGCCCAATGTACTTTTTCTCAGGCTTCTGTAACAGCATAATTCACAGCACTGGAATTACCCTTTTAAAGTCTCTTCTGTTACCTGTGCTGCATGTCATAATGAAACATACCAGTATATACTTGTTATTTACTAGTCAGAAAACATTAGTATTTTCTAAGTGAAAATTGCAGCTGAAATGATGACTGCAGTGGCTTGAGTAAGCAGGGGCTGTCACTTTTCTGCAGGTTAATACTCTTTTCCATAAAACCAAGGCAGTATTAAAACAGCTTTCATTAGCTATAAAGCTAACTTTTAAGGGTAGTTTTAAGAATTGTTCTACCTCTCTAAAAAGTGTATAGCATCTGTCAGACAGCTGTGTGAGTACTGCTTTGGCATCGCTTCATTTTAACTGCTGTCTCACACAGGATGTTCTGAGATGTTCTCAGCTGGAGAACTCAAAAAAGAGTGCATGAGGAGGTCTGTCCTGGGAGTAGTGGTAACCGCTACCACGCGGTTACTGAAGTGTGCCTGCTTGCTCTCCATATCCGAGGTGTTGACTGCTTCTTTATATGCTGGTGAGGTCAGAAAGTAGGGCATTGCAGGCAGCTAGGCAAGAGTCCTTTTTGTTTTCATTTTATATTTTGCTGCAAAAGTGCAATTTTGCTGTTGTAAGGAAGCACCCTCTCATTTGTTGCTAGTGGTGCAGAAGCAAAGCTAAAATTAATGCCAGCAGAAACAGGATCAGACTCACAGGAGAAAAGAAGTCATGTTTCATTGAATTGTAAAACTAAGGTAATGAGTGTGTAGGCTGAAGACACATTCTTCTATTGTTCAAAGCTTGTCTTCTTGCTTTTGGGATGTGACTTTGACAAGTATGAGCTTGATGAACATTAAACTCTTACTAGTACATTCATGGGAAAGAGGAGCATCTGGATTGTGTGTGAATATTGTTATTATAATGCATCCCTTGTGTAATGTTAGTCTGGATGTTAGAAGGATAAAAAAACTGTTTGTGACAGAAGTATGAAGATCAGGGCAGTTGCAAAATACTCTTGTTTTCCATATCTCTCACTGAATTATCTGTATTAACACAGGATTATCAAAGCCCAAATTGTTGTTCTGGATGTTCCAGATGTTACTGTAACTACTGATCTTTAGAATCACAACTTCCCATGCTCACCAAACTTGTTTAAGCTCTGGCTGGTAGGTCAGTTACAGAGTTAGCAGTGCTCAGGTATATTTCTGATTTGCTTCATCTATGTTTTGTTGGGATGGTTTTTGTTTTTTGGGGGGGTTTTGGGGTTTTTTTTTGGTTGTTTTTTTTTATTTTAAGAGTGGCTCAACTTGCTGGTGAGAATGAGGGCTTTGAAGGGTGGATAGGATTTGGTTTTGGTTTTAGATCTCTCCAAGAAAGAGATAATTTATTCCAATGTTTTTCATGTTTGAACAGCTATTCTGTCATAGGAAGTGTTTTGAGTTTAAAAAGCCTTACACTCCATACTTTATGCAGTTGTGAAAAGTGCTGTTCTCATCTTTTTTTCCTGCTATGGAGGGTGGGTGGGTATTATTAAATTAATCACTATACACAGTAAGAGTGTTTATCTTTTCTGACTATTAACCCATCTTTAAGCTTGCATGTTCATTAAGTAGCAGGTATATTTTTATTTGCTTGTAGCATTTTCTCCCTTGATTTATCAAAGATGTTCTAGTTATATAGCAGATGAATTTTTACACAGTCTCTTGTTCAGGCATTGAATCTATTAAAGTGGAAAGTTACAAAACATGGGCTATGATTAAATATTTTAAAGACTGGGTAACTTTTGGCCCATGAATAATGTGAGGAGGGCAGGCTGGAACACCCTGGAAAAGGGTATTCCGTGTTTCTGTTCAGAGAAGTAAAAGAAATTGAAGTCCTGCTAAATTTCATACATGTTTAATTATTTCAAATTATAATAGTGATTACTTATCTGTAACAGACTCATTGTGACTATGACAAATTCTCAGCTCCTTTGGAGCACTGGATGCTGTCAGCATCCTAGGCTGGATGCCTTTTTATATCATCACTCGATGTGTGGCAACTGCCATTACAATAACAATGTTAAAACACAAACTGAAAACTTGCTCCAAGGCATCTGCACAGTTACGATTCCAAGGAACAAACTATTGGTTTGTCATTACCTGTTGGTGTCTGACAGCATTGTTGTTGGCTTACTAAGCATGTGCTTTAGGGAAAATGACAAAACCCCTGTCTTCTTCACAGCTGTAACTTGGAGTGTAGTGGGAGAAGAGTTAAAAAAAAAAATATTTACCTTTGGATTTATGTGTGAACTGACTGGGTGAGATTTTCAGTGATGACTGCCAAAATGTAGCTGTTTGGCCAAATGCAATCATGTCACATACCTCTTTTTGTAGCAGTGTAAATAACGACGTGCTTTACTTAACTTCTTCCTTCTCTCTCACTGCATAGCTTAGAATTGGAAGAACCACTGACTGATTTAGTTGGACTTCTGAGTAAGCCTAAGTGTCACCTGCATTTTAGTCCTGTAACTTGGCTGTCTTCAAAAGTGTATCTTGACTTGCACTGAAAGAGGTTAGGGAAAGAATTCATCACCTTTCTTGGAAGTTCCAGCTGGAGTCCATCAGTGCCACTGTTAAAACTGATCTGTGTTCCTTACAATGTCAGTGAATAGATTTGTCTGTGAGGCAGGTAACAAATGGAAATATCAAGCAGCATCAGGCTGTGTGGTTTGCCTGGGATCTTGCCTGATACCTTGTGAATTCCCACTGGCAATGCCTGAGATTAGTGATGATTTCTAGCAGATGCCACTGTATAGATTTTTGAGGTAGCTAATTTTTTTCTTTTATTGACATATTGGTGCTGGATGATTGCATACTGTAAGAAACTAAAGAAATATGTAAGCATCTTCAGTTTGGATGAACAGAAAACTCATTTTCAATGTCCAAAGAATGAAATCACACTTACTTTTTTTTTCCCCTCCTGATTGAAAGAAGACCACAAATCATACCTACAACTTTTTTAAAAGATCATGCCTTGTTTGTTCATTTATCAGATATTTAATATCCTGTAGTCAAATCTGAGTCATTCAGTCTTGTCATGGTTTAACCCCAGCTGGCAACTAAGCACCATGCAGCGGCTCACTCACCCCCTGAACCAGAGGGATGGGGAGGAGAATCGGGAAGGAATGTAAAACTCAGGGGTTGAGATAAGAACAGTTTAATAGGTAAAGCAAATACTGTGCATGCAAGCAAAGCAGAACAAGGAATTCATTCACTGCTTCCCATGGGCAGGCAGGTGTTCAGCCATCCCCAGGGAAGCCGGGTTCCGTCACACGTAACGGTTACTTCGGAAGACAAACATCATTACTGTGGGTTGTGCCCCCCTTTCCCCTTCTTCCTCCAGTTTATATGCTCATCATGCCGTCCCATGGTATGGCATACCTCTTTGGCTGGTTCAGGTCACCTGTCCTGGCTGTGTCCCCTCCCAATGTCCCGTGCCCCTCCAGCCCTCTCGCTGGCAGGGCCTGAGAAACCGAACAGTCCTTCACTTAGCATAAACATTACCTGGCAACAGCTAAACCCATCAGTGTGCTATCAACACTGTTCTCACACCATATCCAAAACACAGCACTGCACCAGCTACTAAAAAGAAACTAACTCTATCCCAGCTGAAACCAGGACAGTATATACCCCTTATTCCATACCATTTACATCATGACACACTTTCCACTACAGCCACCCTTCCCCTCCTTTGACATAATTCACAGATATCATTCCCCTAGTCTGTGGACCACCCCTGTAAAAATGACTACAAAATGTCCACAGATGTCGATTGAGTTCATTTAGTCCATGGCTTTGGGCTCCATCTGTTATGGTGGTCACTCAGAAGAGAAGGTGGTTTCTTGCATGGGGTCATTGGGCACCAAAACCAGCTCAGCTCGGGTCGCTGCTGCACTTGCACTGCATCTTGTAAGGCTTGTCCTCCCATGGTTCTGGTGGTTTCTGCTCTAGTAATTCCTACAACGTGAAACTCAAATCATGGGTTACAATTTAAGGGTATATCCATTACAGTCTCCACCCGTGGTCCCTTTGGACCAGTCCATAGGGCTTATATTGCAATGAACTTCTCCCCTTTTCCCTGCTCCAGCTTGAACTTATCTACAGACTGCAGTCCCTTGTGGTTGTACCTGCTCCAAGAGGAGCCACAGCTATGATCCACAGTCTCTCCAGGGGTATCCCTGCTGCGGCACAGACTCATCCACAGCCACAGTCACTTCAAGGTGCACCTGTTCCAACACAGCCTTATCCATGGGCCGTGACCATAGACCTGCTCCAGTGTGGCCCTACCCACAGCCACAGTCCCTTCAGAAGTAATCAGCTCCAGCATGGCCTTACCCTGGCTGCAATCCCTCCAGGGTTGTACCTGCTCTGTCATGGGCTTATCCATGGCCACATGCTTTGATCATGACCTCGCGTACAGCCAGTGACACTTCAAGGTGTACCTGCTGTAGCATAGACTTAACCACAGCCACAGATACTTCAAGGTGTACAGTCTGCAGCATGGACTTGCCCTTGGGCCACAATTCCTTCAGAGGCATACCTGCTGCGGCACAGACATAACCATGGCCACAGACACTCTGAGATATACCTGCTTGTGCATGGACTTATTCATGGCTACAGGAACTCTGGGGTGTCCTGCTCCCACACGGACTCATCCACAGGTCACAGTCCCTTTGACTCGAGTTCACGCTGGAGTTCCAGCTTGTCAGCACAGCAGCGATGCCCTGGCCACCTGCCAGCCCCAGCGCATCGCCATTGCTGTTATCAAAATGTTCCTGGGCACAGAACAGTACGATGATAAGCAGTACAGCAAGCAGCGAAAGCAAAAAGCAGCCACTAATGAGCAGTAGACTGTAATATACAGTAAGGCAAGCAAGCCCCATAGCAAGCACAGAAACCTGCCCCTTAATAGCTAAACAGAAATAACAGCTATAAATTCAAACTAGTACGTTCCAATCAAATCTGTTGTTATCTCGAACCTTTTGTGCCCCATGTTAGGTGCCAAAAAGGACTGTCATGGTTTAACCCCAGCTGGCAACAAAGCACCACGCAGCTGCTGATTCACCCCCGAACCAGAGGGATGGGGAGGAGAATCGGAAAGGAATGTAAAACTCATGGGTTGAGATAAGAGCAGTTTAATAGGTAAAGCAAATACTGTGCATGCAAGCAAAGCAGAACAAGGAATTCATTCACTGCTTCCCATGGGCAGGCAGGTGTTCAGCCATCCCCAGGGAAGCCGGGCTCCGTCACACGTAACGGTTACTTCGGAAGACAAACATCATTACTGTGAGTTGTGCTCCCCTTTCTCCTTCTTCCCCCAGTTTATATGCTCAGCATGCCGTCCCATGGTATGGCATACCTCTTTGGCTGGTTCAGGTCACCTGTCCTGGCTGTGTCCCCTCCCAATTCCCCGTGCCCCTCCAGCCCCTCTCGCTGGCAGGGCCTGAGAAACTGAACAGTCCTTGACTTGGTATAAACTTACCCAGCAACAACTAAACCCATCAGTGTGCTATCAACGTTGTTCTCACACCAAATCCAAAACACAGCACTGCACCAGCTACTAAGATGAAAATTAACTCTATCCCAGCTGAAACCAGAAAAAGTCTCTTGAATACTGCATTCATTTTTAAGTTTTGCTTGTTTAATTGCAAGATAGCTGTCTTATGTGGAAGAAAATAATATTTGATAATCATGGTTTATGACCTAGTGAAGTTAAAATATGTGGTTAAAGAGTGCTAAATAGATTATATTGGCTAGGGCAAGTGTGTGTTAACTATCAGAATGTTAGCATTTGCTATTTACAGTAAATATCTGTGCTCAGGTATGCAATTAGATTAACTGAGTATAATGAAACACTGAGGCTGTTTGCCTTTGGAATTCCCTATGTAACGTATGTTGTAGCATTGATGAGAGAAAATGTCCCTCATAATTCCTGGAAAACTTCAAAATTAGGATTATTCTGTACTGCTGGTTTTTCTTTTTTCCAAAAATCAATTCCCCGCCCCCCCCCCTTCTAGAAAATTCTATAAGGCCTCAAGTAGAGTGGAGGAGAGAGATAATACAATTAGATTTTGGGAGTGGAAGGTTAACAAGACCAACCGTTTTTTCTTTTTTCTTTTTTTTTTTGTATCCCTGGCCCCCAACCACTTGGATACCAGTGTGAACTCCAGAGATGATTTTAATTCTTCCCATTTCCATTACTGTCAGAAAGGAAGTTGATGCAGAAATTGCTACCATTAGGTTTCAGCATTTGTATTTTCTTTTGGAAATTGAAATCATAGACCATTGTGATCAACTAGACTTTCTGCATAACTTTTTTCAGGTTTCAGGGTTTGAGCCTTTTTTTTTGTTGTTGTTGGTTGGTTGCTTTTTTCTATTAAACATATATGTTAGCTATAACACAGTTTTTAGATGCATTTTTCGAATGCCCACTCCAACTAAGTTTTTTCAGTAGTAACTAACTTGAGATTAGAAGCTCGTTTGGATGATCTGTCCTCTTCTGCAAAGTTAAAAAATGCTTTTCCCTTCGCTTTATGTAATTACTTAGGCCCTACTTCAATAAATAGCTTGTACTGAAATTTATTGTTACAAGGCATAATCTTCAGACCTGTGCATCAGATCTTTGGTATTTTGGATATTCTTCTTGGCATGTGGATGCTGGGTTTGAAATCAGTATTTTAATGATAGTCTTTGGAGTGCCATGGGTACAGGTGATGCCACTCCTCCGTTCCCTGCTTCCAGGCCTTGCAGAAAGTATGCTTTCCCCTTGCCCCACCTGGCTCCTTCCCCCCACTTTCCCTTGTCCTGTTTGTATTACTTGCCATCTGCAACATCAGGAAGAATGTTAGAGTAAGCAGGTATTTCATACCTGGCTGATGCAGGATAGATGAACAGCATGAAAGTAGCCTGCAATAAATCCAATCAAATACCAGTTGAGTTACCGTCAGCATCAGGAAGTGGATATTCAGCAATTTAGCTGCTTACACTGTGCTGTGAAAAAGCAACAGCTTGGAAGATGAGATGAAGCTAAGTATCAAAGGTTAATACAGTTTGGCATTGGAACTGGAAGCCTGAAGGGCGTTTCTGAGTTAATACAGCTTTGAAGTAATTTCATTGTATTCCTATTTTTTCCTACTGTTTAAGCTGCAGTAAGCTGGGGAGGGAAGTTGCAACCAAAACACCAGTTGAAAAGTATCTGAAGAAGTACCAGAACTTACTCTGTTTACTTTATAAATTGTAGATGACTGCCTTAGTAAGGGTAAGTGGGAAAAGGCAGCTTACTGAAGAGGATGGGCAAGCATCTGAAATAGAGATAGGATTTTGTTTTAAAAAATCATCACATGATGATACAAACTGTTGTGAAATATACGAGTTATTGCAAAATAACACTGGAGACTGTCAGTGTGTGTCCTTCTGTCTGTACATCCTATCCCAGCAGTGCTCCTCCAAACTGAGAGCAGTGGGAAATGAACAGTACAATGAAGTAGGTAGACACCTGAGGTAAGCCGTGGAGGATAACCAATGTGGATTTATAATCAAAAGGTCCTGTGAGGAAACCCCTTTATGTCACAAAAACCCCAGCTCCAAAGTAGGTGAATAAAGAGAAAGAAATACATGCTGCTTTGCAGCTTAGTAGTTGAAGTAGTGCTTCCAAGCTGCTCAGGGAGATGAAATCCTACTGTTATGGAAGAATTTGAGTAAACAAAGACTCTCCTGTGCAACTGTTGAAAAATAACTGGACATTGAGTGTAAACAGATGATGCTTGTACTGTAATGGACAAATAGGCTAAAGAGGAATGGGGAAAATGCTGTTTATAAATCACCTCCTTAAATGAAGTAGTTGATGAGCGTATACAGGATGTGGCTTTGACTGGGTACTTTAAAATTACCAAGAAGTTAAACTTTTGCCTATAATGACAAAAGGAAAAAAAATTCTATTTAGGAAAGTAGTCCATGTAGTCTGTTTTTTCTGAGATGGCTAGTGATAAAACAAGGGCTTTTGTGAAGCTGGTGTGAGCAAAATTTTGCACTTGCACAGAGGAGGATACTCTATGTAATGTGTTAATGAATGACTGTGGTGCAACTTGTTGTGGGACTAAGGGCAATTGAAGCCCGGGGTGCACCCAGGGCCCTAACAAAAACATCCATTATTTTGGGATGTTTTTAATTTATGTCAGCTTTGTAACATAATTGCATATGCTTCTTGGCTGATGTTTTATGACGAACTCTCAGTTTATGGAGAACTTGCAGTACATGCATGGGTTTCTAGAAAGCTCTGCAAGCCTGCTCTGCAGTGTGAGAATGGTACTTTTTTGAGCATTTGCAGGCAGGACATAATGTAAATCCAGGGTACAGTAGGTCCCATCCCTGGGTTAATAAACCAGTTGAGCTGGACATGGCTTATTAGTTTAATGTACCTATCTGTAATGTTTTTCTTCCTTGACTGAAAGGAAATTCTTTTGGGATGCTAGCAAACCTAATTTAAAAGCTTTCTCATTTAGGAAATTTTATTTCATGTATGAAACAGAGTAGCATGGCTATTCTGATTGCATAATGACCCTGCCTTTCAGATGGCAGGGCCTGACTGTCTTCCACAGTCAGAAGGGGATGACTTGAGACCTCCCCTTGAAGTCTTGCTTCTCTTACAATGGTAAGAAAAAACTGTCTGTCTGAGCGTTTTCTGCAGACCTTAGAGGCTTTCCAAAATCCTGGTGGAGTTGCTCTAATTACAGCTGGTAAAAATTGCACTTTCCTGAACAACCAAGTGAATTGTGGCTGGTTGACTATGTTGTAATGTTACAGGGTGTGTAATGTCAGGGCCCAGGAGTAGGGAAATGCAGGAAGTGAGTGTTTATATTGTGGCCTTTGTGTATCTGCTGTTTCAGAAATGAATCACTTTCTGTTTTTATCAGTGCCCAAGGTACTGCTGTAGAGGTGGAAAGCTTTTTGGGGTCAGAGCAGTGAGTTACAGTTTTGCAGTTGGCTATCTCTTGGGTTTGTACCAGGTTACGGAGTGATTTTTTGATTTATTTTTAATCTGTATTCCTAGTGACATCAGTATTCTGGCAGTAACAGGGACTAATTCTGGGCTTCTTTCCAGACTGATGTCTTTGATCAGCTAATCGCCTTGATAGAACAGAGGCATTCCCAGCCGAACAGAAGGTACTCAGGATTCTTCCAGATATTCACAGTTTTATGTGTAGTTCATGCTGGCAAAAATTTGGGCTAAGCTCTTTGGAAGGCATCATGTGAACCCTGTGTTTTGAAAGAATGACTAAAATGAGGTGATGTGCAAGAACCAAATAATTTTTCAAAATTCTTAGCAAACAGGAAGATACCTGGGGAAAGAGAAGACAGTGATTAAGTGGTCCTATTTTTATTTAAGTTGAACAGCTTCTTCAGAAGAAAATACAGAAATGTGGGACTGAGGTGCAAGTCTTTCCTCCTTGCCACATCGCTTCTCTCTTTCTTCAGGCAATAGACTGGTAGTCCATTTTATGTCCATCCGTGGGATAAGAGGAGTGGTTTGCATCACTATATGTATTTCCTCCCTTTCTCTAGGTCATCTTTAGTTTTGTTTATCATTTTAGCTTTTTTATTAAAGAATAATGCAGCTTGCACAGTTTCTGTGTTCATAACAAGTTCTACTTTTCTGTGGGCTTTTTTTTTATCCCCCCTTGAAGATACCAGTGTTAGCTGATCTCTGTTTGGACAAAAGACATACCACTCTAACAAATAGTCTTCCTGTATGGCTAAGTTGAGGTTTCAGGGATGTTTTTTATGTAGCCATTGTTTTATTTGCCAGCTTCCTTTAACAGTACTCTTAACAGCAGTCTTTAATTTAACTGAGCCTTCAGGTAAGAGAAGGGCTTGGTTCTTTTACTTGTTGGGAGTGTGTGACTCGAGTAACGGTGGGCTGTGTGAGATAGATTGGATCCAGTTCTGCTGTAAGTGCAGAGAATTCCACAGGGTGTAATCTGCATGTGGCGTCCTGGTGGAATTTGTTACTTTAATGACGGAATATGTGTTCAGGATGCATCAGGGATATGGTGAAACTTGACATGTTCTTGCCCTACTGAGAATTTGCAGTGGATAAATAAAGACCTCATTCTTGGGCTGAAAGCTCTTTAAGCACTAAGTGTAATTTGAAAAGAAAATTGTTTAACCTTTTTCTAAAGTTATTCAAGTACAGTCCATAGTAACACAACATACTGTTAAAAGCTTTTACACTCCTAAGACCTCCATAGCAGTAGCTATTGAAGATGAGTGTTTTGGGGGGAAAGTAGTAAGAAAGCTCAACAGTGGGTGATTTTTTAGGTTTTTGCTTCTTTTTCTGCATTTTTTTTCCTAACCCTACAAAAACTTGTGGGCTTCTGCTGAGTCTTTGCCATGTTGTCCATTATAATGAGTCACAAATTGAGTTCCCACAGTTTTCTGCATACTCTAGATTGGTTTTCCTTGCATTCTTTAATGTTAACATAGAGGTTGTAGTGCAATACATTACTGTTTTCAAAATTACGGTTTTAACTATGGAAAAATGTGAGAAAACCTGAATTTGCACTAGGTCTCACTGGAAGTAATAGTCCAAAACCCCTGAGATTTTTGGCAGTTTTTACCTTGCACTTTTGTCTCCATCTGCTACTTAATTTGGAAATACAGTCTCATAGCATGTACAGTACTTGATTGGTATGGAGATGGGGGGACAGAAGGGATTTGCTACAAATCTAAGAACTCAGTGGGGTAGGTGTATCATCAGGAAATTTTTTGAGAGGTTGGCTGTAGCAATCTTACAGACTGGAGATGGTTATCATCTGGGTCCTTTGCAAGTGGACTATGATGCAGCTCTGGTCTGCACTTTCTGCTGCTGTTGGCTGTAGTACTGAATCAAACTGACATCAGGATACAGCAGTCACCCTCAACAGAAGCATTTTTCTTCCTGTGGCCTGGTTGTGGTTTTTCACCATATGTTGAAAAGCATAAGTAAAGGAATGGTGGAATGGTGTTCTACAGAGTAACGTTAAAAGCGTTGGTTTATTTTTTTTGAGTGTGTATTTAGGTATATTTTTAAAGTACCTTGTATTTTCCTCTGTGCATTCTGCTACACGCCAATAGTGGACAGCACTGTTCAGCACTGGTGAGGCCACACCTGGAGTCCTGAGTCCAGTTGTGGGCTCCCCAGTACAACAGAGACGTGGACATACAGGAGAGTATCCAGCGAAGGGCCACAAGGATGATGAAGGGACTGGAGCACCTCTCCTACGAGGAGAGGCTGAGGGAGCTGGGACTGTTTAGCCTGGAGAAGAGAAGGCTCAGGGGGATCTCATCAATGTACATAAACACCTGAAGGAAGGGTTGTAAAGTGGGTCTCGGTGGTGCCCAGGCTTAGGTCAAGAGACAACGGGCATGACCTGAAACACAGGAGGTTCCCACTGAACATCAGGAAACACTTTTCCATTGTGAGAGTGACCAAGCACTGGCACAGATTGCCCAGAAAGGTTCTGGAGTCTCCATCCTTGGAGCTGTCTGGACATGTTCCTGGGCAACTAGCTCTAGATGGTCCTGCTCGAGCAGGGAGGTTGGACTGGATGACCTCCAGAGTTCCTTTCTAACCAACCTCAGCCATTCTGTGATTCTGTAATAAATATCCTATTTATGCTCTTTGTTAAATGTCAGAATGATTTTTGTTTTCGCCACCCTGGCAGCAGTAGGGAGCTAGTGGAATCTTGTAACTGTTTCCATAGATGTGAGAAGGATCGATCTCTGTATTTTCCTGAAAAGGGCTGCCTCATCCTCATTCTAGTGCTAAAGGAATTGGAGAAGATAACTTCTCTATCCTTTTCTGTCAGAAAGGAGACTTGTTTATGGAGCACACTGTATGATAATACTGATGTTGCAAGAGGAGGAATGCTTGGTTTTGGCCACATGTGTGAACTGAAGTCTGCAAATCTTTCCTGTAACTGTCTGTCCTGCAGCAAATGGAGTCTTTCTTGTCCAGCAGGCAGAAGTTACTTGAATGGCCTTGAGATTATTTGCCTCACGTCTGCTTTTTACCTGTGGTCGACAGCAAAAACTGAGGCCAAAGAAGAAATGTTTCAATGGAACAGATCATGGTGTCAAATCAGGAAGAAGCTCCTCTGCACAATTGATCTTTCAGACATTTTGTCAGGAGCTGTAGGGAAGTTGTGGCAGTGATTTGGGCCCTGTTTGATCAAGCAACAGACTTGTCTGACAAGTACTTTCTGTTCCTAATTGTACCTTTAACATGCATTGTGGACTTAACAGCTCACATATACACATCTTCTGTACTCACTCCAAGAGTTTAAAAGGGCTGTTAGGCATCAAAGATGCTACTTTAAGGATAGAGGCTTAATTTTTGCATGAGTCACACATGCTAAAGAGTGAAGGAAAAACAGTATTAATCCCATTTGTTACATGCAGTTGTGCCATGGAGCCTGTGAAAATGTTTTTTGCAACAGTTCTATCTTTGAAGAAACTCTCTGAGCCTCTTCTTCTAGGGTTCAGTCTGCCCCTCCACCCTCTTTAAAACAAACAACAAACTCCTTATAAGACAGTGTGTACAAAATTTAATTGTAACGTGCCCGAGCAAGAAATGCAAAGCTAGTTGATGAGTATTCGTAATCACTGTTGTGGTTATGAATAAATAAATGCCCTCATTGTAAGCCATCCCAGTTTTGAATTCTCACAGAAAATAATACACTTCACCTGGGGCACCAGGTGCTCTTTTAAAAACTGCATTGGTGAAGTCAGGGGATAATTAAGCATCAGAAACTGAACAGCAGTTATGAACTTTCACAAGCAATTGACCTCAGACAAATACCTTTCTGTGAGTGCAAGAGTAATTTTTCCAGAACAGGTCCATCCCTGACCTCTTGGCTCAGATCATGTTGACCAACAGAGAAAGTTCATGTGGGAAACAAGCCTGAGAGCCAAAATCCACATTTCTTCTGGAAACCAGTTGTCCTGGTATCAGCTGGGATAGAGTTAATTTTCATCTTAGTGGTTAGTACAGTGCTGTGTTTTGGATTTGGTGTGAGAACAATGTTGATAGCACACTGATGGTTTTAGTTGTCGCTGGGTAAGTTTATACTGAGTCAGGGACTTTGCAGTTTCTCAGGCCCTGCCAGCGAGAGGGCTGGAGGGGCACGGGACATTGGGAGGGGACACAGCCAGGACAGGTGACCTGAACCAGCCAAAGAGGTATGCCATACCATGGGACGGCATGATGATCATATAAACTGGGGGAAGAAGGAGAAAGGGGGGGCACAACCCGCATTAATGATGTTTGTCTTCCGAAGTAACCGTTACGTGTGATGGAGCCCTGTTTCCCTGGGGATGGCTGAACACCTGCCTGCCCATGGGAAGCAGTGAATGAATTCCTTGTTTGCTTTGCTTGTGTGGGTGACTTTTGCTTTCCATACTAAACTGTCTTTATCTCAACCCATGAGTTTTCTCCCATTTACTCTTCCGATCCTCTCCCCCATCCCACTGTGGGGGAAGTGAGTGGGCAGCTGCGTGGTGCTTAGTTGCAAGCCAGGGTTCAACCGCGACCCCAAGTATCATGGGTTCAGTAGAGAGACAAAGGAAGTGGCAAACTGCAAGTTCCTTAACTCCCCTGTTCCCACAAAGCCTTGCTGGGTCCTGCACTTGGGAAACACACCACTTACAGGTTTGGGGCAGTGTGGCTGGAAAGCTGCCTGGCAGAAAAGGACCTGGAGGTGCTGGCTGACAGCCAGCTGAACATGAGCCAGCAGTGTGCCCAGGTGGCCAAGAAGGCCAGCAGCATCCTGGCTTGTGTCAGAAACAGTGTGGCCAGCAGGGCCAGGGCAGTGATTGTCCCCCTGCACTCAGCACTGGTGGGGCCGCACCTCAAATCCTGTGTTCAGGTTTGGGCCCCTCACTGCAAGAGGGACACTGAGGTGCTGGAGCGTGTCCAGAGACGGGCAACGGAGCTGGTGAAGGGTCTGGGGCACAAGTCCTGTGAGGAGCAGCTGAGGGAACTGGGGTAGGTTAGTCTGGAGGGGACTTGCAGAGAGACCTTATTGCTCTCTATAACTACCTGAAAGGAGGTTGTAGGCAGGTGGGGGGGGGGGTATGTCTCTTCTCCCAGATGATGAGTGACAGGACAAGAGGGAACAGCTGCAAGTTACACCAGGGGAGGTTTAGAGTGGATATTAGCAAAAATGTCTTCACTGAAAGGGTGGTCAAGCAGAACAGGCTGTGCAGGGAGGTGGTGGAATCACCACCATCCCTGGAGGTGTTTAAAAAGTGCCTAGATGTGGTGCTTAGGAACATGGTATAGTGGTGGACTTGGCAGTCCTGGGTTGGACTTGATGATCTCAGAAATCTTTTCCAACCTAAATGATACTATGATTCTATTCTATGTTTCTACGCCTGTTTCAGAGGTGTCATTCTCTTTTGTTCTGTCTTAATAACTTTGTCATTTTTGTGCTTTCTGCCATGCATGTCTGCCCTGTGGAGTCCAACTGAAACTTTTGGGACTTCCTTGACCTGTAGTTCAGGTTTTAAGAAAGAACTAGGTGCATAAAAGCTGGTCTTACTGTTCCATGGCAGTGTTATTTGATGTAACAAAATACTGTGTTTTCCAACAAACCTATGGTTGCACTATTACAATTTGTTTTCAAAGTGTTCTCATAGAATACTTCCAAATACCTGTCCGCCAAGGAAACTGAGCTGTTAGATAATACTTTCCTTTTTTGAACCTACACACTGTGACAGTGTGCTTTTTGTTTATATTTCCAAATACGGGTAAGATCAGTTCTAGAAATAATCCATTATTTACCCATTTTTACATTTGAGTGGTTGTCTTTGAATTACTGACCTTTAATATTTGTGAAGATGGCATTTGAACAGCCGTTAGTTTTTTTCTTCATGTAATTGAATAGCCATGCTAGTTACAAGAAAAGTCTTTAATATGTATTATAATTTTATTTACAACTCTGTCCGTATTTTAATAGTTGGATTAAGTTCTGTTTTCTCCTAAATATTTAAAGGAATGCTAATTTTTCTTAGATATAAAGGAAACACTAAGAAAACAGTTGCCTTAAGGCCAGGAAGAGTTGTCCTGGTTGTCTGGATGCCTGAGAGTAAGGTGTTATGGGGCATAAACAGCTTTAGGAAATAGGAAATGTTTTCCCATCGGTAAAATGGGGGTGACTTAATTCTTAGTTAAGAGAAAAGTGCAGTAAAACATCTGGATGTTGAGCAATGCAGGAGACAAGGAGGGAAGAAAAGGGTAAAGTAATATCTGAAGAAATTACTCTTTTGGTCTGCTGATCAGTTTATTAATAATTTGTATTTAAATACAGGTGGTTAAATCCCTTATTTATTATTGGCCATAAACGGAAGCTTGAAGAAGATGATATGTATAAAGTGCTGCCAGAAGATTCCTCAGAGAAGCTTGGAGAGGAATTGCAGTGGTAAGGAGAAAAGTAATTGTTCTCTTTCATTGTATTTCTGCTGGTAAAGGTGAGAGTCTTATTCCTATTCTAAAATTAAGAGGTTGTTATAAAGTTTATCAAGGTCTACTATTAAAAATGCTGAAGAATTAAGAGTAATATCTAGAAGTTGTTTACTACGGAAACATTTTAATTTTTTCAAGTTATACATAATGAAAATGCATTAGAGTATTTCTATTATGTCATTTATAATTAGTTTGACACTTTGCAGAATGCTTGGAAAAGACGACTTTTCAGTAATTGTTACTGCAGTAATCCTTAATAAATTAATGTGAATCTTATGGCCTGTGGTAGAATAACTATGGAAACTTTTTAAATTTCTCTTTTTAAAAGTGGGGGAAAAGTTTTAGGTTTTTTTCTTTGTTTCTGGTTTTGAGCACGAACTGAATTAAGTGTATTTTGAAAATATGCCACTCTGGTAAAGTGGATAAAATGCTTTGGACATCTAAAAGCTTTAATCTAGAAGGTGGTTTTATTTTGTTATAAATACTTTCATGGACTATGTACCAGTTCATGTTGTTACGGACCCAGGAGGATGTCTCTTTTTCTTTTAATAGTGAAATACCTTGGAAGAATAACAGTTTATGTAAGTTGTCTTGACTTTACCATAGAGAAGGGTTTTGTCTTCAAATAATCTTTTATTAAATATAATTAGAGGAAGAAGTGTCTCCTAGTGAAAGGTGACCTCTGTATTAAGGAAGTGTGGCCTTGCTGTTCTTGCCTTTATGCTGAAGGTAGAACAAATCAACTTTCCTAAATGGTTGGAATGAGAGGCTACTCAAGAAGTAAAAAGAATCCAGAAATGAAAGGTTATGGCCAGGTCTTACATCATCCTGATCTCGACAAATTAACTGAAGAAAGAGAGCCAGTGATCAGCTCATAGGAGTGCAGCTTTTAACATCTTTGTAGCTGGATAGCTTTGCCAAATTCCATGGTTGTGTCTTGAAGCAGTTCAGGGAATTTGCTGTGGGAGGAAGATGTACTCTTTTCAGTGATTCTTACGGTAAACACTCATACGTTCCATGAGTCAGGAAATGGTAGAAGATACAGCATGCGACACACAGAGTGGTTTTTAATTCTTCAGCCTACTTGGCCAAGAAGCAGAGAATCTAATTCAGAAATAGTCACCTAAGGAAGCAGCCTTTTCTGTTGGGCCAGCAAACCCCCCAGAACCTACACAGGTTCAATTCTGATTCTGAAGCATTTAGACAATAATATTACCCTGCTTTTTTGTTTTTGGTTTTTTTTTTGTTATAAAGATTATAAAAATAATAAAAAAAGAAAAGTTTTCTTGTCCATACTGCATGCTTCAAACTTGTATGCTTTGTTGCAAAATAATTTGGCTTTCATGCCTTAGACTTATTTCAGCCCTCCAACTAGCAAGGTCAGAGAGTCTGGCAGAAAATACTTAGCCTCCAGAAACAAGGGGGAATATCCTGTCTGATAACGCTGGGCTTTAAGAAGTCTGCTTAAGTTCTGATATTTTGTTAAAATCAAGCTTGTTATTACTGTCTCTGATTTTAATGTGAACAGATTGTTTCCTACTTGTGGGCAGACACGTGGTAATGCAAAGGTCTTTGCCACTCTGCTGCTGTAATCCTTGCCTTCAGAGAGATGTGTGGAGTGTTAAGTGACAAAATTGCTGCAGACAGTTCCCCCTGCTCTTGTGCCCTAACTGCTTGTCCTCATTGAAGCACATAGGAGAAAAAAGAAAGAGCCAGACAGCAGAAAACATCGGAAAAGATTGTTCTCATAACCTTTCTGGGGAAATGCAGAGCTGATAGGATGATAAAGACACTTTGTGCTGTCTCAGTTTAGTCTGTAGTCAGGAGATCATATGATAATAGGCTCTTAACTAAGGTAAGTGACTGTCTGAACTGAGAGAAGATGGAAAGAAAGGGTTCCTCATTGGCAAATGTATCAAAAGTATATAGTAGTCAATGGTGGTGAATTGTTTGTGATTATACAAGAGCAAATAGGCCTATAATACTAAGTACTACCTATTTATGTGAATGAGAAACATAACCATTTCTTAACTTGTTTTATATTTTTGTTTTGTTGTATAAAATTGATCATGGCAATCTGGCTGTAAGTCTGAAAGTATTTGATTCCAGGTAATTGCCTTGTGATTTTACTTCTGTCCTCTAGCATACTTGCATTTTGTTTGTCAGGTACTGGGATAAAGAGGTGCAAAAAGCAAAAAAGAGAGGAAAAACACCACATTTAACAAAAGCCATTATTCTTTGTTACTGGAAATCCTATTTAGTTTTCGGAATTTTCACAATGATTGAGGTAAGTGGTGTCAAATGTCATACATCATACTTCTTAGCTAACAGCAGTGTGAAACTTGGCCTCTTAGATTGCATGATACATACCGGTGACTTCAGGCTGAGCTGTTCAGAGAACCTGTAATGTTCATGTACTCTCTCAGAAAAGTAAAACAGAGCTATAGCCCCGTAGAGACTGAAAAATTGAGTTGTAACTGTGGGATTTTGATGTAGAACAAAGAGCTGATTTCAGTGGAATATTTTTGAGATGTTACAAGCCACTGACTTGCTTTGTAAGGCTTAGCTATATTTTATGTATCTGAGGAGGGTGCCCAATAGAAAAAAGGTTTTTTTGCTGTATGTAAATGGCTGTAAAGGACACACTGTCATTGTTAAAAATGGCAGTGTAATATATATTCATGCAATCCTTATAACATCAAAGTTTTTACTGGTAATTGAGAAAGTTCTTTTTAAAGATTCAGTTAAATTTTATTGTGGAACATATATCTTTTGGATTATGTGTTGATAAAAATTGGCTTGACATTTTAGAGCACAGTAATGACAAAATAATATGGGATGTGACTTGAGGCAGTACTTGGTTCTTGTCTGGTTACAAACTTGGGTAGCACAGTATGATATGAAATTGTTAATACTTTCTTTCCCTTCTCTTTCTTTCAGGAAACCCTCAAAATAATTCAGCCAATATTTTTGGGAAAAATTATTAATTATTTTGAAAAATATAATTCCTCCAATGAGGAAGCTTTGAATATTGCATATTGCTACGCTGCTGCCCTGTCTGTGTGTACACTTATTCTAGCTATAATGCACCACTTATACTTCTATCATGTACAGCGGGCTGGCATGAAGTTGAGGGTAGCTATGTGTCATATGATTTATCGGAAGGTAAGCAAACCTGTTTACAGGTATATTTGGCATTTGAAAATTATTTCATTAGGGGAGTTTAAATATGCAGTTATTTGTTATGTTCATGCTTGCAGTTCTATCAAAGTTACTAATTTGTAGAAATGTAATGCATGCTGGTATGTATCAGACCTTAAGTGTATATATGTGCTTTTGCTCTCTCTTTGGTAATATGGTGTCTGAATGACAACTCCAGTCCTCCTAGTGGAAGTGGTGAATTAAATAAAAAAGCCTAGGAGGAGCTACTGATTTTTGCCTGCTTGTGCTGTTGGAGGGGGGCCTCACCATTGCTGGTGGAAGGATTCTGTGCTGGAGCAGTAAGAGGCAGTCAGCATAAAACAGGAGAGGGGCAGAACTCCCAGGAAATGCTGGCAGTTACTCAGCCTTACAGTTGCATCCCAGCAGAGGACATCATGCTTGGCTGTCACCATCTGCTTCAGCACTCTGTCACCTGGGAACTGCTTCACTGTTCTGTGTCTCACCCTGCCTGCCCCTGTTATGGTTAATGGTGGGACATATTTATGTTTTATTCCAGCAGTGCTGTAGAACTAGTGAGTTGCCTCCTTTGCAGGTCAGAGAGGCTGCCCCCCTCTCTCTGGGCATCCATCAGGTTAGTTCAGGGGAGGGGCAGTGGTACTGTGGTGTCACAGCACTAGCAAAACTAGCCAGCTGCAAGAAGGCTTTGACCAGCCCATACCAGGTTAACTTCAATAAACAGTTCCCACACCTTGCCCCGGCACAGCCACCGATCCCCCACAAGGTTTCAAAGGTTCATCTGCTGTCCGTGCTGTTTCTTCATCCTCTGCAGGCCAGTCCGCGCTGCTTCTTGCCTCCACTGCATCTGGATTCTTTCTTCTCCTGGCTCCTCTTCCAGCCAGCCTCTCTTCATCTGAGCCCCCTTCTTCTCTCTGCTTTTCCTGGGGCCTCGCCTACATCCAGGGTGCTCTTTCTCCTTCTTCTGCTTCTTCTAGGTCAGGGGGCCGGCGGGCGGATGAAGTGGCAGGCAGTCATCTGCAGCTGCTTGGTTCTCCCCCCAACCCCTGGCTGGGGGTGGGGAGGTTCTGTAAATACTGGGGGCCGGATTGAGGACCCTGGGGGGGAAGCCGTAGCCAGCCCGTGGGCCATAGTTTGAGGACCCCTGTTCTAGGTCTTTCTTCATACAGTCCTTAGAACTATTTAACTACTTAGCAGGAACCAGCCACAGCTGCACATTATCCATGTCAGCCAATCCACTGCCCCTGAAGCCAGCCCAGAGCTGTATATTATCAATGTTAATTAATCTGCCTTCATTCTTTTACAATTCCTCTACACTGTGGTACTGCTGGGTGCTCAGCATCTGCACCTTTAGTATCCCTCCTGCCTGGGATGGGGAGAAAGAAAGGAGTGGGGAGAGGAGGCATGGTTCAGAATAAAGCTGAATCCTAATGGCAGGATAGAGCTGTTTTTTAATATCAGTTACTGGTTTTACTGTGGGAGTACTGGAGTCCTTCGTTAAAGCCTATACAGCGTGAGAAGGGATGTACATTCAGTAAGCTGTGTTTTCTTTGCTGTCTGTGTGTCCTGATCGAGAAGCTGTCCTTAACTACAGATGGAGCCAAGGCTACTGTCAGGTGGAAGGTGGAACAAGAGAAGCTATGGATATTACCTGCAGGAAGGAGTTGAGTGGCATCCAGGATGAAATGCTGGCCTTAGTGTGCTCTTGGAAGCAAGCAAACCAATTGGAAATGTCTGCTTCCCTCTTCTGAAGCTGTTGGCAATATCCAAACCATTGAGCCCATCTTGGCTTCCATGCAGGAAGCCCCTGCTGGGGGATGCTGAAAGGGAAAATGCCCTATTTTTCTAGCTTTAGTGCTATTCTAATAGTGACCTACTGATTCTTACCTCAGTGAAGAAGTTTAATTGAAGGATCAGAACTGTAAAGTTTCTTTAGAATGGAAAGAAGTCCATGTTATTTTAACCATTAAGCATAGGTACAATCACTTAGGGCAAACACTTGTACTACTGGTATAGGTCATGTGAAGATTTGGGCTAAGCAGTACAGGAGAGTAAAAATGTCCCCATTGTAAGTGGTGATTGCTTTTCGTGCACATATTTATTCTCCTCCCTCTTCTGATACCTTGGAAATTTATCCTCTGGGAACTCAGCTCTAACATGGCACACTGCTTTCTTGTACATAAACATATCTCTAAGGTATTAATTTACTAAACTGATTATCATAACACAGTTTGAAATTCATAAAATATGTATATAGAAATGTTGTTTGTTGCTGTCTTGATAGTAGCATAGAAGCTTGGAAAAGAAATGTTCATAATGTGCACCCTTATTTCTAGAGATGTGATTAAATGGAAAATTAACTCACCTCATCTCATAAATGTTTACTCCTGAGGGTGAAGGCTGAGGTCACAGCAGAACATTGATAAACTTTTCTAATAATTTATCTTCGTTATTGGAGGCTTACAGATGGGTCATACTTTCTCTTTATCCTCATATAGAGTTTTGAAAGAATCTGGATGCAATTTACCAGCACTTTTGTGGTGTTCATTAATTGCTGTAGTAAATAAAAACTTGGATTTGCAAGGGTGAATGGGTTGGATGAGAGAGCATCCTTTATAGAGAACTTCAATTGCTTGTAATTCTTAAGTTTTAGACCTTTTTTCATTTAGTTAAAATCTCATTTACAACCCCCCTGTATTCAAACTCCAAGATGTTTTGTGACAGGTAAGAAGTATTAGTGATTCACGCAGAAAGCTTGTAACAAAAATGAAAATGGAATCTCTCACGACTCACAATCTCCTGCCTTAAAACCAAAGGCTGCTTATGGGAGGCTGATTTTTTTTTTTTTTTTTTGGAAGACTTAACTTTTAGAAGCTCTTTGAGGTTCAGAATAAACACTAAAGCAGTTTAAGCTATGGAGTAGTTGCTTGAGACAGAAAGCAGCCAAAAAGGTGTCAGGATTTATTTGACTGAACAGTTTTATTATTCCTTTCTATGGTTAGTTCTCCCTTTTTGACATGCTTTTGTATTAACTCTTTGGGGCAGGGAGAGATTAAGAGATTAAAACACTAAAATAGGAGTAGGGAAGGCAAAGAATGATTAAAGAATTGAAATTAGCCCTGTGCAATTACATATGGAGGGAAAAAAAGTTTCACCTAAGACATCAAGCATGCAAACTGCTCTCATTAGTTCATATAATTTAACCCTTTTTCCTTGAGAAAGGGTACTTGCTGGGAAATAGACCTGTATGGAAAATTTATATGGAGAAAATCAAGCAGATCTTTGTGCTGACAACAGACAGATAATTGGCAAATGTAAAAAAAATGCAATTTGGAACTACAGTTGCTTTTTAAAAAGGTGTGTGGCTCTAGATAATCTTCAGGAGTATTTCTTACCTTTGGAGTGAATTCCTAAACGTTTTGGGCAAAGCAGTATTTAAAGCCACAGTGTACTAACTTTGGCTGGGATAGTTAATTTTCTTCATAGCAGCTCGAATGGTGCTGTGTTTCAGATGTAGTAGAAAAGGAAAGTACCAAAACAGGACTTTTGGGTAGAAATTGGTTATATAAGCAAAACTGTTGCTGCTTTCTGTCCATTTTTTCCATTTCCTTCTGTGTACTTTGCAGTCTAGACAGATCCATACAGCCCGGAAAATGTAAGGCTTGTTTCACTTAAACAAAACAAAACAAAAAACCAACCACCCCCACCCCCCAAAACAAACCAAAAAATCTAAAAATAGTGCTACTTCAAAAGTAGTTTTGAAGCAGGAATGGAAGAAGAGACTGAAATTGCATCACCACTGAGGATGGGAACAGCTGTGTCTTCCCTGAGAAGACAGATCAGTCACAGACAAGCACCCAGCTTTTGGCTCCAGTGCACGGTTCCTCCTGAGATTGTTGGTCAAAATGAACTGGGCAAATACATTTTGAATCTGTTCTTGCTGCCTGTGTCTGAAATGGTTGGGAATAAGTCAGAGTGATGACTCAGGTGGAGGGTCCAAGACAGACCCAGGCTGTGGGCCACTGGCAAGATACCTAGAGTGGCTCAGGTGGACCTCAAGTACCAGATGTGTCTGTGTTCTAAAGAAGTAAGTAGCAGTAGAGGCTGTAAACAGACCCTGGTGGGCAACTTCTTCAAACACGCATAATTTGAACTCCCAATTGTTATGGTCTATGGATATCTAACAGCTTTTCTAGGAGCTTATCAACCTTGATCTGTGGCATGGAGTAAACATGATAGAAATGTGGATGTGCTGTGGCTGCATTACCTGCAGGCAGCTTTGCGGAGGATTTCAGATGTATGAATAATGATTTTTTCAAATAATTAAATCTTGTCTCTCGTATACCTAGTGTCCTAGATTTATTATTGGAATATCAGAGGAATTTCTTGGTGGGGTTTTAAATTTTTCTGCCTGCTGGTTTAAATGAAGTAAGGGTTGGGATTCTCTTTGTGATTATTATCTTTGTAACACAACAGTGAGGTGCCAGAAATGTAAGACACTTTGTTTGAAATGATGCTTTGAATAGTACTTTGTCTGATGTTCTTGCACCAGATTTGAAATGCTGGAACAATATTTTGGGAACAAGTAGTGCTTTTCAGGTTAGATTATTGATCAAAAAGGAATCCTAATAATAACTGGAGAGGGAGAAGTAGATGTGCACCACCCAAAAATGTGAAGTGTTTTTGAGGACTGAACTATTCCTGTTACAGGAAAACTTATAACACATTTTGTTTATTTTTTACTTGTGCTGCAAAACTGTGTTTTTGTTCTAGCAAGTGTAGAAGGGTCTGTTGTCTGCATCCTTGGGCTATTTCATTTTGGATCTTTGCAGTAATGTCCGGACTGCATATTTCCAGATGTGATTTGGGGGGGTTGGGTATGTGTGTCTATAATTGCATACTATTTTCTACTGATTCACTTATTTATTAACCTATCAAAATGTTTGATATTTACTCTTGTTGCTTTTCATAGCATGTGATAAACTTCATTTAATATAATTCAGAAAAATTAGGATTTTACAACTGTTATTAACAAGGGAAATATTTATTTATTTGTAAAGGGATATTAACTCTGATGTGCAAAGACAGAAAGCACACTTTGCAGTGTTAGCAAGAGCTGTTAGTGTAAAATAAATAACTTGGGTTTTTTGTCTTCTGTCAGGAATCTCATTCAAAACAGAATTCTTTCAGTTGGCCAGATACTGTCCTGATTTTAATTTGGTCTTCAGGTGGAGTTTTCTGTTCCTCTTTTGAACAGATGCTCATAATGTGGGAAAGAGCAATGCAAATGAAAAGTTACAGGATCTTTTGTTTAGTTTTTCCCATTTTTAATCACTTTACACATGAAGATAGTTACGGCACTTTTGTTCTTGCAATTCTTCCCTAGACTTCTTTTTATACTCTCTTCTTTGTGGCTTTCTTCAGAATATTTAACCTAACCCACATGTTAACTAAGGTTCTTGAACTGCACCCAGATACTCTCAGGCAAAAGCTGAGATGTGCCTTCAGCTTTTGCCCTGGCGTTGGTATTTGTGTATTGTGTTCTATGTATTGGTGTGCTGTGCTCTGTAAGCTGTGACAATCTGAGACTGTTCTGACTTTTTTTTAGGCACTTCGTCTCAGTAACATAGCTATGGCAAAAACTACCACTGGTCAGATAGTAAATCTTCTGTCAAACGATGTGAACAAATTTGATCAGGTAAGTAGTATTAGATATCTTTCCAGGGGCCTGAAGAAATTGTGGGGTTTGAGTCAAGAAGTTTTTGTTTACAACTGGTGATAAAGTGTTTCTTATGAACTTTTTCTCTACTTGTGTCTTGAACATCATAGGAAGAGCAATATTCTCTTAAAATATGGGAGGAAAACATACTCACTCCCCCTTCCACCCCCAAATATTTTCCAGCTGTTTTCCTAAACTCAAGGAAATATTTGTTGGTGCATGAAGATAAACCAAAATCTGTACTAATTTGCTGACTTTCTAGATGTTAGGCACCTCTATGTATGTTTAGGCCTCTGAATCTGGTGCAGTACCTGCCGCAAGCTTCCTGAACTTTGTGTTATTAGGGTTTAATTTTTTAGCTAAGACCAAAAGTTAAATTTTTTTTATTATTTGCCTAGGTAACAATTTTCTTGCACTTCCTGTGGGCTGGACCAATTCAAGCTGTAGCAGTAACAGTACTTCTCTGGATGGAGATAGGCCCACCATGTCTTGCAGGAATGGCAGTTCTAATTATTCTTCTTCCTGTCCAGACCTGCATTGGGAGGCTTTTTTCTTCCTTAAGGTAAGGTCGCACGTGTTGGGTTGTAGGTATTTTCTGTCCTGGGTTTTAAAATGTGCATACTGGATGGAAGCGGAGTACTGCTCTGAGATCAGTTTCTGTCTGGTGAGGTTTTTTCTGCATTGTCTTTTATCTTTCCCAGTGTTTTTTGTAGTTGCTGATGTGAGCTTTCTGAATTCCTGTTCAGGGACTTGAAGTGATCTGTCTTCCAGACATGCTGGAAGTATCTGCTACTCATTAGCTGTCCAGTATATTAGAAGAGTTGGACTACTTTTGTATCTACCTTGCTGTAGATCTTGGCATAGAAATTGTGTAACTCCTTGAGCTTTGCCTTCCTGCATTGATGCTTAGGGAGTGTTTACTACAAAGGCAATACTGTCAGTTCTGCCGTAAGTTTGACTTGCTGGGGTGATACAAGAGTTGCAGCAGAAAGCTCTGAAGATTTTGTGTGCAAAGATCTTGCTCCCTATCCTCCAAGTTAAACATGGAGAAGGGGAAAAAGGGGAAGGAACTGAGAGAGAAAGGAAGAAAAAAAATCATGATGCTGGTTTTGATGCCAGCTATGAGGTTTCTAACTGTACGGTTCTAGGCTGTGGAGATATAAAATGAGTTTGCAGTAATTTTCCATTATCAGACACATTTTAAGTTGTTTTTTCTCTGACTTCCTCCTAGATTTAAAAAAAAAAAAAAGACTTGCCTCAAGTGGGAATACTGAATTATCCTCAATACTCTTGCTTCCTAACTTTTTTTTTCTTGTGTAAATTAATTATGCTGTACTTACATCACAAGTTTATAAATGGCTTTTGTCTAAACGGGGAATATTTTTGTATTCCTTTACTGTGTAAGCATATACTTAGTGGTGTTACGCATTTTTCTTGCATTTGTATTCAGGGTGAATGAGTTCCTTCCAACTCTTTAGATAAGTAAAACTTTTTTTAGAGAGTTACTGTTGTTTTCAAGTTGTATTTTAAGACAGGTTTTCCAGAGATATTGAGACTTGCATTGCCATTGCATGGCTGGGTATATGGAGAGAGAGCTGATAATACATGATGAGACCAACTTGCAGACTTCTTTCTATTTGTAACCACTGTTACAGTCTTCAGTTGTTATGCTCACATGCTGTTTCTCAAATAATGAGCCATTCAGTGTTCTCTGTCAAATTATTAGTTTTTTATGACAAAATCTGTTTGTAGAACACTTCCTATGTATTCTTACATGTGTGTTTTCACTGCATGCTACTTCACTATTGGGGGTTTTTTGAGTTTTAATTTTTTGAGATTTTGAGCTTGGAGTCAGTAGTTAAAATACTTAGCACTTAACTAGTGCCTTATCAGTCGTGATAAGCATTATTATCCCCATTTTACAGATGGGAAATTGAGGTACAAACAGATTAAGGGACTTGTCCAGGGTCAGACAACAAGGTGACAAAAACCTCTTCTCGAAGGTATGTATTTTAAAAGTTAATCAGTGGCAATGTAATGTTGTTTGGGTTTTTCCCCCATACATTAACAGCCACTTGTTTGGATGCAATGCAAGGGAAAGAATTTGTTAACCAGAAAAAACTTCCTCCTGTTTGTGTGTGCACTGATCTTTGTGATGAGAAATGTGCAGTGAACAGGAGGAGTTAATGGAAAAACTGAAATGGATTCCAGCACCATAATGATGAGTGTGTTCACATGGCAGTTGCTGGGAATCTGCGTGGATTTAAGGAAATCAGCCTATGAAGAAGTAATTTAAGGATTAAAGCTTTTGCTAAAACCCAAGCACGCTCAGTGTGGCAGCTAATTTGTGCTATTGGTCAACATTGTACTTGTGACCCCATCTTGTAAACACATACATGTGCACCAGTTTCTGATGCAGGTGTTAGCTTCAGTGCTGTAGGAGTTTGCAGAAATGGGGTCAGTATCCTATGGAATGTATATGCTGTACTGTGCAGTATTGTTCTCTCCTGCACATGTACTAGAAGTTTTACAAAATACTCATGGCATAATACATTATTTGAGAAACAGTTCAATTACTAGACTGAAGACCATTTTATATCTATTTATTCACAAGAGCTCAACCCTTTCACTGCCTAGCCATGCAACTGTAATATTCTCATTTAAAGCCCTAATTTTTTTTTAAAAGAAAAATGGTGTGGAACTGTTGTGTCAGACATGATTAAACCCCACCAAATATGCTTCATGAAAGCAAAAAAGAATTCTGCAGCTTGCTTAATTTATAATGGCTATTAGTATCATAGAGGGGACTTCTCAGACACTTGAAGAATTTTCAGATTCTTTCCTATTGCACTTTTAAGCATGCTATGTGAGCATGTGTTTTCCAGTCATCCTAATCTGCATATACTCTGAACTTAGTATTCTTAAAACTGGGGACACGTTTTCCTCTGTTGTAAATGGCCATCACTGCACTGGAAGTCTACGTACTTTAAACCATCATATAGTATCTGTGAGACTGTGGCTTCTGGTATGTATGTACAAAATATGCTTTTTGCAATGTAAAGGAGTTTAACTTAAAAAAACCCAAACCCCCGCAAAACACAAAGAAAAATACACCCCATCCCCCACCTCTTGAACATTTTAAAGCAGTCTGAAAGAGGATGGTAACGATAACATTTCAGCAGCAAAACTGAAAAATTGGTTTATGAGAACCATAGCCTTTTTGATTCACACCGTATAAAAAAAGAAACTTCAGTTAACTTTATTGAATTGTCTTCAACCTTCTGTTATCTGGAGATCGAGCCTGGAAGTTAAGTCTGAAAGGTGACTCATTTCAGAAGACTGCAGGTGAGAACTGTTGTTCTCTGCTGCAGAGACATAACAACATGTGCTAAATTTTGCCTTTTGCAGTGGTGATGTGTGCATGGGGAAGAAATTATGAATTTTTATATCCTTTGGGGAATTGTTTTTCTTTTATTGTTTCTTCTTGAAAAAAGAAGAGAAGACTTAGCAAATATAATCTCGTTCCATGTCAGTACAGTTGGTTTAGGCTAAGCTGTCTTAATAAGAAGCCTTGATTGTATTAGGGCCAAATTTCTAAATTTCTTTTGTTAGTTTTCTTGTATAAATATTTCTTAATACCCTGCTTCAGCCATCCCAACATTTATGGAACACTGATTCTGAGAAGATTTTTAAAATGACAAACAGATGCTTAAAATTCTTTCTACTTAAGTGCTTTAAACATGGCTACTTCTTCCAGAGCATCAGAGAAATCTTACAGGGGGTGGTTAAGCCAACAAAACCAAGCACCCCTTCTAAAGACCTTTTTTCTTTTTTTCATTTTTTTTCATTTTTTTCATTTTTTTTATTAAATATGATCTTTGAATCTTAACTTTCATTGGTATATACAAAAATAAGTAATTTAGTAGGAAAACATACGTTTTATCAAAATAAGACCTACCATAGCTTACTATGTGCAAAGTATGTTTGTCTACATGAATGAATTCAGAATAGTAATGGGCTTTATTAGCATGGTTTATGCATTCATTACATGGCTTCTAACTTTCAGTGCTTTTTTCCCTAATTAAAACTGTGACTTTATTATTTAATTATATTTATATTTCCACTTTGTTCATCAGTGCAAATGTAATTTGGGACTAAAATAGATATATTTAGTGTTAATTACAATTAAGGCTTAAATATTATTTATTTATTAGACAAACCCATATCTAGATTAGCTCTCCTAAATTATAGTTTATGTACTCTTACTAAGTAATCTTCGCTTCAACTAGAGTTAATCTTAAAAAGACACAAAGAGAGGCCAGTTTCTTTAACATCAAAAGAGCCTTATGAGAAGGGTTTTTATTTTGGCATTTCAAAACCATTTTTAGAAGTAATTTTTGGATTTTTGTGTAATTCTAAAATTAGTATTTGTAAATTTTTTTCATTTGAGGTTTTTTTTTGGTACACAGATATGTTGTTTAAGGAATACTACGTGTTTGTGCAAGCCAATGTATAATTTTGAACATTGAATGAACTCACAGTTCCCTGAGAATAGGGAATACCAGGAAGCCAGACATCCTGAGGCTGTCTGCCCTGTATCAGCTTTTAGATACTGTTTTAGGAAGACCCTTTAATGCAATTACAATTATATGAATTCTCTTTACAAGTAAAAGCAAAACTTTCATTAATACAAGTATGTTGTGTGATCATAAATGGTCTCTCTTCTTTTGAGAATCTGAGAATTTTTACTTTGTGCTATTTACAGAAGCAAGACAGCTACCTTGACAGATGTCAGGATTAGGACCATGAATGAAGTCATAAGTGGTATGAAGATAATAAAAATGTATGCTTGGGAAAAATCATTTGCGGAACTTGTGAACAGTTTAAGAAGGTAATCCTGGAAAGATACAGCTTGTTATATGCTCTATATCTGTTTCCATTTTTTTACACGTCAATAAGCGCATTATTTTGTGCTTTGAAGTGCAATTTACTTGAACTTCTTGAGCTTTTCTTTTTTTAACCTTTCTATAGGAAAGGGAAGGAACTGAAATACATCCTAAAGGGATAGAAAAAGAAAAAAACCCTTTGATATTTATAAATTCTGGGGGTTTTATGCTTCCTTGCTTCCTTTTACGATTGTGTTTAAAAACAGTAACTAATACACTGTAGTAGTTTTAACAGCGTCATCCTCACAGTCCCGTAAACTAATAGTAAGGAACCAATAAGCAGACCTTGCACTTTTGAGAAATATATGGAATCTGACTTTCTGTCCTAACTGATATCATCCTTCGGTAGTACTCTGCTTCCCTTTCTGCATTTTGAAGTATTGCTCAAGTCATCTGGGAAGGGTGGAGGAGGTAAAGACAGCAGCTCAGAAATTCCCTAGTTGTTGAACTGAGTTTGGTATCTTAAGACATTTTGTTTCACAAGTCTGTCAGCTTTTGATTGAAACTTATTATTAAATTCAGTTTTTCAATCAATATTTGTGCTTTTACTTGACATGTAAGAGCACTCAGTGCTAAAGAATAACTGTAGGAGTTCAGGTGCACATTTCTCATAATTTAATTTGCATTTTATGTCACTCTCCAGCATATGAGAGAGTAGAAGGTTGTTATCCTGCTGTAGATTCTCAGATTTTTAATTTTTTTAAAAATTTATTCTATTTGGAATTCCTTTTTTTAAAGGATTTTTTTCCTTTACATCCATATGCAGGCTTGCAAACTTCCTAATGTTCCCTGAGACATCTCTTCCCAAACACATAATCCTTTCCTCCTTCAGATTATAGGATCCTGTGATGATTGAGTGTTCTTGATTGATTGAAAGTTCTACTCTCTTGCATGTAGCCAGAGAGGGTATTTCTTTATTGAAAGCTTCCTCAATGTGTGTATTCACATTGCTAAACTTTAGATTTCCAAGTTCAGCACCTCATTGGTATGAGAGGCTTCCTTTTTAATGATGGGAGAGAAATAAACTCTTCCAAAACACATTTTGATCCCTCTTTCGTTACTTTAACTGCACTGTGGAAAACTGTAGTTAAAATTCTTAAATTCAGCCAGGTGATTTATTGCCCAGTATTTCCACAGTGGCCCTTGGCAGTTGCTAAGACGACATCTGAACTCCTCCGCTGCTCTTTTTCCTGTGGCTGTCCATATTAGTTTCCTTTTATATAACTTGGTTTCTTCAGACAGTGTAATATATTATATACAGTCTGCAGGTAGGCTGTAATTTATCTGATGTTTATGGAGACTAGCACAAAGAACTTGCTAATTATCCACAGATAGTGAGAGGATTATTAAGGATTATTAGAGGGTGGGAAAAGAGTTTCATCCAGGATTGTAGAATTAATTGAATTAGACCCAGTTCAAATAGTTTACGTACAAATGTTCTTTCACTGCACTCTGGAGACCAGAGATTGTGAGCCCTTAAGCTGAAAAAAAGAAGTCTTTTTTTAAAAAAACTCTTTGAAAGTCTGTCAATTCAGCCAATTTGGCAAGTATAGTGGGAAAGTTGCTTAACTAGTTTTCCAGTAGTGCATCCTGGATCCTTCTCTCCATTAAGGGAGGATTTAATTTACTTCAAATTGTATAATCATAACTTGAGTTTGTACTCTTAGTATATAGTTCCAAGTGGAAGCTAATCAAAATGATCAAGATTTTCCCTGATAATTGTCAGAATACTGCAAAGAGAAATTAGGAATTGTTTCAGTATTTTATATTCTGTATTATTTCAAGCAGATAAAATTAGAATATATGGGGAAGGAGTAAGTTATGGCTCTCTTGATAAAGAAAATAAATTATTTTAATAGAAGTTAAGCCTGATGGCATCCACATTGTAGATAGTGCAGTAATGTTTTGAGGATTGGACTTGATGAGTTATTTAGAAGTGGAAACTGAAATTTAACTGAAGTGGAAATTGAGAATATATGCATCAGCAGCTTTTCACTTGCTGGAGGGAGACTTGTCTGTCCATGCATTATTTCAATCACTATTTAGCTTGAATGATGGCTGGTAGAACAATTGGCCTCACAGATCAGTGTTTTCTGAATTATGAACCAGAATTCCTACAGCAAAAGAAGCCAGGAGCAAGGTCCAAATTGGGAAGGATTTAGACTGAGATCAAAGGAAATACTGCAAATCCTGTGATCCAGCTTGAGGAGCAGCAGCTGAATAATAGCAGATACTTGGGCCATGGGTGAAGTCTTGATCATTTGGAAGTTGCCCTGTTTTTTCAACTGTAGAATATGTGTTGATCTTATCAGGAGCTTTGTGACTGAACTCTGCTGGATTTTGATATTGAAAGGATAAGGAGTTTGTGGGTTCTTGGCCTTTATACAGAGGTTTTCCCCTCTTTGCTGTTGTATAGAAGGCAGAAAGGTTCGAAGCAGATTAGAATCTGGATTAAAATACTAGTTTAACCAAAGAAGGAAAACCGGGTATTTTTGTTTTCTGTCTCTGAAAAATAATTCTTTTCTCTATCTATTAAGATATTAAATATAATAATTTTCCCCACACAATTTCTAAGCCTTTTAAATTCCCTTTTGTTATTTACCATATAACATAGTTTCTTTACAGTTCTTTACATATGAGTTGGAATGGTGTAAGGGGAGGAGAAAGGATATAAAATAAAATACTGAGAGTGGTTTTCCCTCATCCTATTGTTGAGGGCAACTGTAATGAGAGAAGTTGATGTGTTTGTTTATATTTTGCATTTTTAGGAAGGAGATTGCCATGGTTATGAAAAGCTCCTACCTTCGAGGACTGAACTTAGCCTCTTTCTTTGTGGCAAGCAAAATAACAGTGTTCATGACTTTCATGGCATATGTACTACTTGGCGAGGTTATATCTGCAAGTCGGGTGTTTGTTGCAGTGTCCCTGTATGGTGCAGTAAGACTGACAGTAACTCTGTTCTTCCCTGCTGCTGTTGAGAGAGTATCCGAGGCAGTGGTTAGCATACGACGAATCAAGGTATGGTTATTGATTTGAATGGTATGTGGATTTCTTCTCTTATTCTAACATTGTTTTAATGCCACCAACATAAGCAGCCTTATTTTAGTTTTGCAATTTAGGATTTTTAGTGAAATAACGTATTTTGAAAACTGAATGTGTTGCTGTTTATGCATGTACAAAACCACAGCATGCACTGTAGGGCAGGCTGGAATGTAGGAGAAAAGTGTACACGCAAAGAGATGGTGTAGACATTTTTGAAGAGGAACACACGTACAGATAAGCAGGTATGTTGTGATTGGGAGTTGGACGACAAAGCAGGCAGATGGGAGCTGTAGGATTCATATTCCATGTGCACTACACTACACTGTCAGCTATGGAGGACAGATGTGAGCCCTAGCTGGTGTCTTGTGGCTACTTTCAATACTGGAGTGAAGGCTCAAATTCAGTAAGGGTGAACATGAGTAATTCTGCTGGTTTTGGCAGATGGACTTCATTTTGTTTGGTTTGCTGCGTTTAGTATGAGTGTGAATAAAATAGTCATGTTTGCTGTATGTCCGAGTACTTTAGCATAAATGGCAAGAGCAAAAGACTTAAATGCAAAATCATTTTGAATTTAAAACTTAAAAAATCCCAAATTGTCAGGTTATCGAAATACAGAATTAAAGCATGCCAGGCATTTCAGAACTTAATTTTGCAAAAATCCCAGGTTAATCTTGTCTAGAATAGGGATGACAAACATGTTAGATGTCATAGTGTCACTATGCCATTTGTTGATGAAAGTAGCTAAAAATGTCCTATTTTATTTACTTCTCCATATGCTTGAATATAATAAATCAGGTTTTTTGTTGATAAATTTTCTACTTGTACTGTCTGCACAAAAACCTATGTATTAAGCAGGTAATCTTTGCACTTCAAAGAAGTATATTTGTAAAAGTTGATGCAAATGAAGTTAGAAAAGGTTAATGTGTGAAAATTATGACCACAGCAATATTGTAGGCATTAACATTTATTATTACTGTTTAAACTAAACTGTGGGACAGGAAAGAAGTGCTTGAGCTATTGCATGTTGCACACTGTCTCTTCTGTACTCTCATATACCCTGTGTCTAGCTGCAGGGCAGTGCTCTTTCAAGGGATCTTTCAAGCTGTGCAGGTTGAGAGGCATCGATGGCGGAAAAGGATGCCTTAGGAACAGAATGGGACTTGACCAGAGTCAGTGACAATAGGTTCCTTGTTTTTTCCTCATGTCTCCGTTTCCAGCATTTCCTTGTGGTCACATGATCTTGCTTCTGATAGTTGGCTCCAACTCCCTTGCACTTAATGATTCCTTGAGGATGCTCCAGAATAGAGGTTCACTGGACAAAGGATTGTCCTAATCAATCTGTAGCATCCTCAATGCCATCATTGACTTTTTAGATTCCATTTCCCAAACTGTTTCAGGGTTGGACATTTTACTACTGAATGACAAGGTGCTTGCTGACCAAAGATGTGTTATTGAAATGGAAATACAAGTGGAAAGGAATTAGGAGAAGAGAGTAGGAACTACATAAAAAATTATTAAGATGATGGCTAGGTATATTTGGGTAGAACTGAATTATTATTATTATTTTTTTAAGAAGGTGCTTTCTCTTAGATTTTGTAGAACAAGTGAGGTTTCTGCACTGATCTTAAAAGTACACTGAGATGGAGAGAAGGAAGCAGGAGATTCTATGCTTCAGGTGACAATAAAGAACAGTAGTCAGATGGAAAGTAGTAGCTTTTCCTCCATAATCATACGTACATAAGAACTGTGTGGCAAAAAGAATAATGGTCTCCTTATTGTGGTTTTCACGTAAGCTGTCTTTTCTGAGCTAGTCTGAGACACATCTGAGAGCTAGTCTGCATCTTTTCTTGAAGCTTATTCATGCTTTTGTGGTGGAGCGATAGGCCCAAGGTCCTCTCGTGAAACTAGGTGAGAGTGGTTGTTTCTGCCGACGTGCAGAAAAGAGGGTAAGTTTCAGCTGGGTACAAAGGATACAGGTTTCTCTTTCAAAGACACAGTCGTAGCTCAAGCTAATACTTGCTTCTCAGCATCCTGTGGATGGTAGCAACTTTATTTTTCTCTGCATGAAAGATTATTAAGTACAAAAAGAATGGAAAAATGTTTTAAGGGAACTTAAAAGAGTCTCTAAGACTTAAGTTATTTATTGCATGTGGAAGTTTTATTTCTAGTGTTGATTTTTTCCCACGCTGTTTAGAATTCATAGTGTTAAACTGTAGAATTTTTTTCTTCATTTGTACTAGCTTTATTTGAAATCTTCCATATGTGATACAGTAACATTTTTTAGTTAAATGGTTAGCTAGGATTATACCTGGAATAAATGTAACTGCTAGAGAGAGAAATTCCTGGTAAATGCAGAAACAATGGGAGTCTGATTCCTTGCTTGTAACTGCTGTGGTATTCAGCCATCATCTAAGTCTAAATCACACTTCTGAGGTCTTCTCTCAAGACACACCCCCCAGTACTGATTTAGGCTGTCCTAGGAATTTCTTTCCCTCCCTGCCACTCTTTTATTCTGAGTTCTCTTCTACACACATTAGCCATTTGGGCCTTCCTATCTAAAGCAGCACTCAGCAGTATTCAGCTGGCCAGAGAGCTCAGGCATGTGTGGCTTTACACTTTTGCCCTTCGGTTGAGATATGTGTATACATGCATTGAGTTTGCAGACTGCTGCATTAAAATGCTTGACTTCTCACTGTTCTCTGAAATCATACCCGCCAGCTGGAGTTTGAGCAGTACCTCTGCCTGTTAACACCTAGCAGCACTCTTCCTGCCCTCCCATGGGTCCTGCCATCTTCCTTCTGCTTCTTCTTAGTTACTGACTTCTGTAAGTCTTCACTGGCTATCTCATAATCTGCAGACTGTTAGCTTAGTACTTGTTAAATAGTCTAGGCTTCTAAGATCAAGACCATCCTTCTTTTCTCAAAATACTGTCTGCTAGAGCCCATTTAAGGTCTTTGTGCTCTGTGATTCAGAGCACAATAGAATTTTTCTGGTTTTGTCTTAAAATTGTGGTAACTGTTATCCTTGAAAGTTTTCTCTAGAATTTGCCCCTTGCCTTTCTAAATGTGTTTGAGCTATTTAAAACATAGCATCAGGCAAGGTGTGCTAGAAGTATGGCTGTGGTACAAAAGTGCACATTTATGCAACTTGAAGGAAATGTTCTCTGACTGGGATGTAATGTACAGTAGTGAAAGTGCAGTGAAGCAGTTATGCAGATGTAAGCAATTTTTTTTTGTTAATTCCATGGACTTTAAAAGGAGGAGAGGTTCAGATAGTTTTCCACAGCCTTTTTGTTGCTTGAAGAATGCTTAATGAGGACAGTAGATGGCTCATCATTCTTCCAAGCAAAACAATGTAAGCCTTTACAGTCAGCAGTGGAATGATAAGGTGTTGCATTGAGGGTTTCACCTTTTCTGCCTGGGAAGAGGGTGTAAAACAATTGCAAGATTTGTCAGTGTTTCAAGGAAAAGATAGGGTGGGTTCTTAAAGTCTATTTGATTCAGGAACTGAGTTCTGTATTAAATCTGCACTTCTGGTTTTTTTGCAGCGGGGTACAGTTAGCTAGTTAGAGGTAACTGTTGAAGTTGTGCATTGCTTTGGAAATATAATCTCTTGATCAGTTTGTGGTTGGTTTTTTTCCCCCCATAATTACTGTTCTGTATGCTGCTGTCAAAAACGTGCTTGGGTTCATTTCCCATTCTCAATCTCACATTAGGCAATATCCTGTGCTTTTATTTGCAGAACTTTCTGATACTTGATGAGGTCTCACACTTCAAGCCACAGCTGCATGGTGATAATGAGAATGTCATTCTTCATGTTCAGGATTTGACTTGCTATTGGGATAAGGTAAATTTACTTCTACTAAATGTAAAGTATATTGGTGCTGCTGGCATTGTAAGTTTAAAAAAACAGTATGTCCATGTATTCCACCTTTTGCGTATGGGAATCCTTTTAGTATGTTAAGCTATCTCTGTAGAATAGTACTGCAGACACTTATCAAGTGCATCTTAAAATTCAGAATATTATACAAAATGAAAATCTGTGCATTTCTATGTGAAAATATCTCTTGTTACTCAACAGTGTTGTATTGTAGCTGAGATACATTGGAATTAAGGACAGACAGCACAGTAAGGTGGGCCTTAGCACATGGTTTTTTTTCTGTGAACTGAATGCTGATCGGTCTGTTGGAACCAGTACAATATTATACTCATAATAGATTTGGAAGCTTTAGAATCTAGTCTCCATGTATTTGTTACTCTGTGTATTTTAATTAAGACTGTTCAGCTACAAATTTTTCTCTGTTTAAAATGCACCAAACCCACCAAAATTACTAGAAAAAGGGACAATACACAGGTGGTAAATCTATTCTGTATCCTTTCCTGTAAGAAATGCAAAAGCTGACTGTTCTTTCTGTTTTGAAACTGGAATTGCAATGGAAAGCAGCAATTTGTGGTGAATTATTGGAGCTATTACGAGCTGCCAGTATGCTTGCACAGGGGAGGCTCCAGTCTCTATAAGAAAGGCTGGAAGCTCTAAAAATGAATTTTGCATATAAATGTAACGCAAAGAAGACGTCACGTATTTCCCTTTATATACCCTCTTCCCCTACCTGTGCTGTGTCCCAAGGAAGATATACCTACTACTACTACTCAGCTACAAAAGAAAATTGCTATATTATTGTGCTTTATTTTCTCAGTTATCTCTGTGACATAAACCTTTCTGAGGCATTGAACAAATTTTTAAAAATCAATGTATATGAAAAACTTAACAGTGAATATATTATAATGCAAAATGGAATGTATTTATTAGTCTGTTTTCTTCCCAAACCAACATCGGTACCACTGTTAACAGTTTATAGGAAATAGTTGCATAATATGCCCATAAAATACCACCTTTTTTTTTTTTTTTTGTTCATTGTTTACATTGTAAAAAAGCAGGGCAGCATGACTGGAATTACTGGTTTCCTTTCTTTCAATTTAAAAAAACCTCAAACCAACAAACTAGCCACAAAACTGTTAATGTAATTTTCACTTTGGTGTTTAATTGCAGTGTGCATGGGAGAACAGTTCTCCCAGAACTATTAAGAGCTGCTCCGAAATTATATACTCTTACAATGATGCAAAGTAGTTTTATAGAATTGCTCACTGAAAATGAGTTCTGAGAGAAAGGAGTTACAAAAGGAATAATAAAAATATGCTGTCCTTTGTCAAGGAAGTAACTTAGCTTGGTACCCTGACCAGGTTTCCCAAGACTCTTTGCATATTTCTACAGACACTGTACAGGTGGATGATATTTTTTCATTCTTACAGATTGTGTGCCAAAAGAGATACTGGAAAAAAAATAACAACTCACAAACCCAGAATCACTGGAAGTAAAAAAGGGATTATTAGCTAGACTTTTAGGAAAACAACCTAACATGGTGTATTACAATTTATCAAAAGATAAACAAAACCAATTAATTTATGGTCACAGTCTTGTTTTACTCAGGCAAGTATTATCTTGAGTCCCACAGGCTAGTCTGATACCAGCATGGAACTACAGATTCGTCAGTACAGGTTTTTACTGATGTGCCTTGAGTTTACAGAACAGTCTGTCTGCACAACTGAACAACTTCAGATTTAAAATTCAAGCATTTGCACAGAGGCCAAATTCATCCCTTGTAATTTTAGTCACTTAAAGAGCCTAACTAGCATAGTGCTTCTGTGCAGTATATGATCTCTGTATCCCTCAGATGGAATGAATTGCTTCTTTCTCTTGACTGTAGGACATGTAAGGTCTGCCCAAGCTCACCCAAGGAGTTACTGCCCCTTGGAGGGGGGTCGGTTTTGTGTCATTCTTCCTCACACGCTGTGTCTCTGTACCGTCCCTTGTTGCTGGTGGTAATGCTTGTATGTACGACCTTGTGATGAACCAGTTCAGAGGGATAAAGCAATAGAGAATGAAATCCTTTCAATGTGATTTGCTTTCTGGTAGCTGAATGCTGTGAACAACTCATCTGCAAGGTTAGGCAAGAACAAGTGGCAGAAGAAGGGAAGTGAAAGACACAGATAGTTGACAGGGCAACAGGGGAGCTGAGACATTTGTGGTAATGAGCTGCAGATGAACTTAGCTGTAGTATTAGTCTGTGCTCTAATTAAAGTGCCTCAGTTTAGTGCCTAAAAATAGGTGTGAGGAATTCAGGACAAATTGTCTTTAATTATAAGGAATGCTCTTCTGCAAAAATACTGTGCCCCTTAGGTATTTGTGATCATGCTGTGTGCTTGCATTACTACATTTGTATAGGGGCTGTGATATCTTACAATACTGCTTTAATAGGGTGATAGTTTAAAAACTTTTTTGAATTTTTCTGTAATGTTTTTAGGCTGTTATAGTATCTTTTTTAAAAAAACTGAGTGTGACAGGAAATATCTGTGTGCTCTTGTGAGCACAGAAGCACAACCTCAAGAGGTCTGAGGAAGAGCCTGTGTGTCTGAAGGTTTATTTACTTATTCCATATAGACTAATTGATTTAATAACAGATATTTTCTCTTCCTACACACTTTGCATTAAAAAAAAAAAAAAAAGTTTTGGCTGCCATAAGTTGGTAGGGTTCCCCAGACCTTAGTGCTACCTGAGCACCTGAACTGTGTACTCTGGACTAAGAAATCAAATTCATGGTAAAATGCTGACTGGGACGGGAGTGAAAAAAAGGAAAAAAGCCCCGTTGATGCCACCTTGTGGAAATTAATAATAGCAACAAAAGTAGTGCAGAGTTGCACAACTTCGGCAAGGTTGTGTTCTGACAGTGTCACTCTGACTTTATGTGAAGACTCCGATGCTTCTTCGAGGTGGGAGCTGTGATAGGGGATGTGCAGCGTTGTGCTCTGGGTATGGTGCTGTCTGAGTATTTCTCCTGGTATGAGTGGACATGTGCATGCTAGGCCCAGCTCTCCCAGCCATCATAGGGGGGAGGTGCATACAGGATGGATGCTGTACCCATGTCTCTCCAAAATAATTTGAAATTAGTTGCAAGCTTCCACTTCTCACAGTCCCAGAACTTGGTCATGCAGCATCTTTCAGGCAACGTTAGGTGGTGGCCTCTTCAGCCTCTTGAGCTTCAAAGGGTGGCTGGAAATTGTAAGCAGTCTGCAAGCTGTTAAGAGGTAGAGTAGATGTTCTTCACCTTGTTCTTCTTTCTTGAAGCTTAAGGCTGGGGTTTCATTTTGTCCTTTAATAGAAATACTTTTTTTTTTTAAATGCCTGTATTTTCCTGTCTGCATTTTAGTGCCAGTCATGCTTAGTGTGGTCTAAGATGCATGTAAAGGCAGATCCTGTCACAAGGGTGTTTTGCCTTAATGAGAAGGAGCTGCACCAGGCCCTTAGGAATTGCAGTTTAGCATAGCTATTAAGGACATGAGTATCCTTTCTTTTCACAAGAAATAGGTATTTTTACAGCCTTGATAGGAGAGGTGCAAAATATGTTGGGAAATAAGCTCTTATCAGTAATGTAACATAAAGGATAGGCATACTAAAAAAGAGTATTAAACAAACAATCTTAGGGTACTGTATTTTCACATAAATAGCCCAGTATGTTGTCTGCAAAAAGTCTCTGAGAATCCATGATATACAAGATGAAGTTATGTAAAATCAAACAGCATTTTTCTATTTTCACTTCGGATAGAGGTTTGACTGGAGGAAACACAGACCTGACTTTCCCGGGGTTCCGAGAGACCTTCAGTTCTCCCTTTTTCCAGCATTTGTCCAGCCGCTCGGAGTTGCTGGGCATGCTGTTCTGGGGCATGAATACCAGTGCGATGGCCAGCAGAGAGCTTCTGTTTCCAAGGCTGGCACCCCAACCTTGTGCTGAGCTGCAGTGAGGATGCATGGGCTTTGAGGAAGCACCGCTTCTGCTGCCTTTGGGTTCCTTATTCCTTGAACACTGTTTTAGCTGTGTTACTTATTTGTGGTGAGGGATCAGGGTCTTTCAAAAGTGTTTGTGAATTACTGAAGAGGCAAACTGTATGCCTGAAAATATGGTGGGCATACGGGTTGCTAATTTATTGTGATTTATGTGTATTGTTCTCTGTTTCTAAAGAGTTGTTTTGATGATGCCTGTTTCATTACTGAGGAAGCCTAACTTTTTCTCAAATCCGTAGAATTCAGAGAGCCCGGCACTTCAACAACTTTCATTTACTGCCAGACGAGGGGAATTATTGGCTGTAATTGGTCCTGTTGGAGCTGGAAAAGTAAGTCTTAATGTTTACTCCATTCTTTGGGGGTTTTATGACTCTACTAAACGTGACTAGAAGCTTGAAAATGTATAGTTCCTTTCTGTGTATAATGCAACACTTCACATCAAGATACTGGCATTTGAGAAGAGCAGATGTCCTTGGGGTGGGGAGGAGGTGGTTCGGAGCTAAACTGTACTGTACTTTTTGTATGTTGCTTCTAGGCTGCATGTAAAGGGTACTTGTGCTCTTCTGCTGTTAACAGTAGTTTGAGTGACAGGGTGAAATAGGTCATCGTGCCAGTAAACACTACTTGGTCTCTGTGATGTCCATAATGCAATCAAACTTTTCAATTTTCATTTTTTTAATCTTTTCCAGTCTTCACTCTTAAGTGCAGTGCTTGGTGAGCTGCCTAAAGACAAAGGTTTGATAAATGTTACTGGAAGAATTGCCTACGTTTCTCAGCAGCCTTGGGTATTTTCTGGTACAGTAAGAAGTAATATACTGTTTGACAAGGAATATGAGAAAGAAAAATATGAAAAGGTTTTAAAAGTCTGTGCTCTTAAAAAGGTATGGTTTTCTCTTTTTGTGTTTTATTTTCACAATCTTTATTTTTTTTTAGTATTCTTTCAGACTTGTGGTATGTGTTGCATAATATATAAATTGATTATTTATATCATGTAAAACAAATTCTGTCACTGAACAGAAATACGTGTAATTACTTTTGATGTCTGTAAGCACATTCTTGTAATTCCTAAAACTTTCACTAGAGGGGGTTGTAGCTTATGTGAGGGACAGGCAAATTTGGAAAAAGCTATTGCCAGTTATTTAATTTCATTATCACATTTAGCCCTTTTTGCTGGTACTATGGTAGTGTGTGTTTAAATGTAATAAAAGGTGGAAAACAAATGATCAAGCTAGCGCTATTTATGACTTCCATTTTGTAAATATCCTACATAATTTCTTTAAAATAAATATCTCTTATGTCCTGTAATACGTATTACCAACTGCTATCAAAAGAACTTTAATGCTGTATATTGGAGAACTTGCTGAGCCCAAGCAGTCTTATGAAAAAAATGTTTTTGAAAAGTCTGTGTGCAAAGGAGATTTTAACATGAGATACAGAAGACGATTAAGCCAGATTTGTGAAGAAACAGACATTTTGCTTGGCAGCTAAAAAGGTTTTTATGCAACATGTTACGATATTCCTGTCAGCAGTGACACAGGTGAAAAACAGATGGTGACTGTGATGAAATTTTTTTGCAAGGTTTTTACACATGGTACATAGAGTTTTAATATCTCCTGCTGATATTCAGTCATATGCTGTTGTCTAAACTTAAGATTTTAGTGACTTTAAAAGACAGCAAGCTGCATTTAAAAAAAAACCCACTTCATATTTGATGGCAGATTTCCTTTCATAGATTACTCTCAAATATATGTATCTTACAAAAGCTGTGAATAAGCTTTTGGAATACATTTTATAGCTTAATATAAAACTTCTGGTTTTGCTGAATAGGAAATACAATATGACACGGAATGCCATAATTTTTTTCTAGTACTCATAGTCCCACGCCTAGTTAATTAGCCAAATTTCTGTGATGAATGTTGTGGTTATTTCTCTTGGATACAGTAAGAATAAAAATAGTACAGTTCTTAGGGACATTGGCAAGATAATTTACTGATAATACAGTTTTATTTATTGTGACAGTCACTTCAGAAAATCAAACTAAAAATTATTTATTTTTTACTAGAACATGATTTTCTGAATCACCAGCAAATGTTCCTTGTAACACTGAGAACAGTAGTGCACTTCCCTCTGGCAAAGCTGTAGAAAAAGTGACCTTTAAGATCTCACGTATTTCCCCTGCTTTCTTAATTATCTTTTGCTGAAGGTACAAAGTCATAAAGTAACTGTGGATATTTCATTTAGTTATAAATCCCTGTATTTTAATGTGAGATGATAAATTAATACTTTTCAAATAAGAAAACATTATGTTGAAGCATCTTTGTCGGTCTTTGAAGTTAAAATGATTATAAATAAATAAATAAATCTTGTTATCTGTTCTTTCATGTTCACAGGACTTGGAATTATTAGCAAATGGTGACCTAACAGTAATAGGAGATCGTGGAGCTACACTGAGTGGGGGACAGAAGGCCCGTGTAAATCTGGCCAGGCTAGTGTTTTTTTCTGTTTCTAAAATTTACAAATTGTCAGGCTTTAGTGACCAAAGGAAACAAATGCAAGACTTTGTGAAACTAACTTTTCTTTAAACCTTTTAGAGCTGTGTATCAGGATGCAGATATCTATCTTTTGGATGATCCGCTGAGCGCAGTAGATGCTGAAGTTGGAAGACATTTGTTTGAAAAGTATGTTACTGCTTTATTTTAATTTAAAATGCAATTGTTATCTTCTATTTCCTTACAGAAAAACTTGAGAAGGCGTTTTTGGGAAGATGGGTCTCTTCACAAAGCTTTAATGCATTTACTTTCTGCATTTATTTTTACATGTTTGGAAGACACATGGGTTTTTTTCCTGTGTGTTTCTTTCATTTCATTCTTTATCTTTAAAAGCCCTGTAAAAGTTTGTTTTGAAGATATTATAATTAGAATTATTCTTAAGGGAATATATGCCATTTTCTTGAGGAAAATGTCAGATTTTATACATGAGTATTGGGGCTTACGAATATTGGGTTTTATGAATATTAGTAATGCAGGGCAGGTTTTTAAACAACTTCGTAGTTTGCTGCAGCTTTATTTGTGTAGGAATAAGCGCTTCATTCAAGTGGCTAAAGAAAAGCACAGAACTGTCTTAGATTCTTGAGTGATTTTGCATTTTGGTTCTTGAATGGTTGGCATTTCTCTCAGGTAGGTGAAACAGGGAACCGTGGCCTGCAAAGTAGATTATGGAGAGCAGAAATAGAGGAGAAGAGAATGTATAAGCTTACTGTGAAAGAGGTAATGGACCTTCCTCCATTCCTGAAGAAATAGGAGAGGATTCATTAGAAGTCAGGTTCCCTTCTCAATAAATTTCCTTTTCTCCGTCTCTCTCTCCTTTCAAATTGCCTAATCTATGGCATATAGTGAGTAGAAGCATAACCCAGTTATTCCCAGCCAGTATTTCTTCCTTGCTTCTTCATAGCCTGTCAGCCTAGAATTTATTAGAAGTAGAAGGAAAAACTCCTGTTGACTGAATTCAGTGGGCTTTGGTTGAAGCCTTAAATGAGAGCATTTTCTTGAGCATACTTACATCCTTTAAATTCCATGCTCCAAATACATGAATTAACCCTCTTCTGCACCCCTAGACAGTCATAAAAACTTGTCTTAAAGAAATGGTTGCAGAATTTGCGTTGACTAGCATGGCATGTGTGTTCTTTTTCCCTGTGCGGTGAGGAAGCTTTTAGTATCTAAATTTGAAAATTGTACATCCTATTGATGTTTGCAGTTTCAGATCTAGAGATCACTCTGAAACCCATCAACGTTTTGCTTATTTTATTGATTTCTTCAAATGGCTACTGTTTGTTTCCATCAGCCACTACAGAGTAAGAGTTTTATGATGCATAGGCTTTATGTTCATTATTCTGTGGAGGATCATTTTTACCTGCCACAATTGATAGATGGATTTCATTACTTCTGTAGTTCACATACTCTTATCAAATTCCTTTAATGCCTCCTGTTGAAGCTGTCTAGGCTTTAGCTGCTGCTTTTCTGTTTCTGCCCAAGATTGCTCTACAACTTCAGCATCTGACTGTATCAGTGCCTGAGTTGTGAAGGTTCATCCACCTGAGCTGTTAACCTGTCTCTCCCTGAAGTCTTAAGGTCTTTTTGCAAAGAAGAAAACAGGAAAGTAAACTAGTGCCTTGCAAAGGAGGTCAGGCTGCCTCTTTGATTTGTGCTGCATTTTCTGTGAGCTGTGACACTGGAAGCATCTACATCTAAATCTGCAGAACTGGAAGTCTGGATTTTTGTACGTGCAGAACCATAAAGGAGCTAGAAACCATTGCTCTGCAAGCACAGCATATGTTTTGCTGAGAAATGTGTAGAGATAAGAAGGAATAAGGAGATTATCTCAGAGAATTTGAAACTCAGAAAACTAGCTGGGGTTCTTCCTTCACTTCCATTTACTCTTCCTCCCCAACTCTAGATCAGTTTGAGCAAAACAGATAAAAGTAGAATGAAAGCATTTTGTGGAGAAGATGAACTGGGCGGAGTAGTAGTGGCAAGGAAAACTGAGCAATGCCTCCTCCTTGTTCACGATCTTAAGGGAGGGCTTTTTTGCAAACAGAACTTGTCTTCTGAGGCCTTCATGTCAGCTGTAAAAGGTGCTGGGTGTAGTTGGGAGACTGTTACATTCAGTAGCTCGCTTTGGAAAAAAAGCAGAGCATTGTTCTTTAATGCTTCCTGAATAGTGCTAGAAATGTGAAGAAGAGAGAGAGCATTTGGGCAAGAATGATTCCTTAGAACATGGTGCTGAGGAATGTCCGAGACACCACTTCATGCAAGCTGCCCCCAGGAGTCCAAACCGCGAGGCATAAAACAATGGATGAGATGGAAGAAACAGGATTATTTAACAAGAATCTGAAGTGGATATTGTTCGGTTCACTCGCTCTCTTTTTTTTTCTTTTGTGATTTTATATTAATGTTTCATTTTTTTAGAAGTGTCTAGTCTATCTGTTTGCATCAAAGATAGGTATTTTCCTAGTAATTCCCCAAAGCTGGGGTCTGTGGATGGCTGGTTCATTACGTTTGCTGCTTCTCTCGGTTCTGTTCAGCTACTGCAGTAAACGTTGTAAAATATAGAAATACTTTTCACATGAGAAAGAATGCGAGTAGCACAGCTCCAGTGGGAAAACAGTCCATGATATTATTAATAAGGGATTGTGTCTCTTAAGAATTTCTCCATAATACAGGCAAGTTGATCTGTGGATGATGGAGCAGATAAAGCCAGTTTTCCAATGAGTTCCTCTGTCCTGGTCAGATTCCTTGGGGCCTAGTAAGGTATAAACTGGAGATTCCTTGGTTTTGTGAGTTCTCTTGATAGATAACAGTAGGCATGCTTCAGCCTTTTCCCAGTGAGGGGGCACCAGTATAGTTCCATGTTTTTGCATGTATTTGTGTATGTATATGGAAATATGCATATATATATATATATATATATATATATATATATAAAAATAGCTTTTCATTAACTTTTAACAATGGTGATACTTTGAGACCTGTAGTCTTTGTAAGGGACAGCCATACAGACACAGTAGCATATTTTCTTGTATGCCAAAGTTCGGAATAGCCTGTGATGTTTTAAAAAAATAATTCAGCCATGCTTGGAGCCCAAGAAATTTCATGCTCTCCCTGTGCATCTTTGTAAACATATTTCTACAGATTATATGGATTCAGATCAACTTTGCATAGAAATTAAATTGTGTCCCATCAGTGATCCTGACTAAAAAATGGTGACTTTAAGAGTGAGATTTATGTTTCATCAGTCTATTGAGACACATGATCTTCTCTAGGTTTTGTTCTTCCTTTGTATCTTTTCCAGTGACAAGAGCTGTGTGCCAGTCTCAGCTGATGATCAGCATGATTTCTTTCTGTTCGTTCTCTGTCCTCGTGAGAGTAGACAGAGTTGCAGGGCAGTTTGGGATTCTTTTAAAATCAGACCTAAAATTGTGGTGATGCTTGGGAGAAGTATGCACAGGTGTATCGTTCATACTATCAAACAGAATTCTGCAATTTTTATTTTTTTTTCCAAAGCAGGAAGCTGTTGTGAGTGTATGGTCGTTTGTCTTTTCTCTGTCAGTTTTGCCTCTGGAAATAGATAAAAGCTGCAGAAGAAATCACTGCATTTATCACAGCACAGTAATGAACTTTAGCATCTATTCAGATGGGACGCCTTGGTACTAGGTGATGGGCTCTTGTAGGAACTCAAGGGACATATAACAGGACAGTGGGTCATGAGATAACCATATGTTGAGGTTGACAAGAGTGTCACCTGGCAAGTTGACCAGGTCTCCTGAAAGAGAAAGTCTGTCCATTGCCATCTGAGGTAACCGAGCGTTTGTATTCACCAGAGGGAAGGGAGCAGGCATGGTTTTGTAGCAAAGATGTCCATCATAATTGCGGGAAAAGGTGAGGAAGAAATGAACTGATGACAAAGGAGCGTAGGAAATTACATCATGCAAAGTGCATGGATTAAGAGATCCTGAATTCCTCAGTGCATTCTTATCTAAGCCCCAGAAGTGCTTGAGGGGGAAGTAGGGAAAATGAGTAAAAAGATTTTTCAATTTTTTTCTCTCTTTTAGTTAATATGCAAATCTGAATATTTACTTTGTCTGTTTAAAGTAATTTGTTTTTTGGAACCTTAGGAATCCATGAATGCTTCCAGTCTCATATCTCTCAAAGTGGGCTATGCTTGTAAATCTCCTGTAACATCAAGGAAAAAGTGCTGTTATGGTGGTGTAGGTAATGAAAAGCAAGTGGAGCTCTTCTGCAAGTTTTACAGGACTGATAAAAGCTACCATGTCTCATTTCTGTAGAGGGACTACAGATGCAATCAGTGTGTCAGAGGAACCAAGCAAAGATAACCCTGGCATGTATTTGCCGGTGCTGTGTTTAAAGGCATAGGCATATTACATAGTTTGTTCACTGATGACAACTGTACAGGTGAGCTGGTATGTAAATTTAAGGATTTTACTCATTTCACATAGGATCTCTCTAAATCAAGGTTATCTCTAAGGCTTCCTACTTCGTGTTTCACAGCTGATCTGTGCTAATTATGCCTCTGCAGTGGCTTAGCGTGCCACTGCAGTGGTTACAGCCCTAATGAAAAGTACTGGGCAAACTTGAATGCCCTATCTCTCTCTCTCTTTTTTTTTTTTTTTTTTTTTTTTTTGTATTACAGGTGTTACTGTTTAAAACATGTTAGTTATACCTTTACATTTAGACGATACAATTGAAATTCCTTAAGCTTTGTTGTGTTTATTGTAGGGAATATGTTTAACAGATATGAATATATTGTAGTAATGTTGCTTGGGGTTTTGGGGGTTGGGTTTTGGGGGTTGGGTTTTTTTTCCCCCAGAAAGTGAAAAGTCTAAGTGTGATCACTGTACATTGTGTGTTTTCAATGAACTGTAAAATTTTGCAGAAATATGTGTGGTTTTGGTTTTTGGTTTTGGGTTTTTCTTCTGAAATTATGTGATGCAAAAGCTGAAAACCCCACTTGCAGAAGCCCAGTGTAGTTTTGTGCTTTAGTGGTCTGTGGGTGCAGTTGCAAAACAGCATTATGAATACTGTGAAATATGAACCAGAAATGGACTCAAGAGGGAGGTATGCAAATTCATGTAGGAAAAGTTCACAAAGAGCTACTTAAACACGTAAGATTTCTGGCTCAGAAAGTCCCTAGTACATGGATTCTTGAAGCTGGTAATGTGTACCAAAGGAAGCATCACTGTATGTTTGCTTGTGTACTTTCTCCAGCCGTATACTGCTGGCTGGTGCCCAGGACAGGGCAGTGAATTTTGTGGACCAGTGGTCCTTACATGTTAGCCCAGTGGAGGCTGGGACTTGTCATGAGATGGAGATAAATGGTTAGCAAGACAAGCATAGAAATAATAACAGCATAGTAGAAGTAGGTGGTTTTTTTGTCTCTGGCAAACATATCTCACACCTCTCCCCCACCACAAAATTTTGTAAACTTTGAAATGTATTAGAGCAACTGGGAGATTGTTCTCCCTAAACCACTTACATTTAAAGGAAAAAGAGAAATGTACTAAATAAATTAATGTAACAAAGACTTTATGCCTGTGAGCACTTCTGCACGTGCTTTAATTTAATTTCAGTGGTTATTTCCATTAAAACAAATCTAAGTATTAACTTAAGTTAAACTTGCATGTGAGCTTCCAAAAAGGAAAGACAAAAAGAATGGTAAGGAAGAAAGTGGAATCATTAAAGAAGAGACACTTTGCAGAGGTGAAAGAAAGCTGGTTCTTGGAGATAAAAACTTAAGAAACATTAAAGAACAGCTTGTCTCAAGGAACAGAAAACCTGATAGGGAAGGAAGAAGATATGAGGACTCATACACATGAAAGCACCAAGACACTGCCTTTGCATAGAGGAACACTGTGGTGTTATAGGCCCCCTTCTGCGTGAGTGTCTTCTGCTGCATAGTTGGCAGTACCAAAGCTCAAGCTGAATTTTTTAAAATTGTATTGGAGTTTGCTGTCAAAGTGCTATGGGTTTTTTAAATACATGATAGTATACTGTTACTTAGGTTTGTTAACTTAAAATATTGTTTGTTTGGTTTTGTTGAATTGGAAGAGTGTAATTTCTGGAGAGGTGTATCCCGAGTCCAGTGTTCCTGGTGATGAATGAAAGTCATTGATGCTACATTTTCAGGTGATAGAAAACCAGGCAATGCTTCAGGCAGTTCTGGAGATAGACAAGGATTTGGAAAGTCTGGGTTACAGGATGTGAATTAGTAGATGAATGCAGCAGGGATAAGTGCAGAGTGTTGACTTCATGAACACACAATGAGCAGGGATCAGCATCATGGCAGTTTTATGGCAAAGGAGGGGCAGATTGCAGTAGATCACAAATCCACTATGAGTCAGCAATGCCACGCTCTTGTTAAGGAAACTGCGCCCTGGGATTTATGACCTATTCTATATCTGGCAGTACAGGTAAAGTAATCCTCCTAATATGTTCTGTACTTCTAAGGTCTCAACTGTAATAATGCTTCAGTTTTGTGCACTTCCAAAAAATGTAGACCAGCTTCAGACTCCAGTGTAGCCCATCAAGAACATTCAGGTGTCAAGGGTGGGAGTGGGGGGGAATAAAAGTAAATTGTTACTTTAAAGGAAAAAAAAAGTATTTTTGAGGAACCTTTTTTTTTTTTTTTCTTCCTTTGCCTGGAGGTGAAAGACGTAATATATGAAGGGGCTGTGTACACAGGATTAAACTAGTCTACTGACCTTTGGGAAGCAGTGGATTGATTACACCAAAAGATATAAACTTGGTCTTTAGAGAAAAATTATGTAATAGTGAAGGTGGCTTACCCATGGAATACATTTTCAAGGGTGTTGAAATTTCTGTTGTTGAGCTTAAACAGGCGAAACAACCCATCCAACGTCTGTCAGGAGCACTTTTAAGTTTAAATTGGTTCTTACTTGGGCAGAGGATGCAACTTTCATAATCCTTTCATCCCCTTTTTCCTTGTACTGAAGAGGCTGAAGAACCTCTGGATCATCTCTGTCTGGATCTCACCTGACTGTCTGCACGTGTGTTTCTGTATGCACTTGTGTATTTAATAAATGTGGCAATGGCAACTGCAGTATGTGCAGTAATTTGTCTTGTCATGCATTAAATATGCTCACAGTCTACAGAGTATGTCTCCTGAGAGTAACAGGGAAGCACAAGAAGGTGAACTTTGTGCGATTTTAGACAGCAAGTAAAAAGGTGGTGGCAGTTGTGGATGCAGTCCAGCAGATATCTGAACGCTTGGACCAGTTATGTCCTCTGCCGAAGCAGGCTTTCCCTGGATTCTCTGTATTGTCAGTGAGAAAGGGAGACAGTGTCAGATGGTGGTTCACCTAGCATTGGATGTTTCACCTAGAACTGATGGTTGCTTTTCTTCAGCCACACAGAGCAGTATTTCTAAAAGTAGATGTGTGATGAAACTAAGCCTTAGTGAACCAGTTAAAAACATAGACGCTTATGGACTATTTTAGGTTGGTTCTTTTTCAGTTTGAAGACAATACCAAGTTTTCACTAAGAGGAATTCAGTGTGCTCTCTGAGTTTTGTGCCAGCCCTTTTATCACATTCGGTTTTGCTGAGCCTCTCTTAGAACTCTGGCTTCAGTTTTCTGTGACAGCCAAGGCACCGTACAAAGTTGATGCTCACTGTAAACTGCAGAATGGATGTTATCAAGTGGGAAAGAGAATACTGGAAAAAAAATAATAAAAATAGGTTTCGAACATAAAACTCAAGTAGTTTGTTTTGAAACTAATGTTAAGTATCTACTTAGTATTTTACTAGTTTTGCAACTGGTGTGCTTCATGATGATACAGTATTTTAAATAGCAAAATTTTCTAGTGAGCTGTCTGAGCAGTGAGTTGTTTAACTTGGTAATAGATCTAAGTATATACTCTTTGTTGTGATTTTTCCTGCCTGTGCTTATGCCAGTGAATCGTGACAACAATTTTTCTGCTTACCTGTTATCAACAAACTATTCAGCTAGCTTCTTTCTACCCAGATAGACATGAAATCGAGACTTGTTGTTTTTTTTCAAAATTTTCAATTGAGTGAACTGATACATCAGTGGAAATAAAAATTTCCACAGAGGTCATTTTTACCTTCTCCGCTGAGATCAAGATCATGCAGGATGCTGTGCTGACAGCTCTGACAGTTCTAATTGGTTTGCTCTGATGCAGTGATAACCCGCGCTTTTTTTCTCTTCTTTTTTCCCCCCCTCCAAATGCAAACTTAAAGTGCAGTGGGCTTACAGTGACTCAGGATCAAGATTTTAAGGTTTTTCAGCCATCGGATTTTCTAGTGGCTAGTTTGTGCCTGTAAGCTGTTAGACATACATCTGGCACACAGAAAATTCAGTGATCAAAGTGGTGTATAGGCTGTGAAACTATGTAAGGGAAACATAGATCTCTTCACAGTGAATACCTGATATATTCTCTTTTGGCGGCTTTACTCTGGGCAAGTCAATGTCCTGTAACCGCTCAGATCTTTGTCCAGTTCTATGGATAGGTTTTGTTGAAGATTATGTTTTGTTGTATGTCTTCAGCTGGTGCTGTAGTTGCCATGTAGCTTGTTTAGTGACTGCTTGGAGAGTGGACAATAACCACACCAGAATAATACTCCTACAAAGAACCTGATGTATTAATACTTGCAACTGGCCAAATAGTTATGCGGCTGGAAGTACCTTAATTAATTGTTATCTTGGCCACCTAAGAATGATATGGTTTTATAGTTGTTCCTTGAATGCTGCATAGCAAGCATGTAACTTTCTCGGGAAGCGTGTTTCTTTTAACTCAATTTTACTGCACAGTTTATTTGGAACGCTGTAATATACTTTCTGTATGTAATTATGCTGACTAGTACTAGTATTAACCATTTTATAGTACTGTACTTACTACAATCTTTGTAGGAGTGATAAAACAGGCGTTAAAATCTGTGTAGGCGGTTAATTTGATATACAACCTGAAATTATGAAACACAGTAAGCAATATGATATCATTGCTGTTAAGACCATGTTATTTTTTTTCCTTATTCCCCTTACTGTTTATTTGCATTTCTGCATTGAATTTGTACTAATGGATTGCTGTGGTTCGGCTTGTGTTTTTTTAGAGAATGGGGAGAGTATTGGGGTGGTGGTCGTGGTGGTGTTTGTTTTTCTTTTGTAGTGAGTGCCACTCTCCTGTGTCATGTTGGCGAATGGGTGTTAGCATGTGAACCAACAGGAGTGAATCTGTGGAGAAAAACACGCCATGCCAAGGTCCCCATGTAGTTCAGAATGTTCTGCTTTGAGCAGTCTGTATCCTGGCCCTTCAGGCTTCATTCCTCATCAGCAGAATACTGGTGAGGGGTGCTACCAAAGTGTGTGTTCTCACTTGGTTTTCTCTAGAAGTCCAGTTCATGGGCCCCCAATACCACTCAATAGTATGAGCAACAACAGATTGAGACAACTGGGAGATGATCTTCAGAAAGGCACTCCTGATCCAAATGGAAAATGCTAATGTATATACCCTCACAGAACACTTCAGTTCTAGACAATACCGGTTTTGCTTGTTTTCTTAAGATAGCAAGTAATTGAGAAAGGGGCATCCTCTCAAAGTGTTTGTCTCCCTGTTGTGTTACTGTGGGGATGAAGGCAATGAGAGTGTTGGTAGTGTTGGATCTCAGCTGTGTCTGTGCTGTACCTGTTGTACATAAAGAGCATGCTTGCAGACCTCTGCACTTGTAAACTGTTGCTCCACTGCTGGTTTTAGGGGTGTTTTTTGGCTCTGTTGGTTTTTCAAGGCTTTGCTGGAAAGATACCAGGTATCTTTTCTGCTAAAAATGTATGGGATTGAACTGTACTTGCCCACTGGTTCTGGTGTGCCCAGTCCCTCCTTTTTCATTTCTCTCTTCAAATCCCAAACTTTTGAGGAAGCCTTTAGGGTAAGCAGGTATTGGTAGAAGGAAGGTAAGCCCTGACTCCATGGGAAAAGGTCAAAGGCGGTTGAAGGCTCTTGCTCCTTTATCTCAATATCTACCTGGATGTAGCTCAAATCTGTTTACTTCTGGAGAACTCTCAATGGCTCACTGTTACAGTTGCTCTGAAAGCTTATCTCAAATAAGTTACTTTTGTTGGCTGTATTTTTCCATAATTGTCTACAGTATGTTGCCCTGCTTTCTCTGTCCATTTGTTTAAGTTTTGTTAAATACCCTCTGCAATTCAGCTTATGACATGTGCATTTGTTGGGGGGATGTTTAAGACAACTTTACTGAAATACCCTTAAGATATTTTTTCCTCTTTCACCCCAGACCAGAAATAAGAAATTATTTTACCCTACCTTGAAAACTTGAAGTTAAATGAGGAACATGTTTGTTAAGTGTAATTTTTATAAATCTAATAAACATGAGCATCTTTTTCTTACTTTAAACACTGTATAAATGAATAGAAGGTGTTTTCCAGAAAGTCAAAACTATTTAGGACACTTCACTTTTTAATTCATTTTTCCATCTCTTTGCAGATGTATTTGTCAGGCCTTGCATCAGAAGATCTCTGTTTTGGTCACTCACCAGTTGCAATATCTCCGTGCTGCAAATCAGATTCTAATTTTAAAAGATGTAAGTGATTTCAGTGTCTATGCTTTTATATCTCATACTTTCTAATTATGCTTTTTAATCTAAGAATGGAAAAAACCCGAAGATTTTTATTTTTACTTTGTAAATACATTTTCTGTCTACTAATTTTTATATATGGTTTTTGAGATTTATAATTATTAATGAAATAAGGTGATTTTTTCTTATAATACCTTCCCTGAAATTTTTTTCTGAATTTATCGTGTGTATACTTCATCTTAATACCTATTTTTATCTTACATGTGTATAATATACTGTGAGAGAATTGTTTTGAGACTATGTTAATGCTTTGCTTTTATTCTTGTTTCTTACACTTTGTGTGAATTAAGAACTATGTTGATTTTGCAGCCAGTCCCCTTTTTAAATCAAGTATGAGAAATGGTCACAGATACCTTTGAGAATGAGCAAGCTTCAGCAAAACTGGTTCCTTACAAACTTTGTTGTACCAGTTATTCATGGGTAGAGGGGAAATGCAAGAACTTCAGCTTTTTTTGTTTGTTTTTGTAAGGTTGGGTAGTGAAGTATATGAAATTAATTTTGATGCGCCACAAAGTTGCAAAAAAGGACACTAGCAGTCTGTTTCCTCCCATTAAGGTCTCTTTAACAGTTAACAGTAGCTTTCTAGAAATGAGTTTGTGGTAGAGCTGTAAGAAATGTGGAAATAGTCTGTGTTGTTCTATGAGGACCAGAAAATTAAGCTGCTTTTTACCCCTAGTCTGGAGTAACATAAAAGAGTGATGGTTATGTATGTAGTTCGACAGCTTGTCTTAAAGCTGCATGGCTGTCTCCCACAGCTTCTCCAAGGAGGTAACTCTCATCTGGCTGTAACTGGAACTTTTGTCATCCCATGTGCTCCTTGGCCTGGTTAGCTGGGAAGGGACTGGTTAGAGGGTAAAGAACTTGTTTCTGCTCTTCTAAATGAGGAACTGACAGAGGCTTCAGCTCAGTCACTGCAGTGGGATGTGTGCTCAGCAGCTGCAGTACCCCAGAGGCAGCAAGGATAAATAGGAAAAATTGTCCTTTACAGAAAGTGTATAATGAAGATAATCAAAGCTTATATTAATTGTAGGGTAAAATGGTGGGGAAAGGTACGTATTCAGAGTTCCTGAGATCTGGCATCGACTTTGCTTCCCTTTTGAAAAAAGATGAGGAAGTAGAACAGCTGTCGGTTCCAGGAACCCCCAACCTGAAGTCTGCCCGGAGCCGAACCTTCTCGGAGTCATCTGTTTGGTCCCAGGATTCTTCTGTCCACTCACAGAAAGATGGAGCAGTGGAACAACCACCTGTGAGTGCTCAAAGATAGATGTGTCTCAGTTCTTGTCTGGCTGGTTCTTAGCTTAAACTTTGTTAAGGGATTTCCCTGCTGCATTTTAATTTCAAGGATTGTTGGATTGCATTAGTAGGTGAGATCTCGCCCGTGGTGGGTCTGCCCAGCCCTGTGCTTGGCTGGCAGTCATGCCACCTGGGCTGTAGAGGGCAGGCATCCCACAGCTCTCTGCTGTTCTGTTCAAACCCAGCAGAATGTGTTTGTTCAGGTTCAGCATCAGCTCTGTGGCATTCAGGAAGCATTTGTATAGGTGTCCAAAGATACCGCACTGTGCTTCTTTCATCCTGTTCTCTGACAGCCTTGCTTTGAAGGGCAAATACCACTGTATTGGGTGGTTTCTGTGTGTTTGTGCAGTGCTGAACTCAAATTAATGCTTTCCCTGGAATCCTGAGCTCTGGGAAGTGCATGCAGAAGTGGTGGCTTTATACAAAGTCTACATTTACATGGCTGGCATTAACATACCCACATGATCTTGAGCTGGCCTTGAGGGGGTTACCTTGGGACACCACTGTATTGCTCTGTGCAGCCCTTCTGTTGGTGAAAACAACGCTTTGTATGGTACCAGCTTGACTTCCGAGTGCTTTGTTATCTTTTGGTCTGCAGGGTGCAAAAGCAGCCATAAGGTTGCTGTACCGTAGGTGGCCTTCTACTGGTGTGTTTGCATTCACATAAAACAGTGCAGGAGCCGTGTAACCCTGCTAGGCTTGTGCTAGCACTGCATCCATGAATCCCTGTGTGTCCCTGATGATTGTCAGCTTCATGCAATCAATAGATATTATTTATTTTTCTTTTCTATAATGAAAAGCAGTGAGATTTTTAAAAAAAGAAAGTGCTAAAGACTTTTTCGTACCTTTTTGGAGGAATGGGTGTATGCCCAAAAGCAGTAAACTTATCTGATATTATCAATATCCCAGTGGTGACTCCACTATTAAATCCACAGAGGTGTGTCAAACTTCTTAACAGCGCTAGAGCTGTTGGACTGGGGGGGAGGTCAGCTGGAAAAACAAAAAACCCAAGATAGGTTCTCTTTTATGAGCGAGTAGGTGGGATTTCTCCTTTCACATCTAAGTCAGGTCTGTTGATTCTACTGCTCCTGTACACCTATGTCTGCTGAGAATAAAATCAAGTGTTATGTGTCCGCTGAACTGGCACTAGTTTTTCTATCACATTTACTGAAAAAGAAAAAAATATTCAGAATTTTGTTCATTTGAATAGTTCTTTTTCGTCTTTATGCCTGTCTCATTTTTTCCTTTTCTGTCTTTCAGTGTCCTTCATCCATTGTTTGCCTAATATGATTTCTTATTTATCATTTTACTTGTTTTCCCTATTAACAGATGCTTTGTTGGTACTTACAAGGAGGTGATTAAAACTTTATGGGTAATTTGTTACTTTGGCCATATGTGGATTGATTTTGGTGCAGGCTTGCAGAAGAGTATTTACTTTAAATACTTTCTGAAAAGGAAAGGTTATATACACTTGTATTCTGAAAACAGAACCTTTCCTAAGTCAAGGCTTTAGTTTCCAGAGTTGTTATGGCTGAAAGTAATATATATGAAAAGAAAAACCTGGTGTAGAGGTCAGTTAGAGTAAATATTTCTGTCTGTAAATGAAGTCATGTTACATTCTGTGATGCAATGCAAAGTAAAATCCTCACAGTGTCATCTTGCAGAATAGATTTTTTGGTATTACTGAACCATGACTTTGAAGTGGCTTCGTTTGAGTCTGTAACTGCAAGGTTGATTTTTTTTTATTTCTGGGTTTTGGTTTTTTTCAGGCTGAAAATGCACTAGCTACAGTGCCAGAGGAGAGTCGTTCTGAGGGAAAAATAAACTTCAAAGTTTACAGAAAATATTTCACTGCAGGAGCAAACTACTTTGTGATTTTTATGCTTTTACTATTCAATATTTTGGCACAGGTAAGTTCTTGGAAGCCACAGATAGTATTGCATTTTGGGTTTGCCTTTTTTTTTTTTTTTTCCTTAACAAAGCATATGCTTGTTAGTGTGATGTTTCATCTAAAATGTTTGGGAGAATTCTGTTCTTTAATAATTTTGTAGTATACTCAATCAAATTTTATATATCATCATGGAGTTTTGGTACAGCATTGTGAGGTCTTGCACTGATCCTTCAACAGTTGTTAATACATCAAAATAATTATTTCACTGGTAGCATGGCACAGAAATTGTAAGCCAGTCTTAATTTTTAGAGACGGAGAACAAAGTCATAAGATGTATAAGGCAGTGTTTAACAGATACGAGCAGTCAGTATATTTCCAGTTGAGGAGAGTAAAGAGCCTTACTGGGTATGGGAGGACGGAGTCCGACAGAAGTGTTAAAAGAAAAGCTTGTTTGCTCATACGGGCAGGTTATGAGAAGGACTACAAGGAGGGTCACTGCTTGGCAGGTTAAGAAGGTGAGGAAGAGGATAGGCAAATATTGTGTGCAATGCAGACTGCAGCAGGTATGTAAAAGAATTTTTAAACAAGGGAAATGGTTTTGAAACTTACTGAAAGAAGTGATGAGCTGAGGAAGCTGTGTGAAGCTAGCTTATTGCCTTTTTCTGTTTCCTGCTGAGAAAGCTTAAATTCATTTCATGGAGTGATTGGTCTTGGCTGTAAAAAATAATCTATATATTTAGACGTGTTACTTCCTTTTGCTTGTCCTTGAATTGAGTCTATTGGAAAGATAGCTGAGCAAGATCAAATCTCTGCAGTAGACCGCCCAGAACCTTAAATTCATGTGAGCAGAGGTGCATTTTGAGATAAATAACCCTGTAACAAGCTTCTAGTCACCTCTCGGCACAGAAGGAAGATGGTAGTGGGAGTTTTTCCCTTCTTCTCTTCTCTCATCCTCCTTCAGCCCTGTTTCTGGTAATTATCTCCTGTAAACACAAATTTCTGGACTGGTAACATGAGAAAGTTTGTTAATCAAAAAGCATTTTGGAATATCTCTAGTAGCAAATTTTCTAGGAACTGAAAAAATAGTTCTTTAATGTGCAATTAACATATATTAAGAAGAGCTACTGTATTTTGTTTGCTTAAGTGTATTGCTTTCCTTTAGTTTGCTATCATGTAAGGTAATTTAAGGTAACTTCTTTCTTTGTAGAGGATTCTAATGCACCTTCTAATGTGCTTTGCAAATTACTGCTGGTCTTGAAAGACTGGATAGCATACTTTCCTGAGTATGTGATGTTTTCCCAGAGAACTTGAAAGAATAGCAAGGAAATTTAATTTTCTAATGTTTTTTTCATTTTGTAAGATGATTCTGTATTTGCCTCTTTTACTCAAGGTGGCATATGTGCTCCAGGACTGGTGGCTTTCTTACTGGTAAGTTGATGATAGTAACTGGTTGGTCATTTCTGCCTTTTCAGTCAGGTGCTGTTTATCTAACAGAAACCAGTGTTGCACAGATATTAGGGGCGGGTGAAACCTGTTCTAGGAAACTTCAAAATAAGCTTGATTTTTTTATGATCTCCACGTGTTTTGTGTCTGGGGAAAAATTTAAACTTTATGCTGAAGTGTAGCCTGTGATTGCTACTCCTCATGGTGTGATGCATGACAACATCAGTATGTGGGATCTTGTGAACTAAAGGTTTCAACAGAGCTGAATCTAGAAATAGTTAAACATGCTCATGAATATTTGCAAAATGTGATTGTTGATTATTATCTTTTGTATGCATTTCCACAGGGCAAATAATCAAGAAAAGCTGAATGTCACAACAAATGGAAATAGTGGGGCAAATAAGACTGAACATCTAGACCTTAACTTTTACTTGGGAATTTACGCAGGTAATCACATATGTATGTGTGTGTGTCTGAAGAACTATTTATTATATGATCTGTCATAATAAAGAGTCTTGAGATGTACAAAGGAACAGCAATGCAGGGAAATGTGATTTCTAGCAGTAACTGAGTAATGTCTTACCAGATTAGGAGCCTCAGTCTTGCTTCCTGACTAAATTAATTGGAATAAATGAAATTAAAAAATCTAACAGAAGAAACAGGTTGAATGCTGACTCTTAATTTGCTTTGCCTGGATTTTGGAAAGTAAACTAGGAATTGAGTATTCAAAAAGTCAGTCACCGTAAGGTTGTGGTTATTGTCTATACTAATAGGTCATTGAGCTAAATCTTGTCATTATATGGATGGGCAAGAGGGATTAAAAATGGATATTCATTCTGCGCTGTTCTAAAACTTGGCATGGCTACATTCCTTTTGAAGTGCCATAGCAAAAGAACTGGTGTTTAAAAAGCATCCTAGATGGGTATGCAAAGCAGGATGTTAAAGAACATTTTAGTATATTTCAATAGGTAGCCATATGCTTCTGAATATCTAGTGAAGGGCATCGATCCTTGTATTCAGACAACCAAATATCTTTAAATAGTGCTTTGAAATGTAGTAAAAATTGGCATAGTACAATTGTGTAGAAATACGCTCTCACACTCAGCTATTTAGCACTTATAGTGATGTACAGTTTTGTATGCTATGGTAATTTCTTGATGGAGATGTAAATAATAGGTCTGAAAAAACAGGTGGATTACCAGAAGAATATGCATTGAATGTATTCAGAAACGTCTCTCATGGGTGAGAGGATAGGCAGAGGATTTTTTGTTTGGGGTAGTTTTTCAGGAATTCAGCTGATGTAAGTGCTTGACAGAAAACATTGTGCTTGGCCTGGGAAGCAACGGTTTAGGAGCCAGATAAATTTGGCTCTTATTTTCTCTGTGTAATGTTTTATTTTGTGAGCTGTTCCAGTGGACTGCACAGTATGATTAAGTATGGAAAACTTGGCTTTCTCTGACCATATAACCTAAACCATGTGATGGAAAATTTTATCCGTTAAGGCAAATTTTGTTCTAGATGACAGAACAGCATGGGTTACCTTTATATTGAAATGTTCAGATGGGTTAGCGAGATATTTGGAATAGTTGAACAGACAGCAGTGACTTAGCTACACAAGATTTTAAATAAAGTTGAAAAAGTTATAAAAAGATAGTACGTTTCATATGAAGTATGTAATAATCTAACTTACCTTTTCCTATAGCTCTGAAATTCTATAAAATAATTTAACATTTTTATTTCTGAGTCTCAGTGTTTGGAAGAAGAAAAAAATGACCAAGGTAGCTCCTTCCTAGTCCTTGTTGTTTCCATGAGACAAAGATTTAGAAGAGTAAAATTACTGTTAGTGGGAAACCCTGCTGGCCAGAACTGAGGTACCATTTCCACACCTTTTCGGTAAAGTGAGTGCAAAGAGTCCTTGCCTCTCATATACTGAGGTGGTGAGCTTGTAAACGGGGAAAGCAAAAACCTTTGGCATGAGACAGACCAAAAGAAGGACTTGAAAAGTAAGTCTTGGTCCTCCCTCTTCTCGCCAGCCATTAGGTCTTTTCAGATGATTCATTTGGCGAGGGTCACGCCAACAGCTTCCAGTGGCTTCCAAGGCTGAGTGAAGTTGTACAGAAGTGTGGGGTTCCTGGGATATGCTCCCTCTCCTCCCATTGCTCCGTGCAGACTGCTGTTAGGCATGGGCTCTGCCACAGACTTCTGCTTGGTATCTCTTCTGCTCCCTTTTTGTGTGACACAGCTTTCCTGGTTGGTTATGTGCAGTTACTCTTGGAAAAGTTGTTTTCTTTCACCTGGCCTGGAATACAGTAGTCAGGACAAGGTAAACAAGCTGTCACCCCAGCCACGTGCTTTTTTCTGAAAAACAGCACTGCACAGAACATGGGCAATAAACTGCAAGCAGACAAATGAGATAGTGACACCTTTTCTTGCATCCTGGGAGGGCACAGCAGTAAGCAGGATGGAATAACTGATTGACTTAGCCACATCATGTAATTTAAAACCTCACTCTTTCCCAGCTGTACCTGAATTGCATCCAGTTTTAACCTGTGCTTAGAATAGGCAATGCTTTATGTTGATAGTTAGGGTCTAACTTCAGGATGTCCTCAAGGCCTGAGCATCTGGGCTTGTGGTGGCTATGCTTAGTTTCTGGAGCAGATCACCTGGAGCCTGGAAGCACTGCCAAATGTAAGGTTGACACCTTCATTGCCTGGGAAACGGGGCAGCCACATTGGAGATTATACATGGCAAACAGAGCAGCAGCAATCTCATCATTCCTTTTTTCCACCTTTTGCCCTGTAGCACCCCTGTCTTGTAAGTGAGGAGATGTACCCTGAAGAAAGACAAACAGTCTGCAGACCAATTCCCCAGAAGGGCTCTATTTCACATGACATAAAGGATGCATCTTATACTGTGTTGGAGAAATACACATAATTTAAATGATGTGATGTGGTTTACAAGGGGAAGAATGGCATGAGTGGTTTGGGCTGATTGAGAATAACTCAAGGTTGTCTCTAAATAGCCATGTATATATTACTTGGTTAATACCTGCTGGCAAATGTTGACTCTTCACAGTGACCTCTGTAAGCCACAATTATACACACCACTGTGAAATGAATTTCTTAGCGGAGCTCTTAAGCATAAGTTTTTAATAGAGACTAACACACATTTCCTACATTTCTATAAAGTAGCAATTCTTTCAAACAAAAAAAAAAAGAAATTGTTTAAATCAGAGCTATGATAGTAACTGAAGCTAGTGACATAAATATATCTATGTTCTGTGCTCAGCCTGAGTCCCTAGGCTTAGGTTTGCATTCTTGCTATATATAGAAATCAATAAAAATTGGGTTTAGTTCAGTTTTGTTGTTAAATTCTTTTTCTTTCTTTACTGAAAGATTGCTGTCTGTATGCATGCTCTGTCCACGTTTTTTTAATTTCAGGTTTAACAGTGGCTACAATACTGTTTGGCATAATAAGAAGTCTTCTGGTTTTTCAAGTTCTTGTGAATTCTGGTCAAACTTTGCACAACAAAATGTTTCAGTCAATTTTGAAAGCTCCCGTCTTGTTTTTTGACAGAAATCCTATAGGTAAGTTTAATTGAAAAAAAAACCTTTAACTTTTAATGCACTTCACTGATTATGTTAACTGTACTGTTTCTGGGCAATGATGGTTTTGAGTATTTTTGCACATTTGTTGGGTTTTTTGCTGCTTTTACTAAAAATCTTTAACAGTGTGGTCTTTTTAAATTTAAAAGTCAGAATGTTGACTCCTTAGTGATGGTTGGTCTTATGCTCTTCAAATGCATTCTACAGAAAAACGAATTACCTGTGTCTTTGGTGTTGTACATTGACCTGCTAGTTGCATTGCTGTTCTGATTCAGTTACACAGGGGCGTCTTTCATACGCTGAATGAATATGCATGTATTTTGTGGGGATGCCTTTCTTGTCCTTTTCTTTGAAGGCTTAACCCCAACAGTTATTTGCCTTTTTAAAAAAAATAATTTTAAGCGTGTGTGGTAATTCACAGTTTTGACACACTGTGTAGCTTACTGTCCTTCCAGAATTCCAAAACTGTAAAGCTTCCATTTTAAAACTGTAATCGAGATACTTACGTTCCTCAAAAGAAATGAGAGAGAAGCTGCAGCAGAGTGAAGAGAGTGGGGAAGTGGGGTGGTACTGATTTACTAGCCAGTTTTACATGCGAAACAGAAACCTGAGTATTCAGTCCCCTGAAGAAAAGGAACATAGGCTTGTTCTCATAGTTCCAGAAGCCATTTAATGATTGTAAAGGTATATAGGGTTGGTCTTATTGTTTCAGAGAAATGTATTTTCAGGCAAAATATATTCATGTGGAAAAAAGGTTCATGTCCACAGTATGACGAATGAAACATGTACAGTTTCCCCTTAGTAAATCTACATCCACAGAAGTTTAAGGCTGTGTTACATGGTCTACTTGTACTGTGGATCTGTGGTAACGTAAATTCAAGGCCACTGTAAAGGATGAGAAGTGAAGCCATAAGCTTAGTGGAGAGCCAGTGAGAGCACATAACGTCAGAAGAAATTGTAGTACTGATGGTGTTTGTTGTCAGATAGGCAGAGATTTTCCTTCTGTGTGTCTCTCTTTTGTCTGTGTGTGCGCACAGATGAGCTCACAGCATATGCAATAACTGTATTTTTGAGGGAATACATAAACATCATGTAAGAACGCCCATAAACCTGGCTCATCATAACAAACCAAGAACTACAGACTAAGCATCGGGGACAAAGTAGAGTAATAACAGTTTGCTTTGTAACATACTGTGAAGCTCAAATTAGTAGTGCTTTCTAAAAGTAACATTCATAAAACCTGCCTCTCACTGGTATTCACACAGTCGTGACTTACAGAAGTGTGTTTCTATTTATCAGCAGATAGAATAGAAGTTTAACTTCAGTGTGCATGTATTTCTTTCCCTACATCTTTCTTTTGGTCATGGTAGCATGCAAAGGTACTGCTGTTCTAATCTATAGATCTTTTGAAAAAGGAAAAAAGAAAAGGGAAAATATGGCATGTGAGACGATGCTCTTGTTCAAAACTGCAGCATCTAGCAGTTCTGAAATTCTCTTTTTAAATCTGTGTTTCGTTGTCTGATTTACATGGGGTTTATGCTGTGTGTATTTGAAGGTGCTATTTTTTGCATTGGGATGAGATTTGTTTTAATACGCCTTACTATGAAAGATGTACTCAAAAGGAAATTTAATTATTAAAGGCTCCTTTTTCTGGGCTTGTGATTTTAACAGCCGAGTCAAATTATTAGTTATCATATACCATATTAGCAAAACTGATACTGCAGTGTCAGAGCTGTCATTTAAATTTCCAGTGTGTTCTCAGGATTTGTGTGAGGTCTCTAAGATCATAGCAGAGCCTGTTGCTGGACTGATGTTTGCAGTTTTATTTATCCAAAAGTAATCAGCAAAGCTACTACTTTGCTGCTAGAGCCAGTATTTTGAACATATGGTGAACCACGTTCCAAAGTCAAGGAAGGAAACTTAAATAATATCCCAAGCTCTTGATAGTTCTTTTTGGGGAAACAGACTAATGAGCAGCATCAGGGAGTTGACATTAGGAAATGGAAATACGTGGTGAATCATGACATGTCTGTCAGCTCCCAACAGTGTAGCTCAAATCAATCATGGTGAATAAATGAGATTACTTATTTCTAAAAAAAAAAGTATGCTTTGTGAATCAGTTTAGGTTTGAGCCCAAGACCTCTCTTTACAGATTGCATTAGCAATATATAGTGTGGGGAGCCTTGTAGAGGGAATAGTAATGAACATCTTACCCAGATGATTTAAGAATTTGTAATTTTGGAGCCTGGGTTACATATCAGATACAGAAGAGGAATATGAGGAGCCCTCTCCTTTCTCCCTTGCCACCCAAAAATATTTGTGTGTACACAGATTTCACCTTTCTGTAATTTGGCATAGATCTAAAAATAGTTAAAACACTGCTGCTTTAAGTGTGTTTTGCATTGGAAGAATCTTATTAATAAATGACTGTCTCTTTTCTTTCTTAAGCACTTAATCTAACCCTATTGAGCTGATAATCCTAATTGACTAAAGCTTATTGTGTCATCCAGCATTCAGAAAGAAGGATCAGATATTTATGACTGTAATTCAAATTTATCAGCAGGTATCTATACAGCATCACTTAAACAGCTATAGTGGAACTTTGATGGGAAGTTGGAGATTAAGTGGTTGTATTTTAGGCTGACTTGCCTGCGTTTCTGGACAGAACTTGTTTATATTTTGGACTGTAGAATTTGACTCTCTTGAAATTTCCTTTACTTTTCTATCCATATCCCAGTAAGGGAATTGCATATATGTCAAGGTATCTGTAAGGAGGAAAATGTGGATGTTTTGTACTTCATAGTGAATGTTATGTATTTCTCTTCGTGTGTCACTTGCAGGAATAAAGGGGCTGATTTCTGTGCACGTCTAGCACAAGAGGGCAGCATGATCTGTTTTATCTCAGTCTAGCATTACAACAGCTTGTTAGAAGGATAACAAAATTTATCTATTATGTTTTTAGAGATGATATTTGAGGATTGAATTTTCAGCCTCTCCACTGAGCAATAGTAATGTGGTTCTGTTCAGTTGTCCTGATTATCTGCAAGTATAATATTTTCTCTTAATCTTTTACCCATTGAGCTTTTCAGCTTCGTGTAATGCTGAGTTCAGGGACTTTGTGGGCTTTGTAATTAGTGGTATAAATTCTGATAACCCTACAGAGTCTGATGCTTTGGTCCTGTCAAAGAGACCTTCTTGAGCCATTATTTATTTTAATTTCTTTTTCAAGATGTTTGTAACATTTCAAAACAGATTTGATAGAAAGCTAGGTAAAAGGGACCAGGACTTTAGCAGCAATGACTTGAATTGGGAGTTCCCTCTTTTGAAATTAGTTTCTTATTGATAGTTTAGGAAATGCTAGTTTTGACAAGCTTCAGGATTTGATTCAAGATTACCTGCCTACCTTGTAAATGAATTGTTCTTTTCTGGGATTTGGGGACAGAGATTTCTTTAGAGAAGGGATGCTAATGTGTAACTGCATCACTTTCAGTAATGGTAGTTTTAGTGGAGATCATGTGTAATTTTGAATTGCATTGAGTTTAGGAAACTGAAACCTGCTGCTGCTGTGCTGATGGATGCTGTAAGAATGAATAAATGAATGATATGCATTAATTTGTTCAGATAAAATAGGAATCACTTCCCCCTCAATTGGTCTAAAATTCAAATTGAACCAGAACCTCTACAGAAATGCGTATGAAAATCTAGCTCTTTTTATTTTATTTTATTTTATTTTATTTTATTTTATAGTTTTATTTTTATATTTATTTTTTTAAAATTGTATCTCTCCAAACTCTTGGTTCTGACAGTCTGTAGAAGGAGGAGAAATCTTTTGACAGACATGACAGCATTTGGGGCCTTCCTAGAAACAGAAAGCACTGAATTGTGTGATGGTTGTCGTCTACCGGTTAAATTAGCAGATTTTTTTTCCCCACAAATGTTTTGTGGAAGCATTAAATGAACATTGATCCCTTTGGGTTCTTAACTGGACTTTGAGATTTGACCAGGTTATAAAGAGAAATATTTTCCTGTTCTGGCAACCAGAAATGACACGCTGAACTGATACCTAAAAGCACCACATAAAAGCAAACTCCAAATATTAAAAGATAAAAATGTGAAAGAAAGCTGTTGTTATAATGAAGAGTTTGTTTTTCTTTAAGGCATGAGGATTTTAATTATGGTGTTCATAAATCAAGTGTTGAAACGCCTAGAATTTGACAGAGAAAGTTTCTTTATAGGATTAAAAGCATGTTCATCAATGCACAAGTGCCTGTCTGCATTTTATCTGACAGAAGCGTCAAATGGGCAATGTTGTTAAAGTGTTTAAACTGTATAATATTTGCAACAAATACGATATTTCAGCAGTCTGAAAATTACAGTGCTGATGACGTTGTTAAATTATCAGTTGAATAGTGAAACTGCTCTAGTTAGTGTACATTAATGTGTGCTTGTTCACACAAGTGATTCTGCTGAACAAGTAGCATGTTTAAACAAGAAATACTGGTCTTAAACCCTGCGATTTACAGTAGGTGGTGTTTTGGCATATCATGCAGTTAACAAGGCAGAGCTTCATGTTAAAATATTTTGTTTGTAGTTTCATTCAGCACTGATATAAATATTCAGTAGCAATGCCAGAAAATGTTTTGTGTTCCTATTTGACTCAATGACTCAATTGCTTTCTTTTTTTCGGGAACAAGATCTGTGCTATCTTGCTGATGCAGTTTTCAGATATTTCCTTGTGGTCAAGATGAATTCTGTAGGATTGTGAAAAACTATACCAGCTCTTTTGACAGCTTTCATGTTCTCCCAAGCTAATAAAAAAACCACCTTGTCCTTAAAGCAGCAGAGGCTTTGTTTTTGACTCGGTGTGCCAAGCTCTAAAGCATGTTCACGTGTGTGCAGGTTTGTTAGTTTATGTTGAAAAGAAGTCCCTATAGGACAGGCTTTTGTTGTAAAATAAAAACACAGGTTCTCTCTTCCGTGTTGGTAATCACTTGCATTTATTGTTATTAAGATGGCAACACAATAGGTTCCATCAATCATCAAGATCCTTAACAACCGCACAACATTGTAAATATTATGTTTGGGTGTTTGAGTGGAACAGCTTGTCACTGAAGTAGGTGTGGTAATTAAAACCTGTTAGGTTGCTTGCTACATGTGTTAAAAAAAAAAAAAAAAAACTACAACCAAAACACTTTAATGTTTTTTTTTTCCTATAACAATGGTGATATGTACTTTAAACCTTATCAGGGTGTGATTATTAAATGATATTTTGTGGGAGTTGCTCATTTACTGTTAGTATTATCATGGCTTTTGTTAAGAGTTTAAGTAGTCTTACGCTTCCATGTGTTTTATCATCACGATGATTATGTCAGGAACCTTATAAAGTTGATTGCTATAGGAGTAGTCTTTAAAGTTAGTAAATAGTACTCTGGAGTTATGTTTACATTTATTATCTATTAGCATAGCTCAATTCAACTCTATCCTATTTTTCTCTGCAATAACAATTGAATGAAACTTGGCCGTAAACTGATGAGAAAGCCCATTACATTTTCAGTTCACTGAGTCAGTGCTCACCCTGTTTATGCTTTATATGGGAGATAAAATTAAAAGGTTTACGGAAAAGCTGTTTGTAGGAGGGGACAGGACATTATTTCATAGGGAAATAGCATGCAGCTTGTACCGACAACCACTTCCAAGCGCAGTCTCCTGCTTTCCTGGCACAAGATTTCATGTCCCTTCACAGAGATTTTCTATCTTCTTCACATTAAGATCCCCTGGTGGGGAAAACGGCCTGCTGCGAAACTCATTTCTGACCGTATGCTGACCTGCCCAGATACTGCAAAGTCTAGGTTTTTCATTTGCTAAAGCAACTACAGAGAGGGCTGCTCTCGCCCCACCTCAGCCGAGCAAAAAGGAGGCATGGAGGGAGTCGACCAAGACAGAGAAACCTAATTAAAAGTGTTGGCTTTAGAAGACCACGCAGAAGCTGTTCTGAGACATATCTTTCCCGCAAGTGTAGTGGGGAAGTAAAAATGGAGTTATGTTTTAGTCTTGCATAGATAACAGACTATTTTGATGAGATTTGTGGCAAAGAGGAAGGAAATGTTGGTTGGAGACACTTAAAAACAGAGGGAAAGACTGCAGTAATACTGATGGAAAAACTGCAAGGGGCTTAAAAAGAGGGCCTAGCTGAGGTGATGCAGCTGCAAATAAGCTTTTGGAGATTATCTGAAGGATGGAGGCGCTTTTTTGGTTTTGATAATGACTGTTTTAAATATATACTTTTTTGCTATTTTTAATCTGCTTAAAAATTGTTGGATGCTGCTGTAGCTGCTATGGATAGCGGGGATTGGAGGTGCCACATGGATAGGACCTCTTCTCTTGCTGTTCATGGATGCCTATTCTGGATGGGAAATGAGCATTTTTGAGAAATGAAGAAAAACTTACAATAAAAAACACTTTCATTCCACCTTGGCACAAGCTAGAAGCATTTAATAAAAAATATTTTAAGGAAGAGCAAGGCAAGGATAATGAATAGCCAGGTGGTGGGAGCACATATGTGGAACATGAGGAAGGCAGCCTTGGTCTTCTCCCTCTGCGATTTAATGTGGGCCTTGAACCATGTGGGTCCCCCATGCCAGGTGAAAGTCCTGTACATCAGGCTCTTGGCTCTTCTGGGCTCTTTTCCTATGCCATAATCTTTTATTGTTGTTCCTTACGGACACACAGACACAGTTAGACCACTGTGGTGTTTGCGGAAAACCAGAAAAAACAGCCTGTTATGGTGGGGTTTGGGGTTTTTGTTGGTTTTTGTTGTTATTATTGTTTTGGGTTTTATCCTGAATGGCTGTAAATTAAAATAAAACAAATATTATCACAGTGCAAATTCATTCCATTAGCACTGTTCTGCTTTAAACTGCACAGGAATCTTTCTCCCAGGTGATGCTAGGTAATTGCACTGCAGCATCTTGTGAATTAATTAGTCTTTTTGGGGGGTTTCTTTTTTTTTTTTCTCATCCGCCCCCGACCAGATTGCCAGCATCTTGCAAATTATGCAACAAGTGAAGATTAGTTTGTGCCTGTGGTGATCTTGGAGAGTGTTTGGAAACAAAAGGCAGTTCTTGATCCAAAATTAATTTTACTGTAGAAAAAAATGGAAGTTGTATGTGAATCTGCCTTTTCTGGCAATCCAGAATAAAAAAATAAAGGATAGAAATCAACAGTTAGAGAAGTGAAGGTATTGAATCAAGCTCGATTTTAGTGTGCTGTTCAGTTTAAAAATAAAAACAAACAAAACACAGACTTGATAGAGTTAATTACTAAGCTGTTTCTGAATGGTACAGGAGAACATTACTTGCTTGCTTCTACTCTATCTTCCCTGGGTATTCTTTTTTTTCCCTCAGAATCAGTAGGTACTTTGTCAGAGGCTTTTTGTTATGCATTCAGGTGAATACATGTGGGCGGACCTCCTTCAGGTTTTGATTTCTGATGTCATTTTTTGCAAGATAATGTTGTATTTGGAGGAGACAACATTATGACAAGCTGTATATGTTAACAGCTACCAGTCTTAAGAGAGCTTTAGAAACTGTTTTAAAATAGCATCCAGCATATGAAGAACACTTTGTTGTTGTTGTTTTATTAGTTGCTGGACAATAGTTCTGTAATTAAAATAGTAGTATGTAGTGGACATTAATTACTACTTGTGGTAATACCAGCCTTGAGGTAGGTAGCTTGAAACTGGAAACTGCAGGTTCATGGAGGTTTGTTTTAATGTTCATTTAAATTTGGGCTCTTGTAGAATATTTTCCTAGGTGATTCTTATTTGCATATTTTATTGCCATAGCTTTTGATTTTGGCTTGAGCACAATATTTAGTTGTGGTGGTACCTAATGAGAGGCCGTAAAGTGAGGAGATTTCTGAAATGTCTGGAGAAGCTGAGGCTGCTTTAGGCTGTTACTTGCCTAATGTTGGGTAGGAAACTGTATTCACAGAGCCAGCATGTGAAGCAAGCTGACTGGTGTATGGGAGAAAGGTGTCAAAGTCTTTATTCTCAACTGTGGTTCAGGGTAGTAGTGTGTTGTATACTGACGAGAAGCTTTTGCTTTCATGTTGGACTTTTCACTGCTGTAGAAGACTCAGCAGTGACTACTGACCTGCTTGTCTTCTAGTTGTAGCATCCCCTCATCCTTTCTCATTTGCCAGTTAAAAAAAGAATATAGAGGTCACTAATACTCCTCAAACTTGAGCTGTTATCATGCACTACTTGTGCAATATTTATGACATTCGAAAGGAGGTTTAGAGTTAAACTCCTTGTAAGTTCATAGTTTTTCTGTCCACTGGTATGGTCCTTGTCAGTTCTCACCCACTGTGTACCTGAATTTATCCTCTTGTGTTCCATGTCTGGGAATGCTGCTCTTCCATCTCTGCCAACGCCTTTACGCTGTCTTCTGCATATATCCGGCCCTCTTTCAAGTGTAAATCTTCACTAGCCTGTGTCAATGTTGGGGCACAGAGTGCAGAATAATCTGAAGGTGTGTGGAAAACTGAAAAGGTAATCTGGAACATGGACATTATTGCTGGTAATTATAAAGTATAATGGTTGGAGGCTAGATGGCCTAAGTCTTCTCTTCCTCAGTTTTCTTTTTATCAGATGTGATGAGATTTTTCTCTGTGTGTGGCAAACCTGTGTTCTCAATGAAGTTATTGTCTGTTTAATATGCAAATGATGCAATGCAGAATATTGCTAATTCGTGTGTAGGCAAGAAAAAACCCTCTGCTTTGTGGTAAGCTTTCCTTTATCGGGAGTACATGTTCCTTTGTCCCTGCATGTATTCATTTCTAAGCATAATTTCATGTTCATCAGTTTGAATGTTCATAACCCAAAATGGATACAGTTCAGTCTAAATTTTGAGACAAAGTTCCCACATCTGTTTTTAAGATGTTATAAGTAATTTCTCATACAGGAATACTGATCCTGGCCCATGCTTTCTAGGACATGCCCAGAGGACAGCAGGTGATTAGATGCCAGGGGCATTTGCTCAGTGTTTGGTTTTTTTCCCCCCTCTCTCCTTTTTAATATGAACATTTAAAGCTGTAAATAAACTTTACACTATCTCATTGATCTCTTCCTCCAGTGCACTTATTTATTTTATGTTTATAATCTGTCAGGCTGGTCTTTAGAGAGAAGGTAGTATCTGTCTTCACTTACAAAGATTGGGTTTGGAATGTTCAATGTTTTATGTGAAGCTATTTTCTCATTACATGGAATAATGAACACTTTCAGAAGTACTGTTGCTGTCTGTCACTTTTGTTTGCTTTCTCTCCCCTCTCACTGAAATAAGGGAATATATCCTTAATGCTGGGCAACTTAATGAAGAACATTTTGGTTTTTTAGGACCTGTAAACATGAGTAAATCTGTGCATTGCCTAATGACATAGGAGCCTAACTTTCATTCAGTTTACAGGAGAAACTGAAAGCAAACTAAAGTGCTGGGGTTCCTATGCCTGTTCAGACCAGATTTGCTGTGTGGTGTTTACTTGGTTAAGTTATTGTTAAGTCTAAAGTACAAATGGCATCTTTGTTATTGTAAGATTATCCTTTCAGTAATAGACATTAAGAGTTCTGTGACTAAAATAGAAAATTTTCTCGTATAAAATATTAGAACTTCTTAAAATCCATGAGTATTTCTGTTTTCTAGTCGTTTTGGTTTCCAGTTTGAAGAATATGTATAATGATGAATGACCAGGCAAAGAAGAGTATTCACAAAGGTTAATATTAGTCTAGGTTTACCAGGTATGTGATAGAGAGGCAGGCTCTTTCAGGGCACCAATGTTAGGCTTTTGCTCTAAACCTCGCTGGAGAAGAGCTGTCTTTCCTACCTACTACAGTGTGAGGATTCAGGGTAGCTACCTGTCTTTGTGCTTAAGGATGGGTATCTTAAAATCTTTGGTGTTCTGAATTTACCACTGAATTTAAGAGAAAGGAATGAACCATAATTTTCATTTATATATATACACACATGCATATAAAAATCTATATTAAAAATACACATATATATGTATATATATGTAAATATATATAAACCCCATATTCTTTGCCTTATGTTAGCATAATGCTTCTTTCCATTCTCCCTTCTTTCATTGTCCAGTCTCCTATTAGAAGAATAATTCTCCCTCCCCTCAGTCTCAACAACCAGCCAAAAGTAAACAATTACTGTTAACTTTCCAGAATATTTCTGGTATTTCCTGACTAAAAAATGGTAAAATGGTTTAAGGAAGAGTTGGTGGTAGTTACCTGTAGTCAGCTAATGTTCCCTTAGTGTCAGAGAAAAAAAATTAATTTGATGCTCATTTAGGACAAAGGTAGCTGCAGAAATCTCTGCAAATCTGGAAGCACCAGAATTGTGAAATATAGATGGTTTTAGCTTTAGAAGTGTGATCTTTTTTTCTATTGAACTAACAATATAGAAGGAACATTTTCCCCCCAATATTTTCAACAGAAAACTAGTTCTGCTAGACTTGTTCTAATATTAAGAAATCTTATCTAAGCCGTGCTTTCAAAATAAAACCAAATTTGAGAGAAAAAAATGCCTTGAGGTTTCTCTAAAGCTGACAAGTTTTAATATTCCAAATATGTAGTGACAATGATCTTTTTTCATAATTAAGCTATGAGTATGGTTTAATATTGAATTCAAAGCCATTCACTAAATGCTGCTTAGATTTAAACCCCCAAAAATCCCCAAGAGAAAAAATGGGAAAAACAATCCCAAGATATTATTTTTTGAATTGAGATAAGAAAAAATAAACTGCTGCACCTCAATTTAATAACCAGTGTTGCTCAGCTACTACCAAAGGCTTAAGGAACAGTGTTTAGAAGTGCTTGTTTAGAAATAACTGTTTCTCAAAGATTATGAGGGCTTATATAGATGGTGTTGTTCACCTGCTGAGTGTTCAAGAGTAGAAATGTCCAATCTGACACTTTCCAGAACTGTGTTTGCTTAAAAGTTAGAAACATTCCTGTGGAAAAACAGGAATCCATTAATTGTTTTACCGTCTTAGCCATGCAATAAAGCAATATAATCATGTACTTTTAAGAGACATGAACATTTTGTAAAATGCGAATTTGCAAGTTTCTGAAATGATCTGAGATGTTTTCAGCTTAAAATGTAGTGCTGTGAGCAGCACTGTGTGCCTTCCTTCTGTCGTTTGTACTTCTTATCAGATGCAAGACATTCAAATGCTTATTGACTGCTTTTTATTAATTGTAAAGTAAGCATGGAGGTTGAATAGAAATTTTACATATTCTTCAATTAAACAGGCAAAAGGAGAACAAGTTAGTGTTACGGTTCTTGGAAAAACAGAAGAACTTACTCATTCTTTGAATCCATGAGGAGATGCAAGAATATTATTCTAGCTAGTGACCTCCAGCACTAGAATAGAATGGAATTTGTGAACTTCTTTGGGTTGTATCTGAATTACTACAAAGAAAATGTGACAGCTTTCAGCATGGAAGAAGGCGGCTTAAAAGGCCCTTCACACCCCTTAGGTTTGGTGTGCAGCAGTGATTTGTACTTGTCTTTAAAGGGATGGTGGTTCTTCATAATGGAGCTTGACCAGCAGGATAGGCAAAGTACGCTGTTGGTGTAAGAGCAAGTGTGATGGGTATAATGCTTGCTCCTTAGACAGATTTGCCTCTTGCTATATGCCTTTCTGCTGCAATACCACAGCAGTTCAGAGAGGAAACAGAGCAAGGAAGGCAGTTATTTTGCGAATTCTAGAGTCTTCTCAAAGGCTGTGATACTTCGATCTAATCAGTCTTCTGATTTTCTGTTGATTCTTCCAAATGCTTCAGACTTACTCAGACAAAAGCCTCTTTCTTCACAATTGTCAAATTTCATTGAATCTCAAGTCTTGGTGATAGAGCTTAATTGTCAGCAAAATAAGTCTTGGTTTCTGTGAATTGTTTGATCCTCAATTGGTTTAGAAGTGACAATATACTTTCTTTTACAGGGTTTAGATACTGTTTCCATGTGGCATATGGAGTGAAGTTGGACCAACTAAAGAAATTATTTCAATTGTTTTCTGTCAGGAAGGCTTACACAAAGAGCTTAGTCTCAGATCCTTTAAAGTTCAAGCATCTGCCACTAGGGGCAAAAATTATTTTCCTGTAGGCATTCATCTTTTATTGTAGATTTACTGTGCTGCTTCACTTGGTTGATAATCTAATTTAAACCTCAGAGATGACTCATACTTCCTCAATGGGATTCACAGCTAGTTTAAATTCTCTGATGTCAGAACCTTTCAGTTCTTCCAGGAGCTCTTTTCTGAACAAAATGGGTCCTTTGGGTATCTGAATGCATTGAGAAGGAAAGAATGTGACCCATGGAAACAGTAACACTTTAGTTATATTGTTTTACAACATACCTCAGGTTTTGTTTTCAATATTTATTTGGGTTTCTAGTTCAGGTAATTTGTGATGTCTTGACTTAATTTAGGTCCTAATCGTACCAAATGGTCTGTTGTGGGCAGAGTTCTGCAGGTTATGAGGGTGGTACCCTGCTGAAGTAAGAAACCTTCCAGAAGGTGGAATAGACCTCAGTACGTGGATCATGTGCCATACTGAAGTGTTGTTTCATAGCACCAGCATTTTCTGTACCAACTGTGGTATGACAGCTTTCCAGAAAAATGCTGGATTATGAAAGGGTACAAAACCTTTACGTTAAGAGACATTTCAGTCTCTTATTCTTTGGAAAAAACAAACCAATCAACCAAACAAAACCCCAATTGTCCAGAAGGTCCTAAAAGGTTTTAGAGTGATCTAAACACTTAAACTTGTTTGTGACCTCTTCCTGAAAGTATGATCACTGTATAGTTGACCACTAAGAACTTTAGGAATTGAATATTTGTGTTTGGAATGTGAATTGCTATTTAAGGACTTGGTCTCCGGAGTCAGTCAAGGACAAAATAGACATTCAGAAAGTTAAGAGGCATTGTAAATACCATTCAGCTGTGATGAAAAGTTTATTGGATGCTTTTCATATGCATTCTAAAGTTAAGCTACATTTTGAAAACCATCAGAGCCCACATTTGTTCTCTAAATATTATAATTAAATATCTACAATGCTAAGTTGTTACTAATTAATACTCTGTAATATTATTAGTGGTTGGGTTATTGACACAATTTTGCTTTCTGTGGTTTTTTTGCTTGAAGTTACGCTTTTGTTTCGTATATTCTAATGATGTATCCACAAATTGATCCAGAATCAAGTTCTCTGTTCGTGCTGGTTTGTGAAGAGTGAAGGAAAAACACAAGGTATTTTTCTGTCATTTAGTTTCATTATGTGTATTTTTTCATTTTAATCCTCCTTATCAGATATTTGGTTAATACCTTTTTTTTTAAGGCAGAATAACAGCAAAGCAGCTGTTTTAAAACAGCCTTTCGCAAAGTGTCTGGGATCAGATTATGATCAATGATTATCTGCAAAATTTGTAATGTTTATTCCAAAATATAACCAGTGGTTTAGGTCTATGAGGTGATTTTATGGTGTTTTAATGTATTGGGTATGGATGCTTGAAAGATAGGGATTTTTGTCATGGTCTTTGCATTGCTCCTGTTGTTGTCCAGTTCCTTGCAGTCCTGGAACATCCTTTCATTCTAATGTGTCTGATACAGTTTCGGCAGAGAAGCTGCTGGTTTATAAAAACAAACACCACAAAACAAATTGTGGTGAAAATGGATGTCAGAGAAACAAAATAAATGTATAAGTAAGCGAACTGTTAAGACCCAGACATGTTTATTTAGAAGGAAGAAAGAAAACTTTTACTGAGAATTTCTTTACCTAAAATCTTAATTGGTCTTGTGAAATCTTAAGACCCTGTGTGAATGAATTGAAGCAAACTAATTAGAGTACACTTAAAGACTAACTCGACACAACCAGCCATTGCCTCTGTGGTTCTGTAGTTAGCAGAGTGAAATATGCTCCTCTAAGAGCAGTTGAAAGTAAGAACTAACTAAAGTCCTCTGACTTGTTCTCTGAAGGCATCTCTCTCAGTAGACAGCAAGTCTTGCCTTACCCAAGTATAACCTTGTGAATAGTCTGTGTGAATCAAATGCTTATGGTTATGCTGTATGTCCTGGATGAACTTTGCCATCTCCATTCAGGCGACAATGGCCTTTCTGCTTCTACAGTTTTAATTGGGGAACTATTTCAGAACCTGATCTCTCACTTTCTGTAAGGATTTCCCATGTTTTCCAGGGGAAAACATCCTTCCTATTACCTTTACAGCTCATGTGTAGTTAATGTAGTTCCCCTATCTGGCTTTTTTGTCACACTGCATTTCCAAAACAGTCAGGTACTCTTCTAGCTTAAGTGTTGCAGCCACTTGCTTTATCCCAAACTTTTCCATGCTTCCCAGCCTATGCCTTACCATGTCAGGCTTCGTGCCTTGGTTGTGCATAGGATGACATTCACTCCTCTTTTTCAAGTGTGCTTATTTGTATCCAGAGTTTGTGCCATCCCATGATGAAGGAGAATGGAAGAAGGAGTGTCAAAGGAAGAGGGAGGAGAGGAAATGGGGAGTGGATGTGCAGTGAATGAAGTAGAGGGTGAAGAAGAGGGCATGTGCCAGCAGCCAGTCTGCGCAGGGCAAAAATTCAAGTAAATGTGTACAAAGCTCTTTCAGTATCAATTTCTGTGACTGTTACTGCCAGCTAGTCTTTCAACAGTTCTGTCTTGTAGCTCCTCCCCAGAGCCAGATGGAGAGAAGGATTTTTCTTGATCTTACCCCAGGTGTACTTTGAGGTAGTCTACCAGGAGGTGTAGAAAAGGAGTGTGGCTTCATTTGAACATTAACCCTCTTCCCATGCAAAGCTTTTACTATTTCTGCACCTGGTAACTGGAGCTGTTGGCACGTTCCTTTGTTTTTAACTACCTCCATCATCATTTTGCCTGCTTATCTTTCATGCTTACATCTTTGTAACTTCCTGCTCTCTGTTCAGTAAAGTTCATCTGCAAGCTGGCTCATCTTCATCTTAAAATCATCTCAAGATACACCAGTATCATTGTAACCGCAGTTTAACTATACACTGACAGTTAAATATATGGGTGGAGAAACTCATTAATTCCCTGACCCCACTGTTTTCCCATACTTAAAAAAAAAAAATCAGGCAAAAAGGCACATATCTTGTCCTGCAACTTTCTGTTCCAGCTTACTGCTACATCTTCCCTTTGCTTGTTGTTCCTTTTATAGTCAATTGTGTTGGTTTCTCTTAACTGGCAGCAAACTCTTCAAGGCAGGGCATGCTGCTGGCTATGAGATGGTCCAATGTGCATCCTAGTGTGAGGCTTGGCCTCCCATTTCAGATATATTAATCTTCTTTTTGGTGTTTCTGTCATGCAAATAACAAATGGCAGCATTCTCAGGAGTCCCTTGTTGCAGGCAGCACTATTTTTGCCTATTTATTTATTTAGGAGTTCATAGTGCCGGACAGCTGTAAATCAGAGCTTCACAGTGAAGTCTGTCTTTGAATTGAACAAAGACAAAATAGATTGTAAATTCTATTCACTTTTGCTTGAATGACTGTTCAGTGAAGCCATATTTTCTCCTTGATGTGTGTGAATTTTTTTCCCTTTATAGAAAAGCTAAGACATATTAACATATTTTTGTTTATCATTCTAAGTTTCCTTCTTATTATTTAAAAGACATGGAAAAAAAAAGAAAATTATATGGCTATGTTAGATTATCTGTAATTTTAAATTATATAGATGTAAGCATATGTTTTTAAAAGAATTTAACCTCTAGCATTCAGCTGTCAAGAAATCTAGGGGGTTTAATTTAAAGTATATTTGTACGTGAACATGAAAGTTTCTTTTGGTTTTGACTTATACACTATGAGTGTTTTAGTATGGTCAGCAACTACTTTCTCCTCATTTGCAGCTACTTACTCCTAGTACGTTTTTCTCTTTTGTTTTTGAGGTGAAGCTTTCGAATAGGTGCCCAGTAGACAAGGTGCAGTAAAGTCATATGCAGTGCAATATAACTTTCAAAATGCTTAGCATTTAATAATTTAATTATTAAAATTTTTATTTTAATGTAATGAATATAATATACAGTAGAGAAGAGGTCATATTTTGTTTTTTTTCTCATTTGAATGCATATTATGCCCCACATTTCATTTCAGTTTTGTTAATTGTAGCTTAGGCTGTAAAGAAGTTTATGTTTTAGTTTTTCCACAGAAGCTGATGGCCCAAAGAAACGTGTTGTAAGACTGTATCTAGATTCCTTTGGACAGCACTTCTTGCTAGAAGATGGTTGAATTGTGGTTGGCTCCAGATTTTCTAAGACAAAAGATTTTTGGTTTTTTCTCAGGCAAGATTTGCAAGTGGAATTTGGGGCCAGTCACAAAACTAAGGAGGAGGTGAAGTCATCCCTGCTTATACCCTACAGCCTGCTCTGCAGGAAAGGATCCATTCCATGCCCTAAATTAAGCCAAAAGAAAAAAAAAAAAAGGTATTTCAATCCAGCTGTACTCCCATACTGGTTGCCATAGCCTTCAGGCATGCACTCATTTGCCTTCTTCCGGTGCCATACTTATTTACTGATTCATTCAAAGGGCAAGCAGCTTCAAGAGCAGAGACTGGAGGAGGCCTACCGCAGAATTGCCTCTAGTAGAGTAATTAACACACTCGCTGGAGAGGTGGGTGACCCACATTCACTGCATGCTCCATGACTGGTAAAAATAACATGTTCCTTGTGTCTCTGCCCAGCCTTCACCTCTCATGTAAGTGTCCTGACCCCTGGGCTTGGCAGTACGTTTATAAACAGGATGACAGGTTTCCCAGTATCTTCCTTTGTGGTTTGGTGAATGGTACCTAAGTTGTGAATCTAGCTGTTCCCAAATTTTCTGTGGCTTTGCTCTAGCATGTGGTTTAAAACGTCCTAAATCGAAGCAAAATTTTTCTTTTCATGGGGTGGGTGGTTTTTTTTAACACACAGCAGATTTTCCAAAAATATATTTTGATTATTTGCATAGCAAACTAAGAGATACACAGTTCTGATTTTCTGGTAGTTATACCAGAATTTCTCTTGAGTTCAGTAGCAATGACATTTGATGTGACACAGGAGAAAAAGCCACTGAAAATTATCCAATGTCATCCATTCTGAATTATGGATAGCCAAACCCGTGCTGTTGCAGCAGCTTTTTTATAGTATGAGTAGTTAAAAAGGAAAAGGTATTTCAGGAATCATTACATGGGTACATAATGAATGAACTTCAGAGAGAATCTCTCCTTGCCAATCAATTCACATTTTTTCAAGAGAGAGAGAAAAAGAAGCAGAAGATAAAGAAAAATGAATGATCAAACCAAAACAACACACCAAGGAGAAGACAAGGGTTTACAAAATCAGATGAAGATATGAAATGCCTCTGCTGTTTTTGCTGCCCAAAGGCTTTATCCTCAAAATGGATAGGCTAGATAGAAGCCAGAAATTGGCTTGGCTTTCTCAGCAACAGTTCACATTGAATTTGCTTCCATGGTTTCAAAAAAGGAAGAAAATGGTTGGACTACATCAGAATCATTCTATTCAGTGCGTGTGGGAGGGGATCTGAATATATGTGATTGGTAAAATACAGGTTGATACTTGTTTGCTGAATTGTAACTTTATCAGCCAGGTAGTTTAAACTGAAGATCCCAGGAGGCAAAAGCTTTATATTCAGTGATGTCCTACTTGGTTATTGTCATCTTAGACTGGAGTGGTGGTTGAGCCCATCTAACTTCAACACTTGGAGAAAAAAAAAAAGGGGGAAGAAAAACATCAAAAAGAAGCAATTTATGATTCTTATTCAGATCTTATCTATTTCTTAGAATTATCTTTAGGGTATGGAATGGTAAAAAGATCAACAAATGTGAGCAGATTTGAAAGAGCTGTGTGAGATTCTGTACACCACCACCCCTCCTGATATTTTCTGAAATACAGTATTTAAAGCCTATTCTGAATCTAGTCTTGGTAGTATAAATAGCATAGGAGAAAACCTTTTTCTTTTTGGAAAAGCCTTACCAGAAAGGTGGCATATATTTCCATTTTTGTTTTAATCCTTGAATTGATGTATATTTATATATAAGTCCCAAATTTGAAAGTAAGTGTAAAAGCTGTTTTTCTCCTCTCATGTAAAATTTCCAGCAACAGAATACTCTTCGGATATTTCAGTTCATCCTGATTTGTAGCATTCAGATTAATTGTAAGCTCTGCCCCACCTCCAGCAAAACAACACTTGGGACATCTTCAGTCCAAATTGAATTTATGGCAGAAAGGAAAACTAGACTGCATAAATGCACTTTCAGAAGTAGATGTTTTTGTGGTTAAATAGTTTAGCAAAGAATTAAATTCGTAATCTTGCTAGTAAAAAGCCAATATAGGACTGTATTCCATATAGACTATTTCAGGTGTCTTTATAGTGATGCTTTGTATTGTGGTGAGATGTTGAAGTAGGTAACTATACATCTGGAACAGAAAAAGAAGGTGATGTAAATTAACAGAAAATTCCTTAGTGTACAATTTGACATCTTTTTAAAGATCAGTTGATAAGAAATTGCAAGTGGTTACCTTTTTTTTTCCTTCAGGAGGGGGAGGTAGGGGGCCAGTGTCAACTCTTCTATTACCCCCTCCTCTGTATAAATAAATAAATAAATAAATAAATAAATACACAGTTGGCCTGTATGCCTTAAAAATATCTTATGTTGTAGAATACAGCAGAAATGAAGTTGTCCTCTCGTTTGGCAGCACATTAGAGTTTGTGGCTTGGTTTTAGTTTTTTTCTTTCAGTATGTTTAAATGTAGATTTTATTCATTAAACTCAGGATAACTTAAAATAGCTTCAGTGAATAAAAATGAGTTTAGGAAGACGCAGAAAGGATATGCAGAGCTTAACTTCTGGAATCGTTAGAACTTTGTTCTGGCAACTTCAGAGAATTATATATGAAACATTCACTGTTACTCTAGGGATTGAGGGGAGAAGGTGTCTGCTTTCATTGTTATTCTAATTATGAAACAGAGATGGAGCTTTGTGCTCAGGTTGTGGGATAAAACTTTGTTATGTAGCCAGAAGTTTGTTCTTTTGAGTAATTCTGATTCTTTCACAATAAATTGCAGAAGAAAAAAATCTGTGAATGTTAATTTTTGGGGCAGGGGTTATCATTGCAGGGATGAATAATTTGGAAGTTGCTAATGAATATATTATCCCAAATCTATCATGCTTTTGTAAAAAGGATAATTTTAATAGCAAGTATAACATAGCACCAAAGTTAAAATCTGTGTTGTAGATTGTTACAGCTGAAATTGTAGCCAGCATGGTTAATTGGTAATGATATATAATATGAAAGGCAGTTACAATGTAGAAGGTATTTTGAGATTTCTCATGAAAGCAGTTTGAGAAAGAAGGAAAGTTTTTTCCAATCTAAATGTTTTTGTTTGTGTGCTTCTGTTTTTAATGAAGAATTTGTATGTCCTCTCTGCACTATATAATGAGGATATAGACTTTGGCTGGTGATAACTGATGTTAGTACACGTGTTCTTCTGAGCAGACCCATGAAAAAAGATAAAATCAGCAGTGCCACATAATTTAGCAAAGGGGTAAGTCAAGTTACGTGGAGCATTGACCTATTTTGATTTTCTGCAAGCAGGGTAATTCTAATCAGTAGGCCATTAAAATACTGTGTGTTTCTAGTGGTCTGGAAAGCTCAAGAACAAACTGTATGGTTATGATCAATGTATTCATACCAGGTAATGTAGATGTCTCCATCAGCAATAAAAATAGAAATTCATTTCCAAGAAGCCTGTTTTCCATTTTTATCTTCATCCTAGTTACCCTTCTTTCTTTAAATCCTACACTTAAAAATAAGATCAAACGCAGTCTTCACATTTTCTCCTCGTTTTCTAACTGTTTTCCTTTTGACAGCATTTGTACAAAAAGCCTTTTTCAAGTAGTAAATTAATTTGGATAGAAGGCAACCCACCTGAATTCATTACAAGCTGGCAGTTTAGATAAATGGATATTATGATCTCAGCATATTTTGGCCCAGTACCACTGTGCCCATTTGCAAATGTCTAAGAAAGTGATAATATTCCTGTCAGTTTCAGGCTGCTAAAGAAAAAAATGGGGTTGAATTTCTTATTTATATTTATAGGATGCCTGTGGGGAAGACAGTAATGCTGTATATGGCAGTTTGTGTGGATCCGTGGTGCTAAACATACATTAAAAAAAGATAACAGACCTATTGACATTTCTTTGTAGAAATATGGAAGAAAAACCAGAGTAGATCAGTAATTGACAGCTATGCAGGAGATGCATTTCCAGATTTCTTTCTGAAGAAATATTTCACAAACTTACAATTCCTTTCAAAGTTGGTAATCCATCTTTAATTATTTTGTTGATTTCATAGTTGTATTTTACAAGGTTGATGTAATGTCTGCTTCCTGCCAACATTTGATAGGGACAATCCACTTTGTCGCTACTTTGATGAAATGGAAGGCTGCTTGTAGTTGCAGTACTTTTTTGTTGTTGTTTTCCTTTCTCTTTTTTTGGCCTATGTGTGTGAACTGAGCACGGGCAAAGCCTTATCAGTCGCTGAATGCCATAGCTTAACAGCAAGATATGTGGGGAGCTGTGGATTTAGACCACTGACAGAATGGGAAACATGTTACGTAGTTAAATTGATGGGCAATTGATACATTAAATGTACCAGATCTGTGCAGCTGTTTCTTTTATTCCTACCTTGCAATGCTTTTATTGCCACGTAGACGCTTCTGAGCATTATTTTACTACCATGCATACTTTAAAAATAACTTTGGTTTTATCAGCTGTAATTCAGCCTGATGACGTACGTGATTTCTCTCTTTAGGGCAAGTTAACACCCTTGCGTGTACACAGGCTGAGGTGCGTGGTCTGCTGTAGCGTGCCTTCCTGGGACAGGAGCGCGCCCATGACAGCCTGCCACGGGGCCACCCTCGCAGTCAGCAGAGTGTGATGCATGGGAGGCTGCTTCACCTCGCTGAGTATAAGGGGGTGGCTAAGTACACGCTTTCGACTGTCTAACATGGGTCCCTCTAAATTAAAGTTGTCTGAGTTGAGAAGAGCATCTCTGTAGCATGACTGCCTTCAAGCCCGTGTGCAATCCCAGCTGGGGTTGCTTACATGTAGTGCTACATAGTACTTATGGCAGAGTACCTTCTTGAATCCATTCCTAGCCTTACAAGTTGCTTTCAGACACGTTTCCGCGAGTTTGCAGGGAGGAGTGGGAGATAATAGTGGTTAATTTGTTACTTTTTCTTAATGGAGTCTGGGCAGTGGGGGAGTGTTCCTGGCTTCGCTGTTGCAGAGTAGATAAAAGAGATTTTGAGTACTTTCCCCCCTGGTAAATGCAGTGTACTTGTAGGTGAAAATTGATATTTAGGCCAATTGCCATGGAGGAGTTCAGGTTACCATTCAAAGCAGTATTTATTAATAACATTTGCATATTGAACTACAGTGTGATTCTATTAAAATTCCCTGGATTGAGGATTAGCCTGATCTCCGAGGGGAAAAATATTCCAAGAGCTTGCACCCGTGCACACACAAGTGGCAAAAGCTTTCTGTCCCTAGAAGGTCCTTCGCTTTTGCTTTTCCAAAGAGGCAAATCAGTGAAGTAGAGAAGTATTTTTGCAATGAGTGATGAAGCTATAAAGGCTTGGTAAACTCTTTGTGAGGTATATAAAATCAATCTGCCTGCTCTATTGTGTTACACAGAAGTATTTCAGTGAATGCACAGGCCAACAAAGTATACTAGAAGTGCCAAATACATCTAGAAATAGAAATAATATACTGCTTTTAGGGTCTTTGGAATTCAGGTTGCACAACACTGAATGCTGTTGGTGGCATTTGGCTGTTCCAGTGGAGGATCCTAGTTTCTTGTTTAAAGAAAACCCACATCTTTTCTTTTCTGGTGTTTACATCCTAAGTGTTGATTCAGTTTGGATTATATTTCTTTCATTGTGGAGTATGTATAAACATTTTAAATAGGTGTGGAACACTGTCAAGTGTTCTCATTATTTGGATGATAAGTTCCCAAGTATCAGTAGGCACCTGCAGAACCAAAGTGGGTATGTAGCACCTGAGCACATTCTGATTCATGCAATTAAAGCAGTTTACAGAGTGGGGAAGAAAAGAGTATCACATACTGAGGTTTGATGTCTCTTTCATGGAGAACAAAAGAGGTTTGATTCTTTCACTTCAAGTTTAGCTTAACTATTGTGTAGTGGAGGAGGTTTAATGAATCATTGTTTAACTTCGATACTGCCAAGTATTTGACCATTAAATAGCCTGAAATGTGTACATAGCACTTTGGTGACAGACCCTTACTTAACTGTGATTAATTGGCATTGAATAGTTATTTAATTACTTCAGAAGAAATCTAACAACAGTGTGTGTTCTGATTCAGTTGCTTGATGTGAAAACAAACATAGGACTGTTGAAGAGAGCACGTTCCCTTTTGCAGCTCACTACTGATGCTGCATACCACATGGAAGCCTGAGTGATTAAAATAACAGATACTATTCACAAATTTGCATGCTGTCGTAACGTTGGCATACTTGGTTCTTGATTTGTTAAAACACTTTCTTGTTGCTGGTTTTGTGAAATCTCTTTTGCCTTACAAGTTTTAGATTTAGTATTTTCTTTTTGCTTTTGAAGCTCAGACTGAAACTCACTGGGATAAATAAAGGTTGTAAGTATTAAGTGAGCTTGAAAATTTTTGTAAATGGAAAATACTGGACTAGATCTAAGAATTACTGTCTCTTGGCATGTATCTGTATCACAGAAATGCTCACTTAAGGAATTTGGGTTTTGTGGAAGTATGAAGTATTGTGGTAAGGTGATGTTGATAGTCTGTAAGTTTGGGAGAGAAGGATATTAGAAGTTTTGGAGACAAAATTGTTTGGGGGTGGTGAGTCCTGCAGGTCCTACCCTTCTTGAACAGCAGGTGCAACAGTTTCTTTAATCTGAAGAACCATCCCCAAAAGTTAGGCTTGCAAATGCTTGTAGAAACTGTAGTCATAACTAAGCATTTTGAGTCCTGACTCAAAATGGCTACTTTAACTTTCATATCTGGAATGTTTTCTTTTGCATGCTTAATAATGCATAAGCAAGCCACTGATTTACTGTGCTTCCAGTAAGTGGAAACAGTTGTTTCTTCATACCTTGCGAAATAGACCTCATTTACTTGTAGACATCCTTATAAATGTAGCAATTACTCTGGATGCAATATCACAATGACTATGGGGCACTTTGTGGATATTTCCAAAGCATAGCACTTCTGCTTGGAGGTACATTGCTCTCTCTCATATTGGTGAGGGACCTTGCTTTAGTGGGTTGCCATAGCTTGCTTCAACATAGGGTGTGCTGAGTAAAATGCCAGTTCTGTAATATTCGTATGAACAGGATCTGAAATACTCTTCAGGCCTGATTTGTATATTTTCAGGGGGGTAATATCATAGCAAACCAGCAACAAAAAAAATAGGGCTAAAGCGTGTGGCTTTGTGGCTTGATTTTAGCAGTAGAAAACCATTAATGGTCACTGGATTAACATTACAAGAGGGACATGCGACCTCTTAGCAACAAGCAAGGTATTTTCCTAGGCTTAATGACTTCAGGTGAGGTGTTATTTTCCAGAAATACTATGTGCAAACACTAGATAGACCATAAATGACTTTTTTCAGTAACTTGAAAATTCAAAAAAATGAAGTTTTGCTACCAGAGGTTCACCTGAATGTTTATTTCAGAAGCCGCTGATTCAGGTCCCCACTGTTTAAATTGCTTTAATTGTATCAGGTGGACCTGTAAAAGGTTCCAGTTTTCAAGGTTTGTCTTTTTCATATAATGTTTTTTCTGCTTACTCAAATTTTAGTCCATGTCATTTTACAGAATTATTGTATTTACATTTTAAAGAGGATTAGGCAGATTAAAAGATGTTTTCATGTTTTCTTGATAATGTCAGATTAATTTCCACTTTCCTAGTGGCAGCTCGCAGCTCTGTCAAAACAGTCTGTAGAAACACTGTTATACTTAAAAATTTCATAAGACAGTTGCCAAAAATACAGTTTTGGCAATTAATTAGCAGCCGTATAACCAATGGGAACTGGAATAGTTAGGGGTTAGTGGAAGAGATAGTAAGACCAGAGGACTACTGAGGCTGGCTCAGGTGAGCTAGTTTTCCTTCATGACGGTGTTCCTCAAAGGATTTTGCTGGAGGAGATGTTGCTGTGGAGGTGAACATTGCCACAGTTACTCCTGGCGTGCAGGATGCAGGCAAGTATTCTGCAGCTCTTATTTATATCTATGCCAGCTTTTTACCCCCAGAAGCACCAGGACAGATCTGTATCATGCTTGCAGCTTAAAGCCCTCCTTGTCACAACATTGAAACTTTATCAGGAAATGGTTAGAGGTTGTCGCAGCCTCCTGCTGATCTCTTCTCCCTGGGCTCCAGTGATAGGGCTTGTGGGAATGGTTCAAAGCTGTGCTAGAGGAGGCTTAGACTGGATATTAGGGAGCATTTCTTACTGAGAAGGTGGTCAGACACTGGACCAGGATTTCTAGAGGCATGGCCGATGCCCCAGGGCTGTCAGTGTGGCATTTGGGCAATGCCCATAACAACGTGCTTTCTCTTGTGGTCAGCCCTGAACTGGTCAGATAGTTGGACCAGATGATCCCTATAGGTCCCTTCTAACTGAAATACTCTATTCTATTCTAACAGTTGCCAAAAAAACCAAATCCCAGACTCAAAACTTGCAAATTCCTCCTTGAGCAACTTCAACAGGTGATTCTTCAATAGAAATCACATGGGTGGGAAATGAGAGCTGAACTCTGAGATGCTTTTGGAACTGAAACGACCCAGGAGTTAAACCTCTTTCTACAGCAAGGATTTTGTAATGGCTTCTCTCCTCTAGCCCTTCAGGCCTTGTCCATACTGTACAAAATGAGAGTAAGCCCAGTGCTTTTCCAGGAACAAATGTGGATATGCCCTTCCACTTGAGCAGTGAGAGGGATCGTGAAGGCATCACTTGATTCCTGGAGGCACCAGCATTGACCTGACCTACACTATGGCCGTGGAAAGCAGTCAGCCTGCGTGACCTTGCGTCCTCCAGCAGTGTCGCATGGGATGGCCTTTGTGCAATAGCTTCTTGTATCAGCCTGGAACTACTACAAATAACACTTGTTTGGGGTCAGGAGGTAAAGGGTGATTCTAAGGCTGGATTAAGGTGCGGTTTGCTTGCTGTGAGAGCAGTCCTTTGCCCTTGTATACAGCTTGTCATCTGTGGGTCTCATGGTGTTTGACGCAGGGGCGTGGCACTAGCACCTCTCCTTGCTCTGCTCTTCACTCTGTAAAATAGAGCGAAGTCACTCAGATGGGAACAGTCACAAGCTGGGAACAGGCTGCTAATACCCTGAACCCATCTTGTTTTCCTCATCTGCCCCTCCTGGACAGGCTGCTAAGGAAAGCACTGACAGAAGGAAGCATTTAACCTCTTTGAATGATTTTCTTTTTGCCAGTGAAATGTTGGTTCATTTGAAAATGACCTGAAATGTGATGTTTAGGGATATCAAGAGGTCTTAGCTACAGCATGCACGCAGTGTGTGCTAGATCACTCTTCCGTGGCCAGTCTCCATGTTAGGAAATCACAGGAAAAGGAAACTTTGAAAAAAATTGCCTTGGAGTTCCTTCTGATGTGTCTACCCCAACATGAAATAAGTGAAAGGGAACATCCCCAGCTGCCATTGCCAGTAGAAGCAGATGAAAGAGGTTTTGCTGAGTCTTGTCCTGCTATATACCCTTTCTCTCTGTGTGCAAAGCCTAAAAATAGGATGAATTCTACTGTTGTCTACCTTAAGCAGCTGCTTTCGGTAGTGGAGTCCTGCAGAACAAGCTGTTCATCACCAGTATCTCTCTTTGCAGTAGTATCTCAGGCCTGAGGAGAGGAAGCTTTGCATATTGCTTGGTATAGAACAGAAATTCCCTTTAAAAAATAAATCAGTGTTGTGCAACAAAATCCGTAATTCTGAGACAGCTGTGAGAACAGAAAACTGGAATGATGGTTGCTATAGAAGTTAGTTAGGTATCTCTTATCTCTGAATTATGTCTCCAATGCACTCCATGGAAACTTTAAACTTTATTTTCAGTTTAATGAGCTCCTTTGGGCAGGGGTGGGGTGGGGTGGGGGGGAAGTCTTTTGTTGCCAGTGCAGTGAATGTGTTTGTACCAGTTAGAAGTAATAATTGAATCAAGATATATGTAGATAAAAAGGCAATGTGAATGCATGTATGGGCATTACACACCTTGGAAAAAGCCAGATTCCCATCCTTAGCTTAGTTTCTTTCCTGGTGAGTAGAGATATTGATTAATAGAGAAAGATACTAATCCACTTACAGGTGGCAGTGTTATGACTTTAATTATTAAAGAACTCTTGCTGTAACTGATTTTTTCACTCAAGTAGAACTTGGGAAAATAGAGAAGTGTAAATGCTTCACTGACAGCAGATTAAAAATTGTTTTATTAGCTTTAATAAAGATCAGTATTGTCAAGGTTATGAATAAGTATGAATGTAAGGCTGCATGAACACAAATCTCAGATTTTATTTTGGAAATGCTGGCAATTTGAATCCGTGTATAATGGTGGAGGGGTGGGAACAGAAATAAAAAGGATCAGTTAGATCAGCTGTGATCTGTCTGGGACGTGCATGCACTAGTGAGCTTCAGTCAAGGACAGGAGCAGATTCTGACTGATGTTACTTGATGAAACTTGCATTAAGTTGAACTGTAAACCTTTACTTGCATATGTTGAGCATATAAAGCATGTGTCTTTCACCTGTTAAATTCTACTGAACTATTATCTTCAAAGCCCAGTTTAATTTTTTCCTAGCAGTTTAACGGTTTTATATTTGGGTGAAAGGCATTTGTAAAAAAGTATTCTTCAAAATATATTGCAGTAGTTTTAAAAGATGCCCTTCATGGTGGTTCCAAAAATCGTCTTTTTATCTTTTGATTCCAGCTGTTTCCTTTTAACTGTTACTAAAATGGTAAAACATGGTGTGTTTAAGATATTTTGATCTTATATAATAGAAATTATATTTACTTTATTGTTATTTTTCTTTTCCAACCATGTTTCTGCAGGAAGAATCTTAAATCGTTTCTCCAAAGATATTGGCCACCTGGATGACTTGCTTCCATTGACGTTTTTGGACTTCGTGCAGGTAATTAGGTTGCTACTGCCAAAGACCTGCACTGCATTCTGAATTTAGATTCCTGTGTGCTTTGGTGAAGATCAGCTGTTTGTCACAGATGTAGCTGAGTTGAATGAAAGTACTTGTTTGTGAAAGAAAGGTGCGGCTGAAATTTAACGTGTCAGTAAAAAGCTAACATGAGTAATAACTGGCAGGTAGGAGTGGCTATACACAGCTTGCTATTATGTCAAGATTTCAGTTCATAGTAGCTACATGCTTGGTAAATTGCTCCTGATTTGCCTCCAAGCAATCTGGCAAGCTTATTGCTGTTATAAGAAATATGTCCGTAGTAAAGAAACAATCAACTCACATGAAAAGATAGCACAGATTAACCTAATTACATGTCTACTTCCACAAAGAATCAAATGCTTACCACACCATTTTGGATTAAAATAGGTGTGGCTATTTACAAAGAAAAAGATTAGTAGTAATAGGGTGAATATAATAGCCTTAATAGGAACAAGTGAAATAAGTTGCTGCAGACAAGAAAGATGGACAAAGCACTGAGATTTCGATGGTGATGAAAGGATAAAGGATTATATATGACATCAAGGTAAAATTTTTCTGTTGCAGTTGCTATTAATCCTCCTTGTGATAAATTGCAGAGGATAAATCTGCAAAAAAATTGATTGTACTGTATGAAAATAACATGAATCACAGAATACAATGAATTGTGGAGGCTAGAGAAAGAAATAACTTAGTGGATCATATGGATCCACTTAGTGAATCAGACCTGTCATGCTCAAGTCAGAAATGTTTCCTACGGTGCTATCGCTAACTTTGCTTCATCTCTTAGTGATAACTTATTCAGGATTTAAACCTCATTTTGACTTCTTTAAAAAATAAGCCCAAAAGATCTTGAGTTGAGCAGTTTAATCATGTTGTTAATGCTGAAATCCTGAAAATAGAGAAAAAATATAGTCCAAGAAGTTAGTAAAAACACTTCTTAAGATAAAGTCTTTTTCCTAGTTTAGTGAAGTTGTTAAAGTTGAAGTATCTTGTTTGTTTTTCAAAGCATTACAGTGCCATATGTCATTTTGTGGAAGAAAGGAAGGTTAGAAAGGAAGAAAGGAATTTTACCCATCAATTAAAGTGATTGGTGGTTTTGTGAGTTAGGGAGTTCCTTATAGTGAATATTAAGATTTTGAATTCATGGGCTTTAAGGCCCTGACAAATTCTTTCCTAAAAGTACAATATAAACATAGTTCTCTGTAATCTTTCTATGATATACTACGCATTTTCTACTGTTTATACAGATTCCAAATTTTCGTCAGCCTCATTAACTGTCTTATTAGACAGAAAAGAATAACTTCATTTCAGCTCTCTTGGGATAATACATACGTGTCTGTCTTTTTGGCCGGAAGCTCCAGCTGTCCTGCAATCCTTATCCTCTTCTCTTAGCATAGGATTTACATCCACAAAGTCAAACCATCTATTGCACGGTGCTCCTTGGCCATTAGACCAAGCAATGCAGAGGGGGTTTTATTTGCATAGGTTTGTCCTCTTTAAAGCAAACTGCACTGTGTATGTTCATACTGCATCCTGCTCGTGGCCAGAGCATCCTCTGGGACCTGTTGTCTTGAGATAAACTGATTCACTCTCTTCCTTAGTTCGGTGCATTTACAATAGTGTAAGAGTTGTGTTGCAGCCCATTTGCATGGTGTTTTTATAGCAAGAAACTGAGTGGGTGTTTTGCATGTCCTGGCATGTGGTTTAGAGGCATGTGGGGTTGTCTGAGGATGTAAAATTTGCTGGGAAAGTGTTAGAGAAGTCTGTGTAACCAGAGGGAGCCAAAATTGGTGTGGTCTTGTCCATCCTTCCTTTTGGGAGCAGATCCTGAAGCAAACTGTCTTGAGAATTACAGTCTTTTTTTTCCTGAGGGAACCAACTGGGTTGCTCCAAAAGAAAGCTAAGGAGCTAACCTGTATGCATGGCACAGAAGACTGAGTCATCTACTAGCAGATTGGAAAACCTGGTTATTTGACCGGTGTATAGATACTTCAGGCAGTGTATGCTTATCAAAATTTAATTGGTCTGGGATGAAAGAATGAAGGCTGTTGCTCTAGATGTGATCGTTTTCTTTTTTGTTAACATTTTTACATTTTGTAAATATTCCTTCTCACTGATTACTTTGTGCATTTCTTTTAAATTGGCTATTGAATTATTTGTCAGATTCTGTAGTTTGTATTTTAAGTGAAAAGTTTTCCTTTTAAAAAAAGCAAACTAGATGCTACGTGTCCAGTACACTACTAAAAGGATACTATTTTTTAAAGCTTGCTTGTTCTATTTGGCCTCAGAAAAGAAAATTTAGGAGCTTACTCTTGATTAATAATGCACTGCTGTCCGTAAGACAAAAGCACTTCCTTCTTGGCAGATTTTCTAAAACTTACTATTCTTGATCAGCAGGCTTGTTGGTTAGTGGATGCCTTTTGAAATTCAGTAGTAAAGATATATTTATTTCTGAAGAAGTACGGATTTGTACAAAGGATAACTGTTATCAATTATGATAGAGATCTTTTGCCACTTGTTTTGTTTGCAGGTGTCTTTTATAAGACTTCCTATAATCCCTTCAGGAAGAAATATTTTCTCCTTTCTAAAAACAGTATTAGCTAAATATAAAAGCTCTGATCCTAGCCATTGTTGTTGATTCTCTGAGAGACATTTCCCAACATTCATTGTGTAAATGGTTGTCAGGAGGAATCAAGTGAAACTTAATAAACAATGCAGTAACTGGTTCATCTTACTTTGTGTGTAGAAGCTTTTCTTGAGCAGATTTGCATTGAAGAAGTGGTTGTTTCTCTGAGTTATTGCTAGAATCATTGTGAAGCATTCCACCCTTTCACTGTATTGGCAAGTGAGTGTATAATTTCTGTACAAGTAAGCACAATGTGATTGGACACCCAAAACCTACAATATAAGCCTGTGTAAATACCTCTAAATAAATAAATAAAATCTACTAGTTTTGGGAATTTCCTAATTAACACTGAGTACCAATTTTAAGGCAATGCTAAAATTGATAATGTTCTTTTTAGAGTGCCTAATGAGATTTATACATTGCACTACAGTCATAGTGAGCATGATTAGTCTAGACAGCTATACTGGATGTTGAAAATTAATACCTTGAACTGAAAAAGTTGCAATTTTTACATCTTCCATTGAGTCAATGAAGAAGAAACAGTATGTTCTCTTCAAGACAGTGGATGGTTACTGTACACCTATTTGTTAAAGCAAAAATAAAAGATAGGTGGCAAGCACAAAAATGCATCGCAGACCTTGTGTATTCTTCTGAAAACCTGGCTGGATTTTGCAAAGCTGTTGCTTAGCAGTAACTTCCAAAGTAGCAACTCTCACAGTGTTTAAAGTTTCCTGCTGTCATGTTTAACTCGAGCCAGCAACTGAGTATCGTGCAGCTGCTCACTCACTCCCTGTCCTTCCCCCGGTGGGATGGAGAGGAGAATCAGAAAAACATAAACCCCATGGGTTGAGATACGAACAGTTTCATAATTGAAATAAAGTAAAATATAATACTAATAGTAATTACAATTAAAATGGAGATAACAGAAAGAGAAATAAAACTCAAGGTGGGACTTGGGGGGGAACAAATAAGTGATGCACACCACAATTGCTCACCACCCACTGACCGATGCCCAGACTGTCCCTGAGCAGTGAGCAACCCCTCCCGGCCAACTGCCCCTGGTTTATATGCTGAGCAGACGTCACATGATATGGAATATCCCTTTGGCCAGTTTAGGTCAGCTGACGTGGTTCGGTCCCTTCCCAACTTCATGTGCCCCTCCAGCCCTCTCGCTGGCAGGGCCTGAGAAGCTGAAAAGTCCTTGATTTAGATTAAGCACTACTTAGCAACAACTAAAACCATCAGTGTGTTATCAACATTATCCTCATACTAAATGCAAAACACAGCACTGTACCAGCTACTAAGAAGAAAATTAACTCTGTCCCAGCCAAAACCATGACATCTGCCATCTTTTCTTTCTTTGGTTTTAAATGCACCAAAATATAGCACACCTGACCTTGGAGACATGGGGGCAGGAGGGGCAATCTTCACTTGGAGGCAGTAATTTTTTTTCTTCTTAACTTTACAAATTTTAACAGTATATAAAACATGTCATGGTTAGTGCAGTTGGCTGTCTTTCTGTAGAAGTCATGCTGTATCCACAAGATTTAAAAATAGAAAAGGTCTCGTTTATAAGAATGCATTTATGGCTATGTTTAACTACATGGCTGTTGAACAGAACTCTGTGGATAGCTGTGAAGTATAGAAACCAAAGAGAAACCGAAGTTTAATTTGGTCATTTCAACTGGGATATCTTTAATTGTATGTTTACAGTCCAGTTCACTTATTAAAGTGAAAAATAAACTTTACTGTCCACAATCTAAGCCTGGGCCTTATCTTCTGTAATGGATTCTGGCTGGCCATAACATTCCATACCAGCTTTCCTAAAAAACTAAAATAAAAAGTAATGCTGTGTTCACTGTGACACATTATTTCTACTAAATACAGCACTAAATATGTCTGTAAAATAAGGTAGTAATTCATGTTTGTAGATTGATTCAGATAGTCAAAAACCTGAATGAACTTGTTTGGTGAAGATGGTGTTTGGGGTTTTTTGTGAACTTGCATATTTTTAGTTACTTGCCTTAGTACTGTTAGACCCCTTAGCCTCAGTTCTGCATCTTCCTATCTTTTTCCTATCCTGAGTTATGTATTTTTGGCAGGTGTTTTCCAACTAAGTTACAATTTCCTCAATCTCCTCAGGTAGAGGACTAATTATGTGAAGGCCATTGCAATGGTTTAAAACTTTCCAAGAGGATTTAAACATCTGCTTCATTTAGAGGTATATGCTCTATTTATGTATTTGTTGGTTTAATCAGAGGGCAGGCCTGACAGCAGCCTCAAAGAGCTATCCAAACACAAATAATTGCAGAAATACTTGCTTTAGTTGGTACACAATGGGTCATCCTATAAATAAGTCCAAAGGGACTTAAGGAAGTTGAGTGCCATTTAAGATGACTTGGATTTGTTACTTTTCTTAGGCTCCTCTGAAAATACCAGCTGATTTACTCAATGCTGTAACCAACTGTTGTTCCTCTTGCCTTAAGCTCTGTGGGAGTACAAAGTTCTGTTGATGTGGACTTTACTGCTAGGTGTGGGGCTTGTGGTTTAAAATCCTATGGTTAAAATGTGTAACGATGTCCAGCTCACACTATACTAATTTGGGAAAAGGTCAGCCAAGGAATAGAATAAAATAATGTAGCAAAGAAGTGTTAGGAATTAAGAATCCAACATATTTTAATAGTATCTTATGCACATTAGCCCAGATACTCCTAAGAGGACATTATTTTGGATGCTGTATTTTTGAGAGCTTGTCAAAGGCTTGGTTTTAGTACCTGAATCTCACTTTAACTTGAGATAGATCTGTAAAGGCTTAACATCTTTAAACTGTGGTCTCAAATGATGCAGGATAAGTACTCAAACTGACAAACTACCAGTAGAGAATTGTATCTGTAAACCGATTGAATACATAGGACAGTGAAACATATTTCAGACTTTCTTTTGGGTTTGTGAATTACTATGATAAATTTTAAAGGGATGGTTTTCTCTGTAGTTTCTTGCCCTTTTAATTCTTCAGTGATCGTATTACCTGTTAATAGAGTTGATTTTCTGCTTTAGTTTCTAGTGAATTTGAATAACTTAATGTGATGGCCCTTCATTTTGATTTCTTACCCTATGTTGGATTGAGAGGGGGAAAAAAAAAATCATGATCTGTTTTGTTTCTGGAGAACACTGTGAACATGTGAACTATCTGCAGCTGCCCTTGGAAAAGGGCAGTGATTTATTGAGGAAAACTGAATTGCAAAACCTTTTTCCTCCCCAAAATCAACAGCTTGACTGAGTTTAAATAACTGACTTTTCATATCCTTTCATCACACACAAAGGCCTAATCCTGAGACTACTTGAGCCACCAATGTAGGCTGTGGCTGAGACCACCACTGAATGTGCCATTCCCTTCTCACTACACACAAAACACATTGACTGCAGCTTTATGAAGTGAAAACGCTGAAGAAAAGGAAAATGTGAAGGAGGTGTCCACAGTAATTTCTTAAAAAAAAAAAAAAAGAAAGAAAGAAAGAAAGAAAAAAAAGCTGCTGCATCTGGATATTAGGAACAAAAAGTGCCTCAGACTGGAATAATAGCTTGGGTCACTTGCTTTCGTATGTGCACAAGAGTGGAACTGCCGTTCCTTGTTTCAGTACCACTGACCCCTGCATTTTATCGTGTGAAGGTGTCAGGGAAAGTGTGTAGAAGAAATTCCAGGATCTTTTAGTTTAACAATGACGTTGTTATTTTGTGATTTCTGTGAGAGGTGGGGTTCTGGGAGGTTTGTAGTGTTGTTTTTTCCAGTTTAGCCAGATTTTGTATGTATGCATATGTGAGTTTTCAGAGTTATTTTTTATTCATTACAGAATATCTTTTTCCTGTGTGTTTGCATATGTAAATTTGAAATACGATCATAAATCTGTTGTGAGAAAATAACCAGTGGTGGAATCTATGTTAAACGTCAGCGTATTTTCTTTAGCCTGGTACGTAGAGCAGACCTGTGTCTTGGGAGTACCTTTTGGTTTCCTTTCTGCTGAATCCTGGGTAGTTTTGCTTGATGGTTAGATCACAAGCTTCTGCAGCTGTGCTGAGGTTTAAATGAAAAATAAGTAAATTTAAAAATGAAGTGCCTTGACTGGTAGCACTTGAGTACTGTAATGTCACCAAACTTTTTCTCTGTGGAACTGATGTTGTAACTGTACATTCCCAAGATGCATACTGTAGCGCATCTTGCTAGTGCATAATGAAAGACCAGTTAAAACTTAAAGAAAAATAATAGGGGTATATATTTTTTTCATTGGTTACTTTTGAGCTCTAACTTCAGAAAAGGTTAAGATGATCATTATGTTAAAAACCTAATTTTGAGCATAGTCATTTCATATTCATGTGTGCTTTCAGTTTTGCTGTTTTCTTTGAAATAAGAAGGGGTTATATGCTGTGTTCTTAAAAACAAACAAGTGCTGTCCTGCCTGTCTGGTCATCGTTATCATCCCATTCACCCCACCCCCACCCATCACCCATCCCCCCCCAAAAAACAAAGAGGGGTAGGAGGTTGAGGAGGAAGAGGAGGCCTGAGTTGGACTTACGCTTCCAAGACCAACACACAGGAGCTGTGATTTAGCGCAGACACTTGTCTAAATAATGCAGTTCTTTATTGACCTTTCATTCCTCTGTCCTTGAATGCCGTGATTGTTAAATCCCAGTAGCCAATTAGTCTTGTTGATGGTGACCAGCAGTGGAGATAATCTATGCCAAAGCTATTGCTGGTCTTTACTCTGTACCTGTCATCACATTCCTTTAAATGTAAGGATAAGTGTACGGACTGTGTATTTACTCAGATTGATGGTATGTGTATAGCATAAACCGTGTAAAGTCTGGAGTCACTGCTAATAGGTGGATTCCTGTTTATACACAGACCTTGGTTTTCTAGGGAAGGCTAAAAGTCTGTTCTCACTATAGCAGTCATACGTAATCCAACCCAATCCTTTCCTTCACCCCATTTTTTTTTCCTATTTATCTTTGGGTGTAGAGTTTTTATAAGAACAGATATGCATCTCATTCTCTACATATCAGTGTCAAGGCAACAGGTATCCTTGCAATAACAAAGCTAATTTGTGTGGGAACATAATGTAACTTTCTAAATATTTTAGGATTTTTATTTACTTATAAGATTTGAAGATGTTCCCCCTTATCTAAGATAGAGAAGAAGATAAAATACTGAAAGATATGATTTTGTTTTGTCATCTCGCTTCCTTGTGTTTCCTTTACCACTTTTCTACTTTTCCTGTTTTTCTTAACTCTTTACCTTTTAATTTTTATGCTTCTCCATTTATATGGTGAATGTACATAATACTTTTGTTACTGGGCTGTTCCTTCCATTTTCTCAATGTAATGTGGCACACTGATGTTTTGAATATAGTACTCAGAAAAATAAAGCTAGCTGTCACTTAGGGGAGTTATATCTTCTCTTTTTCTTTCTAGAGTGTATGAGCCTTATGAGATGCAGTCTTCCTCTTCATTTCTCTTAACGTTTTAGAGCAGATTGTGGCTTGGTGGTGGGAAGACAAAACTGTAGTTGTTCTTGCAGTATTTTGGTATGTTAGACTGAAACCTGTAAAATACAAAATTTCAGTCAATTTTAAGTTGGCTCTTCTCCAAATTGGCTTCTCTGTTTTCTTTATCAGATTACTCTCAATATGTTTTCAGCTACTAGAAAGTAGGATGGTTGTATGGAAGTCCAGTGATGTGCCCTCATTTTGTGTTGTTTTGAAATTTCTCCCCTTCTGGTTAAGGTGGAATTTATAAAAGTTCCAGAGAGAGGTTCTGTTCGTCTGGGACTCTTTTATATTTGTTGGAAGGTATTTTCTTGTTTGCTTTTGTTCCTGTGAAAGAGGGCAAAGAAATACTCTGATGCAAGTGAACTGTAGTTCTGCTTTTCTTTTTGGTCCATCTGTCTACGTATATAGATATGTATACACACACACACACACACAACTTCTGGTTTAGGTGCCAAAGTGGGAATTTTTATTTTTGTAGGTATTGACCTGTTTTTTCAAGCATCATTGCAGCCTTTCACTTCTGTAGCACCAACTGATGGTTATTTTTAAGACTTCTGAGGATCATTAACATTTCTAACACTTCACAGTAGCCAGAAATCTTTTATTTCTGCTGTCAGTCATAGAGTGTAACAATCCTGTTCCAAATGATGATAAGTGCAAATCTTTTAGATTGCCTTAAACTACTGATACACTATAGATAGGACAACATATGCTTACAAACAAATTAGGATTTTACTGTTCGGCAAAAGGACTGGAGATTTCACTTTTGATTCAGGAAAGGAGAAAGTTGGAGGTAATTTGAGTTACTAAGCCATATAGCTGGGGTGTGTGTGTGTGTGTGTTAAATACTTATGCATATTTATGCCAAAAACAAACATGTGAGACAAGGAATTATCTTTAGCAAAAAAAGACGGCATCTCATAGAAATGTGCTGCCAGGGTTATGTGTGCATCTCATGCAGAACTTTTTTCTTGCTAAAGCTAGTACTGTGGCTGCCTGGTGAACTCTGCGGCTGATTTGAAAACTCTAGATGAGTTTGTTCTTCAAAAGGTAGAGACTGCAGTGTGGGCAGTTTTATACAGCAAAAAATGAGAGTTTAGCCGGGAACTGAGTATCATATGTCTTTGGGAAGCTTATACCTCTTTGTGTTACGTCTACGTTACAGGATAGTTTCGTGTTTTCTAAAAAACTTGATTCATTTGGATAGCACTCCTGAAACAGTAAAAATTTGTGTATTAAGAAAGGCTCTTTCAAGGACTAGAGAATAGCTGTTCCTGCACTATGGAAGAATAGAATGCTGAGTGATTGCATTTTTTTCCACAGTCACATCCCTAAGTCTTTTTTTTTCTTTCTGTTTTTCTTACTGGGTTTTGAAATCAGTCTAATGTTTAAATAAGCAGAGCTCTTACTATGAAAGTCACTTGTATGCTAAAATAATGGGGTTTAGATCTTCCCTTCTGAAACTGAAAATGTGCTGGCTTTGGTACCAAATTCAGTTGTCCATTCTTCTGTTAAACGTAACAGAATACTGAAAAAATAACATAATACTAAGAAAAATAATTTTTCATTTCTCTCACTAATAGAAAGTCTGAATTTTGGGGTTACACCTGGTATCAGTTAGTTACTTTGGTAAGTGTGTCTTTGTTGATGGTTTGTGATAAACTTCTGCAAAGTCTTCCTGATTGTCTTTGAACATATTTGCAACAAATTATAAATGAGCATGTGCTTACCACAGTAAATAGTATTTGTTCTCTGCCAAGGAAATTTCTTTTTACTTGTACAGAACACAGTGGCATCTAAACCTGCAGAGAATGGCTGAACTGGCTGAAACCTGATGGTGGTGGTGAGAGGCTGGTGCTGATTATTTAAAATATGGTTGCTGAAAACATCAGGCCACTGTTAGGCTTCCTGGAGCTGAGTGATCACCAAACAGAATGTAGTACTGAAGAATTACGAGACAAGAGTTTATTTTCAATAGGAAAGTAGTATTTTATAGCCCTATCAGAGTGGCAAAGCTCAGGGGAAGTTAGGAAAAAACCTAGAGACAGGCTAAAAAGCATTTTTTGCATATCTGCTATGAAAGAGTGTGACCAGAAAAGAACAAAAGGTAGTTTTATTTCTTAGGACAGCTGATGCTGTAGTCCTTAATATTTTACATAGTTTTCATTTAACGGGCAGAGGGGCTGCTGTGGAACTTACAGAAATATGAGTAATACTTCATTCCACCTAAAAATAAGTATATGAATAGTGTATTTTAAATACCAAGAACAAACAGTAAAATGCTTAAAAGCTTGTAATTGCTGTAAGGCTGAAGAGCTGTGTTACTGAAGAACTGATACTCTTTTTAACAGAAGAGCCCACAGAGCAAATGTAGCACAAAGCTTTTAAAGTTGCTGAAAGACCCAGAATTGACTTCTGGCAAAACAATTTGACTTGGCTGAGCAGAAAGGGTCATGCAGTTGAAAATGAGGTATTCTTGGGGAGGGCGTGGGACTGCTCTGGCCTTATGGCCATGAGGGACAAGAGGCCTGAGGCAGGAAAGTACATATAGCTCAAAGGCAGTTTGCTAAACTGCAGCATATGGGGCAGCAGCATCTGTGGCGAGCAAAATTTTGCCAGACAGAACTGGGAAAAAATATGCACAGCATGGATGAAAAGGTTGTGCTAATATCATCATATAGCTCAGAGGAATTCCTCACAGGAACAGCAAACAGTATTTTATAAGTTAATGGACTAGATCATAAGAACACTAAATAATGCCATGGCGGGTCAATGCAGTGGTCCATCTAAGCCAGTGATCTTTCTCCAGCAGTAGCAATATAGGAGATGCTGTGTGAGGAGAGCATGAGAACCTGGGTGCTTTCTGTGTTTCTGCAGCATTCACAGTTTTGTGCTGGGGGTGTCAAAAGGCCTATCGTTTCCCAGTCTTTTTACTGTCCATTTTTTGCATCATTTTGTATCAGCTTGTAAAATCTGCCTTCTGCAATCTAATAGCCTGAAAGCAGTGAGATATTTGTTGATTGGGGTTTTTTTATTTATTTTGTTCTATATATATATTCTCCTTCTATGGAAAGAAAGCAATAATTATCACTGCAAGAAAAACTGCTTTTATAAGGTTTGCAAGTGAGATAAGACTGAGGACTATTATTGCCAAATCAGCCACTGCTGGTAAAGTGCTAAACATATCAGCAAAGGACAAAGCAGGAGATGCATCATTTGTAGTAGCACTAAAGAGAAAAGTACCCATTGCTGAATCAAATGTTTTGATTTCATCAGGGTCTGTACTCAGTGAGGCTGTCTTGAGCTTATATAGCTGGGGAAAAGTTCTGGAAATGGCTTCTAAGAGGTAGGAGGAGAGCAGAAATTGTCAAGCCATTCTTTATTTTCCTTTAAAAATATCAGTTATTGGGCAGCAGGAACTGATAGAGGAGAGATAAAAATGCATTGCTCTGGCAATATTGAAGCAAGTGGAACAGCCAACAAAGTGACACTTGGTAATGGTGGGGGGCATTGGAGTCACAAATCCCCTAAGGTAATGTGATGGAAAGGGATGCTTTCTGCTACCTGGGAAGTAGAGGAACTCTGGGAGGGTTGGGTGGTGCCAGACATTTTTCTGTATTATTACAGGCAGGTTCTGGCAAGAGCTGTCGGGAAAGCAAAGCATGCATGTGTGCATGTTCTACACTCTGTGATTAATGCCATTTCCTCAAACTACCATGTAAAATTGTGCTTGGCATCTGAGGTGTTCCACAGGAAGATGCATTTCTCATGGTACAAAGAGCACTGTAGTTTATGTGAATAGGTTTTCTGTGTGTGCGTTTTTTTCCTTGAGAAAGCACTGTAAGAATATAGCCAGGGACTGTGGACATTTACAGAAAAGACAACAAACTTAGCACTACTGAACAACAAAACGTATTCACTTTTTGTATAATTTTTACAGGGAGATCAGAATAAAGTTGTAAGTAACTCCCTATAACTTCCAGAAGAGGACCTCTCACTTCTATATAGATCCTCATTGCAAAGTTGTGCCTTGCTGCTGGAATCACTGAGAACACTTATTTTGCAGATGTGCCTAGTGGGAACAAGGTGCAATAGAAGAAAAGCATTTGAGAAAATCGAATCAAAGGTCCTCCTCAAGTTTGTACTGCTTCTAAATAGAAAAATACATTGTCCACACACATTTGCAAGAATGGATGTTGGCACGATCCTTTGACAGTATTGGTTTTCATGTACAGTGGGTATGAACAGGAGCTGCATAGAGATGCATAAGTAGAGGCCATAGCTTTGGCTCTGATAAAAGCTTGTTTTTTCATGGAAAATCTGTATTAGCTGGAAGTAATTTATTACCATGGTCAAAGGGCCTTGGCAACCAACTTCTTACATGGGTGAAGGTAATATATCATAAAAAGGAAAATAACCTCTATATGATGTGAGAATGTAGTGTGGATTTTTAAAGGAGGAGTATTTTGAGTGCCTGGCAGAATCACAAAGTCCGGAGCTTGATTATGCATCTGTTTCTAAAGCATCAATATCTGGAAGTCTCAGACAACATATGGACTGTTGATTTTTTTGGGAACTGCTATTGGGAGTGAGACCTGCATAAGGTAGTTAAGCTTTTTGGCCCAGAGTGCCCAGAAAGCCTGTTTCTGGCCCTCAATGTAGGGTAAGCAATTGTTGATGATAGGATGCTGTTTAAACACAACAGAATGGTGGCAGTGCCCCAATGTATTAAAGAAAATGCTCTTTTTATTGTAAGGTCACTTATTAAAGAACAATTGGACACAGTTCAGCGTGGTCTCAAACAAGTATTAAGGATTCTCACTTAATGGCAAAATGCATGCCAAGTGAAATGAATGAGAATGTTGGTGACACTGAAAAATTTGCCCTGAGGAGCTAAGTATATGCTTGTTTGCTTGAAAACACAATGATCCGGAAGGACTATCTTATAGAGACAAGAACAAATAGAAGGTACTAGTGTTAAGGATGTCATTGGGAATTTTGAATACTTTTCTATGGTATATCGAACAGATGTATTCAGCCCATTTGCAGTGACATACGGATTTAGTTAGGTAACCTCTTGTCGACTAATTGCAAATAGCAGGATTCAGAGGTGGAGAGGGTGTCTTGCAGGAGATAAGACGAGCTTGCTGGTTTTGAAGCTTTTTGAGCTGGCAGTACTTAGTTCTTACTTTTTTCTTTCACTCAGTTTATCTGAAATTACAGTTTTCATTTTTTTCCTAGCTGTGCCTTTTTTCCTCCCTTTCAGTGCATTGGTTGTCTTGTCTTTATATTCCAAATTTTCTCATGGATGCACATTTTCCTAAAGCTGAATTAACACTGGCTGAGAGCTGTTATTCCTGGCAAAGATTGCTGTCACTGGTTGCTTCAGAAAAGGACGACATCTTTTAAATATTGGAGTTACGTACAACACTTTTTCTCCTGTACTCATAAGTCTTCATTGCTTTTTCTCACAAGACAAATCTGTTCCTGGCAGTTTGATGCAAGCAATAGTATAAGCAGCCATATGTACTTTTTTTTTAATCAGTTTCGAAAGAAAAGCCATAAATTTTATTAAAAAGGTGGTTTAAAGACAAGACTACACACCTCAACTCAGCCACTTTAAGTGAGTAAAATGACATAGAGCGGTACTTAGGATTACAGTACAAAGGTAAAGCATTTCTATTTTGAGGTTTTCTGGGTTTTTTGTAATAAGGGAGAAAAAAATGCAAAAAATCTATGATGTGGTTCACTATGCTGCTCTGGATGCAGCTGGCCTGAGTGAAGTGTTTATTGCTCTGATCTGCTCGTTGCAATGTCTTCTCCCCGGGGAAGCTTGTCCTCTGGTGTGCCAGTGGAACCAGTCGCCTGTGCAGTTGTGCTTTAACAGAGCTGCAGGACAGTCAGTCCAAGTCAGTTTGAAAAAGCATGTTAAAAGAAAAAAAAACTGTTCAAGGAAAAAGAAAATGTCAGAACTGGATTAGAGATTGATTGTGTGTGCGGTTATTTGGCAGAGCCAACGAGGAAATAATTTTAGTCACGGGGAGGGGAGGAGGAGGAAGGGTGATGCCAAGCAAGTACAAACAGAGTGAGGTTTTGTAGTTTCTTGACCTGGCTTTACTTCAGACAGCACAGCCTGACTGAGAGTGCCCTAAGTTAATGCAGTTAAGATTGCAAACTTGAAATCCAGGATATGCAGGACATGCATCGTTGCTATTTTTAAATTAGTATGGCTTTATGGCAGCGTCCATGGGCTAACATAATTCTTGGGAGTACATATTGGGGTCCAGGGAGCAGAAGTTGGGGGGGGGAGGGGGGGGGGGAGGAGGGGGAGAGGAGGGCAGCGTGGGTATATTTGACTTCTGCATAAATATTGGTAAAACCAGTCCTGGAACACTGCAATTCCTGGGTGGGATTTGACTGCAGATTCTGTCATCAAAATTTAGGTATTTCTTTGTTGGGCTCTAGGTGTTAACTTCGTTGTAGTCAGAGGGCATCTAGTCAATATAGTTAGTGGAACCGAGAGAAAAACTCAACCATAGGGTCACTAGGTATCCACTTAAAGGTTAGATGAATCACTTTCTAAACTTCTAAACTAGGACAGGAGTCTCACTTTGTAGGTCGCATGTAGACTCCCACATTTGGGTTTCTGAGTCTCAAATCACCTCAAATCGCATCCCTTGAGCTCCAGTTGTTCATTAAAGATCCTACCAGGTCACCAGCTGCAAGTCCAGAATGTTGTGGTTCCTATGGTAGTGGGTCCCATATCATAGCTGTCAAACCCATGTGGATGACTTGGCATCACAAATCACACTAGGAGCTTAAACAGACCCACGGCTGCATGGTACCCCTTATGCATGTATTTTATGAAATACTGAAATACATTGTAAGGTCCATTTGAAAAAAACCAAACAAACAAACAAAAAAAGTGCAAAACATCTTTCTGCATTGTGGAAGAAAATGGTAGACCTCAAAGAACTGACTCTGAGCTCATTAGAGAGAAGACCAGAGAGGTGTTTTAAGGGTACATTCATGAGGAGATAAAGGACTATAATTACCCACCAGTGCAAAGTGCCAGCAGATCTGAGGGATTCAAAATGATATTCCACATGAAGGCCAGGTACCTTTTTCAAAGAAGTACTTAAGCCAAACATGAAATATTGAACTCAGGGTATAACTGTTATGGAAGGGCAGTGATCTATATGACAGAAGGGTAGACTTCTCATGAGATATCTTGAACTCTCGATTTTGCTTTTGCATTTTTGTCCTGTCAACTTTATTAACTGACTTCAAATGGCTTACAGTTTATTGTAAGATTTCTAACATGACATAAATGGTATAGTTTCTGCAACAAAAGGAAAAGCTTATACCTTGTGATAAACGTATGGCTTTTATACCTTGTGATTCCCATGTTTTTCCAGATTTTTATAGTTTTTTCGTACTGTTTCTTTACCTTGTACTAAATGCTTTTCCATGGTCTGGTTGTGGGACAGAAATACCTCGTTCTTCCTAGATCAAGACCTGTTTGAGGTAGAAATTCCAGGGTATCACTCTTAGCACCTATAAGAATTATGAATGTGTAGGTCACCAGAAGATGAAGGGAAAGCACATTTCGCAAGTGTATGTGCTGATCAGAGCATTCACTTCCCCAGAGGGTTGTAGGAGGATATGCTTGCTCCAGTAAGACAGGAGATTTCTTGAGGAAAAATAAACCACAATGAATGTAGTGACTGACCGAAGCAGGACTGAAATCTCTCAGGCAATCAAGAGGATGACTCCCGACAGAAAACAGCACATGCTTTTCTGTACTTCAGGGATAGAGTACGTGCAGTCTGTGAGTGGGAGAGTCTTCTTTCTCCAGGGAGACTGAAGCAAATTTGAAGGTGAACATTGGACAGTATGGCTCCATTTGGAAGCAAATTAGATTCCTCCAACCAGGTCTCTTCAGACTTGGTAGCCTGTGTGTCTGTTACCTTTTGTGTAAGGTGGCCTTGTTTCCAATACTGTGCAGATAGCTATAAAATGTGATTAATTGGCTGCTATTTTTTTTTAATTTGGCTATTGTTTTTTGCACAGTCATTACAGAAGACACTTAAATGCTGAAATAAAGAAATACTGTAAAAGATGTTGGTTTTATAGGCCGTATTTCTTTTGCGTAGGGAGATCTTGCCTGCTTAGTCTTCTGATGCAATGTGCAATTGTAAGCTGATTCTGCCAGACGAGGCCTAGATACCCAGTCCTGAACATTTGTTGCTGTGCAAACTAAATACCTAGCTCACCACTTGTCTCCAGAGTGGAGAGCAGTCAGACTACTCCTGTTATCGTTATTGTCAGCCGGCTGATTATCTCACGTCCTCCAGCTTGCATGCTGTAAATCTACTAGAAGTTGGGGCAGTCTCCAGCTGAAGAGGTTAGTTGTCTCTTGTGAAACTGGGGAGCTAGAACCTTTGCCTTACCTCACGCAGTAACTGTATGATTACAGTCTGCAAATGGTTGTGTCTGGCTTTCAGACTACTTCATTAAGAGTTAATTTATATGCAAGTTTGGTTTTCCAAAAAAACAACACACATGACTGATCCACCCTATCATAAATTTTTATAATGATAAGGTGGTGCAGGCTCATCTAAAATTCCTTCCAAAGGCGGTGTCAGATTTTTACTTTAGTCATCCTAACCATCTTTTCCTTCCCTGTACTTTTGCTGTAGCAAGGCTTTGTTTACATGAGCTGGATCCTAATAGTTCAGCTCCCACCCCCACCCCCACCGGCACTTTGCAACATATTGTAGTTTATCATCACTATAACTTCAGTTTGGCTTTTTTATTTTTTATTAAGCATTTATTTTCCTCGGAATTCTTTTCCTTGAAACAGATTTCCTCAACGCTTCACTTCAGGTTTGTGGCTGATGGTATGAAGAGACAGAAGTACTTCAGAAACTGCTTTTTTTTGACTGTCTAGGAGGTGATGGAGGGAAACGGGGAAGGCAAGAGGCATATAAAGCAGATTTGGGAGTGAGTTGTCAGAAGGAAAGAACAGACTTCGATCTCCATTTGCCAATAAAGATGGAGGTGAAGGAGGCTTCAGAAATCAGCATGTGAATGGCTGACAGGCTTGGCAGAGACAATGAGCAGTACTGGGGAAAACAGTGATCTAGACAGGAGAAAATTTGGAGGAGGTCAGGAATCTATATTTCCTTTCTTCTTATCCCACAATAAAAACTAAATATGCTTACAGGGCTTTAAAGAATGCCAGAGAAGTAGAAGGTAGAGAAGGGCTGACAGCAGCGCTGGTGAGGAGTTGAGGTGCTTTGTCTTGCTTTATGCTGACATAACCATGTGCATAATTGATCCAAGTGAAATACAGTGCACTCTCGCTGCCGCCTTACCTCCTCATGATGAAATCTAGGTAAAATGTCTGCAATCTAATGTATGTATCTAGAAGGTCAAACAGCATGGTGCCATCAACACCTTAACTCACAGATAAGCAGTGTAGTGGTAATGCAAGCTTCTTTCAGAGCTTATACCCCATACCTACCCAATAGCTATATTCCTTAATAGATTTATAAGACCCTATAACATGCTTTCAGGATCTATGAGATGCAAGGCTGTTACACTGATAAATCTTGTATCATGAGCTAAGATCTTGCCTAGAGCTGGACTAAATTGTGCTGACTCATGCAGTTGTAATGCATAAGGTGTGTGGATTTACTGTTTGGTCAGGTGAAATTAGGGTAAAGTCGGCAAAACCTCGAGAAAAAAACAGGCGTAAGGGAAAAGGATGTGCTCCGTTTTGGCATTAGCGCATGTGTGTGTGGGCTACCAGAAGCACAACAGGAAGGGCCGTGTTTTGTATGCACTCCCACTGAAAGGGTTTGAAAATCCAGGTGGCGCTCTGGTATCCAACCTTAGCTGACGTGTTGTGTAACTTTTCCAACTCCATGCACAGATAAAGGTATGGAAGCCTTTTTATTGTAAGACGTGGACTCTCGGGACCCAGTGGTCACCAATGCATTTTTGGCATCCAAAAATCAGGCAGCCACAAAATTCAGTTGGAATCTACTTGTGCGTCATATGTGATGAAGGTGGCTCCTCTACAGTCCATAAAGTGGAGACCTTAGAGAAAATATTGTCATTTTAAAGGAATTTGTTAATGAAAATAGTACAGAAATTTAGTGTTGAGCTAGTATTTTAGTTGTCTGGGTTTTTCTTCTTGTATGGTGGGGGTTTCCCCCCCTCCCTCTTTTTTTAAGGAGCAAATGGGCATACCCTGATCTCAGTATGCCAGGGCTCCTGCCATACATACATACACACACAGAGCTGGTGTTCTGAAATAAATTTGTGTGCAGATAATGCTTTTAGTAATGTATTCAAACGAAGTATGATGTGAAGGATGTGAAGCGGTCTGCAGGAAATAGGGGATTTAATTCAGAAAGTTGGACTAGGACCCACTGTCCTAAGCAACAAAGCTTCATTCCACATTATATCTAGTTTTCTAAAGGTAAATTCAGGTGTACGCCAACTTTTCATCTTGTAGTCTGAAATAAACCTGGTAAAACTAGCCTGTTACGACACTTCTTGCAGTGTTTAAGATATTTTTTTTTTTAATGTGTCCCTAATGCAAACCTTTGGAAGGAGAAAGCTTGCTTTCCCTGATGCTGGGTTTTCTTCCTAAATGTGACAAAGTTGGTTTTAGGACAAAGTTACAAGCCTGTGTTGAAAGTTGCCCTTCTGACTGTCTAGTCTTTTCAACTGAAAGTCAGTCTTTCAAGAATTTCTTTTTACCTGGAATGAAAAAACATATCCCTGATTAGTTGTCTATTACATTAATCATCTATGACTTTGTTACAGTAGTCACAGAGTAGTCCACAAAGAAAGACACTAATGTTCAATCAACCAGTTTTGTACAGACATTTCTTAAAGAACAGATAATGCAGAAGAAAACAATAAACTGCACAATTAGTCAAATTAGGTATTACTGTAAATTCTTCAGGTTACTTAAAAATTGATGTTGCTCATATGTTATACAATGCATCCACTCTTAAATTTGGTAGTTATGTTTAAATATTTAAGTGTTTCAATAGTGTTAAGTAGTTTTATACTTGTTCTAAATTAAATTCTTCTGGCAAAGAGTTTTTTATTTTGTTTCTATTGTGCTGCAGACTCTCCTACAGATTTTTGGTGTGGTGGCTGTGGCTGTGGCAGTGATTCCTTGGATACTCATCCCCTTAATTCCACTATTTATTCTTTTCATTTTTCTTCGACGATATTTCTTAGACACATCAAGAGATATTAAACGTCTAGAATCCACAAGTATGTAGTTTGGCGGGACTTAATGTTAGTTTGAACCCTGCTTATTATTATGTGAAATGCTAGTATTTTATAGACAATCCATCAAAGATTTTTTCTTTTGCTATGCAAATAACTTCCTTATTGCCTTGGTTCTCAGCTAATGAATTACATGCTTAACTCCTGTTTTGCATAATGATAAACCTTAGGTATGACAGTTTTAACTATCTGTAAGTAAAGCTAGTTAAGAACATGCTAAGTTGCTGATCTTTGGAACCTTGCATGCACATATTAATGATGTTTCTGACCTAATCTGAGTCTTGTGCCTGACTTTAGCTTGACTATGATATGAAGTATTAAGCATTATGAATAACAGACATGGGTGCCTCATGTCATTAATAAAGTTCTTCGGTGACAGCTATTGTTAAAAACATAAGGCATTTTTCTATAAATTAAGCTGTCTGGCTGTCCGATTCTATTTGAGTAAGAGAACTTTGGTTAAAGATACTGCATATTTATTCTAAAAGGATGCAATACAGTAACTTTAAATACAAATGGTTAAATACAAATAGTAGGATTAAAGATTAGCGTAGTACAAAAAGAATTAAATGTTGTCCCTCAGCTATTGCTAAGTTACTCTCATTTCCCTTTGTAGCTCGAAGTCCAGTGTTCTCCCACTTGTCGTCATCCCTCCAGGGACTTTGGACTATTCGGGCTTTGAAAGCAGAGGAAAGATTTCAAAAATTATTTGATGCACACCAAGACCTCCACTCAGGTTTGTGATGAATTGATGTGAAAAATCAAATACTTTGCTCTGTAGGAGGGAAATATCTTATGCCCTCAGCAACTTGTGTATAATGTACATTAAAATCAGTAGGAGCTGTGCATTTGTCTCTTTAGGGTAAAATTTCTCTATTAGAACAAAAATGTTATTATCTGTCTAGATTTTGAGAGTTTACTTTGGGCTGTAATATAATTTGAGATACCCACACATATGTTTTAACAATGTCTAAGATAAATATTTTAAAGTATGCCTGCTAAGAATGTTTAAAGAATCATTTTTGACATTTTCCTGGGTTCCATCTTTAAAAAGAGAAAGGGTAGGAAATAAGCTATATTATGAAGCATTTAATATTAAGTACTGTGCTAGGAGTGGGCAGACATGATTAATATAAATCATACTGGAAAAGTTTCATAAATCTAACTTCTTTTTTTACTTTGAGCAGCTTTCAGGGCTTAAACCTAGTATATGGTATTAACATGTGATTCTTTACCGTTATCAATTAAATGTTCTCTATTACAATGTTTTTCAAGATGCAGAATGCAAGTTTTGGATTTTGTGTTTGTTAGGTAAGATCTTGAATTTCCTTTATCATAAGATGCACAAGTATATTGTACGGCTTTTTTGTGATTTATAGACCTCTAAGGTTTCAGACCAGACCAGCTGATCTTTTCTGAAGTACAGTTATCACGGGGCTGTAGAATCATGCAGACTGACCTCTGTGTTGAGCCCAGCAACTTGTGACCTGTCTTCCAGGAAGGCGCCTCCAATTTTGAATTCCCCATTTCTTAATATTTTCAAGTTGCTAGTTATCTGGCCAAAGTAATGTTACAGTAGCTGACAGCAGGGGAACACAAAGTTGTTTTTTAAGCTTTGTATTAAAAGACAGCTTTATTCAGTAACTGCATATAAAAGTTTCACTATACAAAAAGGAACCTGCTTTTGAGATCAAGCTTCAGTGCTTCTAGTTGTACTCTTTTATGTACCTACGTGCTTCATCTTGGTGTCTTTCCCAACAGAGAATTGGGGGTGTACCAGCTTGCTTAGTGTGTGTTCAGGTTTTGGTCCTCAAAGGGAATATGAGCCAGCAGTGTGTCTGGGCAGCAAAGAAGGCTGACAGCTGGGCTGTGTTAACAGGAGCACAGCTAGTGGGAGGAGGGAAGTGATTATCCCCCTCAGCACTTGTTAGGCCACATCTGGAATACTGCATCCAGTTATGGACCCCCAGCTACAGGAAACACTCTTACAAACTTGTGTGAGTTCAGTGGAGGAGCCACTGAGTTGGTCAGGAGACTAAGAAGAGAGATCTCCCTCTGAGGAGAGGCTGAGGAAACTGAGCTTGTGCAGCTTGCAGAAGAGAAGGCTTACAGAGGATTTAATAGCTGCCTTCCAGTACCTGCAAGGATGTTACCAAAAAGATAATCGGGGTCTTCACAGTGGTGCATGGTGGGAGGAGCAAGAAAATGAGTGTAAGTTGCAACAAGAGCGGTTTCACATGGATACAAGGCAAATCTATTTCACTATGAGGACAGTCAAGCAGAGGAGCAGGTTGCCCAGAGACATTGTGCAGGCTCCATCTGTGTCGATTTTCAAGACCTGAACTGCATAAAGCATGGAGCAACGTGGTTTGACCTCGGAGCAGACTGTGCATGGAACAGGAGTTTGAACCAGAGACCTCCGGAGTTTGCTTCCATCCTAAATGATTCTTTGATACTAAATGTGTGCAAGAAGTAACCAACTACGTTTCATACTATCTCACAAAGTTGGAGTGCTGAGTTCTTAAGTCTCCCAAAGAATTTTGAATTCTTTCCTGCATTGCAGAAGAGTCTCCCAACCAGCAACGGATTTGTTTAGCGCTTTTGGGTGAAGTGGTATCCTCCTGTCTATTTAGGGCTGAGCCTGGGAAACAGGACACCCTTTTCAAACCCTCTTTCAGGGATGCCTATTAATTTGATATTAAATAATCTTGAGATAAATATCTAAAAGGTTTACTGAGGTTTGACCAAACCTAAGTTTCCTTCCTGCCAGTACAACATCTCTATAAGCAAGCTCATAAGTCATCAGAAGTTACACCATGATGAGTCTTCGGTAGTCCCCGTGATTGCCATATTCCTTCCTGCATGCACAGTGACCCTGGTTATACAGGGAGGTTGCAGAATGACCATCCCAAGCTGGCAGTTTAGTGCACTTTCCTGGACAGCAGGATCAATGGAGCAAAACCTTGGAGCTGAAAATCCTACAACCCAAGTGTTCCGTTTCCTGGTCTTATAAGTACAGTATTGCACCAAAAATGACCTTTCCTGTCACCAGGAAGCCACTGTAGGCTTTTTCCAGGGACACTTGGCTCCTGGGTTTCAGAGAGGTACCTATATTATCATGGTGAATTCCATTTCTGGAACTAGGTTTGTGACTTGATGAGGCACTCTTCTGCATATGTCATTCTGTGTGCCTAAGTATATGACTGCCCATCAGACCATATCAAATGTCTTGTTTAATGAAACTGGCTGGTGAATGTGTGTTCAGGCATAGGCAGTTAGAGCTGACATAAATGGAACTAAGAGGTTACCAGCTTTGGACCTCACCTGGCTGCCTCTTGTCATCCTTGCTCTTTCCCTCCGCTGCCCTCCAGAAGTGACATGGAGTTCTGTTGACTGAATAGTTGGTTCGGTCACCCCGTAATCTGGCCATCCAAAATGATCTGGCTTAAAACCAGACTTACCTCCTCACGTTTTATTTTATTTTTATTATAATTTTTTTTGTGTGTAAAAGGGAGAATTTCTTTAGTTTTAATCTTTCCCGGCATTGGCCTAAGGAACACTGAAACAGTTGAAGCGGCGCTGATCTTATGACAAGCAATGCAGAAAGGGTTGGAATGGTAACCCTCTGCTGTGACTTGGTAACAGCTGGAACAATTCATCTGACCGCAGCCTAAGCGATAAATAATGCCATACTTTGCTATGGCTACTTGACTTCTGGTTTTAGCCCTGAATTCAAACACTTCACCTTCTGTATGGCAACGTCTTTTCCTGCCGTCTCCTGTATCTTGTACTGTAGTATATCTGTCTGGGATGGAATTTAGCACCAAACTGTGGAGCCCTGGATGTGGGTGCCCAGTGGACATGTCCACCTGTGAGCTTTCCCAAAAGTACCTATGTGCATTTAGTCAATTGAATAGCTCTGTAACCCCACTGGCTGTATTGAGCAGCTCTTATGGGAGCTTAACCAGCTGCAGCTGCCTTCTGAAGACTTGGGTCTGACAGCTGTGTTGTGCAATGTTCTAGGTGAAAACTTGTAGAGTGTAGTCCAGCTACAGCAGTGTAGTTGTACTTCTGCTTTTTGTATAAGACTCCCGAGTCCACCAGAGTTAAAAAAAGGCTTCCATTTTAAGGAAGCAGACCATGCTTCAGGCCTTGACGACTTCTTTTTCTTCCTAGTACTGTATGTTATACTCGCTGTGGTCCTGTTGTACTTGCTATTGGTGTGAAAACTATGTTAGACCATTATGAGAAAACTGGACAATGTTCTGATCATCATCAGTCCATGCAGACATGCACTTGAGGATTGCAATGCTGTTTTTTAACAACTTACAGTATTAACATAAATTAATTTAGTAATAATTATACAGATTGGTTTTCTAATAATCCACTGTTCTTATGTCTTTGTAAAATACACTTTAGAGGCCTGGTTTCTATTTTTGACGACCTCGAGGTGGTTTGCTGTGCGTCTGGATGCCATCTGTGCCATTTTTGTTATAGTGGTTGCTTTTGGTTCCCTGCTTCTCGCCAAGAGTAAGTACAGATGTTAGAAAAAGTTCACTCAGTAATTACCATGTATAGTAATGTCTAATTCTTTTTCATAGATTGCTGTTTCCAATTGTTTAAGGACTGTAATTAAATGAAATGTTTCTTTCTAGATCATGATCTCTTCCTCAGTCTAGGGCATTGGGGCTGTATCTGCTTTCTTGCAAATACTGGAGGCAGTTCAGACATCTTCCGGGCTTAGGCATGCATCCACCATCATCCCCAAATGTACAGACAGACTTGAAGAGCTGTAGTCTTCACTTTTGAGATTCTGACTTTCAGAGCAATAAAAACAAATAAATATTTTTCTTTTTCCCCACCTTTGCCTTTCTTTTTTAGGCCTACATGTCTTTGCTTTTCATACTGAAACACCCACAGAGCTGCTTCTTAACAACTTTTTCCTTTCTACATATGGCACAGTAGGCCAAAAGGCAAGCTAAAATTCCTAGGGATATTCTTCTAATATCTCGGGTCAGCAGGATAGGCCAGTTCCAGAAAGAAAATAGCCTTGTAATAATACGTTTTATGTTCACTGTCGCTCATGAACTGTCATTAGTGTATGCATCATCCAGGATGTAATTGGGTTAGATGTACTAGAATGAGATAGTCATCTAAAATATGAAGGAAGGAGTAATTACCTTGGACATGAAAATTAGCGGTAATTTGCTGGTTTTGTTTCTTTTCTTTTTCCTTTGAATAAGTTCTATATATGCATGTGTGTTTTAAAATTTGAACACTGCTGCTCAACACTGAAAATTTTGAGCTAAGTTTGATGTTATTAGAATGCAAAAGACAAGTCAAAACAATGGTCCTGAATCTTTCTTTGCCTCTGGATAAGGAGTAGCTCTCTTGAAGTCAATAAAGCTACGCTAGGATAAAGTTCAAGTAAGACAGAGGACAATCATGCTTAATATTGGGGCAGACAATTCATTTGTTTTGTGAGAGGTAGACCCACTGAACACAATAAATACTTATATAAACAGGGGAATAAATATTCTGTCCTGTTATTTTATCTGATCACTTACAAGAGTACAGAGTTGATGTAAATGTTCTTAACTTACTTCAGAATCATTTAATGCTAATTTTTTGCTTAGGTTTAGGGGCTGATTTAATTCCCTTAGAAAAAAAATGAAAAGTTGCTAATACTCTGCCAGACAGGGATGACCCTAACAAGCTATGTAAATATGGTCTTGAGACTGAAATTCAGTTTTTAGATAAAATGCCAGGCCAAGGAGAAGTGGTATTATCTTTTCAAATATACAGACAATTTCTAAAACTTAGCAAAAAAAATGCAGTAAGTAGCTATTCTGCCTGGAGCTACTTGTTGCAGAGGTGGCAGGTACAGTGTAACCAAACAGAATTCTGGCTGTGATACTCCCATCACGTAAGTAACCTCATGAAAGTTAAGTTAACTAGGACTTTGTGTAATTACCAGTGTACCTATTTGTTTCTCTTTTTTTCTTGGTTCTGCAGCTTTGAACGCAGGGCAGGTTGGTTTGGCGCTATCCTATGCAATCACCCTCATGGGAACATTCCAGTGGGGTGTTAGACAAAGTGCTGAAGTTGAAAACCTGGTAATGTTTATTTCTTCCTTTTCACCTCTCGGTTCCGTTTCATGGTTATGACATGAGGTCTTAATTAACTTAGGACATTAATACCTTAGCAAGTGATTGGGGCACCACTTAACAGTCCATAAAGAAAAATCGCTCCTTCTAGGGTGTAGTTTGTCTGACTGATCTTGACTGTCCATTCAGATGGATTGTGCACAGTGACTGTCCCTCTCCATTCATAGTAAGGGAGGCTTTACAATCTCCCTTTACAGCAGAAAGGAGACTGTCTAGTTACAATGCAATTGCATTACAACTTGCTAAAATCCCAGCAAATGAATCCCTCTCTGTAAGTAAGTTTTTTAACTGGTGTGTGTGTGTGTTAATTTATTATTTATTATTGTATTTTTAAATTTTATTTATATCCCACATTGCATTTTTAAGGTCCTGTTAGTTTGTTGTAAAAGCTTCTATCTTCTTAATTTGTTAGAAGTTAAAAAATGTTTGGAAGTATTTGTTTATATTCAGCTGAGAGGATTGTGTGGTTTCCAAAATATGTAAAGTAAAACGCCTTCCACCAATTTACAATATTTACTAGTATGTTCCAGTGTTTGCCTATTCACTTTCTTCAGTTACTATATAAGAAAAAAGACTATAAAAAGGACATACTGAACATAAACCTGGGGGGTTTGTATTGTGTTGACACCTGAAAGTTACTTGTAATTATGATTTGCTAGGCATAGCCATAGCCTAGGTAATAGAAAATTTGTAGAAGTTACAAAGCCATGTTTAATAACAGATAAAATTAATAATAGTGTTCAGTTTGTATTTTTTTGTCTAGCACATTGCTTCTTCAGACCATTTGTCAGACATGAATAAACTAGTAGTGACAGACTTTGTTGAGAAGTGTGAACAAAGCTTTCAGGTTTTTTCATACCAGCTGGGAAGTTTTGGAAGCGTCAGGTCTGTGGGGCTCTCTTATGTAGCAAGTTACGCTCTTGGAGGCTGTGATTCAGAATACTTTGGAGGAGAAAGGCTTGCCATTCACTAAGCTGGCTTTGAGGTGGAATGCTGATCATTTTGTGGAGCTATGATTAGCGTCAACTTCTTTGACAGGTGGACATCCACCAAATATCCCTTGTTATTAAAGACTGACTACATTTTGGGGAGGCAAGAACATTTCCTTTCTATCCTGCTCCATTATTCCTTCCTTATGTGTTTGCTTTTGTCCTTGGAGCTTATTTTGTAATGTGGGAAGGGTAGGTGGCAGTGAGGTCAGAGAACTTGCTGCCAGGCGACCTCTGCCCTTAAAGGCACTCCAGGCAACATATGCCTACTGGATACCTTTATGATGTTTTCTTTTCAGAATCCATCTGTGAGTGGATACCATTAAATACTGTTAATTGTGTTGAGAAGATGTATGGGTGAGGATGCACACCAGAGCCTAAAACAGAACTTTTATTTTTTGCCTAAGGGGAAAAAAGTGTCTAGATAGCTCATCTTCAGTTTCTTCTCCTTTCCGTAAGATCAGAGGCATCACAAAATATTGCCATTTCTTTCCTATTTGGCATAAATTACATAGGAAAACAAGTTTTACTGCATACAAGTCACTAATAATATGGTGACCACTGTCTTGAATTGTGGGGTTGCTTGTGACAAACGTATTTGAAAGACTTACGGAGGGTGAACACAGTTGTAATGATGAGGACAAGAAAAGGGACGATGAAGCTGGTAGCTTGATGCTAGTACCTATCGTGTGTCTGCCTGTAGCTCGTATGGCAGTTTAATTTCTAGCTTTGTCTTCCCAACACAGAATGAAATGATGAAATGGTGTCATCATAGCCAAGATTGACAGACAATTCTCATAGCTTCTATTTCTTACTAATTATGCATGACTTAGATTTGTAATTAATCCCACTGATTAGAAATTAATGTTTAGGTATGGATTTATGCATAATGATAGATCTGGGTCTGTAGTAGGACATGAGATGCAGTTTTTCAGTTGTATAAAGTAAGTGTAGGATGGTACCAAATCCTCTTACCTGTGCTTAAAAGAAAAGTTCTGGAATAATATGCATTGAATCTTTATAGTAAAGATACACACACACACACACATTCATATGCATGTAGTATTTGCAATATATGCAGTAAGCTGAAGTTTACATATATATGTCTTCTGTCCTCCCCTTAGATGATATCAGTAGAAAGAGTAATGGAATACACAGAACTTGAAAAAGAAGCTCCTTGGGAGACCAACAAGCATCCACCACCTGAATGGCCAAGCCAAGGAATGATTGCGTTTGAAAATGTTAACTTCACTTACAGTCTAGATGGACCTTTGGTGTTAAGACATTTGTCTGTTTTAATTAAACCAAAAGAAAAGGTATGTATACGGCTGTCTTTGGCCATTCACAGAAAGATGCTACAAGAAGCTGTATGATAAAAATACATTATAAAATATGTGGATGTTAGAAAATTAGTAAGTGTTCTTTTAAAAAATAAGTCTTAGTCATATTTATTAACAGAAGTTGGAGCCTGTTTATTTCTTGTAAATGCATCATAAATGCATCTGGGAACATGACGTTTCTGTCTGTGAAAATAAAGGGTTAAATGTATTCAGTAGTTTTCTGATAAAATTTGGGTTCTGTTAGAAAGTTGCAGACATTCAAAATACCGGCTAAGCCCAAAATGTTTGTTCAAGTCCAAATGCAGTGGAAGTGCGTTAGGAAATCAGGGATTCAATAGAGGGAACATAAACGGAATGAAGGTTGTCAACAAACAAGGTGAGCAGAGACAATTAAAGATAAGGAATGTGCATGCTCCTGCACAGAGCCTGAAATGGAAGAGAGAAGAAAGAAATACAAATCAGTTGCATAACTTTAGAATTGTGATTTTATTTCGGTTCCTTTCGGCTACCAATCCAATTAACTGTTGCCATTAATTAGATTGGTAGCCAAAAGAAACATAGAAATAAAACTCTTCCTCCTCTGCTAATTTGACTCTTCCTCCCCAATTTTGACTCTATCCCAGCTGAAAGAGTGCTGCAGGGAAGGTCTCCCCCACAGACAAAATTAAATTAGAGCCCTGCAGTGTTAATTTGTGCTTTGCTACATTTCAAATGCACATGTACTTTTTTGATTAGGATATCTTCCCTAGGAGGCTAGTTCAACTCTCTACAGTCATTGGCCTGGCCTCATTTGTAACATGCTTTTCCATTCAGTCCCAAACCTGTTTCATTCCTCAAGTGGACCTTTTTAATAACATGCATGTTACAAGAATTCAACCCAACTTTGCTGCGTGGAGATGAGTTCATGGAATTAGGTATGGGTGGATTAAAAATGGTGTTTAAGAAGGAGAGCAAAAGGGATGTTTATATGCTCTCTACTTTTCTTGCCTATGGGCCATCTCTCTAGCTGTTACATATTACTGCAATGTAATAGCAGACAAGACGACTTACATTTCTTAGTGAGAGACTGAAATAAAATAAAATTTAAAAAAAAAACGGAAGCAAGAGATATTAGCAATGTATGACTCAACCCTTGATGGGTGCAGGAGGGAGAGGGATGACTGGGGGTATTTGTTTTTGCTGAGTGATTATGCTGTGGTTGTGTCATCCTGAAGTGAATTTGTCTGCCTTGAAACTATTGCCAAGAACTTGTGTTTATTTTCTATGATGTTCTGCACAATACTGCAGTAGACTGCCACTGTGTAAAAGAAATCTCCCAAGCATCTGTGTTCCTTATATTGGTTTTAATTATGGAGAAGAGTCTCTTCGGAAGCACGTTTCCAAATCTGCTAGGGATTCTGCCCGTGCAGCTGTCAGTGAGACCTCTTCTGCCTGTTGAGACCCCTGGGTCATACAGATAGATTTCTGGTGGCTGCAGTGCCACTGGCAGGATGAATGAGTTTAAACTTCTGCCGTGCTTGAAGGTTTTCTTGTAGCCCCCGCAGTGCCCAATTTGGGAAGCTGTAGGTAGAGTAGGAATGGGGGAGGTGATTACTAGCAGATCACTCATGCATTAGGGTCTCTTTTGATCTGCTTGTCTCAGCATTCGGTATTTCCCTACAGTCAAAGCAGGCTAGGAAGGACCCTCTTTGACCATCTTTGCTAACCTAGGGTAGTCTACCGGAGACAGACCGGAGGGCGCTTGTGTAAGGAGCTCTGCCAGCAGCTGGCTGTGATTGACCTCTTCAGCTACTGTAGCTGCAGCAGCAGCAGGTTAGCATGTTCCGCCTTGGGTTTTAAACACCACTGTCTTTGTTTTAGGGTGCTTGTGAATGCTTATTGACTAATATATTGTTAAATGCACCTTGTCCAGACAGATCCTAAATCTGAGGATATGGCTACATGAAAAAGTTAGAAGGGTAAGGGTCTAGATTTACGGTATGGCAGCTGTTCACGTAAATACTCTCACAGCACTGCACGAAAGGGAGGTTGCCTGAGGGATAACAAAGACACGAGCAGTTTCAGTGGAGTAGCTGACATGCTGTAAATCTCGCTCTCATTTTTTGTGCAGCTCTGCTTTGAAGTACGGGTGACGCTTGAGTAACGATGAGCCCAGTGTAATGGGTATACTCCTATGTATGCATATGGCTTACATTGGGCAACAAAATCCTGGCCGTGTGATTCCTGCTAGGTGGCTGGGACTTCCATTTGCAGGCTGTTGCTGTACTTGCTCTGGCTGTGAACATGGGCCTCTGAAGAATACAGTGTATTAAAAAAAAATACTATGTGCATACTGAGAGCTGTTTCAAATTCATGTCAATTTTCAGCAGCCTGTAGTCAATTGGACCAAAAATACAAATAGATTCCTTTAAATACTGAAGAGCATAGTCCTTTCATTTGATGCCAGACTGAAAGTGGGATTTTGACAATATGCAGAGCAGCTGCATTTTTATTTTAAGTATCAATGTATTTTTTATATTTTTTTCTTTATATCCTTAATACAATACTTTATATCACTGACATTTACAGAGAAACAATTGAACTTTTATTTTCACAACTCTGGGTGTCTGTGTTCACCATTCAGCATTTTCCTTCTGAGCTGTAGTGTGTCTGTTCAGAACTATTTTTCCATTGTTTCACTGATATCGTTTAGATTACTAGACATTTTATCATTTATTGCAACAGATTTGCTTATATTAGGCTGTGTCTTTAAGAATAAGCACTGTATAAATGTTAATTAGTTTATATACAATAGTGCAATAATGAATTGTTGGATTAAATTGTTGAATCGGAAAATAGAAGTACAAAACACCTTTTAGATTGTGCAGCCTGGGTTGCTCACTGCAGTATACTTTTTTAGTGTTTTGTGTATTTTTGATTAAATGTGGACACTGCTGCTTTGTCTGAGCTTAGTGTCTTTGACTATTAGAGAGTTTCTTCTTACTCTTCAATGTGGTTTCCTGTGTTTAATTTCATTCCAGCAGTCATTACTGCATACATCTGAGTCTCAGGCAGTGGGTAATTGCCCTCTGGTGTCTGTACGTATACTCATGAAGATTTTCATGTTTCTTCCCTTCTGCACCCCAATCACTTCACGAGGCTATATTGTACATGTTTAATCCTCATAAATCCTTCCTCATCCAATCAGTATCTCCAACCCATATTAATTTTATGTTTCACTTCTCTGAACTCTTTCCAGCGTGTTGATTTCTTTCTGGAAAGGTAGTGATTCAAACTGAGTGCAGGAAATAACAAAACCTGCCAGATCAGATCTGTGTAGATGGTTACACCCATCACCTTCTCCGATACAATTGATTACTGTGTATTGTTTTCTCTAAGAATCCTTTACCTGAAGACAATATTTTAAAATGTTTGTTCTTCAAGTAGTATTTAATCACCACTAATTATATGTCTCATTTATTAATGGGCCGACTTTCTCCTGAGTGTTGGTTTCATATGAAATATTTGTAGGTCTTAACCCCTTGTCAATTAAGTTAGCAAACCCATATTTTCTGTTGTCTCTGCGTCTTTTTTTCTGAAATCATTTTTTTTTTCACATTGTGTACAGCTTCTGATTTTTCTTTGGGAGTATACAGAAGCCTGAATCACTATGATCTTATTATTCACTGTTTCTTCTGTTTGGAAGGGAATCACAACTTGCTCACATGGCCTTGTAGTTTCAATACTTGTGTCCTCTGTGCTGAAGCTGTCTGAAGCATGAATACTGGTCACAATCCTGCTAGTTTTGGTTTTAGAGTTTGAGTACTTTAAAGTACTTTACCTTAACCATACTAACCAAAATCAGTCTCAGTTATTTAAGTTGGGAAGACAGCGAATATGTTGTTCTCAAAGTGCTTTATGGGAGTCCTTTTTTGGGTGGAGAAGTAGATGCATGCCTGAAATGATTTGCCTAACATCACCCAGCAAACCAGGTTTAGTATAAAAATTAGCAGCCTTGAATCACATAACTCTATACACCGTGCCACTTTATTTTGTTTACACAATGAAACACCACACATTAAGGGAAAATCTTCCACCTTTGAACATGATCAAAGAAATTTTTGTGTATCCAAATGTCACCTGAATCCAAACTAACTGGGGAGGGAGGTTTCTTCCTCTTGGAAAAATGTTAATTATAAAGAAGTTTTATTTGGTCCTTGTTCTACTATAAATCCTGTGATGTTGTAAAACTGTTGCTTGACAAAATAATTTATTCTGAAAAGTTCATAGTTTAATTGTACAAGCTTGGCTTGCTCTGTAGGTTGGAATAGTGGGAAGAACTGGAGCTGGGAAAAGCTCTCTGATAGCAGCCCTCTTTCGCTTGGCGGAACCCGAAGGAAGGATTTGGATTGATAAATACTTGACATCAGAGCTAGGACTCCATGACTTGCGGAAGAAAATTTCAATTATACCTCAGGTAAGAGAGTGACTTGGTCTGCTATAAACATTGTCAATATAATGCTGTAGTATTTAAAATGCCTTGTTGGTATATATTCCCCCTGCACCCCTGTATGCAGTAGACTTAGAAACTTTAGCAAAGCGTTATTCTTACTTGAGTAAGGTCTTTACTATTTTAAGGTAAGCATAGTCAGCTTTGGGGACCGGAGCAATTTCTTCCTAGTTTTGTTCCCCATCTGATTTTCTGGAATACTTGTGAGTAGGTGTTAGCAGTATGCTGTCCTCCTGTAGTCTGGGAAAGAACAGATCTGACAGGAATATAGCAGTCTTCAAAAGTCCTCTGAAGTCACTTGATCCTTTGCAGAAATTCCTACCTGATGCATTACATGAAGCTTCCTTAGTAAGGGACTTTGAGGGACCATTTTCACACCCCTGTACAAACCGACTGAGGCTAGACCTGTAAAGAGTAAATGTGCTAACTAGAAGTGAGCCACTGGCCTTTCCACTATTTAGAAATGGTTGGACAGGAGGAGACCAAGGGAACAGACAAAAGAGTGGGTCATTATGGCTCATAAACAAAAATTTGATGAGTTTTAGAAGCTGAATGTGGGAAAGGCTGCAATACAGGAAAAAAACTAAGGCAGTTTTGGGAATAGTCTCATCTCTGGTGCTGGAGCCGAAGAAGGGAAGTTCGCAGAAGTCCGGTAGGTCATAGGTCTTCTCTTCTACGGTCTTACTTTCAAATGAGACATTGAATCAGAGAAGTGTTAGGTATGAGCTCAAAACTTCTGAAGGCAGAGCCTATGCAGGTTACCACGTTTCATTGAGAGCTCTGATACTTTCTGTGATCATTTGTTTTCCACTGGAGCAGGAGGAAGAGGGAAAAGTTCATATGCCACAAGTGCAAAGTCAGGTTTCTGGAAAATAATTTGTCTGGAATGTTCTAGCAGGTAGATGGAACAGTAGGCTGGAAACTATAGGAATTTGTTTGCCATGTTTAGCATTAATTCTCAGATCTCTGTATTTTATTACAAAAACTGTATTTAGAGTCCTTATATCATCTTGTATCTGAAGGTTTGCTAGCCTCTTGGCAGGATGGCACTTAGAGCGTATTACTTTCTTATAATTGAGAATCTGATAAAAATAGTAATGAACAGTTGTTCTAAGCCTCTCTTGATTACCTGCTCCCCCCGCCCCCCCCCCCAGAACAGAAGTCAGAGAAAAGAAGCAGCTATGCTATTATTAAAAAAAAAAAAAGTTACTCCCCCGTCAGCTGGGTTGTTGCCTGATGCAGGATGTCTTTTGTTTCTGCATACTGAAGGCTTTGTTGTTGCATAGTGGAGATACTCACTGGAACTAGTCATCTTTTGTATGTAAAGAAGACTACATGGATTTAAGTTCCACTTTTTTTCTTTGTGTGCAGCATTCTTTTCTCCTGAAAGCAGATGATCATCAGTTCATTCAAGTCTAGTTTTTTGAAAGCCTTACCCATAGCTATTGCAGGTGATATCTACGTTTGGAAGAATTCAACCCAGCTGAATAAAATAAGAGTACAGAGACAGAAAAACTGCTGGTCAAATATAGTTTCTACATGTTGAGCGATGCAGATGCTCAAAGTTCACTGCTTTTAATTATATGGGGGGGTTCATACAATGGTGTATTGACATGGTTGTAAAATTATTTTAATCCAGTTGAATTCTGTGACATTTATTAAGTTTATATGATAGAGTTTTCATCATGGTCCCAAAGGGTTTTAAGTGTCCAAAGGCTAGCAGGTAGCATTTCTTTTCCACATAAGGGATGACTTGTTTCCACTAAAAATGTGAAAAACTATGAAGTGGTGGCAGTAAGAACAGGATGAGGGTTTGGAATAAGGTTTATACTGTAATTAACCGAGTGATAGGCATTGTCTTGTACTGTGTTAATAGTAATGTCAATAATAGAGACAGTAATATAACATTAGTTACTTTGCAGCAAATATTTTCATTGTTATGTGGGAAGTTAAGAAACCAGAGGGAGAGATGCTTATTAAAATTATAGCATAGAACATGCTAAACAGAACCATTCCTAGAGAGTGATGAGGCAAGAATGAAGTTTTCTTATATGTGAGTTTAAATACCTGCCTGGTGAAATAAAAATGTGCTTAGGCTTCTAATTGCTTGCTTGGATGGAGCTGTGTGAAGGTTGTGTTTGTAAATCTTTTCTATGCAAATGTTGTCTGCCTCCCTGACTGCAAGCATTTTTACAACAATTATTTACAGGTTTGTCTTATTACTTTCCTCTCATAAACCAGACTATTTTAAATAATAATCTGTGTCAGAAATGATAATTAAAAAATATCCTTATCTTCTGTTGCAGTACGTGTCTGTAGTTAGGACTTTTATAATAGTTACGAACACTTTATATATTCAGCCTCTTATTTTGCCAACCTATAAAAATGGATTGAAAAGGAAAATAAACGTAACAATACCTTCAAAACACACCAAAACGTGTATTAAAATATGTATTGTTAAACAAATTACTTTCTAGGTGGTTTTGAAAGAAAAATGTTCTTTAACCTGTTACTGTTTTTTAACTGCTTTTGTTCATTCAGCAGGTTTTTAGTAACATGTTGCCAATACAGCAGATAGTTTCAAATAATTGGCATGTTATGTCAAGAAACGCATACATTCTTTTACATTGCTTGTGGCACGTTCTGTCTTTGTTAATCCTTTTATACCACTTAGAGTAGTTCAGAAATGAAGGCACATAAAAGGTGAAGGTCTAAATTCTGTTCTGATTTGCTGCAGCCCTTTGGAGCTGGGCATCACTAGGGTTAGATGGGGCATAAGTCACGGCAGAGGTTAATCTCAGAGTAAGCTGAAGTTATCTGATGCGAGTTAGACTTTATTTCCTAGGGGAGAAAAAAAGAAAACGTTCTGCATAAGATTTCTCCAATTTAAAGAAGACTGGCAACATCATGTATGGTCTCCATTTGTGATTAGCACTGTTACAGCTTTTGACTTGTTGTTGTTGTCTTTATGTGTGGTATTAAGAGGAGTAAGCCCTAAAGTCGTGTCAGTGCATGACTCTCAGGTCTGGCAGTTCACATTAGTGAGTACTGATCTGTTGCTTAAGGAGTTGTGGACTAAAAGTAGTCTTCCCACTTCTCAAACACTACATTTTCCAGTGAAAATTGATTTATGCCAATTTGATTAATGATCTGTTATTGGTCTGACTGGGAACTGAAGTAGAACAAAACTTGCTTCGACGACAGGTAAACCCACACTGGTACCTAGATGGGAGAAGGTACTGATTTGACTCCCTGGTGTATTTTGAGTTAGAGTTTTGCCCAGCAGTGCTCCAGTTGTAAGTTTGCGTTGATGCTGTGGCAGTATAGATTCACTTCTATGTTTGTAGGTTTAAACATTGTGTTGAAATGGTGAAAATTGTTCCTCTTAAGCTCTGGTGGTGAAATTACAAGCTCCTACGGTATGAAATGGGGAGAAAAAACAACAATCAAACAGAGAAGGAAAACCAGAAAGGCATTGTGTGCTCTTTGATTTTCTCTGGTTTATGTACTTCAAAAACACATTTTCAAAACTGTCCAAACGTAATTTAGGAGTGTGAGCTCATTGGAAGTGGTAGTTGCTGGTTTTCATTAACAATACCAGGAGTATAGCAGTGATTTCATTTAAGTGTATATATATAGCTTGTGGCATCAAAACAGTGGCATGTAAATGCCCGTTCGAGTACTGACATAACTGTGTACAGCAATTTGCAAACAGACCTGTCCTGTTTAGTAAATTATCTTCATACAGACTGGATGAACACTTGCCTTTCCTGCCCCCCCTTTCAGTATGCAATTGTGAAATACTCCTTTGCATTTCATAAAAGGTAGCTTGTTGTTGGATATTTCTGTGCTATTGTTGATATAGGTTAGTTCTGATTATTATTAAATTACCTATGGCAATATAAAACCTGTGTTTATAATGGAATGCTAATTTTACTGGGTTTTAGGAGCCTGTTTTATTCACTGGAACTATGAGGAAAAACTTGGATCCTTTCAATGAATACACCGATGAAGAGCTGTGGAATGTCTTGGAAGAGGTGACTTACTAAATCTAATAACGTTCATCTGGTATTTACAACCCAAATAACACTTTAGTGCTGGTGTGCATTGGCTTTTAGATGTTTTTCATCAGCTTTGATAAGGACATAGCTGTTGAAAAAAGAGGACTGTTGTGTGCATGCTTTTATATGTGTGTTTGTGCATGTGTGTGTAGACATATATTTTTATATAAGTCTTTTATGAAAAAATTACCCTTTGGGATGATGCTTTGGTTACATTTTGATTCGTATCTTAGTTTTAATGAACATTAATAGATTCTTAACAATGTGCTTTAATGTTTTTAGAATTCTAATAACTGACACACTGTGTAATCCGACTTGGCACTTACTCATTTTGTGTCAGAATATAAAAGGTAAACCTTGCATACTTATTGTTGTGTCATCAGACACACAATAGCTGATTTGAAAGAGAGTTACTCATCCTACAATATGTTGACATGTCAACAGGTGCAACTGAAGGAGGTTGTGGAAGATCTGCCTAATAAAATGGAGACGCAGCTGGCAGAATCTGGGTCTAATTTTAGTGTTGGTCAGAGACAGCTGGTGTGTCTTGCCAGAGCGGTTCTAAAAAAAAATCGGATCCTTATCATTGATGAAGCAACAGCAAATGTGGACCCAAGGTAAAAACAAAACCTGTCATATTAAGATGAGATGTTTTTTCTTCTAATATGATCATCTGTACTGTAGAGATGAACTTAAATACTTTGTATTTCTTGTAGTTTGTATTGCTATTTTATGTTTTTAATGATAGCAACGTAATTGTCTATTCAAAATGGGGTGGTTGAGCTTTGGCTACAGAGCAGATGATATAAACTAAACGCTGAAAATATCCCTAATTTCAGTGCATTCCATAGAGCAGGGAAATTAATATTCAAAGTTTATTTGTCCTGCAGCCATAGACAAGAAGACAAGAACCTCCTTGGAAATGCACATAGTAACGTCAGAATAGCCATGACACAAGTTGAGATCTGTTGATTTCTGGAAGAAAAGTCTCTTGGAAATAATTAATTAATTACTTAATTATGTGCCCCACTAAAAGCCCCAAAACTAGAAAGGTGAAAAATGGCTAGAAGCAAAACCGGATACTCCTGGTTATGAGATGCTATCCCTTCAGATGGCTCAGATGTCGGTGTAATAAGTTACAGATAAAATAGGGTGGGTGGGAAGGTAAGCTGTCCTAAACACCACAGGAATTGCAAAACGTATTTGGAGATGTTTGAAGCTGCAGGAGGGACTCTTTATCATTCATTATTTTGTCTTGTATAACTCAGGCCAGCAGAACTTTCCTGAATTCATTCCTGTTTGAACTAGAGCGTACTTCTAGAAGAACATCCAACCTCAATAGAAAAAAAAAAATTCAATGACAACCCTTGTTAAATTGTTCCAATAGCTAAGTACCCCCACTGTTAATTTTTGAAACATTTGAAACGCTGGTGGAAATATTTTGGAAACAATACTGCAAACGTACTGCATCAATTAGTCTGGGCTGAATATATAGTTCCAACAAACTATGGCTTGAGGGAGAACTCGAAGTCCAAAGAGGACAATAACACAGCAAGTCCCTCAAACAGATGCATTAAGGATTTTGTATGTCATCTGGGCGTGACTCATTTTTATAACATCTTCTTGGGGGAGAAGTGGTGCCACTAGGGTAGCTTTGCAGTTCAGCTGACAGTGTATTTCTAAAACCTTTAGAGAAGTGGATTCCTTTCCCAGAGGTTCTCTTTTTTTTCTTTTTTTTTCTTTTTTTCTTTTTTCTTTTCTTTTTTGGCTATTAGTTTATTTTTGGCTGAGCTCTGATAGATTAACTGTGATTAATCATAGCTGTGGAAATTTAATACCATCTTACTCATCCTCCCTATTTTGGCATCTCGCATGTGTGTGTTCTCAACTTGCACTATCCATTTAATTGATCTTGATTAATGTGTGCTGCAATATATATTATAATAAGGTAAATGTTTGTTTGTATCAACTCAAGGCATAACAATACAAATAATAACTTGGAACTTCTTCTTTGAATTCAACAGTCATTATTGCCTTTTCCTTAATGTGTTGCTATAACTAGAGCCAAGTATTTTTCAGCTGTGCAATCTGATAGGACACTCATCAGGAAATGCTGATGTGGGTTGCTTAACTGAGCAGTTAGGGAGGCATTTTTGGCATGTAAGGAAAGCCTCCTCCTCTTCTGAAGCACAACCCCCATACCTGGCACCCTTGTCTAGCCTGGTGGCAAGCACACCTCGTATCAAGCACCTGGGATAGGAAACCATGGGGAGCTGCCGCCAGCTCTGGAGATGTTATTACTTTTTTTTGTTTTCTGGCTCTTGATCTCTTTGCCTCAACCACTGCTGCAACTGTGTCCCTTCTCCAGTTCAACCTGGAAGCAAATATGAGAAGGCAGGGTTTGGGGATGAGAGGGGGAGAGAGAGGAATGAGGTGGTATGAGGCAGTGGATGTGACAGCAAGGTGAGAGGTGTGCGGTGTACCTTCCTCAGGGCTGAAGGACTCCCCACTGTGTTTCTCCATCTCAGCTAGGCCATTCTTGTCTGCTACTGAGCGAAGCTGAGCAAAGGAGTGAAAGGAAGGAATGGAGAGTCCATCCTTCTCCCTCCTTACATCTTCCAGCTCTCATATGTACCCTGATTTTCCCCCTTGCTCCTTGTAGCTGCCAGCTGCTCTGCATGCTGCAGGGGTGTCAGCACTGTTGTGAGGACAAGGAGGAGCTTGCCGTAAAGAAGGTTGCCCTAAGTCAGACTACTTGTATGTTTTACGTGATGACTGACAGACATTTAATTTGATCTTATCTTCTTGGTCCTGAAGCCAGCATTCTCATCCTGAAGAATGAGGTCATTTTAAAGCAGTTGAACCATTCTGGAATGTTGTATGAAATCAAGCAGAAGAGCTGAAGATCTTTCTGTAGTCACTTCTGTGATACATTGAAACAAAATCCTTAGTAACTGTGACTTTTTTTTAAATACTGTGTTGAATTTACCAAGCTTTTTGTGCGTTCACTACAGTATTATGCGTTAACTCGTATTTTTACTGCTTATAGAGGACAAAACTTTTTGGAACCAGTCCACTGCCACGTTTTTACATTGGTTGTTCATGAAGTCTGGTAAAATCAGCCATTGCACATAGTTCAGTTCATTAGCCAGTTTAACCTTGTAAGGTTTAACCTTTCATCACATCTAACTGCTATCTCTTAACTGTTTCTCTTTTGGAGAAATTATCTAAAACCACTCAGGAATTGTGTAGTGTGAGATACGCTTCCAGAACAATCCCAGGAGGACATTAGACTGAAGATAATGATTTATCCAGTGTTCCTTTCAGCAGCTTGGTTGCTTCTTATTCAAGTCATATTTATTCTTGGTCTTTAGATAGTTTTCTTTTTACAGTCAACTAATTCAGGTTACACCAGATCTTGGGTTGCTGTGAAACTTGGTGTTAGATCCTCAAACCATGGTGCCAGTGGGACAGCACCATTTTGTGCTTTATTATTGTACTGTTCCTTGCAATAGGGAGTATTGTGGTTCCCATTTTCATATAATCAGATTAGGGTTGAGTTCTTGTCATCCAGCAGACCTGGTTTTGATATTCATGTTGCATCAGGTTGGTTTCTAATGTGCCTGAAGGATGATGGGGTTTGATTCACGGAGGTGGGTGATAGAATCACTTTGCACTTGCCTGGCCACTTTCTCAGTGTGGGTAGGTGCCACAAAATGACCATTTATGCACTGAAAAAGGACAGAAATGCTGCTTCCTTTGGCAGTTTCCTAGCGGGTAGACAACTCTAATTGACATGCAGTATAGTCTCTGCACTCTGTCAGCATGTAATTCTGTACACAGAACCTTTTCTCAGTCTTTTAGATTTTCTTTCCTTTCCAGTCTTCTCCCTGAGAGTCTCCTGGAGGTTACTGATGGTACTTCTGCCTGCCACCCCAAAAACTATACTCCCAAGATCTACCCTTAACCTTAGAGAGGATCTGATTGAGATTTCATACTGTGATATTTGAAGATGGAGCTATTAGGTCTGTTTCTGATTACTTTGTAGTCTCATTTTAGGATATTTGTCACACCCACAATATGGCTAGCAGTTTCTTATTAAAGATGAGTTTATATTCAAGAAATACCTTTTTGATAGTAGTTTGATAGTATCTATTTAAGAATGGGAAGCAATTTTTACTGTAAATGTAGGAAGAGGTGGTGCTATAAGGAATGCACATAATAAAGTTACAGTAAATGATTGCAGAGAACAGGGATGTTCAAGGATGAGGCATTCTCCTCTGATAACAGTAAGAATAACCTGAGAGTTCCAAGTCATTTGGAACCCTTTAAAAAGTTGTTTTCAAAATTCCTGAGCAAGCTGTGATCCTCTGTGCTCCATAGTAGCTCTGCAGGAAACATCACCTTGAGCTTGACTATAAGGAAAGAAAACGTTTTTCTTTAATTCTAGGGAATACTGAATCTTTTGTTTCTGTTTTGCTATTCTAACCATTGCAGAGAACACATCCTGCTGTCTGTGTAAGTCTCTTCCCTACTGAATGTTTTCATGTATGGCCCTGATTTTTTTCTTTTGACAGTAAGAGTACTCAGGTCGTTGAGGTGTTGCTGAGAAGACAGCACAAAAAGATACATGCATTAATACTGGGGTGAAAGCACTGATACTGCTATGATGTGGGACATTAATGATGAACAACTTCCTTTTCTTAAGGAGACTGTTAACACAGAGCTAGAGTCTGGCTCTGTCCTGATTTCTCATCCCTTCTCTTTCCCTGACTGAGTACTGGCCTTGGTTCAAAAGGAGAAGTTAAGAAACACCTGCTTCCCACTACGTTCTTTTGCTTCTTTTAGGAAGTAGGAGCAGGAGGACTAAGCCTTCTCAGACTGCAGCCCAGAACCCAATTCTCTTAAGCTTATGACAGAGCTTAAATGTTTCTGTCCCCGCATGAAGATGACAGCATGCATGGGAACTCTTACTTAATTCTGTGTGTGTGTGTCTTCCTTCTCTCTGATGATTTGTCCTGTCATCAGCAAGGATCTGTCTATTCCTTTGTCGTGCCGATTGCTTAAACTGAGTTTGTAACAGAAATTATGTTCAGTCCTTCAGAGCATGAGCTTGTTCTTTCTACAGTGGAAACTTAATTGTTACTCCGTTCGTCTAAGTCATCCTGTTCTTCCAAAGTTGTCTTTGACTACTTATTGTTAGTGCCTCCTAACATGGTGGCATCAGAACAATTCTTTTTGCTTAACTTATGAAGTGATACCAAATATTTATCATGTGCAGAAAGATTCAATGTAGAGTACTACTTCCGTCTAAAAAATAATAATTTGTAAGAGGAAGGCATGTTGCATGAATCTTTGGTGTATTTGATTTGATTTTCCAGTTACTTTTAACAATTTGAAGAATTAAGTCTTTGCAAGCAACTGATTGAAGCCAGCACGGCTGCCTAAATATACCAGTTTATCCAGATATCTCCTTTGTCTTGTTTTAGATTTATCTACAGCATTTATTATTCTCCAGTCATATATGAAAGTTCAATTTCATATTTTAATAGAAATCCTGGAAATGAGACATGTGCTTTCAAGTGCCTGACTTCCAGGCTGGAACTTCCTTGGTCCAACTAACCACAGTATATTTTGAGTTCTTTGTGTCTTCCTTCCCTCTTGGATGAGAATTTTAGTTTCTGTACCTTTACCTTATTCTCCATTGTTGCCGCTCATAGCTTTTTTTGAAAGTTGATGGGCCATATGTGAGTATTCTGATGGCCTGGCTTTGAGCCCAGGTTGGGAGCCAAGGCTTCCCGTGCAATGTGGACTGTCAGGTGCCTCTAGAGGCCATTCATCACCTGATGGCTGCCTGATTTAGTGCTCCGATTCACCTTCTAGCCATGCCTTTCCCCTTTCATTGACTCAAGAGAGGACTGTATAGATTTTCACATTTTAGCCTCACTGGTATGCCCTAAGTTAGGTGGTGTCAATGCTTCACTTGTACAGTTAGTTACTTGAATAATCTCTAGTTTTATGAGTATTGCATCTCTTTTGCCTTACTGCTTGTTTATACATCTAAAGAACATCTTAGCATCTAAGGTATCTTACAGTATAATTGCATTTCCTCTTCACAGTTCTTAGCCTTATATGTAACAGTTACCACTTCAGCCCTGTACTCTAGTATCTGTGCTCTTTAAGTTTTCATTCTTTACAAGTCTTACGTGTCCTCCTGATGTCCTCTTCTTTGGTGGTTAGTTCATATGGTAGGTCGAGGCTGTTAACTTGAAAGCTTTTATCCCTTTCCTTGGGTTGTGCTTTTAGTTTATGGAATGTGCCAAGTTTTATTTTTCCTGTATTCAAGTTCTTGACCTACTCCAGTCCTAGTTTTAGTTTACCAACCACCTCCTTTATTTAATCCCCTTTTGCAGTTGAAGTCAAGAACCTTAGTGTTGTGGTTTGACCCCGCCCAGCAACTAAAAAAGCCACTCGCTCATTCCCCCCAACCTGGGTGGGATGGGGGAGAGAATCAGAAGAGTAAAAGTGAGAAAACTCATGGGTTGAGATGAAGACGGTTTAATAAGTAAAGCAAAAGCCATGCACAGAAGCAAATCACAACAGAGGTATTCATTCACTACTTCCCATCGGCAGCCACCCCCAGGACAGCAGGGCTCCATCATGCGTTACGGTTACTCAGGAAGACAAACGCCATCACTCTGAACATCCCCCCTTCCTCCTTCCCCCAGCTGTATACGCTGAGCATGACACCACATGGTATGGGATGTCCCTTTGGTCAGTTGGGGCCAGCTGTCCTGGCTGTGCCCCCTCCCAGCTTCTTATGGCCCCCCAGCCTGCTCGCTGGTGGGGTGCGGTGAGGAGCAGAAAAGGCCCTGGCTCTGTGTCGGCACCGCTCGGCAGTAACAAAAACATCCCTGTGCTATCAGCACTGTTTCCAGCACAAATCCAAAGCATAGCCCCATGCTAGCTACTGTGAGGAAAATTAACTCTATCCCAAGCAAAACCAGCCCGCTTAGTTATAGACTGTCTTGTGTTCATTCTTCACTTTACTTACAATGAAGGGTATTTACTTCATCAACTTTTATTCACTGTTTGCACAAACTAAAGCCTGAAAGAAAATAGCATTGATTTTTTTAATGGTGTAGAAATCTGTAGGAATATTTGACTCGGCAGAATTTTCCCCATTCTCTAATCAAAGCCTGAGAAATTAGTCTCCTGAAATGAAACCTGTGCTCTGCTTTCAGGAAGAAACTCTTTCCTCCTCAGGTATTAGAGAAGAGATTTTGGAGTATGTTTCATGATATGCCTCCAAGTTATCTAATATAACGAGAGGAAGAAGCACTGTAATGACTTCATAAGCATATTTCCTGCTGTACAATCATGTTTGATGAAGTCATAAAACCTGCCTGCCATTCAGTTATCTGTGCAAACATCTTATTTTTGTCTGCATTGCTCTTGCTGTGTTTCAGAACGGATGAATTCATTCAAAAGACGATCCGTGAAAAGTTTGCTCACTGCACAGTGTTGACCATTGCACACCGCTTGAACACCATTATCGACAGTGATAGGATTATGGTAAGACATAACTGCTTAAAATTCTTCACCCTTTTTTTTTTTTTTTCCCCTTAAGAAGAATAAGGCTGTTAGCTTGCTTTTCTTAATTTTGATCCAAAAATGGACAAAGATTTAAGTCATACTGTAGACTTATCCTAGTTAACTTAGTTATCCTAGTTACTGTGATTGGCAACTCAAAAAACTGTAGAAGTAATGACCTGAAAAGACTTCTTACATTGTCTGGCCCTGCGGTTTCCAGCCTGTGAGGCATGAACTCATTGCAGGTGAGGCACAGCAGCAGACCTGAGCAAATAAACTCTGCCAGCACTAGGAGCCTGTGAAGACACACCCGAGAGGCTCTGGCTAGAGTCAGATGGATTCAGTCAGGTTTATTAATTCAGTCTTGGTGGGCTGAGGGAGGCAGTGACAGTAGTTACCAGTCTGGGATGTGTGAGGAGGAAGCGGTAGAGGTTCTGGGGTAGAGACATGGAGGTAAGGAGGCAGCAGCTGCTGTGGGGCAAGGGTGGTGGTGGGAGAAGTGGAACTAGACAGGCAAGATAATGAACATGACCAGCTATCCAAAGCAAGGTTCAAACAGAAAAGATGAAGCACTACCAATCCAGCAGCCTCTGCCATTTTTGTTCCAAAAGAGCAGTGATATACTCTGCCACTGTGAAGTACCCATTCTACCATCTTGTCTGCCCCACAGTGCATTGCACACCCATAGAAATTAGGAAATACTTGCTGGTTGTTTTCATAAAGGCAATGGTAGTCTTTGGGCTTTCAGAAAATTGGGCTGGTTTGTGTCCTTGAAATGATGTGCAGCCTTCGGTTTTGCAATTTTCTGCAGTAGAAACAGGAGCCCTTTGCAAACATTTTCTTCACAGCCAGTTAATGAAGGAACTGATGTAGTGGGCAGACCATGTTGTAAGTGGAACTCAAATTTATCTGGGCTTCAAGAAGAAATTACCTTTCACCTCAGTCGTACCATAAAGACATACTTTCTTCAACTTTCATTTTGTGAAAGTGAAGAATGTTAATTCTTTCCGTATTTTTTTTACTAGATGTTCAAAACATTTTAAAATCTGTAATGGAATTACAATGGTTGCCTGAAGTACACAAAATAAAACAGTTGGATCTACTAGGGTGAGTGGTGTTCTGAGGAGTAGAATAGATTGTGACCTGAGTAATTATAGTTTACTTACAAAAAGAGAAACCAGCAGAACTGCCATAAGTAGTCATATAATTGCAAGCATTTAACATATAATAAATAAATATTTTCTTCACTGGTGAATACTTCCCCACAGGTCTAATGGATATGTTGGTGTTTTCTACAACTAAAGTGAACAAAAGATTTGTGAGGAAACAACTGTGACCTAATTAATAGCTGTGTGTATTTGTTAGCTGTCCAAAGGGATTTCTGTGGGTTTTGGTTCATTAACAGCCATTAACATGTTATGCACAGAATGCTCTTTCCATGAAGATATTTTCTTAGTTTTACCTTTAATATCATGCAGTTGTAATGAAAACTGGATGTTTTACTTTACTTTTTTTTGCCAAAAATCATTCAAAGAACAGAAATCACCCTTCTCCCCAAACTGCTCAGTATTATTACCAACTGTATAGCTACTCTACTGCATTTCTAGGGTCTGTACAGTATTCTTAACCTTGTTGTTTCAGTTTAGCCACTGTTAAGATTTCTAGTTTCCTAAAAGTCCATTTATGTTTATATATTGTCTAATAGTCTTTTGTGAATGCCTTTGACCTCTTTAGAGTCTTAAGGAACAGATTTGCAAGAAGATGTGCCTTTGATTCTACAGTCATTAGTAACTCTTAAATATTTTTCATCTTTTTACGTTGCTCCATTTTGATCTTACAGATTTCTGTGATTTGGGGGGGAGAGAGGAAGGTCAGAAGCATATAACAAAAAAAAAGGAGGAAACTGACATGTGACCCCTTAACAAACCTGTTTTCTTGAGATCCTTATTCGGTTGTTGATTCTGTTTCTGTACAAATCAGAAATATGATCGCATATTTAGAATGATCAGAGTTATGGCAGGTGTGCTTTTGTTACACTTTTAATTACTTGGTTTGCTCAGGCATGTAACTCCTAGTGGAATTATAGCAGAATTTTGGAAGAATAAGAAAAGTATGTGTCAAAAATGCAAGGAAAAAGAATATCCATTACTTGGTATGATTTAAAACCCTGGTTTTGTTTCTTCTTTAATGGAGACCTTTAGATGGAGTAAGGTCTCCATTCATAAGCCATCCCAGATCTCTGTTGTTTGCTATCGTGGTAAGCTTGTTAGAAAATGAGAGAACAACAAAGGTGGAACCCGGCAGTTGGAATATTAACAATTGTCTTTTCACAAATAATGAGTGAAGTTATTTTGCAAACAAATTTTGAGCAAACATGTTCAGCACTCTTAAGCACAGAAGTCCAAGCCCATTCCTGAACAAGTGTACGCAGCCTGAACATAAGGTAGGGTTTGCCTCCCTTCCCATTGAATCAGATTGAAAGGAACCTCAGGAGGTCTCTGGTCTAACCTCTGCTCAGAGCAGGGTCAGCACTAATTTCAGATCGTCTTGCTCGGGGCTGTTTCTAGTTGGGTCTTGGAAACTTTGAAAGATGGGGTTTCCACAGTCTCTCTGGGCAACCTGCCGCAATGCTTGATTATCTGCCATGAAGTCTTCTTTTCCTTATATCTGGTGGAAGCCTCCCTTCAGTTTATGGCAATTGTTTCTTGTTTTCCTAATGTGTATCTCACTAAAGAGCCTGCTTCTGCCTTCTCAGTAACTTCCTTGTAGGTATGGGAAGATCGCTGTTACGTCCCCTGAAGTCATCTGCTCTCCAGGGTGAACAAGCCCTGCTCCAGTCAGCCTCTCCTCACAGGTCAAACACTGCAGTCCACTGACCGCTCCGGTGACCATATTTCAAACTTGCTCCAATTTACCTTCATCTTTCTGGTACTGAGGGGTCAAAACTGGTCACTGTATTCCAGATCTGATCTGATGAGCGCTGAATAAAGCAATTCCCTTGATCTGCTCTCCTGTTGATACCCGTGGTCCACTGCTTGACTCCTGTTTCGCTTACTGAACACCAGGACCCCACCTCCTTTTCAGCACAGCTGATGCCCAGGCAGTTACTCCCCAACTGGTACTGATGCAGGGGGTTATTCCATTCCAGATTCAGGGCTTTGCATCTGTCATTGTTGAGTGTCATGAAATTCATGCTGACCTCTTCCTTTAGCCTGTCTAGATCTAAAGAGTTTTGAATGTCAGCCCTGTCTTAAGCGTATTCTCCAGTTCGGTGTTGTCCACAAGCTTTTGATTTAATTCAATTTAATTGCTGTTTAAAGCAGAACTTCCCAAAAAGAAAATGTTCACCTTTAGCATTAATCCAAACATTTAAAAAAAAAAAAAACAAAAAAAACCCAAACAGGAAATAATTTTAAGAAAGTCTTGAGAAAATGTCAAGTTGGATGAGTATGGAAATAGGAACTGAACGTGAACTGTTGCATGTCTGCTCACACCCATCATAATAACCGGTTCTATTTTAGAAGAGAAGGAAAGCCTACTGGAAGAGGAAAAAAAGGAAGAACAGAATACATTTTATAGAACTGTAGACAAATCTGGCCTCAGGAGTTGTTTTAATTCTCGTTTGTTCCATTCCCAAAACCATACCTCTGGTTTCATAATCCAGGTCACGCCTTAAGAGTATTTCCATTATATCTGTCTTACTGATAAACACATTTTATCAGAACTTCAAACACTTAAAATCATTGAGGGAAGAGCTGTATTGTGTAACGTGATACTCTCTAACCCAATCACCTCAATGAGTAATGCTACATTGCACTTGCATAGGACCTTTCATCTGGAAATTGTAACGCTCTTTACAAACATTAATTAATTAAACTTCAAACACCTGGGTGAGATAGGGAAGTATCCATACAATCTTTGGAACCAAAGTTGGAAAGACTTGTTAAGTCAGACCATCAAATAATACTGCCATAAAATTATAATCCAGCGGTTTTCAGACTTTTTTTTTTTTCTCCTTCCCTCTGTGTTGCTCCAGAGTCTCATAGGACACTTTCTCATTCCTTTTTCTTCAATTAGTTTGAGAACCCAAGTTGTAATTCCTCCCATCAGGTGCTAGCAGTACCCGTTTTGGCTCTTTGGCACAGGCAGCCACCCTGTTCCCTGGCAGAAGGGGAGGATGAGATAAATGCTGTAGTTGCCTATTCTGTGATGGCAAATCCTGGTAGAAGCTCAGCTCAGGCTTGCTCCACTGGCACCCTCGTTCCACACAGCTTCCCCACCAGCAGAACAGCTGCTTCCCTGTCCTGTCTTCATCTTAGAGGGCAAGGACCTTTTACGTAAATTGCATCTACAGCCAGGAGCAGCCTGGGGCAGCCAAGAGGCACCACTCCCAAGACTTCGAATAAGATCTCATAAAATCCCCATCACCCATTCCTCCCGCTCCTCTCTGCTTCCTTCTCCAGGTCGAGAAATAAATTTTAGAAAGTGTGTTTTTACAGAAGGGAGAACGGAAACATACAGAAATGAAGACTCACCCAGGGACATGGTGGATCAGTAGCAAAATAAGTATATGCATCTGGCAAGAGCCTGATGCGGTTGTTTGCTCTATATGCTATGCCATGGTCTCTCTATAGGAAAGCCACAGAGCAGTCAAAACTTGTGCATTTTCCAATGACAAGGATGTTTCTCCACAGAGACTTTCCATATCAGTGCAACACTTCTTTGAAATGGAAACTCTTTATGCAAGCAGAACTTGATCTAGTAATTAAAAACTGTCATTCAAATTGGAAGGTTTTGATGAAGAGAAGCATGGGAAGAGATTTGATTTATTTATGGGAAAACCTGTTGTGGTTACATTCTGAAATGACTAATATTCAGGGTAACAATACAATGTACTTCACAGCCAGACTTGAGTTGTTTTTTTTGGTCAATAGAAAATTGCTTCCCACATCTTTCCGGTAAGCCTCCCTCATTCAGTTGTTCTCATTTTTCTGATGTTACATTTACCATGGTGGAACATCTGGGCGTCATAAATCAGGCACCATTTTTCATGTATATGTAACCTCAGCAGGGCAATCAGTCCACCAAGAGTAGGTGTAAACGTCTTGAGAGCAAAGGGGAGGCTCTAGAGAGAGGTCCAGGCAGTTTGCATGGTGAAAGGGCAGTCACCTACAGCTAGACAGAAAATGCTATGCAGTAGACAAGGTCTGAGTGCTTGTCTTGCTCTGGAGATCTGGTATCTGACCCAGTACTGCACATTAGTATCCTTCATCCATCCAGTTGGAGGTGAAGCAATAGCGTTAATAGAGACCTAAGCAAACACGATAGTAATGGCAGTGCTGCCCTTCCTTAGCATGGGGATGATGACAACATTCTTCCAGGAAGTGCACAGATCAGTGCTCTACATTGTCCTCTGTCTCGGGTCCAGATGCGTTGCTCCCCATTCCCGGGAAGATGCCATACCCACCAGCATACACAGGGCAGTCAGGTTAAGGCCAGTCTCCACCCTGCCTTGTGAAGCATTGTGCTGCCAGAAATGCAATCATGGAGCTAAAGGGAGAATAAGCATGAGGGAGTCTGAATCCCAGTGAGAAGCAGAGTTCTTGAAGGAGTGGAGGAGCCCCAGCTGCTCTACTGATACCTTCATGTGAGCCTTCACGGCAGTGGTCCAGCTTCAGATGGAGGTGTAGAGAATGTGGGAAAGGTAGTGGTGGTACACTTGAATTAGTATTACTGAGTTAATGCCATAAAAGCTGCGGTCTGTTGGCTCTTATTTTGGTGGCTTTTGTGCCACTTATATAAATATCACTGCTGGAAAACAAATGTGTGTTACAGGAAATCTTAGACATTCAGTTTATCCGTGAGTCACAAGATAAAGAAATGTTCAGTCCCAGTTGTAGAACAGTTCTTTGTGAAGACTGGGTGTGTTGCCATTAGTGTTGACTCTCACCTTAAGCAGGTACATGTAGGACTGTTTCATTGATGGAACCTGCTGTTAGATACAGGCCCTCAAAGTGCATAAGATGTCTAAGAGAGGCCAGTTGGCAAGACCATAAATTTTTGTGGAGCCTGAGATGGCAAAACAAGAAACTTTGTGAAAAAACAGAAGTAATTACGGCAACATTCAGAGCTGTTGTTCAGTTGTTCAAAATTCTGAAGTAGGAGAACTGCAAGGGTATAAAATGAGTATTAGGTGGGGGTTTTTTGTTTGTTTGGGGGTTTTGTTCTGTAATACAGAGTGGAAAAGGTTTTGACCTTATATTAGCCCAGTATCTGGAATGTGGTGAGATATTATTGCGTATTATACTTGTGCTATTGAAGTTTATTCTGTTAAAAGAATGCAATGGGAGCTTAATGAGGTAATGAAAGCCCAATTTTTGAAACTAGGCACCTAATTCTTATAGAAACCTTAAAGTATGTTGTGGATCTGAATCCAGTAATCCACAGTAAAGTTGCTACATTCCTATTTCTGCACCTGCTGTCATTACTCAGAAGGAACAAACACTAATAAAAGTCTTTTTTTGACTAAGCCTTTGTCTTGAAAATGTGGGCTAGGGAGTATTAGAACTAAACATTATTTTTTATTCAACGTAAGAAAAATCCCATCTGTGCTATGGGACCAAAGTCTTGGGTAAAGAAATGTGAAGATAAGAATACGAAGGATAGTCACAGAAGGAGACCTGCATGTAGCAGAAGATGGAAAATAATGGTGATAGGTGAGATGCTTTGCAGAGGAGAGGTGAAAGAATACTTGGTCTCAGCATACCTGGAGATCAGTATCAGTATCAGTATGTACACAGTGAAAACGTTGCTTGTATACATGTGTTCTGTGACTGGTGAATTGTCTGGATGTTTAGATTTTCAGGATCCAAACAATCCATTGTGAAAAATTAGGAAATATCACTTAACTATAAGAGCTGACGAAATATTTCAGGGAGACTCTTCGGAGTTTTTAAGCAGTTCCACCAGATCTTGTGTGTGATGAATGCCCAACCCACCTACTTGGCTCTTGACTGTATTGGAGCCCATCTGGCCTACTGATGGAGAGCAAAGGCCCTGGGAACCATTAGGTTTCTCCTTTCATTTGGTAACTCAGGACTTGCAAAGTTTCTGCAAGAGCTGAGCATTTAACAAGTGATTTTTCAGAAATTACCAGTTTTGTTTTGAATCTGAACAAAGGCAATTTTCACTGTTCCCAGATCTTCTGAAACTGAGTTGATGTTTAGCGACGCACAAGGGAAAACCAGATCCTTCCATGTTCCTTCTTGGAATTTAATAATTGAGTTCAACGAATATCAACAGTGAAACATAGTTTTCAAAGCTGAGTAGTTTATACATCTTTACCATTAAGAGAAGATACTATATTGGTGTTTAGCCCAGGTTTTGCATAAAATACTGAGCTATGTTCCATGGTCGTGCATCAGAGCAAGTGTTATCAGCTGAGATAGTGTCTATGACAGTTGTAAATATCACAGCTGGCCCAGCTGTCTCTGAAATGAGTCAAAATCCCACTGAGCTTGAAAAGATACTAGGATTGTTGATTCTCTTTGCCAGCTTTAAGTCATTACATGTCAGAACATTGACATCTTTGAGGTCTTAAAAGCTGCTCCCGCTTCAAGAGGGCTGCCCAGCCAGATTCTTCTTTTGCCTGAGTAAAACAACTAATTATTGAGGCAGTACTTCAGCTGGGAGCATTCAAATAAAGATCTGGATTTGAATTACTGCAGGAAGTGAAGCCAATGTCTGATGAACCTTGATTCTGTGAGACATTTGTGTATGAATGTGTTTCCATCAGTATAAGGACAGTTGGATAGTGTTTCTTTAAAGACAATGGTATGGAATCCAGACCATACTAGAAATACTAACACGTCTTTAGAGAATTATTTTTTTCTCTCCCAGAAATACTGTATTACTGTTTAAAAGTAAATTAGCACAGCACATGCTGGTGGCCGATGCTTTGAGCAGAGTTTCTGATAAGGTAAAACTGTGTGCAGGGGCAGCTGAGCCACAAGTTCATTGTCATCAGAAACTGATAAAACCAAGAGACATGCAGAGTCATCTGCAACAATATTCCTTAGCCTCTTGAAATGTATAATGTCCTTGTAGCTTATCTAACTTTCTGAGACCCTAAAAAGTCTTATTAAAGAGTGAGATTTCTTAAACTGAAGTAATATCTTCTATCACCTCAGGACAACATTTGAGCCATTCTGCAATCCCAGTTGAGAAATGTGGCTTTACAGTGGTGGAAACAGTCATTACTGATTGACCAAGGGTGTTTTGTCAGCATGTACAGCTGTTGGGAAGAACTGGCATGAGGTCCCTTTATACTCTGTAAGGGAAAGGTTGAACTTGCACTGGAATACCAGACGTTTTGAGGTGAGGAAACTGAACAATACAAGAAGCATCTGCAGTGACTGGTTAACAGGCTTCTTTCCTCCAAGATAGAGAAGGAGTTAATATTGAATGATTATCGGTAGAATAAGACTCATTATTGCATACATAATTGATATTTTTTCCCACAACATTCTAGCTAGCTTACAGTGGCATGCCATCAGATGGAGTAAAACAAGGTATAGATTTTTAAGCTTCTGCAAGAAAAGTAAAGATAACTCATATGTGGATCAATTTACTAGGCAGCATCACATGCTTGGTTTTCCCTAAATTATAGCTCAAGAATAACTTCAGTTTAAAGAAATCCACTATTTCTGGTTACAAAACAAAATGTCTGAAGTTACCTTTTATTTGAAGTAGGAGAAGGTGGACAGGGGGGTACATGTCAAATCCCAGTGACCAGTGGCAGATTTGGCATTGTTACAGCAAAGTTAAGCTCTGCTGAGGTGAAATATTTGGAAAGTCTGAAAATAATAATTCAGATTATAAGAAGGTGTATGCCCAAGTGTGCTCTGCTTTGTACATTACCTGACACCAAATTTGTCCGGAGTTACTGGTAATTTGTGTAGGAACCCTGAAGGAGCTTGGGGAATGCTTAGATGAAACCTAAAGACTGAAAATAAAAAACAAAAAACCCAAAAGACAGCTAAACAAAGCTTCACCACTAAAAATTAAAAAAAAAAAAAGGGGGGGGGGGTGCGGGACACAACGTAGAGGGACAGGACGACGACCTTAAAAAGAAAAAAAAAATCACTTTTAAATAGTTCCTGAGTTATATTTGCAGGCTTCTCAATGTTCTTCGATGTTTGCAAACCTGTTTAGATAGGTTGATATTTATAAATGATTCTTTAGAGAAGTATGTACGTGTTTCTGATCTGTTTTGACAAACCGTGGTGAGATTGAAGAGACAGAACATGCTTGCATCTGAACTTAATGCCAACTGGAGTGCAGGCTGTTGACTCTTTCCCACAAAGCTATGTATTGTCTCGAGTAAATATATTTCTTATAATATGATGTAACCAGAAGCATCTCCTGAATATTCTCCTCTTCCCAGGACTTTGTTGAAGATCATCTTGATGTATGCTCTCTGAGGAAAACATTGTTCAAAGTTGTACTCCTAGCAGAGTTTTGAACTTTAATAAAAATTTTGTTGTTTGGTGATGTCTTCTCCAAGTCTAAATTAAATCAGATGTATTCCCTAGGAGATAATTTGCTTGAATTATTTTCCTTTTGAATAGGAAATAAAAACATTTATGATCAACTCTTAAATGTCCCATTTCCCCTCTGGCTTTATGGTGAAGATGAACGTGAATAGGAATACTAGTCATTCCTCAATAATAATTGAAATAAATTCCCATGCCCCCCTCCTCTGTTGGTGAACACTTCCAACCTTGGACTGCTTTTTTTTCCTCAGAGTGTTTTATAACTATTGTTCTCTTTGTTTGTCTGCTTTTGTTGCTGAAAGTTAGAAAATGCAGGATTTAGAACTTTCTTTTTTTCTGTCTATGGATAGCCATAACTACATGGTATTTGTTACAGCGTTTTTTAGGGTCCATGTTCTTTCTCTTTCTGTGGCTAGTGACACTTCTTTTACTTACATTAATCCACAAAGAAGATTTTAAATTCACTTACAGAATTGACGTTTGCTTTTCCAAAGTCCTGTGCAACAGAACAATACAGATTAGTTGCAGGAATCATTAGGAAGAAAATCTGCTGTCCTGGTTCTGCTGCCTAGGTCTCTGCTGGAAAAGTGGCCTATCTTGATGCAGTATCCCCATCATTCATTGTCATTTTTCTCTCTTCTCTTTGTGAAATGGGTCTCTTATTTCTTTTTCACCAATTTATGTTTTTCTTTTTGTCTTCCTTGCTTTTTTGTCATGGTTAATACATTAAACTATGAGGCTATGAAATGGAAATACTGCAAAGTTTGGGGTACTTTGTGGGGGACCTAGGCAAAGTGGAGATAGATACCCTGGTAAGGGTACAGAAGAGGCCGAACAGACAAGTATTTTAGTTGTCTAAATTAGTTGCAAATCTTATATAAATTTAGTTCAACAACATTTTTGTGGCATTGTCAAATAGTCTTGTGCTAGCTGGAGTTAATATAAACAACACATTTAAATGGCTAATACTCCATTTTCACGTTTGTGATTGCAATTGGCAAATTATCCAATTCAAATACTACTTTTCTGTTTCTCTGTCCTTCCCTGCCACATTTTTAATCTCATTCTTCCTATATTATTTTATGCCTCTAAAACAAAGTGCTTTTGAAAATTATGTTGTGTTCTACTCAACATGATGCTTATCATTCTGCAAAAAATCATAGCTGTGATGAGCAGCCATCGCCCCAGACTATTCAATCAGGATGAACCATTAGACGGAGTGGAATTGGGTGGCATGAGAGGATCTTACTGAAGAAGAATGTAGCATTTGAGCCCTGTTTGAACTTAAGATGTCTGAATAGTGCTGCTTGAGTAAGGATAATTTAGATACCTATAAGTAAAGATCAGTTTCACCTTACACAAGGATGTGAGTAAATTCCTTTGAATAAGAATTTTCCTGCATGCTTTCTTTTGCACGATCATCAGCAGCCAATTTTGTAAATTTTGTACTGTCAGAGTTACTCTTCCACCTGAGAAAATCCTGTTGAAGTCATAAGGCTGTGACTACAAATGTAAGAACAGTGCAGGCGAAGCTGCCAATGCAAGACAGTGGAGAATCTGGCCCTGATTTACATATGACTACTTTGGGGTTATATAGCTTTTTTGTGTTTCTTTTTATTTTACTCTGGGCTGTCTTAAGTATTTCACAGACAGTTAACTCCCACAGAATGATTGTGAGTCTTTATTTGGTTTATTTTACAGAGTCAGACCGAGGAGCTGAAAAGTTGAATGATTTTTCCCCCTCTATCAATATCTGTGTTACAGTCTATAATGAAATCCCAGCCTGATTCAGAGTCACGTGCTCCTGCATGTGTCCTCCATATTCACCCTGCTCACCCAATTTTGCCAGCTACAAGCTTCTCGGGCTTTTCTGTATCAAGTTCCACTGGTGCAACTGCCTTGGAATGCATCTGAGTTCGATTAGGTTACTTTGTGCAGCGATAAGCATTGCATGCAAGTTGATAGAAAATATGTGACTGGTAAACACCCAATTCCACCTTTCCTGAATGATTAGCTGGCTTTTTGAAGTCCTAATGATTTTAATTTGGCTTGGAGTCATTGAGTAAGAATATGCAAAACCTTAGCCAAAGTACCTATTTATTTATTTAAATTTTATCAGCACATATTTCTTCAAAGAAGAGTACCTATCTCTTTGTCTAAGCACTTCTTAATAAATGTATAAATATATAAATGTATAACTACCAAGTAAATCAGCTTAAATTTTCTCCATTGTCTCATAGATGACAGCAGTTAGTAGAAACAGCATTTTTCCTTGGTGAATAGGTTTTATAGAGTATTGCTGACTTGTAGGAGTGATATGTCTGTTCAGTTTCATTCTTTATTTTTCATTTCAGATTTTTTAAAATGTAACATGACTTGTTTGTTCTATTTTCATAACACAAGTTTGTTTTAGGTCCCCAAATAAGGATGTGAATAAATTAATGATTTGTTTAAAATGTGAGTGGAATTTTTCCAGACAGAAAAAGTTTTCTCTCCCAGGTTTTCTCGAGAAGAAAGATTGTCCATGTTTGTGGTTGTTTCAGATATTTGCAAAATTAATGTTAAAATTCAAATACCTCAGTGATATAATTTTTTTAACAGAACTCTATTTCTCTGCTGTAGTTATGTACTTGTAAGAAACACATTTAATGAACATACTTTTTGCTTTCCTTCCAAAGGAGTGGTTACATAATCTGGTGCTATGCTGAGGAAAACTTTACTTATTCAAGTCACCAGAGATGTCCTGTATTGTGGCACCCCAATTTAATTGTTACGTTGAACTATATCTGTTAAATAATTTTTTTACATTTTTTAAGAAGCTGTCTTTAGCTGTGACATACTGTAGTATATAAAAGATTGCTGTTAAAACTGTATTTGTAATTAATCCTTAAATACTCTGATCAAATGGGATAGGACTAAGTACACTGAAAAATCAACATGTGCGCAGGTGTACCTTTGCAGATGGAATACTGCATCCATTGTATATTAAATGACTATATATTATGCTCTGCAACATTACTAATATTTTAAAATTTTTCTATGAGCACTTTCTTCAGCTGTATATCAAACGTTATTGGAAATCGGTGGCAGAGGAAAATAGTAGTATAAGCAGAGTTCTCTAAAATACAAGCTTCTGAAAATAGCAAATAACTTTTTTTAGGTTTCTGTGCATACAGTTTATAAAACTATGTGTAATTACGCTGCTGTTGTTGTCTGAGTTATTTTCCATTGAAGTGTCATATACTCAATTGAACCAGATGCAAAAGAGTGGGCACCTTTCCCCTGGTGTTGGGTCCCTGGTATCAAACAAGTCGGCGGTGATCTTGGCAGTGTGTAATTTTCACACCAGTGCAGGCAAAGGGATCAGCTTGGCTATGCTACTTCATTGTGGGTTTTGTCATTAATGGGGGTCCAGGCTGCCTGGAGGTCTGCCAAGCCTTTGGCCATCAGCATTTTTGCATTTTCCTTTAATAATAAAGCAGTTTTCCTTTAAGCAGTTGCACAGGCAAAGTGCATGTTGGAAAGTTTCCTCACAGGACTTTGAATTTGTCTCCAAGCTTTTTGGAGCTTCTTCTTTCAAACAGAAGTTTGCAAACTATTTTTGTTATTTTGGAAGTTGTCCCCATAATACCTTTTATTAATTTCTTTCCTGAAATCAACAGCTCCAGTTTTTAGATTTTTTTTCTTTTTCTTTTTTTTCTTACAACTATGTACACCACAATTATGGTTTGGGTTATGAGTCCTTGAAGTCCCTCGTTGTGGCAATATCTTTTTCAATAGCATGCCATTTTTATTCAGCTTTTTATTTATATAAGGACAAAAATATTTTCTGAACTACTTTGTTTTTTCACATAAATTCTTTCTCTCTTTTTTTTTTAACTTTACTACTCCTACACATGGACTAAAGTATTGAACTTGTAGACTGGTACCCAAATCTCTTTCTTGAGTCAATACCATTAATTTATAAGCCAGTTAAGTATTTGAGTGCATTGCATTTGTCAATGTTGACTTTCCCCTGCTATTGTTTCTCATTTTCTTAGGCTATTTAGGTGTATCTGAATCTCCTCTGGTCTAGACTTACCTACTCATATTTGTGTCATTTGCAGGTTTGTCACTTTTCTGATAACTCCTTTTTCTGATGACTAACACATATGTAGCTACAGCATATGCCAGAATGATGCGATTCCCACCAGTTCCTACCTGTTCAGCCTTCCATTAAGAAAAATGCACTGTTTATTTCTAATCTCTGTTTTCTGTCCAGGTTCTTGAAAAACTCTTGTCCCTTGTAGCACAGCTATTTAGTTACACCAGATACCTTTCTGGAAATCCATATAAACCATTTCTCCTTTAGTTTTCTTGTGGTGCATTAAGAATTGTACCAGATTTGTGAGGTACAGTTCACTTTTGCTAAAATTGTGGAGAACAATTTCTGCCTGTGATCTGTGTCTTCTACTTGTATTTTAATGATTGTTTTACCTGAATTGTTGTCTTATCTCAAAATACATATGCTAGTCTAGAAGTTCCCTGAATGAGTTCCATAAGGCTTTGCAATATGGAAATGCAGGTTTTGGTACCATGCAGTCCTTAAATAGAGTCACTGGTATGAGAATTTTTTCTTAGAAGTTCAGTCAGGTTATTCTTAAGTTTTTCTGATATTTTTGGCTGTATATATTCTCTGTTACTTACTGACTTAATGCCTTTTTAATTTCTCTGTTGTTTTTTCCTTCTTCCTTCCTCTCTTTTGGGTACTTATGTCCTGGTGGCATCTCGTTGTTTTTTGTTTTTGTTTTTTTTTTTATGTAGAAAGAGTAGGTTCAGGGGTAAGTGTCTTTCTAATACGTAGTTGGTAGAAACTGATGCAAGAAACTGTTTATCTTTTCAGCAACACCCTCATTTTCTTTAATTACATCTTCACCTCCTCTAATCCAAAAGACCTACTTATTCTCCCTTAACCATCTTGGCGGTTATTGCGTGGTTTTTACCCACAGCTGTTTACTTCAGAGCCCGTTTTAGGCCTCTGTTTCTTTCTTACACAATGAATCTTATAATCTGCTTTGTTTAGTTTCACAAACATTGTATTTCCATATTCTGCATAACTTTGCATTGGATTCCTATAGGTGGAATGGCTGTAGGGCACTCTAAAATTGTACAACAGGTCTATAAACTGAAAAAGTGCTATGCTAGTTTGAAGAAGACGTGTTTCACTTCCAGGATACAAAATCTTAGCACTTGAAGTGCATACATTCCCCTCTTGCTTGTAGTGTCTTAACATTTGGTTTTGAATTTCTTATGTTAATATGTTGGTTTCTGCTGATTTAACAGGTTTTAGATGCAGGAAGACTGAAAGAATACGGTGAACCTTACATTTTGCTGCAAGAACAAGATGGTTTGTTTTACAAAATGGTGCAACAAGTGGGGAAGACTGAAGCGACTTCTCTGATTGAAACAGCAAAACAGGTAATTTTAGAAGAAGGGATGATTCAGTTTGTTTCTGCAGTTTGTTTATCTCAAGTTAGCATATTCCGTGTCACAGTAAGCCTTCCACTAAAGAATCTGTTGGCTTTGCAAGGCAAAACCATCATTTTCAGTGCTTTTTTTAGTGGAATATACACAGGCTTCCAAATAAGTGTATTTATATACCCTGAGTTGAAAGACTGTTTGGATTTCTTGCATCCTTCTGTATGTACACAAAACAGTAAGTGTAAATAATATATGACATACTCACCTGTGCTGGGCATGGATTGTAGAAAAACTTGCTGAAAAACATGTTAGGGCTGCACAGCCCAAAATTTATCTGTTATTTCTATATTTTTAAAAGGGCTCATCCAATTTTAGTTTGAGGTTCAGTACTTGTGCATTATATATGATCTCTGGGGATGTGATCACATTCTTGTACCCTTGCTTAGTTCTGCACATAGGATGAGCAGGGCTCAATTAAGGAGCAGCTGTTGAATGTTTTGTTGCCTCCTTGTTCCCTACAAGGCTCTGTGCCTGATTTACTGCTTACTATTCAAATCCTACTCTGAGTACAGAATTATTAATGTGATTGTGAGCATTCCTCTGGCAATCAAAGTGTTTAACAAACATCAATGGATTAATTTTCATAATATGCCTCTGAGGTGAGGCTATCTCATCTCCACTTTTCAGATGGAAAGCTGAAGCAAAGATAAGGAGATAAAAAAATGACCTGTGATTGAGGAACTCATTTTGACTAGCTTTTGGCTTGATTTCTTTTTTCTTGATAATTTACCACACAGGATGTCCAGAGCAAGGTTTTATTTCTCTCAGTGCCAATGAAGTTTCAGCACTGCTTCAGTTGAGAGTGGCAGTGCTCAGTTTGGCAGCAGCTTGCTTCAAGTCACGTAACTTTACTTGCAGCATGCGAGTAAGGCACTGGTACGAGGCAATTTACCAACCTAGGAGAACCTTTTCAAGACAAGAGACAGAGAGGTCTTACTTCTAGCCTTTATGCTGTGCTCTCCTCAAGTTGTTGGAGGTGTGGAGCAGAGCGATTCCAAACCGTTTCCTGGGGAAACAGGATGCCAATAAATAGGAAGCAACATGTAAAGACAGAAACCAAAATGGCAGACACCTGGATATTTCCTAGTAAAAATAGATGCATTTTCAGCAAGTTTGAAAAACATGAAAAAATGTGCAGTTGTGGAGGCTGCATGCTCATGCCTGGATGTTATTTTGCTGGACTTTCTGAAGATTAGGGAAGAGATTTCTGTGTCAATTCATATTCTTAGAATTTTTTTAGAGCTGCTGAAACCTTTTCTTTTTTTTCTTATAAAGAGTTTTTCAAGAGAAGTTCTGCAGCTCAGAGCGTACACTATAAATCCATGTCTGACACTGATTGCAGAACTAAGGAAACAGCTTTGTCCTTAGCTGGACTATGTAATGAGTCCTGCTGTCCTTCTCCATTGCTATACGATATAGCTTCTTATATTTCATTACTAGAAAGGATTGGTTAGCCATGTTTTTTATGGTGTGTATATGACAGTCTAGAGGTTTTATAAATGGTGTTTAAAAGGATAGATTGAAATTCATACAACCAGCATTTGTCTGTAAAGTGAAGGCCAGCTTCCTAAGCCTTGATCCTTGGAATGGCAAGGGGTAAGGCTATCCAGCTGTCCTAGAGACTTAGCCATCTCATTCTCTCTCTCCTTCCATCCCTGCAGCCCTCCCCAATTGCACAATTGCATTCAAAGATAATTCAAAATATATAAAAATAATTGCCTGATGTTACTTGCCCATATACTCATCTGCAGTTACCACATCAATGTTATGTGATTTTGTACAGGAAGGGAAGAGATCCAGGAACCAGTCTCTGCTGAAATGTGGTTTGATGAAAAAGTTTGCTAACTCCCAGGCTAGAAGGCAGATACAAGCTTTAGCATCTGCCAAGAATGCAAAGCATGGTGCTTATCCATGCTCAGCCCAAAAATAAGGGAATCAAGAGACTATATCTCCAGTCAGCAGCTACCCAGAAGCACAGCTATAGTTCCTTCTGTTGGAGGGACTGGGACATTAATTCAAGGGGTTTGTTATTGCCATCCCTTGTGCTTCATACATACTTTCAGAGAAGTTGCTTAGTCAGAATAGCTGATTCCAATGGCTTTTCTTTTTACCCTAGTAAGTCTGTTACATGTATTGCTGTTGGTTTCATACATTCCTGTTGTGGTTACTAAGAACTGTTTTTATGAAGAACAGCTTTTTTTCTGTTGTTGAAAAACAGCATGCTGCACATAAAAAGAAATGGTAATATGACATATATACATACTTTTCAAAAGGCATTACAGTGGGTTGCTAAGTAAAACGGTTTGGAATGTGGCCTTGCTTTGGCAATGACTATTTCATTTCTTGCATTTTGGACCTGAATCTTGTGCAGAACAAGCTTGTACCAAGAGCTTCTTTCAGTAAGGTGGGACTTCATATGCATTTTTTGGAATAGTATGGATTCTGCATATATCCTTTAAGGGCAAATGAAGTGGGACTACACATCTTAAACTGGAAGACTAACTTGGACATCTTTGAAGAAACCTTATTTTCAAAAAACTCTCATGGCCATCTTAGCTAAACATTGCAAGTTCAAGCTATTGCTGGAACCTTAGCTCAGGCTTCTGAACTGATCCAGCGCTGCTATTTGTCGGTCTCTCTTGGTCACTCGGTATCCCCATTTTTTGAGCAAATGTCAAAGAAAACAATGCAGGCGTAGCTCAAATTGGAGACCTCTGAGTATATGTTAACTAGCCCATGAGCCAGACTGCAATAGAATTGTGCTTAGCATGTGTTTTTGTCTTCGCTTAAAGAAGCTTTTAGGAGAAAATGCTATGGGAAAGTGAGAAACAGTCATCAGGCAGTTAAAAAGGAAAAGAAGTGCTCAGTTATTCAGATAAACAAAAGTGGGTGTATTCTCCGTGCTTTTGGCAGCATTGAGAGAGGCTTTTCCGCAAGGTTTGGTGGCATCAGGATAGGGCTGGTTCTCTGTCAATCAATTTTTGAGTACTTTGAGGGGAAAATAAGGGTTATTTTCTTTTATTTTAAAGCTATGACAGATGTGTAAATATTAAAATACTAGGTGTTATCTCACCTCAGTGATTACTTTTAAAAAGGTTGCAGCTCTGTTGGCAGTGGAAGAAACTTGTATAAAGAGTTGGGCATTTAATATCTTGAGGGATTGGGCTCAGGGGAAGAATTGCAATGAGACAGTTGAAAAGCAGCTGCCATTTCATTACGTCTCTCGTAATGTGCCAAGGTTTTCTATTAACTTTCCATTAGAAAAAAATTCGCATTCAAAAGCTGCATTAAAAGTATGCCAAAGTTTTGTTTTAAACCAGGAACGGGATGGGAATACACAACTGGGGCTGCTGTCTCCACAGCATGTGTGGAGGCAGGCGCCTGATTAACTTTCCTCTGTTGCATCTGATCGTGGCTGGTTACTGCGGAATGCCTCTTAGCAGGACTTCCAATTCTTTTGTTGATTCAAATCAGACCTTAATATTCTTTGAAACTTGTAAAGATGCATATATCCTGCGTTAGCATGTGTGCACAAAAGACTACAGTGGTACTTACAGGAATGTTTTTATAGAATTACTATTTCTTTTTTGTCCCGCATGTCTTATACGTGTATTCATATATATGAAAAGGACATTATTATCAAACAAACTGAACTTTGTTGACAACACTCAAATATAAATTGGAGAAATGTTTCATAAGCCATAGTCAAAGCAGTCTGACTATGAGACCTAACTCGTGACATGTGTCAGCTTCAGAAAGATAGTGTATTTTCTGTTTTTAAAGACTCAAACAAAAATTTTCACATTCTTCTTTGAAAAAATTGCATTTGAAGTCCTTTTTTCACCCAAACACATTTTTAGATAAGAGCACACAAGTCTTGACATTATTTCATTTTGTTATGCGCATCTGTCAGGGAACAGAGATATGATACAGCTACTAAAAACTGATGATTGTGGAACAGTGAAACTTGACAGCATTTCATTTCCTTTATGTTCTGATTATACATTTATCAGGAAACCTGTATCTCTTCTAGTTGAGCTAGAAATTGGTAGAATTCAGGAACTCAAAGGCTTGGCAAAGAACTGTCCTATTATTTGGTATCATCTTACATTTTAGAGAAGTTGCTTGGTTGAGTCATTGTTAAAGCTTTTGCTTCTTCTTTCATTATTGTGGTTCACTATCCAGAGATCACATTTCTATAGGCCCTATAACTGCTCTGCAGCACAAATTAAACGCTGGGATATTTCATACATGTACCTCGAAGTTTCAATGGTTGTCAATCATAGTTTGTAAAATATAGGGATTACAACCTGATATTAACATCCAAATCCATTGTGTTCATTTTATGTGTGAAAATGAGAAACCCTTGTGCAGACGCAAGATTTCACAGCTTCTTTGTCATCCTGTTTTTAATTTATCTCCATGTTTTGAGCTAGTAAAATGATTTTACTTATCAGTTTAATGTAAAGTGATAAAACGTATCTATTTATCTGAATTACCAGAATTTGAGTGAATCTACAGGTTGTGTGGGATTTTTCTCACGCTTTGTTATAATGTAAAATCGTATAGTAATTTTACTAATTTCTCAGTGACACACAGTTACTGAATGCCACTAACCTGAACTTCCTGTTGGGATTCCTTAAGGACATGTGTTTATCTCTGCTGTATTTATCTCCAGAAATTTTATTTGAAACTAAAAGGTGTTTGATGCATAATTACTCACAGAATCTGATATTTTTCCTAGGTGTACTTCAGCAAGAATTACCCAGAAGTTGTTCAGAATGGTCAACTTGCCACAGACTCCTCCTTGGATCCTTCCTCAGGATTATGCATAACTGAAACTGCACTGTGATTCCTAATAACCTTAACTGTTTTCCAGAGAATGTAAACCTGAGATCATCTAAACTCAGTGACAATGTTTGCAAATGTCAACAGGAGAGGAAAAGGAGGGGGCGATTCTTTGCACTGGACATCCTTCCTATTTAATACTAAGAAGAAAATTTTTACTGTCCCTCTTTCTTTAATTTCAGTGCAATATGTTTTCCTTTCCAACTAATTATGTTTGTATTGCTAAGGAAATTAGGCAGACTCAGTTTTTATTTGAAATTTTATTTAAAAAACAGGTGCAGGACACCTAACAGGTCTAGGGTGCATATTTGGAGCTTATTAACAAAAAAAAAAAAACCACAAAACAAAACAAACAAACAAACAAAAAATGTGTCCTTTTTCTCTTTTGGAAATCCTTTGAGAGCGAGCAAAACCAAAATTTTGTCTGTGCCACTTTAGAACAACAGCTATGTCTAAACAGCAGATTCAGTAGTGTACAACTTAGTGGTCTAGTGCAACTGTCTTTCTGCCTGTCATAAGTAGCTATGCAGGTTGTTAGAAAAAAAATTGAACGAGCCAAAACTGCGTTTTCTTTTTGATAGCAAAAAGTACTATATACTTATTTTTTTGATAAGTAATTCAAATAATGCTGTTCAAGATGAACGTAAATATTAGTTTTATTTTGCTAAAATCCAAATGCTGAAAAATCAGTCTCGATCTTCTATACTTTAGAAGGAAATTACCACATTTGCACTGAAGAAATATTTAAATAATTTAACATACATTCCTCTTTTTATCCGGCTTATCAAAGAAAAAAAGGTATTAAAATAACTTGAGGAAATGTTTGAATGACATGTCATTATACCTAAATACCATGTAGTACAAAGTTATCTTCAACACAACACATTGAAATGTATACATTATTTGCATTTATTGTGCCTTAATATTTGTGCCTTCAAGCCAAAGCTGTAACTGCAGGGTACACAACAAATTCATTAAATATATGTTAAAAATATGTAACCTTAGTATATTTAAAGTTTTGCATCAGGGGTTCTGTTGAACTTGAGCTGTTTGAAGTTACCGTCCTACCAGAATAGGTAGGAAAGTACAACCTGTAGTTTTGAATGGCTGTTGCTGATAGAGAAATGCAGTGAGAGAGAAAGGTTTGGTATTCGTAAGTTATGTCCTGATTCAGCAAAGCACTTTAACACAAAGGCACTATTCCCATTTTTATTTATTTTTTTTTAATCAAGCAAGTGCTGTGCTGCTTCAGATTTTTTCCTGTTTAGTGAGATACCTACTCTTTGAGGTCCAGTAGAAAGTAAATCTCTTCATCTTACTATTTAAAGGGCACAGTAGAGACTAAAAGGCAAAAGCTCTCTTCAGAACATGGAAAATACTGTGCTTTTTAAAAAATACTGAAGATACTTGCTATTACCTTCATAAGACAAATGTTATTTACACAGCGTTCACCCAGTGGTCTAAAAGTATAGCAAACACAAATGTATCTCCTTTCAAGCAGTTCTGCCAGCAAATAACCGATTCAAATACAAAATTACTCGCTGCTTGTCCAGAAGTCAAATGAAGCCAAAGCCTGTGCTTTAGCACAAGGGCTCATCTAGAAGGACTTTGTCTCCCAGTGGTGAGAGGCAGAATCCTCATTCCCGTGTTGCAGCACCTTCCCTGCCTTGAGGCTTGCCGTCCTGCCATGAGATCCCCAGGGGGAGGGGAGGACCTCTTACTAACTGCAGTGCCACCAGCCAGCTTCCCCTTGTAGCGGGGAGAACAACCATCAGGCATCCAGTTTTCTGGTAACATCCTCCTCCGTCGTTAGCAGGAAGTTACAAAATCAAATGCTCTTGTCCCTAGCTTGGTTTTGTCAGGTTCTGACAGTTCTTCTGTGGCGTGTAGCACCTTACACTGTAACAAATCCCACAGAGATCAGTGGAACTGAACTTCATGCAGTGATGCACAACATGAGGCTTGTGCTACATCTGGTGCTAAATAGCAGCCGGTCAGGGATGGCTACCTGTCCCCAAAGCCACGAGGCACAGATTGGCTCCTGTGAGCAGAACTTGTGGCTAATCCTTAGAGCACACCAGCCACATCCACTTTTCTGTATCACTTGGCCCTTGGCCTTCTCTGGGCTCATGCAGTCCACTTACGGACCTAGCACAAGATTATCATCTGGCATGTTTTGTTGTGGCTTCCTTTTCAATTCAAATTCTCTGAAATAAGGATAGGGCTGTTCTGCAGCTCAGTACAGTGGTGTTTGTACTGCACAGGAATGTGAAGACTTGGAGAAGTGTTTGAGCGCGTAAGTCACATGGGATAACACTGAGGGACTGTGTAGCATGAAGAAAGTTCAATCTTGCATGGTCTTGTCTGTAACTGCCTTTTTGGAAGGGATCCATGGTGTGAACCATGTCCGGACTCCGCTCAAGCTTTGTCATGGAGAGACGTGGCTGGAGTGGTCCAAAGCAGAGCTAGGGTGAGCTGACCAGTAAGGTAATGCAGACGCTTCGTGGAGCCTGGTGTCTGAGCTCATTTGTTTACCTTTTTTACTGAGCAGTGTGGACATATCCAGAGTCTAACTGTGTTTTACAATAGTGAATTATTTTTATTTCTAAATATTTAGTTCTTACAAGAGAGTAAATATGAAGTATAATACACTGAGACTTTTAAATACTCTAAGAGAACAGTATGTTCTCCTGACCATATACCTTGAGTTTATATTTTTTTATCAGAACCAGGGAGATATGCATGTGTAAACCAAGGGTATAATTACAGTTTTAGTTCATTTCAGCTCTGAAATGAATCTATGGTAAGTTACATTTCAGAGCAGAGCTCCAAAACGCTGGCTGCTGCAGACTCACTGGTATGAGACCCTGACAGATCTAGCTATCAGTCTATAAGCTAGAATTAATTTGATCCTGTAGCTTTTTGAATGCGCACAAAAATGTTAGGTATCTCTGAAAATGCTGATTCCACTTCTTTACATGTTTTGGCAGGACATTGCTAACTGCAGGTATCAAATATCAATACAAGAGAAAACAAATTTTTTACAGTGTCACACTTGAAAGCCACAAATTGCTGGGTAGAACAACTGATAGCAAGTCATTTATGTCTGTCGTTGGCATTATGTCATCTTTTTAGTTTAACAATAATGTTTTAATCTTGAAATTGTTTTTTAGGTTCTTTTGTTGGTTTTGTTGTTGATAGTTCTTTTGTTTAGATGACTGTTGGTTAAGATTGACTGACCCATTTGATTTCAGCTGAGTAAGAAAATGTGATGTACCTGAATGGCGAAACTCAGATCAGGGATGAGAAAGACCTTCCTTCGGTGAAAGTCTTGGTCTGTTGAATGGATGAATTATCTTTCCAGCAAGGTGTTTTATGTTTCCTTTTAAAGAAAAGTTCAAATAGTTCTATCCTTCCACTTTGAAAATGTTCATGCTTTACTGGGAAATAGTAAAGCTGATTACTATAAGCTACATTCCTTCCTGGGGATCTTGGAAAAAGAACTCAGTCTTCTGAGTTATTCAAGCCTTTTAAAATATTTCTTCACCATGAGGTGCCTTAATGTATTCCAGAGTCTTATTTCTAATAAACACAATTTTATACAGTAATACTGAAAATCATCAGTTACAGAACTGTTGTTTGTTTGGTGTAAAAGACCAGGAACAGCCTCTGCTTCTGATCTTAAGAATTGTTCTTCAGACATCCATTTTGGTGTATCTTTGCTCCATCCCTCCTCAAAAGGCCACTGGGAGAGTCAAAACCAACACACTTCTCAGCGATAGGTTATCTCATGTTTTGCTTATTTTAAGGGTAAAATTCTCTTGAGTGAACTGAACCAGAGCTCGTTTGCCAGATAGGCGTAATCTTCTGCAATTCCATTACTACTGCCCTTTGGAAGAGGAAGGACCTTCTTGTGACCAACATCAGTAATGCTGGTTACTTAAGGGGTAATGACTGTTTCTTTTAACCTTCCCAATACATGTTTAAAATAAGATTGCAGAGAGAATCAGAAAGGGACGAAAGAACCAAACGTTACAGAATTTTTCCTGGAAATGCTGCTTTTTGTGTTAATCTGACCTTTTGGAATATCTCACTTTAAAGTTTGCCTGTTTGTTGCAGGGGGAGGCGGGGAGAGAAAGAGTTGAAATCACTTATTTCCTGTCATGGTGATGAGCATCTGGCAGAAGAATGTGGCTTCCTATATATGTTTTACATTGTGTAACAACGCACTGCTTTTTCATCATTTTAACTCTGGTTGTGTTTTGGTTTGGTTTTTGCATTTATGTAATTTGATTTTGGTATTGCTATGGAATGATTTATTTTGTTGATGTTCACGTGACAACTCCTGTCATACAATAAAAGGTGTTTCTCAGAAGCACGCCGAAGTCTGTCATCATTGCAAATGTGTAAGTAAAGGCAGAAATGCCAGCTGGAGCTGAGTCAGATAGCGCCTGAAGTCCCCAAACACCTCTTGGTGGCATCGCCAACTCCCAAGAGCTGAAAATCCTCCATTTGGAGGTACAACACAAGATAACACATTCCAGCTTGGGTTTACTGGTGGATCTGTGATCTGAGATCTCTCAGACCGTGCTAGCAAATTTTTTTGCTTCAATGACAAGGGCTATAAAGTAATCCAAATAGCTTTTTAAAACCTGTGACGGAAGGACCACTGCAGTTGCACAAGTGCAAGGCTGGATATAGTCTCTGCCTCAAGCAGCTAGCAAGCTCAGTGGACTGGGCAGCTGAAAGGTGGAAGGTTAATGGATGCGGAAGCGAAATGGGTTAGCAGCACAACTCCAAAATCTGGTGTCAGCTCTCAATCCTGTACTTCTGTCTGATGAGTTTGTTGTTTAATTTTAACAAGGCATTTTGAAACTGCTCATTTTTGAAAACTGCGTAAAGTTTCTCCCTGTGTCTACCAACTGTCTCAGGCACTTAAATCTACTGTTTTGATGCAGGTTTTTAGTACAAGATGAATTTGTCAGTAATCCCCCAGTGCAGCAAATTCCAGGACCTGATGCAATACAAACTGTAATCTGTCCTTTTATAACATAATGCTGGAATATGTGTTAAAAAATTATGATGTTTCTACCAAAAGTCTACCTCACAACCACCGTGCAGCTATCTTGATTGCCTGTAAGTGAATTTGGCATAGGTTGTCGCAGCACAAGTCACTTACAGTATGTGCAGTACCCTCCTGGAGCACGCACTTGCTGAATATGTGTGCTCCCATGTTAATGCAGCAATTCTCTCTTGGAAATAGGTGAGGTAGATTTCTTTGCTTGCCTTAAAGAGAGCTGCTGATAAATAGCAAAGCCAAAGATGTGTTTTATGAATTTTACCACAAAACAAGAATGAATTTCATAAAGTCAGTGTATGAAAGTGGTGCATGGATTTGGAATAATGTATAAAAAATTAGGGCCATGCTCTGACCTCTGCGATCAAGTTTCCACTGTCTGCACCTCGGCACCACTTGACTCCCAAAATTGCCTGGAATCAATAGCCTTTTTAAGATACATAATTTGAGATACAAAATTCCCTGTGGATCTTAGCCGCAGATCCAACACATGCTCATAACAATAACCTTGAGAAGAAACAGGAAGGAGTTAGTCCCACTGACATTCAGGAGCCAGGGCACATCCTACTCCAAGTTACTGGAGGGGATCAGCAGGGTATTTGGATCATACCTGCTTTCTTCAAACACAGTGGAGTTAAAAGCCGCATCAGAGCTCTTGAACATCTCCCGCATGGGATACCCTGTTTTTTTAGAGCACGCATTTGGGAAGCAGGAGTTGGGGGTTGCAGGCTTTCCTTGGCCTGAGCTGTTTGAGTCTTCCCATCTTCTGCATCGCCACAGCATAGTATTTAGGATGTTTTTGATGGGCATATTCACTGTGAATGAATGACGTGGGGGATTGTTTCCTCCAGGACAAAGGAAATCCCAGGTTCGGGTCCCAGTTCCATGGGTATTTATGCATTTTATTCAATGATTGTCAGTAGAAACACCAGGAGGAGCTGGGGATGCTACCCCAGGGCTCTCGTGTCAGCATGGCTGGGGTCTCATGGGCAGCAGGATCTATTTTCCTGTATTCACTCGTGCTCTCCTGCCCCAGCTGGGCAGTGATGGCTGAGACTGCAGCTCCCACAGCACACAGGCCTGCTGTTTGTAGTCGGTGCTTTAGCTGTTGGGCAGCTCTACAAAAGCAAACATGCTTCTCCTGCCTCCCCCAGGACCCTGTTGCCCTCAGCACTGTCACTGCCGTGTGGACCGCTGCTTTGGATGAGGTGCTCTCTGTACCCAGCTATTCCTACTGCAGCTGCTCCTTGTGCAACATATGGGCAGAGAGTCTCCCTATAGACCAAGCTTTACCATAGAATCAATAAAGCTCCTAACAGAAAAGCTCTGAAATCCTAGCTGGAGCATCTGCATGGACTATACTCAGAGAACAAGCTCCCAGTTTATGCAGTTTAAATCACTGTGTTGGAGCCAAGGGGTTGTGTATCAGTTGGTCACTCTTAGCATCTGAATTTGATGCCCTAAGTACAGCGGGTGGATCATGTCAGGCATGAGAGGCTTATGGAAGAGCTATGGTGCTTTTTTGGCTTTTTTTTTTCCTTTTATGCCTTTTTTTTCTTTTTAGTTTTGGAGACTTGCTATGGGAAATTAAAGTGGGGTGGGACAGTGAAAAATAGTTCCCTTTGTTTAATTCCAGTAAGCTTTGTACCTCACAGTTGAAGCACAGATAGCAAATAAAGGCAGGGGTTATTTATCCTGAGTAGCCTGAAGAAAGTAAATCTTGCTAGTGTTCGTGCCAGTTGACATTCTTCATGGAGCTCTGTATTTTGCAGGAAAGGACCATAATTACCTTGTGGCATTAAATTGAGTTGGGTGGGAAATGCAGCCTCAGATTTATTACTCAAAGTTTCATTGTCAACAAGAGCTTGCTCTTGAACATTACAGGCCCAGACTGTCTTTTTAACATAAATGCCAGGCATGAATAGGGCAAGTGAGTGCTGTTGAACTGTCTCTTGAAAACATTGCCAGGATACCAAAAAAGAGGATTTCACTCCCCTCCCTGCCCAGCTGAGAGTATTTTTGCTCATTCTGCACCAGCAAGGAGATGGCATTGTATCAAAAGGCAGCCCTGCGAGGAACAGGGAGTTGGATGCGATGATCCTTATGGATCCCTTCCAACTTGAGAGAGTCTACGATTCTATATGGACCACTCTGTGTTTTGGTTGATTTAACATGTATGCACTTCTGCAGAGTGGCGGTTTCCGCGACTGGAGTTGTGCAAGTAATTCACCATGAGTCATTCATGCAGTGAATTAAGTGCTTCTTCCCACAACCAGGTCATCTCCTGACAGTCATTCCTTCTTTTTTTTTTTTTTTTTAATTACTGAACAAATCCTTTTGCAATTACTTTTAAGCATTCTGTGTAGATCACACTTTTATGTATGTGATTAATGTTTATTGATTTTTTTTTGAGTCATTCATAACAGATCAGAGAAACTACATAGTATTGTCTCTATATCTGTTGGTGTAAATGTCCGTACCTGTGAATTTAATTTTCTGTTTTTATCTGGTTTTGGGTATGCATGCGTATGTTCATTTCAGTGAGTATCCGTGTCAATAAAGCTAGATATACTGGAATGGCATGTCACATCACGCATACACATCGACACAGAAGGGAAGAGAATCCACATTTTTCAAATAGTTTTATGGGAAAGTCTCTGCTGCCATTTCTAGCAGCGAATGATAGAGATCATCACGGCCTTGGGAGAAAGGGAAGGTGCCTCTGCACATGCCAAGAGAACACAAAGAGCAGTGAGTTGCCTACACTCAGCTGGGACAGAGCAGGGCTGGAAGGAGTCTTCCTGCACTGGTTTTACTTGCTTAGGTTCTTTGTGCATTTCTGCACTTGTAAGAAGTTGCAACAGACACTGTGCAGAACCAGTTCTCATTGCTGAAAGCAGAAAGTGAAAGGCCAAGTGCTGCTGGTAAGCAAGAGCAGATGTTTATCCTGTGCCAGGCATGGCCAAAGCCTGTTCCCCTCAGGTGTTTTCCTTAGGAGCATGCTGGCTGACTGTGCCTCTGCCCCTTTGGAGTAATAGGGCTTATTCTGGAAGAGAAAGAGGAGCCCTCTGAAAAAGAGAAATTTCTAGGCAGAGCTTCCTTGAGTGTGAAGGAAGCAACGGTGAGGTTTCCCTCAGAGGTTTCTGTCCTGCAGAAAAGAAGTTGTTCTTTTCCCCTCTTTTCAAGGTGCGTGCTGGAGCGATGGCCCGTGGAGCTCCTGGGTGCTCTGCAAGAAAGGTGTAACAGCCCACAGTTCTCACCAGGACCTCCTAATGGGTTGCTTAATTGGCTAATGGAGATGCCTTTGCTGCAGCCTAATGAATGAGTGCAACAATTACTTTAGAGAGACGTGTAGATCTCTGGGAGATGAATTTACTGGGCTGCCAAAAGAAATGGGCAGCAAACCAGTCGGAGCTGCTGGTGCTGTTGTCACAGATTTACCAGAAAGGCTGCTTTTTCTTCTAGCTTGGGTGGTTTATTTTTTCCCCAAGGAGCGATTATCAGGTCATCCTTTCCCTGGAACTGATACTGAGGCAAATTTCTATCAGATATTGCTACGTATAATGTGCCTTTTCGTGACTTCTCCTTGGTGGATGAGAGCTGCCAAGCTCACACGATATTTAAGCCCTGTTACTGTAATTGTGGCTACTGTTGTTTGTAGCTGTTCAGGGTTTTCATTTGCCCATCCTGAGGGGACTGTAATAGACTGGCCCCTGCTGTTAAATTGTTTGCATAATTCCTTTTTTCTTTTCTTTTCTTTTCCTTTCTTTTCTTTCTTTTCTTTTCTTTTTTTTGACTGGGAAAGTTGATCTTACGCTGGGAGAAATATCTGCCATGGTAGAGTTTTAACACCTAATCGTATCATAATTGAGTGAATCAAGCTGAGTGTGTCCCTCTTCTCTAATCCATTGCCTTGAAGTTGAGGAAAGTGCTTGATTTCCCACTTTGATTTATCTGGACAGCCCTTAATCCCGAATTTTAGTGAGAAGCTGATTTATTGTCAGCATCAGGGAGGGGACATTAATTCCCTGTCTGCCACCCAGCGTGCCCGCTTGGAAAGAAAGAAACCTCCTCTGCTGTAGGTAGGATCAAAACCAAAGGGTATAAACTGAAGTCCATATGTTTGGGCAGCTTGTCTGGAAAACTCAGCTCTCCTGCCACTTAACCATGGAATTGCCTGGAAACCCTAGAATTGCCTGACTCTTTACCTTGGAACTTATCCAGGTGCCCAGAGACATGCGCCATAGGGTCTCCAGAGCTGCCAAGACCAGGCGGCCTGGTGCCTCATGCCATCTAAGCCTCTCTGGCATGGAGAAAACAAGTATTTTAATTTGTTTAGGGGCTTGGCAAGCCCTGCTAACCACACCTGGCACCTCCCCATGCAACGCTGGGGCAGCTCCAGCTCCAGAAGGTGGGCACAGAGCGAGTGGGAGAGGGGCAAAGAGGGGCCCTGCCTGCTGCAGCCTGGGAAAGTGCCCTCAGGGGCCAGGGGACCCTCTGCACCCACTGCAGTGACACCTTGCTGGAAGCCTTTCCTAGAGTCATGGTGCGAAGGAGAGAGGCAGTTGGATGCCACGACCCACAGTCAGCGTGCAGACCTCCTTGGATCACAAACATCAGGGGAGTGAGGAGGGAGCCGGGGCTCCCTGCTCCCTGGGGATGGGTCTCCGAGCGAGGTTTCGAGGTTTTGGCATCAGGCACGTCCTCCCTGCTCGCTCTCCCCTGCCACCCCCACCAACCCCCACCATCCTGGGCCTGACATTCCTGGCTGCAGAGCGCTGCGGTGTCACAGCAGGGCTGGGGGAGGATCCCCCGCCCAAGGTCGCCTGGTTGGGGCGCTGTCATGGGGTGTGGGAGATGCAGGTTTGACCCCTCGGGCTGAGGCGGGAGAGGAACCCAGGCCTCCCACTTCCTCAGCATATACTTTGAATACCGAGGCATTATATAATAAAAGCTATCACCACCTTTTCTTCTTCCTGCTTTGTTTTCAAAAAGACTGATCTGTGTGGAGTCTTTTGAAAGAGAGGGCGTAGGTACGAATCTCCAGGAGAAGATTTCAGACAATGGATCCCAAGCAGACAGGATTGCCTCACTCCAGCCTCAAGGGGCTTTTAGTGCAAGACAGAACTGCAGATACACCCTTGTCCTCCGCTTTTCCTGTTGCCTGAATGTGAGCAGCTGCATGCTCCCTCCAAGAAGAACCCACCAAACCCTGCCAGCTCTGTAGTGTTCAGCTCTGAAGCACCCACCTTTAGCCATCAACCACGTAGGGAGTCTGAGTGCAGCTCATAAGCTGCTGGAGGCCAGATCACCTAAAAGTCAGGGATTTCAGTGCCCAGACTTCTCCCGAATCTAACCTTAATTTCTCTACTTAAGTCAGCTTGTCAAACCCAGATGAAATGACTTGCTTCTCTGAAAAAAATACTGGGGATAGATGTTATGTCAAGCAGGATGTGCTTGTATAATTGCATAAGCAGGTAAGACAATTTTTGTTGCTTTGAAACCTTTAGAAGACTTTAGATTTCTACAAGACGCCACAAGTATTCTTAGTCGTTGCACTCTGTGAAGGCTCATTCAAACTGTCTGGGCAGTCAGTTCTGATGTAGCTCTCTGGCTAGCTGGAAAAGCCCAGACAGTCCCAGATGTCTCTTTGATGCTGAATCACACAAAGATTCAAGTTTCCATTGCTCTGATCAAGCAAAATGCCCCCTGCCCTAACTGAGGGGGAAGAAGTTTCTGCCTCCCAAAGCATAAATGTGTTGCATGTGGTGCCTATTAATCAATGGAGTTCAGTCTGGATCAGCATCAGCTCTTATAACTCATACTCAGTGGTGAGCTTATGCAAATCCATATATCCCTCTATATATGTATGTCTCTCTCTTCATGATATTTGAAAAGTCATGGCAGTCAAGTGAAGTCCCTGGTGACCGGAAAAAGGGAAACATTGCACCCATTTTTCAAAAGGGTAGAAAGGAGGACCCTGGGAACTACCAGCCTGTCAGCCTCACCTCTGTGCCTGGAAAGATCATGGAACAGATCCTCCAATAAGCTATACTAAGGCACATGGAGGATAGGGAGGTGATTCAACAGAGCCAGCATGGTTTCACCAAAGGCAATTCATGCCTGACCAACCTAGCAGCCTTCTATGATGGAGTGACTACATAAGTGGACAAGGGAAAAGCTATGGATGTCACCTATCTGGACTTCTGTAAGGCCTTTGACAAGGTCCCCCACAACATCCTTCCTTCTAAATTGGAGAGGTAGGGATTTGGTGGGTAGACTGTTCAGTGGATGAGGAATTGTTTGGATGGTCACATCTAGAGCATAGTGGTCAACAGCTCAATGTCCAGATGGAGATCGGTGACAAGTGGTGTCCCTCAGGTGTCCTTATTGGGACCAGTACTGTTCAATATCTTCATCAATGGCATAGACAGTGGGATTAAGTGTACCCTCAGCAAATTTGCAGATGACGCCAAGCTGAGTGGTACAGTTGACACACCTGAGGGAAGGGATGCCATCCAGAGGGACCTGGACAAGCTCGAGAAGTGCACCTGTGTGAATGTCATGAGGTTCAACAAGGCCAAGTACAAGATCCTGTACATGGGCCAAGGCAACCCACAGTATCAATACAGAGAAGGACTTCGGGGTACTGGTGGTTGAAAAGCTGGACATGAGCTGACAATGTGCTCTTGCAGCCCAGAAGGCCAACCAAATCCTGGGTTGCATCAAAAGAAGCATGCCCAGCAGGTCGAGGGAGGTGATTCTCCCCCTCTGCTCTGTTCTGGTGAGACCCCACCTGGAATACTGCATTCAGCTCTGGAGTCCTCAGCACAGGAAAGACATGGACCTCTTGGACTGGGTCCAGAGAAGGGCCACAAAGACCATCGGAGGGCTGCAGCACATCTCCTATGAAGACAGGCTGAGAGAGTCGGGGTGGTTTACCCTGGAGAAGAGAAGGCTCTGGAAAGACCTTATTGCAGCCTTTCAGTACTTAAAAGGAGCTTCTAAGAAAGATGGGGACAAACTTTTTAGCAGGGCTTGTTGCAGTAGGACAAGGGGTAATCGTTTTAAGATAAAACATGGTAGTTTTAGCCTAGGTGTAGCGAAGGCATTTTTTGCTCAGAGAGGTTGTAGATGCTCCATCCCTAGAAACATTTAAGGTCGGGCTGGACAGGGCTTTGAGCAACCTGATTTAGTTGAAGATGTCCCTGCTTATTGTAGGGGCATTGGACTTGATGACCTTTAAAGGTCCCTTCCAACCCAAACTATTATATGATTCTATGAAATAAAGTTTATGCAAATGCAGTTTTGTAGTCTTGTAAATTTTGTGTGTAACCTGTTTTTAAAACATTCCATCTATGGATATCTATTATTTCCCTCTCATTTTCTAGGCAGAAACCTCACTCCAGAGGGGAGGCAGCCAGCTCAGCAGTAGAGTCTTCACGAAAGATAAAAGTGTGTGGCCTACTGCAGCAGATACCGCAAACCGAAGGAGTTCAGGCAACCAACATGAAGAAAGGATGTCACTGTCCTTGCCACACTTTTGTCAAGAGAACTCCCCAAAGGATGGCAAAGACCCCCTTGAGCCCCTTCATTCATATCTTCATTACCTTAAATTGCCAGTGGAGCAATCATCAGCATCTGATTGGGTTTGTTTTCAGCCATGCTGGTTCCCTTCTCTCTTCTCCGTAAGCACATTTCAGTGTTGATCTCTACTATGTAAGGGACACCAGCTCTGGTAGAGGGGATCAAGGCTTCCTCCACTCTTGGAAACAGTCAAGAAAGCTGAAAGGTGTTACACAGAAACCTTTCCCAGCATGATCTGAAGGGCTAGTGTACATTTGAGGAAGTCCAACTGCAGTAGAAATGGTTGATTACTCTGGGCCTGGACTGACTGCCCAGATATGATTCTTTGTGGACCCTCAGGTAGTTTTTGCCAGGTGCTGTGATGAGATGCTGCTCTGATACCATCAGGAGATGCTCATCACAGTGAAATAAAAGAAAGAAGGTATTATAGAGGATCATTTCAATACCTGACACTCTTACACTTGCCTAATTGTATTTGTTCATTAAGATAAGGATCAGCATTCAGCTTCTCCTACATTTAGGTCAGCCTTCCAGTACATTTGCACTTGCAAGGGAGAGCTGCTTTAATGAGGGATAATGAAACCTGCTATGCATTGCGTCATAACTTCTGTGTTAATATCATTTACATATGATAAAATGCAAATAGTATTGACCGTCAATGCACAATCATGCTTAATCCTCTAAGCCCACACACATGTGCTAAAACTAATCTCGCTAACAGTAAACAAAATATACATTTGTGCCTCTCTCCATCCTCCTGAGAACATTCATTCTGCCTAAACTACAAGGTGCATCAGCTCTACCCACATGGCCAAGGACTCTGACTCCAGTAGGCACCCTCACTCCCTGTTGGCAGTTGACAGAAACATGACAGTGCCATGAGACCTTACTGTAATCAGCGCTGTGTTAAACAGACCCATGCTCTGTATATAGGCTTTTGGAGGGCATTTCTAATGCGTAACTCCAGGTCACTCCCCCAATGCACTTTGTGTGCCCAGGGCCTGCTTGTCCATCCTCTGCAGGCACACTGAATTTTGCAATGGGCTGCTCAGCTAAAAGGTAGCAAGTAGAGATGCTCAAACGCTTCTTCTTTTGGGATTTGTACTGGTAGAAGGGTACCAGCGTACTCTTTCTTAAGTCTGGGTTTTGGATCTGGAATGAAGTACAAAAGGCAAGATATGGAGCTGCAGCGGGGTCAGTTAGTGACTAATCATCTTCAGTGAATAAATCTTCCCTGGCGGTTAAATGGGCCCACATGTATTTTAAGAAATGCAGATTAAGCACACAGTGGAAGTTAAATATATTTAATTGTAATTCTGTTGAGGGACGTTCAGCTCACAGTGTCAGAATAACCGAACCACTTGCAGGTATCTTAATACCATGCGGGTGTTCATATTTCTCTGAGAAAATCTTCGGGTTGCACTGCTATTTAAGAGTGCTGTCTCCAAACTGTATGATTTTAGGGACTTTCGGCATCTCTGGTTCCCTGAGAGGTGTGATACGTTTTTTAATCAACTTTTCTTACTCTTTGAATGCAAACAAACTGGCATTAGTTCAGGACTGATGAAGGATCCTCTTTGGAAATTTCTCCTCAGCCTTATGAAACACGGGATTGCAGCAACGATTTCCTATTTCTCAGTGCAATCGGCAAAACACTGCCTTGGGTTTTAATGATCCAGAAAAATGCAACAGGCAGCAGTTGTCTGGAGAAACCAAAGAGCTGTGTAGGACATGATCCCTGGGGAGGTGTCCCACCGGTGAGGAAACCCTGAGGAGCAGCTGAACAAGCTCAGTATCTTTCAAAGGCACTTTTCTCCTTTGATTACATAGGCTTTTATTTCAAGAGGGCTGCTTCATGAAGCTAGTAAAATTTAGCTTCACAATGCCTACCAGCGAGTCTCACCGTGGACAATCAAAGACTTAGCAAGTGAGGTTTGCTCTCCGGAGAAGGGAAGTGTCCCAGCCTTTGTCAGTAGCTGAGCCTGATCTTCACAAAGTTGATCAGAGAGTGCTCAGCACTGACTACAGATGCGCCCCTTAGACACTTCTTTGCCCATTCGAAGCTGGGGAATATATCCCTGTGCCTACTTGTAATCACTTTATACTCCCACAGCAGTAATAAAGTGAAAACATCTTTATTGAATATCTGTGAAAGCAGATGTTATTCAGCTTTTGTTGTGTTTTCAGTACCTCAGCAGCTGGAAAGAGGCATGTGTGCCAGCAGTGCATGTTAGAAAGCAGAGGCCGTACATCCAAGGTACAAAAGAGCACAAGTGCCAGGAAAGCATCTCCTCCGAGCAGGCTGGGCAGCCCACCGCGGTGCCTGAGTCAGAGACCTGAGGAGACATGAGGAATCACAGCAGCCGAACACAGGCTCCTCCTAGCTGGCCGGTGTACTCAGTTTGAGGATTATGCACTGCAGATCCTTGCTCTGATACCTTCACTTAGGCAAAACCTTGGCCCCATTCGCTCCGGCAAAGTCAGACTTGGGTGAATCAGCCTCCCCCAGACCATGCAGCCTGATTCACGTGCTAGGAATCCAGCCTCTCCTTATTGCAGAATAACCACCATAAGCTCAGCGGTAGAGTCGCCTTTAGCATCAGCTCTGCAAGCATTTTCGTATACAAACCACCAGGGTGAAACCATGGCCCTTTTGAACCCTGGCTGGCGAGAGTGCGCCCTGCATTACTCCAACTGGCAGAATTTGTAAGAATGAGGCTGCGGACACAGGGGGTGAGCCTGTGCTCCTAAAAAAAAGGGTGTGGAGGTTTTGTCTACACCAGTAAGTTTAGAGGGTTTGAGCTCTGTGCTGTGACTGGGCACGCTTTGAATTGGGTGTACCCCCTGGCATGGCTTTGGCTAACACGCTCCCAGGCAGCGCAGGGTGTAGCGTGCCCAGGCTCTGCTCTTCAGGGGCTGTACGGACGAGGCCAAGCATTTTGGAGGGGATAGAGTGTTTACCCGTGCACCTGCAAATTGTGCATGACATAAAAAGCATTTGCCATCCTGGTGCTGGAAACCTCTTTCACGTCTGGTAATGTGTGTGCGAACATACACTAGACTGTGAGGCATGGACATGTGATACATGCATGCATGTATATAGACAGAAACATAAATGTGTATACATGCACATATGCATGCATACACTGCACTTTTATGCAATACCCAATTTAAATGCTGTAATTACCTTTACTGCAGACTAAGAGTCATGGCCTCCTGTCATGGCTTTTTGTTTTTTTTGAGAAGGTAGACCAACCCATGCCAGCTTTAATGGGACTCCCTTTCTGAGCATCAGTGGGCTTCAGTGCCCTCAGCACAACAATTTCAGGAGATGGTTTTTCCCCCAGCGAGACTGGGGTGAATAATCGTAGTGCTACAGTACCTCTGCGTTTCGTTTCTGACCAGAGCAGGGTCGCTAAAGCCTAGCTCCAGCTTCCCCTCCCATCATTGCACCATCATATCCCAGGCACATGATTTTGTTACCTGCCTTTTGTGTAATTCTCTGGACTCCTCTCCAGCAAAGACTCACTTACAGACAAAGAAAGCTAACATGCTATTTGCCAAAATACTCATGGATGAGAAAATTAACACACACACACACCCCTCCTTTTTTGTTGTTGCCATGGTCACAGGAAAGGAATTAAAGCATCAAAGCCTTCCATTTCCTGATGATGGATTAAGGAAATCATTAAATTGTCTTATAAAAAGGAAGGTTGTGTCTCTGCAATTAATGTTAGAGGGCCCTTCACGAAGGGAATTTCAGCCTCCTGGGCAGAGAAGGCTAAAGGATCTGCTTATATACCAGCTTAGATAGATGGGGCTGCTATGGGGGTCTGTGCTGTACCTCCTGCCTTCATTAGTCACTGCAGATAGGATTTGGCTGCCTAGGCAGTGGTTTCTTTGGGGCACAGGATTAACAATTCAAGCTCTCCTATAAATTAAGCCCTCTCCTTCATCCATTTTTTTTATACTCCAACCCATGATCTCTCAGGATTTTTCCATTGCAGTATGAGGAAGAGAAAACTTAAGAAAAAAACTGCTTCTACTTACACATAGTTGTTTTTGATATATTCCTACTCATCCCTTACCCTGCTTTTCTGGCTCTCTAGCATCCAGTGTCTACCTACTGATGAGGCAGCTGTTTGTACAGGAGCTCTTTACAAAGGTTGGTTTCGCAGCAGGATGCCTTCCCCTGGGGGGACTGTGGGCTCGGCCCTGGCCACCACACCTGCCCCAGCATCAGGCATAAAGACTTGGTCCCATGAAAACTTTCTGATGGATCTGGGCCTCTTTTCCCAGCTCCATCTCACAACGTTTCTTGGTGAGCCGCCCTGGCTGGAGCCCCTGCAGGGAGTAGCTGAAATTTCTCTCACCTTTGGGGCTGCCCATGCTTGCAGAACAAAACAACAAGGAAAATATATAACCCTGTCTGCTTCTGTTGCAGAAAATTCTTTCTTTTGCTTCACCTTTTCTTCAATTTTTTTTCTAAACAGTTGCAGAAAATAGGGATTTGAACCCCAGCGCTTGCCTTCAAAATTAGAAGGGGGGGGGGGGGGGGGGGGCGGGGAACAGCACCAAATCGTGGAGATTTTGATCCTGAGACTCATCAAAACTCACTTGCTCCACAGACAGTCCCACTGTCCCAGGCTTCATTTCAGCAGACTCCCTGAGCAGAAAGGTGCTGCTCCAACCTACCACCACTGGCAGCAGTGTCATCTGATGACAGAACCCAGCACGTCAAGCAGACTTTTGAATTCATCCTTTCAGATTTCTTCTTGGTTCATTTAGGTGATTATTTACTCAAGCTCTTCCTCTTCTTCCTGAAAGGGAACGTCTTAATGCTTCCCATTGAAACTCATGGAAGGAAATTGTTGCAAGAGAACACCTGGTGAGCTAGCACCAGCTGGGGTAAAGGGAGGCCAAGCAGTGCTTGTGACATGGAGCAGTGTCTCATGCTAACCTCGTGGCTCATCCCTTTGATATGGTGTCTCTCAGGCATTGTGCTTTGCCTACCTTGCCGCAGGAAATGCAGGAACTTGTTTGTCACTTTTCCCTACACTGAAAGAGCACAAAGGAGGAAAAGATCTCTTCTCTTAGTGGTAAGCTCCTCTTTCCCTTTGATCTGCTTTATAGGAATCCCTTTCCCCTCTGAAAGAAAAAAATGCCAGGACTACTTCTTTGGAAAAGCTGCATGCAATTTGGAAACTCCACCAGCGTTTGCATGCCCGCCATGTCTCTATGAATAATGAATACAGGGCTGCTCTCCCAGTGACCATGTTCAGACCACACTCAGCTCTGATATCTTTCCTGGAGACACTGCTGCAGTCAGGAAGGCTCCTTTGACTGCTCCTTTCAGTCAGTTGATTGAAAGATATGAAACCCTTGTTCCTGGGCTTGATGGGTCTGTAATTAAGAGCTTTAAAATCAATGTTGTAACTCCATGAAGGACGTTTCTTTGGCATTAAACATGCCAAATGACCTGCTGCTCTCAGATGCTGAGCTACAGTCCTTAAGGTCTCAGCTGCTGGGGACAAAACCAATATTTACCTCGATGTTTGTGTGATGATCATGGGTCCCAGTTATATTGGTGTTACAATAGCACCTTGGTGTGCAAGTAGACTGGTTTGCAAAGACAACAGAAACCTACAGGGTCTAGAAAAGTGAGATGTTTCACCATGTGTACCCTGGGTGTATTTAGACATTAATTAAGCCCACCTGGAAGGGTTCCATACTGTATGAATGCCATTTATTTTTCCTTTTGTCAGTTATGGGTACACAGTGTGCAGGGTTTAAAATAGGCCCCAAAAGAGTTTACCTTCTCCACAGATAGCCTTTAAGGACTTAGAAACAGTGATGCCATCTTCTCAGCCATGCCTTTTCTCTCCAGCTGTGCTAATTGAGTTGGTAGACCAGGTGGCACCTCTACAGCCCTTGATACTGAGCTCTTTTTGGCCAGCTTGCAGCAACTGTCATTGCGCTATGCTGTTGATCTTTATTGGCTTCATATTCAATACCAGAAGGTCAGAATGCTCACCATAATCTCTCCTTATGCTGTTGTGTGTGTCCAGTGCTGGTGGCCACATGCAGATATATCTTCATGCTCAGCGCCAGGTGTGTGGGAAGACAAAGATTTATCTACAAAAGGAGAGGGAAGAAGAAGCAGGCATCATGCAAAAACCCTTTATCAAGGCCACAGTTTACCTTCTATCAAGAGAAGGAATTAAATTTACATGTAAATCCCTTTGAAATGTCCACATTCTAATTCAGAGAAAGCTGAAAGAAAAAAATCATAAGTCCCATCTGTCTTCCTATCTCCTTCCTCCAGACTCTACAGACATCCAACACAGGTCCCCAGGGGGAGTTTGCAAATGTTTTCTGCTCCATGGCAGTCCTGTTGTGAGTACCATGTGCCTTCTAGGAAACATGGAGAATGCTTTGCACCACATAAACTTTTCTTTCTGGCTTTTGCTTTCTCTCATGGCTTCCCACATGAAGATTTCCAGGTCTTGACAAGCTCCGCAGGATAGAGGAAACTGGAATCAGAGACCTCGGTCTTTGTCTTTAATATGTCTTTGTCACTTGTCTTTGACTCCATGGAGACATGCAGATATGCCCATATAGACCTGGTAATCCATTTCCAGGGGGATATGCGTCATCTTTTGTAAGCCTGTGGAAAACCAGAATGGGAGTTAATGTTGCTAAACTTATGCTGTGGAAAATGCGTTAAAGATGGATTTCTTCCTCAAGTGGTATAGAAGGAAGGACTCAAGATAGAAATCCTGACAAGACAGCCTTATTTCCAGGTACCCAAAGGAGGAAATCAGCCCTGGGAGCTGAAGAAGTGCATACTTTTTGCTTTGGAGCTTGATGACTGGCTCACTTAGAAGGGTAAAGATTTATTCCATTCAGAGAGATAGCTGAGGTAAATTCCTCTGAAACTTTCCAGCACCTCTTCTTCTGCCACAGCCCAAGCAACTCCAGGCTGGTGGTCAGCTGCTTCCAGTGTCTCAGCTTCCTCTCTTTTTCCTGTGCAAGGTGATCAACTCATTTTGTACCTGCTGATACACTAGAGCAAGGTCCTGACCCCCTCCAAAGTAAGGCTGGCCTCATTTGCCAAATCTTTATCTCATGCAATGTACCTACCGGCAGAACATCTGAAACCTGTGCTGTCAATCTCGTTGTTCCACAGAAGCAAAAGCCTTCCCATTAATCAAACAAACAGCATCTCCCCTGCATGCCTCTAGACAAAACACTGAAAGTTTAGCCAGAGTCAATGCCAGGAGTGCAAGAGACACCACTGCCTCAGTCATCAGAACCTACTGATGGAAGCTATGTACCACATTTGTGTTCATTTTGTGACAGAAAGTATTTTCTCTTACAGAATATATACATACATGTATAAATAGCTACGTATTAGCCAATAAGTGTGCCACGGTCGTCACACCTGGGAGTATCACATGGGGCTGGCTGATAAGGCACATGGCTACAGGAGGCTTGAGCAACATCTGGGGACAAGTGAGCATCCCTGGTGTGTCCAAAGTAGCACCAGAGGCATAGGCCAAGGGGCAGAGATTGCTCTGCTGATCTGGTGGCAAGGGATTTCTTACCTGGCAAAGAGGATGGAAAGATGGATGCCATGGATGGATGGATGGATGATTGCCATGGATGGATGGATGGAAGAAAGGAAGGAAGGAAGGAGGGAAAGTTCAGCTGTATGAGTTTTCAGTTTAAATACCAGAAATACTTTAGGTATATAAAGAGGAAGGCAGGTTACATGAGGATAAAACAGTTGGCATATTGAGAAAGGATGATTTTAAAAATTTTGTAGAGACAACCAGTGGAAATTTTTTTGTAAAAGCCCACAGAAAATATTGGGGGAAAAAAAAAGTTGCAGCCTGATTAAATGGATTAAATATATTGGAGTCAGGAAAAAATGCAATTTCCTGCTCAATTTACTACCAAGAAGTCAGCTGGTAAAATAATGGCACAAGCTATGAAACTCCACAGGAAGACTTAGCGCATCTTATGGGATGCCAGTACTGAGACACGCTGGGCTTTCAGCAGCAAAACCAACAGGAGGGGGAAGCTGCTTCCTGTGCTCACCACGCCAGTGTGAAGGACTTTATCAGACAGCTGACGGTGATGGCGACAGAGCTTAGCGACAGAGCTTGCATTTCATCGTGCCACCAATGCGGCTGTGCCTGTGGAAACACAATGGTGCTGGTGGGAGGGTTTCAGCCCCACGCTAAGAGAGAAGGTGAGTGGTGTCAAATAATTGTAACACCAAGCAGTACATGGAGGAGTCCTAAGTGGGCAGAAGCATGTCACCATCTGGGGGGAACTTCTCACCTGCCTGCACATAGATTTAAAGATGAGTGTTTGAGAAGGTGTAATAGGAAAGGGCACCTCTGGAGAAGCTGCTGCTTAGGTAAAGAAAAATCACTCCTGAAGGATGGGAGACTGAATAAAAATATGCATGCTGTGGACACAGATAGTGCTTCAGACTGTGAGACTGGGATAGCCAGTTTAGAAATATTCATCTTGCGCAAGATGGATAGAAATATAATCTGGTTAACACCCTGGGTAGTGGGGAGAGACTGAAGATGAAGCTGGATATAGGATCATCACACAGTGGCTGTCATTCTGCTTTGGCAGTATTAAAAAATCCCTCCATGGCACTGCACTTATGCAGACACCTGTGTTGCTGAAAAAGCCAGGACAGGGGCTGGGTATCTGTATACTACCAGGAGGGGGATATCCAGCACTGCAAGAGCAGAAAAAGCCAGTGAAATTTAGCTAGGCAGAAGCTGGAGTAACAATGCTCAGGCCAGATGCATCCCTATACTGGGATGCTTCTTGGAGGAGTTTTGCCACCCCAGGCACCTTTGGTAGGGCGAGGGCTTCTGCCTGCACCTCTTCACGGATCTCAGCCAGATGCCTCAAGTTAGGCAGGATGACTAGGGATCCAGCTATGTGAAATATTCAAGGAGAGGATGGCAGGATCCTGGGGTATGTGAGTCACCGTTTCATATTTGGCGCTCTGGGTCCCACCACAAGAGCGTGCTTCAGCACATAGCAGAGAAGCTTTCATGTCTCAGGTTGTGGCAGAGGGTTGCAAAAGACTGTCATGGATATTATCTCAATAGCAATTTCTGGCCACACCAAAGTGGTTGGGTTTTTTAAAATGGTTATGGTAATAATTTACCAGGTTACTAATTAGTCTATTAATTTTGAAATGGTTCAGAACAAGGTTGAAAAATGATGATTCATATGTATTGTTTATCAAGAAAGGTTTCAGAGACAACTACTTATTACAAGTATATCATATTATGAAATCAATGGAAGAAGAAAAAATAAAAAACCACAGAAATTAATAAAAAAACTCAGGAACACTATTCATCTACCAGGATAAGAAAAAAACAGACCACATTATATGTTCAGGAAGTTAATATGAGTGATATGAAAATAAAATATAACCTTAGCATTAACGTAAGTGTTGTAAGAAGAAATAAACTTACGCCTCTCATCTTCTGCTCTTACCATCAATTACATTTCTTTTGTTTCCTGGTGCATGATTATACACAATTGCCTTTAAAAAAGAGTCATCTCCCTTGTTTATTAGCCTCTAATCCTAGTCCTACGCTTAGGTGTAATGCCATTTCAGATGTCAGATTCCTCAGTGATTAGGATCGCCCCTCAGAGACTAATTCACTGAAGAAGTCCAAGAATTAGGGCAATGGAAAGACTTCCACTTTGGTCCCGATAAATTGTAGCAGTGGTGATGCTAGAAAGCTGAACTTTAACACCTCCTGTTGTTCTTTATTATGGCAAGAAGGGCTCCTTTTTGTGATCACTGGAAAATACACTATTATTCAATATAAATATTATTATTTATTATAGTTTAATAATAAATACACTGTATCTAAAAAATATAATATAATACTAATATTACTTTTTATGATCAGCCTCTGTAATGCAGAGGAAAGCCATGCAAACATAGCTTATCAGGCCTGGTAAATGCACCTTTTTTTATGGTTTCAGAAAATTTTCAGAACAAGGGGACAGTTTGTTCTTGGTTTCCAAGGGGCTTGCATCCAGGTAGCAAGATGATCTTTTAGTTGAAGTGAAGGGAAAAGTACCTGCCTGAAGTTTTGTGGGTCAGCCAGTCACTAGCCACCACTACAGCCTCTCCGAGGGGAGCTGAGCAGCACTTTTCCAGCCTGCCACAGGCAAATGTGTAGTCTGGCCCTTCTCCTTCCCTGGGAAACACACTCAGCAGCTGCTAGCTCCATGGCGCTTACTCAGGTCCCTCCTCAATGTACCCACAAGGCTGCCTTTTAACAGCCACCAGGCTCTGGCTGCACTATGGTAAATGTTACCGACTGCACCTCCCGTTCGTATTGCCCCCATCGCTGGAAGATGCCTGCTTTGCCTGCTGTGCAGAGCCACGACGGCAGACGCCCTCCATGGCTGGAGAACCTGACTCCCATCTGGTAAGTACACTCTAATTTACATTCCTCCCAAGTTAGTAAGCTTGAGCTTAGCCTTGAATCCTTCTTGAAAATCCTGGACTGATTCATTTTCCCCCTGAAGAAGCTCCTCATAAACTCTGGCTCACCCCACATACGTACATTTCATTTTAATTAAAAAATACCTTGCTGGCATGACAAGCTATACAAGTTTTGCTAAAATATTAAATAATAATAAAAAAAAAAGACCTCAAAACCCTCAGGTCTCTGTCACAGAGAGATACAATACATCAAACATCTGTCCAGAACAGAACTGAGGATAGTCATAGCATTTGGAGTTTTAACTTCTTTCCATTTATCATCATGACGTGTTTCAGATTTGGAGGCAAGCTCCCTTGCAGTATGATGATAGGCTACCTTTTTCTTTTCTCCCATAGCAGTGTGAAGGTTTTTCTCAACATTTTTTAAATGGAAATCCTTTTACTACTTTTAAATATTATTTTTTTTTAAATAAAATCTTCTCATCACATTTCCACCTGTTTTGGGTGCAGAAATAGGATGCGTTTCTCCATTTCAATTCGTCCCCTATCACATTAGTTGCTCAGTGATTTCTTTTCAGTTCTGCACTGTGCTTTGCCTCTTCCAATTTTCACTCCTAGTTTACAGTCATTGATTCTTTATATGCTGAGGATCTACTCCAGGCTGGCACATTTCACTCTGTGAAGCTATCCATTAGTCTTGAAGCACTATTTAAAACTCTTCAGTAAGTCCATCTTTGGGGCTTTAATGTATCGGTGACAGTGACCTGTATGTAGTTTTGCTGTAGGGTTGGGCCTGGGAATGGAGACATGCATTTGCTCTGCGTAGTCCAGTCCCAATCTCCCTGTCCTAATGCTGTGGGAGGAGATATAATTCACAGAAACTCTCTTGAAGTATTGAGAGCTGTGTAAGCAAACCCATACAAATGCAGATGGAGCGTAGGTACCACCTCTGGTATGTGGTCAGGCAGCTCCAGCTGCTGGGGTTCTTAGCCAGCATCTTTTTGGGGTGTTGAGAGAGAGTGAGTGAGAGCAAGCAGTCAGGGAAAGGCATGCTGTAATGTAAACCAGCACAGGGACACTGCTGAATGGGTGCTAGAGGTGTGTTAAGGTGGTGCTCCACCTGGACAATTAGCCCTGATGTTGTAACTACTCTCTGAAGATGTCACCAGGGCATCTTGGCATTGCGCTGTGCAGGGTCATCATCAGCTGCAGCCCACAGCCTAAGGGTTCAGACACCCAGCAGAGGCATAAGGGACCTGGGTGGGAATTCCTGGCTAGCCAAGAGAGTATCTTAATCACAAGGTGCTCGGGGCACCTTGGAGGGGAACATCTTCCCACTCCTCAGTTAAGGTGAGTTACTGCACAGAGAAGCCATCAAATTATACAAGATCAGGGAGACAGTGGGGAAATGCGAAAGGGAATATATGCAACACCACTGTGCAAGGTAGGTGTTGGAGTCCTGGTTTTGTTATGTGCTGGATCATCGGTTGTGGTGGCTGTCCCCTGCTGATGCCAGGGCTCAGCTTGGCTGGCCACGTCTTGCAGCTGCTGGTGTGCTGAAGATCCAGGGATGAAACCAGGAGCAGCACAGTTAGGTCAGCGCAGCGCTGTGCTTGGGCAACTCAGTTGCCCCTCTCAGCCTGGCTCAAGCGCTGTGCCTTGCTGACAGAGCTGTGCCACTCTCGGCTCCACCACTACTTTATCTGCTGTGCACATAAGGGTCTCCCCACTGCGCTTCAGCTCAAAGCTTAGACACTCACATTCAGAGGTGTCCCCAGGGAACTTATTTTGGTACCAGGGTGCATGTTGATATAACTTTTATGCTATAGGTACATTACAAAACTAATGTTTTAATCTGTTTTGGAAGGTCTCTTGCAGTGATGTTCTGGAGTGCATTTCTTGTCCATATAAATTCCTTTGTTGTTCATCCATGCACTGAATTTCAAGAGCAAGCCACCCACATGGCAGAGACATTCCACCTCTGAGCCATTTTGCTGAGGTTTCCAAAAGTATGGTCTGGTAGATTTAATATTTATTGTTATTTGTACAGCACTTGATACTTATTTGTTGCCTGTATAGCAAAAAACATTTAAGGCTGCAGTAGCTCAGCAAGACAAAGTCCAGCTAGACAGCGTTAACAGACTGTGTACAAGAAGCAGAGGAGGAAAAGCAGCAAAGCGATGTCACCAAGCTGTGATATTTCTCACGCGTGTTTGTAGTGAAAAGAAAAAAAAAAATGGAAGCTGCTGGTAGTCTTGCACACTGCCTGAAATTGTGGCCAGCACTGTATATGGTAGACAAGGAGGTAAGAAATTGCATTGTAGAGAATTACAGTGTTAATTGCTCTTAAGGGAAGTTTGTCTCCTAACTCTCATTACTGAGTTAGAAAAACGGTATGGGTGTACATGACTGACTACTGGCATGGCCATGACCTTCTTGCCTTCTCTCTTCTGTCCCAAGGCCTCAGTTCAGCATCCTGTGGTCCCTCAGCCCCCTCCAATGCCCTCGACCATAAGTGCTTGTCAAGAGCCTTTCAGGTGCCTAGTGAGGAGGTGGAAGGGCAGGTCACTTCAAGGTCAGTGCCTTACAGCAGATCAGGGAGCTGCCAATGAGTCAGCCAGAGGCATGAGCTCATGTGGATGTGCTCATCTAAGGAGAGCCTCCGTGCCAGCCTGCCCAGCCGTCATGTTGCTGTCAGAGGCAGTGGCCCCCAGTGCCTCCTCAGAGGCCTCTGCAACCACAAGACATGGACACAATGCAATTTTTAGTCAGGTTCTTTGTATGACTAGTGCCCTTGTGTTGGAATGTGATCTGGTTTTTATTCTAGCTAATGTGCTGTGGTTGTCTATATTCATGCCATCCATATAAATGCTAGCCCATTTTTAAATCCTCTTTTTCTAGCCTCAGTGGTATCTGTGGCTTAAGGTCCCACACATTAATTATATGTTGTGTAATAAACTATTTCCTTTAGTAGCTCCTTAATTTATACAGCAGAAAATATCTACTAGGTAGCATTTCATTTACCTTGCCCACGTTTCCTATTATACATTTCTTCTCAAAACTGGTGTCCCAATTTTTCAATCAAGCTTTCTTTTGTCTGTTTTGAAGCCCAGGATCAGCCCTGAGCACAGCATCCATTTCAGCGTGTGCTGCTAAGTTATAGTTTCAACATCATTTCCTAGATAGTTTTGAAACCAGCTATCATTGACTTGCTTCCAAGTTCCCCTGGTTCCTGGCATGCCTCCTCTCTGCTCCTCTTCCCTCTGTCACAGACTTTCCTCCCACCACGCTCAGGAGTTTCCCATGGCCAACACCATGCAGAAAATCTTGCATTTTTTGTCGTCTGAGGCTGCTCCAATTCCCTCACAAGTGACAGCACTCTCAAGACCCAAAGTCTTACCCTTTTTTGGAGGAACTGCCAGTAAAACCAGAGGTCTCTCAGGAAGCAGGGATGAAGCAAGCACACCCTTGTCAAAGATTTGGGGAGTTAACTGAGCAGTGCTTTCCCCTCTTTTTCTAGTTTTTAGGCAGTGACAAAGTTTCACAGCTTCTGTTTCATTGCACGATTACACCAAGCTTCTCAGGAAGACAGCGGGAAACATGCTCATTGCTTTTTTCTAGTGGAGGTTCAACGAATTTGCCCCGCTTCCCACCTTACATTCCTGTTCTGAGAAGGAAAACGTTACACTGTTATCTGTGAAGTGGTAAGTAATGAGAGGTACTGATTAATTTTTTAGGCCCAGAAAAGGTTCAGTGCTGTACTCACAGTAATATCCTCCACTGCATTGCACAGGCGTGGCTGGCAGGAGACAACGTGACAGACCCAGGAGTTTAGCGTCCTATATAAACCCTTGCAAAAATACTGTCTGACGTTTTCTTCTATGGTGTAATTTTAAATCTTTTACCCTTAAATGTTTGTAGGTGTTTGCAGTTAAATCAATTTTGCAGATACTTAGGATAGCCATAAAAATTTGCTAACTCTGCAGATATTTAAGCTGTGAGGTTCCCGTCCAGATGGGTTTTTTAAAAATGAAATTTTGTGCAACTGTCAGTGCAGGAATTTTTTTTCTGGGTTTTCTTAGCGTAGAGAAGTTTGAACATGTGACTCTGGGTGTGTGTACATGTTCATCTGTGATCTCTGCTAATTTAAAACTAAGGTACTGAGGATGCTTAATCTTCTTACAGATCAAAGTTCACAGAGAGTTTTTTTGGGGAAAAAATAAGAATATTCTGTCTTTATCTCTCTTTCAGAATTTCATTTTATTTATATATACAGTTTTAATAACTTCACCCCCACCTGTAAATAAATAAATACCTAAACAAGCAGATGCAGGGGTTTAGTGTACGGGAAGGCGTGTGCTGAAGCTGGATTTGTGTGACTGAGGCTCCACACACCAAACTGAATGCAATTGCCTCTAGTTCCTGCACACAACATCTAATTTGTGGATTTAAAAGTCCATAAGTGCTCATTGTCATGATGGATCGTAACAGCTTCTGAGGCAGTTTTCAGCACCGACATGGTAAAATACATTCATTTAAAATTACTCTGCATACATGCATTTTTCTCCAACTGTGACAGACCATCAGTACTGACCACTGCAATGAAGGGGATCCATTACGGACTCCCTCGCGTTCCCAGAGGAGAAATCTCATAGGACAAATTAAAGGGAACTATGTACGCGCGCACACACACACACAGACACACACACATTTTTCCTGTCAAGACACTGATAGTTTTGAGCTGAAATAAGACAAGAACAAGCTAGCCTGGTACCTCTTCTAGGCTAAGAGGTTACAGTGTGGGAGCTTCAGCCTAAGCCGGTGCTGTCTGCCATTTCCACCAGCCCTGTCTCACGCTGCACAAGGCAGAGGCGCGGAGGGTGCTCAGCCTGCTCCTACTCCCTGCATCTGTGTCTAGGTGTTGCAGATAGTAGAAACTTCCATCAGGGGTCTCTGGATAGCAGATGATCTTTGCACATCATGTGAGCGATACATGGGAATTCGGAGAAGCCTGAGGAGAGAGCTTGAGCTTTTTCACTCTGTTTCTATAAACGGCAAATCTGCTACACGGGGACAGGGGCCTTTGAACACAGCACCCAGGTGCCTGTACAAGGACCCCCTGCACCAACACCCTGACCACACTGTGTGCCCAGCCCCCTAGAGTGATCCCACCTGTGCGTGCAGAGCATAAAAGCACCACCTAGAAACAAGAAAAAATCACAAACAGGTGGTGAGGTCTACACTTTCGGCCAAGTTGCTGGAAATTAGGGCTGCTGGGTGCTGCAAAAATCATGAGACCAGGTCTGGAAGAGTCACACAAGAGGTAACAAGCAGTCACCTTCCCTGTGTTTTGTTTTATGGCAAGTGTGTCCATCGGATCAGGAGGGTGGCTGCATGCATGTTGGCGGGGCGAGGGGCTTGGAGACCAAAGCAGCACAGCAAAACTGCAGTCTGCTGCTGCTGAGTGCTCCCTGTTTGCAAGGGGCTTTGCTCAGAGGATCTTGGCTGCCTCTTGCCTAGACAAGCTTTGGTAAGTCAGATGAGGAACAGATACACCTGGAAAGCACAAATCTAATCACTTTTTTTTTTTTTTTTTTTAGGACTCTGAAATGCGGCAGCAGGAGAGGTGAGGAAAGGGCTCCTGAGGAGGCACAAAATCCAAGCAACAGCCAGGTCCTGTTCCAAGGAGGATCTACCTTCTGCTGCACACAGGCATGAAAAATCCAGAAGAGAGGGAGTAATTCAAGAGGACAGTTCAGCAACATGCTCCTTTCCCCCAGGAAAACAGGTCTTCTCCGAGGCTGGCAAAAGCTGCTCACAGCCCTCTCCTTGTCTGCCTGGGGATCCTTTCTGTGCAACGCGGAGCGAGGGGCAGGGAGGGCCCACTTTCTATCCACAGCGATTATTTCAGCTTTTAATAAATACCCATGGTATGTGTACAAAGTATATTCAATGCATGTAGCATTGATGTTTAATGTACAATCACAAGTTACTGCGACACCCATGACAGAAAGTAGGCACATACAGCATAGTACATTAGTATATATGTTGCAGAGCTCAACACTTCTCTCTCATAGATACATATGGTATATTATCTATATACTTACCACGCATATGTATGCTTACATACTTACATATCTATTTTTCTGTAGAAAAAAGGCCAGTTTTTTTAAATTCTGTATCATGGGTGTATAATATACTAAGTACAGGTCAGAGGATTGTTTTGATAATTTTACAGGGTTTTAGATTAAATGAGAAAAATGTAAATTGCTTAGAGCCTGAGCAGCCCAAGTCTCATTTTCAGAAGTGATTCAGGAAGAGAGTCCCCCTCATGCGAATGAATTTTGTACTGGCTTTTCTGCACTGAACTCAATTATACATATATATATAATTCAAGTATTTCAAAATCATAGAATCACAGAATCACAAAATGCTTGTTTATGGTCTCTTTCTGTCTGAATGTACTGATTTGAACTTTGGAGACACGACACACAGATAACAGCTCTAGTGGGACCCCATACACCAGTCCCACTGCTAGAAGAATGAAAGAAAGACAAGTTTGACAACTGTGGTATAAAACTGCTTGAAATTTACCTTAAATCTTAAGTGTCGGATGCCTGTGATTTTGTGGAAGTGTTTGTGATGGGAGAATAAGGCTGTTTAAGTGCTGTGTATTGTCAGACAGGCTTGCAGTGCATGCAGGCTTCCAGTACGGCTGTGTTTTCATGAAATACTTTCTGTGTGGTATAATTTTTTTCAATCATGCTTTGGGTCATAAGACATTGGTTAATGCATCCTTCCCCAAACAAGTGCCAGCAAAACCTTTATACTCTGCCCCAACACAGGCTATTCTGTATATGCTACCTTTTATTAAAGAAATATTTTGGAACAATTGCAGAGAGTTTTTAATAACGTTATTGGCACTCCAGCCTCCTGCCTCTAAAGCCAGATGACCTGGGGCTCTGTAAACACCAGCAACACTTTCTTCATGTTGGTAGCCTTACTGACTTCAACTCTGTACAGTACCTGTAGCAAAACCGAGAGTGCAACTCAACCACATGAATAGGGTGTTTTTTCCACTTTAAAACCTTTCACCGCATATCACATTGTCATAATTTTATGTTATAAGAAAGCTCAGGAATTTCCAGGATGACAAGCAAGCATCCTGCAGGAAAGCTAGAATTCCTCCCTCACTTGGTGGAAACCTCTCCACCCTTCATTTACCACACGGAAAAACTTCAAGCTGGTCCCAAGCAAGCCATGTGTTAAGCCTTGGCTTTTGCAGTCCCAGAGAAGTCAGAAGAGGAATTAGCCCAACACCCCTGGGCAAGTTTCAGTAGCTTTTGGCACAGGATTCCCAATTTAATGCCTGTTACAGCCAGGAGCTGGGTGTTGGCTGGTGGCAGGAGATGTGGTGGTGATGGTACTGGTTACCTCTTGGGCTAGCTGAGGACATAAAGCACAGCAGACCTTTAACCATCTGCAGAATCAGGGATTTGGTAGGGCAGAAGGGAATTTTTACCTGGCGGGACAAATGAAAAAAAAGAAAAAAAATTAATGGCAACTAGTTTTAGCTGGTTTGTGCTTGGGAATAAGGAGAGCAAAGTCAACAAAGAAGGGTATGAGAGGGACAGAAAATGCAGGTGACTATGTCTGGAAGGCATAAAAACCTAATTTAGTATGCAGCTTTGCAATTTATCACATACCGATCACCCTGTATGTATTGTGGATGAGTGTGTGCAGAGAGGAGGGTGCTGAGGGCGTGCGGATACACACGGACCTGCGTGCACATAGCGGGGCCACAAGGATCCTGCTGTGGTACCTTGAGTACCACCACTGGCACCACCGCCACCACCACCGCCTCTTTGGCAGGCAGCTGGAGGCAGCCAAGCACTCCCAGGAGGTTTTACGCCAGCACGGCGGCAGAAGCGGTGTGCTTTCCCAAGCACCTGCCAGCCAGCTTTGCTCTCCTGGGGGAGCCCAGCAGATACTGGTTTTCCCCCCACACTGGAGTGCAGGCGGTGTGGGAGCAAGTCACCCCCAGCTTCTGCCCCACTGCCTCCAGACTCTCTCCATGCAGCACTGGCGAGGTAGAGCCCGTCCTTCCCCTTACTCAACGTGCTGCTGCTGTAGAGAAAATAGACGCTGCCAAGCCCTCCAACCTGGCAGGGCTCCCTTGGCAGCTGTGTGGCTCCATCTGAAAGCAGTGGGGCCATGCGGATTTGAGGGTGTCTGTGGAGGGAGGGCAGGGCAACCGGCACCTTCTGGTGAGTGCCATGCAAAAAGCCCCCACTCCCCACATGCTTTTGTCTGATCCACTTTGCAGAGGGAGGTCCAAGACCAGGACTGGGAACAAGGGTCGCTCTCGGGCTTGTTGTTGAAGCTGTCTACAACCCTGTGTGTTAGCAGGAGGTGCGTTTTGGGGTGTATTGCTCCAGCCCTCCTCTTGCTGCACCAACAGGGAGAGAGCATCCTGCACCTCACATACTTCATCCCATACCCAGCATCCTGCACCCTGCATCCCACATCCAGCACGGGACTCAGCGGAGGGAAGAGTGGGAGCCCTGCCTGGTGGCACGGGGTGCATTCCCTTGGCGCTAGGAAAACAAGAGGTGTCCCAGGCTGCTTTAATAACAGGCTGCCCTGCATGCTAAGCTCAGTCACAACAAAAGGCACGGTCACCAGTGTCAAGGGAAGGACGTCGCAGCGGCGCTGGCCGCAGCCGAGCTCCGAGCTTCGTGCCAGCTCTGAGAAAAACAACCTTCAGCATGCGGACAGGGCAGCATCCCTGGGGCGCAGCCTGCCTGGGGTGGGACACGCCGCCTTTGCAAGCCGGCCTGTAAACAAGCACCTGAGCATGTGTCTGGCCTGAGTCAGCCCCCGGCTTCCCTCCCGCCACCGAGGCTGGAGGAAATTTGGGAGGCAAAGTCCCTCCCCAGACTGCCAATCCCTTTGTTGGGAGCTGAGAAGAAAACCCGTGAAAGTTGAGGAGGAGGACAGGTGTGCCTAGAACTGAATTGCAAAGTAGGAAAGCAATTTTGGCTTAGCCAAAGTGTCCTGAATTTCTTACTTGGGAAAATAAAAATCACGGTGTGAATCTGCAGCTTAAGAGCCTTCCTAAAAGTGTCAATAATTTCCATATACAAAGAACTTATTTTAGCCTGGGATTTCAATGTGAAGCGATTCGACTACGGTAAGTAGGACCACTTTATTGCTGTTCACAAATTCACATGCATTTATTCTGCTGAAAATTTGATATAGGGCATTTTTTGTATTCCCATTTATCGCTTGCCAAGAAATAATTAAGAATAGGAGCTAGAAGATTAATTTTAAATAAAAAATCTTCTCAAATGAAAATGTCAGGTCATAAAAATTCCTTTTAAATCATAACAGCATATAAATCTTTGAAATTAACCATGTAATTACAATGTCTATCAACTTTTACCTTGAGCTTTGAGCCTCTCTTTTTAATCTCCCATTCTTTTTTAATGAATAGCTATTTTGAAATTAAAAAGTACTGTTCATTACACATGCCCCACTATAATAGGGTTTTTATCATATTTGCTCTATTTAAAAATACTTGCTACTTTGTAATTATTCACACGCCGATCCCTTCCTATATTGAGTAGAAAATAAAAAATGAAATAGAAGTCAAAGGTGCTTTAGAGCTGAATGATTTACACAATTCATTAAGGACGGTGATTTTTCAGTTAGCATCAGATTAAATGGTTACTTACTCTCAAATAGCCCTTGGGGAGTTGAATTGCTGGGTAGCAAACAGATTAAAGTTTGCATTGAAAGAAAAATTGAATTCAGAGGTAATCAATAGCATAATAGGGGCAGTGAGTGGTGCCTGCTGCCTGAAATGAAATTACCATATTTTTAATCTTAATTTTCCACTCTGTTTATCTGACAGTGTGGATGTGCAATCCAAACAGATAATGAGAGAGTGGGATATTGACACTGCTGTCCTCTGGAGTGCTTGTTTTCAGTGATTAAATGCTGTGATCTGTGATTACTTTGTGCAGGGATGTCAGAGCTGCTGGCCAGGACTATGGGAGGGACACTAGCTCAGCAGCTGTAGCTCTCTGGTCTCTCAGGTCCTAATGTCTGAAATTCATTTTCTGTCGGCTATATGGGGGGGGGGGGGGAAAAACTGCCTATTTGTGTATATACTTCTGCTGCACAAATTACAATAATTAATCCCATTACTATTGTTGTCCTGATTCAAAAACGTTTAATTAGATCAATATGTAGTGCATCCTGTCTGTAAGCGCTATATTAACGAGCCACCGAACTTGCAAGGGATAGTAAGACATGAGTTATTATACAAAGCATGACTAGCAAAGTTTGGAGGTAAAGCGAATTATCTTTGTAGCAGAAAAAAGACGGATAATGGAAAGTGCGATTGTATCAGAGATCCAGCAAAGCCAGTTGGTGCAGATATATGGAAATCTGAAATGTAAATAATACCCATTGTAAGTATAACATCCTCAGTCTTTTAAAATGCAAATGTAATGATAGAGATGTTTTTGTAAAAAAACATAGAAGGATTTGGAAACAAAACATTATTTTAAAATTGTAATACATTAACATAGCTAACACAACTGGAATGCAGAAAAATATAATGATGTAACCTCCTCTTGATAAATATCCTTGAAGGTTTTCTTAATTCCATGGAATAGGAAATCTCCAAATATTCCTGGTATTTGTTGCTTAACCCAAATGCAGTGTGAGCCATTTGCATTTTGATTAGAACCAGCGAGATGGTATGTTCAGTATTAGGGCCTGATCCTGCTTGATAATGGGATTACTGGCATGTAGCAAGGTTATTTGTGTCCCTCAGCCTTGCAGGGATCAGGCCCTGGAAACAGAATTTAGGAAGCTTTTACGTGTGTGCCTATCTGCCTGTGTGATGGATGGGTGGGTTACTTGAACTGGAGTACGTCAGGCCCCAGCGGTGTATTTATTGATGACAACTATCATGTTCTCTGGAGAATTAGCATCTCCCTATAATACAATTTCCACATTTGATTACAGTCTGAAATGGACTTCTCACTTCTCTAACATCACCACTGGGAGAGACTCCTTGTGCATGTTTCCAAACCTTTGTATCAAGGATTACTTTGGCCTAGTAAGAGACGTTAGCATTTTAACCAGTCATTAGCTATTTAGCTATTTTCAGGTATTTTTAGAGTTTGGGTTTGGGGTTTGTTGGTTTGGGTGTTTTTTATCTTTTACTACAACACAACACAGAAGGCAACGTTTTATTTTCACAAGTGCTGGGTTCTCACAGCTACTGTTGCAGTCATTAATGTCTGCAAGATTCTACTCCTCCTGAGAATTAGGTGCAGTATAAAGAGAGACTGAAGAACTCCTGAGTCCTTCCTCTGAGCTGAAAGCGCAAGATCCTCGCTTTTTGTGAGTATCCACATCTTCATGGGGGTCACATTTCTTGACCTCTAGCTTGGCAGAGGGCAAGGAGCATATACCTCACAGCAGACAGTTAAAAAACGCCCAAAAGTCAGATCTTTCTACCCTTGCATGTACAGATGCATGCATGTATGTACTAGATGAATAGCAGATGGATTTACAGGGATGAAAGCTGCAGTCTACAAGCATCCTCAAACTTTGCCGCTCCATGGTAATCTCTACAAGTTGGAGCAGGGGTATCATGCGTGAGCTGATGTACAGCTGTTGCCTGATCAGGTGTTCATCACTGGACATCTTTCTTTGCCCTTCCCCTTAAAACTAATACAAACAGATCTAATAACATGCTATTCACTCTTAATTTTACCTCCCTTCTCTTCAAACACAGTTTGGATGCACAGGTGGAAACAACACAAGAGAGTTTCCTTGCTGAGGGAAACCAAACCTCGGGAGCTCTGTAAGGTGAAATCCCTGAGGGCTCAGATGAAGCCCTGTGTTACCCATAGGGAGCAAAAATAGTAAAACAACTGCTACTCCAAGAATTAATAAAGAAAGCAGAAAATGCCACAGAAATACCACCCCCCATATCACAAACTTAAACATGGCAAACAAAAGGAATATCTGTAGATATAAAACACATTTAAGATATCAAACTGAAACTGATGTCATGAGGTTTCCTCCATTGCCTTCCTTAAAGAATTATTGTTTTGTATGAGTACTTTCAGGGGAACTTGTTACTACTCTAGAGAAAGTGATAGCAAAAAGACTTCAGAAGGAAATTAAAAAGGATGGTAAGTCAAAAAAAGACTTGAACACAGGTATGTCATCGTTGTGTCATGTGTGTGTGTGCGCGCACATGCATGCATGCGTGTGTGTGTGTCCCAGTATTGGCAGTGCAGATGTGGAATAGACCAATTTAGTTTCTACCTATAGTAGGAATTTATAATTTGATGCAGAGAAACAGAATGTAGCAGAATGTAGCTCAGTGCATACTAACAGAGATATCTGCAAGTATTTTTTAATTCCTGTTAATGTTTTTCTTCTCAGTAAATCATGATTGGTTGTGTACCTTGCATGGTGCTGATCTTCCATTACTTAATGCTTATGCAGATGAAGGCTCTGATGCAGCACTGCTGAAATCAGTGAGTTTTATTATTGACTTCCGTGGGAGCAAGACTAGGATGAAAATGCACATGGAGACTTCCCCAGTCTTAATTCCCTATTAGTGACTGACCCTATGAGAGAATAGGTGAGACTAGGACAGTACCATGAAAGCAGTTGCTTTATTAAGGGCACTCTTAATTATTTTTTTTCTGATTTCAAACTTTACTGTTGGCTCAAATGAAATAATTATACAAGTATTTCTAGCATGAATAGTCACGCATGCTAAACTATAATGCCTTTTCCAATGAATACTTAAATATATGACCTTGAAACTTGCTTTTTTTCCAATTGCTTATGTCAGTAAAATGAAAATACACTGCAGTGTTTGGAAAGTGAGTGTAAAAGAGGTGTGAGTGTGGCAGAAGAAATCCAGTTAAATATCTGATCAAACATTCATGACAGTATTCACCCACCTTTAGTAAGAAGACAGTATCCAAAATATTCACATAATTATAACCCGTGCTTTCAGCAGACATTTAAGATGACATTATTCTCATATTAATCTTTGAACAGTGCATTGAGGTGATACTTTGTCACCTCCGTATGGCCAATGACATGAGTTCCCCTCAGAATTGCCAATCTCTCACTGAGTCACTTGCTTTACCATATTTCTTTGAAAATGTTTTCTCCTGAAATTACTTTATCTGCCATATTTGTCACATCCATTAATATAAAATACAATGAATTGATATTAGCAATATTTTTTAAATTGCTAAAAAGTCTTGACATAAGAAACTCCTTTGATTCATGACGTGGAGTTCAGATTTGCTCTCTTATTCTGCCAACTATTTCAGATAAAGATGACATAGAAAGGTAGGTGTTTTCCACAGTTATGCAGAGTTTACAAACCTTCTGGAGTTGGGGACCTTGTCTGGGGCTAGTGAAGCAACAAACTATCTAGAAGAGATGTCGGCAGGAGAAGCAATATGGTTGCAATTTTTCCCAATATATTAACACCCAGCTACCATTTGCAAAAAATAATAAACTCAGATGAGAGCAAAACTTAGTGCTCTAGTTTTCTTTAAAACAGGGACATCTGTAGTTGTTATTGCTCATCTCATCATGTTCTCTTTACATGCATCAGTCTCCTTATCAGCACTTTAAAATACTGATCTGTGAGAATCGGCAATATTGCTAATAAACACCCATTGAAATGGAAAGCAGCTAAAAAACTGTTTGAACTTCTTTCCTGTCTTCTGACTATAGGGGTATAGTCCAAGCGAACTCTGGGGTTTATAAGAGTACAAAAGCTTGCTTCTGCTCATGTACCTGCAGTCACCACTTTAAGTATATTGAGCTTCAGAGCACACAAAGGAGAGGCAGAAAATCCAAACCAATCTCTTCCCTTTCACTCCTTAAATCCTGACATGCTCCATCACCTCTTCAAAATAGTGAGCTGCCCTTCCCCAAAATGGAGAAAAGAAACAAAATCAAATGCAAAACAATGAAGAAGGGATAATCTGATCTTTAAATAAGGAGACATGTTGCTTGGGGCTTAAGTGGGGTAAAGTTTCACAATGATGTCACCTTCTTCTGAGAACGTGACCCCCGTGAGAGGTGAAGGGTGAAATATAAATACGGCTAATCCATTGTGTTCGTATATCTCTTAAATATGTGCCAAGTTTGGCATGGCTGACTCTACCAACTGTCTGGCAAACTAGAAAGTCTTCACTACAGGCTTTGAATGGGCAGTATTCATGGAAATCAGATGGCTGCTCTTTTTTCCTGACTGAAGTGCAGCTTATTGATGCATTTTCTTTAAAAATAAGCCTTTTCTGGGTTCTCCTTTCTGACAAAACTAAGTTCAATTTTCACATACAAAACCAGAGGAGCCATTGCTTTTTGCGCGGACAGCAATACCCTCCACATGTAGTGGTTTCCAGAATCCTAAGTTAAAAGTCACGTGTGTGAAGTTCATTGGGTTTTTGTTCATTTTAAATGTCTACTTCAATCCAACTAGGAATGCACTCAGGAAAATCATGTTGCTTGTGCAACAGAGGGTCTCAGACTGGATGACACCATGGTCACGCCTTGCCTTGTCTGTGTGTTGGTAAGGTGGAAGAGAGCTGCAAGAGAAGGATTTTTATTTTTAGGAGACATTCATGAAATATACTGAGAATAAAAAAACTTGAAGATTTGTAAAGATATCAGTGGGTAGTATTTGTTTGTTACTGGGCTATCCTTGGAGACAGCCTTTTGTTACTGTAGTGGAAGCAGAAATGGAAACAGGTTGAGAAACCACTGTCCAAACTGTGTTGCCCACGTGGTGCATGTTTGCTTTTAAGACCAGCAACATATGAAGCACAAATATAGATTGCATTCTAATAATATATTTACTTAAAAGCACAAATGCTTCTGGGCATAACAGCTGGTAAGAGGACCAGAAGCTGCTGTCCCATCTCACAGAACAGGAGCAAAATCAGTGCTCTGACACTTGGGCTACAGAATTTGTTTAATCCAGCATTCCTCTGCAGAGAACTTTACTGAGGGGGACACAGAGAGAAGGAGGATGAAAGAGAAAGGAGAAACACACTTATTTTTAAGTCAAAAAACAACCTTTGGCAAAAATGTTGTACCCCGGGAGGCACAGCTTTTCCATGCAAGGACAGATCCTGCAGATCTCTGTGAACTTGAGAAATGTGGTTTTGCCCTGCTTCCACCTGGCCAGGTCTGCAGGCAGTTTTGTTTCTGTCACACTCATTCCCCCTTTTGTTCTGCACAAAAAAAAAGTTTCTTCTTTTTGTTGGTAAGGGCTTTCACAACCTGTTGGCATCTAACATTTCACTTCTGTTTTAAGTAAGTCCCCCACTAGTTTTGACTGGGCAAAATATTGCTTTTTCCCATGTTAGATTTGTGCACAGGTACTCTGAATTTTTCCAGTGCCTGGGAAGATTTTACTGTGGTGATCTCAAAATTTTCAGTCAACACCGATTCTTTTTATTTCTCCAGGTTCTGCCTTTTCCTTGGAGCAAAGACATTGCTAGTTTCTGTAGTCTGTGCAGTACTTGTCATAACCAAGTCCTAACCCAAAGCTGAGGCTCCTGGTTGGTCTGATAGTACCAGTTCAGTAACATCTAAAGCAAAAAAGGCTAAATATTTGTACACCACATCGATCTGGTTCTCTCGTTCATGCACATACCTGTCTTCACTACTGAGACTGCAGTCTCTGAAGAGCAGGAACTGTCTTTTACTGTCCCTGTGTGCAAGGAGGCAGGTAGAAGTCACGTAGCAACTCACTCAGGTGCCTGAACATGTGTCTAGCATGATGTTAGGTGTCTTAAAGCATCAAAGACATCCATGTGGGTGGGGAGACATCCATAGGACCGACAAAATATGCTGTGGAGAGGCCATGGAGGCCAGGTAAGATACCTCAAAGTAGCTGGTGTGGCCCTGCGTACCTCTTATTAGGCTGTGAACCCCACCAGCGCAAGAGTCCATGAGGCGTGTTAGATGGCTGTGTCGGGCTGGAGCATGTCGACACATGGGTACTCCCCCGCACAAGCTGGAAAGTCTGCCAGGAAACAACAAAAGTACTCGAGGAACATTAAAGTTTCAGCCTAACTTTTATTCAGCTGTTAATTAAGCCACTGGCTGCATCTAGACTACAGGACCTGGGAGTGCTGCCAAGTGCCTGTGCGTGGCGGGTACCCACCCTGCTGCATCCTGGCTCCAGCCCGGGGCGTGATCTCATGTTCGCTGCCTGTGACGCCCAGCCCCGCCAGCAGCCCCCGCACATGCTCGTCAGTGCCTAATTTGGGCAACCATGACCACCACTCCGGGAGCCTCACAACACACAGCCAGAGGTTAGTGAGGACATGGTCTCTGTCATCAAAACAGAAGATTACTTTATTTTCCAAATTGTTTTATAGCCCCATCAAATGCTAGGTTGAAAATGTTGAAAAACAGTCTTCTAGACATGCTAATGAAATGCTAATAAAATAACGCAGCCAAGTCCTACTAGCTTTGAGAAACCAGGCAGCTGAACTCAGCCTCATGGTAAAGTTAAGTGATACTTAGTGACTCTAGACAGATACCAACTTCCTGCATCAACAGAAGGTAAAACCAAACATTGTTGCCCTGTGTGCTGAACCAAAGGTATGGATCAAGCCATCGAGGGCTTCTTGTTAGGCAAAATGAAGAAGTTGGGTCACTACTTAAAAGTCAACAATTTTTATTTGTTGACTCAAGCAGCAGACCTAACTTGCTACAAAAATTGTATTTTCACTCTTGTTTTGTGTTAATATACATTTAAGGGTATGTCCTGGGATGGCCTCAGCATCTGAGGTACAATCTAGATAACTTCATGGTGTGGTTCACTCTGTACATGGACTAATACAAGAGAACTGTGAGAAAGAGAAAGGAAACTGCCTGGGAAGCAATGGGAAATACAAGAACTGGGAGCAGGATTCAATGGCAGTCTTAGGACAAGGACAGAGCAAGCAGCAAAAATCAAGAAACTTGTGTTGCTTGAGTAAATCAACTCCTGTTTACTTCATATCACAGCGCTTCTGCAAGGTTTGTGTATAGGTCTCAGTTTAGAACTGGATAAAAAAAACCAGTGCAGGTTCACGATGTCAGAGTCACTTTTCCCCCTGAAATGTATGTGCCACCTGGAGGTGGCATTTACTCAGACATCAATGAGAGACAGGAAGAAGTACTTTGAGAAGATTGATCTCATCACAAAAGATACACCTAAATTAATTTCTCCCTACAAAGTGTGCATTTTTCTCCCTTGACTGAGATGAAACTTCAGAGCAGTCGGATCATTTGCAGCTATCTAAAGGTCAAGAAAGAGAAAGCTGGTACAGATGTTCCCTGCCAAGCACAAGGAGGCTGCACATAAGGCTCTGCAGCTTCTCCTCGGGGTCAGGTCTACCCACTGAGCAGAAGCCATGTACTACACCACACTCTCTGCTTCCTGAGGACATCCAAACAGAGACACTCCAGCTGATGCCTTTGTCTTGGGCCAGGCCTTGTGTTTGTTTTAAGGAACAAAGACTTCCATGTGGTCAGAAAGCCACTGAGATAGCACAGACGAAAGGATGTCCAGTCACTGCTTTGTGGTTACTGGTGTGATAACATCAGCCTGCAGCTTTGCAGGACAGCCTCCAAAGGAGACCAAATCAGCAACACCACCTGAAGACAGTCCAAGGACAACCCATTTGCCCCTGGTTTTGGGTTGGCAAGAAAGTGTCTGTCTCTAAGGAATGTCATGTAATTTCCAGCACTGAAAAGTAGCTATACTTCAGAGATGGACCCATTTTAGAGATCAAAGGAGAACACAAATTCCCTCGCTGTTCGTACAGCTGTTCCACCTAAAACCTTGTATAATAAAGAATTACTGGCAAGACAGACTTTTTTTCCTGAAGTAAAACTTGCTATCAATCTAAAAAAAACAATTTGGAACTGAGACACCTGCCATAATATTATTTTCATTTGATACTGTATATCCTTTGAGCTTGACTTTAAAAGGACACGTGTGCCTGTGTGCATTACGAAAATGGTAGACTTAACTGTGGAAAGTGGAGTCAGCGGTCATGAAAACTTTTACCATGTGGCAAGTATATAATCTCCCTGCAACACCAGACTGTAATATATCATATATAGCTGGGATCTGAGCAGAAAGGAGAAAATCAGTCGTTTAAAAGCAGTGCCTTGTGTCATACCTGTATTACAGAGAGGCTTTGCATACAGTCTGTCTTGCCAGTCTTTAGTGTGCCACTCTGCAACTGAAAGGGAGGAGGACTGCACAGGCAGAGGGCTTCCTGGACAGAGGTTATCATTTCTGTCCCTGCTAACGGCGAGTCCTGTGAAAAAGAAAATAATTCACACAGTGGGGGGGGGCACGTAACCTACCACATATATAGGTTAGCAATGATACAGAGCCCTGATGATGCCGATGAGCATCTAACTAACCAGCAACTAACCTGCATGGCTGCAGGTCTTACAGGTATCGCTCACATGTGGATCAATACATAACAGCAATTCACATGCATTTGCCAGACGAGGATCTTTAAAATTTTATTGACTACAACTGTACAGCTATTCAGGATAATTCTTCCTAGGTGCTAGCAGTGGTAGTAAATATTTATATTTATATTATGGTGGTGTCCAAAGGAACCAGTAGGGGAGCATTATGCATAGAACTGTGTAAAAAAGAAAAGATATAATCCCTTCCCTGTGGAGTTAACCATCTAGAGGACACAAATAACAGGTAGAAGAATGGGAATAAAATGTACATGCAAATGAGATAGCAATGAACTGGGGCAGCTTTGTTAGTTGCAAATTTTTTTTTTAATTATTATTATTATTCCTTTAAGGAAAAGATAAAATACACAATGGTTGCTATGAAGTCACTGGGAAATTCTAGGGGACTGGAATTCATTTTTGTTTCAGAAAAGTGGGGTTATTAAAAACTTTCTACTACTATTTGCAGGGCAGGGGGGGTATGTCTGATTTTTTTTAGTAGAGGAAGGTGAAATCACATAAATCATAGCAATTTCTGTTTCCTTAAATGTGTAAACATTAGACCAGGACTTCATTATCTATAATATGCCAAGGAATGAGCCATAATTTGCAAGTCATTCAAGCAACATAAGAGATCCAAATGCTGGTCACTGTCACACCTGGTTTTAGTACGGGACTCGCACGCATGGAGCATCAGCTGCATCCCCTGGGAAGGACGCCCATCTCTCCCCTCAAAGGGTTGTGTGGAAAGCAAACTTCCCACAAGTGCACATACACACCTGATGAACAATTCCTGCCTCCTTAAAGAAACAGAAATAAAAAATCAGGGTTAAATTATGCCTCTCCCCTTTCTGAGCCTTGATGGAAGAGGGGGAGGAGGGGGGTCACCCTGCCTTTGGGGATGTTGTAGGGCCGGCTGCCATCACTCCTGGCCTGCTACCTCTGCAGCATTGCTGTGGCAGCGGGGACGGGGGCTGCCCCTGCCCCAAAGCCACCCCTGCTGCCCGCCAGAGCAGCTCTGGTGGTGGGCGAGCCCCAGCAGGAAAGAAGAGCATTCACATTTGGTATTTAGCTCCTGAGTTTAGCTCCCTGAATTGTTGATTGTTTACCAGTTAAAGTGGAGTTCTTGGGGTGGATATTAGTAAAGAAGGAATTAATTAGGCAACTTCTGTAATCCTGTCAACACTGCTCTGGCTTGCTAGCACAAGCTGAGGCATTTTCACATTTTATTCTTCTTTATTCTGAGCATTTCCCAGGTAACAAAGAAGGCAAAGAGGACAACAGCCTTTTAAAACTGCCTCCCTGTAACTTACCTTGACAGTGAGATGAAACTGCTTTTTCTCGTGTTTTCCTGGCATAACCCCTTCTCTCTTTTTTTTTTTTTTTCATTTCATGGCAACCTGTAATCCTGAAGCTGATCTAAAGAAGGCCTTGCTTTGCCCGTATCTCTGTCTTATAAAATGCATTCTTCATCACTCTCCAGGAAAAAAGATGTCCTAAGACACTGGGAGCAAAGCAGGGCTTCAAGCAACACAGCAACAGTTTCATTGTTTAACTTAAATAATGAAGGCTTTGGGGTTCTGGTTTTTATTTTTAAGTGTTGGAAGTGAAATATGGTAGTGATGTTTGAATTATGAACAATGTCACTTATTCTCTTTCTGCCTTGGAGTCAATATAGCGATGTTCTGGGTGACAGTGTTGTTAGCTCTGAGTAATATTGATTAGGTAGATTTGGGGCATAAACAGGTAAAAAGAAGGATGACAAGGAACACTAATGCTTTTTTGCGTGTAGTTTGCTGGAAAATTTTATTCTTGTTTATTGTAGTTTGTAATCTTCATATATCACAGGAGTAAGAGTTGATTGAAGAAACAAAGAGCATGCACAAGCATAACAGATAGTTGCCAACTTAAATTTAGATAACTCAGATTCTTAGTTTGAGAAACACAAATAAGGGAAAAAAAATCCCTCCAGGAATTAAAACAAAAGGTCTTTGGATTTTGTCATTTCAACATTATAAACAAAATCCTCATTGCCCAAAAGCAGAAGAAAACTTAAAGAGACTATAGCTGCAGGAAGAAGGCGATTTAAGTTTCTGAGACATTAGAAATTCATTCCAAAATTAGGACATTATTATCTGTTCTAACCCTGAATGGCTTTGACTGACTGATTGTTTCTTTTGGGAGGCTGCAGAGAGCTGCTCCCTTGGAGAAGGCTGTTTGGTAACTACCAGTGGCTGTTGCTAAATGACCGACACGGACAGTCTCCTTCTGGTTGAGTCAAGTTAGAAATGGGTCTCCTCATCATTCCCACTCTGCGTTTTGTTTTTCTTTCTCTGCTTTTACTGCTGTTTCTGCTTATGGCATAAACCCAATCTGCCTCCTCTGCAATAGATTTTCATTATATCTGTGTTTAGTCCTACATTTTTGAAGTTCCTTTTTTTCTCACAGTTTCTTGTTTAGTCTGCGTACACAAAAAATAACACCTCCTCACAGCTGAAGGTATTACATTTAACCAAAGAGCTTTCTGTTTTCTAGCCCAGAAATAAAATACTACAGGTGTGTCTGCAAGTGTCAAGTGAAAAAAAAACCACAACAAACCAGCATGGAAATGGCAAAAACAACAGCAGCATTAGAAAGGTTTGTTTATTCATATGATAATGGGCAGCTTTAATGTGAACTTTTTACATAGTCGAGCCAGTGAGATCAATTTAATCCGGGTGGGTTATTCTTCTCTTAGTGTAAAAGACCATTGATTCCTTCTATTGGCTCAGTGAGGGAGCTCTTCAGCATAGTGGCACGCTGAGGAAGCTGGTTGAAAGCCACCAAAACCAGCAGGAGCCTTTTAATTGACTCTGAATCAGGCCCCAACACTGTACATAACTACTCTCCTTTTGCAAAGCTTTCTGTTTCTTGAAAACAATTGGATTACCTAAAGAAAACTCAGTTTTCCCATTTTAAATATTCTGTGCGAATCAATTCTTTATGGAGAAAACATTTTGCTTGCGCTACATCTTCTGTGTGTTTAGATTCTGTAAGTGTTGCCATTTATAATCGCTTCATCATCCTTTGTTCAGGTGACTAATCATAATAAAATATATTTTATGCATAAAACAGTATGAGACTCGTTTTTATACATTTCATTTAATTACTTTTTACTGTGACAAATCACATTGTTAGAAATGTACTAACAGATGGGGTGGATTTTAAAGTTGGTATAAATTATGACTCCTTAATTTTTGCAAGTGTTGAAGAATTTAATTGTCTCCATTCAAATTTTTGGCTTAACTCCTGTGGTTTGACTTGTTAGGATTCCAGACATGCAACACAAGGAGCAGGGAATTTCTGGACTGTGCAGTGTCTTTTCGGCAAAAAAGAGAAAAAAAAAGAAAAAAAAATCCTAAGGACGAAAGGAAGTTAAGACAAAAGGAAGGTCTGAACAGAATTGCTCAAAATGTCCTGTCCTAAAGCAAGGGTTAGGATGTCAAAGGGCTCCTGTTGAATAGCCCTGCTTGTTAGGAGCAGCAGAAGCAGGACTCTCTTGTGTTGCCCACATACCAGGTGCAATAAAATACAGGCTCTGAGTGTGACCCCAGTCCAGGAGTGGGAGAAACTCTTATCTGAGTGTATAATCAGGGCTTGGGTAGCTCCAGATAGCTGTAAAACATAACAGTGAAATGCTGTTTCAAGGTGCCTTTTCTCTTCTTTTTTCTTTTTTCTTTTCTTGCTTCTTGTTTTTTTCTTTCCTTTTCTTTCCTTTCTTTTCTTTTCTTTTCTTTTCTTTTCTTTTCTTTTCTTTTCTTTTCTTTTCTTTTCTTTTCTTTTCTTTTCTTTTCTTTTCTTTTCTTTTCTTTTCTTTTCTTTTCCTTTCCATTTTTATTTTATTTATTTTACTTTATTTATTTTATTTTATTTGCTTTCTTTTCTTTTCCTTTCTTTTTCTTTTACTTTCTCTTCTCTTCTCTTCTCTTCTCTTCCCTTCCCTCCCCTCCCCTCCCCTCCCCTTCCCTTCCCTCCCCTTCCCTTCCCTTCCCTTCCCTTCCCTTCCCTTCCCTTCCCTTCCCTTCCCTTCCCTTCCCTTCCCTTCCCTTCCCTTCCCTTCCCTTCCCTTCCCTTCCCTTCCCTTCCCTTCGTTTTTCCCTCCTCTCCTCTCCTCTCCTCTCCTCTCCTCTCCTCTCCTCTCCTCTCCTCTCCTCTCCTCTCCTCGCCTCTCCTCTCCTCTCCTCTCCTCTCCTCTCCTCTCCTCTCCTCTCCTCTCCTCTCCTCTCCTCTCCCCTCCCCTCCCCTCCCCTCCCCCTCCCCTCCCCTCCCCTCCCCTCCCCTCCCTTTTTTGAGAAGCAAAGCATTTCACCTTCAGTCATTTTAAGTTGGGATGTTCCCACTGAGACTTCTCCTCTACTAGCTGTCTTCTCAACTGTCCTTCAGTCTGCTTAGCAGCTGTGCTACTTCTCACACTTGGCCCTCCCTCCCTCTTACAGAGCAGATCTTCCTCAGCACAAGCAAACAGGCTACCACAGGCAAAGCTACATTTCTCACCCCCTGCTCCGAACCTGTCACCTCTTCTCAGTTCCTCCCACACACATCCTTTGATACCTATTACTCCAAACGCTGCTGCCGGTGCTCCTGGAAAAACCATTACCAACAAATCTCCGTTTATGACCTTTTCACAATTCCCTTTCTCCATGCTCCGTTTTACACCATAGCTGTTTTGCAAACTCTGCCTGTTTACACCCTGCTCTGTGCTTATGACTGGCAGTAAGTTGTCTAAACATAGGTGTAGAGTGTCCCACCTGGCCCCGAGCTACGCTGTAAGGGTGTGGGTCACATCAGCAAGCTCTATGCAGCTGCCTTGGATACAGTTAGACATCTAAAATGGCTCTAGATACTGGTGTTTGGTCAGCCGGGTACTACCCCCTGTGAATGAACATTAGCTGCCTTTAGTGACTGAAAAACTGCACCGCATGGCCACCTCCCGGCACCTGCAGCTCCTCGCGGTGCTCATGATGGTCTCCAGAATGCCCAAGCTTAAACTGCCTGAAAAGCTCACTTCAGCGGGCAGCAGCAGTGCTGTTTGAGAAAGGTCTGCTTGATCAGGTGATGATTATAACAATGTGCCAATAGCAAACAGCGAAATGGCTATGTTTCCCGGAGGAACAGATTGAGCATGACTGGCACAGCTGCCTCCGTGTATCCCACCACCCCCTGAAGTGACACCCTAAAACAATTTTGCTTTCCTGGTAGGTCTGCGCTTGGCACGCTCACTCCCCTTCTGCATCCAAAATTCCCTTGCAGTACTCCCCAGAAGTCTCCTCATGCCCTCATCCGAAGAAAGGCTTCTGCCCACATTCTCCAGTGGGTGGAGGACTTCTGCCTGTGCTGAAAATGAAGTAGAGCTACTATTTACATTGGCACGTGCTGTTTTCAGTGCCACTGATGTCTGCCCATGAGGCTTCACTCATACAAAGAGCACACACGGTGCGGAGCAAGCATACAGGTGTGTGGAATAAATTCCACTATGTGTGTTATTATACTTCTGAAGATAAAAACCACATTAAATTAATGAGGAATGTCATCAAGTCCTAGCAAGTGATTAAGCTCATAGATCTGTGGCTATAAGGCTGTGGTGCTGAGTAGCAGGCTGTTGGTTTTTGCATGCCAGTTTTGAACTGGTATTAGAGAATTTGGAAGCTCTGGATTTAGAATTTGGTTTTGAAAGTTCAGATGAATCAGAGATTAGAAAGCACCAGTACAGCTTCTGTACCCATTATCTCATGATTTAAATGTCCTCTGTTTTACATTAGCTAATGATTTAAGTGCCATTAGATATCTTTGTATGACATCCAACATGAAATAATCAACTAGCTTAGTGTAACATTGGTCCCATCTGTCAAACTCCCTATTCCTCCCACAGCTTTGTTCATGAAATGTTGGTCAGAAAGCCCACGGACCCGAGTATAGCATTAGAATTAAGGGGGTGAAAGGTGACATTTCATTATTCAATTTTTTTGTCTTGGAGTCCCATTTCATTTCAACAAACAATTTGGAAGGGAAATTTGCTCAGAAAATGTTTTATAACTCCTATGACATCTGTCCTATTATTTGTGTTTAAGCTGATTTGCTCATAATATAGCTACATTCAATGGACAAGAAAGGCATCATCTCTTTGAAAAATATACCTGATGCTGGAGCTTTACATGATTCCTTCGAGGGAGGATCCTGGCAGGTCTTTGTGTCCTTACGTTCTTTGTGGTGAGATGGGTGACAGATCAAAAAGTAGTAGTTGTAATAATTAACTCTGTTGTTGCAATGGAGCTAAATATGGATGTTGTTCTTCATGGTTTTGCCTTACCGATTTGTAGGTGAGAGTGAAAACGTGTGGATATGAAGATAAAATGTTGTCACATGCAGTCCCACAGAGTTGCTCCCCAGCTTTTCAGTGGAGTCCTCATTAAAAAGTAACATACTAGTAAATTAAAACCAAAACGGGCATCACTGCACACTCACATAACAGGGGCTGAACAAAAGGGAAGTAAGCAGCACGGCAGGGACCTGGACCATTTAGTCACCTTGCTCTCAGATGGTTGAAGCCTCCAGAGAGACAGCGGAGATCTTCTGCCAAAGTGGGAACCCATCAGGCAACAAGGAGAGGCTTTTCCAGGGGGACAGAAAGAGGAGCCCGGGTGGAGGAAGGTCCATGGTGGTCTGAAGAGCAGTTTGTCAAGAAGAGGCTGGTGTTTGTTTTGTGAAGTTAATAATAAAAGCAAGCCCCAGGAAAGGTGCAAAGCTGGAAAGCAAGCCTGTCTGCACGTCTTCTGTTCAAAGCAGAGCAGAGACTCCAGCTGCTTGGAGAGCCACCTCTCTTTGAAGTAATTTTGAGGTGAAAATTTCAGCCCTTTGTGCAACTGGTTAAAGTTTTTCTAATTCCCCTTTAATTTGGGAGTACTCAGAAAGCTCTCAGTGTTTTTGCAGGTAATTGGTAAGCTCTTTGCCATTCTTTAATAAGCTCTTTTCTTTTGCTGAGAGATCAGGGTTGAATTATTGGTAATATACACAGAAGAGGGACATTAATTAAGTTTGAGGAAAAGACAATATTTAACCCGTTCTTATAATTATCACCTAAAGTACATAAACCTTCAGCTGGAACTGGGTTCTTTTAAGACTGTCTCCTGTTATCATGAAGTCTTCTTCAATCAGGCACAAAGCTCCATTCAGTGCTGTGCAAAAAGCCAAAGTCTTCGCTCTACTGCATTGTCTCAGTCCTGTACCACGGCATAGGCAACTTCAACCAGCCAGCTGTAGTGGAAAGGCCTGAGATTGCTGGTTTTCTCCTCTCTGAAGATTTACGTGGTATTAAATAAGCAAAAAAAAATGCACCCTTCTGCTTGTGAAGAAGAGGGACACTATAATAGGTTCAGACTTTTTTGTGGAGGAGTCGAAATGTGGCACCAAATTCTGAAAAGGGTTTAATTAACAGCTTGGTTTTGCCAGACTTTTCTAGTGAAGAACTAACTTAGCTTATGGACTATAACTCCAAAAAAGAACTATTGATATGTTAATTGTATATGATTATGAATGGTTATTTATGGCATTGGATCTCTCTGCTAAACCAATTATGCTCTATTTGTGAGATTTGCATTATACTGCAACCATGGCATTTAATTAAACTTCTATTTCTCTTCTTTCTTTTTGTTTCTTTCTTTTTGTTTTTCTTTTCCAGCTTTAAATGATAAACTACACTAGTCACGCAGTGGTTAAAGCTGAAATCAGCTATTCATTTGATCATCCTCACACACATCCTACTCAGTTTGTGCTGCCCAGAAAATCTTAGCTGTGCCCCCTTAAACGCTAACTCACAACTTACCTGCTCAGGCTCAATGAATTTTTATAATCATATTTTACATATTTCTAGAACTAGATGGATCAGTCACTCTGACTGTACTGGTGAAAACCATCTTCTCTATTTTAAGGTATGTTTAAATGTATTTATATAAACATAAAGGGGATGTTTAAAAACAGTGTAATGGCACAGCGTGCTATAATCTGAGTGTTTCTTTTGGTCTCCTTCTGCCTGTTAATAAACAGCATATAAAGTCGACTGCATAACCAATGCTTTAATTCAGAACATATCAAAAGGTTTGCGTGGGCGAGGTAAATTGGGCTGATAGTGAGTCAGGAGCTGGTTGGATCCCTCATTTGTTCATTCAGAGAATTTTTAATGTAGAACTAATTTTCGAGTAGTTGAATTTTTGTAAAGAAAATGAAATCCTTAAGGGGGCAATTTAGCTGGAATCCTCTGAAACACAGTTCAACATGGACTGCCTTTTCACAGCTGTTTCACGTAGAAAAGGATCTTACTTTTTCAGTCCCTCAACACCTGCTTTCTCTTTCTTTTCTGTAAGCATATTGCAGTGTAGCTATTGAAAGAGCTGATAAGGGTTCATGGCAAAGGGGGTTAAATCATGATATGGGATACACTTCTTTGTTACTTGAAACTTGCTTTGCCTCCTCCTCACAGTGCCAGTGCCAGAAATGTTGGTTAGGGGCTTTCTGTAGTTGAAGTGTCCAAAAGTGGGATTAAAGAGATATATATCCATCCTCCTTGCAGCCCCTTGCTTGTACCAGTTGCTGTATTACCGGGGCAAGGTGCTGAGAAATCAAGCGTATGGGAGCTGATCTTCTGGTCCACATACATATATACATGTACGTGTGTGTATATATATATAAATGCATATACATATATAAACTCCACTGTCCCTGCCTGGGCAGTGGCAAACAGCACAGAGCCAGTTCTTCAGTTTCAGAACATAATAATATCTTCTTCCTGGCCACAATGCTATTCATCACAGCCTTTTGCCAAATAACAGGCCTAAGTGGCCTCGAGGTCTTTCTGTGGACACTGTTCCAGATTCAGTTTCCCAAAGAACATTTTGAAACATGCCAGTCCTAAAATATTTTCAGTCTTACTCAGAAAAACTCTCACTAACAAAATTCAGCTCTCGGACCTCTGTTCTCTAAGAACCTGAGTCCTAGCTGTCTCAGCTGAAGTCTCAACAGAAAGGAGTTCTAGCATCTTGCTTGCATCTTAAGTGGACAATTTAAAAGGTTAAGAACACTAAACAGGAACAACTTGAAGCTACTTTCTATGTGCCATCATGGGGATGGGAGAAACATAGTTGGAATAATTGTATCAGAAGGGAATCTATTTAATTAGGTTCCTTCTACTGTTACACATTAGCAAATAAAGTAGGACCACTGCAAAAGCATTTATTTAGCCTGGTTGTTGGGGCAAGTACAAAAGTGTTTATCATCATGACATTACTAAGGGAGCCATTGCTAGAATCTAGTTTGCGATAGCTGAGAAAAAAAAAAAAACAAACCAAAACGTAGCTCTTATTTCAATTGGGACAATTTGCAAATACCCAAATCTTCTGTTGTTTGAAGGGTTTATTTTACGACACAGAACCTATAGTTACTGCACCCCAAAAGTTCTTTTTTATGATTAGCTGAAGCACAGACAAATCATGAAAAGACAATTGTACACTTTCTTGTGTTGCTTTATGGGCTTTAAGTGCCTACAAAAAAGGATTCCTTATGCTTTAATTTCTCTTTATTTTTTTGACTGTAAAGACCCATGGGGTAAATGCCAGTCCCACAATCCTGCAGTTATATGGTTACTGTCAGCCTGCTCAAATGATGCTTCCTGTTCATTAGGCGTCCTTTCATCTGACAACAATGTACTGGCTTTGCTGCAATTCTTAGTCAACGCCCATCTCTTCAATAGCCTGTGAATAGTATTAAATAGTGTTTATGCTAGCTATTGTTGCCTTTTGTGTGGTTTGTCTAATTCACAGAGAAAAGTCTGCTTTTGTGGTCTAAGGCTGGCTACGTCATGGCACGCCATGTGCCTTCTGATGGGATCCATTCCTGCTGAGTGATAACATTACAGGCCTGAACTCCTTTGCAATACAATCCAGCATTCTTAACACAGTCAATACACTCACAGGCAATCTAGTTTACTCTTTATATTAAGAGGTTTAGGGAGACAAAGCTCATCTAAATACCTGCTCGTGAAACAAATAAGATGAATTCAACCGATTTCAGAATTTCTCTCCAGCTCCCACACAACCACACAATGAGCACCAGAAATCAAAAAATTAAAAAAAAAAAATACTGAAGCTGTGCAAGGAATGGCCAAATATCCCAGGTAGAGCGGTTCTGCGTACACACACATAGAGGGCACATTTTAGCAAATAAGGTGGCATTATTGTTCCTAGCTGTTGTTCAAGATGAGGCTTAATATTAGAGTCAAAGCGGCTGCTTTTCTTTGCTTAAACTACTCACAAAAGAGAAAGGATATTGTACGGATGATTACATTATCCCATAGCTCAGGAGCCTTTGCAGGGCAGGTATGTTGCTGTGCCTTGAAAGGACTTTTGATGTAAGCAGGTCATTAGAGGCTCAGTGTGTAACTGATCCTTAGCTGTCTCTGGCTTTCGGTGTATATGGGTTATTCTTGTCTAACCGTACTCTCCCTGTTCTAGGTATCTAGGATCTTATTGTTCTCCTTCCCTCCCTCCCTCCCTCAGCCCCTCCCTCCAACCTCCTCACTGCACAGCTAAAGTTGGTTTCCAGCTTTGCCTTGGGAGGCATACAAATGCATACAAATGCAACTGGAAAGTGAGGTTTACGCTGCTAAGTAGTGCCATTCGTCTGTCCCAGGAGTTGTTATCCTCCATGCGTCACGCTTTGAACAAGATCAAGAGTAGCTTCTAAAAAATATGACATTGAAAAGAATGCACACAAATAGTAATTATTGCTCTGTAGCTGCTGAAGCTATAATACCCTCCATGGCCAGAAGCAAGCAGGGAGGCAGGGGACAGGGTGGGGCTGAGAGTGGGTGGAGGCTGAACTTTGTTCTCTGTGCATCACAGGAGAGCATTGCAGACTGCCCTCCTGATCAGCATAACAAGGGAGGTCCATCATACCTGCTCTTCTCTGAGGTATTGCGGGCCAGATCCACAAAGGCATTTAAGACTGGAAAGCTCCTGGCAAACAAGAGGTGTTGGGGTGAACACCCATAGACAGCTTGGAGATAGACTTCTCCACCTGAAGTGGCCACTCTTTAGAGTCAATTGGAAGAGTCTACTTACTTCATCCTCATGTTCACCTCCGATATTGGTCTGTTGAAGTACACCCTACAAGCGCTTCTTTCCTGCTACTACTAGTGGAGAGTGGGAAAACCCACTCAGAAGTGGACACTGTAGACATCTATCTAAAATTTGGAAAGATGAATCCCACCCACAAGTACTTCAGTGCCTGTGTGGATCTGGAGCTCCAGGTTCTGCTGTCCTGCTGGGCCTCATAGCTAAAAGCTGGTTTTTCCAGATAGATAGCATAGAGAAGGCATGAAGTCCTTATTAATTCTCTCTTTTTTTTTAAGCTTCTGAGTGCCTCCAAGCTACACAGAAGGCAGTCATTCTTTCCATCCTAGAGTGAAAAATGAATAAAAAAATCTGTCTGTCATAACAACATGAAAGCATTTCCTGAATTACAGCCCTGACTTCTGAATGAGGGGTGTTTGCCTGAAATGAGTCAGTGCAAGTGGAAAAGCGTGTTGCCAAAAAACAAGGAGGAACCTGGCAGTCTAGAGCAGTTGCTAGATAAGAGCTTTTTTCCCCCTGCTTTCAGATCACCTTCCTAAGGAAACAAGTTGAGCAAATGCTCACCTGGAGCCAGTCAGTGAAAGAGAGCCTGTGCCCTGCGCAAATGCGTTGTCTTATTTTGCTCCTGAGAATGAATGAGATGGGCTTTGAGTAACGTTTTCGGCAGAAGGCATTGGAAATGAACTAGGGTTGTCAGGAAAGCTCATTGATTTTGCAGGACCCATCCAAGTTGTACATTATAGTTTGGAGGAAGAGCACTCCCTTTTCAAAAGATAATTTTTCAATGTTCTGCCCGTGTTTGTGCTTTTGTGCAAGCAATAATGGTTTCATAAATGTTTTATGTGATCAGCGTTTAGCAATACCTGGGAAGCTGGCAATTCTGACTAGATTTTACAGATACCAACTTTTTTTTTGCCATTAATACTTTTTTTCCTTTCTGTTTATGTTCCCAGATTGATTTCCAATAGTTAAAATTTAAACAATAAAGGCAACTTTAGTTTTCAAGTCTGCAAATAGGACAGACAATGTATGCAACCTCCTCATTGATTGACTTTTCTGTTTTTATAGATTCACCCTCCTGAAAGAATCATTAAACACCAGAGAAAATGATTTGTTGCCATTGATTACATGACATACTGCTCTGACACACACAGTTTTTATATCTAAGTTATTAATTATGCTGTTAATGTAATTTGCAGACCATGAGATAAATCATTCAGCTTCTGACTGGGTATTGCTGGATATGTTGCATATATAAATACATCTTTGGGTGGGAACAGAACTGTTACCAAGAATAATAGATTAGAAGGCTACTAGTTTGCCTTATAAATCATTATGAGCTAAGGAAAACTTCCTTTGCCCATTTATTTCATTATCTTGGAAATGCTGAGTTACTCAACATCTCTGTTGCTTATGAGCTACAGTGATACACATAATCACTTAATTTCAATATGGAGAAAAGTCTCGCAATCGTTCTGTTCATAGTCTATCTTCATTCTCTCAAGAATTTCACAGTTTAAGGTTAATAAGCTGCAGGACATAGAAAGCCAAGCTTAATTTGGGTCTTCCCAAAGGCTTCACTAAACGTTTCCCCCCTCTTCTGGTGGCGGATACTTTGTGCTAGCTTAATTCTCTGTAACTTTCTTTTCCCAGCAATGATTGCCAAGAAATTAATTATGACAGCCGGTGTTGTGAATGTGTGCCATGGTAGTCTGCTGCCACTAGTGACAGACTCATGCGCTTCAAAGCGGAGGCCTCTGCATTTGTACCAACAAATTGTTTTTAAAAGTTCCTCCTGTTTTGTACTTCATTTCAACAGGTCTAGCTCTTTCCTTAGTTTCAGAAGGGTTTAGCAGCAACTATTCAGCAGTTACCCTGGGAGCACACTGCAGATTATGCATGCTTGCCTGACATTTGACAGATGCTCTTAAAAGGCTCAGTTTCCTTTTCATAGAGGCCAGGGGGTTGAGGAGGGTGGAGGGCTAGAAACAATTTTGAAGTGAGTGACATATGTTTAAATGTCAAGGTGGTCTTACTGAATCACTAAGCACAACCCTTGTACATTGAAACAGAAACTAGGTGGGAAATGTCCTTTTTAGTTAGAGCTAAGAATTTACATCTTTTAATGTTCTTGAACCCAGAGATGACATAGTCCTTCATTTGGAGGGGGAGCTGAATGCTGAAGATTAAATTTTGTTGCAAGTATATGCTAAGACTCTGTTGAAAGTCTTCCCACATGCGAATAGTGAATAAAACATGTTTTTTGACAGGTACTGCCAAAAGTGTGAAATGCAAGGAGGTAAGCTTTCTCCCCTCCCTGCTCAGCTCTGTCCAGGCAGAGGCTGACATTGAGTGCTGGCACAGCAAGGATGAGCAGAAGCACAATTGCAGCTGGGATATCGGCTGAGTATAAGTATATATATAAGGAGGACAAGCATTCACCTTGCCTCTTAATGGAAAATTCTGCAGCCTGAGGTGGGCCCAAACACCTTCAGTGTTTGCCTTTAGCAGATTTCCTGGTTTAGGAAACATTCACCAGCTCAATAACAGGGCTTGATACAAAGGACTTCAACATCATGGTTAAAATTTTTTAGTGCATCAGCACCACTGTCATTCCCAAATCAAAACAGTGAGGTGGCCTTGAAGGTGCTCCTGGTTTTGGAGCTGGCCATATGTCCTGGAGAAGCCCTGCCTGCAGAAGGATCCAGCTCACCTCTTCCCCTTCATTTGCCCTTGGGCCCACCAAAAGGAAAGTTGTGTGCTCAAACTACATGCAAGTCTACATTCAAATGTATCTTCAGATTTTCAGTGCAGGTGACTGGGGAACTGAGGTCAGCAGTATGCTCCAACACATGTCAGCAGGTGAAATGTGGAGACCCAAAAGTTAGTACATTGTTTTGGAAAATGTGTGGTTTAAATGTAACTATTATTGGATTTCCATATTGTTTTTAAAACAAACAAAAGATTTTCTGTCGTCAGTATGGATACAGTTTTGAACCCCGCCAGCAGACGTTACGTCTGTTTTTAATGAATCTATTATTTTGAGGTATTGTATATGAATTTCATGCTTTTATGGAACTACCAGTACCAGTCAGAGTAAGGAAAGGTACAGGCAGCCCTGGTTCAAGGTTCAGTGCCCAGCAGTCCTTATCAATCTCAGACCTGATTTGTCCTGAAATGATATTGCCAATTATGTCATGGTAGCTGGAGGTAGATACGTATCTCCTTGGGAGGAAAAAAAATGGCCACCATCACTTTGACCTGTCATCTAAATTGAATTTGAACTCAGCTCTCTAGAGAAACACGTCCACTGCATTAAACAACTGGAGGAATTAATGCTCTCATCGATCCTGCTCATTGTTACAGATGTGTGTGCTCACATCTGCATCCGACTTCTCCATCTTAAGAAGTCAAACCGTGGCCCTGAAGGGGCACAGCGTGCTGGTCTCTCCAGCTGTGCAAAATAGTGCCAGCCCTGCTGTTGGTCTCACAGTGCCTCTGGGCTCAGACTGACATGAATAAGTGGCAGCAGTGGTTGGGTGACAGATGAGATGTAGAGGCAATTTCCCCTTATAAGCTTCAGTGTCTACTTTGAAATGCAACTAGAAAGACGAAAATGAAAACAGCAGTGTCAGTTAATGTTAATGAACAAGTTTAAAACTCACATTTATGTTACAAAATACATATAAGCAAATTTCTGGTTTGTTATATATTTGTATCACACAAAGTTTCTAAGGAGACTGTCCGTAATATGGAAATAGTTCCTGACTATCGGTTCATAACTTCTTGTTTTGCAGGGGCCACAGCTATAGTATAGTGAAAACTACAGTCAAATATTCATTGGTTGCATCTAGACTTCCCCACTTGGATACTCTGGAATAAAGGCCATTAGTTGATACATGTTGCATTTACTCCCAGAGGAGATTTTTTTTTTTTTCTGGGAAGCTTGGTTGAAGAATATTTGAAGGTAGAGGTTGAAACACACAACACTTAAGGGCAATCACATTTTTATCGATGCTTTGAAATTTTAGAAGGTTTTTGAAAAGGCCTTTATGATTATCTGGCCAATCACATATATAGGTAAGATTTATCTGCTGAAGACTACTTTTTTCTGTTTTGTTTTGTTCCCCTTATACAGAGTAGCAGATCTTTTTTTAAGAGGATTAAAGCAGACATTGATTAAAATGTATGAAAAAAATTCTTCCAGAAAACCAAGAGCAACCTTTTTACTGTATCAGTTTATACACACAAATTGACTTCCTGACTGATAAGGAGGGCAGGAGGTAGATAGAGCAGGGAGGAAGGAACAGCATCCTAGGAGTGATGACAAAAGGTGCTGGAAGGATCCTAGATTATCAGCTCCATGTAGGAACGGGGTGGAGGACAGCATGCAAATGTCCTTTCCTGTGTGCAGCTTGTGTGAGGGCCCTGATGGATGCGGGGCAGGAGGCAAAGCAAGCATAATACTGAGAAGCTGTAAAAGTGGGAGGTAGGTCATAAAAAAAGCCCAGGAGACCAAGAGAGAGACCATATCATGGAATCATAGAACGGTTTGGGTTGGAAGGGACCTTAAAGATTCTCTGATCCAACCCCCTTGACATGGGCAGGGACACCTTCCACTAGACCAGGTTGCTCAAAGCCCCGTCCAACCTGTCCCTCAACACTTCCAGGGATGGGGCGTCCACAGCTTCTCTGGGAAACCTGTTCCAGTGCCTCACCACCACCCTCATGGTGAGGAATTTCTTCCTTAGATCTAATCTAAATCTACCCTCTTTCATTTAAAAGCTATTACTCCTTGTCCTATCACAGAAGCCCTTGTAAAAAGTCCCTCTCCAGCTTTCTTGTAGGCCCCCTTTAGGTACTGGAAGGTGCTATAAGGTCTCCCTGGAGTCTTCTCTTCTCCAGGCTGAACAACCCCAGCTCTCTCAGCCTGTCTTCATACGAGAGGTGCTCCAGCCCTCTGATCATCTTCATGGCCCTCCTCTGGACTCGGTCCAACAGGTCCATGTCCTTCTCATGTTGGGGGCCCCAGAGCTGAGCACAGTACTCCAGGTGGGGTCTCACAAGAGCGGAATAGAGGGCGACAATCACCTCTCTTGACCTGCTGGCCACACTTATTTTGATGCAGCCTAGGATACGGTTGGCTTTCTGGGCTGCAAAAGCACATTGCTGCACCAAACTGAGCTTCTGCCAGCCAACACCCCCAAGTCTTTCTTCTCAGAGCTGCTCTCAATCCATTCTCTGCCCAGCCTGTATTGTGCTTGGGATTGCCCCAACCCATCTGTAGAACCTTGCACTTGGCCTTGTTGAACTTCACGAGGTTTGCACAGGCCCATCTCTCAAGCCTGCCAAGGTCCCTCTGATGGCATCCCTTCCCTCCAGCATGTCGACCACACCACACAGCTTGGTGTCATCAGCAAATTCACTGAAGGTGCACTCAGTCCCACTGTCCGTGTTGCTGACAAAGATGTTAAACAGTGCTGGTCCCAATACCAACCTCTGAGAAACACCACTCATCACTGGTCTCCACTTGAACATCGAGCCATTGACTGCAAGTCCTTGAGTGAGACCATCCATCCTATTCTTTATCCACTGAGTGGTCCATCTGTCAAACCCATGTCTCTCCAGTTTAAAAACAAGGATGTCGTGCAGGACGGTGTCAAATGCTTTGCACAAGTCCAGGAAGGTGATGTCAGTTCCTCTTCCCTGATCCAAAAACACTGTAACTCCATCACAGAAGGCCATTTGTCAGGCACAATTTGCCCTTAGTGAAGCCATGTTGGCTGTCACCAGTCACCTCCTTATTTCCCATGTGCCTTAACATACTTTCCAGGAGGATCTTGCCAGGTACAGAGGTGAGAGTGAGACGTACTGGCTTGTAGTTCCCTGGCTCTTCCTTTTTATCCTTTTAAAAAATGGGGGTTATATCTCCCTTCTTCCCGCCAGTGGGAACTTCACCACACTGCCACAACTTCTCAAATATGATGGAGAGTGGTTTATCCACTTCATCCACCAGTTCCCTCAGGTCCCATGGATGCATCTCATCAGGTCCCATGGACTTGCGCACCTTCAGGTTCCTTAGATAATCTCGAACTTGATCTTCTCCTACAGTGGGCAGCTCTTCATTCTCCCAGTCCCTGCCTTTGCCTTCTGTGGCTTGGGCGGTGTGGCTGGAGCACTTGCCAGTGAAGACTGAGGCAAAAAAGTCATCGAGTACCACAGCCTCCTCCACATCCTGGGTAACCAGGCCTCCCATTTCCTTCTGGAGAGGGTCTACATTTTCCCTAGTCTCCCTTTTATCACCAATGTACCTATAGAAGCTTTTCTTGTTGCTCTTGGTGTTTCTAGCCAGATTTAATTCTGTCAGGGCTTCAGCTTTCCTAACTCGACCCCTGGCTTCTCAGACAGTTTCTCTGTATTCTTCCCAGGCTACCTGTCCTTGCTTCCACCACCTGTAGGCTTCCTTTTTGTGTTTGAGTTTCTCCAGGAGCTTCTTGTTCATCCATGCAGGCCTCCTGGTGTTTTTGCCCAACTTTGCCTTTGTTGGGATGCATCAAATCCTGAGCTTGAAGAAGGTGATCCTTGAATATTAACCAGCTTCCCTGGGTGCTTCTTCCCTCCAGAACTCTGTCCCATGGTACTCTATCAAGCAGATCCCTGAAGAGACCAAAGTCAGCTCTCCTAAAGTTCAAGGCAGTGAGCTGGCTGTGCACCCTCCTCACTGTCCTAAGAATCTTGAACTCCACCATTTCATGGTCACTGCAGCCAAGTCTGCCCTTGAGATCCACATTCCCCACGAGCCCCTCCTTGTTAGTGAGAACAAAATCCAGCATGGCACTTCCCCTCCTTGGCTCCTCTAGCACTTGGAGAAGGAAGTTACCGTCAGGGCATTCCAAGAACCTCCTGGATTGCCCATGCCCTGCTGTATTGTCCCTCCAACAGGTATCAGGGTGGTTGAAGTCCCCCATGAGGACTAAGGATTGTGAACATGAGGCAGATCCCATCTGCCTATAAAGGGCCTCATCCACTCAGTCTTCCTGGTTGGGTGGCCTGTTTGGGTGTAGGAGACCCCCATTATAATGCCACCTGTCCCTGCCCTCTGTTTAATTGTGAGCCATAAGCTCTCAGTCAGCTCCTCATCCACCCCCAGGCACAGCTCCATGCACTCCAGCTCGTTGCTGACATAGAGGGTGACACCTCCCCCTCATCTCCCCTGCCTGTCCTTCCTAACGAGCCTGTATCCTTCCATTCCAACACCCCAGTCATAGGAGCCATCCCACCATGTCTCCATGATGCCAATAAGATCACAGCCCTGCAGGCATGCACGTGTCTCTAAGTCCTCTTGTTTATTCTCCATGCTACCTGTGTTTGCATAGAGGTATTTAAGCTGGGTCCCCAAGGAAGCTAACTTCCTGGCTGGAGCAGCTGGAATTCTCTTGTGCTGCTCTGCAGGTGCTCTCCTGCTGCCCTGCCATCCCTTTCCACTCTCTGGGCATCTGTTGCTGTCGCTGGCATCAAACTGGTAAGACTGGGATGGAGTGAAGTTCCCCTCTCCTGGCAACTTTAGTTTAAAACCCTCTTCCAGCTTGGCAAGCCTTCAACTGAAGATGCTCTTACCCTTCTCTGACAGTTGGATCCCAGCAGACTGTCTTAGTCCAGTATCTTTTAAGACCAGTATTGTTAAAAAACACCTTAAAACTGGTTAAATTTTTTATATGTGTTCTTTCACCTTATTAGATGATTACAGATCTTCACTCTGAGGCTGCAAAACTTACTTTGAACATTCAGGGAATATCTATTCACAGGCTATTTTCTAATCCACCTTGAATTGTAGCTAAGAAATTAAATCAACCTCCAAACCTCCTATAGCCATTTCTTCTTCCCTCACTATGCACTTCTCACTGAGGAAGTGGCAAGGCAAACGTAGTGTTGTCTGTTAATAAAATGCACATAAAGACATAAAATTAACATATCACAAGATTATAAAATCACAAATTCTATTCAGTCTTCTGTTCCAGTAGCCTCCCCATCAGTTATTAATTTCACGTTTGCAAATACTCTTTGCAGTACGTCACATGGTTATAAATCAGTGATGCCTTCAAAACTGCACACAAATCTCCAAAATACTGAAACAGCCTTATAGTGCAAAGTCAAGCATTCAGCTTCTGGTAATGTAATTTAAAGTGTATTGGTCCCCATAGGCTTAGAGAGTACAGTTTTGCCTAAGGTTGCATGGCAAGCACAGAGTGCAGCTGCAGCAGAACCCCCTTTATATTACCCATAAGCTCCCTAGCTCTTGAGACACCCTCTATCTTCTTGACACTCATTGCCATGTTCTCTTTCATTCTTGATTTATAACCTCAAGCTTGTCTATGGTAACATTTGTAAATTTTATGTCTTTAAAATTGCAAGTAAAAAAAAGGAATAGGGGATATTTTTAAGAATTATGTGGTTCACTGTTTCTAGACTCTCCTATCCACAAAACAGACAATTAAAATTTAGGTAAAAGAGTAACTGGCAGAAGTAAGATTTGCTCTTCTTTATCATCCAGACATGCAGAAAGAGGAAGAAACTCCAGCTGCTAGTAGTTTATGCCATTTACTATCTGCCAGGCTACAGAGGAGCCCTGCAGACACGGCCTGTGGGTGCTATTTGTGACTCTGCGGGTGGGTTCGGTCCAGTGGATACAGGTACTCCTGTGCTGAGAAGCAGTGATACTGAGTGGGTGACTCCTGGGTGCCTCAAAACAGAGACAGAGTCATATTTTTTATTTCTTGTCAACTAGTACACGAACACCAACCACAACTTACCCCAGTTAAACAATTTGCTGCCTCTCAAGTGAGCCACCATAGATGGCATGGGACATACTCTGTCCTCACCAGGGAAAAGGCAGGATGTTCCTGGGAAAACCTCAGCAAAAGGAAACTGCTTAACAAGCAGCTTGTTAGCCCCAGTAAATCGATCCCATTCTAGCACCTGCCCTTAGCACTTCCCTTGGACAGCCTTTACAGCACAAGGAAAGGATTCACCGAGTCACCAGGATCCCTACAATGACTGCAAAAAGCAGCTTCACTTCTCACCTTGCAAATCACTCCTGGCATATGCATCGTCCTCTTTTTGTGTGTCACCTAAATCCAAGGACCTGGGGTATTTAGGCACCTAAAACTGTAGATAGGCATCTGCAGGCACTGATGTGCCTCTCCAGATCTGCCCAGAGGCCTTCTGCTAGATGCTGTTACCAGTTTTCTGAACCACATCCCTCTTTGCCAGTGCATTAGCCCATTCATCTTCCTTTAAAAAATGTTGCAGAGCAGTTAACAACCTCATGAGGAACTGTTGACATCGATAACGTTTATGGATTAGAAAATGTTAGTTCTGTGCAAATTATACTTAATTACTGTTGTAGGATAATAATTATTTTTCATTAATAGAGTCCTAAATCCTTGAGAGCCTTAAATACTGTATATCTCATTATGTTACACAGTACAAAACCAGTGAAACCCTTTCATTAATTCATTAATGATTAGCTGGAAAAGCAATGTGAGAGATTATTATACATGCTACCAAGTGCTATTAGTACACGGATATACACAGCTTAATTTAGAACTTTAATATTAGAGTTTTAGTTCTTCAACCATGGAAATCGAGTAGAAAATTACTATGAAGATAAATTTTCATTTGATATTTTTTTTAACTGCATTTTCTACCATGTACTCCTTCTTTTTTATAATTTAAACAACAAGGGAAAAAATAAATATATCTTTAACATGGAGGACTACTGGTTTTTTTAAAGCTAGCTATCACTTAGTTAATGGACTTACAGTCAGGCAAAATGTCAAAATCAGCAGTGCCGTACCTTTTGAAAGTGGTGAACCCTCTCTCAACCCAGTGAGAGACCAGGCAGAAGCGCTTAAGCAACTAAATCAAGCCTCTACTTCTGGACTTCTATACTGTCCCAGTGCACAAATGCCAGGAAAATCAGGTTAAAAGGTTCATGATAGGAAGTTAATGAACATCATCTTGTTAGAGACAGAAAGAGAGAATGAGAAAGAGCATGAATCTTATTCTCCACACACTTTTGTCTCAAGTGGAGACAAGGGGTTACACCTAGCATGTAACATTTGCTAATACAGCAGTCTGGAATGGGTCAGGCAAATAACACTCCAAGAGCTCCTTTATCACCCTGGCGACTCTACCCTACAGGTCTACACCTCAGGCACAGACAGCTGCTTGTTTGGGTAGGAAAGCTGGGACCACGTGCTGGTGGTGAGCACCCCCTGAACCAGGCTTTGCTCTGTTACCCCCGTACGCAGGACTAAACCACTCAGGTCATTGAGTCTAATTGAACTGGCATTATGACTACATATAAACAGTAGATGACTGAAGAAAAAGATGCACATATTTCTGCTTGAATGCACTCTTGCAGCAAACCAAGTCAAGATTAAATGCACATGCATTGTTGCTTTATCTCTGTGAACTCCACCTAAAATACGGAGCTCAGCCATATGAGAAAATGTCTTTAAATGAAGGGTTTGGAAATATCTGTTGACAAAGAAGATGCTTTGCAGGAGGTTCTGCAGTATCTTCTGCTTGGTGGACAGGATTGTTTTTCTACTCTTAAAACAGAAGGAGAAATGCACAGATCAACTCTTGCTTAAATAGAGCATTTTGGGAAAATGCACTGGAACAACCCTTGGAGGATACCTGTCAGCCACCAAGCATTTTCATCCTTTCTTATCGCTGCACGGTGTTGGGTGGTCTTCAGTGGTTGCGGTACTCTACTCAGTTGTACCTACACTAAACAGAGAGTTCCAGCATTCCAGAGAAACTTTTCCAAAATAGAGGCTTTCCGCTCCAGAAGTCCAACCTTTTGAAATGTGCTTTGATCACACTGCAGTATCAAGTCATGGAGCTATTACACCTGTCTCAATGGGGGATGGGGCGGGGGGGGAAGACTTTTGAAAATATTGTAACAATTTATTCAAACCTTTTCTAACATTCCATTCAAATTTTAACGTCACATTGTAATACAGGAAATCACTGGAAAAATGAAATCAGAACTTGGTGGCTTAAACAAGTTGAAGTCAAAGTTTCATCACTTTCACATAGAAAATGCTGTTGATGTTGTGTGCCTGCAAAAATTCTGAAATTTCCTTGAGTCTACAGTCTAGTAGAAAGGTCTCCCATCAGACATGTTTTGTATTCACGAAATTATTCAAAGCAAGGAGTTTCACATGCTCTAATGAGCTGTATGTGAAGACAGAAGATATGCACTTAACCAGCAATGATTTTTCTCCATCCCATGCTCAACAGAATGCAAAATATATTACATTATTTATTTCATTTGCATCTTTTGGGGACAGTAATAGATGGTAAACATTATTAGTGCTTTACATTGACATCTGTCTGTGGAAGAAGGACTCAGAAGTTAGCCTTACCACAGGGTGTAAATTATCACTGACCTTCTGAAAGAGAGTCCCAGACTGTGGCTGGGAACACCAGGAGTGGGGATGTCTCTGCAGGCCAGCCAGTCTTTTTTAATGTTCATTGTAAATCCTGAAGATGTACAGAAAACTTTATTTTCTGTGATACTTTCTAAACCACAGGAATATATTTAACACATTAATAAAGGGGAAAAAAAGCCAAACAAACCCTAGGAACAACCCAGTTCCTGTCATCTCTCTTGATTTTTCACTTAGTAGACTTCTTTATGGATTAAAAAACTTTTTTTCTTCTTCTTCTTGTAAAGAGTGTTCATTGAAGCTTGGCCAATAGATGGTATCACCCTTTCCAAAGTCTATGCTATGGGAGGCCTATGGAAGCATATCTGCTCAAGGCATTCATGCAAATTATTACTTACTGCCCTATATGCTCATAAATTAATAGCTTCTCTGTGGATGAAAAACAGAAATTAGACAACCATTAAGGTTGAACAATGTATAAAGAATATTAAATATTAATATATGAAATGAAAAAATATTGCTAGAGATATGAATAGATATGCCAGAAGCGTAACAAGCCAAACCTAGGAATGTAAATAATAAAAACATGTTTTCAGCTAGATATTCTGGATGGTTTAGTATTCAAATTAAAGTTTGTTTTCCCATTCAATAAAAACAAAACAAAAAGTATTTACCGTTGTTGCCTTATTTGCATGAGAGTTCATTTTCCTCCTGTGAACAGAAACAGATCTTTAAGCGGAGGCGAATCAGGATGGAAAGGCTACTTTCTCAGCGGTGTTTTTGAAGGAGCATTTCAGTGAGGTGTGGATGGCAGCTCTGCAAGTTCAAGAACAAGAATACCCCATACAATTTTAAGTGTTATTTGAATGAATAATTACGAAGCTAGCTGGTGCATTTTAATGACTTGTGTCGGCAGCAATGATAAAATTAAAATGGAAATTGGATGAAGAGTTTACTTAATAGTAGGATAAGGCTGCCTGTTACTAAAGTATTGCAGTTGACTGCATGTGTCACTTGTCTCTGGCAATGATGACTCTCGTCAGGGCCCCGTTGGAGCTACAGGACCTATAATTTCACACGGTGTAGCAGCTGTAAAAAAATCCTGTTTCTTTCTGGATCCAAGTTCATTTTTTAAATCCATTAGTCTCTGGCCAGTTTCAGCTTATTTCTGTTAATCCTGAATGAAATACTACTGCTCTGTGTCCCCGTGAGTATTACTGCACATGTGCTCTGTATGGATTTTGACCTTGACTGTAGATTGCTTCAGCCAGACCAGTTCTTGGTTCAGCCTCCTGTTAGGTCCCTGGGAGCGACGAGTGCACCCATTATAAATACACATGTAGCGAAACATTGAATGGAGCATGCTTTTTCTCCCATAGACTCAGTTTTATACAATTTCATTTAGGTGAACCATTAGGATGTCCATTTCCAAGAGCTCAGGCTGAACTGTATCACAGGGTACCTTCCAAGAATGCTAGATCCATTCCTGCCTAAACCTTCAGTGAGAATCCTATCAAGATTCAACAGCACCACCCTTTTAAATTGTGTGCATATAGTTGTACGGGTTTTGCTTTAGTTAGGGTACTGAATTTGGGCTGTTCCCATGCTGTGGGCTGTTTTGTGGGATTTGTAGGAATGAGAAAACAGTAAGAAGGAATGTGGCATGTTTGGAGTAGGCAGAAATTGTTTCTCAGCATAGTCCCAAAACAGTATAATGAACATAGATATCTGAGGATTTCAGATCCACATACCTGGTTTAATCAACACACACGTGCACACACACTCAGAGCACACCTTGGCTCAGAAAATGATTAATTGCCAAAGCTTTTGATTAATACCTATCATGGAAAAACCCCAACATGCGTCTTAGGAAGGAAAGCTCTTAGTTCTGCCTGCAGCTTGAAAAAAATCTGAATCTTGACTACATTTCCGTGCTCGTAGGAAAAATGTTTCAAAATGACTGCTGTATTTTTATAAAACACAATAAGCATGCAAGGCAAGATACCAACCCTTCTAAAGGCACATGAAAGTAAAGTCTAGCTCTCATAGTGCTTGGGGCTATGTCCAATGTCGAGAAAATCCAAAATAACATTGCACAACTGTACTATCAGACATAAGGTCAATCAGGTTCAGCTCCAAAGGAGGTGGCATCTGTTACCTACCTCATGTTTTAGTAAATAGTCTGGTTTTTATGTGACAAGTGCAAACACAGATACAAATTAATGGGAAAAGAAAAGCCCCAATTGTCCATTTGTGTCACATTGCAAACTGCTGGGTGAAAAACAGCCCAGCATCATTTAATCATCCTGTTTTCCCTATCCTTTTTCACTCATTACATTCATTACTGGTCACAAAAGACTGCTCACAAAACAGCTAGTGATTTTAATTTAATGCATCCTTTCTAAAACCTGCAGGGAAATTAAAGGAGGGAGCAACCTGGGGAGGGTTGGGGAGCAGGAGGGGGAAATGGGGCTTGGCACATCTGAAGCTTTAAATGCTAATAGTCAAACATTTCCCAAATAGATCTGAGCTGACCCTAAACACATTGGGAGGGCTTAACTCATTAGTTTGCAAATTGAGTCAAATTGACACAAGGAGTTTCCTTGCAGTGCCTTTAAATCTCTGATGGAGGCTGGTGAGTGACCTCTCAATCTGACAGGGCAACAGTTGCCAAACCATCTCAATATCACAAAATCCAATAAAACAAACTACCCAGGCAGATCAGCAGGGGTTGATGCAGGTTTTTTCCCCACATTATGCAAAAAAGTTGTTGTTGCCACCTCTACCTACATTTACAGGCATCATTGGTGTACAAAGAGAAAACTAAATAAGACAGCAGTAGCCAACAAATCTAATCAAGACAGGGTGTAATATTTGGGAAGCATGACAATATTTGGTTGGGGCCGTAGAGAGCCCACGGAGCACAGCTTACCTGGGGGGGCATTGCTTTAGCAGATGGCACCCTTCCAAATTGTTCCACGCTAGCCAGTATGGGGGCTTTGCTGGTAGATTTGCTCTTTCAAGTCCTGTTTGCTCATCTGCTGAAATCAATAGAAAGGCTCGCATTGACACTAGCAGGGTGAGAAGAGAGAAATATGCACCATGAGGGAGGCCAAAAGGGGCTGTCCTGGCATGAGCACAGCTTGGGACAAGGCGCAGCTCACCACAGCCAGGGGAATGGGAATTATCTCCCAAACAAGGTGTTCACACTGGGGTGTCTGCTAGGGAGGTGGATGCCTAAGCTGGCAGAGCTTGGGGAGCTATGGCCCTGCCCAGACAGAGGTGCCTGCCTCCCCCTGAGCTCCCTCAACCCCTCTGACCAGATCTCCAGCAACTACCATGGAAGCCTCAGCACCTGGCTCACCCCAGGCTCCCACAAGCTTGTTTGCCTGAACCCAGACATCCTGGGTGGCAGCACATAGTTTTCTGTTTCGCCAGCCCCTTCCATCAGCTACTTGCCTTCTCTTGTAGAAGAAGGTGCTGCAATGACTAGCCACCTGCTCCTGGCTAGAAAAGATGCAGGAAGAAAAGCCCTGCTCCCATAGACAAACTCCAAAAGACCTTGATGTCTCCACTACCTACCACTGGGAAAAGCTCTTGATAGCTGATTTCAACAGCAGGTTGTCAAGGATGCATCACAACAACAGTGAAAGACTTCTACTTATTTTTCAGAAATAATATCACAATGACATGGGGGGGGGGGGGGGGGGGGCAGGGACACCAAAACCAACTAAACAGATTACAAGAGTCTGAAAGGGCTGTTTAACTATTAGTTTAATAAGGCAGATTTGTCCAAAGCATACAGAGTAACCCTGCTGTATGCATCTTCCTTAGGACGCACTCCAAAGTCCATCGGTCTTGACTCAACTTCCAAGTCACTTGGCTTGGAAATTGGTCTCAGTGAGTATTTTTCTCTTTTTCGTATTCCAAATGTGGTTCTGGTATTTTACTCAAGACTGTCCAGAAGATTTTGTCTGTATTCACACGCCTTCTACTCCCTTCTGCCAGAAACGTGTCTGCTGTAATGCCCCAGTCAAGTAACTCATGAGTTACCAGTTAAATGCTCACTTGTAACCATAATCAAGGAATGAAGGCAAACAGCCTTGGGAGGTCAATTAAGTCGTGTGGTTCTTTGGACAGACCATGTCCTGAAGTACAGCCTGTTGAACACAGAAGGGAAAAATTTGTCCTTCAGAAATATTTCTCTGTGTCCTACTGCTAAGGATATGGATACGGGAACTAATTACTGCTGGCCAGCTGAAGTGTGAACGCGACTCAAAGCTGCCTCGCTGTAATTGCTCCTCTTCCCACAGAAAATACTCCCTCTCTAGGCTGGCTGTTTACCCCTCATTTACTTGTTGAGAAGGAAACTCTCTTGCATGTATCCCACAGTAAGAACATGTGCCCTGGCAGTTATTGCAGGGCAGCTGACTCATGCTAAGTTTACACCTCCCTCCTCACAGTAACTTGTTTGTGTGACCATCCCATAAACCTAGAGAATTAATTTAGCAGCAAACGTAGGGGCAATGAGCTAGGTTTAATAAAGGACTTCAGCATAACTGCCTGCCCAGCATGGAGACCAGAGCCCAGCTTAGAAGTCAAAAATCTCAGCTCAGTGTAACCATCTCACCCAACAGCAGGTACCATAGTTAGTCCTGTTGGGAGGTCAGTACTGCCTCATGGGTGACTGCAAATCGTTCCTTCAGTGCTCTAGCACCGTGTCCCCTTTAGCTTGACTCTTCACCTAACAGAATTATTCTGCCATGCAACCTAGTCTTGTTATCCTGGCTGGAGGTCCTGTTTCCTCCTAAAAATTAATCTTGAGAAATAACTGGCTACAATTTGCCTTTTTGAGAAGCGGGGGAAGGGAGGGAAGGCTGTAGGAAATGAGATGTTGAACACTTCAGTCTGCTCTGCCTCATCACTTATTTGCTCTCCTTTGCCTTTCGATAATGGGTACTGTACTTCCCTTTATTCTCCTTTTATTTCTGTTGAGTTGAACTTCTTTTGGTCGCCTCTCATGTCCCTTGCTAATGAAATGCGTTTTGGTCCTAGCATTTTTGATTTTATCTCTGTCATATAACACTTGGTTTGGTGGGAGAATTTTAGCAAGGGGGTTTCCAAGAGGCTTTGCAACTTCTCCTGCCAATGCAGCAAACCATTGTGTTGTAAACACAGCCAGGGCTGCCTGACAATTATGGGTTATTGTGTTCCTCATACTAATTACCCTCTATATGGAGAGAGTGCACAGAAACATGGGGAAAACCTTGTCTTCCTCTAGCTTTTTGTTCCATTCTCACATCCTCAGCTTCCAGTTTTTTGCCGCTCCTCAGCATCTCAGGCATTGCACGGTCCTTTTTGTCTGCCTTTTCCTTTGCAACGAATATGGCATCTGTTTTCTTAACCTCCCTTCCCTGCTGAAACACCTGAGGCATCCCCTCATACCTGTTGCTCTTTTCTGCTCTGTTTCTACTGCTCCGATACCCGTCTTGTAAAACAGCACCTGGTATAAACACACCATTTCAGGTGTGGTCTTACACTTTTCCAGCTGCTTCCAGGGAAGAACTTTATTTCCAAATTCAAAACTGCTCAGGTCTCATCTTGGATGATGTTCAATGGTGCAGCAGCTCCACCGGGATCTTCATCCTGGTCATCCAAGAAAAATCCTCTTGTCTGTGCAAACACACTCAGCCACCATTTGCTGCAATGAGGTACCCTTTGCACACTTATTTCTCTTTGACTTTTTAGACTCTGGGCATGTTAGGATAAGAACTATTCACCTGGTCTTTCTGCGATAGCATCCCTCATGTTATGGCTGCTGCCGTAGGATATAACTGCTAACCTGCTGATTGCCTGAAATACAAGAGTTGCCTTAGTTGTTCGACTGAGAGAAGCTTTCTGAGTGTTTGAAAACCCACTTGTTCACATGGATAAAATGAAACCTGTGGGAAGAAGCTTTTGTATGAGCTTTTAAAATTTTGGACCTCCAAGGTAAATCAAGGGCCCAACCCCGAACTCTCTTTTTGAGATAACCTCCCCCTAATCTGACAAATAATAAGGACACTGAATGAAACTCCAATGAGTTTTCAATGTTTCCTTCAGCCCCTGGAAGCATCTCCCAGCCCTCAGGTACAGCAACGTGCTGGAATCATCACCCGGCACCATCCCAGGTGAGACACAGTCATTTTTCCCCATCCTACCCTCCTCCTTTCCCCCTCTCCAGCTCTGGGGAAGGGCCTCTGCAGCACCCACTGCAGCAAAAAGCCGGTGCAGCTGGGGTGAGCTGATGCCTGGAGCTTTTATTTAAAGGAGGATGAACACAGGTGTCCCGGCTGTGGAGGACATTTTTGGCTCCCTAGCCCGGGTCACGGGGTCTGGGAGCATGCAGGCTTGATTTCTGCCTCTCTGGAGAGTGGTCAACTTCATTGAGAATTTGAATGGTGGAGTTTGGAGCTAAAATACCCCTCTGGATGGTGACAGAGATAGCTGATTTTTAATTGTCTTTACATGCAGGAAAACAGAAGTTACGAATATAACATGCAAGAACACCTCCTGTATTTCATTATTTGTGGCAGGTATTTAAAAATCAACATTTAAAAAAAATATATCTGTACACATTTAACATCTGTTATCTCTTTTCTAAGCCTTTAAATCCCTTAATTTACTCCAAAGTTGTTTAAACTGTTATCAACCTCTTTTGAGGGCTCTACCTCTTAATCACAACTATATGACAAATATTTGATGATATGGTATGCATTTAGCAGATACTTGGGACTCAAAAGATAATACCAAAATAGAGATTTCATACGATTACAGAGACTAAGGGATTAGAAATTAGATTTAAATGGGTCCAAGGGGCAAATTTAAAGACTTCAAACATCTTCTTAAAAACAAGATGCCAGGTTTTTAAAAAAAAATTCTAAAATGAATTTGCCAATGATCTCTCCTCCAGAAAAATTCTATCACTTCATCAAGCTTATTTATTTATTTAAACTGCCTTTGAAGCTCTTTTATTTCAAGGGGAAAAAAATCAAGTTCAACTGCATACATTACACAAGGGGAAAAATAACACACATGTAAAACCTCAGTGGGAACTTTCTCTTTTTCTGTTTCAGGAGGAGTAGACATTTCCCCAGAGCTGCTTTTGAGTTTTGTGGTAAATTGAGCCTCCAGGTAAATCCTTCTCAGAAGGAATGAAGCACTGAGAAATGACACATAATGACAAGGTGAGGATTTGATCTCCGTGTTGACGCAGTGAGCTTGAGGAGCAGCCAGTGGAGTATCCACACAGTGACTGGCTCTTGGCTGATCCCAGCGGAGGTCCACTGCTCCATGCGGTTTCCCCCACACAGGTGAGCAGTGCCATCCAAAGTGCCCAGCATGTCCAATGTGTCCCCACAGTGCTGGTGGGTGACACACCTCAGAGCAACCTGTGACCTGGGGTAGCCTTGGCTGGCCAGGTGGTGCCATGTTTGAGTTGCAGACTTGTCCCCTCAGCAGGGCTCATCAGGCTAAGGCACTGTGCTGATGTGGCTGTATCACCGCCATTTCCAGAGCTGCCCTTCCTGGAGCTGGCTTGAGCACCCCTGCACCATGTTGAAGGATGCATTGTGGACTCGTCGAATCGGGGAACCACTGTTCCAGGCTAGCACATCTCCTCTTTGTCTCCCTTTTTTCCAGGATGACATAAGGTTGGGTCTGAACTTGTGGGATGCTTGTTGTCTCCAAGAGCTACTGAGCACATTTAGAATCAGGTTCTGAGCAGCTTTAAGCATCCATTCTTTTTTTTTTTTTTTTAATCCCAAGTTAGATTTCAGCTAGTTTTGTGCCTGGAGCTAGCTCGCTAGAGGTTCAGATCAGCACTGGTGCCAGAAGAAGGAAGGGGAAAGGAATGCACAGCCCAGGGTGGGGAGGGAGGATGGATCACCTCGTCCTGAGTCATCCTGCAGCAGCACCCTCCAAGGATGAGGGGTGCAAGACATCCTCCAGAAAATCTTTAACATTATTGACACTGGAGACTAAAGGTATGAATTTTTCTTGTTACTGTTTGGTTTATTGTGTTTATGACACTGACCCTCAAAGCAAGCCCATAACCAAACACAGTGAGCTGTGATGCAAGCTCCACTGTTTCTCTTCTACAAAGGATACCCAAATAGGGAGAAAGTGCCAGGAAAACCCTCTGAGACATCAAGGGAGAGAGTACCACTGCTTTATTCCTTTGGAAGGAGGGTTAGTGGCTGAACAGGAGCAAAACCCATGTCTTCAGGGAGCTGTGGGCAGGATGCAATGGGAGGCAGGAGGCCAAGGTAGGAGGAATAATGCTGGAGATGTTAAGCATGCAGGTGCTATGCCAGGCCTCAGCACTGATGCCTCCTCTTCCTCCTTGCTGCACGTTTCCCTGGGTCTCTGTTAGCTCCAAAACAGTATCAGTGAGTGACCCTCATAGACCCCAGGCCCACTAGAAATCCTGCAGAAAGGGTGGGGGATCTAAGGAGAGAGATTAGCATGCCAGGAGGTAGAGTACATTTCTAGGTGGATTTCTGCTTGGACTGGGACTAGAGGGGAAATGCCCTTGGCCCAGCTCTTCCTACCAAGCCTTTTTCCACCCCAAAAGCCTGGCAATGTAATCCTCACTTGAAGGGACTTACGTAGTGGGTGGCTACTACTCGCTAGGACTTTTAGCAGGGTTATTTTCTATCCTTTTCTGCTTTCATCTCCCTGCACAAAACCTTGAAATGGAGTCACCGCGTAATACCAAGAACACAAGAAATACCACTGACTGTAGATGAAATAGCACTTAGTACAACAGTGATCTGAAAGAGTGTATTTAAATTACGTTTTGTTAGCATTGAAACTTCTGTCATACAAAAGGGGAAAAACAGTCTTTGCTGGGTGTGTGCTCTGAATGGGAAAGTCAGCAGTTTATGGATTCGAGAGGCTCTTTTGATAATGCTTTGACTGATGCTTAGAATACTATAAAAAACAGAAATCTCATGAGCAAAAGGCAGGCTTTGGCTTTCATTCCTGCTCACGCATCTTCCATCATCTCCAAACAAACTCAGCTCAGGTGTCTGGGGCTACTGTAAACTTCGGAGGCAAAGTTTAAGAAACAAGATAAATTCAAAAGAGTTTGTGTTGTCAGCTACAAGAGTAAAAAAATGTTATCGGCTGTTTAAGCACTGCTGACTAATGTATATTCAAAAGCAAATCAACACAGTCGCACCCACTCTTCAAGCATCAAGGAAACCAGATGAGACCAGTGTCTCAGAGATATGGTGTCAAAAGATTTGGGGTTTGTTTTTTTTTTTTTTTTTAAGACGGTGGATGGAAGGGGAGAATCACATTAAAATGTAATGTTTGTCAATGGGAGTGATAAAAAAAGAAAACTTCCCTGGCCATTGCTGGCTGCCGCATGCAGCAATCTGAATACATTGGTAATGTGAGGGACTGATTAGTCCTGTAAGGCTGCCTACAGGTTAGCAGGCCTCATTTCAAATCTCTGACAGCAATATGTGTCGTTTCATGCTTCATCCTCATTCCCCATGTTCAACACAAACCGGGGTCATTCTATATATGGAAATCACTGTCTTCAGGGCAAAAAAATTAAAAAAGGTGAGATTGCCGCTTTAACCTCACTGGCCTCAGAAAATATGTTTTAGTCTGATACATTATACTAGTAGGAATTATTTATCAAGAAGATACAAGCTCGATATTTCAGAAATAATGAGATGTTCTGGTTTTGCAGCTGAAATTTTATGGTCCAGAGAGCATCAGCTATGAATCCAGAGAATGAAGTAAACTCGCAATGAATGATACACAGCATGCAGCTGAAGTAAAATGGCTGTGCAAAGGGTAATATGAAAGTTATAACACAGTGCAAAGCTCACTATGTCTAAAGTGCCTTTGTTGCCAGAGACAGATGTTTTGAAGACAGTGCAGGCACAAGATGCTCGCAGCATTTATTGAGGGAAGTTTTGCCCACGAAAAGAATCGCCTGATGAGAAACTTTTGTCGTTAGCCCTCAAATCCTGCATCTTAGAAAACCTTCTGAAGAATTCGTGGCAAGATGATTTGAAAGCAGAAATGCAATGCTCAAGTACTTGGTGTGGAGAGATTAGGTAAGCTGAAGCAGAGGCTAGAGGTTCTCTCCCAGTATGGGGTGGATTTTCCCTCATACCTTCATTTTGCTAGAAGAAAAGCAGGTGTATAATTCCCTAAGCGTGTTTTTACACCACTGCTTCCTAGCAAATTTCCATTATTTGTACGAGATGGTGAGGGACTATATCTGACTTCTATATACTTTTGCCTGACTTTGTTTAGTTTGCTTTCTTGTCTGATCAAACAAGCTGAGCAAAGAACTTCCATTGGTCTTTCATTAGTCTTGGGTTCAGCAGAAGTATTTAAATGACAGGCACAGAATCAGTTACCACATGCATGCTGCATACTGCTGTCCAAAGTAATCAATTCATTAGACATGGATTGTGGGGATTATAAACTCCATGTGACTTAACATGGAGAGGAGCACAGCCATGAGGAGCCATAGTCAGCCTCTGCAGCTGCTCACATCCCTACAATGCCAGCATGCAGGTGCTTTGTAGCTACCATAGGTAACGGGGCTCAGACTGGGGACTCGCTCCCTGGCAATGCCATCGAGTCCTGTTCTTGCATCACCCAGCCCTTCCCCACCCCTGCTTCCCTTTCCACTGGCACAGGCTGGGTGGCACTTTATGATCTCCTTTCTAGTCTTTTAACACCTGTAAAATTAAAAAAAGAACTGCAAAGTTTCACAGGATGAGACCTACCACTGTTTTTTTTTACTGGACAATATTGGAGAGCTAATCTGAAAAATGAGGAGTATGATACCAAAAACTAGAATCATTGCAATCTGCAGCCTGGTGACCTTAGAAAGAAACAGAGTGAAGGGCTTCTCTTTTTCTTTTCCCATTTCAGGCTGTTCAAGATCATTTCCAAGCAGAACTTGAGTGCAGGAAAACATTATTCCTTCCTCTGGAGATGGAGGAGTAAGTCAGTCTGTGAGCACCTGGGACCACCTCAGCCCCCAGCAGGTATGAGCTACTGAGCCCACACTGCACATGCTGATGAACACTCAGGAGCAGCTCTACCTGCACACCGCATCCCGCTCCCAGTGGCAGCGTTTGCCTCATGGACCTCAGGGTAAGAGTCACCACAAATATCTGGGGGGAAGGTGGCGATGGAGAGGATGGTGACCATCGATGCTGCCTAAAACCCAGACTTCATCTAGACTGCTATCATCAGCCACCAAAAAAGAGGAAAGTTTTGTAAGAGGGAACTAACTAAGAAAGGAACAATAAACCAAATACTTTATGTTGTTTGTGCTGCAAAATGTGTTCAGTCTGTCAATTTTAACTGGTCTGACCCCCCAGGAAGGCTCCTTTTTGCTGACACAGGACAGGCCTGTGCTACAGCACTGACAAGGAGCTGGCACTCAGTTATATAGAAGCAATAGTGTCACTTTGGGCACTGTGAAGTGTCCCAGCTGGCCTCCAGCTGTGTCTCCAGAAGGCCATGGGTCTCTAGTCCTGTGCTATCTCTTCCAGCCCATGCAGAAATATGGGATACCCAGTGTATTTCACAGCCACCAAATCCTTCACTGGAAAAAATGTGTGCTATGGCTAACCCTCTTACATTTTCAGGACTTTTTATTCATGGCATGTTTAACCCCAGCCAGCAACTAAGGACCACACAGCCACTTGCTCACTCACCACTCACCACTCACTCCAAGGCAAAACAAGGAATTCATTCACCACTTCCCATGGGCAGACAGGTGTTCAGCCATCTCTGAGAAAGCAGGGCTCCATCATGTGTAACGACTACTTGGGAAGACAAACACCATCACTCAGAATGTCCCCCCCTTCTGTCTTCTTCTCCCAGCTTTATATACTGAGCATGACATGCTATGGTAGAATGTCATGCTACTACCCCTTTGGCTAGTTTGGGTCAGCTGTCCGGGACACACCCTGCCCCAGCTTCTTGTGCCCCTGTTCACTGGCAGAGCACGGGAAAGCTGAAAAGTCCCCAATTTAAAGCAAGCGCCACCCAGCAACAACTAAAACATCCACATGTTATCAACTTCACTTCCATACAAAATCCAAAACTCAGTACTGCACCAGCCACTAAGAAAAAAATTAACTCTATTCCACATGAAACCAGGAAAATTCAACATAAATATTTAGCAGCTCCTAAGTCTGTGCAAAGAACTGAAGACGGCACACAACAGATCCAGGCCAATGTAAACATGATGCAGTATTTTAAGCCGTCTAGTTAAGGTCCACGTCCTGCACAGATGTACAATAACACTACAGCTGCCCAGCTCCAGATCATTCTCTTGTGTGGTCCCAGCCTCTGGCATTCATTTCTGTACTCCTATCTTTGGACCCACTCAACGTCTCCAGTGCCTCCAAGCCTCCTCTTCACAGAACCCTACAAATCAGAGCAATCAGGTCTGGACGCACAGGGGCAACTTTCCTTAAAGGGTATAGGGTGTTGGGGCTCAGACCTTTCAAAAATGGAGCCATTTTTAAAGTTTAGTTGCACTATGATGTGACACCAGAGAAAAACAGCTCTTTGGACTTGTTCTGGAAGATCTTCTCATTGACATAAAGTTCAGATTGAGAGATACTAATAAATAATGAGAAAAAGCAGAGCTTAGTCTAAAGTCAAACTATTCTGAAGTGTGATTCAAAGCTGCTTCATGTGACTTAATCCAGGGTAAAACAGATCAGGAAGCACATCTCCACTTTGTTTCCACTGTCAGTACACTCATAGCAAACAGCGATGTAAACCTTAGGTGACTGCTGGAACTTTAAGTCGATAAGGTGGGTTCAGGACACACTTTTGAACACCAGTTCAGAAGAACCTGCATCTCTTCTCGCTCAATGGCTACACCAAGCTCTGTTTTATCCTGTATAAATTAATGGGTTGAATAGCAGGCCAATATCCTTCAACACAGGGTAGTTAATCACAGAAGACAAGCCAGTGTAGGCCTCTGAATCATGGCAATGCACAGAATCACCCACCAGCTGCTCCAGCTCTGGAAAGATTTGTTACTGCTCTGGCTTTCTCACTAAGACTTCTTTGAAGCATGGATGCTTTTTTCAAAGAAGGGTTTCAGGTCTGTGGGTGACATGGACTTGAAAGACCTGGCAAAAAGTAGCCTAACATGATGATAATAAAGCACCTATTGTCCTGAACCTCCTTTTGAATTTCTTATTTCTAAATCTGTATCCTCAGTGCAGAGGTGAAACCACTTCTTCAGTAAACTGACGTAAATCAGGCACTCGGTCTCTGTTCCCAGTGATTGTATGTACAGTTGGGATGCTGATGCTGAGAGTGCAAAGAAGGACTGAGGTTAAGTACTCCAAATGGATATCTCTGTTTCAAATTCATCTGACCTCATTTTAGGCACCCAACAGTTCACCCAAGTCAGGAATCTAAACGCTGCGGCTTTTTTATGCAGTCAATGGGGAGGAGGAGAGACTTCCAGAGAGGAGATTCAACCTGTTCAGCATCGTAGCCCGGCCGTCTCCACTTGGTGGGTGACCTTAGGTGATGTGAGTGTGGGTGCCCTCCTCTCTGCACAGCCTGACAGTGACTGACTTTCTGTCACTGACCACAATGTTGCCTGTTTGCTTTACCCAAGGACTCTGCTCATTGTTCAAACCCATCCAGCACTGAGCATTGCCAAAATGATACCACCTGTAGGTATGAACAGAGCACCTGTGTGGCTCTAAAAAGAAATTGCTTAGTATTATGGCCACATGCTTGTCCAGCTGCAGTTGATGGCCATGTTCTGATTGCTGGTAAATACATTGGGATTTGGCCCTAATAGCTGACACAAACAAGCACAAAGTTAATTTTGATTCTGAAAGAAGAGGAAAAAAGAAAAACCATGTGCAAAACCATGGCAAGAGGAAGGAAAAAAGGAGAGTTCATCTGAAGGTGACTGAATGCTGTTTCAGAGCTGTTGATTGCTCTTTGGATCAGACTTGTGTATTAGTTAATATGACTGATTTTCCTCCATTTTTACATTTTCATCTTATTTTGAGTCTGGATTCTGTGCAACATTTCTGCAGAAAAAAATGGATTTGTGAAATGCTGATTTTCTGCAATTAGTTTCTGATTTTTCAAATTTGTCCTTCACTCCAAGGCTTTTGAGCCTCCATCAAGCAGCATTCTTGAGAGACTATGGGAAAAAAAAATCCTTACAAAACAAAAACAGTATTTTCAGAATTCCACTCTACTGCTTTCAGACTATTTCCATCAACCCTCTTATTCATTTTGATTTATTTCCATCCATAAGCAGACTAACGCTTTTCTATGCTTTTATTGTTCTTCAAGAATAGGCCTTCTATTGGAGAAAAATAATGTCTCTACGACCACCACTTTGCTCAATGCAGATCTTCATTAATCTGCAGCCACAGTACAGGCTTTTAGCAGCAAGCACTTTTGATGGGAATTGAATTTGATACTGCATTATGGTTGTAGGGCTTCTCACAATAGACTGTGTTCTTTTCTGTGTCTGTGCACAATCAGAGAGACCCAATTAAATAATTTGGTGCAATAATGGAGAACAAAAGAGTATGAGGGCTTAAAGTGAGGGCTTCAGCATTTGTATTCTCCCTTTTCTGTATCATGTTAATTAATTTGCCTGAAAACCAAAAGAAAGAACATAATGTGAAAAGCATAGCTCATCTACAACATGGAGGCACTTCAAATGCAGATACCATACCAAATCAACATGTAACAAAGGAACATTCTTTGCATTTCTATAAGAAAAAAATAAAATAAAGTTGCCAGCTAATGTTGAGTGGTCCTGGTTGTGGCCACTGGAAATAACAGTAACTATCTGGGGGGGAAAACTCAAGTACTAAGGGTGGGAGAATACTTTGTGCCCTGTGATAACATCTACAGATAAATATGCAGATTTGAAGCCTAATTGGAAATTGGAAAATGACTGGACTCAAACAGAGACAGAGATCTCAATCTTTCTGGGCCTTTAATATATTTTTTTTAATCTTCTGGGCTCTGTTCTAGTCTATTCTTCCCATAAAACAGCTCAAAGCAGACACTTCCCAAGAAGTCCAGCCCCTGCTCCTCTGTTTGATTTAGAAACTTCCAATAGCATTTCAGTGGGCACTCAAGGCAGTCTCTGCTCCACCATCATTCCAGTCTGCAACTGAGTTTATCCAGCAGAAAAGATCTATTTACCCACTGCTGAAATAAATACTGTGGCCCAGCGGTCATGCAGTCCTTATTTGCTCCTTGGAGCCTAGAAGTTGAGGTCAGTGAGCTGAGATTATTTGCAATTTGGGTGACAGAAGCTATGCTGCACTCTGCAGTGCCATCTCCTCTGTAGTCCCCCTTGAAAGAAGAACCACTGAGATCTGTAAAACTGGCAGTTACACATTTTTCCTGTCACAAATCATTTAAGCTATTAATTGTTTGAAGTCCTAAAAGATGCAAACTCAAGGATTATTCTGTTGTCTCTTGTTCATTAGCAAGTGGAAAAAGGATATTTGCAGAGCTGTGATCCAATTGTATTCATTATTATTACCTGTTAAATACTACTTTAGGGATATTAGGGGGAACAATTTACCTAAAGGTTATGAATCTTATTTCACAGTATATTAATAAAAAGCTTTGCATCTGGGTAAAAATACGATCACAAACTGGGACTTCAATCCAATTTAGAAATTTACACAATTACATCTTTTTAAAATAGAAATATACATGTCTTAGCTAGCTACAACTACCTTCTTTCTAGCTGGAAAAGCTAGAAAGCTTCCTAGCATCAGCACTGTTATATGCCCCCACCTCCACAGAAAGCCATTTAGTTTGCGTTTAGCTATATGGCAGCTTCGTAACTGCACTGTCAGGCTACCTGCACATCACACATCCTATTAAAAGTACTGAAAATGATCAGCACATCACCTCTCATCAAGGAGTATTGCATACCTTTGTTGCTACAGTACTGTACTTCCCAGTAGAGATGTCTTTTTATAACAACATTCCTCCTGAATATTACTTGTGTTGACAAGTTACTAGAATGAAACCTGGGTGGGAGGATCTGGAGGTATCACAAATGGCTAAGATATTTGCGGGTTTTAATCACTGCAATTATCTGCACATTTCTTAACAACTTTTTTTTTTTTTTTTTTTTCAGAAGCTAAGGGTCTTATCTTCCTCCCTTCTCCTTAAACTTATTAAATATATCACAACAGCAGTGTGCTGTTTAGCTTTGCTAATTGCCATTCATTCTAAAAATCAACCTTTCTGGGAAACACCACCACCAGCAATCCTGGATCAACTACAGCACGGGAGGCTGCAGCCCTACTTGTCAGCCTATTTAGTAATATGCATGAGCTATCATGACAAGTGCTGTTCATTTTGGTAGGTCTTCAGCCCACAATTAAAGCCTTACAGTTGTTATGTTTCTATTTCCAGCATGCGGACATGAAAACAGAATGTCCTTCTTGGATCTTAGCAAGTACTTCTGATCCAACATTAAAAAAAAAAAAAAAGGCGGCATTTCTTCATATTCTCAGTTAATTCAGTCTAAAAGTGTCACACTTATTCAGCAGCAGTTAAAATAGGCTGTGATGAGAGCATGACAATTTCCAGCTAAACTAGAGGATAATTAGAAATGCCCCGTAGCAGGCAAGTCAGTGCTTCAATTTATTTGCTGTTTATTACCAAGTCCCTGCCCCTTGGGTGTAATGACTGTAAAGCAGCACCTGCAGCTTCCCAGTGTTTGATTTAGTGCTGTAAATGGTGCTCAGAGAGTAGATTAAGCTGGAATGTGATCAAACCTTATTTGCAATCCGATTATACAAACTGCTCCTTGCACTGACCAGATTGAAGTAATTTCCCTATAGAAACGTTACACTCACTTTGGTGTAAAAATGATTAACATTTGCTGACTGTAGGTCAGCCTTTCACTTCCAGTGTAATTCTTTATCAGGCAGAATGCCCATCTTTTCTTGTGTTTGCCACATTTGTGTACCACACGGTATTTAACCAATGGATATAATCAAACCCCTTTTTTTCCAGGTCTTGTTGATGAATGATTGTAATAAATAAGCACTCCAGCATAAGCAGATTAAACAATTTTTTCCCCTGTTTGATTGTTCAGCAGTATTGACATGCTTAATGATCTAACAGAGAACGGCTACAGAATGAAGGAATTTCCATATTTTACTGAAAACAGCTATTGAGGTATTTATAAACAAACAGCCAGTACACACGTGGTGCTTTAACTTCAGTATTAGGTAGGATTGCTGGGCACCCACATCAGTCCAAGAACTAACCTACAATTCTTTCAAAAAGTGCCTAAATACTCGCTGCCCCTACTAATCCTTTCACAAATAATCAGCAACATAAGGCTTCTTGGTTCCTAGTAGCCCGTTGTTTGGGTTTTTTTTCTTTCCACCATATCGGGAATTCTGGATGTGAAAACTGTTTCTCAGACAATTAGCCTCTGGTAATGAAATGCAACCAAATATATTCTGCACACTGAAAGCAAACACTTGGCTCTCTACATATTTCTGTGACAATCAAAGAAATATTTTAGCCTGAAATGCATTATCAAGCCCGACTCAAATACCAGCAATAACATGTTTTGTTGTATAACATTTTAAAGCTGATTTTCTACAGACATTTTAGCTGTAACCCCTTAGAGACCATGGTCCTGAAGGTTTCAGAGACCCCCACATTCACATCCAGTCTCCTAAGCTGAGAGAATATGGCTCCTGCCCCAGTCAACAGCCTGCGGAAGGAGCCTCCTGAAGTGGTTTGCAATATGTACCGGGTAGTCATGCAGGCACTGTCCAGGAATCCCCAAATACGCCATGCAATCCTTTGCTGTCATGCTTGCCTGGTGACAGCCAGCAATTCACTCCCACTCGGCTCCCGTGCAAAGGCTGTGCTGGGGCAGTGCCACATTTGTCCCAGCATGGTTCGGGGGGTGATGCGCGGGTTTCTCTGACATATATGTTTCCTGGCTGGCTTTTATGATACCTGAAAGATTAGAATTAAGTCATGCCAAAAATATCCATTTAACTTCAGCATGTTTTAGCTTCCTGTACAACAAGTGTTGAGGAAATTAACATCCGCAAGACAGTGGGCTGAGTTATGGGTTTATTTATATGCCTTTAATTTTACTCCCTGGTTGGAAAGAGAGAAAATTGGGTCTTGATGGATCTCTTTGTCAAAGTCAATTTTATCCCAGTCCCACTGAAAAGAATTCGGATCCTTCCACCCATTGCAGAGGGCATCGGATCAGCCCGCTACCCTGCAAACCTTTTTTCCCACCTTGTTTTCTGAAGATCACAGCAATCACCTGTAACAAAATACAAGAGCCAAGTTTCATGAGAACAACTGGTTGCAACGAAACAATTTGTAATACAACTTTGGTTTTACAGCAGTAATTCACTTTCCTTTGGACAGAGCCACAATGACGGGAGCATGCTGTGTAGGCATATGGGGGTGCTGCACCAAGCACTTGGTTCCATAAAGATAGCTTGTCATCGTAAAGCTGAGGAGAAGCATTTTGGTGGCTCTGATATGAAATTACATTGCTCAGTGTTTCACAAATGAAGCTCCTCTCCTCCTGGCCCTGGGCAATGTCAAAAAGAAATAGTGAATAGTTGCTCTTTCAGTCTTACAGGGGGAAAACCAGAGACCTAATGACACCCCAGTTCCCCCAGTCTTGCTGAATGGACCGGCAACGTAAAGCTTGTCCGTATGGAAAGCAGGACTGAGGCGGCAAGGCTCTTACACGGGGCAGCACAATGGGAGCAGTATCAGGGTAAGCAGAAGACAGCTCAGTATTTAAGTGCCCGTAGCAACAATGCAGAGTTGCATGACGTACATGTTCTGGTAGCTCAAATAGATTGGAAAAATGTATTTTAAGAGACTCCTGCAGACCATTTATAGGTTGAATGACTCCCTAAGCATAGGAGATACATTTTCTGCTTTTGCTGTTTCTTTATCTTAATTCTTTCTCCAACCTTTTATTTCAGTTAATAAAGCAATATCATGCTTTTTTGTTTGTTTGTTTGTTTGTTTTCTTACCGCGATGCATGCACTGTTTTGAGTTAATATTGATGGGAAGTTTAGACCAGATTTGAAAATGATCATTCTGGGAGCTGTTTTGTGTCAATTGGTATGTCTGCGTGGGAATGGGAGGTAAGAGTCCAAGCATCTGGACCCAGCAGCCTTCGCTCAGGGAAAATGGGACTTCTGTTTTGGTGGGAATAAGTCTGAAAAAGGATCTCAGAAATCGTCCCTGATTCTGGCAAACTATTCTTCTTTCTACACAAGAAAAGGGGAAGGTAAGACACCTTTGGGAATGCTAGGTTTTCCTAAGTTTGAAATCTATTATGGAAAAATTCCTGCACTTAAGTAGCATGGCAATCCAGACCGCCACGTTAAATTTTCCTGTTGTGTTTTTTCCCGTGTCGTGCCGCCTGTCTCCCAGCATCCTGCTCTTGCAGTAATTTTCTATGTATTTTGTCTTTATTTAGGCCAGCAAAAGAGATTTTGAAGCACTAACAACAATCCCCAGGGCCTGGTTACAGCTGAGGAAAAGCTTGTCTTTGATTTGTACCTATCCTTCCAAGGGGGTTCGGGAAAGCCTCTGGAGTGTGTATCAGGGGGAGGGGAGCTGCTCTTCCCAGAGGACTGCCTCTTCCATTACCCTCTCACTCATTCCGGCAGCCAGCAAGGGTGGAAAGGGAAGCGACAGCCTAACAGCCCCTGCAATGATTTCAAACAAGGCGATGGTCTGTTGCTTCTTTGGCAGCGAGTGGCATACGCTGAGTTACTTATTTAACAGGATGGTTATCTCTACACCAGTTGTCATTATGTCTGTGGTCGTTATCTTGCCACTGCTTCTGTTTTTCCAGGCTAATTGGAGCTTGCCCTGTGTTTACAGTGAAGCATACAGTGAGTACTGAAGTATTTTAATACTTCAGATGAATGAAGACAAATGTCCTGGCAAAGGTTTTCAGGTGTGGCTGGAGGCTGAGGAGACACAGGATCAATCTGGGGATGTGCTAGGCTTCTGTCCTCCAAAAATTGGTCCTACCTGGAAGCTATTCACATCAGGCACCTTGAAACTAATTTGGTAGACCAAATTAAATGTTACATTGAGAAATTAGAAGTTCATATTAATTAGGTTACCATGAGCACCACTAGGTTTTACCGTTCCTGAGAGGACCCCCATTCCCCTGCCAACTGGCAAATGTCTGGCTGTGGGGTGTCTGCAGCATCCTGCTCCTCATCCTCCCTTCATGGGGCAGCTCCACTCCTCCTGTGCCCCAGCAGTGAGCTCAGGTGCCCATGGGCAGGGAGGTGGGTGGGTGTCCCAGGGGACCTCCATCCCATGGGTGCTCTCAGAGCCCCAACAACGGCAACATCTCACAGAGTACTTCTGCTGGTGGTGAGCTGTGATTTCACATCCTCTTCTGTTAAGATTTTGGTGTCTGAATCTGCTGCTTGTGGATGGTTAGGAAGTCCAGGTAAGACAAAACCTTACAGGCTCACATATGCAGACCTGCCTACAAAATCTGTGCTGTTTCCGACTGGCTGTGCTTCCCTGGGGTGGTCCTCACTGGCTCCCAGACCCTGATGTATATTTTGGCATGCACAAAATGCAGAGCGGTTCTCGTGATGTGAAAGCAGGAGGTGGGCACTGCCAAATTCATTTCTGATTCTCATTTAAGCCAAGATCTGGACCCAGATGGCCAGAGTTTTAGAAATATAATTAAAATGAATATCACATACATCAGAAATATACTCTGCATGTCTTACATGCATTGAGCTCAATGTTATTTTACTGAGAGAGTCACTGGCTGTATTTTAACACTTGTCCTTCCCTCTCATGGCCAACATTTTGGATACTTACAGCTACAAATGGCCATGGCTGATGAGTAGTCATCTGATCCCTCGATGAAAATTAAAGCACTTTAGTCCAGTGTGATGGCAATGTCACAGCCGCTGAGAACCCAAACGCTGCAGTCCCTCTGTGTCACTCAGCTCATATAAATGAGCAGGTTTGTATCAGCCCTCTTCATTACTGCTACCCTTGGCTGAGTCCAAGGGCTGGTTGAGAGGTCATTATCAGTTGCTAATAAAGTATTTGGAGTTGCAACATGATATAGATTAATTGCAGAGGGATCTGCAGAGGTTCAGTCTCACTGCAATATCCAACAGAAGCATCAAGAGAATGAAAAGCCACCTTGTAATTCACTGCTAACCCAGAGAATCTGGCCCTCTGCATCTACTCATAGCTTTATATACTAAAGCCTCTCCTACCCTCTTATGGAAAAAGTGGGAACGCAGCAGTGGTCCTGGGAAGTTGTTTGCTTTTGCTTTCCTTTAAATCCAGGACTGAGCTTTCAGCTCTGTGAACCCCAGGACCTAGAGGAAGAGGAAACACCTGCCCTGGGGTGCAGATGGACCTTCAAGGAAGGGTGACATACTTCTTCCTCACCTCCCTCCCTTCTTCCTAGGGTGGGTCCAGGCTGCCACATGCACTCAGCAGCGCAAAATGCAGAAAAGATTAATCCTGAAGGAAATAAATTGTTGCAGAAATGACATTAGCTCAGCGCCATCAGAAGCTAACTGCTGGCCTCATTAGGCAACATCATTAAGACTCAGGGCTGACTGGAATATCCTGCAAAACAAAATAGGTGGCTTGGTGCGGAACTCTGATGAAAAATGCAATAGAAAATGCAATGGCGGGAGCTGGGGGAGTTATTCACAGGAATTTCTGCTGCCAGCTTGGGGATTCCCATTTGGAAGAAAGTGAGGAGGGGAAAGACTTGGGTGTGTCAGCGGGTCAGAGCTTCACAACTGAGCTGCCAGTTGTGAAGCAGCCAAGAAAAAACACGGGGGAAAAAAGCCACAATATCCAAGAAAAAAGCTCAAAGGCACCAGCCAAGGTGTTGTCAGTGAATTCAGGGAAATACTAAAGCCAGAACAGTAAAAGAGTGAAGAAAGAGGTGCCAAATCATGACAAACAAGCCCATGATGCTGCAGCTGCTGCCATCACTGCCATGAAAGCAGTGGATCTTCTGGTGGCCTGGACTGTGGGCAGAGGGGCTGGGGAGAGGGGGGCACCAGCAGGCAGGAACAAGTATGGAGGAGGGCTCCTCAGATGACTGGAAAACCAGAGATCCTCTTTTAAAAGAAGATATTACAAGCGCTTGTCTTGCTTGGCCCAGCAAAACAAAGCTGAAGTGGGATGCAGCTGCTCTCTGTACATCAGGGGAGTAACGCACAAGGCGAGAGAAGAGCAATTTGAAGGACAAAGTTGGCACAAGAATAAATGGGTTTGAACCGATCCTTGCTAAGCTTCAGCTGAAAGTCAAAGGATTTTGAGAGTCATGAAGATGTGGAATAGCAATCAGATGGGGGGGGGGGGAAAAGCCACTTCTTAAGAAGGAGCAAAACAGTTTTATGAAACGTGAAGCAATGCTTGTGGCAGAAGTTCTTGTGCCTCTTGTTTTCCAGGATAACCCCACAGATACCTGCTGTGCATCTAAGGAACCCTAACACACAGAGGGGAGGGCTTTGCTGACTGTTCTTTCCCCCCTTGAAATACATTAGCCCAAACACACGCAGGCAAGCCCAAGCAGGGCAACAGCGGGTGCCCAGCAGAGGACAGGTGAGATGTGGTATTCCCTAAGCGTTATCCTCCAGCCAGAGGCAAAGTCTGGAAGGGAGAGTGGAATTCCTTAGGTTGCTTGGTACTCTTCATGTTTTTTTTCAGCAAGGTGGTCTCTGGGCAGTAATGGCAGTGTAGAGGCTTAAGTAAGCAGTGTGCTATAATATGGATTTCTATGCTGCAAACTCAAGAGAAGCAACCAACACTAGTTATGCTTCAGAGTACTAGAAAGCCTCCATAACTGAGGCAGAAACAAACTGCAGGCTTACAGATGCTTCCACTACCTACCTATTCTCCTGCGCTGCCAAAGTCCTGTTCCAGCACGTGCAGCACATAACTGGGGAAGCACAGACTGGGAACAGCCTGTTCTTCCGATGTTCCTAAACTGTAGTCAGTAATGTGGAGCTGCTTCCCAAGATGACACTGTGCTAACAAGCCCAGAGTGAAAGACAGGTAGTACTGTCATAAATATTAAAAGTAAGAAAAGGTGGAGTACAAGACTCATTTGTAGTAGCCACAATGCTAAATTATTACTTGCCCAGTCCATTTGAGCTTTTAAATGTGAGTTAAATCATTTTGCTCTAACACTTTAAAAAAATGCATCTTTTGGCCTCATGTGCTGGTTTTGGCTGGAATAGTTTTCTTCACAGTAGCTAGTATGGGGCTGTGTTTTGGATTTGTGCTGGAAACAGTGCTGATAGCACAGGGATGTTTTTGTTACTGCCGAGCGGTGCTGACACAGAGCCAGGGCCTTTTCTGCTCCTCACCGCACCCCACCAGCGAGCAGGCTGGGGGGCCATAAGAAGCTGGGAGGGGGCACAGCCAGGACAGCTGACCCCAACTGACCAAAGGGACATCCCATACCATATGGCATCACGCTCAGCATATAAAGCTGGGGGCAAGAAGAAGGACGAGGGGACATTCAGAGTGATGATGTTTGTCTTCCCAAGTAACCATTGATCATAATGGAGCCTTGCTTGCCTGCCGGTGGGAAGTGGTGAATGAATGCCTTGTTTTGCTTTGCTTGTGTGCATTACTTTTGCCTCTGTATCCATCTCAACCCATGAGTTTTCTCACTTTTACCCTTCTGATTCTCTCCCCCTTCCCTCCGGGGGCAAGTGAGCGAGCGGCGTTGTGGAGTTTAGTTGCTGGCTGGGCTTAAACTACAACACCTCATCTAGGTAAGTTTGTGGAGACGAAGGCAATCCCTGTCCTGATGAGTTTGCAGGCTAAGAAATTGCTGTTAAAACCAGCTAATTATTATGAATACTGTTAGCAGATTTCTCAATAACATTAATGCATGTTGTCTGATGTGTAACCTATGGCAGAGATGTCACTGCCACCCTGTAAAAGCTCCATCACAAATCCAACTTTAAATGGCTTTTAATACAATCTCAATATGGTTTAAATAACTGCCATTGTATGTTTTCTCTGTCAGAACACTGAAATGGCTTCGTGGTGAAAAAGACATAGAGTATCATACCATCCCAAGAAAGGGGTGATCCCTGAGGGCTAAGGTGGGTGGTAATGAGCCAGTGCCAGCCCTTGTACTACCCAGTAGGAGACTATATTGCAGCAGATTTCAGAATGTGAAGCATTTCATGGGTTTCACTAAAAATTGTTAGACTTGTCCACGCTATTGCCCTATTTTCTGACTCTGAGCCTGCTTCCTATCGGATCTCATTCCTCATGGCCAGCCCACTCTTATGTATGGCAAGTAGCTAATCTTGTCTGTCAACATCCAGGATGCAGCACAAGGACAGTGAACATTTTCAGTGTGACATAATGTTTATGGGTGTTTCACAAGAATGGATTTTGAGGACACACTTGATGGAGGAGAGGGGTAGAAGGGCACTACAAACGCTACCTGGTAAGAAACACAGTGATGTGTGTGAAAGAAAACAATAAAGGGAGTATCAAGGCTGGTATTGGTGGGATGAAGAGCATGAAGAGGAATATGGCAGGGAAAAAAATAGCCTGAGATACAGGAAGGTCAGCATGAAAAGTTTCCACATAGTTTTGTTAGAAGCTGGGGACAAAGAAAAAGACTTGGTGAAGGGCATGAAATGATCTGTCCAAGGAGAAGGCTTTTTTTTTTTTCTTTTTGACAGCAGCAGTGCTCAGATAGAACTGGAAGGTGTAACGTAGATGTCAAAGAATAATGCAGAAATTATGAGGGATTTTAAGACTGTGGATAAATACCTTGGTTATCGGAAGAAATCTTTAAGTGCATTGTTGAAAAGAGAAACAATTGAACATGGAGACAGTAGAGGTATGGCAGGAAGCAGAGAGGGAAAATGAAGGATGTCTCTATGGTTCTGTGTCCAAATAAACAGAGGGAGGCATTTTCAACAAAAAAGGAGCAAGTAGTGTAGTGGGTAAAAAGATTACAGGTGGGGGTTGGTCATGTAAACTGTGAATTGCTGTGCAATATAGGGTAGAGTTTCAGTAGCATGGGGAAGCATAGGGGACTGAAAAGAGAGGAGTGGTGGCTGAACCCACAGAAATGGAAGGCATCTCTCAGCATGATACCATCGGGATGCAACAAGGAATCATGCAGACACCACTGTCTGTACTGACTAGAGGTGGGATTCAGCTGCCTAAATTTAGGCAATTGGATGAGCCTCCATTCAGCTGCCTCTCCCAGTATCCAGTAATCCTAGTCATATCTGCCAGCACTATGAAGATATCTCAAATACCGCACCGCAGGTTCAAAGGATACTAGACATTTATGTCTCTGCAGTGACATCTCAATTATGATCTCCTTTGTCTACAATGGAGACCTGAAACACCCAGCTTACAGTAGACATGACACTGTAGACTTTAAATTTGAATTCCCATGATCTGGAGCTGAATTTCACTTTAGCTGTAGTTAGTTGAGATGAAGGGAATGAGCAGGGCTACCTTCTACACGTAGAATTGTAAAGAAGATTGCTTTAAAATCTTATTTTAAAATGTGAAATATGTGAAATTGGATGAAAAGGGATAAATGCGTTCTTTTTTTGAGAGAGAGAGAGAGAGAGAGAGAGAGAAACAGAGACCAGTTTGGGATTGGATTGATGTTTGGCCAACCTGTCCCCTTTCATCTGTAACTCATAATATTGTTATCTGAAACCAACCATAATGTATGCCTTTTCAAATCCTGATTTATGGATTTCATGGTTTGAAGCAAGTATGACAACTCTGGCATGTACACATAAATGAGATACTATAAGATTTGTGGTTTGTGGGGCTATTTGTTAAAGGATTGTTGACTTCAGTGCAATTCCTATTCAATAGGTGTCTAGAGTATAAAAGTTAAGTGGCAAATTGATTGTTTTAGCTCTCCTGGTGAACTGGTTCAGGTGATGCCTCAGTTGTCTTGAGCTCTTACTGCCCATAATGAAGACAGCTGACTGAATCTAGATAGGGACACATCTTCTTGCCCTCTCACATCACAGACACGTTCTGTGCCATTACAAATGACAGAAAAGGGGGACACCAAAAGTACCTCCCATTGATCTAACACTGTTTAGATACTTGCAATGCCGTGGGTTACTGCAGTACGTTGCTGGATGTTTACTCAGATCCCTGGGCACTGACAACATCATGTATCATCCATCAGCATTTCCTTGTTTCTCCTTTAAATTGCCTGCCTTCTTACAAGCAAGAGTGATAAAAAGGCAAAGAAATAAAACAGAAAACAGGAACAAGGAAGGTGATAACAAATACAGGAATATAGGACAGCTATGGACCTGTCATTCAGTTCAGTCATCTGCTATTGCAAACACACAGGTCACATAATCTATTTAGTAAGCTGACAGAGCTCCATCTCAAATGCTGTTAGCTTTTTGCCCATCCTCTTGTAGATAAAAGGTAGATCCAAACCCTCTGTCTTCTGACAGCAGAGAACCCCCTTTCTGAGGCAAAGTTTACCTATGGACAGTTTATATCTATTTGTTCTTTTGCCAACGTTCTCTTTAGGCAAAGCAACTCTGCTCTGTAGATATGTCAGAAGGGTAAACATCAACAGTGGAGATCAATCACATCTTATTATAAGCAGCTAATGAAGCCAGTCTCTTCTAGATCCTTATATGAGAGCAGCTTCACTTTTCCTACTAATGATTCTCTGGCTGTGTGAAATTGAATTTTCATGATTGCTATGCCTAAAACAGTACGTTTAAAAAAAGGTGTTACAGATACATTTTTTTCCCTCACTGCTGGAAGTACCTTGGCTTACTTGACACTTTTGGTGGGTGAGTTGGTATCAGAATCCACAGCCAACCTAAAGATCTAGAAAACCTGTAGCTTAAATCAACTGCAAGTCTTTCTTGTACAGAGTTTTGCTACAAAAGTGGGATTTGCAACTCTGGCTCCTGTAGAAGCTCTTTTTTTGCCGTATTTTAACTGCCTTGCTCCTGGATGTGCATCCATTACCAGGTCCCATGAAACACCCATAATTTAGCTGAAGGGAGTTTGCATGCAGTTTACTGAAAAGCCAGCTATGAAGGCAGATGAGATGCCTTATGAAACGTCACACCTGCTGCATCATCACCAAATGTTTCTGAAACTGAAGAGTCATCTGCTTTACACCATGTGAAAGTCAGGATAACTTACAAGAAAAGTTTGTGTCTTATTAGAGACCTGTAGATGTTATAGATAAATGTTCTGTCCTTACTGTGATTTCCTTAATCCACACTTGACTCAGCTTACTAATTATTTTAAAAATTGATGCAGCCCTTCATATAAGTGGAAATTAGAATACTGTCTCTTAAGTGCAGTCCTGTCATTTCACACCTCCTTAGTGAGTGACCCTCAAAACTCTAATGAAAATCCCGAATATACATAAATACAGGCCATGGACTTGAGGTACAAGTCAAAGCAAAGTTATAGAAATTATGCAAAGTGGTGAATTATGTCTTTTTTTGTTTCTCAGTAGCAGCACCTTGAACTAAAAGGCAAAGATAACTCAGCTGAAAATATAGACAGCTCAGCAAAGCAGAGGGTAGTGCAGCTACCCTTCTAATAAAACATTTTACAGACCATTACTTATTCAAAATGAAAGACTAGATTTTGTGGTTTAAGCCTGTCCGGCAACCAAGCCCCACACAGCTGCTTGCTCACTCCCCCTCACCCAGAGGGATGGGGAAGAGAACTGGAAAAGAATGTAAAACTGAAGGGTTGAGGTAAGAACAATTTAATAGGTAAAGCAAAAGCTGCACGTGCAAGCAAAGCAAAGTGAGGAATTCATTCACCACTGCCCACGGGCAGGCAGGTGTCCAGCCATCCCCAGGGAAGCCGGGCTCCATCACACCTAACGGTTACTGGGGAAGACAAACGCTATAATGCCAAATGTCCTCCCCTTCCTTCTTCTTCCCCCAGTTTACATACTCACCACAACATCATATGGTATGGAATACCTCTTTGGCTAGCTTGGGTCACCTGTCCTGGCTGTGTCCCCTCCCAATGTCCTGTGCCTCTCCAGCCCTCTCACTGGCAGGGCTCAAGGAACTGCAAAGTCCCTGACTTAGTAAAAACATCACCCAGCAACAACTAAAACCATCAGTGTGCTATCAACATTGTTCTCACATCAGAGCCAAAACACAGCACTGTACTAGCTGCTAAGAAGAAAATTAACTCTATCCCAGCTGAAACCAGGACACTTGATGAAATATGCTTATAGTTTTTTTCTGTATCGAGAAACACGTTTCATCATTTACAGATATATGGATTGGCAATACAACAATCCACTTACCTTTCTCTCTCATTGGGGGGGTTGTCCTGGATAATACTGCATTCTCCCAAGCTCTGTAAGTGAAATTATGGCATTAAAGGACTCTACATAAATACACGTGGATTTTGTCAAGATGCAGAAACATGCGAGAAAGATTTTAACGTTCTTAAGCATCACTATCCCCAGTAAAACAGAAACTTAGGGAAATTCTGACTAAAAGACATAGTCTGAGCTAGCAAAACCTGTAACACTTCCATTCACAAAGCTGAAATAGGTGTCTCCCTATAATTATCTTGCCACCTGTCCTCCACTGTACTATTGTTTTCCCTTCATTTCAGATATCTTATCAAAGAGGAGTGAATGGGCCAACCTCGTTTTTTATTAAAATGGTTTGTATCAAATTATATGGAGTTCCTTCACAGAATAATGAGCATGGGGAATGTATTAGGGCATACTTACAAATAGCTGCAGGTCACCTTTAATTTGGGCATATAGACTTTTCGCACTCCTTTTTATAACTGTAAAATTTTCCTGACATATTTGTACTGAAAACATGTGAAAGAAATACAATGACATATAGCTGGCCTGGCTGCTAGTGAAACATATATAAAAGACAAAGTAAATTCCCATCACTGGTCATGTAACAGCCTACACACCTTGAACAGAAAAAAAAAACCTAACAAAAATTCACTGCAGCAGTGCAAACATCCTATCTGCATCATCACACACAGGAGTCATGGGGCTTCACATACCATTTGTATTAAAGCAGCATGTAGGCTTTTGGGCTGTGTTCCTGGATTGCTTAGTGCTCTCTCCTGTTGATGTAGCATTCGTCACCTATGTGCCCCCAAAGGCTGTGTAAATGGGAGGGTCACTACACGCTTGTCAGCTGAGACAGTTAATGACCCCCTTGTGATGGCATTTCCACAGTCAGGCACAGGCTGGTAGATACAAAGATGGAAAAGCCAGCAGTTCTGACTGAGCAGCCCCTAACCCTCCCTGGCCTGTAAGGAACAACCCACTAATGACAGTATTGTACTTTGTTTCCTCTGTTGGCTTCGGCTTTCTCTTTTTAATTCCTTGTGTTTCAGAAAAAAATTGCTGTGAGTCCTGAGCTGGGGCACGATTCTGTGACCTCCATGATTCCCAGGTACAGAAAATATGGATCTGTAAAGAGAAGACAAATTATAATATAGTTTTGAGTGACAAATAATTCCCACAGACCTTTAAAAAAAAAAAAAGTGGCCAGTCATAGACTAGGATGAGGGAGTAACTTTTTATAATCTGCTGTTCACAAAAAGAGAATGCTGCCTGAGAGACATCCATTAGCCAGCCTTGTAAATGCTCTCCACTCTCCCCAGCTGGGGAGGTGTTCATTTTCAATAGATAAAGACAAGTTTCATCTCCCTGTATTTGGCTAAATGCTGCAATAAGAAGTGAATTATTTGGCTCTGCAGTGTATTTTTGGGTTTTTTTAAATGCTTAGCATATATATGTTTTCTGGAAAATTTGCTCAAGACAGTACAGAAATGGATTCTACCTGACACAAGTTGTCAAACTGCAATCCATGAACATTAAAAATACATTCTCCCAGGGGTATGTGCTTCATGTTCTTAACTGTCAAAACATTTGCCCTGTGACACTGTGATTAGTAAATATCTGAGCTACTCCATATACTATATGAAATTCCAGCTTCTTTGTGGTTTGCCCCCACAGCTAGCCTCTAAAAAGGTAGAATAGATTATGCTTTCTCTAGGTTTTGTTTAAACCAAATGGATAATGGGTTAGGCCAGAGGACAGAGGAAGAGGGACAGAGGAATTTAGCTGGATTACGGCTGAATATGGAGTAGTTTGACTTCCATAAAATGAATAGCGTTCATTCAGGCACAGATTTCATGGTACAATTGACTACATTAAGGTTAGAGGACACCTCACCAGATTTTTAACTGTTACAAACCCTTGACTGTGGCAACCTGAAGTATTCCTATTTCTCCCTTTCTAAACACCAATAACAGCATCACCTAGCACAGTAACAAACAAACCAAAATTGTCACACTGGATCTGCCCCAAGCTTCAGCCTGCCCAGCAGCACACTTCTGACAACAGCAGGCACTCAAAACCCCAAAGACACATGTACATATCCCCAGCGGGCAAATGCAGAATAAAATCCCTTGCATTAAGTCTCATTCTCTCCTCTAATAGTTAGAGATTGGCTTAAGACCCAAAGCATGACATTTAAGTTAATTAAGTATTAAAAAAAGCGGAAGTGCAAACTCTGGATATTCTTTCTATTTCTTGGAGAGCACCAAGCACACAGACACATGGAGTGGGCTGATCCCAGGGCCACTCATGTGAAGGAAGATCTTTCCATTCGCAGTCCATGGGCTCAGGATCAGCTTCAATGTGAATGTTTTGGATCTATAGAGCAGGACCCAGGCCAGTGTGCGAGCAAGGGGGATAGACCGCCAGCTATGCTCTGCCTCTGTGTGTGTGCTTGCGAGAGTGCCTCTGTTTAGAAGTGTGTTGTGTTAATGAAGCTGACCAATGATTTAAGGAGGCGTAAATGATCGAAAAGGGAAATTTATTAGTATGTGCATAATCAAATCCCTTCTCTCGGCTGGATTTATAATCAGAAGTGCCTGGACAACTTCTGTGGTTTCATTCATCTATGTGAGGTATTTACAGTATATTTACAGTAGCCATTTATAGTTCATGAGCTTTTTTTTCTTTGCAAACTTTAATTTAATAACTCCTAATATCCTCAGTCACTTTCACACACAGTGTGCTTACTGAACTAAAGCCTTCTATTTCCTTCTGAATAGAAACCACTCCTGCCCAGACCTTGCACAGCTAGGGATTTGAGTGCAGTAGACAATTTCAAAGACTGCTCTTTCTATTTAACAATCAGTGCATTAGGCTAAAATATTCACACAGATGCACTAGCAATTGAAAGGGTATGCGGTGTAGTGACAAGGTCCTTCTGTTACCTGGAACTGTAGAATGATGAATGAGCATTAGTGGAATATTCTTTTGGCCTTTAGGTTTACCTTGATCTTCTCACAGAATGCAAATTGACATTATACCCACATTTCTATAGTATTTATTACTGTGGTCATGATGTGAGGGCTTTTTTCAATATGAATAGTGTAAAAGGGGAAACATATTACTGCAAAGAGGCATTATTGTGCTGGGAATGTATAAACAGCTGAGAAGAATAGAGCGACATGCTCATAATGGAAACTGAAAGCTCTTCATTTTGTCCTGATTGTCTACCCTTCCTTTTTAAACAACCTTCCTTTTTCCTAGCTATCAATACAAAGTTCTTTTTGGTAAAATGAAGTGCATTCATGCTGCCTGAAAGAAGCTTTTAAAGTTGATCTGTGCCCACACAAAAGGGAGGCAGTGTTTGAGCACATCAAGTTGAGGAAGCAAACTTGGTCAATGTTCATTACTCATGGCTTGACACTCTGAGCCTCCATATCATTTTGTAAAGAATCAGATAAACTTTCCTTGTGATAAACAACTGAAATAATTTTTCTTAGCTGTCAAGTCCTTTTCTCCCATTTCCAGCCTGTTCTCACACTCTTCCCAGCTTGTAAAAGCAACTGAGCACAGCTCTTTGGACTGATAAATGGGCTCCTTTCAATTGGTGGCAGGCTTCAGGAAAAAGAGATAATCCTGGATAATGTGGACACAGTTTTCATTTCATGTCACCCAATTAAACTGCAATTATCCGGAGTGCAACAGCAGAAAAACTGGAAAGAATGGTTGGAGAATGAGGAGCCCTGGCTCCCTGGGACTCTTTATACTACACACATTAGCCTAGATTTGTTCTATTCTGATAATAAAGTGCCAGTCTAAGCACTTAGCAGCACACAGTGAGAGACAGACCAGCTGCAACCTGTAGCTCAGAATGAAATACTATTGCAAGTGCTCTGGGAAATATCAGTTCGATCCAGAGTAACTTTCTGGGAGATTATTTGCATCAGGAATCCAAAGCCCTGTGCTGTGGTTAATTACCCCCGGAGCAATATGGTCAGGAGGTGTTCTGAACAATGTGGTGAGGTTCAGATTACAGGTAAAACAAGGACAAAAAAAGCCTTTTCTTAACATGACTCACAGTAGCATTGCAAGCCAAAATAAAGCAGATATCAACCATTTTATTATGAAGGCAAACTGCACTAACGTATCTTATCTCTTCAGCATTTTGGCTGAGATCTAGGGCAGGATGAATTTAATATGTTAATATGTCTTATTAAGTTACCACTCTCGCAGTAAAATAAACTGGATAATCTAACAGATCTGTTTTATCTCTAATTACCATGATCCTGGTAAACTGCAATTAAATAAACAGATGGAGTTTTTAAGCTTGTGGCCTGGTGCATGGGAACCTTGTAGTAATTGGAATGCATGTGTTTGTTATTATTGCTTTATTTCATTTACCCAGTACTGGGAATGCATGGTGTCTGTGCTGTAGGCATGAGCTGTAAGTATGAGGGTGACATCCAAAGTGTCTCCTACAACTAAAAAGCTTTGTTCCTGGAAGTCCCTGCTATTTGCCCTCCAATTTTTTATTTAATTTACTCCTACATGAAGGACCAGGCAGGGCTATCCCAGGCTCTGAGGTAAGTTAGGCACTATGGCCTACAATCCCTTATCTGAGAGGAAAGATGGGCTTTAGGGTGTCGTATTACATTACATTATAAACATACACAGAACCACTTTTGCTTGGGGTCTCTTTGCACACTGGGAAGCAGCAGCAAAATGGAGAACCACCATCTTCAGTGGCAACACCTGCAGCTGCATGCAAGTTCCAATGCCAGGTGGTGTGTCTTAGTGCTGTCCCACCAGCCCTGGTGCAGCTAATCAGATCCATCTACCCTATATAATGGTACAAAGGGGGCAACAACATGATGGCAATTCCTAGGTCAGACTATGAGCTCTCCACTGTGACCATAGGAGATCGCTAGGTATCCTAGATCCTAGGTATCGCTTAAGCCTTCAACAGGCACCAGACCCCATGCTTTTGTGTAATTTGCAAGTTATAAATAATTTTTACAGTATCTTTTGCTAGCAAGTCATGTAACACAAAAGTGTGATGCTTTCATAGGAAAGACAAAGCAAAACCTAAAACTGTGTAGGGATGAAGCACACGATTCCTGAATGAAGCACAGCTATTTCATAAGCAGATAGTATATGGACTGGAAACATTTTGTTTTACCTGAATTTTTTCAGTTTGGCCTTATATCCAGGTATTTATCAAATGGAAAATTGCATTTCCCCATCCCACCTGGGAAAACCCCAGGTGCAGAAAGGATTTGGATTCTTCAGAGATGTTAATAAAATTGGGATTTCCCTGTTTCCAAAATAATACCATGCCTCCCACGCTCTTTATTCCATCCCTTCGCATTCCTACCTGAAGCAGGTTCTGGGCTGCTTTGAAGATTGCTTTTCTGTTTAAAACTTGAAAGCTACCTTGTTCCTCGTGGAGCCTATTTAAATAGCAAAAAGCTGCACCTTGATGTGAGCAGGAGCTGCAGAGTGGAAAGAGGGGCTGTGGCAGAGGTATGGGCACTCACACCCTCAGCAGATATTAATGGAGCGGTTCAGGTCCTCTGTAAAAGGAGGGGATTTATACCAACAGCAATACATGTTTTAAAAGGTGTCAACTTTCTTTTAACTATTTTCTGGTCTCAAGGAGCCTTTAAACAGCGGTCCCACAAAGAAGTGCAGTTAAAAGAGCCCTAACTTGTAGTTCACTGGCAGCAACAGAGGGAGCATGATTTTAAGGAACAAATGCATTTTCCTTTTGGAAGCTCCATCTCCGGGACAAGATCGGTTCACCAGCGACTTGCTCCTCTGAGAAGCTGAATTAGAAGCTGACACACTTTTCCAATGCCAGTCCTAACATTTCAAAGATGAGAGCAGGACTAGAAGCAAGTGAGGGGAACCCACAGGAGGTGCCCAAGACTGATATGCATACATCGGTAGAGAAAGGTGATTGTATTTGATTTAGGGAACAATGGCTGGGTAACAGAGCAAAATAAATCAATCTCTGATGGTTTTAGGAAGAAGGTCAAGTGCTTGAACAACGTTAATCACTTGCCAAGCCTAAGATCTGTCCTGATGAGAATGCCAAGACATTGATCTTACTAAGTGACATTTATCTATGTAAACACAGAAATTAGGTCCTGTGTATAACACAGTATAGTACATTAGTCTGTTAGCAGAGTGCACAGAGTGTACAGAGTGTATTAACATCGTGCACTAACAGCATATAGGGCAATGTAATGGAGAATGACATTGCATAGTCTCGTTACGCTGATTATGCCAGGCTGTGTGCACATGTTAGGAGAAGGTCCCTTTCCCAAGCAGATCTGCAGTCCAGATAGGTGAGGGAGACAAACTCACACACAACACCTTGACTTGCCAGGCACAGAACCTGGGCTTTCCAGCAATTAGCTCAGTTACCTCCCAGGAACTAGACAGTGCTGGGTAGGGGATCTGCATATTAGTCACATAACTGTTTTATCATCTATTTTGTTATCTTGGAAATACAAGAATGTAAGAATATTCAAGCCAGATGCTGACTTAATTTACAGGGAGGGAGAAAGGGGAGTCACACCTTCACAAACGTCTCTATTTCCTCATTTCTTTCTCCAGGAGAAATGCTATCACATACTAATCTTCAGGAGAGGCTATTAGATGACATTTGTAAATCCTTTTTAAAATATATGTATACTACATAAATATATACATTTAAACAATATTTTAATGATGCTTTAAAACATAATTGTGAATTATTTTTGATTCCAGTGTGGAAAAGGCACATTCACGTATTATAAGGGACTGGATTTTAAAGGACTGTAATCTCTATGCAATCCTTCTCTCCATTTCTACCTACTTGCAACTTGCTAGGAAGAAACAAAACTTGGATGGCTGCAATCTACCTCCTGGTCTACTGTGCCCCATAAAGTTGTTCTGGGAGGAGAAATACTAACTCCTGAGAATGTAGCTTTACCAAAATATCAACGTGTACTTCCCATAAGAGCTTCGTTAGCTGATGGCATTTTACTTGACTACCAGCAGTCATTGTTCCCCTCAGAAAGGAGCAGTGTCAGATAATTTCACCCCCTGCTTTCTCTTTGGTTGCACAGTGGCCAGAAACAGGAATTGGAGACCCGCAAACCAAGCGGAGGCCAGGGCTCTGAATGGAGCAGTTCTGTCTGAATCTCATGCTAATGAGATCAGGAAGGGAGGAAATGTTGAACTCCAACCCTGGGCTGCCAAGCAGCTCGCCCCTGCCTCTGTGGAAGGCAGAGGCAGCTGGGGGTGGGGAGGATCCTGAGGTACGGAGGAGGGGATGAGGATGCTACTCAGCTGGCAGGAAAGGGAGCAAGAGTTTCGCTTATCTTAATAGCTCCTTTTGTTCAGGAATCACAGTAGCAGCCCTTATTTGCAAACTTGAATAAGTATAATGTGCTCTGAGCTCTTGCACAGGTGCTAGGCGCTAGTGGTTTTTCTCCGTGCCTGCACAATGACTGCTTTTTTTGCCAGGGCTGCAGGAAGGAACTGGAAAGATTCATTCAGACAAAAGTGCTGGCTGCACATTTGGGCAAAGTGCTGACTGGCTTTTGTTGCTGTGTACGTGGTGCCATCCGTGAGCCCAGTGATGTTGACCTAGAAGGTGATCTGACAATGAATGTTTCTTTTGGAGAAGTGTCAACTATTGTAGAAGCTCGCGCATTCGTAATGAGACTAACTGGTTCCAACAGATAATTGCCTGGCAGTCTCTCTTGATAGCTGGGTAGATAAACAGTGTATTTTCTTCCCTTCCTTCAAAAACTTAGCAGGAGAGGCAAAAACAGGGCCTTGAGCATCTGCAGGGATGAAGTAAAGCAAAAGTAAATCACAGTAAGACAGAGAACTTAAGAAAAGTAGACACACTCTTGCTGAGCCATTTTTCTGAGAAGTTACACCCAGTGAGTAGCTGTCTTACTGAATTTAAATGGGTTTATACCACCTCAATGCAACTTTGCTGACTTGCTTTGAGAATCTGGCATTGGACTGTTTCAGCCTTCAGTAAAGGTTGCCTGCCAAATAGGATGTTTTCTTCACTATTTTTTTGTTACAGCTTGCCCAAATCCACAAGAGGATGTCATTGATGTTGCCATATGGTGGCTATTGGACTTAATACTGTCCAGTTTGTGGATAACATCCTTCTCTTCTTAAAGCTCTGCTGCCCTCCAAGTTCACTAGATACTGAGAGACTGTAAAACTTAGCAGGGTGAGTATCTGAGAATGAAGAGAGACTTATGAAATGCCTATAATCAAGTATTTACCTCTTCAAATGAGCCAAGATGCTTGTGGATTAACAGTCTGAGGAACCTCAGAGCATGTGGCTTTATAATACACTGCTTCTTCTACACAGGCTTTTTTCTATCTTTCTAACTCTAGAGGTGCTAACCTCTGCTGCAACTTAGGAGACAGAGCAGTCCATCACATACGATTCAGGATGAAGTTAATTAGCCCACCACTAGAATACTTGGAACTAAGTTTGCCCTCATATACAAATATATTCCCTCTTGTTAAGATTTCCAGAAAGCTATAAAGATGCTTGGGCCAAAAGAAATCCTCACTGTTAATGCACACACCTTTTTCCAATAAATAAGGAAGAAGGATCCAGTATATCCTTAGGTCTTTTGCTGTCTGCTTGGTTGTGATTAGTAACCTTCTTTTGGTGTAAGAAGTTTCTCTCTTTATGCATCACGTTGTCATCTTAATAACAGTTCTCAAGCATTTCTATGGTGGTAAATTCAGATACTCTTGGTCAGTATCGAGCACCTGTTGTGCTACAAACATACACATAAATGTATTTGCCACTGTTATCCACTATGGATTACACAACTTTTACTTAATTATTTTAAGTTATAGCGTTACTATGTGCTTGTAATACGAATTATTGAAAGACCCATTTTTTTCCTCTCTGGAACCATTAATGAAAACCTCATGTCCATTAAATTTTGTTCCATCAGATTTTGCTCCTTGAAAAAATGTCAACAAGCTAACAATTTTCTTATTAGAGAAACTAGAAAGCCAAATATATTTCCTCATTCTTAATGTAAATGTGGGAGATAATATAGTAGTTCATAACTTTTCCAAAGCAAGTTATAGTATTTAAGAAAAGTAACCAAAAAAAAACTCTTTTAAAGAAAAATATTTGGGGAGGGTGGGAGATGTTTTTCCCATTTCCATTGCAAGAAAGATGGGAACGCAATGTACTCAGCCAAGTGACCCATGGTGGCATTAGTCTGTAGCTTCTCATTTTTAACTCTCTCGGGTTCTAGAACACCAAATTTGATTTTATTTCCTGCCTAAAGGTTTGAGACAGCACGTTTCACAAGGATACAGCAGTACTTCCATTTATGAAATGTGGAGCAGGTTTCTTACTCTCTCTCATGGATTCCTCCTTCAAAATCATTTAAATAATTATAAGACAACTGGAGTGAGACATGGACCCCCGGTGGCCTCTTTTCATCTGAGCTAGGAGGCACTCTGGGTGGGATCTCCCTTCCAACTCCCACCACAGTTACTCAGCTGGAAAAAGCTTAACCAGTCATCAAGTGTGCGAGTAAGGAGGACTGTATGAGTGAATTAGTGGGGATCTGGGAATCAAAAAATCAATAACGTTTACAGCCTTAATTAAGATCTTGTTATGATGCTGGAATGTAGAGGACTGTCTACCAGTGGATTTTACGTTCATCTGACCCAGAAAACCCAGAGACAACAGTGGGTGCATCATCCTGCCTTTAGCATCAGACTGAAGGATGGCCCAGCAAAGCATCCATCCTTCCCACTACCTGATGGCTGCCTGCACGGGGTGCCGGTGCCGTAGGCAGCAACAGCTGCAGGACGCTCTGCGCATAGCTGTGGTATATATGGGAATGAATGGTAACTAGGGTTGCTGCTGCTGTTTTTATTTTGGCTAGTTGGCAGATGTCTTGCTATTCTTTAACTTTTGAATTAGGATGATGTAAGAGGACCAAGTGCTATGCTAAACACTGCACTACAGGGTTTATCAGAAAAGGCTGTTGGTCTTGAGCGAGTTACCCAGAATTGCAGAGAATTAGGAGCAAATTTCATGAGTAGTCAACAAGTTCATGGGCTGAAAAAGTGAATTAGTACCTAATCCTCCATGATTCTGGGTGACTGGTTTTCTGTAGGCAGACCACGCTATATCGGTGGGAAGGCAGAAGGGCACCTACGCTGTGTGTGCACCCGTGAATGCCATCCAATGTACACCCACAGCCATGGACAAAACTCCTCTCTGGGCTGCCTGTCCCAGGACCCTCCAGCACTGGTTGTTAAATCCATATGTTGAGCTGTCAGACAGATGCATCACTGTTGTGTGACCTTGGCTTGTTGTAAAGCAGAAGGATTGTTTGGGTGAGTGTATGGGAAACAGAGGAGCTCAAGTGCTGGTTGTTATTAACATACCATGCTGAGGACACGCACTGCCTCAGCCTTAAGCCCTCCAAAAGACCAGGTCCGTGGTTGATAACTCCCTTTCTCTGAGGTCGTTCCCTAGGTCTTGATGCTTACTTCCTGCATGACTAAGTGCCTGCATCATTTCCTAAAAGAGTTTTGAGGGGCTTTTGAAAATATAAAACTTGATAACTCATGCAGGCCCAAATGCAAAGCACCTTAAGATCAGTGAGCGTCCTCCTATCACCACTGATCGCTGAAACAGGAGCAGTCCTTCTCCCAGTTCAGAGGTCTGTCCTCCTACTCCCAAGGGTGGCTCTAATTAGCTTGTGCCACATCACCTACCCTTGAGCTGAACTGTGCTTCAGCTCAGCCTTGTCAGAACACTGCTTCATTTCGTCTGTCCCAGGCTTCCAGTTGCCTCACGTGTGAGCGCTCACCATCAGCTCTGCTCCCCTATTGTTCGCTGCCGGTGTGCAGGGCTGTGTGCTGCAGATGGAGTTCCTTGGGAGATTAATGATGTGCTGAACAATGCGTTGTAGTTGATACCCTCTTGAACTCTGACACCTGACACTGGACACCTTCAGCTGTAAGTCAAGGGCTGAGGAAGTAAGCAAATTCTGGATAGATCCTGATTTCCCTCAAAATATCTGCGAATAATAACACTTCTTTGACGTATGTGTCACAGGTAGCTTTGCTTTCACTGGTTTTCACATAAATGCTGGAGAAGATGGTATTTTTATGGTTATGCAATTCTTAGAAAAAGTATTTTGAACTCTGCCAGTCTGTGCCTCTGGCCCATCTCTCTATGAGGTGGGAGGAGAATCAGGTAATTAATGTATTTGTATAACAATTTGTCACACTGTTGTTGACAACACAGAAAAAAGCACCAGTTCCTGTTTATCTTTTAGCAAGGGCACCCTGCGTGTCAACTGTCCTGCCTGAGGACATGCTTTAAAGTAGTTATCAATGCCCCAAGACAGAAAGGCTCAAGACATTAGCCCAGCTCAAGTGGCATCGTGTGTTTTCACTCCCTCTCCCCTGGCTGGCCCTCCCTCCCGTTCGTCAGCCCACTGCCCTTTCGTGACACGAACCCCGCAGTCGGGAAGGCGCTGGGTATTGTTAGCGTTGCTCCCTACAGTAGATTGGCAGCCAGGAGTGCCGGGGAATGACAGGTCCCATAATGCACCCTCATCGTGAAGATGGAGAGCGTCACCTCTGTAACATTCCCAGCTTTCATTAGCCTGAATGCAATTGTGCTAGGTTTAATTTTTGGAGTGTTTGCAGTTTTTCCAGCAAATAGCTGTTTGAACACAGTGTCCCCATTATATCACCACAGTCAAAGAGAGGAAAGATAAAGGCATTGCGCAAAGTTTCTGTGGCTTTGCAGACAAGGATTTATGTACTGGAGAACTCTCATCTGGCAGTCAATTTGCCTTTGTCTTTCAAAGTAGTGGAAGTATCAAGGGAGTATGCCCAAGAGTTTTATTTGCTATTTACCAGATTACTGAAGTATCGGGCATCTTTAGATCTGTTGTGAAGACAAATGCTTTCAAAATGATTTTGCAAACTTCTGCTGAGGCTGAGGGGAGAGGCTAGTGAAATCCTTGAAATGTGGCTCTTTGAACTGCTAGAGGGTGCATGATTGAGGAAAGAACTTGAGACTGTACAGTTTCATGAGTTTAAAATGAGATCTGTCGTAAGGGTCTGTCCAGCAGAGAGAAAAAGGGAAAACACATCTGCCACTATCTGCTTGAGAGAGGTAACCATGTTCCCTCTGGAAAGTGATAGTCCCTGGTTAGCATGTATAAGGATAAGCCGAGTTTAAAAAAATCAACACTTTCTAAACAGGCAAGGGTGAGATTCATTTGTAGCTCCACTTAGTTTATAGCTCAGCTTACAACATGCAAGAAGTATTGCAGTTAATGGCATCGGTCCTGGCTAACATTTTCCCCCTCATCTTTCCCCAACATTTGATTCGGACTGGCACAGCTAAAATTGTAGTGAAGACAGAGCCTGTAAGACCAGTCTTTATTGTCTGAGAGCAGAATTGAATTGTATTCATCTAATGCTCCTGAAAGTGGGTGAGAGCTGAGGGGAAAGCTGCTTATAAAAATGTGTAACTTAGCATTAAAACCAACTACTGTACTGGAGAGCCTGCGTTATAAATACCTTGGCCACTATAGATGATCCTGGGATTTGTGGAACAGTTAGCTTTGCTAACATGATAATTAACTGAAATAAGTCATAAAACAAAGTGATTCACAAGATGTTGCAGAAAGAATTCAGAACAGAACCTGTCAAGGAAAAAAAGGCCTTTATACCAGAATAAAATATGACCCACTGACTTAGGGTTATCAATAGGGACCAGTAAATACACTGGAATGCCTAACTAGCTTGAAACCCTACCAGTGCCTGAAGCCAACATTTACAAAGTTCCAAAAAAAATACCTACCTGAATGCCTGGCATCCATAAAGTTCTTGTAATTTCTGATCCCAGGTAAAATATTTAGTGAAAGGCCATTTCTGTAGCTAGCCTTGATAAATCCAAGAGCTGTGAGGTATCTCCTTAATGCTTATCTGCCATGGAAGATAGGAGACTAACCTTCTGCTGTGTTTTTGTTATCTCATTTCAGGGAAAGTTTCCTAGCCTATTCTTTCACAGATGTAGGTGGTGTCTGTGTTCATTTCTGAAGAGCTGGTTTCTGGCCAAACTGCTTAGCTAGCCTCAGGCCCCAACCCACAGTACAGAACACGGTCCCTTTTAAGATACAGTTTTAAAGATTTTCTTTTGGCCAAGTGGGCCCTCCTTAATGTAACATGAACCTTTCTTCTCTTAGCGCCAGTAGAGAACAGTCCAATGTCCTGCTCTAGAAAAAAGCAACGGTCCTGCTGGGAAGAGCACCTTTTTGATCCACCACAGACTCCATTTCAGCCAGACATGACACAGGCACCATGAAGGCATGCCAAAGGCCAGTACTCTGCCAGTGCCACCGTTATTTCAGTCATGCACACAGTGCTGATGGTTGCTTCTATTGGCCTGAGCAGTCCTTTCTCCTGGGAAGAGGATGAACAGGAGGACATTGACCCCATCTGCTGCCACATCATTTCCTCATGTGACTAGGGAAGCTCTGCTGTGGCACCTAGGCTGTTTTCAACTGGATCAGTACAGCAGTCACTGAACCGAACCACAGGCATCTGAAAAACATGAGCAGAAGGTCTAAGAGGGAGAAGGAAACAAACCAAGCCTTTTGTTTAAGGTACTGATCTGAGGCTCAGGAGATGTGGGAAATCCATTCCTGACTGGATGATGGATCTTGATTTAGCCTCAGCATTGCACTGTCTCTCTGTAGGTCTTTGTCTGTTCTCTGCTCATGTCACCCCTTTGTTTTCTCTGTTTAAGCTATATGTGCCACGGGGCACTGATCACATCTCTCAGTGGTTGTACAGGGCTTGGTGCTGTGATAGATCACTCTGGATACTCCCAGTGACAGCAAAGAATAAAAACAACTGTGATAGGTTATTTGGCATGTCATTTTGAGAGCAACATGTAATAGATATTCTAAGAATCACACATCTCCTTCCTTAAGAACCCTGCAATATCCTCTTCTTCCAGAGCACACCCACCTTCAGTTCTCCTGCACTCTCAGGACATTCTTGCAATAATGGCAATAACTTTTCACTGCTATGAAAGAAAATGTAATTATTGTCCCATTTTTTATGTATTATGGACCAAAAATTTTAACTACCCATCATCAGGGCTGAGCTGCCTCTGTGGTAAGGTAATTAATGCTATAGAATTCTCCTCTCACTTGGACCTTGTTTGCCCACATTTCTTCCTGGAAAATGTGGTCCTTTGGCAAAATTAAACTGAGGATTTATGGTATAGACACATTTACAAAGACCTAGATCTGTGTATGATGCTAAACCTGTATTTCTTATTCCAAAGCTTCATAATAAAAATCATTAAATTAATATGCTATAAATAACTGTTGAAAACTACTTGACTTTGGCTACAATACAAGGAAAGGTATTTCAGGGAATTTATATATATAGCCATACGTACACACATGCATGCATGAATATAAAAAGCACTTTCTCTGATGGGTTCAGAAATGCAAGGAATATTACACAGATGGAGAGGCTGATTTATTCTTTCTGGAGCAACTTTAAGGCAATCTGTATTTCCCCTCCTCTCCTGTTTAGAAACAATGCCAAACAAGAGGTTCAAGAAGATATACAATAAACTTCAGCTACTGATCTGTCTCCTCTCCGGACTTGACCCAGGTTGAACATCACTTACACAATTCAATCATTTTAAGACGTGGCACCCTGGTGTATCCAAATGGATATCCCCTATATCAGGCCCAGAAGTGAACAGAGTACAAGACTCATGTTTAATTTTCAGCATGCAAGTACTTTGCTGAATAAGGCTTTGCCCAAGCATGTGCATTTCTGAACCAAGGGTTCAATCACATCTGTTTAGTGGACATTTAGATAAAAGCAATGCAAACAACAGAAGCGTCCCTTGCTGCTTCCTGCAACACCTCGAAAAAGCCCTGATTATCTAGGTAAGAACAACATTTATTTCAGCAGAGTCAAAAGCAAAGTTTGCAAGAGCCTGTGTAACGCGTGCCCATGGCACTAAGCATGCAGCAGCTTCTGTGCCCTGGGTGCTGTGCCCTGGTCTTAGACCCTCGTAAGATTCAACCTTGTGTATGTGGAGCTGGATAAGTATGGAGAACCAGCAAGTTTGTGACTTGCTCTCAATTTACTATGATTCATGTTGTACAGCTGGGAATGCTCACAGTTTCTACAGTCTTTTTCCCAAACCCTTCTTTGGGTTTTCGGGGTGGTTTTTTTGGTTGTTGTTGTTTTGTTTGGGTTTTTTTAATGTTAGTATTTGTTACTTGTTTTATGTCTCAGCTCTAACTCTTTGGGACATACCTACACTATCCTCTTAACTATTTGTTGTACCATGGCCCAAGTCTGGGCTACGTTCCCCAGCAGGGAGCTCTGGTGCTGCTGCAGCACAAACCACAGGTACCAGCACTGTGCTATGAATTTCTTGTTACTGCTAATGACTCTCCCAGTCAGTTACAGCTAAGGGTCTGACATCCCAGGCCTGATGTGTGAGCCCTTGGTGGATCTGCAGGGAGCTGACAGACCCAGGAGTGCAGCTGGGAGTGGAGCCCTTTGGGGTTAACTTTGCAAGGGTTAGGTCACAGAAATACCAGCCCAGCTGCAGAGCATGCCTGGGGGAGTCAGAAAGTGATGCCCCCTTCCCGGCTCCTCTGTGGATCTGGAGAGGCATCATAAACCATCTCCTCTGTTTCCACAGAGCGCTCTTCTGATCCTGCACAGCCAAACCCATGCTTGGCAAGGGGAGAATGAGCCAGACCTCCTTCCATCTGGAAAATCACCCTCCTGCTCTCCATGCACAGGAGGATGTGAGGGGAAGTATCAATCTGCTCCTCACAGTTAGCTCGCCCTGATCAGCGTGCAGCATGGAGGCCTGACCATCGAACCTCTTGGGGTCTTTTGTAGTAGTCAGCAAACAGGAAAAGACAAATGGCCTGCCACTGAGGTCCCGAGGAGCTTTGCCTTGGGAAAGAAGGAAGATGAACATGCTACCTCTCAGGCTTGCCTTCCTTGAAAGGAAAATATGTGGTGTTAGCTGGGGGAGCGGCCAGATCTGGAAGGCCATATGCTGGTTTTGGCTCACTGAAGAAACCCAGCATCTGGTTCAGCTCTGTTTCAAAGTTAAAATTTCTTAAATGGAGCCAAATATTTAAATAACATTAATAATATTTCCTGAATATTAACTACGGTATATGGTGAAATGACTGCTGTACCTGCAATAAAGGGCTTTTAGGGCCTGTGAGCTGCTCGGTCTCTCTGTCGGCATTTACACAGTTGTGCAAGCCAACTATTCACTGTGTGGCACACGATTTCAACTACACATTGGCTGCTTAATTAAAAGTGCTGCTTTAAAAAAAGCAGTGGTTTGGGGTTCAGGTTTGGGTTTTTTTAGTAACAGATAGTAATCTCTGCACTAAAATGCTGAGTGCTAAGAAGTAATAAAAATTTATGAAACACATACAAACTCAATAAAATATTAGTTAAAAATTCATGACACGGTATGTCATTTTATGTCGGGATGCACAAAAACGCTGCTCAGAACTATATGTGGGGGGAGAAAAAAACTCTAACATACTTTGTGGAGGCGATGCCAATTTCCACTAATTATCTGGCATTCTCTTTTTTCAAGTGGGTGGGAGCTTTGTGAAACCTTTTCAGCCTTCTCTCGCGTTGGTGAACACCCTAAGTTTCAAGCTACCTGAATTTCTCCGAAGGGTGTGGTACATGTGTAATGTTTGGAAGGCGAATAGAAGACTCAGTGGGATCCTGGTGCTTATCTGACAGAGGGCATCTCAGGCAATCTTCTCCTCCAGAACATTTTCGAGATCCCCTTTCACTCTGCAGTGCCAGAATGGTGTGGTTAGCCTAAGTGATCCTGGTAACGAAAGCAGGTCTCAAAGCAGTTTACCCCAGAACAAGGAAGTTTTGTGATTTGACCATTTACAAATTAGAAACTTGAGATGTGCACAGGTGTTTAAACGTGGATATATTAGATAAAAATTCAACAGTTAGGTCGATTACTTTCAGATGTCTCCAAATTACCTGTGTGACAGTCTGATGGCAAGCCTTTCACCCCCCCACCCCAAGATCATCCTAAGCACAGGGCCATTGCTGGCAGCAACAGGAGATGGAGGAGGGAAGTTTCTACCAGGTTTGCTTCCAGAGAAGGTTGTCCTGGATGAAGCCCCCAGCTTCAGAAGTAATGTCCCATGGCAGAAGCCCATGAGAAGACATGTGTCTCTCCCTGGCGCTGGAAAGAAGTGCCCTCTCAGGGTGACAGCTTTGCTTCCTCCCCAGAATTTGCCGCTGACTAGCTCTGGCAATGCTCTTCTCAATTTTCTGGCTTCTCTGACACCCATTCATAGGTTCCTCATTCTCCCCATGTATTACACAGTCAACTCTCAATTACCTGTGGGTGGTTTATCCAGGTGGCTGATAAACCATGGATGTTGGGATGCAGAGCCAGCACAGATCTAGCCAAGCTTATTAACTCTTATGTAGTGTTGCTCTGCTGCTGCTTGGGCCAGCTGGGATTCAGGAGAGGTACCTACCAGGCTAAGGTACCTGGATATGCACAGGGGCAGCTGGGCTGACCCTGACTTGACTTTCCTGCCAGACCTTCCTGCATGGAGACAGCATCACACCTGAGCCGAGCTGCTGAGGCTGGCTGGTCCAAGAGAATTCCTGAGGAGCTGCTGAGACATCTTGGTGCTGGGACCTCAGTGCTTTTTGCTGTGCTTGTGCTGATTTTGTTCACCATGCCTCACTTTAGGCACATACATTTTTAAATCCTGCATGACTTGCCCAAGATTTCAGAGCAAATCAGTGGCACAGCCCGAATTCAGGCCTCCTGCCCCATGGCCCACATAAAATGGGTGAGAATCTCCCATGCTAAGTGGGAGCTCCATGGGTTTCCCAATAGCATGCAGTGGTGTGGGATTCAGCTGGAAGCATTGCTGTCACTGTTGCTATACTGTAAATGTGATCTGAAAATTTCAGAAAACCCCCTTTTTTTTAACTCTCATTTACTCTCTGTTCTCCCATTTCCTATATTTTGTTTCTCTTTGAAGGACAGGAAACTTGCATTGATCCTAAAGCAAAATACCAATTTAAAATATCAGACTCAGACATGCAGGCCAGAGCAGATGCTGACTACTCATAGAGCAATTGCATCTGGATACATTTAATATTATGTCCTCACATTTTTATGTTCAGTTTTTACGCTTGTCAGCAGATTACTTATTTCCCAAATGTGGTTTTTCTGGATTGGACCTGACAGTCGTGGCACAGTGCATGAAATCTACTTTGGGAGCATGGGATGCTCAAGCCATGTGACCCACAAGTTAGCTTCATGGAGTGATATAAGAAAAAAAGTATGCACAAAATGCAGGTCTTTCACATTACATAGCTGGGAAAGCGCAGGTCTGTTTTTATCAATGAGTCTCTGGGCTGCTTTCTGCCTGGATGGCTTAGAAATTTCCTATTTCATCTCGGTGCCCAACGGTGACCTCAGTGTTTTCAAGAAGAACAGAACAAATAGCTGATAGAAAAAGGAGTTAAAGTAGCCTTTCTGAACAAATAAATTGGCAAGTGTATCTAATAATTGCATGGGTTCAGCATTTTTCTGCGATAAATGAGTAAACTTTAAATGTATCTCTGAGATGTACTATCACAGGCATTGCCATGGGCAAGTTTTATCCAATGATGAAACAGCAAGGCCTTGTGAGATAAAGATGATAGAAGGGGTACTATCAGGTGGCAGCTGGGTAATTACAACTCTCTATTTGGGCTCTGTAGTGATGCTGCATGTGATAAGTGGAGAATAATGAAGAAAAAGGAGTAGTGATAATACAGGAGCTAAATGGTAGAAAATAGCCTATCATAGCCCACAGCCCTCTGAGTGCCTATGGGGACTTTGAACTATCTTCTTCAGTTTTCAGCCACAGAAAAAATACTCTCTCTTTCTTCTTCCTTTGCTAAATTTATGTCTGGTGGGACAAAAGGGAAAACTGAAAGGAAATCAAGGGTATGTGAAGAGAATATGACCTTTGCAAATAACACTGAAGGTCACTGTGTAATTATTCTAAAGTAAAAGTATCCTGTAATCTTGTCTGTACCCACAAAAGATGTAAGACCATTTTTTAATGTGATTCCAAACAATTTTGTTGGGGATCATGGTTTATGAAAGGTCAGCTAAAGTATTTCTAATTATATCTTGTCTAGCTCTTTGCTCAGAAGAACACAAATGCCATTTGTTATGATAGAGTCAAACTCTGATTAAAGCAAAAGACTGTCAGACAAACTCATCACACATAAACAAAAATACTATTTCTGGAACACTAGCTTTTGTAGCTTTAAAAAAAAACAACACAGGAGGGGAAAATACCCTGGAGCTGGTCATTGAAACTTTGACCCCAGTTTGTTCCTTTTTATTTTTTCCCTACATATAGTACTTTATAGCTCCCGGTGAACTTGGCACAGTTTTCCAGCTATCTGGGCGTCTCTCTTGGCAAATTTTTTACCTCCCTGGGAAAGATATTGGTTCCACACACTTCTTTTACTTGGGAGTCTGATATCTAAATGCCGGTTACCCTGCATGTGATATAGAGCAGTTGTGCACATGCATGCATTTGTATGTGAGGCAACTGCACATAAAATAGCTGCTGCTTAGAGATGAGCCACATACTGGTTTGTTTGGGTTTTTTTAGTACTTAGCTAAACAGCTAGAGTAAGAAGTGTACTGAGCATCATTCATGTATGTTCATGGGGTTTTTTTCTTCTTAGGATACTGTCTCTGCATTACAAACAGACCTGATGTAATGGAGCACCTCACATAGCAGAAGGTGAGGTTGCATCAGCACATTGCCAGGATGCCGAGTGAGTCTCTTAGGAATAGAAAGATTTAAAATGAGACATTTCTTAGTATAGCAAATGGTGATGTTTATTGACCAAGACTTTAGTGAAGCCAGTATTGAAAGCAAGGAAATTTTATATAGTACCTTGATTTGGGAGGCTAGTAGCTTGTTGGTAAAACTGAGAAAATCCTACTCAGTTTTAGGGTAAAAAAATGAACTGAACTCTTGTTCTCATCATGACAGAACCTGACTGGAAGTATGACAAAAGCATTTATGCATTACAGAAATGAATGGCATGTAATAAAATATTTACAACTGAACAGATTGGTTTTTTATAGACTGAAATGCCACAAGGGAATGAAGAAGGAAATTCACACACACATTAAAAAAAAAACTTTTTAAAGTTTATACCTGATTGTGATGATTTCTATTATATGATTAAATTATAATGTCCATTTCAAATTTTTTTAAAAATCATTACTGTGTTTAGTGAGGCACTGAGATGACTCACACCAAGTCCAACCCTTCCTCTGATTTAAGATAAAAGTCCTGGTGAAAAACAGGTATGTATCACAAACCAGAAGTTCACAGTGGAAAGAAGTGTTAGGCCATCTCAGTCAGCAAGTGTAGTTTCTTATTATTGACTGCCTCCTGTTCCACTGGAGTAATGGAGTTTTGTCATTGAGCCATGAGGCCTTATTTATGTACAGGTCACTTAGTGCTTTGGCCGTGTAAGTGAGATACCACTCTGACCATTTGGCTCTGCAATAGTGGTGAGATTCCCTAGGAAGGATTCATCTCACCTACCTTTGCACACCTAGAAATTAGGCATCCGAGTTAGCTACCCAGCTTCCTTTTTCAGCCAATGGGGAGAAACTGGCACCTTCAGAAAGAAAATTATGCAACCTGTGTCAGACATCCACCTTAAGGAAGGATCGATTGCCCTCTGGACATACCTATCCATCCAGACTGAATGCCAGGGGAGCGACTGGCTTAGACATTTAACTTTTAGATGACTGAAGACAGATAAAATGAATTGCATCCTGCCTTTAAAGGAGATTTGTGTCCAGTGAGATCAAGACAAGTCTCTAAATTTGGACATTTCTTCTATTTTAAATCATGCTAAGTGCCTCCCAAACCACAGTGATGAATAACCTTATTGTTGTTCATCTCAGTCAGTCTGGCTTGCATTTCACACTTTGGCTATACAAAGCTTACACAGAGCTCTTCAGGTGGCCGTGATGGCCTAGGCAGTCCCCTGTTCCTTCTCCTAAACCCCGTCCTCCACTGATCATTTCTGCGGTCACATAGTGAAGCAGACTAGGACACTGGCCTGGCTGAAGAATGAGTAGTGGAAAAAACGTTGTTCTCTATTCTGACTCAAATGACCATACAAACAACTACATTGGAAAAACGGAAGAAATACCCAAAAAGCAGCACGAGGGCTGGAGACTGCTCCCAGGCAGTCTCCACTATATGCCTTTCCTTTCTGTCATCCTTTTTTCTGGACTCAACTCTAAAATCCTTGTCAAGGTTTCACCATCTTGCCTGATCCCTGTAGTTTTCTCCTTGTCACCCACACTACTCTTCATCTCTTTTTCTAGCCTCTCTTCCTCACTGCATTCCCTCTCTAAGAAATCTACTTACTTTGGGGAGCAGCAGGAAACAACTACGAAAGAATCAAGGGCTGTTTACCAGTCCTACAGCTCAGACAGATGTTTGTTGGCAGGATCCATCATTTTCTGAGACTGAAAATCCACAGCTTTTTCCTCACTTGTGATGATGGCATAATGACTGTCCCTGTGCTCACTCTGGCCATTTTGGTCTGCTCTCCTATTGCCCTTTGGTGGCCAGATGAAGTTCACAGCTTATAAACAAGTGTGTCAGCAAAACTGAGGGAGCAAGCAGTGGCTAGGAGGGAAGAGGGGAATGGGAACGCCTTAAATGGACATACTGACTGCAGAAAATATACTGTCCAGCTTTGAAAATCCAGGTGTGTAAAGGAAGAACTGCCCCACAGATTGAACTTTGCATTGGTTAGGGAAATTATTTAATTTTGGATAACCAGTTTTGAGGCTTAACATCAAATTGGCCTCTGACATTGCCTTCTGAAATGGTGTGCAGAGCAAAACTTGGCACGTTTTTGACCTAGCAAGGTATCAGCATTTTAGCTCAAACTAAGACTGCACCTTCAAAGTATTTTTCCTGGTTGCCCTTACTTGTTGGGCTTTTGTCCACCTGGTTCACATCACACCTTAGTGTGCATCGGCTTTATTCCTGTTGGGTCAGCCTAACCCAGAAGACGTGCTCCAGAAGCACACGTACGGTGCTCCCACTGCTTATGGGCATTCAGTCCCTGGGCCTGTGCCACAGCTAGTCCAGATTCACCCTCTCTGAAATGCAGTGTGGATATGGGATCCTCAGCACTGTTTTACCCTGTCAGTCTGCCCCTACTGGTCCAAATGACTTTGCCAATGGAGATGTATCCTGTATATTACCCAACGCAATCAAAATAATTTCCTCCTCTGAAGATGCTGAAACAAGGTCAGAAATCAACTGCCGCTTTTGCAATATGAAACAGACACCAGGACCAGCCTTTGAGTCAGATGATCAAGACAAGTTTTAGTTTTGCAGTCCTGATATCATCCCTGTCAAAAATTAGTTTTCCCTTGGCTGTTTGCAGTCTTAGATTGCACTCTTACTCAATAAAATGTACACCCATTATACATCACTTTTACACCTGGATATAGTAGTTTATAGATATGAAATCCTACACCTATATACTTGCTCTGTACTGCTTCCTAATTTCTTCTTTTCCTGCCAGTGTCCTTTTACCTCCTGAAATTACAAGGCCCATACCAGGGAAACGAAGTCAGAAATCTTCATAATTTTTAAGTGTATTCATAAAGGCAGGGAATAATCTGTTCTCTGTGTTCCTGGTAGATAGGACAAGAATTGATGAGCTTAAATTTCTGCAAAGGGGATTTAGGATAGTCATTAGGAAAAATTTTCTAGTTAAACCTTGGAATAGATTGCCTAGGGAGGCTGTTGGATCTCTATCACTGGTGTTTTTTTCAAGAACAGGTTAGACAAGTGTCTGTCAGGAATGTCATAGGTATACTTTATCTTGCCTTGAGGGGGTGGAGGGAGATGACCTCTCTAAGTCCCTTCCATCCTCTTTTTCCTGTGGTCTTCCAAGGTATTCTGAATGCCCTATTTATCTCTATCTGTGCATCTCAGCATTTCTAATACAATGTTTAGCCAGGACTGAGATTTGAAAATTCATAATCCTCTAGGACCGGCGATCAGTCAGAAGTATGTGTCTTGCTTATCCATTGATGCTTAACACTAGTGTAGACACTGGTGATCAGCTATTGATTGACTCTGGCTGGAATGCTAAATGAAAAACCTGTTGATAACACCATTAAGACCAACTAGATTATTTATACCACCAATTTTTGAAGCCTTTCTTTTGGTCAACAGAAATACTTTATCAGCCAGTGGTTCTCTAAAACTGACAGACTTAAAACACCAAAACCTATTTTCCTGTTAAATGCTTCAGTGTACTGGGCAACATGATGATTTTACACCAAAGAAAATCACACTAACATTGCACTGAAGACAGAATGTTGTTCATTAACAACGCAAACCCCTGAAACATGGAAGAAAACCAAAATGTGAGTGGTTTTGTACACCGATCTCATGTTGTGATACAGTGGTCTCCTCTTACCCGTTTCTATGTGTCAATGCAACAGGCTATTTCCTTCCTATTTCTCCCTCCTTCCCATTTCCTTCCTGGCTAGTGTTCCTTGCCTGTTTAGTCTTCAGTAAGACATGAGTTCGTGCCCATGAACTTGACAGCAGTGTGGTTTGGGACACGAGGAAAGCTGCCCAAAGCCACCTGTTGAGAATGCGGCCCTCCACTGGAAATACAGAGGTATGTGGCGCTGAAGAACTGTCCTGCACAACACTAACTGAGCAATTAACCAAAAGCCACCATCCTCATTTTGTGTCCAGCTCTGACGCCTGACTGAATTCAAGGGTTTCTCCCAAGTTAAAACTTCTGGTTATGCTATGCTGTGTGATAGGATAGGACTCAATGAGGAGAGCTGCTCTCCACATCTCTGAGAGATATCTCCTATCTTGTTTGAAAGCTGATATACCCTCCAACTCTGCCGAAGCTATTTTAGTTAAGCTACAACAACTCAATTGGCTAAATCCTTACTAGTGATATGTGGTTAGAGATCACCCAGAGCTGATAGTGGGACTGTAGATCTTGTCCTTAAGAAACTTTAAGATCTTTATTATTTTCCCAGAAATGTCAGTGGGAAACTTAATAATAGCAAAGGATGGGCAGGGACTGATTTGTTAGCAATGACATCAATTCAAATGTGCATCAAAACACAGCGGCCTGACAGAGATGAATGACAAAAAAACAGTGCTCCCACAAAAATTCTCATTCTTGCTGTACAACAGGCAATTATTTCACTTAATCAAATTTTCAATTAAGCTGCCTACAGTGTCAGGAAGCCACAAAGTTGTTTAATAGAGAGCAGTTAGAATGGGCTGGTGAGGAAATATTTAAGCTGAACTGATCCTGATGGGATTTCCCAGGCTCAGGAAATTCTCACATAAAGGACATTATGGCAAGGAAATGAGTTGGCTTTAGAAGTACTAAATCTGTAAACTTGTTTTCTAGATTTGAAATCTTGAGCTGAAATCAGCACATTATTGGTTACTTTTGCAATGCACGTATTTTACACATTTAAAAATAGGTAGAGCTTCAGTAATTGCTATCTAAAAATTGATTCCCTTTATTATATTAAGATACAAATCTGAGAAACCTAGAGTTCTTCTCAGAAATGTTGCTCTGTGTCGGACAGAAAGGAGTACAGGTGTCCATGCCATTATATGGTAAAGACTACTTGAACTATACACATTTTTGAAGAGTAGATGTGAAAGCAAATGGGTGATCTCTCAAAACTCTTGCTTTCAAATTCCTGCCCTGCAGTAGACATTTAGCCCATGAACAACCAGTCAGAGAGCAATTCAGGTTTCTTAACACAAAGACATTTCAGGTGTCCTATTTGGTATACTGCCCAGCCTCCATCTCTGCTCCAGCAGACTGTGTGGCTCCTGTAGGTCCTGCCTATATCTGCCAGCCCCGTGCAGATGTTTTGGATACCTTCAGATGTTTATAACAGATGCTTATATTTAGGCTCATGAATTGCACCTTTGATTTGTACGTGCTCCACTTTTCAGCCTATAAAATGATAAAATAAGCCCCACTTTCTCCCAGCTTCAGCCTGTGCCACCGTTTGCAGAGCTGACACAAATGTTTGGAGTTCTGAGAATGCCAAAGGTGTTTCCAGAGCAAAAATCTCATGGATTAGGTCGAAGTCTTTGCCCAGAACTTCTCAGGAGATACTTAGAGGAGGCAACTGTCTGCTCTTTGTGGATGGCTAATTCCCTCCTCTGAAGCATCTTTCATAGCTTCATCATAGGCTACATGGTCTGGCCCCTGTGCTGACATCTGTTCTAGAGAGGTTGCAAACCCTCCAGAAGGAGGGCTTTTCCCTATTACGTGTATGCACAGGGGTGCCTGCAGCAGGCCATGGCCTTGGCTAGAGCCTCTCATTGTTCTGTAACAGGACTAAATTGTACCAGCTTCCACTCATTAATTGCACACTGAAGATAATTTGTGTAGAATGGCACTATATGCCAATAATATAAAGCTATTCTTTGCTTGGCATCCAAACAAATAGAAAATTCTTCTAAGAGACAATTTTTTTTTTTGTTCTGTAAAGAATTTCAGTAAGGTATCTTTCATTTTCAAAAGTCAGTCTTCTCCCTATTTAAAGGTATTAAGCAGTCCTTCATTCTGGTGACTGCTTTTCAAATGCTTCAGGCTCTCAGATCATCAGAGATCAAGAATATCACCCACTGTCCCTCTTTGGAACTGGGATTTGTGACAGCCCATGGTAAACGCTCTGGAACTGGAAAATATTCCACAGATAATTTAACTGCACCGAATTATTTCAGAAAGTGTTTATGTAAGAGGACTCTGCTCTTCAGTGATATACTTATTGATTTGATATAAAGAGAAAGTATTCATTTTCTGGTTGCATTATTTTATCATGTTAGCTTTCTATTGAATTTTACTTTTTGTTGCCCAGGGAATTTGTTCTCAAAACAAATGTATTAGGTACTCAATTTGAAATGGTTTTATTGAATTTCTGATTGTGCTTTTCCCTGCAGCTGACTTCCATTTAATACATCCATCCTTTTGGTTTAAATATTTCCTTGAGTAGGAATTGACTGCTGAAAGGACTATAGCATCAGGATATCTACCACTCCATCCATTTTTAAACATTTCCCCCAAGTAACTAGCTCGGTCACTCTAGGACCCCAGCAAGAAAGTCTGTAAGTCTCCAGACCTGATTTCTCACCACTATACCATTTCTTGGCCTCCTGGGATCAAGGGAGCCAAAAGCAATCTTAACTACCATGAAACGGAGGAGCTGCTCCCAAGACCCATACTGGCCTGCTCAGTGATCTCAGATTAGTGACCTCCCATCAATGGGAGCTCAGAAAGAGCTTCAAACTCTCTGCCTCACACTTAGTAGTGAAATGAGCAAAATACAGCCAACAAAACAGCCAACCCTGGCACACGGTTGGTGGAAGTGGAGGCTGCTGAGAGGAGTCCCAGTTCCAGCCAGTGCAGCTGGGTTCTTGGGAACAAACCTGAAAATCACAGGCTTCTGGATGACTTTGAGCTAAGAAGCAGCAATGCTACAAATAACCATGGAAAAAATAAGACAGACGATACACACCAACAGAAAGATCCATATTGTACAAAGTTACTACTTTGTCAAAGTGCCACAGACATTTTCCTCCTGAAATTGAGTTGTCAAGCACCAAAGCATCAAGGAATTTCTAAATGGTTTCATTTCTTTCAATAGTTTGTCTTTGGAGAGATCCCTGAGGTCAAAGTATGAGAAATTTGAGGTATTACAGCAAATGGCATCAGCCACTCACCACCTGACAGCAGGCACTGGGTAATCTGGGCCTCATCTGAAGTTGCTGAAGTCAAGAATATGACTCAGATATACCTACACGTGTTTCAGTCACTTCTTTAATTACAAAGTAGATAATCTCTAACTGTTAGATTTAGGGGAAGTTAATTTACCTGCCAGTCTGTAGATTAACCTTCCAGCTTTTCCATTAACATATCCTGAGGAATACCTCTACAACTCCATGATCTAAAAATGTTTAAAGTTCACAACATCATTGTTAAGTGAACCTCTCCAGTCTGCACTGAATGTATTGCAGTAGGATCCCGCAGTAGTTTTAATAACATACTGTGTATACATATTCTCCAGTTCCCATCACCATAATGCTATATGTACAGAGTAGACCAGGTTACATCTTTTCCTCCTGCAGGAGTAGTCATAATGACTGAGCTGTGAATAGGCTCCAGCTGAGGTCATTAGGGGTAAGATGATCCCAGGGCTTTCTCACGTGCAGGCCTGGACGGAGAAAGAAGTCTTGAACCATAGGTTGTGCTTGGTCAGCTTGAACACGGCTTGAGTATCCAATGCTGCTTTTTGCTGAAGCCAGAGACTTCTGCAGTCCTGCAATACGTTACCTGATCTTGTAAATGCGTATGTAGATATTGCCAAGCAAAATATCCTTATTCATAAATCTTAAGCCATCAAAACACAACCAGGAATTACTCTATGAGAGGTCTCCAGACACTGGACATCTAAATGTACTGATTTAACTAAATGCTAAGAATTTTTAAAAGATCATTAGTATCACTCACCACTGCTTTCAACTGAGCTGTACTGAGTACATGATGGGGCAGGCTAGATAAGCAGCTGAAATATGAAATAAATACATACAGATGAATTTGCACTGACGAAGAGAAGGAAAATCTCTCATTCAACTTCAGCACCGGCTCTTGTGAGCAAACAGTCCTGGATGTGGAGTTTGTTCAAAATCAGAACCTCTGAGTGCCTCAGTGTCCTTCCTGTTTTGTTCAATAGGAATAAGAACTTCCTTAAGGGGAGCAAGTAGATTCTGAGAAGTGACTGGGCAAAGTTTATGGGGTGCTACAACAGATACAGTGTTTACAGAAGTGATGACATTTACAGCATAGAGTGTTTATGGAATCTGAACTTGTGCAGCTAATTAGGATGATAGCAAGGGAACAACCCACAGATGTGACCTGATGTTACAGATAGGAATTTAGAGAGGATGGAGAACCCTATAAACAAATACAGTGATCCTAAGAAATATACATTCACAGGAGCTGTCTGAAAATGACAGACCTAAGTCCCCAGATTTAGACATTTAAATCCACATGTATGCATTTAGATTCCACTGCCAAAACAGACTATTAGATCATAAAATTTGATCTGAAGTATATTAGAGCTATTACTTCATCACCCAATTAATTCTGCATGGAGCCCAATAACTTCTGTTTGATGAAAGGATAATTTGTGTTTGACTAACGCATAACTGCTAGCAGAATATCTGGTCTTGATCTGACAATAGCTGGAGACAGAAAATCTGTTGCATGGTAGCTAGTTTGAATGGTTATTCCCACTCACTGTTAAAAAAAATGTAACTGACTACTGTCCTGGATTGACTTAGCTTCAGATTCCAACCAGTTTCATTCTCTACTAAATTCAAGGCCACTTCAGTGCTCAGTGTTTTCTCCCAGGAAAGGGATTTACATAACCTAATCAAATCTCTTCTCAATTTTCTTTCTGATAAGATTAAAAACAAAACCAAAAACAAACAAACAAGAAAAAGATACTTTTTTCTAATTCTTAAATCACTTACTGCATTTCTTCAGCGCTTTCTCCATTTTTCAATGGTTTCTGAAAAAATACCAAAACTGAATCCCATATCCTTGCTGTTGTCTTGATAGAACAATGTATGCAAGTGCTTTCACCCCTCTGCTCCTATTCAGTACTTCCATGTTTGTACAGCCAGGATGTGTCCCTCATGGCACAGCACTGCATTGGGAGGGGCTGCTGAATTCCTAGTCTGCTAAGACCATACTTTGTAGGATACTATCTACTATTCATTTTTTTGCTTGGCTTATATTTGGCAAAGCAAAAGAAGCGTCTCCTTTTCCTGAGGTATTTGCTTTCTTGTTCTGTGGCTGACCATTCTGCTTCCTTGGTCTTCCAACAGCGTGCAGCGTGCCATGGGGCTTCCTAGACCCACTCTATCCTGTACTGCTGCTCAACACAGTAGTTTGGATTTTCCTCATTAATGCCATTCCTAGGTACCACAGAACCCTCCATGGCTAAAGATTTCCTACTCTACCTAGGACTTTCTGCTTCCCAGGCTTAGTAGTTACTCCTGGACGCACCCTGACTCTACAACATGTGAGCCTACACAGAGGCCAATACCCTCCTACTGCCATTCCTCTGGTTTCTACCCCAAGAGCTCAACTGTCCTGGCTGGAGCCACTCTACAGTCCTGCACAGACCTAAGCTGAGTCTGTGCAAGACCATGATCCCAAAGAGCGCTGTTGCATATCAGAAGGCAAGGAAAGCTGTCATCTGTCTAGGTTGCCCCGACACGTCTAAGTTAGAAAGCAGTAAGTTTCAAAAGAAGATGTCCATTACATAATAAACTCTTTTTTGAAAAAAAACAGTAAAAACAGTGTCCAGTCTTGGAAGTCACAGTGAGGAGAGAGAGGAGGCAAGAGTAAAATGGAGGAGTGAATATGACATCTAATTATCTGAGGCTTACAAGCTGGCAAGGAGAAAATGCCTGAAGTAGAAGCTGGCATACTAGGAATAACGAAGTATTGATAAGCCAGAGAGAGGAATTATATGAGGAAGGGAGATCACTGTTAGCCAAAGGGAGAGGTGAGAGATGCTAAAGGGAAGAATTCTATTTGTTCTGAGGAGGGGAACATAGACAGTTGAACACATGAAGACTGCCAACAGTAGAGGCTGGGCACAGAGATGACAGTCTGGTCATACAAACTGTTCCCACTGTTCTCAGCTTACACTGGTGAATCTGTAGGGAGAGAGCATTTATACCTCCTGTAAATCAGAAAACTACACCCAGCTCTGAGCCCTATGGCTCAAGTAATAACTTTGCTCTAATATCAGGCCTAAGACCCACAAAACAAAAAGTAGCAGCCATCTCAAGGCATTTTTCATTGGGAAGTTAATTTAATGAGCAGCTGGTGCCCATCAGAGCTGTACTGGCCCCATATACATTTCTAAACTCAGTGTTAAGGAGAATTTAAGGTGACTAGGAGGGATTCACCAAGGAAATACCATATTTGACAACTAGATTTCTTTTTCTCAACTGATCATGGGGGTTACTTAGAAGGATGGGTTTGGTATTGTTTATGTAGCGTTGAGCCAGCAAAGCAGGTCAATATTTGACTTGCACACTGCTCAGTGCAGGCAAGCAATTTAGTTACACCACTGAGAGAAAGACGGTGAAAGCCAAAAATCACTGTCGAAGACAGTAGGTCCCTGTGATAAGAGATGGAGAATCTTCATGCAGCAAAGGTGTAACACTTTATAAGCTCACAGTAACTTGCAATATTGGTCAAATGCCAGAAATCAGATGTTAAACAGATTAAAAAAGGTCTGGCTCACCAGCTGCAAGCTTTATGAATGCAGAAGGCTTCATTTTGGAGCAATAAACTCTGAAACAGGCTAAAGCCTGATGATGAGAGAGCATCAGTACAACAGCTGGGAGGGTGCCACCAGCCACTGATGCTCAGCTCCAACAGAGGAAAAGTGAGGGATCCTTGGCTGTGTCAGGAATAGAGCTTTTTTGGGTTTTGTTTTGTGTTCTGAAAACCCACAGTGTAATCGTGTCCCCAAACTACCAGATGATTATCGAAAGTTTAAGATATATGCAATTTGTCTCCTTGGAGTACTTCACAATATTAGCTTTAGGTTTCAGACTGTTGAGTGTTAAATTACTCATCACAGACAAAAGAACTACTGCAGAATAGGTGTTGATAATAACGCCTGATAGCTGTGCATAATGTTTTGATTGGCAGAATGTAGGCTGACTACTACAGGAAGCAATTGGGGAGAGGATCTTGTTGAGGCACAAGTAGTCAAAAAGTAAAATTGTACAAGAGAAAAGTTTGCACAGAGAAATGTGGAGTTTTTTCAGCTACTTCCCTACCAAATATAAAAGCTTTTCCCTTAGTGGTGGATTTGTCTTCTATACAACGCAAAGAGAAATATAAGTCTCTGAAGGCAGAGATCGATATTTGCATGCAAAACAGCAGTGTTTTAAGAAGTTTTTGCCCTATGGTGATCATCAAATAAATGGGAATTTATGCTGGTGAACAACTTCTCATTAAGGTAAAATGTTAAATAAACCACGAATACAGGACAGAGTGGAAGACATAGAAATCGTAATAACACACAAGAAAATGTGTGCTATCCAAAACTGAAAAAAACTCATTATGTCCTTATTCTGATCATGAAGGCACTGACATGACATGATTAGTGGGACAAGGGACCAAGACAACCAACACTTCATGCAAAGCATTTTTCAGCAGACAAGGAAGTTCCCATCTGATGACAAGGTGGAGAAGGCCCTTCTCCTGTCTTCATTCAGTTCCTGGTCTGAAGTTCCCTTTCCCTTAAAATCTGGACCAAAAGAAGAGCTGGGTATTATGTTCTCTTTGGGAATCAGTGGTTATAGAAGAAAACATGAAACACTTTGCTGTGTCAGGAGCCAAGAGATTTAAAGAAATATGCATAACATGGCTGTTTCCTACTGTCAACAAGGGGAGAAATTCTGTAAGAGGTGGCTGATGCCAAACATTTTTCAACACTTGATATGTCAGCAAGGTTCTGGCAGGTGTCCTTAGGAAAACAGAGCACTTGTCTGAGCATGTTCAATAGCCCCTTGGGAAACACTGTTTTCTCAGTCTGTATGAAGCACCCAGTACATTTTCACTAGAAATACAATTCTTTTTCATAGTAGATAAACCCCTGAGATTTACCCATTGGAGATCCTGATGTAAATTAAAAAAAAAAAAAAACACAAACAAACATGAGAGAACACAGCTCTGATGCTCTGAGAAGCTTTGGGAAAAATAAGTGCTAACTTAAGCAAAATGTAGACTCTGTGGAAGCGAAATTACCTACTGTAACTTGTCAGAGTACAGCACAGTGTACCGCACAGGCTGTCCCATCTCCTCTGACAGGACTGTGAAGGAAACACCTACGTGGTGTGGATGCATGATGGGCACCCTAGGAGCAATAGCATGCAAAGATGAACAAAGGAATCAGATACAAATCGTAGTAAAGAAAAGCTGAAAAGATTATATTAATCTATGTTCTGGAGTAAAGACATCTGAAGGTAAGCTCACACTAAGTGGTCCTCAGAAACTTTCAGAAAGGTCTGAGCACAGATCTCCTTGTACCATCATAGCCAAGACTGGGGTTTACGCATCCCACTTGCTAACAAGTCAAGTGTTAATGTACTCAAGAAGAGCAGGAGGAATATCAGACTTAGAGTGTGGGTGTTAAAAAGTTTCATGTTTTTATTTATGGGTTGTCTAAATTACCATAAGCCACTGCCAAAAGGGACCTGTCATCTTTTCTTCCCATAAGAACAGAGATTGTTCTTCTAGCTACAAGTGTATCATTTGCAAATTAAATACAAATGAGGAGAAACTTGATTGCTCCGCCACAATCTTGATGAGATCTGACAAAAAGGCAGGAGAGGAAAGTCCATGCTAGATTATGTGCTTGACAGCTTGAATTTTTACACAGAAAAACCCTGACTGTTTTGTTTTTGTTTAAAGCTAATTAATCTTAATTAATTACATTAATTAATTAAGGCCAGCAACACAGTCACAGACCTTGTCAATTTAAAAAGATCTGTAAGAACTGCCAAAATTTAGTGGTCATGAGTACAAGGAATTTCCAAGGAAGTTCAGGTTTAGACATGCAACTGCTAGTCCCACCTGTCCCAAACCTAACTAACATCTAACAATAACACATCCCATTAAAGAAAGAAAATCATGGAACCATACTCTGAGCTGCATTTTGGGCTGTTAGGCACCATAATAGTGCCAAGAAAAGCTGAAGCTGTCTTCTGGGAACAGAAGTTAAGTAGAAAACTTAAGACAGAAGTGTGGGCATGCTTAGAGAGCAACAGCAAGGTACATGTCTGACTGTGGGTACAGAAAAAGAAAAATGAAGTAAAACAAACTCAGCCAGGTTCATGGTCCTGAGAGCTCTTAGCACTCCTCATGAGAATGACAGTGCAATTATTTATGCCCAAGTACATTATGCTGAGCCCTGAGGTCAAAACAGGTATCTCAGTGTTGATGGAAGGCAGAGATGTTGTGGGGTCCAGAACTGCCCATTTTGCACAGAGAAGTCCACAATGGGAAACAGCTGCATCACCTTGAGATTTCTCATTCCTAAGCATAAAAAGTTTAGGACAAATGAACTTTCCACTGTTCAGTAACACAAGGAAGACCGCTTGCAAGGATGTCACAGAGACTCACATTGAGAACTAATTAATAATTTGTCATATGTATTTTGGATTCTAAAGTTTATTGCTAATTTTTGATGGCCTTATGCTTAATTGGGAAAGGAAGATGAGGGAATTATGTCTCCAGGAAGGTACAGCAGGAGCTGGTTGAAGCTGGTTGTTATGTGTGATGTTGACAAAACTAAAACTCAGATACTGAATGGAGCACATCTGTCAGATTCTTTGGCTCAGTCATTGCTCAGAAGTACATGCTTCTCCTATAGCAAACCTAAGCAAGATTATTATTTTCTGTCTCTTTAACACTGTCTGGATCAGCTGCCTGAGCTTAGGATCTTTGCCCCGTTGGAGAACTTGTTGCAGAGCATGCAAATTGTTTTTCAGCAGAGGCAGCACCTTCTCTCTGTTACACTTATTTTATGGAGAGGCTCAGCTCTTCCAAGTCTTCCCATTGCAGCTCTCTCAACAGAAAACTTCTTCTGTACTCCTTCAGGATCTTCCTTTCATTTTCTTTAACACACACATTTAAACAGAATTAATTCTGGTTGTATCCTTTCTTCTGTCATTCTACTTCTAGATTAGTTTTGAAAGCTCAGAGGTGGTTAATTATCACAAGCTAGAGCTTTGCCACTGTTGCACCTCTGGCTGCTTTACTGTAGTATTTCATTAATTTTTTTAAACCATTCTTCAAAATTTTTAATGGCCCTTTTTGTCTCTTGAATAATGCCAGTTTGGGCTTTACCATTGCCTTCCTTCTCCTCACAGTCTCTCATTGGATGACTGTCAACCTGCATCCTAAGTGAAACCCCAAAAGTTAGTGCCAACCTACTCTGCACGCAATGTCCTTGATAGTAGTGACATCAAATGATGAATAAAATTGAATGTATTGTTAGTAGTTTGACTTTAAGACAATTAGAACAAATGAGTTGTTAATGTTTAATTCAAGTTATAGGCATTTTTGAATGCCCTGCTAAGCGCTTCGTTAAGCACCAGCAAGTTCTTTGTTTAAACAAGGAAAGTACCACCACAAGACAAATGGGCTGACTGGAGGTTCACCACAAGAAGCACTAACTAGGGGAAAAATAATTCCATCGGGGGAGATGACAACCACCAGCCCATTGACCACTGACTCAAGAAAACCCCCAGACCCAAAAAGAAGTTGATAATGAGCACGTGAACTGAGTAACATGAGAAGCCAGATAATTGCTTGGTGAATAGGAAACAAAGTATTAAGTAATGAAAGAATTGTGTAACTTGTAACCAATGAAGGCTGACAGCTTTGCTTGCTGAAATGTATAAATATGGTAAAGTTCTGACAATCAGGGAGCTAGGCATCTGTGGGTTACAGCTCCCTACTTTGGGCAAACTGAAGGAATAGAAATACCTTGACTCAGTGTGTGAACTGGTGTTGTGCAGCAGGTGAGGAACAGTAAGAACAGCGCGGCTGCCAGCTGCTGCCCTGGACATTCTGTTCTAACATTGAAAGCGCTCGCTGTGCAGCAAGTCAGGGTACAGCAGATGTGCAAACCCAGCTCTCCTGTGTTACAGGCAAGTGCTCCAGCCCCTGGGCTGCAAGGCAAAGGAAAAAGGGCACCACACATCCTCTCACAAGAATCAGCCCTGCCTTGTCGGGCACCAGCTTTCAGGAGACAGCTTGGTGGCGTGAGTCCTAGCAGCTGCCCCGGCTGCCTCCGCTGGCTCCGGGAGGAAACCATGGCTGGTTAAAGTCTGGAGACTCCCTTTGACCAGACCTTTTTTAATCCTCTAAAAGAACTCTTTTTTTTTTTTTTTTTTTTTTTTTTATTTTTACTAGCTCCCTGGGATAAACCTATTCTACAGTTAGAAAATGTTTTTCAGGAAAAATAACAGAAAATAAAGTTTTAGCTAACATCTAAATGTTTTTTATAATGTCAGTTGTGATTAACATTGCTATGGGAAGATTCACACCCCTGAAGACTTCACAGCCCTCAATTTCAGAAATTTATACTGAGGACAAATCTGGTATACCGTACACTGTTACTGCTTTCACAAATAAACTAATAATTATGTATACTGTCCATGTATTCTCTGGTTGAAAACAGAGAATGAAATCTGAAACATAATGATAGAATTATGAAATTAAATATTGCTTAAATTCAGCATTTTTCAAAACTAATGTTTTGTGTGTCATATCAGAAACATGTGATTTCACCCTGAATTGAAACAATAGCAAATTCTCAGATGTCAGCATTTCTTGGGAAAATTATATCCTATACCTCAGCCAGTCTTGCCTAACAGGATTTTCTCAGCACTGTTCCCAACGTTTTTCCTCCTCAAAAGATACCATTAATACCTCCATGAAGACTTTTATTTTCCTCTCTTCATTACATTTCTTTTAACGTGTTGGCATACACCTATTGACTTGATGATTAGCATTATTGTGTTGCATATAAAGAAATAACCAGTGGTGTCTTATTGGGGAATCTGATTCACCCTCTACCCCTTTTGTTTAATGTTAAGCATCATTTAAAAGTTACAAAGTCATCTAGTCCATCTAGTCCTGCTCAAAGTACAGCTAACTTCAAAGCTAGATTGAATTGCTCAGAGCATTGCCCAGCAGAGTTTTGAACATCTCTAAAGCACCTAGGCCTGTATGAAGTGAAAACTTCTAGGAGGCTTGGAATCAGCACCTATTTACAGTACCAGTCCATCCATAGTGCTGTAAGTCATCTTGATGTGTAAAGTACACAACAATGAATAGCCTTTCCATAAGAAAAAAGTGCCGGTTTTATCTTCTTGCATGTGGTTGACATACAAAAATGGCTGACATCAATGTACAAAAGTTACAAACACACAGAAATGTGCTGCCACTGGACTGGTTAATACACACAAAAAGGGGGAAGAAATTTGAGACAACTGTCCTCACCAAACCAGCTCTTTTTTTTCTTGTTCACTCTGTTAACTCTGTTCACTCTCTTAACTTGGAATTCCTTAGGACATCCACCTTTTCCTGTGCCTGCCTTTCAGAGCACAAGGATTTTAGATGAGGGCTCATATGTAGCTTTCTGCATTCTGCAGGGTTGATAAATATAAAAAAAAAATAATGAATACAACTGAAGAATTAGTATCAATATACACTGTAATTAGCAGTACACTACTTGTGAGTTAAAAGTTTTTACATTAAGTGAAATGAGAAGAATGAGGTGATTATCTCTGTTATTACATTTTCCTTCCATTTCCAGATATATTCTCTAATAAAATCCTAAACAAGGTGCAGGCATGCACTAGTCTGTCATGTTACTGTTATGTTGCCGAACAGGTAGCATGAATTTCCCTCAGCAAGCTATAAAAAGTGCAGAAGTCAATGAAGCAGGATTTATGGTTAGAGAAAGAGATTACAGAATGAGACTTAAGCACATGCTTAACTGCTTTGCTGAGCTAAGGCATATATGGGGACACTGATAACTTTAACATTTGTAAAATCCTTCGTGATAGCAAACCACCATTAACCCTAAAATGGTTATATCAAATGACATCATGATGCCAGCAGCTTATTAATAGAGCTTTTATTTTTAATGGAAGTGGAACTGCTTTCTTACTGTATCCTTTTTCGGATCTTGTATAGGTATTGGTTTCTATAATTTTGTAGAACAGATAATTTAGACATACCGATTTTTGTTATGACAACACAGTTCTGCAAGATAGTACTGTACTTTTATTATTAAGGAATGGATAATGGAGTTCAAATAATGTGGGCAAATATATGTAAGATCTGAAATTATTGTCTTTTAGGGGACAACAGATGAAATATTAAAAGGAATATATTGAATTAGTAATTCTTCTCTGCAGATGTCACAGGTCGTTATTTTTTAGATCTGATTTTAGAACAGACTGTAGACGCAGTATAAAAGCAGTTTTTCATACCACAGCTGGTTACAGTTATCATAATAAAGCAAGTTAAAGTGGGGAAAGTGGTATAATTACATGCATGGCTTTGCAGCTCTAGGTTGCTGATTCACATCCAGGTCAGATAACTAATAGCAGGAATTCAGTCTCAGGAATTATAATTGATTTTGGTACTGTTCAAGACATTTAAATAATAAAAAAGTGACAGTGTAGTGTTTATTCAACACTTTAATAAGGTAAATTATTGTGTATGTTGTAATTCCAGAATAAATCAATCCTCTGATAAAGTTGATCTGAGAAAATATGTGATGAGAAAGCCTCTAATACCTTTTATGTTTTACTCTTTAGCATGATTTTTTTCAATATATATGGCCAGGCTGTCTCTTGCATCAAGATTCACACACACACACAAACTCCCTGATCCTCCCTAATCCTTGAGCTGTTCCTCAAGCTCATGTAGTCCTTATGGTGCTGCCTATGGATCTGCAAGATATTAGATCCCAGCAGTGGTTGGCAGCTGGACTCCAGCCTGCTGGGTTCACAGTCCTTTCCTTCCCAAAGCTTGCAGATTTAGGCTGGAAGCCTTCACCTCCCCAGCCGGGGACTCCCAGATAACTGTGACCAGAGTCCTGGGAAAGGGGTTCATTGACTCTACATGTAATAAAGATCTAGTCATAAAATGCTGCCTTAAAAAAAAAAAAAAAAAAGGAAATTATTTAGATTATTTCACAAATGGAGAACTGCTATTGATTTGCCAGCACAGTCTATGTTGTCTGGATATTTAACTACTCAATCAAAGCTACTGGCGTATCTTGATTGAGACATATGAGACAGATTGCTTCCCCAGGGCATCTCCTCCATTTACTTCAAATTTCCTGTTGATTCCTCCAGATAATGCACATAAAGCCTACACTATATATTTTCCTGTTGATTCCTCCAGATAATGCACATAAAACCTACGCTATATATATACACTCCTTTTCTGCACATAAAATGTACACTATATATATACACTTCTTTTCTGCAAGGCCACAAACTTGATCAAAGCACCATTTCATCTTTCTGCCTTTCTATCTGGTCAGCCTTTCATCCAGAGCTAAGGACTAAAAAGTGCAAGAAGATGTGAGAGATTCGCAGCATGGCTGAGGTGGGAAGGCACCTTTGGAGACTGTCTAATCCAACTCCCCTGGCTGAGCGGGGTGGCTTACAACAGGTTGCTCAGATCCCTGTTCAGTCAGGTTTTGAATATCTCCAAAGCTGGAGAGTAAACCTCTCTGAGAAACCTGTTCCAGTGTCTGACTGTCCTCACAGTGGAGGGTTTTTTTTCTTATGTTTAAATGGCATTTCTGGTGTTTCTGTTTGTGCCCGCTGCCTCTTGTCCTCTCACTGGGCACCACTAAGAAGTGTCAGGCTCCATCCTCTTTGCACTCTCTCTTCAGGTATTTATGTACATTCACAGGATCCCCCTGAGCCTTCTCTTCTCCAAGCTAAACAGACTGAGCTCTCTCAGCCTTTCCTGGTCGGAGAGGTGCTCCAGGTCCCTTAATCACACTTGTGGCCCTTCATTGGACTCTCTCCAGTACGTCCATGTCTCTCTTGTACTGGGGAGCCCAGAAATGGACACAGAACTCTAGGTGTGGCCTCACCAGTGCTAAGTAGAGGGAGAATCACCTCCCTCAATCTGCTGGTGTTGCTTTCCTGTTAGGATGCTGCGTAAGACACTGGTGGCCTTCTTTGTACAGGGCACATTGCTGGTTGATGATCCACTTAGTGTCCACCAAGACCCCCAGGCCCTTTTCTGCAAAGCTGCTTTCCAGCCAGTGAACCTTCTAGCCTGTCCCTGGTGCATGGTGCTGTTTCTTCCAGGTGCAGGACTTTGCACCTCTCCTTGTTGAACTTCATGAAGTTCCCATCAGCCCATTTCTCCAGCCCATCAAGGTCCCTCTGAATGACAGATGTTGGGGTGGTTCAAGGACAAGGCCCAACAAAGGCAACCAGCTCCAGGTGGCCCTATTTGAGCAGCAGGGCTGGACCAGATAGATGACCTCCAGAGATCACTTCCAACCTCAACTATTTGGTCATTCTGTGAAATGTGCGTCTTCTTCTAGTTGTCTGAAGAATGAACCTCATCTACTTCTTCTTCCTGTCCAAGTGGTCTGTAGCAGACACCCACCACAATTAAACTCATCTTGGTCTGCCATCTAATCCTGACTGATAAGCTCCCAGCTGGCACACCATCCATCTCCAGGCAAAGCTCTGTGCACTCCTGCTGCTCTCTCAAATAACAGCAACTCCCTCTCCTTGTCTTCTTGTCCTGTCCTTCCCGAAGAGCCTGTATCTGTTCATCGAAGCACTCCAGTTGTGTGAGCTATCCCACCATGTCTCTCCGTGACCCCAATGAGATCATAGCCCTGCAAGTGCACACAGGTCTCTAATTCCTCCTGTTTGTTCCCCATGCTGCACAAGCACAAGAGAGGCACCCTGTCACACTGATTTCCCAGAAAGAGTATGAGAGCATCTGGCTTTCATCACCTCTGGTGCTGCCCTGGCTGCTGATCTCCTACAGCTCCTTCGCTTGGTGACACAGACCCTCCTCCCTGGGGGCAGGGAGGGAGTCCACCTCTCACTGCTGCAGCCTCAGCAAGGGGTCCCAGGCACTCTGGCAGCCCCAGGCCCAGACAGCTGCATCCTCCATCAGGACCTCAGACTGTGTTGAGGACTCCGGTGTGCTGGGGCAGCTGTCCCAGCAGGTTCTGGAGACCATGAGCGGGGGCACCACTACTGCAGAGCACTATATCTGGTCCCATTCCCTGCGCCCTTCTGCACAAGTGGCTGCCCAAACTGCTGTACTTGCTGGCTGCCTCTGTCAGCTGTGCTCTCAGGTAGGGAGGGTGAAGGTTTCTTGAAGAAGCTGAAGCTGTTTGGAGCTTTCCATAGGACCAGCATGGATTGCACAGCAGGAACAATCCTTGCACTGTAGGATTTAAAGCAAAATAGCTGCACTAAGCCACACACTATGAGACCCGTGAACTTGCAGCTGGCTTGAAGGAAGTTCATCAAAGCAAAAAAACTGAAGAAACAGGGAGAAAGGAAATGGCAAGCAGTAGGCCAAGGAGCAGCAATCTGGAGCTGAGGTTTGGAAAGGGATGACTACTGTGCTTCAAAGAGACAGCAAGGCAGTTTCAAGCCACAGTGTTGGTAGAGAACAAAGCTCCTGTACAAATAAACAAGTGTTGACATTAGTGAATGAAGACAGTGATTGTAAAAAAAAAAACCCAAACCAACCCTGAAACAAATTCCTAACAGCGTCATTCTCACTGGGAGTGTTACGAGAGCTCTCCTTTCTCTCAAGGCACTTCTGTACAACATCTGGACAGGCATATACCCCTAATGACAATTTGAAGACTGGCACAAAAACAGCAAGAAATGAGAAGTCATAAATGGCAGATCTGAGCAATGCTTTCAGCATCCAACAGAGTAGTTTTTCCCACAAACCACTTGCCAACATCCTGACACACAAACACCTCTATATTTATACAGTATTTGATTTATATCTTGCCAATTGCAATATACGTCTCTTTAGGGATGGCTTCTATCCATACTGGCACCAACAAAGAGCTCACAATATTTCTGCTCTTCAGAGATTAAAAAGAAAATAACTATGTGATGTGTCAAAGAGAGGTAACAGAAGCTGGATATATGTCAACAGAAGCCTTTTAGCACTAAAATACAAACGAGGTACCTGATATGCAGATCGTTCTGAAATTCATCACTTTTGAAGATAAAGCACGCAATTAGAAGGTTTTTCTTCTTTCTATGGGATGATTTATAACACTACTTTCCTTAATAAGACATTGTGTAAATGCTTTTTTTTCTTACAGGGTTTTACAGCTAAACCACCTTGCAGCTAATACACACCTATCATCTTCCTGTTTGGTTCATCAGGTTAGTGACCCAGTTGCTGTGTGGCGCATTCTGTGTGACAATGCAGACACAGAGGCAGTCTGTGCCCACTACAATGTCATCACAATATCATGAGGACAGAGCCTTACACGTGTGTAAAAAAAAAAGGAAATATTCTCCCCATTTCACGGGGAATTAAAGATGGCCAGGATTTTTTTTACTTTTATTGGAAAATGCCAACTCATCAAAATTAAACCTATGTTTAGGAAGCATCTTTGAGGGTCTCCTGATTTGGGGCAGTTGTTTGAAAACGCTGGAAGGAATTATTTTAATTGATTACATTAAATCTCACCACCTCTTTTTGGACTGTATTCAAAAGGAAAACACATAAAGAAAGCTAAGTTACCCAGTAATGCATACTGTGTTTGACTCCAATGCTATTTAGAGTAACATGCCCCACATTATTTAAATGCAGTCCTGCCTTTTGAAGCTGGGCCACTTTCCAGCAGGAATACAAGAGTCATGGGAGTGGGTGGGAATACTAGCAAGAAGACTAACAGCTCTCACTCTGAGTGCTCTGGATATGTGTGCTGCTTTCTAAAGATACTTGCTACAGATATGGTTTATTCTGCTAGTTTGCAAAAACTGTGGGCTAGTTTCACACCCTCCTTCTCCTATGTGGAAAACAACAGCACCAAGAACATTGTGATATTCGTGTAGAGAAACCCCCAATACTCTGTGGCTTCATGGTTATGAGCCTTATGAGGGATGGCTTGGTAGGGGAGATCCTTAGCTTTTGTTCCTCTCAATGGCTGTTTATGTATATACATTAAAAATATGTTGGATAAAATATACAACATGGGAAGGTGCAAGGACTAAAATCACTGATTTCCCTCTACCGAAGCCAAGTTCAGGTCCTGACCACTAACTTGCATGGTGATGTGTACAGCTCTTTGCCTTTTCCAGCCCAGTGAATCCCGGATTCTTCCCTGCATAGCCTCAAAGCTCGCTGCCAACAATGTGCTGCCACCTTTTTTCCCACCCTTTTTGCTCAACCACCTAGATCCTCAGGAGGAGTCCAAGGAAAGTGAGCAAGGGCTTTCAGTGCCCCAAGCAACAGATCAAACAAGCAGGAGTTAGGTATTTATAAGCGAGGGGATCTAGTCAGAGCAGCAGCTACAGCTGCATTTTGTAAGGTGCTTGTGTGACTGATTTTTTTTTTAAGTGCTGGACACTTAGAAAGTCAGTGTGGTACCCAGGCTGCCTGAGCCGGTTATAAACATTAGCTTAGCAGAGCTTTTCACAATAGCAATTTTGGACTTAAAACCTCAATTTTACGTTCTGGACTCTTTTCTGGCATATGGCTTGTGATCACCAAGCCAGCCAGTAGCACACTCCAGGATCTTTGGTTTTCCTGTAAAGGACACAGCTCTTCCTTTCTGCACTCTCATGTAAAGCAGCCATCCAGCCTGGTGGAGCTCTACAACTGTTTCTATTCAGAAGAGCAATACTCAGCACTTTGCGTTTTCCAAGTGCCCTACAAATGCTTTACCATAGCTAATCATGTGCATAAGCTGTGGGTTATCTGTAAAATACTCTTTGACTTCAGCAACAGTGAAAGTGTTACACTCCCACAAGGACGGGTTTATTTCATGGTGCCCTTTCCTCCTATCACCCCCATCTTTGCTGTCCCTACAGCCAATTTCATCTGCCTCTCCTGTCTTTGTTACTTGATTTTATGTGAGGGTAATGTTTTTTCTGAGACTTCTTTTTAAAGCACCGATATTTTTCAGAGTTTCAGACTATATGGATGGGTACAAAAATTAGATTATGAACTGTGAGAATAACTAATATAATAGAACTGGAAGAATGATTTTTCATTGCACTGTCAGTTCTGAAAAATCTGGGGAGAAGTTCATTTGGCTCACAGCAAAATGGTAGGTGCCATTTTCAGGTGTTATTTACATTAAGAATATAATTAAAACACATATTTTAACACATCTTTTTAGAAAATGGTAAATGAAACAGTCATTTTAACAAGTGTGTTTAGTTTTTTTAATTGAAATGGATTTGCTGGAAAAAAAATACAATATTTTAAAGAATGTCAGCTGACTTAAACCTGCCATTTTGGGTGAAATGAAGTTGCAACTGGATTTTTGCCCATGTTTATTAATCACTCCTTACAGAACTAAATTAATACTCTTTATTATCACAGTTTATAATGAGAAAATTAAACAGAAAGTTCTGAGCAGTGTTTCTTGCTGAAGAGAGGACAGTCTTAGGGCAAGGACTGCATTTCAAGAAACCTTAGGGGTCTGTCTTGTATTTAGCAATTGTGCCAGCAGTTTGCCTGTACCTCTGCTTGTGCTTTCCATCTACCAAGTGGCCACTGAAAGCAGCCCATCTTCAGCTTGATACAGCAGGATGAACATCGGTCAGTTAGAGTTTATGTTAAAATATTAGTCTCAAAATTGCCAAAGGTGAGAAGCCACCACATGTTCACTTTGGTCATCTCTGCTCTTTAAGTGATAACTCCTAGCAGAGGAAAAGGGCAGGGTTGGAAGGGATGTTACTGGTTTAAATGCCTCAGCAAGAATGCTTCTGCCAGTGCCCTTGTCTTTTGAACCACTTTATCTCTACATAATCAAGGACTACGCTGTCTTTTCCAGGACTGCTGAGCCAAAAAAGAAAAACAAACAAAGCAAAACTAATTTCACCACTTATGAAAGTTAATGATGTAACTCCAAATCAAGACATGCCCTTTCAAAACTCAGTTTCCTGAAGCTTATAAAGAAAATAATTGAGCCAGATATCCTGAACAGAACAAAAGAAATCAGAGAGAGTAAAAATCTTCCCCAGGCACAGAAGACATTTTTTGTTGGGGTAGAGCTTGGTAAGCTGGTCTCCGATCCCTGGTCCATGCTTTATTTGCTGCACTGGTAGACACAACAAAGACTCTCAGCCTTCCACTACTGTAGGCCATCAGGAGGCAAAGGGATTTCCCCATATGTTGTGTGTACGTGTGTGTATGCCCATGTCCGCTTGGGCACTATTAATATATCCTTGCTTAGTATAACTGAATAAAGTACCTTTCCCAAGAGCTCTCTAAAGATCTTCTGGATAACGTACATAATGAAGGTCTGTATTACTTCTGTAGGCACTTCTAGATTAACCTAACCTACTGACTGTCATTAAGAGAAAGTATACTCAACAGTCACTACAGGTATGTCAAAATTAACACAAAGGATTCTCCCCCCACATATTAGCAAATTTTTTCTGTCAGTTAACAAAAACCTGTGATTTGAACCAAATATTTTCTGCATCCATGTTCCATAAGGTTTGTATTTGATGGATTTGGATTTGAATGGAAAAAAAGATGCTTCTATGTTCTAGTAAAATATATTTGTGGATACAAGCTTCTGTGTAATATAAATTAGAAATCTGTTACACACCCTCAACCAATTAATATTGTTGCTAGAACCTGAAGATTTAAAGACCTCACATGTAAAAATAATTGCAGATGAGAAAAATAAAAACCATATGCATTATAAAAAAATTTAATAGTTTTACAGTTAATAATAATTATGCACAGACTGGAAACTTACACTCCCAATTTCATAAGTAATGTGTGTTAAAATAAATACTGTATCTAGTAACCCTTTTTATACAGCATTTACTTTCCATATATACATTTACACGTGTAGGTACAGTTTACATGTTTGTCATCTGCATGTCACAAATTCTGTTAAAATGTTGCTCTCCAGCATAAATCCACTTCAACAGCTTGATATATCTGTGACAGAATGAAGAAACAATCCCATTATGTGCATAAAGCATGCATGTTCTGTTCTTATTCCTCTTTCCTGCTGAACTTGTTCAGACGCTCACCTGGCAGTGCTGATCTGCACTGTTCACATCTACAAAGAAACTGCCGATGCTGTAAGCAGACAACAGGGTTGTTCTAGATCTCAGCTCCATAAATATTTGGGTTCAGGACTGTAGCATTGTGTTATGTTTGCACAGCATAAAAGTAATAAAAATTGAACACTTTATCAAAGGTCACAAGCAATGTGGTGAGGGTGGCTTTTCCTCCCCTGTGCTGGAGGTACCAATACTGCCAGCGCTGCAATGTTAAAGACAAAAATGGAAAAAGATTCCTATTTCCAGTGGCCTCCTCTGGATGAGGTGGATTGGTACGATGCTCCAGCCTTTCGGGACTGTGGTTTGGAGCACTGCACCCACACAAGTCCCATGCCATTCTGTGTAGAGTGTGGCTGCCAAATTTGAATCTTCTCTAAGTTGCAAAACAAGAACATCTTCTTCCTATTTCTACATTTCTGGCCTGGTTGAAGCAGAAGGATTTCACATTCACGTCGCGCTGTGTTCACACCCCAACCTGTAATCAAAAGTCTGAATGTTGAAAAAAAGGCACGGGACAAAAACACTCTGCAGCTGCCAAATGAGTAAATACAAAAGCAATTCCAACATGTATTTTTTAAACATTTTGTCAAACTGAAATTTAAAAAATGTTATTTATTACCACCCGGAGTTAGATTTCATGGCATATTATCATATTCTGAAGTAGTTACCACTCTGTTACTGATCTGTGTTGGTGAAACAGCACTCCAGCCTTGATTCCCTGGGCTTAGGTAACCAAGCGGTGAGAGGAAACCTTCGAGTCCTCTATTCAGTTTGGTAAACACGGTCTTGTCTGTCACTTCTCATTGTTCCTCTTCAAAGTACAGTCGCCACCTTATCTGGCAACAGCTTTCTTGAAGAGTGCTGCTCATGTGAAATAATCTTTCACCACCGAGGCCAGCATTTCCCTAACACAAGAAGAAACATTTATCTTGCTGTTAATGGTTAATTAATTTTGAAAATGTATATTACAACACAATAAAAAAAAAAAAAAAAGCCAGGCCGGACAATGGAGCAAAATGTCCCTTCCTCAAATTGACTCCTATTTAGTTCTTCCAATGTCATCCAAAACACAGATAACTTTTCTTTCATGAATTGTTCTCCTGAATGATTTATACATGTTGTGTTATCTGAGGCCCTTTCCAGATCCCCTGTGGTTTCAGCCAGCCATCAGCTGCATAATTGTTAATTTTAACACTATAAAAGGTTCTGATGCCGAGGAGATAAAGCGTTGGAGGAAGAATTAATTGAAATGTATCTTCCAATCACACTGGTTCCCTACTTCCAGTTCCACAAAAATTATACATTGGATTTGAGGTTAAAATAAATTTACATTTGTGCTACCCATAAAGCTTTCGGACTAGTAGAAAATAGATAAGTTAATTGTTTCTAAAACCCATAAAGGGTTTACCCTGAAAATAATTCAGGCCAGTCTCCTGTTCATAGCCCACAGCACTGTGAGCAGCCGGATAGAGGATTCTTCCCAAGCTACTGCAGACATAATTGGTCAGGAGATATGTGACAGGAGTCTTTTACAACAGCAGGTGATAGACTGACAGAAAAGGAGCTCAAGCTCCACCAATATTTAATCTGGATATTAAACACTCTATGCTTCCTACAGCTACTAATACTTCCCCCCCCCCCCCCAATGTTTACTCTCTGCCTGTATGCTTCAAGTGAAGTATGAGGCAAAGCTACCAGGTTTTGATTCTTTCATTTACATTTTTATTATAAATATATACCAAATGTGCGAAATTAGGTTTAAAGGCTATTTGGAGGAATTCAGTTGGGGCAAATTAATTCAGAGATCATGGGATTCGCATTTAATTTACAGTGTGATGACTGTAAAAGGCTATCCTCATTGAACTGAGGACCCCAAAATAGTCTAAGGATACTGGCTATGCGTCTGTTAAGCTTTTGTTTGAACACCATAGTTATTAACAAATGTGTTTGCTAGATTCTTTAGAAATAGGCTTGACTTTCAGTGCATACTATGTATGTTTTCTGGGTGCAGAGAATTAAAAAGAGGCAGCAAGATCTGATGTTTTATGTCTTCACCCTCTGTTCAGATGGAGTGGGAAGCTGTATCAGATCACCAGCTCCTCACCTGTAAAAGCCCCAGTTCAGACCCTGCACAAGGAAAGAATTGTGGAAGTTTCATCTCAGAACTCAGCAAATGTTTGTCCACACAATAAAGGCACCACATTTCTGCCGTAAGGAGATACAGTGTGAAAACAGCAACAAACTGAGATGAAGGGGGACTGGGAGAAGCTGAGGAGGGAAAGCTTGCACAGCACCTGCCCACACTGCGCTTGGATTTAGTCCATTTCATGAGTCCTACTTTCATGAATACCAAATTCAACAAATACAGTGTAAGAAAAGACTGGTGTTAGAATCTGCTCTATGCTAAGATGCCTTATCACTTGAAGAACATTTTATTGCTTAGTAAAATACTCAGTATTTTCCCTCACTATTAGGTCTCTCACAGAAAATAATAGCATGTTAGTTGTTTTAAGTCACAGAGCAAATGCAAGGATTATACATCTATAATTTCAGGACACAAAAGCACATATACCCGAAGCAAACAAAGATGCCAGCTGAGCTGAGAACATACTTAGATATTACACAGTATATTGTATTAAGAACATAAGAGCGCCATCAAAAGCTCTCCTCAAAAAAAGCTGACGTATGGCATATGGGGCCAGAAATGGGCAAAGTTTAATCATTATGATTTGTGGAAAATAATTCCCATTTCTCAACAATCCATGTCTTTAATTGCATTTTCTGTATAAGCTGAATGTAGGTAGGTAGAACTGTAGGCAGAATTACAATGCAGCAACAGAGCAACAATGATTTTCTAAGCCTGGGATACTGGGTATTTCATTTTGCTTTTAAATCCATACTGTGGCGGGCACTTATGCACATAATAGAAGAGGAGATATGTCCCAATCAGTTTATAAGATAGTACGAAGAAAATGCATAATAGAGCAACCAGATATATATAAATAGAATAATACTGAGAAATCTAATCTACTGCAAAGCTACAATTCAATCCTCCTGCAACACAAGTGCAAAGCTAAACTGGCTTATGAATAGCAGAAGAATCCATACAGCCAGAACTATATAACCTATGTCAAATCAAAAACCTTGAATTATTGTTTATCACTGTTATTTCATTTTAATAAAATAAAAGAGAAAAATCTAATGACTATGTCAAGAAATAAGCATTATTAAATTTTGTACTGAGCACATACGAGAAATGATAAGGTTTATATGCTCTCTTTCCACCCTTTCTTTCTCCTCGCTCCTTGTCCCTTTCTTTTTTTCTCTGTATGTTTATGTGTTCATGTTAGAGGTGGGGAGAAATTAATATTGAACATGGGAGGCAAATTCCAGCTTGACTTACATCTTGTGCAATTCTCCTGATTTCAGGTCAGTAGGGATTTGTCTCATACCTTTTGACCCAAACACTTAATTGAAGTTCAGGGTCTTGTGAGGTTTTTTTCCTTTAGAAAAAGAATTTTCAAATGGAATCAGATCTTTCTGATAAAACCTATTTATTTACAAAGACTTTATGAAGTCCCAGTTCCCTGAGCACGGGAAGATTCAACCGTGCAGCACGAAGACTTCTTTTCCAATTTTTTTCTGATGGCCACAGTCTTAGTATTCTGTTTGGGTTCTATCTCATTTCTCTGTATTTACTCTTGTGGGGCTTTTCTTTCCCTCTTCCACACACACAGACACACACAGTCTTGCGTACACATCCTGCTCCATTAAAAACAATAGTCAGCCAAACCCCTCTCCCACACCGTCCAGCCTGTGCCGTCCGTGTATGTGCGGTGGTTTTGAACAGTACGGTGTGCTTTTGTTTGGGGCGGAGGTTGCTATTATTTCATAAAGCAGCTTAACTGTTTCTTACAGCTGCGTTAAAAGAAGTTAGTGGTTACACCCATTGCTTCTATGACATTTCACCCAACCCACAACACAAGGAATGTAACTCAGGACAGGGTATAGTCTAAGACGTGAGAGACAAATGAGTGCCACCAGAGATGTAGAACAAGTATTTTTACATAATTGACATAGTATATGACAATTAGTTCGAAGAACTAAACATTATTCAACATAAATAAAGACCATCATCTGGAAACTGCTTTGCAGTTCACTGATAGAAAAGTTACTTGGCAGTGCACTCCATCTCTCTATCAAAGCTATCGACTGCTTTCCCTCAGCCACTGGCCATTGCTCCATGGCTGCCACAAGAAACAGACACTGTGACAATTCATGTGTTGAGCCACACCTGAAAGAGCTAGAAAGGACAGCTATAACTTTAATCAAGAATAAATACACGTCCTGTAACTGGGGACAGTTGAGAAAAGTGTCTTGAATGATGTAAGATTAATGCACAAACCAGTCTGCATTAAACCCTCATGTGGATGCCCTCATTCATTTTCTAGAATAAACTCCTGTAGAGTTTCATATTGAGGTCGAAGGATTAAGCAGCAGTGAGATCGAGTCATTTCACTTCTAAATAGCAGCACCTGTGTGCAAGGTTCACAAACCTCAACTTTCTATCTTTCCTTACACTATCTTAATGTCCTATATCAACACATAGTAGGCTTTTTTGTTTGGGGTTGGTTGTTTTTTTTTCCTAATTTGTTGAAAGGTTGCATTCAAGATCAAAGTGATTTCTTCACGGACACAAATATGTATTATGGACAGGTTTATCTTGTTGAGGTGGAAAACCTATTTTAATAGTCTGTCCTTGAAAGCTAATGGTTCCAGCTTGGTTTTGGGTGCCACCGATAAAGAATGTAATGCAGCTTACATATCTGTGCTTCTTAAATTTGTTGTCATTTTTATCGAGGCAAATGATCTTGGAGCACTATTTGTGGTTTCATCAATGTTAGAGACAATGAGACAAATTGTCAACTAAGATAAACAAATGTGGTGCCAGGGATTTCTCCACAGAAATTTGACAGCTCAGTGGAGATCTAGTCCAATCTTTGGACACATAGGTTATTAAGTAAACACTCCATCATTAAGATATATGAAGCTATAGCAATTTTCCTGCAACAGGTTTCAATACTGTGGGTAAGTGTGCTCCTCTCTGCTGGGTTTATTTAATTCTGCCTAGGAAAGCTGGGAGGAGCCAGAAGCTTGGAAGTGCTCATGGATCAGAGGACTCTGAAGAGCCCAAGGAGCTCATGGGGAGAGAGATGTGAGAAGCTGAGTAAAACAAGTTTGGGTGTGACTACAACGTGACCAGGAGCCTGGAGCTTCGGAGATCTGTTTGTGAGAAAGGTGAGGAATGACATGAGGAGAGCTTCAACCCCCTTGCTCCCATCTGTTCCTGCACATCTAGTCTCAAAACCAACTGGTTGCCAGAAACTCGTGGGCTACCAGAGTGAGAGCACAAGGAGCAAGGGCAAGGAGTCTCCTTGGACCTCTTACCTGTGCCACCAGTGCCCCCGCTGGCTAGCGGTATGGCTGCTGGGGGAACTTTCCTCCCGCTCTGCTCGATGAGAGAAACTCTGGTTAGAGCTGGGATGGACATACAAGTCATACATGGATTTTGCCTTCTTCATTTCCAGAGGTAAAAGGCTAGCTTCAGGCTCCATTCGTGCCTTGCTGATGGTCCAGGCCAGATCCCATTGACCGAGAAAGCCTGTTACAGGCTGCTCTGTAGTGGCCTTACACACCGATAAGCACTGATACACCCGCTTCAAACACCTTTCTCCAATACTTCATTGTCATAAATAAACATAGCATACAAACCAACTGCCGATGAGGACAGACATATGTCAAATCCATCTTTGAAATACTGTGTGTTGGCTGCAGAGCTAAAAAGGAAAGGTTTAATTCCTCCCACCACAGCAGCGGTGGAATCGTGATCAGCAGGACTGCTGAGGATGGCAGGCAGCTCTGCGAGCTGGTGGCAGTGGTGTTTCCATCTCAAAGAAGAATTTAACTTCATGATAATTTTGACTCCAGCCCAGTGTTACCTTCTCTAAGAGGGTAAACATGGTGCCTTCCTTCCATGAACTTCAGTAACTGGCACATAGGATGGGGTTTCACAAGTGGGTTACACTGATCTCAGGCTATGCTGCTGCTGAAACAGAAGGTCCCATGTTTCTCTTTGCCTTCAGCTTTCCACTGCCTCTCGTTTGCCAGCATTAGCAATCAAATAGGTGGTTGTGTGGCTGGTGAAAACTAGTATTTTCTTTCTTTTGGAGATGGTTGGGTTTTAGCTGGATCAGCCGACTCATCTGACCACAGCTTTCAGAGCTGGTGCAGAGCAGGAGAAGAATGGTTCTGGAAGGAACACTGCATGTGTGTGTCCTCAGACTACAGCATGGGCATCCTTCAGGGATATATTAGATCATTTTCTGGCAACGATGTTTTTTTGAAAAAATGGGCTTCTCAGTGCTACTATATCTAGACTCTGATCTCCGTTTTCAAAGAAGGTTGGTAACTCTTGCAGGGACATTGGGTGGCATTGCAGTGTGTCTCATATGCACTATCCTTATGTTCTGTCAGAAACCTCACTGGTGCAGAGTGTGGCTGTCCAATTCAATGATGGGCTTCTGGGGAGTGCTTTTATGTTCAGACCAATATCGGACTCAGTTCCAGGCTTCACTAGGAAATACTCATATTAGCAGGTGTGTCGGATGCAGTTGTTCCTGGTTAACTCAGGGACAGCTGCTCTTTCTGTACTGAAGAGACCGGAGAAGATACCGTCTAAAAATTGTATGGGTAGGTTGGGGGCAGGCCCATTCAGTGAGGCATCCCCACTGATATAATTTTGAAATTCACTTTGTTATTTACCTCCCCTCCTACCTGCCAGAACAGAGATTTGTCGGTCCTTGCATAACTCGGTAAGGCTTGTTTTTGCAAGATTTTTCTGGATGAAAAGAAGGAACGATAGCAGAGCACCATGGGGCTGGGGGGTGCAAGGTGAGATGGGGAGAGAGGACAAATTCCTATCGCAGTGTTTTGCACAACCTGTGAAGTTTGTCTAGCCAGCAATAGCCCGAGACCAGCTCTGTATTTGAATTAGATCCATTTAAATAAATAATCATTAAAGAATAACAATCACCCAAGCCCTGATTCCCGACCAATGCAGACATGAGTTTGTTATCTGCATAGAACTATCTGGTTGGGTTGTTTGTGTCAGCTGAATATAATACCTGGCAAGTTCACACCCAGCTATTTACATCTCTATGTCAAGATCCAGGAGCATGTAAACTACAGAGAAATCATACTTAAATTAACTGTGCTTAGCTTCCTCAACAGACAAAATAGGGAGGGGGGGAAATACAGAGAAAAGAAAAGCAAAAATTTCTTGTATAATTTTATCTCTAAATACCCCTACAGATCAAGTACCCACTGGATTATTTCTGATTTCTTGTTAGAATAATCACAGGCGCACAATTACACTAAGAATAAAGTTTCAGTGCATTTTGTATTGTTAAAACTTCCCATATCCTGGATTCCCCATCATGTTCAGTCCTGTATAGATAGTTATAGTAATGATCTTTTATTAACTTGGCTGGTATAAGTGCCATGACTCTCAATAATGACATTAGTGTTTAGGTATTTGTATGTCTAAGCACTTACATAAGTAATCATATCACAATGTCAACTTATTGTAGTTATTATTTTGCAAATGTTACAACCGCCACCTCCTGTTAAGCACAAAAAGAAAAAGAAAAAAAAAAAATAAAGAAGAAGAAAAACGTCAGAGTGCCTGAAGGAATCATGCCGGTTTTAATTTATTGTTTTGTCTTAAAACTCTGTGCTGTGAGCCAAAATAAACTAACTGCATCTACAATTTGAGGTAAAACTCTCCTGTTAAACTCATCTCTGCCTCTAAGAAAATCAAAACATCCATAAGTCTAGATGTGTTTGAAGGGATTGTGCTAACATGTACAGCAGCCAAAGAGAAAGGGATCCATTCTCCTGACGGAAAAGGGTTATGTACTTCCAGTCTTTCCAGCAATGGTAGGAACTGGAAGTTCAACAGACTCCTTATCTTTAAGATAACCAGCATGCCATTAAACAGGGAGAGAGATAAGCAGAGGATAAGTGACTGACGACAAAGTGGTTTCATGAACTGGCCTTTTACCTAGGAAGACCCGAACTCAACAGCAAAGTTGCAAAAGGGTTGGTTCGGCCAATTTAATTTACTGCCTGCCTCCGACGAACGTGGGAGGCAGCTTGGGAGAGCCCATGTATTTCAGCAGGCTTTGAGTGAGGTCTTTAGAGAACAAAGTGTGCTTTCTGCATTTGCTATGTCCAAGATCACTGTTTTTTTTACAGAGAACAAGTAAACTATTTTTTTTTCTATCTACCTATCACACACAGAAAACTGGGGTGGGGGTGGTGGGGGGGTGGTGGTGGTGTAGGGCAGGTGGGAAACCCGTAATAATTCTGTTCCAGAAAATCGCAACATTAATTCTGATGTGGATTGTAGGTGCTTTGTGCTTTGCGCTTTACCTGTCCATGTAATGACCAAGAGAAGAAAAAGACACCAGTTTCACATTTTCCATGAGCCAACAGGAACATTTCCACTCATTTAGTAGGCTGGAGTGATACCTTGTGTTTGTGTTTCCATGAACTGTTTTAAAGCATGGTTCTACTGAAAGGTAATAGCTATACTGCTGTTTTTAATAGGGCTGCTATTTCAAAAGAAGTACGTGAAAGCACATGGTGTTTCCTTGGTGAAACACAGGTGCTGCTATTGCTTTGCTGTATAGCAGTATTAGCACGTCTAATAGGTATACTTTCAGCATATTTATAGGATTATAGCAACAGAGAAGATAATCCATTAATTCCTTTTTTTTTTTTCCTGGCATTTAAAAACTTTGATAAACCACTTTTCAAAAAGAAGGTCACTTAACATATGCTTTATTAAAAAAAAAAAAAAAAAAGAAGCTTTTGGGGTGAAAAGCAGAGTTAGTATATCTTGTGGCTAAGATGTGCTTCTTGTCTTTCTGTGTGTTGCAAAAAAAAGACATGGCACTCCTGAAAATTCAGCAAAAGACTGTGCCTAGGCCATCCACAAGTTTTCATTTTAGTATCAGCTGCTTTCTGTTACACAAAGGCTACAGGCAACAAGAGCAAGTCCCTTTGAGGTAAGCTAGACCACAAATTCACAGTATATCATTTACACCATTGCAACTGTCAATCATCCTATATCCTCAACTTATGGTGCAGGTGAGGTGGTTTGTATTTTTTATCTCTGAAAGATAATTTCTAGTTATTTTCCTTCCTTTATCCCGAGTTTAACATGCACATAGGCACTTACTGTTGAAGAGCTATGTCGGCATGTTCACATACTAGATTACCTCATGGAAACTTGTTCAGGTAACTCCTAACCCAGTAAGACTAGGCTCCATTTGAAATGGAGTAAAGACCCAGATAAATCCAAGAAAATTGAACTTTATATTGTCTTTGTTATAACCATTGTTTAAACATCCTACTTGGAAAACAGTTGAAGCATTAAAAAACTGGAGGGGGTGAACAAGAAACAATACAACAATCTGTTTCTATCATAAAGCATAAATGTGCTTTGAGCCAATTCCATTCAGAGTATACAGATATTTTCAAGGAATTTAGGGCATAAAATCCCATTGAATCTCCTTGTGGGAATTAAAATCAATGGAAATTAGGCACCCTCATATTTTGAAAGATCTGTACTTAATTCTTTTTAGGTCTTTTAGAAGATCCAAGTCTGAATTATTTACGTTCTGGGCAAATGAGTATTTTTGTCATACTCTACATAAAAAACATCTGATAAAATGTAAGAAGAAAGATGACAAGAGAACTGAAAACCAAAAGGACTTCTTGAAATTTTGATTTTATTTTTCCCACTAAAATGAGAAGGTGTCTCCAAGAATGCTGCAAAAGTCCTTGGGTTTTTACAGATCTATTGCTTAATGTGTGTTATGCTCTCTTATTCTTTCTGTAGAATCAGTAATAGAAGTCAGATTTTCAACATGAAACACTAATGAAAAATGCCTTTATCTTTTACATCACTGATAATAAGCATCCTCACATGGGAGAATATAATGGAAGAAAATAAAGTGTTGCCTGTTAGAGGTTACAAACTTCCCTGCATAGTACAGGCAAAGATAACCTAAACAAATTCTATACACCAAGGGCCAAATTTGTCACCAACTGGTACACCATTGACAATTTTTTGCCAATGCTATTGAACAATGATGACCCTTCCTTTTTTCATACTGTGTAGCATCATGCAATTCAAATCATTTACACTGAAATTTTCATATAAATGATAAGATAATAATTTATAAAATTCAATATTCTAGTTGTAGATCTAGGGAATGCAGCTGGGAGAGAAACTCAGGTAGAAATGATGGAGAAAGTGTGTTTTCAGCAGAGATTTGCAATAAAATAAGAAGGAGGGGGGAGAGGAATAGCAAAGCCATGTCAGGAACAGGACTTCTCACAGACAGTGATGAAATTGTGCTAAGAAAGAGGGGGCCAGTGCCAACTGAACCAGATAGGAAAAAAAATAGAATTTGTTCAGCATGTCGGTAGAAGACATGCTCATATATGAGGATCTTGGCAGCGAGGGAGGGGGGTGGCAGTGATGCAGGTCACACATGTGGGTAGGAGAGGAACAGCAAAGATGTGGGCTATGAACTGGCAGGACCTCTGGGCTCTGAAGAGCAAAAAGGATCTCATGAAAAACTAAGTTAAAGTTGATTCTTCCCATGTTATTGACCCATATAAAGCCAAGCAGAAGAAAACTCCTGTCCTAGGGCTTTGTCACTCTTGCCAAATCAGTCTCACTTGTTCTCAACATTCCTCAGTATTCCCACAGCCTCTCCAGGGAAAGAAAGGCTCTCCATATCTATCCTCACTATTTGCAGTTTGGGTTTTTTCCAGCATTTAACTTGAATTCGCATCTTAAACTCATTACCTCTTGTCTATCCCCACAAACAGAATTTAATGCCCTCATCTTTACATTTACCTTTTATATCCCTAAAGACAAGTTTGTCTCCTAAGTCTTCTCCTCTCCAGATTATAAGAAACAACACTACTTTCAGTCTTGTAAAACTACATTTTTCAGACCTCTGATCAGTCTTGCAGCATTCTGTCCAATGACTCCATATCTTTCCTGAAGTCCAGCCTTTATGATGCTGAAGAAGTAAAAGATCTCAGTGTTTCATAGCTATTATTATGATTATTAATTAGTCTGGTTGCTCATTATGAGATGATCATACACGTGTCAAGCACTCATAGAGCCAAGTTATTCAAAATAATAGAATACTTTTTAAAAGAGAGAAAATCTAACTTTGGATACTAAAAAAATGTCTAGAGATTATTATTATTGAAACTATACACTTAAGTGAGGAAAAGAAAAAATCTAGCCAATGTTTATCACAGTAAGATTTAACTATACAACCAACTTCAGAAAATGAGAAAAGCTTTCATTCAATGTCTGTGCCAAGGGAAGCTGTTATATATCGTACGGTGGACAGTGAGAAGTTTGTTGTGAGGATGGTGCAAAGCCTAGCAGAATTGCAAAAGCTGTGGCAAGAATGGGGGCTGGGCAACCATGAACTCCCTGGTCCTTGCGTTTTGACTGCCTACACCTATACTCATAGAGCACCCACAAAGTGGAGGGACTGCTTTCCAGCAGAACACTCATGCAGAGGCAGAAGTACTTTTTCTACCCTTGGGCAAAAAAGTTCATCCTGAAGCACCTAAAATAAGTGGATGCAAAAAGTGGAATTGTCAGCTGTCTGAATCAAGAACGCTAAATATCGCCTAGCTGACCTAGGCTGAGCTAGACTCTCCACAGACCACACTCCCATTGGCAGTTGAAGAGCATCTTCCAGCTTAGTCTCATCTGAAACTGCTCCTGGACAGAAACCAGGACATGGTGAGTGAGCACAGTGAAGAGATCTGCTTGGAAGGCTGTGGCACTGTTCAACTGAGCTAAAATGCAGGTTCAAGTACTAATGTAGGTGTGGTATGTAGTGTAGGCACCCGCTGTGTTTAACTCATCTGATCACTAGAACTGGCTTGTGACCATTAACTTTGAATTTTCCTGAATGACTTTGTACTAAAGAAAAGGCATTTTGTTTCCTCCTAACCAAACACAACCCAGAAATTGCCCATTCTTACGAACAGATAAACAAGACACTGTCTGTAAAGAAGTAAAGGCCATGAATTTTGTCCAGAAAGAGACATAAATTCTTCCCATTACAGGCCTCCATTTCCTATCTGTTTGTTGTCATTTAAAAAGTCATTACAATCTGAAGGCAAATTGCAAAGACTTAGGCTTAGCTTTTCTTCAGAGGGGACTGGCCCAAACCCTGTTCTTCTTTTTAGCCACCTTGTGTGCACTTACAAATCCTGAAGAGTGTGCCAAAGGTTTCCAAACCACAATCTTATCTAGTGACATCGAAAACTCTGTCTTCAAAATTGCATGGATTTTTTGGGACCTGACTAGCACCCATGACTAGCAAAACAATCTCATGTGGTTTATGGTTATGAATCTTCCTTGAACAAAACTAGATTGGTCATTAAAATGTATTTACTCCAGGAAAAAATCCTCTATGCCTGCTGGACAGCTCTAAGAAGTGAAACAATATAATGGCTGTCAGTGTAAAATTTCAGTTGAATTTAAACGTAAAAATCTTCAGAGATCTCTCTCCCTCTGGAAAGATCCCCTGGTTAAAAAGCTTCATGATCTATTCTCTGAACACCTGATCTGATTTACCTTTCCACAGTGAGGACCCCTTTGCAGAACAGTCTCCTACCCACTGGGTTAGATCAGCCCTCACTTCTTTGGCTGTCCACGGGACAACAGAAAAGGTGAAGAAGGAATGGGTCAGAAGACAGGCAAACAAGAGCAGCCTAGGATGTGGGGACATCCATTAAGGATTCCTGACCTTTGCCCAGGGATTGGTGACAAAAGCCTGTGACAGAAAACACAAAAAAGCAAGGCTTACCTTCCCTAACGGTGAACTGTGTAAAACCATGCTATACAGTCTGTTCAAGGCAGTGACACTGCAACAATTAAGGTCCATTTCTTCAGAAAAAAGAACTGCAAGCACTGCTCAGGCCCTTTGAAGAAAAGCTATAGGCTCAAACAGGAAAACCTGGACCCAGGACAACCAGCAGTCTCCATCCATATCAGCTCTGATTTCATCATGCAAGGGAGGGGAAGCTTACCCATCCGCATTGCTTGATGGGCTTTCAGTAGCTCCTTGTGCTCCAGAGGTATTTAGCTGCTCTTTCTGGAACATCCAAGCCTGCCCAAGAACTCTGCAGTAAGACTAATTCGCGCCTTCACACCCCCAGATAGGGACTAGTCATCTAGCAGTCAGGGACTAGCACTTAACCGCCCAACTCCTTTTTTTGTTCTATGACGTACTTGTCAGCATTTCTGATCGCCCTTCCCAGGCTGCATAACCGCTGCAAGGCTAACAGGATTAAAAAGCGGCAAAAATTTGAGTCATTAATGTACATGAAAATAGCTTGGGTTACAAATTAAGTGCACGCGGGTTGGACAAATTTTATCTAGTCTCTTAGCAAATCAGAATAGACTGCATTTTAAACTTTTCTTTACAGCTAAAAGTAGTAAGGACCCCATCACCACCTTCTGCTCAGAACTGCCACTGATGGTTATGTGAGATCTAGGTCCGGTGTTCCTGTGAGAGCAATCCTGGTGTCCTAAAGCACAGAGACAAGGATTGGGTTTTGCTTTTAAAATAACAACACATCAAATCACCAACAAAAAGCAGCACATACTCTACCCTCACCGAAATCATAACATTTGATTTTCAGAGAAGTACAGGACTTCTTCACGCTTCCCAAACTAGTAAAAACTTTGCTAATTCTCTTTGAACTTAAAATAGCAAACCCAATAAACCAGTGTTTTTAGTATAAAAAGTTTACTCTCCAGCTGAGCGTTTGAGTGCCAAGTTCCATCCAGAATCACACTTTCACAGCCAAATTAGAAACTATAAACTTAGAAACCAGTGTTTTACGATAGAAACCTTTGCCAGGCACTTCACTAGAGCTTGGGCTACCAGCTGCTCTAATAATAAGTGAATGTTATTGAAAAATAATAATACCGAGCATTTGGAAGCACTCTGTAAAAGCAAATGAATGGATTTAACGTATTATGCACAATAAAGAGCTCACGGGGTAAACCCCCCTCCCCCGCTACAGGTGTACGCGGCCTCGCAAGCAGGGAGAGGGCTGCGGAGCGCTCGCAGCCCTGCCAAACTCCGCGCAAGCAGGAAAGCGAGCCTCCTGACCAGCCAGGGTGCCCGGCGACTCTGGGCAGCTAGAAAGCCATGTGGAATGGGCGGCTGGTGCCCTGCACAAAGGACAGTGTCAGCCCGCGCAGGGAAGCGCCTGGGCGCGCAGCGCAAGCCGTGCGCAGGGGGAGCGGCGGGGCTGCGCAGGGGAGCGGCGCAGGGGAGCGGCGGGGCTGCGCAAGGGAGCGGCGGGGCTGCGCAGCCCGACAGCCAGCAGCCCAGGCGGGGACACGGCCAGGCGCAGGTCGCTACCGGGCTCGCCACTGTTCTTCGCCTACTTTTTATGTCTCTGATTCGCCACATGATTATTAGGCTGCAATAAAAATTAGGAGGGAAGGAGCTTGCTTCCTCGAAACTCACTTTAAGCTCGGCTGGAAAACCACGGGCGGCATCCTAAAGCTGCGTGCACCGGAGGAGGAGGTGCTGGCTGGTCAGAACACGAGAAGCCGGACAGGAGTTGGAGTGGGGCGTAATTGTAAGCAACCTGGCAGAACTACTATATGGGTATCGAGAAGATAGGCAAAACCCCCTCCTTTAATATTTTTAAAAGCGCTTTGATCTCGCTTGGTGGAATACAGCACTGCGCTCTGGAAATTCTTGCTCAGCCTCCGTGTGATAATGCATCTGCTCGGGTTTGGGGTTCCCCCCCCTCCCCTACCCCCCCCCTCCCCTACCCCCCCCCCGCCCCGATAGCAGAAGGGAAGATTGTGCCCTTGAATTTGCATGCGTCAGGAATTGACAGGTCAAAGGCAAGTAAATCACATTATACACGATTGTATTGTTATTGTATCGATAACAACACATTATCAGAACAATTAACACACTCGCACAACTAGGCGGAGACCACGGTAGCGGTTTAACAAAAATCCAGATAAGTGACTAAACTCCGATAAAGCCTTCCCTTTTTGTGTTGGGGGATTTGAAGGCTCTCTGAGAGACTCGTGTGTGTGTGTGTGCGTGCGCGTGTGTGTGTGTGCGGGCTGCGCTGCGCAGGCAGCCGCTCCGCGCATCTCCCCGCGGGGGGAACAGCCCCTTCCCCCCGCCGTGGCTGCCTCAGACCGGGGGGGAGACCTGGGACGCTCCGGTCGCTCCTAACCCGAGTCCAATCTTGTTCCAAACGGAACGGGTAAGAGTTTCCATGACTTTGTGCAAACCCGTTTGAAAGCAGACTACCAGAGAAAGGCAGCCCTCCTCTAACTCCAAGCACCACTGAAATAAGTGTGTGTCTGTGTCTGTGTTAGTAGCCAGTGGTTACGCCTGCAGGGGGGTGGGGGAAGCACTTTGGAAACGAGACCTTCGAATACAGTATTTCATTTGCAACTAGAAAAATATACTTGAGCCAGTATTAAGCCATTTATAGATTTCAGCCTGTGAAAGATTCTTGTACAATGATTTACGACCAATAAATTCTATTACCGTTTTCACTATTTGAAGGACTGAATGTAATCAGAAACATGCGCAGATGAAGTCATGGGTTTGGAAATGGCGACATTTTTGGAGGACAGCAGTCCATGAGTTGAGGCGTATTCTCTGCTGAAAGTTATGCAACGGCTTCTTTTTAAGATGTACGTGACAATGTGGGCAGCTGCGAGTTGGTGGTTGAGCTGTCCTCGGACAGCTGCAGGGCAAACGGTGACCACTTATCCTGGGGACCTTCAGGGAACCTGTGCCCAGCACCCGTGGCCATGGCGTAGAGCCCTTCCCTACGCAGTTTCTGCGGAATAGCTGCCCGCTCTGCCCGCACCTTGCCATACCGTTTGCCTGCGTGCAGATACAGTGCTGCAGCCCCGCCGGGTCAAGCACCAGCAGCACCAGCAGCACCAGCAGCACCAGCAGCACCAGCAGCACCAGCAGCACCAGCCGCCTTGGCGCGGCGGTGCCCTCGGACGGGCCCGTGGGCAGCGGGTTCGTGGTGGTGGTGTGCGCCTGTGCGGGACCTGCCAGCCGGGGGCTTGCCCATGTGCCCGCCTTGAGTGTTTCACGCGGCTCTGTCGCGACATCGGACCGTCGCGGTCCCCTCTGTAGCGCACCTTGCTGTCGCACGGAGGGGTGCAGGGGCACAACCAGGGGGAGTGGGGTCGTGAGGGACGCAGCGCGGCCGGCGTGGAGAGCGGGGCAAGAGCCCCGCTGGAGCCGAGCCCACTCGGGGACTGAGCCTTCGCCCCCCGCGCTGCTCCCGCGCTCCGGGGGCGTTAGCGGGAGCGGGGTCGGTCGTCTGCGGGAGCCGGGGGTGCCATTGGTGGTGGCAACGGAGAGTCGCTGCTGCCTTTCCCCCCTCCCCGAGCACCCTCCGGTAGATGTTATTGGTTCTCACCCTGCTCATGGCGGCGGCTGGGGACGTATAAACAGCGGTCTCGCCTTCCCCTGAACGGAATTAGTCCGGGGGCTTTCCCGCTGGTACCCACGATGCGAGGGGCGAGCTGATCACGCCGGCACCCGGTCTGTGCGGAGAAAGCCAGGGGATTAGTCCTCGCCTCTTAGAAGTCAAACACAATAACGTTACATGTGAACGAGAGAAATAGGAAATCGCTTCCCTGATCAAACGAGAGGATTTCACGCAGTCGAAAATACTGGCTGCTCATCTCAAAGCGGGAAATTGCCGGCCGACGGGTTGATAACCTGACCTCCGGGGCTGAGGTACCCGCACCGGGTGCAGCCCTCTCGGTAGGGCTCCCACCCTCGGGAAATACCATTTCCTCGCTAAGCCCAAACGGCAGCCAGCGCCGGTAGATATCTTAATCTCCCCGCTTTTGACAACCGATGGGAACTATTTTTTCCACGGCTAAACGGATTGTAGGCGGTCAGACATGGGCAAGGTGGCTTTTGGAGAGTGGGAGCGTTACGTTTAAGTAGTAGTAAATGGGTCGTAAAACACGAAGTGGGAGAAGGTGCGGGTTATAGAGGAGCTGCTCGGCAGGGTGCGGAGCACCCGGGCCGGGACAGGCTGCGTGGGACCCCGGGAGGGCTCAGGGGCGGGGAGGGAGCCGGCGGGCTGCCGCCGGTGGGTGGCCAGCGGCGGGTTTCTTTCCAAAGGTGGCGACACGCCGGGAGCGGCGGCGGGCGGAGGTGCGCTGCGGCGGGACGGGAGGTGCGAAGCCCGGCGACCGGAGCCGGGGGTCCGCCGCACGGCGGCCGGGGCTGCCCGGGGCATGGAGCGGGCCCCGGGGAGAGAAGCCCGGGCAAGGCGGCGGCGGGCGGCGTGGCAAACAAGTCCCTGCGGCGGCCGGTCACCCCCCGCCACCCCACGGCGATGCCCCCCCCGCGGCCTCTGTCGCAGACCCATCGGGGGCTGTCGCCCCACTAGTGCATCGCCCCCAGGAAGCCCGGCCGGCGGGGCTGTCCCGGGCAGAGCCGGCCCGCTGCCAGCGCGGGAAGGAGTTAATGGTTTGCTGGAGTCGGCGCTTCCACATACCGCAGGGGTAAGTCAGCACCGGCCCGCCGAAGTACAAACAAGGCGAACGAGTTCACCCTGACCGACAGGCGGGCGGAGCGGGACACAGGCGGGCGGCGCGGGCTGCGGGGAGCGCGGAGCGGCGTGCGGAGCGGCCAGCAAAGCACGCGTGGATTGTGTCGGGGCGCCGCTGGATGCGCGCCGGGGCCGCGGGGACGCTCTGCGCGGCGGCGGCGGGTTCTCCCCCTCGGCCGGCCGGCCAGGCCGCCGCGCCCGACCTCGGCAGAGAAAACCCCCAAAACACCCCAAAATACGGCGTGGGCACCGGCCGAGCTCTCCCCCAGCCCCACGGCCCGGGCAGCCCGGCGGGCGGGGGGGTACGCATCGCGCATGCACTGCCTCCGGCCCCGCCCCGGCCCGCCGGCCGCGGAGGGGGAGTGGTTATCGTAGGCCCCGCCCCGCCCGGCGCGGCGGCCCCTCCCCTGGCTGCCCGCGGCGCGCGGCGCGGCCAGGCCGCATGCAAACATATAGGGCGCGCGGCGCGGAGGCATGCAGAGCGCGCGCGTTACCTGCCGCCGCGCCGACGGGGCGAGAGGAGGGGGCGACTGCGCCGGCTGCAAACCCCACCGCGGACTTTATAACCGGGTCGGCTGCCCGCCGGGCATAGACCGCCGAGTATTTTAATTAGGGCCCCCCCCTCCTCCTCCTTCTCTGCCGCCACCACCTCCTCCGCCGCCGCCGCCTCCTCCTCCTCCTCCCTCCGCCCCCCGCCGCTCCCGCCCGCCCCGCCGCCCCTCCGAGTCGGCGGCCAAGAAAACCCAGAGAGACCTGGCGGCTCCCGGAGAAGGGGGAGCCGCGCGGCAGGCGGAGCGCTCCGCAGCCCGCCCGAAACTTGGCGAAGTTTGTCCGCCGGCGGGAACCAGGAGGCCGCGGCGGCCGCTCGCGACCGGCGCCCGGCGAGTATGCGCGAGGAGCGGGCGGCTCGCCGCGCCCCCGCGGGCGGAGCGGGGCGGCTGTGAGCGGGGCGGCCCGCGCCCCCGGGGCCTCCCCGCAGCGCCTGAGCCACCGCGGAACCCGTCCCGCCCGGCACCGCACCACACCGCGCCGCGGCGGGCCGCCCCCCGAGCTCCGCGGGCGGCGATGGCTCCGGGCGGGCTCTGACCGCCGCCCCGTCCGGGGCTCGCCGCCGCAGCGGGGGACGCCGAGGAGCATCGCGCCCGCAGCGAAGCGAGGACCCCCACAGCCCAGCCCCGCGCCGCTCGCCTGGCGCCGGCCGCCGCCCTCGCCGTCGAGACTTCGCCGCGGTCCCGCCCGGCTGCCGGCCGCCGCCGCTCGCGGGTGACTCCGAGGAAGAGCCCTGGCCCGGGGGTCGGCAGCGCGGAGAGAGGCTCCGCGGCCCAGGCGGGGAGCGGCAGCGCCCTGACGGGGAGGCGCCGCCGCTCGGCAGCGCCCCGCGCCCGGAGCGGGGCAGCCGTGGGCCGCCACCCCGCGCCCGCCGGAGCCGGTGCCGCCGCGCCGGGGCACCCGCCGAGATTGCTTTCGGAGGAGCGGAGCGCGGCGGGGGCGAGGAGGACGAGGAGGCGGCGGGAGAGGCGACCGGAGGAGGCGGCGGCCGCCAGCGCGGGCCGGGCGGCGGCTCGCCGGGGCGGCGGGGGGACACCATGTCCAAACCGGTGGATCACGTCAAGAGGCCGATGAACGCCTTCATGGTATGGTCGCGGGCGCAGCGGCGGAAGATGGCCCAGGAGAACCCCAAGATGCACAACTCGGAGATCAGCAAGCGCCTGGGCGCCGAGTGGAAGCTGCTGACCGAGTCGGAGAAGCGGCCCTTCATCGACGAGGCCAAGCGGCTGCGGGCCATGCACATGAAGGAGCACCCCGACTACAAGTACCGGCCCCGGCGGAAGCCCAAGACGCTGCTCAAGAAGGACAAGTTCGCCTTCCCCGTGCCCTACGGGCTGGGCGGCGTGGCGGACCACGAGCACCCGCACGGGCTGAAGGCGGGCGGGCTGCACGGCGGGGCGGCCGGCGGGCTGGTGCCCGAGTCGCTGCTGGCCAACCCCGAGAAGGCGGCGGCCGCTGCCGCCGCCGCCGCCGCCCGCGTCTTCTTCCCCCAGTCGGCCGCCGCCGCTGCTGCGGCCGCCGCGGCGGCCGCCGCCAGCAGCCCCTACTCCCTGCTGGACCTGGGCTCTAAAATGGCCGAGATCTCCTCCTCCTCCTCTTCCTCGGGCTCGGGGCTGCCCTACGCCTCCTCGCTGGGCTACCCCGGCGCCGGCGGGGCGGGCGCCTTCCACGGGGCCGCTGCTGCCGCCGCTGCCGCTGCCGCCGCCGCCGGGGGGCACACGCACTCGCACCCGTCGCCGGGTAACCCGGGCTACATGATCCCCTGCAACTGCAGCGCCTGGCCCGGGCCGGGGCTGCAGCCGCCGCTGGCCTACATCCTCCTGCCGGGCATGGGCAAGCCCCAGCTGGACCCTTACCCCGCAGCCTACGCCGCGGCCCTATGACCCACGGCCGGGGGATGCCCGCGCAGAGCCCCGGCGCCCGCCTGGATGGGTGCCGGCGCGTACGTGCGGCCAGGGAGGGGGGCGACCCGCCGCCGGGGCCGCGGGGGCGGGCGGCGGCGGGGAGCGCCGGAGCCGACGCCGACCTGTTGCGCGTCGCCCGCCGAGGGGCGCGTCCCCGCCCGCCGCCCCGCTTAGAGCTTGTGTGTGTTGCATGCGGTCTTTGCAGATAGCCGAGCTGAAAAAGAAGAGAAAAAGAAAAAAAAAAAGAGGAAAAAAAAAGAAGAAAAAAAAAGAAAATTACCCACCCGCCCAGCCCCCCAAAAGTGCTTATTCTGGACAGACTCGGGGGGCTCCCTCCCTCCGCCGGCTCCTCCTCGCCGCCCCGCTCTCGGCCGCGGGCTTCCCCTTCCCGCCGCGCCCCGGGCTCGGAGAAGTCCCGCTGCGGCATCGCTGCCTCCGAAAAGGGGAAAAGGGGGGGGGGAGGGGCGGGGAACAAGGCGGGGGGGGGGGAGAGAGGCCTGGGCACGGCAGGGCAGGGCGAGGTGCGGCCCCGGCAAGGGAGAGAGCGGGCCGCTGCGTGCCTGGTTCGCAGCTCATCGTGGCCCAGCGGGAGCAGGATCCACGCAAAGGAAGACTGGGCGGTGTGGGATGCTGCCCGTCCACCCCCCCGTGCCCCGTCCCGTGTGGGCTCCCGCCGGCTGCTGCTGCGGGGCGGTGACAGGTGCGGGTCGGAATTTCCACGAGAGGGAAGGCGCGTGACTCCCGGGCCCCGCGTTCCCCCCCCTCCCACTAATTAAGTCTCACCCTCAGACTGTAAATTTGTATATCTCTGTGGAAACGTTAGGTCTCGGATTGAAAACTCTGTTACTTACTTCGCCCACGGTCGATTCAGTTTTAACCTGAAAAAAAAAAAAAAAAAAGAATGCCTTTCAAAGGGAATAAAAATATTGCGGGACCGCTCGGGGATCGCAATATTATCTAAGGTTAAATCAGACTTTTTTTGTCTGAGTGATAATTATCTATTTATTATTTAGCTGAACTGAAACAGAGCTTTGCTTTGACAGAAGA